>NC_056054.1:43597341-48597341 GCF_016772045.2 Ovis aries | reverse complement strand
AGTTTCAGGTATATAATAAAGGGATTCAGATACATATATATAATCAGTTATCAACTTATATACATACTAAATAAGTCAAATTAACAGATGCACATAAATAGATAAATGATAAGTGCCTACTGTGTAGCACAGGGAGTTCAGTTCATTGCTCAGTCGTGTCCGACTCTTTGAGACCCCATGGACTGCAGCATGCCAGGCCTCCCTGCCCATCACTGACTCTTGGAGTTTACTCAGACTCATGTCCATTCAGTCAGTGATGCGATCCAACCATCTCATCCTCTGTTGTCCCCTTCTTGTCCCGCCTTCAATCTTTCCCAGCATCAGCGTCTTTTCCAAGGAGTCAGTTCTTCACATCAGGTGGCCAAAGTATTGGAGTTCAGCTTCAACATCAGTCCTTCGAGTGAATACTCAGGACTGATTTCCTTCAGGATGGCCTGGTTGGATACCCTTGAAGTCCAAAGGACTCTCAAGAGTCTTCTCCAGCACCACAGTTCAAAAGTATCAATTCTTCAATTCTCAGCTTTCTTTATAGTCCAACTGTCACATCCAGACATGACTACTGGGAACTCTAGAGGGAACTCTACTCAATATCTTCTAATATCCTATAATGGAAAAGAATCTGAAAAAGTATGCATGTAAGATGAAGTTATTCTTTTTAAGTAACTGTTAGTCGCTTCAGTCATGTCTGACTCTGCAATCCTGCACCAGGCTCCCTGTCCATGGGATATCCCAGGCAAGAATATCGGAGTGAAAAAAAAATAAAATAAAAGAATAGGAGTGCCATTTCCTTCTCCAGGGGATCTTCCCCACCCAGGGATCAAACCCAGGTCTCCTGTATTGCAGGAAAATTCTTTCCCATCTGAGCTACCAAGGAAGCCCAACAGAGAGGATTGTATTCGCCTTATTTGAGCAAGATTGAGTATGCCAAAGCCTTTGACTGTGTGGATCACAATTAACTGGAAAACTGAAAGAGATGGGAATACAGACCACCTGACCTGCCTCTTGAGAAATCTGTATGCAGGTCAGGAAGTAACAGTTAGAACTGGACATGGAACAACGGACTGGTTCTAAATAGGAAAAGGAGTACGTCAAGGCTGTATATTGTCACCCTGCTTATTTAACTTATATGCAGAGTACATCATGAGAAATGCTGGGCTGGAAGAAACACAAGCCAGAATCAAGATTGCCGGGAGAAATATCAATAACCTCAGATATGCAGATGACACCACCCTTATGGCAGAAGGTGAAGAGGAACTAAAAGCCTCTTGATGAAAGTGAAAGTGGAGAGTGAAAAAGTTGGCTTAAAGCTCAACATTCAGAAAACAAAGATCATGGCATACGGTCTCATCACTTCATGGCAAATAGATGGGGAAACAGTGGAAACAGTGTCAGACTTTATTTGGGGGGGGGCTCCAAATCACTGCAGATAGTGACTGCAGCCATAAAATTAAAAGATGCTTACTCTTTGGAAGAAAAGTTATGACCAACCTAGATAGCATATTGAAAAGCAGAGACATTACTTTGCCAGCTAAGGTCCTTCTAGTCAAGGCTATGGTTTTTCCTGTGGTCATGTATGGATGTGAGAGTTGGACTGTGAAGAAGGCTGAGCACCAAAGAATTGATGCATTTGAACTGTGGTGTTGGAGAAGGCTCTTGAGAGTCCCTTGGACTGCAAGGAGATCCAACCAATCCATTCTGAAGGAGATCAACCCTGGGATTTCTTTGGAAGGAATGATGCTGAAGCTGAAACTCCAGTGTTTTGGCCACCTCATGTGAAGAGTTGACTCATTGGAAAAGGCTCTGATGCTGGGAGGGATTGGGGGCAGGATGAGAAGGGGACGACCAAGGATGAGATGGCTGGATGGCATCACTGACTCGATGGGCATGAGTCTGAGTGAACTCCAGGAGATGGTGATGGACAGGGAGGCCTGGCATGCTGCAATTCACGGGGTCGCAAAGAGTTGGACACGACTGAGTGACTGAAATGAACTGAACCTCAAAATTCAAGGATTTAAGTGCCCTGGAGGATCTATGGGATTAAAATCAGGCAATATTGTTGTTTAGTCACTTAGTCAGTCATGTCTGACTCTTAGTTCTTCTGTCCATGGACTGTAGCCCACCAGGCTCCTCTGTCCAGGAGACTTCCTATGCAAGAATACTGGAGTGGCTAGCCATTTTCTTCTGCAGGGGATCTTTCTGATTCAAGGATACAACTCCTGTTGCTTCTGTTGGCAGGCAGATTCCTTACCACTAAGTCACCAGGGAAGTCCCAAGCAATATACAGGAGATAAATGAATAGTAATTCCACAAGACTTTTCTTCCCTGATTTACTGTGACCCGAGAAAGCAGCAATTTGTAACTCATTTTTACAAGCATGGCATACTGTGAGACCTCCCTTTTTTTCAGTTTGAATTTGGCTTTTTTCTTTTTTTTTTTTTCCAGGTTCCATGAAAATGTTAATTTCCCTTGATGGCAAGTCATTTCCAAGCTTATTATCTCTCTATATCTTATTTTTCTTTTCACTTGTCTTCTAGTAAATCCATTTTATTTTGTCATTTCTTTTATTTATTTAAAGTGTGAGATCTTTACGTACATTAATAAAATGTTTTATAGTTTTTTTATTTTAACTTTTTTCCCAGCATGAGTGTTAATGTATAAAAACTGTGCTGGGAAAACTGGTCAACCACTTGTAAAAGAATGAAACTAGATCACTTTCTAACACCACACACGAAAATAAACTCAAAATGGATTAAAGATCTAAATGTAAGACCAGAAACTATAAAACTCCTACAGGAGAACATAGGCAAAACACTCTCAGACATAAATCACAGCAGGATCCTCTATGATCCACCTCCCAGAATTCTGGAAATAAAAGCAAAAATGAACAAATGGGATCTAATTA
The DNA here is from genome assembly GCF_016772045.2 of Ovis aries. Classification (NCBI taxonomy): domain Eukaryota; kingdom Metazoa; phylum Chordata; class Mammalia; order Artiodactyla; family Bovidae; genus Ovis; species Ovis aries. Next base: position 48,594,439 of record NC_056054.1, on the reverse strand, counting down.
AAATTGAAAGTTTCTGCACAACAAAGGAAAATATAAGCAAGGTGAAAAGACAGCCTTCTGAATGGGAGAAAATAATAGCAAATGAAGCAACTGACAAACAACTAATCTCAAAAATATACAAGCAACTTATGCAGCTCAATTCCAGAAAAATAAACGACCCAATCAAAAAATGGGCCAAAGAACTAAATAGACATTTCTCCAAAGAAGACATATGGATGGCTAACAAACACATGAAAAGATGCTCAACATCACTCATTATCAGAGAAATGCAAATCAAAACCACAATGAGGTACCACTTCACACCAGTCAGAATGGCTGCGATCCAAAATTCTGCAAGCAATAAATGCTGGAGAGGGTGTGGAGACAAAGGAACCCTCCTACACTGTTGGTGGGAATGCAAACTAGTACAGCCACTATGGAGAACAGTGTGGAGATTCCTTAAAAAATTGCAACTAGAACTGTCATATGACCCAGCAATCCCACTGCTGGGCATGCACACCAAGGAAACCAGAATTGAAAGAGACACATGTACCCCAATGTTCATTGCAGCACTGTTTATAATAGCCAGGACATGGAAACAACCTAGATGTCCATCAGCAGATGAATGGATAAGAAAGCTGTGGTACATATACACAATGGAGTATTACTCAGCCATTAAAAAGAATACATTTGAATCAGTTCTGATGAGATGGATGAAACTGGAGCCGATTATACAGAGTGAAGTAAGCCAGAAAGAAAAACACCAATACAGTATACTAACACATATATATGGAATTTAGAAAGATGGCAATGATGACCCTGTATGCAAGACAGCAAAAAAGACACAGATGTGTATAGTGGACTTTTGGACTCAGAGGGAGAGTGAGAGGGTGGGATGATTTGGGAGAATGGCATTGAAACATGTATACTATCATGTAAGAATAGAATCGCCAGTCTATGTCCGACGCAGGATACAGCATGCTTGGGGCTGGTGCACAGGGATGACCCAGAGGGATGTTGTGGAGAGGGAGGTGGAAGGGGGGTTCATGTTTGGGATCGCATGTACACCCATGGCAGATTCATGTCAATGTATGGCAAAACCAATACAGTATTATAAAGTAAAATAAAGTAAAAATTAAAATTAAAAAAAAAAAAGAATCCACCTTGCCAAAAAAGAAGCAGACTCACAGAGAACAGATTAGTGGTTACCAGTGAGGAGAGGGAAGGAGGAAGGGTAACACTGGAGTAGGGAATTTTAAAAAGGTTATTATGGGATTGTATGAAATGCATGTGAAACTGCTGAAAATTGTAAAGCATTGTAAATTTTTTTAATAAAATGAAATACAAATTTTAACTAAAAAAAAAAACAAAAACAAAATCCTAACCTACTGTTATGAGCAATATAAAACTTTTCCAAACCCTAATTTTTCCCTCTGTAAAATGGAGAAAATATTTAAAGTTTCACAAGGTTATTAATTAAATCAATTGATATTATATAATACTTTAAAATATGAGATCATATAATGCATTATTTTTTTCAAATATTAATAAAACACAATGCATTTATCAATTAAAAAAAATTTGTAGAGGGTTTCTAAGGTGCATTAAGCTATGCCTTGGGGTTATATGATGGCTGAGAAGCAGCCCATGCTGTTAGAAGAACTTGTTTGACAGTGAGGGAAGCAAACATATGAATAAAACTATACTATAATATAATAAACATTCTAATTTTGACAAAATACATAAATATTCTAGTAGATTATGTACATTAATGAAGTATGTGTGGAGAAGTCAGCATTATATGGGCTATGATACCTGAGCTCACTTTAAAGGTATGGGTGATTTTATACAGCAAAGCCAAGACAATATTGTAAAGTAATTAGCCTCCAATTAAAATAAATAAATTTATATTAAAATAAGTATACAAAAAGAAAAATAAAGGTATGGGTGATACCTCAGGGTCAGAAGAGACAGAAGTGCATTGCTAAGACAAAACGTTTTTGGCACAAAAGCATTCATTTAGGAAAGAAAAGCCTAAAACATCGGTGATATAAGGACTCAAAGAAAAATTATCAGGAATAATGCAAGTAGGATAATCTGGAATCAGACTATGAAAGGTTTTCTACATACCTATAAGGCATTTAACCATAAGCCTATAGACACAAAGAGATAATGCATTTTTAAATGAACAGAAGTAATAGAATAAACACGTTTATTTGTTGAAAAGACAAAGGCACAGTGGAAAAACTGGAAACCTCAAAGTAAGAAGTCAACCTATAATTCTTTGAAGGCAAAACACTCCATATGTAGTCAGTGCTCAGGTAAAAGATAACAAATTCTGAAATTAGGCAATGGTTGAGTGGTTATGAGAAGAAAAGATAGATTAAAAACATTTAAATATAGAAAAATAGGAATTTTATTAACAATTTGAATGGTAGTAGAATAAGGTGCAGAACAAGTATGAAGATGAGAATAGTTTTATATAAGAAAATTTGAGGTAGAAAGTTCTAGTGGTTCATAGAAGGTATAGGTCTACAAGTGATCAGGGTGGTCATCATGCATGCTGCTGCTACTGCTGCTAAGTCACTTCAGTCATGTCCGACTCCGTGCGACCCCACAGATGGCAGCCCCCCAGGCTCCCCTGTCCCTGGGATTCTCCGGGCAAGAATACAGGAGCAGGTTGCCATTTCCTTCTCCAATGCATGAAAGTGAAAAGTGAAAGTGAAATTGCTCAGTCGTGTCCAACTCTTAGTGATCCCATGGACTGCAGCCTACCAGACTCCTCCATCCCTGGGATTTTCCAGGCAAGAGTACTGGAGTGCAGTGCCATTGCCTTCTCCAGATCGTCATGCATATAGTAATCAAAATACCGGGGGTAGAAAAGTTCACCCATGGCTTTTTTGGTAGCTCAGAGGTAAAGAAACCACCTGCCATTATAAGAGACATGGGTTTGATCCTCGGTCCAGGAAGATCCCACCTGCCTTGGGGTAACTAAGTCTACGTGTCACAACGATGAGCTTGTACTCTAGAGCCTGGGAGCCGCAAACCACTGAGACCATTCACAGCAAGTACAGAAACCATACACCCTACAGCTCATGCTCTACAACAAGAGAAGCCACCACAATGAGAAGCCTGCTCACCAAAATGAAGAGCAGCCCCATCTCACTAAAACTAGAGAAAAGCTCATGCAGCAATGAAGACCCAGCAGCTGACTATAAATAAACAGATTAAATCATATTACAAAGGAAAAGTTCACCCAGAAGATGTGTAGAGTTAATCAAGAGAAGGGGAAGTATGGAAATTGGGAACATGAATATTTAAGATTCAAGAAGAAAGAAGGAACTAAAAAAGTGTCGAGATAGTATAAGCACAATCAGAAAGAGAATGAGGAGTGGTGTGCAGAAACAACAAAAGAAAGGCAGTTTGAGAGAGGTCAAGGACTTCAAAAGATGTTGCAGTTTCTGCAACAATGTTAGGGTTGAAGTGAGATTGGATTTGATTTTACAGCAAAAATAAAGAAAATATATATAATAAGCAAATGTAGGTCTCTTTTTAAGAGTTTATATTTTAACTTTATGAGGGACTGACTAGATAAAAGGGTCTTTTTGAGAATATGAGTGGGTTTAGCATTTCTGCTTTTTTTATTGGTAGGGGCAGAGATAATAGCAGAGATAGTTTTGCAGACAAAACTGAAGGAACTTAATTTAAGAAAGAAAGTGGTGCAAACAGAGGTGTTTCCATGTGCAGGTTCATGAAGTAGATCCATATTTTCAAGTCTGCATGCCTATATTTAGAAGTGATTTGTAGCTCATAGGGTGGTAACTATTATCATGGGCATTAGAAGTAGACTTAAAATTGACTATACAATAAAAAGATGGTACCTTGCTTATAGTACCATAATATAAAGTCAAATCTCACATAAATGTGGTTATTTGAGGTAAATTGCTATTTATCCATTGGGCAAGCTGCTGGATGTGAATAAAGAAAAAAGTGGAAAAACAATCCTGCTATCATGGGATTAACTTTATTGTATTTTTACTCATAGTTCAAATAACTATAAATATTTTTTAATATAACTTATAACTACAAGTTATAACTAGGACTTATTTTATTTAAGTTCATTTTTTAAAAACATATTCATATGAGACATTCAAAAAGGGGAAAAAATCACCTCTCTCCTATCCCTATTTTCCATCCACTCATTTCTCTCCTTTGATGTAATCAGTGTTATCAATCTTAGCTGTAGTATTTGGGATAATGCTGCTGCTGCTAAGTCGCTTCAGTAGTGTCCGACTCTGTGTGACCCTATAGATGGCAGCCTACCAGGCTCCCTCATCCCTGGGATTCTCCAGGCAAGAACCCTGGAGTGGGTTGCCCTTTCCTTCTCTAATGCATGAAAGTGAAAAGTGAAAGTGAAGTCGCTTAGTGTGTCCGACTCCTAGCGACCCCATGGACTGCAGCCTACCAGGCTCCTCCGTCCATGGGATTTTCCAGGCAAGAGTACTGGAGTGGGGTGCCATTGGCTTCTCTAGGTTGGGATAATATATGCTCACAATGCTTTTAAAACACATGCAAACACACACAGATGTTATTATTATACGCATATGCTTAAGTGTCTTGCTATCTTGCTAAACATTACATCTGAGAGAGTATGAAAGTGGTCATACTTCATTCAGTCATGTTTGACTCTCTGTGACTCCATGGACTGTAAACCCATGAAACTCCTCTCTCCACAGAATTCTCCAGGCAAGAATACTGGAGTGGTTAGCCAGTCACTTCTCCAGTGTATCTTTCCAGCACAGGGATTTAACCCATCCTGGTCTCCTGCATTGCAGGCAGATTCTTTACCTTCTGAGCCACCAGGGAAGCCCATGTTAGTGTATAGTTAGCTATCCAAACATTTTTTTCCACATCATATTTCTTTAAATTGTTATAAGAAGGTATTTCATTAGTTCCACATGGATGGACATGTAGGCTATTTTCAGTCTGAAGCTAATGTGATAGTTTCTACAAATAATTCTGAATATATTATTTTTACTGTGTAATCTTTTAAGTTTGTTGTTTTCAATCTCTTTTTGCTTCTTTCTTTCATATTGCTTCAGTATATTTATTAGTCCTCTTTATTCTATTTTGGGCTAATAACAATTCAGAAGAGGGGGTGATTTTTTTCATTATTTCCTTTTGCTTGTTGTTCTTTATTTTCGTCTTTTGCCTGACTGTATTATTAATAGGTCTTTTACCTCTGATTCATGCTTCTGTTAATAAAGGCACTTACTTTATTCAGCTTTTCATAATTTCTTGGAAAAACTTTTGTCACCATTGTATCATGATGACAACTACTTTCTGTGCTCTCATTTGCCATTTTTTTCTTACAATTATTTATCTTCTTTTGGGGGGAATTCCCTGGTGGTCCAGGGGTTAGGATCCTGCACTTCCATTGAAGGAGGCATGGGTTTGATCTCTGTTTGGGGAAACTAAGATCCCACAAGCTGCCAGCCACATAAATAAAGGTAACTTTGGATATTGAATATAATCTAATATATAATGTCATATTTATTGAAACAGGAAACAAATATATTAAAATATAATCTTGTGATTCATCTATTATAGAACCATTCATAAATTTTTACTCATTATTAATGAGGCATACACTAATAAAGAGTTTCCCTGGTGGCTCAGCTGGTAAAGAATCCACCTGTGATGCAAGAGACCTGGGTTCAATCCCTGGGTTGGGAAGATCCCCTGGAGAAGGGGATGGCTACCCACTCCAGTATTCTGGTACAGAGAATTTCATGGACTGTACACTCAATGGGGTCGCAAAGAGGCGGACATGACTGAGAGACTTTCATGTCACTTTACACTAACACAAATTATTTACCTTGCAACTAAATGGCTTCAACTTTCATGGATTGATTCTACTATCTATAGTCACCACAGCTAGGTACACTTATAAAAGACAATTTTCAAAATTGGGTCTATAAAAACTAATCACAAACTGGTTAAATACTCAGTCACATAGGAAAATAAAAATCAGCATTTTACCTTAAGACTCACCTAGAAAAAAAGTAACAGAACACATCAAAGTAATAGCTCAAAGTTCTTAAAACTCTTGCTGCAGAAATGCTATGCTGAACAAATCACTTGGATTAAGGTAAACAGTACTTCACATTTGGACAAAAATCTCTTTCAAATAAAGTGGTCTTTCTCATCAGGCCTCTGAATGCCAGTGTTATCTGCTTACAAAACAATGAAATGGACAATTTGATTTCAAGTCAGCCTCACCTTACTCTAGAGTAAGAACATATTTTTCCCCTCTTATTGGTTTGCATGTTCAGTTAGTCTTTGTTGTCATTGCTGTGGTTTACTAACAGTTTTTGGAAACCTAAAAGGAAATGCTTTTCATTAAAAGAAAAAAAAAAAAAAAAAAGCCTGGAGTTGCTTTGCTGTATGTGTGATAAGGTACTATATAAATCTAAGTTGCTATTGTTGCTAATGGGATCTATTCTTACAAAACATCATTGTGTGAACCGCATTTTTGCTGAGGCTGCCTGGAGGAGGGAGGAAAGTGGAGATTGTACTCCTGCTTTAAAAGGAAGTAATCAGTCTGCAGGTGGCTGCATAGTGGGATAAGCAAATAGGACTAAGGTAGCACATGGTTTTCTGCATAGAATTACACTGAACAAGAATGAACCAGATAAAGATCTTTTGTACAAATTGTGTTCTAAAGAGAAGCTTTGGGTTCTTAATTTTTCATGTTTATGCAGGAAAATCATGGTATTCTTAAAATTAGATTTTTCTCTACAGGAACTTCTTATTGTAATATGGAACTGGAGGAGTATATAATTTCAGCATTTCTGTCCCTCCAAATCATCTAAAGCAATTCTGAGTCAGTGTTAAGCTGTTACAAGCAAAATAAATCCACGTTCTTCGATGATGCATCATCGATCCTAAGATGAAAGTCAATTCTTTCCTATCAAAGAGTTTGTCCAAGGTTCAGAGTTAATATATGCTCTTTATTCAGCTCTAAATAGGAAATGAGCTTTTAAAAGGAGGAGTTAGTCTTACAGCAGTGTTGAATTAGCTACAAAAAATGTTTTATTTCAGGCTTTTTGTATCCCTTTATTCAGCTCAATTTTATAGTGCAGTTTAAAAATATTTGGCATACTCCATGGAATTTAGAAAATATGTTGCTTCAAGTCTGCAGCTTTACAATGAAATAAGGATAATTTCAGCACTGTCTGATTTTCAAAGATAAATACTTTCTTAAAAAAACACTGCCAGATATCACAGCCTGCTGAGGGAAAAGTGAGAGATGATGAAATTCATTTCAAAATAGCCCCTGCATGTATTTGGAATAAAGTATTAACAACAACAAAGGTGTTCACTATTGTAAGATGTTCAGCCACTTAGCTCTGGCTTCAGAGTGTCTATTCCCTGTTCTTGTCACCTACTCTAATACTGCAAGGCAGCTGAGTGGCCTCCAGAATAACCATATTGCAGGACAAAAGAAAGGAGATGGGGATGGAAGAGTTCCAATTTCAGCCCAGCGGAGCCTGGGAGCTGGTGCCAAAGATAACAAAGTAGCATCAAAAGCGGTATGGGACAGCTGCACTGGCAGGGCATTACAAAGGCAAAAGAGAGAATGAGAGAGAGAAAGGGGATTCTGAAATCAACGTATTTGTGGCCATGTAAGACAGGGAGAGAGGCAGAAAGAAAAGGGGAATATAGTAGGTAGAGGCTACTACTGTGAAGAAGGAGGATTGGGAATAAGGGAGAAGGGAAGAGACAGAGAAGAAAGAGAAGTACAAGGAATGTGCAGTAAAAACAAAAAACAAATAATAGAAATAAATATACATGGAAATTAAATTAGATTTTCTTATCTAAATGTATCAATAGATAAAATCTTACATTTTAAATTGGTTTAACATTTTATTCTTTTCAATTCAATGATATTTCTCATTACCAAAGTCCTAGATTATGTTCCCTTCTACAGATACAGAGTTCTTCTTTCTCATGATTTATCATACATGTGTTAATCTGCTTAGGACTACATTTTCTACTGAACTATAAGATTGTGGAAATAAAGGAAGACCACCCAAATGAGAACAAGCACAAGCTATTTATTCAGAGCTTGCTAAAGTTAGGGAGTCAGCCAACATCACTTACATTTGGCAGAGACTCAAAAGCAGGCAAAGAAATGAAAAATCTTTAGAGTAAAACCTAAAAACAACAACAAAAATTGAAAGCTTCAAGTATGCCGTGATTAGAGGTGTTGGCATGGGGAAGTTGGAGGCAGGCTAACTAGAAATGGGATGTCATAACTGATTCGTTAAAGAAGTAAATTTGGCTTCATCTAGTCTGGTCAAGGCTATGGTTTTTCCTGTGGTCATGTATGGATGTGAGAGTTGGACTGTGAAGAAGGCTGAGCACCGAAGAATTGATGCTTTTGAACTGTGGTGTTGGAGAAGACACTTGAGGGTCCCTTGGACTGCAAGGAGATCCAACCAGTCCATTCTGAAGATCGGCTCTGGGATTTCTTTGAAAGGAATGATGCTGAAGCTGAAACTCCAGTACTTTGGCCACCTGATGGGAAGAGCTAACTCATGGGAAAAGACTCTGATGCTGGGAGGGATTGAGGGCAGGAGGAGAACGGGACGACAGAGGATGAGATGGCTGGATGGCATCACAGACTCGATGGATGCAAGTCTGAGTGAACTCCAGGAGTTGGTGATGGACAAGGAGGCCTGGCATATGGGGTCACAAAGAGTCGGCATGACTGAGCAACTGAACCGAACTGAACTGAGTTGGTCCTAAATTGGAAGTGACACCAAAAGTTAGGGAAGTTATCCGTTATTGATCCAGTGAATCCTGACTGTTTGGGGCCAAAGGGTAGAGAGGTTGTGGTTTGGGTTCTGGGGCTGGTGTTGTGGGCTGTGAGTCACAGTTCTATTTTAATATATTGTCTGGCTCTTGTCCATTTGTATATGCAGTCGCACAAGCTCCTCAAAGGTAAATACCAGGTCTACCTAGTTCTGTTTGCAAAGCTGAGCCGAGCAAGTGAAAAAGAACAATGAATGAAGAACGCAAAGAAATGCCCAACAATGAGGGAAGGACTTATATTCTAGTTTCCATTCCTTGTTTCTTTACTCATTTTGGAGATCTCTAATAGAATACCTTGTATTAAAACAGAAGAATAAAATAAAAGCAGGTCCTCTCATTTCCAAATAAATAACATGGAGCCAGGGGAAAAGCATTCATTTTACTCACACAGATTCGTTGAATATTAATACGGGTTAGATCCTATGCCTGCAGGGAGTTCAAGTTTCACTGAGGAACATAAAGTCATAAAGACAATTATAGACTTCTGCTCCTGGACATGACAGAATAATGGACTAGATTTATTCTCTTGCTTCAGAGAATTTTAAAAATGGACAACATGTATGAAATGGGTTTCAATCATTAGACAATAGGTAACTCAACGAGAGATGATAAGAGAAGGGCACAGACAGGGCAAGAACTACAACTGGTCCTGCAGAGAGTATTAGCCATAGAGTGAGAAGAGAAGACCCCAAACAGGACCCAGTGATCTTCATAAGTTGAGGAGACAGAATTTATACCGAGTGATCCTTCAAACCTTCAGCTGAGCACTGGTTAGCAAGAGCTACAAGGAAATCACCTAAAGCTGAGGAAAAAACCACAAGACATAAAACTTAAATGATCATCAGAGTTCAAACAGGGGTTGGGAATACTTTGTGTTCTCACTATCCAGAGTCGAGAGGATTCACAGTTTATACAGGATGGGATAGAACATCCAAAAAAATAGTAGTTATGACAAAAATACAAACTATCAAGGAACAAAGGAATATATTGGACTTCATCACAGGTTAGTGGTTTAGTCGTTAAAATGTGTCTGCCTCTTGGCAACCACATGGAATATAGCCTGCCAAGCTCTCCAGTTCATGGGATTTCCTAGGCAAGAATACTGGAGTGGGTTGCCATTTCCTTAAAATATTTTCAAATTATTCTGTTAAGAAAATGAAAAGACAAACCATAGACTTAGAGAAAATGTTTACAAAAAAAAAAAAAAAAAAACCTTACAAAGAATCTGTAAGGTCCCAGGTGGCACAGTGATAAAGAGTTTGCCTGCCAATTCAGGAGAGAAAGAGACCTGGATTTGATCCCCTGGAGTAGGAAATGGCAACCAGTATTCTTGCCTGGAAAATTCCATGGAGTGAGGAGTTTGGCATGCTACAGTCCGTGGGGTCAGAAAGAGTCAGACACAGCAGAGTGACTGAGCACACATGCAAGTAATTCTTACAGTGCAATAATCAGAGACAAAGTCTCCCTCCACAATGGGCAATTTAAGCAATCTACTAAAGAAGATACATGAGCATCAAGTGTGTGTGTGTGTGTGGGTGTTAGTCGCTAAGTCATTTCTGACTCTGTGACCCCATGGACTGTAGCCCACCAGGCTCCCCCTGTCCATGGGATTCTCCAGGCAAGAATAATGGAGTAGGGTGCCATTTCCTTCTCCAGGGGATCTTCTTGACCCAGGGATCAAACCCAGGTCTCCTGAATTGCAGGCAGATTCTTTACCATCTAAGCTGCAGGGCAAATGAGCACACATAAAAATGTTCAATATTTTTTGTCTTTCAGTTCAGTTCAGTCGCTCAGTCGTGTCTACCTCTTTGCGACCCTATGAACCGCAGCATGCCAGGCCTCCCCATCCATCACCAACTCCCTGAGTTTACTCAAACTCATATTCATCGAGTTGGTGATGCCATCCAACCATCTCATCCTCTGTCGTCCCCTTTTCCTCCTGCCCCCAATCCCTCCCAGTTATCAGAATCTTTTCCAACGAGTCAGCTCTTCGCAGGAGGTAGCCAAAGTATTGGGGTTTCAGCTTTAGCCTCAGTCCTTCCAATGAACACCCAGGACTGATCTCCTTCAGAATGGACTGGTTGGATCTCCTTGCAGGCCAAGGGACTCTCAAGAGTCTTCTACAACACCACACTTCAGAAGCATCAATTCTTCGGTGCTCAGCTTTCTTCACAGTCCAATTGTCACATCCATACATGACCACTGGAAAAACCATAGCCTTGACTAGATGGACCTTTGTTGGCAAAGTAATGTCTCTGCTTTTTAATATGTTATCTAGGTTGGTCATAACTTTCCTTCCAAAGAGGAAGTGTCTTTTAATTTCATGGCCGCAATCACCATCTGCAGTGATTTTGGAGCCCCCAAAATAAAAGTCTGACACTGCTTCCAATGTTTCCCCATCTATTTGTCATGAAGTGATGGGACTAGATGCCATGGTCTTCATGTTCTGAATGTTGAGCTTTAAGCCAACCTCTTCACTCTTTTCTTTCTCTTTCATCAAGAAGCTCTTTAGCTCCTCTTCACTTTCTGCCATTAGGGTGGTGTCATCTGCGTATCTGAGGTGATTGATATTTCTCCCGGCAATCTTGATTCCAGCTTGTGCTTCTTCCATTACTAAAATGTAAATTGAACTACAACTAGATACCACTACTCACCTATTACAATGGCTAATAAGTGCTCACTTATCTATATCTATATCTACTTTATTGAAAACAATAGAGACTTTTTACATGTCAAAGATTAATTTGTCACTCTCTCTATTAGTATATATGCATATCTCTATTTATCCATCACTTCATAAAACTGGGCCAATTAATTAGATCATGAAAATGAAAGCCTTTTCTGAAGTCACCTAAAAATATTAGGCAAGGGTGTTTGGTTAGCCTTTGCTTTTCCAGTTAATTGCTGTAATCGTCACATTCTATGTGCAAACTGTTTTAATATGGGGAAGAGTCAGTGCACTGCTGTCCTCTCATGTCCCCTTACAGGTTTCACTTGGTACTTCCTCCCTATGCATTGATACTACAACCTTTTATTTGCTATGTCTGGATTAGTAGTTCTGTTCCAATAACAAACTAAAATGTTCTCCAGGCAACTTTAATAGCCTAAGGAAAACATAGTCTAGGCAACCTATTTTCTGACACTCGTGTATACTTGCCCGTACACAGTGATGGAAAAAGTGGCACAGTATATAGATTTGCTAGTGACACATTCCCAGCCAGGTCTGTTTCCCTAGTCACAACATCACTCAGCAACTCAGACCAAAGAATTTGCTGATGGCATCTTATGCATATAGACACAAACCCAACGTTAAACACATTTTCTGAAAATAAAAATGACACAAATGGTCTAAGATTCCATACATGATAGAAAACCCTTGAAAAATAGCAAGAAATAAAGGGTAACTCACTCAAATTACACTCCCTGATGTCAGCTTGTCTGAGCTAACAAGATGCTTTCTATTAACTATAGTCTGTTGTCATCTCAAGCTCTGAAATACATCCACAAAATCAAAGAGATCCCAGAAAAAGACATCAAATGAAATTCGAAAGAGGAGGTATTCACTGAATTGATAAGAATCAAGCTAGGCAACTCTGTAACATATATGATGGGAGATTTTAAGACAATGATAATAGAATCCAGTGACAATAACTGATTAATGTAAACAAGTTAATATTTTCAGAATAATTTGCTTAGCAATGCTACACAAATCTCTGAGCTAGAAAAGACAAAGCATCTTCATAATCTAATTACTTCAAAAATTCTATTAATGTAACAATTCAATCTCATTGTTTGCATGGTATCATTACGGAGAGCTTCAGTTGCCATAGCAGCAAAAGTATTAGAGAAAGTATCCGTTCATTTTCATTAAAAACTTTTTGGGGGTTTTTATAGAAATTAAATATCTTGATTGAATAAAAATGGTTGCTATAATATCTTAGTATGAAAAAGAAATAGTCTATAAACAATCCCAAGAATATAACCTAAGTATTTGTTTGATATTTATAGTGGGATAAAACATTAAAAATCTTATGATAAGACCTATAACACAAAATATCAAACAAAGTGAAACTGTAGTATCATTTGCAATCATTTCTGGTATTTTAGTTTAGTCCTAAAGAAAATATTCTAAATGTAGACTATCTTATATATATGTATACTCAGCAAATCTTCATTGACATAGTGGAAGAAAAAAATGCCCATTTAAATCTTAATAAATCTTGAATTTATATTTGTTCTGTTCTCATTGGATTTGATTTTAGGAATGAATTTTTGCTATCAATTGTATTTCCATACAATTTTATTGAAGTTGGATATACATTCCTATTTCTTTTAATAATGAAACATATTATAGTATTTAAGTAGATAATTTTTAAGTGAAAAAAATGTAAGGAATGCATATAATCAACATATCACAGATTTAAAGTTTTCTGAGGTCACTAAAGACCAATCCTGAGCTAAATCTTTATGAACTAATGCCAAGATATTGATTAAACTCCAGGACAAGAATTTTATAATGCTGAGATGAATTTAGTTACAAATCACATGGTATCAAAAGCATGTTTTTTAAAGAAACCTGGTAGATAAAGAATTTTAGTGAATTAAAAGATCAATTGTCTTAACTTCAAAAGAGTAATCAAAACTTCTGTTACACAGTTTCTAACCAAAAGGGAGTTAACCAACTTCCCTGGAGACCAAACTATTTGCTATTTGTTACATGATATTCTTTAACTATTAATTCTTAAGACAGTGCTAGACATTTGCCCCACTTTAAAGGATGGGGGCTAAAAATAAGAAAAAACCTCTCCATATTGATCCCTAGGCAATCTGACTTCACATTCTGTGCAGCTACTCTAACCTGCCCCTAAGTTATTCAAGTTTATGAGGTGAGACAGAAACACTGAGGTCTAAGCTCTTACATTTTTGGCAGACATTTCTTTATAAACTTTAAACTTTTCAACAGGCAAAAACTATAAGCTATTTTTTTTGGCAATGCAATTCCTGCATAATACCTCTTTATCTCAATATTCCTATGATGTATACTTTGGGCCATTTTAAAAATCATTATTAAATGGTATAACTATAATTCAGTTTGAGGCACAGCGATATTTTTCACAGCATCTCTGGGAGAGATCATGTACTCATTAGAAGGGAAATATTCTGACATCAATACCTTTAGGCAGTTTGGTAGAGAGAAATGCATTTGAATATGAGTCCCATAATATAGACAATCACAGCTGCATTTCAAGTTTAGAAAGAAGGAATAGCTCTACTCCTAAATAAAAGTAGATATTTGTCAGAAGTTTCAAAAATCCATGTTCATTAAAAGCTACAATTTTCAGAAAACCAGAAAAATAATCTGATATAATCCAAATAAACACTCCTGTCTGTCACATAACCTTTAATTATAATCTGGCAACTGTAATTTCACTTAATTAGAAAAGGTGAAACCAATTTTGAATTGCAAATTATCCCTTTTATGAAAGCTCAAAGTAAAGCATCCTCAGACTGACAGAAACAGTCACTGTGGATTGAAATGCCCTACGATGTGACGTTTCTGATTAATCAGTGAGCCATTCCAAAAGACTCTTATATGGAATCAGTCATTGGTTTTAATATTCGTAGATACAGAGTTGCAATTAAGTTTTGCATTATAATGTATGAAAGTTAGCACTCTAACCCTCTGCAATCCCCCTGAATTTTTCTCATTTGTAAATGGGGATAAAAATACACACATTTCTATAAAATAAAAAGGATTAAGTAAGAAATCATAGGAAAATAATTTGATGGGCACTTAATGCATTTTAATTGAATTAACTGCAATTAATAAAGGCCTATATGGTTTGGGAGATACACAATTCTACCACGAGTCAAAAAAATCTCTATTAAAAATAAAGGTTAAATTGTTTTCTGATCTTAGGCCTTATACGAACTGAACTCTCATTGGTTGATTATGTAACTTAATCCAGTAAAAACAAAATGAGAAAAAATAATTCGTTAAATTTCTAGGATCTTTAAAATACTTAGCTTTTTTTTTTCTTTTTTTGCTTACCAAGTTAATTTTAGTTGAACAAAATATTGTGCCAAAATATGGCTATAAATAAAACTGCCAGTGTTCTTTTCAGAATATCAGGCAAAGAACATTTTTGAGAAAATAGTCACTAAAAAATAACATGTGATTTTATATACTGAAGAAATAATCCAGCTTTCAGGTTTAAGCCACTCCAAGAATCTATCCAAAACTAAAATTTATGTCTTAAAATTAATATGATTTATTAAAAATAAGTGTACTAACTAAAGGTTTAGAATCTCTGACCAAAAAAAAAAAGATCAAGGTATCAAAGACAAAACCAAAAAAAATGAATATTGTCTGCAGTTTACAAACACAACATGAAAGAATATGATGTTTTTCTTTGCTAGTATAGATATGATTTCAAAACATTATCACTATAAAATACTTTACATTCTGATATGCCTAAATAATATAGCAGCATGACTCTTACAGATAGTTGTCATCTTATAATGTTCTATTTTTATAATTTCTATATTTAGTGATACTGAAATATACAAAGACATTTTGAGGCAACAGATTTTCTGTTTCCAAGTTTTCTAACAGTGGCCCCAAGAGAATGGAGTGCAGAACTAGAGTAAAAGACTTTCAGTAATTGTGAGAGTCTTTCATTCTAACTCAGTTCAATGTATTATTTTTCAATATAACTTTAAGAGAATTATATAAAATTCTCACTATTGTTGTGAAAGGTATTTTGGAGAAAATTCAAAAGCAAGAAACATTGTGTAAATGAGGCTGTAGACATTTAAGTATCCAAGGAGTGTTACAACCTTTGAATCATCCATTTTGCATGGATGTGGACCATGTTAGAAATGTAAACAAAGGAAAATACATGTTGTTTATTCATTTTCTAGTGGAGATATATTTTAAATGCAGAAACCTGAGGAAGTACCAAGAGACCTGTTGAATCGTAAAAACTACATGTTGAACATGTACAGTGATACAAAGAAGGAATAGTCCTTGACAGGAAGAGAATAAACACAAATCTGACTAATGATTTTAGCAATGTTCTCTAGGGAAAGATTTGTGATGCATGTGAGAACATGTTCAATAACTACTTACATACATGAATTCTGTTCATCCTAGATATTTACTATTGAAACTTTAAAGCACTATACAGTCAGTCATTTTTAAGCTTTTGTTAATTACAACATGAGAATCTATTTAAGACAAACTAGCTAAATGGAAAAATTTACAGTGGGTCAAAACAAGCAAAATTAAACCTTCTGCCCTCAACACCAGGTCCAGATGGCATTCGGTCCCATCACTTCATGGCAAATAGATGGGGAAATGATGGAAACAGTGACAGACTTTACTTTCTTGGGCTTCAAAATCATAGCAGATGGTGACTGCAGCCATGAAACTAAAAGACACTTGCTCCTTGAAAGAAAACTATGAAAAAAACTAGGCAGTGTATTAAAAAGCAGAGACATTACTTTTCTGACAAAGGTCCATCTAGTCAAAGCTATGTCTTTTCCAGTAGCCATGTTCGGATGTGAGAATTGGACCATAAAGAAAGCTGAGCACCAAAGAATTGATGCTTTTGAATTGTGGTATTGGAAAAGACTCTTGAGAGTCCCTTGGACATCAAGATCATACCAATCAATCCTAAAGGAAACCAGTCCTGAGTATTCATTGGAAGGATTGATACCATGAAGCTGAAGCTTTAATGCTTTGGCCACCTGATGTGAAGAACTGATCCATTGGAAAAGATCCTGATACTGGAAAGATTGAAGGCAGGAAAAGGGGATGACAGAGGATGAGATGATTAGATGGCATCACCAACTCAATGGAGATGAGTCTGAGCAAGCTCCAGGAGTTGGTGATGGACAGGGAAGCCAGGTGTGCTGCAGTCTATGCGGTCACAAAAAATCGGATACAACTGAACGACTGAATTGAATTTAAACTTTAACTTACAAATTTCTTTGGTTCCATTAAAAACAATAAGAAATTGTCTCGGCATTTCTAATTATTAGGAAATTAACAAATTGTTTTAGTATTATGGTGATATATAGAAACAGTTACTCTTGAGCTTTGATAGGTTTGTAGCTGACAACCTTGATGGATTTTATGCATTCTTATAATGGTAAGTAGCATGTTATTTACAAGATTAGCAAATAGAAATCATATCTTGTCATATATTAACAATCTCAATAATTCCCTTAAATTTTCATTTAGCCACTCTCTCATTTTAATTAACTTTGCTAAAATTACTTGTGTAGGGATTAAAAACATCTGATGGCTATTTTGAAGAGCATTCACATTCAAGAGAAAGAAGTTGATAGCATTAATATTGTTGTGAGAACTACAAATATATATTTTTCCTAGGATGATAGGCTTCTATATAGCATGCTATATATTCATTTCCCCTCTGAATCTATTACGTGGTTTATCCTACATAAAATGAAGAATGTATTCTTAAACCCAAGAACATGTGAGTTTTTCTACCATTGGGCTAACTTAACGTTTTTTAATTATTTTGCAATCATTGAACTGGTTGTTGACTGGAATTATGTGACTGTATATTTTTTACATTCCAGTTGACAGTAAAAATAAATTTAAGTTTTGATTTCACCCCTCCATATACCCCTATTAAATATAAGAAAATAAGAAGCACATTCAGATTTTCCTTAACTAAGGTCTGTCTTGTTATAGGAGATATAAATGCAGAGCAGAAAAGCTATCAGTGTTAAAGAAGGGTTTTATAAAGGATTTTCAAAAAGCTTATACCTCTCTCATAGCCAGAATATTACCAGCCTATAAATGGGAGGTAACGAAATCAAGGGATTATGAGATGTAAAATGTAAATATTTATGATTTCTTCTTTGCTGAGGTGATGAATCAGAAATTCAGCCCTAAGTTTCAGCTCAGGTTCTGCAGCTAAGCTAAAGCAGTCTCCAATCCAATTTTATACCTATGTAGAATTTCTTTCAAATAGCAGTGGTGATTGTGCAGTTAATCTTCAATGTTCAGCCAGTTTGTCTCTTGCTGAGACAGAAACAGTCACACATACTTTTGAGAATACAAGTTTCAATGCAACTTTTAAAAACAGCCCCTTCAGTTATCCAGTAACATCTGACATGATGTAACATGACTTATCCAAATATACTCAAAAGATTTAGGGGAAAATAAGGGAATTATGGTGTCTAGAAATTATATATATATAATTGCCATACCAAACAACTCCACACTTGGACAGTCAAGCAAAGTATTATACACTATTTGATCAGGAAATAAAATGACATAAAGCTACTCTTATATGTTCTAAAATCCCAAATTGCTAACAGAGGCAATAAGTGCCAAAACTTTGGCAATAATTCCAAAAATATAAGCAAATTCAAGGGCATCAACAGGAAATTTGAGACAATCAAACTATATCTCAATTTTGCATCTTTCTTCTCATCATGTCTTATTCCTCCAATCAAATCTCATGAATAATTTGAGTCTAATCTAATGCAATCCTGACTGTCATGTTTAGGACATTATAAAGTATGTCTATTGTCTAGTCTGTACTTTACTCAGACTGAAAAACCAGGGGCTTATCCACTTTTACTCACATTTATTGTTTATCCATTTTTACCGATTGCATTATGTGTCATATTAGAAGCAGAAATATGAAAAATGTCATCATTTCTTTCCTTGCTCCTGAATTTAAAGATAAGACATATTTGAATTAAAATGTTTTATTTGGCTTAGTCTTTGTTGTATACCTGTTCAACTATAAAGAAATTAAAAGTAATATGAGAATTTGAATAAGGTGAAAATGAACATATGCTTATTAGATTAGTCAGGGTGTAAGTAGAAAACAGAAACCATTTCAGTAGTTTTAACAAATATGACTTACTAGAAATAATTGTTAACTAGGCATTGAAAACTGACAGGACAAAATGGGCACAATACAACAGCACCCTGCAGGTGTCACTTGGCAGCAACTGCAGGGAACGGAACCATCCCTCTAGGAGAACAAACAGAGGAGATTATAATTTTCAGAACTCACAGGTGTAGACGAAGGTTGCCCTAGAGTTGAAATTCAGACCTTGGAGAAAGAGCCTGCGGTTGGTACCTCTGAGATCAGAGGGATGCCCTGTGGGTCTGACACACAGACCTGGGAGGAACATGCATCAGGCTTTTGATACTGATGGCATTAAGAGACTCAAGCCTAGTTTGGTTAGTTCTAGAGAGGAGAATGTAAGCTGGAATCAATTGCCACTGGGAGGAAGAGTTGGTGGGTGTTACTGATGGGAATAGAAAGCCATTAAAAAGCACACAATCAGAGCAAGCCCTTTCCCACCGCTGTGCAATCTTTCTGGTGCTCTCTATTGGCAGGGCCTAATTGTTTTTTGTTGTTCAGTCGTTAAGTCATGTCTAACTCTTTGTGACTGCATGGACGGCAGTATGCCAAGCTCCTCTGTTACACTGTCTCCCAGGGTTTGCTCAAATTCATGTTCAAAATAACAAAGATGTCTCACCATTTATTTTTATCATTGTGCTGGAAGGTTTGGCCGGTGCCATACATAAAGAAAAAAGAAGTAAAAGTCACAAAAGCTTGAAAAAAAGATGTGAACACTTCTTTTTCACAAATAATGTGTTTTTCCATATAGGAAATTCAGTGGGGTATGCAAAAATAAAGGTATGGTAAATACTATGAAAGTTTCAGAACACAAGATCAATATACCAAAGTAAACTGCATTCCTATGACTCAACAGTTAAAGTGGAAATTAAAATTTAACAAGCAGTAGATATTGCAATAGAATAAAATAATATAAAACTTTTAGGGATAAATCTGACCAAAATCCCACAAAACTTGTAAACTGAAAATTAGAAAGCATTACTGAGAGGAATGAAAGACCTAAATAAATGGAGATACATAGTTTGTTATTGCCTGAGGAATTCAATATGGGTAAAACATCAATTCTCCCCAAATTGATCTTTAGCTTCAATGCACTCCAGTCAGAATTTCCACAAGTCCTTTTGTGGAAATTGACAAGTTGATGCTAAAATTAATCTGGCAATACAAAGAAGAGCCAAAACAACTTCAAAATGAAAAAAGTTGGTTACAAAACTAAACTTGACTTTGTTGTTGGTTAGTTGCTAAGTCATGTCCAACTCTTCTGTAATCCCATGGACTATAGCCCTCCAGGCCCCTCAGTCCATAGGATTTCCTAGGCAAGAATACTGGAGTAGATTGCCATTTCCTTCTCCAGGGAATCTTCCCAGCCCAGGGATGGAACCCGCATCTCTTTTGTCTCCTGCATTGTCAGGCAGATTCTTACCACAGAGCTTATATTACCAAAAGCATGGAACTGGTGTCAAAACTGACAAATAGATCAAGAGAACCACCAAGAAATAGGTGGTCCAGAAACAGTCTCATAAGCTGACACCAGATTTTTGACAAAGGTGCAAAGTTAATTCAGTGAAGAAAGAACAAATTTTTAACTCTATTGGTGTTGGAACAACTGAATATCCTTATGCTAAATAAGCAAATTTTGATTTTTTTTCCCTTTAACAATGGGAAAATACTTCAAAGTAAGCTATAGTTCTAAACGTAAAACCCAAAACTATAAAATTTCAGTAGGATTATTGTTGCTGTTATTGTTGTTAAGCAAAGATGTCTTAGATAAAATACCAAAACATGACATTTAAAAATAATTTTTGAAAAAATGGACTTCTAAAATTATCTATATATTTTGGCTCACCTAAAAACACTTCTGAGAGAAACTTTAAAAAGCCACAGACTTGGAGGAAATATTTGTAAATTGGGCTTCCCCAGTGACTCAGACAGTAGGGAATCTGCCTGCAGTGTGGGAGACCCAGTTTCAATCCTTGGGTTGGGAAGATGCCCCTGGAGAAGGGAATGGCTACCCACTCCAGTATTTGTAAATTATATATCTGATAAAGTATTTGTATCCAGAATATGTAAAGAACCCTTAAATTCAATAATAAGTAAATGAACAAACATTATAAGAATGAAACAAAAATATTTGACTAGATACTTCCACAAAGAGATCTCTCATCTGGAAGTAAACACACTGATTTTTGAAACAAAAACTTTAGAGAGGGATATACATGACATCTAAGAAACTACATGTTAGGTTTCAAAGAAAATGTGTGAGAAAAATGTTATAAAAATGAAAGCATGTGACAACCTGGAGATGGGAGGGGGTTTCAGAAGGGTGGGGACATATGTTTACCTGCAGCTGATTTGTGTTGACGTGTGACAGAGGCCAACACAATATAGCAGAGAAATTGACCTCCAATACCAGGATTTTGTTCTATACTTCTCAATACTGTACAATTGTGATCTTTGATAATTAAAAACATATAAAGTGGATTCCATTCAAAGAAAAGAAAATGAAATCAGGTGAAAATTATGCTTTTAGATAAATCAGTAACAGTGCTAAATATTTCAAATAAATTCAAAAATCACTGTGATATATATACTGTATGAGTTTTAAAAGTCTTATAAATTTGCAAGTCAGAATATTTCCTATATATACAAGACAAATATTCTGTGATGATGATTATAACAATGATGATCATACTGAGGTCAAGAATTCTGACAGAATTCCATGAAGTGTCAAGATGTCTGAGATACCTCTTGTTAAATGTTGTTGTTTCTGAATGCTCTAAGTTAATTTTTCTCCACATCATCTGCTTATATCTGGATCAGAATCACACAGCGTGTCTATTTAATATCCACCCTTATCAGCTCCAGGAAAAATCCTCCCCTCCTATGGCAGGCTGTTTATGATTTTCTATTTGGTATTACCAGCCTCAGCACTTAAGTCTGCAACATGCTTGATGATGCTCTGCTGCTGTTGCTAAGTCACTTCAGTCGTGTCCGACTCCGTGCGATCGAATAGACAGCAGCCCATCAGGCTCCCCCGTCTCTGGGATTCTCCAGGCAAGAACACTGGAGTAGGTTGCCGTTTCCTTCTCCAATGCATGAAAGTGAAAAGTGAAAGTGAAGTCACTCAGTCGTGTCTGATTCTTAGTGACCCCATGGACTGCAGCCTACCAGGCTCTTCAGTCCATGGGATTTGCCAGGCAAGAATCCTGGAGTGGGGTGCCATATATGTATTTCTTAATAAACACTCTTTCATATATATACCACAAATTTCTTTTCTAGTAGGCATTTTGCAATGGGAATTCAATACGATGAAGAACTGTATTTCAGAACATTTTTATGTACTTTACCATTGAAACCTACATTGCATATAGTAGATATATATATAGTAGTGTATGGTGTATATATATGTGTGTGTCTGTGTGTGTGTGTGTGTGTGTGCCTGTGTGTCTGTGTGTCTGTGTGTAGATGTATAGTGTATAGGCTTCCCTGGTGGCTCAGACGGTAAAGCATCTGCTTGCAATGTGGGAGACCTGGGTTCGATCCCTTGGTGGGGAAGATCCCCTGGAGAAGGAAATGGCAACCCACTCCAGTACTCTTGCCTGGAAAATTCCATGGAGAGCAGAGCCTTGTAGGCTACAGTCCATGCAAAGAGTCGCAAAGAGTTGGACACGATTGAGAGACTTCACTTCACTTCACTATAGTGTATAGTAGATATATATCAGAATCAGAGGAAGTAAAAATCTGACTCAAAGTATCTTAGAAGCATTTTGCATTCAGTTCAGTTCAGTTGAGTCACTCAGTCATGTCTAACTCTTTGTGATCCCATGAACCGCAGCACGCCAGGTCTCCCAGTCCATCACCAACTCCCAAAGTCCACCCAAACCCATGTTCATTGAGTCAGTGATGCCATCCAACCATCTCATCCTCTGTCGTCCCCTTCTCCTCCTGCTCTCAATCTTTCCCAGGATCATGGTCTTCGCATCAGGTGGCCAAAGTATTGGAGTTTCAGCTTCAACATCAGTCCTTTCAATGAACACCCAGGACTGATTTCCTTTAGGATGGACTGGTTGGATCTCCTTGCAGTCCAAGGGACTCTCAAGAGTCTTCTTCAACACCACAGTTCAAAAGCATCAATTCTTTGGCACTCAGCTTTCTTCACAGTCCAACTCTCACATCCATACATGACCACTGGAAAAACCATAGCCTTGACTAGACAGACTTTGTTGGCAAAGTAATGTCTCTGCTTTTCAATATGCTGCTAGGTTGGTCATAACCTTCCTTCCAAGGAATACGTGTCTTTTAATTTCATGGCTGCAATCACCATCTGCAGTGATTTTGGAGCCCAAAAAGTAAAGTCATCCACTGTTTGCCCATCTATTTGCAATGAAGTGATGGGACCAGATGCCATGATCTTTGTTTTCTGAATGTTGAGCTTTAAGCCAACCTTGTCACTCTCCTCTTTCACTTTCATCAAGAGGCTTTTTAGTTCCTCTTCATTTTCTGCCATAAGGGTGGTGTCATCTGCATATCTGAGGTTATTGATATTTCCCCCGGCATTGATTCCAGCTTGTGCTTCTTCCAGCCCAGTGTTTCTCATGATGTACTCTGCATATAAGTTAAATAAGCAGGGTGACAATACACAGCCTTAACATATTCCTTTTCCTATTGGGTTGCCACTATTTCTGAAAGCCCAATATAGCTCACTACATTTTATCAAGTTTTAGCATATTTTAGAGTTATATTCCCATAAAGTCATCAGGATAATAACAATAATTAGCATATCCATCACTCCCAAATGTTCTTTCATGGCCTTTTGTAATCTCCATCTCCTCTTTCTCCACCCTAGTTTCATAGGAAACCATTTACTTATTTTCTGTCATTATAAATTACTTTGCATGTTTAGGTGGCTCAGTGGTAAACAATCTCCTGCCAATGAAGGAAATATGGGTTCAATCCCTGGGTTGGGAAGATTCCTGGAGAAGGAAATGGCAACCCACTCCAGTACTCTCGCCTGGAAAATCTCATCAACAGAGGAGCTTAGTGGGCTACTATCCACGGGATTGCAAAAGAGTTGTACATGTTTAGTGACTAAACAACAACATATATGTATGTATACAGATAATTTTATATAAATGACGATATGCTGTTTTCACTTTTCAGTCTGACTTACTTCACTCCTCAAAATTGATAGACATTCACCATGCTCTTGTTGGTATCAATGGTTCATTTATTTTTATTGCTGAGTAGATTTCATTGATCAGATAGGTCACTTTTTAAATTTATTTATCTGTTGATTTTTTTTTTTTCCAAATTCTGACTAACACAAAGAAAGCTACTGCAGACATTATGTATAGGTCTTTATTTGAACATATGAATTCTTTTCTTTTGGGTTGAAAAGGTAAGAGTAGAATATCTGAGCCATTCGGTAGGTTTACCTTTGCCTATTTAAGAAGCTGCCACAAGACGTTTGTACCATTATATAAATGGTATATTTTATAAACAATTGTACCATTTACGTTCCCTTCAGAAATTATATGAGAAGTCCAGTTCTTCCAGATAGTCACCAGTACTCGGTATAAAGGATTGCACATTCATATATGCACCCAAATTTCATATGCTGAAACCCTCTCTCCAACATGATGGTTTTAGAAGGTTGAGACTTTGGAAGACTCCACTCTCATGAATGGGATTAGTTCCTTAACAAAAGGGATCCCAGAGAGCTCTCTTGCCCTCTTTTTATCATGTGAGGATACAAGGAGAAGTCAGCAGTGTGCAGCTCAGAAGAGGGCTGCCATTAGAACCCGACCATGCTGAAATTCTGATCTCAGCCTCCAGAATAATGAGGAAAAAAATTCTATTTTCCATGCACCATCTGGTCTGTGGTTCTTTGTTATAGCAGTCCAAGCTAAGACAATCTGTTTAGTCAGTCTTCAGTTTCCTCCTTTCTAATGTGTGTAATAGTGTCCAGTTGTGAATTTAATTTGCATTTCTTTAATTATTAATGATCTTGAACATATTTTATATGCTTATATATGTACATATATATTCATCTGTCTTAAAATTGAAATGTTGCATCTATTCATATGAATTCTATTTTATTCCTTGTATGAAAAGAAGTTTGGACCAGCTCATCTTTATGCTACTTCCTACACTGTGACAATAATGCACATGAAAAAGAAGAAACTAGAATGAACACCAACAATGTGCTCCCCCGCCCCTCGTTCCTCCTTTTTTCTCCCCAGGCCCATCGCATACATGTTAGAACATATACCTCTTCAATCACTCTGTAACCAGTCTGTCACTTTGAAAGCTCGATGTCGCTCCCCTGCTTTGCAGCACTATTCACACCCTGTCTAAGTCAATCATAGAGTATCATGCAGTCTACAAAGCAGTATTCCTTACATCTGTCAAAAGAACAAGAAAAAAACAGAACTGACCTAGTTAAGGTCAAAATCATTCAAAATCACTTGCACTGTATTTTCATTAAAGTCCTTTTGGAACATGCAGAACCAAGTGAGTCTGAGGGGGAGAAAAGCTTCCTGTTCACTCCCAAACTGTGTCATGTTTAGGAGTGAACAGAAATATTTCACTTTTTTCCTACAGTTTATAGGAAAGGATTTGAAGATAAGAATTCAACATCTACAAATGAAAATCTTTTTCTAAGACAGCATATAATTCTATGTGTATCTATTAAGTGAAACAATTATGGCAAAGACAGACATCTGGTGTTGTCATTTATCTGAAAAGCATCATTTAAAAGATTAGTTGCATTTCCCTGTAGCGAATTTAAATGAACATTCTGTAAAGTGGTTAGAGATACAAAACATAAATTTGTGAATAAAAGTTTTGAAATTGTTAAAACAAAAGGCGCTTTTATTTTTTTAATGAAATGTTATTTAAATGGCTAGCATCTATGATATTCAAAATGATTTTGAATAGACAGAAACTAGTCATATCAAGCAGGTTCACAGGTTGCATCTCAGTGCCACTAAAAAGCGATTTTTCTTTCAGTCTTCTCATCCCTTTGAGTTGGTAACTATAGAAATTCTACATCCCAAAAGAAGAGTTCTACCTCCAAATATTTTCATCTATGTTTGCAAGATTTCTGTAAAAATCCTCTAATAGTAAATTTTCCTATAACAGATACCACAATAGGATAAGATTTATGCATTTATTACCTTAACTAGGCCACCATTGCCAGGACAAAATAATCTAAGTACAGCTAAGTAAATAAAATAATAAATTTCATTTTCAATAATTGAATTGGTTGATGATATAATCTGTTTCTAGCATTTTGTGAGGACAATACATTGTCATGAATATTTGATTAATGCTCTCCTTCTTTTCCAAAAGAAAATATATATATACACACATATACTTATATAATATATATATATAACATACATATCATGTACATTGGGCTTCCCAGGTGGTGCTAGTGGTAAAGAATTTGCCTGCTAATGCAGGAGGTGTAAAGAGACCCAGGTTCAATCCTGGCTCAGGAAGATCCCCTGGAGGAGGGAATGGCCACCCACTCCAGTATTCTTGCCTGGAGAATCCCACAAACAGAAGAGCCTGGCAGACTACAGTTCACAGGGTCGCAAAGAGTCAGACATGACTGAAGTGACCAAGCACACATCATGTACACCTAATGTTGATATAATCTCAGGAGTATGAAATGTGGGTCCATGGAAACCATGTACAGTAGCCCCAGGACTGCCACATCCAGATGTGTAAATTATGCCCTATAGAAGGGCACCGAGATGTGGAAGTGGCGAAATGTATGGGGGTATGGAAGGAGGAAGATATGACTAAAATCTAGCTTGCTCTCAGCTCACCAACTCCTATAGGGTAACAATGTTTATAATAAAAATTTACTCTCTAATTCACACAATATCTCAGTGGATGCTATAAGATGTCATAACTACTTCTATAATAATTTTCTTAATCATAAAGTTTTTCTCATTCACTCATTAGCTTAACATCATATCTTGACCCAGGTAAGATTTTAACTTATATAAACCATCAATATAGAGCTGATTTTACATTCTTCAGGGTCACTTCCATGTTTATGTTAGTTCTGTGATTATAGCAGAGTAATTAGTCTGTGGAATAAATAATAAACTGTCTTTGATTTAGAGTAGTGTGTGTGTGTGTGTGTGTGTGTGTGTGTGTAATGCAATTCAAACCAGAGTCCTCTATATTCTGTGAAACCTAGATCTCTTCTTTGTAATATTTAAGGTACTCATTGTTTATCTAATAATTTGTATCATTTTCTTAATCGAGAATCCTACATCTTGAATGCTGCTAATGCTGCTGCTGCTGCTGCTGCTGCTGCTAAGTTGCTTCAGTTGTGTCCCACTCTGTGCAACCCCAGAAACGGCAGCCCACCAGGCTCCCCTGTCCCTGGGATTCTCCAGACAAGAACACTGGAGTGGGTTGTCATTTCCTTCTCCAATGCATGAAAGTAAATAAGAAGTTTCAACCTATTTATTCAACATATTTGCCATAAATTCTAAAAATACTGAACTTACCCTTCTGTATTTTTCTCCTTGTTTTCAAATTATTGTAATTATGATTTAAAACATTGCAGTAAACGGATTAAGTTTATTCATTTCAACACGAACATATTTCAGCCAGTTCCATTTGACTAGGTCCATGAGATACTGGGTAATAGAAATGGAATATAAAAGTAATTACCACTGGGGAAGTTTTGCTTTTATATTACACAACATAGTAGTCCATAAATGTAATTCTCTTGCTACTGATAAAGAAAAAACAACTTTTGACATAACAAAAATTCATGAACAAATTTTGTATAAAAATATATGATTTATCTCTGGGCTTTAAAAATCTCAATGAATCAATTTGTGTCTAAATATTAGGCAAAACTATCTAATATATATGTCATCCAAATGGAAAGCAGTCTATCAAAAGTAAAGAATAACAATCAGAATACAATTAAAAGGAAATGATCAATAGCATGGGAAGTTACAGACTTAACACCTACTGCAATAAAATTAGTATATTGCCTATTTCTGTAAAGACATTATGCTATAAATTTTAGGTGAGTTAATAATATGAGAAATAATGGTATTTCTTTGTTTTTTTCTTCTCTTTATACTGCCATCATCCTTTCAATTTAAGTGTCCTTTAGAGCTGCATCCTCTGTTTTCTGTTTATAAAATGCTTTTTAACAGGTATATGTTGATGTTGCCACCCAAACTCTAGTCACTCTCTGTTGTCATATCACTTTAAACATTCTCTGAGAAATGATTTCTCCCTCACTGTCTAGCTACATGTACTGAGAGAATGATAATAAGACATGAGACTTCTGGGATGCAACTAGAGCAGTGCTTCAAGATAAATTCTTAGCTTTAAGCGTATGCCTGTAAAAAAACAAACCAACAAACAAAAAGGTGTTAGAGACCTAAGGTTTATAAGACCAAAGCTTCTAGCTTAATGTGATAGAAAAACAAATGCAAAATCAATTTCAAAGAGAAGAGAAGTGATCAAATAACAAAGATAAGAGTAAAATCAAGGAAATACAAAATTGGCTTTAAAATCAATACAGTTAACTTGGTTGTTTGACAAGAAAAAAATAGAAAAAAACACAAATTGCAAGTATGGAATTAAGAAGATAATTAGATCATCTTATAGCAAAGAGATGGCAATAAACTTAACATTTCACACAAAATGCATCTTTTGAAAAGTAAGATTTACCAAAAAAGGTACAAAATATAATAGGAAATTTGAATATTTGAAATTTTTATCTAGTATTGGTATTGTTTGCCTCAAGTAAGTTTCACAGAGAAAATTATTCATGTCAGTTTTACATATGAGGTCTTACAAACATGTGAGGTTAAACTTATACCAGTCTTACACAGATTTTTCCAAAAGAGGGACAAGTTGGAAACACTTTGCATTCTTTTTAATACAAGCAGTGAGATATTAATACCAAAATTTTGCAAACACTATAAGTAAGGACAACTGGAAAACAATTTATCACATAAATAAAAATTAAGAATTCCAATGTAAAATATCAGCAAATCAAACCTAGAAATATATAAAATAAAATTCATCAAAACTCACTTGTGTTTTACTCCAGGAATGCGAGGGTGGTTTAACATTCAAAAATCAATCAGTGCTATTCATCACAAAAATGCATTAAAAGAGAAAATCATGTGATTGGATTGTCTCAATAAATGGGAAAAATTATTTGATAAAATTCAAGACACATTCAGATAAAAACTTTCTGCTAGCTGGAAATAGAAACTTTCTAATTATAAAAATGAACATTTTAGATATGCAGTAAATATTATACAAAATTGTATATACATGAAAGTCTTCCAGTTGAGGTCTGTGATTTACACTATTTATCCTGTTTTTATTTCATCAATCTTTTAATAGTGAATTAACATTTTTTATCCATTTTGACATTTTTCTAAATATTTTTTTTTCTAAACCAATATTCACATACTGGTTCATACCCATTATCTTTCTTCTTTATTTAAGGTGCTCCAATTACTCATTTTTAGAATTTTTCAGTGTGTCTTTTATGTTTACTTTTCCCTCTTTTCTGATTTTTCTTTGTTTCTGGGATTTAGTTGAAAATACACAACTTTATAGAGCATAACTAGCTTGAATAATTCAAATCAGCTCTGTTGACTATATGTTATTCCATTCAGCTTGCATCTCTAGTCCTAACTTCTCAATGTTAATACAATTCTTTTTATAACACTATATTTACAGAATTTTTATATGAATTATGTGTTTATCCCATCAAACAATTAAAAGGCATTATTTTCTTTCAATGAATTCTGAGTAGAAATCCTCCTATTTATTTTCTTTTTTTTTAAGTTAAATATATATATATATATTTATGTGTGTATATATATATATACATACATACTATTTTCTATTGTGATTTATTACAAGATCTTAAATGTAGTTCCCTATGCTAAAAAGTAGGGTCTTGTTCTTTATTCACCCTCTATATACTAGTTGCATGTGCTAATTTCAAACTCCCAATTCTTCCCTACCCTAGCCTTCCCCCGCTTGGCAACCACAAGTCTGCTCTATGTCTGTGAGTCTGTTTTTGCTTCATACATATGTTCATTTATATCATAGTTTAGATTCCACATGCAAATGATATATGGTATATATGGTACCACTTACTATGATAATCTCTAGGTTCAGCCATGTTGCTGCAAATGACATTATTTCATTCTTTTAAATACACACATATTCACTGTGTGTGTACATGTGTAGCATCTTTATCGATTCACTTGTCAATAGACATTTAGGTTGTTTCCCTGTCTTGGAACAGTGCTGCTATGAACATAGAGGTGCATGTATCTTTGCTAATTATGCATTTTCTGAGTGTATGTTCTGGAGTGAGATTGCTGGATTATATGGTAATTCTATTTTTAGTTTTTTTGAGGAACCTCCATACTCCACCACAGTGGCTGCACCAATTTACATTCCCATCAACAGTGTAGGAGAATTCCCTTTTCTCTGCTTATTCTTTAGTATTGATAACTTGTAGACATTTTAAGGAAGGCTATTCTATCAAGTGTGAGGTTTGAATTAAATATTTTAATTCTTGCCCCTAGTAGATCTTTCACAAAGTCCAGCTAATTATTAATTCAAAATACTTTACATTGGGCTTCCCAGGTGCCTCAGTGGTAAAGAATCTGCCTACTAATGCAGGAAACACTGGAGACATTTGTTCAACCCTTGGATAGGACAGATCTCCAGAAAAGAAAATGGCAATGCCACTCCAGTAGTATGATTGCCTGGGAAATCCCATGGACAGAGGAGTCTGGCTGGCTACAGTCCATTGAGTTGCAAGGAGTTGATGACTGAGTGACTGAGCATACACATCTAGCCTTACTGCCTATATAAGTTCCATCACTGAGTGTCAGGTTTATATTACGAAACATTTAGGATGTTTTTGCCTAGGTCCTTATGTTCTATTGTTAGAGAAATCTTGTCAAACATATTCTAAGCTATCCTCCCCAAACTTATGAGAACAATACTAATATGGAGAGGCATGAAGGTCAGGCCAAATGTGATGCTGGTATGAAGCACCTAGAAATGAAATAGTGAGAGCAAAATTTTAATCCAAGAGTGAAGAAAGAGAGTCAGTAAAGTAGCAGCCAGTGCCATCTTTGCAGATAGGCAATGATTTCAATCAAATTTCCATCTCAGGATTTTGAGGCCAGAGATTTTGGGTGCTTTTCAACATGAAATAATAAAATACATCAGGCTAAAGTTGTGTCATGTCGTTTATGGGGTACAGATATATAGCTTGCAGATAAGCCTCAATCAATAACAGTAGACTCATGGAACAAGACACTAGTTTTTGTCACATTTTTTTTTTTCTATCTCCTCAATAAATTGTTCACTGTTACTAGAATCAACTTGTGGAACATCAATTCTCTGTTTAAAAAAATCACAGAATTTATTTATTTGTTTCCTACTATAAAACTATAGTCAGAGTTCATTCAAATCCTTTCAATATCCACACAAATCTGAATATGTAGAGTTTGGGATTAAGAAACTACACCAGGAATAAAAATAACAAAATAGTAAAAAAAAAAATAAAAATTAAAAAAGGATGATGTAACTAAATTGACAAAAGCCACAAGTGGCCCATCCAAACTTCACCTCAGTGAGCAAAGGAATCTCACCCACTTGGATGAATAGAATGATCCTGCCCTATTCACTGAAGTATACCCATAGTACCAAAGACACAGTCCCTATACCTAACAAATAAACCATCTTTCACAGAAGACAGATGGTGTTTTTTGAAATGGTAGTATATTCCTTCCATAGGTCTACTACTATTTCATGACTGTAGATAACCAGGGGGAAAAGAGGGGAGGGGGACAGGTGCTGGCTACACTATGCTCCCAGAGGTAAAGTGCTATAACAGAGAAAACAACTCTGATAGTGAAAGAGACTGTAATTATTACTCCACTTCATCTGGTGATTATTAAACACATAGAGCTAGAAAACTGAGATGTGAATTCTGAGAGATAATATAGATTAGACCTGCGAAATTACTACAGATCTAAAAATAGTTTATAAGTACAAGATAAACTGTCCAACATTGAAAAGAAACAAGGTTCTTTACAGCCTTGCAAGAAATAAGCCACTAAACTACTAAATAACACTTCCAGAAAGTATCTGTTTAAA
The DNA here is from genome assembly GCF_016772045.2 of Ovis aries. Classification (NCBI taxonomy): domain Eukaryota; kingdom Metazoa; phylum Chordata; class Mammalia; order Artiodactyla; family Bovidae; genus Ovis; species Ovis aries. The sequence continues at coordinate 48,562,457 of NC_056054.1, read as the reverse complement.
TACATACTACAGCCCATATGGCAGTAGTAAAGAACACACCTACCAACACAGAAGACAGGAGAGATGCAAGTTCAATTCCTGGGTTGGAAAGATCCCCTGGACGAGGGCATAGCAACTGACTCCAGTATTCTTGCCTGAAGAATCCCATGAACAGAGGACCCTGGCGGGCTATGGTCCATATGGTTGTAAAGAACGAGACACAGCTGAAGTGTGTCTCACTAGTGTGTCTCACTATAATATGTGAGCCCACCAAGAAATTGTGGGTTCTCTTAATAGCGAAGTTGTCTAGCATTAAGTAAGGTACTCATTTATACTACTACTAGGTATTTATTATGAAAAAGTGTATTGAACATGGGTCAATAATACAGACAGAATTGCTCGTTTCCTGGATAACAGAACCTAGGAGAGAGATAATTCTGAAACAAATAAACAGATTCATTATACAAATTTTGATGTGTTGAATACAAAAAGCCAGTAAAATCTAGACATAGGTATAATAGATACATGAAAATATATAAAGAGATAACAGGTAAAAAAACATTTCTATTAATAATGTGCATATAAAACTTCCTATTTTAACAGATGCTGAGAAATGAGAGTGCTATCGAGGTCTTCAGAAGGACTGATGCTGAAGTTGACACTCTAATACTTTGGTCACCAGATGTGAAGAGTTGACTCTTTAGAAAAGCCCCTGATTCTAGGAAAGATTGAAGGCAGGAGAAGGGGATGACAGAGGATGAGATAGATGGTTGGATGGCATCACTGCCTCAATGGACATGAGTTTGAGCAAGCTCCAGGAGATGGTGAAGGACAGGGAAGCCTGGCATGCTGCAGTCCATGGAGTTGAAAGAGTTGGATGTGACAGTGCAAATGAACAACAATATAAGTCTATACTTCTGTTACAATTAATAGCATGTACAATAAAAGTATCCTACCGTATGTTTATGAAAAGGTAAACAAATGAACAGTTCAATCAATAGCACTGTGTCTATCATGAATTTATAATGCTCTAAGGAACAAAAAATGCAATTATAAATGAAAATTTCATAAATAGTTAAATAAATTTTTAAGAGTCCAAATATGTTAGGAGAATATAAAATAAGTCTTTCAGTTATTGGCAGTTAAAGAAAATGGAGTACATTGACCATTATCGCTTAATTTAACATAACTGAGTCAAATCAACCTTGCTTTTATTTCCTATTTGTAGCAATCATTTATTCCTTTAAGTTACTATTTTTCCACCAATTTTTGGATTAAGTGACTTTAAAAAATAAGTTTGTTATAGCTCCTTTGTTGTCTTACTAACTATTAGCTACTGGAAAAGGTCATTTTCATTCCAATCCCAAAGAAAGGCAATGCCGAAGAATGCTCAAACTACTGCACAATTGCACTCATCTCATACGCTAGTAAAGTAATGCTCAAAATTCTCCAAGCCAGGCTTCAGCAGTTCGTGAACCATGAACTTCCAGATGTTCAAGCTGGTTTTAGAAAAGGCAGAGGAACCAGAGATCAAATTGTCAACATCCGCTGGATCATCAAAAAAGGAAGAGAGTTCCAGAAAAACATCTATTTCTGCTTTATTGACTATGCCAAAGCCTTTGACTGTGGATCACAGTAAACTGTGGAAAATTCTTCAAGAGAGAGGAATGACAGACAACCTGACCTGCCTCTTGAGTAACCTCTATGCAGGTCAGGAAGCAACAGTTAGACTGGACATGGAACAACAGACTGATTGCAAATAGGAAAAGGAGTACTTCAAGGCTGCATATTGTCACTCTGCTTATTTAACTTATATGCAGAGTACATCATGAGAAACGCTGGGCTGGAAGAAGCACAAGATGGAATCAAGATTGCTGGGAGAAATATCAATCACCTCAGATACGCAGATGACAACACCCTTATGGCAGAAAGTGAAGAGGAACTAAAAATACCTCTTGATGAAAGTGAAAGAGGAGAGTGAAAAAGTTGGCTTAAAGCTCAACATTCAGAAAACGAAGATCATTAAATCTGGTCCCATCACTTCATGGGAAATAGATGGGGAAATAGTGGAAACAGTGTCAGACTTTATTTTGGGGGGCTCCAAAATCACTGCAGATGGTGATTGCAGTCATGAAATTAAAAGACACTTACTCCTTGGAAGGAAGGTTATGAACAACCTAGATAGCATATTGAAAAGCACAGGTATTACTTTGCCAACAAAGGTCTGTCTAGTTAAAGCTATGGTTTTTCCAGTGGTCATGTATGGATGTAAGAGTTGGATTGTGAGGAAAGCTGAACGCAAAAGAATGGATGTTTTTAAACTGTGGTGTTGGAGAAGACTCTTGAGAGTCCCTTGGTCTGCAAGGAGATCCAACCAGTCCATCCTAAAGGAAATCAGTCCTGGGTGTTCATTGGAAGGACTGATGCTGAAGCTGAAACTCCAATACTTTTGCCAGCTCATGTGAAGAGTTGACTCATTTGAAAAGACTCTGATGCTAAGAGGGATTGGGGGTAGGAGGAGAAGGGGACAACAGAGGCTGAGGTGGCTGGATGGCATCACCGACTCGAAGGATATGACTTTGAGTGAACTACAGGAGTTGGTGATGGACAGGGAGGCCTGGCGTGCTGTGATTCATGGGGTTGCAGAGAGTCGGACATGACTGACCAACTGAACTGAACTGAACTGAACTCTTCTTATGTTCTTTTGAGATTGTTTTAGGATTCATATTTTATTGTTTAATTTATCAATGACTAATTTTAATTATATTAAATTAATTCACACATTGTATAAGAACTCTTTGCTATAGTTCAATTTCTTCCCTTCTGGATTTTGAGCTACTGCTCCCATATATTTTGCTTCTACACATGATATAAACTTTTCAATATATTGCTATTATTTTTACATTAAACATTCAATTATGTTCTGAAGTGAATTAAGTAATAAAGATAGTCATATATTTACAAATGTGTTCAGTTTAGTTCAATGCAGTCGCTCAGTCATGTCCGACTCTTTGCCATCCCATGAATCACAGCATGCCAGGCCTCCCTGTCCATCAGCAACTTCTAGAGTTCACCCAAACTCATGTCCCTTGAGTCGGTGATGCCATCCAACCATCTCATCCTCTGTCATCCCCTTCTCCTTCAGCCTTCAATCTTTCCCAGTATCAGGGTCTGTGCAAATGAGTCAGCTCTTCGCATCAGGTGGCCAACCTGGAGTTTCAGCTTCAACAGCAGTCCTTCCAATGAACACCCAGGACTTTAGGATGGACTGGTTGGATCTTCTTGCAGTCCAAGGGACTCTCAAGAGTCTTCTCCAACACCACACTTCAAAAACATCAATTGTTCACCGTTCAGCTTTCTTCATAGTCCAACTCTCACATCCATACATGACCACTGGAAATACTATAGCCTTGACTAGATGGTCTTTGTTGGCAAAGTAATGTCTCTGCTTTTCAATATGCTATCTAGGTTGGTCACACCTTTCCTTCCAAGGAGTAAGCATCTTTTAAAATTTCATGGCTGCAATCACCATCTGCAGTGATTTTGGAGCCCCCCAAAATAAATTCTATCACTGTTTCCCCATCTATTTGCCATAAAGTGATGGGACCAGATGCCATGATCTTAGTTTTCTGAATGTTGAGCTTTAACCCAACTTTTTCACTCTTCTCTTTCACTTTCATCAAGAGGCTCTTTAGTTCTTCTTCACTTTCTGCCATAAGGGTGTTGTCATCTGCATATCTGAGGTGATTGATATTTCTCCCAGCAATCTTGATTCCATCTTGTGTTTCTTCCAGCCCAGCATTTCTCATGATGTGCTCTGCATATTAGTTAAATAAGCAGGGTGACAATATACAGCCTTGACGTAATCCTTTTCCTATTTAGAACCAGTCTGTTGTTCCATGTCCAGTTCTAACTGTTTCTTCCTGACCTGCATAGGTCAGGTGGTCTGTCATTCCTCTGTCTTTCACAATATTCCACAGTTTATTGTGATCCATAGTCAAAGCCTTTACCATTTCTTTAATCCTTTGTGTAGCTTCATATTTCCGCTTTAAACTACTGTGCTTCTGCTTGAAGGACTCCCTTTAACATTTTGTTTTTTATATATTGCAGAACTTCTGATGATGAACTCTAGATATTGTATCTGAAAAATTCTTTATTTCTCCTTTGTTTTTGAAACACATTTTCACTTGATTTAGTATTCTATGTTGACAGATTTTTTAGTACTTTAAAGGTGTTATTGTATTGTCTTCTCACTTGCATTGTTTCCAACAAGAAAAGCCCTGTCATCCTTTGATTCTGTATACAAAATTTGCCTTTCCTCTGGCTTCTTTTAAGATTTTTTTCTTTATATCTCATATTTAGCAGTGTGATTGTTGATGCTTTTTAACATAGTTTTTTTTCATATTTCTAATGCTCAGGATTTTGTTTTTTGCTATTTAACTTCTGGGGTCTGTACTGTTATGGTTTCCATCCAAAATTAAATAGTTTCAACCTTTGTCATTGCTGTTTTATTGTTCAGTTGTGTCTGACTCTTTGCAGCCTCCATGGATTACAGCAGGACAGGCTCCCCTCCACTATCTCCCAGAAATTGCTCATATTCATGTCCATTGAGGCAGTGATGCTTTTTCAAAATCCTGTCCTCTGTTGCCCCCTTTTCTTTTTGCCTTCAGTCTTTCCCAGCATCAGGGTCTCTTCCGATGAGTCTGTTCTTCACTTCAGATTATCAAAGTACGGTAGCTTCAACAGCAGTCCTTCCAATGATTATTCAGTTGATTTCCTATAGGACTGACTTGTTTGATCACCTTGGAGTCCAAAGGACTCTCAGGAGTTTTCTTCAGCATCACAACTCAAAATCAATTCTTTGGTGTTCAGCTTTCATTATGGTCCTACTTTCATATCTGAAAAAAACCATGTGTGTTAGTCATTCAGTCATGCCCGACTCCTGGCGACCCCATGGACTGCAGCCCACCAGGTTCCTCTATCCCTGAGATTTTTGAGGTAAGAATAATGGAATGGATAGCCATTTCCTTCTCTAGGAGACCTTTCCAACCCAAGGATCGAACCCAGGTCTCCTGCACTGCAGACAGATTATTTACCCACTGAGCCACCAGGGAAGTATAAAAAATAGAACAAAAATATAATTTTAATATATGGACATTTGTCAGAAAAGTGATGTCTCTCTGCTTTTTAATATGCTGTCTAGGGTTGTCATAACTTTTCTTCCACTGATCAAGTGTCTTTAAAAATGTTATTTTTTAAAGTTAGTCTAGAGCTCATCAATGAATATAGTAAAGTTGCAGGATATAAAATCAACACACAGAAATCCCTTGCATTCCTATACACGAATAATGAGAAAGTAGAAAAGAAATTAAGGAAACAATTCCATTCACCATTGCAACAAAAGAATAAAATACTTAGGAATATATCTACCTAAAGAAACTAAAGACCTATATATAGAAAACTATAAAACACTGATGAAAGAAATCAAAGAGGACACTAATAGATGGAGAAATATACCATGTTCATGGATTGGAAGAATCAATATAGTGAAAATGAGTATACTACCCAAAGCAATTTACAAATTCAATGCAATCCCTATCAAGCTACCAGCCACATTTTCACAGAACTAGAACAAATAATTTCAAGATTTGTATGGAAATACAAAAACCTCGAATAGCCAAAGCAATCTTGAGAAAGAAGAATGGAACTGGAGGAATCAACTTGCCTGACTTCAGGCTCTACTACAAAGCCACAGTCATCAAGACAGTATGGTACTGGCACAAAGACAGACATATAGATCAATGGAACAAAATAGAAAGCCCAGAGATAAATCCACACATATGGACACCTTATCTTTGACAAAGGAGGCAAGAATATACAATGGAGTAAAGACAATCTCTTTAACAAGTGGTGCTGGAAAACTGGTCAACCACTTGTAAAAGAATGAAACTAGATCACTTTCTAACACCGCACACAAAAATAAACTCAAAATGGATTAAAGATCTAAATGTAAGATCAGAAACTATAAAACTCCTAGAGGAGAACATAGGCAAAACACTCTCAGACATAAATCACAGCAGGATCCTCTATGATCCACCTCCCAGAATACTGGAAATAAAAGCAAAAATAAACAAATGGGATCTAATTAAAATTAAAAGCTTCTGCACAACAAAGGAAAATATAAGCAAGGTGAAAAGACAGCCTTCTGAATGGGAGAAAATAATAGCAAATGAAGCAACTGACAAACAACTAATCTCAAAAATATACAAGCAACTTCTGCAGCTCAACTCCAGAAAAATAAACGACCCAATCAAAAATGGGCCAAAGAACTAAATAGACATTTCTCCAAAGAAGACATACGGATGGCTAACAAACACATGAAAAGATGCTCAACATCACTCATTATTAGAGAAATGCAAATCAAAACCACAATGAGGTACCACTTCACACCAGTCAGAATGGCTGTGATCCAAAAATCTGCAAGCAATAAATGCTGGAGAGGGTGTGGAGAAAAGGGAACCCTCCTACACTGTTGGTGGGAATGCAAACTAGTACAGCCACTATGGAGAACAGTGTGAGATTCCTTAAAAATTGCAAATAGAACTACCTTATGACCCAGCAATCCCACTTCTGGGCATACACACCGAGGAAACCAGAATTGAAAGAGACACATGTACCCCAATGTTCATCGCAGCACTGTTTATAATAGCCAGGACATGGAAACAACCTAGATGCCCATCAGCAGATGAATGGATAAGGAAGCTGTGGTACATATACACAATGGAGTATTACTCAGCCGTTAAAAGAATTCATTTGAATCAGTTCTGATGAGATGGATGAAACTGGAGCCGATTATACAGAGTGAAGTAAGCCAGAAAGAAAAACACCAATACAGTATACTAACACATATATATGGAATTTAGGAAGATGGCAATGACGACCCTGTATGCAAGACAGGGAAAGAGACACAGATGTGTATAACGGACTTTTGGACTCAGAGGGAGAGGGAGAGGGTGGGATGATTTGGGAGAATGACATTCTAACATGTATACTATCATGTGAATTGAATCGCCAGTCTATGTCTGACGCAGGATGCAGCATGCTTGGGGCTGGTGCATGGGGATGACCCAGAAAGATGTTATGGGGAGGGAGGTGGGAGGGGGTTCATGTTTGGGAATGCATGTAAGAATTAAAGATTTTAAAATTTAAAAAATAAAAACTAAAAATAAAAATAAAATAAAAAATAAAGTTAGTCTATATTCAAATTATTCAAGGAACCTAAGATGAAGAGATTAATAAAGTCATTATTTCATGTCCTAGAGAGTGAAAGTAAAATACTAGGTAGCTACAAAGCAATATATTGTATGCAATTATTCCTTTTCAAACTAGTACGTGAGAGTATATGTCTTTTCATTAATAAACAACCCACATTTGCACACAAGAAACTAAGTATTGGAGAATTCTAAAAGCAATTGCTTTGTGTCTATGATTTAACTGATCACATGTGATTTTCACAGCCTGACCTTAACAAAAATTTTAAACTCAATAACAGGTTTCCTTTCTAAGGCTGTTATTCATGGCGTAGATTCGCAAACAAAGTGAAGTGGAAAACTGAGAAAATTCTCTAGACAATTAATATTGCTATTAGGTTTGCACTACCCAGAAAATTGTATTAATTCTCTGTTTTACTTTTTATTTGTAAGCATCTGTTTATATAGAAGTTGTATATGTATATACGTGTTTTGTGAACAATTCTGTTCATATAGGGATGTAAATTTTGGTAGGCCTGTAAAATGATTCTCAAAGTATGAGAGAGTTTAGTCTTGTATTCCATTTTATATCCTTGTAATGTCATGACCAATGACGTTCAGATCTTCAAGTTTTCCAAGAAAAAATTATTTATTATTTTCTGTCAGAAAACCAAATTTTGGAAAAAAGAATAAATTATCAGAAAAAATAATAATGTTTATGTACTGAAACCCTTAAATGTCTATCATTATGCTAATTCTGATTCTCCATTTCAAAGTTATAGCTATTAGGGCATGTAAAGCTTATACATGTGAAATATTCCAAGCCATAAAAATAAACAAAAAGGACTGCATTATGAAATTAAAGATTAGAATGAGAGTATTTCTCATAAAGAATAATTCTCACCTTGAATCATGCATGAAGTAAAAATCAATAAAATAATGTGAGACAACCATGCAAGTCTTCTTTTAATGGATTGTGTCTTAATAAACACCACATTCATTAAAAACCTTCATCCAAATACATTATCTACACCTTCACCATGCCACTTTACTCTGATTAGAAAATTTCACTTTACCAAAGCATGAAAAATGGTTGTGAAAGGAACAGAATACTAAAATATTTTCTACTGTCTGTAAACTAACATGTTTTTCACTCTACTTGAGAACATCTAAAAATTAGGGAAATATTTTTTATAGCTTCCAATTCTCTTCAGAAATATTTCTAAATTTAGACTTTGCTAATGCTCAGTAATGTAAGTAACAAATATATAATATTCATGAAATAATACTATTCATAGCATAAATCTATAATGTGTATAAGTAATAATACAATGTTGTTCAGTTCAGTTCAGTTCAGTCACTCAGTCGTGTCCAACTCTACTGTACATGTATATAAATCTCTCCCTTAATGAGTTTTTTTTTCCCATTTAAGAGCAAAATAATTAGTTCCATTAACTAATTGAAAGATAGATAAGGAGATAAATATAGATATAGTTTTGTTATTTAGTTCATTGCTTATTTCATTGTTTTAGTTCCTAGGAGGGAAAAATAATCTTTGATTAAAGGAAAACAAGAGAAAATTCAGTTTCTAGATTGCTGGCTTCCTTTCCATTACAGGAAAAACATTTTATTAGATTTTTTTCAAGTGAGATAATATTAGCAATGTGTTCATAAGTTTCTGAAATATTTGTGCAGTTTTCTATACATTCCCATCAGCAATAAACGTATTGTCTTGCAAAGTGGAAAAGAAAGTAAACTATATTTTAAAAATTATCTAAGCAAGTTATAAGGTGGCTCAGACGGTAAAGCTTCTGTGTACAATGCAGGAGACCTGGGTTTGATCCCTGGGTTGGGAAGGTCCCCTGGAGAAGGAAATGGCAATCCGCTCCAAGACTATTGCCTGGAAAATCCCATGGACAGAGAAGCCTGGTAGGCTACAGTCCACGGGGTCGCAAAGAGTCGGGCACGACTGAGCGTCTTCACTATAATCATTGTTCATAGTGCTTTATCAATGTTTTCTCTTTACTACTAATTTCAATTAGCGATTATTTAGAAACTCATACACATATAGGATGCTACATACAGGGGCACAATGCTTGTGTAAATCATGCTACAAGTTCTTACATACCACAAAATTTTATAATATAGTTATTTCAAAACAGTAAAAATGCTAATATGGAAATATTTAAATTGAGAGGTGCACCAGGAAAGTTTTTATAATAGTCATTTCTTTTTCAGTAATAAATCCAGCATTAATACTGTTTCACATATCAAAAACACAGAAATTAACAAAAAAAGGTCAAGTTTTTGCCCCTCAAAGATTTTCCTTCTTATAGAGGGAAAATATAGTAAAAAAAAAAAAAAGTCATAAGACAATGAATGTTACAAAGAAAATGAAAATGAAATTAGGAAAGAGACTAGTCTCTGAGGAAGTGATATTAAGTACAAACAGAATGGAATGAGGACGCATAAAGATGAAATTATTGGATATGAGATCAGAAATTTCCACTCACCCTTTCCCTAGTCCTTAGCAAAGACATATCCAATTTCTTTGTGGTTTCCTATGCACTTTATATAAACATACTGATAATACTATTATATATGGTCTTTAGTTTTTGGTCTATTTAAATTAACATCATTTTTCCATCATCCATGGTATATTAGCTAGAAGATCATCATTCTTTTTTATAATTAAATGATATTCCATTGTATTAATATGCCATAACTCACTTTAAAATCATTAGTTGATGGACCTTTCTTTTGTCTATTATGAATAATGCTGTTGTGAACATTCATTAACATAAAACATGAAGTTTTATGTGTATATTTGTTTTTAATTCTCTTGTGTAAAGTACTAAGGGTAGAATTGTTGGGTCATATGGGAGCTTTATTTTTAATGTTTTGAAATACTGTTAAACTGGTTTTCAAAGTGGTGGTGACATTTTGGATTTCTTACCAGCAATATTTGAGAGTTCCAACTTTTCCACATCCTTGCCACTTGTTATTGCCATCTTAGTGGGTATGAAGAAGCATCTAATTGTGCTTTTGACTTACAGTTTCCATATGACTGATGTGCTTAGCATTTTTTCATGGGCTTATGAGCCATTTTTAAGCCATCACTGAAAAATATTCAAATGCTTTTTCCCATTTCATATTACTCTAAGAGGTACTTCTAAGACTGTTTTAGTTTTGACTCAATTTATATCTATGATATATTTTGAGTTAAATCTTGTATGTGGTTGATATCCAGCTTTAACTTCATTTATTTGAACTTGAACCACTCTTAAAACCATTACTATTCCCCCCACTGAATTCTACAAGCACCTTTGGATAAAATCAATAGAGTATATGTTGTTATTAGAGAACCTTCAATTACATTCCACTAATGAATGTGTCTATCCTTTGGTCAGTACCACACTGTTTTGATTACTGTAGTATACTAGTGAGTTCTAAAGTGTGAATCTCTTCAAGCTTGTTGCTTATTTTAACGATTGCTTTGGCCATTCTGGGCCTCTTGCATTTCCATTTGAATTGTAGGATCATCTTCTTACTTTTCAAAAAATAAAAAGGAAGATGGAATTTTGACAAAAGATACATCAAATCTGTAGATCATTTTGGGGTATATAGCCTCCTAAATGATATTGATTCTATTAATCTATGTATACGGAAAATATTTCCATTTATTTTGGGCTTCCTTAATATTTTGAAATAATGTTTGATAGCTTCCACATACAAATATTACACTTTTCGTGTTAATTTTGTTACATTTATTCAGGAGTATTTCATTATTTTTGATACCATTGTAAACGTAATTGTTTCCTTAATTTCATTTTTGAATTGTTCATTGCTATTACAATGAGCAAAATACTGTTCAATTTTTTAAAAATATTTGTCTTGAAACTTTCAACCTTGCTAAATTCATTTATAAGTTCTGATAGTGTTACATGAATATGAATGCATGTATGTGGGTTCCTTAGAACTTTCTATACCAAAATCGTATCATCTATGAATTGAAATAGTTTTATTTCTTCTTCTCCAACGTGGCTGCCTTTTTTGCTCTTATTCTTGACTAATAGGCATGGATAAAACTACCAACACACTCCAATATATATTGAAATAGAAGTGGTGAAAGGACATATCTTTGGCTTATTTCTAATCCTAGAGGGAAAACATTCAGTTTTTAATATTTAAGTACAATACTTGCTGTATTTTTTTAATGTTTCCCTTCTTCTTTTTTATTTTCTTGTAGATAGCCTCTATTAGGTTGAGTATGTGTTCCTCTAACTTGTCAAGTGTTTTTATAATGAAAGCCTCTTGGAGTATTTCAGTTGGTTTTATTGGTACCTACTGACTTGGTTATGTGATTTTTGTTCCTTGTTAATATGGTTTGTTACATTGATTTGTATCTGTTAAATCAACTTTGCTGAGATAAACCTTCACTTGGCCATGAGTATATGGTCCTTTTTAGATATTTCTGGCATAGGTTCTCAAGTGGTTTGTCGAGAATTTTGCATCCATATTTATAAAGTGTATTGGCTTGCATTTTTCTTTTCTTATGATTTCTTTGTTTAGTTTTGGTATCGACAAATTACAATGAATATACAGAAATTTATAGAATGAACTGAGATATATCAGGTTTTCTAGTTTTTGAAAGAATTTGAGAAAGATTGTTCCTAATTATTTTTAAAATATTGGATCAAATTTATGTATAAAACTATCTGGAACTATATTTTAGGAGGTTATATGTGTGTGTGTTTCTGTTTAATTATGAATTACATATCACAACTTTACTTGCTACAGATTTATTCACATTGTATATTTCCTTTTGAGTTAGTTCTAGTAATTTGTGTCCTTATATCCATTTTATTGTGGTTGCACAATTTGTTGACATGCAATCATATATATTATTCTTATTTTCCTCTGTACTTCTGTAACTTCAGTAGTGATATCCAAATTTTCACTCCTGGTTTTAGTAGTTTGAATCTTTTCTTTTCTTGGTCAACCTTGCTAAAGGTTTGTCAATTTTGTTAATTTTCAAGAACTAATGTTTGGTTTCTTTGATACTCTATTGTTTTTCTCTTTCCTATTTCATTTATTTTCACTGTAATTATATTTAATTTATTTCCACTCTAATCATTTATTTCATTCTAATTTAACTTAGCCTTGCTTTTAATTTAGCTTTCTTTTTCTACTCTCTTAAGGAAAAGGTTTATTAAATTTAGATTTTTTTTCCTTTTGAATACAGGTATTTGCAGGTTTAAATTTCCTAAGAAGTACTTAAAGGAAACTATAAGCAAGGTGAAAAGACAGCCTTCGGAATGGGAGAAAATAATAGCAGATGAAGCAACTGACAAACAACGAATCTCAAAAATATACAAGCAACTCCTGCAGCTCAATTCCAGAAAAATAAACGACCCAATCAAAAATGGGCCAAAGAACTAAATAGACATTTCTCCAAAGAAGACATACAGATGGCTAACAAACACATGAAAAGATGCTCAACATCACTCATTGTCAGAGAAATGCAAATTAAAACCACAGTGAGGTACCATTTCACACCAGTCAGAATGGCTGCCATCCAAAAGTCTACAAGCAATAAATGCTGGAGAGGGTATGGAGAAAAGGGAACCCTCTTACACTATTGGTGGCAATGTAAGCTATTACAGCCACTATGGAGAACAGTGTGAAGATTCCTTAAAAAACTGGAAAGAGAACTGTCTTATGACCCAGCAATCCCACTGCTGGACATACACACTGAGGAAACCAGAATTGAAGGAGACACATGTACCTCAGTGTTCATTGCAGCGCTGTTTATAATAGCCAGAATATGGAAGCAACCTAGATGTCCATCAGCAGACGAATGGATAAGAAATCAGTGGTACATATAAACAATGGAGTATTACTCAGCCATTAAAAATAATACATTTGAATCAGTTCTAATGAAGTCGATGAAACTGGAGCTGATTATACAGAGTGAAGTAAGCTAGAAAGAAAAACACCAATACAGTATACTAACACATATATATGGAATTTAGAAAGATGGTAACGATAACCCTGTATGCGAGACAGCAAAAGAGACACAGATGTATAGAACAGTCTTTTGGACTCTGTGGGAGAGGGAGAGGGTGGGATGATTTGGGAGAATGGCATTGAAACATGTATAATATCGTATAAGAAACGAATCTCCAGTCTAGGTTCGATGCAGGATACAGGATGCTTGGGGCTGGTACACAGGGATGACCCGGAGAGATGGTATGGGGAGGGAGGTGGGGGGGGGTGGTTCAAGATTGGGAACACGTGTACACCCGTGGCGGATTCATGTTGATGTATGGGAAAACCAATACAGTATTATAAACTAAAATAAAGTAAAATAATTTTTAAAAAGTACTTTTGCTTCATCCCATAAGTGTTATTGTAGGTTCTGTTTCTATTCACTTCAACATAATTTCTACTTTCCCTAGAGATTATGTCCTTAACCCATTTCTTATTGAGGCATGTGCTGTGAAGTTTCCACATATTTGTGACTATGTCAATTATTGTCATTATTCATGTATAGTTTTATTCCATTTTGACTAGAGAATATTTTTCATATTTTTCAATTTTTCTAAATTTATTTGCATTTGTTTTACAGCCTAAATCATTTGATCTCCTTGCTGTCTGAGGGATTCTCAGGAGTCTTCTCTAATATCAAATTTTCAGCACTCAGCCTTCTTTATGGTCCAACTCTCAGATCCATAGACTACTGGAAAAACCATACCTTGGACTTTTGATAGTTTATATAATTTTTCTAGGTCTAGATCCCTTTGAAATTATGCTCTAAGGAATTTATAGAGCTTCTTGGATGTGAGAATTAATGCTTTTCATTAAATTTGCAAAATTTGTGCTATTTCATCAAATATTCATTCAGCCCCTTTCTTTTCCCTTTGAAATCTATCACTATGTAAATATGAGTATCCTTGATGATGTCCCACATATTTCTGAGAGTCTTTGTTTTTATTCAGTCCTCTTTTCCATTTATCAAATGATACTATCCATTGAACTCTCTTCAATATAAATATTTTTATAGTGTCTATTACAAATTTCACATTTGCTCTGAAGCACTTTCTCAAAATGTTCAAAAATATTTACACAGATCTTTAGTAAATTTGTTAAATTTTTAATTTAAATTAAATATTAGATTCATTTGGAATTATTGGTATATGACATAAAGAAAGGAAAAAGTTGTGTATTATTTCAGAATAATCATGTTTCCATTATAATCTGTCACTGACTAATCCAAACTCCATCCCTCATTTAATGCACATGTGAAATTTGAATATGATAATTAAGCACTTGATATCTGCATATGATACATGAAAACAATGAATTGCAGAATTCATTAATTTGGGACTTGATTGAAACCTTAACTGAATGTGATAGTCAATAATATAAATAGTATTATTCAATATAATATTTCTTGGAAAATTAATAATGTCACATGCTTAATTTACATTATATCAAACCATATAAACATTTTTAAAATTAATTATTTCAATTTTAATTATAACTTGATAAAATTGGCATTATAGAAACTGCTAGCTTTCCACAAAAATCATTTCCTTTTTGGGGGGGTACAATGACTGTATTTCCTAGGTTCCCTTGTAGGTACATGTGGTCATGTGATTGCATACTACCCTGTGGAATATAAGTGATATTTTTATGTGCCATTATCATGTATGGCCCAGAAAATTTTCCACAAAAATCCCTCCATGCTTTTAACTCTTCCAGCTTATTGAAATAGTGTTAATTACTATGACACCAAAATCACAATTTAAGATATTATAATAAAGATTGCATTAAACTGAGTCTTTGAATAAATATTTTTAGTAGCTAAGTGGCTCCACACCGCCATTCCCTAGAACTGTTCTAGATTATTAAGTAAGAAATATACTTCCATTTTATTTAGCCATTACATTTAGAGTCTGCTTTGAAACTATAAATTGGAATGCTCCTGTAAAAAAATGTAAAATATGTGATCTTGTCATAGTGGTTAGGAAGAAAATAGCAAAGGGGGAAAAAAAAAAACTACAGGCTAGGAATCTAGGGATCTATCTAATGCAATGCCAAACTATTTTATAAAATTGCCACCTGAAAAAAAAGGAAGACAGTCACTGGACCTACAGCTCTAAAGAAAATGGCTAGAAAAAATCAACTATTCATTGTGTGTGTGTGTGTGTGTGTTTGGTCATGTCTGATTTTGCAACTATAGGAGTGTAACCTGCCAGGCTCCTCTGTCTATGGGATTCTCCTTGCCATTTCCTCCTCCAGGGGATCTCCTGACTCAGGGATTGAACCAGTGTCTCCTGCATTGGCAGGGGGATTCTTTACCTCTGAGCCATCTGGGAAGCCCAGTCATATGTATAAATACTGCTTATTCCTTTTATTATGGTATCACAAGTAGAATTGAACTCAGAGAAACAGTAATTCATTGGCAAAGCAAATAACAAGCTCATCAAAAGTTTGGAAAAAACAAAAAGCTTTGGACAGCAAACTCCCATTAAGATATTTTAAAACCCATATAGATCTGTGGCAATATAATACAAAGTGTTTATCTTTCCACTAAACACTTTTATTTTAAATTATTTCATGGTGACTGCCATTAAGTATTAATAGAAAGCATGAGAAAATGGTGTCAAGAAACAGTAAAAACAAAGAAACCTTAAGAACTATGTCTAAGAGAAAGCTTTGGGTATACTTTCCTGTACCTGGAAATGATGACTAGGAAGTAGATCAATAGAATATCAGGATTATAAGAAATTATATAACCTAGAAAATGAGAAAGTATTCCCCCAAGTATCTTTGCCACAACTGTAAATAAACCCTAAGCTTACAAGGGGCTTCCTTGAGGGTAAAAAATCTGCCTGCAATTTAGCAGACTAGGGTTTGATCCCTGGGTCAGGAAGATCCCCTGGAGAAAAGAATGACTGCCCACTCCAGTATTCTTGTCTGGAGAACTCCATGGACAGAGGAGTCTACAGTTCATGGGATTGCAACAAGTCAGACATGACTGAGCAACTAACACATTTACTTTTCACTTTCCAAGGTTTCACAGAGCAGGAAAGTGAAAGTGAAAGTCACTCAGTCATGTTCGACTCTTTGTGACCCCATGGACTGTATAGTCCATCTAATTCTCTAGGTCAGAATACTGGAGTGGGTAGGAAACAAAAGCTGCACTGTACCTTAAGCAAATTAGATTCTCAACACTCACTACAAAAGTGGGCATGGAAACTAGTAAGTAAGGAATAATTCCCCAGAGGGCAAAGCTGGAACCATTGCAAACACTGAGAGAACATTTAGTTTCTAATCAAAGAATTTTCATTTGCCTGGCTAAGATTGTTAACAATGCCTCCCTATAAAATAGAATCATTTTCTTCATCCTTGCAATTTCAGGGCTTTCTTACTTCCTACTTTTCCAGTTCATTTTGTATAGATAACTTTTCATCAGTCTTGAGTTTGAAAGTGTAGATGACTTATCTTTTGAGTTTTCAGGTCTTAAAATCAGAAGTAAGATGACAGGCATCACATAGAAACTCTGCACATTGAACTGGGTATTGTTCTCTGCTTCCCTTAAATTCACTGTAGCTGTCTGAATGATATATAACTAATGGAATGTAATCAGAGGTAACATGAGTCATTTATAGACTTTGATCATAAAAAATTTTGCTTGTTTTCTGAGCTGGCTAACTGGGATAGAGATGTCAAGAACAATCTTGAAATCCAGTGTTGAAGATGGAAGTGTCCCAAACAAGATCTGATTGACTACATAAAACAGCCCACCTTCACTATCATCCAATGTATCCTTATCTCTCCATTTGTGAAATGGCCCAAAGTTGGTATGTTTATAGTAATTACATTTCTATGTTGTTGACTCATTATGTTGTATATTTATTTGCAATAGTGGTATAAACTACTTAATATTTTAGCCCTCGAATAACATAAACAATTTCAAATATAAAACAATATACTTTCAAAGGTCATTGTATTTAACTAAATCTTATTCTTATAAAATAAATTAAAAAGTAAAGTAAGGTTTATCTTAGCATAAGTATCCATTATACTGGGAATAGTAAATGATTTTATATCAAAGTCTAGACCTTTTCATTATGGATCATACTAGTAAATCAATCTAATTTTGTTTTCAAAATTCTCTACTTTCCTTTGAAGTGGTTATTTACTAAATCTATACACTCTTTTTATTGCAGATTTTTGTTTTGTGTAGAGTTTAGACAGTTTTATTTGAGATTATGATTTAAATCTTTCAGCATGGGGAAATACTTGTGTGGGTTTTGCTTTTGTTTGGTTCGTTTACTTTCTAATTCTCCTATTTGAGAAATAACTACTATTTTAGATGTCTTTAAATGTATAGATTTTCGCATGTTACATTTGGTTATATTTGTTCTCTGTGTAGCATCCACCCTAAGCTATTGTACTAGTCTGTTCAATGATGTATATGACAGTAAAATACTCCCTATGGATAATAGCATGGGCCTTGATTACCATCATGGATGTTTCTCTGTGGCATTTGGATATGAAGTTTCACTGCCCTTCCTCTCATCTAAGCATCCTTATGTCCATAAAGTTTCTCAAGAGAGAAGATAAAATTTCCAATCAAAGAAACCCTACAGTTAAATAAGTTTTAAAAAGAGTCTTATTCTATTTTCCTGTCACAAAGAGAGATGCAAGTTGCCCTTCATAAAACAACTCTGCATATAGGTGAAGAAACTATGTAGCTGTCTTTAAGAAATTTTACCCCTTGAAAAAAATATATGAAGTGATTAAAAAAAGCAAAGAAAAGTGAAAATATTAACCCTTCTGTCGTATACATATTTACTTTCTTTGTGGTCTATTCTTCTTTATTCCCTTCCTTTCCAATCCTTTTCTGCTGTAATTGTGCAGAGTAAAACTGACAAATATTGGCTGAGAATATTGCCAGGTAGATAAATATCCTAATATCTGCCTATTAGGAGGCACAGAATCACAGAGAGAAAATGGCTTTTTAATGGCACAATGCAATATAAACTCAACACATTGGAAGTTAAAACTGATGACCTCTCACTTCTTGGATAATATCATTGTTCAAGAATTTCTCCTCAAAAGAACTATAGTTACTACCATAAGAAATGTTTTAATGCAATCAAGTAAGCTATATATATACATTTTAATCACCCATAAAATTCATATTATATTCTTATCACATAAATATTATGATATTTAGCATAATGAATTCTATCAAGTTTCAGCAAAGACCTTTTCTGTGTGCATAAGAAATATGATCTTTGGTAATATTCAAACCACTTTATGACAAAATAAGTTTCAATTATGTGACTATGGCACAAACTTTTTTGCATTTGATCTATATGTTTGAATTCTTCCTAGATGCCTCAGTTTTAACAAGATATTTACAAAATGCTTTTAAAACTGATTAGGCTGAGTTTGTTAAAGGTCAGCTTCCCCCTGCCCACATATCTCACAAGATTATTAATGGACCTGAATTATTTTAACCTAGATAATGAATTGTACAATGAATGTGCTTCAACTTCTGATTTTTTTTAAATAAATCCAACTTTTTACTAATTTTGGACACTTTTTCAAAATGCTTTAGCCTAGAAAATTGGAATTAAAAGAATAAATTATTATTTGAAAATCACATAATTTTAAAATGAAAATAATGAAACTGATTGATGTTAGATACCCTTCTTTCCCAAATCCATCAAGAAATATCAAAAAATTCTTAGATTATTTTGAAGGTATTGAATTTTCATTATAAAATGAATAAGTGACTGTATTTTACATAATATTTAATTTAAATGGAAGACCACAGTTCTGATTTAATCCAATCAGTACATCCATCTGATTGCAACCATTCATTCCAGTTGGAAACTAAATTAAAACAGAAACTAAATTTTCAAAATTAATTTTTCTTGGAGCATAAAATAAATAAAAATGAAAAGAGCATAGATAAAATAAAAAGGAAAAATAAGGGGAGAATGAAAGGAAGGGTCAAAGTTAATAAATATTGTGCATATTCTCCACCTTACATACTGCATTTAGTGCTCTTAAGACAGCAATTTCAATTAATCTTAACCACCTGAAGTAGACAGATATTATTAATCCTGTTTTATAAATGACAGTACTCAGTCTAACTCTACTAAAGTGAAAGTGCTAGCCATTCAGTTATGCCCAACTCTGCAACCCCATGGTCTGTAGCCCACTATGCTCTTCTGTCCATGGAATTCCCCAGGCAAGAGTACTGGAGTGGGTTGCCATCCCCTTCTCCAGGGGATCTTCCCAACCCAGGGATCAAACTGGGGTCTTCTGCATTGCAGGCAGATTTTTTACTGTCTGAGCCACCAGAGAAGCCCCTTTATATAAACAATATCATAAAGGTATTACTTTTGATGAATGAGTCAAAGTAGACAATTATGAAAATAATAAAATTAGCATATACATGCATCAGACGCTTTGTTTTAACTGAAAACATATTGGCATACATTCATTAACGGAAAAAGTCTTCTTTTTTGAGCATGAGTTTACTTATTTCAATTTCCTCAAGTTCTGTCTTACAAAGACAACTAAAATACAATATCATGATTTTATTTGTCATGCCAGAGTAAGAATTTGTGAACCATTCAAAATTCATAATCCAGTATTTTCATCATTGGTCTCAAATCTCTTCATTTTTCTTGATCATATCTAATTCAAAATCAGTTTTTAGAAGTACCTTTTTTAGATATCTTCCAAAACATGAATTACTTTCAGAAAAAATGTTTGTCTTAGAAATAATAAACAAGTCTAAGTTCATTTATGTAGCTTATATTATAATAATATGACAGTTATTTATTATTTACTTACTTAATGATTATTCTTAAGTCCTTAATACATATTATCTCTTTGATTGACACAACGCTAAAGGGTACATTTTTATCACACACACTTGAAAGATGTAAAGATATGAGCCATAATATCCTCTCCAGATTATTGTCAACTGGAATAGAATGGTTAGGAAATTGCTCAAAGACACAAAGTTAGAAAACTGGGAACTAAGATTAAAGCTCATATCAGTTTGAGTCCAAAAGCTCTTTACTAAAAGCAAGCAAGGTAAACAGGGTGATTTCCAATAAAAAGGAGCATCCTGCGTGTGATGACCATGAAATCTACTTTTCGGATTCCCTAGTGTGGGGATCCTAAGTGATTGCTGATACCATACTGAACCATCTAAAATCTATTTCCTCATTTAAACTTTATTCAAAGTAAGGCCTGCTTCCAGCCAATGACTGAAGTGAAGTGAAGTGAAGTGGCTCAGTCGTGTCTGACTCTTTGTGACCCCATGGACTGTAGCCCACCAGGCTTCTCTGTCCATGGGATTCTCCAGGCAAGAATACTGGAGTGGGTTGCCATTTCCTTCTCCAGGGGATCATCCCGACCCAGGGGTCGAACCCAGGTCTCCCGCATTGCAGTCAGACGCTTTAACCTCTGAGCCACCAGGGAAGACCAATGACTGAACAGGATACTAAAAAGACTAAGTTAGGCCTATTACTAGGAGATAGAAGATTCTTCTAATGGAACACTTTGACTCTACAGATTTCTTTTCCAGCTTGGTCCAAACATTCTTAGAAGTTAGGTAGTTTACCACTTTCCTTCCTGCCTGTCTTCCCTGTCCCTTTCAAAGGGGTCAAACAGCATTGCAGAGTCATAATTGTCTCAGGCTCCTCAAGTTCCCTCCTTACTTTTCTCAGTATAGCCACCAATAAAACTCTTGGACAAATAAATCCTTTCTCTAATACATTAGGTAAGTTGTCACATCTGAGAAGTAGGAGAAGGCTGCTGTTAGGATATCCCAATGTACCTGCTCATGCACCTTTGGCATGACTTTCCTTAGGAAGGACATCTCTAATACACTCATACAAGTTAATCCATGTAAAGACCAGTGAGCAATAAATGTTTGCTTTCCCACTGATTCTCAGTTAACCTTGAATTACATAGATCCAATTAGTCTACTCTACTTATTGTCTTGTTTTTCTGAATCCCAGGCTTAAAAGCTGAATAACATCTGCTGGGCCTATTTTATAGGATGGATGTGAAGATTAGATAAAATTATACATGAGATGTTCTTTGAAAGTGTTTAAAAATAATCATATAAGTATTAGTTCTACCAGATCCCTGTATTACACAGAGATACATTCAGCACCTCAGTTCTTCATTAAAAAGTAAATAAACATTCTTACCAGTAGCAAAAAATGTCACTGGATAAATATGGATGCTTTCTTAAGTGCAAAATAAGTGCAGATAAGAATGGTGATAAAAGCCTCATAAATATAGTTCTGAATTATGTAAATTGTTCTTCAAAGCATGAAATATACCTAGCCTTAGAAACATATATTGAGAGAATATGAGAAAAGGACAACATGGTGTGGAAGAGCAGGGATTTTGAAGTTATATGTTTTAATTAAAAGGTCTGATTTACCTATATAACTACATGAATTATTTACAACTCATAAAAATTTGAAATAACAAAATTTACTTTGTAGACTTGTTATGATGCCTGAATAGCATAACACCTAATTTGCTAAAAATGTCTACCTTTCTATAGGTATTTAATATTATTTCCAATCCCTTGCTCAGGTTAGGGAATAAAGGCGTGTTGTATGTCTGTTGGAGAAGGCAATGGCATCTCACTTCAGTACTCTTGCCTGGAAAATCCCATGCACGGAGGAGCCTGGTAGGCTGCAGTCCATGTGATCGCTAAGAGTCAGGCACGACTGAGCGACTTGACCTTCACTTTTCACTTTCATGCACTGGAGAAGGAAATGGCAACCCACTCCAGTGTTCTTGCCTGGAGAATCCCAGGGACGGGGGAGCCTGGTGGGTTGCCGTCTATGGAGTCGCACAGAATCGGACACGACTGAAGCGACTTAGCAGCAGGAGCAGCAGTATGTGTGTTAGTTGCTCAGTCCTGTTTAGCTCTTTTTGAGCTCATGACTGTAACTTTCCAGATTCCTGAAAGTGAAAAGTGAAAGTGAAGTAACTCAGTTGTGTCCAACTCTTTGTGGCCCCAAGGACTGTAGCCCTTAAGGCTCCTCAGTCCATGGGATTTTCCAGGTATGAATACTGGAGTGGGTTGCTATTTCCTTCACCAGGGGATCTTCCTGACACAGGAATCGAACCCGGGTTGCCTGCATTGTAGGTAGAGGCTTTACCATCTGAGCTACCAGGGAAGCTCTGTCCATGTAATTCCCCAGACAAGAATACTGGATTGGGATGTCATGCCCTACTCCAGGAGATCTTCCCCATCCAGGGATCGAAGCCAGGTCTGCTGCATTGCAGTTGGATCCCTTACCATACGAGCCACCAAGGAAGCCTTGGATCTCAATTTTATACTGAATTTTAAGGATGATGATGATGAGGGCTTCCCTGATAGCCCAACTGGTAGAGAATCCACCTGCAATGCTGGAGACCCGGTTCAATTCCTGGGTCAGGAAGATCAGCTGGGGAAGTGATAGACTACCCACTCCAGTATTTTGGGGCTTCCCTTATGGCTCAGCTGGTAAAGAATTTGTCTGCAATGTGGGGGATGTGGGTTCTGTCCCTGTATTGGGAAGATTCTCTGGCGAAGGGAAGGGCTACCTAATCCAGTACTCTGGCCTGGAAAATGCCATGGGCCGTATAGTCCATGGGGTCACAAAGAGTCAGACAGGACTGAGCTATTTTTACTTTCGTAAGGATGATGATAACTAGGATTTAACATGCATCTTTCACATACTATACGAGATGCCTTATAAATGGTATTTCATTTAGTTGAAAAATATGATTCTGTGTGACTAGTATTATTCAGTCAATTTTACAATGAAAAATCTGAGTGTCATAAAAGTAAAGTCCAGGGTCAGTTAGCAAATAAGTGGGAAACAGAAATAAATTGAAACCTAGTGTGTCTGACTTCAAAAGCTCACACTCATAACTTTAACAATGTATTTTCTACACAAGCTTGAGGTGGGATTCAGGAAAATTTTGGGTGATATCTTATTGTGCCATTACAAGAATAACTAGAAAAAAAGTATAAGAATGCAACATGCTCTTACTATAAGATAGCTCATAAAGATAAGCTCATAAGATAGCTCCTTCCCTCTAGGAAGGAGCAAGAGAACTTGTCCTCTCTTAGGAAGCATAATCACCTAAATTCTTTCCTTTCTGTTCATCAACCAGTCATCATCTGGTCTGCCTTGTGAGAAAATAAAGTATAATGTTAGTCCATGCCTATACCCAAGGCCTTCAATGTCATTTTTCTCTCCTGTTCATAGTGAAAATAATAAAACAATCAAGCTTTCATTCCACCTTTAAAGTGAAAGGAAATACACAAGGCAACATGTTATACAATGTCATTCATGCTCATGTATATTTAGTTACCTAACAAGTGCAAATGGTTGGCTTAAGAATGGTGCCTAGTTGGAAAGAAGATTTGAAAGGCTTGGAGAAAAGCAGGAAGTTCATCCTAAAGTACAAGAGGAATTCTAACTCAGAACGAAAATGGTCAATGAAATCCAATTTGCAGAATTCAAAGTCAAGCTTGTCTTGTCTTGGTATAGTTTTAGTCTTATTTACCTAAAACTGTGTCCACATTTGCAGATCAGAGAAATGATAAAGCAATTTTCACTGAAACATGATATTTTCACCAACAAAGCTAGAGTCGTTAATAATTACTACAAACAGTACAGGCATATTTCAAGGCTATAGCTTCTGCTAGTATTATTTTTGCTTACACCAATTGCTAAAAAAAAATTATTAACTTTGCTTTTATTATCATTTATTTTTACATGGAGTGATAAATGCAGCAACTTATATACATGTTTTCATACTAATTTTTGATATGGGGTGTTTTCTGGCTTTCTGTTTCTTCTCATGTTTTTAACAATCTTTATATAAGAATTATTCTTTTATAATACAGAAAA
This sequence comes from Ovis aries, assembly GCF_016772045.2. Classification (NCBI taxonomy): domain Eukaryota; kingdom Metazoa; phylum Chordata; class Mammalia; order Artiodactyla; family Bovidae; genus Ovis; species Ovis aries. Next base: position 48,538,246 of record NC_056054.1, on the reverse strand, counting down.
GAAAATTAAAGGTCAGAAAGATAAAGGAATTTTTCAAGAACTGGGAACTGGACTAAGGTCATTGCTTTTTTTAAAATTTGTCAATAAAACTGATAAATTCTCCAACAAACTATACTGGATTTAGGATTTCTTTTATTATTTCCCATGTAAATATTTATGAAGTTGTATATTGTTTAGTAGAAAGTCTAGAGTAATGTGTTACATACTATAAGTTAAAATCTCTCAGCAGGTCAGGGAATCAAGACCAATTTTTTGAGATTAACAATGTAAATTATGTAATACCAATAAGCTTTTTGATCACCTAGTACCATATAACAAACTACTTAAAAACTTAGCAATTAGGAAAGATGATCATTAATGTTTTACTGAAATTCAAACACAAAATCTTTGGGAAAGAACTGTTTCTGCTTCAGGAAATCTGAGGTCTTAGCTGGGATGCTTCAAAAGGGTAGTGACTAGAATAACTGGGCAGTAATCAGGTCTCTCTCTTCATCTCTGTCTGCCTCTGCCTAATCCTCATCAACCTCCCACATGGGCTTTTCACACAGTTTGGTGACTTGGGATAGTTGGCCATGGGTTTCCTCATAGGCTGGTGACTTGGGATAGTTGCCCTTCTTATGTGTCAGGCTAAAGTTCTGAGGACAAATGTTCCAAGAACCATGAAGTAAAAAGTGTCAGTCTCTTCTTACTCAAAGCATGGGCCAGAAAAACACAATATAACTTCTGCCATATTCCATTCATTGAAACAATTACAGAGTCAACTAAAATTCAAGAACAGGAATATGGAACTCACCTCTACATAAATGCAAATCTAGGAGAAATGTCTAAAAATCTGTGGACATTCTTAGTCTGGCAAAAAAAAAATTTCATAAAAATTTTGTGTCTGTTGCATATATGTGAGTATATACTTGGTTAAGTTGTATGTTTCTTTTGACAAGTAAAATTCAAAAATTTTTGAAAGTCACTGAACTTACCATTTTTATACTAATTTTGTTCAGTATTCCTCCCAATTTTACTTTACTCCAAAAACATACAACCTAAGTTGCTGTATCTAATTTGTATTCATTTTCTAAAATAAGCAAAGTATTATATAGGCTACACCATATACACAGCATCATATAGACATATTTAAATTTTCTAGATAGTAATAATATAGTCATTGTCATAATAAGAGCATTTATTTCATATTTCTAAATTCCCTTCAAATATTATGTAATAAGTTATAAATAAATATTGCAGATTTTTCTCTTACAAATCTGGAAAGTAAAGGATAAATGGCTAGTGATAGGTATGAAATAATAAAAAATTGATGCCATTTCTGATGCAATTATCTGAATAAATTGCAGATTTCTTTTATATAGATATTGATTATACCCATTTTGCAGAGAAACGCATTTCAAGAAGTGAAATATTTAACCCAAATCACACAACTGATTGGTAGAATTGAAATTCAGCACAGTTATTTATTATGCCAATGACAATTGAATAAATTTACAACTTACAATTTTCAAATGTAAATATTTGAATAAATTCTATGTTATGCTATTTCCTAAAGTTTTTCTGAATTTCAGACCAGCAAATTATTATCCCACACTACCAATTATAAAATCATATAAAGCATATAAAACACTAGAGACGTTGTTGTTTAGTCGATAAGTCATATGAGGTCTTTTGTGATCCCTTGTTCTGTAGCTCACCAGTCTCCTCTGTCTATGGGATTTCCCAAGCAAGAATACTGGAGTGAGTTGATATTTCCTTTTCCAAGGGATCTTCCTGACCAAGGGGGATCTAACCTGTGTCTCCTGAATTGGCAGGCAGATTTTTTACCACTGAACCAACAGGGAAGCTACAATAGAGACATGATTTAAAATTTAATTCTTTTAAAGAATGTGATTTTATCACCTTTCATCAGATTTTTTAAAAATTGCAATTTTATTTTAAATATTTGCAGAAAGAGAAATGTTGTAAATCTTGGTTCAGTTCAGTTCAGTTCAGTAGCTCAGTTGTGTCTGACTCTTTGCGACCCCATGGACCACACAGCACATCAGGCCTCCCTGTCCATCATCAACTCCCAGAGTTTACCCAAACTCTTGTCCACTGAGTTGGTGATGCCATCCAAACATCTCATCCTCTGTTGTCCCCTTATCGTCCTGCCTGCTATCTTTCTGAACATCAGCTTCTTTTCAAATGAGTCAGCTCTTAACATCAGGTGGCCAAAGTATTGGAGCTTCAGCTTCAACATCAGTCCTTCCAATGAACACTCAGGGCTGATCTCCTTTAGGATGGACTGGTTGAATCTCCTGGCGGTCCAAGGGACTCTCAAGAGTCTTCTCCAACACCACAATTCAAAAGCATCAATTCTTCAGTGCTCAGCTTTCTTTATAGTTCAACTCTCAAATCCATACATGATTACTGGAAAAACCATAACCTTGACTAGATGGACCTTTGTTAGCAAAGTAATGCCTCTGCTTTTGAATATGCTATCTAGGCTGGTCAAAACTTTCCTTCCAAGGAGTAAGCGTCTTTTAATTTCATGGCTGCAGTCACCATCTGCAGTGATTTTGGAGCCAAAAAAAAAATAAAGTCACCCACTGTTTCCCCATCTATTTGTCATGAAGTGATGGGACCAGATGCCATGATCTTTGTTTTCTGAATGTTGAGCTTTAAGCCAACTTTTTCATTCTCCTCTTTCACTTTCATCAAGAGGCTCTTTAGTTCTTCTTCACTTTCTGCCATAAAGGTGGTATATATGCATATCTGAGGTTATTGATATTTCTCCTGGCAATCTTGATTCCAGCTTGTTCTTCTTCCAGCCCAGGGTTTCTCATGATGTACTCTGCATATAAGTTAAATAAGCAGGGTAACAATATACAGCCTTGATGTACTCTTTTTCCTATTTGGAACCAGTCTGTTGTTCCATGTCCAGTTTTAACTGTTGCTTCCTGGACTACACACAGATTTCTCAAGAGGCGGGTCAGGTGGTCTGGTATTTCCATCTCTTTCAGAATTTTCTACAGTTTAGTGTGATCCACACTTTCAAAGACTTCAGCATAGTCAATAAAGCAGAAATAGATTTCTTCTTTTCTGGAACTCTCTTGCTTTTTTGATGATCCCGGAGATGTTGGCAATTTGATCTCTGGTTCCTGTACTTTTTCTAAAACCAGCTTGAATATCTCAAAGTTCACAGTTCACGTATCGCTGAGGCCTGGCTTGGAGCATTCCATTTTAATATCAGATGATTATATTAGAAATTTACTTTTTATCTAAGTTCATTTGCTCTATTTCCATAGTTTATATTTGAACTTTAAATTTAGAAGGAGAAAATATTCATCAATCAATCTCTCTGTAGTACTCTTTCATACATAAGTTTAAATTATCACTAGTGGTAAATAACTGAAAAAAAGATGTTGTAGACTATTTAAGAGGTTTTTATATTTAGAATGAAAGGCAAAAGTGAATAAAAATATATACACAACCGACAAATGCAAAATGATTTATGTCCTTTTAAAGCATACACTTTGGTGATGAACAAGAGGTATAGCTGAAGTATAATAAATGTGCATCAGGATTATAAAGTGGATTTACACGAATAAGACAGCTGGGTGAGGAAGTCATTGTAAATTGATACTTAGACTAAGTTTTAAAGAATATTTAGAAATTTTCTGAATAAATAAGTAGAATTCCTAGAAAATGAAACATTATATAAGGAGAAAGGTAAGAATGACTACATGAAATGTTTAAGATGTACAAATAATTTGAGATAAGAACGCCTATAACATGAATGTAGGTAGCCTTAGCTATAATCCGAATATAAATAGACTCTATACTGATTTAAGTAGAGCTAGGATGAACTATTGGAGAAGGCAATGGAACCCACGGAGGAGCCTGGAAGGCTGCAGTCCATGGGGTTGCTGAGGGTCGGACACGACTGAGTGACTTCACTTTCACTTTTCACTTTCATTCATTGGAGAAGGAAATGGCAACCCACTCCAGTGTTCTTGCCTGGAGAATCCCAGGGACGGGGGAGCCTGGTGGGCTGCCGTCTATGGGGTCGCACAGTCAGACACGACTGAAGCGACAGCAGCAGCAGCAGGATGAACTATATTGAGTTAACTAGAGATAGATGACTGATGCCAGTGTACTGTTGAACAAATGTCAGTGTCTGAAGTCAGTATTTTATGACAGGAAGTAAACAACTTAATGTTTCCTAATTAGTTAATTAAATAAAATAAGTTTGAGTACCTTTTCCTGTGTTTATGTCAAGAAACTACATTATCTCCAAACAGGTAAATAAGTGTGAAAGTCTCACATTGTCCCAGTGAAGGTCGTCTGTTACTTTTGTTTTCCCACCTAATCTTCATCTGTCTTATCAGTGTTTTTGGACCTCCAACATGACATTAAATTTAGAAATGTGATATTCAAAAGCAGAAAATTCTGAGATAAGTGTGCATAATATCAGAAACAGATAAGGAGTATCTCTTCTTTATTCTGCAGTTAAGGCAATAATGAACCTCATTGGAGTTAAATGCAGGAATACTGGAGGCAGGCTGCTTGGGTTTAGATTCTTTCTTTGTTTCTTATTACCTATGTTACCGTGGGATAATTACTTAATCTCTGTTAAATGGAAATGATAACTCACATAGTGGTTGTAGGTATGGATTAGTCAATGTTTGTGGAGCACTTAGAAATGTGCTTGGTCAACAAAGTTCAGCAATTTGTTATCAACAGAACATGGTTTGTATTGAGATAAGCAAATAAGAAACAAAAGAGCCTGGTGGACTGCAGCACATGGGGTTGCAAAGAGTAAGATGTGACTGCTACTGAGAGTGCACAGGTACATACACACACACACACACACACACACACACGATAATAGTACCCAAATCTTTTGTTTCCCATCTGCATATCTCTTATGAGACTTTTGCTCCATGGGAAATAGCCAAGTTCTGAACTAAGCCTGATGCTGAAGAAAACTTTAACAGTTTGACAGAGGAGTTACCACCTAATGGGCATCCCAGGTGGCACAGTGGTAAAGAACCTGCCTTGCAGAGCAGGAGACACAAGAGACATGGGTTCAATCCCTGGGGTAGAAAGATCTCCTGGAGAAGGAAATGGCAACCCATCCCAGTATTCTTTCCTGGAAAAGCCCATGGACAGAGGAGACTGGTGGGCTGCAGTACAAGGGATCACAAAAGACCCCATGGATTTCCCACAGAGCAGAACCCTCATAAGCAGTTTGTGGTAAGTAAGTAAGTAAGTTAAGTCGCTCAGTCGTGTCTGACTCTTTGCGACCCCATGGACTGTAGCCCACCAGGCTCCTCTGTCCATGGGATTCTCCAGTCAAGAATACTGGAGTGGGTTGCCATTTCCTTCTCCAGGGGATCTTCCCGACCCAGGGATCGAACCCAGGTCTCCCATATTAGAGGCAGACGCTTTAACCTCTGAGCCGCCATGCAGATGATAGTTTGTGGTAAACAGGCAAATATTCTTTGGTATACTAAGTATAATTTACCAGGGTTTCAGGTGGCATGGTCACTGAGGGGAGGGAACAGGTCTTAGAACTGGCAAGCTAATGAATATCGGGAAAAGTGGGGATTTTAAAACATAACACGTATTAAGATAGCTTCAGTATAGTGTCATTTACCTCTAATAAGTGCCTCGGGTGGAAGAGTTGGGTGGAGAGTTGGTAGTAGATTCTGTGTGGTCTTATATGCAACAAGTTAACTGAGTTAGATTTCGTAGTGAAGAAAACTCATGAAGGATAAAATAAAAAGAGATGGAAATCATGACATCTCTTTCACATCAGGTTAAATTCATAATCCATTGTTCATCATCCCTTCTGGACAGTAACAATGATAGGCTTTCTCATCAGAGTTTTTCAGCTACTTTTGGCCAGTGCTCTAAGCCTGCTAAGGTTGCACTGTTGCTTCCCACACATAGAGTTGCCCTGCATGGCACTTGTTGTTGCTGCTGCTAAGTCGCTTCAGTCGTGTCCAGCTCTGTGCAACACCAGAGACAGCAGCCCATCAGGCTTCCCCGTCCTTGGGATTCTTCAGGCAAGAGTACTGGAGTGGGTTGCCATTGCCTTCTCCGCAACACTTGTTAGCTTATCCCTATAATTGAAACACAGTTTAAAAAAACAGATGAATGTATAAGAAGTACTCTTTATGGCAGTGAAATGTGATCTTGACCATCACATGTTACCCTGTCTCCAAAAAGCTGCCTTTTGCTTTCCAAGCTTATGGTAGGGGACTATCCAATGCTTTCTGAATCACAGAGAGAATTTCTAGTTTCTGCATAAGTCTGCAAGGCAATAAACATTTTTTAAATAGTAGCTCTTTTTTAAAAAAGCAAATAAATAGTTTAAAAGCCCAATGAAGAGTAGAGTAAGCCATATCCTTTTTTATCATATTTACATTCAGAATTTTAATAGCACTTGACTCTGAAATCATTCCAGTAAAGCGGAAAATTAATATTTTAATATATCTACCACTCCAACAAATAGAAATAAGTAGAATAAGTAGTAGGGAAGAAAATGTTCTAGTTTTAACCATATTTATGAATATTTATCACCCTTACCCATCAGAATACTGCTTTTTGTGTGCTCATATATATATATATATACACACACACACACACACACACATATATGCACACTCACATAAATCACTGCAGGGCAAATACTAACAATTGTTTCACATTTATGGAAAAGAGAATGACAACTTGCTTCTAATATTATTCTGATTAGATTTTGACATAATTTTTACTGAGCAAATCCAAAATAGTGAAGCATAGCTAGTAAAAAATATTATCCAATAGGTTTTTCATGGAATGACAACATTCTTATCAGCTCTTCTTCATCTAGATGGGTAATGGCAGAAAAATAAGAGGAAATAAAAGCATAATGTGGCTTTGCTGGCTGTGATAATATGTGGAAATCCATTTTGCTTCAGGGTCGTGTGCTGTAAAAATTTGACCCATATGGCTTTGTTTTGTTCAATATACATATTCATTTATTTCTGGAAGGAGCACACTGACCAAGGATTCATTAAAACAAACAAAAGAAAAAAAGAAAAAAAAAAAGAAATTATTATGTTAAGTGAATCTTTATTTATATAAAAGGAAGTAGAATTTTTATGTTTGTGGGCACAATTAATAATGTGTGTTCAGTCACTTCAGATGTGTTGAACTCTCTGGGACCCTATGGACTGTAGCCTATCAGGATCCTCTGTCATGGGATTCTCCAAGGCAAAAATACTGGAGTGGGTTGCCACTCCAGGGGATCTTCCCAACCCAGAGACTGAACCCACGGTGTCTCCTGTGGCCTCTGCATAGCGTGCAGATTCTTTATTTCTGAGCCACCTGAAAACTCCTAATTAATAATGACATAAGTAAAAGAGCTACCCAACATGGGATAAACATTCATCCACAGTATCTCCAGTCTTATTGAAGTTGACCTTAATGTTTCTGGAATATTATAAATGAAGACCTCAATGGTCCAAGTTTTGACAGGCACCACTTAGTTACCACTTCTTCCTTGGCAACACCTTTCCCCAAAGAGTGTTGCCATAATTAAAATACAAAAGAGATCAAGCCTTATGTCCAAGAGGACAACTGAAAAACTAAAGAATTAAACATAATAGATTGGATTGAGTTAGAGAAATGTGATTTTATTCTCTACTAGCTAAGTTCACCTGTAATAATACAGGTAACATGTCAAATAATTTGTCTATTGTAACTAGTGCTATTTCTAAAATAAAGTAAAAATTAAATAAACATTAACCTACTATGTTAGTTATACTATCAGAAGAATTTTTGTCCAATTTCATAGACTATTTCACTTCAGAGCTAAATATCTTTCAAAAATCTATTTAAAATGACTTTCACTACTCCTACAAATAAACACTTACACACATACATATACATATATATTCATATTTATGGGCATACATACATATATGTAGTAAAAGCAAAAATAGCTGTAAAACCTTCTTTGAAAATAAAAACTATAAAAAAATCTACATTTGAGGATAATGCCAGCACTTTTTGTTAAAAAGGAGAAATACCTTATTCATATTAACGTAGAAAAATTGGGCCAAGCAGCTACTTTAGATACTAATTTGTCAACATACTCAAATATGAAGATAACTTTTTACCAACATTTTTCTTTATAAAGAGCAACCTTTTTATATTCTTAAAATATTCTCTTCTTAAAGGCCACTCTTTCTATTAGTGTATTCTGAACAGCACTGCTTTGTTTGGGAAAGGCATAACAGCTAGAAATGACCTCAATTAATGCTAAATTTGAATCTCATAGAAATAATACAATAAAAAAAGAAATAAACATAGTGATTTAATAGCTATTTATAGAGATGTTGATTCTCAGTTGTAAGTGTGAGATGTCTTTAAAAGAAGGCCTTTTAGAGGTCAGTAGAAATGGATAGAGGAAAAAGTAAGTAATGTTGAAAGATTGCAATTATTTAGAAAAAAAAAGAAAGGGAAATTATCCTCATGTTATGTAAATGATATCCTGTGACATGAGATGAAATTCCCATTAGATCAAAAGTATTATATCTCAAATAACTTAGAAATAAAGGGGAAGTTGGAAGTTTGATGAGTCAGTATATGCTTTTAGAGGTAATGAAGGCAGTGATGCTACAATTGTATGTGATGTTTTGAAAAAAGTATTAGTATATTGTGAGACTGACAAAAGTAACTTTTCCAAATTAATATTTTATACACATATTTTTTAAATGTTTATAATAGATTTTTTTCCTTTGGCTGTACTTCATGCCTTGCAGGGTCTTAGTTCTCAAACCAGGGATTGAACCCACACCCTAGTCAGTGAAAGCATAAGTCCTAACCACTAGACCACCAGGGATAGATTCGGAGATTGGCATTGACATATACACATTACTACATATAAAATAGATAACTAATAAGAACTTACTGCATAGGGAGCTCTACTCAATACTCTGCAATGACCTAAATCGACTCTGCGATGCCATGGACTATACAGTCCATGGAATTCTCCAGGCCAGAAGACTGGAATAGGTAGCCTTTCCCTTCTCCATGGGATCTTTCCAACCCAGGGATCAAACCCAGGTCTCCATTGCAGGCAGATTATTTACTAGCTGAGCCACAAGGGAAGCCCAAGAATACTGGAGTGGGTAGCCTATCCATTCTCCAGGGGATCTTCCCAACCCAGGAATCCAACTGGGGTCTGCACACAAAGACACACACACATAAATAGATAGATAGATGGGAGAAGGAAATGACAACCCACTCCAGTATTCTTGCCTAGAGAATCCTATATACAGAGGAGCCTGGTGGGTTGCTGTCCAAAGGATCACATAAAGTTGGACATGACTGAAGCAGCTTAGCATGCATGTATGCATTGGAGAAGGATATGGCAACCCACTCCGGTATCCTTGCTTGGAGAATCCCAGGGACTGAGGAGCCTGGTGGGCTGCCATCTTATGGGGTCACACAGAGTCGAACATGACTCAAATGACTTAGCAACATATATATATATATATATATATATATATATATATATATATATATAGTGGAAGTGTCAATCATGTTCAACTCTTTGCAACCCCATGGACTGTAGTCTGCCAGGCTCCTCTGTCTCTGGAATTCTCCAGACAAGAATACCTGGGAATGGGTTGCCATTCCCTCTTCCAGGGGATCTTCCTGGCCCAGGGATGGAACCCAACTCTCCTATATTGCAGCATATTCTTTACCATATGAGCCACCAGAGAAGCAAGAAAGGCCAGTGAAAATTATGCATTAATGAGTTACTGCCATAAATAACTGCAGCTCCAGTCCACTGAAGACCTTCTGAGAAACCATTTCAAATCTGAATTAGAATCACTAGACAGGAGTTAGACAATAGAAAAGCTAAAGCATTTTACCCATTGACTACCACTCTCCATTGGGTGACAGTTATTTCTGGGGGTACAAATTTTCCTTGATTTCCTAGTTATACTTGGTTTGTGGCTGGGCAACTTCCTTCATATCCTTTGGTAGATGAGAGATGAAGTTGCCTAAAATTAGAATTTTTCAAAATGCCAAAAACTGTCTATCAGAGCTATGGGGAATTCAGGTGGGCAAAGGGCTATAGGGTAGAATTTCAATAGCATCTGCTTTAAGATACTGTTGAGAAATTTTATCCATCAAAATTGAGTATTTCAGAAAATTCACTGGCTATCCAGTGGTTAGGACTCTGCATTTTCACTGATGAGGGCCCAGATTTGATCCCTGCTTGAGGAACTAAGATTCCACAAGCCAAGCAACATAGCCAATAAATAAATAAATAATTTGGATGCTACACATTTTTGCTTCAACAGCTCTAGTCATCAAAAAAATACATCAATATTTTATGGTTATCTTTGATTACCATACATCCAACTGAAACAAAATTCCTAAGTGCTTGAGGTGCAAATTCTAGTTCAATTGACCATAGTAGAGTTTAGGAACAAAATAAGCTGCTTAATTTACATTCAGGTAGCTCTTGCTCAGTCCTGGACTAGCCCCAGCAATTCTACAAGGACAAGATGTTAAACCAGCTTCCTTTCTTTCAGCTGCAATTGTGCACTAGGTTCCATAGAGTTCTGCCTTTGCCCTTTCCCAGCATCTTGCAACATGACTATACAAAGCAAAGGCTTTACTCTCTTTATTTATTATATCCAATGGCAAGCAAGTAGATTCTTGGTATTTTTAAGACACTAATAGTCCCTCAGTGAAATGTAGAGAGTATAGCAAAAATGCCCACCCAATAGTTAACATTTAGAGTCTTTCATTTTAACAATGTGAACAAAAGGGGGGAATTTAGAGTCAAATATTCCAGGCTTAAAATTTTTGCTTCTCCTTTCCCTAAGAATCTCTTTTTAGGAGTTTGATGTGTTCTTTGAAGCTCTGGTAAAATCAGTACAACTCCAATAAAATATCACTAGTAAAATTGGTATATTATTATCTCATAGCAATATAGTGAGGAATAATGAAATATGATATGTAAGAAGCCTAGTACAATGACAAGTCCATAATATGCATTCAGTAATGGAAACTATGATTGTTAATAGAAACATTTTCAAGCAAGCCATTGTGTTTACATGCTTCAAACCATAAATATTATATAGACAAATCTTACTGAAAATTATATATGAGGTAGATGATAAAACTATTATAATGTTCCTCAAAGACAACTATAATGACTTTTCAAACTTCTTTGTTGCAGCAAACTACATTTCTTGGGTTTATTATGTGCTAACTCTGTGGTGTTAGGAGAAGGAAAATAATTTCATGTACTACATAATAGGAAATTTAAATAAAAAAAGAGTCCATATCTTTTCAACAATTGTCATATGGTACAATTATGTCAAGAGATGTGTATCTTAAACCCACCTACAGGAAGTAAAATTTACCATGCAACTGCTACCATTCCTCATTAAAGCTTTGTACTAATATGTTATCACCAACATTTTATATAATTACTTCACACTTTTAAATATGTATTTTACTTTGCCACTTTGAATTTTGAATCTTTAATGACTATTTCTGAAAGTGACTAAGAGCAGAAAAGAAACAGCAAGAAACGGTATTTAAGTTCCTTTACAAGTGAAATAAGTTGATTTAATTGTTTGAGCCCATGTCTCCACCCTCACCTTTAAAGTATTAGAGCTCCCTGATTCCTCTTCAAAGACACATGCACTAATCCTTCCTTTGAGATAAACCAGGAGCAACATTTTATTAATCATAAATCATGATGATGCTAGATATTACTATTTCCTGCTTAGACAGGCAGAATTTCAAAAAAAATTTCTACATTTATTTTTCTTCTATATCTACACCCAAAGAAAAAACTTTGAAAATAGCAAAGTGTTTTTTGAAAATCAGTCAAAATTTTACATCAATTCATGAACAGTGAATATTGGAAATCACTGCCTCTTTTGCTTTCAAGATATGAGAATTACTTATAGGAACTTAGTTAAGAAGGCTTATACTTCCAAATATATTTTGGAGGCTTTCTAATTGCCCATCATTTTATAAAGGTCATCATTCACTAATGTAATAGTTCAAGAAGATTCGTATTTTACTTATAATGGGTATTTTTCTTGTACAGAATCTTGCAGGCTACACATCAGACTTGTATATCTAGGAAGCAGAAAATGATTGATAACTAATGAAAACATTACCTACAGGCTGACAGCACCAAAAAGTAGGGATTTACACTAAATTGAAGTGAAAAATCCCTTACCACTAAGAAAGAATGTCCAACATCTCAAATAACAAGAGCTCTCAGTTATTTGGAAATAAAAGTATAGATTTATGATACTCTTTCATTTATACATTAAGAACTTACTATATAAAAATGCTTCATTTTATGTTGTGGAGATTTAAAGGCAAATAAGAAAAATGTCCTACCTCCATGAACTTGTTTCATGGGAGAAATCACAAACATATACATATTCCACCAGAAATTTTATGTAAAAAGTAGAAAGTCTCATTTTTCTAACATATGGTTTAACAAAATTTGTCACTTACTCACTTACAGAACAGGGTAAAAAACATGAATGTTTTTAATTTCTCATAAAGTTTTATTTTTTCCTGTCAGATAATCCATGTATATAAATATCAGTTGATGAGGTGAGACCATTATAGAAATATAAGTAAAGATATATATAGTTCTATATATTTTATCATATTTTCACCTCCCTAAGTTTTATTATACCTATTTTCTAGAGTAGTATCCATCTTCCAATGGACAGAGTGCTCCTGCTATCTTTGTATGTCTATTTCCTCCTTTCAGATCTATCTGTTTATCTTGTACATGATGCCTAGTAGTACTGTTATTTAAGGCATAATTTTGCTTTTCATCATTAATGAAAATTTTCCATCATAAAATGACCTGATAATTGTTAATGCATAATATGTGATATCTGGAGAAGGAAATGGCAACCCACCCCAGTATTCTTGCCTGGAGAATCCCAGGGACAGAAGAGCCTGTGTCCATGGGGTCACAAACAGTTGAACACGACTGAGTGACTAAACAACAATATGCGGTATGATCCTCATTTTTAGCTCTTAGTGTAAGTGATACAGTGGTGAAGAAAGTGATAAAAGTTTCTACCTTCAAGTGATGCAAGCAGTACAGGAAGAGATTAATTATAAACAAAACATAATTAATATCTAATTATTGGTGCACTCCTTATAACAAAATGTTAAGCAAGAAACATAAAATTAATATGTAAGGTATGAAATACTGTCAGGTATGTAATTTGATCACACTTTGAACAAGAAATAGGGCAGGATGAGGAGATTTGAAAGTGACTAGATAGCGTGTATGAGACTATTTTACATAGTGTTTGTTGCCTGTCAGAGGAGGTAAGAAGGTAACATTTGAATAAAATCCATAATGAAATGACATAAAAACCCATGTGAATGTTTAGGGCAAAAGTATTCCAGACCAAATAACCAGCAAGTTCAAGGGATTTAGGTTAGGCATATGCTTAACATACTCAAAAAATAAAGCACAGCAAGTTATGGGTACACAGAAGGTTCAGATAATGTTGGGCCTTGTTTCTTATTGAAAATACTTAGGATTTTATTCATGAAATATAATGAGAAGCTTCTCAAGAGTTTGAGGCAGAGAAATGATATAATATCACTTGTGTCTGGCATGGTTCATTGTCTGTTGTAGCAGAGTAAAGAGTGTGTGCAGGGAAAATGCTGAGGAGGCTATTGCTATACTTCAGGTCATGCAATGGTGACTTAGCCTTTTCTCAGTTTTGTTTTATATCTAAATAAAGGAAGCTCTGAGACAGTGAGACTTAGGACATGGATTTATTTTTCTAATGCCTAGAAAAACACAGACCAAAAAGTAGGTACTCAAACAAATACCTCACATGTGAACAAAATAGTGGTAACTTGACCACAATTTTAGTCTGAGAAAGAAAGAAACCTAAAAAATAAAATGTTCTCCAAGTATCTGTATTATGAATTTTGCAATATAATGATATCTCATCAATACAGTATATTAACTTTAAATGTAATATGTATCAGTTCAGTTCAGTTCAGTCCCTCAGTCATGTCTGACTCTTTGCTACCCCACGAATCGCAGCACGCCAGGCCTCCCGGTCCATCACCAACTCCTGGAGTTCACTCAGACTCACTTCTATCAAGTCGGTGATGCCATCCAGCCATCTCATCCTCTGTCATCCCCTTCTCCACCTGCCCCATCCCTCCCAGCATCAGAGTTTTTTCCAATGAGTCAACTCTTCGCATGAGGTGGTCAAAGTACTGGAGTTTCAGCTTTAGCATCATTCCTTCCAAAGAAAACCCAGGGCTGATCTCCTTCAGAATGGACTGGTTGGCTCTCCCTTAGGAGGGTAAATTTTTCTCAATAAACCACACCACACAGATCATGAAAGTTCTAATATGTGAAGATTTTTCAACTGATATACTTTAATATGTTACTTAATATTAAGAATAATAACCAAAATTAGAATTATTATTGATGCAGAATTAAAATGTATCATATCAATATCTTTTATGGGAGTTTTATTGTAACATAGTATATTATAAGAAGGCCCAAAGAAAGAATATGAATTCTAATACTGGGTGACCTTTGACAAAAATTTGAGTTTTCTTACTTGTTGCTGTTCAGTTGCTAAGTCATATCCTACTCTTTGAGAACGCATGGACTGTAACACACCAGGCTTCCCTGTCCTCCACTATCTCCTGGAGTTTGCTCAAGTTCATGTCCACTGAGTAATTCTTTCTAAATATCTCATCTTCTGTTGCCCTCTTTTACTTTTGCCTTCCTTCATTCCCAGCATAAGGATCTTTTCCAATGAGTTAGCTCTTTGAATCAGGTGGCTAAAGTATAGGAGCTTCAGCTTTAACATTTATAGCATTCTTATTTATAGGTTGCAACTAACATTTTGTTGCTACACCTAATTTAGGAGGTTAATAAGAGAAATCAATGTGATGACATATCTGAAAGCAATTTGTGTGTGTATGTGTATGTGTTAGTCGCTCAGTCATATCCAACTTTCCATGACCTCATGGACCTGTCAGGGTCCTCTTTACATGGAATTCTCCAGGCAAGAATACTGGAGTGGCTTGCCATGCTCTTCTCCAGGGGATCTTCCCAACCCAGGGATCGAATCCAGGTCTCCCACGTTGCAGGTGGATTCTTTACTGAGTCACCAGGGAAGCCCTTTTTTATAGCCAGTGACTCCCAAACTTGGAAAAGGAAATGACAACCCACTCCAATATTTTTGCCTGGAGTATCCCATGGACAGAGGAACCTGGCAGGCTACAGTTCATGGGGTTGCAAGAGTCTGACATGACTTAGTGACTAAACCACTACCCAAACTTAACAACATATCAGCATCATCTGAAAATCTTATTAAAACTCAAAATCTCAGAGTCCTTAGAGTTCCTGAATCAGTAGTTCTGGACAAAATCTGAGAATTTTCATTTATAGCAAATTCACAGATAGTGCTGCCACTTCTGTTCTGGGGACCACATTGTGAGAACTACTGCTTATGGAGATAATGAGCATTTAATAGAATTAAAGAAAAATGATCATTTCGTGTGTGTGTGTGTGTTCAAATGAACTGTCTCTCAGTCAATCTGTATACAGAATTTCTTTGGAATGAAATATAACCATCAATAAACAACCACTTCAAATGGGAAAAAAGTCTTTACCATTTACATCACCTGGGAAACCTCAAATGGAAAAAAAAATGTCAAAGTAATTACAAACAAATTTGAACATTTCAATGACTGAAATACTATTCTATAGGAACATTTCTGAGTGAGCTAAAAAATATAAATCTAAATTCCAAGTGACAGAGGCAAATCCATCTCTTACTAGAGTTGAGAGTTGAAATTACATATCTATTATTCTTTATATTAAAATCAGTGAGGTGTAAAATTATAGGTCCAGTGTCGATTGCTGTGTATTATTTATTTATTCAAAAAAGTCAAAATCTTTAAGGTGTAACTACATTTTTGATAATAACTTCCTTTACAGTGCTACTTATGACCAAAGAATAAATTAATCAATATTTTTAAAGCAGCTGAAGAACATTAGAAATACTATTCAAAATTCTTTCGGAAAAGTTTTTGCAGACACCAGAAAGACAAAAAAATCTAGGTAGAAACCTAGACAATTCTTTATGATCCATCCTCTCAGCTTTAGAAAATCAAGTCACCTAATGGAATACAAGTTAAAGTTCAAGAAGCTGGTTCTATTTCTAAAACTTCTATATAAATGTTATGTTCTTTCAACTCTTTTTGGTGTATTTTGTTGCAACAAGCAAGAAAACCTGTATTAATGGCTGCCCTCTCCTTATTACAGAAGCATGATGCCATTCTTCTTGGCAAGGAGTTTAAATGAGTTTTCACCTATCTACATGTGAAGGAAGCAAAACAATTTTTAACATCTACCTCTGAACCACAACCACCTATGAAGAAATATATATATATATATACACACATATACATATACACATATATTTATGAATATATACATATAATAAATGAAGAAATATAAATATTAAGAAATATATATATATTTACAGAAATGAGAGAGATGATGAATGAAGTAAAGATCAATGATTCATAAATTTCTTTGGCACACAAACATCTTTATACAACTTTTGTCACAAAAAAATGGGAGCTGCATTCCAAAGAAAACTTAGACCTTTCTTTACTTCTAAACAGATAAAAATTAACTTAATATTTTAGTACAATATAACTAATTTGACAATATACCCAGTCTGAGGCCTTATCAAATGAATAAGGAAAATACAAAGAAGGAGAGTAAGATATGGAAAACTTCATGTTTTCCAATAAAATAGAAATCCTGTTTTTGAAGAGGAAAGAATTAAGGTAAACATGCTATGAAAAGAGCTACCCAATGCCTGCTTGTCTAATGTAGATGTTTAGCTGTTACCTTGAATGTGAGTCAGAAGATGTGCTATTACTTGACACAGTTTTGGATAGATGCTCTTACTGCCCCCTTTTGTGACATTAACATACCTGGATACTAGAAATCATTGGATTTTCAGATCACTCACAATGTTCTTTTGGCTAACTTGCTAGAAACAATACCAAGGGGAAACAAGTATTCTATGTTATGAATAACTTCTTAATATTATTCTCTTCTAGAAATTCTGCATAATAATGAAAACCAGTTTGCATATGCTAGTGCCTTAGCCCCAGTGGTGATTCACTTATGCAGAGTTACCTTATTACTTTGGTCATCCTCTGAGAGTCCTAGCCTCAACTACCAACATTACTGTTTCCATTTCCAATAACTCAATTCCATCAGTTCATCATCAGTTTACGGGCACAGGTGAGATGTACAGCACTCAGGTGCCAGAAGATGGGGAAGGTTCTATTGAAGCTTGAATAAATGCAATTCAGTAGAGACCAGGATAACAAATCTTAGTACTCCTATCAGAATTAGTTTTCCACAGGTGACAAATCAAATCTCAGAGACTTCAGAGCATTTGTACCTGCCTCCAAATGCCTTACAGGATTGTATTTTTAAGTGTGTTTATAAAGGTGTACTTACTTACAATGAAAACATGTTTTACAGTTCAAAATGAAGATAATATTCACTAATAATCTCTTTATTTTCTATCCCCTATTGTTTAAATGAACAACCAATCAAGCATGGAACATTCACTAAAGAAGCCTCAATCTAAAGTGCTATGAATATGCAAAAGATTTGAAAAGAAAATACACCAATAATTCAGCTTTTCCTATCCAGAAATAAATAGGTTAAAATGCTTTATAAATTGCAATAGAAAATATCAACATAATGTATAATTTCAAATGCTTATCCTAGCATCTAAAAATCTACATACATTTCCATTAAAAAGCAAGAATTTTATTGAGCCAGGGCCCCCTAGGGGAATTCTAAGCTTGCAGACCAAGCCTCTTGGGCATGAGCCAGTCTGTCCTTGTTTACCAGAGACAGAACAGGTTTCATAAATCATTAGTAGTGTTGCTGCTTCATTGGAATCACAAGACTCTTGTATTCTGAAAGATAATTTTTACAAGTTATAGCAGTAGAGAACATGAGAGTACAGATTGCACTAGAAAACTCTCATATCTCTTTCTTTCTGTCTTGAAATATTATGCATACTCACTACTTCAAAGTAATTCTGTTAGCCTAAGTAGTTGCTCATGGTCCCAAATGACCTAATATTGTTGTGGTTTGATATCATTTCTATTTCAATGACTCATTTTTTTAAAATTAATGTATTTATTTCTAAGTGGAGGATAATTGTTTTGAAATGTTGTATTGATTTCTGCCATACATAAACATGAATTAGCCACACGTGTATATATGTCCCCTCCTTCTTGAACCTCCCTCCCATCCCATCTTGCCCCTCTAGGTTGTTGCAGAGCTCTAGGTTGAGCTCCCTGCATCATTCAGTAAAATCCCACTAAATATTTTGCATATGGTCATGTATATGTTTCAATGATACTCTCTCAATTTGTCCCACGCTCTCCTTCAGCCACAGTGTCTACAAGTCTGTTCTCCATGTCTGCATCTCTATTGCTGCCTTGCAAATAGGCTCTTCAGGACCATTTATCTAGACTCCATACATATGCATTAATATGTGATATCTGCTTTTCTCTTTCTGATTTACTTCATTCTATATAACAGGCTCTAGGTTCATCCACCTTACTAGAACTGACTCAAATGTGGTCATTTTTATGACTGAGTAATATTCCATTGTATATACATACCATTACTTTTTATCCATTCATCAGTCAATGGACATTGATTTTGACTGCAAAGTAATGTCTCTGCTTTGTAATACACTGTCTAGGTTTGTCATAGCTTTTCTTCAAAGGTGCAAGTGACTTTTAATTTCATGGCCACAGCCACCATCTACAGTGATTTTGGAGCTCAAGAAAATAGTCTCTCACTGTTTCCATTGTTTCCTGAAGTATTTGCCATGAAGTGATGGAACCAGATGCCATGATCTTCGGTTTTTGAATGCTGAGTTTAAGCCAGCTCTTTCACTGTCATATTTCACTTTTGTCAAGATGCTCTTTAGTTCCTCTTCTATTTCTGCCATTAAGGTAGTATCATCTGCATATCTGAGGTTGTTATTTCTCCCAGCAGCTTGTGCTTCATCTTACCCAGCATTGCTCATGATGTACTCTGCAAATTGCCAACATCTGTTGGATTATTGAAAAAGCAAGAGAGCTCCAGAAAAATATCTACTTTATTGACAATGACAAATGCAAGGCCTTTGACTGTGTACATCACAACAAACTGTGGAAAATTCTTAAAGAGATGGGAATACCAGGCTCCTTACCTGCCTCCTGAAAAATCTGTATGCAGGTCAAGAAGCAACAGTTAGAACTGGGCATGGAACAACAGACTGGTTCCAAATCAGGAAAGGAGCACATCAAGGTTGTATGTTATCAATCGGCTTATAAAAATTATATTCAGAGTACATCATTTGAAATGCTGGGCTAGATGAAACACAGGCTGGAATCAAAATTGCCAGGGGAAATATCAATAATCTCAGATATTTAGATGAAATCACCCTTATGACATAAAGCGAAGAAGAACTAAAGAGCCTCTTGATGAAAATGAAAGAGGATAAGGAAAAAAGTTTGTCTTAAAACTCATCAATCAGAAAAGTAATATCATGACATCTGGTCCCATCACTTCATGGCAAATACATGGGGAAACAATGGAAACAGTGACAGACTTTAATTTGGGGGGGCTCCAAAATCACTGCAGATGGTGACTGCAACCATGAAATGAAAAGACACTTGCTCCTTGGAAGGAAAGCTATGACTGACCTAGACAGCATACTAAAAAGCAGAGATGTTACCTTGCTGACAAAGGTCAGTCTAGCAAAATTATGGCTTTTACAGTAGTCATGTTTGGATATGAGAATTGGATTATAAACAAGGATGAGTGGCGAAGAATTGATGCTTTTGAGCTGTGGTGTTGGAGAAGACTCTTGAGAATCCCTTGGACTGCAAGGAGATCCAACCAGTCCATCATAAAGGAGATCAGTCCTGGGTGTTCACTGGAAGGACTGACGCTGAAGCTGAAATTCCAATATTTTAGCCACCTGATGTAAAGAACTGACTCATTGGAAAAGACCTGGAAAAGACCCCAATGTTGGGAAAAATTGAAGGCATGAGGAGAAGGGGACAGCAGAGGATTAGATGGTTGATGGCCATCACCGACTCAATGGACTTGAGTTTGAGCAAGTTCCGGGAGTAGGTGATGGACAAGGAAGTCTATTGTCTTAGAATCCATGGGGTCACAAAGAGTTGGACAGACTGAGCGACTGAACTGAACTGAACTCTGCATATAAGTTAAATAATCAGGATGATATCATACAACCTTGACATATTCCTTTCCCAAATTTGAACCAGTCTGTTGTTACATGTATGGTTCTAACTGTTGCTTCTTAACCTGCATACAGGTTTCTCAGGAGTCAGGTAAGGTGGCCTGGTATTCCCATCTCTAAGAACTCCAGTTTGTTGTGATCCACACAGTCAAAGGCTTTCACATAGTCAATCAAACAGAAGTAGATTTTTTTTTTTTTTAATTATCTTGCTTTTACTATGGTCCAGTTGATGTTGGCTATTTGATCTCTGGTTCCTCTGACTTTTCTAAATTCAGCTTGAACATCTGGAAGTTTTAAGTTCACATATTGTTGTAGCCTAGCTTGGAGGGTTTTGAACATTGCCTTGCTAGCATGTGAAATGAGTGCAATTGTGCGGTAGTTTGAACATTCTTTGTCATTGCCCTTCTTTGAGACTGGAATGAAAACTGACTTTTTCCAGTCCTGTGACCACTGCTGAGTTTCCCAAATTTGCTGATATATTGAATGCAGTACTTAAACAGCATCATCATTTAGGATTTAAAATAGCTCAGCTGGAATTCTATCACCTTTATAAATAGTAATGCAATATAGAATATCAGCATCTATATTTGAATACCCATCTCTGTTTCTTGTTATAATCCAGCATCAATTAAATCATGTACCACTGAAAAGTCTAAAGAATTCAAACACCAACTGGTTATATCCTTCCTTGGTAATTGCTTGATGTTTAACTATTCTACTGTTTTATAGGACTCTTTATTTTTTTGATTTATTTTTTATTTTAATTGGAGGCTAATTACTTTACAATATTGTGGTGGTTTTATACAGTTACTTAATCTGTTTATGTTAACAATTAAAATGTTCTAAAACAGGTCTTCCTCAATGTAATATAGTAGTAACAGAAAGCTAGAGCATTAAGATAAGTATCCTTAAAATTTATGATCCTAGATGTTTCTATTACATTATTTTTCTTTGGAATTATTTTTTCTAAAGAAAATGCATATTTTGAGAGAAACAATTTTGAAAGTAGAACTTCATTTCACAACTCTCACAACACCAACAAGAAGGGTAGTAATAGTTGCTATAGGTTATTTTAACCTCTATTAAATTCTTAGGCATTAGTACATCTTATTTTCCTTTTTTAAAAATTGTTATTAAAATATAGTCAATTTACAATATTTTGTTAGTTTCAGGTCTACAGTATAGTGATTCAGATATATATATATATGGGAAATATATTATATATATTAATATATTATATATATAATATATAATATTATAATAATATATAATATTATATATAATATATATTCAGATATATATTCAGATATATATATATATATATATATGGGAAATATTGAGGGCAGAAGGAGAAGGGGACATCAGAGGATGAGATGGCTGGATGGCATCAATGATGCAATGGACATGAACTTGGGCAAATTTTGGGAGATGGTGAGGTACATGTAGGCCTGGTATGCTGCAGTCCATGGGTTATCAAAGACTTGGACATGACTGGGTGAATAAACAACATATATATAGGTATACATGTAGATTTATATATAGCTATATAGAGATATTCCTATTAGACATATCTAACTGGTAAATAATTGGTAAACAATTGGTAAAGAATCCACCTGCAATGTGGGAAACCTTGGGTTCGATTCCTGGGTGGGGAAGATCTGCTGGAGAAGGGAAAGGCTATCCACTCCAGTATTCTGGCCTGGAGAATTCTATGGGCTGTATAGTCCTTGGGGTCACAAAGAGTCGGAGATGGCAGAGTGACTTTCACTTCACTTCATATATATCAGTTTAGTTCAGTTCAGTTCAGTCGCTCAGTCGTGTCCAACTCTTTGCGACCCCGTGATACGCAGCACGCCAGGCCTCCCTGTCCATCACCATCTCCTGGAGTTCACTCAGACTCACGTCCATTGAGTCAGTGATGCCATCCAGCCATCTCATCCTTGGTCGTCCCCTTCTCCTCCTGCCCACAATATCCCCCAGCATCAAAGTCTTTTCCAAAGAGTCAACTCTTCACATGAGGTGGCCAAAGTACTGGAGCTTCAGCCTTAGCATCATTCCAAAGAAATCCCAGGGCGGATCTCCTTCAGAATGGACTGGTTGGATCTCCATGCAGTCCAAGGGACTCTCAAGAGTCTTCTCCAATACCACAATTCAAACGCATCAATTCTTTGGTGCTCAGCCTTCTTCACAGTCCAACTCTCACATCCATACATAACCACAGGAAAAACCATAGTCATGCTACTGGAGATTAGTGGATAAATAACTACAGAAAGAATGAAGGTATGAAGCCAAAGCAAAAACAATACCCAGTTATGGATGTGACTGGTGATAGAAGCAAGATCAGATGCTATAAAGAGCAATATTACATAGGAACCTGGAATGTCAGGTCCATGAATCAAAGCAAATTGGAAGTGGCCAAACAAGAGATGACAAGGGTGAACGTCGACATTGTAGGAATCAGCAAACTAAAATGGACTGGAATGGGTGAATTTAACTCAGATGACCATTATATCTACTTCTGTGTGCAGGAATCCCTCAGAAGAAATGAAGTAGCCATCATGGTCAACAAAAGAGTCCAAAATGCAGTACTTGGATGCAATCTCAAAAATGACAGAATGATCTCTGTTCGTTTCCAAGGCAATCATTCAATATCATAGTTATCCAAGGCTATACCGCAACCAGTAACACTGAAGAAGCTGAAGTTGAACGGTTCTATGAAGACCTACAAGACCTTTTAGAACTAACACCCAAAAAAGATGTCCTTTTCATTATAGAGGACTGGAATGCAAAAGTAGGAAGTCAAGAAACACCTGGAGCAACAGGCAAATTTGGCCTTGGAATGCAGAATGAAGCAGGGCAAAGACTAATAGAGATTTGCCAAGAAAATGCACTGGTCATAGCAAACACCCTCTTCCAAAAACACAAGAGAAGACTCTACACATGAACATCACCAGATGGTCAACACCAAAATCAGATTGATTATATTCTTTGCAGCCAAAGATGGAGAAGCTCTATACAGCCAACAAAATTAAGACCAGGAGCTGACTGTGGCTCAGATCATGAACTCCTTATTACCAAATTCAGACTCAAATTGAAGAAAGCAGGGAAAACCGCTGGACCATTCAGGTATGACCTAAGTCAAATCCCTTATGATTATACAGTAGAAGTGAGAAATAGATTTAAGGGCCTATATCTGATAGATAGAGTACCTTATGAACTATGGAATGAGGTTCGTGACATTGTACAGGAGACAGGAATCAAGACCATCCCCATGGAAAAGAAATGCAAAAAAGAAAAATGGCTGTCTTGGGAGGCCTTACAAATAGCTGTGAAAAGAAGAGAGGCAAAAAGCAAAGAAGAAAAGGAAAGGTATAAGCATCTGAATGCAGAGTTCTAAAGAATAGCAAGAAGAGATAAGAAAGCCTTCTTCAGCAATCAATGCAAAGAAATAGAGGAAAACAACAAAATGGGAAAGACTAGAGATCTCTTCAAGAAAACTAAAGATACCAAGGGAACATTTCATGCAAAGATGGGCTCGACAGAAATGGTCTGGACCTAACAGAAGCAGAAGATATTAAGAAGAGGTGGCAAGAATACACAGAAGAACTGTACAAAAAATATCTTCATGACACAGATAATCATGATGATGTGATCACTAATCTAGAGCCAGACATCTTGGAATGTGAAGTCAAGTGGGCCTTAGAAAGCATCACTACAAACAAAGCTAGTGGAGGTGATGGAATTCCAGTGGAGCTGTTTCAAATTCTGAAAGATGATGCTGTGAAAGTGCTATGCTCAATATGCTAGCAAATTTGGAAAACTCAGCAGTGGCTGCAGGAACAGAAAAGGTCAATTTTCATTCCAATTCCAAAGAAAGGCAATGCAAAAAAATGCTCAAACTACTGCACAATTGGACTCATCTCACATGCTAGTAAAGTAATGCTCAAAATTCTCCAAGCCAGGCTTCAGCAATATGTGAACCGTGAACTCCCTGATGTTCAAACTGGTTTTAGAAAAGGCAGAGAAACCAGAGATCAAATTGCCAACATCTGTTGGATCATGGAAAAAGCAAGAGAGTTCCAGAAAAACATCTATTTCTGCTTTATTGACTATGCCAAAGCCTTTGACTCTGTGGATCACAATAAACTGGAAAATTCTGAAAGAGATAGGAATACCAGACCACCTAACCTGCCTCTTGAGAAATCTGTATGCAGGTCAGGAAGCAACAGTTAGAACTGGACATGGAACAACAGACTGGTTCCAAATAAGAAAAGGAGTACGTCAAGGCTGTATATTGTCACCCTGCTTATTTAACTTATATGCAGAGTACATCATGAGAAACACTGGGCTGGAGGAAGCACAAGCTGGAGTCAAGATTGCCGGGAGAAATATCAATAACCTCAGATATGCAGATGATACCACCCTTATGGCAGAAAGTGTAAAGGAGCTAAAAAGCCTCTTGATGAAAGTGAAAGAGGAGAGTGAAAAAGTTGGCTTAAAGCTCAACATTCAGAAAACAAAGATCATGGCATCTGGTCCCATCACTTCATGGGAAATAGATGGCAAAACAGTAGAAACAGTGTCAGATTTTATTTTGGCAGGCTCCAAAATCACTACAGATGGTGACTGCAGCCATGAAATTAAAAGACGCTTACTCCTTGGAAGAAAAGTTATGACCAACATAGGTAGCATATTGAAAAGTAGAGACATTGCTTTGCTGACTAATGTCCGTCTAGTCAAGGCTATGGTTTTTCCTGTGGTGATGTATGGATGTGAGAGTTGGACTGTGAAGAAGGCTGAGTGCGGAAGAACTGTGTTTTTGAACTTTTGAATTGTGTTGTTGGAGAAGACTCTTGAGAGTCCCTTGGACTGCAAGGAGATTCAACCAGTCCATTCTGAAGGAGATCAACCCTGGGATATCTTTGGAAGGAATGATGCTAAAGCTGAAGCTCCAGTACTTTGGCCACCTCATGTGAAGAGTTGACTCATTGGAAAATACTCTGATGCTGGGGGGGATTGTGGGCAGGAGGAGAAGGGGGCGACCAAGGATGAGATGGCTGGATGGCATTACGGACCCGATGGACGTGAGCCTGAGTGAACTCCGGGAGATGGTGATGGACAGGGAGGCCTGGCATCTGTGATTCATGGGGTCGCAGAGTCGGACACGACTGAGTGCCTGAACTGAACTGAACTGACTAGACGGACCTTAGTTGGCAAAGCAATGTCTCTGCTTTTCAATATACTATCTAGGTTGGCCATAACTTTTCTTCCAAGGAGTAAGCATCTTTTAATTCATGGCTGCAGTCACCATCTGAAGTGATTTTGGAGCCCAAAATAATAATAAAGTCTGACACTGTTTCTACTGTTTCACCATCTATTTCCCATGAAGTGATGGGACCAGATGCCATGATCTTCGTTTTCTGAATGTTGAGCTTTAAGCCAACTTTTTCGGTCTCCTCTTTCTCTTTCATCAAGAGGCTTTTAGCTCCTCTTCACTTTCTGCCATAATGGTGGTGTCACCTGCATATCTGAGGTGATTGAAATTTCTCCCGGCAATCTTGACTCCAGCTTGTGCTTCCTCCAGCCCAGTGTTTCTCGTGATGTACTCTGCATATAAGTTAAATAAGCAGGGTGACAATATACAGCCTTGATGTACTCCTTTTCTTATTTGGAACCAGTCTGGTGTTCTATGCCCAGTTCTAACTGTTGCTTCCTGACCTGCATACAGATTTCTCAAGAGGCAGGTTAGGTGGTCTGGTATTCCCATCTCTTTCAGAATTTTCCACAGTTTCTTGTGATCCACAGAGTCAAAGGCTTTGGCATAGTCAATAAAGCAGAAATAGATGTTTTTCTGGAACTCTCTTGCTTTTTCCATGATCCAGCGGATGTTGGCAATTTGATCTCTGGTTTCTCTGCCTTTTCTAAAACCAGTTTGAACATCAGGGAGTTCACGTTTCACATATTGCTGAAGCCTGGCTTGGATAATTTTGAGCAGTACTTTACTAGCGTGTGAGATGAGTGCAATTGTGTGGTAATTTGAGCATTCTTCTGCATGACCTTTGATATATAGACATATGGGAATATAAAAAATATTAAAGAATATAAAAAATATTATATTGTGATGCTCTAGTTTTTAGTGCATAACTATTTATAATTGTTATCTCTTCTTCATGGATCAATCCCTTGATCATTATGTGGTGCCCTTCTTTGTCTTTTATAACAGTGTTTTAAAATGTATTCTGCCTGATATGAATACTATTTCTGTTTTGTTTTGATTTCCATTTTCAGGGAGTATCTGTTTGTATTCTCTCACTTTTCGTCTATATGTGTCTCTAGATCTGAAGAGGGTCTTTCATAGACAGTGTATATATGTGTCTTATTTTCGTTTCTATTCAGCCATCCATGTCTTTTATTTGGAGCGTTTAATCCATTCACATTTAAGGTGATGATTGATATATACGTTCTCATTGCCATCTTGTTAATTATTTTAAATTTGTTTTGTTAGGTTTTTTCCTTGAAACTTCTTGCTCTGAGCCTCCATCCTCTTGTCAAGTTCTTGGATCATCTTTCCAATCATCAGTAAGAATCGTTTCTAGATTGGCTATCTCCAGTTCAATTAGTTTTGGTTCTAGAATTTTATCTTGTTCCTTCATCTGGAATATATTCCTTTGCTATTTCATTTTAAGTTTCTATTTGTATTTTATGTACATAATAGCTTAGTTATGTTTCTTGACCTTGGACAGGCGCCTTTTGTATGGGATGTACTATGAGTCCCTGTGGTACACTCCCCTCTCATCACCCAAAGACCAGAGTAGGTTGTTGAATTAAATGAATATGAATAATTTTAATTAATTTAATTTAATACATTTTCCACAATTATACTTATTTTACTTAATTCTTCATAATTCACAACTCTCATGCCCTTATATAACTTTTTATAGGATATAACTCTGAAGTTATCTTACGAACACTTTGCAATCTTTCTGCCAAATGCTGAAATATTAAATTAATATTCTCATTAGCTTATAAATACTTTTTACACTTTTTAAAAGTGTCATACACAGTTACTTGACCTATTCTGGTACATGATTCTCTGAAATGAAGGTATACATTGGTTAAAGATATTAAGAAATACAACACTGAATAGATAACTCAATCTTTCTAAAAGTTGTTTATTAATGGTTATATACATGTGTTGTCTAAATGCAGAAATCTGCTAAAAATTCTATGGTGGAGTTTATATTTCTAAAGAGTCTATATGGTCTCTAGTTGCTCTTCCACCTACATCAGTCATTGTGTGAACTTCCTGTGTCTTTGTGGCTGCCCCATAAGAAAGGAAGAAACTACATAGGTTGAGTTACCCCTAGAGACACACTGAAGCCAATAATCCTGCAAACATTTGCTCTTGTATCAAAGGCCAAGGCAGCTCTCTAGGCAGGCAGGCAGCAACCCACATTTTCCTGCTCTGTTTTCACAATGAGGGAAATGCATTCATGTTTCCACTGGCAGAAATTCAGGTAGCCATTATGAGTGGTGTGGTGTCCAAATGGAGAAGAATAGGCAAAAAAAAAAAGTTCATCATAATGATAATATATTACAGTAAAATGAAATTACTCTCTACAAGACTATAAGACAAGAAGAGGTGTGGATAAAAGGAGGTGGAATGGAACTTTTCCTGTTGCCTAAATCATAAAAACCCAGATCAAATTAAAAAAATGCAAACAGTTGCGGGGCAAACAGTTCCTTTAGGGCTTACTAAAAGAGGGGCATAACCAGCCTTGCTATCACCAGGAACCTCCTCAACATTCTAATTTTTAGCCTGAAAATGATCAAGAGGAGTGTGTGTGAAGTGGATATTTCCTGGATCACTGTGTTCATCCTCACCTAACTCTAGGTCAAGTTAGCAGGTATCTAAAATGTTAGCCCATAAAGATTAAGAGTGCCTAACAAACACAGTGATTTTCATTCCATTCTTCCACTGAACACACCTAAAATATGCTGATTTGAGCTGAGCAGAGGAACAGAAGTATAGCTTTGGAGCCAAACTTGAGGAAACAAGAGTATTTACACATTGGCTAACGTTAACACCACAAGGGGAATCAATCTACCCCACCTATTAACCAAGACCATTATTGCAGTCTTTCAGAAAGTAAACTGAGTTTGTTAACGTTTCTGTACTAAGAATCTTGGATAAACAGAATTACTAGTGTGTATAAGGGGCTCTTCCCTGGTGGCTCAGATGGTAAAGCGTCTGCCTACAATGTGGGAGACCTGGGTTTGATCCCTGGGTTGGGAAGATCTCCTGGAGAAGGAAACGGCAACCCACTCCAGTACTCTTGCCTGGAAAATGCTATGGAAAGAGGAGCCTGTGGAAACAGGAGGTTACCGTCCATGGGGTCACAAAGAGTCAGACACGGCTGAGTGACTTCACTCATTCATTCAGTGTGTATAAAGCACACACATATACACACAGAGAGACAAACAGTTGAGACAGAGAAGGAGGGAGAGAGAGAAAAAGAGGACTGGAGAAAGAGAAAGAGAGAAAAGGATTTGTAAAGAATGGGATTATGTGATTTTTGGAGGCTAAGTGTAGTAGCTCAGTTGTGTCCGACTCTTTGCGACCCCATGGACTGTAGCCCATCAGGCTCCTTTGTCTATGGGCTTCGCCAGGCAAGAATACTGGAGTGGGTTGCCATTTCCTTCTCCAGGGGATCTTCCTGACCCAGGGATCAAACCTGAGTCTTCCGCATCACAGGCAGATGCTTTACCCTCTGAGCCACCAGGGAAGCTGAAATCCACAGACTTTGTAGCCTGGCTGGTGACCCAGGGGAGATTTGGTGCTGTAGTTGAGGCCAAAAGGCTATCTGTGACAGAATTCCTTCTTCCTGTGGGAGGCTGATCTTTCATTACTTTCCTGCTTAACTCAGAGTCCGTGGATTTCAATGAAAACATCATACAAATACACTCTCACAGAAACATGAGGAGTAATGTTTGACTATATATCTGGGGAACCAAGTTGACACATAAAATTGACCATCAAACTTCTTATCACAATTGTGAATTTTATGGTCAAGTCTTCTCCATTTGGATGCCAGGAGCAGGCTGTACAACTGACTATGCTCCACATGAATGTCTGAATTTCCTGTCAGTCAGGGGTGATTAGACATAATTACATTTGAGCCACTTTATGGTACCTTCATGAAAAATTGTCCTACTATGTAAAATACTATAGTAACACTCACAGTAGGTTATACTGCCAGGAATTGCTGAGTCAGATCTCGTAAATCAGGGAACTGTGCCATGAGTGGACCCATAGTCCCTCCAGAAGAACTTATAAATGTGCTCCAGATCATTGGCACACGCACCACACAGAATATCTCTGTTGACCAGAAAAGCTATTGCAGCCAACCATGAACAAAATCTATTAATATAAAAGCATGTGTAACTTTTGCTCTCCCATCAGTGCATCCTAATACACTGCAGGATGCAGAATTTAGAAAAGACAGGGAGATGAGATGTCTCAAAGACAAACTTGTCTCTCTCTTTCACCTCTAAATTTGGAGGGTATAGAAAATATTTTCAGATGGCAGAGAAAGGGAAAATGTTGGATTGAAGATGACGTTCAAGATTAAAACCACATAGATTAGTACTAGTTGAAAGTGACAAGAAGTTCTGAAATCTACCCAGTATTTTTTTTTTCAGAAATAACAAGATGTTTTCCAAAATATAGTTGAAATGAATGGAGTAAAATAAATAAATAAAGCTGTTTATGATTTATTAATTTTGAACACAATAATTTAATATACTTGTAAGTGGATGGGCAGCATTATGTTATCTATCTATGGTAGCTAAAGCTCCTCACTCCACTCCAGCAGATATTTCCTTTCCCTTTATTTTAGTGGAAAGAATCTGTTTCCTCAGAGAATTTCTTTACTGCCACAGTCCTGCTGATTCTATACATCATTGTGTCCCCTCACCTCAGAAACAAGTCTTAATTCTTGCGCCAAAATAGTTCAGTCATAGTCCCACTGTATCATACCCAGCAAAATGTATAGAAGGAAAATCATGACCTGAGACTGAACAATTAGAATTCTATCCTGAATTTTTATGAATTGATTTTAGAGATTGTATCAGAATCCACTCAAAGGAAAAGACATGCCAGTTATTAGATAGGAACACATAAAAATGTTTTTAACTAAATAATTAAAGGGTCTCTAAGTTACCATGGACACAGTGACCAGAGAAAGCAGTGATCACCACTAGGGCCAAAGATACAAAAGAAAGAGCCCACAATTATTTAACACATATAAACTAATGGGAGGAGCCCAAGAGTTTAAACTAGGGCTACTGAAAAAAGGAGGCTTCACTCCACTGGTGCTGGTGTCTATGAGTTTCAATAACTGTCCTTGGGTCTAAGCTGGGGCCTTGGATGAATGGTCACTGGCAGATGTTACCGATATTTATGAGAGGCAGGTGACAAAGATGGGTTTGCAAGTGTTGGGGAAACTGCAAGCTGGATTAGCTGCTGTAATTGTAAAGCCGTGATAGTGCTGGGAAGTGCTATTAGGATGATGCTTGTAAGAACAGGAAGCAGTACAGGAGCCCACAAGGAACAAACAGAAAAGAGTAAGTCCTTCTTCTAGCTCTTCTGTCTCTGGTGTCCATGATTGGCAGAGTTCAACAGGAAGCTAGAGTAACTTCACTTTCACTTTTCACTTTCATGCATTGGAGAAGGAAATGGCAACCCACTCCAGTATTCTTGCCTGGATAATCCCAGGGATGGGGAAGCCTGGTGGGCTGCCATCTATGGGGTCGCACAGAGTCAGACACAAATGAAGCGACTTAGCAGCAGCAGCAGCAGCAGCAGCATCTGACAGACACAAAAAACATGGTTTGTAGAATCTCAGCCTCACAAAGCAGGACAGAGGGGTAAGGTTGGAACTGCTGAGAGAAAAGAACTAAATAATTGGCATGGAGACATAGATGTTTCTTTTGGATTGTGAGATAAAATGAATCTGAATGTTCACTAAAAAGAAGCTGTCTCTCAACAAGTCCCAGACATCTCAAGTAAGGAGAAGGCTCATTTCAGCCTTTCAGTTTCATAGGCTCTCCTTGACCAGTAAGTTCCCAGTCAGCACACTCAATTAGATGGGATCTGCCTTTCTTTCCTTATAAATATAGAGTGATTCAGAATATGGAATCCCTCTGTTAGAGACTGTCTTAATCTCAGATATGCATGGTATAGAGTTAAGGGAGTCGGGTATACTTTAGTTATAATTTTCCAATAAATCTTATTTTATATTTAAGAACATGACATTAGCAAAGTATGTGTCAGTGTCATTTCTTCAGGACAGTTTGAAAATTATAGATACATAAACAAAGGCCATGCCCTGCCACATTAAGGAAGCTTGTCTTCAATAGGGCCCTGAGAGAAGAAAGCAAGAAGAAGATGGTGCAGACTGAAAGTTTATTTCCCTCAAATTCCTATGCTGAGGTCCTCATCTCAAATGTGATGGTGTTAGGAGGTGGGGCTTTGGGGAGGTAATTAGGCTTAGATGAGGTCATGAGGGTGGAGCACTCCTCCCATGATTAATCCCATGATAGGATTAATGTCCTTATAAGAATAGGAGAGACACCAGGATTTTCTCTTTTCCATGTGAGACATAAGCAACAAGGCAGTCATATGCAAATAGGAAGAAGTTCTCATGAGGAATCATTATCAACTGCCACCTTGATACTGGACTTCCCAGCCTTTTAAACTGAGAGAAATAAATGCCTGTTTTTTAAAGTACCCCATCTGTGGTATTTTCCTATGGTAGCCAAAGATAAGTCAAGAGACAAAAAATAATGGTAAAAAGAAAGACTCTTCAAAACACCTTTTGATTACATGTATATAAAACATGACTCTTTATTGAATTCCACATATGAAGTAAACCTATATATATCTTTATTCTCTAAACTAGTTTGACTGGGTTTCTGAAAACAGTCTTGACCAAAACAGGGGATTTAAAGCTGAGGACAGTAAAATTACTCTTTTTTTTTTTTTTTAAAAGGTAGTTCCAAGTAAAATAATAATGACATTTGTGAAATGTTTCACTGAACAAATTATGACAAGCTTCAACAACTCTTTCTTCTAAACATATGGGTTATTGGACAATAAATTAAGATCAGGGACACAATAGTCATTCATCTTAATTAACCATGTTCTATGTGTCTGCAGTATTCCAAAATGGTAGTATATTTAATTATTAGATTTAAAGCCATAGAGCGAGTGATGAACTGCTTCAACTTGATTCTACATTGAGAACAACCCACTTTAGAGACAAATTGCCATGGGATACGACAAATTTGAATATAGTGAATCAAGGTGAAACTGCAAATCTTGAACTCCATGTAATTCCTGAATTTTCACTATGTCAATCTTACTCTGGGAGCTAGAACACTGTAGTCTGGAAAGAGGACATAGTTTTGGCCAAACAGAAGCAGATTGTAAGCCCATCAAAATCCTACATTCACTTCTCAACTTTTCAGAAAGTGGTCTAGCATTCATGCCTTACCTAGTTGGAAATTAACTTTCTCCCAGAAGTTAGACAACTCATGCCCTGTCTAGTGCCCACACAAATCTTGCAAACAGGCCCATGATATTGTTTAACTAACTGCAAATGGTGCAATAAAATAGCTTAGACAGCAGTTGGGGCTTCCTTTTCTCCTTCCAGATAATAGCCTCTTTTACCTGTTGTCACACTACCAGAAATATCACATATCTAGATCACCCCAACTGTCTCTGCCTTGCAGCTGTAGACATGCATCTAAGAAAAAATATATAAATTGTGGCAATTGTTATCAATATCCCCTATTTCAACTAGGCTTGAAAAAAAAAAATCTTAAGAAACTTTAAAATATTTCTATAAGAATTTTGCTTCCTCATTATCTGTAATTACTATTTCACATCTCCACGTTCCTCAAATTTCCAAAGTCTTCATTGCTGTAACTCTTGGCTTTTAGCTCTGTTTCTTTTTAGATAAATTAAAAGTTGAAAGATAGAGACTCTTTAATCTTGTCAAAACCAAATATATCAATTTAATTGCATCTATCTCTAGTTTCTCTTTTATCTTCCATTTTAATGATGAGATAATCTGATTCCTAAGAAGAGCTGTCTCTCCATCAGCACTGAAACACTCGAGTTTTTACCACTCTTCATATAAAGTGAACAAACAACAAACTCATAACAAGTAGCAAAAAAAAAACCCAAAAAAAAAAAAACACTTCTAAAGTTGCATTTATGGCCCCATCTCTCTGCTCCATTTATTCTGAACAGAAACTTCTAAACAGAACTCTATAAACACACTATGTCATTCTGTCTAATCTCTCACCCATCATTTGATCAATCTTTCTATGTTTCAAATTGTATTTCTTAGAAATGAAACTTGAGTGCCAAACTGAAAGCTATGTATATCCTTTTCCCATGCTCATTTTTCCCCACTCTTCTTAGAGGCATCCATTTTCCTGATATTTTGTGCATTACTTCCTATCCATATAATTTATATTTGCACTTATGCAAATATGCCTATCACATATCCATGCACCCCCAAATATGTGGCTTTTTACATATCATTAAATTTTTCATTTATTATGTATTATTACTGTACATAGTATGTACAACTTTATTAACTTGATTGAATGTTCACATTTTTGTTTTTAAACTTATCCATCTTGGGTAATCCTAGGACTCAGTTTACATTTAGTTAACACTGACTCCTTGCATATTCTTCAGACAGAAATTTATTTTTCAAAGGCTACATATAGTCTGCTGCTGCTGCTGCTGCTAAGTAGCTTCAGTCATGTCCGACTCTGTGTGACCCCATAGACAGCAGCCCACCAGGCTTCCCCGTCCCTGGGATTCTCCAGGCAAGAACGCTGGAGTGGGTTGCCATTTCCTTCTCCAATGCATGAAAGTGAAAAGTGAAAGTGAAGTCGCTCAGTTGCGTCCGACTCCAAGCGACCCCATGAACTGCAGTCTACCAGGCTCCTGTATGAGATTTCCCAGGCAAGAGCACTGGAGTGGGTTGCCATTGCCTTCTCCACACATATAGTCTAATAATTTGCAAATTTACATTTATATCTCTGACACTTCCCTGAACTCCACATTGAGACACATTTTTTTTTTTTAGAGACACCTCCCTTTGAATTGTGCAATAAGCTTCTCAAACTTAAATTCAATTCAGACATTTTAGCGATCTTTCAAGTTTATTTTTCTCACAGCATTTCCTAACACTGTAAATGGTAACACCATTCTCTCATTTATTCTGATCAAGTGCCATAAAATCATGGTGGTAGTTTTCCTTAAATGTTTTATTTTTATTAATGCTATTCTATATAGTGATAGATAGGTGCCATTTGTCCAAATTCACAGAATTTACAAAACCAAGAGTGAACAACAATGTAGACTATAGACTTGGCTCATTCTGATATGTTAATATAGATTCATCAATTGTAACAAATGTACTAGTCTGATGGTGGATTGTGTTGATAATTGAGGAAGATATGCTTGTGTGCCTCCAGGGATATACGAAAAACCTCTGTTATTTCCCCCAACTTTGCTATGAACCTAAACTGTTCTTAAGAAGTTTGTGTTTTTTTCCCCTAAGATTGAAAGTGAAAGTGAAAGTCACTCAGTCGTGTCCGACTCTTTGAAATCC
Source organism: Ovis aries (assembly GCF_016772045.2). NCBI lineage: Eukaryota > Metazoa > Chordata > Mammalia > Artiodactyla > Bovidae > Ovis > Ovis aries. The sequence continues at coordinate 48,503,127 of NC_056054.1, read as the reverse complement.
CCTGGACTGCATGCTACCAGGCTCCTCTATTCATGGAATTCTCCAGGCCAGAATACTGAAGTGGGTAGGTGTTCCTTTCTCCAGGGGGGTCTTCCCAACTCAGGAATAGAACCCAGGTTTCCCTCATCACAGGTAGATTCTTCACCATCAGAGCAACCAGGGAAGCCCAAGATTAGGTTTAGGGAGATAAATGGTATAGATTAAAAACAGAAGCAAGTAGCAGAACACAAAATTAAAACACAAGTAGCTGCCCCTTTGGAGCAGCACTGTGGGTAGTAAGACATGTGGGTTAGAGAACTGCTGTTTTTCATAAGCCCTTCTGTACTAGGAGGAGATCTTTGCCTATTAAAATAAATCATTTTTCTATGAATCAATGAATGAGTAAATAAATAATACACCCAAAAGTATGATATTAACATGTTCAGTAGTAGGTAGGCTGTGTAAGACTCTCCCTGGTCTCAAGACATAAACTTCTATCTTCTTATTATACAGCTTCATGTCTTTTAGTCCAAAAAACTCATCTTTTTTAAAAAATTTTTATTTTTTTTTAATCTGTTTTATTTATTTATTTATTTTGCTTTACAATACTGTATTGGTTTTGCCATGCATTGGCATGAATCCACTATGGGTGTACATGTGTTCACCATCTTGAACCCCCCTCCTATCTCCCTCCCCATCCCATCCCTCTGGGTCATCCCAGTGCACCAGCCCCAAGCACCCTGTATCATGCATCGAACCTGCACTGGTGATTCATTTCACATGTGATAATTTACATGTTTCAATGCCATTCTCCCATACCATCCCACCCTCACCCTCTCCCACAGAGTCCAAAAGACTGTTCTATACATCTGTGTCTCTTTTGCTATCTCGCATACAGGGTTATCATTACCATCTTTCTAAATTCCACATATATGCGTTAGTATACTGTATTGGTGTTTTTCTTTCTGGCTTACTTTACTCTGTGTAATAGTCTCCAGTTTCATCCACCTCATTAGAACTGATTCAAATGTATTATATTTAATGGCTGAGTAATATTCCATTGTGTATATGTACCACAGCTTTCTTATCCATTCATCTGCTGATGGACATCTAGGTTGCTTCCATGTCCTGGCTATTATAAACAGTGCTGCAATGAACATTGGGGTACATGTGTCTCTTTCAATTCTGGTTTCCTTAGTGTGTATGCCCAGCAGTGGGATTGCTGGGTCATATGGCAGTTCTATTTGCAATTTTTTAAGGAATCTCCACACTGTTCTCCATAGTGGCTGTACTAGTTTGCATTCCCATCAACAGTGTAAGAGGGTTCCCTTTTCTCCACAACCTCTCCAGCATTCATTGCTTGTAGACTTTTGGATCGCAGCCATTATGATTAGCATGAAATGGTAGCTTATTGTGGTTTTGATTTGCATTTCTCTGATAATGAGTGATGTTGAGCATCTTTTCATGTTTTTGTTAGCCATCAGTATGTCTTCTTTGGAGAAATGCCTGTTTAGTTCTTTGGCCCATTTTTTGGTTGGGTCATTTATTTTTCTGAAATTGAGCTGCAGGAGTTGCTTGTATATTTTTAAGATTAATTTGTTGTCTGTTGCTTCATTTGCTATTATTTTCTCCCATTCTGAAGGCTGTCTTTTCACCTTGCTTAAGTTTCCTTTGTTGTGTAGAAGCTTTTAATTTTAATTAGGTCCCATTTGTTTATTTTTGCTTTATTTCCAGTTTTCTGGGAGGTGGGTCATAGAGGATCCTGTTTTGGTTTATGTCAGAGAGTATTTTGCCTATGTTCTCCTCTAGGAGTTTTATAGTTTCTGATCTTACATTTAGATGTTTAATCCATTTTGAGTTTATTTTTGTATAGGGTGTTAGAAAGTGTTCTAGTTTCATTCTTTTATAGATGGTTGACCAGTTTTCTCAGCACCACTTGTTAAAGAGATTGTCTTTTCTCCATTGTATATTATTCCCTGTTTGTGAAAGATAAGATGTCCGTAGGTGCGTGTATTTATCTCTGGGCTTTCTATTTTGTTCCATTGATCTATACTTCTGTCTTTGTGTCAATACCATACTGTCTTGATGACTGTAGAGCCTGATGTCAGGCAGGTTGATTCCTCCAGTTTTATTCTTCCTTCTCAAGATTGTTTTGGCTATTTGAGTTTTTTTGTTTTTCCATACAAATTGTGTAATTATTTGTTCTAGTTCTCTGAAAAATACTGTTGGTAGCTTGATAGGGATTGCATTGAATCTATAGATTGCTTTGGGTAGTATACTCATTTTCACTATATTGATTCCCCCATCCATGAACATGGTATATTTCTCCATCTATTTGTGTCCTCTTTGATTTCTTTCACCAGTTTTTATAGTTTTCTATATATAACTCTTTTGTCTCTTTCAGTAGATATATTCCTAAGTATTTTATTCTTTTCATTGCAATGGTGAATGGAATTGTTTCCTTAATTTCTCTTTCTGTTTTCTCATTGTTAGTGTATAGGAATGCAAGAGATTTCCGTGTGTTGACTTTATATACTGCAACTTTATTATATTCATTGATTAGCTCTAATAATTTTCTGGTGGAGTCTTTAGGGTTTTCTATGTAAACAATCATGTCATCTGCAAACAGCGAGAGTTTTATTTTTCTTTTCCAGTCTGGATTCCTTTTCTTTCTTTTTCTGCTCTGATTGCTATGGCCAAAACTTCCAAAACTATGTTGAATAGTAGTGGTGAGAGTGGGCGCCCTTGTCTTGCTCCTGACTTAGGGGAAATGCTTTCAATTTTTCATCATTGACTTCTCTGGTGACTCAGATGGTAAAGTGTCTGCCTACAATGCAGGATACCCAGGTTCAATCCCTGGGTTGGGAAGATCTCCTGGAGAAGGAAATGGCAAGCCACTCCAGTACTCTTGCCTGGAAAATCCCATGGACAGAGGAGCCTGGTAGGCTACACTCTCCATGGGGTCGCAAAGAGTCGGACACGACTGAGTGACTTCACTAACTTTTCACCATTGAGGATAATGTTTGCTGTGGGTTTGTCATATATAGCTTGTATCTTTTCAAAATGTCTGACTATGTCACTTATCTCACCCAGCAGCAATGTCTGGACCCTGCCACTCCAGCCTGTCTTGTGCCATTCCCTATGTTCCAGGCATATAGCAGACTCTTCTCCTACCTTTCTTCTAGACTCAAGGACTTCAGAGGGATTTCCAGAGTGGCATATCTGCTTTGCCCTGCTGTCCTAGCCAACTCCCTATAGTTGTAGTCCTCCATATTTCAGCTTAGATACTACTTCCAAAGAAAGGTTGGAATCAGGATCCATGCTATACTTTCTCAAGGTACCCTGTAATTTTTTCTTTATATCACATAATATTTTTGCAGTTCTGTGTACATAGTCACAAATACATTAATTTTGATTAATTATAGTTCTTTATTCACATTGAAATATGACCCATTTGAAAATCTGGCCCACATATGACTCTTAACCATGTATGTACCTGTTTATACTACAAAACACCCATGAATCTGACAGCAGAATGAATCTGTATTTTCTTTTTAGAATTAATTCTATATTACCCTAGATGTATTTATAACTTCCTACCCCAAGTTTCCCTTAAATTGCCCCCTAGAGACTAGTATGATCCTAAATCATGGTTAGCATTTTTATTTTCTTCTTATTTTCTTAATTACACATGGTCTAGTTTTAATCTGGTCTTGTTTTAACTTGATCTTTCTCTTATTCCTCAATGTTGTATTGTTAAAATGTATCCATTTTATAGTTTATACCTATAGTTCATTAATTTTAAATTCTTGGTAATATTTAATGTATGAACATATCAGAATTTGTGCATTTTTCTTTACATAGGTATTTGTTTTTTCTACTTATCAGTCTAATCACAAATATACCATGAAGAAACCTAGCCATATTTTCTATATGTGTGTTAAGCAGAAATTTAGCCTCTGTGAACTTTTCCCCTTGTAGATACAACCATGAATGTGTTAGATGGCTTTTCAAATGTAATTAAGATAACTAATCAGCTGGGCATAAGAAGAATATGCTAAATTGTGTGTGTGTGTGTGTGTGTGTGTGTGTGTGTGTGTCTGATATCACATGTACTTGTCTAAGCAGACATATTTCTCTGCCTGGTAGCTACTAAATTTGTGGTAATATATTCAAGAAAAAAACTGGAAGGTTATATATGCTATAAGTGTTTTTCTTAGAGCATAATCAATCCATGGGTTGCAAAAGGAACATCAATGATGTTCACTAGTGAATTCTAATGTCTAACACAGAGCCCAGTTCATTTTAAATATTTAACTCATGTTAGTGGATTAAATGAATTAACAGAAAACTGAAGTCTATACATTTTCAAAAGCTTAAGAAGAGAATAGGTTATGAAAGAGAGGACAAGTCAGAAAAGTATACATGAAGAAATACATTGCACTATAATAATGTAAGACACTGATAGCTAATACTTGTGAAAATATAACACATGGAATAAAATATATGTTAAGAATTATCTAGTGTGCCAAATTTGTGAAAAATTATGTTAAAAAAGTTTGCTACAAAGATAGTTTTCTTAGAATTCAGACCACATTTTCACAATGAAATTATAAGGGGCCAATAAGTTTCCAACATCACCTAAAGACACTAGATTAATATATAACTCAGTTAAGCATTCCCATTAATAATGCAGAACAAGGGATTATCAAGATGTTTTACTAGCACAAATCATATATCAGAAAGTGGCAGAAGTATAGCTAGAAAGTGAGAGATAAAGAATTTTATTTGATACAAAGGGAAGTTATGGCATTTTAAAAGGAAATGGTTATAATGATAGTTCAGTCCAATGATGCTGTGTAGTTTAAACGGATTGGACCAGAGACCAGAGACCAGGTACCATAAATCTTTTGCATCTAATCCAACCACAACTGAAGTAAGGGTAAATTTAATTTGGGCCTGTTTGATTAGTAGTATCTCACAGATCATCTTCCTATGACTTGATGAATTGATGATAAATTGGATATAAAGATCGAAAGGGAAAGATGCTAAGCTTTCTACGAATATTCATTAGCAGGTGGGGGTGGGTTAAACACTTGAAAATTTTATCCTAAACTTGTGATTTCTAAAAAGATCAGGTCCTACCCTGTTATGTTCCACACAAAGTAATCTCAACAGCTTGATTTTGTGCAAGAATATATCACTGATTGTCTAAACATATCTTAAAATTTTTCCCATTATCTCATTTTATAGTCTGCAGAATTTCCATTTAATTGTATTATTCTAGATCAGGTTTAGAACTTGCTTTTATTTCATATAGTTTTCTATGCTAGTATACAAGTTATATTGACAAATGGATCAAACTCCATTATTTTTACCTTCATTTGATTGGGCAGCTAACATTAAAATTTGATGGTAGCCATGTAATTTATTTAATAAGAGCATTTTTTTAAACTGCATGAACAATGGATATAAGATCTAAATCCAGGGAATTATCTGTAGGCAGGCTACTTTATTTGGTTAAGCTAATAGTGCATTACTGGAAAAGCAATAATTAAGTGAAGATTTGGCTTAAAAGCTCGACATTCAAAAAACGAAGATCATGGCATCTGGTCCTATCACTTCATGGGAAATAGAAGGGGAACCAGTAGAAACAGTGTCAGGCTTTTTTGGGTGGGGCTCCAAAATCACTGCAGATGGTGACTGCAGCCAGGAAATTAAAAGACTCTTACTCCTTGGAAGGAAAGTTATGACCAACCTAGACAGCATATTCAAAAGCAGAGACATTACTTTGCCGACTAAGGTCCATCTAGTCAAAGCTATGGTTTTTCCAGTGGTCATGTATGGATGTGAGAGTTGGACTGTGAAGAAGGCTGAGCACTGAAGAATTGATGCTTTTGAACTATGGTGTTGGAGAAGATTCTTGAGAGCCCCTTGGACTGCAAGGAGATCCAACCAATCCATTCTGAAGGAGATCAACCCTGGAATTTCTTTGGAAGGAATGATGCTAAAGCTGAAACTCTAGTACTTTGGCCACCTCATGCAAAGAGCTGACTGATTGGAAAAGACTCTGATGCTGGGAGGGATTGGGGGCAGGAGGAGAAGAGGACGACAGAGGATGAGATGTTTGGATGGCATCACCGACTCCATGGACATGAGTTTGAGTGAACTCCAGGAGTTGGTGATGGACAGGGAGGCCTGGCGTGCTGCGATTCATGGGGTCGCAAAGAGTTGGATGCGACTGAACTTAACTATTTGATTATTTAGGGTTCAGTTCAGTTCAGTCGCTCAGTCATGTCCGACTCTTTGCGACCCCAGGAATCACAGCATGCCAGGCCTCCCTGTCCACCACTAATTCCCACAGTTTACTCAAACTCACGTCCATTGAGTCAGTGATGCCATCCAGCCATCTCATCCTCTGTCGTCCCCTTCTCCTCCTGCCCCCAATCCCTCCCAGCATCATACTCTTTTCCAATGAGTCAACTCTTCGCATGAGGTGGCCAAAGTACTGGAGTTTCAGCTATAGTATCATTCCTTCCAAGGAAATCCCAGGGCTTATCTCCTTTAGGATGGACTGGTTGGATCTCTTTGCAGTCCAAGGGACTCTCAAGAGTCTTCTCCAACACCACAGTTGAAAAGCATCAATTCTTCAGTGCTCAGCTTTCTTCCCAGTCCAACTCTCACATCCATACATGACCACTGAAAAAACCAGAGCCTTGACTAGACAGACTTTTGTTGGCAAAATAATGTCTCTGCTTTTCAATATGCTATCTAGGTTGGTCATAACTTTTCTTCCAAGGAGTAAGCGTCTTTTAATTTCATGGCTGCTGTCACCATCTGCAGTGATTTTGGAGCCCCAGAAAGTAAAGTCTGACACTGTTTCTACTGGTTCCCCATCTATTTCCCATGAAGTGACGGGACCAGATGCCATGATCTTCGTTTTCTGAATGTTGAGCTTTAAGCCAACTTTTTCACTCTCCACTTTCACTTTCACCAAGAGGCTTTTTAGCTCCTCTTCACTTTCTGCCATAAGGGTGGTGTCACCTGCATATCTAAGGTGATTGATATTTCCCCCAGCAATCTTGATTCCAGCTTGTGCTTCTTCCAGCCTAGTGTTTCTCATGATGTACTCTGCATATAAGTTAAATAAGCAGGGTGACAATATACAGCCTTGATGTACTCCTTTTCCTATTTGGAACCAGTCTGTTGTTCCATGTCCAGTTTTAACTGTTGCTCCCTGACCTGCATGTAGTTTTCTCAAGAGGCAGGTCATAGCATGCTTTTAATACTAAAAATTATTTAATTCATTTTCTCTGGTTTATATATACTGTTTCATGCATAAATATTTTTTTTTCTAATTGGTTACAGCCACCATTAATACAATGCAACATCATTGGACCATACCATTGTGTTTTTACCTGTAAGTAGCTAAGCTTCTACTTTTGCGATACTAGATAACAATTTTTTAAAAATATATTAAATTATTTTATTCTTGAATTTATATTTATATTAACTAGCCAGTTTTTCTTAAAGAATTCTGGCACTTTAACACACTGTGATGTTTTCACAATCTGTAGATATTAAATATATTAATACATAAATCATTACTGCATAAATTATGTATGCTTTTAAAATGTTCCTTGAATTTCAGTGGGATGGCTTATTTAAAAAGTCTCAAACTCACTTTAAACATAATCATTTTCATGTGTTTTGGCTCACTGATTAGTTATAAAATTTCCCAAACCTACATAAAAAATATAAGATAATACTTTGCATGGCTAAAATCTAACAAGAAGGCAGTATATAATTTACACATGGTAAATTATTCAATGATATTAATATGGATTTCTCTGGTGGCTCAGATGGTAAAATGTCTGCCTACAATGCAAGAGACCCGGGTTCAATCGCTGGGTCAGGGAGATCTCATGGAGAAGGAAATGGCAGCCCACTCCAGTACTCTTGCCTGGAAAATCCCGTGGACAGAGGAGGCTGCTAGGCTACAGTCCATGGGGTCACAAAGAGTCAGACATGACTGAGTGACTTCACTAGTCACTAATCATTTAATGATATTAAGTCTAATGCTGGGTTTTAAGTTTCTGAGGGCAAGAAAACATGTTGCCTATATTATATAATATATAAATATATATTTTCTATATTATATAATATATATATACCACTGTATAAGTAAAACCTAATAGTCTGCACTTTATACATATTTGTTGAATTAATATATGAGTGAATGTATTAATGAATTCAACACAAAACAGTCATTATGTAAGGCCAGTGTACACTTAACAATAAAAAGAAAACATAATGAATTACTGTAACAATAAATAAATAAATAAATGTGCAATAAACAGATTTTCATAATCATTAGAATGAGGGGTACACAAGCAAGAATTGGTTTTGGAGGCCAGAACTATGTCTCTTCTTCTGGAAACCAGTTTGATAGGCCATCTCTATTAAAGCACATGTTCAATAAATTTAAAGCTATTAGAATTTAGAGGGTTCAAAACAACACTATTAATCATTTGTTTTGCTTTTTTTTTTTCCTGTAAGGGTAAAAGTTATTTTGAAAGATAGTAGATTAAACCAAGGATGGATGATATTGACTATCTCAGGAATTTTCACTATTTAAAATAATAAGTTGCTGTCATAGATAAATATTTGAATTGTTAGAATTCAAAAGGTTTTGCAATAGCATCTTCAAAAGAAGAGTAGCAGAGAAATGCTCTTAGATATTACATGAATTCAGTAAACCTTTAAGAATGGTATTTATTTGAAAAAGAAAAAAAGTGAATCTTAAACCTTACTGTAAACAACACACTGGAAAATCAATTAGAAATGGATTCTAGAATTAGGAGGAGGGAGGGGGGTTTAGGATGGGGAACACATGTATACCTGTGGAGGATTCATGTTGATGTATGGCAAAACCAATACAATATTGTAAAGTAATTAACCTCCATTTAAAATAAATTTATATAAAAAAAAAAAACAAAAAATAATAATAAAATTAAAATTTTAGAAATTATTGTAGGTCAAAATCCTCTAGACTTTGAGATGGACACAAATTTCTTAAATGGAACACACACACAGAAAAATCACTGATCACAAAAGAAATGATTGGCAGATTAGTTTTTATGCTGCTGCTGCTGCTGCTCAGTCGCTTCAGTCGTGTCCGACTCTGTGTGACCCCATAGATGGCAGCTCACCAGGCTCCCCCGTCCCTGGGATTCTCCAGGCAAGAACACTGGAGTGGGTTGCCATTTCCTTCTCCAATGCATGAAAGTGAAGTCGCTCAGTCGTGTCTGACTCTTAAAAGATACTTTTAAGAGATTCAAAAGGCAAATCCCCCAAAGGGAGAAAATATGCGCCATATATGTATCCTTAGAAGAACTGCTATTCAATATATCCTACAAATTAAGGAGAAAAACAACAAACATTTTTTAAAGACATGAATGAAAACTTGAGCAGGCTTTTAACAAAAGAAGATATCCAAATGGCCAATAAGCTTTATGAAAAATTGTTCAATGCTATAAATCATCAGGAAAACACTAATTAAAACCACTATGTGGGGGGTAAGGAAGAAAGGATAAATTGGGAGATTGGGATTGACATATATATACTACTATATATATAATAGATAACTAATAAGAGCCTACTGTATAGCACAGGGAACTCTGCTCAGTACTCTGTAAAGGCTTATATAGGAAAAGAAGTCTAAGGAAGATTGGATGCATGTGTTTGTATAATTGATTTACCTAGCTGTATAGCTGAAAGTAAGACAACATTGTAAATCAACTATAATCTAATATAATTTTCTTAAACCCACAATGAGATAATGTTACACAGCTAATGATTACAACTTAAACTCACAATACTGATTTGAAGCACTTAAATGGATCAACAGTGCTCTCATACACATCTGGTGGTATTATAAATTTGTACAACAATTTTGTAAAACTATTGGCAGTGTCTTCTATAGCTAAATATTTGCAACCCATATAACCAAGCAATTCATGTGCAGCAGAGTCATATATAAGAATTTTTGTTAAGCAAAATTTACAATATTTAATAACTAAGGACAATGACCATCAACTGTAACAGGAAAGTGAAAGTCACTCAGTTGTGTCCAACTCTTTGCGACCCCATGGACTGTACAGCCCATGAAATTCTCCAGGCTGGAATACTGGAGTAGATAGCCTTTTCCTTCTCCAGATGAACTTCCCAACCCAGGGATCAAACCCAGGTCTTCTGCATTTCAGGCAGATTCTTTACCAGCTGAGTGACAAGGGAAGCCCTTGTGTAACAGGATTATTAGTGATTAGTGAAGTCACTCAGTCATGTCCGACTCTTTGCGACCCCATGGACTGTAGCGTACCAGCCTCCTCTGTCCATGGAATTTTTCAGGCAAGAGCACTGGAGTGGGAAACGTATGTTCTATTCATGTAATGAACTACTCTAAGCAATGAAATAGAAAACACTACTCTTTCAAGCAATAAAATACAGAAATCCCAGACTCATGCTGAGCAAAAGAGCCCCAAACAGAAAATGCTGTATACTACATCGTTTCATGTGTAAAATGCTTAAAATAAGTTGAAACATCTACAGTCAAAGAAATCAGAATAGTATCTACATTTGGGGGGTGTGTAAAGCCTGAGGGACAGGCACAGGAGAGACTTCTAGGGATACAGGTAACATTCTATACCAAGATCTTGGTGCAGGTGACCCTGGTGTGTTCACTTTATCAAAAATTACTAGCCTGCAAACTTAAGATTTATCACTTTATTATATGTATATTTGCACTCCAATGAAAAGTATACCAAAATTATTAATAAATGACAAAATAAAAAAAAAATAATGTGCAAAGATCTATAATCAGTTCTTAGATCAAACCAGTAGATGGCTACAATATTCAGTTCAGTGATTAATGTCCAAATAGCTGATCATATTAACCAGGATTGATGCTGTCCTTTGAAGTAATCAGCTATCGTTCATAAATCAGACAATTTGTAAAACTTTGCCTTCTTAATTTTCCCTTCTTAGTTATAATATTGCAAGACTTATAATCCAACTTTGTCAGTTCCCTTTCAATTTTGCAGAAATAAAGCAATATTAATGGCGATCCAAAGGGTCTTGATTCAATATTTATTTCGTGAGATAATTTTTTTAACATAACAAAAAATTCTATTAACACAAATCCACCCTTTAGCACTTAACTTATACCAGTATACATTGTAAGTTTATATAACTCTTCATGCCTAGTGGAAATAAAACTTGTAAATTTTATAGAATATTTATCATGGGCACTAAGGAAAATACTTTTTACAGTTATCTCTTTTAAAATTCACATCACTCTGTAATGCAGTTTTATTATTTTGTCTTATTTAAAGATAAGGAAACTGAGTTTTAAAGATGATACCTCTGCCAGGTGCTAGTGCTTGGATTCAAATCCAAGCTGTCATTGCAGAAGCTCAGGCACATAACCATTTAGCTCAATGCTGAGGAACTAAACCTAAGGGGTGTCAGCCTTAATTCCAGAGATGGCAGCAGTTAGAGATCAATTGTAGCATCTTGATGCTGTCTTTACATAGTTTCTCCTATTTACTTAAGTGGTCTCAATTTGTTTTTTATGCATTTAAGTGCTCAATTATGGTAATACTATTCTCAGGAGATTTGCTCTTCCCTCTCTCTACTTTTTATGTGATCCCAGAGGCTTCCCTTATTGAAATATGGGCTTGATTTTCTCCCTGATAAGTTTATCATACTAAGCTTTTAGGGGGCTGTATTCTCTGATACTGCCTTCCATTATAGAAGACATTCCATTATTGGCACCTCCCTATTTTTGAAAATGTAATGGTTCTTTAACAAAATACTTGATCAATGCACCTGCTTGTGGAAAGGCATTGCTAGCGTCCTTGACGTACACTGATGCTTTTCTCTTTGCTTCTACAGATGTTGCTTTAAAGCTCAATGAAGTTATGTCTTTTGAACATATATCATACATATTTAGAAGACTGTATCATCCACCATTTAAGAATTATTTCATCTCTAATGTCTTAGAATGAGAAGATTTATTCATTGTTTGCTTCCTGTAGTTTAGGCTGATAATGCTTGACAAATATTTAAAATGCTGAAGGTATTACATGCTGAAGAGTTAGTGTTAGCACTGGGTGTTTTGATGGCTTGTCTGTTTACATATCAGTGAAAACACCACTCTGTCTTTATCTCTCAAAAAAGTGTAATGCTGAGACTGGAAATAGACGTGCCAAATATAGGAAGTGCAAATAATCTTTTCTCTTTTTATTTTGCAACTAGAATAGTGGACATGGCATATCAGCAGCTGTAAAAATTAAAATGATTAAAGGTTTGGGTATATCTCAAACATTTTATCCCACGTTCCACTCTCACTGCCATTCTACATCAATTTGGTACATCTTTTTTTTTTTTTTCCCATTGGAGACAATTCAATTTTTATTGTTAGAAATTTCCTTTAAACATACTTACTTATATATTTCCATATTTGCTCTGCCTTTGTAACTAGAATACAATATCCTCAAAAATGGAAACTGTACTTTTTTATCTCTCCATAATTTCTAATTTAGTTTAGTTGTGTGGTGAATGATATTAACAATAATTTGCCTTAATTAACATGGCAGGTGCATAATATGACCTCGTGTGAGAGCCTATGTAGTGATCACAGCTGCTCCTTCGTGTGTATCTGTGGCTTCTTCTTCAACATTTAAGCACTCTCAATTCACATTTGGTGGAATTGCTACTGTCACATACTTCAAGCGATGACCCAGCCAAGCAATCTTTCCTAGGGAGTAAGATATGCCAGCAGGTCAGTGACTCACAGTTTTAGGGAATCTAAGATGACTTAGCATCAGAAATCTGGGCAGCAAAGGAAGCAGTTTGAATTGAGGTTGTCTCATAGGAGGTGGCAGGGACTTAGCTTCTGGTTTAGGTGTTGAATAGGATATGTGAGTGAGAGTTGAGGAGAAAGGGAACATAAAGAGGAAAAGAATCTTATTTCTAGCATAAAAAGGCACATAAAATTAAAAGACATTCGCTTATTGGGGAAAAAAAAACTATGACAAGCCTAGACAGTGTATTAAAAAGCAGAAACATCACTTTGCCAACAAAGGTCCATATAGTCAAAGCTATGGTTTTCTGGTAGTCATGTACGGATATGAGAGTTGGACCACAAAGAAGGTTGGGTGCCAAAACATTGATGTTTTTGAATTGTGGTATTGGAGAAGACTCTTGGGAGTCCCTTGGACAGTAAGGATATCAAACCAGTCAATCCTAAGAGAAATCAACCCTATGTATTCATGGGAAGGACTGACACTGAAGCTGAAAACTCCAATTCTTTGGATACCTGATGTGAAAGTTGACTCACTGGCAGAGACCCTGATGCTGGGAAAGACTGAGGGCAGGAGGAGAAGGAGAGAACAGAGGATGAGATGCTTGATGGCATCAGTGACTTAATGGACATGAATTTAAGGAGACTCCAGGAAATAATGAAGGGCAGGGAAGCCTGACATGCTGCAGTCTGTAGGGCTGCAAAGAGTAGGACATGACTTAGTGAGTGAACAACAACATTAGAAAGGCACATAAGGCAAATCATACAGCTAATGACATAAACATAGGGATCATGCCTGGAAGTCAGTCAGTCAGTTCAGTCGCTCAGTTGTGTCTAACTCTTTGTGACCCCCATGAACTGCAGCAGAGTAAGATCATAAGAGGGGCAGAGGAATAGTGACAGGGAAAAGGTAGAGACTGTTATGAGAATGCGGTGCCAGCTGAGAATCAATCACGATGAGGTTACCCTGACATTATTCCATGAGTGCTGGCATAGATCCTCAAAATCTTTCAAATAATAATTAGGACAGACAGTACAATGAAGAAGGACTGAGTCTAAATGCTAAAGCCAAGTGTTTCCAGCTCTACAGAAACTGATTCAGAGACCAGGAAAATGACAGTGTTGAATGAAGGGAACAATAATTATTTTTTATTTTTCTTAAGGATATTTTATTTTCGAGAACTAAATAAGTTCTAAGAAGAACAATTTTAGAGAAAGATTAAGTTTAGAAATTGTCCATATATTCATTTTACTTTGATGACAGTCTCATTACTTGGCTAGATGAAAAGCTGCCATATTGTTTCTTATCTATTGACATATTATCTGGTGTTAAAGTCAGGGTGTATTCAAGACAGTGCTTTATGACCATTATCTTTAATATGTCCTCATCATTTCACCTACCATCCTGAAAACCTGATGGTGCATCTGAGTCAGATATCGATCATAAAACCACCCTTGCTAGATTAAAGAGTGATGGCAATCCCAAACTTATTGTAGTATTTTAAGGTGTTTCATAATTCAAGGGAATAGATACACTAAGGATTTTGTTCTGAAGCCTACTTAAGACACATGCTCTATAATTTTTTCTTTTAATACTTTCAACATTTTGACTGCAAGTTTAAACACACCTTTTAGATCTAACAAGTACTAGAATTTTTGAAATGCAAATTTCATAAAATGCCTCATGCTTTATGTCTGGAAGACTAGTACAATTTATTAATTACTTTGATTAATTTGTAATATTTAATTATATCAATAGCTATAATCATATGCCTGCCTTATTATTTCTATTCATAAAGCAATCTTTGACAATAATGTAACAGGTGTAATATTTCATATTTCTGTTACAAGTTTAATTAAGTGACAGGTCTGTACTTCCCAATTTTACTAAATAAAACAAAGATGTGGCCTTACATAGCAGTGTCAAAACTGTAGGAGTTGATGAGCAAAACACTTAAGATCATCATTATGTTCAATTAATTTCTAAATTACGCAGAATCGTTTGAAAAATAACTAATTTAATAAATGATTTTATCCTAATTAACAAAAGTGCATTACAAAGTCCCCCTACTGAAAACATTTCTCTTGTTTGTATCAGCAGTTCATTAGCAAAAAAGTAATACCTACCATAAATGTGATTATTGTAAATCTTATGTGTTTTACATCAAATTAGTAAATACTATAATTCTAAATCAGGGAATGTACCAAATTTAAATAATTGTGTTATTTTGAATAAATATTAAATATGTATTTATCAAAACAGTACCATATTTTGGAAGGATTGGAAGCAACTAAACTTCCCCCAGAGTATTTTAATCATCCATGATACACAGGGGAGTCTGGTCAGAGAGATGTGTTTAATGTAACTAGGAGCAAAGCTTAATAACCTTGGCCTGGTTGCCTAGTAGTAGTATAGTCAAATAAGAGGAAAAAAAAGTTCAGGTATTCCTAGACTGAACCCTATTAAATTTTTTTCTAATATAAGGGTCTCTAAGACTTGACAGAAATCCAGTTGCATTTGTTTGAAGTCATTTACTTTGCCTTTTTGCAAAACTTCATTCAACTAATCTTTTCTCGTCTATGTATACAACCATAGATAACTTCGGCAACTGCAGTCTAGTTACCAAGTATGGGTTATTTACTTTTGCAATGGATATAAACTACTTATTTTGAGTCATGCTGACTGATGGGCTTCCCAGGTGGCGTTAATGGTAAAGAACTCACCTGCCAATGCAGGAGATGCAAAAGACAGGTTCAGTCTCTGTCAGGAAGATCCCCTGGAGAAGGAAATGGCAATTTACTCCAGTATTCTTGCCCAGAGAATTTCATGGATAGAGGAGCCTGGTGGGCCACAGTCCATGGGATCACAAAGAATTGGACACGTCTGGAGTGACTGAGCATGCATGCATGTATGCTGACTGATAGCCCAGTTTTGTGAGCTAATTTCCCTGATGGCAATTGAAAATATAATAAATTACTCCACCCCTTAACTATAGGCAATTAAGACATTGCAAAATTCTGACTGATGGAATTCACTAGTCTGATTTTTCTGAATGAGTTCAAGGATATAGACTTACAACAGCACAGGTTACAATAACAAGAGATTCAATAAAGTAATAATGCACTTGATCTACATTTTTATATAATGCATACAGACATTTATGAATTGCTATTTGTAAAAGTCTACAAACAAAATGGGAGAAGGAACTGGCAACCCACTACAGTATTCTTGCCTGGAGAATCCTATGGACAGAGAAACCTGGCAGGCTGCAGTCCATGGGGTTGCAAGAGTTGGACACGAGTTAGCAGCTAAACCACCACCACCATCACTACAAGCAAAATGACCCAAACTCTCAATCAGTTTCACTTTTTTAGAAAGCTACAAATGTGCATAAAAAAAATTTGGTTTTCTATACCATATTTGTGAGCATGAAGGAGGGACTGTATATTTAGGAATGCTACTAGAAGTTGCAGTATTCAGACTTACTTCACAATTATAAATAGTTTGCCTAAGGTAGCCATCTGGCTTATTTTAATGGTATGAGTCACTATATCTCTAGGGAATTCTCAAGGTTAGAAGTTTTCAGGAACATGCTGAAAGAAGAGAATCTTAAAAAAGGGAGCAATCACAGCTCGAGACTTTGGTTCTCAAACTTTAGTGAGAATGAGAATGCCCTAGAGGGTTTTAAATAGACATATCTTGATCCTATCTCCAAGAGTATCTTTCTCAGTATCTCTGAAATGGAAGCCAATAGTTTGCATCTCTAATAATTTCCCAAGTAACATTATGCTGTCCTTCTTGACCACTTTCTGAGAACTACCTGGCTTAAGCAAATCAAGCTTCATTCTGTTCTGGAACATGGAACAACAACAACAAAAAGAGCTGTAAAGAAATCAATCATTTATAATCTACAAAGAAGTAAAAGCCATATTTGGGATAACTTAGGAGCTGCACAAGCTGATATCAAGATTGCTGGGAGAAATACCAATAACCTCAGATATGCAGATGACCCCACTCTTATGGCAGAAAGTAAAGAGAAATTGAAGTGTCTCTTGATGAAAATAAAAGAGGAGAGTGAAAAATTTGGCTTAAAACTCAGCATTCAGAAACTAAGATCATGGCATCTGGTCCCATTGTTTCATGGAAAATAGATGAGGAAATAATGGAAACAGTGAGACTTTATTTTCTTGGGCTCCAAAATCGCTGCTGATGGTGGCTGCAGCCATGAAATTAAAGGATGCTTGCTCCTTGGAAGAAAAGCTGTAACAAACCTAGATAGCATATTAAAGAGCAGAGACATTACTTTGCTGACAAAGGTCCAAACAGTCAAAGCTCTGGTTTTTCCAGTAGTCATGTATGGATGTGAGAGTTGGACCATAAAGAAAGCTGAGCACCGAAGAATTGATGCTTTTGAACTGCGGTGTTGGAAAAGACTCTTGAGAGTGCCTTAGACTGCAAGGAGATCCAACCAGTCAATCCTAAAGGAAATCAGTCCTGAATATTCATTGGAAGGATTGATGCTAAAGTTAAAAGTTCCGATACTTTGGCCACCTGATGCAAAGAACTGACTCATTGGAAAAGACCCTGATGCTGGGAAAGATTGAAGGCAGGAGGAGAAGGGGACGACAGAAGATAAGATGGTTGGATGGCATCTCCAACTCCATGAACATAAGTTTGAGCAAGCTCTGGAAGTTGGTGATGGATAGGTGAGCCTAGTGTGCTGCAGTTCATGGGGCTGCAAAAAGTGGGACATGACTGAGCGACTGAACTGAACTGAGGGGCCAGACAACACTTCCTAAGTGTGTGTGTGTGCATGCACATGTGTATATGTGTGCGTGCCCGTGCACGTGTGTGCATGTTAGGTTGCTCCTTATGCATCCTTTGGGGTTGACTCTTTGTGACACCCATGGACCATAGCCTGCCAGGTCCTCTGTCCTTGAGATTTCCCAGGCAAGAATACTAGAGTGGGTTGCCATATCCTCCTCTAGGGGATCTTCCTGACCCAGGAATTGAACCTGTGTCTCTTAGGTCTCCTGCATTGGCTGGTGGGTTATTTAACACTAATGTCACCCTATTGACATAATTACCCTTTTTCTTTAGTACCAGTGATTTTTCTAATCTGGGATGATCTGCTTCTTTTCAAAAGGTGATGGGCATTAACATATACTGCTGCAAATTCAGTAGGAATAGCCCTTACAAAATGCATCTCTATTTTAAACTGATATTTTTGAAAGGCAAATTTCTACCAGTGTTTACAAAAAATACTGCCTTTAATATAAAAAAAAAACATAACTTTCTGAAGTGGGATAATTTTAAGTCAAGAAAAAATTATGTAGTTTAAGTATGGACTAATCCTTCTCAAAATCTATTTGGAATCAGCAGGAATTTTAACTTGACTGTAATTATTTCATTGATTTTACAAAGGTTCCCACAGCTATGTATCTTGGTCCCCATATGGACTTCTCAACAATCCCAGTAAGCTACTAAACACCTGTTTGGGAGAGGAAAGCACTTCCTACTTCATTGTAGGAAGTAACATGCATTGTACAAGGCTCTATAATCTAAAAAGTCAGTGTTGTGAAGTGAGTTTTAAATTTCCTTCTTTCATTTTTCTCCGTGTCTATTCGTCTCTCTCATTATCCTACTTCTCTTTTCTCAAACAGAAAGATGAACACCCTCTACCACATAGTTGCACTAGACATTTCTTTAATTCTCTGCCCTTCCCATTCCCTGTTTTCTTTCATTATCCTATCCTTATCTTTGCCTTTCCCAGTGACCAGCAGCTGCCTCTGACAAGTACAGCAGTTTATCGTACTTTCATGACTGGGGGAGTCAAACTAATAAAGGCAATTAAAACCCTATCTTGATATTTTTCTCTATTAATTCAGTTCAGTTCAGTCGCTCAGTCATGTCTGACTCTTTGTGACCCCATGAATCATAGCACACGAGGCCTCCAGGTCCATCACAGCTCCCAGAGTTTACCCAAACTCATGTTCATCAAGTCGGTGATGCCATCCAGGCATCTCATCCTCTGTCGTCCCCTTCTCCTTCTGCCCCCAATCCCTCCCAGCATCAGGGTCTTTTCCAAAGAGTCAACATTTCACATGAGGTGGCCAAAGTATTGGAATTTCAGCTTCAGCATCAGTCCTACCAATGAACACACAGGACTGGTCTCCTTTAGGATGGACAGGTTAGATCTCTTTGCAGTCCAAGGGACTCTCAACAGTCTTCTCCAACACCATAGTTCAAATGCATCAATTATTTGGCATTCAGCTTTCTTCACAGTCCAGCTCTCACATCCATACATGACCATTGGAAAAATCATAGCCTTGACTAGACAGACCTTTCTTGACAAAGTAATGTCTCTGCTTTTTAACATGCTATCTATGTTGGTCATAACTTTCCTTCCAAGGAGTAAGCATATTTTAATGTCATGGCTACAATCACCATCTGCAGTGATTTTGGAACCCCAAAAAGTAAAGTCTGGCACTGTTTCCACTCTTTCCCCATCTATTTCCCATGAAGTGATGGAACGAGATGTCATGATCTTAGTTTTCTTAATGTTGAGCCTTAAGCCAACTTTCACACTCTCCTCTTTTTCTTTCATCAAGAAGTTTTTTAGTTCCTCTTTGCTTTCTGCCCTAAGGGTCGTGTCTTCTGTATTTCTGAGTTTATTGATATTTCTCCCAGCAATCTTGATTCCAGCTTGAGCTTCTTCCAGCCCAGCGTTTCTCATGATGTACTCTGCATAAAAGTTAAATAAGCAGGGTGACAATATACAGCCTTGACGTACTCCTTTTCCTATTTGGGACCAGTCAATTGTTCCATATCCAGTTCTAACTGTTGTTTCCTGACCTGCATATAGGTTTCTCAAGAGGCAGTTCAGGTGGTCTGGTATTCCCATCTCTTTCAGAATTTTCCATAGTTTCTTGTGATCCACACAGTCAAAGGATTTGGCATAGTCAATAAAGCAGAAATAGATGTTTTCCTGGAACTCTCTTTCTTTTCCATGATCCAGTGGATGTTGGCCATTTGATCTCTGGTTTCTCTGCCTTTTCTAAAACCAGTCTGAACATCTGGAAGTTCACTGTTCACGTATTGCTGAAGCCGGGCTTGGAGAATTTTGAGCATTACTTTACTAGCATGTGGGATGAGTGCAACTGTGCAGTAGTTTGAGCATTTTTGGCATTGCCTTTCTTTGGGATTGGAATGAAAACTGACCTTTTCCAGTCATATGGCCACTGCTGTATTTTCCATATTTGCTGACATATGGAGTGCAGCACTTTCACAGCATCATCTTTCAGGATTTGAAATAACTCAACTGGAATTCCATCACCTCCACTAGCTTTGTTTGTAGTGATGCTTCCTAAGGCCCACTTGACTTCACTTTGCAGGATGTCTGGCTCTAGGTGAGTGATCACACCATCGTGATTATGTGGGTCATGAAGATCTTTTTTGTACAGTTCTTCTGTGTATTCTTGCCACCTCTTCTTAATATCTTCTGCTTCTGTTAAGTCCATACCATTTCTGTCCTTTATTGAGCCCATCTTTGCATGAAATGTTCCCTTGGTATCTCTAATTTTCTTGAAGAGATCTCTAATCTTCCCACTCTGTTGTTTCCCTCTCTTTCTTTGCATTGATCGCTGAACAAAAGTCTGCAGCTACACTATGCAAGCAGTTGAAGAGTTCGGCAACTGTTTTATCACTTTTTTGTCCGTGTATAAAACACATTTTTGAGACTCAATGTTTGCTCATCTGATTCACCTTAAACCTATGGGAAACTCAAGGGGAAGCTTGTGGTTACCACTACAATGCATTTAGTAGTAAAACAGTTTCTCCTTTTCCTACTCTTATCTCATATGAAATGTATAGGTGTGTGTGCACAATGATAGGTCCTGAACTGAGTGGCTAAAAGGTAGGAATCTAATTTTACTATCAGAAGAAGTGGCAAATCACTTCAGTATTCTTGCCTAGAGAACCCCATGAGCAGTATGAAAAGGCAAAAATATAGAACACGGAAAGATGAACTTCTCAGTTCGGTAGGTGACCAATATGCTGCTGGAGATCACTGGAGAAATAACTCCAGAAAGAATGAAGGGATGGAGCCAAAGCAACAACAACACCCAGCTGTGGATGTGACTGGTGATAGAAGTAAAGTCTGATTCTGTAAAGAGCAATATTGCATAGGAACCTGGAATGCTAGGTCCATGAATCAAGGCAAATTGGAAGTGGTCAAACAAAAGATGGCAAGAGTGAATGTCGATATTTTAGGAATCAGTGAACTAAAATGGACTGGAATGGTTAACTTAACTCAGTTGACCATTATATCCACTATTGTGGGCAAGAATCCCTTAGAAGAAATGGAGTAGCCAACATAGTCAACAAAAGTCCAAAATGCAGTACTTGGATGCAATCTCAAAAATGACAGAATGATCTCTGTTCATTTCCAAGGCAAACCACTCAATATCACAGTAATCCAAGTCTATGCCCCAACCAGTAATGCTGAAGAAGCTGAAATCAAATGGTTCTATGAAGACTTACAAGACCTTATAGAACTAACACCCTAAAGAGATATTTTTTCATTATAGGGTACTGGGAGGCAAAAGTAGGAAGTCAAGAAACACCTGGAATAATAGGCACATTTGGCCTTGGAGTACAGAATGAAGCAGGGCAAAGACTAATAGAGTTTTTCCAAAACAACACACTGGTCATAGCAAACACCCTCTTTCAACAACACAAGAGAAGACTCTACACATGGAAATCACCAGGTGGTCAATACAAAAATCAGACTGATTATATTCTTTGCAGCCAAAGATGGAGTAGCTCTATACAGTCAGCAAAAACAAGATTGGGAGCTGACTGTGGCTCAGATCATGAACTCCTTACTGCCAAATTTAGACTTAAATTGCAGAAAGTAGGAAAAACCACTAGACCATTCAGGTATGACCTAAATCAGCCCTTACCATTATACAGTGGGAGTGACAAATAGATTCAAGGGATTAGATCTGATAGAGTAACCAAATAACTATGGATGGAGGTTTGTGACAGTGTACAGGAGGCAGGGATCAAGATCATCCACAATAAAAAGAAATGCAGAAAGGCAAAATGGCTGTCTGAGGAGCCCTTACAAATAGCTATGAAAAGAAGAGAAGTGATAGGCAAAGGAGAAAAGGAAAGATATACACATTTGAATGCAGAGTTCAAAAGAATAGGAGAGATGAGAAAGACTTCCTCAGTGATCAATGCAAAGAAATAGAGAGAAAGAATAGAATGGGAGAGACTAGAGGTCTCTTCAAGAAAATTAGAGATACCAAGGGAACATTTCATGCAAAGATGGGCACAATAAAGGACAGAAATTGTATGGACCTAACAGAAGCAGAAGATATTGAGAAGAAGTGGCAAGAATACACAGAAGAACTGTGCAAAAAAGATCTTCACCACCCAGATAACGACATGGTGTGGTCACTCACCTAGAGCCAGACATCCTGGAATGTGAAGTCAAGTGGTCCTTAGGAAGCATTACTACAAACAAAGCTAGTGGAGGTGATGGAATTCCAGTTGAGCTATTTGAAATCCTAAAAGATGATGCTGTGAAAATGCTGCACTAAATATGCCAGCAAATTTGGAAAACTCAGCAGTGGTCACAGGACTGGAAAAGTTCAGTTTTCATTCCAATCCCCAAAAAAGGCATGTCAAAGAATGCTCAAACTAGTGCACAATTGCACTCATCTCACACTCTAGTAAAGTAATGCTCAAAATTCTCCAAGTCAGGCTTCAACATGAACTGTGAACTTCCAGATGTTCAAGCTAGATTTAGAAATGGCAGAGGAACCAGAGATCAAATTGCCAACCCCTACTGGATCTTCGAAAAAGAGAGTTCCAGAAAAATATCTACTTCTGCTTGATTGATTATGTTAAAGGCTTTGACTGTGTTAATGACAACCAACTGGAAAATTCTGAAAGAGATCGGAATACCAGACCACCTGACCTGCCTCCTGAGAAATATAATCTGTATGCTGGTCAAGAAGCAACAGCTACAACTGGACATGAAACTATAGACTGGTTCCAAATTGGGAAAGGAGTATGTCAAGGCTGTATATTGTCACCCTGCCTGTTTAACTTATATGCAGATTACATCATGAGAAATGTTGGTCTGGATGAAACACAAGCTAGAATCAAGATTGCCGGAATAAATAACAATCACCTCCAATATGCAGATGACACCACCCTTATGGCAGAAAGGAAGAATAACTAAAGAACCTCTTGATGAAAGTGAAAGAGGAGAGTGAAAAATTTTGGCTTAAAACTCAACATTCAGGAAACTAACTTCATGGCATCTGGCCCCATCACTTCATGGAAAATAGATGGAGAAGCAATGGAGACAATAACAGACTTTATTTGGGGGGCTCCAAAATAATGGCAGTTGGTGACTGCAGCCATGAAATTAAAAGACACTTGCTCCTTGGAAGAAAAGTTATGACCAACCTAGACAGCATATAAAAAGCAGAGACATTACTTTGCCAACAAGGGTCTGTCTAGTCAAAGCAATGTTTTTTTCCAGTAGGCATGTATGGATGTCAGAGTCGGACTATAAGGATATATGAACACAGAAGAATTGATGCTTTTGAACTGTGCTGTTGGAGAAGACTCTTGAGAGTCCCTTGGACTGCAAAGAGTTCAAACCAGTCCATCCTAAAGGAAATCAGTCCTGAATATCTATTTATTGGAAGGTCTGGTGCTGAATTTGAAACTCTAATACTTTGGCCACCAGATGCATAGAACTGACTCATTTGAAAAGACTCTGATGCTGGGAAAGCTTGAAGGCAGGAGCAGAAGGTGTCAACAGAGGATGAGATGGCTGTATGGCATTACAGACTAAATGGACATGAGTTTGAGTAAACTGTGGGAGCTGCTGATGGACAGGGAGGCCTGGCATGCTGCAGTCCATGAGATCGCTCAGAGCTGGAAATAATTGAGCAACTGAACTGAACTGAGAACTTCATTCCTGGTGTCCCTGTTGACTTTTATTTTATTATAGTGATTTTACCAAGATATATATGTTTTGTTTTCTTTTTTTCCTTTCATACAGAAGTATTCTCAAACTAAAAAACATGGAAACCTATTTGAGCTGGTCTAAATTCAGATCACATTATATTACAAGCATTCCAATATTTTGTATTAAGGATATACAAAGACAAAACTCCTGCTACAGAGTCTTCATTCCGTGTGAATTTTTAAATGGGTTTCTTGACAGCTCTGAATATTTTATTCCAAATTTCCTTCATTCTTTCTCTCAAATTATTTTGGAAATGCCATTCACTTTTGCACATTTTGTTTTTCTTAACAACAACAGTATATGCTTGCTGTTCTTTAGTCACCAAGTTGTGCTTGACTCTTTGTGACCCCATGGACTGTAGCCTGCCAGGCTCCTATGTCCATGGGATTCCCCAGTTAAGAATATTGGAGTGGGTTGCCCTTTCCTTATCCAGGGGATCTTTCTGACACAGGCATTGAACCCACAACTCCTACACTGGCAGGTGGATTCCCTATCACTGAGCCACCAGGTAAATTGCTTTAATGTGCATTATGTATTTTAAGGTTCAAAACCCACAAATGTAAAAAAAAATATTAAAATCCCATTTTACAGCTGAGTTAACTAAGCTGTGAAGTATTTTTTTCCTAAGACTTGTATATTAACAATTTACCACCTTAACCCCAAACCTTAGTCCATTGCCTCATGATAATAAATACTCAAGTAGTACTGTTAAATTAATCATGCTACAGCAGTGCCTCAGATAAAATATTTTCTAATTAAAATGTGTATTCCTTTTCATTCACTCATTAATTTTATTAAAACACTTATTTTATTTGACACATTAATTTAACACTTAATTTTATTTAACACATTTAATAGAACTCAAAGAGGTCTCATGACATAGGTCAAAGTTGCAGATGCAAGATTCAACCAGACAGAGGTAGTAGTTAAACCCATATGAGTATATGCCATCATTTAAGATGATTCTGTTAAAAGAGATGAGCAGAGGAACAAAAGTATGATTTCACAAAGTGATGGCAAATGAAGCCACTGAAGGATACTGAGTAGAACATAAACTAAGAGCAAATCATAAAGGTAGAGATATAACTAAGAGAAAAAAATCTATAAAATACAGTTTTATGTTGCAGTCTTTTTGAGTGGGATAGAAACAGATAGAAAATCTAGAAACATTTCACCAAGTAGGTCACTGGTAGCCAGTGATAGGAACAGACATTGGAATCTAGGAAATGTAGACCACATGTTAGAGAAACTTGATAATTAATTGATACAAAAAATAGATCAGTAATTTTACAGATAGTAGGATTCAGAATATTAAAAAGCAGAGACATTACTTTGCCAACAAAGGTCCATCTAGTCAAGACTATGGTTTTCCAGTGGTCATGTATGGATGTGAGAATTGGACTATAAAGAAAGCTGAGCACCAAACAATTGATGCTTTTGAACTGTGGTGTTGGAGAAGACTTGTGAGAGTCCTTTGGACTGCAAGGAGATCTAATCAGTCCATCCTAAGGGATATCAGTCCTGGGTGTTCATTGGAAGGACTGATGTTGAGGCTGAAATTCAAATATTTTGGCCACCTGATGTGAAGAGCTGACTTATTGGAAAAGACCCAGATGCTGGGAAAGATTGAGGGCAGGAGGAGAAGGGGACAATGGCATCATCGACTCGATGGACCTGGGTTTGATTGAACTCTAGGAGTTGGTGATGGACAGGGAGGCCTGGGGTGCTGCAGTTCATGGGGTTGCAAAGAGTCGGACACGATTGAGCAACTGAAGTAAACTGAACTGAGGATTCAGAAAATTGGGAACCATTAGTTATTTTTGTTTCTTTTTCATTTTTTGATGGTACATATTTGTAAGCCAAGAAAATACATTGTATATAGTACCCATTTGACTAAACCATTCCTCTATAATACCCAATAGCTTATAAGGACAACTGAATGTTTTAGGTATTTGATGAGATTCCTTCATAGTAAAATATGGCAAACAATATATGATCTCAATAGCAGTAGGTATAATGAAGAAATTGTTGCAGATTTGTGTATTTCAGACATAAAAAGATGGCATAACCAAAACATTAAACACAGTCAAGTAGTGAATATTATAAAAGAAACCATAAAATTACATATTATATACATAGACTGATATTGATGATATATAAACAGTACTAATAAGTAAATAAAACAATCTTTCAAAAATAGGTAAAGGACACAGGCAGACAATTTTTAAAAGATTTTGTTTAAAAATGTGAAGATATATAGCTTTTTCACAATCAAAATTATATAAGGTTAAATGAGAAATATCTTATTTCTATAATCAAAATATTAATGATTTGATTTTAAGAAATATTTAATTTCATTTCCAATTATTTTGAAAAAAGGGAAAAAACATTTATCTGTCATTCCTTCTTCTATAATAAAGAAATTAATCTTGTCCTGCACAAACAATCTCATAATAATCACTATCATACACTTCAGTTCAGTTGAGTTCAGTCGCTCAGTCGTGTCCGACTCTTTGCGACCCCATGAATCGCAGCACGCCAGGCCTCCCTGTCCATCACCAACTCCCGGAGTTCACTCAGACTCACATCCACCGAGTCCATGATGCCATCCAGCCACTTCATCCTCGGTCGTCCCCTTCTCCTCCTACCCGCAATCCCTCCCAGCATCAAAGTCTTTTCCAATGAGTCAACTCTTCGCATGAGGTGGCCAAAGTACTGGAGCTTCAGCTGTAGCATCATTCCTTCCAAAGAAATCCCAGGGCTGATCTCCTTCAGAATGGACTGGTTGGATCTCCTTGCAGTCCAAGGGACTCTCAAGAGTCTTCTCCAACACCAGAGTTCAAAACCATCAATTCTGTGGCGCTCAGCCTTCTTCACAGTCCAAATCTCACATCCATACATGACCACCGGAAAAACCATAGACGAAGGAAAATTCACATTTTCTCTTTATTCATTTGCAGGAAAATTTAACTATAAGTGAATTTTTCTCAAAATTTTCTTCATCCACATCATACCTTCAGAAATATCTATAAAAAGTACTGTGCATGGCTGTTCATCACAATTTTGTGTGTTCTAATACGGTTAAGTAAAATATGGAATGTTCACACTTTGAAATGTCTCCACTATATTCACTGTATTTAACAGGTATTTAAGTATGCAATAGGAAAATACACTATAGGAATAAATCAATTCATAAAGATGACATGGATATATTTATTGACATGGAAATAGGACCACAGTATTTTGTATTGTAGGTGAAAAATCTTCAAAGCAATACATATGTATATTATTATTCCTTTTCTCTAAAAAACCATATATTCTAGAAAATATATTTGAAAACAACACATACAAAATCACTAACAATGATTATTTTTACATGTGGTACTATTAAAAGCATTTTTATATTCATCTATTTGGTGTGAATTTTCAACAATAAAAGATTTGTTTTGTTTTGCTTTTTTTCAAAGACCTTGAGCAAATGAACCTACTATTATGGGGGGGGAATAATTAACTTCCTAGGTCATTTTTATGATATATTTGTTAGTATCTTCTTTTTCTATGATGAAATAAACCATTAACAAAAATGTACTATTACCTCTGCAATTCATTGAGAACAATCTGCATCCATTAAAGTTTTGAGTTGGAGTTTATATGAAAATGAGTAGTTGTATTACTATGTCTTGTCTTACTGTTTTTAAAAGACTAGTTCCTCTATGGGATTGAATTCTTGTTAGAAATATGGAGGTTAATATCATTGTAATTAATCATTTTCGATAGAGTTAAAAATAGGTATAAAAAAACTAACCCAGTACTGATTTTCTTTGAAGCTGTGATCCTATATCTGCCTGAGATTATTTTCATAAAATTTATAAAAAACTAATTTAAAAATACTTATTACAGTAAGAGTCAATAAACTGTCACATTTTTATATGAAGTCATGCAGAATGCTATACTAACATTTCGAAATTAATGGACTTTCAGCAGTCTTATTATGGACAGTTCTAAAGCAAAGCTGTCATATTAAGTATCATTGGCAAATCATTTAAAAAGTGTATTTAGAAGCTTTACAGCAATGCATCTCCCTGTATCAAATGACTTTCAAAGTGATGAGCTGAATTGTTACCAGCTAATGATAAATGTTAGCAAGAAATAGTTTTTCTTCATAAACTCATTTTTTATTGAGATTTCCACACAGTTTTCTACCTTATGGAATGACTAAGGATTGGAGTGTACATATCTGTTTTCTCCAGTCACTACTTTTTTTTTTAAGAAGTAACAGGGGCTGATCCAAGCTTACAAACTATTAAGCCACATTTCTAATGGGCAGATCAGTCTTCTCTAGTGCCCTGTAGACAAGGTTACCTCCTCTCTCACTGTCTTCCCATTACCCATTAAGATAAGCTAAGCTTTTAACTTTCCAGTAGTCATGTATGGATGTGAGAGTTGGACTGTGAAGAAGGCTGAGCGCCACAGAATTGATGGTTTTGAACTCTGGTGTTGGAGAAGACTCTTGAGAGTCCCTTGGACTGCAAGGAGATCCAACCAGTCCATTCTGAAGGAGATCAGCTCTGGGATTTCTTTGGAAGGAATGAGGCTACAGCTGAAGCTCCAGTACTTTGGCCACCTCATGCGAAGAGTTGACTCATTGGAAAAGACTTTGATGCTGGGAGGGATTGGGGGCAGGAGGAGAAGGGGACGACCGAGGATGAGATGGCTGGATGGCATCACTGACTCGATGGACGTGAATCTGAGTGAACTCCGGGAGTTGGTGATGGACAGGGAGGCCTGGCGTGCTGCGATTCATGGGGTCGCAAAGAGTTGGACACGACTGAGCAAATGAACTGAACTGAACTGAAGCTTCTAACAACCGTTCTTAAGCTGTTTAGGCTCAAGGGAACATATGATTGTACAGATCTCAAGGTTTAAATCAGGGAAGCCAAAGTTCTGAGTGGAGTCCAGCCTTTACCCAATAGCTTTTTTTTCTCTTTTCAGGTGTACTAGACAGGCCCCCTCATTCTCTCTGAAAACATTATCACTCTCCCCATGTCTCCTTCATTCCTAGCTCACCAACATGCAGAAGATGTTTCCACTGTCTGCATAGTCCTTACCTAGGTATTCACATTCTTTACTTTTCTATTCAGGAGATAACACAGAGGCTCTCTTTGCCTGCTTTCCATGAGAGTTGCTTCTCTGTCCAATCACACTCTATTCTTTTTAATCTGCTTTGTTACTTTTTCATAAAATTTACCATATCTGATTTTTAAAACAATGTTATATCCATAATTATAACAATATTATTTTAATATTTTGATTATTTTGATTTATTAAATGAAATGAAAACTAATTTCATTTAATAAAATAAATATTTATAATAATAAATATTAATTTATCCATCAAGCATTATTAAATATTCATTTAATACACGTAATTAAAATTAACTAATTTAATTTCTTAAAATTTAATTTTATAAAACAATATTATATGAATAGTTTGTTAAATGAAAAGAAAAGTGAATGAAATAAGTTAATAAAGGGGCAATGGGTGACTAACCATTAATAAACCAGGTTCATGTTTTTACTCTGGCTTATCTACATCCCCTAGTCATAACCCCTAAGAAATTTTTGAAATCTCAATTCAAAAAGCCATAAAGGGAATATAAATCACACATCAGATAGGATAATAAACACACTCCAAGCCTGGGTTAAGTAATAGTTTCCTAACAAAAATTCCTTCTGTAAAGAACTCTATTGCCTGAGGGAGATAAGACTGAAATTATTAGCATAAACAATAGGTGTTCTTGTATCAATATTTAGAAGTCAAAGACTTCATATCTCTTATCTGCCTATCTCTTTATAACTTGAAGATGCTAAAATACATATATCTATTTCAAGAATCAGAGTATGAGAGAAAAGAACGTGTCACCTTTAGCAAGCAAATAGTGTTTCTTAGTAGGGAAGACAGGAGGCCAACATTAAAAAACAAAAAAAAGAAAAAGAAACATTAAAATAAAAAGCATAGCTGGGTTGGTTTGAAAAAGAATAGAAATAGCAATAGGTAATGGGATACAAAGGCCCATCTCTGAATTTCCAGTGAAGCAGTAGTGTCTCAAATGCCATGGCTTTCTACAAATATAAAAGCATTTTGTGAAAATGAAAATTTTAACTGCAGATTTTTCCCAAATGGGCAGAAGTTAAAAGAGGTTTTCCACAGACATTGCCCAAAATGAAGCACCTACTGGTAGGGCTAAAACTTTCCCTTTTATGTATTCTTTTCTCTTTCCCTCCCCATATAACTCTATCTGTGTGGGGAGGGAGGTGGGAGGGGGTTCATGTTTGGGAGCGCACGTGCACCCGTGGTGGATTCATGTCGATGTGTGGCAGAACCAATACAGTATTGTAAAGTAAAATAAAGTAAAAATAAAAATTGGAAAAATAAATAAATAAATAAAAACAATACTGATTTAGCTTGGAAATATAATTTGCTTAGAGAAAGCAACTGTATTGGGGATAAGAGATGTCAAAACTGAAATTTTTATTGTGTCTTCTAAATGTTGTTTGGTTGAAGAACTTGATTGGATGTTCTTATTTGTGCTCTTCCTCTAAAATTTAGAAACATGAGTAATTTAGGGTTGAAGTAATTCAAATTTGAAAACTGTTAAGGAGACTCCTTCATTCTATTGGATACAATAAGGCTTAACCTTTTGTCTTGGGAACAAAAATTCACACTTGTGCCTGCAGGAGGATTAACATTTGGCTACTTTTATGCATATTCATTCAGTAATTCATTCTTTCAGAAAAGTATGTTCAAAACTAACAAAGTAAAACAAAACAGGCTATTATAGCATACAATCAAGATCTGAACATGTGACCTGTGGCTACAGGACAAGACCAGTTTCCCACAGAACTTCACTGTGGGAAAATGTCTCTTTACGAGTCTTCCATTATCAATGGACAAAGCTAACCAAAACATACATTAAAGGTAATTTGAATTTGACACATTCATATACTCTGACATCTACCAAAATTTCTATTGACCTGGAAGGAATAACAGCTAAGGGAGGCTTCCTATAGTTGCTGAAATAAGTGCCACAAATGTCTTGGCTTAGCACAACACGGATTTACTGTTTTCCTTCTCTATATTTCAGAAATCCACAATTAGTCTTACTACCCTAAAATCAAAGTGTCAGAAAGGCCACATTCTTATTTGGAGGCCCTAGGGGAAAGTAAAATTTTGTTCCTTTCCAACTTCTAGAATATACCTGCACTCCATGGTCCATGCACCCCTTCTGCCATCTTCAAAGCCAAGATAAAGGCTCATCCAGCCTTTATCTCACTCACTCTGACATTCTCCATAGTTTCATTTCTCTCTGAATTTCTCTTATTACATTGGACCCACCTGGATAATACAGGATTATCTCTCAAAAGTCAGCTGATTAGCATCTTGATTCCACCTGCAATCTTAATTCTGCTTTGCCACATAATCACATGTCCTGGGAATCAGACTGTAGACAACGTGGGAAGGAGGGTACTCTATTCTGCTAACAGTCTCCAGCAAAGCCCATTAACAATTTCCAGGAAATCAAAATAGAATCTGGGCAATAAAGTCTGACTTTTTTTTTTTTTTTCCACTTTGTGCTTCATCTAGTTTTGCTTGCTTGTAGGATACAGAGGCCTTGCACCCCACACTTTAGACTAGAGTTCCTTGTGCAAAACCACTGCACCTGACACCTAGGTCTGCCTGCCACATGATGCATGTGCCCAGCACAGTGATCTGGAGTACTGTAAGCAGCACAGCTGAGCAGACCCATGAAAACTCCATAAAGCACCTCCGTCCATGGCCTTTGGAGTACCTTATGGAATTCCTCATGGTTTTAGCTGTTGCAAGTCCAAAACCTCCTTCCTTTTCACCCGAAAAGGGAGAAAGAGACGATATCGGCCTCAGACAGCTTTGCCAGCCCCTAATGAACCAAGCTAATCAGGAACAAACGTAGCCAAGCTTCTCTCGCCCAAACATAGTATCTTCTAGACTCCTATATCCCCACTCCAGTACTCTTGACTGGAAAATCCCATGGACGGAGGAGCCTAGTGGGCTGCAGTCCATGGGGTTGTGACTGAGCGACTTCACTTTCACTTTTCACTTTCCTGTGTTGGAGAAGGAAATGGCAACCCACTCCAGTGATCTTGCCTGGAGAATCCCAGGGACAGCGGAGCCTAGTGGGCTGCCGTCTATGGGGTCGCACAGAGTCAGACATGACTGAAGTGACTTAGCAGCAGCAGCAGCAGCAGACTCCTTTGTGATATTCTGACTGAGGAGAGATTAACTATCTCAAGCACAGATGGTACCAATTCAAGAGGACACCCAGTTATATCCAGCTATATCTTTTAGTCTTTCAAGGAATCCATTAACAGTTTGCTGCTAGTTCCAAATTTCCTGAGCTAGAAATCTTATTCGGATATTCCCCAATCTATACAAAAAAAGAATTAGACAAAGTTGACAATGGGGCTTCAACAGAGATCTAGAAGACCATGTGTGGTGCTAGTTAATAATCACAGGCAATAATACTCCTTCCCCCAAACTGCAGCTTGTCAAGCCATCAGGGAGGCTCATCAAGGTGCTCACTACAGGTGGGAAGCCTTATTTATACAACTGGTTAGTTGAGGGCATGATAACTTCTGATATAAAAAGTATAATCGGTTGGATAGTTGAGACCTGCTCCATCTGAACAACCCCAACACCAGCCTCCCCAAAGGCCACCCAGATAAGGCCCATTCAGATCAGAGGGCCATATCCTGTCCAAGATTGGCAGATTGATGTCCCCTTCCTGTCAAAAGTACCAGGCAATTTCAGGTACCACTTGGTGCTAGTAGACACATTTTCTAGGTGGATAGGATCATTTCCTGCTAGAACTGAAACAGCAGCTGAAGTGGCTAAGGCATTACTAAAAGAAATAATCTGCAGGTTTGGGCTCCCAGGATCCCTGCAAAGTGATAAGGATCCAGCATTTGTGTCTCAAGTAACCAAGGGGATAATGAGTGCCCTGGACAGAAAATGAACATTTCATTCAGCCTGGAAACTCCATTCTTCGAGGGGAGGAAGAGAAATTCAATTAGACCTTAATCATGCTATCTCAGGAAACTCAAGAAAGTTGGATTTAAACTCTTTCTATTGTCCTATTCCACAGTATTCATCCCCAAAGAGTAAGTTAAAATGCATTTGGACATGAGTATGGTAGACCCATTCCCACACCCAAGAGAAGGAACACCTTAATCCCTTTAAAATGGAATAGCTCAAGTATGTTTTCTACATAGGAAAAACCATGAAAGCAGGCCCTCCACCCCTTTCAGGCAGGAGACTGGATAAATCTGAAAACCTAGGAAATCCACAGCCCTCAAGAACAGCTCACTCCTAAAGTGGATCAGACCCCATTTGGTAATCTTATCTACCCACTGTGCTCTGAAGTTGTATGGCTCACTCCATGGGCACATTACACTTGAGTGAACAGGCCTCTGAGCCCAAATATCTGAACAGAAAAACTGGGGCAACGGACCCTCTTGACTACGCCTGTGAACCCCATTTTGACCTGAAGCTTCTCTTGTGGAAAACAACAAAAGTGAGACCAAGAAGATTCAAGCCTCAACATCAGGCCACACTTTTGTCTACAGCCAAAAGACCTGGATACCTTCATTTTCAGGAAAAAGCTGACATGTAACCATTATTCTCTACTAATATTTGAGCCGTGCATCTTAAATTGTCTGCTATCCTTTGTCTCCAAAAGGTTAGACAAATGTTTTTCGCTCAGGGCAAACAGTCAGGGCTAAGGCCCGAGGACAATCAAATACATCTAAATGCAGCTGGGGACAATTAACTGCTCCTCTCCCTGGGTTATGCATGCATACGTGCTAAGTTGCTTCAGTAGTGTCTGACTCTTTGTGATCCCATGGATCCTAGCCCGCTAGACTTTGCTGTCCACCGGATTCTCCAGGCAAGAATGCTGGAGTGGGTTGCCATACCCTCTGCCAGGGAATCTTCCCGATCCAGGGAATGAACCTGCATCTCTTATGCCTCCTGCAATGGCAGACAGGTTCATTACACTAGGACCACCTGGGAAGGCCCCCTGGGTTATGATGATGCCCAAAATAAGCAGAACGTAGTTACAAAATGTCAACCTTTGCCAGATAGCACCTCTCAAGAATGAGGAGCAGGACAAACAACAGAAGAAAGATTTGTCACCAGCAAAGGCCCTTAACAATACTCCGGAAAATAAAAACAGAACCTGGGGTAGTAAAAGAAAATCTAACTTTTTTTTTTTTTTCTCTCCTATCTTTTGTGCTTCATCTAGCTTCATTTGTTCTTAGGGTGCCAAGTGCAGAGTCCGTGCTCCCAGCATTTCAAACCAGAGTTCCCAGGGTGAAGTGGCTGCACATGGCACGTCAGCTCCAAGGGCTGTGTTCTCAATCGTGGTGCCCACACTGTGACTCAAGATGGACGTGATGGGTCATGTGAAGACGTGCCTAGCCGGTACTACGATCTTGAGAGCTGGAGCAGGCTCACTGAGCGACACAGCTGTGGCAGACTGGCGAGAACTCTATCCTCCCTACGAGCAAAATCCTTATAAAACAGATCCACTGAGGGCTTTTCAGGGAGGTCTTGCACTCTGGAGCTCTAGTTCGTACCTCACCTTTCTTTAATTGAAGAATAAACTTTACTTCCCTTCTGAATCAAACTCAGTCTCCTTCTGCAGGCTCAAATGACACTGGGCAGGAGGACCCTTGTAACACAATCCCAGGAAGGCATATTAGGGGATATTTTCATATCTACAGATAAGACCAGTAGTCATGTATGGAAGACATAGTCATGTATGGAAGACATAGTCATGTATGGATGTGAGAGTTGGACTTTAAAGAAAACTGAGCGCCAAAGAATTGATGCTTCTGAACTGTGGTGTTGGAGAAGACTCTTGAGACTTCCTTGGACTGCAAGGAGATCCAACCAGTCTATCCTAAAGGAGATCAGTCCTATATATCTATTGGAAGGACTGGTGCTGAAGCTGAAACTCCAATACTTTGGCCACCAGATGTGAAGAACTGACTCATTTGAAAAGACCCTGATGCTGGGAAAGATCGAAGGTGGGAGGAGAAGGGGACAACAGAGGATGAGATGTTTGGATGGCATCACCGACTCAACGGACATGAGTTTGAGTAAACTCTGGGAGTTGGTGATGTTCAGGGAAGCCTGGCGTGCTGTAGTCCATGGGGTCATAAAGAGTTGGACACGATTGAGTGACTGAACTGAACTGAACAGATAAGACCAACTAGATACATCCCTTTCGCTTTGAAGAGATACATATAATGCCCTTAGGAGAGGCTTGAACAACCTTTGTGATCTAGGCAGGCTTAGGAAAAAGAAGACTTCTGAGATTACATAATCAGTATTGAGGGCAGTGGTAAAGAACCTGCCTGCCAATGTAGGAGACACAAGAGACGGATTCATTCTCTGGGTCTCGAAGATACCCTGGAGAAGGAAACAGCAACCCACTCCAGTATTCTTGCGTAGAGAATCTCAGAGACAGGAGTCTGGCAGGCTACAATCCATAGGGTCGCACAGAGTCAGTTTAGCATGTAGCAGTCAGTACTGAGTTTTGCTGTGATAAGGTAATATGTAAATATCCCTTTGATATGCTGAGTTAACCAAAGTATAAAGATTTACACAGACTTCTGTATATTTATCTAATATATTCTTAAGCTTGATGTCAGTATTCTACATTATAATTTAGCAAAAGAGCCAAAAAGGTAAGTAAATAATGCTACAGCACAAGCTGTTTGTAAAAATGCAAAGGTGCTAAAGTGTTCTGGAGCATTTAAATGATAAGGTTCTATTTGATTGGTAGGCTTAGCATTCAGTTCAGTTCAGTTCAGTCACTCAGTCACATCCAACTCTTTGTGACCCCATGAACTGCAGCACACCAGGCTTCCCTGTCCATCACCAACTCCCAGAGCTTATTCAAACTCATGTCCATTGAGTCGGTGATGCCATCCAAACATCTCATCCTCTGTCATCCCCTTCTCCTTCTGCCTTCAATCTTTCCCAGCATCAGGGTCTTTTCAAATGAGTCAGTTCTTCACATCTGGTGGCCAAAGTACTGGATTTTCAGTTTCAGCATCAGTCCTTCCAATGAATATTAAGGACTGATCTCCTTTAGGATAGACTGGTTGGATCTCATTGCAGTTCAAGGGCCTCTAAAGAGTCTTCTCCAATACCACAGTTCAAAAGCATCAATTCTTCAGTGCTTAGCCTTCTTCACAGTCCAACTCTCACATCCATACACGACTACTGGACAAACCATAGCTTTGACTAGACAAATCTTTGTTGGCAAAGTAATGTCTCTGCTTTTTAATATGCTATCTAGGTTGGTCATAGCTTTTTTCCAAAGAGCCAGTGTCTTTTAATTTCCTGGCTGCAGTCACCATCTGCAGTAATTTTGGAGTCCAAGAAAATAAAGTCTGTCACTGTTTTCATTGTTTCCCCATCTATTTGCCATAAAGTGATGGGACTGGATGCCATGATTTTTGTTTTCTGAATGTTGAGTTTTAAGCCAGTTTTTTCACTCTCCTCTTTCACCTTCATCAAGAGGTTCTTTAGTTCTTCTTTACTTTCTGCCATAAGGATGGTGTCATCTGCATACCTGAGGTTATTGATATTTCTCCCAGCTTGGCTCAGCATTGTTAACCTGTATTTTAATACCATATGTAAAATAGATTGAAAGGTTGTTGAATCACGACGCCGGGATTCTTGGCTCCCGGAGGAGAAGAATTCAATCCGGGGCCAGAGACAAGGCTTGATCACTCAGAGCTTTTGTGTAACAAAGTTTTATTAAAGTATAAAGGAGATAGGGAAAGCTTCTGACATAGGCATCAGAAGGGGGCAGAAAGAATGCTCCCCTGCTAGTCTTCAGCTGGATGTTATACGGTCCCTAGCAGTCTGTTAATGAAAGAAAGGAATGTCTTAAAACTCAGAATGGCACCAGGCCCCTCACCCATAAGATGCATTTTGGGATAATCTTGGCACCAAATGGTTCATCCTGGGCCATAAAATGATTAACTTGAATCTTGAAGAAGGGCAGATCACCATACAAATAGTTTCATTTACATAGATTAGAGGGACAATATCTGAGTATAACATACTGGTTTGTCAAGTAGATTCTGAGCCAAAAGGGGGAACCAACTTGAAGAAAGAGTTTGGGGTAAATGCATAGTACATTAGCATAGCTTAAGATAAACATTTCCATAAGAAAAAGGCATTGGTTATCTCTAGGTTTGAGAATAGTTAACTTCAGTTGGAACCAGGTGTCATTATGGCAACACAGTATTTTAAGAGAAACCTCCTTTTAAATTTTGTACAGAGAAGGAAAAAATATCCCTAGTTTGTTTCCTCCTGCTGCTTAAGAGAGAGAAAAATGTTTGACACTTGCAGGCTATTTCCTCCGTTTGGAGACCCCTGGCCTTCCTGACTGTTACCCTCTCAAGATGACCAGTGCAAGTGCAATGCAGGAAGCAGGGCACCGAAAGCCAGTGCTCGGGGACAACCCAGAAAGACAAGGAGAGAGGTGCGAGGTGTGGTTTAGGATGGGGGGACATATGTATACTTGTGACCGACTCATGTTGATGTATGGTAAAAGCCATCACAATATTGTAAAGTAATTATTATCCGATTAAAATTAACAAATAAATAAAGGGACTATTGCTCAGTCATATCCAACACTTTGTCACCATGAGATGCTTATTCTTTGGAAGGAAACTTGTGACCAACCTAGATATCATATTCAAAAGCAGAGACATTACTTTCCCAACAACGGTCCGTCTAGTCAAGGCTATGGTTTTTCCAGTAGTCATGTATGGACATGAGAGCTGGATTATAAAGAAACTGAGCACTCAAAAATTAACGCTTTTGAACTGTGGTGTTGGAGAAGACTCTTGAGAATCCTTTGGACTGCAAGGAGATCCAACCAGTCCATCCTCAAGGAGATCAGTCCTAGGTGTTCATTGGAAGCAATGATGCTACAGCTGAAACTTCAGTACTTTGGCCACCTCATGCGAAGAGTTGACTCATTGGAAAAGACTTTGATGCTGGGAGGGATTGGGGGCAGGTGGAGAAGGGGATGACAGAGGATGAGATGGCTGGATGGCATCACTGACTTGATGGATGTGAGTTTGAGTGAACTCCGGGAGATGGTGATGGACAGGGAGGCCTGGCATGCTGCGATTCATGGGGTCGCAAAGAGTCGCCCACGACTGAGCAACTGAACTGAACTGAACTATATCCTGTGAGGTTCCTCTGTCTATGAGATTGTCAAGGGGTAGTTCTAAGTAATTTGTTGTGTCATATTGGATTAGTTCATCATAATTCAGTGGAAAAAGCAGAGACTTTGAAGTTTTGAGAAAATCTTGAAAATTGAAACCCCAGCTGCTCTAGTTTTACTTGATTTCTAGCAATTCTTAACCCCCTCTCCAAGCCTAACTTCACTTCATTTAAAATCAGAAAAATAATATCTAATCCCCAGTACTGTTTTTGAGATTAGATTAGAGATAGAGTATCTAAAGCATCTAGAACACTGTTACTGTAAAATAGATTTCCACTGAGTATTAAGTATAATTTTAAGCTGCAACCTAAACCCTATTATACTGCATGTTTAGTCCAATACCTTAAAAATACATATGTCTTTCACAGGCCCTCTTATTATTTTCTTTTTAAAGTTTTATTTTTATATTACATATGTCTATCATTTCACTGGAGACAATTTTCAAATCACAGTATGGTTCTAGGTATAAAATATCACAAAACAGAGGATTCCTCTGAGAAGTATATTAATTTAACATCAGATTATATTTTTTGTACTCAAGGTGTAAGTATTCATAGTTAAAGCAAAACCATTACAGTGTACGAGACTTTGATCTATTAAACCAGTATAGTAATATTAAATATAGTAAGTGATTACATGTCTATGAAATAATTTTTAAAATGTAAATATAAAAGAATGTAAATGAGGAGAAAATGAAAATAATTTTTAATAGAACTAGAAGTGACATGATATCCATGTAAAAAGTTTCAGTAGGGTAGCTGTCTTTGAATCTTCAGTGTTTTCTTATAGTGCCTGGGATATCTGATGTTTAAAAATAAGTTTAGGGAATTGAACGTAGTGTTTTCATCATATTCATTACCTGTTCATATTTTGCATTGGTATTAATTGGTGCCTCATGAACATTTGTGGGAATTGTGACTTAAACCGAGTCAAATTTGGTAGTTATATTTAACTTCCGGCCTTTAAACTCCTTTCACAGTTTTCTGATTCTGATTCATTATTACCCTTTAACCACTGATTTTTAGTATATATCTTTCATTAGTACTCCTGAAATCCTATGTGGAATTAGACTAATCCTCAAAACAAACATTAAGGTAAAGCTTAATTCTCATATTATCTCTGTTAAATAATAGCATGGAAAAATTAATAATGTTTTATGTTTTATGCATCTTTTGCAGAGAAGGCAATGGCACCCCATTCCAGTACTCTTGCCTGGAAAATCTCATAAATGGAGGAGCCTGGTAGGCTGCAGTCCATGGAGTTGCGAAGAGTCGGACACAAATGAGTGACTTGACTTTCACTTTTCACTTTCATGCATTGGAGAAAGAAATGGCAACCCACTCCAGTGTTCTTGCCTGGAGAATCCCAGGGACGGGGGAGCCTGGTGGGCTGCTGTCTCTGCGGTCACACAGAGTCGGACACTACTGAAGCAACTTAGCAGCAGCAGCCGCAGCAGTGTCTGATTTGCGAAGCAGAGAAAACATGCGGCCTATTTGAATTGTGGCTTTGAAGTCAGGTCTAATGAGAAACGGGAAAGCCTAACAACTACTGTGGGAGACTTGAATTAGGAGAACCTAGGTTCAAACAAGAACTCTGCAAAACAGTCCTTAAACAGGTGTCTAAAACTGTCTTCCCATTAAGAAATAGTGTGTTCTTACTTACAATGTGTAAGGTAAAATGTATATAAACATATATTGTCAAGGAATTTTGTTTCAAAGCAACTAAGTCTTTGAATTGGTATTCATTTATTCATTCATTCAGTCAACAAATATTTATTTAGTACCTACTAATACTAGTCACTGTTGTAAAGCCTGGGAACACTGCACAAACTTACACAAAACAAACATACCTTCATCAATGAAGCTTTTTTTGAAAAGTGCCGATGTCACTCCCTTTACTATGTATTAACTTAGTAGAGACACTCAGTGTTCCCTATTAGTTTGTGTAGACAACCTGACATAAAGTTCTATTTTCCCAGTAGTCCATAGAATTTGCAATTCAGTGGCTGGCTAACAGTTGAGAAGATGGCAGGGAATGTGTTCCTGGGAAGAAAGAGATGGAAAGGTGAAAGAAATTCAGAGAATATTTGACAAGGATTTTAAACCAGGGAAAGAGACCTGGTCTTTTGCAGCACCTTAATCCCTTATGTCTTGCTATGTACTCCCTGCCTCTGCCTTTCAGAAGCCTGCCATAATATGAGAAAACCCTATCTTTGAAATAAGCCTCTTGGTTATTAGTGCCTTAGAGATGTGGGACTGAGGAAAAAGAGCATTTTGTCAGGTGCATTGGGTTAGAATATGGTCTTATAAATCCAGATTGGGACTGGAACTAATATTCCAATAGAGATGTTATTATGCAATGTACTGAAAGCTACTGTAATATTTGTGCACTTTTTAATTTATCATCATTTTATATAATCTTATATATTCCAGAATATATATGTGTGCACACATACACACACTCACACTTTCTCTTTGGGTCCCCAAAAGTTAAAAAAAAATTAGTGAAGGCTAACTTGGAAAACTGCTTTAAACTACCATATATAATGTTACTTATATGATGAGAATGCTGTATGGCATAATTACTTACAAAACTCACAGAAATACATCATTCTGTACAGAAAGAAATGAGAAAATGTCTGAATAATTTCCCACATACAAGTTACAATGATAGGCTACCATATAGCTACTCCCTTACTTTTTTCCCTTCTAAAATTTGTTTAAAACTGTAATCTTAGGGATAAAATATCTCATAAAAATTTAATATCATGAGTTATTCTGTAGAAAGGATATTAATTCACATATATTACCAAATGAAAGTCCCAAATGGTAAAGCTCTTTCTGGAAAAGGTTATTTGTAATGACCAAATTCGTCACTGTTTGGAATCTTGTAAAGGTCACAATAGAAGGTTTTCACTTGTTTTAAATAAAATTCTATATTTTAAAAATAAATATGCTTTTCTTCCATTTCATAGAAATATCAACACTGTTTGTACTATAATTTACTTTTTGAGCTTCTGACATTTACCCAGCTGACTGTCTTTGGAGAACAATCTCTTGACTGAGAAGCACTTTAGGTAAGAAAACTGTCAATTACAAATTGCTGTTTGATGTATTGCAAAGTGGTGGAACACTTCAAATTAAAAAAAAGAAAAACTTGTTAAATACTTTTGTGTCTACTACATCTACCTTAAAGTTTTAGACACAGCCTTTGTATAAATGTGGAGCAATTTAACTAACAAAGATATAACCTGTGCTAATCAACAAAAGTTGTACTACAAACCTAATAGTAGAATATTTCTAAGTTCATAAAATGTTGAATCAAATTTCAAATATATTGAAAGCCCAGTATTATAGGCTTATCCTACTATCTTGAGGAAAGTATATTTCCTTCATAAAATGAATTATTGAAATCATCAATTGAAATAGTATGATTATTTACTCATATAATTTAGATTAAAAGTGAAATTGATACTATTTTAATAATGGAATAAGACTGAATGTATAATTTAAAGTTCTGTTTTTATATTTATTTTGAAAATATTTTAATATTTATACTACATCAAGTCTCCAGAAGCAAAGTAAACCATTTCCATGAGCAACACAGAGGCATAGTTTAAAAGAAAAAAGAAGTTAATGTATATAAATTGTTGGTTACAGATGAATGGTGTTACTATTGTAATTGGCACTATTACAAATTGTATATTTACAAATATATGGTATAACACACAAATCTAATTAATGCATTTAGTATCATATACATTTAATAAAGTTTTATGGTAGTGTAAACTTATACCCCCAGTGTAATTTCTTCAGAATATTATATATTTCATAATTAAGCTCATAACTTTGGCTAAAAAAGCATTTCCCTTTTCATTGAAATTCAATGTACTAAAATGAATGACATATAAATACTTCTGTATTCACGCAACAATCATCTCTAAAGAAAAGAAACAATTAAATTCTTCTAATTATGGCTAAATATGAATTTAAAGAGTTGCTTGGATTTAATCAAATGAGAATTTATGTCTTAAAATGTGTATCTTTTAAGCCTTCTATATTTTGCTTTGGGATAAAATAAAATATTGTTCAGTATATTTCATTTTTATAGAACTGAGATAAATAAAATTTTCTAGATGTCCAAGAGAGTAAATATATCACAGGTTTTTATGGTAAAAGAAATGCTAATACTGCAGAGGTTTTCATGAAGATATATAAATATCACCTATATTAGTCTATATTTGTTGGTTTAGTTGCTAAGTCATGTCCAACTCTTCTGTGACTCCATGAACTATAACTCACCAGGCTCCTCTATCCATGGGATTTCCCAGGTAAGAATATTGGAGTGCATTGCCATTTCCTTCTCCAGGGCATCTTCTGATATACCTGTTAGGATATATGGGAGATATTAAATATATATATATATATATATATATATATGTATGTATGTATGTATAAAACCCATACAAAGACGTGTTTGTCTATTCCAGAGAGACTGAATGCATTATGATCAGTTGTTATGTAGTCAAATAAATGTTTCACCACAACTCTGTGATAGTCTCCAAAATACATGTGTTATTTCAGAACATATTTTAAATGTGGTCTTATAAGTCATAGTTAGTTTATAAAATGAATTCAGATATTCATTTTTATATTTATTAATGCATTCATTCAAAAATAGTATGCTAGGGTTTAAACTCTTGAGTTATAATTTCAAATGGAACAAGTGTTCATTCTGTCCTCTAGGAGGTCATAGTCTCTTCA
Source organism: Ovis aries (assembly GCF_016772045.2). Taxonomy (NCBI): domain Eukaryota; kingdom Metazoa; phylum Chordata; class Mammalia; order Artiodactyla; family Bovidae; genus Ovis; species Ovis aries. The sequence goes on along the minus strand of NC_056054.1, from coordinate 48,460,107 downwards.
GGCAAGTCAATAAACAGGCATTTTACAACATAAGAAGTTATATAAAGAAGGTAAAGGTATAGGAGCATATCAGACAGGCAGTTGTGGGGTTTAAAGGAGGCTTCCAACAATGTATGACTTCTAAGCTGGATAGTCAGGGAGTGGCAGGAATGGGCAAAGCAGATAGTGGTTGGCATTAAAGTAGGCTAAAGTGGTATTGAAATGCAACACTAGCAGTTTTGCAATGAAAAATCATGTCAAATACAAACAGGTATGTCATTTGCACATTTGTATCCCTCATTTCCAGAATATTCATTATTAACAGCTAGCCACCAAATCTGAAGTTTTCATCTAAATAGGTAATAGATTTAAGACAACATTTCCATGTATAAATGGCCATGATTTTTGCAAACTCCTGCATTGGCTTGTTGGTTTTTCTTTGAGCAAGTGAAATTTTCATAGCTCATTTTGTGTTTTGCTTCTTATTTCCAGTGAAGAAATTTTCAACTACAATATCTACTATAATAAAAAAATTCAGATTACATTTTAAATAATACAGATTCTCAAGATCAGAATATTGTTTTGTAAGGGAAAGTATATTTTGGTGTTATTGTCAGTTGCAAGTTGAAAATCAGAATTTCTCTTTCTTTGTGCATATATATATATATATATATATATATAAATTCTACATATTGCATACTATTTCAGAGCACATGATTACTGAAGTCAGATACCTGTCATGTGTTGCAGTATTTGACATCTCCTTTCATCTGTTTGTTCTTCCTTGTTATTTCCCCGAACTTTTGCTAGCATAGAGGGCATCCTTATTATAATCTCCATCAAAGAGAGGTTTCAACTCTGCCTGTGTTAATAAAATCATCAAGCACTTCTTTTTAGGATGACATGGAACCTGCTCATCTACCATGAGTGTTTCATTAAGTGGCACAAACCCAGGAGCTCTAGGAACAATGCCAGATTTTTTTTTTTTTTAATAAGATTTGGGTAGCATGAAGTTCCCTTCACTTCAAGATATATCCAATTTGTGGAGTTGCTTGTGTATCCTCATTGTGCCCCTTGCCACACAACATACAGGAACTTTGATGAGGATTCTTTTGTATCTCTGCTTTGGATGGATAAAATAGAAAAATGTTCTGTATCCTGTCCTAGTCATTCAAAACTGGGCAAAGAGAAAAAGAATCCCTGAAGTTCCAGTTAAAACATATTTTACAAAGTACTTTATGCGAGTTAATCTTTTTTCTATTAAAGTTTCATTTTTTTAACCAAATTTGTTCACAGGTATTTTCATAAAATTAACCAACCAAAGGAGTTACTGCTGACTAGTTTCACCAAAATCTGTCTTGAGTTACATCTAGAAACCCATTCAAACATCTATGTACCACCTAACAGTAGAGCTACCTGTGTTGCACAGTAAAAATAATACAATTGTGAAGCAGGTATAGCAAATTGCATGTCTCCCTTCTCTTAAGAGTAACATTAAATACATCTCTAACTCTTTAATGCTTTGGGGCTGAAATGAATCAAATGTTTCCTTCTCTAGTCACTGATGGAAAATCGACCCATAGTGGACCCTCAGGTCAACAGTAGTTTCCCCATCAGGGTTACCTTAAGTAACAGGATTGCCTTTCCCTGACACTGCATGCCATACATTGTCTTGGATGTACTTTGGAGGTAGCATCCATGTTGTTTCTGGAGACACATCCTCAACCTGGGGGTATCCTGATAGAAAGCTGGTATTTGAGCGATAATCCTTCCATTGACAGAGCAGCTGCCAGCACATTCTGGGACAAAAAGTTTGTTGTTGAAACTATTAATAAATGTCACAAATATCTACCACTGGTAGGCTTGGAAAGTTGCCAGATCACATGATTCATTTGCCTCTGGAGTCAGTCATTTACCTGGGCAGCATAAAGTTATTTTTATCCCCACCCATAGCAACCTTTGTCTCTACCACCAATCCCAAAATTCTCTATGAAGCTTCCAAATTAGAAATCAGACTAATGTTTTTGTATTATTCTTTGATACTGACGCTGTCAGATTAGGAAGGAGATACCAAATAAGATGGCTGGGTAGAACCTGATCCTTGAAACCAAAGATCCCAATAAATAAAATACTTCATATGCTATTTATCATAGGGATTAGTAAAGAATAAAGAAGAGAGATGGTGCTTTTCAATTTTGGTTCATGCAGTTAACTTGAATCTGCAAAACATAGCCACTGTTTTAGAGTGAATGCATTTAATCATATATTATAATATATTGCAATAATTTGTCATTCTCACAATTTTGTGATTAAAGCTTTTAGCTTTCTTTTTAGATAGTTTTCAAAATTGAGATTTCTTTGTGTACTAATTTAATTAGCAAATAAGTATTGAGCCTCTACTATTTAACTATGGATGATCCATTCCTCAGATGGGACCCATGTGTCTTTAATTTCTATACTCTAACCTCAGGGACTGGTACTTCACACCAGATAGGCAAGTATTTGGCAAATGAATTCAATATGCCAGAGGCCAGCAGATATTAAAGAAAATTCAGTCATCAGAGAATATAAGATTTTGTTGTTGTTTAGTTGCTCAGTCATGTGCAACTCTTTGAAACTCCTATGGACGGTAGCCTGCCAGGATCTTTTGACTGTGGGATTTCCCAGGCAAGAATACTGGGAGTGAATTGCCATTTCCTTCTCCAAGGGATCCTCACACACCCGGGGATTGAACTCATATCTCCTGTACTGGCAAGGAAATTCTTTATCACTTCCCTGGTGGCACAGCTGGTAAAGAATCTGCCTGCAATGAGGGATACCTAGGTTCAATCCCTGAGTTGGGAGGATCACCTGGAGAAAGGTGTAGCTTCAGTTCAGTTCAGTTCAGTCGCTCAGTCATGTCTGACTCTTTGCAACCCCATGAACCATAGCACTCCAGGCCTCCCTGTCCATCACAAACTCCTGGAGTCTAACCAAACTCATGTCCATTGATTCAGTGATGCCGTCCAACCATCTTATCCTCTGCCATCCCCTTCTTCTCCTGCCCTCAATCTTTCCCAGCATCAGGGTCTTCTCAAATGAGTCAGCTCTTCGCATCAGGTGGCCAAAGTATTGGAGTTTCAGCTTCAATATCAGTCCTTCCAATGAACACCCAGGACTGATCTGCTTTAGGATGGACTGGTTGGATCTTCTTGCAGTCCAAGGGATTCACACGAGTCTTCTCCACCTCCACAGTACAAAAGCATCAATTCTTTGGCACTCAGCTTTCTTTATAGTCCAACTCTCACATTCATACATGACTACAGGAAAAACCATAGCCTTGACTAGATGGACCTTTGTTGGCAAAGTAATGTCTCTGCTTTTCAATATGCTGTCTAAGTTGGTCATAACTTTTCTCCCAAGGAGTAATGTCTTTTAATTTCATGGCTGCAATCACCATCTGCAGTGATTTTGGAACCCAAAACAATAAAGTTAGCCACTGTTTACACTGTTTCCCCATCTATTTGACATGAAGTGATGGGACCAGATGCCATGATCTTCGTTTTCTGAATGCTGAGCTTTAAGCCAACTTTTTCACTCTCCTCTTTCACTTTCATCAAGAGGCTCCTTAGTTCTTCTTTGCTTTCTGCCATAAGGGTGGTGTCATCTGCATATCTGAGGTGATTGATATTTCTCCCAGCACTCTTGACTCCAGCCTGTGCTTCCTTCAGCCCAGTGTTTCTCATGATGTACTCTGCATATAAGTTAAATAAGCAGGGTGACAATATACAGCCTTGACGTACTCCTTTTCCTATTTGGAACCAGTCTGTTGTTCCATGTCCAGTTCTAACTGTTGCTTCCTGACCTGCATACAGGTTTCTCAAGAGGCAGATCAGGTGGTCTGGTATTCCCATCTCTTGAAGAATTTTCCACAGTTTATTGTGATCCACACAGTCAAAGGCTTTGGCATAGTCAATAAAGCAGAAATAGATGTTTTTCTGAACTCTCCTGCTTTTTCCATGATCCAGCGGATGTTGGCAATTTTATCTCTGGTTCCTCTGCCTTTTCTAAATCCAGCTTGAACATCAGGGAGTTCACGGTTCACATATTGCTGAAGCCGGGCTTGGAGAATTTTGAGCATTACTTTACTAGCGTGTGAGATGAGTGCAATTGTGCAGTAGTTTGAGCATTCTTTGGCATTGCCTTTCTTTGGGATTGGAATGAAAACTGACAATTTCCAGTCCTGTGACCACTGCTGTATTTTCCAAATTTGCTGACATATGGAGTGCAGCACTTTCACAGCATCATCTTTCAGGATTTGAAATAGCACAACTGGAATTCCATCACCTCCACTAGCTTTGTTTGTAGTGATGCTTCCTAAGGCCCACTTGACTTCACATTCCAGGATGTCTGGCTCTAGGTGAGTGTGAGTGATCACACTATCATGATTATCTGGGTCATGAAGATCTTTTTTTTACAGTTCTTCTGTGTATTCTTGCCACCTCTTCTTAATACCTTCTGTTTCTATTAGGTCCATACCACTTCTGTCCTTTATTGAGCCCATGTTTGCTACCAACTCCATATTCAGGTCTGGAGAATTCCATATACTATACAGTCCATGGGGTCGCAAAGAGTCTGATACAACTGGGTGACTTGCACTTTGCCACAAGTTAAATTGATGCCTACAGTTGTAAAGTCTTGTGACTAAGGTTTACTGCCAAGTATTCTGGGGTTCTAAACTGGGGACACCAGGAACTGACATCCTGGAGGAGGTGATATTTTAATCGAATTAGATTCAGTTTAATTTGGAAAACATTTTGAAAAACTGGGGACACCAGGAATTGACATCCTGGAGGAGGTGATATTTTAATTGGATTAGATTCAGTTTAATTTGAAAAATAAGCAGGGATTAGGTGAATAAAGGGGGAATCTTTTTCATGTAGTGTAAACAATGTGTTACTGACCAGAGAAAGGAACAATATGAAGCACTTGGGCAGTGTTAAGCAGTTCCATTGGCTGGAGGGAGAGGTTGTGTGTATGTGTGTGTATTTCTATAAACGTGTGTGTGGAGTGTTAGTTGCTCAGAGTGTGTGTGTGTGTTGCTCATTTGTGTTCCATTCTTTGAAACTCCATGGACTGTGGCCTGCCAGGTTCCTCTGTCCATGGAATTCTCCAGACAAAAATATTGGAGTGGGTTGTGATTCCCTTCTCCAGGGGGTCTTCCTGACCCAGGAAGTGAACCCAGGTCTGCTGCATTGCAGGCAGATTCTTTATCATCTGAGTCAACTGGGAAGTCCCATTTTCATAAATGGCTTTAACTAAAGCTGGAATGAGAGACAGGTTCTACCTCAGTCATGAAGGGCCAAGGTTTTTAATTGAAGACTTACTTACTTTTGAATGTTAAGGGGGAAATCAAAGAACTTGACCAAATAAAAAGATCTCTTAGCATCTAGAAAGAAGATTCTAGCTGCAGAGAGGAGTAGGGCTTAGATATAGCTTAACTGGAAGCAATGAGACCAGTCAAGAGGTTAAGTGTATAATTAGATAAGAAGTGCTTTCTGTTCATCATTCAATTAATTGTTTAATATAATTTCATTGATGTTTATACTAAAATATTTGTTATACAATCAACTTGGTAAATTTTTTAGAATTTCCTGGAACCCCATCCTGTGATAATAAGCTCCTTTTTAATTAGTGGGAATCAACACTCATTTTTTTTTCTATAGAAAGGCAACATTATATTTTCAAACTTTAATTAGAAATAGTGATTAATATAGAATGTACAATTTGGATTTAGAGAGCCTGGACTAGGAAAAACTTGTATCCTTTACCAGAGCCCTGCCATACCTCTGAATTTCCTTCCAAAGCAAATTTTAAGCATTTCTTTCACATTTCTCTCATCAGTGAGTGTAATTAGTGATTAATAGTTGTTGCTTGTGATTTTTGCATACCCTTTTTTAATAAGTCACAAACTAATGATTACTTCAAAATGTGCTAAAATGAATCATCCTTAAAAAATAATTTTTTTCTCACTGTTTTATCTATGCAGCTCTCAGAAACAAGATGTTGGGTAAGCCAAGAAAATGAATAATGCTGTACTGAGCTTTTATAACCATTTTCTTTTCCTAAGGAGTGGGACAAATATATTCATCAAAACTACACAGCTAAAGTGTGATGGTACTAGCTATTTCAGTCAAAGAACTTGGAATTTAATATAATGTAAAATATAAATGACTAGTCAATTAATGTCAGTGTAAAAGAGACAACAAAGTGACATTTCAGTCTAAACAGAAACTGCTATATCTAATCTTAATCAGATGTTTTAATAAATGAGTTGAAGGAAAATATTGTAAATTTCTTAATTCAAAAGAAAGCCAATTGCCATGGCTCTTGTTCAAATAGCACAAAAAACAATATGGAAATAATTATAAACAAAATTGAAATGAATATAAATATGTTGTTCTAAGTTACAGATTCTATTCTATTTCTGTTTTCTATCAAATAGCATTTAATCATTCAAATATATATAAATATATATTATATATCATATGTAAAATATATATTTGAATATAAGATAAATATCACTTAGTATATGATATATATACATATATATCACTTAATAGAATACAATAGCTACTTGTATTATAACTCTTATTATGGACAAGGTCTATATTATATTTTGTTGAGTGACACAGACTGAAAGATGAATTCATCATCTATTCATTTTTTCATTGACCAAATATTTATTGAACTACTATTTGCTATCAGGCTCTGTTCTAGATATTGGGGATTTATTTTCAAGAAAAGAAAGACCTCATAACTGCCTCTGGGAAGGAAGAGCAATATTAATCAAACAATCTCACTAACAGAGAAAAACTGACGACTCTTCTAAGTGGTGTGAAAGAGAGACATGCCATATATATAAGTGAGGGGGTATTCTAGTCAGAAAGGTCAGGACAATCTTCCTTGACAGAGTTAAACTTTAGCTGACATTCAAGGGATGAGCTTTTGTACTTAAGTTAAAGGGAGAAGAGGAAAGTATCTAGAAAAAAGAAAATAATGTGTGTAAATTGTAAGTAATTGGAGGAATCATGATGATTACTATGAACAAAAATGAGCCCTGAGTGATTGAAGTAAAGAGGGCCTAGACTGGGATGATCTGAAAGGGAAATTATGAAATAATTTTAACCAGGAGCAGAGAATTTTTAGGAGAGGGCCTGGAAGGAAAATGTCACATTCTCATTTTTTTTAATTTATTTTTTTAAATTAGTTTATTTTTTATTTTTTACATGTTATTAGTTTTTTTATTTTTTTAATTTTAAAATCTTTAATTCTTACATGTGTTCCTTTTAAATCTCTCTCTAGCTACCTAGTGGAAAGTAGATTGACTAAGACTCAGAGTAGTAGGTCTAGCTCAGGGATAAATCTGAGGTAGAAATGAGCATTGGCATGATCATGCTTCTGAGTGTAGTAGAGATTACCTGTCAGGCTCGCTTGACCATGGAATTCTCTAGGCAAGAATACTGGAGTGGGTAGCCATTCCCTTCTCCAGGAGTTCTTCCCAACCCAGGGATTGAACCTGGATCTCCTGCATTACGGGCAGATTCTTTACCATCTGTGCCACCAGGAAAGCTTAGAGATTACCTAGGATGACGATATTAAGTGACAGAGGAGAAAGTTTTGGATTGAATCCTGAGGAACTCTAATGACTAGAGAAAAGAGGGTGAGATGACAAATGAGACAGGGAAGGAGCAGCTAGAGGGCTGGGAGAAAACTGAGAGAAATTATGGAATAGAAATGAAGGAAAGAGTTTCAGGACAGTAATTAATTACCTCAAATGCTACAGAGATGTGAAATTACATAAGCACTTTAAATGTATCTATTTTTCTTTATCAACATGAAGCGAGTGATCACATTTTTGAAAATTATTTCATGAAATTGTGGTGATTGAAGCCATGTTAGCATGAGTAGGGCAGTGAATAGGAAGGAACAAAAGAAATCAGGACCTCGGGTATAGTTCACTATCTGACTGTCTATAAAAGAGAAAGAGAGATGAGCCTATAACTGGAGAAGGAGGAAAGGGAGAATAAATCTTGGACTTGGGTTGATCTTCATTTGTTTAACTAATTAAACAATTTTGACTATGTTTAAGATCTCTGGGGTAATGAGAAGAAGTTGAATTATTGATTCAGAAGGATATCAGTTTCAGAGAGGATAAAGTGCTTGTGAATATAGGGTTAGATGGGCTCCACAGCTAGATGGGGAGAGTTTCTTCAGATAGGAGCATACAAAACAATTCTACTAGTAGAATGGGATGTATGTAGGTAGGATAAGGAGAACTATCTGGTAGCTTCTACTTAAAAAAAAAAAAAAATTCCCATAGAGCAGAAGATAAGGCACAAGGAAGATGTATTATTGATTCATCCAAAGATGTGCTTAAAATAAAGAAAGAAACTCTGGGGGGTATAAATAACATTAAGAATGCCATGAAGTCCCAGTTAATAAAGAGAAAGGAGAGTGTTAAAGACTGAGACAAAGTAGAGAGGTCACTAAAAGGTACTTATTATACTGCAGAATAGTTGTAGTGAGAATATGTGAATAAATACCCCAATAAAAGAAATATAACAAGAAGTCTATAGTTTGTAAACAGATAATTATCCTAAGATATAAGGCAATGCTTTCTTCCCTTCAAAGAAAGAAAAAATAAATCTGCAAAAGTGAATATAGCACTTATGGAGTTGAAAGATTGGACACATGTTACTTTAATAGGTGGTAACAATGCTTGAGATAGGGTTAGGCTGAGTTATTGAAGGTCAGGAAAATTACAGTGAACAGAGGCCAGAAATAAAGAACAGTGACAGATTTTCATATAGAATGATGATCAGTTCAATGTAGCTAAAGCAGAGGATGTATGAAGAGAATAATAAAATAAAGTTTGGAAAGGCAGGTTGAGATGCAAACTGGGGAGGCTTTTCAAAAAAGCTAGGAAGTCATTATAAATATTTCATTATAAAAGCTTGCATTGTAAAAAGCAAAGGCAACAGAGATATCCAAAAAATATGTGAACAAGTAGAACAAAAATAGAATGTATCTAGCCAGATATTTTTTGGATTAAAAAAGGCCATCTGCAGGTCTGCCAAAGAAAGTATGATCAAGTGCCACAATAAAAATATCAACACAGCTACACTTTGCTTCATTAAACACTGATTATCATTGACAAGTGAACCAAAATATTGGCCTTTTCCAAATGGCGTGCTGTGTAAATTTCTGAAGCAAAAATCAGAATTTTAATGCAAAATCAGATATATAAGGGACATCTTCTAGTTTTAACAATTTTTCTTAAAAAGCACAGAATGACAGTGTTTTATAATAGAAAACAGTTTTATTTATTTTTTATTTTTTATTTTTTAATTTTAGTTTTTTATTTTTTTAAATTTTAAAATCTTTAATTCTTACATGCATTCCCAAACATGAACCCCCCTCCCACCTCCCTCCCCACAACATCTTTAAAAAAATAAATAAATAAATTTAAAAAAATAAAATAGAATAGAAAACAGATATCTTCAAAGTAAATTTAACTATGGATATTCTAAAAGTCCTGGATCAGTGACTCAATTTTTCCTTTCCAGATCTAGAAGACATTGAAAATACTGTTGTTGAACCCAAGTTCCCATTCCTAATAAACACTGAAGCCAGAGTTAGGAGCAGAGAAATGTTTATTGCAAGGGCAAGCAAGGGGAATGGGTGGCTCATTCTCCAAAGACCAGGACTCCCAGTGACTTTCAGACAGGGGTTTTTAATGTCTGACGCAGGATGCAGCATGCTTGGGGCTGGTGCATGGGGATGACCCAGAAAGATGTTATGGGAGGGAGGTGGGAGGGGGTTCATGTTTGGGAATGCATGTAAGAATTAAAGATTTTAAAATTTTAAAAATAAAAAAATAAAAAAAATAAAAAAATTAAAAAAATAAAAAAAATAATAAAACACATGTATCAAATAAAACAAAACAATATTTAAAAAAAAATAAAATAAAAAAAAAATAAAAAAAAATAAAGACAGTGTTAGGGCAAGGCTCTTAAGATCAGTTCCTGAATCTTTCATCTGATTGGTTGGTTGGTGGTGAGAGTTTCAGTGATTATGCTTCCAGGAACCCAGCCTTCTGGCTCCAGCCAGTTTGGGGTCTAGTGCTTGGGGTCAGCATATAGTCATCATCCCCTACTTGAGTTGCGGTCTTAGTTTCTGTAGAACAACAGGAAGATATGCATAACATAACTATCTACATCACTTCAGGAGGAACTAGGAGTCCTGTGACTGTTCTCCTAATCATTAACTGCTTGTATCTGCTCTTTGAAACTCTTGGAAGGCCTGGGAGACTAAAGCCCCACCCCCAGCTCACCTTTTTCCCTTACAAGCAAGAAACCAGGGACACGGAAGGGCTTTTGTACCCCAAGAGGGCCCCACAGGGTCCTGTGCAGTTTCAATATGAAGTGGTGAAGAGGCTGAAAATAATTCCAAAGTCTTTCAGATTCTGCCCTTAATCTGGATGTAAGGAGAGAGAAGAATATACAAGTTGAAAGTCAAAGCAGGAAACTGCTACTTTAGTTTTCTCTGGCAAAATGCATTTGGAAAAGAAATTGAAAAAAAGACTAAAATGAGTCCTTGATAATCCTGATTTGACCTTTTCTGACAGGGTACAGAAGATGAATTGGCAGAATAAATGGAAGCCATGGTTTTGTTTTGTTTTTTTTTCCCTACATATCCAGAAAAGGCCATTTTATCTCAGGTATAGGAAGACATTGAAGGTCATTCCTCTGCTCGTATTGTATGATAATGGAAGGTGAATCTATCTACATTTCATTCTGTTTCATCTGAAATAAGTTCCCATTAAATAGGCATTTAAACATGATCGTGCTATAATATCTTTACAAAAAAATCCATTTCATTTTTATGATTAATGTATAATTGATAGAGATTTCCCAATATTCACAAAAGCATAGGACTTTAGCTTTTGTAAAATGTAGAATCCATGATCAAATTTATCTTTATATTGTTTTACAATAAAATATTTACTTAGTAAGCTAAGATTTGTAAAAAACTATTTGGAATGTAAAACCTACTGAAGAGAAGAAACTTCCTTCTAGCAGTTTTTAATGATCATTTACTTATAAACAGAAAAAGTACTTAATTCAAATGATGCTTATGCAAGCAATGAAGTCTGAAGTACCTTAAATTAACAACACTTTATTAGCCAATGGCTTGTGTTATAGTATATACTTGAAAAGATATCAACTCTTCAAAATCTATTTTCAAAATTTAATTTTAATCTCTTAAAATGCTTTAGAGTTTGCACATTTCATGAATTCACTTTGGCTTTACCTCCAAATTAATAAATTGATTGAGTTTTACTGTATCATACAATAAGAAAAACTTTTAGTCCCTAAATTTGACTGCAAAATTCTGTTACTCTTTTAACTGCTTATAAAATGACAGCTTTAAAATGATCATTCCAAATGAAGTAATACTCAGTGATGATCTTAATTTAATAATTGTACAAACAAAGACAATTAAATAAATGCTTGAGATTTTATTTGTTTGAACAACACACAGATTTAATAGATTGAAAATCAAAGTTGCAGTTTAATGGAGGAAGCCAGTTAGATGTAAACACTAGCTTGATTCTGATGCCTGGGGATCTGAGCAGTCCAGCATGCAAAGCCAAAACACTCTGAAACTCACATGGTTGTCAGTGGCCTGGAGGAACTAAAATAGTACAGACAACAAAACTCTGCTGCCCAGAGTTGTCAGCAGGGAAAACGGGAAGCCACCTTACCTTACAGCAATGCCAAATACTCAAATATGTCTTCACATTGACAAGTTATCTTTGTCAGGTAGAAGTAGGAAAAATGTAAAATCTCATGAACAATTTCACAAAAGTTTAACTATTCAGAAAATGATTAGTAATCTGAACTCATTTAACCACTGGGCATGTTTACATTGGAATGGACCAAAGAATTATGTTTACATCTTCAGCATATGGAAGTTCCTATCAGAATAAAGCAATTACCACACTGTACTTTTTAAAACCCTGCTTTGGGCTACAGAAATAGCTACATTAGTTGATGTAGAAAGAGGCATTAACAAAAACAAACATACTGAGACTTCGAAATTTTCTTTAAAACAAAATTTTGAAACAAATTATCTACTTTGCATTTTGATATTCTGGAAAATTCAGTCATTTAAAATGCCATAAAAATATAAAATTCTTGCTTAAGCAATTTGTCAATTATTTCCCACTTTGTTTCCTTTTCTGTCCTCCTAGTTAAATTGTTTTGTAAACCCCAGTTTTACTTTGAATGTAACGGAAGACCCCTTCTGATCAACAAGAAGTTGAAGTAAGGCAAAGACTTAAATCAGAACACTGTGGAAGAGACATTTCTGCTCATAACACTGAAAGATTAAGAACATAGAACACATACATACAAATTATATCAGTCATGTATGCACAGCACACTCTTTATATTGTTTTATGTATATGAATTTGTTCTTAAAACATCTTGGATAATAATGCACACATAACACATAGAAAATGGGATTCTAATAATGTTCTTGATTGAAATATAAATTTATACTATGACTAGGGTATTTTACTTTTCAACACACAGCCTTACTTGACCAAGCAGAAAACTAATGCTAGAAAGAAAGTCTCAGAGTTTTTGATTATTACAAAGATAGAGCATTTGCTGAGAATGAAAGAGAAGGTTGAAGGTGTTTAAGGAAGGAGAGTCAGTATTTCTTCCCTGCCTTCAGTTATTTACCAAAGGGAAAAATATACCATGGGTGAAAAACATCACAGCATCATCCTTTCCTCTCTCTAACATGAGCTTACATCACTTTTCCCCAGGACACAAAGCATCAGCCACATCGATTTTCCTTCTGTATTTTCTCTCTGTATTTGAACACAACATGCTTTTCTCCAATTCAGAGATTAAAAAGACTAATCTTTCCCCAAGAAAAACTCTTCTACCAACCTCTACAATTCAGATCTCATAAAAAATATTCCCCATCAAGGAGGCATCATGGAGTTTATAAAGTCTCCCCTCCACCCCAGGACTTTCTATATCATTACCTTATTATTTTTATAATAGTATGACTGACAGATAGTAGGTGCTCAGTACATATTTTTACAATGAATAGATAGGCTTTAGTGTGTGTGCCAGTCACTCAGTTGTGTCCGACTCTTCGTGACTCTGTGGATCTGAGCCCACCAGGCTCCTCTGTCCATGGTATTTTCCAGTCAAGAATACTGGAGTGGGCTGCCATTCCCTTCTCTAGAGGGTCTTCCTGATCTGGGGATCGAACCCAGGTCTCTGGTATCGCAGGCAGATTCTTTACCATCTGAGCAACTGCTTTAGTACCATCTTCAATTCTCCGAATGCTTATTTATTTATTCAGGTTTTGTCTGTCTTTCTAGACCCGAGTGGAATAGAAGCCACATAAAAATAATATCTGCTTCAAAGTTTTCACTCATAACTCCAGCACCTAGAATAGCTCCTAGTCCATAGCAGTTTACCGATACATATCTGATGAATTAAAAAAAAAAGTTCAAAGATTTTGTGAAACTCAAAGTGATACCAGTCAGCTTAAAATAGTGATGTGATTTTCTCAAAGGTGATGTAGTTTTTCTGGTGAATGGATCATTCAGGACAGGAAATTACCAAGTGAATAAGACAAAGAGAGGGAGGCAAGAGAGCTCATGGTATTTGCACTGGACTGATTATAATTACTAGAATATAGGAGGTCAAGAAAGAAGGGACTGTGGTAGAAAATGAGAAACAAATGTGACTAATTACTGGCGTGGTCAATGGAACCAAGGAATTGTTAAAGGTAATTAAACAGATGAGCTAAAGAACAGAAAAATGTGATTGGAGAGGGAAATATTTGAAATAGAGAACTCAGAAGTGGTTCATTTTCTGCTAACGATAAGGTCTGAACATAGTCTGCCTCGTAGGAAGTGATAGACTGGAATGAAGTGAAAGAAATGTTTCCTGGAGGTAAAGAAGTACATCAACCAAGAGTATAAGAACTTGGATGTTTTACTTACCAAAATATTGAAGTCATTTTAAAATGGAGACAGGAGGATAGATACAGTAAAATACTATAATTTAAAAGTTAAATTCTTCAGTTAACGAGAGGAATGGATGAAAATGAAAGTGAAAGTCGCTCAGTCCTATTGGACTCTTTGAGACCCGTGGACTATACAGTCCATGGAATTCTCCAGGCCAGAATACTGGAGTGGGTAACCTTTCCCTTCTCCAGGGGATCTTCCCAACCCAGGGATCGAGTCCAAGTCTTGCACATTACAGGCAGACTCTACCAGCTGAGCCACAGGAGTGGGTAGCCTATCCATTCTGCAGCAGATCTTCTTGACCCAGGAATGGAACTCAGGTCTCCTGAACTACAGGTGGATTCTTTATCAACTGAACTATCAGTTCTTCAGTTAATGAAAGGAATGGATAAGAAGTCAGAATAAAAGGGCAAAGAGGAAAGGTGGTAGGCAATTGTGGTGACAGGCATGAGCATGAAAAGAGTAAGGATTTTGCTGCCATTATCTTGATATTCATGTCTGTATACTTCTTAAAGGGGGTGAAATATTTTGGAAGTAGCAGTTGGGAGAAAGGATGACTAATTATTTGTTGCATAAAATTGAAATATAAGAGATAGAAAATTACAATAAAAAATAAAACAAAAAACAGACTCCACAGAAAGGACAGCAGAAGAAATGGAGCCATATGAACAGAAGATTCAAGAAGATATGGTGGAGATAAGGTTGACCAGTACCTAATAGCTCGAGGATTGCAGTGAAATGAAGACTGTTACCATGCATTCTTGAGTGGAGATAAACTGATTTGCTTTATTTGCAAAAGCATAAACACAAGGCAGAAACTCAGTGCCCATCAGTACACTTAGCACCCTGAAATCTAGGAATTCTGGGACAACCTAAAAAGATAGGGTGAGGAGGAAGGAGGAAAGGGGGTCAAGATGGGGGTGACACATGTACACCTATGGCTGATTGATGTTGATGTATGGCAAAAACCATCACAATATTATAAAATAATTATCCTCCCATTAAAATAAATAAAGGAATTTTTAAAAATACACAAAAATTAAGTCATCAAATGGGGAATAGTCAGGACGGCTGAGTCAAAAGTTAGTTGCTATTTTTTGTTGGCTACTTATCTATCAATACATTCCACTCAAAGCAGAGAATACTGTCAGGCATATAGCCAGACCTCAATAAACATTTGTTCAATGAATAAATTCCATTTACCATTATCTGCTATTTCTTGATTACTTACTCCTTTGCTTTTAAATAACCACTGAAAAGAAAAATACATATTTTTTTCCCAATGAGTTCCAAAATATTGTTTTCAGCTCTTTTCATATGCCAATAACTTCTTATCATATAACAGATGCTGTTTCTGCTTTGTGATAGCTATGCCTAATTTTGCTAAAATTGCTATCCATCATCAATTCTAAAAGCCCCATGGCATCTTGTGACATTTGGAGATCAATTGCTACTAGAGTCAATTATGAAAAGCTTTGTTTTAATGGGCCTATAATTGATATTGGTATTTTCTATTTTTGGAATTTACTCAGAATATCCAGATCATTGTTTTCAGTCACAATACAAAGAAAACTCTAGATCTAGTCTCAGAAAACTGTTTAAATGACTCTTTTCAAAGAACATTTTCTATTAGATTTTGAAAATCTGAAAATTTTGAGAACAATAGACTTTGTTGAGTACAAATGGTAAAAATTTTACTCAGTTTCTTTCTAATGCTTTCTCATAAAGTCTTCTTTCTCATTGAAATAAGCTCTAACAATAACAGTCCACATCACAAACGTTTTTGTGAGTCTTTAAGACAACTGACCTCATGGAGTTTTGGGTTCATAAAATGAGCTTTTGAATTATATCTGTTGCATAGGGGTAAATTAAACCCAAATTATAATCATTCATAGATCTTGTTGTGATATGAAATCCTAGTCTCTGTTAAAAATAAGCAGTATTTTTATATTTAGAGTATTCAGATTTACTAAATGCAAATTTTCTGTTATGATTTAGAAGCAACATGGTATAGGGAAAAAGAAAAATAGTAAGGTTTGAATACTGGGTACCTTATTTCATTCTTTTTATCAAATATGTTTAACTGCCAGACACTACTGAAAAAAATGTAGTGTCACAATGTAGAAAAATGGAGACAGTTTCTGCTATGAGGAATTTACAGTTTATTAAAAGATGCAAATAGAAAACATCAGTTGTGGTATGATAAATTATATGGGACATGTTAGAGTTAACAAGAAAGGTTCATATAGTCAAAGCTATGGTTTTTCTAGTAGTCATGTACAGATGTGAGAGTTGGATCATAAGAAGGATGAGCACCAAATAATTGATGTTTTTTTTTGTTTTAATTTAGGTGCTGGAGAAGACTCTTGAGAGTCTCTTGGACTATAAGGAGAACAAACTAGTCAATCCTAAAGGAAATCAACCCTGAATATTTGTTGGAAGGACTGATGCTGAAGCTGAAGCTCCAAACTTTGGCCACCTGATGTGAAGAGTCAACTCGTTGGAAAGACCCTGCTGCTGGGAAAGATTGAAGCTAGGAGGAGAAGGGGGCAACAGAAGATGAGATGGTTGGATGGCATCACTGACTTCAAGAACATGAATTTGAGCAGACTCCGGGAGATAGTGAAGGACAGGGAAGGCTGGAGTGCTACTCTCCATGGGGTCAGAAAGAGTCAGATACGACTTAGTGACAGAATAATCATAAAGGGTTGCCAGACTTAATACAGGTTTCCCAGTTAAATTTTAAATTCAAATAAACAGTGAATAATTTTGTTTATGAATTTGTCCCAAATATTGCATAGGAGATAAACTTAACACGCAATATGTGGAAAATGGATCCAAGCTAAACTTTCACTATCAGTTCAGTTCAGTTGCTCAGTTGTGTCCAACTCTTTGCGACCCCATGAATTGCAGCAAGCCAGGCCTGCCTGTCCATCACCAACTCCCGGAGTTCACTCAGACTCGTGTCCATCAAGTCAGTGATGCCATCCAGCCATCTCATCCGCGGTCGTCCCCTTCTCCTCCTGTCCTCAATCCCTCCCAGCATCAAAGTCTTTTCTAATGAGTCAATTCGCATGAGGTGGCCAAAGTACTGGAGTTTCGGCTTTAGCATCATTCCTTCCAAAAAAATCCCAGGGCTGATCTCCTTCAGAATGGACTGGTTGGATCTCCTTGCAGTTCAAGGGACTCTCAAGAGTCTTCTCCAACACCACAGTTCAAAAGCATTAATTCTTCAGTGCTCAGCCTTCTTCACATATAAGAGAGTCTTAACCAAGGATATGGTAAGTACATGTAGTATAAAAATGTAGTATGAAAAACATGCTAAGGGCCATGGTATTGTGATGTGATGAGATCTGTATGGTATGAGGGACATTTACAGCAACCCAGAGGAGATTTCTAGTAACTAATTGCTTATATGTCAGTGACGCCTACCTAAGAGATCTGGGCTTCAGTGACAGATTGGGTATAATAAGTTCATAAATAAATGTTAGTTAAAGAGTGGTTTCAGATGACCTGCATCAAAATCACCAAGGGTTCATGTTAAACTTCCTGAGCTCCAGGCTTCCCTGGTGGTTCAGTGGTAAAAGAATCCACCTGCCATTGCAGGAAACATGAGTTCAATCCCTGCTCTAGAGTTGGGAAACCACAACTACTGAAGCCCATGTGCCTGGAGCACATGCTCCACAAGAGAAGCCTGTGCATGGCAAAGAAGAGTAGCCCCATCTTACCACAACTAGAGAAAAGCCATGCAGCAATGAAGCCCCATTACAACCAAAAAAAAAAAAAAAAAAATCCTGCCCAACCACTTCCCAAATCTAACTTTATCACAAGTACCGACATGATTCTTACACAGTAAAGTCTGATAATCCCTGAATAGAGATGATGGATGAAAGGGTGCACCTGGATAATTATCACCCAAGGACAGTACAGTGTAATAAGAGCATTTAGTTCAGAATGATAAAGAATATTGCCAAAAGAAATGAAGTCCCTAGGGAAACTTGAAGGACCCTCCAGAATAATCACAAAACCAGATGAGAATGGTGTCAGGGAAACCAAGGTGTAGTTTTTCAGATTTAGATGTCCCAAGTGAAATCTTTTAGAATACACAGTACTGAAAGTTTGCTTTTTACTTAGGTTTATGCTACATGCTTCAGAGACAGGTTGTTTAAACTCTAAATCTCCAGTACCTAGCACAGAAGATGTATTCAAATTTTTTTGTTTAATGAATACATGAAAATGTTCAAAGCTTTGTAATGACAAATTGTACTATTTGCCATAAATAGTATTCTTCCAGATGGAATCTCTTCTGAGTGAGGAGATGCATTATAAAATTTACTTTGTGAAATTTTCTATTAAACATGAGGTAAATATTATTTTCTAATTTTAAATTTTGCTCACATGTAAAAATTTTCTAAGAAAAATGGTTATTTTATATATACATATTTGGACTTAGATTCTCATAACATTTGAACTGGCAAAAATTGTCATTGTTTCTTAACTAAAATGGAACTAACTCTAACTATTATTCAATACAACAAGAAATAATTTAATAAGATGCTAATATAACTCCTTTACAATGATTTATCTGTGCTCTTTCATTTTCTCTGTGTTATAAATCTCCACATTGGATATGATTGTAGCAGCTTTTCAGGTATATGTTAGACAAGTTGGCATACATAACCCAGAGCTTTAATTTTTTTATTTTTTTTTCAGAGCTTATATTTTAAAATACTCTAACCAGGATTCATTTTTTAAAGAATGAAAAAAGGAAAGAAAAGAAAAAGGCATAAAATGGCCTACATATTATATCTCTGTCTGCATATTAATGTGTCTAGCTTTTCAGTGTCCTCTATTTCAATTTTGGTTTGGTTACTCAGTATCATTTAATTCACCACTTCCATTTAAAAATTCCATACACCTTTCCAATGCCCATTGAAATTTTAATTTTTATTTAGCTTATTTATTTAGCATATGAACTTTTAGCACAAAACAATGAAACAAATACAAGGAGGTTATAAAATTCTTGCAATAAGCATTCTAGAAATCAGAAGAAAAAATACCTCCTGTGTTGGGAAGGAATATTCATGTAAATGAAACTTAATTCATGTAAATTAAACTATATATATATATATATATATTTCCTATATATGTTTCAGTCAAAAGAAATGGCTTCTTTTGCCCCTCAGCTGGAAAGTCTGAATCTGCATTTAAATGGAAAGAATTCTAATTTAGATTTCAGCAACTGGAATCAAAAAATAGAAATCAAGCGTTGGCTGAAAAGTTGCCTCTAAGGTTATACTGAGTTATATGCATGAAGATTTAGATCTAATCAAACACATCAGATTAATTCTCTTAATAAAATATCCAGTCCATATCTAATTTAATCATCAAATACCTATTCCCCAGAATAAAGTAGTTTAAAAATATCCTTCTAATAGTTCATTCTATTACATTTTTAATATTTATTTTAGATTCCAATGTACAAAGAAAAACAATGTATTGCTAAAATAGCTCTATATGTGAGTCTTGATTTTTTACATATTTTCATAACACTATTCACTGAAAACATCTTCTGGAAACCTTTAAAATAATAATGAAAGCTACACATGAAGGGCCTCATATAATAAGATGCCATTTCTGTTTATACTAATAATGTGCCTACTTCAAACTCAAACCAGCTGTCAGTCAATTTAGAAATTATTCCCAGCTCATAAAATTTCTACAAGTATGGGAACTCTATGTGAGCAGGGATACCATCTGTCCTGTACACCATCTATGTCTTGCACCAATAAGATAATTCAGCATTTTGTAAGCATTCTATAGAAGTGAGTATTGTATAATCAATACTTAATCAATTAAGTAATAGCTTAAATGAACTTTCCAAGAATTCAAAATGTTGAAATGAACATTGATTACAGTAACTCAAAAGCAGAAGTAGAAGAGACCTTGGGAGAAAAAGTTGATTGACTATGTCTGTTTCTCAAATAAGAGTCAGAAGTGTCTATATAGAAGAGGCTATACTTTGTGCAAATCCACATTCTCCTCTATCACAAAACACTGAACACAAGTATTGTTCTTGCTGTTGTTCAGTAGTTAAGTCAGGTCTAGCTCTTTGTGACCCCATGCACTGAAGCATGTCAGGCTTTCCTGTCCTTCACTGTCTCCCAGAGTTTGCTCAGATTCATGTTCACTGAGTTGGTGATGCTATCTAACCATCTCAATATTTAATAATTGAATCAGAGTGGGAAACTGTAACTTCCCCTTCTGAGCTTCCATGTTTATAACAATATTACATAATTATGTTTTCACGATCTTTGAGCATGCTGTTCCCTCTTCCAGGAATGCCCTCCCTCTGTATTTTACTGGACTATTGTGTAAATACCCCATGCCATCTCTGTATCCTTTGGCAGAGACAATATTTAAATGCTGTTCTTTTTCATAGGTTGTTGCCAGGAAGGGGATGCCCACTCAGCTTCCACAGGCTCGTTTGTATCTTTATTAAGAAGATGTGGCAAGAATACACAGAAGAAATGAACAGAAAAAGTTTTAATGACCCGGATAATCACAATGGGATGGTCACTCACCTAGAGCCAGACATCCTGGCATGTGAAGTCAAATGAGCCTTAGGAAGCAATACTACAAATAAACCTAGTGGAGGTGATGGAATTCCAGCTCAGCTATTTCAAATCCTAAAAGATGTTGCTGTAAAAGTGCTGCACTTAATATACCAGCAAATTTGGAAAACTCAGCAATGGCCACAGGACTGGAAAAGGTCAGTTTTCATTCAAATCCCAAAGAAGGGCAATGGCAAAGAATGTTCAAACTACCACAAAATTGTACTCATTTCACAAGCTAGCAAGGTAATACTCAAAGTCCTTCAAGCCAGGCTTCAATAGAACATGAACTGAGAACTTACATATGTACAAGCTGGATTTGGAAAAGGCAGAAGAATCAGAGATCAAATAGCTAACATTCTCTGGATCAAAGAAAAAGCAAGGGAATCCCAGAAAAACATCTATTTCTGCTTTATTCACTATGCCAAAGCCTTTGACTGTGTAGATCACAACAAACTGTGGAAAATTCTTAAAGAGATGGGAATACCAGGCCACCAGACCTGCCTCCTGAGAAATCTGCATGCTGGTCAAGAAACAACAGTTACAACAAGACATGTAACAACAGACCGGTTCCAAATTGGGAAAGGAGTACATCAAAACTGTATATTGTCACCCTGCTTATTTAACTTTTAAGCAGAGTGTATTGTGAAAAGTGCAAGACTGGATGAACCTCAAGCTGAAATCAAGATTGCTGGGAGAAATATCAGTAACTTCATATGCGGATGACTCCACCCTAATGGTAGAAAGTGAAGAGGAACTAAAGAGATGGTTGATGAAGGTGCACAAGGAGAATGAAAAAACTGTCTTAAAACTCAGCATTAAAACAACTAAGATTATGTCATCCAGTCCCATCACTTCATGGCAAATAACTGGGGGGGGGGGAAATGGAAACAGTGACAGACTTTATTTTCTTAGGCTCCAAAATTACTGTGGATGGTGAGTGACCCCAGCCATGGACGCTTGCTCCTTGGAAGAAAATCTATGACAAAACTAGATAGTGTTTTAAAAGCAGAGACATCACTTTGCTGACAAAGGTCCTTATAAACAAAGTTATGTTTTTTCCAGTAGTCATGTAAGGATGTGACAGTTGGACGATAAAAAAGGATGAGCACCAAAGAACTGATGCTTCTAATTGCGATCTTCAAGACCAAGATAATCATGATGGTGTGATCACTCACCTAGAGCCAGACATCCTGGAATGTGAAGTCAAGTGGGCCTTAGAAAGCATCACTACGAACAAAGCTAGTGGAGGTGATGGAATTCCAGTTGAGCTGTTTCAGATCCGGAAAGATGATGCTGTGAAAGTGCTGCACTCAATATACCAGCAAATTTGGAAAACTCAGCAGTGGCCAAAGGACTGGAAAAGGTCAGTTTTCATTCCAATCCCAAAGAAAGGCAATGCCAACGAATGCTCAAACTACTGCACAATTGCACTCATCTCACACTCTAGTAAAGTAATGCTCAAAATTCTCCAAGCCTGGCTTCAGCAATACATGAACCATGAACTTCCAGGTGTTCAAGCTGGTTTTAGAAAAGCCAGAGGAACCAGCGATCAAATTGCCAACATCTGCTGGACCATGGAAAAAGCAAGAAAGTTCCAGAGTGTGGATCACAATAAACTGCAGAAAATTCTGAAAGAGATTGGAATACCAGGCCATCTGACCTGCCTCTTGAGAAACCTATATGCAGGTCAGGAAGGAACAGTTAGAACTGGACATGGAACAACAGACTGGTTCCAAATAGGAAAAGGAGTACGTCAAGGCTGTATATTGTCACCCTGCTTATTTAACTTCTATGCAGAGCACATCATGAGAAACGCTGGGCTGGAAGAAGCACAAGCTGGAATCAAGATTGCTGGGACAAATATGAATCACCTCAGGTATGCAGATGACACCACCCTTATGGCAGAAAGTGAAGAGGAACTAAAAAGCCTTGATGAAAGAGAAAGAGGAGAGTGAAAAAGTTGGCTTAAAGCTCAACATTCAGAAAATGAAGATCATGGCATCTGGTCCCATCACTTCATGGGAAATAGATGGGAAAACAGTGAAAACAGTGTCAGACTTTATTTTGGGGGGCTCCAAAATCACTGCAGATTGTGACTGCAGCCATGAAATTAAAAGATGCTTACTCCTTCGAAGAAAAGTTATGACCAACTTAGACAGCATATTGAAAAGCAGAGACATTACTTTGCCCACAAAGGTCCATCTAGTCAAGGCTATAGTTTTTTCAGTAGTCATGTATGGATGTGAGAGTTGGACTGTGAAGAAAGCTGAGCGCTGAAGAATTGATGCTTTTGAACTGTGGTGTTGGAAAAGACTCTTGAGAGTCCCTTTGACTGCAAGGAGATCCAACCAGTCCATTCTGAAGGAGATCAGCCCTGGGATTTCTTTGGAAGGAATGATGCTAAAGCTGAAACTCCAGTACTTTGACCACCTCATGTGACGAGTTGACTCATTGGAAAAGACTGATGCTGAGAGGGATTGGGGGCATGAAGAGAAGGGGACAACAGAGGATGAGATGGCTGGGTGGCATCACTGACTCAATGGATGTGAGTCTAAGTGAACTCTGGGAATTGGTGATGGACAGAGAGGCCTGGCGTGCTGCTATTCATGGGGTCGCAAAGAGTGGACACAACTGAGCGACTGAACAGAACTCTTGAGAGTCCCTTGGACAGCAAGGACATCAAGCCAGTCAATCCTAAAGGAAATCAACGCTGAATATTCATTGAATGGACTGATGCTGAAGCTGAAGCTCCATACTTTGGCCACCTCATGTGAAGGGTCAACTCATTTGAAAGGTCCCTGATGCTGGGAAAGATTGAAGGCAGGAGGAGAAGTGGGTAACAGTAGATAAGGTGCTTGAATAGTATCACAAGCTCAATGGACATATGTTTGAGCAAACTCTGGGTGATAGTGAAGGACAAGGAAGCCTAGCTTGTGGCAATCCATGGGGTTGCAAAGAGTCAGGCATGATTGAGCAGCTGAAAAACAAAGCACTAACTTAACTGATGCATGTAGTATCTTAGAGATATCTTCTAAGTCTCTTCTATCAAAGAAAATTTAACTATGTAAATCAAGTTAACTATGTAAATCAACTCACTGACCTGAGTTTTGATATACGAAGACATTATGCATCACTGTAATTTTACCAATTGGAAAGGAATCTCCTCTCAGGAATAGTACTTATATGAGTGGAAGGATACATGTTTTTAAGCTGCTTGTGTGGGTGGTGGGGTTTGGGGGTGGCTAGGACGCTATTGACAGTAAGCACAAATAGTGAAAGTTCTTAAAATGGCCTTATAAGAATGGTGGGTCTGATTAATTGCATATATTCTATTTCATGGGGGGAATGCACACTGTGGGCAGAAAAGAGTGGCTGAGGGCAATACTAAGAACAAATAGTGTCCCCACTCAGCCCTTCCCAAACTGATTCTGTGTAGTACTCAGTCTCAAGCAGATTATATATTGAACAAATATTTTACTATCATCCTCTAAAAGTATGCTAAATTTTTGACCTCACAAATCATACATTTTGTCTAAATTTGGAATTATGTACTGTGTAATGTACTGCATGATATTCATCAAATACTATTGTGTGTGTGTGTATATATATATATATATATGTTCAGTACAGTTCAGTCACTCAGTCATGTCCAACTCTTTGCAACCCCATGAATCGCAGCACCCCAGGCCCCCTTGTCCATCACCAACTCCCTGAGTTCACTCAAACTCATGTCCATAGACTTGGTGATGCCATCCAGCCATTTCATCCTCTGTTGTCCCCTTCTCCTCCTGCCTCCAATCCCCTCCCAGCATTAGAGTCTTTTCTAATGAGTTAACTCGTCACATGAGGTGGCCAAAGTACTGGAGTTTCAGTGTTAGCATCAGCCCTTCCAGTGAACACCCAGGACTGATCTCCTTCAGAATGGGCTGGTTGAATCTCCTTGCAGTCCAAGGGACTCTCAAGAGTCTTCTCCAACACCACAGTTCAAAAGCATCAATTCTTTGGTGCTCAGCCTTCTTCACAGTCCAACTCTTACATCCATACATGACCACAGGAAAAACCATAGCCTTGACTAGATGGACCTTTGTTGGCAAAGTAATGTCTCGGCTTTTGAATATGCCATCTAGGTTGGTCATAACTTTCCTTCCAAGGAGCAAGTGTCTTTTAATTTCATGGCTGCAGTCACCATCTGCAGTGATATTGGAGCGCAAAAAAATAAAGTCTGACACTGTTTCCACTGTTTTCCCATCTATTTCCCATGGAGTGATGGGACCAGATGCCATGATCTTCGTTTTCTGAATGTTGAGCTTTAAGCCAACTTTTTCACTCTCCTCTTTCATTTTCATCAAGAGGCTTTTTAGTTCCTCTTCACTTTCTGCCATAAGGGTGGTGTCATCTGCATAGCTGAGGTTATTGTATTTCTCCTGGCAATCTTGATTCCAGCTTGTGCTTCTTCCAGCCAGCATTTCTCATGATGTACTCTGCATAGAAGTTAAATAAGCAGGGTGACAATATACAGCCTTGACGTACTCCTTTTCCTATTTGGAACCAGTCTATTCTTCCATGTCCCGTTCTAACTGTTGTTTCCTGACCTGCATATAGGTTTCTCAAGAGGCAGGTTGGGTGGTCTGGTATTCCCATGTCTTTCAGAATTTTCCACAGTTTATTGTGATCCACACAGTCAAAGGCTTTGGCATAGTCAATAAAGCAGAAACAGATGCTTTCCTGAAACTCTCTTTCTTTTTCAGTGATCAAGTGAATGTTGGCCATTTGATCTCTGGTTCCTCTGCCTTTTCTAAAACCAGCTTGAATATCTGGAAGTTCACCGTTCACGTATTGCTGAAGCCTGGCTTGGAGAATTTTGAGTATTACTTTACTAGAGTGTGAGATGAGTGCAATTGTGCAGTAGTTTGAGCATTCTTTGGCATTGCCTTTCTTTGGGATTGGAATGAAAACTGACCTTTTCCAGTCCTGTGGCCACTTCTGAGTTTTCCAAATTTTGTGGCATATTGAGTGCAGCACTTTCACAGTAATCTGTAAGAAGCAAATAATGTATTTTATGGAACATAGATGGTTTGAAATATTTGTTCAATGATTAATGACATAGTAAGACAATTTATTACACTATTGTAAAGGTAAATACATTCCCGTAATACAAATTGGAAGAAGCATTAGTAAAGAGAGGGTGTTATTTACCTAAAGGAGTAAACCAAAAGAAAGTAGTATCACGTAGGGCTTAAGCATTTGGACTTCAGAACAACTTATTTTTTAACTCCACCCTGTCTAACCCTTGTCATCTGTGAACTTGAGGAAACTACATAAATCATCTGCACTTTCATTTTAATATATGCCCCATAGTGTTTAATGAGATTCGAATGAGATAATTTAAGTGCTTGGCATACTCTGTGTTATTTTAATAACTATCAATACTTGTTATCCATAATTAATATTATTTCTTGAAGATAATTTATGGACTCCCAATTATATTCTTTGTTCAAAAAAATTATGTATTTGAAATATGTATTTAAATTGTTAGTCCTTTCCCTATCAATGTTAACTGTACATATTAATATGAAAGTTATAGAAATTTACTAAATTATTTGTTCAAAAAAGTTATGTATTTGAAATATGTATTTAAACTGTTAGTACTTTCCCCATCAATGTTAACTGTATATATTAATATGAAAGTTATATAAATTTATAAAACGGTTTTTTGACCCTCACAATGTGTAAACTTCATTTCATAAACTTTTATGATGTCTTCAAGTTTCTCTTCTGGAGGAAATGAGAAGTGAAGATAACGCATCTCTTATAGTGACCTATGCTGAAACAGATGGGGCTACAAACTTGATTGCTAGCTCCATTTTTGCCATCAAGTTGCTAATCATATTTGGGGAAGTTATTTAACCCTTCTGAACTAGTTTGCTCCTCTAAAAATGTGAATCAGAGAAATAACTTCTCAAAATTCAACTTAAAGAAAAACCTAACATGAATGATTTTAAAATGTTTTCTCAATATAAAATTCACATGATGTTCAGCTATCATAATAACTCTGTATGCAGACAGTTACTAAACTTATCTTGGTGATGATTTCATATTGTAAGTAAAAGTCAAATCACTACATAGCATACTAGAGACTTGGAGAAGGCAATGGCACCCCACTCCAGTACTCTTGCCTGGAAAATCACATGGATGAAGGAGCCTGGTAGGCTGCAGTCCATGGGGTCGCGAAGAGTTGGACACAACTGAGCGACTTCACTTTCACTTTTCACTTTCATGCATTGGAGAAGGAAATGGCAACCCACTTCAGTGTTCTTGCCTGGAGAATCCCAGGGGTTGGGGAGCCTGGTAGGCTGCCGTCTATGGGGTCACACAGAGTCGGACACAACTGAAGTGACAGCAGCAGCAGCAGCATACTAGAGACTAACATGATATTGTATGTTAACTCTATTTCAAAAAAAAGAAGAGAGTTAATTTTTACAAATGTATGTTTCCACTTCTAATCACTATCTGCTACAGTGATTACCAAGAAAACTAAGTTGATGGAGTAATTGATTGATTGATTGATCACTTCATTACATTAATCTAGAAATAGGAAAAATATGATCTTGTATCTCACCTGAAAGACATCTGCATCAAATCCTCCTCTACTTTGCGGTATAGAAGTGTGCTTATGTTAAAGTGCCTCATTTACAGGAAAAAATAGCTCCCTGCCAAAAAAGAGCAATGTAACATAATTACTCTTGGCTTGGAAGCCTACTATTAGTTTATTCAATGACTTTCTCAAATGGTGCTGGGAGAATTTGACATGAAACATTTTTGTTAGAAAAAACATCTTTTAGCTTAGGTATAATATAGACACAGAAGAAAAATATGAACGGTGGGAATAAGCCTACATTCAACAGTGACAAACTACTTGCCACAAAAATTTCTAAGGTTTAAAGTCCCTGGCTCTATTCTTGGGTTATGAGTGAGTGGTACACAGTATTACAATACATTCTAAAATCAAACTGGTGACTCTCTTCTGCTTGATCATAACCACCTACATAGCCATTTAGAACTACTCAAATAGGGCAAGATGATGGTATCTCGTGGATAGGGAGAAGGAGGTGAGACATAAAAGGATCAGTACCTGGATAAAACCAAACATCTAGAGTGTTGCATTTTTATTGTGAGATATCTGAAGAATACAGTGATAATTTTCAAAGCAGCAAAACAATAAATATGTCAACATGAGAGTCTTACAGATTTTTGCTAAGCAGAAATTTATTAACATAGAAGTTTATGGTTCAAGCCTGTGGAATTTCCATACCCCTTTATGAACCAGTATAAAGTACTTTGGGCTTCCCTCATGGCTCAGATAGAAAAGAATCTGCCTGCAATGCAAGAGACCCAGGTTCAGTCCCTGGGTTGGGAAGACCCACGGGGAATGACTACACACTCCGTTATTCTTGCCTGGGAAATCCCACAGACAAAGAAGCCTGTTGGGCTACAGTTTATGGGGTTGCAGAGTCGGACACGACTGAGCAATGAAGCACACACATATGCATAAATTACTTTAGATTTGAGGGTCACACAGCCATTGGTTTGAATACTGTTTCATTGCTTGCAATAATGACTTAGAGCAATTAAATTAGCCTCCCCAAGTCTCATTTTCTTAATGTAATAAAAAGAGAATAATATTAGTTCTAATTCTTGAATTATGAAAATTAAATAATAAGATGATAAAATCTTCTCAGGAAGATGGTGTATATCAATTCCTGATACATCATTTTTATAGATACAATTGATAGTGTTAGGTAGACAGGTGCGAGGCACAGCATAGTAGTTGTCCATGTGGGTAAATTATGATACAATTTAAATGGGACATCAAAGAATCCAGCAATAGTGCTTTCAGGACTGGCAAGTACAAAAGAGAGTCGCTTTCTCTATTGAAGCAGGGACTTGAATACATGGGAATGCAGCAAGCAGCAGTTATTGAAGTCATGTTTATAGGACAAACAGGTAAAAACTTGATTTATAAACATAGGTTTCCAGTGGTAAGAGAGATGTCAAATATTTATTCCCATATTCATCCTATGGATAAAAAAATAATGTTTTATGAAATGTAATTGACTTGTCTAAAGTTGTACAGTAATATTGGGTCTAGGATTTTAAGCCAATTGAAAAAACATATTTCTAACTACCATACTATATTGTCCATCATATGTAAAGGTGAAACTAAGAGATCTCAGTGTGGGTTATTACAAGGATAACACATATAAAACTAGTAGCACAAGTCTAGCGTGGGAACAAACGTAGCTATCTAGTAATCCCTGATTGAAATGGAACATATATTTGAGAGTTTTACATCTGAAATCTCAGGAGGGTACAAGGAGTGATATATATCAAACCAGGGGAAAAAAAGGACAAAATTACCTCTACCAGTATTATTACACCTGCAGCAGCTATTGTTACCAGTAATAAAAACAATAATAATAATAATATGACTAATAGCATTAACAGAAGTATATTGCCTGAAAAGGGGAGAAGGGGGATGTTAGTCCTAATTCCCTCTATTGACCATTTTAGTAGTGATGTTAAAAAGAGAAAATTTTAAAAATGGGTGATGATCAAAATTTAATTATCATAATAGTTAACAGCATGTTACATAGAAGATTTAATTTGAGCATAATTTTTGAAGCATTGATATAATTAGCAAGAATTAAGTCTATTCTGTTTTACCACTGGGAGAAATCTAGGAATAATAGGTAAAAGGAAATAATATGTTGGAATTAACCTAAATAAGAATGTTCTTTTAACAAAGGGCTTCAGAAAATTATAAACAATAATGTAAAACTTACTAGTACTGTGTTTTGATTTCAGTTATTTACATTGATTCCTCTGGGAGGTTAGGGATAGTGTTTAGGGGATTAAAGAATACGACATGGAAGAGATTCAGTCAGATATTTATGATCTCTCCCTAATATTGAAGCCTCCTTCCCTAATTTAACTGACCAACTTTACTTACTGATCCACATCTCGAATACTGTAAAAGCACAACATATTTTAATTTTTGTGTCATCAAACAAAATGGAATAGATTAAAAAGTATAAAACTTATATGTTCACTTCAGCAGCAGATATACTAAAATTGGAATGATACAGAGAAGATTAGCATGGCCCCTGTGCAAGGATGTCATGCAAATCTGTGAAGGATTTCATATGTTTTCATGCTCAGGGTTGCAATTTCTGGAATTTATTGAGAGATGGGATTTTTACGAATCTCCGTCAAACTTATTTTTCTGCTTAAGACTTTGCACTACTATATGTATATGTATTGCCTGATATGAAAAAACTTTTAAGATTATAATGAATAAAAAGTAGTTTTTCAACCAACCATGAGGAAAGATAGATGGATGAAGTTGGCAAAATATGAATATGCAAAGAAGATCCCATTTTGAAAATATTAAGGCTCGAAAATAGAGACTGTAATGTTATTTGTAACTGTGCTAGACCAATATGAAAAAATAAATTTTTCCTCTTTTTGAGAAATGTATAAATGTAATTAAAATATATTAAGACTTTTAAAAAGAAAGTATAATACTTATTTTATATGTGTATATATATGGTCAATATGTTATATACTCTGAATTATTTTGCTTATGTCAAGGGATATGTTTTGAGTGTTTCCACGGGGTGCCCTACAACAGCTCAGAGAAGCACATTGGAGTCTCATTTGATCACCCCCTTGTTCAGAATCACTGAATCAATCAATCTTCAGTATGATTTCTCAGGAAATCATATACTCTGGGCACCTCACTATCTGTTCCATTTTGTGTCTTTTGCTGGAATGGTTTCTTCTTCCTTAATTCTATATTTTGGCATGCCCAAGAAATCCACCCCCTTTCTGTATCTATTCACATTTATCCCCAAGTGACTTCCTCTGTTTGCAGATTTAATTTCTATCTATACACTGACAGCTCCTGACATATCCACAGTCCCTCCCTCTCTAGCCTATCTGACACTGGCATGTAGATGTCAAAGAATCATGTCAAGCATAACACTTCCAATCCCTCCATTCTCTCCCAATTTCCCCCCTTCTGAAATATTTCCACTATTCACTCAGTTCATGTGGTCCAACTGACACATATATGTTCAGTCATGTCTGACTCTTTGCGACCCCATGGACTATAGCCCACCAGGCTCCTCTGTCCGTGGAATTTTCCAGGCAAGAATACTGGAGTGGGTTACCATTTCCCTCCCCAGGGGAATCTTCCTGACCCAAGGATCGAACCAGTATCCCTTGCATCCCTTTCATTGCTGTGTGGATTCTTTATCTGCTGAGCCACCAGGGAAGGTGGTCCAGCTGAGGGATCAGTCTTTATCAGTTCAGTTCAGTCTGTCAGTCATGTCTGACTCTTTGCGACCCCATGAATCGCAGCACACCAGGCCTCCCTGTCCATCACCAACTCCCGGAGTTCACTCAGATTCACGTCCATCGAGTCAGTGATGCCATCCAGCCATCTCATCCTCTGTCGTCCCCTTCTCTTCCTGCCCCCAATGCCTCCCAGCATCAGACTCTTTTCCAATGAGTCAACTCTTCACATGAGGTGGTCAAAGTACTGGAGTTTCAGCTTTAGCATCATGCCTTCCAAAGAAATCCCAGGGCTGATCTCCTTCAGAATGGACTGGTTGGATCTCCTTGCAGTCCAAGGGACTCTCAAGAGTCTTCTCCAACATCACAGTTCAAAAGCATCAATTCGTCAGCACTCAGCCTTCACAGTCCAACTCTCACATCCATACATGACTACTGGAAAAACCATAGCCTTGACTAGACAGACCTTAGTTGGCAAAGTAATGTCTCTGCTTTTGAATATGCTATCTAGGTAGGTCATAACTTTTCTTCCTATACCTCTTTGTAATCACTCTAATCCATTGGCAAGTGCTTTTGACTCTAGCTTCAAGTCACACCCTGACAGCAACACATCTGATAACTCTATCATCATCCTGGCCAAGTCACTGTCATCTCTCACGTTGATTGTCACTACAGACTTCTATCTCTTTCACTCATACCTTCTATTGCCAGTTTCATGCACAGCAACCAAAATAATCTATTAAAAAATAAATCAGATTATGTCAATCTGCTCAAAAACCTGCATGACCTTTTATAATCTCTCATGACTCAGGATGAAGTCCAAACCCTTTATCACACTCTACAAGACTCCATACAATCTAGCTCCTGCTTATCTTCCTGACCTCATCTCATAACACTCTCCATTTTATTCTGCTCTAGCCGCTCTGGCCTCTATCTGTTCGCTCTCTTTGCAACACTACTTATTCCCTTAGAGCTTCAAAAGTCTCTCTTCTTTCCTTCACTCAGAACTTTGTTCAAAGTTACCAGTTCAGAGAAGCTATCCTGTTGATTCTTTAAAATAACACCTCTACCAAACCCCCTTCTGTATCCATCTGTCACCTTATCTTTTTTATGTGCCTCATAGCACTAATTACTGCCCCCACATAGATTTATTTATTGCTTGTTTTCTGACTCTTCCACAGAACACTAGAATAAAAACTTCAGTAGGACAGTAAGAATTTTCTGTTTATTTTAAACACTACTATATGTCTAAAAATTAGATCAGTGCTTGCCACATAGTAAGAATAAATTGAGTTAAAAATTATTGATGATAAGAAATTTGGTGTTACGTGAACTCCTACCTGATACTAAATAAAGGATTTATGTTAATGAAAATTCAGGCTAGACAAAGCATTGCTTCACCTGTATTTCCCATAGTGTACTTCAAAGGATTTCATTAGTGTGAGAATTTGAACATATACCCTTCTGACAATCAGATAATGGTATTTCCAATAGCACATGAACAATGCTCAGAAGATGATACAAGCCCAAACCTAGGAGACCATTTGCTGCTCTACTCTGAGAGGTTTCCAAGGTTCCTCTGGCATGTATCCCCTCTTGTTGCAGCTGATTTTGTTTGAGTACAAGAGCATTCCTTGGCTATTGGGCTTTGACAAAAGCAGAAATTCCACCCAAACTCAATAAGATGCTTGTTGCAGCAGATAAGGACATCCAACCCAGTAATAACATGCATATCTGGAACTTCCTTAGAATCTATCTTTTCAAGGTAAAATTGTTTTAGATATAAAATCAGTTTGTACTGAATCGATCTTTAAATGTTTTATTCAGCCCCAAAATTTTATGTGTATTTTTTGTATCTAAGCTTTTTAAATTCTAATCAGATTATATTTTACCTGGTAAATTTGACTTTTCATATTTCTTCTGCAGTCTATCTGCTTATACAGATTAAGCTTTAAACTGAGGTCACTCAGTCGTGTCCGACTCTTTGCGACCCCATGGACTGAAGCCTACCATGCTCCTCCATCCATGGGCTTTTCCAGGGGAGCGTTCTGAAGTAGGTTGCCATTTCCTTCTACAGAGGATCTTCCGGACCCAGGGTCGAACCCGAGTATCTCGCATTGTAGGCAGGCATTTCACCATCTGAGCCACCAGGGACAGAACCCAAGTTTAAGCTTTATTTGTCTAGAAAAGAAAGTCAGTAGTAGAGGCAAACTGCTGCTGCTGCTAAGTTGCTTCAGTCATGTCCAACTCTGTGTGACCCCATAGATGGCAGCCCACCAGGCTCCGCTGTCCCTGGGATTCTCCAGGCAAGAACACTGGAGTGGGTTGCCATTTCCTTCTCCAATGCATGAAAGTGAAAAGTGACAGTGAAGTCGCTCAGTCGTGTCTGACTCTTCACGACACCATGGACTGCAGCCTACCAGGTGCCTCCGTCCATGGGATTTTCCAGGCAAGAGTGCTGGAGTGGGTGGTCATTGTCTTTTCTGGTAGAGGCAAAACACAGGGTCAATAAGTTTCACCCCAGAATCGGCTCTAAGTTCAGAAGGTCTCATTAAACTAGAGTACTTCAGACAAACTCAGCCCTTGTATCATCTTTTCAAAATCTTGTGAGACTCTTTCCTCAATCTTGTCTTTGTCTCCCTTAAAACTACTCTGTCTTGTTAGTTCCTGCATCCCTCTCACTAAATAAGATCATTTCGCTTTGGTGAAAGGCAATTTCAAATTTTAGTGAAAAAGTTTTGAAACTTTTAAATATAAATAGAAATGTTCATTTAAGAAAGGCATTAGAACAAAAAAGAATACAATTCTGAGTATGCAACGATTTACATTCCTCAAATAGCATGACTCTTTGAGACCCCACGGACTATAGGTATGTCATAAGACACCACTGTCCATGGGATTTTTCTGACCAGAATACTGAAATGGGTTGCCATTTCCTATTCTAAGGGATCTTCCTGACCCTGGGATCAAACCCATTCTCTTGGGTCTCCTGTATTGGCAGGTGGATTCTTTTCCACTAGCACCACCTGGGAAGCCCTTAAATAGTATGAGGAGGCTCTCAGATATGACCTGAGCTGCAATATTGTTTCCCCAAAGACTTCCAGGAGAAAGACAAGAAAAGAGGCAAATTCAATTCTACCTTTTCTATTTCTATCCTACCTTTCCCTGAATTCCACTTCCTCCAATCACGAATTTAATTCAATCTCATGGACTTCTTAATCTTTCCACACCACCCCCCTCTTTTTCCTGAAGATTTCCTGAAATTAAACTACCCATGAAGGCGATTCCTGGTACATGAACTTCAAACTCCATTTAGTACATCTCTCTGTGACATTATTAAGGACCTCTCATATCCCAGGACACAGGGGAAAAAAGTTTATATATTCAGAGTCCTCCTAGTCACATATTCTTGAGGCTTCCTTGACCTCTATCAATGTGTACATCTTTTCCTAAGCCCAAGAAGTGCAAAAACTTGTCTGGATAAAGCTAGTTGCAGGGTCTGAGAAGGACTCGAGGTTGATGAAACAATCTGAATGAGTTAGGCCAATTTATTTTAGGAGCTATATCTCAGAGATTGCTAAATAAAATTGGATCTTTCCTTAAACATCACAACAATGAAAGAGTGAATCTATAGAAGAGCTCAGAGATAAATGAATTAGTACCTTCAGATAATGTTCAGCATTAGGCTTGGATACTGGCATTTCCATTACCTCTCCAACATTTTTATAAATGGCCTAAAACCAGAAATTGCTGATCTGGCAGGTAAAGAAAAGATTGGATGGCAGATCACCCCATTACACAAATTTTAGTTTTTGGCAGAATACATTGAGGAGTATTCACATAGGAAAAAAATCTAAAATTCTTATGGATTTAAAAATAATAAATGGAGATGTTCTAACTTAAAAAAATAAATAAATAAACTCCTGTGTAACAAGATCACTGCTGGTTTCATATGAAAAAGTAACATTAGGTAATAAATGTTTCCATCTTAATAAAATATAGAAAAGAACTAGAGGTCCGTGAGGGTTAGGAAGGGGCTCCAAGAGAGATTATAGTATTCAATTTCCAATGATCCAGCAAAACCAACCAGGAGAAGCAGTTCTCAAAATGCAAGGGCAGAAGCAAGACTTTTTTAAATGACATAGGTGCTATTCTGCGCACTATAAATTCTACCACTATTTTTATACCTCTCTTAGAAATCTTCAGACTACTGACATGGTATATTTTTCAAGTACCACTGAAGAGTATTCCACTCATCGAGCAGGCAACAATAACTTTCGGCCCTCTTGTGAGCCAACTTTCATTCTTTGTGAGAATACAAATTTATTCTTGAGAGATCTTTTTGAAAAGAACTAACAAATCAAGTCTTTTTCCGGTAAACTATTTCCTGAAATACCTGACATTTCCTACACAAAGCATACACTAATAGTTCAAGTGAATGTTTGTTTTTCGCTCTTGTGTCCTCAATCCAATCCCAACTTGAGGAATTTCTTTTTTTTTAATTTAAATTTGTTTAGTTTAGAATTTATTTAGTTTAGTTTAGAATACTATTGCCTTCAATTTTTATATATCACTATCCCTTGTTACAATCCTAAACCTAGTAATTCTCCATCTCTTACCTGAGGGAGAGGAATCTTATTGTTATCAATTGTTAGGTTACAGTCTAAGTCTTATTCAAAGCTATTGAAAATTCTTTAGGAAAACCCTGATTTAATTTCATTTGGTAATGCTATTTACCTGAAAACAAAGTCTGAATATTGTCAATATACAAAAAGACTTTTACACAACTTATCTTAGTTCAAAAGACTCAGTTGATCACTCTCACTTAGGTTTTCCAAACATTTTGTTAAAACATTTATAAAGCACACTACTGCAATCTCAAAAACGACAGAATGATCTCTGTTTCCAAGGCAAACCATTCAATATCACAGTAATCTAAGTCTATGTCCCAACCAGTAACACTGAAGAAGCTGAAGTTGAACAGTTCTATGAAGACCTATAAGACCTTTTAGAAATAACACCCCCAAAATATGCCCTTTTCATTATAGGGGACTGGAAGGCAAAAGTAGGAAGTCAAGAGACACCTGGAGTAACAGGCAAATTTGGCCTTGGAATACAGAATGAAGCAGGACAAAGGCTAATAGAGTTTTGCCAAGAGAACACACTGTTCATAGCAACAACCCTCTTCCAACATCACAAGAAAGACTCTACACTTGGAAATCACCAGATGGTCAAAACCAAAATCAGATTGATTATATTCCTTGCAGCCAAAGATGGAGAAGCTCTATATTGTCAGCAAAAACAAGACCAGGAGCTGAATGTGGCTTAGATCATGAACTCCTTATTGCCAAATTCAGACTTAAATTGAAGAAAGTAGGGAAAACCACTTGACCATTCAGGTATGACCTATATCAAATCCCTTATGATTATACAGTAGAAGTGAGAAATAGATTTAAGGAAATAGATCTGATAGACAGAGTGCCTGATAAACTATGAACAGAAGTTCGTGACATTGTACAGGAGACAGGGATCAAGACCATCCCCAAGAAAAAGAAATGCAAAAAAGCAAAATGGCTGTCTGGGGAAGCCTTACAAATAGCTGTGAAAAGAAGAGAAGCAAAAAGCAAAGGAGAAAAGGAAAGATATAAGCATCTGAATGCAGAGTTCCAAAGAAGAGCAACAAGAGATAAGAAAGCCTTCCTCAGTGATCAATGCAAAGAAATAGAGGAAAACAACAGAATGGGAAAGACAAGAGATCTCTTCAAGAAAATTAGAGATACCAAGGGAACATTTCATGCAAAGATGGGCTCGATAAAGGACAGAAATGGCATGGACCTAACAGAAGCAGAAGATATTAAGAAAAGGTGGCAAGAATACACAGAAGAACTGTATAAAAAAAAAAAAAAAGATCTTCATGACTAAGATAATCATGATAGTGTGATCACTCACCTAGGGCCAGACATCCTGCAATGTGAAGTCAAATGGGCCTTAGGCATCACTATGCCTAAGTCAAATGGGCATCACTATGAACAAAGCTAGAGGAGGTGATGGGATTCCAGTGGAGCTCTTTCAAATCCTGAAAGATCATGCTGTGAAAGTGCTGCACTCAATATGCCACAAAATTTGGAAAACTCAGCAGTGGCCACAGGACTGGAAAAGGTCAGTTTTCATTCCAATCCCAAAGAAAGGTAATGCCAAAGAATGCTCAAACTACTGCACAATTGCACTCATCTCACAGGCTAGTAAAGTAATGCTCAAAATTCTCCAAGCCAGGCTTCAGCAATACGTGAACTGTAAACTTTGAGATGTACAAGCTGGTTTTACAAAAGGCAGAGGAGCCAGAGATCAAATTGCCAAGATGTGCTGGATCATGGAAAAAGCAAGAGAGTTTCAGAAAAAACATCTATTTCTACTTTCTTGACTATGCTGAAACCTTTGACTGTATGGAGCACAATAAACTGTGGAAATTTCTGAAAGAGATGGGAATACCAGACCACCCAACCTGCCTCTTGAGAAACCTATATGCAGGTCAGGAAACAACAGTTAGATCTGGACATGGAACAACAGACTGGTTCCAAATAGGAAAAGGAGTACATCAAGGCTGTATTTGTCACCTTGCTTATTTAACTTATATGCAGACTACATCATGAGAAACACTGGACTGGAAGAAGCACAAGCTGGAATCAAGATTGCCAGGACAAATATGAATCATCTCAGAAATGCAGATGACACCACCCTTATGGAAGAAAGTGAAGAGGAACTAAAATGCCTCTTGACGAAAATGAAAGAGGAGAGTGAAAAGTCAGCTTAAAGCTCAACATTCAGAAAATGAAGATCATGGTATCTGGTCCCATCACTTCATGGGAAATAGATGGGGAAACAGTGGAAACAATGTCAGACTTTATTTTTTGGTGTTCCAAAATCACTGTAGATGGTGATTGCAGCCGTGAAATTAAAAGACACTTGCTCCTTGGAAGGAAAGTTATGACCAACCTAGATAGCATAAAAAGCAGAGACATTATTTTGCCAACAATAGTCCATCTAGTCAAGGCTCTGGTTCTTCCAGTGGTCATGTA
This sequence comes from Ovis aries, assembly GCF_016772045.2. Classification (NCBI taxonomy): domain Eukaryota; kingdom Metazoa; phylum Chordata; class Mammalia; order Artiodactyla; family Bovidae; genus Ovis; species Ovis aries. The sequence continues at coordinate 48,421,975 of NC_056054.1, read as the reverse complement.
TGGATGTGAGAGTTGGACTGTGAAGAAGACTGAGCGCCAAAGAATTGATGCTTTTGAACTGTGGTGTTGGAGAAGACACTTGAGAGTCACTTGGACTGCAAGGAGATCCAACCAGTCCATCCTAAAGGAGACCAGTCCTGGGTGTTCATAGACTGATGCTGAAGCTGAACCTCCAATACTTTGGCCACCTCATGTGAAGAGTTGACTCATTGGAAAAGACTCTGATGCTGGGAGGGACTGGGGAAGGAGGAGAAGGGGATGACAGAGGATGAGATGGCTGGTTGGCACCACCGACTCGATGGATGTGAGTCTGAGTGAACTCCAGGAGTTTTTGATGGACAAGGAGGTCTGGCGTACTGTAATTCATGGGGTCGCAAAGAGTCAGATATGACTGAGTCACTGAACTGAACTGCCCTATCTTCACACTAACCCCAAGAAAAATCCTAAAATTTTAAAATGGATCATTTTAAATAGGAACTTGTAGTTTTACCCAGTTTATTCACACTCATTTCACCCTTTCATTAACACTTTTATTCAGTCAGCAATATTTCTTGAGCAGCTACATTATATCATTGTTGAATGTTTCAGAACATACGTTTATTTTTTCCCCAGTTGTTGAGATATAACTGACATATAAGATTATATATATCTATACACCATAATGTATATATGGTAGTGATTACTAGCATTAGCTTGCTGCTGCTGCTGCTGCTAAGTCGTTTCATTCATGTCTGACTCTGTGAGTCCCCAGAGACGGCAGCCCACCAGGCTCGCCCATCCCTGGGATTATTCAGGCCAGAACACACTGGAGTGGGTTGCCATTTCCTTCTCCAATGCATGAAAGTGAAAAGTCACAGGGAAGTCGCTCAGTCATGTCCGACTCCTAGCGACCCCATGGACTGCAGCCTACCAGGCTCCTCTGTCCATGGGATTCTCCAGGCAAGAGTACTGGAGTGGGATGCCATGTCCTTCTCCAGGGGATGTTCCTGACCCAGGGATCCAACCCAGGTCTCTGACATTGCAGGCAGATTCTTCACCTTCTGAGGGAGTGGTAAAGGAACCAGGCTGCAAATGCAGGAGACTTAGAGACACAGATTTGATCACTGTGTCGAGAAGATCCCTGGAGAAAGAAATGACAACCCACTCCAGTATTTTTGCCTGGAAAATTCCATGGACAGAGAAGCCATGGGCTACGGTCCATGGAGTCTCAAAGAGTCGGGCACAACTGAGCTCACACACACACAGTGATTACTATAGTCATCATGCTGTACATTACATCTCCAGAATTTATTTATTTTATAACTGGAAGTTTTTATCTTTTAACTTTTTTTTTCACCCAATTTCTCTACCGCTTATCACTGCCTCTAACTAATAATCTGGTCTCTGTCCCCATGGGTTTATTTTTTATAGTTTCCACACCTAAGTGAGATCATATAGTATTTGTCTTTCTCTTTCTGACATTTCATTTAGCATAATGTCCCCAAGATCCATCCATGTTGTTGCAAATGGTAGGATTCCTTCTTTTAATTACCAAATATCATTCCATTGTGTGTGTGTATATATATATATATATATATATATATATATATATATTTTATTCATCCAGTCACTTGTCAGTGGACATTTAGGTTGTTTACATGTCTGGATTATTGTAAAGAATGCTGCTATGAACTAGGGGTACAGATATCTCTTCATGAGAGTGATTTTTTTCCCTTCAGATATATACCCCAAAGTGACATTGCTGTGAAAATTTAGGTTTAAAGGATTATCTTGAACATATGTTTGATTGGCAAAGATACTAGGAGGAGGTATGTACATACTTAGGAGGTATGTTTATTTAGGATGGCTCAAACTGACATGGAAGCTGAAACTCCAATACTTTGGCCACTTGATTCAAAGAGCTGACTCATTTGAAAAGACCCTGATGCTGGGAAAGATTGAAGGCAGGAGGAGACGGGGATGACAGAGGATGAGATGGTTGGATGGCATCACCAACTCAATGGACATGAGTTTGGGTAAACTCTGGGAGCTGGTGATGCACAAGGAGGTCTGGCATGCTGCGGTCCATGGGGTCACCAAGAGTCAGACACGACTGAACGACTGAACTGAACTGAACTGAAAGTGTCAAATGGCAATCATAAAATTACTAAATCTTAATCTGTATTCCACTCAGCTGTGCATACACTATGTACAGTTCTGAACTAGGTTTAGAAAAGTGAACCCAGCAAAGATAGCCCAGGCCCATGCTGAGTTTACTGAAATGTTTTCAAGTCCCCACATGGGTTGATTAATTTTGAAACTCAGAATTTCCCCTAATCTGAAGCTCGTATTGTCAACAAATTGCTAGTCAGTACACAATACCCAGCCAAACTTTTGGCCTTACTCCATACCTTGTCACCAATCATGAGAGTCACCTACATTTTCTGTAAACAGCTTAGGATATATTCTAGGCAAAATGCCAAGATTTGTCTAAATCTTACTGTTATTCCAGGAAATTTCCCCCCAAGCCTCCACAGTTGCTTTCCATTGGTCCTTTCACAAGCGCAGAACATATACATCTGTAAAAATATTTTATGAGCCTATTTTTATAAATAAAAACCTTTTACTACTCTACAGACTTGATACTGATTTTTAAACTGAATTTTTAGCTAAATAGAAAATTCTTCACTGTATACTAGAAGTCAACAATTAGAGAACAATAATTAATTAGGATGTTATTTCGATTTTTTAAATATACCAAGTACATTATTTCAGAAATGCATAATACATTAATTTAGAATGAAAATGGAATAAAAGAGACTTTTAACTCCAATTTCATTTAGAAATGTTCATATATGCATAAATATTATTTTACTAATCTAATATTAAATGAATACCAGAATCAAACAAAGCTTTCATTTGAAACTGAGAAGTATAACTTGAAATTCAAAATATATATTTATAAAATGTATCTTTAAAAAGGAGCTGAGGAACATACTGAATTATGGATGGTATCCCATGATCAGAGTTCTTATGTTTTTGGAAAAATAACTTAGCCATTTAATTAGTATTGTTAAAATTGATCCCTATTAAATCTTCTATAGCTAATAAGGGCATTTATACATTTGTCTATAGGAAATGATTGTCATTAAAATATGTTCTAGATTGGGTAGAGCATCTCCAACAAGAACTCTATAGCCTGGAAGGTGTGGAATATACTACTTTCAAAAGTAGAGACATTACTTTGCCGACTAAGGTCTGTCTAGTCAAGGCTATGGTTTTTCCTGTGGTCATGTATGGATATGAGAGTTGGAAGAGTTGTGAAGAAGTCTGAGAGCTGAAGAATTGATGCGTTTGATCTGTGGTGTTGGAGAAGACTCTTGAGAGTCCCTTGGACTGCAAGGAGATCCAACCAGTCCATCCTGAAGGAGATCAGCCCTGGGATTTCTTTGGAAGGAAAGATGCTACTTTGGCCACCTCATGGGAAGAGTTGACTCACTGGAAAAGAGTCTGATGCTGGGAGGGATTGGGGGCAGGAGGAGAAGGGGACAACAGAGGATGAGATGCCTGGATGGCATCACTGACTCGATGGACGTGAGTCTGAGTGAACTCCGGGAGCTGGTGATGGACAGGGAGGCCTGGCGTGCTGCGATTCAGTGGCAAAGAGTCGGACATGACTGAGCGACTGAAGTGAACTGAACTCAGCATATACTGGGGGACAAATTGCTAAGCGGCTTGAGTATACTTTCCATTCACTACCAAAATTATTACTAAGACTTTATTGTAATCACATATGTAGGGACTTTATCCTAATAAAGGAAAAGGAGGAGGTTTTCTGCTTTTTCTTTAGCCCTCTGGGAAAGCCAGGCAAAATGAAGAAAAATACGTGGGATAGTAAAAATTTGCTTAACTGTGCGGGAAACTGTGATTTGGTAGCCCAATGTGTAAAGTTATATGCAACATGAGAAAAAGATGTGTTTAATAGAGGTAATATATCTCATTTTGCCCTTTGCTGTGAAATTACTGGACTGGATTTCCATGACTGTTTGTAGTTCAGAATATGATAATTCTCATATAAATTTGCCTGATTAAAAAGAAAAAGAGAAAAAAAAGTAAATTTTAAAAAATTTAAAAAGAGGTTAGAAAACAGCTATTTTTGCCCCAGAGCACAGGGTAACTTAAAATGTTTACAATGGAGTGTATTCCTTCCCTTCATTTCACAAGTAGGTAGTAGCTCCATCAGAATTTTGTTGCATATTTTTATAGGACAAAATTTTCTGTAGGAATAAATACTAAAATTCTCCACATTTATAAGGACCTTTTCACCTACAGATGTATTTATATCAACATATATTTATACCAATGTCCCCAAGTTTTCAAATGCCTAAATTCCACACATATCTAGCAGTGTCTTTATTTTCATAGTTACAAACATATCCCTACTTAATACTAAAGCCATGAGAATTCATTTATAATCTACTTTTCAGGATATGTTTTTGCTACATAAGCGTTTTAAAAATGTATGCTGAAACATTATTGCCTTCCACTTGATGGATAAGTTTCCTTTTACTCTAAATAAATGAGCTTCTTCAGGTAGAAATTTATTGTTTTAATGTTCATTTAGATTTAAATTGGAAAAGAATTTACACACACAGACATGACTGGTTGCTCCTGAAGAACACTGTCATATTGTAATTCCAAAGACATTTTTCCTCCCTGATGGATTAGTCCAGATGTGTCCAAACCTGTCACAAATCAGAAAAAGGTTAAAGATCATGTAATTTCTGTGTTGGACCCTCTGTCAAGTCATGTTTACTGTCACTGAAAGGTTAGACTAGAGAAGAAAAGAATAAGGTTGATGAATAGTGCAGAATGTGTGTCAGCGTAATGAAAGAGGTGGCAGGCACCTGTTTTCAGCAGTGAAAAGCCATCCAGATTTTGTCCTGTCACTTTTAGTTTTTCAAAAGTGCATTGCTTTTAGGTCTGGATCCTGAACATGCCTTAAGGCATTGGGACCTTAGAAACAAATAATTCATTAATACGTTTCTTGCCAGTTCTTTGAAGAAGTGGTCCTTTCCCTTTGTTGATGTGTCTGCCTTACTTCATTGCATATTACCATCTCCAGGTCTTTTTGAATGAAGAGTTAGAATTATGTTGGGATCTTTCTAAAAGAAAATGGTAGTAAGAAAAATCAGAAGCAGTGAAATTCACTTTATTACTGTTCATATATAAATTTGCTTTAATGTAGAGGTCTTTAAAAAAACAAAATAAATCAGTCTTTCATCTTTTCCTATCTTGGTTAAGAATTTTTGCAAAAGAAAAATCAATACCCACAATATGATAACACATTTTTATTGTACAGTTGTAAGTATATAGTGAAATTGTGAATTTAAAACTCCAGGGTTTCTGACCAAGCTGAGGTCATTCTCACATGATGGAAGATAGCATTTCAAACAATCTTAAGTAGATTTTAGGTTTTCTCAAGACAGTTACAGGTGAGTCTGGCTAGAGGCAAAGGTTAATTTTTCCAAAGGTTTACAGGTGATTTTAAATCTGAATGACTCACAAGTATAGCAGTTAGTAGAGTAGTATAGCTAATACATGACTTTCTTCCTTCTAAAGAAATGTGGTTTCTGTAAGTGTCTGTCCTTAACCGCATTATGCAATTTTTGTTTACTTTTTTCCCTAAGATTTCTCCTTATATCAAATATCATTGTGTAGATAATAGTCATATTTATTTACATATACTTCAACCTTTCTCTTGAATTCACTAGACTGTATACTTTTCAAAAAGATATCTTATTGGCTTCCCTGGTGGCTCAGTGGTAAAGAATCTGCCTGCCACAACAGGAGACATGGGTTTGATCCTTGATCCGGGAAGATCCCACATGCCACAGGGCAACTAAGCTGGTGTACCACAGCTGTTGAGTCTGTGCTCTAGAGCCCGGGAACTGCAACTACTGAGCTTGCATTACAACTACTGAAGCCCACAATTCCTAGAGCCTGTGCTTTGCAACAAGAGAAGCCACCACAATGAGAAGCCCGACCACCGCAGCTACAGTGTAGCCCCCACTCTCTGCTACTAGAGAAAGCCTGCACAGAAAGGAAGACCCAGCACAACCAAAAATAATAAATAAAATTATATATATTTTTAAAAAGAAATCTTATTCACCAAATCACACTATCTGACAGTTCCAGAAACAATATAACCTCTAAGTGGAGAGTAGATTCTGAGCCAGCATTTATGTTAAGAGTTAAATCTAAGTTGAAAAGAGAAGAATGAAAAAGATAAACTCTTATCCAGGGACTGCAGGATGGTAGAGCAGAGCTTGGGCTGATTGGGGTTTATAAGCAGAGCTTCCTCTTAGCTTTCAAAAGTCAGGAGGAGGTCAGAGGGTCAAAGGGGTCTTGGAAAAATACTGCTATTAAATGGGTTGTAAGGGTGTCACATGCCATCCAATCTTAGGACTAGGGAAGGAACAAGCTATTCATAGGATTTCTGAGAAAAGTAGATTTTATACTGGATGGTCACCTTCTTTACCTGTAGGAAAGGCATGGCACTCTAAAGGAATTGAAGTATCATACAATCATCTTATACTAATTGTAATATTAGTATATTTGACTTCAGTGTAAATTTAATTTCTTACCATACATAGTCTTCAAACTGCAGTCCTTGACCAGCAGCATCAACATCACTTAGGAAATTGTGAGAAATACAATGATTGACCCCACCACAAACATACATACTAATCAGAAAACATAGGGGTGTAGCCAGGAATCTGGTTTTTTTAACAAGCTCTCCTAATGAACCTGATGCATCTGAGAACCAATGCAGTATACCAAAATGCATCAAATACTCACGGAAAGCCTCAGGTTCTTAGGAAACAAAGACAAAACAGGATCTGCCCTAATGCCAGAAAGTGTTATAGGGGTTCAAAGGGAGAAAATGTAAAAAATATTTTAACAATTACTTTTATTAATTGACTGTTTACTATATGTCAATTGCATTTGGCAAACCATATAATCTCATTTGATAGATAAGGAAACGGAAGTGCAGTGACAAAATATAAGTTGCCTAACTTTATATAATTGATAAGTGATAGGAATCAGAATCCTTATTCTTTGTTTCATATTGAAATGGCATAGGTAGATATACTGTCTGACCAGGGCACAGCTTAAACATCCTCACTGTACATGACAGTTTTAGGTTACACAAGAATGATGATGTCATATAATGGATTAATTTCTTCTCCACATCATCCACTTTATTTGTGAGAATTTGAAGCAAAGCTTGTCTTCAGAGCTAAGGATTAAAATGAAATTATACTGCTTCTAGTTCAAAAAACTTTGAAAAACTTTCATAGAAAATGTAATGTTTGAAAATGGGAATTTTTATAGGTAAAGTCTTTCAGACTTCAGACAAGCATTCTTTCTTAATTGTCAGATTATTTCATCCACACAAAAGAAAGATATATTCTTTAAAAGGAATGAAAGCCTAAATAATCAGGTAGCTTTAAGTGAAACAAATAAATAAAGTGAAAACTTAATATTATGGATCAGGTTGTTAGGATTTTTAAGTTATCCCTAATTCTCAAATGGCATTTTAAAAAATCTATGACTTTTTAAAGGATGCATTCATTGTATTAAATATAATACTAATCTTTACATCTTCACTGATAGCTCCATTGGTAAAGAATCCACCTGCAATGCAGGAGACCCCAGTTTGATTCCTGGGTTCAGAAGATCCACTGGAGAAGGGACATGCTACTCACTCCAGTATTCTTGTATTTCCCTTGTGGCTCAGCTGGTAAAGAATCCACCTGCAATGCAGGAGACCAGGGATCGATCCCTGGGCTTGGAAGATGTCCTGGAGAAGGGAAAGACTACCCTCTCCAGTATTCTGGCCTCACTCCAGTACTTCTGGCCTGGAGAATTCCATGGCCTGTATAGTCCATGGGGTCCCAAAGAGTCAGATACAACTTTTCATTTTCACTTAACTAGCTTTTACTTACATTATTCCACAATATAAGTGCAATTGTATACCATTGTAACAATATATCTTTTAGTTATTATTTTAAATTATATTTTATCATTTGATAATTTCCTGAAAACCTGAAAACAGAAATATTCTTAGTTATATTCATTGTATGCTATAGTGTATTTAGATGCACTCTATCAGAATAAAAAAAATTCAAACTATTAATTTGGAACTTGTCATATTTATAAAAATATTTATCACAAATGGATAAATAAAATGTATATTTCTACAGGGAATTATATAAAATGAATTGTAAAGGTTGTGTCTGCCTCCTGTCCAGGAAACTAATAATAATTAACTTATTATAGCTTTAGAAGCTGTTCTGAATCTGGATCATTTTTGTGAGTCTAATTTCCCTGGAATACCTTCTTCTGACCTATGGTTCCTATTTCCTACTACCTTGTGTTAATCACTTTACTTGTTAATATTTTATGTAAAGATTGATTCTCCAGAAATATAGTCCTCAATACGTGTTTTGATTGAACAACACTGCTGCCTTCTATTTCTCTAACTCAACATTCTACTTTGCTCTTTTTTTATTTCTGTTTCTCTGACTGGATAATTTTAAATGACCTATCTTTAAGTTCACTGATTCTTTCTTTTGCTTGAGCAACTCTGTTAGTGAAGCTCTCTATTGAATTTTTCAGTTCAGTTACTGTATTCTTCAACTCCAGAATTCTGTTTAGTTCATTTTTATAGTTTCTCTTTTGTTGATATTCTCATTCTGTTCATGTATCATTTTATTGATTTTGTTGTCTATCTGCACTCTATTGTAACTTACTAAGCCTCCTTAAGACAATTATTTTAAATTTTGGCCAGGCAATTGATAAACCTCCGTTTCTTTAGAGTAGAATGCTATGGATTAATTTTTCCTGATTATGTTTGTTGTCGCTTTGTATTGGTGTATGTTCATGTGAAGAAGCCATCTGTTCTAGTTTTTGTGAACTGACTTTGCAGGGAAAGATTTTTACCAATTCAGCTGGCTAGAGATTGTGGGAGTCTCTCAAACCCTTTTTTAAAATGGCTATGTATGTTCCACTCCTCTCTCACCCATCTCGGGGAGAATTCTCAGGATTAGCCACCTTCTCCAGATTTCACAGAGCCATATTTGATGCTAAGAACCATCTGCCCCCTTTCCCTTGGGCAGTACACTAGATTAAGTGTAAATTCTACTTTTCTCTTTCCTACCTGAACTAGAAAACTCAGGATTGTGCATCTTCTTTCTATTCCACTATCTGAGCCAGCTGCTAAGATCACAATGACTGTTGAAGTTCATAGCCCTTCTACTTTGGTGCATCCTCCATTAAATCTGAAACCGGTGTTACTGTGACATCCAAGAAAATGGCAAAGCCGTTAAAACAATCCTTAGACAGAAATTTGCCTATGTTTAGCACATGACACTTCCTTTTTTTATATCATTAAGTATGTTCAAACCATAATAGCTCAGGATCTAGCTATTTAATCACCTCATGGTGAATATCATGAGCTGCTTAATAAAGTTATTCACTATTAGTTTATGTACACTATATCCCTTTCATAATAGTATAAGTCTTTAGTTATAAAGAGATTTTGGTCAAATTTCTATGTTTGCAGATAAGTGCTTATATACTCCTATCTTTCAAAAGTCATGTTTCAACTGATGCTTCATTTGTTATTAATATATGAATATTTAGTTGTTAAAATGACTGTATTTATATATATATATATATTTTGAATGTGCACATTCAAAGTGAAACTTTTTTTTTCTTTACCTTTAAAGTGCAATTTTTCAATCCCAAGAGAAGAACCCATTGATAGCACAGTATTACCATCACTTTATAGCAGTTTCTAAACTGGCATTTATCATTTTTCTAAAGAAAATAACCATTCTGAAAATGAATAAATTCACTGAAATGAATTCTGAAAATGAGTATTTCAGCCACTCAGTATTATGCTAGAATTAGCATTCAAAGGATTCAACTGGAGTGTAGGAATACTATAGGAAGCAACAGCTGTTTCTCCTCTCTGTTAATGACTACAGTAGACAGTAAACTTCAGGAAATAGTATGGTTTTCTTAAAATGACTATGGGTTTTGTAAACACAAAAGCCTGGGATCATATCCTATTTCTGCCTTTTACTGGCTAGGGAAACTTCAGCAAATTGTTCAGCTTCTATGAGTTTTGTTTCTCCACTTGTCAAATAAATAAGTTGTAAGTTGTTGAAAGAATTTCATTGAGGCAATGAACATACAATGCCTACCTGTAAACTTCTCAGTTTCTTGCAATCCCCTTTATTTCCATGGCATCACACTTTACAAAGAAATGGTCCAAGACCACTAGAGAGTGACTTCTTAAAGCCAGTAGCTCTGGAATCAGAATGTCTGCATCAGAATCCCAAGACCAAGTCTTGCTGGCCCTATTATTCTGTGCTCACCTCCTAGGACTCAGAATTACAAGAGAACACACAGAAGTAAAGGAGAAGGCAATGGCACCCCACTCCAGTACTCTTGCCTGGACAATCCCATGGATGGAGGAGCCTGGTAGGCTGCAGTCCATGGGGTCGCGAAGAGTTGGACACCACTGAGCGACTTCACTGTCACTTTTCACTTTCATGCATTGGAGAAGGAAATGGCAACCCACTCCAGTATTCTTGTCTGGAGAATCCCAGGGACGGAGGAGCCTAGTGGGCTGCCGTCTATGGGGTCTCACAGAGTCAGACACGACTGAAGTGATTTAGCAGCGTAGCAGCAGCACACAGAAGTAAAGAGTTTAGTGCAAAATTGACACAATTGACACACAATGATCCAATATTCAGATTTGTTATCATTGCAGCCTTCATGTCTGGGCTGAAACATTCCACCTATCTTATGGCTTTAGTGAACTAACTATAGTTGCTTTTTTTTAAAAAAATAATTTATTTTGCATATTTAATTTTATACTTTTTAAATATAAATTTATTTATTTTAATTGGAGGTTAATTACTTTACAATATTCTATTGGTTTTGCCATACATCAACATTAATTCACCACGGGTGTACACATGTTCCCCATCCTGAAACCTCTCCCTCCTCCCTCCTCATACCATCCCTCTGGGTCGTCCCAGTGCACCAGCCCCAAGCATCCAGTATCATGCATCAAACCTGGACTGGCGATTCGTTTCATATATGATGTTATACACATTTCAATGCCATTCTCCCAAATCATCCCATCCTCTCCCTCTCCCACAGAGTCCAAAACTGTTCTGTACATCTGTGTCTCTTTTGCCATCTCGCATACAGGGTTATCATTACCATCTTTCTAAATTCCATATATATGTGTCAGTATACTGTATTGGTGTTTTTCTTTCTGGCTTATTTCACTCTGTATAATAGGCTCCAGTTTCATCCACCTCATTAGAACTGATTCAAATGTATTCTTTTTAATGGCTGTGTGATACTCCATTGTGTATATGTACCACAGCTTTCTTATCCATTCATTTGCTGGTGGACATCTAGGTTGCTTCCATGTCCTGGCTATTATAAACAGTGCTGCAACGAACATTGGGGTTCACGTGTGTCTTTCAATTCTGATTTCCTCAGTGTGTATAGTTGCTTTATTGTTAGGTATTCACAATGTTGATTCTCAAAAGTGGTCTATGAGAGTCATTGTTAACAAAGATAGCTTTGTTAAGAGGATTATTTCACCTGAAACCATTATTTGGCAAGTCTTACAACTTCTTATCCTCAAAACCTATAGTTTAAAAAGCTGTAGGTTACAAAAGATGCTAGATATTTGACTGGTCAGATTTCTCATTAAAATAATAATTTCCAGCATGTCACTTTTTGGTATAGGTAGCATGCCTCTCTTCTTTCTTTCTCTCTTTCTTCCTTCCGTCCTCCTTTCCTACTTGCTTCTTTTATTTACACATCCACTCATTTATTTAACAAGCTCATTCATGTGAGCTCTGGAGTGGGATGTTCACTGTTTGAATCCTGGCACCAACTTAATTAATTTGATGTCTCCTGTATAAGCTATTTAACCTCTCAGCCTCAAATCTCCTTCTGTCAACATTAGATAATATGAGCATCTATTGTCAAGGAACAACTAAATGAGATAGTACAAATCCCCTTGCACAGTGCTACATAAAAGTTCAGGAAATTTTAGCTGTTATAAGTACTAGTTTCTTATTAAATGAGCTTATTATTCCTCTTTCTTGTCCTCTTTCTCTTCCTTTCACTACCACCACCACTACCTGCCAGCAATCCACCAGAGGCTGGCTCTGCACTGACTGAAACAAACAAAAAGCAAACAAAACAAAATCATTGTCTCTGTCTTTATGGAATGCACAATTTGTGAATAAACACATAGTTTATGGAGAAACCAAATTGTAAACAGAAGATTATAATTTTTGATAACTATTTGAAGGAAAAACACTTTGGGGACTAACTGGAGGGGGTCCACTTAGGATATTTGTGAAGCTTCTCTCTACTTCTGTGGAAGTTGTGTTTTAGCCAAGACCTGAAGAGAAGCCACAAATATTTAAAAAAAAAACAGAAGAAGAGTTTGGATGTGTAAGGCAGTGAGAGCAACTTTAGTAGATGGAAAAAGAGATGAGTGTTACGTCTTAGACAATGCAGGATTCATAGGTAATAAAAAATGTTAGATTCCATTTGAATATTTATTTGAAGCATTTATCCTTATTCTTGGAAGGCTGGGAGCCTCAATTGTTGATATTATAGATTTTACTCTTCTTTTTTTATAGTCTTTAAACCTACTGAAGTGTTTATAGGACATTCTGCTATTCTGAACATGTACAAAATACAATATTTGTCACAAGAAAAGAAAAATACACCAAATATCAAATTTTGTGCATTGCAAATATCAAATTGTCAATGTTAAAATCTTCAAATTGTTTATCAGTTAAGATTTTAATTTACTAAAGCTGTTTTATTTATTCTTCAGGCTTTGTTCACAGATAAGAATATTGAAATCATGGAGTTAACATAAAGTGATAAAAGAAAAAAATCTTGGTGTTATGATATATCCAGCAAGCCAGAACTGTGCAAATTCACCAATTAAATTTGACAACTCCTTAAAAGATTCAATCCCACAGATGCAATATGACAATCCTAAAGTGGGAACAGTACATGAAACACTGCATCCTGCTCTTTCACCTAGCTGTTCTTTCTTACAGCTACACAATCAGAACTGCATTTAAGGAGTAGACAGTGGAAAATTCAGTTAGTACACAGACATCAGATGTAAAAAGAACCTTGTCTTTGTCACTCAGAGGATGCAAACAAACAAAAAAAATCATTGGATCTTAATGACTTCTTACTGCACTGTTTCTGTTTCTTCTTGCCATTTTCTTATTCATGCTAAAATGTGACAGCAATGAGTCAACCCCTTTCAAATGATTTAGCAAATTGCTATGTTTCTTTGTTTCTGAAAATAATTTCCTAAAATAGAATTTTTAAAAAACATAATTGTGTTTTGCTATTACCAAACAATAATCTCTGTATTTGAAAAGCTCTTTAATTTAGCCCTAGGGCTTAAATTAAACTTTCTACTAGCAGAGGTTTTACATTCTCTTCAGGTAGACACGTTGTTCAGGGCTGTGATTAATTGGGCAAGCCTGATTCCTTATATTTAGAGCCCACTTGTAAGTAGAAGTGAGAAATGAATTGTGCCAAGAGCCTTCAGTTCTATTTTTATTAATAGAGCAGATTACATAGATCATGAAAACAATCTTCTAATTTATAAGAGTCAATCTAATGTCTTGTTAAACAAGAGTTATTATTATTGAGCTTAGACTATTGAAGTGTGTTATACCAGAGGGCCACTTCCCACACTGAAGAATACTGCTGTGAACACTAGCATGTTAACCACATGCTAATGGGCTCTCGGCAGCCTGATAAGTTATTGATTATCTCAGCTGGCATAATTCGTATCAGGAAGAGACAGCGTAGTTAACTGGAATTTAAGTTCTTCCTTTTTGCAACTTGAAACAGACTCAGATGCTCATCAGTCACTTTATTCAGGGCCATGGTAACAGACAGGAGGCTTTGTCCATAGGTGGATGGGTCTTTTCAGAAAGGAGCAGTGCAGAGCTCCATTAAACTCTGGCCCAGAAAATTTCAACTATTATACCTGTTAATCTAAACAGTAACTGAAATGCCATATGGAAGAGCAGTTCAAAGCCACTTGCTGTTGTTCTCTTGTTAATGTGAATGATAAAATTATCCTGAATTTTGTATTTTGTTCATTTTTACCAAGTGAAAAATAAAATGGATAAGGATAAAGAATATATGTGATTATAAAAGGCTATGCTTAAAAGAAGTATTCACATGGTAATAGTCAATCATATTATTTTAAAGCATTTTTATAGAAAAGAGTTTCCATTATGAATAATATTTAAACATATGCGGAAAGTAATTTTCCAGAGGATTTTCCCCACACAAAGTTGTGATCAGTGTGGTTTGTTATGTTCAGTGAAAACTGGAACCCTTACAACCTGTGCTTCAGCTGACACCTTTCTCCTAACATTACAGCTTTTTATAATGGGAAGAGAAATGCACGTTGAAAATTGTAAAGAGGCAATAAAATAGCTTTTAAATAAAAAATATATTATTGTGAAATAATGTAGGCATTGTAAATTGGCAAGACTTCATGACACATTGCTACATCTATTCATTTGTGGAAGTGTTTGAAAATTGCACAGAAGGGCTTGGTTTCATGTTTTGGAAGAATGGTTAAGCTTAGTGTGACAGTTTGTTAAAAGAGGAATCGTAAGAGGAAAGAGAATTTCTGTTCTCTTGGTGAATAATTCACCTTTTAATCGGTTTTCTCCACACATATTTAAATTATGTAATATTTTGCCAAGTAGAGGATCACATTTCAGTTGTAGCCACTTATGACAGCTGGGTAAACAAAGTCACACCTGGCATTATTCACTAATTCCAGCCAAATGGGGCTTGCTCCATTGTTTTAATCAGAAATGTTTTTCCTTTCATCTGCTGCTGCTGCTGCTGCTGCCAGTGCTGCTGCTGCTGCTGCTGCTGCTGTTGTTAAGTCACTTCAGTCATGTCCGACTCTGTGCGACCCCATAGATGGCAGCCCACCAGGCTCCCCTGTCCCTGGGATTCTCCAGGCAAGAACACTGTAGTGGGTTGCCATTTCCTTCTCCGATGCATGAAAGTGAAAAGTGAAAGTGAAGTTGCTCAGTCGTGTCCAACTCATAATGATAATAGCAGCCACAAAAATTCTTATGGAATATGTAAATTGTTAAAGTGGCAACATATCTGAAATAATGAGCCACTTAAAGTAATACAGTATATTGATTAAGAGTTTGGACTTAGAAGTTGGAAATGCCTGTGTCAAATACCAGCCTTGTGGTCTTAGGCAAGGTAATTAAGTTCTACAATACACCAGCCCACCCTCAATTTGTTCAACAATAACATGGGACTGAAATACCTATGTGATATAAGTTGTTTTAAGAATTAAAGGAGGCGGGGCGGTCCTAAGATGGTGGAGGAATAGGACGGGAAGACCACTCTCTCCCTCACAAATTCCTCAAAAGAATATTTCAACGCTGAGAAAACTCCACAAAACAACTTCTGAATGCTGGCAGAGGACATCAGGCATCCAGAAAAGCAGATCATTGTCTTCAAAAACAGGTAGGAAAAAATATAAAAGACGAAAAAGGAGACAAAGGAGGTGGGGAGGGAGCTCCATCCTGGGAAGGGAAGCCCATCCTGGGAAGGGAATTTTTAGAAGAGAGGTTTCCAAACACCAGGAAACACTCTCCCTGCCGAGTCTGTGGTGAGCCTTGGAAACACAGAGGGCAACCTAATGGGAAGGAAAAATAAATAAATAATTAAAACCACCAGATTACAAGCCCAACAGTAACTCCCCGAGTGGAAAAGCAGCTCAGACGCCTGCATCCGCCACTGGGAAGTGGGGGCAGGGCAGGGAAGCGCGGGAGGCACGGGCTGCAGTGCTTTGTAAGAATCGGGCAGGAACGCCCCACGCACAACCAGAACGATCTAACTTGGGCTAGCAAACTTGGATAGCTATCATGCGAAAAACTCGAACATAAGACACTGCCAGGACCGCGCACAGAACAAAGGATGGAACGGAAATAGCCGGCTGCAGACCATCCCCCACCAGGGACAGGCAGCCAGAGCCGTAAGGGCTGGAAAGGGGCAATTGCAGCCCCAGTGAGACTCTACCTACCAAACTGCAAGCTGGCTTCTTTGCTAAGACTTCTGGGGGTGCTGGACAGTCACCATCTGCCTCACAAGGGGCACCAGCGGTACACCCAGAAAACTGAGCAGCAGAGACAGAAAAGGTGACAAGTCGCAGCGACCGCACTTGCCAAACTCCTGAGCTACTCGGACCTGGGAAGGGCACAAAACACAGTCCCAACTGAATCTGAGCCTCTGAGGGCTACTTGAGCGCTGAACCTGAGCGGCTTAGACCAGGGAGGGGCACGCAGCCTAGGGCCGGCCTCAGATGGTTCCTGGCTGAGCATCGTAGAACCGGAGTGGTTTGTGCGCCGGGAGAAGGGACAGGTCCAGCGGGGCTGAGACACTGTGTGTACACAACAGTGCTATTTGTTTGCAGCATCCCCCCCTCCCCACAGCACGACTGAACTAGTGAGCCTAAAAAACCAGCAAACAGAAGAAGTTAAACAGAAGGAACCGCCTTGGAAGTGACCCCACATGGCCCACAACATCAGAGAAGGGCCAGATATATCTGTACTATTTTTACAATCATTCCTTTTATTTTTTTCTTTTTTTTCTTATTTTTTCTTTCTTTTTTTCCTAACTTTTTCTTTAATTGTTAAGTCTTCTATTTCTCCTCTAATTTTTATTTCTATAACCTACTATTACTGTTCAAAAAAAAGACTCTATTTGTTTTTTTTAAGGCAAAGACCATATATAGTCTTTGTATGGTTGTTGGTGGTGTTTTTTAAATAATTCTTGTGGCTTTTTTCTTTTCTTTTCTTTTCTTTTTTTTTTCTTTTTTCCTTCTGCTTCCTTTCTTTAATATTGTATTTTTGAAAATCCAGCCTCTACTCTAGATTTTTAATCTTTGCTTTTTGGTTTTTGTTGTCAATTTTGTACATTTAAAAACCCAAACTTCACTACCCAATTTTACCTCAGAGTGAGATTACTGGCTTGACCACTCTCTCCTCCTTTGGACTCTCCTTTTTCTCCACCAGGTGGCCTCTGTCTCTTTCCTCCCCCATCTCTTCTCTATCCAACTCTGTGAATCTCTGTGTGTTCCAGACAGTGGAGAACACCTAAGGAACTGGTTACTGGCAGGATTTATCTCTCTCCTTTTCGTTCCTCTCTCTTATCCTCCTGGCCACCTCTGTCTACTTCCTCCCTCTCCTCTTCCCTGTATAACTCCGTAAATACCACTGAGCGGTCCAGACTATGGAGTGCACATTAGGAAGTGACTTCTGGCTAGCTTGCTCTCTCCTCTTTTGATCTCACCCCATCTCATTCCAGTCACCTCTAACTACCCCCTCCCTCTTTTCTTCTCCATGTAACTCAGTGAACCTCTCTGGGTGTCCCTCAATGTGGAGAAACTTTTCATCTTTAATCTAGATGTTTTATCATCGGTGCTGTATAGATGGAGAAGTCTAGAGGCTACTGTAAAAATAAAACTGAAAACCAGAAGCAGGAGGCTTAAGTCCAAAGCCTGAGAACATCAGAGAACTCCTGAATTCAGGGAACATTAAGCAATAGGAGTTCATCAAATGCCTCCATACCTAAACTGAAACCAAGCTCCACCCAAGGGCCAACAAATTCCAGAGCAAGACATACCACGCAAATTCTCCAGCAACACAGGAACACACCCCTGAGCTTCAATATACAGGCAACTCAAAGCTACTCCAAAACCTTTGACGTCTCATAACCCATTACTGGTCACTCCACTGCACTCCAGAGAGAAGAAACCCAGCTCCACCCACCAAAACTCCAACACAAGCCTCCCTAACCAGGAAACCTTGACAAGCCACTGATACAACCCCACCCACAGTGAGGAAGCTCCATAATAAAGAGAACTCCACAAATTACCAGAATATAAAAAGGCCACCCCAAACGCTGCAATATAACCAAGATGAAGAGACAGAGGAATACTCAGCAGGCAAAGGAACAGGAGAAATGCCCACCAAACCAAACAAAAGAGGAAGAGATAGGGAATCTACCTGAGAAAGGATTCCGAATATTGATAGTGAAAATGATCCAAAATCTTGAAATCAAAATGGAATCACAGATAAAATAGCCTAGAGACAAGGATTGAGAAGATGCAAGAAAGGTTTAACAAGGACCTAGAAGAAATAAAAAAGAGTCAATATATAATGAATAATGCAATAAATGAGATCAGAAACACTCTGGAGGCAACAAACAGTAGAATAATGGAGGCAGAAGATAGAATTAGTGAAATAGAAGATAGAATGGTAGAAATAAATGAATCAGAGAGGAAACAAGAAAAACGAATTAAAAGAAATGAGGACAATCTCAGAGACCTCCAGGACAATATGAAATGCTCCAACATTCGAATTATAGGAGTCCCAGAAGAAGAAGACAAAAAGAAAGACCATGAGAAAATCCTTGAGGAGATAATAGTTGAAAACTTCCCTAAAATGGGGAGGGAAATAATCATTCAAGTCCAAGAAACACAGAGAGTTCCAAATAGGATAAACCCAAGGCAAAACACCCCAAGACACATATTAATCAAATTAACAAAGATCAAACACAAGGAACAAATATTAAAAGCAGCAAGGGAAAAACAACAAATAACACACAAGGGGATTCCCATAAGGATAACTGCAAATCTTTCGAAAGAAACTCTTCAAGCCAGGAGGGAATGGCAAGACATACTTAAAGTGATGAAAGAAAATAACCTACAGCCCAGATTACTGTACACAGCAAGGATCTCATTCAAATACGAAGGAGAAATCAAAAGCTTTATAGACAAACAAAAGCTGAGAGAATTCAGCACCACCAAACCAGCTCTCCAACAAATTCTAAAGGATATTCTCTAGACAGGAAACACAAAAAGGGCATATAAATCCAAACCCAAAACAATAAAGTAAATGGTAACAGGATCATACTTATCAATAATTACCTTAAAAGTTAATGGGTTGAATGCCCCAACCAAAAGGCAAAGATTGGCCGAATGGATACAAAAACAAGACCCCTCTATATGCTGCTTACAAGAGACCCACCTCAAAACAAGGGACACATACAGACTGAAAGTAAAGGGCTGGAAAAATATATTCCACGCAAATAGAGACCAAAAGAAAGCAGGAGTGGCAATACTCATATTTGATAAAATAGACTTTAAAACAAAGGCTGTGAAAAGAGACAAAGAAGGCCACTACATAATGATCAAAGGATCAATCCAAGAAGAAGATATAACAATTATAAATATATATGCACCCAATATAGGAGCACCGCAATATGTAAGACAAATGCTAACAAGTATGAAAGGGGAAATTAACAATAACACAATAATAGTGGGAGACTTTAATACCCCACTCA
Source organism: Ovis aries (assembly GCF_016772045.2). Classification (NCBI taxonomy): domain Eukaryota; kingdom Metazoa; phylum Chordata; class Mammalia; order Artiodactyla; family Bovidae; genus Ovis; species Ovis aries. The sequence goes on along the minus strand of NC_056054.1, from coordinate 48,402,442 downwards.
CACCTATGGACAGATCAACAAAACAGAAAATTAACAAAGAAATGCAAACTTTAAATGATACATTAGACCAGTTAGACCTAATTGATATCTATAGGACATTTCACCCCAAAACAATGAATTTCACCTTTTTCTCAAGTGCTTATGGAACCTTCTCCAGGATAGATCACATCCTGGGCCATAAATCTAACCTTGATAAATTTAAAAAATCGAAATCATTCCAAGCATCTTTTCTGACCATAATGTATTAAGATTAGATCTCAAATATAGGAGAAAAACTATTAAAAATTCCAACATATGGAGGTCGAACAACACAGTTCTGAATAACCAACAACTCACAGAAGAACTCAAAAAAGAAATCAAAATATGCATTGAAACTAATGAAAATGAAAACACAACAACCCAAAACCTGTGGGACACTATACAAGCAGTGCTTAGAGGAAAGTTCATAGTAATACAGGCATACCTCAACAAACAAGAAAAAAGTCGAATAAATAACCTAACTCTACACCTAAAGCAACTAAAAAAGAAAAAATTGGAGAACCCCAGAGTTAGTAGAAGGAAAGAAATCTTAAAAATTAGGGCAGAAATAAATGCAAAAGAAACAAAAGAGACCATAGCAAAAATCAACAAAGCCAAAAGCTGGTTCTTTGAAAGGATAAATAAAATTGACAAACCATTAGCCAGACTCATCAAGAAGCAAAGAGAGAAAAATCAAATCAATAAAATTAGAAATGAAAATGGAGAGATCACAACAGACAACACAGAAATACAAAGGATCATAAGAGACTACTATCAGCAGTTATATGCCAATAAAATGGACAACGTGGAAGAAATGGGCAAATTCTTAGAAAAGTAAAATTTTCCAAAACTGAACCAGGAAGAAATAGAAAATCTTAACAGACCCATCACAAGCATGGAAGTTGAAACTGTAATCAGAAATCTTCCAGCAAACAAAAGCCCAGGTCCAGACGGCTTCACAGCTGAATTCTACCAAAAATTTCGAGAAGAGCTAACACCTATCCTACTCAAACTCTTCCAGAAAATTGCAGAGGAAGGTAAACTTCCAAACTCATTCTATGAGGCCACCATCACCCTAATACCAAAACCTGACAAAGATACTACCAAAAAAGAAAACCACAAGCCAGTATCACTGATGAACATAGATGCAAAAATCCTCAACAAAATTCTAGCAATCAGAATCCAACAACACATTAAAAAGATCATACACCATGACCAAATAGGCTTTATCCCAGGGATGCAAGAATTCTTCAATATCTGCGAATCAATCAATATAATACACCACATTAAAAAATTGAAAAATAAAAGCCATATGATAATCTCAATAGATGTAGAGAAAGCCTTTGACAAAATTCAACATCCATTTATGATAAAAACTCTCCAGAAAGCAGGAATAGAAGGAACATACCTCAACATAATAAAAGCTATATATGACAAACCCACAGCAAACATTATCCTCAAAGGTGAAAAATTGAAAGCATTTCCCCTAAAGTCAGGAACAAGACAAGGGTGTCCACTTTCACCGCTACTATTCAACATAGTTCTGGAAGTTTTGGCCACAGCAATCAGAGCAGAAAAAGAAATAAAAGGAATCCAAATTGGAAAGAAGAAGTAAAACTCTCACTGTTTGCAGATGACATGATCCTCTACATGGAAAACCCTAAAGACTCCACCAGAAAATTACTAGAGCTAATCAATGAATATAGTAAAGTTGCAGGATATAAAATCAACACACAGAAATCCCTTGCATTCCTATACACTAATAATGAGAAAGTAGAAAAAGAAATTAAGGAAACAATTCCATTCACCATTGCAATGAAAAGAATAAAATACTTAGAATATATCTACCTAAAGAAACTAAAGACCTATATATAGAAAACTATAAAACACTGATGAAAAAAATCAAAGAGGACACTAATAGATAGAGAAATATACCATGTTCATGGATCGAAAGAATCAATATAGTGAACATGAATATACTACCCAAAGCAATTTACAAATTCAATGCAATCCTATCAAGCTACCAGCCATAGTTTTCACAGAACTAGAACAAATAATTTCAAGATTTGTATGGAAATACAACAAACCTCAAATAGCCAAAGCAATCTTGAGAAAGAAGAATGGAACTGGAGGAATCAACTTGCCTGACTTCAGGCTCTACTACAAAGCCACAGTCATCAAGACAGTATGGTACTGGCACAAAGACAGAAATATAGATCAATGGAAAAAAATAGAAAGCCCAGAGATAAATCCACACACATATGGACACCTTATCTTTGACAAAAGAGGCAAGAATATACAATGGAGTAAAGACAATCTCTTTAACAAGTGGTGCTGGGAAAACTGGTCAACCACTTGTAAAAGAATGAAACTAGATCACTTTCTAACACCGCACACAAAAATAAACTCAAAATGGATTAAAGATCTAAATGTAAGACCAGAAACTATAAAACTCCTAGAGGAGAACATAGGCAAAACACTCTCAGACATAAATCACAGCAGGATCCTCTATGATCCACCTCCCAGAATTCTGGAAATAAAAGCAAAAATAAACAAATGGGATCTAATTAAAATTAAAAGCTTCTGCACAACAAAGGAAAATATAAGCAAGGTGAAAAGACAGCCTTCTGGATGGGAGAAAATAATAGCAAATGAAACAACTGACAAACAACTAATCTCAAAAATATACAAGCAACTTATGCAGCTCAATTCCAGAAAAATAAATGACCCAATCAAAAAATGGGCCAAAGAACTAAATAGACATTTCTCCAAAGAAGACATACAGATGGCTAACAAACACATGAAAAGATGCTCAACATCACTCATTATTAGAGAAATGCAAATCAAAACCACAATGAGGTACCACTTCACACCAGTCAGAATGGCTGCGATCCAAACATTTGCAAGCAATAAATGCTGGAGAGGGTGTGGAGAAAAGGGAACCCTCCTACATTGTTGGTGGGAATGCAAACTAGTACAGCCACTATGGAGAATAGTGTGGAGATTCCTTAGAAAATTGCAAATAGAACTGCCCTATGACCCAGCAATCCCACTGCTGGGCATACACACCAAGGAAACCAGAATTGGAAGAGACACATGTACCCCGATGTTCATCGCAGCACTATTTGTAATAGGCAGGACATGGAAACAACCTAGATGCCCATCAGCAGATGAATGGATAAGGAAGCTGTGGTACATATACACAATGGAGTATTACTCAGCCGTTAAAAAGAATACATTTGAATCAGTTCTGATGAGATGGATGAAACTGGAGCCGATTATACAGAGTGAAGTAAGCCAGAAAGAAAAACATCAATACAGTATACTAACACATATATATGGAATTTAGAAAGAAGGCAATGATGACCCTGTATGCAAGACAGCAAAAAAGACACAGATGTGTATACCAGACTTTTGGACTCAGAGGGAGAGGGAGAAGGTGGGATGATATGCGGGACTGGCATTGAAACATGTATACTATCATGTAAGAATCGAATCGCCAGTCTATGTCCGAAGCAGGATACAGCATGCTTGGGGCTGGTGCATGGGGATGACCCAGAGGGATTTTATGGGGAGGGAGGTGGGAGGAGGGTTCATGTTTGGGAACACATGTACACCCATGGTGGATTCATGTCAATGTATGGCAAAACCAATACAGTATTGTAAAGTAAAATAAAGTGTAAATATTTATCCTTTCAAAGAACCAGCTTTTGGCTTTGTTGATTTTTGCTATGGTCTCTTTTGTTTCTTTTGCATTTATTTCTGCCCTAATTTTTAAGATTTCTTTCCTTCTACTAACTCTGGGGTTCTCCAATTCTTCTTTTTCTAGTTGCTTTAGTTGTAGAGTTAGGTTATTTATTTGACTTTTTTCTTGTTTCTTGAGGTATGCCTGTATTGCTATGAACTTTCCTCTTAGCACTGCTTTTATAGTGTCCCACAGGTTTTGGGTTGTTGTGTTTTCATTTTCATTAGTTTCTATGCATATTTTGATTTCTTTTTGATTTCTTCTGTGATTTGTTGGTTATTCAGAAGTGTGTTGTTCAACCTCCATATGTTGGAATTTTTAATAGTTTTTCTCCTGTAATTGAGATCTAATCTTAATGCACTGTGGTCAGAAAAGATGCTTGGAATGATTTCGATTTTTTTGAATTTATCAAGTTTAGATTTATGGCCCAGGATGTGATCTATCCTGGAGAAGGTTCCATGAGCACTTGAAAAAAAGGTGAAATTCGTTGTTTTGGGGTGAAATGTCCTATAGATATCAATTAGGTCTAACTGATCTAATGTATCATTTAAAGTTTGCGTTTCTTTGTTAATTTTCTGTTTAGTTGATCTGTCCATAGGTGTGAGTGGGGTATTAAAGTCTCCCACTATTATTGTGTTATTGTTGATTTCCCCTTTCATACTTGTTAGCATTTGTCTTACATATTGTGGTGCTCCTATATTGGGTGCATATATATTTATAATTGTTATGTCTTCTTCTTGGATTGTTCCTTTGATCATTATGTAGTGGCCTTCTTTGTCTCTTTTCACAGCCTTTGTTTTAAAGTCTATTTTATCGGATATGAGTATTGCCACTCCTGCTTTCTTTTGGTCTCTATTTGCGTGGTATATCTTTTCCAGCCCTTCACTTTCAGTCTGTATGTGTCCCTTGTTTTGAGGTGGGTCTCTTGTAAGCAGCATATAGACGGGTCTTGTTTTTGTATCCATTCTGCCAGTCTTTGTCTTTTGGTTGGGGCGTTCAACCCATTTACGTTTAAGGTAATTATTGATAAGTATGATCCCGTTGCCATTTACTTTATTGTTTTGGGTTCGGGTTTATACACCTTTTTTGTGTTTCCTGTCTAGAGGATATCCTTTAGAATTTGTTGGAGAGCTGGTTTGGTGGTGCTGAATTCTCTCAGCTTTTGCTTGTCTGTAAAGATTTTGATTTCTCCTTCGTATTTGAATGAGATCCTTGCTGGGTACAGTAATCTGGGCTGTAGGTTATTGTCTTTCATCACTTTAAGTATGTCTTGCCATTCCCTCCTGGCCTGAAGAGTTTCTATTGACAGATCAGCTGTTATCCTTATGGGAATCCCCTTGTGTGTTGCTGGTTCTTTGAAAGGATAAATAAAATTGACAAACCATTAGCCAGACTCATCAAGAAGCAAAGAGAGAAAAATCAAATCAATAAAATTAGAAATGAAAATGGAGAGATCACAACAGACAACACAGAAATACAAAGGATCATAAGAGACTACTATCAGCAGTTGTATGCCAATAAAATGGACAACTTGGAAGAAATGGACAAATTCTTAGAAAAGTACAATTTTCCAAAACTGAACCAGGAAGAAATAGAAAATCTTAACAGACCCATCACAAGCACGGAAATTGATACTGTAATCAGAAATCTTCCAGCAAACAAAAGCCCAGGTCCAGATGGCTTCACAGCTGAATTCTACCAAAAATTTCGAGAAGAGCTAACACCTATCCTACTCAAACTCTTCCAGAAAATTGCAGAGGAAGGTAAACTTCCAAACTCATTCTATGAGGCCACCATCACCCTAATACCAAAACCTGACAAAGATGTCACAAAAAAAGAAAACTACAGGCCAATATCTCTGATGAACATAGATGCAAAAATCCTCAACAAAATTCTAGCAATCAGAATCCAACAACACATTAAAAAGATCATACACCATGACCAAGTGGGCTTTATCCCAGGGATGCAAGGATTCTTCAATATCCGCAAATCAATCAATGTAATTCACCACATTAAAAATTGAAAAATAAAAACCATATGATTATCTCAATAGATGCAGAGAAGGCCTTTGACAAAATTCAACATCCATTTATGATAAAAACTCTCCAGAAAGCAGGAATAGAAGGAACATACCTCAACATAATAAAAGCTATCTATGACAAACCCACAGCGAACATTATCCTCAATGGTGAAAAATTGAAAGCATTTCCCTAAAGTCAGGAACAAGACAAGGGTGTCCACTTTCACCGCTACTATTCAACATAGTTCTGGAAGTTTTGGCCACAGCAATCAGAGCAGAAAAAGAAATAAAAGGAATCCAAATTGGAAAAGAAGAAGTAAAACTCTCACTGTTTGCAGATGACATGATCCTCTACATGGAAAACCCTAAAGACTCCACCAGAAAATTACTAGAGCTCATCAATGAATATAGTAAAGTTGCAGGATATAAAATCAACACACAGAAATCCCTTGCATTCCTATACACTAATAATGAGAAAGTAGAAAAAGAAATTAAGGAAACAATTCCATTCACCATTGCAACGAAAAGAATAAAATACTTAGGAATATATCTTCCTAAAGAAACTAAAGACCTATATATGGAAAACTATAAAACACTGATGAAAGAAATCAAAGAGGACACTAATAGATGGAGAAATATACCATGTTCATGGATTGGAAGAATCAATATAGTGAAAATGAGTATACTACCCAAAGCAATTTACAAATTCAATGCAATCCCTATCAAGCTACCAGCCACATTTTCACAGAACTAGAACAAATAATTTCAAGATTTGTATGGAAATACAAAAACCTCGAATAGCCAAAGCAATCTTGAGAAAGAAGAATGGAACTGGAGGAATCAACTTGCCTGACTTCAGGCTCTACTACAAAGCCACAGTCATCAAGACAGTATGGTACTGGCACAAAGACAGACATATAGATCAATGGAACAAAATAGAAAGCCCAGAGATAAATCCACACACATATGGACACCTTATCTTCGACAAAGGAGGCAAGAATATACAATGGAGTAAAGACAATCTCTTTAACAAGTGGTGCTGGGAAAACTGGTCAACCACTTGTAAAAGAATGAAACTAGATCACTTTCTAACACCGCACACAAAAATAAACTCAAAATGGATTAAAGATCTAAATGTAAGATCAGAAACTATAAAACTCCTAGAGGAGAACATAGGCAAAACACTCTCAGACATAAATCACAGCAGGATCCTCTATGATCCACCTCCCAGAATTCTGGAAATAAAAGCAAAAATAAACAAATGGGATCTAATTAAAATTAAAAGCTTCTGCACAACAAAGGAAAATATAAGCAAGGTGAAAAGACAGCCTTCTGAATGGGAGAAAATAATAGCAAATGAAGCAACTGACAAACAACTAATCTCAAAAATATACAAGCAACTTCTGCAGCTCAACTCCAGAAAAATAAACGACCCAATCAAAAAATGGGCCAAAGAACTAAATAGACATTTCTCCAAAGAAGACATACGGATGGCTAACAAACACATGAAAAGATGCTCAACATCACTCATTATTAGAGAAATGCAAATCAAAACCACAATGAGGTACCACTTCACACCAGTCAGAATGGCTGCGATCCAAAAATCTGCAAGCAATAAATGCTGGAGAGGGTGTGGAGAAAAGGGAACCCTCCTACACTGTTGGTGGGAATGCAAACTAGTACAGCCACTATGGAGAACAGTGTGGAGATTCCTTAAAAATTGCAAATAGAGCTACCTTATGACCCAGCAATCCCACTTCTGGGCATACACACCGAGGAAACCAGAATTGAAAGAGACACATGTACCCCAATGTTCATCGCAGCACTGTTTATAATAGCCAGGACATGGAAACAACCTAGATGTCCATCAGTAGATGAATGGATAAGAAAGCTGTGGTACATATACACAATGGAGTATTACTCAGCCGTTAAAAAGAATTCATTTGAATCAGTTCTGTTGAGATGGATGAAACTGGAGCCGATTATACAGAGTGAAGTAAGCCAGAAAGAAAAACACCAATACAGTATACTAACACATATATATGGAATTTAGGAAGATGGCAATGACGACCCTGTATGCAAGACAGGGAAAGAGACACAGATGTGTATAACGGACTTTTGGACTCAGAGGGAGAGGGAGAGGGTGGGATGATTTGGGAGAATGACATTCTAACATGTATACTATCATGTGAATTGAATCGCCAGTCTATGTCTGACGCAGGATGCAGCATGCTTGGGGCTGGTGCATGGGGATGACCCAGAAAGATGTTATGGGGAGGGAGGTGGGAGGGGGGTTCATGTTTGAGAATGCATGTAAGAATTAAAGATTTTAAAATTTAAAAAAGAAAAAAAAATACAATAAAGTGTAAATAAAAATTAAATAAATAAATAAATTTAAAAAATAAAAAAAGAATTAAAGGAGATATTGCATGTAAATTGCTTAACAAGGCATTTAGCATGGATTAAGCACATAATTATATTTATATTACCTGGTCCAACGTCCTTGAATTAACAGTAGAACTGGATAAAGTACTTGTACTTAATAATAATTAACCTTATAAATAAAAACATGATTAACAGCAATATTAGAACTACAAACAGACCTCTTAGAACTAAGTTTCATTCTATGTTGTTCTACCTAGAAATACGAAATTAAGTTCTTCTCACTGATATAAGTATATTGTAAATTTTGTTTTAATTGAAGGATAATTGCTTAACAGAATTGTGTTGGTTTCTGTCAAACGTCAACACAAATCAGCCACAGGTATACATATGTCCCCTTTTTTTACACCAAAATATCAATATTTAGCTATTAGTATATATATATATATATATATATATATATATATATATACACACACATATATATATGTACACATATATATATGCTAACTTATTTCAGTAGTGTCCAACTCTTTGTGACCCTATGTACTGCAGCCCCCAGTCTCCTCTGTCCATGGGATTCTCCAGGCAAGAATAATGGAGTGGGTTTTGATGCCCTCCTCCAGGGGATTTTCCCAACCCAGAGATAGAACCCGCATTTCTTACATCTCTTGCATTGGCAGGTGAGTTCTTTACCACCAGCACCACCTGGAAAATCCTATTAGAATATATGTATTCTAATATTCTAATAAGTACATATTGATATTTTGGTTATATATATATGTGTGTGTGTGTGTGTGTAATTTTTAATTGCATGTGACTGGCTAGAATAATCTACACTATTGTTCATTCTATAATCTTCGTTTAGGTCCTTATTAACATTGTTCTTTCTCCCGGCCACAGACTTTACTGTTAACTCAGTCTTTCATTGGTTATGAAAGAATATATAATATCTTTCTTGGAACTCTATCTCCACTCATGGGACCACTCATCCTCTCCACTGCCCACCTCCATCAGGTAGTAGTTTGACATGTAAACATGTCAGGTTTTTTTTTTACTAATGAAACTATTAATTCTGTTTGAATTAATAAGCAGAGTCTAAAGACAGTCTGCTCCAAAGACTTTAGCACAGGATGTGATTTTTCCTTTCATATCTGTTTTCAGTTTAAGTAACTAGTGGATGAATGAACCATGGCCTTTAGACAAAGTCAAACTCAAAGAAACCAAAAACAGTTTAGGTTTTTTTCGTATAAGTAGGAAATGATAGAATGAGTGGATCCAGCTGACGTTGCTTTTGTAACAGCATTTGGACTTTGCAACCTATAGGCATCTCTCTTTCAGAGATTAGGAACTCAAGTTTTAAAGTAGTTTAATTGTCCAAGGCCCCATACAATGTAATAGGTCAGATATGTAAGGCCATAAATTTTAAAAGCTTGGGAACTCAAAGTGAACATTTCTGGCACCAGTTCCTGTATTACCTCATCTCTAACTGGGGTTCAGTTCAGTCAGTTGCTGTTGTGTCCGACTCTTTGTGACCCCATGAACTGCAGCATGCCAGGCCTGCCTGTCCATCACCAACTCCAGGAGTTTACCCAAACTCATGTCTATTGAGTCGGTGATGCCATCCAACCATCTTATCCTCTGTCATCCCCTTCTCATCCTGCCCACAATCTTTCCCAGCATCAGGATCTTTTCAAATGTGTCGGCTCTTTGCATCAGGTGGCCAAAGTATTGGAGTTTCAGCTTCAACATGAGTCCTTCCAATGAACACTCAGGACTGGTCTCCTTTAGAATGGATTGGTTGGATCTCCTTTCAGTCCAAGGGGCTCTCAAGAGTCTTCTCCAACACCACAGTTCAAAAGCATCAATTCTTCAGTGCTCAGCTTTCTTCACAGTCCAACTCTCACATCCATACACGACCACAGGAAAAACCATAGCCTTGACTAGACAGACCATTGTTGGCAAAGCAATGTCTCTGCTTTTTAATACGCTATCAAGGTTGGTCATAACTTTCTTTCCAAGAAGTAAGAGTCTTTTAATTTCATGGCAGTAACCATCAGCAGTGATTTTGGAGACCAAAAAAATAAAGTCAGTCACTGTTTCCACTGTTTCCCCATCTGTATGCCATGAAGTGATGGGACCAGATGCCATGATCTTCGTTTTCTGAATGTTGAGCTTTAAGCCAACATTTTCACTCTCCTCATTCACTTTCATGAAGAGTCTCTTTAGTTCTTCTTCACTTTCTGCCGTAAGGGTGGTGTCATCTGCATTTCTGAGGTGATTCATATTTCTCCCGGCAATCTTGATTCCAGCTTGTGCTTCTTCCAGCCCAGCATTTCTCAAGATGTACTCTGCATATATGTTAAATAAGCGGGGTGACAGTGGACAGCCTTGAAGTACTCCTTTTCCTATTCAGAACGAGTCTGTTGTCCTATGCTCAGTTCTAACTGTTGCTTCCTGACCTGCATATAGGTTTCTCAAGAGGCAGGTCAGGTGGTCTGGTATTCCCATCTCTTGAAGAATTGTCCACAGTTTATTTTGATCTACACAAAGTCTCTGGCATAGTCAATAAAGCAGAAATAAATGTTTTTCTGGAACTCTCTTGCTTTTTTGATGACCCAGCTGATGTTGGCAATTTGATCTCTGGTTCCTCTGCCTTTTCTAAAACCAGCTTGAACATAGGGAAATCCACAGTTCATGTACTGCTGAAGCGTGACTTGCAGAATTTGGAGCATTAGTTTACAAGCGTGTGAGATGAGTGCAATTGTGTGGTAGTTTGAGCATTCTTTGGCATTGCCTTTCTTTGGGATTGGAATGAAAATTGACCTTTTCCAGTCCTGTGGCCACTGCTGAGTTTTCCAAATTTGCTGACATATTGAGTGGAGCACTTTCACAGCATCGTCTTTCAGGATTTGAAATAGCTCCACTGGAATCCCATCACCTCCACTAGCTTTGTTCATAGTGATGCTTCCTAAGGCCCACTTGACTTCACATTCCAGGATGTCTGGCTCTAGGTGAGTGATCATACCATCATGATCATCTGGGTCATGAAGATCTTTTTGTACAGTTCTTCTGTGTATTCTTGCCACCTCTTCTTAATATCTTCTGTTTCTGTTAGGTCCTTACTGTTTCTGTCCTTTATTGAGCCCATCTTTTAATGAAATTTTTCCCTTGGTATGTTTAATTTTCTTGAAGAGATCTCTAGTCTTTCCCATTCTATTGTTTTCCTCTATTTCTTTGCACTGATCTCTGAGGAAGGCTTTCTTATGTCTCCTTGCTATTCTTTGGAACTCTGCATTCAGATAGGTATATCTTTGCTTTTCTCCTTGGCTTTTCACGTCTCTTCTTTTCACAGCTGTTTGTAAGGTCTCTTCAGACAGCCTTTTTGCTTTTTTGCATTTTTTTCTTCTTGGGGATGATCTTGATCCCTGTCTCCTATACAATGTCACTAACTCCATCCATTATCATCCAGCACTCTTATCTATCAGATCTAGTCCCTTAAATCTATTTCTCACTTCCACTGTATAATCATAAGGGGTTACTGAATTATTTATTCCAATAGCTTGTCCCTCATTATCACAAACCAAGGAATTACTGTAAATAGAACTCAAAAGACATTGAGTACCACTTAAAATGGTATATTTAGCTACTTTATTTTTATACTGTTCAACTTTATTCAGTATCCACTCCCATACTCCTTTTATTCATTGGGATAGACATATAAATCCAATTTAAAAATCTAAACACTATGTCTAAAATTCTGATCTCTTAAATAATAATTTCTGAACCTATATTAAATGTACTCTATTTCTTCATGCTCACTCATCCTCTTTGATGCTAGGTAATATGGTTAGGCTTTGTTTAAATGTAGAAGTTAAGCAATATTTATTGGCTACTTACTTCCCTGCAAAAATCAGATAATTAATTTAGCTGGCATTTTGTTTTAAGAGAACCAACAAGAGGAACAATAGGAAATAAGCTGAAACTTCAAATTGCTACAAAATCTTCTTCAGATCAACCATTTTCTAAAATAGCAGGAAATTTAAAAATGAGAGAGATTTTAATTCAATAAAATTGGCATGTACCAATGGTTAAGAGCTTAAGGCATTTCATTAATAAGAGATAAATTTAAATACTATCCATATAAACTTTAGCAAATTTTATTAAACTGCAGATTTTTAATCTGTAAAAGAGGAATAGCAAGTGACTTGTCCATAGTATTTTGGCTCTCATTTCTCTCCTTTCTTCTGTGCAGAGTTAAGCAGACTTAGGACTTCATTATTATTAGTTCTGTGGATTTGGACAAATTACATAATCTATTTTAGGCTCACTGTTCATGAAAAGTTGTTGTTAGAAGTAATAAATAATGTAAATAAAGCCTCTAATGTAGTAACTAGAAAATTATGGCCCTCAAGTCAAATCTATCCAGCTACTTATTTTTATAAATACAGTTTTACTGGAGTATAGCATACTTTTGTGTTAAAATGGCAGAGTTGAATATAAGGCAGAGCCCATATGTCCCACAAAGTCTAAAATATTTACTATCTGACCCTTTAGAGGAAAAGTTTTTCAACCACTGCTTTAATGCAATGCCTAACATGATTATTTATTCTTCTTCTCTTTTTCACTTCCTTCCTTTATTCCTTCCGTCTTTCTCTCCTCTTCTCTCTCTCTTCCTTTCTTCCTTCCTCTCTCTCACCATTTCTTTTTTTCCTTACTTCACTCCTTCTGGGGAAAAAAAATGCATTGCCCACTATGTGAGCCAAGCTCTAAGCTAAATTCTCAATATGTCAATGAGACCCGATTTCTACAATGTAGTGGTAGATAGACAAGTGAAAGACAAGTACAATACAGTAAGTGTTATGATGAAATAACTGCATATAGATAGGTCTCCTAATCAGGGCCCAGGAAATTAGGGAAGGCCTCCTGGAGGAAAAGATCTGCAAGGTTAAATCTGGAAAATAAGTGGGATTTAGTAATTAAGGCGCGAAGGAGGAGAACAATGTTCCAGCAATCAGTATAATAATTGCAAAAGCATGATCACAGAAAACACTACTTTCCAGAACTTTAAATAGTTCAGTGGTGGGTGCTTTATGCAAAAGAATGCAGAAAAATGCAGCTAAAGAGCTGAACAGGGACCAGACTATGCACTGACTTATAAGCGATGGTCCAGAAAAATGAATTGATTATACTAAAAGTAGTGTGGAGGTTTTTTGCACCAAAGATGATCAAATTAGTCATTAAAAATATTAAGTGGTTGCAGCTTGAGAAAGTGGATAAAGGCAAATACTGTTGACATGGAGACAAATGTGATTATTTGAAACATTCTGAAAAAGTACACAAATTTAATGGAATTGATGTTTAGATGTGGTTTTCTAGGAATTTCATAGTATTATATAACAGACTCAGGAATTATCAAATCCTGCACTTCTAGAGAAGTTGCATAGAAGAAAATGCCAAATTGGAAATAGAAATACAACATGATTATTACTAGCATATGCAAATGTCTCATAAACCTAGAGTATAACGATTTTAATCTCATATTTTAAATGCCTACTAGGCTTCAGGAACCATTCTAAGCATTGGGTACATAGCAATGCATAAAACATTGATCCTGTTTTCATGGATAGCATTTTTGCAATTGGAGATACAACCAAAAATAAATAAACACGTGTAGAGTTGCAAGTTGTGCTATGTTCTAAGAAAGAAAAGAACTAGGTGTAGGGTAGAATCAACATAATGTGAAGTGCCTGTTTTAGAAAGGGAAATTAGTGAGGAATTCTTAAGAAGTGTCATTTTAACTGACCTAAAGGTAAGAAGTGGACAGACAGAGAAAGGGTTACCATTTTAGGCAGAATAAATGACATCAGTATAAATATCCAAAGAAAGGAATGAGCTGAGCCTAGCATAATTAGGGAATTAAAAATTATCAGTGAAGCTGGATAAAATGACTAAGAGAAAGAAATGAATGAGAAATACAGTAGATAGCAGGAGTCAGATATGAAGAAACACTTAGGACTAGCACCATGATGAAATTTTGTATAATAGGGAATTTAAAACAGGGATGTGACATAATATGACTTATAGTTATGTTTTGTTTTGTCTTCACAGAGAGGTCTCAACACAGATTTACATTTACTTCCCTCTACCTAACTAACCTTGAGCTTTCCCAGGTGGCTCGGTGGTAAAGTATCCACCTGCCAATGCACGAGATGTGGGTTTGATCCCTGGATTGGGAAGATCCTCTGGAGAAGGAAATGGCAACCCACTCTAGAATTCTTGACTGGAAAATATGACGGACAGAGGGATCTGGTGGACTACAGTTCAAAGAGTTGCAAAGAGTTAGACATGACAGGGTGACGCAGCACACACCCACATCCTGAAGAGTAACTGGTGAATAGTTGGGAGTAATTTGTATGTTAGTTGCTCAATTGTGTCAGACTCTTTGTGACCCCAAGGACTGTAGCCTGCAAGGCTCCTCTGTCCATGGAATTTCGCAAACAATAATACTGGAGTTGCCATGACTTCTGCCAGGGCATCTTTGAGACCCAGGAATCAAGCCTGGGTCTCTTGCATTGCAGACAGATTCTTTACCATCTGAGCCAACTATGGAAGCCCAAATTTGTATAGTATGAGAATTCTAGTTGTTTTGCTGAGCGGTCCTCAGTGAAGCTATCTAAGCCTTGAGTTTTCTTTTAGAAATATTTTAAATTGTTGATCTGATTTCTTTAACAGTAATTGGATTATTTGGTTTTCATTTCTTTTGTCAGTTTTGGGAGACTGAATCCAATAAAATTTGGGAAAGCAGTTTTTACTTTATTGGTATAAAGTTATACATAATATTCTCGTTTGTTTTTATTTTGCACTAACTATGGAGCTATTATATTTCTTTTTATTATTTCAAATACTACCTGTTTAATTTTTATCATTGGTCTTGCCACAAGTTTACCAATTCATATCTTTCCAAGTTGGCTTGTTGAGTCCCTTACTGAATTTTTTTCTTTCATTAATTTTGTTCCTCATGTTACTATTATACTACTCCTATTGTTTTTGGAGTTCATGTTACTAGAGGTTTTTCTTTTGTTATTATTTAATGAAAAGAAAGCTTAGTTCACTATGCTTTCAGGTTTATTTTTTAATAAATGCATTCAAGGTTGAAAAATACATCAAATACACATAAAGCAGTTTCAGCATATCTTTATTATAATTAAGTTAAAAATATTTTCTAATTCCCCTTATGGTTATTCCATTGCTCCACATGTATTTAGGATACCATTATAAAAATTGCCAAACATACAGAAATTTTCTAGTCATATTTTTCAATTAATATTTCAAAAGTGTAATAATATCAGAAAATGCCCTATGTATGATTTAAATTCCTTGAAATATTTTGAGATTTTTTTCATATTTTAGGATAATTTTATGATCTATATAGACTTTAAAATGAATATTTTTCTGCTTTTGTTTATATTATTTCCTATATGTTCTATAAGTCCAAGCTTGTTTATAATGGTATTAAAATATTATATATTTACATTTTCTTATATTTTTGTCTGATTATATATTTAAATTTAATAAATAAATAATTGTGAATTTGTCTCATAAAATCTTATCTCTATCCCTTTTCTATTATAATTTTTTTAATTTTTTATTTATTATTATTATTATTTTCTACTTTACAATATTATATTGGTTTTGCCACACATCAACATAAATCTGCTATGGGTGTACACGTGTTCACAATCCAGAATCCCCCTCCCACCTTCCCCCTGACACCATCCCTCCGGGTCATCCCAGTGCACCAGCCCCATAATATTCCAATAGTTCTGACAGATGTCTTTTTTTATTTCCATATTATACACTTTTTATATTGTTTTTGGTTTTAACCTTTCTACATTTTTTTGTTTTAGTTTGACTGTTATAACTACTCATAGTCTTATTGGATGTGTGCCTGGACATATATGTTTAAATTCAATCTCATAAACTATCATTTAATTAGAAATTTTCATACATTTATATTTAATGCAAATACTGTTAGATTTAATCTATCTTATTTTGTTAGTTATATTTGTCCCATCTTTTTTTTTCATTTTCTCTCCTTTCTTGACTTTTTTTTTTTTGGAGTGTAGTAGTGGTGGCGGGTGGTGGGGGGCATTAAATTTATCATCCTGGGTGTATTTTTTCCCCTCTATGTTCAATTTGTAAGTAACAAAACTTTTTAGCTTACTAAAGACTACTCTAAAAGTTACAGTATCTTTCTTGATCAAGTGCCTGCTCACTTTTTCAAGCAAAACTATTATGTATCTACTTTCTTTTTTCTGAATAGAGAGCAACAGAATGATTCCCAGACACTACTGGAGTAGATGGCATGGAAGCTGAGTTTCCAACAATGGTATGAGAGTGGAAACTGCATATCTTTTCTAGGCCAAGGTATTCCATAGAACGTGTGATATATACAATATGTCTTTATCCTTATGCTATCTAGATGCAGATAAAAAATCCTCAAAAGATGGAAAATCCTTTACATCAGAAAAAAGTTCTGAGCCCCTGAAGTACCTGATAGAGGAAATCTTCCACCGCCTACTGGGGAACTCTTTTTAACTTTACATTAATGGTAAATAAACTTCTTTGTTATTTGATCATTATATATGTGGGGGGAGTCTATTTGTTGTAGCAATTAGTTTTATTCTTAATAATAAAAAATTGAATCTTGAATTGTCATCATCATAACTAAACATAATATTTGTTGCACTGTTTCAGCAGTCCAGTGAAAGTGATGTGTCAGATAAAACATAACAGGCTAGAAAACTCAGTATCTGATTTTTGAGCAAGACATTAAGAAAGACTATAACTTGGAATCATTTCAAAGTCCATCAAAATGCCTCTCAACTTCAGAAAAAGTCAAAATATTAGTACATATTAATTGTTATTTGCTGTGTGTAGCAAGATTTTGAAAAAAATATAGTATGGGGAAAAGAAGATTTAGCCAGTTTTCAAGGAGAATTGAAAGGGGCTATGGGCAGCTCCATGTGATGCTAGTGGGAAAGAACCTTCCTCTCACTGCAGAAGACATAAAAGATGTGGAATCAATTACTGGGTCAGGAAATTCCCCTGGAGAAGGGCATGGCAACCAATTCCAGTATTCCTTGCCTGGAGAAACCCATGGACAGAGGAGCCTGGTTGGCTACAGTCTACAGTGTCACAGAGTCAGACACAACTGAAACAAGTTAATACTCAGGCACTCATAGGCAGTACTGATTTTTCCATCTATTCTCCTTATCTCCCTTCTTTCCTTTTGCTTTTACCAGTAGAATGTTATTTCATGTGATAATGAATCTCATTTTCACTGTTAGATCAGAGTAGGGCTGGCATGGAATTAGAGAGACAAATTGAAAGAGGATTTCAATAATAAAGATGAGGGAAACTGATCACTTAAAATAAGTGGCTATAGAAGAGGGAATAAATATTTTAATATATATTAAGGAGATGAATTCTATACTGCAAGATCCATGGGTTAATTAAAAATGGAAACAGAAGAAGGGATCAGAAATCAAAAGGATTATTGCCAAGATTCTCATGAGCACTGGATTATTGGTGGTGACATTTCCTTAGGGGGAAAAAGAGAGAGAAACACAAAATTATGAAAGAAATTGAGAGTTCAATTTTGGTTCTATATATCTTAAATTCCCTTGAGTTCAAGCACAACCATGATACAGTGCTACATGCCAAAGCCTTTGACTGTGTGGATCACCACAAACTATGGAAAATTCTTCAAGAGATAGGAATACCAGACCACCTTACCTGCTTCCTGAGAAATCAGCGTACAGGTCAAGAAGCAACAGTTAGGACTGGACATGGAACAGACTGGTTCCAAATCGGGAAAGGAGTACATCAAGGTTGCATATTGTCACCCTGCTTATTTAACTTTTATGCAGAGTACATGATGAGAAATGCTGGACTGATGAAGCACAAGCTGGAATCAAGATTTCCAGAAGAAATATCAGTCACCTCAGATATGCAGATGACACCACTCATATGGCAGAAAACGAAGAACTAAAGAGCCTCTTGATAAAAGTGAAAGAGGAGAGTGAAAAAGTTGGCTTAGTGCTCAACATTCAGAAAACTAAATTCTTGGTACCTGGTCGGATCACTTCATGCAAGTAGATGGGGAAACAATGAAAACAGTGATAGACTTTAATTTTTGGCTCCAAAATTACTGCTGATGGTGACTGCAGCCATGAAACTAAAAGACACTTGCTCCTTGGAAGAAAAGTTATGACTAATCTAGACAGCATATTAAAAGCAGAGACATTACTTTGCCAGCAAAGGTCTGTCTAGTCAAGGCTATGATTTTTCCAGTAGTCATGTATGGATGTAAGAGTTGGACTGTGAAGAAAGCTGAGCACCAAAGAACTGATGCTTTTGAACTGTGGTGTTGGAGAAGACTCTTGAGAGTCCCTTGGACAGCAAGGAAATCCAACCAGTCCATTCTGAAAGAGATCAGTCCTGAATATTCATTGGAAGGACTGATGCTGAAGCTGAAACTCCAATTCTTTGGCCATCTGATGCAAAGAACTGACTCATTTGAAAAGACCCTGACACTGGGAAAAATTGAAAGGAGGAGGAGACGGGGATGACAGAGGATGAGATGGTTGAATGGCATTACCAAATCAATGGACATGAGATTGAGTAAACTCTGGGAGCTGGTGATGGACAGGGAGGCCTGGTGTGCTGCAGTCCATGGGGTCACAAAGAGTCGGCCATGACTGAGTGACTGAACTGAACTGAACTGATATTATTAGCTGTCTATAAGGCAAAGGAATGCAAAGCAAGGAATAAGGTCTTAACACAAATGAAAAATAAATAAGTAAAAAGAGGAACCAGAAGGCATCACCTTTGATCATGCACAGGAATTTTGTCAGTTAGTGAACAGGGGTCAATCAGTAGACTAGATGGTTCCATCAGAATTATAACAACTCTTGTTTTGAGAGAAGTAAGAGATAACAGAATTATCTTCAGTGGGTTTGTAGAGACAGAAATGTCTCCCCTGGCATGAAATATAGATGAGTTGTGATTGTGATAGATTTGGTTTCAGGGATGAGGGAGGAATAAGGGAAGGTAACTAGTTAAGTTTGATTTAGGGTGCCCTCTTTGGATTAGATATGCTGAACTGAACCAAAGAGACAGATAGTGAGTGCCAAGGCAGGGTGAAGATGAAGACTTTCTTTCAAAATAGACCCAGTGGAATATCATATGAAGCTGTCATTGGGTTTAGTAACAGAAACTCTGAAATAGTCTCTAGCTATAACTATAGCTTATAGTTTCTATCTTCCCTGGTGTCTCAGATGGTAAAGTGTCTGCCTGCAATGCAGGAGACCTGGGTTTGATCTCTGGGTCAGGAAGATCCCCTAAAGAAGGAAATGGCAACCCACTCCCATATTCTTGCCTGGAAAATTCCATGGATGGAGGAGTACTCTGGTAATGTACAGTCCATGGGGTCACAAAGAGTTGGACATGACTGAGCGACTTCACTTTCTGTCTTTGTTTTATAACTATTTTAGTTCAGCATATATGTAAAAACTGAGTCCTAGCACACTGAGTTGGCCAAAAGGTTGGAAGTGGAAAAAGCTCAATGAACCTTTTTGGCCAACCCAATATTGCTTTTTTTTTTTTTTTTTTTGAGGTGGGCAACAAATGAAGATGGGTAGCAGTTAGAGGAGAAGGGTAGCCGAGCATGTGGTATTATGACAACAGGGGAATGCAGCATTTTAAGGAAAGGAACATTTAAACATAACATAAAAAAGAGAGATTAATAGTTACATTTTTTGGTATTCTGAGTGTGATAAACTCTAAGTATCCCCTGTATTTAACAACAATTAGAACCACAGTGATCTGAGTAAAAGAACAAACAATGTGAAGCTGAGGAGTTATAGCTAGATTTTTATGGTGAAGTGCTATTTTTGAATTAGAAGAATAATGCAAAAGTGAATAGATTCAACAAATGTTAGTTCTTTCCTTTTTTTTTTTTTTCTCTCCTAGGCCGTAACAATGTTCAGAATTGATGGGGGAAGCACCTTTCCCATTCTCATTTATTTCAGACTCTCCCAAAACTTAATGCCTCAAGTTCTGAAGAAGAGAGCAAAAGATTAAAAGGGAACACACACCTGCCTAAGTTTTTCTTGAAATCTGTGTGAGTTGTAATAAAGTGATAATTTTAAAATCTCATAACAGACTGAAATTTATTTAAAGTATTATACTTTAATCAAAAAATCTTATTTCTTCTCTTGAAATCATTTAAAAAATATTTTGATTTGCATTGGAAATTGCATGAGTTACATTTATTTATATATCTGTTTATTGCTTTCCCACACAAACACAAAAATAACCCAGCTGTGATTACATATTACTGACTGTTTATAAGTTGCAAATCTGATCCTTAAAACTTCTTGGCACAACTCCAAGGAGCCATGTATACACTTTGAATTGTTTTTATAAAAGGTACTTTTATTTAAAAGACATATATTATACATATACAGTATATACTAGGGTTAGTTGAGGACATAGAATTTTAAATTAGCACAATAGCTAGATGAATCTCTAAGGGCTTTATCAAAAATAATAGTTCAACCCACCTTATGGCATTCCATCAAAAATTTTCTTTGGGATAAAATTTTCAAGCCATCATGCTTTCTTATAGGCACTTAACATCTATCTGAGAAATCATAGTTCTCTTTTTTTGCTTCATTTGACTATATATAGTTTAATTTTAAGATGCAGTTTTTATCATAGATGTTTTCAGGAAGTAATTTATACATTTGAATCAACTCAAATCAGCACTTTCTTTTTTCAATTTACTGACTTTTTTATGTTTACATGATTTTTTGTTTTCTTGAACAACCTAAGTATATTTAACCCAATATATAATGCATCCTGTTTAAAAAAAAAAATCTGAATAACAGTGACCCCATTTCACTAAAGTTCTTTTCTTGTAAAGTATGTGATCTTTTTTTTTTTATCCTTTAACCTGACCAACACCAAGGACAGTTTACAGACTTCCTTGATGCAAGGCACATTTTGCTATGGGAGAAAAGTGAAGATATACATTCCTTCCAGGGTAATAAGCCTGGATTTCAGAGTATGAAATATATTTTTGTCTTGTAGGAAAACTTTTTATTCTGTTTTAGAATTAAGTAAAATTTGTCATGATAGCTATCTGACTACATAAAACATTTGAATGCAAAATTTACATGGTGACCCCCCAATTTTTAAGCTTTTAGTTGTTCACTTATTTTTTCTTTTCCTATGGCCTTTTAATAACCATTCAGTGAAAATTTTAGAAGCCTTAAGTCATGTTGATTAATTACCCTTTCTTGGCACGTATTGATTCTTTACATGAACTGAACTTCTGGCATTTTTACTAAAAGTTTTGTGAATTCCAACAAAATGTACAGATTATATGTTCTTATTAATTTCATGACTTTTCTTATATCAGTTTATCTTAAACCATTAATAACCAAATGTTCTGTTAATACTTCTTATCATTTTGACCATCTTAAAAACTAGATATATTGACAAATTGTATTTGAAGCCGTCAGTCATGTCTGACTCTTTGTGGCCCCATGAATCGCAGCACGCCAGGCCTGCCTGTCCATCACCAACTCCCGGAGTTCACTCAGATTCACGTCCATCGAGTCAGTGATGCCATCCAGCCATCTCATCCTCAGTCGTCCCCTTCGCCTCATGCCCCCAGTCCCTCCCAGCATCAGAGTCTTTTCCAGTGAGTCAACTCTTCCCATGAGGTGGCCAAAGTACTGGAGTTTCAGCTTTAGCATCATACCTTCCAAAGAAATCCCAGGGCTGATCTCCTTCAGAATGGACAGGTTGGATCTCTCTGCAATCCAAGGGACTCTCAAGAGTCTTCTCCAACACCACAGTGAAAAAGCATCAATTCTTCGGCGCTCAGCCTTCTTCACAGTCCAACTCTCACACCCATACATGACTACTGGAAAAACCATAGCCTTGACTAGACGGACCTTAGTTGGCAAAGTAATGTCTCTGCTTTTGAATATGTTATCTAGGTTGGTCATAACTTTTCTTCCAAGGAGTAAGCGTCTTTAAATTTCATGGCTGCAATCACCATCGGCAGTGATTTTGGAGCCCCCCAAAATAAAGTCTGACACTGTTTCCACTGTTTCTCCATCTATTTCCCATGAAGTGATGGGACTGGATGCGATGATCTTCGTTTTCTGAATGTTGAGCTTTAAGCCAACTTTTTCACTCTGCACTTTCACGTTCATCAAGAGGCTTTTTAGCCCCTCTTCACTTTCTGCCATAAGGTGGTGTCATCTGTATATCTAATGTGATTGATATTTCTCTCTGCAATCTTGATTC
This sequence comes from Ovis aries, assembly GCF_016772045.2. Taxonomy (NCBI): domain Eukaryota; kingdom Metazoa; phylum Chordata; class Mammalia; order Artiodactyla; family Bovidae; genus Ovis; species Ovis aries. The sequence goes on along the minus strand of NC_056054.1, from coordinate 48,379,886 downwards.
CAGCTTGTGTTTCTTCCAGTCCAGCGTTTCTCATGATGTACTCTGCATATAAGTTAAATAAGCAGGGTGACAGTGTACAGTCTTGACGTACTCCTTTTCCTATTTGGAACCAGTTTGTTGTTCCATGTCCAATTCTAACTGTTGCTTCCTGACCTGCATACAGATTTCTCAAGAGGGAGGTCAGGTGGTCAGGTATTCCCATCTCTCTCAGAGTTTTCCACAGTTTATTGTGATCCACACAGTCAAAGGCTTTGGCATAGTCAATAAAGCAGAAATAGATGTTTTTCTGGGAGTCTCTTGGTTTTTCCATGATCCAGCAGATGTTGGCAATTTGATCTCTGGTTCCTCTGCCTTTTCTAAAACCAGCTTGAACATCAGGATCCCATCTAATACCACCAACTCAGAAACCTTATTTCTACTCTTTATTGTATCATTTCTATCATTCCAGGGACATATTCATGTCTTAAAGGGAAAAAGCACTCCCTTGATGCCGTGTAACTCTATTAGTCAGTTCAGTTCAGTTGCTCAGTCCTGTCTGACTCTTTGAGACCCCATGAATCGCAGCACGCCAGGCCTCCCTGTCCATCATCAACTCCCGGAGTTCACTCAAACTCATGTCCATCGAGTAGGTGATGCAATCCAGCCATCTCATCCTCTGTCGTCCCTTTCTTCTCCTGCCCCTAATCCCTCCCAGCATCAAAGTCTTTTCTAATGAGTCAGCTCTTCACATGAGGTGGCCAAAGTACTGGTGCTTCTACTTTCTAATTCCTGTGCTCCCCTTTGGAATAGAATTCCAGAGTTGCATCTACACTTGATCTTTACTACCTTGTCTCCTGTTCAACCATAAACGACTCTACTATACCTTTCATTCCCTGTATTGAACTGAAACCACTTTTGTCCAAGATGTCAATGAATCTATCCTGCTGATCCAAGCCTTCAGATAATTCTCTTCCCTCATTTTACTCATACTCTCAGCAATTTTCAACCACCAATCATTTCTTCTCAAAACAATTTTTTTCTCTTTGACCACACAGCACTACTGATCTCCCTCCTGTTACATTGAGCACTCTATTTTTCAACTTTATTGCCCAATCCATCTTTTCCTGACCTCTAAAATGAGAGATTTCCAGGATCTTGTGCTCTTTCTTCCTATACTTCCCAGATTGTCTCATCTAATCATATGGCTTTAATCATCATTTATCAATAATAATAATGATAATAATAACAGATACTAAACATTGTTATAATTAATGGCTGGTAATTCAACTGAGTGGGACTTCCCCAGTGGTTCAATGGTAAAGAATGTGTCTGCAATGCAGGAGACACAGAAGACCTGGGTTCTATCCCTGGGTGGGGAAGATACCCTAGAAGATGAAATGGCAACCCACTCCAGTATCCTTGCTAGGAAAATCCCACAAACAAAGGAGCCTGGTGGGTACAGTCCATAGGGTTGCAAAGAGTCAGACATGATTGAGCATGCACACAATGAAACTGAGTACTAAAGAAATATGTTATCTTGGCTATATTTGTAAAACTAGTACATAGTAATTCACGGATTCAAATTCTGGCAGTCTCCCAAGCACATATCATTAGCTATTACACTCTACCAAGGGTAGATTTTCAGTCTTGACCCTGTGTTGAGCTCCAGAGTCTTCCCAATATCTTACTAAACATTTCTATTTGAATGCCTCAGACACATCTAAAACCTAAACATACACAAAATTGACTTTTGCCTTCCTTCCAAACTCACTGTACTGTACTCATCTTCTCCACTTGCAGGATAGAGCCTCTAATTTTGGAATTCTGCTATTCTGTTTCCAGAATACAGGCATTCTGACTGTAATTCTTATTTATTCCCAAATCAGGTTCTTTGCCCTTACTTTTTCCTTCTCTAGAAATGTTCTTCCCCAAGACTATGTGACTTGTACTTCCATTTTATTTGATTGTACTTAAATGTTATATGCTTCAAAATAACACTCCCAGATGTATTTAGTGACTGTGCTGCCCTTTTTTACTTAGTCTTTTTCTGTTCAGCTGACTTTTATTTTTCTTCTTAATACTTATCACCATCTATAATTCAACATATGTTTTTAGTTGCTTATCCTGTATCTCTCCATTAAAAGGAAAGTTCTATTAAGAAAATCCTGGTTAAGTTATTCCTATTGTCAAGTTATTCCCCTGGTGAAGTTATTCTCCAAACTGTTGATCTTTTCCTAAACTCATTTTATACTTTTTGGTTTGTTTCTTGCATTCTCAGTTTTTTCTCCATATCCTATTTATGTCAAAGTTCTAATAGAAATAAGATAAAGATTCTTTCTTTTTTTTTTTTTTAATGAAACTGTGATTCCTCCAGTCAAGATTTTATCCTGGTATTTTAATACAAATCCACATTTTGAACTTCTGTCATGGATTTTTTAAAATCATATTTTGCTTAGTGGTACAATATATATGCAACTTTTCCCCCTCAATAAATTATGTTTAATTTACATTCCAATGAACAAACATTTATTAACACACTCACAACTCCTTTGTATGGGTATGTTGTCATCATTTATATATCTTCCAAAGGTCTGACATAGTAACTTACATGTAGCAGTCACTCAATAAATGTTTGTGAAATCTTCATTATTTTGAAAAATATGTCATTAATGTGTTAAATAGCAAGGCTCTCTTCTGTATATTGTCTGTTTATTTTTGTTTTGTATCCTATAGAAGGAAATGCTTGTAGCTTTCAATGTCTGTTCATCATCTACCTTCACTGGTATATTGCCTACAGTAAATTGAAAACCAGATGATAGCTACTGCCCTCTGAGGTTATATCTGTTAAGTGACCCACATTGAGTAGGTTAGATTCACAATCACTATTAAAAACCCAGCAAAGTCATGGAAGAAGTGCTTCCTCTGTCCTTAACAACTGCTTTCTTAATCTGCCTTCTCTTATTAGTGACATGCAGGCTACTGGGAGGTCTCCTATGTCCCTTGGACTTGAACTTCACATACTGATACCAGTCTCACAGATTCAGTTCAGTTCAGTTCGGTCGCTCAGTCGTGTCCTACTCTTTGCCACCCCATGAACCGCAGCACGCCAGGTCTCCCTGTCCATCACCAACTCCCGGAGTCCACCCAAACCCATGTCCACTGAGTCGGTGATGCCATCCAACCATCTCATCCTCTGTCATCCCCTTCTTCTCCTGCCCTCAATCTTTCCCAGCATGAGGGTCTTTATCAATGAGTCAGCTCTTCGCATCAAATGGTCAAAATATTGGAGTTTCAGCTTCAACACCAGTCCTACTTTGGCATAAATAACAGCTGTTTTAGCCTCTTGTGATATAAGTTTTGACAAATTATCTGATGTCTTATCTAAGAGGCAGGACTAGAAGTAACATCAGAGTGGGATTTCATTTTATTTGTTGACCTAGGAGAATCCAGGATGTGTGTCAAAAATGTCAGGCTTTTTTTTTTTTTTTTTTTTGCCCACAGGAGTAAATAATTTGTCTTTCTATGTTTTTTATATGTTCCAACTCTCAAAAGAGTAATAATTTAACACATATAAATATATACTCTTTATTGTGTCTAACATGATAAAAATCAGCTATAAATTTAAAATATAATTATGAAGTATACATTTTTCATTCAATAATTCACATCATATCTCCATAATTCCTGGGTTTGTTGAGGAGAGAGATGGAAAAAAAATGTAAAATATCCCAAGTTATTGACCTTTGAAAAAGAAAATCCTTTAGGTGTTTTTGGTTGCCTTGTGTTTTTCATCTAATTATGAAGTTCCTTATATTCCATAAATGCGGCCTTGGAATGAATTATCATTTGGCAGTTGTGCCACCCTATTGGCTCATACTGAAAGTGTGAGTCAGTAAATCCTGTGTGTTATGTGTGGATCGTTTTTAAAAACATAAACTGTAGTCTAGTCAGATTTTCACAAATTATGCTTATGTTTGTTTTAACTTAAATTCAAGACTTTATTCTGCTAATTTTGGCCCATAATTCTAGGCAACAAAAATTACATTGAAGTTTAATTCTGTCACCTAATGCAATATCTACTCCCTTCCTATCCGTATCATTTAAAAGCACAATATATAACAAGAATAGCAGACTTTCCTGGTAGTCCAGTGATTAAGAATATGCCTGCCAAAGCAAGGGACACAAATTCAATCACGGGTCCAAAAAGATCTCACTTGACATGGAGCAGCTAAGCCCATGCATCACAATTATTGATGCCAGCATGCTTGGAGTCCATGCTCATGATAAAAGAAGCCACCACAAGGAAAAGCCACTGCACTGCAATGAGGAGTAGCCCATGCTTGCCACAACTAGAAAAAGCCTGTGTGCAGAACTGAAAATCAGACTCAGCGCAACCATCAGTTCAGTTCAGTTTAGTTCAGTCGATCAGTCATGTCTGACTCTTTACAATCCCATGAATCACATCACGCCAGGCCTCCCTGTCTATCACCAAATTTCGGAGTTCACTCAAACTCATGTCCATCAAGTCGGTGATGCCATCCAGCCATCTCTGTTGCCCCATTCTCCTCTTGCCCCCAATCCCTCCCAGCATCAGGATCTTTTCCAATGAGTCAACTGTTTGCATGAGGTGGATACATACAAATTAATACATTCATACATAATTACAACAATAAATAAAATAGAAAGAAAGAATCGCTTCCACCCAGGACTTCTATGGAAACACATGGGACACAAAGCTTGGAGAAACCATTCCAGGCTGATCCGAAACTATTTTTGCTGTATTACTGGAAGGGAAGCCTCAGACTTACTTCGACCATTGTCCTGGGTCCCTGGATGCCTATGTGACAGAGTTAAGGCAGGAGTTCAATCATGTTCCTCCTTGTTCAAGCTTTCTCATTCCTCTCTCTCTATAGCCACCGTATCATTCTATGATTCCTTCATAGCACTGCTAAAAAGTCACCTTCTCATTGCAGCCTACACTGAAACCCCATTGAAAATATCAGTCATTCCTACCTCACACTGCCAATCCTATAGTTTGCATCTTTTTTCATTTTATGCAATGCTCATTATTTTTAAACATGCTATATAATTTACTTATAATTGTATTGTATCCTCCCACAAAGATAAGTGTTTTTGTCTGCTTGGTTCAGTATTTATGTGGCTAAATGGTATAAATAATTACATGAATTAATCCCTTTAATGCCTATAAAATGTTGGAGGCATGGAACATCAGTTCATATCTCATGTTTCACTATTAGAAGTAATAACAAAAAAATAACACATATTGAAGCTTATAATGTGTCAAGATCACACTAAGTTTTTTACATGCATTGAGTATAACTACTGATGGCAAAAAGCTATGTGTAAATACTTTCCTGATTTTGAAGATGAAGAAATGGGCACTCAGAATAGTTTTATTTTTCTTACTTCCTAAAATGTGAATTACCATTCAATAGCCAACTGGCAATCAAAGTTAATATTTTTACAAGTAGATATTTAGTACAATTTTTCTAGCAATAAATTTAAAACAATGTGTGAATATTCTTGCTTAGTATTTTTTTAGTAAAAAATTAGAATATTCAGATGGTTAAGGTTATATCAGCACTTGGAATTTGTGGATTACAGACAATTTTTCCAGCAATAAATTTAAAACAATATGTGAATATTTCTGCTTAGTATTTTCTTAGTAAAAGAATAGTCAGATGGATTAAGGTTATATCAGAACTTGGAATTTGTGGATTACAGACTAAGATCTGTTGTTAAATGACAGTAATGTTACTATTGTAATCAGGTTGATTGATATAGATGGTAAAATTTTTCTAATTCATTTTGCACATGAATGTTAAACAATGTTAATTATACTTACCATTTAATATCAAAGCTATTTAATATCAAAACTATTTCTAAAATTGATCAATCTGAAAAAGAAAAGGAAATGATTTCTGGCAACATGAAATGCAAAAGAAGCATCAGTTTAGATTTAGCTTGGTCAGATGAACTGTATATACTGCCTCTGGGGGGAAAACAGTCTCCTGTGTAAATATGTAAAGTAGATGAGTTACCTGTGAGATGCTCTATGAAAAAATTTTACATGTTTAAATGACTTTGAGGAAAATCTACATTCTCTCCCCTCTTGAAGGGCCTCAGTACATTACTACGTCCTGGAATAAGCACATATGTTGAAAACTGTGTAATGCAATGACAACCAAATTCTAAAACCTTTTTTCATCCCATAGAAAATGTATCCATGTGCTCCAGAGATAGTGTTCTGAAAACTTACTCTGGAAAATGCAAGTTTGTCCATGTGAAATCATCTGAGCAGATTTAAAATGTAGTCTAATCTATTTTACATTATAGTCAATGACAATACATACCATTTATTCTTTCAGAGTCTAGGTCTACCTTGGGTATATATGCAATTCATAGGGAAAGTGTTTGACAATACACAAGCATGTAAAACCTCCCACATATGTACAATAATTTTCAGACATCACAGTATCTGCTTAAGTAACTATGCAGATCTTGAATAAAGCTTCCTTTCTACAAAACAAAATTAATCAGCGTATTATGCAACTAATATGCTACAGTGGACAGCTATGTAGAGTCTACAAAAGGGAACAGTGCCTGGGTCTCTGTGCATAATTAAAATATTTATACTCAGGAAGGTAACATAATGTAGTAGAAACAAGTGTGAATTTTGTCAGGAAATCTGAATTCAGATTCTAGCTCTGCCAAATATTTGCTGAAAAAACACACAACTTAACTTCTCACAGCCTCGGTTTTCTAATAACCACAAGAGAGTAAACAGATAATAGTAATACCATGATTACATTTAGGATCTACTTAAGAGGACATTTGATAAAAAACTGGTAATTGTAAAATATTGTACAAATTGAGCTGTTTATTGTCTATGTCTTCTGTTAAGTGGAAAATATCAAGGCTAGTTATAAAATCTGACATATTTTACACCAAGAAAATATGCCTTCTCATTTTTGATGTTTGACTATAACACTGGCTTGACTCTTTTAGGTAAAATCACATTATTTCAACAAAAAATAAAATGTGTTATCATTTTAAAAAGCTGTTTATTATTCCTGTTTGTAAACTGGAGAGCGAGAAAGAGAAAGAGAGAGAGAGAGGCCATTCAAAACCATTCAAGTATAAAAGATATATACCCCTACTAAGCCTGCCAAAGCCCAAATGTAGTATAATAATCAAAATGAACTATACAGGTAAAATAATGGTGCAGAAAGTTTCAAATGATGTGAGAATAATTGCCTAGTGCATAACTATTATTTTTTATCAACAGGAGGTTTATTACTCATATTTCTGTTGGAAATATATTATAGCTATAAAACAGATTTCCTAATGGGAAAGGAAGTTATATCTAAATGCAAAGTGGGAGTCTGAAAACACAGGAAGACTGAAAACAGGGAAAGTGCTTGATCTAATTAAAATATAGCTAAAGTTGCATATTTTTGGTATTCTGAAAGAATTCTAATTTCTTTTTGTTTAATATTTCTTACTTACCAAGCCCTATAAAATTATTTCATGATCTACCTTTGAGTCTTTGTTATATGATGAACATATCCTGGTTTGCTTCTTGTCTTCAGTGAACTGATAATCTTGATGCAGGTAAAAGAAGTTTCAACCAAAAGCAAAATATCATTTGAATTGTCCTGCCACAAAGTCTAAAAAAATATTAAAAGTGAGAGAATACAAGAGAAAAGGAGGTCTCTATATTATTTTATTTGTAGAATCTTCCATCCCAGTTATTTTTAGTATACTTATGCCTCCAAACATTCTACCTTATTGCTCATAAAATTAGTGATCAGATATGAGGTTCAGAAAATTGTTCACCAAAGATGAAAAAATAAAAAGTCTGGCTGTTCTTTCACCTATATGACTCTCTACAAGTCTCTCGTGTATGATTCTCTACAAGACTTTCATTTTATCATATTTAAAATAACAAATGTGTTTCATCTTGGGCTCTAGCCCTGATTCTTCATTAGAGTGTACCTAACATGGTATGTTAAGGAATTTAAGACCTTGCCTAGAGTAAATGCAAGAGTATGCAGGCATTATTAGTGCCTGCCATTAATGAAGGAAGCAAAGTTGCTGCACAAAATTTACATATTTGCCAAACAAAATGTGTAAGGTGCATATGGCCTAGAAAGTCTTTGGTTCCACATTGAATACATTTGTTCAGTCACCCAGAAGTATACGACTCTCTGTGACCCCATAAACTGCAGCCACATCAGGCTTCCTTGTCTTCGGAATATTCTTTGGCATTTCCCTTCTTTGGGATTGAAATGAAAACTGACCTTTTCCAGTCCTGTGGTCACTGCTATTTTCTGAATTTGCTGATATAATGAGCACAGCACTTAAACAGCATCATCTTTTAGGATTTGAAATAGCTCAGCTAGAATTCTGTCACCTCCACTAGAGCTTTGTTCGTAGTAATGTTTCCTAAGGCCCACCTGATTTCACACTCCAGATGTCTGGCTCTAGGAGAGTGACCACATCATTGTGGTTATCTGGATCATTAAGACCTTTTTTGTGTGGTTCTTCTCTGTATTCTTGCCACCTCTTCTTAATCTCTTTTGCCTCTGTTCAGTCCTTATCATTTCTGTCCTGCATCATGCCCACCATTGAATGAAATGTTCCTTTAATATCTCCAATTTTCTTGAAGAGATCTCTCATCTTCCCCATTCTGTTTCTCTCCTCTATTTCTTCACACTGTTCATTGAAGAAGGCCCTCTTATCTCTCCTTGCTGTTCTCGGAAAGTCTGCATTCATTTGGGTATACCTTTCCCTTTTTTGCTTGTTTTTCACAATGAGTACTACAGAATGCAAAAGTAGTCAGAAATTACTATTACAAGCATGCTCAGGGACAATTTCTTATAAATAATGAAAATTAAGCTGAAATTGAGAATAAATAAAGTTCATGAAAGAATAGATAAATAACAATAGCGTTCCATGCTGCTGTTAGTGCTACAATGGTCACAAGAAAGCTGAACAAGTGTTGAATGAAAATTTACATTCAATGTTCACTGTAGACAGTATTTAAGTTTTAAGGTTCTAGAGAAAATCTACCTAGATTCAAATACTATTTCTACTGGTTCTGTGGCCCTGAATTTGTCCATACCTCAGTTTGCTCATCAAGAAAAAAATGAAAAAAAGACTAGTATTTATCCCAGCCTAAATGTATTTAATGAGAGAAGAAGATTAAATGAAATAACAACCACTTGATTAATGCTAAGTTTTCAGAAGACAACCAGTAGAAGTTGAATATATAAAGCTAGATTGTGTTAAAATTATGGAGTATTCTTTAAGTCTAGCTAAATAATGATATTTCATCCCATTTTTTTAGTGTTCATCACATTCTGTATTCCTGAACAATGGATATTACTAGCTTTACTACAAAAAATATGCATGTTATAAGGATTCTTGTAATGGTGAGATCCCAAACATTTTTTTCACTTGTATAGATATAGTTTATTTCAACCAAAAAAAAAAAAATGGAGGGAGGATGATTAATAGCACTAAATAAATTTAATAAAAAAATATATCCATATTCAAGAGGAATTCCCCCTTGCCCTACTATACCCATACTATACCCTACTATACCCAAAGATAGAACTTTGCTTGTAAGAAAGAAGAATGTGTTGGTGCACAGTCCAGGTACTAGATCCAAATCTATAGTAGGAGCCAATCCTAGTGAAGTTATTATTTTCAGCAGCGTTAGGTTACCCAACTTCTCAAATCTCAACTTTGAACCTCTCTATCACCAGAATCTAGCTTCAGTCATTCTGCACATACTTTTCTGTCATTTTCCACTATACTCTTCATTGATTTCTTTACTTTTACCCAACTTACTAGCCTTCTTCCATTTTTTCCCATTACAGAGGAAACTTCATGTGTTTCTTTTTATTATTATTATTCCATTACACACTTCTGCTCAAATCTTAAGCTAAGATCAATATAACTGATCATGTCTTTGTCTTTAAAAATACTGAAGCTTCAGGGAAAAACCATTCAACCATACATGGTAGTGCCAATATGCGTGCATGCATGCTCAGTTGCTTCAGTTGTGTTGACTCTTTGCAACACCATAGACTGTAGTCTCCCAGGCTCTTCATATACATGGGATTCTCCAGGCAAGAATACTGAAGTGAGTTGTCATGCTACCCTCCAGGGAATCTTCCCTACACAGGGATCAAACCTGCATCTCCTGCGTTGCAGGCAGACATTTTACCGCTGACTCACTGGGGATGCCCAGTGCCAGTATACTTTATGTTTATATCTCAGCTGGGAATTTCATGTAACCTGTCTTCTTTATTAATTCTCAAATATTATACTCTCTGTATCTTCACAAACCCCTATGCCATCATTTCACTTCTGATTTTCCTTGTTCTGTTCAGTTCAGTTCAGTTCAGTCACTCAGTCGTGTCTGACTCTTTGTAACCCCATGAATCGCAGCATGCCAGGCCTACCTGTCCATCACCAACTCCCGGATTTCACTCAGACTCGCGTCCATCAAGTCATTGATGCCATCCAGCCATTTCATCCTCGGTCGTCCCCTTCTCCTCCTGCCCCCAATCCCTCCCAGCATCAGAGTCTTTTCCAATGAGTCAACTCTTCGCATGAGGTGGCCAAAGTACTGGAGTTTCAGCTGTAGCATCATTCTTTCCAAAGAAATCCCAGAGCTGATCTTCAGAATGGACTGGTTGGATCTTCTTGCAGTCCAAGGGACTCTCAAGAGTCTTCTCCAACACCACAGTTCAAAAGCATCAATTCTTTGGTGCTCAGCCTTCTTCACAGTCCAGCTCTCACATCCATACATGACTACTGGAAAAACCATAGCCTTGACTAGACGAACCTTAGTCGGCAAAGTAATGTCTCTGCTTTTGAATATGCTATCTAGGTTGCTCATAACTTTTCTTCCAAGGAGTAAGTGTCTTTTAATTTCATGGCTTCAAACACCATCTGCAGTGATTTTGGAGCCCCCAAAAATAAAATGTGACACTGTTTCCACTGTTTCCCCATCTATTTCCCATGGAGTGATGGGACCGGATGCCATGATCTTCGTTTTCTGAATGTTGAGCTTTAAGCCAACTTTTTCACTCTCCTCTTTCACTTTCATCAAGAGGCTTTTTAGTTCCTCTTCACTTTCTGCCATAAGGGTGGTGTCATCTGCATACCTGAGGTTATTGATTCAGTTCAGTTGCTCAGTCATGTCTGACTCTTTGCGACCCCATGGACTACAGCATGCCAGACTTGCCTGTCCATCACCAACACCCAGAGTTTGCTCAAACTCATGTCCATATAGTTAATGATGACATCCAATCATCTCATCCTCTGTCATCCCCTTCTCCTCCTGCCTTCAATCTTTCCCAGCATCAAGGTCTTTTCCAATAAGTCAGTTCTTTACATCAGGTCGCCAAAGTATTGGAGCTTCAGCATCAGTCCTTCCAATGAATATTCAGGATTGAGTTCCTTTAGGATAGACTTGTTTGATCTCCTTGAAGTCCAAGGGACTTTTAACAGCGTTCTCCAGCTCCACAATTCAAAAGCATCGATTCTTCCATGCTCAGCCTACTTTATGGTCCAAATCTTACATCCATACATGACTACTGGAAAAACCCTAGCTTTGACTATATGAACATTTGTCAGCAAAGTGATGTCTCTCCTTTTTAATACACTGTCTAGGTTTGTCATAGCTTTTCTTCCAAGGAGCAAGTGTCTTTTAATTTCATGACTGCAGTCACCATCCACAGTGATTTTGGAGCCCAAGAAAATAAAGTCTGTCACTGCCTTTACTTTACCCCCTTCTATTTTCCATGAAGTGATGGCACTGGATGCTATGGTTTTGATTTTTTAATATTGAGTTTTAAGCCAGTTTTTTTCACTCTCCTCTTTCACCCTCATCAAGAGACTCTTTAGTTCCTCTCCACTTTCTTCCATTAAAGTGGTATCATCTTTATATCTGAGGTTGTTGATATTTCTCCCAACAATCTAGATTCCAGCCTGTGATCCATCCAGTCCAGCATTTCACATGATATACTTTGCATATAAGTTAAATAAGTAGGTTTGACAATATACAGCCTTGTCTTACATTCCCAATTTTGAATCCATTTTCAATGTCTGATTCTAACTGCTGCTTCTTGACCTGCATACACGTTTCTCAGGAGACAGGTAAAGTGGTCTGGTACTCTCATCTCCTCAGGAATTTTCCATAGTTATGATCCACAGTCAGCTAGGCCTAGATTAATGCAGAAGTAAATCTTTTCCTGGAACTCCTTTGCTTTCTCCATGATCCAGTAGATGTTGGCAACTTGATCTCTAGCTCCTCTGCCTTTTCTAAATCCATCTTGTACATCTGGAATTTTTCAATTCATATACTGCTGAAATCTAGCTTGAAGGATTTTGAGCATCACCTTGCTAGCATGTGAAAAGAGCACAATTGTAAAGTAATATAATATTCTTTGGCATTGCTCTTCTTTGGGATTAGAAATTTTCCAATCATGCTGCCGCTGCAGCATTTTCCAAATTTGCTGATATATTGAGTACAGCACCTTAACAGCATCTTCTTTTAGGATTTTAAATAGCTCAGCTGGAATTCCATCACCTCCACTAACTTTGTTCATTGTAATCTTTCCTAAGGCCACTTGACTAGTTGTTGGTTCATTTAGTCAGCAGATATTTCCCAGAACAAACCATGTACTAGAAACAGTTTTAGGCACTGTTTTAAGAACTGGGAATCAGAGGAAGGAATAAAACAAAATTGGGAACTCACAACACAGTAGGCTATTCCTTTTCTGTTGAAAATCTCTTTATTTGCTTAGGACCATTGAAAAGAAGTCATAGTTAAATTAACTGGATAAAGAGGCCTTTTTTAATTTCAATATTATCTATTGAAGATGCTGGGGGGGTGGAGGAAGAGAAAATATATATTTTTTCTTAACACCAATTGTGATACCTTTATATATCAACTTGACTGGACTACAAGGGGTCTTAATATTTATCAGTAGTTAAGCATTACTCTGGGTATGTCTTTGAGGGTGTTTCTGGATAAGATTAACATTTGTGTCAGTAAACCAGGTTGCCCTCCCAAATGTGGATGAATTTCATTTAATCCACTGGCAGCCTGAATAGAACAAGAAAAGTTTGTAAATTATAAATTATTCTTTGTTCAACTATGTTTGAGGCAGGCCATTGATCTTCTGCCTTCAGATTAAAACTTGTTGGAATTTTACCATGTGCCCTCCTGGATTTCCAGCTTGCCAACTGCAAATAGTAGAATTTCTCAGTATCCAAAAGATCTGCATAAGCTAATTATACAGAAGGAAATGGCAATCCACTCCAGGACTATTGCCTGGAAAATCCCATGGACAGAGGAGCCTGGTAGGCTACACTCCATGGGGTCGCAAAGAGTCAGACACGACTGAGTGACTTCACTTCACTTTTATATATATATATATATATATATATATATATATATAAAATATATATATATGGAATATATATATATATGCAATATATATGTGCATAGGATAAATCGATGCTTATATGAAATATGGATTCTGGTGTTTTGGAGAACCCAGGTAATATACCAGATAAATGTGGTTAGATTGTTTTCACAGAGAATACTGGATGTAGGAGAATTAAAATTAGTCAGTTAAATCTTTTGACAACCATCTCAATGAAATTAAAATATGAGGACCACTGCTTTTGAGTTCTTTCACTTGCCATGCATCACCATAATAGAGAAATGTGTGATGAGCTCTACAAAGACTTCATAAGCAACCAAAAATGTTTATCACATTTGTACAGACAGTTCAAACCTGCACTAATATTGTAGCCACTAATTTTAGATCCATATTCAAATTAATAAACATGAATAAAATAAAAAATTCAATTTCTTAGTCACACTAGCTGCATTTTAAATTCTCCATAGCCATGTATGGCTAGTAGCTATCACACTGAACAATAGTGATGTAGAACATTTCTATCATTGTGGTAAATTCTATTTGACATTATTGATTTAAAGCCTCAAGGTAACCTTGAGCTTTCTTTGAAAATGTAACCTGGTTTTAAGTCTTAAGGATAATAGATAACCTCCCTCCCAAAAAAATTTATCTTGATATGTCTATTAAGAGAAAGTGAAATATCTTCAAGTATTTTGGGCTTGAAGAGTAAAATAATAAAAGCAAGCCATGTTATTTTAACTGCTTTTTGGTATTTCAGTTCTTCCTAACCAATTGCTCACATATTGACATCATTTTTTTTTCATAATTTTACTAGATGAAGGGAAGAGTAACTTAGAATTATAACATTCACCTACGTTACTCAAACTTACATTAAGTGCCAAGTTACAAATAATCCTTGACAGTTTTTCTGTGCATACGTGCTAAGTTGCTTCAGTCATGTCCAGTTCTTTGACACCCTATGGACTGTAGCCTGCCAGAGTCCTCTGTCCACGGGACTTTTAGAATTCTTTAAATAGGATGAAGCACTCTTTAATAATGATAGTTCTTCCCTGGAGAAGGAAATGGCAACCCACTCCAGTACTCCTGCCTGGAAAATTCTATGGACTGAGGAGCCTGGTAGACTACAGTCCATGGGGTCGCAAAGAGTAGGACGCAACTGAGCGACTTCACTTTCTTTCTTTCTTTCTTGTATTTTAATGAATGAAAACTTAATGCCAATTCTGTCTCACCTCTTTTTTCACTTCAGTAATGCAAATATTAGAAAGTATTGCTTTTGAGTTTTAAGACATTAAATTATAGAATTTGGACACAGGAAAAATAAAGGGCAAGTTGTGTTAATTATAATTTTGCAAGGAAAGATTAAGAGTTCCTTCTTAACTATAGCATATATCCCGCCCTAAAGTTTGGAAGATACAATCGGAAATCCTATGTGAACTTTTTAAACACTCTTTATAATTTTTTATACAGTGTTACATTGAACAGACTCTGATCAGAAATATTATAGGATGCTAAGCCTGAAAATGTTTTCTAAGTGAAGAATGATTTATTTGTATATAAAATGATGAAAAGTAATTGGAACTTTATTTTTAAAAGTACAAAGTTAATATAGTAAAATGCCATTTCTTCTGTCATTTTGAATAAGAACAGATGTCAATAATCCAAAATTTCTTATATTCCTGATGAAGAATGAACTATAATTGTTAATGATTTCTTAGTAGTTTCCAAACCCTATTTTTCTTTTTCCACTGCAATTTATCAGGATCTTTTTTGTAAATTTTAGACCATAAGTTGACCACTTATCTATTATGCAAAGCACAGTTGTAATTCTTAGATACATCATAGTTTTATAATACATTATAGATTTATTACCACTGGCCTCTATTTGTCTAGACATTAAAATACCTGTGCCTTCTTCTGATACATTTCTCTAGCACTCATTACATTTCTTTTATTTGGTTGGTACATTGTTCTCAGTTCTGATCCTCAATTCCAGGTTCTGGCCTTTTAATACCCAATTTACCTAGAACAGAAAGAAGACTGACAACTTTCATTTAACTGTCAGGTCCTTCTGAGACCCACTTGCTGCAGTAAAATGACTCTACATTGTATTTAATGATCCATGAAGATACTGAGACCAATAAAAAAAAAAAAAGAAGTTTTCATGCCCTTATAGCTAGAAGCTGTTCTCATCTTCTATCAAGGCTGTTTAACAGCCCACAACAACTGCCAGACATGGGGGAAAAGGTGAAATAGCTATGTAACTGAACTACTCACCTCTCATAATGAAGCATCTGTTTAAAAAATATAGTGATTTCTCCTTTCTAAGGCACTCACAAGGCAAAGGTGAGCCAAGCAGTGAAATAAAGACTCAATTAACAATGCCTGTTCTAATTGGAATAAGAAAGGAAAATAGCTTAGGAAAAAATAAGAAAATTATGGGAAGCATTTCATCAATTTAAATATTGTTCATTAGTGAGAATGAAAAGAAATATACAGCTTACCTACTGTTACAGCAATTAAGTTCCATGCAATTTGGCAAGAATAATATTAAGCAGTAGATGAATCTTCCATTTGTTTTGTATACACAATAAAATTCCTGTATCATTTCTACATAATATTGGAGTTTAACCTCTCTCCCAGGAATTATATTCTTCTTCCTGTGTTTGGATATAATGCCTATTAGCTTAAAAGAAAAAAAAATTAGTAAGAAAGTAGATAGGATGGTTAGACTTTATAAACACAGATACACTCATTTTCCCAGCAAGACTTTTAACATTTTAGATTCACTTCTATTTTTATGGCTTTGCTCACCACTTAAAGAGCTCATTGATTTTCTTATACACAAAAAAATGAAGAATTAATATATATTCAGTTTATGTATTTTAATGAAAAATGTGGTAAGTGATAACCAGTAACACTATGGTTACAGGACATGGACAATGGACATGAACTTGGTCAAACTTTAGGAGATAGTGAGGGACAGACAGGACAGGCGAGCTGTTGTCCATGGGGTCACAGAGTCAGATGTGACTGGATGACTGAACAAGAACAACAGCCCTATGATACTCACAGACCTAGAAAAACTGCAACATTAGCTTACCTCTGTACATAAATTTCACAGCATATAGGTCTGATTCTTGGGATGATAAATGAAAGTTTCCAGGAGTCATCTTTTAAGGTGTTGCTAATTTCAGGAGATAAATGTTCAGGAGTAGATGTTGCTACTCTTGAGATTGAAAGTATCACTACACGAAGATATTGTGCAGAAATAAATTTCAGAAAATTATGGGAGATTTTATGTAGAAAACAGAGCTAGGCTATAAAGGGAAGATAAAAGCAGGGCCAACATTGACTTGCCACCTAGAAGCTGAATGGATTTCTGCTCATAACTGACCCTTAGCTAGGTGTCATGATACAGGGCAAAATCTATACAAACTAGAACCATAAGGCATGATCTTAGGGTTCTAAACAAGAGATCACTTTAGAGCTTGAAGTGCTCCAAGAGAGGTGAAACCTGAGTAGCTGTGCTGCTGATGGGGCTATGAGGTTGTCAGGCCTTACCAACAACAGGAAATTGCTATTAAAAATTATATTCCTCAGTAAAAGGTAGGAGGATACATGGGAGAACTAATTTGATAAATAAGAAGGTGTCAAAGTTTGATTTTGTCTATTTGCTTTTTTGTTTGTGTCTATTTTTCCTGGGGCTCACCCTGTGGATGTGTTTTCTTTTTCTTTGGAATTTTCACTATAGAGATTTATTTAGCAGAGCTTTAAAGCACCTTGGCATCCTTCAAAATGATAGCATGTAGAAAATGTGGAACATAGAAATACTAACAATAGCTTGGTATTAGGTTGAGCAAATGCATTTTAATCAAACCAATCAAAATTTTCATTTTTCTCTTCATGAGAGTGTCCATAAAGCATCTGCCTTTAGCTTGCCAAAGCAAAGGAAAACATCTACTTTACTTATAAGGAAATGTTCATGTTTGAGGCTAGATAAATCTCTCCATTCATGTTATAATTTTATATTAAGAGAACTTTCCTTCGAGGTTGAGAATTGACTCTTGCTTTAAAAAAAATGAAAAGCATGCTTTAGATTTGTATGGCATATGCCTGACCTTTCAAATATGTATCTAGAGATTTTTGTGGGTAATGTTGGGTATGACACATCTATCATAAAAGTTAGGCCTGACTGGTGCCTTAACGAAGAGACTTGACCCAAAATTCATGTCTCCATCTAAAAATGTAGGGCACTTAAAATATCCTTTTAGCTCTTGGTTTCAATAATAGAAAATGTTTGTTTTATTGGCCGCTAGCTATATAAATAGAGTCAATGTAATCTGTTCTTTAAAATTCTTAACAAGAAAATCGTTCATCTAATTTATACTGAAACACTGTACAAGGGGTTTAGCATATAATCATCTTCTAGTACCACAATAAATAGCTACTATGTATTCATAAGAAGTTATTATTAATCATCAGCTTCTTATAATGGCTATTCTATGTCTTCCTAACAGCTTCACTCTGTCAATGAAGTTATGGACTGAGCTAAGAATTTAATTAAGTGCCTGTTTTTTTGAAGGAACACTTTTGTGAAAAACATGCAGACATATGCACATAGCCAATATATAATTGCCTTATTATTTCATTGCCATAATTCTATTTTAGAACTGCCTTTAGATATCCATCTTTAAAATTAACCACATTAGAGAAAGATTGAGATTTACTCCCTTTTAAAGTGCATCAAAATATCATATAAAAAAGAAAAAGCTTATCAGAACACTAATTCTGCTTTAATTTGAGTTTCAGTCTTTATCCTTTCAGTTGTATCCAAGCAGCTAAATTGAAGGGAAAGTTCTGAATGCCAACCAATGCATTTTTACCCAGTGAATTAATAGAGCCAAAGGAGATAAGATTTTAAAAGAAAAACATCTTGTATATGTTAATGCAGTAAATTTGGACAAGCAGAAATAATTTCATCTCATTGATTCAAGTCATATATTTTGGTAAATATAGAAATGCTACTTCTGAAATCAATTCATGTATATACATATAGTATATATAAGCATCCCAAGATAACCACTATTACTTTATTGATAGTATATATAGTTCTGCATGCACACTCAACTGTGTCCAACATTGTGACCCTATGGACTGTAGCCTGCCAGGCTCCTCTGCCCATGGAATTTTTCAGACAAGAATACTGGAAAGTGGAGTGAAAGTGTTAGTTGCTTAGTCGTGTCTGATTCCTTGTGAGCCCATGGACTGTAGTGTGCCATGCTCCTCTGTCCATGGAATTCTCCAGGCAAAAATACTAGAATGGGTAGCCATTCCCTTTTCCATGTGATATTCCAGATCCAAGGATCAAACCTGGGTCTCCTGCACCCACATTCTTTACTGTCTGAGCCACTAGGGAAGCCTATATATACACACACACACACACACATACTAGGGACAAACTCTGTATTCAGTATCCTACTACATACTGTATGAAGGATGGAAAAATATATGATCTAGGCTGTTCTTCAAAAAATATACATGGACAGAATACTGATTTTAAATTATAAATGATTAAATAATATACAAGAGAATTTCTAGTTAATCCCTAAATTTAGAAATAAACCTATTGTCATGAGAGTTTGAAGAAAGGAAAAAGCACTAGGTCTGGAACTATTAGGAATGCTGTAGATGGCCATCTATTAGTTAAAATATTTGGATAGATAGAAATAAAAAGCCTGGCCAAAATCAATTTTTAGAAGCGCTGTGAGGAGGTTGGCCAAGACTACAAGCAGTTAAACACTTGCAGGCTTGTACTAGGAAGTTATGAGAAATGTGACACAAATGAAAAGGAAAAAAAAAAAAAAGAGAGAGAGAGAGAGAGAGAGAGACAAAAAGGAAGAAAAAGCGAGAACTAAAGGCCAAAGAACTAAAAGCCAAAGTCTCTGCTGATTTATTCACAGCCTAATTAAATTAAAATAAAAAATAAAATGAAAGACACTAAGAAAATATGTAAGCTCTCTTTTGCTTCTAACAATACATTATTTGGGTTATTTTTCTATCTTTACAATGACTCATTTATCACTGTTCCTATATTTCTTCTCTGATGAACTTTGTAGCTTTTTTTTCAAAACAATTTTTAATGCTGATGGTTTAGTTTTTTATTGTTGTTTTATTTTTGCTTTGTATTTACATTTTCTTTCTAAAACAATCCATTGATTCCCATTCCTTAAATGTTCATTTCTAATCTTTCCTTTTAATGAATGTCTAATTTGTTTTATGATTCTGTAATTCTGCAACTTCATCAAACTCCAGTCTAAATTCCTCTTCAGGAGGTGTTTTCAATTGGGTAGGATTTTTCCATTTGCATAGGCTACCAATGTCTTTAATTCATCAGGTACAAAATGAAAATTATCATATTTCCCCAACACAATTGAACAGTCCAGCTTCTTTACTTTGGTCGATATTCTAACAGGTTATTTTTCTTTCCTATTTCTATTTTGAGTCACATTTTCCTATACATTGTGTCACTAATGAATTTACTATACTCATCCTGGTCAAGGCTTGCCCAGCCCTAGTCCTTACCCACAAACATGTACACTCACGATATCAAATGTGATAATGGAAATATTACATTTTATTAAAATGTTCTCAACAAATTTCTTATCAAAATGGACAATATGGAAACAAAATGAAGGAGTGAAACTTTAAAAGATAATTTTATCACATTAGTTTGATTATAAGCTACAGTGAATTGAACATATTTGGGAAGTCAATGCCCATTAGATATATTGATATAGATTGCCAATTAAAATAAACTTCCAACAAAATTGAATGAAAGTAATTTTTTCCACACTTTGGAAAATATTTTGATACCCTGTCAAATTTTGGTACCAACACATTTTGACATACATTTCTCAAGATAGCCATGTGAGGGATCAATCCTCGTCAATATTACAGAATACTTTAAAATACAGAAATATTATATCCTTATCAAAGACAAAACAGTGCAGTGAAATTTGGAAAATTTATTTTTTATAAGCATATTAACTAAAGGGTCTTTGATCATAGATGTAATGCTTCATTCACTATTTTGAATATCCTTACACATGTTGTAATGAGATGTCAAAGAAACTGAGGTATGTTTCACTTCATTTCAGTTCAGTTCAGTGGCTCAGTCATGTCTGAATTTTGCGACTGCATGGACTGAAGTATTCCAGGCATCCCTGTCCAACACCAGTGCCCAGAGCCTACTCAAACTCATGTTTAATGAGTCGGTGATGCCATCCAAACATGTCTTCCTCCCCCTTCTCAATCATCCCCTTCTCCTGCTGCCTTCAATTTTCACAGCATCAGGGTCTTTTCAAATGAGTCAGTTCTTCACATCAGGTGGCCATAGTATTGGAGTTTAACATTCAGCATCAGTCCTTCCAATGATTATTCAGGACTGATTTCCTTTAGGATGGACTGGTTGGATCTCCTGGCTATCCAAGGGCCTCTCAAGAGTCTTCTCCAACACCACAGTTAAAAAAACATCAATTCTTGGCACTCAACCTTCTTTATAAGTCCAACTCTCACATCCATACATGACTACTGGAAAAACCAAAGCTTTACTAGTTGGACAATTGTTGGAAAAGTAATGTCTCTGCTTTTTAATATGCTGTCTAGTTTGGTCATAACTTGTCTTCCAAGCAGCAAGCATCTTTCAATTTCATGGCTGCAGTCACCATCTACAGTAGTTTTGGAGCCCCCCGAAATAAAGCTGGTCACTGTTTCCATTGTTTTCCCATCTATTTGCCATGAAGTAATGGGATCAGATGCCATTATCTTTGTTTCCTGAATGTTGAGTTTAGTTTTTTTTTTTTCTTTTCTTTTTAAATTTATTTTTACTTAATTTTACTTTACAATACTGTATTGGTTTTGCCATACATTGACATGAATTCACCACAGGTGTACATGAGTTCCCAAATATGAACCGCCCTCCCACCTCCCACCCCATATCATCTCTCTGGATCATCCCCGTGCTCCAGCCCCAAGCATCCTGTATCCTGCATTGAACAGAGACTGGCGATTCATTTCTTACATGATAGTATACATGTTTCAACGCCATTCACCCAAATCATCCCACCCTCTCCCTCTCCCTCAGAGTCCAAAAGTCCACTCTACACATCTGTGTCTCTTTTGCTGTCTCACATCCAGGTTCATTACCATATTTCTAAATTCCATATATATGTGTTAGTATACTGTATTGGTGTTTTTCTTTCTGGCTTACTTCACTCTGTATAATCGGCTCCAGTTTCATCCATCTCATCAGAACTGATTCAAATGTCTTCTTTTTAATGGCTGAGTAATACTCCATTGTGTATATGTACCACAGCTTTCTTATCCATTCGTCTGCTGATGGATATCTAGGTTGTTTCCATGTCCTGGCTATTATAAACAGTGCTGCAATGAACATTGGGGTACATGTGTCTCTTTTGATTCTGGTTTCCTCGGTGTGTGGGACCTAGCAGTGGGATTGCTGGGTCATAAGGCAGTTCTATTTGCAATTTTTTAAGGAATCTCAACACTGTTCTCCATAGTGGTTGTACTAGTTTGCATTCCCACCAACAGTGTAAGAGGGTTCCCTTTTCTCCACACCCTCTCCAGCATTTATTGCTTGCAGACTTTTGGATCACAGCCATTCTGACTGGTGTGAAGTGATACTTCATTGTGGTCTTGATTTGCATTTCTCTAATAATGAGTGATGTAGAGCATGATTTGTATGGAAATACAAAAAACCTTGAATAGCCAAAGCAATCTTGAGAAAGAAGAATGGAACTGGAGGAATCAACTTGCCTGACTTCAGGCTCTGCTACAAAGCCACAGTCATCAAGACAGTATGGTCCTGGCACAAAGACAGAAATATAGATCAATGGAACAAAATAGAAAGCCCAGAGATATATCCACACACATATGGACACCTTATCTTTGACAAAGGAGGCAAGAATATACAATGGAGTAAAGACAATCTCTTTAACAAGTGGTGCTGGGAAAACTGGTCAACCGCCTGTAAAAGAATGAAACTAGATCACTTTCTAACACCATACACAAAAATAAACTCAAAATGGATTAAAGATCTAAACGTAAGACCAGAAACTATAAAACTCCTAGAGGAGAACATAGGCAAACACTCTCTGACATAAATCACAGCAGGATCCTCTATGATCCACCTCCCAGAATTCTGGAAATAAAAACAAAAATAAACAAATGGGATCTAATTAAAATTAAAAGCTTCTGCACAACAAAGGAAAATATAAGCAAGGTGAAAAGACAGCCTTCTGAATGGGAGAAAATAATAGCAAATGAAGCAACTGACAAACAACTATCTCAAAAATATACAAGCAACTTATGCAGCTCAATTCCAGAAAAATAAATGACCCAATCAAAAAATGGGCCAAAGAACTAAATAGACATTTCTCCAAAGAAGACATATGGATGGCTAACAAACACATGAATGTTGAGTTTAAAGCCAAACTTTTTCATTCTCCTCTTTCACTTTCATCAAGAGACTCTTTAGTTCTTCTTCACTTTCTGCCATAAGGGTGGTATCATTGGCTTATATCAGGTTATTGATATTTCTTCCAGAAATCTTGATTTGAGTTTGTGCTTCATCCAGCCTGGCATTTCACATGATGTACTCTGCATATAAGTTAAATAAACAGGGTGACAAAATACAGCCTTGACATACTCCTTTTCCTATTTGGAACCAGTCTGTTGTTCCATGTTCAGTTCTAATTGTTGCTTCCTGACCTGCATACAGATTTCTCAAGAGGCAGCTCAGGTGGTCTGGTATTCCCATCTCTTGAAGAATTTTCCACAGGTTGTTGTGATCCACACAGTCAAAAGCTTTAGCATAGTCAATAAAGCAGATGAACATGTTTTTCTGGAACTCTCATGCTTTTTTGATGACCCAGCTGATGTTGGCAATTTGATCTCTGGTTCCCCTGCCTTTTCTAAAACTAGCTTAAACATCTGGAATTTCACAGTTCATGTACTGTTGAAGCCTGGCTTGGAGAATTTTGAGCATTACTTTTCTAGCGTGTGAGATGAGTGCAATTGTGCAGTAGTTTGAGCATTCTTTGGCATTGCCTTTCTATGGAACTGGAATGAAAACTGACCTTTTCCAGTCCTGTGGCCACTGCTGATTTTCCCAAATTTGCTGGCATATTGAGTGCAGCACTTTCACAGCATCATTCAGGATTTGAAATAGCTCAACTGGAATTCCATCACCTCCACTAGCTTTGTTCATAGTGGTGCTTTCTAAGGCCCGCTTGACTTCGCAGTCCAGGATGTCTGGCTCTAGGTGAGTGTTCACACCATCGTGGTTATCCGGATCATGAAGTCTTTTTGTATTGTTTTTCTGTGTATTCTTGCCACCTCTTAATGTCTTCTGCTTCTGTTAGGTCTATACCATTTCTGTCTTTTATCAAGCCTATCTTTGCATGAAATGTTCCCTTGGTATCTCTAATTTTCTTGAAGAGTTCTGTAGTCTTTCCCATTCGAATAGTGGTTTCCCATTCAAATAGTCAACCAAATTTGGGTTACCTCACCATTCTCTCTTGTATGTAGCACTTGCAAATGACCATTTGTAAACATTAATTTTTGGAGTTTTATTTTATTTTACATGAAAATAGTTTTTTCTCATAGTATGTTCATAATTCTCAATGTTTTAAGTTCCAAATTAGAACCCTTGCCTAGAGAATATTTTTATGTATTAATAGCTTTTATAATGGTGGGAGGAGCTTAAAAAATCAGTGTTGTGTATAAAAGGAAAACAGAGCAAAACAAAATTATAATTTTTATCCTTCCCTGTTGTGCGTTTTGTCTATAAGTCTATCTAAATGGCACCTTTATAGGAAGAAGAACTTTACAGCTTGTGATTGTGTAAACAATCTAGAGATTAAGAATTATCAATCTACTTTGAAAGCAAAAGTGGAAATTTATCTTGAATTTGCTGTAAATCAAGCACTACAGAAACTCACTATAGTGAGTCATTTAAATTTCTCAAAATCAAGATAAAAGTGTGGAATATTATTCATTTTTCTCACAAGGTGAAAAGTGTAATAACAAGATTCCTTTGTTTTTCCCAAAAGAAAAAGTCAAAGTGGAAGGTGAACACTGAAAGTTTTTAATAATATGAAAGATTGGTCCAAGAGCAGAGAAAATATTTCATAATAAACAATTGAACTGAAACCACCACTGACCAGTTCATCAAAATTATATAATTTCATTTTCATAGTCATTCCAATCTTCCTCATGTCTTCATATATATTGGAAACAAATATGTACCTAACCCTACTGCCTATTTTCTGTTACTTTGGATATATTCTCTCTTGGGGAAATTAACTGTACTTAATTAATATCCATTATCTAGTCTTTAAAGTTTAATGTGTTTGGGCAAATGTATACTACTTTACAATGTAATACACCCTATGAGATAAATAAGTTCTTCTTACTACATAAATCAGCAAAGCAGTGATGAGTGAGTTTGTGCCTCAAAGAAATCTGCAAACCTCTTTGCCAGATACGCATAGTGAATCAGTTCAGATCAGTTTTGTCGCTCAGTTGTGCCGATTATTTGCGACCCCATGAATTGCAGCACGCCAGGCCTCCCTGTCCATCACAAACTCCCGGAGTTCACTCAGACTCATGTGCATTGAGTCGGTGATGCCATCCAGCCATCTCATCCTCTGTCGTCCCCTTCTCCTCCTACCCCCAATCGCTCCCAGCATTAGCGTCTTTTCCAATGAGTCAACACTTTGCATGAGGTGGCCAAAGCATTGGAGTTTCAGCTTCAGCATCAGTCCTTCCAATGAACACCCATGGCTGGTCTCCTTTAGAACGGATGGGTTGGTTCTCCTTGCAGTCCAAGGAACTCTCAATAGTCTTCTCCAACACCACAGTTCAAAAGCATCAATTCTTCGGTGCTCAGCTTTCTTCACAGTCCAACTCTCACATCCATATATGACCACTGGAAAAACAATAGCCTAGACCAGATGGACCTTTGCTGACAAAGTAATATCTCTGCTTTTGAATATGCTATCTAGGTTGGTCATAACTTTCCTTCCAAGGAGTAAGTGTCTTTTAATTTTATGGCTGCAATCACCAACTGCAGTGATTTTGGAGCCCCCCAAAAATAAAGTCTGACACTGTTTCCACTGTTTCCCCATCTATTTCCCATGAAGTCATGGGACCAGATGCCATGATATTAGTTTTCTGAATGTTGAGCTTTAAGCCAATTTTTTCACTCTCCTCTTTCACTTTCATCAAGAGGTTTTTTAGTTCCTCTCCACTTTCTGCCATAACGATGGAGTTATCTGCATATTTGAGGTTATTGATATTTCTCCCAGCAATCTTGATTCCAGCTTGTGCTTCTTCTAGCCCAGAGTTTCTCATGATGTACTCTGCATATAAGTTAAATAAGCGGGCTGACAATATACAGCCTTGACGTACTCCTTTTCCTATTTGGAACCAGTCTGTTGTTCCATGTCCAGTTCTAACTGTTGCTTCCTGACTTGCATACAGGTTTCTCAAGAGGCAGGTCAGGTGGTCTGATATTCCCATCTCTTTCAGAACAGTATGAAAAGGCAAAATGATAGGATACTGCAAGAGGAACTCCCCAGGTCAGTAGGTGCCCAATATGTTACAGGAGATCAGTGGAGAAATAACTCCAGAAAGAATGAAGGGATGGAGCCAAAGCAAAAACAATACCCAGTTTTGGATGGGACTGGTGATAGAAGCAAGGTCTGATGCTGTAAAGAGCAATATTGCATACGAACCTGAAATGTTAGGTCCATGAATCAAGGCAAATTCAAGTGATCAAACAGGAGATGGCAAGAGTGAACGTCGACATTCTAGGAATCAGCGAACTAAAATGGACTGGGATGGGTGAATTTAACTCAGATGACCATTATATCTACTACTGTGGGCAGGAATCCCTTAGAAGAAATGGAGTAGCCATCATGGTCAACAAAAGAGTCTGAAATGCAGTACTTTGATGTAATCTCAAAAACAACAGAATGATCTCTGTTCATTTCCAAGGCAAACTAATCAATATCACAGTGATCCAAGCCTATGCCCCAAGCAATAATGTTGAAGAAAATGAAGCTGAAAGGTTCTATGAAGACCTATAAGACCTTTTAGAACTAACACTCAAAAAAGATGTCCTTTTCATTATAGGGGACTGGAATGCATAGTGCATAAATCATATTAAATTTTCATCAAAGGACTGGGAAATCCTCAGCAATGAATAGAAGCTTGGCAGTTCATACTGCTCATAAGTACACAACCGCCAGTGCCCCAGCTAGAAGAGTAGCCAGTTGAACAATATGACTTACTACAATGTGTGAATAAAGCATCTTCCAAACAAAACAAAACATACATGACCTCTTAGCTAAAGTTATAGCTCCCCAATCAATAAAACAAACAATAAACTATGATTTAGGAATCATTATTATTCTAAAGTAATTTAAAATTAAAATGTAAATTGGAGAACTCAAAGCTATAATAAAATGATTACAGAGTGTAACATTTCTGTAAATGGATTTTTATTTCAACATTTTACATATTTATAAATGGGTAGGGTATTATACAATTATTTTGATCAGGAAAATCTGGAAAAGCATTCATTATTTATTTCCAAGTAAAGGAGACCAGAGTAATTCTCTACAGATGAATAAAGCTAGATTAAGTTTTAGATAATTTTTTTGACATATCTCACAGAGTCACTCCATTATTGCCTTTGGTGAAAATGCTTTTGTTGCACATAATCAATGGCCTTCAGTGTAGAAGATTAACAAAAATGCAAAGAAATCCCTAGTCAAAACATACTGATATATTATCTATGACTCTTCCTAGGCTTACCCTTGTACAAGCATTACTATAGTCAATATCATATACTACTTTTTACTCTATTTTGTTCATTTTCCAATTATAGACATCTTCTTGTACTTGGGCTTCCATGATAGCTCAGCTGGTAAAGAATATGCCTGCAATGCAGGAGACCCTGGTTAGATTCCTGAGTTGGGAAGATCCCCTGGAGAAGGGAAAGTCTACCCAATCCAGTTTTCTGGCCTGGAGAATTCCATTGACTGTATAGTCCAAGGGGTCACAAAGAGTCAGACACACTGAGTGACTTTCACTTTTTCTAAACCCTTTAAATATTTAACATTTTAAAATAATTATATTATCCCCCAAATATACTAATAGTTACTAGTAGTCCAGGTAGTTATCTTTAAATCTTTCCTGTCTCTCACACATTGAAACTGAGGAGGGCACTATAAGGTTCCCAGGTCCTGAGGTCTTTCTGTCCCCCATCTCTTGTAGGCAAGACACCAACCTCCCTGAGTTCTGAAGGGTGGATTGGAACACTTGTTATTCCTAATCAAGGAGGCCTGCATGCTGAGTCGCTCAGCTGTGTCTGACTCTTTTGTGATCACCGGAACTGTCACCTGCCAGGGTTGTCTGTCCATGGGATTTTCCAGGCAAGAATATTGGAGTAGGTTTCCATTTCCTTCTTCAGGTGATCTTCCTGATCCAGGGATTGAACCCATGTCTCCTGCATTGGCAGACAGATTCTTTACCACTGAGCAATCTGGGAAGCCCGATCAAGGGAGGAGAAACCAGGAAACTACCTGAGGCAAGATTAAACAGACCAGAGAAACTCAGCAATATTAGAAGACAAACCACCTGAAATGTATTAAAGTAGTACAAGCCCTGCTCGTGCCTCCATTTTGTGAAACCCCACTTTTGACCCACTATTAACAAAACCCCTCATTAAGTTCTCTGGGGTTGAAATATACAGATATTTTGTTTGTTGTTTGTTTGTTTTCTCCCTGGAGGGCAAAGCCCGATGTGTCTCTCTTTGCCTTTCAAAAGCTATCCTTTTCTACTTCACTCAGAACTCTGTTGCCTCGATTTCATTTGGCAACAGTGTACAGATATTGGCTGCCAAGGTGGTGGTAGTAGTTAAGAACCTGCCTGCCAGTGCAAGAGACATAAGAGACATGGATTTGATCCCTTGGTCGGGAGGATCCCCTGGAGAAGGGGATGGCAACCCAGTTCAGTATCCCTGCCTGGAATCACACAGACAGAGGAACCTGGCAAGAAAGTCCAAAGGACTGCAGAGAGTTGGCCACGACTGAAGTGAATTAGCATGCACACACACATGTACATTGTGGGACCATAAAGAGGGCTGAGTACTGAAGAACTGGTGGTTTTGAATTGTGATGCTGGAGAAGATTATTGAGAGTCCCTTGAACAGCTAGAGGATCAAATCCTAAAGGAAATCAACCATAAATATTCACTTGAAGGGCTGCTGCTAAAGCTGAAGTTCCAGTACTTTGGTACCTTATGTGAAGATCTGACTTGTTGGAACAGTCTCTGATGCTAGGAAAGATGGAAGGCAAGGGGCATGGGGTGACAGAGGATGAGATGATTGGATGGTATCACCAACTCAGTGGATGTGAGTTTGAGCAAACCCCAGGAGATAGGAAAGAACAGGGAAGTGTGGAGTCCACAGGGTCTTAAAAAGAGTTGGACACAACTTAGTGACTTAACAACAACAAGTACAGAGAGGCCGAGCTTTTGCTAAAACCATGATACATGAATTTATCACTAAAGCTTTTCAATTTTACTCTCTATATAGCTTTCTCAGATGTGCCTTGTCCTATTCATTCCAACCAAATTGTCTTTTGTTTAGGTTTACCATCATCTCTCACTGAGAGTTCCTTATCTGCTTTTTAAAAAATTGCTTTCTGTTTCGGTCAAATCCATTCTTTACTCAACTACTAAGGGCTATTTCATAACATGTAAAAGTAAATAGGTTTTAAATCATAATGTTATTATAAAGAACCAAGAATATAAAAACCTTGCTGCCAATTAAATAACCATATAAAATGATCAGCTAGAGTATTTATGCCTAATGTGTATTTAAACTCATTTATACATATGGTTTTATCATGCTGCACTCTTGTGTGGATAAATACATGCAAAAACAAATGGTTACAGAATTCCTAAATCATCTTCACATTTATAGTCCAACTCTTCAGGGTCAAGTTTTAGCTTATAGTTTTTGAATATGTGTTTTTCCATTCAATATTGTTGCCTGTGCTATCCAGAGCCTGCCAAAGTGAACAATGCAAAGAAATAGAGGGAAATAATACAATAGGACAGACTAGAGATCTCTTCAAGAAAATTAGAGATACCAAGGGAACATTTCATACGGAGATAGGCACAATAAAGGACAGAAACAGTATGGACCTAACAGAAGCAGAAGACATTAAGAAGAGACAGCAAGACTACACAAATGAACTATACTAAAAATGCTCTACATGACACAGATAGCCACGATGGTGTAATCACTCACATAGAGCCCGACATCTTAAAGTGTGAAGTCAAGTGGGCCTTAGGAAGCAGCACTACAAACAAAGCAAGTAGAAGTGATGGAATTCCAGCCTAAAATAAGTTAATTAATTAAAAATGATGCTGTTAAAGTGCTGCACTCGATATGCCAGCAAATTTGGGAAACTCAGCAGTGGCGCAGGACAGAAAAAAATCAGTTTTCATTCCAATCCCAAAGAAAGGCAGTGTTAACGAATGTTTACCGCACAATTGCACTCGTTTCACATAATAGCAAAGAAAGGCTCAAAATTCTCCAAGCCAGGCTTCAGCAGTACCTGAACCAAGAACTTCCAGATTTTCAAGCTGGATAAAGAAGAGGCACAGGAATCAGAAATCAAATTGCCAACATCCACTGAATCATAGAAAAAGCAAGAAAATTCTAGGAAAAAACATCTACTACTGCTTTATTGACTACACCAGAACCTTTGATTGTGTGGATCACAACAAACTGTGGGATATTCTGAAAGAGATGAGAATACCAGACAACATCACCTACCTCATGAGAAACCTGTATGCAGGTCAAGAAGCAACAGTTAGAACTGGACATGGAACAATGGACTGGCTACAAATTGGAAAAGGAGTATATCAATGCTGTATATTGTTACCCTGCTTATTTAACTTACATGCACAGTACCTCATGTGAAATGCTGGGTTGGATGAAGCACAAGCTGGAATTAAGATTGTAGGGAGAAATGTTAATAACCTCAGATATGTAGATGATTCCATCCATATGGCACAAAGTCAAAAGCTGGAGAGCCTCTTGATGTAGGTGAAAGAGGAGAGTGAAAAAGTTGGCTTATTTTCAACATTCAAAAAACAAACGATTGCATCTGGTCCCATCACTTCATGGCAAATAGATGGGGAAACAATAGATACGGTGACAGAGTTTTGGGCTCCAAAATCACTACAGATGATAACTGCAGCCATGAAATTAAAAGATACTTGTTCCTTGGAAGAAAAGCTATGGCAAACCTAGACAGCATATTAAAAAGCAGAGACATTACCTTGCCGACAAAGGTCCATCTAGTCAAAGCTATGGTTTTTCTAGTAGTCACGTATGGATGTGAGAGTTGGACCATAAAGAAGACTGAGTACTGAAGAACTGACGCTTTTGAACTGTGGTGTTTAGAATACTCTTGATAATCACTTGGACTGCAACAAAATCAAACCAGTCAATCCTAAAGGAAATGAGTCCTGAATATTCATTGGAGGGACTAATGTTGAAGCTGAGGCTCCAATAATTTGACCACCTGATGCGAAGAACTGACTCATTGGAAAATACCTTGATACTGGGAAAGACTGAAGGCAGGAGAAGAAGGAGATGACAGAGGATGAGATGCTTGGATGGCATCAGTGATTTGATGGACATGAGTTTGAGCAAGCTGCAAGAGTTGGTGATAGACAGGGAAGCCTGGTGTACTGCAGTCCATAGGGTCGCAAAGAGTCAGATGGTACTGAACCACTGAACTGAACTGAATGGTATTGAACTCTGCCTTCACCAAAACTTTATATATTGACCTTCCTCCTACTGCCTCTTTGGAGCAGTCTCTAAGAGCCATTTAAAGTGCTGCCTCCTGGGCTGCAGTCCTCATTTTGCCCCAAATAAAACTTAACTTGCAAATCTCAAGTAGTATGTTTTTTTAAGTCAACACCCTGGAGGAGGGCATGGCAACCCATTCCAGTATTCTTGCCTGGAGAATCTTGTGGACAGAGGAGCCTGGCAGGCTACACAGTCTGTAGCATCACAAAGAGTTGGACATGACTGAAGTGACTGAGTATGCACTCACCCGAGCAAATGTCCAAAAAGACCTACTACTCTAAATCCAGTGAGTGACCCTAAGAATTAGATTATGTTCTTGAGATAGTTCTTGCCAATCCCGTTTCCTGGACTAAATTTGCCATTTTACTTCTGTTTGCCTAGGCCACTGTTGGGACTTTGATTACAAATGATTACAAATCTTTGGTCTCTGTAATAAACAGTTTGGGAACTATAGTAGCTTTTCTTCATGCAAAGAACCGTGAATTGTGACTAGCTCCAGGAACCAGCACACAAACAAAATTTTATAATTTAACACTTCTATATGAATCTAGTAGTTTTGTGTATCATAGGCCTACAAAAACTCTCCATAAATAGTATCACCCTGTTTTGTAAAATTTCATATCTCTTTCTTGAGAAGACAAATACCATATGCCCAATATTAATGAAAATTATAAGTTGACATATAACTTACATTGGCTAAAATAAACTATTTTAAAGAATTTATATATCCCCCATTTTCTAAAAGTTAAAAATACTATCATATTTGATCAAAAATATATTTGTGCCTTATTACACATTATACTCAATTTTCTTCCATATCTCCTTTGTTAAGGTCACTGGTAAATTAAAATACAGCAACTATTTTAATCTGTATGTTTTCATATTAAACACATGCTTTATATGTGAAATAAGCAGAATAAGAGTTGCTTGGTAAATTAATAAATAATTAGTTAAATTTATCTTCCATCTTTTTGGGCTCCAAAATCACTGCAGATGGTGACTGCAGCCATGAAATTAATAGACGCTTGGTCCTTGGAAGAAAAGCTATGACCAACCCAGGCAGCATATTACAAATCAGAGATATTATTTTGCCGACTAAGGTCTCTCAAATCAAAGCTATGGTTTTCCCTGTAGTCATGTATTGATGTGAGTATTGGACTATAAAGAAAGCTGAGCACCGAAGAACTGATGCTTTTGAACTGTGATGTTGAAGACTCTTGAGAGTCCCTTGGACTGCAAGGAGATCCAACCAGCCCATCCTAAAGGAAATCAGTCCTGAATATTCATTGGAAGGACTGATGCTGAAGCTGAAACCCCAATAATTTGGCCACCTGATGTGAAAAGCTGACTCATTTGAAAAGACCCTGATCCTGGGAAAGATTGAACGCAGGAGGAGAAGGGGATGACAGAGGATGAGATGGTTGGGTGGCATCACTGATTCAATGGACATGAGTTTGAGTAAACTCCAGGAGTTGATGATGGACAAGGAAGCCTGACATGCTACAGTCCATGGGGATGCAAATAGTAAGACACAACTGATCAGCTGAACTGAACTGATTAGTCAGTATTGGAGCTTCAGCTTCAACAACAGTCCTCCCAGTGAATATTCGGACTGATTTCCTTTAGGATTGAATGGTTTGATTTTCTTGCAGTCTAAGAGACTCTCAAGAGTCTTTCCAATAACGCAATTCAAAAACATAAATTCTTTGGTGCTTAGCTTTCTTTATGGAAGTTTATGGAAGTTATGGAAGTATATGGAAGTTTTTGGAAGCTTTCTTTATGGAAGTTTAACTTCCATAGTTAAACAAATACAGCATTCACACCAATAATGATGAAACTAGCATGTAAAACTATTTCTTAAAATTTTACCTAGATTGTTCATTTTTAAAATGCTGATCTTGCTATATAATAGTGAAAAAGGAAGCAGGTAGGGCACAATCTTTAAAAGAATGATGTAACCTGAGGACATGACATAAACTGATTAGAACCAAATAGGTCCAAGATGGCAGACAAATTGACTTCCAGTAGACTTTCATCCTCTGTTTACCTCAATGTAACACTCAACAAGCTAAATGATACCCACACACATCATGTTAATTCCAAAACTGACCATAAATTTCAAAAAGTGGTCAGTGGGCCAATCCTGGAGACTCCATCCATTTCCCAAAATAGCTGAAATACTCCTCGAACTTATTGGCCCATGAAACTACCCATCTCTATAAAAACTAGAATTTCCAAGGGGCCTCAGTGGTAAAGAATCTGCCTACCAGTGAAGGAACTACAGGAGACACAGGTTCAATTCTTAGGTCAGAAAGATCCCCTGAAGAAGGAAAAGGGCACCTCCTCCAGTATTCTTGCTGGAATAATCCCATGAACAGAGAAGCCTGGCGGGCTACAGTCCGTGGGGTTGCAAAGAATCAGACACGACTGAGCACACAAAATTTGACAACCTGGTGCCACTCTCACCTTCTGAGATGGTTCACGCTCTGTCTGTGGAGTGTATTTCTCTTAAAGTAAATCCACTTCTTATCTATCACTTTGTCTTTCACTGAACTCTGTGTTGAGACATCAAGAATATGAGCTTTGTTAAGTCCTAACACCGGGCAATGTAATCTCAGTTAAAAGAATGTAGGTTCTGAGAAGAACAAATATCAGTAGCATTGAAATATATACATTATCATGTGTGAAAGAGAGAGCCATTGGGAAGTTGCCATATAACACAGAGAGATCAGCCTGGAGCTCTGTGATGACCTACAGGGGTGAGATGGGGGGATGGAATGGGTGGGAGCTTAAAGAGAAAGAGGATATACGTATACTTATGGCGGATTCATGGTGTTTTATGGCAGAAAGCAACACAACATTGTAAAGCAAAAAATAAGAAAAAAAAACATGTTCTGAGAAAAATATATCATATATTAATGCATATATATGCATATATATGGCAGAAAGTGAAGAGGAACTAAAAAGCCTCTTGATGAAGATGAAAGAGGAGAGTGAAAAAGTTGGCTTAAAGCTCAACATTCAGAAAACGAAGACCATGGCATCCAGTCCCACCACTTCATGGGAAATAGATGGGGAAACAGTGGAAACAGTATCAGACTTTATTTTGCAGGGCTCCAAAATCACTGCAGATGGTGTTTGAAGCCATGAAATTAAAAGACCCTTACTCCTTGGAAGAAAAGTTTTGACCAACCTAGATAGCATATTCAAAAGCAGAGACATTACTTTGCTGACTAAGTTCCGTCTAGTTAAGGCTATGGTTTTCCAGTGGTCATGTATGGATGTGTGAGTTGGACTGTGAAGAGGGCTGAGCACCAAAGAATTGATGCTTTTGAACTGTGGTGTTGGAGAAGACACTTGAGAGTCCCTTGGACTGCAAGGAAATCCACTCAGTCCATTCTGAAGGAGATCAACCCTGGGATTTCTTTAGAAGGAATGATGCTACAGCTGAAACGCCAGTACTTTGGCCACCTCATGTGAAGAGTTGACTCATAGGAAAAGACTCTGATGCTGGGAGGGATTGGGGGCAGGAGGAGAAGGGGATGACAGAGGATGAGATGGCTGGATGGCATCACTGACTCGATGAACGTGAGTCTGAGTGAACTCCGGGAGTTGGTGATGGAGAGGGAGGCCTGGCAGTGCTTCGATTCATGGGGTTGCAGAGTCGGACACGACTGAGCGACTGAACTGATGGAACCTAGGAAAAGTGGTGCTGATGAACCTATCTGCAGGGCAGGAATAGAGACACAGACATAGAGAATCAACTGGTGGACACAGTGGGGTAAGTAGTGGGGTGGTGATGAGGTGAGATAGTGGCATTGATATATATACACTACAGTTCAAAATAGATAGCTAGCAGGAAGCTGCTGTATAGAACAGGGAGCTCAGCTCAGTGCTCTGGGGTGACCTAGAGGGGTGGAATGGAGGGAGAGGAGTGGGAGGAAGGCTCAAAAGGGACGGCAATATATGTATTCACATGGCTGACTCATGATGTTGTACAGCAGAAAATAGCACATTGTAAAGTAATCATATTCCAATAGAAAAAATATTTTAAACTTAAAATGATAAAAAAAAAAAGGCAAGTTCAAATCCCAATCTGAGTTTTGACTGGATTCAAGTCTCAGCCTGGGTTTCATGTCCCAGGCTAACTGTTCAGTCACTAATTTATATCTGACTCTTTGTGATCTCATGGACTGCAGCACATTAGTTTTCCCTGTCCTTCACCACCTCTTGTAGTTTGCTCAGACTCATGTTCATAGAAACAGTGAAGCCATCGAACCATCTCATCCTCTGTGGCCCCGCTCTCCTTTGGCCTTCAATCTTTCCCAGCATCATGGTCTTTTCCAATGAGTTGACTCTCAGATGGCCAAAGTTTTGGAGGTTTAGCTCCAGCATCATTCCTTCCAATAAATATTCAGGGTTGGTTTCCTTTAGGATTGACTGATTTGATCTCCTTGCTGGCCAAGGACTCTCAAGAGTCTTCTCCAGCACCAGAATTCAAAACATCAGTTCTACAGTGCTCAGCCATCTTTATGGTACAACTCTGACATCCATACATGACTACTGAGAAAACCACAGCTTTGACTTAATGGACCTTTGGCCAAAATGATATATTTCTTTTTTAATATGCTGTGTAGGTTTGGCATAACTTTTCTTTCAAGGAGCAGTTATCATCCACAGTGATTTTGGAGCCCAAGGAAAGAAAATCTGTCACTGCTTTCATTTTCCTCTCTTCTATTTGCCACGAAATGCTGGGACCGGATACTGTGATCTTAATTTTTTGAAAGTTGAGTTTAAGACAGCTTTTTCACTCTCCTCTTTCACCCTCATCAAGAGGCTCCTTAGTTTCTCTTCACTTTCTGCCATTAGAGTGGCATGATCTGCATATCTGAGGTTGTTGATAGGTCTCCAACCAGTCTTCATTATGACTCGTCCAGTTCCACATTTCACATGATGTACTCTGAATATAAATTAAATAGGCAGGGTGACAATATACAGCCTTAATGTACTCCTTTCCCAATTTTGAACCAGTCAGTTGTTCCATGTCTGGTTCTGACTGCTGCTTCTTGACTCACATACCTGTTTCTCAGGAGATAGGTAAAGTGGTCTGGTACTCCTTTCTCTTTAAGAATTTTCTACAGTTTTTTTTTTTTTTTTTGTGATTCACATAGTCAAAGGGTTTAGCCCAGTCCATGAAGCAGAAGCAGATGTTTTTCTGGAACTCCATTGTTTCCTCTATGATCCAATGGATGGTAACTTTGATCTCTTGTTCCTCTGCCTCTCCTAAACCCAGCTTATACATCTATCTAGAAGTCCCTGGTTCATGTATGCTGAAACCTAGCTGAAAGGCTTTGAAGGTTATCTCTCCAGCATATGAAATGAACCCAATTGTATGGTAGTTTGAACATTCTTTGGAATTGCCCTTCTTTGGAATTGGAATGAAAACTGACTTTTTTGGGTCCTATGGTCACTACTGGTCATATATATAATTACATTGAAACAAAAAGTTATTTTTAACAGTTGATACAGTTAACATTAATAAAAACATTTGCAAATATCATTACTTGGGAAATCTCAAGACAAAGAAGTTAATAATAATATCATATTCAATCAAATATTAAATTTAAACCTCTCTAGGACAGAAATTCACTATTAGATTAAAATATGAAAATTGTTTTCATTACAAATGCTCATTCTTTTCTTAACCTAACTCAAGAAAAGAGATTAGAATTATTTAAACAACTTTAGTAGGTATTTGACATTTTAATACATAGTGAAGATTTATCTGACATAAATATACTAAACATGATAAATGAAGGGAATCTGAAATCATAAAGTTAAATAAGGATATCCATGATGCAACTATTGTGGAAAATGAGGGACTACCATCTAGAGTCTAGCATGTGAAATTATATATTATATACAAAAGTTATATATCATATAATAAATTATATATAAATACTGGTAATTGGAATATATGAGCATAAAGTCAGGCGAAGATAATTTGACTATAAGGTAATATTAGAAGATTAATGTTTGATTTTTGTTGTTTGTATAAATTGAAAAATTAGAGAAGTTGGAGTTAGTTTTGTTTAGGAAAAGGATTACTTCAATTATCTATGCATTTAACTTTTATCTCTTAATACTGTAACATTTATAATTGTAGATCATAAATGTTTATGTACTAAATGCCAGACCTTAAAAAATGAATAAGATTTCTACACAGAAATTTTTAACAGATAAGTTAATGGTTCTAGAAATAAAGATTTGAAGATAGGGATCTTAAAATAGGAAGAAAGCTAGGAGAGCCAAATGACAAATAAAGAAAAGCAGAAAGTCAAGAGAAAATACTGAAATACAGAGGGCCCATAGTAAATATAAAAATAAAAACCACTGCTTTTGGCAAAGTATTGACTCTACAACATAATAATAGTGTAATCACTCTGAGTCTGAAGACATACATAAAATGGATCAGATAACAATGAAGCTGTGTTGAGACTCAAACTAGCCTGCAGTGTGCTCAACAGCTCAGTAGTGTACAATCATTTTGTGATGGACTGTAGCCTGCCAGGCTCCTGTGCCCATGGGATTTCCTTGGCAAGAATACTGGAGTGAGTTGCCATTTCCTATTCCCCGATATCTTCCAGACTCAGGGATTGAACTTGTGGCTCCTGTATTGGCAGCCAGATTCTTTACCACTGCACCACCTGAGAGGCTCCAAAATGTTAAGCATCGTGTCCAGAAAGTAAATTCTCAGAAATTATTGTTATTTTTACAGAGGTTATTTCAGGAAAGTAATTCTGAAAAAGTCAAACTTGATTTTATTATGTACTAGGTTATTTTTAAAAATGTTAAAATAGCCCCAGATTGTTTTCAATGCTAGTGACATTGCCTATGATTCAGATGTTTTATATGAAACTTATACAGGCATAAAATTATTTGATAATATGTCATAAGACTTTTAAAATGCAGAGAAAAATAGAATGGTTCAATGCACAGAATTGAACACTTAATGACTCCTAGTATTAAACCAAATAGTTTTTATGAATTTACCATCTCAGTAATAATAAAATATAAATAAGTAATAATAAAGTATAAAAATTAAAGAAATATAAATCAAAATCAGCAAATAAAAATTAATTTTGATCAATTTCTGTACAATTTTATTAATGTTAAGATCTTGACTCTGAGGCCAAAGTATCTACTTCAATACTTTGGGTTTTCTATTCTGACTCTAAGGGTATTAATGGTAAACCTATAGGAAATACATGTTTTCACATATTCTTCCCAATTAGGGCTTATATAAAAAATGTTAGTTTACAATTCCTCTTCCGCAACTCTACCCACACTGACTGAATAGCCTAGCTATACTCTTTATTTCACCATGATTAGGGCAGAATTCTCTCTAGATCATGGAAATCCCACTTCTCTCCTACATCTTCTCCATCAAATTTTATTTTCAAAATACTTAAAAAGAAACTCAGTTGAGCTATATTAATGACTTAAACTGTTGTGTTGTATTAAAATTTGAGATTTGTACTAAGGTTCTCCATTTCCTATTACTTGAAAAGAAAACACCCATCAATTATTCCTTTTAAAAGGAAAAAGGAAGTAATCACCATATATTTAAAATAGCTTTAATTATAAGCTATTTGACAGATGCCAACAGGTTAAAATTTAAGGATGGTATGTCAGCCTTTTCCACTGTTGTGTTTTGCCATTTATAAATGATAGGCATGACATATCAAATGAGTAGGCCCTTTCCTAACAAAAAAGAAAAACTTCACCCAGAATAATCAGAATTTGGATTGTGACACAGTTTGATATAAACTCCAGATTTTCACACTGTGTTCTTCTTGATCCTTTATTATATTCTACCTTGTATTAATGCTCAAAATTCTCCAAGTCAGGCTTCAGCAATATGTGAACCATGAACTTCCAGATGTTTAAACTGCTTTTAGAAAAGGCAGAGGAACCAGAGGTCAAATTGCCAACATCCGCTGGATCATGGAAAAACCAAGAGAATTCCAGAAAAACATCTATTTCTGCTTTATTGACTATGCCAAAGCCTTTGACTATGTGGATCATAATAAACTGTGGAAAATTCTGAAAGCGATGGAATACCAGACCACCTGACCTGCCTCTTGAGAAACCTATATGCAGGTCAGGAAGCAACAGTTGGAACTGGACATGGAACCACAGACTGGTTCTGAATAGGAAAAGGAGTATGTCAAGGCTGTATATTGTCACTCTGCTTATTTAACTTCTATGCAGAGTACATCATGAGAAATGCAGGGCTGGAAGAAGCACAAGCTGGAATCAAGATTACTGGGAGAAATATCAATCACCTCAGATATGCAGATGACACCACCATTATCG
Source organism: Ovis aries (assembly GCF_016772045.2). Taxonomy (NCBI): domain Eukaryota; kingdom Metazoa; phylum Chordata; class Mammalia; order Artiodactyla; family Bovidae; genus Ovis; species Ovis aries. Next base: position 48,340,055 of record NC_056054.1, on the reverse strand, counting down.
CAGAAAATGAAGAGGAACTAAAGAGTCCCTTGGACTGCAAGGAGATCCAACCAGTCCATTCTGAAGGAGATCAGTCTTGGGTGTTCTTTGGAAGGAATGATGCTAAAGCTGAAACTCCAGTACTTTGGCCACTTCATGCGAAGAGGTGACTCATTGGAAAAGACTCTGATGCTGGGAGGGATTGGGGGCAGGAGGAGAAGGGGATGACAGAGGATGAGATGGTTGGATGGCACCACCGACTCGATGGACATGAGTCTGAGTGAACTCTGGGAGCTGGTGATGGACAGGGAGGCCTGGTGTGCTTCGATTCATGGGGTCGCAAAGAGTCGGACACGACTGAGTAACTGAACTGAACTGAACTGCACCTTGTATTATGGTTTTCTAGCACATCTATTTCTTGATATTAAGTAATTAAATAATTTGTTTCATCTTTGTTTACCCCTGGTACTTACAATATCTTCTGTATAGTCAATGTTTGGTGAATATTTGTTGAGTGAAGTTAGTCACATGCTTATAACTCATGCAGGCTGACAGTTTATATACTACGCTGTGGGTTCCTTGAAAGAAATATTTCTGTATCCCTGACATTTCACTATCTGCAACATAAATTTTTACAAGTACTTCTTTTTTTTTTGGGCCAGAATGAAAAATGCTTGATGAGAATAAAATAAAAGTTCTTTTGAAAGTACTCATGGAGGTTAAAGTTCAATAGATACATTGGGTAGAATTTTAAGTTTTCAGATCCTACATAATTAAAGGTATAAATTTAAAATTGTAGATATGCCTATATCCCAGTTACATCACTTACTTGATTTATCAGTTTAACAATCACTTCACCTCAATAAGTCTTACTTTTCTCCATTTAAATAAGAAAGAAAATTACATGTTTTGTTACCCATTGAAGGTTATAATCCCAGAAGTTCTTTCTAGTCAGGTACCACACCTGATCCTTTAGGAGGTTCATTCTATCAAACCAACTACTTTGGGGTCATTGAGCATGTGGTAACTAGTGAATACTCCTGACATGTGTATGTTTACCTAATGCCTTTCTCATAAAATTTGTTCTTTAATTAGGTCCAATGTATGTGAGATAAAATAGTAACACATAAGGAATTACCTAAGTCTATGAAAACTGGTATTGGTAGAAGTTCTTGTGGTTTATCTTATACAGTAAAAAGTGCTCTCAGCCATGATGAAAGGATGGAAAATAATCAAACTTTCTAGATGGATGCCTGAAGTATTCCTAGAGAATAATTCAGTATTGGGGACTCAGTCTCTAAAAGATTAATTTGTTAGAGAGTAAGTCTATATTGTTAAAAACATGTATAATCTCTATCATGGTCAATTCATTCATGGGCTGTTTAGGTAAGAAATATGACTTGGGGAAATGCACACTGTTATCCAAAGGACTGATCAAGTTGTCTACTAGATTACTGGCTTACATGAATATAAACATTTTTCTAATGGGAATTTAGCAAGGATGTGTATGCCTCCACACTATGTCCATACTAAAATGTCTATCCATATTCCTCTTCTACAAATCTCATTGGAGAATATTTTTACTTTTTTTTTTTAAGTCTGTCAGGGACTTGGATAGCCAATTCATTAGCCGCTCCTCCATATATCATTGCAGGTGCATATTTCAGGCCAGCTGTCCTTCTATAGGAAGTGAATCACTAGAAAGGTTTTACTTAACCACTCTTTTCAAGAACTATCATTAAGCGCAGCTATAAGCAATGGTAGTCTACTTCCAGCCAGTACCAGTATATCTTGGAGGTCTAAATGAACACTAGACTCAAACTTTTCTGTACTCCACTAAGTGGTCATGGGAAACACCCCATGAAGTCACATCTGTATTTAGGGAAAGGCAGTGAAGCAGCGGAAGCAGGTACCATGGGAGTTTGAGCCATCTGTTTATACAGTTTATTTGTGACTTTCTGGACCTATATGGCCAAGTTCTAATATATAACATTTTCATTTTACAACGGAATGCTACTGTGCACATCCAATTTTATGGTTCAGTGAATCAGATCACACAATTAATTATGTGCAATACAAGTTGCATAGTTGTGGTATCCCATGAACAGGTGTTCGTTCCACAAACTCCCAGCAACAAAGTAGAGCTATATTTCAAATGGAGAATAGTTATTGGTAAATAAATCTATGGCTTTATTCAAAACTTTGGAGGTCTATGTCAAACTTTTATGATGGCTTTAGAAGTTCCATATAACTGCTCCATCTAACCAATACTTCCAATAACATTGGGTCTACTAGATCATAAAGCCCCAGTAGCTGAACAATTTGAGCCAGTGTAGAACTGAAGCTGAGACTTTTCTTGTTTAGAGATGAATTCAGTGCTGAGCCTTGCATGTAAATAAGTAAATGAATCAGAGCAGCATTCTCAAATGTGGTAAATGTTATCTTCAAAATATGAGAAATACCAAGTTTGTGCTTGTTCATTTGCATCAGGGGTGCAAGGCACAGAAATGTATTTCACACCTTAAAGTAGATTGTCTTAGCAACAGATAACTAGACAAGTTGAAACTTTACCTATGGATAGACTTCTAAAGTATATGGAGTTTTTTCTGCATTCTGTTCACCAGGTCTTATGAGCATAATGCTATCCATGTAATAACAAGCATGATGCTATTTGAGATATCATGGAGCTCAACATCTCTCCAGCTCACATTATGACAGAGATTGGTGATCTATGACATAGCCTAAGGCAAGACTTTTTGTTTCCCTACCATTATTTCTGATTATCTACTATAATAAGGATGAGAATAAAACATATTTGCCCCCTCTCTGGGTCAGTAACTCGATAATGAATACTAGAGACCATGATTATTTGCTTTCATAAAGATACTACAGGGGGGGTGATCCCAAGATAGCAGAAGAATAGGATGGAGAGACCACTTTCTCCCCTACAAATTTATCAAAAGATCATTTGAACGCTGAGCAACTTCCACAAAACAACTTCTGAACACTGATGGAGGACACCAGGCACCCAGAAAGGCAGCCCATTCTCTTTGAAAGGAGGTAGAATAAAATATAAAAGACAGAAAGAGAGACAGAGAGTTAAGGACAGAGACCAGCCCTGGGGAGCGAGTCATGGAGGAGAAGTTTCCAAACAGCAGGAAACCCTCTCACCTGCAGGTCTGTGGGGAGTTTTGGAATCTCAGAGGGCAATATAACTGGGAGAAAAAAAAAAGAAAATCCCACAGAATACATTCCTAACCACAACACCCAGCAGAGAAGTAGCCCAGATGCACATGTTTGCCAGCAGAGAGCAGGGGCTGGACGGGAAGTTGCAGGCTGCAGGCTTAGGGTAAAGACTGGGCCTGAATGCCCTGATTTCAACCTGAGGGAGCTAACGTGAGATAGCAACCCAAACTGTGGGATAGCCAGAGAGAGAGAAAAAAAAAAAAAAAAAACACAGAACTTTCCTGCAAAAGGCTCTAACCTAAAGCAAAGCCTGGCCTGCTCACAGAACAAAGGATTGAGCAAATACCAAAGGAGATTTAGCTCTCATGGCAAACCCAGGACACCGAGCAGCCAGGACCAGGGAGGTGATTAAGACACATGGCCCACCTGGGATGGTGTGCTTGCCAAGTACCTCGTCGCCTGAGCTGCTCTGACCTGAGAAGGGCACAAAACGCACGCCCAACTGAGTCTGTGACCTTACAGAGTAAATAACCTGAACCTGAGCAGCTTAGACCTCGGAAGTGCACAAAACGCAGGGCCCACATTGGACAGTAGCCCTGCAGAGCAACCTGGCACCTTAGCAGTGGAGACCCGGAAAGCACATGCCACCATGAGCTGGGGGAAACCCAGTGTGGTCCATACACTGCGAGCACTCCCCACACAGGCCAGTGATATTTGTTTGCAGTGTTCCTTCCTTCCTCCCCGCAACGCAATTGAACAAGTGAGCCTAAATAAGCGACCACGTTCGCCCCCTTGTTTCAGGGTGGAAATCAGACACTTAAGAGACTTGCAAACAGAGGAAGCCAAAATTAAAAAAGAAGAGGGAACACTCTGGAAGTGACAGGTGCAACAGATTAAAACCCTGTAATTAACATTGACTAAGCATTGGAAGGGGCCTATAGACCTTGAGAAGTACAAGCTGGAACAAGGAACTATCTGAAACTGAACTGACCCCACACTCCCCACAACAGCTCCAGAGAAATTCCCAGATATATCTTTACTATTATCATTTTTTAATTTTATTTTATTTTTAAGTTCTTTATTATTCCTTTAATTTTCATCTTTATAACCTATTACCTTGCAAAAAAAGACCCTATCTTTAAGGTGAATTTCATATATATATAGTGATTATGTTTTGTATTTTTAATATTGTATTTTTGAGAATCTAACCTCTACTGTAGATTTTTAATCTTTGCTTTTTGGTATTTGTTCTCAATTTTGTACCTTTAAGAATATAATTATCAGTATCCATTTTTCTCTTAGGGATGTGATTACTGGCTTGATTGCTCTGCCCCCTTTTGACTCTCTCTTTTCTCCTCCAGGTCACCTCTATCTCCTCCCTCCCCCTTCTCTTCTCTACTTAACTCTGTGAATCTCTCTGGGTGTTCCAGGCTGTGGAGAAAACATCGGGAATTGATTACTGGCTAGACTGGTCTCTCCCCTTTTGATTCCCCCTCTTTTCTTCCTGGTCACCTCTATTTCCCTCTTTCCTCTTTTCTTCTCCATATAACTCTGTGAACCTCTCTCGGTGTTCCACACTGTGGAGAATTTTTTCACCATTAACCTAGATGTTTTATCATCTGTGCTGTATGGATGGAGAAGTCTTGAGGCTACTGTAAGAATAAGACTGAAAGCCAGAGACAAGAGGCTTAAATCCAAAACTTGAGAATACCAGAAAACTCCTGACTCCAGGGAACATTAATCAACAAGAGCTCATCCAAAAGCCTCCATACCTACACTGAAACCAAACTCCACCCAAGAGCCAACGAGTTCCAGAGCAAGACATACCATGCTAATTCTCCATCAACACAGGAACACAGCACTGAGCATTAAAATACAGGCTGCCCAAAGGCTTGCCAAACCCATAGACACCTCAAAACTCACTACTGGATTTCATTGCACTCCAAAAAGAAGAGATCCACCTCCACCCACCAAAACACTGATACAAGCTCCCATAACCAGGAAACCTTGACAAGTCACTAGTCCAACCCCACCCACAGGGAGCCAGCTCCACAATAAAGAGGAATCACAAACCTCCAGCATACAGAAAGGCCACCCCAAACACAGTAACCTAAACAAGATGAAAAGGCAGAGAAATATTCAGCAGGTAAAGGGACATGGCAAATGCCCACCAAACCAAACCAAAGAGGAGGAGATAGGGAGCCTACCTGAAAAAGAATTCAGAGTAATGATAAGAAAGAGGATTCAAAATCTTGAAAACAAAATGGAGTTATAGGTAAATAGATTAGAGACAAGGATTGAATAGATGCAGGAAAAGTTTAACAAGGACCTAGAAGAAATAAAAAGCAGGCAATCAATAATGAGTAATGTAATAACTGAGATAAAAAGCAGTCTGGAGGGAACCAACAGTAGAATAGCTGAGGCAGAAGATAGGACAAGCAAGGTGGAATGCAGAATGGTGGAAATAAATGAAGCAGAGTGGAAAAAAGAAAAAAGAATTAAATGAGGACAAGCTCAGGGACATCTGGGACAATGTTAAATGTCCTAACATTAGAATCATAAGAGTGTCAGAAAAAGAAAACAAAAAGAAAGGACATGAGAAAATATTTGAGATAATAGTTGAAAACTTCCTTAAAATGGGGAAGGAAATAACCACCCAAGTCCAAGAAACCCAGAGAGTCCTAAATAGGATAAACTCAAGGGGAAACACCTCAAGACACAGATTAATCAAATTAATGAAGATCAAACCCAACGAGCAAATATTAAAAGCAGCAAGGGAAAATCGACAAATAACACACAAGGGGATCCCCATAAGGATAACAGCTGATCTTTCAATAGAAATTCTTCAGGCCAGAAGGGAATGGCAGGACATACTTACAGTGAGGAAACAGCAAAACATACAACCCAGATTACTATACCCAGCAAGGACCTCATTCAAATATGAAGGAGAAATCAAAAGTTTTACAGACAAGCAAAAACTGAGAGAATTCAGCACAACCAAACCAGCTCTCCAACAAATGCTAAAGGATCTTCTCTAGGCAGGAAACATATAAACTTGAACCCAAAACAAAAATGTAAATGACAATGGGAATCATATTTATCAATAATTACCTTAAATGTAAATAGGTTGAATGCCCCAACCAAAAGACGGCTGAATGGATACAAAAACAAACCCCCTATATATGGTGTCTACAAAAGACCCACCTCAAAAAAGGGACACATACAGACTGAAAGTGAAGGGCTGGAAAAAGATATTTCTTGCAAATGGAGACCAAAAGAAAGCAAGAGTAAAAATACTCATATTAGATAAAATAGACATTCATAAAATAGATGAAATAAAGTCCACGGAAAGAGACAAAGAAGGACACTACATAATGATCAAAGGAGCAATCCAAGAAGAAGATATAAAAATTATAATTATATATGCACCCAACATAGGAGTACCACAATATGTAAGGCAAATACTAGCAAGTAGGAAAGGGGAAATTAACAGTAACACAATAATAGTGGGAGACTTTAATACCCTACTCACACTTATGGATAGATCAACCAAACAGAAAATTAGCAAGGAAACACAAACTTTAATGGACCATTTAGACTTAATTGATAACTATAGGACATTTCACCCCAAAACAATTAATTTTACATTTTTCTCAAGTGCACGCGGAACATTCTCCAGGATAGATCACATCATGGGCCATAAATCTAGCCTTGGTAAATCCAAAAAAATTGAAATCATTTCCAGCCTCTTTTCTGATCACTATGCAGTAAGATTAGTTGTTAACTACCGGGGGGGGGGGGGGGGGAAACCTATTGAAAATATACATATGCAGAGCCTAAACAACAGGCTTCTGAATAACCAACAAATCACAGAAGAAATCAAAATGGAAAGCAAAACATGCATTGAAACAAATGAAAATGAAAACGTGACAACCCAAAACCTATGAGATTCAGTAGAAGCAGTGCTAAGGGGAAGGTTCATAGCAATACAAGCCTACTTCAAGAAACAGGAGAGGAATCAAATAAATAACCAACTTTACACCTAAAGCAACTAGAAAAAGAAAAAAATGAACAACTCCAGGGTTACTAGAAGAAAATAAATTTAAAAATTAAGGCAGAAATAAATGGAAAAAAAAAAAAGGAGATCATAGCAAAAAATCAACAAATGTAAAAGCTGGTTCTTTGAGGAGATAAATAAAATAGACAAATCATTAGCCAGACTCATCAAGCAAAAGGAAGTGAGAAGAATCAAATCAAGAAAATTAGAAATGAAAATGGAGAAATTACAACAGGCAACATAGAAATGGAAAGGAGAATAAGAGACTACTAATAGCAACTATATGACCATAAAATGGACACCTTGGAAGAAATGGACAATTCTTATAAAAGTATAACCTTCCAAAACTGAACCAGAAAGAAATGGAAAATATTAACAGACCCATTCCAAGCACAGGAATACAAACTGTAATCAAAAATCACCCAACAAACAAAAGCCCAGGACCAGATGGCTTCACAGTTAAATTACACCAAAAATTTATAGAGAGAAGCTAACACCTATCCTGCTCAAATTTTTCCACAAAATTGCAGAGGAAGGTAAACTGCCAAATTCATTCTATGAGACCAGCACCACCTTAATACCAAAATCAGATAAAGATGCCACAATAAAAGAAAATTACAGACCAATATCACTGATGAACATAGATGCAAAAATCCTCAACAAAATTCTAGCAAACAGAATCCAATAATAGATTTAAATGATCATACATCATGACCAAGTGGATTTTATCCCAGGGATGCAAGGATTCTTAAATATTTGCAAATCAATCAATGTGATACACCACATTAACAAATTGAAAGATGTATAGAACAGACTTTTGGACTCTGTGGGAGAGCGAGAGAGTGGGATGATTTGGGAGAATGGCATTGAAACATGTATACTATCATGTAAGAAATGAAACGCCAGTCTAGGTTCAATACAGGATACAGGATGCTTGGGGCTGGTGCACTGCGATGACCCAGAGAGATGATATGGGGAGAGAGGTGGGAGAGGGGTTCAAGATTGGGAATTCATGTACACCCGTGGCAGATTCAAGTCAATGTATGGCAAAACCAATAGAGTATTGCAAAATAAAATAAAAATAAGTAAATAAATAAATAAATATGCTGAAAAAAAAAACATATGATAATCTCAATAGAAGCAGAGAAACCTTTGACAAAATTCAACATCCATTTATGATAAAAAGCCCTCCAGAAATCAGGCATAGAAGGAACATACCTTAACATAATAAAAGCCATATATGATAAACCCACAGCAAACATTATCCTCAATGGTGAAAAATTGAAAGCGTTTCCCCTAAAGTAAGGAACAAGAAAAGGGTGCCCACTCTCACCACTACTTCAACACAGTTTTGGAAGTTTTAGCTACAGCAATCAAAAAAGAAAAAGAAATAAGAGAAATCCAGATGGGAAAGAAAGAAGGAAGACTCTCCCTGTTTGCAGATGACATGATCTTCTACATAGAAAACCCTAAAGACACAACCAGAAAATTACTAGAACTAATCAATGAATACAGTAAATTTGAAGGACATAAAATGAATTCACAGAAATCGTTTGCATTCTTATACATTAACAATGAGAAAACAGAAAGAGAAATTAAGGAAACTATATCATTCACCATTGCATTGAAAAGAATAAAATACTTAGGAATAAATCTACCTAAAGGAACAAAAGACCTATATATAGAAAACTATAAAACACTGATGAAAGAAATCAAAGATGACACAAATAGACAGAGAAATATACCATGTTTATGAATCAGAAGAATCAATATAGTGAAAATGAATACACTACCCAAAGAAATCCATAGATTCTATGCACTCTCTATCAAGCTCCCAACAGTATTTTTTACAGAACTTGAACAAATAATTTCAAAATCTGTATGGAAATACAAAAATCCTTGAATAGCCAAAGCAAACGTGAGAAAGAATGGAACTGGAGAAATCAACCTGCCTGACTTCAGACTATACTACAAAGCTACAGTCATGAAGACAGTATGGTACTGGCACAAAGATAGAAATATAGATCAATGGAAGAAAATAGAAAGCCCAAAGACAATTCCAGGCACCTATGGATACCTTATCTTTGACAATGGAGGCAAGAATATACAATGGAGAAAAGATAATCTCTTTAACAAGTGGTTCTGGGAAAACTGGTCAACCACCTGTAAAAGAATGAAACAGAACACTTTCTAACACCATACACAAAAATAAACTCAAAATGGATTAAAGATCTAAATGTAAGACCAGAAACTATAAAACTCCTAGAGGAAAAGAGACAAAACACACTCCGACATAAACCACATCAGGATCCTCTATGACCCATCTCCCAGAGTACTGGAAATGGAAGAAAAATAAACAAATGGGACCTAATTAATCTTAAAAGCTTTCACATGATGAAGGAAACTATAAGCAAGGTGAAAAGATAGCCTTCAGAATGGGAGAACATAATAGCAAACAAAGCAACTGACCAAGAGTTAATCTCAAAAATACACAAGCAGCTCATGTAGCACAATGCCAGAAAAATAAACGACCCAATCAAAAAATGGGCCAAAGAACTAAATAGACATTTCTCCAAAGAAGACATACGGATGGCTAAAAAACACATTAAAAACTCAACATCACTCATTATCAGAAAAATGCAAATCAAAACCACAATGAGGTACCATCTCATGCCAGTCAGAATGGCTGTGATCCAAAACTCTACAAGCAATAAATGCTGGAGAGGGTGTGGAGAAAAGGGAATCCTCTTACACTGTTGGTGGGAATACAAACTAGTACAGCCACTATGGAGAACAGTGTGGAGATTCCTTAAAAAGAAAAGGAAATAGAACTGCCACACGACCCAGCAATCTGACTGCTGACCATGCACACCAAGGAAACCAGAATTGAAAGAGACACATGTACCCCAATGTTCATCATAGCACTGTTTACAATAGCTAGGACATGGAAGCAAACTTATCCATTGCAGATGAATGGATAAGAAAGCTGTGGTACATATACATAATGGAATTTTACTCAACTATTAAAAAGAACACGTTTGAATCAGTCCTAACGAGGTGGATGAAACTGGACCCTATTAAACAGCATGAAGTTAGAAAGAAAAACACCAATACAGTATGTTAACACATATATGTGGAATTTAGAAAGATGGTAATGATGTCCTATGTGTGAGGCAGCAAAAGAGTCACAGATATAAAGGACAGACTTTTGAACTCTGTGGGAGAAGGTAAGGGTGGGATGATTTGAGAGAATAGAATTGATGCCTGTATATTACCATATGTGAAATAGGTGACCAGTCTAAGTTTGATGCATGAAATAGGGCACTCAAAGCTGGTGAACTGGGACAAACCTGATGGATGGGAAGGGAGGGTGGAAGGAGGGGGAGTCAAGATGGGGGCCCTATGTATACCCATGGCTGATTCATGTCAATGTATGGCAAAAACCACTACAATACTGTAAAGTAATTAGCCTCCAATTAAAATAAATTAATTAATTTTTAAAAAATATATAATGTCCAGAACTGGAGCTTTGATTGGCATTGGCCTCTGAATCCATTTGAGAAAAGGTACAGTTATTTTCAATGCATACCAAGCTTAGTCATGGATCACATATGAAGAGAAAATGGGAATGGGATAGCAATCACTTCTACATCTTTAATTCTTTAATTTAAGTACTTATCTCTGTAATTTCCCCCAGCAATATAATACTGCAATCTTATAGGTGGATAAGTGTGGCAGAGTTACTTCAAAGACTTATAGACTTATAGACTTATTTCTACATCATCATTCTAATAGTATAACTCAAAGGGTTTTTTTTGTGTGTGTGTGTTTTTTTTTTTTTTTGTTAGTTATTGCTAATCTATCTACTGGGGCTTTGAAAAAACCATAGGATTGGTCTGTGAGTCCACTAAGCTCTCTGCAAGATTGATTTGAATAACAATTCCATTAATGTCTTGACAACAGATGTCCAAAGAGATGATCTATCTGTGGAACACATAGTGCCTTTTCAGTTCTCTAGAGATTAACATAAATATATTTTATATCCTGAAAATTCTGAGTACTACACTTTGCCCAGTGTGAAGCCACATTGTTAAATGACCAGTAAAGCTGCACTGTTAAATGACCAGTGAAGCCACACTGTTAAATGACCAGGCCTCTCTGGTCAGTTTTCATCCCAATCCCAAAGAAGGGCAGTACTAAAGAATGTTCAAATTACCAAACAATTGGGCTTATTTCCCATGCTAGTAAGGTTTTACTCAAAATCCTTCATACTAGTCTTCAGCAGTACTTGAAATGAGAACCTCTATATGTACAACCTGGGTTTACAAAAGGCAGAAGAACCAGAGATCAAATTGCTAACATTTGTTGGACCATAGAGAAAACAAGGGAATTACAGAAGAACATCTACTTCTGCTTCATCGACTATGCTAAAGCCACGGACCGTGCGGATCACAACAAAATGTGGGAAATTCTTAAAGAGATAGGAATACCAGACCATCTTACCTGTCTCCTGAGAAACCTATACATGGGTCAAGAAACCACAGATAGAACCTTACATTGAAGAACCAGCTGTTCAAAATTGGGAATTGAGTACAATAAAGCAGTGTACTGTCACCTGCTTATTTTACTTGTGTGTAGAGTACATCATGTAAAATGCCAGGCTGGATGAGTTACAAGCTGGAATCAAGACTGCTGGGAGAAGCATTAACAACCCCAAATATGCAGATAATACTACTTTAATGGTGGGAAGTGAAGAGGAACTAAATAGCCTCTTGATGAAGGTGAAAGGGGAGAGTGAAAAATGTTGTCTTAAAACTCAACATTCAAAAAACTAAGATCATGGCATTTGGCAACTATAGCCATGAAATTATAAGACATTTTCTCCTTGGAAGGAAAGCTATGACAAACTTAGAGAGCATATTAAAAGCAAAGACATCACTTTGCCAACAAAGGTCCATGTAGTCAAAGCTATGGTTTTTCCAGTAGTCATACATGGATGTGAGAGATGGACCATAAAGAAGGCCGAGCACCAGAGAATTGATGCTTTTGAATTGTGGTGCTGGAGAAGATTCTTGAGAGTCCTTTTAACAGCAAGGAGGTCAAACCAGTGAATCCTAAAGGAAATCAGCCCTGAATATTCACTGGAAGCACTGATTCTGAAGCTGAAACTTCAGTACGTTAGCCACCTGATGCCAATAGCCAAGTCATTGAAAAGATCCTGTTGCTAAGAGAGATTGAAAGCAAAAAGAGAAGAAGATGGTAGAGGGTGATGTGGTTGGATAGCATCACTGAATCAATTGACATGAACTAGGGAAAACTTCAGGAGGTAGTGAGGGACAGGGAGGCCTGGTGTGCTGCAGTCCATGGAGTCATAAAGTGTCAGATACAACTTAGCAACTTAACAACAACAACAACTTTCTGGAGAAAGCGAGAGACATAATTCATGATATTTACTTGTAGACAAGGACAGGCAGGAACGTGTTCTAATGTTACTAAATTTTATGTGTAAAGATATATGTGTGGTGCTGGAGCGGCGAGTGGTGGCTGTGCAACACTGGAACTGCCAGTGTTGCACAGAGGAGATACCCCACATCCAAGGTAAGGAGCAACCACTGCACTTTGCCGGAGCGGCCATGAAGAGATACACCATTCCTGATATAAAAGGAACCCCAGTAAGAAGGTAGGCACTTAGGGCATCAGGGGCAGACAGGCTGAAACTACAATCACAGAAAACTAACAAATCTAATCACATGGACCACAGCCCTGTCAAACTCAATGAAACTAGCCATGCCCTATAGGGCCACCCAAGATGGACGGGTTATGGTGACGAGTTCTGACAAAAAGTGGCCCACTGGAGAAGGAAATGGCAAAACACATCAGTATTCATGCCATACGAGCCCCATGAACAGTATGAAAAAGCAAAAAGATAGAACAGTGAAGGAGGAATTCCTCAGGTGGTAGACCAATATGCTACTGAAGATCAGTGAAGAAATAACTCCAGAAAGAATGAAGAGACAGAGCCAAAGCAAAACAACACCCAGTTGTGGATATGACCAGTGATAGAAGAAAGGCCTGGTGTTGTAAAGGGTAATATTGCATAGGAACCTGGAATGTTAGGTCCATTAATCAAGGTAAATTGGAAGTGGTCAAACAAGAGATGGCAAAAGTAAACATCGACATTTTAGGAATCAGCAAACTAAAATGGACTTGAATGGGTAAATTCAACACAGATGACCATTATATCTAATACTGTGGGCAAGAATCCCTTAGAAGAAATGGAGTGGCCATCATAGTCAACAAAAGAGTCCAAAATGCAATACTTGAAATCTCAAAAACTATAGAATGATCTCTGTTCATTTCCAAAGCAAACCTTTCAATGTCACCATAATCCAAGTCTATGCCCTGAGCAGTAACACTAAAGAAGCTGAAGTTGAATGGTTCTATGAAGACCTACAAGACCTTTTAGAACTAATACCCAAAAAAGATGTCCTTTTCATTATAAGGGACTGGAATGCAAAAGTAGGATGTAAAGAAACATCTGGAGTAACAGGCAATTTTGGCCTTGGTGAGGCAGGCCAAAGAATGAAGCAGGGCAAAGGCTAATGTGGTTTTGCCAAGGGAGTGCACTGGTCATAGCAAACACTCTCTTCCAACAACACAAGAGAAGACTCTACACATGGACATCACCACATGGCCGACACCAAAATCAGATTGATTATATTCTTCGCAGCCAAAGATGGAGAAGCTCTATACAGTCAGCAAAAACAAGACCAGGGGCTGTCTGTGGCTCAGATCATGATCTCCTTATAGTCAAATTCAGACTTAAATTGAAGAAAGTAGGGGAAACCACTAGACCATTCAGGTATGACCTAAATCAAATCCCTTATGATTATACAGTGAAAGTGAGAAATAGATTTAAGGGACTAGATCTGATAGACAGAGTGCCTGATGAGCTATGGACGGAGGTTTCTGACTGTACATTGAACTTCCAGATGTTCAAGCTGGTTTTAGAAAAGGCACCAAAGATCACTTTGCGAACATCTGCTGGATCATCAAAAAAGCATAAGAGTTCCAGAAAAACATATTTCTGCTTTATTGACTATTCCAAAACCTTTGACTGTGTGGATTACAATAAACTGTGGAAAATTCTGAAAGAGATGGGTTACCAAACCACCTGACCTCCCTCTTGAGATATCTGTATGCAGGTCAGGAAGCTACAGGTAGAACTGGACATGGAACAATAGACTGGTCCCAAACTGGGAAAGGAGTATGTCAAGGCTGTATTATGTCACCTTGCTTATTTAACTTATATGCAGAGTACATCATGAGAAAGGCTGAGCTGGATGAAGCACAAGCTGGAATCAAAATTTCTAGGGGAAATATCAGTCACCTCAGATATGCAGATGACACCACTCTTATGGCAGAAAGTGAAGAAGAACTAAAGAGCCTCTTGATGAAAGTGAAAAAGGAGAATGAAAAAGTTGGCTTAAAGCTCAACATTGAGAAAACTAAGATCATGGCATTTGATCTCATCACTTCCTGGCAAATTAATGAGGAAACAGTGACAGACTTTATTTTGGGGGGCTCCAAAATCAGTGCAGATGGTGACTGCAGCCATGAAATTAAAAGACACTTATTCCTTGGAAGGAAAGTTACTACCAACCTAGACAGCATATTAAAAGCAGAAATATTACTTTGCCAACAAAGGTTCATCTTGTCAAGGCTATGGTTTTTCCAGTAGTCAATAATGGATGTGAGAGTTGGATCATAAAGAAAGCTGAGCATTGAAGAATTGATGCTTTTGGAACTATAGTGTTGGAGAAGACTCTTGAGAGTCCCTTGGACTGCAGGAGATGCAACCAGTCCATCCTAAAGGAAATCAGTCCTGAATGTTCATTGGAAGGACTGATGTTGAGGCTGAAACTCCAATACTTTGGCCACCTGATGTGAAGAGCTGATTCATTTGAAAAGACCCTGATGCTAAGTAAGATTGAAGGCAGGAGGAGAAGGGATGACAGAAAATGAGATGGTTGAATGGCATCACCAACTCAATGGACATGAGTTTGGGTAAACTCTGCTAGTTGGTGATGGACAGAGAAGCCTGGCATGCTGCAGCCCATGGGTCACAAAGAGTTGGACTAGTGACAGACTTAACTGAACTGAACTGAAAGATGTATGTATCCCATGTTAAACACATATGGGAAATAAAATAATGGACATAAGTTTACCTCAAAATCTTTTTGACCTTCCCATAATGACAAAATCTCATTTTTCCAAAGTGAAATCATCAAACTCTACTGTTTAATCCCTTAGGCCTTCACTGGTGGCTCAGTGGTAAAGAACTTGCCTGCCTTTGTTTGCACACAGGTACAGTCCCTGGGTTGAGAAGATCCCCTGGAGAAAGAAATGGCAACCCATTTCAGTATTCTTGTCTGGGAAATTCCATGTGGTGCCTGGTAGGTTACAGTCAGTGCATAGGGTCACAAAAAAGGTGGACATGACTTAGCAACTAAACAACAACAAGTACTATGTCATAACATACATTTCAGATTGTACTAATTATTTTGTATGTATTCTTGAATGTTTTTTCTGTCATTTGGTTTAGATTTTTTTAAGGATTTCTTTCTTCTGGATCTTGTATTTTAAGATTTGTTAGGACATAGAATGTTTCTCAGTCTAGACCAAATTATTCATGGCTACTTAGTCAAGACCTGCTCATATATGTTACCCACTGCCTTGTTAGTCATAAAATTTTCTTTTCTTTCTAGTAGAGCAGGCAGTGTTCCCAACTCTGTATTAGTACCAGACACTATTAGCTGTGGTGCCTCCCAAGTGGCAGTAGTGGCAAAGAATTCACCTGCCAATGCAGGAGATGCAGGAAATGTGAGTTTGATCCTTGGATCAAGAAGATCCCTTGGAGTAGGGCATGGCAACCCACTGCAGTATTCTTGCCTGGAGAATCCCATGAACAGAGGAGCCTGGCAAGCTTCAGTCCATATGATCACAAAGAGTTGGACATGACTGAAGCGACTTAGCACATGTATGCACTATTACCTGTAATACATTTTTGTGATTCTTTCCCTGGACTCTGGTAGTTGCTTTGTGTGTATATGCATATTAGTACTCAGTGGACTATTTGAGAAGGATTTTCTTCATATTGCCTGAGTTCTTTTTCTATGCAGCTGTTTCTTTCCTGGCTGTTTCTTTACTGTGCTTTTCAAATTCCAGTTGCCTTTGTCTTCCCAGACTCTCAGATCATCTCAACTTTTTTTTTAAATATAAATTTATTTATTTTAATTGGAGGCTAATTACTTTACAATATTGTATTGGTTTTGCCATACATCAACATAGATCTTAAGGAGTCTGGCTGAACCCTCTGAATGGATTATTTTCTATCCCATATCTTGGAAATATCTCATAGAGTAATAACTGGGTTCATTTAATTTGTTTTCCATCCCTTGGTGATCACTGTTATTCATTGCCTGACATCCAGTTTTAAAAAAACCTATTTCATAGTTTTGTTAATTTTTGTTTTAGGCAGAAAGATAAATCAAGTCCCATCTTGTTCAGAAGCAGAAAATGCAAACATTTTAATTGAAATTTTATATAGAATAATAAATTTTATTGAGTATTTTAGTAGTGAGCTCACTGAGCCAATTTAATTTCTTGATCCATTTCATCTTAAGTACTATTAAACAATTTCTTTGTTCTTATTCTGCCAAAATATATTTAATAAGAATTGATTATTCTATATGTAAATCACAATTAAGATTTGATTTATCAATCATTTCATTTCTGTCCAAAATTAGCTATATTTACTTCTGCCACAGAGAGTTTCAGTTACTGGCCATTATCATTTAAAGTCACAGTTTTGCATGTCACGTTATATCAGAAAGATTTAACACCTGAGTCACTTTTTACTCATTTGGTTAGTTCAGTTGTCTCCATTGAGAGATTTGCATTTGTCATTTCAGTAATACGTATTAATACCATAATCCTGATCACAGAATGATTATAAGCCTTCTAACTTACCCATTAAGAAAATGTCAATAATTCTGTGGGAGAGAACAAACGATAAAGAGACACAAAAGACAGAAAGTGACAATGAGGAAGGAAGAGGAAAAGAGAGAGAAAGAGAGCAAAAGAAAAATTCTACTTGCTGCTAAATATTGAATGCTAAACTCTAAAGTGTAGATAGACATCATACCTTTGACCTCAAAGTAGCTGAAGAAACACATTTGGTTTCGGATTAAAATCCTATGATGTTAGTCTTTGATCTAAAGATGAGATCCAGACTTTTGATATGACCTAAGGAGAAGGCAATGGCAACCCACTCCAGTACTCTGGCCTGGAAACTCCCATGGACAGAGGAGCCTGGAAGGCTGCAGTCCATGCGGTCACAAAGAGTCGGGCACGACTGAGCGAATTCACTTTCAGTTTTCACTTTCACTTTTCACTTTCACTTTTCATTTTTATGCATTGGAGAAGGAAATAGAAACCCACTCCAGTGTTCTTGACTGGAAATCCTGGGGACGGGGGAGCCTGGTGGGCTGCCATCTATGGGGTCGCACAGAGTCGGACAGGACTGGAGCGACTTAGCAGCAGCAGCAGCAAGAAGATTTGTAAGGCATTCCCAGACAGCCATTTTGCTTTTTTGCATTTCTTTTTCATGGGGAGGGTCTTGATCCCTGTCTCCTGTACAATGTCAGAAATCTCTGTCCATAGTTCATCAGGCACTCTATCAGATCTAGTCCTTTAAATCTACTTCTCACTTCCACTGCATAATCATAAGGGATTTTATTTAGGTCATACCCAAATGACCTAGTGGTTTTCCCTACTTTCTTCAATTTTAGTCTGAATTTGGCAATAAGCAGTTCATGATCTGAGCCACAGTCAGCTCCTGGTCTTGTTTTTGCTGACTGTATAGAGCTTCTCCATCTTTGGCTGCCAAGAATATAATCACTCTGATTTCGGTGTTGACCATCAGGTGATGTCCATGTGTATGGTCTTCTCCTGTGTTGTTGGAAGAGGGTGTTTGCCATGACCAGTGTTTTCTCTTGGCAAAACTCTATTAGTCTTTGATGTGCTTCATTCCTTATTCCAAGGCCAAATTTGCCTGTTAATCCAGGTGTTTCTTGACTTCCTACTTTTGCATTCCAGTCCCCTATAATGAAAAGGACATCTTTTTTGGGTGTTAGTTCTAAAAGGTCTTCATGGAACCGCTCAACTTCAGCCCGTTCAGTGTTACTGGTTGGGGAATAGGTTTTAGTTACTGTGATATTGAATAGTTTACCTTGGAAACAAACAGAGATCATTCTGTCGTTTTTGAGATTGCATCCAAGTACTGCATTTCAGACTTTTGTTGACCATGATGGCTACTCCATTTCTTCTGAGGGATTCCTGCCCACAGCAGTAGATATAATAGTCATCTGAGTTAAATTCAGCCATTCCAGTCCATTTTAGTTCGCTGATTCCTAGAATCATTCACTCTTGCCATATTCTATTTGACCACTTCCAATATGCCTTGATTCATGGACCTAACATTCCAGGTTCCTATGCAATATTGCTCGTTACAGCATCGGACCTTGCTTCTATCATCAGTCACATCCACAACTGGATATTGTTTTTGCTTTGGCTCTGTCCCTTCATTCTTTCTGGAGTTATTTCTCCACTTATCTCCAGTACCATATTTGGCATCTATCGATCTGGGGAGTTCCTCTTTCAGTATCCTATCATTTTGCCTTTTCATACTGTTCATGGGGTTCTCAAGGCAAGAATACTGAAGTGGTTTGCCATTCCCTTCTCCAGTGGACCACATTCTATCACACCTCTCCACCATGACCCGGACGTCTTGGGTGGCCCCACACAGCATGGCTTAGTTTCATTGAGTTAGACAAGGCTGTGATCCATGTGATCACTCACCTAGAGCCAGACATTCTGAAATGTGAAGTCAAGTGATCCTTAGGAAGCATCACCACGAACAAAGCTAGTGGAGGTGATGAAATTCCAGTTGAACTATTTCAAATCCTGAAAGATGATGCTGTGAAAGTGCTGAACTCAATATGCCAGCAAATTTGGAAAACTTAGCAGTGGCCACAGCATTGGAAAAGGTCAGTTTTCATTCAAATCCCCAAAAAAGGCAATGCCAAAGAATGCTCAAACTACCACACAATTGCACTCATCTCACACGCTAGTAAAGTGGTGCTCAAAATTCTCCAAGCCAGGCATCAGCAATGCGTGAACTGTGCAATTCCAGATGTTCAAGCTGGATTTACAAAAGGCAGAGGAACCAGAGATCAAATTGCCAACATTTGCTGGATCATGAAAAAGCAAGAAAGTTCCAGAAAAACATCTATTTCTGCTTTCTTGACTATGCCAAAGCCTTTGACTGTGTGGATCACAATAAACTGTGGAAAATTCTGAAAGAGATGGAAATACCAGACTACCTGACCTGCCTCTTGAGAAACCTGTATGCAAATCAGGAAGCTACAGTTAGAACTGGACATGGAACAACAAACTGGTTCCAAATAGGAAAAGGAGTACGTCAAGGCTGTATATTGTCACCCTGCTTATTTAACTTATATGCAGAGTACATCATGAGAAACACTGGGCTGGAAGAAGCACAAGCTGGAACCAAGAATGCTGGGAGAAATATCAATCACCTCAGATATGCAGATGATACCACCCTTATGGCAGAAAGTGAAGAGGAACTAAGAAGCCTCTTGATGAAAGTGAAAGAGGACAGTGAAAAGGTTGGCCTAAAGCTCAACATTCAGAAAACGAAGATCATGGTATCTGGTCCCATCATTTATTTTATGGGAATATATGGGGAAACAGTGGAAACAGTGTTAGACTTTAATTTTTTGGGCTCCAAAATCACTGCGGATGGTGATTGCAGCCATGAAATTAAAAGACACTTACTCCTTGGAAGGAAAGTTATGACCAACCTAGATAGCATATTGTAAAGCAGAGACATTACTTTGCCAACAAAGGTCCATCTAATCAAGGCTATGGTTTTTCCAGTGGTCATGTATGGATGTGAGAGTTCGACTGTGAAGAAAGCTACGCACCAAAGAATGGATGCTTTTGAAGTGTGGTGTTGGAGAAGACTCTTGAGAGTCCCTTGAACTGCCAAGAGATCCAACTGGTCAATTCTGAGGGAGATCAGTCCTGAGTGTTCGTTGGAAGGACTGATGCTGAAGCTGAAACTCCAATCCTTTGGCCACCTCATGCGAAGAGTTGACTCATTGGCAAAAACTCTGATGCTAGGAGGTATTGGGGGGCAGGAGGAGAAGGGGATGACAGATAGCTGGATGGTATCACCGACTTGATGGACATGAGTTTGAGAGAACTCTGGGAGTTTGTGATGGATAGGGAGGCCTGGCATGCTGCAATTCATGGGGTCACAAAGAGTTGGACATGACTGAGTGACTGAACTGAACTGAATTGAAGAAGATCTGTATTATATGGTCCATTCTTTGTCCTTGAGGATCTACTCTGATTCTTCCCTCAGGTATCCTCATCAGAGAATTCACTTGAGTTTCCATAAATACGGTTTCTGACATTTTCAGGCCTTGCCTATGATAGATATTTCACTACATTAAAGATTCTACCTTTCTTTTTGTTGATATTTTCTGTTTATTACACCTGTATCAGAGTAATTTCCTCTGAGAAATTCTCCCTTACAACTCTCCTGTCAAAAGATTGATGTAAGTACCCAGAATATATCTCACCATAGTACTTAGCATTTCCTTATAATATTAGATACCACATTATTTTGTGGTTATTTGATTGTTTCCCTCTCTAGGTTCTGGAATCTAGAAGGCCATAGATTCATAACCTTTATAAGTGAACAGTCAACACTTAAGGCAACAACTGGCCCTAAATAACTTGTTAAAGAATATTTACTTAATTAAATTTGCTTATCATTGTCATATCCTATGATGTCATGCTTCTAAGACTGAACTAATATCTAAGTATGTAGTTGCATTGTCAGTATCATATTTTATTTATCACTCAATTTCACTCCTAATTTAATTAGGTAAAATAGAGGAAGTTTTAATTCAGTTCAGTTCAGTTGCTCAGTCGTGTCCAACTCTTTGCGACCCCATGAACTGCAGCACTCCAGGCCTCCCTATCTATCACCAGAGTTTACCCATCCTCATGTCTATTGAGTTGATGATGCCATCCAACCATCTCATCCTCTGTCATCCCCTTCTTCTCCTTTCTTCAATCTTTCCCAACATCAGGGTCTTTTCAAATGAGTCAGCTTTTCACATCAGGTGGCCAAAATATTGGAGTTTCAGCTTCAACATCAGTCTTTCCAATGAATACCCAGGACTGATTTCCTTTAGAATGGACTGGTTGAATCTCCTTGCAGTCCAAGGGACTCTCAAGAGTATTCTCCAACACTACAGTTCAAAAGCACCAATAGTCCAACTCTCACATCCATACATGACTACTGGTTTAGCCTACAGTAAATCTATTTTTCAAAAAAAGACATCTGACTTGTTAAAAGGAAAAAAATAGTTCTTTTTGTTTTAATTAGTATGTCTTCTCCAGATAGAAAAGTGATCTATTAGAATACAAAATATAGATTTTAATGAAACAATAATTTCCAAAGGATCCTCCCTTTTGGCACATATTTATTGGGTTAATCAGTGTTCCACAAAACTGCATATATCTAAGACTGTGTCACTGCGTTTTTCCAAGAGGTTTGTAACACTAATGAGTATCAATGACATCGATGTATGATTCACAAAGAAGTTGGTAATTTAAGCTCTAAATTCAGAGGAAAAAAAACCAATATGACTAGGAGGAAAGAAAATTAACTTCCCAATGTCTCTGAAGTCTTAAGTGTGTTCCTTCTAGCTCTGAATAAGCCTCATTTTCATACACTCACAATTCTCTGTTACCATTAATCAAAAAATAAAGAAGTTGCAAAGACTAGAATGAAAGACTAGAGAAATAGAAAGTCCTTTTGGTGTTCAGGTATTCATAATACATTTAACTGGACTGAACCACTGTATTAAATATATTTAACCAAGCTCCCAACATCTCAAAGTCCTCAGGGTTTTAGTAATACTCTCTGTTGAAAATACCCCTTACGAGAAAATCTGTGATTCAAATTTTTTTGGCTAAGAGACTGAGTGTGTGTCTCTGTTTGATTTAAATTTATAGGTATGATTTCTTCAATCTTTTTCAATTGTATTATCAAATGAAGTCTTAATAAATGAATAAAGTTTTAATGAAGGAAGTACAGGTACCATCCAACATATAAATATTCAATTGTGGAAAGAGGTGTGCATTGAAGTTTTCTGGTATACCTTAAGCCACTTCTCAATATCAGTTTTGTTTCAACACACATAAAACTGTTTTTTTTTTTTTTTTTTCTGAAATGAGCCTCAGGAATGGTAAGTTCTGAATGTTGAACTTCAGGCTTATTATCTTAGTTAAAATGGCTGAGTTCTCACATCTGGAAAATAAAAGCCGTATTACTGAATCCTGGATTCTTACAAACTATTTTTATTATGATATTTCTGGCAACATACACTGCATGCATATTCATGACTTTGAAAATGCTTCCTATTTCTATAGATTCCTTCCTCATTTGCAGGTGTGATTATAGATTCATGAATGCAGCTAATCACTTTTAATATGTAACAGCAATTGAGCCACTGCATTGAAATTTTCCTTGATTTTTTTGACAAAGCTACAGCCTTGAAGTAAGATCACTGAATTATACAAATCAGAATAGCCTTTAGGAATAGTGAGAGTGGTACATAAAAGTTGGTTCATTTGCAGTTAACTCCTGATTACTCTTGATAAGGACTCTAGAACTATTCCTCATACTATTGTCACTGGCCGCAACACATACAAGCACATACACACAGACGTCTACATTATCATACCTCCTTTATCTTCTTTTTTAAGAAGAAGAAGAGACAGACCAGTTTCTTGTCTAACATTGATATCCTGTTCATTTGAGGAACACAATAACCTTTCCTTGGGTTAACTAAGATTTTGCTTCCATAAAGGGCAGCAAATGGATTTGTGCAAAATTTATGTTTTAGCAATTTGTTTCTTAATTGCATCAAGAAAAATATTAGAAATTTACTTTTCTTCTCTCTGATGATCAATGTGGTGATCAAACTTGCTTTGGTTAGAGTATATATCTCAATAAAAAAGCATCACACAGGTAATTTTTCTACTTTATCCATGTGGCACATTAGAATCTTTGAAACATTTGAAACTTAGAATAAAATGTACCCCCAACAAGGTAGAACTGGTGCTCTGGTATGAAAGGAAAATGAGAAAATTTGGGGTGACTGTGTGACTTTCTGACACTACAGTGGACCCAAAGTACTAGAGATGCTGCTCCTCCTGTTAGGTGCTGGGCAGCACCTGATGGTACTGCTGCCAGAGAAGTCACAAATACATGGACTCCAGGCTCATTAAAAGTAGGCTTGAGGCAAGATATGTCAGTCTTCAGAATTAAATGACTCTAATGACTGTTTCCCCAGGTGCAATTCCCAGTCATTTCACCTGCTTTCCTAGAGATCTCAAGTTGGCTTCTGTTCCTAGCTCTTTTTCTAATAAGTCCTTAGATCAAACCACAGTTGACCATGTCTATGCCTCTTGGATTCCAGTATTCACTCAGTTCTCTAACTCCTGTCTGAGTTTGGTGTTACCATACCCCATATCATGCCAGACATGATACCTCCAATATGAAATCTCCAAGGGAGAACAGAAAGATTGTAAACATGAATTTGTAGCCTTTCACTTTAAGAAAGTGAAAGTGTTAGTCGCTCTGTCATGTCTGACTCTTTGCAACCCCATGGACTGTAGCCCACCATGGAATTGTCCAGGCAAAAATATTGGAATGGGGTGCATTTTCTTCTCCAGGGGAATCTTCCTGATCCAGGGATTGAACCTGGGTGTCCTGCATTGCACATGGATTCTTTACCATTTGAGCCACCAGAAGAACCCAATAATGTCATTGATTTTGACACCATTTTTGACCTTGTCATTTAGGGTATTTATTTTCTAGCTTTTTTTCCCTTCGTGTTCCTGGCACAGAGAAAATCCTAAATATTTTTTATTGTTTTTGTATCATAATTATATAGGCATGAGCAAACTAGAACCAAAAAGGCTAGTTACTGATTTAGAGCCACATAGCTAAAAATGATGGAGCCAAGAATTGACTCCGGAGACTGAATATTAAGTTACTTTAAGCTCATTTTGCTCTGGATGAACTGAATTCAACTGAGCTTAGTCATAGGATGGCAAAAAGAAACAGAGGAGTGGATGTTACTCAGAAAGGAAGGAAAGTAAGCAGGAAGTCAGTGACATCAAACTCTGTCAGCAAATAGACAGGTCTCAGTCACCAGGCTATAATAACATATCAGAACCACTATCCTTGGGTTGGAGTTCTGGGAAAACTGAAGCTGGTTCCTAGTCCTGAAGACCTTACATGCCAAGCAGATCAATAAAAGGACTCAGGTACAAAGGTTTTTTAAAAAAGCAGATGTTCAATTTCCCAAGTAGGAATGGAGTAAAATTTAGTCTAGTAGAAAGAACCAATTTATAATGATCTTCACAGGTTTGGAATAGATTTCTTTGAGTTTCTGTGCTTCAGACCAAGATTTGTCATTGGAATTGATAAGAATGAGACTGGGTGGAGAAAAAAACGGTTGAAAACAGTTAACAACATCACTTTGTACAAGATTATAGAGATTCTCGATAAGTAATACAGGACCTACTAAAATGTAGGCTCCTTTGAGGCAACAGCAGTCTCTAACTCATCTTTATATCATTCAGAGCACTTAGCTTTTCATGAGTAGTTTGGAATGACTGTAAATTGAATAAATGCCCCCAAAGCCTGTGATACTTTAAGTTACTTGGCACATCTCTGAAATATTTCACAAGCTTCATTTTTTCCATTTTATTTTGCAAGATGGTAAATTCAGCCTTTGGGAATTAGGAGCATCTTATAATGTTTATTACTATGATGCCCAGGTGGTAAAATAAATATGAAAGCATTTAGCCCCATGCATGACCTCTAAGGGCAGATTCACATAGTAAGAGTATGGACTTGAAAGATTGTCTGGGTTCAAATCACCAGTTCATGATTACTGGTTTTTAATAGCACTGTGTGGAAGTTGCTTGACTTTTGTATTTCCCAGTTTTCACAACTGTAAAGTGGGAGTACAAAAAGTATCAGGTGGTTGCTTTGAGGATTAAATGAGCATGTACTGTGAAGCACTAAGTGCCTTGCTCTTAAGAGAAGAGTTCAGTAGATCTTATCTGTTATCACAATAGGCACAAAATAAATGTCAGTTTGCTTACCTCCTCCCTTCTATGTATGCAAAGATAGGACATACAAAATCTCGATACAGACATAAAAATAGAAAAAAAAATATATTTTTCCAATGGAAAAAGTAGCTTGTTTCTCCTATGATCATTCATAATTCTCATTGCTTGTACTATGGGCTGAACATGATAGAAGCCCATAAAAAAGCAAAAATCTCATCTCTTTAGGAAACTGAAGAAGACTTATTCGCTTTTCTAAGCTACATGAGCAATGAAGCAGACACTGGGAAAATATTTCTCTTTGAGTCATTACTACCAATCTTTGCAAAAAGTTTCACAAAAATGATCCTCAGTTCAGTTCAGTTGCTCAGTCATGTCTGACTCTTTGCGATCCCATGAATCACAGCAAACCAGGCCTCCCTGTCCATCACTATCTCCCGGAGTTCACTCAGACTCACGTCCATCGAGTCCGTGATGCCATACAGCCATCTCATCCTCTGTCGTCCCCTTCTCCTCCTGCCCCCAACCCCTCCCAGCATCAGTCTTTTGCCATGAGTCAACTCTTTGCATGAGGTGGCCAAAGTACTGGAGCTTCAGCTTCAGCATCATTCCTTCCAAAGAAATCCCAGGGTTAATCTCCTTCAGAATGGACTGATTGGATCTCCTTGCAGTCCAGGGGACTCTCAAGAGTCTTCTCCAACACTACAGTTCAAAAGCATCAATTCTTTGGCGCTCAGCCCTCTTCACAGTCCAACTCTCACATCCATACATGACCACTGGAAAAACCATAGCCTTGACTAGATGGACCTTAGTCAGCAAAGTAATGTCTCTGCTTTTGAATATGCTATCTAGGTTGATTATAACTTTTCTTCCAAGGAGTAAGCATCTTTTAATTTCATGGCTGCAATCACTATCTGCAGTGATTTTGGAGCCCCCAAAATAAAGTCTGACACTGTTTCCACTGTGTCCCCATCTATTTCCCATGAAGTGATGGGACCAGATGCCATGATCTTCTTTTTCTGAATGTTGAGCTTTAAGCCAGCTTTTTCGCTCTCCTCTTTCACTTTCTTCAGGAGGCTTTTTAGTTCCTCTTCACTTTCTGCCATAAGGGTGGTGTCATCTGCATATCTGAGGTGATTGATATTTCTCCCGGCAATCTTGATTCCAGCTTGTGTTTCTTCCAGTCCAGCGTTTCTCATGATGTACTCTGCAAGTTAAATAAGCAGGGTGACAATATACAGCCTTGCCGTACTCCTTTTCCTATTTGGAACCAGTCTGTTTTTCCATGTCCAGTTCTAACTGTTGCTTCCTGACCTCATACAGATTTCTCAAGAGGCAGGTTAGGTGGTCTGGTATTCCCATCTCTTTCAGAATTTTCCACAGTTTGTTGTGATCCACACAGTCAAAGGCTTTGGCATAGTCAAGAAAGCAGAAATAGATGTTTTTCTGGAACTTTCTTGCTTTTTCATGATCCAGCAGATGTTGGCAATTTGATTTCTGGTTCCTCTGCCTATTCTAAAACCATCTTGAACATCAGGGAGTTCATGGTTCATGTATGGATACTAAAATCTATCACAAAATATTATGGATTTCATTGTATGGAAAAATTACTATTTAATGAATAGTCATATCATTCAAAAGAAAGAAAAGATAATGAAATTAAGTGATATAACAGTAATTTCTTAAGAAAAAAGAATAAGCTATGTATAATTTGTATTTCTTATCCTTGTTTATAAAGACTAATTGTGCAAATTAAGTAGAATACTATTAATCTATAAAATATTTATGGATAAGTTATTGTTATGGTATTAAAAAGTTTAGGTAAATCTGTAACTTCATCCCCTAAACAAAGAAATGTCAGGATCTAGAGAAAATCAACAAAATTTTAAAACTGACAAGTAAATACATTAAAAATATATATATAAAGAAAGAAATTGAGTCAGAGAATACCAAACATTCAAAATTCACATTGTAAACCCACTTTATAGAGTAGGAAATATAGATGTGCACAAAATTGTAGTATCCATGTACATGAAATTGAAAACCATTGACTCAATCTTCAAAAAAATGTGGAATCCTTTATAAGTGACTCCTTTCTGTGTTAAGCAACATGACCACAAAATAATGGCTCCCCCAAACATGCACACACCCTAATCTCTGGAACCTGTGAATCTGTTACCTTCAGTGACAATTGGGGCTTTGCAGATACAATTAATTTTAGGATTTTGAGATGAGATTACCCTGGGAAATCTGCCTGACCCCAGTGCAATCACAAGGGCCTTTCTAATCAGAAGAATCAGATTCAGAGAAAATTATGTAACAGTGAAGGCAGAGTTTGGATGAGCAAATGAATGTGGGCAGCATCTGGAGGCTGGAAAAGGCAAAGAAATTGATCATTTTCTAGAGTGTGAAGAAGGAAGATAGCTCTGCTGACAATTTGATTTTAACTGGTGAGACTTTTTGACCTCCAGATTTATAAGTAAACGAATTTGTATTTTTAAGCTAAAAAGTTTGTAGTAATTTGTTATAGCATTAAGCAAAAACTAACATATTCTCCAATGGCATAATTCATGTTCATCAGGAACAGATGGTGAGAAGGAATAAAACTTTGTTGCTGTTGTTCAGTTGCTCAGTTGTGTTCAACTCTTTGTGGCCCCATGGACTGCAGCATTCCAGGCCTCCCTGTCCCTCACTATTTCCTGAAGTTCGCCCAAGTTCATGTTCATTGCACTGGTGATGCTGTCCAGCTATCTCATCCTCTGATGCCCTCTTCCTCTTTTCAGTCTTTTATAGAGAGTTCATGAGATTCTCAAGGCTAGCATCCTGGGGTGGTTTGCCATTTTCTTCTCCAGTGGATCATGTATTGTCAGAACTCTCTGCTCTGATCCATCCATCTTGGGTGGCCCTGCATGGCATGGCTCATAGCTTCATTGGGTTTTTCAAGCCCCTTCGTCATGACAAGGCTGTCATCCATGAAGAGGGGGGTAATATGTGCACATGTGTAATTCTAACAAAGCAGTACAAGGCATAAAGTGATAGTGAGATAAACTGAATATTTAGTTTTATATTTCAAATTGCAAGGAAGAAACAAAACATGCTTTTAGTGGTCAGTAAAAGAACAGATCAATCCTGTGCAAAATTAACAAGAAACACTGAAGGAAGACAGAAATGCAGCAATGAAAACTGAATCCCTGCTGCACTGGAAATTTCCATAGAATTTAGTTTTATCTTTATAAAATCAGTTCTAAATTGTACTAAAATCCTCCACTTATGAAGCTAAAGACAGGTACTGACTATAGTCTTAATATTTTCACACAAAAAAACCCCTACTAATTGAAGTGTTACTTACTCAGTTGTGTCCAATTCTTTGCAACCCCAAGGACTGTCATTCACAAGGCTCTCCTGTCCATGGAATTTCCCAGGTAAGAATACTGGATTGGGTTGCCATTTCTTCTCCAGAGGATCTTCTGAACATGGGGATGGAACCTGGGTCTCCTGCATTGCAGGCAGATTCTTTACAATCTGAGCCACCAGAGAAGCCCATAATAGATCTTTTTTTTTTTTTTTTAAGACAATTTTAAAGTGGTTAGATGTTGTTTCCTCTTCTTGCAATACTACTTCTCCAAATTCTCAACACAATGACAATTGAAAACCTTGCTTTATTTCAAGTATGCAAATTTCCAAAATCTATATTAACTTATCAGTGTCCTAGGCAGTGTACCTTCAAGTCATCTGGAATGGTTTGTTGAACACCAAATCTCTTTGGAAAAAATCAATATTTAACTTTTAGTGTAACTGAAACACAGACATACATATTTGGCAACAAATTGATTCATAGTCAGATGAGATCAATGAGGATGCTTGGCAAATTAAACTGGATCATCAATTTGAGTCCCTGTATAATTTCGTAACTGATAGATCTGCTTAGTTCATGGATTTCTGACTTGCAGGAAGCATGCCATATGAGACCCCTGATAAAACTGATGGTTTGGGCAATGAAGGCACACATGATAAATGAGAAAAGAAGAAAAAAAAATTATCTGCCTCTTCACCAGAAGAAGATGTAAATTAGTCAGAGTTGTACATTTAAGGCTGATCAGATGCCGCCTATAACCTGAGGTTTGGGGTCTGCTCTAAAAGTTTTTGGGCTTTCCTTATAGCTCAGCCAGTAAAGAATCCACCTGTAAATGCTGGAGATGTGGGTTTGATCTTTGGGTCAGGAAGATCCCCTGGAGAAGGCAATGGTAAAACACTCCAGTACTCTTGCCTGGAAATGCCATGGACAGAGGAACCTGGAGGGCTACAGTCCATGGGGTCACAAAAGAGTCGGACACAACTTAGTGACTAAATAATACTAAAAGAATCTGAAGTTAAGAGAAGATTGAAAATAACTTACTCATTTCCTCTATCTTAGATAAGGATAAAAATCATTCGTCTCATAGTCCCTGAAGACACATTTGATAATATCTATGATACAGATGTGGGTCAAATAGGGATGCTTCCATGCCTGCGGGTCCTGGAAGTAAGTTTAATTTTTACTTACTTTCTGACAGGAAATTCCTTTAAATTCATTATTCAGACTTATTTTGAATTTACAACCACTACCACAGTAATAATTGTTATCCATAGTAAATGACTTGGCATTGTTGAAATCCTCAACCGTTCACATACTGCTACAAAAATAAAATATCCAATAAAGCTGTGTGATCATATTAGACATTAAACCCCCACTGCATCCAAAGCCTTGCATTTGAGACACAAAAAATATCATATGAGCTTTGCAATCTTAAAACTTCTTTTCATCCAATTTTGCTTCCACTAATAGATTTTATTTAAACTTCCTGTTAGAGTTACATCTGAGAATATTGACAAAATCAATAAATTAGAAAATATAACTATCTAGTAACTCAGAAATCATTGTGGATCAGAAATCCAGACTATTAAAATGCAAAACATTTGGAATATTTACATGAATTGACCTAAGCATTCTAGAATTTTATGCCCCAAATATTTTTAGAGTTTATATAGGTAATCAGTAACATTACCTGAATTTTTTAATAATTAGCATATAAAATTGTGTTTTAAATCTAAAAATGTATAAATAACTGATATGCATTAAGAATGCCCAAGGGAAGTAGCTTACATGTAAACTTACCCTTTAAACTACAGTGATCTCAATATTTTGTTATCCTAAAGTGTAATGAGAAGCATTATGGATATAAACTTAGCAACTTATTGTGTGATATTTATCATGCTTTAACTTATTTCAATATACTCATACAAAAAATGGTAGTAAAAATATACTTTTCCCATAGATATATAAATTATGTAATTTTACACATAAGTACAAGAGACTAAAATAAGGATTCAAGTTCAAGAATCTCCGAATTCATTATATTGTTGAGGTAAACAAGTTGATGTAGCTCATTAAAAGGAATGTAGAGTGGATCATTAAAATCCTTCCAAAATTTATCCATTTATAGACAGATCCATCTGTACTGACAGTCATTCAGCTACATGTTTTTCCATCAACATGTGTAAATGTGGCAAGATTTAAATTGTTTCTCTACAATGAAAACACAATTTTGTTCTAGTTTCCTGATTGTATATTATATTCTTTCCGAAAATTTGTGTTTGGTCCTTTGAGTGGTAATTGGCATTCATCTCTCATACGCTGTTTTATCATATGCCTTTCTCCTGGTGCTAAATCTGGCTATGAAAAATACAAGATTCTTAGCATCCAAGCCTCATTCTTAGGGGATGATAAACTTGGAGACATATTAAGTTGTATTTAATATTTATGTTTTGTATCTTGACCTAATCAGTGATTTTGTTACTTTAAGAGTTAGCACAAGAGGCTTTCTGAAATTTAATTTGAGGACAGCACAGTTAATATTGCCATTTAAAGAAAAATATGGTGACATAAAGAGAGAAGATGCCATTACAAGCCAGAGAAAGATATAGAATCTTTACCTTTAATGTTTGTTATGATTTCCCCACAAGACAATTGTCTCCTTGCACAGATGGCATACCTCAGCAGTATGAAACCTCCAGCTTTTGCAAACAGATTAAGATAAGGGAATTGAAAAAATATGTATTTGCTTGCTTTGAATATAGGAAACTATAAGATCTAATGATAATCCACTAATTAAAAGCAGAATCTAAAAAAAGGAGTACGTCAAGGCTGTATATTGTCACCCTGCTTATTTAACTTATATGCAGAGTACATCATGAGAAACGCTGGGTTGGAAGAAGCACAAGCTGGAATCAAGATTGCCGGAAGAAATATCAATCACCTCAGATATGCAGATGACACCACCCTTATGGCAGAAAGTGAAGAGGAACTAAAACGTCTCTTGATGAAAGTGAAAGAGGAGAGTGAAAAAGTTGGCTTAAAGCTTAACATTCAAAAAACTAAGATCATGGCATATGGTCCCATCACTCCATGGGAAATAGATGGGGAAACAGTGGAAACAGTGTCAGACTTTATTTTTGGGGCTCCAAAATCACTGCAGATAGTGATTGCAGCCATGAAATTAAAAGACGTTTACTCCTTGGAAGAAAAGTTATGACCAACCTAGATAGCATATTGAAAAGCAGACACATTACTTTGCTAGCAAAGGTCCGTTTAGTCAAGGCTATAGTTTTTCCTGTGGTCATGTATGGATGTGAGAGTTGGACTGTGAAGAATGCTGAGCACCAAGAATTGATGCTTTTGAACTGTGGTGTTGGAGAAGACTCTTGAGAGTCCCTTGGACTGCAAGGAGATCCAATCAGTCCATTCTGAAGGAGATCAGCCCTGGGATTTCTTTGAAAGGAACAATGCTAAAGCTGAAACTCCAGTACTTTGGCCACCTCATGTGAAGAGTTGACTCATTGGAAAAGACTCTGATGCTGGGAGGGGTTGGGGGCAGGAGGAGAAGGGGACGACAGAGGATGAGATGGCTGGATGGCATCATTGACTCAACGGACGTGAGTCTGAGTGAACTCCGGGAGTTGGTGATGGACAGGGAGGCCTGGCGTACTGTGATTCATGGGGTCCCAAAAAGTCAGACACGACTGAGCGACTGAACTGAACTGAACTGAATTATCAAAAGTCCATATTATATTTTGAAAGGTATTTTTTAAAAAGATTTTTAAAAATGTGGCATATGTGGGAGAAAGGATACATTTATATGTATGGCTAAGTTCCTTCACTGTTCATTTGAAAGTATCATAACGTTAACTGGCTATGTGTGCGCACTAAGTTGCTTTAGTCATGTCCAACTCTCTGTGATCTTATGGACTGTAGCCTGCCTGACTCCTCTGTCCATGGGATTCTCCAGGCAAGAATGCTAGAGTGGGCTGCCATGCCCTCTTCCAGGGAATCTTCCCAACCCAGAAATTGAACTGCATCCCTTATGTCTCCTGCATTGGCAGGAAGGTT
This sequence comes from Ovis aries, assembly GCF_016772045.2. NCBI lineage: Eukaryota > Metazoa > Chordata > Mammalia > Artiodactyla > Bovidae > Ovis > Ovis aries. The sequence continues at coordinate 48,307,095 of NC_056054.1, read as the reverse complement.
CTTTATCACTAGCACCGCCTGGCAAGCCGTTAACAGGGACAATGGGGAATGTTAAAAGGACACAAGCAAAACTTCAGAAGCAATTTCTTCAGAATATCCATAGTTTTACATTTCATCTCTCTGAAAGTCTTTAAAAATGCAAAATAAAAAGATGCAAAAATAAATAATAATTTATCTTTATTGTAATTAGAAAACATTCCCACATAACCTATAGAAAATTTGCTAAATAGAATAAAATCTGGACCAAATAAACCAGGAAAAAATCTTGTGGTAGCTATGTAGAACATCTGTGGAGATCTCATGCACATGATTTGAGGAAAATTGTAGTCTCAAACTAAATGCTCTTCATTAAAAAATGTTAAAATTCACTACAAACATATGAGTTCATAGCCGAGGCATTGTTGATTATGAAAAATTACTAAATATGCAAGTTGTTTATAATGATCAACTTAATGCACTTCCCCTAGAATTTGGCAGATTTAAAGACAAATTAAAATAAATTACATTAGAGAAGATTTGGACCACAATTCATTACCCATTGAACACTGTCTAGGATTGATCAAGCTCTAAAAATCTGAGTAATTTTTAAAAACTACCAATGGTTTATGCCCTATTCTTTGGAAATAGTGGAAAATATGTATAAATTAATAACCAAAAATAAATAAAAATGATCTGATCATTAAATAATCATTAACAATGATTAATCATTAAAAGAATCATTACAAAGAAATAATCACTAAAATACTCATTAAAAATTAAGTAATACTTTGGACAAAAATATAAAAATGAAACAATGGAAAAATTTTAAATGACACAAAGAGCAGCTTTAACATGAAACAGATTAACTAAAAATAAAATTTTATATAAATAAAATATTATATATATACACCATTTTTTCAAAATAAATATATGGATACTCAGAAAGAAAAAAAAAACAAGAAAAGACAACAGATCATAACCCAATAAAATTTAACTTATGACACTAATAAATATAGATTATAAATTTACTAAATAAAATATAAAACAAGAATGGCATGTACAAATGGGACTAAGAAAGCGTTCTGTGACAAGAATAATTAATACAGACAAAATTTCAATGAAGGTTTTTAGAAGGAACATATAAAATGTGCAATATCCATAATGTCTACCATTAGGAGTAGGAGATGACATATGACCACTGATATATAAGAAATAAAAAGATAAAAGCACTTTTGGGTAGTAGAATTCCAGTTTCAGTCATAACCTGGTAGATAGCACTAATGTTCCCATTTAAGCTATAAAAATAGGTAAGGTAAAATATATATTTAAAAATACATCTCTTTGAAGGTCACTGGGAACATCCAACACAGAATTTGAAAGGTTAAAATCCCTGAAAAAGGAGAAGTATGTATAGTGAGTCCACAATCATTTCAGCATGTTCCAGAAAAGCCTCTTTCTATAACTGACAGTGCAGCACATAATTGCCAAGCAGAAAGAAGTAGTCCTACACAAATGGATATTCAAGAAATTCAAGGCTGGGGTAAACAAACTTTTAAGGTCCTAACTGTCTTACAAAGGATACAAAACCACAAAGAAGCCCAAAATATGAATATATGTTCAAATTATGTCATTGTTCAACTCTTAAACTAGACATTCACATGAGCAGGTTCTAAGAAATGCAACAACTTTTTATAGATGGGAGTTGAGTGGAGATGAGAGAAGCTTCTTAACACAAGAAAAAGGGAGTTGGATTCAAGTCCAATCAAAGTAGAAAAACACCCTGTATTTTAGTCAAGAACCCAAAGGGAGCACAAACAAAAAATAAGGGTCATGCCCTAAGAACATTAAGTATGCCTACCAAGATAGCAAAACTCAAGATTAACTCTTACAAATTCTAAGACCAGACTTCAACAGGTAATCCAGTAGTATTCTATCTGCTGTTAATAGAAAAATTAAGCTTATTAGGAGGAAACATAACATTATCCAGAATCCAGTAATCTGGAATGCACAAAAATTTAAGCATGCTGAAAATAGTTCTATTAAAGAAAAAAAAACAAACAAAAAAAAGGAAAAAAAAAAAAGACTGTAACTCACAACAATTAATTTATTTATTGACTATATTGATACAGATTTAATAATGTTGATGACTATGTTTGGAAACTTAAAAGAAACAACAAAATAGATGAAGAAGAGATTGAAAATTTCAATAGAAAATGGAAACTTCTTTTATATTATAGTCAAATAAATATACTCCAGGTCAAAATAATATATCCAAAATTAAGAATTAAGACTTAAGATTAAAACTTTCCTATGTATGACAGACTGTAGGTCCATCCACATCTCTACAAATGACCCAATTTGTTCCTTTTTATGGTTGAGTAATATTCCATTGTATATATGAACAACATCTTCTCTATCTCTTAATCTGTCATGAACATTTAGGTTGCTTCCATGTCTTGACTATTGCAAATAGTGCTAATGAACATTGGGGTACAGATGAACCAATTTGCAGGACAGGAGTAGAGACATGGACAGAATGGATATGGGGACACAGGGGAAGAAGGGGAGGGTGGGATGAATTGGGAGATTAGGGTTGACATATTGGAGAAGGAAATGGCAACCCACTCTAGTGTTCTTGCCTGGAGAATCCCAGGGACAAGGAGCTTGGTGGGCTGCTGTCTATGGGGTCGTGCAGAGTCGGACATGCTGCTGCAGCTGCTAAGTCACTTCAGTCATGTCCAACTCTGTGCAATCCCACAGACAGCAGCCCACCAGGCTCCCCATCCCTGGGATTCTCCAGGCAAGAACACTGGAGTGGGTTGCCATTTCCTCCTCCAATGCATGAAAGTGAAAAGGTGAAAGGGAAGTCGCTCAGTCTTGTTCAACTCTTTGCGACCCCATGGACTGTAGCCTTACCAAGCTCCTCTGTTCATGGGGATTTCCCAGGTAAGAATACTGGAGTGTGTTGCCATTTTCTTCTCCAGGGGTCTTCCCGACCCAGGGATCAAACTGGGTCTCCCGCACTGCAGGCAGATGCTTTACCATTTGAGCAACCAGGGAAGTTCCACATATACACACTACCATATGTAAAATATCAGGGCTTCCCTGGTTGTGCAGTGGTAAAGAACCCAACTGTCAATGCAGGAGACACAGGTACAATCTCTGCATCTAGGAAGATCCCCTGGAGCAGGAAATGGCAACCCACTTCAGTATTTTTGCCTAGGAAATCCTCATGAACAGAGGAGCCTTGGTTGGGCTACAGAGGAGCCTAGAGGGCTACAGTCCATGGGGTCACGAAGTGTCAGACTCGACTGAGCCACCGTGCACATGCATATGTAAAACAGAGAGCTGGTGGAAATCTGTTATACAGCACAGGGAGCTCAGTTTGATGCTCTGTGATTACCTAGATGGGTGGGATGATGGCGGCGGGGGTGGGGTGGGGCAATGGAATGGAAGCCCAAGAGAGAGGGAGGGGATATATGAATGCTGTGCTGTGCTTAGTCACTTGGCTCTGTCCAACTCTTTGCGACCCCATGGACTGTAGCCCTCCAGGCTTCTCTGTTCATGGTATTCTCCAGACAAGAATGCTGTACAGGGTAGCCTGTCCCTTCTGCATGGGATCTTCCTGACCCAGGAATTGAACTGCGGATCTCCTGCATTGCACACAGACTATTTATAAGCTGAGCTACCAGTAAAGCCCTGGATATATGTATGCATATAGCTGATTCTTTACCAACTGAGCCACCAAGGAAGCAGTTAGGCAGGCAGGCAGGCTAGGGTCCGGAGGTCAGGAGTTCGAATCCCAGTCCTAACGTTTATGCTTGACCAACCTAGATAGCATATTCAAAAGCAGAGACATTACTTTGCCCACTAAGGTCCGTCTAGTCAAGGCTGTGGCTTTTCCTATGGTCATGTATGGATGTGAGAGTTGGATGGTGAAGAAGGCTGAGAGCTGAAGAACTGATGCTTTTGAAGTGTGGTGTTGGAGAAGACTCTTGAGAGTCCCTTGGACTGCAAGGAGATCCAACCAGTCTATTCTGAAGGAGATCAACCCTGGGATATCTTTGGAAGAAATGATGCTAAAGCTGAAGCTCCAGTACTTTGGCCACCTCATGTGAAGAGTTGACTCATTGGAAGAGACTCTGATGCTGGGAGGGATTGGGGGCAGGAGGAGAAGGGGACGACCGAGGATGAAATGGCTGGATGGCATCACGGACTCGATGGACGTGAGTCTGAGTGAACTCCGGGAAATGGTGATGGAGAGGGAGGCCTGGCCTGCTGTGATTCATGGGGTCACAAAGAGTTGGACATGACTGAGCGACTGAATTGAACTGAACTGATAGCTGATTCACTTCATTGTACAGCAGAAGCTAATGCAATATTGTAAAGCAATCATACTACAAAAAAGAAAATAAATAATAAATAAAAGGTACAAATTTTCAGTTACAAAATAAATGAATTATAGGAATGAAACATACAGCATGGCAAATATAGTGAACAATAATGTAAAATCTTTGTATGATGACACATGGTAACTAGGCTTTTTGTAGTGATTACTTTGTAGTGTTTAGAAACATCAAACCACTACGTCGTGTACTAGGAACTAACACTGTGTTGGAGGTCAATTATACTTCATAAAACAAACAAATAAAAAATCAAGAAAAGAGATCAGACTTTTGTTTACCAGAGGTGGGGGTGGAAGGGAGAAGCAATTAGATGAAGGTGGTCAGTAGATATAAATGCTACCAACGAAGTTTGTTAGTTTGTTCACCCAACCAGCAAGAAGCCAAATACTGAGACACCAAGGTTTGCAGTAGAGAAGAAGTTTATTCACAAGGCAATCAAGGTGGGTGACAAGAGAGAAACCTCAACTCTGTCTCTCCAAAGGCAAGAGTCTCAGGATAATTATGAGATAAAGCTGAGGCATAGGAAACATGGGGAAAGGTAATTGGAGACAAGAAAACAGTGAGATAATTGTGATTCTGTGCAGGAACAAGCTACGGTCTTCTTTATGGGATGCATCTTCAGAATATGACAGCAATAGAGTATTCTGAGGGTGAAGTTTTTGGTCCTCTCACATTTTCTTCAAAAGGCCAGAGTGGACACTCACACGTTTGGAAAGATTAAAAGGAGCTTGATCTGTGAACAGCAGTTACAGTTTATCATTTATCAATGGCTGATAATTACCCTTAGTTTCACAAGCCTACAGTTATATATTATTATTATTATACCTAAACAAAACTGAAAGAAACAATTCACTAGACAAATTTAAGAGTAGAATGAACAGTGCAATGAAAAGATTAGCGAATCTAAAGTCAGAGTGAAGGAAAATACTTAACGTGAAACACCAAGAAGAGCAAAACGTAGGAAAATAAGCTAATAGCAGAATAGATATGAGAAACATGGTCAAGGGCTAAACATATGTAATAGAAATGGCAGAAGAAAGAGATAATATAGAAAAAGCAATATCAGAGTCTATAAAAGTTGAGAATTTTCTAGAGAACATCAACAAACTCCATACCAGAAAAATCACATTGAGGCACTTTATTGTCAAAACGCAAAAATCTCAAAGAACAAAAGGAAACAGTTTTCATAGCAGCCAGAGGAATTATGACATATTTCCCTTAAATACTAATAAGACTGTGGGTAACTTTCCATAGATTGTAAAAAACAGAAAGTAATAAAACATCTTTAAAATGATGAATGAAAAAAAAGTCTTCCCAACATTGTAAAAAGCAAAGTGAAGTCGCTCAGTTTTGTCCGACTCTTTGCGACTACATGGACTGTAGCCTACCAGGCTCCTCTGTCCATGGGATTTTCCAGGCAAGAGTACTGGAGTGGATTGCCATTTCCTTCTCCAGGGGATCTTCCCAACCCAGGAATTGAACCCGGGCCTCCCACATTGTAGAGACGCTTTACCATCTGAGCCACCAGGGGAGTCAAAAGTACCCTTTAAAAAGATGAAATCAATAAATTCTGACCAAAAAAAGGAAAGAGAATTTCTATCCAATGAACTGTATTAAAAGGTAATCTAGAGGAACTTCTTTGGCTGCAGGGAACAAATCAAGGATGAAAGTGTGAAAGTGCAGAAGGAGTTAAGAGCACTGAAAGTGTAAATATAAACAGAATACTGAGTATGTTAAACATACATGGTAGCTGTTGCTTTGGGAATTTATAAGATAAATACAAAAGTTAAATACATCCAGTACAGTAAGCATATAGGTAATAAATGAAATTGAACTTTATGTGGCCTTACATTGTTTGAAAAGCAGTGAGGCTACTAATTTACAATAGCTTGCAATAAGCCAGTGATGAAAAATATACTCTGTAGGTTAGGGCAACTGGTAAAATATTGTACAAATAAGTAATAAAATACCCCAAATACTTTGTTATTCACAGGAAAAATTAAATAAATAAATTCTTATATGGAATGTATCAGACTATTTTAGGCAAAATATTGAGATAAAATGAATAACAATCAAACCTATGTGCTATTTACAAGAGACAAATTTTAAATATGAAGGCAAAAGGTTAAATGCAAAAGAAAATTGGGATATGTACTATAAAAGCACAAAGGAAAAAGATGGTGTGGCAAAATAGATGGTAAGACAAAATATTTTGAAAAATAAAAAGGGGTATTTAATACTGAAAGAAAGGTTAACTCAAGTAGATGATATCATACTTCTAAATACTGTGTAACCACTATCACAGTTACACAATTTATCTAATGTATAACACACAAGTTGATAGATTTAAAGGAGAAGGAGAAATATCTAACACATAAAGAAATGAAATTAATCATTATAAATCAGTAATTAAAAATTTTTTCCTAAAGAAAAAACATAGATGACTATGTAGGTGAATTTTACCAAAATATTAAAGAAGAAATGTTATCTTTTCCCAAAAGTTTTCATAAAACTGAGACATGAACACATCTCAACTTATTTTAAGAGATTAGTATTACCCTGATACCAAACCAGACAAAGACATCACAAATAGAGTAAGCTACAAAATAATGTGCTTCAAAAATATAGATGCAAAAATATAAACAAATCAAATTTAGCAAACATAGAAGGGATTACATACCATAATTAAGTGGGATTATACTGAAATGCAAGGTAAGATTAATAGCTGAAAATTAAAGTAACAAGTCACATTGATTAAGAGGTAAGAAATACATGATCATTTCAACAGATACAGAAAAAATATAATATCCACCAATTATACCTGATTGTTTAAAACAATTCAATAATCTAGAAATAGAATAAAACTTCCTTAAATTGATAAATGATATCTATAAAAACCACTAACATTCTACTCAGTGTTGAGACTGAATGTTTTTCCCTATAACTAAGAAGAATATAAGCGTAGTTATCTCACTAGCTGCTAATCAGCATTGCATTGGGAGTTCAGTACCAATTAAGAAATAAAAAGCATCCAGTCCAGAAAGGAAGAAGTAAAACTGTCCTATTTATACATGACATGATTCTATAGGAACCTGATCAAAGAAATACACTAGAATATATAAAAATAGTTCTTTCAAGTCACAGAGTATAGGATCAAGATGTTAAGACACTAGTTTGATTTCTTCATAGTACCAATAAAATATTTCAGAACAAATTTAACCAAAAATTCAAAATTTACACCACTAAAACCACTGACTTCCCTGGCAGTCCCATAGCAGCATGGGTTCTATTCCTGGTCAAGGAACTAAGACTCTACATGCTGCATGGTGCATCCAAAGCAAGCAAGCAAATAAGCAAAACTACTGAACATTACCTTAACAAATTAAAGGCCAAAATAGATATAAAGACATCCAATGTTCATAACTAGAGATATTAAATATTGTTTAAATGGTAGTATTTCCCCAGTTGATCCACAGATTCAACATAAAGTCTAGGAAAATCCCAGCTGGCTTTTTTTTTTTTTTTTTTAGAAATTCTTTGAAGAAATTGACAATTTGTTCCCAAAATTTGTATGGAAATGAAAAGCAGCCAAAATACCAAAATATTCTTGAACAGAAGAATAAAGTTGGAGAACAAACACTTCCAAATTTTAAAACCTACTAGAGTGGTAATAATACAGAAAGAGAAGTACTGACAAAGAATAATCATAGAATTCAATGAAATAAAATTGAGAAATCAGAAATTCATATGTAAAAAGATGAATTTAGACCTTTACATCACACCAAAATTAATTTGAAATGGATAGTAGATTTAAATATAAGGGTAAGATAAAAAACCCTTAGAAAAAAATATAGCGTGTGTAAGTCACCCAGTTGTGTCCGACTCTTTGCAACCCTATGAACGGTAGCCCACTAGTCTCCTCTGCCCATGGGATTCTCCAGGCAAGAATACTGGAATGCATGGCCATGCCCTCCTCCAGGGGATCTTTCCAACCCAGGGATCAAATCCATGTCTCCTAAGTCTCCTGCAGTGGGAGGTGGATTCTTTACCACTGGAACCACCTGACCCTAATTAGAAGTAAAATTCCTAGGTGATGGTTTCTTAGATATGACTGTAAAAGTAAGAGCTAAAAGGAAATATAAGAAATTGACTACAAGGAACGACTGCAAACATTCTAAAATTGGATTGTGGTGACAGTTGCAAAATTGGATTGTAATGAAGACTGCACAATTCTGTAAATTTACTAAAAACAATACATTGAATGCTGAAGACAAGTCAGTTTTATATTATGTGATTAACAGCTCAATAAAGCTGATTCATTTTTAAATACAGTGCATAGGGAATATTTATAGATCGATAAAGTGATCAGATAGTACAAAAGGGTTCATTATATTCTTTCTAAACTTTTGCAAACCTAGCGAAATTCAAATAAAGTTCAAACATTTCAAAATACTTTAAAAATAATATTGAAGGAAAATGTCTTTAGATGTATGATTACTTTCCCAAAAAGGCACAAAATTATTTTCCACTAGGAAAACATTGTGGATTTAAATATTTTAAATCTCTGTGCAGCTAATGATATTAAAAGTAAAATCAAGCAAATTACAATCATGGTGTCCATTACAACACACTTCTCATGTGTCTTGCTATACACAGGGCCTGTTAACTTGCCTGGTTGTTCCCTTGAAAGTAGGCCTCTGGGTGGGTTTAGGTTTTACTATGCAGTTGAACTTAGATAGGACTGAATTCAGCTCTCAGTTAAATGCAGTGTTGGGGTATCAGAGAGAGAATGGTTCCGGATTGAGGTGTGGAGTGGCTGCTTTCCAGTTCATCAAATCAGGTTATCCAGATCTACAGCACCATGGCAGTCCAGCTTGGTAGTATGCCTCTGGGGCTCATTCATACAGCTCATGCTTTAAGATGTTCCTAAACCCTGACAAAGGTAAGGACTTTGTACACCACCGAAATCTGTTTCTTACTTATGCAGTTAGTGTTGACATATTTCTACCACTGAATTCTGAGTTATATACTAGAAAAAATGATATTTAATTTACATAAGAGACAGTTACTATTTTTAATGAATACGAACTTTTGTAAATCAATAAGTAAAAGATAAATGCCCCATTATAAAAGAAGCAATTCACTTAAGAACATGTATTTATAATGATCAAGCATATGAGAAGATTCTTAATCACACTCAAAACAAAATCAAATTAAAGAGACAATGTGTTATCATTTTTTAATTTTTAAATTGGCAACTTTAAAAAGAACAATACTACCACTATGAGCAAAGGTGTGGAGAAACAAGTAATATTTTATATTATGATAACTACATAAGCACATACTAACTTATGAAGAATTTAGTAATATTTTACAAATTTTCAAGTAATCTAGAGTTAGATCCAAAAATTTCTTTTTAGGAATTTAAATAAAGAAATATTTCCCTTTCTGATCCCTCACTTTCTGATCCATACACATCCCCTGGTAGATATTCAATAAGTACTTTTTCATGCCATCTGTGAAAAGGTATATTTACAAAAGGCTGATTTACATTAGTATTAAAAAAAATAAAACAGTGGAAACAAGCATAATATAAACCTATAGGGGATCGTTTAAATCATATTCATAATATACTGAAATACTATCCAATCATTAAACCATTCAGATAGTTTTCTATATGAATATGACATTTGTTAAGAACCAGTTGGTATAATAAAATCTCATTTTCTATCACACTCATAAGTCATAGGCTTCCCAGGTGGCTAAGTGGTAAAGAATCTGCCTGACAATGTAGAAGACACAAGAGACATAGGTTTGATCCCTGGGTTGGGGAGATCCCCTGGAGGATGAAATGGCAACCCACTCCAGCGTTCTTGCCTGAAAAACCCCATGGACAGAGAAGCCCGGTGAGCAATCCATGGGTTGCAAAGTGTCAGACGTGACTGAACACATACACAACACACTGGTACATTTTATATGAAAACATTACATATGGTAATACACACACATACATTCAAATATGCCCATATATTAATTCATATCAAATCCTCTGGAATAAATATAAGTGAATAATTGTCATATATATACACTTGCAAAACATAAAGCAGACAAAGAATTATATGTCTAATAAGGTACTATTTAAAAACAATAAAATATGTAGCTCTCACCAAGATGGCAACAGGTGTAGATGTTTCTAAATTCTCCTTACTACCTATTCTCCTGCATGTACTGAGACCATCACCTGAATTGAACATTCTAATGGAAACCTGGGAGCGCAGCTAAACAGGTCCATACTGCCTCAGGGAGATAAAGACAAAGGATATATCACTCTTCTTTCATCCTGCTGGGACCTAAGGGTTCTGGAGCCTAAAAGACTTTCTAGCTTTCAGTACATGGGCAAAGCTTTAAGCAGAAATGATATTATTCTGTGTGGGAACTTCCTAAAATTTAGAGAAAAAGCTGGCTACACTCCTTCCTCCTTGGGTACATGGATTAGTCAAGAGGGGCATGAGCTGGTTTTCAGGCCCTTTTCATCACCCCAGTGGTCATTCTTGTGCAGTGGAAATCCTGCTGCCGCTGCTGCTAAGTCGCTTCAGTCGTGTCCAACTGTGTGACCCCATAGACAGCCCACCAGGCTCCCCCGTCCCTGGGATTCTCCAGGCAAGAACACTGAAGTGGGTTGCCATTTCCTTCTCCAATGCATGAAAGTGAAAAGTGAAAGTGAAGTTGCTCAGTCATGCCCGATTCTTAGCAACCCCATGGACTACAGCCTACCAGGCTCCTCCGTCCATGGGATTTTCCAGGCAAGAGTACTGGAGTTGGGTGTCATCGCCTTCTCCCATGGAAATCGTACAGAATCACAAATAATGTCCTTGGACATGAATTCATGAAAAACCTCCTGGAGACAACAGAACACTGTTAACAATATTGAAGACGCCTTCCCTGGCTTGTTTCCCCGTCAAGTTCACATATGGTTCTGTGATCACCTGGTGATCAGTCTACATGTTTCACAAGCAGTACACAAGAACAGAAATTGCTGTGCTGGCCACCGAACACTAATGATCTAATTTTCCAGGTGAGGACACACAAAACCAAAAGCAAGTAAAGAAAAATAACAACTTCAGACACTACAGAACCAGAAGAGGAAAGGACAAGACTAATCCTTAGAAAAATCAAATAAAGCTGATTAAAGACTCAGGCAAGCTTTCCAACTAAAAGCAGTAAAACAACAACAACTTAGTATTTTTAATAAGAATAGAGTGCTTATACTACATTTCAAAATAGCCATAATTTAAAACTCAATCAACAAACGATAAAAAGGATGATCAATATTGAGAATTAACAGATTAGAATGTCATGCACAAAGCCAAAACATCTGGCAAACTTAAGAAAAAATAGAACTAATAGACAAAAGATGAGAAACATAGAGAATAGCTTCAGAAGTTATGGCATCCAAATATAGACATTTCAGAATAAGTAAGGTACAAAAGTAACAAATAAGCAGATAATAAAATATTATTTATCTTTATGATAAGAAAAAAGACTGGCTTCTTAAGATTGAATGGGCTCATTGACATTCAAGTAAGATTAATTTTAAAAATAAGACCTAGATACATGTTTTTTGATTCATGAATAACAAATATAAGGAGAGAATCTTACAAACTTTCATACAGAAGAAACAAGCTTCTTATCAGGGAATGATGATCAGATGTTTTCACATCAGGTATGGAAAACAAGACGATGATCAAATATCATCTACAGTCTACTGAGAGAAAATTATTTGCTTTTCAAGTATTCTATAGCCAAGACAAGATACCATTCACCTACCAAAAAGAAAGATAGTACTATGCAAATTGTAGAGAAGCTGTCAGAGCATATTTGGTGCATTCTTCTAACTAAATAAAAATTGAATAAGAACATAGATATGAAAATTTGCAAAAAAAATTAAAATAAAATCATATTACCTGTGTACATTTGTGTATGGGACAGCATGAGTGTGTGTATTTATGCATGTGTGTGGACACATGTGCATATGAATGGGACTAGTATGTTTTTAAACATTTTTTAACCTTCTGTTTTCATTATCCAATAACCTTGAGTTCAATCGCCTTGTTGACAGTAAGGAGCAGAAGAATTCAAAGTAGCAAGCAGATACCTGGCTAATACAGCAAGCCATATCACAAAATTTACTATTCCCTGTCTAGGGTCTCCCCTTATGTAACAGGTCCAGTAGTTAATTTGCAGTGACCTGAACCATACATGGGAGATGCAATAATTATGCAATAAATGAGACATTCTCAAGCTCTCAGGCTCCAAATAAATTCCTCTTATTTACAACTCAAAGCACTTCCTTAAAACTTCATTTTTTCCTGAAGCCCTCCCACATCTCTCATAGGAATTATCCTAATATGGAGCTAGTTAGTATTCTAGTATTCTTGCCTGAAGAATAAAATGGCAACCCACTCCAGTATTCTAGCCTGGAAAATCCCATGGATGGAGAATCCCATGAAGGTCTATTGCTAGCGACGGAATGAAACACCAACACTGCAGAGTGGTTGGAATCTTTCTGCCACTTCTTGCAGCTGCTTTATTTTATATGTTTTTGTACAACAATCAGCGAGGCAAGTTGCCAAACACCATGACTGAGCGACTATACAGTGCGCAAGCGCGGGGCGAGATAATCTTTTCCCTAACTTATTTACTGCAGCTAAGACTTTGTTTTGAGAACTTCCTTATCAACCTAGAATCCATTTTGTCCCCGGGTCTGTTCCTTTTGAGGAATCAGATGAACATCCTTGTATGCAAGAAATGTTCTTTTCCTACGGGGTCAAACAGAGGATTCTTGGCAGAACATCTTGTCCGCAAGAATGTCCAGACCTGGTTGAAAGTCTCATTTGCAAACACTTCCCAACCTTCCTTGTACTTTGTTCCCTACAGTCTATAGTCTGTGAGATCCAAGAGTGGATATGCCTTAGTGACTAACACTTTCACTTTCCTCTTATCAGAACCTTGTGATTTCACTGAGCTTGAATACATAATCCCAGATAACCTCTCAATCTCAAGAACCTTAATCACATAGATGATAAATGGTTGTCTGACAACAGATCCTAAAAGGTTGTCTGAGAAGTTCTTACAGATAGCCAAGAAAAGAAGAAAAATTAAAGGCAATGGAGAAAAGGAAAGATATACCCATCTGAATGTAGAGTTCCAAAGAATAGCAAGGAGAGATAAGAAAGCCTTCTTCAGTGATCAATAGAGGAATGTAATAGAATGGGAAAGACTAGAGACCTCTTCAAAAAAATTAGTGACACCAAGGGAATATTTCAGGCAAAGATGGACACAATAAAGCACAAAAACAGTATGGCCCTAAAAGAACCAGAAGATATTTTAAAAAGGTGGCAAGAATACACAGAAAAACTATACAAGAAAAGAACTTAATGACCCAGATAAGAATGACGGTGAGATCACTCACCTAGAGCCAGATATGCTGGAATGTGAAGTCAGGTGGGCCTTAGGAAGCATCACTATGAGCAAAGCTAGTGGAGGTGATGGAATTCCAGTTGAGCTATTTCAAACCCTAAAAGATGATGCTGTTAAAGTGATGCACTCAATATGCCAGCAAATTTGGAACACTCAGCAGTGGCCACAGGACTGGAAAAAGTCAGTTTTCATTCCAATCCCAAAAAAGGGCAATGCCAAAGAATGTTCAAACTGCAATACAACTCCACTCATCTCACACGCTAGCAATGTAATGCTTAAAATTCTCCAAGTGAGGCTTCAACAGGATGACTTAGAAATTCCAGATTTTCAAGCTGGATTTAGAAAAGGCAGAGGAACCAGAGATTAAATTGCCAACAGCTGCTGGATCATAGAAAAAGCAAGAAAGTTCCAGAAAAAAAAATCTATTTCTGTTTTATTGACTAAATCAAAGCCTTTGACTATATGAATCACAACAAACTGTAGAAAATTCTTAAAAGGATAGGAATGCCAGATCACCTTAACTGCCTCCTGAGAAATCTGTATGCAGGTCAAGAAGCAACAGTTAGAATCATACATGGAACAGCAGACTGGTTCCAAATTGGGAAAGAAGTACGTCAAAGCTGTATATTGTCATCCTGCTTATTTAACTTATATGCAGAGTATGTCATGAAAAATGCCAGGCTGGAGGAAGCACAAACTAGAATCAAGATTGCCGGAAGAAATAGAAATAACCTCAGACATGCAGATGACACCCCCTTTATGGCAGAAAGTGAAGAGGAACTGAACACACTCTTGATGAAAGTGAAAGAGGAGAGTGAAAAAGATGGCTTAATTTCAACATTCAAAAAAACAAAGATTGTGGCTTCCAGTCCCATCACTTCATGGCAAATAGATGGGAAAACAATGGCAAGAGTGAGACTTTATTTTCTTGGACTCCAAAATCACTGCAGATGGTGACTGCAGCCATGAAATTGAAAGATTCTTGCTCCTTGGAGGAAAAGCTATGATCAACCCAAACAGCATATTAAAAGCAGAGACATTACTTTGCAACAAACGTCCATCTAGCCAAAGCTATGTTTTTTTCTGTAGTCATGTATGAATGTGAGAGTTGGACTGTAAAGAAAACTGAGCACCAAAGAATTGATGCTTTTCAACTGTGATGTTGGGAAAGACTCTTGAGAGTCCCTTGGATTGCAAGGATATCTAACCAGTTGACCCTAAAAGAAATCAATCCTGAATATTCATTGGAAGGACTGATGTTGAAGCTGAAATGCCAATACTTTGGCCACCTGATTTGAAGAACTGACCCATTGGAAAAGACCCTGATGCTGAGAAAGATTGAAGGCAGGAGGAGAAGGAGACAACAGAGGATGAGATGGTTAGATGGCATCGCCGACTGGATGGACAAGAGTTTGAGCAAGCTCCAGAAGTTGGTGATGGACAAGGAAGCCTGGCATGCTGCAGTCCATGGACCACAAAGAGTTGGACACAGCTAAATGGCTGAACTGAACTGGAGCTAGTTAGAAAACCAATTTATCACATGGGCAGCCCCTTCTGGCTTTTGCTTTTCATAAGCCATTATTCACATCAGGGAAGAAGAACCTGCAACCCAGGCCACTGGTAATGGGACTTGGACTTTGTTTTCCCACTCTATTTGGTTGAGATATATTCTCTTTACTTACCTATGTTTATTGGTGAAAGATTGCAATGGGTATCTTCTCCAGTAATGGTTTGCTTTTCCTAATGTTTCCCTATTTCCAAAAAATAAACCAAATTTTTTTCTACATAAGAAAAATTAAATTTCCTTGGTTCCTTATTGCTTACAGAAACATTATGCATATATGAGCTATATGAAAACAATACTAGTCTGAATCTGAAAGTTTTAAATTATTTCAAGAAACATTTCATAGGCACTTCACATGTTGACTCAAGTCACTGAATCTTCACCCAGAGGAAGCTTCCCTTCAGAGCTCCTAAAATTCCTACAGACAATACATAAGTGATGAACTAGAATGTGTGAAGTAACTGAAATTCAGAGATACTCCATGTAGCATAACTTAACTTATCCTAAATAATATGGGAAGCCAAAAAAAAAAAAAAAAAAAAACAGAATCAGAAAAGTTAATGTTGTCTAAAGCATTCATCTTGGATTGCTATTTGTTTGATTAATATGATAAAGCAAAAAGGATATATTAAATTATGATTGTTAGAAATGGAAAGATAAGCATCACCATATTGAAAAGCATAGTAGAATACAATTAGCAAGGCAGAAAGGGAAATAATACAAGTCTAATAAAGCCAGAAAAGTAATAAAAAGGAAAAAGAGAACAACAAAGTAAAATAAATAGCCAACATAAAATGAAATGCAAGTAATAAAAACAATTATATCATTTATAATACAAAATGTAAGCATGCAGTATTTCTTGATTAGAGAGGATAATTGTTAGAATGGGTAAAAACAAAATATACACATATGTTGTTTACCAAAAAATTGAAATAAAGTAATAAAAATAAGTGAGAAATAAAAGACAGGAATAAAAATTCCTAGACAATAATAAACAATAGAAAAAAGACCTAGGAATATTGCCAGCATAGTGGAATCTATGTACAAAAGCATAAAACAAGGGGAAAAAATACTATGTTTATGACAAAAAGTTTAAATTTATGGAAGAGCTATAATAAACTTAAAACTTCAAATATTGGACAAGATAGCAAATATGTACCTAAAACAAGCTTTCCTTTTTAAACTTTCAGTAACATTAATATTTACTCAAAATATTATGCAATATTCTCCAATACTTTGGCCACTTTATTTGAAGAGCTGACTCATTGGAAAAGACTCTGATGCTGGGAAAGATTGAAGGCAGGAGGAGAAGGGGACAACAGAGGATGAGATGGTCCGATGACATCCCTGACTCAATGGACATGAGTTTGAACATGTTCCAGGAGATAGTGAAGGACAGGGAAGTCTGGTGTGCTGTAGTCCATGGGGTTGCAAAGAGTTGAACATGACTGAGTGACTGAACACCAACAGAAACAAAATTCTACATTTCTTAGACATGAACATTGAATAGATTTTTTTATTGTGGTAAGAACACTTAAAATGAGGTCTGCTGCTGCTGCTGCTAAGTTGCTTCGGCTGTGTCCTACTCTGTGCGACCACATAGATGGCAGCCCACAAGGCTCCCCCATCCCTGGGATTCTCCAGGCAAGAACAGTGGAGTAGGTTGCCATTTCCTTCTCCAAAGCATGAAAGTGAAAAGTGAAACTGAAGTCTCTCGGTCAGGTCTGACTCTCAGCAGCCCTATGGACTGCCGCCTACCAGGCTCCTCCCTCCATAGGATTCCCCAGGCAAGAGTACTGGAGTGGCTAGTCATTGCCTTCTCCAAATATGAGATCTAATTTCTTAAATTTTGAAACACACAATACAGTACTGTTACAGAAGATCTCTAGAAATTCTTGCATAGAAAGTCTTGCATAACTGAACTTTGAGCTCCACTGACCACTGGTTTTAGAAAAGGCAGAGGAAGAGAGATCAAATTGCCAACATCTGCTGGATCATTAAAAAAGCAAGAGCATTCCAGAAAAACATCTATTTCTGCTTTGTTGACTATGCCAAAGCCTTTGACTGTGTGGATCACAATAAACTGCGGGAAATTCTGAAAGAGACGGGAACACCAGACCACCTGACCTGCCTCTTGAGAAACCTGTATGCAGGTCAGGAAGCAAACGTTAGAACGGGACATGGAACAACAGACGGGTTGCAAATAGGAAAAGGAGTTTGTCACGATTGTATATTATCATCCTGCTTATTTAACTTATACATCATGAGAAACGCTGGGCTGGAAGAAGCACAAGCTGGAATCAAGATTGCCAGGAGAAATATCAGTAACCTCAGATATGTAGATAACACTACCCTTATGGCAGAAAGTGAAGAAGAAATAAAGAGCCTCTTGATGAAAGTGAAAGAGGAGAGCGAAAAAGTTAGCTTAAAGCTCAACATTCAGAAAACTAAGATCATGGCATTCGGCCCCATTACTTCATGGGAAATAGATGGGGAAATAGTGGAAACAGTGGCAGACTTAATTTTTTTGGTCTCTAGAATTACTGCAGATGGTGACTGCAGCCATGAAATAAAAAGATGCTTACTCCTTGGAAGGAAAGTTATGACCAACCTAGACAGAATATTAAAAAACAAAGACACTACTTTGCCAGCAAAGGTCCATCTAGTCAAGGCTATGGTTTTTCTAGGGGTCTTGTATGAATGTGAGAGTTGGACTATAAAGAAAGCTGAGTGCCGAAGAATTGATGCTTTTGAACTGTGGTGTTGGAGAAGACTCCTGAGAACCCCTTGGACTTCAAGAAGATCCAACCAGTTCATTCTAAAGGAGATCAGTCTTGGGTCTTAATTGGTAGGATTGACGTTGAAGCTGAAATTCCAATACTTTGTCCACCTGATGTGAAGAGCTGACTCATTTGAAAATACCCTGATGCTGGGAAAGATTGAAGGCAGGAGGAGAAGGGGTGACAGAGGATGAGATGGTTGGATGGCATCACTGACTTAATGGACATGGGTTTGGGTGGATTCCGGAAGTTGGTGATGGACAGGGAAGCCTGGCGTGCTATGGTTCGTGGAATCACAAAGAGTCGGCCATGACTGAGCAACTGAACTGAACTGAACAGCAGCTCATTTTCCTATTCTACTAGTCCCTGCCAATCATCATTCTGTTTCTATTCTCTTTTTTCTATTATTAATCATTTTAGATATCACATATAAGTAGAATCATGAGTTATTTATCCTTTTGTGAATATTTATTTCACTTAGCACAATGTCATTCAGATTATTCTAATTTGTTATATATGGAAAGGTTTCTGCTCGTTTTAAGCCTGAATAATATTCCATTGCATGCTTATATCACATTCACTGTGGTACTATTATCAAAGATGTTGAAATAACCTAAATATCCATTGACAGATTATAGGGTAAAATAAATTTGTAATGAGTTTATTTCTGAAAAATAATTGCAATTGGGAGGGTTCAACACATCTCTTTCTCAATGTTGACAAATCTTAATTTTTAAATAGAACAGTTATAATGGGTTTGAATATTCTAATCCCTATCAATAAGCTTAAATATTTTCACAAAATGAATACTTATATTAATGTAATACATCCTTAGATCCATGAAACAATTATAAATATTAAATCACCTACTTGACCACAAAAAGCTTATTCAAGTAGAGAATTCATAGATAATATTTTTAACATATATGAACTTAAAATTAGTTATTAAAATATGACCCACAAAGGTCAACTTCTAGAAAATGATCTCCTAAATAATCCCTGTATAAGTGAGAGGAAAAGAAAATAAAATTAGAAATTAATTACAGATTTATAAGAAAAAGTGGGGCTTTCCTGATGCCTCAGTTGGTAAAAAAATCTACATGCAATGCAGGAGGGCTTGGTTTGGACCCTGGGTTAAGAAGATCCCTTGGAGAAGGGACTGTCTACCAACTCCAGTATTTGTCTGGGGAATTCCATGGACAGAGGGGCCCGGGGGGCTGGACAGAGAGGCCTGGTAGACTACAGTCCATGGGTTCATAAACAGTTGGACGACTGAGAAACTAACACACACACAAAGTATGGTTTGAAGCAAAACTGATGAGATTTACGGCAGAACTCAAAACACATGTTTTCATGTTTCCTTTACTCAAATCAAAGTAATAATAATAACAGCTAATAGAATCCATTTATTTACTATGTGCCAGATATTGTTCTAAGAAATGATAGTACAATTAACTCTTACCACAAATCTAAGACATAAGTACTATTATTATTCTCATTTTACAGATAAGTAAATTGAGACACAGAAGGATTAAAGAACCTATCCAGCATCACAGAATTAGCAGGTTGTAAAACAAACATTCAAACCTAGGTTATCTCAGGGTAATGAAATAGATAAACCAACAAGTCCAAATGCAAACTCAGATTATAGAATGGCATATCTTTAATCAGTCAATTATGCTTTCACGTATTGATGCTAAATGCATAGCTGGATGACTATTAGTTGTATGCATCCCTCAAGACTGTACATCATTAACAGTATTGACAACAATCTAAATGTCCATCAGTTGGAGGCTGGTAAAAAAAGTTATATTATTGCTACCCAATGGAAAAGCTGATATAGAACAATGGATCATAATGTAAATATACAGTTATTGCCGTTGAAATACTTGTACAATCATAAATTAATAGATTACAGTTCAGTTCAGCTCAGTCGCTCAGTCGCATCCGACTCTTTAGGACACCTTGGACCGCAGCACACCAGGCCTCCCTGTCCATCACCAACTTCCGGAGTTGGCTCAAACTCATGTCCATTGAGTCGGTGATGCCATCCAACTATCTTATCCCATCGTCCGTTTCGCATCAGGTGGCCAAAATATTGGAGTTTCAGCTTTAACATCAGTCCTTCCAATGAACATTCAGGACTGATTTCCTTTAGAATAGACTGGTTGGATATCTTTGCAGTCCAAGGGACTCTCAAGAGTCTTCTCCAACACCACAGTTCAAAAGCATCAATTCTTCAGTGCTCAGTTTTCTTTATAGTCCAACTCTCACATCCATACAGGACCACTGGAAAAACCATAGCCTTGATTAGATGGACCTTTGTTGGCAAAGTAATGTCTCTGCTTTTGAATATGCTGTCTAGGTTGGTCATATCTTTTCTTCCATGGAGTAAGCATCTTTTTATTTCATGGCTACAGTCACCATCCACAGTGATTTTGGAGACCAAAAAAGATAAAGTCTGCCACTGTTTCCACTGTTTCCCCGTCTATTTGTCATGAAGTGATTGGACTAGATGTCATGATGTTAGTTTTCTGAATGTTGAGCTTTAAGCCAACTTTTCCACTCTCTTTCACTTTCATCAAAAAGGTCTTTAGTTCTTCTTCACTTTCTGCCATAAGGGTGGTGTCATCGGCATATCTGAGGTTATTGATACTTCTCCCAGTAATCTTGATTTCAACTTGTGTCTCATCCAGCCCAGCATTTCTCACGATGCGTCTGCATATAAGTTAAATAAGCAGGGTGACAATATACAGCCATGACATACTCCTTTTCCTATTTGGAACCAGTGTGTTGTTCCATGCATCATGTAAATTATGGTCATTTAACAATTTCTATGTACATAAAATAAAATATCTGAAAGTGGATGAAAGAATTTTTGGTGATTCTTTTATCTTCTTTTTAATTCTTTTTAGAATTTGAATTACTTTTTGGTGTTACTGCTTTTATAATGTGGGAAAAAACAGTTTTAACTTGGAGAAACAGGAGAATAAATAAATTCTGGCCATTTTTAAGAAATGAGCACAGAAAAAAGTCACAAATATTTTAAGGTTATATACTCATCACCTTTTAGTATGTTAGTCTTTGAAAACATAATCAAAGAAAGGGCTAAATCTGGACTCTAAATCACTAGATGAGACATTAGGAATCACTTTTTCCTTCATAAGAAGTTTAGTTCATTATCTGCTTGTTAACAAATGCAAAAGGAAGGCCGATACTGAATTCTTTGCAGAATAACAATTAGTAACTTCCTAATAATTGAGCTTGGCCTACCAAGCAGAGTTTGGAAAGTAATTTAACTTCTAGTTCACTTAGAACTTTCTCTATTTGTCTCATATTTCTTACCTTTTTTTCCATAAGTTCTAGCATTTAAAAATACTTCATATTAATGTGTAAGCATATTTTGCAGTAGAATTTGCATTAACCCATTAACTTTAAACCAATTTATGATTTTAAGAAGACACATTTAAACACAATGAAGTTGTCAAGATAATCTGATAAGTTTAAATGTATAGAAACAGTGGCTGATAGACAGGTATAATTAGAAATTACTTATCTCCCATCCAGGGCAACTGCATTTCTGAAGTCTCTGTAGGAAGAATAATTTTTTCCTTCCTGGTGTGATAACCCTGATTCAGAATGGCCTCTGTGTACTATTTAAAAAAGTATTCTTAAAACATTTCATATCTCTCAATCTTTAATATTTTGACCTATCTTTGGTAAATGTGATGACCAAAAAACCTCCCTTTGAGAAAACAATAAAAATGAGGTAAAAATCTAACTATCATTTATATGCTAATCTTTTGCTGCTGCTAAGTTGCTTTAGTCATGTCCGACTCTGTGTGACTCCATAGATGGCAGCCCACCAGGCTCCACCGTCCCTGGGATTCCCCAGGCAAGAACACTGTAGTGGGTTGCCATTTCCTTTTCAAATGCATGAGTGAAAAGTGAAAGTGAAATCACTCAGTTGTGTCCAATTCTTAGTGACCGCATGGACTGCAGCCTATCAGGCTCCTCCATCCGTGGGATTTTCCAGGCAAGAGTACTGGAGTGGGGTGCCATTGCCTTCTCCAGTATGCTGATCTAGTCAATCTAAATATGTTAAAGGCCTAAAAATACCTATGTTCTAAGTATTGAGAATACAAAAAGGATCAATATATGGTACTTTTCCTTCAAACATCTTAATAGAAGTCTGAAAATAATAATATGATATTGATGTATTTCTTTCTGGGTTACTTCACTCTGTATAATAGGCTTCAGTTTCATTCACCTCATTAGAACTGAATCAGATGTATTCTTTTTAATGGCTGAGTATACTCCATTGTGTATATGTACCACAGCTTTCTTATCCATTCAACTGCTGATGGACATCTAGGTTGCTTCCACATCCCAGCTATTATAAACAGTGCTGCAATGAACATTGGGGTACACATGTCTCTTTCAATTCTGGTTTCCTCAGTGTGTATGCCCAGTAGAAAGATGGTAACGATAATCCTGTATGCAAGACAGCAAAAGAGACACAGATGTATAGAAACAGTCTGTTGGACTCTGTGGGAGAGGGAGAGGGTGGGATGATTTGGGAGAATGACATTGAAACATGTCTAATATCATATATGAAATGAATCACCAGTCCAGGTTCAATGCAGTATACAGGATGCTTGGGGCTGGTGCACTGGGATGACCCAGAGAGATGGTATGGGGAGGGAGGTGGGAGGGGGGTTCAGGATAGGGAACATGTGTACACCCATGGCGCATTCATGTTGATGTATGGCAAAGCCAATACAATATTGTAAAGTAATTAACCTCCAATTAAAATAAATAAATTTATATTAAAAATGATATTGATTATTCTAGAAAAAAATCATAATTTTGTATAAATACATTTCTAATATAAATATCTAAAAAAGAAGTTATTTATTAAAAACATACTTATAACATTATGTAAATACATTATATGCATTAATTAATTGAATTAATCATATATTAATATTTATTATATTAAATATATAAATATATATTTAAAGACATATTATGACTTAAGTTCTGGGGCTTTCCAGGTGACATTAGTGGTTAAGTACCTGCCTGCTGATGCTAGGAGACATCAGTGATGCGAGTTCGATCCCTGAGTTGGGAAGATACCCTGGAGGAGGGCATGGCAATCCGCTCCAATATTCTCACCTGGAGAATCCCAGACAGAGGAGCCTGGCAGACTACAATTCATAGTGTCGCACATAGTTGGACTATACTGAAGCAACTTAGCACACACACATGACTAAAGTACTGGGGTACTTGTCTTGGCCAAACAATGTATGTAATGCACCTGTCATCAACACCAGTCAATTCAGGAAAGTGTGACTTCAGACTTAATAGTTGGTTTCTATCTTTTCATTTTTAGTGGTGATTTAGCTTTTTTAGGCAAATGACACATCAAAAGAGGACTTAACATCTCACAAATAATTTATTGTATAAGCCAAGAAAATAGAATCTGTATTAAAGCACTAAATTCTCTAGAAGAATGATACTGAAGAATTTATTTATAGGGCAGAATTGGAGAAACAGACATACAGAATAGAATTATGAACATGGGGAGAGGGGAGGAGAGAGTGAGGTGTATAAAAAATGCATTTTAAATAATTTGTAAGTAAGTGTTTTAAAATAAAGTATAAATTGCAGCAAGATTTTTGACCCATCTTCTGAAGTAAATAAAATAAAAAATAAACAAATGGAATCCAATTACACTTAAAAGCTTTTACTCGAAAAACAAAAACATTAACCGGAAAAGATACAGGAATCCACCCCATGTCCAAGGTCAGGGACAGCGGCCTAGAGTGCCAGGCTGCGACAGCGCAGGAATGGCTGAGAGGAGCTACCCTGTGTCCGAGGCCAGGGGTGGTGCCCGAGAGGAGCCACCTTGTGTCCAAGGCCAGGGGTGGTGCCCGAGGCCAGGGGCGACTGCCAGAAGGAGCAACCCCATGTCCAAGGAGTGGTGGCTGCCCGGGTGCAGGAGAGCCTAGAGGAGCCATCCCACGCTGAAGGTCAGGAAGGACAGCGGGAGGAGATACCCCTCATCCAAGGTAAGGAGCAGTGGCTGTGCTTTGCTGGAGCAGCCGTGAAGAGATACCCCACGTCCAAGGTAAGAGAAACCCAAGTAAAATGGTAGGTGTTGCAAGAGGGCATTAGAGGGCAGACACACTGAAACCATAATCACAGAAAACTAGTCAATCTAATCACACTAGGACCACAGCCTTGTCTAACTCAATGAAACTAAGCCATGCCCGCGGGGCAACCCAAGACGGGCGGGTCATGGTGGAGAGATCTGACAGAATGTGGTCCACTGGAGAAGGGAATGGCAAACCACTTCAGTATTCTTGCCTTGAGAACCCCATGAACCGTATGAAAAGGCAAAATGATAGGATACTGAAAGAGGAACTCCCCAGGTCAGTAGGTGCCCAATATGCTACTGGAGGTCAGTGGAGAAATCACTTCAGAAAGAATGAAGGGATGGAGCCAAAGCAAAAACAATACCCAGTTGTGGATGTGACTGGTGATAGAAGCAAGGTCCAATGCTGTAAAGAGCAATATTGCATAGGAACCTGGAATGTCAGGTCTGTGAATCAAGGCAAATTGGAAGTGGTCAAACAAGAGATGGCAAGAGTGAAAGTTGACATTCTAGGAATCAGCAAACTAAAATGGAC
Source organism: Ovis aries (assembly GCF_016772045.2). Taxonomy (NCBI): domain Eukaryota; kingdom Metazoa; phylum Chordata; class Mammalia; order Artiodactyla; family Bovidae; genus Ovis; species Ovis aries. The sequence continues at coordinate 48,282,191 of NC_056054.1, read as the reverse complement.
TGGAATGGGTGAATTTAACTGAGATGACCATTATATCTACTACTGCAGGCAGAAATCCCTCAGAAGAAATGGAGCAGCCATCATGGTCAACAAAAGAGTCCGAAATGCAGTACTTGGATGCAATCTCAAAAACGACAGAATGATCTCTGTTTGTTTCCAAGGCAAACCATTCAATATCACAGTAATCCAAGTCAGACTTTATTTTTGGGGGCTCCAAAATCACCGTAGATGGTGACTGAAGCCATGAAATTAAAAGATGCTTACTCCTTGGAAAAAAAGTTATGAGCAACCTAGATAGCATATTCAAAAGCAGAGACATTACTTTGCAGACTAAGGTCCGTCTAGTCAAGGCTATGGTTTTTCCTGCGGTCATGTATGGATGTGAGAGTTGGACTGTGAAGAAGGCTGAGCGCCGAAGAATTGATGCGTTTGAACTGTGGTGTTGGAGAAGACTCTTGAGAGTCCCTTGCACTGCAAGGAGATCTAACCGGTCCATTCTGAAGGAGATCAACCCAGGGATTTCTTTGGAAGGAATGATGCTGAAGCTGAAAATCCAGTACTTTGGCCACCTCATGCGAAGAGTTGACTCACTGGAAAAGACTTTGATGCTGGGAGGGACTGGGGGCAGGAGGAGAAGGGGACGACAAAGGATGAGATGGCTGGATGGCAGACCTGACTCGATGGACGTAAGTCAGTGAACTCCAGGAGTTGGTGATGGACAGGGAGGCCTGGCATGCTACGATTCATGGGGTTGCAAAGAGTCGGACACGCCTCAGCGACTGAACTGAACTGAACTGAACTGAACTGAATGTTCATAGCAGCATTATTTGCAATTGCCAAAACATAAAATCAACTTAAGGGTCCATCAACAAATGAATAGATAAAGAAGATGTAATATACACACACATACACACACACACACAATTTTGCCATTTGCAGCAACATGGATGGACTTGATGGGCATAATGCTAAGTGATACTAGACAGAGAAAAACAAATACGGTGTGATATCACTTATATGTGTGATCTACAAAAATACAACAAACTATTGGATATAATAGAAAAGAAGCAGACTCAGATATAGACAACAAACTACTGGTTGCCAGTGGTGAGAGGGTATGGGCAATATAGGAGTTGGGGAGTGGGAGGTATAAAGTACTGGTTGTAGGATAGGCTGAAGAATATGCTGTGCAATATGAAGGAAGAGAGCCAATATTTTGTAATAATTATAAATGGAAAGCAATCTTTAAAAATTGTATAAAATATGAAATGAATAAAAATTTCATCTTCTTGATTCTACAAAATGCCTTCGTTCAACTCTATAGCACATAGGGATAGGTAGAGAAGTAGTACATGAAAAATATGCATAATGTGGTGTCATTGTGGTAGGCAGAATGCTCCCATCCCTGCCAAAGTTGTCTGGAATATGTGAATGCAATGTTATATGGAAAAGTAGAATTAAGCTGATTTTAAAAATGTTTTATTATTTAAGTGGGCCAATTCAATTCAATAGGAATCCTTAAAAATGGAAAAGGAAAGCAGAGAGGGTATATGAGAAACAAACGTGATGACAGAGAGGAAGGAGAAATGATAGAAGGATAGAAAGAAGGAAATAAGAAAGGGAGGCAGGGAGGAAGGAACAAAAAGACAGGAGGTAGAAAAGAAGGGAGGGATTAGCGTGCATTATAAAAGGTTAGAATCCCTTCACCTTCCAACTCCGATTTATTAGAAATTCATTTTCAGTTCAAGTACAGCCCCTAAGGTATGACCACTGTAATTATACATTTTAGGAAGTTGTCCCCTATATAGATCCATTTGGATGAATAATGGCCACAGTGAAAGGAATGCAAAAAGTATATTTGAAAGAGATCCTAATTGTAGATGGAAAAAGGCAATGTGCATTTTAAAGTCATGCATAATACATGAGTTCCCTTCTTTACTTGAATTAGCAAGTGACCAGGGTTTAAAATTTGTTTTCAAATAATGTTTTTGTTCTAGAGTTATTTTATTTTTTATTGAATTATAGTTGAAATACAATATTAGTTTTAGGTATACAACATAGTGGTTCAGTATTTCTATACTAATGTTCATCATTATGAAATGATCACCATTATAAGTTTACTATGGAGAAGGCAATGGCACCTCACTCCAGTACTCTTGCCTGGAAAACCCCATAGACGGAGGAGCCTGGTAGGCTGCAGTCCATGGGGTCGCTAAGAGTCGGACAGGACTGAGCGACTTCACTTTCACTTTCCACTTTCATGCATTGGAGAAGGAAATGGCAACCCACTCCAGTGTTCTTGCCTGAAGAATCCCAAGGATGGGGAAGCCTGGTAGGCAGCCATTTATGGGGTCGCACAGAGTTGGACACGACTGAAGTGACCTAGCAGCAGCATAAGTTTACTAACCAGGTGTCACCATATGAAGCTATTACAATGTTGTTGACTATGTTCCTTATGCTGTACATAATATCATCACATCTTATTCATTGTGTTACTTGTAGGTTGTAAGTCTTCCATATTATGTTCATTCCCCCACCCATTCCTCCCTGGCAACAGCCAGTTTGTTCTCTGAATCTCTGAGTCTGTGTCTGTTTTGTTTTTTCATTTGTTTTGTATTTTTAGACTTCACGTACAGGGAAATAATGTGATCTTTGTCTTTCTCTGCCTGATTTATTTTGTGTAGCACAATACTGTCTAAACCCATCCACAGTGTCACAAATGGCAAGGTTTCATTCTTTCTTATGGCTAAGTAATATTCACTTGTGTGTGTCTATGTTTATACCATTCCTTTTTTATCTATTCATCTATTGATGAACACTTAGGTTGCTTCCATATCTTGGGTACTGTAAATAATAGTGTGATGAACGCAGAAGTGAACATATGTATTCAAATTAGTGTTTTCGTTTTCTTGGCATAGATACTCAGAAGTGGAATTGTAGGATCATATGATTTTTAATATTTTGAGGAATCTCTATATCATTTTCCACTGTAGCTACACTGATTTACATTCCCACCAAAAGCATGTAAGTGTTTCTAATTCTCCACAAACTCGCTAAAAATTATCTGTTGTCTTTTCGATAATTGCCACTGTTACCAATGTGAAGTAACATCTCATTGAGGTTTTGATTTGCATTTCCTTTATAATTAATTTGTTACATTAAGTTCTTTTTCTATGTGTACATTGGTCATCTATACGTCTTTAGAAAAAAAATTAATCATGTCCTCTGCCTATTTTTAAAATTAGATTTTCTTGATATTGAGTTGTATGAGTTCTTCATATATTTGCGTATTAACCACATATTGGATATTTCATTTGTGAATATATTTTCCCATTTAGTAGGCCACCTTTTCATTTGGTTGATAATTTCCTTTGCTATGCAAAAAGCTTTTTAGTTCATGTAGTGTTACTCATTTATTCTTGCTTTTGTTGTCTCACCTGAAGAGAGAATATACCAAAAATTACATTGCTAAGACTAATGTTAGAGTTTACTGCCTACGTTCTCTTCTAGTAGTTTTATGGTTTCACGTGTTACATGTAAGTCTCTAAACCATTTTGAGTTTTTTTTTCAAATATGGTGTAATCAAGTGGTCCAGTTTCATTCTTTTGCATTTATCTGTCCTGTTTCTCAAAATTATTTATATATTGAATAGAATGTCTTTTCTTCACCATATATTTTTGCCTACTTTGTCATGAATTAATTAATCTTACAAGCGTGGGTTTATTTCTGGGCTCTATATTCTGTTGTACTGATCTATGTATATGTCTTTTTTGCCAGCACCATTCTGTTTTGATTACTATAATTACTATAAGTGTGGCATAGTTACAAATCAGGGAGCATGATATCTCCAGCTTTACTATTCTTAAGTTGGCCTTGGCCATTCAGGGTCTTTTGTGCTTCCATACAAATTTTAGGATTATTTTTTCTAATTCTGTGAAAAATACAACAGGTATTTTGATAGGGATTGCACTGTAACTTTAAATTGTATAGTATGAACATTTAAACCACATTAATTTTTCCAATTCATTAGCATGTATATCTTTCAATATACTTGTGTTATCTACAATTTATTTCATTAATGTCTTACTGTTTTCAGTATACAAGTCTTTCACCTCCTAGTTAAATATATTCCTTGGTATTTTATTCTTTTTGGCACAATTGTAAATAGAATTGTTTTCTTGCTTTCTCTTTTATGTGTAAAAATGTAACAGGTTTCTTTATATTAATTTTATATCCTGCAACTTTACTGAATTCATCTATTAGCTCTAATAGCTTTTTGGAAGAATCTTTATAGTTCAATATATACAAATGTGTGTGTGTGTGTGTGTGTGTGTATCAGTAATATCATATTACCTGCAAATAGTGACAGTTGTACTTCTTTCTTTCCAACCTGGACACCTTTTATTACATTTTTCTTGTTTAATTGCAGTGACTAGGACTTCTAATAATATGTTGAGTGAAACTGGCAAGAATGAATATCCTTGTCTTGTTGCTGATCTTTTTTCTACATTGATTATAAAGTTAGTTATTGGTTTGTTATATATGGATTCATTATGTTGAGGTAAATTTTCTTTAGCCCTAATTTGTTGAGAGCTTTTATTTATTTTATTTATTTTTTTTTTAGTTTTTATTTTTTAAATTTTAAAATTTTTAATTCTTACATGCGTTCCCAAACATGAACCCCCTCCCACCTCCCTCCCCACAACGTCTCTCTGGGTCATCCCCATGCACCAGCCCCAAGCATGCTGCACCCTGCGTCAGACATAGACTGGCGATTCAATTCTTACATGCATGTTAAATTATGTCAAATGTTTTCCCTTCTCATGGTTAGACAATCACATCATTTTATCTTTGGTTTTATAAATGTGTTATATAACATTAATTGACTTACCGACACTGAATCATCTTTGCCTTTTAGGGGAAAATTCCACTGGAATGTTTGCTTCCTTGAACATATTTTGAATTTCAGTTCAGTTCAGTCACTCAGTCGTGTCTGACTCTTTGCGACCCCATGAATTGCAGCACGCCAGGCCTCCCTGTCCATCACCAACTCCCAGAGTTTACTTAAACTCATGTCCATTGAGTTGGTGATGCCATCTAGCCATCTCATCCTCTGTCATCCCCTTCTCTTCTGCCCCTAATCCCTCCCAGCATCAGAAAATTTTCCAATGAGTCAACTCTTCACGTGAGGTGGCTAAAGTATTGGAGTTTCAGCATTAGCATCAGTCCTTCCAAAGAACACCCAGGACTGATCTGCTTTAGAATGGACTGGTTGAATATCCTTGCAGTCCAAGGGACTCTCAAGAGTATTCTCCAACACCACAGTTCAAAAGCATCAGTTCTTCGGCCCTCAGCTTTCTTCACAGTCCAACTCTCACATCCATACATGACTACTGGAAAAACCATAGCTTTGACTAGACAGACATTTGTTGGCAAAGTAATGTCTCTGCTTTTGAATATGCCATCTAGGTTGATCATAACTTTCCTTCCAAGGAGCAAGCGTCTTTTAATTTCATGGCTACAGTCACCATCTGCAGTGATTTTGGAGCCCCCCAAAATAAAGTCTGACACTGTTCCCACTGTTTCTCCATCTATTTCCTGTGAAGTGATGGGACCAGATGCCATGATCTTCGTTTTCTGAATGTTGAGCTTTAAGCCAACCTTTTCACTTTCCTCTTTCACTTTCATCAGGAGGCTTTTTAGTTCCTCTTCACTTTCTGCCATAAGGGTGATGTCATCTGCATATCTGAGGTGATTGATATTTCTCCTGGCAATCTTGATTCCAGCTTGTGTTTCTTCCAGTCCAGCGTTTCTCATGATGTACTCTGCATATAAGTTAAATAAGCAGGCTGACAATATACAGCCTTGATGTACTCCTTTTCCTATTTGGAACCAGTCTGTTGTTCCATGTCCAGTTCTAACTGTTGCTTCCTCATCTGCATATAGGTTTCTCAAGAGACAGGTCAGGTGGCCTGGTATTCCCATCTCTTTCAGAATTTTCCACAGCTTATTGTAATCCATACAGTCAAAGGCTTTGGCATAGTCAATAAAGCAGAAATAGATGTTTTTCTGGAACTCTCTTGCTTTTTTGATGATCCAGCGGATGTTGGCAATTTGATCTCTGGTTCCTCTGCCTTTTTGTTGATGATTTTTTCATCTACACTCATCAGGGATATTGACCTATAATATTCTTATTGTGGGAGGTTTGGCTTTGGTTTTCGGTTAACACCAGCCTCACAGAACAAATTTGGAGTCATCCTTTCTTTTCAGTGTTTAAAATAGTTTGAGGAGTATAGGTATTAACTCTTCTTGAAATGTTTGCTAGAATTCACCTGTGAGCCATCTGGTCTTAGAATTTTGTTAGTTGAACGTTGTTTTTTTTTTTTGTTTGTTTGTTTAGTTAGTGATTCAAATCCATTACTAATATTATTTCTATTAAGATTTTCTATTTCTTCACAATTCAGTCTTATAAAATTGTATATTTATATAGATTTCTTAATTTCTTCCAAGTTGTCTAATTTTTTGGTGTACAATTTTTTTGTAGTAATCTCTTGTGATTCTTTATATTTCAGTGGTAACAGTTCTCTTTTCATCTTTCATTTTAAATTTTATATATTTGGGCCTTCTATTTTTCTTGATAAGCGTAGCTAAAGTTTATTAATTTTGTATATCCTTCAAAGAAGCAGCTCTTAGTTTTCTATCTTTTCTATTTTCTTTAGTCTCTTTCATTTATTTCCCTCTGATCATTATTTTTTCCTCCTGAATTTTGGCTTCAATTTTTATTTTACTTATAATATTAGACTATTTATTTGAGATTTTCCTTGAAAGACACTTTTATCACTATGAACTCCCCTCTTAGAACTTCTTTTTTTGCATCCCATTGATTTTGGTAGGTTGTATTTCTGTTTTCATTTGTATCAATGTATTTTTAAAAATTTTCTCCTTGATTTCTTTCTTGACACACTCTTTTCTGGACTACAAATTTCTTGTGGAAAAGTCAGCAGATAGCCTTATAGGAGTTCCCCGTATGTAACTAATTTTTTTCCTTTCCTGCTTTTAAGATTCTCTATGTTCAAATGTTATTCTCTTAAGATTAATGTATATTGGTGTAGACCATTTGAGTTCATCTTGTCTAGGATTCTCTGCACTTTTTGGACCTATATATTTGTTTCCTTCCCCAGGTTACAGAATATTTCACCTATTAGCTTTTCAAATAAATTCTCCGTTTGTTTATTCCTCTCTTCATTTTAAGACTCTCATAATGCAAACAGTACATTCGATGTTATCACAGAGGCAGCTTAAACTATCCTTATTTTTATTAATACTTTTTTCCTATTAAATATGTGTAATTTCTAGGACTCTATCTTCCAGATTGCTCATTCATACTACTATTTCATTTGGTCAACTGCTGATTCTGTTTAGCATATTTTTGCATTGTTATTGTGTTCTTCAGCTCTGACTGATTCTTTTTTTATATATTTTAACTCTTTGTTGAATTTCTCATGCTGTTCATCTCTTCTTGTCCCAAGTTCCATGAGCATTTTCATGATTTTACCTTGAATTCTTTGTCTAGTAGAATGCTTATTTCCATTTCAGTGAGTTTTTTTTCTGGGATTTTGTCTTGTTCTTTCAGTTTTCAACATAATGAAAATTGTTTCCTCGATTTGCCTAATTCTATGTTTACTTCATTGTATTTAGTGATTCTCCCAAGCTTGGAGGAATGGACTTACGGAGGAGATTTCCTGTGCTGTCTAGCAGCATGTTCCTCTCTGCCCAGCAGAGCCAAATGCTTCAGGGATGTTCTCTATGTGGGTTGCTTGTACCTTTCTATTGTGATGGAGCCAGCTCTGACAGAAGTGCTGATATGCAGGCCCAGAGCTTAGCCTGGCTGGCTGCAAGGCCTTGTTTTGTGTGGTTGCTGTAGGCATGATAGTTTCAGGTAGCATTCTGGTGTGCTGGTTGCACAACTTCTACTGGTAGGCAGCTAGGCAGAACAGACCACTGACATTGCTAACTGGCTGTACACTGTGTGATTGCTATGAGCATGCTGGTGAATGGAGTACATTCACTTAGCACAACTTAGTACAAATTACTGAGAGGCTCAGTGGCATGCAATTGTTGCAAGTGTACTGATTGGATAGGGCAGTTTCTAGCATTAAAAGGCTTTCAAGGAAGGTTGCAAAATTGCACACACCAATACTGGTATCTACATGATAGAACAAGATTGCACAAATGGCAGCCATCAGTGTCTCAGTCCCCAGGAGTTGGGGAATCCCAGCTGTCTCCTGCCTCTTCTGGTGGGTGGTTTAGTCACTAAATCATATCAGACTCTGCAATCCTATGAACTGTTGCCCACCAGGCTCCTTTGTCCATGGGACTTCCTAGGCAAGAATACTGGAGAGGGTTGTCATTTCCTTCTCCAAAAGATCTTCCCAACCCAAGGATCCAACCCATGTCTCCTGCATTGCTGGCAGTCTCCTACATTACAGGTGAATTCTTTATTGACTGAGTCACAACTGGATCTACCTCAAAGTTTCCCAAACTGCTACCTCTGCGCTGCAACTTGGAGTGAGATTTTGCATGCCCCTTTAAGAGAGAAATCTAGGTTTCCTATGCTCTCTGGTTCTCCACAATCTAAGTTTTGGTGGTTTTTAAAGCAAGATGTTTTGGAGGTTCATTTTCCAGTGCAAGACTTCCATGCTGGGGAGACTGATGTGAGGGTCAGACTCCTTGCTTCTAGGTGAAGACCACTGTGGTTGTGATTTTCTATCAGCTTGTGGATTTCTGTGCTGGGCTGTGGGTCCTAACTAGAATATGTCTCTCCTCCTTCCCCCTCCATTTTTGTTGTGGCTCCTTTGTTATATCTTCAGTTGTAGAAAATCTCATCTGCTAGAATTCAGGTCATTCTCAGAAATAGTTGCTCTGTAAGTAATTGTAATTTTGGTGTGCCAGTGAGAGGTAGTGAACTCAGGATCTTCCTACTCTGCCACACTTACCCATACTCCCACCATCTTAGTGTTATTTACAGCAACATAGTTTAAGTTTATAAGGGAAAATATTTATATGTTAGATCTTTTCTATTTCTCATAATTTTCCCAATCTCAAATTGCATTCTACATTGAAAATTGTATCCTTTTACTTTTCTAGGTCTATTTTTGGAGCTATACTCACTCTTATTGGGCTTCATACCATTTAAGCTGCATGCTTTTTTTTTTTTTTGGTGGTAAATTATCTATCTTATGAATATCAAAAACATTGAGTTAGTTGAAAAAATCAGGGTGCTGAATCTGTTGATGTACATTTTAAAAACTTTGAATTTCCCCATAGAAAGTTTTCTGAACTCTAAGAAACTGATATTTAGATATGTCTAATACATTGCAATCGCCTTGTGAACTTATTTGCAGGTGTTTCTAATGTCATTTAAAAATATCTCAATCATAAAAGCACCTTTTTGACTTATGAAAAATTAGGTTTATAAGAAAAGAAAGCTTTGCAAAATAAGACCATCATCTTAGAGTAAATAACAAACACAAACAAAATATTTTTTATATAGCACTGTATTCAAATATATTACTTGGTGTCATGCCTCTGTATGTAATAAGCAACTATAAATTCAAACAAATGGAATATGAAACATTCAGTTCAGTTCAGTCAATCACTATGTCTGGCTACATGCGACCTCATGGACTGCAGCAGGCCAGGCTTCCCTGTTCATCACTAACACCCAGAGTTGACTCATACTCATGTTCATTGAGACGGTGATGCCATCCAACCTTCTCATCCTCTGTCGTCCACTTCTCCTCCAGCCTTCAATCTTTCCCAGCATCAGGGTATTTGCAAAAGAATCAGTTCTTGGCATAAGTTGGCCAAAGTATTGGAGTTTCAGTTTCAACATTAGTATTTACAATGAACATTCAGGACTGATTTTCCTTAGAGTGGACTGGTTGGATCTCCTTGCAGTCCAAGGGACTCTCAAGAGTCTTCTCCAACACCACAGTTCAAACGCATCAATTCTTCGGCGTTCAGCTTTCCTTATAGTCCAACACTCACATCTGCAAATGACTACTGGAAAAAACATAGCCTTGACTAGTTGGACCTTTGTTGGCAAAGTAATATCTCTGCTTTTTAATATGCTGTCTAGGCTGGTCATAACTTTCCTTCCATGGAGCAAGCATCTATTTCATGCCTTCAGTGACCATCTGCACTGATTTTGGAGATGAAAAAAATACACTGAAAAAAAACACTGTTTCCACTGTTTCCCCATCTATTTCCCATGAAGTTATCAGATGGGATCAGATGCCATGATCTTAGTTGAGCTTTAGCCAACTAAGATCATTTAGAATGATCAACATTTAGAATGTTGAGCTTTAAGCCAACTTTTTCACTCTCTTCTTTCACTTTCATCAAAAGGCTCTTTACTTCTTCACTTTCTGCCATAAGGGTAGTATCATCAGCATATCTGCGATTATCAATATTTCTCCCAGGAATCTTGATCCAGCTTGTGCTACATCCAGCCGAACTGTTTCCCATGATATACTCTGTATATAAGTTAAATAAGCAGGTTGACAGTATACAGCCTTGACATACTCCTTTTCCTATTTGGAACCAATCTTTTGTACCGAGTACAGTTCTAATTGTTGCTTCCTGACCTCTATACAGACTTCTCAAGAGACATGTCAGGTGGTCTGGTATTCCCGTCTCTTAAAGGATTTTCAACAGTTTATTTAGCAGTTAGACAGGCAGGCAGGCTAGGGTCTGGAAGTCAGGAGTTCGCATCCCAGTCGTAACTGAAGTGATTGGGATCTACACAATCAAAGGCTTTGGCATAGTCAATAAAGCAGAAATAGATGTTTTCCTGGAAACCTCTTGCTTTTTCCATGATCCAGCGGATGTTGACAATTTGATCTCTAATTCCTCCGCCTTTCCTAAAACCAGCTTGAACGGAACATCACAGTTTATGTATTGTTGAAGCCTGGCTTGAAGAAGTTTGAGCATTACTTTGCTAGCATATGGAATGAGTGCAATTGTGTCGTAGTTTGAGCATTCTTTGACATTGCTTTTCTTTGGGATTGGAATGAAAATTGACCTTTTCCAGTCCTGTGGCCACCGCTGAGATTTTCAAATTTGCTGGTATGCTGAGTGCAGCACTTTCACAGCATCATCTTTTAGGATTTGAAATAGCTCATCTGGAATTCCATCACCTCTACTAGGTTTATTCATAGTGATGCTTCCTAAAGATCACTTGACTTCACATTCCAGGATGTCTGGCTGTAGGTGAGTGATCACACCATCGTGATTATCTGGGTCATGAAGATCTTTTTTGTACAGTTCTTCTGTGTATTCCTGCCACTTCTTCTTAATATCTTCTGCTTCTCTAAGGTCCCTACCATTTCTGTCCTTTACTGAGCCCATTTTTGCATGAAATATTCCCTTTGTATCTCTAATTTTCTCGAAGATATCTCTAGTCATTCCCATTCTGCTGTTTTCCTCTATTTCTTTGCACTGATCACTAAGAAAGGCTTTCTTATCTCTCCTTGCTATTCTTTGGAACTCTGCATTCAAATGGGTATATCTTTCCTTTGCTCCTTTGCTTTTTGCTTCTCTTCTTTTCACAGCTATTTGTTAGGCCTCTTCAGACAGCCATTTTTTCTTTTTGCATTTCTTTTTCTTGGGGATGGTCTTGCTCCATGTCTCCTGTACACTGTCATAAACCTCCGTCCATAGTTCATCAAGCACTCTGTCTATCAGATCTAGTCCCTTAAATCTATTTCTCACTTCCACTGTATAATCACTAAGGATTTGATTTAGGTCATACATGAATGGTCTAGTGGTTTTCCATACTTTCTTCAATTTAAGTCTGAATTTGGCTATAAGGAGTTCATGATCTGGGCTACAGTCAGCTGCTGGTCTTGTTTTTGCTGACTGTATAGAATATCTCCATCTTTGGCTGCAAAGAATATAATCAATCTGATTTCAGTGTTGACCATCTGGTGATGTCCATGTGTAGAATCTTCTCTTGTGTTGTTGGAAGAGGGTGTTTGCTATGATCAGTGGGTTCTCTTGGCAGAACTCTATTAGCCTTTGCCCTGCTTCATTCTGTGCTCCAAGACCAAATTTGCCTGTTACTCCAGGTGTTTCTTGACTTCCTACTTTTGCACTCCAGTCCCCTATAACGAAAAGGACATCTTTTTTGGGTGTTAGTTCTAGAAGGTCTTGTAGGTCTTCATAGAACCATTCAACTTTAGCTTCTTCAGCATTACTGGTCGGGGCATAGACTTGGATTACCATGATATTGAATGGTTTGCTTTGGAAATGAACAGAGATCATTCTATCGTTTTCGAGATTGCAAGTATTGCATTTTGGACTCTTTTGTTGACTATGATGGCCACTCCATTTCTTCTAAGGGATTCTTGCCCACAGTAGTAAATATAATGATCGTCTGTGTTAAATTCACCCATTCCAGTCCATTTTAGTTCGCTGATTCCTAAAATGTCGATGTTCACTCTTGCCGTCAGCTGTTTGACCACTTCCAATTTACCTTGATACATGGACCTAACATTCCAGGTTCCTATGGAATATTGCTCTTTTCAGCATTGGACTTTTCTTCTATCACCAGTCACATCCACAGCTGGGTGTTGTTTTTGCTTTGGTGCCGTCTCTTCATTCTTTCTGGAGTTATTTCTCCATTGATCTCCAGTAGTATACTGGGCACCTACCAACCTCAGGAGTTCATCTTTCCATCATATCATTTTGCCTTTTCATACTGTTTATGGGGTTCTCAAGGCAGGAATACTGAAGTGGTTTGCCATTCCCTTCTCCAGTGGACCACATTTTGTCAAAACTCTCCACCATGACCTGTCCATCTTGGGTGGCCCTAGAGGACATGGCTCATAGTTTCACTGAGTTAGACAAAAAGGCTGTCATCCATGTGATTAGATTGGTTAGTTTTCTGTGACTGTGGTTTTCAGTCTGTCTTCTGTCTGATGGAGAAGGATAAGAGGCTTATGGAAGCTTCCTGATGGAATAGACTGACTGAGGGTGAAACTGGATCTTGTTCTGATGGGCGGGGCCATGCTCAGTAAATCTTTAATGCAATTTTCTGTTGATGGGTGGACTATGTTCCCTTCCTGCTCTTTACCTGGGGCCAAACTATGGTGGAGGTATTGAAGATAGTGGTGACCTCCCTCAAAGGATCCGATGCATGCACTACTACGATCCATGCCACGTTAGGAGATGAAACATGAGGAGATGACAATTTTGAAATTATGATCAGGTAGAATTTTCTAAGAAAATCTTTATACTTAAACTTATTTGATTGTTTCATGTACTGATGAAAAATGACTGGATTCATAGTGATTTCTTCTATTAAATTATTTAGAATTTGATTATAATAATTAAGTGGTATTAAAATGCTTCTTCTAAGTGAGTTTTTGCTGCTTCACATTTACTGGCTCATTTGGATTACTCCATATTGTTTTTGTCCATAATATTATGCATAGTAGGAGTAGTCTTGAATTCTGAATTTTAATAAGCTCCATACAGCTGTTCACTGAACAGCAAGTAGGTGATGAACAAACATTAGCTAAAGTGCCTTATGAATCAAATATTAAGCTGTAGCTTTAAATTATGATTTTCTAAATTATATTCAACTGCAAATGTTAAAGTTAGTTATATTCAAAAGTAGGTTGGTATAACTATATTTTAAATTAAAAGTTCCTTGTCTACCTTTATAATTAATCTTTCATTCTATGAACTTTATTCCATTAAATCTTTTCCATATAACCCCAAACTTTCTTAGTGCTCAGTACATTGCTATTCCAATAAGATGGATTTTACACAGCACAGTTTTCTTTTAATAAAACCTCTATCTTTGTAGTTAAAAAATATAAATATAGCTTTAATAGGGTTGCTATTGATTCCTCTATCACTGTGTACATATACATAGATAATATGCATATAGATCAACACATAGAAAGGTAAACAATAATAAAAACATTTGCCCTAATATTTAGATGAGAGAAAAAATGAATCAAATTTTGTTCCCACCATCAATTTCTGCATGATATTTATGTTGAGCGAAAAAGAAAAAATAAGAATTTCAATGTGTATCTTTACCTAGAGTTTCTCCCTAAATATAGAGTGTTTCCATTGACAGATGAATGATAAGAAGATGCCGCTCATACACACACACACACACACACACACACACACACACACACACACACAGATACACACACAGTAGAATACTACTTATCCACACAAAGATGGTAGAATGCCATTTGTGATAACATGGATGAATCTTGAGGGTAGGTATTATGTAAGTCAAATATGTCATATGGAGGAAGACAAACACTGTATGGTTTAATTCATATGTGGAATATTGAGAAAAAGAAAAGAGCAAATTAAACAAAGGCATAGATACAGAGAACAGATTAATGGCTACCGTATGGGAAGTGAGTTGCAGGGAGGGCAAAATGAATAAATGGGGTCAACTGTATGGTGACAAATGAAAACTAGATTTTTGGTGTGGGGCATACTGTAGTGTATACAGATGTATACACTAATACATAATCTATGCATGAAATATACAATGCTATAAGGCAATGTTACCTCAGTTAATTAATATATATATATATTCATCAAATGCCTCTAATGTTTACTAGAGTTTACACTAAATCATAATATTTCCAAAATACATCCTTATTCTATTACTTTACTAAAATCTCTAATGGGAAGAATATACATCCACAAAACATCTATCAATCACCAAGTCTGGAAATCCAACAAACAGACATACTTAAAACGCATGTATAATAATTACACTAACAAAACATGAATTTGTTCATTTTCAAAATGTATTTTTTTTTCATTCAACAGATATTTAAATGTCTTCTAGTGATACCACTGTGTTAAAAATGGAATTTTGAGGAAAAGTTAGATTCATAAAAGCATTTCTTTGGAAAAATAACTGCAATAAATTGCTAGTTCATTTAAATAATCCACACCAGTAATATTATGTTTTATAAAACTTGGTCTTATTTCACTCATTGAGTGCCTCAACCATTGAATGCCTAGACGCTACCTAAGGAGTGTGTGTGTGTGTGTGTGTGTGTGTGCATGAGTCACCTCAGTCGTGTCTGACTCTTTGCGACCCCGTGGAATATAGCCTACCAGGCTCTTCTCTCCATGGAATTCTCCAGGCAAGAATACTGGAGTGGGTTGTCATGTCCTCCTCCAGGGAATCTTCCCAAGCCAGGTATCAAACATGCATCTCCTGCAGGTCCTGCATTACAAACAGTTTCTTTACTGCGGGGCCACTAGGGAAGCCCATAAGGTATGTTACTTAGCATTGAAATTCATGAAATACTTAGAAATGGCCTAATCCATAGTGATGTTACTACACAAAAAATGTTGCTATTGTTATCATCATAATCTCATAAAAAACTCATTAGTATTGTTATCGAGGATGGTAAATAAAGATATTGAAAACACAGAATTCGTAAAAGACTGCACATAAATGGGGAAAGAAACTGTACAAACATCAGTGGGAAAAGCATTACAGACAGAAGGAAATGGAGTTCAAAGATATGAGGCAGGAGCCTGCTGGGTGAGGTCAAGAAGCAGAAAATAGACCAGTAATACTGGACTGGAGTGGATGAAGGATGGCACAGAGAAAAATACTAAAGAGGTAGTGGCAGTCTCCATTGAATAGGTCCTTAGAACCACTATAAAGAAATGGAAAACTTGAACAGTTTTAAGCTGAGAAGTGAGATGATATTGTTTATGTTAGGATGACTCTTGCATTTTGTGGAGACAGTTGTGATGGCAGAAGCAGAATATAGGAAGACAGAAATCAATTAGGATGCCTATACAGAGATACTGCACCACTGGAGTAATGTGAATGTTGCAAAAAAAGTCAATTTTTTCAGTTTTCCAGTATATGTCATAGTTATGTTTATACTCTACTGTAGTCTGTTAAGTGTGCACTATGGCATTATGTCTAAAAAAAATTGTACGAACATTAATTTAAAAATACTTTATTGTTAAAATGTGCTAGCCATCATCTGAGCCTTCAGCAACTGTAATCTTTTAGCAATAGTAATATCAAAGATCACTGATCACATATCACCATAACAAATATAATAGTAGAAAAAAAGCTTGAAATATTGCTGGAATTACCAAAATGTGACACTGAGACTTGAGGTAGGCAAACGTTAGAAAGATGGCACCATATACTCTCTCTGGGGGTTGGTGATGGACAGGGAGGCCTCGCATGCTGCAGCCCATGGGGTCGCAAAGAGTCAGACACGACTGAGTGACTGAATTGAACTGATACTCTCTCAATGCAGGGTTGCTAAAACCTTCAATTTGTGAAGAAGACAGTATCTTTTAGACCTAATCAAGTTAAGCACAGTAAAATAAGATATGTCTGTATGTGAGGCAAAATACAAATGAAGTTAAGAATGGCTCTTAAGGTTTGGCCTGACAACTTGAAGAACAAAGTTGCTATTTATTAAAATTGCCAGTTATGCAGAAAGAAAATTTTGATTGTGATGGTAGTTGGTGGGTGGGTTGGGGGGGGGGGGCGGGCAGGAACTTAAGAATTTATTTTATTACACATTTAAATGGAGGTGGGGTATATGATTTAATATGACTCTAAAATTCAGAGGAAACATTCAAGTTCATTACATACATTTTGAGTTCCTTCTTGCCATATATAGAAGGTATTTGAACACATGAGGTTGAGAAAAAGAGGAGAGAAGGTGTGAGAACTGATCATTGAAGCATTGTGACTTCTTAAAAGTCTTTAGGACTAGATAAGATGAAGTCTCGGAAGTAGAAGGGAGGAGGATTCTTTCACAGAGTACTCAAAAAGAAAGCAAAAGCAAAAGGAATTCTCAGAACAGGAGGTGTTAGAAAACCTAATTCTTTGGAGAAATGTCTATTTAGTTCTTTGGCCCATTTTTTGATTGGGTCGTTTATTTTTCTGGAATTGAGCTGCATAAGTTGCTTGTATATTTTTGAGATTAGTTGTTTGACAGTTGCTTCATTTGCTATTATTTTCTCCCATTCAGAAAGCTGTCTTTTCACCTTGCTTATATTTTCCTTTGTTGTGAAGAAGCTTTTAATTTTAATTAGATCCCATTTGTTTATTTTTGCTTTTATTTCCAGAATTCTGGGAGGTGGATCATAGAGGATCCTGCTGTGATTTATGTCTGAGAGTGTTTTGCCTATGTTCTCCTCTAGGAGTTTTATAGTTTCTGGTCTTACATTTAGATCTTTAATCCATTTTGAGTTTATTTTTGTGTGCGGTGTTAGAAAGTGATCTAGTTTCATTCTTTTACAAGTGGTTAACCAGTTTTCCCAGCACCACTTGTTAAAGAGATTGTCTTTACTCCATTGTATATTCTTGCCTCCTTTGTCAAAGATAAAGTGTCCATATGTGTGTGGATTTATCTCTGGGCTTTCTATTTTGTTCCATTGATCTATATTTCTGTCTTTGTGCCAGTACCATACTGTCTTGATGACTGTGGCTTTGTAGTAGTGCCTGAAATCAGGCAAGTTGATTCCTCCAGTTCCATTCTTCTTTCTCAAGATTGCTTTGGCTATTCGAGGTTTGTTGTATTTCCATACAAATCTTGAAATTATTTGTTCTAGTTCTGTGAAAAATATGGCTGGTAGCTTGATAGGGATTGCATTGAATTTGTAAATTGCTTTGGGTAGTATACTCATTTTCACTATATTGATTCTTCCAATCCATGAACATGGTATATTTCTCCATCTATTAGTGTCCTCTTTGATTTCTTTCATCAGTGTTTTATAGTTTTCTATACATAGGTCTTTTTAGTTTCTTTAGGTAGATATATTCCTAAGTATTTTATTATTTTCGTTGCATAGACTTTTCTCCAAAGAAGACATACGGATGGCTAACAAACACATGAAAAGATGCTCAACATCACTCATTATTAGAGAAATGCAAATCAAAACCACAATGAGGTGCCACTTCACACCAGTCAGAATGTCTGCGATCCAAAAATCTGCAAGCAATAAATGCTGGAGAGGGTGTGGAGAAAAGGGAACCCTCCTACACTGTTGGTGGGAATGCAAACTAGTACAGCCACTATGGAGAACAATGTGGAGATTCCTTAAAAAATTGCAAATAGAACTACCTTATGATCCAGCAATCCCACTGCTGGGCATACACACCGAGGAGACCAGAATTGAAAGAGACACATGTACCCCAATGTTCATCGCAGCACTGTTTATAATAGTCAGGACATGGAAACAACCTAGATGTCCATCAGCAGATGAATGGATAAGGAAGCTGTGGTACATATACACAATGGAGTATTACTCAGCCATTAAAAAGAATTCATTTGAATCAGTTCTGATGAGATGGATGAAACTGGAGCCAATTATACAGAGTGAAGTAAGCCAGAAAGAAAAACACCAATACAGTATACTAACACATATATATGGAATATAGAAAGATGGCAATGACAACCATGTATGCAAGACAGCCAAAAAGACACAGATGTGTATAACGAACTTTTGGACTCAGAGGGAGAGGGAGAGGGTGGGATGATTTGGGAGAATGGCATTCTGACATGTATACTATCATGTAAGAATCGAATCGCCAGTCTATGTCTGATGCAGGATAGAGCATGCTTGGGGCTGGTGCATGGGGATGACCCAGAGAGATGTTATGGGGAGGGAGGTGGGAGGGGGGTTCATGTTTGGGAACACATGTAAGAATTTTAAAGATTTTATAATTAAAAAATAAAAAATTAAAAAAGTGAATTAAATAAAAGCAGAGAAAAAATCAAAAAAAAAGAAAAAAAAAAAGAAAATCTAATTCTTCTCTGCTTTATAAACTGTCCTTAAATAGTCCTGAATGTTTCTAAGTCATACAGAATATTCATTAATAGATATCCTATATTAGCGTAATGGAGAAAGAAGACATGAAAAAAGTGTGTCAAACATGTAGAAAACAATGTGGATCTGAAGAACAAAAACAATTGTCATCTATTCTAAGAAGCATTCAAAAGACTGATCACATTAAGCCAGAAAAGTCAAGTATTTTAGGTTAAAAAGTTTTCTGTTCTGCTTACTGGGTAACAAACAATCTCAAATCTTAGTGATTTAAAGCAAAAATGCATTAGCTTATCTTATGAGTTTGTGAGTTGACTGATCTCAGATGAGTAGATTTTGCTTGGGGAGTTTCATGCCATTTTAGGCACAAGTCAGCTGCTGCTGCAGTTATTATTTGTAGGCTCACCTGGGCTGAGCATTTAACATGGTCACTTAAGTTTGACAGCTGATGCTGGCTTTTGGCTCACTACTGAACTTGGATAATCAATCAGAATGTTTACACTTTGCCATTCCTTGGGATTTGGGCTTCTTATAGCATGGAAACTGAGTTCCCAAAAAGAACAGTCAGTCCCAAGAACAACAGTTTTAAAAGACTCAGGTAGAAGCTGTAAACTTCTCCTGACTTTGAAATCATATATCACCATATTCTTGCCTGAGAAATAACATGGATAGAGAAGACTGGCAGCTACAAACCACTGAGACTAAACAGTAACTATGACAATCACCATTTCCACAACATCCTATTGGTCAAAAACAAATCACAGGACAAATCCAGATTCAAGTCCAGGTTCAATGCAGGATACAGGATGCTTGGGGCTGGTGCACTGGGATGAACCAGAGGGATGGTACGGGAAGGGAAGAAGGAGGGGAGTTCAGGATGGGGAACATGTGTACACCCATGGGAGATTCATGTTGATGTATGGCAAAACCAATACAATATTGTAAAGTAATTAGCCTCCAATTAAAATAAATAAATTTAAATTTTAAAATAAATAAATAAAATAAAAGTATAACTGGAAAAAAAAAATTACAGAAACTATACCTGAACATGGGCATGGATATATGTCTCATTGGGAGACCACTTTTGGAGACTAACTAATACTCTGTACTTATTATAAGTAAAAACATACTCTAGTTAAAAGCATAAACTCATTTTAATTGTATTCTTTTGGCTTATAAATATTGTTTCTCCTATATGAAAATAATAACTGAATACATGTTTATTGCAGAGAATTTTTGAAATGTTGATGAGGAAAAAGAAAAAGCAAGAACCCACAATTTCATCACTTATAACTCACACATAATAGGTGGTTAACAAATATGCTGAATTAATGAACAGGCAAATAATTAACACTGGTAGTTTTTTCTTAACACTGAAATCAAGGACAATAATGTTTAGAATTTTTAAATTCTCTTCTTACTATAATTATGCCATAAAATATTTTCATTGTATTAAATATTCTACTATACTATCATTTATATGATATTAAAAGATTTTATTATATGGACTAGCCCAAATTATTAATTTCCTACAGTTACTCAACAGAGAAGGCGATGGCACACCACTCCAGTACACTTGCCTGGAAAATCCCATTGATGGAGGAGCCTGATGGGCTGCAGTCCATGGGGTCCCAAAGAGTCAGACACAACTGAGTGACTTCACTTTCACTTTTCACTTACATGCATTCAGTTCAATTCAGTTCAGCCGCTCAGTCATGTCCGACTCTTTGTGACCCCATGAATTGCAGCACGCCAGGTCTCCCTGTCCATCACCATCTCCCTGAGTTCACTCAGACTCATGTCCATCAAGTCAGCGATGCCATCCAGTCATCTCATCCTCTGTCGTCCCCTTCTCCTCCTGCCTCCAATCCCTCCCAGCATCAGAGTTTTTTCCAATGAGTCAACTCTTCGCATAAGGTGGCCAAAGTACTGGAGTTCCAGCTTTAGCATCACTAGTTCCAAAGAACACCCAGGACTGATCTCCTTTAGAATCGACTGGTTGGATCTCCTTGCAGGCCAAGGGACTCTCAAGAGTTTTCTCCAACACCACAGTTCAAAAGCATCAATTCTTTGGCGCTCATCTTTCTTCACAGTCCAACTCTCACATCCATACATGACTACTGGAAAAACCATAGCATTGACTAGACGGACCTTTGTTGGCAAAAGAATGTCTCTGCTTTTGAATATGCTATCTGTGAATGAAGTGAGTGAATGAAGTTGCTCAGTCGTGTCTGACTCTTTGCGACCCCATGGACTGCAGCCTAACCACGTTCCTCCGTCCATGGGATTTTCCAGGCAAGAATATTGGAGTGGGGTGCCATTTCCTTTTCCAGGAGATCTTCCCGACCCAGGGATTGAACCCAGGTCTCCAGCATTGTAGGCAGACGCTTTACCATCTGAGACACCAGGGAAGATCAACCTAGATGTTATCTAGGTTGGTCATAACTCTCCTTCCAGGGAGTAATCGTCTTTTAATTTCATGGCTGCAATCACCATCTGCAGTTATTTTGGGCCCCCCAAAAAAGTTTGACACTGTTTCCCCTGTTTCCTCATCTATTTCCCATGACGTGATGGGACCAGTTGCCATGATCTTCGTTTTCTGAATGTTGAGCTTTAAGCCAACTTTTTACTCTCCTCTTTCACTCTTATCAAGAGGCTTTTCAGTTCCTCTTCACTTTCTGCCATAAGGGTGGTGTCATCTGCATATCTGAGTTGATTGATATTTCTCCTGGCAATCTTGACTCCAGCTTGTGCTTCTTCCAGCCCAGCATTTCTCATGATGTACTCTGCATATTAGTTAAATAAGCAAGGTGACAATATACAGCCTTGACATACTCCTTTTCCTATTTGGAACCAGTCTGTTGTTGCCCAGTTCTAACTGTTACTTCCTGACCTGCATACAGGTTTCTCAAGAGGCAGGTCAGGTGGTCTGGTATGCCCATCTCTTGAAGAATTTTCCACAGTTTATTGTGATCCACACAGTCAAAGGCTGTGGCATAGTCAATAAAGCAGAAATAGATGTTTTCCTGGAACTCTCTTGCTTTTTCCATGATCTAACGGATGTTGGCCATTTGATCTCTGGTTCCTCTGCCTTTTCTAAAACCAGCTTGAACATCAGGAAGTTCATGGTTCATGTACTGCTGAAGCCTGGCTTGGAGAATTTTGAGCATTACTTTACTAGCGTGTGCGATGAGTGCAATTGTGCAGTAGTTTGAGTATTCTTTGGGATTGCCGTTCTTTGGGATTGGAATTCATGCATTGGAGAAGGAAATGGCAACCCACTCCAGTGTTCTTGCCTGGAGAATCCCATCGACAGCAGGCTGGATAGGATTAGAGGCAGGAGGACAGGCAGGAAGTCCTGGCGTGCTGCGATTCATGGGGTCACACAGAGTTGGACACTACTGAAGTGACTTAGCAGGAGCAGCAGCATAGTTACTCAAAACTTTTCCTTTTTTTGTAAAGAAGGAAACTAGCATTATAGTAGTTAAAATTCTACAGCTTATGATTAATTTCTATTAGAAACAAAGGTGAAACAATTTTAAGACTTTTTGAAAATATGCACTGTGAATTTCCCTCTAAAGAGACTGGAATAATTCACATCACCTTTAGCGCTTTTAGGGAGTTTTCTTTTCCTCACACTCAAACATCAAAACTCTTCCAGTACAGAAGGTACAAAGATTTTAAAAATTTTGTCCATTTTTGACTGGATTTATTTGTCCATTTTTCACTCAGTTCAGTTCAGTTGCTCAGTCGTGTCCGACTCTTTGTGACCCCATCAATTGCAGCACATTAGGCCTCCCTGTCCATCACCAACTCCTGGAGTTTACTCAAACTTGTGTCCATTGAGTCAGTGATGCCATCCAGCCATCTCATCCTCGGTCGTCCTCTTCTCCTCCTGCCCCCAATCTGATCCAGCATCAGGGTCTTTTCCAATGAGTCAACTCTTCGCATGAGGTGGCCAAAGTACTGGAGTTTCAGCTTTAGCTACAGTCCTTCCAATGAACACCCAGGATTGATCTCTTTAGAATGAACTGGTTGGATCTCCTTGCAGTCCAAGGGAGTCTCAAGAGTCTTCTCCATACCACAGTTCAAAACATCAATGTTTCAGCGCTCAGCTTTCTTTACAGTCCAACTGTCACATCCATACATGACTAATGGAAAAACCATAGGCTTGACTAGATGGACCTTTGTTGACAAAGTAATGTCTCTGCTTTTGAATATGCCATCTAGGTTGCTCATAACTTTCCTTCCAAGGAGTAAGCATCTTTTTAATTTCCTGGCTGCAATCACCATCTGCAGTTATTTTGGAGCCCCCCAAAATAAAGTCTGACACTGTTTCCACTGTTTCCCCATCTATTTTCCCATCTATTTTCCCATGAAGTGATGGGACCAGATGCTATGATCTTCGTTTTCTGAATGTTGAGCTTTAAGCCAACTTTTTCGCTCTCCTCTTTCACTTTCATCAAGAGACTTTTTAGTTCCTCTTCACTTTCTGCCATAAGGGTGGTGTCATCTGCATATCCGAGGCTATTGATATTTCTCCCAACAGTCTTTATTCTAGCTTGTGTTTCTTCCAGCCCAGCATTTCTCATGATGTACTCTGCATATAAGTTAAATAAGCAGAGTGACAATATACAGCCTTGACATACTCCTTTTCCTATTTGGAACCAGTCTGTTGTTCCACGTCCCGTTCTAACTGTTGCTTCCTGACTTGCATATAGGTTTCTCAAGAGGCAGGTCAGGTGCTCTGGTATTCCCATCTCTTTCAAAATTTTCCACAGTTTACTGTGATCCACACAGTCAAAGGCTTTGGCATAGTCAATAAAGCAGAAATAGATGTTTTCCTGGAACTCTCTTGTTTTTTCCATGATCCAGCAGATGTTGGCAATTTGATCTCTGGTTTTTCTGCCTTTCTAAAACAAGCTTGAACATCAAGAAGTTCACAGTTCACGTATTGTTGAAGATATATGTGAACATTATTTTCCTAGCATGTGAGATGAGTGCAATGGTGTGGTAGTTTGAGCATTCTTTGGCATTGCCTTTCTTTGGGATTGGAATGAAAACTGACATTTTCCAGTCCTGTGACCACTGCTGCATTTTCCAAATTTGCTGGCATGTTGAGTGCAGCACTTTCACAGCATCATCTTTCAGGAATTAAAATAGCTCACCTGGAATTCCATCACCTCCACTAGCTTTGCTCATAGTGATGCTTTCTAAGGACCACCTTACTTCACATTCCAGGATGTCTGGCTCTAGGTGCGTGATCACACCATCGTGATTATCTGGGTCGTGAAGATCTTTTTTGTACAGTTCTGTGTATTCTTGCCATCTCTTCTTAATATCTTCTGCTTCTGTTAGGTCCATACTATTTCTGTCCTTTATCGATCCCATCTTTGCATGAAATGTTCCCTTGGTATCTCTAATTTTCTTGAAGAGATCTCTCATTTTTTCCGTTCTGTTGTTTTCCTCTATTTCTTTGTCACTCAGTTACTAGCAAAATTGAATATATTTTTATCTGCTTAGAGACCATCTGTACTGTGATTTTTTTCCTTCAGTACCTTTATTATTTTTTCCATTAAAATGTGTATTTATAGGATTTTTTGTTTCACATTATATATTCTTAAAATGTTATGAGAAAATAGATAAAATAAAACAAATATTTAGTATTATATTCTGGACTACTCTTATGACTGACTGGCACATAAGAATATTCAGAATGACATAGAAGTAGAGGATAATTATTGTCAGTTTGATAGTGGATCAATTCTTTTTTCTCTCTGTTTACCATATGTTTATTTTATGTTGTAATTACAATCATCACAACTTTGTTTCTCAAAATAATTTTATAAAGGTAGAGAATTAATTCATCTTCCTGATTCCACTAATGTCTGTTAAATTTTAGGTAGGAAAAGTTACATACTCCCATTTATAAGCAAGAGATTAGACAGCAGCTCAGAAGTATGCACCAATTTAATAGGAAGAAAGAGATAAGTCTAAAATAATATTAATAAATAATAAATAATGAAAGAGCCACTGTCTACACCACAGCTGGACAGAATAAAATAAAACTTTTATTTTTCTAATATTGTGTTATGTGCTCCAGGCCAAGCACTGCTTAGAAACTAAACATATGCATAAAGTATAGTTAAAGTTCCTTTAGAACCATTTTATACTCTGCTTGTAACTAATAGTTATCTAGTGATAGACATTAGAATTATCATTATAAAAATCTAGTAGAATAATTTAACTAAAGACCATATTATCTAATTAAACAAATTTTCACATTCCATAAATTCCATTCTGCGATCAACAGCAAAAAATACAATACAGTTATTATCTCCGAGGAAAGTTTGTTGGCTTGTCTGTGAATATGGTTCTTTAAAAACAAAAAAAAGGAAATACATGGATCTTTTGTTTGCTATATGGTTTTATATTTTTTGAGGTTTTTAAATACATTCTCAAATTTTTCTCATATGCTACTTGTTGAAAGTCACTTTCAGGCCATCTCATAAAGCATGAGATATAATTTTGCTATCAGAACCTACAATTCGTGCACATAAACACTTTGTTATACATTATCTAAGGAGAAAATCCAACTACAAGATTAAGTATACCACCATATTTTACACTTTAGGAGTGGAGTAGGAGTGATTAAGAGATCAAAGGAGGCAATATAGCCATGAAGAAGCCAGAAGCCACATTGGTCAGATGCAAAATAGGCAGTGTACTCACTATTTCATGCCTCCTCAAATTCTAGCACTTTCTTTACTTCTGAAATCTGGCTGACAAAGTTGCAGTAACAATGATTTGCTCTCCCAAGATGGTCTGTTCACAAAAACAACAGTTTACACAGTCCCTCAGAAGACTCTCCACTAAAATAAATGATCAGTTATGCTTGTGACAGAGTTGTGGACAGCTTCGAAACACACTCCGCTTCATTCATTCTTCTTTTTTTCCTGGTCTCCTTCTTTTTCTTTATTTTCATTGCCGAGTGTGGATTTGCAAATAAGGCATTTGCACATATGCTGTCACTAAACTGAATCTTCTAGGGACTCCAGCCTAGAATACGGTTCCAGTTACTAGAACCTAAGAACAAACCCAAGAGAGGGATTCCAAGCTAAAAGCAGTTGACGAGATCCAGAAATACAAATGAGGTTGAATAAACACTCAAAGTACAGGTTAGGAAAGGAAAGGACTATCACATACAGCAGTATCAACTTGTGAAAAAAGACTAGTCTTTAGAATAACAAAAATGACATCTTTGAAACTTTTGGAATCACATTGAAATAATTATATGCAAAAATATTTTGCACTTCTTAGTAATGCTCCATCTTGGTTTTATTACAACTTATTCGAACATCAGAATGGTTTTTAGAACTCCAACAGATTTCTGGCCAAATTTATTGCAGTTTGTTGGTTTGTTAATTGACTTCCACATGTAGAGGGCAAGGAGAGACTAAGGAGGCAAATCGCTCCAGATTGATAGGTGGCAGTTTTAATAAGTAAGGAAATTTACATATGAGGCTTGTCTTGGGCAACTGTAATATGGGTAGATCTCCAAACCCACCTGCCAGAATCTTAAGTTTGTTAGATAGAGGTCTTAACTGGGTTCAGTCATGTATTCAGTCCAGATGGTCTCAACTGCATCTTACTCTTTCAGCTTTGCATTCTTGATAATATCTCCCACCATGTGAAGAGTGGGCAGAATGTACACTCCAAGGACAGGGAAGGGGGTGAGGAGCCTCCAGCTGCCTGGGTCTAGCCCCTGGGCCAACCAGCTGTCCTGTCCTCTTCATGACTTCCTCCAACATTCTCCCTCATGACTCGCTCATACAATCTTACATGCCCCCTTCTTCAGCAATGTACCCTGAACCGTCAGCAAGGGTGGAGCATGGAGGTGGCTCATCTGGCAGCTATATAGCTGCACTGAAGGCACATACCACAGAGATAACATAAGCAAATGCAAGGGAACACACACACACACACACACACACACACACACAAAATAATGGTTCTCAACTTTTTTTTTTTCCCACCAAGAGCCCTGTGATCCAAACCAGTGATTTATCAAATCCACCAGAGTGGAAGTTGGATCATACAGAATGTTATTTATATTCTCATGTGATTTAATAAAAATGCAGGCTCATTAGGTAAGAACGTGTAACATTCTGTTTGGATAGACACTGATGTCTCCTTGTGAGGCAGCAAGTAGGTCCAAGGCCATCCTATTTTGAGGATAACTTTTCTTATTACAAATATCTCAGTGTTCGGTACAGACGGGCTTTGTCAGCTATCATTTAAGACTTGGTAGGTGAATTCAGTAAGGATTCCATCTGAGCTAAAATGTTGTCCAGGCCAGTAGAGGGAACAAAGATGGTGGCCAAATGATTGTACAGTGGAAAGTAGAATGTGCCCTATGGCCTTGAGAGGGAGTTGGCAATTTGGGGGAACTTGGCATGGTTGCTATGCCATACATGTTGGCTGAGGAAGGCAGCAATATCACATGTGAGGAGATGAACCAGAGGCAGGATATGGAATGGTATATCCATTTTCTCTCCTCTTCCAATGATACGTGTTGCATTCTAGGTAAAATACAATTCAGCACTTCTGACTTATAGCAGGACAGTGGGATATCAATGGAGATTGAATAGTTTCTCCTTGCCCAGCAACATGAAGTAACTCATCCATTCCAGTGAGACATTCTATTGCAAATTCCAGGAGATAATGCCTTTCCCAGGCACGATGGGGCTCAGTGTTCTCAACAGCATACCACTTTGATCTCACAGCACTTTTTTAAAAATATAAATTTATTTATTTCAATTGGAGGCTAGTCACAGCACTTTGAGACTTAGGGCAATGGCTGTTTCCTGCCACTGCCATACCTTTAGAGTACTGGGCATCTCAGCAGGGATCCCCAGACTGTCATATGGGGCAACAGGCTGTATTGGTTGACCATTTAAACGTATTAAAGCCTAGAACAACACTTGAGTCCACGTAGCCAAGGCAGTCTTACCTAGTAGTAATTAAATTTGCTGCTTTAGTATTTCATGTTTGCTTTCTACTAATCCTGCTGCTTGTGAGTTATAGGTAAGATGAAACCTCCTTTCAGTGTCATGTTCTTTTGTGCATTCTTGCACATCATGACCCTTAAAATGTGACCCTCAGTCACTGTAGAAGGGAGGGAATCCATAATTGGTGCTCAGCCTTTCTAGCCCCCTCATGGTGGCAGCCTACTTTGCATGGTGAGCTGTGAAAGCTTGGGTTAGGCCAGACACAGTGTCCATTCAAACCAAAGCATATATAGAATGCTTAATTGGTGCATGGTGCCAATATAATCATGTTGTCAAACACTCACTGGTTGAGAACTCTGGTGGACGGCCCCAGACTTCTTTGGCAGTTGTCCTGGACACTGCTTAGAATATACAGGATATGCCGTCAGTGCATTAACAAGGTCATTGTATTTCAAGAGGCATATGACATCTTTGGCAATATGCCATCCTACTAGGGCACTATGGCAGCCACTCTTTCTATGTACTCAATCTGTCATATCTTCTAAAGTGTCAGTTGCTAGGACTCACACCTGAGCTATGGAGTAAGCTTCCTGATTGCCAGCACTGTCAGCTCCTTATGAGCCAGGATGTGAAAGAGAGTTAGGACTCCCTTGGGTTCTTGCAGGTGAGGCACCCAGTTCCTTCAGCCTACTGTCTCTAGAAATATGGGTGCTACTAGGCCCTGTAGACTATGAAGATCTTCCTAATACTCTCACCCCTATTCCTGCGGCAGCCCCTTGGCCTATAGAGAGGGAAGGAAGCAAATCCCCACAGTTCCAGATATACAGATGGGTCTAGTCTGGGCAGTTGGCCCACAGGAACTGCAGTCATTATTCAGACCAATATTGATACCATCTGGATGGAAACAGGAACAAACTGCAACAGCCAATGTGTAATCACTGATGAACCCTGACCACAAAGGCTCTGCAGTGACAGTTGGCCTATTCTAAAGGGATTAACCCTATGTCTTGGATAATGGGAAGCCAAGGAAGACATGACCACGAATAAGCCCTTGTGTGCTCAGGATATGTGGAAAGACACTTGAGTTTATCTGCTTTGGAAGATGCCTGGAGCTTTAATCTGCTTCACTAATATTTTTGCCTTCTCACAGGTGGCTTGCCTCTCTGATCCTCAATCTGACATGTGTGTTTTCTTTACCAGGCAGTATAAGAGATGAACGCACTCTGCCAGGTGGGGAGTAAAAACCTCTAAAATCCCCAAATCCTGACAAACGCTTATATCTCCTTTATTTTCTAAAAGGTTAGATAGGCTTACAATGAGATAGTATAAGCTGCTCAGTCATAGACAACTCTTTGAAACCCCATGGTTGCAACCCCATGGTATGGCCTGTAGCCCACCAGGCTCCTCTGTTTATGGAATTCTCCAATCAAGCATACTATAGTGGGCTGTCATGCCATCCACCAGGGGATCTTCCTGACCCAGGGATCGGACCCAAGTTTCTTGCATTATAGGTAGATTCTCTACCATCTGAGTCATCAGGGAACTCCACAAGATAGGCTTATATCTTATCAGTTACAGTTTCTGAGACAAAGTTCAGTGTACATGAAAGGGTTAAAAATAAACATGAGGACTCAGAATAATAAATACATATGGTACAGAGTTTAGAAGAGATTAGAAGACAGTAGCATCATTTTGAACTGGTCTACTCAAAAAGAGATTCATGGAAGATTGGAATATAAAATGGTAAAATATTTTAATGATGGAAAATGAAAACTTATGAATATCAGCTATATATCTAGCACTGTGCTAATCATTTCCTATTTATTTTCTGATTTTTATGCCTGCCAATTTAGGGATGAAAAACTAGAGACTCAAGGAGTTTAAAACTCATATTGATATATGGCATAAACCAACACAACATTGAACATTGTAAAGTAATTATCCTCCAATTTAAAAAAAATTATAAAAAGAAATAAAAAATTTTACAGAGCAAATAAGGGACAAAATTGTGAATTCAGAATATAAAGGTATAATAATTCCAAAAAGCCCATGAGAGTAAAAAACAAATGTTTGTTATAAAGTGGCAGAAGTCTCAATTCAAAGCTTCACTTTAGATTGTGGCAGCTTTCACTGATAATCAGTACTAACACCTTTTGATCTTAGTGATAACATAAGTTATTTGCTTAATAAACAATCCAGTTTCCGACAAATCTCAGTCTCCTTTCTGCTCATGCTTTCACTGAATTGTAACTGATGTCTCTAAATATTTTATTTTCTTTCAAATAATTGTCTAGTTCTTTCTGAGATAGGAAAAAGAAACAAACACACTTGAAGAAGAAAAAAGCAACCTTCACAAATCATAAATAATTTATCCTCCAACTATAAAATTACAATATATCATGCTTAATGACACAGGAAAAATAAAAATATATAAAGCCCTCCTTAGGGATAGTCAACATTACTATAATGTTACATTTTTTTTCCGGTATGTCAAAGGGTATCACACTAGTTTTCAGTAGAGAATCCTTTCCTTGCTATTTAATAATACCTAGTAACTAGTAATTCAATAAGAAACAAACAGCAGGACTATTTGATGTCACATACAATTTCAAGAGAGACCTTTTCAATGAATCTACAATCTACACTTCTAAGTAATGAGCATGTTTCATTGTATTATTCAGTTTCTTGCAAAGGCCATTAAATGTTTACTGAAAAGAATTTAATTGGGAGCAAAGCCAAAAGTCTGTTGGTAAATCCAAATATGTAGATGTAATATTAATTTCTACATAATTTATCTCTGTACTCTCCTTTGTCATTCATTTTTATAGCAACAAAGATGAAATTATTAATGTATACACCTGTAATAAACTTGGGGATAGTTTTGATCACAGCCTCCTGTACAATGTAATGAACCTCTACCAATAGTTCTTCAGGCACTCTATCAGAGTTTTCTGTGATTATGGTTTTCATTCTTCCTGTCCTTTAAAGATAAAGATAAGAGGCTTATCTATCTATTTGTCACTTCCACTGTATAATTGTTAAGGAATTTTATTTGGGTCTAGTGGTTTTCCCTACTTTCTTCAATTTAAGTCTGAATTTTGCAATAAGGAGTTCATGATTGGGGCCACAGTCAGCTTCCGGTCTTGTTTTTGAAGACTGTATAGAAAGTCTCCATCTTTAGCTACAAAGGATATAATCAATCTGAGCTTGATATTGACCATCTGGTGATGTCCATGTGTAGAGTCTTTACTTGTGTTGTTGGAAGAGGGTGTTTGTGATGACCAGTGTGTTCTCTTGGAAAAACTCTGTTAGCCTTTGCCCTGCTTCACTTTTTTACTCCAAGGCCAAACTGGCCTATTACTCCAAGTAGCTCTTGACTTCCTACTTTTGCATTCCAGTCCCCAGTGATGGAAAGAACATCTCTTTTTGATGTTAGTTCTACAACCTCATGCAGGTCTACATAGAACCAATCAATTTCAGCTTCTTCAGCATTAGTGGTTGGGGCATAGACTTGGATTACTGTAACAATGAATGGTTTGCCTTGGAAACAAACAGAGAGCATTCTGTAGTTTTTGAGATTGCACCCAAGTACTGCTTTTTGAACTCTTTTGTTGAGTAGCCCTTCAATGGAGGGCTACTCCATTTCTTCTAAGGGATTCTTGCCCTCGGTATTAGATATAACAGTCATGTGAATTACATTCACCCATTTCAGTCCATTTTAGTTCATTGATTCCTAGAATGTTGATGTTCACTCTTGCCATCTCCTGTTTGACCACTTCCAATATACTTTGATTCATGGACCTAACATTCCAGGTTCCTATGCAATATTGTTCTTTACAGCATTGGACTCTACTTCCATCACCAGTCACATCCACAACTGGGTGTTGCTTTTGCTTTGGCTCAGCCTCTTCATTCTTTCTGGAGCTATTTCTCTACTCTTCTCCAGTAGCATTTTGGGCACCTACCAATCTGGGAGTTCATCTTTCAGTGTCACACCTTTTTTGCCTTTTCATACTGTTCATGGGGTTCTCAAGGCAAGAATACTGAATGGTTTGCCATTCACTTCTCCAGTGGACCATGTTTGTCAGAGCTCTCCACCATGACTTGTCCATCTTGGGTGGCCCTATAATGACTTGGCTCATAGTTTCACTGAGTTAGATAAGACTGTGTTCCATGTGATCTGTTTGGTTAGTTTTCTGTGAATATGGTTTTCATTCTGCCTGCCCTCTAAGGATAAAGATAAGAGGCTTATGGAAGCTTTTTTCTGGGAGGGACTGGCTGTGGGAGAAGCTGGGTCTTACTCTGATGGGCAGGGCCATGCTCAGTAAATCTTTAATCCAATTTTTTGTTGATGGGCGTGGCTGTGTTCCCTCCATATAGTTTGACCTGAGACCAAACTATAGTGGGGGTTATGGCAGTAATGGAGACCTCCTTCAAAAGGAATTATACCAGTATGCACCACAGCTCCCAAGATTGTTGCATTCAGTGCCCATGACCCTGTGTCAGGCCACAGTCAACCCACACCTCTGCCAGAGACTCCTGGACAATCACAAGCAAGTCTATCTCAGTCTCTTATGGAGTTGCTGTTCCTTTCTCCAGAGTCCTGGTGCATACAAGGTTTTTTTTGTGCCTTCCAAGAGTCTGTTCCCCCAGCCTGGAAGAACTTCTGTAATCAAATCCCACTGGCCTTCAAAGTCAAATTCCCTGGACATTAAGTTCCTTTGCCTGATCCCAGGTTGGGGAATCTGTTGTGAGCCCTAGAACTTGTGCAACAGTGTAAGGACTTCTTTTATATAATTGTTCTCTAGTTTGTGGGTCATCTGCTCAGTGGCCCTATGGTGGGGCTATTCACAACCTCCTCCAAGAGGATTTATGCCACAAGCCACTCATCCCAGGTCTGCTGCAGCCAGAGCCCCTGTCCCTGTGGCAGGCCACTTCTTACTTGTGCATCTAGAGGAGACACTCAAAGACAGGTCTGGTTCAATCTTTTGTGGGGTCTCTGGGTCCTGGAATGTACAAGATTTAGTTTGAGCCCTCCAAGCATCTCTTGTAGTTATGAGGTTTGATTCTAAACATGATTTTGCCCTTTTTACCATCTTGTTAGGGCTTTTACTCTGCTCTTGGATATGGGGTATCTTTTTTTTTTTTTTTTTTTTTTTGGTGAGATTCATCATTCTCCTGTCGATGGTTGTTCAGTAGAAAGTTGAAATTTTGGAGTTCTCACAGAAGATGAGTGTGTGTCCTTCTACTATGCCACCTTGAAATGACCCTTAAAAATTACTGAGAAAAGAAGAGAAGGGAAAGGCAAGGACAAAGGAAAGACATACCCATCTGAATGCAGATATCCAAAGAATAGACAGCATAGATAAGTAAGCCTTTCAAACTGATCAATGTAAATAAATAGAGGAAAACAATAGAATAGGAAAGACTAGAAATGTCTTCAAGAAAATTAGAGATACCAAGGGAACATTTCATGCAAAATGGGCACAGTAAAGGAGAGAAACAGTATGGCTTAACAGAAGCAGATAATATTAAGAAGAGGAGGCAAGAATACAGAGAACTATACAAAAAATATCTTAATGACACTGATAACCATGTTGGTACAATCACTCACCTAGAGCCAGACACCCTGGAATGCGAAGTCAAGTGGGCCTTAGGAAACAACACTACAAACAAAGCTAGTGGAGGTGATGGATTCCAGTTGAGCTATTTCAAACCCTAAAACATGATTCTGTTAAAGTGCTGCACTCAATATGCCAGCAAATTTGGAAAACTCAGCAGAGGCCACAGGACTGGAAAATGTTAGTTTTCATTTCAATCCCAAAGAAAGACAATGCCAAAGAATGTTCTAACTAGCAAACGATTGCACTCATCTCTCATGCTAGTAAAGTAATGCTCAAAATTCTCCAAGCAAGGCTTCAACAGTACGTGAAACATCAACATCCTTATGTTCAGGCTGGACTTAGAAAAGGCAGAGGAATCAGAGATTAAATTGCCAACATCTGTTGGATCATAGATAAAACAAGAGAATTACAGAAAACCATCTACTTCTGCTTCATTGACTACACTAAAACATTTGACTGTGTGGATCACAACAAACAGTGAAAAATTCTGAAAGAGATGGGAATACCAGACTACCTGACCTACCTCTTGAGAAATCTGTATGTAAGAAGCAACAGTTAGAATCAGACATGGAACAATGGACTGGTTCCAAATTGGGAAGGGAGGACATCAAGGCTGTATATTGTCACCCTGCTTATTTAATTATATGCAGATTACATCATGCAAAATTGTGCTGGGCTGCAGTAAGCACAAGCTGGAATCAAGATTGCAGGGAGAACATCGATAACCTCAGATATGCAGATGACACCACCCTTATGGTAGAAAGTGAAGAGGAATTAAGGAGTAAAAGAGGAAAGTGAAAATGCTGGCTTAAAACTCAACATTCAGAAGATGAAGATCATGGCATCTTCTCCCATCATTTCATGGCAAATAGATGGGGAAACAATGGAAACAGTGACAAACTTTATTTTGTTGGGCTCCAAAGTCACTGCAGTTGATGACCGCACCCATGAAATTAAAAGATGCTTACTCCTTGGAAAAAAGTTATGACTAACCTAGACAGCATTTAAAAAGCAGAGACATTACTTTGCTGACAAAGGTCTGTCTAGTCAAAGACATAGGTTTTCCAGTAATCATGTATGGATGTGACAGCTGGATCATAAAGAAATCTGAGTGTCAAAGAATTGATGCTTTTGCACTGTGGTATTGTAGAAGACTCTTGAGAGTCCCTTGGATTGCAAGGAGATCAAACAAGTCAATCCTAAAGGAAATTAGTCCTGAATATTCATTGGATGGACTGATGCTGAAGCTGAAACTCCAATACTGATGCTAAGAACTGACTCATTGGAAAAGACCCTGATGCTGTGAAAGATTCAAGGCAGGAGGAAAAAGGGGATGAAGCGGATGAGACAAGTGAATGGCATCACCAATTCGATGGACATGAGTTTGATCAAGCTCCAGATTTGGTGATGGACAGAAAAGCCTGGTGAGCTGCAGTCCATGAGGTCACAGACAGTTGGACATGACCGAGTGACTGAACTGATACACCTGTGATAAGCAATGCGAAAGATGCTAAAATGGAAAATTATAGGAGCAATGATAATAATATATACAATTATTTCATTAAACTTTAATAAATAGCCCTTATATTCATAGACAAAACACATAAGGCTTTTATGTTCATACATATATTAAATATATAATCTTCCAACTGCTAATTTATACATTCATTTATCCATATATTTACTTACTAATTAACATATATTTATTAATACAGGCTAATCCATGATGGTTATTTTCTTTGATGAAGTTAGACAAAAAATAATACTTGGCTCCTACCATTTTCATGAATATTTAATACAATAATCAATGCTAACTGTATAAGATATTTTCCAATAAATCATATATAGTAATATTATTATTATTACTAAAATAAATATGTTTATTAAGAGTCTAGTCTGTAAAAAGTTCTCTGATGAAAAAAATTAGTAAAATATGTAAATAACTCTCTAGTTACATCTCAGTAGAAAAATTAAGAAATATACCCATATAATACTTAGAAAAGAACATGATATTAGATCCCAGAAGAAAAAATTCTATCAGAGGACAGAGATATTCTAAGACAAAAGTCCTTCCTTCTACAATATATATGACAATGCTTTAAAGATTCCTTTTAGCAGCTTTTTCACTGACTTACTAGGCAGCCTACTCCATTTCTGGAGAAGTTTAAGTATCAAAAAAAACTATGCTACAATATTCCATATCAAAACTGATTTCAGTACTTTTCTAAATATTTTCCACTTTATTCTTAATCTCTATCCAGTTTCAAGCAAAAGCAAATCAAATCAGAAATATGGAAAATAATTTTTCAGTCTTTTTTTAAAACAGAAACTAGTAAATGACAAGTGAAATATTCTATATAGAATGTTCTTGTTCTATTTCTGCTGACTTCTAAATAAAATAGCCTAGGCAAAAGGATAAATAACAGGCTGACCTGGCCACATGTTCCCAATATATTATTAAACTGCACGATATTTCCTTTGGGAGGAAATTACATTGCTATTCCCTTTACATTTTTTATAACAATAGATGTCTGAATTTCACTTAGGCCACAGGAGAGGGCTAAAGGAATAAAATTTTACAAAGCTGCGTTCAGCTAATGAGAGATAAGGGAGCTCAGAGAGGCTTGAGTTTTGCCATGAACCCTGGTTTTCATTATAGCATTTGGGGAAGCAGGATATATCAAGGAGAGGGATTAAATGGCATGGGAAAGGGTGGACATGATTAGATTTTATGTTTGAAGAGGTGTACTGGAAAATACGCTGTCACAATCTGACACATATCTTCAGTTTTTCAGTTACAGGCAATACTGTTTCCCTAAATAAGACTATTTTTTAAAGTATTTATTCACTTTGTATTTTTCAATTTGAGCAAAATAATTGAGCTCTTCTTGTTGACATTATTTGTTACCAGAA
Source organism: Ovis aries (assembly GCF_016772045.2). NCBI lineage: Eukaryota > Metazoa > Chordata > Mammalia > Artiodactyla > Bovidae > Ovis > Ovis aries. The sequence goes on along the minus strand of NC_056054.1, from coordinate 48,245,770 downwards.
ATGAAAGATATGTGATATTTGCCTTAGTATGCTCTTTCTCATACTCTGCTCTTGTGATGTCACATTTTACCTGTCTACATTTGGTGTTGCTTATTACTGCAGGCATCAAGAGATGTACACATGTCAAAATGCCTTTAGCTAGCAAATATATTTTCGGGAGACATAATGTTTTAAACAGAAGCATAGGCACATGTCTATAAGCCAATCTGTCGACAGCTAATAAAGTATTTATATTATACCTCTAGAACAAGAAGTTGAAAAGAAAGCCCTTTCTAGTAACATTCCTCTGCATGTAAGTGTTAAAAAACTAATAATCAGACAAAAATTCCTGGCTTTTATAAAAGTATGTAACAAATACTTGGGCTAAATGCAAATGAATTGCCAAAAGTATAAAATGAAAATTTCTATGCCTTTTTTTGGTCAGTCAGTAAATGTTTTAATACATATATAACATATATTAATACTATTTCTATTATAAGATTATACTGGTATTAACAGAAAATGATTCACAGCCTCGACACTTTTATTTTCTATATTTTGTTAATTTTTGGCTATGCCTCTGAAGCCCCCATATAAACAACAAAGTAAAAAAGAAAAAAAAAAGCAACTATCAAAGACAATTTTTACAATGACAGAAAGGAATAATTATGCCTTAATTACAACCAGAATATAACTTTGTTTAAAACTTTGAACAACTAATGATATAAAATGTTATTTGAAATAAAGACCTTTAATAATATTGTGAAGAGTGAAAGAAATTTGTCTATTAAGACATACATATATATACACATAAGCATATATATTATATAATTTAAATTTAAAGAGCATTGGCAGTTAAATGTAATATTTAGTATATCATATTTTCTAAGTAAATAAACATTTAAAATATCATGCCATAGATTTCCATTTCTGGCCAAGATGAAATAAAAATGACTCAATTTGTTCTACATACTAAAACCAATATCAGATAGAATATATGAAACATGTTTTATAAAGCCCCAGATATCAGAAAATGAATGTCAGTTACCTTGAGAAACAGTAAAAAAATGTTGTGAGCTATATTTTACTACAAAGCACTGGTGAGAAAACTTCACAATACATGAGGCATTTGGTTGAGTTTGCAAGAGGGTAAACTCAATGAGGAATAATTAGCCTTAGACTGAGCAGGGCTCTGGCCATTCTTAAAAAGTAGTAGAAGCTAAATTTGAAAGGATAAAACTATTTTCAAAATCACTGCAGATGGTGATTGCAGCCATGAAATTAAAAGACGCTTACTCCTTGGAAGAAAAGTTATGAGCAACCTAGACAGCATATTCAAAAGCAGAGACGTTACTTTGCCAACTACGGTCCGTCTAGTCAAGGCTATGGTTTTTCCAGTAGTCATGTATGGTTGTGAGAGTTGGACTGTGAAGAGAGCTGAACGCCGAAGAATTGATGCTTTTGAAGTGTGGTGTTGGAAAAGACTCTTGAGAGATCCAACCAGTCCATTCTGATGGAGATCAACCCCAGGATTTCTTTGGAAGGAATGATGCTAAAGCTGAAACTCCAGTACTTTGGCCACCTCATGCGAAGAGTTGACTCACTGGAAAAGACTCTGATGCTGGGAGGGATTGGGGGCAGGAGGAGAAGGGGACGACAGAGGATGAGATGGCTGGATGGCATCACGGACTCGATGGACGTGAGTCTGAGTGAACTCCGGGAGTTGGTGATGGACAGGGAGGCCTGGTGTGCTGTGATTCATGGGGTCACAAAGAGTCGGACACAACTGAGTGACTGAACTGAACTGAACTGAACTGAGTCCCAGAAGAAAGCTCAAAAGTATTTATACAAATTCAAAAATATCTAACAGCCAACAAGGAAGATGCACCGTTACCAATCATGAAGAGGAAGAAAAAGCCATCCTAGAGCTAACACATGTGCTAGAACTAGCAATATTAAAAGAATTATAATAATTGTATTCCATCTGTTCAAACCTTAAGAAGAATCAACGAAGCTATTTTGTATATACCCACATTAAACAAAAAATAGAAACTTATAAGCTCAGAGCAAAAATAAATGAAATAGATGAAAATAAAACAAATGTAGAAAACCAATGAAACCCAAAGTTGTATCTTTGAGAAGATCATTACATTAATAGCCAAATTGATCATGGAAAAAAGAGAAACTTTACTAGAGATTCTACAGATATTAAAATGGTAAGACCCTATTATGAAAAAAATATGCTAATAAGTTAGACAACTTAGATGAAATGATGAACTCTTCCTCAAAAACAAAGGCTCATTCTGAAACAACCTGAATATCTTTTTATCTGTTATAGAAATTGATTTGTAGTCAAACATCTTCCAACAACAAAAAACAAAAGTCAAGCCCAAATGGGTTCACTGGTAAATTTTACTCTCATTTAAGGAAGAAATATCAATTTGGCATGATCTTTTACAAAAAAAGAAAAAAAAAATTACAAGGAGATAACACTTTCTATTTTTACTAAGTTAGATTTATCCTGATACCAAAAGCAGTCAGACGCTATACAAAAGCTACAACAAAGGAAAATGTCTTCAACTTGGTAAAGAGTATCTATGAAAGCCCTGTATTTAATGTCTTGCTGTACTGTGCTGTGCTTAGTCACCCAAGTCATCTCTGACTCTTTGCCAGCCCACGGGACAGTAGCCCGCCCGGCTTCCATGTCCATGGGGCTTCTCCAGGCCACTATACTGGAGTGGGTTGCCATACCCTCCTCCAGGGGATCTTCCCATCCCAGGGATCCAATCCAGGTCTCACGCATTGCAGGCAGATTCTTCATCATTTGAGTCTTCAGTTCAGTTCAGTTCAGTTCATCCGCTCAGTCGTGTCCGACTCTTTGCGACCCCATGAATCGCAGCACACCAGGCCTCCCTGTCCATCACCATCTCTCGGAGTTCACTCAGATTCGAATCCATCGAGTCAGTGATGCCATCCAGCCATCTCATCCTCTGTCGTCCCCTTCTCCTCCTGCCCCCAATTCCTCCCAGCATCAAAGTCTTCTCCAATGAGTCAACTCTTCTCATGAGGTGGCCAAAGTACTGGATTTTCAGCTTCAGCATCATTCCTTCCAAAGAAATCCCAGGGTTGATCTCCTTCAGAATGGACTGGTTGGATCTCCTTGCAGTCCAAGGGACTCTCAAGAGTCTTCTCCAACACCACACTTCAAAAGCATCAATTCTTCGGCGCTCAGCCCTCTTCACAATCCAACTCTCACATCCATACATGACCACAGGAAAAACCATAGCCTTGACTAGACGGACCTTAGTCGGCAAAGTAATGTCTCTGCTTTTGAATATGCTATCTAGGTTGCTCATAACTTTTCTTCCAAGGAGTAAGCGTCTTTTAATTTCATGGCTGCAGTCACCATCTGCAGTGATTTTGGAGCCCCAAAAATAAAGTCTGACAGTTTCCACTGTTTCCCATCTATTTCCCATGAAGTGATGGGACCAGATACCATGATCTTCGTTTTCTGAATGTTGAGCTTTAAGCCAACTTTTTCACTCTCCTCTTTACTTTCATCAAGAGGCTTTTAGCCCTCTTCACTTTCTGCCATAAGGGTGGTGTCATCTGAAGTTATTGATATTTCTCCCAGCAATCTTGATTCCAGCTAAAAACCAGTTATGTTTTACCTAGGGCCTTCCCAGGTGGCGCTAGTGGTAAAGAACACACCTGCCAGTGCAGAAGACCTAAGAGTTGGGAAGATGCCTTGGAGGAGGGCATGGCAACCCACTCTAGTACTTTTGCCTGGAGAATCCCATAGACCAAGGAAGCTGCCGGATCGCAAAGGAGTTGGACGCCAACTAACACGCACTCGGTTCAGTTCAGTCACTCAGTCGTGTCTGACTCTATGCAGCCCCATGGACTGCAGCTCGCCAGGCTTGCCTGTCCATTACCAACTCCAGGAGCTTACTTAAACTTATGTCTATTGAGTCGGTGATGCCATGCAACCATCTTATCCTCTGTCGTCCCCTTCTCCTCCTGTCTTCAATGTTTCCTAGCATCAGAGTCTTTTCCAATGAGTCAGTTCTTTGCATCAGGTGGTCAAAGTATTGGAGTTTCAGTTTCAACATTAGTCCCTCCAATGAATATTCAGGACTGATTTCCTTTAGGATGGACTGGATGGATCTCAGTGCAGTCCAAGGGACTTTCAAGAGTCTTTCTCCAACATCACAGTTCAAAAGCATCAGTTCTTCAGCCCTCAGCTTTCTTTATAGTCCAACTCTCACATGCATACATGACTACTGGAAAAACCATAGCTTTGACTAGATGGACCTTTGTTGGCAAAGTAATGTCTCTATTTTTTATTATATGCCTAGGTTGTTCATAGCTTTTCTTCCAAGAAGCAAGCATCTTTTAATTTAAGATGCACTCATGTTTTATCTAACTTTAGTAACAAGATTATCTATTCATACTACTTCTATTCAACATTATATTAGAGCTCTGAGCCAAAGCAATAAGGTAATAGAGAGAGAAAAGATAAGGAAAGAAAGAAAAGGAGAAAGAAAGAAGGAAAGACAAAATGAAAGGTATCCAGATTGACACAGAAGTAAAACTCTTTATTTGCAGACATAATCATCTCTGTAGAAAATTTGATGGAATTTAAAAAAAAAGTGACCTACTAGAGCTAAGTGAGTTTAACAAGTTCCTAAGACAATATCAGTACAAAAATTAGTTACATTTGTACCCAGTCAGCAACATCAGAAAAATAATCAGAAAATAAAATTTTTTAAAATACCATTTAAAATGGCACCAGAAATGTTAAATATCTAGGGATAAACAAAACAAAAATATGTTATTCATACAGTAAAAATTATAAAATTTTGCTGAAAAATTTAAGGATGATTTAATAAATAGAGAAATATACCTTAGTTACAAGTTATACACAACACAATTAAGATGTAAATTCTCTCCAAATTGATTTATAAATTTAATGCAATTCCAATCTAACATTGAGCAGGCTTTCTTTTGTAGAAATTCAAAACTGTTTCAGAAAATCACATGGAAGTATGGAAAGCAATTTTGAAGAATCAAAATGAACCTTTTTAAAGTATTTTTTATAAAATACTGCAATCAAGACTCTGTAATGTTGTCATTAAGATACACAATTACATTAAGAAAATTTTATAAAGGTTCAGAAATAGATTTAACATATAGAAACAATTTATTTTTGACAGAGGGGCAAAGGCAATTCAATTGAGAACTGACAGTGTTTTCAACAAATGGTATAGAAACAACTGGATATACAAAATAAAAGAAAAATGTTATACATATTTACCATACACAAATATAATAAAAAGTTCATAGACTTTAATATAAAATTAAAAACCATAAAACTTTAGAGTAAATATGAATTCTTATGTAGGTTATATAAAAAATCCACAAAACTCGATAATCAGGAAAGAAAACTTCTAATTTTTGTAAATGGGTAAAACATGTGAATAGACAGTTCAACAACAAAAATACAGGTAGATTAAATACACAAATATGTAGATAAGATGATATGTCGAGAAGAAATGATACAAGGAAAAGATAAGCAACACAATTATTTGTTCAACGAAAATTATAACTATAGTGAGACACAATTATGTACCTATTGTGCTAAAATTTTATATACATACATATGTATATGCATATATGTGTGCAGGTGTGTATACACACACACATACATATAATATACATAAGGACTGGCCTAGCCAAAAGTTGATGAAGATATAGACAAACTAGAATTCATTTACTCTGATGTTAAGAATACAAACTAGCACAACATATTCACATGATAATCCTACTCAGCAGTAAAAAGTAATGAACTACAAGGTACAAAATGGAAGAAACATAATATATAATCATTTAAATTAAAAGAAGCCACACATAAAGGGTATGATTTTAATTATAATAAACATAAAATTCTGAAAAATTCTTACCTGTAGTGTCAGAAAGCAGATCAGTGTTTGCCTGCAAATAGGAGAGCTAGAAAGAGAGGAAGATGATACAGGGGAAGAGAGCAATTTGGTGGTGGAGGGGGTAGTGGTAGTGGTGGTTTCGTTGCTAAGTCGTGTCCAACTCTTGCGACCTCATGAACTGTATGTAGCCTGCTGGGTTCCTCTGTCCATGGGATTCTCTAGGCAAGAATAGTGGAGTGGGTTGCCATTTTCTTCTCCAAAAAGAAATTTGGTGGTGATAAATATGTTCATTTTCTTACTTGTGGTCTTGATTTCATGATGATAGACTAATGTCAAGACTTTATCAAATTGTAAATTATATATAATATTTACTCCTTAATAAAGTTGTTAAAATGTGTTATTACAAATTATTTCCACTAAATGCATCACCAGGGACTTCAGCATGGTTTTGAGATCATTTTAAACTACTACAAACTATTTCAGATTCATAAGTTCTTTGTGTGTGTGTATATATATAAGTACACACACACATACATATCTGCTTGCAATGCAGGAGACACAGGTTTAATCCCTGGGTCAGGAAGATCCCATTGGGAACTGAGTGGCTGCCCACTCCAGTATTCTTGCTTGAAGAATTCCATGGACAGAGGAGACTGACAAGCTATAGTCCATGGAGACACAAAGAGTTGGATATGACTGAGTGACTAACACTTTAACATTTACACTTTTCAATATATATATGAAAACTTTAAAATAACAAGTTTCTTTGTCATATGTGTTATATATATCTCCTCAATAAAATGTTCTGGGACTTTGGAACTGTATATTCTAAGTTACCTGAGACAGTGAAGTGAGCACAGTAAAGTCAGCCATCCAATAAGCATGTCCCTTCTCTAGATTATAACCTAAATTAGAAATTACATATTCTATTTTAACTTTAGGAAAGAATAGAAAAACAAGTATTAATGTGTTTGTTGCATGTTTTTATACTTTAAAAAAACTATTGCTGAAAGAAATTTGCTTACATATGATAGAGATTCTATGATTTGCTCAGTCACTCAGTTGTGTCCCACTCTTTGTGACCGCAAGGATGGTAGCCCAGCAGCTCCAATGTCCATGGACTTTTCCAGCCAAGAATACTGTAGTGGATTGCCATTTCCTCTTCTAGAGGATCTTCCCAACCCAAAGGTCAAACTTGCATCTCTTATGTCCCATGTTGGCAGGCTGATTTTTTTTTAATTTTTATTTTTTTTTCAGATTGTTTTTTTTATTTTTTTAATTTTAAAATCTTTAATTCTTACATGCGTTCCCAAACGCATGTAAATTTTTTATATTATTTTTTATTTTTTTACTTTACAATACTGTATTGATTTTGCCATACATCAACATGAATCTACCACGGGTGTACATAAGTTTCCACTCCTGAACCCCCCTCCCACCTCCCTCGCCATTATCACTGTGCTACCTAGGAAGCCCTTTTGTCCCTCAATAGAGAACATCTAATAGCCTTACTCCAAATATTTGGCAACACAAGAACCCACTCTCCCTCTTTTCTAATTGTCTACATTTATGACTACTGCTTGATTCTATTATCTCCAACTATGATTCCCTCTTTCGCTCTCTGCTTCATGTTCAAATTCCCCAAGAGATGGGATCTGATGATATGTTAGTCACTTGCTACTCTGAGGCAACACTACTTCCTCAAAACACTATTTGAAGCAACAAGGAAGCATTCTTGTTACAAGACAGTTTAGAATCATTTGTTTTGCTAGGGTGAAGATTCCTAGTCTAATATGTGATATCATGGTGGCCCAGTCAGGTGACAAAAAATCCTGACACCTTGTGGAAAGCACCCTGTTTCTGGTCATATTCTTCCGAATGAGGATTAAGTATGCTCAGCGCTTAGCCACCACTCTGGAAATCTACCAGAAAGGGGAGAGCAAATGATCAATTTTCCACTAAACTTCTTTCAAAGAATAAATGTGTTTCCTGGAATGGGGTAATGAATTTATGTGTGAAACCATTAGCTAGTGCTTATTACATTAGTTAGTTTCTTAAGAAAGAAGGACTCTAAGCAGATATGACCCAAGACAGAGTAGATTTGATAGTAATATGGCATATTAGATGAGAATGTGACACATGAACCAGAAACAGGCTCAAGCAAGGAAATTACTAATGGATGTACCTGAAAACAAATGCATATGCTTTCATAAGGGCAACTGGTGCCTTTTTGGTCTTTGTAGAATGTTCATAATTTTGCTTAAGGCAAGCCCTAACAGTCAGTAATATAAATTGCCCTTTGGTTATTCAATATTCAGGACAATACTTTAATTCTTTAAAAATTAAAATAATAGGACACTGTTACTAAAAAATACTCTCTCACACAAATTAATGACACTGGTTTGAGTGAGCTGTTTCTAAAAGTAGTTCAAGATTTGGTTGTGATTTATATATGAAAAACAAATGAAGTTTCATTGACATTATCATTATTAGCAATTTAATTAAATCAATGTAATTGAAAAATGACCATGTGTCAACTCATCACAATAAATGCATTTTAAACACCTTGAGTTGGCATAGCACCTATGATTAAGTTGCATAATAAAGCTTCAAGAAGAAACCATGGCAAAAGCTTTTTTTAAGAAAAGATATAGCTTCAGCTACAAGGTGAGTCTAATTTGAGGAAATCTTTAATTATTAATATTTCTGGGAAATGTATAAACTCTTTTCTGTTTTTCCCTCAATAACAACAGCTCCTACAGCAATGTACTTTCTAATATCCTTAGTACTTTATCTGTTAGCAGTTTGTTAAAAGGAAAACTGACAGTGCCAAATCTAGTAATAAAGTTGACTGGTAAATCATAATGCTATACATCTTATTGACATGGAGCATAGTTGTCTTAATAATTAACTTTAGATGAGTGCAAAGGAATGAAGAGATTTCACAGAAGATCATGTCTGAAAGCTTAAGGAAAATACAAATATTTTAAATAAAACGTATTTGTTGAGCATTCTCTCTCCTAGTCTTGTGCCAGGAATGGTGGTTAACACAAAGACGAATAAAGCACAGTTTTTGATTATTTACAGTTACAACTTATGAAAGGTAAGCAACTTCCAATAACAATTCAAGATAACAAAAGAAAATTTGACATGTTGGGCCATGATTAATATAACCTATATAAATGATAATTGCTTTAAGTGCTCTGTAAAGGATTTCATGTAAGGAAAGTTAAACTAAGAATTATTTTGAATATGCTTAAGTTTAGATTAAATTATTTAAGATATAGACTGTGTTTTAAGATTTTGGTTCTAGATAGACACTGAATTAGAGATAATTTTATACTTCTTAGAATACATTTGAAAATATTTACATCTCAAAGTGCTACTATGCTCTGTGTAATTATAATGAAGCCTATCAATTAATAAGAATTAAACTCCCAAACCCTAGTAGAGAGTGCCCTGTGACCACCAGACCCAGCTGTGATAGGCAAAAGCAATGTCCTTTTGCAGAAAGACATGCAAAGGAGACTATGGTAGGACTGTGTGTTAGTCAGAACTTCCCTGGTGGCTCAGATCATAAAGAATCTGCCTTCAATGCAGGAGATCTGTGTTCAGTCCCTGGGTTGGGAAGGTAGGACTGAAGCCTCGTCAGAAAATGAGGATACTGTTGTTCATAACCTTTTGGATGGTGCTCCATGACAGCACACTCTTTCTATGGCATTCACTTTAAAAAGAAAACTCCTGGAAAAGACAGTGCTACAGCCACCAAGCCATGGTGCAAAAGTGATCATTAATATGCTGTCTCCAGCGAGTTGCATCCATAATGATGGGGGATGCCTGGATCGTGAGTGTCTTTCTTGAGAGAAGGTGTTATTATTTGCTTCTTTTCATCTTCTTCTCAATTATACGTTATAGGCATCCCCCCCCCCTTTCAATAGGCACCTCCTATTGAGTGCTTATACTGGTTTGTTATATATGGAGAAGGAGAGAAAGTGATAAGCAAGTGATAGAAATCTTTATTGTTTATTTTCCCATAATCCTTTTGGTTGTTCTTCATCAAGGCAATTTGGAAATGTGAGGGCAGTTTCAGTTATTACTGGCTCACAGTAGCCAGGGGACATACATGCTAAATGTCCTACAATATGTGTGAGAGCTACACAGAATGAACAGTTATCCCACTGAATATGCTAACAAAAAACCCACTGAGAAGCACTGTATCCTTAGAAGGAGTCTGGAGGAGGAAACCATTGCCTCAAGCCTAGTAGATACTTTGGGAAATAGATTTGTTTAGTATCTATAATGTACATGACCCTAAGCCAGCCTGCACTTTGTGCCTTGAGTATCATAGTAAACATGATGTAAATTTTTTAAGAATTGTGGTAAACTGTACTGGAGATTACTATACTCTATCCTCTGACTTCTATCCCAGCCATACCAAATTACCATACTAGAAATTATTCAGCAAATATTTGCAAAGATTTTTATTGCATCTAATCAAGAGATAAACTTTCAAGAAATGGCTATATAAATATTATTTATAATCATTCAATCATGATTAAAGATGCTCATTTTTATAATTTCAAAACATGCAAACTATATGTGTTTACTTTTTTTTTTTTGCTAAGGAAAAAGACTGATAGAGAGACATATAATCATGAGAATTTATCTAATATGACATGCGAATCATTCTGAACCATTCAAAAATAGAGAACAAATTTTTTTTACATCAGTGAAATGATCATATCCCTGCTTTGTGTACAGAACTCTGTGTGTGTGTGTGTGTGTGTGTGTGTGTGTGTGTGTGTGTGTGTGTATTGCAAATTCCAGTTGAGGCAGTTTTAGCATGAGGTTAAGAATAAAGTTCAGGAGTCAGACTGCATGGGTTTTAATTCCAGGTATGCAACTTATTAGTGGAATGATCTGGAGTTTTCAGAATCTTTGCTTCCTCAAATTCAAATCAGAATATGAACAGTATCTGTATAAACATTAGATATTGCAATATCAAAGGCCCAAAATGGATATTTTACTTTGTAATTGTTTTAAATTTTAAAAGGAGGCTGGGACCTTGTTGTTTGAACCAGTTTTTCCATCCTTATTCTTAATGCAGCTCAAGAAAGAACAAGAAAGAAACCTCCATAGAGGGAAACTCATTAAATACACAGTGTTATTAATAAAATAGTGCACATCAAAAGGGATATTTGATGGCATTTTGTAGCCTTTTTGTAGCCCACCTTAGAGAATCACTTTTTAATTTTCCCTTAGCCACCATGGAAATCACCAAATCCTTATGATGCTCTGCCTCGGGATTTATTACCAATGATGTTGCCCTGGCAATGGTGATGTATTGTGCTTTTAGGTGTTAGATTGTATCTCTTTGTTGACCAGGAAGCCAGAAAACACATAGCAATTAAAAAGATGTACTGTCTAATATATTCTAATTAGAGATGATTACCCACAACTACCAGTGGGTATTCACAAATTGCCTATTAACCCTTTCAGAATTAGGACTGATTTTTGTATAGTTGTCATTGATTTTGAAAGCTGTACAAAAGAAAATGAACATTATATTAGACACAGAAGTGATTTCTATTATATTTGCTTTTTTATTTTTCTTTTTCTGAACAATCACTAGGTTATTATCCTTTAAAAAATCTAACATTCTTCAGAATGAAAATCTGAATGGTTTTTCCTTGTTTGGACAATAATTTTAGCTCAGAGAAGATAGAAGAAAGAATAAAGGAAAGAATTACTATTAACTAAGTCATAATTACAAGAATAGAATTGGCAAGTAAAAGGACAAATAAATAAAACAACATTTTTGGTAAACTTATACTTGTTCTTTTTTTTAAATTTAAATTTATGTATTTTATATTGTATTGGTTTTGCCATACATCAACATGAATCCGCCACGGGTGTACACGTGTTCCCCATGCTGAACCTCCCTCCCACCTCCCTCTGGATCATCCCAGTGCACCAGACCCAAGCATCCTGTATCCTGCATCAAACCTGGACTGGCGATTCATTTCTTATATGATATTATACATATTTCAATGACATTCTCCCAAGTCATCCTACACTCTCCCTCTCCCACAGTCCAAAAGACTGTTCTATACATCTGTGTCTCTTTTGCTGTCTCACATACAGGGTTATCGTTACTGTCTTTATAAATTCCATATATATGCGTTAGTATACTGTATTGGTGTTTTTCTTTCTGGCTTACTTCACTCTGCATAATAGGCTCCAGTTTCATCCACCTCATTAGAACTGATTCAAATGAATTCTTTTTAATGGCTGAGTAATACTCCATTGTGTATATGTACCACAGCTTTCTTATCCATTCATCTGCTGATGGACATCTAGATTGCTTCCATGTCCTGGCTATTATAAACAGTGCTGCGATGAACATTGGGGTATATGTGTCTCTTTCAATTCTGGTTTCCTCGGTGTGTATGCCCAGCAGTGGGATTGCTGGGTCATAAGGCAGTTCTATTTTCAGTTTTTAAAGGAATCTCCACACTGTTCTCCATAGTGGCTGTACTAGTTTGCATTCCCACCAACAGTGTAAGAGGGTTCCCTTTCCTCCACACCTTCTCCAGCATTTATTGCCTGTAGACTTTTGGATCTCAGTCATTCTGACTGGCGTGAAATGGTACCTCACTGTGGTCTTGATTTGCATTTCTCTAATAATGAGTGATGTTGAGCATCTTTTCATGTGTTTGTTAGCCATCCGTATGTCTTCTTTGGAGAAATATCTATTTAGAAAGCCCAGAGATAAATCCACACACCTATGGACACCTAATCTTTGACAAAGGAGGCAAGAATATACAATGGAGAAAAGACAATCTCTTTAAAAATTGGTGCTGGGAAAACTGGCTAACCACTTGTAAAAGATGAAACTAGGACACTTTTTAACATTATACACAAAAATAAACTCAAAATGGATTAAAGATCTAAACGTAAGACCAGAAACTATAAAACTCCTAGAGGAGAACATAGGTGAAACACTCTCCGACATAAATCACAGCAGGATCTGCTATGACCCACCTCCCAGAATACTGGAAATAAAAGCAAAAATATACAAATGGGACCTAATTAAAATTAAAAGCTTCTGCACAACAAAGAAAACTATAAGCAAGGTGAAAAGACAGCCTTCAGAATGGGAGAAAATAATAGCAAACAAAGCAACTGACAACTAATATAAAAAATATACAAGCAACTCCTGCAGCTCAATTCCAGAAAAATAAATGACCCAATCAAAAAATGGGCCAAAGAACTACATATACTTGTTTTTTTTTTTTAATATGAAAGCATAGAAATGGTCCACTAAGGATTGGAATTGACCAGACTAATCACACATTCTCAACTAGAGGTAAGGCTGAAGCATAAAGATAATAAGAGTAGCACGCAGTGGGAGGTAGGCATGAGTCAGGGTTTAGCAATAAAAATATTTTCTTGATAATTTTAACTTGATGTGGCCGAATGGGAACTCTTGACTTTAATTTCCACCAAGGATATTCCTCTCCAAATATCATGAACCTCCATTATGTTTCTCAAGCTAAAAATGAGTCATCATTCTGGATTCATTGCACTTTTCCTTTTCCTGATTCATTGCACTCAAGTCATCAGAAAATTCTCTCTCAAAAATATAAACTGTATCTGTTCCTCTAGCTCATCACTCTAGCCAAAGCTTTGTTGAGACAAAGCAATGTCTCACCTAGACATTTCTTTCACAAATTCTAATGAGCATACAAATTTTCTGGGAAATTGTTAAAATATATATTTCTGCTTTAGTAAGTTGATGTAAGGTCTGAGATTCATCATTTCTTACAAGTTCCCACGTGAATTGCTCCTGCTGTTCCATGGGTCATCCATCAAATAGCTAGACCTAGGTTACCCACAAAGTTACCCAACTTGTGTTGCATGTTCAAGCTCACTTTCCTGCAAACTATTTTTTTCTGAGTAGAGTGCCCTTTAGAAATCATAAATCAGATCATATTATTCACTCAGTAAAAATATCTATAACAGGGTTTTAAAAAATAAAGGTACTTTAGCTCACAAAAAAGTATCCAAATTCAAAGGTTGAAAGGTATCCAAATAATTTATAGTTAGTTATCATCTATAAATGTGACAGATTTTATTTTCTTGAACTTCAAGATTGTTTTAGACAGTGACTGCAGCCACAAAATTAAAAGACACTTGCTCCTTGGCAGAAAAGCTATGACAAACCTAGACAGTATATTAAAAAGTAGAGACATCACTTTGCAGACAAAGGTCTGTATAGTTAAAGCTATGCTTTCTCTAGTAGTCATGTACAGATATGGACCATAAAATATGGTATGGTTAACAGAGACAGACCATAAAAAAGGCTGAGCACAGAAGAGTTGATGCTTTTGAATGTGGTGCTGGAGAAGACTCTAGAGTCCCTTAGACAACAAAGAGATCAAAACAGTCAATCTTAAAGGAAATCAATATTTTCTCAATATTCATTAGAAGGACTGATACTGAAGTTCCAAAACTTTGGCCACTTGATGCAAACAGCTGACTTATTGGAAAAGAACCTGATGCTGGGAACGATTAAAGGCAGGAGGAGAAAGGGGCACAGAGGATGATATGGTTGGATGGCATCACCGATTCAATGGACATGAGTGTGAGCAAATTCTGGGATATACTGAAGGACAAGGAAGCCTGGCATGCTGCAGTTCATGGGGTCACAAGGAGTTGGATGTGACTTAGCCATTGAACAACAACAAAATGTCCTTACCAGATATTAAGTGGTACCCAACTGATCTTTCCAATATCACCCCATTTACCCCATCATTGTAGCCTATGTAAGAGAAAACTAGAGATTAAAAGGAATTCATAGGATTGTATAAAAATCCTCATTTTTCTCTTACCTTCTACGTGGGGAGGGGTGGGGAAAGCTCCATTCCCCATTAGTGTAACGCGGGCCCAAGAAAATCAGTCACAGAAATTGGGAAAGCCTCTGAGAAGGAAAGACAGCTTTCACATCTTATTTCCAATAGGTACTAGGTGTACAGAAGAGTGAAAAAATTCCTAGAAAAAGCTGGCATATGTTCTCTGGAGTTTTTAGCATTCATAATCACAGAAAATGATGCCTACTTATCATGTAAAGAAGTTAGAAAACGGAATATTACATCTTTCAAGTTGCACTATTGCCATACAGGAGAAAAAGAATAGTTGACTTTCCTATGAATCTGGGAAGGTGGTTGGATATGGGTAATTAAAAAAAAAAAAAAGTCACCTGTCCTCTCAATTCTTTTACCCATTTATTTTCCCGTGAGTTTAGGAATACAGTTTAGATAATCCGTACAGCACCTAAAGGAGTCAGAAACAGTTTACTTAGAGAAGTAGGAGGATATAAAGACCAATGTGAAGCAAAACTATACTTCCTGCTGTATATTGCTGTATAACAACTTACCATAAGTATAAGAGCTTAAAGTAACTTCTATTTTTTTTTAATTTACAGTATATGGGTCAAAAGTCTGATGAGGCAAAACACTTTGTTCTCTGGTTAGAGCATCACAAAGGTGAAATAAGGGTGCCAGTAGTACTGAATTCTAATCTGGACACTCTGAGGAAAACCCATTCTCATGTTCAGCTCATTCCTGTTGCTAGAATTCATTCCCTGTGATTGCAGGACTGAGGATCATTGCTGTCTGTTGACAGGGGGTTGCTTCTAACTCCTAGAGGCCTCTCTGAAGTCCTTTAATCTTCCAGCCATCAGTGGCACATTGAATGTCCATCAATGCTTCAAATTTCTGATATTCTCTTACACAATGAACCAAAGAAAACTCCGTTTTAAAAAGGCTTGGGTAATTAGGTCAGAATACACAGATAATCTCCCTATATTAAAGTGCATTGAATTGGGACTTAAAATACATCTGCAAAAACCCTTCATATCAGAATCCAAAATTAATGTTTTAGTGAACAACCAAGGACTGGGAATCTGGATGGTCCATCTTAGAATTCTGCCTTTGCTTTTCAATGCAGGACCTCAGATAAACTCAAACAACCAAAGTTCTCCTGGGGATTGAGTAGAGAGGAGAATCAATGGGGTATAAGAATGTAGTTTTGAATCATCTCATATCATTAATATAAAGAAAAAAAAAAGCTGTGTTTTTACATAAGAGAACCAAGCTGTTATCTATCACTAGGCAAGGAAGGAGCAGAGAATGGGTTGGTGGTTACACATTAAAAGACCTTCCACTGTACCCTGAAGAATATGGCTCTTGACAGTCTAAGTTACTCCCATTCCATCTCCCTCTCTTTCACTATATTTATTTATTCAACACAGCCTTCCATATAGTTCTCTGAAGAGTCAAGCTTCTTTCGCTGCTCACAGAGTTCCTTCACCTAGATGTCTATAACTAGAATACTCATTCTCAATCTCAAACTCAAAGCATTTACATGGAAACTTTTCATATATTTTACCTCAGAATAAAAGATTTTCATGACTGTACTTTCTTCAGTTCAGTTCAGTCGCTCAGTCGTGTCCGACTCTTTGCAACCCCATGAATCACAGCACACCAGGCCTCCCTGTCCATCACCAACTCCCAGAGTTCACTCAGACTCACATCCATCGAGTCAGTGATGCCATTCAGCCATGTCATCCTCTGTCATCCCCTTCTCCTCCTGCCTCCAATCCCTCCTAGCATCAAAGTCTTTTCCAATGAGTCAGCTCTTCACATGAGGTGGCCAAAGTACTGGAGTTTCTGCTTCAGCATCATTCCCTCCAAAAGAAATCCCAGGGCTGATCTCCTTCAGAATGGACTGGTTGGATCGCCATGCAGTCCAAGGGACTCTCAAGAGTCTTTTCCAACACCACAGTTCAAAAGCATCAACTTTCTTCTTGATGCTGCCTAATTATATTCTATTATTTCATCATATTCATTCCCTTCATAACATATATTTTGATTTGTAATCATTTATTTATTTACTGTTTGCATACTTATTGTCTGTCAAAGGGAAGTTTCAAGTTTCAGAAGTGTAAGTCCATATCAGTCTTGACCTTTCTAATGTTCACTGTCTCATATGAAACCTAATACATACTGTTGTTGTTGCTGTTCAGTCGCTCAGTTCTATCCAACACTTTGTGACCTCATTGACTGCAGCTCGCCAGGATTCTCTGTCCTTACCATCTCCTGGAGCTTGCCAAAGCTCAAGTCAGTTGAGTCAGTGATGCCATCCAACCATCTCATCCTCTCCTCTTACCTTTTTCTCCTGCCTTCAATCCTTTCGGGTATCAGGGTCTTTTCTAATGAATCAGTTATACACATTAGGTGGCCAAAGTGCTGGAGCTTCAGCTTCAGCATCACTCCTTCCAGTGAATATTCAGAACTGATTTACTTTAAGATTGACTGATTTGATCTCTTTTCAGTCCAAAGGACTCTCAAGAGTCTTCTCCAACGCAGTTCAAAAGCATCAATTCTTTGGCACTCAGCCTTCTTTATGGTCCACCTCTCACATCCATACATGACTACTGGAAAAACCAAAGCTTTGACTATACAGACCTTTATTGGCAAAGTACTGTTTCTGCTTTTTAATATGCTGTCTAGGTAATCATAGCTTTTTTTTCAAGGAGTAAACATCTTTCAGTTTCATGGCTGCAGTCACCATCTGCAGTGATTTTTAGAGCCCAAGAAAATAAAAAGTCTGCCACTGTTTCCATTGTTTCACCTTCTTTTTTTTTTTCATTTTATTTTACTTTACAGTACTGTATTGGTTTTGCCATACATCAACATGAATTATACATGTTTCAATGCCATTCTCCCAAATCATCCCACCCTCTCCCTCTCCCACAGAGTCCAAAAGACTGTTCTATACATCTGTGTCTCTTTTGCTGTCTCGCATACAGGGTTATCATTACCATCTTTCTAAATTCCATATATATGTGTTAGTCCCGGGAGAAATATCAATCACCTCAGATATGCAGATGACACCACACTTATGACAGAAAGTGAAGAGGAACTAAAAAGCCTCTTGATGAAAGTGAAGGTGGAGAGTGAAAAAGTTGGCTTAAAGCTCAACATTCAGAAAATGAAGATCATGGCATCCAGTCCCATCACTTCATGGGAAATAGATGGGGAAACAGTGGAAACAGTGTCAGACTTTATTTTTGGGGGGCTCCAAAATCACTGCAGATGGTGATGCAGCCATGAAATTAAAAGACGCTTACTCCTTGGAAGAAAAGTTATAGCCAACCTAGATAGCATATTCAAAAGCAGAGACATTCTGACTGGTGTGAAGTGGTACCTCATTGTGGTTTTGATTTGCATTTCTCTAATAATGAGTGATGTTGAGCATCTTTTCATGTGTTTGTTAGCCATCCGTATGTCTTCTTTGGAGAAATGTCGATTTAGTTCTTTGGCCCATTTTTTGATTGGGTCGTTTATTTTTCTGGAATTGAGCTGCATAAGTTGCTTGTATATTTTTGAGATTAGTTGTTTGTCAGTTGCTTCATTTGCTATTATTTTCTCCCATTCAGAAGGCTGTCTTTTCACCTTGCTTATATTTTCCTTTGTTGTGCAGAAGCTTTTAATTTTAATTAGATCCCATTTGTTTATTTTTGCTTTTGTTTCCAGTATTCTGGGAGGTGGATCATAGAGGATCCTGCTGTGATTTATGTCAGAGAGTGTCTTGCCTATATTCTCCTCTAGGAGTTTTATAGTTTCTGGTCTTACATTTAGATCTTTAATCCATTTTGAGTTTATTTTTGTGTGTGGTGTTAGAAAGTGATCTAGTTTCATTCTTTTACAAGTGGTTGACCAGTTTTCCCAGCACCACTATTATTTTCATCCTGCCTCTACACATTTATATGTCCTTCCTTACAACTCAAAACTTTTGAATGTATAATATTACTTATACAATGAGAGGGAAAGGAGGCCCAGTTTAGAAATCAGAAGAATCCTGGTACTTTAAGGCCAATTAGAAAAGTTTTTAGAAATACCCATGCCTGGGCCTTACACATGACCTTCTGAATTCAAATACACTTTGTTCTTTAAGAATCAGAGAACTAAACTTATAGCACTTCATCATCTTATGATACGTGAGAGACAATTTTTTTTTCTCTACTGACTTTGACTACATATCTTCTTTCTCTTTCAGTGCTAATAAATATTTTTGATAGCAAAGTTTAAAATAATCTTTAATCTTACACAATTCCTTATGTATAGTTAGTGCTCAACAAGTGTCTCCTGGATAAAATATCGAAATGAATGTACTCATGGAAGCATAACCATAAAAATTTTCAAGGCTCAGACTGCTTCATTCTAAAGATTATCAAACTCAGATTTAGAAACATGAGTACAAGACCTTATTTCTATGTCCATTTTGAGAGTACACTGTTTCTTTGATTACTATTCAAAGAGATTATACTTCTCATAGATTTATGAAGACACTTACATCTTTATGCCATGCACAGATTTCTCTCATCATTATTTTTCTATGTCTACGAGTTGAATTTTATCATAAAAATGTTATCCTAGGAAGTGTCACACAGTAACTATGGGATGCTTTTCTCCCTAACACATCAATAAATCAATGCTAGATGTAGTGAAGAGAAGGATCATACTTTTTCTCCCCATCTTATGTGTGATTAGCCAATTGAAATTAAACTTACAAACACTGGTGAGGCCTTTGTCATGGTGGCCAAGGCTTAACAATTTAGAGAAAAAATTAAAACTTACAGGGTGAAACCAATTGAAAAGTAGTAGATTCATGGCCCTTCTCCTTTCATATTCCCCTGAAGTGTCAGTATATTTTTATACCACATAGAGGATTAGCTAAGGATTTATTATCTGTTCTTAGTGTCATCAGTTCTGAATGAAATTGTGTGCAGCACCCAGACATATTCAGCCTCTATTTCACCAATATTGAAAAGTCATGTGTAGGATTAAATCTGACCTGAACTTCATTACATTACCTGTATTAATAGGACCTCCAGACCATTTCCTTCTGTTTGAAGGGGAAAATCAGGTGTGAGAATGAATAAGATATTGTGGTTTCCTATGCTTCTTACAAAGTTCTCCACTTTGTCCTTTCATTTCTACTTAAATTTCACTTTTCCATCAAGATCATTTAGGGTTAGACTATTTTGTACTCAATAAATGATCACACTTTAGCCCTCCATAAACTGTCTTCAACCTGCCTTTAACCCTTATATTTTTTAAACCAGTCAAATGCAGTACAAAGATTCAACAATTTACATTGTCACTTTTTTTAGAGTGTCCATGAATACATATTTATTTTGTAGAGAAGTCTTTATAATATTTTAGTGATGACTTCATATATCCCATGTTGTCCATTTTGAGATAATATATTACAATATACTAGGCCAGCCTGTAGTATCCCTTTTGTGTAGACAGATAAACTTTTGCCTTGCTTGCTTTCAGCAAGTTACCCAAAAGTAATTAAATAAAAAGAAATTTTTGAAAAAAACTTCCGAAGATGGCAATGACGACCCTGTATGCAAGACAGGGAAAGAGACACAGATGTGTATAACGGACTTTTGGACTCAGAGGGAGAGGGAGAGGGTGGGATGATTTGGGAGAATGCCATTCTAACATGTATACTATCATGTGAATTGAATCGCCAGTCTATGTCTGACGCAGGATGCAGCATGCTTGGGGCTGGTGCATGGGGATGACCCAGAAAGATGTTATGGGGAGGGGAGGTGGGAGGGGGGTTCATGTTTGGGAATGCATGTAAGAATTAAAGATTGTAAAATTTAAAAAATAAAAAACTAAAAAAAAAAATAAATAAAATTAAAAAAAAAAAGGAAAAAAACTTCCAACATTTTCCAAATTTATATCAGATATTGTTGAGAGGATTTAGTATATATTCTTGTAGTTTTTTTTTTTATGGGGATGACATAAACAGTGGTGTGTAAGAAAATTACTAACTTCATAAGGAATAAATGCTTTATCTAATAGCTCTAAACTGAATATAGTTAGGCCAATGAATATAAATCTGAGTAGTCCAACAACCACCATATCAAATTTTATATATGTCCATGTGACTTTCGTTTGTCTGATTCACTCCTGCATTCTAGGAGACAGCTCAAGGACATCACTAAGATTAACTATAAGTTCTGCTTAAAGGTCAATTTTATGTTTGAAGGGTTAAGTACAAAATTCCAGCCTGGATTCAGTGTAAAATGCTTTGCTTGAAACATGCCAGCTCTTTTGCCTTATGTACTATCTACTTGCAACAGGTGGCAAGTAAATGTGAAGGGAAGAGTGATCCTAATTTCAGTGACAATAGAAATAGAGGGCATTTGCATTGCTTTATTTTCCAAAACTTTGTTTATTTGATGTTTGCATTTGCTGGTATAGTGAGGAATATTTCTTTCTAAATTAGCAAGTGGCAGATTAATTATATGTGATTGACACACTTTCTTTGCAGGAGTCACTCCTGGAATAAAAACACCTATTTTTATTCTTATTTGTATTTACCATACTCAATATAACACAAATATAGAATAGAGATATCTTAGTTTTGTTGAATTCAGGAATGCTCACGAAAAAATGATAGCACAGGCAAAATTCTATTCAGCAAGCATTAAATTATTCTGTTCAAAAATGTGATGTTAGTCCCCATTTGGTATATAGTTCACCTAAAATTGCTATGTAGATATGAAAAAAATACTCTTTTACTGAATAATCCTTTACAACATATCCATAGTCATGTCTCTATTTTATTCTCAATGTAAGCAGAAAAGGAAAACTCCCCTTTTCTCCATCTTGGCTAAATCTCACAATATTGTTGGCAAAGACACACGTGTTTTAAAGAACTGTACTTTTCATATCAGCAGAGTGTTAAATATTCTTCATAAAATGCCACCATTTCTAGGGTATTATGACTTCCCTATCAGTACTGGCGCCTAATGGGAAGAACGCTGCTTTTGGAATCCAAGTGATTTGGTTTGAATCTTGACCAAAGCAAAGTTGTCAATGTTATTTAATCTGTGTAAGTTTTAACATTTTCCTGTGTAGAATGCCAGCAACTATTCTATTAATACAAAACTTGCAGAGTGATGATTCGTGATGTTTAAACGAAGTGATAGTGAGTGTAAAATATCCGAAAGCACGGTCTGTGCACTGTACACACTCAGTCGACAAAGTTGTTGCCATGATGACATAAAGGTTTATAGTGAGCACTTCTTGATCATTTCCCTAAGTAATGTCTCCATTTTTCCCCTTAAATCATATCTATTTCCAAAAAGAAAAGAAAAAAAATCACAGGCAGAATAGTTAATATTAGAGCTCTGCACAACTGTAGAGCAAACTAGATGGAAATAAAAACTGGGGAAAATAAAACATAGAAGGGTTTTTTAGTAATTCAACCTCAGGAGATAGCTGGCAGTTATCACTTAGCATTCGTAGTTGAAAGCGAATCAAGTCCAATTTAACCCATTTTAAGCTAAAAAGAAAGAATTTACTATCTCTTTAACTTACCCTTAAGAAGGGTAGAATTTGGCTAAAGGAATTTTCAAGCAGTGTCCTCAGGATTTGTCTGTGTATCACACCTGTTTGTTCTCTACATTAAGAATCTTTTCAAAAGATCTTCAGAGTTTCAGGTTTACAGTTTTTACAACCACAGAAGAAAGAGAATCCTTAAAACCTATTTTTAGTTTGATATAGTCTCTCTTGTGTATTTTTTGCTTTGTTGTCTCTGCTTTCAGTCAAATAAAAGAAAAATCATTGCCTACCCCTTTTGTGTTCTTCTGGGAGTTTTATGATTTCAGGTTTTATGTTCAAGTCTTCAGTCTGTTTTGAGTTGACTTTTGTGTATGTGTAAATAGGCTTCATTCTTTAGCATTCTTCAGTTTTCCCAACATCACTTATTTAAAAAATTCCCTTTCCCCATTGTATAGTCTTGGCTCCTTTGTCATAAATTAAATGACCACTAGTTTGGGTTTATTTGGAGGCTCTCTATTCTGTTCAATTTATCTATAAGTCAGTTTTTATATCAATGTCATATTGTTTTTATTACCTATAGTTTTTTTAATTTAATTTAAAACCAGAAAATATGATGCTTCCAGCTTTGTTCTCCTTTCTCAAGATTGCTTTGGCTATTACAGGTCTTTTGTGGTTCCATACAAATTTTAGGACTATTTGTTCTATTTCTATGAAAAATGCCATTGGAATTCTAATATGGATTGCCTTGAGTCTGTAGAATACTTTCAGCAGTATGGACAATTTGAAAATATTAATTTTTTCAATCCATAAGCACAGAGTAGATTTCTATTTATTTGTATCTTAATTTTCTTTTTTCAAAGTCTCATAATGAAAATATCTTTTCCCTGCTTTGTTAAATTTATCCCTAGGTATTTGATTATTTTTATTGTAACTGTAAATAGGACTTTATTCTTAACTTATCTCTCATATAATTTGTTGTTAGTGTATAGAAATGCAACTGATTTTTGTATATTCATTATATATCCTGCAAATTTACTGAACTTATTTATGTAATTTTAGTGGTCTTTTGGTAGAAACTTCAGAGTTTTCTAAATGTAACATCACGTCAAATGCAAATAGAGATGGTTTTACTTCCTCCCTTCTGATTTAGATGCCTTTTATTTCTTTTTCTTGACTGACTTCCCTGGCTAGGACCTCCAGTACTCTGTTGAATAAAAGAGGCAAAAACGGCACATTGTTTTGTTCTTGATCTTAGAAGAAAAGCTGTCAGCCTTTCACCATGAGTATGATATTTACTGTGGGACTGTCATACATGGCCTTTATTATGTTGTGGTAGTTCCCTCTATCACCAGTTTATCGAGAATTTTTACCATAAATGTAGTTGAACTTTGTGAAATGATTTTTTTTACATCTATTAAGATGGTAATATGATTTTCTTCCTTCAGTTCAGTTCAGTCGCTCAGTCGTGTCTGACTCTTTGGGACCCCATTAATCGCAGCACACCAGGCCTCCCTGTCCATCACCATCTCCCGGAGTTCACCCAGACTCACGTCCATCGAGTCCGTGATGCCATCCAGCCATCTCATCCTCGGTCGTCCACTTCTCCTCCTGCCCCCAATCCCTCCCAACATCAGCGTCTTTTCCAATGAGTCAACTCTTCACATGAGGTGGCCCAAGCACTGGAGTTTCAGCTTTAGCATCATTCCTTCCAAAAGAAATCCCAGGGTTGATCTCCTTCAGAATGGATTGGTTGGATCTCCTTGCAGTCCAAGGGACTCTCAAGAGTCTTCTCCAACACCACACTTCAAAAGCATCAGTTCTTCGGAGCTCAGCCTTCTTCACAGTCCTACTCTCACATCCATACATGACCACAGGAAAAACCATTGACTAGACGGACCTTAGTCGGCAAAGTAATGTCTCTGCTTTTGAGTATGCTATCTAGATTGGTCATAACTTTTCTTCCAAGGAGTAAGTGTCTTTTAATTTCATAGCTGCAGTCACCATCTGCAGTGATCTTGGAGCCCCCCAAAATAAAGTTTGACACTGTTTCCACTGTTCCTTTAGAACTGACTGTTTGATTTCCTTGCAGTCCAATGGACTCTCAAGAGTCTTCTCCAGCACCACAGTTTGAAAACATTAGTTCTTTAGCACTCAGCCAATTTTATGGTCCAATTCTCACATCCATACATGACTATTGGAAAAATCATAGCTTTGACTGTACACACCTTTGTCAGCAAAGTGATGTCTCTGCTTTTTAAAATGCTATCTAGGTTTGTCATAGCTTTCCTTCCAAGGAGAAAGTGACTTTTAATTTCATGACTGCTACTGGATAAAATATTCTATAAATATCTGTTATGTCCATCTGGTCTAACATGCAATTTAAGTCCAATGTTTCCTTACTGATATTCTTTTTTGGATGAAATATACATTGTTAAAAGTGTGTGATTGACTTTCCCGGCATTATTTATTGTTACATGTTTCTCACTTCAGTTCTGTTAATATTTGCCCATAGGTTCCTTTCACTCCTTTCATTTTTGTCTTTGTTGTTGTTGCTCCTCTGATGGATGAATGCCACTGCCTTGACTTTGAATCCACTGATTCTTCTACTTCATCTAGTTTCCTTGAACCACTTTACTGAATATTTGAATTTAATCGCTGAGTTCTTCAGCTGTGTGATTTGTTTGTTACTTTCTTATCTTTCCCTTTTCTAAAATTCTCACTCTGTTTATGCATTGTTCTCCAAACCTCAGTGAGCATCTTTATAACTATTATTTTGAACTCTTTATCAGGTAAATCACTTATCTTCATTTCATTAAACCTTACTTATTTCTAGTTCATGTTGGTGCCTATACTACTTTCATTAAAAAATGGAGAATAATCAAAGCATATTTTCATCTTTGCTTTAAAATGTGACATTCTCTTTTCTCTTTATGATTCCAATAGTTTTATAAACAGAATTTTTATTTTTTTTTATTTTTTATTTATTTATTTTTTTTTTTAATTCATGCATTCCCAAACATGAACCCCCCTCCCACCTCCCTCCCCATAACATCTTTCTGGGTCATCCCCATGCACCAGCCCCAAGCATGCTGCATCCTGCGTCAGACATAGACTGGCGATTCAATTCACATGATAGTATACATGTTAGAATGTCATTCTCCCAAATCATCCCACCCTCTCCCTCTCCCTCTGAGTCCAAAAGTCCGTTATACACATCTGAGTCTCTTTCCCTGTCTTGCATACAGGGTCGTCATTGCCATCTTCCTAAATTCCATATATATGTGTTAGTATACTGTATTGGTGTTTTTCTTTCTGGCTTACTTCACTCTGTATAATCGGCTCCAGTTTCATCCATCTCATCAGAACTGATTCAAATGAATTCTTTTTAACTGCTGAGTAATACTCCATTGTGTATATGTACCAAAGCTTTCTTATCCATTCATCTGCTGATGGACATCTAGGTTGTTTCCATGTCCTGGCTATGAAAGAAGAATGGAACGGGAGGAATCAACTTGCCTGACTTCAGGCTCTACTACAAAGCCACAGTCATCAAGACAGTATGGTACTGGCACAAAGACAGACATATAGATCAATGGAACAAAATAGAAAGCCCAGAGATAAATCCACACACATATGGACACCTTATCTTTGACAAAGGAGGCAAGAATATACAATGGAGTAAAGACAATCTCTTTAACAAGTGGTGCTGGGAAAACTGGTCAACCACTTGTAAAAGAATGAAACTAGATCACTTTCTAACACCGCACACAAAAATAAACTCAAAATGGATTAAAGATCTAAATGTAAGATCAGAAACTATAAAACTCCTAGAGGAGAACATAGGCAAAACACTCTCAGACATAAATCACAGCAGGATCCTCTATGATCCACCTCCCAGAATGCTGGAAATAAAAGCAAAAATAAACAAATGGGATCTAATTAAAATTAAAAGCTTCTGCACAACAAAGGAAAATATAAGCAAGGTGAAAAGACAGCCTTCTGAATGGGAGAAAATAATAGCAAATGAAGCAACTGACAAACAACTAATCTCAAAAATATACAAGCAACTTCTGCAGCTCAACTCCAGAAAAATAAACGACCCAATCAAAAAATGGGCCAAAGAACTAAATCGACATTTCTCCAAAGAAGACATACGGATGGCTAACAAACACATGAAAAGATGCTCAACATCACTCATTATTAGAGAAATGCAAATCAAAACCACAATGAGGTACCACTTCACACCAGTCAGAATGGCTGCGATCCAAAAATCTGCAAGCAATAAATGCTGGAGAGGGTGTGGAGAAAAGGGAACCCTCCTACACTGTTGGTGGGAATGCAAACTAGTACAGCCACTATGGAGAACAGTGTGGAGATTCCTTAAAAAATTGCAAATAGAACTACCTTATGACCCAGCAATCCCACTTCTGGGCATACACACCGAGGAAACCAGAATTGAAAGAGACACATGTACCCCAATGTTCATCGCAGCACTGTTTAAACAGAATTTTTAAAGATTACTTTCTGATATCTTCTAGGTATAAAAATCAATTTAAAAATATATTGTCTTATGCATAGTTTAAAATATTTTCAGAAATCTCTAAGTTTATATAAGACAAAATTTATTTCTTGCTATTGTTCAAGTTAACTTTATTAACTCCTTAGGATAAATATACTGTGTTCTAAAGGTGATTTTTTTTCCTTTGTTTGCTTATTTATTCAACTTATTAGAATTTCTAAAAACAAAAGATGTGCTTAGTGGCTCAGTTGTGTCCAACTCTTTGTGACCTCATGGACTATAGTCTACCAGGCTCCTCTGTCAATGGCAAGAACTGACAAGAATATTGATACCAGGCAAGAATACTGGTATAGGTTCCAATGCCCTACTCCAAGGTATCTTCCCAACCTGGGGACTGAAGCCAGGTATGCTTCTCTAGGGCATCTTTCCAACCTGGGGATTGAGATCTTCCTCTAGGGGATTTTCCCATCTCGGGGATTGAACCCAGGTCTTCCACATTGCAGGTGGATTCTTTACCACCTGAGCCACCAGTAAAGCCCAAGAACACTGGGATGGGTAGCCTATCCCTTCTCCAGGGGAACTTCTCAATCCAGGAACCAAACCTGGGTTTCCTATATTACAGGTGGATTCTTTACCAGCTGAGCTACCCAGGAAGCCCCAATCAACAAAAGATAAATGTTCTTATCTCATATTCTAGTCATATCCATTGCATCAGTAAAATAATCAGGTTAATTTGGTGATGGGAGGTGAGTAAGTAATAAGATGTATTTAGAAATGACTATATTTACTGAAATAGTGTCCCCTTCCTTTTAGAATACATCATCACTTTCTTGTACAGTTAATTAGTGTAGTAATATTAGTTTATCACTAGTTATTATTTAATACTCTCTTTAATTTTCCATTATCATTTAATCATTAATACTAATAAATACACAAAATATATATATTAATTTTGTCAGCTATATGCTAAACACTTAAGGTTTTCAAAAAACTCTATTTGCCATTTTACTACTGGATAAACTGATGCAAAAGAATTTAAACATCTTATAGGAAGAAATAGAGGTAAGAGTGAAAGTCTAAACCCTAGCCATTACATTGTTCTTAATTTCTACCATAAATTATATAAAGCCTCATTAAAATCTTTTGCTGAGTATTTTAATATTTGTACATAAATTTCTTTAGAACTAAGATAAAGAAACTAGAAACCTCATTTTGTTTATAAAGCTATAAGCTACATATATATATAAACTTTATTGTTATGAATCTATGGATGAGTAAAATTAGTCACTTAAGAGAATTTGCCCTATAAAATTATTTGTTATAATGATAGGCAAACTGTTAAAAAGTGTGATGTGTTGGTTATTCACACAAAAAATATTTGCTTTATGCTAAGTTGATAGCTAGATTTTAAGTTTCACAGAATCACTACATAGGAAAATAAAAGCTTATCAACAATATTTAGCATTTGCTAGATGTTATTTAAAAAATAAATTTTAGCATTCTCTTTAACAATGATATTTGCATCCATAAACAAGCAGTCTAATGGGAATGGATAAATCATCAACAAACACATTGAGTCAAACCAGGGTCAGCAAACCTTGCAAGTTATTATCATAAATGCCTGTCAGCAAGCATACATAAAAGTGTAGATGTCCCTGCTTGGTTCCTAGTAGAGAGACATCTATACCACAGTCTCCCTTTCACTACAGCTGGCACCTCTGATTACACATTGCAAAGGCAGATATGTGCTGACCACAGCAAAGGCAAAGGCACAATGGAACTAGTGTGGAATTGCACAGGGTGCAAATATTATTACAGCATTATTGTTTACTGAGCCTCCATCTGCCAGAAAGCTCAAGTGATTACACACAATATATCTTCCTGGACATACTCTTTGCCTTTTCTTTCCCTTGTCTGGCTTAAGTTTTCTTTACTTCAGTAAATTGGCTGTGTTTACATACAGAAAATGGCCCTGCTGTTTTTTAAAGCAACATACTCCCCTTTTGCAAACAGAGGCAAAACACTTTCAGTACCATTAACATGCACCACACTACATATGCACACACCCACTGAGGGCAGGGAGATAGGCAGGACTGGGAGAAGAGTTTGCTACCTAAAGTAAGTCTTATGCTTGTATATTTTAACTCAAATCTATGAACGGATAGTGAGGTGTGTGAAATTATAAGTAGAACATTCGATATACACATATGTTGTAGAGACGTTAGACAGCCGATTTCCACAGAAGTCATCTCGCTTCCACGACAGCATTCCTCACCCCACATGAGGCCCACAGCTAAAGTTGATTACTCAGATTCTCCTCTCCTGTAATTTGTAGTTAGGATTCAAAGACACTGAGTGAGTGGCTGGAGGTTTATAGGTTCCAAAAGGTAACATATACACACATATGTGCTTTATATAGCCGTTTCACAAAGTGAACAGGGAAACAGGGAAAATTGTTTATTCCACAATATCACAGAAGCAGAGATAAAAGTGAGTGGATTCCTGAGTACTCCTCATATTCCAGTTGAGTCCCTCTGGTTGAGGGCTGGTTTCATTCCTATGCTTGAGTTCTGTGAGGTACCCCAATACATAATTAAGAAATTCATCACATCCTTAAGCTGCCTAGATTGTTTAAGTCATAATGTCATAAATGTGCATCAATTTAAAGGGTGAGTTTGAAAGACCATTGCTTTGAGTAATTAAAGTCACTCTGTTGTGTCCAACTTTGGGCGATCCCATGGACTATACAGCCCATGGAATTCTCCTGGCCAGAATACTTGAATGGGTAGCCTTTGCCTTCTCCAGGGGATCTTTCCAACCCAGGGATGAAACCCAGGTCTCCTGCATTGCAGGCAGATTCTTTACCAGCTGATCCACAAAGGAAGCCAAAGAATACTGGAGTGAGTAGCCTATCCCTTCTCCAGCAGATCTTTCCCGCCCAGTAATCAAACCGGGATCTCCTACATTGCAGGCAGATTCTTTACCAAATGAGCAATCAGGGAAGAAGAACCCTGCAAGGATAGTTCTTTAACTTTTGGGCTATCATAGTATTCCCAGTCCACTAGACAACGCCTGATAGACAACCTTCTTAACTTGCAAAACACAATGACTCTTTGGTGTTCCTCTATAGAGAAAAATTATAAGACTTTATTACAAAAATAAATTGTTGGTGTTTAGTCGCTGAGTCATGTATGATTCTTTTGCAACCCCGTGGACTGTAGCTCATAAGCCTCCTCTTTCCATGGGATTTCCCAGGCAAGAATACTGGAGTGGGTTGTCATTATCTTCTCCAGGGAATCGTCCCAACCAGGGATCAAACCTGCATTTCCTGCTTGGCACATAGATTCTTTACTATTGAATCACCTGGGAAGCCAATGAAAATAAATACATGATCTTAAAACAAGACATTAAAAATAATTTTACTTGGGTAAAAAGACAAATACTTTGGGAATTTGGACGAAATTTGCATTTCACCCTACATATTTGCTGCTTTCTGGACATTATACAATCAGTTCCACTTGATTTCTCATACCTGAGACAGATGTTTCAGAATTAGAGCAAACTCCAGTGAATCCAAGGCATAGATAAGTCAGCATGTCAGAGTAGGAAGATAATACATTTTTGAGCTAGATGGCTCTAGTTTCAAATCCCAAATTCTCTATACACTATATGTATGATCATCGACAAGTTAATTTATCACTCCAAGTCATATTCTTTCTCCTGTGAAAAACAGGGCAAATGAATCAGTATGAGAAATAAATTAAATGAGATACACTTGTCATATAGTTTGAATTGTACATGATACATAGTAAGTGTACAGAGCATTAATTCCTTTCCAAATTTGATAATCCTTAGGATTTGATGCTAACTCACAATCAAAATAATAAGGCTGGACAGTGGTGACAGAGGTGCTTGTGTATTAATGTTACCTAAACTATAGTTCCCATAGGCCCCAGAGGTCTTTCAGTGTTATTTATTAACACCAATGAAAAAGAACCATTCTATTCATTCTAGAATCAAGTTTCATTATGTTATTTGTTTAGAACATTACCTACAACAATATCAAATACCAGCTGTTGATCACTAATGAGGCAGTCATCAGCTAACCATTATATGATTTATCATGGTAGTATTCATAGCAACAATCTGAGTTAGCTATTGCTATACTTATTTTAATACTATGAAATATGAGGTTTGAAGAGGTTAGGTAAGTTTCTCATTCAAGGTCACCAGCCAGAAGACGTCAGCATCAGGATTCAAAGCCAATTTTGTTTGGTTTCCAAAGTCAATATTATAACCAGCCTCCTTTGTATCTAGACCATTAAAGTAATGGTGGCTAACTTTTCAGAA
The DNA here is from genome assembly GCF_016772045.2 of Ovis aries. Lineage (NCBI taxonomy): Eukaryota > Metazoa > Chordata > Mammalia > Artiodactyla > Bovidae > Ovis > Ovis aries. The sequence continues at coordinate 48,214,541 of NC_056054.1, read as the reverse complement.
TCTGACAAGAACCTAGGAGAGTAATAGAAAAAAGAAAAGTAGGTGATTCCACAAAACAACATCAGGGGAAAAAATGCAGTTTATCTCCTCTTTTTTCTCAGCTATTATTTCATAATGCCATTTTGTGATATATTTTCCAATTTCAAAGTTGTACCAGCAATCATTTCATTTTGATCTTATTTTTCTTAGTTTTAAAGCTGTTTCTCTGTGGCTGAGCTAATTTTACTGCTTTAGGTTGTGCTTTCTGTCTTCCTTCTTTCCTTCTGTCTTTCCTCCATCACCCTCCCCTTCTCCTTCCCCTCCCTCCCTCCTCCACCTCTTTCTTTCTTTTGTAATTCCAGGCCATGTGAGCAAAGAAGATAGTTATAAGCACAAGCGGGCTAGCATTTTTTTTAACAGCTTTACAATTTTTATTTCTGCATTATCTTTACAAAGTTAGAGAACAGGGGCTTCCCTGGTGGCTCACTGATAAAGAATCTACCTGCCAATGCAGGAGACATGGGTTTGATCCCTGATGAGGTAAGATTCCATGTGCTGTGGAGCAATTAAGCCCGGGCACAACTATTGAGCCTGTGCTCTAGAGCCCAGGAGCTGCAATTACTGAGACCACAGACCACAACTGCTAAAGCCTGTGCACCCTAGACCCCGTGCTCCACAAGAGAAGCCACCACAATACCTACACACTGCCGCTAGATAGTAGCCCCCTCTCACCACAACTCGAGAAAAGGCCATGTAGCAATGAAGATGCAGCAAAGCCAAAATTAATAAACAAAATAAACTTTAAAACTTTTTTAAAAGTTAAAGAACAAATTAGAATATTATATTTAAAAACTGATTCAAATACATGAATATCAAAATTTTACAGAAATAAATCATTTATTCAGGAAATATTTATTCAATGTCTACATTGTACCCTGTTTTGCTAGATATCAGAAAGACAGTAAGAAACAAAATTAAGTTCCTGACCTAAGAGCCAAATAGACATAAACAAACAAGTCTATATAATCATGTTAAGGAATTATTTATAGTGACTGTGTCCAAGAGATAATCCATACTTGTTTTTTTCCTCTTAAATTTAGCCCTGTTAATCAACCTGGCCTATTCTCTCAAAATAAACATAATGTCCTTTGAGGACTCCTGATGTCTTTCGGTAATCTCAATTATTTTGAGAGCCTAATTGAAAGTGAACTCAAATTCCCTTTCAAAGGTGGCTGCTGGGATATATATATATATATATATATATATATATATATACACACACACACACAGAAAGTTTTATATATATATATATGTGTCACAGAGTTGGACACGACTGACCACACATAAGTATGCACACAAGCATATATGTGTGTATACACACACATATAAATACATATATACACAAACATGTGCTTCCATGTGTGTTCATGCGTGCTCAGTCATGTCCAACTCTGTAACCTCATGGACTGTAGTGCACCAGGCTCCTCTGTCCATGGAATTTTCCAGGCAAGAATACTGGAATAGGTTGCCATTTTCTACTCCAATATATATGTGCCTATATATACATACAAGAGATACACGTCTGGGCACCATACAGTGTACTTATTATTTTGGATCATTTAATCTTGGATCATATCATTTTCGATCATTTAATAAAGGCTAAGAGGTTTCCTGAAGATTGTATAGATATTGCGGAGCAATATTTCCCAGAGCACGCAGACTACCTTACAGATAAAGAAACATTCATTTTTGACCATACACAATAGGAAGAGCTATAAAGAGTTGATAATGACAAGGTAAATTAGATGGTGCATGAGTGGGATCTGTGGTTTGGAACAAAACAAAACCAGACAACCAAAGATTAATCAATCACAAAAGGCAAGCTACCTGGAAAAATTATGATTTCTAGTTAAAACCACAATTTCCTCTCATGACTACTAATTTTCACCCTGATTAATCTGTATTCTTGTTAGGGAATTTGGGATCAGCTGTACACCCTGCTATATTTAAAATGAATAACCAACAAGATCCTAGTATACAGCACAGGGAACTCTGCTCAATGTTATGTGGCAGCCTGGATAGGAGAGGATTTTGGGGTAGAATGGATGCATGTATATGTGTGGCTGAGTTTCTATGCTGTGTGCCTGAAGCTATCACAACATTGTTAATTGGCTATACACTAATATAAAATAAAAAGTTTTAAGAAGTAAGAGATGACACACCAACACAATGTTATAGAAAATGATTGTATGGTACACCTAGATAGGTACTGTTGCATATTACTAAACCAATTCATTAGTTATGTACATTAGAAAGACATTTCATCTAGAATGCTTGTGAAAAAACACATTCTCATTTGAGCTTTACATGAACACTCTATTTAAAACACATTTACTCATTGTTTTTTCCATTGTCCTGCTGTACTTTTCTTCATAGTGTATTAATTATTTATAGCCCATATCTGATTGTCTGTTTATTGCCATTCTTCCCCACTAAAACATAAACTCAACAATTGCAAAGACAATCTTATTCACCACTGTACATGCCAACACTTAGAACACTGGCTACCACTGGTAGCTAAGTGAATTTCTGTTGAACAATTAAAACACAGCAAAAGAACTGATTTAGAATATGGAAGTCCTTCTATAAATAGAGGTGCAATTAATTAAACATTTAATTTGAATACAAATGTAGAATAATGAAAACAAGTGCACTGCCATACCTCATTGTCTTCCTATGCATGCATACATGCTCCGTCTTCAGTTGTGTCTGACTCTTTGTGACTCTATGGACTGCAGCCTGCCAGGTTTCTCTGTCTATAGGATTCTCCAGGCAAGAATACTAGAATTGGTTGCCATACTCTCCTCCAGGGGATCTTCCAGACCCAGGGATTGAACCCATATCTCCTGTGTCTCTTGCATCACAGGCGGATTCTTTACCACTGAGACACAGGGGAAGCCAACATTGTCTTTCTATAGCTCCTATAATTTCCTTAGTAGGAACTGGCAAATAGTAGAAACTTTAACTGGTCTCCATCTATTTTATTTTCTACTTTTTATCTACTATTCATTTAAATGACTGCTTTCCTGTGCTTCAATCCAAACTCCCAATATGTTCCTGTTATTTTCAACACTGCATTTTGTAATAGGCCAATTATTTAGGGCACATGGATATCCGGAATTTGGTTTTTTTTTCCTGTTATACACATCTATCATATCAAAAATGTGGAAGAAGTGAGTATCCCATGATGCTCTCTTTATATATACCTATCTATATATATAGATATAAATAACATAGGGTTTAAGAATATGGCTTCTAAGCCAGACAACCAACTACCAGTTGATAATCACTTACCTCTCTGTGCTTAATTTTCTTCTTCATGAAAATTAGGATGAGAGCCCCTTCTTGTAGTTCTGAGGATAAAATCAGTTAATGGAAAGATGTTTATAAAAGTATTAGACACACAGTGAAACATTAGTTTTGGGAGACAATTCTCCAGAGAGCTCTCATGTTTCTGCATGTCCCATGAGCAGAGGCACTGACTGTTTTCTTCCAGACTATCTTTTCAAGGATGTTTTTAGAGTGAACATCCTTGGAATATTGAGATACTGTCTCCCTCCTGATAAAATGGAAGATTTATTCACTGTCCATAAAATAAAGATAATGTCTCCCTCTGGGACAAAGTGTTAGCAGGTTTGCTGGAAGCTCATTATAAAGATTGGGTTCATTTTAGCTTGGAATTCCTCAGCGGTAATGCAAATACACAATGTGCTGACATAACCCACTCCCTTGTTTTCCTGTGGGAACTGGGACTTGGAGAATAGGCGCAAGAAAATTTCAGTACTCTGGCTACTACCAACACTGTAAGCAGAAAACTTTCACTTGCCCCTGACTCACGAATCCCACGTCTTCTAGCATTCATGAAATCATGATGATATACCTTGCAAATTAGGCAGTAAAATTAAGGTTCAGACTCTTCACAGTTTTTAACAGTCAGAGATGTTATTACTATACTTTCCTCTCCAAGGTTATATATAACTTTCCAACTTTGAGCAAGAAAGTCTTTCTGAGATAATTGCAACCTGGATGGTTGCCCCCATTAATCACAAGCCTTTTCCCTTTCATTCTGAATCTTCACAATCTTCCTACCACCTACTATAAAATATAGCCCTAGTTGGAGAACCTAGTATTAAAAACTGGGAACAAACTGCTAATGCTAGTTTCTGTTGTTTCATCATTTCCTAGAAGCTACATGTCAATTACCATACTTACTACATCAATTTTCTAATTCTGTAAATTGAAGCATTTTCAATTTATCAGGAGTGTGCAGTCTTCTGCGCAGGAGTTTTCTTTCTTTGTTGGATTTTCCTCACTCCACTATAATCTCTGTTGCTTTATTGTCTCAATAATTTTTTACTCAAAATATTTAGCTGGCCAAAAAGTTTGTTCAGATTTTCCTTACCATCTTATAGGAATATTCGAACAATAATTTTGTCCAACACAATACTCCACCTTCAGGTGCTTTAAATTTTCAAAAAAGTAAAATATAGACAAGGACTGCATGCTTCTATTCATGATCTGAGCAATGGTGCACGAATAAAGTTAGCGATACTTAGTCCAAGATGTTTTATGATGAAACTTTTGTGTTTTTCATTTATTTTAATTCAGTCCTTGATATCTAATGAACAAATCTCAAAACATTCTGCAAAATCATTTCGATATAATGATATTTGTTTATTAGTATTTTATGCAACACATCAGCTTTTATAAGCCTATCTCCTATGGTGTTTCCTGTGCAATAAACCATGAGAAGAGTTTACCATACCCTATGGTTTCAGCACCAGTTTATTAAGTCCTTTAGTAAACATAACTCAGCTGGTCTAAGGATTTTGAGCAGTTATTTAAAACAATGTTTTAAAATCACTAATTTTTGAATTATTTGCTAATATTGTTAATAATACAATATAAAATTATTATAGTTATTACTGTATTACTTTATTGAATTTGAATTTCAAAGACAAATTTAGAATCTGAGTCACTTTATTTGTAAAGATAGGTTTGTCCCAATACTATAATACTGAGGATCAATCTGAAAACAAAAGTTGAATACTTCTGAAATGTCTTTATTTCCCCACTAACATCATCAGTCGCTATGTCTTATACAAACAGAAAAGCACACACAAGCATACATACAGACATACTGTACAAACACCACCATCATCCACATGGAATAACTACAAAGAAAGATGGAAGAGGGCTCAGGAAGTGGAAATTATATACTATTTAATTTTGTTTCATGGATAAAATATGTTTGTAATATCTTGCATATTTTTATATAAGCCTGAGTAATCTGGCAGGCCTCATAGGTAGATACCAAATCAAGCAGGCGAATTTCTGGGAAAATTCAGAAATGTCTATTGTCTACAAAGCTACTCTACATGGATGTTGATTGACCAAAATCTTTAACCCTCATTTGGGTTTATTTTCATATACATAATGTAACAGAAGTCTAGAGTCTCCATCCCGAGTTCACAAACGTACAAGCAGGGTGAGGATACTGTTATCTCTTCATTAGATTTGGGGGTCTCTCCACCATTCTTTATTCTCTGGATCTCCTGCCTTAACAGGTGTTGATGTTGTTTTCCAGTATTGAAGTATTTTCACTTGAAACTTCTTTTCATCCACCTGACCTTAGCATTTTTAGCAAAAATCTTCCTCTATAATTAATCACATATGCTTTATACACATGATTGGAAACACACACATAATCTCCTTGTGTATATGGGTATGTGTGAGGTAATTTATACTAAGAAATACATATTTGGTCTGTTGTATTTCTGGTACAGAGCTCATAAAACTCATGGTTATTTCCTAACTGATAAGTGCTGCTATAAAGGTGTCTTGATATTCACAACAAGCTCCTTTCAACCACACTTAAGTATTTGTTAATAAGGTGACTTTTGGATTTCACCTAATGATGGCAGCTGGTTGCTAAAGGAACTAACAACTTTATTGGAGGGTTGGAATTTATGTCCCAGCCTAATGAGTGGAGGGGGATGGAAGTTTAATTAATCTTCTGAACAGAGACAATTATTAAGTCAAACGTGCCTATGAAATGAAGGCTCAAATGAAAAAGACTGGAAGAGCTTCTGGGTTGTTGAATATATGGCATATTGAGTTTTAGGGAGAGTACCACACCCAGAGAGCATGGAAGCTCCTTCCCACATAACTTACCCTATGCATCTCTTTCATCTGGTGGTCTCTGAGTTGTTATCTTTTATACTAAAACAGTAATCTAGTAAGTGAAATGTTTCTGTAAGCCATTCTAGCAAATTAAACCAATCCAAGGAGGGGATCATAGAAATCTAATCTATAGAAGATCGATCAGAAGCACAGGTGATAACTTGGACTTGAGAATGATACCTGAACTGAGAAGCACTTAATATGTGGGGCTGATTAATAGTGTATTACACTTGTTGTTTCTAAACAAAGTCACTAAGTTGAGTGCAACTCTTTGAGAACACGTGGAATGCAGCACACCAGGCTTCCTTGTCCTTCACTATCTCCCAGAGTTCATTTAAACTCATGTTGACTGAATTGATGATGTCATCCAACCATCTCATCCATACATGACACTGGAAAACCATACCTTTGACTATATGGACCTTTGTCAGCAAAAGTGATGTCTCTGCTATACAATACGCTGTCTGGGTTTGTCATAGTTTTCCTTCAAAGGAGCAAGTATCTTTTAATTACATGACTCCTTTCACCTTCTGCAGTGATTTTGGAGCCCAAGAAAATAAAATCTGTCACTGCTTCTACTTTTCCCCACCCATTTGCCATGAAGTGATGGGACCAGATGCCATGATATGAGTTTTTGATAGTTGAGTTTTAAGCCAGCTTTTCGCTCTCCTCTTTCACCCTCATCAAGAGACTCTAGTTTTTCTATGTTTTCTGCCATTGGAGTAGTATCATCTGCATATATGAGGTTTATGGTATTACATAGACAGTATCATAAAAGAGTTAAACTGTTGGATACCCGGCTGTTCTCAGGATGATTTTGTGATATGGAAGAAACACACAGGTCAAAGAAGAGTAATGAAGAAAAAATTGTTGCCTTTTATTATTTTCACATAAAACAATCCAGCTTTACCAAAAATAATTTTGCATAGTTTTGAATATGAGGTAGATTGATTAGAGAACATTATGGACTGAAAATCTGTGGAGGGGCTCCATAAGGGAAGGATTTTTCCTTTCACTTTCTTATGCTGTCACTTTCCTCTACCAAACAGAAAAAAAGCAATGAGTTAGTTATAAAACTAGGACTTTTGTTTCATTTAAAATTATTTCATTTCAGTATCATTACTTTAGTAATTTTGTTACAAAAATTTTACAGATGCTGTTGTTCAGTCGCTCAGTCCTGTCTGAATTTCTGTGGCCCTATGGACTGCAGCACCCCAGGCTTGCCTGTCCTTTACCATCTCCTGGAGTATGCTCAAACTCTTGTCCATTGAATTGGTGATGCTATCCAACCATCTTATTCTCTGTCACCCTCTTCTCATCTGCCTTCAATTTCTCCCAGAATCAAGGTATTTTCCAATGAGTTGGCTCTTCACGTCAGGTGGGCAAAGTATTGGAGTTTCAGCATCAGTTGTACCAATGAACATTCAGGGGTGATTTCTTTGTTTTTTTTTATTTTTATTTATTTCTTTCAACTTTTTTATTTTTACTTTATTTTACTTTATAATACTGTATTGGTTTTGCCATACATTGACATGAATCCACCACGGTTTAGAATTGACTGGTTTGATCTCCTTGCAGTCCAAGGGACTATCAAGCGTTTTCTCCAAAACCACAGCTCAAAAGCATTAATTCCTCGGAGCTCATCCTTCTTTACGGTCCAACCCTCACATCCATAAATGACTACTGGAAAAAACATAACTTTGACTAGACGGACCTGTGTCAGCAAAGTGATACCTCTGCTTTTTTAATACATTGTCTAGGTTTGTCATAGCTTTTCTTCCAAGGAGTAAGCAGCTTTCAATTTCACGGCTGCAATCACCATCCAGTGATTCTGGAGCCAAAGAAAATAAAGTCTGTCACTGTTTCCATTATTTTTCCATCTATTTGCCATGAAGTGATGCCACAATCTTTGTTTTTTGAATTTTGAGTTTTAAGCCAGATTTTTCATTCTCCTTTTTCACCTTCTTCAAGAGGCTCTTTAGTTCTTCTTTGCCTTTGCTATTTGAGTGGGATCATCTGCGTATACAAGGTTATTGAAATTTCTCCCATCAATCTTGATTCCAGTGTGTGCTTCATCCAGCCTGGCATTTTGCATGATGTACTCTGCATATAAATTAAATAAGCAGGGTGACAGTATGCAGCCTTGAAGTATCCCTTTACCAATTTTGAACCAGTCTATTGTTCCACGTCCAGTTCTAATTGTTGCTACTTGACCTGCATACAGATTTCTCAGGATTCAGGTGAAGTGGTCTGGTATTCCCCTCTCTTTAAGAATTTTCCAAAGTTTGTTGTAATCCACACAGTCAAAAGATTTAGCATAGGGAATGAAGCAAAATTAGATGTTTTTCTGGAATTCTTTTGCTTTTTCTATGAGCCAACAAATTTTGGCAATTTGATCTCTGGTTCCTCTGTCTTTTCTAAATCTAGCTTGAACATCTGGAAGTTCTCAGTTCACGTACTGTTGAAGCCTTGCTTGGAGAATTTTGAGCACTACCTTGCTGGCATGTGAAATGATTGTGCTGCAGTATGAATAATTTTTTGTCCTTCCTTGAGATTGGAATGAAAATTGATGTTTTCCAGTCCTGTGGCCACTGCTGAGTTTTCCGAATTTCCTGGCACATTGAATGCAGCACTTTCACAGCATCATCTTTTAGCATTTGAAATGGCTTAGCTGGAATTTCATAACCTCCACTAGTTTTTTGCATAGTGATGCTTCCTAAGGCCCACTTAATACTCCAGGATGTCTGGCTCTAGGTGAGTGATCACACCATTGTGGTTATTCTATCTGGGTCATTAAGATCATTTTTGTATAATTCTTCTGTGTATTCTTGCTACCTGTTCTTAATATTTCTGCATCTGCTAGGTCCACACTGTTTCTGTCCTTTATTGTGCCCATCTTTGCATTAAACGTTCCCTTGATATCTCTCATTTTCTTGATGAGATCTCTAGTATTTTCCATTCTGTTGTTTTCCTCTGTTTCTTTGCATTGTTCACTTAGGAAGGCTTTCTTATCTATCTTTGCTTTCTTTGGAACTCTGCATTCAGGTGGGTGTATCTTTCCTTTTCTCCTTTGCCTTTCAATTAAATGTATTTTAATTAAATATTTCCCAAAGAGAATTTCAAATTTTATTGTCTTCCTAAACTAACAAATAAAAGAAGTGGAGTCATGCACCAGGGTTTGAGAAAAGAAAAGGTTATGATTCCAAAGATTTTGAATCTTTCATTTAAATGATTAAAACAATGTGTCAGTATCCTTGGTTTCATATTTTCATGGATGAAATAATTTTTCATATTTCATTTCTTATTAGACTGATAAGCCAAGTTGCTCCCATGATTCCTCACATACTAGGTATGTGACCTAAGACTAGTTACTTTAAAACGCTCAAATCTCAGGTATTAGGTATAAGTAAAATGGGAGTAGAAGTTGTCTTTCACTGTGTTGTAAAGAGAATTATATGGGATGATGCATGCAAATTGCTGACATAGTGTTTCTTCTAAAATAAATACTGAATAAATGTTACCTATTGATATTTTGTTTCATATTAAAATCATTATTATTGTATTAATCTTTTATTATTTTTACTAAAACAAGTGAAAAAATATATTTTAATGACTACTTTGAGCATTCTGTGCTAGGCATATACTTTGCTTCACACAGGGTCCTGGTAAACCCCTTTAGCCTGTCTAGTCTTTCTGAGTTTCTGACTTAGACATCTAGACTGAATTCTCTCTTGTGGTTCTTGAATCTTGCCTTATGCTCTTAGTGTGAAGAATTCTGTATGATTACTAGTATCACAATCTCTCATAAATGTGCAGTTATTTCCACAAATCAGCATATCTATACAGGTTGTCCACACAGTTTAGTAGTACACGTGATAGAGAAAAGTTTTACAATCTTTTTGCTTTGTCTTTGTTTACTTAAGGAAACTGTGACATCCCACTTGCATACTAATTATTTTAAAAATTAGAAAACGAAATGTAAAGATACAAGACAAAATAAATAGGCTGTATTCACAGCACTGAGACAAATATTATTAGCATTTGGTTTTATTTTCTTCTAGGCTTATTGCTTTACATTTTACACAATTAAGTACTGTAATAAATATAAAATATGTACATGCTGCTTTCTTTTTAAAGCTTATCTAGTTGCTTGCTGTATGCAAAGTCCTAAGTGCTTAATACATATTACCCATGCTGAGTACCTAATCTATTATTTTAACAATTTTTTAGAACATAGAGTAAAGTGCATAAAACCCATAAGCATATTTTAAATAAATATTATAAATTCAGCATCCAGGTGAAGAAGCAGAATATTGTCCACATACTAGGAACTCCACTGAGTACCTCTCTCTAATCAAATCTTTCTTGCTGTTCTCTCCCAGAGATAACTATAATCTTGAGTTTTGTCCTAGCCACTTGCTTGATTTTTCCCACTATTTTAATTTCCTTATGGATATGCAATTAGGATAGTGCCAAGCATGAAAAATAAACTGAAATTTTCCCTTCACTGCAAATCAACAAGTCAGCATACTGAATTTCACATATGTTGGCAAAAGACATGACTTCTCTATCAGAGACAAAATAGTTGACTAATCACAGCATTAGCAGTAGCCAGAGCTAGCATGTGTACAAATTTCCCAAGTCCCCTTTCCCAAAGGAAAATTTGAAGAGGGACAGATAACACCCACACAAGCAGTGGGGTAGATAACAGGAGAGGAACTCTGAGCTTAAAGAAACTATCTTTGTTATAATTTGCAGCAAATGTGCCTAGGTTTAGCACCAGAAGACATGAGGTTTAGTAAATGGGACAGTAAAGGGAACTGCCTTTTGTTGGGGAGGGGTAGGGATATAGTGGAGACAGTCTATTTCCTGTTTTAAAAAAAGATAATCCTTGAAAAAAATAATCAAAATCAAAGGCAGTTGATGCTGTTGCTCAAAAATATATGCAGAAAAACATGAGCGCTCTAGATGAATTGTCATCCAATAGCCAGCAACATTTGCTGACAAGTCAGTCCTTTCTTTATTTGCAAATGTACTTCTCCTTTCTTTATTTGCAAATGTACTTCTCACATCATATATTTCCGTAAGTTTCTGGATCACTTTTGTCCTACTGTTTTATTCATCTACCTTGCAGTATTATCACATTATCTTGACTATTGTCTTCTTAAAAAATATTCTTAATTTTTAGTACAACTTCATTTCTAAATAGTTACTTGTTATATATTACAAGGTAACATTTACTATATTTCACCATTCTTAGATTTAATGTTTTAAAGAATTAACTTTTTCGAGTCCTAAGTTTAAAACAGAAAGTGAGAGGACAGTACAGACATTTTCCTTATTCCCTCTGCCTCCACACAGAGACAGATTCCATACCCCAATTATCAATATCACATACCAGAGTGGTACATTTATTACCAAGAACAAACCTACATTGACACATCCTTATCATTCAAAGGTCATAGCTTATCTTAAGATACACTCTTGTGTGATGTGTACTTAGTTGCTCAGCCATGTCTAACTCTTTGTGACCCCATGGACTGTAGCCCGCCAGGCTCCTCTGTCCATGGGGATTCCCCAGGCAAGTGTACTGGAGTGGGTTACCATGCACTCCACCAGGGGATTTTCCCAATCCAGGGACCGAACCCAGGTCTCCTGCATTGCGGTCAGATTCTTTATCATCTGAGCCACCAGGGAAGGTTCACTCCTAGTGCCGTATATTCTGTGGGTTTGGACAAATGTATAATGGCATAGGGTTATCATTACAATAATATACAGAGCATTTCCACTACCCTAAAAATCCTCTGTGCTTTATCTATTTCTCTTCACTCCCTCCACCTCTGACAAATGCAAATCATTTTATTGTCTCCACAGCTTTACCAGAGTATCATATAGTTGGAATCATGTATTTCTATATAATATATAGCCTTTACAGATTGGCTTCTATTGCTTAGCAATATACATTTAAGGTCCCTCCATGTCTTTTCATAGTTTGATAGCTCATTTACTTTTAGCACTATTATGTCTTCTAATAAAATGTTTCTAACTGAAAGCAATATCATATTATACTCATCATCATTTTTTATTAAGTCTCTCTATGTATGTTATCTTTCTAGAGTTTCTTGGCTGCTATTGAGTTGGAAATTCTATAATTTTCTATGTGAATTTCTTGCATGATTGCAAAAGTTATCTATAGGTATATCATATTCAGATGCTGTTTAAATAGGACATTTGATTTTTTGTTTGTATTTAGTTGATAGAAATAAGATGCATATTATATATATAAATATATGCATTTATTTTCTGTTTCTATCATCTTTGTGACTCTTTTATTAATTCAAATTTTTATTCTTAGATACTTTTATATTATATGTATAAATTAGTATATTTCAGCTGTAGTACTTTTAACTGTATTTTTTCTTGCCTCCATACTTTTTTTAGAAGCTTGGGTAAAATGTTAAATAGAACCTGGAATAGACAATATTCTTTATTCTTAAATTCAGTGGAAATGATGTCAATATTTGACAATTAAGTGAGATGTTTACTACACTATCAAGTTATATAAACTAACTTCTGTTTGCTTGCTTTTTAAGCCTTTTTAAAATCATTAATAGATACTTGCTTCTACAAATTACTTTGCTACCTCTGTAGAGATGACTATGAATTGGTATATAGTTTTATATTTTTAAATAGTTGATATGATGAATTACTTAATTATCTATATCCTGATATAAATTATATTCTCAGACGGTAAAGAAACTGCCTGCAATATGGAAGGCCTGGGTTCAGTCCCTGAGTTGGGAAGATTCCATGGAGGAGGGCATGGAAATCCATTCCAGTATTCTTGCCTGAAGAATCCCATGGACAGAGGAGCCTGGTGGGCGACAGTCCATGGAATTGCAAGGAGTTGAACATGGCTGAGCAACAAAGCACAGCACAGCAGAACATATAAGTAAATATGGTCATGAGATATTCTTTTCCATATATTGAGGGTTTCAGTTTCCATATATTAAACAATATTGCTATATTTATTAAAATAAGTGTGATTGGTCTTCACTGTGCTTTAAATAATATTCTTCGGATTACATATCAAAATTATACTGGGTTAACAGTATGCATTGGAGAGTATTCTTTCTCTCAATTTCCTAGAAAAATCAGCATAAAATTAGGAGTATTTATTCCCTGAACTATTTGTAGAACCAACCACAGAAGAAATTTAGAATTTCATTTGTGCTTTTGCTAAAACTATGGGTTTAATCTTTTTTACTTTTGTTGTTAGAATAAGTCAGACTTTCCATTTCTTTCTGTATCAGTTGGATGATTTTTTGTTTGTTTGTAGTCTGTGGAATAACTTGGTGGTGAAGAGGAATCTACTTCTGAATTTCCTTATTTAAATCCCATATGTGTCATTTATTGACTACTACATTAGCTAAATTACTTAACTTTCTATGACTCAGTACATCAATATCTATATTCTTTTTACATTGATATTAGGAATGTACATTAGTACAAACCCCTTTGAAAACTCTTATAGCTCTTCTAATATTCAACTAAAGTTTTGTTTTGGAGTCCTATCTATTAGAATATATAAAGCATTTGTAATTAACGAATTGGAAATTGAAACAACAATGGGATAGCACTTTACACCTATTAGATGGCTAAAATTAAACACACACACACACACACACACACACACAAATACCATAGGCGTGTAAGAATGCAGAACAAAAATAACTATTTTTGGTAAAAATGCAAAAATGGTACACCAACTTTGGAAGACAGTTCTGCAGGTTTGTTTTTTTTTTTCTTACAAATCTACACATAGCTGAATGCTAAAACCCAGCAATCATGCTCACAGGTATTTATCAAAATAAACTGAAACTTTATGTCCTCATAAAAATCTGCACCCAAATATTTGTAACAGTTTTATTCAAAATCACTTAGAAGCAACAAGAATGTTTTTTGATACATGAATGGATAAATAAACTATGGTGTATCCATATAATGATATCATTCAGTGATGAAAAAATGAGCTATTTAGCCATAATAAAACATGTATGAACCTTCAAGAACTTTGCTACATGAAAGAAGCAATGTGAATAGTCTGCATACTCTATAATTCCAATTACATAACATTCTGGAAATAGGAAAACTGTAGAGACAGTAAACAAATCAGTGATTGCCACGGGTTTAGAAGTGGATTAAATAGTTGAAATACAAAGGAATTTTTAGAAGAGTAAAATTATTTTGTATGATACTGCAATATGGATATATGATATTATGCATTGGTCAAAGCCTATAGAACTTTATAGCACAAAAAGTGAAAGCTAATGCATTCAAATTTTAAAAATCTCTCTTAAGATGTTCAGGGATCCCAGAATGAAAGCAGATTGTGACAAAGGGATTTGCTATTTCAAATGTATTAAACAACCTCACTGAAGTGGGCATGAGGAAAAGCTAATGCCCTAAGTCACTTTGGAAATGAATGGAATTATAAAACTATATGCGTGTGTTCTGTGAGAACTTTGCTCCACATGGGAAAGGGTATCATCAATGCAGTAGGTTCCCACAAAGTGAACTACTAGACTCTGTAGGTCAGCTTAGGTCAAAAGTGGGATGGCTACCAAAAGCACACTAAACAGGAACTGTAGAGGAAAATTGTTCTATCCAGAGACTTTTCAAGGGCTGTGATTATTTTCCTAGTTCTTTGTACATTTGAGTCTCCCTTTTTTACTTCCTTTAAATATGTCCATTTTACAGGTGGAAAAATCTGTGCCTAGCAACTAACTACAGCTTGTTTACATGCTATTTTATTTAGATGTGTATGTGTGTATGTTCTGTGAAAATAGGCCTTCATCTTATTTCTACAACTGTATACAGAGCTTAGGAACATTACACATTGAGTTTTTAACTGCACACATTCTGTAATTCTTTCAACAAATATTTCTTAAGCCTCTACTACATGAAAGATATTATGATAGACTCTGGGAATATAACAGTAAAAAAGAGACCTCATGAAGCATAAACTCTTAAGGACTGAATTATGCCTTCCTCCACTCTTATGCTGAAGTTCTAACCTCTAATATGATTGTATTTGGAGGGCTTTTAAAGAGGTAATTAAGGTAAAATGAGGTTGTAAGGGTGGAGCCCTAATCCAATATGACTGGTGTCATTACAAGAAATGGAAGAAATGGCAAGGAGTCTTGACTTGGCCAAAGGAATGGCTTCAGGACAAGTCAGATTTATTAGCACCTTGCTCTTGGATTTTCAGCCTCCATAACTGAGAAAATAAATTTCTGTTGTTAGAGCCACCCAGCTTGTGGTATTTTGTTATGACAGTCCCAGCCAACTAATAGCTAAACCATGATTTGGTATTTTTTCCAATAAAATGTGAAGCCACAGAAGAGCGTAAGAAGAGAGGTAACGCAATAATTTTTGTGTTCAGTAAGAAATACTATGAAAGATTAGATTGCAGGTAAGCAAAAAGTAACATTAGAGATCAGTTATGTTATTTAGGCAAAAAAGAATCATTATTTTATGTTGAGCAGATTTGTAAATTAGTTTTTGCTGAGAAATGGCAAATAGATTAAAATATAAATACTTTTCTTTAAAATTAGAGCTTAATATAAGGTTAATAAAATAATTTTGAACAATGTTTAGATTTATAATATTAATTTACATATATGATAAAGGTCTTAATGATGGAAAATCTAGTGATGACAAATTATTATACTTTACAAAAATAAAAAGTATAATAGGATTCAGGATGATATTGGCACAAACAAAAACTGATTAAACTGTTTTATAACTTAATGCTTTACATTGCATTTTAAACAAATATTTTAAAATAAATGTAAGTTACTTCTGTTAATATAAAGTTTGTGTTCCAAAGTAAAATACATATAATATACAAATATATTCAACAATAATATATGAAAAGAGTTAAAATAACTTACCACATTTGGCACATAAGTCCTCAGCAAATGATTCGGGTACATTTTATGTTTTTTCCTACACTGTATCTGTTTTTGCCTTACATCTTCTTCACTTGGACTCTGTACATAGACCATTTAATCTCTTCTCAAAACTGAGAGTGATAGATATCTGGTGTTCCAGGTCACAGAATAACTTGGAGAAATTGCTAATCATCTAGAACAAAATGGTTTTGAAATAAATCCACTGTGAGGTTGAATCATGACAAATACAAATAGCAATATTTGAGAATTATAATAGATATTAATCCATCACCACTTCCTTGCTGCTGCCTCATTCTGCAATAAAAACTTGTGGAACATTAGAAAATCAGTCATAATGAAATAAAGTTGTTTTTGGTCTCCAACCAGCCATATGATCCTGCACCGAAAAATAAAACACTCATTATATATGAATAATCCAGATAAATGAGTCATTTGAGAATGTCAAAATTGGATTCTGAATGGTAGTCTGGCCAGCAGAAAAAACATATGGAAAAAAATTAGCTAATCATGCTATAAGAAATCCTGCTATTGTCTGTCCACAACCCTTCTTCTTTTCTTAGAGGAGTCAGGACTAAATATCATTAAGAGCTTCTGATAGCATCAGTTTTTGCTTTCTGGGCAATGGAAAATTAGATTATCCATAAGAGATAACAGATAAATCTTACGTATAAATCCAACTAAAACTGACAGAACTGAACTGAACTGAATTGTAAGAATAGCCCCTAGATTATAATTATGGAATTAGAGCATAATTTTATTTGTTTTAGAACCTGATCATTTACATGACTCATGCAGAAATTGTATGGGGGGGGCAAATTTAATTTAGACTACAAACGTCTCAGTTATAAAAGTATTTGCCTGAGTTCCATCAAACTGTTCTTTAAACCAACACCAATCTCTTAAATACCTTGCATTATTAATAAACTGGGTGTGTGTATACATATGCATTTGCATGTGCATGCCAGGATAAAAGGAAAACATTTGCTTTCCTACCAAAATCACATATCTATAGAAATTCTAATTCTTTTAATCCTGTAAATTCAGCTATGACTCTCTGCCTGTTGCTCATCGTCTCCTCATGCGTATAAATCCTAATTGTCATAGGCCACAAAAAATTCTTCCTTACACTCCAAGAAAAAAATATTGAGCTTACGTGTCACTTATATTGAATGATATATTCTTTTTATCCACAACATTTAAATAATAATAATAAAATAGAAATTAATCTCCTGGACAGCTCAAGTCCAGTCATTATATCTAGAGAAATTGAGAGAAGGAGAGTAAGCACTGAGGGCACAGAAAGGACTGAAATGACTTGAGATCAGGTGCATGAACCTAAATTCCTTCATCAGCAGCATACATAGTCCCCCTGATTACTCTGCACTTTTTTCTTTTGGGGCTGCACTGTGTGGTTTATGTGATCTTAGTTCCTGACTAGGGACTGAGCCTGCGCCCTCTTCAGAGGAAGTGTAGAGTCCTAACCACTGGAGGGTCAGGGAAATCCTCGAGGATCCAATTATTCTGAAGAAAACCTTAGAAATGGCATATTATTCAGTCCCCTACTTTGCAAGAGCTGGGTTGGAATCCAAGAAATGAGATCTGGTTTTGGTCCTTCATCATTTAGTGGCTAAAACTTAATAAGAATTGAGGTCTCCTATCCTCTCTTTCAGTTTCCATTCAAGTTATAATTATCATTCAACTTTAAAATTCTGATGTAAAATTAACTACATCCAGGACGAACTTGATTTTTCCTTCATTCCTAATCATGAGGTTTTCCCACTATATGTAGTCATTTTCTATTTTACTGCTATTGCCACAAAGTTTCATGAACAATTGACAAAAGTGACAGAAACACAAAAATATAGATTGATAGAAACACAGTAATTTCATTGGTATTATATAAACCCAGCCTGGGTATCTGGAATACTTATTAGATAAGAGATGTTTTGTGATTAAGAAAGTTGATATACTAAAGCTTTCTTCCTTAAGTCTTTTTCTTGTTTTCTTGTAGACATTACTTATTAAGCCCAGCTCAAGTAACATTCTGAGACAGAAGAGACAAAAACCTAGGTTAAACTTTCTAGAAGGTTAATGGGGTTATGCACTGGAAAAGATGAATCGGATGTACTTTTCCCATGCCAGACTGGGTGAAAGAGAAGACGGCAACTCAGAAATGCCAATAAACAAAAGCACAAACAAAAGTCTGCTCTTGTTAGGCAAAGTACCCAGAAAGAAATAGATTGGAAAGAAGAAAGCTTTCAGACCTTAAGTGTTCTGATCTGGCCAAATAGTACCAAAATAATCACCACCCCACCCTAGTTTAGCCAGAAAAGGTCCATGAGGAAACTAAATTCTAGTCTCAATAGGCTCAACAAATCTTCCCAAATCTCCTTCCCTTCCTGGGTGAGGAAGGGGTAGTGGTGGGCTGGACTTGAGGAGCCAAGATTTTCATCCTCAGTGCCAAAGACTGCTCAAACTACTGCACAATTGCACTCAATTTACACGCTAGTAAAGTAATACTCAAAATTCTCTAAGCCAGGCTTCAGCAATACGTGAACCATGAACCTCCAGATGTTCAAGCTGGTTTTACAAAAGGCAGAGGAACCAGAGATCAAATTGCCAACATCTGCTGGATCATCAAAAAAGCAAGAGAGTTCCAGAAAAACATCTATTTCTGCTTCATTGACTATGCCAAAGCCTTTGACTGTGTGGATCACAATAAACTGTGGAAAATTCTGAAAGAGATCGGAATAACAGACCACCTGACCTGCCTCTGGAGAAACCTATATGGAGGTCAGGGAGCAACAGTTAGACCTGGACATGGAACAACAGACTGGTTCCAAATAGGAAAAGGAGTACGTCAAGGCTGTATATTGTCACCCTGCTTATTTAACTTATATGCAGAGTACATCATGAGAAACGCTGGGCTGGAAGAAGCACAAGCTGAAATCAAGATTGCTGGGAGAAATATCAATAACCTCAGATATGCAGATGACACCACCCTTATGGCAGAAAGTGAAGAGGAACTAAAGAGCCTCTTGATGAAAGTGAAAGTGGAGAGTGAAAAACTTGGCTTAAAGCTCAACATTCAGAAAATGAAGATCATAGCATCTGGTCCCATCATTTCATGGGAAATAGATGGAGAAACAGTGGAAACAGTGTCAGACTTTATTTTCTGGGGCTCCAAAATCCCTGCAGATGGTGATTGCAGCCATGAAATTAAAAGACGCTTACTCCTTGGAAGAAAAGTTATGACCAACCTAGATATCATGTTCAAAAGCAGAGACATTACTTTGCCAATAAAGGTCCGTTTAGTCAAGGCTATGGTTTTTCCATTGGTCATGTATGGATGTGAGAGTTGGACTGTGAAGAAGGCTGAGCGCCAAAGAATTGATGCTTTTGAACTGTGGTGTTGGAGAAGACTCTTGAGAGTCACTTGGACTGCAAGGAGATCCAACCAGTCCATTCTGAAGGAGATCAACCCTGGGATTTCTTTGGAGGGAATGATGCTAAAGCTGAAACTCCAGTACTTTGGCCACCTCATGTGAAGGGTTGACTCATTGGAAAAGACTCTGATGCTGGGAGGGATTGGGGACAGGAGAAGGGGACAACAGAGGATGAGATGGCTGGATGGCATCACTGACTTGATGGATGTGAGTCTGAGTGAACTCTGGGAGTTGGTGGTGGACAGGGAGGCCTGGTGTGCTGCGATTCACGGGGTCACAAAGAGTAGGACACGACTGAGTGACTGAATTGTACTGAACTGAGGCAACAGTGACATACCCTGCCCCTCCCTGTTACAGTGGTATCAAAGGAGGCCTCCTGGATAGTCAGAAATTTCACTACCATCCTCCCACGGTGGGGTCCATGGAGGCCATGCTCCCCTTCTAGGCAGTATAATTAGTGGAGAAATAGTGGAAATCTGAAATTCCATACCAACCCTTCCTTCTTGGTGGAGACATATATTTCTACCCTGCTCTGCGCTCTAAAGATATGGTATAACCCCTTTTCCAGTGCTAAGGTGACAGAGAAAGACTACTAAAACATGATTTAAATAATTTCCAGAGGCTCATAATACTGAAGTAGTCAATTTTCAATTAAAATTATCATTCCTTATACATACAATGAACCAGAAAAACTTCAACTTGGATGAAAAAAAGAAATCAACTAATATCAACTCCAAGATGATATAGATGTAAGAATTATCTGAAATAGATTTTAAAGCAGTTGCCATAAAAAATTGATCATAAGTGTTTAAAGTTGCATTTCAAGATGGCAGAGTAGAAGGACGTGCGCTCATCTTCTCCTGCAAGAACTCCAAAATTACAACTCACTGCTGAACAACTCTCCACAGGAGAATGTTGGATCCCACCAAAAAAAGATACCCCACATCCAACGGCAAAGGAGAAGCCCCAGCAAGATGGTAGGAGGGGTGAAATTGTGTTTGGAATCAAACCCCATAGCCACCAGAGACTCTCAGGGGCTCAAACAAACCTTGTGTGCACCAGGATCCAGAGACACTACAGAGACTGAGCCAGAACTGTGTTTGAGTGTCTCCTGTGGAGGCTTGGGTCATCAGTGGACTGCTGCAGGGACAGGGGCTCTGGGTGCAGTAGACCTGGGTATGGCATAAGCCCTCTTTGCGGAAGTCACCATTAACCCCACCATAGAGCCACCAGAACTTACACAGAACTGGGGAAGAGACTCTTGGAGGGCACAAACAAAACCTTGCACACACCAGGACCCAGGAGAAAGGAGCAGTGACCCCACAAGAGACTGACCCAGACTTGCCCGTGATATCCAGGAGTCTCAAGTGGAGGTGTGGGTTGGCAGTGGCCTGCTGCAGAGTTGGGAGCATCGTGTGCAGCAGTGCCTGCATGGGGCATTTTGAAGGAGGTCTCCATTAACTTTATTACCTCCACCATAGTTTGGCCTTAGGTCAAACAACAGGGAGGGAATACATTCCTGCCATTCAACAGAAAATTGGATTAATGATTTACTGAGCATGGCCCTGGCCTTTGGAACAAGACCCAGTTTCCCCCTCAGTCAGTCTTTCCCATCAGGAAGCTTCCATAAGCCTCTTTTCCTTCTCCATAGGAGAGCTGCTGCTTCTAAGTGCTTCGATCATGTCCAATTCTGTGCTACCCCATAGATGGCAGCTCATCAGGCTCCACAGTCCCTGGGATTCTCCAGGCAAGAACACTGGAGCAGGTTGCCATTTCCTTCTCCAATGCATTAAAGTGAAAAGTGAAAGTGAAGTCGCTCAGTCATGTCCGACTCTTAGTGACCCCAAGGACTGCAGCCTACCAGGCTCCTCTGTCCATGGGATTTTCCAAGCAAGAGTACTGGAGTGGGGTGCCATTGCCTTCTCCCCATCAGAGAGCAGACAGAATGAAAACCATAAACATAAACCATAAACAGAAAACAAACCAATCTGATCACATGGGCCACACTCTTGTCTGACTCAATGAAACTATGAGCCATGCCATGTAGGGCCACCCAAGACGGATACGTCATGGTGGAGAGGTCTGACAGAATGTGGTCCACTGGAGAAGGGAATGGCAAACCATTTCAGTGTTCTTGCCTCGAGAACCCCATGAATAGTAGGAAAAGGCAAAAAGATAAAATACTGAAAGATGAACTCCCCAGGTCAGTAGGTGCCCAATATGCTACAGTGGAGATTTCATTCCAGAAAAAACGAAGAGACAGAGCCAAAGTAAAAACACCCAGTTGTAGATGTAATGGGTGATGGAAGTAAAGTCCAGTGCTGTAAAGAGCAATATTGCGTAGGAACCTGGGATGTCAGGTCCATAAATCAAGGTAAATTGGAAGTGATCAAACAGGAGATGACAAGAGTGAACATTGGCATTTTTGGAATCAGTGAACTAAAATGACTGGAATGGCTGAATTTAAAACAGATGATCATTATATCTAATACCGAGGGCAAGAATCCCTTAGAAGAAATGGAGTAGCCATTGTAGTCAACAAAAGAGTCTGAAATGCAGTACTTGGATGCAGCCTCAAAAATGACAGAATGATCTCTGTTCATTTCCAAAGCAAACCATCCAATATCATGGTAATCCAAGTCTATGCCCTGACCAGTAACACTGAAGAAGCTAAAGTTGACTGGTTCTATGAAGACCTACAAGAGCTTCTAGAACTAACACCCAAAGAGTATGTCCTTTTCATTATAGGGGACTGGAATTCAAAAATAGGAAGTCAAGATATACCAGGAGTAAAGGGCAAATTTGACCTTGGAGTACAAAACGAAGTAGGTCACAGGCTAATAGAGTTTTGCCTAGAGAACACACTGATCATAGCAAACACCCTCTTCCAACAACACAAGAGAAGACTCTACACATGGACATCACCAGATGGTCAACACCAAAATCAGATTGATTATATTCTTTGCAGCCAAAGATGGAGAAGCTCTGTACAGTCAACAAAAACAAGACCGGGAGCTGACTGTGGCTCAAATCATGAACTCCTTATTGCAAAATTCAGACTTAAAGTAAAGAAAGTAGGGAAAACCACTACACCATTCAGGTCTGATCTAAATAAAAACACTTATGATTATCCAGTGGCAATGAGAAAACTGACAAATAGATTCAAGAGATTAGATCTGATAGACTGCCTAAAGAACTACAAAGTTTCCTGAGATTATACAGGAGGCAGTGATCAAGACTATCGCCAAGAAAAAGAAATGCAAAAAGGCAAAATGATTGTCTGAGGAGGCCTTACAAATAGCTAAGAAAAGAAAAGACACGAAAGGCAAAGGAGAAAAGGATATATACCTACTTGCATGAAAAGTTCCATTTAATAGCAAGGAGAGATAAGAAAGCCTTCCTCAGTGATCAATGTAAAGAAATAGAGGAAAAAAGTATAACAGGAAAGACTAGAGATCTCCTCAAGAATATTAGAGACACCAAGGGAACATTTCATGCAAGCATGGGCACAATAAAGGACAGAAATGGTATGGACCTAACAGAAGCAGAAGATATTAAGAAGAAGAGGCAAGAATACAGAAAAGAACTATAAAAAAGATCTTCATGACCCAGATAACCACAATGGTGTGATCACTCACCTAGAGCCAGACATCCTGGAATGCGAAGTCAAGTTGACCTTAGGAAGCATCACTACAAACAAAGCTGATGGAAGTGATGGAATTCCAGTTGAGCTATTTCAAATCCTGAAACATGATGCTGTGAAAGTGCTACACTCAATATGCCAGCAAATTTGGAAAACTCAGCAGTGGCCACAGGACTGGAAAAGGTCAGTTTTCATTCCAATTCCAAAGAAAGGCAATGCCAAAGAATGTTCCAACTACCACACAATTGCACTTATCTCAAATGCTAATAAAGTAATGCTCAAAATTCTCCAAGCCAGGCTTCAACAGTACATGAACCATGAACTTCCAGATGTTCAAGCTGGATCATCAAAAAAGCAAGAGAGTTCCAGAAAGACATCTACTTATGCTTTATTGACTATGCCAAAGCCTTTGACTGTGTGGATCACAACAAACTGTGGAAAATTCCTCAAGAGATGGTTAATAGTAGAACACCTGCCCTACCTCCTGAGAAATCTGTATGCAGGTCAAGAAGCAACAGAACTGGACATGAAGCAGACTGGTTCCAAATAGGAAAAGGAGTACATCATGACTATATATTGTCAACCTGCTTATTTAACTTATATGCAGAGTACATCATGAGAAATGCTGGACTGGATGCAGCACAAGCTGGAATCAAGAATGTTGAAAGAAATATCAATAATGCCAGATATACAGATGATACCACCCTTATGGAAGAAAGTGAAGAACTAAAGAGCCTCTTGATGAAACTGAAAAAGTGGATTGAAAAAGTTAACTTAAAACTCAACATTCAGAAAACGAAAATGGGATCTGGTCCCATCACTTCATGGAAAAATAAACGGGGAAATAATGAAAACAGTGACAGGCTATTTTTGGCAGAGGTGAGCTCTAAATTCACTGCAGATGGTGACTGCAGCCATGAAATTAAAAGATGCTTGCTCCTTGGAAGAAAAGGTATTACCAACAGAGATAGCACATTAATAAGCAGAGATATTACTTTGCCAACAAATGTCCTTCTAGTCAAAGCTATGGTTTGTCCAGTAGTCATGCATGGATGTGAGAGTTGAACTATAAAGAAAGCTAAGCACCGAAGAATTGAACTGTGCTGTTGGAAAAGACTTTTGAGAGTCCCTTGGACTGCAAGGAGATTCAACCAGTCCATCCTAAAGGAAATCAGTCCTGAATATTCATTGGAAGGACTGATACTGAAGCTGAAACTCCCATAATTTGGCCACCTGATGCGAAGTACTGACTCATTGTAAAAGACTCTGATGCTGGGAAAGATTGAAGGTGGGAGAAGGGGATATCAGAGGATGAGATGGTTGGATTGTATCATCGACCCTATGGACATGAGTTTGAGTAAGCTCCAGTAGTTGGTGATGGGCAGGGATGCCTGGCATGCTGCAGTCCATGGGTTTGCAAAGAATCAGATATGATTAAGAGACAGAACTGACTGAATTGTTTAAAGTAGCTATCATAAAAATAAGGAGCATGCTGGAAATAAATGGAAAAAAGTCTCAACAAAGAAACAGAAGATACAAAGAAGAACTAAAATGTAATTTTATTTTAAATTTTATTTATTAATAAAACTGGGGGGGTGGGGCTGTGCCACATGCAGATGTTTTTAGTTCTCCAACCAGGGATTGAACCAGTGAGCTCAGCATTAAATATGCAGAGTCCTAACCACTGGCCCACCAGGGAATTTCCTAAAATCAGATTATAGAACTGAAAGATGCAATACCAAAATTGAAAACTCAAAGAGTGAGTTCAACTGAAGAATGGAGAGGACAGAGGAAAGAATCAATAAATTCAAATGCAGAATAGGAATTATCTAGTCTGTTCAACAAAGAGAAAATACACTGGAAAAACAAGCAAAACAAAAATACAAAGCATATCCTTAGGGACTTAGACTGTAACAAAAGATATAAATAACATTTATGCCATTGGGGGGAGGATCTCAGAAACAAAGGATAAAGACAGTTATATTTAAAAAATATTTGAAAGAATAATGATTGGTAATATCTCAAATTCAGCATAAGACATAAACCTATTAGTTCAAGAGGCTTCAGTTCAGTTCAGTCACTCAGTCGTGTCTAACTCATTGCAATCCCGTGAATCGCAGCAAGTCAGGCCTCCCTGTCCATAAGCAACTCCCAGAGTTCACTCAAACTCATGTCCATTGAGTCAGTGATGCCATCCAGCCATCTCATCCTCTGTCGTCCCCTTCTCCTCCTGCCCCCAATCCCTCCCAGCATCAGAGTCTTTTCCAAAGAGTCAACTCTTCACATGAGGTGGTCAAAGTACTGGATTTTCAGCTTTAGCATCATTCCTTCCAAAGAAATCCCAGGGCTGATCTCCTTCAGAATGGGCTTGTTGGATTTCCCTGCAGTCCAAGGGACTCTCAAGAGTCTTCTCCAACACCACAGTTCAAAAGCATCAATTCTTCATCACTCAGCTTTCTTCACAGTCCAACTCTCACATCCATACATGACCACTGGAAAACCATAGCCTTGACTAGACGGACCTTTGCTGGCAAAGTAATGTCTCTGCTTTTCAATATGCTATCTAGGTTGCATATCTATCTAACTTTTCTTCCAAGGAGTACGCATCTTTTAGTTTCATGGCTGCAGTCAGCATCTGTAGTAACTTTGGAGCCCCAAAAAATAAAGTCTGACACTGTTTCCCCTGTTTCCCCATCTATTTCCCATGAAGTGATGGGACCAGATGCCATGATCTTCGTTTTCTGAATGTTGAGCTTTATTAGCAAACCCCAAACAGGTCAAGCCCCATAGAAGACAAATCATAGTAAAACTTTCAAAAACTAAGACAAAATAAATTATTTTTAACATATCCCATGAAAAATAACACTTTGCCTGCAGGAGAAAAACAATTTGAATGAAATCAGATATCTTCTCAGAAACCATGGAGTCCTGAAACAAGTGGCAAATATTTCAAGTGCTAAAGTAGAGAATTGTCAACTCAGAATTCTATCACCAGCAAAAATATACTTCAGGAATAAAGAGAAAATCAAGATATTCTCAGATGAAGAAAAAATAAGTATATTTCCATCAAGAAGGAACAAAGAACAACACAAAGAACAAATACATGTGTAAATATAATAAACTTTCATTCTCATATTTTGTTTTCTAAATTATATTGGTTGTTGAAGTAAAATTTATCATCTGATGTGGCTCCCAATATATGAAGAAGAAATACTGAAGGCAGTTATACTATAAATGGGGAGAGTGAATGGATTTAAAGAGAGGCAAGGTTTCTACACTTAGCTTATAATGGTAACATGTTGAAATTAGGAGACTGTGACAAGTTTGCCATATAAAGTGTAACATCCCAAATAACCACTAAAATGCTATACAAATAAACTAAAATGTATTATACTAAATCAAAATGCAATTCTAAAAAGTGCAAAATAACCCACTGTAAGGCAGGAAAAAGTAAACAGAAACTAAAAACAGAAAAATCAAAAAGTAGTAGAATGTATCTTGATTCATACATAAGTAAATTAAATGTAAATGGTCTAAATGCCTCAATTAAACAATGTAGATTAATAGTGTGGATTAAGAAAAAATGACCCAACTGTATATAGTCTGTAAGAAAGTCACCTTGAATGTAATAATATAGGTTGGTTGAAGGTAAAATAAAAGGAAAAAAATATGTCATGAAAACATGAACCAAACGAAAGAAAAAGGGGCTCTATTCAAATGAAATAGATATAAGAGCAAAGAAAATCACCAGGGACAGAGAGACAAAAGAAATATTACTTAAGGAGAAAAGTGCCAATCCATTAAGAAAATATAGCAATTCCAACAACATAATTCTAAAATGTATTAACCAAAAACTAACAGAACTAAAAGGAGAAATAGACAAATCAAAAATTATAGTTAGAAACTATAACACCCATCTAACAACATTTTATAGAAGAAAAATGACTTGGTCAGTATTTGAAATACAATCGTATAATCCTCCATATGAATAGACTACAAAAAAAAATCACTAGACATCAACTGATGCAGAAAAAGCATTCAACAAAACTGAACAACAATTTGTGATACTGCACAAAACTGAGAATAGCATAAAACTTCCTCAACTTGATATAGAATATTTACTAAAAAGATCCTATAGCTAACATGGTAAAAGACTGATGCTTTTACCCAAAGATTGGGACTAAGAAGGATGTCCACACTCACTACTGTAATTCAACATAGTACTGGAAGTCCTAGTCATCATAATAAGGCAAAATAAATAAAAGAAAATGAAAGATATACAGACTGAATAGAAAGAATAAAGTTGATAACAGTCTATAATGAAAATGTCAAGAAATGTAAAAAAAATTCTTAGAATAAGTGAGTTCAGCTATAGCATCGTTGTTCAGTCACCCAGTCATGTCTGACTCTTTGTAACTCCATGGACTTCAGCATGCCAGGCCTCTCTGTCCCTTGCCACCTCCCAAAATTTGCCCAAGTTCATGTCCATTGCATTGGTAATGCCATCCAGCCATCTCATCCTGTGACGGCCTCTTCTTTTGCCCTCAATCTTTCCCAGCATCAGGGACTTTTCCAATTAGTCAGCTGTTCACATCAGATGACCAAAATACTAGAGTTTCAGCTTCAAAATCCATCCTTCCAAGGAGTATTCAGGGTTTATTTCCCTTAAGATTGACTGGTTTGATCTCCTTGCTGCCCAAGGGACTCTGAGGAGTCTTCTCCAGCACCTCAGATCAAAGGTATCAATTCTTCGGCGTTCTGCCGTCTTTACAGTTCAGCTCTCACAACTGTATGTGACCACTGGGAAGACCGTAGCCTTGACTCTATGGACCTTTGTCAGCAGAGTAATGTCTCTGCTTTTCAATACACTGTCTAGGTTTGTCACAGTTTTCCTCCCAAGAAGCAATCATCTTCTGATTTCATGGCTATAGTCACCATCCACAGTGATTCTAGAGCTCAAGAAAAGGAAATATGTCACTACTTCCACCTTTTCCCTCTCTATTTGCCATGAAATAATGGGGCCAGATGCCATGATCTTGTCGCTTTCACTCTCCTTCTGCACTCCCATCAAGAGGCTCTTTAGTTCCTCTTTGTGAAGGGAAGAGGAATAGTTATAGCATACAAGGTCAAAATTTAAACAAATCAATTGTATTTCTGCATACTATCAATGGATATATGGAAACTGAAATTAAATATGCAAAGTCACATAAAAATGTTTAAAATAAAAGTAACATACTTAGATTTAAATCTAAGTAAACAAAGAACTTGTTTGCTGACAACTAGCCAATGTTGTTGCAAGAACTCAAAGAAGTTCTAAGGGATGGAGAGATACGCCATGTTCACAGACTGAAAGTCTCTACATAGTAAAAAGATCAAGTCCCCCAAATTCTCATCAAAATCCTAAAAATCATTTGTGTGTATCTGCAAATTATTCCAAAATGTATTAATATATAAGAAGGCAAAGGAACTAGAATAGCTAAAATAATTTTGATAAAAAAGAATAAAGTGAGAGAGGTGCTTCATCTGAAGACTTACACAGCTATCATAACAATAATGGTGGAGGGATAGACGCAGATCAATTGAACAAAACTGAGAATCCAGAAACAGTCCAGCAGGACTGATTTTTTTTTTAAGTGCAAAAATAATCCAATGCAGAAATTATATCCTTTTTAACAAATGTTGACTAATTTAAGGAAATCTGAATAACTTAATATCTGTAAGCAAAATTTTTTTAAAGGGTCTTAAGTTTAGCCTCACAGCTTTTATAACTATTGAGTTGAATCACAGATTTAGACTGAAATCCAAAACCCTGTAGAAGGACACATAGCAGAAAATCGATAGGACCTAGTGCTTGGTAAGAGTTCTTGGGTATAATACCACAAGAAGGATCCATAAAATTAAAAAAATAATAATAAACTAAACTTCATTAATATGAAAACAAACTTTTGCTTTAAGAAAATCCTTATGATTAAGATGAAAAGTATAGTGATTGTGATGCTCCCTTTGTCTACTCCCTTCAGTCTACAAGTAAAACATTGATAATTCGACAAAGGTACCTCTGTCCCAAACACCAGGACACCAGAGAACTGCACACATCTAAACACATAAGGGTGAGTGGGTTGGAACACATACTGGATGGGTAAACCTGGGAACAGAGGAGGTGGCGAACGTGATCCCAGACCCCCTAACACAAAGGTTAAGTTCACAGCCTCAGGGAATCTAATAGCATCAGGGGAGACACTGCACATGTCACTAGCCTCCTGGCCCCAGGGAGTCAGAGAGCAGTGGCAGTGTGGCCGGTGACCCTGTCACTCCACTTGTGGCGGTGTCTGTGACTCGTCCTCCCAACCTACAGTGGTGGCACCCCAAAACTAGACAACCCTGGTCACAGAAGGGACACTTGCAACCCCAGCTTCCCCCTCGGTCTCCCCTTTCTCCTGTGGCAGTTGTTGCTTGTTCAGTTGCTCAGTCATTTCTAACTCTTTATGACCCCATGATTGCAGCACGTGAGGCTTCCCTGTCTTTCACTATCTCCTGGAATTTGCTCAAACTGATGTCCATTGAGACAATGATGCCATCCAACCGTCTCATCCTCTATCGTTCCTTCTCCTGTGGCAGTGGAGCCTGCTATCCAGGAAACCCTAGATATGGTGGAAACACCCACCACTCCTGTCCCCAAAAGATGTCATCAGTTGTTCCAGCAATACCGAAGCGCCAATAATTCCAATGGCGCAGTGACAAGGGCATCAGTTGACACCTCTGACAGATGCGTGGACGGAGGAAAGTGCCTCAAGAATAACGAGTGGAAGCACAGGTAGGAGAAACTAAAAACTTGTACTATAGCGACACCTACTGGAAAACAAAGAAAGGCCTCTAACTGCTAACCTGTTAAACCTTTAGCATCAAGTGAAAAAAGAAAAGCTTTGCCTCAAGAAGAAAGGTGCTCATTAAAAGTGTGTGTTAGTCACTCAGTTGAGTCCGACTCTTTGCAACCCCGTGGACTATAGCTTGCCAGGCTCCCCTGACCATGGTGTTTTCCAGGCAAGATTACTGGAGTGGGTTGACATTCCCTTCGCCAAGTGTACTAGCCAAAAGGTACTCACTATTTCAAATGCACCAACAGAGTAACATCTCATCAAGCACCATGAAGAAAGACAGTGGCACAAAAGAAAATTGTAATTCCCCAGAAATTGAATTTCAAGTCGCTGAATATTGTGATCTACCGACAGAGAATTCAAAATAGCTGTCATAGAAATTAATGAGCTAAAAGATAATTGAGAAAGTTAGAACAATACACTTAGGAATATAATGAATAAACAAAAAGAACACTTCACCGAAGAGATAAAAACTCTAAAAAGAATAAAGATGAAATTTTATGGCTGAAGAACTCAATAAACAAAATGAAGAATGAATTAGAAAGCATTAAAAATAGGGCCGACTGTATAGAAGAGAGAATTAGTTAGCTTGAATCTAGAAATCTAGAAATGATACAGCTAGAAGAGAGAGAATTGATACCTAAAAAAAGAAGAGACATAAAATATTAAGTATAAAGTAAGTTACAAAGCTACATTGTACAACACAAAAAATATAGCCAATAATTTATAACTATAAAGAATATAAACTTTAAATTTTAAAAATAAAAAAGGAAGAAATTCTGCAAAAAATGCTGACTCTATTAGAAAGGGCAACATTAGTACATTGAGAATACCAAGAGATGAGAGGGAGAAAGAATCAAAGAGTGTATAAAGAAATAATAGCTGAGAACTTCTCAAACCTCAAGAAGGAACTGGATACAAGTTCATGAAGCTAAGAAAACTCCTAATTATCTCAATGCAAAAAAAGAAAAAAGTTCCAAGATACATTATGTTAAAACTGTCAAACATTAATGACAAAGAAACAATTTTAAAGGCAGTCAGAGGATAAAGGATAGTAATCTACAAAGGAATCCCTGTTAGGCTATCAGCAGTTTTCTCAGAAGTAACACTATAAGCCAGAAGAGAGAGAACTGACACACTCAATGTACGGAAAGATAACTGTCAGACAAAAATATTCTATAGAACAAAGATATCATTTATGTATGAAGGAGAAATAAAGGTTTCCCCAGGCAAACAAAAGCTATGGGGAGTTCATCAACACTTGATAAGATGTGATGAAAGGAGCTTTTCTACATGAAACAAAAGGTGGAAGCACACAAAACTCTGAAGATGTTGAATAGACAGAATCAGAACTTTACAACTTCACAACTTTATATCAGAATACGTTTTATAGCATAAAGTAAAAATAACACAATTGTTATGAACTTACAACATAAAAAGGGATAATTTGAGACAAAAAAGCATAAACAGAAGAGGAGAAGAATAAAACTCATATAGACAAATGAAGAGAAGATGCTATCAGCAAAAAATAGGGTTATTTCATCTGAGATGTTTTATATAAAGCTCATGGGGACAACAAAACATAAACCATAATCCAGAGGAGATTTACAAAACATAAAGAAGAGGAAACTGAGATCAATCTTGTATAAAAAAACATCAAACTGATAGTTTTGATGACAGAAACACAATGAAGAAGAAACAATGGAGCTATAGACTATTGAGAAAAAGGAAAAATGGCAGAACCAAGTTCTCATGTATCAATGATAAGTGAACTTAATTAATTAACCAAAAGACGAAGAATAGCTGGGTTGATTAAAAAAAAAAAAAGACCCAATTATATGCTGCCTACCAAAGACTCACTTCCACTCTAAAGAAAAACATAAGCTGAAAGTGAAGGGATGGAAAATGATACTTCAAGCAAATGGCACACAAAAGAAAGTGGGTGTAGCCACACTCATTTCAGGAAAAAATATACTTCAAGCCAAAAAAGTAACAAGAGACAAAGATGGACATAATATAATGATAAAGGGGACAATTCATCAAGAAGACATAATAGTTATTCATATGCCTTATTAAGGAACACCAAAATCCACAGAGCAATTATTAACAGACCTAAAGTGAGAAACTGACAGCAATATAATAATAGTAGGAAATTTAACACCTCCTTTACATCAATTGATAGGTCATTCAGAGCAAAAGTCAATAAAGAAACAGTGCTCTTAGATGAAACATTAAACTTAATGAACTTAGATTTATACAGAACATTCCATACAAATATAATAGCATATATATTCTGCTTAAGTACACATGGAACATTCTCAAGGATAGATCATATGTTGAGACACAAACAAATCTCAGTAAATTTAAGATTAAAATAATTTCAGAGATCTTTTCAGATCACAGTGGTATGACCTAGATATCAACTACAAGAAGAAAGCTGGAGAATCAAAATATTTGTATAATAAACAACATGCCACTGAACAACTATTGGATCAGTGGGAAAACCAAAGGAAGAATCAAAAACTGAAAAGGAAGGAGCTCTTCCTAACTCATTTTATGAAGTCGACTTTACCCTGATATCAAAATCAGGCAAAGACAACTAAAAAAAAAAAAAAAAACAGAAAAGAAAATTACACCAGATATTTCTGATGAATGTAGATGCAAAAATCCTCAACAATATTAGCAGACTAAAAACAACAATATATTAAAAAGATCATATATCACAAACAAGTAGGATTTATTCCAGGGAAGCAAGGATGGTTCAATATGTGTAAATCAATCACATGATATACCACATTAACAAAATGAAAGATAAAAATTGTATCATTATGTCAATAGAAACAATAAAAGCATTTGATAGGATTTAGCACTTATTAAAATTTTAAAAAAAAACCACTGAATGAAACAGTTATAGAAGGAACATGCTACTGCTGCTGCTAAGTCACTTCAGTCGTGTCCGACTCTGTGCGACCCCATAGACGGCAGCCCACCAGGCTCCCCCATCCCTGGGATTCTCCAGGCAAGAACACTGGAGTGGGTTGCCATTTCCTTCTCCAATGCATGAAAGTGAAAAGTGAAAGTGAAGTCGCTCAGTCGTGTCCGACTCTTCCAGACCCCATGAACTGCAGCCTACCAGGCTCCTCCATGCATGGGATTTTCCAGGCAAGAGTACTGGAGTGGGGTGCCATTGCCTTCTCCGATAGAAGGAACATACCTCAATATAATAAAAGCCAGATAAAAGAATATCACAGCTAACACCATACTCAATTGTGAAAAACCTAAAGATATCCCTTTAATATGAGCAACAAGACAAGAATACTTATTCAATATAGTACTGGAAATCTTAGCCAGGGGAAGTAGGCAAGAAAAAGAAATAAAAGGCACTCAAACTGGAAAAATGGAAGTAAAATTTTCACTATTTTTGGATGACGTAATTATATATATAAAATCTCTAAACTCTGTACCAAAATACTATTAGAAATATAATAAGCAAGGAAAGTTGTGGAGCAAAAAATCAATACATAAAAATCCACTGTGTTTCTATATACTAACAGTGAACAAACAGAAAGAGAAATTAAAAACCAATCTCATTTACAATCATAATAAAAGAATAAAATATCTAGGAATAAATTCCCTAAGGAAGTGAAAGACTTATACACTGAAAACTATAAAATACTATTGAAAGCAATTGGAGAAGAAATAGAAATATATTTTGTGCTCATGGATTAGAAGAATTAGCATGGTTAACAATCATATTACCTAAAGTAAAATAAACATTCAGTGCAATCCCTATCAAAATCTCAATAACAATTTTCATAGAAATAGAACAAAAAGCATTCTATAATTTATATGGAACTACAAAAAATTCTGAATAGCCAAAGCAACCCTGATATAAAGAACAATGCTGGAAATATTACATTCACTGATTTCAAAATGTATGATAAAACTATAGTAATTAAAACAACATTTTATTAGCAGAAAAGTAGATACATAGATCAGTGAAACAGAATTTAGAGACCAGAAATAAACCCACACACATATATGGATAATTAATTTATGATAAAGGAGCAAAGGAAAAACATGGGAGAGAGGATAGAGTCTTCAATAAATGTTGTTGGGGAAACTGGATAGCCACATGCAAAAGAGTGAAACTAGACCACCCTCTCTTATAATACACAAAAATCAATTCAAAATTTGTTACAGATTTGAATATATGACCTGAAACCAGAAATCTCTTATAAGCAAACATAGGCAGTACACTCTTTGACATCAGTCTTAGAAATATCTTTTGGATGTTTCTCTTTGAGTTTGGGAAAGAAAATAAAAATAAACAAATGGGACTACATCAAACTAAAAGCTTCTGTAAAAGAAAGGAAACAATCAACAAAATGAAAAGACAGCCCACTGAATGGAAGAAGATATTTGCAAATGGTTTATCTAATAAGGGGTTAATATCCCAAAATATCAAGAACTCATACAACTTCACACCAAAAAACAACCTTTATTAAAAAATTTGCAGAGGAGCTGAACACAAATTTCTACAAAGAAGACATAAGAGACTTAAACAGGCACATGCAAAGATGTTCAACACCATTAATTATTACAGAAGTCCAAATCAAAACCACAAAATATCATTTTGCATTTACTAGAATGGCTATTGTCATAAAAAGGAAATAAAACATGTTGGAGAAAATGTATAGAAAGGGAACTGTCGTATATCATTGATGGGAATATGAATTGGTGTATTCACTGGAAAACAATATGGAGATTTTTCAAAAAAGTATTATCCAGCTATTCCACTTCTTGATATTTATTTTTTTTAAAAAATTTGGAAAGACACATGCACCTCTATATTCATTACAGTGTGACTTACAGTAGACAAGACATGAAAAGGACTTAATGCCCGTCTACAATGAATGAATAAAAATTCTGTGAGTGTGTGTGTGTGTGTGTGTGTGTGTGTGTGTGTGTGTGTGTATGTGTGCTGTGCTTCATCACTCAGTTGTGTCTGACTCTTTGCAACACCATGTAGCCCACCAGGTTCCCCTGTCCATGTGGACTCTCCTTGCAAGAATACTGTAATGGAGTTTCATGCCCTCCTCCAGGGGATCTTCCCAATCCAGGGACTGAACCCAGGTCTCTCACATTGTAGGCAAATTATTTACCATCTGAGCCAACAGGGAAGTCCAAAAATACTGGAGTGGGTAGCCTATCCCTTCTCCAGGGAGTCTTACCTACCCAGGAATCAAGCCAGGATCTCCTGCATGGCAGGTGGATTCTTTACCCACTGAGCTACCAGGGAAGCACATACAAATATAATGAAATTCTGTCATACAGTCACAACATAGATGAAATCTTGGCATTTGCAACAACATAGATGGGCCTAGACTAGTACTGTGCTAAGTGAAATAAGTCATACAGAAAAGACAAATACTACATAGTTTCAGTCATAGGTGGAATACCAAAAAAAAAAAAAAAAAGGCTGAATAAAAAACAAATATATAGATAAAGAGAACAGAACAGTGGTTACCAGAAGGTAAGGGATGTGGTAGGAGGGCAAAACAAATAACTGGGGTCAACTTCATGCTG
The DNA here is from genome assembly GCF_016772045.2 of Ovis aries. Lineage (NCBI taxonomy): Eukaryota > Metazoa > Chordata > Mammalia > Artiodactyla > Bovidae > Ovis > Ovis aries. The sequence goes on along the minus strand of NC_056054.1, from coordinate 48,178,789 downwards.
ATGGATGGAAATTAAACCTTGGATGATAAACACACTGTAGCGTACAGAGAGGTCAAAATATAATACTTATACATAAAACATACAATATTATAAGCCAATTAAGAAAACAGAAACAAAAAGAAAGAAAAATATATTCTGGGAGAAACATTTGCAAACCATATTATCTGATAAAGGATTCATATCTAGAATATACTAAAAAAAAATCAAACTTAACAGTAAGAAAAGCAAACAGATTCAATTAGAAAATGGGCGAAAGATATGAAGAGACATTTCACTGAAGATATTACAAGGGTGGTAAACAAGTACATGAAAAGACAGCCAACATTGTTAGTCACTCAGTTCAGTTCAGTTCAGTTGCTCAGTCGTGTCCGACTCTTTGCGACCCCATGAACCACAGCAAGCCAGGCCTCCCTGTTGATCACCATCTCCCAGAGTTCACTCAGACTCACGTCCACTGAGTCCGTGATGCCATCCTGCCATCTCATCCTCTGTCGTCCCCTTCTCCTCCTGCCCCCAATCCCTCCCAGCAGCAGAGTCTTTTCCAATGAGTCAACTCTTCGCATGAGGTGGCCAAAGTACTGGAGTTTCAGCTTTAGCATCATTCCTTCCAAAGAAATCCCAGGACTGATCTCCTTCAGAATGGACTGGTTGGATCTCCTTGCAGTCCAAGGGACTCTCAAGAGTCTTCTCCAACACCACAGTTCAAAAGCATCAATTAGGAAATCACAAATGAAAACCACAATGAATGGAACATGAAATGAAAATCACTATACGCCTATTAGAAGAGCAAGAATAAAAACTAGTGACAATACAGAATTTGTGAGGATATAGAGAAACTGGATTTCTCATAAAGTATTTTTGCAATGTAATATAGCCACACTGCAATACAGTTTGGAAGTATCTTAAAAAATAAAAGAAAAAGCAGACATTTACCACATGACCTCACAATCACATTTCTGATTAATTATTCCAGAAAAATGAAACTAAGTCACCCAAAAAGCCTGGATGTGATTATTCATAGTGGCTATATTTGTTATCTCCCAGAACTGGTGATAACTGAAATGTCCTAAAATAGCTGATGGTTAAACAAATTATAGTGCAACATTCCACGACTAGTCAGCACTAAAAGGAAGAAACTATTGATACAAGAAGTAATTTGGATCCATCTCAAGGGCATCACACTGTATAAATAAAAGTCATCTTCAAAAGGACACATCCTACATGAGTCTATGTGTATAACATTTTCAAATTGATAATATAATAGCAATGGAGAGCAATTCAGTGGTGGTTCAAATTCTAGAGGTGACTGAGAGGCTGGTGTTGATAAGGAAATGAGGCCATCTGAAAGATAAAGATGATCTTACTAAACTTGCTGGGTATGAGAGTGCTCTATTTGGAAATATAGTCCTTCTGAATAATGCTTGAGTAATACACTCGATTGATAGGATTTGATTGGCTCTAACAGAAGTGGGTCTATTAGTTCAAAGTCGTGATGCTTCAGCATTCTGATTTGTTCCCATTCTAAGCTGGTCTGCCTACTCTAATAGTTTTGATACAGTTTCAAACAGTGAAATTTTTAAAGGTCTGCAATCAAAACAAATACAGATAATATCATCAACAACAGAATAACATTTTTCTCCAGTATCTTTCATTTAATAAGGTTCAAAAAAAGGAAAATTTTTTAGTATCATATATTTGATTCTAAGCACCAAGAGAATTTATAGTTGAGACTGACTTGAAAACTTGTCAGTTTCAAAAGATTGGGGTGAGAAAAAAAGAGTGTGGGACAGTTACGTGTTGTTATCTTAATATACCATCTTACTTAGCACTGAGATGAGGAAGAACCACCTATCAACATAGCAGTTAACTGGAAGCAAACCAGTGTGACGGTTGAGTTTATGTGTCAAATTGAAAAGGCTACATTATACAGATATTTGGTAAAATACCACTCTGAAAGTCACCGTGAAGGTTTTCTTTAGATATAAGTGCATACTCAGTCACTTCAGTTGTGTCTGACTCTTTGTGACCCCATGAATTGTAGCCTGCCAGGCTCTGCTGTCCATGGGATTCTTCAGGCAAGAATACTAGAGTGGATTGCCATGCCCTCCTCCAGGGGATCCTCTCGACCCAGGGATGGAATCTAGTCTCCTATATTCCAGGCAGATTCTTTACTGACTGAGTCACCAGGGAAGTCCCTAGGCAATGGCACCCCACTCCAGTACTCTTGCCTGGAAAATCCCATGCACGGAGGGAGCCTGGTAGGCTGCAGTCCATGGAGTCGCTAAGAGTCAGACACGACTGAGCAACTTCACTTTCACTTTTCACTTTCATTCATTGGAGAAGGAAATGGCAACCCACTCCATTGTTCTTGCCTGGAGAATCCCAGGGACGGGGGAGCCTGGCGGGCTGCCGTCTATGGGGTCTCACAGAGTCGGACATGACTGAAACGACTTAGCAACATTTAAATCAGTGGACTCTGAGTAAAGCAGATAACTCTCCACAATGTGCGTAGGCCACATTCAATCGAAGGGCTTGAAACCAAACAGGCTGAAGTTCCTTGGAGAAGAGGGAAATCTGCCTCTAGACTGTTCACAGATACAAGCTGCCGCATCAAACTTTCCTGGGTCTCAGCCTGCCTGCATACCCAGAAGATTCTGAACTTGTCAGTTTCAAGAAAAACTGATGCTTTCAAATTGTGGTGCTGGAAAAGACTCTTGAGAATCCCTTGGACTGCAAGGAGATCAAACCAGTCAATCCTAAAGGAAATTAACCCTGAATATTCCCTGGAAGGACTGATGCTGAAGCTGAAGTTCCAATACTTTGGCCATCCGATGAGAAAAGCCTATTCAGTGGAAAAGACTCTGATGCTGGGAAAGATTGAAGGAAAAAGGAGAAGGGGGAGATAGAAGAGGAGATGGTTAGATAGCATCACCAATTCAATGGACATGAACTTGAGTAAATTCCAGGAGATAGTGGAGGACAGATGATCCTGCTGTGCTGCAGTCCATGGGGTCGCAAAGAGTTGGACATTACAACGACTAAACAACAGTTTCATGATAGGATAAGTCAATTCCTTAAAATAAATATCTCTGTCTCTGTCTCTGTCTCTTTCTAGTTCCCAACAACCTTGCAGGACAGTTTAAACATTCTGGGGGAAGTTTTCAGTAATGATGTTCAAAAGTGTTCATGCCATCATTGTCTATAATAGACAACTCATGTAAAACACAGTGTCAACAATATAATGAATGAATATATAATTGTATATTTGTACTATATAATGCTAAAAAGATACAAAATGAAGGGAAGGCAATTGTATAATAGCACAGAGGAATCTTGAAATGTTAAAATGAATATTGTTATATTTAATAAATATTAAATTAAAATTAACAAATTTAATAAATATTAAAATCTTACAAAGTCCAGACACAAAAAAGGATAGACTATATAATTACATATTGTATGATCGATATGGCTTTAAATGCATATATAGAAAAGTAAGTCATTTTTTCAGTGGATGCAAACTAAGTAGTAAAAATATAAAGAAAATGAGGAAAGGATGACCTCACAGTGGTTACTTTATGGAAGAAGATTGGGGTTGTCACTAAGAAAGTGCTTCCAGGAGGCTTCTGGTTTACTGCAATCTTCTGTTTCTTAGTCCAGGTGGAATCAAGTAGATGTTAATGTTAAGACTTCTCTAAGTTGCACTTTCATATTCTATGCACTTTCTGAAGATTTATTGTGAAAAGTATGTCTTCTTGTCAGAACAACAGCAACAAAATGTCATGAATATGTGTGGCTTTTATAAATTTGGAAAGGTGTTTCATTTGGTCCTTTAAAGTTATTCCACTTTAAACCTGTCTGGTTTTCTCTACTATTAGGCAAAGAAACTATGACTTATTTCACTGTGAATATCATAATTTTACTACAAGAGCAATAAACATCCTAATGATTGCTAGAAGTGGTCATGGAATGAAATGACAATAAGACTAGAATTTTTTTAAGTGAAGTATAGTTGATTTATAATGTGTTAATTTTTGCCCAGCAAAATGATTCAGTTATATATATATATATGTATTCTTTTCGTTATGAAAAGTATAGTAGTAGTACAAATTTATCAAAATAAAAAATTACAAATTCTGGTACAGGTGGCTTCATGTATTAACACAATGGGGTATCTTCCCTGCTATTTTTATATTATATGATAGATAGTATTTACACATTATTTACCAATTACAGGAAAATATGATAAAGGGAAAAAATTCACAAGTCTTATCAGTTCAGTTAAGTCACTCAGTCGAGTCCGACTCTTTGCGACCCCAAGAATCGGAACACATCAGGCCTCCCTGTCCATCACCAACTCCCAAAGTTTACTCAAATTCATGTCCATTGAGTCAGTGATGCCATCCAGCCATCTCATCCTCTGTTGTCCCTTCTCCTCCTGCCCCTAATCCCTCCCAGCATCAGGGTCTTTTCCAATGAGTCAACTCTTCGCAGGAGGTGGCCAAAGTATTGGAGTTTCAGCTTCAGCATCAGTCCTTCCAATGAACACCCAGGACTGATCTCCTTCAGAATGGACTGGTTGGATCTCCTTGCAGTCCAAGGGACTCTCAAGAGTCTTCTCCAACACTGCAGTTCAAAAGCACAAGTCTTATAGGGTTTGAAAATAATTATTTTCAAGATAATTATATTCTTTACAACCATTAACTCAAAAAAAAAAAAAAAGATCATAGACCCAAGTGTAAAACAATAAAACTGCTAAAACATACCATAGGAGAAAACTTAAATGAACTTGGGTATGGCAATGTCTTTTTAGACCCAACAGAAAACACACAATTCACAATAGAAATAACTGATAAGCTGGATTTCATTAAAATTAAAAATGTCTAGTCTGTGAAAGACAATGTCAAGACAATGAGAAGATAAGCCACAGATTGGGATAAAATATTTGCAAAAGACATATCTGTTAAAGCACTATTATCCAAAACATACAAAGAACTTTCAAAACTTAACAACAACAACAAAAACTTGAATTAAAAATTAGCCAAATACCATAACAGACACCTCATCAAAGAAGACAAACAGATGGCAAATGAAAAGGTACAGCACATCATATATCACCAGAGAAATGTAGATTAAAGCAACAATGAGATACCACCACACGTCTACTAGAGTGGCCAAAGTCCAGAACACTGACAATACCAAATGCTTGTGAGGATATTTGGCGGCAAAACCTCTTCTTCATTTACTGGTGGGAATGTACACACAATGGTACAGTCACTTCGGAGGAAATTTTGGAAATTTCTTACAAAAGCAAATATACTCTTACTGTATGATCCAGCAATCATGTAGCTTGGTATTTCCCCAAAGCAGCCGAAAACATATCCACACAAAAAGTTGAATATGGGGGTTCATAGCACTTTATTTAAAGTACCCAGACTTAGAAACAACCAAAATGTTCCCTGGTGCTGCTGCTAAGTCACTTCAGTCGTATCTGACTCTGTGTGACCCCATAGACAGCAGCCCACCAGGCTCCCCATCCCTGGGATTCTCCAGGCAAGAACACTGGAGTGGGTTGCCATTTCCTTCTCCAATGCATGAAAGTGAAAAGTGAAAGTGAAAGTGAAGTCACTCAGTCATGTCTGACTCTTAGCGACCGCATGGACTGCAGCCTACCAGGCTCCTCTGTGCATGGGGTTTTCCAGGAAAGAGTACTGGAGTGGGGTGCCATTGCCTTCTCTGAAATGTTCCCTAGTAGGAGAATAAATAGACTACAGATATACATATAATGGAATATTAGTCAGCACTAAAACTAAACGAGCATTTAACCTATGACAGTTCAGTTCAGTTGCTCAGTCGAATCTGACTCTTTGCAACTCCATGAATCGCAGCACTCCAGGCCTCCCTGTCCATCACCAACTCCCGGAGTTCACTCAGACTCATGTCCATAGAGTCAGTGATGCCATTCAGCCATCTCATCCTCTATCCTCCCCTTCTCCTCCTGCCCCCAATCCCTCCCAGCATCACAGTCGTTTCCAATGAGTCAACTCTTTGCATGAGGTGGCCAAAAACTGGAGTTTCACCTTCAGCATCAGTCCTTCCAAAGAACACCCAGGATGATCTCCTTTAGGATGGACTGGTTGGATCTCCTTGCAGTCCAAGGGACTCTCAAGAGTCTTTTCCAACACCACAATTCAAAAGCATCAATTCTTCAGCACTCAGCTTTCTTCACAGTCCAACTCTCACATCCATACATGACCATAGCCTTGACTAGATGGACCTTTGTTGGAAAAGTAATGTCTCTGCTTTTCAATATGCTATCTACATTGGTCATAACTTTTCCTCCAAGGAGTAAGTGTCTTTTAATTTCATGGCTGCAGTTACCATCTGCAGTGATTTTGGAACCCCAAAAAATAAAGTCTGACACTGTTTCCACTGTTTCCCCATCTATTTCCCATGAAGTGATGGGACCAGATGCCATGATCTTCGTTTTCTGAATGTTGAGCTTTAAGCCAACCTTGTCACTCTCTGTTTTCACTTTCATCAAGAGGCTTTTTAGTTCTTCTTCACTTTCTGCCATAAAGGTGGTGTCATCTGCATATCTGAGGTTACTGAGATTTCTCCTGGCAATCTTGATTCCAGCTTGTGCTTCATCCAGCCCAGCATTTCTCATGATGTACTCTGCATATAAGTTAAATAAGCAGGGTGACAATATACAGCCTTGATGTGCTCTTTATCCTATTTGGAAACAGTCTGTTGTTCCATGTCCATTTCTAACTGTTGCTCCCTGACCTGCGTATAGGTTTCTGAAGAGGAAGGTCAGGTGGTCTGGTAGTCCCATCTCTTTCAGAATTTTCCACAGTTTATTGTAATCCACACAGTCAAAGGCTTTGGCATAGTCAGTAAAGCAGAAATAGATGGTTTTCTGGAACTCTCTTGCTTTTTCCATGATCCAGCGGATGTTGGCAATTTGATCTCTGGTTCCTCTGCCTTTTGTAAAACCAGCTTGAACATCAGGGAGTTCACAGTTCACGTATTGCTGATGCCTGGCTTGGAGAATTTTGAGCATTACTTTACTATCATGTGAGATGAGTGCACTTGTGCGGTAGTTTGAGCATTCTTTGGCATTGCCTTTCTTTGGGATTGAAATGAAAACTGACCTTTTCCAGTCCCGTGGCCACTGCTGAGTTTTTCAAATTTGCTGGCATATTGAGTGCATCACTTTCACAGCATCATCCTTTAGGATTTGAAATAGCTCAACTACAATTCCATTACCTGCTCTAGCTTTGTTTGTAGTGATGCTTTCTAAGGCCCACTTGATTTCACATTCCAGGATGCCTGGCTTTAGGTGAATGATCACACCATCGTGATATCTGGGTCATGAAGATCTTTTTTGTACAGTTCTTCTGTGTAATCTTGCCATCTCTTCTTAATATCTTCTGCTTCTGTTAGGTCCATACCATTTCTGTCCTTTATTGAGCCCATGTTTGCATGAAATTTTCCCTTGGTATCTCTAATTTTCTTGACAAGACATGGAGAAATCTTAAACACATGTTACTAGGTAAAAGAAGCCCATCTGAAAAAAGGCTCCATTCTGTATAATTCCATGTATATGACACTCTGGGCAAGGCAAGCTATGAAAACAATTCAAAAAAAATTGGAAGTTGTCAGGGGAGAACTGAAAGTCAGGACACAGAGGATTTTTACCATATGATATTTAAAATGATAACTACATGTCAGTATATATTTGTCTAAACTCATAAAATGTACAATACCAAGAGTGAACCCTATGGCAGACTATGAACTTGGGGTGATTCTAATGTGCCAGTGTAGGTTCATCCTTGCCAAAAAATGTATCTGCCATTCTTGTGAGTGATGCAGATACTGGGGGAGGCTACACATGTGTAGGGGCAGGGTACACATGTTTGGGGGCAGGGTATACACGGGAAATCTTTATACTTTCCATTAAATTGTGTTGTAATCCTACAACTGCTCTAGTAAAGTCTTAAAAATATATACAGTTTATCCTTGTATAACATGAAGAGTAAAGAGTATTGATACATGCATTGTGGAAAATCCATATATAGTTTACAGACAGTCCTCCTCCTCCATTTCTGAGGTTCCACACCACTGGGACTCAGTCGCTATACTATAGGGTGTTACTATAGTATTTATTGAAAAATCTGCATAAAAGTGAACCTGCACAGTTCAAACCCTGCATGTTGAAGGGTTAAAATCTCTGAAATAAATATCAGAAACTTTTAGGAAACAAAATGAGATAATATATATAAAAAAATAAAATAGAATGCTAGCTTCAGAGTATAAGATTTTATATTCCTAATATAGTCAAATAGAAAATATTAAACTTGACATTTATTTTTAAATAGATGTACTTGAGGTTCCTAAAGTCCTTTTGGAAGTAGGTGAGGAAAAGTCTCAAGTAAATAATAATAGAAGTATTTATTACTTTCTCCAGAACCTATACAAATATATAAGGACATGTAGTTAATACATACTCACTACTAGTGAAAATAAAAATTTCAGTACTTTAAAATTAATTTCCACTCACATATATCTAAGATTTCTCACTCTGGCTTCAGAACTTGGGTAAAATTTTCAGAGCCTTTCTACAGGAATGGTTTGAAGAGCTTTGAAAGTACCCCAGCAATATCCCTCCAGCCCACAGTTCTTACCTCTTTGCTTACCAGCAAGGCCAGCAGTATTTAATAGATGAGATAAAAGGAAAAAAAAAAAAAGGTAAGCGAAGGAATATAAGATTTTTACATAGTTATTCAAAAGGGAAATTACTTTGTTTTTCTGTTCCTTTATTTAATAGTCATTTCCTGAGTGCATATCTTATAGCTGTCATTATGTAAACAATATAAAGATTTAAGTTAGTTCTTGACCAAAAGAAGCTCACCTCATTGATTTATATTTTTATTTAAACAACCACAAAATGTCAGTTTCTTTTAAAAGTGAGAAATATCTATTCAACTCTGACAAATAAAAGTATTCTAATGGAGACATCATGGAAAGATATTTACAGTCAGCTATGAAATTAATTATATCGCCACTGAGTTGGGCTACTCAGTCATATAGCAGGGAAATGCAGAGACCAAACTGATGATGAAGAAGATCTCTTTTGTAGCTATAGAATTCAAATAAAACACTTTCATTTTGACTGTAATCTGCTTTATTATTTTACTTGAAAAGCACCAGATGGTATATATTTTTAGAAACCTAGGGTATTTTTTACCACACCCCTCTACCCTGGTCCACAAAACATTTAGCAACCTCTGAAGAAATTTTAGTTATCAGAGTTACTGGCATCTACTAGTGCTTTTGGCATCTAGTGAGTAGAGGCCTGGGTTGCTGCTAAACATTTTCCAATGCTAGGGCATTCTTTACAACAAAGAACTACCTAGTGCAAGATATTAAAAGTGTCTAGGTTACATCATTGTCGCACATCTGAAATTAACACAGTAATGCAAATCAACTATACTTCAATTAAGAAAAAAAAAAAAAGTGCCCAGGTTGAGAAAACTTTCCATAAAGCAATATTCCCCTTCCCAAGCCCCGATCATGAAAAATTTCCCAGAGTTTGTAGTTTCTCATACCAAGCTGCAAACCACCACAGGTCAACTTAAGTTGGCAAGGTGCTCCAAACTTAAACCAGCTTATTTCAAATAGAGACTCAATTATGACCCAAGTTAGAGAGCTATTATTCATATGTTCTGTTTAAAAGGGCTTCCTGACCCACTCTTTCAGGAATTACAAAGTGCTCTCATTAGCTCTGATTAGCTCCTGGGACTTGTCTTACCTAAAATTCCTCATGCCTACACAGTGACAGCATGAAAAATGTATCTGGGTTTACTCACTATCAGAAAACAAATGTGAATTTATATATATTTTTAAAAACAACAATCTCATTTACACTGTCAATTAAACATCAAGCTTATTGAACTAAAGAAGCATAAGAAGCTTCCTTATTACATTACTCTTCCAACATGTTTGAATTTAGAGGACATGGAAAACAGGGCTGTGAATCAATCTAGTTAAAGGCATAATCAATTAGCAAAGTCAGGGTCCACCTTCCTCCTTCCGTGTTGGTCATAGTATAGCTTTGAAAGCAAAGCAAGGGTACCTGATTTAACAGGAAATAGTAGGGATTCAGGCCCATGTCAATTCCTAAAACCTCTTACCAAATGAATATCCTATTACACCCACTCCAACCTTCACCACCTAAAATGTTTCAGCAATGCTGTTATCTATTCCGATACTTAAAAAAAAAAAAAATCTGCTAAATAACTATGTGCTAGCTGAACTTAGAGGTGCTTTTTTTCTGTCATTTGTTGTTGTTTGTTTTTGTTCTGGTTTTCTCTCAGGAGCTAAGACTTACAGGATTTAAGTCTCTGCTTGAAAGAAATCTAGGACCTCAAAAGCAAATACTAGAAACCCTGTAAAATCCTCTCAGATATACACACCCATAGAAAGGTTGAGGAGAAAATAAAGTAATAAGCGCTTTTAAAGTAATTTTCCTCCCTGGTCAAAAGGACAGCAAAATTACATGCAGGAGTAAGGCTGCCCCACTCAGCATTCTTGCACTCACTTTAAATAATAGTGATGCACATGTAAATAAGCTTTCCAGTAGTCCATGAATCTATAAACTAGGCTCGGTTACTGTTTCCTTTGGATGGGTTTTGTGACATTTAAGTGCTTTGTGATCGGTGACTGGAAGTTGAGCTAAAAACCAGAAATAAAGAAAATAAACTCTTTGCCTTTAAACAGAAGTGGTCCCAGTTTTCTTTCACAACCCTGAAGGGTTGTTGTACATATTAAAACTGCTGCATAGCTCCATCTCTGGTCACAGATACCCCCTTCTCCTCTCCGCCACCCCCGCCCCGAAGATGTCAGATTTCTGGGAAACAGCGGTTACAAAAGGATGCTTTTCATAGCTTGTACTAGAAACGCTGGCACCCCCATCCCTGCATAAAATAGCACTAATCTGAGTCACAACGCTGGAAGCCGCCGTGCCTTCTGCTTCTCTTCAATGGAATCCAGATATTTTCTATGAAAATACTAAATAATATTGCGAAGTTTTGCCCATAAATACGGCATGCCGATTCTTCTAATCCCCGGTTTGCCCTAGATAATTTTAGGCTTTATCCATCAGTGTATCACGCAGGAGAGAAAAACGCAGTTAACAAGATGACAGTGTTACCTAGGTATTTGGCATCAATATTAACAAGAGTCTGTCATTTGACGATTATTTCCCTAGCATACCAGACGGTAAAGAAAATGTTTTCATTCATCCGCAAATGACTAACATTTATTGATGTTTCAAAATGCGGTTGAATACTGTTGCACTCTCAATTTCCGAGACGGATTTGAGAGTTAAGCTTGAATACTAATAACATCAGTAACTCCCGCTGCAAGCGTCTCGGGGGGCTTTGGAGTGTCACTTCAGCAGGGAGGTGATGCTGGCTAGAGGCTCTTCGATCAGTCAGTCTGGGTGGTCACAGGTGATGGGAATCCTTCCCTTTCCCCATATATCCTCATGCACTGCGATAAAAATCACCGTGAGCACCGCTACCGCCAAGCAAAACGACTCCCTGCCTGCCTCTTAAAGAGCTCAGTCTGGGGAGGCAGCCGGATGCTGACCCCTGCAGAGAATATTGCTTCTGTGCGCTTTGCCAGAGGACCCTGCTAGCATTATGGAAAACGAGTTAGGGATGTGTGAGGTTTTGCTGTATTTATTTCCTCCAAGGGAGGAAGGGCTGGGGCCAGGCGAAGAAAATCTTCAAAGACTGCTTACGGCGGGGGATAGGGCTGGAGGAAGGGGAGGGGTAACCATATTTTTTAATTACTTGTTTCTCTTTTTCACTTCCCTACCCTGCTTCCCAAACTCCTCTCTGAACAAGATTGACTGGCGTAACTGCTATTGACTCTAGCCTCGGTTCTCGCATTGATCTGCAAATGGACCAGAATGGCTAAAGGATCGCCAGCCTGGACAGGAGTTCAAGCAGGGAAGAAGTAAAAAAGGGTAGGGGGTGGCCCCATGCCCAGCACCCACAATGTGCCTCGGTCCTGGACAGCGGCTCGTAGCGGCGGGGCAAGCGGCTAATGGGATGCAGCGGCAGAGAAAGAGAGGGTAACCGCTCTGCCCCCCGGCAAACCCACGGAGGCGGAAGCCTGTCCAACCCGGTTTAGAGACTGTTAAATGATATAACCCTGTGACTCGTTAAACCCCGTAACTTTGCCCTACCTAGATTCGAATGCGCTGATCATTCCGCCTGATAGGCTCAAACGGGTTAAGCTCCCTCTTACATAACAGGACTGCCTGGCTGTACACAATTAAAATACTTGATTGCAGTCTCTTCCCGACTCCATCCCCTCAAGACCCACCCTGTCCCTCCCAGTGCGCCTGCGTGCCGCACGCTCACAGGCCCCTTGTGCACGATTCGCGCGCATTACAGGAGCGCGCTTACTACACACACAGATCCGCGCACTCTCCGCTCTGACCATACCCCGCACAGACACACACACACACACACACACACACACACACACACACACACAATTTAGTGTCAACATGCATGGGGTTGGAGGTGGAGGGGGACCGCCTTCCAGTCCTCAGCGACTGACCCAGTAGACACGCCAGCTGCTCTACCCTAGGCTTTGCAAGCATCCCTACCCTCCTGTCCCCTCAGAAAAACAGTGACCCCCCTCCACCGTCCCTACCTACTTCCGAAAAGAGGTAAAGAGTCAACTATGGGGCGGTCGCTGGGGCAAGATGGGGGGAAAAAAATAAACAACAAAACCTCACAGTCCCTGGCGTCATGATGGCGCCTACCCCAACTTGGAGGACTTAAAAGTTATGGTGCCTCAAGAGGTAAAACGCACCGGAGAGGGAAAGCAAAGCGCCGCTCTGCTCTCTTCACCTCAGCCCAGACGCGGAGACTTTTCTAGCAAAGCATCACTCTAGTGCGTACGACAGGAAAGGAAGCGTTCTGTCTCCGATCTCTCTCTCTCTCTTTTTTTTTTTCCCCCTCTCAGTTTGTATAATAATATACCTCTTGCCGATTTTTTTTTTTTTTCCGTTTTCTTTCTGCCTCCCCCCCTCCACCCCCCGCCACTTCATTTCCCCCTCCCTGCTGCATCCTCGGGCGGGGTTGCTAAGGAAACGGCCGCTTGGCAACGCGCGCGAGCCCGGGGGCCGCCGGCCGCCGCTGCGCCCCGCGCTGCTTCGGCTGCTATTGCTGCCGCTATTGCAGCCTCCGCCGCCGACCGCCCTGCCTCCGCCGTCGCCGCGCCTCCTCCCTCACTCGCCGGCGCGCTCCGCTCCTCGCTAGATAGTGCGCGAGCCGCCGGAGAATTAGACACACTCCGGACTCGGCCAAAACCAACCGAGAGGAGGTGTAGAGTGGTGCTAGGGGGTGGGAGGGGAGGGAGGGAGGGAAAGCAAAGAGGAGGAGGGGAGGAAAAAAAGAGAGAAACAGCACCCAACAACTAGGTGGGTGGGGGGAGAAAGAAAAGAACCCACCCACCCACCAAATTAAAAACAATTAAAAAAAAAAAAGGAAGAAGAAGAAGAAAGGGGGGAAAAAAAGAAGGGGAAAAAAAAATCCTGTGGCGCGCCGCCTGGTTCCTGGGAAGACTCGCCAGCACCAGGGGGTGGGGGAGTGCGAGCTGAAAGCTGCTGGAGAGTGAGCAGCCCTAGCAGGGATGGACATGATGCTGTTGGTGCAGGGTGCTTGTTGCTCGAACCAGTGGCTGGCGGCGGTGCTCCTCAGCCTGTGCTGCCTGCTGCCCTCCTGCCTCCCGGCTGGACAGAGTGTGGACTTTCCCTGGGCGGCTGTGGACAACATGATGGTCAGAAAAGGGGACACGGCGGTGCTTAGGTAGGAGAACGTCGTGCTTTCGTACTTGTCTCAATCTGTCTGTCTGTCTCTCCACCTTTCTTGCGGTCTTTTTAAACCAAGTAAAGATGCTGGTGGTGATCTCTATCAAAAGACCGCATTTCAGGAAGTCCAGGTGCTGATTCTGCCTGGAGCCGTGGCCCCTTTACTCCGGGGCAGGTGGCAAAAAGAACTGGTGATGCTTAAGCACTTTGCCGGAACGCCTAGTAGCCCTGAGATGAGTGAAGTGTGAGGCTTAGGAGGGGCCGGTGCCACTTGGAAACTCAGTTCACAAGGTCTGTGTTTTACTGTCCTGGGGTACTCTTGGAGAGTCTGACAAGTTTATCAGGTTTGTTTCTATTTTACTGTAACCTAAGCGACTTTTTCCAACTGCTGGGTCCATGCTCCCATGCATTTTCCCTCTCACTTGGACACTTAGGCTCAATTTCTCCCTTTTCAGTTTTCTGTCTTTCCTCTTACCGCTTTGTCCCCCCGCCTCCCCCTTTTTTTCCTTCCTTCGTTTTGTTTTTATTTTTTTTTCCAATTCCCCTCCTTCTTGCTCGTTTCCGTCCATTACCTCTTTTTATTGCTTTTTCTGTTTTTCCTCCCATTCTTTTTTCACCTCATGTTTTCTTTTTCATTTCCACCACTCTAATCTCTGATCCTTTATTTAATGCACTTTCCTCCATTCTTTACCTTTCTCCAGTCTTCGTTTTTCTTTCTCATTAAAACCCCTTCTCTGCGAGCTTGACTTCTGGGTCTCTCTCTCTTGACTCGCATTATCCATCTCTTTCCCCATATTGTTCCCCATCCCTGTCACACACACAAGTGTGCTCCCTCTAACCCCTCACAGTTTCATTTTCTCACTCTCACAAATCTCTTTTTCATAACCACACTCCCTCACATATTCTGTTTCACATTCTCATACATGCTGGCACTTCCATACTCCCCCTAACAACCACTTTCACATTCAGATTCTCTTTTACTCTCTAAAAAGGCACCCGCTCGCGCCTTCACTGTTCCACACATTGTCACTCACACATGTATACACACAGTCTCTCCCTCTCTCTGCTACCCTCTATCCCCTCATCCTTCCCTTTTCCTCCCTTTTTGCATTTTATGTCTTGCTCCTTTTTCTCACTCTTCCCTTCTTTTCCCCAAGCTTGGGCATTGAAATGTTTTGTCACTAATGAACATCCGTAGCCTAATTTTATCTATAAACAACATTGCTGTAAGAGTCTGGTAATGTTTTTTTCTCCTGTAAAAATATAAATTGATGATCAGCAGTGCTTAGATCTAAACAAGGCTAAAAACCCTTATTCCTTCATTTCCTATCACCCTCCCTTCTGCCTGTGACACCCCCACCTGACATAGATCCTGAAATCTCCCTGAAAGATATCCTTTCTCTCCACTGGGTGGTAGTTGGCTTATAAGTACAGATTGCAGAAAATCAGTGTATGTGGCATGTTTAAGGTGAAACAGAGAGGGCTATGTTTTATTTGAAACATGCAATATATTGTAAATTTAATGATCTTGGATCTGGGTGTGGTGAACGATTTACCCCTTCTTAAACATGCCTATGAGTCCAAATTAATGTAGGATACTGTTACAGTTTCTAATAGATACTAGTTTATAGTGTATATTTCTACTGTAAACACAATGCTACTGGATGTGTACAAAAGTAACAGTTTGTTGTCACTTAGTAAAATACCTCGCATTGCTGATAAAAGAGATGAACTTTTGGTCACACTGAGGATATAAATTAAACTCTTGGTGATATTCTTTATATTAAGTTTGTTTTGAAAGTTTAAACAACAGTGGTAAGGATGAAGTGCTGTCTTTAGAGCCTGCAAACACTTATCATGGGAACTGAAATCTATATAATTGTAGTAGCATATTGCCTATTTGTAATGAGCATTAACATTTTCAATCTAAAGGATTTGATACTGCTTGTCTCTTGATGGTATATCTTGGGTGTTTTGTTTTTAAAGAATAATCTAATGAATACTATGGCTAATTAAAATAGCTGAACTCATGGTCTGCTTCTAGGAGACCTATGTTTAGGTCACTCATTGCTGCCAATAGTGAAGCTTCTCTAACTAGCGGCAGCAATATTTTTCCAGTTTTGTTGGTTTGGTGCAGTCCTTGTTTACTTGTGTGCACCTATCTCATCCATTTATATGTTGTATCCTGAATTTTGTCATATCTTAGTTTAGAGAACTTTTGACTTTTAAAATTTTTAAGGAGAATGGTATCTCTGTTTCTTTTGAATAATGTTTCTAACCAATTACAGTTTTCTTGAAAAATAAACAGAATCTTTTTTTTTTTTTTTTTTTGCCATACGAAACAAATCTGATCCGCATTACTTTTTACTCAAATTAGTTTACAGTAATTCTAGAATTCTCTAGGGACTGACACTATTTTTTATCTTTTTATATTGACCATAGGTTTTAAACACTTTTAACATATATAGTTACAAATAACCCTCTCTCTCTTAAAAAAAAATGTTAAATTGCATCAGTGATTTTTCCTGCAACTGGTATTTACTCTGTTCATAGACCAGTACAGAAGAGCTTAAGGACTATTTGAGTGTAAGTCAGGTGAGATATTTTTAATCAAAAGTAATGTCACAGAGTTATAGTTTATGTTTTCACCTTAGATACTTGGAATTGTATTTGGTATAATTATCTAATTCATTAGAAAACAAAACAAAAAAACCCAAAATCTTCCCTCATACAAACACCTCTTCACATCAAAGTACAGAAATCTAGTACTCAAGAGAACACTTTACTGAATTATGTGATATTGTTTATTAAGCTTTACATGTTTTACTCTATTTTTAATGTAACATATTCCTCCAAGTATCTCATAAAAAGCAAATAGTGGCATAGCAGTTATCAAATAACTTTAAGTGCTAAAGGCCTGAAAGTGCAAATGTGTCAATCAGTGACTCTGCTGCTTGTGGTTACCTTAATGAAACAGAAGTTTAAAGGTCAAATGATACATTTCTATCTCCTAAATGCCACAGTGTCTGTTTTAGAGAAAAGAATCAAGAAAAGCAAACCTTTTCTTATATTTTGTTATCATACAAAAGGGAATCCATTCTGTGATCCACCAACTGTACCTATCATTCTATAAATCACCTTCTCTGTTTGGATTAGAAGACTTATAATGAAGTTCCATTTAGTAATTTCAACATTCTTATCATTTTAACTTTGCCTCTTAAGGTTAGTGAAGCAATATATTAAATGTCAAAATGTCCCTTATGTCTAATAATGATGTTCACTGATAAATCTCTGAAGGATTCACTTGAGATATTTGTACATTCTTATTGAAGTATTTAATGACGCATCTATTCAATACAATAACACTTGGTACCTCCCTTACTTTAAATAAATGCATGGATGTCTGGAGCACATTGTAATTTGCTACCAATACAAATTAACATTTTCACTAAATTTTGAGATGCTAGATTGCTACCACATTTATTACTTATTGATATTTTATACTTAATAGAACTTGTTAATCTGTATATACAGAAATGAACTTTTTCTTTAGTCTTCAAATTATATTTTGTAGTACCTGGAAGATCTGAGTTGATGTTTCATCAGGTGATGTAGCAAAGAACAGAACATTCCAGAACCACATTGGCCATGCATTAGAACCCAGTGTTTCTAGATCTAGAAAACCAAGGGAAACATAACTCTGCTCTGGCTTAATACATAAATTTCAGATGACTTTTCTTTTTGTAGTTTTGCAGCTGCTTTAATGTGAATCAGTCACTTTATTCTTACCTTATTAACAAATACAGTTATGTCGACATGTCCAAAAACGTTTAATATTCTTTTGAGACAATACAAGGAACAACCTCATTTATATCCTCCCAGTTTTTAAAAAGACATGTCATTTCTAAGCGAGTTCTTTCATCTGTTTCTACTTCAACTCGTCTATGAATTTTGTACATTTTAAGCTGCCATCCTGATATGAATTCAAAATACCCTATTCTCTACTTGTCATCCTTTAATCAAAGAAAGGAAGAGAGATTCTTTTCTTAAATGTGATATCTTCTTTTACGTTGGCAAAGTTGAACATAACTTTGTCATTTTAATGTAATAGATTTCAGTGAAAGTTATATGAGGTCCTAATAATGATATTGTAATAGGGCAGAAGACTTTTGCTTCAATCACAGAACACAGAGTGGATTTACATAGAAGCTATTTCCATTGGAAGTCACAAAACTTACGAGTAGATTTATAAATGAATATCACAAGTATTTATTACTTCTCAGACTTTGCTCAATTCATTTGGCTTTTGATTAGACTACATTAAATTAGTTTTGTTTTGAAATGCATGCTGTTGGATACAAGAAAGTAAATGATGTATGAGAATGCAGAATTGTCAATAGCAATATACCTCGATTATACTATACTTTTTGAATATCATTGAAGAATGTCTTCAATGGTAGAGTCTCTTGAAACTCATCTGTTGAGTCATTGCTACCTATTTATGTGTTCCAAATATACTGTTCAACTCTACAGGCATTTGCAATTTATAACATTAAGGCATTATTTAAAAACCTATATGCTTTTTGAATAGTTGAATAATGTTATTGAACAGTTTTTTTTTTTTTTTAATTCTGAGGTTTTTCTCATTCTTTTCAAAAGAGAAGGGGTAATAGATGGTCATGCTGAGTCATTTTGGAAAAATATGCTCCAAAATATGGAATACAATGCTACAGTGTTACCTGTAGTGATGTGTAGAACTGTTGTATTAGCATGAGGCACTACTTGATACATTTATACATAATCATTCATTATATTAAAGAACAACATAGCATTTTAAAATTTTCCAGATGGATTTATTTTTTTCTAGTTTTTTTAGTCCAGAAGAACTAATTAACCAATGTGGTTGTATAAATCTTTGAGCACAAGCATGTTAATGAACTACTTATTTTTAAATAGTTGAATTTACCATTAAATAGCTCCATGAACTAAACTAATTCTGAAATACCTGAGTTGCAAAATGTTTGAAGAATTATTCACATCCTGTAAGTGACTTTTCTGGACCTTATTGACCAGATCCAACTTTTATCCTTCTGCTATTGGAGATAGACAATGAAGCTAATCCTGAGGCTGTATTCCCTTGTTCTTCATGTCAGCTGTTTTCAGACTGTGGTTGTCCAGTGGTAGGTAGTTTTGGGAGATGGGAGTACATGATGAGTGAGAGGCCAAGGTGTTTCTCCCCTCCTACATTGCTTTGGGCAGTGTTCAGCAGTGTCTCCATCTTCCACTGGAACCTCTTTGCTCCATTTTCCATTGGATAACCAACTTGGGCTTCTGTATACTGCTTCACCCATTTGTTCTTCCATCCTAAGAGTAGTAGTAGCTTCCTAATATTCTAACTGTCGGGTTGTCTCACCATCACCTGTTCTTCTTCTCAACTTTTCCATCATGTTTGCAGTCAGTTCTCTGAATTAAATCCTCTAAGTTTTAAATATTCAGAGTGGTTTACATTTTTCTGATAAAACCCTGATTAATATGTGTTGACATGTAATAGTTTTAGTGATTTTTAACTATATTGAATATTGCTCATGGTAAAATATTTGCTACCTAGCACTGGATATAATAGTTGTTTAAGGAGGCAAGAACAGAACCATAATAACACTGGCACATATTACAAAAAAGAAAGATGGATATTTGGGGCATTGTCCACACCCAGATTATGGTGAATACAATAAACCAATGACATACATTTTAATTAAACATAATGTTAAATAATTAATTGAAATATAAATAATATACCAATGCTATGAATGGGAAAAAATAGTTGATGAATATAAATTGGGAAGAATCAATAATACTGTATCTTTTTTTTTTTTTTTTGACTGAGCAAAAGAGAACCAGGGCTAAACTCTGTTTGTGGTATGTGATCAAAATGTTGAACTAATTCCTACAGTGTTGACTATTGAAATCAATAGGAATTAAAGACCTTTCCTTTTTGTAGCTTAATACCTGAAGAGCAAATCAAAGTTTCCTATTTCTTATGAAATATATGAAGTGTATGATCATAACAGTGCTTGTAACCACTGTACAAATAAGTCTCTCAAGCCATTTGAAACTTTTGACTAGAAATCATTTCACTTTTCTACCATATCCTATTCAAAATGTCATACACTAAAACATTATAGACAACATATTTCTAACATGGAAGAGCTAAGGGAAGCTTTATTAGTTGGTGTTCTTTTTTTTTTTTACTCTCTCATTTAACAGAGTATTAGATGATGCAGTGACCTTCCCCTTACATGCTTCAAAATAATATCTTTCTGAAAGATATTATATAAGTGTCTGGCTCCAATATAAACAGCAGTCATCATAAAGTCCTACTTTTGCTGCTTTCTCCACACTTTTGCAGGAAAGATGGTAGCTTTTAACCATAAATAACGCAGTTGTTCAGTTGCTACGTTGTACCTGGCTCTTTGCAGCCCCATGAACTGCAGCACTTCAGGCTTCCCTGCCCTTTACCGTCTCCTGGAGTTTACTCAAACTCTTGTCCATTGAGTCGGTGATGCCATCCAACCATCTCTTTCTCTTTCACCGCTTTCTCCTCCTGCCTTCAAACTTTCCCAGAATTAGGGTCTTTTCCAGTGAGTCGGCTCTTTACATCAAGTGGCCAAAGTATTAGAGCATTTGCTTCAGCATCAGTCCTTCCAATGAATATGCCACATTGATTTCCTAATAGTCATCTCTAAAGGATGCTCTAGAGAGGATTTTCCTGAGTTGGGACAGAAGTTGGACTTGACTCATTCTTGCATTTCATTGTTCTTAAAGCTTTGTTGATCCATTACAGATTGTCATGGACATTTCTATGTATCGCTCTTTTTAGAGAATCATATTGCCTGCTTTCATGCTTTGTAGAAGAATTTTTAAACGGGATCACATGCTTTTTTGTCAGATATTTTATGTGTTTCAAATTCAACAATGGAAACAAACTTATCCAGGATTTTCTACATAGGCATTGTCATTAACAAATTGTATTTTAATTGGACTTCCCTGGTAGCTCAGTTAATAATCTGTCTGGAACACATGAGACCCTGGCTCGATTCCTGGGTCAGAAAGATCCCCTGGAGAAGGGATAGGCTACCCACTCCAGTATTGTTGGTCATCCCGGGTGACTTAGCTGGTAAAGAATCTGCCTGCAGTCTGGGAGACCTGAGTTTGATATTTGTACTAGGAAGATCCCTTTGCAACCCACTACAGTATTCTTGCCTGGAGAATCCCCATGGTCAGAGGAGCTTGGCGGTACACTAATTAATTAGTACACCATATCTAAAATGTGACAATTTATAAGATATTGGAGAAATTTAATAATAGAAATTGACTGATGTTTTGTTCAAGTATTTTTCTTTTATACTGTGTTAACTTTATGACTATTGTTTATAAACTTTATGACTATTGTTCATCCATTTCTAGGGCCTTAATATTGAACCTTGCCTATATCAAGCCAACTTCCACTATATTTTAAATTAATGAATTTTTGGAAGGATAAGCAAAAGATTTAATGTATTTGTCTTTTAGATTATTAATTATTTAAAATTTTAATAATTGAAGTATCTTTACTGCTACAATAAATCTGTGTGCTTATTGTGATTGAGTACTTTTTATTGAATCCATTTATCAATAGTCTCTGTCTTTAAGTAATGCCTGCAGAAGTCCTATTGGATTGAGACACACATATTGGAATCATTCAGTGTCTGTAAATTGCAGGATACAAGCTATTAGTGAGTCTTGAAGAAAATGTATTAGCCACTAAAGGCATTTTTTAAAATAAATTTTACTAAGATAGAGTAGAAAGCATTATACATAGTAAAGGTAAGTTTTATTCTATTAAACTTTTATTTTTTATGTCTGTGTGTTTATACTCGGTCAAGATTTTAGATGTATTTCTTACTATAGGTTTCATCAGAAAAAGTTTGTAATGCAGTTGTAAGGTACAGTTTTAAGATTATTGAGATGTATTTAATAGTTTTCAGAAGCTTTAAGATTTTAAATTATATAGGAAGGCTATTGCTCTTTGCAATTATAATTAGCCTATAACAGGAACAGTTCAAGGTAGTGAAATGTCCATTGTAACCTTCTAACATTTTTTTCTTTTCCTGCCTCAACTCATGGAGTCTCCTCTTCCTTTCTTCTAAGGTTTCAATTAAATAAAATCAATAAAGATACAGAGGAATAGAGAATTGGGTATTTGTTAAGAATGAGTAATCTCAATAGTGAAAAGTAGCTACAGTCCCCAACCCAGAGCTTAACTTTTGTATCATTCTGACTATCTCCCAGAGGTAGGTCAACTGTACTTTATAAACCACAGAGTATTGATACTAGCTGATAGAATTTTAATGTGATCATATGGCTTTGATTTATAATGTTGAGGGGGTTATCTATTAGCATAGTGTTTTCTAAGCCATATCAAGGTCTGAATCCTGACAGAAGACCTTTGACACTCTTAAGCATCCAGCTGGCATGAAATTTGGTCTTTTAATCACTTTCTCTAGGAAAAGGGGGATATAGGAAAGGAGGAATTTGGCAGTGTTGCCAGCATTAGTGTTGCTCTTTTGAAGAGAAGCCAATACATTATACTTTCTGGATAGCTGGTAATTTGTTCAATTTAAGGAAGATGTTTATAACACTCTTTGGTCCAGAACTAAATTATTTTTCACTGAATTTCACTAAGTCCTTTGGACACAGGTCCAGTGCCCATACTCATGCTACAAGATTGGGCTTATTTAAAACTATAGCTACTACCATAAAGTTTTGAAAGATCTTGGATGATTTAAAGGGCACTGGGGGAAAAAGTGTGTTTGTTCTGTTGTCTTCAGATACCCCTTTCCTCCAAGACAACTAAGTTAAAAGATGTTATAAGGATTTAAAAGATACTGTGAACATAAGAGCTATAATCAGAAGGCAGGAGAGTATTTTTTGTTTATTCTCTCCAATTATATCACATACTATGGTTTCAGAATATTGCATAAATAAGTCAAAGGGAAGCTAAAGTTTTTTTCTAATGTTATGATATTTCTTATCATATTTAGATATATCTGATTTGTAAATAACTTATTTTCAAATTAATGTCTTGGTAACTGACCAGCTAAATAGAAAATGACATCTGTATTACTTAACATATTGCTGGCACATTGTTAGTTCTCAAAATCTGAATGTGGAGTGAAGGAATTGAAGGAGAGCTGAAGGAAAAGATAGAGGAAGAAAGGGCAGGAAGAAAGTATGATATATAAGTGATTTCTAATCAAAACCTAAGACTTTAGATCACTGAGATACATAAAGTTCAGCCTATATTATCCTACATGGAATAATTGCAATAAAAAGGAATCAATTATATAATTTATTAAATAATCAGAATGATTCTAAATATATACCTTGCCCATGATGAAGTTTTATATATATATATATATATATATATATATATATATATATACACACACACACACATATTCACACACTGTGTATACTGAAGTTCTGAAAAAATACACTAAGTATATATCTTCCTTCAATGTTTCTAGTCCATTTATGTTTATTTTAAAAGATAGATTAGCATATTACCTTGGCCTGCAGTTGGATCAGAGGCTAATATGGGGAGAATATGTTCACAAAAAAAAATTATATATATGTTATTGAGTTAACTGCTCACTTGTCTTCTTAGGTATATGTCATTGATCACTTTTCTTGTTCACACATAGCTTATATGAAATAATAGATACAAAGAGTTAGTTTAGCTTATCCACAGAGTTTATCTTTTATTGTAATAGTTTAGTTGCATTGAAACCTGTCATGCTTTGAGGTATCCAGAATGGGACTAATGAGAATTTGATTATCTACTTCTCTATTTCCTGGCTGTGTGACCTTGAACAAATGCCTTTAGTTGGTACCTCCCTGGCAGAACAACATGGATCATATGAGATAATACATATAAAATGCTGATGTATTATCTGCCCTTTAATAAGCACAACATTTATATCAGCTTGATGATTTTATTCTGCTTTTGTTCTCCTAGTCTCAGTCTGAAATTTGTTGGCAGTACTTATTGATATAGGCATATTTTCCTCATTTAAATCATTTTACCAATCATTTGTGAAATCACTGTGTAGTATCCATTGAAGATATATTTTTGTTGTGATGTTGCTAAATCATGCTTAAGTGAAATCCTGTGGTATCAGATGGTGAGCTGAGCCTTGGGTCAACAGAAGACTGCACGGAAATTTGAAATAAAGACGTTTTTACTCACAGGGCTTAGAGGAAACAGACTGCACACCTCTAGAGGCTGCACAGGGAGGTCAAGTCAAGATGTTTGTAGAGAGAGCAGCAGGACCGGGGCACATTACTTTATTGTGGTTACTGGGGCGGAATGATAAAGGGTTCCCTGGTGAAGGACAGATTGGTCAATTCCAACCAAAAAGAATTAGATTTTATCTAAGGGGAAGGCACAGGTTGGGAGGCAAGGGAGAATGTTGGTCACAGGGACTGCTGAGGAAATGATGTCAGGAACATACATTTGCCTGTGAGTCTTCTCAGCTCATCTAGGACATGCACTGGCGCCAGGGACTAGTGTCAGCTCAGGGTCTCTTTGGCCCGCTTAGTGCCCACTTAGTCACACAGAGTGGATGCATAGGCAGCAATAGCATAGAGTAGTTTAGCTAAATCTTGACATTTTATAGTTTAAAGATCCTGTTTAATAGGCATACTTGTATTTGTTGTTGCTGAGCCCAATGACCAAGTCAGAAGACTCCAAATCTGGAAGTAGAAACACACTATAAAAGGTTTTATCTGTAGGGTGCAGACCCAGATAACTCAGTAGCAGTGAAACCCCAAATTTTATGCTCAACAAACTGATGGTGATTTGATTCACTTACCAGAAGTAAGAGATCCCTGTAATTGGGTATTCACATGAACCATCAAGGACAGAAGGAAAAATGAGAAGAGACAGAAAAGAAGAAATAAGAGGGATTAGAAAATACAGTGAGATGGCAGTGGATGAGTTTAGAGGGTGAAGATGAACATTTGTGACAGAGTTTAGAATGGGAGAGGTGATGACTGGTGACAACACTGGGATTGTCGATAAGAGGGTTAGAATAAAAACAAAATAGCTGTGTATTCTGGATAAGATAGCAAATAATTATTCAGGATTAGACATGCACTTATCGTTTCTTAGGGCATCTATATGTTATGCTGAAGGCAGTGGAGTTCAGATGTAGTCTATGGGCAAGAACACTCTATCTGGATTGCTATTTTTATTCATAGACAATATATTCAGTAGAAGCTCAGGAATTATGAATGCTTGCTCAAATTCTGCACATTTGCCAAATGCACAACAGCAAGATTTAAGTTCATAATCATGACGAAGCCATCAACATCATGATTCAGATTCAACTAACACGTATTGAGTACCTACTATATATGACATAGTTTCACAACAATATGCGATAAGATATTGCTTTTCCAGCTTTATTGCCAAGTAAATTCAGGCTTAAAAAAGTAATGTAACTTGCCTCAGGTAGAACAGGTAGTGACTGAATCAGAATTCAAATCTAGGACTTTTATTCCAAGCCTCATGACTTGATTATTGTATGTCTCTCCTAAGAAAATATAAAAACAGTTGATAAATTTATTGCTTACTAGGCTTTAATGCTTATTAAACATCATTAAGGACCAGGTGCATTTTAGTAACTAAGTTGACAATCATTTTAAAATAATCAAGAATGTGTATTATGTATTTGATGAAGACTATTCAAATTATTTTAGATGAGAGTAAGTATTAGACTATATCATATAGGCATAACTATTTAGAGGGCTTCCTTGGTGGCACAGATGGTAAAGAATCTGCCTGCAATGTGGGAGACTCAGGTTTGATCCCTGGGTCAGAAAGATCCCCTGGAGAAGGGAACTGGTAGTTGGAAAATAGTGAATTCTTAAAACTGTAAATATTCTCGGGGGGAAAAAAAACCCTCTCATCCCCAAATGATTTTATCCATAATGATTACAAGGTATTGATAATACAAGAAAAAAAAATGAACAGCTTTTGAATGTCATCTGTAGTTAGGCATTATACATTTGTTATATTCTTGGATCCTTGCAACAACCTACAATTTTTCTCCTTTGTAAGAGGAGAAACCAACTCAAAGAAGATGAATATCTTTCTGAGCTTTAACTCAGCTAGTAAATGGCATAACCAGGGTTTGATTCTAGACATGAATGTCTCCAAAGCCCTTGCTTATTTTTTTAAAAACCATAATATTTCTTGGAGATTTTTGTATACTGTAGCCCTTAACAGAAAGAAAAAGAAGCTGTTACTTGCTGTAGTATTCCACATCCCCAAATTAATCTTTTGAATGCTAATTCTGGTGTAACTAAACAGCTGAATCAAGCTGAATTATAACCCTCCTTTGAAAAGTATTAGGCAGCCTAGAGTGTTGAGCACTGTTATTTCCCAAGATAGATGGGAAGATTAAAAAAAAATTAGGGATGAATAAAAGATGCACTTATACCAAATTCATTAAACATGTCAGTAATATGTTATGAAGTTTTATGTTTAATTACAGTTGAATAAAGTGAAACATTGGAATTAGATAGTTTGCCTTTTTTCTGATGGCTGTCAGGAGTATATAGAGTTTATAGCTTAATTGAATGAAAACTTTTTAAATCTAATGCTGTGTTATTTAAGAATCTTCTTAGATGTGTTTACATATCCATTTTCAATAGATTTTATCACAAGAGGATGGTGTATTTTATGATGACTTGTTTTTCGTCTATCTAAAGTTCTCCGGATATAAAGTCATGTTTTTATCTCATATCATTCAAGAAAATTTTAAACTCTCTATAACCCAATTCTAACTCCTCCTCCTCCTTCTCCTGTGATTTCTGTATTCTTCTACATTTTATTTATTTTATAAATTTCACATTACAGTATATTGTTATCTATTTTGCCTTTGCAAAAGACTATAACTGTCTTACATAACAGTCATTCACTTGTATTGTTGCAAATTCTTCAAGAATTTTGTATTTTGCTATTTGTATATAATATGTTTACTCAATTCTAGGATACTTGATTTTTTTCATTTTCCTTTGTTCTTTCAGGAATTTCTTTTGTGTTTTATCCATTCATTTTGGGTGGGTTTTTTCCCCCTATAGAAACATGTTCTTTTTCAGACATTCATTCACCAGATTTTCAACATATATTTATTGAGTCCTTGGCTTATGCTAGATAACTTTATTTGAGAATACAGTGATATGAGATAAGGTCTTGGCTATTGAATTTACCTTGTAGTTCAGTCTATCCTCAGTGTTGTGTAAACAAGTTATATTTGACTTTTTACTTCACCAACTATTAGTTCTATGGTCACAGGGATGTTATTTGGGTTTTATGAGACTCAGTTTTCTTGTCTGTGAAATAGAAATACTTACAGCTACTCCTATATATTTCTGAATTCTGGTAATAATTCATTGGAATGTGCCCAAAGCAGTATTTAGCACACAGTTGGGGCTCAAGGCCAGTGTCTTTTCTTTCTCTCTTTCTCACCCTCCCTTTAACATTATAGCTGTAACTTATGGCCAGGACTATCTAGTTAAAGAAATTGTTGCATGTTATATTATGCTTCTGGTATTCTATTTGTTACCTAATACCTCCTGAGGCTCACCTACTTTTAATTCGAGGCTGCCTTTTGATGCCTTGAAAAAGTAGACTTAATCTGAACATGTGATGACTATCATTCATCTTGTTTCCATTTCTCACTCATTTTTTCCTTCATTTGAGATGCTTTGCCTTCATACTGTCCTCTAATACTATTTTACATGGATTTTCCCCTAAATTTATTGTCAGTTTTTGACATATTCTGAATGTCCATGAGAAATGTATTTTCTTCCTGACAGTTGCTTCTGCAGGCATCAAAACCATCTTGTCATCATTAAATGTTTCTTCTAAAATCCTACACTTTTCTCAGTATACTTGAATTAATCATTTTTCTTGGTTGGAATAGTAGTTTATGTAAGGAACACTTGGTAATTATCACCTGTTCCTCTGTTTGATCCATAGAACAAACAATATTTGATATTCTTCTGCAAACAATTCTTCATTGAAATAGCGCTTCCATGCTTTAGCCACTTAATTTTATGAATTACTTTGAACTTTCTACCCCCAATGGAAAGTATGACACTTCTCTCTAATCTCAGTAATTGATGAGCTGATTTTCTGACTTCCTGGGCATTCTTAAAAAATCTCATCATATTTGACATGTATAATCACTTGATTTCTGGCAGACAATATCTAGTCTTTTCTGTATCACGTGGCTTCATATAGCATACAATTTGTATGATTTTATATGGGGAAATCACTAATGTGTAAATTATTGTTAATTTTCTTCATTTGCATTAAAATCAAGGGAATTCCAGCATATTAAAAAGCAGAGACATTACTTTGCCAACAAAGATCTCTCTAGTCAAAGCTATGGTTTTTTCAGTAGTCATGTATGGATGTGAGAGTTGGGCTATAAAGAAAGCTGAGTGCCAAAAAAGTGATGCTTTTGAACTGTGGTGTTGGAGAAGACTCTTGATAGAGTCCCTTGGACTGCAAGGAGATCAAAACATTCATTCCTAAAGGAAATCAGTCCTGAATATTCATTAGAAGAACTGATGCTGAAGCTGAAACTCCAATCCTTTGGCCACCTGATGTGAACTGCTTTATTGGAAAGACACTGACACTGGGAAAGATTGAAGGCAGGGAAGAAGGGGACAACAGAGGATGAGATGGTTGGATGGCATCACCAACTGGATGGACATGAGTTTGAGCAAGCTCCAGGAGTTGGTGATGGACAGGGAAGCCTGGTCTACTGTAGTCCATGGGGTCGCAAAGAGTCACACACAACTGAGAGACTGAAATGACATTAAAATCTCGATTCACTTTTCTTCTGCTTTACAAGAAGAGAAATTTTTCAAATTTCTCTAAATCTTTTTAATATCCTCCTCATCTTATTTTATTTTTTTACTTCCAGCTACAAATAGATGTGCACTCGGGCTTCACTGACAGCTCAGTAGGTAAAGAACCCACCTGCAATGCAGAAGACACAGGAAATAGGAGCTCACTAGCTCTATACCTGGGTCGGGAGGATCTCCTGGAGGGGTAAATGGCAACCCACTCCAGTATTCTTTCCTGGGAAATCACATGGACAGAGAACCCTGATGGACGACAGTCCATGGGATCACAAAGAATCAGGCCACCCTCAGCGACTAAACACACACACGCACACACACACACACACACACACACACACGTGCATTTAGGTTGGAATCTTAAAAACAGTGCCATACTTCTTTGAATCATTAGAAAAAAAAAACTGGATCAGGAAACTGATTAAGATTAGTTACTGCTCAATAAAATTATTTAATGATAATATTCAACCTACAGGTTATGAGATAAGATTTACAAACTCCTTGGCATCATTAATGATACAAAGTAAACGATATATTTTAGCTATTATAATTTTTACAAATATCATTAAGAGTAGACTTTCATTAATTTAGGAGATTAGCTGAAAGCAGCCAAAATGAAGATCCTCTGGTAATGTGCTTACTTCTATATGCTCCAGCATACTTTAGGGACTTATTTCATTACTTATTCTTTATTTCAGGTAGGTCTTCTTGCTATAGTTTCATCTTTTATGTTACTTTCTTTTCCTCATCAGTTGATTTTCCAAAATGGCTTTTCAATAATTTCCAAGTTCTAGTCATTTGCTAAATGTAACTCAATGCTGTCTTTTCAGTTATCTTTATTAATTGCTCGAAATTATAAAACAAAATTTAAACACATGGAGGTATATATATCTTCATCTTTATATACCGAAATACCTATATACATGTACATATTTACAGATTTACTTACATCACAATTTTGTAAGACCACATAGTTATTTTGCATTATTGTTGAACTTAATAAAATATGTTTGGGGAACATAAGCAGTTCTTTCTTTGCATTTTAGTTATTTTTATGCATATAAGATACCTCTATCCCACTATAGGCCTTGAAAATAAAGAATTTTTACCTTACTTGCCCTTGTATTATCTGGGGCATTGAGTGGCTTGGTGATTGGAAAAATATTTGTGAAATAAGTAAATCAATCTATAAAAACTAATTTCTCATAATAGAGTCTTTTCCATGTTTGATTTTTAGATATATCTACTTATGAGATACATATGCATTTTTAATTTGTGAATTTATTATAGTTTATACTAATTAACGTATTTTATATACAAGTCCCTCTTGGAGTATAGGTTAAGGTGGATATGTGTCCACATCTCTGTTTCTTAGTGTTCATTTTACTGTTCTATAAATCGCCAGAAATTTTGTGAGATGGGGGGACATGTTTGCCTTGTAAATATTACTGTTCAGTTCAGTTGCTCAGTTGTGTCCAACTCTTTGCAACCCCATGGACTGCAGCATGCCAGGCTTCCCTCCATCACCAACTTGGAGCTTGCTCAAACTCATGTCCATCGAGTCAGTGATGCCCTCCAACCATCTCATCCTCTGTTGTCCTCTTCTCCTCCTGCCTTCAATCTTAATATTGCTGTTGTACTCCCAGAAAATATTATATCAGTAGCATTATAATGACACAATAACATGGATGGAATATAATCTCACCAAAGATCATCTCAGGAATTAATCAGTGTGTTATTTTTTCAAGTAACACTACCTAAAAATGAGAATTCTGGTATTTGGTTAAGTAAAATAACAAATATGTCATCATTGTTAAAATATATGTAATTATTTTAGCATTAATTTTTGCACATTCAAAAGCCTTCAGTATAGAGTCTCTGGTTATTCAATAACAAAATTCATTACAGGAGAAGTCAAAGTATGATTATGAATATACATTATAAATTTTGAATTAAAATTTATACATTTATTTCATATTGCAAAATAATAATTATATATTAAAATATTGCACATATGTTTTCTTATTTAAATATTGCAACATTTATTAAGGAAGTAGGACAATTGTTAAAATTCCAATTTTACAAATGAATAAACACAGGTTTAGATGTTTAAAACTTCTTTTTGGTTATGAATGATTATTGTTTCTTTGAAATATCAAAACTTGGGCAGAAATTCAGTCTGAATTCTTGTTCAATATACTTTCTTCTTATTATTAATTGCATAGATATAAATTACTCAGTGATATAAATTTTATTTTAATTTAAAGGGACTCTAGAATATTTTGGCCTCCATATTGAATGTACCTTTCATAACTGACTAGGTGATGTCTCTAATCCAGAGACTACTATTTCCTATTTTGATCTAGTCTCCATTAGTTTTTACCTGTTCCCACTGAAAAAAAAAAATGTGTGGATTAAGTAATGGACACTTCTAAGAAGAAATTAAATCACATGAAGAAAGAAAAATTAGGAAAAAATAATGAAGTGAAATGACCTAATCTTTTCCCAGTATTACACTATTGTCATTCTCTCTCTCTTTTTCGGTTTGATGCCTTCTTTCCTTCAGTCTGTACCCCAAAAGAAGAAGGCAACAGGAGATGATACATTACTTTTAATGCTATTCTTTAGCCAATTGCACAATGGAGAAAGTATCGCTTCAATTAGAGAGAAGGAGGTCAGAAGAAGATAATACTTTACAGAAAAAAGTGGTTGTGTAGCAGTAGTTTGAGAAAGATAGAACAGACTATTCAAGTAAAGAGAACATCATATTCCACAAGTATTTGTCCTTTGTCTTTTTTGCTTGTTTTGTTTAGGCTAGAAAGAAGCATCACAAGCTTAAAAAATGTATATTATTTAAGGTTGTTTTTATTAAGCATATATTTAACTTTGACAATGGATTTTCCCTTACTTATTAGTTAAGGAAAAATAATAATAAAAAAAAACAGCAAACTACTTACACATAAAAAAGGAGCCTTTTTTTTGGAGAAATAAACATCCAATTTGTATAAGTAATTTCCAAAAATAAAATGAAGGACTGATCACTCTGATCAGCATTCTTCCAGTGGTGGTATGGGGAAAACTGATCTATACATTATTACTACAAAATATACTATTTCAGCTGACCTGTGTTTGATCAACACTTTATTTCTTCTAAAAAATTCTAACTGGTGTCAGTAGCATGCACCTTCTCTTTAATATATACATGGAAGTTTCTTCCGGTGAGTTTAGTTCTGACATTAGCAGAGTTAAAATATGAAATATTTTTTTAAAATATACTCAATAAAGACTATTGGTAAAAATAGATATAGGTGGAGTAAGTAACAGACTTGTAGACAATTAAAATCTAGATGCATTCTGTATTCAGAATGCTTCATAAATGTCTGTAAATTCTCATTCCACTTTGAGGAGCAAGAAACTGAAAGTATAATCCTCTTAATTAGAACCTTCTGGGAAGGGCAGGGAAGCCTGGGGTGCTGCAGTCCATGGGGTCTCAACTGAGAACCTGAACAACAGCAAGTGGGATACAAGAAAGATAGTGTGGAACTTAAGCAGCAGTCATATTTGCTGTTCTGTTGTCAAAAAATTACTTTTTAGAAAGATTTTTAAATTGCAGGACTTCTCAATATTTGACATCATGATGTTGTTCATTAGCATGATGATGTTACAATGTTTATTTTACCAAATATGTAGCTTTATCAAAACATTTTATCTTGGAATTTTTTTTCCTAAGTACCTCTTCAGATTGAGGCTTCCCGGGTGGATCAGAGGTAAAAGAATCCAGCCTGCTAACACAGGAGATAGGAGATGCAGATTCAATCCCTGAGTCAGGAAGATGCCCTGGAGAACCATTCCAGTATCCTTGCCTGGAGAATCCCATGGACAGAGGAGCCTGACAGGCTACATACAGTTCTCAGCACTGCAAAGACTCAGACACTGACTCTGTGTGTGTGACTGAGCACACACACATACACTCTTCAGATCACTATTCTGTATAACATTTGAGAAACATGTATATTAGAGGAGTTGCCTATTAAACTTATCTTAAAAAGTGATCAAACTTAGAATGATTTTAAAAGCACATTATCTGAGGTGTCAGAATCACAATACTAGTTTCTACGTTGGTTGTGAATTTAAACGATAACTAGTAAATCTGTAAAATGGTAGTAAAGAAAAAGTTATATGTTTCCACAGCCATCTATTTACATCTATTTGTGTATTCCAGCAGTTCACTTAACATTTCAAAGCCATGTTATCTATAAAGTGAAAGTGAAAGTCTCTCTCCTGTCTGACTCTTTGCAACCCCATGGACTTTACAGTCCCTGAATTCTCCAGGCCAGAATACTGGAGTGGGTATTTCCCTTCTCCAGAGTTCTTCCCAACCCAGGGTTTGAACCCAGGTCTCCCACTTTGCAAGCGGATTCTTTACTAAGTGAGCCTTCCGGGAAGCCCATCTATAGAGTGGGGGTTAATCTATACTTCACAGAATTTTTGTGAGGATAAAATAGGAAATTACATAAAACACTTGATGCAGTGAAGGATGTAGTAAGCCACTGACGAAATTTGTTATTATTATAGTTATTGCTTCAACTTTGTAATTAGCTGTTTCAGAAAATCATCTTAAATGACAAAGGAAACAAATCTACAGATGCAAAAATCACAAGGTAAAAATTCAAACAATTACTAACTACTAAGAACTGAAGGGGAGAAGGCAATGGCAACCCACTCCAGTACTCTTGCCCGGGAAATCCCATGGATGGAGGAGCCTGGTAGGCTGCAGTCCATGGGGTCGTAAAGAGTCGGACATGACTGAGCGACTTCACTTTCCCTTTTCACTTTCATGCATTGCAGAAGGAAATGGCAACCCACTCCAGTGTTCTTGCCTGGAGAATCCCAGGGACGGGGGAGCCTGGTGGGCTGCCGTCTATGGGGTCGCACAGAGTTGGACACGACTGAAGCGACTTAGCAGCAGCAGCAGCCAGAACTGAAGAGTAAGAACAATAAAAGAGGTGACCTCTCTGAAAAAAGATAAACTTTACTTGCTTTGCAATCTTGCCTAAGGAAAAATCACACAATGAAGTCATTCAGTCCTGTCTGACTCTTTGTGACATTTTGGACTGCAGCGCAGTAGGCTCCTCTGTTCATGGAATTCTGCAGGTAAGAATACTGGAGTGGGTTACCATTTCCTTCTCCAGGGCATCTTCCCAACCCAGGGCTCGAACCTGGGTCTCCTGCATTGCAGGCAATGCTATTCTTGTATGTGGTTTTGTCTTCCCCCCTGCAGTTTTGCCTAAGGGAAAAACCACATACAAGAATAGTTTTATTTGCATCTCATTATTATCAGTGGACATTTATTTGGCTTACCAATGATTGTGTTCTTGTAAGGATCAGTTAAATAGACAGGATACTTACTCTTTAGAAGACTATAAAGAGATGTATTCTTTCTGTGTATAAACTTCCTTTCTATGCTAAGTTTGATATGTTGGACAACTTTTCTGTGTTGCTGTGGAATATCATAAAATAATAACATTTTCTCCTCATTAGAGATGAGATAAAACTCTCCCTCTGGCTTTGAGAGACAGCCTTTAAATACTAGAATCCACTACCATGGTTTAGTTGATTCTTTGATGAGTCATGAAACATATCTTCAGTTATCACAATCAGTCACAGTGTGACCGAGTGTGTATAAGAAAAAAAGGGATTTGAAGAGCAAATAGCATATGTCAATGTATAAAAGGGGAAGAGGAGAGAATAGTAGTATGGAGAGGACTCTAAAGTTCTATCTAGACTCGTAACTACTTCATCCTCATCTGTTAACCATTTCTTTAGAAAGTTGGCTTTTTCCCTGTTGTATCCTCAGCACCTAGCATACTGCCTTAATTAAGTATACTGCATTGAATTAAATTGAATTGAACTGATTACTATTCATTGCTTTTTGCTTTTAATACAGTTTTCAATCGCTGATCTCATATACATGGTAAATGTTGGCATATCCTACACTGCAAACTTTGGCTTGCTCCAGTATAGTCATAAACCATTTATATACATATGTAGTCTTGTCATTGTTTGGATAACATGATTTAAAACAAGAAAACACAAACTATAAAAATATATAATGATAAAGATCTTGGATGTCAGCAGAAAAAACATTTTCATATTTTATATGGAGATACATTTTAAAAGAACTTGCATAATTTTCTCTTTGTTTCTTGTGATCCTCAGAAAGGCTCAATGTGAGAATTATAAAAGAAATCTAATTACCAAGGTCATGTAGCTATAAACTAAACAAACTAAAATGAGATATCCTGCCTCTTATTGTTTTATGAAACTAAAAAGTGAAGGGTTTATTTTAATGTGCAAAAATGTTAGGACTTTTAGAATTTGATAGATTATTATCCAATTATAGGCTGTTTCTCAGTATTCATTATTCTTTTCTTTTAAGGTGGAGTTCCAAAATAACAAATTACTTAGATTCTATATATTTGTATCACATTCATTACAAACTTATGATACATACAGTACTTCTGTCATAATACCCTGTGGACTTCATGGTAATTACTAATTTTATTTCATAAATGCCAATGGCTTAATTATGTGAAATTAATCTTTTTCGGGGGGTGTGTTTGTGGGCTTCCCAGGTGGCACTAGTGGTAAAGAATCTACCTGCCCAACCAGGAGATTCAAGATATATGGGTTCAGTCCCTGGATTGAGAAGATCCTCTGGAGTAGGAAATGGCAACCCCCTCCAGTATTCTTGCATGGAAAATCCCATGGACAGAGGAGCCTCGCAGTCTGTCGTCCATACGGTTGCAAATAGTTGGACATGATTGAGTGAGCGACTTAATCTCTTTTTTCTTTGTGTACTCTCCTTTTTCTTGATAATATTGATAAGAACAGTGGTCCTGGGGGAAGGGGTGGGGGTCAGTGAATTCCTCAGTCTAGGCACTGATAATGTTTTGGTCTAGTTAGTTCTTTATTGTGGAGGCTGGCCTATATGTTGAAGATGTTTAGCAGTATCCTAGACCTCTGTCCACTTGTACCAGTAGCACACAACCCCCTGAGTTCTAACAACTGAAAAGGTCTCTACGTATTGTCAAATGTCCTTAGTCGGCGAAATAACTCTAGAATGTATTTTGTTAACTGCTTTGTTACCTAGATTTTTTGTGCATGTTCCCATTTTTGTTTTATTTATCCTTTAGTATAGATGCAGATGTCATATTTCAGTTGTATTATATCTCTATTCAAAATTTGATTAATACAGTAGCTAAAACTAACAATGTTGTTTACACACAGAATATATATTCTAATTTTTATATGCATTTTAAATCATTGAATTTCTTTTCCTTCTGTGAACTGCAGTAATGAAATAAATGTTAGGAAGCAAATTGTGTTTGATATGTATAATGAAGTACTGAAGTTAAATTGTTAGAGTAATTGAATTCAATTTTAATGTTAAATGTACATTTTCTAGCTCTTCATCGATTTAAACTAGATAAATTACATAAACAAAAGACAAATTTGTGTTCTCTACTGTTCAGAGTGGGGTAAAGGGAAAGGATCTGGCCAGCTGGTGAAGTGTTAAAATTTACAGTCAATGGCAGTCGAAGACAGCCTTGTTTGGAATGTTCAGCTGGATGAGCATTGTGTCAACACTTTGCTGATATTTCTTGATGATATCATGTTAATCTGAAGAGCACTTAGCAGATACTAATTATCATCTGGTGAACACTCTTCAGTGGGAAAGGTGAAAATCTATTCAGTAGGTATGATGCCTGCTCAATTGTTAACCTAAACTGCAAGCTACCAAGCATTAATGTTTCGGTGATAGTGTAGGTGTAAACAAAACAAATGCTGTGCATTGTTTTATACAATATATATTTCCTGGTGATAACATGACGATTTCTGTTATTTATATTTAAGAGTAGGTCAAATAACTTAACTTTGCTTATTGCAGATCATGTTATTGTGTGATTACCATATAAAATTCAAAATACAAACTTCCAGATTGCTCTTCATATGATTTTAAGCTATTATTTCGTTTTCAGAAAAAGTAATAAATAT
Source organism: Ovis aries (assembly GCF_016772045.2). Classification (NCBI taxonomy): domain Eukaryota; kingdom Metazoa; phylum Chordata; class Mammalia; order Artiodactyla; family Bovidae; genus Ovis; species Ovis aries. The sequence continues at coordinate 48,141,849 of NC_056054.1, read as the reverse complement.
TCATTATATTTCCATGAAATTTTGTTTTTAAATTAATGCATATTTTGATAATCATAGTAGGTATTCTTAAATGAGCAAATTTTAAGCATCATATGTGAGATAGAGTACATTAATACCTGTCTCAACTTCAGCTGTTTCTCTTTGTTGATTCCTTTTTCTTCCGATAATGTATCCAAAACAAGTCCCGATTTCTTGGAATTTCCACTTCAATATCTGGACTTGGCACACATTCGTTATGATTTTTTGGATTATTATTGACTCTGTTACCAGTATCCTGATATCCAATAAATATAGATTTTGATTAAAAATGTATGTATTGGATTAAACTTTTCCTGTACCTTTTTTCTTATATCTTCTTAGGCATAACTTAAAAATCTGTTGCACTTTATCATTTTCATTACTACAACATAAATGTTCTTAGCTCCTCCTATGTGAACACTTATTTATTCCTGTATGAGTACTTCCTATATAACACTTACTCCTGGCTTGTTTTTCTATATCTCCATGCTCTCTTCTGTAATTGATTGGAGAAGATTCATACTTAGCTGTGTCCCAAGATATGGCAGAAATAATTCCATATTCAAGTGAAGATGCACGCGTGTGTGCTTAGTCACTTGGTAGTGTACGACTCCTTGAGACCCCATGGGCTGTAGCCTGCCAGGCTCCTCTGTTCATGGGATTTTCTAGGCACGAATACAGGAGTTGCCATGCCCTCCTCCAGGGGATCTTCCCGACCCAGAGACGGAACCTGGGTCTCCTGTATTGCAGGTGGATTCTTTACTGTCTGAGCCACCAGGGAAACCTGAACTGAAGATGAGTGTTGATTTATTATTTAATCCTGTTCAGGCTTATTGTCACTCTATAAAAGTATCCTGATTCTGTAACTTACTCTGAAATTCATTGTATTACTTTATGCCTAAACTTCTGGGCATCTAGCCTAATGAGATGGAAGGATTTCCTAGAGAGTTCACAAAACATCCCAACATGAACTTTTCTATTCTTAAAGAATTTTCAAAAGAGATAGAATTAAATTCTACTATTAACGATGCTTTGTCAACAATGAGGAAGAAATAATGGATGAATTATAACCCCATATCTTAAATAACACTGTCCAATGAATTCAGTATAAATTCTGCCCCTACGTTATCAGATGATTTGAGAAAAGCTCCACATTTTTGGACCTATATGAGCCAACTCACCCAACTACATGAAATTTCTATAGTATTTACACTTGTCAAACTATTGCTTGAGGTAAAAGGGTTCTTTAATGAAAACAGCAAATAAATCCAATGGCAACAATAAAACAACCTGCTAATGTGTATCCCTCTTCAGCAGGCATGGCCATTTCAGTGTCCCTTAGTAATTTAATTACATTCTAGTCTTAGAAAATGCCACCTTGTCTTAAATGTGACCATTTTGTAATCAGAGGTCTGAACTGGGCGGTAGGAGGATATAGCAAATACTGCTAGATCTATAAATCTGTATACTATATTGTATAGATCATATACTACTTATGGAGCTATATCTGTAGACCCTCAAATGAGCCCTCATCCTGATTAATCTGGAGTGCCTAAAGAAATATTGTTTCTTTATTAAAAACAGTCCTCCCCTGCCTTCTGTCTCTCACACACACAACAGTGCCTCCTGTCTGAAAAAATAATTTTTTTAAGATAAATGTATAAAGGATTAGATGATTGGATGAGATGAGATGGTTCAATGGCATCACCTACTCAGTGGCCATGATTTTGAGCTAACTCTGGGAGACAGTGAAGGACAGGGAAGCCTGGAGTGCTTTAGTCCATGGAATCACAAAGAATTGGACATGACTTAGTGACTGAACAACAAGCAAATGTATAAACTATAGAGTCCACTCTACATAGGAATTGTAAAGTAAGATAACTTGATTCTTAATTGTGAAAGAAATCAACAAATGTGTTACAGATATAAATTAGAATTTTAAATAAGACTGGAGTTTATCAAATTCAAATCATGGTAGTAGGGCTTGGTACACTAATGTTTGAAGTGGTTTTTGAGTCCTGAGATGACCTTGATGTAAGACCACAGTGGTAACAGGACTTTTTAATAAACTCACTGACAAAACCTAAGAGGCTAGATTGTACATATTTTTATGTAAAAGTTCAGAAATGGATTTAAGTAAAATATGCCTAATGTGAAAATGTGCTTTTGTATAGTCAATTATTTGTAGCCAAAATATCATGATGTCTGCAAAATAAAAAAAGAAATAATAATGTGCTGAAATTTTTCTAAATAAAACTCTTTTCTATAGTCAGTCATCTTTTTGAGGAAAAAATGTAATGTTTTCCTGGACTGTATCCTTTAGTACAAAGGAAAATTGTTTTGAAGAAATATTATGAGAGAAATGTTTCATTGTAGGGATATAACTAAATATATAAATAGCATATATTTTGTCTTTTATTGTATTGTTTTTTAAAATATATTTTTGTAAAATAGATATTTTGCAATTGTATATTAATAGATTGCTAATCTGATTTTTATGACATGTAATTCATAGGACAAATAAGATCTGCATACTGCATAAAGCTTCTTTTGTTTAAAACAATCTCTTGCTTCAAAAAAAAAATCAATGTGAAACTGATAAAGAAAAGACATAGTGATCAGCAATACATAATCTGCCTCTTTTAAGATACAGTGCGACCTTGCAAGTTAAAATATGTTCCTAGACTACTTTTCTTGTATACATTCACAAGAGAATTTCTAGTAAATAGGAGTCGATTTTAATGTCTCATTACTCTTTCCATACTTTTTCTATTTTGCCAAAGGATCTTCACACAGGCATAAGAAATCCTCTGGTGAATTCTGCTGGGGTTCCCTACAAGAAAATAATTCATGAGTTCATCAATCTTTTAGTCCCTTCAATTTATCTGGAGAGTTATGGATAGCATGCTGGGTAGCAGTACATGGAACAGATCATCTTGAAAAATAATGCCATCTCCATAATGGGGAAGTTGCTATTTCCCAGTGGGAGTGAGCTGTTTAGGCTCTATAGATATGGTCCTATTGCAGATTGCTGCTGGCAGAGAAAATCACATTCTTCTTGGTTTCCCATATTACTTTAAAAGTATTTAAGTGACTGAGACTTTAATTATGCCCAAAATAGTACATATAGTCAGTATAAAAGTCCTAATAAAAATGGACAAAAGGAAGGAATTTCATAGTTAAATGCATCATTCTCTTCTTAAAACTTTCTAATGTATGAAGGTATTGCAGGATTCTAAGATTATTAAATAATGTTTTGCATGGTATATGCTGTTTCTGTAGACACAGTGGCAAACGAGAAAGTTGGCTTCCTTGGTGGCTCAGATGGTAAGAATCTGTCGGCAATGCAGGATCCCTGGTCAGAAAGATCTCATGGAGAAGGGAGTGAAAATCCACTCCAGTATTATTGCCTGGAGAATTCCATGGACAGAGGACCTTGGCAGGCTACTGTCCGTGGAATCGCAAAGAGTTGCGCACAATCGAGTAACTAACACACACGTGCTGTGTCTGTAGACACAACGGCAAACAAGAAAATAGTCTTCATTGGCTTGTTTTGTATATTTCTTTTAGATTTGATTATTTATTACTTGAAAGTATGGATTTGTATTTCATTGTCCCTAATTAAGCAAATTAACTGTTAAATTACCAATTATTTAAACAAACTATCATTTCTCTTTTCCTGAATGTCACAATATCCATGTATATATTGATATAAAAATCATTTTCTTCTCCCTAAGTAGAGAGAAAAATAATTAATTGAAATTCAAAGGTAGCATATTAGTCTAGTTCTCCAAAAAAATAGAATCAGAGGAATATGTATGTGTGTGTGTGTATAAAATATATATACTGTACATATATGTATATCTTGTTTGAGTGTATCCATCAGTTTATCTATTGATCTGTACCCACCAATGTTGCAGTCTTGAGGAGAATTCTTTCTTTGGAAACATGCAATCTTTGTTCTCAATACTTTCAAACAATTGGATGAGGCCCACTCATTTTATGGCTCATCTGCTTTACTGAGTCTACTGATTTAAATTCCAATCACACTTGAAAAGTACCTTCATGGTAAACTCTGACTGGCTTTAACCAAACAGCTAGACACCATAGCCCAGCCATGTTGACACATAAGATTAACAGACTCAAGTAGTAAAAGGTAGATTTTGTCATCTCTGATATCCATGCATATTTCCCAAGTATTGAATGGAAGATTGGGAGTATGTCTAAGAAAAGAAACCTGATATTAAAATGAATCTGACTTTTTTCTAGGAAATATGGTGTATTATTTCTTTATTGTTCTTTTTTTAACCAGTACTTCTTTGCCTAAAACTGTATTTCTCCTTTTTTTTCTCCCTATTTAAACTCAATTTAAACTTCAATATAAATGTTGTTTTATTTACTGTTCCATGCTCACATTAATCTCTCAACCAATGTTCACAGGTAATTATTCATATATGATAAAAGTAGCATGTTAACACAAAAATGCATATAAGTGTATACACAATTAGATTGTGTGGTTTTTTTGCCCTAACATATTTATTTAAGACAAATAATTAGCATGTTTTTTAAACAGAAAAGTAAGAATTCCTTTCTGTGAAGTTATTTCCCATGCTCATACATTTATCCCTTTAATAAATGACCAGAAGTGCAATATTACAATGCATTAAGGAAATTATTATATATTTGATAAATATATTCATTTAAAATATGATTCTATTTCTTCTATCAAGGTCACTAATCTATGAATTTTTATTACCTTGTGAGTTTCAATACTAGACCAGTCACTCATTAATTTATTCAACAGATATTTATTTTTTATCTCTAGAAATTTTAACAAAAGTATGAGGAATAGTTTTAGAAAAGCTAGTTAAATATTTTATGAATGCATAGATATCTTAAAAATTGCTCAAATTCATTAGATTTTCTTATTGCTATATAAACAAATTCATATGCTTTCCTTGGGAAGATGAAAATTTCTGAGATACTTATTAGGAACTTTTATTTATTCGGTTTGTGTGTGTGTGTTAGAACAGATTCAGAATGAGAGCACCTCTCCAGTTATAGAGGCTCTTTGATCCTCTTTGGACATTATTTAAAATACTTGGTTCCATTTATGAAACAATAAAGTTATAGGCCAGCACCTGTAAAGCATTCAATGTCCATTATTTATAGTATCCTTAATTGTGCTTTTTTTCTTTTCATAAGGCATTCTGTGTGTTTTCAACTATATTTATTAAATTTTAGATTATATAGTTAGAGCAAGGACCAGAGGTTACCCATATTTACTCCACAGGTATCACAGGGCCTAGCATATAATAAACTTTTAATTAAATTTGAGAATGGATTGTACATATTTTATAGGTTTAGAGAGCAAAGACAAGAGGAATAAATTAGTCTGTTGACATCTACAGAACTAGGAAATGGAAGAGATTGGTTTTCTGAGTGTTTGGCTGTGAAGTTTATAGTGTTCTTGTACCATGTCTTGCTGACTCTCTTTTTGTCAGTCCTTAGGCAAAAATTTTGTTAATAATACATGGGATGAAAAGTTTTATCATTTGTTATGGGTTAAATAATATTCAAGATATGCTTTATTTGGAAGAGCAATAAAAGACTTAGGCTTGTAAATTAAATAGAACAAGAGAAATGGATTTATTACTATTTTTGTGTAGACTGTGTGTGATACGGCTTTCAGCAGTAATCTACATTTGCCTAAAACCTGCAGTATCTGCCATCTGACTGCTTTCCTTGCTACTGCTCTTCTACCCTGACCCTCCAACAGTCTTTTCTCAACACAGCAGCAAAATGTTGAACAATCCTTTTTAAAAGGGTAAATCAGAAAATGTCAATCCTTTTCTCAAACTCTTCTAATTACACTCTCATCAGATGTACAATCCAAAGACCTTGAAATGACTCCAAAGACCCTGTATGATTTGCCTGCAATTTATTTGATTTCATCTCCTACTGCTCTGCCTCTTATTTTTGCCTTCCTAGCTAGCCATGCTCTTATCTAAAGACCTTTGTACATGTTACTCAATCTTGAAACATTGTTTCCTTCATCATCCTCATGGCTTGCTCCCGTACCTGCTTCTGCCTTTTAATCAAGGATTATACTTTTGTGATAGTGCTTATCACTGCTTGACATATTATATATTTTTATATATTTATTTGTTTACTGTTGGGTGTAGAGTATAAGCTCATAAGGGAAGGGGTTTTATTTGATTTGTTTGTTGCTGTATGCCTGGCACTTAAAAAGGCATCTGATGCAAAGTATGCAGTAAAAATTTGTTGAATGAATGAATGGATATTTGAGAGAAGGTTTAATAGGTGTGTAGAGAATCCCAGGGATGGGGAAGCCTGGTGGGCAGCCGTCTATGGGGTCGCACAGAGTCGGACACGACTGAAGCTACTTAGCAGCAGCAGCAGCAGCCTATTCATAGCTCTTGTGTTTTTGTGTATTAGTTGCTCAGTAGTATCGGACTCTTTGAGACTCCATGGAATATAGTCTGCCAGGACCCTCTGTCCGTGGAATTCTCTAAGCCAAGAATACTGAAGTGGGTTGCCATTACCTACCTCCTCCAGGGAATCTTCTTGACCCAGGGATGAAATCCAGGTCTCCTGCATTGCAGGCAGATTTTTTTTTTACCATCTGAGCCACTGGGGAAGCCCGTATTCATAGCTCTAGATACTTCAAAGTTATTCCTTACAGTAAGCTATAACATCTGAACTAAAGAATTTGAGTAATTTTAGCTTAATTACTTACAGAAATAAAAATACTCACTGAAACTCAATTTAAACATCTAAATTTCCATCCAAAGTTGTTTACTCTTTGACCATGAGCAATCACCTAAATATGCTTTCTTTTCTCAAAAATAATAAAGCAATTTTAAAACTCTCTTTTATTCAATTAATCGAGAAATAGTATTTATTAAGATAACTGTACATGTGCCTGTACTATAGAATTGTTTTTGTAGAATTATATGTAATGTATTTGTTTCAGAGTAAGATTTTGATAACCAACACCTCAAGGAAAATGTAGACTGTAATTTAATGATCAAATCAAACTGTTCTTTCATAGTAAATGGTCTAGTGACATCTACTGCATCTTTCTTTCCACCTGAACCAGAGAGAGTGTCAAGTAGTGATTAAGAGCATAAGCTCAGAGTGGGACTATTGAATTTGATTATGGCTCATACACCCACTGGCTGAGTAATTTGGGGCAAGTGTTTTGTTTTATTTATTTTTAATTTCTCTGTCTTCATTTCAATTTGTTTGTAGTGAGGATGGAGAAACTAGCACCTGTGTAATTTCATGCCATGAAGATTAAATGAATCAATATAGCTAAAGTGCTTAGAAGAGTGCCCAGCTGATAAAAGCATTCTTTCTATTAGCTTTCTGCTAATATTTGGGTTACAAAATAAATAATGCAAACTAAAGACTATTAATAAATAATAACACTCTAAGTCTTTTGAAAGCCTATTCGTATTTGATAAAGGCAGCATCAAGTGGATACAGAAAGTTCTAAAGTAAAAAATGATCATGTTTGGGAATGCATGTAAGAATTAAAGATTTTAAAATTTAAAAAATAAAAAACAAAAAACAAAACAAAACAAAACAAAACAAAACAAAACAAAAAAAATGATCAACCTGTTTCTCAAAGTGAGTAAGCAAAGCTTCATAGAGAAGGCAGTGCTGAAGCTGAGTTTTAAATAAGTAAGAATTCTTTGCTGCTGTTGCTGCTGCTAAGTCGCCTCAGTTGTGTCCGACTCTGTGCGACCCCATAGATGGCAGCCCACCAGGCTCCTCTGTCCCTGAGATTCTCCAGGCAAGAACACTGGAGTGGGTTGCCATTTCCTTCTCCAGTGCATGCGTGCATGCTAAGTCGCTTCAGTAGTAGTAGTAGTCGCTTCAGTGGGTTGCCATTTCCTTCTCCAAGAATTCTTTAGGTAGGCTAAAGGGAAAAGGATTCTAAGATAGAGATGCAGGGAATGGAGATATAAAACAATAGCACAATTTGGGGTCAATTAAAGTTATTACATTATTATTAGGGTATAATATGTGGAGGAGGCATGGCAAGAAATGAGGTTTGAAAACTAGACAAGGACCCTGTCATAAAGGTCTTTAAAAAGACTGGCAATTGTTGGATTTCATTGTTGTCTCTGAATTGTTCCAAGCATCACAATGATCTGGTCAAGATTATATTTTAGAAAAGTCAAAATGGAAAGAAAAAGCAAATGACTGGAAGTTGGATTGTTAGTTTCTAAGCGTTAATCACTTAGTCATGTTTGACTCTTTGTGACGCTATGGATTGTAGCCCTCCAGGTTCCCCTGTCCATCGGATTCTCCAGGCAAGAATACTGGAGCAGGTTACCATTCCCTTCTCTAAAAGATCTTCCCAACCCAGAAAATGAAACTGGGCCTCCTGCATTGCAGGCAGATTCTTTACCATCTGAGCCACCAAAGGTTATTGCAAACATCCAATGGGCAGATAAAATCAATTTTATTTCATTGAATGGGATAAAACATTTTCTATAAAGATAACTGTAATTCATCTAATAGTAAAAATGGAATTTAAATATTTTAAGGGAGCAAGGACTTTCTGACAAATACTGATAAGTATTTAGTTGAGTTCAGTTCAGTCGCTCAGTCGTGTCCGACTCTTTGCGACCCCATGAATCACAGCACCTCAGGCCTCCCTGTCCATCACCAACTCCCAGAGTTCACTCAGACTCACATCCATCGAGTCAGTGATGCCATCCAGCCATCTCATCCTCTGTTGTCCTCTTCTCCTCCTGCCCCCAATCCCTCCCAGCATCAGAGTCTTTTCCAATAAGTCAACTCTTCGCATGAGGTGGCCAAAGTACTGGAGTTTCAGCTTTAGCATCATTCCTTCCAAAGAAATCCCAGGGCTGATCTCCTTCAGAATGGACTGGTTGGATCTCCTTGCAGTCCAAGGGACTCTCAAGAGTCTTCTCCAACACCACAGTTCAAAAGCATCAATTCTTCGGCACTCAGCCTTCTTCTCAGTCCAACTCTCACATCCATACATGACCACAGGAAAAACCATAGCCTTGACTAGATGAACCTTAGTCGGCAAAGTAATGTCTCTGCTTTTGAAAATGCTGTCTAGGTTGGTCATAGCTTTTCTTCCAAGGAGTAAGTGTCTTTTAATTTCATGGCTGCAGTCACCATCTGCAGTGATTTTGGAGCCCAAGTAAATAAAGTCTGACACTGTTTCCACTGTTTCTCCATCTATTTCCCATAGAGTGATGGGACCGGATGCCATGATCTTCGTTTTCTGAATGTTGAGCTTTAAGCCAACTTTTTCACTCTCCTCTTTCACTTTCATCAAGAGGCTCTTTAGTTCTTCTTCACTTTCTGCCATAAGGGTGGTGTCATCTGCATATCTGAGGTGATTGATATTTCTCCCGGCAATCTTGATTCCAGCTTGTGTTTCTTCCAGTCCAGCATTTCTCATGATGTACTCTGCATATAAGTTAAATAAGCAGGGTGACAATATACAGCCTTGATGTACTCCTTTTCCTATTTGGAACCAGTCTGTTGTTCCATGTCCAGTTCTAACTGTTGCTTCCTGACCTGCATACAGATTTCTCAAGAGGCAGGTCAGGTGGTCTGGTATGCCCATCTCTTTCAGAATTTTCCACAGTTTATTGTGACCCACATAGTCAAAGGCTTTGGCATAGTCAATAAAGCAGAAATAGATGTTTTCCTGGAATGCTCTTGCTTTTTCGATGATCCAGCAGATGATGGCAATTTGATCTCTGGTTCCTCTGCCTTTTCTAAAACCAGCTTGAACATCAGGAAGTTCATGGTTCACGTATTGCTGAAGCCTGACTTGGAGAGTTTTGAGCATTACTTTACCAGCATGTGAGATGAGTGCAATTGTGCGGTAGTTTGAGCATTCTTTGGCATTGCCTTTCTTTGGGATTGGAATGAAAACTGACCTTTTCCAGTCTTGTGGCCACTGGTGAGTTTTCCAAATTGTTGGCATATTGAGTAGTTGATAATTAATATTTTGATTTCTTATTTTGAAACTTGTGTTTCATTTGTATAAACTATTATTTTGCTTTCATCTGGTATTTCATTTTTTATATCTAGTTTTTGTCAATAATTTTCTGAAACTTAGGTTTAGAGAGAAAGTTATAAAACTTAGTTCTAGAAACTTACTAGAAGCCTAGAATTTAGAGTTGCTTTGATTAATAGAATATTTACTTAGCAGTTTTGTTTAATGAAATATTGCTATCATGTTTCATCACTGGTTATGCAGAGAATTTAATGCCAAGTTAAAATATTTATCTCATCTATATGTATTTCTCCTATCTTTAAAATTGATATTCAGATGTTCTAAATGAATTCTATTTTTATTTTCTTATAGCCAATAGAATTCTTCTATGTTATTTTGAAATAATATGATTTAATAGCTGATGTATTTGTGTACTGTATTTGCAAAATCTAATTTATTGAAATATAATTTTATGCCATAGTATGCTAAAATGTGATGCCGTCTGTTAGGAATTATTTTTGGTGCAACATCACTATCATTGACTCAAAAGCTTACTAGAACTTGTGACATAGAGGAATCTTCTTTGCTTGTGTAACTCATACTGTTCCAGTTGAAGTATCATTATAAGTCATTTTGTCCTATGGATTTCTTTATTAAATTTTAGTTAATTTACTTAATACATTATTTAAAATCTATTCATTCTAATTATTCCTCAACCAATTAGAAAATTTTATCAGACTTAATGACCAGCGTGGAAATTAAGACAACATACAGTTGATCCTTACTCTTTTATTTGCAAATATTATTCCATATTTGAAGATTCTCTTTATTTGTAGCCCCCAAAGTGATGCCCAGGACACTTCACAGTCATTTGCATACAAGTGCAGATTAACAAAAAATTTTTACACATTCCCAGGTGAGGTCAAAAGAGGTTATGTCCTGCCTTTATGTTTCAGCTTTCATACTGTAAACAAGTGTCCTTTTTGCAGTCTATTTATGGTCTCATCTTTTCCATCATTTTTGTTCTTGATTTCACTGTTTAAAATGCCCTCCAAGCAAAATGCTACATATTCTGTGGTAGAAAACACTGTGATGTATCTTATGGAGAAAATGCATGGTGTAGATAAGTTTCATTCAGGCACGAGTTTTAGGGCTGTTGGCTGAGAGTTCAATGCATTAATGAGGGTTCAACTCATGTTAAGGTTGTGAGCGTTAATGCCTTAAATGCTAAAGGATCTTTAATCAGAAACTCACTCACACACAAAGGTTATGTATTTATTGGGTGATGAAAATTCTGTGACCAAAGATCCCCATTAACCCAGCTTTGTATTTCCCCCATAAGCAGTGGTTCACTATTTGCTGATTCATTTGGTTGCAGCAACTTAATTAAACATAAAAACACCATGAATAATAAGAATTAACTTTATTTACAATTTCCAGCTAGTAACTTTGGCTGTACAAGGTAAAAGATACATAAGCGATATTTTGTTTTCATGCATAATATATTAAGCAATGTTAAAAATATGTGTAAATTCATACTGTTGAGTAGAAAATTCCTGAATCATTTATCATCCCATGTAGAACAGATAGAATAAGATTACAGAAACTAACAGATCTAAAATTTCTTATTCTCTTGAATAGTTAAAATAAGATATAAAAATGTCAGAGAGGATAAATTATAAAAAAGTGTATGTCTCAAAATTAATAACTAAAAAACTAAGTCATTTGTAGCAGTCTTGATGCAGTAACCCTCCCTTGCATCCTAGAATATATATTTTAAATATGGATAATAAGGAACTCAGATGTAAAGGTAAAATTTTTTCTACCACATATTGTTACCAAAACAAAATAAAGCAAGAACGTTGAATAAAATATATTATTAATGAGGAACATAGAATTAACTTCGGATCAGAGACTAAATATGGTGTACTGGAAAATCAGATTAAGAAGCTATACTTAGGTAAATCTGAAAGGATAAATCTAGCTTTCCCTATAAATCTCCTATTAACCTAAAACAAAGAGAATTTAATTTCCAATTCAAACTTAAATTAAAAACTTTGAGCAAACATATACTAATAATACAAATATATTTATCCAGACTTCACATAATACAGATGTTAATATACTTATTTTTAGAAATAGTGTGAAGTGACATAAAGCAATTCTATAAGTAATATAATATTTGAGATTCTTAATGCATATAATTAGATAGAGTTAATATTTATAGTGGATATAATCCAGTAAATTAATATACATAACAGACCTCATTTTTCTACATAGTTATAATTGTAGTCAAGTTGTGGTTTTGCTTTTGTACTTTTTTATTGGAAAAATGACTCTACTTAGTTGTAGTAGCAAATGTGCTTGGATAGTAACACAGAAATGTGACTCTGACAGACTCAGCCCCCAAATCTAATAGTAAAAACAGACACATAAACCTTTCTTAACATTCTAGGTTATTTCCTATTTAGCCCTCAGAATACTCATATGAGATAGATACTATTAAAACTTATTCATATGCCTATCTAGGACTTACCTTTTAAAGAATTGAAGTAGCATTTGTATGGTTAGTGTTTGTCAGGACATGTTCAGTGATTTTAGTTGAGACAAGAAGTATACTTTCATGGTATATAAATAATTTGATATGATTTACATGGCCTATTTTCATTAATACAACTGAATCATTCTATATCATTGTAAATATTATCAGAGTCATACAGAGATATACAACATGTTATTGAAAAGTATTTTAAGATATAAAAATAATGAAAAATAAGGGCAAATATTATTTATCAATACACTTAATCTTAACTTATAGTTCACTCATTTATCTGTTATAATAGCATGATTTATATGAGTATTATTAGCACGACTTTCACTAATCATATTATAGAATGGTTTTCAAATACAATATTAAAATAAAGCAACCTTTGTCTTTCTAGACATATATTACTTTATAGAAACAACATTATATGCTGGGAACTTAATAACAATATGTTACAGGAATATTTACAGTTAAATTATTTAATTCACTTCCAAGCAGAGCTAGTGCCCTCTTTATCTGTAGCTATAACTCTTTGCAGTTATGTAAGGCATGTCAGCGGAGAAGGCAATGGCACCCCACTCCAGTACTCTTTCCTGGAAAATCCCATGGACAGAGGAGCTTGGTAGGCTGCAGTCTATGGGGTCGCTAAGGGACACGACTGAGCAACTTGACTTTCACTTTTCACTTTCATGCATTGGAGAAGGAAATGGCAACCCACTCCAGTGTTCTTGCCTGAAGAATCCCAGGGATGGAGGAGCCTGGTGGGCTGCCGTCTATGGGGTCGAACAGAGTTGGATATGACTGAAGTGACTTAGCGTGGCATAGCAAGACATGCCAGAAATGAGACAGAGTTAGAATTTCAGCTTTATCATTTACTAATTTAGTAACCTTGAGCAATATAGTTAACCTGTCTATGCTTTGTTTTTTTCTCATTATACAAATGGAAATACAAAGTATTTCATACCTTTGTGGTGGGGATTAAATTAAAGAATGTTGTGTTGATCTGCTAACATAATCTGACACATAAGTTCCTGATCAGTGTTAGCAGTTACTATTACTCTAAATATATTTTATATAAAATGTCATGGGTAAGTTATTAGCTCTTGGTATCAGAGATTACTAAACCCATCAAGACCCAGTAAAGAGCTATTGAATGAATGAATGAAAGCTCTTACTTATCATTTAGATTTTAAATAAATCCAAAGATGCTTACTTGAATAGCTGTGTGCCACTCAGCCCTGGAGATAGCACAAAGAACAGGACAGATTTGATTTCTGACATTATGGTACTTAAAATCTAATAGGGAAAATAAAGTAAAATTATATATATATGTTTCTGTATTTGTATATAATATATTTCATTTTTGGCATATGACTATTAACCAATGCATTGTAGTTTAACATTTTTCCATCACAAATCATACTTTTAGCACCTCAATTCATTTTAGTGCAACTAGAAACATGTGGAAATTGCTTGTTTTAAAATAAATAATATCAAGAAATAAGACATTCAATTTGCAGTTTACTTTGAATAATAAATATGTGACATATAAAGACCAATAACCTATGTAACATCAAGTATGTGACAAAGTGATGGGCTTCTCTGGTGGCTCAGTGGTGAAGAATCTGCCTGCAATGTGGGAGACCCAGGTTCAATCCCTAGGTGGGGAATATCCCCTGGAGAAGAGAATGGCTAGCCACTCCAGTATTCTTGCCCAGAGAATTCCATGGATAGAGGAGCCTGGCGGGCTGTATACAGTACATGGGGTCACAAACAGTCAGACATGACTGAGTGACTAACAAACACACACAGCATCAAGTGTAGTCCGTGATGCTGACAACATAATAAGTTCACAATTATTTTATTTGTCATCACCTTGATATTAATGATGTACCTTATAAGCCACATCATTGTTTCTCTCATCCGCAGTTAACTTTTGAAAGGAAATACAAAATGATAGTAATAAAAATAAAAAGAAAAGCCCCAACTATAAGAGCTCACTGCAGACAAAAATGTTCTCTCTTTAAATAGTAATTAATATCAACACGAATGCTTACTGTATTCTGAGGGTTTTCCAAATCATCTTCGTAAACCCTCACAATAACTCTCTTAAGTAGTTATTATAATTGAACACATTAATGGATAAAGAACTTAAAGTAAAATGAGGCTAAGTAATGTGTCCTCATTCAGAATCTGGTGATAGAGATAGAATTCAAGACTTGCTCCAGAGTTTAAATTATTAACCACTTCTATGCCATACTGTCTGTATAGTGGAGTTGTTTCATTTTGGATATTCTGGATGTAGAGGATATTAGGATTCACTAAGTTTGGATTTAACTCCCTCCCCTTGATATCTTTCTCATTATTGTATTTAAAGACCTAAAATATGTAGAAGAGTAACACATGCAATGACAATATTCTAACTCTAAAATACGGTAAAAAAAAATCAAGATTCTTTAATAATATGCATTGATAGATTTATCTTGCAAACTTAAGGTTTATTATACTGATTAGTCATTCAGTTCAGTTCA
Source organism: Ovis aries (assembly GCF_016772045.2). Lineage (NCBI taxonomy): Eukaryota > Metazoa > Chordata > Mammalia > Artiodactyla > Bovidae > Ovis > Ovis aries. The sequence goes on along the minus strand of NC_056054.1, from coordinate 48,126,734 downwards.
GTTAAGTCACTCAGTCGTATCCGACTCTTTGCGACTCCATGAACTGCAGCACACCAGTCCTCCCTGTCCATCACCATCTCCCGGAGTTCACTCAGACTCACGTCCATCGAGTCCGTGATACCATCCAGCCATTTCATCCTCGGTCGTCCCCTTCTCCTCCTGCTCCCAATCCCTCCCAGCATCAGAGTCTTTTCCAAAGAGTCAACTCTTCACATGATGTGGCCAAAGTACTGGAGTTTCAGCTTTAGCATCATTCCTTCCAAAGAAATCCCAGGGTTGATCTCTTTCAGAATGGACTGGTTGGATCTCCTTGCAGTCTAAGGGAATCTCAAGAGTCTTCTCTAACACCACAGTTCAAAAGCATCAATTCTTCGGTGCTCAGCCTTCTTCACAGTCCAACTCTCACATCCATACATGACCACAGGAAAACCCATAGCCTTGACTAGATGGACCTTAGTCAGCAAAGTAATGTCTCTGCTTTTGAATATATTATCTAGGTTGGTCATAACTTTTCTTCCAAGGAGTAAGCGTCTTTTAATTTCATGGCTGCAATCACCATCTGAAGTGATTTTGGAGCCCCCCAAAATAAACTCTGACACTGTTTCCACTGTTTCCCCATGTATTTCCCATGAAGTGATGGGACCGGATGCCATTAGTCATTACTCATTAATTATTCAGTAGTTCTATACAGATTATTAATCTAAAATCTAAAGTCAAAATAGATCTATGCTGTCATTTCATAATTTTCATTATATAATGAAAGTGATTTTAAATTTGAATGATTTCTGAGTAAAGTAACAGCTCAAGGAAAAAAAAAATACTTCGAGGATTTAAACTGTCTAAAACACATGTGCTGTGTGCTAAGTCACTTCAGTCATGTCCAACTCTTTGAAATCGTATAGACTGTAGCCCACCAGGCTCTTCTGTCCATGGGGATTCTTTAGGCCAGAATCCTGGACTGGGTTGCCATGCTTTCCTCCAGGGTATCTTCCCCACTGAGGTATCAAACCCACATCTCTTTTGTCTCCTGCACTGGTGTGAGGTTTCTTTACCTTTAGTGCCACCTGGGGAGTCCACACACATGCTATGTCACTCTTATGTAATTGTGGGGATATTGCCTGCTGATTATAAACCAAGGCACAGCTTCGGACTTGTAACACATCTTGGCAGCCTCTAGGCACTGGTCATTGTGTGTAACAAGAAAAGTATTTGCATGCTCTGTTTCATGAATTTTGTGGAAGATAAGTTTTACCACATTCTCAGAGTTCAAAAGAAGTGAGAACTTTAGAACAAATATATATATATATATGTTATAAACATATATATTTGTTATATATATATATAAAACAATTATATATATATTTGTTCTAAAGTTCTCACATAGCATTAATTAATCAGTGCTGAATTAGCCTACTTACCACTTTGGTGGAAAAGGAAAATGGGTATCTGAAGATATGGATTCTGGCCTTATTTGTGATTTGAATTACACAAGAGAAGACTCTACATGTGGACATCACCAGATGGTCAACACCGAAGTCAGATTGATTATATTTTTTGCAGCCAAGGATGGAGAAGCTCTATACAGTCAGCAAAAACAAGACTGGGAGCTGACTGTGGCTCAGACCTTGAACTCCTTATTACCAAATTCAGACTCAAATTGAAGAAAGTAGGGAAAACCGTAGACCATTCAGGTATGACCTAAATCAAATCCCTTATTATTATACAGTGGAAGAGAGAAATAGATTTAAGGGACTAGATCTGATAGACAGAGTGCCTGATGAACTATGGACGGAGGTTCATGACATTGTACAGGAGACAGGGATCAAGAACATCCCCATGGAAAAGAAATGCAAAAAAGCAAAATGGCTGTCTGAAGAGGCCTTACAAATAGCTGTGAAAAGAAGAGAAGCAAAAAGCAAAGGAGAAAAGGAAAGATACACTCATTTGAATGCAGATTCCAAAGAATAGCAAGGAAAGATAAGAAAGCCTTCCTCAGTGATGAATGAAGAGAAATAGAGCGAAACAACAGAATGGGAAAGACTAGAGATCACTTCAAGAGAATTAGAGATACCAAGGGAATATTTCATGCAAAGATGGGCTTGATAAAGGACAAAAATGATATGGACCTAACAGAAGCAGAAGATATTAAGAGGAGGTGGCAAGAATACACAGAAGAACTGTACAAAAAAGATCTTCACGACCAAGATAATCATGATGGTGTGATCACTCAACTAGAGCCAAATAACCAGGAACGTGAAGTCAAGTGGGCCTTAGAAATATCATTACTGACAAATCTAGTGGAGGTGATGGAATTCCAGTTGAGCTATTTCAAATCCTGAAAGATGATGCTGTGAAAGTGCTTCACTCAATATGCCAGCAAATTTGGAAAACTCAGCAGTGGCTACGGGACTGGAAAAGGTCAGTTTTCATTCTAATCCCAAAGAAAGGCAATGCAAAAGAATGCTCAAACTACCACACAATTGCACTCATCTCACATACTAGTAAAGTAATGCTCAAAATTCTCCAAGCCAGGCTTCAGCAATACATGAACCGTGAACTTCCTGATGTTCAAGCTGGTTTTAGAAAAGGCAGAGGAACCAGAGATCAAATTGCCAACATCTGCTGGATCATGGAAAAAACAACAGAGTTCCAGGAAAACATCAATTTCTGCTTTACTGACTATGCCAAAGCCTTTGACTGTGTGGACCACAATAAACTGTGGAAAATTCTGAAAGAGATGGGCATACCAGACCACCTGACCTGCCTCTTGAGAAACCTGTATGCAGGTCAGGAAGCAACAGTTAGAACTGGACACGGAACAGCACACTGGTTCCAAATAGGAAAAGGAGTACGTCAAGGCTATATATTGTCACCCTGCTTATTTAACTTCTATGCAGAATACATCATGAGAAATGCTGGGCTGGAAGAAGCTCAAGCTGGAATCAAGATTGCCGGGAGAAATATCAATCACCTCAGATATGCAGATGACACCACCCTTATGGCAGAAAGTGAAGAGGAACTAAAAAGCCTCTTGATGAAAGTGAAAGAGGAGAGTGAAAAAGTTGGCTTAAAGCTCAACATTCAGAAAAAGAAGATCATGGCCTCTGGTCCCATCACTTCATGGGAAATAGATGGGGATACAGTGGAAACAGTGTCAGACTTTATTTTGGGGGGCTCCAAAATCACTGCAGATGGTGATTGCAGGCATGAAATTAAACGATGCTTACTCCTTGGAAAGAAAGTTATGACCAACCTAGATAGTGTATTCAAACGCAGAGACATTTCCTTTGCCAACAAAGGTCCATCTAGTCAAGGCTATGGTTTTTCCAGTAGTCATGTATGGATATGAGAGTTGGACTGTGAAGAAAGCTGAGCACCAAAGAATTGATGCTTTTGAACTGTGGTGTTGGAGAAGAGTCCTGAGAGTCCCCTGGACTGCAAGGAGATCCAACCAGTCCATTCTGAAGGAGATCAACCCTGGGATTTCTTTTGGAGGGAATGATGCTAAAGCTGAAACTCCAGTACTTTGGCCACCTGATGCAAAGAGTTGACTCATTGGAAAAGACTCTGATGCTGGGAGGGATTGGAGGCAGGAGGAGAAGGGGACGACAGAGGATGGGATGGATGGATGGCATCACCGACTTGATGAATGTGAATTTGAGTGAACTCCGGGAGTTGGTGATGGATAGGGAGGCCTGGTGTGCTGCAATTCTTGGCGTCACAGAGTCGGACATGACTGAGCGACTGAACTGAACTGAATTCATTTAATCTCTAGGACTAATTTTTTTTTTTTCTGTTAAAACAAACAAGGGAAATCCTCATTTATAGAGCTATATTCGGAATGACTGTATAAGTATAGTAACAAATACTGGTTTCCAAAACAAAATATCATGTTTTAGATATTTTCTTATATTTAAAAAAACAAATATCTGCATAAAATTATCATGGTTCAGTTTCCATTTCCATTCTCCCCATGTCGAATTTATGTATATAATGGTGGGAAACAGTCAGACTTTTCTCATTAGATGTTTTATTTCTTTTACTAACTGAAAATTAAAGTCAGTTATAACCTTTTTTTCTTTTTTGATATCTCTTTGGAGCACAAAATAGTGGAAAATAATAGGGTAATTTTTAGGTAAATTCTATTCCTAATTCTAATATTTCCTCCTTTAATATATTTTTATTATTTGAGGAACTTTGCATTTCTGTGGAATGAAATTTTATTGCTTCACTTCAGATTGCCTTTGCTGATTTTAGATTAAGAATAGTGTTTGGCTACTCAAAACAATGGAAATTTATGTGAACAACATAAGTAAAATTAAAAGAAAGTGGTCAATAAATCATTATCTTGAAAACTTAAAAGATTGTTTATCTCTAAAGCTTTGGGCTTCCCTGGTAGTTCAGAAGGTAAAGCATCTCCCTGCAATGCGGGAGTCCCAGGTTTGATCCCTGGGTCAGGAAGATCCCCTGGAGAAGGAAATGGCACCCCCTCCAGTGTTCTGGCCTGGAGAATCCCATGGACAGAGGAGCCTAGTAGGCTACAGTCCACAGGGTCACAAAGAGTTGGACACGACTGAGAGATTTCACTCACTTTCACTTTTTCTAAACTCAAGCTAAACAAACAAAAAAGTACAGACAAAATAAGAATCAGAATAATAAAAATAAAATCAGAATAATATCTGACTTTCCTGAGTGCAGAGAGTTGATTGCTTTCATTTGCAGTTTGTTTTACTTTAGGATGGGCTTCCCAGGTGGTGCTAGAAGTAAAGAACCTACTTGTCAATGCAGGAAATGTAAGAGAGTTCAATCCTTGAGCAGGAAGATCTTCTGGAGGAGGGCACAGCAACCCACTCTAGTATTCTTGCCTGGAGAATCCCATGAATAGAGGAGCCTGGAAGGCTACGGTCCATATGGTCACAAAGAGTCGAACACAACTGAAGCAACTTAACATGCTTGGGATAAAATTTTGTTGATCCTGGAAAAGGAACAAAGATTAGGAGTACATTCTCCTCCTGTCAGAATTGAGTTTCCATACAAAAGAATGATTGGCTAACATTGTCATCTTTCACTTTTTCTTTGCCTTTTTTCTTAGTTGAGAAATAGGATAATCTTTTTGGAAAAGCCATTTCCTAGATCTGAAAGACCATGTGAGGTAAGATTTCTCACAGTGGTTTTGAATGCTTCATAATGTAGAGGTGATGCTCATGAACAATATCATGAAGGAGAATGCAATGCAAACCTTTAAGGGTAGATATCTTACTGCAAAATGCCTTTTTTTTTCTATAACTAAATCCGAAATGATCACTAGGCTCTGTGATGTGAAGTACACTGGATAGTGCTTCTGCTCTACAGATTTTATCCTATCCGATTTCAGTACTTTATATTTCTCTTATTCACTCTTTGCATTTTGTGTAAGTTTGGGGAAGACAAATACGTTACTGGTTTGTACCAAAATGAGGCTATTTTTGAAGCCTGTATGAAGGAAGAAACACTGAAGCCCATGAATCATTATTCCTGATTAAATGCAGAAGTCTATATCCTAAGTCACATTGCTGCATCTCCAGTGACAAATGGAAGGTGACATCAGTGTCTCAGGAACACCATACTGACATTCTTGAGTCACATATAGCTCGACTTTCATTGTTGTCCCCAAACGTCGTGTCCTTATAGACTATTTTTTAAAAATTCCATCAGCCTAGCACACAGCAGGTAATAGGCAAATATTTACTGAATCAATTTGATATGGATATTTTGCATGGTTTAAAGAGTACACTGTAAAATTAAGGGATGGTTTAAACTTTGCATGTATTTTAATGATCATTTATTTAAGTGTATTTTAATTGTTTGCATGTCTGTGTCTCCTACTAGAAGCTGAGATTCTTAAGGGTAGGAACTATATGCTATCTTTCTTAGTACTGTTAACATTTGCCACAGTACCAAAGAAATGGATACTGTATGATGAAGAAAGGAGGAAGTTATGAGGGATTCCTCATAGAGACCTTAGGGTTGCATAGTAAAGCTAACGATTTGACATTGGTCAGAGCAGCTGATGGAAATTAATCAGCTGTAGATTTGTATAATACTTTGGCTACCTGATGTAAACAGCCAGTTCATTAGAAAAGACTCTGATATTGGGAAAGATGGAAGACAAAAGGAAATGAGGTCAGCAGAGGATGAGATGTTTGGATAGCATCACCGACTCAATGGACATGAACTTGGGCAAACTCAGAGAGATTGTGAGGGACAGGGAGGCCTGGGGTGCTGCAGTACATGGGGTCACAAAGAGTCAGACATGATTTAGCACCTGAACAACAGATTTATAGACATTTAAATAACAACTAATTTTAGGTAGGAAACAAAAAATGAGACATGGTTTTCAAGTGGAGAGAAGGAAGTAAGGAGAACAATTATTGAGTACCTGCTGTGTACTGGAACTTTACTAAATTATCTCATTTACTGGTAAGAGCAACACCACATGGGGAGGTTATTGACTCCACTGCACATATGTATTATTTATATGTAACTTGCCTGAGTCCATGTAGCTAATGGATATCAAAACCAAAATGAGAACATATGTCTCTAGGTCTTACAAATTTCTGTACACCATTCAGTTTCCCTAATAAAATTCTCTGGAAAGAAAGGGTTTAGCATAAGAAAGTTGCAGATAGTTCTCTTTCACACTTTTAATAATTGGAAACTGACTAATAGTGTCTTTCATTTTATAATATTCTTGATATATACAAATCAACAGTTTTAGTCTGATTTATATCTAATTGATACTGATTTTAAATTTTCTGGTTTAAGAGTCCTCATCAGGTGACTGCACCTGTAAACAAATCATCACATGTAATAGAGCAGCTCAGTATTTAGAGGAAGCTTGAATCCCATAGAAAACTATAAAAATCACACTTATTTTAAATAGTTTTTACAGTTCTGAAATTTACTTTGGTTTTCATATGTGAGTCTTTTCTGTGAAAAATTAAGACGCGTGTTATTACTTTTTTAAAACAATCATGTATGTCTTTTATTGGAGTAGGAAATGGAAACCCACTTCATTATTCTTGCCTGGAATCTGTGGACAGAGGAGCCCGGTGGCTAATAGTCCATGGGGTCGCAAAGAGGCAGACACGACAGAGAGCACAACCATGATACTTTTATGTAAAAGAACCGTGGTTCTTTTATGCAAAAATACTTTCTTTACTAGTGTGGCATAGGACTCAGATGAATCTATATGTTGATATGACCATCCCCGATTTTAACCTTCATAATTTGTGGAAACACTAGAAAAATTTTTGTAAGATGATACATTAAATAATAAAGAAAATATGAATAGTAAAGTTTAAAATTTTGCATTTTCTAATTAAAACCAGGAATGTATGTTTCATTAGAAAAATCAGCATAGTATAGAAAACATATTTTTACTCTCCTGATCAAACTGAAACTAAAATAAGAACAGTATAATATAACCCTGGGTTAGAATCCTCAACTGCATAGAACATAGTTCACTTGAGTCTTAATAGCTCTTTCTTCATAACAGAAATCTCTGTAGATTATTTTGTACATTCAAACTAAAATTTTACTCTGAAATATTAGAAAAATGAATCTTATCATATTAGAAAATGCCCAGGAAAACTGAAAGTGACTTGTTCAGACTTCCGAGGATCTCAGTGCAAAGAGAACCGAAAGATAAACTTGTTAATACCTTTTTGCCCTCTCATTCCTGCTATAGCATAGAGAGCACCTTTTCAGAGAGAAGTATTCCATAATCAGTAATTAGTATTGAAATGATAAAATTACAATTACATGTATGACTGAATACACAAAGGATAACCAATTTTTGATCCTTTTGAATTTTGGGCTAGTTATTAGCGTAGGTATTTTAAAATTGTGTTTAGTTCAAAGTCTTCACATTTAGTTTTTTAGATCTCCATAATCTCACTTTAAATGATTAACCTTCATAAATACGTTTTGCTTAAGATTATTACCAGTTCTTAGTTGTCTCAACACATAATTAATCATGTTACTTTGTGCATAGAACCTACAGTGGCTTCCTCTTATCAATGAAGTTAATAGGAGACTTGTCAGAACTCACCTTATTCACCTCTCTCATTATTTTTTATTTTCTATTATCAAAAAGTAATTCTCTTTGCTTTGCAAAGTATTATACTTCTCACCTTCAGGTCTCACTCATTTTTCGTTCCTTCTTCCTAAAAATAAAAAATAGTTCTATTTTATTCATGGTTAATACTCATAATTTTTTAAAAAATACTTTTACAAATCTGATTATATTTTTGTATCTCCTTGCTATCCTCCCATTGTGTCTTCAAAGACATACCAGCCTTCACAGACACTCAGTATCTACCACAGTATATGTTGATATACCCCCCAAATGGCTACACGTTCCCGTTTCTGTGCCTTAGCTCAGTTTTCTGCTGATATCTATAGTGATACCTTTCTCTTTCTATCCTTTCTCTATTCTCTTCATGTTCAATGCATTCTCTCCCTCTCTCTGTGTTTTTTTCTTTTTTTTTTTTTTTTTTAGGCTGCACTGAGAGGCATGCAGAGTCTTAGTTCCATGACCAGGGATCCAACCTTGCAGTAGAAGTATGGCCTCTTAACCTCTGACTGCCAGGGAAGTCCTCAAATTCTTCTAGGCCAGGAAGAAACACAATTTCCTTTGTAAAACTTTTCCTGCTCAAAGCTGCCATAACAGATTGCTGCTGCTGCTACTGCTGCTAAGTCGCTTCAGTCGTGTCTGACTCCGTGCGACCCCATAGACGGCAGCCCACTAGGCTCCTCTGTCTCTGGGATTCTCCAGGCAAGAATACTGGAGTGGGTTGCCATTTCCTTCTCCAATGCATGAAAGTGAAAAGATTCCCTCCTCAAAACTATCTCAGTTTTTATATTTTACTTTTAACAGGGACTGCAGCTTGATATCTACTCAAGTAAGTGTCAGTGTCTCTTTGTAGATTTCTAATTCCTTAAGGATGGAAGTTACATTACATTGCTCTATACCTCAGTATACCTACATTATTCTGTATGTAGTCAGATTATAAATGCTTATTAAAATTTGGTTAAAACCAACATGTGACAAAGATATCTTTACTTTGTAACTATCTGGATTGAGAAATGAGAAGCTGGCTATTTTTCAAGACATTACCATGCATAGCTTTTAGTTCACTTTGCGATGTATTAGACATAGCTAAATATCAGTGGCTCAGAGTTCAGAAAACTTCACTCTATGGGGAAATTCAAATTTTTAAAAATGTACATCAACAAATTCAGCACCCTGATTTTTTCAACTAACTCTTAATGTTTTTGATATTCATAAGATGGATTATTTACCATCAAAAAAAAAAAAAAGCATGCAGCTTAAATGGTATGAAGCTCAATAAGAGTGAGTATAGCTCCAAAAATAGACCTTCCTGCCTTTCAGCTGCCTCATGTCCATCTGTTGTTTTCTTAGAGGGCACAAAAAATAGACTTGGAGGAGCTTAGATAACATTATACTTATGTGGTAACAGGATGATATTCGTAGATATATAAGGATGAATAATAGTCTATAGTGTTTAGTCATCTCCTTTCTCCTTGCTTCTGTCCTGTCCAGCTCCACAGAATGGACTGTATATTATTTATAATTTCATATATACAAAACAACTTAATAAAAATTAAAGCAACAATAACAACACACACACACACACACACACACACACACACAAAAACGATTGAAATTATTTTCTGTTACTTTGAGGGAAGAAGTATTAACAGTCTATCCCAGCACATGCTTTTATGGACATTGTTTCTCAAGGCCAGGCTATAACACAATTAGGATCATGGTAATAGTTGGAAACACAGCTCTCTAAAAAGACTTTTTTGTCTCACCTTTTCTCAAAGGAAGCCAACTATTCTTGCTTGAATGGATTAAAATGTAGCATAGACATGACTCAGGCTTCCTTAGTGGCTCTGTTAAAAAAATCTATCTGCAATGCAGGAGACACGGGTTCGATCCCTGGGTCAGCAAGATCCCCTGGAAAAGTAAATGGGTACCCACTCCAGTATTCTTGTCTGAGAAATCCCATGGACAGAGGAGCCTGGTGGGCTACAGTCCATGGGGTCACCAGAGTCGGACACGACATAGTGACTAAACTACCATCATCATCATGGACGTGGTTTATGTGCTTGAAACTTGAAACTTGTTAAAATGTAAACTCTAAGGCCACTCTAAGAGATCTTGTAAGCATGTCCTGTTTGTAGTTTTTAAAATGCCCATCTTCCATATGATCCAGATGCAAGCAGTTTATGAACTGGTGTTAATTACTAGATTCCTTCTGAATCTGTTTGAGGGAGGTCTGTGTATTAGTGAATCATATGAGGACCTTACCAAACTTATGCTATAGAACAAGACCAAAACCTTACTTCCTTTACAAAGCTCTACTTTATTTATTCCTTCATTCCTTTTAGTTCCCATTCTTCCTAAACATTAATTAACAACCGTCTATGTCCAGAAGATCATAGGATTCATGTAACCTGACTCCTGGTCTCTGGTTGTTCATAGTACATGGGAACCACACAAATTAAAACCAAAAATTATTACAATATTGTGTATTCTGAAATAGATATGAAGTCATTTGGAAGAAACATGATAAATTCTGTCAAGGTGAACAAGCTCTCACATAACATCAATAATTGTAAACAGAATAATAATTGCAAACACTCAAGTAGCGCTTACTGTAGTTGTAAGTCCTTTTCCTATGGTAGCTCACGTAATCTTCCAAACAATCCTGAGATAGGAACTACCATTATCCTCATGTTAAAGGCAGAGAAGGCAATGGCACCCTACTCCAGTACTCTTGCTTGGAAAATCCCATGGACGGAGGAGCCTGGAAGGCTGCAGGTCATGGGGTCGCTGAGGGTCGGACACGACTGAGCGACTTCACTTTGACTTTTCACTTTCATGCATTGGAGAAGGAAATGGCAACCCACTCCAGTGTTCTTGCCTGGAGAATCCCAGGGACAGGGGAGCCTGGTGGGCTGCCATCTATGGGGTCGCACAGAGTTGGACACGACTGAAGCGACTTAGAAGCAGCAGCATGTTAAAGGAGAAGAATGAGAAGCAAAATGAGGTTATTTACTTGTTGCAGATCTTGAATAGTACAGCAGGGACTCACATCCAATTAATCTTGACTCATAACTTGTTCTCTTGATCAAAAAGAATTTATGGTGGAGTCTATATTTTAGTAGATAGTAAAGGGAAAGAAAAATCATTTCACAAAAGGAAAGGAAGATAGAAAGGGAAATGTGATAAGAAGCTATGGGAATTGTTGGCAGGGCAGTCTTCAAGAGTTTGTTTGAAAGAATGGATATGTAATTGATATAAATACTGTGAGTCTAGCTCTTTCTTCTGTGTCCCTGTTCTCCTTGGTTGCTTCTCTAGGCAACAAGTTTCATGCATTTGTTAATCATAAACTCACTTTGTTATTCTGAATGGAGTTTGTATCTCTGATATAAACCCGCTTGGTCACCTTTGGAATTATACCATGACCATTAGTGAAAGTGAAAGTCACTCAGTCGTGTCCAACTCTGCGACCCCGTGGACTATAATATACAGTCCATGGAATTCTCCAGGCCAGAATACCGGAGTGGCTAGCCTTTCCCTTCTCCACGGGGACCTTCGCAACCAAGGGCTCAAACCCAGGTCTCCCACATTACAGGCAGATCTTTTTACCAGCTGAGCCACAAGGGAAGCCCAAGAATACTGTAGTGGGTAGCCTAACCCTTCTTCATTGGATCTTCCTGACCCAGGAATGAAACCAGGGTGTCCTGCATTGCAGGCAGATTCTTTACTAACTCAGCTATTAGGGAAGCCCCTTACCATGACCGTTAGAGATTACAACAAAAAACTTTTAGAAATACTAATGATTATTAGCAAAGTGGACATCTTTTTAGAATAGTTTAATGTTGTATACTTACGAACAACCTAATGTTGACCCCAACAGTTATATTGAATTTTAAATGACAAAATATAGTTCCAGGATCAGTATTATTTCATAAAATTCACTACTTGGGAGACTAAAACAAGCGACTGATTAAGTTTTGGATGACAGGAAGTTGGACACAGTTGATGGAATCTTGGATACCATGAGATTAGAATTCAAATTAACTTTGACAAATTAGAGAAATGATGAATAAGACCAATTCAGTACTTTGGATTTATAAGACAAAAAGATGGAGAGTGACTAGCTAAGGGAAATATTTTAGAAAGAAATCTGAAATTCAAGGACTAGCTAAAGGCCATTTTTTCTTTGTTTATATTAATTCAACAAGTCTATATTTTTGATTGTAACGAAGAACACCATAATTGATTTCTCTGTTAGATAACTTGTGAAATGCATTTGAAACATATCTGGGATTACCTTATATTAGCAAATCAGTTTTTAGAAACAGAGTTATACAGATAGCTTCACAAGTGTTATTTGTACCAATCAGCACTATAGGTTTTTGAAAGTTAGGTATTAGATATAAGTAATTTTTGAAATCAGATGTATCATTAAGCTAAAGAGAATTTGCAAGGGATATAGGTAATTCTGTCCTTAAAGAGCAGATTTTAACTTTTAATTTGAACTTTGGACTGCTTGCTTTGCTAGAATTAGTTAGATTCATGTGATATCAAATGATACATGTGATATTTCCAGAAGTGAAATCTGCAATGTATCTTACTCAATGTGGTTACTTAAACAGTTAAGTCCTCTGCAATCAAAGAACTCCCACTGAACTAGTGATTATCTATACTATATATTCTAATGTACTGAGCAAATGTGTAAAGATCATGTGAATTGATTGTTCATTTTGCTAACTTCTTAAAGGGAATGACTAGAAAAATTATACAGTGTGCAATTCATTGTACAAAATCTGCTTTTTAATAAAAGCAGAATGTCTTAGAAAAATGTGGAATTTAGAAATGTAATTTGCATTACATTTTGGAACAGATTTTCTTATTTGGGAAAATGTCTTTGAAATCAGAAGTGAAAGCGAAGTCGCTCAGTCGTGTCCAACTCTTTGTGACACCATGGACTGTAGCCTACCAGGCTTCTCTGTCCATGGGATTTTCCAGGCAAGAATACTGGAGTGGGTTGCCATTTCCTTCTCCAGGAGATCTTCCCGACCCAGGGACTGAACCTAGGTCTTCCTCATTGTAAGCAGACGCTTTACCGTCTGAGCCACCAAGGAAGTCCTGGTGAAATCAGAAGCTGAATTTAATTCTCTATATGAATTTTCATTTACAGGCATTTTAGAATACATTAAAAACTGTGATCATTAGGTCTCTTTAAAAATCAACTGAAAAAAAAACGGAATAAAATGATATATTGATAAACAAGAATATAACACTAAAGGAGTTAACAATTAGTTTAAGTGTATCTTCCATACTATAATTTTACTTGTTTCAAACTTTAGCATTGCTTTTATAATAAAGATTAAAAATTCTCAATTGATATATGTTACCTTTGTGGAGATTTGGATCATTTATTTTGGAAAAATATGAAATTTATATAATTCTGACCTATTTAAAGATATTATGTAATAGAGTTGACCCTTGATAGCTGAACTGACATTTACAATTAAAATGTTGATTGACATATGTTCACATCTCTTTCTAATTGTCTAACTAGAAACTAAAAATATCAATAAGAGCTAACACTATAGATTCCAGGATCATCTTGCTTAAGCATTACTATAGCATGTGCGTGTGTGTTAATTGCTCAGTCGTGTCCAACTCTTTGTGACCCCGTGGCCTATGGCTCACCAGGCTCCTCGGTCCATGGAATTCTCTAAGAATAATGCTGGAGTGAGTCACCATTCCTTTCTCCAGGGGGATTTCCCAACCCAGGGATCAAACTTGGGTCTCCCACATTACTGCAGATTCTTTACTGTTTGAGCCACCAGGGAAGCCCACTGTAGCATGAGTAATATTATTCATGTCAAAACTCTATGGGCATGAGTGATATTATTCATGTCAAAATTCTATGGGCAGAAGAAAAAATTCATGTAAAGGATTTTAGCTGTCAAAAATAAAATCACTCATGTACAAAACGACCTCCCAAAGATTTGTCCCGGATCCCTTGAATAGAAAATTTTATAGTGTGCTTGAAGATAGCACAATCTTGTCAAATGGGACAATTGACAACAAACAAAAAATGAAATATGACTTTTCATGTGAACTGTACCGAGTCTTGATACTCAGCTACATATTCAGTCTACATATTCAGCTTTTCCCACTGGTGTTCCTGTCTCAGAAAGGAGTCTTGCTCATGCTGGTTTTTATTACACTGGTGTGAATAACAAGGTCAAATGCTTCTGTTGTAGCCTGATGCTGGATAACTGGAAATAAGGAGACAATCCTATTGAGAAGCATAAACAACTGTGTCCTAGCTGTAGCTTTATTCAGAATCTAGTTCTGTCACTAATCTGGAATCCACTTCTAAAAATGCTTCTTCTCCAATGAGAAACAGTTTTATTTATTCATTATCATCCACTTTGGAACATAGTAGCTTATTCAGTGGTTCTTTTTCCAACCTTTCACCAAACCCTATTACTTCTAGAGCAGTTGAAGACTTTCCCCCATTGAGGACTAACTCCTACAGTTGTGCCATGACTACTGAAGAAGCGAGATTTTTTACTTACCAGATATGTTCATTAACCTTTCTGTCACCATCAGCATTAGTAAGAGCTGGCTTTTATTACATATTGGATAAGGAAATGGCAACCCACTCCAGTATTCTTGCCTGGAGAATCCCAGGGATGGGGGAGCCTGGTGGGCTGCTGTCTATGGGGTCGCACAAAGTCGGACACAACTGAAGTGACTTATCAGCAGCAGCAGCAGGCTTTTATTACATAGGACCTGGAGATAGGGTAGCCTGTTTTGCCTGTGGTGAGATGCTAAATAACTAGAAACCAAAGGATGATGCTATGCTAGAGCCCTGGAGACTTTTCTCCAACTGTCCATTTTTAGAAATTCTCTGGAAATGCAGAGGTTCAGCATTTAAAATTTGAGCATGCAGACACATGCAGCTTGACTGAGAACATTTATGTGGGGCCATCTACTGTACCAGTTCAGCCTGAGAAGCTTGCAAGTGCTGGTTTCTATCATGTAGGTCGTAATGATAATGTCAAGTACTTTTGTTGTGATGGTGGCTTAAGATGTTGGGAATATGGAGATGGCACGTGGGTAGAACACAGATAGTGGTTTCCAAGGTATGAGGTCTTGATACGCATGAAAGGGCAGGGATTAGATTCAAGTTAGATATCTTCATCTTCATGAAGAGCTATTGTGAACTTCAAATACTCCTGGAGTTGAAAATGCTGACCCATGGTTCATTTTGGACCAGGAGAAAGTTCTTCAAATGTTGTATTCATGATGAATATACCTGTGGTTAACGCTGCCTTGGAAATGGGTTTTAGAGAAGACTGGTAAAGCGGACACTTCAGAGTAAAATCGTAACAACTGGAGAAAGTTGCAAAACAGTTATTGATATTGTATCAGGATGTCTTATTGCTGGAGATGAAAGAAGAGAAGAAGAAAAAGAGGAAGAAAAGGAAAGACAAACTGAGGAAATAGCATCAGATGATTTGCCATTCAGTTCAGTTCAGTTCAGTTCAGTCACTTAGTCGTGTCCGACCCTTTGCGACCATGTGAATCACAGCACCCCAGGGCTCCCTGTCCATCACCAACTACTGGAGTTCACTCAAACTCATGTCCATCAAGGCGGTGATGCCATCCAGCATCTCATCCTCTGTCGTCCCCTTCTCTTCCTGCCCCCAATCCCTCTGAGCATCAGGGTCTTTTCCAATGAGTCAACTCTTCGCATGAGGTGGCCAAAGTATTGGAGTTTCAGCTTCAGCATCAGTCTTTCCAGTGAACACCCAGGGCTGATCTCCTTTAGAATGGACTGGTTGGCTCTCCTTGCAGTCCAAGGGACTCTCAAGAGTCTTCTCGAACACCACAGTTAAAAAACATCAATTCTTCAGCACTCAGCTTTCTTCAGAGTCCACTCTCACATCCATAGATGACTACTGGAAAAACCATAGCCTTGACTAGATGGACCTTTGTTGGCAAAGTAATATCTCTGTTTTGAATATGCTATGTAGGTTGGTCATAGCTTTTCTTCCAAGGAGTAAGCGTCTTTTAATTTCTTGGCTGCAGTCACCATCTGCAGTGATTTTGGAGCCCAAAATAATAAAGTCTGACACTGTTTCCACTGTTTCCCCATCTATCTGCCACGAAGTGATGGGACCAGATGCCATGATCTTAGTTTTCTGAATGTTGAGCTTTAAGCCAACTTTTTCACTCTTTCTTCTAAGGGATCCTTGTCCACAGTAGTAGATATAATGGTCATCTGAGTTTAATTCACCCATTCCAGTCCATTTTAGTTCACTGATTCCTGGAATGTCAGCGTTCACTCTTGTCATCTTTTGTTTGACCACTTCCAATTTGCCTTATTCATGGATCTGACATTCCAGGTTCCTATGCAATATTGCTCTTTACAACATCGGACCTTGCTTCTATCACCAGTCACATCCACAGCTGGGTATTGTTTTTGCTTTGGCTCCATCCCTTCCTTATTTCTGGAGTTATTTCTCCACTGATCTCCAGTAGCATATTGGGTACCTACCAACCTGGGGAGTTCACCTTTCAGTATCCTATCATTTTACCTTTTCATACTGTTCATGGGGTTCTCAAGACAAGAAAACTGAAGTGGTTTGCCATTCCCTTCTCCAGTGTACCACATTCTGTCAGACTTCTCCACCATGACCCTCCCATCTTGGGTGGCCCCACACGGCATGGCTTAGTTTCATTGAGTTAGACAAGGCTGTGGTCCATGTGATCAGATTGGCTAGTTTTCTGTGATTATGGTTTCAGTGTGTCTGCCCTCTGATGCCCTCTCACAACACCTACCATCTACTTGGGTTTCTCTTACCTTTTACGTGGGGTATCTCTCCACGTCTGCTCCAGCAAAGCACAGCCTCTGCTCCTTACCTTGGATGAAGGGTATCTCCTCATGGCCATCCCTCCTGACCTTGAAGGTGGAGTAGCTCCTCTCGGCCCTCCTGCGCCTTGCAGCTGCCACTCCTCGGATGTGGGATTGCTCTTCTCGGCCACCTTCCCTGACCTAAGGCATGGCGTAACTCGTCTCGGCCGCCGCCCCTGACCTCAGATGTGGGGTAGGTCCTCTCAGCTGCTCCTGTGCCGACACAGCCAGGCACTCTCGGTCGCAGCCCCTGACCTTGGGCGAGGGGTAGCTCCTCTTGGCCACGCTTCTGTGCAGTCCTTTGCAGCCTGTGCGCTTCTGCATGATTTGCCATTAGTTTGGAGAAATAGAATGGCTCTCTTTCAACGGTTTATGTGTGTGCTTCCTATCCTGGATAATCTTTTAAAGGCCAATGTAATTAATAAACAGCAACATGATATTATTTAGCAAAAAACACAGATACCTTTACAAGCAAGAGAACTGATCAATACCATTTTGAAGATATGCCTCCAACATCTTCAAACACTGTCTTAAAGAAATTGATCCTACATTATATAAGAACTTGTTTGTGGAAAAGAATATGAAGTATAATCCAACAGATGTTTCAGGTCTGTCACTGGAAGAACAGTTGGGAAGAATGCAAGAAGAAAGAACATATAAAGTGTGTATGGGCAAAGAAGTTTCTATTGTATTACTTCTGGTCATCTGGTAGTATGTCAGGAGTGTGCCCCTTCTCTAAGGAAATGCCCTATTAAGGGTACTGTTCATAATTTCTCTCATAAAAGAAAAATAGGCTGTAAAAATTTAAAAATATAAACAATTTTAAAATATTGTTTGAAGCTGTTTGAAGTTAAAAAAGGGATTCAGTTCAGTTGCTCAGTCGTGTCCAGCTCATTGCGACCCCATTAACTGCAGCACGCCAGGCCTCTGGGTCCATCACCAACTCCCGGAGTCCACGCAGACCCATGTCCATCAAGTCGATGATGCCATGCAAACATCTCATCTTCTGTCGTCCCCTTCTCCTCCTGCCCTCAATCTTTCCTCAGCATCAGGGTCTTTTCCAATGAGTCAGCTCTTCACATGAGGTGGCCAAAGTTTTGAAGTTTCAGCCTCAACATCAGTCCTTCCAATGAACACCCAGGACTGATCTTCTTTAGGATGGACAGGTTGGACCTCCTTGCAGTCCAAGGGATTCTCAAGAGTCTTCTCCAACACTACAATTCAAAAGCATCAGTTCTTTGATGCTCAGCTTTCTTTATAGTCCAACTCTCACATCCATGCATGACTACTGGAAAACCATAGCCTTGACTAGATGGACCTTTGTTGGCAAAGTAGTGTCTCTGCTTTTTAATATGTTGTCAGGGTTGGTCATAGCTTTCCTTCCAAGGAGTAAGCATCTTTTAATTTCATGGCTGCAAACGCCATCTGTAGTGATTTTAGAGCCCCAAAATTAAAGTGTGACACTGTTTCCACTGTTTCCCTATCTATTTGCCATCAAGTGATGGGACCAGACGCCATGATCTTAGTTTTCTGAATGTGAGCTTTAAGCCAACTTTTTCACTCTCCTCTTTCACTTTCATCAAGAGGCTCTTTAGCTCTTTTTCACTTTCTGCCATAAGGGTGGTGCCATCTGCATATCCGATATTATTGTTATTTCTCCTGGCCATCTTGATTCCAGCTTGTGCTTCATCCAGCCCAACATCCAATGGATCATTGAAAAATCAAAGGAGTTCCAGAAAACATCTATTTCTGCTTTATTGACTATGCAAAAGCCTTTGACTGTGTGCATCACAATAAACTGTGGAAAATTCTGAAAGAGATAGGAATACCAGACCCTGACCTACCTCTTGAGAAACCTGTATGCAGATAGATCAGGAAGCAACAGTTAGAACTCGACATGGAACAACAGACTGGTTCCATATAGGAAAAGGAGTATGTCAAGGCTGTATATTATCACCCTGCTTATTTAACTTATATGCAGAGTACATCATGAGAAACACTGGGCTTGATGTGGCACAAGCTGTAATCAAGATTGCTGGGACAAACATCAATCACCCCAGATATGCAGATGACACCACCTATCTGGCAGAAAGTGAAGAAGAACTAAAGAGCCTCTTGAGGAAAGTAAAAGTGGAGAGTGAAAAAGTTGGCTTAAAGCTCACATTCAGAAAACCAAGATCATGGCGTCTGGTCCCATCACTTGATGGCAAATAGATAGGGAAACAGTGGAAACAGTGGCTGACTTTATTTGGGCTCCAAAATCACTGCAGATGGTGATTGCAGCCATGAAATTAAAAGACGCTTACTCCTTGGAAGGAAAGTTATGACCAACCTAAACAATATATCAAAAAGCAGAGACATAACATTGTCAACAAAGGTCCATTTAGTCAAGGCCATTGTTTTTCCAGTAGTCATGTATGGATGTGAGAGTTGGACTATAAAGAAAGCTGAGCACAGAAGAATTGATGCTTTTGAAGTGTGGTGTTGGAGAAGACTCTTGAGAGTCCCTTGGACTGCAAGGAGACCCAACTAGTCCATCCTAAAGGAGATCAGTCCTGGGTGTCCATTGGAAGGACCGATGTTGACACTGAAACTCCAATACTTTGACCATCTGATGTGAAGAGCTGACTCATTGAAAAAGACCCTGATGCTGGGAAAGATTGAGGGCAGAAGGAGAAGGGGACCACAGAGAATGAGATGGTTGGATGGCATCACTGACTCAGTGGACATGGATTTGAGTGAACTCCAGGAATTGGTGGATAGGGAGCCCTGGGTGCTGCAATTCATGGGGTCACAAAGAATTGGATACAGCTAAGCAACTGAACTGAAAGGGCCTGATTGCTGCATATATAAGTTAATAAGCAGGATGATGTTATATAGTCTTGATGTACTCCTTTCCAGATTTGGAGCCAGTCTGTTCCATGTCCAATTTTAGCTGTTGCTTCCTGACCTAAATACCGTTTTTCAGGAGGCAGGTCAGGTAGTCTGGTATGCCCATCTCTTTCAGAATTTTCCTCACTTTGTTGTGATTCACACAGTGAAAGGTTTTGGCATAGTTAATAAAGCAGACGGTAGATGTCTTTCTGGAACTCTCTTGCTTTTTCTATGATCCAGAGGATGTTGGCAGTTTGATCTCTGCTTGCTCTGCCTTTTCTAAATCCAGCTTGACCATCTGGAATTTCACCGTTCGTGTACTTTTGAAGCCTGGCTTAAAGGATTTTAAGCATTACTTTACCAGCGTGTGAGATGAGTGCTATTGTGTGGTAGTTTGAGCATTCTTTGGCATGGCTTTTCTTTGGGATTAGAATGAAAACTGACCTTTTCCCGTCCTTTGACCACTGCTGAATTTTCCAAATTTGCTGGCATATTGAGCACAACATTTTAACAGCATCATCTTCTAGGATTTGAAATAGCTCAACTGGAATTCCATCACCTCCCCTAGCTTTGTTCACAGTGATGTTTCCTAAGGCCCACTTGACTTTCTATTCCAAGATGTCTGGCTCTAGGTGAATGACTACACCATCATGATTATCTGGGTCATGAAGATCTTTTTTGTACAGTTCTTCTATGTATTTTTGCCACCTCTTAATATCTTCTGCTTTGGTTAGGTCCATACCATTTCTGTCCTTTATTGTTCTCATCTTTGCATGAAATATTCCCTTGGTATATCTAATTTTCTTGAGGAGATATCTAGTCTTTCCCATTCTATTGTTTTCCTCTATTTCTTTGCACTGATCCCTTAGGAACCCTTTCTTATCTCTCCTTGCTATTCTTTGGAATTCTGTATTCTGATGGGTATATCTTTCCTTTTCTCCTTTGCCTTAAGCTTCTCTTCTTTTCACAGCTATTTGTAAAACCTCCTCAGACAACCATTTTGCCTTTTTGCATTTCTTTTCTTGGGGATGTTCTTGATCCCTGCTTCCTGTACAATGTCACGAACCTCCGTCCATATTTCTTCAGGCATTTTGTCTATCAGATTTAATCCCTTGAATTGATTTCTCACTTCCACTGTATAATGGTAAGGGAGTTGATTTAGGTCATGAATCACTAGGTCACTGAATGATCTAGTGGTTTTCCCTACTTTCTTCAATTTAAGTCTGAATTTGTGATCTGAGCCACAGTTAGCTCCCAGTCTTGTTTTAGCTGAATGTAAACAGCTTCTCCATCTTTGGCTGCAAAGACTATAATCAATCTGATTTCGATATTGACAATCTGGTGATGTCCGTATGTAGAGTCTTCTCTTGTGTTGTTGGAAGAGGGTGTTTGCTATGACCCATGTGTTGTTTTGGCAAAACTCTATTAGCTTTTGCCCTGCTTCATTTTGTACTCCAAGGCCAAATTTGCCTGTTACTCCAGGTATTTCTTGACTTCCTACTTCTACATTCCAGTTCCCTATAATGAAAAGGACATCTTTAGGAGAGGCAATATTCTTAAGTCAGAAAGTGTGGCTCCATTGTCTGGACTCTTACTCGTTGTGCTCTGATTATCACTGGCTAAAACTATGGGTATACATCCTAGGAAATCAAACCTTTTCCAATACTTTGTGAATTCACAGAGACTTTTTTAAAGCTCACTTATGCTCGTTTGCAAATATGCAATCACTTATCCATACCACATTAACCAGTGTCCCTTGATTTCCACAAGGTAAAACACTATTTAAGCAAAAGGTTTGTTATGGTAAAGGAAGGATCTAAGCAAAGCCAAACACTCCAGATGTAACAAACATTCACAGTCTCGGTATTGTGAATTTTTCTTCTTAAGCTCCATCACTCCAAGACAATGTCAATGCTTGTTTCCCTGTATAGTCTCCAGCTTTGTAATACCAATCCTGGTTTTCCTGATCCTTCCCTCTTGGGAGCAAAATGATTCTTCTTATTTCATGCAAAGCAATCTCTTCCCAGACTTTTCCTTCATGGTTTCATCATCAGAAGGGACATTACCTTTTGCCTCAATCTGTCTGTTTTGGAGGTGTTTTCCCAGCAAGCACTTCTTACCCATAGAGAACCCTGGGAATAGCAGTCAGAATGATTCAACTTAAACAACTTCCTCAACCACTTATTTAGTGCTCATTATTTATTAAGCACTGTGTTTTATAACATTGCTTCTCATTCTCCCACTTCTTTCCATGGGGTAGGCTTTTATCATTCTCATTTTAGAGAAGGAAACTAAGTTCCAAGAAAGTTAATTCCCTTGTCTAAGGTTTGAAAACCATCAAACACAGCAGTGCCTGTCCCAGCTCTGATTCCAAAGTCCAGACTGTTTTCAATGTCGTCTTCTCATTTAGGTCATGATTATTCTTAAATTTGTGATTTAACTATAGTGTGTTGTAATCAAATGCTTTGCATGCATGCAGGTCTTACTTTTCTCTGAAGGAGGTCCATTTGGTAGCTGTTCTTTGAAAATGGAGTAGACAGTCAATGTGCCTGTTAAATTATTATAATAATTAAGCCCTTACAGTTCTTTGTACCATTTTTAAAGTTATAGAAGTGTAATAGAAACAGTACTTTGTTTTGTTAGAAATATAGAGCTCAGAAATATAAAAGTAAATATACATGAAAAAAGTCATTTAGTTTCTGAAGCACTTCCTTTTTTAATTTCAAAAGGCATTATGAATAGGAATACCATCATTTTACCAAGAAATAAATATTTGAAGAGTATATTGTGAGCATGATTATTTATTTTTAATAATTGTATGTAACTGATAAATATAGCTGGTTATGACCAAAGGTCAATCAATATAATGAAACAAGAATTTCTGAATGTATGAAATTATATATGGAGTCAGATGTAAACTTTCCCTAGATAATTAGGAGTTGAAGGTTATAAAATTTGACATTGAGAAGAGCATTATTCTCTAAATATTCACTAAGTCTGTGCCCTGATGACATTAATGGCTCAGAAAGCAGTTATATGTCTTCTATGAAGTATTGATTTTGAACACAAAGAGGGCACATGTGTCATATGTAACTTTTTGATACTTAAGTTTTTGCTTGATCTCTCATTTTTATAGTCATTTATTCCTGATGTTCTTATTTTTAAAAGATCTATAATAGTAAAATAACATTTGAACTATATCTACAATTTTCTACTTCTAACAATAGTTGCCTTTTGAATAATTAAAAAATTCATAATTTGTAGTTTATTTAAAGATACATAACATAAATACCCACTTCCATAAAAATTTAGATCCTGATTAAGCCATTAGATATTCTGAAGATTTGCTCTCCTTTTACTTCCACTCTGACAATATCTGTGGCTACTTAGACTATAATACGTTTAAGCCAAAAGTTTAGTATTTTTTTCCCTAAAATTTGTCTTCCTAAGTCTTTTATTCTAAAATGTATTTTCCTTGCTAAGTCAGTTCCTTCCTATAAGCTTACCTTAATATAATTCTGACTCGATGGACGTGAATCTGAGTGAACTCCGGGAGTTGGTGATGGACAGGGAGGCCTGGCGTGCTGCGATTCATGGGGTCGCAAAGAGTCGGACACGACTGAGCAACTGAACTGAACTGAATATAATTCTTTAAATCCTCAAAAATATATGCTCTTTCAAAATCATCAAATATCAATCATTTTGAGTCAAAATTGGGAGTTAATTTGGGTTAAATTTGATCCTAATTATTGGGAAGAGTAATTGTCCTGCCCAATATTTGATTTTCTTCTCTCTGTCATACAATAAGTAATGACATGAAATGACCAATTTTAAAGAAATAAAAATTACTAACCAAGATCAGCTCAGTAATGTCCAACTCTTTGTGACTCCATGGACTACGGCATACCAGGCTTCCCTGTCCATCACCAACTCCTGGAGCTTGTTCAATCTCGTGTCCATCAAGGTGGTGATACAATCCCACATTTTATATTCTGTTGTTCCCTTTTCCTCCCGCCTTCAATCTTTCCCAGCATCAGGGTCTTTTCCAGGTCTTTTCCAGTGAGTCAGTTCTTCACATCAGGTGGCCAAAGTATTGGAGTTTCAGCTTCGGTATCAGTCCTTCCAATGAATATTCAGGACTAATTTCCTTTAGGGTTGACTGGTTGAATCTTTTTGCAGTCCAAGGGATTCTTGAGTCTTCTCCAACACCACAGTTGAAAAGCATCAATTCTTTGGTGCTCAGCTTCCTTTATAGTCCAATTCTTATATCAATACATGACTACTGGAAAAAACATAGCTTTGACTAGATGGACCTTTGTTGACAAAGAAATGTCTCTGCTTTTTAATATGCTGTCTAGGTTGGTCATAGCTTTTCTTCCAAGGAGCAAGCGTTTAATTTCATGGCTGCAGTCACCATATGCAGTTAGTTTGGAGCCCCCAAAATTAAGTCTGACACTGTTTCCATGGTTTCCCCATCTATTTGCCATGAAGTGATGGGACCAGATGCCATGATCTTAGTTTTCTGAATGTTCAGTTTTAAGCCAATTTTTTGACTCTCATCTTTCACTTTCATCAAGAGGCTCTTCAGTTCTTCGCTTTCTGCCATAAGGGTGGTATTATCTGCATATCTCAGGTTATTGATATTTTTCCCAGCAATCTTGATTCCAGCTTGTGCTCAATCCAGCCTGGCATTTTGCATGATGTACTCTGCATATAAGTTAAATAAATAGGGTGACATTATACAGTCTTGATGTACTCCTTTCCCGATTTGGAACCAGTCTCTTGTTCCATGTCCAATTCTAACTATTGCTTCTTGACCTGCGTACAGATTTCTCAGGAGGCAGGTCAGATAGTGTGGTATTCCCATTTCTTGAAGAATTTTCCTCAGTTTGTATGATCCACACAGTCAAAAGCTTTGGTGTAGTCAATAAAGCAGTAGCAGATAATTCAGATAGAGCCCCATAGTAAAATGTGTGTGTGTGTGTGTGTGTGTGTGTGTGTGTGTATACATACTAGATACCTGTTAGTGATACTGAACATATACCTAATATGTAAATTTGTAAATGGAAAATATTTAGAAATAGTCTTAATTTCTTAACTATTTTTTTCCTTATTTTTCAGTCTCTGTTTCTATCATAGAAATAATCTGTAAAACACAGGATATAATGTTAGGGGAATTTTGGTAAATAGTTTCTTTTATTCAGTCACTATATGATAAGTTGAGAAGTTATATATATTAAAATTGATTTTTATTAAAAATATAAATATTAACAAGGTACTTTCAAATATACTAGTATAGAACTTATATTTAAATGAAATAGTTTTATGGACATTCTAGTTTTGACAATCATAAGGTAACTTTATTTATTATTATTTATAGCTAACACTATAAATTTATCTCATTTAATTCGACTCTGATGAGAAATGGACACTGTGTTGTGAATAATAGTTCACAGTTACTTGAGTCAGGCAGTCCTGAGTTCACGTTAAATTCTGTCATTTATTCCTGAGGAAATCTTTAATAAGTTACTTCTCTGTTCCTCACTTCATTCGTCTGTAAATAATAATAGACATTTCCACAAGGCTGTTGTAAGAATCATATGAGGAAATATATACATGGCAAAATAGTACATGGCAATTATAATAGTACTGAACCTGTAATTTTAGCATACAGAATTTTTAAAAATATTTTAAAATTGTCTTAATAAAGCCCAGGTGTGTTCTTTTTGAATCATTTTTAGGAATACTTTCTAAAATGCATGACAAATTTATTTACCTAGTATGCAAAATATGTTAAAATACTTAAAAATTTTCTTGACAGAAGTGTTTACAAGAATATTATTGATTCTTTTTTGGTTCATAAGTAATAACAGTACAAAGACTATTGTTTTTAATTATAAAACTTTTTTTTTACTATATATAGATACTGCTTGAAGGCCTCAGCCACTACTGCCCAACATGTGTATAAAAGCATAGACATTCACTTATTCAATGCACATCTGTTATATTTCTGTTGTCTGATGGAAAAACAGAGGGCCATAAAATTCAGGTTTGTAATCAGGTCTTTCCTTTATGTTCAGATGTCTTCATTCACTCCCTTATTCAAAACTATTAGAGAAAACTACTGAAAAACATTCCAAAATAAATTGAAAGGCATCATTTTTAAAGTCATTGGAAAAAATTAATAGTCTGTAACATAAATGATGGCAATAGTTATCATAATCACTCATGTCTTTGCATAATGTTTACTTAACTCGTCTTGGATATATTATGTTAAACCTAGAAATAAACTGTGTTTAGATGGAAATAAATTATCAGGTAAATTTCAAGTGTACTTGAGATTTTGCCTCTCTCTCCATATCTGTCTTCATCTCTGTCTCTGTCTCCTTTTCTCTGTTTCAAGTATTAGAGGAAACATCAGTTTGCAGTGAATACAGTGAGCTCTGTAAAAAGATCTTTTCCTTCAATTTGTAATACACTGTAAAACCTCAGTGAGGTTGCAAATTACTTATTTTTGTAAGCTTGAATTTATTCATACAGAAATAAGAAAGATTTTACTTTTAATAGGACCTACCTATGCTGGTTCAGCTGGTAAAGAATTCTTCCTGCAATGCCAGAGACCTGGGTTCGATCCTTTTGTTGGGAAAATCCTCTGGAGAAGGGAATGGCAACCCACTCCAGTAGTCTGGTCTGGAGAATTCCATGGGCTGTATAATCCATAGAGTCACAAAGAGTCAGACACAACTGAGCAACTTTCACTTTTCACCTATTTAATAGGGAGTACCTCATGGGGCTTTCCTGGTAGCATAGTTGGTAAAGAATGTACCTGCAATGTAGGATATCCAGGTTTGATCCTGGGTTGGGAGAATCCTCTGGAAAAAGCACTGGCTACCCACTGTAGTGTTAATACCTGGAGAACCCCTTGGACAGAGGATCCTGGTGGACTACAGTCCATGGGGTTACAAAGCATCAGACACGACAGAGCAATTAACACTTTCACTTCTCACTTCATGGGGAAGTTAGGAGTATTGCATAAAATATTACATCTAAAGAGCACATAATTCAGTGTATTTGTATTTCTGTATCTCCTGCATGGAACTCTTCTTGCAGATATTTAAGGCACTTTTTCAGAGAAATTTTTGACCCCATTTAAAATAGCATCCTCCACTTTCCCACCTCCTTTCGTTACCTCTGAAATAACCTAACCATATATTAGGGAAAAAGGTCAATGAATTTGACATATTTCCTGACCAGATTTCTTTACAGGGTCATTCTTACTGACACGATTCTCAAGATAAATGTTATTAAAGGGGAACCTACTTTTTAAAACTTAGACAGAAATGTTGGATGCAAAACTCAGTGAAACGTTGAGTTCTTGGGAGACAGAAACTTTAGCAGTCAATTTGATATACTTAAGCATGCCATAGTCCTCTGATCTTTGTAAAAAAATTTTTCTTTAATTAAAGAAATTGTCATGCAGCTGTAATGTTGTCATTTATCAGCATAATGAATTTAAACTGAAGGCTACTCTTACTGTGAGAATGAACTGATTAACTGGAGGGACTGCATTGATAATAATTAGTCAGAAAAGTGCAGTGGTGCAAATCAATATCTTGGTGCTGAGACTTTCCTTGGGGACTGTAAACCATAACAAAGCTGTCAGGCTGCTGAGAGATGGGGATGTTGTTTATTTATGTTGCTAATTTACTGTCTGATACTTTTAAGTTATATACTGAATACATCAGAAATGAAAAAAAGATATTTTACTTATTTTTTTAAAGATAAAACATGGTTTATTTTTGTTTCTCCCATATAAGTTATCAAAACTGTAGTGAAGGCTTAAGTGGTAAACTGATCATAACATTTTTTTGAGGAGTGGGAGAGGAGTATCAGGATTACTGTGATGTCTTTTGTTAATATTTAGCAACTATGTATCACTTGCTATTTAGTGTTATAATTTCTACGGAAGTAGTTTTAATTCAAAATTTTCCATTTTAAGGGAAGATAATATTATACAATGGGCAGGACCTGTATTTGACTAATGGAATGATAGTCATTCTTCTGGACACTCATATACCACATTTCAGGAGTCTATTAAGTAGGAGAGAACTGTCACTCATCATAGTCTTTCAGGTTTCCAAGTTTGATAACATTACTAAGAGAGTCCATTGCTGGTAGGATTTACTCTTTCCTGTATTGTATTGTTTTTTCCAGAATCCAATAACAGAACATTGTACAAAGCGTAATTTTTGACCTCAGTTTTTCTCTAGTACTTAAGAGGTTGGAATTCCATTTCAGTTATCTATTGCTGCATGGCAAACTACTCCAAACTTTGTGGAGTAATACAAAAATCCTCATAGGATTTGTAGCTCATGAACCTGGACAAGATAAAGCAAGATGACTTGTCTTTGCCCTGTGATCTCTGGGAAGCAGCAGAGGGTGATGCAAATGGCTGGGGGCTTGAATTATCTGCCCATTTCCAATAGAGTAGCCACCATTTATGTTAAAATTTACATTAACTAAATATAATTAATACTTTAGTTCTTCAGCCATACTAGCCATATTTTAAATGTTCAGAAGCCACATGTGGCTAGTGATGACCCCTTGGCCAGTGTGTATATATATATGACATTTCTATCATCACAGAATGTTCTGTTCGACAGAGCTAATCTAGCAACATCTTTATTCATATGTCTAACATGTAGCCTGGGATGACTCAAGGATTGGGGACAGATGAGATTGTTGACTAAAGTACATAGATGCAAGATTTCTATTTAGAGTTCTTAGAACCTAGAATTTGAGTCCTGAGAGGAAACTTCTCAAGTGTATGTGTTTGAGCCAGGATGAAGCTGCATGGCCTTTAGGACTTAGTATCATAAGTCACAGAGATCACTGTGCCTTACTTTACTGGACAAATAAGCCCACCAGTAATGAGCCACTAGATTCAAGGTATGGGGACTCCTCTTAACAGGAGGAGTGTCAGATGTTCTGAGGCCATGGTTTAAAAGCACTGCAGACTAAATCTTTGTATCACAAATGGTGCTTTGGAAAACTAGACTTAAATACACATAATGGGAAAGGTCTCAGTGATTAAATAAAGAAGGCTTCGTTTAAATAAAATCTAACGCTTCAGGATTTTTATGGTATTTAGTATGCTAGTGTTCAAGGTTAATTTCTAAGGTGGCATTGTATGTTATGGTTAGCGTAAGGTAAGGGAGTTAGAGAAGACAAGGTTCGGAAAAAGAACGAGACCAGCACTCTACAGGAACGGATCACCTTTAATGAGGCAAGAAGGGGCAGCAGTCAGATTATTGGGCTGCTGCCCTAAGTCAAGAAGAGAGGAGGTATGTATAGAAAACATATATGCGGAGATGCATCATTTTGAGGGGGTCTGTTTTTCCTCATGATTATTTTTGACTAGTTAGCTTTCAACAATTGAGGCAAGGAATTGCTGAGACCAGCCGGAAACTGGGATCTGCTGCGAGCTGAATGTAATCAATTTTAATGTCCATTCCTTTCTTCAGGGGAGAAAGTTCTTTATTCTGTATAGAATGGTGGAGAGGACCTGGAGGGGAGTTTTAACTCCAGGCTATTTTGAGCCATGTAGCTTTCCTTCAGTTAGCAACCATATTTTATCAAGGCATATTTTATTAAATTAATGTTTAATCACATCCAGTAACCAAGTTCTACAGGAGAATCTGGAAAATGCCACACTGAAAAAGTGAGGTGAAAGTCACTCAGTCGTGTCCAACTCTTTGTGACCCCATGCAGTCCATGAAATTCTCCAGACCAGAATACTGGAGTGGCTAGCCTTTCCCTTCTTCAGGGGATTTTCCCAACCCAGGGATTGAACCCAGGTCTCCCACATTGTGGGCAGATTCTTTACCAGTTGAGCCAGAAGGGAATCCCAAGAGTACTGGAGTGGGTAGCCTATCCCTTCTCCAGTGGATCTTCCTGACCTGGGAATCGAACTGGTGTTTCCTTCATTGCAGGCAGATTCTTTACCAACTGAGCTATCAGGGAATCTTTAATTTTTTAAATCCTGTGATTTTATTATATTGCCTTTATTCCTAAAAAAGCCTATTTTGTACATAAACTTTTCTGTTATTTGAATTCTATTTATTTAAACTATAGAGTGAAAGAGGAAATGGCAACCTACTCCAGTGTTCTTGCTTGGAGAATCCCCATGAAAAGAGGAGACTGGTGGGCTACAGTCCATAGGGTCGCAAAGAGTCAGACATGACTGATGACTAATCATAAACTATAGAGTAGTGAGTTTCTTCTTCTCTTAAGATAATTATTTTTTCCGAAGGACTTATTGTATTCATTTATTCTGAGATTTACTAGGAAATGATAAGTATTGAGAGCTGTCACATATTTTACAACAGTGTGAGTTTATTAGTAAAATCAAACCATAGACAGTTAAAGTGACAATATTAACATGAAAATTGTACTAAATACAAAGCTATGTAGACAGAATGGTTTCAGTAAGAATATATTCAAGGGAATTTTGGACCTAAAAGTAATTAGATGAATGGATATTATATGAAGAAATCATAGAAATAATTTGTCTTTAGAGCAAGGGCATGTAGGTAACTATCATCAATGCCATTTCTAGTTGTACAACCAAAAGAAATAATGTGTTACAGGTTATAGACATGATAGACAGATGATGATCTCTTTACTGCCCTCCAAATAATTGTTC
This sequence comes from Ovis aries, assembly GCF_016772045.2. Taxonomy (NCBI): domain Eukaryota; kingdom Metazoa; phylum Chordata; class Mammalia; order Artiodactyla; family Bovidae; genus Ovis; species Ovis aries. The sequence goes on along the minus strand of NC_056054.1, from coordinate 48,096,131 downwards.
AATCAACTTTGAAACTTTAAAGTCAATGATCATTTGTTAAGTTTATACACTGTTTATCAGCATTAATATAATTATAACAAAGTCAAGTGTGAGGTTGGTAATATTTCAGCCATATGCAGGATCCTTTTCATATAAATATAAACATTTCTATTATTATATTTTGATTCATTCAGAGATAAGAGTGACATATAATAAATAGTATAGTAGATATAAGCAGATAACTTTGTATCAACTAATATTTTTTTTCCCATAGAATCCATATATAACTGAGAATGTGTTATTACTGTTCAGTTGCCATCAGGTTCCTCTGTCCAAGGGATTTCCCAGTCGAGAATACTGGAGTGAGTTACCACTTTCTTCTCCAGGGGATCTTCCCTGCAACATCGCAAGAGGATTCTTTACCACTGAACCACCAAGGGAGCCATAACCCAGAATAGTATTGCTTAAATTAATTTCAGTTTGTAAAGAAAGTATTTACAAAATATCAAGTTTGTCTTGGTACTATAACATAAATTAATTATATAACACTATTGTTATATATGAGAGATTAGATATAAAACATTCTATAATATGGCAATAAATATCAATTTTATTAAGAACATAAAAGATGTTCAAACCATCCCTGTAATAGTTTATTATCTATGGTAGGAAGTCCAAGATAGACAAATTCTGTTTGCTTGGAGATAATCTTTCTCAATGATTTTATGGTCCTGGCAACAGTGCTTATACATTCAAGAAGAAGCAGTTGAATACCTGCTGCTAAATGCAGATCTGAAAGCTACCCTCAAGGACATTGCAGTGTGAGAAAGCATATAGTCAGACAACTTCAGCCACTACAATGAGGGCCATATTAGAGGGAAGAAAGAGTACTCTGTGAGTATGAGGTTGGAGGACCTCCTGTGTGCAGAAAAACCAGCTTTATTGCCGAGAGAATGCCATCCTTAGTCCTGACATTTGTGTTTATATGCATGTGTGAATTCAGCTGGTCATTATGACTGCATTCCTTCCCTGTAATGACAGGGATAGTTCTTTATGTGGTAGATTTGTGAAAGCTTATGAAACTACAAGTTCTTTGCAATTATGTATTTCAGGTGAAGCTAGTGGTAAAGAAACCACCTGCCAGTGCAGGAGACATAGGAGATGCAGGTTTGATCCCTGGGTGGGGGAAGATCCCCTGGGGGTATGGCAACCCACTGCAGTATGTTTGCCTGGAGAATCCCTATGGATGAAGGAGCCAGGAGGGTTACAGTCCATGTGGTCACAGAGTCGGATATAACTAAAGCTACTTAGCATTTGAGTCGCACAGGAAATAATTATCTCCTGAAAGCTAACATTTATAATATAAAATTAAAATATTTATGAAAAAAATAATTATTGTTGGCTGTGCTGGGTCTTTGTTGCTCCACACAGGCTTTCTCTAGTTTCAGCAAGCAGAGTCTACTCTTTTTTTAAGTGCACAGGTTTCATATTGCAGTGATTTCTCTAGTTGCAGAGCATAAGCTCTAGGCATACAGGCTTCAGTAGTTGCAGGATGAGGGCTCAGTAGTTGCCATTCCCAGAATATAGAGCATGGGCTCAGTAGTTGATGGTACATGAACTTAGTTGCTCTAAGGCATGTGGAATCTTCCCAGACCAGGGATTGAACTCATGTCCCCTGCATTTACAGGGAGATTCTTAACCACTGGACCACCAAGAAAGTCTAACTTTAAATATTTTTTAAAAATTCACAAAGTATGCCATTGTATGAACAATATACTTAATTTCTAGATTAACCACATTTATTGGTGTTTGAAAAAATTCATTTTGAATGTACCCTTTTTCCCTGTAATATAATATACCTGGATACTTTCTCGTAGGAAGGGGATTTAATAGTTGATACTAACCACTGATGTGTTTATAAGTAGATGTATTTCTTTTGTGAATTATATTCATGAGTGTCTTCATAATTCCTAGTATGAAACTTTTTGTTAAGGCTTTTTATACATTGCATAATTTATCACCATGTCAGATCCATGTGTATTATTTTGTTGGAAGAACAAAAACAATAACAGCAAAACGATCTTCTAAGCATATGGTAAGCCTGAGTCAGTTTTGCAAACGTTTTATAAAAATCAACAGGACAAAAATATATCTGGCTCCATAAATACTGAATTTGTCTTCCATCATTCTTGTGAATTACACCTTGCTTCTACAATATGCTCATCCTGTCTTCTGGTCCCCAATTAAATTACTGGAAAAGAATCTCAATATTTGACTACAATTAATAGCTTTAGAATTTTTATACATCACTGAATTTTTCAATAGTGTGATCAGAAAGATGCAAGATTTATTCCTCTCCATAGAATTATTCTTATTTTCATGCCCTTGGCTGTGCCTATTCACCTTGAATTCCCTTTTACACTTCCTTATACCCACTGCATTACTGCCTTCCTGACTGCCTGCCTCAACTGGCTTGTCTTATGTAGTCTTTTCTGACTGTACCATGAGGGTATGTAGTCTCCACCATACACCTGACACAAAACATGGCCTCTCTTTTAAAACCTCTTCCCTTTATACTTTTTAAAATTGTGACTTTGTAAGTCTTAATAACATTAAAATATTTTAAATTTCAGAAAATGTAAATATGTTATATTTTTCTTTCTCTTATTCATGGCCACAACTCTTTCTATATCATATTCATTGTTTTGTATAAGTGGAAAAACTTTCAAAATGTTTAGTTGATCTTTCATGCTTTTATATGTATCAATTCTGTACAGTTTTCATGTGAACACTGTTTTGATTATCACCTTATTTTTCTACCAGCATAGAAAAAAAAAAAAAGGCAGAAAAGTTTATAAACAATGTGAATGATAATGAAAGGTCAATGTTCAGGAGTGATCTGGATTATAAGACCCTCTTTGGACATTGAACATTTGTGCCTTTAGAGATTAATCTTGACTTCAATTGTTGTTGGTTTTTTGATAAATTTGGTGACCAGCTGCCTACCACCAAGCTTGGCTTCCTGAGATAAGTTCCAGCCAAATGTGTTAATTTGGTCCTGTCCATTTTAGGCACCTAACCTATGAGCCATCTGCCATCCTGGATATAAGTATTGAGAAGAAAATTATTTCAAAGCACAACATGACAAAAAACAAAAAGACTTTGGAAGTATGATTTAGCCAAAAAGATGTTCATTCAATAAAGTTAAAAATCGTTTTTAAAGGAGAAAGGGCTCTGTGACCTTGCTGCAAAATTTGATATGATGTTATTGTTTGTAATATACCAGTTTTTTTTTTTTTCAGAAAATTAGCTGTTCATTCTAAACACTAGCTTAGATTTTTCATTACAGTCTTTTATTAAATCTAAAATAAAATGAAATTACTTTCATCGAAAAATTACCTAAGACACCAAAGAGATTATGTATATTTGGGCTGTGTCTATATTTATCTTATTAGAAATTAAAATTGATAAATTAAAAACATAACATCAATTCATTTATAAATAAAAAATGAATCCATTGCATATTAATATTGTTATAATTATAAAACTATATATATATACACATATATTATTTTAATGAGATACGTGGCTCTGTCTTACACTTTTATTACTTTTAATAACTATTGTCTGCCTTAGTAGAAGACAGCTGGATTCTCATTTTGAATCTACATTTAGTCTGTGATGATATTATATTTGATTGAGTATAGAAAGAAAATCTTGCCTTAACAAATACAGAGTTCATAAAGGATGACTACAATAATATTTTTTCCCGAAAATGTTGATATTCTTCTTTTATATTCCCCCAAAACTCAACAAGTAGTATTTTTAAATGATTAATTGCAATGTGAAATCTCAAACCATATTAGTCAAATTTTTCTACTCTATTACATTAAAATTCATTGGTTTAGCCTGTACTTTGACTATATACTTAACCATGCTTGCATTTGTAAGGTCGTGCACTGGTCAGCTGTTTCCATTTGTCCACAATTAAATTAGAAAATATAAGAAAAATAATTATATTTATAATATTGCCACCAGTATAATCTAAGCATTGCTGTGTGAGCTAAAAAGCCCTCAGGATTATGATGACAGAATCAAGATGTCAGAAGTTTTAAGTTTTGCTGGTTTTCATCCTTATAACAAAAACTGTTGTAAGGACAGTGATTTAATTCCAACCAAATGTTTGCCAAAACCCTAACTCAGTATAATCTTGATTTTTGTCCATCGGTTATTCCTTTAAGTAAAAAATGATGTGCCATGAAAAATATGACTAATTCAGCTTGCATCTCAAACAATCACACAAGTACTTTTTTGAGACAACCACTGTAATGTGAAATTCATAAAAAGTACTTTATACATACCTTCCATTTCATTTTCTTGACTATTGAAAACATGTATGCTTAAGGTTTTAGCATTGTTTTCAACCAAATGATACACACCATGCCTCTGAGTTGATTATTGCTAAAATTCCAAGGGTTTTACCCACTGTTGCATTTGCAACGTATTTGCAAATGTCAACATAATGAAAAAGGCAAGCAGTGTCTCATAATTCTTATAAAAATAGTTTTTTACTGATAGAATAGTTGACATCTGGGGACCCCCAGGTGTCGTATGCTTCCCTCATGGCTCAGACGGTAAAGAATCTGCCTGTAATGCAGGAGATCCAGATTCAATCCTTGGGTCAGGAAGATGCTCTGGAGAAGGAAATGCCAACCCACTCCAGTATTCCTGCCTGGAGAATCCCGTGAACAGAGGAGCCTGGCAGGCTACAGTTCATGGGGTCGCAAAGAATTGGACATGACTAAATGACTAAGCACACACAAGTGTTTGTAGACCAGTTTGAGAACTGCTGCGCTAAAGAATAAAAATTAACCTTTTTTGTTACTCTAGGAACATCTTCCAAAATCTACTTTGTTCCTTCATCACCTAAAGTTTATTATATTAAAGTGAATAATGAGCCAAAAAATCAAATGCTACTCAATGAGTATTGTATTTCTGTTGTTTGATTAGTACAAGGAAATGTGCTGACATTATAATTGTTATAGCTACCATTTACTGAATACACAGTATGTATCTGATGTATAGATCCTGGTACTATAAAGTACATTGATTCCTTTTAGTAGACCAAGTCAGTACTACTATTGTGCTTTCACAGGTAAGCCAACTGATAGATTAAGAATTTGCTTTTAACTTCAGTCTGTGCTTTCTATATTTACTTAAAAAATGATTGAAAAAAAAGATTCCTTAGTCTATTTTAATATTGAAGAAGTATATCTCCTCAAACCAGCCAGAAATAAAGATAAAGTTATCAAAATCTTTAGAAATTGCTACATTAATAATTGTATTGTGGAGGAAGAGGTGATGAGTACTTAACTGTTTTGTTTGTTTGTTTTTGCTAATCTGCTATTTTTAACTGATGAATCACCCATTGTTTTTAAAATTCTGGCCGTATACTTTATCAAAATAAGACAGAGGTTGACTGCTTAATTTTATATCTTGCAATCATACATATCAGATTATTTTATAGTGGCATTGAATATAAAATAGCTAGCACTTTGTTAGAATATAAACATTTAAAATAGCCTAACTAGAAAAATGCTTTAAATTATTACATCGTTTTCAAAAGAAAATAATGATATATTTCTCTTTGACACAAGATTACCTCAGGAGACTGGTATAGACTGTTATGAAAAAATATTTTCTCATTGCTTAATTAAACCATATTTCATAGGCAATGCTCTTTAACTGTAATCTACTTTATTGTAATATTTCCATCAATGAAAAGATACCAATTCTTATCTTCCTAAAAGAGCTTTACTAGAAATTCTAAAGTCCTTCTACATAAAAATTATACAGGAAGAAAAAATATATGCATATTTCTGTGGAGAACCAAAAATGTGTAACTCTATTTCATTATTTGAATGAGTAACTTAAATATAAAATTAAATAAAATTCTATTTCTATTCAGAGAGTTAATAACAAATCTTATCACAATGTAACAGAAATATGTTGACATAAACTTGAAGTATTCTTGTTCTGGTTTATCTGTATTTTTAAAGTTAAGATTACAGAGACTAATATTTGAAAATTTATATCAGTATTTCATAGTTTGCCAAGTTATATGTATATAATTATTTCCTTTCCATTCTATTGATAGTATCACTAAATATGCTGAATTCTTTAGTATAGATTGTAGTCCCACGTCACAGTTAGGGACTCTAGTTTATGGATAAAGAAGAGTAGAGATGTCAACTTTTTCCCAGATCATGCAAAATTATTCTTAAAATCAAATGGAATTATGTCTAGTTCCTTATAGTTCTATTTTCTGTTCTTTTGTATTATCTAATCTCCAGATTTTACTCAACAGTAGAGTCAATAAAATTACCGAATGGTATTTTAATGAAGGGGATTCTTTGTTCACTTGTTCTGTTACATATATTAGATCACGAGGATAAATATTTTTCTGAAATATAGGCATATATAAATTATTTTTTAAAAGTTATTAGCTAAGTTTTCCAATAAATGTTTTTTCAGTCCAAGAGATTTTGATTGGCAGTAATTCAGTAAATATTTTTCAAGAGATGAACATAGACACTGAACAGAATGGCATATCAAATATATTATATCTCAACATTTTCTCAACAATCACCTTTCCATAGTATAAAATTAATATTTTGTTGAACTTGGATTCCACATACTTGTAAAATATTGTTGAAGTGCTATACATAATATGTATATCATAATTTAATATAAAATGGATTCTCAATAAGCATAGTTTGCAATGATTTGGTTTTATAAAACTTTGTTAACTGTTTTTGATTGTTTTATCCACCAAAGTTTGTCTAAATCTTAAATAACCTGCTTATCTGTTTCCATTTTTTTCTGTCTCAAAAAATGACTTCAATTTTTGTCTTAAGTAGAAGGACCAAAGACCTCTCTATGAGAGTGTACACAATACCCTCCTGGTCTTTACTACAGGTTCTATCTCTGTCCCAGTGTCCCCTTTTGTGGAATGATCTTATTCCAGATGGTTCATAGGCACCGTGTTCGTCCATTTTTACCCCGATCCAATTTATATATCCTTGAGTACTGACTCAATGGAGGTAACTTTAAGTGGACTCCAGGAGATAGTAAAGGACAGGGAAGTCTAGCTGCTGCAGTGCATGGGGTCGCAAAGAGTTGGACACAATTTAGAGACTGAACAGCAACAAATAAGTACTTTGAAATGGTAAAGACATCATGCATAATCAGGAGGAAGGACTAATGAGATACATGTATTGTGATCATCAAGCAAATAAAAGTAAGACAAACTCAGAAGCAATTTTTCTTAGGCTCTTTGCACCGATGACAAAATAAAGAGAAGTCACTTTAAAACACCAGCTATTGTATTATGCCCTCTTGAATGAAAATGAAGCTAAGATATAATTTCATAAAATGCAACATGAATTCTTCTCTCTCTTTTAATGATTGTCTCAACTATGAGGACTCAGCCTCTTCGATCTCTAACTCATTGCTCATCTTTGTGTACTGAAAAAAATATCAACTCATGGAGTGAGAACAAAATAAGATATCAATGTTAGTTCATTGGAAGATGTGGACATTAAATAATTCAAGATAATAAATGTAGAACGATAGCAAGTCATGTACATAGCAGCATCTAATTATGAGGCACTTTAACACCCCATACAAAATTAGTATCACTGGGTACTTGTGTGCAGTGAAGTTTAGGATGCTGCCATTTCTTGAATAGTCAGTGTTCCTATTGGCTCAAATATTTTCATAAATTATTCGTGTTTTCTTCTTATGCCATGTTTTTCAGAAATAGGTTTGTGCCAAAACTCAAGTATAATCATCTGTTAACAATGTGTATTTGATGCTTTTAAAAATAGCATTTCCCATACACACTCACGAAATTGCCTGACCTTCCTCCTCCACAGACTTAATCATGCCATCTGTGCTCACATTATATTTAATCATACTTCTGGTATAACATTTATCACATCGCATTGCATTAGAATTAGTTTTATGTCTCTTTGTTTTTCCTATTAAACCATGTGCCCATGAGGCTAGAGATACCTCATTTGTTTCTGTGTCTCCACAAGCTCTAGCATCAGGTCTGGCACATAGTAGACATTCAGTAGGACAGCATCTGCATATTTTTGGAAAACCAACCCAGTAAATGAATGGAGGTGTTTTTTTTGTTTTTTTTTTTTTTTTACAAAAATCACCTGTCACATCTCACTCCTGAGTATGAAACTTTGTCTAAAAATAACAAAGGATTGTGACTGTAAAGAATATTAGAAGATTAACACAATTCAAGTTTTGATTCCAATTTAATGCACATATACCTAGGCTTGAAGCTGCACCTCTAGTATTTGTCCAGTATTATGTTCAAGGCAACCTTTAAGTAGATGAAGGTCAGAGAGTCAGTCCCTCACTCTTCTGGCTCTTAAGAATCTTGCTATGTCAACCCAGTCTGGTTTTCTGATACCTGAAAATTCAAGTGGGGAATGACTGTAGAATGAGATCTTCTAATACCGATATGTGGGTTGGATGAGAAGATAAAATTAGAAGTACCTTGTCACTGTAAATTAAGCATCAGTATTTTATTCAAAAATAACTTTCAAACTACATATTAGCCTTGAAATTTGGTGACTGTTTTTTCCTAAATAAAATCATTTGTTTTTATTGTCTTTCTAATTCTGATCTTGTGTTAGAAAAATTCTACATTTGCAATATAATAGAGTTATTCATACTTCAAGCACTTAGTTATGACTGTCATCAAAACAATTTCATGTTTTCTTATTGTTTTATATTATATTCCACAAGGGTATATAATTTTATTTTTAAGCATTGTTATATTGTCCCTGTGGTTCTGAAAACTTGACTAAATCTTCCATGACAAGTTGCAAAAGGGAGACTGAAAATATTTTTGGTGTTTCTCACAAATAAGAATCAATGACTATAACCTAGTAACATCTTTAATTCCATAGTATTTTATTCTCATTTGAAAGTAAATGTAAGACTCTTTATTGTTATGTATATGTAATAGCTTTGAAGTAGAAGTGAAATCAGCATATATGTATATACACATCACATAGCTCATTGACACTACTCTGATTATTTTTACATAGATTTTTTTTTGTCCTTTTAACACAAACTGGAACAATGCTGGAAAGAAGTCAGCATGTAATTAGTCTGGATATATGAAAAACAGATTGTATTGTTTCACATGCTGTGAACTGTGAGCGAGCCACAGTTTGTAAAAGATAGCAAGAATCAACAGCTTTCCCCCCTTAAAATCTCAGCATTCTTGACTTTTCACACATCACTGCTTAGGGAGCTGAAAAACACAGAGGTTCTTCTACTGATATGATGACTATTGACTGAAATGGCTGGATTGGTTAGCATTTATTGGCTCATGTCTTATCTCTCTAAAGATTCTTTCATTCTTGAAATCAATCTTGATCTTATTTGGAGCTTATGTACTGAAGAAAAAAAATGATGGGGGAGAAGGAAATGATGAATTTTTTTCTCATCAGATGGAAAGTTTAGAAGATCTAAAGACCTTTACAAGGAACCTATTGAATGATCTTTATGATTATAGGCAAGAAAAACATTATGCAGTCATTTACATAATTCAAGTTGTCATAAAGGCATCACCATATAGCTTTGTTATATGTAGTCTTCACCTTCTAGCATTTGTATTCTTATCTTAACATTTTCTCTATATGACTCTCTAGTAAAATTAAGCCAGTCATATTAAGCTTGAGGGATTTGGTGATCATGACCATTACTATTTTAATTTCTTATACTAGTCTATTAAAATCAGATGTTTCATTAAGATGAATTTAATCAAGTTTTAAGCATAAAATGACTGTTCAGAAAATACATACACTGCATTTAATTGATTTTTAGGTATTCCCCCCACCCCTCCCACATTTTAATGCCTTTGAAATAATGATGCTTCTTAAGATCCACCCTTGTGGTCAGTCAGGCAATAGTAGTGGCATAGTTGTCCTTGCTTGTGCGTGGACAAACTTCATCTAAGCTATCCTTATTTTTGTCACTTCATTTGAGTTATGTGCATTGTTAAGAGTACAAGGGTTTAGTTTTGTTACCATTTAAAATGTTTTCAAATATTGAACTAAGGATGTAAATTCAACAGTATTCTGTTCCCAGAAGACATGAAAGAAAGAACAAAAGGTATAAATTTGATATTAGTGGAGTAATTAATGCACTTTTTTTTTCAAAGCTGTAAGCAAGTACCTTATAGGACATAACAGAAGATACAATTGATTGAAGTTGTGTTGTTGTTTCTGAAATATTTGTAACATAATTGTATGACATTTTCACACAAATCAAATGAAGGCAATAGACATTGGCAGATCTTTTGGACTAAATAAAAAAAATTCAAATTTTATAGAGCTAATATTAACCATCATATATCAAATGTATATTTTAAGTCATTTTATACTAGCACATAGGGAGAATTTTTATCACTGGTAATGCATAAAGAAAGGGTCCATCTTACAATTATAGGAAACTTAGAATTACTGGAATATCCCTGGTGGGATATTGAGATAGTAAAGTGTCTGTCTACAATGTGGGAGACCCGGGTTCGATCCCTGGGTTGGGAAAATCCCCTGGAGAAGGAAATGGCAACCCACTCCAGTATTCTTGCCTGGAATATCTCATTGATGGAGGATCTTGGCAGGCTACAGTCCATGGAGTCGCAGAGAGTCAGACACGACTGAATGACTTCACTTTAAAATAAAATAGACTCCAAACTCATTCTTTATTGAAAAATTGAAAGATTATAACACAAAATAATAATCTATCTTACATTATTATCAAAATCCTCAGTTGCCTTATCTCCCAAATATTTGGGGTGCTTTTTTGACTCAAGAAAAACATTTATTATTCTTATTTTTTGATTTGTTCTGTAGATCTTTTGGATTTTTTTTTTCTTTTTCTTCCCCACTCTATTGTAGTTGTTGATTTTATCGGCACTAAGAAATCCAGTTAAGCTTTTGAACTTTATTTTTTTTTCCCCCTTGGTCACATTTTTTTCATCGTTGTCCTAAACCTCTGCCCCTACATTGAGCTTTTGCAGTTCTGTGGAGTTTTCCTCTTTTTTTCCTTTTCTTTGGGGTGCTTTTTAATTTTTTAGTTTATATTGCATTTCTGCTTAAGCCTAGGGTAACAATGGCATTCGTCTCCTCTTCTTCCTGTTCTGGCCAGCAACCTCTCCAGATTTATCAAATTGTTTTCTAAGCTGGTATGATCTATTTAACTTTTTCTAATTGTTCTTCTAGTCAAAAATATGAAGTAGAAAAAAAAAAGAAGAAAATCATAAGCCAGAAAACATATTTTTAAGAAAAATCAAATTGAGCATTCACTTCTATATCAGGAGTAGATTTTGCTACAAGTGATAGAAAGCACTAAATGACAGTTTTTAAAACAAGATGGCAACTGATTTCTGTCACACATTAATTTCCAAAGGTAAATGGTTCACTGTTAGCATGGTGTTACTGAGTGTCACAGAACCAGGCTCTTTAAACGTTGTTAGAATTTACATCTTCTTTATCCCCAAAGAGACTTCATGGCCTACCATCTCTCCAGTACCAATATCACAGTATTGTTCTGATCATTGGGAAAGAGGACAGGAAAAGAAAAATCCATACATTCTCCCATTTTGCCAGACCGATTGTTCTTTCCATTTCTTCTACCTCCAATCTTTAGGACAGAAATATGTATACCCCTGGCAATGCAGAAGGCTGAAAAATGTGACCTTTATTATGGACAGTCAACTCAAAAGCAGAAGTAGTTTTTCAGCTCAAGAAGCTGAGAACTGGTGGGGAAAGTTTCTGGCTCATTTCCCTACCAATCATAGAAGATCTTTGAACAATCAAGAGTGCAATGATGCATTATGGTCATTGAGAGAAATTTTTGTCTTATTTTGCTTAAAATGTTTGAGATAAATATTAATTTCCCATTGAAAGTGAAAGTCACTCAGTCATATCTGACCCTTTGCAACCCCATGGATGGTAGTCTGCCAGGCTTCTCTGTCCATGGAATTCTCCAGGCAAGAATACTGGAGTGGGTAGCCATTCTCTTCTCCAGGGGATCTTCTTGACCCAGGATCAAACTGTGGTCTCCTGCATTGAAGGCAGATTCTTAACTGTCTGAGCCACCAGGGAAGCTCCAGTTTGCCGTTAGGGCTTAGTTTTTCCTGTAATGTCTTAATGTTCATTTCATTTAATAAACATTTGTTAGTTATGAAGTCTGTGCCTGTTACTCAGGCACTTTTTTGAACAGTTCCGGGATTACTATTCAAATTGAATATCGGACGAATGGTCCTGATAAAGTTGTACAGTGCAGTGGTCCTAACACTACCAAAAAATGTAAATAGAAATACTGAACTGAATTTTAACTAGTTTCATCAAAATCTGTTTTTGATATGAATAATCTAAATTGGCTCAATCTGTAGCTTTGGAAAAGCCTTATTTTGTCTTTTACATCATAGACTCTTACCAAATGTAGAGGTGTCTTTTTCTGCTTTTAAACAAAATAGCTTAATTACTCCTTTGTTTTGATCTTTTATTCTTAGATCTATAAGCTGGGCATATAAATACTTTTCCCTGTTGGTATATCATGTAGAAGATATTTTTTCCTATAGATCAAAGTAGGGAAACTTTCAGCATTTAAAAGCTTATGTTGCCAAATGTTGGACCATGTGCTGACACTGTTCTACTGGGTTAAGTGGCAGGTTTATAGCCATATATATTTACCCAGTTTATGAGCAATTGCTTTTAAAAAGCTCATTTTTAAATATTTAATCACAGTCTACAAGAATCTACTTCTTTTGTCAAAGATACTGTAAAGTATCTAAAGTAAAATATAGTGTTTTAAAATCTAAAAGTCAAGTGGTTAGAGTAGAACTTCTGTTGATTAAGGTTTTATTTTCAATCATGCCATTTGCAAAATAAGATGGAATAAATTAAGGTGTTTTCCCTGGTGGCTCAGAGGTTAAAGCGTCTGCCTCCAATGCGGGAGACCCGGGTTTGATCCCTGGGTTGGGAAGATCCCCTGGAGAAGGAAATGGTAACCCACTCCAGTATTCTTGCCTGGAGAATCCCATGGATGGAGAAGGCTGGTAGGCTACAGTCCATGGGGTCGCAGAGAGTCCGACACGACTGAGCGACTTCACCCTCACCCCCATGCAATTTTTTGCTTTTGCTTTTTTAATGCTGAAAAATAAGATTTTCTAATCTTTGACTAGCATTTTTAGTACTGTAATCACTAAAATTAATTTGAACACTTATTCCCTTGTCTCACCACCATATTTTGAGAGCAAGAGCAATAAAACATTGACTGTTGGTAGAACAAAAAGGACTTATATTACATAGCTTTTTGCACTTTCCTCAATTCTGTGACTGAGGTAATATCTCTAAAATTTTCAGATGATTTTAACTATATAATCTAAGGAAATGTTATAATATTCTACTGATATAGAAATTTGAAGGTAAATTCTTTAATTGCCCTGAAATACATGTTGTCTAAAATCTACTTGCCACTATTATATGGAACACAGGGAAAGAAGAAAAGGATATTAAAATTTTAATTTCAGTCTCAATTATTAAAATGACTTCTTGTGAGACTATGTCTTATTATCTCAATTTGCCAGAAATTCTTTTATTATAGTTACACTTATGTCATTTTCTCTCCTTCAGTGATTATTTTTGAAAGTACAAAATTGTATTTTCTCCATAATTTTCACAAAGAAATAGTATCTCAGCATGTATTAAGGCAAAAATAAATAAATGTTAAAATGAAGTTCAAACTTGAAACAAATAGAGCATTATTAAGAATTTCCTGTTGTACTCTTGTGCTTAGTTGCTCAATCTTGTCCAACTCTTTGCAACCCCATGGACTGTAGCCCGCCAGGCTCCTCTGTCCATGGGGATTTTCCAGGCAAGAACACTAGAGTGGGTTGCCATGCCCTTCTCCAGGGGATCTTCCCAACCCAGGGATTCAACTCAGGTCTCCCACATTGCAGGCAGATTCTTTACCAACTGAGCCACCAGGGAAGCCTTAACCTTTTCCAAATACTTTCTTCATTGGCTTAACATCATTTTTTTAAATTGAAAATTTTTAGTGCTCTTCCCTGGTGGCTCAGATGGTAAAGAATCTGCTTGCAAAGCAGGAGACCTGGGTCGATTCCTGGGTCAGGAAGATCTCCTGGAGAAGGGAATGGCTAGCCAGTCCACTATGCTTGCCTGGAGAATCCCATGAACAGAGGAGCCTGGTGGGCTTACAGTCCATGGGGTCACAAAAAGTCAGACATGACTGAGCAACTAAGCACAGGCATGCATTGCTCCATCCAACTTAACTCATTTGGAGGAAGAAGGAGGCAGGGAGCTGGTGAACCAGAGTGAGGAAGAAGACAGATTTCCTGAAAGCTAATATTAGAAATATCTTTGGGTTATGCCTGTGTAACTGCTCTCAGTTTTCCTTCAACTTGAATCACCACCATCACAACAACAGAGAGAAAAATTACCCTTGGTTTTGATTTTTAAGACGCAATATATACCACCTTAGAATTATCGCTCACATTAAGATATGCATTGTTTCTCAGTCTATAGTTGAAAGACTCCAGTCATGGCTAATTCCTTTTGTATTTCTAGGAATTTCATATTGAATATGATCCCTGGATATCATGATGCATTTCCGCCACCTCCCAAAAAAGGTCACTGTCTATATCATATAGGGCTTTTCAGAAATATACCATAAAATACTTCAGTTCTTTTCATGCTTTTATAAAAATTACCTCTTTTTTCTCTCCAAGTTTTAAATTTTATGAGGTTTTTTTTCGGGGGGGGGTGATCAGGTTGCTAGTTTAAAAATGAACAAATTACATTGCATAACAAATTTTTATTACATCCTAGAAGACTAATTTTAATTAAAATTAGCATAGGTGTTTAAAAGAATTTATGCTTGGCAACTAAAAAAGTAGAAGCAGTTTAAATTTACCACTCCCTAGGAAAATAATTTATCTGAACTGTGTACTGGAAACTAGGACTTGGTAAAATTTGCAGTTATTAGGAAATGTTGAATAAGCACCAGGAACAGTAACTCTTCACCCTCAAAGTGATATACTGATTTTTCTAAAGTACTCTGGTGATGGTTGTGTGGTATGTCACGATTATGAGCCTCCTCCAATAAAGCCATTATTGACTACACTAAAGACTTTGTCTGTGTGGATCACAACAAACTGTGGAAAATTCTTTAAGAGGTGGGAATACCAGACCACCTTACCGGTATCCTGAGAAATCTGAATACAGGACAAGAAGCAATGGTTAGAATCAGCCATAAAATAACAAACTGGTTCAAAATTGGGAAAGGAGTACATCAGGTAAGTATACTATCTGCTTCTTTAATTTCTATGCAGAGAGTATAATGTGAAATGCTGGGCCGAATGACTCACAAGCTGGAATCAAGATTTCTGGGAGAAATATCAACAACCTCAGATATGCAGTTGATATCACTCTAATGGCTGAAAGTTGTGAGGAACTAAAAAGCCTCTTGATGAAGGTTAGAGAGGAGAATGAAAAAGCTAGCTTAAAATTCAGCATTCAAAACATGAACATGATGGCATCCGGTCCCATCACTTCATGGCAAATATATGAGGAAAAAATGGAAACAGTGACAGATTTTACTTTTTTGGGCTCCAGAATCACTGTGGAAGGTGACTGCAGCCAAGAAATTAAAATACACTTGCTCCTTGGAAGAAAAACTATGACAAACCTAGACAACATATTAAAAAGCAGAGCCATCACTTTGTCGATAAAGGCCCATATAGTCAAAGCTGTGGTTTTTCCAGAAGTGATAATTAAGAGTTGAACCATAAAAAACAAACAAACAAAAAACTAAATGCTAAAGGGTTGAGGCTTTCTAATTGTGGTGCTGGGGAAGACTCTTAAGAGTCCCTTGGAGAGCAAGGAGATCAAACCACAAACTCGACTCTGAAGATTTATTGTAAGGATTGATGATAAAGCTCCAGCTCCAGTATTTTGTCCACTGATGCAAAGAACCGACTCTGATGCTGGGAAAGGAGAAGGTAGAAGACCATCAGTGAAGACCCTGATGCTGGGAGAGATTGAAGGCAGGAGGAGAAAGGGCAACAGAGGATGAGGATGGCATCACTGACTCAATGGATGTGAGTTTAAGCAAACTCTTGGAGGTAGTGAAGGACAGTGAAGCCTGGAATTCTCCAGTTCATGGGATCTCAAAGAGTCGGACATGACTTAGTGACTGAACAACCTATTACAGTGGGTGAATATGGGTATTGAGTGACGTACTATGTGGTTATCCTTGATAAATCTCTGTGCCTGATTGTCATGATGAGACTGCGATATGATTGACGGAAAGGTGCCAACAGATATATGCATGAGAGAGGAGTCCTTTTATTAAGATAAAATGTACTGTGCATGCACAGTGTGTCTGTGGATCTCATGCCATAAGACAGATTATGTAGCAGCCATTGTCCTTGTTTGGGCCCCATATGCATGGTCTTTCATGAGGTCAATGAAGATTCTGTTAAACATAAAGATCAAATTAGAAACTTGGAGAACCTCTTTTTTTGCCATTCACATGACGTATAGTTACAAAACCAGGATCTTCAGAAAAACAGGGATAAACAAAGAAAAATTCAAAAATGCCCTGTGTGAAAGGCACAGTGAGCTTCCCCCAAATCCTGACCAGAACTTCACGTTTATCAGAAGCTTTTATGATACCAGTAGCCTCCTTTGTGCTGAAGAAGACTGTCTTTACTGTGAGGTTGTGGAACATAGTTCATTTCCCTGTTTACTATTCCTTTGGGAAGTCAAATGTATATGATGTGCCTGGTTGCAGACTAGTTCAAAGTCATATAATTGTGTTTCATGTTTTTGAGAGAACCAGCTTGTGAATCTTGGCAACTTCTGAGAACATGTTCCCTCTGAACTTGGACTCGAACAGGAAATACTTCCTGATAAAAATTTCACTTCTCTGGATTCTCAAAGTTAGATATCACATATTTAATTAGAACAGCATGCTACCACTAAAATAAAAACTTCTCATTAGTTTCATCCTGTGGTTTAGTACTTTTTATGAAACAAGCTGACGGAAATATCAGCCCTCTTCCCTTTATCATTCTGATATATATATTTACAAAGGAGAGCAAGACTTGTAGCTCTATAACATTTATCCTCTTCTAGGAAAGAAATAGGCCCCTGTTTTCATACATATGGATAAATTATGAGAGAGATAAACATTTGGACAAATATTAATGCCACTTATTATGTTCAAATAGTTTCTGCTGTAATTTTGGGATGGATTGCATTTCCTGGTGATTTTAATGGATTTTCCAGTTTTATACTCTTTTCAAATATTTATAAGAATATTAAAAAGTTTACTTTATATATTATTTTTATGTTGTATAGGGATTTTATTAATTGAATTAAAGTAATGAAACACTACCCTAGACCAATAGCATCCATACATTTTGTATCTTCCCTAGATTTTGTATTTCCTGAGGATGACTTTATATTATGATGGAAAACTCTGGGAGGTGATGTATAGGGCTAAGTCGCAAAGAGTTAAAATGCTGTATTGCAGATGTTTTTAGGGTTATAATTTGACTTGGGGTACATCCATATGTTATTAAAAATGAACTTCTTAACAAAGTATGCCTATAATCTTCTATAACAAAGAATACAGTATCATCCAGAAATAAAGGAGTATAACATGAAAAAAATCATGTCCCTGATACTAAGTTCGAAAGATAATTAAATTATAATTCTGGCCTTAAAATGTATTTTTATTTTGAAAGGATTTTATGTGTGTAGTTCCTTCCTGCCCAATAATTTCAGCAATATGGGTGCTTAGAAGAAATACCAGAATAATGTAGCTCCTGTATATTCCATTTTGAGTCACAAGACACCAACACTAAAGTGATATTAAGAAGTGTGTGCCTGTTTGATACTTGCTGTTACATTATGCTGGATTGATTATCAGATTTTTTAATATACTGAACTTTCTTGATTATTCTGTATGAAATAATCTGTATTGCAAAGATAGACAAAATTCCTATTTTTTTAATTATAATTCATCCTAATATAAGATTGCCTTGGTGACACAGACAAACCAAAAGCTCTACATATTCAACTGCCTGAAAAATCAGACAAGAATGAAAATTCCTTTGTCTGATGGAGGTGTTTGCTTCTTTTATTTTAGGCACAAAAAGTTTACGTATATACTTAGTGAATGATCCCATCACTTACTTGTTCTGTAATATGACTTTAGAAAAGTGTTTGTCTCTCTTCACAGAGGTCAAAAACCATAACCTAGAAATTGATGTTCTTTTACATGAAAAATGTGTTAAATATTGCTGATGTACTGAATAGAAATAATAAACAAGAGAGACAGAATCATCAGTAACTTTATACATGGAAATAAATATCAGGAATTTAAACTGAGGGGGAAACTATCCTAGCATTCAATGCTAGTCTACCCAGGCATTTATGAAAAAAAAAATTCTAGGTTTGATAAATCCTATAATTCCCAGTGGTACTAGTGTAAAGATCTTGCCTGCCAATTCAGAAGATGTGAGAGATGTGAGTTCTATCCATGGATTGGGAAGATCCCCTGGAGGAAGAAAGGCAACATACTACAATATTCTTGCCTGGAGAATCCATGGACAGAGGAGCCTGGTGGGCTACAGTCCATGGGGTCGCAACAACTTGGACTGAAATGACTTAGTACACACAGGCATAATTCATAAACTGTAACCTGAGAAGTCAAAGTAATAGCTAAAAGGAAAAAACCCACCATTCTAATTTGGCATTACCTAATTTGATTTAATAGTGGTAATGCATAGAATATTTGAAACTTAATTAGTATTTTAGTTGCATAAGTGAAATATTATTCTTCTTACTGAATCATTGCTAAGCATATGTCTCATAAAGACATATGCATATGCCCTTCTAGACTGTAATTTACATTTTTAATATTTATAATTTGCAATTAACACTATCATTTGCTTTTTATTTAGGAAAGTATACTGAATCAGCACTCTTAAAATTTTAAGAAAAAAACCCATATTTTGTAATGTTCTTCCTAGAGTATATTATACTGTGATCTATTTTACTGTCTGCCAAAACTGCTCTCTCTTAAAGCAGAAGATAAATTGTTCTTTATCTCTGAGCAGTGCCTTTTCACCATAGCCAGTGGGATTCAATACCACTGATTCTTTTTACAATCTTGGTTTAGAAAATTAAAGAAACTCAAGTAGCACTGCTGCAATCCATTCATGGCTAATACATCTTGTCTCGCATGACTGAGGACAAGTGCCCTCCAGATTAAATTTTGCTGCTCAGCACCCTGCATTTTCATAAAATATAGTCCTTACATAGCTCCATGAATATCCCAAGCATGTGGTTTAATTTAAACTAACATGCTTGAGTCACCCATTTAAATAAAATGTTTGTAGTGTTCCAAAACTATTTTATAAATGAATCTTCTCAAAATACAATAAGCAAACACTATAATTTCAAATGAGATAAAACAATAACTATATTCAGTAATAAACAGGAAGATCTCCAGGGAGGATTACCTGAGTTACTGAAGGGAGTAGGCGTTTCTTCCTGAATGTTGATCTGTGGAAGGGGAAAGTGGTACTGCCAGCTAATGCTGCAAGTCATTTTAAGTACTGGACCAACACACCCTGCTTTCTTATCCTCTGTGGCTATGCAGCAGAGATATAGTTGAGATGAATGGCCTAAAAAAGTTATCCTTTCCTGCAAGGCTCTATTTAGGTTGTACGCTGCCCCATTTTCAATTTCAGTTTAAAGCTGGGCTTTGATATGTACTTTGATAAAGTATATTCATAAATTGATCATACATATGTGATTTCCATAAGGATAAATAAGAGAAAAAGGAATTCAAGGATCTGTAAAGAAAAGAAGTCCCCACTAGCGAGTTACTTATTGTGATGTATACATATGCCAAATGGATGTTTTTTATTATGAAATATACATCCTGAAGTCTAAGCATGCATGTTAGATTTTTGTGTGCTTATTAAAACAAAGCAGTCGAAGTAAACTTTGATACTGTAACTTTCTCTTCTGTGTATATGTGTTTCTGGTTTTAATGTAATCAGTCAGATAATGCCTCACAATTGTAAACATTAACTTCACTTTAGAAATTATTCATGAAAATTTTGACCACATAAGAATGATGACAGGATCAATATGAACCAACATTTTAAGGAGAGAGGACCAGTTCACACTCTAATGATCTGTGTGTACATACTTACTAATGTTCTATAAATCTTTTGGAGGGATAGATTATTAGGAGAATATTATGCATACTGGACCTTGTATGAGTATTGGAAATTTTAAGGGAATCACATCAAATGATCTGTTTGTATAGTTACTGAGTCATCATATAAACTTTTAATTCATTTATTGTTTTGCTTTTAACTGTTATCCAGAACTGGCAATAAATCATTCAAAAATTAAATGCCAATTCTGACTTGACTATTGTTTAATAAAATAAAAATAATCATTTAATTCTGTTTAGAATATTAGAAGTATAAATCTCAGAAAATTATACATTCATATTTAATATCACTATGAAGCAGAAGGGTGATAACTAAATATAATAGAGAAACAGCTATTCCTTTAGATTTTCATGAATCACACAAATAATGTAAAGTTTGGAAACATCCCATGAGAAGTAATAATAACATATAGGACTCAGAAGGCTGCCAACTCTATCTCAGATATTCAGGAGAAATAGACATCATTGACTCTAAAGGAAAGTCACTAAACACTCATTTTTAGAAGTACAGGTACTAAAAGGAAGAATATTATTCATTTTCTTTCAATTAACAAACTGTTGCCAAGAATTAAACAATGTCAGTTCCATAGGGGAAGTTACCTTCAGGCAGCTAGCTTATTAATATAGGGCATGTGAAGATTTAAAAAGAGATATGACATTGGTGGTCACATTGAAAGAGAAAGTTATGCCTGTAGTTATTGAGAAAAATTCCAAGCTTCTTCATCTCTATACGTTCATAATTTACTGATAAAACTGAACCTTTTGAATGGTTCATCTTTCTGAAATAGTTTAGCTTTGAAACTTAATTATGCCATTTTCAAGCAAAGCTAGAGAATGGCATAGGGTAGCTAGTATGAGTCCCTTCATATTCATCTCATGAGAGTACAGTGATCAGCATGTAACATCACTTTAACATTGTTTTGGTTTAAGGAACCAAAACTGTCCTAAGGCTTAGAATGATTTAAGTATGCTGGATAGCATTAAACTCTCCCTTATGCATTGACTAAATTGACCAGAGTGGAGAGGTCAGAAGGAAAACTGCATGAAGCATATATGTAATTAATGAAGTCTATCATGGTAATTATGACTTTTTACAACAGAAGTTATGCCTGGATTTGAATAGAGATTCTACCACCACTTAATTTCTTAAAGTCTCAGGTACCTATTCAAAATAGGAGTTTGAAAAGTACCTACCCCAGCAGGGTTTGGGTGAAGATTAAATAAGATCATGCATATGCAAAGCTCTTACCACTCTACCTGGCCTGTGGTTCAAATGTTTGTTGCTATTATTATTAGTCCTTTAAAATATATTAATTAGGTGTTACATGGCATGTTTATAAAAATGATGTTTGTAATTCTTTCATCTTGGACATTTAATAAAGAATTAAAAAGTAGAAGAAACTCAAAATGTTATAGTCTAAATTCAAGAAAATACTAAATTCAAGACTAGGTTGTATTATCACTTGTTAGCTATTTTGTGTAGCATTCGAGTAATTCATAAGGCCAACTCTTTAGTATAATTGATCAAATCAAATGTTTCAAATTAAGTTTCAACAAATATGCTTCAACAAATTGAATACTTGACATGTTTTGAATACTATGTTAAGGCCTCACCTATATTGTTTCAATAACTGTTTTTTAGAAAAAAAATGTTTAATACAAATTAAACATAAATAAATGTCCATCAGGTGATCAACAGTGGTCGAACTTGCTGATAAACTTTTGTAAGTTAAGAAATTTTGTTATTAAAGGCTATGTAGAACTCTCAACTGGTAAATTGTGATGGATGAGGATAAACCCCAAACAAAGAAAGCCCTGCCTGGCTAAAATGAAAGACATTGGGAACCAGAACACCACCTTTCTAGTTAAAGGAGAAAATGTATTTTTGGCATTGAAATTGGTCACCAAAATGACAACTTCCTGAGTCCAGATCATTGGACCACAACAATGATTTCTTTTGACTCAGCAAAAGAAGATAAATTTCACTTAGATTTTTATATTTCCTGTTGAAGGAGAAAATTGGCAAGCATTTTGCCTGCAAGAAAGAAGTAACAGCAATAAAACCCAATATGGATATCATTTTCCTCTAGTGGCCAGTGAATATCTCGTAAAGGACAAGACTGATGACAGTCTTGGAGAACATTTTTTTTTACATTTTCAACGTTTTTCTAAATGTACTCTCATTGAGTTCTCAAAGAAACCTATGAGGTTTTATCATTTCTATTTTAAAGATGAGGAAGTAGATTCTTAAGATAGAATAGAGTGTGATTCTAAAAGTAATGCATTGAGAGTTTGGAAGTTTCAGATTAAGACCATATTTTAACATTAATTAGATTTTTTAGTTTCTTGAATTTATATAAATGAAGTGGAACAGCCTTATCAAAACCTTAAAATACATCATAATAACATATCAGCTTCTGTCAGTTCTGCACCTCTGAACTGAAATTTTAGCACTGGAGGTGTTCTCTGGCCCAGTCCACTTTTTTCCTATTGCTGCCTCTCTGGAATGGTTTAGGATATACATTACCTTAGTCAGGAATGAATGTGATGTCCAAGATGAACTGTCCTTAATGATACAAACTGTCTACCAGAGATCAGTGGAGAAATAACTCCAGAAAGAATGAAGAGACAGAGCCAAGGCAAAAACAACACTCATTTGTGGATGTGACTGGTGATGAAAGTAAAGTCCAATGCTGTTAAGAACAATACTGCATAGAAACCTGGAATGTTAGATCCATGAATCAAGGCAAATTGGAAGTGGTCAAACAGATGGCAAGAGTGAACATCGACATTTTAGGAATCAGCAAACTAAAATGGACTAGAATTAGTGAATTTAACTAAAATGACCATTACATGTCCTACTGTGGGCAAGAATCCCTTAGAAGAAATGGCATAGTCATTATAGCCAACAAGAGTCCAAAATGAAGTACTTGGATGCAATCTCAAAAAACGACAGAATGATCTCTGTTCGTTTCCAAGGCAAACCATTCAATATCACAGTAATCCAAGTCTATGTCCCTACCAGTAATGCTGAAGAAGCTGAAGTTGAAAGGTTCTATGAAGACCCACAATAACTTCTAGATCTTGCTCTCAAAAAAATGTATCCTTTTTATTATTAGCAGACAGGAATGCAAAAGTAGGAAGTCAAGAAATATCTGTAATAACAGGCAAATTTCATCTTGGGGTACAGAATGAAGCAGAGCAAAGGCTAATGGAGTTTTGCCAAGAGAACACACTGGTCATAGCAAACACCCTCTTCCAACAACACAAGTGAAGACTCTACACATGGACATCACCAGATGGTCAACACCAAAATCAGATTGATTATATTCTTTGCAGCCAAAGATGGAGAAGCTCTTTTCATTCAGCAAAAACAAGACCGGGAGCTGACTGTGGCTCAGATCATGAACTCCTTATTGCCAAATTCAGACTTAAATTGAAGAAAGTAGGGAAAACCACTAGACAGTTCAGATATGAAGTGTCTAAATCAAATCCCTTATGATTATACTATGGAAGTGAGAAGTAGATTCAAGGGATCAGATCTGATTTTCAAAGTGGCTGAAGAACTATGGACAGAGGTTCATGACATTGTACATAAGACAGTGATTGAGACAACCCACAAGAAAAAGAAATGCAAAAAGGCAAAATGGCTGTCCGAGGAGACCTTACAGATAGCTGTGAAAAGAAGAGAAGCAAAGGCAAAGGAGAAAAGGAAAGATATACCCATTCAAATGCAGAGTTCCAAAGAATAGCAAGGAAAGATTAGAAAGCCTTCCTCAGTGTTCAGTGCAAAGAAATAGAGGAAAACAATAGAATAAGAAAGACTAGAGATCTCTTCATGAAAATTAGAGATATCAAGGGAATATTTCTTGCAAAGATGGGCTCTATAAAAGACAGAAATGGTATGGACCTAACCGAAGCAGAAGATATTAAGCAAGAGGTGGCAAGAATACACAGAAGAACAAAGCAAAAAAGATCTTCATGACCCAGATAACCACGATAGTGTGATCACTCACCTAGAGCCAGACATCCTGAATGTGAAGTCAAGTGGGCCTCAGGAGGCATAACTGTGAACAAAGCTAGTGGAAGTGATGGAAATCCAATTGAGCATTTCAAATCCTAAAAGATGATGACGTGAAAGTGCTGCACTCAGTATGCTAGCAAATTTGGAAAACTCAACAGTGGCTACAGGACTGGAAAAGGTCAGTTTTCATTCCAATCCCAAAGAATGCTTGAACTACTGCACAATTGCATTCATCTCACACGCTAGCAAGTAATGCTCAAAATTATCCAAGCCAGGCTTCAACAGTACTTCAGCAGGGAACTGTGAACTTCCAGATGTTCAAGCTGGATTCAGAAAAAGCAGTGGAACCAGAGATCAAATTGCCAACATCTGTTGGATCATTGAAAAAGCAAGAGAGTTCCAGAAAGACTTCTACTTATGCTTTATTGATTATGCCAAAATCTTTGACTGTGTGGATCACATTGAACTGTGGGAAATACTTAAAGAGATGGGAATAGCAGACCATCAGACCTGCCTCCTGAGCAATCTATATGCAGGCCAAGAAGCAACAGTTAGAACTGGACATGGAACAGACTGGTTCCAGATTGGGAAAGGAGTACATCAAGGCTGTTTATTGTCACCCTGTTAAATAACTTATATGCAGAGTACATCATGAGAAATGCTGGGTTGGATGAAGCACAAGCTGATATCAAGAATGCCAGGAGAAATATCAATAATGTCAGATATGCAGATGACACCACCCTTATGGCAAAAAGGAAAGGAAGAACTAAAGAGCCACATGATGAAAGTGAAAGAGGAGAGTGAAAATGCTGGCTTAAAACTCAACATTCAGAAAACTAAGATCATGACATCTGGTTCTATCACTTCATTGGAAAGTGATGGGGAAACAGTGAGAGACTATTTTTTGGGGGCTCCAAGATCACTGCAAGATGGTGACTACAGCAATGAAAGTAAAAGACGCTTGCTCCTTGGAAGAAAAGTTATGACCAACCTAGACAGCATATTAAAAAGCAGAGACATCACTTTGCCAACTAAAGTCCATCCAGTCAAAGCTATTGTTTTTCTAGTACTCACGTATGGATGTGAGAATTGGACTATAAAGTTTAATGCCAAAGAATTGATGCTTTTGAACTGTGGTGTTGGAAAAGACTCTTGAGAGTCCCATGGCCTATAAGGAGATCCAACCAGCCTATCCTAAAGGAAATCAGTCCTGAATATTGGAAGGACTGATGCTGAAGCTGAATCTCTAATACTTTGACCACCTGATACAAAGAACTGACACATTGGAAAAGACCCTGATGCTGGGAAATATTTAAGGCAGGAGTAGAAGGGGACAATAGAGGATGAGATGGTTGGATGGCATCACAGACTCAGTGCACATGAATTTGAGTAAACTCCGGAAGTTGTTGATGGACAGGAAGGCCTGGCATGCTGCCATCCATGGGGTCGCAGAATCAGACATTACTAAGCAACTGAACTGAAGTGTCCAAAAAAAGCTACATAGATTGAGTAGGGAAAACAAAATAAGAGGAAAACAGCAATGGGTATTCATGTATCACGTGCTTTCTTTTGAAGCAACTGACAAATTTCTATGAGTATAGAGAAACGTGATAGAACTTGATTTTAGTTATTTTTTTGAAAATCATGTAGGAAGATGGCAAAATAGCAAGTTAATTTTAGTTACATTGGGGCAACTCAAATGCAGCAGAGTGATCTAAACTTTTTTTAGATGAGGTCTTCCAAGTTAGATGTGAAAAGAGCAATTTCTATCAGATGTTGCTTCACTGAATAGAGATAGGTCTACTGTTCTGTCTCCTAAGATCCATTTCTGGCTTGATAAGTTACAGAATGAGTAAAAATTGATCACTTCTGATGATCTTGAAGATTGCAACTATTGTTTAGCAAATTCAGTAAATTTTAAAATCTAAAGCCTCACTATATATAATCTTTTATACTTCTCATTATATCAGATTAAATGAAAACATACAATGCCAACATAGAGCAAGTATTTTTTGCCTATTTTGGTGATTGTAGTTCATGTGTATATAGCCTTTAAGTTAGCTAGTGATTGGAAGGTTTTATGAATCATTTCTGTTTCTTTGGATGGAGGAGGATTTATCATAAATATGGGTCTTTATCATAAATATGGGTCTTCCACATGTCTGTGTTTGTTATAAAGCTGGGTAATATATTAAAAACTTCCAAATAATAGTTTAAGAATAATTCCCACCAGATACTGCATTTCATTTCAGGTTTTGACCTAATAAAATATCAGGTTAGATTTTAATTTTTTTTTTCCTCTGGTTTCCCCTCATGTTGGTAACCTCATTTAGGAAATATCCTGTGATGTTGGAAAGCCCTGTTTAATGCATGGAAACATCTCGGTGAATATCATTTCCATTTGTGCATTTTTTTCTCCTGCTTTTCCCTCAGCCTTTCTACAGCTCTCCTGGAAAATGGCAGCTCTTATTGTTTCTAAATTCTCAGACCCTGAACAAGTAGTTGCTGATTTCATGAAGTCAGTCACAAAAGGTATATCCATATCTGATTGATTACTTTGGAGAGTTTGGCTCTTGGATTGTACCATATTTTGTTGAACCATCATGCAGTCTTCCTTGTATTTATAGTTCTTTAACATAAAGGGAAATATAACTGCAGAAGTGCATAATTTCACCTCTCTTTTCCTTTAATAACTGGATGGTTTTGTCTAATAAATGGCATAATAATAATATTAGTAATAATTAAGAGCATGAAGATTAACAGAGAGGGAGGCAAAAAAAAAAAAAAAATTAAAAGCATACCATGTGCCAGGCACCATTGTAATTGCTTTGTACTCAATTGTCTTTAATCCTTACAACATTTAAAACTAGTGTTGTTATCCTCACTTTAAAAATAATGTATTTGAGGTTTGGAAAGGTTAAATGACACGCCAAAGACAAATTAAGCTAGCTTTTTTTGAGAATATCCTGTATGTTATCACTGAGCTAAGCCCTTTTTCATATGTTATCTCATTTAATTTTCAGAATAACCCTGAAGTAAGCATTGTTTTTATCCACTTGTGCAGGTGAAGCAACTACAGAGAAGTTAAACAATTGCCTAAATTGACAAACTAGGTGGAATTGGTTAGCCGGGATTCAGAGCTTAGTTATTAGTATAAGGGCTTCCCAGGTGGCTCAGTGGTAAAGAATCCACCTGCCAGTGGAGGAGATGTGGGTCAGGAAAATCCTCTGGAGGAGGAAATGACAACCCACTCCAATATTCTTGCCTGGGAAATCCCATGGACAGGGGATCTTGGTGGACAACAATCCATGGGGTCACAAAAGAATCGAACACCTCTTAGTGGCCAAATAACAACAAACTGGTACAAGGACCAGGTTGTTCAAAAAGATCAATCAGACGTTGAGGCTACTTGCTGGAATTTGCTTGATACAAGTTTATAAAATTATGATATTATTAATATGAGTTAATTTTATGTAACTAATGTGGATTTTGCTATGTTTGAATCACATTAAGAGAAAATCAAAACTCTTAGCCAGGAAAGCCAATGGCTGCTGTTTCAAGCCTGTTATCTAGTGTCTCTAATGTCTTTCCCATCTTTTTCTTCTGTCATCTTTGGTGCATGGCATGAAGCTCACTAACTCTAGTTATTCAAGACCTAACCATTATTCTTTCTCTCACAAGTCATTTCCTCTACAGAGCTTTAATTTGTCATGTGCTGTCTTTGAGTACACCAAATTTATCCTTTCTTGAGCTCTTTTTTCCCGTACTTTTTCCTCACTTCTCTTGCACATCGTCTCTTTGCTGTCTCCTTTACTAAATATCTTTCTTTTGACTTCTTGCAGTCATCCGCTGTGTCCTGCAGTGTAAACAGCCTCTCTGTTGCCAGTGGTGTTAACTGTTACTGCTGCTGACCCAATTAAGCACAGAGATAAATCTTCATACTGAATGTACTCCCTTATAGCTTCTTTTATTCTCACTTGCTGCCTGTGAAACTCTGATTTTCCCTCAAAGCTCCTTCCAAAAAATATGGCACAAAACTGCCCTCTCCCTAAAGCCTGAGGTTCTTTTCTTAACCAGTTCTACAGAGAGAAGGAACATATATCTCTTGACAACTAAGAGAGAAATATGAAGAAAGTAAATCAGTAAAAATTTTCTGTTGGAAGCATCTTGTATGTGGTTTTTCATTATAGCTCAATGATAAGTTAAAGTTGTTGGATATCCCTTTAAACATGTCATGTACTTTCACAGGGCTTTATCTGTATTCATGCTGATACTGCTACTCAGGAATGTCCTCTTCCAGCCTCCTTCCCCATAACTGTTTTCCATTTAAGAAATATTATTTGTACTTGAAGGCCAATTTCAAATGTCAGTTCATTTGTGAAAGCTTTTATAGCTTCTCCTCTGGCAGAAGAAATAACATCTCCTCAAGTTTTCATGCATTTTTTAGACCTCTGGGTTATAGGATTTAGCAAATTGTACTAAAGGTGATACAAATAATTGCTGCTCATACTATACTTTAAGCCCCGTTATTTTTCTTCCTTGTTTACCTAGTACTCAGCACCTGGTACTTAAAACACAGTTGGTGATCACCAGGATTTGAATTATTTATAGTGTGTCATGTTAGGTTCTCTGAGATATAGTCATCAGCCCAAGATTGGATGTGTGATACCCGTAGAGAGAACACTTGAGAAGGGCAAATGGGATGAAGCAGAAGTAGACAGACAGAACCCGCAGATACTGACCTGGGCCTGACACCTGTGGAAGGGGAAATGGATGGAACAAGGATTGAGGAAGTAGAGTCTCAGAATGTGGCACAGTTCTGAGACATCTTGGTCTTGCTGATGTTAAGTCCCTAAGCAAAGTCAGGAGGGACTCCTAACAGAAAGAAATAATTTAAGCTCTAATGTCCTTGTGCTTTGTCTTTAACTGTAAGAAGCGCAAAATCCTTGTGTTGTTCAGTTGCTCAGACATGTCCGACTCTGCGACCGCATGAACTTCAGCATGCTAGGCTTATTTGTCCTTCACCATCTCTTGGAGTTTGTTCAAACTCATGTTCTTTGAGTCAGTGATGCCATCCAACCATCTCATCCTCTGACATCCTCTTCTCCTCCTGCCTTCAATCTTTCCCAGCATCAAGGTCATCTCCAATGAGTCATTCTTTGTATCAGGTGGCCAAAGTATTGGAACTTCAGTTTCCGCATCAGTTCTTCCAATGAATATTCAGAACTGTTTTCTTTTAGGGTGGACTGGATGGATCTCCTTGCAGTGCAAGCGATTCCCAAGAGTCTTCTCCAACACCACAGATTTAAAGCATCAATTCTTCAGTACTCAGCCTTCTTTATGGTCCAACTCTCACGTTCATATATGACTACTGGAAAAACCATGGCTTTGACTGTTCAGACCATTGTTGGTAGAGTAAATGTCTCAACTTTTTAATATGCTGTCTAGGTAGGTCGTAGCTTTTCTTCCAAGGAGCAGGTGTCTCTTAATTTTATGGCTGCAGTCACCATCTGTCGTGATTTGGGAGTCCCCTCGAAATAAAGTCTATCACTCTTTCCATTGTTTCTCCATTTATTTGCCATGAAGTGATGGGACCAGATGGCATGACCTTTGTTTTTTGAATGTTGAGTTTTAAGCCAGCTTTTTTACTCTCCTGTTTCACTTGCATCAAGAGGCTCATTAGTTCCTCTTTGCTTTCTGTCATAAGGGTGATGTCATCTGTTTATCTCATATTAATTGATATTTCTCCCAGCAACCTTGATTCCAGCTTGTGCTTCATCTAGTCTGGCATTTAAATTAAATAAACAGGGTGACAACATACCACCTTAACACACTGCTTTTCTGATTTGGAACCAGTCTGTTGTTCCATGTTCTGTTCTAACTGTTGCTTCTTGACCTGCATACAGGTTTCTTAGGAGGCAGATAAGATGGCCTGGTATTTCCATCTCTAAGAATTTTCCATGGTTTATTGGGATCCACATGGTCAAAGGCTTTATCATAGTCAGGCAAGCAGAAGTAGATGTTTTTCTGGAATTCTCTTGCTTTTTTGATGATCTAGCAGATGTTGGCAATATGATCTGTGGTTCCTCTGCCTTTTCTAAATCCAGCTTGAATGTCTTGAAAAGTTCTCAGTTCTCTTACTGTTGAAGCCTAGCTGTAGGATTTTGAGCATTACCTTGCTAGCATGTGAAATGAGTGCAATGTGCAATAGTTTGAACATTCTTTGGCATTGCCCTTCTTTGACATTGCAGTGAAACTGACCTTTTCCAGTCCTGTGGCCACTGCTGAGTTTTCCAAATTTGCTGGCATATTCAGTGCAGCACCTTAATAGCATCATCTTTTAGGATTTGAAATAGCTCAGAATGCTTGACCTTGGCATAAATACCATGGTGGATCTGAAGATGCACAGCTAGAAACTGTCTATCAACCATACTCTCTGAAGCAGAATATCTTAAAGGGAGTTTTGAGGTGCCCAAGTCCCCACCAAAATGAAATGGTCTAATGGAATATTTCACTTTGTATTCTCAGAAAGTTAGTATACTGGAGGAAGGGGATGTCCTTTTATAATAATTATGCTAGTAGTACCAAATTTGGAGGAGGAAACCTAGATTTTAGTCTTGTTTTTATTATTCAGTTGTATGAATTCTGCATGTCACTGTCCCTTGTGTGCCTGAGTTTTCTTCTGTACATTAATATAAAAAATGCTTTGTTTCCATTTTAAGGGAAATATGAAGGGCCACAGCAGTGTGACAATTCTCCTAGACTGCAAAGCAAGTCCCCTTTTTCATCTTTTCCTTTTTTAAAAATACTATATACATTAATGAAATATGTATACATATATGTATGTATACATTTACACATCTCACACACAAGTAAAGTAGTGCTCAAAATTCTCCAAGCCAGGCTTCAACAGTACATGAACCATGAACTTTCCGATGTTCAAGCTGTATTTAGGAAAGGAACAAGAGATCAATTGCCAACATCCGCTGGATTATTAAAAAAGCAAGAGAGTTCCAGAAAAAAAAAAAATCTACTTTTGTTTTTGACTATGCCAAGCCTTTGACTATGTAGATCGCAACAAACTGTGGAAAACACTTAAAGAGGTGGGAATACCAGGCCACCTTAGCTGCCTCCTGAGAAATCCTTATGCAAGTCAAGACGCAATCATTAGAACTCAACATGGAACAACAGACTGGTTCCAAATCGGGAAAGGATTACATCAAGACTGTATATTGTCACCCTGATTATTTAACTTATATGCAGAGTACATCATGAGAAAATCTAGGCCGGAGGAAGCACAAGCTGGAATCAAGACTGCCAGGAGAAATGTCAATAACATCAGATTTGCAGATGATATCACCCTTATGGTAAAAAAGTGAAGAAGAACTAAAGGGCCTCTTGATGAAAGTAAAAGTGGAGAGTGAAGAAGTTGGCTTAAAGCTCAACATTCAGAAAACTAAGATCATGGCGTCTGGTCCCATCAATTCATAGCAAATAGGTGGTGAAACAATGGAAACAGTGAGAGATTTTATTTTGGGGTCTCCAAAATCACTGCAGATGGTGACTGCAGCCTTGAAATTAAGATACTTACTCCTTGGAAGAAAAGCTGTGACAAACCTAGAGAACATATTACTTTACCAATAGAGACATTACTCTACCAACAGAGGTCCATCTGTTCAAAGCCGTGGTTTTTCCAGTAGTCATGTATGGATGTAAGAGTTGGACTAAAAGCTGAACGCCTTATAAAAGCTCAGCTTAGAAACCTGAGCGCCAAATAATTTATGCTTTTGAACTGTGGTGTTGGAGAAGACTCTTGAGAATTCCTTGGACTGAAAGAAGATCCAACAAGTCCATCCTGAAGGAAATTAGTCCTGAATATTCATTTTAAGGACTGATGCAGAAGCTAAAATGCCAATACTTTGTCCACCTGATATGAAGAATTGACTCACTGGAAAAGACCCTGAGGCTGGCAGGAGGAGAAGAGGACAACAGAGGATGAGATGGTTGGATGGCATCACCAACGTGATACACATGAGTTTGAGTAAGCTCTGGGAGTTGGTGGTGGACAGGAATCCTGGCGTGCTACAGTCCATGGGGTCACAAAGAGTCGGACACAACTGAGCAACTGAACTTTACTGAACTGATACTTATAATAGCTATAACATTTGTATACTCAGAGTCATTTCAATTCAGACCTCGTGAGCCAGATTTAGCCTCAAGGAATGTGTGGTGCATTCGGACACTTGGGTGTATATTCTTACTTGATAAGTTACTTCATAGGATTGCATTCTTCTCTAGTACACTCAAAATGGAAATAGAAATTACAGCCTTACTTTGATTGGAAAATAAAATGAAGTATCTGGCCTTTCATGCTGAAGTAATTTCCATAATTTTTTTATCCATTTACTTTTATAAAATGTTTTGTACCTTCTTTGTAAACTCTGTTCTTGGTATTCTGAAAAAAATGCAAATAATAATTCAGTATTTATTGAGCACATAATAGCATTGTTCTGAGCGTTTCACAAGCATTTTGCTTTTAACCATCCTGTATTGGTTAGTTATTTCCACAAATATGCAGTATAGAAAATAATTGCAGGAACTCAGTGGTAATCAAGAATAAATATATACTTAGGTTAAAAATCTACAGGACAGTTTTTAATTTGTGACTGAGGAGTGTGTTGATCTATTCAGAATCTTTGTTGTTTTCAGTTTAGTTGTTTCCCAGAGTTGTGATTTTCTGGGCAGTGCCTCTGGCTCATGTTCCTCTCACTGTCCTCCTGAGAACAAGAGAGTGACCTGGACATGATCTTCTTCTTTTTTATTTTTATTTTTTAGTTATGTCAAAAGTGCTAATGGGTAAATAAAAACACTGAATGCATTTTAAGGTCTAAAACTAGCCCATTATCAACCTCATTTTATTGGTCAGTGCAAGCCCAGTCTTCTAGACACAAAGAAGTAAGGCATGTCCATAGTGGAAGTGTTCTGCAAAGTTCCATGGCAAAGTGTGACTGTAAAAAGGGTTGAATTATTGAGACCAATAATGCAATATAACATATATGCTAAAAAGCAAGTGATTTTCTCATTCCCTGAGAAATTTTACAGATGAGGAAACCTGAGGCACACACATAAATGTTAAAAACCTTCCCCAACTTTCAGGAGGTTTACATTTGTTGATGATGTGAAAAAGGAATAAGTTTAACATAAAAAGACCATGCAGATAGTATGGTGATATGATGGTTTAGCTGCGCAGTTGTGTCCAACCTTTTGCAGCCCTATGGACTGTAGAGCACCAGACTCTTCTGTCCGTTGAATTTTCAAGGCAAGAATACTGGAGTGGGGAACCATTTCCTTCTCTACGGGAACTTTCTGACCCAAGGACAGGCCCCAGATCTACTGTATTACAGGTGGATTCTTTACCTACTGAACCACCAGGGAACCCATGCAAGTATTATACGATTTAGGAAAATAATAGAATTTTCAGTAACTGGCATGGCAGCATAGAAAAGTAGTCAATATTGTGGGATGTAGAACCTGAAGTAGACTGAAACATGGCTAGAATTTAAACAATTAGAAGGAAAAATGGCATTTTATATAAGATAATGGAATACAAGCAGACATGGCCATGTGTTTGGGGGACAGTAAATTCACCAGAATCAATGTAATGTTCAAAAAAAGACATAGGATATTTGGTTGTTGAACCCAGGATTAGTGATTAGTCTGACCACCTAGAGAGAGTTGATTGTTGTGAGCTATGTATAATGTTGAGAAACTAGGTTGATTATTATTATTTTGTTTTGATATGATATTTAAGAAGCCCAAACTTTGGTGGTATAAGAAATGAAAGAACTGTTATAGGACACACTGGTAATGAACACTAAATAGACTTGGTGACTTATCCCATACTGGGGAAAATGACTAGGAACCACAAAGTTTTGTGTTTGAGCATAAGGAAACTATGTGTTGAAACAGGAATATTAGGGAGGAGTGTGGGTTGGTGGGCAAAAGTTGCCGATTTTGGTTTTGGATATGTTGAGTTTTATATAATAATGGAGTTATATAAAATAAGACTTTCCAGCATAGAATTAGAAATTAGGAGCTAGAGTTCATTAGGAGAAAAGGATGGAGAGTTCAGACATTATTTAGCGTGGGGTTTTTGTTAAAGCTATCAGATAAATATTGGAGGCTTGATATATAGGAAAGAACTATGAGAATCAGGAATTAAACCTTGTGGATATCCTGCATTTGGAGAATGAAAAAAAGATGAAATGGATTATCCTAAAAGGAGTGGAGATGTAGTTATCAGAATACCAGAAACAGGATGGAATAGGGAGCAGAAATTAAGAGCAGATAAAATCCTAAAATGTGTAGTTACCTCAAATACTACAAACACATCAAAATATTGTTGGGTTTGACTTTTTTAGGGTATTATTGATCTAAAAGAATGCTGTTTCTAATAAATTCTAGGTGTTTGATTAGAAAGAAAAGAATTAGTGGCTGGAGAGGCTAGAAAGGGACATTAAATAGATCATTCAAATATTCAGAATAAATAAAGACAGCACAGTGATTAACTACATGGAAAGTAGAGTCAGCAGTTTGTTCCCAAGAGGAGGAAAAGATATCAGTCCCTGAGGATAGTTTTAAAAGGAGTGTTTGGGCTTTTGTCCTGCTTTTACACCTCTTTGACATTACTTTTGCAGTGAAGTAGATCAACACTCATATATGTACGTACATTTATTTGCTCATTATTAACTTCCGTAAAATAAAAACTTACTTTGAAATAGTATATATCATCACAGTGATAACAGTGAAAGGATTTTTTATTTTAAGTAGATTATATTTTATATGGTGTTGGGTATCCTATTAAAGACTTTAAACAATACATAGTAGTAGCATCACATAGTAGATCTGCACATAGTAATAGATCATTTCATGTAAATGTTATAAACATGCAATAAATCAAGATTATTCACGTTATACTCTAAAATGGCCAGAAAACAATTTCATGTAAACATCTCACAGTCCCTATTAGTGTGCCTTTCTATTATTCTTTACATGATTAATCAATAAGTGTCAAGTCCTATAATAGGTGCTAGAAATAAAACTGCACAAATCATCACTTTCCCATAAGTAATGCATATATAATAATGTCTTTTGCTTTGTCTACATGCTTAGTTGTATCTAACACTTTGCAACCCCATGGACTGTAGCTTGCTAGGCTCCTCTGTCCATGGGATTCTGCAGGTAAGAATACTGATATGGGTTGCCATTTCCTTCTCCAGGGTATCTTTTCGACCAAGGGGATCAAACCTGCATTTCCTGTGTCTCTTGCATTGGCAGGAGGATTCTTTCCCAGAGAGTCATATGGGAAGCCGAGTGTTTTATATACGTACAAATACAGATATGAATACATAAATAGATTTCTTTATGATATGAATACATAAAGAAATTATACCTTACTTTATTTAGTTAATAGTGCCCATAATTTAAGTCACTGAATTACCTGCATACCATTTCATTGAAGACTCACACTTAAATTCGCTTTTTGAGGTAGATCAGTACTTATGGAAGATGTACCTTTTCAGTCCTATTTATGTGTACTTTTTCATCTCATTCTTGATATATTTTATGTAGTGAGTCAGTCATTTCAAATACTAAGTGCTTTTAACTCACATCATGCATCATTAGAGTGTAGCTTTTTCATTTTTTAACTTTTAATGCAATCGAGATCATAATAATGATGTTGATAATAATAATACAGTGCTAGTGCATTCCAGTCTGTATCTAAAGCATTTTGCCAACATTCTTTGGTCTGTTTTATCAGGTGGCTGAGTTAATTCTGTGCAGTACCTAGCAGGATGATAAAAATGTAACCAACACATCTAATGAGCAGATGATTTTTAGAGGGAATCTCCTAACACATGGGAGAAAAAGAAGTACTACAACATTGCTAGATACAATATAAGGAAGAAGAGCTGTACAGGGTCTCAAGCCTCTGTGAGTCATTGGTATCCCGATTTAGCCTGCTTGTTCATACCAGCTATCAATAGGAATCGGAAGAGAGCAAGGGAGGTGCTATGACAAGGTGCCACTGAGAGGAAACTAACTGGGATTCTGCATGCCAACCCATATGGGGTTCAGAGAAGTGGATCAGCTAATGGAACACCATCTTTAGGAACTGACTGGAAAGTTCACAAAATCCAACAGACTATTGATCACAAATTCAACATCTGTGATTTTTTTAATAAAAGTTAACTGCTGAAGATAAGAGTATAGAAAATAGTGATAATTATTTTGATTAAGCTTGACAAGCTGTTTCTTTGTGTCTAAATGCCTCCCACTAAAATATGAATAAAAACAGAATGGAAAAAAGAAAATATTTGTGCAATATCCTTGACTGTCAATTTCACTGTATTATATAAATTGCATGCATGTCTTTGAAAAATCTACCCTTTTAAAGGCTTCTAAGAAATTAGATAATACTATCCTTTTTAATTTTTAAGATCTTGAGCTTCTACAAAGGTATGACTTTTTCAAAGCCCCTAGTTAGGATCTAAAAAGGAGTAAGCTAAGGTTTATCCCATTGTCATTGTGCACTTCTCAGCAAAGACCTTATCAGCCCTCCTTGCACTGCATATGATGCAGGTGTCCTCTAGTGATTTTAAAAATAATCTGTGGATGTACTGATCTTTTTAAGAGGCTTAGGGAAAGAAAAGAAAAAAAAGGATATGTTCTACAATTAGATTTAAATACTGTTGCTGTCATTTTGGGGAGGAGGGTTATTTTTTCATCCAGAAGGTAAGACTGTTAACATTTTAGGAAGAAAAATAATAGCCAATATGAGTAAGCTTTTGGAAGAAATTATTACTTTTATATTTTGTTGGTATAAAGATTAAAAATACACACAGTGGTTTCTACAAGAAATAATTCAAAATATACGACTGTGTTTATTCACTGATATCCAATACAACATTGCTTAGAATAAAATATTGGAAATAAATAAATGTCCAATAGGAAAATGGTTGAATTGTGGTATACATTAAAATGAGCTTCTCTCATTGTTTCTCCACCTCAGTTTGAGGCATTACATTCTAGGAAATTTAACTAGAAACTAGGCATTATACTTGACCTGTTTTCTTACTCATCATATTACATCATATGTGCTTGGTTTTGAATCTTGACTGCCAGTTCCATACCTTCTCCATAACTTAGTTTATTCATTTGTGATGTAAGAGTAACAGTAGTACTCAGCTCATTAGGTTAAACACGATCTTATAGCTATAGCACTTCAGTGTCTGACAGTTGATAGATCCCCAATGAATATTCAGTTTAGTTCAGTACAGTCGCTCAGTCGTGTCCGACTCTTTGCGACCCCATGATTTGCCGCACTCCAGGCCTCCCTGTCCATCACCAACTCCCGCAGTTTACACAAACTCATGTGCATCGAGTCGGTGATGCCATCCAGCCATCTCATCCTCTGTCATCCACTTCTCCTCCTGCCCCCAACCCCTCCCAGCATCAGAGTCTTTTCCAATGAGTCAACTCTTCACATCAGGTGGCCAAAGTATTGGAGTTTCAGCTTTAGCATCAGTCCTTCCAATGAACACCCAGGACTGCTCTCCTTTATAATGGACATTTTGAATCTCTGCAGTCCAAGGGACTCTCAAGAGTCTTCTCCAACACCACACTTCATAAGCATCAATTCTTCGGCACTCAGCTTTCTTCACAGTCCAACTCTCACATCCATACATGACCACTGGAAAAACCATAGCCTTGATTAAACGGACCTTTGTTGGCAAAGTAATGTCTCTGCTTTTGAATATGCCATCTAGGTTGGTCATAACTTTCCTTTCAAGGAGTAAACGTCTTTTAATTTCATGGCTGCAGTCACCATCTGCAGTGATTTTGGAGCCCAGAATAATACAGTCTGACACTGTTTCCACTGTTTCCCCATCTATTTCCCATGAAGTGATGGGACCAGAATTTTCTGAATGTTGAGCTTTAAGTCAACTTTTTCACTCTCCTCTTTCATTTTCATCAAGAGGCTTTTTAGTTCCTCTTTACTTTCTGCCATAAGGGTGGTGTCATCTGCATATCTGAGGTGATTGAGGTTTCTCCCGGCAGTCTTGATTCCAGCTTGTGTTTCTTATTAATTTTCAATATTACAAAGGTGATAATATAATCATTTCTTTAGTCGTTTCATGTTATATGCAGAAAGTTCATTGACTTCATCTTGAAATTGACTTTTAACTATTTCTAAACTTTGACTCCTTGTCCCATGTAAATCTCGCTCCTATTATGTAGCCATTATATGATATATTTGGATTTTGCCATCTTATTCTCCTGCTTAAAACCTTTCAGTGAACTTTCCTGACTTGTAGGCTTCCAGTGACTGTCACTGTTTATAAACTCAAGCTCATTTCTCACCATTTATTTTATGTTCTAGCTATCCTAAAGTGTTTGTTCTTTCTTTTGTGGAATGCAAGGCTGTTTTTCTTAAGCCAGTGTGTTTGTCTATGTCTTCTTTGCCTGGAAATACTCATTAATACCTTAATTTTGACTGATTAACTTCCACTCACCCTTTAACAGTTAGCTCTATGAATTTGACATCTTTCTGGAGTTAGACTTAGTTTGGGTATCCCTTTACTGATTCTCAAGATTCTATGTAATGTTATTATCACATCCACTGCCTTGTATTTTAATTACTTAAGGTCTTTCTTCCCAACAGAGTTTGAGTACAGTGATATAAAGTTCTTAGTATTATGCATCCCTTGTGCTTGGCATAGTGCTTAGAGCATAGTAGCTGTTCTATAAATGCTTTGAACAAATGAATATTATTTAATATAATTGTTATGGACATTTAGAAATAGTTTATGAAAAGTTATAAAGCTGTAGGAAATGTTTGCGATATCCTGTGAGGTGAAAAATCAAGGGACAAAATTCTATATAGCATTCTACATACCACTGTTAGAATTGTGTAAAAAAAAAAGTCAGTGGCAAAATTGTGTTAGTTTATGAATATATTTATATAAAATTTCCAGTTTCTAAGATAGAATACTTAATATGTATTTCAGTATTAATGCAATGTATAGACTTAGAAAATCTTCCTAAAATATTTAGTTATCTCAAGATTTTCAACTGTCTTCTAAAGGCCTGTAAAGTATCCTACAGTGTTCACAAATCTTCACTTCTCTGTTCTTATGTACATGAGGGCTACATGGATACATTCAAAGCAGTGGCATACAATAGTTGTATTCACAATGCCTTTCCTCAGTGCAAGGTGGGTATAAGATGTAAAGTGTATGGAATCTCAATTTAAAAAGTGTAAAAATCAATTTAGAGAAAAATAGCTATAATTCTAATTTTCAATGCATTGATTCTGTAATATTTCTCAAAATTAAAGTCAATAATTTTTCTTATAGATACAAAATATAGCACTTGTATTCACATGATTCCTAAGTTTACCTCCAGTATAAACATTTATTTGAAACTAACTCGTAGTTTTAATCTCCAGCATATTTTATCTCAACACTTCAGTGTGATGGACTATCTCCTAGAGAACTCCAGCCAGTCATGATGCTATCACATTAGTAGCAATTTTAGACAATTTGAAAGAGAAAAAGTGAACATTTTTCCTTTTAGATGACTTTTGGAAACTACATTTGAAAGCCCATTTAGACTATCAAACTTATCATTGTCATAAATAAAGGCAAAGGCAGGATCGACAGAACATTGTCTGGAATCAGGAGGCCAGTGGTGACTTCTAGATACTATTTTTCTTCTCTGTGGTTAGTTTTGGATAATGGCTAGCTTCTGGTCATTTTCTTTCTTTCTTTTTTTTTTTTTTTTTTTGGTGATCATTCAATTGGTGAGTATTGTCTGAATCCACTCAGACCGTATTCATTTTTTATTGATGGGTAGTTCAGCAAGCACATCTAATAATTACAATGATCCATTATGCTTAAAATAACTTTAGAATTTATAAAGCAATTACAGATGCACCATGTCTAGACCTAATTTATACAGATCTTAGTGATAGAAAATATTTTCCTCACATCACAAATCAAATCTCAAAAAGTCTGAAGAATGTGCAAAAACTTAGTGA
Organism: Ovis aries; assembly: GCF_016772045.2. NCBI lineage: Eukaryota > Metazoa > Chordata > Mammalia > Artiodactyla > Bovidae > Ovis > Ovis aries. The sequence goes on along the minus strand of NC_056054.1, from coordinate 48,055,641 downwards.
ACTCTTGCCTTCTAATTCTGTGCTTTATTTTTTCACTACCCCACACTGTCTTCCTTGCACCATGTAGTGCAATAAAATAGAGCTTCAAAGTTGTGTAAAAATTTTATTTTCCATCTTTTGAAATTTTTATATAACATCCTGACCTTTGGATCTATGTCTATTTGGATGCAAACTTATAACGTCATTTGGAAAGACCAGTGTAGTTTATAAGAAATGCACGTAAGTAAGTAGGACCAAAATATCTTTGGACTAATTGAGATCCAGACACTTGCATTTCTCATGAGGTGAACTGAAGTGAAAGTCGCTCAGTGAATATTTGATATTTCCTATAAAGCTTCAAGAAGCACATTAGTGTTCCTATGAAAGTTCTTGGAAATGTATTGATTTTTCCTCATTATTCTTTTGGAGTTCTAAAGGAGATTGTAAATGAAAGCTGAGCAACATTCAAGTGTTGATGTTTTCATAAATAACTTACCTTTAAACCTTCTGTAAGTATATCAGTAGTATTTGTCAAGAATGAATTATAATAATTATCTATGGTAAAAATAAAAACAATACTTAGATAGAAATTAGAAATTATTTTAAATAACAGCAGATTAACTTCATTTAAACTTCAGGAGCCTAAAGTTAAGTATCATTGCCTGTTTCTAATAGAAAAACATTTAAATACCAGTGCTATTTCTACATTTCCACAGCTTTTGAAATTGACCTTACTCAATATTTCTTTGATAGAATCTTCAGTAGATTCTGAAGAAAGGGAAAAGGAAAACTTTTGTGTGTTCTTGTACCCATGAATCACATGAGGATTTTTGGTCTTCAGTGTATACACCCAGATTTAGAGAACTATAGGATTCTAATATCATTATACTGAAATTGTTATAAATGAAGTATTATTCGTAACAATTAGAAAATTCTTGAATGGATACATTCTTTTATTTTTTTTTTTAATTTTTCTACATTAAATTAGTTTAGAGACATAGCCCCTCATCCTTCTGACAGAAAGAGAAAAGTAGTCATCCCTGAAAAACTGTTCTCCTTAATGAGGCCTTCCCTCAGTGGGAAACATTTTACCAGAACCTACCTGACTTGCAGGGAGAAGGCAATGGGAACCCACTCCAGTACTCTTGCCTGGAAAATCCCTTGAGCGGAGGAGCCTGGTAGGCTGCAGTCCATGGGGTCATTTAGAGTCAGACACTTACTGAGCAACTTGACTTTCACTTTTCACTTTCATGCACTGGAGAAGGAAATGGCAACCCACTTCAGTGTTCTTGCCTGGAGAATCCCAGGGACGGTGGAGCCTGGTGGGCTGCTGTCTGTGGGGTCACACAGAGTCAGACATGACTGAAACGACTTAGCAGTAGCATCTGACTTACAGAAGTGGGAATATCCAACTCCAATCCCCTGTAGTCTTCCTGTTTCATCTAAGGGTGGGGGGGGGGAGGGGAATGAGAAGTACTTGTTGCTAATTAAAATACTGAGACTTAATCACAAGGAATACTAAGTCCTTCCTTTCCCACCATACTTCACCACCATGTCAGTAGGGTTCCTGTATAACAATAGGTGATTAGACCTGAAAGAACTTATATCTCAGATTTTATTCTATAAGAAATCTCTTGATAGAAACTCAAAGACAATGGAGATGCATAACCAAGGACATCAGAGGAGATGTTACCTCTGATATGTAAAACTATGGCAAGCAATAAATATGACCAGTTAGCCAATTTGAGCACTTACATGTAGAATTGTAAACAAATGCAGGTTTTGTTTTTGTTTTCACTTTGCTCATTGAAAAGAAACATAGGGCTAGCAAGGACTCACAGACTCATGTCCGTGTATGGCAAAAACCACTACAATATTGTAAAATAAATAAATAAATATTTTTAAAAGTTAAAAAAAAAAATGTGTTTTCCTGGTTTGTGCTTGCGCTATGTCGCTTTGGTGTGTCTGATTCTTTGCGACCCCATGGACTGTAGCCCGTTAGGCTCGTCTGTCTACAGGATTCTCCAAACAAGAATACTGGAGTGAGTTACCATTTCCTTCTCCAGGGGATCTCCCCAACCCACAGATCGAACCCATGTCCCTTAAGATTCCTGCATTGGCAGATGTATTCTTTACCCCTAGGGCTACCTGGGAAGCCCCTTTCCTGGTTTAGCAATCCCTAAAAGTTTCTGAGTTTCAAGAGTGATTAAATATGCATTTACCTGTTCATTCCACATTTCATTTTTGACCATCTACCATGGGATAGACACTGGTGTTGCTGTAGAGATCACAGCCGCCCAATACCCTGTCCTTGTGAAGCTTATGTTATAGTTATAGGGAGGCAGACAATAGAGAAATAAATGAGTAAGACATATAATATTTTAGATGGTAATAAATTCTATGAAATAAATCAGGGGAAAATGAGTGATATTTCAAATAGCATGTTCAAGAAAAATCATACAAAGGTAAGTCCTGAAATATAGCAAAGATGCATATTAAACATTCATTCCTTAAAATTCAAAATGTATTTGAGTGATAGGTTGTGTGAGCCTCTGAATGATTTGGAGTAGCTCAGAACTACCTAAGATTGCTTAGGCAGGGGGAAGATGGCTAATTCCTGGAGGTTTTATAATCTATTAGGACAAATTTCGCAGTAAAGTTTTTAAAATAGATACAAATAAAGGGATTTTGTGTGTATCTAAATAAAATAATTTATATAATGTATAAGGAAATGTATATTTGAATTCTCTGATTAATTATAAACTGAATGGTTCTACACTTTCATTATTTTCCAGTATGATAGTCTCAAGAGATACCTCTTATTCCTCTTCTACTGAACATTTATGTGTTAAGTCATTCATTTGTCTTTCTATTCACCTCTAATTTGTCAGTGAACCTTTTACTGACATTTGTTAAAGTTCACTAAATTTGGAAAAGATTCTTGAGGATTAAGAAGTGTCAGAAATAGTTCTGTGTTAAAAACAAAGGGTCAGAAGCAAACCCTCATTAGTATAGATCTATTTAATGGAGAGCTTAGCATAAATTTTGGATCACATAAAAAGAAAATAAAAAATTTGCAGAAAAAAAAGAACTATTTGCATAAAGATAGCCATTGGAGAGTTTATACTTCATTAACCTGTTGAATCTTATAAAAGGTCAGAAGCAGAAATCATATTAAAAACCATAAAGAAGAACTCAGTGGAGATAATATACTTAATTCCTAGGTTATAAGATTACTCACTGAGTCTAGGCCTGAGGTGAAATATCTTAGAACAAATAATTTTCTTAATAGGAATTAAAGTGCTCTACAAAATATATATATTATTAAATTAATATATAAAATAATAAAATGTTTATCAAGGACATTTGAAGTCTTTTTAAAGTTCAGTAAAACATGCTTTAATAGAGTTTCCAGAAAATTGCACTTTGCTGATATTCAGGGAAAAAGCTATCTAAAGCTGATTCAAAAATATGAGTATCATTTTTAAAGGTCTGATTTACATTTAACAATTTCCTGATATAAACATTATAAGAATTTTAACAACACTTAATAAATTTTCTTCATAATAACTGCTGAATATGTATGACTACCTGACTCCTTACAACTTCTTACTAATTACCCTGATATTTTATTGTGGAAAATAAGTTTAATGTATTTTTCTTACAATAGATTTTTTTAAATCCAGCAATTATTAATATATCCTCTCCTTTCTCTTTTACATCTTCCATTATTCTCAGTATCACCCTCATTATCTCAGTTACTCTGCATTTGATGAATTTTCCAAACCTTCAGCAAATGTGTAGCTGCTTTCTGTACCTCACAGTTTCTGTAGACCGAAGTCACCTCCATGGCTGCTTCTACTAGAGCAGGGTGCTTTACTAAAAAGATATGCCCACTAGTTTTATCTAAATCAATGTTAACTTTTTTTTTGGCAGCCATGCTATTCAGGTCCAAAAGAAACTATCTTCATTTCCCTCCTTTCAAAATTACTCATGTGTATATATTTGTGTGTGTATTTAGATAGAGAGAAAAGAGAAGTGAACAAGAAAGAAAAGAAGAAAATGTCTTTTCTTTCACTTCACCAATTACTCTCCAAGATTTAATGTAAGTGCCTTCTAAATAATGGCCTTGCTTTTCTATTTCTGGGATATAAGTTACTGCAAAATTTGTGAAAAGTTTCACCTGTAACTTTGAATAATTAATGAGGTTATTTTATATAAACCAATCAGAGTGACATATTCATTTGAAGGAAATCAGTTAATTCTAAAGTAAGAGTAATATATAATCTTTAAAATTTATTAGAAGGATATTAAGTAAAACTCTTTCAAGTTTAATTCAAATTCCATATCCTAAAGAAAGCTCAATTAAAATAAACTGTCTTGAGCAAACAAAAGTTTTTGTTGAAAAGATGCAAGTAACCTGAAATTAGAGAGCAGTTTTACAATATCAATAAGAAGCACTAGACATAGTGACTCAGACAGTAATGAATGCCTGCAATGCAGGAGACCTGGATTCCATCCCTGAGTCCAAAGGATCCCTTGGAGAAGGGAATGGCTACCCACTCCAATATTCTTGCCTGGAGAATTCCATTGACAGAGGAACCTGGCGGGCTACAGTCCATGGGGTAGCAGAAGAGTCAGAGGTGGCTTGAGTGACTAAAAAACATTTTTTTTTACAGTGTCAATAAGAAGCACTAGAAAGACAAATATCATTTGCATTTTCTCTTTTGCTTTAGATATACTAATTTGATCATTAAAATTTGTACAAATTATCATACATTTTATACCACCATATGTCCATTTAACAATTATTTATTTGATTTACTAAAAATGTTTACTTTGCAAATACTGTAATAATGTGTGAAATTATTCAATTCTCAAGTACTTATTTATCCACAATTGAATAATTTTCAAATTAAGTTTCTTGATTTTTTAAAAATTTACCTTCTCTGTGTTATAAAATAGCTGAGAAAATTTTTTAAAAAATATTTATTTTATGATGTTTTTATGTCTCTTTATACTATAAAGAGTGGAGCCTAAGGGAATCTTAGTCAAATAAAAGATTAGAAGAAGGTTTTGTTTGTGATACAGTTAATATGGTAAGACATTGTAATCTGGCCAGGCAGAATTTCTTTCTCATTATTGGAATAGTATCTCCTTGTTTTAAACAATTGCTTCCCACCTCAAGCCAGCAGCTAGCAATATTTTCTGAGTGGTAGTGGCCATAAGTTTGTAAAATCTCAGCCATGTACCCTCAGGGGCTTTCTAAGACATTAGGGTCTAACCTAGGGTTGGTCAGGCATAGCACTTAATCATTTTTGACCATAAAAATTAATTCAGGAGACAGTCATTTGAACCAATTTTTTTTTTTAATCTGGGATTTTATCTTTTCAGCCTGATTCTTGACAGTAAAAGTCCTTTTGCTTTATAGTGATTAAATGAAAGATATGAGCCCAAAGCTTCGCTGGCTCCAAATTTAAAGAAAAATCTCTGTTTTGAGATTTCTTGTATAAGAGAATGATGAAAAGGAGAGAAAGTAGACAGAAAGTGCCTGGTCTCTAATTTAGTCAATTCTATATCATTTCCTTTCCTAATCATATGAACTCTTTACTTCTAAAGTAGTTCAATTTGAATTCCTGACACTGGAAATTGGAAAAGTTCCTAATAAGATAGTAGTTAACCAAGCAGGAATATCATTTATTCACTCATACCTTATCACAAGTTAATGTGATAGTTGTCATCCATAAGACACACATTTAGAAATTACCCATAGTCCTCCTTTTTCTCTTGCTACCTGTCTCCCAAGATAACGGCACTGTTGCTAAGTTGCTTCAGTCGTGTCCGACTCTGTGTGACCCCATAGACGGCAGCCCACCAGGCTCCCCCATCTCTGGGATTCTCCAGGCAAGAACACTGGAGTGGGTTGCCATTTCCTCCTCCAGATAACAGCACTGAAGATTGAAAACAGTGGGTAGGCTACTTCCCAAATTAAAGTATATATTTTATTCAGCACACAGAGTGCTGCTGCCAGTTTCATAAATGTTTATTTAGATGCTGAGGATGGACATCACACCTTGTTACAATATCTATTTCAAGCTTTCAAGAAGTCGGACTTGGTAAAGAAGAGGCAATTGCTTAGAAGAATGGAAGGGGTAGAAGAAAGGCCAGTTGCCTAGAGGACTGTGCCAATGAAAGAAAACAGAGTAGGAAACTCTTCTTGAACTGATGCAGTTCACCTAAAGGAAATTTGGAGTGCTTCAGCCGCTCCAGAATTCCCTAGGTGTGCTATTGGACTAATGATTTAGGAAACCTGGTGTCATAGATGTAGCAAAATCACTGGTTTTCCAACTCCTGATGGCAATCTGTGTATCAGTACATCCGTACTCTCTCACTTGTTTTATGAATATATTATTATTAATTAATATATGCAAGATTTTGTTTGATCCATTGTTTTCCTCTACCTAACCAATGTATGTTTTGTATAACAAATTATGCTTTACCACAAAACTTTTCTGAATGTGACCTTTCTAATTAAACATTTTAATGCTTCATTCCATGTAATAGTTGGATACAACTGTTGTTGATGTTTTGCTATTCCTTTTCTCAGTGCTTTTAGTTGTTAATGGTTATTTCCCAGCAGATATTGTTCTGATAAATCATTGTTTAATATAATACCAATAATAATAAATCTAGTATGGACTGTGTCAGAGCTTATAACTCCTGCTCCAACAATTCTAAGGAAGAGAAAATGGTTGTATTTATTTAACCTCAAAAAAATTACTGAGTGTCAGATTTTTAAAACAGAGAGAAAAACATTTTATTTACTTTTAACTGGGGAGTTATTAACGTGCCATAAGCAAATGATGTTTTAATTTAAAAACCTTCCTTTTCTCTATAAGATTTTCGGTGTTATATCTACTAGTCTAACCATTGCACTAGTTAAAAATCCCAAATAGATGCATTTGATTTGTTTCCTCCTACCTTGATTATCTTTCTGTTATGCAAAAAGAAGTGAGAAAAAAATGGAGGAAATAGCAAAACAAGAATAGAGATCTGTGAATGTAAATATTTGAGACCCTGATAATCTAGACAACTATAAACATTAGGTACTGTACAGAAAAAAAAAGTGTAAAGCAAAAAAACTATTTAAATAGCACCGATTTCATGAGATTTTCAGTTTGAGCTTAAAGTATTTGTAGGAGTGAAATGATAAACATTTGGAAGTTGAAAAAGACTGAATGTCATTAAAAGGGGCTTCCCTCATAGCTCAGCTGGTAAAGAATTCACCTGCAATGGGGGAAACCTAGATTCAGTCCCTGGGTTGGGAGGATCCCCTGAAGGAGGGCATGGCAACTCATTCCAATATTCTTGCCTGGAGAAGCTCCATGGACAGTGGAGCCTGGTGGGCACATAAAATGCAAAATGGAATATTGGGGAAATACCAGAGTTGATTTCAGATGTTTGTGAGACAGCTTTTGAGAAAGTTGGTCTTAAGAGTGAGGACAGCAGATGGAGCCAATAAGTAGGGATGACAAATAGTAGCATTACTTGGCCTCAGACCACTCAAGGATATCCCTGCTTCTATCACACTCACAAAAAGAAGAGAGTTTTCAAGTCAGAGTTATGTGCTGAATGTAAGCTACATTCTTTTAGAAATGCATTAGGTTTTCTAGAGGGTCATTTGGGCTCTCAGGGCAGCAGTTCAACATAAGATAAGCTGCAACTTGAAGGAAATAATTGGCTCCATGCCAGACTCCAGGACACTTAATTCAGTGGTCTGCACACTTGCCAAACCTGATAGATGCCTACCATCACATCTGCTCTGTGCTTTTTTAAATTTTAAATGGTATCATCTTGACTTAATTTTTAAAATATATTTATCTGAAGATTTATGTAAGTTAGAATTGCTTTACAGTCCTCATGTATGTAGTCCTGTGGTATATCTGAATGCCAAGAGTGAACCTGTATTTACAAAAGATGCTGTCTATGATGTATTGTCATTCTGTTTTTGCAGTTGTTCATTTCCCATTTTCTCATAGAAAACATGACCCATGATGCAGTACTCACAACAACACAGTTTACTTCTATTTTCTTATGTAAATAATTGAAAAAAAGGAAACATATATATGTGCATATTTGACCCAAGGAGAATAGTGTATCATTTGCCTTGACATTGTTTCAGAGAAGGACAAAATTCATGTCTCAGAGTTTTGACTTGGCTTTTATAAAGAGACACCTTCAAATAACAATAAATCAAAGTGGTTCAGCTCTACTCCAAGCCTAGCTTAGCCATTAAATTGTTCTCATACAACATTCTCATATCTTGGTTCAGTTTATATGTTGTTCATATTTCTAACTTGACTATTTTCAGTAGTTAATCCTTTCTAATCATATTTGTGTGTTTATGGTCTAGGGCATGGTAGAAAGAAAGCATATAAAAGAAAAATAAGCATAAAATAATACCAATAATTCTTTTAAAACATACGGTTATTAACCAAAGGCTTTACTGCAAATGCTTAACTTCCTGTCAGAGGTTAGCAGTATAAGAGTGTAAAAAAAGAAAAAGGTCTGCTTTCCTCTTAAAGGCAAGGTTAGGATGTAGGCTCCATTGCTTACCATAAAGCTGACCTTCAGCAGGCTGTGTATGCTGAGTTTCCTTATATGGAAAGCAGAAAGAATATTATAATCTGTTACAAGGATAAACTGACAATTTAATGACTATGCAATATATGTAATCATTTTACTCTGCTTATTGTAAAATAAATATAATCCAGGAAACTAGTAGCATAGGAAGGCACCGTTATAGAGTACTGATGAATTAGTGTATTACAACATTTTTAGTGACTTTCACAATGTTTTTCTCATCCTTTTCCCAAGCAAAAGCTGGATTTTATAAAATTTTATTACCTGGCTTTATTTCAGGAAGGCATAATAAATGAGAGATAATATAAATCTGTATTTCCTAAACACCAACAATCTGTAACATTACTCAGAAAATTGTCTAGGACATAGCTTTCCCATCTTATCAGAAAACTCTCTCTCTCAAAAATGTCAAATTTTCACTAATGGTATTTTAATTAAATAAGATATACTTTGTTGTTGCTGTTCAGTCACTAAGTCATGTCTGACTCTTTGCACACCCTTGGACTGCAGCACTCCAGGCTTCTCTGTCCTGCACCATCTCTCAAAGTTTTTTCAAATTCGTGTCCATGGAGTCAGTGATGCTATCCAGCCATCTCATCCTCTGTTGCCTCTTCTCCTTTTGATATACTTAGGTATAAATTATTGCAATTACTTTTTAATGTTGCCATCAAGAAAGCAGTCCTTTTTCTTTTTATACTATTGCATTCCTAAGGCTCAGACATTGTTTATAGTATTATAGATACAGATTTATAAGAATTGGTTTTTGAATGAAGTGTCATTTAAGTGTTTCTACCTTTTGCAGTCTACATGAGGTAACGTAATGAAATCATGATGACTCTTATACCCAAATTATTAGTATGTAAGTCTCCTTGGTATAAATATTTCCACATGACTCCTGGTGATTTCTGATGCATCCTGGAGCTTATTTCATGTGTTTCTAAGAACAAATCTCATGTTCTACTCTAACTTCCCATTGTTTTGGATGTATTGCTATGTTTGCTCCCCATGTTACATAAGATGTCGTTGTTGAGCACAACAGTTTTCATTGATGGTGGTAGCTCTTGGTTTGGTGCAGTGGATCGATGTCCTTTTTTCCTCTGTCATTTCCTCATGCATTCAATTAATATATAGCTTAATTTGACTGAATTAAGTAATTTAAAGCTGGCTGTGACTATTAACTTTTTGATAATTTTTGATAGCACAACTAAGCTTAAACTATAATTTTTAACACTAATTGAGGGAACATACAGGACATGCAGAGAAAGTAGAAAACAGAGAGGCTGGCCTGCATATAGGCCTGAGTTTCACAGCAGCTATAATATGGACATTTGGGGTTGGATATTCTTTAATAAGTAGCTGCCTTATGCCTTGTAGGATATTTGGTAGTATCCATTACCTAGAAGCCAGTAGCATCATTCCAAGCCATAGCAATCCAAAATGTTTCTGGACATTGCTAAATGCTCCTGGGGAACAAAAATTCTGATTGAGAGCCATTCTTCTGGGGACAAGGACAGCTTACTTCTATCCCTAGAAATATTTCAAGCCATCACATACCTAAGAATTTAGCCTCAAACTTCCACAGAGAGGAAGAGGTCCATCCTCAAACTAATCTGAGAGCCGCAACTTAATATCTTTTCTGCTGTTGCAGATATGGCCTTTTCACAAAGCATATATGCAAGTCCATCATTTTTCAAAATCTGTCTCAGATTATGGTAAAGAAACTCTCAGGGCTTCAGGTCTTTTTGGCAGTAATTCTTTTTTATTTAAACCCTGGAGTTCCTGAAACAACTGCTCAAGGTATAACAACTTATGACTTAGTCAGTAAGTATGGAATAAAAGTATCCACCTAATTGAACAGTGCCAAACACAGAAATTCTCTTCTTCTTTCACAGAATTCAATCTGCCATGAAACATGAGTAGACTATTCTTGTTATGGAACCACTTAAAGAATAGTTTCAGTGTTTTTATCTATATTTCCCTAAGTACCAAAGGACTGATGACAAATAGAAAAATTCAACTCTTAGCCTTATTTTCACACTTCTATGTGGCATTGTTCTACCTTCATGTAGGAGAGATCCCCTGGAGTAGGAAATGGCAACCCTCTCCAGTATTCTTACCTGGAATATTCTATGGACAGAGGATCGTGGCAGGCCATAGTCCATGAGGTCACAAAGAGCTGGACAAGACTGAGCACGCATGCGATATATATAGTCTTAAATTCTAGCCTCAAAAAGAATGTTTTGTTAATGCAATTTTTAACATTCTGAGAATGCTCTGTTTATATAAAATGCTTTCTAATGACCTTTCTGTAAAAATAACACAAGTGAAGTCTCTTTTGTTAATGTTTTCAATGACATGACATTATCATAATATAATGTATGTATTTATTATTGGAATTGAGTTTATTTTAAAGTTCCAAATTTGGATTTTAATGTTTGGACTATCTGACTTATTTCTTATTTTTCTCTGGTACTTCTGCTATTGAAACCAATCTTTTTATTTTAAAATATCTTCATATTGAGTCATATAAAAAGTAAAATCCCTGCAATGTAATATTCTTTTTTAAAAGTTATATTTCATATAATTTTATATTGGATTGATAAGGAGAAGGAGAACTAATGAAACTATTGAGATATTTTTAGACTTTTTAAAGTTTAATTTGCTGGTTCACCTGGGCACTTTAGGGAATTTAAAAGTATTTTGATATAATATTCCAGTGAGAAGAGTCATCACCAAACGGCCTGTTCTTTTTAGTGCTAATATTGTTCACGCATCAACACCTGCTTCTTCAGAGATGGTAGCAGCTGTTTGAGTTGGAAAAAGGAATGAAACCTTGATAGTTTCACACTCAGTACTACTATATAATGAGCTCAGCCAGCTTCGGAAAATCCACTTGTCTTTTGGAGAAAAGTGAGACATTGCTTGCAGAAACTTTGTTTATTCATTCATAAATGAATCATTATAAACATATGATGGCACATTTTCAAAAATACATATTTAATGAACAAATTGTATAAAACCTATTTAATTTAACCAAGCATACATATTATCATGGTGTCAAAGAGGCAGGAAATTCTTTTTGAAGTCATAATATACCTTGGTTTTATGTTGGTTTATAATATGCATATAGTTTGTGAATTTATGATTTATATTCAATGGCTTAATTTAATATATAAAATATAAAGCCCCAAATGTTCTTCTATCCATAAGATTTGTGTGTTTGCCCATCTATGTCTTTCTGACACAGTCTTTCAGACAGTATCTCATGTAAATATGAATCATAATGTCCCTTTAAATTATCCAGTTCAGTTCAGTTGCTCAGTGCTTAGAAAATAATCATAGCATTTAATAATAGATTATATTCAAATGAAATGTATGACGTCAGACACAAAGAATACTGAAATATGTAATGCCTAAGCAAAACTGCATTCCTCTGTGTTTTTTAAATTTGTAAAGAAAGAAGTAGTTCGTGGAGAATGGGTATGTGACACTACTTGCAGTATTTATCATTTGAAGTTAGCCAGCAGTTGTCCTTACTGAAGTCCTGCAATACTTTAAACTTGGAGTTGTCCTTGAAGACCATGGGGAGGTTTTGTGCAGAACTCAGTGACCCATTTACTTTACGAATTTGAACCCAATATTGCACCTGTGCTTTGCAGTGCTTGTTTTACCTCTGAGTGATATTCAAGGTGTTGTGTTTAATCAACCAAAACCTATACGGTTTGGCCTATCATTTTCTTAGAGATAAGAGTTTCTTCTCAGTTATGAAGGATAGAGGTTACAGAAAAGTGAGGAGACTGTTGGAAAGACAATTTGTAACCATAAATACTCTGATTCTCTGCTGGAAATAAAAGTTTACAGCTGAGAATATAGCCTAAGTGGATTTTTAAACCAAAGTATCAAAATTGGAATGGCAATAGACATCTACTAGAACTGAGGAAAACGCTGTCTAACCTTTAGTAGACATTTAGGATCTATTATACTAATTTCACATTATCTAGCCAAAGTACTCACCACCTGCAGCATCGGCAGATGTATTATTCAGCCTCTTAAGGACCTTACACCTGTGTTTGATTTCATTTCAGCTTTAGTTTAATATCTTGAATTAGATCCTCTAAGGTATCTTCATTATCAACTGAATTTTTAGACAATTTGTACCACAGAGTATTTATGATAAAACACACACACAGAGCAACATCTCATTTCAATTCTGGTCATTATGTTTTTAAATGCAACCAAAGTAATGACCTTAGGAAACTTGATCAACCAATGTATACCGTAGATCACAGTTTTTATTATTCATTTTCATATGATAGCTCAGTTTACTACACAAATCTGGAATGTAGTGATCTAGAAAAAAGGCTTCATTGTTATTTTTGTGGGAACAGTTCTGTTTCATTCTATCTGATTTAAAATTGAATCCAAAATTTTAGAAGTGGGTGCATCATGCAGGGGAAAAGAGAGAAAGGGGGAAGAGAAGAAGCTGGGAGTGTGCTGCTGAGTGTGCTGAGCGTGCTGTACACAGCTGGTGAGGGAGCATGACCGCTGTGCCACAGTACGGGCAGTAAACCATCCTTAGGCGCTAACCCTTTCTAACCCAGCAGCAAGGTGCTGCCTGGCCTGCCCCTTAGGGCAACCAGGCAAGCACTACACCCGCCTTTGAGAGCTCCACTAAAGGGTACCATTCCGGCAGAATATCCTGATCCCTGTACTACGTCATCTAATACACTTTACATCCTGCCAATATTACAGAGTATTATATTCATAGGATATTTCCTCAGGATGTCTTTTGACCTTGAGCCAACACCTCAAAGACTTTAAGTGCCCATCTTTCACCGATGACAGCTTATTCTCTCTCTCAGGTGGCAAAGATTGCCTGGCTCTAGCATAGAGCTTTTCATATGGGCCTCAGAAGGACCATTCCAGAATTTCTGATCCCTTCTAAGATTAATCTTCACATGTCTTTTTTTTTTTTTTTTCAATATAGGCTTACATTCTAGTTCGGGGAGCCTTTGCTCTATATTGTAGGACTTCCGTGAATCACATGGTGAAAATGCAGGAGATATGCTGAAGCAAATACTGCCAGATGTTTTTTCTGACAATGGCTATTTTTTGTACACTTGGACAGATCATCGTCTGTGTAGCTTTGTGTAAGAAGATACACGGCAATGATAACTTTATTTATCAGGTTTCCTTCTGTTCTTGGTCTGTAAGGGGAATGGAAAAGTCTTCAAAGGGCATCAAATAGCGTGTACTTTAGAGCTGATGAATGACTTCGTACTTACTCCCACATGATGGGAAGGTCCCGTCTTGGATTCATAGCAATTTGTAGCTGTGATAGGGCCCCCTGAATTCATTTTGTCAGTGTCCTGATTACGGTAGCTCAGCTTACATGTTCACATCAGATACAATGTTTCACCTAGCCTTCCTCAGACTTAATGAACATTGTACCATCTTCATGATAAGCACAGTGATTTTACAATTGTGGACCCAGTTCTAAGCACCCAGTTCTAAAGAGCAGCCCAATTAAACTTACATATGTATATGTGTATAAGAAATATACTCAGAGTCACAACATGCAAAAAAATGTCTTTATATTTTGAAAGTCTGAAGCATTTCTGTTAGCCTCCAATATAACACTAAAAAAAGGAAGAGACCACATGTGCTCTGTATTATTTGGACTAGAACAAGTAATCTGAAAGAGTAGGGAATTTTACATCAAATGAATTGCAATAATGTTTTTGTTATCAAAAAATTGAAAAAGCAAGACAATAATAAACAAAATTTTTATGTTAAGAATTAGAAAAGAAAAACATTTTTGTCATTGTTGTTCAGTCACTTAGTCATGTCCAACTCCTTGTGACCCCATGGACTGCAGCACGCGAGGATTTCTTGTCCATCACCATCTCCCAGAGCTTATTCAAACTCATGTCCATTGAGTCGGTGATGCCTTCCAACCATCTTATCCTCTGTCATCCCCTTCTCCTGCTGCCTTCAGTCTTTCCCAGCATCAGAGTCTTTTGCAATGAAGCAACTCTTTGCATCAGGTGGCCAAAGTATCGGAGCTTCAGCTTTAGCATCAGTCCTTCCAAGAATATTCAGGATTGATTTCCTTTAGGCTTGACTGGTTTGATTTCTTTGCAGTCCGAGGAACTCTCAAGAATCTTCTCCAGCACCACAGTTCAAAAGCATCAGTTCTTTGGAGATCCTACTCTTACATCCATACACGACTACTGGAAAAACCATAGCTTTGACTATATGGACCTTTGTTGGCAAAGTAATGTCTCTGCTAATATGCTGTCTAGGTTTGTCATAGTTTTTCTTCCAAGGAGCAAGCGTCTTTTAATTTCATGGCTGCAGTCACCATCTTCAGTGATTTTGGACCCCGAGAAAATAAAGTCTGTCACTGTTTCCACTGTTTCCCCATCTACTTGCCATGAGGTGATGGGACCAGATGCCATGATCTTAATTTTTTGAATGTTGTGTTTTAAGCCAGCTTTTATTTATTATTTGTGTTTATTCATTTGTGTAACTTTATTCTCTTCCATTTGTTGTAGTCTAGTAATGGTGCTAACTGGTTTATATTGGATAGAATCTATGAAGTGAAGGAGTACCATCCTAGAAATGTTGTTGAACCTTTGTAAAAAATGTAAATAAAATATTATGGTTGTGATGTTAATGACAACAAAAAAAGCAATACAAATTGAACTCTTGCATTGATTAAAGACATAGTTCCTGTATGTGGAGTTTGCCATAAACATACTATAATGCTATCAAGAAAAATCAGTTTCTCATTGTAGAGAAGAAGACTATTTTGCTTATTAACAAAATACATTTAAAAGATAAAATAATTTATTTGCAAAGATGGTGTTTTTTCCTACTGCTTGCAAAACAAGATGGTTTTAGTTCTTTTTCAAGACCTAGGTTAAGTAATTCTTTTAAAACCTTTTTAAAAAGGTACTAGATATTCTTCTTGACTTTTAAATCCCAAATTAGTTCTAAATTCTAAAGACTGATTTTTATATAAGTTGTATATTTGCAACAGGATCTGAACTAGAATATATATCTGTAGAAGTTTTCAGAACCTTTACTCCTACATTAATTCATCCATTTGTTATAGAATATCTTCCTCCTAGTTGATTGCCATTCTTTTTATAAGGGTGATTGTTGTTGTTTAGTCACTAAATCTTATCTGACTCTTTTATGACCCCAGGGTCCTCTGTCCATGGGATTTCCCAAGCAAGAATACTGGAGTGGATTGCCATTTTCTTCTCCAGGGGATCTTCATTACCCATTGATAGAATCCACGTCACCTGCATTGATAGGCAGGTTCTTTACCACTGACCATCAGGGAAGCATAGGAGTAGTAGATATTTCACAGGTGTTATCATCCAGACAGTTTTCTTACATGTGAACCTTCTACCTCCTTTATAAACAGGATCACTCTTATGCCTCAACCTAATGAGCACCCTACAAAGGTGTTTGTTTGTTTTATTTGCTTTGCTTTGATTGCTTAGTTTGGCTTGGCTTAATTTGGTTAATTTGCTTTATTTGGGGCAGGATTGTGCATGTGTCAATGACAGTTGACATGTAGTCTTGGCATGAAGCCGGTATCTGCAATGTATTTGTAAATGACTAGTTCTTGTATCCCCATTCAATTTTTTTTGTCCCTATAAGAACATGGCAACCCACTCCAGTACTCTTGCCTGGAAAATCCCATGGATGGAAGAGCCTGATAGGCTACAGTCCGTGGGGTCGCAAAGAGTCGGACACAACTGAGCGACTTCACCTCCCCTCACCTATGAGAACTTTTTAGTTAAGTATCCAAGGTATAGGAAAATGGCCAGGCATACCTAGATGACCTGAAATATGAAATGGAAAAGTATCCAAAGTGCATTTCCTAATTTTGCTCCGTATTTCTTGGATAAATCAAATGTGACACTTCATTTATACCTGCTTCCTCACTTTTGCTGCATCTTGACTGTCAATTTAATTTTTGATGTTTCCTCTTAATAGCTTACCCACTATTGAACATTTTCTGTGTATCAGGCACCAATGTTATATTCCTTTCATGATCTTATATATTATCTGTGAAGTATTTAATATTCCCATTTTATAGATGAGAAAACTGAGGCTTAGTTTAAATAGTCTGTCCAAGTTCTATTCTCTTACTTCAGCATATCATTATGCCTATAAAGAACTTGAAAACCTGAACTGGCTCTGCAAATAGGAGAATAAATTATCCCTGGCTTAGCAAATATATTAGATATTTTATATAAAAGAACAATGAAGACAAATATTTAATTTTCAATTAATAATCTCAGTAGGTGAAAATGCCCAGATCTTATGTGAATCACGATGTGGTTAATAGATTTTTGAAAAATTTGAATTATGATAAAGTAACCTGCTCTAAAGAGATACTATCCTTGCTAAAATGTTAATTATTTCAAAATGGAAATCTGATTGTTCTTAGGATAATTGACTAGGCCACTGGGTTACGTGATTTGGCTGTTCATGACGTTTCTTCCCTTAAATTGTGGTTTGGAAATATTATGAAAGATGGGCTTCTTTCACTGAAGTCGATAGTTAATGTTTCAGTGTCCCTTAACTGCTAACATTTGAAGTGAACATTTTTATTACTGAGAAGAGATGCTTTTGGAATCGCTACTGGGATAAGAGTCATAGTGGTTTTTGCAATAATGGAAAGGTTAGAACAATTAGAAAGTACTCATGGTATAATTGGGATTATGAATTACTGGTACATTATGAAACTGTTTTAAATGATTGGAGAAAAGTAGAGTTAAAATAATAAAAGAACACCAATTTTAAATCACAAAGGTCCTTTAAGGATTGTTATTTACTCTATTATGTATTTTTTCCTTTAGGGGACACATTTATTCTTTAATATTTATCTTTGTGTATATTATATTTTATATTTATTATTATGTCCAAACAATAAAGTTATTAATAGCCATTCCTCTAATAATAGTCTCATCTTTCATCTATTCTGTTAGAATATGGCATGCTGACATTCATTCTGAAGGATAATTTATTAATGTATTAATGTACCCAGTGACCTGTAGATATCTAATAACTGCCAAAACAGTAGGACTGAGGTTTTTCCTGTGAGTCATATGTAAAAAATATTAACCTAATGTACTATCTTAGGATGTGACTCTGAGATATCATTATAAAATTATATTTACACACTCATATTCTGAGTGATGTAGCTTTTTCATGACATTCACAATCACTAATATTTTGTTGATGTTTGAAACAACTCAAACATTTTTCAGACTGTTCAGTGTTTGCTTGGTTTGGACATTCCTAGTATCTTTCCCAGTATGAGAGTATTTGTTATGCTTCTTCTCTTGAAATTCAAATAGTCCCAGTGTGACCTGAAGGAAGTACAGCCTTCTGAGTTACCGTGATGATGGAAATGAATTCTGTTAGAGGTCTGGAAGGACTGAACTCAGCAACATAGACTAGAAATCAGAAAAAAATTATTTGGTCTTGATTTGAGTGTCAGTGAATTTGGGTGAAACAAATTCCTGGATTCTCAGGGACTATACCTCATCCCTTAAAAGTTTCACTCCTATGTCTTAAACTTCTTCCTCTTCATTGTTTCATACTTGTTGATATATATACATGCTCACCTCTTGCTAAAAGTCAAAAACAACCAAATTCATATACCAATCTTCTCAGCCCAGATATATCCAGGCACTACAGTACCTCTGTCCACAATCTGAGAAACTGCTTACACTTTATCTAGACTATCCTTTGGGATCATTGATCTGCTCTACTGTCTCTTTGTTCCCAATTTCAGTATTTATTTTTTCATAGCTTCACTTTCCCTCTCCTAGTTTCCTTTTGTAGATAAGGATAAGTGATTCCTCACTTCTTAAGTTGGGTACTAGCTTATTTATATCTGTCTTCTTTTCAAATATATGTATTTAAACGTGCATATGTCCCTTTTAATACAATTTTCACTCCATTCCTCAACAATTGATATGGAGTATGTTTGTTGTCATTCAACTCTAAGTGTTTGAAAATCCCATTATGATTTATGCTATGGTTATACATCAATTATTTAATTAA
The DNA here is from genome assembly GCF_016772045.2 of Ovis aries. NCBI lineage: Eukaryota > Metazoa > Chordata > Mammalia > Artiodactyla > Bovidae > Ovis > Ovis aries. The sequence continues at coordinate 48,036,921 of NC_056054.1, read as the reverse complement.
TGTATAGTTCTATTGTTTTTGTTATTTATTTTTTAAAAGTTATTTAGACTGTGGTCATAGAACATACTTCTTAGCCATTTCTTTAGACCAGTTCAATAGTTAAGTCTCAGTGTACAGACATTTTTGTAATTGCCTTATATAAGCTTGAGAAGGACAAATATTCTCCATATATTTTTTCATGTCCATTAAATTTATGTTATTTATTATGTTTTTAAAATATTTTATACCTATATTCTATTTTTTTCAACATGATGTCAATATTGAGAGAAACATGTTAATATCTGCTACTTTGGTCGTTCAGTTCAGTCACTCAGTCTGTCCAACTTTTTGCAACCCCATGGACCACAGCATGCCAGGTCTCCCTGTCCATCACCGACTCCCAGAGGTTACCTACACTCATGTCCATTGAGTCGGTGATGCCATCCAACCATCTCATCCGCTGTCGTCCCCTTCTCCTCCCACCTTCAATCTTTCCCAGCATCAGGGTTTTTTCAAATAAGTCCGCTCTTCACATCAGGTGGCCAAAATATTGGAGTTTCAGCTTCAACATCAGTCCTTCCAATGAACACTCACTGATCTCCTTTAGGATTCACTGGTTGGATTTCCTTGCAGTCCAAGGGACTCTCAAGAGTCTTCTCCAACACCACATTTCAAAAGCATCAATTCTTCAGTGCTCAGCTTTCTTTATAGTCCAAATCTCTCATCCATATGTGACTGTTGGAAAAACCATAGCCTTGAAGAGATGGACCTCTGTTGGCAAAGCAATGTCTCTGCTTTTAAATATGCTGTCTAGGTTGGTCGTAACTTTCCTTCCAAGGTGTAAGTGTCTTTTAATTTCACAGCTGCAGTCACCATCTGCAGTGATTTCAGAGCCAACCCCCCCCCCCAACCAAAAATAAAGTCAGCCACTGTTTCCCCATCTATTTCCCATGAAGTAATGGGACTGGATGCCATGATCTCAGTTTTCTGACTGTGGAGCGTTAAGCCAACTTCTTGACTCTACTCTTTCACTTTCATCAAGTGGCTCTTTAGTTCTACTTTGCTCTGCCATCAGGATGGTGTCATCTGCATATCTGAGGTGATTGATATTTCTCCCAGCAATCTTGATTTTAGATTGTACTTCATCCAGGCCAGCGTTTCTCAAGATATACTCTGCATATTAGTTAAATAAGCAGAGTAACAATATATAGCCTTGACGTACTCCTTTTCCTATTTGGAACCAGTCTGTAGTTCCATGTCGAGTTCTAACTGTTGCTTCTTGACCTGCATACAGATTTCTCAGTAGGCAGTTCAGCTGGTCTGGTATTCCCATCTCTTTCAGAATTTTCCACAGTTTATTGTGATCCACACAGTCAAAGGCTTTGTTTTGCATAGTCAATAAAGCAGAAATAGATGTTTTTCTGGAACTCTCTTTTTTGATTATCCAGTGGATGTTGGCAATTTGATCTCTGGTTCCTCTGCCTTTTCTAAAACCAGCTACTTTGGTAATTACTATATAAATTTTCTTCTTGTTCTGTCAATTTTTGTGTATAAAATGTTTGCTTTTTTATTAAGTGTAAGCATTCGGGGGATTATTATGTGTTCCAGGGCTTCCCTGGTGGCTCAGAGGTTAAAGCATCTGCCTCCAATGCGGGAAACCCAGGTTCAATTCCTGGGTTGGGAAGATCCCCTGGAGAAGGAAATGGTAACCCACTCCAGTATTCTTGCCTGGAGAATCCCATGGACAGAGGAGCATGGTAGGCTACAGTCCACAGGGTCACAAAGAGTCGGACACGACTGAGTGACTTCACTTTCACTTTCACTTTATGTATGCCAAAAGGATTGACAATTTATCGTTATATAATGACATTCTTGTGAGTTAGTAATAGTCATAAAGTTTTTATGATTTGTCTGATTTTTGCCTTATTAAAGAAATCAAATCTTTCTCACCTCATAGAAATATTTTCTATATTGTTTGAAATGTTGGCAAAACTGTTTATTTTTTAAATAATTGTTGTGTCTTTCCTTTGTTTCTCTTGTCTTATTGTATTGACTGTAGCTTCAAGTAAACATTGTATAATAATAATATTAGTAAGTGTTGTTTGTTTTTTAAAGTGTTTAATTTTTGAAATATCTTTAATATTTGACCAAGTATTATGCCTTTCTAAGCATGTGTGTATATATATGAGTACATATAATTTTATATATTGTTGCATTGTTATTTCCTATTTATCTATCCAACAACATTTTGAGCTGTAAATTCCTTCAGGAGAGTTTTCTTTTTTCAACAATTATATATCCATTGGCTAGCATAATGCCTAATACATTAATGAGACATTAAATTAGTATTTATTAATTAAATGAGTATTTATTTAATAAATGAGTAGATAAATATATACCATCAGAAAAAAGTGTTTATGCACTAAAAGATAATGAGAGAATTGTTGTACAAACCTGTGATCATTTTTTCAGGGGGATGTTTTTGTTTGTTTTTCTTTCAACAAATTACTTCTCTGACATAATGCTCCCTGTATAGCATTTGAGATTTTAGTTCCCCAGCCATGGATTGAATCTATGTGTTCTGCAGGGGCAATCTTAACCCCTGGACTGCCAGGGAAGTCCCATCTCTGAATTTGTTAAAATATGACGGTATAAGAGTCGGGTTTGTCTGTTTAGTTGGCTAGTTTTCATTGTTGTTTTTGTTTTGTGGCTCAGTGGTAAAGAATCTGCCTGCCGATGCAGGAGAGGCAGGTTCAATCCCTGAATTGGAAAGATCCCCTGGAGAAGGAAATGGCACCCCACTCCAGTATTATTGCCTGGGAAATCCCATGGACAGAGGAACCTGGCAGGCTACACTCCATGCAGTCTCAAAGTCGAAATGATTTAGTGAGTAAACATCCAACAGTATTCATTTTATTTTTATTTTATTTATTAAAAAAAATAACCCTTGCTAAGGTGCTGTCGATGAACCAAGATATAAACCAAGCAACAAAAAAGCAGATGAGTCAGGAAGATGGTTATTATATAAGCTTTGTGTTATTATTACATTTTGTTGTTCAAGTTGCATTTGTGCAAATTATGAGAAAATAATTAAAATTACCATTTTGAGTTTATGCAACTTTTAAAGTCTTTTTAGAGTGTAAACATTAATATGAGTGTGCATATTTTAAAAACCTAAAGATCAACACAGAATCTAATCTTGTTATAGTTTCTGGCCAATTATGACTGTAGAAGTCCAGGTTTTTCGTAAGACTCTAATCAACCATGTTACAAAATCATTCATTTGATAAAGTGACTGCTAGCCACACACCACCAAAAATATCTCAGTTCCAAAATTTGAGATTTGCAATAGACTTAATAAAATTTGACATATTGTCTTTGACATTTGCTAAGGAGCCAGGTAAGCTCATTTAGATTTGTTTTGTTTGGCAGTCATCAAATAGTTATTAGATGTATCCTCTTCAAATGCATTTCATTTAAGTTTTGCAATGGTTATATTTACTCATTGTAGAAGCAAAAATTCCTACCACAGTCCCTCAAATTTCACATTCTTAAGAAGAATTCTCAGCCAGATTGCCTTCTTCACTACATATTCTTTCTTAAAAGAAGCAATGATTGGCTTTTCCTCTCAAATCAATGCATGTCAGTTACAAATCCATAGTAGCTTTGTAGCTTGAAAGGCTTGTGCTTCATGAAAGGTGTCAAGACTGGTGATGATTTAAATTAATACTAAAGAATAGTAAATGAGAGACAGAAGAATTCTGCAAAGTCTTCTCTAAGGCACTCAGCTTTGGGACTTTATTGTCCATAAAAATGAATTGCTACTAGGCAAATTATGAGAGGATTTAGAGTAGTGATATATGAAGAGAACAACACAAAGATATGTGCTACAGGCTTTTTGGATGTCAATCTGATATTCAAGGTATAAACTGGTATTATAGTTATTATACAAGGATATTAGTAATTGACAGATTCAAAATACTAGCTTTCTAGGTAGGATTAGCTGATAAGTGTTTTACTATTTCTGAACAAGGCTATATGTTAAGATATATTACTTCTTCAATGTTAATTTTAATATTAGTATATAAAAACTAGTATATTCTAGTTATATACTAATAAAAACTAATATATAAAAAATTAATACAGCATAGAACTCCTGAAAATTTTAAGAACTTTCTGTATTTGATTTAGAAAATTTCATAAATCCTTTAGGAAATATTATATCAATGATGGAGAAGGCAGTGGCACCCCACTCCAGTACTCTTGCCTGGAAAATCCCATGGATGGAAGAGCCTGGTAAGCTGCAGTCCATGGGGTCGCAAAGAGTCAGACACTACTGAGTGCCTTCACTTTATTAAAGTAAGAAAAGTGGCAGAGAAAGCGTCTGACACAGACATCAGAGTGTCCCCACTTGCTAGTTTTATCAAGGCCTTATATACTAAAAAGCCTTTTGATGAAAGTGAAAGAGGAGAGTGAAAAGGTTGACTTAAAGCTCAACATTCAGAAAACGAAGATCATGGCATCTGGTCCCATCACTTCATGGGAAATAGATGGGGAAACAGTGGAAACAGTGTCAGACTTTATTTTTTGGGGCTCCAAAATCACTGCAGATGGTGATTGCAGGCATGAAAAGCTTACCCCTTGGAAGGAAAGTTATGACCAACCTAGACAGCATATTCAAAGGCAGAGACATTACTTTGCCAACAAAGTTCCATCTAGTCAATGCTATGGTTTTTCCAGTAGTCATGTATGGATGTGAGAGTTGGACTGTGAAGAAAGCTGAGCGCCAAAGAATCGATGCTTTTGAACTGTGGTGTTGGGGAAGACTCTTGAGAGTCCCTTGGACTGCAAGGAGATCCAACCAGTCCATTCTAAAGGAGATCAGGCCTGGGTGTTCTTTGGAAGGAATGATGCTAAAGATGAAACTCCAATACTTTGGCCACCTCATGTGAAGAGTTGACTCATTGGAAAAGACTCTGATGCTGGGAGGGATTGGGGGCAGGAGGAGAAGGGGACGACAGAGGATGAGATGGCTGGCATTACCGACTCAATGGACATGAGTTTGAGTGAACTCTGGGAGTTGGTGATGGACAGGGAGGCCTGGTGTGCTGCGATTCATGGGGTCGCAAAGAGTCGGACACGACTGAGCGACGGAACTGAACTGAACTGAACTACATATACTTTTACCAGACCCACTTCCACAACATACATTTTAAATTAACAAGATTAGAACTAAAAGTAGAAAGTTCTTACCAGAACCACTCCCACAACATTCGTCTTAAGATAACAAGATTATTCAGAAAACCTTCTTGTTAAGGAGAAGCATGTCCTCAAGCAAGATACATTGTTATATTGAGTAAGACAAAGCATGTGGAAAAAAGATGTTTGTACTTTTCTTCTTGAGAGCCCCAGACCTCTTTTTCCTTCTCAAGGGCCCTGGACCCCTTTCTCCTCCTCAGGGACCCTGGACTTCTTATCAACCTACCTAGGAATTGACTCTCTCAGAAAAATGAAAGTAATTTTAGTCCAGAATGATGAGTAAGGCAGATAACACTTTTTTGTATGTGAGTAGACAATAAAACTAAATATGAAAAGTAGGTGAAATTGGTAGAATTAAGCCCTAATTGGACTGACAATTACCAAGGAGAAAATCCATTAAAAGAAGAAACAGGGTGATATTTAAGAGTGTTATTTTATGATAATACTGAATAAGGGGGAAAAAGGAAAATAATAAACGGCAGAATAAAGATTGGAAAGGGATCACACAGGAAAATACGAAGTCAGAACAAAATTGTTCTTTAGATATTGATGTCCTCTGAGATGGGCCTGTACCACCAAATGCTCATTTATCTATGGCAAAGGAAAAAAGCAATTTTTACTGGCTTAGCCCAACAAAACTTAATATCAAAATACACCACTTCATATAACACACTAAAACAACATACATTTTAGAAAAGCATGTTGTATGTGTGCTCACCTGTATGTGTGCTCAACTTCAGGTTTGTACACGGCTGCTTCAATGACCAAAAAGAGAAAAGAAAAAAACCTCTCATATCACCCTGAGATTCTATTTTCTGCCATTATGTTTAGTGTTCACAGCCAACAGAAATGCTGTTCAACAACTTGATTTATTTGAAATGAACTATCAATGATTAATGTATCTGGAATAAACATAAAACTACATGGGCATACCTTAGTAAGTCAGAGGAACACACACACATGTAAATTTTAAGAAGCTGAATCTAAGGATTCCTGTTTTTGAGCATGTCTTTCTGCTTACTACCCAGAACACTTGATATATGAGTGTTATCTTAACCCAGATAAATTGACATTTTGTACTTATTCCAGATTCATTATTGTGAGTTACATATAGTTTTTTACTAAAATTGACGATTGCATGACTCTGATGTGCTCTTCTGATGGTTCATTTTAAAAACACATAAACAAATATGCGGAATATATAGTAGGACAGTCAAAGCCTGGTTGTTGAGCAGCATATCTAGATTTGAATGAAGGACCAGGATCAAGTCTTGCCTTGTACTTTTCTAAGATAAGAAAAATCATACAGAATCAGAAAAAAAATGGTATTGGTTCTGAGGGGTGTAGGAGAAGTCAAAGAAGCAGATGATATTTTAAAAGAAGACACATGCTTTTCCTTCTGAAGTGTAGAGATCAACAAACCCCTCTTCAATGATATTTTCATCTTTAAACTGTGTATATTATCAGAGAGGTGAGGAACTCTCTGTGGAGAGGTGCTCAAGTCTATGCAGTTTGTAAATGATGGACTATCAAGTAGCAGCCGCTTTGTTAAAACTCTAAACTGTCTTTGTTTTTCTTCTTTCACATGGGAATATATGGATATCTGATTATAAAATTGTGTGCTCCATGTACATATGCATTCTGTGTACTGAATTTCCAATTCATATCCCATAGTAATTATAGTTTATATGCATATATAGGTGATTCATTACTCATCCATTTTAACAAGATCTCTTGTAGTTTTGTGATTATATCTTCTTTACACTAGTACTAAATACTTCCAATGCAAATAATATTAAAAATATAATATTAATTGATTAGGTCCTTTCACTCACCTTCGTATCACCACGTGTAGTCTCGTAGTCGAGCATATTCCTATCTATTCAATCTTATATTTTTTAGGGAAAACAGAGAATGAATGAGATGGAATTTGGGTTGCATGCAAGTTATATAAGATTTGCATAATTTAGAATAAGTAGAAAGATCGTGTATGTTTGGAGCATTCAACTCAGGGTTGATTATGCACTTATTTCTCTGATAACTTTCTACATTAAGCAGTGATTTTCTTTAAAAAAAAAAAAATTGTACTCCAAATCCTAAGGGATCCAACACTTCTTCTATCAAAAGAGAAATGGGCATTCAGAAAGTCCCAAGTCATTCTGACAGATCCTTCTCCAATTGAAAAGTACTAAATTAATATGTATGTACATTTAAAAACTTTTCCTTTGTTGTCAGTACATTTTCTTGAAATAAAACTAGAGTGACATCAATTCATGGTCTAATTGAATACCAAGACACCAGTAATATTGAATAAACTGTGTATCTAGGAGAAGATTTTTTAATTGCTTTTCATAATTATTTAATATATTCACTGTTGGCTGCTTTAAAGGATGCTGCTGCTGCTGCTGCTAAGTCACTTCAGTAGTGTCCGACTCTGTGCGATCCCATAGACGGCAGCCCACCAGCCTCCCCCATCCCTGGGATTCTCCAGGCAAGAACACTGGAGTGGGTTGCCATTTCCTTCTCCAATGCATGAAAGTGAAAAGTGAAAGTGAAGTTGCTCAGTCGTGTACAATTCTTAGCGATCCCATGGACTCCAGCCTACCAGGCTTCTCCGTCCATGGGATTTTCCAGGCAAGAGTACCGGAATGGGTTGCCATTGCCTTCTCCGGCTTTAAAGGATAGTTTTTTGTAAATCATAAAAGGTGGCTATTTAATCATGAGAAATGTAAATCCTACAAAAAGTTAATTACAAAAACAATTGGCTAGAGTTACCCAGAGTATAGGCGGATTTTTTTTAATAGTAATGCCGCTGTGCTATACATTAGCAGTTGGTTGAATCCATAGATGCAGGAGGCCAACTCCTCCCACATATTTGGATTTTTGACTGCATGAAAGATTGGTTCCCCCTATGCTCCACTTGTTCAAGGGCTAGCTGTGGTATAATTTTTGTAAATTAAAATAATTTAAAAATCTAAAATTATTTTTATTAGGAATATTCAGTATATTTTTGGTTTTGTTTGGCCACAGTGACTCCTTATTCCCCTCTCACGACATTTTCTCCAATATGAAGGTATATCTATATCTTGTCCTCACCTTCTTACTCATGCTACCTTAGGAGTAAGTTGACTGTCTTAATTCGTGAATGTGGAAAAAGTATTTGGGAGTACATGGCCAGAGAAATCTGTTTGTATAAATCTATCGTCTTGGGGTGCAGATTTAGTAAGCATAATTGCTGGCATACATAAGTCAGGTTTTGCATTATCAACTTTAAAAATATTTCTACATACACCTGCCTTTTTATTCGCCTTGTTTTTTTTTTTTTAATTTTTTATAGGTAGTTTAGAATTGAAGCATGAAAGAGAATAATTACAGGACTCCTCAGTTCTGACAATTTTTTTTTCTTTTGCCAACACTTAGAAATTTAATTAATTTTGAAATGCACAATGTGTGCATGGTCAGACATGTCCAACTCTTTGAGACCCTATGGACTGTTGCCCGTCAGGTCATTTTGCCATGGTATTTTCCAGGCAAGAATACTAGAGTGGGTTGCCATTTCCTATTCCAATGGAACTTCCTGACCCAGGGATTGAACCAGTGTCTCCTGTGGCCCCTGCATTGGGAGGCTAATTCTTTACTACTGAGCCACTTGGGAAGTGAAATGTATGATACAGTGTTGTTAATTATAGTTACCATGTTGTAGAACAGATCTCTGAAACTTATTCATTCTATACAATTGAAACTTTATACCCACTGAACAGCAATTTCCTGTTTCCTGTCCTCCCAGTCCCCAACATCCACCATTCTATTCTGTTTCTATGGTGTTTGCCTGTTTTAGATACCTTATACAAGTGAACTCATGTAGTACTCAGCTTTCTGCAACGGGCTTATTTCACTTAGCATAATGTCCTCTAGGTTCATCCATGCTGTCCCACATTGCAGAATTTCCTGCTTTTCTAAGTCTAAATAGTGCATATTTTATTGTATACACACAATTTATTTATCCATTGATGGGTACTTCAGTTGTTTCTGAATTTTTACTATTGAGAATAATGTGATGAACATAGGAGTATGTATATCTCTTTGAGGTCTGGATTTCATTTCTTTTGGATATATACCAAGAATTGGGATTGCTAAACCTATAGTAATACTATTTTTAATTTTTTGAGGAACATTCTTAGCAACACTGTACAAAAGTTTTAATTTCTCTGCAAATCCTTGTTACTTTTCTTTTTCTTTTTTGATAAGACTTTTGACCATTTATGCACCTTCTTTTAAGGAATATTGCTTTTAATTCCATACTTCCAATTTATCCTTCCCACTTCCCCTTTGTTAACCATATGTTTGTTTATATGTCTGTGAGTCTGTTTCCATTTTGTATATAGAGTCATTTGTATATAGAGTCATTTTGTATTATTTTTAGATTCCACAGATAAGTGATATCATACATCATTTGGCTTTTTCTGTCTGACTTACTTTTCTAAGTTGAATATATTCTTAGGTCCATCTATGTGTTGCAAGTGGTAATATTTCATTCTTTTTTTATAACTGAGTGATACCCATTTTATATATATATATCATGTTTTCTTAAGCCAAGTATCCATTGATGGACACTTGGGTTGTTTCCATGTCTTGGCTATTTTAAGTAGTGCTGCTGTGAACATTGGGATTTACATATCTTTTTAAATCGGAGTTTTTGTTTTTCCAGATATATACCCAGGAGTGGGATTGCTAGATCATATGGCAGCTCTATTTTTAGTGTTTCAAGGGAACTCACTGCTCTTTTCCATAATGATTGCAACGGTTTACATACTCACCACCACGTAGAAATTTTTTTTCCTTTTCTCCACACCTTCTCTACCATTTATTATTTGTAGACTTTTTGATGACAGAAATTCTGACCAGAGTAACATGTTACTGCATTGTGGTTTTGATTTGCATTTCTCCAACAGCATTGTGGGCCATGTTTTAATACGCCTGTTGGCTATTTGTATATCTTCTTTGAAAAAATGTCTATGTAGATCTTTTGTCCATTTTTTGGATTGAGTTATTTTTTCAATATTGAGTTGTATGAACTATTTGTATATTTTGCTAAAATTTACTAAGGATTATTACATTTATGTTCATCAGATATTTGGACATTTAGTTTTCTTTTTCTGTAGCATCTTTGGTATCAGGATAATATTGGCTTCATAAAATGAGTTAGGAAGTGTTCCCTACTTTTCAATTTTGGGGGAGATTTTTAGAATTGGCATTGAATCTTAATATTTTTGATATAGTTCAACAGTGAAACCATCTGATCATGAGCTTCCTTGTTGGAAGGTAAGATTTATTTAAAAAAAAAAAAAAACAGAAGGAAGCTTTCATTCCAATATTTTTATCAGAACACTTAAACCCCAATATTTTAGCAAAATGATGGAATTTATGCAGTTTTTCACAGTTTCATCAAACTTCTTTAAAATTTCCCTCTTTCATGTCAATGGGAAAAATATTTCATCTAACTATCTGAATGTTAATCACTAGATTGATGTATTTAAACCTAAAAGTGAAAGTCGCTCAGTTACATCTGACACTTTGTGACCCCCACGGACTATGTAGTCCGTGGAATTCTCCAGGCCAAAATACTGGAGCAGGTAGACTTTCCTGTCTCCAGGGGATCTTCCCAACCCAGGGACTGAACCCAGGTCTCCCACATTACAGGTGAATTCTTTACCAGCTGAGCCAGGAGCCCACTGTGTAGTTATACCTAGTTTACCTTTATTTACTTCCTGGTTTACACATCACCTAGCCACTATCCTTTTATTATAAAGAACAATTACATGATGACAGATGTTCTCATTGTATTATTATCTGACACAGCAAAGTCTTCCAAAGTGTATTCAACAAAAGCTGAGAGAATGTGTTCTATCTTACAGGTGCATGGTAAGTTTCTGTACATATCTACTGAATTAATTTTAAACTATACACCTTTTTAAACTATGTGTTTTTATGGACACTTATATATAAGGAAAAAACATTCCACTTTGCCGGGAGTCAGCATGGGAGCTCCAACCCATGACAAGGTCATGCAGAGGAGAGCTTAACAGGCAAGGCGGATCAGGACTCGAGGGACTCCCTGGACCTGCTTGAGCATCTACCCCAAACCAAAATCTGTCTGTCTACTGTATACTATATTATGCCTTTCACCAACTCTTCTGACATTAACAGGGGGCTATCTCTGACCACCTTTCTCTGGAGAAAATCAACTTAGGTCTCTAGTTGATAAGTCTCCTGGGCATGAAAGGAGCATTTTAATTCAAACCCCCCTGTTAGCATTCTAGCTTGCTTGGCAGGTTTATCCAGACTCTTGCAACTACGCATATGATTGTTCACAACATCCCACCCATGACACGGGAAGCCTAAGCATTCTAAAAATCCTAGAGCTCTTTGAGGGGTAAAAAAAAGTTTTATGAAAATAATGCTGATGAAGGGTTTCATTGTTGAGCCAATGCTTGCTGCCAAGTTCCCATATCCCTTATCCATTGTGTGCCTGGGAGTGCATTAGTTAATATAGTTGGAATGTAAGAAAAACAAGTAGTAGCCTTGGTATTAACCACATCAGACCTTTGAGCTAATAAGTTCTTTTTTGTAACCCACTGCATCTTTGCTCCATGAGAATGTAACTCTGTTTAGTATTTTCTGAGGCTGACACAAATTAGAGGTATAAAGAAAAAACACTTCAAGGCAAAACAAGTTTTCTGGTTAATCAACCTTTATCAAAAAAGGGTCATAAAATGTCAACAGGCCTCCAAGGCCAGAAGATAATGTACACAAAATAAGACCCTTGTTTATTGGAAAGGTATACAGAAAAAACCCTGGTTTCAATAAGGGCAAAACTGCTGCAATGTTTGAGCTGACTCTGCATGACTTTGCATCTTTCATTTTCCTCTATGTACAAGTCAGAGTATAAAAGCTCTTTTTGAAAATAAAGTTATGGGCCTCGCTCACCGAAGCTTGATCTCCCCGTGTCATTCTTTCATTCGCCAACGCTGTTCATCCTGAGGGTATCCCTGGACTCTGCTGAGGCTATCCCTGGGCTCTGCTGAGGCTGGACTCCAGCACCACTTCATAAATGGTTTGAAAAATCTGAAATTAAAGACAATAGAAGCTACTATAGAAGTGTTTTTTTTTTTTTAATTTTTACTTTTATCCTCAAATTATTAAATAGTGTGTTATCTTTCAACTTGATATTTGAATATTACTGAATTTGGGTTGGGGTGATGTTTAGTTAGGCTAAAGTCTACTTCACTATACATTTCCAAAAATCTGAAGAATATAATAAGGTTAACAGCAATGTTATCCATAATTAGCTTAATTTTTTTGTTAATTTATGTCAACTGTTCAAATTTATTGCTTGCCACTTGAAGATTAATAACTCAACAAGTGAAACTCTATACCTTGAACTTTTTGGAAATATACTACATTATTTTGTATGTAGTATGATTAAGTATTTATTTATTTGGATAAATATAAATCTTTCATAATAATAATTTAATCCTATAATAGACACTATTATAATCCCCATTTTAGGCAAGAGAAATGGAGGCACATAAGATATGGACACATTTCCACAGGATGTGTCTCTGGAGTCCGTGATCTTCAGTTAGTCAGTTCAGTTGTGTCCGACTCTTGCGACCCCATGGACTGCAGCATATCAGGCTTCTCTGTCCATCACCAAGTTTCAGAGTTGGCTGTGATCTTAACAAATTCAAATACTGCCTCTCTGAAAAGCTTTTTGTAAATAAATGATTATGATCATGGGTGAATGATGGTTCCCAATTTTTTGTCCCCTTTGCCATTGCCTAATTGATAATGAGGGAGAATTTATTCCTGGATAATGAAAGTTATTCTAATATTTCATCACTCATGTTATTCAGATTGTGTTTGTTCATGTGCTTTTTACTATCTCACTTACTAAACACCTCCTATGTGTTAGGTTCTATGCTATGCATTGAACAAAATCAAAAGGTTTCTTGTGTTCGATTACCTGAAGAGTGAGGAAAAGCTAAGATACATAAAGAGAATCAGTTATTTATTTATTAATAAAGGCTTATTGTTGTTCAGTTGCTCAGTCGTGCCTGATTCTTTATGACCTCTAGACCTCAGTATGCCAGGCTTCCCTGTCCAGGAGCTTGCTCAAGCTCATGTCCATGTCCATTGTGTCAGCGATGCCAGGCTTCCCTGTCCAGGAGCTTGCTCAAGCTCATGTCCATGCCCATTGTGTCAGTGATGCCATGCTACCATCTGTCCCTTGTCATCCCCTTCTCCTCCTGCCTTCACTCTTTACCAGCATCAGGGTATTTTCCTACCAGTCAGCTCTTCGCATCTGAAGGCCAAACGTATTGGAACTTCAGTTTCAGCATCAATCCTTACAATGAATATTCAGGATTGATTTCCTTTAGAATTGACTGGTTTGGTCTCCTTGCTGTCCAAGGGACTCTCAAGAGTGTTTTCCAACACCGCAAAAATATCAATACTTTGGCACTCTGCCTTCTTTATGGTCCAACTCTCGCATCCATACATGACTACTGGAAGAACCATAACTTTGACCATACAGACCTTTGTTGGCAAAGTAACGTCTCTGCTTTTTAATATACTATCTAGGTTTGTCATGGCTTTTCTTCCAAGGAGCAAGCTTCTTTTAATTTCATGGCTTCATTTACCATTCACAGTGATTTTGGAGCCCAAGAAAATAAAGGCTGTCACTATTTCCATTGTTTCCCCATCTAAAAGCCAAACAAAGTTAAAACCACAATGTCATATGTGAAGTCTCATTGCTTATGGTAGAGGAATAGCAAAATTTGTGAAATGTTATCTCCTGTGGAGACCTTCATTCTGAATCTCTATCAAAATCATGAAACATATTTATGAAGCACCTCACTGCCAGTCATTGTACCAGATGTGCAAATAAAACAACACAGCAAATGACAAACATATCTCTTACCTCCAAAGAGTCTAACCACCCCCAGCCATCTCCATCACCTGTTGACCATTCATTCTCCATTTGCTAGTGCTCTCTCTGTCATTCTTTAGTTACTATTTCTGATTGCTTGCAACACAAACTCAGATGCTACACAAACATACTCACACACATTCAGAGATTATGAATCATTCATCAGATAATGCAACTAATTGGAACATGCTACCAGGAAATGTCTAATAGGAGATTTTGGATACTCTGCTTCTTTCTAGGTATCATGCTTTTTAGCTAAAGGGATATGCTTTCACATAAAGATGATTGGACCAGGAACAACAACAACAACAAAAAAGACTTGTTTAAGCCAGATTTAGTATTTGAGTGACTATTGCAGTTAGGATTAAATGATATTGTGTACATAATATTCCTTGGAAGATAATAGACATTCAACAGATTAGTTCTTTGCTTAAATGAGAAAATGTATGAAAGTATTTTTAAACCATAAAGCATGTATTTTCTCCCTTTCTCTCTCTCTCCCCACTATCTATCTCAATCAATCGATCAGATTATTATGTTTAATATTCAGCTTATTTTATTGCCTGTCTAAAGTGACTGTGGTAGTGGAAAACTATCTTTTATGTTGAATCGTTCACATCACATTGGCTGTGGGACAGTTGTTTTGGTAGCAATAACTTCGTTGTATCCTAAAATTATATTTTAAATATGAAATTTGGCTTACTTATGTGGAAGATCAGTACTATTTTTCATACCTGTGAATCTTTATTTTCATGCTTTCTGATTCAGAATTACCTTTTGCTTTGTAGAATTTTTTTTTAATCACACTTTGACCAAGGGAAACCTCTGTAACAAAGCATTAAATTTTGAAATCTAAGTATGAATTATCTCTGCAGTCAGGAGGGCATGGAGTTGGAGTCTGATGAAGTAGAATGAAAATGATTTATGGATCCTCTCCAGTTTCTGCTGTTTGATTCTCTGATACAGAGTTGCTTTGTTAAAGAGATGGCTTCTCTATCAGGATATTTATGATGATTTCATGGGTATGGTGTGCATGCAGTTACTTCATTCCCTTTCTTTATTAACTTCTGACTTTTTTATTATCATGCTATTTCTTTTTGCTATAAATAGTTAATTATTACCTTGATAGCACTGAGTAAAAACTTCTAATTTTTTACTTCTACTAACTATTGTTTGACTAGCAGTTACAGAGATTTATTTTTGCTAAACCCCTACCATGCTAGACAGCCATAAACCAAGGGACACAGTGCATTAAGGGAAAATCCTTCTTTTGTGGCAGTTCAACCCAAGGGAGTGTGTATGATTCCAAGTTCATTTAAAAAAAAAAAAAACTATTTATTAAGGGCCTGTAGATTTTGTCAAAGAAGTGTAGTTACCATCACTTAAACAAAGAGTTCCACTAATCAAATCCTAGAAAAATATATTGCTTTAATTAAGCTGTCACTGTTGACCAATATTATTACTGTTGATTTGTTAAAACAAAGTTCAATAAAAGGTCCCAATAAATTTAGTAGCAATCCTGTTGATTGTGGAGTATTGAATAAGAGAATAAATTATTCAAATTTTAGTAACCAACTTACAAATAAGTTCAAGATAATGCATAAGGATGAGTGTGCAATCTTCTTTATTGAATGTGTGATATGTTTATATCTTTTAATTTAATTCCCTGGTGTAAATTCATGTCATGTCAATACTAAAATGTCTGGGTAAAATTTAACATTTATAATTTTATAATTCCTTAGACATGATAGGTACAGAAACTTGCTTATTTCAGAAATAAGCCATGTCCATTGATTAGTCCATATGTTTCCAGTTGTATCTTTGGTATTCATGGTCTATCTTTCTGTACTAGTGAGCTACTTTGTGGTTTCTTGAATTGACCATATGGATTACATATGAATTATACACGTGGGTCTTTTTCCCTGGGACGTCAACCTTTTCTAACGTAATATTCTTAATTTAATATGCTCCCAAGTAGTTTGTGCCTACTTCTGTGTTGCTGTTCTTTAGTGGCTCAGTTGTGTCTGACTGTTTGCGACCCCATATACTTGTTTCCCCATATATATGCCATGAAGTGATGGGACTGGATGCCATGATCTTAGTTTTTTGAATGTTGACTACTTCTGTGTTAGTACTTATTATATTACATGGCATTCATATGATGTTGGTGAGTATAATTGTAGTGTCTACATCTTTAATCTTTATAGCCATATAAAACAGAAAACACATATCTGGCATGTGTTAGATGTTCAAGATATCTCTATTTTAAAAAATTAACAATTTTAACCCCCTTTCAAATCTAAATATATCTTTCTTGGAAAATTATACTGAAAGAATGACAAGGTGAAAATTTACTTTCTTATCTAACCTTAATATTTATCAATAATATATCTAATTGATGATGCCCCATAAATAATTGGTTATTATTTTGTATGTATTTCATTGCATACAGTGAATTGAATATATTATTTCATTAAAAAATTAACAATTAATTTAGTTCACATGAAAGACAATTTATAATCTATATTCAAAATAACTGTCTAAGAAAAAGTTTTTATATTGTTCATGTTACTTGGTATAAAACTAGATTTCCTGAAGCAAATATAGATGTATTATAGTCTGCCTCTAAAAATAAATTACAGAAAATATACGTGTCTCTTTGGAATCAAGATAGAATTCTGACCCAAAACTGAAGTCTTTGCCCAATTTCTACTTATTTCTAATATATATTGCTATTAAACTCTTTCCCTTTACTACAGATTATATGTGAATTTCATGAAAGGAAAATTAACTTCTATCACTTAAACAAGAGCATGTTTGTTATTTTTAAGCAATAATATACACTTTAAATAAAATATGGAAAAACTTTCAGTAAATGAAAATTTTCTAGTGTTTCTCAAAAGTATTCCTTAATTATTTCCTCTTCTTTTTTTTTTTTAATAAATATGAAATTGTCTGAAGTCATTTGAAGTGCAGAGTACAGACAAAAGAAGAAATAGAGGCTGGGGAATTGATAGGGTGACCCGGATTCAGGAATCAGATCCTCCCTTCACAACCAGTTTTTCTCTGTGGTTCAGTTTATTAGAACAAAGGCCTCTTTCAAAATTATTTGACCATTTAATTCTTGATTATTGGATATAATTTAATAATATGATGCGTCTGAAGAATAGCAAGCAACAATGAGGTGGTAAACTTACCTATTGGTTAGACTCCAAAAACAAAAGAAAGTATAAGATCAGTAATGGTTACCAGTACTAAACATCCAAACGGGATGGAGAAAATTTTAGCCCAAACCTGGCTATTGTCAAAAGAGGCATGGTAGATAGAGAAGAAATAATTTAATTGAAATTATTTACATATGGTCTAAGGAAATAAATACTCCCGTTTTATAACTTCTTCCATGCTTTTGAAACTTTTATAATGTTTAACCTCTACTGCCTCAGATTAAAATATTTTATGTTTAAAAATAAATGAAGAATAAATAAAAGTATAAAGAATAACATAACACTCTACCTACCAAATAGATATAACAACTGCTGACACTTCAAGCTGCTTATTTTGTATATTTTATTTTTAAAAGAATAACATATTACAGCAAAAAATAAAATGAAAAATAGAATATTATAAATCAAACTCAGAATTTTTCACTCCATAATTTTCTTTTCTCCTAACCTTGAGTTATGTCATAAGCTAAGTGAAGTTGGCATGTATCTATACCTCCTACATTTTTATGCTGTATATAGTAGTAATAATAACCATTTAATATATTTTAAAAAGCATAAATTGTACCATGCATGCATGCTAAGTCACTTCAGTTGTGTTCAGTTCTTTGCGAGTCCATGACTATAGTCCACCAGGTTCCTCTGTCCATGGAATTCTCCAGGCAAGAATACTAGTCTGGCTGGCCATGGCCCTCTCCGGGGATCTTCCCAACCCAAGGATTGACCTTGCATTTACTGAGGTTCCTGCATACAGGCAGATTCTTTACCTGTGGGAAATTGTACCATACATTATCTATATTTTGGCCATTTCCTTTCTTTCCCACTAACATGCCATTTTGGTGACTTATTCATGTCTAAAATTCATGTTCTAGTTCATTCGTGTTATCTGCTTTATAGCATTATATGAATATATTTCCCAGGATATTTCTCTTTATTCATTCCTCCCTCCTTTTCTCCCTCCCTCCCTCCTTTCCTTCCTTCCTTGCTTCCTTCTTTTAGTATATTTTATTTTGTTGTTATTGGGCATTCAGTCTGATGGTTGCAATTCGTATTCCTTTCCCCGTGATACCACTTTTAAATTGTGTATATTTCTGCTCTTATATTAGTTGTCTTTGGATTTTAACAAATATATTCAATTTGACAGTACACTAAAGTTTGTAGTTTTATCCTCCACCTAAACATTCCAGGATTCAGAATGCTTAAATATTGATTTGCCTCACATGCATCCTTTGAGGTTATTCTATATAGTCTTAATTCTATAGTTTTAACTCACCATTGGAAGTTATTGTGGTGCATATTGAGTTTTATTAAAATCATTAATTTTTATGCTTACTGTTGATATTTTCACCCTTTTCCTGAATTTTGTATATTTCCTTCTTTTCTACCCAAGTACGTTGAGCAGCAATATATGAACAACATTCTGTTGTATCAGAAAATGTCTTCGTTGACAGTGAAGTTCAAATGGGTCTCTTCAGTGACAGTTCAGATGGGTCTAGAATTCAAGGGTCATAGATATTTTCCTTAAGCAGCTTGAAAATTATATTGTATTTATATATTTTATTAATGTTGGTTATAAGTCACTTAATAATCCAACTGTTGTTCCTCTATATATATCTTGATTTTTCATATGATATTGCTTGTATGTGGAATCAAAAAAAAAGATATAAATGAACTTATATACAAAACAGAAAGAGACCCACAGACATAGAAAACAAACTTATGGTTACCAAAGGGGAAAGCAGAGGGAGGGAAAATTAGGAGTTTTGGATTAACATATACACACTACTATGTATTAAGTAGTTATCCAACAAGAACCTTTTGTATGGTACAGGGCACTATACTCAATATTTTGTAATAACCCATAAAGGAAAAGAGTCTGAAAACATAGATATACATGTATCATGATGCATGTATACACGAATCAGTTTGATGTACAACTGAAACTAGTACAACATTGTAAATCAACTGTGCTTTAATAAAAAAAAGTAAATAAATCATATGATTATCTCAATAGATGCAGAAAAAACATTTGACAAAACTCAACATCCAATTTTTGATTTAAAAGAATTAGCTCATAAAAGTAACTATAGAGGGAACATATCTCAACATAATAAATGCCATTTATGACAAAGCCACAGTTAAAACACTTCTCAGTATTTTCCTCTAAAATCAGGAATGAGGCAAGGATACCCACTCTCACAAGGTGGGAGTGTGGGACTCAGAGATACAACCTACTATGTATAAGATAGATAAGCAACAAGGATATATTGTATAACACAAGGAAATATAGGCATTATTTTATAATAATTGTACATTAAGTACAACCTATAAAAATATTGAATCATATGATGTATGCCAGAAATTAATATTGTGTATCAGCTATACTTCAGTTGTAAAAATCTGGCTTTAAATTCTGTTTCTGGCATCAAATAATTCTCTCATTTATATCTAATTTTTGGAACTTCAAAAAACATGAATATTGCTAAGTCATTTATAAAATGTAATTTAGTATTTTATATTTTTGTAATAAGAAAAAAACCCACATCAGCTAGGTCTGCTTTATTGTCTGATGTGCTTCATCACATACTTGAGTCTTAGAATTTGTCCACATCGTTGGCTAAAATTCTTAGTACTATGGCAAGGGACGTGGTGCATGTGCATCTGGGGAATTGCTTATGCCACGCTGTGTGTGTACGGATGTTTGTTTGTGGATGTGTGTTTAGGATGTTAAGTTTGAGTATTCTTTTTTGCCAATACACATTTAAACAAAATGTGTATTGAATTTAGGTCACATGTTAAATAATTTATCAATATCAAATGTTTATGATCAGAAATAAGCATTAGAAAAATTCCCCAAAACTCAATTGCAATGAAATAAGGAATTGAAAAAGAAGACTAGAACTTATATTTCTGTTTTCTTTAATGTTATGTTTTATTTCATATTAAGAATAATCTGAATTTCCTGGTATAACAATAAAAGATTGTGTCTTTCCCTTCTTCTAAAATTTCTTAAGAGAAAGGGTGACGTTACTGAATTGAGACCTGTTTTATTTCCAGTGTAGGCCTATGAAAGTGAAAGTGAAAGTCACTTAGTCATGTCCGACTCTTTGTGACTCCATGGACTATACAGTCCGTGGAATTCTCTAGGCTAAAATCCTGGAATGGGTAGCTTTTCCCTTCTCCAGGGACTCTTCCCATCTCAGGGATCAAACCCAGATTTCCCACATTGCGGGCAGATTCTTTACCAGCTGGAGCCACCAGGAAAGCCCAAGAATACTTGAGTGGGTACCTATCCCTTCTCCAGCAGATCTTCTTGACCCAGGAATGAAACTGGGGTCTCCTGCATTGCAGGTGGATTCTTTACCAGCTGAGCTACCAAAGAAGCCCATCTAAGCCTATAGTGCTATAAAATTCCCCTGGATACTGTTCAACAACATGCCACAAATTTCTTATTTTTCTTTCTTTGACTCATAAGTTATCTAGAAGTATTTTATCTAGTTTCCAGCTTGGGGAAATTTCCAGAAAATTT
This sequence comes from Ovis aries, assembly GCF_016772045.2. NCBI lineage: Eukaryota > Metazoa > Chordata > Mammalia > Artiodactyla > Bovidae > Ovis > Ovis aries. The sequence goes on along the minus strand of NC_056054.1, from coordinate 48,015,941 downwards.
TATTTATTTTTTTAAATTGCAATTTAATTTTACTGTGGAAAGAGAACATACTAAGACTTGAATTTTAAAAAAATCTATTGAGACAATTTTTTATGAGCTAGAATAAAGCCTATCTTGATACATATTTCAAATGTGATTGAAGAGGACTTCCTTGGTGGCTCAGATGGTAAAGCGTCTGTCTACCATGCGGGAGACCCGGGTTCGGAAGATCCCCTGGAGAAGGAAATGGCAATCCACTCCAGTACTATTGCCTGGAAAATCTCATGGACAGAGGAGCCTGGTAGGCTACAGTCCATGGGGTCGCATCTTTGGACACAACTGAGCGACTTCACTTCACTTCACTTGAAGAGAATGTATACTGTGCAGCTGTCTGGTAGAGTATTCTATAAATGTAAAATTACAGTAAATTCATTGATGGTATTAAAGTGTTTCATATCATAACTGATGCTTTTTCTTATTCTATTATTATTAAGTAATAGTTATTTAAGAAACCTGTAACTTTAACTGTGGATTTGCCATTTATTCTTTCAGTTTTAGAGCATGACTTTATATATTTTGAAACTTTTTTATTAGGTGAAATTAATTTAGGGTTTTGTCCTCTTGAATTATTTACATCTTATAATTATGAACGCACTTTCTTTATCTCTGGTATATTCTTTGCTCTGAAGTAAGGTTTTGTTGTTGTTGTTGTTGTTCTGTTATTTGTATAATCATCCCAACTTCATTCTGATTAGTCTTGTGTAGAGTGTGTTAGCCCATCTTTGACTTTTATTTATGCCTTTATATTTATAGTGTATTTCTGGCTATATAGAATATGTCCTTGCTTTTTTTTTTATCGAGTTTGACAATCTCTGCCTTTTAACTGGGATGTTGAGAACATTTTCTATTTAGTGTGATTATCAGTGTAGTTACATTTAGGTCCATGATCTGCTTTTTTTTGTCTTATTTGTTCCTTATTCCACTTTTGCTCTTTTTTTTTTTTTTGGCCTTTTGGCATCTTAAATATTGTCACCACCAAAAAAGAAATGGTAGATATGAGATATGGTAGAGATAGTGGTGTTAACTACCTCTGTGGTTGTGCACATTTTGATTTATATAACTGTATCAAATCAACATGTAGGACCCCTTAAACTTATACAATGGTATGTGACAATTATATCTCAAAAAAGCTGGAAAATAGTATTTTACTATATAGTATAAAAATTTTACTTTGTTTTGTCTCATTAGCTTACCTCCATGAAAGAAGAAATTTTTATGGGAAAAAACAGCATTTCTCATTGCATTTTTATTCTCACTATGAAATGCACAATTTAACATCAAAAGGTACATTTTTCAGATATGAAAAGAATTTTGTATTTATTAATTCATATCAAAAGATTTGGCTTCCAAGTAGTAATTTAGACGGTAGGAGCTATATATTTAAAGCTAATCAAATTTATGATGGATTTTTTTCCTGCATATCTACAAAAGTGACAAGGTAGTCAATTTAAAAGTATGGATTGATTAATAACTCTATGATTCTTTATTTGTAGATGAATATAGTCAAGGCAAACTAATTTTTTAATTTTAAAAGAATGATATGTACGTATTGTTAAAGCTATTTTTTAAAAGTCTTGTAGTTTTTCAAGAAATCTTAAAATTAGCTGAACAGATGTCTTTTCTCCTTCTAATATAAATAAAATCTCCAAAACAACTTGAAGACTCCTTCATGACTGTTTAAATAAAAGAAAAATTGTTAGCTCTCTTCCACTATTGGCTAGTTTTTACTTCACCAATAGATCTTTGTAATCCTCTGGCCCTTGCACTATACACTTTAGATTCTGTTTCAAATTTTAAAATAATCATCTTTGAATTTTACAGCATAAGTGCCTTAAATGGAAGGTGGCAACTGTCTTTTAGAACATAATATACATGTTATTTTTGTTCTTCATTGCTATAAAATCAGCTGAGATTTGGTGATTTCTCTTCTCACTCACTGGAGTTATAAGTTGCCCTACGTTAATAGTAAAGTTCATGAATAGTGATATCATATTAATTAAAGAAGTGTCATTTCAAAAGTGTACTACATTTCAAAATGAAGTGAGGAGCATTAGGGAGTTTGAGCAGAGGGCTTCCAATAATGGGGCTATGTTTTTAACAAGACCCTTATGGCAATAGGATTGAGAAGAGACTAGGTGTGAAACTGTCTAAAGTGAAGTGAACTGAAGTGAAGTCGCTCAGTCATGTCCGACTCTTTGTGACCCCATGGACTGTAGCCTACCAGGCTCTTCCCTCCATGGGATTCTCCAGGCAAGAGTACTGGAGTGGGTTTGCCATTTCCTTCTCCAGGGGATCTTCCCAACCCAGGAATCGAACCCGGGTCTCCCGCATTCCAGGCAGACGCTTTAACCCCTGAGAAACTGTCTAAGCAGGATACGAAATTTCAGACTATTGTCATAATCCCAGCAAGAGGTAATGGTGAATTGGTTCGGCTACTAACAACTCAGTGAAAGGGGTTATATTCTCAATATATTTTGAAGGCAGAGTTAGCAGTATTTTCTGATAAATGGGATATGAAGTATCAGAGCAAACAAAGGAATGATGGACGACTCTAAGCTATTTCTTCTGAACAATTACAAGTGGAATAGATATGCCATTATCTAAGAGAGTAATCAACACTATTTATTTTCATTCATTTTCATTCATTCTCTTAAACCTGGCAATTTGATTCTATTCCAAACCCTGGAAATAAATTGGACCTTCAAATGCCTTCCTGCTTGCCTACCCTGCAGCATTTTATTACTTTGGTCTCTTAGGAAACTCTTCCCCCTTAACTTTCATATCACTTGTTATTATTCCTACTTGGCCAAAAGTCTTTGCTGTATGTTTCTTTCTAAGTCACTGTTTGTGATTCACTTTCACTGATTTTGGTATACAAAGCAACTAACAAAATTGTGTACCTATTAATAAATAACTTAAATGTTGACTGAATGTGATTTATTCTTTTTTGCTCTAGGATGTACTGCTGTTGGCATGGCTAAATATAGAAAAACAAAGGCATTTTTCTCAAGTGACTAAATATGTATCAATCAAACAGTACAAATATGGCTTCAGAAATTTTAGCCTTATTCAAGAAATTTAACAATATCATTTAAAAGGATTAAGCATTCTTAAACCAGATCAATTTAATAGAAAATATTTGTTGCATTTTATAAAATGACTTTACTTAAAAATGTATAGAATTTCTGAAATGATTTCATTTAGCATGAATGGTCACTTTTAAATGGCTTCCATATGTATTTATAGTATAAAATAATTTCATGCAATTTGTGAATATTTTCTATTATTATTTCAATTTCAAATTATTACTGTGCATTATATTTATCCTGTGGCACCTCTGTTTATTATCCTTCACACATGGGGCAGTGATTTATTTTTCAGATATACAGATTTCATGATTTATTGGTGTACTTTAATATTTTCTATCTTGATTGCCCAAATGTTCCGCACCTGTTCTTGTGAATATGTGTTAGTCTTAAAGTGATTTAACACAGTTGCAAACCCTTAATGTAATGCTTTATCATGATCCAATGTGATTATATTGTGTAATGCAACCTTAGCTTATGTTTTTACACTCCTTGAGCTTTTAACGACCTATATCCTGTAGCTAATGAGAAATATTTCATGCTTTACTTAATGTGATCATCAAAGGGAGATAAGATTTTTATCCAGATAATTCAAAGTTTAGATTAAGTAGTTCTTTAAGATTCTCTGGGCTTCCCTGGTGGCTCAGAGGGTAAGCCTGTGAAAGGTCAGTATCTTTAAATGAAGTTATTAATATTCATTTGAATATATGTTCTCATACCATTTACTTTCTTCCTAAAATACTTTTCTAATTAATGTTTATCAGTGATTTTGTTTTGTGTTTTGTTTTCCTTTAACCAGTTAGAAATAATGTTGTTTACTTCCACTTTCTTGTTTAGATTTTGGAAGGAATGGTATAGGATTGTAAATATATGTTTGTATTTATTTCCCTTTAGTTTTATAAAGAGAAACATTGTGAGTTAAATATTCTGATTGTGATGAACTGTGTGTCTTTCCAAGGATGTTTTATCAAAGACTTAAGGGCGCTAAAGACTGTTGGTTGCTTCTTTGTTAATTTGTTTATTTTACATATAAAATGCATATGTGTAAAGTGGGAAGCCTTATTGGGAGTTACTTAAAAATTAGACTATAATGCCAACTTAAGAAGTTTTTAATCTTTAACATTTCATTATACAAAAGCTAAGTATTTTTAGAAAATTTCTAGTAGTAATAACTAATAATATATAACAAATTTCAATTTTTACATTTGTGGGTGCCAGTATTCAATTGACTGGCTCACAGGGATGGTGTTATTGCCTGTTGGGAGGCAATTTTCCATGGTGTTTTTATACATCGTGTGACAACTTTTGTCCTTGACTATCTTTTCAAGGATGTTTCTGAAGCAAACAGACTTAGAAGAAAAAGATGTTATCTTCCTCCATGGCAAAAAATGGATTGTTTTGAGTTTACTTTAATCAAAATAAGATCTCCCTCTGGGGAAAGTGTTAAAGAGGCTTGCTGAAACCCTCTTATAGAATTGGGTTTTTTCTAAATTCAAAAATCCTCCACTGTGACATAAGCCTACTTTATAGTACCCATCTAAGTCATTCAGCATCACCACCTTGGTTCTTGGGATGGAAGGGAATTGATGAGAATCTGAAGCTTGTATCAATAAAGTTCTTGTCTCTGATCCAAGAGTCTACTTTCAGTCTCAAGTGTGGAATGCTTACATATTAACTTTCAAGTAGGATAAAATCTCTGACCTTTGACAGTTCTTGACACTACAGTTGTTTTACAGAAGAAATAACAGTCTCAGGCAAAGTAAAAAAATAGCTCAACTCCCTAGAAGTCATTACTAAAGTATTATAGAAGTAGAACCTGGTCTCTGGCTCTAGGTTTGTGCCATTACATGATGCTGCCTCTAAGCATGTGGACTTTTACCCTATAATATGTTAAATTTATGTATCTTGGGAAGTGACTGAAGCTAAAAACACAGTCAGGACTCTCTGGCAGTTAATTTTAGTAGTGAAGACTTAATCAGACATTAATAAAACAACATATTCATTAAGATTCAGTTATGTATTCAGTATAGCAAACAGAGATTTTTTAAAAAATAATATATTTTATATTTAAAAGTTGACGAATAAAAATAGTTTTTAAATTGTAGTTTGGTTTTGAAAATTTTGTTCCTAGAATTTGTAAAGATAGAGAAATAGATAGTATGGAGAGAGTAATACATAACTCCCATCTCCACCAGTACCTTTTTTCCCCAAAATGCTTCTCTCCCTCTCCCTCTTTTGCTCTCTCTTAAATAAGTGCACATGCAAATGTATTTTGTGATGACTTTCAGGAGGAAATCACGTTGCCTAATAGACTATCACTAGTAGTCCTACAATTTTTGTTTAGGATTTAGTACTCTTGGTATCATAAGGCAAATTTACTTCAATGTTGGGAAAGCTGTCTATGAGGAACACCAAAATGTAATAAAATTTTGAACTAAAAGTTTAGACACCATAATCTACTCTCATCTGTGTCACCAGCTGTATGACCATTGTCATATCACTTACCTTGTTTGTTTTTCAATTTTTTGTCATAGGGAAAAAAAGTATTGATCATTTTCAATTATTTTAAAGGGCTTTCACACACTTTTACCAGTTCTAGCAGTTGACATTTCTTGATTTGGGGTGAGAAATATGAAACTTTCAAAAGAAACATAGGTCTCATTATTGCATTACATTACTTCATAAATAATTTGAATACAGTAAGCATTAGCTTCCCTCATAGCTCAGTCAGTAAAGAATCTGCCTGCAATGCAGGAGACCTGGGTTTGATTCCTGGGTCGGGAAGATTGCTGGGTTGGAGAAGGAAATGGTTATCCACTCCAGTATTCTTGCCTGGAAAATCCTATGGACAGAGAAGCCTGGTGGGCTATAGTCCATGGGGCACAAGAGTCGGACATGACTTAGCGACTAAACCACCACCACCAAGCATTAGCTACTATATTTGATCTATTTAATATTCTTTTTGTGTTCTACTTATATCCATACTAGCAGTAATATTTCCTTGCAATTTTCTTAAAATAAACTGCTGTTTTATTTTAATGCTGAATTTCATAATAATCTTATTTGCCAAAAACTTATAGATAGTAGGTGTATGTAGTTCATATACCACTACTATGTAATTTATGGACCAAATTTAAATTTTTAATTGCATATAAAATAAAGGACATTTTATATTGTCCTCTATATCATAGTCCAACTCTTGGCATCCTACAGTAATTACAGTGCTATGAAAATTGTGTTATTCTATTATTACTATAGAGGCTGTGAACAAATTTTAAGATAAAATAAAATTCAATCTTAAAAAAGTGAAAGCAATAGCAGTCACAAATTAAAAGACATGTGCTTCTTGGAAGAAAAGCTATGACAAACCTAGACAGCATATTAAAAGACAGAAACATCACTTTGCCTACAAAGGTTGTATAGTCAAAGCTGTGCTTTTTCCAGTAGTCAAGAACAGATTGTGAGTTGGACCATAAAGAAGGCTGAGCACCAAAAAATTGATGCCTTTGAATTGTAGTGCTGGGGAAGATTCTTGAGAGTCCCTTAGAAAGTAAGGAGGTCAAACCAGTCAGTCAGTCCTAAAGGAAATCAATCCTGAATATTTACTGAAAGAACTGATTCTGAAGTCAAATCCAGTACTTTGGCCATCTGATGCAAAGAACTGACTGATTGGAAGAGACCCTGATGCTGGGAAAGATTGAAAACAGGAGAAGAAGGGGGCAGCAGAGGATATGGTTGGATGGCATCACCAGCACTGAGTTTGAGCACAACTCTGGGAAATGGTGAAGGACAGGGAAGCTTGGCGTGCTGTATTCCATGAGGTCACAGAGTCAGACATGACTTAGTGACTGAACAATAATAAAAATACATACGCCCCAGCTTATGTGCTCATGTAGAGTTTTATTTGGGGCATTCAGTTTTTCATTAAAGAAGGAAGGCTTTTTACATAGTTTGCATAATAATCTTTCTTTGTGTTTTTTTAGGTAGATATAATAGGAAATTTGAATGATAAATCATCACAGTAATACATTTTGCAATAGTGACTGTATACAGATGTCACTTCTTTCATCCTAACAGTTTGTTTACTAAGGTTGTTTCTGGGTTGCATGTTATTGAGTGAAATGTATCAACTAATAAGTAATTTAGACTAACTTCTGACTTTAATCATTTTATCATTATTAATATTGAAAAGTATAATATTTTTAAGTAAAAAATCAGTACTCATTCTAAAATGTGACATATGTTATACAATAAGGAAATTATAATCCCTTGATCATTCAGGTGATTTTGTATTTTCAAATGAAATTATTTGTACCAGTATTTTTATCAGTGAAAATGTTCAGTTCAGGAGCTCAGTCATGTCCAACTCTTTGCAACCCCATGAATTGCAGCACACCAGGCCTCCCTGTCCATCACAAACTCCTGGAGTTCACCCAAATTCATGTGCATCGAGTCGGTGATACCATTCAGCCATCTCATCCTCTGTCGTCCCCTTCTCCTCCTGCCCCCAATCCCTCCCAGCATCAGAGTCTTTTCCAATGAGTCAGCTCTTCGCATGAGGTGGCCAGCATATTGGAGTTTCAGCTTCAGCATCAGTCCTTCCAAAGAACACCCAGGACTGATCTCCTTTAGAATGGAAATGTTAACTCAGAATAAATTCAACATCATACCTCATATATTTATCAATGATTTTGTTGTAGAATCCAGCCTAATTCTACAAATGAAAAATATTCAGTGCCAAAAGTGAGCTAACACATATCGTTTCTATCACTAACTTACTTAAAGGCAGTTATTAATATAACAGAGTAAAAACAATGGAATTAGTTTTCTTGTAATGTTGTACATTCATACTGGCAATCAAATTCATTTTAGTTAGACGAGTGTGTTAGTCACTCAGTTTTGTCTGACTCTTTGTGATCCCATGGACTGTAGGCAGCCAGGCTCCGGTGTCCATGGAATTCTCCAGGCAAGAACACTGAAGTGGGTTGCCATTTCCTTCTCCAGGGTATCTTCCTATCACAGGGATTAAACCAGGGTCTCCTGCATTGCAGGTAAATTCTTTACTGTCTGAACCACCAGGGAAGAGCATCATTTTAGTTAAATTAATCCCAATTCTGTGAGCCATTTGCTCTTTACTTTCTGCTTAAATGTTTCTATGTATTATTGAGTTTCCAAGTAATTTTATTTATCATATTGCTCAAAGTTTTGCTGCCATTTTCCTATGTTGTTTTGTCTGAACTTCTTTTTCAAAAAATTTTCATTAAAAATAATTCTTAGGAATTCCTAGTTGTTATAACAAAGCATCTTTTGAATTCTATCTTATAAATCAATTACATGAAATAATATTTTACCTCCTCCTTTTAGGTAATGATTTTTTATCAGTTCAGTTCAGTTGCTCAGTCGTGTCTGACTCTTTGTGACCCCATGGACTGCAGAGATTATGGAGATTACGTAATTACAGAGTTACCGAGATTATGGGAGAGCAAAAAACCTCATTGGTTATGGCTCAGAAATTCTCTTATTTTCTTATTTTCTCACCACTGATCATCAATAAACCTTAAGGCAAGCGATTTGCAAGCCAGCAGCTTCTACAGTTGAAGGGAACTGTTTTTAGTCTCTTTCCAATTCCTCAAACATTACATCTCAGATTATATAAACTATACCAATGATAAATTTCTAGTTTCAAAAAAGATGATTTATACATAACTTTAAAAGAACATCTGTTTCTTACAGTGGCTGAAGCAGTACCAGTACTAACTGAGGCTGAATCACCCCCCTGGGCAAGTGGTTGTCTTTCACTTCTATAATTTTACATGTGTGGAAAATACCAAATAAATCTATCTTCCCTTGTGCTTTTATATGTACTCAAATGCTCACAATCATAAATCTAGTTGTTGTAACAAAGCATCTTTTGAATTCTATCTTTTAAATAAATTACATGAAACAATATGTTACCTCCTCCTTTTAGGTAATGATTTTTCATATTTAAGGCTGATTTATTAGGCTGAAACTACAAAAAGGATACCATTTCTTCACCTACATCACACCCCTCTGAAGGACTTTTGCTGTTGCTTGAAAGCTGAGAGAAGCTTTGTATTTTCTAAATTTTACTTTCCTTCATAAAATTTTAGAAATTTAATATATTGTATACTCCTGAGTTATTCGTCTATACCCAAAGCATTTGCCTTTATCTCCACATGAAGGTCCACCTATAGTTAGAATTTATGGTTGCTATGATCTTAGAGCATTTTTTTTTTTGATCTTAGAGCATTTTTAAAGCACTTTACACTGTGTGATATTAAGCAAAAGATATTTCTGTGTTGGCTCACATGTTTCTAGGGGAATTTTATCTTTCTACTTGTTGTATATACCTACAGGAGTTATACTAACATAATGTCAGCATTGTATAATATAAAGTTAAATTCTATTAGACTGATTTTTTTTCGTGACTATTTTGCCTACATGACCAAATTTGATTTGTGAAGTAAAACATTCTCTCACTGTAGCGAAAATGCATGGAAACTAACCATAAGGGATAGAAGCAATTAAGACAATATTTGGGTCTATGGTTACAGTTAAAGAGGTGCTTATCAGTTTAGCAATTTTTCGTGAAGATTGAATAGTGCTCCCAAATAAACTGCTGCCATGAGACTTACTTCAGATCATGTAAAACCATTAACAAAGCTTTAAAAGAGCATTCCAGGAAGCATTATATGTTCTCAAAGGATAGCTTACATTATTTTGACATGCTTAGAATATGTCTACAACCTGTTAGTCATCATTATGAAATACAGAGTTGTTTGATTTTGTATTTTGAAAATGTATTTTAGACAAGTCACAGTTTAACTGCTACTGGACCTCACTGTTTTCTGTTAAAATGGTTATAGAATTACAGAGAAGAACTGCATTCCAACATATTAAGGAGTAGTGACATTTGCTACTATAAATACTTTCTGATATTCATAAAGATTTTTAAATCTAATGATCCCTAAGTGGTAGTGGACCACCCTATCCAACATAGACTCTCTCCAATTCATGTCATGCTGATAGTTTCTGTAATTAAAGAGCTTGGTGCACAAGTCCTAATATCTGCTGTTGAATCATATGTGTATGATACATATGTACATAGAATACAGTATTTGTGTCTGCATGCATACATAATTATATATAATCATGTAAATATACAGTCATACATACATAATCTCATATATATATATAATACACACACACACACACACATATACACACACAGCCTTCCCTGGTGGCTCAGCAGTAAAAAATCCAATGCAGGAACTGTAGGAGACATGAGTTGGATCCTTGGGTTGGGAAGATCCCATAGAGGAGGGCATGGCAACCCACTCTAGTATCTTGCCTGGAGAATCCCATGGATAGAGGAACTTGGCAGGCTCAGTCCATAGGGTCACAAAGAGTTGAACATGACTGAAGTGACTTAGTATGCATACACGCAGACACATACACACACACACACACACACACACACACACACGTATATAAGTATATATGGTCTTCATGAACATGTCCAAAGTCACAAGCTTGTGACTTTGTTTGTTTAGGTATATGAAAAAGTATAAGTTTACCAAATGAATTAAGAACAAAATTCACAAGTTTTCTACTAAATATGACACTGCACATTTGTGCATGTCCTTGCAAAGGCCATTTCTTTACAAACAGGGATCTGTAGGATTGTTAACGCTAGCTGAAGCTTCCTGTTTATTCACCCATTCTGGGATTTCCCGTTTGCCAGCACTACAAATGCACTGTATTATAAATGAGAACAGCTTGTTGAAGGCTGTGTTTTAATGTTTTCTGGAAATAGATGAAGACAACATGTTCTGATATATTTGTAGCAAATCCAGTTAGGAGCTTATTTAGGGAGTTTTTGTTTTTCTTTCTTCTTTAACAAACATAGGAAATATGTTCTTGTAGTGGTATCAATAATAATTACAGTTTCTTCCTAAAGAAAATAATTATGCATGCTTTAAAGTTAACTTCCTTTTTGGAAAACAGTTGGTATTCAGGGTTTTGTCTAGGTAAACAATATTTACATAAAAATAATAGAAAGTTATTTTTCATATAAACCTTAAAATTCCTCTGCATTGCCGCACAAAAAGTGATAGTAGTTATAAATAATTATTATTAGTATAGTATAGTAATGATATTTTTAGTAATGGTTTTGTTTAATGATCATAGATCAATTAATAAACTCTTGTCATTCCTATTTATTTATTTTAGTGGATTTTGAAGAAATATCTGAATAATAATCATTTTTCTGGAAAAAAAGAGTGAGAATAAAATAAAGTCCCTCCTATATAACCTGCCAACATATTTTGCTTTCTGTACCCTTACATTTTTGCCTACTTCATAATCCTAATCTAGACTGTCACTTCTTAAGAGTTCCATGCAATTTTTGAAAATTTTCAGCAGTTCTTAAAAATAGTAGATAAAATTGTGATATTTGATAAAGTTGACCTTTGCTTTTTGATATGTGTGGGTGTCAGTGTGGGTGTTTTGTGGATGAGTGTGTGTGTGTGTATGTGTTTCAAATGTCAACATAAAAGATGTATCACAATATAATAGTAGAATTTTGGATATATTAACAAGCCTAAATTTATGCAGTTTCAAATGGGACAAAGAATTAGCATTACAAACTGTAGCAGTTTATAATGAAAGTTGTTTACATTAAAAGTACATGACAGAAATGTAAGAAAATGACTAAGTGCAATATGAAAGAAAAATTACTTAATTGAACACCCCCAAATTTAAAGTTTAAGTATAATCATGGTATGTATAAATATGCAACAATTTGTTCTATTCTTCCCCAGTGATTTATGTTTCATCAAGTGTAGTTACCTTCATTACTGATCATTTTTTAAAACAAAATTTTATGTGACAACATTGTGTGTTAAAGTGAACTACAAAACTATTTAAAATTGTGCAGCTTCAGAATGATGCATGGTTCACTGCAAATTGCAAAGGGTAAGGAAAAATGGAATGAATTTCTAATAGACCTTAATTTCATCTTTAAAAAATAGAGTTTGTTAAATGAGCATCTTAAGAAGTGTTAAATTATGCACATATATATAAAACATTAAAAGGATATTTGTACTGGGTGGCTAATTTCATCCTTAATTGCTGAGTTTATTTACAGGATACATGGTACCATTACAGATTTCTATCTTTTCAATTATATTGTTGAATTGCTTACACATTTTTCCTAAAAGATTCGACTTCATCAGTAAATCACTTTTTCTATTCATAAAATATATTTTGCAGATGGACCTTCTCCTTTTTGTAGTGCTGTCAAAATACTTTTTGGATGTGAAAAAAACATGTTTAACCTTCTTTTCCAAATATTCATTTTACAATATTTATGCATGGTATTTTCTTTTTTAAGGTTTAGCATTTTTAAATTATGTCTAAAATAGATATAGTAAGAAAGTGTACAAATATGAAGTGTATAGCTCAATTACTTTTTACTTATGATTCCTCTGAATAACCATCACCTTGATCAAGATATTAAACATTTCTATTACATTAGAAAATTCTTTCCTGCTGCTTTAGCCACCCACCAGGGGTAATCACTCTTCTGACTTCTGTCAACATCAATTCAGTTTACTTGGAACAAAATGTCTGTGGGATTCACTCATGTTGTTGTGTTTATCAGTAGTTCATTGATTTAAATTGCTGGTTTGTTTTCCATTATAGGGATATGCAACAGATTAGTATGCCATTCTCTTGATGATGACCATTTGAGTTGTTTCTAGCTTTCTTCTATAATGAATAAAGTTGGTATGGATATCCTTGTTCTTGTGCTTTGTTGGACATGTATACTCATCTTTCTTGGCCATATACTTGAAGTACAATTGCTGAATCATAGAGTAGGTATATGGTTAGTGGTAATAGCTAAAATTTTAATAGTTCTCAAAAGTTACACTTCTACAAATAATCAGAGGAGAGTTCCAGTTATTCTACCAGTTATCTTTCCCAACGCTTGGTATTTTCAGTTTTTTAAATTTTAGACTTTCCGGTAAATGTATTATATAGTGTATTGTGATTTTAAGTGGCAATTCCCTGATGAATAATTGTATTGACTATCTTTTGAATGCTTATTGGCCATCTGGTCAGTTTCTTTGGTATGCTATTTGTTCAAGCTTTTTGACTATTCTTTATTTATTTTTGGTCTTACTTGATTTGTGCTAATTCTTTATACATCCTAGATATAACCCCTTTGGTAGATAGATAGATAATGAAAATGTTATCCTAGTGTATCACTTGTCTTTTCAGTCTCATACTGATAATTTTCATTAACTAAAGCTCTTAATTTCAATGAAGTCCAATTATGTTTTTATTTTGTTATGGTTTTTTATTTTGTACCCTGTTTAGGAAACCTTTGCTTACTTTAAGTTCATGAAAATATTCTCCCATGATGTATTCTAGCTGCTTGATTATCTTAATTTTGCACTCATATTTATGAATCATCTTTCATTAATTTTTATATATGGTGTAAGTTAGGAGTAAAGTTTGTCAGTTTCTTCCTCCCATATAGATATACAAAAGTTCGAGCCTCATTTGTTGAAAATAAATCATAGCTCTTCTTCCATAGCTTTGCACTGGCACCTCAGACGGGGAGTATTCAATATTTCACCATTAAATATGTCAGCTGTAGCTTTTTGATTTTTGTTTTTGCCAATAGCTTTATTGAGAAATACTTGATACATGACAATGTATTAGTTTAAGGTGTATAACATAATAATTCAATATATACATGTATATTTTACAAAATGGTTGCCACAATAAGTTTAGTTAACATCCATCAGCTCACAGTTATAATTACTTATTGTTGCAATGAGAACTTTTAAGATTTTCTCTATTAGCAGCTTTCAGATGTATAACACATTCTCAATATTTTCAAAGTTTCATGTTTTCAAAAGAGTAGCCAACTTAGACTCCATGTGTTTGTCATCAGCACTACTCTGACAGTAGGCTAGCTATGAGAAAGCCTGAAAATGAAAAGTGAAAGTGAAGTTGCTCAGTCATGGTAGACTGTAGCCTACCAGGCTCCTCTGTCCATGGGATTCTCCAGGCAAGAGTACTGGAGTTGGTTGCCATTTCCTTCTCCAGGGGATCTTCCCAACCCAGGAACTGAACCCAGGTCTCCCGCATTGGAGGCAGACTCTTTAACCTCTGAGCCACCAGGGAAGCCCTGCGTATATCCCAAAAGTTTCTCATTTTTTCAGGTTATAGCTTGAGATTTAATATTCATTTAAGTCATTCTTATTTATTCATTTGTATGTGACTATTTTAAACTCACCATGGGACCCAAATAAGTGAAGCTATCATCCTCCAGCTTATGCAGCCATTTTAGATGATGACCAAGTGAGATAATAGTCTACAAATTCACTATGAAAAGCCCTCTTCAAAGGTATTCCAGTGTTTCTTAAATTTGGCCCTAATGACATTTTGAGCTGGTTATCCCAAATGCCAATTTTGTTGTGGAGTACTGTCCTGGGAATTGTAGGATACTCAGCAGGGTTCAAGCCCTCTACCCACTGCATACCAAGACCAATTCCTTGTTGTGACAATCCAGAATATATCCAGACATTGCTAAATGTCCTTTTTTGAGGGGTTGGAGATGGTAGGGAAGATAAAATAATCCCTCATTGGAAAATCACTAAGATACGTTGATATTCACCACAATACAAATACTACCTATCTTTTGCCATATAATGTATCCCAATATGATAACCTGATCAGTTTTTATATCACACAAGTAACATGGTTTTCCTCTAATTTAGACTGCTTTTTTATCCTCATAACCACTCTGCCCTGATTTTTTTAAAATATTGGGGTAAGCAAGTCATTTATCTTTCCATATATATTACATTTTGGGGCTGGATGCATGACTTCATCATTTCTTAAAAGACAGTCTTGAAAGATACTATAATTTTTAATCTAAACACCTTTACTAATAAGCTTTTGTCATCTTTCACCTATTTAACAAAGTGAGACCAGTTTTATGCTTACCAAACAAAAGCAAATGATTATTATATTTTTATTTCAGGAAACCTAGGGCTTACGGAGCGCATTAAATTCACTTGATGCTTACCTGTTTCCATTTGTTTTGCCTTCACTGCACTATGAAGGTACAGTGTGTAACGTCATTCTCCTCATTTAAATTGACATTTATACTCATGGCGTCTTTCTTCATGTGCTAAACTTCTATTCACCCTTCAAGATTTTTACTCATTTTGATAACGTCTTCCACAACCCAATTTTTGGGAAAAAAAAAACAAACCTCCTAGAACAATTTGTTGCATTTACCATTTCACTCTGTAATTTATTGCTGACTCTTAGCCTCTTAGCTTATGTAACATATCATATTCTAGAATGAAATAAATCCTAATCAATTTACTAATTATAGTTTTTAATTTATAAATTAACATTTATTTTCCAACTGAGGATTAAATATTTTCAAACTCCCAATATCTAGCTTAATACCCAACACAGCTATCATGTGAGAAATGTCAGTATCGTATTTTAAATATTAAACCTGATGGACAAGATCATTAGATGAAAATAAAATAACCTTCATTATTTTTTAACTTTAAGGCTGGTTAACAATCTAAATAGATTAGCTATAATGATAAATTTAAAGATCTTAGGATATAATCTAGGAACTAAACAATTTCAGTAAGATTCAGAAAATTTAAGATTCTTTATATATATATAATAGTTAGGCCTGAATTTTATAAAAGTTGCCTAAGAAATAAAATTTTTAATCATCATAACTATGTTTATTTAAAATTTGCTTAGAAATAGCTCCCAAAATATGAATACATATGTGTGTGTGTGTGTGTGTGTGTGTATGTAACGTATGTATACATAATGAAGTGAAGTTGAAGTGAAGTGTTAGTTTCTCAGTCGTATCCTGCTCTTTGCAGCCCCATGAACTGTCACTCACCAGGCTCCTCTGTCCGTGGGATTTTCAGGCAAGAATACTGGAGTGGGTAGCCTTTCCCTTCTCCAGGGGATGTTCCCAACACAGATCGAACCTGAATCTCCACACTGCAGGCAGATTCTTTACCGTTTATGTTACCTGTATATTGTATATACATGTAATTAATTTATGCACATTATGATTTATGTGTATATAATATTAAAGATATACATATATATATATTTCTATCAGAGTTTAGCTAGGAGAAACTACTATAGTCATTTTAAACAAAAAGATCTAATTTCGGAAATTAGATGCTTAAAATTGTCAGAAAGACTGGAGAATCAGGCTCTAGATTAGGCTTCCAGTGATGATCCCTACAGAACATTGCAGAACTGCTACTTTGCCACAATTAGGAAGTAGGGAACTCTGGGAACACACCACTCTGGCCATTACCAGAATTGTCATGCAAGCCACAAAATACCTACTTAGTTCAGCTCAGTTCAGTCACTCAGTCGTGTTCAACTCTTTGTGATCCCATGAACCGCAGCACGCCAGGCCTCCCTGTCCATCACCAGCTAAAGTCTACCCAAAGCCAGGTCCATTGAGTTGGTGATGCCATCCAAAGATCTCATCCTATGTCATCCCCTACTCTTCCTGCCTTCAATCTTTCTCAGCATCAGGGTCTTTTCAAATGAATCAGCTCTTCGTAACAGGTGGCCAAAGTTTTGGAGTTTCAGCTCTAACATCAGTCCTTAGAATGAACACCCAGGACTGATCTCCTTTAGGATGGACTGGTTGGATCTTCTTGTAGTCCAAGGGACTCGCAAGAGTCTTCTCTAACACCACAGTTCAAAAACATCAATTCTTCAGCTCTCGGCTTTCTTTATAGTCCAACTCTCATATCCATACATGACTACTGGAAAAACCATAGCATTGACTAAATGGACCTATATTGACGAAATGATGTGTCTGCTTTTTAATATGCTGTCTAAGTTGGTCATAACTTTCCTTCCAAGAAGTAAGTGTCTTTTAATTTCATGGCTGCAATCACCATCTGCAGTGATTTTGGAGCCCAGAAAAATAAAGTCTGGCACTGTTTCCACCGTTTCCCCATCTATTTGCCATGAAGTGATGGGACTGGATGCCACGATCTTAGTTTTCTGAATGTTGAGCTGTAAGCCAACTTTTTCACTCTCCTCTTTCACTTTCATCAAGAGGCTCTTTAGTTCTTCTTCACTTTCTGCCATAAGGGTGGTGTCATCTGCATATCTGAGGTTATTAATATTTTCCCAGCAATCTTGATTCCAGCTTGTGCTTCTTCCAGCCCATCATTTTTCACGATGTACTCTGCTTATAAGTTAAATAGGCATGGTAACAATATACAGCCTTGACATACTCCTTTTTCTATTTGGAACCAGTCTGCTATTCCATGTCCAGTTCTAACTGTTGCTTCCTGACCTGCATATAGGTTTCTCAAGAGGCAAGTCAGGTGGTCTGGTATTCCTATATCCTTCAGAATTTTCCACAGTTTATTGTGATCCACACAGTCAAAGGCTTTGGCATAATCAATAAAGCAGAAATAGATGTTTTTCCGAAACTCTCTTGCTTTTTTGATACTCCATCGGATGTTGGTAATTGATCTCTGGTTCCTCTGCCTTTTCTAAAACCAGCTTGAACATCTGGAAGTTCACATTTAATGTTTTGCTGAAGCCTGGCTTGGAGAATTTTGAGCATTAGTTTACCAGCATGTGAGATGAGTGAAATTGTGCAGTAGTTTGACCATTCTTTGGCACTGCCTTTCTTCTAGATCCTTACTATTAAAATGAACACAGTATGACCCACCACCTCTCTTTCCACTTTCTAATTCTGAGTGACAAAACCTAAGTCCCTGTTGGAGTCTCAGCTGCAGGGAAGTGTGGAAAATATTCTGAACTCTATGTCCATTGTCATGCAGAATGGTACAAAAAGGAGATTAAAAGAAAGACCGAAGAAGCCAACTGAATCCAATCCAGTTTGTAAATGGCTGAGTCAGGATTTGTCCGCAAATAGAGTGATTTCAAGATCAGAGTTTTACAGCTCAACCTTACAAAGTAGATTTACAAGACTCTGCTATATTCTCCTTAATGAATTTTGTATGCTCTTCAGCATAAGCCACTAAGCTTAGAGCTATAGGGAAACAAGTCTGAGGGCACAGAGACCAATAAGTCTGGGCCCTCCAAAATTGTATCTGGTTTGAAAATTAGGAGGGGAAGTATGGTTTACTGCTTAAAGAAAATTCTCAGCCATGCTCCATGGCTTGCTTTCCTTCTACTGCTAGCAAGGCCATGCAGGTGAATTTCTAGAATGAGTAATTGCAGTGTTTAGATATCCCACTATAGTCACAGGATTTTTTACCATACTTTATGCCTCTTCTCTTAGATAACACTTGGCTGCAATTTCTGGAGCAGGTGGCACTTGAGAATCAAAAATACCTTGAGGCAATTGAACATCCCTATGCTTACAGTCTGGCCTATAAAAGAATGTTAAACTAGCAGGTGTCCACTCCGTGAAACAGTCTGCCCACAAACCAAAAACAGATATTTCTTTTTCCTTAGGGAGGGAGAATATTTCTGGCTTTGAGAGATTAAGGAACAGAGGAAAATTCCTGAGATATTAGCACTGTAAAGAACATTGTGTGTGCAAGTGGACAAGCTGTCCCAAATTCCTGACACACTGCAGAGATGGTACCATCCAGACACTGTGGTATTTCTTTTTCTTTTTTCCTTCCAGAGAACATTAGACAGGCCTTTGTAGATGTTTTCTTTGTGCCTAGAATGCTGGCAGATTAAAGCACATAAATTGGTGTCAGTCTTGCTAAAGTCTTGTATATGTTAATACTACATGTTCACACTGCTAATATGAATAGTAAAATGAAAAAATAAACACTAAATAAACCCTTTCATTTGGAGATCATTGAGGACAAAAAGTAGCCAGAAATAAGCAACTCTAGATCTTGTAAAAATAACTGATCGAATTAAACATAACTTTAAAAACTATATATAAATTGTTTTAGATTTGTGAAAAGAATGGGAATGAATTGTTCCACTGAGTTTTTAATGTTTGTTAGTAAAACTCACCAAGTAGATATAAAATTAAGAAGATGAAAGAAAGAAATTAAATTCAGCATAGTTTAAAACACTATCACCTGTGTTTTGAGTCAAAGGATGCAGAAAACTACATAAGCATTTACTTGAGTTTTCAAAGCACCAATAATAATCTCAGGTAAAATGCAATCTTAGAGGTTCAGTTCAGTTGCTCAGTCGTGTCCAACTCTTTGCTATCCCATGGACTGAAGCACTCCAGGCTTCCCTGTCCAGCACCAATTCCTGGAGCTTGCTCAAATTCATGTCCATCCAGTCAGTGACGCCATCCAACCATCTCATCCTCTGTCATCCCTTTCTCCTCCTGCCTTCAATCTTTCCAGCATCAGGGTCTTTTCCAATGAGTCAGTTCTTTGCATCAGGTGGCCAAATTATTGGAGTTTCAGCTTCAGCATCAGTCCTTCTAGTGAATATTCAGGACTGATTTCCTTTAGGAAGGACTGGCTGGATCTCCTTGCAGTCCAAGGGACTCTCAAGAGTCTTCTCCAACACCACAGTTCAAAAGCATGAATTCTTTGGTGCTCAGCTTTCTTTATAGCCAACTCTCACATCCATACATGACTACTGGAAAAATGATAGCTTTGACTAGACAGACCTTTATTGGCAAAGTAATGTCTCTGCTTTTTAATATGCTGTCTAGGTTCTTAGAGGTATATGGTACTAATATATGTATATGTGTATATGTATACAGATATATGGCAATGAGTGAACTATTTTACTTAAAAATTTCAATTTAAATATTTATTTTTAGGATCAGTGGAAAAGCTTTATTAATCTCACCTATGATTGTGGATATAGTAGGATATTTTTGTTCTAGCTGATTGTTCCTAAAGAAATAAGTGGAAATAAATAACAAAAATAAATGTTTTCACAAACTAGTCATTTCAGAATTTAAATGTTAATCTCTATCAATTTATGTAATTTAAATGCTTTTTAAATATTAAGCTGTTATTTGAAAGTCCATGTAAATACTCCACTTAAAGCAAACTAATTAAAATAACTTCTTATTATTAATGCATTTCTTTGCTAAATCTCGTGTGTGTGTGTGTGTGTGTGTGTGTGTGTGTGCATGTGTGATGCTAGGGTAGCATGATGTTGGGATGTTTTATTTTCATGAGGCAGGGATTAAATTAACTGTGGTTAAAACTACCTTGGGCTATTTTTACTCAATAAGTATTTATCAATTATTTTCTGTGTACAAAAACGTTCTAATGATTATCTAGCTAAATCACTTAAGTTGCATATATCTTTAAGGAATTCCAAATTGCTAAATCTGGGATTATAAATTGGATGTTATTACTCACAATTCAAAAAAATCTGTGCTTTGCAAAGCAATTCTTTTAAAATGCCATGACTAATTCATTTGCTGCTTTACAGATCATAGTTACTTTTCAAAGAGATTTGATGGATAGATAGATACATTTTTAACTCAGAGTTGATGACTTTACTTTCCTTCTAAATGATGTTTAATGTGCACAAAGTTAAAAAAAATTAAAAACTGCAGAATATGATACAAAAAATTAAAGTCTTACTCCAACATTTCCCTCCATTGTACTCCCTAGAATGGGACTTTTATTACTGTGTTTATTTGGAGATTAGAAATACATATTATCCTTCTATTGAATCTTCAAACTAAGAACCATATTATAATACTAATTAGGATTGTTTCCTTGCTGACTTAACATGCACCTTCTGTTTTTAAGAGACTGATCAAGTTTTGCTTAATTTTATTTTTTGTTAAAAAAAATTAACTGGTTAATTAATTAATTAATTTTTGGCTATGCTGGGTCTTCATTGCTATGTACAGGCTTTCTCCAGTTGAGGCCAGCAGGGGCTACTCTGTAGTTGCAATACATGGGCTTAGTTACTCTGCAGCTGGTGGAATCTTCCTGGACCAGGGATTGAAACTGTCCTCTTCATTGGCAGGTGGATTATTAAGCACCGGATCTTCAGAGAAAACCATGCATAATGTTAAATTAGGTTATATATTAGAATAAACTATATTTAACATAAACATATCTAAAGTTTAAGATTTTAAGTGAAGGCTTATTACTAGGTGAATCCTACTTGCTCTCTTGACTTCATGGTTCTACATGTGAGTTATAAGAACATTCTTAACCACCCATCTCACCATCAGGATAGCATGGCAGAAGGGTTAACAGGTAAAACCTGTACCCTCAACACTCTGTATTTGAAGTTTCCTTTTCTTTAGTGGGTACCCCTTACTTGATTGGGAATATTCAGTGCATTTTCACCTGGAGTACTTCCTGTATATGGGAGACATACTATCATCTCTGGCATACTGACTAAAGGCCTGAAGCCTTCTCAGATAGGTCAGTCAAAACTACCATCCTCCCCTACTCCTGATGTACACAGTTTTCAAGTACTGTTCCCATTTGAGATCTGAGTGTTTAACCTCTTTTGTCAGACTGTAGTCTTCTCATGTCTGTTCTGTCCAAAAGCCATTGCTAGTTCCAGATTTATTGGCACAAGTAATATGCCCTGTATCCAGCTGCTACTATCCCTGTGTTCTTGACAAGATTAGAGACCCACTTTGTTGAGACCAGGCTGAAACTTTGAACAAAACTTTCCATACAATTGGAGGAATAGAAGAGAGCTACAGCATGAATAAATTTAAAACTTGCTATTAGATATCACTATGAAATCTAATACCAGCCACATTTCCTTGGGTCCATTTAGGATATTTCCATGTCTAGCTTTTGATCTGTGAATTATTGTGGGAATTATTATTTTCAGGAAGAAATTCATCTCAACCCAGGACTGTGTGGCATTATTCTATATGCTTAATGAAAAAGCATGTAAAAATAGAAAAGGCCAAAATCAGTGCATTGATCCCAGCTGCTCAAGGACTGATATTCCCGAGTTTGTCTTTTTGCTTTTCACTGACATAACTAAAAGGTTCACTCCAGGAAGTTTAACAAAGCAAAAATCTGAACCAAAGGTAGTTCAGGTCTCTGTCTTTTACAATATGAAAGGAGCTTCCAGGTCTGGAAAGCCAGGTTTTCAAGATTCTAGTAATCCTACTTTGCTATCAAAAGCAATAGTGACATGCATGATACTACATCTTCTTGTAAGACTCAACTTGGTCAAAATTGCAAGCTTTTCATCAGTACAGTAGCTTCTTTTTGCTGATAAAGGACAGATATGATAAACTAGAAGTGTGATTCTTCTGTGTGATCAGTTTACTCCAAAGGAATGTGTGCTTCTGTACCTGAAGATGGAGGAAAGTAAGATAAGTCGAATAAGGAATATTTTCAAGCTTTTCTTGTTTTCTGTCTTTAAACACAAAAGAACAAGGTTTTCTAGAATGTCTTCTTTCAATATTGCAAAGAAGTGAAAGTCTTGCTTCTAAAGAAAAATCTGGTTTTGTTTATGTAATCAGTTCTGGTTTTTTTTTATTGAAGGATAGTTAATTTACAGTGTTGTATTAGTTTCAAGTGTACAGCAAAGCAATTCAGATTCTTTGAAATGTTCAATGTGTTAGACAGGGCTGTTGAGGGAGAATGAAACTATATATATATGCTTCCCAGGTGGTGCAGCAGTAAAGAATCCACTTTCCCGTGCAGGAGATGCAAGAGATTCCCTGGGCCAGGAAGATTCCCTGGAGAAGTGAATGGCAACCCATTCCAGACTTCTTGCCTGGAGAATCTCATGGACAGAGGAGCCTGTTGATCTACGTTCCATGGGGTCACACAAAGTCAGACATGACTGAGCACAGCACACACACACACACACACACACACACACACACACACACACACACACACACGTATATAAGTAAATGTGTCTTATAGCCTGATTGGAGGTATACAAAGTAGAAGGTGGTGGCAATTAGGAAGACTGAAGGACTGTGCGGGAAGATGAAGCATGCTCAGGCCTGGAGTTGACTTCATTCTAGGTATACCTGTTTAGGTGTTCAGTTTGGGCATCAGTCTCTGAAGGCTGATGGTTTGATGTATTTGGAGGCATGGAGCTCTGCAATGGACTACATGACTGTTTTCTGTACCTATATTACTCCCCATTTGTAGTAATGGGAACTGTGCCATATTGCAAATAAGGGTTAACAAGTCCCAAATCCACAGGATAAGCCCAAAGAAAAATTTCAGTTTGAGTTCAGGGGCAGTTTTCAGGCAGCATCCCTCTTGTTCTTTGCTCTATTAAGGCCACCAGCTGTTGGATGAAGCACAGTCAAACTGTCTGTTGATTTAAATGTTAATCTTATAAAAAAAAAATCTTCACAGAAAATTCTAGAATATTATTTGATCTAATATATGGCCAGTGTGACCAGCCAGATTTATACATAAAATTAACCATCACCTTCAATAAGTTAATTCTGAACTTTTCAAGCATACAGGTACATCTTACATTATTTTAGAATTAGATGTTTGTACATTAAAAAAATAGTAGATATAGTTCATATGGTGAATGTATAAGCATGATACAATAGCAGTAGTGCCCTAATTGATAAGTCAGTCTGTGTGGTGCTGGGTTAAACTTAGTTTTAAGTATTATGTGAAGTTATTGTGGCTGAGACACTGACAGCTTCACAATATTTGAACAAAATGAAAGCCACCTAATTTTGAGAGAACAAATTCTACAGGAAATCCAGGATTAAGTAGGGAAAGATTGAAGTCTGAATTTGTTTAGAAAAAAGTAATTTGAGATACTAAAGTAGTACAATTTCTTAGCTTTTCTCTCATGTTCTTACCTACTTTTCTACTTACTATTTTCTTCTTCTCTGACATTGCTTCTAATAGTCTCCCTTTTCTCAGTACACACACACCCCATATTTTTTCCCATAAACACCATTACCATCCATACCTCCACTCACCAAGAACAACAACTGTAGATCTTAGTTCATCAACTCATACATGCAACAAATAAACTTGATTTACCTTCTCCACTTTATCTGAGCTTGTGATGTTGAGACACCACTCAACTGGGTTTGCTATAAGCCCAGTTTTTCTTCTGTCTTTCACCAACTCCAGAGCTGGGTCACTGATTCAGAGCCTCATGTAACACCATGACTTAGGCCATTGGTTCAAATAGTGCTAGTAATAATAAATCCATATCCTAGTCCATGAAACTCTTGGGTCTAGCAGCTCTCTGTAACTCTGTCTGTCCAGGCTGGCATTCTTGATTCTGTCTCCCTGGGGCCCATTTTTCCTAGATGTGTTGTGTGGCAGGACTGAATATGCAATACTGACTTTCCAGGCTGCTGAAGAATCAGTTCAGTTCAGTTCAGTCGCTCAGTCGTGTCCGACTCTTTGCGACCCCATGAATCACAGCACGCCAGGCCTCCCTGTCCATCAACAACTCTCGGAGTTCACTCAAACTCACGTCCATCGAGTCGGTGATGCCATCCAGCCATCTCATCCTCTGTCGTTCCCTTCTCCTCCCGCCTCCAATCCCTCCCAGCATCAGAGTCTTTTCCAATGAGTCAACTCTTCGCATGAGGTGGCCCAAGTATTGGAGTTTCAGCTTCAGCATCAGTCCTTCCAATTAACAAATACATTAAAATCCAAAACGCTAAGTGAAATATATCAGAGACTCATTCTGAGTCATTGCCTCAGATAGCTTGTTGCAAAAGAGAAAGAAAAACTAAAGAAAAATTTAGTGGGTTGGCCATGGAGTTGATGTTTAAAAGAATAAACTTGAGGAAAAGGAAAAATGAAAAGGCAACATCTCAAAGTAGGAGGGAGAAATTTTGGAAAAACTCCAGTTTCCTCACAGAAAACCTATTTAAGACACAATCTGAGATTACCAACTATACTTTTGCTAAAGGTGGTGGTGAGTAGGGGAATTGGGGGTGAGAAAAGTATTTTCAATGGGGACACCATTTAAGTCTTAAGAAGAGAAAACAAGGGTATAAATATTTTACCTGTATCCACCAGAAGTACTCCCCAAAGCTGAGATCCAAAACCTTCACATCTTTTCCAATAAGCCACCCCTAGTTGACAGGCTTTTTCAGGTAGAAGAGAAAGAAAACAGGCGTGGAGGGTGAAAGACAGGCTGTGTAATCAGCAGCAAATTGAGAATGAGAGGAATTCTTCAATGGTTGGGATGTTGCATACTGCCATTTCTTGCTCCTAGGAAGAAGGAGTAGACCCATTCTCTTTAATAACCTGCAGACTACTTTCTATCTTCTCAACACCCCCTTTCAATCCAGATAATTTTCTTTTTCCTCTGTTGTTCATCACTCAACATGTCCCTTATCTATGTATGTCAATTCATGTATGGATGTCATTCCTACTTTATTATTAACAAAACAGTCCTCAAATCATCTCTGTCTGCATATAGATTAGTCTTTACAAAATAAATGTTATCTGGATGCTATTCTGACTTCAAAAGCCCTTTGCTCATTCAAATGAAAAGTTAGACATTGCTTCCAAGAAGGACAAAATTTGATTCCCACCAGTACAACCCAGGTGGTAAAACGCTTGTTACTCCTTATTCACATATAGGTATGTTGTTGGTATTACCTTTTATATCTACTTCATTCTTTTTTCATCACCTTTACCTCTCTCCTAGTTTAGATTTTAAATTATTTAATGCAATAGTGTCTTCTTTTAAGATGATAATAGTGTCTTCTTCAGGCTTATTGATATATTATTGACACAAAAATATGTAAGTTTAAGGTGTCCAAAGCAATGATTTGACGTGTACATATTGATAAGATATATACATATTGATAAGGTTACACACCACAGTGAGGTAACGAAAATCTCCATCCATGCAATAGTTAATTTTTGTTTTGATGGTGGTAATATTTAAGGTCTCTTCTGACAACTTTCAATAATATAATATGTTGCTGTTAATTATAGTCATAAGCTGTACATTAGAGCCTCAGAATTTATTAATCTTAGAGATGGAAATTTTGGGGAAATTATTTTCCAGTAAGAAAAAGTTATCTCCCTCAGTGTTTATGACCAATAGTCATATTCATATGCCCTTTGATTCACTGGGCATTCAGTTCAGTTCATTTCAGTGGCTCAGTCGTGTCTGACTCTTTGCAACCCCATGGAGTGCAGCACTCCCAGCTTCCTGGTCCATCAGCAACTCCCGGAGCTTGCTCAAACTCATGTCCATCCAGTCAGTGATGCCATCCTACCATCTCATCCTCCATTGTCCCCATCTCATGCTGCCTTCAGTCTTTCCTAGCATCAGGGTCTTTTCCAATGAGTCAGTTCTTCACATCAGGTGGCCAAAGTATTGGAGCTTCAGCATCAGCATCAAACCATCCAATGGATATTCAGGACTGATTTCCTTTAGGACTGACAGGTTTGATCTCCTTGCAGTCCAAGAGACTCTCAAGAGTCTTCTCCAACACGACAGTTCAAAAGCATCAATTCTTCAGCACTCATTGTTCTTTATGGTCCAACTGTCAATATCTGTATGTGACTACTACAAAAATGATAGCTTTGACTAGATGGACCTTTGTTGGCAAGTAATTTCTCTGCTTTTTAATATGCTGTCTAGGTGTGCATAGTTTTTCTTCCAAGAAACAAGTGTCTTTTAATTTCATGGCTGCAGTCATCATCTGCAGTGATTTTGGAGCGTAAGAAAATAAAGTCTGTCACTGTTTCCACCATTTCCCCATCTATGTGTCATGAAGTGATGGGACCAGATGCCATCACCTTCGTCTTTTGAATGTTGAGTTTCAAGCCAGCATTTTCACTCTTCTCTTTCACTTTCATCAAGAAGCCCTTTAGTTCCTCTTTACTTTCTGCCATAAAGGTGATGTCATCTGCATATCTGAAGTTACTGATATTTCTCCCAGCAATCTTGATTCCAGCTTGTGCTTCATCCAGCTTGGCATTTTGCATGATGTACTCTGAATATAAGTTAAATAAGCAGGATGACAATAAACAGCCATGATGCACTCTTTTCCTAATTTGGAACCAGTCTGTTGTTCCATGTCCATTCTAACTGTTGCTTCTTGACCTGCATACAGATTTCTCGGGAGGCAGCTAAGGTGGCCTGGTATTCCCATCTCTTTAAGAATTTTCCACACCTTGTTGTGATCCACACAGTCAAAGGCTTTGGTGTAGTCAATAAAACAGAAGTAGAGGTTTTTCTGGAACCCTCTTGCTTTTTAGATGTTGGCAATTTGATCTCAGGTTCCTCTGCCTTTTCTTAATTCCAGCTCGAATATCTGGTAGTCTCAGTTCACATATTGTTGAAGCCTGGCTTGAAGAATTTTGAGCATTACTTTGCTAGAATGTGAGATGAGTGTAACTGTGTGGTAGTTTGAACATTCTTTGGCATTGTCCTTTTTGGGCTTGGAATGAAAGCTCACCTCTTCCAGTCCTTTGACCACTGCTGAATTTTCCAAATTTCCTGGCATATTGAGTACAACACTTTAACAGCATCATTTTTTAGGATTTGAAATAGCTCAACTGAAATTTCATCACCTCCACTAGCTTTGTTGTAATGATGCTTCCTAAGGCCCACTTGACTTCACACTCCAGTCAGACTCCAGGATGTCTGACTCTAGGAAAGTGATCACACCATCATGGTTATATGGATCACTGATATCTTTTTTGTATAGTTCTTCTGTGTATTCTTGACAGCTCTTCTTAATATCTTCTATTTCTATTAGGTGCATACCATAGGTCCATAAGTCCATATACTTAGGTATTTGCCTTAGTATAGGAAAAAAACAAAATATAAATATATAATATTATCCAAGCCAAACAAATAATATGTCGACTCAGAAGCAGTTGATTATTAGAAAACTTTGTGGGAATATAGAAGAAAAAAATAGGATTTTAGAAAATGAAACATGAAAACAGTGAACATATGGGAAAATATTGGTGAATTATGGAAAATATACTAACGATAAAATCTGTAATGAAGATGTACTGAAGACAGGATTCTATCATTCAGAATTTTCAGATAATTATGAGAAAAGTCAAAAAGGTAGAAGAAAAGTAAAAACAATGTGACTAAGAACTTTAATATTCCAAACATAAATGAAAATTGTGAAGAATTAGTTCTATTTTGCACATGTTCAAGTTGAAGAATGAAAATGGAGAAATTACATAAACTGCCTTGTGTTATACATATACCTTGGAATGTACGATAAATCAGAAGTGAATTAAAAATCTCACTCTGCTACTTAGCCATTCTGTGGCCTTCATATTAACAACTCTGAGCCCCGTTTCCTTTTCTGTAAAATAATTTCTCTTTACAGAACTACTTGACTTGATGATCACCAAAGTGAAAACAACTTAGTACATGAGAGATGATCAGGGAAGTAGATTACTTTCCTGTTGTTAGCTCTTTTAGGAAACACAGGGATGGATGAATGTGCAGACTCTTACCACAAGCACATCAGGATATTTGCCAATAATCCTTATCATTCTCTGCAATTTTCTTTGCATGACTCTCAGTTGTTTCTTCGAAAAATCATTAGTTCTTTTACTCATATCCATAAGGGGTTTTTATGAAATAAAAATTTTTCATGACTTCAAGTTATGAAAATTTCCACATAATAGATTACAAAAGTAAATGAGGGTTTGTATATTCATTATTAATCTTTTGAGATGTTTTTTTATCTGTTCGTTCTTTATCTGTCTGTTACTACTGAATTCCAGTGTCTTTGTATATCCGTGTTATATCTTATTCATCTTTTATTACCATACTATATCTGATACTTTGTGTAATACTTATTAAAATTGAAGCAAATTGACTTAATAATTATATTTTATGCATGTTGCTTTAATTACACAAATTAATCATTTTTCTCATGCTATTAAATTCATATACTACTGTTTTAAGAAGGGAGATAAGAAATGAAGCCAAATAGTTAACTTTTATAAAACCTTGTATGAAAAGCCAAAATTCATCTAATGATTATAATCGCTAATATTCTTTAGTTTCAGCAACATATCTGCTACCTGTTTTTCAAGGGTTACCTGACTTAATCCTCACAATTTAGTACAGCTAAGGAAGCTAAAACTTAGAAAATTAGGATAAAAGCCTAAAGTCAGGCAACTCATGTTCACTATACATGTGATCCTGAATGATCTGTATGTTGCTCTATAAAACTATCAGATTTCTGTCACTATCTTTAGCTCCTATTCAGTAAGTCAAAACTAAATACAAAGAACCAAGTTATGTATGCAATAGGATAGAATAACTGATTCATATATTGTGTTTTCATTTGTTTTCCAAAGATAATACCTATGTTATTGCTAACTGTATATTGATGATGAAAACAGCTTTTAATCAATTAATAATAAATTATTGGAATTAACATAATTTGCTGAAAAGTCATGGCTCTAATATCAGTAATATAAAGTCAAAACAGAGTGGAAAGTTGTGAAAACTGAGTATTTGGGGATCTATACATTTTGCAAGCATGTCCTGTTTCTAAGTATGTTTATTCAAAGGTTTAACAGTATCCTTAAGTTTCAAAATTAATAGAAATTTTCTTTGAAGTAATTAAATGCTGATTATATAACTTTCGATTAGAGAAAAAAGCTGTTTCTGGTTTATAATATTTTTAAATTGTGCATAAACTGAATTTTAAAAATAGTTCAGCATCAAAAATGGCTAATGCTAGAAAATCACTTCCTCCCATAGAGAGCAGTTAATTACCATGGCTACCGTAATAAATAAAAAGTAAACAAGTCTGAGAGATTTTTTTCTTACTTTGTCATCCCCCCTTTTTTTTTCTATTTTAGACCTATCAGTTTATCAAATGAATTCATTAAAAGTGACTGTTGTTCAGTCACTAAATTGCATCTGACTCTGCAACCCTATGGACTGCAGCATACCAGGCTTCCTGTCCTTCACTATCTCCCAGAGTTTGGTCAGACTCATCTCCACTGAGTTGATGATGCCATCCAACCACCTCATTCCCTATTGTCCCTTTCTCCTCCTGCCCACAGTCTTTCCCAGCATCAGAGTCTTTTCCAATGGGTCAGCTCTTCACATCAGGTGGCCAAAGTATTGGAGCTTCAGCTTCAGGATTAGTCCTTTCAATGAGTCAGTTCAGTTCAGTTCAGTTGCTCGGTCCTATCTGTTTCTTTGTGACCCCATGGACTGCAGCATGCCAGGCTTCCCTGTCCATCAGTACTCCCAGAGCTTACTCAAACTCATGTTCATCGAGTTGGTGATGCCATCCAAACATATCATCCTCTGTCATCCCCTTCTCTTCCTGCCTTCAATCTTTCTCAGCATCAGGGTCTTTTCCAGTGAATCAGTTCTTTGCATCAGGTGGCCAAAGTATTGGAGTTTCAGCTTCAGCATCAGTCTTTCTAATGAGTATTCAGGGTTTATTTCCTTTAGGCACAAGTGGTTTGATCTCTTTGCTGTCCAAGGGACTCTCAAGAGTCTTCTCCAGGACCACGGTTCGAAAGCATCAATTATTCAGTGCTCAGCCTTCTTTATGGTCCAACTCTTGAATCTGTGCATGACTACTGGTAAAACCATTGCTTTGCTTGTATGGACCTTTGTTGGCAAAGTGTGTTTCTACTTCTTCTAGCTTTGTCATAGCTTTTCTTCCAAGGAACAAGCATCTTTTAATTTTGTGGCTGCAGTCACTGTCTGCAGTGATTTTGGAGCCCAAGAAAATAACATTTGCCACTCTTTCCATTTTTTCCCCATCTATTTTAATGACTGTACATCTGCAATTAAAAGCATTATTCCCAAGTGTCACAGGGCAGGCATGTATATCTTTCTCATCATAGGAAGCAAGGTTCTTGTGCATTGTATATAATTTTTATACACATAAATATTAAAAGTGATGGTGGAAATTATATGTGTAAAACTCCTTTTTCTCCTCATATCAAACTAAAAATTATTCTTTTCGAGTTTTATAGTTGCCTTACCTCATGTTTCTCTGACCAGGAAATGGACACATTTTAGAAGTATTCATTTTTAAACCTTTGGATTCTTATCAATATGAACAATAAAAGTTCCACATTGTGGATTTCTAGGCAATAATATCAATATTTTCATTATGCCATCATCTATATGTTTGATAGAAAAAATGGTAAAGAAAAAAGGTTTTTAAATTACATTTAAAAATTTATAGTAACATAAGTAGGCTTTTACATAAAGGCATAAACCACTTCAAATTTTTTTCCATGGTCCTAATAATCACATTTTCTTGACTAAAAAGAAGAAAATAAATATGTTCTTTCTTAATGTAAACTTTGGGTTGGTTGCTTACATCAGGAGCTGACCACTGAGATCAGTAATTTTTAAATTTCTTATAGTGGTTTCTTATTTTAGGGAGGAATTAAAGATAATTCTAAAGTTGCTTCCTTTTTACTAAGAACAATTAAATTTCTAAAGCAAATAGAGAGAGAAAAATAGTAATAGCACTTATATTTTGGGAAGATAAAAAAAATCTCCAAGACAAGCAGTGATTATTTTTTTTTCAAGAAGACTATATGGAATAAATTGAATGTTAATAAATTTCTGTAGCAAATTTTCCAGAAAATTCCTCATCAATAATACTCATTTCTATAGGTGTTACAAGAGAAAGTATAAGGTATGAGTCTGTTGTACTTACTACATGTTGAACTTTAGATAAAATGTTTTTATTGATGATTCTTCTTTTCTCTGAACCAGTAACCTCAGTCCTCCCTGGAATGAAAAGAAAGATTTAGATAAAACACGGTGACATAGTGCTATTCAGTTCAGTTCAGTTCAGTCGCTCAGTTGTGTCTGACTCTTTGCGACCCCCATGGACTGCAGCATGCCAGTCCATCAAAAACTTCTGGAGTTTACCCAAACTCTTGTCCATTGAGTCGGTGATGCCATACAACCATCTCGTCATCCGTCCCCTTCTCCTCCTGCCCTCAATCTTTCCCAGCATCAGGGTCTTTTCAAAGGAGTCAGCTCTTCACATCAGGTGGCCAAAGTATTGGAGTTTCAGCTTCAACATCAGTCCTTCCAGTGAACACCCAAAACTGATCTCCTTTGGGATGGACTGGTTGGATCTCTTTCAGTCCAACGGACTCTCAAGAGACTTCTCCAAAACCACAGTTCAAAACATCAATTCTTCAGCATTCAGCTTTCTTTACAGTCCAAATCTCACAGCCATACGTGACTACTGGAAAAACCATAGCCTTGACTAGATGGACCTTTGTTAGCAAAGTAATGTCTCTGCTTTTTAATATGCTGTCTAGGTTGGTCATAACTTTCCTTCAAAGGAGTGAGCGCCTTTTAATTTAATGGCTGCCGTCACCATGGCTGCCACAAAGTGATGGGACCATATGCCACAATCTTAGTTTTCTGAATGTTCAGCTTTAAGCCAACTTTTTCATTCTCCTCTTTCACTTTCATCTAGAGGCTCTTTAGTTCTTCACTTTCTGCCATAAGGGTGGGCTCATCTGCATATCTGAGGTGATTGATATTTCTCCTGGCAATCTTGATTCCAGCTTGTGCTTCTTCCAGCCCAGCGTTTCTCATGATGTACTCTGCATATAAGTTAAATAAACAGGGTGATAATATACAGCCTTGACGTGCTCCTTTTCCTATTTGGAACCAGTCTTTTGTTCCATGTCCAGTTCTAACTGTTGCTTCCTGACCTGCATACAGATTTCTCAAGAGGCAGGTCAGGCCATCTGGTATTCTCATCTCTTTAAGAATTTTCTACAGTTTATAGTTATTCATACAGTCAAAGGCTTTGGCATAGTCAATAACATAGAAAGAGATGCTTTTCTGCAACTCTTGCTTTTTTGATGATCCAATGGATGTTGGCAATTTGATCTCTTATTCCTCTGCCTTTTCTAAAACCAGCTTGAACATCTGGAAGTTCACAGTTCACGTACTGTTGAAGCCTGTCTTGGAGAATTTTGAGCATTACTTTGCTAGCGTGAGAAGAGTGCAATTGTGCAGTAGTTTGAGCATTCTTTTGTACGGTTTTTCTTTGGGATTGGAATGAAAACTAACCTTTTTCAGTCCTGTGGCCACTGCTGAGTTTTCCAAATTTGCTGGCATACAGAGTGCAGTACTTTCACAGCATGATCTTTGAGGATTTTAAATAACTCAACTGGAATTCCATTATATCCTCTAGCTTTGTTCATACTGATGCTTCCTAAGGCCCACTTGACTTCACACTCCAGGATGTCTCACTCTAGGTGAGTGATCACAGCATCCTGATTGTCTGAGTCATGAAGATCTTTTTGTACAGTTCTTCTCTTATTGTTGCCACCTCTTCTTAATATCTTCTGCCTCTGTTAGGTCCATACCATTTCTGTCCTTTATGGAACCCATCCTTTAATGAAATATTCCCTTGGTATCTCTAATTTTCTTGAAGAGATCTCTAGTCTTTCCCATTGTATTGTTTTCCTCTATTTCTTTGCACTGATCACTGAAGAAGGCTTTCTTATCTCTCCTTGCTATTCTTTAGAACTCTGCATTCATATGGGTATATCTTTCCTTTTCTTCTTTGCTTTTCACTTCTCTTCTTTTCACAGCTATTTGTAAGACCTCCTCAGACAACCATTTGGCTTTTTGCATTTCTTTTTCTTGGGGATGATCTTGCTCCCTGTCTCCTGTATAATGTCACGAACCTCCATCCATAGTCATCAAGTGCTCTGTCTGATCTAGTCCCTTAAATCTATTTCTCACTTCCACTGTATAATCATAAGGAATTTGATTTAGGTCATACCTGAATGGTCTAGTGGTTTTCCCTACTTTACTCAATTTAAGTCTGAATTTGGCAATAAGGAGTTCATGATCTGAGCCACAGACAATTACCAGTCTTGTTTTTTGCTGACTGTATAGAGCTTTTCAATTTTGGCTGCAAAGAATATAATCAGTCTGATTTTGGTGTTGACCATCTGGTGATGTCCATGTGTAGACTCTTCTCTTGTGTTGTTGGAGGAGGGTGTTTGCTATGACCAGTGCATTCTCTTGGCAAAATTTTATTTGCCTTTGCCCTGCTTCATTATGCACTCCAAGCCCAAATATGCCTGTTACTCCGAGTGTTTCTTGACTTCCTACTTTTGCATTCCAGTCCCCTAAAATGTAAAAGACATCTTTTTTGGGTGTTAGTTCTAAAACGTCTTATAGGCATAGACTTGGATTACTGTGATATTGAATGGGTTGCTTTGGAAATGAACAGAGATCATTCTGTCATTTTTGAGATTGCATTCAGGTACTGCATTTTGTACTCTTTTGTTGGCTATGATGGCTACTCCATTTCTTCTAAGGGATTCCTGCCCACAGTAGTAGATATAATGGTCATCTGAGTTAAATTCAGATTCCAGTCCATCTTATTTGCTAATTGCTAGAATGTCGACATTCACTCTTGCCATCTCCTGTTTGACCACTTCCAATTTGCCTTGACAGAATACTATAGATCATGAATTATTTTCTTTATCTTCCAGGTGTTGTGTTTTAATATTTAAAATAATTTCAAATATATGATATCATTACTACTTTTCTGTAAGCTTGTTATTCAAGATTGCTGCTGTAATATTAAGAAATTTTTTCACTCAGTTTATTAAATTATTTTCTACTGTCTTAAATATGTGCTTATGTGAAAATGAGATTAAAGTATAGAATGCCACCTGTTTTCTAGACATGATAATCTTGTCTAGTAAGGTTAGTTGCATTTCTCTCAAGTTATCATCTCACTGCAACCGGGAGAAGAATCCTTTACTTTTAGAATCTGTTAAGTAGAGTTGTGTTTTGAGTTGGTGGTGTTGGGGAGCCTAAATAAAAAGCTAGAAATGGCTGCTTAACTGTTGCATGCATTAGATTGAAATAAATGCTCAAGATAGAAGGCTGGAAGGTGGTTTAGGAAAGAACAACTCGCTCAGACTTAGGAGGCTGAATTCATGCTCTCAGTATTACTACTACCCTTGGGGTTTTAGAGGTTTCCCTGGTGGCTCAGATGGTAAAGAATCTGTGTCCAATGCTGGAGACTTGGGTTCGATCCCTGGGTTGGAAAGATCCCCTGGAGAAGGAAATGGCTACCCACTCAAGTATTCTTGCCTGGAGAATACCATGGAGAGAGGAGAATGGAAGGCTACATTCCACAAGGCGGGCAAAGAGTTCAGTTCAGTTCAGTTGGTCATGTCTGACAATTTGCAACCCATGGACTGTAGCAAATCAGGCCTCCCTGTCCATCACCAACTCCTAGAGTTTCCTCAAACTCGTGGCCATTGAGTCAGTGATGCCATCCAACCATCTCATCCTCTGTCATCCCCTTCTCCTCCTGACTTCAATCTTTCCCAGCTCAGGGTCTTTTCAAATGAATCAGTTCTTCTCATCAGGTGGGCAATTTATTGGAGTTTCAGCCTCAACATCAGTCCTTCCAATGAATGTTCAGGACTGATTTCCTTTAGGATGGACTGGTTCCATCTCTTGCAGTCCAAGGGACTCTCAAGAGTCTTCTCCAATGCCACAGTTCAAAAGCCTCAATTTTTTGGCACTCAGTTTTCTTTATAGTCCAACCCTCACATCCATACATGACCACTGGAAAAACCATAGCCTTGATGAGATGGGCTTTTGTTGGCAGTAATGTCTGCTTTTTCATATGCTGTCTAGATTGGTCATGAACTTTCTTCCTACGAATAAGTGTCTTTTAATTTCATGGCTGCAGTCACCATCGGCAGTGATTTTGGAGACCAAAAAATAAAGTCAGCTGCTGTTTCCACTGGTTCCTCATCTATTTGCCATAAAGTGACGGGACCAGATGCCATGATCTTAGTTTTCTGAAAGTTGAGCTTTAAGCCAACTTTTTCCCTTCTCCTCTTTCACTTTCATCAAGAGGCTCTTTAGTTCTTCACTTGCTGCCATAAGGGTGGTGTCATCTGCATATCTGAGGTGACTGATATTTCTCCCGGCAATCTTGATTCCAGCTTGTGCTTCATCCAGCCCAGAGTTTCTCATGATGTACTCTGCATATAAGTTAAATAAGCAGGGTGACAATATACAACCTTGACGTACTCCTTTCCTGATTTGGAACCAGTGTGTTGTTCCATGCCCAGTTCAAACTGTTGCTTCCTGACCTGCATACCGATTTCTCAGGAGGCAGCTAAGGTGGCCTGGTATTCCCATCTCTTTCAGAATTTTCCACAGTTTGTGGTGATCCACACAGACAAAGGCTTTGGCATTGTCAATTAAGCAGACATAGATGTTTTTCTGGAACTCTCTTGCTTTTTCGATAATCCAGCAGATGTTGGCAATTTGATCTCTGGTTCCTCTGCCTTTTCTAAAACCATCTTGAACATCTGGAAGTTCATTGTTCATATACTGTTGTAGCCTGGCATGGAGGATTTTGAGCATTACTTTACTAGCGTGTGAAATGAGTGCAATTGTGCAGTAGTTTGAACATTCTCTGGCATATCGTCAGGCTTCTTGCATGTGCATCCCCCATCCAGAGGGAAAGAGTTGGGTGTGACTAAATAACTAACATTTTGAGACTTTGGAGATCTCTCTGAATTCCGAAGAAGTTTGTAATATTCTAAAGTGTATTTTAGCTCTTATTTATCGTAAATATGCTTACTTTGCCAAATAATCCTGCATATACTCTTGAATCACATAAAATATTTTGTGTAAATTATCACTTATTTCTTCTTATAAACATGCCTCATCATTGAAATGGCATGAAGTATTCCTTTTTCTAAAATTTTATATTAGAAATAAATCATATTGAGTTGTTTTGGTATGTTCCCAGATTCTAATCTTATGTTCTAAAGTATAAATACTGTATTATTTATCTAGTCCCAGAATGATTAATCATATTGCTTATATGTTGTATTTGTCAGTATCATGGTATACTTCTGAAAGTACTCAAATGTTTATGACACAAAATGTGTAAAAATAGCAACTAGAAGGAATAACTCACTGAGAATGCCTCTAATGAACTTAGGAGAGAGTGTTAACAGTTCAAAGTATTAAAATATTTGCATAAACAATGAACACAATGATTATTGTACAATTGAGAAAAAAATCTTTCTGAATCTCTTTGTCACAAATTTATGATTTCACGGTTATATGAGTTCATGAACAGGAAATACAAGTTCACTTTAAAAAATATTCATTTGTTTTCACCATTCATTAAGATGTCTTAAAAATTATTTGGTTGTAAATTTTATAGTCCCCCTCTAAATCTTGGTCTTTATTGAAAATTGTTCTTTTTTCTCAAAATCCCTGCCTGCACATTAAAAAAATATTAGTCTTTATTAGACATATTTAGCAGACTGAACCATAGATGTCAGAAAAGAGTTGAAATAGAAAAAGGGCTCAGACCAATGGAGGCTCAGACCAATGTAGTCTAGATTTAAATAAAAGTGGCATACATAAAACAAAATATACTAATTTTATATATATATATATACACACACACATACACACACACGTGTGTGTGATTGAGGATTCTATTAATACAATGATGTGCTTAAATAAGTAAAGCAAAATAGCTTTAGAGGATAAAGACTAATTTTAGAGACGCTCGGAATAAGAAAACAATTTTTAAGTCCAAAGCACAATGGATATGACATCTTTTTGCCTAAAAACTGCTAAATTAAGTTGGTCTTTGAAATGAGACTAGAAACCCAGCCAAAGGAAACATGAAACTTTGGCTTTAAGTAGGTAAAAGTGTTTAGCATATTTTAAAATTTAATGTAAAAAGTTTCTGAAAAATTACATTTATGCATCTATCAAAATTTTCCCAGACAATTTTTTTTTCATATTGCTCAACAATTTTTTCCTTGTTCTTTAGCAGTTTAATATGCTGAAATGTATGTAGGACTTATGAAGTTTCTGGAATAGATTATTCTATTTATAAGCATGGTTTCACAAATATTTAGTGTTGTAATTTTATATAACAAAATTTTTAACAGTCTTAATATAAGTTAGGTTTTTTTCCTATGTTATAACTGCAAAGCAGTTTTGTAATCAGTTGATTTACTGTAACTTACTTTTAAGAAGATGTGTGATTATTTGAAACCTTAATGATATTTCATTCAAATCATTGTATATAGACTTAAGAAGAAGACAGATTTTCTTATCTGAATAAATGGTTTCTTAAAGAAGTTCTATAAATCAACCTTGAACCTTTTAGAATTTGAATATTCTTGGATTGTTACAAAGCAGCTGAATATCTCTTTCTGATACTATGATAGGAAACAGGAAAGTTTAATATATCTAAATCTGTATTTATCTATGTTTTAATGACACTTCTGATTTTGATAGAGAGGGAACACTGAAAATATTGAATCCTAATGATACTTCATTCACAATTGTGTCTAAAGATTTATCCAGAGTTTAGAATCCCAAAGTAGTAAATTTATCTCTAAATTACCATTGTTCTGAGACATTCAATTTTGCTTTGTTGAAAAGGTTGATGAGTTTCTTATTCTAAATGTATTACTATCTTCCTTAGTCATATTTTTATTTTAGTCTTCCATTCAAGGCAATGGGAATGAATTTATAACCTGTCATTTTAGACGCTAAATCCAATCATCCTAGAAATCAAAACCTTATTATTCAAGTAAATTTTTTTCCTCTCCTAGCCTCCCCATTCCATAATCAGGAATGAGAATTTAATATATATAACCTAAACTAACATAGTTAGCAATATCTACTGAACTTTTCCAACATAATGAGGCATGCCTGTGAACAAAGAACTTTGGAGAAGTGAACAGTGAAATTTTCACATTGCATGTTCCTGGGTCACTGCTTCTTCAAATTGAATTTGAGTGTTCCAAGGCATCTACATAATAGAATAGCATTAAAAGTTAACTGTTAAATTTCAAATCTGCCACTGAGATCAAACTTTCATTCCTTTTGTGTGATAACTTTGATGTCGCCTACAAATGATGAATATTTTTACTCTATGCCGTTGCTGCCTTTCTTTAACATTGCTGTTATTGTTTCTTTAAAGTCAATGTGT
Source organism: Ovis aries (assembly GCF_016772045.2). Classification (NCBI taxonomy): domain Eukaryota; kingdom Metazoa; phylum Chordata; class Mammalia; order Artiodactyla; family Bovidae; genus Ovis; species Ovis aries. The sequence goes on along the minus strand of NC_056054.1, from coordinate 47,976,821 downwards.
CAGCTAGTACTTATCCTAACAGTTCTTTACTTTTTCTTCAAATGAATGCATTAACTTTAGAAAAGTTATGATCTAATAATTTTTTCCTGCTCAAAAGAATAGATTCTAATTTTTGAGGGTAAATTCATATTCATCTTGGTTGTAACTAGGTTTCACTGTCATCTAGTATCTCTAATAAATTTTCCATTTTGTTTTATAGTAAATGTTTCCAAAAATCTGCTCTCAATAAACTTAACCCTGCCCTTTTTTCTCATTTATGAAAGTAACTCTTTCTACTAAGATTAAGATCATTTCTCCTTTCTTGGCTATGCAACATCTACCTCCATCTGTCCTCCTTCTTTTTCCTCTCTATTCCCTTTATTCATACCCTAATCCTCTTCGGCTATCATTATCTATGTAATTATATTTATATATGCTTTAAAAATTACAATCTGTTGTAATTGTAAGAGTTAGACACGACTTAGTGACTAAACCACCATGACCATGCTTAAAAATATCTTCAAGTTTTTCATATCCTAGGGAAGATTTTGGCAAGCCTTGCGGATCCCTACCTTTTATTTATTAATCTTTCCATTGGTTTTTCATTCACTTCAAAACACTCTTGGTACATAATCTATATCTTCTACAAATTTTTTTTCATCACTTATTCCTTGTAGTCAGATTTCTACCTTGTGTTGAAATTGTTCTAAGTATTGACGGTAACTTCAAAATGCAAACCTATGTTCTGTCCTCTTCCCAACCATCATTTTCAAAACACTCAACACTGGCTGTCACTTTCTTTCATTAGAAACCTGTCTTTATCATTAACTCTGACTCTTTTAAATACCACACACTTTAGGACAAGCTAGATTCAGTAACAGATACTACCAAGTCCCATTAATTTTACAAAACAAAGGTTTGCATTTTCATTCACAGTCTACTCTGGTTGGCAAGACTGTGCTATCCAGGCTAATGGAGACTTCATAATCATAGAGCTACACCACCAGGAACACAAGGTAGTCTCAGTTGTGGGTAGAACATTAGTCATAGAAATCTTTAGGATAAAAGGTAGGATAAGTAACTCTAGAAAGCTCAAGAAATTCAGTAAGGCTGAAGCACACAATGTTGGAAAGGGAGGAGAAAGGCTAGAGGTAGACTAAGTGTGAAGGAAAGACCACATCTTGACAATTTCTGTTTGCCTGTACCAAACAATTCAGTCTTTATCTTCAAACGAAATAGGCTACATGAAGAATTTAAGGATGGAGATAATACAAACTCAGACATGGTTCTATCTGTAGTGCAGAGAATAGATAAGAGATAGGAAATATTGAATTTATTATTGGGGCATTATGAGTAAAAGTTATATATATATATATATAGAGAGAGAAAGATACAGTTTTATCCCTTATTATTATTAATTTATGGTAAAAAAAAGAAAGTCTTAACAATCCATTTAAACCATTCTTGTGTGAATGGGAGTCTGTCTTCATTCTTTTTTAAGAACATAGTGACTGAGGCCAAGGGCTATTTTCTCTGGTATTTTTTGTTTCCACTGATTGAGTTATATGCTTACAGAGAGAAGTGCTTGTTTACCAACAGCAATTTGTTTTCATAACTAGAAAAGTTAATTTAATACTGTGTTAAGCAATTAACTGTGTTAGCTCAGATGGTAAAGCATCTGCTTGCAATGCAGGAGACCCAGGTTCGACCCCTGGGTTGGGAAGATCCCCTGGAGAAGGAAATGGCAACCCACTCCAGTATTCTCGCCTGGAAAATCCCAGGGACAGAGGAGCCTGGTATCTACAGTCCATGGGGTCTCAAAGAGTCGGACACAACTGAGCGACTTCACTCACTTTAAGCAACTTAGAGACAAAGGCAGAAAAAATAAAGTATTTTTTATCTCTTTAAAATGATTTGGAAAGTACGATGTTGATAATTAACTTATTCTTATCTGCCAAAACCAGGTACGATGCTCCGTGTGTTATTGCTGGTTACAGGTCTCAAATCTATTTGCCTCGCTTGCTTGTGTCTGCCTAGTCTGAAGGCTGTAGCCCTGAAGATAGTAGCAATCGCCAAGTCAGTTTCCAAAATTGTCCATCAGCTGCTTTAGGTGACTCAGCAATCCTGCTTGTTGACTTTCAACAAGCATTAGGCTCACACTGGAAGGAATAGTGTGGGCCAGGGGAACTATAGCTACCCAGGCTTGCTGTGGAGTTGAGAAGGAAAAGGGGGAGAATTAAGTTTGAATTTCTCTTAACTAACCTCCTCCTTGGGTCTTAATCTCTGATGTCCAGTGGCTTCCCAGACCTGATTCAGACTCTGGCACTGTCCTGAGTAGGAGGTTAAACAGAGGCAAATCAGCTAGTTAGGGAATACCTTTCTCTAACCAGGGTCATTTCTACTGCATAAGATTGTGAAATTGGCCTTGTGTGATAAGCTTGAGACTCCTATCTAATAGGCAGGAGTCACAACCACTAAAATATTTACAATTTATACCATGAAAAGGAAAAAATCATCCCATGTCTGTGTTTTCCTTTAAAGATCAATTTAGGGTGTAAGCAGGTGTTAATAAAACTAACACACCAAAGAGTTAAATGAAACACGTTTTAGAGATACTTTTATTTCTATCTAAAATGTCTTCTGTTTTCATAAAAACAGAACATTATTAAAGTGCTGTTTATGTGAGATAACCTGAATGATATTACTGCAAAAGATCATAACTAATGTTTGTAATAATGGGGATTGTTAGATTTTTATGAATAATAAATAGTTGGAAATACTATCATAACAGTTTAAAATTCTGGACCTCAGACACTGTGGCTATCTAATGGAACTTGTTATCTTCATTGTCAGTAAATGTAGCATACCTGTTGTGCAGCTCTTAGTAATTTTTTAAAGTTTATGAAATTATATTAAATAAAAAATTTCCTATATAAAAAAAAAAAAAACTAAATGGAATGATTAAGAAATAGCAATTCAAGGTTCCTAAAGGATTTTATCAGATGAGTTGCATATATGAAAACAGCACAAGAGAACGGTAGAAAGAGATGTATTAATATCCTACTGTTGTACCATATTACCACAAAAATAGTAACTGAAAACAACACAAATGTATTATTTTACCATTTTAAAAGTGAGAAGCCCATAATAAGTCTTAGGGAGCTAAAATGAAGTTATCGACAAGGTTGTCTTCTTTCAGGAGGCACAAGGGTAGGATCTAGTAGTATTTGCCTTTTCCACCGTCTATAGCAGTGGTCCCCAACCCTTTTGACACCAGGGGCTGATTTTGTAGAAGATAATTTTTTCCAAGGACTAGAGGTGGGGTCTGATTTGGGGATGATTCAGTCGCATTACATTTATTGTACACTTTTATCTAATGCTGCTGCTAATCTGACAGGAGGTACCAGTCCACAGCTAAGAATTTGGGGACTCCAGTTCTATAGGTCACCCTTATACCTTGACTTCTGGTCCTCTTCCATATTCAAAGCCAATAATGGCATCATTCTGGCCTCTGCTTCCATGGTTACATCTCTTTCTCAGACTCTGACCTTCCTGCCTCCTTCTTATAAGGACACTTTTAATTACATTGTTGTTGTTATTTAGTTTGCTAAGTCATGTCCAGCTCTTTGTGACCCCCTGGACTGCAGCATGTCAGGCTTCCCTCTCCTTCACTGCCTCCCAGAGCTTGCTCAAACTCATATGTTCATTGAGTTGGTGATGCTATCCAACCATCTCATTCTCTATTGCCCCCTTATCCTCCTACCCTTAGTCTTTCCCCACATCAGGGTCTTTTCCAATGTGTCAGCTCTTTGCTGACTTTAATTACTTTAGGACCAGTCATATAGTAAAGGGAATCTCTCGACACCAAGCTTCTTAACCTAAGAGTGCAAAGTCGTCTTTGCCATGTTACATATTCTCAGGTTCTGGGGTCTAGGATAAGGGCATCTTTGTCATTATTTAGCCTGCCATGTGAATAAAAAACAAAATTTATAATGATTCTGTACTCAGAACTGTATGCTATCCCTGGAAGGAACCAAATCCAGAAAATCCCAAGAAGCATATGGATGTGGTCTATTGAAAGGAAGGAATGAAGAAAGTAAGCACCGGAGGAAAGAAGGGGCCCGCATGCCAATTCTTGGAACATAGCCATGAGTCTCAAAGTCCTTAGTCCTCTCTGAAAACACACATATATTCATAACTTAAAATCCAATGTATCACTTTTTTTTCACTTTTTAATTTAATTTAATTTTTTTACTTTATAATACTGTATTGGTTTTGCCATACATTGACATGAATCCACCACGGGTGTACATGAGTGTATCACTTAAAAAAAAAAAATTCCTGATGTACCTTTAAAAAAAATGATTTGCAATTTCATCTTTAAAGCACCATTCCCTGTTGACTTATAATCATCTGCTAGATCTAGAGAGAGTAAACTAACCTAAGAAGTGTTCTCCTTAGAATCGCTCTGTTTCATAGTCACTCTTCTTCACACCCTGTCTCCCTCCCAAGACTGGGTAAGACAACAGTTCTCAGGAGGTGGCAGGGCGACTGAAGGAAAGAAGAAAACTCTAATCCTGAAAAATAGGAAGAAACTAACCGTTCTCTCCTGTGCCACTGCAGATATTCCAGCTTGAAGCAGGTCTGGGTCAAGGGAGGAGGTTACTTAACACTAAATCAAGTTGAGAGTCTTGATTAATATTTTGGACTTGACATTCTTAGCAAATTGAGATGGTGACCCAATGACTGCCTGTTATCTATGAGTGAGCAGGAAAGTCATGAAGCATGCTAGATATCTCATCCATGAGCAGGGGAAGACTCTGCCATAAATAAAGCATAAAGGAACTGATGGGAAATAGAATATAAAACTGTATATCGATTCCCTAGTGATTTTTAAAATTATATAATATGCCCTGTCAGCATACTATTAATAGGAAAGGAGGGTTGGCCCCAAGGAGAAATGGAGGCTGTATATTTTTAAATTTTCTTCATTCACTCTTTACTTAGACTCCGTGGAACACAGTGCAAAATGGGAAACATGCTCATGAGTTTTAATACCTTACTAGCCAAGTGAATGTGATCAACAGAGCTGTTTTAAACAACGTCATTTCACTCAGTGGCAGATAAAAAAGACATGGTATGTTATTGTACATAAAAAGCACATTTAAAGGGAAACAAAAGCTTATATGTTAAAATAAAAATAGAGTTGGAGGTAGTGGTGAGCATTGTAAAGTAAGAAAAGAAAGACCTAAAGGGCGGTTGCTTATGTTATGCACCTTTTCCCCCATCTATTGACTCTGCTTTGATTGAAAACAGTTGCCATTTAGCAAATGCAGACATTTTTTCTTTTAAAATGATTTCATATAGTTAAGTCTGCTGCTGAAGAGGCTTGCATCAAATATTTCTGGTATATATTGAAGTGGAAGTTCATTTTACTTTCTGTATTACTGCTTCAGCAATAACATGAGCAATAATTAGGTAAAGTTACTATGTGAATAAACATAAATATATTCATTCCATTAAGATAAAGATATAAATATATATGTGTGTGCATATATAAGTACATGTTAGTATGTAATATTTTATTTCTTTGTTACATAATGAGATGTGACACTGCAGTTTGCTTTGGGAGGATTAAGCTCATGAAATCCTCACTTTAAAAGCTTTTCAGTTACAGCCTCATTAGTAGAGTTATATCGCTAGCATGTTTACAGACCCAAACTCTTTTTAGTATCTTCCAAATGTAGAGTATTTCACTGAACTTAAATGCTCTTTTCTCCCATTTTATGGGTACAAGGTCCCAGTTATAGCATAAGATATTGTCTGAGTTTCTTTTAAAATAGCAAGGCTTCAATATTTATGCAAATTAGCACTTTTTTCAATTTAGCATTTTAATTTTGAAGGTCACACTCATAAAGACCATGGAGACTTCTTACCGTAAGGCTTCTGAATTTTTTAGAGCATAATTGAATTGTCTGGATAGGTGGGAGATTGAAATACCAGCTATGTCATCTAACTCATTATATTACTTACACATTTTTTTTATCATACTAATAAAATTTTTTATAAGTATGCTTCTTTCTTAAATTGGCTATTTGGTTCTTTGTAAAGAACACCTCATTGAGAGTTGTTGAGAAACCGAAGTGTGTCTTTAGTTTTCTGTAGAGTAACACATTTCTCCTGCCTGTGTCCTTTTTTTTTTTTTTTTTCTGCCTGTGTCCTTTAGTGATCAAATACTGCTTATTAGAGACATAATGTCAGCACAGTAATTTAGGATTAGATAAGAGATGAAGGAAATGCAGAAATGGAAAGATATACCCATCTGAATGCAGTATTTCAAAGAATATCAAGGAGAGATAAGAATGTAAAGGAATAGAGGAAACAATAGAATGGGAAAGACTAGAGATCTCTTCAAGAAAATTAGAGATACCAAGAGAACATTTCACTCGAAGATGGACATAATAAGGGACAGAAATGCTTTGGACCTAACAGAAGCAGAAGATATTAAGAAGAGGTGGCAAGAATACACAGAAGAACTATACTAAAAAGATCCTAATTATTCAGATAACCATGATCTTGTGATCGCTCACACAAAGCCAGATATCCTGGAGTGTGAAGTCAAGTGGACCTTAGGAAGCATCACTATGAACAAAACTAGTGGAGGTAATGAATTCCAGCTAAGTATTTTCAAATCCTAAAAATATGATACACTCAATATGCCAACAAATTTGGAAAACTTAACACTGGCCCCTGATGCAAAGAGCTGACTCATTGAAAAAGACCCTGCTGCTCAGAAAGATTGAAGGCAGGAGAAGGGAATGACAGAGGATGACATGGTTGGATGGCATCACTGATTCAATGGACTTGAGTTAGAGCAAACTCCAGGAGATAGTGAAGGAGAGGAAAGCCTGGAGTACTGCATTCCATGGGGTTGCAAAGAGTCAGACACGACTGAGCAACTGAACAACAAGAAATGAAGAAATGGATGGATGGATGGATAGATGAATATTGAAGATTTAATGTCTTTAAAATATCAATGTAGTGTTGTTTAAATGTCAGCAAGTCAATTAATGCAAGAACAGATTGAAAACCAACTGTGAAAATTGTAACCATTTCGATTTTGAGTTTAGGCATTTATTTTCAGTTCAGTTCAGTCGTTCAGTCATGTCCAACTCTTTGCAACCTGATGAATCACAGCACACCAGGCCTCCCTGTCCATCACTGACTCCCAGAGTTCACTCAAACTCATGTCCAATGAATCAGTGATGCCATCCAGCCATCTCATCCTCGGTCGTCCCCTTCTCCTCCTGTCCCAAACCCCTCCCAGCAACAGAGTCTTTTCCAGTGAGTCAACTCTTCACATGAGGTGGCCAAAGTACTAGAGTTTCAGCTTCAGCATCATTCCTTCCAAAGAAATCTCAGGGCTGATCTCCTTTAGAAGGGAATGGTTGGATCTCCTTGCAGTCCAAGGGACTCTCAAGGGTCTTCTCCAACACCACAGTTCAAAAGCATCAATTCTTCAGCACTCAGCTTTCTTCACAGTCCAACTCTCACATCCATACATGACCACTGGAAAAACCATAGTGTTGAATCGATGGACTTTTGTTGGCAAAGTAATGTCTCTGCTTTTCAATATGCTATCTTGGTCATAACTTTCCTTCCAAGGAGTAAGTGTCTTTTAATTTCATGGCTGCAATCACCATCTGCAGTGATTTTGGAGCCCCCCAAAATAAAGCCTGACACTGTTTCCTCTGTTTCCCCATCTATTTGCCATGAAGTGATGGGACCAGATGCCATGATCTTAGTTTTCTGAATGTTGAACTTGAAGCCAACTTTTTACTCTCCTCTTTCACTTTCATCAAGAGGCTTTTTAGTTCCTCTTCACTTTCTGCCATAATGTGTCTATATTAAGAGTGCCTTCAGCCTCCTTATGTAAAATTGTCCCAGTCAGCAGTGCCAGTTCTTTGCTGTGCTTAAGAGAATATGTATGCTCTCTCTAGAAGAACTGGAAACAAAGCTCTCAATGTGGTTCATCATTCTGGATTAGGCATCTCACTTTCTCTTTGAATTTTTAAACAAATTCCATATTTTTATTTTCCTGTTAATTCTTGAAATGGCACCCCACTCCAGTACTCTTGCCTGGAAAATCCCATGGATGGAGGAGCCTGGTAGGCTGCAGTTCATGGGGTCACTAAGAGTCGGACACAACTGAGCGACTTCACTTCACTTCACTCACTTGAAAATGAAAAATTATCAAAAGTGTCTTGAAATCTTGGCAAATTCAATTTTCTTAAGTTTATTTTATTTGGTTCAAATCTTCACCCTAAAGTAAGAGTAGGGACTTAGTAATTTAGAGTTTTAAAGACCTAAACTTAGTTTAATACAGTTAATACATTCAAAATTTATCACCCAGCAACTAGTTTAAAAGTGTTTATTTTCTTCTTGTTAAGTTTTTTTTATAATAAATGTTGAGAAAACTTTTCCAGGGCAACACATCTTTTCCTGATGAAGAATTATTCAGTATATATTTTATCATGCGATAAATTTTCATCTTTACAAATTTAGGGTTTTATGTTGATTATTGTTTTTGTTGAAACTCAAGTACCCAGGTGACTTCTACTGATCATTATTCTTTAGGATGTTTTATAAGAGAGGAGAGAGAAAGGTAGAGTCAACTGCATTTGTTGTCCTTGAGCACTGTGATGGAATGAATTGTCCAATTAAGATCCATGTTTCCAGGTGGGACCTCTCATTGAGAGCCAATTAGAATCGGATGAGACTATGAGATTTTGTGAGATCTTATGAGAGAGTAACACTGGTCTGATGATGTTGTCTTATGAAAGAGTAAGAGACAATGGAGCTCTCTTTGCAGGTATATAAAGGAAAGGACATATGAAGACACGACCAGAAAGTGGCCAGGAAAAGATTTCTAATCAGAAACTGAATCTGATGGCACCTTGATCATGGACACTAGAACTGTGAGAAAATAAAATTCTGTTACGGCAGCCCAAGCTGATGAATAAAAATATGCAATATGACTATAACTGCAGAAACTTACTCTTTAAGTCTTAGCTCATTTTGTCCTCAGTAGATGAAGTTTCATATCATGAAAAACTCACCAAATGATTTATAAATAAATAATTTAGAACTGTTTATATGGGTAAATGATGGAAACCAGGCCATACCCCCACAACTGGAGTGGGATATATCATTGAATTCTACTTAAAACTGATGTTGTTAAAATCTAAATATATACTTAAAAAGTACCAAAATTTTGAACCCTGCAATATATTGAATGAACATATGGTTAAGTGTATCTTGTGCTGCTCTTTTTTATGAGCAGTTAACCAATGAGTTAATGGTTTGGGGTGATTGTGATAATGCGCAATAAAAGGAATATGTAACAATTACTGTTGATAATATGCGATAAGAGCAAGAAAGTACTGAAATCAGATAAAAATCAATTTTAAATGAAAATAAGAACATTCATGTATGTGGTTTGCTCTGCAGAAACTACTATGGGATATTTATGTTATATTTCTAAAACTTTCCTTATGAGTGTTTTAAAATTAAGTATTGATTTGATTTTTAGTTACCCTCTCAGGGCCTTAGTGATAATCATAGTTCCAAGTTTTTCTCTTTATTCCTCAGAAATAGAGAATCAGTCAGAGAGACCATATAAGTATATTTTAAAAAATTATTTATTTTTAATTGAAAGATAATTGTTTCACAGTATTGCATTATTTTCTATCAAACATCCACATGAATCAACCATAGGTTTACCCATTTCCCCTCCCACTTGAACATCCCTCCCACCTCCTTCCCCATCCCACCTCTCTAGATTGTTACTGAACCCCGGCTTGAGTTCCCTGAGTTATACAGCAAATTCCCACTGGCTATCTATTTTACCTCTCCAATGTTTTTTCCATGTTATTCTCTCCATGCCTGCCACCTTCTCCTTGTTTCCCCAGCAGCCATGTCCATGGTTTTGTTCTCAATGTCTGTGTCTCCATTGCTGCTTTCAAATAGGTTCATCAATACCATTTGTTTTTTTTAGATTCCATATATATGTGTTAGTATTTGCAATAGCTAGGACATGGAAGTGACCTAGATGTCCATCAACAGATGAATGGATGAAGCAGCTGTGGTGCATATACACAATGGAATATTACTCAGCCATAAAAAGGAATGTATTTGAGTCAGTCCTCATGAGGTGGATGAACCTAGGCCCTATTATACAGAGTGATGTAAGTGCATTTTAAAGAGTTATTTTAATTCTTAGAAGACTGAAATTTAAATACTATAATGCCAAAAATAAAACAATTTTATTTTATTCTGTGTTGGTAATGCCAAGAGCACTATTACTTTTTATATTTCAGTGGTCATATAGTATTAAATATAAGAACATTTGCCACTTAAGATCTTTGAAGATTGAAAGATATTCCAATTTTTATTTACTTAAGATGGTATCAATTAAAATATTTTCTATTCTGTTTATACAAGACAAAAATAAGTTTGCATGTATCATATTTAAAGGTAACATCTAAATTTTATTTTTCAGATGTAAAACAGCTTAGATGCTAATAACTACATTAGTAAGAAGTAAACTGGTGAGCAAATCAAAGTTATAAAGTATTAGAAAAGTCAAGTCATTGTGCATAATATTAAACCTGTGAGGCAAAAAGTTTTAATGAAGTTTACGTACCAGACACAGTGTGAATGATGTCATTTATTAAGTACTGCTAAAGATGAAAATTCATGAGTGTAAAAGAGTCTTATTTATTTTATGATGTTTTTATATCATCCAGCTAAGAAATTAGCAGGACTAAGGCTCTATCTGTTTACAAATATTATTACTTATTCCCTTGAAACAATTACACTTTTTCCATTTTCCATTTAAGAAGGAAAAATCAGCCTCAAGCAATTTTTTAATTCTTAGTTAGTGAACAGAACATATTCTTTTTAACACCTCAGACCATGGAATTCTCTAGGCCAGAATACTAGAGTAGGTAGTTCTCTAGGGGATGTTCCCAACTGGGGGATTGAACCCAGGTCTCCTGCATTGCAGGCAGACTCTTTACCATCTGAGCCACCAGGGAAGCCCCTTTAAGATCTCACACATGTTTAAGTCTAGAGGAGAAAATGGCAACCCACTCAAGTATTCTTGCCTGGAAAATCCCATGGACAGAGGAGGGTGGCAGTTTACAGTACATGGAATTGCAAAGAGTTTGACATAACAAAAGTGACTGAGCATAGCAAAGTATACAATTAATTTGTACACGGTTAGGAAAAATATATATTATTTGATACAAAATCATCTTCACTCACCAAAGAATTCTAAAATCCATCAATGAGAAATGATAAGGAACAAAAGAAAATTGTATTAAATTCATCCTTCAAAATAGTCCCAAATTCTTAAAAATTATCCTATGAAACATTACTGAAATAGTTTATAACAATTTGAAAGAATTGAGAATAATTATAAGATTTAAAATTCTGTATCATGCATTACTGCTAATTTCAAAATGAAACATTAGTAAATTTAAGGAAGTTAGAAGTTTTTGTTTTGCTTCAGTTCAGTTCAGTTCATTTCAGTTGCTCAGTCGTGTCCATGACACGACTCTTTGCGACCCCATGAATCGCATCACACCAGGCCTCCCTGTCCATCACCAACTCCTGGAGTTCACTCAAACTTACATCCAGTGAGTCAGTGATGCCATCCAGCCATCTCATCCTCTGTCGTTCTCTTTTCCTCCTGCCCCCAATCCCTCCCAGCATCAGTCTTTTCCAATGAGTCAACTCTTCTCATGAGGTGACCCAAACTACTGGAGTTTCAGCTTTAGCATCATTCCTTCCAAAGAACACCCAGGGCTGATCTCCTTCAGAATGGACTGGTTGGATCTCCTTGCAGTCCAAGTTTTGCTTAGTTTATTTTTAAAATTTTTGTTTTGTTGTGTACTTTTAAAGAAAAAGGCCATTTGCTCACAGAAGCTGAATTTTAACACAAATGTAAAGTTTGGTAAAAAAAAAAAATAAATAAAAAAAAAAAGAAAGAAAGATAGCTGCTAGATTTGCAGAGAAAAATAAATGAATTATCCTGTAACTTGAAATAACTTTTTGTTATAATGAGCTACAATCTAAGTAGAACTTATAATGTAACTATGTTTACTTACAACTTACCTGCTATTATTAGATATTATTTATTGTAGACTTCCCAAAAGCTACTAGAAAAGCTTGCTGATAAAGCAAAGGAGAACATCACACCCCTAGATTCTTAGTAGATATCCCAATTAGGAAAATCAGAAAGGCTATTAGGAGGTTTTTGGCTTAGTGATTTTAATATAAGTATTGCAGAGTGAATGATTGGAGTTGGCTAGAACTGTTTAATGATAACTTTAGATTGGAAGGCACAAAATTGTAAGAGGGTTGAAGTAATCCTTTGTGAACAGTCTGTTTCATATCCAGTGAATAGATATTTCTAAGCCAGCACACACACACACACACACACACACACACACACACACACACACACACACACACACACATATATATATCACAGTAAGTGAGCCTGACCCCGCTATTGTTTAACATTGAGCCAGGAGAGGATGGCTGATTCTTGTAGCATTTCCTACAGGCACAGGAGTTGTGCTGATTAGTTCTTTGTTCCTCACTTTGATCATGCTTCACCCTAAACTAGAAAATAAATCATTATGGTCTGGGGACATGATAAATCCAGGATTACACAGTTGTTTGATTTGTCACAGTCATAGATTTTCTGAGGTAGATATTTACATTCTTGTTCTTGTTGCTAAAAAATCATTTTACCATTTTACATGATGGTGGGTGTGCTGTAGCATTTAAAACTTGGGAGGTCATGTTTGACCCTTAACACAACAAAAACTGAGAGAAGGGCTATAATTAGAGTTTTTAATCCTGGAGCCCAAATTTACTCCAAATGAAATGAAGAACAGATCCCATTTCTAACACAAAGAGCACATAGAAAGATTATGGAAGTATTAAGCAAATTACTTGCATTCTTGATTCCTTTTATCATTTTTAAGATCAATTTAATGATCTCAGAGATCTCTCTGAAAGCATGGGGTGTTTATTCCCTAAAAATAAATCAACTCACTAAACCAATATTATATGCAAAGTAGTGTGTTCGATTTCATAAACCTTTCAGGCAAGGCATTCTTGGGTCTTTGTGAAATTACCTAATTCTCCTGCTATTCTCTGAACAAAAAGCATGATTCTTCCCACTTTCTAGGCCTTTCATAAAGCATGATGTGGGAAGGCTTGGTGGCTGAAGAAAACTTCAAAATTTCCGTTCAGTGGTAAATTTTTTGAACTCATACCAAGGCAAAGTTGATTTTCTGTTGGGGATTAAAGATCTCTTTGTCTTAAAGTGGAAATTCATGGGTAAAACTGAACCCTGGAAGCCCCAGAGGTCTGTGTTATAGAAGAAGATAAAGAAGCAGGGCAGAAAAAGCCTGGTGATTTTCCTTTGACAGTATAAATTGTCAAGGAATCTGGACAGTCTGGTAATGATAGTTAACATTTGTACTTTGTGTGGGTATAAAACATATAGCTGTTTCTTGTCTGTTAGTCAGTCTTTACAAAAACTCTAAGGAATAGGTACTTCCATAACCACCAACTTACTGAGGCAGAGTTAGTTTAAATAACTTCCAAGTATCTCTTAACAAGTAGATAGTGATGATGGTGGTAGTTTCAAACCCAACCTCAGGAAACTTTTTTAACCATTATAAAATATCACCTCTCAGATAATAGATATGTTAATTAACTCACTTGAAGAATTCCTTTCACAATGCATATAGCAAACCATCACGTTGTACACATTAAATATATTACAATTTTGTATGCCCTCCATAAAGTTAGAATAAAATAAAGAAACCTCCATAAAGTTAGAATAAAATAAAATAAACACCTCTCAAAAGTCAGTAGGACTGTAAGGAATTTCCCTGGTGGTTCAATGGTTAAGACTCCATGACTCCTTGCTTCCAAAACAAGGAGCACATATATGATCCATGGTTGGAGAACTAAGATCCTGCATGCCATAAGGAGGGACAGTCAAAAAAAAAAAAAATTGTTAGTAGGACTTTAAAAGAAAATAAAAGTTAAAGCCAAACAATCTTTGCAATCCTTTATAAAATTTATTTTGCCTAGAAATTTAAAATAAAAAGTCTTAAAATATCTACTCAGTATGATGGACTTTTGGAGGCAAAAGAAAATCTGAATTTTCTGAAAATCCAGAAAATCTGAATAATATATAGATGTACTATTTTCTAATGAATTAAACTGTAAATATATCAGAAAGAGTAAATAATAGGCTTTTCAGTAACTGTGTTTATGAATTTCTGATCTATATAAAAAGTATACTTTAATGTGGAGTTTTATATTAGGCTACATTTGTTTTAACTCCATTTAATGTGAAATAAAGTTGGACAGAGCTTGACAGCTAGTTTTTGAATGATTCTAACCAAATTTCACTAAATTGTGAAATTGATTAGCCAATTATTCATATAGCTAAATTCTATGTTGAGGTTTTTTAATATACTGAAAATAATTATTTGCTTTATTATCTCAGCTGATCAAGTTTTTGTTTGCTCTAGGTCTGAGGTCTTCATAAGCAAAAAAAAAAAAAAAAACAAACAGCTAAATGAAGCATTTGCTTTTTTAAGAACATTTAAAATGAAATGAAGTTCAGGTTCACCTTGAAACATCAAACATAATTTCTTATTATTTGGTTTTTCTTCAACCTTAATTGGAAAATTGATCACTTAAAAATTGTATTTGAAGTGTAAAGAAATGTGATCCATGGAGAAAAGAAAAGTACTACATACTGGGTTTGAAACTTCGTGAAAGTCTTAACAAGATGCTTAGTCATACTTTAAGAATCATGTACCCAATACTTTGGATCAGAGCTTAAAGAAAAAGACATTTTTAATCAATTATTTTGGCTATTAAAATTAAATGTGGGAGTGGAGAACGAGAAATAAGAGGTAGAAGAAAGGATTGAAAAGAAATACTTTCATGCCTAACTTGGAAAGCAATCTGTTTTCATTACAAATAAACCTTACTAGACATTCATAGGGAGAAGGCAATGGCAACCCACTCCAGTACTCTTGCCTGGAAAATCCCATGGACAGAGGAGCCTAGTAGGCTACAGTCCACAGGGTCGCGAAGAGTCGGACTGAGATGACTGAGACTTCACTTACACTTTTCACTTTCATGCATTGGAGAAGGAAATGGCATCCCACTCCAGTATTCTTGCCTAGAGAATCCCAGGGGTGGGGGAGCCTGCTGGGCTGCACAGAGTCGGCCATGACTGAAGTGACTTAGCAGCAGCAGCAGCAGCATACATTCATAACCCAGCATTGGCTGGGGTTAAGGCTTCATATCAATATGGCAGCTATTTTAAAGTTGGTAGATTTCAAAGTTTTGCAGCCTATTAAATACCTGTTTAAGAAAAATTGAAATGCCAACTGTATAAAGATGCCCTGACTTTGAGAAATGTAATCTGCCTGCAGTGCAGGGAACACAGGAGACACGCGTTAAATCTTTAGATCTAGAAGATACCCTGGAAGAGGGAATGGCAACCCAATCCTGTATTCTTGCCAGGAAAATCCCATGGACAGAGGAGCCTGATAAGCTACAATCCATGGGGTCTCAAAGAGCTGGACATGACTGAAGAGGACTGAGCACACACAGAAAAATCAATATACTAAACTGGCATTTACAAAAGGACAAAACTTGATCTAAACACAGATTTTTATTACAAGGGGTAAGTAAGAAAAAGGGAAATTTACCATACTAATCAATTAGCAGAAGTGTTCCTAAATCTTTGCTTGATTTCTATAGTAAAAGATACACACTCTTACAAATTGTATAATTATGCTTAAAGAAATACCAATCAGGAAATTAATGATAAAGTGAGAAAGCATAACTATATACTCTTAGGAATAGATAACAGATTTTCTTTTAGATGTTCAAATTAATATTCATGTTGCTGCTGCTGCTGCTGCTAAGTCGATTCAGTCGTGTCCGACTCTGTGCGACCCAATAGATGGCAGCCCATGAGGCTCCCCCGTCCCTGAGATTCTCCAGGCAAGAACACTGGAGTGGGTTGCCATTTCCTTCTCCAATGCATAAAAGTGAAAAGTGAAAGTGAAGTCGCTTAGTCGTGTCCGACTCTTAGTGACCCCATGGACTGCGGCCCACCAGGCTCCTCCATCCATGGGATTTTCCAGGCAAGAGTGCTGGAGTGGGGTGCCATTGCCTTCTCCGAATATTTGTGTTGAGTGCAAAGTAAATATATCAATTGTTACTGAAGTCTTTGAAATATAGTATTTTAATCCAGTGCCCATTAACATGCATATATATCCTAAAATGTGAATTTTAATGGAAATTTATAGAGATAATATAAAAAGGCAAGCTAGAAAAATTAGATATGCTAGTTCATATTCATGCTTAGATAACACAACTTTATTATTTTTAATTGGTACATTTTAATTTTCAGATGTCATCACAGGTAGAATAATTTTTGTTTATTCTGGTGGTTAGAGGAATACTACAACATGTTGTATTAAAAAGGGAACTCACCAGATGAAGTTTTATGATGTTTATACATTAAGATTTTGGGAGTTATGATACACTAGTATTTACCTTTATGCGTTCTGATATTTTAGGACATAGCCCACTAGGTTCCTCTGTCCATGGGATTTCCCAGGCAAGAATATTGAAGTGGGTTGCCATTTTCTTCTCCAGAGGATCTTCCCAACCCAGGGATCAACCCAGGTCTCCTGCATCTCTTGAATTGGTAGCCAGATTCTTTACTAGCTGCTCTGCCTGGGAAGCCAAATATTTTACTAGTTTTAACAATTCACTTATTTTTTTAGTCCACTTTATGTAATTATAACATTTATATTTTCTGCTAAAACTGATAACTTTCTTAACATCAGTTTTATTTAAATATTATTACCTTTCAAAATTATTTGCAATGAGATAGTGATCTTTATAAAGAAATTATTATTGAATATTGAGCACTATTTGTTTGGTTCCCTTAATTTTCAAGTGTTGAGTCAGACTCAGAAGAGAAAACAAAATTCCAAGTTCTTTTTAGAAGCCCATTATAGTTGCCAAAATGTCAAAGTATTCAGCATTAACTTGAATAAAGTGAATTTGAATGATTGTTGAGCCATTCATGGAATAAAATTTGAGGTGAAAATGGGGGATATAATTCTGTGAGTGTTAGGAAGAATAGTTCCTGGAGTTAGTTACTTAATGCAGTTACTTAAGTTTAACTAGTATATATGTGTGTGAAGGCTAAGGGAAAACCTTTTTCAGTTCTGTTAGGACAAGAAGAAAAAGAGGGAGAGTTGCAGATAGCCATCCAAGAAACAGATGCTAAAATAAGCAGAAGATTAAGTATCTGGAGTGAGTGCTAAACATTTAACTAAAACCAGACAACGAAATGCTTGTGGCATGGATAGATATTTTACAAGGAAAGTGAGGATACAGCTAGGAGAAAGCATTGCGGTTGTTTTGGGAGGGGTCTTGTTTCCTATACTAGATGGTTGAGTTATCTGGGTCAGAGTAGTTTCAAGACTAAGTGCCAATATGAAATAAACGGGCTTCCCTGGTAGCTCAGGTGGTAAATAATCTGCCTGCAAAGCAGGAGACCTGACTTCGATCCCTGGTTTGGGAAGATCCCCTGAAGGAAGAAGTGGCAATCCACTCTGGTATTCTTGCATGGAAAATCCCATGGACAGAGAGCATGGCAGACTACAGTCCATAGTATCACAAAGAATCAGACACGACTGAGTGACTTTCACTTCACTTCATGAAATAAGTATATTTTGGGTTTTTTTTAAAAAAAAACTTACTTTATTAAAAATTGTTTTCAGAAGCAATCTTTTAATTGGGATATGGAATTCAGTTCAGTCACTCAGTCATGTCTAACTCTGTGACCCCAAGGTCTGCAGCATGCCAGTCCTCCCTGTCCATCACCAAAACTGGAACCTACTCAATCTCGTATCCACTGAGTCAGTGATGCCATCCAACCATCTCATCCTGTGTCGTCCCCTTCTCATCTCGCCTTCAATCTTTCCCAGCATCAGGTCTTTTCAAGGGAGTCAGTCCTTCATATCAAGTGGCCAAAGAATTGGTGTTTCAGTTTCAGCATCAGTCCTTCCAATGAATACTCAGGATTGATCTCCTTTAGGATGGACTGGTTGGCTCTCCTTGCAGTCCAAGCGACTCTCAAGAGTCTTCTCCAACACTGCAGTTCAAAAGCATCAATTCTTTGGTGCTCAACTTTCTTTATAGTCCAACTCTCACATCCATACATGACTACTGGAAAACGATAGCTTTGACTAGATGGACTTTTGTTGGCAAAGTAATGTCTCTGCTTGTTTAATATGCTGTATAGGTTGATCATAACTTTTCCTCCAAGGAGCAAGTGTCTTTTAATTTCATGGCTGCACTCACCATCTGCAGTGAGTTTGGAGCCCCCCAAAATAAAGTCTCACTGTTTCCATTGTTATCCATCTATTTGCCATGAAATGATGGGACCAGATGCCATGATCTTAGGTTTCTGAATGTTGAGTTTTAAGCCAACTTTTCACTCTCCTCTTTCACTTTCATCAAGAGGCTCTTTAGTTCTTCTTCACTTTCTGCCATAAGTGTGGTGTCATATGCTTATCTGAGGTATTGATATTTCTCCCGGCAGTCTTGATTCCAACTTGTGCTTCATCCAGCCTAACATTTCGCATGATGTCTCTGCATATAAGTTAAATAAGCAGGGTGACAAAATACAGTCTTGACATAATCCTTTCCTGATTTGGAACCAGTCTGTTGTTCCATATCCAGTTCTAACTGTTGCTTCTTGACCTGCATACAGATTTCTCAGGAGGCAGGTCAGGTGGTCTGCTAAAGCATCTGTGCTCGTTAAATATTTCGCTTAGGTAGAAAGAGCAGAAACCTCATTTCTGACTTACCTCCTGGCCTTTGCCCAAACTATTCCCTCTGCCTGATACTCTTTCTCTGGTTAATGCCTGTTAATCCCTGGAATCTTAGATTTTTCTCTATAGACCCCTACAAAGCATAGATTAATTTTCCTGTCATTTTCTCTTATAATATTTTCTCTTGTAATTGCTCATACTTCTCTGGCACTTTACTTCATAAGTAAAGTGAAAGTCTCTCACAACTCTTTGTGACCCCATGAACTATACAGTCCATGGAATTCTCCAGGCCAGAATACTGGAGTGGGTAGCCTTTCCCTTCTCCAGGAGATTGTCCCAACCCAGGAATCAAACCCAGGTCTCCCACATTGCAGGTGGATTCTTTACCAACTGAGCTTCAAGGGACGCCCAAGAATACTGGTGTGGGTAGCCTACTCTTTCCATATGTGTAATTATGGGCTCATTTTTGAGATTGTTTTTTAAGTCAGTTTTTCCTATTTATGAATGCCAGCAGTGTATCAGACATACTATTTTAAATTAAATGAGGCTGTGTCTGATCTCTTATTAAATAAATGACACTGTTAGTCATTAAATTATAAGAAAAAGGGAAGAAATTAGTCTAAATTTTTATACCTGGATATTTTATTGTTACTGATTTTTAAGCAACAAAGTTCTACAAAGTTTGTTAAATTGTTTATATCTTTATAAGAGATGAATTAATCATTTCTATGATTTTCCTTCTGCTTTGAAGAAAGATGTTCATTCTCCCAGAAATGTTAGGAGGTATGCTGGTTCAACACCAGCATGATAATTGTCTAACCTTTTCTATTGCAAAGAGCTCATTAGAAAATCAGAACATTAAATTGAGAATATTTACTGACAAGATTTATAAATATGATATATCCCAGCTGTGGTTTTAGTAAAATGCTGATTTACAAGTAATGGCCTAAATGAGCCTCACTATTTTACAAACATCTTTTTAGGCAGAAAAGCATACTACCTAATATACCATGTTAGAATATTCTCATATCTCATTAGGTTTTTGATATGTAAATACAGCTTGCATTTGGAATAATAAGTCCCTGACATCAGAAATACATAATAGCCACAGAATAATCTTACTTTTACACATTTGTAAGCAACTGATGAATTTTAATATGGCTTGTACATATATTCTTCCCCAAATCTCTAATGGGTCAGAAGCTGGTTGCACAAGTTTGCTAAGGGAAAATGATAAATAATGTGGAATTGTTATACTCATTTCCCTAAAATATTTTATGTTTGGCTTTAACATTTGAGCCTCTTATTTTTAAGGAACTTTTGTAGTAGGTACACCGTTTTTAAAATATGCAAATAAAAATTAAAGTCTCACAGTAATGATAAGAATTTGTGGAAACTGTACATTGTGTTGTAAAGCAGACAGGAAGAGTATGTCTCTAATGTGTTCAGTGTGGACTGGGAATGTGAAGAAGCATAATTGCATTTCACTTGTTGATTGTGCCCTTTGTATTAAGTAAAACTTTTCTAGGTAAAATTGTATGACAATATAGTTTTTTTTTCTTTAAACTTATTTATTTATTGAAGGATAATTGCTTTACAGAATTTTGTTGTTTTTTTATTAAACCTCAACATGAATCAACCATAGGTAGATGTATATCCCCTCCATTTTGAACCTCCCTCCCATCTCCTTCTCCACCCCACCCTTCTAGGTTGACACAGAGCCACTATCTCCTTTACATATGGTAATGTAATTTTGACAACATAGGTTTTAAGACAGATTTCTTTCAGAATAAAAGCTCACTGTATAATACAAGAAATAGACTATATTTCTGGTTCATGTAAAAATCTTCCCTGTTTTACCCGTACCTTACCGTCTGTTGTTCACAGGAAGTGGAGCACATTGTGTCAGAAATCCTTCCACTGATTGGAAGAGAGAGAATATGGACTAGACTGAAATTTGCTTGTAGTCAGCCAGCTATCATAAAAGTTGTCTCATGATGCCCTCTCCCTGCTGAGGAGGGTATTTCAGGCTAGTCTCTACCCTTCCTGCCTTTTTCCTGACACTTCCAGACCTGTACCCTAGTTGTGATGAACTGTGTGTATTACCTGGGACATAGAACCCTTACTCTCCATCACTCAGCTGGAATGATACAAAGTTCACCTGCTTCTTGGTATTATGGACTGAATGTGTATGTCCTCTCAAAATTAATATTTTGAGACCAGAATCCCCAATGTGACCATATTTGGATACAGGGCCTATAGGAGGTGAACATAAAAACTCAAAATCTTAGATGCTCAGTCATGTCTGACTCTTTTTGGCCTCATAGACTGTAGCCCACCAGCCTCCCCTGTCTGGAATTCTCCAGGCAAGAATATGGGAGTGGGTAGCCATTTCTTTCTTCAGGGGATCTTCCTGACACAGGGATCAAACCTGGGTCTCTCGCATTGCCGCCAGTTTTTAGCATCTAAGCCACCAGGAAAGCTCTAGTAATTAAGGTTAAATAAGGTCATGGAGGTGAAGCCCTGATTCAGTAGAGTTGGTATCCTTATAATAAGAGACAGGAAAGCACTCTCTTTCTGCCTCCCTCTCCTTCTCTCTCTCCTCTAGCACACTAGAGGTCACAACAGCACGTAGTAAGATAGCAACCACCTAGAAGCCAAGAGGCCTCAGAGTAAAACCTACCTTGACAGTACTTTGATTTTGTATGTCCCAGCCTCTAGAACTTGAGAAAATAGATTACTACTGTTAGGCTATCCAGTCTATGCTATTTTGTTATGATACTGCTGCTGCTGCTAAGTCGCTTCCATCGTGTCCGACTCTGTGCAACCCCATAGACAGCAGCCCACCAGGCTCTGCCGTCCCTGGGATTCTCCAGGCAAGAGTACTGGAGTGGGTTACCATTACCTTCTCCAGTTTTTTGTTGTTGTTGTTGTTGTTGTTATGGTAGCCCTAGCCAACTAATATAATTAGTTCACTTATTCTTTAGAACTAAGATGGTTAAACTAAGATAAAGCCTCTGGAATCCTCCTGACGTTCCACTCAAGCAAAATCTATTTCTCCCTGCTTTGTACTCCCATGAGACTTGCATACAATTATATTATCCAAATACGTGGTTTATTATTGTAATTATTTATTAATTTATATTTTTCCTTTGGGGTTGTTATGAACCTGAAAACACCAAGCTGAGTCTTATACAAATGAAGAAAGGAAAGAAGGAAGGAAAGAGGGAGGAGAGAAAGCGGGAGAAGAGTCAGGAAGGGAGGAAAGAACAGATGGAAGAAAAAAGGAAGGCAGAACCTGCCAAGTAGGAAATCTATGGTATAATCAGAACCTGGCAAGTAGGAAATCTATGGTATAATCAGAACCTGGCAAGTAGGAAATCTATGGTATAATCAGAACCTGGCAAGTAGGAAATTTGTGATATAATCAGCCTCACCATCATCATAGATTTGTAATATGTATGACAATTAGATCCCCTAGTATATCTGAGAGAATATAATTTTAAATATTTAAGTGTGTCATATTCTCTTACTGGGCAGTGTGTAGCTTTGTCCCTATCCCTAGTGTAACTTCTCTAGATTTTTAAAAAGATGGAAAAAAGACGGATTGAAATCATTTACAATTTTGAGAAGAGAAAGATTGTCCAATAAATATCTTCATGTATCACAGGCAAGTGATGATACATGTTTTTCCAGAAAGCTTCATATCTAGGCATTATGTCTTTTGAATACTGAAAGTTATTAAAATATCTGCAAGAGAATCCCCCAAATTTTTTCAGGGATACTATGGCATTTCATGAAATACAGTCTTGACGCATCTCAGATATTAGTGCAGTCCCTTATTTTTTCGATGTGAAAACAAGGCCGGGAGGGTTAGATGACTTACCCAAAGCCCCACAGCTCTCAGGTTTACCCAGAGAGAAGGCAAGTAAGCAAGTGTTCCAGCTCCCTGTAAGTGGGCCTACTGCCCGCTGAGAATGTGCTGATTTTAATTTTCATGAATCTAAAGTTGTCGTTAGGCAAGCTTAGCAAATGTGTTCAGTGAGCAAACTTGCTTCCTGTTAAAAAAAAAAATTATCCAAATTATCAGGTAGATGATTCTAGAGTTATTTTAATTAAAGGCAATGGAGAAAAAATTAGGCACTTAGATAGGTTTCTTGGACTCATAAAATTAAAGAGTCTCTTCTGTCAATATGTTAGGTTAGAGGTAATTCCTGTAAATGTGAATGTAAATTAACTGTGTAAATCCCCATGCATATTAATTACAAAATAAACCTTTACTACATTATCTTTTATTTCCAGGGTAGAAGCTCCTATTTTTCAAGAGAGAGAAAAAAATAAGAATACTTCTCTGAAGTTGGCATATTTTAAATCTCCTCTTTGATTCTCACTGGCTCCAGACACTGATATATAATTACTCTTTGATAAACTTTTTGCCTCAGTTTATTCCATTTTTATAGAAATGATAATATACCTAAAGGACTCTTAAGTGGCAACATCCTGGGGAAGTGAGTAAATCTCTAAGGATTCCTGCTTATACATATACCTAAAGAGACAAATACACTTCTAGCCTCTCAATAGGAAAATGTGAGTTAGTAGTTTGGAGCAGTTAGTAATGATTTTGGATTTTTGTCCAATTTTTTGATAGAAGTTAAAAATCTAATGGTAAACTGTTCATCATCTGGCAGATCCTTAACTTCCAACTTTAATTTTCAATTTGACTACTTACATGATTAACAGGCTTATAAAATATAATAGTAATCATTTTCTATTTAAGAAATTAGGAGAATCTTCAACCACAAATCCCTGAAGTTAGGTATGATTCAGGATTTCTTACCTCAACTAAATTTGAAATTAATCACTGCACTAATTAGTTACATATATTTAATAGCCCATAATTTAATCTTCTGTCTTCAGGGCAAGAAATTATTTAAAGTGCCCCAAGTGGACATAGACTATAACTAATGAGATAGAGTTTAGAAAGAAGAAAAGGCTATCAAGGAAAAAAGGTTTATGTAGAATTTATTGGGATGTCATTGATGGAGACAGATATAAGCACTAAGAATATGTAATTTGAGTTAGGACTCAAACAGTATTTCATAAAGAATAAAACTCTATTATTCTACAAATTTAATAATTATTCTTTTTTTCTTTAAGATTTGCTGGTTCAAATGCAATACTTACACATTACTTACAGAATTAGTCTCTTGAAGTCATGCTTGAAAATGACATATATTTTGTAGTGATAGGTAACTTCCTGGTCTAAATATTAAAAGCTAAAGATTAGTATTAGCTTGTGTGTCAGACTAAGTTATTTTGAATATCTTAAAAGATAAGCATTTCTAAATTTAAAATATAGAGGATATTCCTATCTGCATTTTAGAGATGGCACCTAGAAAAATTTTATAATTGGCTTAAACTCACACTGTTATAAGTGGTAGCTGGTGATTCCAATATGACTTCAGAGTAGGCCACTGCACCTCTATATACTCTCTACACAAATGTTCATGGAACAACAGCAGGGACATCCTCTAGGAGCTTGTTAGAAATTCAGAATCTAAGCCCAACCCATGTCTAATGATTCAATATTTGAATTTTTTAAGGTTTTCAGGTGAGTCATTAATGTTTGACAAGCATGACTTTGTAAATGTTGCCTCTTCATAAAACATTTTTAGAGTTACATTATATATTGTTTTAAATTCTTAAATGATAATTGTATGTTTCAGTTTTTCTTAAAAAAGAACTAAATTTCTTGAATTCAGCATATTTAAAATAGAATTTAAACTCAAAGCTAAGATTTAAGGTATTAAACCAGCAATGCATTCTATTACTATTCTAATATCCTTGTTCTCATTTTTTAATGGGTGGAGTGGCAGTAACATAATTGAACTCCTGTTTAAGGCAGATTTGCGTTCAACTGGTTCACTTAGTGCCTGCTGGCTGCTTACCTAAAATTTGTTTTCCACTATATAACTTAGATGTTGTATTTCAGATATATTAGAGACAAATTAGGTCTGTGTGTGGTAGTTGCTCAGTCATGTCCGACTCTTGTTACCCATGGACTGTAGTCCACCAGGCTCCTCTGTCCATGGGATTCTCCAGGCAAGAATACTGGAGTGGGTTGCCATTTCCTTCTCCATGAGATCTTGCCTACCCAGAAGTCGCACCCAGGTCCACTGCACTGCAGCCATATGCTTTGCAGTCTGAGCCATCAGAGAAGCCTGCAATTAGGTCTAATATATCTGAAATACACCATTTAAGCAGCTGCTTTCTTCATCATTCATAATGCCAGCCCATTGATAACCTAAGGTCAGTAATTCTTAAAGTTTAGCATGTTTAAGCAAATTCTTAAAGTTTGCTGGAAGGAGGACTCCTTCCAGGACCCCAGAGCGTCCTCTTGTCTAACACTTGGCAATGAATTGTCCAAGGAGACATAAGTGTTGACAAATAAAGGTACTTTATTGGGAAGTGACACCCAGGTGGAGAGCAGAAGGTCTAGGGAATACAGGAGGACTGCTGTGCCTTGTGGCTCGCAGTCTCAGGTTTTATGCTGATGGGGTTAGTTTCTAGGCTGTCTCTGGCTGATCATTCTGACTCAGGGTCCTTCCTGGTGGCGTATGCATTGATCAGTCAAGATAGATTTTAGCAAGGAAAATTCTGGAAGGTTGGTAGAAGATATGGAGCAAGGTCTCCTCTCTCTTTTTGACCTTCCCTAAATTCTTCTGGTTGGTGGTAACTTGCTAGTTCTGAGTTCCTTACCAGGACCTCTGTTCAGGATAACGCATGTAAGTGGTTACTAAGGAGTCTGTCGGTGTTTGCCCCAACAGAATCACTGCACATATACATGCCTGTGTACCCAGTCATGTCAGACCCTTTGGATCCCATGGACTGAAGTCCTCCAGGTTTCTATGTCCATGGGATTTTCCAGGCAAAAATACTGGACTGGGTTCCCATTTCCTCCAATCGAACTGTATCTCCTGCATTGACAAGCAGATTCTTTACCACTGAGCCACCTGGGAAGCCCCAACAGAATCATTGAAGATATTGGTGAGTCAGATTATTGCTTCATTCCCCCAGAGTTTCTGATTTCTGTAGGTGGGGGGTGAGATCTAAGAATTTGATGAGAATTTGTTTCTAACAGGTTCACAGTGATGCTCTTGGCTACTGAACTAGGATCCACAATAACAAGTCACTCTCATGTTTCCTGATTTCATCTATGTTGATTACCAATGGTATTTCCCAAATTAACTTAATTAGTCATTAAGTAAGGCTTCAGGCTATCCAGGAAATCTCATTCTATAGAAGAAAACTCCAGGTCTACAAAGTTAGAGAATGATTCCAAACTGAGTTTTGGAGTAATTATAACCTAGCTCGAACAAACTTCAGAATTTGAAGAACAACTAGAATTTTTAACACAGATATTCACAGATATTCTCTTCAGTCATTCATTCTGTTTATTCTTCCATAGAGGACATTATTTCCATATTAAGCAAAAATGCTCTTATAGATTTTTACTGATTGTTTCCTCAAATGTAGTTCTTATTGGTTAACAATATTCTAGTGTCATTTCTTAACATTTTAATTCTTATTGAAATTTTTGAATATAAGACCTTCAATGTGCATATGACTTTTAATATACTGAGGTAAAGCCAAAATATTTTACTTGTAGAGTCATAGGATTCTGAGACCATTAGGATTTATCTTGGCCATATATTTCACAGATGAATGCAATCTGGTAAATCATGCAAACAATAATAGACCATAGAGCTAGTCCTACAATTGAAATATAATGAGATAATAATGAGATAATTACAACCTATATTTTCTAAATCCTAGCCATTTTTTTAATCACTGTGTAGTTTACTGTATTGAATGACAACTTATTTGTGTTGTCACAGAATTTTTTAAAACTATATTTAAAAGTTATTAAATCTGTATCAAAATAAAAGTTACAGTGTTACAATAGATGGGACTGAAACAGAATAGGACACTATGAGGCCTTCCTGAGTACAAATGTCTCTTTATGTTCCCAGTTTTTTGTTTATAGGAAAAAGGCTTCAAGCCTCCTCACCTTCCCTGAGCTTCTAATTAGGGAAATCAAGAGAATGTAGAAACAAAGAACAGTCTAGAAGCAGTACAGCAGCAGTGGGGCAGGGTTGTGGCTCCTGCTCAAGAAATATACATAACAATGTGTCTTTGAGGTCTTCAGGAACTGAGGTCCCCACCTAGGTGGAGGATGGTGACTTCAGGCTGAGCACAAGATTCCTGGGACACCTACTGTTATCTCATCACCAGCCATTCAGAAGAGTTATACACACCACAGCCCTCACCCCAAGTTTTGCCTATGAAAACTCCCTGAAAATCACTGGAGATGTTGGGATTTGTGTGCCTGAGTCACCTATTCTCTTTGACTCATGAACTTGCAATCTGTAATAATTTTGGCAAACTCACCAGACAACAGGATACCTGATAAAGATTAGAAAAAAAAAATGTGCTAATAATAAATGTAATATCATCTTATACCAAAAATGGCCCTCATAACTTTAAATATTCCTATTAACAAATTCAAGATTCAAGAAATTATCAAATTGACCTGAACAACCCTAATTTTAAAGAAAGACAAGTAAGAGGAAGTTACAACATTACTTCTTAGTAAAATATTTTTGCAGCACAAAGAATGATAACAGTGGCAGATTATCTGAGTCCACTTAGTAAACAAAATATTTGTTCAGGTTATGAATATAGTTGGGCATTGAATGTTCTAAACAACAAGAATGATATTGGAAAGAATCAGTGTCTCTTTTTCTTTTCCTCTCTCTTCTTCTCTCTCATTTTTGGTCTTATAAAGTGCATTAGGGATACTTAATAGAAATTTCTGGAAAACAGATAGCAAAACAACAAATATTGCAAACAGTAAGTGGAATGCCATTTATGCCTTTACAAATCCAGGAAAGGCTAGTCTAGAATAGTCTGTTTATGTTCTTCCAAAGAGATTATACCATTCGCCTCTTGGAGAGAGCATGTTAGTCGATAGTGTTGACAATAATTGTAAGTGATTCTGTGATATAACTCATAACTGGTCGGTTAAGTTCATTTCGATTGCTTAGTCATGTCCAACTCTTTGCAGCTGCATGGACTGCAGCACTCCAGTCTTCCCTGTCCATCACCAACTCCCAGAGCTTACTTAAACCCATGGCCATGAGTTGGTGATGCCATAACTGGTCATCAAGTTGAGTAAGGGCCATAACTGGTCACTCAAATATTTTTATTTTAATATGAAAATGACCATAAATGTCATAGAAATGAGAATTGTGCACTATTTTAGTAGGTTGTTTATGAGAAATGACTGCTGTTGCTCTTGTAAGTGTTCAGCATTAGTTACAAGTCCCTAGTCTGAATTCTTATTTGTAGGAATCTAATTTGTTGAGTAAAATAAAATTTGAAAGAGAAATATTAGTATTTGTAGTTACTTTTATTTCTTGATTGTCTTATTTGTAAAGCAGTGAGTATTATTAGACAGTGAGGAATATGGAAGCAAGCAAAAGACAGTATAGCTCAGAAAGAAATTGGCTAAGAGAACAAAGAAACGTGCAGCATAATACCTGGTTTGACAATAGCAACTGAGGGTAATAAAAGAAAATAATTTAAAACTTTTTCAAAACTGGAACTACAGTGTAAGCAGTCTTTTAATAACTGGTTATGATAAGAAATATTCTAGTACATACCTAGACCAAAGTTAATACACAGGAGAATTGTTAAAACACTCTCAAAGCTGAAACTACAAATAATGCAGACTTTTTCTGTAAGACTAAACCCTCCCTGAAAATATAACAAATGTTAATCATTTTATCTATCTGTCTATGTAGAAACCTATATCTGTGTATATGTGCAAATATTTATAATTATGCATCAAATTCATTTCAATGAAATGTATCAACTTTATTGAAGCAGTCTTGCTAAAATAAAATAATCAATCATAATCTCCTGTTCTTTTTTACCTCTTGAGATGAACATCTTCCTAAATCCAGCTTTATCTATAAAAACCTGCACTCAAAATTTGCTCAACCCACAAATGTCTTATTTTTTCATTTTGTCTGTAAATCTGTCTGACCACTCCACAAAAGGTCTTGACCCTAAAGCATTTGTGTTGGTTTCACTAAATTTAATGCTTACTTTTATAATCATTTCCTATCATTCTTAATCTGACTGAATTTTTACTTTATGATCTTGGTAATATGTGAATTTTTAACATATTTTAGGTAACAAATGATTAGTTTTTCTTTTCTTTTTCTGTTCAAACAATTCAATATGAATTTCTTTTAAGATTTGCATAATTAATTGGTCACTAACTTAGAAATTTTAAATGATGTGATGCATTCAATAGTATTAATAGATTTGTATTAAACTTTTTTTGCAAATATTTTATTCCTTTAATGAATACATTGTTATTATGCAAAACATTCTAGGCAGTAATATGGAATATAGGTATGAATAAACTAGACAAAAATTCACTTTATAGTATAGGAAACCTGACAAAAATTAAAATATATATTTTCTTAATTAATGATAATTACAATTGATAATGAAAAAAAGAGCCTAAGGATTATGAGAAGTAGTTTTGATAATTTTAGATGAAGTGTACATGGAAAGTCTCAGTGATGAGATAAGATTTAAGTGAAGTCCTGAGAAGGGAGCTATGTTCAGAGGAAGAAGTATGTATACCTGTGCGTCTGTGGCTGGGACATATGATGGACACATAAGCTTAAAATGTCATGAGCTGGGGCTGAATGTAAAAGTCAATCCTTTCTATACCCCAAGACTGAAAACTAGGATGGGTGAATTTCTCAATAGACTGTGAAAATAATGCTGAAAAGTCTACATAGTGTATTTGATTCTAGTTATATTACATTCTGGAAAAGACAAAACTATGGAGATAATAAAAAGATCAGTGGTTGCCAGGGACTGCAAAGAAGAAGAAATGAATAGACAGAATGCAGAAAATTTTAAGGTCAGTGAAAGTATTTTGCATGATAATAAAAATGGTGGACACGTGTAGTTATACATTTGTTTAAAACCTTTAGAATACATAACACCAAGAGTGAATCTGAATGTAAATTATGGGCTTTGGGCTATGACTGTATGAGAGCAAACAGTATTCAGTTCAGTTCAGTTCAGTGGCTCAGTCATGTCCAACTCTTTGCAACCCCATGAATCGCAGCACGCCAGGCCTCCCTGTCCATCACCAACTCCCGGAGTTCACTCAGACTCACGTCCATCGAGTCGGTGATGCCATCCAGCCATCTCATCTTCTGTCATCCCCTTCTCCTCCTGCCCCAATCCCTCCCAGCATCAGAGTCTTTTCCAATGAGTCAACTCTTCACATGAGGTGGCCAAAGTACTGGAGTTTCAGCTTTAGCATCATTCCTTCCAAAGAAATAGCTGTGAAAAGAAGAGAGGCAAAAAACAAAGGAGAAAAGGAAAGATAAAAGCATCTGAATGCAGAGTTCCAAAGAATAGCAAGAAGAGATAAGAAAGCCTTCTTTAGTAATCAATGCAAAAAAATAGAGGAAAACAACAGAATGGGAAAGATTAGAGATCTCTTCAAGAAAATTAGAGATACCAAGGGAATATTTCATGCAAAGATGGACTCGATAAAGGACAGAAATGGTATGGACCTAACAGAAGCAGAAGATATTAAGAGGTGGCAAGAATACACAGAACTGTACAAAAAAGATCTTCACGACCAAGATAATCACGATGGTGTGATCACTCATCTAGAGCCAGACATCATGGAATGTGAAGTCAAGTGGGCCATAGAAAGCAAATAGTATTAGAGAACTCTATATTTTCCACTCAGTTTTTCTGTGAACCGAAAACTACTCTAAAAAAATATTTTTAAAAATATATAAACCATTGAAAGATATTTTCTCCCTAAAAATAATGCTAATGATAAAGGAAGGAACAGAAAATTAACAACAGTTAATTGCTAGCAGACAATTAACAAAAGCTCACTATTATTAAAACAAAATTGGAGAATATTTTTCTTTATCAAATATGATTGATAATTCCTTTGGGATATCTTTTTTTTTTTTTTAATTTAGCTTTTAAGTACAAGCACAGACTCTGCCTGGAGTGCAGGAGACCTAAGTTTGATCCCTGGGTTGAGAAGATCCCCTGGAGAAGGAAATGGCTATTCACTCCACTATTCTTCCCTGGGGAATTCCATGGACAGAAGAGCCAGGAGGGATACAGTCCACAAAGTCGCAGAGTGGGACATGACTAATTGTCTAATACACACACACAGACTCTATCACTCTAAACTTGTCTTGTGTACTATAAATTCATACTAAATATTTTAATTATTCATATAAATCATTGGGAGAATTAGCATATGCAGCTTTTCTCTCCAATACAGAAATATTAACTTAAGATTTTAAAATCATGGTCAATTAGTATTTTAATTGATTTAATTCACTTATTAAAAAGAAACTCAGAGCATTTTTTGGTGTGTTTTGGAAAAATCAATTGTTATACTGGAGCAAATGACCATTTATTCACCAACAGTTAGACATGCAGTGCATAATTTCATGTTCTAGTATTGAAGTGTACAGTTAAATATTTAGCTTACAGCCCGATTTTGGATGCCATTTCTATTGGCTTTGAAAAATGGAACTTAAGCTTGAAATTGATACAAAAAATGATTAAGAAAATATTTAAGAGATATTTTACATGACAGTGTAGCAAGAAGGCTAAAGAAAATTATTCTTTGATATAATTCTTTCATTTTTTGTTCTTTTGTAAGCATAAAATTTTTATGTACGTTATTAATGTCCTTTCCTTCCAATGAATTCTCCAGGAAGAAGTATTGTTGAGAAAACAAAATA
Source organism: Ovis aries (assembly GCF_016772045.2). Lineage (NCBI taxonomy): Eukaryota > Metazoa > Chordata > Mammalia > Artiodactyla > Bovidae > Ovis > Ovis aries. The sequence continues at coordinate 47,944,978 of NC_056054.1, read as the reverse complement.
CTTGCTGCTGTGTTGTGGTAGAAAGATTAACATAAATTGAAGGTTTTCTTTTTGGACAGATTTTCTTTTTGTGTGTCCTCAGATAATACACTGGTTTCCATCTTCAAGGTGGAATTTTGATTGAAAAGAATAGCAAATATCTTTAGATAGAATGCAGGTTCTTATATGGACAAAAGAAATAACTAACTTCTTGTACGTAAGGTAACATATTCATAAAATAACATCTGAGTTACAGTAACATTATTATCTCTTCTCATTTTAATATCATTGTCATCATCTTCTAAAGAATCATTAGTTACTGAACACTTCATGGTTCTAGCTGTCAGTCTCCAAGGGAAAGGCTATTAAGGGTCTCTTGACTTCACTTCTGCTCTCTCCTTGCTCTACTTCTATTCTAGTCCCATTGCTTAAAAACCTGTTTCTTGAGAAACAATGGTGAGTACAAAAAAGTGCATTACCTACTCTCATGATGGTTTTATTGTAGTAGGGGGAGAGACAGAGATTAATCAGGTAATTATGCAGATACATAACTAAAATGGGGTAAGTGTAATGAAGAGAAATTATAAAGAGCAACAACAAAGTTTTGTGTGGTTTGGGACAGTATTGTTTCTGAAGAACCTTTCAGTTTTAAAACTTTATATAGAGTAATTAGATAATCTCAGATGCAGTGGGAGAGATACTTGAATGGTGTGTAGAGGTAAGGAAACCTCATTCAGCTCCTCTTACCCTATTCTAGCGATAACTTTATTTTCTGCCTTCATTTAGGAGAAGGCTTGAGGATAGCATGTTACAGTATTAATTTACTTGGTTTCTCAGAATGTCCTGAATTTAAGACTCTGCCTTCTCTTTACGACTTCTAGGAGAGACCTCCATGTCACTACTAAATTGAGCCCAAGGTTTATTTTTCTAAGCAGTACTATTGGAAGTGTCTGAACAGTTATAACCTGTTCATAGTGCATTGCATTTTTTCATCTGTATGATATTGCTTCATGAAAATATTCATTGTGTCATTGAACCTGCTGTTTCATATTACTATTCTTTCTCACGTAGTGAAAATAAAAGTCCCTCAGTCATGTCTGACTCTTTTTGACCCCGTGGACTCTGCAGTCCATGAAATTCTCCAGGCCAGTATACTGGAGTGGGTAGCCTTTCCCTTCTCCAGGGGATCTTCCAGACCCAGGAATTGAACCGGGGTCTCCTGCATTGCAGGCAGATTCTCTAGTTGAAATACTAAAATATTATCTCTCTCAGAGATCCCGCCATTCATTCATTCTTTCATTTCAGGCATAATGCTAATTGCTAGAGACCAGATTATCTACTAGAACTTCTAGGAAGCCTTCCTTGATTCCTGTAGGGAAATTTCATTATAAGATTATTAAGTATCATGTATTGAGTGCTTTCTTTGTATGAGCCTCTATGCTAAGCATTTTTTTTTTTTCATTTCATTGAATGCATCAGTTCAGTTCAATTCAGTTCAGTCACTCAGTCATATCTGACTCTTTGTGACCCCATGAATTGCAGCACACCACGCCTCCGTGTCCATCACCCACTCCCGGAGTTCACTCAAACTCACGTCCATCGAGTCAGTGATGCCATCCAGCCATCTCATTCTGTTGTCCCCTTCTCCTCCTGCCCCCAATCCCTCCCAGCACCAGAGTCTTTTCCAATGAGTCAACTCTTTGCATGAGGTGGCCAGAGTATTGGAGCTTCAGCTTTAGCATCAGTCCTTCCAAAGAACACCCAGGACTGATCTCCTTTAGAATGGACTGGTTGGATCTTCTTGCAGTCCAAGGGACTCTCAGGAGTCTTCTCCAACACCACAGTTCAAACGCATCAATTCTTGGCAGCACTCTGAAAGCGTGCAACAATCTGAAAGGTGCAACAACACTATGAAATGATTCTTCTTATTGTTATTCTTATTTCACAAGTAAGGAATTTGCAACCCATAGCTGGTGCTTAGCTAGATCAGAATATAACTCTTAGGTGTGTAATTCTAGAACCACAACACAACTATCACATGACCCTTCTTCATTTTCAAAACACTTGAATTATTATCTCAGAGTAGTGCTTAGTGCTTAATTCATTGTATGCTTAGCATATATAATTAATGCATGTTTAATTCATTAAATATGAAATTACTGTCATCAAGACACGTATTGCTGCTGCTGCTGCTAAGTCACTTCAGTCGTGTCCGACTCTGTGCGACCCCATAGACGGCAGCCCACCAGGCTCCCCCATCCCTGGGATTCTCCAGGCAAGAACACTGGAGTGGGTTGCCATTTCCTTCTCCAATGCATGAAAGTGAAAAGTGAAAGTGAAGTCAGTCTGTCGTGTCTGACTCTTAGCAACCCCATGGACTGCAGCCCACCGGGCTGCTCTGTCCATGGGATTTTCCAGGCAAGAGTATTGGAGTGGGGTGCCATTGCCTTCTCTGAAGACACATATTAAGTTTTCTTATTATCCACAGTACCTAGAAAAGTATGTTTTACAAATGCATGACTTACCAAATCTTCTATGGTATCTGAAAGTCTGAAAAAAATGTTTAAGTTTTGAAGGCATAATGCAATAAGTTTTGAAAGCATACTTCTAGAATGAGTATCTCAATAAGAAGCTACCTGAATATTTGTATTTAAACATTTAAAATACTAAAAGTCATCAAAATAAAGGCTACTTACACTGCATCATAATATTGAATATTTATATTAAAAAAACTCCTAATGTAAACTCTACAAGGATATCAAAGGGATGTATTTATAACATTAAAGCTCAGTTGCAAAAGACTGATAATAACAGCACCAACATATAAATGTAATAGATTGTACACATTGTCAAAAAAAACGGGGACTCTTAATAGTAGGTTTCTAAATAAATTAGCTGAGGGCTCTTGACTCAACATAGCTAACACTTCTCTATTTGGTGAAAGAAACCATAGTAATTGTCGGGAGATATTTCTTCAAATAGACCAATACAATTTTGGATCTTATTAAGACAACTAAAAGGTTAAATGAAATTAAAAAAAATGTTTCTCATTGAATAGTCTCTAATTTTTAATATATAAAGTTTAAGATAAATGTATATACATATATGAATAGATATAAATGGATATGATTAAAATGAATGAATAAAACAATATCAATTTGAAACTTGTCACAGATCACTTTTTAATACATGGATATTCAAAGCAGACTTTGTGATTCTCTTTTATGCAGATGGAAGGTTGTAGAGGTGTATTTAGATCTTTCTTTTGCTTTTTTAATTGCTCTGAATTCAAAAATAAATTAACTGGCTCAAATTTTGATTATTTTGAAGTAATTCACACATGGTCTATCCATTTACATTTGTGTTGACTGAATGCTAAATATGAAATACATGAAAACGTGCATTTATTTTAGTGACTGGCCTTATTTTAGTTATATAATTGGACTTCTATTTTAGTTATATAATATGGACTTCTATTTTAGTTATATAATATGGACTTCTCTGTAGTTAATTATTTCTTTGCTCTTGTACTAATATTTGTAAGTAGTTCTGATTTATCTCTAAAACTGATACTGCTTTTTATTTTTAAAATGTAAGGAAAAAAATGATTACCAATTACCATAATATTTTCCTATGGAATTTTGGTAAGTGGGACAATGACTTAATTGGTATATTTCTTTTCCCATTAGTATACTAATTAGGTGAGATATACTGAAAATTAGAACTGATGTGATTTGTAGAGTTGGTTATGAAAGTAAAAAAAGTAAACTCTGATTATCAAGCAACTACAGATTACTTAAAAATAAATTAGGAGGTATATTCTTAATTAACTTAATGAGTATTAGGAATGCTGAAATTACTGTAATTTTTAACTTGAATTTATATTATTTAGTCATATACATGTGAATATTACATGTGGCATTAATTTAATTTGGGGATATATATAAGGTTAAAGGTAACCTTGAGGCTTCCCTTGTGGCTCAGCTGGTAAAGTATCGCCTGCAATGTGGGAGACCTGGGTTTGATCCCTGGGTTGGGAAGATCCCCTGGAGAAGGGAAAGGCTATTCACTCCAGTATTCTGGCCTGGAGAAGTCCATGGACTATACAGTCCATGGGGTTGCAAAGAGCTGGACATGACTGAGTGACTTTCACTTTCACTTTCAAAGGTAATCTTTGATGTATAGCTATTAAATATGTTCATATGTTTGTGATCTAAATAGTATCATTCACTTATTCTTCTAATTTTTTATTCATTACATATCTTTACTTATGAGCTAACAGTTTATTCAAAAACAAGAGATCTGTCATGAAAGGGAAATAAAATAAAATTAATATTATTCTATAATAACTTAATAACCTGTGATAATAAATTATATAAATAACTATTTATATATTTTAATTTATACTGATGGTGAATTTTCACACTTAAATACAAATTTTTTCAACCAATACCGGTGAAATTTGTGAACATATATCCAAAGGCAAAAATAGATCCATAGAACCTCTGGTTTTCAAGTTTATGTTTTTATGTGTACGTGTGTATATTTTTGTGTGCATGTGCTTTCTAAAGAACCATGTATGAATTTTAATGGGACTTTAACCTCAAAGGTAAAAGGTTGAAAGGAATCAGTGATGTTCAGATTACTTTCAGTCATTTTGTGTCCTTATGTAAAGTGAACTCTGAGATGTTGCAATGCTACAGACGCTTTTTCTGGTTTTGATCTTGGCATATTGAGAAACTACCTTCAACATCTCTGCTGCATTTGGCTTTTCCTGTGACTTGGATAACTCTTTTGCGTTAAATTAAGGAGTGATAAATTAGTACTCATAGTTGATTATGCATGAAAAGACTACTGTCTAATGGATGGGGATCTCAGGATTATACTTTTTTGAACCAAGACATTGTTATTTCTAAGCTAATAAGCAAGGAATCTGCATCTTTTCAGCAGGGTTGTCATTAGTTGTTCCACATATACACTGTGTTCTGATTATTTCTAATTATTTACTACACTGTAATACAGAAAGGCTGTAAAAAGAGACTTAAATCAATAGATGATGTATTCTAATTTCTAGGGACTTTCCATTGTTTGTTTCTAGTAATTTCACTTCCAATTCTTTGTGCTTGATTTGAAAAAGAACAGTTCTAAAAATAATTATTCAGTAAGGGAAATTTACCCTGATGTGGCAAGGGTTTGAATACTTTTTTCTAACATGTTGTAGAGGTTTTCTGTGGAGAAAAGAAGAGCTAAAGGGTTGTGCTTCAATTAACATTGGATCTGGCTGAAAGTGATAATACTCACCCCCTTTTCTGCACCACAAACAGTAGCTCATTCTATGTTGATCCACCTTCCTTAACACGACTGATATCTCATTGTCCTACATGGCTGCTCCAGTCACAGGCATTGTATTCATGTTTCATTATCAGAATGAAAAATTATATGAAAAGAGTATGAAAAAAGCACACACTTTCCTTTATTCAGTTTTTGGAGGTTTCTAAAAGTTGAATGCCAATTCCACTCACCTATTATTGGGTGGGCTTTGTTTATGATTACATTTAATTGCAAGGGATCCTAGGAAACATAGATCATATTTAAAAATTAAGAATTCAAAGTTCTTTGTAGAAAAAGAGGAGAATGAATACTGGGGGGAAGCCAGTAGTTTCTTCCACAGGGTCAAATAAAAATCTATCAAGACTTAGGCAAAGAGAGGCTTTGTTCAGAACTGTTGTAAGAAGAATAAAAGGCACTATTGCAATAGTGGGATGAGGAATTTTGCTATATGCTCTGACCAGGAGATCTGCAACCTTGTCAAAAATTACTCAGAAAAGAGCTTTTCTTCATTAGGGAGGAATCAACAAAGCTAGAAAGAAGCACATGTCTGGAAATGGGATAAATGAGGATCCTGTGATTGGACAGCAGATCAGTGAGTGTTTTACCCTCAAGTCAGCCTGTTCTCAGGGCTTCCCAGGTGTTTCAGTGGATAAAGAACCCACCTGCAATACAGAAGATGCAGGAGACACGGGTGTGATTGCTGAGTCAGGAAGACCCCCCACTCCAGTATTCTTGCCTGGAGAATTCCATGGACAGAGGAGCCTGGTGGGCTACAGTCCATAAGGTCTCAAAGATTTTTCATTCTGATAATGAAACATGAATACAGCCGAAGCAAATGAGTGCACATGTACAGCTTGTTCTCTGGAGTTTTATGCTTAGGGTTGAGGGCAAGCCAAAATCCAATAGTCTGGGGGAAAGTCTGATAACAAGCATTTTATTCTGATTGATTGGTGAAGACAAAACAGTTCAGCTAGACATTTATGAGGCAAAGAAAAAGAATTTGAGTGCTGTCTGACCATTGCCATCGGTGAAAAGGGAGCAGTCATAAGTCTTATCTAAGCTATGTAGGAAAGAATGTTTCTTTCTGTTTTTTAACTCTTTTTTTCAATTCAGTGACCCATTTTTAAAAATTAATTTATTTATTTTAATTGGAGGTGAATTATTTTACAATATTATGGTGGGTTTTGCCATACACTGACATGAATCAGCCACGGGTGTACATGTGTCCCTCATCCCAAAACCCTCCTCCCACTTCCCTCCCCATCCCATGCCTCTGGGTTGTCCCAGTGTACTGGCTTTGAGTTCTCTGTTTCATGTTTCAGATTTGGACTGATGATCTATTTCACATATGATAATATACATGTTTCAATGCTATTCTCTTAAATCATCCCACCCTTGCCTTCTCCCACAGAGTCCAAAAGTCTGTTCTTTATATCTGTGTCTCTTTTGCTGTTTCTCATATAGGATCATCATTACCATCTTTCTAAATTCCATATATATGCATTAATATACGGTATTGGAGTTTTTCTTTCTGACTTACTTCACTCTGATGTTAGGCTCCAGTTTCATCCACCTCATTAGAACTGATACAAATGTGCTCTTTTAAATAGCTGAATAATATTCCATTGTGTATATGTGCCACAACTTTCTCATCTGTTTGTCTGACAATGGACATCCAGGTTGCTTCCATGTTCTAGCTGTTGAATACAGTGCTGTGATGAACGTTGGGGTACATGTGTCTCTTTCAATTCTGGTGTGAATGCCCAGCAGTGGGATTGCTCGGTCATATGGCAGTTCTATTTCCAGTTTTTTTAAGGAATTTCTACACTGTTCTCTATAATGGCTGTACTAGTTTGCATTCTCACCAATAGTGTAAGAGGGTTTTCTTTTCTCCACACCCTCTCCAGCATTTATTGTTTGTAGACTTTTGGATAGCAGCCATTCTGACCGGCATGAGATGGTACCTCATTGTGGTTTTGATTTGCATTTCTCTGATAATAAGTGATGTTGAGCATCTTTTCATGTGTTTGTTAGCCATCTGTATATCTTTGGAGAAATGTTTGTTTGGTTCTTTGGCCCATTTTTTTCATTGGGTCATTTATTGTTCTGGTATTGAGCTGCATGTGTATTTTTGAGATTAACTCTTTGTCAGTTGCTTCATTTGCTATTCTTTTCTCCCATTCTGAAGACTGTCTTTTAACCTTGGTTATAGTTTCCTTTGTTGTGCAAAAGCTTTTTAGTTTAATTAGGTCCCATTTGTTTATTTTTGCTTCTATTTCTATTATTCTGGGAGGTGTAGAGGATCCTGCTGTGATTTATGCCAGAGAGTGTTTTGCCTATGTTTTCCTCTAAGAGCTTTATAGTTTCCAGTTTTACATTTAGATCTTTAAACCATTTTGAGTTTATTTTTGTGTATGGTGTTAGAAAGTGTTCTAGTGTCATAAACATACCATGTTCATGGATTGGAAGAATCAATACAGTGAAAATGAGTATACAACCCAAAACGATCTATAGATTCAATGCAGTCCCTATCAAGCTAACAATGGTATTTTTCACAGAGCTAGAAAAAATAATTTCACAATTTGTATGGAAATACAAAATAACCTCAAATAGCCAACAATCTTGAGAAATAAGAAGGGAACTGAAAGGCTTAACCTGCCTGAATTCAGGCTATACTACAAAGCTACAGTTGTCGAGACAGTATGGGACTATCACAAAGACAGAAATATAGATCAATGGAACAAAATAGAAAGCCCAGAGATAAATCCATGCACCTATGGACACCTTAACTATGACAAAGGAGGCAAACATGTACAATGGAGAAAAGACAATCTCTTTAATAAGTGGTGCTGGGAAAACTAGTCAGCCACCTTTAAAAGACTTTTTGTTTTGGGGTATAACTGATTAAAAACATTGTGTTAGTTTCAGGTGAACAGTGAAGGCACTCAGCCATTCATATATGTGTACCCATTCTCCCTCAAACTCCCCTCCCATCCAATCTGCCACATAACATTGAGCAGAGTTCCATGTGCTATACAGTAGGACCTTGTTGGTTAGACATTTTAAATATAGCAGTGTGTACAGTGGCAACAGTGGCAAATTTTATTTTGGGGGCTCCAAAATCACTGCCTTGACTGCAGCCATAAAATCAAAAGATGCTTGCTCCTTGAAAGAAAAGCTATGACAAACTTGGACAGCATATTAAAAAGCAGAGACATCACTTTGCCAACAAAGGTCTCTATAATCAAAGCTATGGTTTTTCCAGTAATAATGTATAGATGTGAGAGATGGACCATAAAGAAGACTGAGCAGCCAATAAAGGTCCATCTAGTCAAGGCTATGGTTTTTCTTGTAGTCATATATGGATGTGAGAGTTGGACTGTGAAGAAAGCTGAGTGCTGAAGAATTGATGCTTTTGAACTGTGGTGTTGGAGAAGACTCTTGAGAGTCCCTTGGACTACAAGGAGATCCAACCAGTCCATTCTAAAGGAGATCAGTCCTGGGATTTCTTTGGAAGGAATGATGCTGAAGCTGAAACTCCAGTACTTTAGCTACCTCATCCAAAGAGTTGACTCATTGGAAAAGACTGATTCTGGGAGGGATTGGGGGCAGGAGGAGAAGGGGACGACTGAGGATGAGATGGCTGGATGGCATCACTGACCCGATGGACGTGAGTCTGAATGAACTCTGGGAGTTGGTGATGGACAGGGAGGCCTGGCGTGCTGCGATTCATGGGGTCACAAAGAGTGGGACACGACTGAGCGACTGAACTGAACTGAACTGATCACCAAAGAATTGATGTTTTCAAATTGGGGTGCTGGAGAATACTCTTGAGAGTCCCTTGGACATCATGGAGACCAAACCAGTCAATCCTAAAGGAAGTCAACCATGAATACTTATTGGAAGAACTGATGCTGTAGCTGAAGCTCCCAATACTTTGGCCACCTGATGTGAGGAGCCAACTCACTGGAAAAGAACCCAATACTGGGAAAGATTGGGGGTAGAAGAAAGGGGCCATAGAGTATGAGATGGTTGGAAGGCATTACCAACTCAATGGACATGAGTTTGAGCAAACTCTTGGAAATGTTAAAGGGCAGGGAAGCCTAGCATGCTGCAGTCAATGAGGTTGCAAAGAGTCGGACACAACTTAGTGACTGAACAACAGTTCGTTATATAAGCCCTTTTCCAAAACACAAATGGGTGAGTGGATTTCCTTAACCTTTTCTGTTTTTACTAAGATTAGAGGGCTTGGGTAAAATCTACATTGTAACTGGAATGGGAATAAAGTTAACTCTAAATTCTATGTGTATTGACTTAGAATACAATGGCTATTTATAGTGATAATATATAATAACAGAATACGTTAGTTAAACCCATCCTACTAAACCCATTGATTCAGTCAGTGTTTATGGGGTTCACTGGAATGAATTATACCCTAAAGGAGGATGGAATTTACTCATGAATGCTGAACCTCAGAGAAACTAGATTTCAGAAGGCAGAGTTTGGGAATTAGTAGAAACTTTTTTTTTTTTTTTTTTGGTCTCTTTCTGACCCACTCTTTTGAGTCTGAACTTTTAGTTTAGACTTTAATCTTAAGTAAAATTTAAAGATAGTCTCTGACTATGAAGGCAGGTGGGGGTTTAGGCCAAGGTTGTACTTAAATGAGCTTATTTTGAAACTAAATGATCCAGTGGTATATAGCTTTCTCTGTGTATTCCATTTTTGTTGTTGTTGACTGACAACAACAAAAATACTGATTCCAAACCTAGTAGAGCTTTTAAAATGTGTAAATCATTTTTGAAATTTAAGCTTTCACTAGTGTAATAAAGAGGCTACCATGGTTGCAATTGAAATAGTTTGGAAAGAATTTAGGCTGTGATATGAAGCTGCTCTTTTGATCTGAAGATACTTCCACTTTGTCATTATTGTTGATGTGATGGGTTGCAGGTGAAGAGTCAGCTGCCTTCCTTGAGAATGATATTTTATTCATGGAACCTTAGCAAAAACATACTGATAGATGCATGGCCCAATAAATATGTTTTTAACCAACTGAAAAATGAAGCAAACAAACAAAAACCAAGGTAAATGGAGTTCTAGCAAAATTACCAATAAGATCTAGATTGGAAGACATAATTCAGTGTGAGTCATATTAGATTTGTTAATTCCTTACCTATTTGGAACATTGTTCGGGGATTTGGATTAAGGAGAATTGAGAGATAAAACTATCTTTCTTGGAAGTTTTAACAAATAAGAAGTTTTAATAAAAACACATAATTTTTAAAATGTGTTCCATTGACTTTTTTTTTTTTAGTTTTTTATTTTTTAAATTTTAAAATCTTTAATTCTTACATGCATTCCCAAACATGAACCCCCCCTCCCACCTCCCTCCCCATAACATCTTTCTGGGTCTTTGTTCACCATCTAACTCACTATTTTATGTAATATAACTAGAAGGACCTTGCCTTTGTATCACATGTCCCCTATACTCTATTGTGTTAACCTACATTCTCATACAAAATGATATGGTAGGATCATTTTGTACATTTTTTTACCTGGACCTTGGAATGAGTCATTTATCAGAGGAATCTTAGTTCCTTCTAGGAGGAAATTAAATTTAGAGGCTACCACTGTATACTAGGAGTAAGCTTCATATTATGATTTACATTCTCTTACTTCATGTTAAGTATTCATCAATGAATGATTCTTAGGGCTATTCTTATATTTTTCTTATACAAATTTCTTTTCTTTTAAATTACATAACCGTTTAATAAAGCAGAATAGTAGTCATAATATGACAGACACATAATCTAAGATTTAACAGTATTAGTACTTATCTTACTTGCTTTATATCCTATAGATAAAGAAACGTACAAAAGTAACCATTGAGAAGTTGATGTGAACCATATACAAAACAGTGTGTGTGGATTTTTTTAAATATTTAAAATGTAGAAAAATGGCATAATGAGGTATGCATATTTTCTCAACATACTCTTTTAGTCAATGTGCTATTTTTGAGACTTGCCCATGTTAATATGAAAATGTGGTTTGATTGCTGTATAATATTGAATTGAATGAATAAACATCAGGTTAATTGTCTAGTCTCTGACTGAAAGACTGTTAGAGTTGTACCATGTTGATCTTACATACAGTACTGCAGCAAGACATTCTGTCTCATGTCCCCTTGTAATCATGTACAAGATTTCCTCTAGGGAGGCTGTTTACAAGTAAAGTTGCTGCCTTGGATAATAGGTACCTGTTTCATGTTACTAAGTATTAATAGAATTTCCTCTGAAAAAATTGCTTGCACAAACTTATACTTTTACCATTATCAGTATTTCCATTACTTCAAGTCATTATTATTATTTGAAGTTATAAGATATTATCATCTGTAGAGTAACAGCTTTTTAATTTGTATTTTCCTGATTATGTAAAATCCTGCAGTTTTTTAAAAAACATCTATTTGGGTTTCTTCATCATATTTATATTATTTGACAGTATTAGGGATAGTCAGATTTTCTTTTTCATAAATCAAATTTGATAATTTATTTGTCTAGAATGTTGTTTAATTCATCTGAATTTTTATATGTATTTGAGTTAGTTCCAGTGTTATGATTTTAAATGTGCTTAATATTTTGTATTTGTGTTCTGCTTTTCACTGAACATTTATTTGTCTTTCTCTATTTTCTTTTTCCTCTCAGCTTTATTGAGATATAAGTAACATATGATTTCATGTACATTTAAAGTGTAAAAAGTGATGATTTGCTATAAATGCACACACACATATGTATATATTGCAAAATGATTACAAAATTAAGTTTATTAACATGTCATCACTGCACATAATTACATATTTTGGTGAGAATATTTAAGACCTAGTCTCTTAGTAACTTTCAGGCATATAATACAGTTAGTCTTTGAAAGACACAAGTTTGAACTGTGCAAGTCCATTCATATGTGAATAATTTTTCAATAAATATGTACTATAGTACTAAGATATTAAAAAGAGGTAGGAAGAATATACAAAAGGACTATACAGAAAAGACTGTATTGCCCCATATAACCATGATGGTGTGATCACTCACCTAGAGCCAAGCATCCTAAAGTGCGAAGTCAAGTAGGCCTTAGGAAGGAGCACTGTGAACAAAGCTAGCGGAGGTGATGGAATTCCAGCTGAGCTATTTCATATTCTCAAAGATAGTGCTGAATGTGAAAGTGCTTCATGCAATATGTCAGCAAATTTAGAAAACTCAGCAGTGGCCGCAGGACTGGAAAAGGTCGGTTTTCATTCCAACCCCGAAGAAAGGCAATGCCAAAGAATGTTCAAACTACTGCACAATTGCACTCATCTCACATACTAACAAAGTAGTGCTCAAAATTCTCCAAGCTAGGCTTCAACAGTACATGAACCAAGAACTTCCACATGTTCAAGGTGGATATAGAAAACGCAGAGGAACCAGAGATCAAATTGCAAACGTCTGTTGGATCATCGGACAAGCAAGAGAATTTCAGGAAAAAAAAATCTACTTCTGCTTCATTGACTATGCTAAAGCTTTTGACTCTGTGGATCACAACAAACTGGAAAATTCTTAAAGACATGGGAATACCAGACCAGCTTTCCTGCCTCCTGAGAAATACGTATAAATGTCAAGAAGTAACAGTTTGAACCAGACATGGAATAATGAACTTGTTCCAAATTGGGAAAGGAATACATCAAGGCTGTACCTTGTCACCCTGCTCATTTAAGTAATGTGTGGAGTACTTCATGCAAAATGACGGACTGGATGTACAAACTAGAATCAAGATTGCTGGGAAAAATATCAATGACCTCAGATACACAGATGACACCACCCTTATGGCAGAAAGCAAAGAGGAACTAAAGAGTATCTTGATGAAAGTGAAAGAGGAGAGTGAAAAACTGACTTAAAACTCAGCATTCAAAAAACTGAGATCATGGTATCCAGTCCCATTGCTTCATGGCAAACAGATGGGGAAAGAGTGGAAACAGTGAGAGACTTCATTTTCTTAGGCTCCAAAATCACTGCAGGTGGTAATTGCAGCCATGAAGTTAAAAGATGCTTTTTCCTTAGAAGAAAAGCTATGGCCAACCTAGACAGCATATTAAAAAGCAGAGACACAACTTTGCTGACAAAGGTTCGTCTAGTCAAAGCTATGGTTTTTCCATTTGTCATGTATGGATGTGAGAATTGGACCATAAAGAAAGTTGAGTGCTGAAAATTGATGCTTTTGAACTGTGGTGTTGGAGAAGACTCTTGGGAGTCCCTTGGACAGCAAGGAGATCCAACCAGTTCATCATAAAGGAAATCAGTCCTGAATATCCATTGGAAGGACTGATGCTAAAGCTGAAACTCCAATATTTTGGCCACCTAATGCAAAGAACTCACTGATTAGAAAAGACCCTGAAGCTGGGAAAGACTGAAGGCAGGAGGAGAAGGGGACGATAGAAGATTAGATGGTTGTATGGCCTTACCGACTGGATGGACATGAGTTTGAGCAAGTTTCAGGTGTTGGTGATGGACAGGGAAGCCTGTCCATCACAGGGAAGACTGCAGTCCATGGGGTCACACAGAGTTGGACACAACTGAGCAACTGAACTGAACTGATGGTACCACATGATCCTCAGTTAGTTGTATTGCAGATGAAGAACCTCAGATGTGGAGGACATATTGGAAAGTGCTATTCAGATTTCCTACTGCACATGGAGTCAGTGCCCCTAATTGCCAAGTTGTTCAAGGGTCAACTGCAAAGTATTAACTATAGTTGCAGTGCTGAATATTAGATCCTCAGAGCATATTAATCTTCTAACTGGAAATTTGTAGCCTTGGACAATATCTCTGAATTTCTTCCACTCCTCAAACTCTAGCAACTGCCATCTACTCCGTTTCTATGAGTTTGGCTGTTTTTTCATTCCATATATAAGTGAGACCATACAATATTGTCTTTCTTTAACTTATTTCACTCAACACAGTGTGCGCAGGGTCCATGCATGTGGTTGCAAATGTCAGGATTTCCTTCTTTTTATAGTTGAATAGCCTTCCATTGTGGGTGTGTCTCTGTGTATGAATGGTACATTTTTTAAATGTATCCATCCATCAGTGGATGCATAGCCATGTCTTGGCTATAGTAGGTAACATTGCAGAGAACATGGAAGTGAAGCTATCTCTTTGAGGTAGTAATTTCATATCCTTTAGATATATATCCGGAAGTAGGATTGCTGGATCATGTGGTAGTTCTATTTTTAACTTCTCAAGGAACCTCCATATAGTTTTCTACTGTAGCTGTAGCAGCAGTGCACAAGGGCTCCCTTCACACCTTCTCCAACACTAATCTCTTATCTTTATTATAACAGTCATTCTAACAGGTGTGAGATGATATCTCATTGTGGTTAGGATTTGCATTTTTCTGAAGGTTAGTAATGCTGAGCATCTTTTCATGTACCTGTTGGTTTTCTGTGTACCTTTTTTTGGAAAAAATGTCAGATTCTCTGCCTGTTTTGTTTCTTTTGCTTTTTCGCTATTGAGTTGTATGAGTTCTTCATATATTTTGGATGTTGCCGCTGCTGCTTAGTTGCTAAGTCATATCCCACTCTTTGCAACTCTGTGAACTATAGCCCTCAGGTTCCTCTGTCCATAGGATTTCCCAGGTAAGAATACTCTAAGGGGTTGTCATTTCCTTCTCCAGTGGATCTTCCTGACCCAGATCAAACCCATGTCTCCTGCTTGGCAGGTGTCTCCTGCTTGGCAGGCACATTCTTTACCACTGAGCCACCTGGGAAGTCCATATTTTTGTATTAACACCTGATACGATCTATGATTTGCAAGTGTTTTCTTCTGTTCTATAGATTGCCAATTCAGTTCGCTGATCCTTTATTTCTATATTGTTGTTTTTCTTTGATATAATTTCACTTGTTGATTTTTGCTTTTATTGCTTGTGCTTTCAGTATAATATCAAAAAATAACCATTGCCAAGATTAATGTCAAAAATCTGTTTCTCTATGTTTTCTTCTAGGACTTTCTGATTCTAGGTTGGCCTTCTCTGTTTCTTGATCAGCCTTACAAATTTGTTTCACTGTTATTAATCTTTATAAACAAACAACTTCTGCTTTGTCTTCCTTATTTTGTTTGTTTCAAATTTTATAACAATTTGTCAACTACATATTATTATCCCTATGAAAAGATGAACATCCTTGAGTTTAGAGAGTTAGAGTTTTTTTCTCTCTCTCTTTCTCACACACATGTACACACACACACACACATACATACTCACACACACACACACCAAACAAACAAAAAACAGGAAAAGTGTTAAAACCTGACTTAAACCCAAGTACTGTACTCTGACTCCAATCTTAGTTTTTGAATCTCCTTACCAGTAATCAGGAACTGAAGTCTTATTTATAAAGTTTAT
Source organism: Ovis aries (assembly GCF_016772045.2). NCBI lineage: Eukaryota > Metazoa > Chordata > Mammalia > Artiodactyla > Bovidae > Ovis > Ovis aries. The sequence goes on along the minus strand of NC_056054.1, from coordinate 47,929,243 downwards.
AGAAACATAAATTAATATGTGGAAGAGAAATTCTATACAGAAGATACCCAGGCACATTTCCACTTTTCAGCATGTTGACAAATTGACTTCCTAAGGATCAACCAAAATATATTTTTTCCGTAGCAGCAGGCATAACTTTAGCTTCTGTTGAAAAGACCTGGGTAGTCATCTGTAGCATTCATTCATCCAGATGGTCAGCTCCATAAAAGTTTGGATGAAAATTAGGATATGCAGATGAGCTCTAGATGCTTCACAGCTTGACACTGCTGATTTTTTTTTTTTTTTAACGGTGCTTAAAAGCTCAGAGTCTTAGTGTGGAACAGAGAGAGAAGCTATTGTTTATATAATAATTGTTATAATTCTAGTATAAAATCTTCCATAATCTCAGTTGTCACTTTGTGTCATGTTTAGAGGACAGTTGTCTTAAGCTTTTTTTGTAACACAGACTTTAGGGAAAACTAGTCTCCCTCATTAGACTGAGTTGCCTATTTGTTATAACACTATAGGTAAGCATGCTCTTTGGTATTACAGAGAAAAACCAAACTTCCTTAAAAAATTCATCAAAGCTGTACCACTTCTTTGCTGTTTAGATTATTATAAATTTTAATGCTAATATGGTAGGTTTCTAACTTGTATGAATAAATATTCATTAAGCTTCTTCTAAATGTTTGGTAGCTTGAAATATTATGTTTTTAAAATACCTAAAATTGTGTAAACATGATTTTCAGAGAAAAAATTTAACTCATTTTATTCCATGGTTCAAATGTCATATCTGTTGGGGATAAAATTAATTAAAACTGCAATATTTTAAGCTCAATCATTGTCCATATTTTTGTTCTTAAATTTGAATTTATAAATGTCAGGTAAATATATACAATATATGTCTGACTCTGAAAAAATTCTCACTCATTTAAATTAGAAATATTAAGAAGAAAAAAAACAAAGAATTTAAAAGAATGAAATTAGAACATTCTCTAACACCATATATAAAAATAAACTAAAAATGGATTAAAGATCTAAATATTAAGTTCAGATAATGTGAAATTCCTAGAAGAAAACATAAGCAGCCCACTCTTCAACATAAATCACAGCATTTTTTTTTGGGGGGGGGGGTATCTATCCCCTCAAGTAAAGGAAATAAAAGCAAAAATAAACAAATGGAACCTGATCAAACTGAAAAGCTTTTGCACAGTAAAGGAAACCATTGACAAAATGAAAAGACAACCCACTGAATGGGAGAAAATATTTGCCAATGATATGACAGATAAGGGATTAATATTCTAACATTTAAACAGCTCATACAACTCAACATTGAAAGAAACAAACAACCTGATTAAAAAATGAGCAGAAAAATTGAATAAACATTTTTCCAAAGAGGAGATGCAGATGGCCAACAGCCATGTGAAAAGATGCTCAACGTCACTAATCATCAGGAAAATGCAAATCAGAACCACAATGAGATATCACCTCACACCTGTCAGAATGCCTATCAAGAAGAACACAAATAACAAATGTTGGCGAGGATGTGGAGAAAAGGGAACTCTTGTACACTGTTGGTGGGAATGTAAATTGATGCAGCCATTGTTAAAAACAGTATGGAGGTTTCTCAAAAGACGAAAAATAGAACTACTATATGACCCAGCAATTCCACTGCTGCCTATATACTTAAAATGGCAAAAATACTAGTTGGAAAAGGTATGTGCACCCCAGTGTTCATGCTGCTGCTGCTGCTGCTAAGTGACGTCAGTTGTGTCCGACTCTGCGCGACCCCATAGACAGAAGCCCTCCAGGCTCCTCTGTCCCTGGGATTTTCCAGGCAAGAACACTGGAGTGGGTTGCCATTTCCTTCTCCAATGGATGAAAGTGAAAAGTGAAAGTGAAGTCGCTCAGTCATGTCTGACTTTTAGCGACCCCATGGACTGCAGCCTATGAGGCTCCTCTGTCCATGGGATTTCCCAGGCAAGAGTACTGGAGTGGGGTGCCATTGCCTTCTCTGCCAGTGTTCATAGTAGCAGCATTTACAACTGTGAGGATATAGGAGCAACCTAAGTGTCTATCAATAGTTTAAGGGATAAAGAAGCTGCTGTACACACACACCAACACATATACAATGGAATACTAATCAGTTATTTTAAAAAATAACAGAAGTGTGCATATGCAGCAACATAGATGGACTTGGAGGACATTATGCTAAGTGAAATAAGTCAGAGAATGACAAGTGCCGTATGATATCACTTATATGTGGAATCTAAATAATACAACAAACAGACCAATATGACAAAAAAGAAGCGGACTCAACAGAATAACGAATAAACTAGTTGTTACCAGTATGTGAGGGTGGGGGGAAGTGGCAGGGAGTAATTTAAGGGTGCAGAAGTGAGACTTTAAATAAAAAGGAAAGAGATTTGTTTGAAGTCATAAAATCATCAATTCATAATAAAACATATTATAGTAAGGCCAAAAATGGAGAATGTATTATTTTCTGAGTTGTGTAATATAAGCATAATAATCTTATCTTCTGTAAATACCATACTATAGCTAAAATGTGTTTCAAAAACATAGAATAAGATAAAAATAAATAAAATCTATTCTTATTCACAATTTTCAATAGGTGTTATGGGAGTTCACTATACGATTTTCAAAAAATAAAAGCTGATGCTTCTTCTGTGCCATGAGTGTTAAAGCATAGGAGACACTCCTTTTCACTGTTAAGACCCAGGAGGAAGAATGGCAGAGAATGCCTTCTAGCAGACAGAGATATACTTTTTCCCTTCCTGACACTATATGTGATATATCTACACATAAAATATAATGGTAAAGACTAATATTAATGGTAGTATAATTAAACCATATAACTTTATCTAAGGCATCCTGAAAGCCTAACAATTATTTCATAGCAATTCTTACATGATAAACTTTATCTTGAGTTGAGCTTTGCTGGTGGTGAAGGATGCGGAGAAAAAAATCCACAGAATTGGCAGTGGTAAAGAATCCCCCTGCCAATGCTAGAGATGGATTCAATCCCTGGGTTGGGAGGATCCCCTGAAGAGGGAATAGCAGCCACTCTAGTATTCTTGCCTGGGAATTCCCATGGAAAGAGGAGCCTGGTGGGCTGTAGTTCATAGGATCGCAAAAGTGTTAGGCAGCTTAGAAACTAACCACCACCACCATATCTGAGTTACAGTCAACTGATCTCCATATAAGCCTCAGGACTATAAATCAGAGTCATTTATGAATTTATCAGATCTATAGCATATTCAAAATCAGAGACATTACTTTGCTGACTAAGGTCCATCTAGTCAAGGCTATGGTTTTTCCAGTAGTCATGTATGGATGTGAGAGTTGGACTGTGAAGAAGGCTGAGTGCCGAAGAATTGATGCTTTTGAACTGTGGTGTTGGAGAAGACTCTTGAGAGTCCCTTGGACTGCAAGGAGATCCAACCAGTCCATTCTGAAGGAGATCAGCCCTGGGATTTCTTTTGGAAGGAATGATGCTAAAGCTGAAACTCCAGTACTTTGGCCACCTCATGTGAAGAGTTGACTCATTAGAAAAGACTATGATGCTGGGAGGGATTGGGGGCAGGAGGAGAAGGGGACGATAGAGGATGAGATGGCTGGATGGCATCACTGACTCGATGGACGTGAGTCTGAGTGAACTCCGGGAGTTGGTGATGGACAGGGAGGCCTGGCGTGCTGCGATTCATGGGGTCGCAAAGAGTCGGACACAACTGAGCGACTGAACTGAACTGAACTGATTCAATTATTTTCACATTTATCAAATTTGAAACCCATACCATATTTCATCAAATCCAGGATGATCTCTGTTATAAGACATACTATTTTTTGACTCTATGAAAGAAAAAATCCAATTAAATGACCCTCTATTAATTCCAAATTCAATCCTAATTTCAGGGGTGATATAATGTGACAAGTCACGTCTTAAAATTGAGGAAATGTGATATTCCTTTATGGCAGAAAGCGAAGATGAGCTAAAGAGCCTCTTGATGAAAGTGAAAGATGAGAGTGAAAAAGCTGGCTTAAAACTCAACATTCAGAAAACTAAGATCATGGGATCTGGTCCCATCACTTCATGGCAAACAGATGGGGAAACAATGGAAACAGTGAGATACTTTTTTGTGGGGGCTCCAAACTCACTCCAGATGGTGACCGCAGCCATGAAATTAAAAGATGCTTACTCCTTGGAAGAAAAGCTATGACCAACCTATTCAGCATATTAAAAGGAAGAGTTATTACTTTACCAACAAAGATCAGTCTTAGTCAAAGCTATCATTTTTCCAGTAGTCATATATGGATGTGAGAGTTGGACTATAAAGAAGGCTTAGCACCAAAGAACCGATGTTTTTGAACTGTAGTGTTGGAGAAGACTCTTGAGAGTCTCTTGGATGGCAAGGAGATGCAACCAGTCAATCCCAAAGGGAATCAATCCTGAATACTAATTAGAAGGACTGATGCTGAGACTGAAACTCCAATACTTTGGCCAACTGATGCAAAGATCCGACTCATTGGAAAAGACTCTGATGCTGGGAAAGATTGAAGGTGGGAGGAGAAGAGGACAAAATAGGATGAGGTGGTTGGATGCCATCACCGATGCGATGGACATGAGTTAGAGTAGGCTCCCGAAGTTGGAAGCCTGGCGTGCTGCAGTTGGAAAGAATTGGACATGACTGAGCAACTGAACTGATATTGTCTTGATATGCTTCTTCTTGTGCTTCATCTTCCACATTTCAGCCTCATCATTTTAAAGTGCTCTATTCCATTATCAAATATTATTTGTCATTTTGTGATATTAGTTCATCTCTTCTGTGGTTCAGTATCATATAAAATCAACTGATAGTCTACAGTGTTCCAGTTTTGCTTTTGTATGTCACTTATTTTTTTTAATGAAAAAGAAAATATTTTGTTTTATTACAGTGACCCTTTAATGAATATTAAGGACATCTCTTACTGAGTTGCAACTTAGAAATGCTTCAGTTTTTAACCCATTTTTTTTTAATTGACTATGAATTAATTTATTTTGTAGTAATTTAACAATGAATCTATGTGTGTCACATTGAACATAAAATGAGTGTGCTATAAAGATTTAAATGTCATTTTAAATTAATGTATCAAATTGTATAATTTGTAATAATTATAATAGCAAAATTCTTATAATATTGCTAAATGTTTTAGCTTTAGACTTTTTCTTATCTTACCTTAGTGCTTTAAGATAGATACATGGATAATGGAAAAGCAAGTACAGAATGAAAACACATAAAAATTTAACTGTGGTTGATGTACCACCCAGATTACTTTCAGGAATTAAAAAACAAAACAAAACTTGCCTTGCTCAAGGTCATATGTTTCTAGGAAGTCTGCATCCTATGATTAATCATCACAGAGCATATAAAGGCCAGGTGTCCTTGATCCAAATGGAAATGACTATGAAAGCCTGTCACATCTTCAGAGTACCACACAGGGTTGGTTGAAGTCTTTTTTTGGACTGCATCATTGATCAGATTCTCCCTTTGCTCAGTCCTGTCTTCCACCTTTAGGTGTTTAATTCTTGGAGCATCCCCTAATAAATGTCCTATTTTCAGGTCCCTACATAGAAATCTACTCCTTGAGAAACCTAACTGGGACAGCAACCTGACCCAAATTTACAAATGAAATACATAAGTGTTTTCTCTTTACTCAGGCTACAAAATATGAGATGGACATATTTCGTGATCCTTGTATGTGGAGGAAGAATTTAGTCATATTCCTTCATCAATTGCTTAGCAATATTTAAATGAGAGTACACTGGCAAGTCATTCTGTTAGCAATAATAATACTGCTATTAATGAACAATAATGGAAGGGAATTATCTTTTCCATAAACTAGGGGTCAGATCCATACGCTGGAAAACACAAAGGATAAACAACTCTGAATTGGAAACCACAAAGTGTAGACAGCCTTTGTTTGACTCAGTGAGTCCAAATCCAGGAGCTTTAGAAGCTAGATAAAGCCCTCTATTTTTCTTAGTTTTTATTGTGAGGGAAAGATTACTTGCAAAATAAATCTAGTTTCATTTCTCTTGCATTTTGTTTGTGCAGTTGTTTCCCAAGTGATTGATACTGGTCTGTGTGCAAATAAACTTTATTTGTAAATTGCATATTATAAATATTTAAAGGGTTGTATCTTGGCATGAGAAATGGTTTTTTTATTTAATCTTCCATGTTTTGGTCACTATTCTAGGTGTTGGGAATTCAGTGATGATTAAAACTGCTCTGGTTCCTAAATATCTTGGGGTGAAGACAATTTATTCTACTGCTAAAGGTATATTTGAGAGATGTATAAAAACAAAATACAGTGTGATTACAAAAGATATAATAAACTGACTGATATGTTGAGGTGTCTTATAATATAAAGGGGTTATAATAGAGCTGAATTTTAGGAAAGAAATAGAAATTCACTATGTATGGAAGGAAGGAAGTCTATTTCAATGCTAAGAAACTGAAGTTAAAGAAAGTAGAATATATTCATATAGAGGGGCTTTCTCCAAATGTTCTTGGAAGAAACTGACAAGAATATAAGAAAGGCAGAGGAGTCTGGACTTCATTCTAAAATCCACCAGAGCCATCAGAAGTTCTGTAAGCAAGAAAGTGTGATGTTTAAATTTGTTTCAGAAAGCTTGTAGCACAGAGGAGGATTGGGAGAGTAAATTAGGGAGTAAAGAAATTGATGTCAAGAAGACCCTTTAAAACACTAGTTATAGAGGAAACATTAGAGTTTCTATCTAGGGAAGTGATTGTGAAAATAGGGAAAGACCTTTCAGAAAGATATTTCAATGGTAGATACAAAAGGAATAGGAGACTAATCAGACATAGTACAAAGTGGGGTGAGAGAAAGAGAAGAACCAAGAGTGACAATAAGATTTTGTCTTTTATTATTATTATAACTTTTAATATTTGAGTATTGGGTTTTCCTAGTGGCTGCAATGCAGGAGACTCAGGTTCAGTCCCTGAGTCAGGAAGATCCCCTTGAGAAGGGAATGGCTACCGACTCAAGTACTTGCCTGGAGAATTCCATGGACAGATGAGCCTGGTGGGCTACAGTCCATGGGATCGCAAAGAGTCAGATTTGACTGAGCAACTAACACTTTAACTTTTCACTTTCATAGCAGATTAACCAACGTTGTGATAATTCCAGGTTGGCAGCAAAAGGACATGTATCCATTCTCCCCCAAACTGCCCCCCACATCCAGGCTGTCACATATCATTGAGCAGAGTTCCATATGCTGTATCTTGTTGGTTGTCCATTTTAAATAGCAGTATGTACATGTTGATCTCAAACTCCCTAACTATTCCTCCCCCATCCTTCCCTCCTGACAACTGATCTTGAGTTGAGGAGGAAGAAGAATACTTTACCAGGAATCATCATAAGCAGCGGGTGTATTTAATAGTCTCTAATGGAGATGCTGAGAAGTAGTAGGTCAAAAGAATGGCTAATATACCTTTTATTTGTTTGTTTTTAACCTGAACTACATTGATTTATAGGGCTTTACAGGTGGCACAGTGGTAAAGAGTCCATGTACCAGTGCAGGAGATGCAAGAGACTAGAGTTTGATCCCTGGGTCAGGAAGATCCCCTGGAGTAGGAAATGGCAGCCCACTCTAGTATTCTTGCCTGGGGAATCCCATGGAAGAGGAGCCTGGTGGACTACAGTCCACGGGGTCTCAAAAGAGTTGCCTGTGACTGAGCACACATACACACGTTGATTTATAGTCTTAGGTTATTGACAGCTAAAATATGATCATTGAAAGGAAAGTGTATATGTATTGAGTTAACTTGGACTAGTTGTTTCTAGTGGCATTGTGATTAAAATGAGTATGTTGTTCAGTTGGAAAATATATACAAGGACATGCGTATTTGGTTTTGATTGAAATTTTAGAAGAAAAGTTGTAGCATTATAAGAGAGTACTGATTAAGAGAGTTCTGTTATTCATAGAACTTTAAAACTCTGGGTTCTGTGCTCTGGTTGTTAAAAACAATGTTCTACTTACTCGTGTGAGCCTACATAAATGTGATACAGTTATTAGTTGGTTTTTGAGATTTAGGTTTTTAGAAATTGCCTAGGTTGGACAAGTTTACATAAAATTAAAGGAAGGATTTTACAAGCTGGAAGTGGCATAAACTTTTACATTGTATACCTTCATTGCAAGTATATATATATATATGTGTGTGTGTGTGTGTGTGTGTGTGTGTTCACACACATATATGTATGACTTGCTTTTAGAGATTTTAATTTTTAAGATTGCTTAAGGGTTTCCAGGTGGTGCTAGTGGTAAGAACCCACCTGCTAATGCAGGAGATGTAAGAGATACGGGTTCAATCCCTGGGTTGTAAAGATCCCCTGGAGGAGGGCATGGCAACCTGCTCCAGTATTCATGCCTGGAGAATCCCACGGACAGAGGAAGCTGGTGGGCTATAGTCCTTAGGGTTGCAAAGACTCAGACATGACTGAAGTAACTTAACATGAATGCAGGCAATATCCTTAGTACGTAGCAAATAACACAATTAAGCAACTAAAAGTTTAGTTGAATGTCTTTATATTTTGAGTTATATTCTGTCTTTGATTTTATCGTGGGTTACTAGTAGCAGTGTTTACTTACATTAGCATTAGTCTGAGGTTTTATGTTGTACTGGTATAGAGCTTAATGTAAAATATCTCATATTTTATGTTTTTATATAAATATTTGGATGTTTTTATTACTTCATAAATATAGCTCTCTCTTTTTAAAAATTATATCCAAAACTTCTGCTAAACAAATCTATAAAAGTGAAACATAGGAAATTACAATATTAAGCATGAAAACTTTCTGGACCAAGTTACCACTGATATCTAATATTGACATAACTTCAAATGAAAATCTTATTTCCCTTTTGGGAAAAGAGAGAACAAGTACAAGAAACAGCCATTAGGAGAGAAATTTCAATTTTGCAAGTGCAAGAAAGAAGCATTAAGCTATAATTAAAAAGAAGTTACTGGAGACTTCTATAAAGCTCAAAGCCAATTTAATTAATGCAACCAATCTACTTTTCTTTGTACACTATAAAAAAAAAAATAGTAATCTGAGAATCAGCTTTCCAGGTCTATGGAATTTTGCAACATATATTTTAAAAGCTAAATAAATTTTAATTTTCCATGGAATTAAAATAATCTTAAAATTATTGGGGTTATAGATTATGATATAAATAAATTATTACATTACTAACAAGAGTCATACATGACCATGTGAAAAATTAATACAACATATTTTAATAGAACTAAAATATAAAGACACATATTTAGTTTTATCTTCTGAGTTTTGATATGCCATAAAGAAGGAGAATTACATTGACAGACTGCCAAGTAACATATCATGCAGTGAAATGACTAGATTATCATGTGTGCCACAGGTTTTCTAATAAGTAGAATCAACGGAGTACTCAAATGTCCTTTCTAGAGTAGTTTTAGCATTCACACTGCTGCTGCTGCTGCTGCTGCTAAGTCGCTTCAGTCATGTCCGACTCTGTGTGACCCCATAGACAGCAGCCCATCAGGCTCTCCCGTCCCTGGCATTCTCCAGGCAAGAACTCTGAAGTGGGTTGCCATTTCCTTCTCCAATGCATGAAAGTGAAAAATGAAAGTGAAGTTGCTCAGTCATGTCCAACTCTTTGCGACCCCATGGACTGCAGCCTACCAGGCTGCTCCATCCATGGGATTTTCCAGGCAAGAGTACTGGAGTGGGGTGCCATTGTAGACTTCAATTACACAGATACAAAACAAACTCTTTTAATAGGATACCATTTTATTGTACTATAGAGTGCTATTTCAGTACAGAATACTTGAAAGGAATATTGAATACAGAGAGAAAGAAAAGAAGGCAGAGATAGCGTGCATGGCAGGAGTGGAAATGGAGACAGGAGGGCATTCATTTGGCAGGTAATAAAAGTAGACTGGAGAAGGAAATGGCAACCCACGCCAGTGTTCCTGCCTGGAGAATCCCAGGGACGGGGAAGCCTGGTGGGCTGCTGTCTATGGGGTCAGAGTCGGCACGACTGGAGCGACTTAGCAGCAGCAGAAGCAGCAGCAGAAGTAGACATATGACATGTATACACAATATGATATAAACTACCTGAAGATTCCTTCTTATAACAAACATGAGTAGTTTTAGACACTTTCATTGATTTAAAAGATATATAATAAAGGACATTGCTGCTGCTGCTGCTAAGTCGCTTCAGTCGTGTCCGACTCTGTGCGACCCCATAGACGGCAGCCCACCAGGCTCCCCCGTCCTTGGGATTCTCCAGGCAAGAACACTGGAGTGGGTTGCCGTTTCCTTCTCCAATGCATTAAAGTGAAAAGGACATTATTTTCTCTTAATTATTTAGTTGTTAATAAAAATCTGAAAATTCCTTTGTTAGCCAAGATATTGACCATAAAACACAGTGCTTTACTCAAGAAAAATAATAATTTTTCCAGATGTTAATTGACTAATACATTGCCAGTTTAATATATCCTTAGATTTTCTTCCTGTTAAGTTTTTATGATACTTAAAATGAACATGTTACATTACATTTATTAAATACTCCAATATCAATATATGCTTTTATCTATCCAATTTCTCAAAGATAATTCCAAGGTGGTATTTGGAGATGAATCATTTAATAAAAGTATTATATAATTGCTAATGATAAGTATCAACAGTTATTAACTCAGGTAAAATATTTTCAACCTACTTACAAAAGTACTCTTCTGTTAAAATAACTTCCAATTATATAAAGTTGTATTTTACTTCAGGAAGTTGTGGTATCTTATGCAACCTTTTTAAAGCATTAAAGTAGAATTGCACATGCTAAAATTCATAAACTATTTCTTCATTCTCTTACCCATCTATGTATCCACTGACATGATACAATGTACTGAACTATAGTCAGTGAAGCACTAATTGTATTTTGTGAGATTACTAAAAAGATATGATTCTTTTCTGTAGTGCTAGTTTTCTTGTGCAGTATGGTGCTAAAGAAAAACTTGTCCATAAGCATTTCACAGCATAATGTCAAAGCCCCTGCATAAGATACAAAGGAGTAAGAACTGTACTTTGATACTTTCTAGTAGGAAAGTGTCCATCAGATATTTTATACTGAATACAAACTTCAGTATCAAAGGGTATTATACCCGGTTCAACCAAATTTAAAAATAGATATCAGCTATTTATTCCAATGCCTTAAATAGAATAAAAGTTTTAAACAATTCAAATGGTATCTTTTAAGAACAGTTTGATTTTTTTTTTCTTCCCTAGAATGTCATGTCTGTTCATATCCACAAACCTAATATTATTATGCATCACTGACTCTGCCTCTTGTTGGAGTGGACAACAAAATTGACAAACTCAACCACAGATTAGGGAAATCACTCAGTGTAAAACCACAGTTCAAGAAGGAGTTGGAGCAAGTAAATTATCTGTAAATTATGGTACCTTATCTTCAAAGTTTTATAAATTGAATAAGTTGTACTGCTTAAAATTGTAGTAGACATCTAGTCAATTTTTTCCTGTTGTAAGAAATGGTTATGGTGTTAAAATATGCATTTTATCTTCTGTTTGGAGCTTGAGGTATGGCAAGATGAATCTCATCTTTACATAAAATCAGAATGCATTTCACACTGTCAACTTTTTACAAACCAGTTTAAGCAGAACACTCATTAAGAGTAATGGAAATTGAACATATACAGATACTGTTACACCACAACAAAATTTAAATCTCTAATGTACAGGATATTACCAAGTATGAAAGATTCATGAGTTAAGTTAGGATCTTAACATTAAAAGGTATATAATTTGGTTTACAAATCAAGTTGATCTTTCTCATGTTTGCAGAACTTGCTATTTTGTCACCAATGTTGCTGCAACTACAAAGGTAGTTCTTTACTGCTTTAACCAGGTGTGATACAGCTAGCGTGAAATAAATGTAGGGTAAATGAATGCCTGTGTGATCATATTGGGAATTTTTGGAAAATTTTTCAAAGGGTGTTGGGGGCCTAAAACATACCCTTCCCTGCTCTGGAAATGTTTCACTAGAATTCCATTTAATTTTAAAAGTCTTTTTAGGACATTCTCCCCCACCCCCACCTGTTCTTTAGTTACCAGATTTATATTAGATTTTGGTGACTATCTTAGTCAGCTGGGGCTGACATAACAAAGATTATTTAAATAACAGAAACGTTTTCTCCCAGTTCTGGAGACTGGAAGCTCCAAAATCAAGGTACCAGCAGGACTGGTTTCTCCTGAGGCCTCTCAGCTTGCAGACAAATATCAGCTCACTGCATCTTGCATGACCTTTGTTTTGCACATACACATCCTTGATGTCTCTCTTCTTAGAAGGCCACCAGTCCTATTGGATTAGGAGCCCCACCCTCATAACTTCATTTAACCTTAATTACCTCCCAAGGGCCTGTCTTCAAATACGTCACATAGGGGGTTAGGACTTCAACATGAATTTTGAAGTGAGAAAATTCAATCCATACAGTCAATCATTATTCTTTCTCTTTTTGCACTAAAAAGTTAAAATCTGGTCTCGTTTGCAAGCCTCCATGGGTGTCGGACTCATTCCATGTATTTAGACCTCATTTTACACAATCATTTTGCTGGTGGAAAATGTTTAAATTGAAATGAATGTTAATGATAAGGATTTTAGTAATTGAGTTTAGAAGTTAATCCCTTGGATCTAGGCCAAGCTGTTTGGATTTGGATCCCATCTCCACCATTTGTTGGTTAAGACCTTGAGGAAAGTTATTCTCTGTGCCTGAATCTCATTTGTAAAGCTGGTATATGTAGTGCATTAAAAGCGACTCACAAAGTATTATAAAAAATTCTGACAATTAGTAAATACCTTATAAGCATTGTATACTTTTCTGCATATTCTAACTAATACTTACAGGAATACTTTTATTATAAGTGAAGGAGAATTTTAAAAAATACACATTTTCAATTGCAAGTTGGTGAAATTTATGGACTCTGGTGTCAGGCTGCCTTGATTTGTATTCCTGGCTCTGTCACTTTTTAACTTAATATTATTTGAGATGTCATTTAATATCTCTAAGCCTAATTTTGCTTATAGGCAAAATGACAATTAGAAATAGCACTTCACGGGGCTGTTGTCAACATTACATGCAATAATGTAGATAAAACACTCAGAGCATTGCTAGGCACAAAATGGAAATTATTACTCATGACATTTCACTTATATAAACATTAATAGAAAGATGAACATCCTTTGATTTGACTATACTAAATGCTTTGACTAAACTATGTGACTATACTAAATGCTTCATGCTTTGTTTTATTTTTTAATTCAGCCAAAGCTGAACCATAGTCAGAGTCTTTTTAATTGCCACTACTGCAATTCAAGGTTTTCCTCCTACTTTTGGGGATGGTTCTGAGTAGGAAAATGGAGAAGGTGTTCAGCTCCCAAAGCAGTTTCCTGCAGATTGATTCTGTTTGTCTGTTTGAAGTTGGGTAGATGATGAACAGTGCCAGTGTTTCATTTCAAAATCTGTGGATAGGAAATGGTTAGGTAGATATGGTATTCTGAAGAAACAAATCCAAGTCTGATGAATCCAAATCCAATCCCTATTTATGGCCAGTCACTAAACTATTGGTGTAGTAGGGTAATGATTTCCAATGAAATATAAAATTTTAAGAAGAAACTGGGTGATTTAGCTGGGTCAACAGACTTAATACAGTCCTTACAACTTTGCCCCCTCTTTGACTCAAAAGTTACACATCTTCTAACTTATCCTTCAAAAATAATAGGTCAAGTGCACAAAATATAATTATGATGTCCCATAAAAGATGAAAAAATAGTTTGCAGTCTTGTATGATTATACTTATTTATATGCCTGCTTTTACTATGTATATATATGAAAAATATACATACATACATACATATATATATATATATATATATATATATATATATATATATATAATGTGTGTGTTTGTGTATGTATGTGCTTGTGTATGTGCTGAGTTGCTTCAGTAGTGTCTGACTGTTTGTGACCCTATGGCCTGTAGCCTGGAAGGCTCCTCTGTCCATGGGTTTCTTCAGGCAAGAATACTGGAGTCGGTTGGCATGCACTTCTCCAGGGGATCTTCCCAACCTAGGGATAGAACCCATATCTCTTATGTCTCCTGCATTGGCAGGCAAGTGCTGTACCACCCAGGTGGCACAGTGGTAAAGAATTTACTGGCAATGCAGGAGACCCAGGTTCGATCCCCTGGGTTGGGAAGATCTCCCAGAGAAGCGAATGGCAATCCACTATTATATCCTTGCCTAGAAAATTCTGTAGACAGAGGAGCCTGGCAGGCTACATAGTCCATGGCGTCACAAGGAGTTGGACATGACTGAGCAACTAACACTTTCACTTTCCAGTATTCTTGTCTGAAAAATTCCACTGACAGAGAAGCCTGACTGGCTACATCCATGGGGTTGCAAAGAGTCAGACACATTTGAGCATGCATGCAGACCTATATCCTATATATACTGTCAATAAAGTAATAGTGGTTATCCTGTGATGCTTATAATTTGTTTTCTCCAGGATGTTTGATATTTGATCTACAGTTATATATGCATTCTAATAACAATACTACTAATAAACAAGATCTGAAATTAATGATAATTTATAATTCAGACACTCCAAGTAAATGTCATGACCCTAGACTGAATGATATGCACTTTCTGTTTCTTAGTTCGCCCATTTATTGAAAGAAAACAGACCTTCTCTGCCTCATAAGATTATTGTAGGAATAATACAGAATGAAGAATATAAAAATACTTTGCAGTGTTGAAAGAACAATTAGGGTTAGTGACAATAGTAAAAATAAGAATGATGATTCTCATCTGAGATGATTAAGGGAATACAGTGTACATTTTGGTTTGTGTGTGTGTGTGTGTGTGTGTGTGTGTGTTTTTGGAAAGCATATTCTATAGAAACACAAATTCCATTAAAAGCTCATTCTGGGCAGAAATTTAAACTAGAGAGGAATGACTGTATTTGGATACTGCTGATGAAAGAATGGGGCCAGCATAATGGAAGCCATGGCACTCTGGGCCACTGTGCTCTGGTTTGATCCCAGCTGGCCGAGCCACAGGAGCTTTTGCACAAACACTGTCAACATATTGCTTGTTCAGTCAGAGTTTTTCTTGCTTCAGTTACTGGGGCACTAACAAAGCCTCAGAGGTAAGGAGCCTCAGCTCCTCTACATGCCTGTAGAGAGGATTAGATGGCTTCTTTCCTTTAGGTAACTGTGTCTGGTTTCTGTATTTGGAGGGCTTATTTTTAATAACTGAAGAGACAAAGGCAAAGTGAAAATGTTCTTTCTAAGAGACTGGACAGGCAATACAATTTGTGAAAAGGGCTCTTCTTTCTTCAGAATAAATGACACAGACTTAATTACCCATCACTTCTCTGCATCTGACTTAAAGCTTTGTCCTCCTAGCTAGCACTGTTTTGAGTAAAACAAATATAAAAAAAGGAGGATTTTTTTTCTTATTTTAATTTTTTTTTAACTTTTAGATATTCCTTTTTGTTCCAGTATAGGAAAATTTATAAACACAACTTTTGAATTGTTCTTTAAGCTGAAATTGGGTCTATTAAAGCCATTTCATCACTATGTATTATTTTATAAGACGGTAGTTGTCAAAAACTACATTATATCTAATATATGGAAGAACGCATCTTAGAGGGAGATTCTTGGTTATAAATCTTAGGAGGAGCACATAGCCATGTAATCAACACTATAGTCTTGGCTTTGTAGCTGGTTACTGCTTTGAGGGCCAACAGTCATGTTTCAATTTGTGCACATATGCAGTTGTTGGCCAAAAAAGTTTGTTTGGGTTTTTTCACGATGTGTTAGAGAAAAAACTGAATGAACTCTGTGGCCAACCCAATACATGTTGGATAAGCCCCTGATGCTCATTTTAGGATGGCATGTCGTATGGTTTTATAAGCTGCTAAAATGTTTCATCTGCATTTTTAAGTCTACACGGTTACAATTATAATAGATACTACAGCCTAGATTTATAATGCGCTGGGAATAAAAGTGGCTTTAGTATATGTGAGACTTGGGTTTGGATTCAGGCTCTGTCATTTACCACTTTTGACCTGGGACAAGTCCCTGGTGGCTCAGATGGTAAAGAGTCTGCCTGCAATGCAAGTGGGGAAGATCCCCTGGAGAAGGAAATGGCAACCCACTCCAGTATTCTTGCCTGGAGAATCCCATGGACAGAGGAGCCTGGTGGGCTACAGTCCATGGGGTCACAAAGAATTGGACACTACTGAGAGACTAACACTTTCCTTTCAAGTCAATTAAATTATGGAAGTCCAGAGTTTTTATCTTATTTTGTACAAAATTTTAGAGGATTCAAGAATAAATATATAAAACACAGTGCCTATGAATCAAGGGAATAATAGGTTACTCAAGGAGAATATTTAGTTTTAAAACTTGTAAATGTATCATATACATTTTTTAATGATCCTGATTCATGAATAATTTGAATCCGAATTGACCTTTATTTGTTTCAAAATATATGCTGCATCCAGACTTTACCAAAACATGTGAACCTTTATAATTATTTTGCTTTTATTTTTTTAATTTAAATTTATTTATTTTAATTGGAGGCTAATTACTTTACAATATTGTATTGGTTTTGCCATACATCAACATGAATCTGCCACAGAACATATACGCATGTTCCCTATCCTGAAGCCCCTTCCCACCTCCCTCCCCATACCACCCCTCTGGGTTATCCCAGTGCACCAGCAAAAGTTCAACATATAGGAAGGACTTCCTTCTTTGCCTTCTCTCTCATTTTTTTAGTACCATTGATTGATATCATTTCACTCAGTTTATATACTCATGTGTATCCTTGCAAATGAAGAAAGAAAAGAGTTGGAGATAAATTCTCTCTGAAAGTGGATACCCTTTTAAGATAGATACATGCATATATATAACTGAATCACTTTGCTGTACACCTGAAACTAACACAACATTAATCAAATATACTCCAATATAAAATAAAAATTAAAATAAAAGAAATAAAACCTACCATAGTACACAATAAAATGGTCATGGAAAGTAAAATAAAATAAAATAAAATTGATTACCAAGAGTCTGTGAGCAGGCCCCAGTTTCTCCTTCAGTGCAAGTTATCTTGGGAAAACATACCCACTTGAGGTTTGACAGGCAGAGGCCACTACAGTTAGCTCAGTTGACAAGTTGGCTGCTGCCCCAGGTATTAGAGGAGCAGTCCATCTACATTTACTTTATACTGAAAAGTGATTTGCCAGCAAGAGGCTACTGAGACACTTGCAGAGCTCTCTTTCTCTGACACTGGCAACAAAAGACTTCAGGAAGCTGCACATGTCTTTTGGGAGTACATCAGTCTAGTCACTAGGCAAAACATGTGCCCCTAAGTTCTTTGTGACCTCTTTATTTCATGCTCTGTTTATATTTATTGAACTCATCTGCATCTTCACACTGTTCTAGAAGCTAGGCATTTAAAGATGAATAAGGGGAGTCTTTTTCCCTCTCAGAAGACGGAGAGACATAAATGCATGTAGGCCAAGTTATAGCACCTAACAAATACTATTATTGAATGTGGTCAGTGCTGTTACAGAAATACATAGTAAATATTATCGTATTACAGAATAGGGAGTGAAAAATTCTGCCTGAATGATTCTGGAAGGCTTCAAAGAGTGGGTGATATTGGAGCTCGGTTTGACAGTTGAATAATGAGGTTTGGAAATGGAGAAATATTTTGTGGGCAGAGGAAACAAACTGAAAGTGTTAGTTGTTCAGTTGTGTCTGACTCTTTGCAATCCATGTAGCCTGCCAGGCTCCTCTGTTCATTGGATTTCCCAGTCAAGAATACTGGAGTGGGTAGCAATTCCCGTCTCCAGGGGATCTTCTTGACCCAGCAATCAGACCTGGGTCTACTACATTGTAGGCATATTCTTTATCATCTGAGCCACCAGGGAAGTCCAAACTAAGCTGAGAGAAAGGTAAATTTGTAATTCTTAAGAATACTCTTATATGCAGACTATAAGTATATTTTGTTTAGAGTTGTAGTCCAAGAAATTAAAGTTCAGACCCATTCAGGAAAGATCTTGAATAATGTACTGTGTTCAGTTCAGTTCAGTCGCTCAGTCTGTCTGACTCTTTGTGACCCCATGGACTGCAGCACACCAGGCCTCCCTGTCTGTCATCAACTCCTGGAGTCCACTCAAACTCATATCCATTGAGTCAGTGATGCCATCCAATCATCTCATCCTCTGTCATCCCCTTCTCCTTCCGCCTTCAGTGTTTCCCAGCATCAAGGTCTTTTCAAATGAGTCAGGTCTTCGTATCAGGTGGCCAAAGTATTGGAGTTTCAGCTTCAACATCAGTCCTTCCAATGAATGTTCAGGATTGATATCCTTTAGGATGGACTGATTGGATCTCTTTGCAGTCCAAGGGTCTCTTGAAAGTCTTCTCTAACACTACAGTTCAAAGCATCAATTCTTTGGTGCTCGGTTTTCTTTATAGTCCAACTCTCACATCCATACATGACCACTGGAAAAACCATAGCCCTAATAAGAAAGACCTTTGTTGGCAAAGTAATGCCTCTGCTTTTTAATATGCTGTCTAGGTTGATCATAACTTTTCTTCCAAGGAGTAACCATCTTTTAATTTCATGGTTGCATTCACCATCTGCAGTGATTTTGGAGCCCAAAAAACTAAAGTCTGTCACTGTTTCCCTATTTGCCATGAAGGTACTGTATAGCTTGGACTTTATTTCTGAAGCAGTGGTATCCTAGCTATTTCAAAACTGTTATTAGGGAAAGGTAAGAATGAAACCATGTTGCAGAAAATTATCTCAAGTAGCAATGGGGGAAATAGCCTAGGGTTAATATGCAGATGACACCACCCTTATGGCAGAAAGTGAAGAGGAACTAAAAAGCCTCTTGATGAAAGTGAAAGTGGAGGGTGAAAAAGTTGGCTTAAAGCTCAACATTCAGAAAACGAAGATCATGGCATCTCGTCCCACCACTTCATGGGAAATAGATGGGGAGACAGTGGAAACAGTGTCAGACTTTATTTTTTTGGGCTCCAAAATCACTGCAGATGGTGACTGCAGCCATGAAATTAAAAGATGTGTACTCCTTGGAAGGAAAGTTATGACCAACTTAGATAGCATATTCAAAAGCAGAGACATTACTTTGCCAACAAAGGTCCGTCTAGTCAAGGTTATGGTTTTTCCAGTGGTCATGTATGGATGTGAGAGTTGGACTATGAAGAAAGCTGAATGCCAAAGAATTGATGCTTTTGAACTGTGGTGTTGGAGAAGTCTCTTGAGAGTCCCTTGGACTGCAAGGAGATCCAACCAGTCCATTCTGAAGGAGATCAATCCTGGAATTTCTTTGGAAGGAATGATGCTGAAGCTGAAACTCCAGTACTTTGGCCACCTCATGCAAAGAGTTGGCTCATGGCAAAAGACTCTGATGCTGGGAGGGATTGGGGGCAGGAGGAGAAGGGGACAACAGAGGATGAGATGGCTGGATGGCATCACTGACTCGATGGACGTGAGTCTGAGTGAACTCTGGGAGTTGGTGATGCAGAGGGAGGCCTGGCGTGCCGCGATTCATGGGGTCGCGAAGAGTTGGACACAACTGAGCGACTGAACTGAACTGAACTGAAGGATTGAGCTAGGAGGAAACTTCAGGCAATGAGTCCATTGTAAGAATCCTGAAATAATCTGAGAGAGGAGCACAATAGGGTCTTCATTGCTCATAATTTGGTGTCAGAGTCATGTGGCTCTTCCTTGTAGAATATTATTTTATTGACTGTAGAACGTTAAGAATCTCCACGAGGCAAGAAAATGTATACCAATAATAGACATAATTGTGTTACTTGAATGAGGCTGAAATATCTGAAATCTTTTTTGAAATTTATGTGTGTTCATGTATTCAATCTTCATTCAGTAAATTTTTATGGATTGTCTTCATCTTCATAAGATAGACACTATGCTATGTGTGGGATGTTGAATTAGGCACAGCCTCTGTGTATGGGCATTTTCTTGTTTAGTGACTGAAAAAAAAGTGATGCTATTTGTCAGAGGATGTTATTGTACTGATTTTAAATTTTAAAATTCTTTGTGTGGTATTTCTGGAGAAAATTCCCATTAAATATCCAAAATAAACCCACTTTTCAGTGCACAATTTCTCCATACTATAGTCCATGGGGTTGCAATGAGTCGGACATGACTTAGCGACTAAACCACCAACCACCATAGACCAAGGAGTAACTCTGCCATATATTCTAACCCAGAGTGAGGAAATCCACAACTGACCATTTATTTCCCATTTTGAGACAGGATCTATTTACCCAAGCACAAACTTGCACAGCAGAAAATATAGTTTGGGAGTAGGTGAGCATTTGAGATTGTGCTGCAGAAAATGTTAGGATAAGTTACAACAGTTTTGTTGTTGAGAAAAAAAAAAATCACCTTTAAAGGAATATTTATCCACAAAATAAATGAATTTTTCAAATTCAGTCTTATCAAAATGGCCTTGCTTAATGCCAGGAGTTGAATTTACAGAATGGACCATAAGAGATGACACTAATGTACTCCTCTTAGTTAATTACAAGGAAACTTTCAGAACTTGAAAAATATTTATTGTTGATGTCCATTTCCTGCTGAGTGCTGCTCCAACTGAACATTACAGAATTTTATTTATCCTCAATTTTAAAAGAGTGTTCTATAATCTGGGAGCTTATTGTATTAACTCCTCCTCTAAACAAGGGCAGAGATGCAAATAAAGAGGTTATTAAAATTGGCTGTGAAAGACATAGATCTTTCATTAAAAGTTTCTAGACAAGCAGAAACACATAAGCTTAACTCAAGGAGATTAACATGGTTAGGTTAGAGGCTAATTGTGTTTTGCATCTGAAATGTAATAAAAGTTTGTACCCTTCGGGGGGAAATACAGCTAAGGTTCATCAATTTTTACCATCTTTAATTCTGCAAACCCTCGAAAACTAATTCAGAGCAATAGTACAGCTAGTTAAAATGATAAATCTCTAATTAAACAAGAAGCTATCTTCTTAAATGAATAATCTGTATCTAGATCTCAACGTCTCTCGTTGTGTTTAACTGTCTGTGTGTGGGAGAAAAATCAAAGTAGATTCATAATTTTCAAGGTAGAAAGCTTGAGTTATTTTGGAAATGCTATTGACATGAGTGTAAATTATTAATATCGTAATTTCCTAAAAGCAATTTTTGTCACTTCATGAATGTGAACTTTATGAAAATTTTATTATAATTTTTCCAGCCAATTACTTTGTCAGGGCTGCAAGATGGATTCTTTAAAGTCTGAGTTTCTGTCTAAATCGTGTTTAAACCTGAAATGCTTCAGGCCTTGTCAATGGAAGGGACACCGGTGTTGTGTGAAACAAAAGTTGCAAGTCAAGCAGGAATGTTTTGTTCTCCAGATGTGATTTTTGCTATTTGATTTATTAGAAAAAATGATTTAAGATTTAACATGCATGCATACAAATGTATTAGAAGTACTTGAATTTATAATTACTGAAACTCATTTGTTGAATGAATATTCATGGATAGTTCAATCTTCAATAAACTAAAACTAGAATTTTATTTATTTACTTATTATTTTTATTGGAGTTTAGTTGCTTTGCAATGTTGTGTTAGTTTCTGTACAGCAAAGTGAATCAGGTGTATATATATATATATATATATATATATATATACACATAGACACACACACACATTGATATATATAGGCTCCCCAGGTGGCGCTAGTCATAGGGAACCCACCTGCTAAAGCAGGACACATAAGAGACTTGGGTTCAACCCGTAAGTCGGGGAGACCCCCTGGAAGAGGGCATGGCAACTGACTCCAGTATTCTTGCCTGGCGAATCCCATGGAAAGAGAAACCTGGTGGGCTACAGTCCATGGGGTTGCAAAGAGTCAGAAATGACTGAGTGACTAACACATACTATACCCATATACATCTACCCCCTCTTTGTCACCACAGAGCATTGATTAGAGTTCCCTGTGCTTTATAGAGCTGGAAATTTAAAAGGGAGGAAATCAGTCTACTTAACTTTGCTATTAATACTTGTATATATTATTATTTACTCAAGCTATGTATTAAAAATTGTGTATTATTGTCAAAAAATTGTTGGCAAGATTGTCCATGTGCTTATAATTGTATATTGGATAAAGTCAACAATACTACAAAAGGAAATATTTTAAACTCTAAGTAATTATTATTTATAAGTGAAATGAGTAAATCAGATTCCATTTGAAAGAGTGTCTGGATCTGATAAGCAGCAGCTAGGTAGGCCTGGTGAGTTAAAGAAATTTTTACCCTCCTAACCCCCAAAGAATTAATGGTCTACAGGAGAAGGGGTGTTGAAAAAAAAAAAAAAAAAGATGGAGGATGGAGGGTCCGTAGTGTTAGTGGTCATTAGACTATTTTTTGTAGACTTGGATTATAGACAGAATTTACTGACTTTAGATGCATATAATCCTTACCCCCAGGCTTAAAACTAGATAATCAAAGACTAATAAAGAAGGCTCAAGTTGCAGCCAAATGATGGCCTCTATGCAGCTGCTTTATTGACACCTTATCACATTAAATTCACTAGAAGTTTGAAGTAAGATAAAGACAACAAGAAAAATGGGGGGGCGGGAAATCAATGTGTTCACTAGGTCTAGGGACCAATCTGAAAGACAAGCTTCTAGTTGTATTTCCAATGTGCCTTTTTCATTCTGTGATGTTGTAAAAGTAAGGTCTTCATTAGATACCTCTGGTGTTTACAATCCCCACAACAGAAATAAAAAGGAAATGAGATGTTCCATTTTTAATATTATACATACAATCATTTTAGAGTGTGGAGGTTAATTCCTCCCACAAAAGTGCATAAAAGGAATTAAAGGAAACAATTTGAACATTTTAATGTTTTTCATGCATTTCAAGGAGAGGAATTAGGCACCAAAACACAAAACAATTATATGTGTAATTTAAAATACATATTGATTTTTTTTCAGAGCAATGCCACTGCAGTGTAAAGCTTACCTTGCATAAATGAAATATTTGCCTACCTAATAACACAAAACTAAAAGGACAGCTATAGCAAATGCCTAGCTCATCAAGATAATACTGGAATGATAACATGGAGCCTAGTATTTGTTATTTAAAAGGAACACATGGAACAATCTAGACATCAACAAAACTATTTACATTTTTCTTTAACTCCCTACTATATTACCAACTTTACTGCTGTGCTTCTTCAGAGACCACTTAAATTTCCAGAAATCTTTGACAGAATCAGCAGACTGAAACCTTTCAACTTGCTGATAATCAGATAGCATGCCAGACATCATAGAATCTAACCAAAGTATGGTTTGGGTTCTAATGTTAGAAATTATAAAGGAAGTCTTTCTTGTGGTACTCTTTGCCAAGTTCCTCTACTTTTGGCACTTTCAAATACAAAAAGTGTGTGAGCTCCATTTGTGAAGGTCCCTTCATTTCATTCCAAATTGCCAGAATGAGTCATATTATATACAAAAATTCATCTTGTATTGGGATGGTGAAATTTGCATATGAAGAGAATACCCAGCTCTGAACCCCAAAGGCAAATGTATTCTCTGAACTTAAAGGTATGTCTTGTTAGGTATATTATGTCCAGGTGTATTCAATTAAATCAAGAAATAACAGAAAAAGAAATACATGAGAACATCAGAGTGTGTATGTTACAGACTGAATTGTGTCCCCTAATATTTATGTTGAAGCCCCAGCTCCCAACCCAGAGATCCCCAATGTTCTTGTATTTGGAGATAGGAACTTTAGGAGATCAGTTCAGATAACTGAGGTTAAATGAGGTTGTTAAGAGGCCTTAATTCCATAGGCCTGGTCCCTTATAAGAGAAGGAAGAGGAAGTAGAACTCTTTCTTTCTGGCATGTGAGGACGCAGTAAGAAGGCCGCTCTCTGTGACCCAAGGAGAGAGACCTCTAGACGCTGACCCTGCTGGCACCTTGATCTTGGACTTCCAGTCTCCAAAACTGTAAGAAAATGCATTTCTGTTGTTTAAGCTACCTGGCATTGTTGCAGCAGACCAAACTGATTAACAGTGAATGTTGGGGGAGGTTTTGTGGGTGTCTCCTCTTGAGTTGTGCAGAGCTGAGGAAGATAACTCCTATTTCTTAGGTCCAGCAGGCTTTCAAGTATACATAGTGGTAGAGAGTGAAGAATGGAGAAATCTTTATCTTTGGCCAGATCCTAAGCTAAGGGAATTGTGATAATATATTTGTGCGCATGCTCAGTCGTGTCCAACTCTGCGACTCCATGGTCTGTAGCCTGCCAGGCTCCTCTGTCCTTGGAATTTTCCAGGCAAGAATACTAAGGTGAGTAGCCATTTCCTGCTCCAGAGGAACTTCCAGACCCAGGGTTCAGACTCTTGTCTCTGGCATCTGCTTCATTGGCAGGCTGATTCTTTACCATTAGCATCAAATAGGCTTATTTGAAACTTGCCTAAGGAAATTATGGGCTTTTGAGTGTTTCTGTAGAATCCAGTTACACGGACTAGTACCAATATTACCTGTGCCAATCTAAGGTGTAGAAAACATTTGTTTCAAATGTTTTAAAAGTATGTGCTTCTGCTGCTGCTGCCAAGTCACTTCAGTCATGTCCAACTCTGTGCGACCCCATAGATGGCAGCCCTCCACGCTCCCCATCCCTGGGATTCTCCAGGCAAGAACACTGC
Organism: Ovis aries; assembly: GCF_016772045.2. Taxonomy (NCBI): domain Eukaryota; kingdom Metazoa; phylum Chordata; class Mammalia; order Artiodactyla; family Bovidae; genus Ovis; species Ovis aries. Next base: position 47,904,391 of record NC_056054.1, on the reverse strand, counting down.
AGTGGGTTGCCATTTCCTTCTCCACTGAAAAGTATGTAGTTGAATTTAAATGTATCCCAGTAATGCATGATCTAAATTTCATAGCCATGAACGTACAAGGATTTCCTTTGTATACTAAAATTTAGACTATGGTAACGCGTGCGCAGGACGAGGTCGTCGCGGTGTCTGTGGCGCCTGAATAGACCAGGGCAGTGTGTGAGGAGCCCGTGGACTTGACGAAATCGTGGGTGAGGATTAGTAGCAGCGCGAGACTAGGGCGGCGGCCCCGGGGGACTCCTTGGAGGGGAGTGGCTGAAGTGCTGGGTTGAGGGCGGCATCGGCTCTCTACACACCGGGCCCTGGGCCGGTCCAGCACCCCCGCCCTTCCGCAGGGAGCTCCGGCTGCAAAGGCCCGTTGGGTCGGGTCGGGTCGCAACGGACCCGGGGCGCCTTCCCTGAGTCCTTTGGTTTGCTGGCTTTGTGGTCCGGGGCTTACCTGGCTCCTGTAATAGGTGGGGGTGACGGCACTCCTGGTTCCAGGCCCGCCGAGGAGTGAGGAAGGTCCAGAGGCGGAGTTCTTGGCGCGAGGCCCAAGACCCGTTAGCCAGGCCCCTTTAGGGAGCGAAGCCCAGAGTTTAAATGACTTCTCCCCTTGTCACTCTGGGAGCCCGGCCCCTTCCCCCTTCTGCCCTTTGGCAGCTGAGTAGGACCGACCTGAGCTTGTAAATAGCCTGAGTCGGGCGTAGAAGTGGTCTCTCAGCTTCCTACCGTGACTGCTGAGGTCTCATTTCTGCCTCCCCCACACCCCCTACAGCCTCATCCTTCATACCGTGAATGTGGTTATCCTGAGCTTTAGTCAGATCGTCAGTCTTATTTTCTAGGCTGAAAATAGCGTTCGCTGCTCAGGCGGGTACTGTATTGAGCCGTGCTGCTTTTGGGGGGCACTGTTCTCCTCTTAACCCTCCCTCCAGAGCGCTTTGATTTCTTCATGCTTCCCATTTGTCTGATTTTGCTGGTTATTAATTTTTCTCTCAAAGCATCATCATTTCACACGCCTTGTTTTTCAGTCGTGTCTGACTGACCCCATGGGCTGCAGCACGTCAGGCTTCCCCGTCCTTCACCATCTCCCAGAGTTTGCTCAAGCTTATGCCCATTGGGGCTTCCCTGGTGGCTCAGAGGGTAAAGCATCTGCCTGTGATATGGAAGACCCAGGTTCGATCCCTGGGTCGGGAAGATCCCCTGGAGAAGGAAATGGCAACCCACTCCAGTATTCTTGCCTGGAGAATCCCGTGGACAGAGGAGCCTAGTGGGCTACAGTCCATGGGGTCGCAAAGAGTCGGACACAACTTTGCGACTACACTTAAGAGTTGGTAATGGACAGGGAGGCCTGGTGTGCTGCGATTCATGGGGTTGCAGAGTCGGACACGACTGAGTGACTGAACTGAACTGAAGCAAGTTTTGCAGTTCATTATATATTATCCATCTACTCATCCTTCATCCCCCAAATAATTGTACCAGTAATATTACCTGAAAACTAATAAGGTACTGCTGCCCCTTTCAGGAAGTTTCAGCAGAAGAGCTGTGTGTGGGAGGGTCTTTAAAGAAGAAGGCACTGCTGAAGTATAAAAAGTGTATCAAGGGCTATGCTAGCACAAAGCAGAGGGGGCTGGCTCTAACTACAGAGAGTCTTGATAAGAATGTTAACTAAGAACAGTAGTTCATGGACATGAAAGAACTTGTGCAATTTACCTGTGTGGAATCAGAAAAATGGCTCAGAAGCAAAGTAAATAGAAGGTAAATTATTTGACATATTAGTGAGCAAGTAGAGAAAATAGGGTTCAAAAAGTCTTCAAAACTAAATTTAACTTTTGTACCCTATTTTTATTTAAAACACTGTTATGTGTACTGAAAAGGAACTGATTCAATAAAATTAATTAGTGGCTACTGTTCTACATTTTAAATGTAATCAAAGGACATAGATCTGTGAAGATAATATTTCTTAAAATAGTAACAATGAGAATCTAATGATATTCTTATCACTTTGATGAATGTTTAAAGTTATAATTCCAGCAGGGACTTCACTTACTAGATAGATTATTCTAATTTCAATTTCCAGCACAGTATCTGGAAAACCACCGAGAAGTTTTGAAGAAAAACTGTTCTCAAATGCTTATCCAGGCCCAGCCAAGAATCTCCCTTTGATCCTCTTTGTGGTCATTAGCAAAGTAACCCTCCTTTAAATTGCCAGGAAAAAGACAAAAAAAAAATCAATAAATGAATAGTAAATTTCTCATTCTATTTCAGGCATGTGCAAAATTAAGGTCTCTTCACTCATCTCCCCTTTGAATCAAGCAAGATCCTCATAAGAGAAAAATTGGCTAACTCCTTAAGAGGAATATTTTATTAGCTAAAATCAAAACATCAAGAAGTGTTATTGACCCATTATACTTAATTTATCCTTTTGGAACTCAAATCCCATATAATATATATTCATATCTTTCACAGAGCTTAATGACTTACTGTTGTAGTAAGAATAATAAATAAAAAATGATGAAAAATACACATTCAAATCATAGAATCATGGGATTAACTCCAGAATTTTAACAATGGTGCAATTGGAAGCCAGAAAGATTAAAAAATAATAATAATAAAGTAACAGAGCTAGTTATTTGCAGACCTGGTATTAGAAGCCATATTTCTCAGTATGTTAAACTTCCATTTTTGTTTTTTTATGCTTTCCAAAGGGCTAAGTAATTTGGTTGTACAGATAGCATGTATAATCTGAATTTTATTTTACAAAAAAAGATTTTGGCCAAACTATATTGTATATTTTCCCAAAACATCCTGATTGATTAAAAAAAAAATTAACATTATTTGGTATTGATAGCTTACAGTGAATGATGTCGGATTCATGATCGCCGAAGAAGATTTAGCTTCAGAACCAGGGACCAGGCTTGATCACTCAAGAGCTTTTGTGTCACAAGAGTTTTATTAAAGTATGAAAAGGCACAGAGAAAGCTTCTGACAGAGACATCAGAAGGGGGATGGAGAGTACCCCTCTCCCTGGTATTAGCAAGGGAGTTATAAATGTTTTTAATTAGTTATTACAAATAAATCAAAAGAATGCCTCAAGGTTGTAAAGATCTTACCTGACCCACTCCCATAATTTACATTTTAAGATAACAGGATGAGCTAGAAGGTTTTTAAGAAGGAGAAACTGTCCTCAAGCAGGATGCATTGTTGTTATATAATCCTCATACAGAGTTTAAACTGAGTTATTTGTTGTGTAATCATCAGTTCCAGGCTTAAAGAAAAAAATGTTTTCTGTGACCAAGACTAAGGAATGTAGAGAAAAAAAAAGATGTCCTTTCCTCCTCCTTTTCCAGACCCCTGTCCCCTCCTTGAGAGCCTCAGACCCCTTTCTCCTCCTCGGGAACCCCAGACTTCTTATCAACCTGCCTAGGAATTGACTCTCTCAGTATAAACATTTAATATATTTAAGAATAGAAACCACCCTTTTTTCACAAAAAGTTGCCAAAAAAATAGCATTTGGTGTTTCTGAATGTTGAAATCAAGACATAATCTATGTAACTGAATATTCAGGTATATTTCATTTCCTCCATTTTGTCATTAATTTTTTTAAATTACATTTATATCTCCAAAGAATCAAAGGAAAGTGCTTAAACAGCAGAGAGTTCTAGAATGGCTCAGCAGAATCACAGTAGAGAAGAAAAAAATGCCAATACAGGGTAAAGATTTAGTTATGTTGGTTGAAGCTAAGTGTAAACACCTTGTTCAAAAGGCCTGCATATCATTAAAGACAAAAATAATGTAAACTTCATCTTTATCTTCAGAAACTATTCTTATAATAGTAAACTTGAGCAGACATTTATAATGACTAATAGAGATACAAATTTGTGGTATTTATTATGTGCTATGAATATGTACACAGTTTGCCACAAACCATAGTTTTTTAGAAAAGTCTGTGGTTCACATGTCACCTATTAAATGTGTAATCTTGCTAATTACTTAATATTCAGAAATAGGCTTTGAAGATGAGAAGCACCATAAGTGTTAATATTATTACTTGAGTACTATACCCTTCATCAATTGAATGTATTTGCAAATGAAATACCATTTCTTTGATCTCTAGGGGTAATTAGTGATTTCTGCCCTCTTCTAAAGTTGAAAATCATAACTGCTCAAACTTACATTAGAATTCTGACCTAATGTAGAGAGAGAAATTTTAAAAATATGGATCTTAGGGAGAAGTTTTTATTTGATGTACAAATAAGGAAGAGGATGTATTCAAAGATGGTATTTGTATTGTATAGATGGAAATTCAAACATCATATTAACAGCATATTAACAATGAAATATTGTGTGTTTATGATGAATACCAACTGGTTAGCAGAGATTGGAAAACTAACTTTACAGTAGAAATCTATCATCAAAGCAGTTATATATAAATAAATAGGGAACCATGATATTTATAGATATTAATTAAATGTGTTTGGGAGCAATTTTGAAAAATACAATTCAATTCAAAAATTATTTGTTTGAAATCATGCACCTTAGTTTGTACAACTGAGCCAGGCAAGTTAAATAATAAACTATTCTAAAGAATATGTTTCCTAAGACTGATAGTTCAGAAAAGGTTCAAAAAAGCCAAAATAAAAATGAAAAACACAAACAGATGGAGAAGGCTATGAAATAGCTATAGATGTGAACATGCAGAGAGTCAAATGCCTCATTCCTTTGCTCAGCAAAAGAGAATTCCTAAGTCATGTTCCTGCACACTGAAGGTTTTCCGGTTCAGTATGAAAAATCTCAGAGAAGGCAATGGCAACCCACTCCAATACTCTTGCCTGGGAAATCCCATGGATGGAGGAGCCTAGTAGGCTACAGTCCATGGGGTAGCGAAGAGTCAGACACGACTAAGCGACATCACTTTGACTTTACACTTTCATGCACTGGAGAAGGAAGTGGCAACCCACTCCAATATTCTCGCCTGTATAATCCCAGGGACGGGGGAGCCCGGTGGGCTGCTGTCTGTAGGGTCACAGAGTCAGACACGACTGATGTGACTTAGCAGCAGCAACATGAAAAATCTCTGACTTACTTTGCACTAGGTTAGAAAAGCAAAAAGGCAAAAAGGTATAACACTGAAAGATGAACTCCCCAGGTTGGTAGGTACACAATATGCTACTGGAGAAGAGTGGAGAGATAACTCCAGAAAGAATGAAGAGATGGACCCAAAGCAAAAACAGCACCCAGTTGTGAATGTGACGGGTGATGGAAGTGAACTCCGATCCTATAAAGAGTAATAGGAACCTGGAATGATAGGTCAATGAATCAAGGGAAATTGGAAGTGGTCAAACAGGAGATGGCAAGAGTGAACATTGTCATTTTAGGTATCAGTGAACTAAAATGGACTAAAACTCAGTTCTGTTCAGTCGTTCAGTCTGTCTGACTCTTTGAGACCCCATGGACTGCAGCACACCAGGCCTCCCTGTCTATCACCAACTCCAAGAGTTTACTCAAACTCATATCCATTGAAGTCAGTGATGATATCCAACCATCTCATACTCTGTTGTCCCCTTCACTTCCTGCCTTCAATCTTTTGATTGAAAGACCAGCATCAGGGTCTTTTCAAATGAGTCCTTCGCATCAGGTGGCCAAAGTATTGGAGCTTCAGTTTCAACATCAAGCCTTTCAATGAATATTCAGGACTGATTTTCTTTATGATGAACTGGTTGGATCTCCTTGTTGTCCAAGGGACTCTCAAGAATCTTCTCCACCATCACAGTTCAAAAGCATCAATTTTTCAGCGCTCAGCTTTCTTTATAGTCCAATTCTCATATCCATATGTGACTACTGGAAAAACTGTAGCTTTAAATAGATGGACCTTTATTGGCAAAGTAATATCTCTGCTTTTTAATAAGCTGTCTCAGTTGGTCATAACTTTTCTTCTAAGGAGCAAGTGTCTTTTAATTTCATGGCTACAGTCACCATTGGGTTTTGGAGCCCCCCAAAATAAAGTCTGTCACTGTTTCCATTGTTTACCATCTATTTTCCATGAAGTGATGGGAAAGGTTGCCATGATCTTAGTTTTATGAATGTTGAGTTTTAAGTCAGCTTTTTCACTCTCTTCTTTCACTTTCATCAAGAGGCTCTTTAGTTCTTTTTTGCTTTCTTCCACAAGGGTGCTATCATCTGCGTATCTGAGGTTAATGACATTTCTCCCAGCAATCTTGATTCCAGCTTGTGCTTCATCCAGTCCAGCCTTTCTCGTGATGTAATCTGTGTGCAAGGTAATTAAACAGGTGACAATATACTGCCTTGACATACTCCTTTCCTGATTTGGAACCAGTCTGTTGTTCCATGTCCAGTTCTAACTGTTGCTTCTTGAGCTGCATACAGATTTCCCCAGAGGCAGGTAAGGTAGTCTGGTATTCCCATCTCTTTAAGCCACAAGTTGTTGTGATCCACACAGTCAAAGAATTTGGCATATTCAAAAAGCAGAAATAGATGTTTTTATGGAACTCATAGTCAACATCAGAGTCAACAAATGAGTCTGAAATGCAGTACTTGAATGTAGTCTCAAAAACAACAGAATGATCTCTGTTCATTTCCTAGGCAAACCATTCAGTATCAAAGTAACCCAAGACTATGCTCTGACCAGTAATGCTGAAGAAGCCAAAATTGAATGGTTCTATTAAGACTTAAAAGCCCTTCTGGAACTAACACCCAAAAAAGATGTCCTCTTCATTATAGGGGACTGGAATGCAAAAGTAAGAAGTCAAGAGCTACTTGGAGTAACAGGCAAATTTGGCCTTGAAGTAGGTCAAAGGATAACAGAGTTTTGCCAAGAGGATGCACTGGTCATAGCAAACACCCTCTTCCAACAACACAAGAGAAGTCGCTCCACATGGACATCACCAGATCATCAATACCAAAATCAGATTGATTATATTCTTTGTAGCCAAAGATGGAGAAGCTCTATACAGTCAGCAAAAACAAGACTGGAAAATGACTGTGGCTCAGATCATGAACTCCTTATTGCCAAATTCAGACTTAAATTGAAGAAAGTAGGGAAAACCACTAGACCATTCAGGTATGACCTAAATCAAATCCCTTATGATGATACAGTGGAAGTGAGAAATAAATTCAAGGGATTAGATCTGATAGACCAAGTGTCTGAAGAACTATAGACAGAGGTTTGTGACACTGTACAGGAGGCAGGGATCAAGACCATTTCCAAGAAAAAAAAATGCAAAAGCCAAAACAGTTGTCTGATGAGGTCTTACAAATAACTGAGAAAAGAAAAGAAGCTAAAGGCAAAGGAGAGAAGGAGTACCATTTGAATGCAGAGTTCAAAGAATAGCAAAGAGAGATAAGAAAGCCTTCCTCAGTGGTCAATGCAAAGAAATAGAGGAAGACAATACAATGGGAAAGACTAGAGATCTCTTCAAGAAAATTAGAGATACCAAGGGGACATTTCATGCAAAGATGAGCACAATAAAAGACAGAAATAGTATTCAGAAGCAGAAGATAAGAAGAGGTAGCAAGAATAAACAGAACTGAAAAAAAGATCGTCACAACCCAGATAACCACCATGGTGTGATCACTCACCTAGAGCCAGATATTCTGGAATGTGAAGTCAAGTCGGCCTTAGGAAGCATCCCTGCAAACAAAGCTAGTGGAGGTGATGGAATTCCAGGTGAGCTATTTCAAATCCTAAAAGACGATGCTGTGAAAGTGTTGCACTCAGTATACTAGCAAATCTGGAAGACACAGCAGTGGCCACAGGACTGGAAAAGGTCAGTTTTCATTCCAGTCCCTAAGAAAGACAATGCCAAAGAATGATCAAACTACCGCACAATTGTGCTCATCTCACGCACTAGCAAAGTAATGCTCAAAATTCTCCAGCCAGGCTTCAACAGTAGGTGAACTTCCAGATGTTCAAGCTGGATTTAGAAAAGGCAGAGGAACAAGAGATCAAATTGCCAACATCTATTGGATCATTGAAAAAGCAAGAGAGTTCCAGAAAAACATCTACTTTTGCCTTATTGACTACACCAAAGTCTTTGACTGTGGGGTCACATCAGACTGTGGAAAATTCTGAAAGTGATGGTAATACCAGACCCACCACACCTGCCTCCTGAGAAATCTGTATGCAGGTTAGGAAGCAACAGTTAGAACAGGACATGAAACAGCAGACTGGTTCCAAATAGAGAAAGGAGTACGTCAAGGCTGTATATTGTCACCCTGTTTATTTAACTTATATGCAGAGTATGTCATGAGAAATGCCAGGCTGGATGAAGCACAAGCTGGAATCAAGAATGGGTGTAGAAATATCAATAACTTCAGATACCCAGATGATAGCACCCTTATGGCAGAAAGTGAAGAACAACTAAAGAATCTCTTGACAAAAGGGAAAGAGGAGAGTGAAAAAGTTTCCTTAAAACTGAACAGTTAGAAAATAAGATCATGGCATCTGGTCCCATGACTTCATGTCAAATACATGGGGAACCAATGGAAACAGTGAGACACTTTATTTTGGGGGGCTTCAAAATCGATGCAAATGGCAACTGCAGCCATAAAATCAAAAGATGCTTGCTCCTTGGAAGAAAAGCTATGAGCAGACTAGACAGCATATTGAAAAACAGATAACATTACTTTGCCAACAAAGGTCCATCTAGTCAAAGCTATTGTTGTTTTTCCAGTAGTCATGTATAGATGTGAGATTTGGACTATAAAGAAAGCTAAGTGGTTTTAAATTTAAATGAAATGGGCTTAATTGGTATTTTTCCTATGCATAAATGATTCTAATTTCAATATACTGTAAAGTATATATATATATTTTTTAAAATTTTATATATTTATTTTAATTGGAGGCTAATTGCATATATATTATGGTGGCTTTTGCCATACGTTGACATGAACCAGACATGGGTGTAGATGTATCCCCGATCATGAACCCCCCTTCCACCCCCCCCCCCCATCACATCCCTCTGGGTTGTCCCACTGCACTGGCTTTGAGTGCCCTCTTTCATGCGTCAAACTTGTACTGGTGATCTGTTTCACCTATGATAATATACATGTTTCAGTGCTATTCTCTCAAATCATTCTACCCTCACCTTCTACCACAGAGTCCAAAATTCTGTTCTTTATATCTGTTGTCTCTTTTGCTGTCTCGCATATAGGGTCATTGTTACCATCTTTCTAAATTCCATATATACTGTAAAGTATATTTTTTATAATTTACAGTTGACAGCTAATTTGGTACTGCTAAGTCACTTCAGTCGTGTCCGACTCTGTGCGACCCCATCCCTGGGATTCTCCAGGCAAGAACACCAACAGTGGATTGTCATTTCCTTCTCCAGTGCATGAAAGTGAAAAGTGTAAGTGAAGTCGCTCAATCGTGTCCGACCCTCAGCGACCCCATGGACTGCAGCCTTCCAGGCTCCTCCATCCATGGGATTTTCCAGGCAAGAGTACTGGAGTGGGGTGCCATTGTCTTCTCCTATTTGGTACTAGGGAAAAAAAAAAAAAAAAAAACCTTTCACATATAATTAATTCATGTATGACTGGCCTTCACCAGTTAGAGATCAATTCCCTTTGCTAACAATGAAGAAGGACATATCTTCTCACATAGAGTCATTTTTTGTATAAACATAGGCTCCTAAGGAAAAAAAAAATTAAGTAAATAAAAAGTGTATTCATTTGCATTTATTCACTCATAAAATATTTTGTCAGCATCTATCATTTGTAAGAGCATGATAATTAATATGTATACCGAATATATACTTCCTGTCCTGAGTAATACCATAATCCAGTGACATGAAATAAAACAAAAATTGCAGTAAAACTTGATCAGCACAAGTAGGAACAAAGTGTAGTGGGAATACAGAGAGTGGCAATGCTGCTGACATGGCCTAGGAAACTCAAAGCAAGGTCTACCTAAGAGGTGAAATTCATGGCTCTTAATTAGCATGGTTACCAAATCCATTGAGAATCTAATGAATCCAGTGGAGGCCCTAAACTGGAAAAATGCAGATATAACATAAGCACAACATTATTCATAAAAGTTATATAGTGCATTAGCATGTATCTTATTCATATAGCATGTTAGGTTGTTCACAGAATGTTGTTATTTTTATACAAAGGTGAATGGGCCAATTCTATAAGAAAGAACAAGAAATAGAACTCAGACAAATTAAAATAAACTCTAACTCTATTCAGAATTTTCTTTTTTTTTAATCTCCAATACTTCCTATTCTCTGTTTATTTACACATCAATCTTTTTGTCAGTAACCTGTTGTTTTTATTAATTGTTTTAATTTATTTTTTTATTGAAGGATAATTGCTTTACAGAATTTTGTTGTTTTCTGTCAAACCTCAACATGAATCAGCCATAGGTAACTGGACATGGAACAACAGACTGGTTCCAAATAGGAAAAGGAGTACGTCAAGGCTGTTTATAAACAAACATGAATTGTGTGCTGCAATTCATGGGGTCGCAAAGAGTTGGACACGACAGCAACTGAACTGAACTGATACATATATTCCCTCCCTTTTGAACCTCCCTCCCATCTCCCTACCCATCCTACCCCTCTAGGTTGATAGAGAGCCCCTGTTTGAGTTTCCTGAGCTATACAGCAAATTCCCATTGGCTATCTATTTTACATATGGTAATGTAAGTTTCCATGTTACTCTTTCCATACATCTCACCCTCTCCTCCCATCTCCCCATGTCCATAAGTCTATTCTCCATGTCTGTTTCTTCATTGCTGCCCTGTAAATGAATTCTTCAGAACCATTTTTCTAGATTCTGTGTATGTGCATTAGAATACGATATTTATCTTTCTCTTTCTGGCTTACTTCAGTGTGTATAATAGGTTCTAGATTCATCCACCTTATCAGAACTGACTCAAATGTGTTCCTTTTTATGGCTGAGTAGTATTCCATTGTGAATATGTACCACAACTTTATCCATTCATCTGTCGATGGGCATCTAGGTTGCTTCCATGTTCAAGCTGTTATAAATAGTGCTGCAATGAAGAGTGGGATACATGTGCTTTTTTCAACCCTGGTTTCCTCAGGGTATATGCCTAGGAGTGGGATTGCTGGGTCATATGGTGGTTTTATTCTTAGTTTAAGGAATCTCCATACCGTGGTCCATAGTGGCTATATCAGTTTACATTGCCACCAACAGTGCAAGGGCATTCCCTTTTCTCCACACCCTCTCTAGCACTTATTATTTGTAGACTTTTTGATGAGGGCCATTCTGACCAGTGTGAAGTGATATCTCATTGTAGTTTTGATTTGCATTTCTCTAATAATGAGCTATGTTGAGCATCTTTTCATGTGTTTGTTAGCCATCTGTATGTCTTCTTTGGAGAAATATCTGTTTAGGTCATTTTCCCACTTTTTGATTGGGTTGTTTGTTTTCCTGGTATTGAGTTGTATGAGCTGCTTTTATATTTTGGAAATTAATCCATTGTCAATTGTTTCATTTGCAATTATTTTCCTATTCTGAGGTTTGTCTTTTACCTTGCTTATCATTTCCTTTGTTGTGCAAAAGCTTTTAAGTTTAATCAGGTCCCTCTTGTTTACTTTTGTTTTTATTTGTTACTCTAGGATGTGGATCATAGAGGATCTTACTTTGATGTATGTCATTGAGTGTTCTGCCTATGTTTTCCTCTAAGAATTTTATAGTTTCTGGTCTTACATTTAGGATTTTAATCCATTTTGAGTTTATCTTTGTGTATGGTGTTAGGAAGTGTTCTAATTTCATTCTTTTACATGTAGCTGACCAGTTTTCCCAGCACCATTTAGTGAGGAGGCTGTCTCAAAATTAATTTTCTTAGTGAGACAGCTGCTTGAATGAGAATTTGTGTATTGTGTGTGTGTATGAAACATAGGTACACATGATCTTTGACATCAATTGAGGTTATCCTTCTTTTGATTGGAAATGCTGTGAATATCACCAGTGATACCAAAAAGCAGCAGCGTCCCCATATTCAGTTCTGTGCATGAGGGGTTAGCTATTTTCTATGAAAACAACAAAGTTTCCACCAAATCCTTCATTTGAATGCAAGTGGCCAAGTTGTTGGGGTCAGATTTGACCAGTGCTTCTTTAATGTCAATATCAGAATTAGTTCATTCTGTGCTTAATTTTAAAGCTGTTTTAGGCAAATTGAGAGTTCTCTTGTGACTCCAGGGGTATAAATATATTTTCCTGAAAGAATTTGGCAACATTTGCCATTATCAACCCTGAAAGAGTACTTTTTATGGCATTTGGTTCATGTAACTGTGAACCTCCAGATTTCTCTTCAAATTAAGCTGGACGAAATAATGTGTGGTTTATGTCATTTGTGGTTTAAGATTGCTGTCACAGGTCCAAACAGGAGAGAGTTTATTCATTCTTACAACCAGAAATTCCTGCAAGTAAGTCAAACCACCAAGAAGTTCTCTAAAATTGTTGTGAGGATAAACTTGCTTTCTCTTGAATGTTTTTATTCAAAGTTCAAAAGGGCTTTGGAACACGTGCTCTGGAAAGTTGGCAAACTTCTGTGTAGTGAGACGAACTTTGTATACTCTTTTCATCTTTTTGACAGATTTCTTTAAAAGGCAGTGATTCAAGACCCTTGCTCTGATAAAGTTGAAAACTTTTAGGACAGTAGACAAAAATCCTCTCAGGCTTGCTGGCAATGTTTTTTTTTTTTTTTTTTGCCAGTATATGCCAACATAGAAAGCAATGAGTCACAGTATGGTGTGGGGCTCCTTTCTTCACCAAGGCAGCAAAGCCATGGATGATGCCAACCCTCACAGGTGCTCCTTCTGTGCTCAAGTCACCAGGTCTCCTCTTCCAAGCTAAGTTTTCTCTGGCAAAGAAACTTTTCACATTCCAAACATGTCAGTGGGCCTTGTTATTTTCAAAAGGGGACCTAGAAAATAGGCAGTGTTTTTCACTGCTATAAAAAATAATACATCATGATAGAACTGCCAATAATTTTGTGAATATGTTGCAGTTCAGTCACTAAATTGTATCTCACTCTTGGTGACCCCATAGATTGCAGCATTCCAGGCTTCCCTATCCTGCACTATTTCCTGGAGCTTGCTCAAATTCATATCCATTGAGTTGGTGATGCTGTCTAACCATTTCATCTGCCACCACCTCTTCTCCTGTATAGATGCAGTCACTGATAAATCTTGCTGCAAACCACAAACAAGCTAGATTCTTTCTAGGGTTCATAGAATCCTCAATGTCAGTCTAAAAGATGCATGTCTTACTTTGTTTGGAAATGTAATGCTTGAAGATTTTTGTTGAAAAAGTCCAGAGTAAGTACAAATGCTTCCATTTGATATCATGAGAGAAACTTTGATTGTACTGTGCATTTACTTCCATGATGGATAAATGTAAGATGCCTCATCAAAATTTATGGCCTCAGACCACTTTTCACAATTCTTGCTATATATTAAACACTAACTATGTGTTCTATAGAATTTAATGATTAATGAGTTACTATTAGCCATTCAGATAAGGGCTGGGCCTAAAATGCATAGAGAATGTCATACGCAAAGGCAAAAATTGGAACGTACCTGTGAGATTTTAAGGATTGTGGGTAGTTTAATGGGGTAGAAATTTAGCCTATTTGGGGATTAGGGAGAGGATATCTCCAGAATATAAGACAAGGATCCATGAACAAGTTCCTCAGATTTATGAACTGTCAAAAATGATAGATTTCTTCTATTTTCTTTATTAACTAGGAAAAAGTTTCATGCCAAATGAAGACAGTCTATTGTTTAAATTTGAATAATTTTATAGTATCATAGGCTGTAATTATTTAAAGTGAGACCTGAAGGCTTGATTGGATTGAAGGATCTGAGTCCAAGATGGCTCACTTACATGGCTGGTGAATTGGTGCTAGCTATTGGAAGGAGATTTCAGTTCTTTTCTATGTGAACCTTTTCATACTGCTCCTAGAGTGTCCTCAAGACACTAGCTTCTACCAGAGTAAATAATTCAGGAGAACACAGGATAGGAGCCAAAATGTCTTTTGTGACCCAGTCTCCAAAGTCACATGTAGTTCTTTATCTGGTGGACAGTTGATAACAGCTTTCTTTAATAAGGGGAGGAGCTATCCAAGGGCATGAATATGAAGAGACAGATTTTCAGGCACTGTGTCTGAAAATCCTCAGTTGCTGCCATGGCACAAGTGGAATGTCTGGAATAGTTACCCACTTTTGTTGTTCAGGCTCTCAGTCATGTCTGACTCTTTGTGACCCCATGGACTACAGCTCGCCAGGCTTCCGTCTTTCATCATCTCCTTCAGTTGTCTCAAACTCTTATCCCTTGAGTCGGTGGTGCCATCAACAATCTCGTCCTCTGTCATCCCCTTCTTCTGCCTTCTATCTTTCCCAGCATGAGTCACCCATGGGTAAGAATAAACAAATCATTTTTCTAAGTCACTTAGAATTGAAGTGGACAGAACATTTTAGAGAGTAATCTAGTTCTTTGAAGAATTGGAGTAAGTCAGCTAATAGATCTGGCAACTTTCAGTGAAATTTGCAGTCAGAACATGAACAGTTATTCATACATTTATTTGAAAATGGTATAAGGACACAATTTTGTGACAATTGTTCCCAATTTAAGGTTTAAAAACAATTTAAAATAAGTGTATTGACTTTAATTGTAGAAATACATTTTGATAGCAGTATGTCTATCAGCAAATTTATTTATAAAACAGTTTATTAACGATTTAAATTTATTTTCTCAATATAATTTCAATACTATAAACTTAATACTATAATATGTTAATTTGGGAAATATTTATGATTTTCTTAAACTGTTGGACCTTTCCTTTTTAGAAGAAAAATACTACTTTGCCCTAAAAAGCAGTAATATTTTTAAACATTTACTTATTATTAATTGGAAGATAATTGCTTTATGGTATTGCATTGGGTTTTGCCATATAGCAATATGAATCAGCCATGTGCTCTATCTCTTTAATGTCCAACTCTTTGTGACCCCCATGGATCATAGCCCAACAGGCTTATCTTATCTATCCCATGGACAGGTAAGTCCATGGGATTATCCTGGCAAGAATACTGGAGTGGGTCACCATTTCCTCCTCCAGGGATCTTCCTGACCCAGGGATCAAACCCACATCTCTTATGTCTCCTCTATTGGCAGGCAAATTCTTTATCACTGGTGACACCTGGGAAGCCCATAACAAGAGTTAGCTATAGGTATACACATATTCTCTCCTTCTTGAACCTCCCTCCCACGTTCCACCCTATCCCAGCTCTCTATGTTGTCACAGAGCATCAGGTTGAGCTCCCTGTGTTATACAGCAGCTTCCCATTAGCTATCTATTTTACATATGGTAATGTATACATTTCAGTGCTACTCTCTCAATTCTTCCCACTCTCTCCTGCTCCTGCTGTGTCCATAAGTCAGCCATAATGCTTTAACAGAATCAGATATTACGATGTAAATTAAACTTATTTTTATCAAACATCGGGTCCCATGTTTCACTGCTGCTGTTGCTGCTAAGTCACTTCAGTCGTGTCCGACTCTGTGTGACCCCATAGACATCAGCCTACCAGGCTCCCCTGTCCCTGGGATTCTCCTGGCAAGAACACTGGAGTGGGTTGCCATTTCCTTCTCCAAAGCATGAAAGTGAAAAGTCAAAGTCAAGTCGTTCAGTCGTGTCCGACTCTTCACGACCCAATGGACTGCAGCCCACCAGGCTCTTCCATCCATGGGATTTTCCAGGCAAGAGTACTCGAGTAGGGTGCCATTGCCTTATCTGGCCATGTTTTGCTACAACAATGCAAAAATTCTCAACTATCTATCTCTGTCTATTAGTCGCTCTGTCTGGCCCGACTCTTTGTAACCCCGTAGACTACCGCCTACCAGGCTCCTTGGTCCATGGGATCTTCCAGGCAAGGATACTGGAGTGGTTTGCTATTTAAAAAGAAGTCTTCCTACCTAACATAGAAGCAAAAAATGTAAGCACTTTCTTCCACATTAGCTATATATATATATATATGTATATATATGTGTATATATATATATATATATATATAGTTTTAGCACTTGCTAAACTTGCTGTTATGAAAGATTCTACCATTCTGGACTTTTAGTTAATTTATGGAGTGCAATAAAATGGAATACAACAACATTTCAGTTTTTATGAATGCAGTGCAGTATACTAAGAATTAGCATAAAGAGATGACTAAGACATGGTTCTTACCCACAGAGGTTCATTTTTTTAGCAGGAAATTGACATATCCATATTTAGCCTGCTTAGTGATGATGAAGTGATGTTTCTTACACAAAACTTCATTTCTTAGTGGGGAACTGATGTGTCCGTATTTAGCCTACCCCCTGGTTAAAGAGATACACATTAGCCATGTGCACAATGATGGTGAGAAGACAGAGAAATGAGCCTGAGGCTATCTGCTCTGTGCTGTGGTGCCCTACATCCAGATCAACAATGTATGCAGACAACTTTCCATTCTACAACTTGACATGGTTGATTGCTTTCATTTAGAACCGTGGAAAAATTTAGTTTCTGATCAACAAGCCACACTACCACCTGTGATCATGAAACTCTATCTTTGAATTTACTGTTAATATTTCCTTAGCCCTGAGTAAGTGTCTTCAGATTCTTCCTCAGATTGGTTCACTTTCATCTCCCATTCTGAGTTTAACTGTCAGATAAATCTTAATAACCATTCTATCTAAAGTGGGCACCCAAATTATATTCTATTTCATTGTCCTATGTATTTCATTAATAAATTGCACAACCTACCATTTTCTTGCTCATTTCTAATTACTTTTCTGGCTACATTATTGAAGTGAAAGTGCAGCCTATATGATTTGGGGCAGGACGTATAAGGGTTGTACTGGGAGAATGACTACTCTGGATGTTCTTTTTTGGATATTTAAGGCTGTTTAGTTGTCCAAGAATATGGTAAAGGCAGACGAGAACTAGCCTTCTGACTATATACTTTTACTTTGAAGATGACATAGCAGTACCACTGGAGTTGGGTAAAAGAATAAAAGTTGGTGTTTTTCTTTTTTTGAGTTTTAGTGTGTTACTGATAATTCATGAAATTTCATTTATGGGTATCTGAATTACGCATGATATTACTAGTTGATTTATATTAAAATGTGTATATTTCTTTAATTTACCAATACATGTTACTTAAAAATCATGGATTAGGTACACTTAGCAAATAGGATCATCTATCATAATTATTAATTATAATTGAATGACCTTTCTTTAGACTTTAACTCTTATTTCTCCTCCTCTTTTTGATTGACTTACATACTGGGTTACAAAGGATACTCAGATATAAATATTGTTATCTAGGGATTTAACTTTAGATATCTCATTATATAGAGCCCATTTTGCATGAAATGTTCCCTTGGTATCTCTAATTTCCTTGAAGAGATCTCTAGTCTTTCCCATTCTGTTGTTTTCCTCTATTTCTTTAAGACTTTCTTCTATCTCCTTGCTATTCTTTGGAACACTGAATTCATATGGGTATGTCTTTCTTTTTCTCCTTTGCTTTTCGCTTCTCTTCTCACAGCTATTTGTAAGGCCTCCTCAGACAGTCATTTTTGTTTCTGAATTTCTTTTTCTTGGGGATGGTCTTGATCCCTATATCCTGTATAAAGTCATGAACCTCCGTTCATAGTTTATCAGGAACTCTATCAGATCTAGTCTCTTAAATCTATTTCTCATTTCCACTGTATAATCGTAAGGGATTTTATTCAGGTCATAGCTGAATGGCCTAGTGGTTTTCCCTACTATTTTCAATTTAAGTCTGAATTTGGCAATAAGGATTTCATGATCTGAACCACAGTCAGCTCCCAGTTTTGATTTTCCTGACTGTATAGATCTTCTCCATCTTTGGCTGCAAAGAATATAATCAGTCTGATTTCAGTGTCGACCATCTGGTGATGTCCATGTGTAGAGTCTTCTCTTGTGTTGTTGGAAGAGGGTGTTTGCTATGATCAGTGTGTCCTCTTTGCAAAACTATTAGCCTTTGCCCTGCCTCGTTCTATACTCCAAGTCCAAATTATCCTGTTACTCCAGGTGTTTCTTGACTTCCTACTTTTGCATTCCAGTCCTGCATGATGAAAAGGACATCTTTTTGGGGTGTCAGTTCTAGAAGGTCTTTTAGGTCTTCATAGAACCATTCAACTTCTGCTTCTTCAGTGTTGCTGTGGGCATAGACTTGGATTACTGTGATATTGAATGGTTTGCCTTGGAAACGAACAGAGATCATTCTGTCATTTTTGAGATTGCATCCAAGTAGTGCATTTTGGACTCTTCTGTTGACTATGATGGCTACTCCGTTTCTTCTAAGGGATTCCTGCCTACATTAGTAGATAAAATGGTCATCTGAGTTAAATTCACCCATTCCAGTCCATTTTAGTTCACTGATTCCTAGAATGTCGACATTCACTCTTGCCATCTCCTGTTTGACCACTTCCAATTTGCCTTAATTCATGGACCTAACATTCCAGGTTCCTATGCAGTATTGCTCTTTACAACATCCGACCTTGCTTCTATCACCAGTCACATCCACCGCTGGCTCTTGTTTTTGCTTTGGCTTCATCTCTTCTTTCTTTCTGGAGTTATTTCTCCACTCTTCTCCAGTAGCATATTGGGGACCTACCAACCTGGGGAGTTCCTCTTTCAGTATCCTATCATTTTGCCTTTTCATACTGTTCATAGGGTTCTCAAGGCAAGGATAGTGAAGTGGTTTGCCATTCCTTTCTCCAGTGGACCACTTAGTCAGAACTCTCTACCAAGATCCGTCTGACTTGGGTGGCCCCACACATCATGGCTTAGTTTCACTGAGTTAGACAAGGCTGTGGTCCATGTGATTAGACTGGTTAGTTTTCTGTGACTGTAGTTTCAGTCTGGCTGCCCTCTGATGCCCTCTCTCAGTGCCTATCATCTTACTGGGGTTTATATTACCTTGGATGTGGGGTATCTCTTCACGACCACCACAACTGACCTTGGACATAGGGTATCTCTTCTGAGCCAGCACCACACAGCTGCACTGCAAAGATGGGCTCAATAAAGGACAGAAATGGTATGGACCTAACAGAAGCAGAAGGTATTAAGATGAGGTGGCAAGAAGACACAGAAGAACTATGCAAAAAATCATCATGACACAGATGATCATGATGGTGTGATCACTTATAGAGCCAGACATCCTGGAATGTGAAGACAAGTGGGCCTTAGAAAGCATCACTATGAACAAAACTAATGGAGGTGATGGAATTCCAGGTGAGCTATTTCAAATCCTGAAAGATGATGCTGTGAAAGTGCTGCACTCAATATGCCAGCAAATTTGGAAAACTCAGCAGTGGCCACAGGACTGGAAAAGGTCAGTTTTCATCCCAGTCCCAAAGAAAGGCAATGCCAAAGAATGCTCAAACTACCACACAATTGCCCTCATCTCACACGCTAGGAAAGTAATGCTCAAAATTCTCTAAGCCTGGCTTCAGCAATACATAAACCGTGAACTTCCAGTTGTTCAAGCTGGTTTTAGAAAGGCAGAGGAATGAGAGATCAAGTGGCCAACATCTGCTGGATCATCGAAAAAAGAAGAGATTTCCAGAAAAACATCTATTTCTGCTTTACTGACTATGTCAAATCCTTTGACTGTGTGGATCACAATAAACTGTGGAAAATTCTGAAAGAGATGGAAATTACCAGACCACCTGACCTGCCTCTTGAGAAACCTGTATGCAGGTCAGGAAGCAACAGTTAGAACTGGACATGGAAAAACAGACTGGTTCTAAATAGGAAAAGGAGTATGTCAAGGCTGTATATTGTCACCCTGCTTATTTAACTTATATGCAGAGTACATCATGAGAAACGCTGGGCTGGAGGAAGCACAAGCTGGACTCAAGATTGCTGGGAGAAATATCAATCACCTTAGATATGCAGATGACACCATCCTTATGGCAGAAAGAGAAGAAGAACTGAAGAGCCTCTTGATGAAAGTGAAAGAGGAGAGTGAAAAAGCTGGCTTAAAGTTCAGTATTCAGAAAACTAAAACCATGGCATCTGGTTCCATCACTTCATGGGAAATAGATGGAGAAACAGTGGAAACAGTGACAGCCTTATTTTTCTGGGCTCCAAAATCACTGCAGATGGTGACTGCAGCCATGAAATTAAAAGACACTTACTCCTTGGAAGGAAAGCTATAACCAACCTAGATAGCATATTAAAAAGCAGAGACATTGCTTTGCCAACAAAGGTCCACCTCGTCAAGGCTACGGTTTTTCCAGTGATTATGTATCGTTGTGAGATTTGGACTGTCACAAAAGCTGAGCACTGAAGAACTGATGCTTTTGAACTGTGGTGCTGGGAGGAGACTCTTGAGAGTCCCTTGGAGTGCATGGAGATCCAAGCAGTCCATCCTAAAGGAGATCAGTCCTGAGTGTTCATTGGAAGGACTGATGTTTAAGCTGAAACTCCAATACTTTGGCCACCTGATGCAAAGAGCTGATTCATTTGAAAACACTTTGATTCTGGGAAACATTGAGGGCAGCAGGAGAAGGAGATGACAGAGGATGTAATGGTTGGATAGCATCACCGACCCAGTGGAGATGAGTTTGAGTAAACTCTGGGAGTTGGTGATGGACAAGGAGGCCTGGTGTGCTGTGGTCCATGGGGTCACGAAGAATTGTATATGACTGAGGGACTGAACTGAACTGATCTCATTATATTAAACCTTATTCTTTCTCTCTGTTTTGAAATGCTTACTAAAATGATTGAGTAGATATTTGAAAGGCTAAGAACAGAATACTGGCATTAAAAAAAAAAAAGAGAAAAAACACAAAACTAATCTTTAAAATGAACTTGGGTGGAAGCCAAAAATACAAGAGTGGTCAAATTAAAGTAATCTGAACTTTTTTTATGGTAAGCTTGGGAGAGCATTTAATTTTTTTTATACAATTTTTATACCATTTTGCCAGTTCAAAAGTGATAGATATAAAAAGCATTAGATGTTTATAGGTCACAGACCCCATCCCAAATAGTCTGTAATATAGCATCTCAATATTTTTGCCTGTGATATTTTCTTATTGTAGATCTCGGAGAAGGCAATGGCACCCCACTCCAGTACTCTTGCCTGGAAAATCCCATGGATGGAGGAGCCTGGTAGGCTGCAGTCCATGGGGTCACTGAGAGTTGGACATGACTCAGTGACTTCACTTTCACTTTTCATTTTCATGCACTGGAGAAGGAAATGGCAACCCACTTCAGTGTTCTTGCCTGGAGAATCCCAGGTATGGCGGAGCCTGGTGGGCTGCCGTCTATGGGGTCGCACAGAGTCGGACACGACTGAAGTGACTTAGCAGCAGCAGCAGCAGCAGCATTGCAGATCTTCTGAGTATTTTATTAGAATTTTTTTCTTTCTTTCTGGGATTTATTTATTTTAAATTAATATTTACTTTCTCTAAATCTGTTATTTTTTAACTGTGTTTATCCTGGTAAAATAAAGAGTAATATACATATAATACACACAGAACTCTATAAAAGTTCTGCATAAACACCTAATTACCATTGGAAAAAGGCTTATATACTATTCTCCTTTGAATTTTTTCTTTATTTTTTTCTTTAAATGTTTAATGTTTAATCTTTAAACAAATAACGATTACTTTATTACTGCTTACTAAATTGAGTCATTTACCTGATTTAATCCATTCTAAAATAGACTCCTGCTGCTTCAGGTCATTTTTTGGCTCTAACCTAGAACCTATAATTTATAATTTACTATTTAAGACTGCAGTGACCTAAACTCAATATCTCTGAATTGAAGAATGATCTCTTTCTGAAGTGAATTTATTTTTCCATATATATATATTTCCTCAAGATAAACATCTTTATAAATGTGTATACTTTCTCAGTTCTTTCTTTGTTCTATTGGCTTTATTCCTCTTAATGCATCTTCAAAATATTTAATTTTCATTATTATATCCTTAAAGTGTCAAATTAACGTTCATACATTTCAGTATTTACCTACATTCAAACTTTACCTTTAGTTTGTAACAGGGCATTTATATTCCTTTGGACTAAGTCTGGTAGTTATATACGTGGGAATGAGTTTTGTGGTGAATGACTTGTTTGACAATCAGAAACATAGGGTTATTTTTCCCACTCTTCCTCTCTTAAGACACTTTTTGAATCGTTCTGGCTCCATTTGCTCTACTTAGATTATTGTATTTTCTATTGATCTTTCCTTTCTTATGTAACTTATTTTCAGATTTGAACATTTTGTTCCTTTACCAAAGTAATTCACAATATCTGATAAAAATATTTCTTCACATTCCTTCAAGATATATCTGATTCATGTTGTTTTAAGACAATATGACATATCTTTATATCATATAAATATGTAGTGAGATGTATAAAATTACCTATATTTCTTTATAATCTCCTCTACACTGTTCTCTTCAAGATCTTCTGTTTTGGATTGAATTTGACTTATTGTCTGTAATAGAAAAACTTATGATCAGTTCAGTTCAGTTATTCAGTCATGTCCAACAATTTGTGACCCCATGGACTGCAGCACTCCAGGCTTACCTGTCCATCACCAACTCCCAGAGCTTGCTGAAACTCATGTCCATTGAGTCAGTGATGTCATCCAACCATCTCATCCTCTGTTGTCCCCTTCTCCTCCTGTCTTCAATCTTTCCCAGCATCAGGGTCTTTGCAAATGAGTCAGCTCTTTGTATCAGGTGGCCAAAGTATTGGAGTTTCAGCTTCAGCATCAGTCCTTCCAATGAATATTCAGGACTGATTTCCTTTAGGATTGACTGATTTGCTCTCCTTACAGTCCAAGGGACTCTCAAGAGTCTTCTCCAACACCACATTTGAAATGAAACTTCTGAAATGTTGTGAATTTGGATGCCCTACAAGTGGATAAGAAGATAGACACTGACTTATCAAACTTGTTTGCTTTCTAGTTTTAAATAGATTATTTGATGTAACGTTAAAGATTTTCTCATATAATACTTTTACCGTCTACTAGGATGTACCTTTGAGTTGTCATTAGTATATATATTTTTGACCCCTTGAGATTTGGAAGAGTAGGAGATTTTAATGTTGCAGAATTTTAATTCAAGTTGCGTTATGATGAATGAGGTCAAACTAATGTTGAAAAGGTAAAAATCTTCAAGTATTTTATATTTGCCAGTATCTAACAGTATAGTTCTTAGTAGTGTCAACACAATTAAGCTACATTTTGCTATAGAATTTAAATTGTTTTTTAGCAATTCTATGTTTAACTTGCGGAGAAGGCAATGTCACCCCACTTCAGTACTCTTGCCTGGAAAATCCCATGGACGAAGGTGCCTAGAAGGCTGCAGTCCATGGGGTCGCTGGGAGTCGGCCACGACTGAGTGACTTCAACCCAGTCCAGTGTTCTTGCCTGGAGAATCCTAGGGACAGGGGAGCCTGGTGGGCTGCTGTCTATGGGGTTGCACAGAGCTGGACACGACTGAAGTGACTTAGCAGCAGCAGTAGCATGTTTAATTTGACTTTTACTTGTTTTTAAGTATGAGTTAAATTGATCTTTGATATTCATGCTTCAGTCACTTAATATTATTTAAGAAAATGTTTTACATTTATTTCAACTTTATCCTCCAAAATTTATATTAATATATTCAAATAATATGTAAGCCAGAGTTAATGAGTCTATCAGTCATGGCTCAGTCAGGGAAGCTAAAACAATGCTAGTTATTTTATACAGATTTGATAAAAATAAATGAAATATAAACGTTCTGAAAAGGCTAGAATAGGAAAAAAGGGAATATGATATAATCCAGAGATTGCTAATTATAGGGGGAAAAAAGTTGTGAAGAGTGAGCAAGAGTGAATTTGGGGCACCTGTGCTCACTTGCAGGGGCTTCCCAGATGGCTCAGTGTTAAAAAATAATCTGCCTGACAGTGCAAGAGGCTCAGGAGCCTCTAGTTAGACCACTGCTGCTGCTGCTAAGTTGCTTCAGTTGTGTCCGACTCTTGCAACCCCATCCCTGGGATTCTCTAGGCAAGAACGCTGGAGTGGGTCGCCATTTCCTTCTCCAATGCATGAAAGTGAAAAGTCAAAGTGAAGTCGCTCAGTCGTGTCCGACTCTTAGCGACCGCATGGACTGCAGCCCACCAGGCTACTCCATCCATGGGATTTTCCAGGCAAGAGTACTGGAGTGGGTTGCTGTTGCCTTCTCCACTACTATTCCTAGGCAAGTGTAACTGATACGATTCCAAATCTTATTCCTTCAGTTTAGGCGTGTCTTGACATTGTGGTCTGTTGTGGGAAGGAGAGACTGAGTATTGGCAGGTGACTTTGATTTCTCTATTTCCTACTCTAGTGCTTATGTGATTTCTGAACTTTCCAGAATTGATGAAAGAGATGATAGGCTGAGAAGAGATATGAAGTAAAGAAATTGCTTTTTGCCTTGTGCTATTATGTTCTGATATCAGTGTTCTCTGTGCTTGGCAGTTCTGATATCAGTGTTCTCTGTGCTTGGCAGATCTTCAAAACTAATACTTGCTTGAATGTTTTCCTTGGATATATCTGCACTGAGAATATCCACAGATATTCCCTCTTATGCAGGATATACATTCTCTCACTGAATTCTTTTGACTTTAGTTGTTGTTCAATTGTTAACTAGTGTTCCACAATTTGCGATCCCATGGACTACAGCACACCAGGCTTCCTTTCTCTGTCTCCTGGAATTTGCTCAAATTTATGTCCTTTGAGTCAGTGATGCTATCTAACCATCTCATCCTCTGCTGTCCGCTTCTCCTCCTGCCTTCCGTCATTCCCATCATCGAGGTTTTTTCCAATGAGTTGGCTCTTTGCATCAGTGGCCAAAATGTTGGAGCTTCAACTTCAGCATCAGTCTTTCCAGTGAATATTTGGGGTTGATTTCCAATAGGATTGATTGGTTTGATATCCTTGCAGTCCAAAGAATTCTCAAGAGATTCACCATCACATTTTGGAAGCATCATTTCTTTAGCACTCAGTCTTCTTTATGGTCCAGCTTTCACATCCTTACATGACTACTAACAGTATCCTAGCTTTTGACTTTACCTTTCTATAGTTTTTTTAGGCTCATCATGAACCAAGAAACAATATCTTAAGTTGCTGCTGCTGCTGTTGCTAAGCCACATCAGTCGTGTCCGACTCTGTGTGACCCCATAGACGTCAGCCCTGTAGGCTCTTATCCCTGGGATTCTCCAGGCAAGAGTACTGGAGTGGGTTGCCATTGCCTTCTCCGATCTTAAGTTGGAACACCTCTAAGTTTTCCCAGGCTGTTTTTTTGTTTTTTAATCTTCATCATGGTCTACAAATAGTTCAGTTGATGTACTTATGCCCCTTTGTTCTGACAACCTCCAGAAGTGTTAGAAATTCCTTACCTGGCCAAGTTAGCAGCTTTTGTTATTTGAGGAATATAGGAGATGCAATATATTTCCTTTGTATCTGTGGCTCAAAGACTCTATTCACTGTGAGTGTTGAAGGCCCTTTCACCTTAAGTGAAGAGATGCATGCCCATAAACCTGCAAGCATTTCACACAAACACACACACAGACACACACACACACAGACACCCTCTCCCAGTGCCTTCAATATCAACCATTAGTTGATTGCTGCTTGAAAGCAACAGCACAAAGATGGCTTAGCATCTAAGTTCGGAACATCAGAGTGCCTTGTCATTCATGCTCTAGTTCTCAGTCTTTGAAGATGCAAACAATTTGAGAGGGAAAACATTCTGTTTTAAGAGAATGTACAATTTTGTAAATTGGAGCTGAAGCTCCAATACTTTGGGCACCAGATGTGAAGAACTGACTCATTGGGAAAGACTCTGATGCTGGGAAAGATTGAAGGCAAGAGGAGGAGGGGAGGACAGAGGATGAGATGATTGAATGGCATCACCGACTCGATGGACGTGAGTTTGAGCAGGCTCTGGGAGATGGTGAAGGACAGGGAAGCCTGGCGTGCTGCAGTCCATGGGGTCATAAAGGGTCAGACATGACTGAGCAACTGAATTGACTGACTGACGATTTTCAAAAACAAAAGAAAAGCAGAAGAAAAAGACATGGGTTAAACTGATGTAAAAAGAAGAAACATTAAAATCCTCAATATTTGTAATAAAGAGAGCAAAATAAAACAGGTGTATATTAATTGAATATTAAACATGTGAAGAAGCCCTCTAAATCCTTGCAAAATGTGCTGGAGTTAAGGGATATAAACAGAAAATAAAGGACACATGATTGAGTTGGTAAGATTGGCATTCAATTGATTACAAGAAAGTGGTAGAATTTCTTGTCTGCCAATCTATTACAAACAAGTAGAAGACAAAGATTTGATGGTCAAAGCTAAACTGGTATGCATATGGTTTATTTTCAATTATTTTATGCTTAATTTAACTTTTTTATTAAAAAAGTGGAAATAGATTGGGAAACATGGAAACAGTATCAGACTTTATTTTTGGGGGCTCCAAAATCACTGCAGATGGTGACTGCAGCCATGAAATTAAAAGACGCTTACTCCTTGGAAGAAAAGTTATGACCAACCTAGATAGCATATTCAAAAGCAGAGACATTACTTTGCCAACAAAGGTCCGTCTAGTCAAGGCTATGGTTTTTCCTGTGGTCACATATGGATGTGAGAGATGGACTGTGAAGAAGGCTGAGTGCCAAAGAATTGATGCTTTTGAACTGTGGTGTTGGAGAAGACCTTTGAGAGTCCCTTGGACTGCAAGGAGATCCCCCCAGTCCATTCTAGAGGAGATCAGCCCTGGGATTTCTTTGGAAGGAATGATGCTAAAGCTGAAACTCCAGTACTTTGGCCACTTCATGCAAAGAGTTGACTCATTGGAAAAGACTCTGATGCTGGGAGGGATTGGGGGCAGGAGGAGAAGGGGACGACGGAGGATGAGATGGCTGGATAGCATCACTGACTCAATGGACGTGAGTCTGAGTGAACTCCAGGAGTTGGTGATGGACAGGGAGGCCTGGCATGCTGCAATTCATGGGGTCGCAAAGAGTCGGACACGACTGAGCGACTGAGCTGAACTGATGTTATCTGTAGGGAAATTGGTATTCTCAGGAAAATGCCTTTTTTGAAACAAATTTCAGTTAGAACACTGAAGTATGTACCACTGACTGCTTGAAGCATATTGACATGTGAATGAACCTAACAGAAACCAGAATATTAAACTGTTATAATCAGAGAGGGATAAGACTGTTTTGTCTTTACCTTGAAGGGAATGTTGAGGATTCTGAAAATGATGTCCTGGAAATCGTTACGAGGTGTTGTTTGAGTTGGATTCTTCACCATATTTTAAGTGCTGTTTTTCATAACTTCAATTGGAGTTTTCTTTTGTATTCATTATAATCTGCACATACTTAGTCACATATTTCATTATAAAAACCTTGTAATAATCATTAGTCTTCTTTCTTGCATATGTATGCATACACACTCACACACACACACATACCCAATTTCTTTCCTTTTGAGAAGGTTCAGGGTTGATGGACTGGTTCTCTGATATTTTTTGTCGGTGCTCTTACTGGACTTGCCAATTTAGCTGCTGAGGGTTAGCAGCTGACAAATTCATCATAATCAGCATCTATTCCATTTCCATTTTATACTCAAGGTCTATTGTTGCCAATTCATTCAAGAAGGTGTTTTTATTTAAGTGGTGCTTAAGTGCTGGGTCTGTGCACTGTGAATGCAGTCCTCCTAGGGAATTATTCTGTAGAATGGTTCATTCTGTGTGATTCTAGGCTACTGTGATGCTCTTGTCCATTTCAGATTCATTTGAGAATTTTCTTTCTCTAATTCAAGAAGTGTTTGTCAGGCTTGAACTATCCTCTCGCACTTCATGAGCCACTATGTGGAATTTAGAGGAAGATTTTGACAAAGGCTTTGCCATCAAGGAGTTCCATATGTATTTTGGATTTGACAGTTATAGTATGTAGTAGACAATCTATATGTAAATATTAAGTGTGAAAATATTCAGTAGTTTATCAGGAAATAAAATTATGGAAGATTTTTATCTTAATATCTTATTTTTTTCATCTGCTTATGTGTCTAGCAATTATGCTTTGCAGCTGTGTGTATTGAATAGTTTCTTTACCTCAGGATATATAGGAAATCTGTTCCTGAGTTAAATGCTTACAACCAGCATTTTATTTCATCGAACCTCTTAAATATTTACCAGAATTACCAATGATTATTAATACAAGTAAAAACTGAATGTCTTTCAACTCCTTTGATCATAAAATAATTCCATATTTCTGTGTATCTGACGATCTACTCTCCACATTCTTGACATGCTATTGGTGTTTTGTACTTAATACAAAAAGATAGTCCTTGAGTCTTTGTTACTTGATATCATATCATCAAGTTGCTGAGTTTCTCTATCATGCTTTATATCCTTCAGGGATTCTGCACAGTAGAAAATCCAAAATCGTTTTTGTCTTCTTGATCACAGTTATTGAGCTGGTGTCCAGGAACACAAAGGATTCTGTTCTTTTTTTTTTCCGTGAACATTTAATTGAACATTTAACTTGAGCATTTAACATTTCTTATTGTTAAATGAAAAATAGATTAACGTTGGAAAATTTTAGATGCCTGATGAAATGTAATTCTTCATTTTATAGTCTTATAAATATATCAGTTTCTTTTATTTTCCTGTTATTTCTAGCTTGATCTTCTGTCTGGACATCTACAATCGCCACTCCATATCCATTAATGCATCCTTTATCTTGCTTACATATTGTTTTCTCTGAAATGCAGAAAGGTCCATGTACCTTACCTGCTTGGAAACCTGAATGGCTTCTCCAAATTTATAGGAAAGAAATTACCTTCCTTAGCATAATATTCACATTCCTTCAACATCAGACAATTACTATTACCATCTACATATACTAAATGTA
Organism: Ovis aries; assembly: GCF_016772045.2. Taxonomy (NCBI): domain Eukaryota; kingdom Metazoa; phylum Chordata; class Mammalia; order Artiodactyla; family Bovidae; genus Ovis; species Ovis aries. The sequence goes on along the minus strand of NC_056054.1, from coordinate 47,875,407 downwards.
TTTTAGTTTAGTATCTTAACATGTACTAAACTCTAATCACATTGCATAACTTGATGTTTCCTGAGTTTTTCACAATCTATTCCACCTCCATGCATTAATTCATTGTGTTCTGTTTGCCTGAGATGGTCTTTCCCTATGTTGTTACCCGATAAGATCCTAAAATTTTTCGAAGTTTAGGTCAGATTCTACTGCATTCATTCTTAGGGAAAATTTCCCTTTCAAGTACTCACAATTTATTTTGTTTCTATTCATATTAGAGAATATATCATACTCTGATTCACATGATTGTTAGATGTGAGTGTTCTCCTTATCCTCCCTCGAGAACATAGCCATATCTGCACTGGTAGGCAGTGCCTTCTGTTTGGTGTTACACTGGAATCTCTTTATTTTATTAACATATGTTGAATCATGGAATATTGGTAATAATGTCCTTCCTGTATTTTTCTAATGTTGTTTCTTCGAACACCAAGATCTTTGAAGGCTTTACTTCAATTATCGTCAGTGCTCATCAATGAAGTGATTATTTTAAAAAGATTACATGCTTTTGGAGACAGAGATGATCTCTTTCATCTTTGTACACCAATGTGTTTTTTGAGCAGAAATCATTTTCAGATTTAGATATTATATAAATGATATTTTTAAAAAATTTACTGTTCTTGTACATTAACTGGTGGAAGGCAGAACATAATGTCACAGCTGAATCTCCTCACATACCGAATAGTTCCTGTGACACTGAAAACTGCTTTTTATCGAGGCATCATGATTTAGTAGAAGGGATATAAACTTCCCATGGGAATAGACCCAGCTCCAATTTCAGCTTAAACATATTAATCTATGATTTGTTATTTAATTAAATATAATAATGTTATTTATGCATATAATGCTTTGCAACCTGTTATTTAATACTTCGTCATGGGTATTTATCCTTGCCAGTGCATGCAGAGCTGCTGTTGCTGCTGCTAAGTCGCTTCAGTCGTGTCCGACTCTGTGCGACCCCATAGACGGCAGCCCACCAGGCTCCCCCGTCCCTGGGATTCTCCAGGCAAGAACACTGGAGTGGGTTGCCATTTCCTTCTCCAGCATGCAGACCTAGCTCATCCTTATTTATCACTACAGAAATTTAATGGATGTAACGGACTTATTTAAAGGTTCTTTCTAAGAGGGAAGCCACTTAGAAAGCATTGACAGCTTCACTTAGATTCATACTTTAAACCTTTTAAACCTTAATGCACTACTTACCGGTTATGTGACACCTCTGCTGAGGTCTGACATGGGAAAACACAGTATTTAGAAAATCACAAAGAATTACTAATGCTAGAAAATATTTAGCAAAAGAAACTTTTAGCCTTTGTATAATAAGGGAATACCACCAGCAGGTGGCAGCAATTTTGAGTAGTAATCAAACTCCAAAACCAGTGCTTTGTTAATTATAGTTGGCTCAGGGAGTAAATAACCTGGTAAATATTATATCCTGGAATTACACTTTGTGTTATATTGTTATATATTGCAATATTATATAAAAATGAAATAATATGTGTGCCACCCAACATGAAAATACATCAGGTGGTCTTAAACTATATTTTGAATTTCTTTCTATTAAACATCTTTCTATGCCTATATTTTATTCAAATCTTTTGTCCTTGAGTCAGTCTCATTGTTTCCTGGATTTTATGCTTATCAGAGTTGATTTAAACTATAGATTTAAAATAAATATCCAGATACAAATTGTTTACCACGAAGATGTTGAAGCAGCAAGACACTATAGTAGGCAAGAACACAAACTAGCATCACCATCACCTTTGTACCATCAAATAGATCTGATGTATGTCTGAAAAATTAGTAATTTTCTTAGTAAGTAAAAAAATTTACATCATCCATTTTAAAAACCTCTCATTTTACTATGCTTTCCTCTACTTTGGTGCTATATACTTTAAATTAATATACACTTAATTATAGCTGGCCTTTTTAAGAAGCAAAAGAGAGAATTAAGTGTGCTGCTTATTTGCAATTATTTGGCCTTATTTACGGAATCTTTTTGTATTATAACTAGCTTTAAAGTTGAGAGAAACAATTTAGAAATATGTATATATATTCCTTTTGCACATCCTAATAGCATAACATGATACAATTTTTAAATAAATATTTAATTTTCAATTTGTGAAATTTAATATAGCTTTTAACTGTGACCTAATATGTCATGTGTGCATTTTTTGCTGCACCATAGCATTAGAAGACACAGAACTATATAATAATTTGTAAAATTCAGAAATGTTAAATGTTTATTGGGAATACTTCACACACGTTTCTGTAGAGATCTTGCATTTTAAGACTAAATTGATTTCTATATAAATAAATAATTTATATGGAACATCTAAATAATCAGACTAGGAAGAATGTTTTCTATACACATTTCTTTTCTAACAGCTTTACATCTGGGCTCACTGAAATGTACTAAATCAGAGTACCAGTTTACTAATTGTGAATTGTTTTCATGGTATTTGAAAGAGTCAAACATTTATAGTATTTGAGAAAACAACTTTTGAATAATGTACCTTAAAGATGTTCAACTATGATACAATTGCTTACATTTGAAGTTATTCCTAAATTCCCATCTGTGATTTGTGAAACTACTGTAAAACAATGAGTGGGGCCAAGGGAATAACTCTCCTGACAGATGTGTGCTGTGCTTAGTCGTGTCCTTTGGCACCCCAGGGACTGTAGCCCACCACCAAGCTCCTCTGTCCCTGGGATTTTCCAGGCAAGTATGCTGGAGAGGGTTGCCATTTCCTTTTCCAGGGACCTTCCCAACCTAGGGATCAAACCTGTATCTCTTGAGTCTTCTGCATTGCAGGTGAATTCTTTACCACTGCACCACCTGGGAAGCCTGGGAAAGCTAAAAATTCTCCTAAGCAAGGCTCAGATGAGCTTTCACAAATTATTTTAACTTTCTGGTCTGTTTTCTCATAAGTAAAGGTGTATTGTAAAAGAATCTAAGCTCATAAAGAATCTGCCTGCTAAGGAGACACAAGAGACTTGGGTTCAATCCCTGGGTTGGGAGGAGCTCCTGGAGTAGGGAATGTTAAACCACTCCAGTATTCTTGCCTGGAAGATTCCATAGACGAAGCAGCCTGGCAGGCTACAGTCCATGGGCCTGCAAAGAGATGGACAAGACTGAGCAACTGAGCATACACACACAGTGAAGATTTAATAAAATAATAACATGCCAAACAGATTTGGTTCATAGACTTTGTCAATTCATGGTCGTGATTTTTATCTTTATAGAAGTGTCAACCCTTTAAATATTTTCTTTCTGAGTCTACTTTCCTAGTGGTGCCACTTGCTTCCTGCCTCACACTCATCCATGCTCACTTCTAAGTCACGATGTGTAGAAATAACTCTAGACATAAATTCTAAACAAATAGGCTTTTGTGTCTGAACTCCATGATGTATTAACTGTTTTAAGAAACACAGTCAAGCTTCTTGAGCCTTGTATATATCTATAAACCAGGGGAAATGATCCTTAATCCAATGAAATCATGGGGGATATGTCTCAGTCCTGGTAATGTGAAAATCATTTATAGACTGTCATCAGCTATCTATGATTCTTTAGTGTCATTCCGCAATAAGATCCAGAAAAGGTCTTTTGAGTCAGGGAGGTAGTAGCACTTGTCCATGAACATTCCAGCTCCTTATGAAGAAATGCTTCTTGCCTCCTCTGTCTGTTTGACATTCTGTTTAATAGTGTGTCACAAAATAAAGTTTTTGGATGAGAAGGAAATTTAATATGTTTGCCAGAAGAGAAAAACAGATATATAGAGGTTGTGATTTTTCCAAAATTGACCTCTGAGTTAATTAGTGACAAGCCAGGAAGTAAATATTCAACAGAATGCTTCCCTTTCCTTTCCTGCTCATCTAAAAGCGGATACAATTTATACTCCACACTAGGTGATCACGCCTGAATGCACAATAGAACCCCCTTCTGGTGTTTTCCTAGGGCTAAAGAAGTAAAAAGTAATACAAGAAAGTAACACACCTGTGTGCTTTTCGCTACAACTGCTATGTATTGTAACTGGCCAAATGTTTTCAAATAAGAGTATTCTGAAGCTAATTTTATATAAAAACAACATTCTGCCTGTGCTCAGGATGCCTCTGCTACATGACTGCTATGTTATTTTCATTATAAAAAGGGAAAAAAGAAAATAATGTTGTCTGGTTATTTCTTCCTTCCTGAAACACATGCAGGTAACTGGGATTTACATTCTTGAGCAAGATTATTTTGTTGCTTTTCTTATTTAAAGTTAAAAAAATAAAATTAAGCAATAAATCATAGCAGATCAGTGTTACTAGATGATTCTAGTACACTTTTGGGGATATTTTAAAGTGTGAATCCAAGTGGCTTTATCCCCTTCAGGGACATGTAATAATCCCTCTGAAAAACACTGCCTGGAGTATAATACTGATATTATGAAATATAACTTATTTCAAAAGGAAATCATCTAGATCTGTGCTTTTACTAGGCGATATACATATGGCAAAAGATGAATAAAATATAAAAATGATGGTTAAAACAATTTTATTCATAAACCTAGTTAAATGTCTTATACTACTGATGTCTCAAATATTTGGAGCATTTCTTAGAATCAATTAAATGATTAAAACTAGACAATTGATCATAAGATGATTGCCTCTGTTAATGTGGTTAAAATTCAAGGTGTACGAATTTATTTGAAAATGAAATGGTGTGAAAGTTGATGATTAATGTTTCATACTTCAAGAAATGGCATCATTTATGGAAATACATAGTTTCAGAATAAAATTCTAACCTGTAAAAGCCTCCCTTTTGACAGTGCTTTAAAAAATCTTTCCATTATTGCAGGGTAATAGCTTGACTGTAATGTCTGCTGTTAAAGGAGCAAGTGCCTGTACAAATATTAATCTTACATTATTACTGCTAAATATTCAACTGATTTGAATATTAAAATAGCCCAAAGGCTCTTCAATAAAATATGTGATTACTGAAATAGTACAGTCCTTTTTATCATGCCAGGCATATTCCATACATATATTAACAGATTTCATAGTTGCTTAAGTTAAGTAAATATATTAATTTATAATAGTGGCAAAGCCTGAAGTTTAATTTGGGGCCTTTAGAAATGTTCTTCCCATTATTATTTGAACTTATCTAGTACATTGTAATAAAATTTTGATTCTGTGGGTAAAAGTTTAACTGTTGAAACTTTATATTGCATTTTTATTTCTGGAAACTCAGATATAATTCTTAAGAATATCTTTTAAAATAATAATAGCTAACTTATATAGCAATTTCTATGTCAGGCTCCAGTCTAAATACTTCGAGTTATTAAGGTTTTTAATACTTGTAACAAATGTATAAGGAAGGTTCTATTAGCAGTACCATTTTATAAATGATTGAATTGAGTCTGAGAGTGTTTAGGTCATCTCTTCAAGGCCACATAGTTAAGAGGTGTTCAAGCCAAGATTCTAGTCCATATGGTCAGATTTCATAGTCTCTGCTTTTGCTAAAATTTATTTAATGAAGATGAATTTTAAATAACCAGGATGCTTTTTTAAAAGAAAATATTCATAAGCTAAATATTACTCTGTGAATAATAACATTTTGTGAAAACATTTTATGTCTGTAAAATGGCCTCATCATTCTGTGTGTGAAACTGAAAGGAAACTGATTAACGTGAACTATGAAATTGAGTCCCAGTGTCCTATTTTACAGTATGTAACTTAGAGTCTATAAATGACTCATTAATGCTGAGGAGAGTACAGAAAAGCTGAAGAATTTACCTGAAGTGCTTTATTGCTAACTTTCTCTCTGCCATTGCAAGGTTAGAGAAACTATAAGCAAGGACAAACAAGTATAATTTCGAAGTTGGCAAATGTTCCTTTCAGCTTCCCGCTGTAGTCCTTATTCTGCTAAGTCCTCCGTGGTTCTTGCTTTCTCTGTTCACAAGTTTCCAGTCTTTACTGGCATCTCAGTTATTTGGAATGAGTAGTCTGGCTTGCCCTAGATTAACCCATACTCACAGAATCCAGATTTTAAGGGTTTTAAAGTTGGCAAAGCCAGTTATCTTAAAATAATTGAATCAGTTATAGAAACATACTCAATGAATAGTCTTTTATGGATTAACGGGATTTATTAGCAGGGTGCTTCTTGTTAATGTTGACAGGCAGGTGTTTTGTAGTCAGACAAACTTGAGTTTGTTTTCCAGCTTTGCTATGCTTTTAACTCTGTGAATTTGGGTAAGTTACTTCATCAAGTCATTTTCTTATCTGTAAAATTGGAGAAAATAGTATCTACCTCCTTGAATTAAGGGTTTTTTGTTTTTTTTTTTAAGTGCATGTAGTATTTACCACATGGTAGATACTAAATGAACAATGCTTCTTTTTCTTGTGTTGAACATTGCCAGTGGTGGAAAACATGACATGCTGAGGCAGTTATTACATACTATATCCTTGCATTAGCCTCAGCCCTCTTCCATTTAGATCTCATCTGCCCTTTTCTGGTTATTTTTGTATTCTGCAGGGTCTCTGACTCATGTAAACTAGTCCCAGTACTTGTCTGGACCTCAATGTTCTCATCTGAAAGGACGGATTTCACAGGAGACATTTTATAATGTCTTCCCCTCTTCCTGTCTATAATATTTAGCAATACTTTGTAACACTCTTAGATTTAAGTCTTTCCCATTTTGCTACTCAGTAACTGTGAAGCTAGTGACAAAGTGAATATATTTTCCTGCCCTTGTCATTTTTGGAAGTCAATTTTAAGGAGGTAATTCTAATGATAGTGTTTAAGGCAGAAAAGCATTTCATTTTCAAGCAAAATCTTACATTGAATTTCAATATCCAATACAATTACAAGCGAAATAGCTCCTGAATAAAGTAAGGTTGAATATAAAGGACACCTCTCTGTTTGGCTTCTTGGCCTCAGATTCATCTTACTGCCACATTTTCCTTATAACGAGTGGCCCTTAAAGGAACTCCATGGAGACTTTGAATTTCTTGAAACATGATTTTTAAAATATTTATTTGACTGTGTTGAATCTTAAGTGCAGCTTGTGGGACCTTCGTTTTGTCAGGCAGGATCTTTCATTGCAGCGCATGGACTCTCTGGTTATGGCACAGCAGCTCTGTAGTGCGGGGGATCAGTAGTTGTGGTGCTTGATCTTAGTTGCTCCTTGGCTGTGGGATCTTGGTTCCCAGGCCAGGGATCAAACTCAACCTATGCCCCCTGCATTACAAGGTGGATTCTTAACCATTGGACCACCAGGGAAGTCCTGAAACACAATTTTTAAACAACTGCTATAAGTCAAAGATGGTTTTTATGGTGGGTCTTTCAATAACTATGGCAAACTGAAGTAAACTACCTGTTCTACTCAGGGGCTTAAGGCCCCAGGGAAATTTAATATCAAGGCAGCCTCAAGCTGCCATTTTTCTTTCTCCTACTTCTCAAAGAACTCATTATCCTAGTAATTAAATAGGAAAACCTTTTAGGGTGGTTAAAGCTCCATGTAAACAATAGAAAACAAGCATGCAATAGAAAATTTTAAGACAATTTTAAGAAATAGTGCATAAAATATGGTTGTTTTAAGAGTACTACATCAAGTATCTCTTTTCTTCTTTTGGTGTTCTTCCTATGTCTGAGGTCAGTGCCTTCCTTCCCAGGAAAGTGTGTAGAATTCTCAGACACTATTGTTGTATGATTACAAAGAACGTTAAAATATTTATCGTTCTTTCCAAGGTATGGGGTGTTAACCCAATGGTGTGACAATTTCATTAACTCTAATTACATTTGGTTTAGTTAGTGTTCTCATATGGTTTCAGTTTTCTTCTTTGAAAAAAATTATCTTTAGTTTTTATCAGCATAATTATTACATTTAAGAAGAGCCAGGGCTGCTTTATCTTACTTGTATAATTGATAGACTTACTCTTATTACTCCATGAGTGAGTATAACCACACATCATATACTATTATAAATTCTAAATTATAAAATTACATTTCTTCTCATGCCACTCTTACACAACGCGTATTGGTGTGTGGTATTCTGTCTTAAATATGCCTCCCCATAAACTTTAAACAGATGATAGTAGTTCGGTAGTATTCCTAGTTATGACCTTACCTGTAAGAATTTTGCTATCCGGATTTTTACTTGTGCCAAGTGAACAATAGAGAATGCTGATTTGACATATTTTGCAGCTATACAAGGACTGGCTTCGTATTTTTTACTTCCTGTTTGCAAAGCTTTATGCATTTCTCTACATTTCATCTCCTTTTTAACATTTCTTAAGACAGATTTTTTAGACGGGAGAAGAAAATCACTAACAATTTTTATAACAGGTTTATATTTTTCAATACAAAAATAATTATATTTTTTCACATGCTTTTTGTCCATAAACCTACTTCAATTTCCAAATTAGATAAGGTGTAAAGACTGAATCAGGTTACTATTTTTTACTTTCTGACTTATTTCTCTTTAAGATATTATTATTCCCTTAATTAGATAGTGCATAAACACAATTTTCTGCACAATAGTGAGGATTTCTTGAAATAGGTTTCAGTCTTAGAATTATCCAATACTATTCAAATACTACTTTTTCTTCCATTCTGTTGCATATAACATTGAAGCACAAAGTATACAATTTGATTTTTTTTTTACTTGGTACATTGTTTTCTATGGGAAAAAAATCATATTTTCTAATGAAATAAGCTTATATTCTATAGAAAGCAGAATTATTTGTCAAAAAAATCATCACAATGACTCTGTAATGGGCACATGATACTTGATAGAATGTTAATGATCTATTCTGTGAGTGCCACAGATTTTATGACCCAGAATTGCCTACTCAAACAGCCATTCCAGTTGCTAACTAGCCATGCCCCTTGCTTGCTTTTTCTTGCATCTTCATCAGCATACAGAGCAGTACTGAAATTGCCCGTTCCTTTCCCTTTTCTCCTTTCCGTCTCTAAATAGATGTCTTTCTTATTTTGTTCCCTTTCTCTTTTTCACTAGTCTATTCTATATTTTTCAGTTTTTGTCTGTGGACTTTAAGATTTGATCTTTGCATATCAATTCAAATAATTGGTTGATAACTTCTTTAACCAGTCATTTGACTCAATTGTCTTTGTCCCCAGACATTTTAGAGGTATTTATGCTGCTAAGTCACTTCAGTCGTGTCTGACTCTGTGCGACCCCATAGACGGCAGCCCACCAGGGTGCCCCATCCCTGGGATTCTTCAGGCAAGAATATTGGAGTGGGTTGCCATTTCCTTCTCCAATGCATGAAAGTGAAAAGTGAAAGTGAAAGTGAAGTCGCTCAGTCATGTCTGACTCTTAGAGACCACATGGACTGCAGCCTACCAGGCTTCTCCATCCATGGGATTTTCCAGGCAAGAGTACTGGAGAGGTATTTATACTATTTAATAATCTCAACATTTGATTTTTATGATTGCTCAATTCTTTTGCACCTTTCATTTTATTTAATTTCATTTATTTACACATTTTGTTGAGCATCAGGCTATAATTAGTGATATAAGACACAGTTCTTGCCTTCAAAGAGCTCATGGTTTAATAAGGGAAGTAAACACTGAAACTCTTGCAATTTTTGAGGTACTATAATAAAGGGAAGGGTAGTATACAGTATAAGAAGCAGAAAGTGAGAGTTTATCTGGATAAAGAATAACTGACAAAGGCAGAAATATTTGAGCAGACTCTTGGAGACTGAGTAAGCATGTTTCCAATTTAAAAGGGTGGGAGAAAGCAATCTTGGTAAAGGTATTAGTGTTTACAATGATAGTGACATGAAATGACTTAATGCTTCAAACCCAGTGAGATATACTCAGGGAAATGCCTTTTGTGGTAGAAGAGATTGAGAAAAAAGATAGGTACCAGGAGAGAGAAGATTGTTTGATTTTTATCTGATGGGTAAAGATGAATAAGTGCATAATTTATTTAAATTCAATTATCAGACCTCTTGATCAATAACATATATTTTCATGGGAATTTTATTTATGCCTATGTGAAAATAGATATTTTAGTGTTAAATCCTCTAATAATTGTTAAAGGAGTTAAAATAAGGTTTTTGGTTTTGAGAAACAATTTCAGTGTAATGTGAAATACATTAGAACAAGGATGACAGTTAGTTTGAAAGATACAGAGACCGCCAAGTGAAGAGATGAAGGCTTAGGTAACTGTTATGCTGTGATAAAAAGAGGAAGGGAGAGTTTGAGGATCATTAAGCTGTTGAACAGTATGAAAAGGCAAAATGATAGGATACTAAAGAGGAACTCTCCAGGTCGGTGGGTGTCCAATATGCTACTGGAGATCAGTGGAGAAATAATTCCAGAAAGAATGAAGGGATGGAGCCAAAGCAAAAACAATACCTAGTTATGGATGTGACTGGTGATAGAAGCTGGGTGCAATGTTGTAAAGAGCAATATTGCATAGGAACCTGGAATGTTAGGTCCATGAATCAAGGCAAATTGGAAGTGGTCAAACAGGAGATGGCAACAGTGAATGTAGACATTCTAGGAATCAGCAAACTAAAATGGACTGGAATAGGTGACTTTAACTCAGATGACCATTATATCTACTATTGTGGGCAGGAATCTCTTAGAAGAAATGGAGTAGCCATCATTGTCAACAAGAGTCTGAAATGCAGTACTTGGATGCAATCTCAAAAACAACAGAATGATCTCTGTTAGTTTCCAAGGCAAACCATTCAGTATCACAGTAATCCAAGTCTATGCCCCAACCAGTAATGCTAAAGAAGCTGAAGTTGAATGGTTCTATGAAGACCTACAAGACCTTTTAGAACTAACACCCAAAAAGATGTCCTTTTCATTATGGGGGACTGGAATGCAAATGTAGGAAGTCAAGAAACACTTGGGGTAACAGGCAAATTTGGCCTTGGAATACGGAATGAAGCAGGGCAAAGGCTAATAGAGTTTTGCCAAGAGAACGCACTGGTCATAGCAAACACCATCTTCCAACACACAAGAGAAGTGTCTACACATGGACATCACCAGATGGCCAACACCAAAATCAGATTGCTTATATTCTTTGCAGCCAAAGATGGAGAAGCTCTATATACTCAGCAAAAACAAGAACGGGAGCTGACTGTGGCTCAAATCATGAACTCCTTATTGCCCAACTGAAGGAAGTAGGGAAAACCACTAGACCATTCAGGTATGACCTGAATCAAATTCAGTTCAGTTCAGTCACTCAGTCGTGTCCGACTCTTTGCGACCCCATGAATCGCAGCATGCCAGGCCTCCCTGTCCATCACCATCTCCTGGAGTTCACTCAGACTCACATCCATCGAGTCCGTGATGCCATCCAACCATCTCATCCTCGGACGTCCCTTCTCCTCCTGCCCCCAATCCCTCCCAGCATCAGAGTCTTTTCCAGTGAGTCAACACTTCGCATGAGGTGGCCAAAGCACTGGAGCTTCAGCTTTAGCATCATTCCCTCCAAAGAAATTCCAGGGTTGATCTCCTTCAGAATGGACTGGTTGGATCTCTTTGCAGTCCAAGGGACTCTCAAGAATCTTCTCCAGCACCACAGTTCAAAAGCATCAATTCTTCAGCGCTCAGCCTTCTTCACAGTCCTACTCTCACATACATACATGACCACAGGAAAAACCATAGCCTTGACTAGATGGACCTTAGTTGGCAAAGTAATGCTCTGCTTTTGAATATACTGTCTAGGTTGGTCACAACTTTTCTTCCAAGGAGTAAGCGTCTTTTAATTTCATGGCTACAATCACCATCTGAAGTGATTTTGGAGCCCCCCAAAATAAAGTCTGACACTGTTTCTACTGTTTCCCCATCTATTTCCCATGAAGTGAATGGACCAGATGCCATGATCTTCATTTTCTGAATGTTGAGCTTTAAGCCAACTTTTTCGCTCTCCTCTTTCACTTTCATCAAGAGGCTTTTTAGCTCCTCTTCACTTTCTGCCATAAGGGTGGTGTCATCTGCATATCTGAGGTGATTAATATTTCTCCCGGCAATCTTGATTCCAGCTTGTGTTTCTTCCAGTCCAGCATTTCTCATGATGTACTCTGCATATAAGTTAAATAAGCAGGGTGACAATATACAGCCTTGATGTACTCCTTGTCCTCTTTGGAACCAGTCTGTTGTTCCATGTCCAGTTCTAACTGTTGCTTCCTGGCCTGCATACAGATTTCTCAAGAGACAGGTAAGGTGGTCTGGTAATCCCATCTCTTTCAGAATTTTCCACAGTTTATTGTGATCCACACAGTCAAAGGCTTTGGCATAGTCAAGAAAGCAGAAATAGATGTTTTTCTGGAACTCTCTTGCCTTTTCCATGATCCAGCGGATGTTGGCAATTTGATCTCTGGTTCCTCTGCCTTTTCTAAAACCAGCTTGAACATCAGGGAGTTCACAGTTCACGTATTGCTGAAGCCTGCCTTGGAGAATTTTGAGCATTACTTTACTAGCATGTGAGATGAGTGCAATTGTGCAGTAGTTTGAGCATTCTTTTGCATTGCCTTTCTGTGGAATTGGAGTGAAAACTTTGATTATACAGTAGAAGTGAGAAATAGATTTAAGGGACTAGATCTGATGGATAGAGTGCCTGATGAACTATGACGGAGGTTTGTGACATTGTAGAGGAGGCAGGCATCAAGATCATCCTCATGGAAAGAAATGCAAAAAAGCAAAATGACTGTCTGGGGAGGCCTTACAAATAGCTGCGAAAAGAAGAGACATGAAAAGCAAAGGAGAAAAGGAAAGATATAAGCATCTGAATATAGAGTTCTAAAGAGTAGCAAGGAGAGATAAGAAAGCCTTCCTCAGTGATCAATGCAAAGAAATAGGGGAAGAAAACAGAATGCGAAAGACTAGAGATCTCTTCAAGAAACCTAGAGATACCAAGGGAATATTTCATGCAAAGATGGGCTCGATAAAGGACAGAAATGGTATGGACCTAACAGAAGCAGAAGATATTAAGAAGAGGTGGCAAGAATACCCAGAAGAACTGTACAAAAAAGATCTTCACGACCGAGATAATTATGATGGTGTGATCACTCACCTAGAGCCAGACATTCTGGAATGTGAAGTCAAGTGGGCCTTAGAAAGCATCACTATGAACAAAGCTAGTTGTGGTGATGGAATTCCAGGTGAGCTATTTCAAATCCTGAAAGATGATGCTGTGAAAGTGCTGCACTCAGTATGCCCACAACTCAGCAGTGGCCACAGGACTGGAAAAGGTCAGTTTTCATCCCAATCCCAAAGAAAGGCAATGCCAAAGAATGCTCAAACTACTGCACAGTTGCACTCATCTCACATGCTAGTAAAGTAATGCTCGAAATTCTCCAAGCCAGGCTTTAGCAATACATGAACCGTTAACTTCCAGATGTTCAAGCTGGTTTTAGAAAAGGCAGAGGAACCAGAGATCAAATTGCCAACATCCGCTGGATCATCGAAAAAGCAAGAGATTTCCAGAAAACAATCTATTTCTGCTTTATTGACTATGCCAAAGCCTTTGACTGTGTGGATCACAATAAACTGCGGAAAATTCTGAAAGAGATGGGAATCACCTTACCACCTGACCTTTCTCTTGAGAAACCTATATGCAGGTCAGGAAGCAACAGTTAGAACTGGACATGGAAAAACAGACTGGTTATAAATAGGAAAAGGAGTACATCAAGGCTGTATATTGTCACCCTGCTTATTTAACTTATACGCAGAGTACATCATGAGAAATGCTGGGCTGAAAGAAGCACAAGCTGGAATGAAAATTGCTGGGAGAAATATCAATCACCTCAGGTATGCAGATGACACCTCCCTTATGGCAGAAAGTGAAGAGGAACTAAAAAGCCTCTTGATGAAAGTGAAAGAGGAGAGTGAAAAAGTTGGCCTAAAGCTCAACATTCAGAAAACGAAGATCATGGCATCTGGTCCCATCAGTTCATGGCAAATAGATGGGGAAACAGTGTCAGACTTTATTTTTCTGGGTTCCAAAATCACTTCAGATGGTGATTGTAGCCATGAAATTAAAAGACACTTACTCCATGGAAGGAAATTTATGGCTAACCTAGATAGCATATTCAAAAGCAGAGACATTACTTTGCCAACAAAGTTCCATCTAGTCAAGGCTGTGGTTTTTCCTGTGGTCATGTATGGATGTGAGAGTAGGACTGTAAAGAAAGCTGAGCGCCGAAGAATTGATGCTTTTGAACTGTGGTGTTGGAGAAGACTCTTGAGAGTCCCTTGGACTGCAAGGAGATCCAACCAGTCCATTCTAAAGGAGATCAGTCCTGGGTATACTTTGGAAGGACTGATGCTAAAGCTGAAACTCCAATACTTTTTCCACTTCATGCGAAGAGTTGACTCATTGGAAGACTCTGATGCTGGGAGGGATTGGGGGCAGGAGGAGAAGGGGATGACGGAGGATGAGATCACTGGATGGCATAACTGACTCAATGGACAAGAGTTTGGGTGAACTCCAGGAGTTGGTGATGGACCGGGAGGCTTGCCGTGCTGCAATTCATGGGGTCACAAAGAGTTGGACATGACTGAGTGACTGCACTGAACTGAAGCTGTTGATTACATAGTATAAGTTTTTTGATATGTAGGGTGAGGAAGTCTCTGAGATAACTGGTTTAGATAGCTGAAGAGATTGTGTGGTGTTAGTGGCTCAGTTGCTTCCTACTCTTGGTGATTCTATGTATTGTAGCCCACCAGGCTCCACTGTCTGTGGAATACTCAATAAGAATACTGGAGTAGGTAGCTATTCTCTTCTCTAGGGGATCTTCCTGACCCAGGCATCAAACCCAGGTCTCCTGCATTGCAGACAGATTCTTTACTATCTAAGCTACCAGGAAAGCCCTGAAGGGATTAGTGGAACCAATTATTAGGATAGGAATTTCAGGAGAAAGACTGAAGATTGGGCTGAGAGAGGATGCTAAATATATCGGAGAGTGTCTTATGAATGTGAATTGTTGATGGAAATCCAGGTGTTGATGGAAATCCAGGTATTGATGGAAAATCCAGTCTAGTTTAATGCTTCTCAAAGCTTAATGTATATTCAGATGGCCAGGAGATCTTCTTCACAAGTAGTTTCTAGATCAATAAGTCAGAGCTGTGGCCTGAAATTCTGTAGTTTGTTAAAGTCTCTGGGAGATGGCCATGCTATCTGTCCTTGGACCATACTTTGCATAACAAGTAACTAAGAGATAGTTAAATTTTAACACTAACAAAGAAATATGAGCTAGATATGTAGGTTCACAAGTTCTTAGCAATATTGGTGAAACTGAAGCCAAGTTACTGATTGTTTATGCAGATTAACAATTTAAAAATATTTAATAATAAAGCCAATATTTGAGTGATTATTAAAAATTGCAAATTATGCTAATTTTGACAGACTTAAGATTTTGTATAAAGTGTATTCTTAAATTCAATTGTGCCTTTTATTTATTTAGTTGTCAACAAGTGAAGTTCATATTTTCAGTTTATTTTGGGGGAGAAATGTATGTATTTTGGGCCTCCCTGGTGACTCAGATGGTAAAGAATATGCCTGCAATGCAGGAGACACACGTTTGATCTTCTGGGTCAGGAAGATTCCCTGGGGAAGGAAAAGGCTACCTATTCCAGTATACTTGCCTAGAGAATTTCATGGACCAAGGAGCCTGGCAGGCTACAGTCCATGGGGTCACAAAGAAGTGGACATGACTGAGCAACTAACACTTTTTTACAAGGAATGTGATGAACAAATTATTGATAAAATGGTACCAATAAATGTCAATCCCTTCTTAAAAGAGAAAGATCTCATTCTTACACCAATTAGGTGAAACTTTTCATAAAATATGATAAAAACTACATGGTCCTACTGTATAGCACAGGGAACTATATTCAGTATCCTGTAATAAGCCATAAAGAAAATAATAGGAAAAATTATATATATATAGGATAAACATTTTGCTTTACAGCAGACATAACATATTGTAAAACACTATACCTCAGTAAAATAAATTAAAAATATATATATGATAAAAACAAACTGGCAACTGTGGGGACCCAAACATTCAGACATACATTATACTTTGAGTCAAGGAAGAGTATGTACAATGAGAAGAAAAATAAAGCTACTTTCTGACTATGAAAGGTGAGTAGAGAAAAGGAAGCTGGCTAAGCAAATGGAGACCAAATATGTCAGGAATTCAAGTTATTGCAAGCAAAGGAAAGCAGGTTTCTGGGAGGAAGTGCGAAACAATATTGTAAGTCACAGTCAGTGACAGTAAGAATTGGTGACAGACAATATATGTTGTTCTTAGAATTTTTGCACTTATGCAGTAGGTGGCCATTTTCAGACTATTTTAGGAGAAGAAGGTCAGAAGAATCTAGATATCTGTGACTTGAGACTGAATTAGGAGGTGAGAAATTCAAAGAAATGAAGGGAAACCAGTTTTTTTGTTGGTTTGTTTAAGGAATTTTATTGTGAACAGTATAAAAAAGAGAGGGATAGTTCATAAAATATCATTTTAAAAATTGCATTTTAATTTCAATATGGAGGACAACTAGTGTTTATACTTTTTTAGTGTAGGAAACTCCAATCAATAGGATTCAATAGATGTGAAGTAGAAACAGGAGTTTTAGCTTCTGCCTGCCATTAACAATTCATTTACTAGAGCTGGAAAATGACTACTAAAGCAACCAGACAAAATGTATTCTTATTTCTTTCCCACCTTTCAGTTCTTAATAATAAATCAGTTAAATGAGAACAACTTCACAGGTAGAAGGGGGTAGCACTTTAGTTGATCCAGTGAACTATCTGCATTAATTATGTCACTTCTGGAAATGTTTTACATAGAAACTACAAAAAAGACAAAATTACCCTTCTTTGTATCAGTAATATTATCAAACGCTGCTAAATCAAAATCAGAATTCAGTATATGATTCTAGGTAGATCACAGAAATTAGTGCTTTACTGTATTTTCTCATTTTAAACCTGGGCTTGTTTATCTCCCTCAGTTACTTTTTCTATCTTGGTGCTGTAGACTGGTTTGAAGTTGATGGTGAATTCAGAGTTTTGATAATATCTTGTTAACTTTTGATTTCCAGGGATTAGTACAATGCCTGGAAACTTAGAGATGTTCTCTCTAGACAGTTATTTACTAACTCATCCAATATTGTACATCCAGTTACTGTATTCCTTAATAAGGACTTTTAAAACCATGATACAGTGGTATCGAGCTAGTTAAAAACCATTTTGTGAATAAGTTTTATGTGACTAATTAGGCACTTTGGAAATATCTGGTAAGAATATTCTGAGACAATTTGGGTTCAGTATAAAGTTCAGTATCTCTAAGGGTGCTAAGTTGTTTCAGTCGTGTCCAACTCTGTGATTTTATGGACTGTAGCCCCTCAGGCTCCTCAGTCCATGGGATTCTCCAGGCAAGAATACTAGACTGGGTTGCCATGTTTTTTTCTAGGGGATCTTCCTGACTCAGGGACCAAACCCAGAGTTAAGTATTCTGCAGGCAGATTCTTTACCACTAGTGCCACCTGGGAAGCCCCCAGTGTCTGTATCCAGTTCCAGTTTCAGTTGTGTCTGACTCTTTGTGACCCCATGGAATCGCAGCACTCCAGGCCTCCCTGTCCATCACCAACTCCAGGAGTCCACCCAAACCCATGTCCATTGTGTTGGTGATGCCATCCAACTATGTCATCCCCTTCTCCTCCTACCCTCAATCATTCCAGCATCAGGGTCTTTTCAAATGAGTCAGCTCTTCACATCAGGTAGCCAAAGTATTGGAGTTTCAGCTTCAACATCAGTCCTTCCAATGAACATCCAGGACTGATCTCCTTTAGAATGGACTGGTTGGATCTCCTTGCAGTCCAAGGGACTCTGAAAAGTCTTCTCCGACACCACAGTTCTAAAGCATCAATTCTTCAGTGCTCAACTTTCTTTATAGTCCAACTCTCACATCCATATCCATACATGACTACTGAAGAAACCATAGCCTTGACTAGATGGACATTTGTCGGCAAAGTAATGTCTCTGCTTTTGAATATACTATCTAGGTTGGTCATAACTTTCCTTCCAAGGAGCAAGCGTCTTTTAATTTCATGGCTGCAATCACCATCTGCAGTGATATTGGAGCCCAGAAAAATAGTCAGCCACGGTTTCCACTGTTTCCCCATCTATTTGCCATGAAGTGATGGGACCGGATGCCATGATCTTAGTTTTCTGAATGTTGAGCTTTAAGCCAACTTTTTCTCTCTCCTCTTTTACTTTTATCAAGAGGCTCTTTAGTTCTTCTTCTCTTTCTGCCATAACAGTAGCGTCATCTGCATATCTGAGTGTCTGTATAGACTTCCTTATTTTTAAAATGTTGTAAATACATGGAATTTAAGCAGTGTCTGTCTGTTTTTTTTTTTTTTTTTTTTTCCCGATAGGGTCAGTGAGAAGGTTATACTACATGAGACATAAAACTTAGCAATATGTTTTATGAGTTATGTTTTGGTGTCTAGAGTAGAAAGCGTTCCTTAAAAGTTTAATAGACTTTCTTGATTTTTGGACCATAAATCATCTGTGGGAAAGTGAAATTGGATTGTTTCACTGTAACTCCCAAGTGGCAAATCATTTCAAGAGCTCTATGAATAGGTGCATTTGCACAATCTGATTGGCTACCCTAAAGGCAAGAGCAATTATATTATGCTAATGTGCATGTTATGCTCAGAAATCTGAATTTACCATTCTAATACATCAATGTATACTGTCTTTTTCAAGAGGTGAGCTTATAGCTGTCAAGTTTTGTGTAAAGAAAGGTTTTAAAGATTAGCAATTGTCAAGTTTAGGGAGCTTGAAGCATTCTTACATTTCATGATAATGATTGAATCTTTCCTTTGACAGTAAGTACAGAGCTGAATATAGTGATAACCTTGATTAAGCATAACATGGTTGTGGAAACATTCTGAGAAAGGCTTTTTACATCTATCTGTGACGATTATAACAACCTGAGGAAAATTATTTGGAAATTTGCTCATTAAAAACTTTGCAAAAAAGCATTTTGTTTGCATTGCCTACTAAAATGGAACAGTGGATACATAATTTTTCCTAGGGCATATAATTTATGGTCAAAAATGTTGCAATACTTTTGTGACACCATTTACCAAGGATTTTTATTTATTTTATTTTATAGCTTATCATAATTTTTAACAGGAAGAATCCCCTTTAAAATTGAGTAAACAAAATCTACATCTCTTGCTTCAACTAACACAGAAACATAAGAAGATGCATACTATACACTACAGACTTTTCACTTTTTATTTTAGATGGAGAAAAAAGTGAATGATGTGATGCTTAAAATCTTTGGTACATAAAATTTTTCTCAAATAATTGCTAATACCTTTTTCAGTAATAAGTCGTGTAGCTAGATGACTGTATATGACAAATTATCTGTGTAAGTCAAACATTTTATTCTAAATTTTAGCAAGGGTGATTCCATGAGTTAAGAGACAATTAATAACTTATGTAATAGCTGAGTTATAAAAGGCGATTTTCTTTTGAAATAGTTTATATGGTGTTTTTAAAGGTTTTTCTTAATATGATGAAGTAAATGATATGTACCCTAGTTTTAAGCAGTTGCTTGAGTTCACTGTCATCGTCTATGACTACGATTACTTTTGTTTAAACAATATAGTGTATCAAGACAGCAGTGTGGCATAATTTGATAGGAGAATATAATAAAATATAATGACATTTACTAGTCCCTTATACTCCCACTATGTTATTTTGTTAGTTCATTAAAGTGTTTTCTCTTTCACTTTAATTTTTATTGATCCCCAGTGAATACGAAAGCCTTTATGTAGCTCAACTCTTTAATTTGTTATTTCAGTAATTATTATTCTTGTTTTGTTTGTTAAGATTTTTTCATTAAAATGTTTTAAACATGGAATGTAATCTAGCAGGGAAGCATTATATTAACTTTAAAAATCCCTTGCTTTAATTTACAGGATATTTTTTAAATCTCATTATGGGGGATTTAGCAGCAAAACTCTCATTTACACAAAAACAGGCCTATTGGCCTCTCTGTGTAGGGGAATTTGCATCTGCATTTTAAAGCACTAAGCCTTTTTAATATCCCCTTGATAAATTAGCTTTCAGGATTCATCCAACAAATAGATGTGGGGAGAAACTGTAAACACTTAGCTAAGTGGTTACAGATACATAAGCAATTAAAATGAGGTAATTTTATTTGTGTAAAGGGTTTGGGCTTAATTTGAATCAGAAAGTGTCAAGGGGTCTGCTCAGGTTCCAATGCCACCACTGCCATTGCCACCGCAGTAACAATAAAAATCCATTAACAGTAAATAAAAATTCAATGACAGTAAAAATCCAATAGAGAAGAAGTTAGGAGCTATGTCAGTTTCTTTTCCAAAACTTCTGTCACAGAAATGACGATGACACTGAAATGCAATGAACAGAGAGAATGGAATACCCTTTAATTAAAATGATTTGGATAGGTACATATTTTATCCTTCAGGTGTTTTTATTACTTGGGACATTTCATTGGACTAAAATGTGATGACTTAGAAAGGAGTAGGATATGTAAATATTTTATTCTTACTGTTTGAGTCTTTCCATTGTTTTATATCACAAGTCTTTGGCAACTTTAAAAACATTAAAATTAAAAGACCTTAGAAATTGTCTTTTTTGAGGACAGGAGGAGAAGGGGACAACAGAGGATGAGATAGTTGGATGGCATCATAGACTCGATGGACATGGGTTTGGATGGACTCCGGGAGTTGGTGATGGACAGGGAGGCCTGGCGTGCTGCGGTTCATGGGGTTGCAAAGAGTCAGACAGTACTGAGCGACTGAACTGAACTGAGAAATTGTCATATCTTAAGAATTTTTCAAATTCAATGAATTTCTTATCTTTGCTTTGTTCAAAACACTTAACATGTTAATTTTTAAATGTTGTCTTGTCAAATTTATCCTTAGATACCCTGCAATTTTGTTGTTTATCGTTGTAAAATTAAATAATTAAAAAATTGACCACTAGTATGTAAAAATGCAATTTTTTTCTATTATGTTGATTTTTATAAACAGCAACTTTGGGAGTAATAATTTAATTACAAATTGTAAAATTTTTCTGATACCTCTATGTGAAGTAATTATTGAATTTAATTACAAATTATAAAATTCTTCTGATACCTCCATGTAGATACTCATCTCTATGAATATGATAATTTGGATACTTCTTTAACAATTTATACTTCTTATTTCTCTTGTCACATTGTACTGGCTAAAATTTTTGTTAGATTTTTAAAAAGATTTTATTGTAGCAAATATCTGTGTCAAATTATAAAGAAAATAATTCAGTTTTTCATTATTGACTGTACTATTAACCTTTCATTACTGACAATACTATTAGACTTTACACATTTAAGCTTTTATTCAGTTTTTAAAGGTTTAAAAAAAATAGATATGAATTTTATTGAAGGTATTGTCATCCACAGGGATATGAGACTTAGTAACAACCTAGAGGGGAGGGAGGTGGGAAGGCTGTTCAAGTGGGAGAGGATATCGGTAAATCTATGGCTGATTCATGTTGATGTTTGGTAGAAACCAACATAATACTGTAAAGCAAGTATATTTCAATTAAAAATAAAGAAAAAATCTATTATCAAAGTAATTAAATCCTTAAGTAACAATGTGGCCAGAAGGCATGATAAACTGTTAGTTTCAGTTTACTTTTAAATACTTACTTTCATGTTTATGAAATTTGGGCTTCTTGGGTGGCACCGGTGGTATAAAGAACCCACTTGCCAATCAGGAGATGTAAGGGATCCAGGTTCGATTCCTAGGTCAGGAAGATTCTCTGGAGAAGGGCATGGCAACCCATTCCAGTATTCTTGCCAGAAGAATCCCATGGACAGAGCAGCCTGAGAGTTTGGCTGGTTTTGGTATCCAGTGCATAGTTATATCAGTGAATGAGAATAGAGTCTTTTCTTTAATTCTCGTCTTTGAAAGAATTTAACATTAGATTATCAGTTCTTCAAATAACTGGAAAAATTTTCCAGTAAAACCTGAGCTGGATGATCTTTAGGGCATGATTTTTTTTTTTTTTTAACCAGTGGTTTGTTTCCTTAATAATTACATGAATATTATAAAAGTTCTAATTTTTTAATAAATGTTTCCAACACTTAGCATTTTGCCTAGGTTCTTAAATACATTGACATAACTTTTTCCAAAATATTTTTTTTGTCAATTAATTTCTATCACACGTATAATTATGTTCCCTTTTTCATTTGTATTATTGTTTTTATTACTTCTCTCTTTTTATTTATTTTGTTAGATATTTGTTATTTTTCTTAATGTTCTTGAATCAACATTTAATTATTTGGAAGTTATGATCATTTCTGTATTTGATTTACTAATACATTATAAAATCAATTTCTTGTTTTTACCTCCTTTGAATTTGTCATCTTGTTCTTTTTCTGGCATAAATTTAAATGCTTAGTGCACTAATTTTCAGTCTTCTGACAATATATAAATAATTTATGTTTATAGTTTTTTCTCTCTATGCTGGGTATGTATATTCCTCAAGTTTTGATAACATAATATATTTAATTGTTGGTATTAAGTTTTTTAAAATCATGATTTTCTTTCACCCTTAAATTCTTAGAATTTATTAAATTATCAACAAATAAGGTTCTTAAAAATGAAATTTTCTAGTTTTCATTTCTAAATATTATTGTAATCAGAGGATAGTCATTATGAAATTTTCAGCTTTATAGTTTGCATTTAATATTTGTAAACATTTCAAGAGTTCTTAGAAAATTGTATTCTTTCAAGTATTGTGAACCCAGTTCATTTATGACCATCATGTCAGTCTCATTATTTAATTTGTTCACATCTTCTGTATACTTTCCTATTTTTCCTTTTAGTCTGCATGATCTGATAATTACCAAAAGAGTTGTTAACACCTGCCATTATAATGATATATTTGTCATTTTATTCTAGTGACAGTGTCGATGTTTTGCTTAAATATTTTGTAGCTGTCTTATAAGTCCATCTAAAATTAAGCAGTTTTAAGCAGTTTTCTTTCTGTTGAATTGAATCTTAAATCAGTTTGTAGTGACTTTCATTAACTCTTTTTCTTGTATATTGATTTGTTATATTATTTTTTCTTATGATTTACTTTGAAATTAGAATAACTATATCAGATATTTTTTGTCTGTTTGTTTAGAATTTGCCTGACTTCTTTTTCTGTCCTTTAACATTATCTTATAATGTACTTATGTTTTAGGCATTTTCTTATAAATGGCATAAAGCCAGTTTGTGTTTATTTTTAACTAGTGTAGTAGTTTTTCTTGGTCAATTTATTAAGGCCCAATTTAGCAAGTATGCCTACTATACTTTTTTCCTAGGGGGTGAGGGGTTTTCCTGTTTAACTTACCAAGAGTATTGCTTTTCAGAAGTCTGATATTATGAGAACTTAATTTTTCCAACCTGCCACATTTTCTAGGTTCCAGGCTTTATCTGTCGCCTTCCAGATTAGCTTGAGAGATCCACACTATGCTTCTTAAGATAAAGGGGAATTTTTAGGATTAACTTTCCTTTCTCCAGGCATTCTTATAATTTTGGCCCCTGAATATTTTCTTTCCCTGAATGTTCTATCATCTCAACCACACATGTAATATTTTTAGGTGATCTATATCAGACTATTTTTCTTAAAATCTGTTATGCTTTATTGCCAGAAACAAAGGGATAGTTTATTTTTAAAAAATTTTTGGAAAATGAATACTTAAAAAAAATATAGTATGTGAAATTAAAATCTTAGACTCCGGAGGAAACTTTAGTGTCCTAGTGAATTTTTTAAATTTATGTAGGCCCATAATTTCTTCATTTAAAAAATAGGAATGCCAATATCTCTTTTGCAGCATTAGTGCTTTTTATTATAATTTGAATATATGAACCCTTGGCTCATTCTTAGCCACATAATAATTGGTAATTAATGTTATTTTCATAAAGACCATTATGTTAAAAAAAAGTTTTAAGTGAGGAATGCTTTTAAAAACAGAACAGATGTGATGAAACATAAGCTGCCAACAACACTATGAATGATTTTAGGTTAAAATGTATAGCTTCAATTTTGCAGTGATGCAGGGAACAAAATAAGGAAATGTGATATTGTATGGCAAATTAGGCACAGTATTGGAGCGCAAACATTATTCAGCTTTTATCAAAAAAGAAGTGGCAACTTCAGAATTAATACACAGCCAATTTAAACATGCCATTACTATCTCAAAGGTTCTAACTGGGTTGAAATTTATTCACTGATCTGATCAAGAATTCATGTCTGTCTTTAATACTTTCATTTTATTTGTTCTTCCTAGCTTTTATTACTCTTAAAGCATTTCAGCTTCATATTGATGGAACTAGAATATGGTTGCTGCTGCTGCTGCTAAGTCGCTTCAGTTGTGTCCGACTCTGTGTGACCCAATAGACGGCAGCCCACCAGGTTCCCCCGTCCCTGGGATTCTCCAGGCAAGAACACTGGAGAAAGTGCCATTTCCTTCTCCAGTGCATGAAAGTGAAAAGGGAAAGTGAAGTCGCTCAGTCGTGTCCGACTCTTAGCGACCCCATGGACTGCAGCCTACCAGGGTCCTCTGCCCATGGGATTTGCCAGGCAAGAATACTGGAGTGGGGTGCCATTGCCTTCTAGAGCTGCCTTATAACAAACTGTTGATTTTGTCTTTTTCTTTTTTTTCCTGTCACTATTTTCTAGTATGGAACAAGAAAAGGCTCTTTAGATTTAGAGTGTTTTATCGCTGTGCATATACTTATGAAAATATGCTATGTCCTTATGATTAGGACTACATATACATGTGAAAGAGAATCTTGAATAGATTGTTTTACCATTCTGTTTTGAGACACTAATACCCATTTTTATTTTTTCAGTTAGATGAAAATTCATAAGAAAAAATTCAAGAGTTAAAAGCATAATACTGCTATCCACTTCACTACTTGAACTAAAAACCCTGGGATCATACTTGACTATTCTCCTTTTCCCTCACATCACAAACATGAAGATATACTCATTTCTAACATCAAAATACATATTGAATCATGTTTCATTATTTCTAGTGCAACCATCCTCTCCAAAGCCACTGTCCTCTCTTGTACTTCCTGACCTGTCTTGCTGTTTCTACTCTCTTCTATAGCATACTCTCTGCAGAGCAGCTTGGCAGATGTCTTGTTAGATAATGTTATTCTTCACTAAGATTCCTCCATTGTTCTTTCATTAGACCTAAATGAAGTATAAAATCCTTGTAGTGGCCCCTGACTATTCCTTTGGCGAGGGGGGAAATGCACATCCTTCTTTCTGCTTCATTCCAGCTGTACTGACTTTCTTGGTGTTCCTGAAACGTTCTCCTTCAATATATACACGGCTCTCTAGCAGCACTTACCAGTTTTTCTCCCTTGACTTCTGTTTTGCTTCATGGCACTTATTACCTGACATTGTATTTCATGTCTGTTTATGATAGATGTCTTTACCCTAGCTGACCATCAGAATTACCTGAGATGTATCAAGAATCATGAATTACCTCACATACAAGAATTACCTGAGACATTTTATATATATGAATCTTCTTGGTGGGGTAGGAGGAGACATTTTAGGCATTGGTAGCTTAAAAACTCTATACCTAGAGTTGAGAACCTCTGTGTATATGTGTGTGTGTGTGTGTGTGTTTGTTTTTTCTGCTCTCAATAGACTATACATTCAGTAAAGGCTTGGTGTTATTTATTTTGTTCACTGCTCTATTTCTAGCTCTCAGAATAGTACCAGGCACATAGCAGACTTTTCATAACTATTTGTTCATAATTTCAAAAAACAGTTACCCCTTTGCATCTAGAATATATTTTTAAAAATGCACCATTGGCTCCACACCTCTCATTCCTTCATCAATTTTTTTCACTAATTTAAGAAATATTTACTTAGTGCATTTAGGGATGCAGACAATATTCTAGGCTCTCAGACACCAAGAGTGAAATAAATGTCTCTGTTTTTGTGAAGCTTTCATTCTCATATTGGTGGTACATTTTGTAGATAATTGTAGTTTTAGAAATTAAAAAAAAACAACTAAGTTATTTCAAATAAGTTTTCATTATTCCCATATGCTACTTTGAGAAAAACCACTTCACCTCTTCAGGACTAGTCACAAAACTATTTTAAAGAATCCTTTTCCTTTAAATCAGTGTAATTGGAACTGTTATTTTTGTTTTTCTATTTAAAAAAAAATTAAGTAATTTCAGAAGATTCTTTCTTAAACTATGACCAGTTAAAAGAAAACCAATTTTCTGCAAAAGAAAATCATTAGCTTGTAACAGATTTACAAGACCCACTACATCTGTCTTAAGAAAGGCTCTTAATCTGCAGAATAAAGCCAGCTTGAGTGATAGGTCTGGGAGTACCCAGTGGCAAAAGTGTTAGAATCATTTAAAAGTTCATTTGAGTTTTGCACACACAAACTGATCATTCATCTATATTTTTTTCATTCATCTATTAAATAAATATCCCTGGCTGGTAAACATTACTAGGCTATTTGCCAGGTCAGAAGGTTATAATATATATTCTCCGTTTTTAAGAAGCGCATTTTATCATTAATTTTGTAAAGAAATAATAGCAAATATCACATCAAAGATAAGTGCTGCAAATTGCAAAAAAGTACATAGAGTTCAACTTAGCCCTTGCCCTTAACAAGCTCACAAAATCTCTCCCTTTTTTGATGTTCTATAACATTCAGCTTGTTTCATGTCAACTAACATAGTCTATTTTTATTCTAGTTTTTCATCTACTCATGTTATTATACTTTAATTCCTTGAAGCTTATGAATATGAGTATTACATGTATATTATACTTACATAAAATATTCACATTGCATTGTATACCATATTCACTCAATACATATCTTTTATCAAATTATATAGAATAAATTTAAGTGACTATAAGAGTTACAGTTACACAAATCTAGGACAAAGTCCAATAAATCCAAATGCATATCATCCTCAAAAGCTTCCAAAGAAACTAAATTCAAATAAATAACTGTGCTCAGGTATAAAACAAAAATAATCTGAGTTTGTAATTAACTGGTTACAACCCCATAATGTCTGTAAAGTTTAAAAGCTATGTAGCATTGTAGTGACTATATATTAAATGCAATTCAGTAAACGCTTTGAAAGTGAAAGAGGAGAGCGAAAATGTTGGCTTAAAGCTCAACATTCAGAAAACGAAGATCATGGCATCTGGTCCCATCACTTCATGGGAAATAGATGGGGAAACAGTGGAAACAGTGTCAGACTTTATTTTTGGGGGCTCCAAAATCACTGCAGATGGTGACTGCAGCCATGAAATTAAAAGACACTTACTCCTTGGAAGGAAAGTTATGACCAACCTAGATAGTATATTCAAAAGCAGAGACATTACTTTGCCGACTAAGGTCCGTCTAGTCAAGGTTGTGGTTTTTCCTGTGGTCATGTATGGATGTGAGAGTTGGACTGTGAAGAAGGCTGAGCACCAAAGAATTGATGCTTTTGAACTGTGGTGTTGGAGAAGACTCTTGAGAGTCCCCTGGACTACAAGGAGATCAACCCTGGGATTTCTTTGGAAGGAATGATGCTAAAGCTGAAATTCCGGTACTTTGTCCACCTCATGCGAAGAGTTGACTCATTGGAAAAGACTCATGCTGGGAGGGATTGGGGGCAGGAGGAGAAGGGGACGACAGAGGATGAGATGGCTGGATGGCATCACAGACTCAATGGACGTGAGACTGAGTGAACTCCAGGAGTTGGTGATGAACAGGGAGGCCTGGCGTGCTGCGATTCATGGGGTCGCAAAGAGTCGGACACGACTGAGCGACCGAACTGAGCTGAACTGAAACACTTTACCTCTAAGATAAGGATGGAGTTAATGGCTCAGAGGTTGAAGCGTCTGCTTGCAATGCGGGAGACCTGGGTTTGATCTCTGGGTTGGGAAGATCCCCTGGAGAAGGGAATGGCAACCCACTCCAATATTCTTGCATGGAGAATCCCCATGGGCACAGGAACCTAGCGTGCTGTTTCCCTGGGGTCTCAGAGTTGGACATGAGTGTGAGCATTCCAGCATCTTCAGTTTTCCAACTTATTGACTGTTTATCAAATCTTTAATGGTTTTCTGGTCCTTGTTGTTTGGGGAAGCAGAAGTGTAGAGGACAGAGCAGGGGCTCCAGAGGCATACAGACCTGAGTTTCTAATCTGTTTCTGTTACTCACGACTGTTCCACCTTGAAAGAAGTAACTTTTCTAAATCTCAGTTTCTCTGTTTGTAAAATAGGAATATGATATTTCTATCACAGGTTTTCCCAAATGATTGCATTAGACATTATTTTGTTGTTGTTGTTAAGGATGGTAGATAACAAATGTTAATTTCTTCCTGCACTTTTCTTTTCTTTCTTTTTTTTTTTTTTTTTTTTTGCATTTTACTTCAGTTACATTGAATTTTATCTCCTGGTCTCATTTGGGTTAGTCTGGATTGTTGTTCCTCAAAGATTAGATTCAAACCTGTCAGTGATACAAGAACTTTAATAAACAAAGGGCACTGAGACACAGAAGTGTAAAATGACATGAATTCAGAATGAAGGACAGTATCTTAAACTGAAAAGATTATGTAAAAGTCACTGTACTATTTTTGCTGTTCTCATTTCTCTTTGGACCAAACAAAATGTCACCTTAGTAATGTATTCATATTTAGAACTGACTAGATAATTTGGGGGACCTGTTTTCACTCTGATATTCTTTGAGACTGTTTTGGTTATGGACTCTGGAGCTATTAGCAAATTAGGCTAAACAAGTATCAATGTTCATTTTCTCCATGGTAAAAATCTGAAGGAGAAGGTTGTAAATGACTTAAAGGTTTTACCTACATAATAAATTTAGTAGAATCGAGTAAATGGATATTGCAAGTCCATAAGACAAAATGTGCATTTTTTGTAACTGTAGAATTTTATTACATCAATGTATTTGTCTTTAGATTAAAATATATATATATATAGCAAGACAGTAACTAATTTCACTTATGCTTATAAAAGCATCACAACTGTGATAAGTTCTTTCATCCAGTGTGTTTCTTCTATATAGTTTTCTATGACAAATTCAAGCAATTTTTTTCTAAAGTATTGAATTTTCTTTTTAAAATTCTATTTTTTAGTTTAACTCATATTAGTGTTTCTTTCTAAAATATGTTTCCTGGATGTTGACAGTAATTGGAACAAATATGATGTTAGCTGTGTTATTACATGGAATATAGTCTTTAAGAAACTTGAAGTCTTTAAGAACTGTGTTTCTTAAAATAGATCCTTAGAAAACAACAGTGTGGAAAATACCCTGAAATATACTTTTAATGACAACCAAGTGCCTGACCTTTTGGTGGTGCATTGCTTTATGAGAGAATATCTTCATTTGACATATTTCAGAGACCTCTTAATTGTTGCATTTTTCCTCATATTAAAGCTGTGAATAGTTTTTAGAAATTCTTTTGCAATGAACATATACACAGTATTTCTGACTTGATGGATGTATCATAATTAAGTGAAAAACTACCTTAAAATGCCCAATAGCTACACTAGTTTAATCAGAATATAATATGTTATTATTTAAAAATATATTAGTATTTGAACATATTTTATACTAAATCTTGGTATATAAATATTTTAATATACCTAATGAAAGTTCAGTATTTTAAAGATTTCATAAATATTTAAATAACCATTATATATTATAACATATACATGAATATATGCTGACTATAACTTAGAAAAACATTAAATAACTTGAACTTTCAAGTGAGGTTAGTAGTAAAATAATAACAATGTAACTGAGAAACATTGCAGAAGCTTTCTCAGAAAGCAGTTTTCCAGTGAGTTAAAAAAACAAAAATTCTTTGTAAGTAAAGTAGTATTATGTGAGGCTTGTCTAAATGTATAGTTTGTGGAACTCAGCAGTCCTGGGTTTATTTCATGTTCTGCCAGTAGTGGGACTTCAAAATAGTACTTTGCATGGGCCTTAGATTCCTCATTTGAGCAGAGGTATGAAGGAGACACAAAAGACATGGGTTCAATTCCTGGGTCGGGAGGATCCCCTGGAGGGTGAAATTGCAACCCACTCCAGTTTTCTTGCCTGGACAGTCCCATGGACAGAGGAGCCTGGTGGGCTACAGTCCATGGGGTCACAAAGAGTCAGACACAACCGAGCACACACTCGTATACCAAACCATAAACAACAGGATTATTAACCAAGATAATGTTTGTCTGGCAAAATTCTTAGCAAAAAGTAAGCACTCAGTAAGGAATAGTACTATGAAGATGATACATATCACTTTAAAAGAAAAGAAGTTTTATGGTTAAAGAAATTTTGGAAACGTCCAGTGTAAAAAAGACAGTTTCTTTTCCCTTTGGTGTTCCTCAGAGCTTTTAAGATGCTAATATGCTTGTGACTCACTTAAAAACCTACAATGCCCAAGTTTGGTTAACTATGGAGCTGCCTTTTTTTTTTTTTTTTTTTCACATAGAGCTTCTCTTGGAACTACTATTCTTCCCACGCACTTTCTTAAATGACTTCTTAGGTAAACACCTACCTATTAATCATAATTTATGTAAGATTAATATTGCTTAGGTTTCCAGCTGCCTGAATTTTTTTATTAAATGTCAAATGTCAGACTAGTGAATGTTTAAAAAATTTTTCATGAACATGACAGTCTGACAACCAGATTTTTAGGAGTAAAACTTCAATGGCATCAAAACTAGCCTTTCCATTCTAGAAGTGCTCATAATCACCAGCGTATAATATTCCATGAAGTCCCTATTATTCTAATTATGTATTGATAAAATATGTCCTTAGTTTGTTAACAAAAACAGTAAATTACAGTGTTTGAGATTGTTTACAGTTACAATTCTATTTAGATTTCAACAGCTTACATTTTTGTAGAAAAATAATTATAAAACTTAAGAAGTACTGAGATGAGTATTACTTGACTCTCCAAAGATTCATGGATTATTTTTTATAGCTGATTTTAAGACTAGACTATTCAGTATGTTCATTTTTTATATATAAACTTGAAATTTAAGCCTTAGAGTTTCAAATACTGCCTTAATCTTGTACTGTATTTATTCTAATTGGTCAGTGTGTCTACAGTTTGGAAAATACACCATCCATATTACACCAGAGGGATGCACTTTAACAAAGAGCTTTTTCTTGTTTTCAAGGTAACTCCTAGCTCTTTGACACAACACAAGACTCTCCACAGCCTTGCACATGCCCACTTTCCATCTCAATCACCATAACCACTGCTGTGCACTTAAGCACTTTATGCTGTCTCACCACTTAGGTTTTGATAGGGCCCTGCACACTTTATGTATCTTTGTTTGCTTGCCTCTGTGCCTTACTGCATATTGTTCTTATTGGCAGCTAACTACAACTCATTGTTCAAAATTCCATTGAGATATCACCAGTTCTGGAAGGCTTCTTTAACCCCCAAAGTCAAAAACTAGATTTAACACCATTCAATTATGTTCCCATTTCACACTATTATTTCTGTTATTTTCAGTGACCATGATGTAGTTTAATAAATTGTTTGTGTGCCTTTTCTTAGGAATATAAGCTTTTTTTTGCAATTTTTTTCTTTTTAATTTACCTTTTTTATAAGCTTTTTGAGGGCAAGTATTATGACCTGTTAATTCCTAGCATCTCACTGGTATCTTGCTCATTCTATAGTTGCTAGCTGTGATCTACTTCACTGTGTATTAGGAAATATTTCCATTAGGCAGGTTAGCTTAGACATTTGTGAACCCTCCAAGTTCCCCATTTAGTATCTGGCAGTGCTTCATCTACTAAGTCATTATTCCTCTGTGAATGTTATTGTATGACATTGAAAGGCTGTTCTTTCACACCCTAAACTTCCCTTTCCCAAAGATACCAGCTCACCCACTGATTTTATGAATCATTCAAATACCAACTGCATCTTACTCAAGTACTTGCTAGTAATGAATTTCTCAGACATGCTGAGCCCAGTAATATCCATTGAATTCTTATATTCTCCCTCAACCCTCTTTCTGGGAAAAGTCTGTGTTCATCTGCCCCCATGGTGCAAAAATTGGTCTTCATTGTCATGACCAAAATCATGCAGAAGGTGCTATATTTGATAATCAAAAAGCAAGAACTTGAATAGAATATTCATTTTAAATACATACTTAATTTTCTTATCTTCCTTTATTCTTTAGCCTAAATCAGTCATTTTCATGGCATCACTCTTATATTTTCCACAGTCAGTTGCACTAAAGTCCTATTTCTAGATCTTCTTTTAAAACAAAATTATCACAAAATGAAGATTCTGATGAAGGTTAAGGCACATATTATCATGAGTTGCTATGTGTAACTTTGAAATTACCTTTAAAATCTAACTGTGGTCATGATAAGCTGATATGCACTCCCCACTCCCCCACCAAAAAATCATTCCCACCTACCCAGTCCTCTTCCAGACTCCCATCAGCTAGTACATGCTCACATCCTCCTATACCTGTGCCCACATGACCCCTCGGAGCTGTAGCTAAAGCCAAGATTCCCTTGAGTTCCACATGTTTCTGCTCACAGAGAATAGATCTGTTATTTTTACTGAGCTGGTGTCGGTGAGAGGGTAGGGAAAGGAGGGAGGAAAAAGAAATATAAATAGCAAGCACGGAATGTTACAGTGTTTTAGTTGAGCCTGGCAGGTATGTAGAGTTGTATACGGCACGTAAGGCAAAAAATTTTTATTTTTATCCATTTTCATCACATTTTCTTTAGTGAACAGAAGAAGGCAAAAGAAAGAGTATGACTTTGTACTAATTAGAAAAACAAAGTGGACATTTTGAAACTGGACATTTTATGGGTACCTTTTGTTCTTTTTCTGTTTTTATCCAACGCCGTTTTTCTTGTGACTTGCCTCACCTGCTTGTGTCCTCACCCCATTTTATCAGCTGTCTGTAGCTGCTTCTGACCTATCTCGCAGGCATGGGATGTGGCAACCACAGGTGTCAGCAGCTCTTCACAGCTGATAGAGCCATGCTTTCACTTGATTTTCCCCCATTAAAAAGAGAAAAACACAAACACCTGTTTTGACTCATCTCCCTTCCTTTTCTCCAATTGCAAATTAAACTGACAAGCTGGCTGGACAGTGGCAGAGGGGACTTACTTTTCAGTCAAATTATTTTAGTCTCTTTTTTGCCAATGTATTCTCTACCTGTCATTTCCTCCATGTAAGTTTTTGACAGCTAGAATTGTTTTTATTGTACATTCCAGTCTGTGCTTTTAATAGCTAAGGGTTTTTTTTTTTTTCACTTCCCAGATTTAACTAGCCTAAAATTACTGTCTGACCTCCATTTTGAGCTATGTTGCTAAAGTTACAAATATCTACCCTAGATTTTATTCATTCTTTGAGAACACAAGTATCTATAATATGTCAGTGTTGCCAGGTGTTTGGGGCCAAAAATATGAATAACACATTATTCCTGGTACTGACTAGTTCAGCCTGTAATGGCCAGTTAAATACAGCGTAAGTGAATATGTAGCTGTGTGGGGAGACAAACCTGGATGTCCTGAATGGATAACTCCTTAGGATGTGTTGAAACTATCATGGAATATTACTTGCTCTAGTAGCTTTACGATGCTACTTGTATGTTTGTAGGGTCTTTGTGGTCTACTTTGTCCAATGAGGGTTTTCCTGGTGGCTTAGTCAGTAAAGAATTCACCTGCAGAGCAGGAGACCTCCTGCAATGGCAGAAGACTCAGGTTTGATCCCTGATCATGAAGATCCCCTGCAGAAGGAAATGGCAACCCCCTCCAGTATTCTTGCTTGGGAAATCCTGTGGACAGAGGAGCCTGGTGGGCTACAGTCCATGGGATTGCAAGAGTTGGATACAACTTAGTGACTAAACCACCACCATTGTACAATGACTTTTTTATTCTGAGGTTGTGCCCAAACCAAAAACCCTACATTTAAAAAGAGAATGCTTTTAAAAAGAAAAAAATATGGGGAAAATTTTTTAATTTTGAATTTCAATGAAATTAAAATTAGAATGTTGCATAAGGATCCATATGCTAACTTCACTTTTCCTCAGTCCTCATCTGCCTCATTATTACCTCAAATACATGATGGTTCACTTAACATATTTTCTTTGCAAAACAAAGAAATTGGAAGAGTGAAGTCTTTGGTAAAATATTAATATAGTTAATGAAATGGCTAGAATTAGTAAATTATAGAAATTTACCTTTATCATCAGAGTTTATTTTTGTAGAGTGAAATTAGGTTTTCTTTAAATTTCCAAACTGAAAACATGTAGCTTTTGAGCATAAGAAAATAAATGAGTAAATGTTTTTACCTAGCTCAGTTTTATACAAAGCTATAATTTTGGTTCTCTTCATTCTGTGCTGGCTGCAGTACTTGGCTTCTTATATCCATTTATTCAAATATGGCCATAGGACAGTGGGTAGCAGCATAGCAGTGGCAGAAAAAAGTCACAGCTGGTGGAGAAAAATGACCTTCTTCAGGAGCATCCTGGCTTCCCCTTCTGCCAATCAACTCAGCTCACAGTGAGCCTGACCCAGAAAAGTGGTCAGGTTAGATAGGAAAGAAGAAAACTTCTTCTTTTGTTTTTATCCTCTGGACTTAGAGAAAAAGTTTTAAATGGATTTAATGCCTCCATTCATTCTGGGGTACTAATTTAAAAAAGAAAAAAAAAAAGAAAAGAAAACACCTCTAAACAGGGAGAACCATAGTCCATCTTAAAAATGAGCCCAAAGACATTTATGATTGCAAGTGAATTCTTATCAGTTTCCTTCTAGGATAAATTGAGGTATCTAAATGATCCCTGCTCATTTTAATTGCCCCAATGTTAATGTTTACTCTTCTTTTCTTGTGAAAAGATAGCAATTATTTTAAATGGAGATTTTTGACCTCTAGAAAGAAAAAAAAATAGAACTCACAAACATAAAGACATATGCAGTTAAATATAGACTTATTGAAACATACAAAAACAAACAGAAATGCATACCATTAACTTTGACTTTGATCTCTCATTTTACACTCTCATCAAAAAACAGTTAACAATGTGCTTATCTCCACTGTGCTCCGTAAGGAAGGTAGGATGCTGCAGAGATGATTTGACACTGGGTCAAAGAAACCTGCTAAAGGCAGGCTAACCTTGTCTTTGCAAACCACATTAGTTTGCATAGTTTTTCCCTCAGTAAGTCATGCCAGTACCTTAGAAATGGGAGATTCACATCCACGTTATTTTAGTTACTAGTAGTATTCTCTTTATGGCCTTCCCAGGTGGTAAAGAATCTACCTGCAAAGCAGGAGACCTCGGTTCAATTCCTTGGTCTGGAAGTTACCCTGGCGAAGGGATAGGCTACACACTCTAGTATTCTTGGGCTTCCCTGGTGGTTCAGATGGTAAAGAATCTGCCTGGAATGTGTGAGTCCTGGGTTCTATTTCTGAGTTATGAAGATCCCCTGGAGGAAGGCATGGCAGCTCATTCCAGTATTCTTGTGTGGAGAAGTCCATGGACAGAGGAAACTGGTGGGCTACAGGCCTTGGGGTCACAGAGTCAGATGTGACTAAACACAGCACAGTATGATTCTTTTTAGTGGAAATTTTGAAAATATTTTTATTTCTGTATTAATTCTAATACTCTTCCTCATCAGATCGTACAGTTAGGTACTTGACTAATCACTGTGTGCTTAATATCCAAACATAATATACCTGAATGGAGCATTCTCTTCCCTTCCTAACACCCTCACCAGCATTAGGCTGTGTACTGACCAGGAGAGAATGTAAACAAGTCAATTGCTTTAGTGGCACTGGTACTTATACAGGGAAATAATTATTCTGATAGAACATATATTACATTTTGTGGTAGAGAATTATGATTATAGGCATTTAAAATGCATGGAATGTTTCTGCTTTAACTACGTGGTCTGGAAGCCCTCTTTTTACACAAGGCTTATTTACGCTCAGAACTCTAAATTTACCATGTCATTTTAACACATTCTTGGGGGCTGACAGAGCTGGAATACTTTCATAGGCTAATGTAAGTGGACACACAGAAGTGCCAAAGTGCATTAGGAAAATGGAAATCTATTCTGCTTCACGGTTGAATTTACCCTTCTCCAGAGACTGAATTTATTTGCATATTTTATTTCAAATATATGTGAGTTACACTGAAGAGGGTTTGAAATTAAATAAATGCCACAATTAAATGACAGACATGGCAATGGCACACCTAGTAGCCTCTCATAAATTTTTCTTTTCATAGGAATTTACATCTTTCTTACTTTTTTGATTAAAAAAAGTATCTGTCCTGTAAAAGTGAGTGAAATATTATTGGAAAAGGTTGGCCACTGACAGGTTTACTTGAGAATTGTTTGTGTTACTAATACTTTTTGAAGAATTTGAAGATAAGTTGAATCAAAATATAGGTAAAATTATATAGTTTATTTTCCTAAGGGGTCCCTTTTGCTAAATATTCTTTCCTAAATCTGTGCATGATAGTCTGTTGATGAATATTTTCAAATATTGAAGTCACTGGAAACATTTTACAGATGATCAGCTTACTACTTAACGGCTTCCTGGTGGCTCAGACACTAAAGAATTTGCCTGCAATGCAGGAGACCTGGCTTCGATCCATGGGTGGAGGAGATCCCCTGGAGAAGGGAATGGCTCCCCTCCCCAGTATTCTTGCCTGGAGAATTCCACGGACAGAGGAGCCTGGCGTATAGTCCATGGAGTTGCAAAGAGTTGGACATGACTGAGTGACTAACACATATTTATTAAAAAAAAAAGACATTATACCATGTATTTATTATAACTCAACTAAAATTCTTTATAGCAATTTGGATCCAAGTTTTAAAAATAGGCTTTTATAAATTTCAAAAGCAAAAATAAACAAATGGGATCTAATTAAAATTAAAAGCTTCTGCACAACAAAGGAAAATATAAGCAAGGTGAAAAGACAGCCTTCTGAATGGGAGAAAATAATAGCAAATGAAGCAACTGACAAACAACTAATCTCAAAAATATACAAGCAACTTCTGCAGCTCAACTCCAGAAAAATAAACGACCCAATCAAAAAATGGGCCAAAGAACTAAATAGACATTTCTCCAAAGAAGACATACAGATGGCTAACAAACACATGAAAAGATGCTCAACATCACTCATTATTAGAGAAATGCAAATCAAAACCACAATGAGGTACCACTTCACACCAGTCAGAATGGCTGCGATCCAAAAATCTGCAAGCAATAAATGCTGGAGAGGGTGTGGAGAAAAGGAAACCCTCCTACACTGTTGGTGGGAATGCAAACTAGTACAGCCACTATGGAGAACAGTGTGGAGATTCCTTAAAAAATTGCAAATAGAACTACCTTATGACCCAGCAATCCCACTTCTGGGCATACACACCGAGGAAACCAGAATTGAAAGAGACACATGTACCCCAATGTTCATCACAGCACTGTTTATAATAGCCAGGACATGGAAA
The DNA here is from genome assembly GCF_016772045.2 of Ovis aries. Lineage (NCBI taxonomy): Eukaryota > Metazoa > Chordata > Mammalia > Artiodactyla > Bovidae > Ovis > Ovis aries. The sequence continues at coordinate 47,837,793 of NC_056054.1, read as the reverse complement.
CAACCTAGATGTCCATCAGCAGATGAATGGATAAGAAAGCTGTGGTACATATACACGATGGAGTATTACTCAGCAGTTAAAAAGAATTCATTTGAATCAGTTCTGAGGAGATGGATGAAACTGGAGCCAATTATACAGAGTGAAGTAAGCCAGAAAGAAAAACACCAATACAATATACTAACACATATATATGGAATTTAGGAAGATGGCAATGACGACCCTGTATGCAAGATAGGAAAAAAGACACAGATGTGTATAACAGACTTTTGGACTCAGAGGGAGAGGGAGAGGGTGGGATGATCTGGGAGAATGGGAATCCTAACATGTATACTATCATGTAAGAATTGAATCGCCAGTCCATGTCTGACATAGGGTGCAGCATGCTTGGGGCTGGTGCATGGGGATGACCCAGAGAGATGTTGTGGGGAGGGAGGTGGGAGGGGGGGTCATGTTTGGGAATGCATGTAAGAATTAGATTTTAAAATTTAAAAAAAAAATAAATTTCAAATACATGCAAATCTAAATGTGTTTAATTATAAAACATGAATGCTTGCTTTTTATAAATAATAAAATAATTATTAACATTTTGATACTTTACTGTTTTCTTTAATAATTGTAAGAAGAGATATTATATACGTTAAAGTTGCTCCTAATACCAAATAAGTATCTCATCAATTAGGATTTGTATTTATGGCTTAGAGTCATACATTTACCTTAATAATTTAATTCTTGATTTTGTTGTCTATATATACACACACACATACATACATACATAATAAATTCAGCAAAGGGAAAAGAAAAGGGACAAATCAAATTGTGACTTAAATTAGTTGGTTGTTATGGGAAGTTTATTGACCTCTGTTAATAGGACTGAATATTTGTGTCTCCCAAAACTTCATGTCTTGAAATACTAAAACACTAATCCCTAGTATGATGGTATGTGGAACTGAGACCTTTGGGAGGTAATGAAATTATAAAAGTGGAGCTATTAGGGTGAGATAAGTGTCTTTATAAGAAGAGCAAGAGAAATGTTTCTTCTTCTTCCTCTCTATCATGTGAGAACACAGCAAAACAGCTGTCTGCAAACAAAGAGAGCTCTTACCAGGACCTAACTGTGCTGGCATCCTTATCTCAGGCTTTCTAACCGCAGAATTATGAGAAATAAATTTCTGTTGCTTAAGCGCCCCCATCTATAATATTTAGTATAGCAAAAACACTAAGCTACCTGTTTTCTCTAAATCTGTTTCCTCCTCAACTAATAAGAGATGTTGACCATGCAAGATAAAAGAATTGGGAGGAAAGTGCATCTTTTGTTTTCTACCCATTAATTTCCGAGTCACTTATCTATTAATTTCTCCCTTACTACATGAAAAATGGCTGCTGTAAATGAACTATTAGTCTGTGGTACTAAGTTGACTAAATAGTTCTATAAAAATGTAAATTATAAGCTTTTTAGTATTATAAAAATAATGCAGTGTATATTCCTTCAAATTGATGTTCCTATGTAAGATTTTGTATCATTTTCTTGTATCATGCTTGTTTACATAAGCCCAATACAATAAGGAAAATCTACTAATATAAACAACTTCAATTAATATGATCTAAAAACAAAGTTTAATCCTGTCATCCAATAACTTCTTGCCTTCCTTCATGGCATTTTTGATTTGCAAATTCCCAATTTTTCTGAAAAATACCCAAATAGTAGCTTTTTATTTTAATGTCCTAACTTGTGTGCTGCCATCCGTCTCCTCTTTTTTTGCGTTGCCCTCCCACCAATATTTCCTCTTTACTTATTTAACTTTCTCATTAAAGTCTCCCAAAATCCCTTGAGAGTAATATTGACTGTTTGCTGGCAGGCTGCATCTCGGTGTGTTGCTTCAGTTTGAGTTTCATTTCAAAATGTTGAAATTTACAAAGCATCCTATAAAAGTCTATATTGTATCAGGCAGGGCACAATAGAATCAGAGTTGTAAAGGCTAACTTTAGCAAGTTCAGCATTTCAGACAGGTTTAAGGGCATCAAGGCTAAAAAGATACTTTAATCATTTGAAGAAGTATTTTAGGTTATTCCTGTATCAGGAAGTTTGTAAAGAGCTGCTATCTAAACACTGAATCTAATTTCTTTCAAGCTTTTCTATAAATCTGTATTCCGGTTGTGATTTGCTAACCTTTAAAGTGTCCATCTTACTGTTGTTTAGTTTTAAGTGCTACTTTCCTGTCACTTTATAGGTTAATAACAGGTGTAACCTCTCAAAATGTTTTTATTCATGTGCTATTTAAATTGTAGCCCATTAGCAGCAATTATTTTGAGTAAACTTAGGAGCATGGAACATTTTACATTTGATGTGTCCTTTGCATTGATTTAAGGAAACTGTGAAGGATCTGTGGTTCAATTTGTAAAGAATAATTAATGAATTGCTGAACTGCATTTTTGAAAGTTAGTATTGATTTACATTTAAGAGTAGACAATGCATATGACATTATTGATTAGCAATGTGAATAAATTTTTAAATATCATTTCCTCATGCAATATGGTTTCATTATTCCAACACTCTTCCACCCAATTCTTTCATTGTTATTGAACATTCAGTCTATAGGCCACATAAGAAAGTTCTACCAAACACCTATATGCTATTCTTTCTTGTTCTCTAATAATCACTCTATCACTCCATTGGACCATGGGTTCCTTGAGATTCTGTCACATTGTTCTCCTGGACCAGGTGTTGAACAGCTCTTATTAATTAGCTGATATTAGAATCATCTTTTTATTTTCCCAAGTAGCCCTGCTGAGTTGTGCTTTACTCATTTTCTATAATTAGGGGACTATCAGGAATTCAGTGGGGGAAACTATAGAGAAAAATATATAATCGGAAAAAGGGCAATAGTTATCACCTTGCTGTACTTTAAATTTTCTATTTTTCTGATTTTATAACAAATTTCCTACAGTTTATATGAAACTTTATTAAAATAATAATAATTAATAAAGTGACTACATTCCCAGATTCCCAAGTTGTTTTCCCCTCCTGTTGCATCATAGCACAATATAAAGGCAGGAAAGAAATGAGTATAAGTCCAGGCCAAAGATATTTTTCTCACAAAACAATTTAAGGATTTTTGCATATGATCAAAGAACTGCTTGTATTAAACTTTGAGAAGGAGTATCAAACAACAAACACCAGAAGGCTGGAATTTAATTAATACCACAATTATATATATCTGTATATATAAATTTATCAGTTCAATTCAGTCTCTCAGTCATGTCCGACTCTTTGTGACCCCATGAACTGCAGCACACCAGGCCTCCCTATCCATCACCAACTCCCGAAGCCTACTCAAACTCATGTCCTTCGTGTCAGTGATGCCATTCAACCATCTCATCCTCTGTCATCCCCATCTCCTCCTGCCTTCAATCTTTCCCAGCATCAGGGTCTTTTCCAATGAGTCAGTTCTTTACATCACGTGGCCAGCATATTGATGTTTCAGCTTCAATGGCAGTTCTTCCAGTGAATATTCAGAACTGATTTCCTTTAGGATGGACTAGTTGGATCTCCTTGCAGTCCAAGGGACTCTCAAGAGTCTTCTCCAACACCACAGTTCAAAAGCATCAATTCATCAGTGCTCAGCTTTTGTTATAGTCCAACTCTCACGTCCATACATGACTACTGGAAAAACCATAGCTTTGACTGGATGGACTTTTGTTAGTAAAGTAATGTCTCTGCTTTTTAACATGCTGTCTAGGTTGGTCATAGCTTTTCTTCGAAGGAGCAATCATCTTTTAATTTCATGGTGTAAATTCATATGCTATTTAGCATAAGAGGATAGTTTACTTGGAATAAGACTTGAAAGTAAATCTAGAGTATATTCACTGTAGGGTAGCTTCTGTAGAGAGGCATTCTTGGTATAGCTTTTGGTCAGTAATTATTTCATTCTCTTCAACTCTCTGCAGTCCTGATCCACTGATGGGCTGGTTCCTTGTAACTACTTTGTTTAGGACCTGCAGTATTTATGGTGCCCTCTTAATTTCAAAGGACTAGACTAATCCCTAATGCCCACCTGTCATTAATTTTGTTTCCTTTTACCTTTCTTGGATAGTATTTATATTTTAATATTCAGCACATTTTTTTTCTCTGTGGCAAGTCCAGTATACTAACCTGCTGTGGGTTTGTAATTATGCATCAAATTTGATGCCTAAATGAGTGCTCCTCAATATCAATGTGTATGCAAATCACCTGGTAAGCTTGCTAAAATGCAGATTCTGATTTAATGGGTCTAGTGTAAAGCCTGAGATTCTGCATTTCAATAAGATCCTGGGTGATGCTTATTTTGAGTAGTTACTTTAAGCATAGAGACTGAATGGTAGAAATTAAACACTAAAATAAATAGACTCTCCAAAGCACCCTCACCTGAGGATAGGTTGGTGAATTGCTCATTGGTTCACTGTTATATACTGTTTAAAAGAAGGAGGGTCTGTAACATAAGACTAAATAAAAAATTAATGTTTCTTTTAAGAGCATGACACATGTTGAGAAAAAATGCATTCATTTACTCTGATATTAGATGGTAAATAATTGACTAAAACACAAAAATTAATATATTATTAAATTTGTAAAACTAGGCATTTAAAAGAAATTTAAATCAACTTTCAAATTATGTTTTTTTGTAGGGTATAACGTTTATAATAGGGCTTCCCTGGGGGCTCAGTGGTGAAGAATTAACCTGCCAATGCAGGAAACACAGGTTAAATCCCTGTTCAGGAAGATCCCCTGGAAAAGGAAATGGCAACACACTCTAGTAATCTTGCCTCAAAAATCCCATGGACAGAGGATCCTGGCAGGGCACAGTCCATGAAGTCATGAAAGAGGGGGATATGACTTGGTAACTAATTAACAACAACAGTGTTTATACTGTCAAAGTTATCAACGCTTAGACTGCTCAAGTTTTTTGGACATTTCCCTCCAAATCTATTTTCTCATCTGTAAAATGGAGACAGTGTAATCATGGGACTTCCCTGGCAGTTTAGTGGTTAACACTTTGACTTCTCATACAGGAAGTGTGATTTCTGGTTGGGGAGCTAATATCACACATGCCTCTGGGCCATAAAATTGAAGTTATAAAATGGAAGCAATATTGTAAAAAAAAATCAGTAAAGCCTTTAAAAATGAAAAAAAAAGATAATTATATGAGTAATATCCTTAGCACATAGTATTCAATAAATAGAATTCATTTTAGTTATGGGCATACTTATTACCTTTACCCAAAGTTCAAAATTATGAAATAAGAACATTTATTAAAATGGTCATAAATTATGACTTTTCTAGAACACCTATCACCTTGATATTCCAGTTGTCAGAGTAAGCTAGGGATCTAAAAATAGACTTTGAAGTTAGATTTGAGTGTATACCTTGACCCTTGATTATTTTGCTTAGCTTTCATGAGCCTTGGATTTAGCATCAATCTTAGTATAAATAAGATGATGGATGTTCAGCTCCCAATATGGTGACCAACTCAAAATAGAGGTCCAGGTGTCTTGAGAAGAAAAAAATGACAACTTGAACAGTGAAATTTAAAGCAGATTAATTGATTACAAAATAATCAAAATACCATACTCTATCAAGGGGAAAGTCTTAAGAGTGATGCTGTAAAAGCTCAATAAGTGTCATTAGTATTCTGTAAATGAAGTGAAAGGTACATATTTTCAATGATCAAAAGTGACTGATGGAAAGCCAAGACCAAAGATATCAAGGGAAAAAAAAATTATGTTGGTCAAAATGCAAACACCCTGAAATCTTGGGAATAAGAAACAGTGTATTTTAATATTTTTAAGAAGGCAAAATTAATAAACCTGAATGAAAATAGATGCTTATAAATAGATGAACTTTAGTTCTGAGGGCTTCCCTGGTGGCTCAGTGAGTAGAGTTTGCCTGCAATGCAGGAGACCCGAGTTCACTCCTTGGGTCAGGAAGATCCCCTGGAGAAGGAAATGGCAACTCACTCCAATATTCTTGCCTGGACAGAGGATCCTGGCAGATTGCAGTCCATGGGGTTACAAGAGTCTGACATGACTTAGTGACTAAACCTTGACCCTTGACCCTTTAGTTCTGAAGCCAAGCCCCATCTGTTAAAGTCCTTGCATATTGTCATTAACTTCCTTAAAATCTTCTGATGTATGTTATCTTCTTAAGACAGGAAAAAAAATGGAGAAAAAACACAATAATGCATCAATTACCTTGAGAAATAATTTCAAGACTATCTGCAAAACATGAAAAGGTTGAGTGAAAGGGGCAAGTTATAAAATCCTATTCAAAGATGAACTCTTTAACATATAAGATATTTCCTAGGTAATGATGGCCTCACTGAAGCCTGGGGCGGACATTGTTGTATTCCTTTTCATTCCTATAATTCAGTGAAGTCAAAATAATTGGTACTTAGAATGTACATCTTAGAAATTGAGACATATCAATGAGGCAATATTGAGAACCAGTATAAAGCCTGGTCTTTGTGTGTTTCATAGATGATGAAATAGAAGGCAACTAATTCAATCTCATATTCACAAATTTAAGAAAACGATTGATCATTTAATATAGGCCAGATGCTATGCTAAAATATATATGTCACATGGCTCATGACTTAATGGAATAGAAACTCATGTACCTGAATTATTATAATCCCAGTGTTTATGCTAAATAAAAATGTATTTGTATATAATATGTATACACATGATTATAATTTATATAAACTTATGTGTAAATTTATACATTACATATATACATATTCTTAAGACATAATATGTAATATATATGAGTAAGAATCTATATAGGAAAAGGAGTCGGGGCCAGGACAGGCATTGTATGGAGAAAAAAATAGCATGAATGTAAAAAGTACAAAAATAAATCTTTTATTTTGCTTTAGTGTACTGTGTGTGAGATAAACAATAGCATTATAAGACTGGAATGGTAGATTAGAATTCTATTATGAAAGGTATTGAATTCTATTCCAGTAACTTTGGATTTTATTTTGGTGAAAGTAGGAAGCTATGTGAATATCCTAAGCAGTAGAGAGTCATGATCAAGACTTTGGGTTATAGGTGAATCTGACGATAATGGGAAGAGATAGGAGTTGTCAATGGCTAAGACTGGAGATGATGAGAGCCTGCCCTAGGGTAGTAGCAATAGGAATAAGAAACTGAAAACTCAATCACTGAAGATCTGATAAATTTTCATGGAGTCTGCTTCCCCTTAAAAACTGACCTTTGTTAATTATAAGAATTCACAAAGTTACAAGAGACCTCGTAGTTACTGTGATAGCTATGGCTTATTTCTCCCCTTGCAAACTATAATATTTCACTATATAAATGGGGGCTTTACTTAAATGATAAAACCAGAAGAAATGGGTAAGAAAAAATTTTCAGGGTATTCTCTGAAATTTAATTTTTACGACCTGAATTATTATCCAGGTATATGTAAAATTATTCTCATTGAAAGAGTCTGTCTAGAAGATGGGGAATAAAATAAAATTAATGTATAAAAATATACATCAATTATTGAATTGCATGTCACCAATCATGGAAACACTTTATATGCATTATTTTGTTTAATCCTCACAAAAACCTTTGAGATAGCAGTAATGCTAGTCATACATAACAAAAATTCAGAGAAATTTAGGGAATTTAAGTATATTGAAAACGCAGGTTGTTGATTTAAAAGTCCTGGTGTTTTTCCCTTATGTCAAGCCTCTTAACCTTACCATTCACAATTGCAACTCTTCAGAAGTTTCTTCATGAATAGGGGAAATTAATAACTAATTTAAGAATTATTAATTTTTAGAAACTGAAAATAAATCTATACATGTTAAGAAATGTTAGTGCAAAACTTTGAAGAGTTAATTATACTCAGTATGACTATAGGTAGGATTTTCCCGGTGGCTCAGTGTAAAGATTCCACCTGAATGCAGGAGACGCATGGGATTGATCCCTAGGTAGAGAATATCCCTGGAGAAGGAAGTGACAATCTACTCTAGTATTCTTGCCTGGGAAATCTCATGGACAGGGGACCCTGGCAGGCTATAGTCCGTAGGGTCACAAAGTGTAGGACAGGACTTAGTGACTAAACAGCAACAGTAGCTACATAACAATGACTACAGGTAGGGGGTAGTATAATGTCAAACCTTATGTAAATTTTGAAACATTATTGGCAAAATGTTAGAGATTATTATTACAAAGTATATAATTTAATAGATGAAAAACATTCTATTGAATGCTACTAAGTAATTTATGCATGTAAAAAGAAAATGTACGGGACATAAGTATAAATTATTAATATATGAATTCTGATACCATGTTATTTAAAAAATTCAGTGAACATTTATTGGATTCTTAATGTGTGCAAGATATTATAATGAATTCTCAGGGAGAAACAATAGTCATGTGGTTTCTATCCTCAGGAAATTCACAAGAGAGAAGTACATTGGACTTTTTCCAAAGATATATACTATGGGATATACAATTATAAGCACTACTGAAAATTTTAAAATAGTGTTAATAGTAGATTTACTCCCCATGAAGTAGATGATGCTTCATGGGGAAAGGATATGAATTTAAATGATGGATAAGATTTGTTCTTGGACACTTGATTAGAAGGGCATTGCACTGTAACTGAGACATGACTTTAAACAAAATATTTACAGTTTGGAATGCAGATGTGATTAATTGCGGTCTACATTTTAGGAAGAAAAATTAGGAGGTATTGTGGGGTTTAGACTTGGAAAAGCAATTCAAATTGCTCCATATCATGTGGAGCCTGATATAACCTCTTAAGGAATTTGGACTTTATTCCATTAAATACTTTGACTTCATAGATCTATAGAAACCTTTGAACTTGTAGTCACCTGATTGATGGTCTATGACTATTAATCTATCAGTAGATAGAAGATTCATAATATAAGAAGATATTAGAGGTATTAAAAAAATCGGAAGAATTTTAGATTAAGCTAGGCATGAAGTACTGAGATCCTAAGTACTAAAGATAAACATGAAAATAAAACAACAAAGTTTGTTATCTAACTGGTTTCTTGATAGGAATCAGGAGAACTTCAAAGTTTGGGGGCTGGGTGTGTAGGATAATTGTTTGTTTATTTGTTTTTAACATTCACAGACCTAGGGAGAACTGTAGAGGAGGAAAAGTAATTTCCCTTCTACCTTTCTAGGTTTTTGGCTGAGACCTCCCTTTAGTAAAAGATAGGTTAATGGGAGAAAGACAGAAATTTTAAAATATGCTGTTTTTGTTGTTGTTTAGTTGCTAAATTGTATTTGACCCTTGTGACCCCATGGACTGTTTCAAGAGGGAGGGGATATATGTATACCTATGGTTGATTCATGATGATGTATGGCAGAAACCAACACAATATTGTAAAGCAATTACCCTTCAATTAAAGAAAATTAATACTGGAGTGGTTGCCACTTCCTTTTCCAGGGGATCGTTCTGACTCAGGGATTGAACCCACATGCCCTGTATTGGCAGGTGCGTTCTTTACCACTAGTGCCAAGCAAATGGAGGTGAAAGATATGGATAATGGGGAACTAGTTTGGGGAAGCTATGGGGAAAAGCATGGCGAACAAGTATAAGGTTGTTATACATGCTTAGGTAGGAACCTTCTCCATTGGTAAGGTTCTACTGATTTAGTCATTCTCTTCTTCCTGTTACAGAAGAAAACACCCCTGTAAATGAAGATTTTTAAAAGAAAAATAAAGTTTTGGTGTTTTTCCACAGATGTTCAAGCTTTCTTGCCAACTTGAAATAGATAGCAAATAGTACTCTTGCCTGGAAAATCCCATGGATGGAGGAGCCTGGTGGGCTGCAGTCCATGGGGTCTCTAAGAGTCAGACACGACTGAGCAACTTCAATCACTTTTCACTTTCATGCATTGGAGAAGGAAGTGGCAACCCACTCCAGTGTTCTTGCCTGGAGAATCCCAGGGACAGGGGAGCCTGGTGGGCTGCCGTCTATGGGGTTGCATAGAATCGGACATGACTGAAGCGACTTAGCAGCAGCTTTAGTGCAATAATAATAATAATAATAATAAAACAGACAAAATACTTAAAACACATGGGAAGCACTACTTGTAAATGTTATTTATAGTAGGGTAACCTCTATTAGGTTTACAGAGCTTCTCCTTTGTCTGGTGTTTCTTAAAAATAAGCAGCCTAAAATAATCCTTATGTCAAAGAGGAGTATTTGGGATTGACAAATTATGCTCTCCTTCAGAACCATATAATTTTAGGGGTAAAATGAGAACATTGATTTAATCTATGTCAAATTATAGATAATGGCTGTTATTCAACAAGTAATTTGAGTTATGAAACTGAAGTTGATGATGGGAATGAAGGCTGGATATTTAGTGGTAAGAGATATCAAATAGCTTTGACATTAATGCTGTGTAATCATATTGTTTAGAAATAGACTGGAAAAAAAAGAAATGGAGCATACTTCCTTTTGTTGGGATATAGTAAGCAGATGGTGGTTGGAAAGAAAAGGAATAACTTTTAGAGAAATAGAAGGAACATGTTTAAAAGAGGATCAGGGAAAAATAAAACTGGGAAAGAAATCATTTCGGAGATCTTTAGTACATTTAGAACATACTTTACTCAAAGTGTATGGGTCAAAAGTGAGAGGTGCTTAGGACAATGAAAGGGAGCTCTTTGAAAGGAAAGATCATCTTATTTATTGTTACAGCTTTTGATCCTTTTATAGTTCCTGGTACTCAGTGAAAATGAAAGATTAAAGATTTCTCACAGGTGAGGATTGATGAAAGACAATGAGAAGGAATGAAATCAGGATCATATATTGAGAAAGTAGACTTTAAGGATGGTTTCCTTGAAAGGAAAATTGAGCAAAAGAATAAATTGTTGAAGTGCTGAGAAAGACAGATTGTAAAAGTATCCACCTTGGTGACTTTTATTTTTATTTCTTCCAAGTTGTAGAGAGAGAAGTCATCTATTGAAATGATGAAATTGATTAGATTTGGGGTTTAGAAAAAAACTGATAATAAATGGGGAAATAATAGGCACAAAGGAACAAACATTCAAAGGTAGTCAATATCTACAAAAGACTATATAGAAAATATAGACAATATAGAAAATAGCTATTCCAATGCAATTTCCAGTGAGTACTACATTATTTTTCCATCAAGTTAATTGGTATCCCCAACTCTTTTTGAAATTGTGAAGTTAAAAGATTTGCATACATAGGTATTTCTAGTTATAAAGGAAATTTATCCTCTACGATAAGGTCAAATCATTTAACATCTTTAACAAAGCAAACTACTAGGAAAAGCAAGAGACTTTTTTTTTTATAATTTCATGAATGACATTAAAATTTTTTTAATTCAATAATTTTATTTGGAAAATTTTAGAATATTATGACTGAGTTATAATTGGTGACTGATGAAGTAAACAAAGAAAGCAAATGTTGATTTCTGGTAGCATTGAAAAAAAAAAATGAGTTCAGGTTTTTTTAACCGTAATTCTGCACACATAGAAAGCACTAGTGTTATCTTTTTAGCATTTCTTTGAAAATGTTTCAGGCCTGAATGATAAAGAAGGACTAAGGAAAAGAACCAAAAGCATCTAAAATCTGTAGTGATACACTCTAAATAAACTAATTCTAGCTGGTCCTTAAGTACAGTGAAGATATAATGGGAAAAAAAAATTAAACATGTAAGAATTATTTCAACTATTCTTTACATCCATATTTATTTGTCCTATTAGTATTTCTCTAATATATATGCCTGTATCCTGATTTTTACCGAAAGACTTTTCTGTGACAATGTTTCCCTAGGCATGTGTAGAAAGCAGCGTTATTCATTGTGTAATCAAAAGGCATGAGATTGTGTTTGCAGATTTCCATCATAATCTGTACAGAGGATTTAAGCCATCAGGTTCACCACTAAATAGAGTTGAACTAGACCACCCAAAGATGGTTATCCAGTTGAAGCTTCTAATGTCTATGCTTAGTCTTTTGAACCATGGATGAATGCACCCTCTTAAATCTGATCCAGATATGACTCAGTTACTACCTTTGAAGGTTTTCTCTGCAGGTAAAGGCATTCCTGGGATTCATTGCTTAGGTTTGAATTGAGATCATGAATTAGGTTTGACTTTAGACAGCCTTCTTTTAGAAAATGTTACCTATTTTTGGAGAATTCCTTAAGTAGGAAAATTGCTACTTCTTGTAATACAGGAAGTTTAAGTGAAAGTGAAGTCATTCAGTCGTGTCCGACTCTGCAACCCCATGGACTATAGCCTACGAGGCTCCTGCATCCATGGGATTCTCCAGGCAAGGATACTGGCATGGATTGTCATTTCCCTTTCCAAGGTATCTTCCTGACCCAGGGATCGAAACTGGGTCTCCCACATTGCAAGCAGACGCTTTTACCATCTGAGCCACCAGGGAGTTTGCAAGTGAAAGTGAAGTCGCTCAGTTGTGTCCGACTCTTTGCAACCCCATGGACTGTAGCCTACCAGGCTCCTCTGTCCATGGGATTTTCCAGGCAATAGTCCTGGAGTGGATTGCCATTTCCTTCTCCAGGGGATCTTCCCGACCCAGGGATTGAACCAGGGTCTCCCACATTGTAGACAGACACTTAATCCCATATTTTCTGCTGTAACTCCTGGCTTACTGACACCTGTCGGGATGGGTTAAATGTCTGCTACTGATGCTGCTATAGAATTCAAGGTAAGGGTGAAAGAAATGAATCACGATACCGTCTGTTTCTGAGGAACCCTGACACTGTCATAACAGGAAATTCACAGAGCAATACCATGATTTTAGGTACTGAACATTGAAATAAGCACTCGGTATAGGTTTGTGTGATGTGAGGAATTTATTGAGTAAGTCTCTTCCTCCAAGTGTGCTAAGTGGAAGCCATAAACAGTGACCCCTCCCAACCCCCACCCCCACCAGAGTCTTATAGTAATATCTATAATCTTTCGCTGTTCAATTTCTTGGCTGTGAACAAGTGAGAAGATGTTCAGATCCTAGAACAAATAAGGTATACAGGCATTTGAGTTTTTGTTTTATACATCATATTTAATGTCTATGGCCTTTTAGGCTCACAATTCTAGAAGAAATGGGTACTGTCTCATTCATTTGAATGTACTACAATAGCAGACTGAAGATTGCCATTTTTTAGAGGTAATTGATACACTTCAATGGTAGGCCTCATTCATTCGTTTGTTCATACATTTCTTTAATTACAGAATCATGCTGAATGTTCTGTTAGCTGTTGAAGATATAAAGACAGGCTCCCTAATACTTACAGACTTTTTCACATTGTAAGTGGTAGGAAGAATGGAGAAATTATAATGAGAAATATTAGTGGCTAAATTGGACATGCCCAGATAGAAAAGGATATTTGAGAAATGTAGATTTGGGAAATGCTCTAAGTGTCTTTGAGTATCTTTCATAGATATAAACTGTGGTTAAGATCATGGCATTGGAGTTAGTTTTTAGTTGTACCAGATCTGCTACTTGATAACTGCATGACATGGATGAAATTCTTTATTCTTTTTTAGTTTATTCATCTTTATAAAGGATATAATAATAATTCCTGCTTTCAGTGTATCTCTGAAGATTGTCAGGTAATGCATTGATCACATTTTGTGGCACACAGAAAATAATTAGCATGTGGCTGTTATCATTATTCAGTTCAGTTCAGTCACTCAGTTGTGTCCAACTCTTTGCGACCCCATGAACTGCAGCATGCCAGGCTTCCCTGTCCATCACCAACTCTAGGAGCATACTCAAACTCATGTCCATCAAGTTGGTGATGCCATCCAACCATCTCATCCTCTGTCATCCCTTTCTCCTCCCATCTTCAATCTTTCCCATTATCATTATTACTATTAAAATCATTTCTTAAGTGTTATCCAGCTTCCATTTTCAAATAAGCAGATAGTATCTATACTTAGTTTTATTTTTATGTTTAAAATTAATTTTTACAACATTTGGTTTTTCAGGGATCTGAGTCTTGCAGATCATATTATCTTTACCAGTAAATTTTTGTCGAGTAAATAAATGAGATATTCTTTTTCCAAGATTAGTCATGTTTAGATTGAGGCACAGAGAGAGTAAATTGCTGACCTACATTGCCTCTCAGTGGTCAACTCAAACCAGAAATTGCCACCCATAACTCCTCTCTCTGTTCTGTGCCCATTATATCATGTTCACTTGCTTGAAATAATTAGTTTGCTGCCTGCCACGTCCTTTTAGACAGTCTATGAAGGTTGTTAAGGAAATACATAATATTCTAATAATTTAGAAGTTATTTAGGTCCATGACTAAGGAAGATATGAAGACTGAATCCTCGACTGAGAAGAGTACAAACTCCCAAAGTAAGCCATGCCAAATTGGGCCTTGAAGTGATCTGCTGAGCAGTTTTTCTTCATAGAATAAACCATGTACAATATTAAAAACTGCCTCAGGAAATTTCTAGTAGAGGAAGCTGACCCTCCTTAATTTGCCTTCAAATCTACAATCGGTATGTTTTGTTCCTTGGGGGTAACTTATGATAATGTGACAGGGAAACCCCATCTACTACTTTGTGAGTCATCCTTAATTTATACGGAAGATATCCCACCAAGTTAATTCTTTTAAAGTAATTTTGAGTTTACTTTGGTCATAGTTATTACTCGAAAAACAAACAAACAAAAAATGACATTCCCTAGCTATAAGTCAGATTTCAGTCAGAGCTGTAGTTGAATGGATGTGTCATGAGTAGATTTTGACCTAACAATCTTTATGAGTGCCCCAGTTAAGTAGCCAGTATTGATGTAGTTGCTAACTGTTAAAGTGTAGCTATTCTACATTTAAATATGTTGTAACTATAAAAGTCACATCAGAAGTTGAAGATTTATTAGAGAAACTGTTTGTATAACTCATGCATGATTTTGTATTGATTACATGCTGAAATGATATTTTTGATATATTGAACTAAATAAAATATATTAAAATTAATTTTGCCTGTTTTTTTATTGTTTTATTAAAGTAGCCACTAGAAAATTTTAAATGACATATGTGACTCCCATTATATTTTCATTGGATATTGCTGTTTTAAATATGTAATTATGGATACCTTGAGGGATAGTATGCATTAGTGATTCTTTCAAATATTTAAGAAATTTTATTGGTACAAGGTTGAAGTCTTAAAGTAACATATTTAAAGTCTAATTTTTCCCTTTTATATTTTTATATATTCCTAAAACATTTCTGATAATTGCATTTCTGATAGCAAAAATAAGATATACACATATATATGCTATAAATAATATTAATCATAATGAAAGGTTGTTGCTGAGCCGTGAAAGATGCCGGGATTCTTGGCCTCCAGAGGAGAGGAATTCAATCTGGGGCCAGTGATGAGGCTTGATCACTCAGAGATTTTGGGTAATAAAATTTTATTGAAGTATGAAAGAGATAGAGAATGCTTCTGACACAGACATCAGAAGGGGGCAGAAAGAGTACCCCCCTGCTAGTCTCGATGTTATATAGCTACTTGCAGTCTGCTAATTAGAGAAAGGAAATGTCTCAAAACTCAGAGACTGGCACCAGTCCCCTCACACATAACATGCATTTTGAGATAACATTGGCACAAGGAGTGTTGTCCTGGGCCATAAAATGATTGACATGAGTCTTGAAGAAAGGCAGATTTCCAAGCAAATACAGCCTCATTAACATAGCTTAAGAGAACATATGCATGAGTAAAACATACTGGTTTGTCAAGTAGATTCTGAGTCTTAGGCAGAACCGACTTAAAGACAGGGTATAGGGTAAATACATAGTTCATTCAACATTGCTTAAGACAAACATTTCATGCAAAGATGGGCACAATAAAGGAAAGAAATAGTATGGACCTAGCAGAAGCAGAAGATATTAAGAAGAGCTGGCAAGAATATATAGAACAATTATACAAAAAGATCTTCATGATCCAGATAATCACAATGGTGTGATCACTCACTTAGAGCCAAATATCCTGGAATGTGAAGTCAAGTGGGCTTTAGTTAGCATCACTATGAACAAAGCTAGTAGAGGTGATGAAATTTCAGTTGAACTATTTCAAATCCTAAAAGAGATGCTGTTAAAGTGCTGCACTCATGCTCCAGCAAATCTGGAAAACTCAGCAGTGGCCACAGGACTGGAAAAGGTCAGTTTTCATTCCAATCCCAAAGAAAGGCAATGCCAAAGAATGCTCGAACTACTGCACAATTGCACTCATCTCACACGCTAGCAAAGTAGTGCTCAAAATTCTCCAAGCCACGCTTCAACAGAACGTGAACCATGAAATTCCAGATGTTCAAGCTGGATTTAGAAAAGGCAGAGGAAACAGAGATCAAATTGGCAACCTCCATTGGATCATCCGGAGAAGGCAATGGCACCCCACTCCAGTACTCTTGCCTGGGAAATCCCATGGATGGAGGAGCCTGGTAGGCTGCAGTCCATGGGGTCGATAAGAGTCAGACATGACTGAGCGACTTCACTTTCACTTTTCACTTTCATGCATTGGAGAAGGAAATGGCAACCCACTCCAGTGTTCTTGCCTGGAGATTCCCAGGGACAGAGGAGCCTGGTGGGCTGCCATCTATGGGGTCGCAAAGAGTCGGACACGACTGATGCGACTTAGCAGTAGCATCAGCTGGATCATCGAAAAAGCAACAGAGTTCCAGAAAAACATCTACTTCTGCTTTATTGACTATGCCAAACCCTTTGACTGTGTGGATCATAACAAACTGTAGAGAATTCTTAAAGAGATGTGAATACAGACAACCTTACCTGCCTCCTGAGAAATCTGTAGGCAGGTCAAGAAGCAACAGTTAGAACTGAACATGGAACAATAGACTGGTTCCAAATCGGGAAAGGAGTACATCAAGGCTGTATATTGTCACCCTGTTTATTTAACTTTTATACACAGAGTACATCATATGAAATGCTGGACTGGACGAAACACAAGCTGGAATCAAGATTGCCAGGAGAAATATCAATAACCTCAGATATGCAGATGGCACCACCCTTATGGCAGAAAGCAAATAAGAACTAAAGAGTGTCTTGATGCAAGGGAGAGAGGAGAGTGAAAAAGTTGGCTTAAAGTTCAACATTCAGAAAACTAAGATCATGGCATCCGGTCCCATCACTTCATGGAAAATAGATGGGGAAACAGTGGAAACCTGACAGAATTTGGTTTTTGGGGCTCCAAAATCACTGCAGATGGTGACTGCAGCCATGAGATTGAAAGATGCTTGCTCCTTGGAAGAAAAGTTATGACCAACCTAGACAGCATATCAAAAAGCAGAGACATTACTTTGCCAACAAAGGTCCATCTAGTCAAAGCTGTGGTTTTTCCAGTAGTCATGCATGGATGTGAGAGTTGAAGAAAAAAAGAAAGCTGAGTGCCAAAGAATTGATGCTTTTGAACTGTGGTGTTGGAGAAGACTCTTGAGAGTCCCTTGGACTGCAAGGAGACCCAACCAGTCCATCCTAAAGGAAATCAGTCCTGAATATTCATTGGAAGGACTGATGTTGAAGCTGAAACTCCAATACTTTGGCCACTCAATGGAAAAACTGACTCCTTTGAAAAGGCCCTGATGCTGGGAAAGATTGAAGGCAGGAGGAGAAGGAGACGATGGGATTAGATGTTTGAATGGCGTCACCGACTCAATGGTCATGAGTTTGAGTAAGTTCTAGGAGTTGGTGATGGACAGGGAGGTCCTGCGTGCTACAGTACATGGAGTCGCAAAGAGTCTGACATACTGAACTGAACTGAAGACAAACATTTCCATAAGAAAAACACATTTGTTAGCTCTAGGTTTGAGGAAAGTTAAGTTCAGGTATAACCAGGTGTCATTATGGCAACATAAAATTTTAAAAGAAACCTCTTTTTAAATTTGTATGGTTAAGGGAAAAAGAATCTAACACTTGTCGTTTGTTTCCTCCTGCCGCTTGAGCAAGATAAAAAAATGTCTGACACTTACAGCCTAATCCTCTCTTTGTAGACCCCTGGCCTTCCTGCCTGTTACCCTCTCAATAATATTAATATCAGTTTTCAAAAATTACACTTATGCCATTATTGTTGCTGATATGTTACATATTTAGTGGTGACATACACTCACTTCTGTCTTTGCTGACATTCTAAGAAGGCCTAGAATATGTTACATTTGGAATTAAAGTTAGGTAATACTTGGTTCTTGTTTTCAAATACCTAACAAAGTAGTAAGTTAATCTGACAGGAAAATATAAATGAGAGTGTATAGAAGTGCATTTTGATAGAATTAAACATAAGCCGCTATGAGAGTGCAGAGAGTAAGAAAGTCTTCACAGATGAGTTGAAGCTGAGTTATAGAAGTTCGTGGGCCAATTAATATTCATCAAATGAGAAAAGCTAAAAGCATTCGAGGAGCAATATTAACCAAGGCACAGAGGTGTGAAATGCAACCTATTTGTGAAATAAAAGTATTTTCTATGGCTTCCACAAAGGGATCAGTTGTTTTTGGTGAGAGGAAATAGGGAGAGGGAAGAAAATAGTGGCAAGAGCAGAGATTTGGACAGATGATGCTAAAATATGTGATTCTAAAAATAGAAGCTCTGTCATATAATAGGTGTTAAGAAAGGGGAAATTTGCTACCTGGGTTAAGTGTGATGGAAGACCTAAAGTTAGATTTCAAGAGAAGAAGGATGGAGGTGAGGAAGTCAGTTGGGAGTTTGTTGCAATTGTACAGGCAAGAATGTAAGTAGGACCACCTTAACTAAGGGATTTGTATTCTATAAGAGACAGGTCAGGGAATAAATACAATAGAGACATCTAGGTAACACTAAGGTTTCTGTCTTGGATTACAGGATATCAATTTCAAAGATACACAATACAAGGAAATGATCAGCATTGGTATAGGAAAGATTGTTCAGTTTTGAACACTGTATTTGAGATTTCTGTGACTATCTAGTCATTAATTATATATATGAGCTTGGAGATATAGAATGGGAGAGTTGTTATATGGGTTGAGCTCTCTCAGAAACAAAATGCAGAGAGACAAGAACAGAGGCCCAGGAACTAAGTGTTTTGATGAAAATTAGGAGATACTGAGGCAGAGAAGGCAATGGCAACCCACTCCCGTACTCTTGCCTGGAGAATCCCATGGATGGAGGAGCCTGGTAGGCCATGGTGTCACTCAGAGTCAGACACGATCAAGTGACTTCACTTTCACTTTTCACTTTCATGCATTGGAGAAGGAAATGGCAACCCACTCCAGATTCTTGCCTGGAGAATCCCAGGGACGAGGGAGCCTGGTGGGCTGCCATCTATGGGGTCGCACAGAGTCGGACATGACTGACACGACTTAGCAGCAGCAGCAGCAGGAGATACTAATTCATTCGGACATGACTGAGCTACTGAACAACAAGGAGATATTAAAGATGTATCCAGAAACAATTCATATTATGTATTTTTCAAACTTACTAATATTATCCATGGATTTGGTTGCTGCTGTTCAGTTGCTCAGTTGTGTCTGACTCTGTGATGCCATGGACTTCAGGACACCAGACTTCCCTGTCCTTCATCTCCTGACGTTTGCTCAAACTCATGTCCATTGAGTGGGCGATGCCATCCAATCATCTCATCCTCTGTCGTCCCCTTCTCCCCCTGCCTTCAGTCTTTCCCAGCATCAGAGCCTTTTCCAATGAGTCATCTCTTTGTATCAGGTGGCCAAAATATTGGAGCTCCAGCTTCGATATCAGTCCTTCCAATGAATATTCAGAATTGATTTTCTTTAGAATTGACTGTTTTGATCTTTCTGTCCAAAGGACTCTCAAGAGTCTTCTCCAGCACCACAGTTTGAAGGCATCAATAATTTTGATTTATGGGTTCAGTAGCCCAGGACTTTTTTTAAAAAGAGAGACAAATTAGTGAAATTTTTAAATTTCACTAAATTAGTATCATTTTTCCATTGATAAATGGTAGGAACCCATACTGTTATTCAAAACTATGTAAATCAAATATATAAATGCATTTATTGGCATGCATTTTATGGCTATGACCCATAATTTCCCCAGCAAATCATAACTGATACTAACTTTAGGTCTTAAGATGTCCCTTATAAAGCTGACTGAGAGAAGAGATTGGGACCATGGAAAGAGTAACAAAATATAGAACTCTCAATTATAACTACCATTTACAAAAATCCAAATAAAATGGTAGATATACCATAAAGAGAGCTGTGTTTTTGTTTCTGGATATTAAATAATGATGCTCTTGAAAAATATGAAACTACTGAGGTAAAGCATTTTAGGGGATCAGATAGCTGTGACAGATGGAATTCAACTTCTCTACATAAGACCAACAACTTTCATAAATCCAACCTGCTCTTTGTAGATGAAACTATTGAAACTTTTGTGTTTCAGACATTTGGATTCTGCTAGGAAAACAGCACTGCAGATACTGAAGACAATTTTCTGCTGCACTTCAATAGTTAATAGCAAAAGTGTTTTGTGCACAAAGAACAATCTTAACTAGTAAATTGACATAATGATTTCATATCAAATGATGCATCCTTATTGCATATGGTCCAAGTTAGATTATTTCATCTTAAGACATATATCAGAGGTCAAAAAGGTGCAGATAAAACAACCAAGAGAGTTAGAACTACATTAGAATTTACATATGATGAGTGATTGGAAAATAACCATTGCAATGTTATATAAATGAGAAAATCTTGACAAAGAGTTTTGGTTGAAAGAGTCACAAATGTGAAAACTATGATAGAAAATGAACCCAAAGTCTTCTTTATTCCTATAAAATTCACATTTTATAAAAGAAAAATGGAGACTTTTGGGTTTTAACTTTGTTAGAAATGTACTGATCAATGCAATTTGATAGAAATAATTAGTAGTGATATCAGTAACATGCTTATTGATGCAATCTACGGTCAGCTATAGGCTTTATCATCCCAAAATTTAAAGAACAGGCAGGCTGGCAGGATTTTTTTTTTTTTTAATGGACTTGGGTCATTTTTAAAGATGGATTAGAATCATTAATAACATTCTCAATTCTATAAGCTCATGCCATAAAATGCCATTACTCATTTGCTCTATTTAGGCAACACAAACGCAGTTGCTGGATTGATCAGATCTGCAGCTGGATCACTTACTTACTGGCTCATTAATTTTTATCATATATCGAGTATTCTGACCTGGTACATCAGCTTTTGAAATAGCCACTTGTCTTCTTTCCCTGGGCAAATAGCTACTGGATGCATTTTTAAAATGTTGATCTAATTCATTTTATTCTCATTGAACATCTGTGGGAGAGGAAAGCTGGTAAACATGTGTTTAGGTTTACATGTACTTTGGGACTCATATCACCTCTGTGTATATTCCTGCAGGATTGACTTAGGCAAATTTGTTTAGATGGTAAAACAGGTCTTCAGCATTTTATATCTTTTCATTCTACTTTTCCGTTCTCTTTCAACACCTACTCCCAAGCATTTAGTTTTTTCTGTTCACGTCCCTTGGTAGTCCCAGAGAAACAAAGTAATTCGGATGCTTGAGATGAAAAAAACTTCATAACAGTACTCTGTCTCCTTAGTCTTGTGTTTCTCCCCAGTGTGTTCCTCAGTGCTCAAGAAAACATTTTCCCACCTAGCGTGATAAAGTGCAATGCCTCAACATCATGAATCTGCATTCCACGTTTTCAGTCCCTCCTCCTTCAGAGTCACAGGGCACAGGAAGGCAATGGCAACCCACTCCAGTACTCTTGCCTGGAGAATCCCATGGACGGAGGAGCCTGGTGGGCTACAGTCCACAGGGTTGCGAAGAGTCGGACACGACTGAGCGACTTCACTTTCACTTTCTTTCACTTTAGTTCCTTGATATGTTACATTACCCTGAGAGAATCAAACCAAGACCTTCAAAGAGGGCAGGCAGGGTTAGCACAAAGAGATTACTGATGTGATTTCATTGATAATTAGGGATTAAGACATGGACATGTAAATTTTCTTGCATTCCAAATCATATATGTTCAACTACATTATCATAATCATTTTATTATCTGATTTCCCTTTCTCTGGCCATGTATTTCTTTTTCTTTTAACTTGTTGTTGTTGTTGATTGGCCTCTGCCATATGCATCAACATGAATCAGCCACAGGTATACATACGTCCCCTCCCTCTCTTCTGAAACCCTCCCTTTTCCCACCCTGTAGGTTGTCATGGAGCACTGGGTTGAACTCCCTGTGTCACACAGCAAATTCTTTCTTGCTATCTATTTTACATATGGTAATGTATATGTTTCCCTGCTATTCTCAAATTCGTCCCACCCTCTCCCTCTCCAACTGTGTTTGCAATCGACTTTTTCTTGTATGAGGACTATTGTAAAATCTATACATATATTCAGATCAACACCCTGCTCCCTCTTTAATTTTAGCCTCCCTTCTCCCTTTCTATACTTCCGTTTTATATTTTTCCTCACCTGAAATGTTTATAATTCTATCCTCTCTCTTTTCTAGTTTCTTACTCTTCAGATCATCCCCAGGATACCTTATTTTTTTCTTCTTCCTTTATTCTATGTTTCCAGTCTCTGTTCTTTTTGTGTTTGTGTGTTTGACAGGGAAGACCCATCTCTTTTAGGGAATTCAGTAACCAAAAATGCAAGTGCCATGTGTATGACTGCCACACTGTGTCAGCAGCATGGAAAGTTCCTCTCGGTGTAAACAAGACAGTGGCCACAAGAGTCAGAGGCTTCTTTCCTACATGTTCACCTGTAGCCTTGGGGTGGTCTTGAGAACCAAACACAGTATCTTTCTTCATAAGATACTTCAGAGCTGGTGATGAATTTCTGAATGATGTTCAAAACAGCCCCCAAAGCATCCTTTATGAAGGGCTACTCATTCCAATTCTGAGTGGCAAAACTGATGATTTAACACACACCCACATCTTTTCAACGAGTTAATTGTATAGAAAAGGAAATAAAAAGAAACTCAGAAAATAAAGCAGATTTTATAAAAATCTCCTGATTTCTTCAATTCATCATACTATTCCAAAGATTTTCCCCTGGCATGAATGGATATAATTTTCCCTTTTCTGTCACAAATGGGGTGTTTATTTTCCTACTACTCAATGGTAGCTGAAATGCTGTGGGGGATGTGCTTCCTTGCTATCTTCTCCAATGTGCTCTATCCCTGTGCAGTCAAATAAATTGGATCATTGAACATCACTAGGTGCATTCATGTTCCAGCTGTAGTGATTGAGAGGGTCAGTGTCCTGTATTTTGTGTCTGCTCCTTTCTTTTCTTTGCTCAGCATTGTACTATTTGGTCGATATTATTTAGTCGTATTTCTGTATGGTCCCTTTGCCTACCCTTTCCACCATATGAGTGGTTTGTATTTCCCCCTGGTAGCTGATGCTTTCCACGCTCTCTCCTGCCTGTCTCTTTATCTCTTTTTTTGTTTGTTTGCCAGACATGAAGCTGCCACCAGGCCTTGATTGAAACACTTGAGTAGTTCTTTCACCTATTCTATTCACCTATGCTATTCCTACATCTTTTTTCTTTTATCTAGATTCAGTATGTGTTATAGAGCATACAGGATTAAGTAGGTCTGGGCGAGAACTGAACAAAAACTCTTTAGGAATTCTAGTGTGGCTGATGAGGCCATCTTGTTGAAAAAGCAAGGTAGTAACTTTTCGAGCAGCTTAATTCCAGAGACAGCAAAGCAATGCTGCTTCCTGGAAATCTTTTGTTCACAAAACACTCAAAGCCCTGCTTTTAATGCACTGAGGTCTCGAGTTAAGTGTTTCTCTCTCAGAATATCATTAAGGTAGACTTTGCAAATTTTTGCTTTTATAGTTCATTATAATGATCTGGCATTTCTGCAGTTCCCTGTTGGAAATATATCATCCCCTTTTTGCTCTAAAGAAGTTTATATTCAGGCAGAGTCAAAGGACAGAAGGACTCTGAGAAATCTCTGTCAGAGAAATTACTACAAAGCAACACTTCAAAGATTCTGTGAGAGAGGGCTCTGAAAATCTACAGGCCTGGTACAGCCCGATGAAGCTGCCTATGGTAGATCAGGATGTCAAGGGAGGATCTGCCATAGGTGTCACAGGGAGACCAGACACTTAGAAATTAGTTTGAAACATCAGTCTTCTTTCTGTACTACTTGTATTTAATGGATAAAGCTCATGAGCCTCTCTGCGTGTGTCTTAAATTCCAGTCCCTTCATGGCATGTGTTCTGGCAGGAAAACAAGAAGGTATGAGGAGAGGTATTAGAAGGACCAAATAGGTAAGCAGTAAAGTTGCCAAAGGGTATACAAAAGGAGGGTATACCTTCCTCCAAAGGGAGGAAGGAGGGTCCATAGGACCAGGCCACATGTGGCAGGATGCCTTAGAGTTACCGAGTTGTAGGGTCCAAGATACTGGAGAAGAAAACTTTTAAATGGTTGCTCAGCCAAGACAAATGTTTCTCTTAAAGTCTCATAATGCACTATTATGTAGAACATATCTGATAGATTAATGACCAGCTCTAGTGACGGCCTAAAGCCCAATTTTAGGCTAGTGATAAATATCTTGGATTTAGAGGTTTAAATGTTTTTAGTAGCTAAGATATACTTTATGGAATGATAAAAACAATTATTCTACCACATGTAGAATTTGCACACACCAAAACCAAATTTAATTAGCTCTGTCTTTCCAGATGAGATTGGAGAACAGATAAGTATAAATATATATAAGCATTTTCAGTTTCATGTATCTTAAAGATTTTGCCTTTCCCTTTTACAGTATTTTCTTATATATTTTGTCAGCTAGCATATTTCAAATGCTCTTTTCCAATTTCCTTCTCATGAGCAAAGTTATCCTCATTTCAAACATGAGAAACCCTGGTGGTTGGAGAAAATTATTTCATCAAGTAAGGTGAAGCAATGTAAGTTGTCTACCAATTAGAGATTGAATAAACAAGTCTATCAAATACCCTAATTTCCTAGATAGTCTGGGGAGCCACTGATGTAAAATAAATGGAATTCGTAATAGATTCAATGAGATAAAGTACTTTCACTTCTTTTCTATGCATTACTATATGGTTACCATTTCTATAGACCATAAAACTATATATGTGTAATTTAATATGTTTATCCACACATTTTGAAAGCAATTACATGAAATTCTAGGGCATGAATATACTCTCCCCATTTCCTATAGAAACTGTAAAACAACATACAGCTATGTAGACTCCAGTGTTGATTCAAATCTTGATTCTGAGATTTATCTATGGCTGCTGCTCCTGCTGCTAAGTCGCTTCAGTTGTGTCTGACTCTGTGCAACCCTATAGACGGCAGCCCACCAGGCTCCACCGTCCCTGGGATTGTCCAGGCAAGAACACTGGAGTGGGTTGCCATTTCCTTCTCCAATACATGAAAGTGAAAAGTGAAAGTGAAGTCGCTTAGTCATGTCCGGGTCTTTGCGACCCCATGGACTGCAGCCTACCAGGCTCCTCCATCTATGGGATTTTACAGGCAAGAGTACTGGAGTGAGTTGCCATTGCCTTCTCCGATCTATGGTTGAACCTTGGGTAAATAATTTAATCTCTATATATACTCCTATGGACATTAAATGAACATTAACAACTAAAGTGCTTACCACAGTGCTTTGAATATTTTTATTATATAGAATTATAGGGTAAGATTTTCATGACTTGAAGGTAAAATGAAGGGAAAAAGTACAAGGAAAATAGATCCCACCTTCATATGTTTACAAGATTTCAAACACTTTAATATATGTGATACTTCACAAATTCTGATGATTTATGATTTTTTTATTCTGATTATAATCATAATAGGAAATTATGATTATAATTTCACCTAAGAGGGAGAGATCATTATTTTATTACATAAAAAGGGAATCTAAAGCTCACAGTGATTAATGAAAAGTGATGTAAAGATTCAGAATCCAGATCCTGGAGACAGACTGCCTGGTTCAAAGTCTGGCATTCTGTTGCCACTTATAAGCTTGCTTACTGGGTGATTAACCTGGCTGTGCATCAAATTCCTCATCTGTAAATTGGGGATAATAATAGTACTTATCACCTCTGATTGTTACAAGGATTAATTTGGTTATCATATATGTAAAGGGCTTACAAAAATGCTTGACTCATAGTAAATACTCTATATGTATTAGCTATTATTTTTATATCATTAATGCTATTGAAAGCATACTTACATTTACCCACTTGGACAGCAGTGAACAGACCTAAACTACAGGCCTTGTGATTAAAACTATTTATGTTGCTATTAGAATACCAGAATTTCTCTGAAAATAGTATTGGACATTTACTCAGCTCTTACTGTATGCCAGGAGTTCTTACATGCACTTTGCATGGATTCTTTCAATTATTCCTTACCACAGCTTTATGAGAGAAGACTTCATGTGCCAAATATTGTAATCATCCAGCTGAGACAGAGAGAGATTAAATTATTTGGCCAAGGCCATCAGATTCCTACAAAAGTAATCTAATTCCAGACCTTGTGTTGTTGTTGTTGTGTTTAGTAGCTCAGTCAGGTCTGACTCTTTGCGACCCCATAGACTGCAGAATTCCAGGCTTCCTTGTCCTTCACTATCACCTAGAGTTTGCTCAAACCCATGTCCACTGAGTCAGTGATGCCATCCAACCATCTCATCCTTTGTTGTCCCCATCTCCTCCTGCCTTCAGTCTTTCCCAGCATCAGGCATAACATTATGCAAATTTAAATATTTTTCTATAGTTTTCAAATTTTCCATGGTAGACATATGTTAGTTTTAGAAGTGGCAAAAATGGATAATAAAAGTTATTTCAACAGAATAACTATTTTGTCACATAGAAGAAGCTGAGAGAATTGTTTACAGTAGGTGATGGCTAAGTTGTAGAACCAGCAGAAGTTAGAATCAGGTAGCTATGGGTGGGCAGGAAGCAGTATAAAGGGAAAAAGGGGGAGAGCCAAAAGGCAGTAAAGAGATGACTGAAATAGCAAACTGATTTCTCAAAGCTTTTACTCAGGGCTAGATTTATATCACAGGATGTAATGCACAAAATGTTTCAAAGAGACACATTTTATCATCCTTGGATTAATGAAAGCATTGCCATTCCTTTGACATTGTGATTATGTGACTCATAGAATTTCATGAATGTTTTAAATCACAAATCATTTGAGAAAAAGAGCTATTTTCAGTTGAAAAAAATGTGTTGAGTATATTTTAGTTATGGAAAGAAAAATGAAACTGATCAATTGTGAAAAAAGTGAACGTTACTCCAGTGTTCCTAATCTGAAGACAGACTTTACTGTTGGGCTCAGTTGATTTCATGTTTGTGACTATCTGTGCACTACTTGTGTATACTAATATTTCTTTGTCCAGTCTCTGAGTGTGAGGCTCAGAGTCATTTGTTCTTTGTACGCCTTTTCTTTCTGAGGCTGTACTTGACCTCAAAGCTGTCTGAACTTTTGAAGGTTTGACAAAAGCAGTTAGGGGTAAATTGTATCTGATTCTATTTGCTGAAAGTAAAACTAACTCATGAAAGTAAAACTAACTTGATGAAAGTGAAAGAAAAGGATGGAAAAGCTGGCTTAAAAATCAACATTATAAAAACTAAAATCATGGCATCCAGTCACATCACTTCATGGTAAATATATGGGGAAAAATGGAAACAGTGACTGACTTTATTTTGGGGCTTCAAAATCAGTGACTGCAGCCATGAAATTAAAAGATGCTTGCTCCTTGGAAGATAAGCTATGACAAACCTAGACAGCATATTAAAAAGAAGAAACATTACTTTGCCTACAAAGGTCCATATAGTTAAGCTATGGTTTTCCAGTAGTCATGTATGGATGTGAGTTTTGGACCATTAAGAAGGCTAAGCACAGAAGAATTGATGCTTTTGAACTGTGGTGTTAGAAAAGACTCTTGAGAGTCCCTTGTACTGCAAGGAGATCAAACCAGTCAGTCCTAAAGGAAATCAATCCTGAATATTTATTAGAAAGACTGATGCTGAAGCTCCAATAGTTTGACAACCTGATGTGAAGAGCCACTCATTAGAAAAGACCCTGATGCTGTGAAAGAGGGAAGGCAGGAAGAGAAGGGGACAAAAGAAGATGAGATGGTTGGATGACATCACCGACTCTATAGACATGAGCTCGAGCAAGCTCCAGGAGATGGTGAAGGACACGAAGCCTGGTGCGCTTCAGTCCACGGGGTCAAGAAGAATCAGACACGACCGAGCAGCACAACAAAACTAACTCAAGTCCAGCCCTTATGGAGGATGCCGAGATATTTGGAAGGTGGTGCATTATACTCTGCTCTACAAATCCCTAACCACCTATACGTGGCCCAAAGGAGTAAACTGCCAGTTAAAAATCCCGTTTTATTTGTCTTTGCCAGTAGATTAAAAAATATATATATATATATATCAATCTGATTTTTCTCATGGGAAAATAAATGTGTTTTCCATTATTTCATCTTCCATATATCACTGTGTACAAGTATTTATATCTTCATCAATGTATATAACTGAAATTGCTGTTTAACTATTAAGTTTTAAAATGATTAATAGTTTTAATAATTTGAAGTTTAATCTTGAATCAGTATATTTCTTAGCTGTTGCACATATTGTCTACAATAAGTAAAATGTTTTCAATTACAAAGCAATCTTAATGATTAACAAATGATATGATCATGTTATTTTCTCTATGGTTAAACTATTAAACATCATTTTAAGAGTACAGTTATTATTTTAAAATTATCAAAACCATCTGGCATATTTAGGGATTTTGTTTTATATATTGGATTAATAAGAACAACAATGATCCAAAGTCACATAAACAGCAAAGAGAGTTCCTGGAGGAGAAATATTCAGTGAATTGTGCATATGTGAGGTTGAATGCACTTATCTTTCCATCTGTGCTGATAGAAGGAGGCTTAGTATTTTCTTGATCTTGAATGTTTAGCCCTTCAAGGATTTCTCCCTTTAGAAATAGACTTTCGTGAATTATACTTCATTTGTACTTGTTGATATCCTACTTAATTAATCTCTGTGGCAGGCACTCTCTAATTGAACCCAATTCAATTAAATAATTTTGCTTTGCTTGTCCCTCTGTTTGAGTATCTGAATCTACTTGGAATTTTAAATATTTCTAAACACTGTGCAGTCTACTTCATCTTAATCAGCCCACATTTATTGAACCCCTACTGTATGCAATGCAATAAGTATTGTGGAGTTGTTTGAAGGAAATAATAGGTACAGCTGCTAACTTTATGCTCCTGGGAAAGCAAGTAGAAAACAGGACACAGGCATTTAAAAGAAAGAAAAAAAGTTTCTTTTGTAAAGAGAGAAATGAACTAAAGCTAAAAAATGTTAGAATTTTAGACTGGCTTCCCTGAGCTATCAAGGTGCTGTGTTTTCTATGTTGTGCCAAATACCAGTTAGGGAAAAGGAATCTTACCCTGTGAGCCAGAAATCAGTGGGGATTAATGAGAGGTTCATTGTGATATGCTGAAAGTTTCTTGGAAAACAGAGAATCATGTAAATTCACATGGGTTTAAAATTGAACTTGGATGTTTTCAGGTTCAAACAAGCCCATATTTATAGCTGGAACCTAGTTTGAATTTGTAAAGCCTAAAGAAAGAAATACTTCATTTTTAAAAATTAGATTTTAATTTACTATTTTTTAAATCATATATCTTGACATTCTTATTTTTTCTATAAATTGAAAGAACTAGATAGTTGCAATGTTACAAATTACTTGTTTATGGGACAGT
Source organism: Ovis aries (assembly GCF_016772045.2). Lineage (NCBI taxonomy): Eukaryota > Metazoa > Chordata > Mammalia > Artiodactyla > Bovidae > Ovis > Ovis aries. Next base: position 47,807,986 of record NC_056054.1, on the reverse strand, counting down.
ACTCATTCATTACATGTAAAAATTCAAGGGTAATTAAATATTGGTACCTCCGCAATGTATGCAGTGCTAATATATGTGATTCATTATTCCCAATGAGAGTAGAATGGTTCTAATCTAGGTATGTATGTAAAATCTTTAAATGGCTCACATCATAAATATAAACTGCAGAGCAGGTTTCGTTATTTTTCACTGTGTTCCGTGACACTTCTAGCTTCTTTCACCCTCCCACATCTCAGTAGATGATCTTAATTTCTACTGACTGGAAAATGTTGGGGAAACCAGATATAAGAGCTGATTCTCTTTGTAGTCCTATATTCTTCAGAAACTGAGATTCAAAATCTCAGATCCATAGTGACATCTCCCTCTTACTTCCATTATAGTTCCCACTAAGCCGTGTAGAGCCTACCACCTAATAGGTCCTCCATAACCCTCCTTTGTTTCTCCTCACTTGTATGTCATGATATTTTCATAAATATCTTTTTCATCAGTTTCATTTCTACCACTAACTCCATTCCCATCAACTATACACATGTCAAACACTTCTTCAAATACCAAGTTCTATTCCTACCATTCAAGCTCCTCTAAACTCTGGAACTAAACTTTCCACCCAACACATTCATTGAACTAAACTTCCCTGAAAAGAGACTGTTTTCTGCTAGCATTGCTTAAGACCTTCTGGACATTTTATCCTGTTTGGATTACATTATCAGCCTAACCAAGGCTTCCTCGTGCAACAGACTCAGATATCACCTCTCTCCAAACCCTCAAAAATGTTACCCATTTCTCACAGTAACTCTCAATATTTGTCTCCAATTATAGCTTTCCATGTAATCCTTCTATCTCTACTATTAGATTATATGTTGTTTACAGTGGAGAGCATTGTTTGTTTTCCACAGTAGCTCCTGAGGTGAAGTAATTAATACAACAAATTCTCTCACAGAAAAAGTTTTAAGCATCTGCTCTGTGTGAGAGGTGAGAGAGATTAAGATACTGTTCTTATGAAAGCACAGAAGAGGGACATGTAACTCAGGCTCAGAGTTTGAGAAAAGTTCTAGAAGAGGATCACGCATAGGCTGTCTTATAAATAATGAAAAGGAGAAAGCCAATAAAGTAGGATTAAAAGATGCTTGCTCCTTGGAAGAAAAGCTATGACCAACCTAGACAGCATATTAAAAAGCAGAGGTATTACTTTATGAACAAAGGTCCATCTAGTCAAAGCTATGGTTTTTCCAATAGTCAAGTATGGATGTGAGAGTTGGACTATAAAGAAAGCTGAGCACTGAAGAATTGATGCTTTTGATCTGCGGTGTTGGAGAAGACTCTTGAGAGTCCCTTGGACAGCAAGAAGATCCAACCAGTCAATCCTAAAGAAATCAGTCCTGAATATTCATGGGAAGGATTGGTGCTGAAGCAAAAACTCCAATACTTTGGCCACCTGATGCAAACAACTGACTCATTGGAAAAGACCCTGATGCTGGGAAAAATTGAAGGTGGGAAGAAAAGGGGAAGACAGATGATGAGATGGTTAGATGCTATCACTGACTCAATGCACATGAGTTTGAGTAAGCTCCCGGAGCTGGTAATGGACAGGGAAGCCTGGAGTGCTGCAGTCCATGGGGTCACAAAGAGTCGGACATGACTGAGCGACTGTAGGGAACTGAAATGAATAAAGTAGGATAGAAGAATATTTTAGGCAGAGGGAATGACATGGGAACACAGGAGCACTGAATCATGATGCTCAGTAAAGACAAATTAATAGGGATAAGTGTATGAAGAAGGAAGTGATGAACACATTAGGCAGTTAGAGTCATGAGTTTATTTATAATCAAAGTATTATGTGTGATATTGGAGTTGAGATTTGGATTATAGTATGTGATATGCTAAAGAGCTTAGAGTTAAACATTTGGTAGGTGAAAAGAAGACACTGAAATGTTTAAGGTGAGGACTGGTATGATAAAGGGTCTTTGAAAGGAGACTCGAGACGTTTATATTGCAGCTTTGCCATATTTTGTGTGCCACTGTGTATGTGTGCATATGTGTTGTGTAGGGGTTTTCCACATATCTGCATATCTGTAAAATATGCAGATTAATTTGACTTATTGTTGAAAGAGTTAAGTGATATAATATAGGTATAACATCTAATGGAATACTCCTTAGATATTGTTATTTTCCTCTATTAGCTAGAATAAATCCTGGCACACGGAAAAACAATACTCTTTGTTCAATGAATGACAACTGTGCATGAGATAAAGAGCCCTTCATTGACACTGTGTTGTCAGCTAGTAAAGATATACATTTGAATTTTTCTTGTGTTTTTAATTGAATTTTAATTTTTATCAAAGTAATATCGATTTATAGTTTAAACATCAAAGAGTAATACAGGGCTTCCCACTATGACATCTGATTTTTCACAAGCAACCTCTTATAACTCTCGTGGTTGTATCTTCCAGCATGTATTTCCATTTTTCTAAATAATATTATATATATGTATATATATATATATATTTTTTTTTTCCAATTTGAGGCAGTTCTAATGAGTTATAAATTTGGAAGGTGAAAATTAAGCTGTCTTGTCCCCTCCCCACTTCTAAGTGTTTTCCTACTCCTTTCTCTCTCTTAAAACTGTATTGGATTTTGAAGTTATATGAATAACCATTGACCAGAATAGCATTACTATACAGATTGAAAGAGATGGGAATACCAGATCACCTGACCTGCCTCTTGAGAAATCTGTATGCAAGTCAGGAAGCAACAGTTAGAACTGGACAGGGAACAACAGACTGGTCCCAAATAGGAAAAGGAGTACGTCAAGGCTGTATGTTGTCACCCTGCTTATTTAACTTATATGCAGAGTACATCATGAGAAACGCTGGGCTGGAGGAAGCATAAGCTGGAATCAAGATTGCTGGCAGACATATCAATCATCTCAGATATGCAGATGACACCACCCTTATGGCAGAAAGTGAAGAAGAACTAAAGAGCCTCTTGATGAAAGTGAAAGAGGAGAGTGAAAAAGTTGGCTTACAGCTCAACATTCAGAAAACTAAGATCATGGCATCTGGTTCCATCACTTCATGGCAAATAGATGGGCAAACAGCAGAAACAGTGGCTGACTTTATTTTGGGGCCTCCAAAATCGCTGCACATGGTGACTGAAGCCATGAAATTAAAAGAAAGTTATGACCAACCTAGATAGCATATTAAAAAGCAGAGACATTACTTTGCCAACAAAGGTCCATCTCTTCAAGGCTATGGTTTTTCCAATAGTCATGTATGGATGTGAGAGTTGGACTATAAAGAGAGCTAAGTACTGAAGAATTGATGCTTTTGAACTGTGATGTTGGAGAAGACTCTTGAAAGTCTCTTGGACTGCAAGGAGGTCCAATCAGTCCACCCTAAGGGAGATCAGTCCTGAGTGTTCATTGGAAGGACTAATGTTGAAGCTGAAACTCCAATACTTTGGCCATCTGATGTGAAGAGCTGACTCATTGGAAAAGATCCTGATGCTGGGAAAGATTGAGGGCAGGAGGAGAAGGGGACAACAGAAGATGAGATGGTTGGATGGCATCACTGACTCGATAGACATGAGTTTGGGTAAACTCCGGGAGTTGGTAATGGACAGGGAGGCCTGGTGTGCTGTGGTCCATGGGGTCACAAAGAATCAGACACGACTGAGTGACTGAACTGAACTGATAACTGATTTTTTATACCTGAACTACAGAATATACTGTGATCACACTTTTTCATTTATGTTTTTTAAAAAACTGATGTCTTTATTTATACTTGCATAATAGCTTTACACCTATATTTCAAGTTACCTGAAGGTTTTCTAAAAACATTGTAGATGTTCTATTTTTTTTTTCTTGTGTACTTATGTTTTCATCCAGTAACTCATTATTCTGTGTTCTCTGTGGCTGCAGTATCCTCTTTCACTTCACTGAAGCCATTAATGATGTGTTATTTATTTTCCTTTTTTTTCGTCTAATGTTCTGCTTATTGCATCAACTTCTTTTTAGGGTGTTTATTTTGTTACGTTCATTTGTTTTTCTCAAGTGCTTGATGATCCTTTCTGTTTAATTATATTAGGAAAGAAATTCTAGGCAGCTGACTGGTAGAAATGTGTGTAGGACTAGTAGGCTTCACTGTTGAAGAATTAAGTGTATGTAATGCAGTTGTTTCTTTTGTCTTGTTCAGTTGCCTAAGTCATGTCTGACTCTTTGTGACCCCATGGTTTACAACACCCCAGGCTCCTCTGTCCTTCATAATCTCCCAGGGTTTGCTCAGATTCACATTCTTCGAGTCAGTGATGCTACCTAACCATTTCATATTCTGTCACACCCTTCTCATTTTGCATTATGTCTCTCCCAGCATCAGGGTCTTTTCCAAATATCAGTATATCCTGATTATGTCTTTGGGATATGACCCAAAGTTTACTTCAAAGAAAATCTTCCTATCTTCTTCCTGTGTGGGGGGAAGTTGGCTGGGGAGGTGGTAGATGTGGGATGAGCCTGTCTTCCAGCTTTCTCATAGATGCACAGTGATAGAAGCTATGCATTTCATTGTTTAAAAAATGTTTACCCCTATATTCATTATGAAGTTTTATCCACTGTTGGGCATAGTGTCACCGTATTTAGAGTCTCTGGTGTAATTTCCCCGGAAGTATATGGTAGAAATTTGTCTCAGTTATGCCAAATTTGAATCAGATACCTTTTTATTCAGCTCTGCTTCTCACTCACACTTTGTCAATGAGCTGGTACCTCTGATTTTCTAGCCCTTCTAAGGTTCTGTGACTCAGATTGGCTTGCTTCTTTTTGGTCATAATCTCAGAAGGAACTTAGTTTTCAGCCTTATCTACTAAGTTTCTGGTCAGTCATCCATGAGATTTTCATTATCTAAAAAGTTTCCTCATCTATCATCATATCTATATATCTCTTTGTCCTCATGGGTTATTCTTTGATGTTGTAGTTGTTGTGGGAGTAATTTTAGATATAAGCACTTTCAGTTCAGAATCTTAAGCCCTCATTTGAAAATGTCAAAATGCTTTTAGGTTGATCATCTTATTTGATTCTCACCACTTCTGGAATGTTTCACAGTTGGAATAGCTCTCATCTCTGTTTTATAAGTTGTGGAAACCACTTCTTGAGTTGAGTTTGGTAGTTGCTATATGGCAATTTTAGCTCAATACTTTGGCTTTATGTTTAGTGCTCCTTATAGGAAATAACAAAGTCCAAGGGAGAAAGCATGGGAATGTTTCTAGAATCTGAGAAATAAATACAGGAAGTGAAGATATAAACTTTAGGACCTTGACTCAAAGAAATGGTCTTTGCATATCAAAAGAGCAGACCACATTATTGAAAATTTACATACGACTCATGCTTACTCAAAGAGGACAAAACACTCTCCATATTTAAACTAAGTGATGTTTGGTGCTGAATCTCACATGTTTCAGGCAGCGCTCAAGTTACAGTGTTTGGTATAACCTACATCGCTCTTACTGTTACGAAGAGACCTTTGATTATGAAACAAAAAGCTCCTATTTCTTAAATGGTAGAGCTCATATAAAAGGCTCAAAGAAGATCTCATCCTGTGTTAAACACACCTTTGAAAATGTAGAGTTAGCAATTTCAAAGATGCTCACCACCAATAAGCATAGGCAGCTCACTTGGATTGTGCTGTTGGTAACTCATCACTCATACCTGCCCATCTTACTGAAACAACAGCAGAGGCAACTGAGGAAACACTACTCGCAATGAAATTTCTTCTGGTAGATAGTGAAATTGGCTATTGAATTGTATCTTTAAGGATGCTAGAGTTTTCTTTCTTCTGCCTTTTTCTGTTTGTTTTTTCTTTGTTCTATTCCTTCAGATTCCTTTTTTGACTTCTATCTTGTCATTATTTCCCTAGTATTTTGTCTATTATGATGTTTGGAAAGAAATATTCTTATGAAATTTTCAGTAATGATAAGACAGCAAAAACATGCAATATGATATGTGATTAAATGCATACATATATATATATACACACACACACACACAAACACATATGTGGGTACACATTACATTAAATAGACTTAGCTTTAAAAAATGAAGGCTGTCTAGATTTAGTCTTTAAAATGATCAGCAAGAAAATTCACTTGCAAAGTGTACTCTTTGACCATTTTGAAGGTTCCTAGATTTATTTCAGGCAGTGAATATATCTCAGCAATAAGCAAATAACATCTCTAACATTTTACAACCTTTGAAGCCCAGGAACAAACAAGGATTTTCTAGTTTTATTCTTTATACTGTATAGCATTCTATAACCATTATATACATCTTCCAGATTTAATTTGCTTTGAAAAATCTCCAGTGGGTGAAATAAATAGACAATAAGGCACAATACTGTCTAAATTAAAACCTGTTTCTGTTTTTAAAGGGTTTATATGAGCGAATTCTGCAATTAAATTCATTGAAAAATATACTGAATTTTTTTTTCTTCTGTAATTTTACTCAAAACATATCTGTTGCTTTTAAAGGCAGTGAGATAAATGTTTGGAAAGAGAGATTTGTGCTCAAAAAGTCCTATTGTAAAGACAAAAGCAAGTTGTAAAAATAAAATTGCACAGTAAAATGTCTGTTTATTTTACTTACAAACTGCAAAAGCATTTTGTTGTAAAAGTAACTTTTTAGAAAACTGTACTAAATCCCAAATACTTGAAAGAGAGATAATTGTCTATAGTTGAAATCACTCAAAAGCACTCCTCCAGCTCTTATACCTGGAGACCAGCCAGGCTCCCTCAATCAGACTCACTTATCAGGTGTTAAAAATAAATGAAATGGAAATTCTGAGGTTGTATCCAGTGTATTCCAAGTGTGCATATTCACAGGAACTCTTCCAGTAAATCATGAAACAATAGAACTGAAATTTTAGAGTAGTGTCAAAGGCACCTGCCTAATTATTCTTTTATCTCTTGGTCCATGTACCTATTACATAAGCTGATGGGCTCTGCATTGCATCAATGACCTATGTTTGCATAGAATCTCATTGCTGTTTAAAGGTTATGATGTAGTAATTTGAGTTCTTAACGTGAAGGAGAAAAAACACACAAAACACAAGAAAACACACTTTCCCTTTTGGGAGTTTTAGATTAATTCATTTTGTTTTTATGCTTATGAGTCATATAGGCTTGCCAGGTGGCACAGTAGTAAAGAATCCACCTGCCAATCAGGAAATGTGGGTTAGATCCTTGGGTTGGGAAGATCCCATGGAGAAGGAAATGGCAACCCACTCCAGTATCTTGCCTGGGAAATTCCACAGACAGGAAGCTGGCAGGCCACAGTCCATAGGGTCACTGAATGTTTAGTAACTAAGCAGCCGCAGCAGCATGAGTCATATATCTAAACTGTTCCATTTTCAAAATGAATAAATGTAATTATAGAGCCCAATCAGTCAGTCAGTTTAGTGGAACAGTCATGTCTGAATCTTTGCGAACCCATAGACTGCAGCTCACAAGGCTTCCCTGTCCATCACCAACTACCGGAACTAGCACAAACCCATGTCCACTGAGTCAGTGATGCCATCCAACCATTTCATCCTTCGTTGTCCCTTTCTCCTCCTGCCTCAATCTTTCCCAAAATCAGGGTCTTTTCCAATGAGTCAGTTCTCCTCAGGTGGCCAAAGTATTGGAACTTTCAGCATCAGTCCTTCCAATGAATATTCAGGACTGATTTCCTTTAGGATCGACTGGATCTCCTTGCTGTCCAAGGGATTCTCAAGACTCTTCTCTGTTGAGGTCCTTTAATGGACCAGAATCTGGTGGTCCAGAGTCAACAGATAAGAAAGTAAAGATGAGAGAAAGAGGCTGATATTCCTTGGTTTACACAGAAAGACAGTAAAGCCCCTGGCACGGGGCTTGCTCTGTTCACAAAGGCCTCAGGCGCCCTCTTGAGGGGGTGAAGGTGCAGAGCGCCTTCTGGAGAGGATCTTAGAAGCCCGGGCAGGAAAGTGAACCCAGAGGACCCCTGAAAAAGAGAGAGAAGGTGGGGGGGAGAGAGAGAGAGAGAGTGCACAAGACACGAGGACCAAAGCTCTGATGGAGAAGAGGTGTTTTATTCAACATTGTGAAAGTATTTATACTGTCTTACAAGATAGCTATTTTTAGCAGAGATAAAATCATAACTTACAAGAAAGCATGAGGTCATCCATATGAAAGAGAGAGGGTTGTAAATAATCAATTTTACCATAGGGTTCATAAAAAGGAAGAGGGTACTTATCACCGTATAGAAAAACTAATGAGGAAATGCCTGGATTCCTCAGCCCCCAGGAGAGACTTGCCTCTCCTCTTAATTCCTGAATATTCAGGAATTAATAAGGAACAGAGAATTTCTGATAGATCCAAAACAGCACAGAGGAAGCCTCCTGTTAAATGCTTCCTGACGCTTCTCCAACACTACAGTTCAAAAGCATCAATTCTTTGGCTTTCAGTTTTCTTTATGGTTCAGCTCTCACACCCATACATGACCACTGGAAAAACCATAGCTTTGACTAGACAGTCCTTTGTTGGCAAAATAATGTCTCTGCTCTTTAATATGCTGTTTAGGTTGGTCATAGTTTTTCTTCCAAGGAGCAAGCATCTTTTATATTCATGGCTGCAGTTACCATCTGCAGTGATTTTGGAATCCAAGAAAACAAAGTCTGTCATTGTTTCCATTGTTTCCCCATCTATTTGCTATGAAGTGATGGGACCAGATGCCATGGTCTTCATTTTTTGAATGCTAAGTTTTAAGCCAAATTTTTCACTCTCCTCTCTCACTTTCATCAAGAAGCTATTTAGTTCCTCTTTGCGTTCTGCCATAAGGGTGGTGTCATCTGCATATCTGAGGTTATTGATATTTCTCCCTGCAAACTTGATTCCAGCTTGTGCTTCATCCAGCAGGGCAACAGTATACAGCCTTGATGTACTCCTTTCCCGATTTGGAATCAGTCCATTGTTGCCAGTCTGGTTCTAACTGTTGCTTCTTGACCTGCATACATATTTCTCAGGAGGCAGGTAAGGGGGTCTGGTATTCCCATCTCTAAGAATTCCATAGTTTGCTTTGACCCACATAGTCAAAGGCTTTGGCATAGTCAATAGAGCAGAAGTAGATGTTTTTCTGGAATTCTGTTGCTTTTTTGATGATCCAAGGGATGTTTGCAATTTGATCTCTGGTTTCTCTGCTTTTTCTGAATCCAGCTTGAATGTCTGGAACTTCTCGGTTCACATACTATTGAAGCCTAGCTTGGAGAATCTTGAGCATTACTTTGCTAGCGTGTGAGATAGAGTGTAATTGTGCAGTAGCTGGAACATTCTTCTGCATTGACTTTCTTTGGAATTGGAATGAAAACTGACCTTTTCCAGCCCTGCAGCCACTGCTGAGTTTTCCAAATTTGCTGGATATTGAGTTCAGTTCAGTTGATGTGTGACTCTGTGACCCCATGGACTGCAGCACCCCATATTTCCCTATCTATCACCAACTCCTGGAGCTTGCTCATGTCCATTGATTCGATGGTGCCATCCAAGCATCACATCCTCTGTCATCCCCTTCTCCTCATGCCTTCAATCTTTCCCAGCATCAGAGTCTTTTCCAATGAGTCATTTCTTTATATCATTTGGCCATATATTGGAGTTTCAGCATCAGCATCAGTCCTTCCAAGAATATTCAGGACTGATTTCCTTTAGGATTGACTTGTTGGATCTCCTTGCAGTCCAAGAGAGTCTCAAGAGTCTTCTCCACACCACAGTTCAAAAGCATCAATTCTTCAGCATTCAGCTTTCTTTATAGCCCAACTCTCACATCCATACATATTGAGTGTAAGCTATACTTTAATAGCATTATCTTTTAGGATTTGAAATAGTTCAACTGGAATTCAATCACCTCCACTAACTTTGTTTGTAGTGGTGCTTCCTAAGGCCCACTTGACTTCCCATTCCAGGATGTCTGGCTCTAGGTGAATGATCACACCATCATGATTATCTGGGTCATTAAGATCTTTTTTGTAGTTCTTCTGTGTATTCTTGTCACCTCTTCTTAATATCTTCTGCTTCTGTTAGGTCCATACTGTTTCTGTCCTAAATTATGTGCATGTTTACATAAAATGTTCCCTTGGTATCTCTAATTTTCTTGAAGACATCTCCAAGTATTTTCTATTGTTTTCCTCTACTTCTTTGTATTTATCACTTAGGAAGGCTTTCTTATCTCTCCTTGCTGTTCTTTGGAACTCTGCATTCAAATGGGTATATCTTTCCTTTTCTCCTTTGCATTTAGCTTCTGTTCTTTTCTCAGCTATTTGTAGGGCCTCCTCAGACAACCATTTTGCCTTTTTTGCATTTCTTTTTCTTGGGGATTGTCTTGATCATTGCCTCCTGTACAATGTCCTGAACCTCTGTCCATAGTTCTTCAGGTACTCTATAAGATCTAATCCCTTGAATCTATTTGTCACTTCCACTGTATATAATCATAAGAAATTTGATTTAGGTCACACCTGAGTGTCTAGTGGTTTTCCCTACTTTCTTCAATTTAAGTCTGAATTTTGCAATAAGGAGTTCATGATCTGAGCCCAGTCAACTCCCAGTTTTGTTTTTGCTAACTATACAGAGCCCAATACTGGTACACTAATGGGGACTTGATTTGTTAAGAAAGTATTTGTTGAGAATCTGTTGCATGCCAAGCACAGCACTTGGGAGACACTGGAAATAAGTAGCTTTTTCTTTCCAAATATTGAGTTATTAAATTTATTGATATTTTATTCTCAAAATGATAGTTGAATTTGGTTGCATTTTAAAGGAAATCTAATTATTAAAAATTTTGAACTGGAGGGGGTCTTGGAGATGAGCTATCCTAACTGAAGCCTTTGTTTTGTAGAAAAGAAACCAAGCAAGAGAATTGAAGGGACTTACCTTCAGTCACAAGGCTAATATGTTTATGTTTGTAGCTCAGTTGTGTCTGACTCTTTGCAGTCCGGTAAACCATAGCCCACAGGCTCCTCTGTTTATGGGATTCTCCAGGCAAGAATGCTGGAGTGGGTTGCCATTCCCTTCTCCAGGGGATCTTCCCAACCCAGGCTTAGAACCTGGGTCTCCCACATTGCAGGCAGATTCTTTACTATCTGAGCTATCAGGGAAGAGGATCCTGCAATTAGGACTCAGTTCAAAACAGTGAAAAATATTTCAGATTCAGAATCAGGCCTCTTTTATTCTGTATGGGATAAATTTTATGGAAGATTGTGGAAACTTATCTAATACTAGATTATGTCTGTGTTGGTTCCTAGATTATGCCTATGTTCATTCCATTGTGAATATTAAGAAGCTCTTGTAAGTGTAGCTAACTGTAAAAAGGTGGCTGATTTCCAAATTTTGCATGAAAAACGGGTCAAAATAACAGTTAATAGAAGTGATAGTGATTCAGGTTGATTCCATAATACTGCTCCTATTCTACAGTATCACATCCTTCTCATTCCAATTATCTGTACCTTTTTAAGTTGCACTATTTTTAAGGTCCTAAAATAGCCTGTGTATATTAGATGCAATTTTAGAGGACTATGAATAATGCAAAAATAAGTATAAGAAAGCGAAAAGAAATGAGAAGACATGACCAGAAAGAACATAGCCACTATCAAGGACCATGCACCTAAGAAAATGTATTTATGTTGTTTTTCTACTTCTGAAATTATGTTGACTATATTCTTCTTTGCCATAGAAATGCATTTGGACTCCTTTATGTGATTCTTAGGGGATGTCTGAATTCTTCTTTGGCATTTGTAATTCTTGTTCAGTAAGTGACTTGGCATGCATATAGTAGAGATAAATCTTTCTGGAAGTGAGAACTGTGACTGAAGACAATCCCAAGGTTAAGTTTTCTCAGTTCAGTTCAGTTCAGTTAAGTCGCTCAGTTGTGTCTGACTCTTTGCAACCCCATAAATTGCAGCACGCCAGGCCTCTCTGTCCATCACCATCTCCTGGAGTTCACTGAAACTCATGTCCATCGAGTCGGTGATGGCATCCAGCCATCTCATCCTCTGTCACTACACTGCTACTAGCATGGTCTTTTCTGTCAGTGCCAAAATGAACGTTTAAGTATGTTAGTGAAGAAAGCACAGCATAAAGAGGAAAACATTCATTCTAAGTCTTGTGTTATTCTCGAGCTACTCCGTTAATTCAGTGGGAATTTGAATAAAACATCATGGAACATCATGATAAGTTAAACATCTTATAGTCGATCACCTGTATTTTTCTGTCATATTTATGGAAAAAGCAAGTAAATATATTCAGATGTAGGTATTTGTAAAGATAATTAATCATCATTGGATAAACACTGATATTAAAGTGAAAATAATTGTTAATTTTATAAAGTTTAGAAATATCTTGCCTTTAAATTTTATATATTGGTAGCTGATTAGACATATGACTATTACTTTCATTAATTTTTAATGGATATATCATTAGTGCTCTAGGCAAAACTACGAAGCATCATGTTTAATTATAATTTTATACATGATCAATTTGTGGAATATTTTTATATTAAACAATTCTTCTATTAAAATAGTTAAATTTAGTGATCTATAAACAGCTCAAAGAAATAAAACCTAAATTTAACTTGCAGTTTTAAAACTGTATAGAGATTCATTTAATATCTTCAAAGTGTAGAAATATGATTTTTTAAATTTTATTTACTCAGATAAGAATAAATGTTATTAATCAGGGTCTAACTAATTTGGCTGAACTCTTATTAAGATAGGAAAATCTCAAGCCTCCTTTATGTCAAAGATAGTGAACTATTTTATAGAGAAAATTGGCATGTCAGAATCAACAGTTATGAATTTCTTGAAGTCAATGTGGTTAATGTTCATGGGCCATTCTTTAGACTAGATTACTGAGGCAGTGATGTGAGTGTCTGCAGTGAGAAGATAAATAACTCTAGGTGAGTAGATATGATGGTTTTGCTAAGCAATCTACTTCTTGACTGCATTCTGTAAAACATTAAATTCTTGTAAAATTTCTTTTGCACAGGAATAAATCAATCAGTTGGAAATACAGCATGAAAGGCTGCTCAGGAAGAAAAAAAAAAGTTAAGCAAGAGAGGAAAGAAAAGGAGAGGAAGAATGGAGAGAAAAGGAAATCATCCTATTGAAAGTAGCAGGCACAGGAAGTCATACGCAAAACGTCAATACTAGGTCCATTCAGTCTCTTTGGGACACCCTTATAGTCTATAATGCCCTATTCTTACGTTCTGTGCATATACTTTCAAATAAAATTTCAAATTGTTTCATTCATATTTCATGCATTTGGCATTTTTTTTATCATCTCCTGGTGTTCTTTTTCCCAAGTACTGAGGAAAAGATATACTCATCAATCATTCAGTTTATGTTCCCAAATAATGTTCAAACATCCTTCAAACATTTTTAAAGTAAATCTTTTAAAGTAATCTAGATTAAAAATCCCAGTGGGGTCTGAATTAAAATTAAAATCTGTATTAGTTTCCAAACTCAGTATCTTAAAGAAACACAAATTTATTCTCTTGCTGCCTGGAAACCAAAAGTCCAAAGTCAATGTAACATAGGGCTATGCTTCCCCTCAAGGCTCAAGGGGAGATTCTGTCCCTTGACTCTTCTAGCTCTTGGTTGTTCCAGGTATACCTTGGTTTCTGGAAGCATCACTTCAATCTTTACCTCCATTGCCTCTGTCTCCTCCTCTTCTGTCTGTGAAATACCTCCTGTGTGTCTCTTATCCTAATATTCCTCAGTGGATTTAGGGCCTACTTGGAAATGGCAACCCACTGCAGTATTCTTGCCTGGAAAATTCCATGGACTATATAGACCATGGGGTTGCAAAGGGTCAGACACAACTGAGTGACTTTCACTTCACTCACTGAACAGTCCAGTAGGATCTCCACATCTCAAAGTTTCTAACTTAACTGTATCTGCAAATAACTTTTTTTTTTTTCAAATAAGGTGATATTATCAGATTCCAGGTATTAGGATGCAAAGCACATCTTTGAGGGGCCAGATTTTGTTTTGATTATTTAAAAATGTTTCCTTTTATATGCAGTCCAATGAGAAGTATTCAGTATAATTCTAGGAAGCAGTAGAGCAGCAGTAGAGGTTTGATCCAATAGAGCAAAAACAACAGAGCTGAAAAGATCAGTTTCAGAGTCAGAGGGACCTAGGTTTGAATCATAGACCTTATCACTCAATAGGTATGTGGCATTAGGTAAATAATTTTAATATTAGAAAAAGATATAAAATATAGTATTCTAGGTACCATGGCAATAATCCAAAGAATTCAGATATGGTGGGAATGAGGAATCTAGCAGGCTACAGTCCATAGCGTCACAAAGAGTTGGACACGACTGAGTGACTAATGGTTTTTCCTAGAAGTGATCTACTTGAGAATAGGCCTGTGGCTGGCCTGGTTCCAGTTCCAATCTTATGTAATTATGATGAAAATTAAATCAGATAATATGAAGTTTCTGGATCTATGTCTAAACACTGAAAGTGGTCTGTAAAATATGATTTTTCAACAGACTATCTTTCTTCCATTGTATTGTTCTGCTCCTTTGTCAAAAATTAACTAACTATATGTATCTATTTCTGTGAAAATTTTCATTGACATATTATTTTTCTATTCTTTTATCAATACCATAGTTTCTTGATTATTGTAGCTTTAGTAAGTTCTAAGGAGAAGGCAATGGCAACCCACTCCAGTGTTCTTGCCTGGAAAATCCCATGGACAGAGGAGCCTTGTAGGCTCCAGTCCATGGCGCTGCGAAGAGTCGGACACGACTGAGCAACTTCACTTTCACTTTTCACTTTTATGCATTGGAGAAGGAAATGGCAACCCACTCCAGTGTCCTTGCCTGGAGAATCCCAGGGACAGGGGAGCCTGTTGGGCTGCTGTCTATGCGGTCACACAGAGTCAGACACGACTGAAGCGACTTAGCAGCAGCAGCAGTAAGTTCTAAAGTCAGATAATGTCTGTCTTTCAATTTTGAGCTTCCCCTTCAATATTATGTTGACTATTCTGGATATTTTGCTTCTCTATATTAACTTTAGAACCACTTTCTTTCTCATAAGTAATTTGCTGATATTTTGATTGAGATTGCATTGAGTATAGATCATGTTTGGAAGAACTAACATCTTGACCATATTGAGTCTCCCTATCCATGAAAATGAAACATCTCTCCATTGATTTGGTTCTTATTTTCTTTCTTTCATCAGAGTTTTATAGTTCTCAGATAGAATTTATACATATTTTATTGGATTTGCATTCATTATTTTACTTTTTGAAACATGTATATAATGGTATTACATTTTTCATTTCAAATTCCACTTGTTCATTGCTTGTATATAGGAAAAAATGGAATTTTTATATTAACCTTGTAGTCTATAAACTTGCTATCATCATTTATTAGTTCTAGGAGTTCCTTTATCAATTCTTTTGGATTTTCTACTTAAATGACATGTCATCTGCAAACAAAGGCAACTTTATTTTTTCTTTCCCAAGCTGTATATCTTGTATTTTCTTGTCTTATTACATTAGTTAGGACATCTAGTACAATGTTGAAAGAGCAGTGGCAAGAGGGGACAGCCATGTCTTATTTCTGATTCTGAGGGAAACCTCTGTATTTCTTACATTTAATATGATGTTATCTGGAGGGAGTTTTGTAGTTATATTTTCGCTGAGAAAGTTCTCCTCTATTCCTATTTTACCAAGAGTTTTTATAATGAATGTGTGTGGGATTTTGTCAGATATCTTTTCTACATCTATTGATAAGATCATACGGCTTTTCTTTTTAAACTTCTTAATGTGCTGGATTATATTAATTGATGGTTGATTGTGAAACTATCCTCTCATACCTGGGATAAATCCTACTTGGTCATAGTTTAATTATTTTTATGCATCATTGGATTCAATCTGCTAATATTTTGTTGAGGACTTTTGCTTCTATATTCATGAGAGACTTTGTTGAAAAGCTAAGTGAACGTTGCTCAGTTGTGTCCGACTTTTTGCCACCCCATGGGGGCTCTCTTTTCTTTCAGTGTCTTTGTCTGGTTTCAGCATTAGTGTAATGCTACTACTAGGATAACTCATCGAATGAGTTAGGAAATACTGTCTTTACTTCTGTCTTCTGAGATTGTAAAGAAATGCTATAACTTATTCCTTAAAGATTTATTAGAATTCATCAGTGAACCCATCTGAGCCTGATGCTTCAATTTTGGGGAAATGTTAATTATTGATTCATTTTTTAAATAGATACATGTCCATTCAGACACAGATATATACAGGATTTGTCTGTTTCTTCCTTTTTACATTTTTGTAGATTGTGTCTTTTGAGCAATTGGTCAATTTGATATCTATGGTATGAAATTGTGAGCAAAGATTTTTTTTTTTTTTTTGTGAGCAAAGATTTTTTTGTAGAATTTCTTTATTCTTCTGTTAATGTTCTTAGGCTCTTTAGTGATGGACTTCTTTTATTTCTGATATTGGTAGCTTGTTTTCTTTTTCTTTTTCTTAGTTAGCTGGGATAAATACTTATGAATTTCCTTGGTCTTTTGAAAGAACCATGTTTTAGTTTTATTGACTTTCCTATCAATTCCCTGTTTTGACTTTCAGTTATTTCTGCTCTGATTTGTATTATTTCATTTCTTCTGCTTTCTTTTGGTTTAATTTGATCTTTTTCTAGTTTCCTAAGGTGGAAGAGTTGGACATGGCTTAGAGACTAAACGAAAACAACAAAGGTGAAAATATAGATTATTGATGTTAGATGTATCTTTTTTTCCCAATATATGCACTCAATATTCTAAATTTTCTTTAGGCACACTGCTTCTACTACATCTCACATATTTCTGATAAGTTGTATTTTCATTTTCGTTTAGCTCAAAATGTTTTTAAACTTTTCTTTCTTTCACTCATATGCCACTTAAAAGTGATTTTTTTTTTAATCTCTGTATATTGGGGACTTTCCAATTATTATTATTTTTATTAAGTTCTAGTTTAATGCCATTGTTTTCCTGTATGGTTCCTATTGTTTTAAATGTGATAAGGTGTACTTTATGGTCTAGAGTGTGGTATATTTTAGTAACTGTTCCATATAAGCTTGCGAAGAATGTGTGTTCTGCTTTTGCTCGGGAAGTAGTCTATAGCTATTGATTATATCCAATTGATTTATGGTACTGTTGATTTCGGCTGCATCCTTAATAATTTTCTACCTTCTAGATCTTTCAGTTTCTGAAAGAGGGTGTTGACATCTCCAACTATAATAGTGGGGCCATCTATTTCCTCTTGAAGTTCTATCAGTTTTTGCCTCGTGTTGTTTATCACTCTGTTATTAGGCTCATACACATTAAAAATTATATTGTGTTCTCGAAGAATTGACCCTTTTTTCATTACATGATTGCCTCTTAATCCCTGATAATTTTCTTCATTTTAAAGTTACCTCTTCCTCTCCTTCCTGCACCGACAGACTTCTTTCAGAATTTTTCCTTCATCTTTGATTTTCTGTAGTTTTAAAATGATATGCTAAGATGTCATTTTTTGGCTTTATCTTGCCTGGTGTTCTCTGAACTTCCTAGATATGTGACAAACCCACAGGGTTTAGTGTCTTACACTAGTTTGGGGAAACCTTTGTATTGGCCCCACAATTACTTGGATATTCTATTCAGGTTTTATCAGTTTTTGTTCCTTTTGCTTTTCAGTTTATGGGGCATCTATTGAAATATCTTCAAGCCCAGATATTCTTTCTTTCACCATTCTAGGAAAATGGCAACCCACTCCAGTGTTCTTGCCTGGAGAATCCCAGGGATGGGGGAGCGTGGTGGGCTGTTGTCTCTGGGGTCGCACAGAGTCGGACACAACTGAAGCAACTTAGCAGCAGCAGCAGCAGCAGTCTGCTAATCCACTAATGAGCCCATCAAGGCATTCTTTATTTCTGTCACATTTTTTTTCCTGCCATTTCCATTTGGTTCCTTCTTAGAATTTTCATATCTCCATTAATGGTGCACATCTATTACTGTATGTTGTCTATTTTATGTGTTAAAGTCCTTAGCATATTAATCATTGTTTTAAATTCCTTGTCTGATAATTCCAGTATTCCTGCTGTACATGAGTCTGAATATTGTTTTGTCTCTTCAAATTGTGTATTTGTTTTCTTTTTTGTCTTATTATTTCTTAAAATTTTATCTTGGTACCCTGACATGATGTAATGGGTAAATGGGAGTGCTCTAAATTGGCTTTTAGTAAAGAAAGTTCCAGAAAAACATCTATTTCTGCTTTATTGACTATGCCAAAGCCTTTGACTGTGTGGATCACATAAACTGTGGAAAATTCTGAAAGAGATGGGAATGCCAGACCACCTGACCTGCGTCTTGAGAAACCTGTATGCAGGTCAGAAAGCAACAGTTACAACTGGACATGGAACAATAGACTGGTTCCAAATAGGAAAAGGAGTACGTCAAGGCTGTATATTGTCACCCTGCTTATTTAACTTATATGCAGAGTACATCATGAGAAATGCTGGGCTGGAAGAAGCACAAGCTGGAATCAAGATTGCCGGGAGAAATATCAATAACCTCAGATATGCAGATGACACTACCCTTATGGCAGAAAGTGAAGAAGAACTAAAGAGCCTCTTGATGAAAGTGAAAGAGGAGAGTGAAAAAGTTGGCCTAAAGCTCAACATTCAGAAAACGAAGATCATGGCATCTGGTCCCATCACTTCATGGCAAATAGATGGGGAAACAGTGGAAACAGTGTCAGAGTTTATTTTTTTGGGCTCCAAAATCACTGCAGATGGTGACTGTAGCCATGAAATTAGAAGACACTGACTCCTTGGATGGAAAGTTATGACCAAACTAGATAGTATATTGAAAAGCAGAGACATTACTTTGCCAACAAAGGTCCATCTAGTCAAGGCTGTGGTTTTTCCAGTAGTCATGTATGGACTGTGAAGAAAGCTGAGCACCGAAGAATTGATGCTTTTGAACTGTGGTGTTGGAGAAGACTCTTGAGAGTCCCTTGGACTGCAAGGAAATCCAACCAGTCCACTCTAAAGGAAATCAGTCCTGGGTGTTCTTTGGAAGGAATGATGCTAAAGCTGAAACTCCAGGACTTTGGCCACCTCATGCAGAGAGTTGACTCATTGGAAAAGACTCTGATGCTGGGAGGGATTGGGGGCAGGAGTAGAAGGGGGCAACAGAGGATCAAATGGCTGAATGGCATCACTGACTCAATGGACGTGAGTCTGAGTGAACTCCGGGAGTTGGTAACGGACAGGGAGGCCTGGCGTGCTGCGATTCATGGGGTCACAAAGAGTCGGACACGACTGAGCGACTGAACTGAACTGGTTGTGGTGATAAGGCAGGTGTGTGTGGGGAGGGGACAGGAGAGTGTTCTATAGGTCAAAAATTAAGTCTTGGTCTTTTAGGGAACCTGTGACTCTGGGCTTGAACTTCACCAGTCCTTCTCCATGTTCCCCTTCTCCACGTCTGTCTCTCCAATTATGTGGGACAGAATATCTGAAATAGCTTGGAGTTGGATATTTATTCTCTTCCACATAGAAGGATATAGAGTGGCTGGAATTATTTCCCTTTTCTTTTGAGAAAGCTTAGGCTGGCAGAGTTCAGTGTTTTCCTTCCCCAGATTATTTCGGCTTTAATAAGATCCCAGGAAGTTAGACTCTGGTTAAACAACTTCTCCCAAGGGCATAATGTCTTAGGAAGAACAGAGTGCTCTAGTGTATTTCAAAATGGTTCCTTTTCTGTTCCCCCTATTAAAATCACCATAGTTTTTTTTTCTCCCCAATATTATTATGATACTCTGGCTAGGCTCCTGAAGATACAGCTCACAAAAGCATGGGTGCCTCTTTATTACTGGGTACTCATAAAACTTAATTTTCTGCATCAAGCCTCTAGAAAATTACCAGTTATAGTTGAAGTTTTCAAACCATGGCAGTCATTTCCACTTGCGAATATCAGCTGTGGTAAGCTGTGACTCCTAGTATTCTCCCATCTGTCTCTCTAATTTAGGGGCAACAGTTTCCTCTGTGTCCTCACCTTTATTCCAATCTTGGAAGAATTTCTGATTTCTCAATCTGTTCAGCATGTTACTCATTGTTTCAGTGGAGTGGTAACTTACAAGCCTCTTACATGTAGGACTGGAGACCTGAAGTACTGCTATGAATATATATATATATATATATTTTTTTTTTGTGCAGGGAAATACTGGATTCACCAAAATACACTTTAATTTTTGTTTTAATTAAAAGTAAGAATTGCAAAAATGCATTTGGGAAAAAAATTGTTAAGATGTGATAGCTTTTGTGCCAACAATTGATTTCTTGAAAATAATTAAAGATAGTTCTCAGAAATAAAAGCTTTCCCAGTGAACCCAAAGTTTCACTTTGTCTCATGCCTATTTATTTTTGTCCATATAGTAATCAAACCTACTCAGAGAAATCTAATATTAAGGCAGTTTATAAAAAACAATGTAAGGACTATAGCAAAAAATCAGGCAAAAATGATTTTAAGAATAATTAAAATCTTAACTTTGTGCATGTTCTCATTTTATTATAATATGAGGGGAAATTACATAATTTATATTTTTAAATGGCACAATTTCCTATACCATTCTATATGTATTCATCTCTTCACTCATCTCTGCAAATGGATCTTATCATAACTCTGAAGATGAGACTTAGGAGAGGGAAACCTTAAACATTACTATTAATTCTACAATTAAAAAAATGTGTTTACTGTATTTCTATTTTCCAACCAAAGGCAATAATAAAATGTACAGTGTATCTTAAAGTGAAGAATCAACTTGGGAAGAAATATTACTACTGAAATAATCTGTATTTAGTTCTACTTCATAAATTAACTTTGATTTGTACTATATCAAAATAAATGGAAATTTCATAGCATCCTATAATAAATAGGGACTGGTTGAATATATGGTATTTATGGAGCAGAAAATAAAATTGTAGCTGTTTAGCAAGGTTTTGAAATCTTCTCTAGAGAGACAAATACCACCAGCCAATGTAGAGTGACCCTTTATACACCTCAGAAAAGCAGCACAAATAAAATATAAATTGTAAAAGGAAAGAAACAAAATATAGTTAAAGTTAGGTATGCTCAAATTTTCCTAAAGTGATATAAAATTAATTTAATATGACATAAAGTGTGTATAAGCAGAGGACTTACTTTTTAGTTTCTTCTGTTTTACATTTGTCTCACTTATATGTCTATATCTTACTTTATAGATACAGTAGTCTGACATAATATCTAGGTGTCTATTTATATACCTGCCATTTATAATTTGAAAAGCGTTGTAACAACTAGTAATAAATGCATTCATAACCACATCTTCTCTAATCACTGCAGTGTCTGCACTGCTGTTTGGCACTCATTAGCTGAAACTGCCATTCACTTCTAATTTATGACTAGCATACAATTATGCATTATCACTATTCCAAGTGATTACTACACTGAATCTTTCTCAGATAGCGATGTGCAACACTCCATGATAAATTGTTCTGCAGTGGATAGTTCATTTCTCTCATTTACTCTATTATTTTCCTTAAAATAATCTCAAGAAAATTATACTGAAATGTGAGTACTTTCTTACAGTAAGATTATTGGATCAGTACTATTCTTACATGAAGAGGGGAAAACTATATTCATAGAAGGACGCAGACTTGGAGTTAACAAATGTGTTTGAAAATATTCTGATAAAAATGAAAGATTGGGGCAACTTTAAGGATAGAGTTTGAATTTTTCTTTAGCATGAGCATATTTTGATTGAAGACTGACAAATTTATTTAGTAATTTGACAATAAAAGTAAATATTTTATATTAAAGACCATGAAGCATGTCATGGATAACTGAAAAAAAAATTATCATTTTGGATGTGGTCATTTATAATCAAAATGTTTTATATTTTTTAACACTTTCTTTTCATTATCTATCTAGGATTTTCATAATAGATATAAGTACTAACATTACTTGTTTCTGACAAAGTTGTACACTAAATATTTCACAGGCATAATCTCATATAATTCATATAGCAACCCTGTGAGTTTCGTATTAATATCTCAACTGTACAAAGAAGGAAATAAGAGACAAAAAAGTTGCGTAGCTTAACCAACAGCAAACCAGGACTGCATAATTGTATTCATTTCCTAGAGCTGCGATAACAAAGTACCACAGACTGAGTTTCTTGTACAAAACAGAAATGTAATATTCTATTAATATCAGAGTTCTGGAGGCTGAAAGTCCAAAGTCTAAGTACTGATAGCTCCAACCTACCTCTGAGGTTTCTAGGAAAGAATCCATTCTTGCCTCTTCCAGGTCTGGTAGCTGCAAGCATTCCTTGGCTTGAGGCAGCTTAACTCCAATATCTGCCCCCTCCTTCACAGGGCCGTTCTTGTGTGCCTCTCTGTGTTCTCTCCTTTCCTTATAAGGACACCAGTTATTAGTTTTAGGTGCCCACTACTCCTCCACTATGTACAGGAGGAATCATCTCAAGATCCTTAACTAATTACGTCTGCAACCATTCTATTTCCAAATAAGGTTGCATTCTGAGGTTTCTAATGAAATTGAATTTGGGGTGAATGCTCTTCACCTTGCTACAATGGTGGAGCTGGAGGTTCTGTTCACATGTAGACATACTCTAGAGTCTATTCCCTTAAATACATATATTCTTGCCACAGACTGTACTTAGACCATATTTCATTTAGTAACCATTCCAATTATCTGGGTAGATGTTCTGTCTCTTTTACATGTAAGAATGCCCAGGTTCATGGGTCACAGATCAACATGATTTAAATTCAGAGCAACTTTTCTAAAGCACAGAATACGCCATTATCCTGCTTACAATTTTTTTTTTTAATGTGTTCCTATTCTCTTTAGAATACAAATCAAATTTCTTAAGGTAAATTTTAGGGTCCATCAGCATCTGGCCTTTCCCACCTTCTTTAGCTCAGGTCTTCCTCTCCTTTCCCAGTACTCTCTGTATCCTACCCACCCTGGCCTCTAAGCTTTCTCTCATATTGTTTCCTCTGCCCACAGCACTTCCTGCCAACATTTTTCTTCTGCCTACTCTTCCTATCTCACTTTGCCACTTCTGCTGTGTTGTCCCCTCTAACAACCTAAATTAGGCACCGTGAATCAGCTGTGGGTTCCCATAGTAATCTAAGCTGCACCTACCCTAACCCATGGTACCTTGTTATCATTGCTTCTTTAATGGTCCATCAGTTTGTAAAAGCAAATATCACCAGTGTATATTCTCAGCTGCATTTTCAGTACCTAAATAGAGTGACTGCCACTAATGTATGTTGAAAGAATAAATGAATGCAGCGAATTAAAATGGAATGCATAATATCTTTATGCATGAGACAAAGCAGAGGCAGAAAACTACCTAGCAACTCAAAACAGTATCTTCATCTTGTTTCAAAGAGGCTTATTCTGACTTTTGATGTACTGCTCCTCAAGAAGGAAACACCTGTGGGCTTCCAGCAAGCAGCTGACTCTCAGTGTATCCTTAGTGTCATTTAGTCCTGCTCTTTTTTCATGGGTCTAGAACTTCCTAATCATCTTCTAAGAATTCACATGGAATACTCACATTATCTTATTCCATTTGTCCCCACCTTGACAGTAAGTGTTGAAATACAGTGAGAAAAATATGGCACCAAGGAATAATGTGCTTGATGAGACAGTTGTGACTAAGAAGGTGATTGAGCTTGTTGCTTGGTCATGGTCCTACCTGCATCCTGGAGTTACACAAAGCCTATACTCAACCATATGCTTCCTTCAGAGCTCACCAAATATTTTAATGAAAGGGCAAGGAAACACTGTATGAAGTGCAGGGATCTATTTGACAGTTTAGACTGAGGAATTTCAATTGGTAGAACATGATGATGTACATATACCACCTGTAGTATGTGTGTGATATGTGACCTCCACTCACCCAATATGGTAACACTCATGTAGAATTCATGCAAAACATTTTACCAGGAAGCCACCTTCCCCTATGATAGAGTACACCATTATGAAACAGCATGATATGTGTATTTCAGAAAACAGTTTTCCCTGAGAAAAACATCACCACCTACAACAGGGCTCTAGTCAATTTATCTCTTGCCCCCCACCCCACTTCCAAAAAAGTTTGTCATTGTGAGAGTATCTGTAGATTTATATAATGCAACCTAATTGTTTCCAGTTAGAAAATATCAGATCACATTTATGGAGGGGTAACCCACCTTTCAGAAAAAAAAGTAAAACTTTTTAGACATTTCAGTTTTTTTTAGCAGTATACTTTGTAAAATGTTTTCCATGCAAAATTTGGTAAATCTCTCTTCCTAACAGTGTTGTTAAGCTTATTAAGGGTTATTCCCCCTCTAATGAAAATTGAGAATTGGTGAGTTGATTTTCAGTTCCAGAAGATCTGTAGGTGTTCTATCCACTGTTGTAACCTCAATGTCTAAAATCAGTCATAGTAGGTACTTAATAAATATTTAAATAAATACACATCTATGAAAGAAATGTACTATAGCTTTAACTCATTCGCTGACCACAGCAAACCTGATATCCCAAGGAACTTTTCATAGTCTTCATTTTTCATATCAACTTGAGAACTTATTGTTTACTATTTAAATCCCTCATTATATATGTCATTGGAGGACTGTTTCTCACACCAGTTGAGGGAATTGATTCAGAAGTTTTTGCTGCAGTGAAGGATTGGAATGGAAAGTCTAAGTGACATTTTCCTGTTTCATCTTCCCAGCACTACTTGTACATTTTCTTATAATTACACAAATTTAATTTCTAGAGGGAAAGTTGTTAAAGTTTTGAAGGTGTTAGAGAAACAGATAGTTGAAGTGATTTGATAGCAGTCTGAGAGTGAAAGTGATATTCTTTAAGGCATATTTGTTTAAAATATGACAATCTGAGAAATTTGCTTGGCTTCCACAATGCTGTTCTCCATAGTTACAGCAAGGTATGGTCTGGCTATATTCCAGTGTTCTATGTGATTAATCACCATAGATTATTACAAAATGGGTTGCCATTTCAGAACATGAGTCTTTAAGTAAAAAACAAAGTTATGAAGTAATTTAGAGAACACTGACTATAAGCATTTGGCATAAGCCTTTGCAACCACTTATCCCCCAGTCATATGTTTATTAAGAAAATAATATAGTCATAAGTTGCTCAGTCATGTCCAACTCTTTGTGACCCCACGTACTATAACCTACCAGGCTCTTCCGTCCATGGGATTTCCCAGGCAAGAATACTGGAGTGGGTTGCCATTTCCTTCTCTAGGGGATCTTCCCAACCCAGGGATTGAACCCGGGTCTCCCACATTGTAGGCAGACGCTTTACCATCTCAGCCACCAGGGGAGTCCTATGTTTATTAAGAAAATAATACAATTTACCATAATATGTTTGCTTCATTTACTTTATGAAGAAATATAGTACTTATGGATTATTTTCATTTAAAGTAAAACATTTAAATGAAAGACAAATAATGACTAGCCCTATTCCCTGGATGCATTATTTTATTCTATTTTACTTTATTTTCTTTTCTTTTGGAATTTAACCAAATTTAACCAGAGTTGTTAATAATATGGAATTTTTAAAATTTATTATATGTTTAATTATAATAGATTAATTTTCTGATTGTTTTATAATTTATAATTGATTTATGTTTAAAAATTATCATAAAATGTGATCTCCAGTTATTCAACTTGCCCATAAAAAGATTTCCAAGTAAAATAAGATCATATTTCTTTAAAAAACCCAATCTTAGGTTTTTCCTTCCCCACAAAGGCCTGTGGTAACATAAAATTTATATGCACCATTGTCTGGAAATTCCATAGAAGAAAATTATTGGTGCCTTTGGATGATAGTTGGGTTGAATTTCTCTATTTTCTTTCCCTACATGCTTACTATGAGTAGGAATACCCAGCATGGACTTTTACCACCATCATAATCCATTTATTTTATAGTTGTGGCATTTAGTTGAATCCTGCAAGTATAATATCAGTTCTCCATTCAGTATTTTTTCATAAGTGCATTATAAGTCATAATCCTGTACTCTCTGCTCTCATGTTTTTGTCAGAACCTATTACATCAGTGAAGAAATCTTTGTTTCTTTCAAGGTCTTGAACATGCTCAGAGCTCATTTAAGTTTTCTAAAACTGAAACAAATCCAGCTAATTATCCCTTGACCTGTATTAACAACCCAGCTGGTGGAGCCCATATTTAGCCTATTGAATATAAAATTATAATAAAATTGACTTGCACCCTTCCTTCACATTGTGAACATGTTAAATATTAGAAAGAATTTTAAAGCTGCTTATTTTTTTCTCTTTTAGGCATGATCAATCACTTTTCTATGGTCTCAAACCAATGTTGCTCTTAAACTCCTATAATATCTGTTCCTATGCAACAGAGCAGAAATTCGGAGGGGGGAAGTTACCATCTGCAGTGGCTGTCATCACCTGCAGGAGTTTTTTACTTGCCTGCTGATGTAATTGAGGCATGGTTGATTTTCAGCATACTACAAGCAATTCCTTTGTTTCTCTGAAAACACAGTATGTGAAATCTTATGTATACTTTAACTCTTTAAAAGGCCAATTGATTCTTTTCTATGGGTTGGTAATAAGTTTATCACTTGCAAAAACACTTGGAAAATCAAGTGTAAGACATTTTAAAACCTGCTTTTAAGTAATGTTGCAGACAACCACCATCAGTAGACTCAAGAAACTATACCTAAAATATGCGTGGTAGGCATAAGCAATCCTCTACTCAAGTCTGGTTGAAGGAAAACCAAGGCATATTCCACATTTTTGTCAAAGTATGGGAAATTTTGTGATTCATGCACATACTAAAAGAAAGTTGCTACTTTAGACAAAGGATATGTGTTAGTTAATAGCTAAAAAGCATAAACTGAATTAAGTTTCTCAGATTAACTAGCTGTCATTTGAAGAGATAGCTGTGTTACAATGAAATTAGAAGGATCTATATTTGATGAAGCTCTAAGAATCATGAATTGTAGTTCAGTTCAGTTGCTCAGTCATGTCCGACTCTTTGCGACCCCTTGAACCGCAACATGCCAGGCCTCCCTGTCCATCATCAACTCCTGGAGTTTACCCAAACTCATGGCCATTGAGCCGGTGATGGCATACACCATCTCATCTCTGTCATCCCCGTCTTCTGTTGCCTTAAGTCTTTCCCAGCATCAGGGTCTTTTCAGGTGAGTCAGCTCTTGGCATCAGGTGGCCAAAGTATTGGAGTTTCAGCTTCAACATCAGTCCTTCCAATAAACACCCAGGACTGATCTCCCTTAGGGTGGACTGATTGGGTCTCCTTGCAGTCCAGGGGACTTTCAAGAGTCTTCTTCAACTCCACGGTTAAAAAGCATCAATACTTCGATGCTCAGCTTTGTTTATAGTCCAACTCTCACATCCATACATGACCAGTGGAAAAATCATGCCCTTGACTAGACAGACCTTTGTTGTCAAAATAAAGTCTCTGCTTCTTAATATGCTGTCTAGGTTGGTCATAACTTTCCTTCCAAGAAGTAAGCATCTTTTAATTTCATGGCTGCAGTCACCATCTGCAGTGATTTTGGAGCCCAGAAAAATAGTCAGCCACTGTTTCCACTGTTTCTCCATCAGTTTGCCATGAAGTGATGGGACCGGATGCCATGATCTTCTTTTTCTGAATGTTGAGCTTTAAGCCAACTTTTTCACTCACCTCTTTCACTTTCATCACGAGGCTCTTTAGTTCCTCTTCACTTTCTGCCATAAGGGTGGTATCATCTGCATATCTGAGGTTATTGTTATTTCTCCCAGAAATCTTGATTCTAGCTTATGCTTCTTCCAGCCCAGCATTTCTCATGATGTACTCTGCATATAAGTTAAATAAGCAGTGTGACAATATACAGCCTTGACATACTCCTTTTCCTATTTGGAACCAGTCTGTTGTTCCATGTTCAGTTCTAACTGTTGCTTCCTGACCTGCATACAGGTTTCTCAAGAGGCAGGTCAGGTGGTCTGGTATTCCCATCTCTTTCAGAATTTTCCACAGTTTATTAAGATCCACACAGTCACATTGTCACCTGCTTATTTAACTTACATGCAGAGTACATCACAAGAAACGCTGGGCTGGAAGAAGCACAAGCTGGAATCAAGATTGCCAGGAGAAATATCAATAACCTCAGATATGCAGATGACACCACCCTTATGGCAGAAAATTAAGAGAAACTAAAAAGCCTCTTGATGAAAGTAAAAGAGGAGAGTGAAAAAGTTGGCTTAAAGCTCAACATTCAGAAAACTAAGATCATGGCATCTGGACCCATCTCTTCATGGCAAATAGATGGGGAAACAGTGGACAGTATCAGGCTTTATTTTGGGAAGCTCCAAAATCACTGCAGATGGTGACTGAAGCCATGAAATTAGAAGACGCTGACTCCTTGGAAGGAAAGCTATGACCAACCTAGACAGCACATTGAAAAGCAGAGACATTACTTTGCCATCCTAGTCAAGGCTATGGTTTTCCAGTAGTCATGTATGGATGTCAGAGTTGGATTGTAAAGAAAGCTGAGTGCCAAAGAATTGATGCTTTTGAACTGTGGTGTTGGAGAAGACTCTTGAGAGTCCCTTGAACTGCAAGGAGATCCAACCAGTCCATTCTAAAGGAGATCAGTCCTGGGTGTTCATTGAAAGGACTGATGCTAAAGCCAACTCATGTGAAGTGTTGACTCATTGGAAAAGACTCTGATGCTGGGAAGGATTGGGGGCAGGAGGAGAAGGGACGACAGAGGATGAGATGATGGCTGGATAGCATCACCGACTCAATGGATGTTAGTTTGAGTGAACTCCGGGAGTTGATGATGGACAGGGAGGCCTGGCGTGCTGTAATTCATGAGGTCGCAAAGAGTCAGACATGACTGAGTGACTGAACTGAACTGAAACTGAACTGAACACAATCAAAGGCTTTGGCATAGTCAATAAAGCAGAGTAGATATTTTTCTGGAACTCTCTTGCTTTTTTGATGATCCAGCAGATGTTGCCAGTTGAATCTCTGGTTCCTCTGCCTTTTCTAAAGACCAGCTTGAACATCTGGAAGTTCATGGTACACGTATTGCTGAAGCCTGGCTTGGAGAATTTTGAGCATTACTTTCCTAGCGTGTGAGATGAGTGCAATTGTGTGGTAGTTTGAGCATTCTTTGGCATTGCCTTTCTTTGGGATTGGAATGAAAACTGACCTTTTCCAGTCCTTGTGGCCACTGCTGAGTTTTCCAAATTTGCTGGCATATTGAGTGCAGCACTTTCACAGCATCATCTTTCAGAATTTGAGATAGCTCAACTGGAATTCCATCCCCTCCACTAGCTTTGTTCATAAGTGATGCTTCCTAATGTCCACTTGACTTCACATTTTAGGATTTCTGGCTCTAGGTGAGTGATCACACCATTGTGATTATCTGGTCTTTCTCATTCTATTGTTTTCCTCTATTCTTTACATTGATCACTGAGGAAGGCTTTCTTCTCTCTCCTTGATATTCTTGGAACTCTGCATTCGAATTGGTATATATTTACTTTTCTCCTTTGCTCTTCACTTCTCTTCTTTTCAGAGCTATTTGTAAGGCCTCCTCAGACAGCCATTTTGCTTTTTGCATTTCTTTTTCTTGGGTATAGTCTTGATCCCTCTCTCCTATACAGTGTCACAAACCTCCATCCATAGTTCATCAGGCACCCTGTCTATCAGATCTAGTCTCTGAAATCTATTTCTCAGTTCCACTTCATAATCATAAGGAATTTGATTTAGGCCGTACCTGAATGGTCTAGTGGTTTTCCCTGCTCTCTTCAATTTAAGTCTGAACTTGACAATAAGGAATTCATGATCTGAGCCACAGTCAGCTCCAGTCTTGTTTTTGCTGACTGTATAGAGCTTCTCCATCGTTGGCTGCAAAAAGTGTAATCAATTCGATTTCTGTGTTGGCCATCTGGTGATGTCCATGTGGAGCGTCTTCTCTTGTGTTTTAGGAAGAGGATGTTTGCTATGACCAATGCATCCTCTTGGCAGAGCTCTATTAGCCTTTGTTCTGCTTCATTCTATACTCCAAGGCCAAATTTGCCTGTTACTCCAGGTGTTTCTTGACTTCCTACTTAAGCATTCCAGTCCCCTATAATGAAAAGGACATCTTTTTGGGTGTTAGTTCTGAAAGGTCTTATAGGTCTTCATAGAACCATTCAACTTCAGCTTCTTCAGTGTTACTGGTCGGGGCATAGGCTTGGATTACCATGATATTGAATGGTTTGCCTCAGAAATGAACAGAGATCATTCTGTCATTTTTGAGATTGCATCCAAGTACTGTATTTCGGACTCTTGTTGACTATGATGATTACTCCATTTCTTCTAAGGGATTCTCGCCCACATTGGTAGATATAATGGTCATGTGCTTAAATTCACCCATTCCAGTCCATTTTAGTTCACTGATTCCTAAAATGTTGACGTTTATTCTTGTCACCTCCTGTTTTACCACTTCCAGTTTGCCTTGATTCATGGACCTTACATTGCAGGTTCCCATGCAATATTGCTCTTTACAGCATCGGACCTTGCTTCTATCACCAGTCACATCCACAACTGGCTCTTGTTTTTGCTTTGTCTCCATCGCTTCATTCTCTCTTGAATCATTTCTTCAATGATCTCTGGTAGCATATTGGGCACCTACCAACCTGGGGAATTTATCTTTCAGTGGCCTATCTTTTTGCCTTTTCATACTGTTCATGGGGTTCTCAAGGCAAGAATACTGAAGTGGTTTTCCATTCCCTTCTCCAGTGGACCACATTCTGTCAGACCTCTTCACCATGACCTGTCCGTCTTGGGTTGTCCCACATAGCATGGCTTAGTTTCATTTAGTTAGACAAGGCTGTGGTCCACATGATCGATTTGGTTAGTTTTCTGTGATTGTAGTTTCAGACTGTCTGCCCTATGATGCCCCCTCTCAACGCCTACCATCTTACTTGGGTTTCTCTTACCTTGGACGGGGGTATCTCTTCATGGCTGCTCCAGCAAAGCACAGCCACTGCTCCTTACCTCGACGTGGGGTATCACTCACGGCCCCCACTCCTGATGTTGGATGTGGAGTATCTCCTCTTGGCTGCTCCTGTGCTGCACAGAACTAAAATGAACCCATATTTTAAAAATTTAAGCCTGCAAATTATTTCTGGCTTCTACAAATAGCAAATATTAGTTGAATGAATGAGGGGGGTTATTGATCATTTGATGGCACAGATGTTAGCATTCTACATCAATGTTTTGCACATGGTTACTGAATTAGTGAATAAAGCAAAAGATATAATTATTTCTATCTAGATTGGCCATTTTATCACATGGTATACTACACAAGCCCAGAAAAACATTGATGCATTTGTAATCTCTTACTCTTTAAATATGCTGGATGAATACTGGCTTTTTTTTTTTTTAATCTTTGTTACCAGGATCAAATAATGCTATTGCCTAAAGAGAGGAGAAAGAGTAGCCTCTCAAACATTTTTCTGGTGATTGGAATATGAGTTCAATATTCATTTCCCAAATGTAATATTCTATATGCTAGTTTAAATTAGTGAATTCTATTAGGAAGATAATACATGCTTAATTAAAAATGAACCAGTACATTCCAATATAGCAAATAATATGTAAAATCCAAAATTGTAAGAAACAATGGGTAGATGAACAACTCAGGTTTTCCTTAGCCCTTTTCCATGAGTAAATAAAGTATATTACCTTGATCTTCACAAACTTCCATGCAAAGCAGAGATCCTAGGTCCAGGATATATGATCAGTCAGGAGAAGCTTAAGGAAAATCAAACATCCTTGAGTTTAAGAAGGAGACTCCAAAGCATTTTCTAAAAGGATCTTTCAGACTAAAATGTTTCTCCAAAAAAAACCAAAAATTTGTTGAGGTTTGGGGCAGTTCTACAATTCATTTTGGAAGCCCATGGGAAAGATTTAAAATGTGTATTGACAAAACCACTATGTTATACAAATCCAATATATCATTCACATCATAAATTATGAAGAACTTCCTAAGTATCCATCTGTGGAGGGTAACTTTGTTTAAACCCAGTGTTGCATTTATAATACATTCAGCTGCAGGGGACAAAACCTCCCTAAATCTAATTGAACTTTACAGACATACATTGTCTTGCTTAAGACTGGAGATAGAGTAGTCCCTTGGTATGTGCAGGGAATTAATTCCCAGACTTCCTGGGATATGAAAACCTGCAGGCAGTTAAGTTCCTTTAAAATTGCATAGTTAAGTTGGCCCTATGTCTAGGGGATCCAGTGATAGGGAGCTTTCACGGTACATGATTCTAGGTTTTGTTTAGTGGATCGATACTGTCATACATTTGATTTGGTTCAGAATTTTTATATTTCCCTTGGCTGTAGCTTTACATTCACAAGACAGCCAGCGTTGTTTCCAACATTAAATCTCAAGTCTTCATATAGCAAATATTAAGCACAAAGACAGTGATTGTTAGAACACTGGGAAATAATTCTCTGTGTGACCCTTGATTACTGTATCAGGGAAGGAAATCATTTCCCAGAACTTCTCAAATGGTTCAGAATCTTGTTTTATTGTCTAGAATTTGTATACAAGTTAAAGGATACAGTCCATGGCTAAACTAACAACTAGCTGAAGGAATAGAACCCTGTTTGGTTTAGACCAATTACTGATCACCATATAGGGCTAATGGATAGAAAACTAATATTGACTGCTGTATCCAGTATTTCCTTAGGGTAAGTATGGAACTCTCTTTCATGAACTCTCAATAATTAAATATACTGTGGAGAATATTTCTTTTGTTTTCATGTTTAGTTCAGTCATGTCCGACTCTTTGCCACCCCATGAACCGCAGCACGGCAGGCCTCCCCGTCCATCACCAACTCCCGGAGTTTACCCAAACCCATGTCCATTGAGTCGGTGATGCCATCCAACCATCTCATCCCCTTTTCCTGCCCTCAATCTTTCCCAGCATCAGGGTCTTTTCAAATGAGTCAGCTCTTCACAACAGGTAGCCAAAGTATTAGAGTTTCAGCTTCAATATCAGTCCTTCCAATTAACACCCAGGACTGATCTCCTTTAGGATGGACTGGTTGGATCTCCTTGTAGTCCAAGGGACTTTCAAGAGTGTTCTCCAACACCACAGTTCAAAAGCATCAATTCTTCAGTGCTCAGCTTTCTTTATAGTCCAACTCACATCCATACATGATCACTGGAAAAACTATACCCTTGACTAGACAGCCCTTTTTTGCAAAATAATGTCTCTGCTTTTTAATATGCTATCTAGGTTGGTCATAACTTTCCTTCCAAGAAGTAAGCATCTTTTAATTTCATGGCTGCAGTCACCATCTGCAGTGATTTTGGAGCCCAGAAAAATAAAGTCAGCCACTGTTTCCACTGCTTCCCCATCAGTTTGCCATGAAGTGATGGGACCGGATGCCGTGATCTTCGTTTTCTGAATGTTGAGCTTTAAGCCAACTTTTTTACTCTCCTCTTTCACTTTCATCAGGAGGCTCTTTAGTTCTTCTTCACTTTCTGCCATAAGAGTTGTGTCATCTGCATATCTGAGGTTATTGATATTTCTCCCAGCAATCTTGATTCCAGCTTGTGTTTCTTCAAGCCCAGCATTTCACATGATGTACTCTGCATATAATTTAATTAAGCAGGGTGACAACATACAGCCTTGACATACTCGTTTCCCTATTTGGAACCAGTCTGTTGTTCCATGTCCAGTTGTAACTGTTGCTTCCTGACCTGCATACAGGTTTCTCAAAAGGCAGGTCAGGTGGTCTGATAATTCCCATCCCTTTCAGAATTTTCCACAGTTTATTGTGATCCACACATTTAAAGGCCTTGTCATAGTCAATAAAGCAGAAGTAAATGTTTTTCTGAAACTCTCTTGCTTTTTGAATGATCCAGTGGATGTTGGCAATTTGATCTCTGGTTCCTCTGCCTTTTCTAAAACCAGCTTGAATATCTAGAAGTTCATGGTTCACGTATTGCTGAAGCCTAGCTTGGAGAATTTTAAGCATTACTTTACTAGTGTGTGAGATGAGTGCAATTGTGCAGTAGTTTGACCATTCTTTGGCATTGCCTTTCTTTGGGAGTGGAATGAAAACTGATTATACGTAAATGAAATAATTAAATATTCTTTTTCCTTTTCAAACATAAAACAGTCTTTCAGTGATGTAGCTATCTATTACTGCATAACAAACCACCCCAAACATAGAGGCATAAAATAGTAACCACTTAATTTTGCCCACAGTTTCTGTGGATCATGAACTCATTCAGGGCAGAATGGGATTGGCTTGTGTCTCGGAAATGATTGAGACCTCTTCTGGGAAGAATTGAATATCTGGGAGTGACTTGGAAGACTAAAAACTCTTCATTCAAATGCTTGGCACCTCTGTTGTAGGAGTCAAATACTGGGCTTAGGTAGGACTGTTGACCAGGTCATCTATACATGACCTTTCCCTGGCAACTGAATTCCAAGAAAGAAAAATCCAAGAAGAATAATCTGAAGAGTGAGCATTACAAAAGAACAAAGTAGAACCCATATGGCTTTCTTTGATCTACCCTTAAATTTCTTGTTTCATGATTCTATCACCTTCTGTTGGTAAGCTGATCACTAAGGCTAAGCACGATTTAAGAGAAGTGAACTTAGATTCCACTATTTGACTGAGTCTTAATGCAGAAGAACATGTTGGGTACAAGAAACTACTGTTTTTGTATATCTTTGGAAAATACCATCAGCTACAAGTATAAGATGAAGGTGATGAGCATGCAAATAATAATAATGGCATTATGATTGAACTTAAACATTTTCAGGTATGATCTCTGTGCAACTTGAACTTTCAACTCAAGATATGTTTTGAGGTGAGAAAAGAGTAACACCCCTAATAATGTTGATGTTCAATATTCTTCATGTAGAATAGTCTGATGTAATGTAGAACCATAATTCCTGAACAACATGGCTGTATAAATTAACAGAAAGATTCACAATATATTATTTTCTTGATCTCAGTTCATATTTACTTCATAACAAGTTCTGATTATACATTTTCACAAGTGATGCTTGTGTAACAAATGTATGGTTCAAAAATGAGGAAGTGATTCTAAATATGTTTAATCAAACAGATTATCTTTGGGAGCTTTTAAGAAACGAATATGTGTATTCAATATAAATAGTCATAAAATATATGTTTTATTTTATAAAATAAAAATCCCACAGGGGTGGTGGGAGTATTAATTAACATGACATTTGAGAAAGCAGTGTGGGTAAAATAAAGGTTCATATAACCTTTGATGTAGCAGTTGCACTTGTATGAATTTATGCTTTAGCTGTACCTACAATCTTAGCATTCAAAGGCTATTTATCAGCATTGAATAAGCAAAATATCTGTTTACTCCACCTTTAAGACATGAAGGTTAACAGTGCTCTGCCTTCTCCCTGTAAAACAAAATGAGTGCTGATGACCTCTCAGAACTAGTGGCTGCTTTTTCTTTAGTACACTCCTGACTGTGGTTCATGAATCACCTAGGACTTTTCCTATAGTTTCTGGGTGACTCTTCAAACACTGAAAAGAAGGAGGCTATATCTACATGTATGCATTATGGAAAGATAGTTTAGGTATATTGTAAAGGTAAGCAATCTGTTTATAGTATATTATATATAGGACTATCTTATTTATGTTAACAAAAAGTCTGAAATAGATATTAAAATATTGTCATTTATACACTTTCTGGAAAGATATGCAAAAATTAGTCCCCAGTTTCTTGGAGGAGTGATACTGGTGGTTTCTGGAACAAGAGTGATTATTTATACTTAAAAAAAATAGGGATTAAAAAAATTTTTTAAGTGATTATAATATTTTTGTTGGTGGTATTTAAAATACTACAAAGGTGATTCTAATACCCATCCAGGCTTGAGGACCACTGTCATTAATGTAGTCAGATTTTTAGGTGAGAGTAAGAAAAATGAAAGATGTAATTCCAGAAAAATACATGAAAAATTTAGAAGGAATGGAGTAAAAGTCCAAGATATTTTTTAGCAGTGTATTCTTTGAGGGAAATCAATGGGAAACACTTTTTATTCTCCTAAATTAGCATTTGTAAATGCAATAATAAGATATGCTTTAACATATCATTATCTAAGAAATAGGTTCATCTTAATTTCTAAACGATTTTTAAGTATATTGAATAGAGCCAGCTAGGACAGATTTTCATTATAAAGTGATACCATTATACCAATGATTGCAGGCTAATTCCCCACTTAAAGAATCTGACCACTGACCATGCTAGATCAAGAGGGTTTAATTTCCTTTGTAAATGTTCATTCCTGCTCATTTTACATGTGAGCAAGTAAAATGGTAGTTTAATAAAGCAAGAAATCATTTTTAAAGGGAGAATGTGTAAAAGCAAATGCTGTGGATTTTTGTCACAATAATTATACACTTCCCTTTACTATCATCCCCTGACATATCTGTGTAACACCAAAAGGAAATCATGTTTTCTGATTTGTTTTCTATAACCTTTTAAATGATGCCCATGCCTGTATTGACCTTTAGTGTTGGCAAGTGCACACTGGATGATTGTCTTTAGGAAATAGGTTGTAATAATAGATCCCTTTCCTCCTGTCTTATCTGACATTTTGGCATTCATCACTTTTAAAGTTTGTACTGGATTTTTTTTTTTTTTCATGAAAGCCCTACTTTTGCTTGCCAGTAGTAGAGTTTGTCTGTCATTTTCCCCCATTCCCAAGGATTCTGAAGATGTATAAATATATTAATATTAATAAAATTAGCATATTTAGATACTGCCCTCAAGTTTAAGATTATTTTATTAATTCTTATAAAAACTGTTGTCAGATTTATTATCCCAGTTTTACAAGTGAAAAAAATTGGAGCTCAGATAAGTTTGTGATTTTTCCCAACTCACATAACTATCAATGCGTATGTGCTAAGTTGGCTTCAGTTGTGTTCGATTCTTTGCAACCCCATGGACTCTGGGGTCCCTTTGTCCATGGGGATTTTCCAGGAAAGAATACTGAAGTGGGTTGCCATACCTTCCTCCAGTCATGACCCAGGGATTGAATCCATGTCTCTTTCTCCTGCATTAGCAGGCGGATTCTTTACCGCTAGCACCACCCCAGTGGTAAATGTCAAAATGGAATTCCAACCTAGGTCTATTTGATTCCAGATCTCTGCTCTTATATACCTTTTTTTTTTTTTAATAAGGATGTTATCTTTGCAAAGTTCTTTGCAGTTTACCAAATATTTTCATTTATAAACAGCTCATTTAGTCACACAACCTGCCAAATAGGTTAAGTGACTAGAAATAATAAGTGACTCAGTGCTAGGGGCTGGATCCCCTATCTACTGACTTCCAAATCACTTCTCACAGGGATTGCCTCTAATTTAAATACTGTTAGCATTTTACAAAGTGGACAAACTTAATGTTACCCATAAACATAGAAATTAACTTTGTAGCTCTGTTTTCAAGCCAGGGACAAGCAATGTTCAATAAAACCTGTATCAGAGTTGATTCAAACATTCTACTTCAAGAAATAGGCAGAGGAAATTCTTGATTTGGAATTAGACACAAATTTTGGGCATGAAAGTACTAAATGATGGGCAGTTAGGGATTTGAGCATAACCTCTGCTCACTCATAAATTCAGTTCAAATGGATGGACTTCATAAGTTGCTTCATCTGTTTGGACTGCTGTAACAAAAATACCATAGACTGGGTTGCTTACAAAAAGCAAAGATCCATTTCTTATAGTGCTGGAGATTGGGAAACCCAGGACGAGGGCACTTCTAGATTTGGTGTCAGATGAGGATCTTTGTTAGTTCATAGACAGCCATCTATTTATTGTGTCCTCCCAAGGCAGAAGGGGAAAGTGAGCTCTCTGGATCTGACTCTCACTTTTCTGGACTCTAATCCCACCTCCCAAAGTGCCTACCTTCTAATACCTTCACATGGGGGATTAGATTTCAACATATGAATTTGGGGAAGACACACACTTTCAGCATATAGCAATAAGTGAGTGTTGCTTCTCAGTAAGCCTAAAATATTACCAAGAAACTGCTTAGGCACTGTGACAATATGATAAAATCTTCTGTTTCTGCTTGATAAAAGTCTGATATACGGGCATTATTGTAATTTGTTTATGGGAAAGTTAAGAGTCATCAAATTATACAAGCTATGGAGTTAATATTATGCTAAATGATGCCTGAGGAAAATGAACATAATTTTATTTTGTATTCTGGCATTCAAGGAATCTTGTCTCAATGGATTTTTTTTTTTTTTTTTTTTTTGCTTTCTACAAAATACATAGTACATTTAATAAAGGGTAATTTTATAAGAACTGTTTCCAGACTGAGCTGAATTTACTACTATGATCTAGGCAATAAAATTATCCAAAATTAGATTCCTGCTTATTTCTAAGTCTGGGAAATATAGACCTTAATGATGGAACAAATGTTTAGCCCAGCAGATTAGCTCTGAGTGTCCTAATGAGCCACTAATGTTCATGGGAATACTGGACAGAGTTTAGGATGGATGCAAGAAATAAAAGCCCAATAATAGTAAAATAATTAATTTGAGGCCTGTTCTGGCCATTAAAAATTCTACTTTAATAGGAAATAAAGGTAACTTACATTTTAATTTTATGCTATGATAATTTTCTAGACAGTGTAACGCCCTTGTAAAATTATATGTAGTTGCTTTTTATCAGATACAAATTTGTGTGGCAATAAACCTATAAGGACCTACTTTATTAACAAATGTCTTCTTGTAAATTTAACCTTAGAATATAAAACAAAGCACAAAGAAACTAGTAATCTTATTTTTAGTAGGATTACTAGAAGAACATGTTTATTCAAGAACCAGTGTCACAAGAAGTTTCATAAGTCAAGCTCCCATGTCTTTTACGTAGTAGATGGTCAATAAATTTCAATGAGTTAATTTGATTAAAAGAGGTGTGTGAGATTTTAACATTTATATAAGCATGACAAATACTCTATAGACTGTTTTTTAGATAGTTTATATCAATCTTGTTGACCTAAAAGTGTACCATATACTAATGCTAATACCATCTGTTGACACCTTTCTGAGTGAATGCATATTTGCCTTAGTGCCTACCTATAAAAGTTCTTAGTTTGAGATTTAGGGGATCAAAGATTATCTAAGTGAATTTACCTTGATATCATTTCTATGATGTATAATTTTTGACGTAGGTGATCGAGAAAATATGTTATATAATCTCAACTGAATTTTCATCTTTTGATTATATCCTGCCTTGTGGTTTTTATTTATTTACTCAAGTTATCTGTGGAAACTACTGGGGAAAAAAATGTTTTCCTATGTGTAAAGGTTTTCATTTCACAAAGTATCAGTCAGAAATAATGTCTTAGGTCACTTAATGGAATGTTGTCATGAAAATAATTAAAATAAGACTTAGATATGAAGAAATATGTATGAGTCTTAAAAAGTCTATGAAAACTTAAAAAATAAGTTTTTTTGGTAATTAAGCCATTAAGAAACACCAATGTTAAGAGGACGACAAACTTAAATATTAGGTTTTAGTGTTCAGTCGTATCTGACTCTTTGTGACCCCATGGACTGTAGCCTGCCAGGTTCCTCTGTCCATGGGATTCTCCAGGCAAGAATAATAGAGTGGGTTGCCATACCCTTCTCCAGGGGATCTTCCTGACTCAGGGATTGAACCTGGGTTTCCCATACTGCAGTCAGATCCTTTACTGTCTGAGCCACCAGAGAAGCCCAAATTAGGTTTATTTAGACCAAAAATAGATCAGACTCCAGAGACACAGAAAATTATATTTAGCATGACCATGTGTATTTAAAATTCCTTGCCATACATGTTTATAAAATAACTTACCTTACTGATATCTTCAACCATTAAGGAACATTGTGGAAAAAAGATATGTTGAGAAGGGCAGATATTGTAAAAGTTTAATTGATTGAAATTTGAAATTCCACATTTTGGTATAGACTAGGAGTAAAAAATATATTTATATTGTTTAACCCGGTGGGTTGTGTTACCAGCTTGAAAAATAGTGAAGGGGCGAAGAGATATGATTTGGAAGAATGATTAGTTTATTATTATTTTTTTTAATCAGATGGTTCCAGAGGTCTGGAATTCATGGGAGAGATCTTGACTATATGTATAAATCATCATGTTATAAACATGATAACAGATGACTGCAAACACATTAAATTAGGCAGAGGGGGGGAAATCAGCAGTCATATGTCCTTTGCATTGACATAATGAATGAGATTTTAATGCTATAGACAAGAAAAAATACTAAGATAATATCAATAAAGGATTCATTTAATCTGTCTGGGAGGAATTAAGGAAAATTTCATATAGATGACAACATTATGACCAGAAAGCTTGGTCCTAAAAGATTAATTAGATCTTGTAGTGGTAGTGTAGGACTAAAGGGAGATTAATGTCCTGTGAGTTGATGCCCCTGACGTTTTTGAGACTAAGTACTCATCAAAATTTTGAAAGTGATGAATCAGTGTTACATCAGACAGTCTTGGGAGTAATGTGATTCCCTGGACTATAAGAAAGTCTCCTCTTATTCGTTTCTTTATCTCCATTATTTCATAGCTTTTGTCTGGACTGATTTATAGGGAGACAAAAGTTTTATTTTCCAGTTAAAAGTTAGGCTTAAGTGTGAAAATGTCTGCTTAAGTTAACATACAGATGTGAATAAATGTACATCTTGAAACCTGTTATCTCTCATTTTGGGGAAAGGGATTAGAAAGTTAGAAGATGTAGATGCTAAAGGAAATTATATCCTAAGTGGGGAAATACAATAAAAAGAGAAGGCTAAAGGCATTGAATTTCACCTCACAATTTTGTCATGAAAATGCTACAGTTATACTCAGGAGATGTAGACAAACAGAAAATGTTAAAAAGGTCCTTCATGACCTATACTAATTGCATGCACTTCTGTGAAAACTGTATTAATTTAGAATGATAAAGGAGAACATGAAAAAAGAGACTTATAATAGACATTACAGGATAGATGAGGTTCTAAAATATGATAAATACAATGTGGATATTTTAGAAAAATTTATCATTAATGGCTCAATTTAATAAGAATATTCATGAAAGACAGAAAAAAAATGTCTATTACCAGTCATATTGGAAGGTTGCATTGCAGATGAAATATTTGGAAAGTAGTTAAAGTGAAAAGTGAAAGTTATTTGCACTCTTTGTGATTCCATGGACTATATATAGCCTGCCAGGCTCCTCTGTCCCTGGAATTCTCCAGGCAAGAGTACTGGAGTGAGTTGCCATTTCCTTCTCCAGAGGATCTTCCAGACCCAGGAACTGAACCCAGGTCTCCTTCATTTCAGGCAGATTCTTTACCAACTGAGCTACTAGGGAAGACCAGAAAGTAGTTAGAGATCATATTATAAAATATCTTTAATTCTGGAATAATGCTTATAAACTTAATTCTGTGGCAATGAAGAGCTATTTGATGACATTAAGCACAAAATTGCATAATCAATGTAGAGCTTTAGAATAATTAATTAAATAAGAGTGCCTAGAATGGTGGTAAGATGGTAAGGAAACTCTGTAAGTTCTCTAATGGCAAAGGGGCCTTATTGATTTGCTAGCAGTAAGTTTTTATTCATATGAACATTTGGACTTTGTTAAGCAATTTTATAGTACCAGTGAATATAGGTAGGTGTGTTGAATTATTTCCAAAATCCAATTGACATGTAAGTTGTAATTATTGCTTGAGTGATAATTGAGAAATATTTGGCCACATATAATACACTGTTTTACAAAGAGCTTAATTAGTGTAGGCTTTATTCCTCTAACTGAAAAAAAAGAAGCATTCTCTTGCTATACATCTTCAACAGTGTTATTTTCACTGATCATGAATCACTGTGTATTGATTTGTATTTACCCATAAAACTCTGATTTTATATCTATTTGTTTCAGTCCATTTTTGTATTGTGTGAAATTCTCCAACAAGAATTGGTTTATGTAACTTTAGTGCTTATAAAGCTGGGTTTTAGAGACTCAGATTACCCAAGCAAATAATCTAATGATATCTTGCTTACCCTTGAATTTAATCCTGTACTATAGCTAATTTGTGTTTAGTTGTCTGCACTATAGACTAAGCCTCAAAATAAGCCAGAGTGGACAAAGCAAACCTCACTGAAGTATGCACTAGGATATAGGCATGGCTTTCAGTTTAGCATCCTTTCTGCTCTCTGTGGAACACTGATTCACAAGATTAATCTTGAATACCATGTTCAGAGACAAATCAGTTTTGGAATACCTATGGATTACCTCTATGGCAGAGCCCTTATTGACGTTAATATACTAAATGCTCTGAGAGTCCCTGCAATAAGGAAACCCGATTATTTTAATTAGTGTCTATATACACAAATAGTTCCGTGAAACCCATTTTGGAAAATGCTTATTTTACTTCATAGATAAGACAAACGAGGTTTTCAGAGACCAAGTCCTTATAAGCAGTTGGTAGCAGAATAAAAACCATAGTCCAGGTTTTCAGATTTTATTTTCAAGCCCTTTTTCCTAGGCTGTGTTACTACAAATCTCAGATGCTCTGCAGTGAGAATTTAGACCAAGTAAACTTTGCTGACCATTAAGATGCACAGAAGGTAAAACAGGGATATTTCCTGCTGATGTACCTGATATGTACTGACGGAGAATTTCACAAAGCCTGTATAGCTTTTGAAGTATCAATGTTAAAAAAAAAAAAAATCAATTTTCCTTTTTTATGTTGACTGTTAAAGCAAATTTTTACTAATCAAATTACTTATTTCTTTTTATTTTTTTGATGTATAGAAAGGGTTTTTCACCACCCTTAGCGTATCTGCAGCTTTAGCAATAATTATGCTTAAAAGAGTGCCGGGGTCCAGCCCCGGTGGATCCAGGGAATTCGAAGGTGGGGATGGCGTCGGCATCTTTGGGAAAATACATATTTAATTACAGATATATAGAGAGATTAGAAACGGATAGTGTAGTAGGAAGATTAGTGGAGAAAAGAGGCTGAATAACTTGGTCTACGTGGAATAGCATCCATGCTCCAGATGGGAATTCAGCCAGAAAAACAGGGAGCAAGAAAGAAACGACATGGGGGAATCAGTCTTTCCAGAAACTCATCCGATTTCTTTATTTTTGGGTTTACTTATATACCTTTTGTTACATATAGGGATGAATACAGAGTCACGTGGGGGTCAGCAGTCCTGACCTTTATCAAAATCAGGTGCTTTACATAAAAAGGTCTTAGGGATTTTATGATCCTTTCTTTCTGATAACCAAAAAACTTATTTCTTCCAAAGGTGTTTTTTCTTAAACCAGGCACCACCCTCCAAATAAAGTTACATTCCTATAGGGTGAGGGTGTAGTGAGTTACAGTCAAGAAAGGAATTTATTTAACCCAAGGTTAACGTGATTAATCTTAAAGGTTAATGCTTATTTCTCCTATATGCTAGTTATATTCATTATAAGGGCAGGGAATATGGAGATTTAGCAGCAAACATCAGCCCAACAAATGAAAATCCTTTCACCAATGCTCCCCTTAGGATCTATTTAGTCTTAAGATAGTGATAAAGTTACATTTTTACATAACAAGGACACAGTGATTTATAACAAAGCACAGTGATCTATTACAAAAGAGAAAATCCATTAACTCAAAAAGTCTAATATTGCTAACCTTAAAAACTACTATATTTCCTTTTTTATATTCCAAATACATTGATTAATATATTCCCAGGTGCCTAAGGATATGGAGGCCTGGCGGCAATCATTGACTCAACAAGAAAAAGCCCTATGCTAATTAAGACTCTCAAAATACTCCAAAACTCTCTGTGCTGTTTATGGTTAAGAGGTAGTAAACAATCACGTGGCAGGAGTATGGATAATCCTGTCACACAAGCTAGTCTGTCAGCAGAGAGGTT
This sequence comes from Ovis aries, assembly GCF_016772045.2. NCBI lineage: Eukaryota > Metazoa > Chordata > Mammalia > Artiodactyla > Bovidae > Ovis > Ovis aries. The sequence continues at coordinate 47,763,927 of NC_056054.1, read as the reverse complement.
TGACCTGAAACATCCTTGTCCCCCCAGAGCAGGGAATTAGCAGCAATTATTGACACAACAAATGAAAAACCCTTCACCAATATAATTCCTAACCAACCCATTATACTAATAATTTCCAACTCCCCAAAAGAATTTGCCTTTAGTAAGTCTAAAACATCTCATGCCTCTCAGATTGGGAGGCTGTAAACAATCACATGTGGCCGGATGAACCTATACAGGTGGGCTAGATAACCTTCAGAGGAGTCCGTAAGCTGAAACACTCTTGTCACGCCCAGGAATTTTTATTGCCTTGGATCTGCTCGTTTACTCCTTCTTTGAGAGAAACGGTTATGGGGGAGAGCCCCCCGTCAAGTCAGAGGTGTAGGTGAGAGCATAAAACAGACTCTGATTTGGGGGTTAGATGCTCGGGAACTGGGGGTTTCCTGAGGCTTGATCATGCCTTTGCGTATGCCAGGCCTCCTTCCTCATGACCTTGGCCATGGGCGGAGTTCCTCACTCTGGCCCCTGGCAAAAGAGAAATTGAAAATTACACATTTAATTTTGTAAGAGGATGCTCCTTCACCATTATTACTTAAGGTTGGTGATGTGTTTTTTTTTTCATATCCTTTAATAAACTTTGATATGATATAGGGATTGTTGTTGTTTAATCTTTAAGTTATGTCCTACTGTTTAGTACCCCATGAAAGCTAGTCCACCAGGCTCCTCTGACCATGGGATTTTCCTAGGCAAGAATACTAGATTGATTGCCATTTTCTTCTCCAGGGGATCTTCCCAACCCAGGGATTGAGCCTGTATCTCCTGTGTCTTCTGTACTGGCAGGCAGGCTTTTTCCCACTGAGCCACCAGGGAAGTCCATGATATATCGGTAATTTAGTCATTGATAATTATGCTGAAAGAAAATTTATTCAATTAGTAACCTGTTCAATAATTGTTCAGCACTGGATAGATGTCAGACACTGTGTTAGGCTCTTTTAATATATGGCAGAAAAAAACCCCTTAGTCTCAAGGAGCTGGCAATCAAGTTTGTATTTTGAAGCCATATTCAGTATGGAGATAAATCAGAAAATAAAAGATCAATTTGTTGACATATTATTTGATGGCGCAAACTACTCAATGTTAGCACTGCCTTCTTAAAATATGTACTTATATTCTTGTGATATACTTGGTTTCCTGGTAAACTCAAATGAAAAGAAATGGACATTAATGCTGTCTTCAGCATGTCTTCATTTACTGAAGCAGAGCAAGGGTCCTATATAGACAATATGTGAATATACCAAAGTATGATTTCTTTATAAGCCCTTTCTTTCCTAGGCAACAGCACAGTTAACTAAAGCTGATGTATCCGTAGAAACTAAATTTCATGCTCTGAACCACAACAAACAAAAGGGACTCACATCAAAGATGTGTATCATGGTCTGTGCCATTGCTGACATTTACTGAGGTTTGGAGATTTTAACAAACATGATTCTAAATAATTTCCAGTGCTAAACTGCTAAAGCAGACGACTGATCTAGAGCAACTCTCAAATGACCGATACTGGTTCATTTGGGAGAGTAAAGACCTGGACTGTGTTTATGGTCCCTGGGGTACCAGTTCAGATGCTCAGTCATGTCCGAATCTTTGTGACCCCATGGACTGAAGCACGCCAGGCCTCCTTGTCCATCACCAACTCCCAGAGTTTACTCAAACTCATGTCCATTGAGTGAGTGATGCCATCCAACCATCTCATCCTCTGTCATCCCCTTCTCTTCCTGCCTTCAATCTTTCCCAGCATCAGGATCTTTTCAGATGAGTCACTTCTTCACATCAGGTGGCCAGAGTATTGGAGTTTCACCTTTAGCATCAGTCCTTCCAGTGAACACCCAGGACTGATCTCCTTTAGGATGGCCTGGTTAGATCTCCTTGCAGTCCAGGGGACTCTCAAGAGTCTTCTCCAATACCACAAACAAAAGCAACAATTCTTCAACTCTCAGCTCTCTTTATAGTCCAACTCTCACATCCATACATGACTACTGGAAAAGCCACAGCTTTGATTAGACGGACCTTTGTTGGCAAAGTAATGTTTCTGCATTTTAATATGCTCACCAACAAGTGAGCAAACAAAAAGTTTGAAAATCTATGTAAGATTCATGTGTATAAGTGAATAGAACCATTCCACTGTTTCTTCCTTTGTTTTGTTGGGAAGCCTGTTTAACCTTTGGTCAAGGCTGCCTTCAGGGAGTTAGCAGTCTGTTGTGTCAGATGATTCCAGAGCCCTGAGTTCACTCCCATTTGTATCTATAGGCTAAAGAAATAGCAATGTTAATTTTCAAGATACTATCCACTAATGAACTGTGGTGTTGGAGAAGACTCTTGAGAATCCCTTGGAATGCAAGGAGATCGAACCAGTCCATTCTGAAGGAGATCAGCCCTGGGATTTCTTTGGAAGGAATGATGCTGAAGCTGAAACTCCAGTACTTTGGCCACTCATGCGAAGAGTTGACTCATTGGAAAAGACTTTGATGCTGGGAGGGATTGGCGGCAGGAGGAGAAGGGGACGACCCAGGATGAGATGGCTGGATGGCATCACGGACTCGATGGACGTGAGTCTGAGTGAATTCCGGGATATGATGATGGACAGGGAGGCCTGGCGTGCTGCAATTAACAGGGTCGCAAAGAGTCGGACACGACTGAGCGACTGAATTGAACTGAACTGAACTGAACTGCTGGAAGAGCAACTCCTTTCAATACAGTAGTTGATTTTTGTCACCTCCCCCCACCCTTTTGTTGCTGTGTTCTTGGACCCAGGCAAAATCTGACCACGGCCTAACAAAAAGTTGTTGTTTTTTAAAAAAATTTCCTGGCCACATTTAGGCAATTTCCTGTAACATATTAGGACAGAAGAGCTCCTCAGTGACATATAGGTAAACTGAAAGATTCTTTAGAAAATTACAGTTTCTATTAGTCTGGAGAGTCTGGTGGAAAGAGCGAGGAATTTGGAATCAGTTGGACCTTGAGTTCAAATCCCTGCTCTTACTATTTCTAGTTTTTAACTTTGAACTATTAATTTCCTTAAGACTCATCTTATTCTGTAAAATATAGCAACAGCAGCAACTTTTATAAAGTACTTTTGAATATTTGATTAGTGTTTAGAATATCACTAATGATGGAAAGATTGTAATCATCACTTGATCATCTACTATCTATGACTGACAAATATAAGATTGCAATACTTTTTATTATAATTCATTGGATCTTGCACTGTGTATTTTTACAAATGTGCTTACATGGATTTTTATTTCTAATATCTTTGTTCTTCCAATTTCCTTTCTGTAAGTGAAAAAAGTATAGATCGTCAAAAATGATGATTATTCCAACACTTCCCTCATCCTCAATTTAATTCTCATTAGTTCTGAAGTTATTATCTATGTGAATTATCCCAGTAATTGCTTAGGTCAGCAAGGTTTTATAAGAGTCTTCCATTTTATTTAGGCTTATATCCAAACAACTTTAAAATAATCTCATTCAACTTTTCAAAGCCTAAATTTATGAACTGTATTGTATGGTGTCTCAGGAAGATAGAAAAGTTGGATGCATGAGAATCAGTATTCAGTAAATCAATTTATGTAAAAGCCCTTTTTCTTAAAAAAAGTGAATTATTCCTTCCTTCATTTGTCTTTGCTCTTCAGATATACCTATATAGCTGACTATAAAGTAACTGTTTTTTATTTCAGTAAGAAATGGGGAGAAATGTAAGAGTTTAATGATTAAAAATACTCTGCATACAATAATTAAAAATATAATGAGGAGAAGATAAACAATCTAATCATTATTATCTTTTAAGATCCTAAATGAGTAAGAAACAGTGTCACATGCTGGTCCTAAATCCATGTATTTATAATTATCCAAATTAGTTAAATGAGATAGAAATAAAGGATATGGAAATTATAATACTTTGAGAATAGGAATATTGATTAGATGCTAAAGAAGCTTTAAAACAAAAATGTTAGTTGCCTGAAGACAGACTTTAAATACATTTTTAAAAAATAAAATTGTTGGCAATTAAGTGATGCCTACTAGTTGGACAATGACCAGAGAGGGAGTTTGTTATTTCCAGTTTCAAGGGATGCACAAGATCATCTATTTGGTCAGCTTTATCTCTAATTAAAGCCTTCTGTATATAAGTAGTAAACTAAAGGATGAATATTTAGAAACATCAAAATTCAGTGAGATTGAAAAGGAGGAAGATTGGGAATGCTATTAAAAGTTCCCACTTTACATGCATCTAGTTCTTATAAAAAGAATATGATTGAGCACTGATGAAACTATATTTTTCTGTTGATTCTCCTTCTCCAATAAAATCTGAAAGGCTTACATCCTTACATCATCACCTCTCCACTGAAACTTCTCTCAGTAATGCTACTGAGAAATGATCATCTAGGTCATCATATATTTTTCAGTCCCTCTTTTGACTGCTTCATAATGTTAGAAAATTAAAAAATAAAAAATACCCCTTCTTGGTAAAACTTTCTTTGGCTTTCATGTTTGAATATGTTTTTCCCTTCTATTCTCAATACTACAATATTCAATATCTCCAAGTGTCTGTCCTTTCCCTCACCTATTCCCATGGGTGGCTCAAGGGTAAAGAATCTACCTTCAGTACAGGAGATGTGAGTTAGATCCCTGGGTTGGGAAGATCCCCTGGAGCAGGAAATGGCAACTCACTCCAGTATTATTGACTAGAAAATTCCATGGACAGCAGAGCCTGGCAGGCTACAGACCATGGGGTCATGTGAACTGGACACGACTTAGCAACTAAACCACCACCACTACCAGCAGCATGATCATACTCACATAAATTGTAAAAATAATCTCCAAGTATTCCTCTCTCCCAGTCACTGCATTTATAATTATGTATTGACCATCTCCTCTTGGTGATGCCAACACTGCCTCAAAGGCAGCATCTTAAAGAAAGTAATTTATTACCTCTGCCCTCAAGCCAAGTCCTTATTCTAATTTCCCTAGATTTAATAGTATTTGTAATTTTTTGAGATATGTAAATCCATACAGTTAGAAAGAATGCCATCTGTTTGCTCTTTTTTTTTTTTAAACTTGATCTCTCATCTGTTTCAAGACCAAAATTTCTACCTTGACCATGACCCCCTATCTATCTTTTCCTTTGAATTTTCTTTGTTGACAAGTCAATCAAGACTGTCACAACTTCAGGTTAAGATCATAGCTTCTAACTAAATAGTCTGCCTGCCTTAAGAATCCTCATCTCAATTCAGACCACACAAGGAGGATTTATGCTTTCCTTTTTTAAATACTCTTTGGCCATTTTACCTATGTGCATTATGTTGCTCATCACAGTATATCTTTATGATCTGTTTACCCCTGTGTCTCCTTGCTGTTCTGGGAATTTCTAGAATTTCTGGACCATATACCTCCAACTCCATATCCCTTGTCAAAAAATGATGAAAACAAGTAGGGAGCTTAATAACTTCTTGTGGAAAATGATTGAATGACTGAAGGTGGAACATTTAAAGTACTTCTGATTCTTCTCCCTTGGGAAAATTATTAACAGCTCTGAAGCCTACTTTTTCAGTATAAAAAGGGATAATAATATATATTTCAGAGAATTATAATGCACAGAACATCTGAAATCACTTAGCTTACTATCCAGTTCATATGATATAATAATATAATAAAAAAAATCCTCCTCTCTAACTCCTTCAAGGATATCCCTTATCTACTCTAAAACATCTTTACTACCTACTGAAATTGTTCCGAAATTCCCTGGTCAGCATCTGAAATCATCTATCATTCACCTCCAGATGAATTTTGGAACCTTATTCTCCACTTTTCTCATACACTCCTATTCAATCATACCAGATTGCATGCTCCACTAAAGCCCATTTCCTATTTTGTACTTCTCTCCCTGTGCTTCTCTTGTTCTCTCATGCCAAGAACTGTTCTGTTGACAACGCTAATTCATCCCCTTTTCTAACTCTCTAAAAGACTCCTGTCTATAAAGAATTGTCTCAAACCTCTATATCTCTAGGTAGTTTTCCTAATTCTTCTAATGCAGTGAGACACCATTGCAACTCAAAGTTCTGTAAACCATTAAGTGTCTTAGAGCACTTCTATCACATCTGTCCTGGTATAAATATTTTGCATATCCTCAATTTTTGATCATAAGCTTATTCAAAGCTAGGAGTTTTTGTTTTGTCTTTTACTTTATTGAAGAAATTGAAATGGAAATTGACTCAGACTATCTCAAAATAAAAGTCTTGAATTCATTTTGAAGTGTGGCTATTTCTCAGTAACATTAGACAGGTATATCTCAGTTTCACCTTGTTTCTGTCAAATGCAAAGTGGAATTTAATTGGTGGTTATATTGTGATTTGCCTGCCATAGCTGCCTGCCTATTAGTAGCTGATTGGGATGACCACCTGATTTCACAAGGGTCACTAGGCATCTGTTAGATAATGATGACTTTCAGTCACTGCTCAAGATGAAAGACAAATGTTTCTTGTTATTTATAAGACAATTTGAAGTTTGGCAAAAATCAAAAGTATACTTTGCCAAAAAATAGTTTCCTTTAATTATTGGACTCATGTGTGTTTCAAAAGAAATTAAATCCATTCATTATATGTAACTCCGTAAAATGTCACTTTAAAATCTATTAATTCTCCATAAAGTCCTATATTTATTTTACAATCCATCTTTTTTTTTATTTTGTAATAAGTACATAAAATATAAGGTAGGCCTTTAAAGAATTGTGCAGTGTTGATTTGAAATCCTGAAAACATACTTATGATAAACTGGCATTTTAAAGAAAACAGAAGAAAGATATATTAGCTTCTTTCAAAAGCTCATAATTAAAGTCCAGTTAGAAAAAAGATTCATGTGTAAATACAGTATGGCAACCATGAAGGCCTTTTGAATAAGAACTGAGTTGTGGTGAACTGCAACTCAGGAGACAAGCAAGCCAGGGAACAATAGTCCTGTATGTTCAATATTGATTGTGAAGACAATTGTGAATGTTAGTAACAGAAAAGGCAGTAAGGAAAGTGTGGCTGTATTTCTAACATGATTTTTACAAGGCAGTTTGTGCTTAACTAACTTGCTGGGATGCTTGAAAGTAACACACTGTGAAAAGAAATGTGGATATAGTGCAGTTCGGTTTTCATAAAAGATTTTGACAGCTTTACGTGAGAGATTAATAGCTTAAGGTAGAGAATTGTAGAGTAAACGCTTAAGAAGTGTCTTACATAGAAACCATTTCAAGAATAGAACAGGGCCTTTGAGGATGAAATAATAAAAAAAATTTCAATTGTAGTAACCCTTAAAATTATAGGGGGTACCAAACTTAAGATTTCTAATTTTAGAAAACACTCAATTTCCATTCTTCTTCATGTCCTTCTCTAATTTATCATGACTGTATATTTATTACATTTAATTACGTTCCCCAGCTATTTATTATGTTAACTACAGATTATACTAAAAGCAACTGCTAGTGTGTTTGCACAAAAATGCAGATACATTTAAGGAGAGTGAGTGACACATTTGTCTTTTGCTGAGAAATGAAAGGCTTACTGGAGGAAGAACATAAATATGGATATTATTTAGCCAAGATGTTTGTAGATCATCAAATAAAAATTTAAAACCTATCTTTATATGTGTAAGGACAACAATTAAAAATATCATATTGTTCCAATAAAATCAGGGCCAAATGAGCAAGGTTTTTCATGTTCACCAAAGATTTGTTCATTTATTTAGTTTTGTTTATTTATTTAGTTCATTAATTTAGTTCATTTATTTATTAGATAGTTTTCACCTATCTACTTAACTCAGCCCTTGAGCATTTTTTTCTCATGTTCCAGAAATTTAAGAAAAAAAGATACTGTGATTGTGAGTGGCTTCCATTTGTTTTTATGAAACAAATAAGAGTTTGTTCTACTTTCATCAAAGCTAGAAGTTAGCCTCACGAAGTGATATATATAGTATCACCATACTTATACCACAGGTAGGTTAAAAATAAACTTGATAGACAGTGAGCATTCCTGTTTGCTCCAAATGATATATTCCATTTTGAAACCATAGAGGAAATCTAGAGATTTGTGTGTGTGTGTTTCAGTTTAGAATAATCAGCAGCAAAAGCTCTAGAGTACAGTGGGAATAGGGTGAATGCCAGTGCTGCTTCTTGTACTAATACTTAACCTCCTCTGGACTATTTGTACCCTTTTGGTGTATCCAGAAGAATGTGATTTCTTCTCTTTCATAGAACATTTGCACAATCTCTTATTTCAGGTATTATGTTATTCAATACATACACATATGCTTTTTTACACACTGACTGTGTAATAGTGCTGCAAGCATGCATGCTAACTCACTTAAGTCGTGTCCGACTCTGTGATACCCTATGGACTATAGCCTGCGAGGCTCCTCTGTCTGTGGAATTCTACAGGCAAGAACCAGTAATTGATATTGTGCTTGTTACTGGTCATCATAGTGAATAAGTCAGTCAGGTCTTTGACAGTTTAGCAGGGGTGATATAATCAAGCAAGAGATTTTACAGTGCAGGGCAATAAAGCAAGATAGTTAATGCACTGGAAGCAATGCAAGGAAAGGTCCCTTAAAACTGTCTAGGGGCGTGGAGCAGACGTCACGGAGGGCTTTTCAAGAAATGACACCTAAGGTGAGGTGTTTAAGTCTTGTCACCTGGGACATTTCAGTTAATCTTCACAAAATATCTTCTTCAAGTACATATTGCTATCCTCATTTTAAAGAATCAAATGTGAAAGCTTAGAAAAATTAAGCAGTCCTCAGATTCCTAAGGCTAGTCAGCATCAATAACTGTGATTCCACCCTACGTTGTTCTGAATTCAACATAAATTTACCTTAGAGAAACCATATGAATATTTTCCCTATATTTCAGTTCATCTGTTTTTAGAGAACATTATAGTAATGGCTTTCTTCTTTACTCTTCAGATTTTATTTTTATAGTAACTCAAGGAAGTAGTGACTAATATCGCAAAAGTTCTGACCTTGGGAGATGATTCAGTCATGGAGTTAGGAAAATATGTAGCAATCTAGTAAGGAGAAAGTCATGGCTGAAATTTCAGCTTTTCCTAAATCACAGTGGAATTTTAGATTCCTTGGAGGCACTTGCTTTCCTGAGCCAGCCAGGCACTGAGATATGTATAACAGGGTCAGCTGCTCATTAGATGAGATGACTGGATGGATCCTCTAGCAAGAGAAGGATTAATATTTGTAGAGATTCTGGTAGTTTCTGTAAAGAAAGCACTCAGATGAAAATAATATAAATTATATGTTGGTTACATATTCAGATTTTGCTATCCTTTACTATTCTTGTAATTATAAATATTCATTTTCATTTCTTATGCATTTTACAATGAATATGTCTCTCCCTCCCTTCTCTCACAACACACACACACACATGCACAAAACACAACTTCTGAAGCACACAGATACGTCTTGAAGCAGCAAAGATTTAACAATAATGAAAGAACTGGCCATGGAGAAAAAATAAAGTATTTTAGAATTCTGAGAAGGAAAATAAACTGAAGAGACTAACAACACATATTTAAAATACAGAGGTATTGGCTAAATTTTTTCAAATGTATTTTAGTGTTGAGTAAACAACAACAAAAAATAATTGCACTCAGAACATTTAGCAAATTGAGACATTCTTATTAGTGGTTTTAAGAGACTAGTTAATTATTTTTAATTTACTGATAAATAGAGAATTTTGATGTAGCTGGGCTCAGATTTCCAGAGACTTTAAGCATACACTTGAAATAGAAAGAAGTGAGACTCTTTAGGCAGTTATTCAGCCAGTCCATATTCTTCATGAAGAATATCTTCAGGGCACTACAGGCAACCTGTGAACTAATATTCTAATAATTCTTACATAGATTCAATTATCTATTTTTCCTATACCTAGGCAGATAGAAGCTGAAGGTTGAAAAGGAGAAAAGTGAGAGGAAACTATGCTGATAGCTTTAAATAAGTAGTTAAATGGTTTAATAGTGGGGAAATTTACAAAATATAGCATGCCAGGTATCAAAAATTTTCAAACTATGATATAAATGTCCTTAGGCTATATGAGGACTTTAAAAGCTCTTATAGGAATATATAATTTTTTAAATAAATTTTTGACTTAAAATTTCATATGTGTTCTTATCTAAAATTGGCCTGCCAGAGAGTATAGATCTGAGAGAATTGTTTCCAATTCCTACCTCTTGCTTTTGCACTCATCTTTTGTTAAATCTCTCAAACATACAGAATCATATCATGAAGCATAGTTCAAAGTATAAAAACTAAAGGAAATGAAACAAAGAGACTCTAAAAAATATTGATGTTCTCTTGATCCATGCATGTTGCTGAAATGACATTATTTCATTCTTTATTATGGCTGAGTAACATTCCACTAGGTCAAAAAGATCCCCTGGAGGAGGAACCGGCAACCCACTCCAGTATTCTTGCCTGGAAAATTCCAAGGACAGAGGAACCTTGACAGGCTATAGTCCACAGGGTCACAAAGAGTTGAACACAACTGAGTGACTGAGCACACATAATATTCCATTGTGTATATGTACCCCATCTTCTTTATTGATTCATCTATTGATGGACATTTAGTTTGCTTCCATGTGTTGGGTTATCGTAAGTAGTGCTGCAGTGAACATCGAGATGCATGTATCTTTTCAAATTAGAGTTTTATATAACTGGAAGTGGGATTGCTTGATCATTAGGTAACTCAGTTTTTATTTTCGGAGGAACCTCCATATTGTTTTCCATAGTGGCTATGCCAAATGACATTTCCACCAACAATATAGGAAGGTTCCAAAAAGAGATTTATTATAAAACACCTCTTGACCCATAACTATCCTAACTCTAGGAACCACCTACTCTCTTCTTGGCCATAAGGTACCTCATTGTCTTTGGAACAAAATGAAAATTCTTATGTAATGGGCCATAAAGCTTTACATGATCTAATCTCTGCACCCTTTTCTACAGTCTTGAGAAAGAAGAATGGAGCTGGAAGAATCAGGCTCCCAGACTTCAGACTCTACTACAAAGCAACAATAATCAAAACAATATGGTACTGGTACAAAACAGACTTAGAGCAATGGAACAGCACAGAAAGCCCAGCATCAAATTCATACGTTTTTGGTCAGTTAATCTACAACAGAGGAGGGAACAATATACATTAAAGAAAAGACAGTCTTTTCAATAAGTGGTGCTGGAAAAACTGGACAGCTACATGTAAAATAATGAAATTAGAACGTTCTCTTAACACCAAACACAAAGAATAAGCTCAAAGTGAATTAAAGACCTAAATGTATGACTGGATGCTATAAAACTCTCAGAAGAAAACACAGGAAGAACACTCTTTAACATAAATCACAGCAATTTATTTTTGGATACACTTCCTACAATAATGAAAATAAAAACAAAAAATAAATAAGACCTAAATAAACTTTTGTATTGCAAATGAAACCATAAACAAAACAGAGAGATCACAGATTAAGAGAAAATATTTGCAAATAATAAAATCAACAAAGGATAAATATCCAATATATACAAACAGCTCATGCAACTCAATATCAAAAATACAATCCAATCAAAAAATGAGCAGATCTAAATAGATATTCATCTGAAGAAGACATAAAGTGAAGTCGCTCAGTCGTGTCCCACTCTTTGAGACCCCATGGACTGCAGCCTACCACGCTCCTCCATCCATGGGATTTTCCAGGCAAGAGTACTGGAGTGGGTTCCCATTTCCTTCTCCAGAGGATCTTCCCAACCCGAGGACTGAACCTGGGTCTTCCGCATTGTAGACAGATGCTTTGCTATCTGAGCCATCAGGGAAGGCGTAGAGACCTAGAAGACATAGAGATGGCCAAAAACCCATAAAAAGATGCTCCACATCACTAATTATGACAGAAATGCAAATCAAAACTATACTGAAGTATCACCTCACACCAGTCAGAATGGCCATCATCAAAAAGTCTACAAACAGTAAATGCTGGAGAAGGTATGGAGAAAAGGGAACCCTTCTACATTGTTGCTGGGGGTGTAAATTGGTATAACCACCATAGAGAACAGTATTAAAGTTCCTTTAAAAACTAAAAATAGTTCCCATGTGATCCAGAAATCGCACTCCTAGGTGTATATCTGGATAAAACTGTGACTTGAAAAGATACATGTGCACCAGTGTTTACTGCAGCACTGTTTACAATAGGCAAGACATGGAAGCAACTTAAACGTCTATTGTAAGAAGAATGGATAAAGAAGATGTGTTGTGTATGTATACAATGGAATATTACTCTCATAAAAATGAAATAATGCCATTTGCAGCAACATGGATGGACCTAGAGATTATCACAGTAAGTGAAGTAAGTCAGACAAAGACAAATATCATAGTATGTCACTTATATGTTGAATCTAACAAGATGATACTGATGAATTTGTTGCAAAGCAGAAACAGAGACTTTGAAAATAAACTTATGGATAGCAAAGGGGAAAGGTTGGGAAGCAGATGAATTAAGAGTTTGGGATTGACATATATACACACTGCTTTTTATGGATTTGATTGTCATGGCATCCGGTCCCATCACTTCATGGGAAATAGATGGGGAAACAGTGGAAACAGTGTCAGACTTTATTTTTTGGGGCTCCAAAATCACTGCAGATGGTGATTGCAGCCATGAAATTAAAAGGCACTTACTCCTTGGAAGAAAAGTTATGACCAACCTAGATAGCATATTCAAAAGCTGAGACATTTCTTTGCCAACAAAGGTCCATCTAGTCAAAGCTGTGGTTTTTCCAGTAGTCATGTATGGATGTGAGAGTTAGACTATAAAGAAAGCCAAGCACCAAAGAATTGATGCTTTTGAACTGTGGTGTTGTAGAAGATTCTTGAGAGTCCCTTGGACTGCAAGGAGATCCAATCAGTCCTGAATATTCATTGGAAGGACTGATGTTGAAGCTGAAACTCCAATACATTGGCCACTGGATGCAAAGAACTGACTCATTGGAAAAGACACTGATGCTGGGAAAGATTGAAGGCAGGAGAAGGGGATGACAGAGAATGAGATGGTTGAATGGCATCACTGACACGAGGGACATGAATTTGAGTAGGCTTTGGGAGTTGGTGATGGACAGGGAGGCCTGGCATGCTGCAGTCCGTGGTGTTACAAAGAGTCAGACATGACTGAGCAAATGAACTGAACTGAATTGAATGATTGTAAAAATAAATTCCTCCATAATATTTTTTACTTAGATCCTTACAGTCATAAGAATTTTTATAGCCAATTTACATATTTAATTATACTGTAGAAGATACGGTATCAATAATAGATTTTAATTTTTAAAATTAGATTAGGATCAAATTATGTGGCAAAAGTGGATTAAAAATATGAGTTTGAGGAGAAAAAGAAACAATGTAGCATTTTTTTAAAGATAGAGCTTGTTCTTTTTTAATTTTTTTAAAATACTTGTATCACTGTTATGTAGATTCTTGGATGCATTTAAAAGTGAGAATTAACACATTCAAAGTGAGGATTAACATTTTTATTTTAATATATCCATGTTTATAGTAATCAGAAATTATAATTTTTGCAAAGACCTTAGCTTAAGATAAAAAATTTAGTTGACATTTTAAAAGCATGCAATACTTTACATAGTGTAGAAAATCATTTTATGGATCATAAAAGCAAAAAGAAAGCAATTGCTCACCTTTACTTCATCATCCTGAGTTTGGGAAGATCGCTGTACTCATACAATCTGCAGATAGAGATGCATAACCATGTCCTAGAGTTATGAGGGAAATTAACTCATAAAACCTTATAATAATTACAAAGTATTTATATACATATTTTGCCTTAAAACTTTATAAATCTATCTCTTGTGCACAGTCTCATTTAATCTTTACCAAAATAGAAATTGCTTAGTATAAGTGGTGCTATCTCCATTTTGCATATATGTGAGTAATGCTTTAATAGTTACTTTTGAGTTGAGTTTACTTGCCCAAAGTAATTGCTAATAAACCAGGGAGTTGATATCTAAAACATAAGTTTTAAGTTTCAATATAACTTTTAAAAAAGATAATAACACTGAAGCTTTCTTTTTCTTAACATGTTCTGCCTATAAGATGAGGAAATTAAAAAAAAAAAAAAAAGGAAAAGCTTGTTTGGAAGTTCAAGGAAGGTAAAATAGGAGTACTTTAAGGTATGACCTTCATTTATATAAAACTATTTCTCATGAACCAGTCCCAGGATGACAATGCAGGTAAGTAACATTTTGCTCTATCAAGCCAGAACTCCAAATGCCTCTTTTTTCTTCCTTTAAATTATATTTCACAGCATAAGGGATTTTGGTCATTGAGATGGTGGTAGTTTGCTTTGTTTTAAACATCAAGTTAACTGTAGGAAGGTGATTGATGATAATTGCCCTTAATTACACACTTCAGTTCAGTTCAGTCACTCAGTCGTGTCCGACTCTTTGCGACCTCCATAAATCGCAGCACTCCAGGCCTCCCTGTCCATCACCAACTCCTGGAGTTCACTCAGACTCAGGTCCATTGAGTTGGTAATGCCATCCAGCCATCTCATCCTCTGTCATCCTCTTCTCCTCCTGCCTCCAATCCCTCCCAGCATTAGGGTCTTTTCCAATGAGTCAGCTCTTCACATGAGGTGTCCAAAGTACTGAGTTTCAGCTTTAGCATCATTCCTTCCAAAGAACACCCAGGACTGATCTCCTTCAGAATGGACTGGTTGGATCTCCTTGCAGTACCAGGTACATTTAACAAACATCGTAACAATCTTGTCAAATAATTTTACAAATCCAAATTTATAGATGAGAAAACGAATTCACATTAATTTGCCCTACTTTCCACTGCTAGTACACAAAAAATTAACATTTGGACTCCAACATTGGTAAAGAATCTGCTTGCCAATGCCGGAAGCAGGGAGACATGAATTCCGCCCTGGGTCAGAAAGATTCCCTGGAGTATAAAATGGAAACCCACTCCAATATTCTTGCCTAGAAAGTTCCTTGGACAGAGGAGCCTGGCAGGCTGTGCAGTCCATGGGGTCACAAAGAATCAGACATGACTGAGCATGCGCGTGTGCACGTGTGCATGCGTGTGTGCACACACACACACAATAACAACAATTTGATCACTCTGCTACGCTGCCTCTCAAAGACATATAATGTGTCCCTGTGATCTAACAAAAACTTCAATTTGAGATTATTTTTAACTTTTAACAAATTTTGAAAAAACAAATTTGTTTGCAGGAAGCAGATTAAAAAAAAAAAACCTACACTATTTTTCCTCTGGGATACATTCCCTAATTTGTATTTTAAGGCATACCTCATATTGAAATATGACTTAGTCAATTTTCTCAAGAGAGGACAGATAAATATGGATTAATGGCTACTTTAGTTAATGATTGCAAGGCTGGTTTTAATTAATTGTGCTATGTACTCATTCTTAATTCATAAAATAAAATTTGTGCACAGAATAACATTTATTAGAAAAAAAAAAGGGCAAGAAAACTCCATCAGTGACCAGTAGAAAGTGTAAAGGTGATCATAAGCAAAGACAGAATAATTATTTTTACTTTTATTGATGCTATAAAGTAGCATATACTCTGTTTGACAAAACAGTGGAATTTGTAACATTTCTGTATATCCATTTTTTATGTTTCCTATTTTATCATCTGTATTTATATGCAGATAGAATACTTTCCAAACACAAAGATGTTTAATGGAAAGAAGTAAAAAGAAAAAACCACACATGGAACTCTGCACTAGAATTGCTTATATTGCTTTGGGTACAGAGGTGTGTGTGTGTGTGTGTGTGTGTGTGTGTGTGTGTGTGTGTGTGTGTGTGTGTGTGTGTGTGTGTGTGTGTGTGTGTGTGTGTGTGTGTGTGTGTGTGTGTGTGTGTGTGTGTGTGTGTGTGTGTGTGTGTGTGTGTCTTTCCCTTGTTTTAAGAGTAAGGCGTCTGTATGTGGCTCCATCCCTAAGAAGATGGCAGAGAGAGACTTGCCTGGACCCTAGAGCTTTAATCTCTATCACTTCTCTGGACCTGGGTGCATTCTCCTTCTCTCATACTGCTATTTTAAACACCTCCCGCCTGCATTCTGAATGTAGTGTTCATTCCTTTTATAGCTCCTGAGGTGAAAGTCCAACTTCTCCAGGAAGCAGCTGCCAGGGAGACAGCACTGCAGACAGAATTCTCCCCACAGTGGTTCAGAGCACCTGCCAGTTAACAAAACTCCTGAAGCCCTTCCAGATCCAAATATCTCACACTTAGGTCCATGTGGGAGAAAGCAAGCTGGTTTAGTTGAATTCAAAATGTACAAAGTAGAAACAAAAAAAAATTCCCAATCTGATTACTGATTCTTGTATCAGCTTTGAACAAAACTAGTGTTTAACTTCTCAGATAGGTAGCGCCTTATCCTTTCTACATGCTTTACCTCCTTTATCCATCATACTTTCATGAATGACCACTTTTAGCATTGAAGTAATAAGACCTTCCTCCCTCTCAAAATGTTTTTGTGTTAAATGAGATCATGTAAAAATATTTTCCATACCACTTAACCTAGTCATCATTTCATTCAGAGAATGGAATTTATTATTATTAAGAAGACAAGCTGATCATAATTAGATTTTTAGTAATAGTCCAAAAATGTCAGTATGTTGCACTAAGACTTTTTTACTTTAGTCAGTATTACTATATCCATGCCTATTTTACTGAATGAATCTTAATTCATATGTTGAGTGGTTTATAAATAATATATTGAAACACCCTAAATATAAAACTCCCTTGTCATTGCCTCTTCTAAACATAGACAGGCTAACATGGAAGTTTGACTTAAATGAGACAATGGTGAGAAAAAGGATAAAGCAATTTATAGTATTATGGAAAATATGGTTTAATTACAAGTTAAAATGAGTGATTTCAGTGTTTGGAATTTACAGATCGATACAAAACCAGTATCTGATGATCTCCTAGGCATTTAAAATGTTGAGATTTGCATATATAAGTATATGTATATACTTACATATGTTTTTTAAAATACAGACACTATAAATTATACATTAAATTAAGACTTAAAGGTATGAATTTATGCCATTGGTTGATATTATTAAAGTTCATATCTTTTAGGAATTAGGCATAGAATGTATGAGAAAACAAAGAAAACTTTTTTTTAAACATTCATTATTTTCAGTATTCTTTTCTCTGACTTACAATATTAAAAATATGTATGTTTGAGAATTTGGTGTTATAATTAGATAGTAGCTCATAACTTTCAATCTCTTGTCCAATAAATTTTTAAAATAGCTTTATTATTTCAAAGAAGTGCTAGAATAAAATATATAGGAAATTGTTTTTCTTTCACAAAGTAAGAAATCAATATTATTTGGGGTTTTTTTGTAAACATATAATATTTAAAAATTAAAATATACTTAACATGACATAATGCCCATTCTAAAAATAAATGTACATATGTCATTAATATTATATACTTATACCTGGAGGTAAAATGAAATTATGTCATAATAAAGTTAATGCCATGCATTACAAATTTTAATAAGCATGTCATTTGTAACTTACAAGACTTATTTGTACCTCATGTCCTTCTCTCTATAAATGGACACAATGATAGTATTTGATGATACCTATCACAATGGATGTTGTAAAGATTGAAAGAGAAGTAGATATAATGTGCTTAGAACAGTAACTGACAGGTTGTAAAGGTAGTAGTATATTATTATTGTCTACACAATAATATTGAATTGTTTTCCTGCACAAGTGCATTTCTCACTTAGAAATTTCTTTCAGTTCAGTTCAGTTCAGTCGCTCAGTCGTGTCTGCCTATTTGCGACCCCATGAATTGCAGCACGCCAGGCCTCCCTGTCCATCACCATATCCCGGACTTCACTCAGACTCACGTCCATCAAGTCCGTGATGCCATCCAGCCATCTCATCCTGGGTCGTCCCCTTCTCCTCCTGCCCCCAATGCCTCCAAGGATCAGAGTCTTTTCCAATTAGTCAACTCTTCGCATGAGGTGTCCAAAGTACTGGAGCTTCAGCTTTAGCATCATTCCTTCCAAAGAAATCCCAGGGCTGATCTCCTTCAGAATGGACTGGTTGGATCTCCTTGCAGTCCAAGGGACTCTCAAGAGTCTTCTCCAACACCATAGTTCAAAAGCATCAATTCTTCAGCACTCAGCTTTCTTCACAGTCCAACTCTCACATCCATACATGACCACAGGAAAAACCATAGCCTTGACTAGACGGACCTTAGTCGGTAAAGTAATGTCTCTGCTTTTGAATATACTATCTAGGTTGGTCATAACTTTTCTTCCAAGAAGTAAGCGTCTTTTAATTTCATGGCTGCAGTCACCATCTGCAGTGATTCTGGAGCCCCCAAAAATAAAGTCTGACACTGTTTCCACTGTTTCCCCATCCATTTCTCATGAAGTGATAGGACCAGATGCCATGATCTTCGTTTTCTGAATGTTGAGCTTTAGGCCAACTTTTTCACTCTCCTCTTTCACTTTCATCAAGAGGCTTTTTAGCTCCTCTTCACTTTCTGCCATAAGAGTGGTATCATCTGCATATCTGAGGTGATTGATATTTCTCCCGGCAATCTTGATTCCAGCTTGTGCTCCTTCCAGTCCAGCATTTCTCATGATGTACTCTGCATATAAGTTAAATAAGCAGGGTGACAATTTACTGCCTTGACGTACTCCTTTTCCTATTTGGAACCAGTCTGTTGTTCTATGTCCAGTTCTAACTGTTGCTTCCTGACCTGCATACAGATTTCTCATTTTAAAATATAATTGTCACCATCTGTAAGTGTGAGTGCTTCACTTAATAAAGAAGATCTTTGGACAGATTGCTAATTCTGTGGATTTCTCTTGACAAAGTTACACATGCCCGACACCTGCCAAAACAGAAAGATAATAAGTGTTTCTGCACCAGAGTACCTTCTGCCACAGAAGTATTAAAAGTTAACTCAAAATATCATCAATCATAATATTATATATAATATTATTTTCTAGGGAATATTGCACATTATGTAATTGTATGACTTACAAATACTTGTATAAATGTGTGTGTATTTCATATCTATATCCTTATTCATATCTATATCCATATCTATTATACTATCTAACGAATAACTGGCAGGAAACATATTAAGAAGAGAACACTTTAAAAACAAAGGCAAGTGGGTGAGGAGATAGAATTGTTCTGTTCTTTTTAATCTCTGCTTTACTCTTCTTACATCATTTTGGGCTTGAAACTAGGATATCAAAGCTCTTTTTGTATGCAAAATTAGCTTGGAGGTTGTATGAGGTTCTGAATTTTTTATTTTTTGTGTGTGCTTTTGAACGGTCTTCTGTCAAATTTAGAACTTTGTGATACAATGAAAAGACAGCTGTGAAGGTAGCTGGCCAGTCCCTTCACAGGAATATCATTTGCACACAATTTAGCTTTGAATCCAAGGGAAATTGTGCTTTTCTTTTATTAATTAGTACCTTTAATAGGAGCTTTCATTAATCAACATGTCTTGAGAAACGCTAGTCTTTTTCCATTGAGTTGAATAAATCCTGCTGTGTAGGGTACTGGAAACGGTGCTGAGGCTTATGTTTGGGGAACGTGTTACAGGGAATTAGATATATGAAAGGGAAAAAAAAATCATCCTTTGGCAGTCACAGGCTTTATTTCTTAATGAACTTAAAAAAATAAATAACCCAAATATGCTCATTTCTACTAAGCTCTCTGATGTCTACCTTTCAGAGTTAGTCACACAGGAGATAGTGTCACAGAGTCGGTTAGGATAATTCCAACATCATTTTGTTCAACTAACACCTCACCAAGTGGGACTTTATACCCTCCAAACTAAGGACTTGCCTAATGTGTGCTAATGGGTTTACTGGGTGATTCAATGGTAAAGAATCTGCCTGCCAATGTAGGAGACACAGGAGACAGGAATTTGATCTCCAGGTTGGGAAGATTCCCTGGTGGAGGAGGAAATGACCCACTCCAGTATCCTTGCCTGGAGAATTCCCATGGACAAAGGAGGCTGGCAGGAGGCAGTCCATAGGGTCTCAAAGAGTTGGACATGACTGAGCAGAGCTGCACAATGCAATGTGTACTAATGCCATTTATAAAGGAATTCCTTAAAAGAGTTCAGATGTAGCAATCTCAGTTTTATTAGAAAAGTGTTAACTATCTTAAGTTTAGGTTTAAACAATCTTAAACAAAACGAACTATTGAAGTTATTTTCTATACATTTTTCAACAACCAGATGTTTGGAACTGTGTATGCAAAACATCCAGATGATTGACTAAAAATTTAAGTATTTGTCATGATAATTGGCTGGGTGTGAGCACAGCTTATGTTGAGGAGGGTATTTTTAGAACTGCTTCACTCATGTCCCTATGAAGTAGGTAGTTTAGCAGATTTTTTAAGTGGAGCAAAAAAAAAAAAAAAAAAAGGTCTCAAGAAAATCCATGCCATATGCAATTAAAGGATATATTCATTGGTAAACATTTTTATTCATATTGTTTCATTGTCTAGACTTCAAAGCGATCCTGGATCACTAGCTGTTAAAATGTTCTATTTGGAAGTCCAGAGATGAAAAATGATCCAAGTTTGTAACCTAAGAATTGTTGCTTCATCTTTCCTCTGTTAATGATCTGATCATCTTTGTTTTACCAACTTCTCCCTCACATATTAATTCCTCCATCTGAAACAGAAGAACCCGTCACCCTTGCTGCTGTCTGACTCTAAGAATGAATAGCATAGTCTATCACTGTAGTTAAGAGTGCAGGCTCATTGGTTTTGTTCATGTTACACTTTCCCAGTATCTTCATGTCTGTAGATAAAATGAAGATAATAGTGTCTGGCTCATAAGTTTATGTGAGGATTAAATAGAATATGAAATGTAAAGTGCCTAACAAAGTGCCCAGTACATACTAAACAGAATATTTACTGGTTTAAAGTGGTTCCTCAAGTACAGAGACAAATGCTGTGGATCTTTCTTATTTCAACTAGTTATGAACCGACCTCTCACCCCCACCAACCACTTTACTCTGTTCACTCAATGCTGAGGTTAGTTCCCCACCAAACACTTGATTGCTTAGGCCTTCCTCTGTATTTAACAGAAGTTATTGTTTGTGCCACAAATATCTGTATTTAATTACTTAGTATCATAGATAATATGTCCATGACTTTTCTTTCTGAACCAGGTTGCACTTTGGAAATTTTTATACACTTCACCCTATTATTTCTTCTTCTAAAACCAGCTTAATTTTTGCCCTCATTCATCCACTCAACAAGTATTTCTATTTATTGTCCATTATGTAGAGGGCCTTAGAATATACAGAAGTGGCTAAATGGACAGTTCCTAGATCTTACTTTTAGCAGGGAGAGACAGAAAATAATAACCCAGTAAATAGGTAATATGTCTCATGGGAGTGCTGGGAGTAGTGGTATTTTTTGTTATTTAACACTTCAGGTAATTCAATGGAGACCTAAGGAAGATAGGGATTACATTATGAAGACCTCTAGAGGAAGAGAGTTCCAGGTAGAAGAAACAGAAATACCGACTTCTTGGGGCAAGGGCATGTATGAGTTATTGGAAGCACAGCTGGAGACCCAGAGTCTAGAGCAGAGTAAATGGGAAAGAATGTGAACTGATAAAGTCAGGGAGGAATCAAGTGATCAGATTATGTAGGATGGTTGGTCACTATCAGGATTAAAGTTCTACTTATGAGTGAAATAGGAAGGCTTGGAATTGTTGATCAGTTCAGTCACTCATTCGTGCCTGACTCTTTGCGACCCCATGGACTGCAGCATGCCAGACTTCCTTGTCCATCACCAACTCCCAGAGCTTGCTCAGACTCATGTCCATTGAGTCGGTGATGCCATAAAGCCATCTTATCCTCTGTAGTCCCCTTCTCTTCCTGCCTTCAATCTTTCCCAGCATCAGGGTCTTTTCAAATAAGTCAGTTTGCATCATGTAGCCAAATTATTGGAGCTTCAGCTTTAGCATCAGCCTTTCCAATGAATATTCAGTACTGATTTCTTTAGGACTGACTGGTTTAATCTCCTTGCAGACCAAGGGACTCTCAAGAGTCTTAACCAACACCACAATTGAAAAGCATCAATTCTGCAGTGCTCAGCTTTCTTTAAATGGTCCAATTCTCACATCCATACATGACTACTGGAAAAACCATAGCTTTGACTACATGGGCCTTTGTTGGCAAAGTAATGTCTCTGCTTTTTAATATGCTGTCTAGGTTGGCCACAGCTTTTCTTCCAAGGAGCAAGCATCTTTGAATTTCATGGCTGCAGTCATCTATCAATAACCTCACATGCAGATGACACCACCCTTGTGGCAGAAAGCGAAGAAAAACTAAAGAACCCCCTGATGAAAGTGAAAGAGAAGAGTGAAAAAGTTTGCTTAAAAGTCAACATTCAGAAAACCAACATCATGGTATCCGGTCCCATTAATTCATGGCAAATATATGGGGAAACAATAGAAACAGTGATAGACTTTATTTTGGCGGGCTTCAAAATCACTGCAGATGGTGCCTGCAGCCATGAAGTTAAAAGCCGCTTGCTCCTTGGAAGAAAAGTATGACCAACCTAGACAGCATATTAAAAAGCAGAGATATTACTTTGCCAACAAAGGTCCATCTTTACAAAGCTATGGTTTTTCTAGTAATCATGTATGGATGTGAGAGTTGGACCATAAAGAAAGCTGAGCACTGAAGAATTGATGCTTTTCAACTGTGGTGTTGGAGAAAACCTTTGAAAGTCCCTTGGACTACAAGGAGATCAACCAGTCCATCCTAAAGGAAATCAGTCCTGAATATTCATTGGAAGGACTGATGCTGAAACTGAAACTCCAACACTCTGACCACCTGGTATGAAGAACTGACTCAATGGAAAAGACCCTGATGCTGGGAAAGATTGAAGGCAGGAGAAGGGGATGACAGAGCATGAGATGGTGAATGGCATCACCAACTGGAAGGACATGAGTTTGAGTAAGCTCTGGGAGTTGGTGAGGCAGGGAGGCTTGGCCATGCTGAGGTCCATGGGGTCTCAAAGAGCTGGACATGACTGAGTGACTAAACTGAACTGAGTCAACATCTGCAGCAATTTTGGAGCCTAGAAAATAAAATCTGTCAGTGTTTCCATTGTTTCTCCATCTATTTGCCATGAAGTGACAGGACGGGATGTCATGATCTTAGTTTTTTGATTGTTGGATTTTAAGCCAGTTTTTTCACTCTCCTCTTTCATTTTCATCAAGAGGTTCTTTAGTTCCTCTTTGCTTTCTGCCATAAGGGTGGTGTCATCTGTGTATCTGAGGTTATTGATATTTCTCCAAGCAGTCTTGATTCCAGGAATTGTTGATGATTTCATTTAAATTCTGAAGTTCATTCTGTTTGTTGTGGGGAGAATGGTGTCAATGGCAGATGCCAGAAACCTTCAGATAATTATAATAATTCATTATAGCAACAATTTAATTACTATATTTTCACTTCCTAATCTTCATGATGGCAAGTCATGAATGTAATTTATCATACTTGCTAAATTATAAATTCTGCATGAGCCAGGATTCCAACAGATTATATCTTTAGATCACTAGAGTTCTTCAACCAAAGGGGAAAAAAAAAGTTTTGGTGCCCGAAGATTACAAAACTTAATTTTTACCACTTCTGTCCTTCTTGTACCCTCCCATTACCCTCTGTCATACCCTAAATTCTTTCTTTCTTTCCACAATTTCTTCTTAATAGAGCATATACATATCAAGCAGTATTTCTTTGTATAAATGGAAAAAATAGGGTGGATGTGGAGAACAAAGAGGAGCAAGATAGGAGACATATGTGTATATGCCTATGTAATACATTTTGCATAATCATCTTATAGTTGACCTTCAGTTCAGTTCACTTGCTGAGTCATGTCTGATTCTTTGTGGCCCCATGTACCGCAGCACACCAGGCTTCCCTGTCCATCACCAATTCACGGAATCCACCTAAACCCATGACCATTGAGTCGGTGATGCCATCCAACCATCCCTTCCTCTTATAGTCTCTGTAAATATATAATAATTTTATATAAAATAGAAAGTCATGCCTGTTACTGTTCCCAATTTGTTAAATTCCATATATGGCAGTTTGAGGTGTTTAGGTTCTACCTCAGTAATCTGACACAGTTCTACAGAAATCCAAGGAGATAATACACCAGCTTTTTTACCATGAGTCTCATTAAAGGACCTTCCTCATACATGTTTTGAAAAATTTTGGATTGGAGTCAATAAAATTTATGTAATATAATTTTCTCAGCCAAGGAGACATAAAGGATCATTTTTTTCATGTTTTTCTCAGTGAAGAAGTTAGAATTTATTCTTCTATGAATATCCCTGACATACCACAACAGAGGAGAGTGCTTATGCTAAGACTAAGAATCCTAACTCTGATCAGGTCTATGAAACCCCTAATATGTAAATACTAGTTACTTTTTGTAGTCTTCTTGATACCCCCACCCCAAATAAAGGTAAAACTGCTGCTGTCTCCAGGGAAAGGAAAATACCAGACGGAGTGTTCTAAATCAGACTTTCATGGTCAAAGGTCCATTAATAATTAATTTTCTGCTTCCTTTAGAATAGGACAGGTTAAGCAGTTGGTCACATTCAGTAAATAAGAAATTACTTGCAGTAATTTCTGCAACATTCTAATAATCTTCTCATATCTGAAATCTATTTTAAAAGCCTTTGATCTTCATTATGGTGAAAAGGACATTGAATGTGAAGATACAAGACTTGATTGCGAATTCAACTTTGCCACCCACTAACAACGTGGCTTGGGCAAGTCATTTAACCCCAAAATTCTATTTATATTCTGTGATGAAATTGAGCATAGCAATCTATGTTGTTGTTAGGAACAACAATCTCCCAGTGTTGTTGTTAGGAACACCAAATATGATAAAGTTTGAAGGCCACAAATGCAAAGGTCACAGAATAAACACTTGGTGAACCCACATATTAAATGTAGATATTGGAATTATCATAATCCTAGTAGAGGTATTTCCATGTTGTACTCATACCAATACACATGTGATCTTGTGAAATGGAAACTGTCCCCTGTAGCTTCTTTCAGCATATTATTAAGAATGACAATACACTATAATTATTTAATTATGTCATCAAAATGGGTTTTATTTTCTTCATTAAATACATCAGGAAAAGCTTTTCAATTAACAGTGACCTTTATGACTTCTACTAGTTTGCATTCTGTAGATCGTGAAGCTGACTGCAAATTAGATTCAGCAATGTATCTTGTTCCTTATTTTTTCACCCACTGATTAGTTTGATACACTTGACAGTAATCTACCCTGTTGCTTTCAACTTGCCATTTTGTACCAGTCTCAAAATGCTGCCTTCAATCCCCTAAGGTGTTCTGTAGAAATGCTATCAAACTATTTCCTTGTATGTGTATTTTGATTCTGTAGCTGTGCTTTGTACTCATTTAAGGGAACAAGTCTTTAATTTGTATCACAGTGTTTTCAAGATAAAATTTAGAATTCCAGGCCTCAGCAAAATCACTGATACGTGACCACAGCCTTCTGTTTCAAATCTTGGCATGCCTGATGTCTGGTGGATGCAAAGCTATATTTTTGAATTTTGTTATAGAATTACAACTCTGAATAAATGACTTCAGATTTAGCCTTAAAATCTACTAATAATCATCATGCTTGCTATTATCACTTTACATCTAGTTTACCTTTTCAATTTTATCTCTCATCCCTCCTAGCCTATACTCCCGGCTTTCTACTTGCTTGAGCTGCTTGGCTCTCCTCTCTCACCTTTCCCTGGTACTGTCCACCTATTGCTCTTCTGTCTAGAACCCCACATCTTCCACTATTCATCTCCTTATCTTGGGCATTTTGTATACTCTAACAACCTTTCCATGTCAAGTACCCCTCTTTGGTTTCTCATGTGTCTTGCATCTGATTTAATAAAAGTATTCTTTCTGTGCTTTATTCATTGGTTGACTTAGTTAGATTGTCTTCCTTAGTAGACTGAAAGTTTTGGAGAGCAAAGGCAATGTCCCTTGAATAGTAGGTGCTCTGTAAGTATTGTTGGATAAAATAATGCTTTCTGGAAAATCTATTGATCAGTTTATTGAAAAGATGGCAAGAATATACTACTAAAAATATTATATTAGCTTTGCTACATTTAATTACAGCAGCAAAATTATTAGTAAAAAGCAGTTTATAGTTTTGGTGTACAGGTTTACTGCTCTGTAAATGCAGATAATTTAACCTTATATATGGTACCATTTTGTGTTTTATGCATCTGGTACGTTATATACAGAATTTGATTAGGTTAAATCAGGCTAGCTAATGAACCTATTCTACTTATTATAATTTCAAAGAAAGAAATGTGTTTTGTGTTGAAATTGTTTTTTGAACGAATTTAACCTTATTTAAATTTACTTGTCCTCCAGACTGAATACAAGAAGATTTTTGACTGGCTTTGAATTAAAATACAGATACACACAGACACATGTATAAAAAACAAAACTAAACTGTGTGAAGGTATCGTTTCATATTTGCTTTGAGGATGAAAAATGTACCAGTGTGTTCATGTCTCCTGTGTTTATGTCTGATGTTTGCATTTGCGGCAGTGCCATAATTCAGCATATGGAAATACACTCAGAACAAAGATAATGTCTCTCATTTTCATTTTGATTAATAATGTCTATGTCTGGTAATTTGCAGGTGTTATTTGGAAGATGGAGCTTCAAAGGGTGCCTGGCTGAATCGGTCAAGTATTATTTTTGCGGGAGGTGATAAGTGGTCAGTGGATCCTCGAGTTTCAATTTCAACATTGAATAAAAGAGACTACAGCCTCCAGATACAGAATGTAGATGTGACAGATGATGGCCCGTACACGTGTTCTGTTCAGACTCAACATACACCAAGAACAATGCAGGTGCATCTAACTGTGCAAGGTACTCATTTCCATATCTGCTATACTGTGAAGGTCTATGCTTAGGAATGTTTGGTATTTGGATATAAGAATGACTGAGAGGTAACTGACAATGTTGAAAGATATGTTGTCACTGTTTTCAGGGATGTATGTTCTTAGATTCCATTAAGTATAATGGATATTATAGGCATACAAATCCCTACTTACCGAGATAAAAAATTATCCATTAACACCACATTATGATTCTTTGGTATATGATTAATTTTGTTTCTTCCTATGAGTCACGCCTTCAATAAATTTTTGAGAATACATGATTGATACATTACAGTATTTTTTGATAACCTGTGATGGCTACATTAAACTATTAGAACTTTTTGCAATATGAATAGTAATTTTAAAAAAGTAATCCTCAAGCTTTCCAACACTTTGTCTCAATTCAGCTTCTTTTTACTTTGATTCAAGTTGCAAGGAAGAGAAGCACCCTTCTAGAATTACTTTAATTAAGTATAGAGTAATTGGAAAAATATGGTTCACAATGTTTTATTTTTGATTTACATACAGTAGATCATAAATCATAGCTAACTTACAATATCCAAATATAAACAGAATCAGCAAATTATTTTCTTTAACTTGCATGCTAAAATGTAAGAGCATATTTACCCTCAACACATTACTTTTCATGGAAAATGTAATTAAAATGCTAGTAAAATAAAAAATGTATATTTTTGCCCTTTTGCATTGTTTCCTTGTGCTATATAGATTAATCATGTACTGGATGCATAAAAATAGAATACTATGGAACTGAAAATGATATTGCAGTATTTCTAAGTAAAACTAATAACAAATTATATGATAATGTACTGCCGGTGAATGCCTGTTTTATTCGTATCAGGAAAGCTGAATGAGCACGTTACTGGTATTATTTTTTAGTTTGCCCTTCAAAAATCAGCAGTAAGTATTTAAGTTACATGGTTTACATTCAGAAAATATTGTTATTCTACAACTTTACTATTTCATCTCATAAGGGTAAAAGTGGATTCAGCACAGCTTCAGTTATTAGTAAGTAGTTTAACTTTGTGATTATTAAATTTACTAAACAATTAGCTTTAACAAGAAAAGTATACCCTGAAGGGTAAGTCAGTGAATTTCCTCAGTGGTTTTTCTTATTACAGATCATTGAAGACTTTTTGGTGTTTTTTATTTAAAAGCATATGAGAAAATAATAAAATTTTCACCCAAGTCAATTTTTATCCAAAGATTATCCAGAGATTCCAGAGGGCAGTGGTTTTTCCAGTTTCAAAAAATGACATGAAGTTACAAGTCAAAGGCACATTTCTTCAGTTATCCAAGCTTATTCCTGTTCAAAGTTTCTAGTCCAAACACTATAAGAAATAATTTATAATGTGAGGAAAAGTACACTTTGACAGTAATATTTGAATCACTTAAGATATAGACATTTTACTTCTTATATATTTAAATGATATATTTCTGAACACTGAAAATATCTCTCCTTCCTTTTCTTCATTTTCTCTTATTCCATATTAGGCCCACATTTTGCAACCAGACTATAAATATGTATGGTATGGTTGCAAAATTTATATATTTATATATATATATATATATATACATACATATATATATATATATATATATACACACACACACACACATGTATATGCCCTGCTAATGCAAATGCTCAATTTTCATATAATTTCTTCATAATTTTACATTACATATATTGTTCAGTAGTATTGAAACTGTTATATGCCTTACTCCAGCACTATCTTTTGCTGGCCATTGTAAACTTTTTGAACACCATTTTAGGAGGAGCATTTTCCAAATGCACTTACTATATTTTTATCACTATATTTGTTCCTCTAGAAAAATAAAATTAGTGTTACTGTTTTGACATATGTGGTTGGGTCAAATTAAAAGCTAATAATTTTACAGTATTTATGAAACTAATTACTTATTAAAAGTTGATTGACATGTGGGCAGTTTTCCAATTACATTAATAAAGTTCAAGGAACAAATTAATAGGCTTGTCAGTCAATTTCAAGAACTAAATAAATGTCACAAAAAGTCAAACCCCACTTAAGCTACATTTCTTCACTGTAAACAGAAATAAACTGAGGTGCACATCTTTTCAATCTCTAAATTTGTTAATTTGTCTGATACTCAGATGTATTTGGATAGTTTTAAAGTGTATGTTCTTTACCTAAATATTTGTCAGCCTTGGATGACCGAGATAAGGAAATGTTAACAAGTAAGAGAAGGCTATTTATTAATCACTGATGTCAAACACACAGTGGCTGGTAAAAACAAAGCTCATCTGTAATTGTTGAAGCTATGTACTCAAGGGAGCTAGTTTTTAAAAGTCATTTTAGAAAGGGGGTAATAAAAAGGATTTATGCTTCTGAACTCTGGTGTTGGAGAACTCTTGAGAGTCCCTTGGACTGCAAGGAGATCCAACCAGTCCATTCTGAAGGACATCAGCCCTGGGATTCCTTTGGAAGGAATGATGCTAAAGCTGAAACTCCAGTACTTTGGCCACCTCATGCAAAGAGTTGAGTCATTGGAAAAGACTCTGATGCTGGGAGGGATTGGGGGCAGGAGGAGAAGGGGACAACAGAGGATGAGGTGGCTGGATGGCATCACGGACTCAATGGACGTGAGTTTGGATGAACTCCGGGAGTTGGTAATAGACAGGGAGACCTGGCGTGCTGTGATTCATGGAGTCGCAAAGAGTCAGACACGACTGAACGACTGAACTGAATAAAAAGGATATCTTGTCAATACAGACTGTGCATGGGATATTTGTTCGTATTGTTGGTTTCTCACAGATATTAGTATCAATAAATGGAATAATGGGGGAGAAAAGACACTGGAGTAGGAGTTGGAAAACCTGGATTCTGAACCTATGATTACTCTTGAAAGACTCTCTAAAAGTTTTCTCATTCGAAGAAAGTGGACTCAAATCAGAAAATCGAGGTCAATTCTAATCAAAACCAAAAAGACAAATGACAGGGGAGAAAATCCACTGTGGTTATTTGCTTTTGATTTGAAAGGGAAATAGTTATTTAAGTGAAAAAAATGAAAAAAAATCATAACACTTGTATAACACTTGTATTGAGAACTATGCAAAGTGATTTTTAAATAGTAGCACCTTCTAATACTTATTCTACTAAGTATATTCTACTAAGTATAAGTCCCAAATAGGACTTCCCTGGTGGCTCAGATGGCAAAGAATCTGTCTGCAATGCAGGAGGCCCAGGTTCAATCACTGGGTTGGAAAGATCCCCTGGAGAAGGTAATGGCAACCCACTCATGGATTCTTGCCTGGAGAATCCCATGGACAGAGGAACCTGCTGGGCTACAGTCAATGGGGTCACATAGAGTCAGACACGACTGAGTGACTAACACTTTACTTTAGTGCTTTAGTTATCTCCATGTTTTATTTCACTAATTGAGCTGAACAATGTATGTACTCATGGAATTTGAAGAATGTGGTATATTGGAGTTTTGCTTCATGGGGATGGAAATTGGCTGATAGATATAGTAAGAAAATAAATTTTTCATTGCCCATATTTAATGCTGTTAAATCAAGTTACCTATTTGTCCAGCATTTCAAACCATTTAGTATAGCATTTACTAAGAGCAGTCTTTATTATTCATGAGTATAAGAATATATATGACTTGAATACTTATTATGAAGGGAGACCTCTATCATAATACTGTCATGATAAACATAAAATCTAAATGCTTCCTATTCAAATATAGAACACAGTGTTAGTTGCTCAATCATGTCCAACTCTTTGCCACTGCATGGACTGCAGCCTGCCTGATTTCTCTGTCCATGGAATTCTACAGGCAAAAATACAGCAATGGGTTGCCATGCCCTCCTCCAGGGGATCTTCCGATCCAGGGATCAAACACAAGTTCTTGCATTGTGGGTGGATTCATTACTTTCTGAGCCACCAGGAAAACCCATATAACACAATGGTTTCTACTACAGTCCACATCTAGAATCTAGGTTGTATACAGCACAAAATAAGACACCTAAAGATATTGTATAATAAGTAAATATATGTACAACAGTTGCAGCCAACACCCTGACTACTGCCTTGTGAAACTCTGAGCAGTTAAAACGTTCCAAGATAGAAATGGAAATAACAAATGTGTATTGTTTTAAGACACGCATACATTCACACACACACAGCATATGGAACGTTTATCATTCAACTTGTGCCCTTTCAGGGAGATATACTCTAGGTTTTCTCTAGGCAGAGTAGAAGGAGTTTTGACCAGCACTCAAGCGTGTAAGCAAAATAATGTCTCACAGAACTGGAAAAGGTCAGTTTTAATTCCAGTCCTAAAGAAGGACAATGTCAAAGAATGTTCAAACTACTGTACAGTTGCATACATTTCACATGCTAGTAATGTTATGCTCAAAATCCTTCAAGCTCAGCTTCAGCAGTATGAGAACTGAAAATTTCAGATGTACCAGCTGGATTTAGAAAAGGCAGAGGAACCAGAGATCAAATTGTCAATCAGTATCTGTTGGATCATAGAAAAAGCAAGGGAATTCCAGAAAAAAAAAAAAAATCTACTTCTTTGTCTACACTAAAGCCTTTGACTGTATGGATCACAAAAATCTATGGAAAAATTCATAAAGAAATGGGAATACCAGACCACCTTACCCATCCCCTGAGAAACCTGTATGCAGGTCAAGAAGCAGCACTTAGAACCAGACACAGAATAACTGACTGGTTCAAAATTGGGAAAGGAGTACAAGGCTGTATATTGTCACCCTGAATTTTTAATTTATATGCAGAGTAAATCATGTGAAATGCTTGGCTGGTTGAATCACAAGCTGGAATCAAGACTGAGTGGAGAAATATCACCTACTTCCTATATGCAGATGATACCATGCTAATGACAGAAAGTGAAGAGGAACTAAAGAGCCTCTTGATAGGGTGAAAGAGCAGAGTGAGAAAGTTGGATTAGAACACAATATTCAAAAAACTAAGATCATAGCATCTAGTCCCATCAGTTTCTGGCAAATAGATGGGGAAACAATGGAAACAGTGACAGAGTTTATTTTCTTGTGCTCCAAAATCACTGTAGATGGTGACTGCAGCCATGAAATTGAAAGACATTTGCTTCTTGGAAGGAAAGCTATGACAAGCCTAGACAGCATATTAAAATGTAGAGACATCACTTTGCCAATGAATGTCTATATAGTCAGAGCTATGATTTTTCTACTAGTCATGTACAGGTGTGAGAGTTGGACCATAAAAAAGGCTGAGTGCCAAAGGATTAATGCTTTTGAATTGCAGTGCTGGAGAAGACTC
Organism: Ovis aries; assembly: GCF_016772045.2. Classification (NCBI taxonomy): domain Eukaryota; kingdom Metazoa; phylum Chordata; class Mammalia; order Artiodactyla; family Bovidae; genus Ovis; species Ovis aries. The sequence goes on along the minus strand of NC_056054.1, from coordinate 47,731,538 downwards.
TTGAGAATCCCTTGGACTGCAAGGAGATCAAATCAATCAATCCTAAAGAAATCAACCCTGAATATTCATTGGAAGGACCAGTGCTGAAGCTCCAATACTTTGGCCGCTTGACTTGAAGAACTGACTCACTGGAAGAGACCCTGATGCTTGCAAATATTGAAAGCAAAAGGAGAGGGGAGTGGCCGAGAATGAGATGGTTGAACAGTATCACATACTCAGTGGTCATGAACTTCAGCAAACTCCAGAAGTGAGAGACAGGGAATCTTGGCGTGTTGCAGTCCATGGGGTCACAAAAAGTCAGGCATGAGTTAGAGACTGAACAACAACATAGAGAGGAAAGATTAAGTTCTACCTGGAGCAGCAATGACTGATGTCTAATTAAAACAGGGGTTATAAAAACTTCTCTCTCCTGTCCAGTAAGATAACTGATGGGCCATTTTGGCTCTAGAGCAGCTGGAGTCATTGAACAGCATCCACCGCAGCTCAACTTCTTGCTCTGTTCAGTCTTCCCTTTTCTTTCTTCTCCAGCAATTTATTACAAGAATACTGTCTAATATATATCCTAGTTGTAAATTCCATCCTCTTTCAACTCAAAGATCCTTAACTATGACCATGTTAGATCCTTGCCTCTAGCTTAGTCATTGTTTAAAGAAAATCTTTGTAATGTCAAAAGACAGCACATTCAAATATCATTTATTATTAGCATTCTATTTTACATTGGATTGGAATTAAAAATGGCTTATAGAAAGTATTTAGTACACCAAGGTGAATAGGATAAATCTGAAGCAAAAGATAAGGTAAGAAGAGTAGGATATAATCATATATGAGGTTTAATAATGAAATTTGTGCTGTGATTTCTTTATATATTTTGCTGCTGCTACTAAGTCGCTTCAGTCATGTCCGACTCTGTGCGACCCCACAGACAGCAGCCCACCAGGCTTCCCCATCCCTGGGATTCTCTAGGCAAGAATACTGGAGTGGGTTGCCATTTAGGACTTGGTAAAAATTTTAGTTCTAGGAATTTTAGCACTCAACACAGAAAGAGGAGCAAGATCAGTTAGAGTTCCTCTGGTAAAATCCCAAACTGGTAACCATACACAAAGGGCAAGAAGAGATCTGAGAAAGAGGCAGACCAGTTTAGATTGAGACCAGTTGAGATTAGTAGGGGGCAGCTTTAAGAAACAAGGAAACTTACATATGAGGCTAGTCTTGAGTGATCATAAGATGAGTGGACCTCCATACCTACTTGGAAGAATCTTAATAGTTTATATTGAGCCCTCAAGAGAGTTCAGGCATGTTTTCAGCCCAGATGGTCCTAAAAACACATTGCTCTCTTAATGCTGAGTCCTTGAATTGGCTGCTAGTAGTGCAAACAGTCAGCAGAACTGACAAGGGAGAGGAAGAGGAGTCTTAAATTGCCTAAGTCCAGCTCAAGGGTCAGCCTGTTGTCATGCATGGCCTTTCCATAACCTCCTCCAGTTGTCAACATGTGGAACATTATATCCCCATGACTTATTTATTTTAGAGCTGAAAATTTGTGCTTTTTAATCCCAGTCACTTGTTTTGCCTTTCTATTCCCAACCACCAATCTGTTCTCTGAATTTACAAGCTCACTCTTGGGGTTTTATTGTTTGTTTTTAGGGGGAAAATAATCTCCAAAAAATGACCTTAGTTTTTATATAGGATCTGTAGCTTTATTTCATTAATTTGTAACAGATAAATTTATAAGACCACCTTATATGTGATAATTATATATGTATATATGTATCATCTGCTTATGAGAAAATATTAATCATTTACTCTAAAATTATGTTATGAGTGGTATCAAATAATTGAGATCACAGTTACAGGGTTAGGTGTGTACATACTCATTCTCATTCCCTCTGTAAGGAATCACTACCTATTCTACCATAAATCACTTTTTTGCTTACCCCAATTCATTCATGCATGTTGACTCATGTCTGACTCATTGTGACCTCATGGACTGTAGCCTGCCAGGCTCCTTTCTCCATAGGGTTGTCCCATGAACTGGAGTGAGTTGCCTTTTCCTCCTTCAGGGGATCTTCCCAACCATGGATCAAACCCATGAATTCTACATCTCTTGTACTGCAGATGAGATTTTTACCACTGAACCACCAGGGAATATGTTACCCTAATTCACATTATGGTAAACATCCTGTGGAAGGCAAACTGCACTGAATTAATGCAGACTAGTCAATACCTGAATACCAACCACTGGCTCAAAGTTCAGTTATAAAAAAATGATATAAATAAAGTTGTATTAGTTCTTACAGATTTTTCCCACAGTCATTTACTAGTAACAGTGGAGCCTTACCTGAACTCACCCCATTTTTCTATTTTATGTTGGTCTAAAATATACAGATTTTCATTTAGGAAGAAAATCATTTGTAAGCATTTTGGAGTTTATGCCCCGTTAGTTAATAGGCTTGTCATATTCCTAAGGGTTTTGTCCAGTGAAAATGTCAGGAGAGTGTGTAATTTCCTCAGTCTCTCTTGTCACAACAAAAATTTGGGTGTTAAAGGCTTCAGCATGTCGCTGTTCTCGGACAGACTGTGTCTCAGCTCTCGGACAGATCAGTGTTACAGCTCTCAGACAGATCAGTGTTACAGCTCCATGTTACAGCTCAGTTCTATTTAGAAAATAAAGGAAAATACATCCTTGAGGTGTGAGGGCATGCTGATCCAAAAGACATGAAAAGAAGAGAAAGAGCCCCAGCCTTTTGGCTCCTCCTTTATATGCTTTTTCTCCTCCCCCTGTGCCTGCCCTATGTAAATTGGGCTAGCCAGGGGTGCTGCTTGTTCTACCTGAGGTCCTCACTCTGGTCCTAGGACATTCCTTTGTTCTATTTTTGCAGGCTTTCCCCTTCCTTGTCTTTTAGCCACTACCATTCTGTACTCCTTTTTCCTTTTCTAACTACCTAACAGAAACATTTACTGTTAATATGTTAATATATAAGGTAGTAATAGTAGTTACTGGTGGCGCTAGTGGTAAAAGAATGTCAATGCAGGAAACATAATGAGACTCTGGTTCCATCCCTGGGTTGGGAAGATTCCCTGAGGAGGGCATGGCAACCCACTCCAGTATTCTTGCCTGGAGAATCCCATGAACAGAGGAGCCTGAGGGCTTGCAGGCCCTGGGGTCCCAAAGAGTCAGGCACAACTGAGGTGACTTGTCATGCCACACCATAAGATATTAAGTAGTATTGATGTCCAGAAAGATAATGGTTTGGGGGTCTAAAGATTTTAGAAAAATATGCCTAATTTGTGAAACTGGGAAAAACAAATCTTTCAGGTATCATTTGTGATCTAGATTTCAGCAAAATTATTCACTCAAATGTACCCACACAGAAAAGCTCAGGTCCACACATATTGACTTATATGAGCTAGACCTTTTTAAGCAGTAAAATCATGCATACAATTGTTAAATTCATGCACTTTTCAGGTAGACTATTTCATTTTTCTTTTCAGATATTTCAATCTAGCTAGAAATGCTATGCTTACCTGGCAGTGCATATTAGTCTGGCTTCCAGAAAATCATAACTTCACTTTTATTTGTGAGTGTATTGATTTAGAGTAGGTTATTGATGTAGCTACTAAGGTTCATAAGAAATAAGGTTCATTGAACTAATTTGTAGTGAAATTCTTATTTGAATATTGGTACTTCCGACTAAGGTCCTTCTAGTCAAGGCTATGGTTTTCCAGTAGTCATGTATGGATGTGAGAGTTGGACTGTGAAGAAGGCTGAGTGCCGAAGAACTGATGCTTTTGAACTGTGGTGTTGGAGAAGACTCTTGAGAGTCCCTTGGACTACAAGGAGATCCAGCCAGTCCACTCTGAAGGAGATCAACCCTGGGATTTCTTTGGAAGGAATGATGCTAAAGCTGAAACTCCAGTACTTTGGCCACCTCATGAGAAGAATTGACTCATTGGAAAAGACTCTGATGCTGGGAGGGATTGGGGGCAGAAGGAGAAGGGACGACAGAGGATGAGATGGCTGGATGGCATCACTGACTTGATGGACGTGAGTCTGAGTGAACTCTGGGAGTTGGTGATGGACAGGGAGGCCTGGCGTGCTGCTATTCATGGGGCTGCAAAGAGTCGGACATGACTGAGTGACTGAGTGACTGAACTGAACTGAACTTCCAGAATAAACATTTTTATCACTTCTGAATATTCTTTTTCTTTTAAAGTCTTTAGAAAAAATTATTGGTCATGACTTTTCTGCAGTTGAGATAAAAACAGTAGCAGAAAGAGATGGTAGATTTCAATAAATAGTACTTTTCTTTGAAAAAAAAAATTCTCTCTTTAAATGTAGTGGTCATATATTCCTAACCAGAAGTTAGTATATATATATATTTTTTGTTTAATATAAAATCTTGTATTAAAACCATATTATTGATCAAAATTGTGTAAAAACCCAAAATTCTACATGGAGGAAATGAATAATTTGATAATATTTTCTTATAAACATTCAATATGTTGTCATTAGTAAATGAGAGAGATGAGAAAGAGCAAAAAAAATATTGATTGATAGATATTTCATGCTGTTGAATGAACCATGCCTTTTTTCTATAGAAGGAATTTTATGAAAACTACTGCTAATTTTTGTGATTTGGTAACAGTAAGGGGAACAGTGTCAAAATTTAAATTAGCCACTTTGTTACTAATGAATTGTGCCAGCAAGGAAGGTTCTACTCCAGTACCTCTGATCTACTCATGACTTGGATAATTTTTGGGAGGGTGTAGAAGTGGGACAAGAAAAGCAAAGAGTTTTACAGTTTGCAGTCAGTGTTGTTGGGGAGCAATTCTGGCTTTGTCCTTCTCTTCTAAGCTTTAAGTTTTAAATCATTTTGGCAAATATTAACTAGAAGGGTACCTGAGAATGGGGTGGTTTAGAAGAGGAACAATATTTATCACTCATTTTGAATCTGAGTAAAACATATTTCCATTTTGGGTAATAAAGAGTTCAAAATGCAATTTGAAACTGTTTTTAAAATAGATAACCCTTTAAGCAAGATTTGCTGCCCATTGAAAGTCCCTTCAGAGATTGATGGATAGTCATTCTGGTTCTTGAAGCACATAGTTTGATAAGCATCTCAAGTCTCAGACTGATCATATTTTTATTTTATTGGTATTAATTGTTTGGTTTTGTGTTATAATTCAGAACAGTTACATTTGTTGCCTATCTTGGTATCTTTAGTTTTCCCTAAAAAAAATAAACTGTGTAAATAATACATGTCAAATCCCAATGCAGTGTACACCATCAGTATGAAAATCTCTCTATAAATAAAAGATTACCAAGCTTTAGCTGGTCCACTTATTTTGAGAAACCCTGCAAATAAACTCTTAGTCTGGTGAAATAATTTGTGTTCTCCTAGGAAGTCATTTCAATAGGATTTGATCTATGAAATAAGTTTACAGTTTTATTCTCCAAATTATGTGTATAGTCAAGAAATTACTACAAAGACAATTAGGGTTTTGCTGTATTTATTAACTAAATTCTGAATAAAATAGCACTTGTAACCTTTATAACTGATAAAGATAAAAATTTAACAGAAGATAAATTTTGAATCTGCTAATGATATTGTTTGTCATATGATTTGTAGCAGAACAATAAGAATTAATTATGTATAGTGTCAAAAGTTAAAGAGACACAATTAAGACTAATGTTAAAGTTCAATTTGCAGAATTCAAGTCAGTCTGTGTCCTGATGCCTCTCTGACCTGCACCACAAGTCACTCTGTGTCCTGACCTGTACCACTTCCTTCCCATTCCTTCAGCAGTCCTTTAGTTACCTAGTAAGAGCAGAAGATAGACACAGGAAAGGGGCTCATGTGTCTGAACTAAGCTGTCAGATGTTCTAACCCACATTAAGAAGTGCATGTGTGCTCAGCCGTGTCCAACTCCTTGCCACCCTAGGACTGTAACCTGCCAGGCTCCTCTCCGGCAATAATACTGGAGTGCGTTGCCATTTCTTCCTCCAGGGGATCTTCTCAGCCCAGGGACTGAACCAGTATCTCCTGTGTCTCTTGCATTGCAGGCAGATTCTTTACTGCTGAGCTAACAAGGAAGCCAGTTTGCATATAGACCAATGGTTCTTAAACATTTTGCAGTCATTGACCCATTTTAAAATTTGCAGACTTGGTCTCTAGAAAAATTTTACATACCCTCTACATTTTATAGACTTCTTTATGTGAGCAAAATGCTCATGAAATCACTAAATTTATCCAAATAAGAACCTCAGTTACTCTTTGTGGATGAGGACTGGGTCTTAATCCCTTTTGACTCCCAAATATCCAGAACAGTTCCTGACAAATATTAGGGACTCAGCAGAAATGTATTGGTTGCATATGTGTATGTACTTCTTTCTCCCTGCCTTCAAGCTAATCACTTTGCTTAAGCTGTGATTTAATGTATTGATGCTATCTTTAGGGCATAACACCAAGAATGCTGACATAACAGGAAAAATTTTAAATTAAAAGGATTAGTTAGGCATTTATGACTTAGGTTGCTTATTTTTATTCCAGGTCATAGCATTCTTATCTGCTGCTAATCCCCATGTTTTCACAAATGCATAATAATGATTGCATGTTGCAGTAAAAATATAATATTTAAATGGGATACCAGTATTTTACTATATATATATATATATATATATATATATATATGCAATGTTATTTTGAGAATACAAATACACTTTGTATGGGACAAAGTCACAACTAATATTGTAGGCAAGGGTTCCTAATGCTAAACAGAAGAGGCTATCATTTTAATGGGTTAAGAATACCACCATTAGAATTTCCTCTCAGACATTTCACTTATTTTCAGATTTTGATTTGAACAAGTGAATGTGAAGATGTGTTTTAAAACAGCATGTTGAAGATTTGAGGAAGAACTTTTTGTCAGTGCAGAGCTAACATGTGTACGCTCTTTTCCTAGGCTTAGGACCTTACCTTTTAAAGGTAGTCTATTTTAAAAAGACATCTAGAATTAAGTCAGTTTAATTTTTTTTTTTTCAAATCCCTTGGGCAGTTCACTTTAGTTCAATACCTCCTAGGTACAAATAACTTTGTTAAAATTTCACGTGCATCCTTCTTTTTGAAGTGGAATAACGGTCCCCAAAGATGACCATGACTCAAAGGAGAACTAACATTGCAAAGCAACTGACCTTAAAACAGGGACATTATTTTAGATTATCCAGATGGACCCAAGGATATCACATAAGTACTTAAATGAAAAAGGGGAGCCAGAAGAAGAGAATCAAATGGAGATATGACTATGGAGGTAGGTCACAGTGATGGAATGTAAGAAATACTCAAGCCACCCTTTCTGGCTTTAAAGACAGAGGAGGGAATCATGAGCAAATAAATATGAGGACCCTCTGAGGCTGGAAGAGGAAAGGAAATGGATTGTCTATTAGAGACTCCAGAAAAAAATCATAATTCTACCAACACCTCAGTTTTCACTAAGAAAGATTTATATTGGACATCTAACCTATAATTATGGGATAAATAAGTGTTGTTTTAAACCACTCTTTGTGGTAATTTGCTTTGGCAGCAAATAGGAAACTAATATACACACACTCAAAAATAGAGAATACTTTCATCTCTATTAGGAACAGGGTTTCCCAACCTTGGCACTGTTAACATTTTGGATCATATAATGAATGTGTGTGTGTCTGGTAGAGGAAAAGAAATTTTCTGTATATTGTGAGATATTTAGGAGCATCCCTGGCTGCCTGGCTGCTATGTATTGCATGTCTGTGTCCTGCCCAAATGCATATGTTGAACCCTAATGCCAACATTATGGCATTAAGAAATGGGGCTTTTGGAAGGTACTTAGGTCACAAGCATGAAGCCTTCAAAAATGGGATTAGTGTTTTTATGAAAGAAACCCTAAAGAAATCTCTCCCCCTTTCCACCATGTGAGGTTACAGTGAAGAGACAGTCATCTAGGAAGTGAGGTTTCATCAGACACCAAACCTGCCAATGTCATGCTTTTGGATGTTTAATGATCATTTCCTGTTTGTAAGCCACTCTGTTTATGATATTTTCTGATGGCAGCCTGAATGGACCTATACACTGGCCTCAACACCTAAGACATAGTAGCATGCCCTCGTTGTGACACTCCAAAGTATCTCTAGATATTAACAGACATTTGCTGGAGTGAAAAATCACCCCAGGTTGAGAACCACTTGACTAGTAGAAAAGATGTATACAAATTTTAATTATCCACTGTGTGGCAGGTTGTCACAGGCTCCATGAAAGTATGGATCTTATATCCGACAGCCCTACTCTTAGTGATTACAATAAGGGCTGTCATGTAAGTTATTACAAGTGATTACAATAAGGGCTGTCATGTAAGTTGAGCTAAAGTAAATATTTAATAAATGATAGAATGAATGAGTGAAGGCCCCTAAGAATACAAGTCAGCCAGTAACCAGACAAAATTCTTCTCATGTTTTTCTCATTCAGTATTATTTAGGCTATATCTTCCCTTGAAACTAGTTAAAACCAATATTCTCCTAAGTAGTCTAGTGTGATTTATGCAGTGGATTGACCTCAGATGATGTTCAGCTCTGATATTTACAAAATATATGAAGTTGGTTCCAAGTGTCACCATATTTTAAGACTCAATTTCATTTGCTGAGAAGTAAAAAATAATACCCAACTCTTTGGATGACTGGGGAAATTAAAACAAATTAGACATATAAGAAATTTCTCGGAGTATCTGACTCAAGTAAACGTTCAAAAGACTTTACCTTCTTTTTCCAGTGAGCTAAAAATGTACAGATAGATTCTGTCCTCTTTTTTTCCTTTTGATTGGGATATAATTGAGATTGTTCTCATTAATTTCAAGTGACTTTTATTTAAGAATTAGACAATGAAGTTATTCTGTAAAACATTAGTAAAATTAATTACTCTTCCTTCCTGTGAATAAAATCTATGTGAAAACGTATAATAAATTTATACCGATGCAGGGTTTTGGGTTACAGTAATTAGAAAAAAAATGTGTATTAAGAAAAAAAATAAATACTACCTAATATGAAAGGGAAGATAACGGTAAGAGTCATTTTTACCTATTTGGTCTCAGAGCTATTCTTTGTAACTCTTTTGCTATGTTTTGTATCATGGGATTGGCTGACCAACCCTGCGTCCATGGGTATGTTTCCAAGCTTCTTTGTTTTCTGGCAGGATTCATCCAGTGGAAGACACTGGCAAGAAATGAGACAGAAGAAAGGGAGAAAGCAGGCTATTTTTGCTGTCTCATTGTCCCATGCCCTTCTCCTTGACTCCAGCTCATGCCAGGTAGTCCTCTGGCTGTGGATCTAGCTCCTGATGAACAGTCCCCAACTCCAGGATCTGGTAATGATACCTGCTTACAAGCAGGGATATCAGTGGCTTCTTGTTACAAGTCTCTGAATTGCTCATCTTCATATGCTTTGTCTTTTCAGTCCTTTACTACTTGTGTAAACAATTCCCTGTATTAAACCCCCCTTATGTGAAAGACATATTGGTTCCTATTTTCCCAACTGGATCCTGACTGATACAAATCTTTTTCCTAAGATGTCAAGTGTTTCTACTTGTAAGTACTCTCAAGAAATATGTTTTAAGCTCTATCATCTATATAGGTAACCATTTTATACAATAATAATTTAACCTCTTTACATTCTTAAAAAATATATATTATTAATATAAACCCAGACACATGTTTATATCATTCCTGAGCATAAAAAGCAAATTTAAAAATAAATTTTAGAATTAATTACACATATATTGCAAGGAAACTAATTGTCAGAAAGGAAGATAAATTAGGAAGGAAAATATAAAAGTATGCATAAATATTAAATGCTGGTATTTATGTGAGCCTTGGGCTTCTCTTTATTAGCTTTTTGGGTGCAATTATGACTAACATTTCATTTGTATCCTTAATGAATACTAGAGCTACAAATACACAGTGGCATGAACAGAAATGGCAATCTTTTATTATTCTTGCAGACTGAAAATTTAAGAAAAATAACCTAAAGAGAGGGTATAAAGCTGTGGTAGTATATTTACCCTGGGATCTATGAATTGTCCAGCAATATTCCAGGCCTTAATCTTTACAGCTTCATCTGTGCCTTGTGGGAAAACTAATGAAAAGCAATTTGGGACTATTCTCTGGTAAACCAGTTACCTGACTTTGGACACTAAGTCTAATACCACCTGAAAGTGAAAGTGAAATCGCTCAGTCGTGTCCGACTCTTTGCCACCCATGGACTGTAGCCCACCAAGCTCCTCCATCCATGGGATTCTCCAGGCAAGAATACTGGAGTGAGTTGCCATTAAGGCCCATAAATAACAAAAGATTACTGTTAAGCAAGGAAAATCAGATACCTAGAAGTAAGGAATTTAGCAATCTTTTATGTATGGGACTGTGAAGAAAGCTGAACACTGAAAAATTGATGTGTTTGAACTGTGATGTTGGAGAAGACTCTTGAGAGTCCCTTGGACTGCAAGGAGATCAGTCCTGGGTGTTCATTGGAAGGACTGATGTTGAAGCTGACACTCCAATACTTTGGCCACCTCACGCGAAGAGTTGACTCATTGGAAAAGACTGTGATGCTGGGAGGGATTGGGGGTAGGAGGAGAAGGGGACAACAGAGGATGAGATGGCTGGATGGCATCACCGACTTGATGGACATGAGTTTGAGTGGACTCCGGGAGTTGGTGATGGACAGGGAGGCCTAGCATGCTGTGATTCATGGGGTCGCAAAGAGTTGGACAGGACTGAGTGACTAAACTGAAGTGAACTATGTATGGGAAGATGCAAGTGTCTGGGCTCACTGACTCATTCCTTTCATATGCATCTCATCTATCTGGGCCAAATCTTACTTCCTGATTATTCACATCCTTAATTCCTTGAGGAGTGGTGGATGTGGTGGATGGCTGCATGCTGTGCTTTTTCTCATCCTCCCAGTTCCTCAGGAGCTTATCTGAGGAGCTCTTATCACAAATGACTACTGGCTGCTGGATAGCCATTATTATTCTTCCTGGGCTCAAAAATTTACATTTGAAAGGCTAGAATTCCTGACGACTGTGACATCCTTGTTTACCAAAAAGGATAAGAAATATTCCATTTCACAGTACAAATGAAAGAAGTAGTCTTCTTCCTGTGAAGAGTCACAGCCAACTTTAGAAATGAGGCAGCTGGTCGGGAGAGGGGCTTGAGAAGTGAGTACAAGGCAAGAAATAATGGTCGCCTATAGGAAACTACTTGGAAGTTACCCTTAGTATGCCCAGTAAATCATTTGGAGCTAAAGGAGAGCAGCTTCAAGACCCAACAAGCGCTGAAGAAGCAGTTAGAAGTACAATATCACATAGTCTTGTTCCATCAAGTGGAGTGAGGGTAGGGGGATGGGCAGTTTGAAACCAGAACCAGCTCCTCAGATTAGGGGCATGGCTTCATTAGAACATTGCCAAAAGACATCATTTAGAAGTGCTGCTGACAAAGAAATGCTCAAATGTGCAGCTCCTGAGAGATCAAGATGCAGTTGGAAGTCATCTGAACATGTAAGGAGCAATGGGACTCTTGGGGAGCAGCTGTAGGAGGCTGTAATTGATGTGCTCTGCTGCTGACTGGAGCCATTCATTGCTGAGAGGAGCAGCTGCCTGGAGTTTAAACAGAGAGCCCTGGGGAGCCAGGGCTGGGAGTTTTCTTGGATTAAGAAGCTGTTATAGGAAGTAGCTGTTATGAGTGTCATCATAGGGAAACGTTAGAGTAATCCACCCAGCTCCACCATCTTGGTGGTTGGCAAAGGTGGAAACAGTCTTCCATAGATAAAGAAATGGTGAAAGATTGAAGAGATTGACAAAATCAGTTTGAGGTTTTTAAATAGCAAATTTCTCCAAACTCTGCCACAGGCTTCCTTGGCTGATGTGGTGTGACTATTTGTTGTCTTTTGCTTGTTTATCGAGGTACATTTTTACCCTAAAGAGTAGCGATTAGACTGGCCAAAACAAGGTGATAAAATTGTAAATCAAGGGATTCTTTAACCTTAGAATACATGAGAGTGTGTGTGGAATTTGGTGGGTTTTTTTTTCTAAATATATTTTTCCCATAGGAAGAATAACTATCATTTTTATCCTGTTCTCAAAGTTCCTGACACTAAAATAGGTTACGATTGTTTTGCTTTAATAAGCCAGAAAAGATAACCAATGGAGAACTTGATAACAGCTATCAATAACTTAACCACAAAAAAAGCACTGTTGTTTAGCTGATAAATTTATGCAATCATCATTGCATTACTATAAACATTTCCCATTGAAATGTGTGGGATAATATAGCTAGGTGCATTAATGACTGGATTATCTTTTTGGATCAATATGAGCTCAGTAAAATGAGAGAAATAGAAGCAGAATAACAGATTTTTAATTTTTCTATTTGAATGGAACAAAATTTTAGTGTAAGGTCGTGAAAAAGAAAATTCAGTTGGAAAACTGTTGTGATGGTCCACACCTATATGAGACTGTGAGAACTAGTGTGGTTACCATGGAAATGGAAGAAGGGTGTGTAGAAGTAGAGATGTTTGCCTTATAGATGTGAGCATCTTAATTTATAAATGTTAATATAAATTAATATTTTTGTTTTGTTGCAATCTTATAATGTTGCTGATTTCTGTCAAAATCACTCCATCTAGAAAAATTCCATGTGGATTGAGTCACATGTTTGTCAGTTACCTTGGGTTTAATAGATACTTCATTGCTGTGGGTTTTAATCAATAATCTTGACCTTCATGCCTGTTATACAATCTGTTCTGAGCAAACAATGAAATGAAGTGAAGTGAGTCAAGCTTTGAGTATATTAGTGAATTGGGGTTTGAGTGATCAAGAATGAAATATCAGAATTACAACACAAAGGAGAAAATGAATTTTTTTAGGTTTGACATACTATGCTTTCTGTTATAAAAAGAGCATTTTAATGGAACAGCTATATGTGGTTTTCAAAGTAACATAAATCTACCCTTGAAGTGCCTGACCTCCTAAAGAGTCCTGGAAATAGTTACTCTAACTCTGCTCTGGACGAATAAAAATTGCTCTCAAAGGTATTTATTTAGCTAATGAAGACACCTTGCAGAGCATTTGAACAATTATTTGAAGGCAGAAAACATTCCACGGCACATCCATCTCTCGTGGAGAGTTGTCGGTTTTGCATGCCTTGGAGTGCTTTTCCCATCTCCAAAGGAGACACTGCCCCACTTTCTGAGACTTGGCATGTGGTTGGGATTACTGTGAGGCTTTTGAGCTTGCAGTTCACACAGCCTACTTGTCTTTGACAGTATGATATGTTCCTCTTTTAACTTTGCCGTACTCAGCAGTGAGGTCTCCCTTAAAGGCAGCCTAACTGAATCTGTGCTTTCTGAAGTGTGGTTTGTTATCCACTTTGGCTGCTGCCAAAATATGATATGACTTTTTGCATTTGCATGTGGCTGAAAAAATTGTTGTGGCCTCATCAAGATCAAAAGGAGGGTGTGCATGAATGCCTGGAACTTTTGAATTCACAGAAACTTTTTGGAACATACTTCAGGCTTAAGATATGAAATTAATTAAATGGAAGAGCTATATATCTCAGAAGTAAAATGATCTCCAATTTTGTCCTTTCAAAATAAGTAAAGGAGCCAGACTTGTGACCCATCACCTTCTGAAAGAATGAGAGTTATTTGTTAATACTTGTTATTAAAATGTTATATTACTGTTCAAAGAAAACTGAATATACCAGTTTGATTTCATGCGCTTCATAATTTTTCAGTTCTCTCCTTGTCTGACTGCAGTACTTAATATTCCATCTCATCACCATAAAGTGATATTTATGTGTAGCCATAGGATACAAGTGTGGTGCTGTGCACTTTGCTGAGAGTAGCCATAGTCCTATCTGACTACTACATAAAACCAAGAACATTGGCACAGAAAGAGCTATAGAGGGCATATACATATACATGAAACACCAAGAAGAAAATATTATACCTACCTGCAACTGTCTCTGTTTTCTGTCAATCAAATAATCAAAACATTGCCCATCATCTACGTCCTCATGAAACCCTTTTGATTGAGTCCAAAGTAAACACATTGCATGTGACTGAATAAAACCCTAGACCTATCACTTGGAATCAGTTCAGTTCAGTTGTTCAGTCATGTCCAGCTCTTTGTGATCCCATGAACTGCAGCACGCCAGGCTTTCCTGTCCATCACCCACTCCCAGAGCTTGCTGAAAACTCATGTTCATTGAGTGGGTGATTCCATCCAACCATCTCTTCCTCTGTCATACCCTTCTCCTCCCACCTTCAATCTTTCCCAGGATCAGGGTGTTTTCCAGTGAGTCAGTTCTTTGCATCAGGTGGCCAAAGTATTGGAGCCTCAGCTTCAGCATCAGTCCTTCTGTCAGGGGATTGTGTAATTTCCTCAGTTCTATCTCATCACAACAAAAATTTGAAGCGATGGCTGTTAAAACCCTCGGCGGGTCACAACTCGTGTCTCAGCTCTTGGACAGATCAGTGTTACAGATCTCAGACAGATCAGTGTTACAGCTCCGTGTTACAGCTCAGTTTATTTAGAAAATGAAAATACATCCTCAAGGTGTGAGGGCATGCCGACCCAAAAGACTCAAAAAGACGAGAGAGCCCTGGCCCATTGGCTTCTCTTTTTATATGTTTTTTTTCCTCCCCCCTGGACCTGCCCTATGTAAAGTGGGCTAGCCACGGGTGCTGTTCTACCTGAGGTCCTCACTCTGGTCCTTGGACCTTCCTTTGTCCTATTTTCGTGGGCTTTTTCCTTCCTTGTCTTTTAGCCACTGCCATTCTGGACTCCTTTTTCCTATTCTAACTACCTAATATTCCCTCCACAAGAGATGGGAAGTCCAATTCTTTGGAGATAGGAGCGTCAAGGTCTTTCTGGCTACTTTCTGCTGAACTGGGACTGCGAGGAGCATTGGGCCTTCCCCTCTTGCTAGTTTCAGGCCTTAGAGTCCTTATGGTGGTGTCCATCTGACGGTGAGTGATATTTTCTGTGGTCAGCTGTAGTTTTATATATCCTTGTTGAACTGGCACTGTTTGCTGTAGCTTGTTGACCTGGACAGAAACAAAACAGGTTATACAATTGATAATACATGGAGCAACCATAAGCAGCATCAATATGGTGTAACAATGACTAGTGGGGGCATTAGCTAACTCCAAATTCCCATCACCAGGATGGCTCAAGTCCTTCCTGGTTCAGGGGTCAGAAGATCTATCTCCTGTCTATTTGGGAGTACAACCCATGCCAAGTTGTGTTGGCTGAACAATCTTATCCCCAGAAACTAGATTTGGGGAGTGTTCATTAGATTAGCACTCATGTGTAGTTCTGAAAAGGTATCTGAGACCTCCCAGACCCTCACAGGTGTATTGAGTGTCCTCTTCTGTCTTCTTCCATGGCTTGACTCATGAGTAGTGAATCCAGGAGTCATGTCCTGATACCTTGACTGCTGTGGGGGTAGAAAGTATCACAGGGTAGGGGCCCTTCCATGTGGGCTGGAGTTGAGCCTTTGGGGACCCATCTTTCTAGACTTTAATTAGGACTTGAGTCTCTGGAGCTTATAATGGTGACTCCTGAGAATCTTTTGGGTCCTGGTTGACACTCCACAAGTGTATATCCTGTTGGAATTGCCCAGTGGCCATGGTATAAGACTGGAGGGTCTGAGCTTTTGGATCTGGGAAGAGGTCATTGACATAAACAAAAGGTCTCCCGTATAGCATCTCATAAGGACTAAGACCAACCTGCCTTACTTGCAATACAGGTGCAGAGGAGAGCTATTGGTAAAGCCTCCTTCCATTCCAGGGAGTTCTCCTGGATTATCTTTTTTATCACTGTTTTTAAGAATTGGTTGGCTCTTTCTACTTTTCCTGAAGACTGAGGCCTGCAGGCACAATGGAGATAATAAGTAATGTCCAATGCTTTAGAGACCCCCTTGGGTGACTTTAGAAGTAAATGGTGTCCCATTGTCACTTTGTAATGACCTGGGCAGACCAAATCTTAGAATGATTTCATGGAGCAGTTTTGTTTTTTTTTTTTTGAACTAGCCTTCTCAGTCTGGGTGAGAAAGCCTTCAATCCATCCTGTGAATGTATCTATCATGACTAATTGGTATTTATACCCTTGAGAAACTGGCATCTGGGTGAAGTCTATCTGCCAGCCCTCTCCTAGGTAAGTCCCACATCATTGGACAGGCTGGGCCAACTGAGGTCTTTGAGCTCCTTGGGGTTTGTTTAACTGGCAAGTGGGACAAGAGGAGACCATTTGCCTTATAGTCATTTGGAGACCTATTCCTCTAAAGGACCTTTCTAGTAATCTTTGGAGGGCCTTTTTCCCTAAATGAGTGGTGGCATGTCAGGAGTTAACAACTTCCGTTGAAGGTTCCCAGGCAGAAAAAGGGATCCCTCCTTTTGGAACCACCCCATATGATCTTCTTGAAAGCCCTCACTCTTAGCTCTAAGAGTCTCACCTTCTTAGAGCTTCTGGCAAATTAGTCTGTGGAACTCAGGTGGCAACCCCTACTAGGTCATTGTTCTGTAATGCTGCTCTCTTAGCTGCCTTATTGGCTGCTTGGTTCCCTCATGCCACTTCCATGCTCCCTTTTCGGTGTCCTTTACAGTGGGAGACTGAAACCTCAGCAGGCAGATGGACTGCCTCCAAGAGTCTAAGGATTTGATCACCGTTTGACTGGGGACCCTTGAGTGGTCAAGTGGCCCCTTTCTTTCCAAACAGCCGCATGTGTATGTAGCACCAGAAAGGCATACTTGGAGTCAGTGTAAATGGCTACTTTTTTTTCTTTTCCCAGCTACAAATCTCAAGACAGTACTATGAACTCAGCTAATTGGGTTTAGCCTGCAAAGGTTTAGCCTCTGTGATCTCAAAATTGGAGACTACTACATATCTGGCTCTTCTTTTTCCATCCAAGACAAAGCTGCTTCCATCAGTGTACCAGATTTCTTCAGGATTGGTCAGAGGATCTTCTGACAATCCCTTTCAGGGTTTTGTCCAGTGGTCCAAGTTTTCTAGGCAAGAGTGAAAGGGGAGAGAGCCTTTGGGCGTAGGCACAAGGGTTGCTGGTAAAAGTAGTTTGCCCCCAAAAGAGAGTTTTAAAGCATCTTCAATCAGGATTGCAATAGATGCAAGATTTCAAAGGCATGGATAAATTTCTCCCTGGTAGGAGAGTAGGACACTCAGGGACCAACAAAAACTGCTGGGAAAATATTTGTCCATCCCAGCAACAAAGAAGTGCCCTGGGGAACCTTTTAGTAGTTTTTTTTCCTGTAGCACCCAAATGGTACAGGTTTGGGAGGAGAAGGCTCTGGAGTAGGAGGTCAGGACAGAGTAGGTAGCCCCTGTGTCAACCAAGAAATTCTTGGACCTACCTGCCACATCTAGTTGCACCCTTGGCTCCAGCCCCATGATGGTTATCTGTGACAGGCGGGCTGACTGGAGTGGGCTGCTTCAGTCCTGTTGAACCATCATGAGGGAAGGCTTGGCTCTTGACCCTGAGGCTCTTGGGTTCCCAGGGTAGAGTGCTGCCTGATGTCCCAGTTGATGGCATTTATAGCAAGCCATTTTAGGAGACTTGCCATGGTCCGGACACTCTTTGGCCTGATGCCCCACTTGTCTACAGTTTAGGCATTTGCCCCGTGCCTTGTCCTTCAAGGACTCAGGTTTGCTATAAGGCTTCCCTGGAGGGCAGGCTAGCATCTGGGCATGCCCTGTCTCTTCCCTTTTCTCCCTCTGCTGGGCCTTGGCCTCCTTGTCCTGTTCTCTGTTGTAAAAGGTTTTGGTGGCTGTCTGAACCATCTCTTCTAAAGAGGGAGCAGGGTCCTGCTGCTATAGCTGTTGTAATTTTATCCTGATGTCTGATGCACGCTGGGATAAGAATTTGTCCTTTAAAATCACCTGTCTCTCGTAAGAGTCTAAGTCCAGATTGGTAAATTTTGGGGGGGCTTCTTTTAACCTTTCCAGAAAGATAGCAGGATTCTCGTTGGGTTCCTGAGTTATTGCTGAGACTGGGCACAGTCTCACAAGTAATAGGCTTCCTTCTATTTCCATGGGTGGACTTCCTTAGGGGTGAGTCTTTCTGAAGCTTATCCTACCCAGTACTGTTGCAACCTGAGAGCCAGGTATCCCCAGGTCAGGGTGCAGATCCCCAGGCAGGCTGAGGCATGACAGCCTCCTGGACATTGAATCCCTGGGCAGGTCAAGGCAGGTTGGCCTCCCAAGAATTGTGTCCCTGGGCAAGTCAAGGTGTGATGACCTCCTGGGACCCCTGGACTGGTGGATCTCCAAGCAGGTTGAAGTGTGACAAACTTTCAAGGACCAGATCCCTAGGGGGATACTGGGGGCAGGGTCCTGGTTGTAAGAGTTAGTAATTGGCTTAAGAAAAAATTGATAAGAGGCAAAAAACCAGATGTTCCATAAGAGTGGAGTGGAGATTTGATCTGGGGTATGTTTGTAACTTTAGGAGAAGGGTGGTAAGGGTTTGGGCCCAAACAGCCTGCAGTGCTAACTCCCAAAGTGGCAACATAATCCCTGGAAGCCCAATTGCCTTTGAAGGGATGCCAAGAGCTAGACTTCTAGTAGGCATTGTGTGCCTGTCTCCCACCCTAGCAGGTTCACTGAGAGATGTTGATGTTGTGCATGTTGTAGGAAACATGGAAGATGAAGGCCTGAATATCTGGAGGGATTGGATATTATATAGTATTTCCCTCCCAAGAGCAAGCTATTTTCTGGTTGTCCCTCCAGAGGATTGTAGAGGCAACATCGTGGGCCTGGATGGGGCTCAGGAAAAGAGCATGAAATGGGAGGGAAAGGGGCAGGGCACAACTTTTGAAAGAATGACCTAGCACAAGGGCATAACATAAAGTGATTAAAATCAAATGAGTCCAAGATGAGAAGTCAAATTCAAGTAAACATTAATCCCCAATCTGTAAGCTAAATGACATACCTAGAGGTGGTAGGACAGCTCCAAGGCACCGTCAAAAGACGGATAAGTGGATAGTTCCCCAGTGGTTGGGATGATCCCCCCACTCACCCAGCATATGAATTCAAAACCCAACCAGACCACATTCCATAGCTAAAGCCCTTGCCCTCTGTAATGGCCCATAATCTGCAGAGTCTGCTTCTCTCTGAATCCTAACAAATCCACCGCTTACTGATCTCTGTGTCTCTAACTGAATTTTTGCAGTGAGACATCAGAGTCTGAGCTCCACCAGGTCCTGAAGCCAGGCATCATGGGTTTTGGCTGGGCTCAAGTCCCAGGAGAGGGGAGCTGGAGGATGGAAGGAAAAAGCAGTGGGGAAAATGTGCAAAGGAATCCCCTTCATAGCCTGCTGGAAAATCTGCTAAATACCTGACCTGTGCTCACAGTTTTCATTGGCCTGATTCTTGGCACAAGGAAGATTAAGGACAGAAGAACCCCCACCAGTTTGGGTAACAGCTACTGGGGCTCAGCAGATAGTGAAGCCTTTGGGACATACTGAGGAGTAGCTTCTCCAGAGTCCCTCAATTGCGCCCACTGCCGCTCCCCTGTTTGCGGGGGTTTCAAGGAAACAAGAAACCAGAGATTGTAAAGCAATTACGATTTTGTTAGGCATATGTCCCTCCAGCCATAGGATTGAGAGCCTCCTACCTTACCCGGAGGTCTTCTGGAATCTGAGACTGAGCTGCGTGAGCTTTCTGCTGAGTTTGTTTTTCATTGTCCTGGTTTCCATCATGCTGGGCTTCTTGTCAGTTCCCCTGTGCTGGGTTTTCTTCTCATTCCACTCCTACCGTGGGGGCTTTCAGCAAGTTGGGCTCCTACTGTGCTTGGCCTCCTCCTTGCAGGGGCCATGCCGAGGTTGTTTCAGCCAGGTTAAATCTGAGTCACAGCACCATAGATGTCAGGGGAGTGTGTAATTTCCTTGGTTCTGTCTCGTCACAACAAAAATTTGAAGTGACGGATGTTAAAGCCCTCTGTGTCTCACAGCTCTCAGACAGATCAGTGTTACAGCTTCGAGTTGCAGCTCAGTTTTATTTAGAAAATAAAGGAAAATACATCCTCAAGACGTGAGGGCATGCCAACCCAAAAGACGCGAAAATAAGAGAGAGAGCCCCGGCCCTTTGGCTTCTCTTTTTACATGTTTTTATTCCCTCCCCCGTGGGCCTGCTCTATGTAAATTGGGCTAGCCAGGTGTGCTCTTTTTTCTACCTGAGGTCCTCACTCTTGTCCTCGGACCTTCCTTTGTTCTATTTTCATGGGCTTTTCCCTTCCTTGTCTTGTAGCCACTGCCATTCTGGACTCCTTTTTCCTATTCTAACTTCCTAACACTTCCAATGAATATTCAGAACTGATTTCCTTTAGGACGGACTGATTTGATCGTACAGTCCAAGGGACCCTCAAGAGTCTTCTCCAACAGCACAGTTCAAAAGCATCATTTCGTTGGCACTCATCTTTCTTTCCAAGTCCAGCTGTCACATCCATACGTGACTACTGGAAAACCATAGCTTTGACTAGATGGACCTTCGTCAGCAAAGTAATGTCTCTGCTTTTTTCACTATCTAATAAAAAGAACTGTTTATTTGGGATTAAAATATTTCTGGGTTTTTGTATTTTGATCTGATAATTCTATTCCTAATCTTTATATTTTCAGTGTTTCACAGTATCTCATGATAAATGAGTACTTTTTAAAGATCTCCATATCACCTTGAATTTTGCCACCAAAATTGGTCATTGCCTATTATCCTGATAGTTAGTAAGGAAGAATATAAGGCACTTTGTTTCTAATAAGGCTCATGTTGCTTTTCACCTTGTGGACCTAAAAAAAATCTTCACAACCTAAGCACTGAAACATTGAAAGCTATGTTTTATTTGGTGGGAATTTTTAGGACTTCAGGCCTGGGAAACAATATCCCAAATAATCCTGAGAAAACCTTTCTGAGGAGGTGAGGAGGGGAGCCAGGTTATATTAAAGTTTTGCAACAAATGGAAGGTAGTCTGAACTTCAAAAGATTATTGTCCCAAGTTAAGGAATTTAGTGCTTTTCTATGTGTGGGAAGATGCAAGAGTCTGGTCTCAGTGAAACAATTACTTTGATTGCATGCTACCTACCTGGGCCCAGTATCCTATGTTTTCACATCCTGAGTTTCCTCTGGGCTCACCAGCTTACCATATATGGTAACTGCAATCGCTGACAAAAGGCTATGTATGATAGCCTTTGTTTACTGATATGGCAGGAAATATTCTACTTTTCAGCCTTATACTTTATTTGATTTAAAAAATTACTCATTTATTAATCTTATGAGAACATTAAATAATATAAAACCATCTTCTAAATAAGTGACTAGAGTTTGAAGCTCTCTTGATAGGAAGCAGTATGGCCAGAATGGCAAGCAAACCCTTCACTGCCTGTTCCCCCTGATGCCACAATCCCTTCTGCCCCCTTCTCTCCTTTTTCTCCCCTTAGCCTATGGGAGTCCTGACTATCTTGCTGTACCCTTAAAGAACCTTGGTGTTTCACACCTCTGGATTTTTATTCTAACTTGAGCCCTCTTTCCTCCTTTTAAGCAGAATTAATCACTCCTTGAGTCCTCGTTGACCCTTCCCCTCATCTGTCATAACTCATTATTGGTTGATATTTCTGTGTTCCTGGCTAAAATGTAAACCACATGAGGACAGGCAATGTATTTTAACATAGTTGTCAATAAACATGTTCAAAATGAAATAATAAGTGCTTACACGATGTTCTTGATAAATTTAAGGGTCTTCATCACAGAAATAATTCAAAAATAAAATAAAAAGGTTAAGGAAGTAAAGTGAAGGTTTATTTAAGCAAAATATATGCTCTCAGCAGGAGAGCAGCCAAACAGGTGAGTAGCTCTTCCTTGGATTTCCTGGGCAAGCCAGTTATGAAGAGCATACAAATAAAGGGAGGAATATTTACTATGGAAGGAGGATTTGGGGGATGGATCATATACCCTGATTTTTCTAGCTCCATTTTCCCAAGGGAAGGAGGGATTTTTGTGCTTGTTTACCTTAGTCCCATGGACAGAGGAGCCTGGTAGGCTGCAGTCCATGGGGTCGCTAAGAGTTGGACATGACTGAGCGACTTCACTTTCACTTTTCACTTTCATGCATTGGAGAAGGAAATGGCAACCCACTCCAGTGTTCTTGCCTGGAGAATCCCAGGGACGGGGGAGCCTGGTGGGCTGCCGTCTGTGGGGTCGCACAGAGTCGGACAAGACTGAAGCGACTTAGCAGCAGCAGCTTAGATCAGGAGTGTCATGGCATCAGTGTTTGATGCGTAGTTCTAATGTGCAAGGCTAATTTTGTTGTAATGAGAGATTATGAGCAATAGGTTACATTCAGATAAGAAGATTCCCACCTTCCCCCCTTTTTCTTTGTCTGCCTCTAGGACACTTACCATCCAAAACGTGTGGTTTCTTATCAATCTGGAGGTTCCAGCTTTTGTTTGTCTGCTAATGGACCCTACTGTTTATAAGATGCGTGATTTTGTGCCATCTAACCCCTTGCCCCTATTTCTCTGCTCATATCTAGCTTCCTGCCTGCTCTAAAAATAACTGAGATGAATCAGCTAATGTAACTATGCTTTGTAGAGAAAATGACTTCTCCAGAATTTTGATGTCATTCCATGGAAAACTATTAGACTGAGATAGACCTGAACATGAGTTTTGTCTCTGCCTCTTAGTATCTGTGTGAACTCAAGATTGAGATACTTAAACCTTAGATTTATTTCAGAATTAAGAGATGAAATCTGTTAAGTGCTAGACACAGTCAGTACTCAATAAACTGTTACAAGTAGTATTACTATTTGTAATGAAATTCTTTCACAAGATCTATATGTGCATTTATATTCAGTTGAGAAGATCAGTGATTCAACTCCTATTTCTCATTTTCATTCCTCTAACTTCTTATTTAGCAGATGTATTGAACAGCTTTATAATAATTATTAGCTTCCTGTTTCTCTAACTTACTATTTTTCTATTTCTTTTATTTTGGAGGGATGATGACAGCACAACATAGAAAATTGCATATGCCAAGCCAGCCATTTTTCAAAATTGACAAAAACACTTCTTGTCAAACCTAAATGTATTAAAATGACACCCCGCCATGTTGCTTATTAGAATTAATGAAACTCTTGCTAACCTTTTTATTTTAGACCAATCATCTCCCAGCCTGACAAACAAAATAGTTAGAAAAATAGATTTAATTGTTTGGCCTCTAACTTTCATAAAGACAGACTAATTGTAGACCATGTTATTGGAAAAACTTTGGTGTCAACTAAAGGAAAAAAAAAATTAATAGCAGCCAAAAAGTCTTTTATGTACAAAATGGTAGACATTACCAATAGCCAAAGTAAAAACACAAGAGCAAATAAATCCATTAATTAAAATAGTTGATAAAAGGCACTGATTTCATAGTAAAATTATGTCAGCATGGGTTTTTCTATGTGAAACTACTCAAAAAGGAGGCACAGGTTTTCCTTATATTTTTGATATTATAAGTAAAAAACAAAGAGAAGGAGAGAAACTAATGGTGAGTGAGAGAGAGTCAGAGACTACATTGAGCGTGGTAATTCCCATCTCCTGTGGTCCCTTAGGAATCCATGCTAAGGTAGTGCTGTGTCTTTTCATAGGATCAAGTACTGTAGTGCTCTCATGCTTACTTGCTTGTATAAAATCATGGGAAGAATAAATTAACACCCATATGTTTCCATAGAAAAGATGGAGGGATCTTACATTTAATAGTAAAGGAAGGTAAAAGCACAAAGTGACCGCGCCAAACTTAAAATCATATGAATAGTGGGATGATCAGATAAATGGTAGTAACAGAGAGCATCAGGTATTCATTGCCTAGACCTACAGCTTATCATCAGTAGATGACCTGCAGTCTTGAGAAGTTGCAGGGTGAAAGGGGATAAAAAACAGAGTACAGTGCATAACGAGGACATGTTTGCTTAATATATAAAGATCCTGAGCCTCTATGGATTCTTTTTTTTTCATGAATTTCTAAAAGTTCTAATTAATGAGAAACCATGTACCTGTTTCTATCTGCTTGGTTTAGTTTCTTTTTTGTTGTTATTGTTAATTTAATCATCAGATTTCCTTATGAATATTATTTTGTATATTCATGTCTCCTGAGAGGCAGCCTATAGAGATGTTAGGACTTTGTTGGCATACTTTGGAAATTCAGGAGCAAATGGTATTTTCAACTAATTTATTCACCCACAGCCACAAGGGGGTGCCTCATTTACCTCTTCCGTGAAATACAGATGGAAGAAAATAAGGGAGAAAGAAAAATAAAAGAAATTAAGTTGATTGTGCACTAATGTAACAATCACCTACATTTTCATTAAGTAAGGGATGGATGGAGTATATGTATGGTGGGGTTATTCTTAATATTGAATTATAGTTGGTTTGGGCTTCTCTGGTGGTTCAGTGGTAAAGAATATACCTGCCAATGCAGGAGACCTAGGTTTTATCTCTGGGTGGGGAGTATATTCTGGAGAAGGAAATGGCAACCTACTCCAGTATTCTTGCCTGGGAAATCCCATGGGCAGAGGAGCCTGGAGAACTACAGTTCATGGTATTGCAAAGGAGTCGGATATGACTGAAGGACTAACTACCACCAACAACATGGTTGGTTTAGGATGTTGTGTTAGTTTCAGGGTCCCATCTTTCATGGGTGCTCTGCCAGTATATTCTGATAGGGTGCAAGTAGTAGTGTGTGTTGGTTCTGAAAGAGTTAATTCTCATTCAGAGAATGTCTCAGAATCAAATCCTAGGTTAACCATGAACTCTGGTCTCAAAACCAGAAATATCACAATCTTCTCATATTGTTGAAATTAGAATGTCTTTGTTTTACATTAGTATTTGTTATGTTAATGGAGAGAATGTTGGTACTGTGATCAACTCTTCAAAGACACACTTATACCACTGAGGGATTAGAAACATGCTGGGAAAAATATCTTTTGTCTTGCATACACCAAGGGGTATACTTATTTCTCAGTTGTTTGTTTTTTTTTTTTTCCCTCTCTTTTTTTTTTTTCCAGAGGAAACATTGTGTAACTAGGGTTTGCAACCATGTGTTAATGACTATAAAATTAACTTCACTTCAGGAATGGCAGCTCTATTTGTTTTCCTTTGTGTCTATGTGCCATCCTTTCCTTTGTTATAAAAGATTAGAAAGAAAATAATTGGAAATGAAATCAGGATAAAATGAATAGAAAAAAATCTAATCAGTTGATGAAGGCGTGTCATTTGGCACTGGGGCTTCTTTCAGTTTTAACATATTTTCTCATTCCTTCAAAATCTAATGTCTAAGATTGAGAAATCTAAAAATAAGAACAGCATGGGTATATCACACAAAAATATGGGTTTAAGTTGACATCATGCTGGCTTCTCTTCTTGTCCATTGTAAACAGTATAGAAAATGTAATGCAAAAAAGGATTACTTCTATATTTTACTAAATAGATGAGAGGCTAGAAATATTTGAAAGTAGTATGTAGAAAGTGAAAGCACTCAGTCATGTCCAACTCTTTGCAATCCCATGGACTGTAGCCCATGGAATTCTCCAGGCTAGAATACTGTAGCTCAGTTGGCAAATAATCCACCTGCAATTCAGAAGACCCCAGTTTGATTCCTAGTAAGATCTGCTGGAGAAAGGATAGACTACTCACTCCAGTACTCTTGGGCTTCCTTTATAACCCAGCTGGTAAAGAATCTGCCTGCAATGCAGGAGACCTCGGTTTAATTCTTGGGTTGGGAAGATCCCCTAGAGTAGGGAAAGACTACCCACTCTAGTGTGTAGAGTGTATCTTTAATATCATTCAAACTTCTATTTGGATTTCCTTCAGAAAATTGTCCTGACTCAAGCAGTTGTCATTAGTGCTAAAGATATGTCAGAGAAAATTATCTTAAAGGGTAAGATTGCAAGTTATTACAATGAATATGAAAATACTCAATCTAATAGTAAATACATGTCTATAAATATAGCTACATATATGTGTACATATATATATATATATGCATATAATTGCATATACACATATAAATGTATATATAAATAATATATTGGGGGGAATATGATAGACTACATAATTTCCTAAAATGTATTCTTTGGAGCAATGATTCTATAATGATTCTTTTTGTGTAGTAAAAGAGATTCAAATAAGTTTAAAAACTGTGAATACTATACTCCCGTCTAAAACACATGAATAGTAAATGTACATATGATTCTCTAAGGGCAACTTTTTTTCATTGCAGCATCTGTAGTAGTTAGAATAATGGTCTCCAAAGATGTCTATGTCTTAATCCATGGAACCTATGGATATGTTACCTTTCATGGGTAAGAATGGACTCGTTCATGGCAAAGAAAGCTGAGTGCTGAAGGATTGATGCTTTTGAAGTGTGGTGTTGGAAAAGACTCTTGAGAGTCCTTTGGACTGTAAGGAGAATCAACCAGTCAATCCTAAAGGAAATCAGTCCTGAATATTCATTGGAAGGACTGATGCTGAAGCTGAAACTCTGAACTGACTCACTGGAAAAAAACCCTGATACTGGGAAAGATTGAAGGTGGGAGGAGAAGTTTGGATGGCATCACCGATGTGATAGACATGAGTCTGAGTTGGCTCCGGGAGTTGGTGATGGACAAGGAAGCCTGGCATACGGGGAGTTGCAAGGAGTCAGACACGACTGAGCAACTGAACTGAACTGGTGGGAAAGAAGAGTTAAGGTTGCAGATATAATTAAAGTTCTTAACACCTTAATTTCAAAATAGAAAGGTTATTCTAGGGAATAACTATGTAGTTCAGTGTAATCATAAGGACACATATAACTGAAAGAGAAAGATTAAAAAACAAGTCAGAACAACATGATGTGTGAAGGATGGACCTGGCTTTGAATTAAAAGAAGAGACCATAAACCAACAGATAGAAGGAGTTTTAGAATTTGGGCGGAAAAAAATACATTCACTCCTAGATCTGGAAGGCAATCCTGCCTACACTTTGATTTTAGCTCCTATGCCCAGTGTTGAACTTTGACCTACAGAAATATAATATTAAGTTTTTGTTGTTTCAAGCCATGAAGTTTCTGCTAATTTGTTTCAGTGGCCATAGACAACCAAGATACTAGCTATGGCTAGTTGAGTGATTACTGTATGTTAGATATAATGCTAAATCCTTAATATCTATTATATTTAATAAATCTGAAAGGCAATAAAATGTTATCATTATACCTATTCTATGAAGAAGGAAATTGGCGGGGAGCTAATGTAGGTTAGGCAAACTATGCAAAGCAACACAAACGAGTTATAAGCTAAGTTCAAATTAAAGACTGACTACAAAATGTATGCTTTACATTTATCATTATTCAATTTGGTTTTTACCAAACTTGCTTGACCCTAAGCCTTTTCATTTCTCTCCCAGTTTACTTATTTACTTTGGGAAACCCTAGTACCGAACGAAGAGAGTACACTTAAAAGAAAAACATCCTAATTCCAACTTTGATACTAAATAACCATTATCACTTTGTCTAAGAATTTTGGATTTCTTGGTCTCAGTTCTTTGAGGTATTGAGGTCCTCATAACACTGACTGCTCTTGCGAGGTTTTGAGTCCACTATTTAACTTTATTTGTGCCTAAAATTATAAGTGTTTTGCATCTATTATCTTATTGCATTAACAATTCCCTGAGGATCAATAAATAGGAATAACTATTCTTATTTTACAGATATAAAAGTTGAATGCAAAGAAGTTGAAGTTCTTGCTACAGATCAAAGAAACAGTAGGTAGCAGAGAGCCAGGTCTTAAGTAGACATCATCTACCTCCTGACCAGATCTCTTTCGACTGTTTTCCATTTCAGTTTAGTTCAGTCGCTCAGTTGTGTCCGACTCTTTGTGACCCCATGAATCGCAGCACGCCAGGCCTCCCAGTCCATCACCAACTTCCGGAGTTTACCCAAACTCATGTCCATCGAGTTGGTGATGCCATCCAGCCATCTCATCCTCTGTCGTCCCATTCTCCTCCTGCCCCCAATCCTTCCCAGCATCAGGGTCTTTTCCAGTGAGTCAACCCTTCGCGTGAGGTGGCCAAAGTATTGGAGTTTCAGCTTCAACATTAGTCCTTCCAATGAACACCCAGGGCTGATGTCCTTCAGAATGGACTGGTTGGATCTCCTTGCAGTCCAAGGGAGTCTCAAGAGTCTTCTCCAACACCACAGTACAAAAGCATCAATTCCTTGGCACGCTGCTTTCTTCACAGTCCAACTCTCACATCCATACATGACTACTGGAAAAACCATAGCCTTGACTAGACGGACCTTTCCACTTAGTCATATTTTAATAAACACTGCAATACATAATTCTTACTAAATGCTTTATTTTCTATGTCAATCTAATTACTGATAAAACTAATATATTTCTAGTTATCAATATAATCAAAAACATCAAGTATAATTGACTAACATATTTTCTTAATTTTTTAAATAAAATATTTGATGTATTTACATCTGAAGAAAGAGTTCATTGAAAGATTATTAGTAGAATGATGTCTTTTACTAGCATGATGCTAAACTTGGATTTTTTTTAAAGCACTACAGGAAATTCTGGCTTAAAGTCAAGACTCTAAGAATAGCCTTAGGCATGGTCACTTAACCTACTCTTATAATCTTAAGATTTTGTCAGATAAATTGAATGTAGCTTTGAACATAATTGTATTTATTAATTGACTAGAATGGTAGGTGGACCTGTAAAACTGAAATAGAGTGGATTTCCAAGTCAAATTCCTGGACTTCAATTCACACTCTACCACAATCAGCATTGTCACTGTTAGCAGACAATTTTAAGTTATATAATCAGTCAGGGTCAGTTTAATCATCTGTAAAGTGAGCATAATCAGGTGTGTCTTGGCACCTAACAGGTATCTGAGTTTATGGGTATCTCACTACCCATACACTTCTAAAATCAGTTTGGACTAAGAGCCTTTCTAAAGTCTTCTAGTGTTCAAATGTTCATACTTTAATTTTAGTTGTTTATTTATCCACTGGATTCTTAGTGTCTTAAAGGTTGAGATGGATGTCTTATTTAAAGATTATCATCTGTATCTAGCATGTGGTCTAGCCTCCAATAGACCCTTGTTAAATATTTGTTGAATAAATGAGTCATCACTGAATATTACTTGGCTGATTTATAATGTGTGCTTTGCAAAGTTACTTTTAGAACTCAGTGATATGCAGAGAAGCTTTTTTAAAAGATACAAGACACAATATCCTCTTCTCTCTGTTGATTTTTGTTTTAGTTTATTTCCTTTTTCTGTATCTAATCATGAATTGGATCTAATATCTAAGTAACTCTTTTTATAGCCTATGCATAATTACTTCTTATGACTTCCCTATAGCTCAAATGGTAAAGAATCTGCCTGCAATGCAGGAGACCAGGTTTCACTCCCTGGGTTGGGAAGCTCCTCTGGAGAAGGGAATGGCAATCCACTCCAGTATTCTTGCATGGAGACTCCCATGGACAGAGGAACCTGGTGGGCTACAGTCTGTGGGGTTGCAAGGAGTCAGACATGACTGAGCGACTAACACATATACATAATTACAATGGTGACTTTGATGAAACATTTTTAATATTTCTGATGTAATAGTTGCTGTCTTTTTGTGGTTAATATTTCTAATGCATCCTCAGTATTAATATATTGATTCAGTATTCATAGTGTTTGTGAAGTCTAATTTATTTTTCCAATCTGGCCTAGAGAGACTTATATTTGGAACTAACAAGATAAATCTTATACAGATTTGTGTAAAGTGGAACAAAATAAATATTCAAAAGACTTCTAAAATCACATAAAAACCCCTTTCCAGTTAAAACTGACACCTCATTACTCTTAAATTTTGGATACTTGAGTGGAATGTCAGTTTTGGTTATAAAATTAACTCACTACTGCCAGCCACTGTTATCATCTTGTCCTAACTCAGGAGAGAGCAAGAAGGATGGAAGAAATCTTTTGAATTTAGAAGTGGTTTGGTGAGATTAACCAAACAATAACAAAGCAATAACATTCAACAAACATAAAGAACATTAAAAAGCTATGTTTTATTCCAGGGTATATCTTTGAAGAAATGTATAATTGAATTTTCAAAATCATGCCCAATTTCTCTACACTCCTTTATTTCCAGACCAATTTTGTCTGTTTTGTACAATACTTTATGAAAGAAAAACTACCAGCCATTTCAAACAGACTCCTGCAGATATGCCCTACTATATGGCAGCATGAGGCAATGCCTTCTCAAAAGCATACTGTCTGTAAATTGAACAGTGCATCTTTCATCTTTAAGATTGTGCCCACAGAGCACTATAGCAAGGACTTAATTGTTTCGAAAGTCTCACAAGCAATCCAGAGGGAATTCTCCAAGTATCTTAGCAGCAAGTGTCCTTAAACTTCAATTAATACTATTGGGAGTTCCATGTTTAAAAACCTGAGTGAGTGCTTTCAAATGATTTGCCCTTTGTCAACACTGTTAAATTTACTACTATTTTAAGAATATATGCATGTTTAAGAAATAAGGAAAAATAAGCCAGCTCATTTCCTTAGATTCAAGAAAAGAAATAGTCCCCAAATTCTTTTATATCTACTTTGTTAACAACAAATAGCACATACATTACTTTGGAATCAAGAGAGGTAATGATTTAGATGCTGCTCTGAGGGATTAATAACTGTGACAATTTATTACACAGATTTTAAAAGAATAGACTTTGTATGTGGAAGAGGTTTTAGAAGTCAGTTGTCTCAGTTTACAGAGAAGGGCACTGAGACCCACTGGAGTCGAATAGTTTCAAAAGCTCATAGAGATAATAATGGAAGGAGTTAAGCAGACCCAAGTTTAAAATTTGTTTCTTTCTTAGTTGGGGGACTTTTCAGAGCCTCCTATCTTCAGCCAACTGAGGTGAGTTGACCGCCTTCTGAGGATGTTATGCGTCAAGCTGAGTTCTCATTACAAGTGAAATATTCAACTTATTAGTCCTTGCCCTTTCTGCTTTACTTTTTGTCTGGAGTTCCTTCAATTATAACACATTTGCTAGAATTAGTTCAGTGTTTTAATTAGATATTGTCATAATTCAGACTTATAATTGAGGTTAAACTTTTGGAAATGTTTGTATTAAAGTAGGAAGAAAGCTATGCTGGGAAAGATTCAATGGCATAATGTATAGAAGAGACCCAGGGACTACTTCACAGGGACTTAAACTGGTATGTTTTTCAGATTATCTCTCTGTCAACTTTCCGTCTGTTGGAAATCAATTATTTGATGTTTCTAACAATGGTTAATTCAATGTTTTGGCACAGTAAATTGCTGTCTGTAAGAGCCATATAGTTTCTAGGCAACTTCTATGGAGATTAATAATGGAAACAGAAAGCAGACCTAAGATTACTTAAGATTTCTATGAAAGTGCTCTTTTTCCGTCATGTGGCTTCTCAGGTGGCTCAGTGGTAAAAACTCCGCTTGCCCATGCAGTAGACCCTAGAGACGTGGACTTGATCCATGGGTTGGGAAGATCCCCTGGAGGAAGAAATGGCAACCCAGTATGCTTACCTAGAAAATCTTATGGACATGTGGTCACAAACAGTCAAATATGACTGACTGACTGACCACATGTTAGAAATAGTAAATTCTCTTGTAAATATTATTGATCACTTTCAGTTTAAACTTTTTCAAATAAGTCAAGTACAGGTGGACAGTTAAAGAACTGACTGTGGCAGAGACAAGACAAAATAATTGATCTGTAATTTTTTTCCCTAGAGCTGAGTGAAGTTGACTAGCGGGCTGATGGCAGTAGCAAAAGAGCAAGAAAATTTTAGAGGTAAAAATAAATGGAGAGTCTTCCCAGTTTCCAAATGACTTTCAAAGACTCTTTACTAATTGCTTCTGAATGCTAGGTAAGATTTAGGTATAGTTAAGAGATAGGGATTAGGTTTAGTACTAGGAACACCTAAATCCAAGTTAAAAAGGATTTAAAGTATGTACTTCACCTTATACTATATTGTTGTTTAGTTGTGTGTGTGTTTGTGTGTTTGGTCAGTGAAAGAGTTAGTAGGACATGTATTTCTAGTGGGCCTCCAAAATATTATTTTATTATAACTGTATTTTAACTATACATCTGAAACCAACACAACATTGTAAATCCATTATACTTTAATTTTAAAACAGTGTATCTTTAAAAAAATTTCCTTTCCTATGAAGATATGTTAAACCTCTTATCAAATATGGATTCATTTATTGGAAAAGCAATTATCAGTGGATCTTATTTTAAATGTATTCTCTTTTTGTTAGCTTTCTTACTCTTTCTCGATCAGAGAGACTACCCCAAAATATTATTAAATTCAGAGGCTAAATTTAAGTTTATTTGCCCTGTCCCAAGACTGAAGGACTAATTAGTAACAAATGGGCTTCATATTGTTTAAGTATTTATTAACTTTCAATAATCTTCATGAGTTTGAGTTTTATTGATCATATTTGCATTGTTCTGTTAGATTCTCGATAAAAGGAAACTTCCAAATACAGAGTGAATTCCCTTGGTATGGATGATATATAAACATAAATGAAAGACTTAATCTTAGAATTTGAGATGGAAATTTATATTTAATTCACTAAAAATGATTTATTGATCAAGATATTATGAATTTAAAATAAATGAACTATAGCTAAACATAACTTTTAAAGAAACAGTTAACTTTTTGTGTTTGGATACAAATAAGCATTAAAAAGTGAACTGAAAAACAAAATCAAAGAATAGAATAAATGAGAGTTTGAGTCTTTTCCAAATATTTCAGTAAAAATACTGAGTCAAATATCTTTCTTCTTAAGAGAGAATTATAAAATGAGAAAAAACAATTAGACTATATAAAAATGCCCTCTTTAAAGAAGAAAAACTCTTTAAAGTCCTTTGAGAGCATTCTAATAATACAAAGAATTAAGGTGACTGCTTTAGTACTCACCCACAGGCTGTATTAGAGATGGACTGAGATAAAATATCTGTATCGTAAACTTTGAATGTAGCAAGGAATCTGCCATCTTGCTGCTAAGTCGCGTCAGTCGTGTCCGACTCTGTGCGACCCCATAGATGGCAGCCCACCAGGCTCCCCCGTCCCTGGGATTCTCCAGGCAAGAACACTGGAGGGGGTTGCCATTTCCTTCTCCAATGCATGAAAGTGAAAAGTGAAAGTGAAGTCGCTCAGTCATATCTGACCCCTAGCCACCCCATGGACTGCAGCCTACCAGGCTCCCCCATCCATGGGGTTTTCCAGGCAAAAGCACTGGAGTGGGGTGCCACTGCCCTCTCCGCTGCCATCTTAGGTATGATATATAATAGAGTCCACACTGCTGATTGTGAGATCACGCAACCTTGTTCTTCTATGTAAGTGGATTTTTAACTTCTTTCTGGACACCAGATTGAGTGGGTAGATACCAAATGAGTAGAAAGTCCTATAATTGTGACTATTCCTTAGAGAGTTTGCTTGAAGAAGCAGGCACTTATGTAAGGATTGGCTTATAAAAACTCTAAATTTGTTCCTAGCCACCTTTATGGAGACAGACATTACTTATTTTCTTAAGAGACTGCTCATCTTGCCAAGTCCTGTATTGGAAGAGACATAGAGATAAACCTTGAATGATAATGTTTAAAAGTTTAAGGGACATTGCTACTGCATTAAGTTTATATTACTCTATCAGACTTTGTGTCTTACCAGGGCCATTGTATTATCTTTCATTTAAGAATGATGTGTTATGTTGTACCATAAAGAAAATTTGATTATTTTTTGGAAATCATACCACAAATATCAAACAAGTTTGTCCAGTTGTGTGTAATTGGCAAAAGAAAGTTGCTAATCATGCTATTTGATAATGTACAATACATGTCTTTGTCAGTAATATAAATTAATTTTATTAAGTAGTGTCTATTTGAGATCACATTATTAATAAATATGCCCAAGCCACCTCTTTTCCTTTCATGTAATGCTGATAAATACAGTTGCTCTCCTTAGCAATGGCATCGCAGTTGCTTTCGTTCCCTGAGGCACTGCTTCATTCTGGATTTCATTTTGACTAGATAAAGATAGACTAAAGGATTTTAATAACAAAGTGATGACATGGAGTCATCACTATAAATTCTTGTACCATATAAATAGGGAAGAAAAGTAATAAATCAATTGTTATTAAAGGAAAGAATAAGACTGATACAAATTTTAAGTCTATAAATCTATTTCTGCACACTAACATTAAATACACAAAAGATGTATCTGCCTAGTTAATGGAAGGAAAATAATTTTAATTATTATAAACATATATATGATATATAAACATTTATTATAAATATCTATATATAAAATATCCTTTAAAAAAGGAGAAAAAGCATCTAATGTAAATGTATTTAAGTATATTCCAAAATCCATAGATGATTATTCATGTCACATGGTTAAAAACAGCACCTTAAGTCTTGGAACTTCCAGGACATCTTCAAGTACTCTTTGACCGATTTAAAACTAATAATATCTGGCAAATTAAATATCTTAGTTGAAATGCTAGCATCATATACAAATCTTATGTCAAGTTTGGTTAATATTTTATAGAGCAAAGTGCATAGAAAATAGCTTTGAAAATAACATTTCTGCTTAATTTTTCTGGAGAACAGAATTATGTTAAGCTAAATAAAATGTATTTGTTTTACTAAACATACTAAAGATATAAGCATGCGTTGACAAAATGCATATAAAATGGATATTCCATCAGATCTCTTGGAGGAGGAAATGGCAACCCACTCCACTGTTCTTGCATAGGAAATCACATGAACAGAAGAACCTGGCCGATCACAGTTCTTAGGGTTGCAAAAAGTCAGACATGACTCAGTGACTGAACAGCAACAACAAATTATACCATCACAGTGTCATCAAAAGTCAGAGATGTTTGTGCTGGTTTACAAAGGTGAATGTGTGCCTAAATACTAGTAATGTGAAGACTTAACCTAGTTTTCTGGTCTTTTAACTGGGTCACTGGAGGCTTACATACTTTGGATTAAGTTTCGTTGTTTTTATTTGATCTAAAAAATCCCTGTGCTTAACAGAAATTTCATAGACAGATAAGTCTAAAAATGGGAAATTAATAAAAGAGAATTAATCATAGCATTTCAATAAATCATTGATATATCATAGCCTAGAATAGTTTTTCCTGTTCCGATATATACCTAACAGGTTATTATCACAAGTGTACATGAAAATATAATATATAAATAAGACTCAGATCGCAGAGTCGGACATGACTGAGCAACTGAACTGAACTGAGAAAAAGTAGTAACTTTTTATAATTTAATATATATTTGAAAGTGTACTATAGAATTAGCAATAACATCTTGTGCACATTTGTACTTACGTTCTAAAGAAATGTGTTAAACTAATTTACAATTTGTATGTTTTCTAGTACAATAGTTAGCAATGACGATTTTAAAAGTTATTACTATTGTAGTAATGACCTTACAAATATTGGGTTAAAGCATGAAAAGGAAAACCGTACTAAGTTCTGAAGTGGTCGATTTATCTTTGAGGTAAAGTAACAGATTAGGTGTTTAGTTCAAAAGTTGGGTGGATCTAAATGACACTGCATTTCCGAGTAGAAAAAACTGACAGTATCTGACCAAGCAATTCATCACATAGGGCACAACTGCAACATATAGAGTAGCTATAATAGATTTTGTTTTCCTATATGAATGATTCTGACTATTTTGTGAATTAAAATTAAATTATTTTTAAGAAGTAATTATTTTGGGAAAGGATGAGTAAATGTCTTTCTTTGAATTCTTCAGAATTTGTTAAGTTTAAAGGCACTCTGATCATTTACAGACTTTATGTTCTTTAATCTATAAATAAGTACTTGTATAGTGGACTCTGGAATGATGATGTCCAGTCTTGCAATTACCATTTGAATCTTAACCTTGCGTGCCTCTATGCTGCCCTCTTTCAAATATAAGTCTGTGAAATGGGAGAAAGAAGACCATTTTGTTCTTAATTTCTTTGAGCATGAAGTTGACAACATAAATATTTATAATTTTTAAAGAAAAATAAACACTGTAATTATTCTATTTTCCCCATTTTTGTTATGTTATGGTTAAAAATCAAACATGAGAAGCTCACATCTCCCTCATGGCTCAGATGGTAGAGAATCTGCCAGCAATGCCAGAGACCTGGGTTTGATCCCTGGGTGGGGAAGATCCCCTGGAGAAGGAAATGTCAACCCACTCCAGTATTCTTGCCAGGAGAACTTCATGGACAGAGGAGCCTGGCAGGCTACAGCTGATGAAGCAGCGAACAGTCAAACATGACTGAGTGACTTACACTTCACTACATCTCATTTTTTAGGAAAAGGGTCTTTGACATGACACTCATCAAATAGTACAGTTCCTATTATGGTTAGGAAATCACTTTTATCCCAGAATCCCGTCATGATGATTGTTTCATCTTCTGTAACCAGTTGCCTACACTAGAAATCAAGGATGTTGGTTGTTCATTCAATAATAGTGTTTTCAGTACTTGGTTTGTAGCATATATAGTGTAGGAGCTAGGGATTTCATAGTATAAAAAATAGCTTCACGAACGTGCTGTCACAAGCTTACATTCTAGTGATGAGAGATGCATAATAAATAAAAAATAATTATAGTACCAATCTGTCTCAATGTAATTAACAAATAATACCTGCTCTTAGCAGGAGGAGGAAGAAAAACAGGAGGAGTAGTGGTGATAGGTTCCTATGGAAATAAATGATACTTATTTTTGGATCATTTTGTTTCTACTCATTATGTCTGAAATTCAAACCTCATTTGCAAACTTTGTGCATTGATAATATGATTTGAACAATTTCATATGGCTGCTTCACTGACACCTCAACAAATATACAAAATGAAGATTAATGTCATCTTCAGATGATTTTATGTAAAAAAATGATCTTTAAAAAATGAGCTGTGTTCAAATCATTTACTTCTATATTATATGAAGATAAAATAGACATTTTTAAACACTTTAACACTACTTATCTATAGTGATATGATGGTGATGGCTATATATTAATATTTTCTTTCACTATTCTCTATTTTATGCCTTAATACAACTAGAATCTACTAAAATCTTGTTACTCTAAGTCTTTTCCCTTCAATGTATCTTTTTCAGGACAAATTAATATGAAACAAAATACCTACATTTTATGTGTAATAATTCTGTACATATTGAGAGATGAGTTAAGCAAATAAATGTGCTTTCCATATTTAGCCTCTATAATTGTGGTTATAGCCTAAATCTTATGTTTCCTCTTAAAAGTTATTAAAACAAGCAGACATTCTTTTCCCACATTAATTGGAGCCCTGCCCTCATTTTCCAGTACATAGTTGACTACCCTGAAAGTTAAATAACTCTAATTATTAAGATTCAAAACATTACATGTATCAGTGAAGGCAATTAAGATGATTTGAATATTATTAAATGAAAATGAACTATTTCTGTTTCAAAAACCTAAATAGATATGCTTAGGGATTTTTACATTGTTAAGTTGCCTCAAAAATAATTGGACAATTCAATATAATAAAGTGAATGCAATAAATAATTTTAATTCATAACAATAAGTAACATGCTTATTTGCATGATTAGGGTAAAGAATGCTTTGTACAAATACTAAACAGAGACTAATGGGGAAACCTAGATTATTATACTTTTAAACACATTATTGTGATTAACTGTGGCATAATTCCACTGTAGCTTCCTGTGCAAGAGTTCTTAAGCCTCTCCTATTTACTGTGTGAGGAAATGGCCATATATCACATCAGAGAAACTGCATAGGACTTCCACAGGATTTCACACTCAGTGGCATAATATAGAGTTTTGTTGGAAATGCAGAAGTGGAAAACTACCTAAGCAGTCAGTGCATCAGCAAAATTTTTTTTATTGGTTTTATATAACTCAACTGTTTTTCTTCACTAGCTGTGTTTTCTCTGCAGCCCTTTAGAAAGACTTCAAGTACCCAATGGCTATTCTATGACAAGGACATAGGGAGAACTGCAGGGCCAGAGGAGAATTAGCACCAGTGACAGTGGACCATTGAACAGTGAAACTGACCTTCTGGACACTTAACGGAGAAAAAGAGTAGCGCACATGTGATGAAACCTTGATGAGACTAAAAGCAAATATGGAAAATTTCATACACACTTGCTATTAGAAGAAATACGATGGGATCTGATCAGAATAAAGTGGTTCCTACTGTGAATAATATGGCCTTAAAAACATTCTAACACTAATCAAAATATTTCTACAAAAGAAATTATATTTAATTAAAATAGTAAATGTTAGTTTAATTTTGGTGAATGAGACTATACCCAGATACTATAAAAGCTGAAATGCAGTTGTGAAACTTTTTTAACCATTTTAAGCAGTTGGAGGTTTTGGTATATTTCTTAATAGTTTCATCCTCAGTATTGTTTCCTTTCTATTGTGACAGTACCCCAGCTCAAGGAATCTTTTAGAGTCAAATCCCTATCATCTTTTCCTGACCACCTGGCCCTGGTCTGGTAGCCTAAAAACATCTGTCTACTGTTTGTTGATCCTACCTGTAGGCCAGCACATACAGACCACCTTGCTTGCCCTCTCTCCCTTGGCACTCTTTCTGGGGTCATCCTCCTCATTCTGAAATTCAAAGGTTAGTGATATTCTCTGAGCCCACCTCTTTCTCAAGGTCTCAGTCTAAGGTTCACATTCTGAACTCCTGTGTGTATATATATAGATAGATATAGATAGATAATTCAGAAGATAATGACAGATACCTTTGTTCAGCTGTGTAGCAGACATCAATGTAGGAGACAAAGATTTGGTTGCTCAGTTTCCTGAAAGTGGTTGCAAAATGAACTTCTTTCCTATGAATTTTTACCTTTGAGGACATCTTTCCCGTGGTAATCCTAGACATATATGTAAAAGATTGCTCTGTTTTTCACTCACACAGAATCTAAAATTTGGAGCTCAATTATTACAAGATATGTTTTAAACTTCCAAAAGTTTATTTAAATTTTAAATGGAAAAAATAAACAGATATAAACTGCATAGGAGTTTCCTTATTTTAAAAAAAAAAAAAAACCTACTACTTTGATGTCTGTCCTTTGCAGATAGTGGGCATAGAAATGTATTAAGGAGAGAAAATAAAAAGTCATAGCCATACAACTGAGAGAGACCACTTAACCTCCCTAATGACTGATATAAAAAACAGCAATCAGACTGACTTAAAAATGTCATTGAGTGCCTTTAGCCAGATATTTGAGAATAAAAATGAATTATGCACTATTTACAGGCTCTTTTTCATTACTACTTAATGAGTCTTCACTATTAGCTGTGACACACTAGTAAGTGACATTTGAGAACTTAAAATGTATCAGTTCCTTCAAAAAAAAAAACTCTTCCTAAGCTAAAACCTTCTATTGAGTTTCTAAAAGAATCAAAATAATTATTTTAAAATTTCTAAATTAGAAATATTTTTCCTTTGAATTCACAAATATGCTATGTGCCACCTTTCTTTAAAAGTAAGTGTTGATCAAAAGTATTAGGTGAGTGTGCAGTTAAACCTATTAGTCTAGATTGGAATCCTTTAAATTTGTTAGGGGTCTAGTATAAAGAGTTTGATCAAATTTGGGATTAAAAAATTTTCTTTTTAAACCCTAAAGTTGTCATGTACTTTTTATGACTTATAAAATTACTTTATTTTTTATACCAATAGCAAGCTTTCAAACTAGGCAATAAATCCACTATATATTTTAAAATATGAGTTAATACCTTTAAGATTGTAGGATTCATGTATGTTACTCTTCATTTTGTATATGTATTAAATGTAAAGTTACAGGTTTTATTTGTTACTAGCTCTAAAGAGCGCCTCTCAGACTAGGTTTATAACTATAGAAAGGACTTGAGATATTTTAAGCTAGTATTTTAGGCTTAACCATTTGCAGGGGAAAATGTTTAGGACAAAGCAGTTGAGGGATTTATCAAGGGACGGGTAACTAACTAACTGCATAGCTGGCATCAGAGAGCTATTCTTGTGGTTTTAAATCCAGTGTAAAACATTGCCTTCTTGTTGTGGATTATTTGACCTTTGTGTTATATTGAGTTTAGTTTTTACTAGGTATACGTGTTAGGGCATGGAAGGGCAGGGGAAATCATGCTCTTCCATTTACTCGTGTTTTGAAGTAGAAAAAAAGGGCAGTGTTACTTTGAGTTATAAAATACAGAAAGAGATGTCTATACTTAAAATCTGAACAGAGATTTACTCATATTATCAACTATGATATTAAAAAGAGAATCAGTCCAGTAGGGGATCATTGGAGATGATATATAAAATGGCATCAGAATCAGTGCTTAAAGAACATAGTGTTTGGACTCACAGCATTTATTTATTTTTATTATTATTTTTTAAATTTTACTTTATTTTACTTTACAATACTGTATTGGTTTTGCCATACATTGACATGAATCCACCACGGGTGTACATGCGTTCCCAAACATGAACCCCCCTCCCACCTCCCTCCCCATAACATCTCTCTGGGTCATCCCCGTGCACCAGCCCCAAGCGTCCTGTATCCTGCATCAGACATAGACTGACGATTCACTTCTTACATGATAGTATACATGTTTCAATGCCATTCTCCCACATCATCCCACCCTCTCCCTCTCCCTCTCCCTCTGAGTCCAAAAGTCCGCTCTACACATCTATATCTCTTTTGCTGTCTTGCATACAGGGTCATCATTGCCATCTTTCTAAATTCCATATATATGTGTTAGTATACTGTATTGGTGTTTTTCTTTCTGGCTCACTTCACTCTGTATAATTGGCTCCAGTTTCATCCATCTCATTAGAACTGATTCAAATGTATTCTTTTTAATGGCTGAGTAATACTCCATTGTATATATGTACCACAGCTTTCATCTGCTGATGGACATCTAGGTTGTTTCCATGTCCTGGCCATTATAAACAGTGCTGCGATGAACACTGGGGTACATGTGTCTCTTTCAATTCTGGTTTCCTCAGTGTGTATGCCCAGCAGTGGGATTGCTGGGTCATAAGGGAGTTCTATTTGCAATTTTTTAAGGAATCTCCACACTGTTCTCCAAAGTGGCTGTACTAGTTTGCATTCCCACCAACAGTGTAGGAGGGTTCCCTTTTCTCCACACCCTCTCCAGCATTTATTGCTTGCAGACTTTAAGATCGCAGCCATTCTGACTGGTGTGAAGTGGTACCTCATTGTGGTTTTGCTTTACATTTCTCTAATAATGAGTGATGTTGAGCATCTTTTCATGTGTTTGTTAGCCATCCGTATGTCTTCTTTGGAGAAATGTCTATTTAGTTCTTTGGCCGATTGGACTCATAGCATTTAAATCAACTAACTCTTCCCAGCTTACTAAATTCTTATATTGGCTAGTTACTCAATCTTTATAGGCCTCAATTTTCTCAATTCTGAAATGGATATAGTAGTCTAATTTGAGAGTACAGAACTAAACCCTAACACTTATAGTCAGTTGATTTGATAAGGATGGGAATATAATTCAATGGGAAAAACAATGGCCTTTCCAACAAATGATAATGAAACAACTGGATATCCACATGCAAAAGAATGAAGTTAGATGCCTACCTGAGATTATATATCAAATGTACTAAAAATGAATTTAAAATGTGAAGGTAAGATCTATAATTGTAAAACTCCTGCCAGAAAACATAATAGTAAATCTTCAGGACCTTAGGCTAGGTAATAGTTCCTTATGTGTGGCATCAAGAACACAAACATCAAAAATTTTTAACATCTTTCTGGGTCATCCCCATGCACCAGCCCCAAGCATGCTGCATCCTGCGTCAGACATAGACTGGCGATTCAATTCACATGATAGTGTACATGTTAGAATGCTTTCTGGCTTACTTCACTCTGTATAATCGGCTCCAGTTTCATCCATCTCATCAGAACTGATTCAAATGGTCCATAGTGGCTGTACTAACAAACATCAAAATTTAAAACTTAAGATGACTATAACAAATATGATGAACAATAACAAATATTAGCAAGGATGTAGAGAAATTGGAATTCTCATACATTGCTAGTAGAAATGTAAAATGGTGTAGCTGTGTGAAATATAAGGCAGTGGCCATTACTCAAATAAGTAAATGGCTACCACGTGATCTAGCAATTCTGCTTAATATAAGAGCTAAAATCATAGGTTCGCATAAAAATGTATACCTGGATGTTCTTAGCAGCATCACTGATAATAGCCAAAATGTGTAAACAACTCATATGTCCACTAATTGATAAAGAGATAAACAAACATGATAAATGCATAGAATGGGACATTATTTAGCTAAAACAAGGAAATATTGACTGATATGCTACAATATGGTTGAATCTTGAAATATTTTACTAAGTGAAAGAAGCCAGACACTAAAACCACATAAACTGGGATTTCATATATATATAATGTTTAAAATAGGCAAATCTCTAAAGTTGGAAAATAGATTACTAGTTTCCAGGGCTAGAGTGAGGGGGAATAGGGAGTTAATGCTAAAGGATAATATGTTATTTTTATAATTATGAAAATATGATGATAGGTGTGGATATTCTGAAAAAAATGTTCAATTTTACATGCAAACTGGTGACTTCTGTGGTATTTAAGTTATGTCTGAATAAATGTGAAAAATAACATTACCTAAATGTGTTGTTGTTAGAATAAAATAAGATCCTGACTATAAAGGTAAGTATGAAGTACTGTACCTAGTAAGTAGTAAGCATGCATTAATGATGGCAATAATGAATAAAACTTGAACTAACTGAGGCACATAAATAGGAAACACATTAGGATCTAAACTAAAGCCTAAACATACTATTACCTTAGTCATTCCTGTCCAAGGGCTTCCAAAGTGTCCTATTGAGGGAAAATGATAGGTAACACTAGAATCAGGCCATCTGTATGCCTGGAGACTATTTTTAGATCTTCCTTATGTATTTTACTAAACCATGTATGCTCTCTTTCCTGATGTAGGCTCTTTCCTTTTTTTTCCCCTTTCTCCCTCCCTTTCCCCCTCCCTCCCTCTCTCTTTCGCTCTCTCTTTCTTTCATGTTTTATTCATGAAAGATATTTGTCTTTAAGAAGTTAGCCAGCTTTCATAATGAGGATCTTTGAGTCCTGGTTCAATTCAAGCAGTTACCTAACTTCTTTGGTCTTACATTCCTTATGTGTAAACTGAGGATGATGATTCATACATCTCATTGTTGTTTTAAGGGGAAGTGACATCATGCACTCAAAGCATTTGTATAGTGTTTGTTGCAGGGTAACTGCTTAATAAATGGAAATATTGTCATTATTATTACTTCTACAGGGTTTTTTCAAAGGGACTCTATTCCCATTTGAATGCATGTTCTTTTGTTCATGAACTATTCAGGATGTTTTATTTTGGAACTAATTGTAGAACTCAAGAGAATACCAAAGATCATGTGTTCTGGACTCCCTATAGTCCAATTTAGTTCCTTTTCTAGTCAGAGATAATTCAAAATTAAAAATGATAGAGTAAGTTGGCTAATTTCTACTCTGGGAGAGTGGCAAAATGAAGTCTAGAGTATGGCACTGTCAGACTATTCAGACATGTGCTTGTGATTCTGATGTAAACATGTGGTCTTTCAAACAATTTGAGCTCTCCTGGCTTGCTTTGGGGCTTTCAATTGCACCAAGATTGCAGCAACAAAGGGCAGGTGACCACAAGGACTGGAGCAGTTAGACTGCAGAGATTCCACATTAGAAGGTTTATTTCCACCTGACTTTCCAAGAGAATATATATTTCTTATCCTGAGGTAACAAAGAGAAGCTGTAGAATACAATACTGGAAAGCAAGAACCATAAACTTTTTTTTTTTAATGGTCATTTTAAAAAATCCTATTACAAGGAATGGACTAGATACATGCTTCTATTAAAACTTCATGTGTGGGATGAAGAATAAAGAAGGAGCAAAAAAAAAAAAACTTGAATTTTTAAAAAGGTATTAAGCTTTTAGATCACTAAGTCAATATATTGCACCTCAAATGGCATCTTGTTTTAGTCAGCTTCCCAGGTGGCTCAGTGGTAAAGAATCTGCCTGCCAATGCAGGAGATATGGATTCGATAGCTCTGCGGGGAGGAGGAAGTTGCAAGCTGCTCCAGTATTCTTGCCTGGCAAATCCCATGGACAGAGGAGCTTGGCAGGCTACAATCCATGGGGTCACAAAGAGTTGGACACGAGGAGTGACTGAACACATGCACACACACACATATGCGTGTACATACTAAACAACCAAGTGACCAGAGGAGTAGACACAGT
This sequence comes from Ovis aries, assembly GCF_016772045.2. Taxonomy (NCBI): domain Eukaryota; kingdom Metazoa; phylum Chordata; class Mammalia; order Artiodactyla; family Bovidae; genus Ovis; species Ovis aries. The sequence goes on along the minus strand of NC_056054.1, from coordinate 47,687,075 downwards.
CTCTACTCTCTATTCTCATTCTCACTGCTTTGCATCACTCTCTTCCTTATTTCAGAAACTTAGTAAGTATAGTAAGTGCATGCGTGCATGCTCAGTTGCTTCAGTCGTGTCTGACTCTGTGTGATCCCATGGACTGCACCCCACCAGGCTCTTCTGTCCATGGAATTCTCCAGGCAAGAATACTGGAATGGATTGTGGTGCTGTTCTCCAGGGACGTGTAGTAAGTATACAAATATAAATGTTATAAATACCCCTCACATAGTTTTATATTTGATTTATTGTCACTAAAGCTATTTTTGTCTGTTTAAGGCAAGTTTGGGAGTGGATGAGTGGTTTTATTTTTTTTTAATTTTTATTTTTACTTTATTTTACTTTATAATACTGTATTGGTTTTGCCATACATTGACATGAATCTGCCATGGGTGTACATGAGTTCCCAATCCTGAACCCCACTCCCACCTCCCACCCCATATCATCTCTCTGGATCATCCCCGATGAGTGGTTTTAAAAGTGTAGCATGCCTTTTACCTTGCACCTTGTGCCAAGGGCTTCCCTTGTGGCTCAGTTGGTAAAGAATCTGCCTGCAGTGCAGGAGACCTGGGTTCAATCCCTGGGTTGGGAAGATTCCCTGGAGAAGGAAATGGCAACCCACTCCAGTATCCTTGCCTGGAAAATCTCATGCACAGAGGAGCCTGGTGGGCTGCAGTCCATGGGGTTGCAAAGAGTTGGGCACAACTGAGTGACTAACACTTACGCCTTGTACCACCTCTGATTCCATTTTAGAAGGTGACTGATGTTAAAGAGTTAGAGTGAGCCTTCGATCCATAATAAATAACTTATCTGATTAGATATGAAGAACTAAGGACTACTAATTTATTTGTCCCACCCCCAATTCCTGCTTCCATCTCTCCCTTCCTTTCATCATTTTTTTTCCCCCATAAGTCTTGACTAAATACATAGTCTACACAGACTGCATGTGTACCAAGTTGCTTCAGTTGTTTCTGACTCTTTGTGACCGTGCGCACTGTAACTTGCCAGGCTTCTCTGTCCATGGGATTCTCCGGGCAAGAATATGGGAGTTGGTAGCCATTCCCTTCTTTTGAGGGATCTTTTCAACCCAGGATGGAAACTGCATCTCCTTTATGTCTCCTGCATTGACAGGCTGGGAAGACAATGGCACCCCACTCCAGTACTCTTGCCTGGAAAATCCCATGGACAGAGGAGCTTGGAAGGCTGCAGTCCATGGCGTCACTGAGGTTCGGACACGACTGAGCGACTTCACTTTCACTTTTCACTTTCATGCATTGGAGAAGGAAATGGCAATCCACTCCAGTGATCTTGCCTGGAGAATCCCAGGGAGGCGGAGCCTAGTGGGCTGCCATCTATGGAGTCACACAGAGTCGGACATGACTGAAGTAACTTAGCAGCAGCAGCAGCAGCAGCGCTGGCAGGCATGTTCTTTACCACTAGTGCCACCTGGCTATTCCAGTGTAATCTGAGTCCACAAAGACAGGTACTATATAAACAGTAATCAGTCTCATGGACTACGTCTGTTAATATCATGGAAGAAAAATACAATATAAACCCTTAGTCTTGCATTCTTAGATTATTACTACTAAAGTACACACTAACATTTTCATTTACCAATCTTTGTAGGCATAAATAATAATCATAATTCTCAAGAGAGGACATGTTTAGCCAGTTTTAACTTTAGGAAATTTCCCTGGACTAGTCTAAACCTTTTTGGTAAAGTTTTCAACACCTTTTGTTCCTTTGTGTATAATTAGCAACTCCTTTGAAAGCTTGCAAACATTAGAGTTCAGGCCTGTCATAAGGACTATTAACGGTTGATAGTCATTTCCCAGTAGTGCATAAGTGAAAAAGCTGTCGTCTTTTGATATAGAAACTTCTTCGCAAGATTTAATTAGCATTTTAAGTATAAATCTTTTCATCTAAGTCTTCTACCTGCTTATTAAAAGCATTCCTATATTTCAATCATTTTATGCTATAAAGATATTTTCTGTAAAAAACATTTACATGATTTCATGCTGAATGTAAAGACTCATATTTTGTTATGAAAAATATCACTGTAATCCAAGATCAGATAAAAAAGTTTAAAGTTGAGCACATACTATTTTACCAGCTTTTTGGATAAATCATAATAATGCTAATGTGTACAATCAAGGAAAAATATTTCCCTACAATATTGAGTACTTCTCTAGTGTTTCTCTGCATATTAAAAAATTGTGTTCAGTATGATTAATTTATGGCTTGTGAGCCATTTCCTAGGAAGTTTGAATATTTCATTGCATTTTTCAGCTTTTACGTATAAACTACAATGTTCTTTTTTATTCATCCAGATCCTCTTACTTTATACTTACATTGCTAATTTTCTTTTACCACAAAAACTTTAAAAAGAGCTAATGTGAATTTTTTTTTTCTTGTAATAAAAAATCTTTAAATTGAAACAAGTAGAAATCTGCAGGAAAAATTGCTGTGTGAGTCAGGTCTTCAGGGAGAATTGCAAGCTGGCATTCTGCCCACTTGTGCAGGGTTTCTTAATTTGTTCTACTATAAAAATAATGTGATGTTCTCCCTAGCCATAAGTACCTCACTGGTTTGAAATGCAGGAAGTGTAATTAGACTTGAAGCTGAAAAGGAAGGTACCTTGGAGAGTCCTGGCTCTTATTAGCTTTAGAGCTGGGGACAAACAGATGCCACAGACTATTTGAGGGCTGTTTCTTGGATGATGCTAATTGTTTACTGTGCTCATTATTCTGTGACATCCTTAGAATCACCCAGGTGGGGAGATGTTAGACTAATACTGCCTGTATCTGTGCTAAGACAAACTCACCTTTCCACAGTTTAACCCCATTTTGGCCTAGGCAGAGGGATTCAAAAACTGTTCTGAATTTTATGAACAAGATTAAGGAATCTCTTGACACTGGTTTTAGCTTGTACAAATGGGGCCTTCAGTAAATTATTACAGATTCTTTCATGTTCCTAGTTCAAACACATAGAGAAAAATGCTTATAAGAAGAAATAATATCAAGGACAAGCCCAACCATTCTCTATGTGAATTTAAATCAATACCCAGACAACTGCTTTGATTCATTGGATGTGATTGCTTATTGACATGTCTTCCAGTCTCATTCTGAACAACCACTAAATACTTTTTCTTCAAGTTTAGATATCTTGTTTAACTTTTTAAAATATAACTTTGTGTACTTGTTTTTTGAAAGTGGTGAATGTGATGTCTAGTTTTAGCTCGCCACATGCCAACTACCAATTTTTACATACCATAGATACAGGTACAGAATAAGAATTCAGTCCTCTTCTTGGGGAGAATAACAGGCTTGTGCAAGCTTCCTGTTGGGAAGAACTGGTTGTAGGGCAAACTGGGCCTTGTTCTGGTGGGCAGGGCCATGATCAGTAAATATTTAACCCAATTTTCTGCTGATATGTCTGGTTAAACCCCCTGGTAAAGGCCATGATATTGAGGGTAGACTGTGTTTCTCTTTACTCCATCCACAGCTGTCAAATTTCTCCAGCTGGATGATTTTAAACATGGGCATGACCATTGCAAATTGCCGGGGTCAGGCCCTGGTGGATCCAGGGTAATTTGAAGCGAGGACGGAGTTGGCGTCCTAGGAAAGAACTTATGTAATTACAGATAAAAAGAGAGATTAGAAAAGAATAGTGTAGTAGGAAAATTAGTGGAGAAAAAGATGCTGAATAACTTGGTTTATGTGGAAAACCAATAAATCTCCAAGACAAGGAATTTGCACCATCTACGTAGGCCACCGGTGCCCACTTGAATTGCGGAGGGTGCCCCACCTTGGGCTCCCTCTCGCGTGGGTCTTAGAAGCCCAGGGCAAGTAAGTAGACATGGTGAGCCTCCATGCTCCAGATGGGAATTCAGCCAGAAAAGAAGAGAATGAGAAAAGACCACACAGGGGGGAAACCAGTCTTTCCAGGAACTGGTCCGTTTTCTTTATTTTCAGGTTTGCTTATATACTTTTTGTTATACATAAGGATGAATACAGAGTTACGTGGGGTCAGCAGACCTGACCTTTATCAAAATCAGGTGCTTCATATAAATATATACGAAGGTCTTAGGGGTTTTACATCATCTTCTAGCCAGGGGGCCTGCTAACATTTTATGACCCCTTCTTTCTGATAACGGTCAGTCAACCAGAAAACTTAATTTTTCCAGGGGTGATTTTTTTTCTTAAACTAAGTGCAACCCTCTGAAGGTACCAGATGAAGTTGCATTCCTATAGGGTGAGAGTGTAGTGGGTTACAATTAAGAAGGAATTTACTTAGACTAAGGTTTAACATGATTAATCTTAAAGGTTAATACTTATAGTTATATATTCATTAACGTGTATAACGGCAGGGGATTTAGCAGCAAACATTGGCCCAATAAATGAAAAACCCTTCACCAATATAATTCCTAGTCAACCCACTGTACTAATAATTTCTAACTTCCCCAAAGAATCTGTCTTTGGAAAGTTTTAAAACATTTCATTCCTCTCATGGTTGGGAGGCTGTGAACAATCACATGTGGGTGGACTAACCTGTTCAGGCAGGCTAGATAACCTTCAGAGGAGTTTGTAAGTTGAAACACTTGTCACGCCCAGGAATTTTTATTAACTGGAGCTGTAGGTTAACTCCTTCTCCGAGAGAGGTGGTGGGGGATAGCCCCCCTGTAAAGTCAGAGGTATAGGTGAGAGCATAAAGCAGTAAAGTAGGCAGACTCTGGTTTTGGGGGTAGATGCTCGGCAACAGGAGAAGGCAATGACAACCCCCTCCAGTATTCTTGCCTGGAAAATCCCATGGACAGAGGGGCCTGGTAGGCTGCAGTCCATGGGGTCACACAGAGTCGGACATGACTGAAGGGACTTAGCAGTAGCAACTCGGGAACAGGGGGTTTCCTGAGGCTCGATCCCACCTTTGCGTATGCTGCACCTCCTTCCTCATGACTTTTGCCATGGGCGGAGTTCCTCATGCTGGCTCCTGGGAGCAAATAGATGGGGAAACAATGGAAACAGTAGATAGTATATTTTTAGGGCTCCAAAACCACTGCAGATGATGACTGCAGCCATGAAATTAAAAGATGCCTACTCTTTGGAAGGATGTTTATGACCAGCCTAGACAGCGTATTAAAAGCAAAGACATTCTCCCAAATCATCCCACCCTCTCCCTCTCCCTCTGAGTCCAAAAGTCCGTTATACACATCTGTGTCTTTTTTTCCTGTCTTGCATACAGGGTGGGATGATTTGGGAGAATGGGAATTCTAACATGTATACTATCATGTAAGAATTGAATCGCCAGTCTATGTCTGATGCAGGGTGCAGCATGCTTGGGGCTGGTGCATGGGGATGACCCAGAGAGATGTTGTGGGGAGGGAGGTGGGAGGGGGGTTCATGTTTGGGAATGCATGTAAGAATTAAAGATTTTAAAATTTAAAAAATATAAAACTAAAAAAAAAAAAGAATTTGTATAGTACACTGGAAGGAATTTGAGGCCATCTATGTGGGACTTTGTGGAAAAATTCAGTATATACTTATAACAAGATAGATAAAATATAAAAATATTAGGGAAGATAGTAAATATTAAATGAATATTAAACTTATAAATAAAATATTTTTCAATTAAAAAAAAATAAAAGCAAAGACATACATTATTTTGCCAACAAAGATCCATCTAGTCAAGGCTATGGTTTTTCCAGTAGTCATGTATGGATGTGAGAGTTGGACTATAAAGAAAGCTGAGTGCCAAAGAATTGATGCTTTTGAACTGTGACATTGGAGAAGACTCTTGAGAGTCCCTTGGACTGCAAGGAGATCCAACCAGTCCATCCTAAAGGAGATCAGTCCTGGGAGTACATTGGAAGGACTGATGTTGAAGCTGAAACTCTAATACTTTGGCTACCTGATATGAACTGACTCACTGGAAAAGACCCCGATGCTGGAAAAGATTGAAGGCGGGAGGAGAAGGGGACGACAGAAGGTGAGATGGTTGGATGGCATAACTGACTGGATGGACATGAGTTTGAGTAAACTCCAGGAGTTGGTGATAAACAGGGAAGCCTTGCATACTACAGTCCATGGGGTAGCAAAGAGTCTGACACGACTGAGCAACTGAACTAAACAGTGACCAATTAGAGTATGAATTTAGTCAAATCCCTTGATTATACAGTGGAAGTGAGAAATAGATTTAAGGGACTAGATCTGATAGATGGAGTACCTGATGAACTATGGACAGAGGTTCATGACATTGTATAGGAGACAGGGATCAAGACCATCCCCATGGAAAAAAAAATGCAAAGAAAGCAAAATGGCTGTCTGAGGAGGGCTTATAAATAGCTGTGAAAATAAGAGAAGCAAAAAGCAAAGGAGAAAAGGAAAGACATAAGCATCTGAATGCAGAGTTCCAAAGAATAGCAAGAAGAGATAAGAAAGCCTTCTTCAGTGATCAGTGCAAAGAAATAGAGAAAAACAACAGAATGGGGAAGACTAGAGATCTCCTCAAGAAAATTAGAGACACCAAGGGAACATTTCATGCAAAGATGGGCTCGATAAAGGACAGAAATGGTATGGACCTAACAGAAGTAGAAGATATTAAGAAGAGGTGGCAAGAATACACAGAAGATCTGTACAAAAATGATCTTCACAACCCGGATAATCATGATGGTGTGATCACTCATCTAGAGCCAGACATCCTGGAATGTGAAGTCAAGTGGGCCTTAGAAAGCATCACTACGAACAGAGCTAGTGGAGGTGATGGAATTCCAGCTGAGCTGTTTCAAATCCTGAAAGATGATGGTGTGAAAGTGCTGCACTCAATATGCCAGCAAATTTGGAAAACTCATCAGTGGCCACAGGACTGGAAAAGGTCATTTTTCATTCCAATCCCAAAGAAAGGCAATGCCAAAGAATGCTCAAACTACTGCACAATTGCACTCATCTCACACACTAGTAAAGTAATGCTCAAAATTCTCCAAGCCAAGCTTCGGCAATAAGTGAACTGTGAACTTCCAGATGTTCAAGCTGGTTTTAGAAAAGGCAGAGGAACTAGAGGTCAAATTGCCAACATCTGCTGGATCATCAAAAAAGCAAGAGAGTTCCAGAAAAACATCTATTTCTGCTTTATTGACTATGCCAAAGCCTTTGACTGTGTGGACCACAATAAACTGTGAAAAATTCTGAAAGAGATGGGCATACCAGACCACCTGACCTGCCTTTTGAGAAACCTATATGCAGGTCAGGAAGCAACAGTTAGAACTAGACATGAAACAACAGACTGGTTCCAAATAGGAAAAGGAGTACGTCAAGGCTGTATATTGTCACCCTGCTTATTTAACTTCTATGCAGAGTACATCATAAGAAATGCTGAGCTGGAAGAAGCACAAGCTGGAATCAAGATTGCCAGGAGAAATATCAATAACCTCAGATATGCAGATGACACCACACTTATGACAGAAAGTGAAGAGGAACTGAAAAGCCTCTTGATGAAAGTGAAAGAGGAGAGTGAAAAAGTTGGCTTAAAGCTCAACATTCAGAAAACGAAGATCATAGCATCTGGTCCCATCATTTCATGGGAAATAGATGGGGAAACAGTGTCAGACTTTATTTTGGGAGGCTCCAAAATTACTGCAGATGGTAACTGCAGCCATGAAATTAAAAGACACTTGCTCCTTGGAAGAAAAGTTATGACCAACCTAGATAGCATATTTAAAAGCAGAGACATCACTTTGCCAACAAAGGTCCATCTAGTCAAGGCTATGGTTTTTCCAGTGGTCATGTATGGATGTGAGAGTTGGACTGTGAAGAAGGCTGAGAGCCAAAGAATTGATGGTTTTGAACTGTGGTGTTGGAGAAGACTCTTGAGAGTCCCTTGGACTGCAAGGAGATCCAACCAGTCCATTCTGAAGGAGATCAGCCCTGAGATTTCTTTGGAGGGAATGATGCTGTAGCTGAAACTCCAGTTTTGGCCACCTCATGTGAAGAGTCGACTCATTGGAAAAGACTCTGATGCTGGGAGGGATTGGGGACAGGAGGAGAAGGGGATGACGGAGGATGAGATGGCTGGATGGCATCACTGACTCAATGAACGTGAGTCTGAGTGACTCCGGGAGATGGTGATGGACAGGGAGGCCTGGTGTGCTGCGATTCATGGGGTTGCAAAGAGTCAGACACAACTGAGTGACTGAACTGAACTGAATTCATATGTGTAGGTGCAGGTGTGGTCCAGTAATAAGGAATAATAGATGCCTTGCAGAACTATGTTTTAACAATTTTTATACAACTGTCTTCCAAGAAATTAAGCAAATTATAACTCTTGAAACAAAATAAAGAACCAATATTGTAAAAATGAAGATATTAGCTGCTTATAAGCCAAGGTGGTGGAAACCATAACTGATCAAAGACAGTGTTAGTAAAGATATACGGTAAAGAGATAATAAATGGAATTACTTTCAGGAGCCTTTAAGGGGTCCCATGAGAAAATAGGCATTTTATTTCACTTATTTGACTAAAGCATAAAAGCAGAATATTATGTTTGAGAACACAAAAGAGTAATAATATCAAGGAGTATAAAGGAAATCATTTAAATTAAGTCATTGTTAACTCTTCTGTTTATTCTTTTCAGAACTTTATCTCATTTAAATATATTTTTATTGGTTCTAACAATAATAGCAAACAGTTTTTGTTCTGTATGGTTGATCAAGTTAAGTAAATTTTAACTTTAGGAGAATATCTCCTTTGTTTCACTGAAAATTATATTTTAATGAAATAATCTGTAATTATCACTATGCTAGACAAACTACATCTCTTCTGGGGAGTCTATTGAATGGTGATTTCTGTTTTGAATTAGCTATCTGTGATAAAACTGCTAGTTGAACAAAAAGATTAGCCCTTTTATTTTTCTATTTAGTTAACAAAAATTCCAAAATTAGCTAATGTCACAGTTTATCAAACAACAGTAGAAATTTAATATATGTAACTATTATATGTTAAATCATGTATTATACTCTAGATAAAGTTATAGAAATAATTTCATTGCTGCATCTAATATATATCATTATAATATCAAGGTGGCAGTTTTATGTTCTGAATGGAATATAATTGAGGAGATATATTTTTGTAATGAATAAATCCTACGGTAGTGGTATTGATGATATGCATTAATATATATAATTTACATTTATTGAAGTAATATTCTATACATAGAAGAAACTGAGGCCAAGAAAGATTGAAGTTTCCAAGGACAAGCAGCAAAAACCTGAAATTATACATAAGTTCACGTTATTGAATTGAGTTAAACAGAAGTAAGAAGAAAGAAATGGCAATCCACTCCAGTACTCTTGCCTGGAAAATTCCATGGATGGAGAAGCCTGGTAGGCTGCAGTCCATGGGGTTGAGACTTCACTTTCACTTTTCACTTTCATGCATTGGAGAAGGAAATGGAAACCCACTCCAGTGTTCTTGCCTAGAGAATCCCAGGGACGGGGGAGCCTGGTGGGCTGCCGTCTATGGGGTCCCACAGAGTCGGACACGACTGAAGCGACAGCAGCAGCAGCAGCAGCAGCAAATCTTATTAAATTTCACAGTGTCTGTTTAATTTTTAAGAAACTGAAATTTTTGCACATTGTGTTTGCAAGAAAAGTCAGCCATGAAAGATTCAGTGATCTTATGGGAAACATTCTCTTCTCTAAATGAAAAAATAAATTCTCTGTTAACTCTCTTGAAAGGTCTTCTAATTGAGGAAGTCAATTCTTCCCTCAAAGCACGTGGTCAGTTCCCATTAATAATAAAGCCCTTAGGGGAAAAATAATTCCCTAAGATGCTATAAAATGCCCAAATAGGATGAAATCTTCTGCCAAGATTTATACTGACTTTGAGGTTTGATATAAGCAACTCACTGTGCCTTCCACAGGACTTAGGAAAATTTTATCAGCAGTTATTCAAATAACTGAATTAAATGGAAAGGAGCAAATGTGAGAGATTTAAACTGCACCCTCTAACTACCAAAGGAAGGTTTGCATCTGTTTATTTAGATGACAGTCCATCTTGGTGCCATGCTTTAGGATCCAAGAGCCTAGGAAAGTGAGATAACAGAGCTCTTGAATTCCACAGGAAGGCAACATGTTTGGGAGAGAATATTCCCAAGCTGTGCTAATATGAAAACATCTGTCGGTTACAGATTAACTTTCTCCACAGATTTTCTACCTTTGGAAACATCTGCAGCTGAAATGTATTTCTCTAAAATGTAGATTACAGAGGTCAACTAGTTTATCAGCCATTCTAAGAACTGACTGCCTTCCACAGTACACAGATACAGCTGAAATAGCAAGCTTAAGTGCAAACCCTTAAAACCACGAACAAAAAGCAGTTGGGTGAGGGGGAAAGACTTTCAAAAAGAACACATTAGTACTAAAATAATTTAGTCAGAAACTCACTTGAGGTCTGCCACGTTATTTCAATAAAGGAAAATCAACCTGTTACTCATTATATTAAAGGAATGTTTACACCAATTTTCTTTCCCACATACATTTTTCTAGCAAAAACATACTTTTTCAAATTTAAGTAAATAAATGAAAATAAATTGGGCAAACAAATGCACTTTGCAGAATCTTTATTTGTAGGTTTATACTTAATTATTCAGTGTTTTCAAATGCACATGTATAATAACAAGCTAGGAAAATGTAAAAGTAGAAATCTATCCAAAGATCTAATTAAGGTGAACCTTACCAAACAATTAACAATTGCAATTTATTTTAGACTGAGATTTAAGACTCTGTAGGGAACTTGCACACAAACGTCTGAATTTTTGGTGATGTCATCAGCATATAATTATAGAAGAATCTATAGCTCTTATTATTTTAATATTACCTAGCATTTTCATAGAACTCCAGAAGTTTAATTTTAGACTGGAAATCTAAATATGCATCAATATTAATAATTGAGTATTAACTCCCCACCCTGCACTGCTATGTATTCCTTATTGTGGAAAGAAGATGTGAAGCTGTAAGGAAAATGCTAACAGCCATAAGCATAGAGCCTTTGTCGAAAACTCTTACCCTTTGTTAACTTGAAGATTTTATGAATAGGAAAAAGAGAAATATTTAGGCATACAGCCAGAATTGAAGGCAGTAGGTTATCTTGGTAGGAAACTGCAAAATAATATTTTATCAGAGGGTAAAGCAGTACTTTGAAAATTTTCATTGAAACTATAAGGTTTTCCATCTGTATCAAAGTGCTTGGAGATCATTTCAAAGGAGCTTAAAAATAAATAATTGCAAAAAAATAAAGTCATCTAGAACCAAAGGTCTTAAATTTGAATAGAGAACAGCAAAAGAGAAAAATCCACAAAGGATATCTGTTTTGTCAAATCTAGCTGCATATGTTGTTAAAGGATTTATTTGGGTAAATAGTTGGGAACATTATCATTTTTATCTCTAGACACACACCTTTAAATGGATTAAAGGAATAATTTTGTTAACCCTACGAGGATGGTACAAAATGTACTTCATAATGAAGCCATTCATCTCTGAAATATGAACAAAAGTATGCTTTATTAAGAAAGCTATCAATGAAAAGATGAAAGATTATAAGATTTCTCTATGTGAAAATTGTTATTTTTTATTATGAAAACATATCCTCAAAGCTTTCCACCTAATGTCAGGGTGTGTTTTGAAATACAAGACCTTAAATATTCCTCCATTATGAAATACTGAAGTTTGTACTTAAAATTATATGCTTCTAAAAATATTACTGGAAAGGAAATTTATTTTATATTATTACCTATATTGGTAATCTTGAAATATTTCAAGACAAGCCATACTAAAATTAACATATTTCACTGTGATGAAAAGGTTTATCTTCATATAGAACTCATACGAAAGCTTCAGTTTCTGAGGCAAGTTTTAGAAATAACTTCATGTTGAAATTTACATTAGTCTCTTTAATGTTTCTAAATTGGGCCATCTGAAAATAAAAGACAATTTTAGTCTTTATATACTTTGTCTTTAAATGAAAAAATTTCAATAGAAAAAAAAAACCTGAAGTTTTATTCAGTATTTTATCTTATGATAGAGGAAAAAAATTATACAGACCAAAGAAATGTTGTGAATGCCATGTCAAAAATTTGACACTTCTAAGACTTTTGTGAAATGGTTTAGTAAAGAACAAGAAAATTATGTTAAGATTTGTTATAGAGAAAAAAATTCTTTTTAACTTTTGATAAATTAGAACTTTTTTTCATATTCAGGGATCTTAAACTCTTGAGTAAGGGAGTATATTGTATAATGATCATGGTGCATTTCTCTCTCCACCTATGGTGTCAGCGGAAGGGTCATAAGGAAAACCCACATTTCCATAAATGTCTCCTCTGGTTGATTGCCCTCACTAAAAATAGCTGGGCTTGAGCTGACACTCTGGTAGGTCTTGTCTTATTGAAGGCACCCTTAGTCTTTAAAAACAATTATCTTTTCTTAAAGATCAGACCCTGTAAAGGCTGACAGCCTATTTCCTTTTAGTTGTCATTTTATATTAATGAATGGAGGGAGGTAGGGAGAGACGTCTTTTATCCTCACTTTGGTCCTTGGTCTTTATCCCAGGGCAACAAGAAAAAGAGGTAATGCTCACCACTCATCATTCTTCACACATTTTTATAATTTATTTGATGACTTAACCAATAAGATGAGCTTATGTTATACTTGTTGCTGTCTTGAAGCTTTCAGGATTGTGTTCTAAATCTCACATATTGCTATCTGGTGATAGAGTCATTTATTTCATTGACTCAGGCATCTCTCTTTCTAGAGTAATTCACTGATAGATATGATATTGATCCTATATTCCTTTTCATTGTCCTCATAGTAATGTGGCTAAGACCAAGGTGATATATGATCAAGCAACAAATATTTTAAATATACACTGACTTAGTGTTATTAATCCTTTGAATTAGTTCTTAGTGGTAACTTCAATTAATTTCATATCTTCTAAGATGCCATGCATTTCATTACTACTTCCAGAAATTTCTCATTATTCATAATGGTTATTTTAATGAGTCTATTTAATTAAAGCTTTATGTTTTCACAATGGAAAATGCTTTTTCAAAGTAAAATAAAATAATTTGATTTTATACTTATAAACATTACTATAGAGCAGAGGTTTCTACTGAGTGGTCCCTGGACCAGCAGTGTCAATATACTTGAGAATTTTAAAATGGAAATTTCCAGCTTGACTTCAGACTATAAATAAGAAACTCAGGGTGCCAGTCCTGCAATCTGTATTTTAAAACACTTTCCAGGAGATTATAATTTATGCCAAAGTGTGAGAACTACTACTGGGAAAGATATATAAAAAGCACTTTGTCCAGAGATGGATCGTCTCTGCTAAACAAGTTTATGAAGGAAGAAAATTTAAACTTATGTGTCCTAATAAACTTCTCAAGTTAAAGAATATATTAGCTAGTGATATTGACCAGAATTGTTTTTTCTTCACCCTCCACCCACCAAACAAAAATAAAATAGTGAAGGCAGACTTTTCTAATGTTTGAAATTATCAGAAGAGGATGATTTTAAAGTCATTTCTAATTTGAGTTAAGAAGACCAAAAGCAGTAACATAGTTCCATGACATCACTACATAAAGTCTAAATGAAATTCAGGCCATGACAGGCCATGGGATTTTTTTCCTGGAGTTCTTAAATTATAATATAAAACGTATAATTTCTGTCAAGGCTCAACAGAATGCTTACATTGGATACGGATTGTCTGTCGGATGAAAAATAATCTCCAAATAACTTTTGGTGTTCTTGCTTTATAAAAGTAATGTGCATTATAGTAAAAATTATAAATGTCAAACTAAAGCCACAGATAATTCTACCCTCTTGCCTGGTCTACTTTCTTGGTCATTAAGAGTGAGTTCCCTGCCCGCAGATAATCTGAATGTTGCATTCCTAAGCACAGTACTTCAGAATGTGACTGTATCTGGAGATAGGATCTTTAAAAAGGTGATTAAGGTTAAGTGAAAATCTGAGGATGGAGTCTAAGTCCCATATGGCTGGTTCTTTATAAGACAAGATGATTAGGACAGGCACAGAGGAGAGACCATGTGAAGACGGAGATAGAAGAGCGCCATCTACAAGCCAAGGCGAGAGGCCTCAGGGGAAATTAAAAAGGCTGACACTTGATCTTTGAATTCTGTCCTCTAGAACTGCAAGAAAGTTAACTTCTGTTGTTTTATCTACCCTGTTTGTGGTTCTTGGTTATGGCAGTCCTATCAAATTAACACAGTCACTAGTGATGATTGTAGTTACTCCTCCTTTTTCTAAGGCCATAAATGGCTACGTCTGGTTCTCTGGTGGAGTCTTCTCCAAATGGAACTGCTGTTATTGCTTACTCTCATGAACGTTTTCCTTTTTTTTTTTTTTTTTTTCTTTGTCTCCTTCTGTTATACTGGCATGAATTTGAAAGTGTTTTGATTCTCTCATCACTCACCATTCTCACACTCTACCCCTTAACCACACAGTCACTGTTGCAAGAGTTTCATATTACTTTCATCTTTAATCATCACTTGTGGTTTTTTAGTTTGTTTGTTTTTTTCTGTATTTTTGTTTGTTGTTTTGCTTTGGTTTTGGGGGTGGTTATGTTTTAGTTTTTGTTGTTGTTGTTGTTTTGGGGGGGCAGGGGAGTGGCTACCCTGCACAGCTTGTGGCATCTCAGTTCTTTGATTAAGGATTGAACCCAAACCACAGCAGTGAAAGCTCAGAATTCTAATCACTAGGCCACCAAGGAACTCCCTTCATCCTCATTATTACTGCCATAGTTCATCATCACCTCTCTGAACTAAATCTTTTCATAGGGTATACTTTCTCTAGGTCTCTCCTCACTCCAGCCTGGCCCCAAATATGTGGGTGGTATGTGTGTTCTAAAGCAGAGGTCTGATTTATCTCATTAAATCACTCATCCGCCTATTTTAGAGTGTTTTCAGTGAAAAGCAATGCTTTATTCCCCATTGATTGCATGATGAGCCCCAAATGCTCTAATATTGAGCCCATGACCTGTAGGAAACAGCTTCACTTTCTTTCATTCCCCTACATACTATTTATGCTCAGGCAATCCAAAAATCTTTCCCTTCCAACTGAAATACACTTCTAATTCCTATTGTATTTCCAAGTAATTATCAGACATATCTGCAGATCCTTAGATTGATAGCTAAGAGTGAATGAATTGTTATCTCTACAAAGAATAGAAAATAAAATCAGATAGAAATGTGCTTTAAGGTCTAATTCAAATCCTGTTCCTCCTAAAATCTTTCTTAACCACTGCTACACATACTCTGTCTTCTGAAATAATCTTTATCATTAATTAACACTGTATAATGAACTGACTTGTGTTTCTCATTTTGTTAGCTTGAAGTGAAAGTGTTATTTGCTCAGTCGTGTCTGACTCTCTACAACCCCATGGACTATAACTCACCAGGCTCCTCTGTCCATGGAATTCTCCAGGCAAGAATATGGAGTGGGTAGCCATTCCCTTCTCCAGGAGCTCTTCCTGACCCCAGGATTGAACTCAGGTATCCTGAATTACAGGCGGATTCTTTACCACCTGAGCCACCAGGGAAGCCCTGGTTAGCATAGAATCACCGAATTATCATAGTATAGAACTGTAATAAAACTTTCCTGGTGGCTCAGAACTCTACTAGACTTGAAAGAAAATCTCTTATCTTATATTTAAGAACTGCTTATATTTTAGGGCCAATATGTTTTTTTTTAATCCTCAAGGATACCCCTCACCCCCACTAAAGAAGCTGGAATGTGTTATCTTCACTAGTTTAAAAAATTGAGAACATAGATAGTGCCAACTTCAAGGGAGAAGCAGAGCCAAGTAGAGGAGAGATTAAGACTAAGAAAAATATTCTGTTTGACACTGAAACTTTCTTTACTTGGTGGGTCAAGACAAGTTCATGATAATGATACAGAATGATATAATTTCATTGAATCTTTCCATCTTTGTTCTGTGGCTTGGAACAGGAAGAGATCTAGGGACAATGTATAAAGTTATATTCCAGAAATGGGTCCTAGTTATTAGCCAAGGTGTTTGGGTAAATCCTTCATCAATTTTGGTACTTACTGCTTCTAGTAGTTAAACTACATGTTCTGATATACAGATGTTTTCAAGTCTCTAGGATCTAAACCAGGACTGCAACATGCAACTTTTCAAATCGCTCAATTGTTCAGTTTGTAGCTGTTCAGGAATTCCTGGCTGTAAGAGCAAGGTAGGGCTTCATTCAACCCACATTTGCTCACCAAACTGTAATCCCTAGCATTGGGCCACACCTTTTATTATTTTATTTGAAGACTTCTTACTGATTTGCAGCAGCCCAGTTGAAATCAATTGGTGTAATCAATTGTTACTGCTGGTATTGACAGCATGAATTGGTTAAATTCCAAAGATGCAAAATAATTAAAAATCTGCTTTTACAGAGGGAAGCAGGATTATTCTATAACTAACTTATGGGTTTTAGTTTAAAAAGTTTTTTTTGGTTTGTTTGTTTTAATCAGAAACCTGCTTAAGCACAATTAAAGCAAATAAACACAACAGAAAGGAGAATAACAATTGCGGCTAGGATTTATTTTTCTCAAACCTCATTATAAAATAATGTTTACTAGATTGTCCTTATAAAGGCATATCAATTTATTCATATTTTTCTTTGTGATTTAGTAAAAATATATGTATTTTATATGGGAAAGAAAAATTTTCTATGGACACCAGATGTTTTCCTGGAAATCAATATCTTTAGGACGTTTTCCTGTGTTGTTATGATACTGCTTTGCCACAGAATAAAAGCCGACATTTTCTAGTGTTGACCATTTTTTAATTGAAGACACTTGAACCTCTAGGAAGCTAACACACATAAGCAGCAGATCTGACAGCTTCAACTCAGTTTATTGAAAGCAAATTCACATCCTTTCAATACTTTTTGGAACAGTCTAATTATAAAATTAGGTTGGTGTAAATAAAAGGAAGAATTAATCATGGAGATCACATACCATAAGGTAGAAGAATCAGACAATATTGGCTTGTAAGTATGAAGACTGACCACCAGGAATGTAGTTAAAGAAGATAGAGACCCACAAACCTTGTAGACAAGGAAAGAAAATGAGAAATTGATTGTTGTAGAACATCAAATTAATGAGCAGCATAAATGATTTACACTCAAACATAAGGGTATTTTTTAAATTTTATTTTCTACTTTGCATATCATTCCTAAGTATGGTATTGCATTTTTCTGTCTTCCTACATTAAAAAATGTACTTCCATAGAGTGCTTTGAGATCCTTAGATGAAAGGTATTATCTAAGTGCAAATTAATGTCATCTAAAAGCTGTCTTAATGACTTTATGAGCAATAGTGAAATGGTTTCCAATTTAGTTTTAAATAGGTATAAATCATTCACATGAAGAACCAAGTGAATTAATTGTAGAAGAATAGTTCAGCATGCACCAAATCTATTAGGATACTTGAACACAGCTGCAACTCAAAGGATAAACTAGATTAGAATACTGTTTGTAGAAAATAGCAAATCGAAGCACTCTTTGAGGCAATTAACAAAATCAGAGCATCCTTTGAAGGAAATAAGCATGAAAAATGCCTTTTTTACTCTGATTTTTCCAATTGCCTAATTTTGCTACTGTCTTGAGTGTCTTGGATTACGTTCAAAGCCCAACACAACAGAGTTTCCGTCATACAGATGAGATTTTGTTTCATTGTGAACTATTCAACCACAACTAAATGTACATTTTCAACCACAGCAGTGATGAATATGAACTATTATAGTAACACCCACTACAGTTTGACTCACTAAGTGATATTACTCATCCTATCCTCCTTGTATTTTTCCATTGGTTGGGGTCAGGGGTATAAGCCAGTTGAGGGGGAAACTATAGAAAATTATTAACAAAACAACAGTGAATTATGGTAATTCATTTGTATACTAGGTTGTTTGAGATATACACCAAGCCTTTATATACATTATCTTACTTAACTACTCTATGAATTGGTAAAGGTATATGTCATTTTTTATATTGTAAGGAAAAGACAATAAGCCATATATACTAATTAACAGGTGCAGTCACATAGTGAGACAATTGTACATCAAGGATTTAACATAATATTTTGTTTTGTTTTTCAATTTTTAGGAATCTTCGATTTGCCTTATTATCCACTTTGCCCCATCAATCAACCCTTTGTAACAGTACCTGGTTCTTCCAGCCTATTTAGCATCCTCATCTGTTTTATAATCAGACTCTCCCTCTTCTTTTTCACGACTCTGGCTGCAATGGTTCCTCCTTCTGCTTGCCTTTCTCCCGTGACTTTAACATCTCGGCTGATTAATGCTGAGCTTCTCTTAGCTTTCTGCCCATCAACTTTTAGGAATGAGTCAAAAACAATATTATTTTGAGCTCACCATAAGGACTTAACCTCATGTTTTTATTCCAAAACATTCCTACTAACCTATGATACAATATCATTTCTTTTTTAAAAGAATTCTGCAGTTATTTTTTTCCTGTCAACAAATATTTTAGCTCTACACTGCAAAACAAACCTTAGATATAATGTTTTGCCATGGGCTCTATATATTTAATATATTATTTCTATATTTATTTTCAAATCTGAAACTCAAATTACTTTACAAACATAAATGTTATTCCATAAATGTAGGTAAATTGACTCTTGCACCAAACAAAATGTTCAAAACATACTACTTGTCCTTTCTCTTTTACATCTTTAGGAATGCATAAGAACTGAGATGCATAGTAATAAAAAGTATGTCTGAGACATAGAATACAGGTTCTGTTGTCTTTGAGTATGAAACATTGGTAAAGCCTAAGGGTAGCCCAACTTCTACTAACCTCATAAGGTTTTTTCAGGAAGAGGAATAAAGAACAAATTAAGTAGAATAAGAGGAACAACATTGACTATGTGGGAACAAGTGTGAATGGATGTTTGTGGCCATGTTGGTTTATTGTGCAATCACAATCTTAGATAATGTAAATTGTTGCCTACGTTTGTTCCACAAAATTGTTCTTCTCAGCAGCATGGCTAGAAGTGTGTTACTGAAATTTGAAATGGATACAACCTATATCTGTCAGAATGGACTAAATAAATTACACTGAAATATTAAAGGACCTTTAATTTTCAGTGACTTAACATAACCAAGTTTTATTTATGGTTCTGTGTCTGCCATGGTAAATAAAGGAGTTTTGCTCATTGTAGAATGAGAGATTTTGAAAACAGAGCAGCCTGTCTATCTGGAGGGAAAAGAGAGCATGCTTGATAGGGTTTCCAACCAAACAGGAAGTGACATACATCACTTCTGTTATAACACATGCCTCTGCTTATTATACTTCCTGGGCCCCTTGTAGCTGGATTGTCACAGTAATATTTAATGAATAGCACTATTGTCTATAGCGCAACAATACTAGTCTGCTGTTTGGATAATCCACGGAACTGTGTCTTGGGAAACCATAAAGTTTAAAAGGACAAGTAATTAATTCAAGAGAATATATTAATATCTGTCACTTATTCAGACCTGGGTTCAACTCCTGGGTCAGGAGAATCCCCTGGAGAAGGAAACGGAAACCCACTCCAGTATTCTTGCCTGGAGAATTCCACCAGGCTCAGACGAGCCTAGAGGGCTACAGTCCATGGGGTCACAAGAGTCGGACATGACCTTGTGACTAAACAATAATGATACTTACAAGGTTTCCCCAATGGCTCGGGAGTAAAAGAACACACCTGCCAATGCAGGAGATGTGGGTTCGATCCCTGGGTCAGGAAGATTCCTTGGAGGAGGAAATGGCAACCCACTCTAGTATTCTTGCCTGGGAAATCCCGTGGATGGAGGAACCTGGTGGGCTAGAGTACACGGGGTTGCAAAGAGTTAGACGTGACTGAGCAACTGAGCACATATATGACACTTAAAATGGTGCCATCAGAGGTGCCCTGAGAAGATAAACTCATCCCAAAGTATTATAGTCCACACATAACCTCTACCTGAAATATCATTGTATCAACTTACAGTTGGAAGAACAATTGGAATTTTAGAGATCTAAGATTTAGATAAGCCCTTCTAAAATGATTAGGTCACTCACTCCTGAGACCATTCCTTGGACAGTATCTTTCCATGGCTCAGCTTAGCATGTCACATACATTTGTAAACCTACTAAAGTGGCACTTTATAAGATATATTCTGCATTTCGAAGTCACTGAAACATTGATGATAAATAGTACAGTACTTGATATTCTTGACATAGGGCGGAGAAAAAACTCCGAGACGAAGGAGAACTTTTGTACAGATCTTCTATTTAATGCAACATTGCAATAGCATTTAACTTATATTAGATTTGTTTCTCACAGCTCTCGTATCCCCAGGTGTTCATATGAAAGCTCAGATTCTTACAAAGACAATATTCTAGCCTTCAGGGTGAATTTTCAAAACCCTGCTTAGCTGAGGCACATACAAAATCTGTTAGTTTATTGAATTTTGGGCGCATTTGCTTCTGCGGTATTTTGAACATTCACCTTTTCAGGGTAGCACATTCATTAAAAAACATCTCATGAGTGTGATATGAACTCAAATTTGAGCACACAGATTGGGATGAATAAAAAGGCACTTACAGATTCAGATAATAGTCACAGTCATAGTTTTTTTATTTTTTTAACCTAGCTCTAAGCCAACATAATTTCACACAGTGGAACAGAATGAATAGTAAAATTATTACCTAGTCGTTAAGATGGTATACAGTATCAATTTCTGGAATTAAAAATATGAGACAGCTATACTTAATGACTCCCTCCTCCTGATAAAACTTTAAACATAGTGTAAATAAACAACAAACCTAATTTAAGCTAGCTCTTTTTTCTAAGTCTTCAACCTATTTCTAATTTTAAGATAGTTTTCTCTAATGGTTAGCGATTTTTTTTTTTTTCAGACTAATATCTGCTCCTTCACCAAAGTTCAGGGGAAAACCTACTGAATGTTCCTTTATTATTAATTATGTAATCCCCGAACATAACTTTGTGATGTGCTTATTCCCTCAGTCATGTCCAACTCTGTGACCCCATGGACTGTAGCCCACCAGGCTCCTCTGTCCATGGGGATTCTCCAGGCAAGTGGGTGGCCATGTCCTCCTCCAGGGGGTCTTCCGAACCCAGGGATTGAACCCAGGTCTCCTACATTGCAGGCAGATTCTTTACCATCTGAGCCACCAGGGAAGCCCAGGAATACTGGAGTCGGTAGCTTGTCACTTCTCCAGGGGATCTTCCTGACAAAGGAATCAAACTAGCATCTCCTGCATTGCAGGCAGATTCTTTACCAGCTGAGCTACAAAGGAAGCCCTGGACTACTTTAATTACTTATAATTAAATTAATCTTTTAATAAGTAAACCTTTTGGGTGAACACAAGCAGATTAGGGTAGAATGGCAGGCCTGGAAAGTACATGAACATTCTGAGCCCTTTCCGCATACCTTGACCTCTGCATCTCTTCCACCTGGCTGTTCCTGAGTTGAGCATACCAAAATCATTACTCACAAGGATCTGCAGGACATGCACAACCATCTTCAGAACAACCATCCATGAAAAGGAGAAAAAGACAGGAACCTACAAGATCTTCTATAGCTAAAGACATAAAGAACTACAAAACAAGTAGGGGGGCAGATTTGCAATAAATTCACATCTAAATGAGAGCCTTGCTGGATGGAGTATTCTTGGTTGTAGGTTTTTCCCTTTCTTCAGTTTAGCTATGCTTTGCCACTCCCTTCTGGCCTGCGGAGTTTCTGTTGAAAAATCAGCTGATAACCTTATGGGAGCTCCCTTGTATGTTATCTGTCGATTTTTCTCTTGCTTCTTTTGGTGTTCTCTAGTTTTAATTTTTGTCATTTTGGTTATAATGTGTCTTGGTGTATTCCTTTTTTGGTTACTCCTGTATGGGACTCTGCATTTCCTGGACTTGGCTATTTCAATTCCTATGTTAAAGAGGTTTTCCGTTACTATCTATTCAGATATTTTCATGGGCCCTTTCTTTCTCTCTTTTTCTGAGATAACTATAATGCAAATATTAGTGGGGTGGATGTTGTCCCAGAGGCTCCTTCAAACTGTCCTCATTTTATTTTTCTTTTTGGTTCTGTGGCAGTGGTTCCCTTAACTCTATCTGAGAACCACTGCCACAGAACCAAAAGACAGGCAGGTAGATCTGGCCTAGGGTTCTATCAGATTATTTCTTTTGCCCTGTGTGCCTATGGACATGAGACTTTATATATGCCCTTTAAGAATGAAGTCTCTATTTCCCATGATCCTGTGGGGTTACTGCAGTTAAGTCCTGCTGACCTTCAAAGCCAAATATTCTAGTGGTTCAGCTTCCTGGTGGCATACCTCTGGACTGGGATATCTGATGTGGGTTCAAAACTTACTCCTGTGGAACACTTGTAATATAGTTAGTTTCCCAGGGGGTATGGGATTTGAATTTATCACAGATCTGCCTACAATACTTGTCTTGTTGTAGTTGTTAATGTATTTAGCTACAGAAGATCTTTTCTCATAGGTTCCCGTCTTTTTCTCCTTTTCATGGATGGTTGTTCTGAAGACGGTTGTGCATGTTTTGCAGATCCTTGTGTGTAATGATTTTGGTATGCTCAACTCAGGAACAGCCAGGTGGAAGAGATGCAGAGGGCAAAGTATGGGGAAAGGGCTCAGAATGTCCATGTACTTTCCAGGCCTGCCGTTCTCCCCTAATCTGCATGTGTTCCTCAAAGATTTACACATGGGCTTCCCTGGTGGCTCAAACGGTAAAGTGTCTGCCCGCAACACGGGAGACCCGGGTTCAATTCCTGGGTCGGGAAGATCTCCTGAAGAAAAGGGCAATCCACTCCAGTACTCATGCCTGGAAAATCCCATGGACCAAGGAGCCTGGTGGGCTACAGTCCATGGGGTTGCAAAAATCAGACACGACTGAGTGACTTCACTTTCACTTCACAATGTGTGTGTGTGTGTGTGTGTGTGTGTGTGTGTATATATATATATATATATAAACTTTTCTGTATATCTGAAACATTGTAAGTCAACTATGTTTCAGTTTAACAGATTAAAAAAAGAAGTGGTTAAGTGGCCATCTTTTGTTCCCAATCTTTGAGATAATTTATAATATTTAACAATTAAGTATTATTTTACCCATGGATTTTCTTTATCTGATTGAGAAGTTCTCTTTCCTGGCTACTTTCTTAATCAATCACTTTTATGTGTTATATTGTCCTTGAGGACCATTTCTGGAGACCTTACTTAAGCAGAAGGACAGGTGAATTTTTTAAGTCTGATGTGTCCAACATTGTTATATAAAAAAAATAACACTTTTTAGAGTTAAAAGTAAAAGAAAATTGTAAGCTTTTGTACCAGATTTTTGTCAATATTGCATTCCTATGTGTAAAAATGTTTAAAGCAGGTGGTACATTTCACAGGGTTAATAGATGCTCAGTTTACAATACATATTTCATATGAACTATGCAAACAAGTCTGGAAAGTCCATTAATGTATTAAGTCTACTGTTACATATCACAGATTGTCAAAAAAAATGATAGTATTTCCCTCATTATTAAGTAAAAGGAAGGAAAAAGGAAATCAAAATAATTATTCTTTAGATTGGTTATGGTTTTATGACCTGAATATATATTCCATATGATTTCTATCATGTTTTAATCTTTATTAAACAAATATATCAACCAGGAGAATTTCCAATATTTACTCTCTTTAGCTACCTTTTCTACACTATTCTATTAC
Organism: Ovis aries; assembly: GCF_016772045.2. Lineage (NCBI taxonomy): Eukaryota > Metazoa > Chordata > Mammalia > Artiodactyla > Bovidae > Ovis > Ovis aries. The sequence continues at coordinate 47,663,231 of NC_056054.1, read as the reverse complement.
CTGAAAATAAAACCTTTATATAGCACTGTCAACATAATCTAGCAATCAGTATCCATCACATTAAATAAATGTGAGACTAATTGCCTTTCCTTTATCGACAACCTTTCTGTCTTCCAGAATTTTAGTAAGATATTCACTTTTTCCTGCTGTGTTTTCCAGTTATTTTAATCTGGGAGGCTATATCATGGGACTTTTTTTCACTATTCTACAATTATTCTTTGTTTTACACATATTTATATAAATTTATGTGTTAACTATACTTACCTGTATTTATCAGTTTCTCTGTATATATAATTAAGGTTTTGACCATTGTATCAACTGACTTAAGTAACTAGTTTACCTAATTTCTTCTAGAATCCTTTCTCTTATTTACTCATTCAGCAGATATTTACATAACAAGTATTTTAATCCAGGAACTCTACTTGATACTGAATATTAATCTATGTAAAGGACATAGATTCGTAGACACCTTCATAGAAACAGGTGAAAGATGTGGAGCATTCAGGAGGAATTCCTAACTAGAGTTTTGGAGATGTGGGAATATTCCTAAAAGAAATAATGTCTATGCTAAAACATGAAGGCTAAGGAGGAATGAACTAGATAAATAGGCTGCTATCCTCGTGTGTGTGTGTGTGTGTGTGTATGAATGAAAGAGAGAAACAGAGAGACGCTATGTGTGTGTATATATTAGGGTAGGGAAGAAGGCAGGAAGAGTGCAAAGTGAAGGCAGGCTAGGGAATAAGGAATTTCAGGAATAGGATATAGCTTTTAGTGAACTAGAAGCGGTTTAATATGGTTAGGATAATAGTAGAAAGTACATAATACATTTCTTGGCAACATAAGAAGATTTTCCATGAATCTCGTGAAAGTTTAGCGTTTTAGAGGCCTTGGAAGGGACTGTAGTAATGTATTCATATATCTAGATTTATATCTATACACAACTTATGAAGATGAGGTTGTTGTTTAGTCACTCAATTGTGTCCTCCTTTTTTTGCAACTCTGTGGACTGTAGCTTGCCAGGCTACTTTGTCCATGGGATTTTCCAGGCAAGAATACTGGAGTGGGTTGCCATTTCCTCCTCCAGGGGATCTTCCCAACCCAGGAATCGAACCCACATCTCCTTCACTGCAGCGGATTCTTTACTGCTGAGCTACTGGGGAATCCCATGAAGATAAGGTATTTTGCCTCAATTGATTAGGACCACTATGTCTTTCTATGCTTTCCTTTGTGTTAGAAGACATTAGGGTGGCCACCAAAATGAAAATTGAGTTGGGGATTCTCTCGACTGATGTGCTGTGGGATATTTTTTGTGGTTCACAGTTATTTCTGTGTTTAGTGGTTATTTTGAGTTATACCCACAGAAATATCTTCCAAAAATACTCTATTAAGTAATTAGGAGGAGTGGATTTTAAAAATTCATTGGAAAGAGATTTAAATTTCTTGTTGTTTAGATATGGAATAACGGTGTCGATGAAGATAATGTAAAATTCATGTTCACCACTAGAAAGAGGACATTGATCACAAATTGTTTAATGATATTCAATTCAAAGGGCTAGTCAAGCAGATTATATTGATAGAAAATAGAAATAACTTTTTCCAAATTTGATAATAATCCTAACCTATTTTCAGTAAAAAAAAAAATAATGAATTTATATGCTGATATAATATTTTTATGGGCTTCTCTAGTGGCTCAGTGGTAAAGAATCTGCCTGCTAATGTAGGAGATGGGGGTTCAATCTCTGTGTGGGGCAGATTTCCTAGAGAAGGAAATGGCAACCTACTCCAGTATTCTTGCCTGGACAATACCATGGACAGAGGAGCATGGAATGCTATGGTCCATGGGGTCGCAAAGAGTTGGACATGACTGAGCTTGAAACAAGTACTCTTTTTATGACATAATGGTTTACATGTTTTGGTTTAGATTTATATACGTTCTTGTATGTAAATATCCTTAGGGGAGCAAAAATGTACCTCTCTTTTTGTATTTCCACTTTCTGAAGGAAAATATTATTGATACTTATCGTTTGTATGACCTTTGTGTCTCACAAACAACTTTCATTTACCATGTCCCATTTAATTATAACAATAAAAAGGAAGTATATTCTCATTTTTCAGAGATGGAAACTACAGTTTGGGAAGGTTAAATGACTTACCAAATTTGTAATTGTCGATGTAGAACCTTGATATATCTTCTGACACTGCATCCAGAGAGCATTCCATTATCCCATCTCTTCTCAACACATTTATTTATCAAATATACAATAGTCATTAAAGTACACTAGATTTTCTAAGTGTTATTTACTGACCATACAGTCAGCCACAAAGCACAAACTAAGCATAAAAGTACCCTTGTCCTCTCAGGATGAAACCCTAAACTATCAACAATATTGGTGAGAGTTATTACATAGTATAGATTATTTAAAGGATCAAAATATTGGAGAAAATTTTGGATGAAACAATTTAATATCTCCATTATTTTAATTAAAATATACAAAACTTGTTAGGTCAGATATTTGTGTCATTATTTAAAGTACAGCTTATATTATTGCTGATAGATATGGTATTTTATCATTTTTTTGAATATTGAAATATTAAAAGAGTTAAATGGTTGGGAAAGTATCTGCTCTTCATTATTATTTGATTAGCCTATTCTTACTGACATTATAATGGATGAATATGATATGTTGTGGAACATAATGTCAAAAACAATTCCAACACTGCCTCTGAAGCCAAAATTCTTTTTTCTAACAATTGCTAATGGTCTAGTTAGGAGACATTATACTATTCTTCTCATGATTTTTTAAAGTATTCAATTAGAGATTTTTTAATTATTCAAATAGATTTTTTTTTAACCCAAAAGAGACTACCATTGGCATTTAACTTGCCTCTTTGCCTCCTCTTCATCTCTTCCTTTAAGGGGAAAATCTTTTTTCACCTTTATTTTTTGGTATATATTCATATGAGGGAAAATAAAAGTATCTCAAACCTGGGTTCAAAAAACTGTGTTGTATTTCAAATGTTGACATTTTAAAAATAATGCTTTCAGCATAAAAGAAGCACAGTAGAGCATAACCGTATTATTCACAAGACATGTTTTAAGATGTATATGTCTTTGTTCCATACTAGAAGCAGAAACCACTCAAGATATCTTAAACCCAAAGGGATACAGTGGGTTAGGTGCTTATAGACTTGTTGGAGAGGCTCTACATTGAGTCTACAGGCATGACTAGAAGAACATTTCAGAACTGATTTACTGGGGAACTAATGCTGAAAATTAGGAAGATGAGGAGTCAGGAACTACCACTGGGAAGTTCTAATTACTAATATTTTATCACTCTACTCTTTCATTTTTTATTCATCTTGTTTTTAGTTGTTAAAGTAATGCAAACATCCACATCAGATCTGACCTTGAACTTCTCTTCATTGGAAAACCTATTAAAGTGTCTTCTCTTCTGAAAAGTGACTTACTGAACTGTTTTCAATATATTGTTTTTCTTCATATAAAATAGTCCATACAATAAGCCTATTCTCAATGTGTCCCTAAATCAGAAGCCCTTCAGGACACTGTTTTTTGTTGTTTGTATGATATTCAACCTGGTATATAAAGCCATGTGCACCTAGAGCACTATATAAATAATAAATAATAATATTTATGTCCTTCAGAGGAAGACTGAAAACTTTTCTACTTTAATTGAGTTCTTCTGTTTGTGCTTTTGATGTTTTATTTATTGTATGCTTTGTCGGAAGGATTTTTCTGTTTATTGTAGTTCCTGTTCTATTTTAGCACTGAAAATAGCTCCTGTCTTGTGTTGCCCTTTTCTTTGAAATTTTGTTTAATTTCTGTCAGATGAAGGTGCTTTGGAGGCTGGAGGGCACTTGTGTCAATAAATTAAGGATATAAAAAAATTCTATCTGTCATTTTTTTTTTTACCTACTATACAACATTCATCAATGTACCAGGAAAAATTACTTTAGTCACAATTCCCTCACAGATAAATTTATTTCCCTGTTTTCCCCTGATGACCTTCTAATTTTGGGGTGTAATCAAATTGTAGTGAAAGCCAGTAAATTATACACATGTTATTCTTCAGTCTAAACTTTAGCCAGTGCTAGAGCCTTCAACCCTGGGGATAAAGTAAGAAACAGAACAAAATGTCCCTTTCAGGGTGCATCTGTGACCAAGAACTGCATGCCCCTGGCCTCCAAGGGGGATAAGCTGCATGGTCTTAATAATTGCAAATTGCTTGGCCTGAGAAATGTCAATCAGAGATACTGTGGAATTGTGTAAGTCTTTTGCTGCTATAGCTTTTGGGCAGCCATGTGGTCAATCCACCAGTGCATGCTGCCCACCATAACTAAGGAAGAAACCAGGGACAGAATATAATTTAGTTCCTATAAACTAACTTTCTTTTCAGAGATATGTGGGGTAGTGTGACTTTGGGCAATTTATTGACATTACTGACTCAGTTTTCTCATCTATAGAAACATGAACAGAAATATCATCTTAAAGTGTTGTGGGGAGGAATGAATAAGGTAACATATATAAAGTGATTAGCACATAATAAATGTTAAGAAATTATATTTTAATGTCCTATTAATAATGGATACTCTTCCTGTTCATTACTTATAATCATCACTTTGGGTGAATGCCAGAGTAGTCAATGTTATCCTTCCTTAGGGAGTATTCCTGATTGAGGAGGATCCATCTTCTCTGGGAATTTAATAACCATGTATAGAAATTTTAACTGAAAAAAAAAAAAAGAAGAAGTATACTCTTTCACTCACCTATGTATTCAAATAAAATTTTTGCAGATATATTATGTGACCAGCATTGTGCTATCTATTGAGTCTCTAAAGAAGAATAAAGGTATGTCCCTCCTTTGGGAAGCACAGATACTTCAACTGATTTATTTCAGTGCAATATAATCTAAAATATAAAGCAAATTACACAGAATAAACCAGAAAGCTACCAACCTTTTAATAGGAATACAGAGTAGAGGAACCACAGGCAGTATCAAGACCTATCACTGGAAGCAGACAGGGCTGGGTTTGTAAAAATCACTAGACCAGGACAGTTTTGGGTAAAGGACATCTAGGAAAAATGAGTGAGGGAAAGTGAGAGATTATATCATTTTAATTTTTTAAGTGGGTAAAATAATGGCATATTAAGGATGGAAGGGAAACTTAATGTAAAGAATATATGTGTGTGTGTGTGTGTATATATATATATATATATATATATATATAATATGAACAGTATAAATAAAAAGATTTAGGAATGTTAAGCATAAAGTCAGCACATCTAGGTTTTGTTCTCTCTTTTGCCGTTTCCTGATGTGTCTATTTTTGTTCAAGTTTCTTTATATAGTAAATTTGACAAGGACAAGGTAAAAAGTTAAGAAAGTAATTTTTAAAAAATAATTGCAGGAGCACCTACATATAATAAACATTAAAATTTTTGATTCTTATTCATATTGAAAATAAGCCAATATTATAAATTTCATGCAATTTAGGAAAACATACCATAATTAAAATATTGTTTTATTTTGCCTTTTATATTATATAAATAATTTTTTCATATTGTCACCTCTGTGTGTGTAAAACTTACACAATGTCCTAGAATTTCTGGTATGATTTTTATAAATGATGTTATGGCAGAGTCTACTTTATCTAAATGTGTGGTTTATCCTTTCATGGTATGAAATTTGGTTCATTCAATTCAACTCTATCAAGTCAGACCTCTTATATGGGTAAAAAAGAAAAATGGAACCAGTGATAATGACTCGCTAACTTGAATTAATATGACTGCATTATGCCCTAATAACTGCAGTTTACTCATGTCTCCCCTGTAATGTTCTAAAATTAATTTCATTTTATGCTTGTAAATAATCAGTTTATTTTTAAAGGTTAGCTATCTTTCTTAGCAAAGTTATTCTTCTCATTACATACTGGGTTGTGAAAATGATGCCAAATTAAAAAATGAAGACAATTCTATTTTTTCTGCTCTCGTTGGTGTTGAAAGAGCAGTGTGGGAAGAGAATAAGTCTGTGGACAACTGGGGTATGGAAATCTGATTCCAGTCTCAGTCATTTGCAATGCATGTAGGCACTTCAGTGTCTTATAGTTCCTCCAATGCAGGGAGCTTAAAAGTTCCCAATGCCAGGGAAAAGGTTTGTAAGCAACCCAAACGTTCCCAATGAGATGTGCAGGCCACCCCCTTAGATTGTAATAATAGCATGTAGAGATTACTGTATGCTAGACACTTATCAGTACTTTGGCCACCTCACACGAAGAGTTGACTCATTGGAAAAGACTCTGATGCTGGGAGGGATTGGGGGCAGTAGGAGAAAGGGACGACCGAGGATGAGATGGCTGGATGGCATCACGGACTCGATGGACATGAGTCTGAGTGAGCTCCGGGAGATGGTGATGAACAGGGAGGCCTAGTGTGCTGCGATTCATGGGGTCGCAAAGAGTCGGGCACGACTGAGCGACTGAACTGAACTGAACTGAGACACTTATCTAAGTGTTTTGCATTTAGTTCTCACAATGACGCTAGGAAGTAGGATTACAATCATCCTCATTTTATAGGAGGAGAAGCTGAGTCACAAAGAGACTAAGGAGATTGCCCAAGGTCATACAGCTATTAGGTGTTGAAGCTGTGATTCAAAGTTCGGCTGCTGGCTCCAGAATCAATGATCTGAAACATCAAGTTCTATGTCTTCTAAATATGCAGATTTCATAAAACATTTTAGAATTTACAGGTAATCATCCATTTTCCTAATACAAGATGAAAATAAACCATAGTCAAAAGACTGTAACTTCTTAGCTTTTAGTATTTAAAAAGCTAGTAGTCTTCCCTGTAGCTCAAATGGTGTTCCCTATAGCTGAACTGGTAAGGAATCTCCCTGCAACACAGGAGACCCGGGTTTGATCTCTAGGTCAGGAAGATCCTCTCGAGAAGAGAACGGCAATCCACTCCAGTATTCTTGCCTGGAGAATCCCATGGACAGAAGAGCCTGGCGGGTTGCAGTCCATGGGATCTCAGTCAGGCATGACTGAGTGACTAACACCGCTAAACTAGTAATGGTCCTCTTTTCAGCCTCTTTTCCCATTTGGTTTCATTGGATGTCCAATTACACTGCTTTAGTTTGATTATATAGATATACTGTTCTATAAAATAGTCTCTAATTTTTTCATGCCCATATGGTCCCTACTTTTAAAAGAGATGTTCTTTGATTTGGGAGATTGTTTATCCTTTGGGGGACACAGTTCCTTAATCTGTATAGAAATAGCAGAAGTACCACTTAAATTTCTAAAGACTTTTCAACTCTAAAATGTTACCCCTCTGTAGTTTCATAAGAATCGAATCGAAAATTTATATAGCTTTGCTTTTTGCACTTATTCATCAGTCTAGTTCTTTGCATTACACACAGTAAATTCAAAGTCTGCTATCTCTCATTGTATTTTGTAATAATTTAAATTGTAATATAGTGATTTTTTAAACTGTTTTATTTAGATATTGGTGTTAAAGAGTTATTCTAATATAGCCACAGAGTAAATTTGAAGCTTACATTTAGAAACATTGGAGAAGGAAACAGCAAACCACTCCAGTGTTCTTGCCTGAAGAATCCCAGGGACAGAGGAGCCTGGTGGGCTGCCGTCTATGGTGTTGCACAGAGTTGGACATGACTGAAGCGACTTAGCTTTAGATATTGGTGTTAAAGAGTTATTCTAATATAGCTACAGAGTAAATTTGAATCTTACATTTAGAAACATAAAGTGTTCCAAAAATGTCCTGTCACCTTGCTTGGAGATTATCAGTTGGTCCATAAGATCTACTGGGAAAAGACTATGAACAGGCTGCTGAAGAAATCACTATAAAGAGACAATAATATAAAGAATGCTTGTTATGCAATAATTCCTCTTAACTCTTAAGATATTTGGGAAGTCATATAAGTAAGTGACTTCAGAAGTAAGTGCTCGAAGGAAAGAAGTAAGAGTATATTGCCCTTCACAAACTCCCCCTTCCTAGATAGTCCATAAATATCTCTATCACCCTCCCCCAGTCACACATGAGTATGTACACTGTAGGGCTATCAGCTTCCTGGTGCTCCCATAATGATAACAGGGTCATGTATGACTTGGATGGGCAGAATTTGGAAGGGAATGCTCAAGCATATTGCAAGAATTTGCAGAGCAGTAGGAATCTGGAAACAGACTGTTGGCAGCTCTGTAACCCTTATTAATCATTGTGAGCATGGCAGATGGTCCTTGGGTTATTTTCCAAGAGAAATGGAAACAGGGATATGGAGAGCGGTCTTCCTCTTCTACTGTTGCCATTCAAGTAAGTGAGCCATTACTTTGACATTTAGATGAATAAATAGAAAGCTTTTATTGAGCAATTAACTTATCAAATGTCACCTAGGTTCTAGGTACTAATTGTAGGCAGTGGTGATAGAGTCATGAGGCAAACTTTTGCCTTCATGGAGTTTACATCCAAAATGTAGCCAGAAACAGATGACAGATAAAACAAGAAAAAATTAATCTGCATACAGTATGTTACATTGAGGGTCAGCAAATTAGGACCTGTGATCCAAAAGGCTCTACCTTCTGTTTTTGTTAATAAAGTAGTAGATTGAAAGTCTGAATGAACTTTTTGACCAACCCAATAGTTTCAGAGGGCTTCCCTGGTGGCTCAATGGTAAAGAATCCACCTGCCAATGCAGGAGACACAGGTTTGATCCCTGGGTCAGAAAGATCCCCTTGAGAAGGAAATGACAACTCACTCTAGTCTGGGAAATCTCATGGACAGGGGAGCCTGGTGGGTACAGTCCATGGGTTTGCAAAAGAGCCAGGCATGACTTATCAACTAAACAACAGTAGTTTCAGAACATAGTTTATACTCTCATTCCCCTTTTGCCTTTGGCTGTTTTGTGTCATAGTGCCAGTGTAGAACATTTGCAAGAAAGAGTATATGGCTTGTGTCTGTGCCTTTACAGAAATGTCTGCTGACCCCTGGATTAGATGCTATGAAGTCGTATAAATAAAAATAAATCCAGGAAGGGGAAGAAGAACTGGGTATTTTTTAGGTAAAGTGATCAGAGTACCAGTCCCTAAGAAGGTAGAGTTTGTGTAGAGCACTAAGGAGATGACAGAGCCAGTCATAACGCTTTTAAAGAAAGAGTGTAGCAGGCAGAGAGAATAGCGGGTTCATAGGCTCTGACATAGAAGGGTGCTTGGAATCTTCTAAAAGCAGCAGAGATGTCAATGTTGCTAGAGAAGAATGAGTAAGGGAGAGAGAGGTAGGAGATCAAGTGGGGGGGCAGAAGGTATCAAGGAATCATGTAGGGCCTTGTAGGCCACCATGAGTCCTTTGGCTTGTATTCTGAGTGAGTTGGGAAGCTTTTGGAGGGTTTTAACCAAGTGACATCTGACTTAACATTTTGAAACGATTTTCTCTGGCTGCTGAGTTCAGAGCACACTGATGGAGAACTAGGTCAGTGCTAGGAGAGTTCCTGATAAACATTATAAGTAACCAAGCATCATAAGAGGTGACTAGGAAGAAAAGAGTGCTGGTGATTAAAACAAACAAACAAACAAAAAATATATATATATATATATATATATATCAATGACAACAATAGAGAACTGATTTCCGATTAAATACCACTGTAATTTAGGACAAGATTATGTCATTTAAAAATGGAATAAAATATTATTTCCTATGTTTATGCAAGTTTATTTCTGTTATATAACTTACTGTATGAACATCTGCTTGGCTATTCATAAGGTATTTGCTAATTAGGATTTAAAAGTGTCTTGTTCCTTCATTTGTTTCCCATAAGGTGGCTGTGATGTGAAAGTCCTGTTGTAAAAATGCAGGTAGTCTGTAAGGGGGGTGGGGGGGATTGGATATCACCTAAATTCCTTTACATTTTCTTGCCTTCACTTTTCCCCAATTATCACCGAGAAGTTTGGCAATTTAAAATATGAATCTCTATCACTAACATAAATTATCAAGTCTCCACAGTAATAATTTCCCATTAAAATCCATGAAGTTCAGGTTTTACATGATGAGCTCAGAGATGGCTACATAAATGTGTGGCTCTGTAGGCAACGTGTTTAATCTAATGTAAAAGCCATCATGCCTTTTATAACTTACCCGCAAGAAAAACTGGAAACTACAGTATGAGCAATAGAGTCCTGAGCTTTAAAAAGGAATATTCAAAAAAAAAAAAAGAATAAAATTAGGAAGAGTGTATTCCATTGTGAGTTTTGGATAAGTGTATGAGAAGGACATCTCAATAATAGCTCTCTAGGTTGTTGACCTGAAGGATCAACTAGTCAAATATGTGGTCGTGCTGATGCAGAGAGTGACCACTGCTGATCCTCACTTCAGCAGAGCACTAGGGAAAATATGTGTAGAAAAATAGAAATTTGAATAAAAGGAAGTGAAAGTCAAATCATAACATTTGATGTTAAAGAGTCAAAGGGAAAGATGAAGGCTGCCGATCCAATGCTCTCCAGGATATTCTGAGGGGAAGGGAGTCCTGTGAGATTCTTTAGTTTTCCAAGGAATGAAATAAGAAAACAAGACTTTTAAAAGATCATCTTATTGGAAAGATTCTCTAGAAATTATAGGGAAGCATAGAATTTATAGAATATTTCAGATAGAGGAATAATGTATATTTTGTTGAAACCTAGCTGGATAGAATTAATTTATCAGAGCCAACAGATAAATACAATATCATATATTTCTATAGAGTTTATATTTTATAAGGCATTTTACATACAGTCTCTCATAAAACCAAGGAAGGTTTGACCAAGGTCAAACCAGTAGTCGGAATATTTTTCAGATGAGAAACCTGATTCAGGAAAATTAAGTGACAGAGAATTTTGGAACCAAGATTGTAACCCAGTTTTTTGAAATTCTAACACAGCACATTTTTCAATACCTGTGTTCTCTGTAACATCAATTGAGTTCTATATTATAAAATACAATAATGGACTTTTATACTCAGAAAGTTAGAGGGAAAGAATCACTAACCACCTCCACGTTTTGCTCTATTTTTCTGCTTACATATTATCACTGTACTATCTCCTTTGCACTTTCAATTTTCCAGATGAGGAAACTAAGTCTGATAGTTGTCCAGGCTCAATACAGGAGAGACTGCACAAATCCAGCTCTTCTGACTCCAAAACTCCTGCTTCTTCCATTACACCATAGAAACTGTGCATTATTCTACCTTTAAAAATTTCATGATAATGGAAACCATATGCCAGCAGATCCTAGTGATGTCAACACTGATAAAAGTAAAATAATTTACATTACATTAAAGATTTCCTCTAGATTCTGAATTTCTCCTAGAGGAGCTAACATTTGAACTAGGACTTGGGGTTTGTAGAGTGTTTTCAAAAAAGCAATTAGCATATAGACAGTTTATGAATGTTAAAATGGACAAAAGGATAAATGGATAGGTTGATGATATTTGTTACAAGCCTGGAATTCTGTTTATCTCACGATTGCTTCATTTACTCTTTGAAAGCTTTCTTTGTATTCTCCTGCATACTCCCAGAGCTGTTAGAACATCCTCAATGCTTCCCTGATGTGAGGTATATTAGACAGTGAGTTCTTTTGCACAAGGGTTGAAATCTTGCTAATCACTATACATGGCACATTTTAGAGGATTTGTTAGATGATTTAGAGGATTTGTTTGTTAGATGAAATGGATAAAACAAAAGGATAAATAAATAGTACAACAGTTATCTGGAATCATGTGCTTCCTCATGGGAGAATGCCCTCCTTTCTCTTTTATGAAATTTTCCCTGATGTTTCCCCAGGGGGACACTCTCCCCAAGAAGAGTTTTCCCCCTGTGATCTTTCAATATTTTATGAATGACTTGTTATAAACTTTATATATATATATATACATACATATATATACATATATATATACACACATATATATATACACACACACATATATATAAAGAGCTGATAGAGCACTTAATTGGGTAGATAACTTTTCAATAGACCAAATATTCCTTGAAAATAGGAATTACTTTTACTCATATTTTGATGTCAATATTTTTAATATCTGCTTTCTTAGGAATTCAGAGGGCAAAGAATCTGGCTGTAATGCAGGAGACCTGTGTTCAGTCCCTGAGTTGGGAAGATCCCCAGTATTCTTGCTTGGAGAATTTCATGGATAGAGGAGCCTGGCAGGCTGCAGTCCACTTTCAATATAGACACTTTGTAAATATCCATCTTTTTTTACTCTATCCTTACTGTTATCTAGAGGGAATTATAAAGGTGGAAATTAAGAAGTAAAGGGAAGAGATGGGGACCACCGAGGATGAGATGGTTGGATGGCATCACTGACTCAATGGACATAAGTTTGAGCAAGCTCTGGGACTTGGTGATGGACAGGGAAGCCTGGCATGCTTCAGTCCATGAGGGGTTGCAAAGAGTCAGACATGACTAAGCTACTGAACTAAGCTGAAGAATTAAAGATGTATAGCAAATGCAGCATGCCAAGACACAGAGTTGTAAAAAGTCATCTTTGAGATTAGCCATGGAGTCGTATAGTATGGCTGGAGACTCAGTTCAGTTCAGTTCAGTCACTCAGTCATGTCTGATTCTTTGCGACCCCATGAAGTGCAGTACCCCAGGCCTCCCTGTCCATCACCAAATCCTGAAGTCCACATAAACCCATGTCCATTGTGTTGGTGATGCCATCCATCACATCCTCTATCATCCCCTTCTCCTCCTTCCCTCAATCTTTCCCATCATCAGGGTCTTTTCAAATGAGTTAGCTCTCTGCATCAGGTGGCCAAAGTATTGGAGTTTCAGCTTTAACATCAGTCCCTCCAATAAACACCTAGGACTGATCTCCTTTAGGATGGACTAGTTGGATCTCCTTGCAGTCCAAGAGTCTTCTCCAACACCGCAGTTCAAAAGCATCAATTCTTCAGTGCTCAGCTTTCTTCACAGTCCAACTCTTACATCCATACATGACCACTGGAAAAACCATAGCCTTGACTAGATGGACATTTGTTGGCGAAGTAATGTCTGCACTTTTTAACATGCTATCTAGGTTGGTTATAACTTTCCTTCCAAGGAGCAAGTGTCTTTTAATTTCATGGCTGCAAGCACCATCTGCAGTGATTTTGGAGCCCCCCAAAATGAAGTCTGACATTGTTTCCACTGTTTCCCCAACTATTTGCCATGAACTGATGGGACCAGATGCCATGGTCTTCGTTTTCTGAATGTTGAGCTTTAAGCCAACTTTCGCACTCTCCTCTTTCACCTTCAAGATGCTCTTTAGTTCTTCTTCACTTTCTACTATAAGGGTGGTGTTATCTGCATAGATGAGGTTATTGATATTTCTCCTGGCAATCTTGATTCCAGCCTCTGCTTCTTCCAACCTAGCGTTTCTCGTGATGTGCTCTGAATATAAGTTACATAAGCAGGGTGACAATATACAGCCTTGATGTACTCCTTTTCCTATTTGGAACCAGTCTGTTGTTCCATGTCCAGTTCTAATGGTTGCTTCCTGACCTGCATACAGGTTTCTCAAGAGGCAAGTCAGGTGGTCTGGTATGCCCATCTCTTTCAGAATTTTCCACAGTTTATTGTGATCCACACAGTCAAAGGCTTTGGCATAGTCAATAAACCAGAAACAGATGTTTTTATGGAACTCTCTTGCTTTTTCAATAATCCAGCAGATGTTGGCAATTTGATCTCTGGTTCCTCTGCCTTTTCTAAAACCAGCTTGAACAACTGGAAGTTCATGGTTCACATATTGCTGAAGCCTGCCTTGGAGAATTTTGAGCATTACTTTACTAGCATGTGAGATGAGTGCAACTGTGCAGTAGTTTGAGCATTCTTTGGCATTGCCTTTCTTTGAGATTGGAATGAAAACTGAACTTTTGCACTCCTGGGGCCACTGCTGAGTTTTCCAAATTTGCTGACATATTTCACATCATCATCTTTTAGAATTTGAAATAGCTCAACTGGAATTCCATTGCCTCCACTAGCTTTGTTCATAGTGATGCTTTCTAAGGCCCACTTGACTTCACATTCCAAGATGTCCGGCTCTAGCTGAGTGTGAGTGATCACACTTTCATGATTATCTGGGTAGTGAAGATCTTTTTTGTACAGTTCTGTGTATTCTTGCCACCTCTTCTTAATATCTTCTGTTTCTGTTAGGTCCATACCAGTTCTATCCTTTATTGAGCCCATCTTTGCATGAAATGTTCCCTTTGTATCTCTAATTTTCTTGAAGAGATCTCTAGTCTTTCCTGTTCTATTGTTTTCCTCTATTTCTTTGCATTGATCACTGAGGAAGGCTTTCTTATTTCTCCTTGCTGTTCTCTGGAACTCTGCATTCAAACAGGTATATCTTTCCTTTTCTCCTCTTCTTTTTGCTTCTCTTATTTTCACAGCTATTTATAAGCCCTCCTCAGATAGCCATTTTGCTTTTTTGCATTTCTTTTTCTTGGGGATGGTCTTGCTCCCTGTCTCCTGTACAATGTCATGAACTTCCAACCGTAGTTCATCAGGCACTCTATCTATCAGATCTAGTCCCTTAAATCTATTTCTCACTCCCACTGTATAGTCATAAGTGATTTGATTTAGGTCATACCTGAATGGTCTAGTGGTTTTCTCCCCTTTCTTCAATTTCAGTCTGAATTTGGCAATAAGAGTTCATGATCTGAGCCACAGGCAGCTCCTGGTCTTGTTTTTGCTGACTGTGTAGAGCTTCTCCATCTTTGGCTGCAAAGGATATAATCAATCTGATTTTGGTGTTGACCATCTGGTGATGTCCATGTGTAGAGTCTTCTGTGTTTTTGGAAGAGGGTGTTTGTTATGACCAGTGAGTTGTCTTGGCAGAACTCTGTTAGCCTTTGCCCTGCTTCATTCTGTACTCCAAGGCCAAATTTCCTATTACTCCAGATGTTTCTTTACTTCCTACTTTTGCATTCCAGCCCCTATAATGAAAAGGACATTTTTTGGGGGTGTTAGTTCTAAAAGGTCTTGTAGGTCTTCACAGAACCGTTCAACTTCAGCTTCTTCAGCATTACTGGTTGGGGCATAGACTTGGATTACCATGATATTGAATGGTTTCCCTTGGAAATGAACAGAGATCATTCTGTCATTTTTGAGATTGCCTCCTAGTACTGCATTTTGGACTTTCATTGACCATGATAGCTACTCCATTTCTTCTGAGGGATACCTGCCCACAGTAGTAGATATAATGGTCATCTGAGTTAAATGCACCCATTCTAGTCCACCTTAGTTCTCTGATTCCTAGAATGTCAATGTTCACGCTTGTCATCTCCTGTTTGACCACTTCCAATTTACCTTGATTCATGGACCTAACTAACATTCCAGGTTCCAGTGCAATCTTGCTCTTTACAGCACCGAATCTTGCTTCTATCACCAGTCCCCTCCACAACTGGGTGTTGTCTTTGCTTTGGCTCCATCCCTTCATTCTTTTTGGAGTTATTTCTCCACTGATCTCCAGTAGCATATTGGGCACCTACTGACCTGGGGAGTTCATCTTTCAGTGTCTTATCTTTTTGCCTTTTCATACTGTTCATGGGGTTCTCGAGGCAAGAATATTAAAATGGTTTGCCATTCCCTTCTCCAGTGGACCACATTCTATCAGTGGCTGGAGACTAGAACACAGCATTTATTTATGGAATCATGGTTCATAGTTATACCTTTGAGCATCCCTGGTGGCTCAGACAGTAAAGAATCTGCCTGTAATGAAGGAGACCCAGGTTTGATAACTGGGTCTTTGGGAATATCCCCTGGAGAAGGGAATGGCTATCCACTCCTGTATTCTTTCCTGAAGAATTCCATGGGAGAGGAACCTGAAGGGTTACATTCCTATGGGGTCCAAAAGAGTCAGACACAACGGAGCAACTAACACATATTTAATTATATCTTTAAGCATAAAATTTCCAACAGGAATCACTTGGAACACAAATTAAACCATTTTCTAACAGAATTAGTTTCACTTTGTTGCCACCCTATTCTTCTATTAAAACAATTATTTTTTTCTTGATAATATACATATTACCTTTGTCCTCTAAAATCTTTGAGTACCTTAAAGAGACAGCTTTCCCCATTGGCTGAGCAGTAAAGAATCCATCTGTAATTCAGGAGACACGGGTTTGATCCCTGGGTCAGGAAAATCCCCTGGAGGAGGGCATAGCTATCCACTGCAGTATTCTTGCCTGGGAAATCCCACGGACAGAGGAGCCTAGCAGGCTACAACCCATGGGGTCGAAAAAGAGTTGGACATGACTCAGCATTAAACAAGAGCAACAACCTTAAAGAGAAGTATAACGCAAATTTAAGAGAGCATTATTATTATTTTCAAGACTCTTAAAATGCGTAGTTAAAAAGTTGTGGTTTCTTTGCCATGAGATAATTAAACATAGTCAAAAACTAAACATCATATTTAATAAATTCTAAGTCTCAATGTTAAACATGTTTTCAGTTAATTTTTCAACATCTTCCAAACATCAATGTTCATATCTTATAAAGGGCCCTTTATTTTGTTTCTAGACGTTAAATGGCCACGGCAGCGTCCTGCAGACTTGGGTTGGCTATTTCCACTTCATAAATCAACAGCTTTTCCCCTAGGACTGAAAGAGGCTCCAGATGTATGTATTCCATTTTGAAAGAAACAAAATATTATTAAGGGTTTCCAGATAACCTCACCAGTGGGTAAATAGTAAAGTTGCCTCAAGGTCCATCAGGGAAGCCCAGAGATTATGCAAACGTTATTTGTCAGCAAATACATATTGATTGAATACAAGTTGGTTTGCCTTCTAATTGCTATGTTTCCTTACAAGGAACTCTGTAGATCAGGGATTATAGTTTATCAAAAGAAAATGAAGTGATTGCAGTTTGACCTGACAGACTGCATATGGGTAAACACACAACAGAGTTACATTTTTTGAAAGGGACTTTGGACAATGAAAGTGATTTATAGAACTTCTACATGCCTGAACTTGATATCCCTGGGGAGTATTTAGTGATAGAGAGTGTGCCAAAGCTTAAATGTAGGCAATAAAACTCATAGGTCAGGGAAAGTGTCAACTCAAACACTTATAGCTGACCTTGTGCTTATATCCCACAAGTACTTAGGTCTTGGTTCTAAGATAAATTGGATATTACCAGTCTTATTTTGATACCTTAGATTTTTTTTTAACCTTGGAAATTATTTTGTATTATCTGAAATACAAGTGAAATTTTAAATTCTAAGCATAACCAGAACAATTATTTGATAGTTATATATAAATCTATTATGGTGGTGGTGGTTTAGTCACTAAGTCATATCTGACTCTTGTGACCCCATGAACTGTAGCCTGCCAGGCTCCTCTGCCCATGGGATTCTCCAGGCAAGAATACTGGAGTGGGTTGTCATTTCCTTCTCCAGGGCATCTTCCCAAGCCAGGAATCAAATCTGGGTGTCCTGTGTTGCCCGCAGGTTCTTTACTGACTGAGCTATGAGGGAAGCCCTGTAAATCTATTATACTGCTGCTACTGTTAAGTTACTTCAGTTGTGTCCAACTCTGTGCAACCCCATAGACGGCAGCCCACCAGGCTCCCCCGTCCCTGGGATTCTCCAGGCAAGAACACTGGAATGGGCTGCCATTTCCTTCTCCAATGTATGAAAGTGAAAAGTGAAAGTGAAGTCACTCAGTCATGCCCGACTCTTGGCGACCCCATGGACTGTAGCCTACCAGGCTTCTCTGTCCATGGGATTTTCCAGGCAAGAGTACTGGAGTGGAGTGCCATTGCCTTCTCCAAAATCTATTATAGAACTATGGAAATATAAGATAATGTGTTACTAAATCTTAGCAAGTCATTTTTATTCAGAACACTTTTTTTTTTAATGAATTACTATACTTTTATTTGAGGAAATTACAATACTGTGGTGATTTTTACCATACATCAATATGAATCAGCCATAGGAAATATGTTTCCCCTCCATCCTGACACCTCCCCACACCCTATCCTTCCAAGTTGTCACAGAGCACTGGCTTTGGGTACCCTGCTTCATACATCAAACTTGCTCTTGTCATCTATTTTACATATGGTAATGTGTATGTTTCAATGCTATTTTACATATGGTAATGGACATGTTTCAATGCTATTCTCTCAAATCATCTCACCTTCTCCTTCTCCCACTGAGTCCAAAATTCTATTCGTTACATCTATGGCTCCTTTGCCACCCTGTATGTAGCATCATCAACACCATCTTTCTAGATTCCATATATATATATGTTAATATACGGTATTTGTCTTTCTCTTTCTAACTTATTTCACTCTGTTCAAAACAATTTAGACCTAAACTATGAGAGTTTATGGTTAAAGGAAGTAATTCTAGAGCTCCCACAGGGAAGTAATACCTTTTCAGAATGCTAAATGTGGAAATAGAAGTATGTGAAAGGTATTAAATTAATTTTGAAGGAAGGAATTAGGGAAGTTTCAAAGAGGATAGAAGGTCTGAGATGGATTTTAATGAGTGGATATGAGTTTTTCTGGTTGACAAAAATTATAGCAAAGCAGCATAAGAAAATATACAAAGGTAGTCAGATATATTATTATATTTTCAGGGAAAGCATTCCCAGTAAAAATCAAATTCCTAACAGAATCAACAACATGATCTGAAAATCATTCTTCCCTTTGCACTGAGGGCTAAAAACTATCAGTTTCATCTCAAGTCTGCTAATGCATTTTGCATATCTCATGACTATTCCATTTTGCTATGAACTAAACACTTTCATATTAAAACAGATATCCAGCAATGCTAACAAGAGAATTGAGTATAGCGTCATAAACGTAATTCCCTCTCAATGACAGAACAGACAACTTTCCATAGCTATTACAGAGAAATTTTGGTTTGTGATAACAGGAAGCTTCTTTCTTCCTTTTTCTTCTTTCTTCCTGTTTCTTGACCATTTCTTGGATCTGGCTATTGTGAACAGAACGCCTGTAAATTCAGATGCACAGAGGAATGAAACAAACAAACAAAAAATCAAGATATGTCCAGTTAGCCCTAAATTTTCTCTAGTGAGAGCTCCTCATTTCTGCCTCTTTTCAACTACTCTGAATGAATTAAATCTGCAGTGTACTATATAGCTCATGAAATTCTGAAGACACACAGTTTGCTGGAATTCTACTCCATTTTAAATGACAAAGCTGTCTCTATGAAAATTTTAACACCAATGTATATCTTTTAATGGACTTCTAAGCATAGCTTGCAATTCTCTTAGAACTATCACTCAGCAAAGTCACATGATATTCCTATTTGTCTTCAGTTTACATGGAATAATTAACAAGCATACAGTTGTATCTCAGAAGTCATTATGCAGTAGATTTGAAATTATTGTCTTTTAATTTTAGAAAAATTATGAGATGTGAAAATATGACAACATTCTAAAAATTTATAAAAATATATTCATATTTTCTATGATTTAACTCAAAAAGCATTTGAAGTAAAGTGAAAGTCACTCATTTCTGTGTAGTCCATGAAATTCTTCAGGCCAGAGTACTGGAGTGGGTAACCTTTCCCTTCTCCAGGGGATCTTCCCAATCCAGGGATTGAACCCAGGTCTCCCACATTTGAAGCCGATTCTTTACCAGCTGAGCCATGAGGGAAGCCCAAGAATACTGGAGTGGTTAGCCTATTCCTTCTCGAGGGGATCTTCCTGACCCAAGAATCCGGCCAGTGTCTCCTGCATTGCAGGCAGATTCTTTCACAGCTGAGCTATCGGGGAAGCCCAATAAGCATTTACTGAGGGCATACTAGGGCTTCCCTGGTGGCTCAGATGGTAAAGAATCTATCTGCAGTGAAGGAGACCCAGGTTTGATCCCTGGGTTGGGAAGATTCTCTGGAGAAGGGAATGGCTACCCACTGTGCATACTATTTGCCAAGCTCTGATATTACATGATGAGGTACAGTTCCACCCTTGAAATTCAGATTCACAGTTTATTGTCACTGATTAGGATCTGCAAACATTTCTGAAAGTCAACATAGATTTTTATTATGATTCATGATAATTTAAAATGTCCTTAAGCTGATTTATTTTTTTAATTTAAAATTTTATTTTTACTTCATTTTACTTTACAGTACTGTATTGGTTTTGCCATACATTGACATGAATCCACCATGGTTGTACATGAGTTCCCAATCCTGAACCCCGCTCCCACCTCCCACCCTATATCATCTCTCTGGATCATCCCCGTGCACCAGCCCCAAGCATCCTGTATCCTGTATCAAACAAAGACTGGCGATTCATTTCTTACATGATAGTATACATGTTTCAATGCCATTCTCCCAAATCATCCCACCCTCTCCCTCTCCCACAGGGTCCAAAAGTCCGTTCTACACATCTGGGTCTCTTTTGCTGTCTCACATACAGGGTTATCATTACCATCTTTCTAAATTCCATATATATGTGTTAGTATACTGTATTGGTGTTTTTCTTTCTGGCTCACTTCACTCTGTATAATCGGCTCCAGTTTCATCCATCTCATTAGAATGGATTCAAATGTATTCTTTTTAATGGCTGAGTAATACTCCATTGTGTATATGTACCACAGCTTTCTTATCCGTTCATCTGCTGATGGACATCTAGGTTGCTTCCATGTCCTGGCTATTAATTTAGCAGTATATCCCCAAATGAAATCTCTGTTATCTCTAGTCATAGTCTGGCTCATTCCATTTTTATTAAGTATACCAGTTATCCTATAGGAACAATAGTCTTTTGTTCTTTTTTTCTCAATCAGTTGTCAAAGTCCTTTTGATTATGTATTTGGAAAAAATTTTAAAGCAACTCTTTGCTGGCCATTTCTGCATTAACTTGACACCTGTTTACTTCTCATCTATACTATGAAATGCTTCCATTTATTTATCTCCAGTCTTCTCCTTCCTCAAATCAAATTTGCAAATTGCAGAGACATAATACTTCTGAAGGGGCTTCCCAGGTGGCAATAGTGGTAAAGAACCCACCTACCAATGCAAGAGACACAAGAGATGTGGGTTTAATCCTTGGGTCAGGGATCCCTTGGAGGAGGAAATGGCAACCACTCCAGTATTCTTGCCTGGCAAATCCATGAACAGAGGAGCCTGGTAGGCTGCAGTCCATGGGGCTATAAAGAGTTGGATATGACTGAGCACAATACTGAAAAATACCAGCACTTACTTGGTTAAAGTAAAATCAACTGTGTCCAGTTGTGCCTGTTGTGTCCAGAAAAGTCACAAACTCAAGTGTGTAAAAGGGCGGGCACATGGGTAACAAAATGAGTCAAGTGGGTAGAATTAAGACAGTAAGATACCCTGGCATACATAGGCTCCAGATAAGTCACAGACAGAACTTAGTTCCAGCTGATTGCTCTTCTATTGGAGTTCAGGCTTATTTTTGAATTTTTTTTTTCTGGAAAGAATATAGCATTTCCTAATTTTTAAGACACTGTGTATACCAAACAAAATACAGCTATATATGTATCAGTAGTTCTAATACACACCTCTTGTTGGATATGGAAGGCTGATAGTTGTGAACTCCGGTCTATAGCATTGGACTAGTTAATGTTACCTGGATTGCATGGCCCAGCAAAACCTAGCACTGCTGTCTCTTTCTAATGTCATCTCTTATCATTATCGTTACCTAACATTGATGCTGTGCCTAGTTTTATGGACACTGTGCCTGGCATTTGCTCTCTACAACAATTAATGAAGTAGGATTTTACCCATTTAAAAGATGCAAAATTTGTTGCAAAGAGGGTGAAAAGTTTAGTAATAGTGATCAGTAGTTGATTCAAATACAGCATTGTCCAATTCCAAAGCTTCTGCACCTTACACTTACTTCCCTCTGCTGCTTTGCAGATACATGCATCCTAAAAATGTATATTCTTCCAGGAACCCTGTTAGAAAGGAGCTAGTTTGATCTTCATTTTACAAGTAAGATTAATGATTATATGACTTGACTAAAGGCACAAAACTGTTAAGAGGTAGGACCAGAGAATGAATCTGCACAGCTTAAATCTAGTCTCCTTTCTTGTTAAGCGTTATAGTACACTAAATAAATATAAAATGAATAAACAAGTAAGTTTTACCAAAAAAAAAAGCTTATTTTTAAATCCACCTCAATGCCACTTTTCCTATAATGATTTTCTTGTTCCTCTTCACTGGAAGTAATCGCTTCTTCTGCTGAGCTACCATATTACTTTGCTTATATTTCTCTCATATACATTGTGTTTGAATGTGCCTGCATCTAACCTCTTTTACTTACACAGCAAGATCCACATGCTGTGATGATCAACAGCGTCTTTCTCATAGTTGGAGCCTGGCAAAATTGCTGAATGAATTCAGAAATATACATATTATGGGGTTTTATCTATTTCTTGACACAAGTATCTGTCTAAATGTAATAAAAATGATAATTAAAAATAAAGTACTCTTTAAGAAATCTGTATTTCTCAGCATACCTCTTGCTGGATGCTTAAAAACCTGGTTCAACATAAGCCATCAAAACTATTTATTAGATTGTTTAGAAAATAGATATACTATATATTAATATTAGTCAAATAGTAAGAGGAAAAAACTCATTTGGTTAGGAAAAAAGTTGGGGCTTAATGGTGGGCAGTATTGTCAACATGCAAATCAATTCCCCTGTAACACATTGCGTAAAAACATTTTGTTCAAACCAGTTATCCTGCTGTGTTATGTGGTTTCCTGCCAAAATGTTCCTTTGCTGTCATGTAGATAGCCAAAGCTATCTGTTAGGAAAAATCCCTTCTCTAATCACACAGCCCAACTCAGCACTTTCAAATGTCCACAGGAAATAGACACTCATCTTGAAACCATCAGGGATGGATAACCTGATATATAGTCCAAGAGACTACCCTCTCCTAAACTCTGAATCAAAGTGACTTTAGCACTCAGAGAAAGCTCAAGCTTGAATGCTCTAGGATTGGACTTATTTTTAATTCTATTTCACTGAGAAAATTTTATAAGATAAGGTTAGGATCTTTATAGCCAACTATGGTACTCCAAGATAGTAAACTGAACATCCACTCTACGCCCTGCAGTTTTATTAGAGTATCTTAATGAATTATTTGCACCCACTGTTTCCTACTTCATTGCTGTCTTTGTTATGTTAACATGAAAAAAAGCATTATAAAATCAAATGCATGAGTATTAGAAATAATTCCCTATTATTCCACCCCAAAATAAATAAGATAAATAACATGCAATAGTAATTTATACAGATTCACTTAGCAGGAATTCTGATTTGTACACCAAGCAGAAGAGGTTCCTAACAGGGCTGTGTAGGACTATATTTTGCATTACAGTTAACAAATTCTCAGGAAAAGTCCAGTTGATCTCATTACCAAAGGTGCTGTGCCTTTATTTCCCACTGTGGTAAACTGTTCACAACCTTGGTGCTACTGATTTAGAGGTCCATACTGAGGGGTAAGGGGCTTTGCTTGGCAAAACTGGTGAAGAGGAGTGTAATAAGCATAGAAGGAAGAGAAGTTTATTTCTGAGGGAAAGGTACAATCTAAGAAGGAAATATTGGATGAAGTGTTTGGAGGTAGATGAACATTGGATGAAGTGTTTAAAGGAAAGAGTGAAATGCAAGAAAAGTATATGTTTAGAATTGTTCCTTAGGGTTGTGGGGTGCAGTGTCACCCAAACATAACAGAGACATGAAAGAAAGTGTAAAGTGGACAATGACTTTATTCTTTGCTTACTTGTCTTGTGCCAGAAAACATACTCCAGCAGAACATATCAGCAGTCTTTATACTTCTGTAACCATGTACGCATGCGTGTGTGTGTGTTTGAAGCTCTGAGGACCAACACAGATAATCATGTACAAGTAGTTAAGAGCTCTTTTTCTTTCAGGGAGATGAGACTAGCAATACTCCATGGTACTTGGTGTGAGAAAAGCAATCCAATTTAAACACTTCACTATGAGAATTTTGGTTCACTCAGAGTGGACACTTGCCTTTCATTCACCCAAATTCTAAGGACATCCCTAGAGCAGAGAAGGGGAAAACAACATTTCTGACTCCCAGATCCATAGCGGAGAGAATCAGAGCCCTGGCCCACGGTCAGACTACATGGTTTAAATCTGGCTCTATTGTTTTTTCACTGTGTGAACTGGCTTTACTTGATCTCTTTCTGCCCGCAGTCTTCTCATTTGTTTAAAGATGGGGAGAATATAACATATTTATAGGATTTTTGTGAAAATTGCATTGAACAACTGTTTAGAATAGAGTATAACACAGAGTAAGCACTCAAGAGATAGCATTTTTCGTTGACACTTAGTTTAGTACTACTATTAATTTTAGAGTTACCTGTGAAGAAAGTGGGGTCCTTGTTTTCCCTGGATTACAGAAAAAATATTTGTGGAGTCCACAACGTTGGACTTTATATTTTTCCCACTTTTCCCCACTCTTCATTCTACTTTTTAAATATAATAAATTTCCATTTTAACTATTCACTAATCTGATTATTATTTCTTCCTATTTTGTACAGTGTGTTTTTCTATGCCATGAAATCTGATTTTTCCAGACATAAAAATCTATAATTAATTATCAAAAAGTTAAGTAAAAAATTAAGCTACTTTCTCTAACCATATAGTTATATAGAAATTAACATGGGAAATATGTTATAACTGCATACTCTGCAATTAAAATTATGTGAATCATTATTTATAAAGATTAATTTCCATAAAAATTTAATGATTTCACTGATTGGTTTTGAAAAAAGATTCATTCATTATATATTATTCCTAATTTTAATAGACACCTCTGTTTAGTTTGTCTTCAGTTTGACTTGAAATAATTTTGGTTTAAGTAAACCTTTAAATTGAAGTAAACTTTTTAATAGACATTGCCAAAACCTCAAAAGCTGAAAAACATTTTTTTCTACAAACATAAACTCTTGGAGAAATGCCATTTCTTGGGTCTACCATGTGTCTTCTCCTCTGCATGTTCAAGGAGTTTCATCAGGATGGCCAGTGGGTCAAAGGAGTCTTTGTCCATGCCTTGACCACGGCAAATTAGTGCCTGTTAATGCTGACTTTCCTCATTGCAGTCATCTCCCAATCCTGCTGTTTTCTTCCGTTAGGCTCGCCATAAGCTGTTGTAAAGGTGTAGTGAGGAATTTCTTAATTCTTTTGAGTCCTGAAAGCATAACATCCATATTTTTTTTTTTGCCATTTCTCCTACTCTAGGCTTAGCATTAAGGCAGAATAACTCAGAATGGTCTAGAGATGTGCAAAAAGATCAAGCCCCCATGTTAACACATGATCAGATCCTGTTTCCGTGAAACAACTTCCTCTGTCCTTAGCAGCATCTTCAAAACTTGAATGATCACTAGTGAGGTTTAGATCATTGAGAATGGTTTTGCAGTGCCTTACTGTTGCAAAGCAAATGGGATTCCTTTTTTTTTCTTTCTTTACCATACATAAAACTGATTTTGATACAGTAATATAGTCTTCTTTAGGGAGCATTAAACTGTTGTAAGGGTCAGGAGGTGCTGATTTGCATGTGTGGTGTGACTCAAACCCAAGTATCCATAAGGAAAAGCCTATATCATAAAAATCTGCCATTCTACCTCTTTGCCACTGAGGCATTATGTCTTTGTTAAGGAGCAATTACATCCATCGTTCTCATTAGTTTGATTAATGGCCTACCTCTAATAGAGGCCACCACCTGACATTTGGGGAAAAAAATACATGGCAGGTAATTTTTAAAAATACAGAACCTGTCCCCTTAACCTAGTTTCATTCCCTTTGGTAAGGGTGGCAATTGGATGTGACACTCATCAGTGGGAGAGGGCTGACATCCTTTCTTTCCCTCCCTCTCCAGTTCAATTAAAAGAATGATAGCCTGGCTTTCTGGAGAAACTGAATCAAAGGTAGGGAGAGAACTGTTAAATATCCCAGCACAATAAGCACAGGCTATAGTGCCCACAAATTAACATTTCTTGTCAATTAGAGACCTTAAGGTTTCACTGGAATATTGGATTAATGAAGTGATTCTGTTCATAATAGGTAACACATCTCATGTGCCTTGCCTGTCTTTTCAATTAGAAAAACAAAGAGGTGTAAAGATGGGCCAATTTCAAATTTTTTTTAATGCTGAACTAAAACATATTCTAAAGTCTTCACTTCAGAGTTGTTTATGGGTCTCACTACTTTCTTCTGTTTTGGTCTTTAGAATTATTACAATTGTTTTTTCTAACCCTGATGGTTATTGACTGTTTTAATAACAGGATGTGGCTTTGGTTTCAGAATCCATTCTGTTCTGAGATAAAGTCCTCTAACTCTTAAAACAGAAAAAGGATGTAAAATTGGCCTTTGGTATACCCTTGCCTAGTAGACTTGTCTTAGTATGTAACTACTAAAATCACCCTGTTTGCTTCCATTTCCATGCACAGGAGTCAATATTCCCACTTTATGTGCTCTCATGACCTACTGGGAAATGGACTTAAATTCTCCCAAACAAATTACAAGTTCTTTTGTTGTTTTGATTGGTTTGCTTTTCCATTTAATGCTCTATTTCCGTACCTAAGTCTATCTTCCCTCCAAAGATTAGAGAATGCGTGTTTCTAAGCTATAGTACAAGCTCTTCCCTGCCCCCTTGCCACAAGCAGGATGTTACTCCAGCCTGGAAACTGATGACAGCAGCTGTCCTTGGGCATGGACGTCCTCTTTAATCAAAGTGAGTTCCCTAATGGGCGCTATAATGACATTCATTTGCCATTTGGATGTCCCTGATGTGACACTTCAGGCAACATCATGGTTACCTTCCCTTAAAAATGTAAAATAATTTTACAAAATCAAAAAGGCAGAAATATTGCCTAAAGAAGTTCAGTTTAAAAAATAGCAATATTATCATGGTTTTAGAAAAAGTGCTGTAATCTTCTATGTCACAAATTATAATAGTGTGATTGTATATTTAACTTGGTAATAAGATTCTGTATTTGAAAGTAACAGATCTTTGGTTACCAAAAAATGTTAGTCTATAGACTCTTTAACAGGTTTTCCTGAGTTAAGATATAGGATGACATTAATTTAATGATAACATTGTTGAGCACATCTTAGAAATGGAACATTTTAAATTTGAAATAATTTTGATAATGGAGAAAATTGCTATATACTACAACTCATATTTAGAACCAGATTCACATTTACAAGGTTTCCTTTTGCATAAAATCTTCATCTTCAATACTACTCTAACTAAAATGCATGCAGGAAAGTGTTCCAGGAAAAGCTGAAAGGGATATTTACCAATGAAAATGGGAACATTTCTCCAGAATATAATCTTATGTTAATAGTATTTATTAGCTATAATGGAAAGCAATTTTTAAAAAGAAATTAAGGAAATTTCTTAATAGTTTCTTATTTTGTTACAATCATTGACCTGGGGGTTTGGAACAATCTTTAGAGCACACACAGTTTATCTTCAGCCTCCTGGAAAGATAGATACTGCCTATAATGAGTTTGTATCTTGTCCAAGCATGATGAATCTAAAAATTAAGCTCAATAGATAGTGTATTTTTCCCTTTATAAGAATCACCAGGGAACATACTTTTATAATCTTCCCTTTTACTCTCTTCCACTGTCTAACAAGCCTTAATAGCCAGACTTCTAGCTTCCAAAGTGTCACAGAATCAGATCATCAAGCAACATAGAAAGGAAATAAAAGGACAGAATATTGTGATCAATGGCAACTTCCCATGTGATTTTTGAAACTAACAAATGCCTATTACTAAACATCCAATAAGCAGTGATATCAAGTTGCAATACAAATTGAATATAGCTTTGAGTTAGACCTGAATTAAATGCTGTTTAAATGCTCTACTGTTGAGGAGTTGCGTATAATCTTCAAAGCTTTTGCTCTCAGAGTCTCAGCTTCCTCATCTTAAAATCGGGATAATAGGACCTGCTTTGAAGGAATGTTGTGAGACTTCTAAAAAAATCATTCTGGTGTATCATGAACACACAGTAATTGGTAGCTATTATCTTTGGTTGTTGACTAATTGACTAGATGTAAAGCACCAAATTGGATGATCTGTGCAGTGGTTAGTTAGGATTGTATATAAAACACAATTCTTGCCTTGTAAGGAGACTAAAAGAAACATTCTATATTAAGAGTATTATTTACATTATTCTAATACTGGCCCTGTCAAGTAGATACTGTTAAACTACAGATAAAGAACCTTAAAATTGGAGAGTTAGCTTAACTTGACAACACTGTTACTCCAGAATGGGTACTCTTAACCACTATGTTATACTGAGTGGTATGATACTGTATTGTCTCCAAGGCAAAGATACATACAAATATGTCTATAGGAAAGTAACTGAGGGAATCACTGTTGCTAGACATAGACAAGTGCCTCTCTGTATCAGTCTTTCAAATCTGGGATTTGAGACTATGGTGTGCAATGAACTAGTAAATTCAACCTAATTTTTGGTCATACTCTTTAAAGAGCCAATTCTTGAACACTGAAATCACAGAAAGTAGCAACCCCCTTTCCCATAGGGAACCACATTTCTCTTGAAAATAAATGAATAAAATGAATTTATATTTGAAGGCTATAGTTTTATATGGAAGCTGGGGAGACATTTATATTTTATATAATCCTCTTTGCCAAAGCTTTTTCTTGTGATCCTTTATGCCTTCTACTGAGTGGATACCTGATGGTCATGCATGTTATATTAGTCAAAGTTCTCCAGAGAAACAGAACTAATAGGATGTATATACAGAGAGATTTCTTTTAAGGAACTAGCTCGTACAAGTATAGAGGCTGGCTAACTCCAAATTTGCAGAGTAAGCCAGCAAAGTGGTGATGCAGGAAAAAGTTTCTGTTTCAGTTCAAGTCTATAAGCTATCTGCTTATAGATTTCCCTCTTGCTGAGGGATATTCGTCTTTTGTTCTATTTAGGCCTTCAGAGGATTAAAGGAGGCCCATCCACATTACAGAAAGCAATCTGTTTTAGTCAAAGTCGACCAATTTAAATGCTAATCTTATTCCAAAACACCGTCATGGAAACATCTAGAACAATGTTTTACCAAATATCTGGGCACTATGGCCCAGCCAAGTTGAGATATAAAACTGACCATCACAGAGATTCTGTTGTGGCGCAGACTGATCAGTACCATTCCAAATATCCCAATGTGGTCATTCAGTCACTGGAATTTTATAGGTTATGATTATTGTGATATAATAACCCTTATTTAATAGAGTGCTATCTATATTTTAAAGTAAAAATTAAGCTAGGTATATAAGATCATTTATTTTTCAAGATAAAAATGGAGAAAGAGAATAAAGATTTTATTTTCATACCTGAAATGCCACAGACATATATTAATGTCCTTGAAAAATGACTCAGTCTCTTTCTTCAATGGATCCAAAATAACAGAGTGAATTTACTTATTAGAAATATTTTTACTTAAAAAAATTCTAGAGATTAGGTAAAGAGTTATTTTTGGATGTATGAAAAATATTGGTTTTCAACATAGTCTAATGACATGGTGATTTTGAACATTTTAGTGTATGTATGGTAGCAAAACTCTGAAGATGTTTGCAGCAGTTGAAGTATATTTTCCTCACTGTGCATAATCTTACAGATGTTAATATATAGCGCTTCCTGATTCACTTAAATCAGGCACAAAAGAGAAACACAAACTGAGCCCACTTCTATAGTCCTTCTGTAAGACAAGCTCTTCCAGGAATTATATTTACAGAAAAAGAGAAATCTGCTCTGGAGATAATGTATATAATCACAGTTTCTAAAAATGGAAAAGCCTTATTGCATTCTTTTTTTTTTTTGCATTCTTATTTGATATCTATTTTACATCATCACCTGAAGCTATGTTCTGTTGCCATTGTTTTATTACTAGTAAGAAAAAAGGAAATCACTGCTAAGAACTTCAAAATAGAGGACTTATTTTCTTAAGCTGTAATTATGTAACTCAAGTTTCAGTATTTTTTTCAAAGAATAATAATGTGAAGGCTCTAAGACTATTGCAAAAGAAGCACTTTGAAGAACCCTTTGTGAATATATTTTGTCCAAAAACATACTTGAGTCTTTGCAAAAGGGTGAAAGTTCTAGCAGAGAGAACAATATCAATGTTCTGGTTAAAATAAAATCCTCTGGAATATTTACAAATGATATGTTCAGTTCTGCTAATGAAGAAACAGCCAATTTTTATAAGAATTAGAACTGTTCTAAGTGCCATGTCTTTTTGTTTATTTTGTTTTGTTTTCCATGATTTTAATTTTTATCACTTGTTTAGGAAAGTTTGATTCTTTTGCTGAGTTTGTAAAAAATTGTCAAAACAAATCTGATGTCTTTTCATCCAGCTGTACTTTTTTCTCAGTCTTCTTTTCCAAGGATTCTTCATGGGACTCTTTATTCCTTCTGTTGGATAGGTGTCTTATGATCATAAAGCTTCTGTTATAGCACAAGTTGTCCACAACTTTTCAACTTTCCCATTGTGATCATATAGCCACTGGAAATTTCAGTGATGATTACTATGACAAATTTTAAAATCATTTCTATTTTAAAAACAGCTTACATTTCTAAAAGCCCATTATAGGATATCAAATCAACGTTATATTAACTATTGGAAATATCTATTTATTGAAACCAATTTTTAATTTTCCTTCAACTTTTCTTGAATCTATTTTTTAATCAAATACCAGCCTTTGCAATTCAAGATTAAATCTCATTTGATTAATTTCAAGCCATTTTTTCTAGACTTTTGTACTAGTATATGATGTCTCATTGCTTAATATCCTCTCTCATCTAAGAATTTAATTACTGTCATTAACAACCAACTGCAGATCATTTATGAAGATGTTTAACAGAGTTCAAGACTACTTTGAATGAAACAAAACACTTCACACTCACTGCCAAAGACTCAAAATATGCTTTTATATTTCCTGTGTATCTCATTAGTAAGCTAGATATAACCTTCTATTATGACCTGCATGCTTCCCAATGGAATTCTCATGATCCTAACATAGCAATGATTTTACTTTCATCAAAACTAGAAGTTCTTTATTTGGCCTAAATGATAATTTTATATATGTTCATAAATACATTTTTTTTTAGCAGAAAGAGTTCATCCATAGTGTTAAACTAATATCCAAAGGAGTACATGACTCCCAAAATATATAAAAATCATGTGCTTTCTTATAGTGTTAGCTGCTCAGTCGTGTCTGACTCTTTGCCACCCTGTGGACTGTAGCCCACCAGTCTTCTCTGTCCTTGGAGTTCTCCAAGCAAGAATACTGGAGAGGGTTGCCATTTCCTTCTCCAGGGGATCTTCCTAAACCTGATCAAACCTGCATCTCTTGTCTCCTGCATTGGTAGGTCAGTTCTTCCTAGAACCACCTGGGAAGCCCTAAAGTTATATTTAAAAAATAATTTATGATGCATTTTACCTATATGGTAGAATGTTACTATTTCCCCTTAGTGTATAAACTCTGGGTTATTCATGTTGCCTGAATTCATTTTCTTGTAAAGCAGATATTTTTCTCAAAAACATGTAATTATGATTTTTGAAAAGGTAAGTTTTCAAAATGATATATTAAATATATGCTATTTTGGATTTTAAAAAAAGACTCGAGCATCAAAACTGGAAAAATAAGATCATATTTTCTCATAAATGCATAATGTGAACAAATGGGATATTATCCAGGGATTATAAAATGTTTAGAAAAATAAATCCTATCTTATGTAATGGTCTTTTCTGAAATTAATATGCTTAGAACATCAAGGAGAATCCAAATTCATTTTACTTTAAAATGTCCTTTCTGCTATTTATCCAGAAAAGAAATGAAAGAACTAGATTGTATATTTTAGTGTTTTTCTAATTAGATGAGTGTCCCATTGTGAGTGACTAACAATAACTCAATATCTATTTCATGGACCTTGCTTTACTGTTTTAAATGGATGTTCATTAAGGTTGTGCTAGTGGTGGGAGGAGGGGGGATTGTAATTGTATATTCAGGAATATTAAAGGAACATTTCCTATAGGAAACATACGGCTATCTACGTTTTAATATAGGATTAGGATAGATTATGCTTGGTAGGCTGCAGTCCATGGGGTCGCTAAGAGTCGGACACAACTGAAGCGACTTAGCAGCAGCGTGCTTAATCAGGGGCCTATTATTAAAGATACAGAGACTGCGGAGAGTGTTAACAAGAGAACAACAAACATGAGGGAATGTTCTGAAAATGCGTTTCAGTTATAAAGAGTCTGAAGAGAAATATAATGTCAGTTTTTAAGTATTTTTATAATAAGAGCATAAGATCTCGACTGAGAGAAACTTGCATTTGAATCTAGGTCCTACACTTCTCAACTCGCCAACTGTGACTATTTCCTCTATGTAAAACTGGAATAATGTCTATTTCGCTAGACTATTGTGAAGAAGAAGATAGCTGACATATCCAGAGTAGTGAGGGTCAGACGTGTATAAGTCCTTCTATAAACGAAGTTGGTATTATATACAACTTTCTATCAGATATTCATCACAGCAGTTCCAAAGCAGAGTTGTTAGTATTGGTGGAGGATGGAAAATGAAAGGATGGGGTTTCATAACCACAGAAAACACTGGATCAGGCAGCTCTTCATTTAGCATACTCATACATGGGTACGTTTGGTAGAATTCAAATTTTGCTGCATACTATGAGGTACAACATTTATTTCTGTTTTTCTGCCTCCCCTTTTCCCTCTCTTCCTTCCCTTCTTTCTTAGAAATGTTGCTAAATATAGCTATCTTCCTCAGCAAGGGATTTAATCATCGAGTCTGATTTTGCCATAATCTTTTCCTCAGATTACCACCTCAGTAGC
Source organism: Ovis aries (assembly GCF_016772045.2). Classification (NCBI taxonomy): domain Eukaryota; kingdom Metazoa; phylum Chordata; class Mammalia; order Artiodactyla; family Bovidae; genus Ovis; species Ovis aries. The sequence continues at coordinate 47,630,317 of NC_056054.1, read as the reverse complement.
AGGTAATAATGTATGACACAGAAGGAATTAGACGTTGGTTAGGTTTGTTTCTTGCCCTTTGTTTAACAACAGCAAGGAGTACTATATATGAAAATGTTGTATATTAATGTATACTAAACTTTTGGCAAAAACATAAGTGCAATATTGTTTAGATTAGAGTAATAAGCTTTTCAAGTAGGGCTTTTCCTCATTTTTAAAAAACTGGATCTCTGTAGTCTTGATTTTTCCTTAGGTAGTCTTGATATACATTAGAAGAGAGAATGTTTGATGAGCTTGCGTTGTTTACCAAAACTGTGCCTATGCTGAGGATTGACATACAATAATCTTGGTTAATGTTTTATTTCATTACTCTTGAGAAATAATAATTTCTCAAAGTTCCTTGTGTTATCAATGCATATATATATATAATTGCTGTCTAATTTGTACAGTTAACACATTTCTATGAATCCATCAGAGCAAAGAGATTTATAAGGAAATGAAAATAGAACATTGTGAACAATAAAACTTTATAAAGAGGTTAGGAACTGAAGGAAGTGTTGAGAAAATATGTGAGCCTAGTCAGCCACCCAACGGAAACTTTGCCTTGTTTTCTGTTAATTATCTGAGAGACTTGATTCATAATTTTATACCTTACTGAAATAAATTATTAAATGTAACATGCATTCAGCCACACACACACACACCAGTCTCACTATATATCAGGTACAGATATTTGTATAAAATCTCATTTAAACTTCTCAATAACTCCATTTCAGAATTAAGAAAATGTAAATACAAAGAGATAAACTAATCCACTCAAGGTCACATTGTTCCAAAACAAAGTAGTCTAACTCTAGAGACCTTTGTTATGGCATTAGACATCCTGTAGCTTTGACTGTGAATTGGAAGACTCAAAATGAAGGATTAAAAATCTACAAGAGTCATTCCTTGGGGGTAGAGGTTGCTCTATATTGCTTCTTGGATTGATTTGGGGGAACAGAGTGTATAAGCAAAGTGGTTTTCCTAATCATCCGACCTCTTTGGTCAAAATCATGAAGTTGAGCACATAAAAGGATGAGGTGAGAGTGAAAGAAAAGGACTAACAAGGAAGCATAGGTTGTAGGTTAATTATAATAATAAATGTCACTGATTAAACACACATGTGCAGCTACTGTAGCAACAACTTTTTATGTTGTGGTAGATTGCAAAAATGGCCACAGTTCTCTACTGTCCTTGCCCCTTTGCAATGCGATTTTGTAGTTCTTTGCATTAAGAGATAGAAGCTATTTTCCCAATCTTTGAATCTTGGCTGGTTGCCTTTGTTACTTGCTTTGACCAATGGAATGTGGCAGAAGGAACATTTTATGCCATTTCTGAGCTTTGGTTTCAAGTGGACTCAGGGCATTTATTTGTTCTCTGTCTTGAAACCTCTACGACACCATGAGAAAACACGGATGAAAACGCATGGCCCCATTATCCTCATCGCCCTAGACAGAAGTTAGCTAGCTGCCAGGCAAAGACCCTGAGAAAGTCTTGGTGAAGCCTGTCAAGTCCAGCCTAAATCAGCAGATCTGCTCAGATGTTTTATAAACTTATGAGCAGAAATAAATAAGCCATTAAATTTTTCATGTATGTTATGCAGCAATGGATAAGTGTTACATACATGTTGCCTCCTAAAATCTTAAAACAGCATTTTTTTGGTAAGTATTAACATTTCAGAAATAACAAATCTCTTTACTAGCACTGTAGCAATGATGAGGGGCAGTATTCTCTGTGCAGTTTTGACTTTATGCCCAGGGCTTGTTCCTCTCAGAAGGGAAAAAGTTAAGCAATTGTCTGTTAATGAAGATCTAGATATAAATTTCTCCTTACTTTCAATTCAAATCTTTAAATCATGAATCAAGGCAAGTTTTTTGAAGCAAATTCCAATAGCCATGGAAATGACTTCACATTCCAACACAAGCCACTTTATTTGGTTAACATTATAAAAAGATAGGCCGAAATCCAGAACTGAAGCAAAGCTCATTTATTTATTCAACAAACATTTATTAAGTGCCTACCATATGCTGGGTCCTGTGTTTGGCACTGTTGTATAATTAATTTAAAAAGAATCTATGATTTCAGAAAAAACTTTAAGCTGAATAATTTAGGCAGAACAAGGCAAGTTATTCATAAAGAGGCAGACTAATTGGAAATATCCTAGTTAAAATGCTATACTTATGTGGCAGTGAGAATGCTATGGATCTAAAGGGAAATGCACAAGAAGTTCTAAAACAATTTGTCAGAATAATTAAACATATTAAGAGTGGTACTCGGAACCAAAGTTCTTCAACCCACTCTGTAGAGAAGTCAGTATAAATTTGTTGCAGCATTTTATAACACGAGGTATAGTGCAGCTGTAAGCCCAAGTCAAATGCTGAAAGATGGACCCAGCTTTAGATATTGCCATAGGCAGAACCGGGAATCACACCAAGTACCAGCAGGCTAGAGCCACCAGTTCAAAATGGCATTTACTATTTGTTTGGTATTCAGTTCTGTTTTCTTCTCATCGCCTCCAGCTCATGAAAACACTGGCTTCTTCCAGAAAGATTCTCTCTGTAGAGAATTCTAGGCTTGACCAACCATGGAGAAATAAATTTTCTTTTCTCTCACAGTGTATAATTTTCTCTTTCTAACTCCAGAGAAGGAACCATTGATAGCAGTTAATGGTATTTGTCTTCAGAAAACAAAAGGGTCTGACTCAGAATTTTACAAGATTTAATTTATTTTCTTATTACAAAGAAAAGTTCCAACACCTTGTCACTGCCAGACCCAAAGATTCTTTCTCTCAGGTTAAAAAGAAAGTTTCTACAGCGTTTGAATTATATTACTGTGAATAAATACATAGTAAATAATACAAATTCTATTTTATGATGATCTCAAAAATAGTAGCCTATGTCAAGGAAAACAGGAAATTTCTCTTTACTGGTTAAAGTAATGGAAGGACAGTCCCTCTGTGTCATGTCTCTGAAGATGTTTAACCACATGTTTTACCCATATGCAGCAGTATGACCTCAAATCCCAAAGGAATGACTGGTTCATTTCACTTTGAGTTCACAAATATATAGAGGGCCAGTTATTCAATAATGCTACATGTTTTTTAGTGTGTTGTTTGCAGTCAAGACCACTTATTCAAAGCCAACCATGTAGACAGAGTAAAAAGAGAAAACAAATTCCAGATGTGATGGGCTTCCATGATTGAAATTCTCCGTGGAGTCATTGCAATGTGTTTAACACCTGAGTTTCAGAAGATGCCATCCCATTTTGCCTAAGTGGGCATTGGCCTTGTGATTTATTCAAGCTGTGCTTTCTCTGCTCTGCTCTCAAGGTGCTGTGTTAAAAGAGTTATACCTCGTCCCCACTGACTTGTTTTTAACCCCTATAGCCTCAGTCTAGTTCAACAAATCTTTATTGAAGGCCTACGAAGCATTGTTATTTGATGTTTTATTACGGTTTATAGGTGACCTGGATGGAACTTCACAAGGAGAATGTGATGTCTATTTGCAGTTCTAAACTGTATAGACATCAGAGCTGACCCTCACTCTGTGGGCCTTTAATTTGGTTTGACACATGAGGTCACATCAGCCAGTGCCTTAGAGGACTTCTTTTTGTCAAGCTCATCATTTACGCATAGACTCCTGAGAAAGAATAATCTAGAGACAACTTTCCTTTCAGCTTTGGATCTCTGATGAAGAGCTTTCAGACGCATGGCACAAGTGGTATGTCACTTTGATCACCTGGTTGTCAGTTCGCCGTGCTGTGTTGATTCTGTCACTGGTATCACCATTTTTCCAGACTTTCTTTTACTCTTCCCTCTCATTCAAACCTAGTGTTCAATCTGTCAGTGCATCCTGTCATCGCCTCCTTTGAACCGTCTTTCAGCTTCGGTCCTCCTCTCCTTTTCCATTACTACCACATCCATCCAGACTGGTGATAACTGCAAGGGTGCTCAATAGATTTTTCTCACTCTCATCTCTACCATTTCTTTTATTTATCATGAATATTTATTTCAGCCCATTTTTCTAAAGCCCTCTATTCCTTTTGTTATTTTCTGTTCAGTAACCTAGAATCATTCCCTTTTTACTGTCTTGTAAAACAGTCTCTCTTTTTTTTTTTAATAAAACACATTCTAATGGGCACATGTTACTCCCTTCAAACCAGGGGTCCCACTCACGTGAGAAAATTCCATGGATACTATGCTTTTAATAGCATATTTGTGTGTGAATGCTAGGTTGCACTCTTTGTGACCCTATGGATTATAGCCCACAAGGCTCCTCTCTCCATGGGATGCCCCAGGCAAGAATATTGGAGTGGGTTGCCATGTTCTCCTCCAGGGAATCTTCCTGACTCAGGGATCAAACCCGCATCTCCTGCAGTGCAGGAAGATTCTTTACTGCTAAACCACTGGAGAAGCCCAACGGCATGTTCACTCCTGCCTAATTGCTTTGTGTATGTTTTTCTTTTTTTCCCAACACAAATTAAATCCTACTAAGGTAAGGACCACATAAGTTCCATTTCTTCCATATTCTCTAACAGCTTTGGCCCCACTCACACCCTCTGTGCTTCTGTATCAATACTATGTCCCAGCACCTCCCCCAGTATGCTGTAATTGTATACTCATATGATTGTGTCTTACACTTATTTATGAGCCCTCTGATGACAGAAAACAGTCTTTCTTGTGAAACCTTGTAACCCCATGTGCCCAAAAGAATTTGACTCCTAGTAAGTTCTCAGTTTTCACTTACTAGGTTCTCAGTTTTCACCCTACCAATAAGGAACAAGAGACATTATTGATCTCTCTCCCCTTCCCTGTCTCTTTCCTCTCCTTAACTCTTCCTATCCTTCCCTATTTTTCTAGTCCCCCAGTCCTGGACGCAGGAATCTGGTCGAAGGGCCCTCAGCCTGAGCTGAGGATTGGAGACTGATCACCTCCTCTTGACAGAGGACTCGAATTCTGGTTCTGGTCTGGTCTGATTTCTGGTAGGGCCAAGTTCCAGTCCTCCCTTCTCTGGAGGCCCAGGGGAAAGTCCCATAACGCCTGGGCATCTTTAGGTGGCAGGAGACATCTGTAAGGCCACCCCTTTCACGCTCCCCCCCCCCAACCCCGCTCCCCCGCCTCCTCCCCCTTCTTCTTTCAACCTGGCTTTCTTTCCTCCCTTGAAATCTTTGATGTTAGTACTTGGATCTGAAGTTCTGTGTCTCTATAGGAGGTTTTCTGAGAGACTGTATTCTTGTATTTAAGGGCTTCCCTGGTGGTGCAGAGGTTAAAGCGTCTGCCTGTAATGCAGGAGACCTGGGTTTGATCCCTGGGTTGGGAAGATCCCCTGGAGAAGGAAATGGCAAGCCACTCCAGTACTCTTGCCTGGAGAATCCCATGGACGGAGGAGCTTGGTGGGCTACAGTCCACGAGTCGCAGAGTCAGACACGACTGTGCGACTTCACTTTCACTTTAAGGTCTCAGTGAAAACTTGTAAAAGTATTTAATAAATCTCTCTCTTCTCTAAATGGTTAACTTCAAACCAGAGCATAAGTTTAGCAATATGCCAGATATATGAAGATGAGAAATATGATGACTAGCATGTAAGGCTCCAGGATAGAAGAATTTTCATGAACAATGCTTTATTTGTAATTGTCTCCCCCATCCCACACTCACCAAATCTCCTTAGTGGTAGAAATCATATCTTACTAGTCCTTTGATCTTTTGAAAGTGAAAGGTTGTTGTTGAATTACGATGCCGGGATTCTTGGCCCCCGGAGGAGACGAATTCAATCCAGGCCTGAGACGAGGCTTGATCGCTCAGAGCTTTTGTATAATAAAGTTTTATTAAAGTGTAAAGAAGATAGAGAAAGCTTCTGACATAGGCATCAGAAGGGGGCAGAAAGAGTACCCCCTGCTAGTCTTTAGCTGGATGTTATATAGTCACCAGCAGTCTGTTAATGAAAGAAAGGAATGTCTCAAAACTTAGAATGGCACCAGGCCCCTCACCCATAAGATGTATTTTGGGATAATCTTGGCTCCAAATGGTTCATCTTGGGCCATAAAAGGATTAACTTGAATCTTAAAGAAGGGCAGAGCACCATACAAATAGTGTCGTTTACATAGATTAGAGGAACAATATTGGAGTATAACATACTGGTTTATCAAGTAGGTTCTGAGCCAAAAGGCAGAACCCACTTAAAGACAGAGTTTGGGGTAAATGCATAGTACATTAGCATAGCTTAAGATAAACATTTTCATAAGAAAAAGGCATTGGTTAACTTCAGGTGAAACCAGGTGTCATTATGGCAACAAAGAATTTTAAGAGAAACCTCCTTTTAAATCTGTATAGAGAAGGAAAAAAAAAATCGCTAGTTTGTTTCTTCCTGCCGCTTAAGGGAGATAAAAATGTCTGACATTTGCAGGCTATTTTCTCCATTTGGAGACCCCTGGCCTTCCTGCCTGTTACCCTCTCTAAAGTGTCTTTGATCTAGTGACATCAGGGCTTCCCTGGTGGCTCAGAGGGTAAGTGATACAATGTGGAAGACCTGCGTTCGATTCCTGGGTTGGGAAGATGTCCTGGAGGAGGGCACAGCTACCTGGAGGAGGGCTTCCCTGGTGGCTCAGATGGTAAGTGATGCAATGTGGAAGACCTGGGTTTGATTCTTGGGTTGAGAAGATCTCCTGGAGGAGGGAACAGCTACCCACTCCAGTATTCTTGCCTGGAGAATTCCATGGACAGTGGAGCATGGTAGGCAGGCTATAGTCCATGGGGTTGCTCGGACATGGCTGAGTCACTGTCACTTTCTTTCTTTTTCTGTTTTTTAATCTAGTGACAGGGCTGGTAACTGAGAACCTGGTCATTTGACTGTTTAGCCTTCTAGAGAACATGATTCCAGTATCTTATCATAATAGCCACTGGCTGAATTTAAACACTTTCCTAAAAATGGAATACCATCTCTCTCATTATTTTTTTATATATGGGCCTATCAAATCAAAGAAGGCTACTATGTATTTTATCTTCAGGAGTCCATGGAATGGGCTCATGTTTAAGGCTGCTTTGAAAAGTGTGGAGTCAATGTTTCCTAATTTAATAAGGTAAAATATCTCTAGAAAACTTGGGTTCAAATGATGCTGATGGTTTGCAATTATAGTGTGACCCTGTAAAGGCAGGAATTTGACTTATACAATGGTTATTCCATAACAACATGTAAGTGTGCACACAGTGCAGAGTGAATGACTGAATTATAACATTACTGAATTGTAACACTGCTGCTACTGCTACTGCTGCTGCTAAGTCGCTTCAGTAGTGTCCGACTCTGTGCGACCCCATAGACGGCAGCCCACCAGGCTCCCCTGTCCCTGGGATTCTCCAGGCAAGAACACTGGAGTGGGTTGCCGTTTCCTTCTCCAATGCATTAAAGTGAAAAGTGAAAGTGAAGTCGCTCAGTTGTGCCTGACTCTTAGTGACCACATGGACTGCAGTCTACCAGGCTCCTTCTTCCATGGGATTTTCCAGGCAAGAGTACTGGAGTGGGTTGCCATTGCCTTCTCCAAATTATAATACTACTAAGAGGTAACTTGATAGTGGCGCAGAGGGCAATATCAATGTGGAATAGAGGAGTATTCTAATGGAATGACATTTCAATCCTTCTCATATAAATATTCCCTAAATCCCTTTATGTTCTGCTGAACATAGCCACTCCTATTAAGTTTATCTATAGCTGTTCTTGTGCTATAATTATCAAAATGGAATAGTTGAAATAGACTTTATGGCCCACAATACCATATTTATTATCCATATTATTTAACACATATTATTTAGCACAATACTTATTATCAGGTCCTTTATAGAAAACAGTTTTTCAGCTCTTAGTCTAGAGCAATGCCTGATGCCCAATAGATAAGCAATAAATGTCTGTTATATGAATTAATGAAATAATAAATAGATACATCATTGATAAAACTTAGATAACACTCCACTATGCCCTCACAAGGCTTTGTATGTCTTGAAATGTTTGGAGACCCTGACAGATATGTTCAGTTATATTCTATGATCTAAAAGGGGTCCATATTCCTGTGGAAGGGAATTTGAATTTAGCCCACAACTGAGGTTGATTTATATAAACTGGAGAATCCCATGGATAAAGGAGCCTGACAGGCTACAGTCCATGGAGTTGCAAAGAGTTGGACATGACCTAGCGACTAACACATACACAGATGTCCTTAAAGATTAGACTAGAGGAAAAAATAAATAAGGTTTCTGTAAAAGTCCCCATTGAGTAAGGAAATTTGGTATAATGTTAGATAAACTATAAGTGGGATTACTAGGGAAAAGCAGAGATCTCGCTAGGAAAAGTCAGAGCCTGACATTTCTTTGACCCTACTGCCTTGGGAAGGATTTTGTTGCAATATCAAAAATGGGAATATGCATTTTACTCTGGACCCCAAAACTAGACCGAAAGCCCTTTTCTTGGAAAGAGAAGTTAAACAAAGCAAAGATTTTCCCCTGCTGGTTAAAGAAGGAAATTTTGTTCCTTAGCTCAAATTGCTATAATAGCATACCATAGGCTAGGTGGTTTACAAACTATAGGAATATATGTCTAATAGCTCTGGAGGCTGGAGGTCAGAGATCAGGGTGCCAACAAGGTCAGAGTCTAATGAGAGCTCTCTTCTTGGTTTGTAGATGGCTGTCTTTCTCATTATGTGCATGCATGAGAAATCATTTTAGTTGTGTCCAACTCTTTGAAACCCTGTGGATTTGTAGCCTGCCAGGCAACTCTGTCCATGGGGGTTCTCCAGTCAATAATGTTGGAGTGGGTTGCCATGCCCTCCTCCAGGGGATCTTCCTGACACAGGGACTGAACCCACATCTCTTATGTCTCCTGCATTGGCAGACAGGTTCTTTACCATAGCGCTACCTGGTAAGCCCTCTTTCTCATTATATCCTCACATGAACAAAGCAGAGAGCTAGAGAGAAAATAAGCAAATTCTCTCTTTTTGCAAGGGCACTAATTCTGTTATTGAGTGATCTACTCTCATGACCTAATTATCTCCCAGAAAGTACCACTTCCTAATACCATCACATTGGAGGTTAGAATTTCAATACATAAGTCTACGAAGAACACAAGCGTTTGAGCTGTAACACTTTTGTCATCACTGTTTGGTGGAAATGAACACCCAATTATGGGGTAGATGAGGTCAAAAGACCAACATTTCCAAAATGTTGTTTGGAAATTTTAAATCTAAAGCTAAGGCATCACAGAACTGTAGGCAGCAACTATGATTATATATTGGAACCCCTTGCCAGAAATAATTGGACTGTGGTATGTCTCAAAAAGAGTAGCTGTCTGCCTCATCAAGTTGATATGAGCTTATTGCATTGAGATTTGGAGTATTGCTGGAATGTAACAGAGTCTTAATGCTTGGTGATGTCAGAGATACGCTGGATCCAGCATCTGTTCAACCTAAAAGGAAATTAATATTTCAGTTTAATTTTTCACTGGAAAAAAAATCTAAAAGGAACTTATTATATGATGATAAAAACCTGTGGGGATTTAATTCTAATTGATTTCAGTTTTATTTCATATAATGACCAGATCCAGACAAACTTCTGTATCCTCCAAACTCAACAATTTTTTTTTTAATCACAAAGTACACTGAAGGCTTGTTTCCAAGTTAATTTGGATTCAGACTACAGATAATAGCAGTAGACTGTGAGATGAGAAAGGAGGGATAAACTAGGCTCATGTTATACAATTTCCAAATGTGATCATGTTTCTCCCCTCCCTCTCTGTGAGTGGAACCTGCCTTGAAACACACACACAGGCCCTTGACTTTCAGGCCTCAGTCACATCTCATCGCTCAGCTGTCAGTAGTATTCACTGTGCATTGATTGGGAGGAAAACATAAGCCAAACCTTTTTTCCTTGAAGGAGCACGGCTCACACTGCAGGCAATAAATAATGACACAGAATCAGAACAAACAGCAGCTCCTGTGGAGTGCAGGACAGCAGGTGTACTTTGCTAGAAAGTTAGAATCTCAAGAATTTGGTCTCTGATGGTAACAGGCAGAGGCTACTGGGAAATATGAAGCAATGTGGACGTGTAACCTACAGACATGACCAACATACTCATTAGAAGAGTGAAAAGACAGAGTGGGATTGTGGGGAGCTGTGTGGATTGTATAGGTGAACAACTGAAAAGAAAAAAGAGGAGAGGAAAGAAAACCTATCTTTTGGAGTAGGAGAAAAAGAAAAGATCAGGAGCCTATCTAACAGCAACAGGGTGTTCTGTATTGTTCTCTTGGGGACCCACAATACTACTGCTCTGTTCTCTTTACTGTGTCCCTTTTCTGTGTCTTCTATTCCTATCCTTGCCTTCCATATGAAGGAATAAAAAGAAAAAAAAAATAGAACTAATTCAGGACCAAAAATATCGTTAAACATTTACTGAGTACTAATAAACAGAAAAGTGAATTAAACACATTGAACATACACAAACACAGTCTTGCTCAGAGTAAGAGAAGAATTATAATACAGAGTAATAATACCAATTAGTTATTCCATTCCAGTTATTCCAAAGTATTTAGTTCATATCTTTATTATAGTCCTTATTACATGGTATGACTTCATAGTTTGAATATTCCTCTGACTTTAAAAGTAAATTCTGCCCTTTATATGAGTCTGAGATTTTAGATATGTTAGAAAGGAATTGTTAAATTCTCTAAGAAATTGTCAGAAATGGAGTATTTATTTGCTGAAGTTTTGACTTGATCTTAAACTTGGTTTCATGCTCTTTTTCTATTTTGCATATTTTCCATTGATATGGAATTTGTATCTTTATCTGGGTCAGTGTAAATAAAGAAAAGAATCTTCACTATCTAATGCTGTTTTTGGTTTGCTTAATGCATGCTGATCTCTAGGTATAGTTACTTAACAATGCTGATCCAAAGAAAGAACATAGTTTGGAAAAAATAAAAAGTGAAAATTTTGTGTTACTTGTTTTTGTTTTCCAATAGTCCAACTCTGGATACAAGAGACAAGTTCTGTGTTGTCATTTGTTCTTGATTTCTGTGTTTTCAGCATGATAAGCTGAGAACAAAAACAAAAGATATGTATGAGACTGATGAAAATGATTCATCAAGTATTGGTGCTAGTTATTGCTCTTTCTCTCTCTCTCTTCTCTCACTCTCTCTGTCAACATTTACCAGGAAAACACTTAAGTCACAAAATATAGGGAAAACTCTATGGCATTAGAAAATGAAGAATGACTATCTATAGAGTCTTTCTGCCTCTTCATTGATTTATCAGGGTTGCATGGCAAAGTAACTGTTGGTAAGGGGTGTAGACCCTTTAATTTACTTGGGAAATGGAAAGCTAGTCATCCTTGTGAGGACTTTTTGCAGCCTATGAAACTTTACCCATCACAGGTAAAGCTGGGACTGTTTCCACCTTTTACTACTAAAAGGCACTGTGTTTCTCAAGGAAAATTATTTCTTTTTCCTCTCTGCTCCAGTTTTGAATATATAAAATAGAAGATAAAAGCTTCTTTGCATTTCTAATAATTATTGGATATTTACTGAGCATTTATACACAATGGATTTCACCATGAGTGTACTATATGTCAAAAGAGGAAAGGAGAAAAGCCAATAGTGGAAACTGATTTGAGAAAAAATAAGCTTAAAAGCAGTATCTCGCTAAAGATCCTATTTTTAAACAAAGTTAATTGTTTTCACTCTGTATGACAGACTCTAGGTCCATCAATGACCTAGTTTCAGTTCTTTTTATGGGTGAGTAATATTCCTTTGTACATATGTACCATATCTTCTTTATCCATTCATCAGTCGATCGGCATTTAGGTTGCTTCCATTCCTGGCTATTATAGATAGTGCTGCAGAGACATAGGGATAATCTAGAAACAAGGATTAACCAATTTTAGTTTGGAACATCAGACAGAAAAAGATAACTGAGGGAAAAAAAACATGAGGTCATTCATGAAATCTTGCCTTGGTAAAGTAAACAGCTTGTCAGAAGCACATTAAGTACATCCATTCACATAAAAACTGAGAATGCCAAGATATGATACAATGTTTCAACCCACAAATATTCTATAGGTCAAAGAAAGGTGAAACAAAGTAAGAAAACCTTTTTGGAAGATTATCTGAAATGATTAACTTAAACAGTAGTAGTAAATGGGATGGAGAAGGAAATGGCAACTCACTCCAGTGTTCTTGCCTTGGGAATCCCAGGGACAGAGGAGCCTGGTGGGCTTCTGTCTATGGGGTCGCAGTTGGACACAACTGACGCGACTTAGCAGCAGCAGCAGCAGTAAATGGGATATATTATTATCAATATTCTGCCTGCAATGCAGGAGACCTTGGTTCAATCCCTGCATCAGGAAGATCTCCTGGAGAGGGAAATGGCAACCTACTCCAATACTGTTGCCTGAAAAATCCCATGTACAGAGCAGCCTGGTAGACTACAGTCCATGGGATCGCGAAGAGTCAGACACGACTCTTAATATTAGACACGACTCTAATATCAATATACTAACATTATGTGTTCTAACTTCTGTAGCTCCTTCTTCACAATATTTTCACAGTTTTCTCCTTCTTTCTAATGAGTATTGAGTGTTTATTATGAATTTGGAAAAATGGTAACCATTTTATATTTGCTATCACATTTGATCCTCTTCACAACTCTCTGGGTTAAGCAGTGTAATTACCCTCAATTTGTAGATTAAGAACCTGAGATTTCAATTACATAATTTGTCCAAAAGCACACAAACAGTAAGAGGGAACTATGATTCAGTATCTCATCTTTATTTTAAAGTCTATGATCTTAATCATTGTATATTGCCTTTGTATGACCTAATAAATAGGTTAGTCATGTTAAAAAAAAAAAAAAAACCTGTCATATACCTGGAGCATAATTCAATGGTTCATTTGTGAATCAGAATTCTATTCCTAGGCATTTAATTCAGATCTTCTGAATTAAAATGTTTGCAAGTAGAACTAAAGCATTTGTTGTTTTAAAAGCTACATAGGTGAGTTACAAAATACCAAGGGAAGACAAAAGAAGAAACAAAAATTAGACTATTTTTGAAGGAAGTTTAAGCCATATTTATATTCTATGTGGTTTACAATGAAAAGAAACTCAGCCGCATCAATCATCTAGAGAATGCAAATCAAAATAATGATATGCTATTTCATAACCACTAGAAAGACTAAAAATGACTTATAATACCAGGTGCTGGTGAAGATGTACAGCAAATAGAACTGCTGCTGAGAGTAAAAGATGGTATTACCATTTTGGAAAACTGTTTTGGCAGTTTCTTATAAAGTTAAACAGGCATAAACCATTAAAATAACACACAAACTCATACACACACACACACACACATTTACCAACACACATAAAATTTCTGCTTGGCAGAAATTCCACAACTCAGCATGTACTCAGGAGAAGTGAAAATGTGCATTCACAAAAGACATATACATGAATGTCCATAACAACTTAACTCATAAAAGTCAAAAATTGAAAATAATCCAAATATCCATAAACAGGAGAAAAGATAAAAAAAAAAGCTGTTGTATATGCATGATTGGAATACTACTCAGCAATACTACAGAACAAGCAAATGATTCATGCAGCATGGAAAAAATGTAGAGACATTATAAAAAGTAAAAGATACTAGATGATTCCATTTATCTGAAGTAAAAAGAATTTTCAAAGCTAATCTACAATAATATAAGTCAGAAAGTTGCATCTTATGTGTGTGGACAGGGTCAGGGGTATACAGGAAATGGGCAAGAAAGAAAGGCAATGCCAAAGAATGCTCAAACTACCACACGATTACACTCATCTCACACGAGCAAAGTAAATGCTCAAAATTCTCCAACCCAAGCTTCAACAGTATGTGAACCGGGAACTTCCAGATGTTCAAACCGGATATAGAGAAGGAAAAGGAACCAGAGATCAAATTGTCAACATCCTTTGGATCATTGAAAAAGCAAGAGAGTTCCAGAAAAACATCTACTTCTGCTTTATTGACTATGTGAAAGCCTTTGACTGTGTGGACCACAACAAACTGTGGAAAATTCTTCAAGACATGGGAATACCAGACCATCTGACCTGCCTCCTCTGAAATCTGTATGCATGTAAAGAGGCAACAGTTAGAACTGGACATGGAACAACAGACTGGTTCCAAATAGGGAAAGGAGTATGTCAAGGCTGTATATTGTCACACTGCTTATTAAACTTATATGCAGAGTACATCATGAGAAACGCTGGGCTGGATGAAGCACAAGCTGAAATCAAGATTGCTGGAAGAAATATCAATAACCTCAGATATGCAGATGACACCACCCTTATGACAAAAAGAGAACTAAAAAGCCTCTTGATGAAAGTGAAAGAGGAGAGTGAAAAGTTGGCTTAAAACTCAACATTCAGAAAATGAAGATCATGGAATCTGGTCCCATCACTTCATGACAAATAGATGGGAAACAATGGAAACAGTGACAGACTATTTTCTTGGGCTCCAAAATCACTGCAGATGGTGACTGTAGCCATGAAATTAAAAGATGCTTGCTCCTTGGAAGAAAAGATATGACCAACCTAGACAGCATATTAAAAAACAGAGACATTACTTTTGCCAACAAAGGTCCATGTAGTCAAAGCTATGGTTTTTCCAGTAGTCATGTATGGATGTGAGAGTTGGACTATAAAGAAGCTGAGTGCCAAAGAATTGATGTTTTTGAACTGTGGTGTTGGAGAAGACTCTTGAGAGTTTCTTGGACTGCAAGGAGATCCAACCAGTCTATCCTAAAGGAAATCAGTCCTGAATATTCTTTGGAATGACTGATACTGAAACTGAAACTCCTAAACTTTGGCCACCTGATGCGAAGAACTGACTAATTGGAAAAGACCTTGATTCTGGGAAAGATTAAAGGCAAGAGGAGAAGGGGAGGACAGAGGATGAGATGGTTGGATGGCATCACTAACTCTACAGACATTAGTTTGAGTAAGCTCTGGGAGTTGGTAAGGGACAAAGAAGCTTGGCGTGCTGTAGTCCATAGGGTCGCAAAGAGTTGGACACGACTGAGTGACTGAATTGAACTGAAATATTCTGGAGTGATAGAAATGTTCTGTATCTTGTTTCAGATGATAGTTACACAGAAGTGTTGTTGTTCAGTCATTCAGACATGTCTGGCTCTTTTCAACCCTATGGACTGCAACATACCAGGCTTCCCTGTCCTTCACTATCTCCTGGAGTTTGCCCAATCTCATTTCCATTGACTCAGGGATGCCGCCCAACTATATCATCCTCTGTTGTCCCTTTCTCCTCCTGCCTTCAATCTTTCCCAGCATCAGGATCTTTTCCAATGAGGTGGCTCTTCACATCAGGTGGCCAAAGATTGGAGCTTCAGCTTCAGCATCAGTCCTTCCGTGAATATTCAGGATTCGTGTCCTTTAGGATTGATTGGTTTGATCTCAGTGTTGTCCAAATTACTCTCAAGAGTATTCTCCAGCATCAAAATACTAAAGCATCAATTATTCTGTATTCAGCCTTCTTTATGGTCAAATTCTCACATATGTACATGACTACTAGAAAAACTACAGCTTTGACTATATGGACCTTTGTTGGCAAAGTGATGTCTCTGCTTTTTAATATGGTATCTAGGTTTGTCATAGCTTTCCTTCCAAGGAGCAAGCTAGGTGAGAGTATAATACTTTCAGTTTGTAGAACTCATATTAGCATCCAGGTCTCCTTATTATGAGTCCATTTTTTTCCCATTCTCCTACAGCTCTTATATATAACTGTGTCTGTCCCTTACAATGTGTCTATGAAATGAATGAAAACTCCCCAAAAGCAAAATACCAGACTGCAACATTTTTTTCCCCAACAACAGAAGTGTTAAAAGAGAAAATTACAAAGGCTAACATATCAAAATTAACAGATACCCACCAGAAACTCTCAAATTCTCTTTGTATACCTGACAGTAGCCTCAACATCCATGAGTGGCCAACTGTTTATTTCTAAGCACCAAAATCTATATCTCTGGAAACAACCAGGGAACATGACTTGGTACCTTTCTCAGATTACATTTCATGTTAAAGGAATCCTTCGCATGCTGGTAAATGTAATGAATAAAGTGCATTCCATTTCATCGAATCGCTTCTGTGGGCATTCACAAAAGATCAGCTTCTGTGCACCTCAGTCAGACGTGCCGTTGCGAAAGTGCCATAAAACCTGTGTGATCACCACCTGCATGTAAAAAATGCTAGCAATAACTTACCAAAATATTTCCAGTGAAAATATGACTTTGACCCAGATGGCAAAATAGGCTCAGTTGGCCATAAATCTGCAGGCAGTAAATGGGCAGGTGGTAAATCTGCTATCATTGCTACTGTTTTCTCAACACTTTATCTGTACAGACTTTTCCTAAGGAAATAAAAATTCTGGAAATATGGAAGAAGAAATGATACACTGACTACAAACTCATGCTCAAGGCTGTAAGTTTCTTGAAATTTAGGAAACCTGTTCTTAGTTTATAGATTCAGGCTTGAGACACTGGGAAGTAAAAAAGAAAAAAGAAGTGTGCAGAGACTGGAGAACAAAATATACAAAAGGCTTTGAGTTCATTTCCGATATGTTTTGGCAGCAAGGGTCATCATACAAATGCAGTTTGCTTTCTTCTTTATGTGAAAAAAGTTAAAATTCCCCAAACATTTAGAGTTTCTCTACCTCTTAACTTCTATTTTCTGTTACAATTGCTTCTACCCAGAATGAGAGAAAGGATACAGTATGGCTATTGCAGGTATGCAGAAGCAAGCCATACTCAATGAAGGATGAATTTTGTGGTCATCTTGTGTAGATTTGGGGCTGGATTGTACCCTATTTAGTGGGGATTTGATTTTCTTCAGAAGAGAGTGGATGTACTCACTATTCATCATCCTGTAAAGTAGTGTTTGATCCTGGAGAAAGCAATGACTCAGAAATTTGGACTCTGGTGGGGATCCCCCATTAATATTTAAACCTGTGATACTTGAGTCTGAATCTGAGGCAAGTGTTTTAGTGCTCAAGGGGGAGTTGTCATGCCTACATAGAGCTAGATTCAGTTCAGTTCAGTTCAGTCGCTCAGTCGTGCCCGACTCTTTGCGACCCCATGAATTGCAGCGCACCAGGCCTGTCCACGACCATCTCCCAGAGTTCACTCAAACTCATGTCCATCAAGTCGGTGGTGCCATCCAGCCATCTCATCCTCTGTCCTCCCCTTTTCCTCCTGTCCCCAATCCCTCCCAGCATCAGAGTCTTTTCCAATGAGTCAACTCTTCGCATAAGGTGGCCAAAGTACTGGAGTTTCAGCTTTAGCATCATTCCTTCCAAAGAACACCTAGGGCTGAGAGCTAGATTAAGGTCAAGTAATTCCCCTTCTTTGGCTCCTGCACCTATATATTCTTCCACTCAGTGACACAGCAGAATTATAAAGAACTTTGATTCAATTCATGTACTGCATTATTGGAGGATGGTGCCTCCTCCCCTCAGAATAGTGCCTCCTACTTGGCACTTTAGCTGTGACTTCAGAAGGCTATTCTAACACACCATAAGGTCAGAGTCTGGGTGAACTGTCTGGTTCAACCAGTGGATCTGGTGGCCATCTGCCCAGTCATGTACCTCCTTAACTGTAAAAGGGAAAGTCTGGTCAGTGGGATTCCATTTGTGTGTGTGTGTGTGTGTGTGTGTGTGTGTGTGTGTGTGTGTGTGCGCGCGCGCGCTTAGTTGTTTCAGTCATGTCTGACTTTTTGCAACCCTGTGCACCATAGCCCATCAGGTTTGTCTGTCAATGGGATTTTCCAGGAAAGAATACTGGAGTGGGTTACTATGTCCTCCTTCTGGGGATCTTCTCAACCCAGGGATCCAACCTGCATCTCTTATGTCTCTTGCATTGACAGATAGGTTCTTTACCACTAGCACCACCTGGAAAGTCCAGTGGGAATCCATGACAGTGGCTCAAATACACTGACTACCTTTGAATAGTGGAGCTGGCTAAGGCCCTCACAGCATGAAAGGTAAATCTCTATGGAGAATGAATGCCTATTCCCATGATGACAAATCACTGGTCTTTCCAAGATGCAAGTGAAATGACATAGTCAACTTGCCATTAAGTGGCAAGTCTCAAGAAACAGTGCTGTATCCAGGGCTCAGCATTGGTCTCTGCTGGGGGCAGTTGGTCACATCAGCAATTGTAGCTATTTAACTTTGATGAGTGGAATCTGATGCTCTTGGACCTATGTGTAATATATTCATATTTGCCTTCACTATCACTTTGTTTATACATCCATTGTGCCAGCACTTGTGTGGCCAATGACACACCACTCATTTTATCTACTTAGCCAGATAATTTTATCTACTTTGTTGTCTAGTGCCTCTTCCATTGAACATGTTCTCTAGTGGATATTAAGATGTGGTACAAAGCTTTTCTCACTTTGTGCTCAGTTGTATAGGTCCATCTATGTGCCTCTGCTTCATCCCTCCTTGTCTATAATATTCCAGTCTTTTACTTCCAGGCCATTTGCACAGGCCACCTCTTAACCTCTTTTCAGGGCAACTTCCCTTTCTGCATGAAGTAGACGGCACGTAGCACTGCCTGAAACCTACACTAATGAAGAGAATTTTCTCTCAGACTGTCTTTTAAGGGTACCGCAAGTATTCTAAGTCAGTAGTGTAGTCACTGTATGTTTTTTCATTCACATACAAAGACGACCTTTCTATGTTCCAAATTGGGACTATTTTGCCCTCTGTGAAGTGATCATACTTCTCCTTGATGTGGGCAGAGGAAGGGGGCTGTGACAGCAGTGATGGGCACCATGAGGTTCTGAACTGTTTGCTCATGCATCTTGCTCACATCTTCTGGTTCTGCTCATGCTCCATCCCAAATGTTCGACTTCCACCTTGTGATGGTTACTTCCATTTTGTGATGGATGATCTATCTTTCAACTCAATCTCAACTCTTTTCCCCCCTATAGAGTGGTATTGTACAATAGAAATAAAGTATGCACCACATAGGCACTTTCACATATTTTTATTCATCACATTTGAAAAGTAAAACAAAGGACCCAGATGGAATTAACTACAATGTATTACCTTTATTATAAAAAATCCAAAATATTAGCATAAAAATCATGAGATAGTTTACATTTTTTTTTGTAGTGAGTATTTATAATCTGGTGTGGTTTTTGTACATACAACACATCTCAATTTGGTCTAACCAGATTTCAAGTTCGCAATAATTGTACATGCCAATGGCTAGTGAGTTGGACAGTATGGCTATAGACCAACTGGAGCACTGAGTAGTAGCTATGCAAACCCTGTTATTTTTCCATCTGTTATTTTTCCACACATTTTGACAACAATAGTGATATCACCTGCTATTGTATGTCCTTCTATCATATATCCTTATTCTTCACCACATCACAAGAAGTGAAAGTTTCAGTTGGATGGCCACTTCGTCCCAGGTGCCATTTGTGTGCTTCCTTGTACTAGTGATGCCAGGTGGCATTTTATTCAGTTCCAAACACCAAACCCCACCCTCCAGATTGCCATCTCCAATTGCTCCCAGTACTGTCACAAGTTACATTCTCTGGATGCAGATGCTGACTTTGGAATGTAAGATGGTTTTTAGGGAGAAACACCTGTGAGAGAAAGGCACAGGGAAGCAGGACTTGGCAGAAGAATATGTCAAACTGTGATGACTGCTAAAAGTTTAGGCCAAACTGGAGGGGAAATTTGAGAGCTAAAATGACCACCAAAATTATCCCATGTCAGTGAAATGGCTGGGACTTTATATTCCTACCTTGCTCAGGCATTGAATCTCAGCTGTTTGGAACAGGCATGTCTCTGCAGCTGATGCCAGCTATGTAGAAGCTGACAGCTGGATGCAGTCTGCTCACCATCCCCCACTGGCAGCTGCACAGGGAATCTTTTCTTGAAGAGAAATGGGGGAGCACAGTACATAGAGGCCATTGGTCATCTTCAGAAGTAGAGTCTCTGCTAGTGTGGTGGGAGCAAAACCCTAATTGGAGTAGGTTAAGGAGAGAATGCAATTATAGAAAACTTGGCAAGATGGTTTGCTTGAAACTCAAGGGAATGAGGGAGAGATGGAAGGGGTCAAGACAGTTTCTATCTTTAAAAAAAAAAAAAAAAAAACAGATACCAAAAGATGATCCTCTAGAAATTAGGAAATTATACTATTAATTTAAAAATGCACTCATTTGAAGAAGAAAGTCTTTGTGAAGCTATAAATGATATAACAGAGGCACTATTTGCAGGGCTCGGCTTTGATAGAATCAGGGGTATTTTTTCCATGGTAATAGTCAAGAAGGCCTATAGTATGAGTGTAGATGCAAATCGATAGATTTGGGTGTGAGAAAGGGAAAGATTTCCTAATAAGTGTATGAAACAAGTTTTTCAGTAAAAGGGTGAAATTTGTGTGGTCATAGGGAGGTGAAAAGGGAGGAGAACAATACAGGAAATCTGGGGGAAAAGAACGTGGGCAATTGTTGAGCACAGGGAAAACAGGATGCTAAGGAAGTGAAATAGGATGATACATATTATCAAATTCTCATGTGAATTTTGTGCTTATGAATTTGAATTCAGACCAGATGGCAAGTAGCTAGGCAAATATTTGGATCTTACTGGGTATTATGGCTTTCCTGGAGGAATGTGATGAAAACCAATCAGGGTGAGGGGATTAAGAATGTTTGAAAGGAATCAATCTCACTGATGCACTTTGAAACCCAATTTGAGTAAAAGGCAAATTAAAGACATTAGGAGGATGCTGATTGATAGTGGAAAAGTAGCAAAATTCAAGATGGAATATGGTAAACCTTTTATAACCCCTAAGCATGATCCAGTTTATCAGTGATCAGATCCCTGGCTGACTTAACTGGAAAGAGAAGCTGACCTGTAGGAAAAGAGGAGGGAGAGGACTGATGACAGATTTTACCAGGACCACGTTGGTCTGAAGAATTGTTTCCAATGTACATGCAAGGAAGATATTTGATCTGAAGTTTTGAATTAAGAATATCTGCAGGCAATGTGACAAGAACATTGGATATTGAATCAGAAAACCTGGATTTGCCTTCCGGTGCTATTATTTTCATTCATGCATTCATACATGCACATATTTATTCAACAAATATTAACTTAGCAGCTACTAAGTACTAAATACTTAAAAAGCTGTTTAAAAGGCAGCAAAGCAACAATGAATACATTGTTGTTGTTTTTCAGCCTCTAAATCGTGTCCACCTCTTTGCGATCATATGGATTGCAGTATGCCAGGCTCCCTTGTCCTTCCCTTTGTGCCGGAATTTGCTCGAATTCACATCCATAGAGTCAGTGAGGAGTTGTCTTTTCACAGGCTTACATTCTAGTGACAGGGTGGAGAAGGGAGAAAGAACACACAGTGAGTGAATGAAAGGAAGAGTGAGAGAATGAATGAATGAATATTATATAATTGAATATATAATATATATAAATGAATATAATATAATTTCAAATTGTAAGTACTGTACTACAAAGGAAAAATTAAGTAAGGAGATAGCCCCTGACTTGGGCTGAGGATATGCAATTACTTTTTAATAAAGTGGTCAGGGAAGACCTTTCCAAGGAGGGGACATTAGTATCTGGATATGAATGACAAGAAGAGACCTCCGCAAAAAAATATTTCAGTCAGTGGGGAAAGCAGCTTTGTCATTGGAGATAAGGAACATGAATTTTCTAAGCTTTAATTCCTTCATTAATTAATGGTAATAATATCCCCTTAGAGGTTGCTTTCAACATATGGCACTGTGCCTAGGAGATAGTAAGTAATCATTAATATGGTATTTGTCTTCAGTATTTCTTCATAGAGATAATACAGTTCCCTGAAAGATTTAAGGGATAAATATGATCTACCTTCTCTACTGACTCCTTAAGTTCATACCTATTAAGGTATTTCAAAGAATCTATAGCAGAGATTTTTGCTGATCTACCTGTTGATAAAAATGACCAGAATACCAATGGACGTTTTGTTGATATCTAGGCCTAGGCATGTCTCTAGGCTTAGGAATTTTAAGCAAATGTGACAAATACATACCTTAATAAGGGTTAACAAAGTTGATGTCTTATAAATATTGCTTGTATAATAATTTCAGTAAAGTCATTAAAAAGCCTTTAATGCATTTCAGTACTGTATTTTTGATATGGCTTTCATACTGTTCCAGTTCTATCCATGGTGGTGATTAGATTACCTGACTGGAAAATTGCAAAATTAACTATAAGGTGAGTGGCTCAAGCACAGACTGGAGATCACGGAGGGGAAGCACACCATGCTGTTAATTCCATTCTCTATGTAGGGGAAAAACTATGATTAAAAAGTAGCATCACAGTATCATTGGATATGATTTTTTTCTCATTTAAAATGAGAAGAAAAACTGTCATTAAGCCCTAAAATACAAAGAAACTCAAGCCTCATCGCAGGAGTCCTCTTTTTTCCCCCCAAAGCTGCTCCTCTGTCTGCCATTACCAATTAAGTCAGAGTTTTAATAACTGTCAATAATGCAGATTGCTAAGTTGACTAAATGAAAATGTATTACTTCCTCTCACATAAAGCAGCCCGTAGCTCATAATCAACTTCATTTGGATCAACCATTACGGCTCACTGACAATAAAACCCTTTGGAAAATCTTTGTATACAAACTAATTCATAAAAGTGATTTGTCGAAGATGGTTTTAGTGACCCTCCATACAAAACAATATGTTTCTTCTTTATTTTATATTTTCCTTGGACTTGCTTAAAGCAATTTTCCCCAAATTACAAGTGTTTTAGGATCACACAAGAGTAAACAACTTTGAGAAGGCATATATTATGTTTTTGTATCTGTAGCCCAAGCCACACTGAAGTCCTTTAGAGTGTTGAGCATCTATACACACACTTCTCAGTACCGAATTGGACATTTCAGCTTCTTTTTAGCAGAAAGTCGTATGCTGCATATAACAACGATGTCACTAGAAACACAGAGGAATAGTTAATAAATGTCTATTTATCTGTATTCATTACTTCTATAAATAACTTGAATAAAGAGAATAATTTTTAGATTTTAGATGTTTAATCTGTATTCTTTAATTATCTAGATTCATTACATTGCAAGGATTTGGGGGTATACATACTTCATTTATCTTAATAATCTTAATGCCTAGGACAGACCCTGAGAAATAGTTGATACACAAGAATTGTTTGTGAATGAATGAATAATTATGGCAACTTAGATACTGTTGCATCATGTGGGTGGCACTTAAATCACTCTTTGAGAAGTGAGATAAATGAGATAGCGAGCTGAATTTCCATGGCAATAAATTTCTAGAGACGAGAGCAAGGCCTATTTTGACCGTTTACTTAACCACCTTCTGTAATGATGATGGGAGAAGTATGATGATACAGGTTAATCAAAGCCTCAGAAAAGCACAGCTTTCCATGAGGGCCCACAGGCTGCTGCAATACCACTAAATTGGAAACAAACAATAAATGGAGGAATAGCCATTTTTCTTTCCTGGGACTCCATCACTTACCTTGTCAGTCCCGTTGCTGCTTTTACACACATCGGTATGTATGTTTAATAAGCAATAGGTGGAGATCTTTAAAGGGATGCTCTTCAATCACAATGCTGTTAAGGATCTAATCATGTATATAGGAAAAAGACACATCTATGCTCTTGTATTAAGGTTTTTCTAGCCAGTGGCGGTTGGCCATATATAAAAAACAAGCTACAGAGAGACAGGTATTGTTGTCATTTTTATTTGCTTTGAGCTAATTTAATATGCATTGATTTAAAAGCTTTAGATAATTTACTCTAGGGGGAAGAAAATCACACATCCTTTTTAAGTGTCTATCATGGTGAAAAAAGCTCTCATATCCTCATTGTTCTTCTCTTTTCCTGAAATAACAACATGTAACAAGGAGTTGGGGAAAGTAATTATGCAAAAGATCCTATTCATTTTCACTTTAATGCTTTTAGAAGTGAAGAACTGGTATTACCTTGGATTCGAAGCAGGTGAAGTACATTCTCTTGTTTGTATAAAAATCATGCACCTACAGTAGAAAGCATGATAAAGAGCCTTGGTGCAAATGTGCAAGCCTGAACCAGTTGTACCTGTCAGGGTTCCTAACTGTTCTTGGCCTTAGGTTCTGCTCCTGTGAAACAGGGAAAATATTTAATTGGCACAATGATTATGGGAAGTGAAATAGTATATTTAAGTCATCTCCTGATCTTATAAAAAATGCTTGTTTTCATCTCCATCATACCTAGATGATAATTGGAAAGCTAGAGCAGTCTTCAAAATGAAACCTGAATTTAAAGTAACAAATTCAATAGGTTGAAAAATCTTGGCACATGTATTTAATCTCCTTTGATTTGGCTTTAAGTCCTTATTTTAGGTAATTTCAGAGCATTTTTCCCTTTTCTTAGTTTTAACTTCATGGTAATTGGTGATGATATTTGTGAAGGTTGGTGTTTTACTCTTCCCGGTAAAAAGTTGTATGTCATTTGCAATTTTGTACATTAGAGAGCAGCATCTTTTCTTATAGTCATCTGCCTCAGATATTTTCTGTTTAGTGTATATAAATAATGTTTTTAAAATATTTTAAAGAATAATATATGTGTGTGAAGTGGAGTAGAGGATATTTTGGAGTACAGCATAACAAGATATGACCTGTCTCATCTCCTTAAATTTTTGTATTTATGATAATGGAAAAAAAGGACCTCTTTAGAAATCTCAAGAGTCCCTGTAGTACCCACTGCTTTTCTCTCAGTTGCAGATCAGTTTCTATACTGTGAAAGTTGCTTGGGTAGGAGTAGGAAAAGGCAAAATTAAGAAAAACTGCTCACCTGGTATATCACCTCTCATTTCTGTTTAACTAAAGCACAGTTAATTGTCCTTGCTTGAAATGTTAATGTCAAAAGGTTTGAAATAGCTTGTTATCTCAGATTTTGCAAATGTAAGAAAAAATACAAATTTGGGCTAAATCTGTACCATGGAAAAATAATCATGTAAGGCATTATATACAATTAAACATGAAGAATTCTATTAACTTTGGTTCATCTTCATAAAGAATTAATTAAATAATTAGATGTATAATGTAATATTGCTCTTATTATCTCTCTTTTGTGCATTGTGACTTCTACTTACAGCCATTTCTAGTCAATCTTTTTCCTAGACATTCTGTTGTTATTGTTGTTTGATTGAGTTGTATTTCATTACTCAGTACAGAAAATATTTAGTCTTTCTATCAGTTCAGTTCAGTTCAGTTGCTCAGTCGTGTCCGATTCTTTGAGACCCCATGAATCGTAGCACACCAGGCTTCCCTGTCCAACACCAACTCCCGGTATTCACTCAGACTCACGTCCATCGAGTCAGTGATGCCATCCAGCCATCTCATCCTCGGTCGTCCCCTTCTCCTCCTGCCCCCAATCCCTCCCAGCATCAGTCTTTTCCAATGAGTCAACTTTTTGCATGAGGTGGCCAAGGTACTGGAGTTTCAGCTATAGCATCATTCCTCCCAAAGAAATCCCAGAGCTGATCTCCTTCAGAATGGACTGGTTGGATCTCCTTGCAGTCCAAGGGACTCTCAAGAGTCTTCTCCAACACCACAGTTCAAAAGCATCAATTCTTCAGTGCTCAGCTTTCTTCACAGTCCAACTCTCACATCCATACATGACCACAGGAAAAACCATAGCCTTGAGAAGACGGACCTTAGTCGGCAATGTCTCTGCTTTTGAATATGCTGTCTAGGTTGGTCATAACTTTTCTTCCAAGGAGTAAGCGTCTTTTAATTTCATGGCTGCAGTCACCATCTGCAGTGATTTTGGAGCCCCAAAATATAAAGTCTGGCACTGTTTCCACTGTTTCCCATCTATTTCCCATGAAGTGATGGGACCGGATGCCATGATCTTCGTTTTTTGAATGTTGAGCTTTAAGCCAACTTTTTCACTCTCCTCTTTCACTTTCATCAAGAGGCTTTTTAGCTCCTCTTCACTTTCTGCCATAAGGGTGATGTCATCTGCATATCTGAGGTTATTGATATTTCTCCAGGCAATCTTGATTCCAGCTTGTGTTTCTTCCAGTCCAGCGTTTCTCATGATGTACTCTGCATATTAAATAAAGTTAATTAATTAAATAAATTAAATAAAGTTAAATAAGCAGGGTGACAATATACAGCCTTGACGTACTCCTTTTCCTATTTGGAACCAGGCTGTTTTTCCATGTCCAGTTCTAACTGTTGCTTCCTGACCTGCATACAGATTTCTCTAGAGGCAGGTTAGGTAGTCTGGTGTTCCCATCTCTTTCAGAATTTTCCATAGTTTATTGTGATCCACACAGTCAAAGGCTTTGGCATAGTCAATAAAGCAGAAATAGATGTTTTTCTGGAACTCTCTTGCTTTTTCCATGATCTGTCTATAAATGTTCAAAATTTGCATTTTAAATCAAAGGTCTTTATTAGCCATGTTTTGGTGCAAAATTACACAAAATTTAATATTATATGCTTTCCAGTAACTTCAAAACGTTTCATAGAGTATTGATTTCAAAAATAGATGTATCTGGGTGGTACTTAAATTTGTGTGGTACACTGGCATTAAAGAATGGTGATCATGAGCAAAGATTTTAGTGCCAAAACAGATCTAAATATGAGCCTAGCTCTGTCATTTGCTTGCCTCATAACTTTGGCAGATTATTCAACTACTCATTCTTTTCTTAAAATCTGTTAAATAGGGATGATAAGAATATCACCTTATGGGGCTGCTGTGAGGATTTAAATAGATAATGTATATAAATTCCTTACCACAGTTCTGGGAAAACAAACAAACAAACAAATTCTTCATCAATATGAACTATTGTTTATATTACTATTACAGTAATTTTCTAACAGTTTCTGGTTCTGACACAAGGCACAAGGAGGCTATAGATGCAATAAGAAAAATACCTCCTTTTTTTTTTTTCCTGGTGGAAGCAGGGGGATGCTATTCCCCAAAGAATTTTGAGTTGTAATTATTTCTTACATTGCATATATCTACGCAAAATCACTGCAGATGGTGATTGCAGCCATGAAATTAAAGGATGCTTATACTCCTTGGCAGGAAAGGTATGACCAACCCAGACAGGGTATTAAAAAGCAGAGACATTATTTTGCCACAAAGGTCCATCTAGTCAAAGCTGTAGTTTTTCCAGTGGTCATGTATGGATGTGAGAGTTGGACTATAAAGAAAGCTGAGCACCGAAGAATTGATGCTTTTGAACGGTGGTGTTGGAGAAGACTCTTGAGAGTCCCTTGGACTGCAAGGAGATTTAACCAGTCCATCCTAAAGGAGATCAATCCTGGGTATTCATTGGAAGGACTGATGCTGAAGCTGAAACTCCAGTACTTTGGCCACCTCATGCGAAAAGCTGACTCATTTGAAAAGACCCTGATGCTGAGAAAGATTGAGGGCAGGAGGAGAAGGGGATGGCAGAGGATGATATGGCTGGATGGCATCACTGACTCAATGGGCATGGGTTTGGGTGGACTCCGGGAGATGGTAATGGACAGGGAGGCCTGGAGTGCTGCAATTCATGGGGTCACAAAGAGTCAGGCACGACTGAGAGACTGAGCTGAACTGAACACATTCATTTGATACTTCTTATATTAGAGTATTAAAAATCTGTATTACTATAAGGCTTTACTTTTTGACCATTTTAAGCTCTAAATCATAGAGATTCCAACTTTATGAAAGAGAACTTTAAGATTTTTAAAATTCAGATGGGGCTTAGCTTCAGGAGTTAGATTTGTGAATGTTTTATAATGTATTTTCTTTAAAATCTCAATATCATCTTTATCTTCTTGGCCAGACTGAAACAGCAATGATTAAAAGGCTTAGGCCAGGGAACTAACACTCTCTGAATGGGGATAGCAACGACCTTGTTTATTTTGATATGAATTTTTATGACATATCCTTAATTATTTATTGTCTATCCCCAAATTGAGGTTATTAGATATTCCTTAATTTCAGAAATATAATGTGAATTTCTTGGTAAATGGATAGCAGATATTTTATATACAAAAAAGTAATGTATTTAAAGCCTTATATTGTTTCGAGATTATTTTCAATCAATGTTATTTTGATCAAGAGAGCTTGAGAGGTTTGCAAAAGCAAATTTTCTATAGTCATTATTTGTTTTCATTAACCACTTAATTTCTGTTTGCCTTTCCAATGCCTATTTCTGAGGACATGAATAAAAATGTGTCATTTAAATAAACCAGGTGCACATGGATTTCAGTTCTCTTCTTATTATACATTACAGCAGACAAGTAGTTAAGCATTTTATACAAAGAGAAACATGAGATATTGTAAATATTGTTTGCAAACTATAATGAGCTTGCAATGAAATCTCTAGCTAAACACAACATTCCAATTATCTCTAAAACTATGCTAGTGTGTTATTATCATTGAGAGTGACATTCATAAGGAATATAAAGCCATCTTCGTGATTCTACACATGAAACTAGATTTGTTGGTATTTACATATGAACATGCACTTGGTTTACATTGTGCTATGAGGCCAGCGACTGGACCATGGCCAGCTGATCTCTCATCCCATTTCAGTTCATTTCAGTCACTCAGCTGTGTCACACTCTTTGTAACCCCATGGACTGCAGCATGCCACGCTTCCCCATCCATCAACAATACTCAGAGCTCGCTCAAACTCATGTCCATTGAGTCAGTGATGACATCCAACCATCTCATCCTCTGTCATCCCCTTCTCCTCCTGCCTTCAATCTCTCCCAGAATCAGGGTCTTTTCTGGTGAGTCAGTTCCTTGCATCAGGTGGCCAAAGGATTGGAATTTCAGCTTCAGCATCAGTCCTTCCAGTGAATATTCAAGACTGATTTCCTTTATGATTGACAGGTTGGATCTCCTTGCAGTCCAAGGGACTCTCAAGAGTTTTCTCCAACACGACAGTTCAAAAGCATCAGTTCCTCAGCACTCAGCTTTCTTTATGGTCCAACTCTCACATCTGTACATGACCACTGGAAGAACCATAGCTTTAACTAGACAGACCTTTGTTGGCAAAGTAATGTTTCTGCTTTTTAAATGCTGTGTAGGTTGGTCATAGCTTTTGTTCCAAGGAACACGCATCTTTTAATTTCATGGCTACAGTCACCATCTGCAGTGATTTTGGAGCCCAAGAAAATAAAGTCTGTCACTGTTTCCACTATTTCCCTGTCTATTTGTCATGAAGTGATGGGACTAGATTCATGTTCTTCATTTATGAATGTTTAGTTTTAAGCTAGCTTTTTCACTCTTCTCTTACGTTTTCATCAAGAGGCTTTTTAATTCATCTTCCCTTTCTGCCATAAGGGTGGTATCATCTGCATATCTGAAGTTATTAATATTTCTCCTGGCAATCTTGATTCCAACTCATGCTTCATCCAGCCCAACATATTGCATAGTGTACTCTTCGTATAACTTAAATAATCAGGATGACAATATACAGCCTTGATGTCCTCCTTTCCCAATTTGGAACTAAGTTAATATTTCTGAGCTTATCTCTTGGAAATGTTAAATATATTACACATGTTCTTATTGATTAATTCACCTTACTACATTCACAGTGTTTGGGAAAATTGGCTACAAGACATGTGATTGCTATTTAGTATCAAGTTTATAAACATGAATAAATAAGCACAAATACAGTCTAAAGTAAGTGTTGTATTCTTAGTAATCATTTCCAAATATTACATAGATATGTTTATATAAATATCAGAATTGATGGAAATGGTAGGATTATGATTTTAGATTCCTGAAACCGTCTCTAAACTCAAGTATTCACACTTTTATCCAAGACTGATGTCTGTATTATTAGTTTAGTTTATTTCTATTTTATATGTGTGTTCTGCTGTGCTAAGTCACTTCAGTCATGTGCAATCCTATAGACTGTTGCCTACCCAGCTCCTCTGTCCATGGGATTCTCCAGGCAAGAATACCAGAGTGGACTGCCATGCCCTCCTCCAGGGGATAGTCCTGACCCTCAAGGATTGAATCCAAGTCTCCTGCATTGCAGACAGATTCTTCACCATCTGAGCCACCAGGAAAGCCCTATTTTATAGTTAATGAAGTATAAAGTGTAATATTTTATATTCACCCTGTAGGCATTTGAAATATAAAGATGAATGCAATTATCCTCTATCAGAAAAGAAAATCTAAATCTAAAGATATTTCAGTTACTTTAATAAAGGCTTATTGCTGCTGCTGCTGCTGTCACTTCAGTCGTGTCCGACTCTGTGCGACCCCATAGACAGCAGCCCACCAGGCTCCCCTGTCCCTGGGATTCTCCAGGCAAGAACATTGGAGTGGGTTGCCATTTCCTTCTCCAATGCATGAAAGTGAAAAGTGAAAGTTGAGCATCTACTAAGTGAAAAAAATCTGAAGATTGAGCAGAGACAAAGATTGATAAAAGTCCCTGTTAACATGGAACTTTTGGTTACAAGCAGAAGACAACAGCAAAATACTTAGGTGATTAATACAGTATCTTATTAATAGACGGTATAAGTTCTATGGGCTTCCCAGGTGTTGTTAGTGATAAAGATCCCGCCTGTCAGTGCAGGAGAGGTAAGAGATGTGGGTTCGATTCCTGAGTCAGGAAGATCACCTGGAGGAGGGCATGACAACCCAGTCCAGTTTTCTTGTCTAGAGAATTCAATGGACAGAGGAGCCTGGTAGTCTACAGTCCATGGGGTTGCAAAGATTCAGACTTGACTGAGGCGACTCAGCAACAGCATCAGTTCTATGGAGGAAAGGTAGAAAGTTAAGCTTGTAAATAGAATGTGTAACTGTAAAGTAGAAAGTTAAACTTGCAAATAGAATGATTAGGAAAAAATTACAAGGTGACATTTGACCAAAAATTTCAAAGAGGAACAGGAGAAAAGTCTGCATATATCTGAAGGAAGACTCCAGATACGTGGAACAGCAAGTTATAGTCCCTGAAGCAGGGGAATGCCTGAAAGCCAGGAGCTAGTAACTAGTGGAGTTGGAGCAGAGTGGTAAAGAGTAATATATGATATTAGAAAATAATGGAAAGGGGAGAGAAAGGCCATTGTCAGTGACTGAAAGGACTTGATGTTTTCCTCTGAATGTGATGCTTTGCTAGGTTCCAGTTCAGTTCAGTTCAGTTGCTCAGTCGTGTCTGAGTCTTTGCAACCCCATGAATTGCAGCATGTCAGGCTTCCCTGTCCATCACCAACTCCCGGAGTTCACTCAGACTCACATCCATCGAGTCAGTGATGCCATCCAGCCATCTCATCCTCGGTCGTCCCCTTCTCCTCCTGCCCCCAATCCCTCCCAGCATCAGAGTCTTTTCCAATGAGTCAACTCTTCGCATGAGGTGGCCAAAGTACTGGAGTTTCAGCTTTAGCATCATTTCTTCCAAAGGACACCCAGGACTGATTGCCTTTAGAATGGACTGGTTGGATCTCCTTGCAGTCCAAGGGACTCTCAAGAGTCTTCTCCAACACCACAGTTCAAAAGCATCAATTCTTCAGTGCTCAGATTTCTTCACAATCCAACTCTCACATCCATACATGACCACAGGAAAAAGCATAGCCTTGACTAGACGGACCTTTGTTGGCAAAGTAATGTTTCTGCTTTTCAATACGAAATACCACACATTGAATGATTTAAACAGTGGTTGGTGGCTTTCTCACTCTTCTGGAGGATGGACACCCAATATCAAGGTGTCATCAGGGCTGGCTTCTGGTGAGGACCCTCGTTCTGACCTGTGTACACCTGCCTTCTTGCTGTGTCCTCACACAGCCTTTCCTCTGTGCACCTGCACTTCTGTATCTCTTTCTAGAGGAGCTCCAGTGTCTCTTCCACTAATCAGGTCAGCAGTTTGGTCAGATTATAGCCCCACCCTTAGGACCTCATGTAACCTTACCTCTTTATCTCCAAGTACAGTTACACTGAGGATTAGGGCTCCAACATATGAGTTTTGTGGGGACAGACTTCAATGACCTGTCTTCCATTCATTCTCCAAACTCAAATCCTTCTAACATGTGAATACATGCATCTGATCACACTACCCAAATGTCTGAACTCATTTCAGAATCAGTTCCAAATCTGAAAGTGAAAGTGAAGTCGCTCAGTCGTGTCTGACTATGCGACCCCATGGACTGTAGCCCACCAGGCTCCTCCATCCATGGGATTCTCCAGGCAAGAATACTGGAGTGAGCTGCCATTTCCTTCTCCAGGGGATCTTCCCAACCCAGGGATTGAGCCCAGGTCTCCCGCATTGCAGGCAGAGGTTTTAACCTCTGAGCCACCAGGGAAGCCCTCCAAATCTGAAGTCTCCTCTAAATATTATCTAAATTATAGATGAAACTTCTGATACAGTTCATCCTTAAACATAATTCCTCTCTAGCTATGAAAACTTAAGAAACCATAGAAGTAATAGTGTGTTTTTGAAATACAATAGTGAGACAGGCATAGATATTCTCATTCCAAAAGGAAGAAATTAGGGAGAAGGGGTAACAGGACCCAGGCATATCTAAAATTTATCTAGGAAAATTATATTACATTTTAAGGCTTTGAGAATAATCTTCTGTGCATTCTACAATCTGGTCCCACTTGGGTGGCAGTGTCACCCCAGCTCTAGGTTTGTCTTATCCTGTGGGCTCTTTGAGATGACCCAATGGCCTGACTAACTCTGTGAAAATGTAGTTTCAGACTCTGAAAAAGGAGGAAGAGCCTTGTCTTCTGGGCCTGTATGCTCTGGGTCACATCCTTGGTGTTCCCTCCAGAACAGATATTCTCAGTTTTTGCAAGATAGGCTGAACATTTTCCAAATCTTTAATTTTTCATTCCTTTTTGCTTAACAGTTCCTTTTCAGTTCATCACTTGCTTCAGAAGAGCATCTCTGTGCCCTCAACACTTTGCTTAGAAACCTTCTGTGCTAAATATCCAATATCATAGCTTACATGTTCTACCTTCTGACAATTCAACCTTGTTCTTAGTCACTGTCTGTCTCCTTCAATTTCCAATAACATGTTCCTTATTTCCAACTGAGACTTTACCACAAGCATCTTTAATGTTCACATCTCTACTAGTATTTTGTTCATGATGATATATGTATTCTCTGAGATGATGGAAGCTTCTGTGTAACTCTCCTCCTTTCTGTCTGAGCTCTCACCAGAATAATCCATGTTTTGACCAGTAACCTAATTCAGTGCACCACAGATGGAAGACCATGGGAGCGTTTTGAGCAGAATAGCAAATCTGATTTATTTTATTAGAATAACTGTGGCATCTACATTAAGAATTGATTGCAGGGAACAAGAATGATAACAGGAAGAGCAGTCAAGAGGCTCTAAAGGCAAAATCAGATTTGTTGATAGAGGATATGTAGTATGGCAGAAAGAGAATCTAAGTTGACTTTAAGGATTCTGGTTTGAGCAAGTTGGAAATACTAGCTATCATTAATTGAGATAAAGAAAGCTGACAGCGGAGAATGTGTAAGTGAGGATAGCAATAATTCTCATTAGAAACATTGAGGATGAGAATATGTTAGCCAACCAAGTGTAGATGACAAGCAGGCAGTTATGTCTGTCTGCAGTTCAGCTCTGGGGGAGATCTGTGTCCATAATTTAGGCAAGAGTGTTTGCTTTTGATGTAGTAACTAAAACTGTAAAATTTCGTGAGATCACTAAAGGAGCAGTCTAGATAGAGAAGAGGTTCAAGGATCTACCCCTGAGATGCTCTAACGTCAGGGGTCCAGTGAGATAGGGATGACCTGCAGAGCTGACTGGGAGAGAGACTAGTGGGGGAGAAAACCAGAACATGAAATGCTGAAAGCAAAGTGAAGAAAGGGCTTCAAAAGGAGGGGGATGAGCAACTAGGTCAAAAGTTGGGTAATAGACCAAGTAAAATCGAGACTGAGAACTGACCACTGGATGAAGCCGCATATGTGTTATCACGGAGTACTGAAAGAGAGGGTACTGTAGAGGAGAGGTCGTGCCAGAAGTCTAAGTAGAGTGAGATCAAGAGAGGATGACAGTGAGGTAACTGGGAGCATGGACCCCATTTTGATGGGTGTGCAGGTCCAGTTCCCTGGATCAGGAAGGTCCCCTTGAGAAGGAGATGGCAACCCACATCAGTATTCTTGCCTAGAGAATTCCTAGGCAGAGGAGACTGGTGCGCTACAGTCCACAGGGTCACAAACAGTCAGACAGGACTGAAGAGACTTAGCAGGCATGCAGAGTAGAAATAGGTTGTATCTGAAGGGATAAGAGGGCTCAAGATTTTTTTTTTGGTTGTTTTTCTGTTCTATTTTTATAAAGATTGCATAAATCGCAACACGTTACAGAAATGACCCAAATAAGGTGAAATGCAGGACGATATAGGAGAGGACAGGAGACTTAATAAAATGAATCCTTTGAGTAGTTGAAGTGAATGGGTTTGGCGCTCAGCGGAGGGCTGATTCTGCCCAGGAACAGAGAGACACCTCTGTTTACAATGAAGAAGGCAGAACATATGGGCATGGAGGAAGAAAGGAAGTAATTTTGTCTAAAACTGAATATAAGGATATGAATTGTCTGTTACGGAGATAAAGAAAAGAGATGGGGAGTAGAGCCAACTAGGATTTTTGAACACTTACAAAATACCACAACTCTGCTTAAGAGCACAGAACAGTGTAAGACAGTTCTCCCTACACTCACAGGCTACGCATGAGGCCACAGATTTAATTTGCATCGTGGTAAATGTCTGCATGTAGTAGCTACAGTTATGCCTTCATCCCTGACATGAATGCGTTCATGGCTACACTCATAAAACAGGAGGCTGGAAAGGGTTATAAGCGCAGAGTACCAAGACTTTTCTCCTTCTCTGAGCTACTGAGGTTTCTCTATGCAGTATGCTTCCCTTCTCTTAAGGGTTTGTTTTATAAAACTCTTTTTGTTTCCTTTTCCTCTGGTATAGCCTTAGAGGCAACAATTAAGTTTGAGTCAGATCAGCTCAGTTTGAAGCCTAGATTCCCAGTTAGCAGTCAAGTGATCTGATCAAGTTAATGAACTTGTCTCAACCCTATCAACAAAATGAAAGTAGTAACGCCTCACATAAATATTGTGAGAGTGGAATTCTTTAATATGTAGATGTGTTTAGAAGAGTATCTGTGCACACAGTGAATGTGCAATCAATATTAGTTATCATATAGCCTATTCTTTTATTGCATGCTATTTTATTCAATATTTTCCACCCAGTGGCTTAGCTTTCCTTCTCATTTTTCTTTTTTTATAACCTTTTCCCTTACTGTTTAGTACAAGTTTCTTTTTTAAAAGATCCCTTTTGCATCTTCCGTTTCTCATTGAAGATAATTCCTCACCGTGAATGTTCTCTTTAACAATAATTATTTTTGTATGTTCTTAAATCTCTGTTTAACATTGGATAAATGGCAACCCACTCCAGTACTCTTGCCTGGAAAATTCCATGGATGGAGGAGCCTGGTAGGCTGTAGTCCATGGGGTCACAAAGAGTCGGACATGACTGAGCAACTTCAATGTCAGTTTCTTTGGGTCTACCTTCTAAATTGGCTGGAGTCAGTGGTGATATCAAAAGCCAGTGATAGCTTCAGAGGCCTGGCTTCTCTACAGCTCTCCCTCCCACCCAGCTGTGCTCTGTTTACTTTATATGGAGAGAGAGCTCCTGGGTCTGGAAGGTGAGAATGTTTGTCTCTTTGTGTCCTTTAACATTGACCATCAATTGACCAATATTAGAGATGAATTTTCTTTTTTCATGACAAGGAATGATATGTATTGAAAGAAGGCAATTTATATATGAATGCATTCTGTAACTAGATACTATGGAGACTCTGGTTAAACAAAATAATCCCTGTTAATTTTTTCTAAAACTATTCCATGATGATCTGCCCAAATAGAAAATATATGGCAATGTTTATGGTGCAGGCTACCTCATCATAGATGAGGAGTCAGTGCTGAGGAGGGTTATGAGAAGGAAATAAAAACAAATAAATTGAGAGAAATATAAACATTCAGAATCATTTTGAAATTAAAAAAAATAATAACTGGAACATGACTGCTTCAGCTATTCAATGCAAGAATTTAAGTTCTACAGAGATAACATTTATCAAACGTACAATTTATGCCAGGTAATGTTCTAGTTCTGTAAGTATATTATCTAATGTATTCTTATCAAAAATATTGTGTAGGTTAAATAATTATCCCAATTTTGTAAGAAGAAATCAAAGATAATAAGATTTATATTGTTGGTACTATGTTACACAGATAGTGAGTAGCAGAGTTTCAAGGCAGCGTAACTCCAGAGTGCCTGACCTTAAACTGAATATGGGACATTTTAAATTTGAATCCTATTAGCATGACTTCAATCTTTATGTAGCAGGCAGCATGATTAGTATATAAAACATTGAGGAAGACCCAGTCTTGCCACTTATTATCTGTGTGCTCTGAGGTTTATGATTAATAATTATTTTCATATTTGAATAATTAATGATTAGCTTCTTACTCCTTGGAGGAAAAGTTATGAGCAACCTAGATAGTATATTCAAAAGCAGAGACTTACTTTGCCGACTAAGGTCCGTCTAGTCAAGGCCATGGTTTTTCCAGTAGTCATGTATGGATGTGAGAGTTGGACTGTGAAGAAGGCTGAGCGCCAAAGAATTGATGCTTTTGAACTGTGGTGTTGGAGAAGATTCTTGAGAATCCCTTGGACTGCAAGGAGATCCAACCAGCCCATTCTGAAGGAGATCAACCCTGGGATTTCTTTGGAAAGAATGATGCTAAAGCTGAAACTCCAGTACTTTGGCCACCTCATGCGAAGAGTTGACTCATTGGAAAAGACATTGATGCTGGGAGGGATTGGGGGCAGGAGAAGAAGGGGACGACAGAGGATGAGATGGCTGGATGGCATCACTGACTCGATGGACACGAGTCTGAGTGAACTCTGGGTGTTGGTAATGGACAGGGAGGCCTGGCGTGCTGCGATTCATGGGGTCGCAAAAAGTCGGACATGACTGAGCGACTGAACTGAACTGAACTGAATAATTTCTAATCCATAACATGGCTTTAAGAAATAAATTAAAAATGGATAATAAGTACATAGTACAATATTTTACTCATATTAAGTATTCAGGAAATATTTCCTTCTCTCCTTTAGTATTCCCATCTGTCTTTCTGCAAACGATGCTGGCTTGTCTAAAGCCCCTTCTCATTAGTGATAGCAACCTTTTTTTTCCACCATCTGACAAATATTTAATGAGTTCCAGGGATATGAGTGTCTTTTGTAAAAATTACTAGCCCATGGTCTGTACTCTTTAGTCCCTACTAATCTTTATCAGGCCCCTATGTAAAACCTAGGGCCTTTAAAACATCTTTCCTAGCACTCTGAGCAAAAGTACTCCTCAATTCTTCCAGAACTTAATTGGTATCTTATCAGTTGGTTCTGAGCAATTTACTTCCTCCCTTTGTGCAGTCCCTTTGTGCTGTATGTCTTTGAACTTGCATGGTTCCTGGCTGGCTAGGAGGTGATGGGGTGTGACATCTGCCTTGTTTAAATCAGCACAGCGCCTTGTACATGCTAAATATTTACCAACTTTCTCATGGATAAAATCAACAAAGTATTTTTCACCTTGGAATTCATTTTGAAAAAAATTTCCAACTAATTATGTGCCACTCTTCACTGCAACTTGATTACCCCAGGTTGCATTACATCTGGATTGCTCACGCTTCTCTTCTGGCTTTTCATTTCACTCCATTTTCTAGATTTTTTAAACATGATGAAAAATAAAAAATCAAAATTGTTTTCAGCTGGGTTGAAAAAGAGCCATAACTTTATCCTTAACTCCAAAGTTAAAGGGGAAAATAGAAATGATTGATGAGAATGCTGTACATTAGAAGAGTGTCTTCTCCTCAAAAGTACATTCTATGCCTCCAAAGGAGAGGTGTAAATAATAGGATTCATTCAGCACAGGCTGAAACACAGTCCAGGCTGTAATGCCTCCTGAAATAAGGGTGGGTAGCACACAGAAGTCATCTATTCACATAGAGAGTTGAATGAATATGTGTGGTGGCCAGGGCAAGAGATTGAGTGAGAATTCAGGCTGGCTGAATGTAATTAGAGTTGAGAATTGTATTAAAATGCAGTCAGGATAACTAGGTAAGCATCAGCATTACTGTAAAGGCTAGATATTCATGATCGAAAGTTGGCTTATCCTAGGCCAACATGTGCAGGCAGAAATGCACCATTCCTCTAGGACTGACTGAGACTTTTGAAATGATTTCTGAATATGGTCTGGTCTAAATTATAGCTGTTCTTTCTTTCACAGTACACCACTAAATGGAACATTGCTTCCTTCTGGAAGAACATGGAATTTGAGTTTCCCAATAGTTTGCAGAAATTATATCTTTTTACTGATCTCTGTGTCAATCCATTGTCTTGATGTTTGGTCATGTACATCACAGAATTTATTGGAAATATAATGAACAAAAAGTTAATTAATGTTTTCCATTGGTTTTATTTGTGTTTATATATAAATAAATATAAGAGCCTCTTGATGAAAATGAAAGAGGAAAGTGAAAAAGTTGGCTTAAAGCTCAACATTCTGAAAACTAAGATCATGGCATCTGGTCCCATCACTTCATGGCAAATAGATGGAAAAATAATGGAAACAGTGACAGACTTTATTTTCTTGGGTTCCAAAATCACTGCAGATGGTGACTGCTGCCATGAAATTAAAAGATGCTTGTTCCTTGGAAGGAAAGGTATAATCAACCTAGACAGCATATTAAAAAGCAGAGACGTTACTTTGCTAACAAAGGTCCACCTTGTCAGGGCTACGGTTTTTCCAGTAGTCATATATAGATGTGAGAGTTGGACTATAAAGAAAGCTGAGCACTGAAATTGATGCTTTTGAACTGTGTTGTTGGAGAAGACTCTTGAGAGTTTCTTGGACTGCAAGGAGATCCAACCTGTCAATTCTAAAGGAAACCAATACTGAATATTCACTGGAAGGACTGATGCTGAAACTCCAATACTTTGGCCACCTGATGCAAAGAACTGATGCATTGGAAAAGACCCTGATGCTGGGAAAGATTGAAGGTGGGAGGAGAAG
Organism: Ovis aries; assembly: GCF_016772045.2. Classification (NCBI taxonomy): domain Eukaryota; kingdom Metazoa; phylum Chordata; class Mammalia; order Artiodactyla; family Bovidae; genus Ovis; species Ovis aries. The sequence goes on along the minus strand of NC_056054.1, from coordinate 47,591,114 downwards.
GGGACAACAGAGGATAAGATGGTTGGATGACATCACCGATAGGATGGACATGAATTTGAGTATACTCCGGGAGTTGGTGATGGACAGGGAAGCCTGGCATGCTTCAGTTCATGGGGTCGCAGAGTTGGAAACAACTGAGTGACTGAACAGAACTGAACTGATAAATATATGCATATTTTTATATTAATTTTTTGGGTTTTAAAGATTTCAATTTTATCATAACATTAGTGATTCCATTGGGCCAAAGACATTTGATGTTTGATATCTAGAAATTACTTATTAATACTATATGATAATTTTCTTGTGTAATTACTTCATGTCACATTTATAATAGGTTGAGAAGAAAGGAAATGTGTAAAATGAAAGATAAATAAATGAATAAATCATATGGAGAGCAATAAGAAGGAAATTAGTAATAAAACAAACAAGAAAAGAAAGGTGAGGTAAGGAAAAGGAAAGGAAGCAAGATTAGGTTGAAGTAAAAGCATAAAGGACAAAGGAACCATCTGAGATAAGACTATTTATAAGACTGGAAAAACTGTTACAAACCTAGACAGTATATTGAAATGCAGAGACATTACTTTGCCTACAGGTCAGTATAGACAAAGCTATGGTTTTTCCAGTAGTCATGTACAGATGTGAGAAATGGACCATAAAGAAGGCTGAGTGCTGAAGAATTGATGCTTTCAAAATGTGGTGTTGGAGAAGACTTTTGAGAGTCCCTTAGATAACAAGATCAAATAAGTCAATTCTAAAGGAAACCAATACTGAATATTCACTGGAAGGACTGATGCTGAAGCTGAAGCTCCAATACTTTAGCCACCTAATAAGAACTGACTCATTGAAAAAGACCCTGATACTGGGAAAGATTGAAGGCAGGAGAAGGGGACGGCAGAGGACAAGATGCTGGTTGGCATTGCTGACTCAATGGACATGAGTTTGAGCAAACTCTAGGAGATGGAGAAGGAAAGGGAAGCCTGGTGTGCTTCAGTCCATGGGGTCACAAAGAGTTCGTACACAACTGAGTAAACAAGGACAACAAAGGCTGGAAATGATTAATGCTTTTCTTTAATTTTATGTGCATTTCCTTTTTATTAGTATAAGCAGTTAGTACTTATGATTTTTGTTTCATGTCATTAGAACAATGCTGCTGCTGCATCGCTTCAGTCATGTCCAACTCTGTGTGACCCCATAGACGGCAGCCCACCAGGCTCCCCGGTCCCTGGGATTCTCCAGGAAAAATCACTGGAGTGGGTAGCCATTTCCTTCTCCAATGCATGAAAGTGAAAAGTGAAAGTGAAGTCACTCAGTCATGGCCAACTCCCAGCAACCCCATGGACTGATACCTACCAGGCTCCTCCAAATATGGGATTTTCCAGGCAAGAGTACTGGAGTGGGTTGCCATTGCCTTCTCTGATTAGAACAATATTTACTAGTAATGATACCTAATACCTATGTAACTAACATATTCTTTCCAAAACAGTTGTTTCACTCATGCATCACATCTCTTTTACAGGTTCACAATTAGTTCAGTTCAGTTCAGTTGCTCAGTCGTATCTGACTCTTTGCAACTCCATGAACTGCAGCATACCAGCCCTCCCTATACATCACCAACTCCCAGAGTGCACCCAAACTCATGTCCATTGAGTTGGCAATGCCATCCAACCATCTCATTCTCTGGTGTCCCCTTCTCCTCCTGCCCTCAATCTTTCCCAGCATCAGAGTCTTTTCATATAAGTCAGCTCTTTGCATGAGGTGACCAAAGTATTGGAGTTTCAGCTTCAACATCAGTCCTTCCAATGAACACCCAGGACTGATCTCCTTTAGGATGGACTTGTTGGATCTCCTTGTAGCCCAAGGGACTCAAGAGTCTTCTCCAATACCACAGTTCAAAAGCATCAATTCTTCGGTGCTCAGCTTTCCTCACAGTCCAACTCTCACATCCATACATGACTACTGGAAAAACCATAGCCTTGACTAGACGGACCTTTGTTGGCAAAGTGATGTCTCTGCTTTTTAAAATGCTGTCTAGGTTGGCCATAACTTTCCTTCCAAAGAGAAAGCGTCTTTTAATTTCATGGCTGCAGTCACCATCTGCAGTGATTTTGTAGCACAAAAAATAAAGTCAGCCACTGTTTCCACTGTTTCCCCATCTATTTCCCATGAAGTGATGGGACCAGATGGCATGATCTTCGTTTTCTGAATGTTGAGCTTTAAGCCAACTTTTTCACTTTCCCCCTTCACTTTCACAAAGAGGCTCTTTAGCTCTTCTTCACTTTCTGCTATAAGGGTGATGTCATCTGCATATATGAGGTTATTGACTTTCTCCCAGTGATCTTGATTCTGGCTTGTGCTTCTTCCAGCTGAGCATTTCTTATGATGTACTTTGCATATAAGTTAAATAAGCAGGGTGACAATATACAGCCTTGACATACTCCTTTTCCTATTTAGAACCAGTCTAATTGTTGCTTCCCAACCTGTATATAGATTTCTCAAGAGGCAGGTCAGGTGTTTTGGTAATTCCCATCTCTTTCAGAATTTTCCACAGTTTATTGTGATCCACACTGTCAAAGGCTTTGGCATAGTCAATCAAGCAGAAGTAGATGTTTTTCTGGAACTCTCTTGCTTTTTCGATGATCCAGTGGATATTAGCAATTTGATCTCTGGTTCCTCTGCCTTTTCTAAAACCAGCTTGAACATCTGGAATTTCATGGTTCATGTATTGTTGAAGCCTGGCTTGGAGAATTTTGAGCATTCCTTTACTGGTATGTGAGATGAGTACAATTGTGCAGTAGTTTGAGCATTCTTTGGCATTGCCTTTCTTTGGGATGGTAATGAAAGCTGACCTTTACCAGTCCTGTGGCCACTGCTGAGTTTTCCAAATGTGGTGGCATATTGAGTGCAGCACTTTCACAGCAACATCTTTTAGGATTTGAAATAGCTCAGCTGGAATTCCATCACTCCCACTAGCTTTGTTCTTAGTGATGCTTCCTAAGGCCCACTTGACTTCACACTCCAGGATGTCTGGCTCTAGGTTTGCGATAATCTCAAAAAATAAGACCTCTTTTAATCTAAATACATTTGCTTTAATTTTTAATTTTTTTTCTGTAATTTTAAAATACCAATAGTTTAAAATATATCAACATCCATATGCCAGTACATTGAATTAACCATTTGAAAATATTGATTCACTTCACTTATAAAGGAGAAATAATATATGAAATTAAGCGTTTACTCCTAGTTCCCTTTCATGATTTCTACTTGTAATTATACTCAGTGTATATACTTCCTACATTTTTGTACATTTTTATTGTATATGCTTAATCATAACTTACAGAATATTCTGTATATTTTAAGCATTTTTGAAAATAGCATCATACTTTCATACTGCATGCTACTTCCCAATCATCTTTTTTTTTCCTTTAAACATTTATCACATTGGAAATAAGTGGGATCAATACATATAATTTATACTTTAAGACTTTGTTTTTTAGAGCAATTTTGGAGTCATAGTAAAAGTAATAATAGTGTGGAATATTTTTTCACATGCATATTGCCATCTATATATCTTCTTTGGGGCTTTCCAGTTGGTTCAGTGATAAAGAAAATCCCTTCCGACACAGGAGAGGCAGGAGATGTAGGTTTGATCCCTGGGTCAGGAAGAACTCCTGGAGGAGGAAATGGCAGCCTTCTCCAGTATTCTTGCCTGGAAAATAGAATAGACAGAGGACCCTGGCAGGCCACCACCTATAGGGATGCAAACAGCTGGACACAACTGAGCAAAGAGTACATTTTATTCATATCTTCTTTGGTGAAGTGTCTTTTAAAGTCTTTGGTACATTTTTTTTTTAATCAGGTTATTTAGTTACTTTGAATTTTAAGCATTATGTGTATATCTTGGTTAATAGTTTCTATCAGATATGTCTTTGACAAGTATATCTTCCCAGTCTGTGGCGTGTGACTGATTTCTTGACATGGTCGTTTGCAGGACAGATGTTTTTAATTTCAATAAAATCTACCTTATCAATTGTATCTTTCATGGATTGTGCCTTTGGTGTTACATCTAAAGAGTATTGCCGTACGGAAGGTTACCTAGGTTTTCTATGTTACCTTCTAGGAGTTTTATAGTTTTGCATTTTGCACTTATAAGTCCTTTCAGTTAATTTTTGTGAAGAGTGTAAAGTCTTTGTTTAGATTCATTTTTTCATATTGTCCAGGTATTCCAGGATAATTTTTTGAAAAGACTGTCTTTGCACTATTGTATTACCTTTGCTTCTTTGTCAGAGATCCGTTGACTTTATTTATGTGGGTCTGTTTCTGGCTCTCTATTCTGCTCAGTTGATCAATTTGCCTGTTCTTCCACCACTGATTATATTATTATATTATTATTTTGCACACAACCTTTTTTTAATAGTAGCTGATATTGATATACATTAAAAAAAAAAGTGAAGTAAAATTGTTAGTCACTCAGTTGTGTCTGAGTCTTTGCGACCCATGGACTGTAGCCTGCCAGTCTCCTCTGTCCATGGAATTATCCAGGCAAGAATACTGGAGTGGGTTGCCATTCCCTTCTCCAGGGGATCTTCCTGGAGAAAATCAAATTGAGGTCTCTTGCTTTACAAGTGGATTCTTTACCATCTGAGCCAAGACCCTATTAAATATTTTTTCTGCAGTTGAGGCTGCTACCTTATAACCTAACAGTTCATAAATCCAAAATTTATCCAGGTTTTTGCTGTTTCAAACTATCTGATCTTTGCTAAACTTCCCTGTGCATATGTGAGATTTTTTTTTTCTCCTAACACACAGGTTCTCAACCATGAATGCACAATGAAATCATCTGGGAAGCTTTTGAATATATTTAGTTTTCTGTAGTAGGGCACATGCATTGGACTGTTTTAAGAACATCCCAGATGATTCTAATATGCATCCAATTTTTGAGAACCACTACTCTTGTCTGGGGCAGGGAGTCTCAAACTTTAATATGCTTATAAATTACCTAGAGATCTCATTAAACTCTAGCTTTTGATTAGTAGACGTGAGTGCACCTGAGATTCTGAATTTGTAACAAACTCCCAGGTGATGAAGGACCACACTTTACAAAAACTTGTTTCCACATAGATAATGTTTAGAAATGAAATTATATGGACATATGTGGATTTTTAGTTTTAGCTATTTTCAAATTATAGATTTACACTGATTTCATCATTGTATGATATTTTGCTTTCTGATATTCACATCACCTTGGTATTTTCTAATTTTTCAAACTTTACCAGTATTGTAGATTTGAAATTATGCTGTTTTAATTGAAAGCTTCCTATTAATGAATTTCTACTTCTTGTCAAAAATTAAACTTTTAAGTTTATTCTTTTATGAATTTTCTGTTTGTGTCTTTATCCATATTTATTAGTCTATTCTTTTTTTATTTCTTTTTTTCACTTATTAAACTGTTGATAGTTTCAGTGTATCAGGATATGAATTTTTTTATGTGCTTACATTCATTATAGTACCTGCTAGAGATGTGTGGCTTCACTTGAATGTTTTATGGTGTCTCCATTTGCATAAGTATGTATGTTTTATGTCTTCAGTTCAGTCACTCAGTCATGTCTGACTCTTTGTGACCCCATGAACTGCAGCATACCAACCTTTCCTGTCCATCACAAACTGCCGAAGCTTGCACAAACTGCTGTCCATTGAGTCAGTGATGTAGTGCAACCATCTCATCCTCTGTCATCTCCTTCTCCTCCTGCCTTCAATCTTTCTTATCATCAGAGTTTTTTCCAGTGAGTCAGTTCTTTGCATCAGGTTGCCAGAGGATTGGAGTTTCAGCTTCAGCATCAGTCCTTGCAATGAACACCCAGGACTGATTTCCTTTAGGATGGACTGGTTGGATCTCCTTGCAGTCCAAGGGACTCTCAAGAGTCTTCTCCAACACCACAGTTCAACAGCATCAATTCTTAAGCGCTCAGCTTTCTTTATAGTCCAGCTCTCACATCCATACATGACTGCTTCAAAAACCATAGCTTTGACTAGGTGGACCTTTGTTAGCAAATTAATTTCTCTGCTTTTTAATATGCTGTCTAGGTTGGTCATAACTTTTCTTCCAAGGAACACGCGTTCTTAATTTCGTGGCTGCAGTCATCATCTGTGGTGATTTTGGAGCCCAGGGAAATAAAGTCTGTCACTATTTCTATTGCTTTCCCATCTATTTGTCATGAAGTGAGGGGCTCGGATGCCATGATCTTCGTTTTCTGAATGTTGATCTTTAAGCCAACTTTTTCACTCTCCTCTTTCATTTCATCAAGAGAATCTTTACTTCTTCATTTTCTGCCATAAAGATATTGTCATCTGTATATCTAAGGTCTTTTATGTCTTACTCCTTTCCAATTTCAATATATATAATTCTAAACATTTAAATATTTAGATTTTAACATTTAGGCATTAATATTTAGGCTGTCCATCTTATTTTGTGCATAATATGAGGTCAAAATCTGTTTTATGTTTTTTTTCTAATGTAGCCATTGTACTAGCACCACTGATTAATGGTATGTTCTTCTTCTCTGAGCTATAATCTCTGTTATCATATTCAAAACTTCTGTGTGTGCTCTGTGCATGTTATGTGCTTTGTATGTATCAGTTTCACTCTGGTCTGTTTTTTTCTGCCAGAGTTTTATAACTTCTCTTGAGAGTATGATAGAATAAATTACTCTTTATTTTTTTCTTAGTCAAGATTATCTTGGCTATTTTTCATTCTTTACCTTTCAATATTAATAATAGGTGAATCTTATTGAATTACGTGAATAAAAGTAGAAGTTTTAATATATGATTGTATCAAATTTGCAATTTATTGTGGGAAGAATTAATATTTTTTGTAGTTGAACTGAATTCTCATCAATTTCAATATATATAACTTCTTTTGAATGGTTAGTGACTCTTTCAGAGAAGTGACTCTTTTGGAGAATGGCAAGGACTCTTGCCTGGAAAATCCCATGGATAGAGGAGCCTGGTAGGCTGCAGTCCTTGGGGTCACTAAGAGTCGGACACGACTGAGCGACTTCATTTTCACTTTTCACTTTCATGCATTCGAGAAGGAACTGGCAACCCACTCCAGGGTTCTTGCCTGGAGAATCCCAGGTAGCGGGGAGCCTGGTGGGGTGCTGTCTATGGGGTCGCACAGAGTCCAACACGACTGAAGCGACTTCGCAGCAGCAGTAGCAGTGACTCTTTTGGATCTTTGTTTCCAATACTCTGCATTTCTAAGTTATTTCCTAATCTTACTAAACTGGCTAGGTATACTTTAAAATGTATAATGTGTACAGTATAATGTAAAATAGAATAAAAATGAGCTTCTTTATCATATTTCAGTTTTAATGAAAGATATCTATAATACTTAACACAGATGTCTATAACAATTAAAGATAATTATTTGTGAATTTCTGGTAGATCCTTTTAGTCATATTGTACAAGAAAGTTTCTATTCCTAGTTTGTAACTTTTTTGTTATAAATTATATTGTTTTTTCTTATATAACTTGTTCTCTATTTCTACTGACATATAATGTATACTTTTTCAGTCTGTTTCTGTGAAGTATTAAGTTGATAAATTTTTGAACAGTATTCTCTTGGAACAAGGCAAGCTTTTTTATGTATACATTTCTGGATTCGCTGGGTGGATTCACTATTTTAATTTAAAATGTTCTGTGTTCATAAGTGAAATTACATTTCTTGTACAGTCCATGTCCATATTTAATATCATTTTATATCAGTTTCATAAAATGAATTGGTGGTGTTTTCTTCCTTTTGTTTTTAGGAATAGGCTTGTAAGATAATTATTTCCTTGCATTTTGTTTCTTTAATCTTCTTTTGGTGAGTTATAAGATATAGAGATCAGAACTCCTTAGATATTGGTTGAATTCTTCTATAACACTGTCTGAGCATATTTTTTATTTGTTACTCATAGGACATCCAAATAAGTTGTTTCTATAGGCAGACCACAGTCTCTAAAAACTTGTTCTCCTCTAACCTGTATTTCTGCCATCTTCAATATGTGATTTCCAGTTTCCAAGATCATGTACATCAAGCTGTGTAGGGGGAAATTACATGGAGAATCATTCATGGGAATTTTTTGAGGGTGCAAGCCTAGAAGTAGCACACATCACGTCTGCTCACATTCTGCTGTTTAAAGCTCAGGCCTAAGCAACTACAAAGGATTCTGAGAAACAGAATCTAGTCATGGCCAAGAGGAGAACATGGATTTGTTGATCAATTAGCAGCCTTGCTACACCCAGAGAGGAACAGATTATATGTCTGTTCTTTACTACAAAAGTTTGCTTTTTCTTCAATATTTTTTTAATCTTCCCTTTTTAAAAAGTACCATTCAGTAGCAAGCACACAACTCAGTTCCTTAAGTTGCCATTTGAGTATTAAAGCTCTCAGACTGATAGAAACAGTTTGATATTATAGCCATAACACGATTCTCCTGACTCCCTACCAAAAGCAGGATGTTATATACATAATAAGTCTTCTCATCAGCTGGTGACTCTGCTGTCATTCAGTATGTATTTTCTTTGATAAAATAATGAACTAGCAAAAATCAGCCATAATCACTGCTGTTTTTGCAATATGTTCAAAAGGCAGGTGGTCATCCCATCTCTGGAGATTAAAAACAAATCAGAGATAAATGTGGCAAAAAAAAAAAAGGGAAACCAGGGCAGAAAGTGTGTGGGTTTAAGTGTTTAGTGAAACAGGATGAGGACTCTTATGTTACTCATCAACTGAGAAGCATATTTCCATCTGTTTATACTAACACATTGATTCGGATGCATACACTGTGACTGCTGTAATGCACACAAACTCACAAAAATTTGCTTAGGTAAAAACACTTGATGTACTCCTCGTATTATGGTGGAAAAGGCAAATATAAAATTGATTAATGGAATTTTCAAATAGCAGAAAATAGTCTCTCTCTCTCTCTTCTTTTTTCCCTTCAGATCACTTCATTTGCTCAGTTGTGTCCGACTATTTGTGATCCCATAGACTGCAACACTGCAGGCTTCCCTGTCCATCACCAACTCCCGGAGCTTGCTCAAATTCATGTCCATCAAGTCAAAGATGTTATTCAGCTATTCTTTGCATTCCTGGAATTCAACAAGAACTTATTTTGTCCCATTATCTTGTGAACATTCAATAAGGGAAGTCGCTCAGTCGTGTCTGATCCCATGAACTGTAGCCTGTCAGGCTCCTCCTTCCAGGAGGAGGATTTTCCAGGCAAGAATACTGGAGCAGGTTGCCATTTCCTTCTCCAGGGGATCTTGCTGATCCAGGGATCAAACCTGGGTCTCCCGCACTGCAGGCAGGCTCGTTACCATCTGAACCACTAGGGAAGTAAACACTCAGGGGAAACATAATAAATAATCATTTGCCCATGTTCTTTACTGTGTTCACAGTCTTTTACTTGGATGTGTTTCTTCATGTACAAATGTGTAGATTTCTTCAGTGGCTCAGAGGTAAAAATCCACCTCTAGTCCACTAGACGCAGGAAATGTGGGTTTGATCCCTGGGTTGGGAATTATCCCCTGGAGGAGAGAATGGCAATTTACTCCAGTATTCTTGCCTGGAGAATCCCATGGACAGAAGAGCCTGGCAGGCTACAATCCATGGTGTTGCAAAGAGTTGGACACAACTGAAGTGACTGAGCAGTCACGTACCCATATACAGCGCAGCATAAAGTCAGAGAACACAGCAGTTGAAAATGCTTACAGCATATTTGACACAAGAATTCCCCCAAATGTAGTAATCTCTTGTCTAATCCTACTGCTCTTCCATATTCTCTTAGAATTTTTTGATGACTGGGAATTTATATTCTTATAAATATTCTCTTTCATTGTATGGACATTCTTGGTTAGGATACTTCACTATAATGACCTGAAAGCTACCACTATTCTGTCCACAAGAACAACCTAGAATAAATCCACAAATCCATTCAAAATGTTTTCCTTCTTTCCATTTCTTACCTTTATGTAAACATCCTTAGCTCCTTCAGCTGTGTCTTTATAAGGTGTTAAGTTTGGTGCACTTTGAACCAGAGATCAAATTGCCAACAACCATTGGATCATCGAAAAAGCAAGAGAGATCATGGCACCTGGTCCCATCACTTCATTGCAAATGGGAAAACAGTGGAAACAGTGAGAGACTTTAGTGTTTTTTTGTTTGTTTGTTTTTTTGGAGGGGGGCTCTAAAATCACTGCAGATAGTGACTGCAGCCATGAAATTAAAAGACGCTTGCTCCTTGGAAGAAAAGTTATGACCAACTTAGACAGCTTATTAAAAAGCAGAGACATTACTTTACCAACAAAAGTCCATCTAGTCAAAGCTGTGGTTTTTCCAGTAGTCATGTATGGATATGAGAGTTTTAGTATAAGGAAAGCTGAGTGCTGAAGAATTGATGCTTTTGGACTGTGGTGTTGGAGAAGACTCTTGAGAGTTCCTTGGACTGCAAGGAGATCCAACCAGTCTATCCTAAAGGAACTCAGTCCTGAGCATTCACTGGAAGGACTGATGCTGAAGCTGAAACTCCAATTCTTTGACCACCTGATGCAAAGAATTGACTCATTGGAAAAGACCCTGATGCTGGGAAAGATTGAAGGCAGAATGAGAAGGAGATGGCAGAGGATGAGATGCTTGGATGGCATCACTGACTTGATGGACATGAGTCTGAGTAAACTCCAGGAGTTGGTGATGGACAGAGAAGCCTGGTGTGCTATAGTCCATGGGGTTTCAAAGAGTCAGACACAGTTGGACAACTGAACTCAACTGATGATTGATGCAAACATAATTTCTGTTTTGGACCATGAATTTTAAATCATTTTAACTGGGCTCAAACACATCTTTATTAAGCAAAATAGTAAACATTACAATCAACACATTTTTGCCAACAAGAAATAAGTTTGTTTATTTCTGTAGCATAAAAATCCACGCTTCAGGATTCACTGAATACTTGGAAAGCATTATCTGTGTCCTGCCAGTTGTAGAAGCATTTTCTTTGCAAAACGTTGTCGAGATGCTTTAAGAAGTGGCAGTCATTTGGTGAGAGGTCAAGTGAATATGGCAGATGAGGTAAAACTTCGTAGCCCATTTAGTTCAACTTTTGAAGCATTGGTTATGTGACATGCATTTGGGCATTCATTTTGCTGAGTATACTTCTGAGATGTAATGGTTTCTCTGGGATTCAGAAAGATATAGTGGATAGGGCCAGCAGCAGCCCACCAAATGTGACCAGGACCCCTTTCTTTTTACAAGTTTGGCTTTGGGAAGTGCTTTGGTGCTTGTGAGACACTCACTTGTTGAGATTTTTCACCTTTCCAATTTGCTTCAAATGCCAAATGACCATAGAATGGTTGATGTTGAGTTCATTGGCAACTTCTCATATAATTGTTAGAGGATGAGCTCTGATTGCTCTCAGTTGGTAGTTAACTTCTGATGGCCAACCACTGTGCTCCTCATATCCAAGGCTCCCGACTACTTTGCAAAACTTCTTGAACCACCGCTGCACTGTACCTTTGTTGGCAGTTCCAGGTCCAAGTGTGTTGTTGATGTTTCAAGTTGTCTCCACTTCTTTAGGACCCATTTTGAATTTGAATAAGAAAATCATTCAAATTTCCTTTTTGTCTAACATCAATTCTGTAATCTAAAATAAATTTAAAACAAGCAGCAAGCACTAAGTTATTAGAAAAAATACATAGAGCAAGAAATGTACATTAAAATAAAATGTAACATAACATTTATTTAAGAATGTATTCCAATATAAAACAGCAAAATTCAACAATGCAAAACTGCAATTACTTTTGCACCAACCTGATATTGTTATAATTATATTAATATTATTGTTTTATATAATGTATATTTATACATATTAAATGCATACACATTATATACATTATATTTATAAATATTATATATATTTATAAATTATAATTGATAAGATTATAATAATATAATATTAAAATGTTGCCCTGGTATCTCAGGTGTTAAGGAATCTGCTTGAAATGCAAGAGACCTGGGTTTGATCCCTGGTCTGAGTGACTAACAGTTTTCACTTTTTATAGGGTCTGGGCCCTTTACCATTCTGACCAACCTCTAATTGAAAATAATGTATCAGTTTGTCACTCTTAAATTGTAATTACTATGACTAAGCACGTGACTCCTGATATGGTTTTATTAATAAACATCCAAGATGTTGAAAATTGAGGAAAGGAAAGACCCAGACATAGATCCCCATGCCTTTTGCTAACATTCTTCCTTCATACTTGAATCTGCCCACCAACATTGATAGTATTCTTCCTGGCTGTGCAGGCTTCTTGTCCATGCTTCTCCATTCTATTGCTTAAACTATCATTAACAATTGTCAAATGAATTCTATATACACTCAATACATTCATAGAATTCCCTTTATCTATTATGCTATTCAATCTACCCAGAAAAGCTACTCTACAATGAGGAATGTTTGCTGTGTGCTGTGCTCTGTTGATGAGTCATGTCCAGCTCTTTGCAACCCCATGAACTATACGTAGTCTATCAGGCTCCCCTGTCCATGGGGTTTCCCAGGCGAGGATACTGGTGTTGGTTGACATTTCCTTCTCCAGGGGATCTTCCCAACCCAGGAACTGAACCCAGGTGTACTGCCTTGGCAGGTGGATTCTTTACCACTGAGCAACCTGGTGAGCCAAGGCATTTAGAATTGGTAAAAACATTCAATATCTTCTGAACACTTACTGTGTGCTAAGTATGATCCTTTAGGATACTCAGAGAATATATGGAATAGTTCCTCTATTCATATGAGTTCTCCAGAAATCTGTAGGAAAAATATACATAAATTGAATATGTGTATATGTATGTATATTTTGTAATGTAATTGTGTGTCTTATGATTAGATTTGCCCCTTTACCACATTCTATCATTAGCAAAGTTACATAATTATGTTACAAAATACACACAATCCAATTGAACATTTATCAACTATATCACAAATACACATGTGTATATATATTCATAATATACATATATACACATAATATAAATGTGTATAATATGTACATATGATGGATATAGCTCATTGATTATACAGTTTATATATTCTGCTCAAAAATAGTGATGTAATCCAACAAATTTCACTATTTATATGGATTTTTTATATTGTTTTATCATGATTTATAAGGAATTACCTATGAAGACTTTCACTACGACTGATGAAAATGTCCATTAGAATAGTAACTCGATACAAGACATTATACAATGTTTACTCTACTCGATGGAAATGAATGAGTTAAAGAGACAACTACATTTGCAAAGCCAGAAGAATTATGAGTACCTGAAATTTCCAGAGTTCTTGTGATTCATATTTAAATGTAAGTCCCAAAAGCTAGCCCCAGTATAAAACAGTTTCTGGCAAGAGATGGACTTTTTTCCAATGAATAATTTAAAATGGAACTTTCTCCATGTGAACTGTCTTATATCTTGGCAATGGGCAGAGTATTTCAATAATTTATACAATTTTGAATATAATATAGTTAATGCTATAAAAGCAATTTCTTTGATATTGAATTATAAGAGAATGCACTTAGGCCACTGTGACTAATGATCTAGGGGCCAGCAATGTAGCAAATTACCTTTTAACCCAATTTTAGAGAGAATCTGTGCATATAACCATAAGACTGCACTGAGATATCTTGGCATATAATTACACAACATTTGGTTGTTACATTATAAGCACAAATAAAACATTCTTTTTGAGAAAATCAGATGATGTTTTAAAACATGTTTTAAAAGTATATAATTTGGGGAGGAGCAAAATATCAAAGTGAATCATGATTTTATTATTTAAATTTCTGAATAAGAGCTGTTCTCAGAATATGTCCTAAGGCGAAACTCTAGTCACTCTGGAGATGTCATCATAGTTATTCCATGACAGGTGAGCAACCACACGTTAGTGTGATAATGCACAGCTTTTATGAGAAATCGAGCAATGTAATGTGAAAATGAGTCTTTCAAGTCAAATGAACAGTCTAGAGGCTTGCCAGAATGTAAGGCATTGATAGCAAATTGTGACTCTATGACTGCATTAAGACTATGAAAGGCTTGCAGTGGATGGTGAGGAATTTTTATACACATAAACCTGCAGGCACTGTTTATTGTCATAGACCATGTAGATTTATACATTATAATTTTCCAGCACATGATAACCAAGTGTCTTCAGTAAGTTGCAAATTTTTCTAAATCCCAGAATGGGCCATTTGAGTTCGTGCTAAATAGGTCCACAGTTATTTTGATGAGTGTGTGGTACAAAATAATAGAATAGCTCATATCTAAAAGTCTGGAAAACCTGCACTTCCATTTCTAAAAGAAAATTTTGAGTGGTATCTGCTTTCTTTAGACTGGCGCTTTCCAGTGTACACATGTACCTTTTTTTTTTAACCTAACAAAAGGAAAAATTTTAGATGTTTCAATCTAATAGAGGATTTGGTGTTTTTCTTCCTCATTCTTTATTTTTTCCACATTCTTTTAAATAAGTGTGTTCTACCTCTAATGTGGTACTAATAGTAAAGAACGCACCTGCCAATGCAAGAAACAAGAAGCATGGGCTGGAGAGGGAAATGGCAACTCACTCCAGTATTCTTGCGTGGAGAATCCCAGGGGAGATTGGTGGGCTACAGTCCATAGGGTCGCTAGAGTCAGACATGACTGAAGTGACAGAGCATGCAACTTTATAATTAGGAAAATACATATTATGTACAAACAACAGAGAAACCAAATTACTTCAGATAAGCTGTTTTTTTTTTTTCTTTTCCTGATTGCACCGACAAGACACATCTTTTCTGCAAATGCAGGAAACAGCATAGCATAACAGGTTTTAGATATAAAAATCTACTAAAACACAATTATGAAAACCTGAGCCTGAAAAAAAAAAAAAAAAAACACCTCATATTGAACTGGAATAGATTTACCTCATGAAATCCAGAGCCAGGTGTTTCAATATAACTCTATGAGTCCAAGGATAGACATTGGATTCTCTGGCATTTCAGAAAATGCTAAAGCAAGCTTTTCACTATGGGAAATATTTGCAAAGAAGACAGCTGGGTTCTAGCATGACACAGCTGGGCTGTTTCCTCTGGTTTATGTAGAGAATAGTTCACTGCCAAAGCCAAGGCAAGAAAAGTTCACCCGGGCCATTCCAGAGGGCTTTTGCTGGCACATTTTTAACAGAACAATGGAGCTGGCCACCAGGTTTATGTGAATAGCGACTATACAGAAGGAAGGTACCTGCTTTCCGTAAGAGGAATTCCTGGAACAGAAATCATTGGCTCACTGGGCTGGGTTCTTTAAAGTTCTTGAAGTATACTGCCAAATTGTTTCCAGGAAAAAAAAAAAAAAAAAGACCTCATTATTAACTCTTAATAAAATGTCATCATCACTGAAGATTTTAAAGATATACAGTTGGTTTCTTAAGAAATATTCCTCAAGAATGGATCCCTACATTTGTGTGCTATAAGGCTTTTCAGGTGTGATACTCTTCCTACCTCTTTTGTAACTATTTTCTACTGGGGAGAAGAGTGAGTTACAAAGTCATTGTAGATTCCCTGTGATATACAACACTGCTGTAAGTGTGCTCCAGCCTTCCTGCTGCTGCTGCCTGAGGGAGTAGTTGTTATTATGGTCCTGATTGTAAGTAATATTTTATATCTTTGAACCATCCCAGTAAGTGAAGCTGAAGCTAGCCTGAGGTACAGCAGGGATTTGAACTCTGGTGTATAAACATTCATGTGTAGAGGCCAGCTCTTGATCCTGTAGCCAAAATGAAGCAAAAATAAAATCTTTATGTCTAAAATATTAAAAATCTTGTATAACAATGTTATTAAAAATGTTTATTCAGCAGGTGAGGAACTTGCCTTCAACCGAAAAATCTGAAATCTTTAAATATTAAGCTAACAAAACCTTTCCTTTCTAAAGCAGTGACCTTTCTTTAGTCTTTCATCACGTTTAATTATCATGTAGGCTAAGTTGTCTTAATATAACATATGTCCATATATGTATATTTACATATATATGTATATATTAAATATAATATATAAATATATTATTATACTAATTATAATAATTACTATTATGTTTAACAATTATTTGATAATTATTGTAATATGTCACTGATAATATAATCTAGATATATTATATATATATATATTATATGTAGAGAGAGAGAGGTTTGCCACTGAAAATCTACCTAGCAAACACCAATGGCTTTCCTCAACAAGAAAATCTGTCTTAAAATTTAGAGATTACTTACTTATAACCCACATATTAGGTAGTCAAGCAAAGATGGAGAGAAAGGAAAGAGAGAAGGAAGACATTTCCACTTTGAGGTTTTCCATAATTCCATATCCTGTTCAGTTCAGTTCAGTTCAGTCGCTCAGTCATGTCCGACTCTTTGAGACCCCACGAATCGCAGCACGCCAGGCCTCCCTGTCCATCACCAGCTCCCGGAGTTCACTCAGACTCACGTCCATCAAGTCAGTGATGCCATCCAGCCATCTCATCCTCTGTCGTCCCCTTCTCCTCCTGCCCCCAATCCCTCCCAGCATCAGAGTCTTTGCCAATGAGTCAACTCTTCGCATGAGGTAGCCAAAGTACTGGAGTTTCAGCTTTAGCAACATTCCTTCCAAAGAAATCCCAGAGCTGATCTCCTTCAGAATGGACTGGTTGGATCTCCTTGTAAGGTTTATCATTTTCAGATGATCACTTTCTTCTTTCCATTGTTGATTATCTTGATCCCTAATACATGAACCAATAACACAGTGGGGGAAAAGTTACTCAAAGCACCTTTCTATCTGAGTGCAAGCTATTAAGGCATCTCTTCTTATCGAGATAAGTTGTTGGTATCTTGTAAATCAGTTACCAAAATCTGTAGTTTGGAGCTCTCTCCAAACCATCAGTCTAGGATCTTGTGAGTTGTGCCCTCCTTCTCCTCCGCAGGATTCTAAAAGTCTTACCAGGTCATCCTGAAACATAGGACACTACTGTTTTTAACCATCAAATTTCACTCAAATGTCATCTGTTTCATAAAGCCTTTCTTAAGATCAATATCCTCTCCAATTCTGACTCCAAAGACAGAGTTTGATTTACAGCTCTTGTTTCCCAAACACCTTGCTGTACAGCATCTACTTTATAGGATTTATTACTCCATATTATAATTAACAGTGTTAGATCTTTCTAACTGTTTAGACATGGACCCCCTAAGATTAATCTCCCTAAGTCAAAGTGGTTCTCTATGAATACTTGTTGAATGAATGTATGAGTGGATTAAAATAGGTCACTTGCCTGTTCTAAAATTTTATGTAGCTGATCCCCTGAAGGACATAGTAGATTGAGAAAATTTTATACATAGATTTTATAAAAAAGGAGAAACACTAACTGAAGCAACATGATTCAATTTGAACTGCAGTCTGAAAGACTCATTTTTTTATTTCAAGCATGTTCTTTGCCCGCCAAAGAAGTTCTGGCATATTCCATCAGTAGGTAAATCACAAATCTGGCAAGTTTGCATTTACAAATCATGTTTAGCTATTATTGTCCTCCTATCCGTGATGAGATGAGGGGAGAAACCATAGAAATCTCGGAAATGTCATAAACTATAAAAAGTCAGTTTGTAGATTATGAGCTGGAGAAAACAATGTTGCTAGTTAGATGCAGGCCAGGAAGCCATCAAGCACCCACTAGCAAGCCAATTTAGGAAAAAAAAAAAAATCATGAAACAATTTCTTCTCTCAGTTTGAGAACAGCACCTTTTCCAGGAGGTTTGTTATGTAACGAAAATCTGCTTTCACTTTCTGGGGGCTGGCCAAGACTGACAAGGGAAGTGCCAGCCTAGGGAAAGAAAGACTGTTCTTTTGATATTGCCAGCCATTACCAGATATGGGAGTGCAAAAAAAGCCAATTCTCCAAAGATTTATAGTTATGTCTAGCTTGTTGACTCAAGCAGTTTGGAAAATCTTCAGAGATATAGTTTATTCGAACTAACTCAGACTCCAAGTCTATGGAGAGGGGAAAAAAAACAGAAATAATACGTACACACTCTTCAAGTCAAATACTTTTGACCTTAAATTTACATAGCTTCTCAAGTGAAAAAAAAAAAATAATGCACTAACCAAAATACATAGTCCTGCTTAAGATGTGACAGTTCATTGTGTTGCAAATAAATTTATGATTATTGTTCAATTATTTCTCTTGGCTTGCATAGGCAATACAGTAGGGAACCACCATGGTTTTATGTAAGTTAAAAGAAGTATTGAATCCCCAATCTTAGAGAATCCTTGAAAAAAGTCACATAGGACCCTTGGCACTATAATTACATTTTCACTATATTCTCAGAATTTATATTATATCATACTTGCAATGGTATGAAACTATATGGAAAAGCGTTGTTATGAGGCCAAAGAAATATTAGTTCAGCACATAAAAACAATAAAACAAATATTGTTGAGTATCCCATATGTGCCAGGCTCTCTGCTAGATGCTTGTAATAGGCTGTTGAATAAAGTAAACAAGGTTCCAAGGTCATTCCTTATGTTCTGTGAAGAGAAGACAGGTAATGAGTAAATAAATAAATACAAATAATAAATTGCAAAGAATAAAGAAGAAACAATAAGAGGAGGGGGAGTGAAAAGCAGCAGCATTTTTTGAGTACAAATGTTTATTTCAACAAGCACATACCCAGAAAAATCTATCTTCCTTTAAGATGAATACTTTGACCATTTGGAAAATAGGTCTAGTGATTGTATGTGTAATTCAATTAGATGTATTCAAAACTGTAACTGCTGCTGCTGCTGCTAAGTCGCATCAGTGGTATCCGACAGTAAATTAGATTAGCTCTATGGTGGAAAACTATGCAATGGCTGGAACAGTCGTGTCTGACTCTGTGTAACCCCCATAGATGGCAGCCCACCAGGCTCCTCCATCCCCGGGATTTTCCAGGCAAGAACACTGGAGTGGGTTGCCATTTCCTTCTCCAATGCATGAAAGTGAAAAATGAAAGTGAAGTCACTCAGTCGTGTCTAACTCTTAGCGACCCCATGGACTGCAGCCTACCTGGCTCCTCCGTCCATGGGATTTCCCAGGCAGGAGTGCTGGAGTGGGGTGCCATTGCCTTCTCTGTCAAACCTTTAAAGGGTTTTAGTAATGAGCCTATAGCTTCAGAGACTGAATGGGAAGACACTTAGTCCACCTGCTTATAAATCACTGCTTTGCTTTGTACACCCTGACTTTGGAAGCATGTGATTTTTGTGCCCAGATTGTTGCTATGATAAGTACTCAACTGTTGTTTTTCAACAACCTTTCAGTGTTTGTGGGGCAGATTAAATACATACTTCATTCACCATTTAGCCCTGGCAGCCTAAAGAAGCTCTCCTAATGGATTTGTATGTACTGTGGTCTTTCATGGACTCTTACAACTTAAGAACTTGATGAAGCATTTAATTGATTCTAGTGAGCCAGTGCAACTGTCTAGATCCAAATAATCCTTGTCTTGCATTTATTTAAAGTTACAATAGCCATCAGGCTTCCCAGGTGGTGCTAGTGGAAAAGAACCCACCTGCCAATGCAGGAGACATAAGAGATATGGGTTCTATCCCTGGATCAGGAAGATCCCCTAGAGGAGGGCATGGCAACCCACTCCAGTGTTCTTGCCTGGAGAGTCACATGGACAGAGAAGCCTAGTGCACTACAGTCCATGGGTCACAAAGAGTCAGACATGACTGAAGGACTTAGCACACATGTAATCAAGATCACCGTCAAATACCTTCTCTAGGGACTTCCACTGTTATGTATAACACAACCTCACATCTCATGCAACTTACTATAGATGGGAACTCTGTTTATTATTTCTGAATATTATCTGCACAGACTTTAAAAACACATTTCCCACCAGCTTCCATCCCATTAGGAAGCAGGCTGGAGCACATGGACACTGCTAGGCTCCTCTGTTCTGACTTCCTCACACCAGGGCCCTGGCCACAGTCCCTGCACAGACTTTTCATATAAAATAAAAGTGTGCTCATATGATCCCTGTGATGTACAGATCTGTCACCCTTATTTTGACTTCTCACAATTTTAATGATCATGTTCCAGACTACAAGATGAGTTGCTGGAAGAAATGTAAGTTAAATCTGTGAAGGCTGCTCGTTAAAGAAACAAAACCCTTATTTTTTTTTTTTAATACAGTTTAGAAATTTGTACAAGTTTTAAAAAGTTTTAAAAAGCAACCATGAGGACACTCAAAAACTATTGCCTCTCATAGTTCAAATAGTAGGGAATAATCCCAAGTGGCTTGGTTGTGTGGAAATCATTAGCATTTGGTTTAGGTATGTATTCTAAGATTTTCCTTACTGATAATACTTCATACCCTGTCTAAGGACACTGATAGATGATTCCAAATGGAGAAGGCAGTTGGGGCAAGTCATATAGCATAATTTTTTATGAAAATGAAACAAGTAAGAGATTTGAATTACTGTAATGAATCAAATAGGACTTCCCTGGTGGCTCAGATGGTAAAGAATCCCACTCAGTGCAGGATACCCGGGTTCAATCTCTGGGTCAGGAAGATCCCCTGGAGAAGAGAATGGCTAACCACTCCTTATTCTTGCCTGGAAAATTCCATGGACAGAGGAGCCTGGTGGGAACTGAGTGACTAGCACTTAATGAATCTAAATCTATAAATGTATCTAAATATGTATCATCCTCTCCCACCATGGCATCAACTCAATAGAAGTTGAGAACAGGGGAGTAAATAGTAGTTGAAATTGAATCCTGTGAATGATTAATTAAAGGCAGAGTAGGTTATTAATTCAAAGGTACAATAGTGATTCCTTTAAATATATAACAATTTTAAGGTTATAATCATCATTTCCTGAAATTTAAACAAGTATGTATTTAAATGACTAGCTTATTCCTTTATTGCTCTGGTCCAGGTAATAAGTATTTAACAATTAATAATTCTACAGGAACCTGAAATGCTCATTAAAATGTAGTTATTTAGTGACTTAAAATTATTAAACTGATTGAACATGCTTCTTTTTTAAACAATTGATTTTTAAGTTACATTTATAAATAAAAATGTTAAAGGATTTTGAAATATGTTATGTAGAAAAGAAGTAGATGTCTAGAATAGTCATTTTAACTAATTTTACTTTTTTCTATGCAAGTGCATAGAATATAGGACATATAAGACATGATGCTTTGTCATTTAGAAAGTTCACTGGAGTTCTTCCTAGATGTGCACATGTGCCATTTATACACAAACTGTTGTTGGGACCCAGATGGTCTTAAGACATCTGAAACATTACCATTCTTCTCTGTTCCTGCCACCCAGAGTAGAAACATTACCTTTCTCTTCCTTTATAGCTTATCCCAATGGTCCCCAGATTCATCCCAAACCCTTCCTTAGAAACACATCTTTTTTTGGAGGCTGAGCTAACCAATATCTCCATGTCTTTTGTTTTATGTTGAGGTTATTAATAGTGATTCTTTATTATAAATAGCACCACAATAAATAACTTTGTGCATAAACTATCCTTCATGGTTTGCTTTAAAAGAAATGAACACAAAATTCATCTCTGATGATTTTGAACCCTAAAGGCATACCTGTTTGGACATGTGTTCCTCATGTAAAAGGAGAAAGGAAAACATGGGAATATTTGTCTTCTCTTAATTACTTATCTATCTTCCTCCCCATGTAAATTTTAAGTTTCTTGAGGTGAAGGATTATGTTAGGAAATTTTTGCATTTCCTGTGAGTCCAGAATTATTCCCTCCCTAATTCTGAGTAAAAGTTTGAAGTCCTGAACTGAATATGCAAGACTGAATGCTCAGCATAGGAACACCTGCTTTTGCCTCCACAAGCTACAGTGCATGTGAGGATTTCATTGGCTCTTTCTACACACAACATCTGTTGACAACAGGTGATGCATTTTGGGGAGAAGAACCTTGCCAGAGGGATTTTCTCTCACTAGCATCCTCTTTCCAGATGTTTCTTTACCATAGTATCCTGAATTATGAGGCCCCAGAAGGTGGTTGCAATCACTGGACTGACAGTTAACACCTGGAATTCAATAGTATTCCCCCACCACAGAATTTCCCATAGTTAAATGTTAAACCTAAGCTTATTGCTAAGAGATTTGGCTGTTTTTCTGTGAAATTAAATATTGTGCTTAGTATTAGTTTATCACTACTTATGTTTACCATTTTGACTATAAGTACATGTGTAAAAATTAAAATAAACTATTTTAAGATCAAATAAAATTTGAGAAAATCATTTTATTTAGAGGCTAGAATGAATGTCTTATGGCGCTCCATAACTTCTCTTAAATATTTTTACCTCTGTCCAAAGTTAAATTAGTTATATGTTTGAAATAAATAAACGAGTCAGACAAAACTGATATCACTGTACTTCATTAAGAAGGAAAGTATCAGATAACTTTTTCTTTGTTTAATAGTAGACATTGGTATATATGTATATATACACATGTAAAGCTAGTGGAGGTGATGGAATTCCAGTTGAGCTATTTCAAATCCTAAAAGATGATGCTGTGAAGGTGCTGCACTCAATATGCCACCAAATTTGGAAAACTCAGCAGTGGCCACAGGACTGGAAAAGGTCAGTTTTCATTCCAATCCCAAAGAAAGGCAATGCCAAAGAATGCTCAAACTACCACACAATTGCACTCATTTCACACGCTAGTAAAGTAATGCTCAAAATTCTCCAAACCAGACTTCAGCAATACATGAACCATGAACTTCCAGATGTTCAAGCTGATTTTCCAAAAGGCAAAGGAACCAGAGATCAAATTGCCAACATCCGATAGATCATCAAAAAAGCAAGAAAGTTCCAGAAAAACATCTATTTCTGCTTTATTGACTATGCCAAAACGTTTGACTATGTGGATCACAATAAACTGACCTGCCTCTTGAGAAACCTGTATACAGCTCAGGAAGCAACAGTTAGAACTGGACATGAAACAACAGACTGGTTCCAAATAGGAAAAGGAATATGTCAAGGCTGTCTGTATATTGTAATCCTGCTTATTTAACTTATGTGCAGAGTACTTCATGAGAAACACTGGACTGGAAGAAGCACAAGCTGGAATCAAGATTGCCAGGAGAAAGTCAATAACCTCAGATATGCAGATGACACCACCGCTATGGCAGAAAGTGAAGAGGAACTAAAGAGCCTCTTAATGAAAGTAAAATAGGAGAGTGGAAAAGTTGGCTTAAAGCTCAACATTCAGAAAACAAAGATCATGGCATCTGATCCCATCACTTCAGGGGAAATAGATGGGAAACAGTGGAAACAATGTCAGACTTTATTTTGGGGGGCTCCAAAATCACTGCAGATGGTGATTGCGGCCATGAAATTAAAAGATGCTTACTCCTTGGAAGGAAAGTTATGACCAACCTAGATAGCATATTCAAAAGCAGAGACATTACTTTGCTAACAAAGGTCCGTCTAGCCAAGGCTATGTTTTTTCCAGTGGTCATGTATGGATGTGAGAGTTGGATTGTGAAGAAAGCTGAGCACAGAAGAATTGATGCTTTTGAACTGTGGTGTTGGAGAAGACTCTTGAGAGTCCCTTGGACTGCAAGGAGATCCAACCAGTCCATCCTAAAGGAGATCAGTCCTGAGTGTTCTTTGGAAGGAATGATGCTAAAGCTGAAACTCCAATACTTTGGCCACCTCATGCGAAGAGTTGACTCATTGGAAAACACTCTGATACTGGGAGGGGTTGGGGGCAGGAGGAGAAGGGGACGACAGAGGATGAGATGGCTGGATGGCATCACTGAGTCGATGGATGTGAGTTTGAGTGAACTCTGGGAGTTGGTGATGGACAGGGAGGCCTGGCGTGCTGCGATTCATGGAGTCGCAAAGAGTTGGACAAGACTGAGCGACTGAAGTGAACTGAACTGAAATATATGTATATATAAAACATATATACACACACATCCATGTGTATATGGTGGAGAAGGCAATGGCACCCCACTCCAGTACTCTTGCATAGAAACTCCCATGAATGGAGGAGCCTGATAGGCTGCAGTCCATGGGGTCGCTAAGAGTCGGACACAACTGAGTGACTTCACTTTCACTTCTCACTTTCACGCATTGGAGAAGGAAATGGCTACCCACTCCAGTGTTCTTGCCTGGAGAATCCCAGGGACGGGGGAGCCTATGGGGTCGCACAGAGTCGGATACGACTGACATGACGGTAGCAGCAGCAGCATGTGTATATACCCATGTATATCATAGTTTACTATATTAAACTGATACCTACATCCATCTTTCCAAAGGATATTTTTTATTTAATGCTGTAATTTTATTAAATCTTCACTTCAGCAGTAAGTCTTACACATCTGCCTCTACTTTCTTTCTAAGGTATTTTAATATCTTTATTTCTGTTCTATTTCAGTTAAGTTAAAAAGAGTCTTCTGTTTGGAATGGTTTTTATTTTTTTCTTATTTGCATGAGAAGAGTTCACTGAAGAAGTTAATCATAATATGTTTTTTTAATTTTTATATCTACTTTTTAATTCAATATGTTGCCATGTTTAAAAGTACATGAAGAAAATTCAGCCTGACACAGATAATGTAGTTGGAAAAGGGAGTAGTATTTTAATAGCCTTTTCAGTGGATATTCTTTGATAAAACACTTAAATTCTACAAGTAGTAATTTCTTAAAGGTTAGTTGCAAGGTGAAATCAGAAACTTTATCAATGAACTCTGCAGGCTCTGTTAGATTGAAAACCATTGACCTCTCATACTTTGAAATAATCTTTCACCCATATGCAATATTGTAACCTTATGATGTAACTTTGAAATGCACTGGACATTTGGAAAATATTAATATTATTAGCTCACTGAGTTTTAAATGCCAATTAAAGTATGTCATTTAGAAACAGTTACAACAGTATATCACTTAAGAATAAACCTTTTCCTCAGTCATATTTAGGCTTCCCTGATGGCTCCCACGGTAAAGCGTCTGCCCTCAATGTGGGAAACCCGGGTTAGATTCCTGGGTCGGGAGGATCCCCTGGAGAAGGAAATGGCATCCACTCCAGCACTCTTGCCTGGAAAATCCCATGGACAGAGGAGCCTCATAGGCTACAGTCCATGGGGTCACAAAGAGTTGGACACGACTGAGTGACTTCACTTCACTTCACTTCAATCATATCACCAGTTATATATAGTCAAATACTTTGTATTTGTAATCAAATCCGCTCAGGTTTTCTTGTAGCAGAGTCTGGGTTCTATTAAAAATTCAAAGATGATATTCAAAGTGTGAATAATTTAATTTATCCCTATGACAGATTATAAATACTGGTTTTCAAAATAGCTATGAAAACACATCTCTTGCCAAAAGAAACCATAAGAATGGAACAATGTGGAAAAATCCACTACAAAAGTATGTTTTTATAATAGTGATCAATATAATGAATTGCCATTTATTTAGCTTTGATCTGAAGCTTCAACATATTATGTTTTATGTAGTAAACCAAAACTGGCACAGGGCATTCATGTATACCATCAAAGTGGTAAAGTTTGGAAATTTTAAGGCATGGGAAAGAGCAATAGTGAAATTAAGTTCAAACAGCAAATATGTATTTTAAAGCATATAATAATAATATCTAACAACAATTCCAGGAACTTTTCTAAACCCTTTAAGATACGTTAACTTATTAATTTTCACAGCAGCTACATGGGGTTTATACTAATATAATCTCCAGCTTTCAGATGAAGAAGTCAGGCTGAGATAAGACAGCTAGTCTGCAGAGGACGCAGGATTCATATCCATACTGTTTAAGGATTAAAAGCGATCATGTGCTGTATGAGAGAATACCGACATCCTGGAAGTCAATTTAGGTATTTTTTCTATCCAACATTCCCAAAGTTTACTCCTGGGTCACTACTTGTGTCACCTTCTCTGATATAAAAGTTTCCATAGCTTAATACATCAGGAAGAAAAATGAAGCACAGTATTTCCCTTTTCACTATCATAGACCTACAGAGCAACAGGTCATAACAAATGTTCCAAGAAATCTCAACATAAAGAGACCTATTTCAACCAATTTCCATTCATTGCTGACAAGAAAATACATATTGAACATATCTTTCACAGTCCTTAGAATTTGTGTTCCTTAGAACCTAAAATGATCAGAAAGTCCAGTCCTGCTCTTTGGCAGATGAGAAAATTGAGGCCCCAATTGCCTTTGTGAACTTGAAAACATATATCCTAATTCTATGTTTTACCTCACTTAGTTCATAAATCAGCATATAGGTATAGCTGTCCTGCTATTTTAAATTTCTTCTGCTACTGCTGCTACTGCTAAGTCACCTCAGTCGTGTCCAACTCTGTGCGACCCCATAGATGGCAGACCACCAGGTTCCCCCATCCCTGGCAAGAACACCAGAGTACGTTGCCATTTCCTTCTCCAATGCATGAAAGTGAAAAGTGAAAGTGAAGTCGCTCAGTCGTATCCAACTCTGTGCGACCCCATGGACTGCAGCCCACCAGGGTCCTCTGCCCATGGGATTTTCCAGGCGAGAGTACTGGAGTGGGTTGCCATTACCTTCTCCATATTTCTTCTAGATTTCCATTTTTTAAAAAATATTTTCAACCGGAAAACCATCATTATAGTGAAGTATATAGATGGCACAGACAGATGACTATATTCTAGTTTACTTAGTACAAAGTATTCACAGTAACATTTAAATAACATATAAACTTTTGTTATTAAATATATAATTTATCCTAAAATATTTCATAGATAAATACTAGAGAAATTTAAAACCAATCAAAGAGTTGGAAAAAAAAAAGAAACCTTCTGAAATAACCTTGAAGATCTAGAGAATCCATTGTTTAGGTTATGATCCTGAGCTATAAGTTCATTTCACCACCGTAGTTTGTTTGCTTGATAACATAGAGTTAATCATATGTAGTTCAACAGACTGTTATATATACATTTTTTTTTAACCACTGCATGTTTTGCCATTTCAGTTCCTCCGAAGATTTATGACATCTCAAGCGATATGACCATCAATGAAGGAACCAATGTCACCCTTACTTGTTTGGCCACTGGGAAACCAGAGCCTTCCATTTCTTGGCGGCACATCTCTCCATCAGGTAAAACGGAAATGCATCAGTGTTGTTCCTGCTGTTCAGTATCCTCCTGCAACCTCTCTTGTTCAAAACTTAAGCATCAGCTAATGTTTCATATCTTTTTCATGAGGTAGACAGGATGCATATTTTTATACTTATTTTTTATACCCAAATATCTGCAGTTCACAAAAGTTAAATGAACATTTTCTGTCACAGCCCAGAGTAGACCCTAGGTCTCTTGATGCCTGGGCAAGGTTACTTTCATGGTAGTATACTGGATAATCACACATCTATAGACAAAAGGCTCACATGGAAAATGTCACAAGAGAAATATCTTCATTTAAATGTGTAAGGCTTTTATTCAATTGGCATTCACATGTTAATAGGCCAGTGCGAACTGCTGAGGTAATCAGGGGAGAATGAAATTATACAAATTATGAGGTTGCTGGGTCTGATTTTCAACTGCAGTTCGGAATCAAGGATTTGGCAGTTAGTATTAAATTTTGACTGATGAGGAATCTAAAAATCCAACAGTTAAGTATCTTGTTAAAGATCACATAGCTAGGTGAGATTAAGGGATATAACATGTTTATTAGTGGCTTGTGCTTTTGAAACAGGGCACATCCTCCTAAAGAGATTGTCAGTTTTAAGAAGCTGGGGGTAAACATCATCAAAACAAGTCTATTTTCACAGAATAACTCTAAATGAGTCATCAGTTTGTATAAAATCTAAATATTTGAACAATATAGCTTTAAATGTACCATGGAAGAGTGGTACTTTTTATGAATAGGACCCCACCACATTTCAGATAGACAAAATTTGATTTTTATTTGTTTTGTATTTGGGGTAGAAATAACTTGAACAAGGTTAGTATGAAGGAATCACTTATAAAGGAATCAGGAAGACATAGTTTATAGAGATGTAGAAAAAGTACAATTAGAACATCTCTTCTGTCTGCTAATGCTTTCTTTAATTTCACATATCCTTAAGTGTCTTTCAATTCCCTCATTTAGGCAGTAGGTCTAATGAAACTTCCTCACATCATACATTTATTATTACTATGAATGTGAGAAAAAAATCAATGTAACAGCAATATATGCTTATACAATATGCATTATGGCCCCTGTAATATTTCTGAAGCATGAGTGTGCTCTTGACTGCCAACTTTTCCTCTCTAGAGTGGCTAAGAATCATAAAACTAACATGTGAGACCTGAATTAGTGGAAGGACTCTCCATGGAGTGTGAGACAAACCCAGGACTAGCAATTAGAATGCATGTGCTCCAATCTCACCTTCCTTATTCATCAGTTCAGTAAATCCAAGTGCAAATCTCTTAGCCTCAGTTAGCTGGTTTCCTACTTTCCAAAAATCAAATGATAAAAATCTCTGGCTATTGTGAGACTCAGAAAAGATAATACTTATAAATGTGCTTTAAAAAGTATAAGGTGATATGCAAATGTAAGGCTGATTCTTAATCATCTTTCTGGATTTAAATCTGATATGAAAATATAATTTTTCTAAGAATGAAGCACATAATCTCCACATTCATACAATGTAAGATTAATATTTTGGATTTAATTCTTCTTCTTGTGGCACTTGTTATTATGCATATTCTTTTTGTAAGTGCCTGGATATATTTTAGTTTAATTAAATACCATGAATGTTGGTTAGTGAAGTTATTAGAATAACGATAATGAATAACATTTTGAAGCTGAAAGAAGACAGATTGGGTTATAAGTTAAACTGTGAGTAGTTTTTCTGATCCTACCATACAGAGCAAATGAGTAAAATTAGCATAACTATTAACTGTTATTTAATGAATAGCTACACATAGCTGATATTTTTATAAATGCTTCCAATAATTGCAAACTGTAATTTATTAGTAATTAAATTCCAATGCTCAACAACATGGAGTTCCTGCTTTAAGTATTATGTCATCATTCTATTACCTTTTTTCAATTTATATATTTATATTTGAAAGCAAAATTATAAACTTCATCAATCTATTTTTTTTTAATTTAAGGCTATCAATATTAACATTCTCCTCTGATCTTTTTCTGTATCACAAAAGGAAATATGTCTCAGACAACCATCACCAAGTGAACAGTGTTCAGTGTTAAAAGTAGATATAGGTAGATTTCCTGTCAGTATGAAAAACAATGACTAATTTTTGTACATGTATGATTTGTTTATTCTACCAGTAATATTAGCAAGTCTTACCAATTCATTTATGGGCTATTCTGTTTTTAAAATCATTAAGAAGAAAAATGACTGATCACAGGAAGGCAGCTCCACAGAGCTTCCTCCTTATCTATGGAAAAGTTGGGTTGTGGATTCAACCATATTACAGACATCGCTGAACAATTAAAGTTGCCATTCCACTTGTTAGTTCAAACAGCTTAGTATACTAGCCCTAAAATATCTGACTTGAAAAGTTTCTGGACTTATGAGCTTCCTTAGAGTTACTTATAGTCAGGATTTCTTCCTTTCTATTTTTTCTCTTTCTATATGTAGAAATTTATTTCAAATTCATCTTTGAAATGTTTGGGATTAGCAGATGTAAACTATTATATATAAGATGGATAAATAAGATCCTACTGTATAGTACAGGGAGCTATATTCAATATCCTGTGATAAACCATAATGGAAAAGAATATGAAAAGAATATATACATATATATGTATATATACATGTACAATTAATCACTTTGTTGTACAGCAGGAATTAAATACAATATTATAAATCAACTATAGTTCACTAAAATTTAAAAAATACAGTAAGAAAAATAAAGTGTTAACAGAAATAATGCAAAGTCTACCCTCTGTCCTTTACTCAGTTTCATCCATCATTTTCCCTCTTTGCATCAACATTTTCTGTGTATAGGGTATGCAGAAATATTTTTTTCATTAAATTATTTGAAAAGAGAAACACCTTGTATACATCAAGCCCTTTTCTCCCTATTTATTACAGTGTGCATCTCATAAGAACATTTTATTGTGTAACCATAGTGCAATTTTTAACTGTTGTACCTTGAATGTTGGCATTTTACTTTTATCTGATGACTATCCATACTGCAATTTTGTCAACTGATCAAGTAGTGTCCTTTAGAGAATTCTTTTTTGTTTAGTACAGAATCCAAATATTGTATTCAATTATCTTACCACTTTAGTCCTCTTTAGTCTGGGTACTAATTCCTTGGTCGTTCTTGGTCTCCCTTGACATTTTTCTAAAAAAAAAAAAAAAACAACAGAATATTTCTTCTTTTTTTTTTAATTTTAAAGTCTTTAATTCTTACATGTGTTCCCAAACATGAACCCCCTCCCACCTCCCTCCCCATAACATCTATCTGGGTCATCCCCATGCACCAGCCCCAAGCATGCTGTATCCTGCGTCAGATATAGACTGGTGATTCAATTCTTACATGATAGTATACATGTTATAATGCCATTCTCCCAAATCATCCCACCCTCTTCCTCTCTCTCTGAGTCCAAAAGTCCGTTATACACATCTGTGTCTTTTTGCTGTCTTGCATACAGGGTCGTCATTGCCATCTTTCTAAATTCCATATATATGTGTTAATATACTGTATTGGTGTTTTACTTTCTGGCTTACTTCACTCTGTATAATCAGCTCCAGTTTCATCCATCTCATCAGAACTGATTCAAATGAATTCTTTTTAACGGCTGAGTAATACTCCATTGTGTATATGTACCACAGCTTTCTTATCCATTCATCTGCTGATGGACATCTAGGTTGTTTCCATGTCCTGGCTATTATAAACAGTGCTGCGATAAACATTGGGGTACATGTGTCTCTTTCAATTCTAGTTTCCTCGGTGTGTATGCCCAGCAGTGGGATTGCTGGGTCATAAGGCAGTTCTATTTGCAATTTTTTAAGGAATCTCCACACTGTTCTCCAAAGTGGCTGTACTAGTTTGCATTCCCACCAACAGTGTAGGAGGGTTCCCTTTCTCCACACCCTCTCCAGCATTTATTGCTTGCAGATTTTTGGATCGCAGCCATTCTGACTGGTGTGAAGTGGTACCTCATTGTGGTTTTGATTTGCATTTCTCTAATAATGAGTGATGTTGAGCATCTTTTCACGTGTTTGTTAGCCATCCGTATGTCTTCTTTGGAGAAATGTCTATTTAGTTCGTTGGCCCATTTTTTTGATTGGGTCATTTATTTTTCTGGAATTGAGCTGCATAAGTTGCTTGTATATTTTTGAGATTAGTTGTTTGTCAGTTGTTTCATTTGCTATTATTTTCTCCCATTCAGAAGGCTGTCTTTTCACCTTGCTTATAGTTTCCTTTGTTGTGCAGAAGCTTTTAATTTTAATTAGATCCCATTTGTTTTTTTTGCTTTTATTTCCAGAATTCTGGGAGGTGGATCATAGAGGATCCTGCTGTGATTTATGTCTGAGAGTGTTTTGCCTATGTTCTCCTCTAGGAGTTTTATAGTTTCTGATCTTACATTTAGATCTTTAATCCATTTTGAGTTTATTTTTGTGTGCGGTGTTAGAAAGTGATCTAGTTTCATTCTTTTACAAGTGGTTAACCAGTCTTCCCAGCACCACTTGTTAAAGAGATTGTCTTTACTCCATTGTATATTCTTGCCTCCTTTGTCAAAGATAAGGTGTCCATATGTGTGTGGATTTATCTCTGGGCTTTCTATTTTGTTCCATTGATCTATATGTCTGTCTTTGTGCCAGTACCATACTGTTTTGATGACTGTGGCTTTGTAGTAGAGCCTGAAGTCAGGCAAGTTGATTCCTCCAGTTCCATTCTTATTTCTCAAGATTGCTTTGGCAATTCGAGGTTTTTGTATTTCCATACAAATCTTGAAATTATTTGTTCTAGTTCTGTGAAAAATATTGCTGGTAGCTTGATAGGGATTGCATTGAATTTGTAAATTGCTTTGGGTAGTATACTTATTTTCACTATATTGATTCTTCCAATCCATGAACATGGTATATTTCTCCATCTATTAGTGTCCTCTTTGATTTCTTTCATCAGTGTTTTATAGTTTTCTATATATAGGTCTTTAGTTTCTTTAGGTAGATATATTCGTAAGTATTTTATTCTTTTCGTTGCAATGGTGAATGGTTCTTATGAATATTTCTTATGTTGAGTTTGACTCCTGTTTCCTTATGACTAGAGTCTAGTTGTACCCACCTGGGATTAAACAAGTAAAGCTGTAACTTCTCAGGAATGATATCTGAAGGTACAGGATATCTAACCCTGTTCTGAAATTGAGGGATCTCTTTATACAGTTCTTCAGTTCAGTTCAGTTCAGTCGCTAAATTGTGTCTGACTCTTTGCGACCCCATGAATCGCAGCACACCAGGCCTCCCTGTCCATCACCAACTCCTGGAGTTCACTCAAACTCATGTCCATTGGGCCGGTGATGCCATCCAGCCATCTCATCCTCTGTCTTTTCCAGTGAGTCAACTCTTCGCATGAGGTGGCCAAAGTATTGGAGTTTCAGCTTTAGCATCATTCCTTCCAAGGAACACCCAGGACTGATCTCTTTTAGAATGTACTGGTTGGATCTCCTTGCAGTCCAAGGGACTCTCAAGAGTCTTCTCCAACACCGCAGTTCAAAAGCATCAATTCTTCAGTGCTCAGCTTTCTTCACAGTCCAACTCTCACATCCATCCATGACTACTGGAAAAACCATAGCCTTGACTAGACAGACCTTTGTTGGCAAAGTAATATCTCTGCTCTTGAATATGCTATCTAGGTTGGTCATAACTTTCCTTCCAAGGAGTAAGCATCTTTTAATTTCATGGCTGCAGTGATTTTGGAGCCCCCCAAAATAAAGTCTGACACTTTCCACTGTTTCCCCATCAATTTGCCATGAAGTGATGGGACCGGATGCCATGATCTTTGTTTTTTGAATGTTGAGCTTTAAGCCAACTTTTTCACTCTCAATTTTCATTTTTAAGAGGCTTTTTAGTTCCTCTTCACTTTCTGCCATAAGGGTGGTGTCATCTGCATATCTGAGGTTATTGATATTTCTCCCAGCGATCTTGATTCCAGCCTGTGCTTCTTCCAGCCCAGCATTTCTCGTGATGTACTCTGCATATAGTTTAAATAAGCATGGCCACAGTATACAGACATGATGTACTCTTTTTCCTATTTGGAAGTCTATTGTTCCATGTCAAGTTCTAACTGTTGCTTCCTGACCTGCATACAGGTTTCTCAAGAGGCAAGTCAGGTGGTCTGATATTCCCATCTCTTTCAGAATTTTCCACAGTTTATTGTGATTTGCACAGTCAAAGACTTTGTCATAGTCAATAAAGCAGAAATTGATGTTTTTCTGGAACTCTGTTGCCTTTTTTGATGATCCAACAGATGTTGGCAATTTGATCTCTGGTTCCTTTGCCTTTTCTGGTTTCTTTGCCAAATGCTGTGATACCATGAATCAAAACTCACTTAAAACTTCTAGAGAACAGAGGCAAGTTTACACAAGGCACTCGATTTTGGATAGAAAGACAAAATAAAATTTTTAATCACACATCATTGAATTGATAAATCTAGATCCAGTCAGAAAAAAATAGAGAAACTTAAAAAGCCAAATTTTAAAATAATGGATTCTATATAACAAAAACGGAAACATTCGAAAAGCCTTTGTCAAATTTCCACTCACTTATTGCTGTTTATCTTAATCTCTGTTTCCCCGTTCGTTCCTTTTCTTTGATACCTGGAATCTCCCGAGATATTCTTACTTTACCCTCGTGATGTTTATAATCTAGTAAAGATCTTCTTTTAGCTCAGAAGCTGAAATTTGGGCTAAATGCTGTTCTGTGTATCTCAAAATTTTTTTCTTCTAATTTCTATATGACTAGTGCCTTTTGAAAGAATTATCTTATCCTAATTTTCCATAGGCGTTAAGAGTATTGCCTAATTCAAGATAAAGACTATTCCTTTGTTCTGTTATGTTTTTCCCCTCCTTTTGTATTTGTCAGGTTCTTGTTACAGAGCACTTATAAAGAAAATCACAAACAAGTGGTCAGAGGTGTAAGAATAGAATCAGAAAGTCATGATTACAAGAAGACAAAAGAGGAAAAATGTCCTGGAGCAGTGAATGCTGAACAGTATCAAGCAGGTCAAATAAGATCAGATCTTTGGGTTAGCTAGTTTGGTGATCATCATAGCAATTCAGAGACATAATGAGCCAGAAACTCAGTAATAGAAGAATAAAGAGCAAATAAGAAGTGAATAACTTAGCTATGGAGGTAATCTATTCATCCAGTTCAGTTCAGTTCAGTTCAGTCGCTCAGTCGTGTCCGACTCTTTGAGACCCCATGAATCGCAGCACGCCAGGCCTCCCTGTTCATCACCATCTCCCAGAGTTCACTCAGACTCACATCCATCGAGTCCGTGATGCCATCCAGCCATCTCATCCTCGGTCGTTCACTTCTCCTCCTGCCCCCAATCCCTCCCAGCATCAGAGTCTTTTCCAATGAGTCAGCTCTTCTCATGAGGTGGCCAAAGTACTGGGGTTTTAAAATTTTGTTTTTCTAGTTTTACTTTTTTTTTTTTTTCTTTTTTGGCTAGGTTATGGGATCTTCCGACCAGGGATTGAACCCTGGACCATAGCAGTGAAAGCACCAAGTCCCAATCACTGGACTGCCAGGGAACTTCCCATATTACTTTTTTCTATTAGGAATATCTTTTGTCCCCCTATATAACTGTCCAACTTGCTCCTTCTTCAACTTTTAACAAAACTATTTCTAAGCATCTCAGAAAAATTTGAGTGCTTATTTCTCCATGGTCTCATGGTACCTTACGCCACCACTCATGCAGGACTAACTCTCTGAATTGTAGTTTTTGGTTTAGTCTGTGGTCCTATGGGACAGAGACTGCTGTCCAGAAACAAAGTCAATTGCCCTTTGTATCCCATGGCTTGGCACAGAACCTGCATAAAGTAAGAGCTCCGTAAGCACTGCAGAGGTAAAGGATGCTGCTCTCTGCCCTTGTTTCCCACATGACTTCTTAGACATATAAATTAAAATTTGAAGAGATGACATGGTTGGGACACAAGCGAGTCTTTCCTGTCTGATATCTCTATTACCTTTATCCCCCTGATATAAACCCACAACATACCCCTAAATATGAATCAGCCCTTTATTTTCTTATGCCTTCAGTATGGCTCTACTTCTATGGTACCATGATTTATAAGAGATATGTGTTTGACCTTCATGCCATTTCTGGCTCTGAACTCCTAAAAATCTTGGAATTTCACATCAGGGGAGTAAGCTATAAAGACGTTTTTTATTACACTAATGAACTGATTTTGGGGCCACACTTCAGATTTGTTGTCAGGAGAATCAACTATGTGATTGAAGCGTTGGAATTTTCAGTCCCACTACACTGACTTTTGAGGAGGGAAGAGAGGCTGGAGGTTGAATTAATCCCCAATGGCCAATGATTTAATCAACCACGACAGTGTAATTACACTCTCATGTGTTAGTCACTCAGTCCAACTCTTTGCAACCCCATGGACTATAGCCCGCCAGACTCCTCTGTCTACGGGATTATGTAGGCAAGAATACTGAAGTGGATTGCCATTCCCTTCTCCAGTGGATCTTCCCAACCCAGGGATCAAACCCTGGTCTCCTACTTTCAGGCAGATAAAATGCAAAAGGACAGAGTTTGGAGAGTTCCTAGATCCATGGACATGGGGAAATTCAGGAAGAGTGGTAAATCCAGAGACCGTGGAAGCTTCTCCCCTCATCCTTTCCTCATACTTTGCCCTATGTATCTCTTTCATCTGGATGTTTCTGAGTTATGTCCTTTTGTAATAAACCAGTAATCTAGTAAAAAAAAGAAAAAAAAAGATTTCTTGGAGCTCTGTGAGATGCTAGCAAATTAATCAAATCCAAACACAGAGTCTTTGAAACCTCTAATTTATAGCTTCCTGATCAAAAGCAGGTTACTGAATGAACTTGGGGCAACTCACATGCTATATATAGCAAAGCCAGTTTGCTAACACTAGGTTGCAGTGAAGGAAAGGATAGCATTTATTGCAGGGCACCAAGCGAGGGAATGGGTAGCTCATGCTCAAAAGCGCTTGAAATCCCTGGTGGTTTTCAGACAAGGGTTTTTAAAGACAACATTTAAAAGTGAGTGAGGAAAATAAAAAGAATACATTTGAATCAGTTCTAATGAGGTGGATGAAACTGGAGCCGATTATACAAAGTGAAGTAAGCCAGAAAGAAAAACACCAATACAGTATACTAACACATATATATGGAATTTAGAAAGATGGTAATGATGACCCTGTATGTGAGACAGCAAAGAGACACAGATGTGTAAAATGGACTTTTGGACTCTGAGGGAGAGGGAGAGGTGGGATGATTTGGGAGAACGGCATTGAAACATGTATAATATCTTATGTGAAACAAATCACCAGTCTATGTTCGATACAAGATACAGGATGCTTGGTGCTGGTGCACGGGGATGATCCAGAGAGATGATATGGGGTGGGAAGTGGGAGGGGGGGGTTCATGATTGGGAACTCATGTACACCCATGGCAGATTCATGTCAATGTATGGCAAAACCAATACAGTATTGTAAAATAAAATGAAGTAAAAATAAAAATTAAAAAAAAAATTATGCTCAAATTCACAGAACTGATTAGAAAAATAAAATAACCCATACATTTGAAAAAAAATTAAAAAAATAAAAATAAAAATAAAAGTGAGTGAGGGCTGTAGGGAGCCCAATTTTCTTCTGATAGATTGATGATGAGGTAACGAAGTGGTGTTTCAGGACACTTAATCATCAATCTTCTGGTTCCAACCAGTCTGGAGTCTATGTGCTTATGGTCAGTATGTAATCACCATCCTCTTTCTGGGAAGGGTGGGAATTCGTTTCTGAGATATATATTGGATTGTTAAATATATTCCTTGCTCTGTCATATTCAACTCTTTGCAACCCCATGGACAATAGCCCACCAGGCTCCTCTGTCCATGGGATTTCCCAGGCAAGAATACTAGAGTGGGTAGCCATTCCCTTCTTGAGGGGATCTATCTGACCCAGGAATTGAACCTGGATCTCTTGCACTGCAGCCAGATTCTTTACCATCTAAACTACCAGGGAAGCCCTGTCCTTGAGAAGAAACTAGAATTTTATCACCTGACTATTGTTTCTTGACTGCCTTTCCTAGATTTTTGCATCCTCTCACTAACCTGATTAGTAACTGTATGAATTTGCTTTTTGGAACTCAGAAAAGGCCTAGGAGACCAAAACCTTTTCCTATAAATAAGAAATGGAGTACACAGAGGGGCTTTATAGCAGTGAGGGCTCCACAGAGTCCTGTTCAGTTTCAAGCACAGGTGATAACCTGAAATTGCTACTGACTTCTGTTGAGGGTGGAGGGCAGGGCAGTCTTGTTTTCCTGAGCTCTTAATCTGTGAAATCCAATGCTCTTTCTGGGTAGTGTCAGAATTGAGCTGAAATGTAGAACATCCAACTGGGATTGGTTAATTGCTTAGTGGTGTTAAAAAAAGATGCACAAGGTGAGAATAGCCAATTAAGATTTATTTGAGGCAAAATGAGAACTTCAGCCTTGGAGACAACATCTCAGATATCTCTGAGACACTTCTCTAAAGAGGTGGAGGGGGAAGGTCAATATATAAGATTTTGGTGAAGAGAGAGTTCAGTGAAATCAAGCACTTATCTTACAAAAGGTTTTGTGTTAGTCATGAGGAGCTGATGTCACTATGAAGGGATTTAGTGCTTTTCTAGATATGAGGAGCTACAAGGATTGGACTAAAAATCAGTTCCTAAAAGTATCTGTTCCACCAATTTTTCTGGAGCACGAATTGCCTCATTTCTCCACCCTGAACTCCCGTTGGGATGTGTGTAAGGTCAACAGCTGCAGCAGCGCAGGATTCAATCCTCACAGAGGCAGATGGCAAATGCCCTTGGCAAGCACCAATTTATAGTTGACAGAGGTAAGGGAAACCCCTCATCAACATGTTTGATTTACATTCAAAACTTTAACTCCATTAATGTAAAGAGCAGTTTCACCAAAGATATTTCACTTAATATGGTTCAACAGCAAAACAATGGTTCAGCTAACATGAATTCATTACTTTATATACTCTAGGAAAAATAAGAAATACTTGCATTGCTGGTGTTGGTCAGTCGCTAAGTTGTGTCTGACTATTGGCAACTCCATGTACTACAGCATACCAGGCTCCTCTGTCCTGCACTATCTCCTGGAGTTTGCTCAAATTTATGTCCATTGAACTGGTGATGCTATCTAATCATCTCATCCTCTGCTGTCCACTGTTCCTTTTGCCTTCAATCTTTTCCAGCATCAGGATCTTTTCCAATGAGTCACCTCTTTGCATCAGGTGGCCAAAGTACTGGAGCTTCAGCATCAGTCCTTCCAATGAATAGTCAGTGTTGATTTCCTTTAGGATTCACTGTACTTCTTTCATTAAAGCCTCAAAACTGAACTGTGAGATGGGTATCATTATCTTCATTGTGTGGCTGAACATGGCACTCAGAGTATATAAATAAGTTGCCCCAAATGAGGATGATGTGTTTTTCTTCCCACTTTTTTATTTTGAAATAATTATAAGCTCATGGGAAGTTGTGAAATTAGTGCACTGAGTTTCCACCTATCTTTAACCCCATTTCTCCCGTTACTACATTGGATCTATCTGTAGAATGATAGAAAAACTAAGAATGGATATTTAGTGCAATGTTGAGTTGATTTATGGAGCCACCATCACAATCAACATACACAACTGTTCCCTCAACACAAAGATTTACTTTATGGTATCCTTTTAGAGTCAAGTCCACTCCTTTCATCATCCACTATCCCTAGCCCCAACTAATCCATTTTTCATCTCTTTAATTTTATCATTTATAAAAAGTTATGTAAGTGAAATAATTGTGTGTGACATTTTTAAATTGGCCTTTTCATTCTTGAGACTTATTATTGAAGTTGTGGCATATACCTCAATAGTTTGTTTCTCTTTTTTGCTGAGTAGTGTTTTGTTATATGAATGTATCCAATTTGTTTAACCATAAATGTATTATAGAGTATTTTGGTGGTTTCATTTTTTGGCTATAAAAATCTTGCTCTTATTCTGCTGTGAACAATATTGATTTTTTTTTTCATTCTTTTGTTTTCAGTCCACGTATGTTATTATATTTTAAGTAAGCCTTTTGTAGACATCATATAGATGAGTCAGGTTTTTTATCCACTCTGACAATCTTCATATTTTATTGGTATATTTAGTTTATTTCCATTTAATTATTGATTCACTTGGACTTAGGTCTAATATCTTTTTTCTTTTATTTTCTGTTTGTCCCTCCCTCCTTTTTTTTGTTTCTGTTTTCTTTTTCTAATCTTTGTATGTGTTAACTTGAGCACTTTTAGAATTCCTCATTGTTGTAGTCATAGTGTTTTGGGGTATGTCTCTTGACATAATTTTTTTTAGTAGTTCTCTATGAATTATATATATTATCATAATATGAAGGTATTCATATTTTATTAGTTCCAGTGAAGTATAGAAACCTTACCTCCATATGCTCTCCCACTTTTCTAATATACTTATCTTAAATATTTTCTATACATCATGAGAACCACAGAAGACAATGGCATAGTTTTTGTTTCACACGTCAAACATATTAGAAAGCTAAAGAGAAGGAAAGTATTTTGTATTTATCTTTCTACTTTAACCATTTTTCTTCCTTCCTTCCTGCTATTCATTTCCTTCATTTCTATTTAGACAACTTCCTTAAGACATTATTTATTTATTTATTTATTTTTTGATGGTAAGTCCATTGGAGACAAATTCTCTTAATAGTCTTCATCTGAGAATGCCTTGATTTTGCCTTCATTCTTGAAGGATATTTTTACTTTGGATAGAATGTTGATTTTAATAAAAACAGATCAGTCATTATTTAACATCAAGTAGTCTTAAAATGGCCATCAGGCAATATTTGAAAATCACATGGAGTGAAGTATAGAAACCTTGAAAAATAAAAAGTAAATAGCATTTTCCATGCTTTCCATAAATATGCTATGGGTTTACCCTCAGCTATAAGTTAAATAACATAAACTGTTAATCAATAATAAAACACATTTTTCTAAACTGAAAGATTTTAAGGATTTTTTTCTTATTGAAATTAGAGCTATTTCAGGATAAACAAGAATGAACATTTTTCAGTAACCTAAGACCGATGGGCCAGACTGGCCTGCTTTTGTTTTTTATTCGCTTACTTGTATCTGACTCTTTTTTGACTCCAAGGAGTGTAGTCCACAAAGCTCCTCTGTCCATGAGATTTCCCAGTCAAGGATACTGGAGTGGGCTGCCATTTCTTTCCCCAGGGAATCTTATCAACCCAAAGATCAAATCCGGGTCTCCTGCACTGGCAGGTGAATTGTTTACTACTGAGCCACCAGGGAAGCTCCCTGCAAACTGGCCTGCTGCATGTTTTTGTAAATGAAGTTATTGGAACCGCAGCCACACTCACAGCCTCACATGTTGTTTATGGCTATTTTCTTAATGCAATAGTAGAGTTGAGTAACTACAATAGAAACCACATGGCCCGCAAAATCTAAACTGTCTATTCTCTGCATTTAAGAAAAAAGATCGCTGACCCCTGCATTAGATACTTTAAAAGAGATTCTCGTGCTAAACTGCATAGCATGCAAGTTTAGCACATTAAACCTCTTATAATCTTTAAAGCTAATTAAATATAATCCAAAGATAGAAATGATAATTACTAATTATGAGGAAAATAGACTGAAAAAAATGAAAAATTTTTTATCTAAAAGCTAAGAACACTGCTGAAATCTATTGTTTGAAATTAATTCTGAAAATAGTTCAAGGTATCACAGACACTAACCATTAGTGCTCTTGATTCCATTGTCTTACCCTTTTATGAGAGAAAGACTTTTTTGAGATGCTTGAGTGATGGAACATCACCAAGGATGATATGATTTAGAAGCTTCATGTGGCAGCCTATCCTCTAAACACTATAATTCTTTAAGAGCCTTTTTTCAGGTTTACAGTCCTGATATTGCACTTTGCTCTTTAATATAAGGAAGAAGAAAATTCAATAAAACCAGCAATTTATGGTGATGACATTTCAACAATACCAGATCTTCAGATTATAAACTATGGTTCTAGTTCCATTGTAGAGTTGCACTCTATGTGGGGCTTTTGTGAATTTCCATAATGGTTTTACATAATGGATAGTTGTGTAATGAATAAATCTACATAATGATGGCAAGTTAAACTTTTACCATAAGATTGCACACCAATAATTTATATATATACAATTAAAATCACCTCTTTGTTCTGAGAGGTTCCTTTATAATTTTAACTTTCATTTGTCTGTTTCCAGAGTTGCCTCTACTTTTCCATCCAGTTAGTAGTGGACTATTCAGAATTGTTTGTATTCGGAACTGTTAATGACTGTGATTTGAATATAGAAAGCAAGAATGATTTCAGTATTTTAAGACAAATATAAGGCTGAACAATGAGCCTGATGATATAATGAATCAATATAAAAATAATCCATTATTTTCAGAGGAAAATGCTTACCCATATAAAGTAGAAAACAAGAACCCACCAAGCATTTTAAAGCATTTCATAAAAGATCCTTTTTTTCTTTTTAAATGAAACTTGATTTTCTGAGAGAGCAGGCACATTAGGGGAAACAAAATAATACCACTCTAGATTAGGTCTCTGTAGTGGTCTGAATATACGGATAATGATTTGCATTAGACTGTTTATATTTTAGGAATTAGATTTTTCTCATCTTTTTCCCAAGTTATTTCAATGCCATGTTACATGTATTACAGAAAAGTATTACATGTTATGTCTAAACAAGTTAGGGACTCATTTAAAGTTATCATCTTAGAAAATGCAACTTTTACTTTGGTTGTAAATTACATGCTAATTCATTCTGAAGTGGGACTCCATGGGTAAAAATGTCATTAAAAATACCACAATAGATCCTATAAGAAATCAGAAAGAACAGCAGTCAGTACTGTGAAAGCATAAAATGAGCCTAATACTTATAATTTTTATTGAGCACTTAGTATATCCCAGGTACTGTTACAACATATGTTATATTAACACACCTATTAATTGCTTTAATGTGAAGTAGTATTATAACTTCATGTACCATATTCATGAGGAAAGGAACAGAATTTTTATTTGAACCCAGGTTGTGATGATCATTTGAACCCTGGCAGTCAATGAAGATACAATTTCTTTTTACTTTCCCATAAATGTAAGATCATGTCCATCAAGATTGCATTTTATACAAATAAGACCTATTTGAATTTTAGTGCTGTTCCTGGGTTATTATTAAAATATACATAAGAGAAATATATTAATAAAGACTTCTAAAAAAATCAAGGCCTATTGTATCTATGACAATTGTAGATGAGTACATTGTTGGCTTGTAATAAATTTTTATTAAAGGAGTTATGACTGCTAGTGTAAAAGAGCATACACCATTTTTCTTGATTCAAAATTAAGATTTTTCTGTCGAATTTTAATTAAACTCCAGCTTGTGTAAAAATAATATTATTTTATTAGTTTGACCATAATTGACAGTAATCATCATTGGTAGAAAATTAGGATCATTTTAGTTATGATAGATCAATAAAACTACAGTGAGCAGTTTTTATTTCTTTCAATTTTTGTGTGTTCTCTCTTTAAGATCCATGATACAGGTAAATATAGCTACATAGTATACAGTCAATAAATATCTGTTAAATGACATAATATTTTAGAATACTATAAACTCTTTTCATGATTAATAAACTCATATTAACTGACTAATGTTATAAAATTAAAATTAGAGTAATAATTATTTTCATTTATAACCTTTGTGAATAGATTATTACCCAAAGAGGTTATAGAAAAAGCTGATAGTATTTTGTAATTATCAAACTCTTATTAACAAAGGAATATAGCAAAGTGCTTAAGAGGACAGAGTTGGTTTCAAGTCCCTACTTACTCTACCATTCATTGTGTGTGTTAATCTGGACAAATTTCTTAAGGTCTCTGTGTCTCTGTTTCTTCCCCTGCAAATGGAGATGGTGATGACGATGATGATGGTTATACCACAGGAGATGCTACAGATAAAGTTTAAAAGAATACAAAATTAGGAGTACCGAATTCTTAGCTATTTTTATTAAAATGTATTTTACCATTCATCTTTGCCTAAAAGTTACTTGAGGACAGATAAGACAGAAATAATAAACACTGTGAAAAAAATCAGATAGATGCATTGTAATGACTGCATTTCTTTTTTTTTTTTAATTTTAGTTTTTTATTTTTTAAATTTTAAAATCTTTAATTCTTACATGCATTCCCAAACATGAACCCCCCTCCCACCTCCCTCCCCATAACATCTTTCTGGGTCATCCCCATGCACCAGCCCCAAGCATGCTGCATCCTGCGTCAGACATAGACTGGCGATTCAATTCACATGATAGTATACATGTTAGAATGTGATTCTCCCAAATCATCCCACCCTGTCCCTCTCCCTCTGAATCCAAAAGTCCGTTATACACATCTGTGTCTCTTTCCCTGTCTTGCATACAGGGTCGTCATTGCCATCTTCCTAAATTCCATATATATGTGTTAGTATACTGTATTGGTGTTTTTCTTTCATTTCTAAACTAGTGAGATGTTATTTTGTTTAGTGTTTCCCACATAGAAAGTAGAAGAAGGATTATTTATTGAGAAACAACCAGGGTGACCTTAAGAAACAAAAGTTTGAATTATTTATTCAGATTCTAATAAATAGAGGGTGATGAGAGAGTAGGACAAGAAACAGTGTATTGGAGGAGGGGTGGATTTGTTTCTTTAGTTGCATTCTGTGCTGTAGGAAAAAAAAATCTGTAAAATTACAGAACAAAATAAAAGTCTTCCACATCTTTCACATGGCTTTAGATTTCTAAGTGGTTGCTTTCACAGTAAAGGAGCAAGTCTCTCTGAAATTTCTGTGTGATTACTGACCTAACAAAGCCAAGGTTAAGGAAATGAGGATATTGTGACCATGAGACCATGGATAATGGTGCTTTGTATTTCTATATTACTATTGTCTATAAATTCTCTAGTCCTAGTTTACTATGCAACCCCATTTCAACCTATTAAAATTTCCAAAAATTATGGAATATTTTCTATCAGAAGCTGTATGTTCACCCTCTATGAAAATGTTGCAAAGGGAATTTTGTCCTAAGGGAAGAGGTTCAACATTCATGAAATGCTTCCTAGTGTAATGCATAATGTAAATGTCTCATGAAATGTTCAGGGACTAATTTTCCAGACTGACAGAAGAAGCAAAATGCAGCACTTACTGCATGTAAACCTTGCAAACTTTGCCTGAGAGATTGAGACTTAAAAAACTAGATTCATTGTATATTTTTTGTCTAAGACTATGTTTTATTGTAATCCTCAGATATTTATAGAGTATACTCTTGCATAAATTTACAAATTCATAATAGGCTATACTAAAGTCTTGAAAATATGCTATCAAATAT
The DNA here is from genome assembly GCF_016772045.2 of Ovis aries. Classification (NCBI taxonomy): domain Eukaryota; kingdom Metazoa; phylum Chordata; class Mammalia; order Artiodactyla; family Bovidae; genus Ovis; species Ovis aries. The sequence continues at coordinate 47,546,389 of NC_056054.1, read as the reverse complement.
ACAAGAATATGGAATTCATTAAAATAACTTTATTTAGAGTTTTTTTTTTCTCCTTCATTGTTAGCTATTTTTTTATTTTAATGTTTCCCTTTGGATTAGATTTGAATTTAATCCAGTATGAGCTGTATTGTTTCTGGACAGTACTGAAGCTCTGAAGATGTATTACACCCATGCATCACCATAGCATTGTCATTCTGACGATATATTAGTGCAATACATCTTCAAAGTCCTCAAATGAGAAGCTGTCTGGAAGGAATGGGGCGAGGAGAAAATTCAATTCAATTACAGGACAAAAGAACCAGCTGAAGAGAAGAAGAAAACTCTTAAAGCAAGACTCTCAGTGGACTTGATTACAACCAAGTATTTCATGGAAGTATATTCTGTTTTTCCTTTTGTGACATAAGGAATAATTGCAGATTTTGAACACACATCTGTAAAGAGAAAATGGCTGCTCAATTTTGTGTTTGACTCAGTAGAAGCTGGATGGTTTGTTGGGAGCCATTTAATTGATTTGTGGAAAGTCATATAAACATTGCTATTCATTCACCATATCTAAGGCATATAGTTAATTTACAGATTGATTTATTAAAGTGTGCTAAGGATAAAGGAATGTTTACCTTTCAAATAAAATCTTAGTTGGCACTTTAAAATTTTTCAGATGTATATAAACACAGTTGCTAACTGGAAAGTGATCAGCAGGAAAAAATGTGAAAACTAACAACTCTTTATAGCCACCTCCTGACTATTCCCACTAGACAGGGCTGTCTATAGTAATCAATAAGTCTTATTGTTAAGATAAAATTTTCTTGGATATCTTTCATGTATTAAAAAACAGAGAGACTCAATTTCATCATAGTGCAAATACATTCAGATTCTGAAGCCTTTAGTCTGTCTTACATATGTTGCAAAAAATAATTTCTTCAGTAACCCCCCCACTCCTTGTATAAAGCTTATATTATGAATAATCATTTTATATCTATTTTTTTAATCACCTATGTGCCCTTAGTGTCAGATAGTTTGCTAAACGTTGAGTAAATAGATATGAGGAAAAAATACAGCTACTACCTTCAAGGAGTTTACAGTTTTGTTGGAAGAGATATTGGTGGAGACGGAAACAATTACAATTCATGTTAACTTAAGACAACAAATAAGTTATCTTTTAACCCAAGCCTTGAAGTTAGAGGAAGGAAGACTGTTATGTAAAGCAGTGCTGTGCATTCTGATTAGAGATAACAGCATTTGTAAAGGTTTGAAGGCAAGAAATAATTGAGTGTTTTGGCAAACTAAAATTTGTGGGCCTGAAACAAGCTGAAAAGGGGCAAATAGAAAAGAGGGTTTAAGATGAGGCTGGAGAGGATAAGATGAGCAGGGTCATCAGATCAACTAGGGTTTGTAGGCCATGTTGAGATCAGATTTATTTTTTTGTTGTCTTCCCCCTGCTGCCTGCCGAAAAACAAAAAAACTTGTGGGACCTTTGGAGCACATAAGACACGATTGATCTTAATATTTAGAAGATGCTTTTGGTGCTGTGTAGGAAATGAGTTGCTCCAGTATTCTTGCCTAGAGAATCCCAGGGACAGAAGAGCCTAGTAGGGTATAGCCCATGGTGTCCCAAAGAGTTGGACACAAGAGTGTTAGCTGAGTCACTAACACTTTCACGTTCACTTGAAGCATAGTAGAGAAACCATTTAGGAAGCCACCATCATAGTTGCGGTGGGGGATGATGTTGACTTTAACAAGGGTAATGGCAGTAGATATAAAGAGTCATGGGTGAGTCCCAGATTACACAAGGTAAAACCAGAAAACTGAGAGGTGGGAGATGGGGAATCCCTCTTAGTTTTCTGGCTTCATCAATCTGGAAAATGAGCTTGTTGTTGACTGAAATGAGACTAACTGTTACAGGAGAGCGGGGTGAAAAGACAACAACAAAAGAATCTCATAATGTCCTAGGACCTGCATAAGTTCCTGGGACAGGCCACCAAGTGAAAGTCCTTGGTTTCCTGTAGAAAAAAATTCAAGAGAGAGCCAAAATACATGAAAATTAGTTTATTTAGAGAGATATGCACTCCATAAGTAGAATGTAGACCTTCTCAGAAAATGAGAGGGATCCCAGGGCATGGGGATATTGGGGTGAGTAGTTTTATATGCTAATGAGTGGGAGGAATATTTTTTGATATTTCGAGAAAGGATTGGGCTAGTGCCCACGATTTGACCTTTTATGGTCATCCTCAGAACTGTCATGTTATAAGGGGGAGTGATTTTTAGTACACTAATGAAAGTATTATGAGCTAAAGTTCAGTGACTGGACTATTCTAGAAACCACCTTGGTTTCAGCCAGTTCTAGTTAGTTTTTATCACATCCTAACAGCTACATCCCTTCTTCATTTATCTAGCAGTTGTGGCCTTCTCCTTTCTTTCCTGTCTCAAAACTGGGAGAGAAATATATTTCAGAAAAAAAAAATTTGAGATTTCTATTTTGGCCATGCTAAATTATAAGACACATCAAGCATTCAAATGGAAATGTCAGTGAATAATGGGATCCATGACACCTGATCTCAGAGACAAGGACAAGAATGAGACTTAAAGTCATGAGTATAGGTTTATCCTAGGGAGGGAAAATAGACACACAGAAGAAGGGCCACAACCAATGTACACACAGAACAAGGGCCATGACCAGTGTCTGAAGATTTGGACAACAGGAAAGCAAAAGAAACTTACAATTCTTATTGTGACTAATGAAGACCTAGGAGGATACATCTCAGAGATGAGATTATTTTGGTAATTAGAAAGAGATTTAGTGCATTGAAAAGTAACAAGAGGTAGAATATGATACAGAAAAGTCTCTATTGCATTGGCAATATGGAGATTATTTTTTACTTTGATAAAAGCCGTTTCACTGACACTGTGGAACAAGAGTCAGACTGAGTTTGTTAAACAGCAGATGTAGTTGGAAGATGGTGAACAAGTAGAGAAAGTTTGTGTCTTTCAAGAAATTTTATTGTGTTGAGGGAAGGGGAAGTGGGATGTTTGCTAGAATGTTGTGAAAGGTTCAGGAGAGGGATGCATTTTTAAGAGAAAGAGAATAATATAACAAACCTAAGGCACCGATCATATAGACTCAGTTATAAGTGCATGAATAATTTTGTTCATTTGTGCTATCTCTTCCAGCTCACAGGAAGATTTCTTTTTTATTTTTTTAATTTAAATTTTATTTTTTTTTACTTTACAATACTGTATTGGTTTTGCCGTACATTGACATGAATCTACCACAGGTGTACATGAGTTCCCAACCCTGAAACCCCCTCCCACCACCCTTCCCATATCATCTCTCTGGGTCATCCCAGTGTACCAGCCCCAAGCATCCTGTATCCTGTATCGAACCTAGACTAGCAATTCGTTTCTTACATGATAGTATACATGTTTCAATGCCATTCTCCCAAATCATCCCACCCTCTCCCTCTCCCACAGAGTCCAAAAGTCTGTTCTTTACATCTGTGTCTCTTTTGCTGTCTCGCATATAGGGTTATCATTACCATCTTTCTAAATTCCATATATATGTGTTAGTATACTGTATTGGCGTTTTTCTTTCTGGCTTACTTCACTCTGTATAATCGGCTCCAGTTTCATCCACCTCATCAGAACTGATTCAAATGTATTCTTTTTAATGGCTGAGTAATACTCCATAGTATATATGTACCACAGCTTTCTTATCCATTCGTCTGCTGATGGACATCTAGGTTGCTTATGCTTATTTTAAAAGTATCAGAAGCAGTAGTAATTGCAGAACATTTAAGCCCCAGTTGATCAAAAAATAAATAATAGCAACTATTAAAGTGATGGAATCATAGGAGGCATAAAAGACACGGGTTTGATCCCTGGGTCAGAAAGATCCCCTGGAGGAGGACATGGCAACCCACTCCAGTATTCATGCCTGAAGGATCTCTTGGACAGAGGAGCCTGATGGCTTACAGTTCATAGGTTGCAGAGAGTTGGACACGACTGAAGTGACTTAGCACACAAACACATAAAAGTGATACCCCCTTATCTTTTATGTTTTGTTCCTAAACTCATGATATAGAAGTTTCTGTTGAACCAATACAAAGTGCAGAAGGAGCTGAAAGCTCTCAGGTGAGTATTGTGTGCTGCTTCCAAGCTCCTTCTCCTCAACCTTCTCGCTGGAGCGTTCCTGTCACTCACATGGGACACAAAGCTCCTCAGTTCCAACACTTTCAGGAAAGCTTCTATTCTCTTTTTATAGCATGCTGTGTCTCTTAGTTCTAGTCCATTACTTTGCCCTGAAATTGTGTGCACTATATGCTCGATTCATCACCCCAGTCATCTGCTACCCTGACTGGCACCAGCCTGGAAATATCACCTGGAAGTTTATTGCTCAAAGGAATCACCATCCTTTTCTTTTTTCCCTTGTGGTCTGTAACAGGAGGTACGGTCTTTGAAAAAGTCAGCCTTTCTCTTCCCAGATGTTCTCTTGCTCTGCAGCTATCACATATTGCCAACTGTTCCTATCAAAATTTTAAAATGTTACAGGGCATATGTTGGATACATAGAGTTAAATGAAGAAAGAAGAAAGTGATTTGATGTAGTTTCCAGGTAGAAAAAATAAATGCTTCTGTCTACACACTTGTTGAATCTGATTTGTATAGTAATAGGTATACTAGCTCATGGTGAATAAGAAAAATACCTTAATTTGTGCCTATAATATAAAAATGAAACTTTTATGTCATATGCTTAGTGCAATTTTTAGATTCTTAAATTTGTGTTGAAATTCTCAAATGCTGCTTCTGTGGTACATAGAGCCCATTCATACTCTAAGACTGTAGTCTAACAGGGTTGAGGTGGAATTAAAATTCCATCTCAGGTAGTTTGGTAATAAAATTGGATTTCAACCTTTACTTGGCTTCAGTATGCAAATAAATCCTCTCTAGGATTTCTTCCTACAGATGGTGGGGTAATCAGATGTAAGGGGGTTGAATAGGATGTGATTTCTCCAAACCCCACTAAAGAGAAGGACACATGTTAAGCTTGTTAAGGCCCTGACATAATCATCTTTAATCATGATGTCTAGACTAAACATCAAACATGCTTAGATTAAGATATGCAATTTGGAATGTCTTTCAACATCAGCTTTCTTATGTACTGCCTTTCAATTTCATTATTTTTATATTTTTTTTTCATTTATACCTCTCAGACTTTCACAAATTTTGAAATCTACTCAGGAAAGGTGTTAGTGAACTACTAAATATAGGAGCAACCCATCCACAGAATACAAGTAAGGATGCACATATGATCGTTTGATAATCAGAGGAGGAATCTTGAGAATAATGCATAGGCAGAAGACAGTATTAGAATCAGTGATTCCCAACTGTAAATGTTGAAAGGCAATATGTAGCTCTATGAATGCTGATAGGGATATATATTATCATTTGGGGAGTATTCAAACATGGGCAAAAGACTGGAGATGAGCAAACCCGCAGAATTGGCTAACTTTTGAAGATTCATGTTGATAGAAACAACACCATCTTTTATCTCTGCTAGGGTATAGTAAGATCTATAAGAGCTAAATCTACTTCTATCTGATTCTTCATTGTGCTTGACATCTGATAGATGCCTAAAAATATCTTTGAATGAATGATAAAACCTAAAAATTACTTCTAATGACTTTGGATAATGATTTGATTTCTCCTTCTATTATCACTGGTGACAATAATGACATAAAGTATCCTTTATGAGCACTTATTATCTGCCAGGCAATTTATATTCATTTACTTAATCGAACCTCAAAAATAGTCCCGATATTGTAGGCAGTGCTATTTGAATTTTTGTGCTAGAGAAACTGGAACTTAGCATTTAGTAATTTTCCCAAGGAATACAGGTAGTATATTTCAGAGTTAGAATTCACACTCAATTTATCAATAAAGGAGGGTACAAGATGTGAATTACTGACTACTTGGAGATGCTAATAGTAGAATTAGAATTACTGGCTATTGGGCTTATTATTGTAGAAAGAATTTTCATCTCAAAATGGCAGAAGTATTTTGGAACAACAATGACAGCTATCATAAAATTGAATTGAAACACTATTAGGTAGTAAACTCCCTATTACTGGAATAAAGACTGCATAATCTCTTATCCAGAAAGCTGCCTAAGTGAACTCTGGCATTTATGAAAGTGAAAGGATTCACTAACAATTGATATCATAGTATTTTATTAAAAGACCAGTGTACTATCCAGAGTTCTCCAGAGAAACAGAGAGAAACACATATATGTGTATATATTCAGATACATATATATGCATATATATACACACCTATTTTTGACTATTTACTTTTACATAGCACCTTTTGTCTTTTATTGTAAATGTATGTCCTACTTATTTTTATATAATAAAAATAAGGCCAAATGACAATTTTGTTTCATGTGTTTGTATATATATACACACACATATATATAAATTATATATATATACATTAAAATGATAAAATGCTGTTTAATGTATGTATATACATACATTTTAATGAGACAATGGTGATGCCACCAGGGAAGCCCCATAATGGTGATGCTAAATGATAGTAAATGACATTTGATTTAATGTTTATATATGATATATGTTTAATATATCTGTATTATATGGAGAAGGAAATAGCAACCCACTTCAGTATTCTTGCCTGGGAACTCCACTGGACAGAGGAGGCTTGTGGGCCATGGGGTTGCAAAATACTCAGACATGACTTAGTGACTAAACAACAATATATAATATATACACACATTTGGTATCACCATTGTTTCATTAAAATGATTTATTAATGCTGGTAAAGACAGGACAAATATTTAGTATAAAAGATCATCTGGTGTAAAAACAGATATTTGATAGTCTTACATTAAATACTCTTCTTTGTCTGTCTATCTAGTCAGTAAACTGAAACTGTGTATTTACTGTGGATTAAGAATCAACACCCTACAGCCTGTGGGGAGAATTTCTTCTGCTGTCTGTTTCTGCGAATGAAGTTTTATTGGAATGCAGGCACCTCATCTACAGCTTCTTTCATGTTGCAATAGCAGTTGACTTGTTGCAACAGAGACCCTTTGTTCTGCATCTGAAAATATTTACTACCTGATCCTTTTACATGATAAGTTTATTGAACCCTGCTATAAATTATATAAGGATTCCATCTCCTATTTTTAGTACAGGTTTTCTTCTCAGTATCACCCTGAATGTAGACAGCTGCAGCTGCATCTTTAAAAGGCCAAGATTTGATTTCATGGTTAGTGCTTTCTAGGTATTATATAATTCCAGTAAAGGTCTATGTCTCCATTTCTTCTTCAACTAATTCTTCAAATATATCCATTTTTTTTCTTTTATTTTGCCAGATTTCAGTCAACCAGTGAACCTGTTGACTACTAAATTCCCTTGTCTCTGAGTTTTAAAATTTCATATTATCATGTTCTTATATGTTACTTTCAACTTCCTCCATATCTACACCAAGTATCATTTTTATTACAAAATTTGGAAGGATTACATCTTTGACTGCATTGTACTATTGTTAGAAAAATTAAAAAAAAAAAAAAAAAAAGCTTCTCTGGATTTTTCTCCAGGAAGAATGTAGTTCTGAGCCAATTTATGTGGCTACTTTTGAGTGAGGCAGGATTTTTTTCTTGGAAAGAGAGCTGGGAGCTGGCACATTTGCCCAGAAGGCCTGTGGAACTTCACTGACTGACAGGTATAGAAGCATCTCTAGGCTGAATAACTCCTGCGTAGTAAGATAAAAGTCACTGTTTGATCAACATCCAATGGGTAGAGAAAGCACAAGAAGCAAACAGTGGGGGAAAAAAAAGTTGTCAAGTAAAATCAATAAGGCCTCTGTCTGGGATCTGGGAAGCCAAACAATGGGAAAATGTGTGATTTAATAGTATTGATCTTCAGAGGCATCCTCAGTACTGCCTCTTCTGTCCTTAACAGGGATTCATTGTGTTAAATGTTGTTCACTCACTATTGTAGGAGTCAAATACATTTCTTGATGTGTTCAAATTATACGACAATCTAAACTATCATAAGCACTATTTCTATACTTCAGAGATGAAATAAGCAAACTGTTTAAATAAATTTGAAATGGCAGATTAACAGATCTTGGGATGCTTATTACTGACCTTCGACAAGCATTCGTCTCTTACTAAAGAGGAGATAAACCTGAAATCACTGAATTTCTCAATCACGTTGGTTATTACTCTGTGCTGGGGGATATGGCTGAACAAGAAAATGAAAACCACAAAACAGGGAATGGCAAATTTACCCAAACATTGTACTATATTCTTATTTGAGAGGATATCTTTTTAAGAGCAATGTATTATGCTTAGTGAAAAATAAGAAAGTCATATATTTAAACCCTGTTACCTTACTATGGGATCTTGGGCAAGTCGCTTAACTACTTAAGGACACAACTTTCTCACCCCTAAAATGGAGGTATAAGAGAATCTCTAATGTATTTCCTGCTCCAAACTCCTTTGAATCTGTGAATCTGGTTACAAGCTAAGTTCCATAGGTAGGGCATACAAATTCTGTCTCATTACATTATCCTAAAATGCAAATATGTGAAATTCACATACACGTGTGTACACGAACACAGAATCATGATCTGACTAAAGAAAACTTTGACAGGCAATCGAATCAAACTATCTTAACAAAATATGAAAGGCAAATTAAGTAATAAATATGCTTTCTGGGAAAACATATATCAGCTTGGTAAAAATCTAAAATTTGAGCTTATTAGCACAGACGGCAAAAAGAGTAACACAATGATGTATGTAAAATTTTTTGTCTGAAGATGGGAGCAAAACATTATCAGGTGAGACTGATTTTTTCTGTGAGGTTTCAGAGTAATTTTTACATGTGTCAGTGAAAGTAAAGTCACTCAGTCGTGCCCAAATCTTTGCGACCCCGTGAACTGCAGCCTACCAGGCTTCTCAGTCCATGGGATTCTCCAGGCAAGAATACTGGAGTGGGTTACCATTTCCTTCTCCAGGGGATCTTCCCAACCCAGGGATCGAACCCCGGTCTCCCGCATTGGAGGCAGACGCTTTAACCTCTGAGCCACCAGGGAAGCCACATGTGTCAGTAGTATCTGTCAATAAAGGACACTAAATAATCCACAAGGCTCTAATGACTGTTTCTATATTAATCCTTGGTAAATGTTAAAGATAAGCTCCTGATGTGAAGAGCTGACTCATTCATTGGAAAAGACTCTAATGCTGGGAGAGATTGAAGGCAAAAGGAGAAGAAGGTAGCAGAAGATGAGATTGTTAGAGACCATCACCAACTCAATAGACATGAATCTGAGCAAACTCAGGGAGATAGTGAAGGACAAGGGAGGCTGGAGGGCTGCAGTCCACAGGGTTGCAAAAAGTCGTACATGACTTAGCAACTGAACAACAACAACACTGAAAGCAGTCATTTGGGAAGGAGAGAGTCATGTAGTTGTTACTTTACAGTGATCTAACTTAATAAAGAGATACAGCATTTAAGTACTGGAGGAGAAAAATTTCCAACACAGCCAATTTGTGTGTGTGTGTGTGTGTGTGTGTGTGTGTGTGTGTGTGTTTTGTAGATTTTGAACAGAATTGGCTCTTCAGAATTTTTTTTATTATTAAATATAACTTTTAATTGGAGGTTAATTACTTTACAATATTGTATTGGTTTTGCCATACATCAACATGAATCTGCCGCAGAGATACACGTGTTCCCCATCCTGAACCCTGCTCCCTCCTCCCTCGCGGTACCATCTCGCTGGGTTGTCTCAGTGCACCCAAGCATCGAGTATTATGCATCGAACCTGGACTGGCGATTTTAAAAGTAAAGTTGAAATTATCTGATCAGATTCTATGATATGGAGCTAGATCTGAGGCAGAAAGATTCTTCCCAAGAAGAAACAGTGTAACTGTATCAAGATGAAGATACCAGTCTCATCCAAGAATAGGAAGTGTGAATAAAAAGGTAGAGACCCCAGGTAGCATCAAGATGGAGCTAGTTGCTTTATCAAGGAACATAAAATATGAACTAAAGCTGCTGCTAAGTCACTTCAGTCGTGTCCAACTCTGTGCGACCCCGTAGACAGCAGCCCACCAGGCTCCCCTGTCCCTGGGATTCTCCACGCAAGAACACTGGAGTGGGTTGCCATTTCCTTCTCCAATGCATGAAAGTGAAAAGTGAAAGTGAAGTCACTCAGTCGTGTCTGACTCTTCATGACCCCATGGGCTGCAGCCTACCAGGCTCCTCCGCCCATGGGATTTTCCAGGCAAGAGTACTGGAGTGGGGTGCCTTTGCCTTCTCCGGACTATGAAATTAGCTCAAGGAAAAAATAATTTATATGGCAAATATATAGCAATGGTGTCTCTTAGTATTTCATTTAACTTTTCTAAACCTCAGTTTGTGAGTAAAATTGACATGGTACATCTTTTTGGGGGTTGTTATAAAAACATGTAATATAGTGCACCTAAAACATTTAGCATAGTATCTAGCATTATGTCGGAGAAGGTGATGGCAACCCACTCCAGCACTCTTGCCTGGAAAATCCCATGGGTGGAGGAGCCTCGTAGGCTGTAGTCCATGGGGTCGCTAGGAGTCAGACACAGCTGAGAGACTTCACTTTCACTTTTCACTTTCATGCATTGGAGAAGGAAATGGCAACCCACTCCAGTGTTCTTGCCTGAGAGTCCCATTGACAGCAGAGCCTGGTGGGCTGCTGTCTATGGGGTCGCACAGAGTCCTACACGACTGAACCGACTTAGCAGCAGCAGCAGCAATATCATAGTCAGTGTTCAAGATGAAATTAGCCAAAAAGGATTCAGTGAATAAGTATGATATCACCATATTAGTTTAAGAGAAAGAACTGTTTTCTTAATTAAATCTCTTGCTCATGCTCAGTCACTAAGTTGTGTCCAACTATTTGCGACTCTGTGGACTTTGTCTGCCAGGCCCATCTGTCTGTAGGATTTCCCAGGCAAGAATACTGGACTGAGTTGTCATTTCCTTCTCTGGGGAATCTTCCCAACCCAGAGACTGAACCTGAGTCTCTTGCATTGACAGGTGGATTCTCTCCACAGAGCCACCAGGGAAGTTCATCTTTTAAATAAACATGCCCCTCTAAATTGCATCAGAGTATTTCATTCCAAATTTTACTGTTATAAACAAGGTTTTGGTTACTTTTTGGTCATATCAGTATATTTTGATACATAGTAAAAACATCCTTTTTAAGTAAAACTCTATCAGTTTTCAAAACAAACAAACAAAAAAAAGACAATAGTAATATGAACTTGTTATAATATTCCTGATGGGCCTTTGCTTCAAGTTTGGCTCTATTCTTGTTCAATATTTGATTCTATTTTTCTTCAAATAGTTCTCTTTGACTAGTCTCTAAATTATTTTTTTTCTCTTTTGTGAATCATAAGTATATTGTGGTCCTTTATACAACCCACTCCCTTCATTAGAACTTCCAAGGCACTGTCCATTTTTCTTACCAAAGTGAAATTGTGTTTGTTTCATTTCATTTGCTTTAAATTATATCATCATGTAAGAACCAAATAGTCCCTTGGTATTATTTTCTGAAAATGATAATAAAATTTTATAAGGGCAAAAAAAAGGCATTTTATTGGGATTAGTTAACTAAAAACTAATAAACCCACTCAAATAAATAAACATACAAAATCAAAAGGTATAGTCTTTGAACTTTTCATCTGTTTTTTTTTTCAGGGTATAGATATCATACATTATTGATAGGTCTCAATATGTAACATTTCTCCATTTACATGAAGACTGGCAGTTTTTAAAAAATACAACAAAAGATAGCAGTCTAACTTTTAATTAAAAGATTAAGAGTAAAGATACATATATTTCCTCAATGATTTAATGCTAACTTACTTGTATTTTTCATCAGGAATGAGCTTCACATTTGCCCACAGGGAATTACATTGTAAAATAACATAAACAATTATCAAGAAACTTTAACAGTAACATTGGAGAGAATGACTCTCCTTAAAAGCTAATTATACACTGTCAGAAATTCTGTAAAGTGAAATAAGAAAAATAGAAAGAGCACTGGACTGGGAGTCAAAAAGAATTATTTTCTCTCAAAGCTTTGCTCTTGTGCCAAGCTCATTGAGTAAGCTGCTTAACCTCTTTAGAATTAAATCTTCTTATATTAGAATAAGAAATTTACATTTGCCCAACTGAATTGTTTCAATGACAAGACGAAATAATCAACATGAAAGCATTTCCAAAGTCAGAAGTCTTCAATGAATATGAGTAAAATACTAGCAGACTTATTGTTTCTCGTAAAATTGGATTTGAAAGAACTTAAGCGCTCAGAAGTAGTTTTAATTTCCCCAACTCTATTTTCCCCCTGAAACTTTGTAACCCAGATTTTCTTAATAAAACTTAAATGTAAACATTCAGAGTTAAGGATGGGATATGAATGGAAAAAAATTAAAAATAATTTCGCAAAATTAAGAAATGAACTCATCCTACTTCTTATATTAAACGGTTTCTGCTATTACATAAAGACATTGAAAGACAATTTCCCCACACCTCTTTTTACTCAGAAATGACATTAAGTGATTTCAACACATATATCAGTTTTAAATTGATTCTGTGTGCTATACTGAGCTGGATTTAATGGAAGAAGATTGACTGACTGATCTGCCTGTCTAAGGCATCTGAACCCTTCTGGTAAATATTAATATCTACAAAGAAAATAATTGACTTTGTTTTAAGGAGTTTTATATACATGACATTAGAATAGCTCTCTTCAAGCGTGTCTATTTGTCACTAAGTCAATTGCCCCTTTATATGGTAAAAAGCTGGTGCATTTTGCTACTCACTAGAGGAAATAGTCTTAAGGAACATAGACTCCCTCCTACACTCAATTAAATTGTCATTTGAAAGCTAGTAATGTAGCCAAATCATTTACACTAGCTATATCCTTTATTTTCAGAAGAGGGTTGGAAACTTCAGTGACCCTTAGAATCAGATAAGCTTTTTATGTAATTGAGACAAGCGATATTCCATTTTTAATGGCTAATACCCAGGCAGACTGAAAGGCATTCTAGAGAGAGAATCTCCTATATAATTAAAAGGAGATTGGTACTGCAAAAAACATCTATGGATTTCATTTGGAAATTCTATTAATATATAAATACATAACTGTATGTAAATATATATTGAGAGAGATATTTACATTTCAAGTAAAGTGATATTATGTGAGTATTACAACAGAACTAATTGAACAGATAAAAAAGATTTATCCGTGAATTTGGAAGTTAACTTCCAGGGAAAGTTAACAGGACTTTTTTTTTTTTTTTTCAGGAGTTAGATAATGAGCAGTTAAAGATAATTGACACTTCTTTGCTTAAAAAAATAAATTGTAAGATATTTAATAGCTTTCAAGTGTAACCGGATAATCTCAGACAAAAGAATACTTCAGATAAACTGAAGCAGTCTGCTTAGGTTTTCTATCTTCTGTTAGAAATCCCACTACTTCCTCCAGGTAAGCTTTAGCTCTTTACTCTTGTAGTCCTAAACAATGAATTTAATTACTTTATATATCCATTAAGTAAATATTTATGTAAACCCTGCCACAAAGTGCTATGCTAAATTTCAAGCAAATACATGGCCAACAGCAGTCATGGTTCAGCAGTTTCCTTGCTGTGTTCCTGTTTCCCTTGGTTTGAACTTCAACTCTGCCATGGTAAAATTATTTTTAGTGTACTCTTTTCTTTCCTCAAAGACATCATTTTTTCTTGATTGTTATAAATCTTCAATCTTAGATGCTAGCTATCCTTCCTGTTCAGTTTATTGCCCGTTTTAGTCAACTCAGATATTTTCATATTTCCCCATCCTCAGCTTCTTCATTAATTCTCTGCTTCATCCCTTCCCTGGTCTTTAAAATCATTCACTGTTGGAAATCAAGGACCACATCTTCCTTTTCATCTGAATTTGGATGTACAACCGTATCTCTGGCAAGGACTCTCTTGGTAACACTTACTTTCAGATGACTGGAGTTGAGCACACAGATGACTGAGTCAATTCAGAAAATACAACATATTTAAAGTAGTGTTCTTTTTTTTCTACAAGCTGCTCTTGATAATGGATTTTCATGGAAAACACTGGTTCTTTAAAATGTTGTTCTACAATTCATAATAAATCTGCTTCTTACTTGTTAGGAAACAGTTTAGACTTTTTTACTGCAAATTGTTTTCATATGCTTTCTTTTTTAAAAACATAATTTCACATTTTACATTTGAAATTCTTGGAATATTTAAAGTTTGTTAGCCACACAGCATGTCTGATTCTTTGCAATGCCATGGACTGTAGCCCACCAGGCTCCTCTGTCTATGGAATTCTCCAGCCAAAGGATACCAGAGTGGGTAGCCATTGCCTTCTCCAGGGGATCTTCCTGACCTAGAGATTGAACCCGGGTCTACTGAATTGCAGGCAGATTCTTTACTATCTGAGCCACCATTAGAGCCCATTTAAGGTTTAATTCAGATGTAAATTTATAGCCCATTTAGAGTTTGATTCAAATATAATTAAACTCTATGTTATTATTGCTATTTAATTTTTAGAACTGCATACATAATGCTGAGATAATAGTTATTTTCCAGTTCACAGCACATTGTCATTGGTCCATGTGTAACCTCTTTTACTTACTTTTATTTTATATCCTTTATTCTCAATCCCCTTTCCCTCTCCTGCCTTATCCCACTCATTCTAAGTTTACTATAAATTCATGAGTGTGAATTTTTTCTTATAAAGCATATAGAATTATTTTGAGACTTTGAATTTACGTAAATGTCAATGCTTAAAATTTCCTTTCCCAAATAGCCTTCCAAAACTTCTCATTAAGAAGCTTTGTGATTTTTGCCAGTTTCATAGATGTGATTTCTCATTTTATTTGAATTTTTCTGGTTACAAGTAAATTTGAGCATCTATTTATACATTATATTAATTATTCAGATTTTCTTCTTTGAGGATTTTCTTTTGATACATTTGACTATTTCTCAGTTTTTAA
The DNA here is from genome assembly GCF_016772045.2 of Ovis aries. Classification (NCBI taxonomy): domain Eukaryota; kingdom Metazoa; phylum Chordata; class Mammalia; order Artiodactyla; family Bovidae; genus Ovis; species Ovis aries. The sequence continues at coordinate 47,531,315 of NC_056054.1, read as the reverse complement.
TTTTAGTTGTTTTAACAGATGATTTAATGATATTCTTTGTATATTATTGATATTGATTTCTTGTTTGTCTTAGACATTTTGAATAATTTTTCCCAGTCTCCATTAATTTTACTTACACTTTTTTATTTAAAATTCCTTATCACCAACATTTTAAAATAATGCTCCTAGTCTGTCAAGTGTATCTTAATTTTGTTTCAATTTTCTTTTGTCGAACTCAAGTTCATAATTTCAAAATGGCTAAACCATTAATTTCTTACCTTATAATTTTTGTTGTTGTTGTTTTTAGATCATAAATATACTCTGCTATGCTTTTTACGTGTCACATTTTTATATGTCATATTTAGGCATTTAATCCATCAAAACATTTATACATAGTATAAGGTGAGGGCACCAACAATGATTTCCTCTATATGGTGAACCAGCTCCCCTGGTGTTATGTAACAATTTATTCTTTCTCTGTTGATCTGAGGAATGATACTTTGTTCTGAACAGATGATTCTTTTCCATGAAAGTATAATCGTCTGTCCCTGAGCTTTGTTGTTCAGTTGTCAAGTTGTGTTCGGCTCTGCAACCCCAGGGACTGCAACACACCAGCCTTCCTTGTCCTTCACTATCTTCAAGAGTTTGCACAAACTCATATCCATTGAGTCAGTGATGCCATCCAATGATCTAATCCTCTTGATGCCCCATTCTCCTCAGCTCTCAACTTTTGCCATGAAAGAAAGTGAAAGTGAAGTCGCTCAGTTGTGCCCGACTCTTTGTGACCCCATGGATAGTAGCCTGCACCAAGCTCCTCAGTCCATGGGATTTTCAAGGCAAGAGTACTGGAGTGGGTTGCCATTTCCTTCTCCAGGGAATCTTCCCAACCCAGGGATCGAACCCAGGTCTCTCACATTGTAGACAGATGCTTTACCATCTGAGCCACCAGGGAAGTCTCTTATAGCAGCAGCCCCCAATCATTTTGACTTCAGGGGCTGGTTTTGTGGAAGACAATGTTTCCACGGATGAAGGTCGGGGGATGGTTACAGGATGACTTAAGCATCACATTTTTTGTGCACTTTATTTCTATCTTTGTTGCATCAGTTCCACCTCATATGATCAGGCTTAAATCCCAGAGGTTGGGGCCCCTGTTTTATAGCATTCCTTGACTATAGTATGATAATTATCCCCTGCAATTTTTCAAGATGATTCAGTTCATTTTTGACTGTTATTCTTCCATGTAAATAAATGTGAGTTTTGAAAAGTTCTTCAAATAAAAATAAAACCACAGGAATTTATGGAGTAAATAGGGAGAATTGGCAAAAAGTTTTTTGAATGGTTCTTTTGAAAAGTTCTTCGAACAAGAACAAAACTGCAGGAATTTATGGAGTAAATAGGGAGAAGTTTTCAAGATTAAGTCGTCTATTCATGAACATTATATAGCTCTTCTTTAATAACAATCTTAATTTATCATCTTGAATGAAATGTTAAATTTTTCAATATGATGATTATAGAGATACAAATTATATAGAGATATAATAAGCATGTATATGTAATGATCAAGGAAGGGAAGGGAAGGGAAAGTAGCTCAGTCGTGTCCGACTCTTTGTGAGCCCATGGACTTTATAGTCCATGGAATTCTCCAGGCCAGAATACTGGAGTGGGTAGCCTTTCCCTTCTCCAGAGGATCTTCCCAACCCCGGAATCAAAGTATATACTATTTCTCATATGATTCTTTGTATTTTATCAATGAAATTACAAAGGAAAGTCATCAATTAAAAGTGAAGATAAGAAATAGGTGTTAGAGATTGAAAGAAAAAAAAAGAACTGGGAAAACTTTATTTGGTAAGTGGAGAACATGGTTTTTTTTTTATTGTTGTTGTTCTATTTTATTTTGTAGATAAGAGAAGTTTTTAAATATCAAAAGACTATTACATGGATAAGACTTTCAACTGTTTATGTGTAATTCTGGAGGTTGGACAAAAAGCTGCCTACATTCTAGAATTTCCTTTTATGTGAAGAGTGTTCTCTATTAAGAGTTGAAAACTAAAAGGAGTTTTTATTGAGTTAGTGAGATTAGGAATGTTCAAAGAGGACATCTTGCTGTTTGGGAATATATGAGGTATGACAGAGTATCAGTGCATACATGGGTTAAGGCTTGGCCTAAAATTTCTGAAAATTCTTGAAACTTTCAAAATATAATTCTAGAATGTAATAATGAAGTGTTTTCTTTTAAAATTGAAATAATTGTGCACTACTTTTGTTGCCCATGCAAATTCGGTTGTTTGACTGACAGTGGTGGTGTTGGGATTAATAAAATCATCTTGCTATGTAATCAAATAAAATTATTTTTAAATAATTTATATCATCTATTACCATCAATTTCTCAGGTAAATGTTGTAACACAAAAAGAGAAGAAAGGACAGTTGGTATAAATGTAATCTCTTTAACTTAATCTTGTCTTTTGAAAAAAAATTTATATGTTCTCATTTCTCTAGTAAAACTATATCATGTCCAGGCATTTGTCATTTCACTAGTCGGGTCTAGGAACAATATCCCAGAGAGAATGTGGGTTGGACACTGTGTGAAAGTCTTTCTGTGATTTAGAACAGAGTCAGTGTCTTTGTCCAGTTGGGTTACTGTAACAAAAATACCATAGACTGGGTTACTTAAACAACAGATATTTATTTCTTACAGTTTGAGAGGGTAGGAAGTTCAAGATCAGGGCCCAGGTAGATTCTGTATCTGATTGAGAGCTAGTGTTGTCTTTTTGCTTTTTCCCATGTGGCAGGAAAAAGAGTGAAAGAGCTCTCTGTGGTCTCTTTAAGTGTTTTTAAAGAAGTAATTTTTTTAGAGCAGTATTAGTTTCACAGCAAAACTGAGAGTAAGATACAGAGATTTTCCCATATACCCCATCACCTACTTGTCATAGTGGTGACAAGTAATTAATAATTAATATTATTAACATTATACATTTGTTACCAAAGATGAACCTACCATTGACATCATAACCACCCAAACCCCATAGCTTACTTTAGGGTTAGTCTTAGTGTTGTACTTTCTATGGAATTAGACAAATGCAAAATGATGTATAACTATGCTTGCCAATCATATGGAGCATTTTCACTTGCCTGAAAATTCTCTGGGTTCTGACAGCTCATTAATTTACCCCACTTGCATCCTTGTCAATCACTGTTGCTATAGTTTTTGCCTTTTCCAGAATTTCTTGTAGTTGAAATTATTCAATATGTAGCCTTTTCAAATTAGCTTCATGATACAGTAATATGTATTTAAGATGCCTGCATGTCTTTTCATCACTGGATAGCTCTTTTCTTTATAGCACTGAGTAATATTTCATTGTTTGGATGTACCACAGTTTATTTATTACCCTAGTGAGGAACATCTTTGTTGCTTTTAAGTTTGGCAATTATGAATAAAGCTTCCGTAAGCATCCATATGCAGGTTTTGGTATAGACACAAGTGTTCATCTGTTCTGGGTAAGGGACACCATTCCTGGATCATATGGTAAAATATTTTTAATTTTGTAAGAAACTACAAATCTGTCTTCCAAAATGCTTGTATCATTTTGTATTCCTATCAACAGTATATGAAAGTTCATGTTACTCTACATCCTTATCAGCATCTGGTGGTGGCAACATTCCAAATATTGGACATTGTAATAGGGGTATAGTGGTATTTCATTGTTGCTTCAACTTGTATTTTCCTGATAGTATATGTAGGACATCTTTTCCTCTGTTTATCTGTAAATCTTGTTTGGTGAAGTGTCTGTGCAGGTGTTTGGCCTACTTTTTAGTTTCGTTGTTGGTTTTCTTTTTATAATTAATTTCAAGAGTTCTTTGTATATTTTTAATAACAATTCTTTATTGGATTTTTCTTTTGCAAATATTTTCTCCCTACGTGTGACTCGTTTTCTGATTCTCTTGACATTGTCTTTTGCAGAGCAGACATTTTTAATTTTAATTATTATCAATTATTTGTTTCATGTATAGTGTTTTTGGTTTTGTATGGTGTCTCTTTTGTAAGGGCACTAATCCCATTTATGACAGCTCCACTTTCATCAACCAAAGGCCTTACTTGCAGATACCATCACATTGGGGATTAAGCTTTAACATTTGAATTTATGGGGACACAAACATTCAGTCATAGTAATCCACAAATTATATCCGGCTTAGCTGCATGAATAAATCCATCCTCCTATTTTTGTAAATAAAGTTTTATTGGAAAATAATGTTCTTGACCCCTTTCACGCTGTTACAGCCCAATTGAGTGTTTGCGATAGAGATAATATGCCCTACAAAATCTAGAATAATTACCCTCTGGCTGTTTATTGAAAAAGTTTTCCAATCCCTGTTAAAAAGTGGACCTGAAAGATGAGCAGATGTTGCACAACCTAAAATGGTCTGTCATGGATAGGAATAAACAGTTTTCAACTTACATGGCCCAATATTGCTAATATTTATGGAACACTCACTATATAGTACATTTGCCAAGCATTTTATATCTTTGTCTCGTTTAATAATTATAAAGGAGAAATTAAGGCTAAAGAACAGAGTTAGGGCTTGGAACCTAAGTTTTATATGATCCATGCTCTTATTCTTTATGTTAATATTTGAGGCTTAAATTAATAATAATCATATCCAAACGTCATCTGCCCAGGCTCAGTTGACAGCTTTGGCTCCCCAGATGTAGAACTGTATCAGCACTACTTTTAAAAATAATCCTAAAGTTATTTAGGCCACCAGCGGAAAAGGATAGCAGAATTAACCAGAAGGGAGGGTGAATTAATTGCAAGGCAGATCATATTGCCAATTCTTGACAGAAAGGATAGAGTTATTTTATCTGCAGTTTTCAGTGTAGAGATGATGCTTGAGTGAAGAGGAGCTTAGAGTATACTGCTTCAATTATCTGACTGAGGGAGGACAATTCAATTCATAAGACCTAAGTGCCAATTAGCTAAATGAGAAACTCAAGCATGATACCCAGTATTTAGGCAGAAAGAAGCTCAGAAAAGCAACAGAGCTCTGCAGCTGTAGGCTGATCTGCAAGGACAACAACACCTGGGAAAGATATGACCCATTGAAGATAGTGTTGCATGTCGTTAGGGCCTGAGTAGGGTGTTTGAGAAAACAATGCAAACCTTTTAAAGGGAATCTATAAATAAGGTTCTATTTGGAACATAGGGGACATTATTTTTAATAATACTATGTTGAAAGACATTTTGATATTCAACATGTTCAATTTCATGTTACACATTCAGTTCAGTTCAGCAGTCGCTCAGTCGTGTCCGACTCTTTGCGACCCCATGAATCACAGCACGCCAGGCCTCCCTGTCCATCACCAACTCCCGGAGTTCACTCAGACTCACGTCCATTGAGTCAGTGATGCCATCCAGCCATCTCATCCTCTGTCGTCCCCTTCTCCTCCTGCCCCCAATCTCTCCTAGCATCAGAGTCTTTCCCAATGAGTCAACAAAAAAGCAAAATGGCTGTCTGGGGAGGCCTTACAAATAGCTGTAAAAAGAAGAGAGGCGAAAAGCAAAGGAGAAAAGGAAAGATATAAGCATCTGAATGTAGAGTTCCAAAGAATAGCAAGAAGAGATAAGAAAGCCTTCTTCAGTGATCAATGCAAAGAAATAGAGGAAAAGAACAGAATGGAAAGACTAGAGATCTCTTCAAGAAAATTAGAGATACCAAGGGAATATTTCATGCAAAGATGGGCTTGATAAAGGACAGAAATGGTATGGACCTAACAGAAGCAGAAGATATTAAGAAGAGGTGGCAAGAATACACAGAAGAACTATACAGAAAAGATCTCCATGACCAAGATAATCATGATGGTGTGATCACGCATCTAGAGCCAGACATCCTGGAATATGAAGTCAAGTGGGCCTTAGAAAGCATCATTACGAACAAAGCTAGTGGAGATGATGGAATTCCAGTTGAGCTATTTCAAATCCTGAAAGATGATGCTGTGAAAGTGCTGCACTCAATGTGCCAGCAAATTTGGAAAACTCAACAGTAGCCACAGGACTGGAAAAAGTCAGTTTTCATTTCAATCCCAAAGAAGGCAATGCCAAAGAATGCTCAAACTACCGCACAATTGCACTCATCTCACATGCTAGTAAAGTAATGCTCAAAATTCCCCAAGCCAGGCTTCAGCAATACTTGAACCATGAACTTACTGATGTTCAAGCTGGTTTTAGAAAAGGCCGAGGAATCAGAGATCAAATTTCCAACATCCACTGGATAATGTTACACATTAAGTAAATTTAAAATTCTTCGTTAACGAAAAGACTGATCTGGTTATGAAAATTTTAGTTCTTAAGTCTGAGAAATCAATGAAAGCTAAACTATTAACTTTCCAAATCAAAATCTTAGTGACTAAACCAGATAAATGCCATTTCCTAGTTTACATATACTATCTGAATCTCTGTAAAAGTTATTTTGTAAGTACATTCAACTACCTCTTACCCTCCTGAATAAATATAACTATGCATTATTCATTTTTGATCCTCTATAGATCCTATTAAAAATCAATGCATGTGGTAGGTATTTGGCAAATACTTACAGGAAGGATGAATGGAAATTTGGAGAGATGAAAAAGTTTTCCCAGGAAGATGAACCTGGAAAAATTAAAGCCCAAATCATTTACTTTTGAAATAGAAAGGAATGGGAGGGTGGGGGCTAAATGAGGAAGAAACTATCACATGACTTAAAAACAGATTGGTGAGTAGTACCAAAGATGATGAACACAAATGTGGTGATATTCACTGCCAATTGCGATTATTTTTGCAACGCTTCTCAGTGCACAGAGCACCATGTTGTTAGAAAGGTTTTAAGATATTTTCTGAATCCTCATCTTAGTGTAATTTTGCACCATATTCTACAACTAGAGTTGTTGAACCTGAAAGGAGCCACAAGGGTCCCAAGATTTCTGCTGTCTTTTCCTTAGAGAAGTAATAAGTGTACTGAAATTTAGTGAAAAATGAAATTAAGCGGTTCAGTGCCTAACTGGAACTTAGTAAATTAGTACACTGACTCATGCTGAAGTAAAGCAGTAATTTTACAAAATAATTCCTGAATATAAATGTTCACTTGTCAACTCTGAAATGTCCAATGGCTTAACTTGACTGTAGACTTAGTATTTAAAACATCCCCATCATTTGTTATGAAGGTAATGCAAGGATAATATTAAAATGTGCCTGTCTCCTGGTTGCAAATGAAACAAAAGATGTGGTCCCTTGAGATTTGCTGGAGACAATGTTGAATGATATATTTTATAAATTAAATCTTTACTACATCAAAGTGTCAGTCATTCAAGCATTTATTTAATTTTCTGGTATACAGCAGACAAGCTCTTCCATTATTGTCCCAGGAAGCATCTTTGTTGCATGAATAAGCTTATTTTTTTTCCTTAGGTCCCAACCTTGTTCCTAGGATGTAGGGTATTCTTGAGGGAAATTCATATTTTTCATGAAAACTAGTTTTTTAATTCTATTTACTTTTATATATCACTTTATTGAATCATACTTATATTAATCTCTATATCTAAATTCCATGTATGATCTTAGAGAAGTAAACCTAAAGAATTTACAAATATTACATAGCAATGGTGGAGTAATTCATTCACAGTTTATTAAGAACTATCTATATTTCATGCTCTAATAGAGGCCCAAATGTGAAGAATGGTTGAAAAAACTGAAAAACCATATTAAGTGCATTTGAAAGTTTATGTGTTAGGAAGATTAAGGCTATAAATATCTATATTATAGAAACAAATGATGTAAATTCCCTGAGAAATATGAATCAAATTCAAGGGAAATGATAAATGAGAGAGACCGTATTGAAAAGGACAGATTTATTTCCATCATCATGAGGTATCTGAAGATGGTAATACCCACCCCCACCACCCACCCCCTCCATGGATCATAGGAGAAGAGGAAATGTCTGAGTCATGAAGTTTTAGCATGCAAGGAGTATTTGGGGAACAGCATGAGGATGCTTAGGGTAAATGGTAGGGTTTGAGGTTCAATGTTTTATTTGGTAAAAATGGAAAGCCAGTAAGTACTGTGGACAATGAAGCAACATAAATTGAATTGTGTGCTTTAGGATGATTTACTCTATAGAGATTTGGGAGCAAAAAGACAAAAATCTATTGACTCTATGAAGGTAACGTTTTTATCTTTATGGTTCACTATGATACTTCTGTCACCTACATCTTAATATGTGCCCAATAGCTTTTTTTATTGAATGAATGAATCAATTTCCTGATTTGGGGAAGGTTAGGAAAGAAAAACGATCTTTTATTTGAGATGCTTCTAAAGTTCATTGGAACAAAGATGCAATTGCACAAAGGTAGGATGTGAGGGAAACAGCCAGGCTTTTGAATGAGTAAGACTGTTTTAAAAGGGTTTTGTTTTTTTAGTTCCTGGACTGTTTTTCGCTAAGTTGTCCCTGGGCTTTCTTCAGTCTCTAATAATAAATATACAGGTAATAATTTAAATTAAATAATTAAAGCAATGAGCTCATATCATGTAATTATGTGTAATATCAGTAACTGAAAAAAAAAATTGAGATTCATAAAAGGCTTCACACAGAGGGCAAGTGAAGTCAGCAGGTGTTTTAGAGGTCCACATCCGGAGAAAACAGATGAGATAATAGTAACCCAGAGAGAAGCAGGAAGATGGATGATAAAACTATTACTTCAACAAGGCCTGCTTGCTCCATAGCTATGCAGATAGACGGAAAGTCATCTGATGTAAGTAGCAAGCTCTGACTTCGGACAGAGGCATGGCTGCCTCAAGGGACTATAAACCTTGCTAGCCATGTAGCATGTAAGCCTGAATTAGAGAGATCCCATAAATGGGTCAGAAAGAAAAAGAGAGTATTAGCTATGGAAGAATGGTGAGCTGTTGAATCTAAATTTTACCTTCATGATAAACAGCACTTAAAAAATTAGCTCCATTTTTTCCCTTTCTTTGCCTGAAGGAAGAAAACATAAGAAAGTATAAAGTATGTTTTATTCTCTGTTTCACTTGCTATGTTTATACTGAAAAATTCTTAAAAACAATGGCAAGATAACTTGCATAGTGAGAGCATTCTCCAATGTACTTCATTAAATTCTTCCTTTTATTATTTGTCACTGTAACATAACATTTCTATACCTTTATCTACATTTTAAGGGATGGAACAAACTAAAATCTAGGCTTTCAGCCAGCATTAGGATTCCTCTCCAAGGACAAAGGTTATTTCCTTACCTCCAGCTAAGAAGTATTGGAATATGAAATATATATAAAAATCAAGATCAGAATTTGTAATTCTAGAATTATTGAAAAGCTAGTTGAGTAAAAGGTCACATTTTAACAGACATTTTGGGATATAATATGGTTGAGCTGGTTTCATTTCCTTTTTCATAAGTTGAAAAATCTAAAGGGTTTATTTTAAATTCAGGTTGCATCTCTACTTTTGCTTGGAGTTTATTATAGCTGAAAGACTGGGTTTTTCACTTTTTTTTTTTTTTTTGCTTGAAACATGCATGAATAGTTTCTGATTTCTTCTCATCCAGATACTGAGGAACAATTTTAGGAAGGACCCAACTTTACTGCATTGCATCCTCAAGTTTCCTCTCCTCTCACTTCTCTTACAGAGCTCATCCAAAATGTACATTCATGATGTTAAATACTATTTGGCAATTTTAGTTTGGTTGGAATAGAATTGCAGAATTTTGCATTTCTTAATTGTGAAAAAAGCAGACAGATATCTACACTTTTCTCCTGCATGTCTAAAAATGCATCAGATTTTTCAGCAAATATTTAGTTCTCTTATTCCAGATAGCAGAAGGCATTAACCCAAAGGATGGACTACAGAGGAGGTTCTGTGTTGTAAATTAATCTCCTGTGGGAACTATATCTAGGAGGATTTTCCTAATTCCATTCTATGTCCTAGAGGCAACCATCATATGACTTCACAACTTGGACAGCACTGAGAGGCTCAGATAGGAAATATAACTTTTCTAGAAACTATGCTCTGTTCCAATTACAAAGCCATTTGCCAATTACTGGTTATTGAAGACATTATTATTTTTTCCAGTGTTGCTGCTGAACGTTAAAAAGAAAAAGTACATTTTGAATGATAATTTAATGGTGAATCAATATTTAACTTCAAATGTATTGCTTCCATCTTCATAATCTCTGAATTAATGCATAAAACAGAAGAAAAAAGTTTTTTGTAAATATATATATACACACACACAAATAAAATTTGACAAGGTCTTGAAATGTCAAAGCCCAGATTCTGCTTTGGACTTAAAATTCATCAAAATATTTTCAACAAATAAATAAAAGTAGAAAAATCTAATAGTATAATGCATAGCCAAAAATTTAAGGTAATTTCAAACATTAAAAGGTATTTTCCTTTATTTTTTAAATGAGATAAATAATCAAATTGGTTTTGATCAATGTACCTACTAATTTTGATCTTTTGCACTGAGAATGATGAAAATATTGGAACAGTAGCAATCTAGGAAGATTATGCAGCACATGGTCAGAAATTCTATGGATAGTCTCTTTTCCTGAATATTAATCAATCATTTCAACAGAATGTAAAAACTTTCAACCCTGAGGCATAGGTATAAAGCAGATGACTTTCAGTTCCTCCTAGCCCTTTAATTCATATGGAACAATTTAAAAATAATTTTTCTCAAATGCCCTTGAGCACATAATATTATTCTAGGATGAGTCATCTTCATTTGTTGCCCTCTAATACTGTCATTACAAAAATAGCACAGGTAATGGCATATCTGAAATACTAAGCAAAAATATATTTATATATTATACATATTTCATTATGTATTTACATAATTTATCTTGTGTGTTAACATTTTATATGTTTAATTATATGTATATACATTAGTTAAAATGTATGTATAAATATTCATGTTGACCATTCTTATCATACTTATTAGAAATTGTGTTCATTTTTTATCCAATGACTGTAATTGTACTATGTTCCTGTATGTTTTTGTATAAATCATGTAATCACTCCATTTCATATACCATTTTAAAAGGTAATGATTCCCTTTACATTCACCATCCAACTTAGCAACCGTTCATTAAATATCAAAATTTTTGTTCACCCTGTCATTTTTTAAGTACTTTGAAAATTATAGTTTTTAGCCCTCAACAGCTTATATTAGTGGTGGGTTAATTTGATATATAGTAAAAATAGCCACAAATAAGAATGAGATTCAAATGAAGAGTGGAGTACTGATAAAATTTAACTGGAGCACTTAGCTTTGTAAAGGAGGTTCTATTTGAAGTGTGTATTAAAAGGTGAATACTAAATCTGGCAGCATTGTAGTGGATGAATCAGGGAATCAAGAAATGGGAAAAATTCATGCTGAGTTAGAGGTGTTCATAGGGCATCCATGTGAAAATGTCAAGGTAAATGATAACTGAAAATCAAGAAATAGGCCACATCTAGTGAAGATAACTTAAGAGTTAGCAAGATATAACTAAAGAGGAAAAATGTTTCCCAGGTAGAAAAGATGTCAATTAAACTTAAAGATGCTGAGAGTAGGGACTTAGGAAAATGATTATAATTCCCAAGTGGAGGGAAGAATCACTTAAGGTGACTGAAGAGATGTCCATGAAGAGAAGGCATTTAAACTTATCAAAGACATTGATGGCAAGACTGTGGGGAAATCGTTGCTTATAAAATCAAAATAATGATAATTATTTGTTGAGTTATTATTGTATGCTAGGCAGTATTTCCAGCATCTTAAATAAATTTATATATTCTAATTCTGGGAGGTAGATACTATTATTATGTCCATTTTAAAGATAAGGATATTGATTAAGTGTAACTTGCCTAAAGTCACCCTGCTAGGAAGAGATAGAGAAATAACTTGAATGGAAGCCATCTAGAATCAGAGCTCCAATTCTATAAATAAACCATTTTATATCTTTTACTCATTTAGTTAATAATTCCCAGTCCAGTCCAATCCAACTTTTTTAACAAAATTTTGAACTTGAGAGGAAAATCAAATCCTTCTCTGAGTTATTTTGTACTCTGAAAGTGAAAGTTGCTCAGTCATGTCCGACTCTTTGTGACCCCATGAACTATACAGAGCCTCTTGATGAAAGTCAAACAGAAGAGTGAAAAAGTTGGCTTAAAACTCAACATTCAGAAAACTAAGATCATGGCATCTGGTCTCATCACTTCATGGCAAATAGATTGGGAAACAGAGGAAAAAGTGACAGATTTTATTTTGGGGGGCTCCAAAATCACTGCAGATGGTGACCTCAGCCATGAAATTAAAAGACACTTGCTCCTTAGAAGAAAAGTTGTAACCAACCTAGACAGTATATTCAAAAGCAGAGACATTACTTTGCCAGCAAAGGTCTGTCTAGTCAAAGCTATGGTTTTTCCAGTAGTCATGTATGGATGTGAAAGTTGAACTATAAAGAAAGCTAAGCACCTAAGAATTGATGCTTTTGAATTGTGGTGTTGGAGAAGACTCTTGAGAGTCTGTTGGACTGCAAGGAGATCCAACCAGTCCATCCTAAAGGAAATCAGTCCTGAATATTCATTTGAAGAACCGATACTAAAGCTAAAACTCTAATACTTTGGCCACCTGATGTGAACAACTGATCCATTTGAAAAGACCCTGATGCTGGGAAGGATTGAAGGTGGGAGAAGGGGATGACAGAGGATGAGATGGTTGAATGGCATCACCGACTTAATGGACATAAGTTTGAGTAAGCTCTGGGAGTTGGTGATGAACAGGGAGGCCTGCCATGCTGTGGTTCTTGGGGTCACAAAGAGTCAGACACAACTGAGCAACTGAACTGAGCTGAGTTGAACTGAACTATACAGTCCATGGAATTCTCCAGGTCAGAATACTGGAGTGGCTCGCCTTTCCCTTCTCTAGGAGATCTTCCCAATCCAGGGATCAAACCCAGGTCTCCCGCATTGTAGGCAGATTCTTTACCAGCTGAGCCACAAGGGAAGCATTCTGGGCCATACTCTGGGCCATCTTTATTGTCCTAAATGATGTTTAGACTTCATCACTCCCCTCCCCCTCTTCCTAACCACCAATCATGAATTGATTGTTCTCAGTGATGTGAGAAAATCTAGGCTCATTTATGTGATTTTAATAAAAATATGAAAAGTATTAAATTAACCAGATTTTCTGGATATTAATAATGTTGAAAGATTCAACATTTTCCAATTTGGGGATTTCCCACATAGTGTTTGGAAATGAATAAGTAAGTTGTCCATGATTTGGACTGAGGGGGGTTCACATGACATCTCAAGTTTCTTGTTTGTAAGAGACTATCATTGATGTGTCCTCTTCTTTTGAAATTGATACTGTGTATACAGTTAGAGAATACATCTAATTCTATGCCACTTGATTTTGGTACGTTATTATATTACTATGGTTTCATATTTTTCCATTTTAATAAATGAAGTCTAAATACTAGGTCAGTATTTAGCTTCCTAAGTTTCTTATTTGTATTCTCTTTATCCTAGGTTTTCTACTCTTATACTAACTTCTATCATTTTTGCTTTACTGAAAAGTTCTTAGAGCCTTGGGCTCTTCAGCCAAAAGTGTGATATGAAGCTGGAATACAAATAATACATCAGATCAACTTTACGAACTTCCACTCAATCTGGGCAAGTGACATTTACAGTTTTAACAAACTGGAGGCATGGTGGAGAATGAGAGAATATCTGAAACAGGGTAAACTGCAGTTAGAAAATAGACCCAAATTCCTAAGGAAGTGTTTCTTTTCATTTGACTAATCTATATAATTCAGGTTCACTGGAGGAACATTGCCTCTCAGATGCTAAAATGCACATCTGCAAAATGTTAGCACAATCTGAGCAACGCCACCCTTGGAACCCTCCCTGATTCTTATCATTTCTGCAGTGTTTTTTCCTTCCAAAGAAGAACCAGTAAATCAGCTGTCGGAGTATTAAAATGTAGATACACTTGTCTTTTATTTTTTATTTTTATTTTTAAAAATATGAATTTATTTATTTTAATTGGAGGCTAATTACTTTACAATATTATATTGGTTTTGCCATACATCAACATGAATCCGCCACAGGTATACGATCAGCACACTATTAATTTTCCCAAAGTGCTTTCTTTGGAAGAATAATTCCTGTAGATGATCTATAGAGGGACAAAAAAAGCACTGTCCTGTGACCAAATTGAACTGAAAAAAACTGAGCCCTCCTGTCTTCACAAAGCATGTTAGCGTATAAAAGATCCAGGAAATCGAAGAATATGGGACATGTTCCTTCTGCTCAATCTAGTATCTCCCAAGCTGATCTGAAAATGAGAAATCATTTTCTACATAGTCTTATCAAGAAAACTTTCTGTAAAATGGAGTTTTATTGATGGAACTTGTTTTGAGGTCTCTTATCCACCCCTAAAGCACATTTTGTGCAATGCTGCAGTCTCTGATTTGCACTGTGCTTTCTGGCACAATAGGGATAAAAAGAAAAGTCACATTCTTCAGTATTTATGTATTATTCTTATCAATTCATATTTTAGCAATAAAAAATTGACAAATCTTTGCAAAGCATCAGAGAGGTAAATTTGATTTCTTCTAAAGGCACTGTGTTCTCATAAAGCTTTGATGGAAACTTGCAAGAGACATGGCATTTTACCAATGCCAATACCTTTAATAAAATCTAGGAAATGCAGTCTTCTGCAATTGATACTTATATTTTTACTTTTTGATGGAAGGATATAGCATTAAAGGTCCCCATCCAATTCCTTTGCAAAATTATCAATTATTAGGCTAAAGACTAAACAATATATGCATTTACAGAAAAATAATAGCATATTTATTAGGTAAGTAATTTTATTATGCTTTATATTCCCAGTGTATATCGTGGAAGCTAGCAAAAAAAAAAAAAAAAGTGGCAGTCAGTAATGTGGGGTGTGTGTGTGCTCAGTCATGTCCAGCTCTTTGTAACCCCATGGAGTGTAGCCTGCCAGGCTCCTCTGTTCATGGAATTTTCCAGGCAGAATACTGGAATGGGTCACCATTTCCTCCTCCAGGGTATCCTCCTTACCCAGTGATCAAACCCATGTCTCCTGTATCTCCTGCATTGGCAGGAAGATTTATTACCACTGAGCCACCTATGAGACCCCAATAATGTGGCACTAAGAAATTAAAAGCAGTAATTGCTGAGTATAAAATTGAACATTTTGGCTGTGCCTTGGTCCCTGATATAAAATCCAGATATCTTTAATTCATATTTGCTTGTTGCTGCTGCTGCTGCTAAGTCGCTTCAGTCGTGTCTGACTCTGTGCCACCCCATGGGTGGCAGCCCACCAGGCTCCCCCATCCTTGGGATTCTCCAGGCAAGAACACTGGAGTGGGTGGCCATTTCCTTCTCCAATGCATGAAAGTGAAAAGTGAAAGTGAAGTCACTCAGTCGTGTCCGACTCTTAGCGACCCCATGGACTGAAGCCCACCAGGCTCCTCTGTCCGTGGGATTCTCCAGGCAAGAGTACTGGAGTGGGGTGCCATTGCCTTCTCCTTCATATTTGCTTATGAAATATATTATCATTGCTGATAAGCACCAATGTCACATGAAAACTGGTTGCTTCTATTTAAATCAATTAATATTAATATCTTCCCAGTAAAAGTATAAATAGAATTCTAATGGGTGGTCAAATTTATTGATTCACCCCCTTCTCTTCCCTTTGTTTATCTGTTAAAGTTAAATCCCAACAGTTTTATACCAGTATTGTGTAATGGTTCAGTTCAGTTCAGTCGCTCAGTCGTGTCCGACTCTTTGCGACCTCATGAATTGCAGCACGCCAGGCCTCCCTGTCCATCATCATCTCCAGGAGTTCACTCAGACTCACGTCCATCGAGTCAGTGATGCCATCCAGCCATCTCATCCTCTGTCGTCCCCTTCTCCTGCCCCCAATCCCTCCCAGCATCACAGTGTTTTCCAATGAGTCAACTCTTCTCATGAGGTGGCCAAAGTACTGGAGTTTCAGTTTTAGCATCATTTCTTCCAAAGAATTCCCAGGGCTGATCTCCTTCAGAATGGACTGGTTGGATCTCCTTGCAGTCCAAGGGACTCTCAAGAGTCTTCTCCAACACCACAGTTCAAAAGCATCAATTATTCGGCACTCAGCTTTCTTCACAGTCCAACTCTCACATCCATACATGACCACTGGAAAACCATAGCCTTGACTAGACGGACCTTAGTTGGCAAAGTAATGTCTCTGCTTTTGAATATGCTGTCTAGGTTGGTTATAACTTTTCTTCCAAGGAGTAAGCGTCTTTTAATTTCATGGCTGCAGTCACCATCTGCAGTGATCTTGGAGCCCAAAAAAATAAAGTCTGACACTGTTATGGTTTGTGCTAGTAAAGCACTGGTCTTAAAGAGATGCCATATATGAAAGTAACATGTCAGTCTTCTATCTTTTCCTGAAGCAGAGTATAACAGTGCCCATCATTTTAGGCAAATGTAATTTTGTCTGCTCCACTGGTGGGAGCCAAAAAAGAAGCAATATGCCTTTTAAGTGAAATTTGTACAAACAGAATGGGAACTCTTGTCTCTGTAGTCTGTACTGAGGACGTTATCCCTTTCCTCTTATATTGCTTTACCAAAAGAGTTACCTCTAATTAGCGATACTTCTGTTAGCTTTCTTTTAAAATATATCTCACTACATTCTCTCTGCTTAAAAAAAAATGACACCACAAGGGTTAGGAAAGTATGATTTGGGGTATCAGAGTGAGTGGTCCTCACCCTAAGTGTTCATCAGGAGAGCTAAATTGCCCCATCCCGTAGTAATCATGCAGTGATGGCCATTTGGCAAAAGTGCCACTCTGAATAGAGGGACCTCCCTGAAGGACAGCACTCAAAGTTGATTTCTGATTTGTAGTTTTATTCTACAAAATATGACATATGTTGGTTTAAAAAAATGAGGAAAGTTTATAGAATATACCACAGAAAATACATCATGTACAATTAACCTTCCTGACTTATATTGTCTTGTTAATAAGAGTGATATCCTTGGTTTTTTCTTCATTAAATTGCTGTAGTCACTATGCTATGTAAGGACAAAATCTCACAACTTTCTTATTTTCTGAGCCTCAATAATTATTAGAAGAGGAAAAAAAAGTAAAAAGCTTAATAATGACAAAATTAAACCGCTTCTTACTTGCTCTTGATCATTCACTTTATTTTCCATGTTCATTTCTTTATAATCACAGACACACACACACAAAAACACACACACAGAGACACATCCTTGTAATAGAAAGAATGGGTAAAAACTCATGTCTAAATACCAAACAGTTTGGCTACTAAAGCTAAATTAGAACAGATGTTTGCAAATAATTTTTATTTATATTTTGTGGCTTTTCATAAAAATTATAGATGTCTACATGATATTTTTTGGAAAATATGGCAGTGAATTTAAAACACTTTTCAAAAATGTGTTTGCAGAGTATGGAAAGTAGATTAACTTTCCAGATATAATTTATGTATGTATGTGTGTGTGTGTGTGTGTGTGTGTGTGTGTGTGTGTGTGTGTATATATTATATATATATATATATATATATATATATATATATATATGTAGGGCTTCACTTATAGCTCAGTTGGTAAAGAATTTGCATGCAATACAGGAGACCCCGGTTCGATTCCTGGGTTAGGAAGATCCCCTGGAGAAGGGAATGGCAACCCACTCCAATATTCTTGCCTGGAGAATCTTAGTTTAAACAAGAAGGATATAGGTTCGCCATAGCCATTTTGTGTTTTCTGTGTGTGTTTTATCATGGCCATCACTACTATGATCTCATGAACTGCAGGTTAGAAATGATCTATTTCTAGATTTCCTGAATTGTATCTCTTCCTCCAAATTTCTTGATTCTGTGCTATTGATGTTGTAAACTCTCTATTTGATTGAACTGAGAAATAAACATTTCAGACCCTCCCTCTGATGTTTTTATTGTCACTATCCCCTTACTGGAGAAAAGAATATTTATTTGTAATATCCTGTACATGTGTAGTATCCTGTACACATGCAGTTATTTTTCTAATAAGTTACTTTGGATTGTTTGGGTCCCTTTATTGTAGAAACCATTTTTTAAGAGTCCTTCCATGCTCTTTTGCATTAAGAATTTATACCTGTCACCAAATTCCTCTTTCTGCTCCCCATTTTAATTAAAATATTTAGCAGAGGTTTTTTCATTTGAAATCGCTTTGATTGACTTTTACCTGATTTCATTTCAAAGTTAGTTTTGAACTCTCTCATAAGTATTTTCTTCCAATCAAAAATCTGTAATTAATTATTTTCTCACTAAAACTATTCAACCAGATTTCTTAATAAGTTTTATTAAGTTACTAATGTAAATGTTCCATATTTATGTTAAAAACACAACCCTTACTAATTCAGTAAGTATTTACTAAGAGCCTAACATGTGCCAGAACTTAGGATAAGGCATTGAACAAAACAGACAAAAGCTTCTGTCTTTGTAGAGCTTTTATTTCTGCAAGGAAGGTGGACTATAATTAATAAATAACAAATCACATAGTACATTAGATGATTAGATTAGATGGGGAAAAAATTTCAGCCCAGTAGAAAGGATTTTGAATGCTGAAGCAGGAAAGATGATTTTGCAAATTAAATATGGGTGTGAGAGTAGCCTCACTGAGAAGGTGACATTTGAATCAAGATGTGAAGATGGACAGGGAGTTATCCTCACAGCTATTGGTGGAAGGACCAAGCCCAGCAGGGGGCAGCAGCCAGTGCAACATCACTGGTACGGAAGAGGTGGGGAGGCCACTGTGGCTGGAGGAGAGGGAACACAGCAGAGAGAGGCGAGAAAATCAGACCCGGGAAAACCCAGAGCAGGCCAGATCACTAAGTTTTAGGCTATTGTGAAGATTTTACATTTCTTCTTTTAAAAGATTGGGCAGGATACTGACTCCTAATCAGTGTCATGGAAAATGGCTGGCTCCCAGCTCCAAGATCCTTCTCCTCCTGTCAGAAATTTCTCAGGGTAGAATATCACTATGAAAAGAATAACTTGATTTTTCAACTTATTGCTTTTCTTAGCTCCAACATCTTTCAGTACAGGAAGTGAGAAAAAGGAAAAAGAAAGAAAGTCGTGAAGAACTGAAGAAAACTTGGATAAAGGAGCACGTGTTTCATGTAGCTTTGTGTGATTTACTGGGATATATTTTATATCACTTACTCTTCAGAACACTAAAATACCAACATTATTTGTTTTCATTTTAACAGCAGAGTAGAATGAAGTTCAGAGAGGTTGAATAAGTTGCCTAAAATCGCACAGCCAGCAAAGCCTCCTTTAAAATCAAGAGGAGAAAGCAGCTTTATTAATTCTGGTAAAAAAATTATAAGAATATTAATAAAAGATAGGTTAAGAGCATGTAAGAAAAGATAGAGAATCAGAATATAGAACTTTGTGATGTGTTATGTCTGTGGTCTCCATCTTATATACATCCAAGATTCAGTTCTAGTTTTAAAAGGGGAATAAATAAACAAAAACTCAAGGCTAGTCCTATTTTTTGTTACTTCATCTTTCTAATGCATTCTGCCAGAACCCCAATTCTGTTGTTTTATCCCTCTCCAGTTTTTTGCACAAGTCTTGCTTCCAGAGTCTGGTTGTATATTTGCTGAGTTGAAATGAAGTGAAGCAATATTCTGCTCTCCACTGACTCCTTGGGTCTTTGCCTATCTAAGCAACCCACTTCATTCAGTGCCGCCTATCTCATTAGGCCCTCTGAGTCATGATTTTCCTGCTCAGACAAAGAACTTTTACTCCGCTCTTTGGGATTCAAGCATGAGCCTAACTAAGTGCTGCTTGATTCATGGTTTCCATACACTGCTCCTCATACCAGATGGTTCAGGTTCATGGCTCTCTGCTTTGTTACACTTTGCCCTATTCTGGTGCATCTCTCTTTTTTTTTAACTTTTGTTTTATATTGGAATATAGTTGATTAACAACATTGTGTTACTTCAAGGTGTACAGCAAAGTGATTCAGTTATACATATACGTGTATCTATTCTTTTTCAAATTCTTTCCCCATTTAGGTGGTTGCAGAGTATTGAGCAGAGTTCCCTGTACTATACAGTAAGTCCTTGTTGGTTACCTATTTTAAATATAGCAGTGCTTCTTTCTAATTTTATTCCTTGTTTGTGCAGTTTCTTCCTAACTTGTCATACTGATAAGGCTTCATACCCTACCAGCAGCTCTCAGAGCATTTCCCACTATTTAACATAAACCAACATTCTGCTCAAGCAAACTTAGGACTGGATCCTACACATCTGAAATGAAATCATTCTTGCCTCTGAACCTATTTCCCTTGTCACTAATAGGAAATACTTTCCATGAAAGCAACTCCTTTCTTTCAGACTGCACGAGTCTTGATTTCTCTCAAAATCTTCACTGAATATTTAGTGAATGTCTAGTACATGTAATAGTTTATGCCATGCCATGCTTATTTGCTTCAGTTGTGTCTGACTATTTGCAATCCTATGGACTGTAGCCCTCCAGACGCCTCTGTCCATGGAATTCTTCAGGCAAGAATACTGGAGTGGGTTGCCATGCCCTCTTCCAGGAGATCTTCCCTTCCCAGGAATTGAATCTGCATCTCTTATGTCTCCTGCATTGGCAGGAGTGTTCTTCACCGCTAGTACCTCCTGGGAAACCTACATGTAATGTTTTACCACAGAAAAAAAAAAAATCTGACTGTTCTTTTAATCTTTTTTTTTAAGCTGATATACCTTCTGAAGCATGTTTATCTCAGGATTTTGAATATAGTTCCTTGTGCTATACAGTATGACCTTGTGGTTTATCTATCCTATATATATTAGCTACATATCCTAATCCCAAGATCCCAGTCCTTGCCTCCCTCATCTTCCTCTCCTTTGGCTTGCAGAATGCTGTCCTCTATATCTGTGAATCTGTTTTTGTTTTGTAAATAGGTTTATTTGTGCCATATTTTAGATTCCCCATATGTGATATTATATGATATTTGTCTTTCTCCTTCTGACTGACTTCACTTTATGTGATAATTGCTAACTGTTATCCATGTTGCTGCAGATGGCATTCTTTGTTATTTTTATGGCTGAGTAGTATTCAGTTGTCTATATGTACCACATCTTCATCCATTCATCTGTCCATGGATATTTAGGTTGTTGCTATGCCTTGGCTATTGTGAATAGTGCTGCTATGAGCATAGGGGTGCATATATATTTTTGAAGTATAGTTTTGTCTGGGCTGCCCTGGCGGCTCAGAGGTTAAAGCATCTCCCTGCAATTTGGGAGACCTGGGTTTGATCCCTGGGTCTGAAACATCCCCTGGAGAAGGAAATGGCAACCCACTCCAGTATTCTTGCCTGGAGAATCCCAGGGATGGAGGAGCCTGGCGGGCTATAGTCCATGGAGTTGCAAAGATTTGGACACGACAGAGCAACTTCACTTTCACTTTCACTTTGTCTGGGCAGATGCCCAGGAGTCCGATTGTTGGATCATATGGTGATTCTATTTTTTAGTTTTCTGGAGAACCTCCACACTGTTTTCCATAGTGGCTACACCAGTTTATATTCCCATCAACAATGTAGGAGGGTTCCCTTTTCTCTATGCTCTCTCTGGCATTTGTTATTTGTAGACTTTTTGATGGTGACTATTCTGAGTGGTATGAGGTAGTATCTCTTTGTTGTTTTGATTTGCATTTTTCTAATAATTAGTGATATTGAGCATCTATTCATATGCCTCTTGCCCATCTGTATGTCTTCTTTGGAAAATGTCTATTAAGGTTGTCTGCCCATTTTTGATTGGTTGTTTTTTGTGTTGTTGTTGAGTTGTGTGTCCTGTTTGTATAATTTGGAGATTAAGCCCTTGTCTGCTGCATCACTCATAAATGTTTTCTCTTATCTGTGAGTTGTCTTTCATATTTGTTATTGTTCCTTTGCTGTGTAAAAGTATAAATTTTATTAGGTCCTACTTGTTTATTTTTGTTTTTAGTTTTGTTGCCTTGGGAGACTGACCTAAGAAACCATTGATACAATTTATATCAGAAAAGGTTTTGCCTATTCTCTCTTCTAGTTTTATGGCATCACATCTTATGTAGATATTTGTGACATTTGTATGCCAAGGATTTCTTCTTTCTCTTTTGGTTATAGAAGTCACTTCTTGGAAGGAACTCTCTTCAATTACCTAAATCAGTAAAACTTTTTGTTTAACTATTTCAAAACCGAATTTCTGTCTCTTTGAAAGGAAAGAATGGTGGATAAAACAGTTTTTACATGGTAACCAGTAGAGCAACAACGCATTGTATTAGTGGGATGAGCAAAGCAAAATCAGAAAAACCTCTCATAATTTCTTTCTCCTATTCACACCAGAACCCTATGGGGGGAAAATTATCCGTACCTCCAAAATCACTGCGATGGTGATTGCAGCCATGAAATTAAAAGACGCTTACTCCTTGGAAGAAAAGTTATGACCAACCTAGAAAGCATATTCAGAAGCAGAGACATTACTTTGCCAACTAAGGTCTGTCTAGTCAAGGCTATGGTTTTTCCAGTGGTCATGTATGGATGTGAGAGGGGCTGTGAAGAAAACTGAGCCCCGAAGAATTGATGCTTTTGAACTGTGGTGTTGGAGAAGACTCTTGAGAGTCCGTTGGACTGCAAGGAGATCCACCCAGTCCATTCTGAAGGAGATCAGCCCTGGGATTTCTTTGGAAGGGATGATGCTAAAGCTGAAACTCCAATACTTTGGCCACTTCATGCAAAGAGTTGACTCATTGGAAAAGACTCTAATGCTAGGAGGGTTTAGGGGCAGGAGGAGAAGGGGACGACAGAGGATGAGATGGCTGGATGGCATCACGGACTCGATGGACGTGAGTCTGAGTGAACTCCGGGAGTTGGTGATGGACAGGGAGGCCTGGCATGCTGCGATTCATGGGGTCGCAAAGAGTTGGACACAACTGAGCGACTGAACTGAACTGAACTGAACTGATTACTTGTAAAAGGTAAAAATCAAAACAAAAAAAAAAAGCAGTCTGGATTTCACAGACCAAAACATTATAGTTAATATTTGACAGTAACAGCTATACTTAAATTTAAGAGTCATGTAAGCACTCTCAAAGTTTTCTAAATACTAACTCCAATAACTCAACAGTGGTAATTTGTCATCCAACATCCTTTCCAAACATCAGTAATGAGAAACTATCTTTGATCAATTCTTCAGCACAACTTCACTTGTTGAAGTTAGCATTTTTGTTAATATTCTTTCAGTCATACTACTGACAGACATAAGCACAACTATACACACACACATACACACACACACACAGAGAAGTGCAGAGAGAGGCAGAGACAAAGACAGAAACAGACAGAGAGATCCTGAGCAAATAAAGCCAATTCTTGTATCACTGAAGAGCAGCAGTACAGACCTCATTTAGCATATCATATTATCCTAGTCAAGCTTCAAATTATATACTAGAAACTGTGCCATAGTCCAAGATGGATTATGAAGTATATCAAAAAAAGGAAGAAAGGATGGCAAGTTTAGATCCCTCAGAGTATTTTCAAAAACAATAATAATGATAACAATAAAATCCCAGCCTACAGAGATTTGCAATAGTGGACTATGGTAATGAATTCTCCAGAGATCCTGAGAAAACTAACATTGCGTTTTGAATAGTCTGTTTTGTTTGTTCTTAATTTTGAGATATAGTTACTTAAAATAGAAAATGATTGATATTTAAGTTCAGGATATTTTCTTCACTTACGATGCAACCACGTTCGTAAAACAAAATTAAGTAGAAAACTAAAAAGGCCATCAAATTGATTGATGGTTAATATTGTAGCTAACACATCCCTTTAAACTTCTTCATTTTGGATGGAATTTAAATCCTCAGGCCATGCACAAAGAAGTAGTAAAGTGAGGAATCTATAACTATAAAGAAAATGAAAGTCACTCAATCATGTCTGACTCTTTGCAACCCCATGGACTATAAAGTCCATAGAATTCTCCAGGCCAGAATACTGGAGTGGGTAGCCATTCCCTCCTCCAGGGGATCTTCCCAACCCAGGTATGGAATCCAGGTCTCTTGCATTTTAGGTGGATTCTTTACCAGCTGAGCCACCAGGGAATCCCAGGTGGGTAACATAAAACTTCTCATCAAATAGAAATGGATGGAATACGTAGTGAGAAGAGGGTCATGCAAAGAAAATACCATGTACATAAAAGACCTGGTATAGATACTTGTGTACCTAGAAGATCAAGTATAAAGTCTGCCACATATTAAAATTTAGCCTTTATAATTTGTTGGTACTCCTGTGAGCTGTCTGAGGATGTTTTGAAAATATTGTGACTTCATGTCTAGGCAAGAAGTAATAGAGATCAGATTTCATCTCCTGCTGATGCACCAAAAAGTTGGCAAAATATGGGATACAGAAGTTTTGGACACTAGGGAATTAAGAATGATGATTGCTCAGAAAGAAAATACTGAAGAAAAGCCCTCTAGTTGCCTAGTTAGCTACTGCTCTGAGAGGGAACCAGGCTGAGGTGCAGGAAGGTGAAACTCAAGCAGCACCTGGTGGACTCACTGAGGAGCAAAGCTGAAGCCAAAAGTCCAGCGAATCTCCACAGGACAGAATTCCATAGAAAGCTAGAAAGGGAAGAGGGATAAAGAGAGGACGATGAAGGGAGAACACTTTAGAAATCTGCAGAGCATCTTCCTTAAGTATTTGTACACTTAACATAAACACAGGAAGAAAACCACCTGAGACTGTACAAAGAATCACAAACAAGGATGTGACTGTACCTTGGTGTAGTAGGGAATAATTAAACCTAGACCAAGCACTGTGCTGGTCCCACCTACAAAATCTTAAAAGCAAGAATTAAACAAAACAAAACAAAAAACTGTTTTCAAGAAACTTAAATACATCAGAGCTCAAGAATATTTATAGGAATACAAAAGTATCTAACAATCAGTCAAGTAAAATTAACAATAAATGCTATCCAATAATAAAATTGCCAGGCATGCAAAGAAGCAGAAAAAATGTGACCCGTAAGAAGGAGATAAATCAATTAATCAAAACTGATCCAGAATTGACACAGATGTTGGAATTACCAGATAAAGTGTTAAACAATTTTTAACACCTGTATTTCATATGTCTAAAAAGTTAAAAACAGAATATACCTGTATCCCTATCTATGTATCTTTGTATTTATCTACCTATCCATCCATTTATCTATATTTTTAAAAGACCCTAAATTAACTTCCACAAATGGAAACTACACTATATGGTACAAAAAACATACTAAATGCAATTAAAGTTGGCTAGATTGCACAAAAATATTAATAAACTTTAATATATAGTCATAGAAACCATCTAAAATGAAACCAAGTGAATTTTTAAAATTAATATGATAAATAAGCTTTGGAATAACTGCGCACAGCCTAATCTCTTTGTAAGTGGAGTCCCCAAAGGAAAGAGTGATGAGTATTAGGAAAGAGGGAAAAATGTTATGAAATTAAGGACTTTATGATGAAAAGCTTTCCAAACTATAAATTCAGTGAAATGTTTTCCCTTTTGACACCAAATAAGTGTGGTCTTTTCTAAGACCACCAGTTCTCTGACAGTAAGTAGACATTTAACAATCAGTCCTGACACTATCAAAAGTTAGCATATGATCCCACAAGTGGGTTCAGTCCTGCATGACTCCTTCCACTTCTGGCATCAGTCACAAGTCCCAGGTAACCTGTGCTTCTGAATGACTGGCTATAAGTTCGAGATTCCTATGACCCCCTCTTCAGATTCAGATCAACTAACAAAACTTAGGAGGCAACTTTACTTATGGTTATGGTTTATTATAGAGGATACACATGAACAGCCGATGAAGAGGTACCCAGAAGGGTGCTGCACACAGGAGCATTTGACCCCACGGAGTTGAGGGACACGACCCTGCCAGAACACAGATGTGTTCACTGATCTGGAGGCTTTCTGAACCCCATCATTTCATGAAAGCTTCATTATGTAGGCATGGCTGATTAAATCACTGGCAATTGATGATTAGCTCAATCTCCATCCTAGTTCCCTTTCTGGTAGTTGAGAGATGAGACTGAAAGTTCCAATTTTTTAACCATTGTTTGGTCTTTCTGGTGACCAGCTTCTACCCTAAAGAAATCTAAGGGGTCTACCAAAAGTCGCTCCATTGCTGGGAACAAAAGACATTCCTAGCACCTTTAATCCCTTGGGAAAGTCCAAGGGTTTGAGGAGCTTTGTTCAAGGAACAGGGGACAAAGACCAAATATCTTTCTATTATACCACATTCAGAGACCAGAAGTGTTCAATAATATTCAAGCCCAAGAAAGATGAAAAAACCCTACAACAATGAACACCACCAACAAATGGCTAAAATAACAGTGAAAGTAAAATCTTAATAGTGTTTAAGTAAATGGGCAGTTTAAAAAGAAGAGCAAAGATAAAGACAGCATATTTTTTTTTTTGAAGAACTGTGCAGGAAAGAGTATAATTTTATTCATATAAGGCACTAAGTATAAACAAGTATACATGAAAAGCAGTATTCCTGGGATGTGGACATACATGGGAGAGCAGGGGGGAAGGATTACAAAGGTACATGGGGCCACTTTTGAAGGTAATGGATATACTCATTATCTTGACTGAGGTCATGGTTAAATGGATGTATTCATATCTTAAAACTTGCAAACTGTATCTCAGTGAGTGCAGCTTTCATTGGAAAAGACCCTCGTGCTGGGAAAGATTGCAGACAGGAGGAGAAGGGAACAAAAGAGGATGAGATGGTTGGATGGCATCACCGACTCGATGGGCATGAGTTTGAGCAAGCTCCAGGAGTTGGTGATGGACAGGGAGGCCTGATGTGCTGCAGTCCATGGGGTCCCCAAGTATCGGACATGACTGAGCAACTGAACTGAGCTGAATGCAGTTTATTATATGACTGCTTTATCTGAAGAAAAATGTTAAAAATAAAACAAAATATGCATTAAATGGCCATTTTTCTTTTAATTCATACAACATGAGGCAAAATATATAGTTCTTATATTTTATAGATAAGTGAAGAAATCAAGCAGTTTTAAAAAGACTTTCCCATGGCTTAAAAAAAAAAGAAAAACCTACTACTACCTACTTTAATAACCACTTATTTCTATTATTCCTTCCTGTCATAGACAATATGAGAAAATTCTAAAAGATCTTTCTGATTATAGGAAATAAAAATTTCAGGCATATTATTATACAAAACATTATATTCAATGAAAAATTAACTAATGACAGGGATAATACGCTGTTTTTTAAATCACTGAATGCAACTCGATATTATTCAATAAAGAAGTGAATTAACTTTACAAAGTTGTATAGAGAATAGAGGAAAAATTAATGGTTTATCATGCTTATGAAAATAGGAAAACATATTGCCAAGCATAGGGAAGAGAAGAGGTGGCCTATGCACAAGAGAAGGAGAAAGGAAGAAAACCAATATGTGAAATGTGTAAATGCTGATCATGCTTACTGAGGGAAAATTTAAACTTGCAGATAATTGAGACCATCATCATCTCACTGTTTCTACAATTATTGCCTACCAATTAGTCTTCCTTCTTCTACTCATGGTGCCTCAATTCATTCTCCAGACAGAAGCTGGAGTGAATATTTTAATACATAAGTCAAGTAGTATTACTTCTTGGTTGAAAATTTCCTCCAGTGGCATCTCATTATACTTAGAATAAAATGAAAAACCCCTTACCTGGCAAAAACCCATATATGAACCGACTTCTTTGCTCCACTCTCATCTCATGCTTATGTTCTTTTATCGGCCTCCTTTCTGTCCCTCAAATCTGCCATTCTCATTCCTGCCTGGGAACTATGACACTAATTGTCCCCTTTGACTCTGTCATTCTCTCTCTTGTCTTTACATGGATAACTCCTCCATGACATTGAGGACTCAGCTTAAATGGCCTTTTGTGACCATCAAATGCCACTCTTTCAGTGACAAGGCAATCACTCTCCATCATATTACTTTACTTCATTGATTCTCAACTGGGGAAAAATACGTCTCCTCAAGAGGCATGTGGAAATGGGTGGGGGATTTTTTGAGGTAGGTATATGACCTTACTGGAATCTAGTGGGTAGAGGCCAAGGATTTCCTAAATACCCCACAGTGTAAAAGACAGCACCCTCCCACACAAAGAATTACATAGGCCAAAATATTGGAAGTGCCACATTTCAGAAGGTGTGCTCTATTGTAATTCTCTGTCCATCATGTATAATTACCTTATATTCTCTTCTGCATTTACTTTTTTTCTTTCACTTTTCATACCTTGGTAGACCAAAACTGCAAGGGGAACAGGAACAGTAGCTAGGTTGCTTCGTCTTACATTCCCATTTCTTAAAAGTAATGACTCTCCCAGAATGTTTTATTGATAAGTGTTTACTGAATGACTGAATGCCACCTATATTTTCCTTTAAAAGCATTCTAAAGAACTAGTTGAGTATTTCTTCAAGTGACCTCCATCATCAACTTAGACATGTTTTCCCCAGAGTACGATTTAAGACTAAAGGGCAGGGGAATCAACTTTTATAAGTTTTAAAACAGAAAAATGGTGTCAATAGCAGAAATATTCAAGAAATGAAAACTGTCAAGCCTATGTGATTTTAGAGTTAAATATTTTTCATAACCTGGAAATAAATCTGCTCTCTCAAATCTCTGGCATGATTGATATTTGTGTTTAAACATGCAAACTTGTTGCATCTCTGATTTCCCCTCTGTCATGCTATAAATAAATTAACATTTTATCTAATCGGCCTCCTTTCTGTCCCTTTATCTAATCTGACTTGTTTTCACTATTGTATTTGAAAAGTTATTGCAGTGCTAGCCAGTGTGTTCTCTGGAGAAATGACTTTTGACCTCATAGTTTCTAGTAAAAGTAATAGTTTTAACTGTTGATTTTCTGTAGGAAAAAAATCCAGAGGAAACTAGGATTGTGAATAATGCTGCTCACATGCTGTAGCACGATGATGCAAGGAGAAATGTGGAAATTACCAAAGCATCTGTCTATAGGCCCCCATAAGAAAAAACCGGGTTCCACTTAATTTTGTTCATTATTTTCTTTACTCCTGAATAGTGGCTTTGGAATAACATATTTGTTGTTGTTGTCATTTAGTTGCTATGTCAAAGTCTTTGTGACCCCATAGACCACAGTTCACCAGGCTCCTCTGCCCATGGGATTTCCCAGACAAGAATACTGACTGGAATGGGTTGCCATTTCATTCTCCAGGGGATCTTCCCAACTCAGGGATTGAACCTGCGTATCCTTCATTAGTTGACAGATTCTTTACCACTGAGCCACCAGGGAATCCTACAACATATTTATCAAAGATAAAAATCACGGCTATTGAAATGAGGTCCAGTAATTTACTCAGGCTCACAGAGTTGTAGAGCCAAAATTTGACTTTAAGCCTATTAAAAACATAGGCACTAGGAGGTTCACATGTGTTGCTTCTCAGTTAAAGTATTTACATTTTAAACAAGCATTTCTAGGGAGAAATGCCTTCAATTAAAAGACTAATTAATAATGATAAGTAATTTTAGGTACCAGAAAAGCCATCAGTGAACATATTTGATAACCGGCAAAGCTTTTGATGCCCATTATATCATATCAGCGGAGAAGGCACTGGCACCCACTCCAGTACTCTTGCCTGGAGAATCCCATGGACGGAGGAGCCTGGTAGGCTGCAGTCCATGGAGTCGCTAAGAGTCGGACATGACTGAATGACTTCATTTTCACTTTTCACTTTCATGCATTGGAGAAGGAAATGGCAACCCACTCCAGTGTTCTTGCCTGGCGAATCCCAGGGATGGGGGAGCCTGGTGGGCTGCCATCTATGGGGTCGCAGAGAGTTGGACACGACTGACGTGACTTAGCAGCAACATATCATACCAGCCATGCATATATGCGAATAATTTGCATACTGCTCTCTGATTTAGCTTATATAGACACAAGCACTTATACTTTCAAACAAGTTTTTTTTTTTTTTTCCCTTCCTGTTGCATAGAGATGTCATTCATGGTATCAATATATTATACCACTTTTATTGAATCAGCATATTATATCACCTGGTTTTTTTAATGCTTATTTCTTTCTGGCTGTGCTGGGTCTTGTGGGCTTTTCTCTAGTTGCAGCGAGCAGGGGCTGCTCTCTAGCTGTGGTGCACAAGCTTCCCATTACAATGGTTTCTCTCGTTGCAGAGCACAGGCTCTGTCACACAGGCTTCAGTAGCTGTGGCTCCCGGTCTCTGGAACACTGGCTCAGCGGTTGTGGTGTACAGATTTAGTTGTCCCCCAGCATGTAGGATCTTCCCAGATCAGGCGTCAAACCCCTGCCTCCTACAGTGGCAGGTAGATTTTTACCACTGAGCCACCAGAGAAGCCCTCATTACCTATTTTATATCACAATATATTTCTCTATACATGGTCACAATATTGTACAATGGAAACAGTTGAATTATTTGTTTACAAACTTTGTTATTAAGTATAATTTCTGATTATTTTTTTCTCATTCAGTATGGTTGTCATTTTCTTACTTCCTTTTCTCACCGTTTAATAATATCAAATAATCAAAATGAAAGTGATTGTATTCTACTATATACATATATCACGATTGCCTTTTCAGTTGAGCTTTCTTTTTCTTAGTAAATGAATGCTACATGAGATTTAGCCATCATGTTAAGCACATGATCTTTTATGGATGTATGAAATTATATTTTATAGAACTAGAAAATTTTGAATTCTAAGTACTCTAAATTATCTTCCTTTATCACTTTGGTCGTGACAATTCAGAAATAATGGGGCTTATATAATCTGTCCAGAAATATTTGAAAGATATAGGTATGCAATGATGATGGAAGGTTTTTCCATTGCTTCTAGTTGAGGTCACCAGAAGTTCATGGCAACAACTGTTTTGCCTCTGTTTTTAGATATTTGTTTCGGATCCACCAAGAAGAAGTTACAATATATTAAATATATATGGGGTGGCAATTGCAGTGATGGTCAAACTCTCGAAAGGCTAGGCAATTTATTACTTTGTACATTCATTTTTTGCTTCATTCTATTTCTCTTTCAATCATCTATCTTTCATTTTATAAGGTAACAAATGTAATGAACGATTAATATATGTTAATAAGCCAGAAGGACTTCCCTGGTGGCTCAGACGGTAAAGCGTCTTGCTTACAATGAGGGAGACCTGGGTTCGATCCCTTGCTTGGGAAGATACTCTAGAGAAGGAAATGGCAACCCACTCCAGTACTCTTGCCTGGAAAATCCCATGGATAGAGGAGCCTGGTAGGCTACAGTTCATGGGGTCACAAAGAGGCAGACACAACTGAGAGACTTCACTTTCACTTTCAATAAGCCAGAACTTTCTAAGTTACTGGCTATAAAGAGAGTAGGGAGTTAAGAATAGAACTCTTTCATTGAGCTTCATGTATTGGTTCATGTTCAAAAAGGGCTAAACCAAAGACTTTTGCAGAAACCAAAGGCTTAACATGTTAAGGGATAAAAACATAAAGAATTTTAAAAAAAATTTTCCCCAGAGAGTGGCACAATTTTATTTTCTCAAATTATTTTCCATAAAACTTATAACTTAAACTTTTAGTTTATTCCTTTTCATAGCACTAGCTTCAACAATGAGGTAAACAGTACTTTGTACAGAAAATGTTGTGTTTTTTCCTTCAATTTGGCTGAAGTTCTATAAGACGGAGGGATCAAGGTATTGTACACATAGGCAGACTCTTAAGCATATAGAAAGAGATAATTCATTTACTGAGAAGAAAATTGGTTATAAGAATAAAGAGCAAAATATAAAGGATACAAAAATGAAATAATGAAAAGATCACAGCTGCTTTGATTTCTTTTACATGTTACAAGTGTTATTAAACAGAAAAACAATGCATTATAAAAAATGACTGGCTGTTACATACATCTTGCAATAATTTACATGATGTTTGGAGATAAATACTGGAAACAAATAGTTGGAATCTGTTAAAAAATCAAATAGAGTTGAAGGCAATGTGTCAAATTGCTAGCATTTTAAATACAAATAATGTATTCTAAGAGACAAGATTTGTCATTTACTGCTTCATATATGATATTTGTATTAGTTTATTAAAGCTGTTATAACAAAATACCCCCACTGGGTGGCTTAAAGAAATTTACATTCTCAGTTTTGAAGCTAAAAATTCAAGATCAAAATGTTGGTAAAGTCGGTTCCTTCTGAGGTTCATGAGGAAATCTGTTTCAAGCCTCTCTCCTTGGCTTATAGAGTCAGCCTTTCTATATGTCTGCTCTTTGTCATTCCTTGGCACTTCTCTGTGTCCAAATGTCCTCTCCTCTGTTTATAAAGACACAAGTCATACTGGTTTATGGTCCACTGTAATGATTTCATTTTAAGTTAATTAAAGACTTTCTTTTAAAACCTTATCTACATTCTGAAGCACTGGGTGAAGGAGGTGATTATTATAATACTACAACATATGAATTTTGGGGATTAAACAGTTTAGTCCGTAATATTCCGTGATGTTAGTCAAAAAACATCTATTGAAGTATTTAGATTTCTTTCTGAAACTGAAGCATTTTAGATATTAGGTGCAACTTTAAAAAAATACTGGTAGATTGAATCTTTGAACTTGATGAAAATTATAAAAAATATATAGACACACAGGAGAGAGATGGCACAAAATTAGGATTAGCTCTACAGATCTACAGAGGCATTAGGCTGTTTTACATAAGAGAGAAGACAAGACTGAGGTTTACTCAACAAAAGTAATACCAGGAACAAAGGAATTCCTATTTTTCGGATGCAAAAATAAGCAACAAATATACTGAGACATGTAAAGCCATTGAGTGAGTTATAGGCATAGGAGAAGTATAAACAATATTTTTCAAGACCTAGCTGAACCTTCTCTAACTGCAGCTATTGTTATTTGGAAAAATAGTTTTATTAAGCTACAGTATATATAGACTAGTGCATTCAGGTAACTTATAATACTTTCAAATGGAACATAATAGAGGTTTCACATGGTGCAGATCAATAACATATGGCTCCATTCAGAAAGACAGTAAATAATGCATTGCTAGTAATAGATTCCACCTGGTCAGAACAGAACCTAGCTGCAAATAGCCATATAAACAGTAACAGCCTTTTCCTTTGCAGGCACTTTCATTTAATAATTTATCCTCCTTGAAGAAGGTGTATGTGTTAGAGGCAGGTAGGGTGAAGAAGGAGGAGGGGTAAATCTTCCCCATAATCATGTACAATATGTTATTTTGCTTCTCTTTCTGTGATTTGAATTTTGAAAGGAAAACAATGACTAAACTTGCCATTGAAAACTGAATCTCTTAGTTTCTGGGGAAAATGAGCCTCAGACCACCAAATATCAAGGCCAGAAAAATAGTCACAAAACCCAAAATGTGAGATCGCAGTTAGAAAGGATCTGCTTGGGCTGTATTGAGTGAATATGATGTAAGCTCTGTGTGTGTGTGTGTGTGTGTGTGTGTGTGTGTGCATTCAGTTGTGTCTGACTTTTTGAGACCCCATTGACTATAGCCCATCAGGTTCTTCTGTCCATGGCATTTTCCCAGCAAGAATACTGAGTGGGTTGCCAACTTCTCCTCCAGGGGATCTTCCTGACCCAGGAATCAAACCTGAATCTCTTGCATTGGCAGGCAGATTCTTTACCACTGAGCCACATGGGAAGTCTGTAGGCTTTGGGTAGAAGAAAAAAATTAAGTTATGAACTCACACAACAGAATACTTACCTCTTAAATACAAACACTCTAGGCATTAAATGACATGTCATAAATTTAATCTTATTTTATTAATGTTTTTATCAATAAAAATTTTTGTTTTAATTTTATTGCAATTTTGCATAGGACTTTATGCATTTTCTCATAGTCAATGCTCATAATGACTCTATGAAATACATATTGTCTTCTTTGTTTATATAAGGAAACTGACCCCAAGAGAGGTTAAAACCATTACCACAAATCACACAAAATCCAATAAATCTACTCTGAAGTCCATATTTTATTTTTATCTATTATTGTTATATAATCTCTCCTTTTTTCTAACAAGTACATCCATATGAACACATTTATTTATTTTTTCCTATAATTATTATTAAGTATAGTGGATTTACAGTGTTGTGTCAGTGTTCGATGCACAGCAAAGTGGTTCAGTCATACATATACATGTATATATTATTTTTCATATTCTTTTCCATTATGGTTTGTTACAGTATATTGAATATAGTTCCTCATGCTATAAAGTAGGGCCTTGTTGTTTACCTGTTTTATATATAGTACTGTTTATCTACTAATCCCAAACTCCCATTTTGTCCTTTCTACATCCTCTTTCCATTTTGATAACCATAAATTCATTATCTATGTCTGTGAGTCTGTTTCTCTTTCATAATTTAGTTAATTTGTGCCATATTTTAGAGTCCTGCTGCTGCTGCTGCTAAGTCGCTTCAGTCGTGTCCGACTCTGTGCGACCCCATAGACGGAAGCCCACCAGGCTCTGTGCGACCCCATAGACGGAAGCCCACCAGGCTTCGCCGTCCCTGGGATTCTCCAGGCAAGAACACTGGAGTGGGTTGCCATTTCCTTTTCCAATGCATGAAAGTGAAAAGGGAAAGTGAAGTCACTCAGTCGTGTCTGACTCTTCGCGAGTCCACATAGAGGTAATATGATATGATATTTCTCTTTCTTTGCCTGACTTCAGTTAGTATGATAATCTCTTGGTCCATCCATCTTGCCAATAATGGCATTATTTCATTCTGTTTTGTGGCTGAGTAGTATTCCATTTGTACATATACCATATCTTCTCCACCCATTCATTTGTCAATGGACATTTAGATTACTTCCATGTTTGACTATTCTAAATAGTACTTCTATGAACATCAGAGTGCATATATCTTTTTGAACTAGAATGTTCTCCAAATATATGCTCAGGAATAAGATTACTGGGTCATATAGTAAGTCTATATTTTAGTTTTCTGAAGGACATCTACACTGTTGTTAACAGTGCCTATACCAACCTACATTCCCACCAACGCAATAGGAGGGTTCCGTTTTCTCCACATTCTCTTTAGCTTTTGTTACTTGTAGACTTTTTAATGATGGTAATTCCAGACCTCAATAAGGTGGTACCTCATTATAATTTTGATTCAGTTCAGTACACTTACTCAGTCATGTCCAGCTCTTTGCAACCCCATGTACTGCAGCACGCAAGGCCTCCCTATCCATCACCAGCTCCCAGAGTTTACTCAAACTCATGTCCATTGAATCAGTGATTCCATCCAACCATCTCATCCTCTGTTATTCCTTTCTCCTCCCACCTTTGGTTTTCCCAGCATCAGGGTCTTTTCAAATGACTCACTTCTTCACATCAGATGGCCAAAGTGTTGAAGTTTCAGCTTCAGCATCAGTCCTTCCAGTGAATATTCAGAACTGATTTATTTTACGAGGGACTGGTTGGATCTCCTTGAAGTCCAAGAGACTGTCAAGAGTCTTCTCCAACACCGCCATTCAAAACCATCAATTCTTCGGCACTTGGCTTTCTTTATAGTCCAACACTCACATCCATATATGACTACTGGAAAAATCATAGCTTTAACTAGAGGGGCCTTTTTTGGCAAAACAATGTCTCTGATTTTTAATATGCTGTCTACGTTGGTCATAACTTTCCTTCCAAGGAACAACATCTCTTAATTCCATGGCTACAGTTACCATCTGCAGTGATTTTGAAGCCCAAGAAAAATAAATTCTGTCACTGTTTCCACCTTTCCCCATCTATTTCCCATGAAGTAATTGGACCAGATGCCATGATCTTCATTTTCTGAATGTTGAGCTTTAAGCCAACTTTTTCACTCTCCTTTCACTTTCATCAAGAGACTCTTTAGTTCTTTGTTTTCTTCCATAAGGGAGGTGTCATCTGCATATCTGAGGTTATCGATATTTTTCCTGGCAATCTTAATTCCAGCTTGTGCTTCTTCCAGCCCAGCATTTCTCATGATGTACTCTGCATATAAGTTAAATAAGCAGGGTGACAACATACAGCCTTGACGAACTCCTTTCTCTATTTGGAACCAGTCTGTTGTTCCATGTCCAGTTCTACTGTTGCTTCCTGACTGCATACAGATTTCTCAAGAGGTAGTCAGGTGGTCTGGTATTCCCATCTCTTTCAGAATTTTCCACAGTTTATTGTGATCAGCACAGTCAAAGGCTTTGGCATAGTCAATAAAGCAGAAATAGACATTTTTCTGGAACTCTATGGCTTTTTTAATGATCCAGTGGATGTTGGCAATTTGATCTCTGGTTCCTCTGCCTTTTCTAAAACCTGCTTGAACATCTGGAAGTTCACGGTTCACGTATTGTTGAAGCCTGGCTTGGAGAATTTTGAGCATTATTTTACTAGCATGTGAGGTGAGTGCAATTGTGCAGTAGTTTGAGCATTCTTTGACATTGCCTTTCTTTGGGATTGGAATGAACACTGACCTTTTCTAGTCCTCTGGCTACTTCTGAGCTTTCCAAATTTGCTGGCATATTGAGTGCAGCATTTCACAGGATCATCTTTTAGGATATGACATAGTTCAACTGGAATTCCATCATCTCCACTAGCTTTGTTCATAGTGATACTTTCTAAGAACCACTTGACTTTGCATTCCAGGATGTCTGTTTCTAGGTGAGTGATCTACTATCATGATTACCTGTGTCGTGAAAATCTTTTTTGTACAGTTCTTCTGTGTATTCTTGCCACCTCTTCTTAGTGTTGCAGCCATGATATTAAAAGACACTCCTTGGAAGGAAAGTTATGTCCAACCTAGACAGGATATTGAAAAGCAGAGACATTACTTTGTCAACAAAGGTCTGTCTAGTCAAGGCTTTTGTTTTGCCAGTAGTCATGTACGGATGTGAGAGTTGGACTGTGAAGAAGGCTGACCGCCAAAGAATTGATGCTTTTGAAGTGTTGTGTTGGAGAAGACTCTTGAGAGTCCGTTGGACTGCAAGGAGATCCAACCAGTCCATTCTGAAAGAGATCAACCCTAGGATTTCTTTGGAAGGAATGCTAAAGCTGAAACTCCAGTACTTTGGCCACCTCATGCGAAGAGTTGACTCATTTGAAAAGACCCTGATTCTGGAAAAGATTCAGGGCAGGAGGAGAAGGGGATGACAGAGGATAAGATGGTTGGATGGCATCGCTGACTCAATGGACATGGGTTTGGGTTTACTTCGGGAGTTGGTGGGAGTTGACGGACAGGGAGGCCTGGCGTGCTGCGGTTCATGGGGTCACAAAGAGTTGGACACAACTGAGCGACTGAACTGAGCTTCTAAATAGCTTCTGCTTCTTTTAGGTCCATACGATTTCTGTCCTTTATTGTGCCCATTGTCTCATGAAATGTTCCCTTGGTATCTCTAATTTTCTTGAAGAGATCTCTAGTATTTCCCATTCTATTGTTTTCCTCCATTTTTTTGCACTGATCAGTGAGGAAGGCTTTCTTATCTCTCCTTGCTATTCTTTGGGAATCTGCATTCATATGGGTTTATCTTTCCTTTTCTCCTTTGCTTTTCTCTTCTCTTCTTTTCACAGCTATTTGTAAGGCCTCCTCAGACAGCTGTTTTGATTTTTTACGTTTCTTTCTTGGGGATGTTCTTGATCCCTGCCTCATGTA
The DNA here is from genome assembly GCF_016772045.2 of Ovis aries. Classification (NCBI taxonomy): domain Eukaryota; kingdom Metazoa; phylum Chordata; class Mammalia; order Artiodactyla; family Bovidae; genus Ovis; species Ovis aries. The sequence continues at coordinate 47,493,521 of NC_056054.1, read as the reverse complement.
CAGTATCATGAACCTCTCTCTGTAGCTCTTCAGGTGCTTTGTCTATCAGTTCTAATCCCGAATCTATTTGTCACTTCCACTATATGCTGCTGCTAAGTCACTTCAGTCGTGTCCGACTCTGTGCATCCCCATACATAATCATAAGGAATTTGATTTAGGTCTTACCTGAATGTTCCTTACTTTCTTTAATTTATGTCTGAATTTGGCAATAAGGAGTTCATCATCTGGCCACAGTCAGCCCCCGGTCTTGTTTTTGCTGACTATATAGAGCTTTTCCATGTTTGGCTGCAAAGAATATAATCAATCTGATTTCTGTATTGACCATCTGATGAAGTCCATGTGTAGAGTCTTCTCTTTTGATTAGCATTTCTCTAATATTTAGCAATGTTGAACATCTTTTCATGTGCCTATTGGTCATTAGTGTTTCCTTTAGAAATGTATGTTTAAGTCTTCTGTCCATGGTTCAACTGGGTTGTTTGTTTTCTGTTGTTGTTTGTATGAGCTGTTTATAGATTTTGGAAATTAAGCCCTTCTTGGTTGCTTCATTTACAAATATTTTCTCACATTTTTAAGCTGTCTTTTCATTTGGTTTATGATTCCCTTTGAGAAACTTTTCATCTTTAACCTAGATGTTTTATCATTGGTGCTGTATAGATGGAGAAGTCTAGAGGCTACAATAGGAGCTCATCAAAGCCTTCATACCTACACTGAAACCAAGCTCCACCCAAGGGCCAACAAGTTCCAAAACAAGACATACCACGCAAATTCTCCAGCAACACAGGAACACTCCCCTGAGCCTCAATATACAGGCAGCTCAAAATTATCCCAATACCTTTGATGTCTCATAACCCATTACGGGTCACTCCACTGAGGCGTCCATAATAAAAGAGAACTCCACAAATTACCAGAATACTCAGCAGGTAAAGGAACAGGAGAGTTGCCCACCAAATCAAACAAAAGAGGAAGAAGTAGGGAATCTACCGGAGAAGGAATTCGAATATTGATAGTGAAAATGATCCAAAATCTTGAAATCAAAATGGAAACACAGATAAATAGCCTAGAGACAAGGATTGAGAAGATGCAGAAAGGTTTAACAGAGGCAGAAGATAGGATTAGTGAAATAGAAGATAGAATGGTAGAAATAAAATGAATATTGACAATCTCAGAGACCTCGAGTCCAAGAAACACAGAGAGTCCCAAATTAACAAAGATCAAACACAAAAGAACAAAATATTCGCAAGACATACTTAAAGTGATGAAAGACAATAACCTACAGCCCAGATTACTGTGATCTCATTCAAATACGAAGGAGAAATCAAAAGCAAAAGCTGAGAGAATTCAGCACCACCAAACCAGCTCTCCAACAAATTCTAAAGGATATCCTCTGTATATTGAAACAAGGGACACATACAGACTGAAAGTGAAGGGCTGGAAAAGAGACAAAATGCTAACAAGTATGAAAGGGAAATCAACAATAACACAATAGTTAGACCTAATTGATATCTATAGGACATTTCACCTTTTTTCAAGTGCTCATGGAACCTTCTCCAGGATAGATCACATCCTGGGCCATAAATCTAAACTTGATAAATTCAAAAAATCGAAATCATTCCAAGCATCTTTCTGACCATAATGCATTAAGATTAGATCTCAATTACAGAAGAAAAACTATTAAAAATTCCAACATATGGAGGTTGAACAACACACTTCTGAATAACCAACAAATCACAGAAGAAATCAAAAAGAAATCAAAATATGCATAGAAACTAATGAAAATGAAAACACAACAACCCAAAACCTGTGGGACACTATAAAAGCAGTGCTAGAGGAAAGTTCATAGCAATACAGGCATACCTCAAATAAAACAACCTAACTCTACAACTAAAAGCAACTGGTTCTTTGAAAGGATAAATAAAATTGACAAACCATTAGCCAGACTCATCAAGAAGCAAGAGAAAAATCAAATCAATAAAATTAGAAATGAAAATGGAGATCACAACAGACAACACAGAAATACAAAGGATCATAAGAGACTACTATCAGCAGTTGTATGCCAATAAAATGGACAACGTGGAAGAAATGGACAAATTCTTAGAAAAGTACAATCTTCCAAAACTGAACCAGGAAGAAATCGAAAATCTGTACAAAAGCTTATAATTCTGATTTAGGCCCTTTTCTTTATTTTTTGCTTTAATTTCTATTGCCTTGGAAGACTGACCTAAGAAAACCTTGGTGCAATTTATATCAGAGAATGTTTGCCTATGTTCTCTTCTAGGAATTTTTGGTGTCATGTGTTATATTTAATCTTTAAGCCATTTGGAATTAGTTTATTTTTTTGTGTGCCATGAGGGTGTGTTCTAGCTTGACTGACGTACGTGTAGATGTCCAGCTTCCCCAAAACCACTTACTGAAGAGAATGTCTTTTCTCTGTTGTTATGTTCTTATATCCTTTGTCAAAGAATAATTGACTGTGGTGTGTGAGTTTATTTTGGGGGTCTCTATTCTGTTCCATTGATCCATATGTCTTTTTATACTAGTACCACACAGCTTTGATTACTGCAGGTGTGAAGTATTGATACAAACACATTTAGAATTAACTATTGTCATATGTCTATTTCCTCAAGATGCTAAATGACTTTTAGATGCCTCAACAAGATTAATTATTTGAAAGTTATCTGATGACCTCAAGATGGTGTCATAATTATTGCAACATTCCTGTTAGGCACCATGCTGCTTTTTTTTCTGTTTGCTCAGCAAATATTTTTGCTTTTAGCAAGGTAAGATCCAAAGGATCTATTGTAATATCTAATAGAAAACCATCTAATTTATTTATTTTAATACAGTTCTTCTTATTTGTATGTAATATAGCTTTTTTCAAATAATTTCACCTTTATATTCTTATTTATGATGTTCACATATTATTACTTAATGATCCTCAAAACATGCTAGGTATAGAGAAATCAAAAATATAGTTTCCTTTATTTTGGTTTTAAATTATCTAGTGGCCTAAAGAAAAGAAGGAAGAGGGAAACAAACAATGTATACAATCATGTATCATAATATCAATGCAAATTAGAATGTCAAAAGTAAGAGCTTTTCCTAGTACTAAGATACACAGTGATTTTTTCCCAGGGGTCTTCAGTAAGTGGACACATCAATTACAGCAGTAGGACCACAGTAACTTTTCTGATAAAACTATAATGGAAAATTTCATATGGTCATTCTTATAATGGCTCTCAAATACTGGTATGATAACACTAAAGCAAAGTTTGGTAAAGGAAATTTTAACGGGAACCATAATAAAATAATGAAAGAGGACAGTCTAATATGCTGGCTTATTCTGAAAAGAAGAAAAAATTAAACAGCCGAAGAAATGAATGAATTCCCTTCAAGTAATCCCTTATCAATGCTATTCCTCTATGTGAACTTGTGATAATAGAAATCAAACTTCCATTCTCTAGCCAGACCCTGGAGTACAGAGTGTATTATTCACAGAGGGCCTTGGGTCACAAAGCTAATGTAATAGGATGCTAAAAGGAACCTTCAGCTGAAATCCTAAGGCAACAGATAGCAGAGTGAGTTGTAATTCACATCACTGCTGCAGAACTTCTCAAATATGTTCACCATGAACTGACGGATACTCCTAAAACTCCCCTTCCCTCTAGGACTGAAAGGATTGGGAAAGAATTTTTCATGTGTTTTCCTTAGGACAAAGCTGTGTTATAGGCCCCATTTCATCACCAACATTTGGCATTGTCTTTTTAATTTGGGTCATTTTATTGAGTATGTAACTGTATGTTACATATCAATATGTTTCATCTATTAATTTACACAAAATAAATAACCACTCTTAGGTATCATAAAATTCTATGAGGTGAAGTCGCTCAGTCGTGTCCGACTCTTTGCAACCCTGTGGACTGTAACCTACTAGGCTTCTCCATCCATGGGATTCTCCAGGCAAGAATACTGGAGTGGATTGCCATTTCCTTTGCCAAGGGATCTTCCTGACCCAGGGATTGAACCCAGGTCTCCCGCATTGGAGGCAGACGCTTTAACCTCTGAGCCAGGTTTTAACAAATACATCTACATGTGTTCACCACCACAATCAAGATACAAAACAGTTAAAGGACTCTAAGAAATTCCTTCATGATGCTCTTCTATAGTCAACCAGCTTTTCCATCTCCAACCCCTGTCAAAAACTGATCTAGTCTTTACATCTATAGTAATATGGAATGTTATACAAATGAGCTCATACATGTAGTCTTTTGGGTCTATTTTCTTCCATTTAGTAAAATGTATTTGAGATTAACCCATTTTATATATATATATATATATATATATATATATATATATATATATAAACATCTTTCATTTTATAAATAATTTTATTGACAGATGTTATCGCATTACAGGGATGTACCACAATTTGTTCATTCACTATTTAAAGGACCATTGGGTTTCACTTTTAGTAATTGCCAATAAAGTGAACATACACATTGTATACAGGTTTCTGTGTAAATGTAAATTTCTCTAGGAGTAAAATTGTTAGGTAACATGGTAAATGCATGCTTAATTTTATAGGAAACTGACAAACTTTTTCAAAGGGACAGTGCCATTTCACATTCTACCAGTAATTTAGATGAGCTCCAAGTACGCTGCTTTCTACCATCACTAATTAGTGTTGTTTTGCGTGTGTTTTTGTGTGTGTGTTTCCCATTTTAATACATATACAATGAAATCTCATTTTGGTTTTGATTTTCCTAACTTTCATAATGACTAATGATGTTTATTGGAACTTCCCTGGTCGTTCAGTGATAAAGAATCTGCCTGCGATAGAGGAGAAATAGGTGATGCGGGTTCAATCTCTAGGTCAGGAATATCCCCTGGAAGAGGGCATGGCAACCCACTTTAGTATTCTTGCTAGGAAAGTCCCATAGACAGAAGAGCCTGGTGGGCTACAGTCAAGGGGTCAAAAAGTGTTGGACATGACTGAAGTGACTGAGCACTGATGTTTATCACCTTTTGACATATCTATTTAATAATTGATTTTCTTGAAAAAAAAGTCATCTATTTAAATCTCTTGTTCATTTCTTTATTAAGTTGTATATTTTTATTGAGCTTTGAGAGTTCCTTATGTATGCTTGATATAAGTCCTTTGTCCAATATGATTCAGAAAGTTTTATCCTGTTATATGGCTTGACTTTCTATTTAATTAATGGTGTGTTTTATAAAGCAAAGTTTTGTTTAATTTTGATGAAATCCAATTTATCCATATCTTCTTATACGTCTTGTGTTTTAGATGTCATATCTAAGAACCTTCAGCCCAAAACAAATTTTTCCCCTTGTTTTCTCCTAAAATATTTATAGCTTTATGATTCACATTAAAGTCAATGATGATTGTTGAGTTAATTTATATATAAGATGTAAGCTTTGGGTCAGAGTGGACAACCTTGCCTTGACCCTTATTTTAGGGGAAAAGCATTAACATTTACATCATTAAGTACGAGGTTAGATGTAAGGTTTTCACATAAGTTTTTGTCACATTGAGAAGTTTCCTTCAATCCTAAGTTTTCTGAAACATTATCTTGAATGAATGTTGAATGCTTTCAATGATTTACCTGCATTTAGAGATAATATAGATTGTTGTTGTTCTTGATAAAACAAATTACATTATTTGATATTCCAGTTGTATCACCAGCCTTTCAATTCTGGGATAAAGCATACTTAATAATGATATATTATCATTTTTATATGTCACTGGGTTTGTTTACTAAGATTTTGTTAAAAGATTTTTGTGCTTACATTTATGTTTTTTTGCTCTTTTGTTGTCATTAGTTTTGATACTGAGGTAATGTAAGTCTTACAAAATGATCTGGGGAATTCTCTTTATCCTCCATTTTCAGAAAGACTTTGTATAAATCTGGCATTATTTCTTTTTTAAAATTGTACTAAACATGATTCTGGAATTTTTCATGTGGGAACTTTTAAGTTATAAATTGAACTTCTTAGGGCTTCCCTAGTGGCTCAGCTAGTAAAAAATCTGCTGTGATGCGGGAGACCTGGGTTCGATCCCTAGGTTGGGAAGATCCCCTGGAGAAGGGAATGGCCATCCTGCGGCCTGTTGCATGGACTGTATGGCCCGTGGGGTCCCAAAGAGTCAGACGTGACTGAGCGACTTTCACTTTTAATTTATTATAATTGAAATAGATGGAGAAACAGGGGAAACAGTGTCAGACTTTATTTATTTCGGCTCCAAAATCACTGCAGATGGTGATTGCAGCCATGAAATTAAAAGACGCTTACTTCTTGGAAGAAAAGTTATGACCAACCTAGACAGCATATTCAAAAGCAGAGACATTACTTTGCCGACTAAGGTCCATCTAGTCAAGGCTATGGTTTTTCCAGTAGTCACGTATGGATGTGAGGGTTGGACTGTGAAGAAAGCTGAGGGCCGAAGAATTGATGCTTTTGAACTGTGGTGTTGGAGAAGACTCTTGAGAGTCCCTTGGGCTGCATGGAGATCCAACCAGTCCATTCTGAAGGAGATCAACCCTGGGATTTCTTTGGAAGGAATGATGCTAAAGCTGAAACTCCAGTACTTTGGCCACCTCATGCGAAGAAGAGTTGACTCATTGGAAAAGACTCTGATGCTGGGAGGGATTAGGGGCAGGAGGAGAAGGGGACAACAGAGGATGAGATGGCTGGATGGCATCACTGACTCGATGGACGTGAGTCTGAGTGAACTCCGGGAGTTGGTGATGGACAGGGAGGCCTGGCGTGCTGCGATTCATGGGGTCACAAAGAGTCGATCATGACTGAGCGACGGAACTGAACTGAACTGAACTGAATATGTATTGAATATTCAGATTTTATATTTCTTCTAAGTCAGTTTTGAGATTTGTGTCTTTCCAGCTATTTGTCCATTTAATCTAAATTCTTAAGTTATATGTTAGGGAGTTTTTCTTCATATTTGCTTAGTAGCTATTCATTTTTTCTTATGACTGTAGCAATATCCTCTCTTTCACCTCTGATATCGATAATTTGTGTGTTGTTTTTTTTCTGTTTGGTATTAATTTTATTTAATTTATTTTTTTAAATTAGTTTTTTATTTTTAAAATTTTAATATCTTTAATTCTTACATGCGTTCCCAAACATGAACCCCCCTCCCACCTCCCTCCCCATAACATCTCTCTGGGTCATCCTCATGCACCAGCCCCAAGCATGCTGCAACCTGCGTCAGACATAGACTGGCGATTCAATTCTTACATGATAGTATACATGTTAGAATGTCATTCTCCCAAATCATCCCACCCTCTCCCTCTCCCTCTGAGTCCAAAGGTCCATTATACAGATAATTTGTGTTATCTTTCTATTTTTTATCAGCCTGGCCAAGCTTTTCCCACTTCAGTGATCTTCTAAAAGACTGACTTTTGGTTTCATTGATTTTATCTATTGACTGTCTGTTTTTAATTTTACTGATTTCTGATTTTTATTATTTCTACAAAGTCTATTTAATTTAGGTTTCATTTGTTCTTCTTTTTCAAGCTTCTTAAGATAGAAGCTTACAGGACTGATAATAGATTTTTATTCATTTTTGTGGTGTTCCATTGTCTTTTGGCTTATGTACTTCAGACAGGTGCAACAAATATTTATTTCTCTTTCTTGACATGTAATGTTTATTTTGTCTCTGGATGCTTTTTAAATTTTCTCTTTCTCTTTGATTTTCAGCAAGTTGATTATATTATGCTTTTGAGTGATTTTTATTTGTGTTTATCCTGATTGGTGATTATTAACTTCATTTATCTGAAGTTTTATTGTATGTGTCAATTTTGGAAAAAAAAATACCTCCTTTATTTCTTCAAATATTTTTTCTCTCCCCTTTAGGGGACTCAGTTATCCATATATGAGAGAAATTTATACTTTCCATATATCACTGAGGCTCTGTTGGTTTAAAGATTTGTTTGGTTATTTGTACTCTTTTCTCCATCTGCTTCAGTTTAGATAAATACCTCAAAATGCTCGGATAAATACTTTAAAGTTTAGTTAAGTTTTTTCTCAGTATCTAGACTTCCAATTAATTTAAATCAATATTTCATTTGAGATATTTTATATTCCTCTGTTAATAATTTTGATTTTTTAATATTTTCCATTCCTTTTTTTATTATACTTCTGTAGAGTACTAATATGTATATATAATATTATAATATTACATATTAGTAGTTTGTGGAAATATATTTATATATATATATTCCTATGATATATCAGTATTCTAAACACTTTACTTGCATTAACCCTCTTAATCCTCACAACAACCATACATATGAGGCATATGTTACTATCCTCACACATCATATTTGAGTAAACTATTGGTCAAATACCTTGTATCAGGTCACAGAGCTTGTAAATGACAGAGTTGACATTTGAAGCCATATAGACTAGTTCTAGAACCCTCATCCCTAACCACTCAATATGGTCAAATGCATAGAGGAGATACTTACATAAATATGCTGGTAGACAACAAGATGACAGAAAATCATTACAATCATAAATGTAAGTGAAGCATTCAAAGAGTGTTTTAAAATTCAGTTCCAGAGAACTATTTAGTAATAAATGGCTATGAGACCCTAAAAAATAATATTCCTGCAGGGCAGCCTTGAAAAATGGGTTGACTGTTTCTGAGCAAGGGTTTTCGAAAATGACTGAAATGACTGCAAAGCAGTATGCAGCCATTGGCACATCTGAGTATATGCATTCAGAGATAAGTAACTGAGACATAGGGGCTCCTAGGAGAGGTTTGAGAATTTATTTAGGAGGTAAAATTGACAGGACACAGTGACTGATGGTTTATGAACTAAGACAAAAGGTGCTGTCAAAGTTAATGCTAAGATTTGTGGCTTGAGCAACTGGGTGATAATCAGATCACTCACTGAGACTTGGAACTCAGGGGGAGTCTCAAGTATGGCAGGAAAGTTAAGTTTAGTTTTGGTGATTTGATTCTGAGATGCCTGTGAGACATCCAAAGGGAGATGTCCAGCTGAATAATTGTGCCCAAAATTCAGGATACAGATATAAGTTAAACAGATCAATCAGATACTAATCAGCATGTGGATAATAATGGAATGAAAATGAGTGAACAAGATCCCTTGATTTTTGGAAAATGTACTGAATGAAGAAAAAAGGAGATCATAGGACAGAAGCAATATTTGGGAGATGTGAAGGATTTTGAAACAGTGGAAAAGTTAAAGAGATGAGAGGAAAATTAGTGAAGGATAATGTGCTAGAAGGACTTCTCAGGCGGCCTGAGTGGTAAAGGACCTACCTGACAATGCAGCAGACATAAGAGACAGGGGTATGATCCCTGGGTCCAGAAGATCCCTGGAGGAGGGCATGGGAACCCACTCCAGTATTCATCTCTGGAGAATCCCATGGACAGAGAAGCCTGGCAGGATGCAGCACATAGAGTCACAAAGAATTGGATACCACTTAAGAATCGAACTGAGCCCACACCCAGTGTACTAGAAATGAAAAGAAACTTATTTTTTCAAATGTTTTTTGCAAACATATTAGCACTTTGTAGAAATATGATGTTGTTACTAATAATTTCATATGCTTTTCCAAATCATAAAGCCAAATCTAGATATCATTTAGTGGCCAAAATAAGACTGCAAGGAGATCCAACCAGTCCATTATAAAGGAGATCAGTCCTGTGTGTTTTTTGGAAGGACTGATGCTAAATCTGAAACTCCAATACTTTGGCCACCTCATCCAAAGAGTTAACTCACTGAAAAAGACTCTGATGCCAGGAGGGATTGGAGGCAGGAGGAGAAGGGGATGACAGAGGATGAGATGGTGGATGGCATCACCAACTCGATGGACATGAGTTTGGGTGAACTGCAGGAGTTGGTAATGGACAGGGAAGCCTGGCATGCTGCAATTCATGGGGTCGCAAAGAGTCGGACACAACTGAGCGACTGAACTAAACTGAGCTGATAGAACTCTTTCTGGCCAGATTCTTATCAGAAATCAGTATGAGAGTGATATTATAAAGCATAGCTGCATACTATTTCTAAGCTTTCCTTTTGAAGAGGGTAATAATAGTGGCATGACTGAAAGCTTGTGGGATTTCTTCAGTTCTCCATATTCTGGAGAAGCGTCTACACATGTCTAGAAGACATTAAACACACAGGAAAACTATCGTTTAGATTACAGGCAATACTTAGCTTTTTTTCTTCAATATTGTATTTAAAGTTTTTGTTAGTCTTTATAATCTTAAAAAAAGATCTATGACAGCTACACAGACTGTTCTCACCACTGCCGTCACTGTCCTGTCAAGAAGTCAGTAAGGATGATAATTCTTTAAAGTTCTTTCGCTTCCTCTTGGCTGAAAGAAAACTGACAACTTCTTTGAATATGGGCATTCACTTTAGATTCTTTGTGCACTACCCTTATAGGGCTTTATTAATTCTTTAATCAATATATGCATTTACTTATTCAATAAATATTTACCAAGTATATACTGTTTCAAGTACTATGCTAGAGCTAGGAACACAGAGACAACAAAACAGGAATTGTTGTTTGTACTCATGATGAATGGTAAAACCCATAAGCAGAAGAAGTCAAAATAGTTTGTAGCTCACTAATATTTATAATGGGTACCCCAAGAAATAAAAATACTCCGTAATTTTTAATACATCTTCAGATTTATAAGGAGTACCCTAGGATAGTACATCAACATCATAAACATTGTGAAGTCTTGGTAGTGGTAAGGATTCCAAGTCACTATATCCCTTCAGCCTTGGTCTTTCCCCTCCATTTGTGGGAAAAATTGAGTTAGATTGCGCGAACTGAAATGTTAATCTTTGCGTTTCAGTGTACTATGCCAAATTCTCTCACCTTGCTAGGAGAGTGATGGAAATAGAGAGAAACCCTGACGTGTATCTAAGGACAAGTTTGGTTTCCTTGAGCCTAAAACTAAGGTAAAGAATTATGACTCAGGAAAACTGAGGATAACAAAAGCCAGAGAGACAACCAAGTAAATTATTGACAACCAGTATACTCCAGGGTATAAATTCTAGGCAAAACAACTGCAAGTTTCAAATTTGGAATTCAGGCATGGCTGTGACTGAGAAAAGAGCAAGATGAGTTCAGGATGGAAACAGAACTGTATTTGTGTAAAAACAAGAGAATACTTAGAGCACACTTTTGGGAAGAGCTGATGCATAGTAAATGGAATTAAGGGAGTAGATTAAAGTCTCAGGAATCTAGTAAGGAAAATTAAGATGCTGGCCATACACTTATGCTTCTTTTTATTAGTGTCATTTTATCGATAGCTAGTATTGGCAGTATTGCCCATTCACTGGCTGCAATGCATAAATATCTTTTGATATAATTCTGGTAGTTGTAAATACATTGTTTCCTGATGAGGTTGGAGAAGGATCTTTGAATATAGGTGCATAGATTGTACAGTGAACTCTATGAACAAACGTTCAATAGATTTAAATGGTGTTCTCCAGAGTTGAATGAAATTTTATCATACAACTTCTTTAGTTGCTGTCAATCTTTCCAAATATGTCATTTAACCATTTAGGAGAGGAAAAAAATGCTTCTTTTTATATTTTAGAAACCTATTTTCCCTTTTTTATTATACTTTTTATTCCCCATAGACATACAAATCTAATGTATTTCTTTAAAAAACTGCATACATTAATACACATCATATTTAATGATTTATTTATCAAAAACACGCATTTTAGTGGGTAATGCTTCTTAAAATTATATCAGTACACAAAAATGGAAATATGCATGTAACATTTTCAGATACGCATTTTTTGTTGTTTTCTTTTGGCCACACTAGGCAGCTAGTGGGATCTTATTTTCCCAAGCAAGGATGGGATGTATGTCCCTACAGTGGAAAAGTGGAGTTGAAGTCCTAACCACTGGACCACCAGGGAATTCCCCATGTAAAAATTTTTTGAACAGTGACTATAATTTAAAAGCCATATCATTATTATGACATATATGTATCTATGTATATTATATATATTATATACTCTATAATATACTATAAAATCACATTATAACACAAATTTACTAATTTTCTGCTGTTCTAAACAATTATAGTTTGTGATCATTTATGTACACCTGTTTCTTTGGTCCTATGAGGTTTTTCTTCTCATTCCCAGTCATTTACAAAAATTTAAATATATTTATTATTTGATTGAAGGATGATTGCTTTACAGAATTGTGCTGGTTTCTGTCAAACCTTAACATGAATTAGCCATAGGTATACATATGTCCCGTCCCTCTTGAGCCACCCTCTCATCTCCCTTCCCATCCCACTCCTATTGAAAATAGGTTTACCCCTTATAAAGTTTGCTTTTACAAGTTTTCACAACATTTTACCTTTTCACGTGTGATGATAGGCTTCATTTTATACTGCCTAATGAGATTATTTAATTCTGATATAGGATATCAATTTTCCCCATACTTTAATTTCTGTTTAATATCCCCCTTCATAATCCATTATACTTTAAAATTCTTAGATGTGAATAAGGATTTTGTCCTCCCTGTATTTCAATAGTTTTTACAGACACATTTAAGCCTAGATTATCTTCACTGTATAGGTGAAAAATAAGAGAAACAGAAGGAAACAATAGAAAATCAATATTACATTAGTGAATTGTAGTCAGATAAAGGAACTAGGTTGAGCAAAGAAATGATTATAAAATCAGATTTTAAGCATATGAATTTGAAGACAATTGCTTCTTTTATAAGCTCACCTCTGTATACCTGCAATAGCTTATCAACTGATTATCATCTCAGAAGTATAACTCTCCTCAACCTACAAGCTGTGATTGGCCAGATAAATGGAGAAATGACTTAATCATATAAATTCTAAACACTGCAGATTATAGGGCTTCCCAGGTGCTGCTGGTGGTAAAGAACCCACCAGCCAATGGAGGAGACATGAGGGTTCAGTCCCTGGGTCGGGGAGATCCCCTGGAGGACGGCATGGCAACCCGCTCCAGTATTCTTGCCTGGAGAATCCCATGGACAGAGGAGCCTGGTAGGCTTCAGTCCATAGGGTCACAAAGAGTCAGAGCTGGAAACAACTGAAGCAACTTAGCATGTACACACTCCTGCTGCTAAGTCGCTTCAGTTGTGTCTGACTCTGTGCGACCCCATAGACGGCAGCCCACTAGGCTCCCCCGTCCCTGGGATTCTCCAGGCAAGAACACTGGAGTGGGTTGCCGTTTCCTTCTCTGTGGATTATATATAGTGTACCTTCCTTAAAACCTTAATAAATATGAACACTGAAATATGGCAATGTTTTAATACATCTCCATACTTTATTAAGCCATCTAGCTTGAAACCTTGTGAATGAGTGTGAGATTTCCCCAAAAGAGAAGTAACATTTAGTTAGGTTAGATGTCAAGTTGCTAGCTTACACTATATAAAAGTCAATATGTACCAAGTCATATTACTGAATTTGCTCTACACTGCTAGGAGGTTGTTGAACTCAATTACAGAAATGTGCAGAGCTTGATTTGATGTGTGAGGAGGTTAGGAGACCACAATCAATTAAAAAGAACACATGTATATCCTGTTCTGGGGAAACAGTTGTTTTAGTATCCCTTGTTCAGTTTCTTCTTTTTTCTCTGACTTTACCTCTAAACATAAGAGAACAAAAGGTTTAATAATTCCCCAGTTTCATTTGAAATTATTTTGTCAGCAATATCTAATAGGAAGACATGTGATTGTTGTTTTACTTGAATGAAGCCTCAGGCAGATACAATTAAACACACTGTACTTTTTAAAATTTTTCTTGTGTAGCAAAACCATTTGAAAACGGACAATATTTGGACATCTATGGAATTACAAGGGACCAGGCTGGAGAATATGAATGCAGTGCAGAAAATGATGTGTCATTCCCAGATGTGAAAAAAGTGAAAATTGTCGTAAACTGTAAGTTCCATCATCTTTTATTAAAAAATTTCAAAGGGAAGATTAAACACCTGGAAAATACTGTCTGAAGCTTGTGCTGCTAGTTTTTAAGAGGAAATCTATTGATAAACAGTACCTTTTGGCAGTGCAAATGTTTGCCTGTTAGGATATTGATTGAATTGTTTTGGTAGCATCAATTGCCCCAAGTATCCTACAATAATTCAGTTTAATGTGTAGATGGCAATGTTTTCAATATCATCCGAATCCTAAACAGTGGTATCCTTATCTCTGAAGCATCCTGGACTCATGGGGTTGTCTTCATTCACATGGGTTTCACTTGAAGTGTATTCGATTAAATTTAAATGTGGAATTCCAGAAGCATGCTGTTTTATACTTGAAGAGAAAAACTGTTACTATGATATTCCTATCATTTGAGTATTTAATTCTATTTGGCTTGGACAATATTGAGAAAATGAAGAAATGATTTTTCCATGAACCTCATTATTAAGAAGTTAGATTATTAAGTGATACTTGCAGAACAATCAATGTCATTATGTTACACCCTTCCTCTAAATGCACTTCAAAACACTGATGACAGACATTTTTTCATTAATAGCTTATTTCATGTATTATGATCTCAACAGTAGTGACTGAAATAGTTTTTACTTTTCAAAGATACTCCCTTAGTCTTTCTCTCAAAATTGTTCACATTGTTTGACTTATTCTAATTGAGTATTTGGGGGATAATAGTTTTTTACTAGAAGTGTTTTCAAGCTACAACTTTCAATTTTTTTCTCACATTTATAAATCTTTCTCTATGCAGCCAATGTTAATAATGAATACATAGAATTGTACCATAGATCAGAAGAAAAATTTCCAAATAGATCCCCAGATGATAACACTAAGCATTTTTCATTTATTTAATCTCAATTTTATGGGTCAAAAGTATCTATCAAAACACACTCAGTAGTTGAGTATTGCCAGGGCAAATTATTGCCATCAACTAACATTTGTCAGTGGCTAAACTATACATTTGGTGTTGACTCATTGAAAAAGACCCTGATGCTGGGAAAGATTGAACGCAGGAGGAGAAGGGGATGACAGAGGATGAGATGGTTGGATAGCATCACCTACTCAATGGACATGAGTTTGAGCAAACTCTTGGAGATGGTGAGGGACAGAGAAGCCTGGCATGGGGTGGTAAAGAGTTGGACATGACTGAGTGACTGAACAACTGAGCAAATGTGCATAAGGCCAGAATGAGGCAGTTTCTAGAGCAGAGTTCCTTATATAATATTCTGAAACAAACTTCAGAAGAGTCGCCCAAAAGCTTACTAGAAATGGAAAATCTGTGTCCCACCAGGTCTACTGAATAAAAATCTTTAGGGTATGTGGCCTGGAAATATGCATTTATGATAAATTTCCATTAAATCTTAGGGCTCTTATTGCAGTGAGTTATTGCTCACCATTCTGGAATTCTCTAAAATAAGAGTTAATAAATATTATTTACTCAAATAAAAATTTCTGATGATTTTATCACTAGCCATGCTTATCTGAACATGAGTGTACAGATTTTATTGTTGTGGGGATTGAGAGAAGAGGTAAGAAATAGGACTAAAAGGAGGTAATACTTTTAGCAATGAGGCCTAAGAAAAGAGAAAACAGAGTCAATCTGTCAAACAAGCAAGACACCCAGCCTGACAATGCAGCCGACTCTCATCTCCTAGAATAAGTGTATCTCTACAGTGATATCTCCCATGGGGATACAGTTGAAAACAAGCTGCCATATGGATTTACATGGGCCTATACTCCATGTATAATCCACTTGTGTGTATGTTCACACTTTCGTTTCTATCCTTTTCACCTCTCTGACTTTAATTCATTGTCACTAATTATTTAACTTGATTTTTGTTTTTGTTTTGTATTTTATTCTGGACAAGTTGGTACTTTAGACTGATACAGTTCAGGTAAGGATGCAGAAATATGGAAAGAAATTAAATTGAGAGAAAGACTGACCAGTGAGTTATCATCTGAAGGATTTGTGTAGAGAAAAGCGTCCTTTTATAAAATAGAAGGACGGAAATTAGGGAGACAGATGTCAAGAACTGTGAGGGATCTGCCACAGTTTCACAAATGCTGACAGAAGACAGAGACAAAGGGCAATTTATTACTCATAGAAATAGCAATAGCCAGAGTATTGTCATTTTCTTATGTCAGTTCCCCAAGTCCCAGTTACTGCAAGGTGATATGATGAGGGTTAAGAGAAATCTATACACACAGTAGGTTTATGTCATAGCTGAGGTTCCTTGGGCTTAGAAACTCAATTTTTTCCATATATAATGGCAGCAAGCAAACCAGCCCTTTGCCACAGAGGGAGAAATTATCTTTATGATACTGGACCATAAACAAACCTGCCCTTTGCTCCATGGAGAGAAACACTTCTATCTTCCAAGACTGTTCACTATACAAACATACAAACATCCTTGAAAAGATTGTCAAGAACAAAAGCTGTCAGTGCCTCTGCTCACAAGATGTGCAGAAACACGGGAGACCCCTGGAAGATTGCCTTCAAACACAAAATGGGAGGAGGACAGTTTGAAGCATAGCCCCAAGACATTCCATCAGTTGACAAGGGTGCTTCAGTGGCTTTTGTAGGGCTTCAGACATCTCAAACAGGTAGAAAGGAAAGCGTTGTTAACCAACTTTAAATTGAGAAGGAAAATCAGAAGGAAAAAGAGGAAAGTAAAACAAAAAGTTAAGGATGTGTTTATTATAGTTGTAATACAGACTATGTTTTATAAGAACTAATTTCAGCTGAAGTATAATCATAAGTGGAAATATTGGTACCGATATAATATTAAAAATATTAAGAAAGTGAATTCAACAGGACTTTTTACATGGATTTAAATGTTCAATGTTTACTGTTGCTTCTCAAACTATGCCTTTGGTAGCTAACATTTTCTTAAATGTGCCATGAAGAACTGAATACTGATCGATCAGTTAAATTTACATCTCTTGAATAAATATTTTGTGTAAGTTTGATTAGATTTCTGGTCATGCCCTAAATTTTGCCTTAATTTGGAGTAATTTTGTCACATGTATACCAGTGATATATAGCCATGTAGGTGTGTGAGTGTAAGTGTATATGTTTCTGGTTTTGAGGAAATTTGAAAAGTATTAATTTTGTGAATTCACCCCTTTCAAAGTCAGAAACTGAGCACTATCCGTGGGTTTTACTGATTTCCCAAAGGAAATTAGCCAAAGCCTACTGAACAAACTTCAGTTTGTCAAAGCCCAAAATTGCGCTCAGTGCTCTGTAGCCAGCATGCAACTTCATGTCCCCTGATAATCTGAAGATTCCCTGAAGATAGAATTACACCAGGTTCAAGGCAGCCCTCTTTTCATGGTTATTAATCAATATTGATTGCGCATATAAAATTGCAGTAGCTTTGTGAATAACTTGAAGAGAAACTTTGTCCCTGTTCCCAAATGAGGTTCAAGATGGAACGTAATAAATTTTCATAAGCTCTGGTACATTCAGTTATGCAGTACAATTTGAGGAAGAGATTTATGTTCCCTCTAATTTAGAAATATGTAATATGTTAGTATTCATCTAATACATCTGCCTCATTTACTACATATAGGCACATGTATATTTCTCATACCTACAGCAAATAATATTCACCACATACTTTGTACTCATAACACTTTCATTTGGGTTTCTATTGAATTAAACAACATTTTAATAAAATGATTAGTATATTTAACTGATTTCGTATAGATTGGACTATTTTGTTGATCAAATAACCACATTTTGAGGTATTTACAGAAATCTAAAGAATAAATTTGTTTATTTACATATAAGTTCATTTTGAGTTATTTATTAAAATTGTAAGATTTTATACAAAGCTTTGTTTCTGGGTAGGGAGATTTTGTAGATGATTATTCTCCTGTTTTTCTCTGTATATTCTTTTATCCATTTGTATATGAATATAGTATATTCATGATTTACAATATACTATAGCTGTAACAAATATATGAATATGTACATTTCTTTATATTTGCTTATGTGTGTGTATACACACATCTACAAACAATTGGATGAGAAACATATATACATACTTCTATGTATTGGACTTTCCATGTGTCTCGGTGGTAAAGAATCCACCTGCCAATGCAGGAGATGTGGGTTCAATCCCTGGGTCAAGAAGATCCCCTGGAGAAGGAAATGGCAACCCACTCCAGTATTCTTGCCTGGGAAATCCCACAGAGGGGACTGGTGGGCTACAGTCCATGAAGTTGCAAAAAAGTTGGACACAACTTAGTGACTAAACAACAACATATGTATTACATTTAAAATATGTAACTATGTACATATATTTCTCATCAATTGAAAAAAAAACTCAAAAGAAATCATGACATTTATCATAAATAGACCTTAAGAGATTAATACTCATACACATAAGAAGAAAGAAAAAACCAGTGGATTAGCTAAGCCAAAGGGAGCTAGTGGATTCAATTTGGACAGATTCTCTGTTTTATCTGCATTTGCATTCCAACCCTGGAAGTGGCCTAGAGGATACTAGTTCCATAATTGTTTTTTTAGTTCCATAATTTTTATTGTTAATTAAAGTAGAAAAATGAATATCCGTAAAGCCCATGGATTCAATTAAATTTGGATAATGAGAAACCAGGGTCTAAACCATTGGCAAAGCTGATTCATTGAAGTCAAATCTAGAATCTAGAAAATGTAAGATTATATTGTAGACTAATCAAGATCTCCATAGGGAAGCAGAATCTCAGATATTAGAAATCAGGAAATCTTGCAAAACCTAACCCTTCAAAATGAAAGCTGCTGGTAAAAAGGGCAGGGTTCTCTGATCTTGTGACAAGTTGTTTTCTACTTATTTGTATGCACTTTTTCAATTGAGAGTAACTCTTTTAGAGCTCCCCAGAGACTCCGAGGTAAAGAATCTGCCTGCAATGCAGGAAACATGGAAGAGGCCTGTTTGACCCCTGGGTGGGGAAGATGCCCTAAAGAGGAAATGGTAATCCACTCCAGTATTCTTGCTGAAAAAATCCCATGGACAGAGGAGCCTGACAGGCTACAGTTCATAGGATTCCAAAGAGTCAAATACTACTGGGCGACTAAACACACACACTTTTAGAAATTCAGGCCTTATAGTCAGGTATAACTGATTTGAACCCTTGTTATATAATTTACTGAACTTTGAGATCTTGGGAAACCACTTTAACTTTCTGAGTCTCAATTTCCAATTCTGTAAATTTGGAGCAATCATAGATAATTTTCAAGGTTTGGGTAAAGATTAAATGAGATGATACGATATACATACAGTACCTATCACAGTGTCTGGCCCACTGTTAACAACTGAAAATATATATATATCTCTTTGCATGAATTTACTCTAGAATGTAAGCTCTGTGTCATAAAGGATTTTCCTTTCCTTTCTATAATAATATGTTCCTGTCACATAGAGCAGAACCAGATTTATAGGAGGCACTCAAAAAAATAGTTGACCGGTGAACTCTTTTAAAGATTAGCATTGACAAAGTGTTGTAAAGATTAGCATTGACAAAGTGTGTCAATGCTAATCTTTAAAAGAGTTTAGACAAAACAGGAAAGAGATATCAGGTTTGTTCCAAAATTATATATATTTTTCTCCCAGACAATAAGACTAACTTATTTCTGATACCATTTTTTTAACCAAAATTATCAGGTGGAGTCACTATAGATAGATTGCCATTTATATAGTGCTTTCACCCAGAGAAAAGCTTAATTCTATTTTTTACAGATAAGAAAATTAAAGTTCAATGAGATTAAAATTATTAATAGCATCCTGATTTTTAAGAAGAAAAAGACATGAAGAAAGAAGGTACTAATTAACCAGAAAAAAATATAGTCAACTAGTTTAAGGTAAAAAGAGGTGTGGACATTATTTCAATTTTCACTCATATCAGTAAGATTTATATATTGATCATTGTATTGGGAATCAGAAATTATTTTGCACACATAATATCCAATAAAATAGAATTCATTAATTCTTCCTGTGGTCAAAAGGTAAAGATACTTTTGAGTGCACTGTGAGCTAAGATTTTATCCAGTAAATCACAGGCACATATTTGTGCATTATTTTGCATCTGATATACATTCATTTATGCAAATGTAAACTTTATCTTCCAATATAACTAACTCCAAACATGTGAAATAGAATGTACCAATTAGTATAACTTAGTACAATTGTATCAAAGCCTGAAATGAGGGGCCACCAGGAAGAGAGAAGAAGAGGACTCTGAGGAAATGACCACTTTTCTTAGGCTGTTCATAAAGTTTTCTCCAAAACTTTGGGCAAGTTAGATATACATGCCCTGTATAAAACTAGAAGAATGGCAGGTGACAAATATATACTTTAAATACAGAGAAAAACTCAGCATTCAGAGTTGGAATTGGATAAAGATACTAACTATCATAGGACCAGAAGAAAAATGAGCATTATTTGTATTCACAATTATCACTTAAGCTTTTGTTTCTGTGCCATTTTGTGCCCCTGCCTTAACTTTCCCTTTTTTTTCATCTTTCACATGGCTTATAATTTAAGCTACTCTCCTGTTTTTAAATTTCTTGATAAGCTAATTAACACCTGGAACAACTCAGGACATAAAAAACACATTTTTTTTTCATCTAAAATAGTACTAGTTCATATGACATTTACAGAATAATGAAGAACTTTAGTAAATCTACATTTATCTATATATTTATTTACCTATTTACTTATTGCTTACTGTGACACTATCAAGGTCTTGGGACCAGGGATATGAGTCTTCAGTCAGTTCAGTATCTAGGAGAGAAGAAAGACGTAAGAAACATGAAGTTGTAATAAATGGTGGCAAGTGCTTTGATAACCCATTCATAACGTGCTAGCCAAGGGTAACAGAAAGATGCCTTTGGGTATCAATGAAAGCTTCCAAGAGGCCTTGGCCTTGATGATGTCTGAAGGATAAAACTGAATTTGATAGGTACTCAAAAAAGATTAAAAAAAAAAGTCCCTGTGTTGGGAAGATCCCCTGGAAAAGGGAAAGTCTGCCCACTCCAGTGTTCTGGCCTAGAGAATTCCATGGACTGTATAGTCCATGGTGTTGCAAAGAGTCAGACATGACTGAGTATGAGACTTTCTTTCCAGAAAAAGGAAATAAAGGAAAGGGTGGTCTCCCTGACAGAAACAGAAGCATTTGCTTAACCCCATAGGAATTAGGGAGCATGGCTCTGCTTGATCTGTCAGACTGCCGTGAGCTGGACGAGACCAGAAAGGGAAACAGAAAGAAGGCTGGGGTGGGTAGTAGAGAGGAAGCAGGCCCAGATTCAATGCAAGTTCGTGAATTTTCATAGGCAGACATAGATCCAGTGTTTCACAATCAAAGAAGAGTAACTTTGAGATCGTAAAACTATTCAGAGATATATCTGAATATTAAAGAAATGTATTTAAATGTTTCTATTTCCTACATACATGGATGGTACTTGAAAGACTTCTGTTTTGTCATGGCAAGGACAAAGGAGAGAATTAAAATGATAACAGCGAAAACAACAACTACATCTAAGAGAGATGTGGAGAGCTAAGAAATTTGAAGGAAAATCCCTATAGATATTGAACACAGAATATTAGAAACATATGATAATCACTCAGAAAACATATTTTTAAATAAAGCATTTTTTTCAATCAACATAAACATCTACAAATTAAATCTTTTTACCTTGGGACTTTCATGGTTTAACAATTACAGATTTAATTATATGGTTAATATAATCCCTTATTTGAAGCAAAACTGTATTAAACATGCAGCTAAGGCATGCATGATTTCTTCTATTGAGGGCAACATAATTGGTCCTTTGTTTTAAATCTAAGACTTACACTTCAGTTAATGACTAGGGTGCAAAGCTATTTTTACTTACTGTGTTTGCTACCCAATTTAACTTTAATCTATTCTTCCATACATTTACTGAGGTTTTGAAAGGGTCTTTAGTGTTAAGGGTCTATGAGTGATCATTGACCCAGTTGTTCATAGAAAGTCAAAATGCATCTTCAGTGACCAGATGGCCAAATTTTTATTATTCCTAGTTTTTTTTTTTAATTTCCTAAAAATGAGAGATGAAACTATTTTCTCACTTTAGTACATAAGCAAAAATTTGTGCTCAATGACAATGACTGTTGCGTTTGTTTTTGGTTCTTCCTATATTAGCATTTATCCCTTTAGAAAAAAGATACATATCAAGTATTAGATATAATACAGATTAACAATTAGAGATTGACTATCAACTATCAGTAAGAAGGCAATTTCTAACAGATTGAAAATGCTTTAGGTTGAAAATGATTCCAACCAAACTGAAGAAAAGTGGTAAAGTCAAAAAAAGAAATACCAAATTTTAATATATGTCACACACTTGTTTGTGTTTATGCTTCTGTAATATTGTTCTCATCCAGATCCATGCTCTAGTAAGCTGCCCAAGGGTCAAAATCTGAGAATTGCAAGGTGGCTCCTTCTGAATGTATTTTTCAAACTGATCTTGGAACTTGAAACCTTGCACAAACAGGCAACTTATAAACCTGTATTTAAGTCCAACTTTATCATCAAACTTTCTCAGTAAGCATATATATCAAGCAAGATAATTTATGGAGCTGAATTCTTTATGACTGAACACTTGAGAGCAACACAGAATTAATCTTCTTGAATCTTTTCTATATCATCATCATTAAACTTCACAAGAATTCTTAAGTTGTCTGTGTCTGCTATTGCACATGTATGCATGCTTTGTGTTCAGTTCAGTTCAGTTGCTAAGTCATGTCTGACTTTTTACAATCCTATGGACTGCAGCACGCCAGGGTTCCCTGTCCATCACAAACTCTCAGAGCTTACTCAAACTCATGTCCATTGAGTCGGTGATGCCATCCAACCATCTCATCCTCTGTCATCCCCTTCTCCTCCCGCCTTCAGTCTTTCCCAGCATCAGGATCTTTTCAGATGAGTCAGTTCTTCACATCAGGAGGCCAAAGTATTGGAATTTTAGCTTCAGCATCAGTCCTTCCAATGAATATTCAAGACTGATTTCCTTTAGGATGTACTGGTTTGATCTCCTTGCAGTTCAAGGGACTCTCAAGAGTCTTCTCAAATACCACAGTTCAAAAGGATCAATTCTTTGGTGCTCAGCTTTCTTTATAGTCCAACCCTAACATCCATACATGACTACTAGACAAACCATAGCTTTGACTAGATGGGCTTTTGTTGGCAAAGTAATGTCTCTGCTTTTTAATATGCTGGCTAGGTTGGTCATAACTTTTCTTCCAAGGAGCAAGTATCTTTTAATTTCATGGCTACAGTCATCATCTGCAGTCATTTTGGAGCCCTTGGACTGTGAAGAAGGCTGAGCACTGAAGAACTGATGCTTTTGAACTGTGGTGTTGGAGAAGACTCTTGAGAGTCCCTTGGACTGCACAGAGATCCAACCAGTCCATTCTGAAGGAGATCAGCCCTGGGATTTCTTTGAAAGGAATGATGCTAAAGCTGAAGCTCTAGTACTTTGGCCACCTCATGCGAAGAGTTGACTCACTGGAAAAGACTCTGATGCTGGGAGGGATTGGGGGCAGGAGTAGAAGGGGATGACAGAGGATGAGATGGCTGGATGGCATCACACAACTCAATGGACGTGAGTCTAAGTGAACTCCAGGAGTTGATGATGGACAGGGAGGCCTGGCGTGCTGCGATTCATGGGGTCGCAAAGAGTTGGACACGACTGAGTGACTGAACTGAACTGAGCTGAAAATAAAGTCTGCCACTGTTTCCACTATTTTCCCATCTATTGGCCATGAAGTGATGGGACCAGATGTCATGATCTTAGTTTTCCTGAATGTTGAATTTTAAGCCAGCATTGTCGTTCTCCTCTTTCATTTTCATCAAGAGGCTGTTTAGTTCTTCTTCTCTTTCTGCCATAAGGGTGGTATCATCTGCATATCTCAGTTTACTAATATTTCTCCCGGCAATCTTAATTCAAGCTTGTGCTTTCTCCAGCCCAGCGTTTCTCATGATGTACTCTGTGTTTGAGTTAAATAATCAGGGTGACAACATACAGCATTAATGTGCTCCTTTCCTGATTCTGAGCCTGTCTGTTGTTCCATGTCATGCTAAAACTGTTGCTTCTTGACCTGCATAGATATTTCTCAGGAGGCACGTCAGGTAAAAAAATCCTGCAATGCAGGAGACCCTGGTTCAATTCCTGGGTTGAGAAGATCCACTGGAGAAGGGAAAAAGCTACCCACTCCAGTAATCTGGCCTCAAGAACTAGTCCATGTGGTGGCAAAAAGTCAGACAGGATTGAGCAACTTTCACTTTCCTTTCTGTGATACAAGTATCTAAATTTATTAGGAACAGCATGGATTCAACTGCCAGCAGATAGGAAGCAAAGGTTTGAAGCAAAGGTTTAAAGCAGCTGTTTGACTGTAGTGTAAAACCTTTCTAAATAATCTTGTTGTTTTGGTTTGTGAATTTTTTGAGCAGTTATTAAGGATGATGATTTTGTTCTTTCATGCATTGTTGGCAAATTTGGTCAACCTATTTTTTTTTCTCTTAAATTGTAATTTCATGGAAAGAATAAGTACAACAATAGAGAAATAAATTTCAGAGTATTTCCAACTAGGGTTGCTGTGTATGCAGTGGAGTGTGACAGATGGTAACAAAACAGGATGTGAAATCAGGCAAATATGATTTCTAATCCCAGCTCAGCCCAATACAGTACTGGGAAAATTAATCAGACTCTCAGAGATTCAGTTTTCTTACATTAAACACACACACACACACACACACACACACAAATGTGGGATAATTATACCCACTTTGAAGATTTGCTCTGAGGATTGTGTCATAATACTCTTAAAACGGCAGTGTGACTAGCACAAAGCAAGCAACCCTCTACATTGTATGTATTAGTATTAATATTGCTTGGAGAATCCCAGAGATGGGGGAGCCTGGTGGGCTGCTGTCTCTGGGGTCGCACAGAGTCGGACACGACTGAAGCGACTTAGCAGCAGTAGCAGCAGCAGGGCACACATCACGTTACCCTAATTGTTTATGTGTTAGCTTTCACCTGTGGCCTGTGAGCTCTTTAAAGAGTCAGAGTCCTCTTTCATGCTTAAGGCAGTATATAGTGGCTCCAGGGACAGGCTCTACAGTGGTCACCCTGGCTTTGAATTCTACCTCTGCTACTACGAAGCTTGGTCAAATCATCAAGCTGTGTGTGTCAGTTTCTCAACTACTAAGTGAAGACTATGAGGTAAGTTGGGCGCCCGGGTGGTGCAGTGGTAAAGAACCCACCTGCCGATACAGGAGACATAAGAGAGACAAGTTTGATCCCTGGGTCAGGAAGATCCCTTGGAGGAAGGCATAGCAATCCACTCCAGTATTCTTGCCTCGAGAATTCCATGGACAGAGGAGCCTGGCAGGCTACAGTCCACAGGGTACCAAAGACTCAGACATGACTGAAGCGACTTAGCACACACTGAGCTAAGTTAAGGCATAAAAAGGTATATTATATTATTTTTAATCTCAATATCTAACATATCTGGTGATGCATGTCTATAGGTTTAATACATAAATAATATAAATATAAAACTAGCACACATGAAATTCAAGAGAGTAATTGTAAAATCACCCAAGTTCTTTTGTCTTATGGATATATGCTTGGGCAACTTTTGAAATTAGGTCATAGAGTTGGAATGATCCACTCGAAATGGAATCCTGAAATCCTGATTCTAGGTCTGAGGCTATTTCATTATACCAGCCTGCATCCATGTAAATCAAAAATAAAATTTAATTATTTTTGTAAACTGTGTAAACACCAGAGACTTTGAGAAAGATAGTTTTGTCTGAAGGGTAAGGAAGCAAGATCACTGTGGACAAGCAGAAAAAGGTTTGAATAACCAGACTATGCACAGGTGTTACCTGTCAGAATGGCTGTCACTGAAATAAAGAACCAAGACTATTAAGATTATCAGTGAATAGATAAAACAGTCACAATAAATAATCCTTGGGAATGATGCTGCACTCAAAATAAGTTTGTTCACGTATTATATGAAATAAGAGATTTTAATAGCGAATGTAATGAAGTCTCAGCAACCTGTCTGCTTGCTCTAGCCAGTGGAAAAAAAAAAAAAAAAGTGAAGTCGCTCCGTTGTGTCCAACTCTTTACGACCCCATGGATACCAGGCTCCTCTGTCCATGGGATTTTCTAGGCAAGAGTACTGGAGTGGGTTGCCATTTCCTTCTCCAGGGAACTTCCCGACCCAGGGATCGAACCCAGGTCTCCCACATTGTAGACAGACGCTTTCCGTCTGAGCCACCACTTGATCTTAGCCAAAAGGCCAAGAAGCCAGTAAAGGTAACAGAAAAGCAAAAACTACCCAAAATTACCCACCCCCCCAAAATGCCCCTTGTGAGGAGGCATGAAACAGTTACAGTTTTTATAGGTAAAATGAAAGATGATAGAGTTCTATTTAGAATACTCTGTGTATGTTCCAGGCTTAAGATTCACTACTCTATTCTTATTGCTGTGAAGTCATAGTTCATTCAGTTTATCAAAAACTTAAAAAGTAGTTTGGTGGTAATTTCTATCTTATACACACCCCCCAGTTGTTTCAGAACTAGAACTGGGGATATGGATACTATTTCTAGATTTTTAAATAATACAGTGAGACATGTTAGCTTAATGCATATAATTCTTTTCTTTAATAAATCATACTTTGACCTAGCCTATACAAATCAGCATTCTGTAGCCTAGAGCAGATGTTCAAAGAGTTTCTGCATTTGGTTCAAGCAGCCAGTGTACATTTACATGACAGGATGGAGGAAGTATACCAGTAATTAGCTGAAGTTCACAAATGCTACATTTGTTAATGCTGTTTCACATTTGTGAGCATATTGGTTTTGCAAACTATTCTATTTTTCTCTGTGGATGTTGAAAGGACTTTGAAGCTCAGTGCAATTCACATGCAGATGCAGTCCTTGCTAAAGCCTCCCATGAACTGTTCTGCACAGCCCAACAGAAAGAGCTGAATCTGATCATCTGTGGCGCTAGGGCAGTCAAGTTGCATAACTCTAAGACTCCAATGTCCTGATGGGATTTTCAGGATAGTCCAATGAGGCAGAAATTTCAGGTTGTTTATCAAAGCCTATTTTTATCTTCTTCCAGAACAGCCCACCTTTCTCCCCCACCAATGTTGGACTGCAGGGACTAACTTGTTTAAGGGTTAGTTCTGGCTCTGTGACTGAGTTCCAGCAAATGAAAAGTGAGCAGAAATGACCTGGGTCACTTCCAGGCTTAACCTACAGCTGCCCAGGTGGAGTTCTATGCATGTTACCCTTCCTGGCTAGTTGGAATAGTAACCACCAGGGTGATTAGGAAAGCTAAAGATTGGCAAGAAGAAAGCTTATCATTTTCTTGAGCCTCTGAGTGATTTTATACCAAAAAATACGCCTACCTCATTATCTAATTTCACTAATAACATTTTACTGATCTGAAACATTATGAATTATTAGGTGAATGAGAAATAACCTTCCTTTTCATTGACTTACTGCATGTTTAGGTCTATTTGTTATCATAGCTTAGCCTCTTCTTGGAGAAGGTAATTGCAACCTACTCCAGCATTCTTGTCTGGGAAATTTCACGGACAGAGGAGCCTGGAAGGCTGTAGTCCAGGGAGTCACAGAAGACGCAAACATGACTTAGTGACTAAACAAAGAATGGCCCCTTCTGACTGGTATCCTCAAAGATTTGAGCTCAAATCTTCTGTACAGACTAATATTTTTGCCTCATATAATTCTTTAAATATATAGCCAGAAGAAATGATTAAAAGATTCCTGAGAAGAATAAGGAAATAATGAATCTTTCCTTCCTACAAAGTGAGGCATAGCCTACTGAATCTATATTTGCAAATTTTGTCAGTCATGGTAACAAAAAATTATAAATACCATGCCTTTGAGGCTTCATATGATCTTGCTCAGAAAATACAACCAAATTCAAAATAGCATCTGGCCATCAACCTCTGATATGAACTTTCCTGACAAAATGTGACTTGGAGGCACAGAAGATGGAACAACTGTTGGAAAACCTCCAAAACTTAATTCTGGCCCCAAACCAGTATTTAGAAGGCATGTCTACTAAGTATAAAGCTCAGAAAGTTAGAACACACACACACACACACACACACACACACACACATACACATACAATGGTATCCTTTACTTTGCCTCATGGAAGAAACAACAATACCATCTTGAAAGAAAACACAGAACTTACGTTTCCTCCCTGAGCTTCTGCTCTCTGGCTGAAAATTTCCAGACAAAACTGGAATGCTCCTCTCTGTGTATGGTTGCAGTTTTGAAGATAGTCAGAATATTATTCCCTTGTTCTCATCCTGCTTTCCTTCATCCACTGGCCCCCTGCACATTATGGGCTATGTTTTCAGAATTTAAAATTTTGTATTTAGGAAGAAAAAGATGATAAGAGTACTAAAACCAGACAGTGCTGGGGCCTGTACCTTTCCATCGTTTCCAAGTATTATACTATCAGGGATAAAGGTTGCAGAGGAACTCAGGTTGATCCTGTAAATTGTATTTGATTCATCCTGCTAGACACAGGACAGGAGATGCTAGCTGCAACCATGGACATGTTCTACACTCTGACTTAAGAAATGCATCCAATCAGGGAAACAGGGTTGGGATATTTGCATTGCATACCTGTGTTCAGTCAGTTCAACTCAGAACTCTACACGGTAAGAAATGGGATGTTCAGAGGAACTGTAAATATACAAATATGCTCCAGAATAAGAAAAAAAAGAGCACACTTTAAAAAAAAAAAAAACAACTTGAATGAATATGTTATTTAAATGATTGGCTATAGCAATAGGGAGAAAATGTTCAAAAACTTATTAACATACTTCATATGAAATAAGAAGATATTTCCTCCACAAAATAACATCACAAATCATAGAAAATAGGCTGAGATGAAAGGAGAAGAAAAACACCAATATGGTACATTAGAAAAATGACCAATTGTGATGCAGAAAAAACTCATGAAAGCTGGTGACCTGCTATTTCCTACCATCAAAACTGTACTACATACAGAGAAAAACCCCTCCCAGTACTGAACATAAGAAATTGCAAGGAGCTATATGAACATTACAAGATGCCTTTTTTAGCAGAGCAAAGGTTGAGTCAATATAAGAAACACAGATTGGAAGCCTGAAAGTACCACAAAATACTATTCCATCAGGCAAGGAGCCCTCACCAGCTGCTCCCTGGAGATGTGGAATCTGGTTTTAACTTGCCAATGTTAAGAGACTCAACACAAAAACTGGGTCCTTTTTGGCACAGAAACTCACATTAATAACACCCCTCTTCCGTAAATGTTAGGCAATGAATAGGTAACATACTCGAATGAAACAGAGCACAAAAACTCACTGTTCTATGCCAATTCCTGTTTTGATGCAGGTGATAGGGTGAGGGACAGGCGGTCATAGGAAAGCAAATTATTCTCCAGGAATTCCCAATTGCAAGGTACCCCTCTTCTAGATTTAGGACTACGTTCATATTCCTTGTAAAGTCTAAGATATGCTAAGTAGAAAATTCAGTTTAAAGTGGTTCTATGGTGAGGCCCCTTAGGTGTCTGACAGAAGAGAAACTAATGCACTCTGTCGAACATATTTTAAATACAAAGCTCAAAAATTTTCCATAAGGTCTGCTTAACATGAGTTTTCAATCAAAAATATAGTGCACAAATGAGAAAGCAAGTCATCAGCAGAGAAACAAACAATAAAATAAAATGTAAGTAATAGAATTCCAGTTGGAAAATTTAAAACCCTAAAAGATGATGCTGTGGCCACAATTTGGGAAAAGGTCAGTTTTCATTTCAATCCCATAGAAAGGCAATGCTAAAGAGTGTTTAAACTACCTTAACAGCTGTGCTCATTTCACATGCTAGTATGGTTATGTTCAAAATCCTTCCACTTAGGCTTCGGCAATATAGGAACTAAGAACTTCTAGATGTACAAGCTGGATTTAGAAAAGGCAGAGGAACTAGAGATCAAATTGCAAACATTCATTGGATCATAGAAAAAGCAAGGGAGGTCCAGAACAATATTTAATTCTGTTTCACTGACTATGCTAAAAATAAAGCCTCTTTTCTGCACAACAAACTGCAGAAAATTCATAAAGAGATAATAATACCAGATCACCTTATCTGCCTCCTGAGAAATCTACATGCAGATCAAGAAGCAAAAGTTAGAACTGTTCATGGAAAAATGAACTGGTTCAAAATTGGGAAAGGAGTATGTTAAGGCTGTATATTGTCTGTGTGCATATTTAACTTATATGCAGAGAACCTCATGTGAAATGCTGGGCTGGATGACTCATAAACTAGAATCAAAATTGCAGGGAGAAATAGCGGCAACCTCAGATATGCAGATGACACCACTCTAATGGCAGAAAGTGAAGAGGAACTAAAAAGCCTCTTGATGAGGCTGAAAGAGGAGGGCGATAAAGCTGGCTTAAAACGCAACATTAAAAAAAAAAAAAAAAAAAACTTGAGTGATGGCATCCAGTACCATCAGTTCAGTTCAGTTCAGCACAGTTCAGTCGCTCAGTTGTGTCCGACTCTTTGCGACCCCATGAATCGCAGCACGCCAGGCCTCCCTATCCATCACCAACTCCCGGAGTTCACTCAGACTCACGTCCGTCAAGTCAGTGATGCCATCCAGCCATCTCATCCTCTGTCGTCCCCTTCTCCTCCTGCCCCCAATCCCTCCCAGCATCAAAGTCTTTTCCAGTGAGTCAACTCTTCGCATGAGGTGGCCAAAGTACTAGAGCTTCAGCTTTAGCATCATTCCTTCCAAAGAAATCCCCAGGTTGATCTCCTTCAGAATGGACTGGTTGGATCTCCTTGTAGTCCAAGGGACTCTCAAGAGTCTTCTCCAACACCACAGTTCAAAAGCATCAATTCTTTGGCGCTTAGCCTTCTTCACAGTCCAACTCTCACATCCATATATGACCACAGGAAAAACCATAGCCTTGACTAGACGGACCTTAGTCAGCAAAGTAATGTCTCTGCTTTTGAATATACTGTCTAGGTTGGTCATAACTTTTCTTCCAAGGAGTAAGCTTCTTTTAATTTCATGGCTGCAGTCACCATCTGCATGGCAAATAGATGGGGCAAACATGGAAGCTGGCAGATGTTAGTACCTGGGGCTAAAAATCACTGTGGATGGTGATTACAGCCACAAAATTAAAAGCTTGCTCCCTGGAAGAAAAGCTATGACAAAACTAGACAGCACAGTAAAAAGCAGAGGCATCATTTTGCTGACAAAGTTCCATGTAGTCAAAGCCATATTTTTTCCAGTAGTCATGTATGGCTGTGAGGGTTGGACCATAAAGAGGGCTGACTGCTGAAGAATATATGCTTCTGAGTTGTGGTGCTGGAGAAGACGGGAGTGCCTTGGACAGCAAGGAGATGAAAGCAGTCAATCCTAAAGGTAATCAACCCTGAATACTCACTGGAAGGACTGATGCTGAAGCTGAGCCTACAAGACTTTGGCCATCTGATGTGAAGAGCGGATTCATTGGAAAAGACCCTGATGCTGGGAAAGATTGAAGGCAGGAGGAGAAGGGTGCAACAGAATATGAGATGGTTGAATGGCATCACTGACTCAATGAGTTTGAACAAGCTCCAGGAATGGTCAATGGACAGGGAAGCCATCCATGGGGCTGCAAAGAGTCAGACATGAGTGAGCGATTGAACTGAACTGAACTGAATACATCAACAAAAAGCTATGGCAAGCGGACCCTAGCACACCAGGCTCCTATGTTCATGGAATTCTCCAGGCGAGAATACTGGAGTGGGTAGCCATTCCATTCTCCCAACACAACCATGGGATCTTCCCAACCCAGGGATCAAACCCAGGTCTCCTGCATTGCTGGCTGATTCTTTATCATCCAAGCCACCAGGCAAACCCAGGTATCATGCACATGAATGAAATGTAAACACATTTCCTTTATTTTTTAAATAAATTTATTTTAATTGGAGGTTAATTACTTTACAATAATGTATTGGTTTTGCCACACATCAACATGAATCCACCACAGGTATACACGTGTTCCCCATCCTGAACCCCACTCCCTCCTCCCTCCCTGTACCATCCCTCTGGGTCATCTCAGTGCACCAGCCCCAAGCATCCAGTTTCGATGCATGATACTGAACACATTTCCTTTAAAATCTGCTTAGACAAGAATGACTCCTTTCATTATTTTTCCTAGCCAAGCCAGGATAATAAGAGCAAGAAAAAATTAGGAGTAAAATTATTTTAAATAGGAAAGTAAAACTGCTATTATTCCAAGATGATGTGACTCTCCATGTACAAAAACCAGAAGAATTTATAGTTAAATTAATAGAATAAGAGTTTTTCATGATTACTAGATATAAAATCAATATACCAAATTATATTACTATGTTTCAGCAAGAAAGCAAATCCAATTGAGAAAAATAATATTTAGAATATCAACAAAATATAAATTTATTAAGCATATATGTGTATGTATACTCACATATATGGATATATACACATATCTATATATACTCACATATATGGATATATACACATATCTGTATATACAATGGGCTTCCCTGTGGCTCAGCTGGTAAAGAATTTGCCTGCAATGCGGGAGACCTGGGTTCTATCCCTGGGTTGGGATGATCCCCAGGGAAAGGGAAAGGCTACCCACTCCAGTATTCTGGCCTGGAGAATTCCTTGAACTATATAGTCCATGGGGTTGCAAAGAGTTGGACACAACTGAGTGATAATAATATATACAATATATTATTTAAATAGATTAAAGAAGAATTAATTAAATAGAAGGGTATAACATATCCAGGGACATTTAGAGATGTTGTTACTCTCAAAACAAAATAGAGATTCATTAGCAATCAAATGAAAAAATTAAACATGTTTTCTTCATTAAATTTGACAAGCTATTTCTGAAATGTATATTGATAGTATAAGAAACATCAAAAGAAAAAATCAAATTGACAATATACACTACTTGATGTAAAAATGTATAATAACTACATGATAAGTTAGAAGTGAGATGTTAGTGCAATGGTTGACAAATATATATCTGTGGCATAACAGGGAGCCCCAAAACAGATCCATGCATATATAGAATCCTGATATATTAAAAGGAAGATATTATAGAACAATAAGGTAAAAACAAACCATTAATAAATGATTTGGAACAATTACTTTTCATAAATAAAAGACAAAAGGAAGTGAAACTCTACTTCACCACATAAAATCACTTTCAGATAAATTGAGGATATAGTTGTGAAAGGCAAATCATTAAAAACTTCCAAAAGATGGAATAAGTGACTGTTTTCTGGACCTTGGTAGGGACAGCATCCTTAAACTAAACAGGAAAATAAAAACTAAAAAGACAATGACATATATCACATTAAAACTAATACTGTTTATGAAAGAGAGCAATAAGAAAAGCCGCAAACTGAGGAAGGTTTTGAAATACATAAAGTCAACAAAGATTAAATATACGGAAAATATAAAGAACATATATTGGAAAAGAGCCAAAAAGTCTTATAATATAAAATGATACAAGATAAACATTTCACAGAAGATGAAAGTCTGGTGGATTGTAAATACATAGAGATGTGCAATTATGCAAGCTTATTTTTATTAAAATGGAAATGCAAATTAAAATCATAATCATTTATTCCATATAAACAAATTAGCAGAAATATAAATCTTAAAATATCATGTTTTGTGACAGTATAGCGCTAAAAGAACTCTTGAGTACTGTTGAAGAAACTATAAATTGAAATAATAATTGCTTTGGGAAGCAATTTTATATCACCTGGTGAAGTCGAACATGTGCATACTCTGAGCCCTGGTAATTTCCCTCTGAGATATGTTTTCTGCATAGGCTCACAAATGAACCAGAAAATATGTGCAAGAATATTTGTACAGAATTTTTTATAGTAGCAACAAATTTTTAAAACCCAAATATTTATCAATGCTAAATTGAGATATAACAATCTATACAGAAGTGAAAATAAGTATATCTACAGGAATCAGTCTGAATGTATCTAAAATTATAATAATAAGTTAAAAATAGAAAATATGTATAACATGAGTTTGTAGATATAAAGTTCAAAAATAATTAAGTAAAACAATATATTGTTTAGGGATGCTACATCAGTGGTAAAACTGAAGGATAAAGTTTCCCAAAATATAGATGAAAATGACAAAGAAATGAAAAATATAAAAGAGAAGATGAATGATTTTGAAGACCCTATCTAAGTTAACAAATATGTGTTTCTAGGATGAGACAAGAACATCTAAAGAAGCAATATTCAAAGAAATAATTGAAACTCTTTAAGAATTGAAAGCAGCACTAAGAATGCAAATTTATATAGCCCACATACCAAGATTTGTCCCATTAAAAGTCTTTTTTCAATCATATGAAATATAAAATGATTTAGTCTTCTTTAAAAAGGCATTCCTACAGAAAAGTTTTAAAAAAAAATTTTAAATATCTTCAGATTTCTCCTCTCAGTACTAAATAACAACTGCTAATAGAACAATGCCTATAGTATGTTGTTATGTGAGAACCAATCATTAATGTGTGATAACAGCAGGGAGGTATTATTACTATGCAAGATCTCAGCAAATATGCCCTCCACAGGCCTGCCTAGTTTGCAATTGCCAGATTAACAAGAGTAGTTTAATGATAGAAAACCAATAAAATCAAATCAGTGGCAATAGTTTTTGAAACTAGCTAGTTTTAGATATAATTCCAAATAATTGGTATAAGCAAGATTTCATAAATTCCTCCAAAAAATTTTGTATTTAAATTTATGTTGTATAAAGAAATTGAACCCAAAAGGTTGGTGTTTGAAGATCAAATTGTACTCTTTAAATGACAAACATTGACAGAGACATTGAGGTGAATGGAAGAATGGAGAGCAGCATGGTTAGACAAGCAGGCGACACACGGACGAGCAGAGAGCATGGTAAATTTTAGCTTTCATATATCAAAGAAAATAAAAACAATTATTGAATTTTAATAATCCAAGAAACATAAGTAATATTGTTAAAGGCTATAAGTAAACTCCAATAAAAATAAATGCAGGAAGTATGAATGCAAATCTCTTCCACACTTAGTAAAATGAGGAGAAATCCATAACATCAACATGTGAATTCATACACACAAAAAAAAGAAAACCAATTGAAAACATGAATTATAATAGCTAATATGATTAATTTTACTCTTAAAAGGAAACTATATGAGCATTCAGTTCAGTTCAGTTCAGTTCAGTCACTCAGTTGTGTCCGACTGTTTGCAACCCCATGAATCGCAGCACACCAGGCCTCTCTATCCATCACCATCTCCCGGAGTTCACTCAGACTCGCGTCCATTGAGTCCGAGATGACATCCAGCCATCTCATCCTCAGTCGTCCCCTTCTCCTCCTGCCCCCAATCCCTCCCAGCATCAGAGTTTTTCCAGTGAGTCAACTCTTTGCATGATGTAGCCAAAGTACTGGAGTTTCAGCTTTAGCATCATTCCTTCCAAAGAAATCCCGGGGTTGATCTCCTTCAGAATGGACTGATTGGATCTTGCAGTCCAAGGGACTCTCAAGAGTCTTCTCCAACACCACAGTTCAAAAGCATCAATTCTTCAGTGCTCAGCTTTCTTCACAGTCCAACTCTCACATCCATACATGACCACAGGAAAACCATAGCCTTGACTAGATGGACCTTAGTCAGCAAAGTAATGTCTCTGCTTTTGAATATGCTATCTAGGTTGGTCATAACTTTTCTTCCAAGGAGTAAGCGTCTTTTAATTTCATGGCTGCAGTCACCATCTTGCAGTGATTTTGGAGCCCCAAAAAATAAAGTCTGACACTGTTTCCCCTGTTTCCCCATCTATTTCCCATGAAATGATGGGACCGGATGCCATGATCTTGGTTTTCTGAATGTTGAGCTTTAAGCCAACTTTTTCACTCTCCTCTTTCACTTTCATCAAGAGGCTTTTGAGTTCTTCTTCACTTTCTGCCATAAGAGTGGTGTCATTTGAAAAATGGGTTAGCTGTAGCTAAAGAGAGAATTGGTGAATTGGAAAACAAATGTTCTGGAGAAATTAGAGGGAATACTATTCTGATATATGAAAAGATGAATTTAAGAAAATGATATAAAGAATATCATATGAATGTCAAAAATGTATAAAGTGTAATTGCAGAAGGACATGTT
The DNA here is from genome assembly GCF_016772045.2 of Ovis aries. NCBI lineage: Eukaryota > Metazoa > Chordata > Mammalia > Artiodactyla > Bovidae > Ovis > Ovis aries. Next base: position 47,457,209 of record NC_056054.1, on the reverse strand, counting down.
ACAGAGAAATGAGGAAGCAGGTAACAGTCAATACAAAGCCAACGGCTAATGACTTTTCTAGTATTATTGAAATATATGGAAGACATGGTAATAAGGTAATTTTAGTATATTCAAGAAAAACTATAAAATTCAGAATATATTTATCATACTAAGTATTAGTACACTATGAAGAGAAAGGAGGCTTAGTTAGGCTGATATGAGGCAAGTACAAAATTTCTACCTGAAGCATCATACTTAATATTGAGAAATTTTATGCTTTCCATCTCAGATCAGGAGAAGACTTGACAATTAGCACCCATACTCAACATTTTAGGTTCTTACACTGGCAGTACAAAAAGACAAAGAAAAAAAGATGTAAGAACTTAAAAAAATAATAACCATTTTTATTTGTGAATGATACAATGTTTATATTTTAAGCCAAAATAATCTACATTTAAATTATTTAAATAATAATAGATTTTAGCAGTGATACTGAATAATCTACCTACAGTCAGAAACTATATTTATTTTTATAAATTTATTTAATATTGTAAATGTATATAAATATACATATATATGTATATAATAGAAAAGATGTCAACCTTTATGGAAAAAACTGAAAATTTTATTAAGATGAATTTAAGAAACTTGAATAGAGAGGTATGTTGTATATTTGGATCTGAAAACTCAATATTGTAAATATATTGAACATGTTAATTGTTTCCAGATTAATTTATAAATTAAATCAATATCCTAACAGATTTGTTAAACTTGGAAAACAGATTCTATAACTGACATGGAGGAGCAAGAAGACAAGAAAACTCAAGACAGTTCTAAAGAAGGAAAAAATGGGAATATAGCGTCATTATAATTTAGGCATTATGGTGTGGATGGAAGGAAAGAAAAATAGAGCATCAAATAGATTAGAGATACTAGAAACAAAGTAATAGGCAAAGATTATAACAGAAATTTAAATCCAAGTCTGTTTGATTTCCAAGCTCCTGTCTGTAATTTTCAGAGTAATCTTTATAAAACACAAATCACATACTCTCACTATCCTATTTAAAATCTTCTGAGATTTTCCTGTCAGTCCATTGATGTGGCAAGCTATTCTCTTTTTTTTTTTTTTTTTTTTTTGGCGGGGGGTGGGTGGGTCTGGCCTCTGCCTGTTTACTCAGTATCCTTCCAGATTCTCCATTCCTTATTTTTCTTATTACAGTATGATGTCCCACCCATTTAGAAGTACCTACAGTTTCCTGAATTCACCATGGTTTCTTAACTCTGAGTGCTTGACCATACCATCTTGAAGACTTCCTTTTCGGCCCTCCTACTAGAGGGCTGATTTCTGTTCTGTCCTATTGCTGTTCCTGACACCCAGTAAATAACAGTTGAATGAAATGTTTAATAACTAAGACAAACATGGCACATTCTTGATGGCCTGTTCAAAATGGAAGGAAATTTCCATACATGGGTCTTATTCCAGTTCAGTCACTCAGTCGTGTCTGACTCTTTGTGACTCCATGAACCGCAGCACCAGGGCTCCCTGTCCATCAACAACTCCCGGCTGCTGCCGCTAAGTCACTTCCGACTCTGTGCGACCCCATAGTCAGCAGCCCACCAGGCTCCCCCGTCCGTGGGATTCTCCAGGCAAGAACACTGAAGTGGGTTGCCATTTCCTTCTCCAATACATGAAAGTGAAAAGTGAAAGAGTCGTGTCCGACTATTAGCGACCTCATGGACTGCAGCCTACTCCTGGAGTTCACCCAAACCCATGTCCATTGAGTCGGTGGGTGATGCCATCCAACCATCTCATCCTCTGTTGTCCCCTTCTCCTCCTGCCCACAATCTTTCCCAGCATCAGGGTCTTTTCAACTGAGTCATCCCTTCACATCAGGTGGCCAGGTATTGGAGTTTCAGCTTCAAGCATCAGTCCTTCCAATGAATATTCATATGCAATTGAATTCTTTATTATGGCTGTTTCACTAGACTTGCTCTGGCAGACTTTACAAGCAGTTTGTATGGGGATATTACTAAATTTGTTGATGATCAGTCACTTAGAATGTGTCCAAAGTTAAGCATTTTAGATAAATTTTGAATAAGCACTTCATTAGTTCTTGCATTATACCAGTTTTGTTTTAAAATAAATCATATTCTTACCACACCATGTAATTGACTAATGAAATAGATGCTAAGCTTCAATGTAATCTAGTAAAGAGAATAGCTTTTAATATGAATATTAATTTTACCATATATCATAGCTTCTCAGTGTTCCAAATACACATAAGAGAAGTATGTGGTTTAAATTAACTTTATCTGCTTTTGATTACCTCTAAATAGACATAAACAGCCAGTTCCCTTTCTTTCCTCATAGTATGAATGTAATAATGCATACATTATGTATTACTTGTTTGCATAAATTGTTTGAGAGGTGTGCTCATTCTTTTCCTTTTATTACTGTGTTTTATAAATCTATCACTGTGTATCTGCATGTCCTTTGAGAAAAAAAAATGTAATAGAATCTGAGGCTCAGTCCATATCAGGACACTGCTTTTGAGGCCAATTTTCAAATTGACTTAAATAGATAAGTTATAATCCAATTTCCTGTTACCAGTAAATCTTATTAGCATTTTTCTATTACATTTTATAAGGCAAATGCTGATTTATGCTTGATAACTTTGATTCTTCCTTCACAACTTGAGTCTCAGATTAGCAAGATTTTAATGTCATAGGAAGCTATGCTGCAAGTTATATATGCATTACTCCAGTTCCACTTATTTCTTCATTTGTAAATTATGTTTAAGGACATTACTATATGCTAGAATCAGTGTGGTCATGCTGAGACAGTGAAGAATGAGACACATGCTCCGTGAAACAGGCTTTTATTTTAATTTATGTTAAATTGTCAAATCCTAAATTAATGAATAGCAAATGCGTAACTTCAAATGGGCTCGTGTGGAAATATTTCTATTTACAGTAATCTTTTTAAATTAGAGAGTTTGCTCTTTTCTGCCTGTAAAATAAATATGATAACTTCACACCAGAATCCAGTGTTCACTCAATGAGAGTACAGCAGACATCAAATAAAAGCAGCCATGCGACTAAAATTAAAGTTCAAAATCATTAATTTAATTATAGTACATAATCATTTGACAGTGCTACAGATTGGATTTAAAGGATGATATTGTAATTGATTGTTAATCATTAAAAAGCGTGCAGTAAAGATAATGCTGCCTGGGTGGTGGTGAGTTACGATTTTATCCTATCCAGGGACCAGATTGTGGGAACAAATGGTTCCTGTCACCATTAGTGAATTATGGAGGATAGGAATTGAAACAGAGGGCTGCCCTACAAACATGTGGGGCAGAATAATGACTGCCATCATGAAGGACTGACAATGTACCAGCCCTGAGCTGAGCATTTGCTTAGGTTATCTCATTTAATCCTTACAACAATCTAAGGGAGTCTATATTACTATCTCCATTTTACGAATGAAGGAGATGATGTTCTCAGAGTTGAAGACTCACATGTGATCATACGCTGCATAATGGGGAGTGTGATCTTTCTGATTGAAAAGCCTAAATTTGAGCTGCTATTTACACTCTCTGCAATGAAAATCTGCAAAGTGAGCTTTATAATTGTAATGTGCTTGGTACTTGCCAGTCATGACATTTATAATTTACATTCTAACAGCTGTTTTCTAGGAATATTCTCTTTTCCTCAGAATTCTTTTAAGTCTGTCTTCTCCCTTTCTTCCTTTCATGATTTACAAGGGGGACTTAGTGAGTAGAATTATTTTACCTTTTCATCTATTTTATCAGATGGCTGTATTTTGTAAGAAAGGAATAATAATAAAAGTCCTGTGATGTACCCTTTGGGTTACATTAGAAGGAAATTGTGGTTAGCAAGGCAGTAGATACCACTGGCTGGGAGATTTGTACCAAGCAAAGCACTCAGCGAGAATTTTAAAAAGTATTGATAGAAAAGAAATACCTTACTTCACTCTCCCTCCCTTGTCTTTGTTTTTTCCCCCTTGTCATATAGCAAACATTTCATTGTGCAGTCACTATATTTGCATGGACTGTACCTCATTGGAACTTGGAGCTTGGAGAAAATGTGATAAGGAGGTTATAGGATATTTATTTTTCTTACCATCTGTGAATAATCTTTAGTTGCTGCATTAGTGGTGAATGGGAATTCTCTCTACTGTTCTCAAATGCCATGGATGTTTCTGTGAAGGGACTCCTGGGTACCTGTGGAATCCAGTATATGCCTATGCAGAATAGCTGATAGGTCTGGGGTCACACCACACCTGAGTTAAAAGATACCTAACTCTGTACCTAAAAGGTTACTTAACTGATTTCCTATTTTTAACTGTACATACTTTAAATATTGTTTCTCAGAATGCTGTGGAATATATATAAGATAACTGGCCTATATTCAGTTTTTAATTGGTACTTAATGTTAGAATCTTACAAGTACTGCTCATGTCACTAAGGATACAAAACTGATAAGTTTTAAGTCCTTACATTCTGTTGAATGAAAACATACATATAGTATAGTATAGTATGGCATATAGGATGGCAGGTGATGATAAGTGCTATGAAGAAAAAAAGGAAAAGGTAAGAATTAGATAAGGTAAGAATTAGAAGGAAAGTGACTGAGAGAAATCATGTGTAGCATGATCAGAGAAGACCTGGTAAATTTACATTTGAATTACACTGAAGAATGTAATGGAAAGAACTGTGTGTGTATGTTTGGTTCATTTAAGGCAACCTTATCTATACAGTAAGTTTGTTTTCATTTCATGATTATCATTAAATTCCTACTCTTGAACTCATTGATCAGGCTAGTTTGAACAATATATGTTACAAATTACAGCAATCAGTGTATGTATATGTGTCTCTTTGTGTGTGCCCTCTATTTATAGCCTCTGGAATCTGCAGATTGGTTGAGCCAATGAAATTATACAAAGATTCATTGCACAGACTCATTAGAAATAAAAAGCAATATAAAATGTGCATAGTATGAAAAGAAAAATACTTAATCATCTTAGACAAATAAAAGTTGAGTAGAGTAACTGGAAAAATAACTTCAACTGAATTCAATAATAAATGTGTAAGAATTCCAACATATCCTGATTAGAGATTATACTATTCATTTGATTTATTAATCTAATGATCACATAGTTTTCAAGATCTTTCTGAAGCAGAAAAATTAGAGCATGCAGTAGTCTGAGTATTTCAACCTATTTAGAATAGTAGTGAATGTCAATTTTATATGGGTGCTTCCAACAGGTGAAAAGAAGTTAGACATCTAGATAATCTCTGGAAACACTCTTTATTGACAACATTGAAGGGCTTGTCTAGATCTCCATATATTTTAAAATAGAAGAAACAAATGATGCTATTTCTTATAAACAAATGCTTTTCAAGAAACAAATATATTTTTCAAAACTTCCTTTTTTGGTGTTGAGAAAAAATATTAAGAGATGATTTTTTCATATTAAGTACCAACAATGGCATTCTAGGACCAATATAACATTGATATTAATATTTAATCATATAAATGATAACAAGTAAGGTACAAAAAATGTGTTCCTTACACTTTCAGTTCAGTTCAGTTGCTCAGTCATATCCAACTTGTTGTGACCCCATGGACTGTAGCATACTAGGCCTCTCTGTCCATCACCAACTCCCAGAATTTACTCAAACTCATGTCCATTGAGTCAGTGATGCCATCCAACCATCTCATCCTCTGTCGTCCCCTTCTCCTCCTGCCTTCAATCTTTCCCAGTATCAGGATTTTTTTCAAGTGAGTCAGTTCTTCACATCAGGCAGCCAAAGTATTAGAGTTTCAGCTTCAGCATCAGTCCTTCCAGTGAATATTCTGGATTGATTTCCTTTAGGATGGACTGGTTGGACCTTCTTGTAGTCCAAGGGACTGTCAAGAGTCTTCTCCAACACCACAGCTCAAAAGCATCAATTCCTCAGCACTCAGCTTTCTATATAGTCCAGTTCTCACATACATACATGGCCACAGGAAAAAGCATAGCTTTGACTAGAGGACCTTTGCCGTCAAAGTAAGGTCTCTGCTTTTTAATATGCTGTCTAGGTTGGTCATAACTTTTCTTTCAAGGAGCAAGTATCTTTTAATTTCATGGCTACTCACCATCTGCAGTGATTTTGGAGCTCAAATAAAAGTCTGTCACTGTTTCCACTGTTTCCCCATCTATTTGCTATGAAGTGATGGAACCAGATGCCATGATCTTAGTTTTCTGAATATTGAGTTTTAAGCCAACGTTTTCACTCTCCTCTTTCAGTTTCAAGAGGCTCTTTACTTCTTCTTCACTTTCTGCCATAAGGGTGGTGTCATCTGCATATCTGAGGTTATTGATATTTCTCCTGGAAATCTTGATTCCAGCTTGTGCTTCATCCAGTATAGCATTTCTCATGATGTACTCTGCATATAAGTTAAATAAGCAGGGGGACAATATACAGCCTCACTAAATTTCTCTGTCAATTTTTTGCATGCCTGTGTTCTCCATAAAAGCTAATTTTCATAGGATTATGTCTCGAGCATAGTACATATTTGACAAATATTTATTGAATGGGAAAGAAAAGAATATTGTTATGGAAATATATGGATATGGTTGTTGTTTTTCAATCATTATGTCCAACTCTTAGAGACCTCATGGACTATGGAATCCCAGACTCCTGTCATCTTCTGTCTCCCACAATTTGATCAAATCATGTCCATCAAGTTGGCGATGCCATCCAACCATCTCATCCTCTGTCCTCCCCTACTCCTCCTGACTTCCAGTTGTTCCCAGCATTAGGGTCTTTTCCAATAAGTCAGCTCTTTGCATTAGGTGGCCATCAGCTTCAGCATCAGTCCTTCCAGTGAATATTGAGGGTTTATTTTCTTTAGGATTGACTGGTTTGATCTCCTTGCTGTCCAAGGAACTCTCTAACCCTAACTCTAACCTTACCCTCCAGCAGCACAATTTGAAAGCATCAATTCTTAAGTGCTCAGCCTTTTTTATGGTCCACATCTCACATCCATACATGACTTCTGGAAAAACTGTAGCTTTTACTATACCAACCTTTGTCAGCAAAGTGATACCTCTGCTTTTTAATACATTGTCTAGGTTTGTCATCACTTTCCTTCCAAGAAACAAGTGTTTTTAAATTTCATACCTGAAGGTAAGGATGACAGTGGTTTTGGAGCCCAAGAAAATAAAATCTGTTTCTACTTCTACTTTTTCTTCATCCTGAAATGATGAGACCAGACACCATGAACTTAGTGTTTTGAATGTTGAGGTTTTAGCCAGCTTCCTCACTCTCCTCTTTCACCCTCATCAAGTGGCTCTTTAGTTCCTCTTCACTTTCTGCCATTAGCGTGGTATCATCTGCATATCTGAGGCTGTTAATATTTCTCCCAGCAATCTTGATTCTAGCCTGTGATTCATCCAGCCTGGTATTTTACATAATATACTTTTCATAGAAGTTAAATAAACAGGGTGACAATATACGTCTTTGTCATTCTCTTTTCCCAGTTTTAAACTAGTCTGTTGTTCCATGTCTGGTCCTAACTGTTACTACTTTTCCCACTATTAGGTTTCTCAAGAGACAGGTAATGTGATCTGATACTCCCATTCTCCCATGTCTTTAAGAATTTCCCATGGTTTGTTATGATGTATACAGTCAAAGGCTTTAGCGTAGTGAATAAAGCTGAGGTAGATGTTTTTCTGGAACTTCCTTCCTTTCTCCATGATCCAAAGAATGTTGGGAATTTGATCTCTGGTGTCTCTCTTTTTCAAAACCCAACTTGTACCTGTGGAAATTCTTGCTTCATATACTGCTGAAGCCTAGCTTGAAAGATTTTGAGTAAAACCTTACTAGCGTGTGAAAAGAGCACAACTGTACAGTAGTTTGAACATTGTGTGGCATTGACCTTTGAGGTTGGAATGACAAACTGACCTTTTCCATCCTATGCCACTACTGAGTTTTCCAAATTTGTTGACATATTGAGTGTGGCACTTTCACATCATTATTTTTTAAGATTTGAAATAGCTCAGATGGAAGTCTGCTACTTCCGATAGCTTTGTTCCTAGTAATGCTTCCTAAGGTGCATTTGACTTCACACTCCAGGATATCTGGCTATAGGTGAGTGACTACATTATCATGGTTATCTGGGTCATTAAGACTTTTCATATATAATTCTTCTGTGTATCCTTGCCACCTCTTAATCTCTTCTGCTTCTGTTAGGTCCTTGCTGTTTCTCTCCTTTATTTTGCCCATCCTTGCATTAAGTTTCCCTTGATATCTCCAATTTTCTTGAAGAGGCCGCTAGTCTTTCTCACTCTATTGTTTTCCTCTATTTCTTTGCATTGTTCATTTAAGAAAGGCCTTATCTTTCCTTGCTATTCTCTGGAATTCTACATTCAGTTAGGTATGTATTTTCCCTTGCCTTCTGCTTCTCTTCTTTCCTCAGCTATTTGTAAAGCCTCCTCCGACAACCACCTTGCCTTCTTGCATTTCTTTTTTTTTTTTTTTTGGAGGGGGAGTGCAGGCAGGTTGTGGATATTGGCTCTGTGCAATTACTATAAGCATTGATTTGGCTGTTTCACATATTGTCAGAAGTCAAGTAAAACCTGCTTTATACCGTTATAACAACATATTAAGTCTATAAATGCACTGAGGCTTTCCACCTTTTTTGTATACCTCATCTTCAGTGTTTACAGGAAATAATGTTTTCTCTTATGAAAAACAAAATTCCCAATTTTTAGGAGACTGATACTGATGAGAAAACTATCCTACACCCTATAATGATTTATTAGTGTATTTGTTTATATAGCTTTCTTTCATAATAGATCATAGGGCTTCTCAAATGGTACCAGTTGTAAAGAATCTACCTTTCAGTGTAAGAGACACAGTAGACAAAGGTTTGATCCTTAGGTTGAGAAGATCCCCTGGAGTAGGAAATGGGAACCCACTCCAGTATTCATGTCTGGAAAATTCCATGGACAGAGGAGCCTGGTGGGTTACAGTCCATGGGATTATAAAGAATCAGACACAACTGAGCAAGCACAGACCCACACATCATAATAGATTATAAGCTCCATAAAGGCAGGAACCAAGTTGTATTTATATTCTCAGTACCTGACACAGTGAAGGCATTAAACATATTGAATGTTAAAATGTTGACAAAGGCTAAAGTATCTGGATTCTCATGTCTGCATCTCAAGGCCTGGTTAAATTTTTACAAAGATATTCATTAGTATGCTAATAAGTTGATGTCCTTGACATCCTATGTAGGCACACTTACTAAGTGGCATTTGTTAGGGTCAACCCCCACAATGTACTGCTATTCAATTAATTGTGTGGTGATGAGCAATAAAAATTCCAATTTAGCGTACCCTCATTCTAGCTCATTAATGATCTATAGTTGTATTATATAATTTATTGATACCAATATTTGTTTTTCTGGTGTCAGTTTAGCTTTGTCTTGAGGAATAAGCCTGTATTAAAAATAAAAGTTACAATAATAAGCCTCTGTCAAGCACTTACCACATGTGCTATTTTAAAACCTCCATTTGGCAAAACATAATATTCTATCCCTCTATTGGGTAATCACAGCCAACTTCCCATTGAAATGTTCTGAGAGATTGTGAAGAATAGAACACTGATTGGCATTATTGACATCAGTATTTCACTTACATTTATTTATGGATATAACAAATATTCTTAAGCACCTACAGTATAGCACTGTGCAAAGATCTGGATACATAGAAGTGAACAAGATTGACATGGTCTCTTCCTTAATAGAACTTACACTATAGTAAGGAATGAATATTTTTTGAAACACATTTTAAAAATATTACTCCAGTATATCTTTTATATTTATCTAAAAGTTAGAAAGATGTGACTTGGTTAATTTTTTAATGAATATTAAGTTTTAAAATTTTATCTCTACCTGAAGCATTCTTAATTTAAGCAAATTATAATATTATGACTATGGTTTATTAACTCCAGTTTTCCCAGCAGCAAGATTACTAACTTTGGAAATCAATATTAAAGAATTAGGGGCTTCTCTGGTAACTCAGACAGTAAAGAATCTGCCTGTAAGAATGTAAGAATTAAAGATTTAAAAAAAGAAAAAAAAAAAGAATCTGCCTGTAATGCAGGAGACCTGGGTTCAATCTCTGGGTTGGAAAAATCTCCTGGAGAAGGGAATGGCTACCCACTCTAGTATTCTTGCCTGAGAAATCCCATTGACAGAGGAGCCTGACGGGCTACAGTCCGTAGTTCTCAAAAGTTGGGCACGACTTAGCTACTAAACCATCACCACCAAGATGGACAGGACCAAAATTTAAAAACTAAACAGGAGGCCACAGACACAAAAAAAAACAGAGTGTAATTTTTCACAAATTTATCTATACTAAGGAAAAAAAATTGATATTTCAGAACTATCCATAGGAAGGACCCTGGTAAGAGCCCCAACTTTAATTTTGTAATAGCAAAAGGGCTCAATTGGTGATGGACAGGGAAGCCTGGTATGCTGCAGTCCATGGGGTTGCAAAGAGTCAGACACGACTGAGTAACTGAACTGAACTGAACAAAAAGCCATAGAATGAGGACCAACTAGAGATATATGGAGGTTTTAAAACACCTCAACCCAAACCTAATTGAGATCAGTTACATTTGATTATACAACCAGTCCCCTTATACTATTTTATCTAGGAGAAAGGTGATTTCCACCCCCCAGAGAAAGATAACATCTCAAGTCTGTATAATTTTTAATATAAAATGTAGGACATTCAAGGAAAACAGCATATGAAAGATTGTACAGAGAGTAAAACCCTAGAGATTAAAAATATATAACATAGTTGCTAGGGGAGAAGAATGAGGGGAAGGGATAGTAAGGTGTTTAGGGATCACATGTACCCGTTGCTATATTTTAAATGGATAACCAACAAGATCCTACTGTATAGCACAGGGAAATATACTCAATGTTATGTGGCAGCTTGAATGGGAGCAGAGTTTGAGGGAGAATGTATACATGTATGACGCATGGCTGAGTCCCTTTGCTGTTCACCTGAAACTATCACAACATTGTTAACTATACTCCAGTATAAAAAATAAAGTTTAAAATAACTTAAAAGAAAATAAAAGTAGATAATATAGACCCACGAATAATCCAGAAGCTGAAGTAGCAGACAGTGATTATAAGGTAATTATGATGGATAGTCTCAAAGCAATAGATGAGGTGATGGAAAATCTTATCAGCTTATTTAATTAGTGGAAAAAATAAAGTTGAAATTCTAAAAATTAAAGATAAGATAAATTAAGAAATCAACAGACTGGTTAAATAACATGCCAAACATAGAAGAGAATATTAATGTATTAGAAGATACATCAATAGCAGATATTCAAAGCAAACCCAGAGAGAAATAAGATAGAGGTACAGACAAGAATACGAGTCACAGTAGACATAATATCATTTATATATGAATAACAGGAATTTCATGAGAAGACAGAAATAACAGACTAGAAGAAATATTTGATAAAATTAGTGGCTAAGATTTTTTCAAAACTGATGAAAATTGTGAAATCACAATTTGAAGAAAGTATTAACCACAGGGGTGGCTAATACAAAGACTTCTGTGCTAAGAACAGCATAGACAAATTTCTGAAGACAGAGGGACCAGAAAAAAAAAGTTAATAATCTTCTAAAGGGTATCAATAAGATTAAGAGATAATTTTTCAATTAAAAAAAAAAAAACAATGGGATCTAAATGATCTTAGGCAAATAACTATAGATGCTGGACAAATACTAATCTAGAATTATATACCAAAAAAATACTATTCAAAATTGAACATTAAAAAAAAATCTAAAAAAACAATGTTTGGAGACAAAAGAAAAGTGATCAGAGATGGTAATACAGAAATACAGAAAAGGATGGAAAGAGTAAATATACAGTACATAGAAATGAATATTGAAGATACAAATATTAGTAATATTTTAGAATATTAAAAATAATGCCTAGAATTAAAATGCATGATGACAACAAAGCAAAAGATGGCAGATTAATAAGCCCAAAGCGCCATAAGGTTCTAGTTTTTAGGTAAAAATGATAAAAGTAATAATTTACATTAGACTACAACAATACAAGGCTGCATATTTTAGTATCTAGAAAAGCCACCAAAAACAGAGTAAATATTCTAAACTAAAAACTTGATAGAAGAAAAGTAAAATAATACAAATAATCTAAAGGAAGTAAGAAAGAAGATAAAAATGGGACTTAAATAGACAAAACAAATATTAAGACAGTAGATATACACTAAAATATTTCCTTAAATGTAAATACAATGTATGCTTTGATTAAAAGACTAAGGTTGTTTAGACTTGCCTTAAAAATAAAGATTTTAGCATTGAATGCAAAATGATAAAAAAAAAAAAAGTAAACCAAGGAACATGATGTAAAAGAAAAGCTTGTGTAACCTTAGTGATGGAAAACAAATCAAATTTTAAAATAAGAAGGCTGGACTTCCCTAGTGGTCCAGTGGCTAAGTATCTACCTGCCAGTGTAGAGAACATGGGTCCAATCCTTGGTCCAGAAAGGAGCCACGTGCCACAGGGCAACTAAACTGAGGCTGTGCTCTAGAGTCCACATGCCACAACTACTGAAGCAGGAGCAGCCTAGGGACCACGCTCCATAACAAGAGAAACCACCACAATGAGAACCCCATGCACCATAACTGGCAAAAGCCCACACACAGCAACGAAAACCCAATGCAACCAAAAATTAATTAATTCATAATTTAATAAATAAAATAAAATGCTTTATCAGAAATAAAGAACATTTCACAAGAGTAAAGGGTTTTCTCCCAAATCATCCCACCCTCTCCCTCTCCCTCTGAGTCCAAAAGTCCGCTATACACATCTGTGTCTTTTTTGCTGTCTTGTGTACAGGGTCATCATTGCCATCTTGCTAAATTCCATATATATGTGTTAGTATACTGTATTGGTGTTTTTCTTTCTGGCTTACTTCACTCTGTATAATCGGCTCCAGTTTCATCCATCTCATCAGAACTGATTCAAATGTATTCTTTTTAACGGCTGAGTAATGTTGTGGGGAGGGAGGTGGGAGGGGGTTCATGTTTGGGATCGCATGTACACCCATGGTGGATTCATGTCGATGTATGGCAAAACCAATACAGTATTGTAAAGTAAAATAAAGTAAAAATAAAAATAAATAAATAAATAAATAAAAGAGTAAAGGGTTTTACCATTAGATATATATCAAAATTTTAAATCTGCATGCACTCAATAACAGCACCTAAATATATAAAGAAAAAAACCAGTGCAATTAAGAAGCAATATAGACAAATCCACAATTATCTGGAGGATTTTAACAAGCTTCTCTCAATAAATAACTGATAGAACAAGCAAACCCCAAATCAGCAATGCTATGTTAAATGAGAACAACACAGACAATATATGTGACCTAAAATGTCTCACACAAAGCAGACTGCTCTCAGAAACATTCTCTTCATTTCTGGCCTGGCTTTCCATTCTCATATGCACATCTATAATCACAGAGCTCCCTCTCTGGAAGACTTTCCTCTTTCCCTTGGGAAAACACCAACTCTTCTAAACAAGGCATACTTATGTTTGGCCCTTTCCTAAGTCTGCAGGAAATTCCAGGTGTCTTCCAGATGACTCATGTTTCCAGGATCTAGGTAAAGGATGGTTTCTAGGCCCCATGGAAAAAAGAGAATATAAGACCTCTCAGTCAAGTTTTATTTTCCATTAGTGAGAAGATGGAACTGCTATTTCCAGAGCTAGTAACCTTTTAATGACATTTAACTCTCAACGGCAAACATGCTATCAATTAAAAAAAGAATAGCTATCTGACAATGAGCCCTAACTTTAGCATATTTAATCCTGCACCCTCTTGATTGCACTAAAGAGCACTGGGCTTTTCCTCTTCTGTCAGCCAAGAGTCACAGAAAATAACATACTAGTTCTCAATGGCTGCTTCCACTGCTACTCTGGGGATTACACAGGCTTTAATTACTTGGGTCTTTCTCTAATAAAAGGAGAGTAAAACAGTTTCAGTGTTTTCTGATCAAATAAGGATGCTTTCTTCTCCCATGAGAAAGAGGAGAAAGAGTAATGGGCAATTTACCAGCTGAATGAACTTCTTTGATACTCTTGATAGCTGTTCAAACATGTCCAGATGAAACACACTAGAAAAGATTTTCTTAAGGGAAGAAGAGAGGGGCAATACAAGGGTATGGGTTTAAGAGGTCCAAACTATCATATATAAAATAAGCTACAAGGAAATATTGTATAACACAGGGAATATAGCCAATATTTTAATTTTAAATGGAATATAAACTTTAAAAACTGTAAATCAGTATATTGTACATTTATAATTTATATGGTATATCAACTATATTTCAATTGAAAAAAACAAGATTTTATTATCACAAAGAAATATTTGGCTAGCACCAACTAAAATAGTGGCTTTTAACTGTTGGTGTCTAGCATATGTTAAAAATAAATAAAAGGAAAAAGTAAAAAATGTTGGATACTTAAGCAAAAAAAGAAAAAGAGGATAAACAGATGGATTATATAAGATCTATTTCCATGTAGATTAATGATATTTATATTGATAATACAATAACAATTAAAACATAGTACCTAAACCATGTCAAATATTGTTCTAAGCCTTTGGAATCTACTATAATGCTTATTTTACAGGTGTAAAAAGTAATTATAGGAGAGGTTGAGCAGCTTGCCCAGAGTCACAAAATTAATGAGTATAAAGAGGGATTTGAACCCAGTTTGTTTGGGGAGCCTCTATGTGAGGCTATACCTTTCATCATTTTGCTATAATGGATTCAAAGGTAAAGGATGAGTTTTAGTAAAACTTTCGTTCAGCAATGCACTGTTGAGACACCTTATTTTGGCTTCCTCACAAAATTATGTGATAATAGATTTTCTTTAGGATCTTCCTAGTAATTCTTTGGTACTGCATTTTTCCCATTTTGACAGCTCTCCACAAGACATCAAGGTATAGAATTTGAGCTAGAATCCAGATCTCCTGACCCCATCCAGGGCTCTGTCTAACATGTCATCAAACTGCACCACTGATTCTTCTATCTGGTACCATATTTCTGCAATTATTATTCATATTCTCACTTATGAGTATTTCACAGACTTCAGTTTTATTACATAGCTACATAAAAGAGCCTAATTCATTATCATGTCTTGGAAACCAGCTTTTCCGTCACTGTGGCAGTTTGCATTGCATCACTCAAAACATTCTGAATATGCTTTGAACTGACAACAGTAACATTGAAGACTAAATCTTTGTAATTCTAGCCGTAAACCTTCCAAGGAATAAATAATTTGATTTCAGCATTTGGTAACATTCTATTTACTCAGTATACGGTTTTCATCTTTTCTTTAAGGGAACACAATATTGGTGAAGCCCCCTGCCTTCTCTGCATAGTCTATTCTGGTTTTGTTTGCCTTGTAGACTTCCATTTATGACCAGACATAATAATTAATATTTCCCTATAGAAAAGTACATTATAATAATATTAGAAATGTTGATACCTTACCAAATATTTGTCAAAACCTGTGGACAGTTGCCTTCCGAATATTAGAAATTGGTTTGTTAAATATGAGGTCATGAGACATTTTTCTGTAGGCTCTGATAGTTGGGAAATAATAGAATGGCTTCACTAGCAAAATAAATCTTGGATTGGAATGTGGTTTACAATGCAACTTAAAAATGATTCAGAATTACACTTTAAAAAATGGTGAAATGCAGAAGTTTTTCAAACCTGTCTGTAGAACTTTTTCTGGTATGTTAAACCTCTGAAGTAATAACAAGAACTATACTTTGGCATAAATTTACAGAACAAAAGGAGAGTGAGCTTTTTTACTACTGAGTAGGTATATTGCTAGATGGAGGATTTGTAGTAAATCCCAACAAAATTGCAGTTTGGGTTGAAATATTTCATAGTGGAAGCAGTGCTTATGGCTGTGAAAGGCTTCAATGGCATTTCCAAAGATAAACACTGCCTATTCTGTGCCCCAATCAAAATAAAAGGTCTGCAGTAACAGACCCAGAGTGGATGTTATTGCATTTCATTTTTAATGCTGATTGAGTGCCTATGCTTTGGCTTCTAAAAGAACTGACTATTCTATTTCCGTGGTGGATTTTCTTTTCCACATTTTGCAATCAAAGGTAGACGAACAGAGGACCCTTCAAAGGCTTTCTTACTATGTAGCTTCCATAAACAAGCCCTGGGTTTCTGACCAATGCTCTAATACAAATGAGTATTGTCAGGAATGGTCTTCAAAATACTAAAGTTTTTTTTTTTTTTTTTTTTTAAGAATCATACAAAAGACCAGACCATTGTTTAGAACTAGACTGTAAATGTTGCACTTGAGCAACTGAGAGGTTTAGATAATCAGGTTCTCTGAGGCATTAATTCATGCGTTGACACTGAGGAACAGTGTTAGTATTTAATGCGAACAAAGAGTAGATGAAATGAAACTGGTGACTTAACTGATAACAGGGGCGATCTTTAGTTTACCACTGATTCTCAAATGTACAACAGAAAATTTGACAAATAAACATTTAATATTTTAAGGAATGAATGAGCTCTGTATTAGAAGTTGGACTCTACCCTGTAGGCATGAGAGACCCCAAAGAACTTCGAAAGAAAATCAAATAGATACCTTAGAAGATAACTAAGTTAAGTGGTCTGGAGCAACTGGTCTATCAGCTGCAATTGAGATAACTGAGAATATTCTGTCCAGAAAAACAAAGATTTAGAAAGCTATAATTACTCTCCAAATATATAAAGTTCTACTCAATGACAAGAAGAATAAACATCTGTGTAGTTCCAAGAAAAAGAATCAGAACTAACGGGTGAATATTTAATGAAGAACAATGGAGTTCAGTTTAAAGGAAAATGTGTTTGTTTGTTTGTTTAAATTTAGAGCTGTCCAACATTGGAACAAACTGTGTACTGTGAGTGGGGACTATATCACTGTAAGTGTTCAAGCAAAGTTTAATATGAGTCCTGAAAGCCAAAATTCTTGTTGTATCCCTGTATCTATAACATATTTATCACACTGAAAGATTTAACACATGCTTATTGAATGAATATAGCACAGACTTGGTAGAAATCTCTCAGGCATATTGTAGCCCTGCTCATTACCCCCTGTTTAACTTATACCTCTGTTTTGTTTGCAGAAACCCTACTAGTTCCCTATAATTTAAAGTCAGTAAGCAGTACACTGAACCTAAAAACTGAACCAAAGTAATATGTATTTTTGTCCCTAAATAGCCAAGATGAGTGAAAATTGTCTGTAAAGGAAACTACAGTTTTAGAGAAACTAGTTTTATTATTACGGAAGATTGTACTTTTACTTCTTAAGTATCCCCCATTTGTCACTTGAAAGTTAGCCTGTTTTAAAGTGTTTAATATATTTTCATGAATGATTTAACTTGGCAAATAACTTTGGTAAATATTTGATATGCTGTTATTAAATTTTCTTTTGCTGACCTAACCTTTTGACAGTTATTTTACTTTAGCCTGATCTTACTAGATTAAAGTCATTTCCACATTTGGATAGTCATTCAAAAGAAAGATTTGAGAGAATATGTGTGTTTATACCTTCTTATTAAAGGTTATCTATCCTAGAAACTTACATTTTTCTAGATAAAGTCAGTCCAAATGGCAGGCTACTATTCTGTTGCTATTCTGCTGCAATAATAGGATCAACTTAAACAGATCAAGGGAAAAAGAGTGTCAAAAACACAAAGAAATATCTTGTACAATATACCTTAACCTTGCCAGGGAGATATGATCTTTTTTCCCCCCTTAAGAAGCCAAATAACACAAGGCAAGTTTTGGATTGTTAGTGAGAAAAAGAAATTAGTGAATTCTTATACAATTTCATTATAAATTGTGTTCAGTAGCAAATGTAATAGATTTATATAATTTATTTTAGTGAAAAATAGCAAATTGGCAAGCATATATTTCTCTTCTCTTTTAAATTTCCCATATATATATATATATATATATATATATATGGGAATGGGGTATATTTTATCAACATATATATATATGCCATATATTATATGAACATATATACACATGAAAATATGAAGAGCTTGATAAAATCATAATAACTTGTTGAGAAAAGGGAGACAATAGCAAACTGGAAAATTAAAAGGAAACATAAGAACATAAAATATTGGACAAAATAAGATTAAAGTAGAAATCAATGAAATAACAAATACAAGGATAGGATCTGTCTTTTCCAAGTTCAGAAACCTTATGTGCCAGTTTCAGAAGTGAGCTTTCTGGCAATCATGGAGTTAATTAATTAAAGAACTACTTCCAGGACAGCTGATATAGTGGGACTTACTTTTTCATCCCACTTGCTTTGACTCAACAGACGAAACCCAAGTGTTGTATTTTAAGAAAAGAATTTTCTGCATAGAATAAACTTACATTGTAGAAGGGGGAATCTAAGACAAGAAGTAGTTTTTGAAAATGTTGGATGTTAATAGGAGACATGGTGAATGCAAGATAAAAAAAAAAAAAACAAAGAAAGAGTTCAACTTTACATTAAGAGAAAAATGCACTGACGTTCTCAAACTAACATAGACTCTTATTTTGACAATAAAAGGTAGCATGTTACAGCTTCATTTTCACTCATTTTGAAACAGAAGTGGCCAGTCAGTATACTGTCAGTATATCACCCAGCAGGCTCCTCTGTCCATGGAATTTCCCAGGCAAGAAAACTGCAGTGGGTTGCCATTTCCTCCTCCAGGAGACCTTCACCACCAGGGATCAAACCTGGGTTTCCTGCATTGCAAACGGTCCCTTCCATTGCAGGCAGTCTCCTGCATTGCAGGCAGATTCTTTACCAACTCAGCCACCAGGGAAGCCTTTGGTGTGGTATGGTAGATGGTCAATAAATGTTAATAATTTCTATTATGTTTTCACTTGTCTATCCTTTGTTTAACTATGTCTTGTAAAATTCATTCAGAGGTTTACAGAATGAAAAAAAAATGTTTGCACTAGCTATAGAATACTCAAATTTATTTACATTATATGACATAAGTTGATAGCATAATTAATTGGTCCATAATTTGTTGATTTCATTGTTATGTTGTTGTGCTCACTCAGTTGTGTCTGACTCTTTGCAGCCTCTGTAGCCAGCCAGGCTCCTCTGTCTATGGAATTTTCCAGCCAAGAATACTGGAGCAGATTGCCATTCCCTACTCCAGAGGATCTTCCCAATCCAGAGATCAAACTCTCATCTCTTGCATCTCCTGCACTGGCAGGTGGACTGCTTACCACTAGCGCCATGTGCTATAACATGGAAGGCCAGTTGCTATAACATGCATTATTAAAAAAAACACACACACACACACACACACACACAGAGTTCAGTTCAGTGGCTCAGTCCTGTCGACTCCTTGTGACCCCATGGACTGCAGCATGCCAGGCCTCCCTGTCCATCACCAACTCCCGGAGTTTACTCAAACTCATGTCCATTGAGTCAGTGATGCCATCCAACCATCTCATCCTCTGTCGTCCTCTTTTCTTCCTACCTTCAATCTTTCCCAGCATCAGGGTCTTTTCTAATGAGTGAGTTCATATCAGTTGGCCAAAGTATTGGAGTTTTAGATTCAGCATCAGTCCTTCCAATGAATATTCAGGACTGATTTCTTTTAGGATGGACTAGCTGGATCTCCTTGCAGTCCAAGTGACTCTCAAGAGTCTTCTCCAATACCACAGTTTAAAAGCATCAATTCCTCAGCTCTCCACTTTCTTTCTAGTCCAACTCTCACATCCATACATGACTACTGGAAAAAGCATAGCTTTAACTAGATGGACCTTTGTGATAGAGTAATGTCTCTGCTTTTGAATATGCTGTCTAGGTTGGTCATAATGTTTCTTCCAAGGAGCAAGCATCTTTTAATTTCATGGTTGCGTTCACCATCTGAAGTGATTTTGGAGCCCAAGAAAATACAGTCTGTCACTGTTTTCACTGTTTCCTCATCTATTTGCCATGAAGTGATGGGACCAGATGCCATGATCTTCGTTTTCTGAATGTTGAGTTTTAAAGCCAACATTTTCACTCTCCTCTTTCACTTTCATGAAGAGGCTCTTTAGTTCTTCTTTGCTTTCTGCCATAGGGTGGTTTCATCTGCGTATCTGAGGTTATTGATATTTCTCCTGGCAATCTTGATTCCAGCTTGTGCTTCACCCAGCCTGGCATTTCTCATGATGTACTCTACATAGAAGATAAATAAACAGGGTGACAATATACAGCCTTGATGTTCTCCTTTCCCTATTTGGAACCAGTCTGTTCCGTGTCCAGTTCTAACCATTGCTTCTTGACCTGCATACACATTTTCAGGAGGCAGTCAGGTGGTCTGATATTCCCATCTCTTTAAGAATTTTCCACAGTTTTTTGTGGTCCACACACAAAGCCTTTGGTATAGTCCGTAAAGCAGAAGTAGATGTTTTCTGGAACTGTCTTGCTTTTTCAATGCTCCAACAGATGTTGGCAATTTGATCTCTGGTTCCTCTGCCTTTTCTAATCCAGCTTGAACATCTGGAAGTTCATGCTTCACATACTGTTGAAGACTGGTTTGGAGAATTTTGAGCATTACTTTACTAGTGTGTGAGATGAGTGCCATTGTGTGGTAGTTTGAGCATTCTTTGGCATTGCCTTCCTTTGGGATTAGAATGAAAACTGACCTTTTCCAGTCCTGTGGCCACTGCTGAGTTTTCCAAATTTGCTGGCACATTGAGTGCAGCACTTTCACAGCATCATCTTCAGGATTTGAAATAGCTCAACTGGAATTCCATCACATCCACTAGCTTTGTTCGTAGTGATGCTTTCTAAGGCCCACTTGACTTCACATTCCAGGATGTCTGGTTCTAGGTGTGTGATCACACCATTGTGATTATCTTGGTCATGAAGATCATTTTATACAGTTCTTCTGTGTATTCTTGCCACCTCTTAATATCTTCTGCTTCTGTTAGGTCCATACCATTTCTGTCCTTTATTGAGGCCATCTTTGCATGAAATATTCCCTTGGTATCTCTAATTTTCTTGAAGAGATCTCTAGTCTTTCCCATTCTATTGTGTTTCTCCATTTCTTTGCAGTGATCACTGAGGAAGGCTTTCTTATCTCTCCTTGCTATTCTTAGGAACTCTGCATTGAAATGGGTATAGCTTTCCTTTTCTCCTTTTCCTTTTGCTTCTCTTCTATTCACAGCTATTTGTAAGGCCTCCACAGACAATATTTTGCCTTTTTGCATTTCTTTTTCTTGATCTCTGCCTGCTGTACAATGTTACGAACCTCTGTCCATAGTTCTTCAGGCATTCTGTTTATGAGATCTAATCCCTACAATCTATTTGTCACTTCTACTTTATAATCGTAAGGATTTGATTTAGGTCATACCTGAATGGTCTAGTGGTTTCCCCTACTTTCTTTAATTAAAAAAAAAAAATACCTAACAAGCCAGAAGTTTTTAAAATTGGTAGTATTTTCCGTATGTAGAATTCAATAGCTGCAGTTTCCGTTGTTTTTACAAGCTGGGTTTCACCTAGCCTATATGGCAACATGAATCAATTAGAAAAAAGATCTCCTTGTCTGGTCAGTTGCAGCCCTGATGGTACAAGATTGGGTATACAGAAGGAAACTTTGGAAAGAGAAACACCTTCTTTCCTCTGGACAGATGAAGCCTACTCTAGGACTCATGATTTGGTTGTTGAAGAACAGACTGGATTTTAAGCCATACATAATGGCCTGTCTCAGAGGACATTGTCCCTCTGCCTAACTGTTATACTATAGTGCCTTTGTTTAGTTCACAAGGAGATAATCTGACCTTGCCCACTTGTGAATGACTACAAAAAGGAAGAGATTAGCACGTCCCTTCCAAAGGATGGCCTTTCCTGGAGGTGTTTTCCAAGTTTGAAGACCCTTTTTACTTTACTTCCTTGCTGTATCTCCTCACTCTATTCTGCCTTTTTCCTTTAGTTCCTCACCATTTCTTTCTCTGGTTCTATAAAAGAACCTAGCATACAGACACTGACAAGATGGCTACTTTAAGACATTAATCTGCCATATTTTTAGTGAGCCAGCTTTAGAGTAAAGTCGTATTTCTTACCTCAACACCTTGTCTCTCGGATTCATTAGCCTGTTGTGTGTTGAGCAGAGCAAGCTAGGACTCAGTAACATTTCTATGAAGTCATTACCTGCCATTCATCAGATTGGTTCAAGTCTTCCATTAAAAAAATAAATAAATAAAACAGAATATTTATAAGCTGCACAGTTGGGATACAGAAATAATGATTTAAACTTTCAGATGTGAGATTTCTTACTTCACATTTTGGTTTTGCTGAATAATTCACTTAAGTAATAATTTGTGTCCTACAATATTTTCACAATAACTAACAAGTATATAACTTACCAAAGTAGAATATATCCGTAAGCCCATAGTTCTGTAAAGATTTTTAGCTCACCAGAGTTATTTTAAGATGGATAAAATAATGTATAACTTGTAAAAAACTGTTTTCTATTTTCAAAATATTTATTATTAGTATTTTATTTAATTATTAAGTGACCTTACGTATAATTAGAATCCTTAAGATCATTCTGCCCAGTAAAAAAGTAATTATATATATATATATATGTATATATATATATATATATGAGATAGAAGTGCAGTAGCCAGTGTTTGCTGTAATAAACAATTCAGCAGCTCTTTAACACGGTCCATATTAAATGACTGAGAAGTCTGGCACATTTACAAAAGTATTTGGCAGAGAGTTGAAAATACAGGTTTCTGAATTCTTTGGTGCAGAAAGAAAAAAAAAAAGGAAATGTAACTTATTCCTGCCCATGTAAGATGATAATTATTGCCAAATTAATGGATAAATCATAAAGCTAGTAGGTACCAGAAAGTAGTTCATTTAATTAAGAATTTAATCACATACTCATTTTCCCTTAAAAAGTAAACACAAACCCTAAATGTAAGGCAATGTCTATACATCAAGCACAATGCTGAATATCGCGAGTTTGATGATAAATGAAACCTTCCTGCCTCCAAGGAGCTGACCCTCTAATATGAAGTAAAACATATAAAGATAATTTATGGTTCAGTACAACTGCACATATGATATTATGGATCCATAAAGCAAGAAGCAGTTATGCTTTGGATGGGGTTGTGCAGGGGCCCAGGGAAGAAAATGATAGTTGAATTGTGACTGAAAATCAGATTAGACATTCAGTAGAGAATGTCTAGCCGTGGGACATTGGACGAGTGAATGAACCTGTTTCTGGGTTAATGTTATATTACACAAGAGAGTATAAGGTTTTCAGCTCTGCTGTTGCAGTTATTAATCCAGTTCTGAATCTAGCTACAGACTTTGAAAACAATAATTCTTTCCTCTATTGTGAAAGCACTTGTTAAGCATTCCAAATAATTTGTTGTAACAAACTTCCCCCTTATTATTTCCTTATTATTTATTACTAAATGAGGGGGGCCACAGGAAACATCACACCATCAAGGCTGGCATAAGTAAAATTCACAGCCAGTGTACCCAGCCTGCTCTTTGTAAGGTTGTATCCTTACTTGTTGGTATCTTCTCCCTTCTCTTGCCAGAAGGCCTAATGTTGCCTTCCTTTTTTGTTTTTGCCATTATTAAAATCATCTTTCCTGAGAGATTTTTTTGTTTCTAAATTTATTTCTTCAGTGTTGGGCATTTTTCATGAGAGCAAAACTGAATACTTCTTTCTAAATATAGTAACAGAACTTCAGGCATCTTTTGTGACTTATGACTTGGTTTTATAGTAGTTTCAAACAATAAACCAGTGTACATATTAATGTTATCAGTGCTTATTAATGTAATGTTTTGAGGCAATGTGAGTATTTGATTAGCCGAAGGACAGATGTTTAGCAAAGAATTCTATTTTATTCTTGATCTTCAGACTTTTTTCTAACACTTATTACTGTTTTTACAAAGGTCAAGATAAAATCACTTTGAACCATTGTTCGAGCCCATTCCCTGAGATGGTGCCTGTGAAGAAACATGAGGTTTTGTTTGCCTTTTAAAGAATTCACTAGTTCTTTATACTATTGTGATTCACTGTCTGAGTGTAAAGCTATTTCAAGATATTCTTTGTGGACTGCTGTTTCAGATCTCCTTTATCAAACTACAGTGGCCCATGGGGTTCCTTGCTCAATACTCTTCCATCTCTCTATATTCCATGTAACAAATCCTAGCTATTTTTTTGAAGTGAACAATATTGTTAGAGGTCCATGTTGATATTTCATGACCTTGGGGCCAATATGGGGTCACCGATTTCATGTGTTAATAAGTGAGTTAGACATGTTGCAATTATTTGGAAAATTCAGGTCAAAACCTTCCCCAAGAATATAACCAGATATATCCTGATAATTGAGACTGCTTTGTGATACAGCTATTCTGTTTGTTACCTGTATAAAATGTTTATTTTATGTCTGTATACCTGACCTGGGGGGCTCATGTTACAGTGACATATCTTTTACCTTTTTTATACTGTTTGTGTTCATGGGTTTCTCGTGACAGCAATACTGGAGTGTTTTGCCATTCTTTCCTCCAGTGGATCATGTTTTGCCAGAACTCTTCACTATGACCCACTCATCTTGGGAGGCCCTGCACAGCATGGCTCATAACTTCATTGAATTATGCAAGCCTCTTCACCATGACAAGTCTGTGATCCATGAAGGGGTTGGATGCAAATATATTTGTGTAAATGATACTCTACAATTCTCAGTCAAGGAATCTATTAAGTCTATCTTAAGACTTTAGAATATAGCTGGTATTATTTTCATGGAATCCTGCCTGTTTAGTATATTTGATCCAATCATTTTTCTACATCAGATACATCAATACACAGAGCCATAACATGATATCATTCCCTTTGCTTGAGATGGCTCTTCAACTTTTTGTAAGCCTCTTAATGATTTAGAACATCACTATAATTTCTTTTTAACCTCCCACTTCAGCAATTAGTTCTGGACTCTGCTGAAATGAAGATACTTCATAAGCGCTTCTTGAATAAATGAACACAAGCCCAATAAATCCTCCTCTGAGTGGAATTAAAAGTATGTAGTTTTGACTCCATAGGAGGAGTTTCAATTGAATGTAGCCAGAAACAGAGCTGAAAATTAATTTGACAAACATGTAGATTTAAATGTATATAGATCAGCTGTGATGGGCAATTTTCCTGTAACTTCAACACTGAATCTCAGTATAAAATGTGCTGTATTTCTTCATCACCATTTAGCTACTGAATTTTTTTCCAGTGGGAAAATACTTAGTATTCTATCATTGAATTCATGTGTTAGAAAGTCCCCTCCCAAATTTATGTATTCATTGAAAAGCAGCACCTCATAATGTCAAAACTTTATTTATGCTTAGAATATATCTACTTGCCTTAAAAGTATCACTTGTCATTTCTGTTGGAATGAGTTCAGAAATTATCTATCACTTGACCTATTTGATATTAACCTACAATAAATCTTGCATCCTATCTCATAGCTGGCACTGTCTTTCCACACCCCACTGAATATGTTCAGGTTAACAGAGTATGCACTTTCAAAATCAGATAATGGGCAGAGGAGGGGAGATAATTGTGAGTGATGTCATAACTGTATTTATGGTTTATTTATTTTATTCTTTTGTATACTTTATTTTTCCAAGGACTTTATTTTTTAGAGAAATTTTAGGTTTACAACAAAACTGAGAGGGAGGTACAGAGATTTCTCATATACCCCTGCCCGAAATTTCTTCCCCATGATCAATATTACCCACCCATTTTTTACCAAGGATGAACTTTACATTAACACATAATAACCACCCATACTCCATAATGTACCTTAGGGCTCACTCTTGGTGTTATATATTCTGTGGGTTTGGACAAAATAATAATAACTTATATCCATCACTATAATATCATACAAAATATTTTCACTGTCCTAAAAATCCTCTGTTGCATATACTCATCTCTACTCATACCCCTGGAAACCACTGAATTTTTTTATTGTCTCCATAGTTTTGCCTTTTCCAGAATGACATATCATTGAAATCATACCGTATGAAGACTTTTCATACTATATGAAAGCAGAGACATTACTTTGCCACAAAGGTCCATCTAATCAAAGCCGTGGTTTCTCCAGTAGTCATGTATAGATGTGAGAGTTGAACTATAAAGAAAGCTGAGTGCTGAAGAATTGATGCTTTTGAACTGTAGTATGGAGAAGACTCTTGAACTGTGGTGTTGGAGAAACCTCTTGAGAGTCCCGTGGACTGCTAGGAGATCAAACCAGTCAATCCTAAAGGAAATCAGTCCTGAATATTCATTGGTAGATCTGATGCTGAAGCTGAAACGCCAATACTTTGGCCAATCAATGCAAAGAACTGACTCACTGGAAAGTCCCTGATGCTGGAAAAGAGTATAAGGTCTGTGTCATTTTCCAACATGTAGATGTCCAGTTGTTCTAGTACTCTTTATTGAAGAGACTATCTTTGCATCATTGTTCTGTCACTGCACCTTTGTTAAAGATCAGTTGACTATATTTATGTGGTCTAATATTGGCTCTCTCTTCCATTGATCTCTCTGTTTATTCTTTACCTGATACCCACTGTATTGACTACTGTCATCTTATGTCTTAAAGGCTAGTAGTATCAGTCCTCCAACTTTGTCTTTATATTTCAGTGACTATTACCATGTATTACAATGACTATTCTGAGTCATTTGCCTATTCATATAAATTTTAGAATCGTATTGTTGATATCCATAAAATAGCATGTTAGGTTTTTTATTGGATTACACTGAATTCATAGATAAAGTTGAAAAGATCTGACATCTTTCTAGTATTGAGTCCTCCTATCCATGAATATGGAATATCTCTCCATTTATTTAGTTCTTTGTGTTTATTCATCAGAGTTTTATAGTTTTCCTCATATAGATCTTGTACATATTTTATTAGATTTATACTGAGGTATTTCATTTGGGGAGGGGCTAATAAATGGTATAGGGTTTGTAATTTCAAATTCTGTTTGTTCATTGTTGGTACACAGGAAAAGAATTGCCTTTTCTATATTAGCTTTGTATTCGGCAACCTCTTATTTGTTTCTTTTGGGTTTTCTACATAATCATCAGGTTTGAAAGAAAGATTTCTTTCTTCCCAACGTGTATACTTTTTATTTCCTTTACTTGCTTTATTGTATCGGCAAGGAAGTCTAACATGACGGTGAAAGGAGTATTGCAAGAGAACATTTTTGCCTTGTGCCTGATCTTGGTGTAAAAACTGCAAGTTTCTCAACATTGAAGTATGATGTTAACTGTAGGACTTTTGTAGATAGTATTAATCAAGTTGAAGCAACTCCCTTATATTTCTCATTTACTGAGAGTTTATTTATATATTTTTAACCTGAGCAGGTTCTCATTTTGTCCTTCTTTTGTATCATTGTATGATTTTTCTTGTTTAATCTGTTGACGTCATGGATCACATTAATTGATTTTTGAATGTTGAACCAGTCTTGCCTACCTCAGATAAATCCAGTTTGATTGTGATGTATAATTCTTTGTACACATTTTGTAACTCAAATTACTAGCTTTGGGGGAAGATTTTTATACCAAATTCATGAGAGTTATTGGTCTGTAAAGTTTTTCTTGTAAAGTTTTCCTTTGATTTGGATATTAGGCCCATGTAAGATAAGTTAGGAAGTATTCCCATTGCTTCTATTCTTTGAAAGTAATTGTAGATAATAGGTACAATTCATTCCTTAAATGTTTGGTAGAATTTACCAGTAAAACCATTTGGGCCTATTGCGTTCTCTTTTGGAATGTCATTAATTGTAGATTCAATTGATTTAATAAATATAGGCCTATTCACATTATTTATTCTTCCTATGTGAGCTTTGTCAAATTGTATCTTTCAAGAAACTGGTCTATTTCATCTAGATTATCAAATTTATAGGCTTAGATTTGTACACAGTATTCCTTTATTATCTTTTAAATTTCTATGGTGAGAGGGTGATATTTCCTCTTTCATTTCTGATATTAGTATTTTATATGTTCTCTCTTTTTTCTTAGATTGACTAGAGGTTTATTGGTGATATTGATATTTTTGAAAACTCTAGTTTTGGTTCCATTGATTTTTTTTCTACTGATTTCCTATTTGTAATTTCATTGATTTCTGCTATAATTCTTATTTTTTCTATATTCTGATTGTTTTAGACTCAATTTGCTCTTCTTTTCCTCGCTTCCTAGCATGGAGACTAGGTTATTGATTTTAGATCTTCTTTTCTAATAGATGCCTTCAGTGTTATACATTTCCCTTAAATACTGATTTTGCTGCATTCCGCAGATTTTGATAAATTGTATTTTTTTCCACTTACTTCAAAATATTTTAAAATTTCTCTTGAAATATTTTGACCCATGTATGTTATTTAGAAGTGTGTTATTTAATCTTCATCTATGTGGAGATTATTCAGTTATACTTCTATTATTAATTTCCAGTTTAATTACAGTGTGGTCTAAGAGTACACATTGTATGATTTCTGTTATTTTAAATTTGTTAAGGTTCATTTTATGCCCCAGAATGTGTTATATCCTGGTAAATCTTTCATGTGACCTTGAGGAAATTGTGAATTCTACTGTTGTTAGATGAAATATTTTATAGTATCATGATATTCTGCTGTCAGTTATATGAAGTTGATTGATGGTATTGTTGAGTTCAACTATTAGTATGGTTTTTCATTTTCCTACTGGATCTGTCCATTTCTGAGAGAGAAGTGTTGAAGTTTCCAACTACAATAGTGGATGCATCTATTTCTCTTTACAGATCTATCTGTTTTTGTCTCATTTTAAGTTTCAACCATGAAAAGATTGTTATGTCTTCTTGGGTAATTGACTCCTTTATCATTATGTGATATCCTTCTTTATCCCTAATAACTTTACTTACTTTGAAGTTTTCCCTAAATGTATACACTTGCTTCAGCTTTCTTTGATTAATGTTGCCATTAAACAAAATATATAATGATATATTTGTCAAGTGATAATGATATATTTGTTTACATTCATTTACTTTTAATCTATATTTGCCTTTATATTTAATGTGGCTTTCTCTTAGTAGTAAAAGAGTCAATGTTCCATGATCCACTCTGATGATCTCTTTTAATTGGTGTATTTAGACTATTGACATTCAAGGTGATCGTTGATATAGTTGGATTAATATCTATCAATTTTGTTATTATTTTCTATTTATTGCCCCTGTTCTTTGTTCTTATTTTTATCTTCTACTCTTTTTCTGCTTTTAGTGGTTTTAATTGAGCATTTTATGTGATTCCATTTTTCTTCTTTTACTTTTTTTTATTGGTTGTCCTATAGCTTGCAATACACATTTTCAGCTAACTCAAGTCCACTTTAAAAAAACATCATGTCACTTCACAGATAGTGTGAATGCCTTATAATAACAAAATGATAATTCCTCTCCCCCATCCCTTGTATCATTGTTGTCATTCATTTTACTTATATATAAACCACACATATGCACACATACACACACATATGCAATATATAAGCTTAAATAATTAAGTATATTGTTGCTATTTTTTGAACAAACTGGTATCTCTTAGCTCACTTAAGAATAAAATAAAACAAAAATCAGTTTTTATTTTATTTTCACTTGTTCCTTCTTTGGTGTTCCTCCTTTCCTTTTATAGATCTGAGTTTCTCACCTGTATTAATGTCTTTCTTTCTGGATTCCCTCTTTTTTTTTTTTTGGCCTGAGAAAGTTTTTATTTCTCCTTTATTTTTTTAAAGTTTTTTTTTTTATGTGGACTATTTTAAAGTCTGTATTGAATTTGTTAAAATACTGCTTCTGTTTTATGTTTTGGTTTTTTGCCCACAAGACATGTTGGATCTTATCTCCCCAACCAGAGATCAAACCTGCATTCCCAGCATTGGAAGCTGAGGTCCCAACGAACTACCAGTGAAGTTCCTATTTCTCCTTTACTTTTGGTGGATAATTTCACAGAGTACAGCATTTTAGGTTGCCTTTTTTTTTTTCCTTTTAATATTTTAAATATTTCACTCTGCTCACCTCTTGCTTGTGTGGTCTCTTAGGAGAATTCAGTTGTAATTCTTGTTTTTATTCCTCTGTAGGTAAGGTGTTTTTTTCCCCTTTGGTTTCTTTTAGGATTTTTTATTTATGTTTTATCTTCTATAATTTGAAAATGATATGCTTATATGGGTTTTTGTTTTGTTTCTTTGCTTTTATCATACTTGGTATTCTCTGAGTTCCCTGGATCTGTGGTTTGATGCCTGACATTAATTTGAGAAAATTTGATTATTATTGCTTCAGATGTTTCTTCTGTTTTTTTCTCTTTCTATTTCCTTTATGCATATGTTACATCTTTGTAGTTATAACAAAGATGTTACAATATTCAGGCAGAATATTCTGTTCTGTTTTTCTTAGTCTTTGTTCTCTTACTTTTTGTATTTCAAAGATTCTCTTGCTATATCCTCTAGTTCAAAATGGTTTCTTTTTCCCTTCCCTTACTGGAAGCCTGCAGGGATTTTTTCTGAGACATTGACTGTGGGAATCTGGTAACCTACTAGAAGTAAATCTTATGATACTGCAGAGGCACCTTTAAGTCCCCTTTCCCCATGGAGGAGCCTCCAGAAATTCACCAACTACAGTTCAGATTTTCTTTCTCTAGCATGGGTTCTCTGATCAGTTTCTGCTCACCTAAGCCACATTTTCCATGTGTTCACCTGTCTTGACAATGTTATGTGTAGTGGTTTGCTCTGTATCCTCCCCTTTCTTAAATTCCAAGAAAAGTTTTTGATTTTTCACTTTGCTCAGCTTTTCACTTATTTTTAGGACCAAGTAGATACTTCCAAGATTCTTATATGCAGAATTGTAAACTGGGAGTCCTAGAATTTGTTTTTTAGAGCCAATGTTAGTTTTGAGAAAATTGTGCAGAAAATATAGAGTCCCATATATTTCCTCCACCTCTCCCACCACTAATTTGCTCTATTATTAACATCTTGCATTAGTGGAACTCTTGTTTCAATTGATAGAACCGATATTGATACATTAACACTAACTAAATCTATAGTTTACATTAGGGTCTACAGTTTGATATTGTACATATTGTGGGTTTTGACAAATATGTAATGTCGTATATCTACACTTACAGTATAACATAGAATAGTTTCACTGCCTTAAAAATACCCTATGCTCCATTTATTCAGCCCTTTCCCCTTTCCCTTGAAAGCTTGAAACCTACTGATCTTTTTATTCTCTACATAATTTTGCTTTTTCCAGAATGTCTTATAGTCAAAATCATACCATATGTAGTCTTTTCAGACTGGCTTCCTTCACTTAGCAATATGTATTTAAGTTTGCTCCATGTCTTTTCAAGCCTTGATAGCTCATCTTATTTAAGTGCTAAATAATACATAGCCGTATTTATATAATGGCTGCTGTCCAGGAACAAATGGGATTATTTGAGGTGTCGTGTATGGGAGAAAAATAAGATTTTGGAGCCTATAGCCATGGGTTTTAAATGTAACTTTGCCATGTTTTAGTTGCAAGCTTGGACAATTTACCAAAGATCTCAGAGCTGCAGTTTGCCATCTCTCAAATTAAAATATTAATATCTACCTTTAAATGGTCATGATAATGAATAGAATGTAACATCATAGCGTAGCACCTAATCATGCCAGCAGCAGCAGAAGCAGCAGCTGGGATCATCAAGAAAGCAATAGTAACATTCTTGGCATGGGATGGTATTGTCTTTTCAGTATAAATGCCTACTTTTAATAAAATCACTTATTCTGTAAGTACAGCTAGACTAGTACAATAACAAATAGCAATAAGATAAGGCTGTTCAATCAAATAAAATATATAATAAATTAAAAATAAAAGGCTTCAATCCAATAATAGGCATATAGAAAAGGGTATGAAGTGGGAAAAGTTTCTATTTAGTACATCTAGTTGGATAGGGATTTCTGAAATGGAAAACATTTAAAGTTTCAATGTAATTGTTTAGTTTCAGAAAACAAAGTTTATTGCATATGAATTTTAGTTTCTTCTGAAATATGTTAAAGTTATTCATATTTACTATATATAAGTTATGTCCAGCTATTCGTGATACTATGGACTATAGCCTGCCAGGCTCCTCTGTCCCTGGATTTTCCTGGCAGAGATACTGGAATGGATTGCCATTTTCTCTTCCAGAGGATCTTCCTGACCCAGGTATCAAACCCAAATCTGCCTCTCCTGCATTGCAGGTGGATTGCTAATCGCTGAGCCACCAGGAAAGTCCAACTATGTATTAATATATGTGTACAATATGCCTTCATAATATCCAAACAAATGCTATAGTTGAATCAGACTACAACTTAAAAGGAGAGTTAAAGGTTGCAGATTCACAGACTGTCAGTATCTATAGGAAGTCACCATTTTCTCTCTTTATTCTTTAGCCTTTATTGAGATTACAATAAATTATGAGCTTAAAAATATTTAAGATTTTAAAAACAGAAAAAAATGATGAAATAAAATTATTTTTAGCATTGATATTGACTATACTTTACATTTGAAGAACTGAAGACAGAACTTTGTATTCTAAGACTTGGCCCCAAGACCTGAAATCTACTTTGAGGTGGTGGGGAGTGGGTCATGAGACAATGAATTTCTACTTTTGCCAAAATGATTTAAAATACTGAGTTCATAGAAAAGGAAATAATTTGCTAAAGATAAGACCATAAGATAAAACCTCATGGTGATATAGGACAGGGACCAGAAAACTTTTTTCTACAATGGGGCAATAGTTAATATTTTTAGCAATGTGGATCCTATGGTCTCTACTGCAACAACTATTTGATTCTGACATTATAATGTTCAAACAGCCACAGATAATATATAAACAGATGTGTATGCTATGTTTCAATCAAACTTTTTTTATAAACATAATCAGATGACTGGGATTTGACCATAGTTTGTTGACTCCTGTATTAGAAAATGAGAAAAATGTGAAATTTACCTGAAAACATTTCATTCAGATTATAAATTGAAAAGAGAAATCAATTTTTTTTTAACCAGAGACTCCCAACACTGGATAAAGAAAGATACAGTTTTATTTTATAACATAATAAAAATAATGAACAATCACATGTGTGAGAAGAAATAGTTTTACGAAAGAAGTATTTATTGAGTATTTGGCAGAAAGAAGACTGCTATTTGTTAGGTAAAAGAAGAATGGGGTTTTAGAGTTGGAAGTGGACATACCATAATTTTAAATCTTAACTGTTAATTTACAGGTTATGTAATGTGGGTATGTTATATAAGTTTTTTGAGCATCAATTTCCCTATTTGCAAAATATGGATAAATCCTACATCATAAAATAGGTACATTCTTTAAGTAAAAGAACATGTAGATATAATTCCTAGAATATAGTAGATGCATTCAGGGAATTTATAGGTAATTCTTTACTTGTTGGGTAACTAAAACTTCAACACAAAAAGTTGAAGTAAATAATAATAATAGTACCTTATATAAAATTGTGAACATTATACAGGATAAAGTATAAAAACACTTAAACACTCAGCATAGCTCAGCACCTAGTAAATGTTCAATTGATATTAATTACTGCTATTACTATTGTTGCTATTATTGTTAAATATAGTAATGCCCAGGATATACTGATTCATCTGCAAATTTAAAAGGTGTAGGAGAGAATGTGACAAATGCTATGACAAAGATATAGGAGTCCCATCTGATTGGTGGAGTCAGAAAAAGATTCACAGAGAAAACATATGTGAGCTTTCTGGATAGAATGAATTGTATTTCAATTAGAGGAGATGGCATGTGTTAAAACAAAGGAAGAGAGTGAAGGAAAAGAGCAGAGATTTGATAGGCATGTAAAATGAGTAGTAACAATATGATACTGTATATTGAATCTACTTATTTCTTATTCAGACCTCAAAGCAATCTGTGTGTTGGGTATTATGATACATACTTTATAGAAAAGCAATGTGGATTCAGATTTGGTGACTTTCCCAAGGTCGTACAAGTAATATGCTGATCTGAATTGAACTCAGATCATTTTTCCCCCAAATTCAGTGTTGTTACCACTCCATTTTACAAACGTTCTGAAAGCAAGTAGAGCTTTTGTTGTTGTGGTTGTTTAGTTGCACAGTCGTGTCCAACTCTTTGCAACCCCATGGACTGTAGCACACCAGGCTCCTCTGTCCATGGGATTTCCCAGGCAAGCATACTGGAGTGGGCTGTCATTTCTTTCTCCAAAGTGGAGCTTAGTATAAGCTGATAGCCACATGTAGGTCAATATTTGTTCTTTGATATGATAAATAGATAAATACATTTATATCTCACATTTAATTCATTAATCAAAAATAATTATATATTTTAATTTAATTTCCTTATTCATTAAAAATATTTTTGAATTCTTACCAGGTGCAATCAATATTCTAACAGGTGGCATACATCAATTTAAAAAAACACAGGTATTTTTGCCACACAGTTATGAGTTTGGTTTGTTTATTACTTTCTGAAAATTATTTTTAAGATTGAGGTACAATATACTATTAAAACACTGCTACCATTTCCCTCAAAGTACAGAGTCATTTGTTATCTAATTGTCATTCTATTCTCTAAAATAAAGATATTATAAAGAAACTAGTGCCTCAAGTTATTAGAAAACAAAATAAGGATCTCCATAGAGTTGGGAATAGCTGATATTTACTTCTAAATTTGTTTTTTTTTTTTCATTTTACACCAAAAATCACAACCATGTTTTAATAAATGTGTAATTACATTATATTTATTTTAATCAAAAGTTAGAATAATACAACTCAAAGAATAGAGCCTCATTGGTAGAAACTTTTCTTGAAATATTGAAAGGTGAAAAGAAAAGTAGTGTCTACTCTCAGAAGCAAACAGTAGGAAAAACAACCTTTTCTCATTAATGGCGGTGAAAATACAAGATCTGTTTATAATTAGACAGACATGGTCATGATTTCAAATTTTGTTATTTCTGCATTTATATCTTCACAGGTTCAAAATACTCTTTAAAATGTGAAACTTGTGTTTACTAGTTTTAAGGCATAGAGATAGAGATTCAGTTTCCATGGAACAGCTGGATCTAATTAGAACCCAAAGTTCTCATTCCACTTGATCTGATTTCCCCATCTGTATGGAGTCATTACACCATAAATAGTGTGAGCTGTAACTTCCAGTTCAAACCAGAGAGGAACTGGCAATCAGGGCTCCTGTTCCACAAGGGTCACTGAAAGTTCTGTTGAACAGCACAGCATTTCCATATGGGCTGATTCAATCATTTAGAACTTTTCCACCACTAAGTGAAGGAGGGAGAAATAAGCTTTTTTTCTGCCATCCATCCATTCATTTACTTTTTTGGGAAGATTTAAAACTCTGAAGTGTCAGATTTAAGAATAAAATATTCTCTATTATCACCAACTCCTCATTGTATCTTTTTATGTGTATTTATTTTTGTTTCATGCTTTGTTTACAAGAGTATAATGCTTCCTTTCGCTTTCATAAATTGTGTGTTTAATGAATTTATAGAACAAATATATATTAGAAATATAAAAGATACCATCCTTTTCCAATCACATCATTTCAGAAATGTGAAGATTGAAGGTCAGAAAAGTTCGCTTCAGTTCACCCATAGGAGACATAAGAGAGAAGTCACAGACTTCTGAGTTCTCAACTAGTATTCATACTGCGTTCAAGCTGACTAGGCTAGGAAACACTTCCAGGGAAAACATAAATATCTGGCTTTCTGGATTTTACAAATCGGAGAATAAGGAGAGAAATATATTCATTTAAAAACAATTACTATTAAATTTTTGGATTTTATGTTTCCCTACATTTTTGTATGTATAACTTTGTGTCCTTCCCATTTTAATGTTTTATTCTTTTCTTAAGTGATTAATCAATTTTTAGAAACGTGTTTTTAATGGCAAGAATGGATCTTATATAGGTATACTAAAATTTTAAAGGGTGTTTTTTTGTTTTATAAGTTGTTTTTGCTAATTTAATAATGCTATGATGATAATCCCTGTACACTGCTCTTTTGTACTTTTTTTTTTTATGTCTTTAGGATAAATTCTTTTAATTGGATTTCTTTGGTCATATGATATTCATTTTAACCCTCTGTCTGATATTTGTTGCCAAATACCCTTCTGGAAAAAGTCATACCAATTTACAATTATTCTCTCATAATATGAAAATTTTGTGTTTCTGCACAAACAGATACTATTTCCTAATAATTTCACATTGGATAGGTAAAGTGTAGCATCCAATTTTAATTTTCATTGATTAAAAGTAAAACTGAGCACATCTCACATGCTCCTTGGACTTCATCAATATATCTAATTAACTACCATCTGAGCCACCATGGAAGCCCTTATGGGAAGTGGTAAAATTAAGAAACTGTGGACAAGAAAAGAAATACTCAATTTCAGTTGAAATGATCAGAAAACATATTTAACTAGTATCTAGAAAAGACAAGTAAAAGTTTCTATATCCAGCCCTATGAGGAAGAATTGTGGTCAGGCACCATTAAAGGCTCATGGAAAAATGAACTAAAAGAAAGAGAAACCATCTAGCAATTTCTGTAATTGAATCATGGCGATTGGAAGAGACTTCTGGAGTTGTTTTAGCTCAACTATGCAGTTTCTGCATGAGGGAACTGAGCAGTTAAGTGCCTTGCTTAGGGTATCATCTTGTTCGAAAAGCCAGAAATAGAATTTGGGCCTCATCATTCCCAGTTGAATCCTCTCTGAGCAATTTTACAGGACTGAAAACATCATCAAGCAGAGAGCTGTAATGCTATGCTTGCTCCTTGAATGAATCATTTAACTTCTCTGAAACTCAGTTTCCTCATCTTTAAAATGAGAAGACAGGACCGAATGAACATAAACACTCTTAACATTTTCAAAATTACTGGATTTTACCTGCCAATATCTGACACTCAAGTTCTTTGTTTTCTCAGCCATACTAATGTTTAAAAAATGTGTTTCCCTTCATATACATTTTTTAGGTAGTTAAATTACTTCTTCTTCCCTGTGGTCAGGTAATTCAGAAACTGCTCTGTTTTTTGTTTTGTTTTGTTTTAAATTGAATTTTCTGAACAAAATTGTTTCTTGGTCAGGATGATTTATTAAATATTTTAGCTCCCAAAGCATTATTTTAAGAAAGTTATAAACAACTGTGAATGGGGACAGTGCTAGTTGACTATATATTTTTTCTAGCTCAAGAAAAATGAGTAGGATATATTAAATGTTATTTTTCATTGAAATTGAAGGTATCCTGCATTGCTTTTCCCCATATATATTTTTACCTATTTTTCCTTGCTGTTTATGCTTTTACGGGTAGTATTGGAAGTAGCCATGACATCAGTTGATTTCCATGAGGGCATATCAGAAATATGCTCATATGCATAGTCTAAGTGTAGAAGCTGTCACAAACCACCTGTTAGACTTTTGTTGGTATGAAGTGACAGCCATAAATCAGTGTATTATGCTAATAAAGCTAAGATCATTCATTCAGTTCTTAGTCCTTGGTTCTCTTTCACCCATAACTGCATGTAGTAACTTAGCTGTAAAGGAGAATAAAGAAGAAAGTGCAGAGGACTAAGTATAAATCTATCACTAATGGAGCGAAAGTAACAAATGAGCAAAAATTCACACATGAATCACTGAATGGTCACAGCAGTTTGTCAGGCAGGAGAAGAAAGTAAAGAGGAAAATGGCTCATAGGTAGTTCATCTATTAGAACAGAACCAAAGTACTAATTGTTGTTTTTTAGTTGCTAAATTGTGTCTGACTCTTTTGTGACCCTATGAACTGTAGCCAACCAGGTTCCACTGTCCATGGAATTTCCCAGGCAAAAA
Organism: Ovis aries; assembly: GCF_016772045.2. Classification (NCBI taxonomy): domain Eukaryota; kingdom Metazoa; phylum Chordata; class Mammalia; order Artiodactyla; family Bovidae; genus Ovis; species Ovis aries. Next base: position 47,419,159 of record NC_056054.1, on the reverse strand, counting down.
TACTGGAGTGGGTTGCCATTATCCTTCTCCAGGGGATCTTCCATACCCATGTACTTGTATGTGGTCTCAAATGTTTATTGTGAGCAAATGACTATCTCTTCACCAATAATCACGTAATTAAGAATGTTGGGAAAATATATGGCTCTCTTTCAAACACCAAGGATGAGGCCAATGCAAATCTGTAGCTTCCATTAAGCTTTTGCTGATCAAATTTCTGAATGTTTTTTGTAAGGCAAGGTTGATCAATCCCTGAGATAGAAAGTAATGATATCTGCCGGCAAGCATTTACAAACCCCACCAAATGAATTAGGAGACCCAGCTGGTTCCCAAAGACAGAAAATGGTGAGAAAAGAAACTTTCCCATAACTTAGACTTGGGGCTTGGGATATAACATATGCAGAATGACTAGGCTTGAGTCAAGAGTCTTGAATACATTTGGTTCAGTATAGAGAACTGTTGGTTTTCCTTTTATCAGAGTAAGAAGCTTATTCCTTTGGCATATATTTTTAAATATGACATAACTAGAGTCAACACATTCTAAACATGAAGGTTGTTGTTGTCCAGTTAAGTCATGTCTGACTGTTCGCAACCCCATGGACTGCAGCACACCAAGCTTCCCTGTCCTTCACTATCTCCTGAAGTTTGCTTAAACTCATGTCCATCGAGTCAGTGATGCCATCCAACCATCTCATGCTCTGTCACTCCGTTCTCCTGTTGCCCTCAATCTTTCCCAACATCAGGGTCTTTTCCAATGAGTTGGCTCTTTGCATCAGGTGGCCAAAGTATTGGAGCTTCAGCTTCAGTTTCAGTTCTTCCAAAGAATATTTAGGGTTGATTTCCTTTAATATTGACTGGTTTGATCTCCTTGCTGTCCAAGGGACTCTCAGACGTCATCTCTAGCACAACAATTCGAAAGTATTTATTCTTTGGTGCTCAGCTTTCTTTGTGTTTTGTGAAGTTTATTTTTTCCTTAAAGTGAAATACCATATCCATAGCTAACTAGTTGCTTAACATATTCACTCAAGGCCTGTATCTGTAATAATAATTAGTAGAAAGATTAATATATTGGAGGGACAATATTTTAAGTTAGAAACATTAATTCAATAGTTTAAAAGTTGTTCTTTCTTGTTTTCACTCACACTTTCTGTATTTCTGTTGTAAAGCCCCAGAAGATCCTACTCAGCATGACTGCAGCACACTGCTCTGTTTTCTCTCTGAGACTTAGATTTTTACCTCTAGTCAAAGAGAAACAAAGGGTTATGCTTTAATTTGAAATAATATATGTATTTCTAAGCGTGTATAGCTATTTTTCAGATACCTAGTGCTCATACAAGGTACTAGGTTTGTTCTCTGGTACATGTTCTAACTTGGGTGAGCCAGGATGAACCCAATGTGTTAGGTCCTATGTAAGATCAGTCTTAATTATGATGTTCTATAGTTCTCAGAAAAAAAATCAGTGAATTTTTGGGTATTTCTGGCAGATTTTCTTAAGTAGTGAGAGTTCAAATGAGTTGTATTTGAGTTAAATTCCTGGGACACGCTCCTGATCCAAGAGATACTATGCTAGTTCAGAGCAATCTACCAATTTGGATTCACTTAACACTTGTGTGAGTTTGCATGTGCTCAGTTGTTTAGTCGTGTCTGACTCTTTGTGATCCTGTGGGCTGCATCCTGCCTGGCTCCTCTGTCCGTGGGGTTATCCTGGCAAGAATACTGGAGAGGGTTGCCATTCCCTCCTCCAGGGGATCTCCCTGGGTTTCCTGCTTGACAGGCGGATTCTATTACCACTGAGCTACCTGGGAAGCCCACTAGACACTTAGGAGATAACAGAAAAGACAATTAAATGCCTCTGATTCCAGGTAGAATGGCTTAGGAGAAGGATCTGGGTCTTTATCTTGTTTAAAGAAAGAATTCAGCAGAGAGGCCAAGGTTGTGAAGCAGAGATAGCATTTGTTAGATACAAAGTACATGTGGTGATCTAGAAGTGACTTGTGCACAATAGAAATGGCTTAAGTTGCTTATATGGGGGTAGTTTTTTAGGTTCTCTGGTCAATCATCTCAAAATATCAGCAGGAGACTGGCTGTAGCTGCTCATCCTGAGACCTATCTCCTATTTACCTCTAAAAGAATTCATTTATATTGCTCATACACACACACACACACACACACACACACACATAAGTAAACACACACATAGTTCAAGATGTTTAAAGAATTTATAGTATTCATTGACCAAAATACTGCATATTTGGGCACAAAGTGTCAATGCTAATTATACTTCTCTAAGGTAGGGGGAACAGTATTAGAGGAATAGGATAACATTCTGAAAACTAAGTTTTATTTCCTAAGAATGTTATAATCCAAAAATACCTGCCAAGAGTGCATGACCTATGCAGGGCAAAGCAGCCGACCAATGATTAAATATGGAACTTCCCAATCATTACTCAACTTCTCACCAGCCCAGAGTGTGTCTACTGATTAACCCTGATTGAAATTTAATACCCATTTTTCCTGTTCTATCTAATTTGACAAAGAACTCCAGACAATGTAGAGATAAATGTTAGCCTCTTACTTCCGGTCTATTCTTCAAATGTCCAGACACTTCAGCTTAGTCATTTCCTCTAAAAGAAATTAAATCTTACCATGGGCTTCAAAATGGTGCTATTGAATATTTAAAAGACATAAAACATCCTAAGGTAATGATTTATTTCACCCATTTGTCACAATTATAAAAATAAGTATTAAGGGACTACTATAGGCTGCTGCTTTGGGAATGAGAAAAGCCACCTAATTCAAGAATATGTCATATTCCTAAAACTAAGTTATCCTGATGTAAATAAAACTCAGTATGTGCTAAGTGACACTATTATTAAGTGTTTATATTTCATTCTGCATTCAAGGATTAAAATTTTTGAGGAGATACTGCTGTCCTGAATATTTAATATATTGAGATGTTATACTCAAAATATGCCAGAGAGTTTGATTTACTAATGTTCAAAAGATGTGTATTCCATGCATACTGTGTGCAAAGCACTCTGAGTGCTTGCATTTTTCAAAAGTCAGAAAATGTGTGGTTTCTCTAAAAATAACCCAAAACTGGAACATAATCTAAGATTTCTGCTTGAAGCAAAAAAAGCAGTGCTGAAAGGGCGTGCTGCAAACCTGGCTTACTACATGGGTCGGTTCCTAATTCGGGTTTGAGGGGTAGGACGCATCAGAAGATATCTTAATATAGCCTGTCAAGGTAGCAAAATTACATGAAATGTAGAATTGTGTAAATGTATAAATGGTGTGAGAGCAGCTGGTAGGAAAAGCCAGTGGGAAAATGACTAAAGAGGGAAGTTGCGTAAAGGGGAAAAATTAGTTCTTTCTAACATACTTCAGAACTCCTCTTGTATAGTAGCTGAACACATACCAGAATAAGCCCTGGGAAAAGGGTCACTTGTACTGGAAATAACACAAGAGGATGTACAAGATCCTTTTAATGTTAATAATAAGGATGTTATGTTTTAGAAGTGTTGTACCAATCTTGTTGATAAGCACTTTGATACCTCTCCCACTTAATCCTCACCACATTAGACAGCATTTCCATTTAAAACATGTAGGAATTGAGGCATATATTTCAAGTATCTTTCTCAAGAATTCACACCTGTTTATTCAACAACTATATATTCAACACTGATTACATGTCAGGCAGTGTCTTAGAGTCTTGAGATTAAAAAGTGGATACAATAGAACCTGGCTTCGTGCACCTTTCACTTTAGCAGAAGACAAACAACAGGCAATTGACTTTAACAGAAAAATGACAAAGGTAAATTATATATTAGAAAATAATACCATTATGGAAAAATTTTAAAAGTAGGAAAAGTAAAGGGAGATGGAGGGTTGGGAATTATGTTTTTGATGGCACTTTTCATGTAGGCCTCATTGAGAAAATGACATTTGATCAGGAACTTGAAGGAAGTGGACCAGGTAGGTATGAAGGGAAGAGCATTCCAGCCCCAGGGAAAATCTGGAGGCCTGAGGACCAGTACAGCTGGAGAGAAATGAGATCAGTCACAGACTAGAAAACAGAGAGTCACAGGGGTGAACATATGTGATGATGAGGGCCATTGGAGTGGTTTTGGCTTTTGTTCCCAGTGGTAAAATGGAGCTTCCTCAGGCTGTTAGGATCTCTGCCATTGTCAGCCATGTAGAAGAAGCTCTAAACTGGGCAAGAAAAGAATGTTCCATTACTCTGTGCTCGCTTCCCTGTGGCAGATTAATGTTTTTCCACAGGAAACATAATTTCTGTAAGTAATAAAATCTGTCATCAATTGTTTATTGTTCATTTAAATTTGATTCAGTTTTTGCAAAATCCATGAAGAAAGCTAATTAATGATTTCTATTGACTGTTTATGATTCCAAATCGTATCAAATACCCATCCTGAAGGCATTCTATTTACCACTAAATGAGTCTGGATCAGATTTAGGAAAATTACAATATTTCTGAGCCAGAATTTGAAGAAGCTTAGATTTTACAAATTGCAGCAACCACCCACATGCATGTACATTGGTGCTTGGATCATGATTGGAGTAGCAGCAGTTTTAAGAAGAGCAATATTCTCCCTTTTCTTTCCTAAATACTGATTCTCTCCTCTACCTCTCCTACTTCCTAAGAGTAGAGTCTTAAGAATTTAGAGATAACATAACAGGATGATGTATTTTGTCAAGGAGGTTTAGCCCCATATAATTGAAAAGTCAGTGAAATATTCATCCAGTGCAACCTTTGCTGCTTGCAATAAAGTCCCAAATTTAACCACCAGTTTCCCAATGGCCCTTTTTTTTTTTTTTCCTAGCCTAAGGAACTACTGCAATCACTATACCACCATCACCACTGTCATCACTCAAAAGATGTGTGATCTGAAACATAAAGTCTTTTCTGCCTCATAAGTACCTGGGCAGTTGTATTCTATAGACTTGTTGAAAAGCCTAACATGGAGAGAAATGGGGGAACTTCAGGTCAGGTAGGGGAAAGCAAGGGCAAATATTTGAAAGTATGTGTGTTTCACATCACCTTGTATTTTACTGAAGAAAAAGCTGCATACTTCTTTAGGCTGATCTGGTTGCCCGAAAGAGAATAGCAACTGTTTCCGTTTGAAGGGGTTTATAAAGCATGTTTTCACAGTTTTACTCCTTTATCTGGTCTCTTTTACATTCTCTCTTTATTTTTAACTTTCTTATTCACTTTGGAATATATTTTTAGCCCCGCCTTAAAACCCCAGTGCTACTCCCAAGCCTAATCCTGGATAAAACAGTGACTCTATCCATTTAGGACTCTTGCTGCCACAGGCTCTCACAAAAAGAAATATCAAAAGAAATGAGGGAGAAACACAGTCATCTTTTATAGAACAGATATTTATATATTGCCTATGTTAAGCTATAATAACCATTTATAGATTTCCTACCACATGCTAAATACTCAAGCAAGAACAGTGTATTTCGTTGGTTCTAATGTATCTAGGGAATGATTGAATTAATGGGCAAATTTAACAAAACATAACAAAAAAACCTGATTCCCTAATTGCTTCGTGACTCACTACCATTTAAAAAGTATTTTATTTATATGCAGATGTTTGTCATTCTCCTTTTTCTCCCCCCACTTTTTGGCCATGCTCTGCAGCATGTGAGTTTTTAGTTCCCCAATCTGAATCGAACTCATGGCCCCCTGCTTTGAAAGTGTAGAGTCCTAACCACTGGAATGCCAGGGAAGGCTCCTTTTCCCTCTGTTTTTTCTCCCTCTCTCCCTTCTCTTTCTTTCTCACACTCACCAAATTATACCTCACTATCTTTCTTTTTTAAACAGGATCAGTTTTATGATTTATCTTTATTTCATGGTTTAAACACTTGACCATTGGTTCAAGCAGTTATTTTCCAGCCATGATTCCACTCATCATTAGCAGCACCTGTACCAAGAGTGGTGGGGTTTGCCAGTAGTGAGAGGCACAGCCCTGCCAGCCTACCCCAATCAATGTCTGAGTGTAGCTGCACTGTTCCTCTGACCCTCAGGCATGTTGGTTATTTTGCTCCTGTCTTTCATTTGTATAGAGGCCAGCAACTCTGCAAAATTATGTGATGATGACAAATGGGAACTTGGACAAAGCTCTCAGGTAAATGCATTAACTCGCCGTACTACCTAAGGACCCAAGTATATGGATCATTCTCAGTAAGAGCTTGGGGAACATAAATTAGTGAACCTCACAGAAAAGTCCAAATGAGTGAATCTGGTGCTTCCTGTTCCAGGAAGATGTCATTCTTGTCACATTTCGAATACCCCTAGAATATCTGAACTATTCTTATCTCTACGTTTCTACTCATGCAGAGGCCCTGCATGGCTGAAAGAGAGACTTCTCAGCATTGAAATATATTGTCAAGCCTGTGCTCAGTAGCACACACCATACTTGCCTGTGTTGTGCATGACTGGTTCTGCTTACTGATATCATCCCTGCTCTGTTCATGGTTCTTCTACCTCGAGTTCAAACCTTAGCAGGGACACCCCCGACCCCCAACATTTTTCTGTGACAGTCATAAGACTTAAGAAATGGAATGAGTGTATATCTTCCAAAGATGTGTTTTCCCATTGGCCTCATTTGGTTGTAAATAAAATTCCTATGACAGGAAGGCTGATTTAAACGATGCATAGGAAGCCTTCCGCTGGGTCACCTGTCATGCTTTTGCGTGCTCTTTTGTTGGTGTGTGCTTTTCCGTAAGCAAAATGTTTTCATATACTGATAGACCTGCTTTAGAAGAAATTCATTCGTTTTTAATATGGTTCATAGAGCTGTAGCTTCTCAACCTTTCATGGGTATTCAGCAACTGTCTCATTTTTCATGAGATACATATGTATATCAACTATAACACACTGTCAGTGAACAGTGGTTTTCAATCAAATAGGCTGTCAGTAAAGCTGATTCACTAACAAGAAAGCTGTCAAGCTGTGGCAGCTGCTGTCTTTGCTACCCAAACAATCTGTTCTGTGCTAATGGTGACTTGTGCACTCCCATTTATTATACAGGCATAATGAGCAGTGTCCTCAGAAGCACAATCTGAGTTAGAGGATTTACATACTTTGTTGTGTGAATTCTGCAAAATCAATACCAGCAGAATTAGCAGCTGGTTTTCTATAAAGATTTTGGGGGAATATCTTTGTTTAAGAAGTTTTGGTTAATTGTCCAATGGTAAGGAGTCATCCACCATTCATCCCATAAATATCCATGGAGCTTTTAACTATGTATGCAGTTCTCTTAAGTCTTGCTAATATAAAAAGAAATGAGAATAATGTCTGTTTTCACCCATTTGTTTCAATCCGTTAATAAAGCAGATATATGGCTACTCCAAGTTAGAGTGACTAGACATTGTATTGTAGTCAGAAGCTCTCTTAATTTTTAGTAAATAGTAAATGACTTCTTAATTTTCCAACCTGAGGTTGAATATATAAGCTCTTATATAGTCAGTTCTCTAAATAATACTCTCTAATAATAAATCATTAATGAAGAAGTTTATTTTTCAAGCGATTGTCTCCCTGGGAGAAATTTAGATTGGTGAGAATATTCAATTCCAAAGACTGAAAATTTAGCGACTACTTATCATGTTCTGTCACTTTTGTTAAGAAAATAACTTCCTACCATTAACAGGAGCCAGGGTACTCCCTTTATGTTGTTTTCCTGGCTTGAATCACCAGGGGTGAATGGGGAAGGGTGTAAAGGGGAATAATTCATTTTGACACTCCAAGACATCTCCTCTGCAATGTATCTTTTGAAGCCAAGAGCTTTATTTCAGTTTCAAAAGAGCTCTATGTTCTAGGAAGATTACAGTCACTTCAGAGCCAAATTCTACATACCGCACAGCTCTCTCCACAGCCAAGGTTTTCACTCTCATTGTGATAGCAGTGTGGCCACAAGTCAGCCAAGAGAGAATCCCACATTGAACTGCATTTAACACATGATCTGTTCTTGCACTGGAAACTTTTGACTGCACAGAAGTTCACTCCCATTACAAACATTGCTTGCTCTTAGAGAACTATAATAAAGGCCACATAGTAGGCCCATAATTGTGATAATGAAAATATGACTTGTGAGGGCAGGTAATTATAAGTCTGGAATTGAGATTTCCAAAAAAGGAGCAATGCAGTTCTGCCTTAATCTATGAATGTTTGTTTGCAGAAAGAATAGCAAATTGAGGACTGAGATGAGGAATGTGGGTTAAGGTGAGTGGCCTGATTTTTCTCCTTGGATAGCCCTGATTGGTTTTGTATTTTCCCATCCCATTCCTCCACTCATCTACTAATACATCATGAAGACACTAGATGAAACATATGCTTCCATCCCTGCTGCTTCTGGTTCTCAGGTGTGTTAATGACACATGCTTGTTGGGCCCACATGACATTACTTGGCAGATCACAAATGCCTGGAGCCCAAACATAACTGAGTAATGGTTGGTGACTCTGATTTCTCCCTCACCAGCAGTGCGCATTTTTTCTGAGAAAAACAATTTTAATACAATAATGTCCAACTGCCTACACACACACACACACACACACACACACACACACACACACACACACACACACACACACACACACACATTCTTCTACCACACTACCAGACCACCATGAACTCTAACCCACACTCCACCAGAAACATTGATACTGAGAAAATATTGACACGATGTCTTTAGCAAGAACAACAACAAAAGAAATAAGAACATGAACCTTTGTTTTGAAAAAGGTCTTTATTAAGCCAATTCTTCACATGAAGAATTGTAAAAATGCTCAGTAATCGCAACTTTTTTGCTGATGAAAATTGTAAAGCATAAATTCACTTAGCTGACAAAGCCTCTAACAGGGCATAGGCAACATGCTTTGAACGCTGTTTCTCTTCCCCTGCATATATATGCATGTGTGTGTCAAGTTGCTTCAGTCATTTCTGACTCTTTGCAACCCTATGGACCTTAGCCTGCCACGCTTTTCTGTCCATGGGATTTTCCAGGCAAGAATACTAGAGTGGGTTGACATGCCTTCCTCCAAGGGATCTTCATGACCCAGGGATTGAAAATGCATCTCTTATGTCTCCTGCATTGGCAGGTGTGTTCTTTACCATGGACACCACTTAGGAAGCACCCCCCCGCCCCCCGCCGCCCCGCACATATACTCACCATCAAATAAAAAGACACATTCCTTGCAAAGATGGTGCGCTTGTCTGTTTTCTCCTGTAGTACTCTGAGCACTGGCACACACGGCTAAGAAAGTAAGGGTGTGTTTTCTTTGGCACAGATGCTTCAGCACTTGTGAGAGGGTGTCAGTTTGGGGAATAGGTTGATCCTCAATTGTGTTTACTTTATTCCTTCTCCTTGTACCAGGTGAAATGGATATGTGTATAGCTAAGTCATTTCCCTCAGTATTTAGACACATATATCATTCAGTGAAAGATTCTGGATGTATGGAAATGAGAGATTCTTAAAGAATCCAGAAAATAAAAGCAGCTAGGACTATGGCCACATGTGAAGCATGGGAAAAGACACAGTTCACTGATAATGGCACTTTCTAAGAATAGGAAGGGTAAATGCAAAGATTTACCACCAATAAGACAGCAGAGCTTAAGTGTTTGATCCCAGATACCATTGTGAAATGCAAGTCATAAGAATACTTATAGAATCATTGTGAAAATTAAATAAGTCAGCATGTGAAGAGCACTTAGAATTAGTTCCTCAGTTCAGTTCAGTCACTCAGTCATGTCCAACTCTTTGCAGCCCCATGGACTACAGCACTCCAGGCTTCCCTGTACACCACCAACTCCCAAAGCTTGCTCAAACATGTCCATCCAGTCAGTGGATGGACCGGATGCCATCCAGCCATCTCATCCTCTGTCATCCCCTTCTCCTCCTGCCCTCAATCTTTCCCAGCATCAGGGTCTTTTCTAATGAGTCAGTCCTTTCTTCAGGTGGCCAAAGTATTGGAGCTTCAGTTTCAACATCAGTCCTTCCAATGAATATTCAGGATTAATTTGCTTTAAGATTGACTGGTTTGATCTGCTTGCAGTCCAAGGGACTCTCAAGAGTCTTCTCCAACATCACAGTTCAAAACATTAATTCTTTGGCACTCAGGTTTCTTTATGGTCCAACTCTCACATCCATACATGACTACTGAAAAAACCATAGCTTAGACTATCAGGACATTTGTTGGTAAAGTAATGTCTCTGGTTTTTAACATGCTGTCTAGGATAGCATATTAAATGCTCACTTCCAGGAGCAAGTGTCTTTTAATTCTGTGGCTGCAGTCACCATCTGCAGTGATTTTGGAGCCCAAGAAAAGAAAGTCTGTCACTGTTTCCATTGTTTCCCCACCTATTTGCCATGAGGGAAGGGGACTGGATGCCATCATCTTAGTTTTTTGAATGTTGGGTTTTAAGCCAGCTTTTTCACTCTCTTCTTTCACTTTCATCAAGAATAGTTCCTGGCATAGAATAAATACTCAGTCCATGATAGCTTTTGCCATGTGCCTTGTCTTCATGGGGACAAATTTTAACTTTCTCTGCTCAGATGTGCTGGATTCTCTGCTTAATTTTGAGCATATAAAGAATGGCTGTGTTCTTATCACTGTGTAGCTCATGTCCTACTTGGAGAATCCAGCATCAACTGGAAATTCTTGTTTTTTAATTCCTTTTTTGAACCTGACACTTGTTAAATGCTTTATTTTCATGATCTATTTTTTACAACATTCTAAGAGGAAGGTGTTATTCCCATTTAACCAATGAGTTAACAGTATTATCGAAGTTAGAGAACATGGCTCAAAGACTCATACAGAATTGAAAACCATTTCAGAATTGTACTGTCTGCCATGCTAACAGGTCCCAAGTGATCAATTAGAGAAGAACACACCAGAAGGATGGAGAAAGTCTGTCTGGAAGGATTTAGTTGGGCTTCAAAGAAGAAGTAGTATGTTAGTTAGTTGAGATGAAAAGAATATTCTCTCATGATGAAACTAGTTAAGCAGACCAAACTGCATGTGGAATAATCTATGTTTATCTGTATAATGAGAATTTCTAAGTGAGACTGATCTGGATTCAAGTCTAATTTGTCAGCTAAATGAACTTGGAATGGTAACTTGTCTCTAACTTCAGCTTTTTTATCTTTAAGATAAAAATAGCACCAGACATACGTGGCTCTTAAAGAAGAGGGTCTTTAAGGAATTTGCTGTTTCTGACATATAGCATATGCTTAGTTTACATTCAATTTTTATGATTAGTATTTGGCTACAGACTCTGTGAATGAGGAGAGATTGGGTTTATGATGCCTTGGGACAGTAACATCGGTTAAGTGAGCTCTGCAGTCTCTACCAACAATATTACTCAGATACTTCTTCCTTTTCTTCCTCTTTCCCATTATCCTCCCCACCTTCTACCCTTTCTTTTCTTTCTTATATTCTCCTAGTTCTCCTAGAGTAAGATATACTTAGTATTAACTATAGTAACATCAGTTGGACTGCTTCCCTCTTCTGCCTTTATTATGACTATAATTACATAGCATATAAAAGTTATATATATATTACATAATTGTTATAAATAGCGAACATTTAGACTTCTTTTCTATTGTCACTACCTTGCTATGCATAGAAATCGAATTACATAATACCAATTTATGTACCTAAATATATTTACTCTAAAGCCCCTCTCAATTAAGCTAAGTACTCCTTTGATTTTATATTAGGATTTTACTTTTGTGTGATCATATATAATTTGGCAAATAATAATCAAATAAAACAATAGGGAAAGTGTAAATCTTTGACATGAAAGAAATGTATTTCATTCATCAGTAAACTCCCTGAAGTTATAGGACATACAGGTTACTTAATAAATATTTGTTTCTAAGAAAACTTGAAGCTCAATGATGTCTAACAACATCCTGGTATATTTGGATTGTTTAGACATGCATATATAACAGGAGGCCTATCAAAGACTATCAAAGCAGTTCACATCAACAGTTTGTGTGGAGATTCATACACTGTATTATGGCTATGGGAAACATTGTGAAACCTGATATTTTTTTCCTATCTCTAATAAGAAAGGAGGCATAGAACAAATCTTTTGGTGCTCTTCACACCATACATTTCATAGAATGCATTTTTCCTTACTCACCCTATTCCTGTTCCCTACATAAAGACTTGTAAGGCTTTGCATTAGCTCCAGTCCTTTTCCTGACTTCAAAGAACTGGACTACTATTATAGAAATAGTAGTCTTGGGCTGATGGGAAATATTTCTCTAAAGAGCTCCAAGCACATTTATAAATATCATCTAGCTTTTGCTAAATGGAACACACATATTTTATGGTTGTGACTAAAGTTTTCATTGATTAACATTCATTTATAAAAAGTATTTCACAAATCTTTTAAAAATGTCAAATGGTTTAGTCTACTCAAAATAGCACAGGTATTCTATAAAATTGAATACACGTATACCATGTATATCTGGAAAATACTGTTTGAAATTGTTTCTTAGAAAACATTGGAATCTGACAGGATCTTATGAAATCTTCCCTCAAAATGGAGAAGCTTGCTTTTGATGGTAAAGATTCAGTGCTAATTCTCAATCTACCATTCCATGATAAATCTCACCCTGATCTGACTCTTTGCGACCCCATGGACAGACTCCTCCGTCCCTGGGATTTTCTAGGTAAGAGTGCTGGAGTGGGTTGCCATTTCCTTCTCCAGGGATTCTTCCCGACCCAGGGGTCAAACCTAGGTCTCCCACACTGTATACAGATGCTTTACCGTCTGAGCCACCAGGGAAGTCCGATAGTAATTCTAATCTTCCACAGTTTTATTCATCACATGGAAGCCTACTTATCTTTGTCTTTCAAAGAAATACTTCCACCATTTTGATGATAAAAATGAAAAGACATAAAAGTGAAATGATTTAACAAAGACTAAGAAGGCATGAAATACATGTATTAATAGAAATCTTTTAGATGATTAATTTCTCTGAAAACAGAGATAAAAATTATTTTCTTTATGTCTTGAAATTTTTATTTCTTCTATTATTTACTTTATCATTTGACAAGGTCAACAATATTCTTTCTCAGAACTTGCTGTAATATATTTTCAACAAAATATTTATTTCTAGATCTTCCCTAATACTACCACTCTAAGTATCTCTATTCAGAAAATATTTAAAAGGTATGAAAAGTGTATCTATATTTGTATAATGCAGGTTGTTCTGTATACCTGAGAAAGATTAAGAACACTTTTGAGATACCAATTATTTCATCTTTGCATTAGTTTGAGTTTTTTTTTTTAACATTCTCTGCTTTTGTGCAATGTTATTTCTCCTGGGGCAAGAACTTAATATATTTATTGGTGATCAAGATACCATATGAGCAGCATGATTTAGACAATATGAAGGATTCTTGTAGGGCATAATAGCAAAATAGGAGACACCAGATTTTTCTTTTTAATCTCTCAATCCTCAGTCTCGTGGCTACCTATGACATCAGTTAATACCTTTGTGTAGGTGACTCACTCATAGTCTGGGCTAGCCTTCTCCTCTGGTCTCTAGATATTTCTACCTATCTCTTCATTTGATATTAACTCTTGTATATCTCAAGAATATATCCCAGAATAGTATGTTCCCAGATTGAATTTAGGATTCGCAGCCACCTTCTATCATCAACTACTACATTATTTTCCACTGCCATGATCATCCATCCAGTTGTGCTAGCCAAAAACCTGAGAGTAATTTTTAACATCCCCATCTTCCTCTCCCTCATATTCAACCTATAACGAGCCCTATCCATTTTGCCTCTTAAGTAATTCTCCCCAATCCTTCCTCATCTTGCATCTCTATTCCTGTTACTCCACTTCTGTACCTCCACCTTGATTGCTATAATGTGTTCCTGACACTTCTCTCTCATCCTCTCTGTCTCTCCTCCAAAATTAGATTCACTCTACAACCAAAACCATAGCTTGTTTCATTTTCATGCTTTCTTTTCCGTGGGGGAGAGGGTTGTTTGTTTTGTTTTGAACTAGTGAATAACTAATGCATATATCCCTGTCCAGATACCCAGATTGGAAGCAGTTGAAACCTATATAGTTGAAATCTATATTATTTTTTCCCCTATATATCACCATCTTCAGGTTTTTAATATGCCATGTTCCCCTTAATATCTATCTGGACTGCTACTAAGATTTCAACTGTTTGCTGATAGCTTCTCCCTCTTATATGGTTTAATTAGTCTGGATTCTTTTTTTCTGTTTTAATTTATCCATTGAACCTCAGTTATGACTGAAACAAATGTTTTGTATCGTGCCATTTCTTCCTAAAGTTTCTGAACAAACCCGATTCCTTATTTCTGCCCAGGTGGTTTAAAAACTGCCCTTTTTATTGTTTGAATCTGCAGCAGTATTATTGAATTGTTTCTCTACCTCCATCCGAAGATGAAACGTTTTCCTTATATTAAGGGTCCTTAATCTTTTTTATTTATTAATAAAATCTAAGGCTCTTCTGTGAATAAAGCCGCAACTTTAGCAATCAAAAGCTATTTCCTGAGCTTGTTTCATTAATAAGTCTAGACCAAACTTGGCACCACAATGATGAGAAATGACTCTTCAGAGCCTATGGACAAACCTTGTGTTTCTATGGTTAGTCCCTTCAGAATCTTCTCTGAGTCCTGATACAAATTCAAATCATAAAAGAGAAACCAAACTGCATCTGAACTAGCAGTTTCTACCTACTTGGAAACTCAGGATCTGTACTGCTAAAAGGTTCTGGGCTTTCATCCTACAGACCTGGCTGAGAAACACAATAGAAATGTGGATGATTACCACCGCATCTACATTACCAGACTATATGTGCCTGTAGAGTTCCAAGTTAAGCTTTAGCAGCCTACACATTAACGCCAGCTTGGCTGGTGCCTGCCAAGGCACCCTCATGCTGCTTATGCTTGCCATATTTGGCCTGGCTTATTGTTCCAGAGTTTTGTTGAGACCACTCACTGGGCCCACCTGTTCTTTGCTTAAGATCAGGCATGGCCCATCTGCTTGCTCAGGCCACTCCTGTTAGTTTTTCTGCTCATCTATATCATAAAAGTCATACTCCCAGGAGAAACACCCACAAGATAATATGAAAATTCTATATGGCTCACATCTAAGACTTAAAGCCGCATTCTTGGTCAGAGCAGTTCAAAGACAGTCAGTTCAGTCTCTCAGTTGTGTCCGACTCTTTGTGACCCCATGAACCGCAGCACGCCAGGCCTTCCCGTCCATCACCAACTGCCAGAGTCTACCCAAACCATGCCCATTGAGTTGGTGATGCCATCCAACCATATAATCCTCTGTCATCCCCTTCTCCTCCTGCCCTCAATCTTTCCCAGTATCAGGGTCTATTCAAATGAGTCAGCTCTTTGCATCAAATGGCCAAAATACTGGAGTTTTAGCTTCAGCATCAGTACCACCAATGAACACCCAGGACTGATCTCCTTTAGGATTTGCTGGTTGAATCTCCTTGCAGTCCAAGGAACTCTCAAGAACCTTCTCCAACACCACAGTTCAAAAGCATCAATTCTTCAGCGCTCAGCTTTCTTTTTTTTTTTTTTTTCCCATAGGACTTCTATTCCTCTTTATTTTTTTAAATATAAAATTTATTTATTTTAATTGAAGGTTAATTACTTTATAATATTGTATTCATTTTGCCATACATCAACATGAATCCACCACAGGTATACACGTGTTCCCCATCCTGAACCCCCCTCCCTCCTCCTTCCCCGTACCATCCCTCTGGGTCGGCTCAACTCTCACATCCATACATGACTACTGGAAAAACCATAGCCATAACTAGAAGGATATTTGTTGGCAGTGTAATATCTCTGCTTATTAACATGCTATCTCAGTTGGTCAGATCAGTGCTTTTGGAGACCAAAAAACTAAAGAGATGGCAAGAATGAACATCAATATTCTAGGACAGAGAAATAAGATGGACTGGGATGGGTGAATTTAACTCAGATGACCATTATATCTACTACTCTGGGCAGGAATCCCTTAGAAGAAATGGAGTAGCCATCATAGTCAACAAAAAAGTCCAAAATGCAGTACTTGGATAAAATCTCAAAAAAGACAGGATGATCTCTGTTTTCCAAGGCAAACCATTCAATATCACGGTAATCCAAGTCTATGCCCCAACCAGTAACACTGAAGAAGCCTAAGTTGAATAGTTCTATAAAGACCTAAAAGATCTTCTAGAACTAACACCCCCAAAAGATGTCCTTTTCGTTATAAGAGACTGGAATGCAAAAGTAGGAAGTCAAGAAATACCTGGAGTAACAGGAAAATTTGGCCTTGGAGTACAGAATGAAGCAGGGCAAAAGCTAATAGAGTTCTGCCAAGAGAATTCACTAGTCATAGCAAACACCCTCTTCCAACAACACAAGAGAAGATTCTACACATGGACATCACCACATGGTCACACCGAAATCAGATTGATTATATTATTTGCAACCAAAGATGAATCTCTATACAGTCAGCAAAAACAAGACCAGGAGCTGACTGTGGCTCAGATCATGAACTCCTTATTGCCAAATTCAGACTTAAATTGAAGAAAGTGGGGAAAACCACTAGACTATTCAGGTATGACCTAAATCAAATCCTTTATGACTATACAGTAGAAGTGGGAAATAGATTTAAGGGACCAGATCTGATAGACAGAGTGCCTGATGAGCTATGTACAGAGGTTCATGACATTGTACAGGAGACAGAGATTAAGACCATCCCCAAGAAAAAAGAAATGCAAAAAAGCAAAATGGCTGTCTGAGGAGGCCTTACAAATAGCTGTGAAAAGACAGTCACAAGACTATAAAAATAAACCACAAGCCCAAACCTGGGCCCTCCAAAAAACTCTATCTCTGAATGCTTATTTTGTTCCTTAAATCCTTTTCCTTGTCTGTCTCTTGAGGATTCTGGTGCACCAGACTATAATACTCATGAAGAGTGAACTTATCTACCAATTATAGACAAAACTAGAAAACCACAGGCTGCCCACGTGGGCTGCCTGCTTCTTTAAAACTCCTCCATGGAGTCACTGAGCAGAATGTTTATGTCCTATTGAGGATTAGTAATCCCAGACTAAAGAGAAAGAAATGGTCAATTTTGCACATAGCCGTTTGTCACCTATACTTGCAAACACCACTTCTTCCTTCTTTGGGTGGGAGTGAGCAAGGGTGTTGAGAGAGGCTAAATACAGTAAATTAAAACCCTTCCTATATTCTTGACTTTCCATGAAATGAATCTTTCTGAAACAGCTCTCAAATTCAGTTAATTTCTTCCCTCAAGACTGTTCATTTTTGTGGAAACTATTGTAGTTTAGCCCTTGACTACTGAAGTGAACTGAGCCAATTTTCCTATTTTTAGATTCAGACTTCCCCAGCCCACCCTGGTCTTCCCTGGTAGCTCAACAGGTAAAGGACCCACCTGCAATGCAGGAGACCCTGTTTCAATTCCTGGGTCAGGAGGATCCACTGGAGAAGGGATAGGCTACCCACTCCAGTATTGTGGCCTGGAGATTTCCATGGACTCTATAGTCCATGGGTTCGCAAAGAGTCAGATATAACTGAGTGACTTTCACTCAGTCACTCACTCAGTCCACCCTATCCACAATATAATCAAACAAGATTTAATTTTGCACCAACAGAAACATTACCACCAATACAAATAACAGGTCTTTGAAATCACTCACTGAAAGTTAAAAAGTGTAAACATAAGCTCCGTGACTGTCAAGAGATGGTAATAGTTAATTACTGAAGAGATAACAAAGACTTCCTGGGCATCTGCTGATAACAGGGACCTCCAAATATGGAAAAGGTACAGACTGTTCGGTTATAGGAGCAGTAGGATTGGACGTGTTGGATCAAATGCGTGGATGGACAAAGAAACGGGTAAACAAACAATAACATTTTAATTTACTATTGTACTGTTGTGTATAAATCACCACAATTCAGTTCAGTCACTCAGTCATGTCTGACTCTTTACCACCCCATGGACTGCAGCATGCCAGGTTTCCCTGTCCATCACCAACTCCCAGAGCCTGCTCAAATTCATGTCCATCACATCAGTGATGCTATCCAACCATCTCATCCTCTGTTGTCCCCTTCTCCTCACGCCTTCAATCTTTCCCAGCATCAGGGTCTTTTCTAGTGGTTTGATTCTTTGCATCAGGTGGCCAAAGTTTCAGCTTTACATCAGTCCTTCCAATGAATATTCAGCATTGATTTCCTTTAGGATGGACTGGTTGGATCTCCTAGCAGTCCAAGGGACTCTCAAGAGTCTTTTCCAACACCACAGTTCAAAAGCATCAATTTTTGGGCACTCAGCTTTCTCTATAGTCCAACTCTCACATCCATACACTTATATGAAGAGTACATCATGAGAAACGCTGGACTGGAAGAAGCACAAGCTGGAATTAAGATTGCTGGGAGAAATATCAATAACCTCAGATATGCAGATGACACCACCGTTATGGCAGAAAGTGAAAAGGAACTAAACAGCCTCTTGATGAAAGTGAAAGTGGAGAGTGAAAAAGTTGGCTTAAAGCTCAACATTCAGACAACAAAGATCATGGCATCCGGTCCCATCACTTCATGGCAAATAGATGGGGAAACAGTGGAAACAGTGTCAGACTTTATTTTTTGGGCTCCAAAATCACTGTAGATGGTGACTGCAGCCATGAAACTAAAAGACGTTTACTCCTTGGAAGAAAAGTTATGACCAACCTAGATAGCATAGTAAAAAGCAGAGACATTACTTTGCCAACAAAGGTCCATCTAGTCAAGGCTATGGTTTTCCAGTGGTCATGTGTGGATGTGAGAGTTGGGCTGTGAAGAAAGCTGAGTGCCGAAGAATTGATGCTTTTGAACTGTGGTGTTGGAGAAGACTCTTGAGAGTCCCTTGGACTGCAAGGAGATCCAACCAGTCCATTCTGAAGGAGATCAGTCCTGGGATTTCTTTGGAAGGAATGATGCTAAAGCTGAAACTCCAGTACTTTGGCCACTTCGTGCAAAGAGTTGACTCATTGGAAAAGACTCTGATGCTGGGAGAGATTGGGGGCAGGAGGAGAAGGGGACGACAGAGGATGAGATGGCTGGATGGCATCACTGACTCGATGGATGTGAGTCTGAGTGGGGAGGCCTGGCCTGCTGCAATTCATGGGGTCTCCAAGAGTCGGACACGACTGAGCGACTGAACTGAACTGAACTGAACTGACTAAACTGACCTTTATTGACAAAGTAATGTCTCTGCTTTTTAATATGCTGTCAAATTTGGTCATAGCTTTTCTTCCAAAGAGCAAGCGTCTTTTAATTTCATGGCTGCAGTCACCATCTGCAGTGATTTTGGAGCCCCAAATAATAAAGTCTCTCACTGTTTCTGTTGTTTCCCCATCTATTTCCCATGAAGTGATGGGACCAGATGCCATGATCTTTGTTTACTAAATGTTGAGTTTTAAGCCAACTTTTTCACTCTCCTCTTTCGCTTTCATCAAGAGGCTCTTTAGTTTTCTTCACTTTCTTCCATTAGGGTGGTGTCATCTGTGTATCTGTAAATCACCACAAACAATGTATAATTTTGCACAAGTTATATTATAAAATAGATTTTTAGAATTTTATCTTGGTAGAAATAATTTAAAAGATTTACACAGTTATGCCACAAAGTATAGCATTCTTAGCTAATAGTATTACTATTTTGATAGTGATCTATAATAATAGTATATCATATTACTATATTGTTGTTGTTCAGTTGCTAAGTCATGTCTCTTTGTAACCCTATGGACTGTAGTCACTGTCCCCCACTATACAGCTATATATATATACACTTACACATAATTTGCACATAGTAATGTAATAGTTATATATAATGGCTTTACTATTAAAGCTATGATACTCATATCATAGAAATTCAACAATATCATCCAATGGCATGCATTAATACATCTCATACAAATCTGTTGATGATGGTTTTCATCAGAGTAAGACAAAAATTGAATTAGGAGTTCAAGTACATGGTAAACAATGGAATGGTACAGGAGATTATATATATATATATATATATATATATCCTCAGTTCAGTTCAGTCACTCAGTAATGTCCGACTCTTTGCGACCCCATGAATCGTAGCACGCCAGGCTTCCCTGTCCATCACCAACTCCCGGAGTTCAGTCAGACTCACATCCATCGAGTCAGTGATACCATCCAATCATCTCATCCTCTGTCGTCCCCTTCTCCTCCTGCCCCCAGTCCCTCCCAGCATCAGGGTCTTTTCCAGTGAGTCAACACTTCACATGAGGTGGCCAGAGTACAGGAGTCTTAGCTTTAGCATCATTCCTTCCAAAGAAATCCCAGGACTGATCTCCTTCAGAATGGACTGGTTGGATCTCCTTGCAGTCCAAGGGACTCTCAAGAGTCTTCTTCAACACCACATTTCAAAAGCATCAATTCTTTGGCACTCAGCTTTCTTCACAATCCAACTCTCACATCCATACATGACTACTGGAAAAACCATAGCCTTGACTAGATGGACCTTTGTTGGCAAAGTAATGTCTCTGCTTTTTACTATGCTGTCTAGGTTGATCATAACTTTCTTTCCAAGGAGTAAGCGTCTTTTAATTTCAGGGCTGCAGTCACCATCTGCAGTGATTTTGGAGCCCCCCAAAATAAAGTCTGACACTGTTTCCCTTGTTTCCCCATCTATTTCCCATGAAGTGATGTGACCAGATGCCATGATCTTCGTTTTCTGAATGTTGAGCTTTAAGCCAACTTTTTCACTCTCCTCTTTCACTTTCATCAAGAGGCTTTTGAGTTCCTCTTCACTTTCTGCCATAAAGGTTGTGTCATCTGCATATCTGAGGTGACTGATATTTCTCCCGGCGATCTCGATTCCAGCTTGTACTTCTTCCAGTCCAGCTTTTCTCATGATGTACTCTGCATGTAAGTTACATAAGCAGGGTGACAATATACAGCCTTGATGTGCTCCTTTTCCTATTTGGAACCAGTCTGTTGTTCCATGTCCAGTTCTAACTGTTGCTTCCTGACCTGCATATAGGTTTCTCAAGAGGCAGGTCAGGTGGTCTGATATTGCCATCTCTTTCAGAGTTTTCCACAGTTTATTGTGATCCACATAGTCAAAGGTTTTGGCATAGTCAATAAAGCAGAAATAGATGTTCTTCTAGATCTCTGTTGCTTTTTTGATGATCCAACAGATGTTGACAATTTGATCTCTGGTTCCTCTGCCTTTTCTAAAACCAGCTTGAACATCAGGAAGTTCGTGGTTCACGTATTGCTGAAGCCTGGCTTGGAGAATTTTGAGCATTACTTTACTAGCATGTGAGATGAGTGCAATTGTGCAGTAGTTTGAGCATTCTTTGGCATTGCCTTTCTTTGGGATTGGAATGAAAACTGACCTTTTCCAGTCCTGTGGCCACTGCTGAGTTTTCCAAATTTGCTGGCACATTGAGTGCAGCACTTTCACAGCATCATCTTTCAGGATTTGAAATAGCTCTACTGGAATTCCATCACCTCCTCTAGCTTTGTTCGTAGTGATGCTTCCTAAGGCCCACTTGACTTCAGTTTCCAGGATGTCTGGCTCTAAGTGAGTGATCACACCATCGTGATTATCTTGGTCATGAAGATATTTTTTGTATAGTTCTTCTGTGTATTCTTGCCACTTCTTCTTAATATCTTCTGCTTCTGTTAGGTCCATACCATTTCTGTCCTTTATTGAGCCCATCTTTGCATGAAATGTTCCCTTGGTATCTCTAATTTTCAGTGGTCAACTAATGGCAAGTTAGTGGTTTTTAACAAAACATTTATACAAATATATACATATATCCTGTACCTATTACATACAAATGAATATGTAATACATATATGGATACATAATTATATGTGTATGTGTACACATACCCCATTGATCAGTAAGTCATAGGTCATACTGGAGGATTTGTGGAAGATGAATGTTAGCTCTCTCAAAAATAAACAACCACTTTGAATAAGGATAGCAACAGTATTTGTGTGAAAGCATCTCACATATTCAGCTGTTCATTATATGCCAGGCTTTCTTTATCCTCATTCCTTGTATACAGTATCTCATTGAATTGCCACAGCAAGTCTTTGTGGTATGAATGATGGTACCACCCCTATATTACACAGGTGGGGATTAAAATTTTTTAATTTTGCCATATTTACCTACCATCCCATGACTAGTAACTAAATATATGCTAGGATCCTAAATAATCTTTGTCTTTCGTACCCTTCTTTGTCACTGAAGATAAATATTACCTGGGTCCGTAGTAAGACTGTCTGGAGTAAGATAATTAAAGACCTCATCTGACAAACTTATTGTCTAATTCACATTCACTTCTAGTTATTCTTTTTTCCCCATAAGTGAATGCAAATTTTAAAAGAAAATTCTTTTCCTTTCTAATTCTCAGTTATTTGGCAAAAAGTTAACATTGACTTGTGGAAATGCATTGTGTAAAATGGGAAGAGAAATGCTTGTTGATAAAAGCCAACTATTCTTAATAAGATATAATTTTTAATTGCATACCTTTATACTTAGGATATGAATAATCTAACATCTAAGAAAACCACATAACTTTACCTACCCTAGCAGAAAACCCATAATCATCTGACACTGAGCTTCCTGTTGAAATGTCTCAACAAGTTTGTAGCCTTTTAAATAATTAAGAAAATTAGTAATACTGTAATATTTTGAAATTAGCTTGTCTAGTAATTAACTAAGCTACAGAAGAAGCTAAAATAAAATTTGATGGAAATTAGCAAAAGGCAAAAAAAGTAGACACTGGTTTTGACATTTACAATTAATTCCACACAAATATTTGTTTAATCAGACAATGTGGTTAATCACCAAGGTGAAACTGAAAGTTACCAACACTGAATGCTGGTATAAAAGTTAATAAATTCAGTTCATAGTCATTATGCACATGCTAGTTATAATGATTTACTGTCCATACCAAATCTTTATAAGCACTGTAATTAAATATAAAATGCACATTAGAATTATAATGAGTAATTAGGGCAACATAACTAATATGCATGAAAATCCCAAAGCTCATTAAAATGTAAGAAGACAAAACCTGTTCTACCTAGTGTTTCGCATATTTTCTGTAGCTAAATGAATGCCAGTGTAGTCTATACATTGTTTACCGTTTTTTGGTTTTTATGAATAAGGCATGTAAAACACACCCTGGAAACATTTGGTTTAGTTACCAGAAAGAGGCTTATTTCCATTTTGGAAGAAATAGAGCTAATACACACATATAAATACATGCACAAAACCACACTGAAATAGTTACTTGATGCTTTTAGTAGACTACCTCATAGGATTACTTCAGTAAGGAGGACGTAAAACCATAATGGACTGTTATTTCATGGGGCACACAGTGGAAAACTGAAAAGAGGCTGAAGATAATAGACCCGATGGGGAGCATTGTCTTGACCCTCTCTACTCTTTTTACATTATTGTCATACTCACCTCCTACTATGAATTTCCATTTATTTTTAAAAAAATGGTGAAATCAAATTCAGGCAGAAATCCTAAAACCAGCACTTAACCAAAAATGATAACAGAAACAGAGCATATTGCTTCTCGCATTGTTTTGGAACCATTCATTCTGCTTCTTTTATATATAAATGCATAAATTGCTTCTAATATTCCAAGTATACACAGATCACCTTTCTAGTTTATATCATATCCTGAAATTTCAGATCAGCTAATAACAAAGATTTCTAGTCAAAATAAACACATATTTCCTTGACCAACATATCCATTTATTCGACCAACATACAGCCCTGTATTTCTAAAACGTGTAACTTTTTGAGATACATTTTTAGCTTTAGATTATATTTTAGGTGAAATATGCCCCCAATTCTGTTATTTTCACATCCTGACTTAACAAAATTTCTTTATTAAAAAATTCCTTAAGAAGTATAAGCAACAGAATACTCTAAAGCAATTATCCTTCAAATATAAATAAATTTTAAAAACACTCATGAAAGAAGTATACATTGTTAGTAAATGGTGCTAATGTCAATATTTGCCAATATAATACAAATATACTTAAGAGTCAATTATATATTACATGAAGATAATAAACCCCTTAACATTGAATCTAGCTCTGTATTGCATTGAAAAAGCCTGGAGGGTAAATTATAGCAAGATCATAGAATTATAGTATTTTATAGGAAGTATCATTCATCACATTCATTTATTCAGTCAGCATTTTTAAAGTGTCCACTGTGTCTTCTGCTGCTGCTGCTGCTGCTGCTGCTAAGTCGCTTCAGTCCTAAAGAAACACAGAAGATTATGACTGAATCTATGAATGATGTTATTGGACATTTTTAATTCCACTGGAGCCCTGAGCTTCTCTAAGGCAAGAATCACTTTAATCTGTTCTTGACCAGTGTTCTGCGCTCAGTCGTGTCCGACTCTTTGCAATCCCATGGTCTGTAACTGGGCAGGCTCCTCTATCCATTGAATTTCCCAGGCAAGAATACTGGAGTGGGTTGTCATTTCCTTCTCCAGGGGATCTTCCCAACCCAGGGACTGAACTGGTGTCTCCTGCATTGGTAGGTGGATCCTTTTACCACTGAGCCACCTGGGAAGCCCATTCTTGACCAATAGCATGAAGTAAATAAATCATTAAGAGAACAGACAATAACTCAAGAAGAAATATTGAGTCAATAGATGATACATGAAGATAGAAAAACCTCCCACTTTTCAGATGCATTGCATTTGTAGTAGCTGAAGAAATGGGGATTCTTCCTAAGGTGAGTCCTCATCAGCCTTTCCAGAGTGTTTTAACAACACCTTCCTGACATGCTAGCTTTCCACCGTACTTGGTTTGCCCAGCACCTCCTATTCTTTTGGTTTCTGTGCTACCTCTGTTCTGTATAATATATCCTCAGTCAGACATTCTTCACACTAGCTTACTCTCAAATCTATAATTTGTTTTGGATGCTTCTGATAAAACAAACCTTCCTATTCAAGGCAGACCCATAGAACTCGCTTTGGCTTCAGAATGGAAGAAACGTTGAGCACAAATAGCTGTAGAAAATTCTTCAGATTTCCCTGGCAGTCCAGTGGTTAAGACTTTCACTATGGAGAGCCCCAGTATGATGGAGGGGGAACTAAGAGCCCATAAGCCATGCAGCATGGCCAAAAAGAAAAGAAAATTCTACCTACAAAAGTCTAGATTGTGCCTTAGCAAAGCTGACTTCCATCCAAATCCAAATGAGGATACAATAATATTTCCCAGAACTATTGATGATGCGCTTGACCACATGACTGCTTTGACTAATGGGCATTACTGATATGACAGAGTAAACACATGAGAAATAAATGTTGACAGTTATATGTCACCAAGATAAAATAGTGATTTGTTACACAGTATTATTGTGGCAATAGCAACTGAAATGTGGAATAAGACTATAGGCTATCTCTGAATGCTTTCTGAGTCCCATATATTGGTGAAAGCCATAGACAAATATTGCTTGAATTTTTTCTAGAGCTATGCTTTCCAGGTACATAGTATTTTAATGCTGAGTTATATAGCATTCTCTAGAGTTATAGCGCTACATGTGTGCTAAGTCACTCCAGCTGTGTCCAACTCCTTGTGACCCCACGAACTGTGGAGCACCAGGCTCCTCTTTCCGTAGGATTCTCCAGGCAAAAATACTAGAGTGGGTTGCCATGCCCTCCTCCAGGGGATCTTCCTGATCCAGGGATGGATTCCATAGTTCCTACACTGCAGGCAGATTCTTTACCACTGAACCACCTTGGAACTCCACATATAATGTTACATGTGATATTATATAATACATATAAATAAAATGCTAAAGTTAACCATTTAATTTCAGATACTTTGTTCTAAATCATATCTAAAATGCTAAGGAGTATATTAAATTTTATTACATTTAAATGTAATATATTTACATATAATATATAATAAATATATCCCATGCATTTATTATTATATACCATTAATATAGCATACATTATATACATATAAATATTCATCTATATAAGTATGAGTGCTATGAGTGCCTGCATTCTAAGTCACTTAAGTCATGTCCGACTTACTGTGACTCTATGGACTGTAGCCCACCAGGCTCCCCTGTCCATAGAATTTTCCAGGCAAAAAATTGGAGTAGATTGCCATGCCCTCCTCCAGAGGATCTTCCTGACCCATGAGTCAAACCCATGTCTCTTATGTCTCCTGCATTATAGGTGGATTCTTTACCACTAGCACCATGTGGGAAGCCCCTCTAACTAAGTATAAAGGGGTGAAAAAACATAAGTTATATAGAGAATGGCCTATGGAAGAGCAAGGGCAGAAACAGGGGGCCAGTTGGGATACTTGCAATATATTAGGCAAGAGGTAAATTTAGCTTGTTGGCCTCCCTGGTGGCTCAGCAGTAAAGAATCTGCCTGCCAAACAGGAGACTCAGATTCAATCCCTGAGTTGGGAAGACCCTCTGAAGAAGGAAATGGCAATCCACTCCAGTATTCTTGCATAGGAAATCTCATGAACAGAGGAGCCTGGTAGGCTGCAATCTACTGGGTCAAAAAGAGTTGGACACGATTCTGAAACAACAAACTTGGCTTGTAGCAGTGTGGTGTTAATCATGATATCAATAGTTATGGGTGGTGAGGAGTGATCAGTGTAGTCGCTCGGTCCTGTCCGACTCTGTGACCCTATGGACTGCAGCACGTTAGGCTTCCCTGTCCATCACCTGTTCCTAGAGCTTGCTCAAACTCATGTCCATCCAGTCCGTGATGCAGTCCAACCATCTCATCTTCTGTTGTCCCCTTCTCCTCCTCCCTTCAATCTTTCCAAGCATCAGGGTCTTTTCTAATGAGTCAGTTCTTCCCATCATTTGGTCAAAGTATTGGAGCTTCAGCTTCAGCATCAGTCCTTCCAGTAAATATTCAGGGTTAATTTCCTTTAGGATTGATTGGTTTGACCTCCTTGCAGTCCAAGGGACTCTTGAGTCTTCTCCAACACCACAGTTAAAACCATCAATTCTTCAGTGCTAAGCTTTCTTTATAGTCCAACTCTCACATCCACACATGACTACTGGAAAAACCATAGCTTAGCCTATACAGACCTTTGTCTGCAAAGTAATACCTCTGCTTTTTAATATGCTGTCTAGGTTGGTCATAGCTTTTCTTCCAAGGAGAACACATCTTTTAGTTTCATGGCTGCAATCACCATCTGCAATGATTTCAGAGCCTGAGAAAATAAAGTCTGTCACTGTTTCCCTTGCTTCCCCATCTATTTGCCATGAAGTGAGGGGACTGGATGCCATGATATTAGTCTTCTGATTGTTGAGTTTTAAGCCAACTTTTTCACTGTCTTTCACTTTCATCAAGAGGCTCTTAGTTCCTCTTGGCGTTCTCCCATAAGGGTGGTGTCATCTGCATATCTGAGGTTATTGATATTTCTCCCAGCAATCTTGATTCCAGCTTGTGCTTCATCCAGCTTGACATTTTGCATGATGTACTCTGCATATATGCTAAATAAGCAGGGTGACAATATACAGCCTTGATGTACTCCTCTCCCAATTTGGAACCAATCTGTTGTTCCATATCCAGTTCTAACTGTTGCTTCTTGACCTGAATACAGGTTTATCAGGAGGCAGGTAAGGTGATCTGGTATTCCCATCTCTTTAAGAATTTTCCACAGTTTGCTGTGATCCATGCAGTCAAGGCTTTAGCATAGTCAATGAAGCAGAAGTAGATGTTCTACTGTAATTCTCTTGTGTTTTCAATGATCCAACGGATGTTGGCAACTTGTCCTCTGGTTCCTCTGCCTTTTCTAAAACCAGCTTGAACATCTGGGAGTTGTTGGTTCACATATCACTGAAACCTAGCTCAGAGAATTTTGAGCATTAGTTTGCTAGTGTGTGTGACGAGTGCAGTTGTGTGATAGTTGAACATTCTTTGGCTTTGCCTTTCTTTGGGATTGGAATAAAAACTGACTTTTCCAGTCCTGTGGCCACTGCTGAGTTTTCCAAATTTGCTGGCATATTGTGTGCAGCACTTCCACAGCATTGTCTTTTAGAATTTGAAAAAGTTCAGCTGGAATTCCACCACCTCCACTTGCTTTGTTGTAGTGATGTCCCCTAAGGCCCACTTGACTTCACATTCCAGGATGTCTGTGTCTAGGTGAGTGTTCAAACCATCATGGTTTTCTGGGTCATTAAGATCTTTTTTGTATAGTTCTGTGTATTCTTGCTACCTTTTCTTAATATCTTCTGCTTTTGTTAGGTCTATACCATTTCTGTCCTTTATTGAGCCAATCTTTGCATGGAATATTCCTTTGATGTCTCTAATTTTCTTGAATAGATCTCTAGTCTTTTTTCTTCTGTTGTTTTCCTCCATTTTCTTGCACTGATCTGTGAGGAAAGCTTTCTTATCTCTCCTTGCTATTCTTTGGAACTCTACATTCAGATGGATATATCTTTCCTTTTCTCCTTTGCCGTTTGCTTCTCTTCTTTTCTCAGCTATTTTTAAGGAATCCTCAGACAACCGTATTGCCTTTTTGCATTTCCTTTGATTGGGGATGGTTTTGATCACTGCCTCCTGTACAATATTGTGAACTTCCATCCATAGTTCTTCAGTGAGGAGTGCTAAAATGCATTTTAAAGGAAGAAACTGCAATATTATTGAGTCTCTCAAGACTTGGAAATATTTTGCAATGACTGATGATCTGGTAATAGTAACTGTTCATCAAATGCATAGATAAGTTTTGCAGGATGAGAGCAGTAAAGAGCAAGGAATCTAGCGGTTTTGACTTAAGGGGCACTAAATAAGATTGAGATTATAAGGAGGATATCGGCTGCACATGTTTATTTTTATTTCTGAGCAGAAGAGGAAAGAGCCTGAAGATTTCGCTAATAATTTATTCATGTGCTGGCGTTGCTGACATGGAATTTATTTGTTAGCCAGACTTCTCTTTTCTTGACAAACCCATCAGTTGTCAAATTGCTTTTGCTGTTAAGCAGACTTTTCTCAAACCACATTTTATTTAATCATTTCAGGAAGGATGACTTTTCCCCCCCTTTTAAAACATTCTTAGTCCCAAATAAACCTTTGCTATTGTTTCTTAAAATTACAGGTTTTCTACGATCCCTCCTTCCCACATCTTTCAATTTCTTTAAGACACAATATTTGTAGTGAAATGTCTCTCCCACTTTATGTCTTCTTTTCTTTTGGTCTTAGCTACCTACTGTGTTTGCTCTGATTTAGCTTTCATTATCCTTAAATAGAAGTGTCCAAGACTGTGTTTTTCAGATAGGAAGAAAAATTACCTCTCAATTCTAAAACTAGTATCACTTCTTGCTAGATTGTTGTCTCCTTGTTCAAAGTCCATGGCAAGTCTGGATAAAGCATGTCCATTTCAGAGTTATGACTCCTGTTGCTTTGCTCTTTGAACCATGTAGAAATACTATAATAGGACAGCTTCCAGGATACAGGTCCGAGAGTACAGCTGATTGACACCTCAAGGTAAACGGAAAGGTAGAAGCAATTCAGTTTAATGTTCACCTTCTTACTAGAGAATCTGTGCCTATAGTTGTGGAAAATGTCATTAATTTAACATGTTTCCTATAGTTTTGCTAGACTTCTAACCTTCTTCATGCATTTGAGGGCAGTAGGCAGGGAAAAAAATTGGTAGTTTACAACTAGATTTCTGTAATGTAAATCTTAGCACTTTTTCTTTAATCCCCTCCCTTTTTTCTAGCTACTCAAAGGCTTTCTTTTCATTCCCTCCAAGACAGTGTGTTTGGAAAGTAATTCCTAGAATATATTAGCAATATGAATTATTCATTTCTCAGAATTAAACAATTTTAATAACTGAATTTTAATCAACTTTTTAAATGTGCTATTTTAAGATTATTGAAGGCCACAGAAACAAGAAGAAATAATAAACCATTCAGTCAACTAAGGTACTTTCAGAGGAATCTGGCCCTGAGGCCAGAGAGAAATATCAACAGATTAAAAATTAACCTAAGGAAAGATTCCATCAATGTTATCCCCATCTATTACAGATTATATCTTTATTGTTATCATTTATTTTATATTGATTGATTGCAAAAATCTTAAATTTATATATGTTTAGCTTATTCACATTTTGAGAGATCAATATTAATCTTTAAAAGTGTACCATGACTTAAAACATAACAATAAGCATAATTGAACTGTAAACAACTTATTTTAACTGATTAATTAATGCAGCTGGAAAAATTTCCCCATCAGAAAAATAATCCCAAGGATATTTTCATATTTTACAGGTAATCTAAAGAAAGCATCTCAATTATTCTAATCTTTATTTGGAGGGATTCATTAAAAGTAATTTTTATAGCAGTAAACTTATAATAGCTTCAACATGTAAAGAACATATTCAGATGTTTAAGAATTTGAACATTTGCACTGATGGGCAACTTTTGTTACAACATCATATGTGCCAAGAATCAAGATGCCTTTGGAGAATCCAGCTTCACAATTCTTGCAGACTTGTTCAGTGTACCCAAATCAATCACATATAGCTATAATTCACCATTACTGACAACAGAGAAGAGAGCAAATCATGAATAAAATCTAAAGAAAGAAAGTTTGGTGAACAGCTAGGAAAACAGTGAACCATTTAATTCCTATTGATACAGCTGGTGGCCCAATAAATCTCAGACATATTTTACAGTGGATGCATCACTGGAGTGAGCATTGCTGACTACAAGGGGACAGCTACTTCAAGCTGTAATTTCAGTAGTGCTGACCCTTGCCAAAGCATGATATGAATGAATTCTGTCTAATCACAAGCAAACTCATTATATAACTCTTTCTTTTCCTGTTCTTTTATCTACTTCTCCATGAGTCACAAATAACATATCTTTCCATCCTTAAATGGCTTCTCACAGATGCACATTCATAATCAACACAATACCAGATCATTCATACCACAATATATGTGACTAATGAAAACAAGTATATTTAACTGCCTTAAAATGATTAAATGTTATAATAGAGTTAAATCATGAGTTTAGAAAATTAATCCCTTATGTTGTCATTTCAAACAACGCACAGATTTTTTTTTTGAGAGTGTAGGGGACCAGTTCTAGGACCGTTACCAATGGCCCTAAAATCTGACTTAATACACAGTTATATATCTTACCTCTGTTTTTTTTATAAAATATTTTTCTTTTTACACATCTGTGTGAACATAAGGGAATTAGAGATCACAGCTTAGTACACTGTCATAATGAATATGAAATACTGAAGTTTAGTTTACATGCAAAATTATTATCATTGTCATTCTTTTCAAAGAGACAATGATCTCATCATTTGCTTAACTGAATTACTATATTGATCTTGTATATGCCCTAACACATGACATACCTCCACAATTGCACATCTTTCTAGAAGGGACACCTATGTGTTCCATGCACTTTTAATGTTCTATCACATTGTTGAATCAAGCCTCTTACTTCTTGGTCAGTGAGACAGGAGACTAAGTCTACTATAAATATTTTAACAAAGAATTTGCCCTTGGTTAATTACAGTAAATAAAAAAAGCAAGATATTGATGGACTTCTGGAAAGTAAACTTGATGTACAAGTTTATCTTTGAATTAATCACATGCTTGCTGTACCAAGACAGTGATTTAAAAAAAGAAAGAAAACTCAGTTTCCTTTCTATCCATATCTGATTTATCACAATTCTATGCTCTTAAAGGGAATATAGCTGTGATACCCTATTGATTTGCAATAATTCCTGTTTAATAATAGACAGGTTCTATTGACTTCTAACTCAGTACAGAGCATTATAAGCATGCTCCATGAACTGTTTTACATTACCTGTACAGCAATCCTATGAAGTAGGCACTATTTACTTTTCAGATGCAAAAACTGTTTAGAAGGGTTAACTAATTAAGATGGTGAATATTAGTACCACTTTCGGTTGACAAAAAGTGGTGTCTTTTATGAAGACAAAGTGGGCCTTTTTATTAATACTACAGTATGTCGCCACTATGTAAATGCTTAAGGTCTTGATGAAGCAGGAAATACCTTACACGTTGGATTATTTTCATTCTCCATGAGAGCTTACCAGAGGTGTAATTCAACCTCTGGTAAGTTCTTTATGCCATGAGTCATGAAGACTATGTCTGTATTACAGTATTTTGATTTTTAAGAAGTCCAATTAGATAAACGTTTTAAAAATTTATCTTAGTAATAACATGGAGTTCTTAGCTTTCTTTAAAATAAAATGAGTCATTGAAATAAGGACACATGTACTTCATTGAAAGGGTTTATTGACCTTGTGATCCATTTCTGTGAGATCTATGGAAACCTTAGAAAGATTTTCAGGTTTCCTACCCTGAGTTGCATCATATATTCAGGAAAGAAAGTTTTCAGCTATCATCACCCTCATTTGTAGCAGTGGTGTATTGAGCAAGCACATCTTTTACATCCTGTATTCTCTGGTAGATGCTAGAAACCTTTTTTTTTTTTTTTTCCAGAAACTGTCCATTTGACGAAGTTTCATAGTACAGTTCACAAAGTTCAGAATCTAGACCAAGGTCAACATGTTTATTTACCACAGTGTTTTCCTATGTAGCTTTTCTAGGATGAATTTCTTCATGATTTACTTTCTATTACTACCCCTCACTCTTCTTTATTGTATTTTAATTTATTTATTATTTATTTATCATGGCACCTTTATCATTGTCCATCATTTTGAGGAGGCAGGGTGGTGATCAAACGTCTTTGAAGTTCTAAAGTTTCACTGCAGCTAACTCACTTCACTAAGGCTATTAAAGTAACTCTCTGATTCACTCATTTTTTGTAATAAGACTTTGTACAAAACCAAACTTCCCAGTCAGGATGGCAAGAGAGGAAGAAGGTCTTTGTGGCTATTGTCATGTAACTAAGAAAGCTTGAATTTTGATTAGGCTTGTTGGGTGCCAAGTGCAGAGGTTCTGTTGCTTGCACCTGCAGAGCCTGGAGTTTTGGGTAAAGAACCTTTAATTATCTTCATCCTGAAATGACTGGCTAAACAATGACAGGAAATATCCCACTGAGTAAATGAAAAGGGAAGACTCCTTTTCTATGAGCATCTAATCACACAGGTGCTAAATATCCCTTCTTGACCCTTTCACTGCTGGTCTTCCTCATCATCTGTTCTTTGCTGTTTCCTGCATTTGTCTAATAACATTCATCTGAAACTATACAATTGCTTCAGTTTATAGCCATATACAACTTGATACAAGGGTAGGATGCCTAATTTCAGCATTGCAAAGGAATCAGTCTATTCCAGAGGATGCCACTGTACTCATGAATTCGAGGAATCCAAGTAATCACCTTCTTTGCCGCTTTGGTGTAATTTAAAAAGTTACATTTGACTAGAACAGCAACAACAACAAATAGATTTCCATAGAAAGGAAAAAAAAAATAGTTCCAGAAATAAAAATGCTTGCATATGCACATGTTTACACTCCTACTCCCACTTCTATTCCAGGACCAAAATTCACAGAACAACACAGTATGGTGGGGAAAGAAATAAGCTCTGGGAGCAACTACTCAGGGTTTATCACTTGATTGTCTTTTCTAGGAAGAGCCCAAGATGATTTCCTAAAACATGGACATTTCAGGGGAAGCTGAGTGCTTTGTACAACTTTACTGAGCACACATAAAATTCACTGTTATAGCTCCAGTTAGAGATGTACTTAGCCATAATTGTTGTGAGGTATATATTTCTGGTAAAAAAAAATGGCCATATCCTTCTGATGCAAATAATTACATTACATAAAACTCGTTAGCACCTTATAGCTCATGAGCACAGAAGTTAGTTAAAGCAGTGATGACAGTAGACTTGAAAAGTCATGTATCACATAACAGAGGATGCGGAATAGACCTTAGACATCTACTTCTCCTACTGTCCAAAATATCCAGAATATGCCCCACAGAATATTTGGCCCTCAAGAACTCAGTATAAATGCTCTCTAATTCTGTGGTCTCATAAATTTGGAAAAGCTCCATACTGTGAGATTCACAAGGAATACATGAGCATCACAGTCTCTGAGATATGCTCTAGAAAAGAAAACTATTGGGTTTGATTAGACATTTCAGTGGCCACAGAACTCTTATTTATACAAAGTAATAGGATTCAGAATGGTGTAAACTTGGAATTTCACTAAACATGTCTTCTCACTGCCAGTTAACTCAAATGAGTTGACTCAAGTCCAGTGCGGCCAATGATCTATTTAATTACATTTTCTCTCAATTCCTGCCTTCTCTATGGATTGGCCAATGATTTTCTCATCATCCTAAAGATTATTACAACAGGCTTCTAGCCATTCTGCCAGTTTCCTCTCCTGCCTCTATGCAGACCATGTTCCACACAGTGGCCAAAAATCTGTATAAAATGCTAATCAACTCATGTCATACATCTGCTCAAAATCTCCACAACCTCATCTTAGAATAAAATTCAAAGGCTTTACCATCAACTACCAGACCTTCTGAATCTGAGTTCCAGCTGCCTATCCACCTTCTCTTCTGGATTCTTCTGCTCACTTAATCTGCTCAAGTCACATTGACTGTTTTGCTGCTCCTCAAACCTGTTAAGCATGTTTCTACCTCAGTAGTTTCCCCTCAGGGTCTTTGAGTTTTCTTTTTTTCTTTTATTTTAATAATTTTCTATAGAAAACTATATGATTTCTTTCCTCACATCGTTTAATTCTCTGCTCAAAATCTCTTCTTTATCAATAAGTAGCTCTGTAACTCCACCACATAAAATAACCCACCTTGCATTCCTTTTTCTTTCATCTTGCTCAGTTTCCATCTTAGTTTGTATCACTCCCTTACTGGTTCTTTATTTACTGTTTGCACATTCATGTACATGTATGCATACATACAGACTCAAGGATCTTAGTCTCATGAGGCCCGGGATGTTATATTTTTTATTACTGTAGTCTTCAGTAAAAAGTACCTGTTGAGTTGATGAAGGAATGAAGAGTAAATAAAGGGGTGGATCTGCTTCCTCTTGTACAGTCATTTTCAAAAAAGGCAGAATAATATGCATAAGGATTCATTCGTGTCCCAAAGAAAAATCAATACTGTTTTCAAGTTCAAGTTTATAATTTTAGCCTCAAAATGAAATGTATTTGAAAATTCCCTCTCCATATTGATTACTTACACCCCATGGCCCTTTAATTCTCTAACACATAAAACACTCTCAGGACCTTTTCTTACTCACAGTGTTAATTCCTATTTCATTCTTTATGTAAGCCTCCATATGTCATTTTAGTATCTTTCTGTTTTTCAGTGTCCATTTCAGCAGCCTGTGAACCCTCTAGACAACATGATCATGTCCCTTTAACTTGTATGTTTACCAAGTGTTGAGCTAAATGCACACTGTACTGCATAAAAGGCTTTTAATGACAAATTAGATTTTTATTTAGGTTCATTACGCCTGGGTTTTCAGGCCATGTTCTGGATTTCATGATTTTGTTTGTAATGAGTCATGGCCCCCTTGACAGACAAGGGAGTAATTAAACGAGCTAGGTTTTCAATAGAAACTTGTGATGGATCTCCTGTTGCATATGTTATTTCATCTCCAATAATAGTTGGATATCATAAAAGATTATGGTCTCATAGGGTGACAGAGAGAGAAATACATGAAAGTCTGTGAGAACAGAGTGAAAATACAATCTTACCTATATCTCTTACAAGCAAAACAATGTCATAATAATTGACAATAAGTGGGTTTTTATTTGTAGATATCTTTTGTATTGTTATTGCCTTATAAGAGGGGGTGTGCATCTTTACCTAACAAAGTTAAAACTTATTAAGTGGTTCTTCATGTTGAATTAGAGAGTATGTATGTGTTTATATTTGTGTATATATAAATGTGCTTATGTATATTCTTTTATTTCCTTATTCAAACTTTTCAAATTTTTTGCCAAGTTATTAGCAAAACATCTATAAAAATATTTCTTTTCAAATATCTTTCTAATTGAGTCTACTATTAAAAATAAAAATACCATAAAGAAATAGAGGTGCTATAAATTCAAAGTAAAGTATCACCCTTAACAATAAATGATTAATCTGCTCAGGTATTTTTAAAAGGAAAGACAGTTCTGTTGGAAGAGGGTTTACAGTTTTTATATTCACTACATATTGAAAAATCATTATTGCTTTCTAAAGAAACTTGAAATATATCCAAGGTGCACACCTAGTCAAGTCTTTTGTCTGAATAAATTAGTATTTGCATATTCCACGTTCCTGTTATATTGAACTTTCTCATAGTGTTATTGAAATATGTACTTTGCTAAATGTAGACTGGTAGAAAAGAAAATATTTATGGAAAAATAGAGGCATACAAAACTGGAAAAATAAAAAATAGGAAAAATCTAGATGACCTTGCAATTGGTGATGACCTTTTAGATACCAAAGGCGTAATTCATGGGAAAAAAAATAGTTGATAAATTGATTAGAATTTTTGGCTCTGTGAATCACACTATCAAGATAATGAAAGTACAAGCCACAGACTGAAAAATATTTGCAAAAGATGCATCTGATAAGAGACTGTTCTCCACAATATATAAAGAATACTTAAAACTCAATAAAAAATAATGTAAACAATTGAAGCAAAAAGTGGACCAAAGAAGATGTATAGATGACAAAGCAGCACATAAAAAGACACTTCACATCATGTCATTAGTGAAATGCAAATTAAAATAGAGATACCACTACAAACCTACTAGGATGAATAAAATCTGAAACACTGACTCCAAATGCTGATGAGAACATGGAACAACAGGAATTCTCATACGTAGTTGGTAGGTATGCAAACTTTGTAAGGCAGTTTGTAAGTTTCTTACAAAACTAAATATATTCTTATCCTATACTCTAGCAATTGTACTTCTTGCTATTTACCCAAAGGAGTCGAAAACTTACATCCACACAGAAAAATGGATGTTTATAGTGGCTTTCCATGTGATTGCCCATGCTTAAAGCAACCAAGAAATTCTTTAGCAGGTGGATGGATAAATAAACTGTGGTACATACAGACAATGAAATATTATTCAGTGCTAAAATGAAATGAAAAGACATGGAGAAAACTTAAATAAAGTATATTACTAAGTGAAAGAAGCCAGTATCAAGCCAATATGAAACATATGAAACATGTTATATGACCCCAACTACATGACATTCTGGAAAAGGCAAAACTATTAACAGAATTAAAAAATCAGT
This sequence comes from Ovis aries, assembly GCF_016772045.2. Lineage (NCBI taxonomy): Eukaryota > Metazoa > Chordata > Mammalia > Artiodactyla > Bovidae > Ovis > Ovis aries. Next base: position 47,381,820 of record NC_056054.1, on the reverse strand, counting down.
GGTTGACAGTAGAGGGGGAGTAAAAATGAGTAAGCAGATTTAGGAGCATTTAAAAATAGAATTTTAAAGGCAGTGAAAATATTTTAAATAAAACAGCTTATGCGTACAACTCCTAAACTCATCTACTTAACTGTTGAACCCATCTTAGTCAATGGATATTTCTAACCTTCTACCTAAGCCAAATAAAATTACCCTCTTTTTTTTTTTTTTTTACATCTATCAAAAAATCCTGTTGGCTCCAACTTTGCAACATACCTCAAAGCCAGTAACTTTCCACTACCTCAGGTGCTACCACCGTAGTCTGAGCTGTCAACATCACTTGCCTTACTTACTGTAGCAGCTTTCATCCTGGCCTCATGATAATCTTTTCTCAACACAGCAGCCTGAGTGATGTGATACTACTAACACATAAATATGGGATTTAGAAAGATGGTAATGATAACCCTGTATGCGAGACAGCAAAAGAGACAGATGTATAGAATAGACTTTTGGACTCTGAGGGAGAGGGGGAGGGTGGGATGATTTGGGAGAACGGCACTGAAACATGTATCTATCATGTAAGAAACGAATTGCCAATCTATGTTTGATACAGGATACAGGATGCTTGGGGCTGGTGCACGTGGATGATCCAGAGAGATGATATAGGGTGGGAGGTGGGAGGGGGGTTCAGGATTGAGAACTCATGTACACCCGTGGCGGATTCATGTCAATGTAAGGCAAAACCAATACAGTATTGTAAAGTAAAATAAGGTAAAAATAAAAATTTTTTTAAAAAATAAAACAAAAGCCAGATTATGCCCCCCCTCTGTAGTGGTTCACCATCTCATTCAGAGTAGAAACCAAGTCCTTAATATTGCCCTCAAGGTCCTATCTAATCTTCCATCCTTTGGCTCCATACATTATTCAGGGTTCTCACAGAAAAATAAAAACAATATTTATGTGTGTATCTACATATACGTACATACACACAAACATATATGCTGCTGCTGCTGCTAAGTCGCTTCAGTTGTGTCCAACTCTGTGCGACCCCATAGACTGCAGCCGACCAGGCTCCTCTGTCCCTGGGATTCTCCAGGCAAGAATACTGGAGTGGGTTGCCATTTCCTTCTCCAGCAAACATATATACACACATGTATATGTTAATCCCTCAGTCGCGTCTGTCTCTTTGTGACCCCATGGACTGTAAGCCTGCCAGTCTCCTCTGTCCATAGAATTCTACAGGCAAGAATACTGGAGTGAGTAGCCATTCCCTTCTCCTATGTTGCAATGAATATTTTTAAGCATCATTTTGTGCCAGGCACTGTGCTTTGACTTCTGAATAAACAGAGATAAATCAGATATTTATCCTATCTTTAGGCAGCTGACAAGGAAGCCTGGTGTATCCATCATTACAAGACACAAAATGTATGTTATGAGAGATTTAGAGAAACTATTCTGAAAAAAGGAGAGCTATTTCCTGCCAGAGCAACAAGGAAGAGTAAGGAGATAATGACCCCAAAATTTGGGCCTTGAATCTGTGGAAATGGGAAAGGATAGCATTCCAGGTAGAAGGAAACACATTTTTAAAATATCACTAACATGATAGGGAGTAAGGAAAAACAGAATAGGAAGAGTTCAGACTTTGAGTCAACATGCCTGACATGAAATCCAGACTCTGCAGCTAAGTAGCTGTGTGACCTCAGACAAATTATTTAACCTCTCTGAGTTTCAGTTCTCACATTTGTAAAATTGGGATAATGCCATCTAGCTTAGAGCATTACTGTGAGGAAATCATGAACATAAAGCACAGAGCCACCATGACTGGCTCCCAGCTGTCACTCAGTGAATGAGAGCTATTATTGAAGTGCAGTTTGACTGGAGTACAGATGAAGTGTTCCCCTCAACAATGCCATTTTTCCAATAGGAAGCAAGGCCAAAATGTATTGCATTTACTCTGCACTCCCTAGGAACATTTGTCTATTGTCCAACTTGAAAAATGAAGCTGAAAATGACTAGTCTCATATGAGAAGCTAAACACTGAAAATGTGATGCATTGGTCTATCAGGCATAAGATTGCTTTGAATATAGAAGGAATAAAAATATGTGTGCTATATTTCTGTTGAAGATTATTTTAACTAACCCACCAGTTTCTTTCTTTCTTTGTTTCTTTTTCAGTTGCTCCTACAATTCAGGAAATTAAATCTGGCACCGTGGCCCCCGGACGCAGTGGATTGATAAGATGCGAAGGTGCAGGTGTGCCGCCTCCGGCCTTTGAATGGTACAAAGGGGAGAAGAAGTAAGGACTTTGTGATTATTACTCTGTTTCAAGCACTTTGAGCTAATGTGTTTGTGTTTCGGATATTTACTTTAAGCAGTTTCTTTAACTGGCTTGAATGATTCTTAGCAGCCTTCTCTAGGGCATGAAGAGGCCCACGTGGGAGGGGTGAGTAGCTAATAGCATCTAGAAGAAATGTCCACTTTGGTTTATATGATCTCAGAAATGCCAGCAAATCCCCCATCACTGATGCCTTTCATTTCCACCTCTCCCTTCGGAGCCAGCACACCATTGCTCTTTCTGGAGACCATGTTTACTTGGGAAATAAACCAGCTCTTAAAGGACTTGGGCCCAGCTTCTATGAGAGCACTCCAAAAGCAATCAGAGCTGCTGACTCTGCCTGGCTTCCTTGATCAGCCTAACCCTTTTACCTGCCTCCCTCTCCCTCAAGACATTTTAACATTTTGTTTTTATAGAATATGGCATTTCAGGTATTCTATCACTAAAGGGACTGTAGAGGATAAACTGCATGGCTGAAGGACTAACGAAGGGGATTTTAGGGCTACTCTAACATCAGCTCTATATGAATGTCCCCTTGAGGTGCTTCTGAAAGCCTTAGCAAGAGCTGTTGAACAAGAGAAGACAAGACTTAAGGATTTTCTCTTTACTTTTAACCAGTGGGCTCATTCAGACCTCTTCACCTGTTCTTATCAAACCAACAAAGAAGTATGGGACCCCTGTGGATTAAATGGAAGATATAATACAGAGGAGAGGATATCATCTACTATATATATATATATATATATATATATATATATATGCTTCAAAATTAAGAAGGGAATGTATTCTAGAAAATGTTAGTTTGGACCATATGAAATTTACATTTTTTTTCCGTCAAAAAGGCTAAATATTGGCAATGCCATACTGTTCAACATAAACATATGGGGTTTATTAGGTGTCATGTCTCATAACTAATTATAGCTAAGTGTCTGAACAGAAAACAGGTGAAATCACATAAGAACTTAGATGTTGCCACAATGGATGAAAATAGATGTGACATGAGTAGGTACTTTGTTTCTTAAACTGTAATCAAAAGAGGATTTATGGGAAATATTCTCCTTCAACATCAGCCTTAACAATAAAACAATAAAAGATATCCCCATAACTATCTTATTTGTTTTGGATAACTGAGAGTGGATTCACCTAAAAATTTTTTGCAGTTATTTTATATGCAACCTCTTCTACAATTTGGGCTACTTAATTTCTAATTCTTTTTGCTAATTAATTATTGTTTTTATTAATTTGAAATGTTGGTGGCTTTTGGAAGCTCCCCTATATTTTTATATACCTAAAATTAGGTAAACTCATCTGTGGTCACCCTCATCCCAACCCTACAAGATTATATATCTGGCAATATAACCTTCCTCAGATTCTGATAATCCAAATTAAGTTTTCAGTTTGTGATGATCAATAGAGGTAAACATCTAGAAGCATGGTTCTCAATCCTTTGAAAATATGAAACCCTTTGTTCAAATATAATCCTTTTCGAAAGCCCACTGAGTAATATCTGTGAAAGTAGGGGTAAATGGAGTCTCAATTCTTCTATCTCCTCAGAGCCCCCCTTCCATTAGGATGTCCTTGTAATTCCTTCCCCCATCCCTGGTTCTCCACAAAGCACACTTTTTAAAAAGTAGCTTAAATTATTTTACATATCTTTCAAATTCACTTTTGAAACTGTGTCATGCCTTTCTGAAAGGTTAATGAGCAGGATTATTCTTAGTAGCACAAGTGAGAACTCATTTGTTAGAGTCCATTTTATTTCTACTTTTTTTTTTTTTTTTTTTTTTTTGCTATATCTCTGTCTACCACTTTCCTAAATTCAGTGACCATTGTTAAAAAGACTACAACAATCCTCATCCCACTTGCTTGGCCTATACCAAAGATAGAAAAGAGCCAAGTGGTGTCTGCAGTTGTAGCTTCAGTGTTTTGTTTTGTTTTGTTTTGTTTTCCTCAAGTGGGGAGATGGACTATTTAACTTTTCAAAGGAGTTTAGAACCGCTGCTAAAATAGGTTGATTAATTCTCCCCAATAAGAGCCCTTCCCTAATACACTCATTCACAGAAAAAAATCTAGCAGCTGTGAAAATCAAATGCACTTTCAAAGGCAAATATATATTTTATTTAAGAATGAAGCATACATTTACCATTTGTTAGAGTTGTATTTGAAGAAATATCCAAATTCTCAAATACCACTAGAATATATAAATCTATCTTCTCAAAATTACAAAAAAGCAAATTTGAATATATATAGGGAGTGAGAGAAAGAAAACTGCTGGTCGAATGATTGTTGTTACACTCACTAAGTGCATCTACCATGCTACCTTCAGGGCCCAGCGCATTTAAAATATTTATTTTATCAAAAGGAAAAGCTATCTATGTGATAAGCACTTGCTATTTAACATTAACCCATTTTATTTTCACAATAAACCTATAAGAAAGATAATATTTTTATCCTTACCTTTTGCTGAAGAGAAATCAAAGCACAGTGTATTTATAATAAGTACTTTGCACAAGTCTATAGTTAATGACAGAGCTGGAATTTGAACCCAAGAAGTCTTGCAAATATTCAGATGGAGTTCATGGATTTAACCTCTATACTGTGACACCTAGTATGATCATGGGACCTCAGGATCTATCAAAATTAATTTGAAATGTCAATGTTAAATGCCAGGATAAAGGCATTTCAGGTAACTTATCAGCAAAATAAGACTGAACATAGAAACACTCGCTTATACTTTCTCAGTTGGTTTAGTCAAAGGCACAGAAATAATGGAGTCAAGGTAACTAGACAGAAAAGAAACAGATATAGCATGTTTTCAGGTTGTTTTCTTGACCTCAAAGTTGTTAACAGAAGCATGAGCCTGTCAGAGACTCTCTTGGAACAGAGCAGAGTTTTTACAAGATCTGGAGAAGTTTTATTTTCTTAGTTTTATTTCCTTTTATACTTGAGGCTTGAAAAATATTCAGAAATAACTTACTCTCTTCATATACTTTTGTGCATACATGCTCAGTTATGCCCAACTCTCTGCTACCCCATAGCCCACCAGGCTCCTCTGTCCATGGAATTTTTCAGGCAAGAATACTATAGTAGATTGCATTTCCTACTCTAGGGGATCTTCCTGACCCAGGAATCAAACTCGTGTCTCTGGCAGCTCCTGCATAGGCAGGTGGATTCTTTACCCCTGGCACCACCTGGGAAGCTCATGTACTTTAAGAGATGTTTCTAAAAATTCATCTTGCTTAAGTCAAGATTTTCAAAGCCAGATTTTCACTCAGATAAATAAATATGAGCAAATAAACACAAACAAATAGGAGGAAATACCTGATCATTTCTAATCTTATCTTTGCCTATAGTTGTACCATATCCTGTAAAATCCTCTTCTGTGCATTGAGAATAATCTGCTTGAAAACTTAAAAAAAAAAAAAGAGATCTTGTAAAATTAAGCACAATTTAAAGACAAGGAAGAAACATTACCAAGGATAAATTACTTCCCAGGACCTTTACATTCTATCTCATTTATTCTTCAGACCTCTCTGAGGTATGATTTATTATTTTCAATTTACTGAAGACAAAACTAAAACATAAGAAACTTAACTTGTCCAAGAGCAGTCACATAAAAGATGCTATCAGGACACATTTTACGTTTGTCAGCCTCTCAACCTATGTTCTGTCCTTTGTTTACATTGCCATTATTAGTTTTCTGTTGCTAAGTAACAACCCAAATTTAGCATCTTCAAACAGTAAGCTTTTGTTATCTCAGTATGTCTGGGTCAGGAATCCAGGAGCATTCTTGGTGGAATTCCTAGTGGGGTATGGCTCAGGGTCTCTCACCTGGTTCCCATCAAATGTCACCTGGTGCTGATCCTCTGAAGGCTTCACTAGGACTGGAGGATCAGCTTCTAAGGCGGCTCACTCCCGTGTCCCACAAACTGGTGCCTGTTATTGACAGATTATTGTTTAGTCATAGTCATTGTCTTGTCCAATTCTCTTGCAGCCCCGTGGACTGCAGCCTACCAGATTCCTCTGTTCATGGGATTTCCCAAGCAAAAATTCTGGAATGGGTTGTCATTTCCTTCTCCAGGGAATCTTCCCAACCTAGGGATCAAACCCAAGTCTCCTGCCTTGGCAAGTGAATTCTTTACCACTGAGTCACCAGGGAAGCAACCATTACTGACAGAAGGTGTCTGTTAATCACTATATAGATCTCTAAATAGGGCTGCTTGACATCTTTATAACAAGACAGTTGGCTTTCCCCAGAACTAGTGATTCAAGAGAACACCATAGAAGCTGTTCATGACCTAGTCTGAGAAGTCTCTGTCATTTCTGCAATATATTATTGGTTATAAAAGGTGACCCTATTCAAAGCAGGAGAGATTCCAGGGGAACATAAACATTAAGGGGTGAGAACCATCAGATGCCATCTTCAAAGATGTCTGTCACCCTGTCTCCCTTATGAATGATGTAATTGTTTATACATTAGAAATGTTAGCCATTTGACCTTTAGTTTATTGCACTGTTTGGGTAAGCATCATAGCAATGACTAAAGTTATATATTTGTTATGAAGATATTATTTCTTTCTATAAAATAGTCCAGGCTTCCCAAGTGGCGCTAGTGGTAAAAAACCTACCTGCTGATGCAGGAGACGTAACAGATGTAGATTTGATCCTGAGTTGCTAAGATCCACTGGAGGAGGGCCCAGCAACTCACTCCAGTATTCTTGCCTAGAGAATCCCGTGGACAGAGGAGCCTGGAAGGTAATAGTGCATGGGGTCTCAAAGAGTTGGACACGACTGAAGTGACTTAGCACACATAAAATGGTCACTTTTTTTAACACTATAGTGACTTTCAGCATACCTGGCAGGGACAAGTCTAGTATGCTGAATTTTACTCTATGTATAAATACATTATGTGTTAGGAGAACTAGAGTTCAGACTTTGATTATACATAAAACTAAAAATTTAAACATTTTTTTCTCATTTTAAAAATTAATTTATTATAATTGGACACATTATTTTGCAATATTGTGGTGGTTTTTGCAGAGAAGACTGATAAGAAGAAATACACTCCTTATATGTAGTGAAAGGACACTTTAAGTAAATAATGTTTTTGATGACATGAAATTAAGTTGATCTATGGCTGGAGAATAGTACATTCACTTAGGAGTAAGACTAAAAACATAAAGTAAATTTTAATAGCCTAAAATTTAAATAGGTATTACAAAAACATTTTATATCACTTTATGGATATAATAATACCAATTTGACTTAAATAAGAATTTTGTTATTTGTCTGCTTATTTGGATTACCTCCTATTGATTTTTAGCTGTCCTCAAATCCAGGCCTGCAATTTAGAAAGACTTGCCTTCTTATTTTGTATGATGAGTTTAACTGCTCCAGTGTTTTAGAATGATGTATGCTTTATTCACTGCCTATTTTTAAGCAAATGTCCCATTATGGCTATGCTTTTTAGAATTCTTTATTATCAATAAGGTTTTTTCCTAATCATTTATCATAATTTCAGATAAGGATACAAAAGTTACAAATAAGATAAATAAAAATTACATCCATGAATGGAAAACAAATATGTAGTAAAAAATTAAAATGATCAATATATCTGTTAATAGCAAATATATAACTAAAATTGAATATATTTGATGATGAGAACTTATAATATTTTGACTTTTTAAGCAATGAATATCAAATTTAGTCTATGAATTTTTGCCATTCTTTCCTGCAAATATCCATGTCAGCACACCTCTCACTTCAGAATCCTGTAATTTGTTCAGCTTACACCACTGCTTCAAAGGGAATATGATGAGCAGTACCTTATTGCCTGTTTTAAAGGATTTATTATCTGTGTGCGTAAAACATGCATGCGCATGTTACACAATGTACTCAGTTACCACTTAATGGATAGGAAAAGGCCTAAAATCAGCCAGGTGGAGTGTGCCAGGTTCACATTACACAGAAGTATAATGACCTTTTTCAATCAGGGTAGGTTTTCACTTGAGGGAATGATGATTTTTTTTACTGCTAGCTTTACAGAGGTGAGGTAAACTTGGAAAATCATAATGAAGTGGAGTGACCTTTCCTCTCTGTTTTCCTATTCTTTACTACTGGATCGTCTAGACAGGCCATAAATTTCATCTGAGTTAGAAGGAATTTAAGAGGGAGGGTCTTCTTCCTTTCTTTTATTTTCAAGGGAACCAGAAAAATGTGTTAAAATATTTCTCTGTGTCTTCATTGATCCTTTTTTCTTTGCTGTTTTTCATGCAGTTTGTGTGTGTCAAAGTTATGAATACATACATCATATTCGTATAACACTATGATTTTCAAAGCATTTTTATATATGGTAATTTAGAAAAAGAAGGACATGTTTGCATTTCACTTATGATAGAATCAACTCTTTAAGCTTTGGGTGCTACTTGAGAGAGGCAGAAAAAGTAAAAGAAAGAGATAAAGATATAATAGTAACAATTAAAATGGCATGAACTCGCTACTCCACTCATTATATGTTTCAGAAAGACATGCAGTGAGAGACATATTCCTGCTACTCCTTCAATCAGTCTTCATGCCTATTTCCTCTGATAGTGTGAGCATATCTCCATTCTCAGTGAGATTTTCAGGTGGAAAATGTGTGTCTAATATAACATGGTTCTAAAACAAGAATCAACTATTTCATCCAGTGCTCAACCATGGAGAATGAGGTAAAACAGTACTTCACAACTATTTTAGAATACATATCCCTATGAGTGAAATTTAAACCTTAGCAAAACTACCAAAATATGCATACTTATTTGTAAGTTATGTACATGCCTTTCTGAATTAGTATATTGCATACATTAAATGAGCTAAAACAGATAAAATTTAGATGAGATATAAATGAAACTTAAATGGACATTTTATTGTCTTTTTCTTGTACTCTAACAGATCACTGTACTCACCCTGAGGGGCTTGCCTTCCATTCTGGAGACTTTGTGAAATGTGTTAGTTTAAAGTAAGGAAGTCTAGGGAATTGTCAGTGGCAATCCATTGTTGCCTTAGAATTCCACAGACAGAGGAACTTGGAGGACTGCAGTCCATGGGGTCACAAAGAGTTGGACATAGCTGAGCGACTGAACATACACGCAAGGGCAGTTTTAATCGCATGCGACTTTTATCCCACATGCTAATTTTGAAGTCTTACATCACATTATATAATCACTGCATATTATCTTACTCATTCCTTGCATAATTCTAACTAGATTATGCCTAAGAAAAATACAATCTCATAAAGGTAAAATGACTTGCTGAAGGGAATTAAAGAATGGGCAGTAAAAATCTAATTTCAAGGAAAAGTTGGGAGGTTGATGAATATGTTTATGGCCTTTATATTGATGGTTTCACTTTATATTGAGGTTATCCAAACTCATTGCGTAGTATATATAAAATACATAGAATTTTATGTACATCGATTATACCTCAATAAAGTGACCTTAAAATCAAAACAACCACTCCCCTAATTTCCTGACTCTCATGTCAAGATATCCCTCTTCTAGATTTTATACCACAATTTGATTATTCAGAGGGGTCTAGAATTATAATTCTATACACACACACACACACACACTAACACACACACCCTGCCTATCACCCCTCTTGTCCTCTCATTTGCAAGGCTGTTACTATGAGTAAGTCATTACATATGTTGATTTAGAAGGGTACTGGGTCATCTAGATAGGCCATAAATTTCATTACCACCCCACATTAAAAATGATCTTCTCTGCTGACCCGAGATTTTCTTTCTTTGCATCAGGCACTTATCTGTGAGCTAATTTGTGAAATTTGAAAAAGAAATAAGTTCCCGCATCGAAAGAACTTGAATTTCTAATATTATCTCATTATTATGTAGCTGTTTATTTTTATTAGTATATTAATTTCATTCTGATGATATTTCATGCCTTTTTACAACCAAAGTCTTATCAATACAACTTCATCGCCCCTGTGATGACTTATTCATTCAAGGCCAAGTTGATAAAGGGTAAATATCTGAAACAAATATTGGGATCTGGAGAGCACATGTCCAGGTAAGACATAAAGACATATTATTTTATTGAAAACTTTGGGCCAGTCAAACAAGCTTGAAAGTGGACTGACTCTAGTTTGCCTTTCCTGACTTACAATTTGTGACCTGTCATAAAAATCACCAAAATGAAGTAAGTACCAAGAAAATCTGAAGAGAATCCTAAGTCAATTCCTTAAAAGTGCATAGCAACAATCAGTTCAACTCAAATCAGAACATTAACAAATACTTCCAGAGGGTGGGGAAGGTAGTTTTTGTGCTGGAAAACAAAGAATGAATAGAATTTCCAAATATTGCAAGGAGTTGAAAATAATCATAAGCAAGGAAAGAACACAGTCAATTCATATGGGCATTGTGTGGAGAGTTTGTTATGTCTCAGGATACAGGGCGTGAAATCTGGTGTATGTAATAGGAGGCAGGTTTAGAAAGGACCCTTAGGGCAAGACTTGAGGGATCTTAAATATCATAAGACATTTGGGCTTGATTCCATAAGCCCTAGGAAGCCATTTGGGGCCTTTTCAAGAGTAGTAAAACGATCTATTTGTCATCTTCACGGAACATTTCTGGAAGCATTTGGGAAGAATGGATGGGAAAGATATAAAATATGGTTTAAACTGGGTTATTGGTTGTTCAGTTTAAAAGCAAGACAGAAAATGTATTATTTGTAATTTCAGTGTCTGATTAGATACAAGGAAAGGACAATTTGAAGGTAATTCCCAGGTTTTCTGTCTCAATAACAAGGTTGAATGGTGAAGTTATTAGCTGAGATTGGGAACACAGGAAAAGAGATTCGGAAGAATTCTGAGTGCCAAGTTTGCTTGAGAAGCATAGTGAAATCAGGTGTTAATATTGGATACACAGTCCACGAGAGAGCAGGGTTTTGGTTGTGTTCTTAAAATGCATAGTGATATTTCCAAAGTAAATACTTGGCCTTAGCACTTTGTCCTGGAATCCTTCAGTGATTCCTGACTGCCCCTAGAATAAAGTCCTAACAGTACAGCATGCATGGGAGACCTTCATGTTCTAGCCACTGTTGACCTCTCTGGCTATGAATCTTGCCATTCTGCTGTCTCAAAATAGGGGTTTATCCATCCTGAAATATTCAGTTACCAAACTGTGATATGATTTCTGTCTTTCAAGCTTCTTCATATGTTGGCTGTTTTGCTTAAAAGCCCCTTATACACACACACACACACACACACACCCCGACACACAGACATACACACAGACACACACACACAGACACACACCCAGGCACACACAGGCACAGACACACACACAGACACACACACACACACACACACACACACACACACACACACACGGCCTTCCACTAGTCCTTTTGTCTCAATTCAGTGTCACCTTCTCTCAGAAAACTACCCTGAGACTTTCATGCTTAAAGAGGAAGCTCTCCAGATGTACTCCCATTTGCTCACCTCTATCTAAGTACTTTTTCAAAACTCTTACAGAAGTCATTATTTATTCATTTGTGTATTTTTGGCTGTTCTGTGTCTTTTTTGTTGCCCGGGCTTTCTCTAGTTGAGGTGAGTCAGGGCTGCTCTCTAGCTGCGATGCACAGGTTTCTCATTGCAAAGGCTTATATTGTTGCAGAACACGGGCTTTAGGATGTGCAGGCTTCGGTAGTTGCAGCACGTGGGCTCAGTAATTGCAGTCTGGGGTCTGCAACACAGGCTCGAGTCATGGTACACAGACCTTGTTGCTCGGCGGCATGCGGGATCTTCCTGGATCAGAGTCTGAACCTGTTTCTCCTGCACTGGCAGATGGATTCTTTACCAGTGAGTCACCCCGGAAGCCTCCTTGAAATACTCTTTTAAACCATACTCAACTTTTTTACTTGCCCATCTCTCCTCCTAATATAATCTACCAGGGAGTAAGAGTTCTGCCGTGTTAACAATCATGCTCTCAACATCTAACGTGGTGTTTGGAATAAACTCTGTTGTGAGAATGAGTTGTGGCCTTTTCATAATGATAAAGTAGAGCCATTCTAGTTTTGATACATCTTCAAATTGATAAGAGACTATTCATAGAAATGTATCATCACCTTAGATTGTGGAACACTGTAAACCCAATGTGTGATTACAGAAAGAAAGCTAGTTTCTATTGCTCAGTTCTGATTTCCCAGGATTTCTTCTTGTCAACTCGGTCTCTGCAAAGTGGTTGTGTTGGTATATTGTAGGATAAAATTTGACATCTAAATCATAAGCATGTTGATATTAGAAAAGCAGTTGAAGCAGAGAAGAGAAATCTAGACACAGGCCAGGCTGTCAGAGATACAAGACTCACTGCAGTCAGGGAAGTATGGACATCTGCACTGTAGCCTTTGTTTATTTGATATAGGGTTGCTGCGGCTGCTGCTAAGTCTCTTCAGTCGTGTCCGACTCTGTGCAACCCCATAGACGGCAGCCCACCAGGTTCCCCTGTCCCTGGGATTCTCCAGGCAAGAACACTGGAGTGGGTTGCCATTTCCTTCTCCAAGGCATGAATGTGAAAAGGGAAGTCGCTCAGTCGTGTCCGACTCTTCGCGACCCCATGGACTGATATAGGGTTAAAAGGAAACATTCCTATGCAAATCAAACTCTCACAAGTAAAGCAGCCCAAAGGTCTCTGATCTAAAATTATTAATTTCATTAAAATTGATGAAATAAACAAAACGTACATTTTAAATAGCCTAATAAAGTCTAAAATCATTAAAATGTCCTAATATATTATAATAATATTAATTTATTCAAATATGCCACTAAAGATAGATACCCCTTAGGGCTAAGACAGTGATGCATGATATCCTCAAGTCTGTTCCTGGGAATAAATGATACATTGTTTTGGGGCCTTGAGTGCCAAGCGATACAGAAAACCAATAGGTTGCTCTTATGGCATGTTCACATAAATTTTCATGTCTCTGGTTTCTAGCAGTTCCTCTCCTCCCTCTTTTTACTTTTTTTTTAATCTACCTGGCACATCTGTGAAAAGCCTAGATTAGGTTGTTAATGAGCATGTAACTGATACTGAGTTTGGCATATCTTGAAATCATGATGCCATGATCCTTTCAGTCACTCTCCTAGATCTTTTCTTTAAAAATAATTTCCTGTATGCTCGATATTTAATATTTTTCTGCCATCTGAGAGGAAATGTATCTGTTCTAATAAACAGACTCTATCATTGAACAATAATGACACCTATCATATATTCAGTGCTCACTGTGTTTGGTATATATGTGTATATATGTGTACAATATTACATTTTATGTGCCTAAATATTCTTTTATTAACACTTTGAAACTGGCTTCATTTTTCCCAGTTTATAGATGAAAACCTAAGCATTAAATAATGTAAAAACATAATTCAATCAGTCAAGCACACACTTACTGTAGAATTATTAAATGCCCAGCACTCTGTTACGTACTTAGAATATGATGAATAACAAAACCAGCCAGGATCCTTGCCTGAATGGAATTACACTCTAATGGGGAATGTGGAACACAATCAAAAGCCACACAAATACATGAGAACTTACAGAGAGATGAATTTGATGTTATGATGATGATCTGACCAAGTCAGAACACAGTAACTTCAGAGCATCACTAAAATTCAGACTTTAGAGGTAATTCTGGGCTTAAATATATTGCTTTCTTGTTAATCTTCTAGGTTCTTTTTTTTTTTTTTCTGTCAATCTTGGTACAGCATGCATGTACACTATGGAGAGAGACTTATTACCACCCAAATATTTAGTGAAACTAGGGGAAAAAAATAAGCAATAATTGATACTGAAGAGGTATGTTTGTGTGAAGGAAGGTGACCTGAGGAGGGAGGTGAAAGCTGATTTCATGCGTCTCATCTTGGGACCTTGAGTAGCCTGAAAGGCTAACTCTACTGGAGGCTAATGACACCTGATGTAAGGGGTGGCATTGCTGTGCATAATTAAGCCCATAATAGGTAGTTAATAGGCCTCTAGCTTATCTGAACTGCCAGAGAAATCACCAGACAGCTATCTGAACCAAACCCTACATTTTTGTTTGACTGTCTACCCCACTAGTTTCACCTCATGAATTGAACCTGGCTTTCTTGGCATGAATGCCACATGAAAACTTGGTTAACACTATTAGTTTTATTCCTTGATTTAACTTGATTTTCTTCAACAACCCATGATTTCTAACTTGTCTCTCCAAATTCAAATACAATATTCTGATTTCCCTTGGTGGTTTCAAAATATCAGTTGCTACTTTTGGAGGATACCAATATTCAGAAGACCCGGATTTTAATTTTGGTTCTACAGCTTATCAAATGGGCTTCCCTGATAGCTCAGTTGGTAAGGAATCTGCCTGCAATGCAGGAGACCCAGGTTCAATTCCTGGGTCAGGAAGATCTACTGGAGAAAAGGAGAGGCTACCCACTCCAGTATTCTTGGGCTTCTGTTATGGCTGGTAGAGAATCTGCCTGCAATTAGGTAGACTTGGGTTCGATCCCTGGGTTGGGAAGATCCCCTGGAGAAGGGAAAGGCTACCCACTCCAGGATTCTGGCCTAGAGAATTCCATGGACTATACAGTCCATGGGGTCACAAAGAGTCAGACGTGACTGAGCAACTTTCACTTTCACTTATCAAATGGTGGAAAATAAAAATATTTCTTTTTTTCTAAATTGTTCTTTTTTCTCATCTGTAAAATAGGACTAATAATGCTTACCTCATAGGATGGCTAAGAAGATTAGTTGATCATACCTTTGAAAATGCCTAAATGTCAGTTTCCCACACTCTTAACACTAAAAGTTTCTGTATAATGTTGAAGTTTCTTAGATTAACTTCTGTCATAAATGTGTTGAGAACAGCTATAATTTTCCACATTCATAAACCATTCCTGCTCACACTGAAAAGACAGAAATAGTCATGAATTCAGAGCCAGATATATGTATTTAAGCTGAAACTGTATCATTGAAAGAGCCGTTATAAGATGTGTTGTACAAGGACCTCAGTGTCATTTTCAGATGTAGCTAAAACCCTTTAGATACTAATAATGTTAGGTCTCTTTGGTTCCTAAATCAGTGCCTCAGGCATAAGAGATATTTAATAATCATTTGATGACAAAATTAAACTCTATTTCCATTAATACCATATCAGAGTGTTTACCATCACCCATGACTTTCTCTAAAGCTCTTTTTTTGAACTGTATCTTTAGTTCATACCATGACTTGGAACTCCATAAGCCTGAAATCAATTTCTGGAAATAATGTTCCTTTTCTTTGTAAATATAACTCTTATGATTCCAGAGCTGCTTACTTTCCCCTACCACCTTCCATATTTCCTATGCTACCACCCAAATATCAGTTAGTAAGCCTGTATTCATCTTATCCAGTTATATAACATGATACATTACTATCAGGTGTGTGTGTGTGTGTGTGTGTGTATAGTCACTCAGTCGTGTCTGACTCTTTGTTACCCCATGGACTATAGTAAGCCAAGCTCCTATGTCCATGGAATTCTCCAGACAAGAATACCAGAGGGGGTATCCATGCCCTTCTCCAAGGGATCTTCCCAACCCAGGGATCAAACCCAGGTCTCCCGCATTGCAGGAAGATTCTTTACCATCTGAGCCACTAACGAAGCCCATATTATTATCATATTCTTTTGTAATTCTAGTCTGGTCAAAGATCTATTACCATTTAAGAACACCTCTCCTATTCCTATGAAAGTTGTTTTTAAATATTTTTTGCAAGTTATTTTAATAATTTAATTGTTGTTATCTGACACACTCATACATGGTTCCTATACTAGCAATGGAATTTTCCTGTGACTGCACCTGAAAGCTTCAGTTCAGTTCAGTTCAGTTCAGTTCAGTTGCTCAGTCGTGTCCAACTCTTGCAACCCCATGGACTGCAACATACCAGGTCTCCCTGTCCATCACCAACTTCCAGAGTTTACTCAAACTCATGTCCATTGAGTCAGTGATGCAATCCAACCATCTCATCCTCTGTCATCTCCTTCTTCTCCTGCCTTCAATGTTTCCCAACAAATGCTTGCTTCTCTAGAAATGTCTATGTTACTCCTGACCTGGAAAGGCAAATGGAATTATAGTCCCAAAATTTGTACTGAGGCTGGATTTATATTTTAAATGAATGAGGTCAGGTTTAGTTGTCCCATTTATTTTTGCAACTTTAACAATCAGTGCTAATGGCTATATGGCCAGTTTTGCTATTGTGATGTTATTCTGGGTTTTCTGGCTATCCTAGACAGATACTGTTTAAGAGAGGTTATTGTAAAGTTTGTTAACATTTCATGTACCAGAAAGAGAAGTACCATAGTTGTTACTTTGGTAAAAACTTTGCTTTCCACGTGCTGCCTCTGACTGACACTGAAAATATGAAGAACTGTTCTAACTCAGAACTAGTTAATTGGCCAGGCTGTGTCAGTTATGAGTTGGCAGAAGTGAAGTGAAGTGAAATGTCTGAACCCATGGAGTATACAGTCCATGGAATTCTCCAGGCTAGCATGCTGGAGTGGGTAGCCTTTCCTTTCTCCAGGGGATCTTCCCAACCCAGGAATTGAACTGGAGTCTCCTGCATTGCAACTGAGCTCTGAGGGAAGTCCAGAATCTGCTGGCAAAGCAAATAGCCTTCAGTTCACAGATATATGAGATATTAACAAAAGACAGAAGAAAGAAGAAGGAGGGCAGCGGTCCTTGGTATGTGTCTTAGTCCATTTGAGCTACTACAACAAAATACCACAAACTGAGTAGCTTATAAACCAAAGAAATTTATCTCACAGTGCTGGAGGCTGAGAGTCCAAGATCAGGGTGCCAGCATGATTGGGTGAGGATACCCTTCTGGGTGTCAGACTTCTCATTGCATCTTCACATGGCAGAAACAGGTAGAGATATCTCTGAAGTCTCTTTTATGAAGTACTGATCTCAACCATGAAGGTTTTACCTTCATCACTTTTAAGTTCCTCCCAAAGAACCACCTAATAATACCATTGTCTTTGGGACTTAGGATTTCAGTATATGAATTTGGCGGTGGGGGGATGCAGAACATAGTGGTTTGGAACAAATTCCTAGAGGTAACAGAGGGTAGAGGACCTCAGAGCCCACAGTAGTAGAAGAATCTTATATCCATGGGGTCCAATGAATAGCAAAAATGCAAAAAAAAAAAAAAAATGACCAGGCATTTCTAAGCAGGCACCACATGCTAAGGAATATCATATTTAATTCCTAACATAATAAAGTTTTTTTTTCTTTTTGAGTGGAGGGATTATAATAAACATCTCTCATTCTATAAGCTAAGGACAAAAACCATTCTCTTAGAACTTGAAAGGGTTCAGTATCTAGGAAAAGAGAATGAACTCCTGAAAAGGCAATATTCCAGTGTTTTTTGTTCTCTGGTTTCACTGCAAGTTGTGTTGTGAACTATTTCTTGAGTTGCCACTTTCAGATTTCATATCACTGATGCAAATAAAGAAGTCTGGATTCAAACAAATCTAGAATAAATATGAAAAATCCAGTGGGTCCAGGATCATCCCGTGAATAGGCTAATGGCACATGCTTGAAGCCTACTAAGGATTTTCTTTAACACAGAACAGCAATGCAATTTGTCAAATGTATGTTTGATATAAAAAGAATGACTCTCTTTTAGAAAATATAATTATATTTAAACATATTGGAAGAAGCCTGCTTCATTAAAAACTCATCATAAAGATCTCTTTCCTTATTTATTTTCAGTCAAGCAGTGAAATTACATTAGGGTCACTCATGATGGGACTTCTAGGCATAGTTCATTTTTTTTGTATCTATTAATAATAAGTATTAATAATAATAACTAAGATGTATTCATATATATATGAATATATATGATTCTTCTTGAAAAAGCTTCAGTAATAATGTTTTGTTCAGCTTAGCCCCTAATCACCCAGCATAGAACTCATTTGTATAGTAATTTTTAGAATTGATTTAAATAGCTGAGAAAGCTTTCACTGCCACTATCTCCAGATAACTGTAGGAAAATCATAGAAATATACCCTCCAGAGATATATCCCATCTCAGAAGTCACTCTCCTTCCAGGTCAGCTTTGGAAAGAGTTCCCCAGTCATCTACCAGGCAAAGACAGGTTCTTCAATGATGCGTGAGCAGTCAGTACTTCTCAAACTCCCCAGCATAGAAGAAAGTAAGCTTTGGACTTTTCCAGTTATCTTGGAGAGAGCTTCCTCTCGGGGAAGAAAATCCCCCCAGGGAAGATGCTTTTCTTTTTTATTGGCCATAATCACCTGCCAGGCTGATCAGAGCAGAAGGAGCTGCCACTGCCAAAGTGCTACTAATGTGCCACTCTGGTAAGAATGCACATGACACTGCTGGCTAGGGGCCAAAAATGGGCCTGCGCGTACAGAGTGTGGATTCACTGCATGGTTTAGCAGCATCTGCGGCTTTGCCTTCAGATACATTAAAGGGCAGAGAGTTGGAACCCAGCTCCAAAAAATAGCCATAAGGAACATAAGCAATATATTCCATGAAGTAACAGAGTATACTCCCTTGGGATTTTCTCTCCAGAGTCTAGCCAAATGAAGACTCTAACAAATCTCTCCTCAATTCTTCAGTAGGAAAATGAGTCTTAGTCTTGGTAGATGGGACACAAAAAGGAGTTAGTAGTCTAAGGAGTTGCCGAGTCCTCTGGAAGATGCAGCCTTAGCATTTTGTTGTCGTTTAGTCTCTAAGTCATGTCCAACTCTTTTGTGACCCTAAGGACTGTGGCCGTCCAGGCTCTTCTGTCCGTGGGATTTCCCAGGCAAGAATACTGGAATGGGTTGCCATTTCTTCCAGGGAATCTTTTTTGATCCAGGGATCAAACCTGTATCTCCTGCACTGGCTGCTGCTGCTAAGTCGCCTCAGTCGTGTCCGACTCTGTGCTACCCCATAGACGGCAGCCCACCAGGCTCCGCTGTCCCTGGGATTCTCCAGGCAAGAACGCTGGAGTGGGTTGCCATTTCTTCCAGGGGATCTTCCTTGATCCAGGGATCAAACCTGTATCTCCTGCATTGGCAGGCAGATTCTTTATTGCTGAGCCATCAGGGAAGCTATTAGACATGGGCTTCCCATGTCTAGTAGTGAAAGAATCCATTTGCCAGTGCAGGAGATATGAAAAAGGTGGATTCAGTCCCTGGGTCAGGAAGATCCCCTCGAGGAGGAAATGGCAACCCACTCCAATATTCTTGCCTGGTGAATCATATAGACAGAGGAGCCTGGTAGACTACAGTTCATAGGGTCGCGAATTGTGGAACATGACTGAGCATGCACACACAATTTGATTTAAGCCATCTTGCTAAAGCTTAAAATCTGCTATAATGAAGGACAATTAAACTTTGGATTTTTATACATACCATATACTATTGTGTAAAAGTAAATTTACTGATGTGATGCAGAAAAATATGTAAGAATCACTGTAGGATTTTAGCATAAATATTGATAGATTTGCAATATGATACTATATTGAGAAGTATCAGTCTCAGTAAAGTTGCTCAGTTGTGTCCAACTCTTTGCAACCCCATGTACTATACAAACCATGGAATTCTCCAGCCAGAATACTTGAGTGGGTAGCCTTTCCCTTCTCCAGGGGATCTTCCCAACCCAGGGATCGAACCCAAGTCTCCCACATTTAAGGCAGATTCTTTACCAGCTGAGCCACCAGGGAAGCCCAAGAATACTGGAGTGGGTAGCCTATCCCTTCTCCAGCGGATCTTCCCAAACCAGAAATCGAATTGGGGTCACCTGCATTGCAGGTGGATTCTTTACCAACTGAGCTACTAGGGAAAGCCCCATGATAAAGATGTTTAAAATTTCCATGTCCTAGATATTTTATGCCATATTTTCTTGTGTCAGAATTGGAAATCATTAGGTTAATAGGTCAAGTGAAATTTTTTCAATACTTATTAAACTAAAAATTTTATTAATCTGATTAAAATTTGAGTTTTGGATAAACCAAATTCAGCTATGACATGAAATATAAGTAATTCCCAGAGTAATCAAGCATGGCTGCTTATTTTAATCTGCATTTAACTACAATATATTTTATCTAAATTCAGATGCAAGTCACATAACATAATGCAAAGGAGTTCAACCTAAACTCTCAGGGGAATGTCAATTATTAGCATCTTCGTGATTAAAGAAATGCTTAATACTAAGATTTGAACACATTAAAGATGAAAAATTAACAAGCTGTTTGAGCTAAGAGTTTCTGTAGCCCATATTATGATTAGCAAATTCTTTCACAATAAATTTTGGGGTTAGTTAGGGAGCAGCAGCAGCAGGGAGAAGTTATTATTTGGTTGGCTTCTCATTATAGCAGATTTCATATTTAGAAAGAAACATTCTTAAAGGGGCCGCTGAAGGGGACTTAGTGATCCCTGTGTTGTGGGGATCATTCGTTGTGTCATTCAAACTTCATTGACACACGTGAGAGTGTTAGTCACTCACTCATGTCCAACTCTTTGCAACCCCATGGTCTATATAGCCCACCAGGCTCCTCTGTCCGTGGAATTCTCCTGGCAAGGATACTGGAGTGGTTTGCCATTCCCTTCTCCTGGGTATCTTACCAACCCAGGGATCAAACCCAGGTCTCCTGAATTACAGGCGGATGCTTTACCATCTTAACCACCAGGGAAGCCCTATTGACTTATGAACTATGTATTATTCACCTAAGATACCACTATTATGTACTATGTAGAATTCAAACATAAAGTATGTCCATATGGCCTTGCCTTTTGAGAAATTTAAAGCAATTGTTTATTTGGGTAGACTTGTGTGCGTAGAAACTGCTAGAGAGAACAATGCAATATTGTGGTTTTGATTTTATAAATTCTACAACAATTTGGAGAGTGATATGCAGAGTAAGAAAAAGAGACACAGAGAGAAAGTCATTTAGGGAGCAGTAGAGTGGGAGAGATAGGACATAGATTAGACTTACATGAAGATGGAGAGATCCGGCTGTCAGAAATAAAAAGGGATGGTGACCATTGGGGTAAGATTCAGGAAAAGAGAGAAGCTGAAGCAATCATGTGAAGCATTGAAAATGGGAGAACTATGCCAGGCTATCTGAGAATAAGGGCCTCTACTGGTAAGTGTGGAAAAGGAAAGTTGAGTATTCAGGGTGGAATCAGGTAAAATTGAATCCTATACTGAGGTCTAGAAAGGTTAAAGGACTTTGTTAGGCACATTACTAAAATGTGGCACAGATAGGCTGCTGCTGCTGCTGCCTAGTCACTAAGTCATGCCCGACTCTGTGAACCCAATGGTCTGTAGCCTGCCAGGCTCCTTTGTCCACAGGATTCTCTAGGCAGGAATACTGGAGTGGGTTGTTATTTCCTTCTCCACGGGATCTTCCTGACCCGGGGTTTGAACCAGCCTCTTCTGCTTGGAAAGCAGATTCTTTACCACTGAGCCTCCTGGGAAACCAGCCAAAGATAGGACTCAACTTAAATATGACCCTCAATATTATATCTAGCTTTTTTTTTTCTTTTTGTAGATTTAACAAGTCATCTATTTGGGTTGTACCTACAAAGTAGCACTAAAGTGTTGAGTCTGGAGTCAGAACCATCCTACCACAGCTACAGAATTAACTTTCATGAAAGTTATCTAAAACTATCATTTGAAATAGCCTCGGCCTCACCAGGTGCTGCTAGTGTTAAAGAACAAGCCACTGCCTATGCAGGAAACATGAGAGACTTGGGTTCGATTCCTCAGGCAGGAAGATTCCCTGGTGGAGGGCATGGCAGTCCACTCCAGTATTCTTACCTGGAGACTTCTATGGAGAGAGGAGCTTGGTGGGCTACAGTCCATAGGATGGCAAAGAGTCAGACACAACTAAAGCAACTTAGTACACAGACATGTTCTGGTCAACTTTTTAGAAATCCGGAGTTTGTGTTTTTAATGGAATCATTATATTTATTCCCTTTTACTTTTCCTTGGCTTTAACTGTTGAGATGCCATTGCTGTAATGTGTTTAATTTTCTAGAATACAAATTAATGTATGAACAGGACATGTGGTTATCTAAGTCTGGTTTGATATATAGCCCAGATAATCCCATAGGAAGAGTCTACCTCTGTCATAGTTTCCCTTCCCCGGTATCTACTTCTGTAAGGAAAATATAATTACACTATTGTCATGTTATATGCTAACAGCAGCATGGTCAAAACTGTCTATGGGTTGCCATGGTAACCCCATCTAAGATAAACATGAAAATGGTATTCACAACACATATTTACCTAGAGTTTATTTTGTCTTTTAGGCTCTTCAATGGCCAGCAAGGAATTATCATTCAAAACTTTAGCACAAGATCCATTCTCACTGTTACCAACGTGACACAGGAGCACTTCGGCAACTATACTTGTGTGGCTGTCAACAAGCTAGGCACGACCAACGCGAGCCTGCCTCTCAGCCGTAAGTAGCACAGAATTCCCAAAACGCTCCCAGGGCCTTTGGCTCCTGTCTGTGAGCTCAGCCTGGTGTGTCATGTTCCTTACGCAGAGGAGATTTGGCCCCAAAGTAATCTGGATGTTGGAGAATTTGATAATTCCTATAGAATTACATATGGGCTTAGAAAAATAGTTTAAATCTGAGAGAAGGAGAATATTATAGGATCCACTAAAGATGTCTTCTGACTGATGATGGCTGGTTGGTAGAATTTAGTTTTGTTTGTTTTCAAAAATGCACTATATTTAAGCATAGATTAATCTGGATTGAATTTACTCTTGGTTGACTTTCTCTAGATATTTTGAAATAGTGAGAGTTTCACCATGACCAAGGTATAATAGTGAGTAAATGATATAATAGTGAGTAAATGATGATGGACAAAATATTTTATCCATATAGGTAATGTTTTTACTCAAAACTGTGTTTTGAAAAAGAACTTAAGGTTTTACTTAAATAGGTACTTTAGTTCTAATGTATCTTAGTTCCTAAGGACCAGAAATGAAAAAGAAAAGAAGACCAAACACAAGGATTAGGGGAAAGGAGAGAATTATATTTTAACGTTTTCAATTAGTTTTAGTACTTTTTAGAAGCTGTTGTTCAAGAGTTGTTATAACCAAAAAATATTCCTGATTTTGAAGTGGAATGTTATTCAAAATGTTCAAAGAAGACTCCAGAGAATATGCTGTCTTTTTAGTTGTACAGTTATATAAACCATTCTTATCTTTGATCGTTTATGTTTTTATGGTAACCTGACATATGTATATTTATGCTGTCATCCTTTGATAGTAAGCGCTCTCTGAAAAAGGCAAATATTATGAGTTCATCGCAGACATGATTGTTTCTATTTCGCAGAAATGAGGAATGGGATATATAATACTCCTACTACTTAAAAATATTAAATAAGAAGTTTCATGGTTTATGAACTCTGAATTACCAAGATTTAAGAATCTCTATTGTTAAATAAACTATATCAGTTGGTTGTTAAGACAAAATAATAATTTAAGATGATTTGTTCTATATACACTTTTAAAATATCACATCATTTATTATTTCAGTTTAATATTATAAAGTATCTCTTAGTACCCCCCACTCTGAAAGAAAAGCATTGCTTGCCACGAAATAGTCAAAGTATAATATACTTGCTTAAGTTTCTTCCATGAAGATTATTTACTTAGTGTAATTATGAATAATAACGTTGCAAATATTATAGAGCAGTGTGAATTCCAAGTTAATGTAAATATTGATACTTCTTTTGTAATGTTATTAATATTTTAAATTGTTTAAATATTCAAGAACCTGAAAGAGTAAATGAATTAAACCAAGTAAAGAAAAATTTAAGGCTTAATAGCACATTCATTTTTGCTACTTAAATTTCTAAACCACACTCTGATTTTCAAAACTGAGCATTAATGAATGTAACAAATTAGAAACAAATGTCATTTGTTTGTTTTACTCTGGCAACCTTAGCACAGTCATCTGGATATAATGCACTGCTGAAAAGGCTTCTAAACATGGTATCTTCAGAATGGACTCTGATGATCTTCCTTTGTTGCTGACTTTCTGTGTATAGAAGTGCTAAGGATAACTAGAACAATTGGATTGAAATTCATTAAGAAAGACATAATATGCAAATTTTATCTATAATTTTGAACATACCCCTGGAAGTTTGAAGAAATTTCTGTATATTCAAAACTCTTGTGTGACTTCACCTGAAACTCTTATTGCACTAAGAGTTTCTATTTTTTACAATAATTATTTTTGTATAGTTTGTATCTCTCTACCAAATTATGTTTGTTGAGAACACAGAATCAATATCTGATTAATTCTCCCATATCGCTAAGCACAGTGTCTAATATTTCATAGACAATATTAAACTATGTCTGATATTCACATAGACAACTTATTTAGTGAAATTAGTGAATTAAACAGTGATTGAATAGACAATTAATAAATGAATGAGTAGACTGAGATTTAGCTGTGCAATGTATATTATAATCTCCAGTTATATAAAGGAATATTGCAGTGATGGTAATACTTATTGTGAGCTTACTGTAAACCAGATAATATCTTTAAATGAATTTGTTCCAATATCTTTATATGAATTTGTTCTTTTAATTCTCACACTACCAAAAAAGGTAAATTCTAAAATTCTCTTCTTACAGATGAGAAAACTAAAATGAAGGGAAATTAAAAGTTTGGTCAAAGTCAAATGGCTAATAAGTGACAAAGCAGAAACCTGATCAACAGTCTGGTTTCAGAGTCCCAGGTTTTAACTTCTGTGTTTCACTGTCTCTCACTGTGCTAAACATAAAACCAGTATGGAGATAAATTGTATCATTTGCAATATATTATTGAAAACCTCTACATGTAACATGTTTGCCTTTCTTAGCTTTTTTTTTAATATAAATTTTAATAATTTTGGGTGCTATTGTTGTATGTATAAAAACTGTTTTAATAAATGGTTAAAAATGGACAACATACACCTGATATAAAATTTAAGTTTATGAAAGATGAATGAGGTTAATGTTTGACCAAAATAATTTTAAAAGTAAGACTCAGAGATATTTGAACACATTTCTATGGGATTTTAAAATTCTTTGGAATGGTACCATTGTCCAACACAGGCAGTGTGAATCTTCAAACTATGTAGAGAAAGACAGCTTATTTAAAGTTTGTGTGAAGCTGGTTGCCCCTTGATAAGAATTCCTGTTATATCTGCACAAGGTCTGTGGATGGGAGAGCCTTCAGCCTCTAAACTGATCCAAGATAAGTTGTTGGTCCTAAGCTAATCTAATGTTGGCCCATGACCTGCTAATTTTTTTTTTTAATCTGTTATTGAATATCAGCCCTTGTTATAGTCAAGGGAGTGTATAAAACCAAAGTGCTCATCTTCCAACCCAGGAATTGGAAGGAATTAAACTCCAAGGAGTCTGCCATTTGTGTAAATAATGATATATGGAACAAGCCATGAATAGAGAAATTCATATTATTATGATTTGTATCCATGACTATTAATATGCCCAGAAGTAAAGAAGTGAAGTGAAGTCGATCAGTTGTTTCTGACTCTTTGCAACCCCTTGGACTGTAGCCTACCAGGCTCCTTTGTCCATGGGACTTTCTAGGCAAGACTACTGGAGTGGGTTGCCATTTCCTTCTCCAGGGGATCTTCCCAACCCAGGGATCAAACTTGGGTCTCCAGCATTGTAGGCAGATGCTTTATTGTCTGAGCCACCAGAGAAGTCCAGAGAATTAATCAAATATGCTCAGAGAGTTAATAAAAAGTGTGAGTTTCCCTTCATAGTGCTTATGCATAGCAAACACTATATTAAGTTTCAGTCACTGAGAATCAGGTCCCCGTCCAAAACTATTTAGAATAAATCTTGATTCTATTAAAATCTACTTCTTATGTGTAATAACCTACATTTTCCAGATCATCAAGAAGGAAAAAATCAAGAATTTGTAGTTTAGAGTCTTGCCATAACTAAGACCACCAAAAAGGAATATAGCACTTTTTTATGTACAAATGTTTTGTGTCTATGTTTCAGACATAATGGGAGTCAGTTCAGTTCAGTTCAGTTCAGTCGCTCAGTCATGTCCAACTCTTTGCAACCCCATGAATCGCAGCACACCAGGCCTCCCTGTCCATCACCAACTCCCGGAGTTCACTCAGACTCGCGTCCATCGAGTCAGTGATGCTATCCAGCCATCTCATCCTCTGTCGTCCCCTTTTTCTCCTGCCGCCAATCCCTCCCAGCATCAGAGTCTTTTCCAATGAGTCAACTCTTCGCATGAGGTGGCCAAAGTACTGGAGTTTCAGCTTTAGCATCATTCCTTCCAAAGAAATCCCAGGGCTGATCTCCTTCAGAATAGACTGGTTGGATCTCCTTGCAGTCCAAGGGACTCTCAAGAGTCTTCTCCAACATCACAGTTCAAAAGCATCAATTCTTTGGTCCTCAGCCTTCTTCACAGTCCAACTCTCACATCCATAATGACTACTGGAAAAACCATAGCCTTGACTAGATGGACCTTAGTCAGCAAAGTAATGTCTCTGCTTTTTAAAGCAGGTCATAATTTGAACCACAGTTTCATCACGTATAGTTATATGATCTTGAGTAAATGCCAAAGCTTCAGGTAATTCATTTGTAAAGTAAGTGCAATAATAGCTCCCACTTCATTGTTTTTGTTCAGTCACCAAGTGATGTCCACTCTTTATGACTCTATGGACTGCAGCATGCCAGACCTCTCTGTTCCTCACCATCTCCCAGAGTTTGCCCAAGTTCATGTCCATTGAATCAATGATACATCCAATCATCTCATCCTCTGTTGCCCTCTTCTCCTTCTGCTTCAATCTTCCCCAGCATCAGGGTCTTTTCCAATGAGTCGGCTCTTTGCATCAGGTGGCCAAAGTACTGGAACTTCAGCTTCAGCATCAGTCCTTCCAATGAGTATTCAGGGTTGATTTCCTTTAGGATTTACTGGTTTGATCTCCTTGTTGTCCAAGGACTCTCAAGAATCTTCTCCTGTACCACAGTTCAAAAGCATCAATTCTTTGGCACTCAGCCTTCTTTATGGTCCAACTCTCACATCCATACATGACTCCTGGATAGCTCCCACTTCAGGATAAAAATTAAATGGCATGATGCATGCAATATATGTTACCCATTGTTATTATATCACACCCCCCAAGAACACTCAGTTCAATTGCTTTCGCAAACTATATATATAGATGGCAGAGCTTATTTGATGACTGATTGACCAGTACTTTACTGAGGGGTTAGGTAGTAAGTTGTCATTGGCGATCGAAGGAAAAGACACGTAAATTTGATATAATGTCTCAACTCTGGCTACAACTTAACTTCATCCCTTGCTCTATATGTGAACCATACTTTGTAGGACTAATTCCAGATTAAATATGATGTTTGCAGCATAGAAGTTCAGATATCTAGATTTAAAGCATAAAGGCAGAAGTAAAGCAATTGTTCTGTTATGAGGTTCCAACTTTTTATCAGTAGCAATAGTTATCCATCAAATATATAGACTGCCCACAATACATGAAGCACTGTGCTAGATGTTGGAAAGAAAAGTATTTATAGAATGGGAACTTCATCCTCAAAGAGTCCTCAGATGAATAAGAGGAGAGGTACAGAAGCAGATAACTCTAGTGCGGTGTAGTCAACAGTAGAGTACAAGGGCAGAGAAGAGGCTCTTAATCTATTTTCAGGACCATGACAGGACTGTCATCTAGAGTAGGTAATATCGCTGCATGAGTTATAACTAAGTTACAACTTCAAAATATTATTTATCCACTATTATCATATTTTCAGAGGCAGAACTTGATACAGTTCATTCAACAATAATCATGAGCACAATGTACAGTGTCGCAAATGAAAGAATGAGACACTCAGTCTCAATGACTCAGGGCAATTTATAGAGAAAACCCTTGAGACAAGGATGTGATTGGGTTGAGCCTTGGTGTGTGAATGGGAGGGGGAAAAATACTCCTGTATGGAACAGCTCATGTAAAGGCATAGCAGTATGAAACAATATGATACATTTGAAGACCTGGTAGTAGTTTTATATGGTTAGAGGAAGAGGAAGAGAGTGTTGAGGGATGAGGCTGGACAAGGTGTTAGACAGGTCAGAAAGGGCCTAAAGGTGAGTTTGGACTTTATCCTTCTAGTTGTGGAGAGCCATTGAATCATTGTAATAAAGGATGCATATAAAAAGATTTAATTTCTGAAATACTTTCTTAGTCAATGTGGAGGGCTAATAAGTGTTAGACTTACAAGAAGATAATTGCACAAAAAGAGTTACAGGGATAACAGAGATAATTAGGACAGAGGAGTTAATGACCAACTCTGAAGGCAATAGGAATGGAATTGTGGAAATCTAGATAACTCTTAAGTTTAGTTTGGATATCATTAACCAGGCTAGAATGTAAGAAGAGGATTAACCCTTTTTTATTGGGGAGAAGGTGAATATTGAAAGAGAGAAATGTGTTTAATTTTAGATGTAGTCAGTTGGAGGCAATGTCCAGTGGGTAGCTGTACTTAAGTCCAGAATGGAGATATGATTTGGAAGTACCAGCATGGATGTGGTAGTTTCCAGTATGAGAGTAAATAACATTTCACATAAAGGCCACATAGAGTGAAAAGATGAGCAAAAACATGTGCAATATAGTACTCTTTCTATAGGCTAGGCTCTGAAAGGAAGAACACAGATTTTCAGATATTCTCTGCCCAGTGTAGCTGATGATCCCTCTGCCTTGATGCCTCAGCAGCTGGCCTGTAGTGAGCTTCTTTTCTGATCAATAGGCCCAGTAGTCCAGTGTATATCAACAGCTCCCCAAAAAGCAAAGATGCAATACCCCAGTCTTTGGTGAATGATACTCGACAGGCTTCTTGCTTTTTTCAAGCTTCCCTCATTCTAGTTTCTTGGCCTCTTTTCTCACATCTTTCTTTGGTCCCCAAGAAGCAATAAACAGCTTTGATTTAATATAAAGTCAACTTAAATTCTTTAGCTTATCATGGCCTATAGGCTCTAGACTGTAATTATAAGAGGAGCTATAATTTTAAGCTGAAATGTCAGTAATTTCATCCATAGTATTACTTCAGGTAGAGAGTAAATACTTCCTCAAGTAAGAGGAAAGTAAAATTTATAGTGAAAAAACTATAGAAGAGCTAGTATACAATGAATCCCTCATTCTCAAGATTACCTGTCCAGAAATTTCTGAAATGTGTCTGCATTCTAAAAAGTCATTGTGAGAGAGAGGTAAAGAAAGAGACAGAAAGCACGTGAGAGCAAAAAAGAGAATATTTTACAGATCACTGTAGATCAGCCTCAGGGAACAGTGCTTTAACAAACTTAATGATGGATGACAGCATGTCAACTATTTATAGCAAAATTCCTTATTAAGTAAAAACTTGGGGATTCAGCATTATGGGGAGTTTATTATTATTTTTAATTGTGTGTGTGCGTGTGTGTTTTGCTCCCTGAACATGAGCAACTAAAGGAGATGATTCCTCTAGGTCTGCTTCTTAAAGAATATAAACAAGATGGTCCCATCCTGCCATCTATGGGTCTAATTTATCAAATGTACATCATCATTGGATTTGTAATCTCATAACCAATAAAAGTCATTTTCATAAGTAGAACACATATATACATTGTTTCCTGCTTTGATTATAGGACATGTATTAAAACACAATCTAAAGGGAAATAAGGAAAGATAGTTAAAAAGGAAGAAATCTATATAAACAATGTGGTTAACATTTACATCAGTTGAAGTCTCTCAGTCATGTCCGACTCTTTGTGACCCCATGACCACAGCACGCCAGGCCTATCCACCACCAACTCCCGGAGTCCACCCAAACCCATGTCCATTGAGTGGGTGATGCCATCCAACTATCTCATCCTCTGTCCCCTTCTCCTCCTGCCCTCAATCTTTCCCAGCATCAGGGTCTTTTCAAATGAGGCAACTCTTCACATCAGGTGGCCAAAGTATTGGAGTTTCAGCTTCAGCATCAGTCCTTCCAGTGAATATTCAGGATTGACTTCCTTTAGGGTGGACTGGTTGGATCTCCTTGCAGTCCAAGGGACTCTCAAGAGTCTTCTCCAACACCACAGTTCAAAAGCATCAATTCTTTGGTGATGAGCTTTCTTTATAGTCCAACATTTACATAGTTTTGGTTTAATAGTCTTCACATGAGACCTAATATGTGAAAATGTTTGGAACAACTCAAGCTTTAATATTAACAAAATTTTCTCTTACAGTCTCAGATAACAATACATTTTGTTAAACATATAATTGCCGAATTACTTTTTACTATGTTTCTTAAACTGTGGTGTCAAATATTTTGCTAGAATACAGGTCCTAATGATGCTATAGGGGCCTCTCTCCTTCCTTTCTTGTATGCATGTGCTGGGGGGCGGGGCCCAGGTGCACACATATACACATACATGCATTTATTCAGCTAACAAAGTTATTGCCTCTGAAATATTACACATCAGATATTCAAAGGACTCACCCAAACTGTCTTTCCCTCTTTGAGCAACCCTCTGGAGACAATAACAAAGTCCAATTTTAAATACTTTTATAATCAAGTGCTATTTAACTTTCTGAAAAATCTCTCATTTTAGAGACTATTTCTTCCAAGTCTATTTAATTTGATGATACCTCCTCTTTGAAATTATAAAAAACGAAAAGTCAGTAACTGTTATCCAAAGGGAAAATGGGAGAGACTATTGGAGAAAGTAAGAATGTGTGTAGCATGAAAGTTTTTCCCTGTTTAGATCTCACTGATGCAGGCAAACTTTATTTTTTGACTGATTTGTTGAATATGGAACCAGCTGTGCCCTTGTAAGTAATATTTAAGCTCTCTGCTTGCTTCAAATGTCCCCACATGCCACTAAGCAACTGTATGAGCTGTTACTTTTGCCTGTTATAATGAACCTTGGTTCCATGTGAAAGGTAAAACCACAAATCTGAATGATTCATATTTTATATTGAAATTGATCTTCTCTCCTGCAACTTAAAAGAGATGGGGTTTTCATTTTGGTTGAAACAGGCAGTAATAAATTTAGACTTGGTGGTTATTAAAGATAACATGCTATGTGAGTCAACTTGCTTTATCCTCACAGCTTGATGATGTTAATGGAAACCCTTTCCTGGATGCTCTAGTAATAAGTATTTGACAAAAATTAGGCTTGAGGATATAGGTAGATTTTGATATAGCTAAATTGGCCTATTAGATGACACTCAACCAAAGTGAAATATACATGCACAGTCATAATCATCATACAAGTAATGGATATATACGAATTCAACGAAATAAGAGAATGAGCGAAGCCAGAGGAATTTATGCTCCCCGACCTTATAACTTTCAGTTCAATTCAGTTGCTCAGTTGTGTCTGACTCTTTGCGACCCCATGGACTGAAGCATGCTAGGCTTCCCTGTCCATCACCAACTCCCAGAGCTTACTCAAACATATGTCCATCGAGTTGGTGATGCCATTCAACCATCTCATCCTCTGTCATCCCCTTCTCCTCCCGCCTTCCATCTTTCCCAGCATTAGGGTCCTTTCAAATGAGTCAGTTATTTGCATCACGTGGCCAAAGTATGGGAGTTTCACCTTTAGCATCAGTCCTTCCAAAATATATTCAGGACTGATTTCCTTTAGGATTGACAGATTGGATCTCCTTGCAGTCCAAGGGACTCTCGAGTCTTCTCCAATACCGCAGTTCAAAAGCATCAGTCTTTAGCACTCAGCGTTCTTTATAGCCCGACTCTCTCATCCATACATGACTACTGGAAAACACATAGCTTTGACTAGATGGACATTTGTTGGCAAAGTAATGTCTCTGCTTTTTAATATGCTGTCTAGGTTGGTCAGCTAATATGCTAATATGGTAATATGCTGTCTAGCTTTTTCCAAGAAGCAAGTGTCTTTTAATCTCATGGCTGCAGTCACCATCTGCACTGATTTTGTAGCCCCCCAAAATAAAGTCTGATGCCGTTTCCACTGTTTCCCCATCTCTTTGACATGAAGTGGTGGGACCGGATGCCATGATCTTTGTATTCTGAATGTTGAGTTTCACCCAACTTTTTCACCCTCCTCTTTCACTTTCATCAAGAGGCTCTTTAGTTCTTCTTCACTTTCTGCCATAAGGGTGGTGTCATCTGCCTATCTGAGGTTATTGATATTTCGCCCAGCAATCTTGATTCCAGCTTGTACTTCATCCAGCCTGGAATTTCACATGGTGTACCCTGCATATAAGTTAAATAAGCAGGGTGACAATATACAGCCTTGACGTACACCTTTCCCAATTTGGAACCAGACTGTTGTTCCATGTCCAGTTCTAACTGTTGCTTCTTGACCTGCATACAGATTTCTCAGGAGGCAGGTCAGGTGGTCAGGTTATACCCAGCTCTTTCAGAATTTTCTAGTTTGTTGTGATCCACACAGTCAAAGGCTTACAGAAATAGAGTTTTTTCTGGAACTCTTTTTCTTTTTTGATGATCCAATGGACTTTGCCAATTTGATCTCTGGTTCCTCTGCCTTTTCTAAAACCAGCTTGAACATCTGGAAGTTTCCAGTTCACATAGTGCTGAAGCCTGGCTTGGAGAATTTTGAGCATTACTTTGCTAGCATGTGATATAAGTGTGATTATGTGGTAGTTGGAGCATTCTTTGACATTGCCTTTCTTTGGGATTAGAATGAAAACTAACCTTTTCCAGCTTTGTGGCCAGTGCTGAATTTTCCAAATTTGCTGGCATATTGAGTTCACTACTTTCACAGCATCATCTTTTAGGATTTGAAATAGCTCAACTGGAATTCCATCACCTCCTCTAGCTTTGTTCATAGTGATGCTTCATAAGGCCCACTTGACTTCACATTCTAGGATGTCCGGCTCTAGGTGAGTGATCACACCATCATGATTTTCTGGGTCTTGAAGATCTATTTGCATAGTTCTTCTGTGTATCCTTGCCACCTCTTCTTAATATCTTCTGCTTCTGTTAGGTCCCTACCATTTCTGTTTTCTATTGTGCCTATCTTTGAATGATATGTACCCTTGGTAGCTCTCATTTTCTTGAAGAGATCTCTAGCCTTTCCCATTCTACTGTCTTCCTCTTATTTCTTTGCACTGACCACTGAGGAAGGCTTTCTTATCTTATACCTGTATCCTGCGTGTATTCTCAAGAAGCTTACACACAAAATGGACATTGATCACTGTACTTGAACGATGATATCCAACACTGTGAAGGCTTATAGGCCATTTGATTCTGTACAGAACATCCACAAAATCATTGATCAACAGTAAAAGTTCACTGACATTTGGCCCTGTTCAAAATATCCTTGAGCATATTTGAGAATGCCAAATGATTTTGGAGAGGACTAAATATCAAAGACCCTTGGGCATGCACTAATGTATTATGGACAGTTTGGACAAAGTCAAATGTATATTAACTAGCTGAAGTAGAACAACCATTGAAAGCTGTGGCAATCCAGTTAATCAAATTGCTTGTTCTGTGCTGTGCTTAGTCACACAGTCATGTCTAACTCTTTGTGACCCCATAGACTGTAGCCCACCAGGCTCCTCTGTCCATGGGGATTCTCCAGGTAAGAATACTGGAGTGGGCTGCCATGCCCTCCTCTAGGGGATCTTCCCCACCCAGGGATCAAACCTATGTCTCCCACATTGCAGACAGATTCTTTACCGTTTGAGCCACCAGGGAAGCCTAAGAATACTGGAGTGGATAGCCTATCCCTTCTCCAGGGGATCTTCCAAACACAGGAATCGAACCAGGGTCTCCTGCATTACAGGCTGATTCTCTACCAGGGAAACCCCAAACTGCTGCTAATGAGAACCAAATACAGATGCTAACAGAGCTGAGATTATTAGCTAGTCAACTTTTTTCAAACTTTTTAAAGCAATGGATTCTTTCCTTTCCCAAACTAAAACCTTATGCAAATGATTAATATATGTTAGTGCTTAATTGCTCAGTCATGTCTGACTCTTTGTGACCCCTTCAACTGCAGCCCACCAGGCTCCTCTGTCCATGGGGATTCTTCAGGGAAGAATGCTGGAGTGTAGTATATAACAAAGATAAAATTGGAATTCATTTAGTTGATTTGGAGATAAAATCTGGAAAATCTTTCCAAAATCTTGTTTTTTTCTTTCATATTACACTGCACAGTGACCCAGAGACCTGTCAAAATGGTATAGAATTTAAGAAAATTAGGTTTGAAAACTTCCAGTCTACTGAGTCCTTTTACTTTGTGTATGAGTGGACTGGGTCCCAAAGAAGGTGACTGAGAACCCAAAATTGTATGTTGTCACAGGAGATCTAGAACTTACTTTTTTCTACTCTTGTGCCCATGTTCTTTCCAATCTCTAGGCCATCCACCAAAAACTCTGGAATCAAACAGATCTGAGTTGAAACCAGAATCCTCCATGCAGGATGCTGGACAGTTCTCTCAAACTCAGTCTTTAAACCTCAGTTGTCTCACCTATAAAACAGGGAAAATGACTTATTCTTATAGAGTTGTTGGAATGATTTATTGAGATAAGATATGTAAAATGGTGTATACAGCACCTATATAAAGAGCCAGTGGTCATTAAATGCTTTTTTTCCTCTCGGTTATATATAATCCAAACATTGAAAAGTAAACCTATAGAAGTTTGGATCTATATAACCTCAATAACCATGTAACATGATCTCACTGGATAGCCAAGAACTTCACTAGTCTTTAAAATTTATTAATGTGCTTATGTATATTGCTATGATATCATCTTTTTTATTAGAATTATTAATTAAATCAGCCATGCATATAAGTGTTCACTTGTAATGATATAGTAAAAAAAAAGTGATCAGGTTGATAGAGAGGGTTGTACAAAATTAATTACTCTACTGATATGTTCCTCTCAGGTTAAGAGGCAGTTTGACAGCTGCCTCCTCAAGCTACTGAAACAGCATATACTTCCCTATAGCTGACAAAGGGTCAGTAAACGCCAAAGTGAGAAGGGAGCTTTGGCATTTGCTGCCGTCAGTGATCAGCCTTGAAATGTAGCAGGCTTGTGGAAATTAGGTACCGAAAAGATCAAAAAGTGTTTCACATTTAACCACAAATTTTTATTAGGAGCTCTAGCCTAAGAGGCGGAGAAGGCAATGGCACCCCACTCCAGTACTCTTGCCTGGAAAATCTCATGGAGGGAGGAGCCTAAGAGTTGGACACGACTGAGTGACTTCACTTTCACTTTTCACTTTCATGCATTGGAGAAGGAAATGGCAACCCACTCCAGTGTTCTTGCCTGGAGAATCCCAGGGACAGGGGAGCCTGGTGGGCTGCCGTCCATGGGGTCGCACGGAGTCGGACACGACTGAAGCGACTTAGCAGCAGCAGCCTAAGAGGCAGAGAATTTAGGGTCTGGCCCTTACTTGGACGGGTTCTTAGGCAAAACGCTTAATTCTCTGGCCTCAGCTTCATCATTTAAAGATGGGGAAATAGAATATCTAATCTCTAAATTCTCTTTCATCTGTAATGCTTTAAGATTCTAAGAAATCTATATGTTTTTAAAAAGAAGTATTTATGGATTGTTGTTAAAAACAGTTGTGCTTACTTCTTGAAGTAGAAATACAATATTTTTCCCTTCTCTACAATTTTTTGTCGTTGAATTTGAAATTATTTTTATTGACAGAAAAAAATTGTACTTTAATATATTTTTTTCTTTGGGGAGTTTTCATAAAGTTTAGCTAATGGCACTGCTGGTCTAATTATTTTGTCATCTGTACAAAGAATTTCACTCTCCAGGGAAATTTCCTTTATTTCACAGTTTCAATTCTGTTGGCCGATAACCTGTGAAAAAGCATGAGACTAGACCTCCTTGCTTGCTATTTTATTTCACAAAGCTCTAACCCTATAACAACTTAGGTCAAAATGTGACCCTCTGTATATATGGGAGTTGTCGCTATTAAGACTTTGTAAAAATGAGAACATGTCAACATTTCCAGCCTAAAGAAAATATATTAGCAGCCCCACCTTCAGTAAAGCCTTTGCTAGTCTTTTCTCTGACAGAGGTCCTATGAGAGATTTCCCCTCCTATTATTTCTAAGAAGTGTCTTAGAGAATATTTTCCCAGCATGCCTTGTTTTCCCTGAAGCTGTGACTAGATTTGAAGGCTGATCTAATGGTTTGAGCATATGAGGTGGTACCTGTCTGAGCTGCTCTCCCACCTCCACTTCTGCCCTGTGATTTCTCTATCTGAAAAATGTAAATGGGGCCCCAAATATAAGATCCAGGGATAGGTGTGAAGAAAATATGAGGTGCCTAGTACTATTAGTATTAAACTTACCATTTCTCCTCAGGTAGGCAATGTGAAGCATAATTAATAGAGTCACCAAAAAGAAAAGGAAAGTGAAATTAGCTTTTTCTTTCTGTTTGTGATGCTCCAGATAAAGGAAAAAAGAGGAAGAATTAATTGTGCAAGCAATGATATTTCAATGGGCCACCCTTTCTCTAAAGAACTGTAAATTCTGTTTTAGTAGCCATAAATCTGCTAAAGAATGGACTGAAAATCACATGTCCTCATTGAATGTGTCTATTCAGCATAGGCTAGATTTCCTTCCTTATAAATATTATTCAATTGGGATTTCTCTCCCAAGACACAAATTAGGTATCTGCCTAGTATATATTTAAGTAACATTTGAATAAATCAAGCAAGACTGCCTGGTATGCAAATGTTATTTCATCTCTGGCATGGACAGATATTTTCAATAGGTATAATTTTTTTAAAAAAATCAATCCCGTTAGTGCATATATAGAACAGCATAATTAGTGAATCAGATCATAATTCTTGTCAAAGAACCATTAGAATCACCACTCAGTCCACTTAGGAGGAATTATAAGTTTTCTAAAATACTTCATAAAACAAGATGTAGCAACATATTTTCCTAAAACTGGCAGGATAATAGCCTATATTTTAAGAACGAGTGGTCATTCCTGTGGGGAAATTTATATTTTCTAAAAAAAAAAAAAAACAAATCATAACTTCTTGGAGCACTATAGTTTATGGTGTAATAACATGCTTACCCAAATGTTGATAAGGTCTATAATCAAACTATTTAATTGAGTAAACATGTTTTTAAGAAGAGTTGCATAAGCTATGGTTGCACAACAACTCTGCAGGCGTGACTCTGCTGGAAAATGATAAATTGAAAGGGTTCGTTTCTCTCAAGCTAGCACATTGACTGTTGGAGTCCATATTTGACATCCTTTCTTACACCCATTTAGCTACATACTTCAAACCACCTGTATTTTCCCAACATCCCTCCTGCCAGCAGCACATGAAAGAATAAATCTCATAAGGCAAAATATTCTTAGACTGTCACGTATCATTATCATAATAATCTTCCATATATAATGGTAAAAATATTCCTGTTAGCAAGCTCCCTGAGTCTTCCTCCCTCTTAGTCTTATATAAATTTTTAAACAAATAAAATAAACCACTACTGATTCATATATTATTAGTGATAGGCTTTCATCTGCTGTTTTTTGTTTTGTCTCCGAATCACTTCCTCTTTTTCCCCTCTTTCTTTTTCTTTCATTGTTCCTCAACTTTGGAACTTAATCATCTCCAGAGCAGATAGATAGATAGATGCTTCTCTAATCAGAAATATAGGTTCGAGATAGAGCCACACAGCCTCTGAATAGGCAAGCTCAAAATTGCTTTTGAAAGCTTCATCACAAAAAATGTAATCAAACTTAGCTTACCCCAAATTGATTTAAGTTGCAGCCTAAGGGCCAACCTTTGACCAGGCCAGCATTCACACTCGCATCGATTCTGCCTGTAATCGAATTACTCAGGCAATTCTGTGCACTTTCAGCTCTAGCCCTGCAGTGCAAATGGCCAATTTGGGAAGCAACTTGGTTGTGCTTGAAATTTACAGGAAGATTTTCTCATACATTCCTGAGAAAAGACAGGCATACTTTAAAAAATATTCTTAGTCACAAAATGAACTACCCCAAAAGATATTTTATTTGTTTTTATGTTTGTTTTGATTTGGAGAAACTTTGCTTTTCCCAAGGAGTTTCTATTGACTTTGAAAAGATGGCATTTTGTACTAAACTCACCAGTATGTGTGCTAAAATTTAGAAGTGAAAATTAATGAAAAAATAAGGTGATACAGTAATCAGCTATTGGAGAAAGGGAAACATTACATTGCATTTTATAATTCTAGAAGCAGAAATTTAAAAACAAACTTGTTTACTCTGGTGGCAGCAAAAGAACCTTCTTCATAAAATTATATTCTCTGACATCACCTCCTACCTTTCCTTTCTAAAATATTTCATGATTGGTATTAAGAACCATTACAGATGTTCTTCTAGGGCGTAACAGACTTTTGTTATGTGTTTCTGTTCCTCATATTTACCTCCTTATACTGTATGCAAGTTGTATATCATCTCCCCTACTCACAAAACTCCTTTTAGTTCAACATAAACCTTCCTATCTTTATGTATGCATTTTACATACTTACACAATAGATTCCATTTGTTACCTTGCAAACATTTCCCCATGTTTCTCTGTTCAGGCTTATTACATAATACTTTGGTGGCTTCACTATTTATATATGTAGTGCTATGTTGGTAGCTGAAATGAATTTTTATCACAAAATTTACAAATAGTCATAAATTATAGAATATATTTTATTGTAAATTCCATATAATCAATTTCTTCTCGTAAAATGCTTTCAGTTTTTTTGCCAAAATCTTGTATATGTAGCCAGCCTATGGCTGCAATTCAATCATGATTTAACAAATGGAGCTGTACTATTATAATATTCTAAGTATTATTCTGTCATAAAAATGGGTTGGTATTTTTATTTATTATAATACAGTAAAAGTAACTCCTATGTTGAAATAGGTAATAATTTTGGAATCCTGAAAGAAAATTCTGTTAATTTTTTGGCACTATTTACAGTTTAATGGCTACAAACATGATATATATTGTAATGTTTAACATCCTTTAACATTTATCTATCATTTTTCTTAAGTCTAGATAATCAACAGCAACAAAAAAATAGCTCAACCCCTAATTTGGATCACTTGACAAATCTCATAGTGTCATTGGTGTCATGGTGTCATTGGTCTCATTATGGCAGATTTTAAGATACCAAGAGATGTTACTAAATACAGGGTTGGAAAAATATCTACAGAATGACACCATGATGTAATATTTTTATAATAGAAACATAATGTAAAAACCTTAAAATCATAGATAATAGTAAAACTGTAGTAAAATACTTTTGAAATTATGTTTTCAGTAGTTATTACATCTCTTTTTGATATAATCACAATGTCCATGTTTAGCAAACTGCTGGCAAAAGCCTTTCAAAAATAACAATTGACTCTCCTGACCTGGTAGAAGGCAGTTTTAGTGTGCCACTATCTACCTCAGTGGACATAAAGAAAACTTGGCTTCTCCAGGTGCACATAGTGTAATTCCAGGCAAATTACATAAGTTCTCCGATCTTCAGTTTAGCCCTGTAAAATGGAGTTAGTTATACCTTGCTTAGACTTCCCTGGTAGCTCAGATGGTAAAGCGTCTGTCTACAATGCAGGAGACCTGGGTTTGATCCCTGGGTTGGGAAGATTGCCTGGACAAGGAAATGACAACCCACTCCAGTACTCTTGCCTAGAAAATCCCATGGACAGAGGAGCTTGGTGCAGGCTACTGTCCATGGGGTCGCAGAGTCGCGCATGACTGAGTGATTTCACTTCACTATACCTTGCTTATATATGGAGGAGGAAGTACTATCAGCCATCCATATCTATGGTCTTTATATCCATGGATTCAACCAACTATGAATTGAAAATTTGTGAAGTTCCAAAAAAGCAAAACTTGAATTTGTCATGCTACCAGCAACTACATAATATTTACATTGTGTTAGGTATTGCCATTAATTCAGAGATGATTTAAAGTATACAGGAAGTTGTATATAGATTATATCCAAGTACTTATCTCATTGTTAAGTCATGTCTGACTCTTTGTGACCCCATGACTGTAGCCCGCAAGGCTCCTCTGTCCATGGGATTTCCCAGGCAAGAATGCTGGAGTGGGTTGCTATTTCCTTCTCCAGGTGATCTTCCCAACCCAAGGATCAAACAGGCATATTCTTTACCGCTGAACTACCAGGGAAGCCCCATGTACTATAGTATTTTCTATAAGGGACTTGGGCATCTGTGGCTTTTGGTATCTGTGGGGAGTCCTGGAACCAATAGCCAACAGATATGGATAAGATATGTGTAAAGCACTTGGTCCATGGTAGGGATTCTTACATTAATTGCCCTCCTTTTCCTCCTATATTACTTCAGTCCCCCTCATTGCATCTATAACTTCCTTAACTTTACTGTGAAGCAGCAATTATTTGATTCACAATCTCCAAATCCATAGAGTGACCCTGATACAATGGGATTGTGTCTATGACAAGTTCATCCATGTATGTCAGTATCCACACATGCAGCATTTCTTGTTTACATTTGCCACAATGTGGTAATGCATTTCCTCTTAAAATGGACTGTCACTATGCATTTTCTATCCCACACTAGTATTTGAGCAACATTTTAATCCAAAGTTGTGAGTCCTCAAGAAATGCTTATCCTACAATGTTTTAATCCCGTGAAGCTAGAGAGAAAAAATATATTACCCTGTCATAGAAAGTTTCAGTGTCTCGTGTTAACATCACAAGAGGTTGCAGATCCAATGTTACCTCTCCTCCAATCTGGCCAGAGTCAGGGGAGGGGGAGTACATATTTTAAGTTGCTTTGAAGTAGGTGGAATTAATTCCCTTCCATATCAGCACTCCCACTAAAAAAAAAAAAGAAAAAAATCTTAATTTTTTTTGTTTGTTTTCTCATTGCTACCTATTTAAATCAAGATCCTTGGTATGAGAAGATCCCCTGGAGAAGGAAATGGCAACCCACTCCAGTATTCTTGTCTGGAAAATCCCATGGATGGAGGAACCTGGAGGGCTACAGTCCATGGTGTTGCAAAGAGTCAGACATGACCGAGGAACTAACACACACACACACACACACACACACACACAGACACACACACACACACTATAGTTTGTAAGCTGCATACTTTGGGATAGAAGATTAATCAGTAATGCCATAATTTTAAAACTTGAGTGTCTCTTCATTTATTAATCTATTGACCAGCTAAATGCCTAATCTTCCCATGCTGATTGGAAATACAAAGGTGAGCTAACAAGACTCCTATTGATTCTTAACCTTTTGAAGACTGCTCTTTTTGAAGGGGAGTTAGGGACACAAGCAATTACCACAGTATGGTCAATTTCTAGAGATAAGAGAGAGAATGATGAATATGAATGAATAAAAGAAATCCCTGAAGCACAGAGGACAATTGGAGGTAAAGAACACAGACATGAGGATAGAAAGACAGATGGATGCTAACTTGTGAACAACCGTGTAAGCAAAAGCTGCCTGCTTTAGTCTCTCATAAAAGTGTCATTAGCCAAAAACATTTTTTTCATATTCTTCTGATAGCTTTTAAAATGTGAGTACTATAAATAGTAAATAATAATAATAATATAAATACTAAATAATGCTTATTTTTGTTTATTTATAATAAAATTTAATTTTTATTTATAATAATTTATTTTAATTATTTAATATTTATTAACTTGAATATAGTGATACTTTGGTTCTTAAGATATCTCACGATGCCTGTGAAACCACCTCAGTTGCTAGGATAAAGACAGTGTTTGGTCTGCCTATCAATCCCTCCTCCACTTTTGGCGCTCCTCAGACACGTATGCTACTTGTTTATCACTTCCTCATATGTTTCTAGAAAATCATGATATAAAATGTGCCAATTTTATTTAAAGGAAGAGCAGTTACTTCACTCCTTTGATCTAGTATGCTGATCAAATAGTAAAATCATTAGGACTGAACCATTTAATGAGATGTTTAACCTTTTCTAATATATACTTCTCTAACCTTTCTTTTTTCTAGTACACTCTTAAACTCTATTCAATAATGCATACTATAATTGTTCAGTCTAATCTCTTTTTCATTCCAATTATACAGGATGTTGCAAAAAAAAAAACTCTCCAAAGATATTTTGGTGCAAAATCTTTTTCATTGAATACTGTGATAAATTTAAATACTCTTGCCCCTGAAGTAACCCGTAGAGAACTTTCCTATATACATTTATAACACCTTGTCTTCTGATTACAGAATCACTTGACTAGTAATGTCATGGTAACAGCTAACAGATAAACACTAAAAATTATTTCCAAGTCCTGAAAAACAGGTCATAGTTTTATGAATTTAGTGATAGTCTGTTCTATTCAGTGAAATATTTGGCATAGTTTGTACTTTCTCCAGTCCCACACAAAAGAAGAGTTAAGCCCTCTGGGATAACTTGCATGTGTTTTTCCTTACATGCTTAGTTTTGTTTTGCTTTAGTTTTTAATAACCTATATCTCTAGTCCCAGTTTACCATCTTGTAATTCGTTAGGGTAGGAAGCTGGTGTAGTTCAGCACAAATCCAGCCCCACTATTAAGCTAAGCTAAGCCACTTCAGTCGTGTCCGACTCTGTGCAACCACATAGACAGCAGCCCACCAGGCCCGCCTGTCCCTGGGATTCTCCAGGCAAGAACACTGGAATGGGTTGCTATTTCCTTCCCCAATGCATGAAAGTGAAAGTGAAGTAACTCAGTCGTGTCTGACTCTTAGCGACCCCATGGACTGCAGCCTACCAGGCTCCTCTGCCCATGGGATTTTCTAGACAAGAGTACTGGAGTGAGTTGCCATTACCTTCTCCGCAATGTGAGATGAGTCTAACTGTTAACAGTTTAAAAAAAACGCTACATTATATTTTTGTTGTTATAGCTGTTTTTGATAGAGGAAAGTGCAGGAAAGTGACAACTTTAGATGGAGAATACTTTCAGGCTGGAAACTGGGCTAATTACCACCTAGATGAAAAACAAACAAAAAATTGGAACCTATTATAATGAATGAAAATCACTCTTATAGCAATACATGTGTGTGTGTGTGTGTGTGTGTGTGTGTATAACAGAGCTAGACTGAAAATCACCTAATATTGATTTCTTCATGACCATCATTGTGCGTATTGTTTATAACTTACCCATTCTAAAAGACTATCATACAGGCAGTCAGTTATGTCCTGTTTATGTTTGCT
Source organism: Ovis aries (assembly GCF_016772045.2). Lineage (NCBI taxonomy): Eukaryota > Metazoa > Chordata > Mammalia > Artiodactyla > Bovidae > Ovis > Ovis aries. Next base: position 47,338,253 of record NC_056054.1, on the reverse strand, counting down.
ACTTCAAAAGAGCTTAGGTGTTTCTCCAGCATTGTTGATAGCTTGCTGATGGTTGGAGCCATGCCGTAGGCTGCACAGCAATGCCAAAAGTCACTGGTGATCCTTTAAAGCAGTAAAATCCTGACACTTGTTATTTAAAATGACCTTTGAAAATGAAATGCCTAAAACAAAGGTCTGGAAACAAAAGCAAATTGTTTTATCTACCCTATACTTCACCCTAAAATTATGTTGAAACCTTCCATCAGAAGGGCAATATTCTAAAATCTAACATCATTTTTGGTCCGTTAGTATTAAAATCCTATGAAACTTGTAAAGAACTAACACAAAAATTTTAAATCTGTAAATAACTTGCTAGATAGTTTTTCTAAAGCATCTGTGCTGGTTAGAATTAGAAACAGTTGTGAGTGACAAAACCTAAAATAATGACTTAAAATACTATTTTACTTCTCTCTTACATGGAAGCCTGCAATAGACAGTCCAGGGCCAGAATAGCATCATATTATCCAGGACATAGACTCCTTGCTTGTTCTGCTTCATAGCATCCATTCCCAAGTTACTTGGTGGTGTGAGGTATCCCCTCCAATTCACAGCATCACATTGGTACTTCAGGCTGTAGGAAGAATACAGGAAAGGAGAAGAACTCTTTTCATTTATAAATGGTTCCCCAAGTCTGTGCACATGGCTTACATGTTTTTGGATATAAAAGTGGTGGGTTTTTTTTTTTAACATTTTTAATAAAAAATATGTAATATATATAAAATGATTTATATATATATATATATATATATATATATATAGTGAAGTGATTACTACAATCTAAATTATTAGATCTTTATCTCACATAGTGACCATTTTTTGTTTTGAGGAGAGAACCTAAAATCTACTCTCATAGCAAGTTTCCAGTGTTTGACACAGGATTATTAACCACAGTCATCATGCTGTGCAGTAGATCTCTAGACATTCACCTTACATAACTATGACTTTGTACCCTTTGGCCAGCATCTTCCTGTATCCCCCGACTCCCTGCCCTCAGTAACCACCATTCTACTCTATGCTTCTATGTTTTTTGTTTTTTCAATTCCACGTATATGTAGGATTATATCATTTTTTGTTTGTTTGTTTGTTTCTGTCTGGCTTATTTCATTTAGAATAGTATTCTTTGTTAGTAACAACTGAATGTTCTGCCCCCTCTCCCCGCCCAGAAAAAAATGTTTTTCTTTTCTTATAGGAAAAGGATGCAATGGATAATGAGGGACAACTAGCACTTTTTACCAGCATCAATCTCTTTGTGACCCAAATATCCAATCATGCCCTTCTTCCTACATCTACTAATATCAAAGGGAAAAGAACAGTCTTCCATCATATGCTGACTCCAGCTGAGGTCTAGGATCTCTGAATGATACCTGGTCCCCTCTGTCAGCCTGAATGTGACATGACATGGTCAGACAACCTTGAGATTTAAACAAATGTTTTCTGACACACGCAAGTCCTATATGGTATGTAAACCAGAACACAGTAGTAATACTTTTTCTGAGAAGAGGATGAAGGGGAAGCCACAGCAGCCACTTATCCATAGCAATGATCCGATACTGCTAGTTAGAAGAAACCAGACTCCCTTTTCTGGCGATATTGTGTGTTCCTCAGATAGATCACTGGGCAACTATTATTTCTTGTTCTAGGAAGAACTCCCTTGTTCTCCATGGCCCTTGTCTTTTTCCTCTTGGAAATTCTTTCTCAGACGGTAGGCTCCGTGACTATACCTGAAGGAAGCATATCGCAGGCTGACTAGCTGATGCAGATTGAGGATAGAGAACTCACTTTAAGAGTTAAAAACTATAGTAGTAGACCAGGTTTGTGGCTTCTTTGACAAAACAATTAGCTCAAAAATTTAGTAGGCTTCCAGCCTAGTGAATTTTGTTAGCTACCTTAAAAAAAATGTTTATGGTAAAAAGAGTTTTGAATACTGATGGCATCAATCTTTTATTTACAATCATCTTTGTCCTCTCTGTCAAACAGCACTTTACATCAAGGAGATCTGAAATGGTGGGTTTAGTTGGAAAGACAATACCTTTGTGGGGTTGTCTGTCCCCTCAGAGTTCACAGATTTCCCAAGATAGAGCACTGTCTTCTTTCCTGTTGAGGCTGATGCCTTGCAACTACTTCTTTGCAGTTTTAATTGGAGACAGAAGTGATTGGCTTTTCAATGTTGGAGGACACCAGCCTCTCCATTGGTTTAAATTGTAGGATACAACTAGCTCCTCCCTTAGCATAAATGTATCCCCTCATCTCTGTAGACCAATTAGCACTATGCTGAGTACAGGTCTCTGAAGTTCGGGGTAGTACAGGCAATATATGTTAACTTTCTAAATTCTCCTATTATTGTCTATTCCTTGGCGATCACCATATGTATGGGTTTAGACTCAGAAGGATTTCATATTATATGTTGAACAAATGGTTGTTCTCCAAAAGAGGTCATCATTTCAAAAGAAGTCATTAAACCAAATGAATGGGGACCTGAAAATTATCAACATTAAGCTGAACCAGATATCATCTAAACAATTCATGTCGTTTCAGTCCAGTAAAAAATCAATTATCTTTGCCAAGTTAGGCACCATGTGTGCACAGAACATGGACACAACCCTTAATGTAGAATTAGAGTGGGTAAGGAAAATACACTGAACTTACAATGAATACACTGAAAATACAATGAACAAACTTAATGAAGTTAAGAGAGAAAACCACTTCTCAAGTCCTTGTGGCCAAAATAGAGCATATATTTATCAATATCATCAACAATCAAAGAAATGTGCTGATTCTTACTGTGGATATTGATCACAAAAAGATTATGATGTGGACCCTGCCCCAAGGAACTAATGATCCATAAACTATCATCAACTACTTTATGTACCCCCCTTTATTTTATTCATGAAGAAGTCATTCTAGAGAGGAGAGGTAATAACTATTCTTTGGCATAACTAGTAACCATACCTAGTTAATAGTAGAACTTAACAAAAAAGAATTCAGTTCTCTTAGCACTTCACTTGTTTGCAACAGTGCTAAAAAAAATGGAGGGGGGCTGGTCAGAGAAATCTGTGTCATCAACTGTGAAGTGTCTGCAGTTTTATTCTACTTACAAGCTAATGTTAACTTGCCACAATATCATGGACACTGGCAGAAGACACAAGACTCCTGGGTCAGAGATGTAAGACTTTATTCCTTGCAGCAAAACAGTAGCCAGAGAGTCAGCATGTTTGCATTCATTCTCTGAGCCACAAATTCCCAGAGGAGCAACATGGATGACCTACATGGATGCTATTACATGCTGTGGCCTCTGTTTAAAGACAAGAACACTGAGCTTTAGGAACCGAGTATTTTATAGTTGCTAGTAAACAAGCCTGCTCAGAATGAGACATTACCTCATCCTACAAGAAGTGGCCTGAATAAAGAGTGTTTACTCTTTATTATTTACTGTGGCCTTACATCCTTGCCATTCTCAAAAAATTATGTGGTAATGGGAAATACCCTTGAAGGAATATCTCCCAGTAGCCTCTAGAAATAGATAAAAATGGTGGATATATCCTTAAATTGTATTGTGCACACAGATATACTGAGGACTTTGGTAAAATGCAGACTGATTCAGTGATTCTAGAGAAGAGGCTGAGGTTCTTAATTTTGTTTCCAAAGATGCTAATGCTACTAGTCCATGGACCACATATCATTAAGTCACATGCTCCAGAGGATGTCTGGTTAGATCTGATAATGGCTTATTTAGTTCACCATAATCTAAATCCTGGACTTCTATTTTGAAGGTGTAGATAGTCTTTCTAGTTCACTGTCTAGGATTTAGTAGACTGTGAGGGACTCACTAAAAAAGTATAGGAGACCACAACACATATTCTGAGTAGACCCCTGAACACTGGTTCATAAATTTACAAAGAAATTGACTGGGATTGCAATGTTCATTTCAGCATAATCAACTCATTTTGTTCCTAAAATGAAGCTACATTAGAAGTCATATCATGTCCATCAACAGATGAATGGATAAAGAAGATATGATATGTATATACAATGGAATATTACTCAGCCATAAAAAAGAATGAATTTGAATCAGTTCTGACAAGGTAGATGAAACTCGGACCTATTTTATGCAGAGTGAAGTCAGAAATAGAAAAACAAATATCATATGTTAATGCATATATATGGAATCTAGAAAAATAGTACTGATGAACCTATTTTCAAGGAAGGAATGGAAATGCAGATGTAGAAAACAGACTTGTGGACACAGTGGAGGAAGGAGAGGATAGGATGAACTGAGAGAGTAGCTTTGACATATATACATTATCAATGTGTAAAATAGATAACTAGTGGGAAGCTGCTATATAACACAGGTAGCCCAAGCTGGTGCTCCGTTGACCTAGAGGGGTGAGATGGTAAGGGGGAGGGAGGCTCAGGATGGAGGAGATTAGGGCTGATTCACTTTGTTGTACGGCAGAAATCAACACAACATCGTAAAGCAACTACCTTCCATTAAAAAAAAACACACGCATTAAAAATCACATCATAATCAGAAGTTATTCTATTAATTCTTCATGAGGAATTACTGTCTGAGAACACAAAATACTTAAAATCTGTAATATCAACATTCTCTCCCTATAGCCAGACCTACACAGGACAGTAAATCACCATCAGCAGGTTGTTTGCTGAACATAGAATCAGAACAAGGGGAGATAAATAAATCAAACAGTAAATGGCATTAGTCTAAAATCAACATTGCTTCATTCATCTCACAAAAAATGGCAATTTTACGAATGGGAGAAAATATGCATGAAGTTCAACAATTCTGCTCCCTTTTCTCTGAGCGGTACAGACATCCCATCCATCTCCAAACCCTTCCCCTAACCCCCAATCTCAGTTGACCTCTGTGACTTTCCTTTGTATAGGCAGGCAACTGAGCAAATCCTAGATCTCTACTTCGTTCCCTTTAGAGTAATACATTTTTTGCTTAGATGTGTTAATATATTCAATCAGGTTTTTGTCCAGTTCTATTTACTGCATAATCTTTTTGTCTTAAAAAGGTAATTTTGTATATACCTGTTCTAATCTGTTCCTTTCATAATTTAACTCTCAGAGGGCAACCTGATTTCCCTTATTTTCAGTTCTGCAGGTGAGATGGAGGCATAGCCCAGGCAATTCAGTCCAAGTTCAGACAGTTATCTTATTGCTTATTTCTGCATCAGATTATTTAGGGACCCTGTAAGAATAAATAAATACTCTCAAATAAAAAAATTTAAATAAGCTTTTCCTACTCATTTTATTTTAGGAAAGTTGCCATTGTAAGCCACATGCGTGAGTTGTCCTACCTCAGTTGAACCACATCAAATATTGTGCAATATTCCTATAAAAGTCTAAGACTTAAAAAAAAAAAGCCTAAGACTAATCCAGGCAGAACCTGTATATACTTAGCAAATTTATCTACAAACTGGTTCTATGAAAATGTTTCAATCTTTTGCATATGTACATCATAAACACTATAGCCAAACTCTCTACACACAAATATACCATGTTTCATTGGAAAGTACTGCTTTTTTAGCCCACTATATAAAAATTAAAATGTCCTTTTCCTACAGAAACAATATTTATTCACCTTTTCATTGTTAAATATGTACTCTGTGCCTGCTGTGCATTAATTGATGGAATACCATGACAGTAAGGCAGACACAGCCCCAATCTTCAAGAAACATACCATCTGTGATGGATATAAACATGTTATCAGACACAAATGATGCTTAAGGGTCAGCATGACTTTCTAAAGAAATGTATATGTAGCCTGAAGAATGAGGCAAAAAGGAGACCAGAAGACTTCAGGTGAAACAGTATGTATAAATTCCCAAGGTAAGAAAGACTATTTCCTAGATAGGTTCACAAAAGTCCATTTAACCTATAGTTTACTGAAAATGAAACCACAGATTGATTAAGACAAGGGGAAGGGAAAATATTTAGTTGTTGAATCCTAGCTATAAAGGCTGTAAGAGTCCTAAAAAGATCATCTTATCATTTTATCTAATCCCTATTAGTTTGGTTAGGGAAATTGATACCCAATAATGAGTCCAGCATTTCCCTGAGAGTTGATGGCACATCCCAGATCAGAAGCCACATCACCTGATTCTCTCTACAGACATTGCCTCAAGGATCGGATTAAGTAAACAATGGAATATGTCTACTCTGTTAGGCATAATTTGTACAGTAGTATTCAGAGTGCCAACTTAAGATAACACGCATTTTAGTATCATGCATTAGACTCAGAAACTTTAATTTGTGTGTTCTTATGTGAGCACATGTATGTATGGGATTAAGTTTAATTTTAAGTTAAATTGCAAGATGCCTGATAAATATTGTCATCAGCTTGTTTTGCTTGTGTGACTGAAAGTCTAGAGTTAAGTAAACTAGCCCATGATGTTGGCACTACAGTGTAAACAGGGACCAAACTATCATCCTTCTACCTCTCTCTGGTATATCCTTGTTATCTCATTTGCACAAGAAGGCAGATATCACTCCAGCAGCACAATTATGTTCCAAATAAGAAGGGAAGGGAATAGGATGGCTGAATCTGCTATCTTTGGGGGAAATTTTCCAGAAGTTCTACATGTGCTTCTTTGCATAACCACTCTACTTGTAAGGAAATCTGGAAAATACAGTTTGTTTTTTAGGCTCAACCCATTGCTTCCCCAATAGAATCAGATCTTAAAGTCTAAATCAGAAATACAGCCTGGGATTTAGAAGAAGTTGCTTCTTTTCCTGGGTTAGCTATTTCCTTGATTTGTGACTTTGAGCAAGTTACCCCACGTCTGTGAAATTCATTCTCTTTGTTCATGAAATGGAGTGGAATTAAATGAATATATTTAGTTTTGAAAGTTTCAATAAACTAAGTAGTTTCCTCTGATTATTGTAGCTGACCTTTTTACCCAGAATTCCATCACAAAGGAACCTAAAGTAAAAGGAGGCTCGGGCCCGTGTGTGGAGGTTTTGCTGTCTGCTGTAACTCTTACACCTTTACCCAGGAAAGACAGTGAGGCATAGGGCAGATACAAACGAGGCAGATAAAAACAGATTGGGCTGGTAAGTTTTCTGATTTTACAGTGCATCTCACACCTCTGGATATATTTGACTGGTGGAGATAGCTGCAGAAGCTTCGACTAAATCTTTTAACACTGCAGATTGCCCTCAGGAGATGTGGAGCTTGAGTACCCAGATGTCTGAGCTCTGACCATTCATGTAATCACAATCTACTTGGGTCTCACTTTCATAGAGATCGTTGTTTATCTCTGGATAGCACTCTCGTTATTGCCCTCTGAGATGATGTACAAAGATAAACTCATATTTTATTCCTTATACATCTTTTTGCTAGTTCAGCAAACTTCCTAATTTCAACCTCATACTACTTCTATTCTTTTTATTTTATTTTGTTTTTTTAGGTTTTTTTTTTAATTTTTTTAAAATATAAATTTATTTATTTTAATTGGAGGCTAATTACTTTACAATATTGTATTCTTAACACACAATACCCCATACCCATTTAAACAAACCCACAAATTTGCTAAACAAGAGGTAGCGCCACTATGTGACTTTCTATGTGGGAAGGAGATGCTTCCAGCAAATGAGGATTGTCTATAAAATCCTTTTCTGCTATGAGAACTTAGTCTCTGGGAAGTTTCCTTTAGTCCTAGTTTCCTCCAGGGCCACTTTCTTTGCTAGTCATCCAGGAACTAAAAATTACTTTTAAGGTAATCTTATCAAACCAGTCTAAATGGTCATCCTTTTTCAAGTTTTCACTGATTACCGTTCTAGGGTCCCTTTTGAAGTAACAAACCAAAAGCAAGGTGCCATATCTATTCATGTATTCGGATCTAGCATAATGAGAGGCGCAGTCAGGCATTTATTCACTGTGAAATAAACTTGAACACATAGATGTATTTAAATGAACATGTATGTCGGCTATAGAGAGCCTCTGGACCTCAAGTGTACATGTCTGGCGCCTATGCTGGAAATCAATGCTTAAGCAAGAGTTTGCAGTAGTATAAAATGCCCAGCAATTAGCAGCACCAGATGCTTTGCTTTTCTTGATAGTGAGAAAGGAATTAATGTGCAGGGTACTGGTATTTAGCATATTATCTCCTGTTCAGAATCCTGAAGATAATTGTGTGTTATGAGCTTGTGCTCTCCTCAGACAAAGAAGCCCTTTGAAATAGCAATGATGGTGAAGTGGTCTTAGTCTGAACAGAGCCTTGTATTACTGCTGTGTACTCATTCTCTTCCCTAGGAGCAATTAAAATTTCCCAGAACCTCAACAGCCTGCTTTCTGCCTTTGTTTAGACTTGCTGTAAGTCACAAGCCTAACAGGCACTTTTAGTAGTTGTGATTAAGAATAAGGAATGAGATCAGAGAGGTCACAAATGCTTAGATGGCTTGTTAGAGTTGTAAATTCTAAAGAACAAATCTCAACAGCTAAATAAAGCCTATATGAACCCGGAAATCATCAGTGTTCTAATACAGGGACAAAAGCTGATGCCCAGCATTAATTTGAAAAATTAAAAAGCTCCAATATGTGGAATATGGTACTAATTTGCATTACAAGAGTTATCTCTCACCCCTGCCCCACTCCAGGTTTGTATTGGAGATCAAATGAAAATTAACTATGATGTAGGCAAGGCATGGGCTTCCCAGGTGTCTCAGTGGTAAAGAATCTATCTGCCTGCCAAGCAGGAGACTTGGGTTTGATCCTGGGTCTCCAAGATTCTGTGGAGAAGGAAATGGCAACCCATTCCAGTATTCCCTATTAGGAAATCCTGGGAAATCCCATGGACAGAGGAGCCTGGTGGGCTATGATACCTGTCACGCCATGCTCAGTCGCTTCTGTCCATGGGGGTCACAAAGGAGTCAGACACGACTTAGTGACTAAACAGCAATAAGAGGCAAGGCATATTAGTTTGTAGCAGTTTCATACCCTTGACTTTTGAAAAATGAATTTTCTAAGAAGTGTGCTTTGAAAGTATCAGCTTTGTGCATTATCTCAAATTTCAGATTTTGAAATATTTTTATTGTTTTGGTTGCTATTAGTCTTGCATGTTTTGGTCAATTACTGTGTTTGACCTAAATCATAACAAAATCAATTTGGTTAATCATACAGAAAACAACTATTTATTTTTTAAAATGGTAAACTCACGATGCTGACTCAGACTCTGATTAACAATAGATGTACTGTGCTCCAGGGAATTATGAGAATAGTCATATTGATTAAATAATGCGATGGCATCTTTCCTAAATATGCTTTGTGAAGTAACTAAACACATGGCAGTTCATCCATCTTGGTTTTCAGAAAACTCTAAATAAGTCTGTCCCAAACTATATTCATGACGAAAAAGGAGCTAATAGTAAAATGCTCTTTTAGGCAAAAACATATCCCACTTCTAATAGGAATTTTCACATGGTATATGAACTCTTCAGACATTAATAGTTTGTTTAATTCAAGGTTCAAAATGAAAACTTCTCTTATTTCTTGACACATCATCAGTTTAATCTGGCAATTAGCTAACATACTAAGAATCAAATAGATATCAGGAAACTGTCTTTTTCCATGAATGTGAAACAGTAAACAAAAACACACAAGTACAACAACTATTACAACAATTGCAAAAACTTTGGACTAAGCCATTAGCTATAAAGGAAATGCTTTATTAACTCTAGTCTTTCAATTGGTTAAATCTTATGAACAGGTTAGCTAGTTTTCCCTTGGGACTATAATGATTTGTTCATAAAAATTTAATCATTATGCCTTTATGCATTAAAAAGAAAGAGATATATGAAATACAGTCATATTCAGAACTTTTTTAAAGTAGTAATAATAAGTACCCAGCATAAACAAAGTTTATATGTCCTGTTAAAGAAAAATTTTACTGTGCAGCATAAAATAATTTGATGACTGAACGTATGCATTTACAAGTAAGAAAAGTATTTACAATACAAAGATTTCATACAGTATCTGTTACATGAAAGATAACTACTGGGTAGGAGTTATATGTCACTTTCCAATTTGTAAATGTAGGTAATTTTATTACTTGTAAAACCATAATGACCCATACATTACTCAGATTAACGTATAAAAGCTAGTAGGAAAAAAAGGTATATTGAAACCCTCAATGAGTTATGCATAGTCTTGGGCAGGGAGGATAAATGTCAAGTTCTGTGAGGGTACCAGTAGCATTGAGATACAAATGTACCTATGTGCCAATTGTCAAAGAAGAGATCTCGCACAGAAAATCCAACCCAAAAGACTTCCCAGACGGACAAGTTATTAAGACTCTGGGCATCCCACTGCAGGAGGCACAGGTTCCATCCCTTGTCAGGGAAGCACAGTCCTGTATGCCACATAGCACAGCCAAAAAAAAAAAAAAAATTGTTTTAATCTAAAACTATAATAATAACAAATTAGAAGCAGCTTGTTGTTTTAAAAGACAGAAAAACTACTAATCTGTTCTCTTCCAGAATCTCTGTAAAACATATCTGCCCTTGGAAAGCTCCTATGTGTGTCAACAGACTATGAAAAACAACAGAACATAGCGTTGTCCAAATGATAGTAAACGCTTAAAAACACTTTATCTGATTCTTAAAACTTTCTTGCATAGGAACTTTTTCTTTCCCATTTTTTCAGAAAACTAAGGCATGAAGAGATTAAGTAAATAGTCCAGAGTCACAGAAATAATTAGTGGCAGTTGTGAAGCTGGAACCTTGCTTTGTAAAAATTAGTACTTGCTACACTATAACCACCACCACCAGGAGAAGAAATAGCCTGTGCTTAAGCAAGAACAGGGAGGATGGAATGACCACATTGGTGAGAAACACGTGTGTCTGAACTATTTGAGGGTCACGTGAAACAGGTTCAAGTCACCAGTTTATAGCTCATCTGGGAAGAAAATTCCTCAATGGCTTCACATGGAACGATGCTTTCTGTCTACTTTGGCCAAGGTGAGACATTGCAGTTCTCTTTCAAAGTAACCCAAATAAAATCTGCACACCAGATATTTGGTATCGCCACTCTGCACTCAGGGAGGGTAAGAACCATGTGTATCCCCAATAAAACTGGGTTATTTTGTTTTGAATTTAAATAAATAAGTAGTAAATGTGACTTTAAAAACCTTGAAATGATCATCTGGATCATTGTTGAAAATTGTCTTAAGACTGTGGGAAAGTTATCAAATTATTTATTCCCACAAAAACAATAATAAATCTCTTTATTTCTCTCTGAAATGCACTAAACTACATGCTAGTTACTCAAATATTTTTTTTTTTCCTTCCTTCTTCCAAGCTGTACCGGCTCACATTCTCTCTTCCTCCTTTCCTGTTTTTCTTTCAGCCCCTCATTTCACCACCAGACAATTAAGTTTTCTTTCTTAGTTCCTTTCTTCTGTGAAGTGATTTAGTTACTTATCTAAAATCCTAAAATGTATACAATATCTTTGACAAGAGATAACAAACTCCTCTTGCCTCTAAGAAACATTATGTGTGTGCGTATATATAAAATGTACATATATATGCACAAACACATACATATACACATATAAATTATATATAATTCTAAAATATAGTACATGTACACATATATAGATATGTGCATATATAGAGATATGTAATACATACAATATATATATCTAACTTACTATGTATATGCATATACACACATATATAAAACCATATTTTTATACTTTTATTTTGGGGTGTTCATTCACATTCGTACTTATATGTTTTTAATTTACCATTGGAAAGCTTATTTCCAGCACTGGATGCATCACTCAGTAACCTCAATAAGTATTTGACTAACAATGAACAAATTACTTATTTTCTGAATTTGCTCATCTGGAATATGTGAATGACTCTAAGCTCCTCGGGGACTCCTGAAAGCCTAGCCTTGTTCCTGCTCTCCCAGATTTTCTTCTTGGGTTCTAGAGAATCATTTATGGCTAAAAGAATAGAACCAGTGGTATAAAGGCTAAACATGTAGCAGAAATGATTCTCTAGTAGAGCTCAGCATACTGAGGGGTTTGGAGTCTCAGCTGTAGAATGCATATTCCCTGTCAAAGAAGCTTGAAGAGGCTTCTAATCTGCTCATTTCATAAACAGGTTAATAAGATGATTTCTCTAAAGCAATCAAAGAAATCAGTAATCTAACTGACAATAAACAAAAACGCCTGGTCGTTTCATGTTGATGTATGGCAGAAGCCATCACAATATTGTAAAGTAATTATCTTCTAATTAAAAATCATTTTTAAAGTGCCTTTTCATTTAATACACAGTGTAGTTGAATGGGTGGGATGGAAATGCTATCATTTGATGAATCTTTGAATTGATATACTCTGCATATGCTGATATACTTTATTGTGAGTGAATAGTGACAGACATCAATTACAATATGAAATCTAGAATGAATAGCACAGAAAACTGTGAATTCCTATATCTCTCCGTTACGTGAAAATCAAATGGTGATGGAGCAGTTGCAGTTCACCCGACTTTTATTCTGAGCATCAAGAAAGCAGAAAAGCAGCTACATAGAAACAATCACTACTGGAAAATATAAGTAACTATGAAAAAAAAATCACAGATGATTGGGTTAAAGTATAGGTAATAGCAAATGCTTATCAATTCCTATATCATTTCTGTCTTTTTCTGGGAAATATATTTTTAGAACAATCTTACCTCCAGTCATTTCTCTAATACTTAGCTACTACATTCATAGCAGAATCTAAATAAGAAATATATTTTGAAATTGCACAGAACTCTGCAATACCTGATAAATTTTATCTCCAGTTGTTAGTTTGGCAATATAACAGAAGTAGGGACAAAAGAGTGAAGGTAATACAACAAAAAGCAAAAGAAAATAATGTTGGTTGGTTGGCACTTCTCTAAACAAAACTGAGACATTTTCCTTTCTTTATTTTAGTCTCATATTGTCCTCAAGGAATCAGAAAGCTTTTTCTAGACCCCTAGTGCTTAATCCATTTTTTGTGTACTTAACTGTATGCTCTACTTCTGTGTCAGTATCAGTTTAAAAGTTTTTATGTAATAGTAGATTGATTATTTTACGTTTATAATTGCAAATCTGATTTAAAAGAGAAAGTTGTGAGCTAAACCACAGTTTTAGGATATTAACAACAAGGCATCACTAAACATTTCCTTAGCCCAGGGAGACCATACCTGTGCATTCCACCTCCCATAACATCAAATATAGGAGGTCGAGTCCATGGCTACTATGATCTTTCCAGATGGCCTGGAATATGGGGATGTGGCGGCTGCATGGGGTAAAAAGAGTCAAGAAGGGATATAGACATCTCTTGCTCCATCTGGAATCAGTCTTGTGCAGTAGACTGATGAGTCTTAGGAAAGACAAAGTGGGGTTCCCTTCTGCAGGCAGGACTGGAGATTACCTGGCTTCTCACTGGGTTGCAGGTATTTTGAAAGCAGGGCTCTCCACTGGCAAGAAGGCAGGTACAGGTGTTTTCCTGATCCCTCTAAACTTGCCCTTTACTGTTGTCTCCAGAGTATACTCTCCTGACATCTCCTAAACCACTTTCTATCCATCTCCCATAACCATTCTTTGACAACACCCAAAGTGTTGCCAAGAACCCCACTTCTCCAGCTAATCTGCCCCCTCATGGCCCCTAGTAGTATTCTGTCTTTTTCAGTAAAGTCAACTTCTACTTCATCCATCATATTCATTTTCCATCATAAATTTCCCTGAAGCTTATGTGCTGTTTCTTTTTTTCTGTCTCTCTGTGTACCTGGTGATGAAACTGAATAGTCAGCTGGCACTCTCGGCATGTTCCTTGTCTGAACGCCAGTACTTGTTGCTCTGTCCTATTTAGAGGACCTGAGTTCTTGACGAGGAAATATGCTCTGCACAGAGACCAATACCATGTCAGCAATCATAGGGAGAAATACTTATTTTCCTTGCTAAGCAAATAGCTTATTACTGAAAACCACTAAGAGCTGAGAGAAGTGTGTATATAAGAAATGGCTTGAATCATAAAAGTCTTAGTTAGGTTTAACCTATTATATGTATACATAGAAGCATGCACAAGCACACAAACTCCAGCTGTTTATTTTTTATTTTTTCCTTTTATTTTGAATATGCCTTCTCTGGCAACCCCAAGCCAAGGATTAAATCAAGTAGTATCTCAGTGGGAATCTGATCCAGCCCTGTTTCCGGCTGGAATTCACACAAAGGCTCAAAGCAGTGGGAGCATGGCTTCCTTCCAGGAATCATCAGGGACTGTTTTCTTTACTAGTATTTTATTCTACCTGGTTACTTCTCAATAAACGATGTTGACTGGTACAAGGGTAGAATCTCAGTATTGGTTCTTCACCTGAAAATACTATGCAAGATTTATTTGATTCTCTAATGATTTCTAATTGACAGGTACTCTTAGCATATCCTTAGAGGTAATGTGATATATAGTAGAAATGGATGAACCCCACAGTGAGAATCAGAAGACCTAGATTTTAACCAGAGCCCTGTAGTAGGAGAGCTTGGAAAATCACCTTAAGGTTTCAGGTTGTGGGATAAGATTATCTCTAAATCCCTTTCTAGCTATCAGTCAATGATTATATGATCTGTGAGTTCCAGTTTTATCCTTGTGGGACATACTTATAAATAGCCTAACATATACACACATTATTTGTTGCCTTGGCAGTTTTATGAAAATTATTGGTTCTGGAATCAAAAAAACATAGTTATTCATAAAATTTTACTGCAAAAGAGGCATTTGATTAAATTTTTCAGTTTTTTTTTTTTTTCCAGTGTCTAGAGTACATCTTTTTACTTGTGAGCACTAAGGGAGGAGGGCAAGATAGATAGAGGGGGCACTGGCTTTTGAATTGTAGAAAACTAAAGGGTTAAAGAAACAGAACTTTTCTTTTTCTCTGTTTTCAGAGGAAAAAAAATGAAAGCAAATGAAGATGACAGAGGGAGAAATAAAAACTGGTGGATTCATTAGTTACTGTGTATATGGCTTTGTTATTGTTATTGTTTAGTCACTAAGTCCTGTCCGGCTTTTTTGCAGCCCCATGAACTGTAGCCTACCAGGGTTCTCAGTCCATGGAAATTCCCAGGCAAGAATGTAGGAGTGTGTTGCCATTTCCTTCTCCAAGTGATCTTCCCCATCTAGGGATCAAACCTGCATCTCCTGCATTGGCAGGCGGATTCTTTGCCACTGAGCCACCTGAGAAGCACCGGGAGATGCACAAGATGCAGGTTCGATCCCTGGGTTGGGAAGAGCACCTGGAGAAGGAAATGGCAACCCACTCCAATATTCTTGACTGGAGAATCCCATGGACAGAGGAGCCTGGTGGGCTACAGTCTATGGGGTCAAAAAGAGTCAGATACAACTGAGCTACTGAGTATACACATACGATTTTGTAGAATTTATGAGACCCGATACCAAGTTCACTAATTCTTAGATTTTGGAAACAAAAGTTATGGCTGTTTGACGATTGTGTTAGATGATATACACACAGGCCCTAGCAAAGAGCCAGTCATCCTAGAGCAGTTCTTGAACTTTCAGGTTCATGCAGATCACCTGGGAATCTTGATAAAATGTAGATTCTAACTCAGTGGGTCTAACTTTAAGCTGGGGCCTAAAACTACATTTCTAAAAGCTCCCAGATAATACCAAAACTTTGAGTAACAAGGGTACAGATTTTTAATAAATACAGACTGCCTTTGCCCTTCATCTTTCCCCTGTAAGAATAAGTACTTATGTACTTTGAAATGATAGATTGGAAGGTCGGTTTCAGTTGTTTTGAGTTTTGTTTTTTTCTGATAAGTATGCCTGTTGTGTATCATAGTCATCTGTCACCTATAGTCAGGACAAAGGACACCAGCAGTGTATCATTTTCAAGTCATCTCATGTCAACCTGCTGGGACAAGTTCCCCAAACTTTCACTCAGCTCTGTGATCTTTTCCGTCTTTCAGCCACTGCTGCCAGCTCTCAAATGCTAAAAATTATTGATTAAAGTCATCTCTCTCCTTTACACTAGAAAAACAAGTGTTCTCAGTAAAATTCTTTGCCTCTGCTTGTTTCAAACTTCCTCCTGTTAAGAAAATGTAACAACAACAAAAAACACGCTTGCTCTTCCAGGCTTGTGGTTTTAAAATTTTTTTAATTTTTTCTGTTTCTCCAAGTGACAGCAAAAGGCCTAGCAACAATTTACTTGACTTTCTAGCTCTTTCAGTAAATAATAGAAGATAATTTACTCTCCTTCTGTGTGATTGGAGCATATTTTAAATTATCCATTTAAGCTGGGTCTGTAATTAAAATTACGTGGGCATTTAGGACATTATTCTGCAAAAAATGCTCTGTGGGCTTTCTTTGATCTAGCTCATAGAGTCCAGATGCAAAGCAGCATAAAAACATTGAGGGAAAAATCAACCATATCTTGGGTTCATATACTGATCAAGTTATTTGCCAGCTCTTAGGCAAAAGCCATAGATATGTCTTTCCAGGAGATTAAGTTTCTCCCAGAGTCAGCAAGAAACTTGGAATCTTCTCTTACTGCACTTAAATTGAAGGCAGTCCTATTTCTTCCTGTCCCAGTATGTTGATAGAGCAATAGCTCTTTAAAAATAAACAGCAAACAAAGAAATATATGCCTGTGAGAGATTCTGTGATTTTTTTAATAAATACTCTCTTCCCCCCCCGACTTTAGGGT
Source organism: Ovis aries (assembly GCF_016772045.2). Lineage (NCBI taxonomy): Eukaryota > Metazoa > Chordata > Mammalia > Artiodactyla > Bovidae > Ovis > Ovis aries. Next base: position 47,321,498 of record NC_056054.1, on the reverse strand, counting down.
TACACATCTCTACTGTTTCTAGATGGTGTGCAAATTTCCCTCCCATTGGTATCAAGTGCTTATGTGACTTGCTTTGGCCAACGAAATAGCAGAAGTTGTGTACCCCCTATATGCACAGAAGCCACAAGTACTATTAATAGTTCTGTCTCAGGCCCTCTGCCATGAGAGGGTCATGAGCCAAGTGAGAGCTATTCCTTGAACCTGACCCTAAAATGAAGAAGATACATGGTGAAGGATTAGAGCTGCCATTGACTTACAGTCAACAAATCACAGGGGGGAAGAAATAAATCTTCTTGTCAGAGTCACTGAGATTTTAAGCCTGTTAGCACAGCATAAGATGAAAAAGAAAAAGATGACCAGATTGGTGCCATGAAACCTATATAAGTAATTTCAAGGGAAGAAGAATGATACCCCTCAACTACAGAACAAAAAGTGAACAAAATAATCATATAATTGTCTACAGAAATTTTCAAAGGTAAGAACTCAAAGGTCACGTTCTGCCTTGTGCCTCAGGAAATCTATACTAGGGAAGGCGTTTGTATTTCGCTTGGATTCTTTTGCTGCTTACTTAGGAGTGCCTGTCTTGAACACTTGCGAGGAACATGACTGTGAGGTATGTATGGGAAAATAAAAAACAGACTATTAATATTCTCATGTATGTAATGGGTATAATTGTAAGTGCTGCAATATATTTACTATCCTTGATCTAGAACCAAGAAAAATAACAAGGTAAACCTGAAGATTTATATGCAGTATTTTAAAAGAAGGAAATAAGATTTCTCTGTATTCTAGGGAAAATTCATTCTTTCTAATGGATGTCAACATAACAACAGAAAAGATAACAAAGCAGACTAAGATCTATGAGAAAGTTTGTTATGATGATTACTTATAATTATTTAAAAATTACTATATTTTATTAATATTATTTTGCCAGATAATCTATGTGATTTAATCATGATAATCTGAATCAAACCTTTGGCACCTACATTGTAACTAGAAAGCTTTTTAGTCACAAGGGAATAAAAACAGCTTTAATAATTCATCATTAATGTATCTTTATGCCTTCATTTTACTTCAGCCCACAAGCCAGTAGTGGAACAGATTCAAAAAAATGACCTCTAAATAAGGAAGTGTAATTACTCAGAGTCAAAAGTATGGTTAATCATATGTTTTTTTAAACTCTAGCAAAAATGCAATTTAACAGTCTCCTACATCTCAGTGATTCATGAATGCTATATTTATGCATATTCATGAAAGAAAGACATAAAAAGAATACTTTGTCACTTTTTCCCCTCATTTTGATGTAGGCAGAACAGATACTAAAATGACACCTAAGCCATCTGTTCATCTGAAAACTCTAGAACTCCACGTGATTGGCCACACAGTACCCTGATGATCTGTGCTTTCAGGATTCATGGTTGCCTTTAGCTATTTGGACACAAAAGTTGGAGAAATAACAATATCAAAATTTGGGACCCTAAACATTTTATCAAATTACTGTTTGTTTAAAAAGTTGCGATGTGTAAACGGCAGTTCCATGGGATGTGAAAAGTTTATCATTACTTTCATTAAAATACAGCACACTTCAGAAAAATGGATTGGAGCCTGTACAAAAAGCTATTTAACACTGATAAAAATAAAATACTTTGGAATTATGCACAAGTATGGAAGCTACATTTTAGGTTAACTTTTTTCGAGGGAGGAAAATCCCTGCCTGCTAAACGATACTAAACTCTTGTTTTGGCTCTTCTAATTAGGTCCTAAGATTTTATAAAATTCAGTCTGTAGCTTTTTAGGTTCCTCACTGGAGTTGGTTGTACATAAAAATAAAGAATATAAAGTGACCCTACAGTTCTTTTAAATATCTGGATTTTTCCACTTACATGTGCTTTTGAAAGTATTTTGTTCATGCATACTTTCACCAATAAATTGAAAAAGTCTTGAGCTTCTTGGTAAATGTGAACCATTTGTTTTCTATTGTGCTTTGGGGGCAGGAACCTTTTAATATAATATTTGCCTAAATCAAGCAGCCCCCTCTGAATGTTAATTTTTAAATGTCCACATTTGGTGAACCATAAATCTTGGAAGCAAGACTGCAATATGCTTAAATTTAAGTGGTGTTTTAAAAGGAGAAAATTCCAGGGTTGATTTGTTATCATTGAAGTTCCATTACAAATTGATAGGACTTTGTTTTTGATCAGTGAAATAGATATCAGTATCAATGTATGGAAGTCTTTTTTCTTAAAACTTGTTCACATATTACTTTGATCCATTTTTCTGTGGCATCTGGTGCAATAAACCTTTTGAATTTATCTTGAAAAAAAAAATTACTGTTTGTTTTTAATAGCTATTTTCATTACACTAAATGTGTACAGTTATCACTCAAATTTGACTTAAGGTTGGTATTTTATAAATTCAGTTGAGCACATAATTTTATCCAGAAAGACTTTTATTAAGAAAGGCTCTTCTGTTTATCCCCAAAGAGTAAAAGACATTTGAACTAGTGAGTATAGAATTTAAAAAAAAAAAAAGACAAAACAAAAAAGCCCTTTTAAGTAATGTGACCATATGGTTTATCATCTACTTTGAAAAACTTTTCAGAGTAAAAGTGTTCCTACTAAACATCATCTAAGGATTGTCCCAGGCAAACCAGGATGTATAGTCATACTAGGTGTAGGAAGAACTGGAATATAAATGCTGAATCAAAATTAATACAACCATTGACCTGTGTCAGAAGTTTGTTTCAACTGGGTTCATGGGAAACTTCTTACATTTATTCAACCACTTTACTGACTACGAAGAAAGGGGGGCTGTCAAGAAAAGGCTTAGTGAAATTGAGTTGCCTGCTGACGGCTTTGACGATGGACAGAATGTGTTATGGACTTTATGGATGATGTGTTATTTATTCCTTACTATGGCATAATGACATAGTTTCTCTATTTTACAAGCCATAAAATTGAGTTTTAGAGATATTCAGTAACATCCAACTCCATTCATCTAGTGTAAAGTGGAGCCTAACTCAAACTCAGTTCTATCCAGTTAGCAAAAACTACACTCTTTTTTAAAGCTATTGAGAATTTTCCCCTTTGGTCCAGGATTTATCAGACTAGAAGGCAAAGTCAGGAGAATCTTTTCTACTTCAGAGAAGAAAATGAATATCTAGCTCACTCTTTTATATAGCATCAAATCCATCCTCAGATTAGCAGCTATTAGAGTCTTGGCTTGTCCTTTGTGAGACACAAAATGTTGGGTCTGAGAGCTAAAGGTAATTCTAATTACCTCAACCAAAATCCAATGTCGTCTAGTGGACAAAAGGTGGAATTTGTTCTCAAACAACTTGGGATTGATAACTGTTGGGTGACTTTGGGAAAACTGCCTCTCAAAGTGCTAGTGTTCCCATCTGGTAGTATTTACCTTACAGAATTGAAAGAACCACAGTAAAATAGATTAGCTCTATGGTGGAAAACTATGCAATGCCTGGAACATATTAAAATCATGTATGCTGCTGCTGCTTCATGGCCAACTCTGTGTGACCCCATAGATGGCAGCCCACCAGGCTCCCCCATCCCTGGGATTCTCCAGGCAAGAACACTGGAGTGGGTTGCCATTTCCTTCTCCAATGCATGAAAGTGAAAAGTGAAAGTGAAGTCGCTCAGTCTTGTCGTATAGAGAATGTTAATTTTATTACGTCTCCTTACTGATAGTAGTGAAGGACTTCAACATAGATAATGGGAAGGGAAAGAAATTTGAAAAAGAAGATCTGGGTTTAAGTCCTACTTCTGCTGTTTGTCAGCTATTTAGCCTGGAGATAATCTCTGAGACTCAATTGCCTCACCTTTAAGTGAATATTATAATAATAGGTTCCCTTAATATCTCTCAGGATCACTGTAAATTACATATGAAAGTTCTTTATAAAAGTGCATGTAAAAGTTCTTTTGCAAATATGCACACAAAAGTTCTTTATAAATAATGATTCCAAATATAGTTATTATCACTGTCCTTTTCATCATCACCACATCTTTGTGACTAGGACAATAGCTTTCTACAATAACTGTAGTTGTTAACTGTGAACACTGGACTTCAAGAGAAACTGATACATTGGTCTTCAGAAAACACTTTGAGAACCGCTTAATAGAATACCACTGAGTGGCAACCCACTCCTGTATTCTTGCCTGGTTAATCCCATGGACAGAGGAATCTGGAAGGCTACAGTCGATGAGGTTGCAAAGAGTTGGCAAACAGGGAGTGGTAGAATCTAAGGTTCAAAATGCAGGTTTAAACAGAATTGGGGGGTCTTTAAAGACCTGAAAGACATTTGAAATCCCTGAAGTTTTTTTGCCAGAGTGGTGACATGTACTGTGTTGGGATAGGAGATAGTAGCATGGAAATGTGTACACATTTGATGGTGTTTCCTGAGTAATAAATCCACTGCCAACAGTGGGGTCTATCCAGAGCCAATAACAGTTCAACCTGGCAAGAACTTCAAATACATATCCTAGGAATTTGATAAAAAACTTGATGTGTTATTTTGTTATTGTTGGTTTTAGAACACTTCGCTGGGAACTTTTGTGATGATGGAACTATTCTGCATGGTATTGGGATAGTGGACATATGACTATGTTTTTGTCAAAGCCCATAAAAGTATATGCCATAAAAAGTGAACTTATTGCATGCAGATTTAGAAAATCAAACAGGATGTTGAGAAAACCCAAGATAGAACACAGACGATGACAAATGAATCTAACTGTGTAACAAATGAATCATATAACCACACTGAAACACGTGAGGAGGAAAGGAGCTGATCTAAGGAACTTCATAAAATTATCTTTTGATTTGATGCTGTCAAGCTAAAGATAAAAATGAACTGTACTCAAGCTGGTAAATTTATTTCTCATGAGATTATGGTTAGCAATTCTAAAACTAATATTACATATATACTAGGGTTGAACAAGTAAGTAAATATATTAGACTAGAGTCAGTTTCACATTAGCTAAGAAAGGAATTACAAATAAGCAAAAACAAAATGCTAGAATTAACTATGTGGTAGTTTATTGGATTGGAGATACCAATATGAACTTATTTTGATTTTAATACATACAGAAATAGATACAGAAAGAAATATAGATATATATTCCCTTGTACTGCCTTCTGAAATGCCAAGAGCAGTGACACTGCATTAGTGGCAAGCACATGTATTGATAGCACCCAGATCTAGGTTCCTGATACCATTCTCCAACAAAAGAGAGCAGGCATCCTTGGATAAATGGCTGATTCTAGGACTGGGCAGGTAAAATGCAAGGTGAGCCTGGAACATTTTGTGGTACCAAAATATAAGGAAGTGAATTAAAAAAACGGAAAAGTGACGTTGCAGAACATGACAAAGACTGGGATAATTTTGAGCTACAAAATAAATGTTGATAGTACTGAGCTATAACTAAAAGAATGAAATTAGTATCCATTATTCATACTGATAAAATAAATGATTTAATACATAAATGAAGGGGAAGGAGTAATCCTCCCTTACAGAAGAATTCCAATTAGTCAATTTAAGAATGAGAGAAATACAAAACCACTGTCAGAGCACCATAGTAATAATTGTTGCAGGTATGGCCTATGGATGTTAAAATAAGGGGAAATTTTAAAAGAGAAAGAAGATATCTGCATATCTTCAAAATATTTCCTACCAATTACTGTAGTGATTTTAACATATGTCCACAAATTATTTGATACTCCCCCCTCTAGAAGTGGAGCTTAATTCTTCTCCCCTTTGCTACAAGGGAATCCCTGGTAGCTCAGATGGAAAAGAATCTGCCTATTATGAAGAAGACCTGGGTTCCATCCTTGGAGTGACCTACAGCAAAAGAATGAAGTATAAAAAGGAAAAATAGTAACTTTACATTGGAGAAACATCATAGAAACTGTCATATCAAACAACTATAGTTAACCAGTAAGAAGACATATTGATAAAATACCCCCCCAATATGATAGGAAAAGAAGGACATACCAGCTCTGAGGGTTTCTTCCCCCAAATATATAAATCTAAATTGATGAACATCCTGCAAAACGTATCAATCAGTAAGTCTGAGTGTAAAGATTTAAAAAAAAAAAGAAGAAAAAAATGCATACCGCAGACTGGAGAAGGCTAAAGAGACAAGAGAAGAAAATGCAGTAGGGTACCCTGGATTGGATCTTGTAATATAAACGCCCATACATTTTATAACTAATAAAAATATTTTTAAAGAAAAAAAAAAAAAAAAAGACCGATCTATATTGTGATACAAAAGAGTATTATAGAAAAAAAAAAAAAATAAAAGGATATTAGTGGAAAAACTGGGAAAATCTGAATACAATCTATAGTTTACTTAATGATATTCTACCATTGTTAATATCCAAGTATTGATAATTTTGTTCATAACATCACTATGAACAAAGCTAGTGCAGGTGATGGAATTCCAGTTTAGCTATTTCAAATCTTAAAAGATGATGCTGTCAAAGTGCTGCACTCAACATGCCAGCTAATTTGGAGAACTCAGCAATGGCCACAGGACTGGAAAAGGTCAGATTTCATTCCAATCCCAAAGAAAGGCAATGCCAAAGAATGTTCAAATACCATACAGTTGCACTCATCTCACACTTTAGCAAGTTCAGTTCAGTTCAGTCGCTCGGTCAAATCTGACTAATAGCGACCCCACAGACTGCAGCATGCCAGGCTTACCTGTAAATCACCAACTCCTGGAGCTTACACAAACTCATGTCCATTGAGTTGGTGATGCCATCCAACCATCTAATCCTTTGTCGTCACCTTCTCCTCTCACCTTCAATCTTGTCCAGCATCAGTGTCTTTACGAATGATTCAGTTCTTCGCATCAGGTGGCCAAAGTATTGGAGTTTCACTTTTAGCATCAGTCCTTCCAAAGAATATTCAGGACTGATTTCCTTTAGGATGGACTAGTTGGATCTCCTTGCAGTCCAAGGGACTGTCAAGAGTCTTCTCCCAACACCACAGTTCAAAAGCATCAATTCTTTGGCACTCAGCTTTCTTTATATTCCAACTCTCACATCCATGCATGACTACTGGAAAACCATAGCTTTGACTAGAAAGACTGTTGTTGGCGAAGTAATGTCCCTGCTTTCTAATATGCTGTCTAGGTCAATCATAACTTTTCTTCCAAGGAGCAAGTGGCTTTTAATTTCATGGCTTTTAATTTCTGCAGTGATATTGGAGCCCAGGAAAATAAAGTATCTCACTGTTTCTATTGTTTCCCCATCTATTTGCTATGAAGTGATGGGACCAGATGCCATGATCTTTGTTTTTTGAATGCTGAGTTTTAAGCCAACTTTTGCACTTTCCTCTTTCATTTTCATCAAGAGGCTTTTTAGTTCTCCTTTGCTTTCTGCCATTAGTATTGTTTCATCTACATATCTGAAGTTATTGATATTTCCCCCAGAAATCTTGATTCCAGCTAGGGTTCCATCCAGCCCAGCATTGTGCATAAAACACACTGCATATAAGTTAAATAAGCAGGTGACGAAATACAGCCTTGACGTACTCCTTTCCCTATTTGGAACCAGTCTGTTGTTCCACATCTGGTTCTAACTGCTGCTTCTTGACTGCATACAGACTTCTCAGGAGGCAGGTCAGGTGATCCACACAGTTAAAGGCTTTGGTGTAGTCAATAAAGCAGAAGTAGATGTTTTTCTGGAACTCTCTCAATTTTTGATGATCCAGCAGATGTTGGCAATTTGATCTCTGGTTCCTTTGCCTTTTCTGAAACCAGCTTGAACATCAGGAAGTTCATGGTTTATGTACTGTTGAAGCATGGCTTAGAGAATTTTGAACATCACTTTGCTAGCATGTGAGATGAGTGCAATTGTGCAGTAGTTTGAGCATTCTTTGGCATTGCTTTTCTTTGGGATTGGAATGAAAACTGACCTTTTCCAGTCCTGTGGCCACTGCTGAGCTTTCCAAATTTGCTGGCATATTGAGTACAGCACTTTCACAGCATCATCTTTCAGGATTTGAAATAGCTCAACTGGTATTCCATCTCCTCCACTAGCTTTGTTCGTAGTGATGCTTCCTAAGGCCCACTTGACTATGCATTCCAGAATGTCTGTCTCTAGGTGAGTGATCACACCATTGTGGTTATCTGGGTCATGAAGTCTTTTTTGTATAGTTCTGAGTATTCTTTATATCTCTTCTTAATATCTTCTGCTTCTGTTGTGTCAATACCATTTCTGTCCTATATGGGGCCCAACTTTGCATGAAATATTCCCTTACTATCTCTAATTTCTTGAAGAGATTTCTAGTCTTTCCCATTCTATTGTTTTCCTCTATTTCTTTGCATTGATCACTGAGGAAGGCTTTCTTATCTCTCCTTTCTATTCTTTGGAACTCTGCATTCAAATGGGTATATCTTTTCTTTTCTCCTTTGTGTTTCGCTTCCCTTCTTTTCACAGCTATTTGTAAGGCCTCCTCAGACAGCCATTTTGCTTTTTTGCATTTCTTTTTCTTGGGGATGGTCTTGATCACTGCCTCCTGTGCACTGTCACAAACCTCCATCCATAGTTCTTCAGGCACTCTATCAGATCTAATCCCTTAAATCTAATTGTCACTTCCACTCTATAATTGTAAGAGATTTGATTTAGGTCATACCTGAATGATCTAGTGATTTTCCCTACTTTCTGCAATTTAAATCTGAATTTGGCAATAAGGAGTTCATGATCTGAGCCACTCCCAGTCTTTTTTTTTTTTTTTTTTTTTTTTTGCTGACCATATAGAGCTCCATCTTTGGCTGAAAAGAATATAATCAATCTGATTTTGGTGTTGACCATCTGGTGATGTCCATGGGTAGAGTCTTCTCTTGTGTTGTTGGAAGAGGGTGTTTGGTATGATCAGTGCATTCTCTTGGCAAAACTCTATTCTGTACTCCAAGGTCAAATTTGCCTCTTACTCCAGGTGTTTCTTGACTTCCTACAAAGTCTCCAAGTCAGGCTTCAACAGTACATGAACCATGAACTTCCAATGTTCAAACTGGATTTAGAAAAGGCAGAGGAACCAGAGATCAAACTGCCAGCATCTGCTGGATCATTGAAAAAGCAAGGGAGTTCCAGAAAAACTTCTACTTTTGCTTTATTGACTACGCCAAAGCCTTTGACTGTGTGGATCACAAAAAACTCTGAACATTTCTTAAAGAGATGGGAATACCAGACCACCTGACATACTCCTGAGAAATCTATTTGCAGGACAGGAAGCAACAATTAGAACTGGACATGGAACAATGGACTGATTCCAAATCTGGAAAGGTGTAAATCAAAGTTGTATATTGTTACCCTGCTTATTTAACTTATAATGCAAAGTACATCATTTTCAGTGCTGGGCTGGATGAAGCCCAAGGTGGAATCAAGATTTCTGGGAGAAATATCAATAATTCAGATGTGCAGATGACAGCACCCTTATGGCAGAAAGAGAAGAAGAACTCGAGCCTCTTGATGAAAGTGAAAGAAGAGAGTGAAAAAGTTGCCTTAAAACTCAACATTCAAAAAATGAAGATCATGGCATCCTGTCTCATCACTTCATGACAAATAGGTGGGGAAACAATGGAAACAATTAGAGAATATTTTCCTGGGTTCCAAAGTCACTGCAGATGGTGACTGCAGCCATGAAATTAAAAGACACTTGCTCCTTGGAAGAAAAGTTATGATTAACCTAGACAGCATATTAGAAAGCAGGGACATTACTATGCCGGCAAAGGTCCAGCTAGTCAAAGCTATGGTTTTTCCAGTAGTCATGAATAGATGTGAGAGTTGTACTATAAAGAAAGCTGAGCACTGAAGAATTGATGCTTTTGAAATGTGGTGTCAAAGAAGACTCTTGAGAATCCCTTGGACTTCAAGGAGATCAAACCAGGCAATCCTAAAGGAAATCAGTCCTGAATATTCATTGGAAGGACTGATGCTGAAGCTGAAACTGCAGTTCTTTGAACACCTGATACAAAGAACTGACTCATTTGAAAAGACCCTGATGCTGGGAAAGATTGAAGGTGGGAGGAGAAGGGGATGACAGAGGATTGGATGGTTGGATGGCATCACCAACTCGATGGACATTATTTTGAGCAGGCTCCCAGAGTTGGTGATGGACAGGGAAGCCTGGCATGCTGCAGTCCATTAGGTCACAGAGAGTCAGACATGACTGAGAAACTGAACTGAACTGACTAATAATTTTATTATTTATAATTTTTATTTGAAGAATAAGATTGCTCAGTTGTGTCCGACTCTTTGCGACCCCATGGACTGTAGCCTACCAGGCTCCTCTGTCCATGGGATTTTCCAGGCAATAGTACTGAAGTGGATTGCCATTTCCTTCTCCAGGGACCTTCCCGACCCAGAGATTGAACCCTGCTCTCCCACATTGTAGACAGACGCTTAACTGTCTGAGCCACCAGGGAAGTCTGATAATTGCATAAGATTTTAATTATAGAGGAAGATAGGTGAAAAGTATATGGGGACTCTCTGTTCTGTTATATGATCCCTCTATATATCTGAAATTAAAAGTTAAAAAATTATGCCAAACTAAAGACTTTGCCTTATTAATAATGATGAACAAATTAATGTCTCCAATGGAAGTAAGCAATTGGAAACACTAGAAATATTTTTTTAATACTTGCTTTCTTCCTCACATTGATTTATTTTCTCCATATGTCTGATGTAATTTTCAGAGCATTTTGAACCTGCCATTCCCTCTCTCCCATTCCGCCTCCAGCCAGCATTTATCTGGAATAGAATCAACTTTCCTAAGCTTTACCATACTGAAAAATCAGCAATTCCAAACTCTCACCAGTACCAACTCAGGATTTACTCTCCTGCTTTCCTATCTCACCCAGTTATTTTGTGCAATTCTCTAGGTGGTTGTTTCTCAGATAAGCCTTCCCAAAGGCATTTGCATTTTCCATAAAGATATGTGAAAGATAAACTATACCTTCCTTAAGGGACTAATTTTTTAACTGCAAGCTATTAGGCTTTAAGTATGTAGATGCCTGCAGTGGAGGAAAGTCTGGATTCTTCAAATCAAACTATAGAATATTTCTAAAGCCATTCCAATTCACAGCCTTCCTAATTTAAGGGTTTCTCATCCTTTGTCAAATGTGCTTTCCACATTCCTAATCATTTCATGCAAAATAAAAATTAGACATCTGTTGAGAGATTTTCAGTTCTCTATTTTACACATCTGTTGTTCTGTGACCCTTCTTATTAGGAAGATTTGTCACCATATGTAGTCATAAAAAAGACAGGAGAAATAGGTTAATTGAATATTTATGTGTAACTTCAAAACAGAATATATACTCCTCCCATCCATAGTTTTCACTTTGGGAATATAATTTTCCCTCTCTTTTCCTTTGGGTTTCATCTTCCCTGAGTGGAGTTGTGTGAGTATGTTTATTAACTTGTGTGTGTAAGTAGAAAATATATAAAATTCATATCAAAACATTGTCACCAAGAGGATAGAATAGTAACTTGTTGTACATAGATTCTTTTTCTTAGAATTGCATATATATCCAAGACAATATGTGCAACGGGATTCATACATTATCATGATAAATGCTTCTGAAATTGCCGAGTAAGCCAGGAAATTTAATTTTACATAATGGTCATATTGTTTCAATTTTTCAAATAGTAAAGAAATTTGTTTCCATTCACTGATAGAGCTATGTGCACCTCTCTCTTCAGCACATGCTTCTGTCTAGCCAATTTTTGACCAGGTAATAAGTACATTGTCTCAGACATAAGAATTTCAGACTTATTACGTGGAAATATGAGTTCTATGCTTCAAATGCTAAAATCTATCAGGGAAACCCCTGTTTTCAGTGCCATGTAGAGACTGCTATTGTGCATTAAGTTTTGATAAATCTGGCTCTCAGAATTCATCTAGAAACTTTTATTTTCATTTAAAAAGAAGAGGTTTAGCAACTGATATCTTATAGTACATTAAATAATATTCTCTAGAGAACAAACGTATAGAACCAAGAGGGGAGGAGGGGGTGAGGTGAATTGGGATTGACAAATATATATACTATGATGTATAAAATAGATAACTAATGAGAACTTACTGTATAACACAGGGAACTCTATTCAATGTTCTGTGGTGACTTAAATGAGAAGGAAATCCAAAAAATAGGGGAAATATATATATATATATATATATATAGCTTATTTGCTTTGTTTTTCTGTTTGCGGCAGAAAATAACACAACATTGTAAAGCAACTATACTCCAATAATTTTTTTTAATATTATCTAAATAGATATGTCAAGTTCAGGACTTTGTACCATCTTTTATAATCTAGTTATATCAAGTATAAGATGATCTATATTCATTATATAACACTGTAGAAAAATACCATTTACTAAATACACAGGCTGATATTTAAGAACATTATCAGATAGAAACCTAAACAGAAACTTGGAAGAATTTCTCAAGGATCTTTTCCTCAAACCTATGTATTTTTAATAGCCCATTGAAGGTGAAGGACACTTAAAGATATTTCCAATCCATAGGGTTACAAAGAGCAACAAAGGAACACTAGAAGAGATTTTTATGCGTTCAAAGATAGAGTGCAAACAGTCTTACCAAAGAATATTTATCTTCTTTCAATGAATCTTTGCTCACTTCATTTTCTTAAATAACCTATGAAAGGAATAGAATTTGACAAAATATTAAACTTTGAACATTGACTGGCTGTTTCTATGTTCTGTGTATACTTAGCTGGAGTCATCAAATTTTCACTCTTGGTCACTATTTAACAGGTTAATTTTCTCCTTCCTTTAGGCAGTGAACATATATATGGTACCTTTAGCTATATATCTTTTGCAAATAGTAAACATTCTAAAGGGCTTCCCAGGTGGGTCAGTGCTGAAGAATCTGCCTGCCAGTGCAGAAGTCGCAGGAGATGTGGGTTGGATCCTTGGGTTGGGAAGATCCCCTGGAGAAGGAAATGGCAACTCACTCCAGGATTCTTGTCTGTATAATCCTATGGACAGGAGCCTGGGGGCTATAATCCAAGGGGTCACAAAGGTTGGGAAACAACTACACATACACACAGACATTCTAAAAATACTATGCTTATGTTTCAGATAACATCTGTGAACCAAGACTCAGAAAGAAAATTCTCTTTCTCTGTCTAAGGCAGGGAGGGTGACTTGACACACAGACTTATTTCCTCTTCTCTCCCCTGGCAGACATTGCTAATCAGCCTTGATCTTTTTTGCTACTTAGCTAATTACAGCCTCCAAATACCCACTACCAATCAGTCATGATTGACATGTAAGAAGTACCTATTTGCTTAGAGACATCTGAGAATGACTAGCTATTTAAACTGGGATATGATGTAAAATATATGTGATCTGTAATTTGGGACTAAGCAGAGATCAGAGCAGCCATAACTACAGCTTCTCAATTCATTACTTCCAAGGTTAGTAATGCCTTCTCAAATGCTGTTCCAAGTGGCTGCTTCCCATCTATCAGAGGAAAAGGAATCCTTTGAAAGAGTTGCCCTTACAGGAAGGATGGAGAAAATAAAAACTGTTGAGTACGTTGGGGTATTTGTTTTTCACTGGCGATACTGGAAAGATCTTGAGCTTAGAGATCTTGATTTCCTGGATTTGTTGCGCTGAAGCTTCCTCTTTAAATACCCGAACTGCTCTCATTGCAGCCTTCTAGCAGGCTCTACATGCAGGGCATCTTTGGTTCTATAACCTGGCAAATGAAATCCAGAGGAGAAAAAATTCAGGAGCTTGATGCTCAAAGTGATTCTCTAATCAAGAGAATTAAGAAATTCAGCCTCAAGGTTTTCTTGTAGGGTATCTAAATCTTTTTACCAGGAAAAAGAAGAGAGTAGGGCTCTGTGAAAAAGTACTGTCCCAGAATAGATTTAATGTCCTATGCTGAATTTCTTGGAACTTGGGGCAATAACAGGATGCAGAGAGTGAAAACCCCAATATAATAGATGATTTTCTGGCTGCAAACTCTTCACCTTTTGAACAATTAAGTGACTCATTCTTCCTTAAAACAGAAACTCTCTATCTTGGAAGCTGAACACCCCTTGATAATTAAATGGCCTCTGCTAGCTGACATATACTGAGAGAATAATAAGATTCTTTGATTTTTATATTAGTATTTCATTTTTAAAAAAAATATTGTCTCTAATTAGCAACTTAATATTGTCTAATTAGCAAAATAGTATGACCCACAATTAGCTCTTGATTGATGTCTGTCTCATTTATACTTCATTAAGGCCTAGTTTTTCAATAATAGAAAAACCAATATTAAAAAATATATTTTTTTAGGGTTAAAAAGTTATTTAAACCATTTTATGTGCCTACTCTAGCATCTAATATGTCTGAAAAGCTTAAAGATGAAAGTCAAACAGCAAAATTATTTTTATTCGCAAAAGTATTCATTAAAGCAATGAATCTTCATTTAGCATGCTGATTTGATTGTTGCAATGTAAGTCCTTTTCTGCAAGCCAAATTTACAATTAAATATTACTTTTAAATCTTTTAAATGTTCAAATGAAGATATTTGATACTAACCAAAGGAAATATAATATAAAGGATAGGAATTCTGTACCTAATTAAATGTAATTATTAGAAATATATTAGTAATATATCTACACACTCAATTTTGATTTTAATAATATAACAACATAAGTTATTTTGAACGCCATCAGCTATTAACTTTTTTTTTGCATATTGGCTTTGTGTACAACCACAGTCTCAGGTAAAATTTTCAAAAACTATGCACAAACAGACGTGAATCCTTGTCTGTATTCCTAGAAAAGGATAGAAACTGTTATAGCAATGTATTTCAGATGACTTACATCTCAGCTATTACTTAAAAATATCTCCATTGTACCATTCCTTTTAAACCTTTTCATCTGAAAGGCCTATCTATGAGTCAGATTTCTGCTCTTATGACATATTCTGATAGCGTCTGGCCTACTTCTACGGCTTAAAGTGGGTTCATTAAAATGAAGTACATTAACATATAAGCCACAGACTGAAGATGAAATTGCCTTAAATAACTACCAAGGAAGTAGGTGTAAATGAAAACAGTTATAAGTTGAAAATTAATTCAGGCATTAATACTTTGATATCAGATGGATTCCAGACTAGGCAATTAATTACTCATTCTGAAATGCTGGAAATAGCCTCATTATTTAAGGACATAGGAAAATGTACAGATGAGACAGGTCACTTATAAAGAGGATAAGTATAGAATATAAGATGCAATGATATACATTGTTAGGAAAGGCGTTTTATGGGAGGAATGTAGTTCAAAGTGTAATATCATTTCTGGATGGTGCATACTCAGTGAAAATTTAATAAAATGGAGAAAAGGAAAAAGTAGGAAATTGCATAAGTATATGTATATTTCACAAACTAACCTTATTCTTTTGTGGAAGATATAGAATGTAAATAAATGAAATCTGTATTATAAAATGTTAAGAATAAAAATATAGTATATGTCTCTATATCTAGGTCAAGTACAAAGAAACATCTTTTCCTGACAGTGCCAATTTTCTATGTTGTAAAGGAACTGGAAAGTTTCAGTTCTGAAATTATCTGGAGAATATAAATAAAATCTATTTTTGCCTACTTATAATCAATGTAATTTAAGAAGAAGGAGGAGGAAACAGGGAGGAGGAGGAAGGGAGAGGAGAAGAAGGAAGGGGATGGAGAAGAAGAAGAAAGGATAAAAAGGAGAAGAGGAAGAGGAAAAGAATGTATATATATCTGTGATTAAAGGTACAGAAGTTTTCATACTTTTTGCACTTATTTTGCTAGTATACACGTGAATGTAAATGAGTTCTTTTCAGGCTGCAAATCCTTTTGGAATGAAAGAAAATGTATTTTAAAAAATTAGCTACGAAAGGAAGCTTTAAGGTTATTTGACCAGATGACCAATGAACTTTGTATCTGGTATAAATTCAAGTCAGTTGGAGGAACTGCCTGGAGCCTAGTACCAAAAATGATTTTGAGACTGCCATTCTGGCGAGCAGAAATGAATGCCCTGATCGCTAAGTGTTGACTAGCTTGTGTGGAGCACGGAAACTCACATACTTGTTCTTTGCCCTGATTCAAATTTTTCATTCTATAGTCCATTAAAAAATGGAATTTGTCTAGAATTTTAAACATGAGTAAGCACAGGAAAGGGTAAGACCTCAGATCTCTTGATTTCTAGTCCTATTTTTTTAATATTACACAATCATATATCTGAATATTCTTTGTGTACATATTTATATACTGTAAACTTCTGTATGTGTTTATATGTGTATGGCGGTCTGAATATGCCTTTGAAATACTCAACTATACAAATAGTCTCTCATGCAATGTATAAGTTCTTGTTCTCATTTATTTGGAAATAGAGCAGATGATTAAAATTCCCTCAAAATAAATAAAATTACAACTGATATTTCCTTCATTATTATCCATAATGAAATGTGGTTTATTTTCAGAAATTTCAATGTTTACATTTTTTGAAGAAGATCACTGTGAAAGAATGCATGCTAAATCGTGTCCAACTCTTTGAGACCCTATGCCCATAGCCTGCCAGGCTCCTCTGTCCATAGGATTCTCCAGCAAGAATATTGGAGTGGGTTACCATGATCTTCTCTAGAGGATCTTCTCGACTGTGAAAGAATAAAGCTTGCATATTATAAAAGAGTAACGCTTACATGTTTGTTTTAAGGTAGGAGAAATTCCATTGGCAATCCATATGGAGTTTGCAATGTTATTTCATTAAGTACTTATAAATAATATCTATAAAAATTCTCCTTCAGGATGTAAAATGTAGAGTCCCATGCTATGGTATAGTAAATTTCTTTTATAATGCTGGTGTCTGCAACAGCATAATGTCCATGATGTAGGTTTTCTAAGTTACATTCAGAGAGATGTATTATACACTTAAAATGGTGATTATGTAGGTAGGGCTGACTTCATAGCTTGCCCAGGTGTTATATTTTAAGATGCTAGAAAGGGAACAATTTCCCTAAATCCTTGCCCACAAGCTGATTGTTACTCTCAATACTAGAAGTAGCTTTTTTAAACGGTGGAAAAGTATGGTCCAGTCTCTCCTACTAAGTGATTTGGATAAGGAGCTGAAAGTGGATGTCAGGAGATATCCTGTGACCACTGGTCTAGGCTGTATTCTCAGGAGCTAGAGGAGTGGTTGACCATGAATATGCAATGTTTTGCAAAGAAATAAGAATTTGGGAGCCATGTATCTCCCATGAGAATCTGGGATACATCTCATGTGGATGTTTTATACCTGTGGTCAGTGTTTCTGCCTGAAGGTCTAGATTCAAGAAAAGTCAAGTCCACAACAGTAGACAGAGAAAAATTGGGTTAGAGGCAAAAATAAGTGTCACCTTCAGGATCCTGTGGAGCAGGTGTGAGTTAGAACCTGGAGAGGTCTCTTGAGGTAATGGTGTTTCTAGGAAATGGAAACTCCAGGACCCAGGAGAGGAAGAATGTCTTAAGGACATAACACAACAAGAACCAGAGAGTTTCAACTTTGAAATGTTATGCCATTTATAGAGTAGCATGAGTGATGAAAAAAAAAAAATCTGTGAAAGACTCAAAAGGTAATATGGCAATGAAGAGAATGAAATGATCATAAATGGAGAAGTGAATATATGCTAAACTTGAGAGCTCCAGATAAACATGGTTGGTGATAAAAGATGGAGAAGCCAAAAAAAAAAAAAATAATAACCTCAAAGACTAACTGACCACTCTACCATTTGGCCTTTGACAGTAGAAGTGATTATCCTACAATGCTGCTAAATTTATGAAGGAGTGGGCAATTTATAGTATACTTTAAGCTGACTATGTTATTATATAAATAAGGAAGGAAATGTAGACCGTTAGAAACTTCCTTATCATTCCTAAAGCATAATCAAGTGTCCTTTCTGGATTCTGGTTTATATGGTACTATGTAATTCATGTCACAAATAAGACATCTGTTTGATAGATTTCAACCAAAATTTACGGAACACTTGCTATGTGTTTGGCGCTACACTAGGAACTTGAGCTTTCAGTGGTGGTCAGATGCTGCAATGGTCGCTGTTGTCATTCACTTAGGGGACACAGAATAAATATCTGAAAGAATCCATGAAAGAATATTATGCAGAGAGAATAGATATATTATGACCATCCACCTCCCTTCAATTAGTGTTGTAAGCCAGGACTTCTCTCCTCCATATATAGTACTCAAGAGCATGAACTTTTAGTTTTAATAGGCCCAAACCACTTGTTAGGTAAATGGCCATGAAATATCACTTTTCCTCTGTGTCCTGGTTTCGGCACATATGCAATATCTGTTAAAAGAAATATTTTAGCAGGAATATTCTAGCAGAAGAACCTAGATCTGATTCTGTTCTACTTCCAGGCATAGGGAATATTTAGGCAAGATTATATGATTAGTTTCAACCAATGAGATTTTGAGCAACCATATGTGGGGCTTATATATCAAAACATAGAAGAAACTATGTTCTCTTTCCCTCTCAAGCTGACCAAGGAGAACATTTGTTCTTTCCAAGCAGTAAAATAACATGACAGTTATCCTGATCTCTGAGGGAAATATAGATATGCATGTAGCAAGGCAATAAATATTATTGTAATTCCTTGAGATTTTAAAATTACTTATTATCGCGGCACTGCCTAATTTATTCTAGATTAGATGAAACATTTGTAGTGTTTAGCACAATGTCTCAGATATAGCAAACACTCAATAAATGCTAGCCTTCACTCAAGATACAGACAGTGTCTCTGAAAATGTTTAGTTTATTTTCCTGGTGATTAGGAGGCTGATGTTCTAGACATTTCTCTTGTATAAAAACTCTCTTATTCTTTGTATGGGGAAGCTATCAACTTCTCTCCACACAGACTCATATGAAATGACTAACTCCTTCTTTTATTTAAATCACTGTACGTTGACAATATTTGCTCTACCAAAGGGGCTCATGTTTTTCAGCTCCACAAAGTCGCAAATAATATATATTTGAAAACAAGTGGTAGCTGATGTAAGCACCAGATGGCTCAAACATAAAATCAAGGGAGCTGCTTTTAGCTCTACCCCAGGGCTCTTAAAGCCGCCTTCTCAGTCCTCCTTTATATGTTGTAGTTTATTTCTGAAGTGACAATAAAATTGGGAGCAGCAGAATGGAGAGGAGCACCACAGCCTCGGCATGTTTTAACAATCTGCTATGCATATGAGATGAAACTTTGCCATCACCAGAATCAGCAACATCTTGACACATGATTCAAACGTCAAGAATATCCAAGAATGTAAGATGTCTTTGAAACAGTGACAAGAAGCTGAAGTCAAATCCAGATTGGAGTCCAATGCCTGACGGAATTTTGTCTTCTCTTTTCTGAAAGCTGACAAATATGGAGAGCACAGTTTTGACCTCAGGGGCTGGACCCCTAGGAAATCCATTTTTACAAACCCTTGCATTGGATGGCTGCATGGAGTAAATTTAGTGTGAAAGTGTCTCAGAAAAGTGTTATGCCCTGAGAAGCAGCAATCTGCCAACTCAGATATACACCAGCTATGGAAAGGCTCGTGAGACAGCAGAACAGGCCCCATGTCAAGAAGAGAGCTGGTGGGACTATTCTGGTGCTGTTTTGCTACATGATAAGTTATCTCTAACTTATTGGCTTAAAACAACAAACTTTTGTTATCTCAGAGTCTGTGGATCAGAATTCCAGGAGTGGTTCAGCTAGGTGGTTCTAGCTTAGGTCTCTCATGCGGGAGCAGTCCAGATGACAACTGAGGCTGTAGTCATCTGAGGTTTGATGAGTCTAGAGGATTTTTTTTTTTTAAGAGCATTCAGAGTGTTGTTGGTAGGAGACCTCAGTCACTTCCACATGGCCTTTTTTAGCTGCTTGTAGCAGGCCTTTTCCCAAGCTATTAATTAAGGTGGGCAGTGGGTGAAGCATTCAAGACAGAAGTTGTGTTGGTGTGTTTAATCTAGAGCAAAGTGACATACTATCACTTCTGCCTCAGGCTATTGGTCAAACACACCAGCTCTGGTACAGATATGTGAGTATCAAGGTCAGGGTCATTGGAAGTCATCTTGAAGGCTGGCCGTCACAGTTGCCATGGCTGTAGCAGGACTAGCAAAGCAGTTCTCTTCATTGCTCTTCTTTTTTCTGCTGGACTATCAGTCTAAGCTGTGCACGCAGCCCACCCTTCTGTTTGGATCACAGTGATGCAGAAGAATATCCTATCCATTAATCTTTTGTGTTTACTTTAAAATTTTTTGTACATCCCTAAACATCTTTCACTTTATCTTCTCTTTCTGTGGTGGACCATTATTGCTTTGATTCTTCTGCAGGAGATATTAAAGCTGCAGAGCTAATAATCCAGTTTTGGGAATGCCTTTTCCCAAATAGGAAAGACACAAGAATAGACTGTGAGTGGCAGAAACAGTCCATCCTCTTTCCACTCCAGTGATTTTGCTAAATTGCAAAATACTGTGCTCTCATCTCCAATTAATTATCCACAAACAAATACTTTCCGATCTATTGTCTCTGTCTCTTGACAAATGAATAAATTAGATGGACAGTATCAGACAACAAGGAAAAGGACTGTTGCATTGAATTGGCAGTAAGAGAATGATTCAAACAAAGAAACTTAAATTAGAAGAATAGGAGCTACTCATAAAGGATTTTCCACCTCTTACATTAGTTGTATAAAAACATCCAAAATATCAAAATATTCCAGAAGAAAAGGAAGCTGGAGACACAGTTATTGGCCAAAATAGAAATTTAAAAAAAATATACAAACAATTTTAACAGTGATTGTGTGTCAAACCAATTTGCCAACTTCCTTCTAGTTTTTTTACTTCATTCTGACCCATCTAAATTTGTAGTCCTATTAGCCCTTAGCTTGAAATGATTTACAGAGGCACCAAAAAATAGGGCATTTCTTTATGTAGAAAACTGATAGTTGGTGATGTAGCTCTTAACTCATATTGCATGTGTTCCTTAAGAGAACACATGTTCCTGGATAGCTACCCTTTAACCAACAGCATCTGTGAACTGTAATACCTTGTGAGGCTTAACTGCTAAGTGCACAGGCTCTAGTGAGTCCAGACACTCTGGTTTTTCATTCTGGCTAGGCCACTTACTTTCTGTTCACCTTAGACATGTGAAATTTATCTAGGCATAATTTCCTTCTCTCTAGTAATGGGGCGGAGAAGGCAATGGCACCCCACTCCAGCACTCTTGCCTGGAAAATCCCATGGATGGAGGAGCCTGGTGGGCTGCAGTCCATGGGGTCACTAAGAGTCGGACACGACTGAGCGAGTTCACTTTCACTTTTCACTTTCATGCATTGGAGAAGGAAATGGCAACCCACTCCAGTGTTCTTGCCTGGAGAATCCCAGGGACGGGGGAGCCTCATGGGCTGCTGTCTATGGGGCCTCCCAGAGTCGGACATGACTGAAGCGACTTAGCAGCAGCAGCAGCAGCAGCAGCAGCAGCAGCAGCAGTAGTAATGGGGATTATAATGATATCCACTTCTCAGAATTATTGGGATGAATAAAAGGATTTACATGTTTAAAGCATTTAGAATATTGCCTGGCATGTAATCAATAAATATATGCCTCTAAAATCACAACAGTTGAAAACACATCTGACCTCTTTATTCGGTGACAATTCATATTTTATGTTTGTTATATCAATTTTAATTATTTTGCCCCAATTGAAAGTGTGTGCCATCTTAATTATCTTTGTATCCTCAATGCATAATATATCACACATAGTAGATACTTAGCTTTTGAATAAATAGATGAATTAATTAACAAATATATCAAGTGATTTGATTCTTCATGGTCAAAATTTTATTTTATCCTCTATTTAATGAGTGAGAATTGTTCTTCATTATACCATTGACAACTAAACCAGGTTAAATAATTTGGCAGGGACTTGTGACTTAGAGCTGCTGTGTTAAAATTTTTTGAAATCATAAATAAAAGATTACATTTCCTTTTGGTAGTGTACCTCTTATATGCTTATCAGACCAGATTCCTCCTCACAGATATAGCCATTTAATCCTTAAAATCATGATATCTTTGAGTTGTATTCTATCATGGATACAGTATACAATAAGTTCCCTACATATGAACCTTCAAGTCACAAACTTTCAAAGATGCAAACATGCCTTCCATCAACATCAAAAGTGAGTGAAACTGCAGCTTTAACCTCCATCTCCTATTACTGATGATGCTTCATCTCTACCATCTCCCACTTCCTCTCCGTCCTCCAGTCAGTAACTCCTCTTGCCTCTTCACTCGATGCCAGCTTCTCGATGCCAGCTATTATACTGTACTACTGTACTTTTCAAGGTATTGCACTATAAGATTTAAAGTGTTTATATTTTGTGTTTGTTTTTGTGTATTATTTTTGTGAAAAGTATTATAAACCTATTACAGGAAAGAACTACGTAGCCATTTGTGTTAGTTGGCTACGTAGGCTAACTTGGTTGGATTTAGGAACAAACTATTTACGAACGTGCTCTCAGAACAGAACTCGTCCTTATGTAAGGACTTATTATAGTCAGATTGCTAATTTACAGGGAAGAATGAAGCAAGTGATGCCAAAATCACATAGTTAATTAGGATCCAAAATGCAGAAGTATATTCAAGGGAGGAGTTGTAAAGAGAGAATCCATCTTTGTCAACCATCAAATTATGATTCACTTCTTTATAAGTGTCCTGAGTTTCTCTCAACAAGGTTGATTCTTCCTACAAAGGCAGCTGTCAGGGCTTCCTACAAAGGCAGCTGTCAGGGCTTCCTGCTCCATGTAGCTCATCAAATCTATAGGAAATGGAAATTTGGGGAGATTTATCACAAGATGAATCATTTCTACAAAAGTGTCACAGCCCATACACAGTTAAAAGACAAAGGCAAAAAAGTTAAGGCAAGAATATGGTGGGAGAGGGACTTCCAGTGGTTAAGACTCCAAGCTCAGAATGCAGTGGGCCACAGGTTCAGTCTCTAGCCAAAGATCCCACATGCCACACAGCATGGCTATAAAAAGTTTTTTAATTAAAAAATATATATATATGGTGAGATATACAGCGACAGGGAGAAAGAGATACAGAAGGCAATGGGCTATCTAAAAAAATTGAGATTTAAAGGGATACCTTTAAATCAGGGATACGTTGAAATCAGCAAAGGGCATTGACTTTCTAAGCTGTCTAATCACTTCTAACCTGGGACAGTTCAGGAGAGATTATTTTCCCACAAAATCTTTTTGGCATTTGCCAAGGAAGCCAGCAAAACTCAAAGTGAAACTCCTATTAATAAAAAACAAAGGGACATATGTAGTATGCCTCTTCCTGATAAGAACAAAATATCCCTTGTTCTCTCTCTCTCTCTCTCTCTCTCTCTCTCTCTCTCTCTCTCTCTCTCTCTCTCTCTCTCTCGGCTCTATGCTAAACATTGTGATTAAGGAAATAGTCCCACAGAGGCTAGATAAGTTGCCCAGGGCTTCAGAGTTCATCACCGAGCCAGCACAGATTCCCAACTCTACCTTCTTTTCGCTGTACTTTGCTGTATTCCTATAAAGTAAATCGAATCTCAACAGAATTATAAATTACTTGCTACTACCAAGCACAGCTACTCAGACTGCTTCCTACCCACCTCTCCAACAATCTTCTATTCTGGTCTGTCATTAAATAGATGAGAATAATAATTATAATACATAAAAAGAATGTGTATGTAGTCTATTTATATTATGTTAATAATAATTACTAGCTTTTTTATGTCTATTACATACCAGGCACTATGGTAAAATCCTTACAGAAACTGCTTAATTTTCACTGTAGTCTTATAAGGCAAGCGTTGTTTTTCCCCATTCTATAGCTGGATAGTTCAGTTTAGTCGCTCAGTCGTGTGGACTCTTTGTGACCACCTGGACTGCAGCACGCCACGCTCCCCTGTCCATCACCAACTACCGGATTTTACTCAAACTCATGTCCATTGAGTCAGTGATGCCATCCAAACATATCATTCTCTGTCATCCCCCTCTCCTCCCACCTTCAATCTTCCCCAGCATCAGGGTCTTTTCAAATGAGTCAGCTCTTCGCATCAGGTGGCCAAAGTATTAGAGTTTCAGCTTCAGCATCAGTCCTTCCAATGACTATTCAGGACTGATCTCCTTTAGGATGGACTGGTTCCATCTTCTTGCAGTTCAAGGGACTCTCAAGAGTCTTCTCCAACACCACAGTTCAAAAGGTGCTCAGCTTTCTTTGCAGTCCAACTCTCACATCCAGACATTACTACTGGAAAAAACATTGCTTTGACTAGATGGGCCTTTGTTGAAAAAGTGATGTCTCTGCTTTTTAATATGCTGTATAGATTGGTCATAACTTTTCTTCCAAGGAGCAAGTGTCTTTTAATTTCATGAGTAGTAAACTGAAGCCTAAAAAAAGGTAATTTACTCAATGTTACCACTGTGAGATACTTTCCTCATTTTTCTAAGTGATTAAGTGAAGCTCAAAGAAATTATGACTTTTCCAAAATTACCCCCTAGGAAATGATACTACCTGAACTCAGGGTTCCCAAATTTCAGAACAGATTTTCTTTTTTTCTTATCCATTGCCTATAGGCACTTTTGATGCAAAGGTATGTTAATTTGGCAAAAATATACTATTCAAATAATTTATTCAAATGAACATGAAATAGTCACTTAAAACATATACTATTTCAGCAAGTAGTAGGAACATTTAGTGAACAGAAAGGGAAAGGAGAGCCTGCAAGTTTGAGGAAAGATGAGAAGTTATTTAATTTGACCAGGCAACATATAGAAAATGTTTTTTGCTGACAATTCCCTTTATAACTCTCTTTCTCACTTACAGCTATGGTGAGCAAAAATAATGCTGAAACAACTGCTTTGACTCCATATGAGGCCGAAAGCCTAATAAAATTTTAATAGCTAAACATTCTGTCCAACTTATCTTGTGTGTGCATACATATAAATGTAGTTTATATGTGTATATTTATAAACATACATGTGTATATACTCACCATATACTCTATTATATATACCCATACAGACAGTCCCAAACTTCTAATGATTTGTCCTAATTTTTTGACTTTACAAAGGTGTAAAAGTAAAACACGTTCAGTAGAAACTGTACTTTAAATTTTAAATTTTGATCTTTTCCAGGACTAGCAATTTGTGGTATATAGTGTAGTATGATGTTGGGCAGTGACAACAAATCAAAGCTCCCAGTCAGTGCAACAGTCACATGGGTAAAGAACTATTACCCTTACACGAATTCCGTGCTCAGATGACCATTCTGCTTTTCACTTTCAGTACAGTGTTTACTAAATTACATAAGATGTTCAATACTTTATTATAAAATATGTTCTGTGTTAGATGATTTTGCTTAACTATAAGCTAGTTTAACTGTTCTGAGCATATTTAAGGTAGGCAATGCTAAGCTTTGAAGTTTTTAATAGATGAGGTATAATTAAAAGTGCATTGTTTTATTATATTTTTCATCATTTTATTTATGATGGTTTATTGGGACAAACCTCATTGTGAATCAGAGGAAATCTGCTGTATGCATTTGCACTTTTTCAAGTCAATTTAAGACAGAAAGGAAAATTTTTCCAAAGTTAAATGTGCTCCAGAATTTGCTGGGTCAAACTTTAACACAAAGTAAAATTGTTATGAGGTCCTTGATCTTCAGTTGCTTGTTCTCCTTGCCACATGGAATGATCAGGACCAAATTTTAATGACAGAAGTGAAATTATGATACCACCTACCCTGGCACATTACTAAAGAGACTTGACTCCTTTTGATTTTTCATTTTTAGACTAATGTTGCTGAGTAGAGCCCTGTGAAGGTTTCTGTGTTCCTCACTATCACTGGATTGGGAGTAAAAGGGCTGAGCCTCTAATTCCATCGCTGTTATATACTTGCTGTTTCTGTCTAGGCCTTGTTCTCCCCCTCTGTTAGATGAACAGGAGGGATCAGAACAGCCTCTAAGGTGTCTTCAGTCTGTAACATCCTTTGCTTCTAAGTGGGGTCATTTACTTGGTACCTTGCTACTCAAAAGCACAGCATGTCATGTCCTCTCAGCATCGCATATTCTCTTTTTTTTTTTTTTTTTTAAAATTTTAGTTTTTTATTTTTTAAATTTTAAAATCTTTAATTCTTACATGCATTCCCAAACATGAACCCCCCTCCCACCTCCCCTCCCCATAACATCTTTCTGGGTCATCCCCATGCACCAGCCCCAAGCATGCTGCATCCTGCGTCAGACATAGACTGGCGATTCAATTCACATTCTCAAGAGCATTGCCCAATGCAGACTGTGCTGTAGTTAAAATTGATGGTAGCAGACTCACACCAGCAATGAACCCATGTGACATCTCCTTCTGTTGTCTGTCACCCACCTGAACAAGTACATTATTAAAATACGGACACTAAAGTTTAGTGTATTGGATCTCAGGGAGGTGTTCCCTAAGCGGATATCATAGTTACAAGATAGATTCCCCTGCTACATGCTCCTGAAGTACCCTGTATTTGTTTTCCAGGGTTGTTAGCACACTGTAAATTATGTAATTATTTTATTGTTTTTATTTATTGCCAGTTTTGCTTGCAATATAGCTTCCAGAGAAGGGACTTTGTCTTATTCACCACTGTATCAACACACATAGCATAATGTCTGGAAAATAGAATATGCTCAAAATTTGTGTTGAAAAGATATGAATAACTTCATAATAACCTGATTTGTCAGTGTAGCAATATCAGGCAGCTCTTCTCTAAAAAGCCTCTGTAGTCACCTCTCGAAGCTTTACCCTTGGCCTTTTGTATTTTTCTGAAGCTGAGCCGATAGCATATCTACTCCTTGGTAGGCCTGGCTTTCTGCTAGCATTGGCATCCCAAAAAGCTGTATTGTTGCCACGTGGATTCAAACAGAGTGTTGGGAGGGCCATAGTAACTTATATTTTGCCAGCCTATTCTGTTCCTCCTATTTCATGTTGAACCTGTCCTTCAACTCACCAGGCTCATAGAAGCTGGATGAAAGTGTAACTCACTTTACTACCTGTGAGAGATATCCGATCGCATCCTTCTTTGTCAAGGAGTTTGCAATTGTAGGCCATTTCACACTGGCCAACAGGTGGACTCATTTAACATGTCTTCAGTGGAGCCAACACTTGAAGGACATTTACCAGCATCCTCAAGCTGCCTTTTAATTGCTACTTTTCAATTTTTCTTTATGACTTGATTGTTCATCAGTATATTGTTTAAATAGAGTCTAAGAATAACTAGAGATTAAGATCTTATTTCTATGATATCAGAAATTTTTGCCCTCAATCAGACAGGAAGGATACAAAGCTCAGTATGGCCCTACTATACTTTGTTAAGTGTCTTATCTTAGTTATTCAACATGAAAAACCCATCTTACCCATGATTATTAATTTGTGAAAGATCTTCTGGCTAGTATGTGGCGGAGATTTGAGTTCATTTCTCTATGACTCCAGTCATATGAAAGGCATGCTTTACATGGCTGTTTTAGTAATAGTGCTGATTTCAATTCATCAAGCTACCATTTAGATGCAATGTGTCGCACTGGTAAGTGAGGTACTAATGCAATGAGACGGGTATGACAAAGTATCTGGGAAGTCGCCAACTCCTTGGGGAGCCCTGTGCCCATAAAAATCTAAAGGCAGTCACTAAAAGCCATTCCTCTGCCCAGTCATATACGCGGGAGAAGAGGGAAAAGCACACAGGTTGCAATTCAGTTCTTGAAAGTAATTAGAATTTTGTAGGACAGAGGAGCCTGGTAGGCTGCAGTCCATGGGGTGGCTAAGAGTCAGATATGACTAAGCAACTTCACTTTCACTTTTCACTTTCATGTGTTGGAGAAGGACATGGCAACTCACTCTGGTGTTCTTGCCTGGACAATCCCAGGGACAGGGGAGCCTGGTGGGCTGCCGTCTATGGGGTCGAACAGAGTCGAACACGACTGAAGTGACTGAGCAGTAGCATCAGGTTTAAGACAATGAATAGTATTAATTACCAGGTGTCTAGGCCCTGCTTTTCCTTGTGCAATATCAATATAGTGGATTTTTATAAATACGTCAGTGGTTAATACTCCTCTTTTGGATCCTTGTTGTATCCTTCACTATACTTCCTTTTCGTTCTGATTTTTATTCTGATTTGAAAGAGAGAGAAAACCAAATGTGTTTGCTGAAAGCTAAGACATTTATTCTTCTGTGATATTGAGAGGTATACTTCAGGATTAACACCACGCTGTCATCAGATTCTTTGTAAAGATTATCTACATAATGATGAAAGTTATACAGTCTTCAGCACCAGACTACCGTATGAAATATTCACTAATACTCAGTTTTTCAATGGCCTTTGGAGTCAATGTTACAATTACTAAAATCTGGTGGTTTGCTAGAAGAATTCTGGAACAACCATGTCGATCCATAGTAATCCAAAGCATGGGCCAAAATTTTTCCAAAATTCTCCTCTCAAAACTTCATCCACTAGAGGAATATGTTGAAGCAACTGTATTTCTTGAAAGTTATTGTATTAATATTTTTAAGCATGGGAAGGCACCATTTGTTGTTAATGCCCCTTTGTTACTACAAAAAACATTTTCCTCACTCATATCAGAACTGGCTTTAGGTCAACTGAGAGGATAGTTTTATATTCAAAGAGGTAGTTTTAACCAAAGTTAAGTATAGCAACATTTCTGCTGCCTCAGGACATTTGCCAGGATTAACAGACATGGGTTTGTTTTTGTTTGTTTGTTTTCATTTTGAACATAGGACTTTGTTTTCAAATGGATCCCAGAGGTATACACACATGCAGAGATACTTAATGCAATCCTCTAATTTTTACACCTCTGCAAATCCCTTTACTTCGCCACACACACATACACACTCAAATGTCTGCAAACAATAGCTGCATGTAGCAAATCCCTTCCGCTAGGCACAAGGTTCCTCTCAGAAAAAAAAAAAAGAAAAAAAAATGCTGAATAATCTTGTGCTTTTGTAAAGTTGCAAAGAATTCTTTGTAGTTGAGTGCAGCTAATGTTAACATGTAGGCTTTCCCGTGTAAGCATTTGAAAATACCTTAATTTTTTTAAATTAAAAGGTGTGATTTTCTCGAGGGAAAAATATTTACCTTTCAGGTTAAAGTATATGATAGTCACTTATAATAATATGAAGTGTTGCTAGATAGTGCACTAATGGTTTTAAAGGTCATTGACCATAAATCACTTAAAAAACATATTAACTGTTAGAGGTCCACAATTGTTTCCCCAGCAGTCACTATGATAAGTGATTTGTATGCATTATCTCTAAAATTTACCCTCACCACAGTATTAAATGGTAGACACTATTGTTATCTCCATTTTATTATATGTGTAAACGTATTGAGGGGGAGTAACATTTTAAGTATTGGATTCAAGATTTGGTCCTAGGTAGGCTTCCTCCAAAACCTCTGTTATCAACCACTGTGCTAAAACACCTTTCAAACAACCACCATATAATGGGAACCAAAATAACTCAGGGAAGTATATGAACCAACATTATAACTTCTTAATTATATATCAAAAAAGCAAAAAGCCAGAGCTTGGGTTAGAATCACACACCTAAGGTTGGCAGATGCGATGGAACCTAAGTCTTCAGACAACCAGAACAGTTGTTGTCATGCATTCTTTCCCAGAGGCAAACGTGTAATATCTAAATTGACCTCTTTGCACAGAGTCTCTGGTATTCCAGTGCCTAAGAGGCCTGACATGATCTTTATGGGCCTTTCCATACAGGTAAAAGAGAAGGGTTGCCTTTCCTGTCTTCAGTGTCCAACTAGCTCACAGTCTGCTTTCTGTGGCTCCCATCAGCATTAACTCTGGTTCAGGGCAACATCTTCTTCATTTCCACTGTGGAAATGACATTACTTCCACTCCACAGTGATTGGGAGTCAGAGCTTTCAAATGAAACCATGACAACCAAAAGGATTAATTTCTGCCTTGTCTCAACACACAAGCATGTTATCACTCGACAGTCTGAAATATAACTCACACACATCAGGGCTGTATAACAACAAAAAGATAAAATAACAACCTAAAATCCAAATATGACCTTCCAAAATACATATGAATGAAGGGGTTTGATATTAGATAATTCTAGTATATTGTACATGCAGAGTTGTAAAACAGTAATTAATGGGGTCTATAGAAAGGGTCATTACAAATGGCTCCTTCTTATAACACCAGTCTATGTCCTCAATACCTTGTTTTAATATAAAAGCATTTTCTCCTGTCATGGCCAAAATCACATCTACTAACGAAGTAAAATCTTGTTTTACATGACACCTCATTTTTCCACATAGCTGTTGAAAATGTCTGTCTTGTGAACTTCTCTTCACCTCTGTTTTATGTACAATTAAAATCATCTCTTTGCTGAGACCATTCCCTACAGGAAATGCAATTGCCCAGGATGATATATTCTGTCATTAACCCTGGAGCGCTCACTCTGATTCTCCACATAATGAGACACATAAGAAAGTCGCACTGAAAACCTTACTGTTGTTCATCAGGAGAGCCCACTCGGCACCTCCTGAAGAATATTTCATGGCTTACAAGTTGATTACTAAGACGGCAGAACAACAGCTCAAATTTGATCCTTATAAAAATAACCAAAGTTCTTGAAAGCTAAGCAGTCTCCGGTCAAACTACTATGCTGGCAGAGTGAGAGTTTACAAGTTCAAGATTCTTATTTGATTGTGTAATCTAGTTATGATAACCTCCTCTAAGCTATTTGGAGAATTGTCCTTCTATGGCATCAAGGTTTATACAGAAGCAAACAACTATATTTGGTGTGGGCTTGGAATATGAGAACAAAATTGGAAAATCACGCGTTATAAACCCTTTTCTCTATGCAAAGTCCTCTATTATAGAAGCCTGCAGAAATTACATTAAATTTGTCTCTCTTTTTTGGCTGCAGAAGTCACTCATTTATTGGGTATCTAAAATAGAAAGACTATATTGTTGAGAAAGATAGTATTAGTGAAGAGTTGTAAGATTATCCAGTTGCATAGAATATTCCATTTATGTAATTATAGATATAATAAAACTGAGAAGTTTATTTATTCTGGAAGGTAAGAAATGCTAAGATATTCTAGCACTGCATCTCACCCAACACTACTCCTTATTGGCTGTGACTACCAGCAAGATAGTTAACTTATCTGTGCTCTGTTATCTCATTTACAGAAAGGGAATTAATAATAGTATATAACTCACAGCATTGTTAGGAGAAGGAAATGAGTTCATATAGGTGACTCATACGTCATCAAGTGCAACTAATATAATAATTTTTGTTGTTGCTCAGTCACTAAGTCATGTCTGACTCTTTGTGACCCCATGGACTGCAGCACACCAGACTCCTCTGTCCTCCGCCATTTCCTTCAGTTAGCTCAAATTCACATCCATTGAGACAATGATGCTATCTAATCATCTCATCTTCTGCCACCCTCTTCTCCTTTTGCCTCAATCTTTCCCAGCACTAGGGCCTTTTCTAATGGGTCAGCTCTTCATATCACGTGGCCAAAGTATTGCAATAATGATAGTAATATAACTATTATATTATTATAACTATAATAATATAACTATTCTTATATAATAATTACTAATAATAATTATATTGTTATAAGAGCTGTTAAAAAAGTAGGTTATAAAAAATTGAATTGATATTTAATGGCTGATTCATGTGAATGTATGGCAAAAACCACAATATTGTAATTAGCCAATTAAAATAAACTGAATTGACATTTAAAGAATATAAGAAAATTTATAGCAGATTTGGATCTAGTCAGCTTCAACTATTACTCAGACTATATTTTCTAAGAGAACTTCCCTGCTGGCTCACATGGTAAAGAATTGGCCTGCAACATAGGAGACTCAGGTTCAATCCCTGGGTCTGGTAATAAAACATTATGACTCTAATTCATTTGGAGTTAGAAGGGGGAAATTTTAAATTTTATGTTAATAATATATGCCTACACTTTGGGACAAAAGTCCCATTTAAAAATTAAAGTTGCATTTTCACAAAAATTATAAGATCT
Source organism: Ovis aries (assembly GCF_016772045.2). Lineage (NCBI taxonomy): Eukaryota > Metazoa > Chordata > Mammalia > Artiodactyla > Bovidae > Ovis > Ovis aries. The sequence continues at coordinate 47,289,339 of NC_056054.1, read as the reverse complement.
GGATATGTAAATTTCTATCCTTACCTAAGTTAGAACTGTTAAAAGTGCTTTATATTTTGTAGTTATGTTCCAGGAGTCAGTGTGACTCCTAAATAATTACCCCACAGCATAGCATATTAACCTTTAAATAGGAAAAAATTAATGCCCCTGTTCTGGTGGAATTTTGTTACCTATATAGTTTCAGGTATTCGTGATGTTCTGCCATCTTTGCTTCTACGTGGTAAAGTTAAATTCTCCCCAAATCCCAACACTCTTTAATTTTTTCTTCATTGATTTAAATACTAATTTTTCCTTTCACTTCTATAATGAATAACAAAAACTGCTGCTGCTACTCACTCTCACTTGGTTGTTTGTATAAAATATCTTTAATCCTACCAATATACCTACAAAGTAGGAGCTATTATACAAATTCAATAAATGAGTGCATTGGGGGATTGGAGAGGTTCATTAACTTGCTCACCATCATGCAGCTGAATAATAACAGGTTGGAGATCTAATCCCAGTTTTACCTGATCCTTTTTAACTCACCCAAGTGTATCAAGGTCAAGGATTCTAGCTGAGATTCATTCATTGCCCACAGCCCTCAGCAACAGCTTTTCCCTGTCTGGGTGCTTTGACTTTACTCACCATGGTTTCTCCCTTCATGTCCTTGTGTGACCTTTGGTTTTTAAAATCTGAATCTCCAACTAACCAACTTACATAAAATTACCTCAGGAGGGATTCTACTATATCCTTGCCTATGTGGGAAAAGAATAGCTTGTTTTGGCTATGAAACTAAAATTATGAAGTGGACCCTGTGTGCAACATAATTTTTCATGCACTAAATTCCTGTATTCTTTTAAAAGCCCTTTCTATGAGACAATGTGGCATTACATAGGCAATTTTGCTTTACATAAGCAAGCACAATGAAGAGCTTGGTTCAATGGGATAGCTATTTGTTTCTACCATTCTTGCACTGAGATGAAGTTGTAGTTGCATGTCACGCCATCCTTTTCAATGAACTCTCAAATCAGCATTAGAAATTCAAAACAACGGAAGCCAAACAGTTGAAGAAATTGAAGTTCAAATGTCCAAATTACTGAATATAGAAAACTGTTCACTGTCCTACTGCATTTAGTTTTCCCATGAATAAATATTCCAATTAAGCTTTTACCTTTCAAGTAATTTTTTCTTTCATTTCTTTTGATTATACAATCCTTTTATTTTCATACTCAGTCCTAGCATATATTAATGAGATTTAATATAGAGCATTAAACTAAGTTTAACATAAGTTTTCATTACTTTTGAAAGAATTTTTTTTCAAATTTTAAAGTAAAAGAGCATAAAAATATTTGAGGGTTTATGCCACCCTAACAAAAGAATAGTTTCTAAAAGACAGCAGTATTTCTCTATGATTTTGTATTTCAAATTTTAATTTTCTATAATTAATTGAATTTTGATGTAAGGATTGAATACTTTAATATTTCAAAGCCCTACATTATACAATCCATTCAAAGTCCTATATTATACAACCCATAGGCTCTATGAGATCAGGTATTTTTAACTGTTTAATTAGCCACTGTAATCCCAGCTCCTAGAATATTGCTTAACACATGGAAAGAATTGAAATATTAATTGCTGTCCTTGAAAAAGGAAAATAGAAAAACTTCTACATTTTTAAGTGCGGTTACGCAGAGCTGCCTTAGTAAGTTTCCACTTCTCAATAATACCAAATCACACAGCCAGATGGATGGCTAGACTATTGAATTTTTAATTGTAACTTGTTATCTGGCTAATTGTGGTGCTGGAGAAGACTCGAGAGTCACTTGGATAGCAAGGTAATCAACCCAGTCAATCCTAACAGAAATCAACTCTGAATACTCATTGGAAGGACTGACGCTGAAGGTGAGGCTCCAATACTTTGGCCACCTGATGTGAACCAAAGAGCCAACTTATTGGAAAAGACCCTGATGCTGCGAAAGATTGAAGGCAAAAAGAGAAAAGGGCATCAGAGGATGAGATGGTTGGGTAGCATCACTGACTCAACAGACATGAATCTGGGCAAACTCTGAGAGACAGTGTGGGACAGGGTGGCCTGGAGTACCGCAGTCCATGGGGTTGCAAAGAGCAGGACATAGCTTAGGCACGTAACAATAACAACAACATCTGGCTAATTATTTGGCCGCTTGAGAATGTCACTCTTCAGAGAATCAACTTTGTAGACTAGGACATGGACTTTGCCTCCCCAATAATTGACGCTCAGAAATGTTTTTTAGAAGCTCCATTTCATAATGCTTGCTAAACTGAAGTTTTATTACTCAAACCAGTAGCTGAACTAGACTAACAGTTTTTTCCTGTTATTCCACAGCATTTCTTATACTCAGAGATGAGGTTTTGCACTGTCTGCCTTTAGGGTGTCTGCCTTTACCTCTTATAGTCATACTATATTTGTTTCTAAGACTCCAGGTTAGTTTTTCACTATCATAGGGCTTGCCAATTAACTAGGTTAAAGAGGAATAGATTACTTATGTGAAATTAATACTGAAATAATTCTCTCAGGATGTTGCATTATTAGAATTCCTCAAAAATGTTTTCCTAATATTTTCATTCTCTCTCATGAAAACTTGTTCATATTCTTTAGGATGGTCAGTGATGCTATTTGAATGACTACTGTTATTTTTATGTAGGTTCAGTCACTCAGTCATGTATGAATCTTTTCAACTCTGTGGACTGTAGCCCACCAGGTTCCTCTGTCCGTGGAATTTTTCAGGGGCTATCATTTAACACTTGAAAAATAAGCAATCGTATTAAAAGAAAAGTTAAAATGTAAATCTTAAATGAAAATACAGACCTGATTTAGGAAATTCCCTAGATGTCCACTGGTTAGGACTCTGCATTCTCACTGCCAAGGGGCTGGATTCAATCCCTGGTCAGGGAACTAAGACCCTACTAGCAGCATGGAATGGCCAAAAAAAAAAAAAAACAAAAAACATGATTTAAATATATGCCATAAATATATATGACATGATGTTTATTATTTTTTAGATAGTTACTGGAAAATTATATTTATACACCAAAGACAAAGTTGCTTTTTAATTATGCATAAACTACAGCCAGCAATGTCTTTTAGACATGCAAATATATTTTAGGTCGTTCAAAACATGTACATGTTTGTGTATATGTATGTGGTATGTGTGTATGTGTTTTGTTTTGTTTTGTTTTACCCAGACAGACAGTGAGTTCTCCAAGTAGCCAAATTCTATAGATATACTTGTAAAATATGAGCTTTACTTCAAAAAGGCATTTTGAGAATATCTGAGATTTACCTATGATTTAATTTTAGTACATATTAAGAAGAAGCACATGATTGAATGATTATAGGAGCTGGCATCAGCTCTCTCAGAAGAAGGCATTCTCCATGGAAGTTTTGCTATTTTTCCAGAAGAAAGCCTCGAAAACTGTTGCTTGAGAACTCTGAGCACAGGCTCTTAACCTTGTAACAGTAAAACCAGATGCTCTAGATTAGAATGTGAAAATGACTCCTAAATGTTGGCTCAGAATGAAAGGTCAAAGATGGAGATGAGGTGCTGTGTATCCCTCAGAGACTAGACTTTGTTTAATGGTTTCCATGGTCAGGGAAGTCTTCAAATAAAAGACCACCTGTGTCTATGTTGCATGACTGTTGATTGTCTCATGAGTGTTTGTCTTCTTTGTAAATAACACACAAAATGTTTTTCTTTTCTTTCCTTTTCCCTTTTTGTAGAAATTATTGAGCCTACTACCTCTAGTCCTGTCACAAGTCCAGGTCAGTATCCACATACATTCACAAAGTATGTCTGGGTACTTTCTCCATTAAACAAGACCTCTGCATTGTCATAGAAATAAACTGAGTTGAATATGGGCCGCACGCTTGCGGCACTGCTCTAATGTCTGTTACTTGTCCTCGTCTATCTGTGGTTTGTCCTCCCTTTGGATTTGTGATCTGACCCTGATTTGAGGCTAACATCATTTACTTTATTCTTTAGGGCTTGTGCAGTAAATCTGTGTCACATTGTGGAATAGTTACAAGGTGATTAGCTTCTGTGATATCTTTGCAAGCAGAGCTGTAGAGAGTTTACAAGGCTTTCCAAGTAAGAAATAGCTATTAAAAAACTATTTACTTTGGTCTGGTATTTCATTATTATAAAATCATTATGAAACAGAACAATGTTTAGTGCCTCTGAAGCAAACAATAGCTGGGGAAAAGTTGTACTTTCACTCTTGGAGTATTATAGTGGAAGATTTGGTCTCTTGAAACTATCAAGTCCAAGGACTTATTTCAGTTGTTGTCTTTAATTTTCAGATAGTTCTCAATTCAACCACAAATACTCAGTCTGAAAAGATAGACCGTTGTTATAAATGTGTTTTTAAGCATTGTTTTCAGCTGAGAACATTGCTGAGTGACATGAAATCAAGATAAAAGCTATTGATATGAGAAACAAACTTTATCTTGTTATATAGGAATTTAGCAGTTCATTTTGAATCTTGCCTGCTGGCTATTTAAAGAAAAAAGTGGAGTTGCTAAAGTTATTTAACTTTGAAAAGTTCATAGGGATTTCTTGTAACTGCTGAGTTAAAGGATTTGTTGATGCTGCTGATCCATAAAGAGGTATAAGTTGGTTAAATAGTTGTTTCTCCTCTCATTCCAGAAATGGCTCTAAATTTTAGTCTAAAACAGGATTTGCTGATCTGAGAAACTGAGTGTTTTAGAAATTAAAAAAAAAAATTCTTTCTCAAATTGTAATCAATCAAAAACTGCTTAAAATTACTTTAGATGATTATGAATTACCCCCACCCCCCAAATGAAACAGTTTTGAGCAAGTCTATGATTATGTATTTAAAGAATCTCATAATATAACACTTTCTGGTCAAATTATGAAATAGGTTTTTAAAACCTCTCAAACTGAACCTTATTTGCGTAGTCTACTTTAAATTATCTTATAGTTGATCCATACAAGGTTTAAATTATATGATTGATAACATTTTTTTCATTTTACAGATAGAGTTAATAGCCTCCTAAGTTTGAGGGTCATGATAATATAATTAGAACTCTCAGTCATTTGAATATGATTTTTCTCTTAACATAAAAAACTCACTAAGTCTGATTGCTATCAATACTATGGCCTTCACAGAGTTACCTAATCTCAGGTTCATATGAGAACTTAGAGTTATTAATCTTGTTAGTAAACTTTTGATCTCTTTTTCTCAATAAGTTTTAAAGAGGATATTAAATTATTTATGTATTGCTATATCACCTAGATGACTGAAGTGGAGATTAGATAAGTACTTATTTTCCTTCCTAGGCATTGCCTGAATTATTGAATAAAGTCTTCATACATTAAAAGGATAGATTATCTTTCTTATCTATTCAAATAAAAAAGAGTAGAATGCAAAGTAGTTTAAGAAGTGGTGTCTTGTGGCATTCATTTCATAGTATTCACTAACTTTGTGGCTTTGGAGAAAGTTTTATTGAAGATAAGTATAAAAATACTCTTTTTCAGTGGGCTATCTGTATCAAGAAATCATTGAAAGAAAATACCTTTCAATAGTAGGAAATCTTACGAAAACTTCACATCATAAAGCAAACAAAAAAACTACTCTTACCTCTACAAAGATTCATATTTCTTCAAACAATGAGTAGCATAACAGTGAAGAACAAGACTTTGGAACCAACTGCCTAGGTTTGAATCCTAGCTCTGCTACCTTTTAGCTATATAAATGTAATCAGGTTACTTTACCTCCCTCTGCCTCAGATTTTTCATTTGTAAATGGGATGGGTTAGGGTAATAACATTACCCACCGCATAGAGCTATTATGAAAATTAAGTAAATTTTGAGGAAAAATGTTTATATATATATAGAGAGAGCACATATGTGTATAAAATATACATATTATAACATAAATACACATTACTTATAGAATGCCTGAGGCAACAGTCATCCAAATGGTTAAATGGCCATTGACCCCAAATTGGTCCATTCATTGCTAGGATTCAATGTTCCAAATATTTAATACATGAAAAATAGTTTATTTTTTAAATCTTTTTACATTTTAATCTTTTCTATTTAAATTTATTTATTTTAATTGGAGGCTAATTACATTACAATATTGTAAAATTGAATTCCTTAGCACTGCAACCTTTGAAGAAGATAACATAAGCTTTTTAAAAGAGTATTATGAATATTATTGTAGTAAGAATATTAAATATACATTTAATTGAATTGAAGGGTAGAAAAGTAAGCACAACTTTCAAAGAAACTCATCCTTCATTAATTGTGAATTTGTTAAAGGCCTCCAGAGAACAGTTTAGTTAGTCAGGGATTTGACCATGTGCTTATAGCAAGATTTAAAGAGTGGTATAAATGATAAACAAAACCTTTTAAAAGTATGTGCAGTCTGTTCTGAAAGATAAAAACAAACAAACAAACAAACAAACAAACAAGAAGAAGAATTAGACATTATATAACTCTAAACAAAAGATCATTAAAGTAGATGGGAAAATAATTTACCCTGTGAATATCACCAAACTGTTAAAAGTCCCAGTCATTTAAAACAAAGCTTTAAAAACACATTATCCAGATAAAAATAGTAAGTGAAATCTCACAAAATTATTCCAGGGATAAGAAATAGTAGATTTTTTTCAAACTAGTCCATTTATTGCTTCTACGTAAATGGAAAAATAGAATGTTAAATAAGTCCAGACAGATTTTATATTTTGTAATATTACTGACAGAGTTAAAGGAAAGATAAAGTGGATATAGTTATGAAAATACTAGACACATTGAAAATTATTGGAGAAAGTAGATTTTTATCATTTATGCCCATAAGTTCTAAAGAAATGAAGGTCTTGAAGTCATAATTTATATTTTTATATATTCTTGACAAGTCAGAATCTGTTTCAATTGAAAGGAATGAAAATTGAATTATTAACATCATTATTCAAGAAAAGGCCATGAAATATAGTAAGTAATAAGAACAAAAGAAAACTCTTCTTTGATCACTCTCAGGGTCTCTAAGTTTGAAAGGTAAGGGACATTTTGTGATGAATGAGATAAGCAGTGAATTTGAAAACTTATACTATTTTTATTAAAATAGCTGTGCTGCATCCTATATTATTCTAAGTAATGGCTATCAAGTTTAAAAATGCCTACCTTTGGGCAAACTCTAAGAGATAGTGAGGGACAGGGATGTCTGGCGTGCTGCAGTCCATGGGTTTGCAAAGAGTTGGACACGACTTAGCAACTGAACAACAAGCATTAGGCTAGTAACTTCTGTGCCCTATCAAAACAATTTAACCACTTCTATGAAGTTTTTTTTTTAAATTACATTTTGTGATCACTTTCGAAGTGTATTTTAATATTGCTATTTGACTTTTTTTTCTTAAAGGACAGAAATGGGATTAAGGCTGAAGTCTGTCTACCTTGAATAAGACAAATAATGTACTTAAAATTTTCCATTTGTTTGCTGGTGAAGTCTGTCTGAGAACATTACACAAGTGAGCTCTATTGTAACCTTGAGCCCCACAAATCAAGGCTGAAATTCCTTTCCTAGAATCAAATTCACAAAATCTAGGTTTTATACCCCTAGGTTTTAACTAGCTGTATAATGTAGGGAAGATCCCCTGGAGGACAGCATGGCAACCACTCCAGTAATCTTGCTTGCAGAATCCCATGGACAGGGGGAGCCTGGTGGGCTACAGTCCACAGGGTCACAGAGAACTGGACACGACTGAAGCAACTTAGCACACAAGCACATAACATCAAAGTGATTATTCCAAAAGTGAAAAGTCCAACCAAACCAACATTTATTTGGCTTCACTTAGACACACACACAAAGTTAATTCTGCCAATATTTTTTAGTCTATAGACAGAATTTGGGGTTTGTTAATGCATTACAAGATGCCCCAACTAACATTTATCCTTTGTCCCTAGAAATAATCTTTAGAAGTCATCAATTAAAATTGTTTTGTAAATTAATTTTAAGTCCATTCCATCGTTATTCACAGTAAATGGCTTTATTTATAAATCTTCAGACAAATGAAAGTGTCTTTTAAAAATATGATTTTTCCATATCTAGAAACAAGCAAAAAGTCAATTCTGACCCTTCAGTTGCACTTGATTAAAACTTCACTGTTTAAAAGTGGCTATTGTATTTGTCAGCATTTTAAGATCATTTTTAAGTCCATGCAAGTCTAGTTCCATTTCTGATGATTGTTTTACTCAAGATCACTCAGCAAGCACATGACAAAACAAAAATTAAAATACCAAATGTTTGATGATCAACTGTGTGTGTCTCACTTTAAACAACAGAATATTTTTGAAAAACAGAATGTGGACTTTGTAAATAGAATCAGTTAAATTCACTGCAAGATACCGCTTTATCTAAAGAAATTCTGCTTTAAATTGAATAATTCCTAATTCATCTACGTTGCAAATAATTTTTCACTTTGTTGACAACCTGGGTATTATAAAAGAAAAATGCTTTTTATTTAGTTCATTCCAGGAAGCCTATTTCCTGTCTTCCTCTGAAGGATATTATTCATCATTGAACAAATATTTGTTGAGCAACAACTGTATCATACACTGAGTGCGGGGAGCATAGGTTATTCTCTTAAAGGGGCTTGTAAACATATATTTCTGCTTTATTGACTATGCCAAAGCCTTTGACTCTGTGGATCACAATAAACTGTGGAAATTCTGAAAGAGACGGGAATACCAGACCACCTGACCTGCCTCTTGAGAAACCTATATGGAGGTCAGGAAGCAACAGTTAGAACTGGACAGGGAACAACAGACTGGTTCCAAATAGGAAAAGTAGTACGTCAAGGCTGTATATTGTCACCTTGCTTATTTAACTTATATTCAGAGTACATCATGAGAAACGCTGGGCTGGAAGAAGCACAAGCTGGAATCAAGATTGCCGGGAGAAATATTAATCACCTCAGATATGCAGATGACACCACCCTTATGGCAGAAAGTGAAGAGGAACTAAAAAGCCTCTTGATGAAAGTGAAAGTGGAGAGTGAAAAAGTTGGCTTAAAGCTCAACATTCAAAAAGCGAAGATCATGGCATCTGGTCCCATCACTTCATGGGAAATAGATGGGGAAACAGTAGAAACAATGTCAGACTTTATTTTTGGGGACTCCAAAATCACTGTAGATGGTGATTGCAGCCATGAAATTAAAAGACGCTTACTCCTTGGAAGGAAAGTTATGACCAACCTAGACAGCATATTAAAAAGCAGAGATATTACTTTGCCAACAAAGGTCTGTCTAATCAAGGCTATGGTTTTTCCAATGGTCATGTATGGATGCGAGAGTTGGACTGTGAAGAAAGCTGAGTGCCGAAGAATTGATGCTTTTGAACTGTGGTGTTGGAGAAGACTCTTGAGAGTCCCTTGGACTGCAAGGAGATCCACCCAGTCCATTCTAAAGGAGATCAGTCCTGGGTGTTCATTGGAAGGACTGATGCTAAAGCTGAAACTCCAGATGCTAAAGCTGAAACTCCAGTACTTTGGCCACCTCATGCGAAGAGTTAACTCATTGGAAAAGACTCTGATGCTGGGAGGGATTGGGGGCAGGAGGAGAAGGGGATGACCCAGGATGAGATGGCTGGATGGCATCACGGACTTGATGGACGTGAGTCTGAGTGAACTCCGGGATATGGTGATGGACAGGGAGGGCTGGCGTGCTGCAATTCATGGGGTCGCAAAGAGTTGGACACGACTGAGCAACTGAACTGAATCTATTAAGGAGACAGGCACATGTGTAACTAATCATTATCTAAGATAATATATTCCATAATCTCTGTCTATGGAAGCAAGCAGACAATTTTACCTGGAGGAAATCATTATATATGTGAACAGGATCTTCATAGATTAGGCATGGCTGGTAAAGAATGGATGTAGAAAAGTGTAGAAAAGAAAATGTAGGAAAGTGAGAGTAAAATCTCATTTGATTTCTATATCTTTATAATCTACTACTGTGCCTGGTACTTAGCAGGTTTTCATGTATGCCAAATTGTTTCAATGAAAATATTGAACCAAAACATTTGAACCAAAAATTGCAGACAAATGTTAGGAGATTTTTTTCATCACTAAGTTCATAACACCTTTTGGTTTACAACAGGTCATAAGTAACTTCTACATTTTTAACTTATCTAAAGAGTAGATAGTAAAATTAAAACTAAAATTTTAATGTCAGCTGTAATTTACTACCCAAACTCACTCTCTTGTATCAGTCTACAGATATTAGAGCTTCCTAAAAATACTTTTTATGTTAGCGCTTCCTATGGTAATTGAGAAAGGATATTAAACCAGTTTTAAATTGCATCATCCAATTATATGATAGAAAATAAAAATGTCCACTTTTCTGGGCTTATCTTCCTTCATGAAATTGATGAAAGAGTGAATGTTTAGAAATCTATATGTATCCCAACTGGTTATAGAGTATCATAAGTATAACAGTAGTAATGTGCTTCAGTAAAATACATTCGGGAATAGAGACAGGTGAAAATACTCAAAAATCAAGTAATTATATGATAGAAAAGGGTGGGGTAATTTATCCATTTATTTACTAACTAGAAAACTTTAAAAATCTCAATGCCTAAAAAATAGCATATATCTGACTACCCATGGATGGATGGATGGATAACAAAATTACCCATGATCCACAGGGCTAAGAAAAGAGAGGATACTGGCAGAAATTGGAAAAGTAAACCAACTTGTGAAGTTTCTGCCAATTCCTCCAAACAGCAAAATGCTTATAGAGCACCTGAATGTGTCAGATACCTTACTATGTATTAGAGATGCAAAATGGATGGTCCTACTGCTTGTCTGTCAAGAATCTCACATTCAAAATAATGAGAAAGACATGGAAGAAGAAGAAATTAACATTACATAGTATGCATTGTAACCGATAGTAGGTGCAAAGGACTTGGAAACTGCCTCCACCTGAGGAAGTCAGAAAAGGCTTTCTGGTAGTTTTAACATATAGGTTAAAGTTGAAAGCCATTCTAGATAGAGAGCTCAGCTTGGGCAAAGAAACAGAGGCATGCATAAAATAGTACAGTGTCATCAAGAGAGATTCCCGGTAGTTTCTAGAGTGCAAATTGACCAACAGAGAGTACAATGGGACTTGGGATGTAGACAGGAAGTTTGGTCTCTTTGACCTAAGACATGAGGCAGTTTGCTAGACTTCCTAGTAACTCTGAGGGATAGGGGGAAGGATGAATTGATGAGCAAAACTAGCATCAGGAAGTGTTATTGTATAGTATCAGGGGAGAGATGATGAGAGCCTGGTAGAGGACAACTGTGATAACAAGGAAAGAATGCAATCTAGTCAAAAGTTGCTTAGAAGGAAAATTTATCAAGGTTTGGCTACTGCTTAGACTTAGAGGGCAAGGAGATGGTCATGCAAAGATATACAGATGTCTTATACAGATGGTGGGGACACCAGCCAAGATAGTGAAAATAACCCAAATATCATACCAAATGGTTTGGACTCTATCTTGTTTGGGAAAGGATTCAATGTTTTAAGTGGGAATGATGTCACTGGGTATTTTGCAAATATAATTCTGTGAAAGTAGGAAAGTAAGAATGGAAGTAAGGATGCATTAAGCAAAGTGTGTGAAAGCACACTCCCTAGTTACAAATTTGGTGCCATCTCTTAGGAAAATGGCTGGGTACAAACACCTCTTTACAAGCAGAGGATGAGTTCCTGCAAGATAACTCTCAAACTTGTGCTATTATTTGAAAATTTATTTTAAAGTTTATGAGGTTTTTTTATAATTTGAAACAATCAAGCTTTCATTATTCTCTGATTGTTAGTGTGTAAGGAATTTAAGATAGCTCAGAATAAATTTCAAATTCTAATTAATATGCCTGAATGTAATGAATTCAGATATTAATTATAATTATTCATAATTAGTTGATTAATTTCCAGATAAAACTATAGTTGAAAATCTATGATGCAATTTAGAATATTATGCTCTTCTTTTTAAAGATGAAGAGAGTAGGGTGTTCTCTACTCTCTGCTCTATTTATTCAACCTTTTCTTCCTTGATATATATTCAGTTCTGTCTCAAAATGTCATTTTAGGTTATTGGTCCTTTGACTTATTCTGGGTTCAAATTAAAGCACCACTAAGCATACCTCAGATATGCAGATGACACCACCCTTATGGCAGAAAGTGAAGAGGAACTCAAAAGCCTCTGAATGAAAGTGAAAGAGGAGAGTGAAAAAGTTGGCTTAAAACTCAGCATTCAGAAAATGAAGATCATGGCATCTGGTCCCATCACTTCATGGGAAATAGATGGGAAACAGTAGAAACAGTGTCAGACTTTATTTTGGGGGGCTCCAAAATCACTGCAGATGGTGATTGCAGCCCTGAAATTAAAAGATGCTTACTCCTTGGAAGAAAAGTTATGACCAACCTAGACAGCATATTAAAAAGCAGAGATATTACTTTGCCAACAAAGGTCCATCTAGTCAAGGCTATGGTTTTCCAGTGGTCATGTATGGATGTGAGAGTTGGACTGTGAAGAAAGCTGAACACCAAAGAATTTATGTTCTTGAACTGTGGTGTTGGAGAAGACTCTTGAGAGTCCCTTGGACTGCAGGGATATCCAACCAGTCCATTATAAAGGAGATCAGCCCTGGGTGTTCTTTGGAAGGAATGATGCTAAAGCTGAAACTCCAGTACTTTGGCCACCTCATGTGAAGAGTTGACTCATTGGAAAAGACTCTGATGCTGGGAGGGATTGGGGGCAGGAGGAGAAGGGGATAACAGAGGATGAGATGGCTGGATGGCATCACCAACTCGATGGACGTGAGTTTGAGTGAACTCTGGGAGTAGGGGATGGACAGGGAGGCCTGGCGTGCTGCAATTCATGGGATCGCAAAGAGTTGGACATGATTGAGCGACTGAACTGAACTGAGCTGAAGCATACAAATCAATACCACAAAGTCAAACACCTCATGTACTAATAACAAGTCTTTAAATCAAATAATGGATATATAGCCAAAGTATTAAGATTACTGATGGTAACCACTTCTACTTTATATACATAAAAGAATGTAGACTTATGAATATGAGTTCCTGTTTAATATTTACAAAGTATGTATTGGTACATTATACTTATAAAAACTTATGGGGTTTTATCATAATCATAAAAGCACTTAATGCTTTGCATTATATTTGGAGATACATGTCTCTCATACTTATGGGTCACAAGAACCTTTACAGAAGGAGACCAGCTTTTGTATGTTTGTTTAATCTTTTCATCTACAGTATCTGAGTAACTGGAGCAGTAAAATTTATTGCATGAATGTGTACATGAATTGGTGAGTTTATGCAAGAAAGATTATAGCAAGATGGATGCTTAGAAGAATTGAAAGTCATATTTATATTTTAAATCTCAGAAGGAATAAGCATGAATTATTCCCAGTCTAGTGTAGAGCCCAGATTTATATTAGGAGAGACTTCCCGTTCAGTTCAGTTCAGTCGCTCAGTCCCATAATATATACTAAAAAATGGAGAAAACCAAACACTGATTGAAAGTAGAATTTCCTCACAATATTCCTGTAAGAAAGGGAAAAATCTATTCTTCATTTAGTCCTTCCTGTTTACCAGTGGAAAGAAAGAAAACAGAAGCCCACTACAGCAACACTACTGGCCAAACCCTGGTTACAAGAATATGGTAGGAGCCTTACAATTAGGAGTCTTGTGATTGTTGGATGAATAAATGAATAATTTCCAAAACATAATAGTTTCCTCCTGGTGCTTTAACAAATTATCACAAACATAAGAGCTTAAAACAATACAAATATATTATAGGAGGTCAGAACTTTGAAATGAAGCTTCCCAGGTGGCGCGGTGGTAAATAACCTGCTTGCCAATGCAGGAAACGGAGGAGACTTGAGGTGCAGGTTCGATCCCTGGGTTGGGAAGATCTCCTGGAGAAGGAAATGAAAATCCACTCCAGTATTCTTGCCTGGAGAATACCATGGACAGAGGAACATGGAGGGATACAGTCCTTGGAGTTGCAAAGAGTCAGACATGACTGAGCAGACACACAGCTAAAATCAAAATATCAGCAGGACTGTAGTCTGGACACTTTATGGGAGAATGGTTTTCTTGCCTTTTCCAACTTCTAAAGACCATGTACCATTACTTATGTTCCTCTTCCATCTTCAAAGACAGCAATGGCCATTCAAGTTTCTCATCTTACATCACTGTGACATTTACTCTTCTGCCTCACTCTTTCACATAAAAGAACTCCTGCAATTTCGTTGAACCCAATCAGAAAATCCAGAATAATCTCCCTATTTTAAAGACAGTTGATTAGCAACCATAATCCCATCTGCCATCTTAATTCTCCTTTTCCATGTAATGTAATAATTTCATAGGTTCTAGAAATTAGAATGTAATCATCATTGTTGCTGTTGTTTAGTTCCTAAATTGTATCCAACTCTTTGTGACCTCATGGACTATAACTTGGCCAGGCTCCTCTGTCCATGGGATTTCCCAGACAAGAATATTGGAGTGGGTTGCCATTTCCTTCTCCAGGGGATATTCCTGACCCAGGGATCGAAGTCATGTCTCCTGCATTGGCAGATGGATTCTTTACCATTCTTTACCGCTGAGCCACTAGAGAAGTCCGTAGTCATCAGTGGGAGGTCATTATTCTACCTACCACATCAGGTGATCAAATAACTCCTTTTTTCTGCATCTAATATTTTCCCTCTGAAACTGCCAGCCTCCTTGTATTTTTCCAATATTCAGGTAATGAGTTTTTGGAATTTTTTTGAATATTGAATTTCTGAAAATTATTTGAACATTGATTTTTATATTAAAAGTTTATAATAAACTATTCATAGAAGAGATAAAAGTATCTATTAAGATTATATTTGTCAGACCACATTATTGTCAGCATCATTACAATTATTTTATAAAACTAATGAACTGATATTGTACATATACATATACACTCATAAAAAGAAGACTAAAAGATTTTAACATCAGAGATAAATCCCAACTGACTCTCTGAGAGAAGGAATCTATACAGGAAAGAATCGAAAATACTAGTAAATCTTGAAACAATTGGAGTTAATGACTTTTGGTGCAATAAGTGATTAGTCTCTCAATAATACATGTAGGAAACAATTCCTTTGTTCTTGGATGCAAAATTCTATAAATGCCAACAAACAAATGTTTGTCTGTAGGTCTTCCAAAGTATGAATACATATATTTTAAGATGACTTTAATTCTGAAATACTAAAAGGAAACTGAAAGGGAAAATTAAAAAAAAAACTTTTAATGGAGATTTTGCATTTAGCAGAATAGGGTAAAATTGTTTGGAAGGTAAACTCTCTAATTTCTGATTTTCTCTATCACCTTTGGAGAAACAACACTTCCTTTACTGTCTGTTTGACTTCTGTTGTTGTTTGTCACTAAATTGTGCCCAGCTCATTTGTGACCCCATGGACTGTAGCCTACCAGACTCCTCTGACCATGGGATTCTCCAAGGCAAGAACATTGGAGTGGGTAGCCATTCCCTTCTCCATGGAATCTTCATGACCCAGGGATCGAACCCACATCCCCTGCGTTGACAGGAGGGTTCTTTACTACTGAGCCACCAGGGAAGCCCCTTAGCTCCTGTAGAACACCTGTATCCTCAATTGGGCCTCCTAGCCCAGAGCATCTCACTCTACTAAGAATCCAGGACCAATGCCTGTGGCCTGAAATGAATGCATTTCAGCCAGTTATTATTAGTATGTCTGTTAAACCAGTGCATGCTGGTGTAACAGTCTTAATGACAATCTTAATATGCACCTTCCTATTTGTGTTTTAAAAGGAGCTGCCTATTTGATCCTAAATAATTTGTCTAATGGTGCAAATTTCAAAATTAGCTATGCACATTGAATGAATATGATTAAGCAAAAGAGTGTTTCTATTGGCACACAAATCAGTAATCTAGGGATCCAGATGCCAGGCCTCTGCCTAATCACCAAATCAGCTATAGTATTTGATTTTGGATCTTTTCTCCATTATTTACCTTAATTAACCTAAAAACAGACTTTGCAAATAGACAACACTGTTTTGTGCTTGTTTGAAGATAGTGATAAATATAACTCTTATTTCAAAGTTAATTACCACTTTAAAATATATTTTTAACAAGCATCTACTTCTCAGAATAATCTTGTGATATAGGAATTGTTTGTATTAACATTTTACAGGTAAGGAGTTTGAAATTTAAGGAAGTTAAATAATTTACCCAAAGACCCAAAAATTCAGTAAGTATTTTTGTAAGGCATTTTCCTACATAATGTTCAGATTTTTACTTATATCCCCATCCCATTGTCACAACCATCTAACAACCCCGATTATCTGCTGATTGGTTCCTTGATAACGATCATAAATCTGAGCCATTATAGATTGAGAAGCCCCTGTTTGGGCATTTTTTTCAAGTAATACATCAATTCGTTTTCTTCATGAGATATTCCAACTGTCTTTTGCTCATCTAAACAAACAGACAAACTAAATGTCATTCTTTAATATTATATCTTATGTCTTACAGATTTGGAAGAGAGATAATATTAGTGTTTTTCAAAATACCATTAACTGGTTCATGGATATAATAGGACTCTACCTCTGATCATGCAATTGGGCAATCAAAATCTTTCCAGTTCTGAAAGTTCATTGCATTTACTTACTGCTTTTAATTTTATCAGGGTGGTGGTGTTGTATTGTTCAGTTGCCCAGTCGTGTCTGACTCTACAACCCCATGGACTGAAGCACACCAGGCCTCTTTGTCCTTCCCATCTCCCAAAGTTTGCCCAAGTTCATGTTCATTGCATCAGTGATGTCATCCATCCATCTCATCCTCTGATGCCCTCTTCTCCTTCTGCCCTCAATCTTTCCCAGAATCAGGAACTTTTCCAGTGAGTCAGCTGTTCTCATCAGATGGCCAAAATACAAGAGTTTCATCTTCAGCATCAGTCCTTCCAACAAGTTTTCATGGTTAATTTTCCTTAAGATTGACTGGTTTGATCTCTTTCCTATGCAAGGGACTCTCAGGAGCCTTCTCCAGCACCACAGTTCAAAGGCATCAGTTCTTCACCACTCTGCCTTCTTAATGGTCCAGCTCTCAGAGTTTTACCAGAGTAGCACCCATCAGTTCAGCAGGATATTACAATTGTTAGGTAACCATACATGTGAACATAAGAGCCTGTGCTTTTACTAACGGCATGACTTTAACAAAGCATTTTGTGTGTGTCTGTGTGTGTGTGTGTGTGTGTGTGTGTGTGTGTGTGTGTGTGTGTGTGTGTGTGTGAAAGAGAGGGAGAGAGAAGAGGTGGAGAGAGAAAGGGAGACAGGAGCATCTTACCTAGCCACTTTACAATTCATAACAGTTTCGACTAATTTTAATTCAACTAGATCCAAATCTTGCATAGGAATATTTTATTAGAAATTATTTCCGCTGCCAAGTAGAAAGAAATCAGGGTACATCTTAGCCATCCTCATATTTCATTTATTGCCCTTTTTATGTCCTGTTTCTGGTCTTACTTCTGCCACTCTCCTCAGCTTGAATCACCAGAGATCTTTGGTTTGCAGATTTCTCTCATATTTCAAAATGAGACTATACCTTATCCAGATAGATATATGTCTTACTCCTGGTCATCTAGATAGGATAATCTTTCCTGGACAGTTTTCCAAGGTAATGTCTCTCTTGAAATTCCTTATACAAGACTCATGCAGTTATCCATTCATTAATTCATTCACACATTCAGAGCCCTTTATCAAGTATGTCATGAGCTACACAGTGTGATGGGCTTCCCTTGTGGCTCAGCTCGTAAAGGCTCCTCCTGCAACGTGGGAGACCTAGCTTTGATCCCTGGGTTGGGAAGATCGCCTGGAGAAGGGAAATGCCACCCACTCCAGTATTCTGGCCTAGAGAATTCCATGGACTACAGTTCATGGAGTCACAGAGAGTTGGACACGACTGAGTGACTTTCACACAATGTGATAAATTAAAAACAACAATAATCTTAGGCAATAATACTAAAATATAATAGTGAAGACAGGAATGTCTACTATCCTTTTCATCATGTTATGTGTTAATAATTCTGTGTATGGGGTTTATTTATTTATGAGGATATATCCATACATGAGGAGCAGAAAACTTGTATAAACATCTTACACATTTTTTTTTTTTTTTTGTTTTGTGGCTTTTAAGGGCTTGAAGAGCATTACTCTATTTATCTTCTGCATTTGACAGAGCAGAGATAATTATGAATAGTTTTTTTTTTAATTTTTATTTATTTATTTTTTTTGAATAGGTATTTTGTACTATAATGTATTTAAAGGTGACCTGAAATATACACAAATCTCATTCTTCATGTTAACGAATGTGTGTTTTTTAGAGCCGGAAGAATGCAGTCACTAGGTGGCATCTCTGTGCTATAGTCACTACTGAAGACTCACAGGTGTCCTTTCCGTGTACTACTGATTTTCATTGACATTTTTATCATCTTCTTGACTGATGATACGAGGGTGATTTGTGCTAACCCCTTGAACAAAGGTCGCTTCTATAGACTTAATAGCAACATATGAAATTGTTGCCCATACCCAGTGCCAATTGAAAAATGAAAAATATAGCTTGATTACTGAAGCACACTATATCACACTATTTGCATTTAATATTTCATTTGTTTGAGACTAAGAAATAGGCAAAATGACACAGTGATTAGGACATTGTTAGTTATCAAAAAAAAAAAAAACCACCTAAAATCAAGTTCTTTGCTAGTTTAGGATTTTAAGTGTGTCTCAACTCATTCAGGAGAAGGCAATGGCAATCCAATCCAGTACTCTTGCCCGGAAAATCCCATGGACAGAGGAGCCTGGTAGGCTACAGTCCATGGGGTCTCGAAGAGTCGGACACGACTGAGCGACTTCACTTTCATTTTTCGCTTTCATGCATTGGAGAAGGAAATGGCAACCCACTCCAGTGTTCTTGCCTGGAGAATCCCAGGGATGGGGGAGCCAGGTGGGCTGCTGTCTATGGGGTCACACAGAGTCGGACACGACTAAAGTGACTTAGCAGCAGCAGCAACTCATTCAAAATATTGATTAATAAGTTGTGGCTCTTGTCCTCAAGGAACTTCCATTCTCCTGGTAATATAGACTGTAAAATGGAGTGATTGGCCAGATGATTTTAAAGTTTGCTACTAACTCTTATATTTGATGACTTTCCTGTAAAAAGTGTATAAAAGGTTTATAGATCTAAATCAGCTATAAAATTGCCTTAGTTTTCTTTATGAGCTTAGTTAAATTGGCTATTTGCCAGTCAGGTGCATGCAAAGCACTTTTGTGAATATAGTTTATTCTGAAATATCTGCACTGAATCCAGGAATTTAGAATGAGGAATATTCAGCTCAGACCTAAGTCTTGGCCCAGGTCAGAAGCCCTGAAACTAAGCTCAAGTGAAAGAAAGCAGTTCTACAAATTCCCATATGATCAGGCTACTAATTAAAATTTCCCAGACTGGCAAGTCCATCCAACTTGTCCATCACTCTGGCGAATTGCATAAACCATGGGTCTTGTGCATGCAAATGTAAAAATTTCCACTGGGCTCATTAACCAGAGAGAAATGACCCTTTCAAAGCCTGCTAGATTGGGGTGGAGTGACAGAAAACTCCTTGGAGTAGGTAAAAGTAGGATACCTTTTACCTTCTTAAGGTAGACTTCACATCACTTTCCCATTTTCTCCCTTTGCGCTTTCCTGTTGCCTTTCCCTGTCTCAGCCATACCTGTAACACCAGATAGGAGCTGTGGATTAGTGGACTTTACATATTTTTCATCCAGATATTTTTCATAGTAAGTAGTAAACATAAACCAAAATTAAGTGCTGCTTCAAGAATTTAGAAATATTTCTGCCTTCCAAGAGTAAAGAGCAAAGGCTTAAACATTACCTACAACAAAGAAGGGCTACAGGCCTTTGACTGTCTTATAAACAGTTTGTAGATCCTAACCTGTCTAATTAAAAATGTAGGGTGGGATTAGTAGGCTGCCAAGAAAATCACTGAAACAAAACCATTTATTGTCCATCTAAATCCTGTACAGGAGAGTTCATTGTTGTTTTTGGCAGACAAATGCACCCAGCTTTACCTCACAGAGAACAATGGACTCCTGGGGCTGAATCTGATTCTAGGCTTGATGAAGAACATTATGATAACCAGGAAGAAGGTTAGCATGACTTAGTGGAGACAGCACTGAGGTGAAAATCCAAACAACAGTCATTATCATTTATTAAACATTTACACTGTGGTAGACACTGTATTAAATAATTTTAAATATATTATCGCAGATAACCTTTATGACAACCCTAAGAGTATATATTTTCATCCCAAGTTACAGAAGAAACTGAAGTTGGAAGAGTTAATAAGTGAGCAAGCCATTTGTTGTCAGGCATTATCTGACTCAAAATCCTGTGATCTTAAAAATACACCAGTTTCTCAGCTGAGATTCTCACCCATGCTGTTAAGGACTCACAAATTCTATGAGAATTCTGAAATTTTATCTTTCTTTTTTTTAATGATTATCCTTTCCTTTTCCTAATGCTAATCATTAAAAAATACATTCTGTTTACAGTGAATAATGAGCAAGCTTTAAGAATTCCAGATCTATGCACATAGTCTCATGTCAACAAGATAATATTACTGTTTTAAAAGGAATTCATACATATCTCAGGAAACACTGTATAAAAATAAGCTAAGACCTCAGTTGAATTTGACTTTGTGATTTACTACCTGTGTGATCATAATTTCTTTGAGCCTCAGTTTCTTCTATAAAATTAAGATTAAAATATATCCCTATTAGGGCTTTGAGATATTTTTATAAAAAATATATAAATTCTAGTATTCTTAATAAAAGTAAATATCAGTGGTAATGTTGGTTTGCTTTCAGGAGAAAGATCCGATCAAACATAGTTTTTAATATGCATTTCAGTTCAGTTCAGTTGCTCAGTCGTGTCCGACTCTTTGAGACCCCATGAATCGCAACACGCCAAGCCTCCCTGTCCATCACCAACTCCCGGAGTTCACTCAGACTCGCGTTCATCGAGTCAGTGATGCCATCCAGCCATCTCATCCTCAGTTGTCCCCTTCTTCTCCTGCCCCCAATAACTCCCAGCATCAGAGTCTTTTGCAATAACTCAACTCTTCGTATAAGGTGGCCGAAGTACTGGAGTTTCAGCTTTAGCATCATTCCTTCCAAAGAAATCCCAGGGCTGATCTCCTTCAAAATGGACTGGTTGGATCTTCTTGCAGTCCAAGGGACTCTCAAGACTCTTCTCCAACACCACACTTCAAAAGCATCCAATTCTTCGGTGCTCAGCTTTCTTCACAGTCCAACTCTCACATCCATACATGACTACTGGAAAAACCATAGCCTTGACTAGACGGACCTTAGTCAGCAAAGTAATGTCTCTGCTTTTGAATATACAATCTGGGTTGGTCGTAATTTTTCTTCCAAGGAGTAAGCATCTTTTAATTTCATGGCTGCAATCACCATGTGCAGTGATTTTGGAGCCCCCCAAAATAAAGTCTGACACTGTTTCCACTGTTTCCCCATCTATTTCCCATGGAGTGATGGGACCAGATGCCATGATCTTCGTTTTCTGAATGTTGAGCTTTAAGCCAACTTTTTCACTCTCCTCTTTCACTTTCATCAAGAGGCTTTTTAGCTCCTCTTCACTTTCTGCCATCATGGTGATGTCATCTGCATATCTGAGGTTATTGATATTTCTCCCAGCAATCTTGACTCCAGCTTGTGTTTCTTCCAGCCCAGTGTTTCTCATGATGTACTCTGCATATAAGTTAAATAAGCAGGGTGACAATATACAGCCTTGACATACTCCTTTTCCTATTTGGAACCAGTCTGTTGTTCCCTGTCCAGTTCTAACTATTGCTTCCTGACCTGCATACAGATTTCTCAAGAGGCAGGTCAGGTGGTCTGTATTCCCATCTCTTTCAGAATTTTCCACAGTTTATTGTGATCCACACAGTCAAAGGTTTTGGCATAGTCAATAAAGCAGAAATAGATGTTTTTCTGGAACTCTCTTGCTTTTTTGATGATCCAGCAGATGTTGGCAATTTGATCTCTGGTTCCTCTGCCTTTTCTAAAACCAGCTTGAACATCAGGAAGTTCATGGTTCACGTATTGCTGAAGCCTGGCTTGGAGAATTTTGAGCATTACTTTACTAATGTGTGAGATGAGTGCAATTGTGCGGTAGTTTGAACATTCTTTAGCATTGCCTGTCTTTGGGATTGGAATGAAAACTGACCTTTTCCAGTCCTGTGGCCACTGCTGAGTTTTCCAAATTTGCTGACATATTGAGTGCAGCACTTTCACAGCATCATCTTTCAGGATTTGAAATAGCTCCACTGGAATTCCATCACCTCCACTACCTTTGTTCATAGTGATGCTTTCCAAGGCCCACTTGACTTCACATTCCAAGATGTCTGGCTCTAGATGAGTAATCACACCATCGTGATTATCTGGGTCATGAAGATCCTTTTGTACAGTTCTTCTGTGTATTCTTGCCATCTCTTCTTAATATCTTCTGCTTCTGTTAGGTACATACCATTTCTGTCCTTTATTGAGCCCATCTTTGCATGAAATGTTCCCTCAGTATCTCTAATTTTCTTGAAGAGATCTCTAGTCTTTCCCCTTCTGTTGTTTTCCTCTATTTCTTTGCATTGATCGCTGAAGAAGGCTTTCTTACCTCTTCTTGCTATTCTTTGGAACTCTGTATTCGGATGCTTATATCTTTCCTTTTCTCCTTGGCTTTTTGCTTATCTTCTTTTTACAGCTATTTGTAAAGCCTCCCCAGACAGCCATTTTGCTTTTTTGCATTTCTTTTCCATGGGGATGGTCTTGATCCCTGTCTCCTGTTTAATGTCACGGACCTCATTCCATAGTTCATCAGGCACTCTCATCTATCAGATCTAGGCCCTTAAATCTATTTCTCACTTCCACTGTATCATCATAAGGGATTTGATTTAGGTCATACCTGAATGGTCTAGCGGTTTTCCCTGCTTTCTTCAATTTAAGTCTGAATTTGGTAATAAGGAGTTCATGATCTGAGCCGCAGTCAGCTCCTGGTCTTGTTTTTGTTCACAGTATAGAGCTTCTCCATCTTTCGCTGCAGAGAATATAATCAGTCTGATTTCAGTGTTGACCATCTGGTGATGTCCATGTGTAGAGTCTTCTCTTGTGTTGTTGGAAGAGGGGGTTTGCTATGACCAGTGTTTTATCTTGGCAAAACTCTATTAGTCTTTGCCCTGCTTCATTCCGTATTCCAAGGCCAAATTTGCCTGTTACTCCAGATGTTTCTTGACTTCCTACTTTTGCATTCCAGTCCCCTATAATGAAAAGGACATCTTTTTTGGGTGTTAGTTCTAAAAGGTCTTATAGGTCTTCATAGAACCATTCAACTTCAGCTTCATGGCATATATTCTTGAGCTTCTTCTAAATTTATGCAGCAAGCTTCCTTCACCCAATTCTAACAGTTTGAGAACATAGGAAAAATAGGTCTCTTGTCTTAAAAAACTAAGAACCAGACTCTAAGTAATGGCTGATTCACTAAAATAAAAAGCACTCTGGGTACTTTTCGTTATAAGCTCACTTTTTGGGAGGTAGAGATGGGAACAGATTTCTGCATCAGTCAGACAGAAAATCGGAATGAAAATATAGTTAACAAACTAGTGAACTAAATATGCTCAGTTTACACACACACACACACGCACACACACACAAACCCCAGACTTTAATATTTTGAGTTATTATATGAAGTCTACTTATAAGATAATACAACTAATAAATATGACATTAATTTCTCCTGTCAGGAGAAATGTATGTATTTGTGATATTTCTTATCAATGTTATATATATAACAAAACTATAGTTTTTTAATAACCATATTTCCTTTTGTGTTTTATCCCTGTAACATATTTTATGTACACAATTTTAAGATTTCTGTTAGTATTTGTTTCTAAGTAGTACTTGGCTTAATACTTAATAGTTTTTCTCTGAGCAAACAAAATACAAATTTAGTGTCACTGATGTTCAGTCCTTGCATATCCTGCATTCAGCTGAATACCATTCAAAACAATGCAAAAATAGGCACTAAAAAGTAGAGATTATTTTTACTTAAATACAGTCATTACAAATAATACATTTTTATTTTTATTTTTTTTTAAATAAAAGAAAGAAAGTGAATGAAAGTCACACCATTGTATCCAACTCCTTGGGACCTCGTGGACTAAACAGTTCATGTAATTCTCCAGGCCAGAATACTGGAGTAGATAGCCTTTCCCTTCTCCAGGGCATCTTTTCAACCCAGGGATTGAACCCAAGTCTCCCACATTATGGGTGGATTCTTTACCAGTTGAGCCACAAGGGAAGCGCCAAAATACTAGAGTGGCTAGCCTATCCCTTCTCCAGCAGATCTTCCTGACCCAGGAATCAAACCAGGGTCTCCTGCATTTCAGGCAGATTTTTTAATAAAGTGTCATGTTAAATACTTTTATATTGCTTTACTTAAAAAATATGAGGGAGGCAGTAAGAACTATTTTTACATTTAATATTCCCAACAGACATATTTCATATCAGAAAATATTTATTTTCATATAATTGACAGTTATTTTTAAGATGTAATATTTGATGCTACAAAATGGAAGAAATATTTCTATTTTGAGAGAAAATCTGGTTTTAGTTTGAGAATAAACAACAATAGTGGTACTTTAGTTAAGAAAACTATCATGGAACTTCTCATGTATCACATTTTATAATTTATTTCAATGCAAAATTCCAGGAGTTTCTACTTTAACCCATTCCCAATAAATCTACCCATGTCTACAGCATGTAATTATACTGTGTATACTATAATATGAAACTCTAAAATAGATTTATTCTTTGAGGTTTCTTTTTTCTAATGTGCTCATGTGAACTTGTTCAACTTAAGTTTGCATGAAAAAGAGGAAAGATATGCCTTATTATGTGTTTATTTACACTAGAAGTCTATTCATATCAGTTATATTTAATATTGGCTCTGTGTGTTTTTCACTAATCATCTTGGTGAAAACACATGTGCTGATATTTTGTGACCATGAAAACATTAGCAAAAGGGTATCTCTCTTGGATTCAGCTTATCTCAACACAACCAGAGAAGCATTCCCTATCAGATGATTTATTTTATAACATCCTGACGGGTATCTACATAGAATCAGTAAGTAATGCTTCAACTCTGCAGAACTTCTGTGGAAGTCTCAGGGCTCTTGAAAACTAAATTCTTTTTTTCCACTTTGTTTAGTTGAGCCTCTGATGAACAACTAAATGCAATGCACGTGATGTGTAACAGTGAAACAAAGGCTTTTGAAAATAGAGGGAAATGTATGTACTTGGACACAAATACTAGTCTTCCAGCATATTTTGAGACAAAATGTTTCTATTGGCCAGATAGATTTGGAGACTCTTGAGTACTAGGTCATTGTTTTGAAGACTTGGGTTATACATTAAACACATTAGAGATACTGGGGGAAAAAAAAAAAACAAACCCTGCAATAAACAAACCTAATAAATTGTTTAATTCAGGATTTCCTAACCTCACTTAAGCATAGAATGTTACTCTTCCTTTTGTATTCACCAGTCACGTAGCTTTGCATAGTTTATTAGGCTGAATGTGCTATGGATTGCAGTTAAGGTGTCTGAAAAGCAATCAAAATGCCTTGTCTTCATTTTACTGCCTCTTCCAAGTCACACTCTAAAAGTTCTTTGTAGCGTGGATAGGCAAAGTCATCAAGGCAATCCCAGAAGTCAGCCCTAGATTTGGAGAGCATTGTAAAATTGTTTCAGGCCAAGAGAGTTTTATTGACTAAATCTGTGCCTAAGGAGACAAGTTAAGGCTTGAGAGAATTATGTGTACACGCAACCTTACAACCTTCAGGTCCAAGTGTATCTTTCTTTTCCAGAAGATTTGGCTTCTGACTGAATAACCATAGGTCACATCTAATTATATTTTCAAATTTACAAACAAAAAAAACCCTGAAGTTTAAATAGAATCACTTTTACTTTTTTGTTGATTATTTCAATGTATTTTGCCCTCTGAAAGTGGGAAAAACAAGTTGATAGAACTTTGTACATGCAGCAAGATGCTCATTTATATTTAACTTTAACATACAAATAAGTAATTAATGTGTTTTATTCTAACAAAGGGTTTTGTGTGGTATACAATAGCTGTTATTAAATCTAGAGCGGGCAGATATGTAAATGGTCCCTATATATTTTTTCCTCCTTCTCTTCTCTACTTATGTTTCATGATGTTTTTTACTATTTATAATTTTGTGAATGTTGTCTTTTCAATCTCATGTTGTATAGTCTGGCATTCTTTGACATATTACCAAGAAGTAGACATATTAACACAGAAGCATTGTTTTTTCAGTTGTAAAGGGCCCATAGAGATCACCTAGTTTTCATTTTATAGATAGATAAGGTAAGATTTCTCAAGACTGAATGACTTGTCTGGTGTCATGCAGATATTAGAAGCAGAGTTGAGTGATAAAACCTAGGTTTTAATATTTCTCAATTCAGGGCAAATTTGACAACCCCAAAAACTGGCAGTTGAGATTTGCAGCAATATTCCAGACAGTGGTATCATTTAGACCTCAAAGTACATTGTCTTGTTGAAAATATTTACTTCATCATAAGGGTAAAGTTTATTTTATTCATTGAATTACCAGGAATAAATTAGGAATTTGAGATTAACATACATGGATAGGGGAAACTGGAAGGCTACAGTCCATGGGGTCACAAAGAGTCAGACATGGCTTAGTGACTATCACTTTCACTACTATATATGAATATATGAAATAGATAATCAACAAGGACCTCTTGTATAGCACAGGGAACTCTACTCAATATTTTGTAAAACAAATATGGGAAAAGAATCTTAAAAAGAATGAATATATGTATATGTATAACTGAACCCCTTTGCTGTATACCTGAAACTAACACAACATTATAAACCAACTATACTTGAATAATAATTTAAAAAAAACACTAATATGTCATTGACAATAATATATATAATACAGCTGTAGCCATATTAATCTATGACATGGTGAGTTTAAAGTTAATCACAGACCATTTTTCTGAAATATATTTATATGTACATCAGAAATTGTGCAACTTCTTTTTTGTACAATTTGTACACAATTCTTTTTGTACAATTGACTGTTTTGGCATTATATTTGATTTTTTTGGTTCATGAACATTTCTCTGTTATTTATTATAATCTGTTAACAAATAAGTACTTTATATTTGTAAAACAAGTTTAAGTCAATAAACAGAATCTCATTATTTGGCAGTTTAGTAAAATTTAGTGTTGAGAAGAAGTTTTGGTTAAATAATCAGTGGCCCGTATGTTGATCTAGCATTCATTATGGCTCAAATATTTTGGTTCAGGTGTTTCATTTTAAAGAAGTGTAAACTTGCTTTGTGGTTGAGCTTTTTCTCTATCACTTCACTAGACAGAGATGACTACTAGGTCTCTTTCTGCCTGGATATTCTCACTGATTGGTAGTAACCATCTGGAACAAATGTTGGGAAGGATGCCATGGTTCTGTCAAGCTCAAGAAGAAATAATGCTGGATAAGGGAATCAATGTTTCTGTCCCCACTAGAATATAAGCACGCATCATGAAGGAGGAACATTATCTTGTTTGTTTTCTATTGCATTCTGAGTGCCTATGATAGTGCCATATGTGTGCGTGTGAATATGTACATTATATTACATTATATACATATTATGTTACACATATATAATAATGTGTGAAGTGAGAAAGGAGAATAGCAACAAACATGATAAATCTTTGCTTTCTCTGTACTAAGTAATTATATACTTCCAAGGTCTATAAGTCAGAACCCCTGTGTATGTGTTGAAATATGATGATGCAGTTTACTTTTTAAAGATAATTTTATGAGTACAAAAAAAAACAAGCCAACCTGGTTTAAACATTTGGAAAGATATCACAAACCCAATAAATTCCAACAAAAGCCTTGATTTTAAGACTATACTGTTAAGGAAAGTTTATTTTGCTACATAGAATAAACTGTTGCTGAAAACTAACATTAATTTAAAAAAAAAAGAAAGAGAGAGATAAAACAAAAAAGCCTAAATCCTGAAGTGTCCTCAAGGTCTTTGTATTTATCCTCCTGCCTCAGAAGTCAGTAGTCAGTGGAGGGTTTCTCACTGATAGCGAATGGATTTGCCTTTGAAGTGACTTTGGCTAGAACTGGCTGCATCCAAAATTTGAAAATAATGGAAGTCAAGAGACCTGGCAGGCAGCGGGATAGTGGGCACCCCCCATGGCTATCTCCACTGAATATGCTCCCTATGGTGGAGTAATCACCTCGAGGTCTCCCATGATTAAGGCAAATAATCTTATGAGTGGTCATGAGTATGCACATTGATTGGGTTTGGCAGATTGCATAATCGACCGAAAATTACCTTTTGGAAATGACTGGCTATACCCAGTGGGCAGAAGAAACGGAAGCAAGGGGATCTGGCAGACAGCAGGTACCCATAGCAGCTGTATGAGTTACATTCCCATAATATACTGATGAAGAGAGCCAAACCAGGACCTTTCATAGCTGTGCTTTTCGTTTTTGATATTTGAAGGGACTGCAGGAGGTTGCTGCGCACTTGAGCAGTTTACCTTCAGGAGAGCAGCACAGCAGAATGTCAATATCCTACTTATATTGGTATACCTCTTGAAGCATGATGTATGCATCCCTTTTCTTTATACCCAGCAGAAAAGCACAATACCTGCTCCACAGATAATTGGATACCAGCCTTGTCTGATGAAAGGATATTAATTTTCACTTCATAGATTGAAAGACCCTGGGAAGTCAACTAGTCCATCACGGTATCTTACTACAGGATACTTCCTAACCCAAAAGGAAGTGTTTGAGAGAGACAAAGCCATGTTTTACATTGTTGTTGTTTTGAGTGCAATGAACTTCATCATGACACGTGCAGAGAACTGCTAACCCATTCCCAGGAAACGGGATACTAGATGACCATTACCTCTCAGCTGTGAGACAGTCCCTGCTGCTCTGTTTGTACATTTTATTAGACAGGACCAAGCTCAGACTTATAGAAACAATATGCATTTCAATAATTATTAATAAACTCATCTGAGTTTTTAATACTGTGTTAGGGGCCATGGAGGCTATTAGGTCATAAGTTTTAATTCAGCATATATTTGTTTCTGTAATATAAAAAGATACAAGATTAATTATATCTCATTTAGCTCCTATTCTGAATGAAACATAGAAATTATACAATTTAACATTCTATTCTGAAAGAAACAGATATTAACACATGGAAAAGATATTCTATTCTTAGAAAACAGTGTTTTATTTTACCTGAGATATTTTGTTTGATCTATGGTCATATTTCTGTAAGAGGAATGTATTTACATCTGTATATTTTACAATTATGTATTTGTCTTCACCTTTTCTATCTAGCTTCTTAAAACAGTGGAGATTGTATATTTAAAACAAAACAAAATATGAGTTCTTAAACCACCAAAATTTAGAGAAACAACAAACTAGTACTAGTCCAGGGAATCATTTACCTTGATTATGTGAAAGTAATTTATTCATCTGATCTCAATAAAGAGATTAACCCTCAGTTTCAAAAAGTTCTCAAATTGTCTTAAGCATATTTGGAAAAAAATTAAACTATGAAATAAGCATAAATTTGTCTTCTGAAAGGAGAAATATATATTTCAAACAGTCTGCAGGGTAAGCCTTAATATTCCATATTTATTTATGATAGCATATGGTATTATTTTAGAAAACTATATGAATAAAGAATATCATAAAGATATATGTTGTTTGCTGAATAAATGCATCTCTTTCATCCAGAAAGAATGATTTCTCTTTACCCAAGAATAGCACCATCTGCCAATTGATTAATATTTACCAGCCCAGTATGTAAAGTATTAGCTAACATCACTTCAAATAAATATGCATTTCTTATTGGAAATGTCAACATTAACAAGCTTTTCCCCCAATTTTTTCTAGCATTTGGAGTTAGATAGTATTCTGAAACTGGACACACTCTGCTCTGCTTATCTGATTCGTAAAAGGTAATGCTTCAAATAGAAACCAAATTAAGCACATCGAAATTGAATGCCTTATTTTGATTGATCAATTTTCCAGTATAGAGGGTAGATGTTAGCAAAGTTGCAGGTGGTTTAACTGTCTGGGAAGGGGTCTAGTGGAATGTGATCACTGCTTATAAAGTAGGGATTTACACATTTATTCTGTTGGTAGATTATCATTGGACTCTAGCAGGTAAATAATGAATTCTTGCCTTGTTACTTATTTACTGCATATCTCCCTAGCTCAGCCAGGGCCTGTAGTATTATTTGAACCGAACAAGCAGATAATCAAACATTCTGTTTTTACAGAATTGTCCCAATTTAGGGTCCTTCAGGACCCTCCAGGATGCCTATTTGAAATGCTTTTCTTTCTGAAAGGCATTATATTGGGATAAAAATAAAAGAACACAGTCTGTCATAACCCCAGCCCAAGGAAATGTGAATTCTGTCCCCATTACAGTTCTCAAAGAAGAAAAAGTAAAACCAGGAAAGAAGATGTGTTATACAAAGAAAGGATATCACACTTCTAGGCAATAAGTATCTTCATTCTTTCTGTCCCCTCTTTCACTATCTGCTGCTGTACTCAAACCAAGAAGCAATTCATCATTTCTGATATCAGCACTTTTCTAAGTGTCCATGACTACCTTTCCCAAACTAACTGCAGATGCCAATGGAGCCCATTTCTGGCCCTTTAACTCCACTATTCCTTCTGGTTTCTGATGCCCTATTTCCATATTGCTTTACTTATGTGTTGTTCATCACTACTCTTTCTATCTTGGAGTATGATACATTACTTAGAATTGTCCCTTTCTGTTAAACTGGGCAGGAACCCCTCACTGACCATTGGCATCTTACATAGAAATAGGAAATAAGAAAAATAATAATAAAGGAGTAAACTACCAGTCAGAGGCAGCATCTAGAATAATTTGCTATCAAAAAACAAAATGTTGGAATAATTATCACTTTCATGTTATCAGTTATTTTTATCAGGTATTCATTGTTGGAGAGTTGGTGGCACATTTTCACTGTCTACCGTGTGCTCATTAAATGTTGATAGAACTGTTGAACTGTTTCTTTATTGCAGTTGTTTCTTAGGAAAATGCTCATATCTTGTCGGCATCACTACCCTCTTATTTTTCTTTCATCTTTGCATAGCATTATATAGATAGTTTTTTCTTCCCTTCTTGTACTTCCCCCTTATTTTCAAAGTTACTAGATTACTAAGTTTTTTTGGTTCCCCAAATCCAAACCTTTGTTTATCATATCTGCTTATTACCTAACTACACTGATACTCAGTGTATACTACTGTAGATAATTAGAAGAATAGGGTATCAGTGAGAGAGACTGAACTTAGAGGATGCTTCAAGAAAGAAGTGGATCTGTGCAATGAGTTTAACCAACTGTATAGTTTGAGGAAATAGTCCCTACAAGACTGCTCTCACTTCAGACATAAGCCATAAGTTTGTGGATCCCCAGGACCACCTTCACTTCAAACCAGCTGGCTATGAATTCAAGGATCCCCATCTTCATCCTTGGGTATGATAATGCACTAGGAAGATTGGAGAAGGAAATGGCTACCCACTCCAGTATTCTTGCCTGGAGAATCCCATGGATGGAGAGGCTTGGTGGGCTACAGTCCACCTGTCACAAACAGTCGGACACGACTGAGTGACTTCACTTCACTTTCACTCATTGAAAGTTATTATGCTTATGGTTAATACAGAGACAGTATACAGAAAATCAGCCAAAAGAAGAAGCACATAGGGTGGAATCTAGGAGGGATCCACAGACACAGTTTCTGGACTTCTTCTCATTGCAGAGTCACAGGTGGTTTTACCTTTTCTGGCCACGATGTGCAAGGACACACACAGAGTATTGTCAACTAGGGAAGCTCACTTGAGCATTGGTCAAGTGAGCTTGTATTACGACTTAACTACATCCTGCCCTCGTTGACTAACTTTTGGTCTCCAGCCCCTCACAAAGGTCAAGCAACCTTTAGTCATCAATTTTTCCAGAGGTCAGAACTGGAAAAATGTGTCCTCAAAGCCCAGGTCATACATCACCTTTCTATATTATCTGGTGGTGGCCAAAGCCCCCAGGCAAACAAAGATACTTCTATCAGGGAGGCCATTCCAGAAGCCTAGAGATCTCCTCCCAGGACCCAAAGGCAGAGTTCAAACTTCTCTTTGTGTGATTCCAGATTTCACACTACAGAGTTGGAACTGCATTTTAAAGGAAAGAGAAGATGAAGATGAGTAGAGAGGGGAAAAGATAACAATCAGGAGTGGTTTGGAAGTGTACCTGAGTGAATGAAAGAGAATGCTAACATGAGCATCCCAGTTTAGCTAAACCAGGAGATGATGAATTTCTTGGACTAGAAAGAGGACACAGATTCTGAATGGCCTCAGAAGTTAAGTAGATCCAAGTAGTTGTGCTTTGAAGAAATAAGAACTTGATATCTTTAAATTTCTTGAATTGGTGAGATAAGTAGAATGACTAAAACCCTATGTAAAGAAATTCCAAAGTAGTCTCTTTATTTCTGGATCCCTCTCCCATTTTAAATAATGCTGACAATTATAAAGTACAAACAAGAGACTAATCAAAATGGTAACGCCTAAAATTTATATCAAGCCCAATTCTGGGAACACTGTGTATCTATAAATTTTCGAAAAATAAGACTTAAAGAGACAAAGCAGCTTTATTCAACAGCTGATAAAGTTTTATATTACAAATAAGCCTTCACTTACTTCATGGCAAATAGATGGGGAAACAGTGGAAACAATGGCTGACTTTATTTTTCTGGACTCCAAAATCACTGCTGATGGTGACTTGGCAGCCATGAAATTAAAAGACGCTTGCTCCTCAGAAGGAAAGTTATGACCAACCTAGACAGCATAGTAAAAAGCAGAGACATTACTTTTCCAACAAAGGTCCATCTAGTCGAGGCTATGGTTTTCCAGTGGTCATGTATTGATGTGAGAGTTGGACTATAAAGAAAGTTGAGTGCAGAAGAATTGATGCTTTTGAACTATGGTGTTGGAGAAGACTCTTGAGAGTCCCTTGGACTGCAAGGAGATCCAACCAGTCCATCCTATAGGAAATCAGTCCTGGGTGTTCATTGGAAGGACTGATACTGAAGCTGAAACTCCAATACTTTGGCCACCTAATGCAAAGAAGTGACTCATTTGAAAAGACCCTGATGCTGGGAGGGATTGGGGGTAGGAGGAGAAGGGGACAACAGAGGATGAAATGATTGGATGGCATCACCAACACAATGGACATGGGTTTGGGTGGACCGCGGGAGTTGGTGATGGACAGGGAGGCCTGGCGTACTGCGGTTCATGGGGTCACAAAGAGTCGGACATGACTGAGTGACTGAACTGAACTGAACTGAAGCAAGACTAGGATAGAAGGGAGAAAAATAAAGCAAAGACAGTATAGACCTAGCAATATAAATAACATTTATTTGTCAATTAAAATAATATATAAATTATGATAAATGTTTTCAGGAATTATGTTTACATCAGTAAATATTCAGGAAGTGGATGGCTCTTCATCTATATTTCTAAATTAATTTGTAGAGGTTTTTGCATTGGATGGTAATGTGTCTTTCTCTTTTTGAATTCTACTGGTCAACCACTTGTAAAAGAATGAAACTAGATCACTTTCTAACACCGCACACAAAAATCAACTCAAAATGGATTAAAGATCTAAATGTAAGATCAGAAACTATAAAACTCCTAGAGGAGAACATAGGCAAAACACTCTCAGACATAAATCACAGCAGGATCCTCTATGATCCACCTCCCAGAATTCTGGAAATAAAAGCAAAAATAAACAAATGGGATCTAATTAAAATTAAAAGCTTCTGCACAACAAAGGAAAATATAAGCAAGGTGAAAAGACAGCCTTCTGAATGGGAGAAAATAATAGCAAATGAAGCAACTGACAAACAACTAATCTCAAAAATATACAAGCAACTTCTGCAGCTCAATTCCAGAAAAATAAACGACCCAATCCAAAAATGGGCCAAAGAACTAAATAGACATTTCTCCAAAGAAGACATACGGATGGCTAACAAACACATGAAAAGATGCTCAACATCACTCATTGTTAGAGAAATGCAAATCAAAACCACAATGAGGTACCACTTCATGCCAGTCAGAATGGCTGCGATCCAAAAATCTGCAAGCAATAAATGCTGGAGGGGGTGTGGAGAAAAGGGAACCCTCCTACACTGTTGGTGGGAATGCAAACTAGTACAGCCACTATGGAGAACAGTGTGGAGATTCCTTAAAAAATTGCAAATAGAACTACCTTATGACCCAGCAATCCCACTTCTGGGCATACACACCGAGGAAACCAGACTTGAAAGAGACACATGTACCCCAATGTTCATCGCAGCACTGTTTATAATAGCCAGGACATGGAAACAACCTAGATGTCCATCAGCAGATGAATGGATAAGAAAGCTGTGGTACATATACACAATGGAGTATTACTCAGCCGTAAAAAAGAATTCATTTGAATCAGTTCTGATGAGATAGATGAAACTGGAGCCGATTATACAGAGTGAAGTAAGCCAGAAAGAAAAACACCAATACAGTATACTAACACATATATATGGAATTTAGGAAGATGGCAATGACGACCCTGTATGCAAGACAGGGAAAGAGACACAGATGTATATAACAGACTTTTGGACTCAGAGGGAGAGGGAGAGGGTGGGATGATTTGGGAGAATGGCAATCTAACATGTATACTATCATGTAAGAAATGAATCACCAGTCTGTCTGACGCAGGATGCAGCATGCTTGGGGCTGGTGCATGGGGATGACCCAGAGAGATGTTATGGGGAGGGAGGTGGGAGGGGGGTTCATGTTTGGGAACGCATGTAAGAATTAAAGATATTAAAATTAAAAAAATAAAAAACTAAAAAAAAATTTTTAAAAAAAAGAAAGAAAAAAAAAATACACAGAATAATTTAGAAGAGGGAAGCCTGGGGCTGGTCCATAGACATCTACTAGGAAATGTCAGGAATATAGGTATGAAGTGATCCAGTTTTGAACTAGGGAGGCAGTAATGACCATAGGACAGAAGGATAAAAGATGTATTTCAAAAGAGAAATGAACAGAATGTGGTGAATGGCTAGATGGGGAGCATGAGTGAGAAAAATGCAAAGAATATCCATCTTTCAAGCATGAGTGATAAGCCTAACTGTGAAACTGCTAGTAGAAACACTCATCACAATGGAGAACAATTTTTATAAGAAAGATGGTGCATTCTTTCTTAAACATAGTGAGACACTTTGCATTTAGACTGCAGTGGGAGGCCAGCGACTTCTGTTTTTGTTGCTTTAAGATTTTTGTTTTGGCATTTATCACAACATGTTTGATATTAGATCTACTTAAGTATCTGTGTCCTAAACTTGATTCTGAGAGTTTTGAAAATGGGGTTGAAGCTTCATATATTCTCTTATTTTACAAAAGCAGTTTTGTGTCTTGCTCAGTTCCGGTAAATATTTTGGTATTAAGTATATAAACTGCAAGTGCATATAGGGGAAAAATGGCAAAAGAATACTGACTGTTTAGAGAAAAGAAGGGAAAATTGCTGAATGAGGAGTCAAGGAGTTGGAAAAACAGGAGAATGATCAGGGCCCTCCTTTGTTATGGATACTTGAAACTTTAAGGCTTGGCTGATTATGAGGTCTTGATAATGAGGATGGAGAAAAGACTTGTGTTTTTTCAATAAAGGTTTAATTGATCGTTTTCCAGAGATACTAACACTATTGTAAATGGTTTAGAACATTCCATTAGAAGGAAAAATGCCTTTTAGTTTATATTTTCTCTGAATACAAACTAAACAAATCAAGAGAAAAGTGTCTCTTTCCTAGAATGCTAATAGAAGGAAAAACCAATAAGAACATTCTTCTGTTTTGCTTTATATTTTATACATTTGGTGGCTGTCTTTTTTTTTTTTTTTTTCCATTCTGGAACTATAGCCCTTTGGGAATGAAAATTTGCTAGTATGGTGCCTATAGGCTAGAAATGTGGAGGACTGATCTTTGCCATGAATGTATTGAGTGACATCCACACGAGGACAGAGGGTAAGAAAAAAACACTTTTCTGTGAGTTCATGTTTTCACTTCAAGAGAAAAGAGTCAAGCCCTGAGGTGGTCACTAGAGGTTCTAAAAGACGCCTTTTCTTGTCTTCTTCCCCATCATATTACTTACTTTATATTAATCATTTCCTTGTAGTCACTATTATTATCTGTAACTGAGAAAAATATGGATTTACTAAAGTTTCCTCATATCTTTAAGTACTAGATAAGATTAACCTCCTTGTATTCATATTTTATGTAATGAATAATAGTTGAACACTTGCTATGAGCCAGTCAATGTGCTGAGATCTTCCATGAAATACTTGCTATACATTTGGTCAAGTTTCTTTGGGCTGCATGTAAAAGAAAATACCAAGTCAAAGTTCCTTCAACAATGAGGAAATATTATTTCATATAACAGAAAAGCAACTCCAGAGTTAAAGTTAGTTGAGTGACTCAAAGAGTGTGCTCTTTCCATTAATTCTGTTCTGTGTTGGGATTAATGGCCCTTACCATCACAGGCTGACTGCTGCAATGACAAGCTTTCCATGCAAACATATCCATGTCCAAAGGTAGAAAAGGAACCATTGCTTCTTGTGTGTTTCCTTTCATCAGTGGGGAAATATTCCTCCAAATCCCATGACTGTCTGCCCTTCACATGTCATTGCTAAGTGCTGATTCAGTCATTGTCAGAGCTGTCACAAGTGTCTTCCTAAACCAGTCACACACAAGGGGAATTACAAATTACATTACCTAGACTGGTTGAGGCTAATGGAGAGTTACATTACTTATCTATAAATGCTATTTTTTAGATCAATGAAAAGTTGGAGAAACAATATTCATCTGGGTCACGCTATGCATCTCATTGTTTTTGTTTCGGTTTTTTGAAGAATGTCATTGGTCATGCTCATTGTAGCCTACTGTCATGAACACTGTTTTAATAAGAATAACGAAATTTCAGTTTCAGTTAAGTTGGTAGCAAATGTTCTAAATTTGTACTTTAAAATTGAAACAGATATGTAATAGCCGTTGTCACCTTTGGCTGGATGTCATACAATTTTGGTGTAAACAAAACACAAGTTCTACAAAAGATTCACTTAGAAAATAATATATCATTATTTAAGAACAAGAAATTTATCAGTATCTGTAATAGACATCACACTGACATTTCTCAGATTACTTTATAATATAAAGAACAATGCATAGCAGGTGTCATACATTCTAAGTGGGTTATATAGATTAGTACCTAAGTGATAATGTGATTCAGTTTAAATCATGAATTAACATAAGGTTATTGCTTTATTTGAAGGTGAAGAGCTGTTTGTTTTCTTTTTCTCTCCAGCAAGTGCAATCATTTCAGCTTTATCTCATTTTGATGCCAATATATGATGAATTGAAAGCAATATAGGAAATCTTCCTCCTTTACAACATTATGGGCTTTTGTTTTCTGCTTTCCTATTTTAAAGTAATTCAAATTGGCTTTAATGAGAGCGTCCTGGGTATACTCCAGGGAAATAAAACCAGTTAGACAAATTCAGATTTAGTAGGACAGCTCTGTTTAAGCAGAAAAACAGCTTTTACTAGAGTTTTGCATTCTGAAAGACTCGCTTTTAATCATAACTTTACTACTTATTAGCTTTGTGACCTTGGATTAGTAACACAATCATTCTGTGACTTAGTTTCATCTTTTATGGAATAGAAAATTAATGTTCTCTCAATCAGTATTCTTTATAGGAAACAACAGAAACCAACTAGGACAAACTTAAACAAGAGGTAATTTACTGAACAGATATTTTACAAGCTAATAGCATCAAAAGACTGGGCAACCAGGACTGAGAATAGACCAGGAGAATAAAATGCTTGAAAGCCAAGAATTAGGAAATTAGAAACTCAGCATGAAACTATCTAGGCAGGGCTGCACTGCTACTACCTTGATCTTTTTAATAATCTCCAGTCTCCCTGGGGGATTTAAAATCTCAGAAGGAGCTCCTGATTCACTGAAGTGAAGTCACTGGACCCATTCCTTATGTAGCCTGAGACAGACAAAGGAAATACCCCCTTTGGCTTATATTGTAGAACCTAGTTATCTTTAATACTTCTATAAACAAAGCTACATACAATGGAGAAATAGTAATTCTTCAATAGGAAAAATATACAGTATGTTCATGTGCATATGTTTCTCCTTTAATCTTTTGTAAGGACTCTATGAAACGTTTTAATCTCAGGAAACAAACTCAAAAAAGTTGAATAATTATTCTCAAGTCTCACTAATAGTAAGTAAAATGATGGAGCCAGTTTTCACATCTAGATCTGCTTGTCTACAAACTTTACAACCTATCTTTTTTATTATTATTATTATACAGGATGATCTTTGTGGGGCTTCCTGGTGGCTCAGTGATAAACAGCCCACCTACAATGCAGCAGACCAAATTCAATGCCTGGGTTGGGAAGATCCCCTGGAGGAGGGCATGGCAACCCACTCCAGTATTCTAGCCTGGAGAATCCCGTGGACAGAGGAGCTTATTACAGTTGCTGCAGTCCTTATATAGGGTCACAGAAGAGATCAGACTGAGATGACTGAGAGAATCCATGTGAAGAATGGTTTTTGTTGAGATTGTCTTAACTAATTTTACTTTGTAATTTTTTAAATTGTTTAATGATATAATCTTTCTGGTTGCAAGAAACACTCAAAGATAGGAATTTAGGGTGGATTATCTGAATGGTTTTTGTTTAAATTCAGGGGAAATCCATTCATGATAGAAGTTGTCATAGTACACAGTGGCCAAAAAAATAAAAATATTGGGTTAATTCAGCCAATAATTGATAAAGAATCTGTTTCTGTGAGTTACTGAATGACAGTGTAGGTAGAAAGTTATGTCAGTGTTAGGAAAACAAGTGTACTCTTCAGGAATGAAATGGTAACTTTGGAGAAAATTCAAGAACATTCAATATTTCAAATCCTAATTTCAAGAACTCAGATTTGAATAACTGAGAGTTCTATTGTAAAAATCACTCTAGACTCATCAGCTGAAAGGGACTTTTACAGGGAATTAGGTTGACAAGATTGAGAGGGTTGCAGTAATAGGCTCTAGGCTGGCCTCCAGGATTGGCTGCCAGAACATTGTATACCTTTCCACCAAGGAAACTACTACACCAGCAAAGGTCAGGAAGCTGGAGAATTCAGCAAGTCCATCACAAAACTATTGCCTCTGGAAAAAATCCTGCCTTAATTAGAATCTTGAGGTCAGCTGGGAGTAGCTAGCACTGTGAACTCCAGAACCACATCATTCCTACTGAGTTTCTCAGAAGCAAAAGGGACTCACATCCTGCTTCCTGCTCATCTGTTAAATTAGTTCTGAATTTAAGCCTTGAACATATACATTTCATTATTGGAATATAAATTATGTCTTAAAATCTAATTTCAACAGAGTCAGAGAATGTCATTTTTAGCTTTCCATCTTCTGCAGTACAAGAAAACACATCAGAAGGTTGTTGGGAAAAAATGCCAAGTAAGCTAATCTGTTCTATTTACCATATTATTAGCATGTTTTTAGAAAATGTGCATTTCAAATAGAATTTGATTGCTGCAAATTTATTACACCATAAAGAAAATTAATATGGAAAACCCTTAAATTTCAAGGAAAAATTCATTTGCTTACAAAAGGAAACTTTTGCTCATTTTTACCAAAATATGATATTTTTATTTGTTTGCTGGATGCTCGGATATCAACAAACTACTTACAGCAACAACAAAGTTTTTGAGCAAAACTTTGTCATTTTTAAGTATTATTTACTTCTCAGCTACCTCATTATTTTCATTTTGAACCATCTGGGCAGCTTTTATATGAGTCAGTTTGGCTAATGTTACAAAAATAAGGGCAAATACTATGGAACAGAGTGTGCAAACTCAAAAAGATTTGAAACACCTGGATTACAAGCAAGTAAATGACTTGTGGAATTTAAAATAACAATGTGCAAAAGGCATGAAACTCTGGGAATAACATAATCAGAAAGACTATAACCTAAAAGGGTTCAGAGAAGAAAATAAACATCAGGAGAGAGCTTTTGAGTAGCTACAGAAATTATACTAAAACCATCAGCCTGGGAGACAGCAGTGAGGATAAGAGGAAAGAAAGTAGTCCCTTAGTAAGTGAAAAGTGAAAGTGAAAGTGGCTCAGTCATCTCCGACTTTTTGTGTTGAGTCTGTGGAATTGGACTGGGTAGCCTTTCCCTGGAGAAGGCAATGGCACCCCACTCCAGTACTCTTGCCTGGAAAATCCCATGAACGGACGAGCCTGGAAGGCTGCAGTCCATGGGGTCACTGAGGGTCGGACACGACTGAGCGACTTCACTTTCACTTTTCACTTTCATGCATTGGAGAAGGAAATGGCAACCCACTCCAGTGTTCTTGCCTGGAGAATCCCAGGGACGGGGGAGCCTGGTGGGCTGCCGTCTATGGGGTCGCACACAGTCGGATACAACTGAAGCGACTTAGCAGCAGCAGCAGCACCCTTTCCCTTCTCCAGGGAATCTTCCCAACCCGGAGACTGAACCAGGTCACCAGCATTGCAGATGGTTTCTTTACCTGCTGAGCCACCAGGGAAGCCCAAGAATACTGGAGTGGGTAGCCTATCCCTTCTCCAGTGGATCTTCCCCACCCAGGAATCAGAACCCTGGTCTTCCGCGTTGCAGGCGGATTCTTTACCAACTAAGCTATCAGGGAAGGCTTTAGTAAGTAACAAGTGAAACTCTTGAGAGTCCCTTGGACTGCAAGGAGTTCCAACCAGTCCATTCTGAAGGAGATCAGCCCTGGGATTTCTTTGGAAGGAATGATGCTAAGGCTGAAACTCCAGTACTTTGGCCACCTCATGCGAAGAGTTGACTCATTGGAAAAGTCTCCGATGCTGGGAGGGATTGGGAGCAGGAGGAGAAGGGGATGACAGAGGATGAGATGGCTGGGTGGCATCACTGACTCCATGGACTTGAGTCTGAATGAACTCCAGGAGTTGGTGATGGACAGGGAGGCCTGGCGTGCTGTGATTCATGGGGTCGTAAAGAGTCGGACACGACTGAATGAACTGAACTGAACTGAAAGTGAAGTTGCTCAGTAGACTCTTTGCGACCCCATGGACTATAACCTACAGGCTTCTCTGCCTGTGGGATTTTCCGGGCAAAAGTACT
This sequence comes from Ovis aries, assembly GCF_016772045.2. Taxonomy (NCBI): domain Eukaryota; kingdom Metazoa; phylum Chordata; class Mammalia; order Artiodactyla; family Bovidae; genus Ovis; species Ovis aries. The sequence continues at coordinate 47,247,809 of NC_056054.1, read as the reverse complement.
GGAGTGGGTTGCCATTTCCTTCTCAAAAAGGGTGTAAATCTTCAGAAGTTATTGCGGCATTAGACAAAGCATTACAATGTAGGACTATTTCATCAAGAACATTTCAGATTCTGCTCTGCTGAAATCTCACAAAGATTCCTACATATTAATTCCTGAAAATGTAATGTGGTCTTATAAAGGAAAGACTGGATGTTTTTAAGATAGATCTTCTTTCGTTTTTCAACCACGTAAGTGGTGCAAAAATGTCTCCTTACTCTGTTTCTTCTTCATTTTTCTGTCTCTGTATGTAGTAAAAGTGGCAAATACCTTTCTAACTGCTAAATTACCTTACTGTCTTGGACAATGAAGTCAAAATGGTCTTTTGCCTGACCAATATCTCAAAACCGTTGTATAGAGCATCATGGGGTAAAAACATCTAAAGATATAAGAGAATATATGATTTTACATAATAAAAGAGGAATAATAGCATTGTTAATTACAATTTAAAGTCAAAGTTCCTCAGTCATGTCTGACTCTTTGCGAGCCCATGGGCTATGCAGTCCATGGAATTCTCCAGGCCAGAATACTGGAGTCAGTAGCGTTTCCCTTCTCCAGGGGATCTTCCCAACCCAGGGATTGAACCCAGGTCTCCCACATTGCAGGTGGATTCTTTAACAGCTGAGCCACAAGGGAAGCCCAAGAATGCTGGAATGGGTAGCCTATCCCTTCTCCAGGGGATCTTCCCGACCCAGGAATCGAACCAGGGTCTCCTGCATTGCAGGTGGATTCTTTACCAACTGAACTATGAGGGAAGGTCAAAAATTGTTAATGTTATTAATGGCATTTATTGACTTGTTAGTGTTGCCAGGAACTGTGCTAAATACCTTACATAAATTAGCTGCATGTGTTTTATCTCCAACTTTTACTTGGTTTGCATTCAGGGAAAAAGAAAAAAGACCCTGAGCTCTGAAATGTCTATGTGGGACTCACATAACATAAGAGATTCCATTAAAAATCAACTTTCTAAAGTAGAAGCTGATTAGCAATAGGATTACAGAGACTAACAGGGCAAAACTTGCTTTGTGCCTAGTAGGCTACGTTTGTGGAGAAGGAAATGGCAACCCACTCCAGTATTCTTGCCTGGAGAATCCCAGGGGTGGAGGAGCCTGTTGGGCTGCCATCTATGGGGGCACACAGAGTCGGACACAACTGAAGTGACTGAGCAGCAGCAGCAGCAGCATCTCACAGGAATAACCTCTATCTTGGGCAGTTATGGGCAGTTATTTAATTAGTAATTTTTATATCTGCTGTTGGAAAACATTCTGTACAATCTTTATACTGGTTAAAAAAAAGTCCAGTTATCACCTCCAAATATTAAAAGTTTATTGTGTTTTGTTTGATTTCTCATAAAAGTTGGAGAGAGTTTCATGTAAGAAAAATTTTGATCAGTTCAGTGTACTATCATGAAAAGAGTTCTTAGTTACACGTAGTCTCTTGTCTTTGCTGTTCATTGTGTCATTTGGGGTATCAGTCATCTTCTCTAGGCCTCAGTTTCTCCATCTTTGTAAAGAGAATAGAGATTTCAATTTGTACAATGCTATGCTGATTTGCCTGGCTATGAAAACATGAGAGATTATTAGTCTATTGGATAGAGACTGATAATATATTTTTTCAAAAAAAAACCTACATTGAGAATTTAGCAATAAATTGTTGTCTTAGAACATTTGAGTTGTACACACTTTCTGGTAATATCCAATATATTAAAGGCCATTTATAAGGTTTCAATATCTTGATTTATTTTAGCCTGGGATTGCTTTCTGAAGGGATAATCTCATTTATGATATTGCCTTTTTAAGATGTAGCAGAATTATACAGAAAGATAAATTTGCACTGCCTGCTAAATGCAAATGATCTCTATTTTGAAGAAATAATTTCAAAGCTTTATTTTATACAGATGCATATGGAGATTCTTATATATTTAATGGTTACAGGGAGTAGCAATAAATAACGTTAGTTGACCCTGAGGATGAAAAATATAACATTATGTGAAGGGGAAAAGTATCCCAATAATATTAAAAGATAGCATCTAGCTGGTATTTTATCCATGTGCCCAAATGCACTACTTTAAGATTGTTCAAAATGCCATGAAAATTGGTGTACATAAAGCCTAGTTGAAAAGCTGAAACAGAATGGAGGGTTGATGTCAGCAAAGCTGGTTCTCAGTCAAGGTAGAAAATTCAAGTCCTATTAAGAAGAATATGAAAATAGTTGATCAGTTTATCTAAAAATCCCATACGGTTTTCAAGTTTATACTCCCCAAGAGCATACCAGTTATTTATCAGAGCGTAGAAAATGACCTATATATTTTTGCTCTTTAGTTCTAAGGAATAGAAATCTAGGTGAAGGAAATTCTTAGTGAAAGTGCCATTTAAAGACCTTTGTAGATACTGCTATTGTGGAAATTACTATTAAAATGCTGAGTATTTTCACTGATTTTATGTGTTTTAAACCAAAAGACCAAAAGAAAGAGTGTTAGCTATTTAAAATCCACTAATGACAATTGCCTTTGAACAGGGATGGAACACACCGTACATCAAACTCCCCTGACTCCTCTCACAATCTCTCAGGCTTCCTTCTGAGTATGAACACGGTCTTAGACTTTCTCTTATCATAGCACACCCGGCAGCCGTTACCAGTAGATGAGATCTGGCACTGAAGATAAAGCCTACGAACCATGCCTGCCTTAAAGGTTTGATACATTCATATACATAGATCTATATATGCGTATATACAAACAAATGCCTCATTGGAGTCCAGTCATCTCTAGAGAGTAAGATTTAATGCCAACATTTAAAACATAAATCATGTCATCTCACTTTTTTTTTTCTCAAAGTTCTCCATACGTATCTCTTGTACTTGGAATAAAAGCTCAAAACCCTATAACGTAACCCTACATGACTTGACACTCTGCCATTACTCTGACTTCACTTCCTAATTCTTCCTCCTTTGGCCAATGTTTTTCAGCCAGACTGGCCTCTGTCTGATGTCCCTGGCTAGACCATCCATGCCAGACAGATTCTATCTCATGGGCTTTATGCTGGTTATTCCTTACCTAGAATGCACTTCTTCGAGATATCCACGTGACCTCTCACTGACTTCAAGTTTTTGCTCACCCACTTGGTATGCCCTGCCCTGAAAAGTTAACGTTGAAAGTCAAAGTGTTAGTCACTCAGTCCTCTCTAACTCATTGCGACCCTGTGGACTGTAGCCGTCCAGGCTCCTCTGTCCATGGAATTCTCCAGGCAAGAATACTGGAGTGGGTAGCCATTCCCTTCTCTAGGGGATCACCCAACCCAGAGATCGAACCTGGTCTCATGCATTCAATGCAGATTCCTTACTGTCTGAACCACCAGGTGCCCTACCCTGAAAAGTTACCCGGACCACCCTCTTTCTAATTGCGTCCCACCCTACCACTCTCAGTTTCCCTTCCCTGATTAACTTATTTCATTACTCACTTATATTAAATAATTTTTGCATTCTTTAATTGTCTTTTCCCTCCTCGGTTCAGTTGAGTCACTCAGTCGTTCCCTCCTCAACTAGAATGTAAATTTCATCACAGCAGTGCTTTTTTTCCCCACAACTTTATACTCAGTATCTGGGGCAGATGGCATATAGTCAATTATTAGCTGATAATTACTTGTTGAGTTAATGCCTACATGAATCAATGAATTAATAACAGTTATGCCCAGAAGGACTCAAGGAAGCACAGATGTGGTATAAGTAGTGAGAAAATCTTGATAAACACAGCTTCTACTTATTGTGTTCAGTTTAGAGGCTTGCAATTTGTGGCTTGAAAATGATAGAGATGAAAACATTTTTATCTCAGAATACGTAATCTCAAAAACCTCTACTGGTATCAATTCCACTGAAAACTAAAGAAATGAAAATGTTAAATGAAAAGACAGAACATAAAAATTTCTCAGTCACAACATTTGATAGTGAAGTTTGTTTAAAATAGTGGTTACTTTCTTGACAAGTATAAAGATTTTTTTTAATCATAAGAGACTTTGTGAATTAAATAAATATATTTCTTCACTGTTTCCCACCACCTAAGGTTTTTCTTTTTTTTCATTTTGTTTAAAAAAAAAAAAAGGAGCTGTGGCAGGTGTTTGTTTTTTTTTTTTTTTTCCTCTCATGTTAAAAAAAAAAAAATTCTGTATTTGCAAGATGTTTCTCAGCGACTCAGCCCAAAATACCTTTTTCCTACTGTTTTCCTAAACTAGTTGTTTAATATTAATGTGTTTCCACTTTGGCAACAGTGAAGATGAACAGCTATTTGTGGTGTGGGTTTTGTTTCTGTCTTTTGGCTATTTAGTGTATAGCAGTATCAGTATGAAGAGCTAATGGCGCTTTAGAAAATAAGCAGGGGTTTAATCTTCATTGCTGTTGATCCAGTGTTTCAGCAGTATCAAAAGACCTAGTGCTGGAAATGAGATGGTACATTAGTTCTGATGCTCAGTGGTTTATAATTCGCTACAGAAATTAGGCTTCCGGTCTTTACAATTAGGCAAGTATCCAGAAAATAAAGGTACAGGGAGGGTGAAACAAATAAAGTTCAGAAAATTAAGGAGAGGAACAAAAGGCAAATTCACAAATTTTTAACCAAAGGCATGAATATCACTTTACCTACAAGATGACTAAAGACCATACCTCACCTGACAAGCGAATGAAATAAAACAGGCAAATAGTTTAAATAAAATCTTATATTTATAGAAGCAGTACCTCAAACAAATACTTAAGAGGAAGAAAATGGGGAAAGGAGGATCAAGCAAATCAGTACCTAAGATTCTGTATCATCTCTTACCAATAAAATTTTCAAAGAAGTTTTATTTAAAAAGAACATACATCTGATGCAGGATACAGCATGCTTGGGGCTGGTGCATGGGGATGACCCACAGAGATGTTATGGGGAGGGAGGAGGGAGGGGGGTTCATGTTTGGGAACACATGTAAGAATTAAAGATTTTAAAATTAAAAAAAATTTAAAAAATTAAAAAAAAATAAAAAGAACATACAATGAATGCGTCCATTTCCTTAAGTCTTTTAGATTCCACGTGTAAGTGATATCACATGATATGTCTTTCTCTGACATACTTCACATTGTACAATCTCTAAATCCATGCATGTTGTTGCAAATGACGTTATTCCATTCTTTTTATGGCTGAGTAATAATTCCACTGTCTTTATTTACCGCATCTTTTTTGTCTGTTCATCTGTGGATGGACATTTAGACTGCTTCCATACCTTTACTGTAAATAGTGCTGTTCTGAATATTGGGGTGCATGTATCTTTCAGAATTATGTTTTTCTCCAGATAGATGTCCAGAAGTAAGATTGCAGTATCATATGGTAGCTTTATTTTTAATTTTTAAAGGAAACTCCATACTGTTCTCCATTGTGGTTGTACCAATTTACATTCCCACCAACAGTGTAGGAGGGTTCCCTTTTCTTCACACCCTCTCCAACATTTATTATTTGTAGACTGTTTGATGATGGTAATTCTGACTGGTGTGAGATGATACTTCACTGTAGTTTTTATTTTCATTTCTCTAACAATTAGCAATGTTGAGTATCTTTTTATGGGCCTTTTGGCCATGTGTATGTTTTCTTTGGAGAAATGTTTATTTAGATCTTCTGTCCATTTTTTGTTAGGTTGTTTGTTTTTTGATATTGAGTTATTTATGTATTTTGGAGATTAACCCATTGTCGGTTTCATTATTTCCAGATATTTTTTCCCATTCTGTAGGTTGTCTTTTTGTTTTATGGTTTCTTTTGCTGTGCAAAAGCTTTTAAGTTTAATTAGGTCCCATTTGTTTATTTTTTATTTTATTTCCATTACTCCAGGAGACAGCTCCAAAAAGAACTTGCTGTGATACATGTCAAAGAGTGTCCTACCTATGTTTTCCTCTTAGACTTTTACAATATACAGTCTCACATTTAGGCCTTTAATCTATTTTTGTGTATGGTAGTAGAGAATGTTCTAATTTAGCTGTCCTTTTTTCTCCACACTATTTATTAAGGAGACCATCTTTCCACCATTGCATAGTCTTGCCTCCTTTGTCATAGATTAGCCATTGGGCATGAGTTTATTTCTGGGTTTTCTCTCTGATTCCATTGGTGTATATTTCTGGGTTGTTGTTTTTCCCCCAGTACCACACTGTTTTGATCACTCTAGCTTTGTAGTACAGTCTGAAGTCAGAAGCAGACTCACAGACATAGAAAGCAAACTTATATCTACTGAAGCGGAAAGATGGTTTTTACTAAAATGTTCACTGGTAGAAACATCTAAATATCTGTGGACTATTCATATAAGACCATGTTCCAAGAACACCAGTCAACTCAAAAGGTTTAATTTATTTTGATACTTGGTAGATACAATTCATTTTTAATTTTTTGCCATTTGGAAAGGCAAAAGCAAAGTGACATCTACATGTCCTGAATATATGTGGACAAAAACAAGAAAGAGTTACAATTATCCAAATGATTTAATTCCAAAAATATCCTTGCATGGAAAAATAGTTTGCAAAAGTATTTGTCTATAGATGCTAAATTCATCACATATTTTATCCCATTTTTTTCAAGTGACTGAGCACTGACTGGGTACCCGCTGCACCAGTTTCTGGTGATAACTTCTATTGGAAGAATATGGTGGCCTGGTTTGGGACTTTTTGAAATGCTTTCCTCATTCACCAGTTTATGACCTCACACAAATGCTACATCCATTTCCTTACTTGGTGAAGGTTTAATAATAAAGGCTACCTCATGGAGTTATGAAATGATATTTATTACATGAAATAAGCATGCCAAATAGTTGTAATAATGCTTATATCTTAATAAACATTATTGTTATTATATACAATAAAGGAATTAGAGTTTAACAGAAGAAGCCTAAAGGAAGTTAAAAAAAAAGAAAAGCAAATCAGACTTAAGCTCCAGTCTTTATTAGTCCTAGGACTTTTAGGTCAGTTATTTAACTCTCTGAGATCTTGTTTCATTAATTCTGAACTAAGAATAAGTATTCTTACTTTTAAGGGTTCTTTGAGAGAATTAGAAATTAGAGATATAATATGCTAAACACAGTTCCTGATGTAGCCAGGATTCATATGTTATTATTTTATCTTCTGAGGCAGAATAATGTTGTGGATAAAGACACGGACTCTGATGTGTACACCCTATATTTTAATGCTGGTGCTACAGCTTCATTCATTCAAAAAATATGCATTGCTCATCTGCTGTGTGCCATCACTGTTCCAAGTCTGGGGTATAGCAGTGAAGAAACAGATTCCATGGCCTCATGGAGCTCCCCTTCTTGCAGAGGAAGACAAAAAAATATATAAGTAAATTTTATAGTTTATTAGAAGGTAATAAATGCTATTTAAGAAAGAGAGAGAGAAGGAAAAAAGGAAAAAGAAAAAAGAGAGGAAGGGAAGAACAGCATAAAGTGAAAGAGATGAGGATTTGCAGTTTTAATACTTACTATCTTAAAACCTTATGCAAGTTGCTTAACCTCTGTGGCCTCAGTTTTTTTCATCTGTAAAATGGGTAATATTTCCATTTGTAATATTGCCAAAGTAATATTGTGAATAATAGAATTGCTTTGGTATTTAAGTGAATTATTCCTTTTGTAGAACTCAGAACAATGCCTGACATAGTAAACACAATGTGCATGTTTGCCCTGTCTCTCCATTGTGTCAGACTCTTTATGACCCCATGTACGGTAGCCTGCCTGGCTCCTCTGTCCATGGGATTTCCCAGGCAAGAATACTGGTGTGGGTTGCCATTTCCTACTCCAGGGGACCTTCCTGACCCAGGGATCAAACTCGTCTCTCCTGAATTGGCAGGCAGATTCTTTACCGCTACTATTATTATTAAAAGGAGCAGGAAATGGCAACCTATCCAGTATTTTTGCCTGGGAAATCCCATGGACAGAGGAGCCTGGTGGGCTACAGTCCACGAGGTTGCAAAGAGTCGGACACAACTGAGCAACTAACACACACACACACACACACACACACACACACACACACAAACACTATTATTATTAATAGGAGTTAGAAATATATGGCCACTGTAATTATATGCATTGACTAAACTATAGTCTATTAACTTCACTGTTTTCAGCCATTCTAGTTATCTAATTTTCGCTCTTTAAAAATCATGAAAATGTTATGTGAGCTGTCCTTGAAAATTTCATAGCCAAGTATAATTTTTTAAATAAACCATGTAAAGGAAGTGCAGATATTCAAAGCATGCTAAACAGTTGTGTATTATGGTTTATTTGTGTGTGTTAGTCTCTCAGTCATGTCCGACTCTTTGTGATGCCAAGGACTGTAGCCTGCCAGGCTCCTCTGTCTGTTGAATTTTCCAGGCAAGAATACTGGATTAAATTGCCATTTCTTTCTCCAGAGGATCTTCCCGACACAGGGATTGAACCCAGGTCTCCTGCATTGCAAGTAGACTCTTACCATCTGAGCCTTCAGGGAAGTCTGTAGTTTATTTACATGCAAGCAATCACAGAGATATTAGGATACTTTAAGCAGCAACACCACTGTAGACAACAACACCGATGACAATATTGATTGTATACTGGCAGGGAAGAAAGATCCCTTACCAGTCAGAGTTTCTGATTCTCTCAGAGAATTCAAATAGTTTAAAATATATCTACTACCTATAACTAAAGATTTTTAAAGTCATAACTCAGTTGGACTGGGATTGGTGTGAAAATAGTTTCCCAGAATCAAAGTTTTCTTCTATAGCATATATTTACCTTAATTGCCCATCACAAGGTAGGATTGGGTGTCAAGAGGACCTAATAAAAGTGAATAAATAACACCTGGATTTCTATTAAATATTTAGCTTGTCTGGAAGAGAAAACAAGCAAGTGAGACGTACTTTTATAGCAACCTTTTTTTTTTTTTTTTGGACTGGTTTATTCTACCAGATAGTGAGTTTATCTGGATTACATCCAACCAGCTAAAACAGGATGCTGGTTTTTTTTTTTTTATTGTTTTTTCCATCCCATGTCAGAGTATTGCTGTAGTGCATAAGTAAGTTAAGAGAGATGCAGCAGGTGAAAAGAGCAGGCAAGAAAAAGACAGTAGGAAGCTAATCCAGGACCACTGACAAAGCATAATGAAGGTCATTAGAGCAGATTCAACCACCGGCACAGCTAATCAGCCCCTAGGATAAGTAGAGTTAAGATTTGGAAATTTGAAAAGCCCAGTCACTTTCCTTGAGCTAGATTATTTTTGTAACAGTAAGTAAAATGATCTTTTCTACCTAGCTTATATGGGAAAATATTTTATTAAAAAAGAAATTTTTACCATTAGATTTCACATTTTATATGTTTTAAGCATTGGTTTTTAGGACTGAATTGCTGTATTTTAGTGTCATAAAAAATCTAAAATGGCTTAATAAAAATAATATACTGATTCATATAATCGAAATGATAAATAAGACTAGCTTCAGATAATGTTTGATTTATGGTGGTAATCATTTTACAACATGTAAGTGTATCAGATCTATACACTCTACACCTTAAGTTGGCACAATGTTATATATCAATTATATTACAATAAAGCTTGAAAAAAATATAAGAGGGTTGGCTTCAGGGAAGATCTGATCTAGCTGCTCATTAAGTATCACTGAGAATTTATTTTCCCCTTTGTCTCTTCTATCATTCATGATATCAGCTTAATCATCAGGCATCTCCACTAACAGCCAGCAACTCTAATTCTCTCTATAGTAGCAAAATGATACACAATTTACAGACTTGCCATTCTCACATAATACCAAAAAAGAATAGGGGGCAAAAAAATAGTGATTTCTTCTGGTTGTTCCTAAATCATATTTCTGAGAACTGCTTTCACTTTGTGACCCAAAGTGGTTCATTAACCATTTACTATGTCCAGAGGAATAAGATATGCTGATATATTAAGTCAAGTGAGAGATTAATCCTATCCAAACCAAGACTGGAAGAAGAGTACAATTTCCCAATAAATATCAGCTTACTGTGGAAAAGTAGAAAGAGACAGACACTGCGAAGGCAATTAAATCCTATTTAAGGGCTCAATCCATCTACCACTAGAAGTGTTTTATATGAGAGTGAACAGTGTCAGTGTATTCACAAATAATCTTCGTGAATTATTTTTCATGAGATTGGATCATGAGATCCTTTAAATGCCATGCTAAGGAATTTGAGATTTTTCCCTTGCTATTGGGAATTTTGAAGGACTTTAGGAAAATAATATGCTCAGACTTTACCTTCTTTAGAAGGGTCAGAGTATTTTTATGCCATATATACATATATATATATACACACGTGCACACACACACACATCTTGAATTTGCTACAGTGAGTGCTTTTTAATAGCAAAAAAAAGAAAAATCAATAGTATGAGATAGGTCAATTCCTAGAGAACAAATAAAGTGGGACAAAAATAAAAGCATAGGTTTGTCTTGTGAGGAACCTTTATGATAAAACACCCCAATTCAACAGAGACAGTCCTCTACTTATTTGAAGAGAAAACACGGATGAAAATGATTCAAGAAAAGTACAGATCATTGTGATTTAAAAATAAAAAATCCTCATGCCCTCGGGCACCCTAGATGTTTTGATCTTTAACATTGTGCGTAAAAATTAAAACCACTTCCCAGAGTGAAATATTGTTGTCTGATTAGGGGGATATCTCTTCAGTCTCTCTGTGAGACAAATGAGATCAAAACCCAAAATGTATACTGAAAATAAGTATAACAAAGCACGAAAGCACTGTAATCTACTAAAGGAAAACAAAATGCCTCAAGCTGAAGGGTCATAGAGTTTCAAGCAAGGTCTTCACTTCCTACTAAGCCTGATTCTCCCTAAAACCACTGCCCTGCCCATCTGACATCCGCTGCAGCTAGCTAGGCTAAAGGAACTGGACACTTTCTCCCATAAATTCAGTTGACAGGCACAGGTAAAGGGTGAACGAGGAAATCCCAGCAAAGCAGGGAGGGTGGCAGCCAGGCATGCTGCAGGCGTAAACAGTGCAGTGAGTAGGCAAGAAGCATGGACTCACAGTCAGGAGGCAGGAAATGCTAACTTGCCTTCAGCGTTCAGGCAGCCTCTAGGGAGACAATTAACGTAATGTCACCAAAAGCAAACCTCAGCCTTTGACCAGACCCTGTGAAAGGCAAAAGATCACTTTTCATATGCGGTTGTCAAGAAACCTGCTGAACAAAAGCATCTGCCAAATTTTCTGCCCTAAGGATGGATTTTCAGTGAAAGTCAACAAAATTTGCTGCTAAAACACACACCACAGCAGTCTTGGAAATATCTGCCAGTTACCTCATATTATCAATAGCAAGCAAGGCAGCCTTTTTTCAAAAAAAAAAGCTTTAAAACTGCATAGGTTAAGCAGTTTATTATTATAAGGAATGCTCACCAATAGCCTTGGTTAATGTTAAAACTGACTCATGGAGGGTAGTCTTCTTGGTGTAAATATCAAACGATACTCAACAATACTTATTCATTATTGACATACCATGATGAAAGAAAGTTATAATTGCAAATGAGAATATCTATTAATATTTTACCTATTACTAGTTCAGTGGGTTCTCAAAACTACCCTTAGTTTTAATATTAATAATTCACTAGAAGGGCTCACAAAACTCACTGAAAGCTGTTGTACTCATGATCACTGTTCATTACAGCTAAAAGATACACATTAAAATCAGCCAAGGGAAAACCATAGGGCAGAGTCCAAGTAAAGTTTCAAACATGGAGCTGCTATTGTCTTCTCCCCATGCAATCAAGACCGAGTTCTTCCCTGGTATTGATATGTGACAATATGCACTGGGTATCATCATCAAGCAGGGAAACTTACCCAGCTCTTGGTGTCCAAAGCCTTTTGTAGAACTCCATCATGTAGATACAGTTGACTGCCCACATTAGGGACCCAGCCCTTCAGAAGATGGAGCTGATACCATGTGAAACAAAGCCCCCACCCTAAGTTGCATTTTGATGTTCAAAGCTTTCCTGCCACTAATCTGGCTACTCCAAGACCCCCAGCCAAACAAAGAGCTTCCTATCAGGCATGCCAATACAAGGGATTGAAGGTTCTTCTAGAAGCTAGAAGCAAAGGACATTGCTGTCGTTGCTGCTGCTGCTGCTGCTGCTAAGTCGCTTCAGTCGTGTCCGACTCTGTGCGACCCCATAGACAGCAGCCCACCAGGCTCCCCCGTCCCTGGGATTCTCCAGACAAGAATGCTGGAGTGGGTTGCCATTTCCTTTTCCAACACATGAAAGTGAAAAGTGAAAGAGAAGTCGCTCAGTCATGTCTGACTCTTAGCGACCCCATGGACTGCAGCCTCCCAGGCTCCTCCATCCATGGGATTTTCCAGGCAAGAGTACTAGAGTGGGTTGCCATTGCCTTCTCTGAGATCTGTCGTTGGGTAAGGTTAAATTCCTTAACCACATACTGATAAAATATGACTGGTTATATTTTTGTTTTTTTGCTTGTCATGAATTACAATTCAGTTTAGGAAAGAGAGAAAGTGAACAAGAATGGACTCCACAATCTATTAATACTATCAAATACCAGTATAGTCTTTCTCCTTTTCCCCCCCCTGCCATTCAAGTATAAAAAAAACAAGTAATTCACATTTTCTCTAAGTAGACCAGGTTGATAAAAGAAAAAAATTATAAGAAATTATATAAAGCATGAGACATATCTGAGATGTTTAAATAGTATTTAAAGAAAAATAAATTTTAAAGAGAACTTGAGAAAAACAGAGCTCTGACCTCCAAGAAAATTCTCAAAGGAGAAATCAGGTTTTATGAACACCAAATGCATATTACTATGAGATTCTGAATGGAATCTCATAAATTAAAGCCTAAATACTTGAACAAGTGAACAAGAAGGAAATAAAGAATAATTGAAGATATTATAGTCTCTAGAGAAAAATGGTATGGGAATACAATGTAATGCTAAATTATCAGAATATACATTGAAAAAATTAGATAATATCAAATGTTTATCAGAAAGGAAGGGGGGATATAAATGGTTTATTGAGCTTAGTGATAACATCTTGTATTTTACATTTTAGCCTAAGATTTATTTTTCAGATCCTATTAAGAATAATAGTATTTTTTAAAATAAGATGTTGTTAATGTTTTACTCCTGCTAAAGCAAATAAATTGAAATCTCTTATGTTACATCTAAATTTTAAAGTTGTTCTCAGACATACTAAAGTAATGCTATAGTGTTTGTTATCATTGTTTTAACTTCTATAATTTTGAGCAATAGTGTATATGAGGAAATATCATTCAGAATATTTATTATATAGCCAAAAATGTTACACAATATTATACATTGTTAGTATACAAATATAACAAGTACATTCTATGCTTGTCACAAAAATCTCAGATTGATTGTAATGAATTCTTCATATTCCCTATTTGGAAAAGCTTTGATAACACAAATTTAGAATATTTTTCAAACTTTCTCTTAACTACTTTGAAGAAGAGCCTATCTACTCAATGGGTTTCAGATCACATTTATGAAATGCTTAATAGCCATAGTTAAAAGTAATATAATTTCACTATTTAAAAATATAAATCATTTGTTATTCAGAAAAATGTAGGGATTAATATAAAAATCCATGTGCACACCATTCAGGTTTAATAAGCTAATGCTTACTGTTATTTGCTTCAGATCTCTTTATGTGGTAGATTTGAAGTTCACTTTGTCCTATTCTCCTGCACTCCCCCCATCCTGAGTTTAGGATGCATCTTTATCAACTGTAATTTTTTTTTTTTGCCACTTTATTTACTTTTTAATTGAAGGAGAATTGCAGGCTTTTTGTTGTTCTGTCAAACATTGACAAGAGTCAGCCATAGACACACCCATGTCCCCTCCTTCTCGAACCTCCTTCCCATCTCCCTCCCCATCCCACTCTTCTAGATTGTCACAGAGCCCCTGTTTGAGTTCTCTTAGTCATACAGCAAATTCCCATTGGCTATCTATTTTGCATATGGTAATGTAAGTTTCCATGTTACTCTCCATACAACCCACCCTCTTCCTCCTACCCCTACTCCATGTCCATAGAGGTCTGTTCTCTATGCCTGTTTTGCCACTGCTGTCCTGAAAATAAATCCATCAGTACTCTGATGCTGGGAGGGATTGGGGCAGGAGGAAAAGGGGATGACAGAGGATGAGATGGCTGGATGTCATCACTGACTCGATGGATGTGAGTTTGAGTGAACTCCCAGAGATGGTGATGGACAGGGAGGCCTGGCGTGCTGCAGTCCATGGGGTTGCAAAGAGTTGGACATGACTGAGTGACTGAACTGAACTGAACCCTATTTCTAGATTCCATGTACATGTGTCAGTATAAGATATTTATATTTCTATTTCTGACTTATTTCATTCTGTATAATAGGCTCTAGGTTCATCCAACTCATTAGAACTGATTCAAATGCATTCCTTTTTATGACTGAGTAGTATTCCATTGTGTATATGTACCACAGCTTCTTTATCCATTCATGTGTTGATGGACATCTGGGTTGCTTCCATGTTCTAGCTATTGTAAATAGTGCTACAATGAATTTGGGGGTACATGTGCCTTTTTCAATTTTGATTTCCTCAGGGTATATGCCTAGTAGTGGGACTGCTGGGTCACGTGGTGGTTTTATTCCTAGTTTTTTGAGGAATCACCATACCATCTTCCAAAGTGACTGTATCAATTTACATTCCCACCAGCAGAGCAAGAGAGTTCCCTTTACTACTCATCCTCTCCAGCATTTATTGTTTGTAGACTTTTTGATGGTGGCTATTATGACTGGTGTGGGGTGTTTTTGCCAACTGTATTTTTATGAACCCATACAAAAATACATTTGGGGAAATTGTTTTTCTAAATTTTGCATGTTCTTTCTTTCTCCTTATGTGACTTCATATTGGTTTGGTTTTTTTTTTTACATTTTTTTCTCTGTTGAGTTGGAAGTTATACATATCATATTTCCATTCTTTTAGTGATTTCTCTTACATTTTAATATACTGAGTTAAGTTTTTCTAATTTGCTCAAATTTATTCAGTAATCTTTTCCCAAACAACAAGAAATAGTATGGTTTAGTCTCCTCTCTCATCCCAACATACACACAGTCTTCCTAGTGCAGTTTTTAATTCTTATTTTGCCATTTAATCACACAAACACATACACATACACACATGCATGAACATATACCAACAAGTTTTATTATGTTCTCTTTCTCAACAGTTAACTTTACTAAAATATACCACTTTCTATCTTTCCACTATTCTTTCACACCATCCATCTTCTCAGTTAACTTGTCTTTTTGCTAAAGTACATTCTTTTGTTCTTTCAGTGTGAGTCCATGGATGGCAAGCTTTCTTACCCTGGGTATGCTTGAAAATTTGTTTAGGATTTTTGAATGATAGCTGTGTTCACCCATGAGGTTGAATTGTCAAAGAACATTCATACACATTATAGCTCTTACCCAGCACTGTATCTTATTAATCATTCAAAGGATATGGGCAAGCAGTAGGCTCAGACAAAACATTCATTTCTTACAGGAACTCAAAACCAACTTATTCAGTTACCAAAAATGTTCCTTTCTCTATTTCAGGATATGTTTTCATTTCAGATAGAATAATGTTGAGCAATATATACAAAATTGTTCTCAAAAGAATCCGTTAGGGATTTGGAGTTCTTTGTTTTATACCCTAATAATTACACAAATAGAGGAAAACTTAGATGACTGCCCCTATTCTCCAGCAAGCCATGCTCCATGAATCCATAAAGCTCAGGTTCGTTTACAATAAGCAATCTAGTTATACCAAGTACATCCTACAAAAAAACAATTTCTAAATAAAGACCCCCATCTGTTGTTCAGTCACTCAGTCGTGTCTAACTCTGATCCCATTGACTGCAGCACACCAGGCTTCCCTGTCCTTCACCGTCTTCAGGTTGCTCAAACTCATGTCCGCTGAGTCCATGATGTCCCTACCTGTAATAAACACCATTATCATCCTGATGAGAAGTCTAATCAAATTCATTAGCATGTTCATAAGGGAGGACAAAAATTGAAGATCACTCACTTCCAACTTTCCAAACTCAATCAGGTCCCCAGTAGAGAATGAGTGAGTTGCAGGCCTAGTATTAACCCTTTTTCTCCTGGTTGTTTTATGGGGTGTCTAATTCTGAGTTGATAGGCTTTTTGTGTTTAAGTTTGTTTTTACCTTCAGTTCTTTGAAGCTGTCATTCATTATCTTCTGACACCTACTAGTTGCTAATGAGAAACTTGTTGTCAGTCTAACTGATGCTCCTTTGTAGGTAATCTATCTTCTATTTCTGTAGCTTTTAAGATAGGCTCCTTATTATTGTCCTTTACAGGCTCATTATAATGTCATACTGTGTCTGAGTATGTATTTAATTTCATTTATCTTGACAGGTGCTCAACAGGCACTTTCAGTCTTAGTATAAATATATTTATTTAATTCTGGAAAAATCTCATCTGTTTTCTCTGTTCCCACTGTCCCAAATAAAGCTCACCACAATTTTAGTCTTTGTTATAACTCTTCACTTCAGAACCTGAATATGTTTTCCATATTTATACTTTTATTTCATTTCTACCTTTTTTGTTTTATAATTTCTTTTTTTGACTGGATATTTAAGTGATCTCCTGGGCCCGAATTCTCACTTGGAAAATATAAATATGTTCTTTTTTCATGAATCAAAATGAAACAAAAATCACTTTTTTCTACCACCACCTCCCATACAATATCAGTAAAGATTTCTCGTGTCCTATACTTTCTAAATAAATAGAAACCAAAGGAACTTCTATAGATTATTTAGGTTCTATGGCTTAGGAAGATAATAGGGCTGCAGATATATCCAGTTGCTTTCAATTTTCAAATCTGTAAAATATCTTCAAAAGCTAAGAAAGAATCAATACATCTTTATGAGATACTAGACCAGTTGGATTTCATCTTTCATACTGCAACCAGAATCTTCAAGGGTAAAGAATCAAAAAGATTATATATGGAGATACAAAGGCTATATTTAGGCAAATTCACCAACAAACAGTGGAGGGAAAGATAAAGTGAAAGCTCAAGTTTGTAAATATCTATAAATTAGGGAAAAAATAGTAGCTTGTCAGGTGATTTTGCCGTAGACATCTTATCATTAATCAAAGCCATTCCATTCTAATAGCCAATGCCCCTTCTGTCTTTCACTCCTTATATTTCTGTTGGTACAGACTTAAAGATAGATCTTAAAGTAAAAGAAGTTAAAGCAACTGTAGAGATCATCTAATCCTAGTTGTTTAACTGTTGTAAGTTTTCCACAAAAATTCTGGTGAAAACTAAACTGAGGGAGGATTTTTGGTATCAAGGAATAGCATGCAATTAGAAGGGTCATGGCTTCCCAGTGCAATGGTAAAGAATTTGCCTGCCAATGCAGAAGACGCAGGTTCCATCCCTGGGTCAGGAAGATCCCCTGGGGAAGGAAATGGCCACCCACTCCAGTATTCTAGACTGGGAAATCTCATGAATAGAGAAGCCTGGCAGGCTATAGTCCATAGAATCACAAAGAGTCAGACATGACAAGAAGGGTTATGATGTTTGTAGAGAGTACATGTTTGCCCAGATGGTCTGGAACATAAAGAAGGTAAAAGAGCAGTATGACATAAGGTCAGAAAGATAGCTGGGGTTTAGTTTCTTCAAGGTCTGAAATGCCCAGCTGAGAAGGAATGCCGGGACACTGTTCTGCTGGGGCTGAGGAACTGTTAGGCCCTGGCTCCCCAAATGTCACTAACACAGTGTACTGATAGAAGACTGAGTTTGGTGAGTTTGTTACCTCGTCTAGGTAACTGAGAAACTATTTCATGAAATTGATAGTGTCTGGGGTGGGAGGGGGAGAGTCAAATTTTACTGAGCACTCAACATTTGTTCTAAGGTGGGTCATTCCATGTAGGATTTGGTTAGGATTGTATAAGGATTATAATATGATATTTTAGGACTGGTGAGCATAGCAAGGATTTTGAGATGAATAGTTCAAGAAGTCTTAGGGTATAAACTATTGATACTTTTTATCAAAGAGTTGAACATTCCCAGACAGTCACTATCATGAACAAAAAATTTCATTTATGTATTGGTCATGAATCTTTGCTAATAAGGACAATGGAATAGTTACGTGACATTATTATAACTAGTAAACTATGTAAGGTTTGATGGTTTCAGCTGGAGCTATCAGAGGTTCTTGAACAGTGGCATAATGATGAGAAAATAGTGAAAGTGAAAGTCACTCAGTGTTGTCTGACTCTTTGCGACCCCATGGACATCCATAGAATTCTATAGGTCAGAATACTGGAGTGGTTAGCTTTTCCATTTCCAGGCAATCTTCCCAACCCAGAGATTGAACCTAGATCTCCTGCATTGCAAGCGGATTCTTTACCAGCTGAACCACAAGGGAAGCCCAGGTAAACTGGAGTGGACAGCCTATCCCTTTACCAGCAGATCTTCCCGACCCAGGAATCAAACCCGGGTCCCCTGCATTGCAGGTGGATTCTTTACCAACTGAGTTACCAGGGAAGCCCATAATGATGAGAGTTGTAATTATAAAGCTTTATCTAACATTTAGGAATAGAATGAAAAGATATGTGAGAGACAGAAAACAGCATTAGCTGAGGAATTCTTTTGTAATAGCAAATAGTAATATGCCTGAATATCTGAAGCAAAATGAGGAGAGAGAAAAAGGAAATCAAAGAAGCAAAAACAGTTGCATGGGTTGATAGTGGTGGGATGAGGAAAGATTAAAGGATGTTAGGAAGAGAGAGAAATTCACAATGGTACTAAATTTTAAATGGCATGATTATGAGATCACTAATTCTACTAACAGAAACAGACCTTTCTCAATCTTTTATGAGGATAGTTCTATTCATTACACATTACTTGAACACTGATATATCAATGCACTGATTCTTAACCCTGGCTAAACATTAGAAAATAAAAATACCAATGCTTTGGCCTATACTCCAAAACAATGGAAGTTGCACTTACGGAAAATGCGTTTATAAGGTCCAGACACCAGATTTTTTAAAGTTCCCAGGTGATTTTGATACACTGTGAGCATAGCTTCCTTGGTAGCTCAGTTGTAAAGAATCTGCCTGCAATGCAGGAGACTCCAGTTTGATTCCTGGTTTGGGAAGATCTGCTAGAGAAGGGATAGGCTATCCAATCCAGTATTCCTGGGCTTCCTTGGTGGCTCAGCTGGTAAAGAATCCACCCACAATGTGGGAGACCTGGGTTCGATCCCTGGATTGGGAAGATCCCCTGGAGAAGAGAACAGCTACCCACTCCTGTAGTCTGGCCTGGAGAATTCTATGGACTGTAAAGAACCTTATGGGAAATATGGACATTTAATACTTGGTCTTCAACTTCAAGGAACTTAGACTTTAGTTGGAAAAAGATATTCCATTTAAAGTCCATTTCCCTTTATTTCATACAAGCTTGTGATATCACCATGCCCTTCAGGACTTTCTGAGAGTCTAAAAAGGTCTAAAAAGACTTGACTTTTCATTTTTTGAAATAAATTTATGTATGAACATACTTTGTAATTTTGACAGACATATCTGTTCCGTGCTGGGTATTACTAACAACATATATTCACCACTGAATCAGTGCAGAAAAGAACTGAGGGCACTATAATATGCAGTGATTAGTGACCCTCACATACTCAACTTTAGCACTCAGATATACACATGCTAACTTTCTAATAACTTTTGGACACAAAAATTAATATATTTTAATACCTTCCTTTCTACCAAATATAGACTTCTTTAGCTTAAGATTTCATGACCTCTGCTATTTACTCAATAATACCTCAGTCGTCCCTTTCACTCTGTCCCAGGCTGTCTGTGACCATATTATCCAAGCTTTAGACGAGGTCTCAGATGGGTCCACAGGGATACAAATGCTTCTGATGAAAGTACTTTTTCCCTTAGATAATTCTAATTCAGCTTATTGCTTTTCATGTGCAGCCTGTATTTTGCTGTAGCTACTAGATTCAACTGGAGAATTTTCTCTTCTCAGAAATTTAAACATCTGCTAATGAAAAATGACCAAGAATAAAGTACTTATTAGAATTTAATTACAGAGCAAATTATGTTTTTTTAATAGTTTACAATGTGATCCTGCTTACTAAAACTGGTGCACTCTATTTTACAAATCTTCAACTATATCCCCATGCAACAACCAAATTATCTTAATGGGTGTCCAAGTGACATATTAGATGAATGTCTTCCCCCTGAGTCATTTTCTGATAAAGACACATCGTTTACTTGCAAGATGACAAACTATGTGTTCAAAGTGACAAATCATTTAATTAAAATTTACAAGCGGTTAAATACTGTTTGACCCAAATGGAGGCTGTTACCATGAATCAATTTCAGAGGAGGAATAGGCTTTTCAGAAAAATCAATCCCAAATAACTATAACACTTTGAACATATTATACAATCTCTTTATGGTGTTTTTGAACAGTTCTTCAGGTCAGTGGCAGTTTTTACCTGGTTCAAAAAAGAATTCCAATCTAGTTGAAAAGAATTTGAGTTTTACTTAGGACTTTAACTATTCATTTCATGAATATTTAATATCACGTTCAATGTTCAAGCAAAATACTCTTCTATCTTAAGAGAAAATAGCTAAAATTTTGATGAGTTATGGTTTTTTATTGCATATACAGGCCAATGGAAATTGCAATCATCTTTCATGAAAAGGCTGGATAGTTTTTATTGTTTGAGAATAAGGGTGGCCATTGCATTTACTTACTAATACAGTAAATGTAAAATTGCTTAAGTAACATGCTTTATTATTTATGCTGCCAACCACATAATGTGAGGGTAGTTTCATAAAAAATATAAATTAGAGAAATTTCACATGCCAGCAGGCTGTAGATCTGTTTTATGGCTCTGACTTAGCAGGTGCCCTTCTATTTCAGTTGTGCCCTGTAATGAAGTACATATTTAAGCAGTATTGAAATGCAGATAAAAATATGATTCATATAAGGCAAGTCAGTTCCTTTCTCCAGAGATTCTATACTTTACAGGCTCCATCATTATTAGTTAATGATTTGGGATACTTTTTTTTTTATCAAATCAACTCAGCTTTTTGCTCATCTGTTCCATGCCAAGATTGATAAAGTCTTAGGAAATGTGTTTGCTTAATTTTGGGAGTAAGACTTTTAACATTAATGGATTCATCAGACATGGAGGATTCATCTATGAAAAAGAAAGTGCATTAATAGTAAGGGTTAGACATAGTCCATGGTCTAAGCTAACATAATAAGTAGAAACAATCAATGAAACATTAAAATGATTATCTAATATATATATATATATATATATATATATATATACACACACACACACCATTTTTTTCTCCCAAATCATTTAATTTGATTGTAAAGAAAAAGCAAATGATTATCTGTTTGTATCTATGGAATTTATTTTGTGTTCTTATCTGTGGAACAAGAAACTAAGTTTTTCATCCTTAGATACATGAAGAGGAGTGATAGTTAAACATGCTGAGAAGCACAGGATTTTCACTAGAAGGTAATAACAGCTTATTATGTACAGTGTACTCTACGACTCCATTTCAAATGTGCAAAGCTAGTGAAGTTTGATTTATGAGGACAGTTATCAGTGGTTACCAAATACTTAGATTTACCATACTATATGTAAGTCGAGTGTTTGTTTACAAGGCCAGATATCTATTGGACAGATAACTATAATTTTGACAAGCATTTTTTTTCAAACAGAATATTTTATAAAAGGTCAAAAGTATAAAGTGTTTCAGACTCTGTTGAAATTAATGCTTCAGCTAATGTCTATAATGCTGTTTATAGTATTCTGAAAAATTCACAACCCCTAATTATCTATAGTAGTCATAAATAATTGTCAAAAATGCAAATGAGAAAAATTCTATTAAATTAAAATAATTAGTTCACTATTTAAAATTTCCTTTCCTATTAGAAACCTCTTACTTTCTAAAATATGACAGTGAAAAATGAAGGCATCCTTTAGCATACCATTACCAAAGCATTATTGAAATTTGACTCTAAAATACAACTACAAATGACAGAACACAAGTGCAATGCAGATTATGCTCTGGGTATTCATTTATTACCTTGTTTTCCATTTTTATACCATGACGTCTTCTTTAGCAAACTAACAGACCTCAAGTGTATTTCTCTTGTACCTTAAATACTTCTCTTGTACCTCAGGATTCATTCATATTTTAGTTCTAAATTTAACTTACTAACCTAGTGAAGGGTTAGTGGCTGGTGGCTCAGTCGGTAAAGAATCTGCCTGCAATATGGGAGACCCAGGTTTAATCCTAGGTTGGGAAGATCCCCTGGAGAAGAAAGTGGCAACGCACTCCAAGGTTTTTGCCTAGAGAATCCCATGGACAAAAGAGCCTGTGGCCATAGTCCGTGGGGTTGCAAAGAGTCAGACATGACTCAGCGACTGAACAATAACAATAGCAATAATAACCTAGTGAAACAATTCAGTCTCAAGCTTTGTGCCAAAATGTATGACTTCTGAGAAGACGAAGATCAATTGTTTCTATTTTCCTTTTATTTCTTAATTTTATAAATAATACTTTATGAATACATATTTTGTAGCATTGCCACATAAATGTTGACAATGGACAAGGACTATCTGACTTATGACCTATAAAATAAAAATCTGTTAAAGTTATAAGAAAGAGCTTCCCAGGTTTAAGAGGTGGCTTAAGGGCAACAACCCGCAGTTTACACTGAGTTGAACAATCTTGGGTGAAGGGTTATCTGAATCTTTATACTACTCCGCAGACTTGATTTGGACTCTCCTCTTCCAGCTTTAGTACGCAGTGGTGGAAGCGTGGCCCCTGGGCTGCTGTGAGTTCTCACCACACAGTTATCTCCATAGGTGATCTCCCAGCCTGTTCCCTTGGCTTACTCTGCTCCATGTACTCTGGCTTCCATGCTGTGCTTACTACACATCAGACAGCCCCATTTCAGGGCTTATATTCCCTCTACTTGTGACATTATTCTCCCAGACATCACGACATCACGTAACTCTTTCCCTCTTGCCTTTCAAATCTTTCTTTAATTACTACCTGCTCACTGAGGTCAACTCTGACCAGTTTTATAGATTGGCTACATTTTCTAGAACGCTCTGGCTCACTTAGCATGTTCTATTGTTTTCATAGTTCAGTTCAGTTCAGTTCAGTCACTCAGTCGTGTCTGACTCTTTGCAACCCCATGAATCACAGCACGCCAGGCCTCCCTGTCCATCACCAACTCCCGGAGTTCACTCAGACTCACGTCCATCGAGTCAGTGATGCCATCCAACCATCTCATCCTCTGTCGTCCCCTTCTCCTCCTGCCCCCAATCCCTCCCAGCATCAGTCTTTTCCAATGAGTCAACTCTTTGCGTGAGGTGGCCAAAGTACTGGAGTTTCAGCTTCAGCATCATTCCCTCCAAAGAAATCCCAGGGCTGATCTCCTTCAGAATGGACTGGCTGGATCTCCTTGCAGTCCAAGGGACTCTCAAGAGTCTTCTCCAACACCACAGTTCAAAAGCATCAATTTTTCGGTGCTCAGCTCCATATTCTATTTATAAGTTAATTATTTATAATGTTTCTGTTCTCTAATCTATCTGCTCCCACTGGAATGTAAGCTCCAAGAAGATAGAAATTTGGGGATGTTTTGGTTAAGTAAATGTGTCCCCAGGGCCCAGAGAAGGAAGAGTCTGGCATTAAGTCAGGAGTCAAGAAATGTCTGTTGAATGAATGAATTAAAAGGAGTAAACATATGTTTTAAATTCTGAACATTGATTATATGCAGCAATAAGCATTTTAGTATTACTGTTACTACAACTATTACTTCTTTTACTAAGACCTTTATACTGTGTGCTAAGCAGCATTCACTGTTTCACACAAGTCATCACATCTCTATTAGATGCCCCTGTTACTTACATATTATTATCACCATTTTGCACATGAAGAGGTTGGAATTCAAAGAGCTTCAGTGGTCATTCAGCTAAGAAATGGAGGAAGTAGGAATAGTGCATGAACGTGCACATCTCCAGAGGCTGTACTCTTAACCACTAGACAACACATGAAAAGCTCATTTCTAACATAAGTTTGGTAAAGTGGGTCATGATAATAGTTTTTTCCTTAATATCCTTTGTATACACACCCGCACTCAAGTACCTATTATTTGTCACATGAATGATGAATAATTTCCCAATATTGCTCTCTTTCTATTCCAAACCATTCTGTGCCCTGTGGTCATTTATTTGGCCTAAAACACAGCTGCAGTCATGCCATTAATGTGAGCAGAGGCCTCCAATGTATCTCCTTAAGTAGATATTCTCTTTATTGTACAATCCCAGTTTACTGATCCACTGACGCAGCTCTCCCTCCAACAAAGTAAGAAAGCTAGACTTGAAGGAACTAGTAATGAAATGAGCAGGATCAGTGTCCGAAGTTGAGTCCTGTATGTAACTTAATGAGTTTATAAATATTCAGTTTTAAAAGGCTGTGACCCTAGTACCATCATTGTTTGCAAAAAGGTTATCATGCCTTTTCTGTAAATTGGCACATGTACTTGTTAAAATGAGATACAGAAGACTAGAGTAGATGTAGTACCCGGATCAAAACTGCTTCAATATTGACCACAAACACAGGGGACCAGTTTTATGCTCATTCTGTTCCAAAAGTGATTAAGTAGAAAACTTAGAGAAGGTGTCAGTAGCCACCCAGGAAGAACTGAAAGCTCCATGAGGTTAGAGTCTGTCCTATTCATTGCTGTTTCTTCAGAATCTATTGCAGTGACTGGCCCAGAGTAAAACTCAAAAAATACTTTATTGTTTTTATTGCTACTCTTCTCATCGAAACTTTTTTAGTTCTCTTTTTCCATTATATGTACAATATTTGCAGTCACATTGCAAGAGAAGCAGGAATGAGATATCTTTACTGAAATAAATGGTACAAATTCTGTGTCTCAAATGGCATACAGGCTTTCCCAGAATGGTCCTTCCTCAATGAAGGAAGGATCTGAAGTGCTTTGTCTTGAATTCTGGGTTGACATGGGTTTTCTGAAGAGTTAATGAACAGCCAAGCTCCATTTTCTCCTGCAGAGTTGTATATTTCTACCTTTGTTGGTATTTCAGCCATTAGAGATCAGGTTTCATTTGTTATTATTTTATATTAGACTCCATCGTGTAGACTTCCCTCAACACCAAGATCATGCAGTGTGAATTGCTCTGTCTAGTTAACAATATACACAAGATTGAGGTAGGATGTTTTTACTTGATTCTGGAAAGCATATTTTTCCAGACAAATCAGTTCACAGAAGTGCTCTTCATTTTCTGCACTCTACTATGAAGAAAGCTCTAAAATAAAAACTTAATCTTTCATTTTCCATTTCTGACAGCTTTTTAAAAATATATTGGTTTAGTTAATTCAGCAGTGTTAAATCAAAATGGGGATGGCACTAATGAGGATAAAGCTATAATTTGATTAGGCATCATTCACTGGATTTTATCTTTTCCTTAACCCTTTCCTTTGGTGCATATTCCTTACTAATCTTTATTTTTAGTTCATTTTGCTCTCTTTTTAAACTTACCATACTGCTAGTGACAACTAAAAGCCATTGCAGTCTTTCCTAATCCAACAAATTTGTCATATTCCTTAAATCATTGTGAGGTATACTTAAACACAATCAGAATAGTATGTGGTGCTAGTCATATGTGAGCTAGTAATAGCAACACGTGGTAGTTTTGCAGCCCTGAGTTAATGATACAACACTAAGTCAACTTTGACAGGAGATTCTATTTCGCTTTGCTTTGTTTTGTTTTATTTCTTGTATGAAGAGACTAGATAAGCAAGCTATTTACAGAAGAGGAAAACTTGACTCTAATCTACTTTTATTAACTACATAGAGCCTTTGCAGATGTCTTGAAAGCCGATGGGGGTTTAAAAGCAACAGCGTCCCAGGAAAGAGAAGAGTCTAACTCTGACCTTCTGCCTAAAGACATACACCACTTCTGAGTGATCAATTCTCCCTTGGATTCCTGGCTTTACAATTCATCTAGTATAGCTCCATCTATTTAGTTTCAGTATTCTTTGGGGCCTTTTCTAATTAGATGGTAAATTCTGTCAGGGTTAGGCCAAGAGTCTAGCACAGAGCCTTGTACAAAATATGTAGCTACCTCATTTCATTTCAGCGTAGAATAGCTTTTAATGAACTATGAGTTTACTTTCACTATGAAAAGAAATTCACTATGAATAAGAAACTCTCCTGGTGAATTTGTTAACTGTGTTTCTCATATTCTTCTGTAAGAAAATCTTTAGAAAAAGTTTCATGCATTAGGAGTCTCATGCCCAGGAAGAGTAGTCTACATTTTCTGAGCAATAATATGAGCCATGTGACTGTTATAAGGTTCAGCAAAGGCTTTCTGTAAAGGGCCCAGTAATATTTTAGGATTTTCAATCTCAATTCCAGTATTCAGCCCTATCACAGCTACTCAACTCTGCAGTTATGGCAGGAAAGCAGCCATAAACAATGCATTATGAATGAGTATCTCTGTGTTCCAACAAAATTTTATTTATCAGCACTAAAATACAAATTCGATATATTTTATGGTTCACAAAATAGAATGTATCTTTTGATTTTTTGATTTTTTTAAAACTACTTACAAAATGCCAAAATTATTCTTAACTCCAAAGTCCTACAAAATAGGTGGCATCAGATTTGGTTTAGCAGGGTTTATGAACCCTCCCTGCTGAACCCCATCATTTAACATTGCCTGCTGGTAGCCTGGGAAACAACTTGGCAGCCTGGCTCTGTGCTTGGTTGCTCAGTTGTGTCCAGCTCTTTAGGACTCCATGGACTATAGACTGCCATAGTCTGTGGGGGTTCTCCAGGCGAGAATACTAGAGTGGGTTGCCATGCTCTCCTTGAGGGGATCTTCCCAACCCAGGGATCAAACCCAGGTCTCCTGCATTGCAGGTAGATAGATTCTTTACCATCTGAGCCACCAGGCAAGCCCAGCCTATTTCTAGCAACTATTTAAAATGGACTCTGACCACCTGTGCTGCTCAGATGGGTGGTAATAGTACCATTACAAATAACCATCAAGTCTGACTGTCTATTTCTTGCTCACACTGCATGACCATCAGCCTTAACAGAGGGCACTGCTTCCTGCCTTCTAACCCCTGGATTCAGGAACCTCTACCAACCAGTCAGTGATTGATGGAGTAGGAGGAAGAAAACTTGGAGAATCATGAACTTTTTAAAAAGATTTCTGTTCAAATACAATGCACAATTTCTGTTCACATTTTATTGGACAAAGTGGGTGACATGATCATGTCACAATTCACTGGTATGGGGAAGTCCTAGCATGTTCCTGGGAGAAGATGAACAAGAAATAGTGTTAACTCCTTAACCACTAAAATAACCACTCTGTTAAAATGGCATGCCCCTCTCCCATCATTCCCCAGTCTCCTTTGCACTGCTTCAGTTTGCTCCATAGGTTTTGTCAACTTATGACATATAATGTGTATAATTTACAGAGGTATTACGTTTATCATTCCTTCCCATTCCCATCCAACCTGCACTGTAATTTACATGAGGGCAGATAGTCTTATCTTCATTGTTCACTGCAAATTTTCTAACGTCTAGAAGAGTGTTAAATACATAAGAGACACTCAATAACTGTGTATTAAATAAAAAAGGACAAATGAACTACAAAAACCCTCACAACATGCATGCATTCAACTTCATCTTATTTTCTTACCATGGCTTTTCCCTCTGACTTCCTTATACACTACTTACATTTTATCTGTTACTATAAACACACACACTTATGTGTGCATACCAACAACAGGTACATGTGCACATATCTTTGTAAATCTTCTCAATTTTGCCATCATGAATGGACTTTTGAGACTAGCGATGATAAATGAAATTTTGTTGGTCATACTAGCTGACTGTTTTAAAATAAGTTGTGCCCAAAAGATGAAAAGTGCTCCTTGTATTCTCTGAGGAAAGAATTGTTGGGTTTTTGTCTTCATCATGGCTTAATGTCTCATCTAACTGTAACGAGAGTGTAATCTCTGGCTTTTAATACTAAAGCCGTTCTCACTACACTCCCGTGGTAAAAATTATTTGAAGTATCTTCTGTGTTAAGGACTTTCCTGGTGGCTCAGAAGGTAGAGCCTACAATGCGGGAGGCCCAGGTTCAATCCCTGGGTCGGGAAGACCTCCTCGAGAAGGAAATGGCAACCTACCCCAGTATTTTTGCCTGGAAAATCCCAAGGACGGAGGAGCCTGGTAGGCTACAGTCGATGGGACCGCAAAAGAGTCGGACATGACTGAGTGACTTCAATTTCACTTTTTACTTTCCTATGCTGGGCCCAGTGCTCACAGTCACCAGACAGGTAGGGGGCTGTCCTGCTGGGCCAGGGCCTGCTTTCTAAGACCTGCTTTGCACTACAAAAAAGAATTACCTTAAGAGACCTATTAGTGCTCGATTTTTCTCTTTGCATCTCCATTGTTCTCTAACTGGCACACTTCATGAAAGGCTCTTCTTCTGAAACTGTTATGTTGAATTTCTCAAATACCAGCTATTGAATCTTTACTTGATCTTAAAAAGAGTTGTCTTATCCTGAAAGAAGGATAAAAGGAATACCTAACTAAAAATTTAGCCCATTCTGACTTAAGAAACAGTTACAGGTTTCAGATTAATAGCACTGAGTATTCCCAGCCCATTCCCCAATGCATTCGATTATGTCAATGATTTTACTTATAAATGGATTTTATTTAAAGGTCTTATATGCAGTTAAGTATTACTCTAATAATGCTAACTGTTCTAGTACAGCTAGTTTAAAAAAGAATAGTTTAATGTAGTCTAACTCATGTATGATTTGGTGGCTAAAATCAGCAATGAGACAAACCAGGGTTCAAAGCCCATCCTGCCACTTGCTCTGCCACTGTGGCAACTTGGGGTGTTATTTGAGCTCTTTAAGATCCTATTTCTCATAGGCTAACGTGCCTATGAAGACTAAATGTGATGTGATATAAAGTCTTTTTAAAATAATGCCTATTACAGGACATTTACAGAGAAGATGGCATTGGTTCAGCTGCCTCAATGATATCTTTATATCTCTTTTAAACTTTTTATTTTGTATTGGAATATAGCTGATTAACAATGTTGTGATAGTTTCAGGTGGATAGCAAAGGGATTCAGCCATACATATGCACATATTCATTTTCCCTCAAAATCCCCTCCCATCCAGCCTGTCACATAACATTCAGCAGTGTTCCCTGGGGTGTACAGCAAGTCCTTGTTGGTTATCCATTTTAAGTATAGCAGTGTGTATATGTCCATCCCAAGCTCCATAATTTTCCCACACCGTCAATGTCTTTATATCCCCCCAGTACCTTTATATGTTTCTGAATGCAAATGCTCTTTCAGCACTCCCTCCACATTTCTTTTTTCTCCCTACTCTGTACCCCAATAATCAGTTTCTTTCAAGCCAAAAATCCATCTTCTTTCATCAGTCCTAAATGAAGATTACCTCTCTCCTGGACCATCTTATGGATATTTGACATTGGATATGTGTCTGAAATTCATTTGTGACATTTTTATATCAGATGGGAAGATTAGGCATAAGCAAACAGTGTGTCCCTCTATCAACATTTGTTCAGCCTTCTGTGAGAAATACCAAGAGAACTTATTAGAGTAATTTGCAAAATTTTGTGGGCCAGTTTGCTTATTCAAATTAGAAACTGGTTATGCATACAAGTTTTATAAGAGAATAAATTAATTCAAACTTCTTCAACAGAAATGTAAGTAAGGCCTTCAAATTTGGCAATCATCACCAGGTTCGGGATGTTAATTTAGTTTAGCTAATTATGCAAATCTTAAGGACAATCATTTAGAAGTGATCTTTCTTTTAAAAAGTATGAATTAGGCATGATTCTGATGGGGGGAAACTTTGTGACATGAGAGACTGGCAGAAAAATATATGATATTTTTGTTAATTTAATCAAACTTGGAGCAGCTGCCCTTTTTTGAGAATAATGATTAGATTTTTTATACATTAAGATGTTTTACCCTTGATATTGTAAATAAATAACTTGAGATGAACACCCATTGGTTGCAAATAAAGCAGCAGTTTTTCTATCAGCAAGACAAGAAAGCCCTGAGTGAAAAGTTCATCATCCATGAGAAAGCCAAGATAGGTTTACTTCAGGATCAGATACCAGTCAGCCTCAAGAAAAAATTATTTGGCAATGATGTGGAGCAAGTTTTTAAAAAATTATACACCTAGAATTAAGCAAAAAACAGAACACCAAATTTTTTTTTACGATTAGTATAAATTGTTCAGGCCAAAGCAAATTGTGAAGTAAGCAAATAAGTTTGTTTCTGGCATTTTTCTACCCCTCCTTCCATTATGCCTAGTGTCTATATATTTCTTCCAACTATTTGAAGTGCTTTTTGACATCTTTCTCCAGGTAACTTCAACATATTCCTGTCATGCCATCCAAACCTACCCTATGCCCTTCACTTCAGGTCTACTTTAGACTTAGTAACAATGGGTAATAAAGCTAATATCTATTGAGAAATCCTATACACCAGGGTGGCGCTAATGGTAAAGAACCTCCCTAACAATGCAGGAGACATGGGTTCAGTCCCTGGGTTGGGGAGATCCCCTGGAGAAGGAAATGGTAACCCACACCAGTAATCTCACCTTTGAAATCCCATGGACAGAGGAGTGTGATAGGCTGCAGTCCATAGGATCATGAAAGGGTTGGACATGAATTAGCAACAAAACAACAACAACAATTTACTCTCTGAGATGTGAGGGCCTACTTAAATTCTGTGCCCTAACTGTGGTCTTATCTTAGTCCAATCCTTGTTGCCAATAGTCCCATGAATAATATTTAAAAGAACTGAAGCAGTATAGTTCCAGAGCTTGTGCTTGGTCCATTCAATGATGCTGCCCAACTCAGAAATGTTGTAGGTATTGCTCAATAGACAAGTCACTTTAATACATTATTCTTTCTAGGAAACACCATCTCAGCCTGAAATAAAAGATGTATCTCTTATTCATTTATTCAACTAATATTAATTAAATCACTGCTACAATCTAAATGCTGTACATGGTTCAAAGTATATACATTAACAGGGCAAAATATATATTGCTTTATGTTTTATTGTTTTATATAAAGGGAGAAGCAGACATTAATGAAATAATCATACAACTGAGAGTAAATTGCAACTGTGACAAGTGCCAAGAACAAGCACATGGTGCTATTAATGACTAATTCTGGTATTTGTCCTATTCAGATTATTAGGATTATGAGAAAGTGATGATTAAATCAATGTCTAAAGGAGAAGGAAATTACTACCTGAGACTAGTATGGACATTATAGGCATGGGAGCATATAGAAAAAGACATATGCATAAGTAATTCATATACAGTGCAGAATATGATAAATTGTACAAAGAAATAAGTTTAGTAAGGAGTCAGTTTAGTGCTTGGGTTGGCGGGGGGTGGTGGGGGGTAAGTTCTAACTGAAGGAGTTAGGGTAAGCCCCATGAAAGGGTTTAGCCTGTGTGTTGTTGGACTGGCAGGATTTGGATATGCAGACATGAGGCAAAGGAAGAATTCTTGGGAAAAGGATTTATTAAGAGCAAAGAAACAGAGGCAAGAAAACTTTGTCAGGATTGTAGCGTGGCTGGTATGATATTGGGTCAACTAGGACCAGCTCATCAGAGGCTTTAAATGCCAACCCAAATTGATGGACAGCAGAAACTCTTTGAAATATATTGAGTGAGAAATTGACATAAATTGGAGCTATAAAATTTCATCATACAGCTTCATATGAGAAAAAAAGAAAATTGAGGCATAAGATCACTCTAATCTCATATTAGTGAATGAATGATCTGAGAAGTTAACATGGTATATAAAGAGGGACTTCTTTTTTCTTTTCTTAGAGGAGAGTCAGAGAAGACTTTATGGGAGAAAAAAACTCAGAGGTTGTCTTTTAAAGTTAAGAATGGCTGTAATTTGAAGAAAAGGTATCACCAAGTTGGAATAATAACACAATATCAATTAATAGATGGAAGGGGGAGAATTTAATTTTTACTTAAAAGAAGAAGATGCCTAAAACAATGAAAAGAGATAAACAAGACAAGAAAAAAATAGCCAGAACTGATAAAGAACTTGAAGCTTGCAGTTTGTAATTTGGTTTAGTTTTATGTGTCAGGGAAGAGTTTTGAGAAATGGGATGACATGATCCAAGAGGCAGAGGAGAGATAACTCTGTCAGAGACATATGGGACTGATGAGAACTGGGAGATACTGAGGCAGGAGAGCCTTTAAAGAAAAAGTTAAAGTCATTTAGCTAACAAATGGCCATGTTCTGGATCCAATATAAGGTCATGTCAAAGTTGCATTTGATTAATATTTGGAGAAAGACCTAGAAAATATGTCCCTTGTTACCAGGGACATCAGAGCCCCTAATTCAGTCATTCATCCATTTAAGGAATACCTATTCTGTGTCATGTGTACTAGACCCCGTGATAGGTATTGAGTTCACTAAAGTTAATAAAGATATAGCCCCACTTTCAAGATTCCTATGGCATACTGGTATAGTTAAAGCCATATTAAAATTGGGCAGAAAAGTGACAATCTGAATTAAATTATGTAGAACATGGCAAGGCAGTTTTACAATCAAAAATATATTTAATAAAAACTTACTATGGTATGTAAGCACTATAGAGGCTACTGTAAAATAAACAGCTCAGTCCCAGTCATTAACAGCCTACACCATGTCTAGATTTGGAAGACGCAAATACGCAAGAGGTTAAAGCAAGACAATCTTTAATCTAATGACAGAGGTCTGGTACAAATGAGTTTATGGGAGTTGAGAGACCAACCACATGACTCTCAGGGAAGATGTTATAGAGTAGATAGACATTAATCTGCACTTTAGTGGACCAGTTGGATTTGCATCCAGCTTAGGCAAAAGTCTAACAACATCTAGGGATGAAAAATGAGCTCCTTGGAATAGCAATTTCATACAAGGAAAAAGAAATGAGCTTGCAGTAAGATAGACATAAGATAAAAACATGTATATATGTGTGATGTGTGATTTTGAGTAGGGATGTAGCTTTTTTAGTTAGCCTTAGTTACATTTCTTATTAAATAGGAAAAATAATGAAGGCCTTTTTTATATAGTTGTTATGAGAATTAAAGAAAACAGTATATATAAAGTCAGATCCAAGTATGCATGTATAAAATGCCAATTCTTTCACTAAATCTGCAATTAAAAAAAGAAAAAAAAACTTGCTAGACAGCAATCTTTGTAAGGCTAGAGCCCCTGTCTCTCATTTCCTCTTTTCCCTAGGGCCTAGCACAATTACTGGATCTTACAGGGACTATAGTTCAGTTCAGTTCAGTCACTCAGTTGTGTCCGACTCTTTGTGACCCCATGAACCACAGCACACCAGGCCTCTCTGTCTATCACCAACTCCCAGAGTTCACCCAAACCCATGTCCATTGAGTTGGTGATGCCATCCAACCATATCATCCTCTGTCGTCCCCTTCTCCTCCTGCCCTCAATCTTTCCCAGCATCAGAGTCTTTTCCAATGAGTCAACTCGTAGCATCAGGTGGCCAAAGGATTGAAGTTTCAGCTTCAACAACAGTCCTACCAATGAACACCCAGGTCTGATCTCTTTTAAGATAGACTGGTTGGATCTCCTTGCAGTCCAAGGGACTCTCAAGAGTCTTCTGCAACACCACTGTTTAAAGGCATCAATTCTTCAGTGCTCAGTTTTCTTCACAGTCCAAATCTCACATCCGTAACGTGACCACTGGAAAAACCATAGCCTTGACTAGACGGACCTGTGTTGACAAAGTAATGTCTCTGTTTTTTAATATGCTGTCTAGGTTGGTCATAACTTTCCTTCTAAGGAGTAAGCATCTTTTAATTTCATGGCTGCAATCACCATCTGCAGTGATTTTGGAGCCTAGAAAAATAAAGTCAGCCACTGTTTCCAATGTTTCCCCATCTATAAACATGTGATAAATGACTGAAAAAATTAAAAGTGAATTTGGGTGTTATGAGTGTACATAGTTTTTGTAACAGAGTTCACATTAGAGGAAAACTGAGAACCAAACACTGGAAATTGAAGTTTGAGGCTGATCCTGTTCTTTGGATCTTAACTTCTTCTTTTGGGCACTGAAGCATCATTGAAAGTACATGAGCAAAGGAGTGGTATGTTGGGGTGGTACATTACAGATATTGTTCTGGCATCCAGGTAGTGGGGAGAAGTCAGGAGGACTTAGAACAAGAGAGTGGAAGGAGGGAAAAAGTATTTGTGAGACTTCATGAATGAAGAATCCCAGGACTGTATGAAGAGAGAGAAAGGAAGTGAGAGGTGTAAGAATTCTTAGAAACCAGAAGAAGGTCTTGGTGCTGCCAATAAAAACCAATCAGGGAAGCAAGACAGAGTAACCAACCATCCTTCTTTACCTAGTTCTGAGAAGATTCTCAGAACAGAAGACCTTCAGAGGCAAAGGAAATTCTGAGATTCTCCACAGATTTCTTATCTTACACAACTAACTACAACCAGCACCAATGAACATGTTACCACATTTTTTATCATATTCTTCAGTACAATAAGTCTCATTCCTTTCAAGTTCAGCAGTTTTGTGTCATAGCAGGCTAGGAACTATCCAACAAATGTGTTAGGAAGACTTGCCTTGAGCCAGCCATTGTGGGAAAAAATACATGATTAAGGCACATTCACCACCTTGGCTCAGACGGTAAAGATTCTGTCTGCAATGCAAGAGACCTGGGTTCGATCCCTGGGTGGGGAAGATTCCCTGGAGAAGGGAATGGCTACCCACTCTAGTATTTTTGCCTGGTGAATACCAGGGATATGGGAGCCTGGTAGGCTACAGTCCATGGAGTCACAGAGTCTGACACAACTAAGGAATTAACACTTTCACCATCTTCCAAAACAGTCAAGGTCCTCATCGTCTGAGCAGATCCATGGGTGCCTCATGATGCTGGACAACATGCCCTCTACCTGCACTCTCAACAAAACAGGGCCAGCATTCAGAGCCTTCAGTATGCTAAAGCACCCTTACTTAAACCTAGCCATGATTCTCTTTCATGCTCAGATTTTTCAGGGTTTTTCTGAGAGTTCCACAAGATAGATCTTTCTGGGCTATACTTGAATAAGCATTTAACCATATTTTAAAATGTCTAAGAGATCTTAAAATCTTCTAATTTGTCTCCAATTTTGAATTTTGGTTACACTGCATGATGATTTTTTAGTACCATTTACTAAGAATTACAAAGGTGCATGTCTTTCTTGAAAAAGTGCTTCTTAAAACTAAGGAAACTTTCTCCATACATTAAATCCTTGACTTACACAATGGTTCGATTTAAAGATTTCTTCGATTTTACAATGGTGCAAAAGGGATATGCTTTCAGTAAAGCCATACTTCAAATTCTGACTTTTGATTTTTCCTGGGCTCAGGATATGCAGTACACACTCTCTCATGATGCTGGGCGGTGGCACTGAGCCACAACTCACAGTCAGCCACACCATCACAAAGGTAAACAACCAATACACTTAACAACCATTCTGTACCCATACAGCCATCCTATTTTTCACTTTTGGTGCTGTGTTTGACAAATTGTATGAGATAGTCAATGTTTTACTACAAAATAGACTTTGTGTTAGATGATTTTGCCCAACCATAGGCTAACGTAAGTGTTCTAAGCATATTTAAAATAGGTTAGGCTAAGCTATGATGATCTATAGGTTGGGTGTATTGGATGCATTTTCAGTTTACAGTGTTTTCAGATTATGATGGGCTTACCAGGACATAATCCCATTGTAAATTGAGGAATATCTGTATTTTGAAATTCTGAACCAAACAGCATTTCTGTGGAGCAACACAAAATACTTCATTATCAATCAGAGAAGCATACACATACTACATGTAATCTGGAGTTTCATGTCTTTGGGTTTATGAGTCACAGAATATGGAAAAAGATTAGAAAATAAGTTTATGATTTGGCAATGACAAGTCATAAATTAAGAACTATTATTTAGAGATGTGAAAAGATAACAAAGAAAATGCAAATAAAAGCACCAGCTTGATAGAAGATCTTAACTCAAGTACCACCTTTGTTAAAAGATAACTAGGTGAACTTGAACAAGCTCGCAATGATATTAGCTTTCCACCTGTTCACTCATGTTTATTTATTCAGTCATTTTGTCTTTCAATTAATATTTACTGAGAAACTCAGTAGTGAAAGGAAAGATGTATTATAGACCAAGAAATATATACTAGGCTCTCAGGCAGCGTTCTTCAATCTCAGCACTATTGATTCTCTGGTTGAATACTGTGTTTCTCCTGGACTTGCAGGAAATACTGAAAAACTTGTCCTTGTGATAAGATGGAAAGCAGTTCATGGAATCTACATCATACAAAATAATGGATAGCTACTTCAGAATGCCATCTTGGGACTCACTCAATAAGTCACTACCAACTATTATGTGATATTTATAATAAGCTTTTGGCAGATAGTCTTACTGCCTCACGTGCCTCTGATGTTGCTGTTGTTCAGTCACTAAGTCATATCTGACTCTTGAGACCCCATAGACTGTAGCATGCTAGGCTTCCCTGTCCTTCACTATCTCCTGGAGTTTGCTCAAACTCATGTTCATTTAGTCGGTGATGCCATCCAACCATCTCATCCTCCTCCTGCCCTCAATCTTTCCCAGCATCAGGGCCTTTTCCAATGAACTGGCTCTTCATATCAGGTGGTCAAAGTATTGGAGCTTCAACTTGCATCTGTGCCAACCCCTAAAGCAATTGGCCTGTGATCTGATTGGCCAAACCTGGAAGCATGCCTAACTCCTAAACATAGCTGAAGGAGGCTAGAGCCATCCCCACTAAAACCACAAGCTATGAGAGGATACTGAACAAGATGACACATCCAGTGTGCACTGCAGTGGTTTACAAAGCCTTACTGCATTTGTTATCATATTTGATCCCCCAGTTCACTCTGGGGTATAAGAAGGGCAGATGGTATGAGTACCTTCATCTTCTAGACAAGAAAATAAAGAGGAGTGATTTCTTCAAGCTTACACAGTAAGGGGCAGAGCCAAAACCTGAAGCTAGATCTTCTGATCACAAATGTTTTACTCTTTCTCTTTTTCCATGCTGCCCTTGAGTGATTTCTACCCAGCTTAGAGTTTGGGGATCCATACTGTGAGAGTTGGACTGTAAAGAAAGCTGAGTGCTGAAGAACTGACGCTTTTGATCTGTGGTGTTGGAGAAGACTCTTGGACTGCAAGGAGATCCAACCAGTCCATCCTAAAAGAGATCAGTCCTGGGTGTTCATTGTTAGGACTGATGTTAAAGCTGAAACTCCAATCCTTTGACCACCTGATGCTAAGAGCTGACTCATTGGAAAAGACCCTGATGCTGGGAAAGATTGAGGGCAGGAGGAGAAGGGGACGACAGAGGATGAGATGGTTGGATGGCATCACCGACTCAATGGACATGGGTTTTGGTGGATTCCGGGAGCTGGTGATGGACAGGGAGGCCTGGTGTGCTGCGGCTCATGGGGTCACAAAGAGTCGGACATGACTGAGTGACTGAACTGAACTGAACTGTAGGAGTGGAAGGGAAATAAAAGAGATTCCAGAGGGAAAGCTGGATATTTGGGTGAATGGTAGAGGACTCATATGCAAAACATTGAAGTGTTTCAAAAAGTCATGTAAGTGAATGTCAGAACATGAGGAAATGTCAGAGAGTAGAAATGATACTTTGAAAAGTAGCTATTTGGAAGATATTATAGATTTTGAAGACTCTTCCCATTAAATGCTGAGACAAGGAGCTGAATCAAATAGAAAAAAAATAATTTGGATCCAGAATTAATGACAGTAGCCATAGTATCAAAAGTTCTAAAGAAAAGGAAAGCAGGAAATCCTTTCCAGTAAGGATTTCTTAAACACAAAAATGCACAGGAATTCTTAAAGTTAGTGAAAATTAAGTGTAGTTTGTCATTTGATACTAATGGAGAAAACGTTGCTGTTAAAACTGGTCAGGAATAAATTAAGACAATAAATATCCTTGAGAAATGGAGAAATCAAGTCCATAGAATAAGATTTAAGTTAAAATATAAAAAAGTGAGCTCATGAATTAAGGCTGAAGAGAAGAGGAATAAAAAAAATAAAGCAAAATAGTGGGGCAGTCGGCCACCAGTTTTTGTGGGTAAATGTGAAAATAACATTTGCAGCATAATTGTGGCTTAGATTAGAGTAAAGGAAAAGGGCAGAGGTTATTTCTTCTGTGAACAATTCTGATTTCTAACCTTTACTACTGAGTGTGGGGCTCTCTCCATTTACTAATGTTCCCCGTCAGTGAACAGTCTGCTTAGAACAATTCCAGATTTCATGCTGATCCTTATTAGCTTTTCATTTCCCTGGGAATTTCTCTCTGACATGAACAATACTTTCCAGTTACAAACTGTTCTGCCATATACAATATCATGAAGGGCAATAACACTGGTTTACATTTCTCTTCCCCACGTCTTATTGAAAAAGCTTCAGGTGGTTTTTTTTTTCAGATCTTTCTTCAGCCTGGTATAAGTTGAATTCCACCATATGAAAATAAAATCTGTCTCAACTTTTCCATTTCTTGACCATCTTGGAATAAAAACTTGGTCCAGTCCCTATCATCTTCCTATGAAATTAAATATAAGTTTATTTATATCCTGGAGATTGGATGGCATTTTACAGATTGTTCTATGCCAGGGTGACTTACTCATTAGAGGGTCAGTGGTTTGAGAAATTCAAGTCTAATAATAAAACTATATACTATTATATGCAACCCTGTCCCTACAACCTAGGGACAGTTTACTTTATGATTAAAGGAGCTATTGCACTAAAGCCCCACTGCATGTCCTTGATTGCAGTTCAGGTAAAACATAAAGATGACACAGAACTTATAAAGAATGAGTGGAAGAATATCCTGTTCCCTGAATCCATAAAGCACGTCTCTGAATCCAAGCCTATATCATCTGCCCTTAAATGCATAATGGCTTCTCCAGTTTCCAATCATCACTGCATTTCTGTACTTTCAAAAAGCTATTGAGATACTTGAGGTATGAAAGATGCTATATAAAACCAAATTTAATTCTGTACTATTCCAGTAATTTGTCTCATAAATACTTCTTGAAGTGGTGAAATACTTTCGGTTATAGAAATAAAACTTATGTATTCATGACCTACATATGATTTCATCTTCTTGGAAGTCAAAGGACTCTTCAGTGTTTATGCTACTGAAATAAATCTGCTATAGGTATTTTTATAAAGGTTGTTAGTACAAGTGACACTGTTGGAACTAGCACTATTATTTGTTGTATATTTCCTGCAATCACTTTTTATGCAGTTTTCTTAGTTATTTTAAATAAATAGATGCCAGTTTTTCTCACTAATATCTACCTTCATTTCTCTGAAACGTCATAATTTGATAAATGGTATGCAGTGTTAATGTGATCTGATGGCTAGGAAAAAGGCATGGGGGCATGTCAGTCAAAATGGGCTTCAAATCAGTACTGAAGGGACAGTTGTGAATCCTATACAACGTTGAGACAGGGGCATGGATTTAATGATTACACAAGACCGTGTTTCCCCAATGAATCATGCCTTTAAAAATATATTTTCTCCTACTCTGAGTATGTCTAGTGACAATTATTTTATCTTGCCCCTGTGGAAAGCCCTGCTTCTATCTGGACCATTAACTGAGAAACGTCACATTTTAGTTATAAATGAAATTATTTTCAAACCTTATAGCAATGTGGATTGCTACTTTAACAAAAATGCTTGTTGAAGTAAAAGATAAAGACATTTTGTGGAGTTTCATGTGTAGTGACTTCACTGAGGATTGTCTTTGCATCTCTGCACTAGGAAAATCTAATGGTGTGAGAATAAGCCAATTGAATAGGTACTTAAAAGAATAAAATAAAAAGAGGTTCGTGCTAATCATGAGCCTTTGTGTGTGTGAATGTGTGTGTACATTGGGATTGGTTTATAAACTAGAACAATTTGTCAGGTATCAGGGACTACTATTTTTCTCCACAGTAAAATTACAACAATTCGCAATATAATATGGAAGACTGTCTTATGACATTCAAATGCAATTAATATTCACCTAGTCAACTGATAATTTTGAGCCCCTACTGATGCTGGGGGAAAGGGTGTGGGTGTAAATGTATATAAAATATGGACCCTTCCTTGAAAGAATTCACAGTCTAATGAAGATTACATGTTTAAAAATAAAATCACATTTAGGACTCATCTTTTTTTCAACATTATGTACTAGAATATAGAATAGGATTGTTGAATCTTTTAATAATCAGATTTAAA
Source organism: Ovis aries (assembly GCF_016772045.2). NCBI lineage: Eukaryota > Metazoa > Chordata > Mammalia > Artiodactyla > Bovidae > Ovis > Ovis aries. The sequence continues at coordinate 47,207,247 of NC_056054.1, read as the reverse complement.
ATATCCTTTTTTCAAAGGAACTTTAAATGCTTGCTTCTATAAACCTAGTAGCATAGCTTTCACCCAATCACCGCAAGGACAACAACAGAACACTGTCTATTCTATACGCTTAGTATTGGCCTCAAGATCAATAATAAGATTGTAAAATGGTTCCACTGGTTCTCTCTGGAGATCATTTTTTTTCCCTGTAGACTTGGCCAAAGAAAAGAAACTCAGACTTTTGTTAGACGAGTTCTAGAACAATTTAAGAACTTCTGCTATTAAAGTCCCATCTTGATTAAGGAAATCTGACCTACCTAAGGTAGATCTGAATTACTTTAGTGTTGGAGGGGGCATCTTCCAAATACTCAGTTGGTATAACTGACTAAGAAATGAAAGGTAACTCCTGGTTTGGAGAAGAGATGAGAATTGGACTTTTCTATGAAGTCCAATACACTAGAGGTTAGATCAGGTCAAAGATTTAAAATACATCAAAGACCATGCAGAAGTCACACGCTTTCTTTTAAAACGTATATTTTTTCAATATTGTACATATTACATAGTCATTAGAGATTATCTAGAAAATAGAGAAACATAAAAAAGTCACTGACATTTTCAACAACCAAAGATAATCATTATTCATATTAAATCTACCTTTAGAATTATATGTTAATAATCCCTCTTGGGAAAATATTTCTCATATTTTGTTTATGTACAGCAAGGCCAGGAGGAGGTGAGTGGTGGGTGAGCAAGAGAAGCTTCATCTATATTTACAGCTGCTCCCATTGCTCCCATTACCACATTATCACAATGTAATAATAATAGAAATAAAGTGTACAATAAATGTAATGCACTTGAATCATCCCAAAACCATCCTCCTACCACAGTCTGTGGAAAAGTTGTCTTTCACAAAACCCATCCCTATGCCTTAAATGTTGAGGACCACTGATGCACAATATTCATGATTTCAATAATATATCACATCCTACATTGATATGCCATAGATTTTGCTGTGCTCTGAATTCATTACAGAAAGATATCTTGCTGGTAAAAATCATAATGTATATAAAATTCCAATGAGTTCCTAAAAAGTTTGAAAATAAACAGAAAATATAAATTTATTCATTTAAAAACAATTCAATTCCAGGCTTATATTAATCAATGAGAATGCAAAGCAAAAGGACTGTCCAGGCTGAGACAACTGTGTTCATTAATGGGGCTGAGGATTTGGAGTTCAGAGATATGAGCTTGAGTCTTGAGTCCATTGAATGACTCTGTTATCTTGAGCACGTTAGTGGCTCTTGCTCAGCCTCAATTCCACCATCTGTAAAGTAGGAGAAATAATAATGCTTGCCTAAAAACTTGTGAAAATTAGGTGATATAATGTACATGGAGTTGTGCTATAAACTTGAAGTTGCTGATTGAATGATGATAGCCCATACTTTAGTAGTTGAACTTAAAATTTAGCTCTTAAATTTAATCCTTAAAATTGAGTAATAGTTCTACCTGTCATTGCACAGAGCCTAACTTGAATTAATACTACCAACAAGGCCTGTCTTCCAAGTTAAAAAATTCAGTGGTGGTTTTGATGCTCAGATTTGAACATCAGTAAATGCAAGTAACGACTGAGCGACTAAAGTGAACTGAACTGAACTGAAATGCAAGTAACAGCCTTGAATGAAGGTTTACTTTATTTTTCCATAATAATGATTGTTCACACCTTTAAATATATGTACCACTGAATATAGTTTAGTTAATGTAAATAGTGTCAGACTAATTGACATTAGCAATTCCTCATTAGGCTAGCTTACACAGTGAAACAGTGAAATGTCTACATGGATGATTGAATTTTTGAATTAAGTCTTTTTCATACCTCTCCCAGTCTTGATATAGCAATAGTGAATTCTGCTGTGATCAGATTAGAGTTTGTAGAGTTGAGAAGAGCTACTGATTGTATGAAGTATCTAACATCTACATCTCTTGTGATGTGGATTATAGCATGACATCTGCCCGTGAATAGTACACAGACTAAGTATGGGAGCATTATACTTTCCTATCTCTGTGACAATCTCATATTCTCTTTGACAACTCAAATAAATTTGACAAAGACATAGCCTCAAACCATATTATAAGCCTCTTGAATGGAGAAAATGGGAGGTAATGAGATTTTTATCCTATATCCTTGTATTATGCAGTTGTCACTGTAATGAAAGATTCCAGAAAACTGTTCGTGGTGTAATTTAGAAAGTTTACTGCGGTACAGTTGGAGCCAATTGTATAAATAATATCTAAGTTGGGGAGAGCCTTAACCTTCTTTGTGTTTTTGTCAGACTACTTTTGTTGTAAGCCTACCCTGCATCCATTGGGGGACCTTGCACTACCATCTGGTCTCAGAGTTTTCTGCTCCTGGAATGTTATATCAGCCTCTCTAATCTCTCTCATCCGCTTCTTACCAAGGACCTCCCTTATCTGACAGGGCACAAGGAATAATGCCTTTTTTTCCTCAGGAGGTACTGCAAGCCTTCTCTTTCTTCTAAGTTCTGTTAATCCTCATTTCTGTCCTTTCAACACTTATCTTTTAACACTAACCAAATACTAAAATTTATAAATAACTTTCAACAACCAATAAATAAGGCTTATCTTGGCTAAGTGAACAAAAGTAAAAAGTTTACACTGTTCTTTTTTGGGTCATTTTATTCTTTGCCATAAGGTTATCATTCAGCTCTGTGAAAGTATCAAAAATGCAAGCTTATTCAAGACTTTCTTCTTCCAGTGAAAGTAAAAGTAGCTCAGTCATGTCTGACTCTTTGCGACCCCAAGGACTATACAGTCCATGGAATTCTCCAGGCCAGAATAGTGGAGTGGGTAGCCTTTCCCTTCTCCAGAGGATCTGCCCAACCTAGGGATTGAACTCCGGTCTCCTGTACTGCAGGCGGATTCTTTACCAGCTGAGCCACAAGGGAAGCCCAAGAATACTGGAATGCATAGCCTATCCCTCCTCAAGAGGATCTTTCCCAACCAGGGTCTTCTGCATTGCAGGCAAGTTCTTTACCAACTGAGCTATCAGGGAAGCCAAGTATGTAACTGTATTCTTTACTTTTTAATTATTCCTTATTGTAGAAGATTAATTTCTGGGATATAATTTTATTGATATTCTTGAAGTATTTTGGAAAGGAAAAGAAATTTACAGGAAAGAATGGTAAATTTATTTACTCAATAAATTTATACAGGACACTTTATTAGGCCCATTCTAGGCACTATGGACACAAAAATGAGTAAGACATTTGTCTCTGCCTGAAGCTTCCCAGTTTCTTTGGAAGAAAAAAGATCGTATAAACAGGAAGATAAGTACGGGTTATATTCAAACATTTGAGGAGCACAGTTATGTTTAGGAAGGTCAGGGAAAGGCTTTTCAGAGGTACAGGAACAGAAGTTTAAATAACCAGAGTCTGGCAGGTAGAAAAAAACAGGAGTAAATTCATTCTTCCCTGGTGACTCAGATGGTAAAGAATCCACCTGCAATGTGAGAGACCTGGGCTGGATCCCTGTGTTGGGAAGATCCCCTGGAGGAGGCATGGAAACACACTCCAGTATTTTTACTTGGAAAATCCCCATGGACAAAGGAGCCTAGTAGGCTACAGTCCATGGAATTCTCCAGGCCAGAATACTGGAGTAGGTAGCCTTTCCCTTCCTCATGGAGATCTTCCCAAACCAGGGACTGAAACCAGGTATCCTTCATTGCAGGTGGGATTCTTCACCAGTTGAGTCACCAGGGAAGCAAGTGACTAAGCACCACACAGTCGTTCTAAGTGCAGAAGGGTGCTACCCTGTGTCTGTTCAAGGAACTGTGTGTAAAGTCAGGTGATTGCAGAAGAGACAGATCATCTTGTTCATGATCTCATGTGCTGAACAAAGAGGCTTGAATTTTATACAGTGTTTGGACCCAAGAAGTGTTTTATATCAATGTACATGTATAAAGATATCTCTGGAAATAGGTCAAAGGGTAGATGGAGGTGGAACAGTCTCTGCAGGGAGATTAGTCAGGATGATAGTACAAAATATAACAGGCTCCGAGGAGTCACATATAGTGACTGAAGAGGTTATAACATAGAAAGACTGAGTAGGAGATGTCCATAGTCATAAAGCCAATAAGCTGGTGTAACTTTTATTTTCAATGATCTTCAAGTCTTTTTGAACATTTATTTATATTTAGAATAGAAAAAGATCATATTTTATATATGAACTTAATTAATTTCAAACTAAATACTAGGATGAAATTAATTTGATGATCAAAAAGGTAAGCATATTATACAGCCTGATTTTATAGATTATACCTTTGGGACAAAATTCCTAAATGGGATTTTGTAATACAGACCAAGCTTGAAGCTATTGATTAAATAGATCTTTCTATCTGGGGCTTCATAAGGCTCGGATATACAGTGCATTTTACTATAATGAGGGAGTAAAAGAAAAATAATAACTGAAGATAATGTTAAAAAGTGACAATGTCTCTATTCAGCAATATGATGCAAGACAATCAGAAAAAGTAAAAAGGCAAACTAGAGTTTTGTAGAAGGTATTTATAATACACATATCCAAGAAAGGACTTACATCTTGAAAATATCAAAAGTTCCTATAAACAGTAAGATTAAGGCAGACTATGAAATAAAGAAACAGGTTTAAAAATATGAATATGCACAAAAGAGCATATCAAAATAGTCAATAAATGTATGAAAAAACATTCAATGGCCTTAGTCATCAGGCAAATGCAAATTAAAATCACAATTTGAAACCTCTCCAGACCCATCAAAATGGGTTGGCTAGAATCAAACTGCAATTTTAGACCCTTGGATTAGAGTGTAAAATGAGACAGGCATTTGGGAAAACTGTTAGACAAAATCAACTAAGCTAAACACATTCCTACCCTGCTGCTGCTGCTGCTAAGTTGCTTTAGTAGTGTCTGACTCTGTGCGACCCCATGGACTGCAGCCTACCAGGCTCCTCCGTCCATGGGATTTTCCAGGCAAGAGTACTAGAGTGGGTTGACATTGCCTTCTCCGATTCCTACCTATGACCTAGCAATTCCATTTCTAGGTATACCTACAGAAATGAAGACATATGTTCATCAAAAGTTATATATAAGAGTGTACAAAGCTGTATTATTCATAATAGGCCAAATCTAGAAACAACACAAATGTCCATCAGCAGAATAAATAAGTTGTGACATATTTATACAATAGAATGGATATATAAGATGAGCAATGAGAATAAATGAACTGCAGCTACACATATCATTATTGTTATAAACATAATACTGAATGAAAATATCAGACACAAAAGAATATATATTGTTTGATTCCATTTATTTAAAGTTAAAATATTGCCACAGTAGGAAGTTAACACAGTGATTACTCTTAGGAATTTGCTCAGTTACTATAAGGGGAACAGGGTGGCTTCAGGAGTGCATTCTGATCTGGGTATATTTCCTTTGTGAAAATTCATCACACTCTACAGTTATAATTTATGCAAATTTCTGATCTATTTCAATTGTAAGTTTATATCGAGAGTATAAAGGAATATGAATCACCAGATTCTATTATGAACATACAAGGGCCTAATATTGTCATCTTTAATTAAAATCTAAGTATGTCAGCTAAAGTTGTTAGTTACTTAAATTGGTCATAGTGACATAATGCATGTAACCATGTCAGTTTTGAATTATGTCCCCTTCTTAATAATATTGTGTGCAATTCTTAAAAGTCAATCTTGTCAAAAATAATTCGTTTTACTTTCTCAAAATCATGAGCACATTGTAGAGGCTTGTCTCCTGATTTTGTGAAACAACTCTCTGTTTGATGACATTTAAGAAAATATAGCTTTTTCATTCTAAAACAACACAAAACCTCCCCAGCTCTGTTTTCCTGAGACATTTGTCTCAAAACAAACTAAACAAATCTATTTGATACACAACTGATTTGAAATGGCTCCTATTCCCTCTTCCTCACGGTTTTCTGTGGAATGATTTCCAATGAGTTCATCTCAAATGAGACAGCAATGGCTTTGATAAAGAGAAAAATATCCTCTAATGTGGTCATAGATGCCCTAAAGTCCACATAAAGTCTTCTATGCTGATAACTCTTTACAATAACATGATTCTAATTTTATATTCTGATTGGTCTTGACTATTTTAAAACAATAATAGTGTTCCTTTTAGTGCTACTTTGATAAAAACCTTATAAAGGATAATCTAACAAGCAATGTAGAAACATAATAGATAATTTGAAGATAAAGATTGATATGGCATATTTTTGTCTTTTTTCATCCCTTTCCAATTCTTACAACAGAAATCTAGGAAATTCAGTGACAGAGGATTTGCATCACAGAATCACATCAAATAGAAATTTTATTCCATTGTTCTTGGGACATATGTCCAGAAAGTCCCATGACCATGACTGCAACATCAGACTTGCCTATTTGCTCTCCCATACATCCCGTTCAAGAAGTCAACCACTTGAGAGAACATAAAAATAAGCATATTGGGGTTTTCTATTTTTCTATAAAGCCATATATATTTTCCAGGTCTTCTTTCCCCAGTATCATAAATTGAATTCCTGTCAAACCTCCTCGGTTTAGATTGAAGTTCCTTGTTTTAAGAACTTTTTTCTAAAGTCAGAACACTCAGGAGTCAGTGTGTCAGACCCCAAGCAGATCATTTACCCTGTGTCCAGTCATCATTTCTAGTTGTTTTTTTATGATACATCCAACCTCCTTCTCTAAAGACATAAATTTAGAAATGTCTTTATCTCTAACATTAGAGATGTCTTTATGTCTCACTAATGCAACTAACTTCAAATGCAACAATATGCAGAGATCTTTATTTCCAGAGTTGCATTTTGTTGTTGTTCAGTCGCTAAGTCGTGTCTGACTCTTTGCAAGCAACCCCACGGTCTGCAGCATTCCAGATTTCCCTGTCTTTCACTATCTCCATGGAGTTTGCTCATGTCCATTGAGTTGGTGATGCTATCTAACAATCTCATCCTCTGCTGCTCTCTTCTTTTGCCTTCAATCTTTCCCAGCATCAGAGTCTTTTCCAGTGAGTCGGCTCTTCACATCAGGTGGCCAAAGTATTGGAGCTTCAGCTTTAGCATCAGTCCTTCCAGTGGATATGCAGGATTGATTTCCTTTAGGATTGACTGGTTTGATTTCTTTGCAGTCCAAGGGACTCTCAAGAGTCTTCTCCAGCACCACTGTTTGAAAATATCAATTCTTTGGTGTTAAGCCTCCTTTATGGTCCAACGCTCACATCTGTACATGACTACTGGAAAAACCATAGCTTTGACTTACACGGACCACTGTCAGCAAAGTGGTCTCTGCTTTTTAACATGCTGCCTTGGTTTGTCGTTGCTTTCCTTCCAAGGAGCAGTGTCTTTTAATTTCATGGCTGCAGTCACCATTTGCAGTGATTTTGGAGCCCAAGAAAATAAAATCTGTCACTGCTTCCACTTTTTCCCCTTCTACTTCCTATGAAGTGATAGGACCAGATGCCATGATCTTAGTTTTTGAATGTTGAGTTTTAAGCCATCTTTTCCACTCTCCTCTTTCACCTTCATCAAGAGGCTTTTTAGTTCCCCTTTGCTTTCTTCCATCAGAGTGGTATCACCTGCATATCTGAGGCTGTTTATATATGTCCCAGCAATCTTGATTCTAGCTTATGATTCATCTAGCCTGCATTTTGAATGATTTACTCTGCATGTAAGTTAAATAAGCAAGGTTATAATATACCACCTTGACATACTTCTTTCCCAATTTTGAACCAGAGCTCTATAGAGAATTCTGAATTTCTCTAATTGTATCATAACATCATCTACAATCTTTGCATTAAGATAGTTTTGGTAGTTTAAGCCAATTTAAAAAAATTATATTTAACCTGTGTCTGAACTTTATGTTTGTACTTTCTCCTTGACTTATTGTAGTTTCTGAGAAGACAAGGTTTTAGCTTTTCCTCATGATAAGTCATTAACCCCACTAGAGTTTAAATGGGCAGGCTAGTAGCATCAAGCCTGGATAACCTTATAAGGGGGATGTTGGTACTGCTACTATCATTTCCAATTTTTCTCAGAAACCAGAAGTGTTTGTGAGAATCATTTTACCTGTACGTTACAATTATGCATTGTATGTGTACAGTGCAGAAATGTAGACTCCATGAAGGGCAGAGATTCTGTTCATTTACCTGTCTGGGTTTTAGTATTTCTGATGCTTAAAATAGTGTTCAGCACATGGTAGCTGCTCAAAACATATTTTTTGAGTTCATAAATATTACTGTGTTATATTTGTTCCTTTTGGGCAAAAAGAGTGTTTTATATTGTACTTTACACAGCATATTATTTAAATGCATATTGCTTTTGGATGAAAATATATGACTGTCTAAACCAGGAACCACAAACTTTTTATGAAGGGCCAGATAGTGAAGTGTTTTGGCTTGTGGGTCTTATGGTCTCTCTTAAAAATATTCAATTCTGCTGTAGTTGTAGCTCAAAAGTAGCCACAGATAAAATGTAAATGAATAAATAGGCAGCCAATTACCCATCACATGTTTTTATATGGTCCTTAACCAAAAAGGGCTTTTAGATTTTTAAATGGTTTTTAAAAAGCAAAAGTCCCATGACACTTGAAAATTATGTAAAATTAAAATTTTATTTTAAATCCCTTATGACTATACAGTGGAAGTGAGAAATAGATTTAAGGGACTATATCTGACAGAGTGCCTGATGAACTGCGGATGGAGATTCGTGACATTGTACAGGAGACAGGAAGCAAGACCATCCTCAAGAAAAAGAAGTTCAAAAAAGCAAAATGGCTGTCTGAGAAGGCCTTACAAATATCTGGGAAAAGAAGGGAAGCAAAAAGCAAAGGGGAAAAGGAAAGATATACCCATTTGAATGCAGAGTTCCAAAGAATAGCAAGGAGAGAAAGAAAGCCTTCCTCAGTGATCAGTGCATGGAAATAGAAGAAAACAATAGAATGGGAAAGACTAGAGATCTCTTCAAGAAAATTAGAGATACCAAGGGAACATTTCATGCAAAAGTGGCTCAATAAAGGACAGAAATGGTAGGGATCTAACAGTAGCAAAAGATATTAAGAAGAGGTGGCAAGAATATACAGAAGAACTGTACAAAAAAGATCTTCAGGACCCAGATAATCACGATGGTGTGATCACTCACCTAGAACCTGGAAGTCAAGTGGGCCTTAGGAAGCATCACTATGAACAAAGCTAGTGGAGGTGATGGAATTCCAGTTGAGCTATTTCAAATCCTGAAAGATGCTGCTGTCAAAGTGCTGCACTCAATATGCCAGCACATTCGGAAAACTCAGCAGTGGCCACAGGACTGAAAAAGGTCAGTTTTCATTCCAATCCTCAAAAAAGGCAATGCCAAAGAATGCTCAAACTACCGCACAATTGCACTCATCTCACATGCTAGTAAAGTAATGCTCAAAATTTTCCAAGCCTGGCTTCAGCAATACGTGAACCTTGAACTTCCAGATGTTCAAGCTGGTTTTAAAAAAGGCAGAAGAACCAGAGATCAAATTGCCAACATCTGCTGGATCATCAGAAAAGCAAGAGAGTTCCAGAAAAATATCTATTTCTGCTTTATTGACTATGCCAGAGCCTTTGACTGTGTGGATCACAATAAACTGGAAAATTCTGAAAGAGATGGGAATACCAGACCACCTGACCTGCCTCTTGAGAAACCTGTATGCAGGTCAGGAGGCAACAGTTAGAACTGGACATGGAACAACAGACTGGTTCCAAATAGGAAAAGGAGTACGTCAAGGCTGTATACTGTCACCCTGCTTATTTAACTTCTATGCAGAGTACATCATGAGGAATGCTGGGCTGGAGGAAGCACAAGCTGAAATCAAGATTGCTGGGAGAAATATCAATAACCTCAGATATGCAATGATACCACCCTTAGGGCAGAAAGTGAAGAGGAACTAAGAAGCCTCCTGATGAAAGTGAAAGAGGAGAGTGAAAAAATTGGCTTAAAGCTCAACATTCAGAAAACAAAGATCATGGCATCCAGTCCCATCACATCATGGCAAATAGATGGGGAAACAGTGGAAACAGTGGCTGACTTTATTTTGGGGGGCTCACAAATCACTGCAGATGGTGATTGCAGCCATGAAATTAAAAGACGCTTACTCCTTGGAAGGACAGTTATGACCAACCTAGATAGCATATTAAAAAGCAGAGACATTACTTTGCCAACAAAGGTTCGTCTAGTCAAGGCTATGGTTTTTCCAGTGGTTATGTATGGATGTGAGAGTTGCACTATAAAGAAAGCTGAGTGCTAAAGAATTGATGCTGTTGAACTGTGGTGTTGCAGAAGACTCTTGAGAGTCCCTTGGACTGCAAGGAGATCCAACCCGTCCATCCTCAATGAGCTCAGTCCTGGGTGTTCATTGGTAGGCGTGATTTTGAAACTGAAACTCCAATACTTTGGCCAACTGATGCGAAGAGCTGACTTATTTGAAAAGATCCTGATGCTGGGAAAGATTAAGGGCAGGAGGAGAAGGAGATGACAGAGGATGAGATGGTTGGATGGAATCACCGACTCAATGGAAATTGGTTTTTCTGGACTCCAGGAGTTGGTGATGGACAGGGAGGCCTGCGTGCTGTGATTCATGGGGTCACAAAGAGTTGGACATGACTGAGCGACTAAACTGAACTGAAAATTTTATTGGAACATAGACATACTCATTGATTTTTATGTTGTCTATTAAAGCATTTGGGTTCTACCGGCAGAGTTGAGTACTTGCAACTGTTAAGCAAATTGTATTGCAGAACCTTTGAAAAGCCTAGAAATGATGGGAAATTTGTCCTCACATTCACTGATTATAGCAATCTCCATATCTTGAAATGCGTAAGAAGTTGAAAACTTTTGATCTGGGGAGTTGAGATTCCTATAATTAAACTTAGTAATGACATAAGAAAAAGAATAAGATATTTTATTCCACACCTGCTGTTGAGAATATGTAAATATAGTACAACATTCTCAAGTTACTGATAATTATTGATTCAAGAATCAAATGCATAAATGATGTTCCCAGGTGATGTTCAAGGATCTCATAAATCAATAGGGCTAGGCTGCTCATCTCTCTATTAACTTTACAACAATTCTCTAAAACAGAAATTGAAATTATTCACTTTTATCCTCCTAAACAGTTGAAAGTGCTAATGAAAAAATATAGAAACTGTGTACATCAGTTGATCAAGTATTGGCTATAGATTACCATCTTATATGAACTGTAAACATCAAATAAGCATTACTAAGTCCACTGGAAAAAAGTAGACTAATGTATGTTTCTCAACAGTTATAAAATACCGTTAGAATTAGATGAAATATTTGCAAGGAATACAAAAAGTGAGCTTTTTCCAATTAGAATGCAAGCTTCACAAGAACAGGCCCTATAAAATTGAATTAAAAAATTAATGAATGATGCTCATGAAGCCATTCATTCATTCATTTATTCATTCAAGCATTTGATCAACAAATATGCTCTGATGGCTATTTTGCACCAAGTGCTGTGGGCACGCGAAGAAAGATGAGAAACTGTCTCTGCCCCTCAGAAACATTTCAACTGGATAGATATAATTAATAAAAGTGAATCTAATAAAAGGTTTTAATATTAACTTAAAATAGAACGCATTTGAAGGCAATGACTTTTTAAGTACCTAATAAGTAATACAGGAAATAAAGGCTGGGACAGTTGTGTGGAGGAAAGGATTTCTGAGATCTCACGTGGCTGGTGAAGTCTTCCTCATAGAGAAGAGGCTTACAAAGGAATTTCAAGGGTAGATAAACACCCAGTAAATATTGGATGCATAAATAAATAACTCTTAGGAATTTACAGAGCTGTAAAGAAAGGACATAGAAGGTAAAATTGCCAGCTTTCTGGACCCTGTCCCTAGATCCAATCAGGAAGTTCAAGGCAAACAAACATCCACGTCATGGCAGAAGTCATCAGTTCTGTCCTCTGTCCACCTGTCTCCCACAGCTGACAGCCTTGAGTGTACAGATCACAGGTTAACCTGAACACAGTAGGGTCCTGAACAGAGGCAGGGAAAAGGAACAAAGGACTTTCTCTGAAAGCTCAGACCCTTTAACATGTAGGAAGATACAGTTCACAGTAACCCTCAATGGTTTCTGACAAAAGGTAGGAGTCAGTTATAACTTTCTACCAAAACAGTGACCAGAAGAAGGATTCTTGGTGTTGTCCTGGAACTGCCACACCTTTTCTAACCATGGCTAATTCCCTCTACCCTGGTTTACTGCCCCTGCAATTTTAAAAGTCTGCTATGGTCGTACCATATGAGGTTAACTATTTAATAACAGCTAATTCTTCCCATGTTGCTTAGAGAAGATAAAAAGAAGCATATAATATCCAGCTTTTTTTTTATAAAAGTGATTTTAAACAAAGTATTTTCAAATATTTCATATTTGAATGGTCATATAACAAGAAGAATTACTATTAATATTTGCTAATGCATTTGTATACAAGTGATTTTTCTCAAGGTAAATAATGGAAATGTGTTTCCTAACATGGTAAATCATAGTTTTTATGATTCAGTTTCTTTTATAGGATATAATAGTCAGCAATTTAAAAAAAAATACAGACATACATGTACTCATTTTGGTTACCATTTGACGTATTTACCAAACGTCAACCATGTGCTAAGTATGGAGACTCTCCAGTGTTGTATAATTTAGATTCCCATCTTCAAGGATCAGAAAGTACAAAATATATGGGCAGGATAAAACAGTCTTTTGTAATTTTGCAGTATTTTTCCTCTCTGATTGGACTGTCTTTTTTTGTAAATGCTTGTCTCTGTTTGTGTTCTTAGTAATTTATTAACACATGTAGCAATTTGAGTTACCTCTTGGCATATTTACCAAATACCTTGTGCTTCCATGGAAGTATTCAATAATAGATAATATAGATTCTCATCTTCATGGAGCTAAAAATCTAATATAGGTAATAATATGCATTCAGATACCTATGCTACTGAGCAGAATGGGAATCCTTACCAAAAAAAAAAAAACAAAACTGTGATCACTAAAGTAAAATCCGGTTCTATTACTATTGCACTGACCTCTGCTCATCTCCCAGCCTCAGTTCATGCACTTGTGCTCATCAGAGTTCACTAGGTTCTTTTGATGCTGAGAGTCAGAACTGACACATTGTCATTTCTCTCAGGTCATTGACTAAAGCAAGTCTCATAGCTGAACCAAAGTCATGAGACAGAAGTACATACTACCCACAGTGGGAGGCTCTGAAAGTACATGGCAAAGGGTATAGGTACAGGGAGGGTAAAGAACTGGGCCAGTAATACAATCACCACACCAGACTAGGTGTAAATTTATATGATTGTGTGCCCTTATTCTGATGCTTTTCTGTACTTTGCCACACTGATTTCAAAATAGCTCTAATCCTCACTTTACTTCTGAATAACTGTTGATCGCACAGCACACTGGTCATGTGGTTGACCACAGTTCCAGATAGTGCTGCACATTTTGCCAGGAAAAAGTGTATTATGACCTCTCGTGTATGATAATGATTTTGGACCTATGTCTCCAATATTTGACTAGAGGTACCTGGAAACATGTCTTCCAAGAGGCATTCATTTGTGATGACCTGAATAGCCTCACCTAAACCTCTGCACATAGTGAGCACTCTATCAATTCTATCTCTTAACTGACTGCTTTTCCCATTTCAGAAGATAGGTGACCAGTATGTTTCCATGTGACCAGTATGTTTCCATGATTCTGCTCATAGGGAAGCACTAATATTCAAAACCTCACTAAGCTGCTCACCTGCGTCAGCTAGGCTGGTTGAGGTTGTACGGCCAGTCAAATTCAGACACAGTAAGATTTGAGACCTACCTTCCTAGCAACTCCAGGCCATGTTGTTTACTATTGGTACCCAAACTGCCCTGAAATGGTAAGATTCTAAACGATTCATCAATATCCTTTTCTGAATAAAATCCTTATCTAAGAATCTTGTAACAACAGCATTTTTAAAAAGTAGTAAGAATTGACCTCAACATGTAAATTATTATAGATTTCTTTTCATATATCAGAGACCAGCTATATTTTCGTGTGATGGAAATAAATATAAATTATATTTTAGAAATAGATCTCTAATCCAAATAGAGTCATATTCACCAAATAGCAACCACTTAATTGCTTAATCACAGGTTCTCGTTGTTGGCAATTAGTCCAGAATTACACCAGACAAGTAATGCTCATGAGAATTTACTGATAATTCAGTATTTCTCAGTCAGTCAGTCAGTTCAGTCGCTCAGTCGAGTCCAACTCTTTGTGACCCCATGAATCACAGCACACCAGGCCTCCCTGTCCATCACCAACTCCTAGAGTTCACCCAAACTCATGTCCATCGAGTCAGTGATGCCATCCAGCCATCTCATCCTGGGTCGTCCCCTTCTCCTCCTGCCTCCAATCCCTCCCAGTATCAGGGTCTTTTCCAATGAGTCAACTCTTCGCGTGAGGTGGCCAAAGTATTGGAGTTTCAGGTTCAGCATCAGTCCTTCCAATGAACACCTAGGACTGATCTCCTTCAGGATGGACTGGTTGGAACTCCTTGCAGTCCAAGGGACTCTCAAGAGTCTTCTCCAACACCACAGTTCAAAAGCATCAATTCTTCAGTGCTCAGCTTTCTTCACAGTCCAACTCTCACATCCATACATGACCACTGGAAAAACCATAGCCTGGACTAGATGGACCTTTGTTGGCAAAGTAATATCTCTGCTTTTGAATATGCTATGTAGGTTGGTCATAACTTTCCTTCCAAGGAGTAAGCGTCTTTTAATTTCATGGCTGCAATCACCATCTGCAGTGATTTTTAGCAGTTGTGTTAATCAGCTAACAAAATGCATTAATTTATTTGTAGAATAAAGTGCAATATATTTTGGCACTCAGTCACTCAAAAATATTTAGTACCTACTGGGATATGACACAGTGGTGGGTAGTGTAGGTGAAACAGTTGTAGGACGACTGATACCAGTTCCCAATCGGCTAACAAACCAGGGAACAGAACGATGCAGGAAGCACTAAATTTCCTAAGAAATGAACAGAGGTGCTAAGGAAATCTATACAAGGAAAAGTAAGAATCTCTCAGTCAGCATCCTATTTAGGACCTTTAATGAAGCATGGTAAGGTAAGCATATGGCATCTGTGTTGAGTGGAGTATTGAGTGGATTTTTAAATTTATTGAGAGAAAAGGTAACATAATGAAATTCCATTCAAGTCCTCGAAACCCAACCAATAAATTATAGTCATACTTTACACTTCTGCTCCTTCCTCCAAAGTTACTTTTCCTACCACCCTTTCTCAATTTTTTTCTTCTGTAAAATGAGCTGATCTTCTAATATACTGTGCCCTACTCAAAATCAATTACAGCCCTGTATAGTGCTTGAAAGACATGATTAATTGAAGCGATTTGGAGAAGAATAAAAGCAGTGATAGAAAATGGAATCAGGAGTTAAGTTTCCAGAAAATGGAAATTGGGGATTTCTATAGGGGAACTTTACTTTTAGTGTGAATTTGAGGCTATGAATAGTGAACATCTAGCTATTTGCTGGTTAGGGCAGGACAAAAAGAAACATAGTCTAGCTAGACATATAAGTTAGCACCTATCCACATGTGTTCGTGCCTCTACAACCTACTCTTCCTATGTGCATACCAAAAACAGCCCAGGTTTCCATGCATCGTCACTAGCCAGGGACACCTGCCCATATTCTGCATCAGCATATTCAGATTATAGCCATAATAGCATCCAGGGGGACAAGATGCTCTCTCAAGAGTACCTGGCCCCATTTCACTTGTGACAGTCTCTACAAGATGTCTAGGCTCCACTGACAATTAGAGTTATGACCTTGGATTGAAACTAATTCATCACAGTACCCTAATCCAGGACCATGTTTTGTCTGTTGCTCCAAACCAGTACAAAATACTATTGTGCCTGTGTACTTTTTCAGCATAAAAACCCTTTACAAACCCTTTAGTTTATTGCCCTAAAAGTAGTTCTTCATCCTCCTTTTCCTTGGGATAAGAAAGCAATTATATCTGTTTAGTGAGTTTATTAATATGCAAAGCAATTATTTCTGCACTGCAAAGGATGCTAGGATTCATTACATTTGAAGTATCATTATAATCTGATAGAAATGCTTCACAATAAGCAAATATTCTAGGAGTTGGGATGTAAGTACAGATGTACCTTTCAAAGAAGCTGTTCTAAATACCTCTGCATAAGATCCAGTAATTCTTGGTACAAAACTTAACAACAGATCTAAGAACACCTGTTATTTTTTCATTTGAATACCACTAAGCTCAGCAGCCTTTGACTCAGGGCTTATAAACTGTATTTATGCATTCTCAAATCTATCCAAACAGCGTACGTAGATTGATCTTACAGTATTACTATTGAAACTCTCAACAAGCATAATTTGGTAGGTAGCTGGTTTGATGGAGAAGGCAATGGCAACACACTCCAGTACTCTTGCCTGGAAAATCCCATGCACAGAGGAGCCTGGTAGGCTGCAGTCCATGGGGTCGCTAAGAGTTGGACACAACTGAGCAACTTCACTTTCACTTTTCACTTTCATGCATTGGAGAAGGACATGGCAATCCACTCCAGTGTTCTTGCCTGGAGAATCCCAGGGATGGGGGAGCCTGGTGGGCTGCCGTCCATGAGGTCACACAGAGTCAGACACAACTGAAGCGACTTTGTAGCAGAAGCAGCAGCAGCTGGTTTGAACCATGGATTGGCAGCTTTTGGTAATAGAAGTAGATGAAAGAACCAGATCCATCAGATCATGCAGGTCCTGTGAGAAAGCATCTCTAGATAAAAGTTTATTGCCAATAGTGTGAATTCTTAAGAAGCCTCTGAAAGGCAATGTTGCTTCAGGAAATGTGTGTTCATTATAGATTGTCTTTCCTGACTTAAAGAAAAAAAATCACAATTCTCTTTCTCGATGCCTGACTTGCCTGAAATTTACCATGAGCACTAAGGATACCTCAAACAAACCTTGTAGGCATATCTAACACAAATCCAAATTCAGGCAATTAATTTCCTTGGGGTGGTTAATTACTGATAAATACAGTATGTATGTATACAGTATGTGCCTACTCAGTTGTGTCCAACTCTTTGCAACCCCTCTCTCCATAGAATTTCTCAGGCAAGAATATTGGAGTAGGTTGCCATTTCCTACTCCAGGGGTTCTTCCTGACTCAGGGATTGAATCCTGTGTCTCCTGCACTGACAGGTGGATTCTTTACCACTGTGCCATCTGGGAAGCCTAATGATAAATGGTAGTCAACTAATGGTTAATGATACTTTTTTTCTTTCCAAAGAGTTCATGTTCAATCTGATTTTTCCTTCTCTCCAATTTTCCCAACATTGCTTTGCCAAAAAAGGTCCGTCTAGTCAAGGCTATGGTTTTTCCAGTGGTCATGTATGGATGTGAGAGTTGCACTATAAAGAAAGGTGAGCACGGAAGAATTTATACTTTTGAACTGTGGTGTTGAAGAAGACTCTTGAGAGTCCCTTGGACTGCAAGGAGGTCTAATCCATCCATCCCAAAGGAGATCAGTCTTGGGTGTTCATTGGAAAGACTGATGTTGAAGCTGAAACTCCGATACTTTGGCCGCCTGATGCAAAGAGCTGACTCATTTGAAAAGACCCTGATGCTGGGAAAGATTGAGAGCAGGAGGAGAAGAGGATAACAGAGGATGAGATGGTTCGACGGCATCCCCGACTCAATGGACATGGGTTTGGATGGACTCTGGGAGTTGGTGATGGACAGGGAGGCCTGGCGTGCTGCGGTTCATGAGGTCGCAAAAAGTCAGACACAACTGAGCGACTGAACTGAACTGAATTTTCCCAAAAAGAGAATATAAAATACATAGATAAGCATAACCATTCCCCAAAGCAAAGTGAACAGTTTGTAAACATTCTCAAGAAATTTAGCACAGAATCACTTTAGTTTCTTGACTCACTGATATATTCGCTTTTTAAAAAATTAACATGAATTATGTGACCATTGTTTTATATAGATGAGACTTCGTCAGTTTTATCATCGTCTTTTGGACAACAGTTTTATTAAGATATAACTCATAGCATATAATTCACTTATTAAAAGTGTGCAATTTTATGTTTTTAGTACAGTTGGGCCTTGAACAATGTAGGGATTAGGGTGGCAAATCCCCACCCAACTAAGAATTTGAGGATAAATTTATTATTGGTCCTTTTAACCCCTGGCTCTGCATCCGCAGAGTCAACCAACCACGTGTCATACAGTACTGATTGAAAAGAATCTGTGTATAAGCTAACCCATGCAATTCAAACCCATGTTATGCAAGAGCCAGCTGAACATGTGTCCACAGTTGTGCATCCATCACCACAGTCAATTTTAGCACGTCTTTAGCACTCAATAAAGAAACCCTGTACCTCTAGCTATCACCCCCGCTACACATACCTCCCATCCTTCTCAGCCCTAAGCAAACGCTATTCTTTCTGTCTCTATATACTTGCCTGAAAAGTGAAAATAAAACTTGCTCAGTTATGCCCGACTCTTTGCAACCCCATGGACTATTTCTTCCCTGGAATTCCCCAGGCCAGAACACTGGAGTGGGTAGACTTTCCCTTCTGCAGGAGATCTTCTCACCCCAGGGATAGAATCCAGGTCTCTCACATTGCAGGCGGATTATTTGACCAGCCATTGAAACAGGACTTATTTCTAACTTATTGTCTCATTACTGATTCAACAACCTCAATATGACTTCAATTTTTCAAAAGATATTTCACTAAAAATATTTTTTACTAAAACATATTTTCAGTGGCTTCTATTTGCCTATGAAGTTGTTTTGGAATAGAGAGACCTGCCATGATTATTACCAGTAACAACAAACGTTTAAGCTTGCAGAGAAAGACAATCTCTGTCTGCCATGCACACTGGGTGCCAGGAGCCATATTTCTTTATTACACAGAGAAGATTTTGGGCAGTGTGGGGCGCAATGATTGGTGTCCACTTTGAAGATTTCTTAAAAGCAACTGCTAAAACATATGTCTTACTTGGACTATTACTATGGACTCCTAATTCATCTCTCTAGCTTCCCACATTGCCTCATCTCAATCTACTCTCTCCCACAAACAGCCTGAGTGATATATTTAAAACTTGTCACTCCTCTGGTCAAAGTCCTCCAATAGTTTCCTGTCTCACTGAAAATAAAATCCAAAGTTCCCTGTATAATATTTTGCCTAGTTCTATAACCTTATCTCTTGCAATCACTCTTTCACTGGACTCTCCTAATGTACTCCAGCCATTCTGACTTACTGCTGTTTTTAAAAACACCAAGTATGTGCCTACCTTGGGCATTAGGGCTAATTGGTCCCTCTGTTTAATACAATTTTCCCTCAAATATTTTGATGGCCCATATTGTTACTTTATTCAAATCTCTGGTCGAATATCTCCAAATTCCTGATCCTACATAAAATATCACCCTTCCCTTGCATTCACTTTCTATTCCCTTATCCTATCTTCTTAACACTTGTCACCACCATCTGACCTTTGTTCTCCCTTTCCCTGTCCACATGTAAGTTCCCTGATAGCAAGAAACTTGTTTGTTCACTGCTGAATCCCTAGTGCTTAAGTTGTACTGGAATGACAGTAGGTAATTAACAAATGTCTGTTGAATGAAAGGATGAATGAATGAATAGGTGATTAATTGTACAAATGGGTGAATGAATGAAAGAGAAGAAATATTGATCCTCTTCCCTTCAGATACATACAATACCTCCAAAACAGAAGTATGGAATTTCTATAGGCTCTTCTATTTTTTCTGAGTACAATTCAAAATGATTAACTGTTTTTAGGGCTTCAAATTAGCTTTCAGCCCTAAAATTATTTCTAATATGGTATAATATGAGTTGTTAGGTAAAAAAGAATGCCTGATTTGATTTCAACCTGAAGAAAACTTTGAAAGATTTAAAAGACAAGAGAGGTTTCTAATCCAGACAAGCTAACTGCAAGCCTGGTTTTAGAGCTGGCATTTTATAGTCACTGGATGAAATATTAGAAGCAATGAGGAAGCTTGACCACCAATGTTCTACAGCAGGGTCTTTGGTAGACATTTTTCATTTCTTCTTCTTCCATTATTGCATGTTTCACTAAAAAAATTGGAAGATTATAGCCACTTTTCACTTTATTCAAACTGAATTTTTATGTACTTTAACATTAAATAAACTGGATTCATGATTCATGCTGCTGCTGCTGCTAAGTTGCCGCAGTCATGTCCAACTCTGTGTGACCCCATTGACGGCAGCCCATCAGGCTCCTCTGTCCACGGGATTCTCTAGGCAAGAATACTGGAGTGGGTTTCCATTTCCTTCTCCATTCATGATTTATAGCTGCATCATATTTTCAGATACATTTTATTTTCTTTGAAATCAGTATCTGTGGGTTTTGAGTACATCTAAACAATTCCAGGTAGCATTAATGGTGAAGAACCCATCTTCCAAGGCAGGAGATGTAAGACACGTGGATTCAGTCCCTGGATTGGGAAGATCCCTGGAGAAGGAAATGGCAACTCAGTCCAGTATTCTTGCCTGGGAGATTCAACAGACAGAGGAACCTGGCAGGCTATAGTTGATAGAGCTGCAAAGAGTCAGACATAACTGAAGTGACTTATCATGCAAACAATCCAGAGAATATGTACCTATTGCCTGATTACAAAAAAAAAAAAAAAAGTGATCCTGTTTTTATTCTTATATGAAGACTCACAGCTATAAGAAAGGTACAAAATACACCATTCATGAAAGTTTGTTAAAGTGTGTGAATTATACACTTTCTGTGTTACTGAATTAAAATTTGAATGTTTTATAAGCAATTCTGTGCTATAAACTTTGGCACATCTGGATACTCTAAAAGTTTTAAAGTGAAAATGGAGCATGTCTATTTTAACTGCAAACTTTTCAATTCCATTGAAAAATAAATCTAAAACATGAAATTTCATTTTAAATATCAATAAGAAAAAAGGCACCCAGCTGAGACCCAAGATCAAAGAGCAGTGAGCTGCAGAAGTTATTAAGGCAAAACCCAGGAGAAGGAGCCAGGTTAGGAAAGGAGCTGAGGTCCAAATGAGACCAAAGTGTCAAAAGCAGAGAAGAAAATATCTTTGAATCAGGCGTGCATCCATGCATGCCAAGTTGTTTCAGTCTGACTCTGTTCGACCCTGTGGACTGTAGCCCTCCAGGCTCCTCTGTCCATGGCATTCTCCAGGCAGAAATAATGGAGTGGGTTGCCATGCCCTCCTCCAGGGGATCTTCCCAACCCAGGGATCAAAACCACATCTCTTACATCTAATTTGTTTTGGCAGGCAGGTTGTTCACCACTAGGGCCACCTGGGGAGGCCTTGAATAAGGCATCAGAAGCTCCAATGGCTAAAGATTGATAGAAAGACTTCATTGTTCAGAAATGAGTTGCCCAAGTGGAAGAGAAGGCCGCTGTCTCCCTTCGATGCTGCAGTGCTGGTCATAAAGAGTGGCCCTGGAGTGGCAGGAGAGTGAGGTTTGGCACTTGTGCCACGCTTACCTGCGCCTTTGCTTTACCTGCCCTTCCAGGCAACTAGCATTCCCTGAAGAGACACCAGGGCCTTGAACTTGTAGGCAAGCAACACATTTTGTGGAAGAGTAAGTATAAATTATTCTCCCAGTGAATCCTTTATAAATAAGCAATGGTAACCCTGTGGATCTTTTCACTTGAGAACAAAATCAGTTCAGTTCAGTCACTCAGTCGTGTCCAACTCTTTGCGACCCCATGGACTGCAGCATGCCAGGCCTCCCTGTCCATCACCAACTCCCAGAGTTGATTTAAACTCATGTCCATCGAGTCAATGATGCCATCCAACAATCTCGTCCTCTGTAAGTCTCTTAAGTATTTCTCTTACAGAATCACTTTGAGCTGAAAGAAAAGACAAAGTTTCCATGGGAAGAATATTTTGGGAAAGTTTCAAGCACTACAAAACAGTGTGTGTGTGTGTGTGTGAGTGTGTGTGTGTGTGTGTGTGTTTTAAATAGAAAGGCCTTTTCAAACATACCTAGTATGTCATCCCTATTAAGATGTTACAATTGCTGCCATTTGTCTGGCTGAAGGATAATAAAGTATGGATAGGTCAGGGAATGGCCAGAGAGCTCGCAAAGTGAGAGCAAAGTGGTATGCACAGCACAGTAGACCTAACGGGTGGAGAAAACCTCCCATGAATGGCTTTCTAGACAGATTGTCTGAGAGGCCACAGGCTCTGCATGACTTGGCTCAAGTCACTAACAAAAAGAAGTTTTACTCAGCCCATCTTTCACTGATAAGGATTTCATTGTAGAGCCAGACATCCTGGAATGTGAATTCAAGTGGGCCTTAGAAAGCATCACTACGAACAAAGCTAGTGGAGGTGATAGAATTTCAGTTGAGCTATTTCAAATCCTGAAAGATGATGCTGTCAAAGTGCTGCACTCAATATGCCAGCACATTTGGAAAACTCAGCAGTGGCCACAGGACTGGAAAAGGTACGTTTTCATTCCAATCCCAAAGAAAGGCAATGTCAAAGAATGCTCAAACTACCACACAGTTGCACTCATCTCACATCCTACTAAAGTAATGCTCAAAATTTTCCAAGCCTGGCTTCAGCAATACATGAACCATGAACTTCCAGATGTTCAAGCTGGTTTTAGTAAAGGCAGAAGAACCAGAGATCAAATTGCCAACATCTGCTGGATCATCAAAAGAGCAAGAGAGTTCCAGAAAAACATCTATTTCTGTTTTATTGACTATGCCAAAGCCTTTGACTGTGTGGATCACCACAAACTGTGGAAAATTCTGAAAAAGATGGGAATACCAGACCACCTGACCTGCCTCTTAAGAAACTTTTATGCAGGTCAGGAGGCAACAGCACTGGACATGGAACAACAGACTGGTTCCAGATAGGAAAAGGAGTACATATATTGTCACCCTGCTTATTTAATTTATATGCAGAGTACATCATGAGAAATGCTGGGCTGGAGGAAGCAGAAGCTGAAATCAAGATTGCTGGGAGAAATAACAATAACCTCAAATATGCAGATGACACCACTCTTATGGCAGAAAGTGAAGAAGAACTAAAAGCCTCTTGATTAAAGTTAAAGAGGAGAGTGAAAAAGTTGGCTTAAAGCTCAACATTCAGAAAATGAAGATCATGGCATCTGGTCCCATCATTTCATGGCAAATAGATGGGGAAACAGTGGAAACAGTGTCAGACTTTATTTTGGGGCTCCAAAATCACTGCAGATGGTGATTGTAGCCATGAAATTTAAAGACGCTTACTCCTTGGAAGGAAAGTTATGACCAACCTAGACAGCATATTAAAAAGCAGAGACATTACTTTGCCAACAAAGGTCCATCTAGTCAGGGCTATGGTTTTTCCAATGGTCATGTATGGATGTGACATTTGGACTGTGAAGAAAGCTGAGCACCGAAGAATTGATGCTTTTGAACTGTGGTGTTGGAGAAGACTCTTGAGAGTCCTTTGAACTGCAAGGAGATCTAACCAGTCCATTCTGAATGAGATCAGCCCTGGGATTTCTTTGGAAGGAATGATGCTAAAGCTGAAACTCCAGTACTCTGGCCACCTCATGCGAAGAGTTGACTCATTGGAAAAGACTCTGATGCTGGGAGGGATTGGGGGCAGGAGGAGAAGGTGATGACAGAGGATGAGATGGCTGGATGGCATCACAGACTTGATGGATGTGAGTCTGAGTGAACTCTGGGAGTTGATGGACAGGGAAGCCTGGCATGCTGCAATTCATGGGGTCGCAAAGAGTCGGACACGACTGAGCAACTGAACTGAACTGAACTGAAGGATAACGATGCAATCCATGGAGCATTTGATTTGAAAATGAAATGCAATTTAGACTTTACATGTCTTCAAGTTCTTTTTTGGTCTTAAATTTACCTTAATAACAATAAAAACTGCTATGGTACATAGTGATGTATATTCCTGAGTTGGAAAATAATTCATTTAAATATTGTGTGGTTGTTTTTTCTTTCTTTAGACATAGATTGTTCAGTGAATCCAAGTTCATTGGAAATAGTATGGCTACGCTTGACAGTATCAACAATTCTAGTCAATGTGGTTTGTGAAAAAAATTCTGAAACTACCCAGATGTCACCTCTGAATCAGAGAACCAAAAAATTATGTGTTGATCATACCAAGGTTTTTCCTTACTTCATACTGATTTGTAAACAGAAGTCTTAAAAAGGCTTTATTGCGTGTATGTGACGAAGATTTTTAAGTATCCTTTTTTTCTTAGGAAAACTCTGAAGATAGTTTTGCTTGCTCATTTTTAATGGCAACTCTTACTCTAAAAGTTTTTAACTTTTATATTTTGGGCTTATATCTCTGAGGGGCAGCAAGTAAAATGGTTAAGAGCAAAGATCTTAAAAATTACACAAACTATGTTAAAACAGATCTCCAATGCTTATGTGGATCAGTCTTCCCTATCTAGGAAATGGGAAAAATATAAACGATTGGGAAGATTAAATAATTTTATATATGTGACATTTTTAGAACAATATTTTACATAATAGATATTATTTTCTTCTAAGTCCCAGAGATACCCAACTATGCAAATTATTCCTTCTCCTTTAGCTGTGTATTTCACTGACAGCTCACTGACAATATGGCCTCAGCATTTGAAATGATTAAAGCTTACATTCAGTGCCTTACTCTGACAGCTGTTTTAAGGGTAAAGGCAAGTCTTATTTCTGTGAAGCTTTGGTTTGAACACTGTTACTGCACATATGTTATTTAGGATGGGACTGAACACAGACTGCCTTTACAGCAGGTGTGAAAACCTTCAGCCTGCAAGTTAATTATGCACCTAGTTTAATGTCATCTAGCCAAAAGGGCAAGCACCAAAAGCTGGTGTTGCCATTCATATCTTAAGCTGTGAATATACAAGAGGGCACTTGCAGTCTTTCAGAGCATTAGCCTATAAACACATATGCTGTGGCTATCCCCTCTCTACTCATAATATTTCTCCATGTCCCTTTGACCTTTCAATAAGTGTCTACGTGTGTCTCTAAATCATTGGTATATATGAGGTGTGTGTGTTGCTCAGTTGTGTCTGATTCTTTGTGACCCCATGGATATAGTCCATGGAATTCTCCAGGCCAGAATACTGGAGAGGGTCGCCTTTCCCTTCTCCAGGGGATCTTCCCAACTCAGGGATCAAACCCAGATCTCCTGCATTGCAGGTGGATTCTTTATCAGCTGAGCCACAAGAAAGCCTGTTGTTGGTGTATCTGTGTGTTATGTATGGCTGCATAATTCCCTTTAAGCACATCTCTTACTATTATTTATCCTGTCTTTGTTGGCCATTCTCTTTGTATGGCTCATACCACATCTAAGTGCAAAACACTTTCTTTAATCTCTTTACATCATCAAATGTCTATCACTTAAAATTCTAGAGTGTTGGAGTTAGAATGGACTATTAATTTATTTTACAGTTGACACAATTCATTAATATAGAACCACAGTTTATCTTTGTTTGCTTACTGAATTACTCAACAAACATTTAACTGTCTACTGTATTCCAGGAACTGAAGTTTGTTATTATTCTCATTTTTAAAGGATGAATGGAATACTATGCATTTCTACTGAATGAATCATAGCTAGTAATTTAAATGTCTTTAAACCTATTGAGGGCTTCCCTGGTGACCCAGTGGTAAAGAATCTGCCTGAAATGCAGGAGAGACAGGTTTGGTCCCTGGGTCAGGAAGATCCCCTGGAGAAGGGAATGGCAATACACCTCTAGTATTTCTTACCTGGGAAATCCCATGAACAGAGGAGCCTGGTAGGCCACAGTCCCTGGAGTCAAAACAGTTGGAAACAACTTAGTGACTATTGACCTAGTCTGTGGTCAGCTTGTCATAGAAAATGTAAAGGATTTCTTCCCTTGCTCTAAACACAAAGTAAGAAATTACCAGTGAAAGAATATAGGATTAGATATATATTTATGAAAGATTAAGCTGCTGCTGCTGCTAAGTCACTTCAGTCGTGTCCGACTCTGTGCGACCCCATAGATGGCAGCCCACCAGGCTCCCCTGTCCCTGGGATTCTCCAGTCAAGAACACTGGAGTAGGTTGCCATTTCCTTCTCCAATGCAGGAAAGGGAAAAGTGAAAGTGAAGTTGCTCAGTCGTGTCCGACTCTTAGCGACCCCATGGACTGCAGCCTATCAGGCTCCTCCATCCATGGGATTTTCCAGGCAAGAGTACTGGAGCGGGGTGCCATTGCCTTCTCCAATTACTAGATATATGGCATTAAATGTCGCTATGTTAGTGCAAATAAATGTAAATCCATAATAGGAATGAACTTAACCCATTAACCTTAATATCAAAGATTTTTCTTCTTTAGATCAATTGAAGAATGAGAACAGTCCATTCTTTTGGCAGGGTTATTGACACGAGATGCTTGTGCAGTCTGGCTTACAGTCTTTGACTTCTCTCACACAGAGAGCAGATGCCCATGCAGGGGGCTTCTGTGACTATAAGGACAATGGTCTCTGAGTTTGGACCCAACTAGTTGCATGTACTTCTGTGTCTTTGAAATCTCATTACTGAGCATCTAGGTGCAGACATTTTAGGGGTACTAATACAATAAACATCTGTTATTCAGGCAGTGAGTCTAAATAGGTTTAAAGGAGATAGATAAGAAGCAGAGCAAACTGAAGAGTAGATGAACAAGAACATGGCTGCTGTGTGGGCTTCCTGCTCCTCGATGGCATCTCTTTGATATGGGATTTTCAAAGCAGGTGCTATTTTTATTGCAATCACATTGTCACACTCCATTATGAGGAAGCAATTAAGCCCATAATAAGTTAAGAGGTGATGTTTTGTATTTTTTTTAATCTCACACAACCGTTGATTTGTTAGCTTTTGAAAATAGATAGGAATTTTTCAATTACACCCTGCAAAATACCTTTTTTCATTCTGAGTGTTTGAAAAGCAAATGTATCTTGGATCCAGTGCTTCTGTGTTTACAAATCTGGATATGATTTAGTAAGCTTTAAAGAGATAGCAAATGCATAGTAAGGAAATCAGATTTACATAATTTTCTGCTTGCTTACAGAACACAGCAGTTGAGATTATCTTTTACATTTGGCAAGACTGTTTTAATATGGTAAGATAAAATACCACCTACAGTACGCTTGATCTTGCTAGTTTGACTTCTTAAAATAAATTATGGGCCGATTTGTCATAGTGGCTTTTAACATAAATTGCTATTATAATCTAAAGAAGCAATTCTAAAGGAGGCCGATTTTTCACCTCATCTGCATAAAAAGATTTAGGTTATTTCTACATTTATTCTTTCCTCTGCAATTTATTTGCTGGAACTTTACATGGCAAGAACAACAAAAATCTACCCTTTCTTCATTCTATATATTCTTCTATTCATGCATGATAAGTAGCAAATAGCAGTTTAAATGGAGAGATGGTACAAGTAAAAAAGTATGTTGACTTTACTTTTAGTATGTAAAAAAATGTTTGTTTGTTTTTATCAGAATGTGTGTGTGTGCCTTTTACCCCACAGTAAACACAATTAGATTGCAACCTTGGGGAGATGAGATGAACCCAGGACTCCATTCTTTATCTTCTGTACATTTATTCAATTACTTATTTACTTATTCTTGCAGCATCAGTAGCTACTGTAAATAATGACTGCTATAGTCCAAACATCTTTGCTATAGGAGTATGACTGCTAGAAAAAGAGGAGGTCCCACTAAGCCAAAGAACTCTAGAGGCAGACTCATGAAATCATGAGCCTCTGGGGAATATTTGATGT
The DNA here is from genome assembly GCF_016772045.2 of Ovis aries. Classification (NCBI taxonomy): domain Eukaryota; kingdom Metazoa; phylum Chordata; class Mammalia; order Artiodactyla; family Bovidae; genus Ovis; species Ovis aries. Next base: position 47,179,316 of record NC_056054.1, on the reverse strand, counting down.
TTTTTGTCCTGATTTTTATTTTAAGTTTTGTGAGCATTATGCTTGACTAAGCTGTCACTGTCTCTAAACTCTGTGTGTCCAAATTTGCCATGGTATCTGTTTTCTGTATCATCTGTATTCATTATTTGACCACAAAGGAGTTAAAAAATGAGCATGGTTATGTGTTTACTAGGATGAGTTATTCACTGATAAGTGTTCAGATTAAGGCATTTTATATTTTAAAAGTATGGAAGAGTGCACCCAGGGCTTCTGGTCAAGCTTTCTTGCTGCACTCTGGATAGAGATTGCATATATGTGCATATTATCTCATTCAGGGCTCAGCATGGAATTGGAGTAATCTTGGATTTATAAGTGGCTTATGATTATTTCCTTTCAACTCAATGGAATAGTACTGACCCCTGGAGTCTCTGATTGGAGGCTTTGTTTTTATTGTTTGCAAAGGTGAGGAAAGCTTTGTAGGAAACATGAACAGACATCGGATTATAGAATGTTTCTTATAGAATGTCATCTAAACAAAAACTTGAATTAAAGATTAGACAAATAGGTCAAAAGAGAGATTTATTGGAAATTATAAGAGAAATTCTTCCCTGCCAAAACTTCCATGATTTTGTGCACCCTGCTCCAGGAAGAATTCAAAACAATCCATGTTACTGTGAAACAATCTTCTTGGAACTAAGAACACTTATTATATGTGCCACCTATTTAATGCTGAGTCATTTCACCTTGATATGTCTTTTGGTTTTTCAGTTTTTGACTCTTTATCCCTTGCATTGCTTTCAATAGTTTATGTGATATGTCACAGTATGTAAGGAGACAATGATTGCTTTCTTTTTCTCTTGCTATGCGACAATTGTCATGTATATTGTTGTTGTTGTTCAGTCACTAAGTCACGTCCAACTCTGCAGCCCCATGGACTACAGCACGGCAGGCTGCAGTCCTTCACCCTTTCCCAGAGTTTGCTCAAACTCATGTCCATTGAGTCGATGATGCCATCCAACAATCTTACCCTCTGCTGCCCCTTTTCCAACTGCCTTCAATCTTTCCCAGCATCACAGTCTTTTCCAATGAATCGGCTCTTCCGATCAGGTAGCCAAAGTATTGGAGCTTCAGCTTCACCATCAGTCCTTCTAGTGAATATTCAGAGTTGATTTCCTTTAGGATTGACTGGTTTGATCTCCTTGCTGTTCAAAGGACATTCAAGAGTATTCTCCAGCACCACAGTTCGAAAGCATCAATTCTTCAGCACTCAGCTTTCTTTATGGTCCAACTCTCACATCCATACATGACTACTAGAAAAACCATAGCTTTGACTAGACGGATCTTTGTTGACAAAGTGATATCTCTGCTGTTTATTACGCTGTCTAGGTTTGTTATAGCTTTTCTTTCAAGGAAGTAAGTCCTTTAATTTTGTGGCTGCAATTACCATCTACAGTGATTTTGGAGTCCAGCAATATAAAATCTGCCACTATTTCCACTTTTTCCCCATCTCCATGTATATAGTGGTTTTAAAAAAAGCAACATAAATGTATTAGCTCACAGTTGTGTTCTGTACTACTATACTATAATATGGCTCAACTGAGTTCCCTATGTATAATCTCAACAGGCTGAAAACAGGGTGTCTATAAGGCTCCAGGGAAGAATCCACTTTCAGGTTTATTCAGGTTGTTGTAGAATCCAGTTCCTTGTGACTTTAGGCCTGAGTTCTCATTTCCTTGTTGGCTGTTGGAAAAGGCTACTCTCTGCTTCTAAAGATCACTTGTATTTCTTATCACATGGGCCCCTCCATCCTCAAGCCAGCAACAGCAAGTCAAATTCCCCTCAGGATTTTTGTCTCTGACTTCCTTTCTGCTGCATGAGACTAGGTCTGACCACTGAATGGTCAGATCATTTCTAACCAACTTGGTCAACCAACTTGGGACTTTAATTTCATCTGCAAAATCCTTTCACAGAAGTATCAAGATGAGTGTTTGACTGATCACCCAGAGGATGGAAATCTTGGAAGATGGGGGTGGGGGGTACCTGTGACACCCAGGCAGTTCTGTGCAGAATGGATTCTAAATAAGTATTTCCTAAGTGAATCATAAATATATGCATGAATAAATGTTAAAAGACCCTTTTAGAAGTCAGATCTCTTACTGTATCAATTACTAATAGATAAAACTGAGCCTCCAAGTGAAAAGAATTATTTTACCTGAATAAATTACTTTAGGGTCATTACAATTGAGCTTATGGCCAGAATTGAATTGGTTGGTCACCTGAAGACATACCATTCTTTGTTTCAGTTCAGTTAGGTTCAGTTGCTCAGTGGTGTCCGATTCTTTGTTTAACAAATGACAACCTATTTAAGAGGGATTTCGTTCCTTTAAAGACTCAATTATCAACAGTCTGAGAATTATGCCCTGGAACAAAATTGCTTTTATAAACTGATTTATATACGACAAGGAGTTATCTTCTCTAACACTCACAATGACCCATGGATATTAATAACCCCATCCTACAGACAGCAAATTGAAGTTCATAGTACTTCAGTATTTTGTTGAAGGTCTTAATTGTTTATACTAAAAATTTTGTAAAAGCAATTTACTTTGCAAAAGAAAAGGAAGGATCATAATTATGTAGTAAGAAGAGTAAATGAAGTGAAAAAATATTTTTTAAAAATTAATACCCTGGGCAGTCCTTTACATGCCTGGCTCAAATGTTTGATAATTATAATGCGATTGTTCATCTGGTCTGTAATTAACACTGGAAATACATCACCTCAAGAATTAAAATAGTTAGTTACCTGTGTCAAATAGAAGAGTCTAGTTCTTCCAGCATCATGTGTAACCAGCTGGAAAAGGACCAGTGATCTCTACCTACCAGAGAAGTGGTGAAAAGGTAATATCTTCAAATGAACATCATGCAATTAAACATGTCTCTAATTAGCACTTAAACAGTGATATTCAACTTTTTCTTCTAGTTTAGTCATTTTCCCTTATTTTAAAATATCTTTTTGAATATATTTCTAAATGATTCAGTGACCTAGAGATCAAACCATATTTACAGACTCAAGACTTCTGTAACTTAATAATGAAATGCAATTCAACAATGTAAAATGCATTTAAGGATGGATATTCAAAGGATAATTGGAATTACTAGATTCATATAATTTAGTGAACATACCTAGCGATAGAAAAGGACTCAAAATTTCCAATAAGAAGAGATGTATTTCAGAACTCCAAACGGGGTATGTTTGTCTTTATGCTGATGTTTTCAATCATGGGGTCTCCCTAGATGGATGACTCCTTCCCCCAACATTGCTTAAGCTTCAGTATCTTTTCCAATGCTTTCTTTCATCTTCCCAATCACTCCCTTTCACATACAAAACCCTTTTCATAGCAGGCACATGTTATATTTCATTTCATTGTCAGAAAACAACATAGTAAAACTTTCTGTGGGGTTTTTTTCCTATAGCTGCTAAGCCCATATCTAGTCTGAGATGGTTTTCATACTCCTTTAAGTGACTTTGAGCTTGACCTGGAGCCCTGTCTTTAGCATCAGACTGTGAGATTTCACAGGAACTGTCACCTTGTTCCCACTGAAATAAAAATGGCATTATGGTTGTTGTAAGGAAGGAAAACACTCACATAAAAACCGTTATGACAAACTGAGAAATATTGAACTAGCCAATTTGTGCATTTCATTGAACATTCTTAACCATACAAATTTGAATGAAGCTTTCAATACACAAATAAGCCAGTTCCGTAACAATAGACACCACCATTGTATATCAGACATTATGCATAGTGCAGCCAGCTGCATCAAAGAGATGGGGAATTGGGATTTGTTTTCAATGTTAAATTGAAATCCAAAAATTTTATTATTGTTGCTCTGTAATAAACAGGCATGCTGCTTAATGAAAAACTCTATTTGTATTGTTGGTGAGTTTCTTGTTCCTGATTCACACATGTGGGAAAAGTTGCTCCATTACTCTTTTTAAGCTGGTAGCTGCCATAATGCTTAAACATTAACAAAGGATCATCTTGGTCAAATGTGAAGCATATCAGAAGAATAGTTTAAATAGGATAGACAAGAAATAGTTTAATATAGGAGGAGATTCTGGTAAGATTAGTAGGAACATACACAGTGATTATTGTGTTCCTTTTATATCTCTTTATCTTCAGGAAGAAGTGTAATGATGAGAGATTAACATTTAATATCTTTTCTCTTTTTGATAGATAAAATAATCATCTGCCTTTTTAATGTTAAGATTAAAAAAAAAACACACCCAAGTGCAGTTAGGTAGCCCAAACATTATTCTAATAAGACATGTTTTAAATACACACAGGAAAGGAAATCACTTTATGGTTGCTTTTTTTAAGTCCTACATATAAACTTGCAGGGAATTTTAGAAATTCATTTTGACGATTAGAATGATGCTAAATTTTCTCATTAATTGTGATCATAATTATATTTAGTGTGAAATGGAAAGTGTATATTAGAGCACAGGCATTTTTAAAATGTGTCTATCTGATTTCTTTAGTGATTACTTTTAACTATTGGTATACTAGGAAAGTAGAGAAATGTTATTGCAATAAAATCAAATTAACACTTTAACTGTTTTTAAATTAAGTTTTACTCTCTAATTTACTTTACTTTAACCCCCTTTCAGTTTTTCAAGCTTCCTAGTCCTGACTGCAAGCACAAATAAGAAACTGAAGCTGGTCTTTCATTTGAAGAAACAACCCCAAACCCTGCATTTTATGCAAAGATGTTATGAATAATTTTCTGATTTTATATGTATCTTTGAGAATCAAGACATAATCTAGACATAGCCACACCCACTGTGTCTTTGGCTATGTCTTGCCAGAAGGGCTGGCGAAAACACCTGCAAGCTGTGTAGCCTGGCAGTGTTCAAGCCAAGAAAACGGCAGGCAGAGCCAGCAGTGTGCAGAGCAAAGCCGGTGGCCCTGACCAGCCAGGCAACTTGGGGGTGGGGACCAGCTCAGCTCCAGTTAAGACAACAAAGAGCTCACTGGTTTTCGAACTGCTTTTCCTGCTGAGCTTGGCAGGAAATATGACTTATAACCTGCTCATCACTGAAGACAGCTTTCCGCCTGCCTGACTAGAGAAGCTAACCAGAGCACACATAGTCCACACAGAATCCAGAGCTAGAGTCCACCCAACTATACATAGAATCCTATGTACAGGGACACTTGAACAGATAACACAGCCCATGGCTTCTCCTGTGTGCAGAGCAAAACAGTTGGCCTCACTTGTCCAAGGAATTGAGTGCACACTCAGTCCTGATTCAGGCACCCCAAACCACAAGCTGTACTAGCCATAACAGAAGAGCTAATTCACAGCCCCATCTATTACTAAATATAGTACCCAGTTCTCACCATCTAGTCAGGCAAGCTCATAGCCCATCCTACAGCCTCTCTTGGATAGGAGACCAAGCCAGCAATCCTATCCATATGTTCCCAGCCAGGGGTACACTCCACAGCCCCCATCCTCAAATTCAAAGGATTGTCTCACCCCAAATAAACCTGAAAAGCAGAGCCCACCTGTTCAAAGACATTAACAGCAGACACATCTAGAAACCCAGAAAAACTGATTGGTAAAAAACTGTCCCTGCCAAACAAATCTGTAAAATGTGAAGAGTAACTCCATTACTCAGATTCACAGATATTAATGTAAAAAATCAAGGATCATGAAAAATCCAGTTAAATATGACAACACTAAAGGCAGCTAATAAAGCTCCAAATAATTTGGGATTCAGAATAATCCTCTTAGAGGAGCTAAGTGAACTGTAAGAAAACACAGACAGAAAGCAGAACAAAATTAGAAAAACAATGCATGAACAAAATAAGTTTGACGAGGAAATATCAAAACGAACATAAAAATAGATACTTTAGAGTTAAAGATGAAATAGCCGAAGAATTCAATATAGAGTATCAAAAGTAGACCCAACCATTCAGAGGAAAGAATCAGCAGCCTAGGGGATAGGACATTGGAAATTAATTATTCAAAGGAACAAAAAGAAGGAAAAGACTGAAAAAATAGTGAATGAAGCCTACAGGAATTATGAGACACAGTGAAAAGAAACAATATTCACATTATGGGAAATCCAGAAAGAGAAGAGAAAGAGAAAGGGACAAGAATGTATACTTAAAGCAAAGATGACTGAAAACTTCCCAAACATGGAAAGAAAAATGGACCCAGACCCATGAACCCTAAAGTATCCCAAATATTAATATGTTGAACCCAAATTGAGCTGCACTAAGTATAATTGGAGAAGGAAATGACAACCCACTCCAGTGTTCTTTCCTGGAGAATCCCAGGGACAGGGGAGCCTGATGGGCTGCCATCTATGGGATCGCACAGAGTCAGACACAACTGAAGCGACTTAGCAGCAGCAGCAGCAGGTATAATTAAATTTTCAGAAGTCAAAGGCAATGTAAAGACTTTAAGAGAAGCAAGAGGAAAGAGAAATTATATACAAGGGAAAAGAAATTACATAAAATATTATGGGATAATATTATTGGCAGATATCTTAGGAACTTTCAGACCAAGAGAGACTGGGATAACATATTCAAAATATTGAAAGAAAATAACTGTCAGCCAAGAAATCTGTATGCAGTGAAGCTGTCCTTCATAAATGAAGGAGGGCTAAAGCCTTTTCTGAACAAGCAGAATCTGAGAGACTTTATTAGCACTAGGCCTATTTCACTAGAAATGCTAAAGGGAATTCTTTGAGTGGAAGTAAAAGAACATTAATTAACATCATAAAAACACAAAAAGCTTGTATAAATCTCACTGGTAATGGTAAATATATAATAAGAGTTAGATTCTTCAACATGGTAATCGTGGTGCATACCTCATAAATAATCTACTTTGAAAAGGACCTGAAAAGTCATTTCTCCAAAGAAGATATTTGAAAGGCCAACAAGTACATGAAGAATGCTTAATGTCACTATTCATCAGAGAAATGTAAATTTGAACCGCAATATGATACATCACCTTATACCTGGTGGACAATCATCAAAAAGATGAGATAACAGATGCTAGCATGAATGTGGAGAAAAGGAAATCCTTGTACACTATTAGTGGGACTGTAAATTGGTAACAGTCACTATGCAAGAGCCTCAAAACTTAAAAATAAGATGACCATAAGCTAAGCTAAGTCACTTCAGTCCTGTCCGACTCTGTGCGACTCCATGGACGGCAGCCCACCACGGTACCCCGTCCCTGGGATTCTCCAGGCAAGAACACTGGAGTGGGTTGCCATTTCCTTCTCCATGAAAATATTCCATAAATGAATTTCAGTAACTCTTAAACAGTCCACAAAATTTCCTAAGAACCTGTGAGAGTATAATACCTGGCAATCCTCTCTAAAACAGAAATTCACCTATCTGCTACATTACTGCTGATGATCTGAAATGTACATGATCTCTAAAAAATAACAGTACTGAATAAAACTGAAAGGATCATCCAAGTTCCTACATAATACCAAAGTATTTATCCAGGATTACTGAATAAATCATAGCAATTTGGTATCCTTTTCAGAAAAAAAATCTCAGAACTTACAAGCATGAGGCATTTCACACCTATGACCCAGCAATTCCGCTTCTGGGAATAAATCCAAAGTAATGAGAACACTAACTCGAAAAGATATCTACATCCCCGTGTTCATAGCAGCATCATTTACAACAGCCAAGACATGGGACAATCTAAATGTTCAAATAAAGAAGTTGTGGTGTATATTCATACATATAAAATACCATTCAAACTTTAAAAATGAGTAAATCTTATCATTTGTGACAACAGGGATGGACCTTGGAGGCATTATGCTAAGTGAAATAAGTCAGAGGAATGTGAACACTATGATCTCACTTATATGTGGAATCTTAAAAAAAGAAGAAGAAGAAAGAAAGAATAAAACTCCATAGAAAAAGAGACCTTACTCTTCTTGTTACCAGAGGCAGAGGGTGAGGAAAAGAGGAATTGGAAAATGGTGGTCAGTTATAAGATACATAAGTGCTAGGGGTGCAATGTACAACGTGATGACTGTAGCTAATTCTGCTGTATGATATCTATGAAAGTGGTTGAGAGTCAATCCTAAGAATTCTCATTATAAGGAAAAGTGTTTTTTTTTCCTCTCATGATTCTTTTATTCCTTTCTTTTTATTGTATTTGTATGAGAAGATGGATGTTTGCTGAAACATAGTGATAATCATTTTACAATATACGTAAATCAAACCATCATGGTGTATATCTTAAATGTATACAGTGATGTGTATCAATGATTTCTCAGTAAAACTGGGGTGAAAAAGAAGGATGCATGGGAAATTTATCACTTTTGACTAGTAACAGTTTATAGGAAGAGTTGGAATATTTAGCATGGGATAAGACGCGAGTCTGAGTGAACTCTAGGAGTTGGTGATGGACAGGGAGGCCTGGCGTGCTGCGATTCATGGGGTCACAAAGAGTCAGACACAACTGAGCGACTGAACTGAACTGAACTGAACTAAAGAAGAATGAACCAAATATTTGTTGAACATAAGGGTACACTGCTGTAATCATTAGGAAATATTTTGATTATTGAATATTTTTATAATTATTTTGATTATCTTTCTTCTGAGAGCTTAGGAAGACTGCCGCCACTTTGAAGTTACATTTGGCCAAGTGATTTGTTTTTCCCAATAAAATATGTTAATTCAAGGCAAAAGAAAAAAGCAGAAAAGAAATACTATGAACTTCACACGCTTGATGGATGAAAAAAAGAAGTCTAAATTGAGCACATAATGAGAGATGCAAATAAAGCATATATTGACTACAGATCTTGGAAATTATATCAAACACTTAATATTTCAAAATAATTGTATCATTGTTAACACATGTGTAGAATAAACTCATTCTGTATCTTAGTGGTTGACGTGACTAAAGTGGGGTGTAACTTTTGTATAATTTACTAGACTATAAAATTATTTTATCATATTTTATTTAGAAACGTTTTAAGGTTACATTAGATACATTCAATATTAGTAATCAAATGAGAGTTACACAAGCCTGAAACAATATACTAAATAAATAAATGTGGGCAGTGCAATGTTCTGGAAAGGACACCTAACTCAGTATCTAGAGACTTGCATTAATTCTCTGCGTAGCTCTTTCCTATCTAGGCCTCAGATTCTTCTGGCTTTAAAGTGGCATAACCCTAAAATGTCTTTCTGTAACTAGATTTTCTGATTTGATTATACTTTGACAAAAGCTAATAGAGTCCCCAAGTTCTTTTAACCCTGGGATTATGATAACATATGATTTGGTGAAAATTATCCTTTTTCTTTTAGAGTAGAATGTTTTGTTTCTACTTGACTTTAAATTCCTCAGAGCCTAGGATTAAATCTTGTTCATCTTTGTATATTCAATAACTGAGCACAGTGACTATTACCGGGGAGGTGCTAAATAAGCATTTGTTGAATAAATAATATGACTACTGTTCTAAAGGTTATTTATTCCTAAATTATTCATTTTATGGCATATCTAAGATTAATTTTCCAGTTTGAGGTTTAAGTATATATATTGAGGTTAAAAATAACTGAAAATACTCCTAAATTTGAAGAATCTCTTAAGTAAAGTCTTTGTCTTAAGAAATAACAAGACTTCAACTAGTTGACTGTGGTCAAAGGAACTGTGGATATAAACTTACCAGCTAATAGCCTGCAAAACTTACCAATACCATTCCAGAAAGCCTTATTTCAGTTTCAGTCAAAAATCCTTTCAAGCAGTAAGTGGCTAAATTTGCAATATCTAAAAAGTAAGGCAGAGGTGAGGTGTTCTGATGTAATAATTAGAAAAAATTCCCACCTTTAAAAAAAAACCTCCTGATTAGTGTCCAGAGAAATTATGATCAGCATATTTTCTTTATTTTTAGAAAGAAAATTATGAATCATTCTTTAAAATCAATATTCTTGCCTTGAGAACCCCATGAACAGTATGAGAAGGCAAAAAGATAGGACACTGAAAAATAGAGGTCAGTAGGTGCCCAAATATGCTACTGGAGATCAGTGGAGAAATAACTCTAGAAAGAATGAAGGGATGGAGCCAAACCAAAAACAACACCCCGTTGTGAATGGAACTGGTGATAGAAGTAAGAGTTGATGCTGTAAAGAGCAATATTGCATAGGAACCTGGAATGTTAAATCCATGAATCAAGGCAAATTGTAAGTGGTCAAACAGGAGATGGCAAGAGTAAACATCGACATTCTAGGAATCAGTGAACTAAGATGGACTGAAATGCGTGAATTTAACTCAGATGACCATTATATCTACTACTATGGGCAGGAATTCCTTAGAAGAAATGGAGTAGCCATCATAGTCAACAAAAGAGTCCAAAATGCAGTACTTGGATGCAACCTCTAAAACAAAAGAATGATCTCTGTTCATTTCCAAGGCAAACCATTCAATATCATGGTGATTCAAGTCTATGCCCCAACCAGTAACGCCGGAGAAGCTGAAGTTGAACAGTTTCATGAAGACCTACGAGACCGTCTAGAACTAATGCTCAAAAAAGATGTTCTTTTCATTATAGGGGACTGGAATGCAAAAGTAGAAAGTCAAGAAACATGGAGTAACAGGCAAATTTGGCCTTGGAGTACAGAATGAAGAAGGGCAAAGGTTAATAGAGTTCTGCCAAGAGAACGCACTGGTCATAGCAAACACCCTCTTCCAACAACAAAGAGAAGACTCTACACATGGACATCACAAGATGGTCGACACTGAAATCAGATTGATTATATTCTTTGCATCCAAAGATGGAGGAGCTCTCTACAGTCAGCAAAAACAAGAACAGGAGCTGACTGTGGCTCAGATCATGAACTCCTTATTACCAAATTCAGACTGAAATTGAAGAAAGTGGAGAAAACCACTAGACCATACAGGTATGACCTATATCAAATCCCTTATGACTATACAGTGGGAGCGAGAAATAGATTTAAGGGACTAAATCTGATAGACAGAGTGCCTGATGAACCATGGATGAAGGTTTATGACATTGTACAGGAGACAGGAATCAAGACCATCCCCAAGAAAAAGAAATACAAAAAAGCAAAATAGCTGTCTGAGGAGGCCTTACAAATAGCTGTGAAAAGAAGGGAAGTGAAAAGCAAAGGAGAAAAGGAAAGATATACACATGTGAATGCAGAGTTCCAAAGAATAGCAAGAAGAGATAAGAAAGCCTTCCTCAGGGACCAATGCAAAGAAATCGAGGCAAACAACAGAATGGGAAACACTAGAGATCTCTTCAGGAAATTTAGAGATACCAAGGGAACATTTCATGCACAGATGGTTCGATAAAGGACAGAAATGGTAGGGACATAACAGAAGCAAAAGATACTAAGAAGAGGTGTCAAGAATACACACAAGAACTGTACAAAAAAGATTTTCACGACCCAGAAAATCACGATGGTATGATTACTCACCTAGAGCCAGACATCCTGGAATGTGAAGTACAGTGGGCCTGAGGAGGCATCACTATGAACAAAGCCAGTGGAGGTGATGGAATTCCAGTTGAGCTATTTCAAATCCTGAAAGATGATGCTATGATAGTGCTGCACTCAATATGCCAGCAAATATGGAAAACTCAGCAGTGGCCACAGGACTGGAAAAGGTCAGTTTTCATTCCAATCCCAAAGAAAGCCAATGCCAAACAATGCTCAAACTACCACACAATTGCACTCATCTCACACGCTAGTAAAGGAATGCTCAAAATTCTCCAAGCCAGGCTTCAACAATACATGAACCGTGAACTTCCTGATGTTCAAGCTGGTTTTAAAAAAGGCAGAGGAACCAGAGATCAAAATTTCCAACATCCGCTGGATCATGGAAAAAGCAAGAGAGTTCCAGAAAAACATGTATTTCTGCTTTATTGACTATTCCAAAGCCTTGACTGTGTGGATCACAGTAAACTGTGGAAAATTCTGAAACAGATAGGCATACCAGACCATCTGACCTGCCTCTTAAGAAACCAGTATGCAGGTCAGGAAGCAACAGTTAGAACTAGACATAGAAAAACAGACTGGTTCCCAATAGGAAAAGGAGTACGTCAAGGCTGTATATTGTCCCCCTGCTTATTTAACTTCTATGCAGAGTACATCATGAGAAACGCTAGAAGCGTTTCTTGGAAGAAGCACAAGCTGGAATCAAGATTGCCGGGAGAAATATCAATAACCTCAGATATGCAGATGAGACCACCCTTATGGCATAATGTGAAGAAGAACTAAAAAGCCTCTTGATGAAAGTGAAAAAGGAGAGTGAAAAAATTGGCTTAAAGCTCAACATTCAGAAAACAAAGATCATGGCATCCGGTCCCATCACTTCATGGCAGATAGGAGGGGAACAGTGGAAACAGTGTCAGACTTTATTTTTCTGGGCTCTAAAATCACTGCAGATGGTGAGGGCAACCATGAAATTAAAAGCTGCTTACTACTTTGAAGGAAAGTTATGACCAACCTAGATAGCATATTGAAAAGCAGAGACATTACTTTGCCATCAAAGCTCCATCTAGTCAAGGCTATGGTTTTTCCAGTGGCCATTTGTGGATGTGAGAGTTGCACTATAAAGAAAGCTGAGCACCGAAGAATTGATGCTTTTGAACTGTGGTGTTGGAAAAGACTCTTGAGAGTCCCTTGGACTGCAAGGAGATCCAACCAGTCCATCCTAAGGGAGACCAGTCCGGGGTGTTCATTGGAAGGACTGATGTTGAGGCTGAAACTCTAATACTTTGGCCACCTCATGCGAAGAGCTGACTCATTGGAAAAGACCCTGATGCTGGGAAAGATTGAGGGCAGGAGGAGAAGGAGATGACAGAGGATGAGATGGTTGGATGGCATCACTGACTCAATGGACGTGGGTTTGGGTAAACTCCAGGAATTGGTGATGGACAGGGAGGCCTGGTGTGCTGCAGTTCATGGGGTCACAAAGTCACTATGCAAATACATTCTTCTCTTTTTCTTTTCATCCTTTGGTGGATCGTGCATTGGACTAGAATTCCCTAGCATGTGATTTTTGTGAATCTGTTCATAATTTCCTTCCATAGCAATTGTATACATCCCATTTTTCCATTTTAGAACTTGGATTAACTTAGGCAGAAAATGTAAGACAAGCTGGAGACTCAAGAAAAGAGCATTTTGATGTTGTAGGTAGGGGAATATTTTATAGCTGAAGTCATATATTTAAGAAATACAATGGGAGACAGAACTTTCATTAGGCATTTTTGCCAGTGTAGCAGAATCCAAAATGATGGGAGTGTAAAAATAGTGGGTATAATATTCTTAGGATAAAATCTCTAAAAAAAAAAATCAAACAAGATTTTAAGACTACTTTTTCATTATTCAGGATATGTACCTAATAATATAATTATCACCAACTTCATAAAAGTGGTGCAGCTGAACTACCATAAGCTAAGAAAAGTGGAAGCAAAGAGATAGGATACTTGTTTACTTTCAATCAACTTATTTTTCCAAAATTAATTATTGCATATCTACCATGTGCAAAGCACCATGCACTGTGGGGAATATGAAGTACAGTATTAATAAGTTGTACAGAAGTTACTCTTCTCTTCTTCAGAGAAGAGTGTTATCTTTGTCTAGGAACTGACAAAATGAGCAGATGACTTTAAGTGATTATGCCAGGGCTGTTGTTCAGTTGCTAAGTCGTATTCAACTCTTAGCAACCCCATGGACTGCAGCACACTAGGCTTTCCTGTCTTTCACTGTCTCCTGGAGTTTGCCCAATCTCATTGCTATTGCGGAGAAGGCAATGGCAATCCACTCCAGTATTCTCGCCTGGAGAATCCCATGGATGGAGGAGCCTGGTAGGCCACAGTCCATGGGGTCACACAGAGTCGGACACAACTGACGCAACTTAGCAGCAGCAGCATGGCCATTGAGTCAGTGCTACCATCCAGACATCTCATCCTCTGTTGCCACCTCTTCCCTCCTGCCATTAATTGTTCCCAGCATCAGGTTATTTTCCAATTAATCAGCTCTTTGCCTCAGATGACCAAAGTATAGGAGCTTCAGCTTTAGCATCAGTCCTTCCAATGAATATTAAGGACTGATTTCCTTTATTATTTTTATTTATTTTTTATTTTTTTATTCTTTTTTTAGTTTTTTATTTTTTTAATTTTAAAATCTTTAATTCTTACATGTGTTCCCAAACATGAACCCCCCTCCCAACTCCCTCCCCATAACATCTCTCTAGGTCATCCCCATGCACCAGCCCCAAGCATGCTGTATCCTGTGTCAGATATAGACTGGCGATTCAATTCTTACATGATAGTATACATGATAGAATGCCATTCTCCCCAATCATCCCACCCTCTCCCTCTCCCTCTGAGTCCAAAAGTCCGTTATACACAGCTGTGTCTTTTTTCCTGTCTTGCATACAGGGTCGTCATTGCCATCTTTCTAAATTCCATATATATGTGTTAGTATACTGTATTGGTGTTTTTCTTTCTGGCTTACTTCACTCTGTATAATCAGCTCCAGTTTCATCCATCTCATCAGAACTGATTCAAATGAATTCTTTTTAACAGCTGAGTAATACTCCATTGTGTATATGTACCACAGCTTTGTTATCCATTCATCTGCTGATGGACATCTAGGTTGTTTCCATGTCCTGGCTATTATAAACAGTGCTGCGATGAACATTGGGGTACATGTGTCTCTTTCAATTCTGGTTTCCTCGGTGTGTATGCCCAGCAGTGGCATTTAGGATTGACTGGTTTGATCTCCTTGCTGTTCAAAGGACTTTCAAGAGTCTTCTCCAGCACCACAGTTCAAAAGCATCTGTTCTTCAGTTCTTAGCCTTTTTTATGGCCCAACTCTCACATCAATACATGACTACTGGAAAAACCATAGCTTTAACTATATGGATCTTTGTTGGGAAAGTGATGTCTCTGCTTTTTATTACACTGTCTAGGTTTATCATAGCTTTTCTTCCAAAGAGCAAGTGTCTTTTAATTTCATGGCTGTAGTCACCATCTTCAGTGATTTTGGAGCCTAAGAAAATAAAATCTGCCACTGTTTCCATTTTTTCCCCATCTATTTGCCATGAAATAATGGGACCAGATGACATGATCTTAGTTTTTTGAATGTTGACTGTTTTCTTTATTTTTTTTTATTTGAAGGATAATTGCTTTACGGAATTTTGTGGTTTTCTATCATACATCAATAAGAACCTAGAGCCTATTATACAGAGTGAAATCAGAAATAGAAATATACATATCTTATACTGATGCATATATATGGAATCTAAAAAGATGATATGGGAGAGTTTAATTTCAGGGCAGCGGTGGATAAACAGACATAGAGAGCAAACTGATGGACACAGAAGGAGGGGAGGAGAGGGAGGGGGAGATGTATGGAAAGAGTGAAATGAATGTTGACTTTTAAGCCAGCTATTTCATTCACCTCTTTCACCTTCAGTAAGGGGCTTTTCAGTTCTTGGCTTTCTGCCATTAGGGTGGGATTATCTGCATATCACCAGCTAAAGTAAAAGGTAATGAGAAGATATAGGGCAAGACACAAAAGGTGAGTGAAACAAATATACTGTGCAAATTTATGTCATGTGGAGATAAAAAGAACAATTATTTATCAAGTCCTTATTAGATGAGGTCACTGTTAGCCACTGTGGAAGGGAAAAAAAAAAAAAAAGAAGTAAAGAAAGATGAACAAACATGATCCTTGTCCTTTAGGAACCCAGTCTAGGTGACGAGGCAAATCTGAGCGCAAGGTCGGGAAAGAGGAGTTTGAATTTTAGAGCTCTCAAGAGAGGAAGCGAGTAATGGTTAGAAGGTCAAGTACATTATCACAGAGGTAAACCTGGAACTGGGTTCTTAAAGAGAAGGAAAGGTGTGTCATCCAGAGGCTGGGAAACTACGAGGAAGTGGAAGAAGGTAATGCCAAGTAGAAGGGTTGCAGCTCAGGGGGTTCAAGGGTACAGTTAGTTCCGAGTATTGTGATCTGCTTAGCAGACTGTGAGGAATTATATATAACGATTGTGACCCAGCACACAGAAAGGTACATTGGGCACAGTTAGTGCTCAGTTCAGTCAGTTCAGTCGCTCAGTCGCGTCCAGCTCTTTGTGACCCCATGGACTGCAGCACGCCAGGCTTCCCAGTCTATCACCAACTCATGTCCATTGAGTCGGTGAGAGTGCTCAATAAGTCTTTATAGGTACTCAAGCATTGTCTGTGTATTGAGTGAATTCTCTAATCTGTACCCTTAGAGGTGCTACAGAAGGAGCGTATTTTTGGTGTGATTGTTATTGTTTCAAATGTAGAGGACTTTGAGGCACATATGACCTCATTCCAACAACTAGGTATTTCTTCTTGAGCCAAGGTAGGAGCTTACATCTGTATGTCTTGTATAAATACTAATGCATCTTAAAAGCTACCATTTAATGAACAATTTAATTTATGCTAGTTAAGTGCTTTACCTAGTTGGCAACACTATAAGGAATATACTTTTATCCCCTCTGTTCAGCTAGAGAAAACTGAGGCACAGAGGTGTTAACCTAGTTTATGTGCTTGATGGTTACAAATATATTCTCCATTTCTTTACTAAGAAATTCAAGTAAAAGTCACAAGAGGGCTTCTTTAACAGGGCTCTTGGAGTATGTGTATGTATGTGTGTATGTGTATGTGTGTGTTTAACTATGTATGTTTACAATATGATGTCTTCAAAGACATCAAAGAATACATGATTCTTCATTTCTCTAAACTAGAACCAACCTTCCTTTTTGATGGTAGCCAATGTTTCCAAATCCTGCATTATTGCTTGATGATATCACCTTCCCTACAGTGCTCTTGAGCTTTACAGTAAAACCTTATTCAGCTGCAGAAATTAAAATTATCTATAGTTCTCTGTAATAAATATTTTGACAGTGCCAATCACTTAATCAAATCCAGGGAGTAATAAAAAGTAAATTAAATCTTACCACTGTTTTTAAGAAACTTAGTCTCTCTTTAAGGAGATGAACACAAGGGTGAAAAAGTATAAGTAAAAACAAATGGCTATGAGAGAAAAGAGGAACTGGCAGATGAATTCCAGCTAGAGTTAGGTAGTAATTCAGCAATTCAATAATACCACAAGGGAATGGAAGCATAGAGATTCAGCATACTTGAATTCTAGTCTTATTCTTGCCTCTAACTTAAGCACATCATTCAATCTCTACCAGCCTCGTCTCTTCATCTATGGAAGTGAAGGTTTGCACTAAATACCAGTATTCCCTAGAGTTTCAGCAGATTCTAACTTTGTAAGCCAAATGCATTTGAGATGCGTAATGGAAGATGGGTACTATCTCAACAGGTAGAGGGGCAAAAGCCCATCTGAGATGAAGGCAGAGTGTGAACAAATCTGCAAATGAAGCAAAGGCATGGACAACATCCTGAGAATAAAGAATATTCCTGCCTAGTGTGCCTGCCATGTCAGAGAGCAGCCAGCAATAGGACTGGAAAGGTAGCTTTGGGGAAGTTTACAGAGGCTTTTGAGTTCCATACAGAGGCATTTGGATTTTATTAAGGTTTTTTAAGTAGCCAAAATATAATGGCAATGATTAGAGAATCATTGAGAATAACTGAAAGTCAATCTGGAGCATAACAAGTGGAACAATTTAAATAAATCAGAACTACATGGTCAGATAATCATTGGTCTTTATTGCATTTGAAAAGCTAAGAAAAAGTGGTAAGTACATGGAAGATTCCAAAAAAATGGAAAAAGTAATCTAACCTTATGAAATTCTTTATCCTGACTGTTGAAAGAACCATGTTACAGAATAATAGAAAAGAAGCCATTCAGGATAAGCTTCCTAACACAAAAGGTGAAAAAAAAGTTAATAAACAAGATACTTTGATCATGAAATCTTTTTTAAACACATAAAAGCTTAAATAATTTCACACCCACATAACCACACATATTTGGTCTTACAAACTCCTTCAGTATGTGAAAATGTTTACCAGTTTGCAATTTCACCCATTTTTTACCACACTAGCAATGTCACACTGATGATACAGCTGATGGTATTGACTATTAGTGACCTTAAGAACACAGCTGGGTTTCTATTTTTACTTCTGTAAAACCTTCTTTCTGCAGCTAGATGATGCTTTAAAGGGCCAAACTAAACTCTAGAGTCAAGGCAGCTTGTATTTTATGTTTACATATGTATTTTACACAACAAAACCAGATTTTAAAACACATATACACACTCCCACACACACAGAGAATAGGTAATAACAATAAAGAAACCTATTTGCAAACCAATGTGGAACGAATAACTGGACTTTGCCCAAGTTCAAAGAACCATTTCAGGTTATACAGAATTACCTCTATTGGCAACAGACTTTAAAATGGAGCTGCTTTAGATTCAGGTACATCACTGATGATTTGCTAAAAATAAACAAAAATATCTAACACAGAAGATAATGATGAACTTTACAGCCTGAAATATTTTTTCAATGACTATGAAGGACAGAAAAATGGGGACAGAATTTATTTCTGTTTGGGTGGTTACTTACTCTCTTTCACTCAAATGGAGGGTTTCATCTGTCTATTTGCAGAAAAAAGAATTTATCTACAAATAGGCAGATTTCTGAATATAGGTAATACAGAGACAAACATATATTTAAAATTACTAACGTAGGTTGATGCTGAGTAAACAGGATTGCATACTGTGAACGTTGGTAAATCACTATTTAGCAAGCATAAACAGATTCAAGAATGGTGGTTTGCCAGAGAAAGAGCTTAGTAGTTGCAAAAAACAAGCTGGCAGGGAAATTCCATGAGTCAGAAAAAAGAAAGGAATTGGGTGATTTCTCTAGCCATTCTGCTCATTGTTTACAACACAAAATGGAGATACTTTTTGTGAAAATAATTGTATATTTTTATGCTTGTGAAAGCTTGGTTACTAAAAAATGTTAGAATTTCCTGAAGGTAGGCATTTGATTTTTAACCAAGTGAAAAAGTAAAAAATTTTACATGTTAGGTGGTGGTTTACTTGCTAAGTCATATCCAACTCTTGGGACCCCTTGGACCCCTCTGTCCGTGGGATTCTCTAGGCAAGAATATTGGAGTGGGTTGCCATTTTCTTCTTCAGGAGATCTCCTAGCTCAGGAATCAAACCCAGGTCTCCAGCATTGCTGGCAGATTCTTCACCAACTGAGCTACAGGGGAAGTTCAGTTCCTACTAGGAAGCTCAATGAGGATATGTATGTAAATAGAGATTTTGTATAACCTTAGGTCTCTTTGAAAAAAAGTGCATCAATGTGCCCTTGTTAGCCTGATTCCTTCTAAAGAAAATAAAAAAGGCTAACAGGAATTCAGAGTCAGTTGTCCAAGTCTTTCTCTCCTCTAAGTATGAGTGGAGCTATAGCTATGGTGAAGTGAAAGTGAAAATGTTGCTCAGTCATGTCTGACTCTTTACAACCCCATGCACTATTGCTCACCAGGCTCCTCTGGTCCATGGAATTCTCCAGGCAGGAATACTGGAGTGCGTAGCCATTCCCCTTTGCCAGGGGATCTTCCAGACCCAGGGATGGAACTGGGTCTCCTGCATTGCAGATGGATTCTTCACTGTCTGAGCCATCTGGGAGGCCCTAGCTGTGGTAAAGTGAAGTCGCTCAGTTGTGTCTGACTCTTTGCGACCCCATGGACCATAACCTACCAGGCTCCTCTGTCCATGGGATTTTCCAGGCAAGAGTACTGGAGTGGGTTGCTGTGGTAAGAACTCACAAATTAAGCCTTACTCTGCAGGACTGAGAGCTGCTTGAAAAGTGGATTATGCTATATTTATTTCTCTGTATTTCAGGAAACAATGTATGGCGCAAAAAAGGTGTGTTGAGTAAAAACATCTGAAAAAGTCCACATTGGTAGCCCTACTGCATGACAGCTATGGTTCTCAAGCATTACTCAAGTCCAGGCCTAAGGGAGGAAGAAGATTTTGGAGGGTGCCAGTATGGGGACATGCTGTAATGACACAAACAAAGCCCTCCCCTACACAGAAATAGCTGTTCCGTAGGAGTGAGATAGGGCATGGTTCCTGATAAGCCATAGTTTGTGCTGTGTCTTTAAAGCAATACATCCTCTCTTAGGGTGTGGGCCTAAGAGAGAAATAGCTCAGAAAGGAATAATTAGATGATGTTGCCGATGCTGAGACTTGTCTGATTCATCCAGACACTGTAATCAAAAGTTGTACATCCGGTTGTAAAGCATATCTCCGTGCTCCTCTCATCCCCAAATCGCCGCCCAGTATCATGCAGAAGTAAATGATGTAAAAAATTTGGGTGTGATCTGAGCTTCTGATGTGTTATCCCCGACACCTGCTGATGGTGTTAAGGGGTGGATATTGCTAAAGAAAGGATTAAACTATCTTTCTAACAAAGTACTCCCACATTATGAGTTGTACTACATTTAGACTGAATCAGTGTTGCATAATTTCTCAGTAAACTAATATGCACTCTTTTGAATCACTCTCTTTTATTTAAAATCTAATTTAGGTGTAAATCATTCACTTTCCATTAAGGTATAACGTTTCAGTAAAATGCAAGTTCAGGCCAGATTCTCTTATGGAAGCAAAGTTAACGTAGCTAAATAACTCTACCTAAGATTGCAACAAGAATCTTAAAAATATGACTCAAAGTTAGTTTAGTTAAAGCTTCAGTAATTTAAGGAAATTGCCTAGGCAAGTAATTGGTATTATACCAAACTAAATATTTCACAGTTACATTTGCTTTTGCCTAAAAATAAAAACTGGAGCAATACAAGGGAAAACTGCCAAGACTGAAAATAATATTCAGCAGCTGTAAGTAATTGGGAGTGATAATCATAATTAGACAAGATGTAAGATATGTATTAAAGCCCAGATTGGATCTTCCTGTTGGCAACTGGGAGAAATCCCAAAGGCCTGGACCCTCCACATAGCCCACACACTCTGCTTCATGCCTCAAAGCCCTTCTGTCACCAAGCTTGGCATTAGATGAGCCATGAAACCATTCCCAAGGACATGTGCCACACGGTTACTCTTGAGAAAAGATAGAGGAAAAGAAGAAATGGAAGAGGGTCATACTCTGTCTTCAAGCAGCCTGCAAAGAGAAGAAACAGCCGATTATCTTGCAGTAACTGTCATCCACCTCCTCTGAAAGAAGTCAAGATAATAAAGAAAATAAATATTTTTGTAAGATAAAATGGAGGTCAGCTTTGTAGGACCAGAGAAACATTGGTTTAACCAAGTAGAGGTGAGGAATGAAGTAAAACAGCCTTATTCCATGGAAAACAACTCAAGCTAAAGAGAAAGCTCTATGGGGACAGGAGCCACTTCAGTTTTGTTCATTCATTCAGAGAATGCCTGACACATAGCACAGGCTCAACTTGCTAAATGAATGAGCAGATTGATAGTGCTTAGATAATACTTGAGGGAGATAATACTTGAGGGAGTTTATCCTGTGTTAGATGTTGTACTGGGTGTTTTAAGTGTATCAACACATTTAATCTTCACTGTCACTTCTGAGATATTGTCAGTACCAATCCTAATTTGCTAATGAGGATGCTAAACTAAGCACAGCTAAGAAACATGCCAAGTTACTCTAGTTAGAAAGAGGTATCTTTCTACATATATATAATTTATTTTTATAATAAAGATATGTGTATCTTTCTCTTCTACTGGTCTATAAGCATAATGAAATTATAGAACATTCCCCCTTGTCATAAATGGCTTCCCAGGTAGTGCTAGAGGTAATCTGCCAATGTAGCAGACATAAGAGAAGCAAGTTCGATCCCTGGGTTGGGAAGATCCCCTGTAGAAGGGAATGGCAACCCACTCCAGTATTCTCGGTTGGAGAATCCCGTGGATGGAGGAGCCTGGTGGGCTATCGTCCATAGGGTTGCAAACAGTCAGACACAACTGAAGTGACTGAGCACACACATAAGTAAAAAATGAAGTATTTATGAAATAAGGTAGGAGATTAAAAATTGTTATTAGATTAGGTGGGCTTTATGGGGGAGGTTTTAATTTACATTTTTACAGAAGAATAGGACTTTGATAAGTGGCTAAGGAGAATAGGAAGTAGGCCCTTTTAGGCTTAAGGATATGGTATGTGCAAATGACAGGGAAGACTGTTTAGAAAAATGTCTTATGTGCCTGAAGCTAAGAGTGTATATGAATCTGGACAAGTTGACTAGAACCAAATATCAGACATCCTTGAATACTGAGCCACACAATTTTGGCTTTCCTCAACAGGCAGTGGAAACCCTGAAGGTCTGGGACTAACGTAGGCTCCTACTCTTGCTTATGCTGGTACAATCTACTGTCCACAGAACAGTCAAGGGTACATTTTAAATGTCAGCTAGTCCCTCTGCATGTAACTGTGTTGTAGATTCTCATATCACTCAGAAGGAAAACAAACTCTCACTGCAGTCCAACTACACCTGTGACCACATGCAAGTTCCCTCCTAATGTTATTTAGGATAGGTATTTAGGATAGGTATGATACTCAAAGGCAACTAAAAACATGGCAGGGAACATACAACAGATCTGACCATCACAGAGGCAAAGAAGGATGTCTCCAAATTCAAGACCATATCTGGGGGCCCAGGTTCATCTATACTCTCTGTCTTTTGCTGCAAGAGGATGATGCTACAAAGTTTGTTTGATACGTGATTTTCCCCTATCATCTCCCTCATGATCTGTCTCCCTGTTGTTGCTCAGTTGCTCAATGCAGCCCCATGGAGCTCGATGCAGCTCACCAGGCTTCCCTGTTCTTTACTGTCTCCTGGGGCTTGCTGAAACTCACATCCATTGAGTCGGTGATGCCATCCAATCATCTTGTCCTCTGTCGTCCCCTTCTCCTCCTGCCTTCAATCTTTCCCAGCATCAGGGTCTTTTCCAATGAGTGGGCTCTTCGCATGAGTGGCCAAAGTATTGGAGCTTCAGCTTTGGCATCAGTCCTTCCAGTGAATATTCAGGGTTGATTTTCTTAAGGATTGACTGGTTTGATCTCCTTGCAGTCCAAGGGACTCTCAAGAGCCTTCTCCAACACCACAGTTTGAAAGCATCATTTCTTTGGCAGTCAGCCTTCTTTATAGTCCAGCTTTCACATCTGTACATGACAACTGGAAAACCAGTAGCTTTGACTTTACGGACCTTTGCTAGAAAAGTGATGTCTCTGATTTTTAAAACGCTGTCTAAGTTTGTCATAGCTTTCCTTCCAAGGAGCAAGTGTCTTTTAATTTTGTGGCTGCAATCAACTGTCTGCAGTGATTTTGAAGCCAAAGAAAATAAAGTCTGTCACTGTTTCCATTGTTTTCCCATCTATTTGCCATGTCGTGATGGGACTAGATGCCATGATCTTTGTTTTTTGAATATTGAATTGTAAGCCAGTTTTTTCCTGCCTAGAGAACCCCATGGACAGAGGAGCCTGGTGGACTACAGTCCATGGGGTCACAAAGACTCAGATGGAATTGACTGAGCACACACACATGCAAGAACTATGATAAAAGGGTATATTTGGAGATATATGAAATTGAGTAATAAAAGAATCATATGTACATGTACATGAGTAATCAGTCTTGTCCAGCTCTATATGACCTCATGGATTGGAGCCCCCCTAAGCTCTTCTGTCCTTGGGATTCTCCAGGCTAGAATACTGGAATAGGTTGCCATTTACTACTCCAGGGCATCTTCCTGACCCAGGAATCAAATCTGCATCTCCTGTGTTTCCTGCATTGGCAGGCAGATATTTTACCACTGTGCCACCTTACCCACATTATTATATGTTGTGTTTCCAGTACTTAGTACAGTTCTTAGTACCTAGTTCAATAAATATTTGCTGAATGAATGAAAGTGTATGGTAAATTCTCTAACTTATAGACAAGTAGCTTGCTTGCTTCACAAAAAAAGATTTTATTTTGTAGGAGAGACATATATTCCTTTTGAAAGTGAAAGTGAAAAATCACTCAGTTGTGTCCAACTCTTTGTGACCCATTAAATTCTCCAGGCCAGAATATTGGACAGGTTAGCCTTTCCTTTCCCCAGGGGATCTTCCCAACCCAGGGAGTGAACCCAGGTCTCCCACATGGCAGGTGGATTCTTTACCAGCTGAGCCACAAGGGAAGCCCAAGAATACTGGAGTGGGTAGCCTACCCCTTCTCTGGTGGATTTTCACAACCCAGGAATTGAACCGGGTTCTCCTCCATTGCAAGCAGATTCTTTACCAACTGAGCTATCAGGGAAGACTCTAACCTATCTATTTATTTATTTAACTGAATTGTTCGTTCAATAGATATTTCTTGAGTACCCACTGTGTACCAGAACTTACCAGACTTTGTATCTGGAAATAGTAAGATAAACAAAACAGGCCCTAGGAGAGTTTATAATCTGGTGAAAGAAATAGATATACACACAAATAATTGTAACGCAATATGATAGTTTTATTAAAAGGAATATGTATTGTGATCGCATGACACAGTAGGGTAATCTGTTCAGCTTGTTGAAAAAGGAAAGGAGATTCAGGAAAGATTGACCCAAAATGCATTTTAAAGGATGAATAAGGAGTTTTGAGAATCCTTTTTACTCTACTCAATTAATGTACTATTTAATTTGTCATGATAATAAAAATATCTTTTCTTTGTGTGCTTGGCTTTTAAGATCTGTTTCTTATTTATGGTATCATTTTATGTACTTTGCTAATGATTAGTCCTTTATTATTATACTGGTTTTATTGCACTCAAGATTCCTAAATAACAGTAGCAATAACTATGAAATAGATGTCACTGAGAAGGTAACAGGCCAATTCACTATTTATTTATGTTTAAAAAAATAAAACATGATTCTAAGTCCTGAATAAGAGAAAATAATTGAAGTAGTTTCATGGTTTTAAATTAGACTTCTTGCATATCAAAACTTGAAAAGCTATCTCTTCAACAATAGACTTATTTTCTTCATCATCTTCTCATTGTTTAAAACTCATTTGTGATGCAAAGTGAAAGTGAAAGTGAAGCCGCTCAGTCGTGTCTGACTCTTTGCGACCCCACTCACTGACTATAGCCTACGAGGCTCCTGGGTCCATGGGATTTTCCAGGCAAGAATACTAGAGTGGGCTGCCATTTAAAGAGAAACATCAAATAGTTGATTTTGCTACATGTTTACTAAAGTGTAGTAGTTTTAGCCCTTGAATCTCACTCACATGGAATCAACAATTGTATTTTTAAGAAAACTCCCCACTGGCAGGGGTCAAGGCATCTTCTATCTCCTTTGATTTCTTAGAGTTATAAACAACACAATATATTTTTCTTGTAACATGAAAATATAGGCATTGGTGAAAGTTCCATTAAAAACTAGCTGCTGGCAATTCAAACTCAGTGTGACTAAAACAGCTTCCAGATTTGAATTATGAATTTGGGGGTTAAATAATATTCTTTCATTACATTATTCATTTCCTACTAGAAAACAGTACTGGAAATCCTGATTTCATTAATAAGAGGTAGTTAAAAATACATTGGTGGAGTTGTTTTATTATTACTATTATTATTCTTATGGTAAATGAGAACCAGTCTCAAGCATAGCTAAACATGTCTGCGACATTCAGTTTCTGGAACATAACATAATTCACATTCAAAGAGGCAACTGTCCTCTTAAGAAACAAAGTGGAATCCATTAAGTAGACTCCCACAGTATCCCATGCTTGGTGAATCACTAGGTGCAATCTCTCAGTGAAAATTCAACATGACTGTTAGCCAAGTACCCACAGGAGTTTCTCTCTAAGATTGTGATCTTTCCAATGTATAAATATAGTCATACAATTCAACAGCTCCAAATTCTTCAAAATCTCCTTCAGTATGAAAAGCTAAACATTTTTTTCAATACAGTCGAGTTCATTCTATCTGCCTAGAGTTCCGTTTCAATTTTCTCCACTCCAGGCCTCAAACTTCACAGTCCAGCAACACTAATCTACTTTTAGAGCCTAGAATACATGCCGTGATCTTGCCTTTCCTCATGCCTTTGAATATATTGTTTTCTCTACTCAGATGATGGTCCCCTTTGGTAAAACTATCTGTTAAATCATCTTCCCTTTGCCGAGGCAATTTTAAATACACAATTTTCTATCTCACTGCAGTTTGCCTATGCAGTTCTAATATTCCTAAGATTGTATTATAATTGTTTGATATCTTTCCACACACACACACACACACACACACACACACACACACACACACACAAGGTCTTGGAAGAGAAAATCTCTTTGTTTTTTCAGCATTTAGTATAGCATCTGGCCAATAAAAAAGACCCACAAATATGTGTGTGTGTATTTATATATGTATACATACATATATACATACATACATACCAGGGAAGCCCTGTCCCTAGTATCTCAGTCAGTAAAGAATCTGCCTGCAGTGCAGGAGACCCAGGTTCTATCTCTGGGTTTGGAAAATCCCTTGGAGAAGGAAATGGCAATCCACTCCAGTATTCTTGTCTAGAAAATCCTAGGAACAGAGAAGCCTGGCAGGTATAGTCCGTGGGCTCACAAGAGTTGGACATGACTTAGTGACTAAACCAAACCATATAATATATATATGATATATAATATCATATATAAGATATATGATATTAAATATCATATATAAGATATATGATATATATATCATACTCAGCAAATATCAGCTAATATATATATGATATATTATCATATATGATATATATGATATATATTTATCATATATGATGTATATGAAATTAAAAATATCACATAGATGTGGAATCTGATAAAGCAAGCAGAACTTGTAAAAGCACAGGTAGACTAGTGTACCAGAGGCTGGGAGCTGGGGAAATTGCAGAGATGGTTGTATAAGGGTATAAACTTACAATCAGTAAACAAATAAGTTTTGAAGATCTAATGTACAACATAGTGACTGTAGACAATAATACTGTGCTATAACCTTCAAAGTTGCTGAGACTAGATCTTAACTGTTCCCACCACAAAAATGATCATTTTTTTAATAATAGTATTCTTTATTTTTATGATAGTACTTTAAAAAGATTTTGTTTACTTGTTTATTTTTGGCTTCACTGGGTCTTAGTTGCTGCACATAGGCTTCCTCTAGTTGTGGTGGACGGGGGCCACTTTCTTGCTGCAATGACGTTCTCGTTGCGGTGGCTTCACTTGCTGTGGAACACAGGCTACAGGGCGCATGGGCTTCAGTAGCTGTGGCTCAGGGGCTCCAGAGAACAGAGTCAGTGGCTGTGGCACATGGGCTTAGCTGCCCTGTGGCATATGGGGTCTTCCTGGACCAGGGATCAAATCCAGGTTTCCTGCACTGGAAGCTGGATTCTTAACCACTAGATGAACAGAGAAGTCTCAAAAATGATTATGTGACATGATAGAAGTGTCAGCTACCGCTATGGTGGTGATCATATTGCAATATACAAGTGTATCAAATCCATACTGTTGTACACCTTAGACTTACACACTGTTATAGTTCAACTATATCTCAATAAAAACAAATTTAAAATATATACATAAATGAATATTGTCCACTATTAGAAATAGTTACAATGCGTTAGCTGATATTTGCTGAGTACTTATGTCCAGTCCAGTGCAATGTGCTACATGTGCTTCACCTCAAATTCTCACTGCAGTCCTGCCAGGTGGATTATATTATTTCTATTTTGTTCTTGAGAAAACTGAAGATCAGAGAGGTTAGTTGAATAGGCCACACATTTCCATACAGCAGAACCAGATGTGAATCTGAAATCTGTCTGACTCCAGTGCTAGTTTTTTCCCCAGAACACCCGGCTGCTTTTTGATTATTGTTGAGACCTTGAAAGACACAAATTAGATTTTGATTTATTCTTCTCCATTTCTTTCCAGCTCCAAGTACAGCCCAGTATGGAATTACCGGGAGCGCTGACGTTCTTTTCTCCTGCTGGTACCTTGTGTTGACACTGTCCTCTTTCACCAGCTTATTCTACCTGAAGAATGCCATTCTACAATAAATATAAAGACCCATAAAAGGCTTTTAAGGATTCTCTGAAAGTGCTGATGGCTGGATCCAATCTGGTACAGTTTGTTAAAAGCAGCGTGGGATATAATCAGCAGTGCTTACATGGGGATGATCGCCTTCTGTAGAATTGCTCATTATGTAAATACTTTAATTCTACTCTTTTTTTGATTAGCTACATTACCTTGTGAAGCAGTACACATTGTCCTTTTTTTAAGACGTGAAAGCTCTGAAATTACTTTTAGAGGATATTAATTGTGATTTCATGTTTGTAATCTACAACTTTTCAAAAGCATTCAGTCATGGTCTGCTAGGTTGCAGGCTGTAGTTTACAAAAAAACGAATATTGCAGTGAATATGTGATTCTTTAAGGCTGCAATACAAGCATTCATTTCCCTGTTTCAATAAGAGTCAACCCACATTTACAAAGATGCATTTTTTTTCTTTTTTGATAAAAAAGCAAATAATATTGCCTTCAGATCATTTCTTCAGAATATAACATATCTAGATTTTTCTGCTCGCATGATATTCAGGTTTCAGGAATGATCCTTTTAATATAACTGGCTGTGCAGCTCTGCTTCTCTTTCCTGTAAGTTCAGCATGGGTGTGCCTTCATAAAATAATTTTCTCTTCATCTCCAACTAATAAAATGTTTTTGCCAAATTCTACAACTTGAAAGCAAAAATAAACCACAGTGATAAAGTTAATACTAACTATATCTTGTCTCTAAAGAACAAAGGAGCTATCAAATTGTAAAAATCTCTTCCCTCATTACCAATAGGGTTTTGAGAATTTTGCCCCATGATAGCTCAGCTTTGTGATGAAAACAATTTAACTAATATAGTACAGGCAAATCCACTGTATGATTTCTTTAGTTGTAGCTAAGTGTTAGATTCACTTTGGGAAATAATTCCCGTTAAAATGATAGCACAGTCCATCCAAAATTGTCTGGCAATACAGCATCTTTTCCTTTCACTATTACAGGCCAAAATTTTTAAGGTGGTTTGTCAGAAAGGACACAAAGTCCAATTACCGAACATTAAATGAGATGGTAAACATTCAAAATTAATTTGGTTCTGTGGCAAATAAGTTGGTACGCTAGATATAGTGTTCCTGTGGACAGGAGCATTTTGCATATTTTCCAGCTGAAAACATTACTCAGTTGATAGTTTGGCATACATGTTGTACAAAAATGCTCCAAAATATAACAAATATTCCATCCTAGTATGCAGCAGATCAATCCCTGAAATAACTAATTCTGTGGTTAAATCTTTCTCTATAGCCATGTCAGCTTAAACAAGCAAAGCTAAAATGAAAAAAAAAATTATCATGCTTTATTTCTTACATGTTATATGTAAGATGTGTTCAAATGAAGACAAGCCATTAGTGATGAAGAATGTCTTAAATTAATTGCTAAATTATCATGGATTTTAAATTATTTCTATCACAAAGAATGAAAACTACATTTTTGAAGGAAATTGCTGTTATTCTACAAGTATTATGTTACAAGAATAGTTCGATGGTTTACTCTTTACTAAAGATAGACCATAGCCTTGAAAGCCATTTGCAAGTTTGATAAAGTTACCAATTTTACTATCCCTAGAGAAATTTCTGCAAATAGTTCCCTTTTGCAAGTTATAACAACACCTGCTAATCTAGTTAGAAACAAGATATTTCACAGAGGTTGTATACATTTAAGATATATAATGTAGATAAGTAAAATATAAGTAAAACTGTCCCAAAGTACAACATAAATCTATTTTAATTAGAGATGTGAATCCTAAATGAGGAGGCATATATATACAACATTTCCACAAAATGGCAATGATATTGCATAATGCTATTAAATTTACTGTAATAATTTATTATGTTATTTTGACTGATGCACTAAGAAAGGTTTTTACAAAAACAACATATGACATTTTAACTTTGATTATTATTGATTTGCTTTTCAAAATCTTTTTGTGGAATCAGTGAGTAAACTATAAAATATTTTTTGTGTGTATTGCAGCTTTAAAGTGGCACACTCCATAATAATCTACTTACTAGAAATAGTGGTGCTACCACAGAAGTGTTAACCATCAGTACCATTGTTTGGGAGAAAGAAACAGATCAAGAATGCATATTATACAGTGATCGCTTTCCTAGAGTAAAAATACCTCCTCTTTGTAAGGTTTGTAGGGTAAATGTGAGGTAAACTGAGGTATAAACTATGGATGAACCAAATAATTAGTTCAAAGTGTTGTCATGATTCCGAATTTGTGGAGTCTGGTGTTTTTCCCATAGAATGTGACAGAAGTACAGTCATAGCTCAGTAGCTATATGTATTTGCCTTTATGTTAGAAGAGACTTTCTTGAGTGACATGTTTAAATAGAGGAGGTATTCACTATGTTTTTCTGTATCAAGCAGCATTCCTAGTTGTTAGGCCCCTGGACAGAGTGAAATCATGAGTATTTATGAGTTCAATATTGTTCAAATAAGGCTACAGTATTTGCTTTTTTGTGTGAATGTATTGCATATAATGTTCAAGTAGATGATTTTACATTTATGGACATTTGAAATGTCTGATTATTCCATTTTATCAGTCCTGATTGTACAAGATTGTTGCAATTTCAAAATAGCAGTTTTATGAAACTGATTTATCTTTTGATCTATAACAATTTTTCTAGCTATTCATTTCAGCATTATATTTCTACAGGTTCGATTTGTGGGACTCTTTTTGTTGCCCCTGAATTTTTTTCAAAGAAAGAAAAAAGAAAAAGCAGTTGAGAAAGTAGAGTAGAAAGAAAAAAGACTGAAAGGGGGAAAAGGTAAAGGGGAAAGAAAAAAAGCAAGGAAGGAAAAGAAGGAAAGAGGGAAGAAGAAAGGAGAGGCTGGGAGGGAGGGAAGAGCCAGAATATTAGGGTAGTCGACGTAATTCACTTGCATTCTTTTAACTGCAACTGGTGTAATTATGTTTTATTTACAATGATCCCATTTGAAACATAAGTCCTGTTACACCATTGAGTTACTATTATGCAGCAATTATATAATGAAAAGTACTGCCCAAACTATAGTATTGTGTTATGGCGGGGACACTACAAGATTTGAGAGAGAGAGAACATCAAACTTAAAGCCACTGTTGGGGAGTTCAAACTTAGCTGAAAAATTAATGCTTCATCATAACATTTAAGCTATATCTAGAAAGTAGACTGGAGAACTGAGGAAATTACCAGATAATTCAGGACAGTATATATAAATACCCCAGTGTGTGAACTCAGAAAACTCTGAGAAATTTATCAAAGCCAATTATCTATATTGATTAAATTTACTGAATAACTGTTAATTTATCCATTGTGCTTAGCTTTGTGACACAGCCAAAAGTTATCTATTTAATCTTTTCAATAAAAATTGTTTTTTGAAATTCAGAAATGATTTAAAAAGAGGTCAGGTTTTTAACTATTTATTGAAGTATGTGGATGTACAGTATTTCAATAGATATGAATATGAATAAATGGTATGCCTTAAGATCCTTTGAATATGTATTTACTTTAAAGACTGGAATAAGCTCTTCCTGTCTTTTAGTAAAACATCCATATTTCATAATCTGATGTAAAATATGTTGTACTGTTTCCAATAGGTGAATATAAAGTCAGTTTATCAATTAAAATATGTACTTGACTCATTTGAAAATTCTACTAATTTGAGGGAAAAGAGAAGAAATAGTAAACATATTTCTGCTATTCCCTTCTTTTCTGTTGCTTCCACCGTACCACACTCACATCTTTCAGATACTCCAAAGCAACACAAGATGAAAATGTTAGAAGCTACAGTTTAAAAAGGATCCACTTTGTAGCCTTTCCCTCTGTTCCTGATTCCCCAAAGGTCTAACAAGCTGAACTACAGCTAGCCTGAAGAAGAAATTTTCTGGAAAGATTTTATTATCAATTATTTAGAACTTTTACCTCCTAAAATGCATCACAGTAAGCAACAGAGACTGATGATGAAATCTTGTTGGTTTTACAGACTAAAGATCTGAAAATGGAAATGCCTATAGAAGTTAGGCAGAGAGTACAATTTCATGAGATTGCTGGGTATAAAACAAGGAGTATATATTCCACTTCAAGGCATTCAGATACTATTTCAATAAAAACACCTTGCTTTCCAAACAAAATGTGATTTGACTGAAAGCCCATAGTTTGTAACAGCTGTAACATTTGTGTAAAATGAGGGCCACTCCAAATGAATGATTCAACCTCTCTTTTCCAAACCTGTCCATTTATGCTCATCATGCAAACAGAAGGGAACAATGTGGTAGATAAAAAAACAAACTGTGAAAAAGATTTACACTTGATGCATTAAGCTATTTTAAAGTATGGGTGTCATTGCCATTCTGTGAAAACCATATCTACCAAATCTCTTTCCCTTTTCAAAACCAAAAACACGCACAAATAAACATCTTATTTTCCCTCTGGCTCATTATTTCTCCCTTTGTAATTTCTATTATGCAAACAATCACACAGAAACATAAGTATCAAGCCTCAGACTCTGAAAGCTAGCATGTGAAGCAGAACTATTTTTCTCCCTGAATATCAGAGGTCAAAACACAGATACTTCAAAATGACATCCAGCTACTTGGAAGATAATTACTTACTTTTGCCTGGCAGGCAGAAATTTGAAAATTTTAAGAGAAAAACTTCTGAGAATAATTCATTCAAGATAATGTAATTTGATTCAAACACCAGAGTATCAGTGTACTCACCCTGAACTTCCCAAGAAGCATACACCTTCATGCTCACTTGAACTTTTCCCTAATAATCCCAGATTTATGAAAAATATTTAGAAATTGACATATATAGTAGAAAAAGAAAAAGAAAAAACAAACAAACTGGCAAGTGAATGACTCTCCCAAGGCCTTCAGTCTAACAATTCTACTCATTTCTGCTCACCTCAGAGACAGACGTGTCAGCTAGAATTACTTCTGAAGTGTCACAGCTATCTCTGTCTTGAATTTTACCACGGTAAAGTACTTTAGCAGACATTAAATGTACTTTAAAACATTATTATTGTCTCATTGATGATGAAACAAGATTCATAAATTTTAACTCACTTGCTGAAGGTTATGCTTCTACTAAGTGGCAGATTTGAACCAAATGTGCAATGCAGAATACTCCCAATTTGTTTCAATATCCATGAGCCTCCTTAGAAATAAATATGACCACATTATTAGCTTTACAAAGAATATATGTACACTTATATTTATATACAAATAACTTTGTTTACATGTATTTTTTTCCCTTTAATGCTATCCCTTTATTTTCCAAAGCCTCCAGAGGTTATGTGGTTTAAAGATGAATCACATTATACATCTCATCTAAAAATTTGGGTGTGCAACTACCTGTGGACACATAGCCCTTGATAATATTAGGCCCATCACACCAAATGGAGGCTCTTGTCATAAGCATATGTATCTTTTTTATATAGCATTTTGCAAAAGCCTACCAAGTTTTGAATAACCCACTGACTATTCCTCAGGCATCTGCAATCAACAGAATTCTTAGAGAAATGGTGAGTAGAATATATACACACATTTTTAAAAATACACAATAGAATACTGATTTTAATCTTAAGCGATGTTGTTTGAGCCAATTTATGCCAAAATACTAATTATATGCACATCTGTTTGTGCTGGGGCAGGAGAATGAGAGAAAGATTCTAATTTTAGAAATTAAACTATATACAACCTAAGGAATACACTTGCATTTTGTTGTCAAAATAGAAATATAATGCAAATCCTGTAAATGTCACTCTAGTCTGAAAAAAACAGAAAGCAAAGCTTTCACATACAAGTAAAATGAACACATCAATTCATTAATGAAGGATGCAGGAAATCTGGGTTCCATCCCTGAGTCATGACAATGTGAAGAAGGGAATGCAACCTACTCCAGTATTCTTGTCTGGAGAATGGCATGGACAGAGGAACCTGACAGGCTATAGTCCATGGGGTTGCAAAGAGTCAGACATGATGGAGCGACTATCACTTTCAAGAAGTTACAACTGGATAAAAGGACAATCCAAAGAACAGGAATATTTATAGATCAAGAATATTGAAATTAATATGTTTATAGAGGCAAAACTGGATTCTTCCAGAGTAAGGAGAAGAATAAAGTTGTAACCTTAACCAACAGAACTTATTTATGTGTTGGATGACAAGATATACTTTGCCTTGCTATCATTGTAAAATTGTTCAAATGCAGTGAAAGGTGGAGTCCCCATAGAATCAGAACCAGGTAAACTGCAAGGGTGTTTGCTAAGGAGTACCTGGGTTTTTCATGCACACAGCTTTTCCCTTAAAATAATAAGATACAAAAATCTTAAAAGCACATGAATTAAATGAATTGCCAATATTTTAAGGTTTGATAATATAACCTCTATTGTAATGACTCAGATAAAACCACATTATCTATATCTACTATTTTACATTTTCTATATTCTAATTTCTCATTTTCTTCCTTAACCACAAACCAATATCCAATAGTTTGAGACATATAGAAGGAGAAATAAACAATTAAAATATAACGAGGATGACATTCTTCAATAATCTACCTTGTTGAAAAATGAATATATTTTGAACCCTTGTTAAAAGAAAAAGTGTTTATCATTTGGAGGGAGGAGCATTTAATTCTTGAGATAACAGAAATTTTTATGAAAAATAAGGAGAATGAAGTAACAGTTAATATGGCAATATCTCTTCAACCAAATACAACAGTGATGTTGAAAACACTGCAAGACACCATTGATGAACTGAATGGTCTGCTTCCACTTACTGCTAATGAACCTAGTACTTGCAAATTTTTGGTTTGGTAGAAGCTACAGGAGGTAACATGGTTCATTAGGCTTTCAAAGCTTTAAAATGTTAAAGAAGGTGGTTTTCCTCCTTCCTTTCAAGTGAATTGCTAAAAGCATCATGATGTTCCTCAGTGGAACTTTGAATTTGTTAGTTTCTTTATTAATTTTGACTTTTTTACATTCAAAAAAGTTAACTTTACACTAAACACAGCATACTTCAACTTCCTGCAGGTTTGAATTGTGCTTAAGCAAATACTCCAAGCACATGGAATTTCCTGAGAAAAATTCAGGACCTTATTTTAGAAAAAGGACTTAAGCAATATTGTTTACAGACTGGAATATGCTAATAAAAAGAGCAATTTTCTTGATTGCACCCAATAGAATCCATAGAACTCTAACATAGTGTTCTAAGTAGTTTCATAAATGTGGGTTGCAGTTGCCCTGAAACTTTACGTCTCCCTGCTACACATTTGACAAGTGACCTGGCAAAAAACATGGTCAATAGCTCATTTATGACGTACTCCTCAAGAAATTGTTGCCAGAGATTTGAAACCGCTTCCAGCTGATGTCTTTCAAAACAAAGCACAAACTCACACATACAAACACACAATCACGTTGCTGTCAGTGATCTGGAAAATAAGCTTCCAAGCCAGCCATGTGGTGTTCTGGATAATTTAAAAAACGAAGAAGAAATGACAACAGTGCAGCCAACAGTCTCTGTTTCTGTTTCATTTGCTAAGATTTTCGCAGAAGTAACATCTTGTGATTTAATTAATCAGAAGGTGGCACCTGCTTTAACTGCCGATACGGAGAAAAAGAGATTTTTGTTGGAATAAAATTTATTTTTGGAAATACATTTTTCCTGTTGATATTAGGTAACTAGTTTATTATGCTTTTGAAATTCTTACTATCTAATAATTTTAAATGTTGACAAAGAGAAAGACTGGGTTTTTTTTTTTTTACTTGGAATAATTTTTTTTTCCTGGAAATGTGTATTTCCAATTTTTAGATAGACAAACTTGCATGTATGTTCACAAATTCCTATTCTCTCATAATTCAATTGTAACAATATATTAACAAAACCTTTTTAGTTTAATATGTGATTGAAATATATCTTTCACCAAGTAACACAAGAATTTATATAATGATCTCCATTTTTACACTGAGATCCTCAGCTAATATCTCAAGCTAGCATCATTTCAAGAAGAATCTAGCATCTGTTGATTATGGATATGTTAAAAATCAGCTTAGAATAAGACATTTATTTAATTTTTGTCAGATAGCTCAAAATGTTCACATGACACTCATCGTTTCAGGCATTCATTCTACAAGAAAGTGTGATTATATAACCTTTGAAGAGACTTTTAAAAGGAATTAACTGATAGAGTTAATCTGGATGTTTAGAAGACAACCACCAAACTGGAGCAAAAGGTCTCTGTTTCTCTAATGCTTTCTCTAGGAAGCCAGTCTCACCTTAAATTTGAATAAAAGAGAGAAGAAAAAAAAAGAGGGAAAAAAGGACGGAGCGAAGAAGAAGCAAGGGAGGAGGGAGAGAGAGAAAAAAAAATTAACAATGTATTTTCTGTTCTGAAAAATAATAGGGAAATGTTCCCAAAGAAAGACTTTGTGTGTGTGTGTGTGTGTGTGTGTGTGTGTGTGTGTGTGTACACTTAATGCCTGCCCGGATCTATAATGAACAACAATGCCTTTTCTTTGCAATATGACTTCAGTTTCCACACTTATAATTACTAAATACAGTGAGGCAAATAAAGTTTTCTATTCTGTATTTTGCAATTGTCATTCCTCTTATTTCTTTAAAAGTTTAATTGGCTTTCATCTATAATAGATTTTGGGTATTATATCATACTGTTTTCTGAAGAAAATATGACTATTTCATTTTATCACATATAATGAAAGAAATAAACCATCCACTGCTCTGTGACTTGGAGAGTTAATAGTGAATTCTCATAAGAAATTGCTTAGTAATAAAATAAAATCTGTATTTGAATATGTTACCACTTTGTAAATATTCACAGTAAAATGAAGAGTCAGATCTTCTATAATTGTCAGGAATAAAATTTTGGTGATGTTTGAAAAAATCCCCAAAGCCCTGTGAATTTAACTCTTTTAATTTCAGGCTTTCAGAAAAACTGAAAAACATTTTTCAAATGTAAGTAAAACTTTACTTTAAGGAGTCTCAATATTTTATGTCTGTGATACCAGTATAGTCACATGTCATAGTCTATCAGTCTTGGTTGCAAACGACAGAAACAGATTGGCTAGTTTGAGCAGAAAAGGAATTCATATACTCTTGGATAACTCTCAGAATGATGGGAAAACCTGGAGAACAGGATGACATCAATATAGGAAATGCAACCAAAAATGCAGCCAATAGATTGCCAAGCACACAGGTAAGATCATGCTACAGGTAAGGATAACATTTTCATGGACATCTGTAATCTCCTTTGGAGTCTCAGCTCTACTACTGCTGCTCTGAGTAATGCCTAAATATTTTCATATCTGCTTCATTTACCCAAGATCCAAAATCTAGACCAGTTGACCAAACCTAAGTTTATATAATCAATAACTAAGTCCTCTCACTTGAATTTTAGAAGCAGGAGGAGGAAGGCTTTCTTATCTCTCCTTGCTATTCTTTTGGAACTCTGCATTCACTTGGGTATATCTTTCCTTTTCTCCTTTGCCTTTAGCTTCTCTTTTCTCAGCTATTTGTAAGGCCTCCTATGACAACAATTTTGTCTTTTTGAATTTATTTTTCTTAGGGATCGTCTTGATCTCTGCCTCCTGTACAATCATGAATGTCCATCAGATCTAATCCTTTGAATCTATTTTTCACTTCCACTGTATAATCGTAAGGTATTTGATTTAGGTCATACCTGAATGACCTAGTGGTTTTCCCTGTTTTCTTCAATTTAGATCTGAATTTTGCAAAAAGGAGTTCATGGTCTGAGCCGCAAACATCTCCTGGTCTTGTTGTTGCTGACTGTATAGAGCTTTTCCACCTTTGGCTGCAAAGAATATAATCAAAATCATTTCGGTATTGACTATCTGGTGATATCCATGTGTAGAGTCATCTCTCGTTTTGCAGGAAGAGGGTGTTTGCTATGACCAGTGTGTTCTCTTGGCAAAACAGTGTATATAGATAAATAATATACTTAGATATAGAGATAGATGGAGATAACTTTCCTTTTCTCAATGTTCTCTAGAATGGGAAAAATTTGCAATCCATGTCTTTGCTTAAAGTTTCCTTAGTAAAAACAACGATCAAAGCAAATAGGCAAAAATCTATCTCACTCAAAATATGTCTACTGTTATTTAGAATAGAATTAGCATTTTATCTTGAACCTTTAGTTAATGTAAGGGTTTTCTTAGTAGTAGTTTGATTTCCATGACAATTATATATTTTAAGTGTAGAGAGGTATAAAATATTTTATATTACATTTAATATTTCAGATTTTTTACATTTTTATTTTATATTGGAAAAGAATTAATTAACAATGTTGTTTTCGTTACAGGTATAATAGCAAAGTGGTTCAGTTATATATCTATTATTTTTCAAATTCTTTTCCCATTTATATTACTGCAGAGTATTGAGCAGAGTTCCCTGTGCTACACAGTAGGTTCTTGTTGGTTATCTATTTTAAATATGCATTGTGTACATGTCAATCCCAAACTCCCAATCTATCCCCCCACTCTTAATATTTTAGTTTTAATATGCATTTTTCTTGTACTCTTAATTTAATGATCAAACAGGATCATGTGTGTGAGAAGGCTGTAAATGAGTCATATTAAAAATAAATATCAAACCTAATCACTCTTGGGACTGTAGCTCTGCAGAACATCCCAGTATCCCAAATCAGATCAACCTGTCTCCCTTTTATATTGAAATTATAGTAATGTTAGTTTAAGTACAGGTAAGCTCTGAAGATATGGAACTTTTCAGAAAGCCTATAAACTGAATTCCAGATTTCTGTCCCAGAGAAGAAACTTTACCAAGATTCTGTTATCTATGAAATTTCTACATTAATAATTTGAATACTGTTACAATGAGAAAAAAAGAGTCAAAAGTTATCAATCTGAAAAAAAAAGACAAAAAAGTAAAAGCACATTAATTAGTTGGATAGCATATTCATGGCTAATTATTTTGTAGGTCCTTTATTTAATACCAAAATGGACAATGAAGGACTACAGTCAGAGAAATAGGTGTCATTATTTTCCTAATGCAATGGGCTTTAAATCTTGGGGAAAGTGATTAAGGCTCCTGTATCTACCCATATTTAACAATCAGTTATTGTTATTCAGTCCCTCAGTTGTGTCTGACTCTTTGGGACCCCATGAACTGCAGCACATCATGCTTCCCTGTCCTTTACTGTCTCCTGTATATCACTCAGATTCATGTCTACTGAGTCAGTGATGCCATCCAACCATCCAATCCTCTGCCACCCCATTCTCCTTTGGCCCTCAATCTTTCCCAGCATCAGAGTATTTTCCAATGAGTTGGCTCTTTGCATCAGGTGGACTGAGTATTCTGACTTAAAATGTGATATTCTTTTATTCACCATACATTTAGTGGGCACATACTTTTACCAAAACAGCCTTATTGTATAAGGATGAAGGATCACAATAGATTGAAAGAGATCCAAAATGATTAGAGCACAAATTTTACAAAGTTTGTAACATAACATCACAACACAAACACTGCAAATATGTTTGTGATGTGTTTGGGGAGTACTGAAGACACAGCAATTAACTGTATGCAGGAGGCAGAAAAGACTTCCCAGAAGAGCTGACACTGAAGTTTGATCTTGCAATATGGCAATGTTGTGTTGATTGTAAACTGCAATACAATTTTGATAAATATGAGATTGATTCCTCATTTAGAGCAATGTATGTCAAAATAGTAAAATTCATTTTAATTTATGGCCAAAACATTACCATTTATATACATCAAAGGTAAAACATTACCACTTATATACATCAAATTCAAATCTGACACCTGCTGCCTCCCACCATTTCTTTCTTCCCATCCCTGTTGAATTCACTGTAGTCAGGTTTCTATTCCTACACTTCAGTAAAACTCTGTGTCATAAGTGATCTTCATGTTGCTAAATCCAAATGTAATCTCTCAGTCCTTGTCTTACTTGACCTGGTTAGTGTATCACTTGAAGAAAGTGAAAGTCACTCAGTCAGTGTCCGACTCTGCGATCCCGTGGACTGTCCATGGAATTCTCCAGGCCAGAATACTGAGTGGGTAGCCTTTGCCTTCTCCAGGGGATCTTCCCAACACAGGGATTGAACCCAGGTCTCCTGCATTGCAGGCAGATTCTTTACCAGCTGAGCTACAAGGGAAGCCCAAGAGCACTGGAGTGGGTAGCCTATCCCTTCTCCAGGGGATCTTCCTGACCCAAGAATCGAACCGACCCAGATTTCTTGCATTGCAGGCAATTCTTTATCAACTGAGCTATCAGGGAAGCCTGCTTATTCCTTCTTAAAAAATATTTTAAAAATTCTTTTCAATATTCAGCTTCCATAAAACCACATGTCTATTTTTCTCCTTTTTAGCTACTCCTTTTCAGATTCCTCCTTTGCTTATAAATGAGGGTATATTCTTCAAACTGCTTCTTTTTCTGCTTCACTCAGTACCTAGGAGATATTATTTAATCTCTCAGCTTTAAGTGGTCTCTGTATGCTGCCCCATATCTGTATCTCTAGCTGAAAAGTGAGCACCAAATTCAAGACTGATGTACCCAACCACACACTCAGTAGCTCCACTGTGGAAGCTCCACTTTCACAGTCAAGGAAACATCCACACTTAAACGTGTTAAATCTGATCTTTGCATATTTCCCTATAAACTAGACCCTCCTGCTATCATCCTCATCTCAGGAAATGGAATTCTATTCTTTCAGCTATTTGAACCATAAAATTTCAAGTCATCTTTGACATCTTTCTCTTAGACTCCACATCTGGTTCATCATTAAGTCCTGTCAACTCTAACTTCAAAATACACCTAGAACATGATGACTTCTCTTCACTACCCTGGTCTCAGCCACATGGTTGCTTGCCTGGATTTTCATAATAGGCTTTGATCTGGTCACTCTGATTCTAGTCTAGGCTTCTTCACTCTATTTCAATATTGGAATCATAGCAAGCCTGTCAGATCTGCTAAAAACCCTCTCATACCTCTCATATTTCTCCATATCACTGAGTAGAGCCAAAATTTTTCCTATGAATCTCAAAGTCCTATGTTATCCAATATTCCATTCTCCCTATGCTATGATTCCCTATAACTCATCCCCACATTCATGCAACTCCAGTTACACTAGCCTCCGTAGTGTTTTTCAAACAGCCCAAACATGCTCGCACTTCCGGTATCCACATGGGCTCTTCCTTCCACCTGGAATGAACTTTCCCACAGATCAGCATAGATTGGTCCACACTTTTCTTTAGTGGGGGGAAAAAAAAAGAGAGAGAGAGAGAATGAAAGTCACTCAGTCGTATCTAACTCTGTGATTCCATGAACTGTAGCCAGCCAGGTTTCTCTGTCCATGGAATTCTCCAGGCAAGAGTATTGGAGTGGGTTGCCAATTCCTTCTCCAGGGGATCTTTCCAACCCAGGTATTGAACCTGGGTCTCCTGTGTTACAGGCAGATTCTTTACCATGTGAGCCACCAGGGAAGCTACTTTCCTTTAGGTCATTCCTCAAGTTCACCTTTTCAGTGAAATCTTACTCTTTCTAAAAGTGTAATTTCCATCATAATTATTTGTATCCCAGTGTGTTTTCATTTTCTCTTTTAGCGCTTGTAACTGTCACTATGTAATTTACTCATTTACTTTTTTTATTTTTTGTCTTTCCCAACAGAGTATGCTTCATTACGACAGAGAAATTTGTATGTTTTTTTCACTATATCTCTAATATTTAGAAGCAGTGTCTGACACATAATAGAGATGCTTGTTAAATAAATATGTGTATATAGCAGAGATTCAGGATTATAGAAATAAGAATCAGTACTGAGTATTTATTCTTCTGTGCTGTGAAGGTTACTAAGAAAGAAGTATGAATATGCATGTTGTTGTTTAGTTGCTAAGCCATGTCTAACTCTTTGTGACCCCATGGCTGCAGCCCACCAGTCTCCTCTGTCCATGGGATTTCCCAGGCAAGAATACTGGAGTGGCTTGCCATTTCCTTCTCCAGGAGATCGTCTTGACCCAAGAATTGAACTTGTGTCTCTTTAATTGGCAGGCAGATTCTTTACCACTTAGCCACCATATTTTCTGCTAAATCAGAGGCCCTGTCAACCGGGAGGAGTGTGAGAGCAATACATCAGGTATGAACCCCTGTCCCAAAGTCTACACTGATTTCTTCCCAGGCCAAAATTCCAGCTAAAAGTTGAGGTGGTGACAGTTCTAAAGCTGAACTTTAACAAATATTGGCATTCTTTTCATGAAAGAATGTGTTTCCTAACTTTTCCTCTATTTTCTCTAAAAACTTATCCAATTTTAACCCTGGCCAAAGACTCATTTTATTTGGCTTGATGTTTCTAATTGAGATTATTCTCTCCACTGAAGGATTTGCAAATATATACATGGTCAACCTTGTGCATAATATTGTGATTTTGCCACCTCATGTTCTCTTAGCTTCCAAAAATTCATACAAAATATTTCCACCAGAATATATAAAATTAACTCCCTTGGCTTTCAAAAAATTTCAATTAAAATCAGCAACACACTATGCTAGATTTCTTAATCTTAAATATTACTATTTTCAGCGGGATTTTTAAAAGTTATCGATCTTGACTGGTATTTTTTTTTAGATGCCTTAGCTTATATAATGGCAACCCACTCCAGTATTCTTGCCTGGAGAATCCCATGGACAGAGGAGCCTGGCACGATATGGTCCATGGGGTCGCAAGAGTCAGATATGACATAGCGACTAAACCACCACCACACCAACTTATATAACAGAGAAAAGTTGAGATCTCAGTCATTTATCTCAACTGAAATTTACTTTTAATTTATGCCAAAACCAAGTATATAACAGCACACCTAAGGTGACAGGTACTTTCTTCCATGGAGGTATTCAAGGACCAGCTGATGAAGCCTCCACGATCTTCCACATTCAACTTGACTTAGTTAGTTTAGTTGCTCAGTAGTGTCCAACTCTTTATGACCCCATGGACTGCAGCATGCCAGGCCTCCCAGTCCATCACCAGCTTGCAGAGTTTACTCAGAATGTCCATCGAGTCAGTGATGCCATACAACCATCTCATCCTGTCATACCCTTCTACTCCTGCCTTCAATCTTTCCCAGCATCAGGGTCTTTTCAAATAAGTCAGCTCTTCACATCAGGTGGCCAAAGTATTGGAGTTTCAGCTTCAACATC
Source organism: Ovis aries (assembly GCF_016772045.2). Taxonomy (NCBI): domain Eukaryota; kingdom Metazoa; phylum Chordata; class Mammalia; order Artiodactyla; family Bovidae; genus Ovis; species Ovis aries. The sequence continues at coordinate 47,136,054 of NC_056054.1, read as the reverse complement.
AGTCCTTCCAATGAATATCCAGGACTGATCTTCTTTAGGATGAACTGGTTGTATCTCCTTGCAGTCCAAGGGACTCTCAAGAGGCTTCTCCAACATCACAGTTCAAAAGCATCAATTCTTCAGCATTCAGCTTTCTTTATAGTCCAACTCTCACATCCATACATGACTACTGGAAAAACCATAGCTTTGACTAGATGGACCTAACAAGTAGAGCCCATAAAATATACACAAATGATCATTTCTCAAGTATTTGAAATATTTTTCTCTATTTATATTTTATAAATCTCTCTGCCATGTTCAAAATAATTTTACTGATAGGGAGCTTAAATCACCATCTTATTTTGACCACCAGTTCTCCACCCAGAATAAGTAAATGAGTTTCCATTAATTTAATGTTAAAATTAATGTTACTGTTGAAGCCTGCCTTGGAGAATTTTGAACATTACTTTACCAGCATGTAAGATGAGTTCAATTGTGCGGTATTTGAGCATTCCTTGGCACCTTTCTTTGGGATTGGAATGAAAACTGATCTTTTCCAGTCCTGTGGCCAATGCTCAGTTTTCCAAATTTGCTGGTATATTGAGTGCAGCATTTTCACAGCATCATCTTTTAGGATTTGAAATAGTTCAACTGGAATTCCTTCATCTCTACTAGCTTTGTTCATAGTGATGCTTCCTGAGGCCCACTTGACTTTGCATTCCAGGATGTCTGGCTCTAGCTGAGTGATCACACCATTGTGGTTATCTGGATCATGATCTTTTTTGTGTAGTTCTGTGTAATCTTGCCACCTCTTCTTAGTATCTTCTGCTTCTGTTAGGTCCCTACCATTTCTGTCCTTTATTTTGCCCATCTTTGCATGAAATGTTCCCTTGGTATCTCTAATTTTCTTGACAAGATCTCTAGTCTTTCCCATTCTATTGTTTTCTGCTATTTCTTTGCCCTGATCACTGAGGACAGCTTTCTTATCTCTCCTTGCTATTCTTTGGAACTCTGCATTCAGATGCTTGTATCTTTCCTTTTCTCCTTTGCCTTTAGCTTCTCTTCTTTTCTCAGCTATTTTTAAGGCCTCCTCAGACAACCATTTTGCTTTTTTGCATTTCTTTTTCTTGGGGATGGTCTTGATCCCTGTCTCCTGTACAATGTCATGAACCTCCGTCCATAGGTCTTCAGGCACCCTATCAGATCTAATCCCTTGAATATATTTCTCACTTCCACTGTATAATCATAAGGGATTTGATTTAGGTCATACCTGAATGGTCTAGTAATTTTTCCTACTTTCTTCTATTTAAGTCTGAATTTGGCGATAAGGGGTTCATGATTTCAGCCACAGTTCCTGGTCCTGCTTTTGCTGACTGAATAGAGCTTCTCCATCTTTGGATGCAAAGGATATAATCAGATTTTGATACTAACCATCCGGTGATGTCTATGTGTACAGTCTTTTCCTGTGTTGTTGGAAGAGGGTGTTTGCTATGACCAGTGCATTCTCTTGGCAAAACTCTATTAGCATTTGCCCTGCTTCATACTGTACTCCAAGGCCAAACTTGCTTGTTACTCCAGGTATTTCTTGACTTCCTACTTTTGCATTCCAGTATCCTATAATAAAAAGGACATCTTTTGGGGGTATTAGTTCTAGAAGGTCTTGTAGGTCTTCATAGAACCATTCAACTTCAGCCTCTTCAGTATTACTGGTCAGGGCATAGACTTGAATTACTGTGATATTGAATGGTTTGTCACTCTGTCATTTTTGAGATTGCAACCAAGTTCTCTTTGGTTGATTCTTCAGACTCTTTTGTTGACTATGATGGCTACTCCATTTCTTCTAAGGGATTCTTGCCCACAGTAGTAGATACAATGGTCATCTGAGTTAAAGGCACCCATTCCAGTCCATTTTAGTTGGCTGGTTGGCATTCAATATCCAGCTGCCAAGCAAAGGAGAGAAAGTGTGGAGTAGCATACAGGGAATTTTTATGAGGTCGGCTTAGACATGACATAAATCATATTTATATTGCATCAGCCAGCACTCAGACTTCCAGCTTCTTTCTATGTAAAGAGTCTGGAAAACCAGTACCAAAGAAAAAAAGGAAACTGATTTTTTAAATTTAGCCAGTCTCTGCCGCAATCTCCTCTGTTGGTCACTAATATCCATTTTCCCTTTTGCTCCTGCATATAGAACTAATTCATCCACTCTCCTAAAATCCTATACAGTCATTGGATTCAGGTTGATGTCTAGTATCTTCTAGTGATATTAATACAAAAGCTCTCCATTAAATTCAAATGTAGCTCTTATGAATATAAAACATATTTCCATCTTAAACTCCCAAGCCATATACATACCCACTTTACTAAGGTAGTGAAAAAATAAATAAAAATTTTTCATTCAGAAGAGGAAAATAGTGACTATGGCAAGAATTTGTCAGTTCAGTTCAGTCACTTAGTTGTGTCCAACTCTTTGTGACTCTATGGATTCTAGTATGCCAGGCTTCCCTGTCCTTCACCAAGTCCCGGAGCTTGCCCAAACTCATGTCCATCAAGTCGGTGATGTCATCCAACCATCTCTTTCTCTGTTGTCCCCTTCTCCCCCTGCCTTCAGTCTTTCCCAGCATCAGGATCTTTTCCAGTGAGTCAGTTCTTTGCATCATGTGGCCAAAGTATTGCAGTTTCAGCTTAGCATCAGTCCTTCCAATGAATGTTCAGGATAGATTTCCTTTAGGATGGACTGGTTGGATCTCCTTTCAGTCCAAGGGACTCTCAAGAGCCTGCTCCAACACCACAGTTCAAAAGTATCATTCAGTATCATGCATCGAACCTGGATGCTTGGGGCTGGTGCACTGAGACGACCCAGAGGGATGGTACGGGGCGGGGGGGGGGGGGGGGGGGGGGGGCGGTCAGGATGGGGAATATGTGTATACCTGTGGCGGATTCATGTTGATGTATGGCAAAACCAATACAATATTGTAAGTAATTAACCTCCAATTAAAATAAATTTTTATTTTTAAAAAGTATCAATTCTTCAGTGCTCACCTTTCTTTATTTTTTTTGTTTGTTTTTTATTTTTTAAATTTTAAAATCTTTAATTCTTACATGCATTCCCAAACATGAACCCCCCTCCCACCTCCCTCCCCATAACATCTTTCTGGGTCATCCCCATGCACCAGCCCCAAGCATGCTGCATCCTGCGTCAGACATAGACTGGCGATTCAATTCACATGATAGTATACATGTTAGAATGTCATTCTCCCAAATCATCCCACCCTCTCCCTCTCCCTCTGAGTCCAAAAGTCCGTTATACACATCTGTGTCTCTTTCCCTGTCTTGCGTACAGGGTCGTCATTGCCATCTTCCTAAATTCCATATATATGTGTTAGTATACTGTATTGGTGTTTTTCTTTCTGGCTTACTTCACTCTGTACGACCCAATCAAAAAATGGGCCAAAGAACTAAATAGACATTTCTCCAAAGAAGACATACGGATGGCTAACAAACACATGAAAAGATGCTCAACATCACTCATTATTAGAGAAATGCAAATCAAAACCACAATGAGGTACCACTTCACACCAGTCAGAATGGCTGCGATCCAAAAATCTGCAAGCAATAAATGCTGGAGAGGGTGTGGAGAAAAGGGAACACTCCTACACTGTTGGTGGGAATACAAACTAGTACAGCCACTATGGAGAACAGTGTGGAGATTCCTTAAAAAATTGCAAATAGAACTACCTTATGACCCAGCAATCCCACTTCTGGGCATACACACCGAGGAAACCAGAATTGAAAGAGACACATGTACCCCAATGTTCATCGCAGCACTGTTTATAATAGCCAGGACATGGAAACAACCTAGATGTCCATCAGCAGATGAATGGATAAGAAAGCTGTGGTACATATACACAATGGAGTATTACTCAGCCATTAAAAAGAATTCATTTGAATCAGTTCTGATGAGATGGATGAAACTGGAGCCGATCACCTTTCTTTATAGTCCAGCTCTCACATCCATTCGGAGAAGGCAATGGCACCCCACTCCAGTACTCTTGCCTGGAAAATCCCATGGATGGAGGAGCCTGGTGGGCTGCAGTCCACGGGGTCGCTAGGAGTCAGACACGACTGAGTGACTTCACTTTCACTTTTAGCTTTCATGCATTGGAGAAGGAAATGGCAACCCACTCCAGTGTTCTTGCCTGGAGAATCCCAGGGATGGGGGAGCCTGGTGGGCTGCCATCTATGGGGTCCCACAGAGTCGGACACGACTGAAGCAACTTAGCAGCAGCACATCCAATCATGACTACTGGAAAAACCATAGCTTTAACTAAAGGACCTTTGTTGGCAAAGTAACATAGCTGCTTTTTAATATGCTGTCTAGGTTGGTCATAGCTTTTCTTCCAAGGAGCAAATGTCTTTTAATTTCATGGCTGCCGTCATCATCTGGAGTGATTTTGGAGCCCAAGAAAATAAAGCCTGTCACTGTCTCCACTGTTTCCCCATCTATTTGCCATAAAGTGATGGGACCAGATGCCATGAACTTCGTTTTTTGAGTGTTGAGCTTCAAGCCAGCTTTTTCACTCTCCTCTTTCACTTTCATCAAGAGGCTTTTTAGTTCTTCTTCACTTTCTGCCATAAGGGTGGTGTCATCCACGTATCTGAGGCTATTGATATTTTTCCTGGAAATCTTGATTCTGCTTGTGCTTCATCCAGCCCAGCATTTCATATGATGTACTCTACACATAAGTTAAACAAACAGGGTGACAATAGACAGCCTTGACATACTCCTTTCCCAATTGGGAACCAGTCTGTTCCGTATCCAGTTCTAACTGTTCCTTCTTGATCTGCATACAGATTTCTCAGAAAGCAGGTAAGGTAGTCTGGTATTCCCATTTCTTAAAGAATTTTCCACAGTTTGTTGTGATCTACACAGTCAAAAGCTTTGGTGTAATAAAGCAGAAATAGATGTTTTTCTGGAATTCTCTTGCTTTTTCTATGATCCAGATGTTGCTGGCAATTTGATCTCTGGCTCTTCTCCCTTTTCTAAACACAGCCTGACCATCTAGAATTCACGGTTCATATACTGTTGAAGCATGGCTTGGAGAATCTGGGGAATTACTTTGCTAACATGTGAGATGAGTGCAATTGTGTGGTAGTTTGAACATTCTTTGGCATTGCTTTTCTTTGGGACTGGAATGAAAACAGGTCTTTTCCAGTCCTGTCATCTCCAAATTTGCTGGCATATCGAGTTCAGCACTTTCACAGCATCATCTTTTAGTAGTTCAACTGGAATTCCATCACCTCCACTAGCTTTGTTCACAGTGATGCTTCCTAAGGCCCACTTGCCCTAGCATTCCAGGATGTCTGGTTCTAGGTGAGTGATCACACCATCGTGGTTATCTGGGTTATGAAGATCTTTTTTGTATAGTTCTTCTGTGTAATCTTGCCACCTCTTAATATCATCTGCTTTTGTTAGGTCCATATCATTTCTGTCCTTTATTGTGCCCATCTTTGCATGAAATGTTCCCTTGGTATCTCTAATTTTCTTGAAGAGATCTCTAGTCTTTCCTATTCTATTATTTTCCTCTATTTATCTGCACTGATCCATGAGGAAGGCTATCTTATCTCTCCTTGCTTTTCTATGGAACTCTGCATTCAGTTGGGTATATCTTTCCTTTTCTCCTTTGCCTTTAGCTTCCACTCCCCTAAAGTCCTATCCAGTCATTTCATTCAGCTTGATGTCTAGTATCTTCTAGTGATGTTAATTAAAAAATTAATACAAAATATTAATACAAGTCCTTGCCTTAGAAGCTAAAGGCAAGAATTTATGAATCCCTGCAAAGCAGACATTTTGAACAGCCCCTACACATGAGGAGATGCACATTGCCTGATGAGGCTTGGAGTTTAATTTCTGGGAACATCCCCTTTATCCATTTTCCCCCTGTTTCTTTCCTCCATCTTTTGAAAAATCCCTGATCATCATAGCCACACCTGACGTTGATGTGAGATCAGGCCCTTCATTGGGGCTGCAGAAGATTTGGAAGCCTGATTCCTGCTTTAATGAGAAGGCCACATTCTTAATCTGATATTTATCATAGGCCATTAGATTGTCCAAAGCTATTTCAATTTAATTTCCTATTTTTGTAACTATAATGGCAGCTTTTTTTCCATCCCTTTAAACTCCCAAATTTCTATGCTTTCTTAATTTTCTTTGATTTCTTGATCCAGGCCTGGAAGTAGGATATATCATTTCCATTCATAATCTATGGGCCAGTGAGCCAGATGTCAGTCATGTGGCCCTACCCAACTTCAGGCAAGGCTTAGGAATGAAGTCTAGTTGAGGACTCAGCAGAAAGGAAACCAATTTTGTAAGCAGTCAGCTGATTTCTGCAATAACTATTTAGTTTAAAGGATTGTTACAGTTTGGAGGGCAAGGATTTTTGTTTTCTTTTGTTTTAAAGTTTCCTGATAGACAATGATGACAAGAAAGTCTTAGAACTTCTGTGAAATACATTGTAATGTTCCCGAGGATTCCTATTCTGCAAACTTTTGCTCTAATAGTAATAGCTTGATTTTTAAAACTGAAAAATACAACACATATAGTATAGTTTTGAAGTAATAAAAGACTCATTCTGCCCTGTTTTTCTTTGGCTTGGTTTTAGAATCATGTGCTTTGAGTCTGCTTCTTGTCTGTCTTCCCCACTATATTCTTAGTTCATGAAAGCCAGTTTTCATTGTTGTATACCCATACTAATCTGGGGAGTTGTTCAAGACTCAGGGGAGTAGAAGAGAGCATGAATGCATTCTTATGAATTTTTAAGAAATCAACTAATAAATCATCATATCACTGTGATCAACTGTCCCTAGTGAAATATTTAAGCATTAGAAGAAACATGTTTCCAAGACAGTATGAGTTATTCTTTGGTGAAAGTACAGATTCATCAAGTCAAATTATCTTTTTAATTTATTTATGGATGACTAGTGTGTGGAATTTTTTCATGCAGAAGTCCCAAGAACAATCTTAGAATGAGAAAAAAGGCTGCAGGGTGTTATTTCCAAGATAGGTTTTTCCCATTAGAGCACTATAGATTCTAGCTCCTTTTAGTAGTTCAGCTACAATTCATGACAGGGATAAAAATGTGAGCTTACTGGGAGACCCTGCAAACAAGTAGTTTTTTTTTCCTTGTGAGCAGTGATTAAAGTATGACCAACCTAAATATCTCTAAATTTCCTAGATGGAGGCTTCTAGGACAAATCAACAAGTAGTAAAATTTGTCTAGGCTTCCCACGTGGCACTAATGGTAGAGAACCTGCTTGCCAATGAAGGAGACTTAAGAGACCCAGGTTCGATCCCTGCATTGGGAAGATCCCCTGGAATAAGAAATGCCAACCCATTCCAGTACTCTTGCCTGGAGAAGCCTATGGACAGAGGAACCAGATGGGCTATGGTCCATAGGGTTGCAAAGAGTCAGACACAACTGAAGCAACTTAGCTCTTTAAAAATAATAACTTAGGCAGTTACCTGTAGCTTTCACCTCTAATTATCATTTTATTTTCATCATCCTTTGTTTTAGTCTCTAGTAGACGACCTGTGTAAAGCTAAGGCTTGACTTCATTGTGAATCACTTTCAAGGTTATGGACACCTTTTTATAAACTGAAAGAGCCTGTCCCTTCAAAATGCATATTGAGCTGAAATCCTAATCCCCAATATGATGGTATTATGTGAGGCCTTTGAGAGGTGATTAGATCATGGGAGTGGAACTTTGATAAATGAGATACATTGGGCTTCCTAAGTGGCGCCAGTCATAAAGGACTCTCCTGCAAATGCAGGAGATGCATAAGAGATGCTGGTTTGATCCCTGGGTAGGGAAGATCCCCTGGAGGAGGGCACTGCAATACACTCCAGTATTCTTGCCTGGAGAATCCCATGGACAGAGGAGCCTGGCAGGCTACAGTCCATAGGGTCACAAAGAGTCAGATATGACCGAAATGACTTAGCACACAAGCACATGCCCTACTAAAGAAACCACAGAGGGCTGTCTTGCCCCTTCTGATAAGAGAAGACACAGCTAGAAAACTACAGTCTGTGAACCAGAAGGCAGCGAGATCTCAGCACCTTAATACAAGACTTTTCCATCTCCAGAACTGTGAGCCATAAATGATGTTTGTATCAGACACCCAGTCTATAACTATAGACACCCATACGAGCGAGGGTTTTGTCTGTATACAGCTCCTTGCATTCTTCTGGAATCGCAAGGAAAACCTCTTTGGTATTGATGTGAAGACACAGTACTTTTCATGCTTCTGCCCTCATGGAAAACATACATTTGCTTTCTCAGCTACTCAGGGAGTTATATTTTCTCTCTATTTTTCTCAGAATAGCCAAAGAGTCAGTATTCTTAAATATATATATTTACAATGTCTACTAGAAGCACTTCAACAAATTTCTATCACCATATTATAAATTGGATAAAGTTTTAGAGCATCTTAATTCAGTAATTTATCTTGCTAAATATGAAAAACTGAAGAGTTTCATTTCCTTTGACTAACATGAACTTGGGAACTACAGTCAGTGTTGTCCCCCCCCAACCCCGCCCTTTGACTCATTAAAGCTTGAATTCTATCATCCATTTAATTTTATCCTCATTATACATTTTATTTTTACTAGTTACTACAGACTTAATGATTCTAAATATATAGTCTGTCAGCTCAGGACATCTGCAATAAACATTTTTTTAAACCTTGATTATGGTACATAAAACCTTTAGAGAATTACACAAAGCCTATACTATTCATTCCATTTTTAATTCATCCCTTCAAATTAATGGTTTCTATTAATTAGACAACAAAAACTGAAAAGGGAAAAAATTGAAGGTGCAGCGTTTTTCATCTAAAGGTACACTGCTGTAAGAGATGTTAAACAGTTGAGCTAGATTTTAATGAATTCTGAGATAAGTTTTAATTAGGGTTGACATATGAACTGAATAGTTCTACAGTACCCTATACAAGAAGGGTTCTTTTAAAAACTAAAACCTAGAATTATTATATGTAATTAGTGTTACAAATGAAAAGGTATGAATGGCACATTTTTGGTGCCAGGAGAATATTAATTCAGACCTCATTCCTAATAAGCTTCCAGTTCACACTGGCCATTTGCTGATTGTGCCATATTTCATGAAAGTTAACATTTGGACATTTAGTCCCTGAACAAAAAGTATAAGGACATTAAAATTCTGCTGCTGTTTAGTTGATCCGTCATGTCTGACTCTTTGGAACACCATGGACTGTAGACCTCCAGGCTACTCTGTCTATGGGATTTCCCAGGCAAGAATATTGGAGTGGGTTGTCATTTCCTTCTCCAGGGGATCTTCTCGACCCAGGGATTAAACCCAAGGGTCCTGCCTTGCCGGTGGATTCTTTACCACTGAGCCACCTGGGAAGCCCCCAAGGACCATGTATCTGTTGTTATTGTGCTTGTAATTTCTCTAATTAATTTAATTCTAGATCTACATGATTTTTTAACTGTTGTTCTTTAAAATATTCCACACATGCCAACTGGCAGATCCAGTCTAATCTGAAAGATGGTGAAGAATTTCAACAACCACACCGTTCAGGTAAACTTAATAGACAGTAATGCTGCAAATGTACCAACTGTGCCAACTTCTATTAGAGCACATGTCTTGTTAGTTAGCCAACAAATAAATGACTCACTTTAAAGGAGAAATTTATCTGGCCCACTGGACAGTGAGGTAGAATTCCTGTAACTCATCTAATTCAGTACTGAAGAGACAGAATGAGGTTATTCTAAAATACTGCTCTACCCCACACTTTAGAAAGTATTCAGACAAATATCAAAACTGCTTTCAAGGTCACCTAATAATTTTACGTCACTGAAAAACACAAAATATGGTTCTTGACAAAAACTCTTTTTAATTCCTATCAAAATTAACAACTTGAAAAAGTACATGTAAAAGTATCTTGTTAAAGTAACAAAATCTCCTGGCAGACTTTAGGATAGTGACAAAAATGTGACCTAGAAGAGTTTCAAGTCAGTTTTAAGAAACTACAGATTAGATTAAAATATCACCAGAAACATCATTATCAACATCAGTATTATAATACAGATAGTAATATACATAGGGCTTCCCTGATAGCTCAGTTGCTAAAGAATCCACCTGCAATGCAGGAGACCCTGGACTTCCTGGGTTGGGAAGATCTGCTGGAGAAGGGATAGGCTACCCACTCCAGTGTTCTTGGGCTTCCCTTGTGGCTCAGCTGGTAAAGAATCTGCCTGTAATGCCAGAGACCTGGGTTCAATCCCTGGGCTGAGAAGATCCCCTGGAGAAGCGAAAGGATATCCACTCTGGTATTCTGGCCTAGAGAATTTCATGGACTATCCCCACAAGGTCAGAAAGAGTGGGACACAACTGAGCGACTTTCACTTTCATTGTTTGAGCTACACCGCTTCATGGGCACTATTAAAAAAAATAAGGATCCTCTCGTATTGAAACAAATCAGGCTATGGTTAGTATTAATCTATATCAAGGGTCAGTATACTTTTTCTCTGAAGAGTTAAACAGTAAACATTCTAGGCAAAAGCTGTGCTGCAACTATTTAACTTTGACATTGTAGCATAAGAGCAGCCATAGGCCATAGATAAATAATTTGATGTGACCTGTTTCAATAAAACTTTATTTATGTACACAAATTACTCTCCATAATTTTTGCTTTGTAATATATTCTTCTCTTGATTTTTTTCTAACCATTAAAAAATTTAAAAATCATTCTTAATCTGTGGGCTGTTCAGAAACAGGTGGTACCCTGGATTTGGTTCATGGAACAAGATTTGATCTATGGGACATAGCTTTCCTGATACAGGTTCACTTTATATCTATTGACCCAACCTAATTATCATTTTCCCTTTCAATCTCATAGCTTTTTGTTATAAACAATAAATTATATGGTTACCCTAGCTACAGTGAAAATTTATACAAATTATATGGTCACCCTAGCTACAGTGACAGAGAAGACAATGGCACCCCACTCCAGTACTCTTGCCTGGAAAATCTCATGGACAGAGGAGCCTGGTAGGCTGTAGTCCATGGGGTCTCGAAGAGTTGGACACGACTGAGCGACTTCACTTTCACTTTTCACTTTCATGCATTGGAGAAGAAAATGGCAACCCACTCCAGTGTTCTTGCCTGGAGAATCCCAGGGACAGGGGAGCCTTGTGGGCTGCCATCTCTGGGGTTGCACAGAGTCAGACACGACTGAAGCGACTTAGCAGCAGCAGCAGCAACAGCAGCAGCAGCAGCTACAGTGATTATCCAAACAAAACTCAATGAAACATGCAAGATACCAGTTTTATAGCAGACATACATGTAAAAAAAATATTTTACCTATAAATATCAATAAATCAGCACTATTAAAAGTAAGTGTTATTTGATATCTGACTTACATTTGAAGTGAACATTTGAAGGCTTAGTTGAGTAAATAAATGAAAGTATTAGACAGCTAAAGAAAGGACCCACAGTGTGAGATTACTATATACCACAGTCTTATCTGAAAGGAGCTGAAGGGATATTCAGAAGAACAAGGAGAAATAAAACATAAATTAAGCCAGCCTTCTATTTTTACATTGATAGAATATTATTTATAAACACCATGTTCTGACACAGATCAAGTAATCCTATTTAATATTGAAAAGCATCACTATAGATAAGGTAAAATTTGCCATGTTAGGCTAACAGAAAATAAAAATTTTGGCCTGAAAGTTTTTCATGAATTAAATGAGTTAAAATATTTAATAAACATAACAGATAAGTAACAGAAAGTAAGCCTTTTTGAAAGCTTCACACATCAAGAGTATTTTCTCCTCAAGACTGCATAATTAGTCCAACTCTGATTTTTATAATAATCAATACTATATAAATAATATTTCTTCCAGTCTCAATATTCTGTAATTATATTTGCTGGTTTTACTCAAAGTACTACTGAATCTTCCATAGAAAGGTTTTTCATTCGTCACTAAAAATGACTAATAATAATGACAGGATATGACAACAACAATAATGACCACAAACTTTGAGATGACAGCCATAATTTCATCAGGAGGAAGCACAATTTAAAGAACCTATTTTTTTTCTTCCAGATCAAAGTTTAAAATGTAAAGATTTTAAAATTTAAAAAATAAAAAACTAAAAAAAAATTAAAAAAAAGTACCATAGCAGATAAAAGCAACACTTTGTGCCTGAGAAGACAAGAAATAATAACCATACTTTAAGGAAAAGCATGCTCTGTGAGCTTGGAACCTATAGTAAAATCTCATGGGCAACCCCATGAGGTATCATGAAAACTCCATAATTTACCCTTCTTCCCTGTTGTTCAGACCAGTATAACTCTCTGTAAAGTAGTTTACTGTTAACAACAACAACAACAAAAATGTCTTAGCTTCACTCCCACATTCTTTATTTTATTATTTTTTCTCTTCACAGTAACAACAAGCTCCACTGATTTATACCATACTGAGAACAGTCTGAAGAACCCAGCATAATTCAAAATCATCAAATACCAAGCGGATTAAAAACCAGAGCTCCTTGTACAGACTACATTCCATTAGTTCTATGACTTTATCATCTTCTGACTGCTAATTTACCCTATGTTTTAAGAAAATCATTATTAACAACAATGGAACTAATCACATTTGCCTTCATATAATTATCATATTATGAAGAAAAGACAGATAAAAATAAAAACTGACAAAACAATAAAAGAAAATTATAGTAAATGAGAGAGTGAGATTTGTAACTTAATCAAAAAGACATGGAAAGAATGTGTAGGGCACAAAAATAGTATCCAGATAACTCATGTGGTTCAGTGGTAAAGAATCAACCTACCAACTCAGGAGACACAAGAGACACAAGTTCCATTCCCTGGGAAGGGAACGATCCCCTGGAGCAGGAACTGGCAACCCACTCCAATATTCTTGCCTGGAGAATTTCATGAACAGAGGAGCCTGGCAGGCTGGAGTCCACAGGGTTGCAAAGAGCTGGACCCGACTGAGTGACTGAGCACACACAACTCACTCCATAGCTGATAATAATCCACACTAAGATTACCATTTCGGCCACTTCAAATCTTTCTACATTCCACTGAAGTACCCAGTTATTGATATCTAATCCCTACACAACAAACGTTGCCCTTTCATTGATTTCCTAGTGTGATGAATAGGCACAGGAGATGCACTTGAAAAAGTGTTTTCACTAGAATCTAGCCTCAGTGAATCTTACTTCCTTCTTGGATGCAGTGTTAGGTGTTAAAAATATTTATACCTGGCATCAGAAGGATTATACGGACAGCACTACCTACATAAGCAAATATCTTTTTGCATTTTTATTCCATAAAAAATGACAGTTAAATTCAACATTAAAGTCGTTTAACAAATGACAATTTCAAAGTTTACAATGCACATATTTCATTAATAAAATTTTAGAACACATCTGTTTGATGACTTCTTGGAATATTTTTTCATAACTGTTCCAATTATCAAAACAATGAATACTTTTTTCTTGAAGTGCAAAGACTAAAAGTCTATGTTAGCTTAACAAGGACATACAAAACTATTATCTTTTTTTTTTTAGTTCTTTAATTGCAAAAAAATGTATGATTCTTTTTCGAGCAAGAATTTGATTATCACATAACTTCAGATGAAAACATCTACAATAAGGTCAACTTATATAGAGTAATAATAGTTAATGTTTTTGTACATTTATCAAGGGCAAGCTATCTGCTACAATTTTACACAATTCTCATATATTCCTCACAGTAAGCCTATAACATATTAAGGACTATTATTTTGTCCAGTTGGCAGGTGGAGAATCTGAGGCACAAACAGATGAAATAACTTATTCAATGAATGATAGATGGGACTAGGTTTAAAACAAGGGGATCTAAATCCAGAGTCAGTTGTTTTAACCATAACTCTATACTATCTTCCTGCATCTTATTTTTAAAATGATATGTTCACAAATTAAAAATTCTAGGAGGTTAAAGTGACTGACTGATACACTTCAGTAAAATATAGCAGAGAATGAACCATCTGTGTCAAATCTATATATGAATTTATACATATATAAATATATAAATATATATATTATATATAGTAAGCAACAGTAAAATACTTTATATATATAACATATATAAATATATATGATAAGTATATATAAATATATAAATCTATATATGAATTTATACATATATCACTTATACATAATTATTTATATTTACTATATATAATAGACAACAATTAATTCATTTAGGTATTGAATCTGTCAACTTCCTACTATTGAGAGCTGTTATACAAATAGTAAATATCTGCTGTTTCTACTACACCATTTCTCTTGAGCAATGCATTTATTACTCTCACACTCTATAGAGGTCGTAGGATTTTAGAAGAGTCACTTGTTCTATCTGTTGAATCTATTGTTATTATCAGGAAACTATTGGCCAAACCAGTATAAAAATGATAGGGTTATTACTTCAGGATTGCTCTCATTATGTGTGACTTTTCAAGTCAACATCTACAGAGAATACAAGCAATAGAGTACATTCACTTACAAGATTTCAGGTTGCAGGAAGAACAGGCTTCAGTAGGGTCACTGAATTGCCATTCTAGTATCAATACCTTGAGATAGGAGAACTTGTATTTTAACCTTAATTGAGGAATCAAATCTAAAAAGATTCTAAATTTGAAATATGGTACAAATATCTAACCTATGAATCTCATAAACACTTGTGTGATTGTGACCTTTGGTAAAAGTATAATTTTAAGGCAAGATATTGCATTAAAGTATCATTCAAATGATTCAATCCTTTTTATAGTCTCATTTTAGTGTTTTTTTAAAAAGTTAAAAAAAAAAAAGGTTTTTCCACGAGAGACTCCAGAAAGGAAGGCAGCCCTGCCAATAACTTGATTTTAGTGCAGTGAGAACTATTTGGTCTTCTGAGCCCCAGAACTGTAAGAAAACAAATTTGCATTGTTTTAAACTGTTAAATCTGTGGTGAAAATTTGATACCACTCTCATGGCAGAAGGGGAAGAAGAACTAAAGCGCCTCCTGATGAGGGTGAAAAAGGACAGTGAAAAAACTGGCTTAAAACTCAACATTCAAAAAACTAAGATTGTGGCATCGAGTCCCCTCACTTCACGGCAAATAGAAGGGGAAATAGTGGAAGCAGTGACAATTTATTTTCTTGGGCTCCAAAATCACTCTGACCATGACTGCAGCCATGAAATTAAAAGACACTTGCTCCTTGGAAGGAAAGCTATGACAAACCTAGGCAGCATATTAAAAAGCAGAGACATCACTTTGCTGACAAAGGTCTGTACAGTCAAAGCTATGGTTTTCCCATTAATCATGTACAGATGTGAGATTTGGATCATAAAGCCTGAGTGCCAAAGAATTGATGCTTTTGAATTGTGGTGCTGAAGAAGACTCTTGAGAGTCCTTTAGACTGCAAGGAGACCCAACCTATCGTAAAGGAAATCAATCCTGAATATTCATTGGAAGGACTGATACTGAAGCTGAAGCTCCAATACTTTGGCCACCTAATGGGAAAAGCTCATTGGAAAAGACCCTAAAGCTGGGAAAGATTGAGGGCAGGAGAAGGGGTCAACAGAAGATGGGATGGTTAGACAGCATCACTGACTCAATGAATATGAATTGGAGCAAACTCTGGAAGATAGTGGAGGACAGAGGAGCTTAGCCCTGGCATGCTGCAGTCTGTGGGGTCACAAAGAGTCAGACATGAGCGGAACAACACAACAACAATTTGATACAACCACAATAGGAAACTAATACAACATCCAGTTTCATTCTCTTTCTGCCATCCTATCCCTTCTATATCTATATATTAATATAAAAAGAAAGGAGAGAAAGAAAAGAGGTGAGAGAGAGGAGGAGAGAGAGGGAAACTATGGAACTATGAGTTCTCATAGTAGGGAATATGTTAATACATGCCCTTATTGATTATATTTTCCAACATCAGCTTCTTCTGCTTTTCTCTGCTAGATAATATTCAATCTTAAAGTGATCTTGAAAGAATTAAATAGGCTTTAGAAGTTCAAGTTAATAAAGGTTTCTTTTAGATTAATTAACTATACAAATAGAGAGCAGAGTGCAGATCAGTTTGGTGCTCCTGCAGGATGCTATTAGAGAGAAAATATTACTGTCATTTTCACTAGAAAGAGATATAATTTTGTTTCTGTCTGCTCATTCAGTTTGTAATACATAGAAATTCAGACACCATTGTGTTTGAGTAATAACTTAATGCTTTACCCAAAAATACAATAATGGGAAATTCTGATAAATTAAACCAATGTCTACTGAAATTAAGAGTTTAGAAAAAAAAATGCTCTCGTGTGATAATTACAAAATAAGCTGTTGCTAGCAGTAAACTTTACCTGTTATATCATAAGAGCAATTAATGGTCCTGCTGAAATAATTTTATAGCTATAAAATGCAATAGTGTGTTTTTTTTACCCAATAAGAACATTTTGCTCAAATGAAAAAAATTAGTCCAAAATGCTAGTTTCCTTATTTTATTTCTAGCCAAAGGACTAGTCAAATAATAATTATGTGTTGCCTGATTAAGATTTCTTAATCTTTTATCCCTGAACTGAATTTCAATTTATATCAGTACCTTGAAGCAGTAATGATATTTTCATTTCACATGGCAAATTTGATCAATAAGAATATGATGTATAAAATAACAATGATGTTAGTACAATTTGCATAGTTAGGTCTTCGAGTGCAGCGCTTTTGAAATAAGACCTATAGAAAATGTATTGTAACTACTACCTTCATAAGCAGTTCAATTAGTTCCTTACCATTTGTGATCTTCTGCCTACTATTTGATTGGATTGTTTTCATGCTGTTAAGTATCATGAGCTGTTTGTAAGTTTTGGAGACAAATCTCTCAGCAGTCTCATTGTAAATATTTTCTCCCATTCTATAGGCTGTCTTTTCATTTTGTTTATGGTTTTCTTTGCTATGCAAAAGTTTTTAAGTTTAATTAGGTCCCATTTATTTATTTTTGCTTTTATTTCCATTACTCTAAGAGATGGATCCAAAAAAACATTACTGCAATTTATGTCAAAGAGTGCCCTGCCTATATTTTCCTCTAGGAATTGTATAGTATCTAGTCTAACATTTAGGTCTTTAATCCATTTTGTTTTTATTTTTGTGTAGGGTGTTAGAGAATGTCCTAACTTCATTATTTAACATGCAGTTCTCCAGTTTTCCCAGCATGACTTTTTTTTAAAATTTAAATTTATTTATTTTAATTGGAGACTAATTATTTTACAATATTGTATTGGTTTTGTCATACATCAACATGAATCCTCCACAGGTATATACATGATCCCCATCCTGAAACCCCCTCCCACCTCCCTCCCCATACCATCCCTCTGGGTCATCCCAGTGCACCAGCCCCAAGCATCATGTATCCTGCATCAAGCCTGGACTGGCGATTCGTTTCTTATTTGATATTACACACGTTTCAAAGCCATTCTCCGAAATCATCACACCCTCTCCTTTTCCCACAGAGTCCAAAAGACTGTTCTATACATCTGTGTCTCTTTTGCTGTCTCACGTACAGGGTTACTGTTACCATCTTTCTAAATTCCATATATATGCATTAGTATACTGTATTGGTGTTTTCCTTTCTGGCTTACTTCACTCTGTATAATAGGCTCGAGGTTCATCCTCCCAGCATGACTTATTGAGGAGACTGTCTTCCCTCCACTGTATACTCTTGCCTCCTTTGTCACAGATTAATTGATCATAATGCATGGCTTTGCTCCGGGGTTTCTTGTTCTGTTCCATTGATCTAGATTTCTGTTTTGTGCCAGTACTACATTGTTTTCATGACTGTAGCTTTGTAGTATAGTCTGAAGCCAGGGAACCTGATTCTTTCAGTTCTGTTTTTCTTTCTCAAGATTTTGTTGGACATTTGGGGTCCTTTGTGTTTTTGAGAAATGCTGGGCTGGAAGAAGCACAAGCTGGAATCAAGATTGCTGGGAGAAATATCAATAATCTCAGATATGCAGATGACACCACCCTTATGGCAGAAAGTGAAGAAGAACCAAAAAGGCTCTTGATGAACGTGAAAGAGGAGAGTGAAAAAGTTGGCGTAAAGCTCAACATTCAGAAAACGAAGATCATGGCATCTGGTCCCATCACTTCATGGGAAAAAGATGGGGAAACAGTGGAAATAGTGTCAGACTGTATTTTGGGGGGCTCCAAAATCACTGCAGATAGTGATTGCAGCCATGAAATTAAAAGATGCTTACTCCTTGGAAGGAAAGCTATGACCAACCTGCATAGCATATTCAAAAGCAGAGACATTACTTTGCCAACAAAGGTCCATCTAGTCAAGGCTATGGTTTTTCCTGTGGTCATGTATGGATGTGAGAGTTGGACTGTGAAGAATGCTGAGCGCCGAAGAATTGATGCTTTTGAACTGTGGTGTTGGAGAAGACTCTTGAGAGTCCCTTGGACTGCAAGAAGATCCAACCAGTCCATTCTAAAGGAGATCAGTCCTGGGTGTTCTTTGGCATTCCCTCAAATCAACTAGTGTGGAAGCCAAAGCAACATAATGTATTATTTATAATACAGAGTAATTTCCTAACACTACTATAAATGTAGGATAAATGATTTGTTTGATTCATTTTCCATGCCAGTGTTCTTTGAAGAAATATTTAACCAGTGATTTCCCATGTCATTCAAGCACTGTACTATCAATCCCTTCAACGCCAAATATTCTGATAAGATATCAAGTAACTATCAGTTCAGTTCAGTCACTCAGTCACCCCACTCAGTCACTTTGCCACCCCATGAATTGCAGCACGCCAGGCCTCCCTGTCCATCACCAACTCCCGGAGTTCACTCAAACTCATGTCTATCGAGTCAGTGATGCCATCCAGACATCTTATCCTCTGTCGTCCCCTTCTCCTCCTGCACCCAACCCTCCCAGCATCAGAGTCTTTTCCAATGAGTCAACTCTTCGCATGAGGTGGCCAAAGTACTGGAGTTTCAGGTTTAGCATCATTCCTTCCAAAGAACATCCAGGACTGATCTCCTTTAGAATGGACTAGTTGGATCTCCTTGCAGTCCAAGGGACTCTCAAGAGTCTTCTCCAACACCACACTTCAAAAGCATCAATTCTTCAGTGCTCAACTTTCTTCACAGTCCAACTCTCCCATCCTATGCATGACCACAGGAAAAACCATAGCCTTGACTAGACGGACCTTTGTTGGCAAAGTAATGTCTCTGCTTTTGAATATGCTATCTAGGTTGGTCATAACTTTCCTTCCAAGGAGTAAGTGTATTTTAATTTCATGGCTGCAATCACCATCTGCAGTGATTTTGGAGCCCGAAAAAATAAAGTCTGACACTGTTTCCACGATTTCCCCAGCTATTTCCCATGAATGATGGGACCAGATGCCATGATCTTCGTTTTCTGATTGTTGAGCTTTATGCCAACTTTTTCACTCTCCTCTTTCACTTTCATCAAGAGGCTTTTTAGCTCCTCTTCACTTTCTGCCATAAGGGTGGTGTCATCTGCTTATCTGAGGTGATTGATATTTCTCCCAGCAATCTTGATTCCAGCTTGTGCTTCATCCAGCCCAGCGTTTCTCATGATGTACTCTGCATAGAAGTTAAATAAGCAGGGTGACAATACACAGCCTTGACGTGCTCCTTTTCCTATTTGGAGCCAGTCTGTTGTTCCATGTCCAGTTCTAACTGTTGCTTCCTGACCTGCATACAGATTTCTCAAGAGGCAGATCAGGTGGTCTGGTATTCCCATCTCTTTCAGAATTTTCCACAGTTTATTGTGATCCACACAGTCAAAGGCTTTGGCATAGTCAATAAAGCAGAAATAGATGTTTTTCTGGAACTCTCTTGCTTTTTCCATGATCCAGCGGATGTTGGCAATTTGATCTCTGGTTCCTCTGCCTTTTCTAAAACCAGCTTGAACATCCGCACAATTGCACTCATTTCACATGCTAGTAAACTAATGCTCAAGTAACTATAAACAAAGGCAAATTAGAAAAATAAAATCAATGATCTAACTCATTATCTTTATTTATATATATATATATCTTTATATTAAACTATGGTTAAAAAGGAAGCAATCTGATTGCATAACACACATGCACACACACATACATGCTATATATTAAAGGAAGACTTCCCTGATCGTTCAATGGGTAAATAATCTTCCTGTAATGCAGAAGTCACAAGAGATGTGGTTTGTTGCCTGGGTTGGGAAGATTTCCTAGAGAAGGAAATGGCAACGCACTCCAGTATTCTTGCCTGGGAAATTCCATGGACAGAAGAGCCTGGCAGATTATAGTACAAAGAGTCACAGAGAGTCATATACAACTGAGCAACTAAGCACACACACAGCGTTTATTATAGTGCTTAAACTAAAAGGAATACAAGCAAAAGAAATTGCAAATATGGCTACCTAGATTCTCAGTGTACTCATCTCACACACCAGTAAAGTAATGCTCAAACTCTCCAAGGCAGGCTTCAACATAAGTGAACCATGAATTTCCAGATGTTCAAGCTGGTTTTAGGAAAGGCAGTGGTACCAGAGATCCAAATGCCAACATCTGCTGGATCATCGAAAAAGCAAGAGAGTTCCAGAAAAACATCTGCTTCTCTCTACACCAAAGCCTTTGACTGTGTGGATCACAACAAACTGTGGAAAATTCTGAAAGAGATTGGATTACCAGACCACCTGACCTGCCTCTTGAGAAATCTGTATGCAGGTCAGGAGGCAACAGTTAGAACTGGACATGGAACAACAGACTGGTTCCATATAGGAAAAGGAGTACGTCAAGGCTGTATATTGTCACCCTGCTTATTTAACTTATATGCAGAGTACATCATGAGAAACACTGGTCTGGATGAAGCACAAGCTGGAATCAAGATTGCCGGGAGAAATACCAATAACCTCAGATATGCAGATGACACCACCCTTATGGCAGAAAGTGAAGAACTAAAGAGCCTCTTGATGAAAGGGAAAGAGTAGAGTGAAAAAGTTGGCTTAAAGCTCAACATTCAGACAACTAAAATCATGGTACCCAGTCCCATCACATCATGGAAAATAGATGGGGAAACAGTGGAAACAGTGACAGACTTCATGTTTTTGAGCTTCAAAATCACTGCAGATGATGACTACTGCCATGAGATTAAAAGACACTTACTTCTTGGAAGGAAAGTTATGACCAACCTAGACAGCATATTAAAAGGCAGAGACATTACTTTGCCAACAAAGGTCCATCTAGTCAAGGCTATGATTTTTCCAGTAGTCATGTATGGACATGAGAGTTGGTCTATAAAGAAAGCTGAGCACGGAAGAATCAATGCTTTGAACTGTGGTGTTGGAGAAGACTCTTGAGAGTGCCTTGGACTGCAAGGAGATCCAAGCAGTCCATCCTAAAGGAGATCAGTTCTGAATATTCATTGGAAGGATTGATGCTGAAACTGAAACTCCAATACTTTGGCCACCTGATATGAAGAACTGACTCATTTGAAAAGACCCTAAAGCTGGGATAGATTGAAGGCAGGAAGAAAAGGTGATGACAGAGGTTGAGATAGTTGGCTGGCATCACTGACTCAATGGGCATGAGTTTGGGTAAACTCCAGGAGTTGATGATGAACAGGGAGGCCTGATGTGCTGCAGTCTATGGGGTCGCAAAAAGTCGAACACGACTGAACGACTGAACTGAACTGAGATTCTCAATGAGTCACTGAGGAATTAAGTGAGGTTATGTGAACACATTAACACTTTTGTGGTCATTACCCACCATAATGACCACTTCAGAAATAGCTATGTAGCAGCAGATAAAAAATGTTCTTCTCAAATGAGTCTAATTTACCCTTTGACTGAATATAACAATGAGTCCATGTCACTAATTGTACCAGATATAAAACAAAGAAACAAACAACCTTTCTACATATAAGTAGGACATTAAAAGAAATACCATATTTAATCTACAAACCAAACTACTTGTCCAAATCACAGAGGTCTGGGCACTGAGATGCAGAGAGAGGATAAGCTAAAAACATTTTTACAGATTTGTTTTTGCCATCAGTTAAGCTCAGTTATAGTTCAATCTCAAAGCAACTCCCTTAATAGTAATACCAGGTAATTGAGTTATAAATAGACATAAAACAGTAGGAAGTGGTATATCACCATATGCGGCTTTTACAAATTGTATGGAATGACTTCATTATTAGTACACAGTTTGCCCCATGATCATTATAAATCATTTCATTGACAGAGATAATAATAATGGCTTATGATATTATCCCTTCATTCTCTGTCACAGCTTTTCTATAAGCCTCAGCAGGTTGAGATAAAAACTAACAGATTCAAATCTTTCCTTTGGTTGCCTAGTCAGAGCAATTGCCACTCATGAAAAGTTTTATAAAAGTAAGAAGCTACAAGACTCCCCCTCCAAAAAAAAGATGTCATTAAGAAATCAACACACATTTGTAAAAATTCTTAATCAGGATTATTTAAGTCAGTTTCAGCCATTCGTTAAAAAACACATTCAGCTTTACATGGTATATTGAGAGTAAAGGAAGGTAAAAGGTCAATTTGTATCCTCTTGGTGAACACCTACTGTGTGTCAGGTATTTCTGCATGACTTACCTCCCTTGATCCTCATAGCAACCCTAGAAGGGGTACTATTGACATTACAGAGTAATGTCAGTTTAAGAAAGGAACAGATGGTGATTGCAGCCATGAAATTAAAAGACGCTTACTCCTTGGAAGAAAAGTTATGACCAACCTAGATAGTATATTCAAAAGCAGAGATATTACTTTGCCAACTAAGGTCCATCTAGTCAAGGCTATGGTTTTTCCTGTGGTCATGTATGGATGTGAGAGTTGGACTGTGAAGAAGGCTGAGTGCCAAAGAATTGATGCTTTTGAACTGTGGTGTTGAAGACTCTTGAGAGTCCCTTGGACTGCAAGGAGATCCAACCAGTCCATTCTAAAGGAGATCAGTCCTGCGTGCTCTTTGGAAGGGCTGATGCTAAAGCTGAAACTCCAGTACTTTGGCCACCTCATGGGAAGAGTTGACTCATTGGGAAAGACTCTGATGCTGGGAGGGGTTGGGGGCAGGAGGAGAAGGGAACGACAGAGAATGAGATGGCTGGATGGCATCACTGACTCGATGGACGTGAGTCTGAGCGAACTCCGGGAGTTGGTGATGGACAGGGAGGCCTGGCGTGCTGTGATTCATGGGGTCGCAAAGAGTCGGACATGACTGAGCGACTGAACTGAACTGAACTGAACTGAATAGTGACTAGATTGAAACTGTATCTGTTTTCTTCCAGATTCCACTTGGCAATTTCCATCCTCATCCCTAAATTAATCCACATTAATTAAATTAGGAAGAAACCATGAACTTAAATGTTAACAACTAGCATCTTTCCATAGTACTGGCATTTGTGAAGCCAGGCATCCAGTAGTTCAGTGAAGGACCACCCCTGACACCTTCAGGGTAGATTTTGAACAGAGGGTAACAGACTACTCAAGGCCCCAGGTGGTTAGATCAGAGCTTCTCAAATTGTCTGTGATGAAGAATCTTTTGTTTTGCTTGTTTTAATTCCCAATCCATTGTACACCACTACTGTGTGAAATGCAATAAAAATCAATTACAGAAATGAAGTGAAAATCAGCAGTAAAATATACAGAAAGTAAGCATAATTACTTTATAATTAGATTTAACTAGCAAACCTACTGATCACATGCTTAAAAATAGCAGCAATGTCAAAGTGATACAAAAGCTTCTAAACACCCACACTCAACTTCTGTCCTATCTTATTGTGGATTTTTCCATATATCACATAGCAGTAACACTGAATTGTAGAACTTGATGGAAACCTATCATTTTTTTTTTGTTTTCCTTTATCTGGAGACAACCTCAGCCAGTGCCCAAATTTCAGAGACTCCTAATTTCTGTGTCATTATGCTTGGAAACGTATGAGGTTTTATCAGTTTGCACAAATGCCTCGGATTAAAAGCAAATTGAATTAAAAAATTAATAAGAGAATAAATGCTTTACAATGTTCTGTTCTGCCATACAACAACATGAATCAACCATAAGCATACATATGTCCCCTCCCTCTTGAACCTCCCTCCCACTCCCTACCCCAACCCATGCCTCCAGGTTGTCACAGAGTAGCGGGTTGAGCTTTCTGTGTTATACAGCAACTTCCCACTAGCTCTTTTACATATGGTACATTTTGAACTTTCTAGTTATTTCATAACAAGCCCTATGTGTTGGCATGGCCAACATACTCTGCTTTTTGCATCCTCCCTCTCCCTCAACCCCAGAAAATCATTAAAACTGTTCTTCAGGAAAATTTTCTTTGACTGATTTGAGCAGTGGACAATTTACTGACTATGTTTTTAACTATAAATAAAAGTGTTGAAAAATCTTTGTCTTAAAATGGATCTTCAGGAATCAAGATTACAATGTCTAAGACAGGGAAACAACCCAAGTACAATAGACAATTGGTTTAAGTAGATATGGTATAAAACCTACAACCAACAAGAATCTCATTCAGATTTGACAGAGAAATCAAAAGCTTTACAGACAAGCAAAAGTGAAGAGAATTCAGCTACCATCAAACCAGCTTTACAACAAATGCTAAAGGAACTTCTCTAGGCAGGAAACTTCAGAGACCTATTAAAACAAACCCCAAACAATTAAGAAAATGGTAATAAGAACATATTTATCTATAATGACCTTAAATGTAAATGAATTAAATGTTCCAAACAAAAGACAAGACCCGTCCGTATATGTGCTGTCTACAAGAGACCCACTTCAGACCTAGAGACACATACAGACTGAAAGTGAGGGAATGGAAAAAGATATTTCATGTAAATGGAAATCAAAAGAAATCTGGAGTAGCAACATTCATATCAGACAAAGTAAACTTTAAAATAAAGACTGTCATAAGAGAAAGGAAGGATACTACATAATCATCAGTCTAAGAAAGGATCAATCCAAGAAGACATAACAACCATAAAGATTTATGCACCCTGCATGGGAGCACCTCAGCTGTAACAATCACAATCAGAAACAAAAATGGACTTTGTAACATGCAATAGAAACATAGGACTCTACTTTCTTTTGCCTTTCTTCCTTTCAATATATCTTGTACTTAAAAGTAATGACTATTAGAAATCTATTAGAAATTGGTGTCAATCATGTTTTGTTGTTGAAATGTATAATGTTACTTTTAATTCCATATTAAAATTAATTTATATTTAAGATGTTAAACAAATTGTTACCATGTAAAAAAATAAAAGGAGTCATTTTTCCGAATTTCCACTAGCATTCAGAGGACAGTGATCTTAATTTAGAAATAGTTTTTTAAACACAAAACAGAACTGCTTGACATCTTAGCTAATAAGATAATAACTATTTTGATAGTATTTCATTGTTTGCAAAAAAAGAGTAACATTTTCTCATTTGTTGCCATTAGCAAAGTGACTTTTTAATGGATATTAGCTTAAATAAGATAATTCAGTCTATCCTGCTGAATATAAAATTAAACAACATGCTTCTATCTTACATAAATATTTATTCCATTTCCTTAAAGAACTTGAAAAGCATTGCTTCTTCCCAATGGTCTGTTAATGTAACAATTATCTTTGTAGTATTGCTGTGATCAGCCCAATCTTTTTTCCTAAAGTTAAAAAAAGAAACATTAAGCTTAGATTTTACCCATTACAAACTCTTACTCCTTCAAACGTAAACATATTTACTTTCAGAACAAGACATGCAATTGCCATGTGAA
Source organism: Ovis aries (assembly GCF_016772045.2). Lineage (NCBI taxonomy): Eukaryota > Metazoa > Chordata > Mammalia > Artiodactyla > Bovidae > Ovis > Ovis aries. Next base: position 47,110,181 of record NC_056054.1, on the reverse strand, counting down.
GCTTAAGAATAATGAACAGGTAAACTTTAAAACCAGATGCCTTAAAACCAGAAAAAGTTTTAGCCTAATAGGAAGAAAATCAACTGCAGAGTACTGTTATGGTGGTTGTTGTTAGTTGCTAAATCATGTCTTACTCTTCTGCAACCCCATGGATTGCAGCCAGCCAGACTCCTCTATCCGTGGGATTCTCCAGACAAAATACTGGTTGGGTTGCCTTTTCCTTCTCCAGGGGATCTTCCCCATTCAGGGATGGAACTCAGGGATCGAACCAACGTCTCCTGCATTGTGGGTGGATTCTTTACTGTCAAGTCACCAGGGAGGCCCATTCTTGCAGACCACACTTAAATGAGGCAATGATTTAAAAATAGAGAGATTTGAAAGAGTAGTATCTAGTTTTAACTAATGGAAGAGACAGTCTTAATGATCTTTGCACCATAACTGGTTTCAACTTCATGAAGGCCAGGGATAAGTTATAGAACCTCTTCCAAAGGAGGAAGTCCAGGAGTCTGGATATCTGTCAGCTTATTAAAACTGAGTTCATTGCTGGCAGTTGATAAGCAGAATCAAATGTGTTTTATTTGGCTTACACAGTACTCAGTGTTTTAAAGTTTAGAATGTATACTAATATTTACATAGCAAGAGATTTCTCATACAAACCAGAGTTCCAGTTTTTCTTGGAAATTAAGAGATCTGGCAGTATAAGGCCTACAATTTCCCTTTGGTTACAACTGACTGAAGCAGGAGGCCTGCTGCCTACCCTCTAGATAAAAACGAATGCTTCTTAGCCTAGCCAACTGCTACTAGCCCAGTCACTATATTGGTATGAGTCCATGTCACCACAGGTCCCTGGGTGAGGCTTCCCTGGGTGATCTAAAAAGTAGGAGGAGCTATGGCCATGCTTTTTCAATCAGTTACAGATTGTCATATAAATGCAAAAATGAACTTACTCTAAGATTTCACGGAAAGCATAAGCCAGAACCTCATTATGGAGTTTAGAGACAGGTTTGAAGAAAACATAGGATAGAACTGTATCATCTGAAACAGAACTATTTGGGAATAGAGATGTCCTTTTCCAGAAAGAAATGTGTCCCCCTTACATTGGAGACAAGCAGGCAAAATTTGGGGGGCCTATAGCATTTGTCCCCTTAGTCCTGAAAATTAATGATTCTATTTTTTTAATGCATTATATCTATGTACATAAAAGTGGTACAGTTTTAGTTGTTACACAGATGCTCAACTGAAGAATTCCTTTTGTCCTGCTCTTGAAGGTCTTCTCCCTCTTTTAGATGCAATGTAGACAAAAGAAATATGATTTTTATAGGACAAAGATCATTGTTGCTCAGGATTTTCTACTTTTGATCTTGAACTTGCATACTTAGTTACGTTTTCTGGCCATTTTCTCTTTCCTTTATGGCCATAGGCTATGGTAAGATGCTTATGAGCAAGAATACATTGATTTCAAACTTGTCCCATTCCTTACACAGTGAATCAAGCCTAAGAGTGATAATATCTTCTATACAAGCAGGGAATCCTTAGTCATTGGATAGAATTGTGTTGTTTTTGGTCAGACCATTAGAAAATAAAAAATTAAAATTCCTGCTTTGGGAGATACATAGAAAGTTATCAGCACCACTTATGAAGTGCATGCTTTTAAAAAATAAGCAAGGGAATTTAATCAACTCTCCAGACCTCAAGACCAGTTGACAGTTTACCAGTATGTCAGTTTATGTGGGAAACAGAACATCAAGTTAAACATGACACAGGAAATGATCACTCTACAGTGCAACATGTAGATGTCCAACAAAGAATATGAAAAGAGAATAAGTGTGAGAAAAGCAGGGAGTGGGCTGTTACAAAAGAAAAGAAATTTAAGAGACATCAAAGTGAAATAAAATGTGTAAACCTCGTCTGCATCATGATTCAAAGAAAACAAAACATTAATGAGACAAGTGAGAAGTTTTGAATAAAGACTGGGTATAAAATAATATAATAAATGACAGGTCCTATCGAGTGACACTTTGTTAAAGAATAGGATATTCACAAATTCTTGAAGTTTCACTCCACATATTATGTATTAATTACATTGATAAACCTGCTGGACACAACCTTAACTAAATGAGCAAATGTAACATCATCAGCAATAGAACAAATTTACGTCATGTATCTCTTGATGTACTGTATCCATGTAATATTCCTGCTGAAAAAATAAAATATTAACTGAAATCTAATGAGTCAACACTCAGACAAACATAAATTGAGGGTCATTTTGTGAGAAAAATTGGCCTGAATTATTTTAAAACTTTTGGATCAAGAAAGACAAAAAGGGGAGGATTGGGAAAGAACTTGGGAAAACACTAGATTCCGGGAGGTGAACTGCAAAGTATGATCCATGATTGGCTCCTAATGTATAAGAAAATAAGTAGCTACAATGGAGTCTTCATACAATTGAGAGATACTGAATACAAATTGTATGTATATAAGCCAATTACATTAATGTTAATTTTTTTGTATTTGACCATTGTATTGTGATTATATGGGATAATACTTGGTTTTTAGGAGATATCAGCTGAATTGTTTCTTCTCTTTTTCTTTTTGGGTGCCCTGCTGCATAGCATAAAGGATCTCAGTTTCCTGACAAGGGATTGAACTTATGCCCCAAGCAGCAGAAGCACAGAAACTAACAAGGATTTCTTTTTTCTTTTCTTCTTTTCTGGTTTATTATTCAGAAATGAGATATCATGATGTCTGCAGCTAATTCTCAACTGCTTTCTAAAGATAAAATAAGAAAGCACTAAGAGTTGGACACAACTGAGCGACTTCACTTTCACTTTTCACTTTCATGCATTGGAGAAGGAAATGGCAACCCACTCCAGTGTTCTTGCCTGGAGAATCCCAGGGACAGCAGAGTCTGTGGGGTCGCACAGAGTCGGACATGACTGAAGCGACTTAGCAGCAGCAGCAGCAGCAGAGTATATGTAAGCACTCCTGAGCAAGAGAGAGAAGCAGACAAAGCAGATATGGCCACATTTTAACAACTGCTAAATCTTAGTGAAAGAAGACAGGTACTCAATGCACTATTCTTACAAATTTTTTTCAAAAGATTTGGTATTTTTCTAAAACTTGCGGAAATAACTACTTTTTAATTCCATAAAACATGCAAATTGAAAAATAAGTTGTTGAGTTACTAAGCCATGTTCAACTTTTTGAAACCCCAAGGACTGCAGCACACTAGGCTTCCCTGTTCATAACTCTCTGGGAGTTTGCTCAGACTCATGTCCATTGAGTCAGTGATGCCATCCAACCAACTCTTTCTCTGTCAATTCCATCTCCTCCTGCCCTCAATCTTTCTTAGCATCAGCTTCTTTTCAAATGAGGTGGCTTTTTTCTGACAAGTGACCAAAGTGTTGGAGCTTCAGCTTCAGCATCAGTCATTCCAATGAACATTCAGGACTGATTTCCTTTAGGACTGACTAGTTTGATCTCCAATCACTGCAGATGGTGACTGCAGCCATGAAATTAAAAGACGCTTCCTCCTTGGAAGAAAAGTTATGACCAACCTAGATAGCATATTCAAAAGCAGAGACACTACTTTGCTGACTAAGGTCCATCTAGCCAAGGCTATGGTTTTTCCTGTGGTCATGTATGGATGTGAGAGTTGGATGGTGAAGAAGGCTGAGTGCCGAAGAATTGATGCTTTTGAACTGTGGTGTTGGAGAAGCCTCTTGAGAGTCCCTTGGACTGCAAGGAGATCCAACCAGTGCATTCTGAAGGAGATCAGCCCTGGGATTTCTTTGGAAGGAATGATGTTAAAGCTGAAACTCCAGTATTCTGGCCACCTCATGCGAAGAGTTGACTCATTGGAAAAGACTTTGATGCTGGGAGGGATTGGGGGCAGGAGGAGAAGGGGACGACAGAGGATGAGATGGCTGGATAGCATTGCTGACTCGATGGACGTAAATCTGAGTGAACTCTGGGAGTTGGCGATGGACAGGGAGGCCTGGCGTGCTGTGATTCATGGGGTCGCAAAGAGTCGGACATGACTGAGTGACTGAATTGAACTGAACTGAGTCCAAGGGACTCTCAAGAGTCTTCTACAGCACCACAGTTTGAAAGTATCAATTCCTCTGTGCTCAGACTTCTTTTAGGTCCAAATCTCACATTTGTACATAATTAATGGGAAAACCATAGCTTTGACTATACAGACCTTTGAGAGCAAAGTGGTGTCAGCAAAGTTGTCTAGGTCTGTCATACCTTTCTTTCAAAGGAACAAGTATTTTAATTACATGGCTAAAGTCACCACCCACAAGAATAAAGCTAATTTATTAGCTTTATGGAGCCCAAGAATAAAGTCTGTCACCATTTCCATTGTTTCCCCATTTATTTGCCAACAAGTGTTGGGAGTGGATGCCATGATCTTTTTTTTTGACAGCTGAGTTTTAAGCCAGCTTTTTCACTCTCCTCTTTCACTCTCACCAAGAAGCCTTTTAGTTGCTCTTTGCTTTCTGCCATTTGGGTGGTACCATCTGTATATCTGAAGTTGTTGATATTTCTCCTAGCAATCTTGATTTCAGCTTGCAAGTCATCCAGCCTGGCATTTTGCATGATGTACCCTGCATATGTTAAGCAGAGTGACAATAAACAACCTTGACATATTCCTTTCCCAATTTTGAACCAGTCCATTGTTCCACAAAAGGTTCTAACTGTTGCTTCTTGACCTGCATACAGATTTCTCAGGAGGCAGGTAAGGTGGTCTGGTATTCCCATCTCTTTAAAATTTTTTCACAGTTTGTTGTGATCCACATTTGTTGTGATCCACACAGTCAAAGGCTTTGGCATATCAGTGAAGCAGAAGTATTTTTGGAATCCCCTTTTCTCATGATCCATTTGGATCACGTACTGTTGAAGCCTCATTTAAAGGATTCTGAGCATTACTTTGCTAGCATGTGAAATGAATGCAAATGTATGGTAGTTTGGACATTTTTTTGGCATTGCCCTTTCTTTGGGATTAGAATGAAAACTGACTTTATTCAATCCTGGGGCCACTTCTGAGTTTTCCAAATTTGCTGGCATATTGAGTGCAGCACTTACACAGCATCATTCTAAATAATATGTATAGAATTTTAAATAGCCTAGATAGAATTCCATCACCTCCATTAACTTTGTTCGCAGTGATGCTTCTTAAGGTCCACTTGACTTTGCACTCCAGGATGTCTGGCCCTAGGTGAGTGATCACACCATTGTAGTTATCTGGGTCATCAAGATCTTTTTTGTATAGTTCTGCGTATTCTTGCTACCTCTTCTTAGTATCTTCTGCTTCTGTTAGGTCTATACCATTTTTGTCCTTTATTGTGCCCATCTTTGCATGAAATGTTCTCTTAGTATCTCTAATTTTCTTGAAGAGATCTCTAGTGTTTTCCATTCTATTGTTTTCCTCTTTTTCTTTGCATTGTTCACTTAAGAAGGTTTTCTTATATCTCCTTGCAATTTTCTGGAACTCTGGATTCAGTTGGCTATATCTTTCTCTTTCTCCTTTGCCTTATGCTTCTGTTCTTTCCTCAACTGTTTGTAGGGTCTCCTCAGACAACCATTTTGCCTTCTTGCATTTCTTTTCTTTGAGATGTTTTTGTTCACTGCCACCCTCCATAATTTTTCAGGAACTCTGTCATTCGATCTAGTTCTTTGAATCGATTTGTCACTTCCACTGTATAATCATAAAGGATTTGAGTTAGTTCATATCTGAAAGGTCAATTGGTTTTCCCTACTTTTTTCAATTTAAGTCTGAATTTTGTAACAAGGGGCACATGATCTGAGCCACAGTCAGCACCTGGTCTTGTGCTGCTGATTGTATACACCTTCTCCATCTTCAGCTACACAGAATATAATCAATCTGGTTTCAGTATTGACCATCTGATGATGTCCATTTGTTGAGTTGTCTCTTGTGTTGTTGAAAAAGACCATTTGCTGCGACCAGTGTGTTCTCTTGGCAAACCTCTGTTAGCCTTTGCCCTGATTCATTTTGTACTCCACAACCAAATTTGCCTGTTACTCCAAGTATCTCTTGACTTTCTACTTTTGTATTCCAATCCTTTATGATGAAAAAGACATTTTTTTTTATGTTAGTTCTAGAAGGTCTTGTAGGTCTTCATAGAACCATTTGACCTCAATTTCCTTGGCATTAGTGGTTGGGACATAGATTCGGATTACCGTGATGTTGAATGGTTTGCCTTGTTGAATGCTATGTTAAAAATACAAGTCCTTATCAATTTAAGATGCATATTGAACTGTTTACAGGTAAAATAATGTCTTTTGAGATTTTCTTTAAAATATTTCAGTTTAAAAAGACAGTGAGAGAATAAATAAAACAAAATTGGCAAAATTGTTAGAGCTGGGTGATGAGTATGTAGAGGTTTATTCTATTTAAAAGCTAATTTTCTAAATGGCTCATTAAATTTTACCATGTTCAGTTTCTTTGTTTTTGCTGTTATTGCTCATTTTAAATAGCTTATGAAGCAGTTTTTGAATACAAATTTTAGTATGTAAATAAAAATTTAGAGTCAAGTATTGGCAAGTATGTTAATTAACATATTTTCTGGCATTATTCATACATTTGTTTAAAGATAATGTCCAGCCAACTTCTGGCTTCTTCCAGATTCAGAAGAATAAAAGATGTTGAAAGTCTTTAAGTTTAAGAGCACGCATTTTGAAAATGAGAAAGCAAGATTTTGTAATTTTGAATGGTACCTTCTCATATAGGAAATATTCTAGTTCTAAGGCAGCATTATGCTGATGTTAGATGGTTAGAATCAAGATTATTATCAAAAGATGGACTTCATCATACTCAATATTTTCATACCTCTCTGAATATACCCTATCTGAAGTCAAATTGGGCATATTCAATTATACTGTCTTATCATAGCAAATTATCAAAATAATTGTTCCTTTCTATAAAAACTAGTATTCATAATATAGCAAAGGTCTTTGTACTTAGCCAGATACAGAATGAAATTATCTGTTCCACAAAATCCTATAAAAAGTATAATACAAAAGATTATGATTACACCCTCACAAGACGGTGGAGTAGAAGGATCTACACTCATTTTCTCCTGTGAGAACAGCAAAACTACAACTAGTTGCTGAACAGTCATTGACAGGAGAATGTTGGAACCTAGTGAAAAAGATATCTCACATCCAAGGGGAAAGGAAAAGCCCATCCCCATGGGGGGAAAAAATGCAAAAAGGTAAAACAGTTATCTGAGGAGGCCTTATAAATAGCTGAGAAAAGAGAAGCCAAAGGCAAAGGAGAAAAGGAAAGATATACCCAACTGATTGCAGAGTTCCATAGAAAAGCAAGGAGAGATAAGATAGCCTTCTCACGGATCAGTGCAAAGAAATAGAGAAAAATAATAGAAAAGGAAAGACTAGAGATCTCTTCAAGAAAATTAGAGATAGAATAGGAAAGACCAGGGATCTCTTCAAGAAAATTAGAGATACCAAGGGAACATTTCATGCAAAGATGGGCACAATAAAGGACAGAAATGATATGGACCTAATAGAAGCAGATGATATTAAGAAGAGGTGGCAAGATTACACAGAAGAACTATACAAAAAAGATCTTCATAACCCAGATAACCACGATGGTGTGATCACTCACCTAGAACCAGACATCCTGGAATGCGAGGGCAAGTGGGCCTTAGGAAGCATCACTATGAACAAAGCTAGTGGAGGTGATGGAATTCCAGTTGAACTACTAAAAGATGATGCTGTGAAAGTGCTGCACTCAATATGCCAGCAAATTTGGAGATCACCGGACTGGAAAAGGCCTGTTTTTATTCCAATCCCAAAGAAAAGTAATGCCAAAGAATGTTCAAACTACCACACAATTGCACTCATCTCACATGCAAGCAAAGTAATTCCGCAAATTCTCCAAGCCATGCTTCAACAGTATGTGAACTGTGAATTTCAGATGTTCAGGCTATATTTAGAAAAAGGGAGAAGAGCCAGAGATCAAATTGCCAGCATCCACTGGATCATAGAAAAAGCAAGAGAATTCCAGAAAAACATCTATTTCTGCTTTATTTCATGCAAAGATGGGCACAATAAAGGACAGAAATGGTATAGACCTAACAGAAGCAGAGGATATTAAGAAGAGGTGGCAAGAAAACAAGAAGAACTATACAAAAAAAGATCTTCATGACCCAGATAACCATGATGGTGTGATCATTCACCTAGAGCCAGACATCTTGGAGTGAGAAGTCAAGTGTGCTTTAGGAAGCATCACTACAAACAAAGCTAGTGGAGGTGATGGAATTTCAGTTGAGCTATTCCTAATCCTAAGAGATGATGCTGTGAAAGTACTGCATTCAATATGCCAGCAAATTTGGGAAACTCACCAGTGGCCACAAGACTGGAAAAGGTCAGTTTTCATTCCAGTCCCATAGAAAGGCAATGCCAAAGAATGCTCAAACTACTGCACACTGCACTCATTTCACATGCCAGCAAAGTAATGCTCAAAATTCTCCAAGCAAGGCTTCAACAGTATGTGAACCAAGAACTTCCAGGTGTTCAAGCTGGATTTAGAAAGGCAGAGGAACCAGAGATCAAATTGCCAACATTCATTGCATGATAGAAATTCCAGAAAAATATCGACTTCTGCTTCATTGACTATGCTATAGCCTTTGAGTATGTGGTTCACAACAAAATGTGGAAAATTATTAAGCAGATGGGAATACCAGAGCACTGTACTTACCTGCCTCCTGATAAACCTGTATGCAGGTCAAGAAACAACAGTTTGAACCAGACACGGAACAACAGATTGGTTCAAAATTGGTAAAGGAGTTACGGCAAGGTTGCTTATTGTCACTCTGCTTCTTTGTCTTCTGTGTAGAGTACATCATGTGAAATGTCAGGCTGGATGAAGCACAAGCTGGAATCAAGATTGTTGGGAGAAATATCAATAACATCAGATATGCAGACAATAACACCCTTACAGCAGAATGCAAAGAGGAACTAAAGAGCCTCTTGATGAAGTTCGTGTGAAAGAGAAGAGTGAAAAAGCTGGCTTAAAACTCAGCTTTTGAAAAACTAAGTTCATGGCATCTGGTCCCATCACTTCATAGCAAATAGATGGGGAAACAAAGGAAACAGTGAGAGACTTTATTTTCGTGGGTTCCAAAATCACTCCAGATGGTGACTGCAGCCATGAAATGAAAAGACACTTGCTCCTTGGAAGAAAAGCTATGACAAACCTAGACAGCATATTAAAAAGAAGAGACATTACATTGTCAACAAAGGTCAGTCTAGTCAAAGTTATGGTTTCCAATAGTCCTGTATGAATGTGAGAGTTGGACCATGAAGAAAGCTGAGCATCAAAGTGTCGATGCTTTTGAACTGTGACGTTGGAGAAGATTCTTGAGAGTCTGTTGAACTACAAGGAGATCAAACCAGTCAGTCCTAAAGGAAATCAAACCTGAATATTCATTAGAAATCCTAATGCTGAAGTTCCAATACTTTGGTCACCCAATGCGAAAAGCCCACTCATTGGAAAAGACCCTGATGCTGAGAAAGACTGAAGGCAGGAATAGGGTACTACAGAGGATGAGATGGTTGGATGGCATCACTGACTCAATGGAAACTAGTTTGAGCAAGCTCCGGGAGATGGTGAAGAACAGGGAAGCCTGGCATGATGCAGCCCATGGGGTGGCGAAGAGTAGAACATGACTGAGGGACTGAATAACAACAAAGATTGTGATTGTCTTTCAGAAATACTACAGGGAGCAGGTATAAATTTTTTTTTTCCAATCAGATGTTACACTATAAAACATTGAATACAGAATTTTTAAAGAAGTAGATTTAGATATAGTCTTGATTTTAATTTTATAGGAAATGTAGCCTGTATAAGACAAGATTTTCTGTCAACTCTTTAAACACATCCTGTACACTATTCAGTTGATATTCTTTTCCTTCCCTTTCCTGACATACAGTTAGAAGCTGTCCCATATTGGAAAAGACATTATTGTGTTCTCTGTACATCCAGCTCAGAGACAAGAGATGTATAAAATATCTATTGATAAAATAAATATCAATAACAAAAGCTAAGACATTTTATGAGAAAGACATATGTCACAATATATAATTCAAGGTTTTACAGATTATATCTCTATACTTCCAACATTTCCAGGTAAATTTTTTAAAAAAATTAATTATCTGTAACTTTTGTTCATATGATGGCTTCCTTGATAGCTCAGTTGGTAAAAAATTTGCCTGCAATGCAGGAGACCCTGGGCTGATTCCTGGGTCAGGAGATCTGCTGGAGAAGAGATAGGTTATCCACTCCAGTATTCTTGGGCTTCCCTTGAAGCTGGTAAAGAATCCACCTGCAATGCAGGAGACCTAGGTTCAGTCCCTGAGTTGGGAAGATCCCCTGGAGAAGGGAAAGGCTATCCACTCCAGTATTCTGGCCTGGAGAATTCCATGGACTGTGTAGTCCATGGGGTCACAAAGAGTCGGACATGACTGATCGACTTTCACTTTTTTTTTTGTTCACATATTGGTGATTATGCAGATATTTCCTCAGATCTAGTCTATAGCAATTACTGTTTTTGAAAGATAATGATGGAAATCAATATTCAAAAGTAAGTACTATGTGTATTCTAAAGATTAAACATGTTAGGAATTTTTTATCTTCTCTTTTATAACATCTTTGCCAAAATTTCCCTTTACTATTACATAAAATCAAGATCTTGGTGATATTAAATTATTTGTGGGTTAACTCTAAAATACATCCTTGTTTTACCTATCAGCCATAAATAATCTTATAATTAGAATTTAAATAATCATTTACAAAATGATTATTTAGAAAAAGTATTTGTAGATACTCTTAGTCACTAAATGTTAAAACTGGTGTTGGATTTTGACATAAATAATGCTACACCGAAAACTAAAAAGCCTTGGTTTGAAGCCATCTCCCTCACAGTTCACAAGTATATTTCTATTAGTAATTTAAGTGGAAAAAACAAGTATATTTCCATTAGTAATTCCATAAGTAATTTTAGATGCTCAAGAAGATACCTCAATATAAGAATACCTCTATTTTCACATCTTTTAGAATGACAAGAATAATGAGTATATATACAATCCTAATATGGTTTCATGTTTTTAATAATTTTAAAACAATATAGGTTTTAAATTTTCTGAATGTTTAGCATCTGTCTGTATCTTCCTTGTTTTTTTGTTTGTTTGTTTGTTTGTTTGTTTTAAACAAGCTATTAAATTCACATTTATAGCTCAAAACCAAATCATGTACAGGGAATGAATATGTTGACTAAGGTTCCAACTATTTCCAATCAAATAATGACCTTAATCTTACAAGAGAGAGACACTGGGTTCCATGGAAGGGCTTGAGATTGTCTTCCTAAAGATTTTCTCCTCCATGTAAGCAAACAATTTTGCTGTCATTTTCTTTTCCTTTTTCTTTTCCTACTCCTAGCCATCTATGGCCAAGATTGTAGAAGGTACTTTTCCCCCCCCAGTTTTGAATATCATAGAATAAATAGAAAGGTAATAAGAATACTTGTGTATTTTCAGTTCAGTTTCTTAGTCACATCCAACTCTCTGCAACACTCTGGACTGCAGCATGCCAGGCTTCCCTGTCCATCACCAACACCTGGAACTTGCTCAAACTCATGCCTATCAAGTCAGTGATGCCATCCAAGCATCTCATCCTCTGTTATCCCCTTCTCCTCCTGTCTTCAAACTTTCCCAGCATCCAGGTCTTTTCCAATGAGTCAGTTCTTTGCACCAGATGGTCAAAGTATTGGAGTTTCAGCTTCAGTAGCAGTCCTTCCAATGAATATTTAAGACTGATTTCCTTTAGGATTGACTGGTTTGATCCCCAAAATGGTTGAACATTATGACAGCTGCTTCAAGCCTCTTCAAGATAAAAAAGCAAAACAAAAAATCATTAATGTGCATTCCAAATTCTCTAGATCCTCCAGAAGAACCAAAATTTGACAGAATCAGAAAACAATATCTATGATAATACTATTTTATTTAGGACATCCACATTTAATCCATCCATTCAAAACAAATTTTACTGAAATTTACTATGAGCTACATAATCTACTGAGTTTCCCTGGTAAAGAATCCATCTGACAATGCAGGAGATGCAAATTTGATCCCTGGGTCAGGAAGATCCCCTGGAAAAGAAATGGCAATCTGCTCCAGTATTCTTGCCTGGGAAATCCCATGCACTAGGACTACGTGGCAGACTACAGTCCATGTGATCGCAAAGGGTTCGACAGGACCCTTGTTGTTTAGTAACTAAACAACAACAACACATACTTTACTAAACACTAAAATAAGAACTGGTGCACAACACAGCTGTGGTCTTGGTCCTTTGGAATTCAAAATCCAGGAAAAGAGTTCACACTGAAATAATAAAAACAGGTGAGATGCACATTAGAAAGTAAGGGTGAAGATTGCTAGGGTTGTGTACACACAATGGATTAATGTACTCTGTAGTACAGAGGTGGGGCTAGCTGAAGAAGTGAGATATAAGGGCTAGAGGATAAGTATAAGTGAGATATAAAGGCTAGAGGATAATTAGAAAATTGCTGGGGGAAGGAGTGGAAAGTATAATAAAATACGGAGATTATAATTAATGGTAAGACACTATGTCAGGAAGCATGATAAAGTTAAAATATTTTGTCATTTACCAAAATAAATACAACCTCTTTTATTAACCTTTGTTCATTAAATCATATATTAAATGAAACATGATAACTGAAAGATCAAGTGTAAGCATGTATCTCTAAGCCCTAACATTGACTGAGAGGGAAAAGGCAGTAGACAAATGATAATGTGGTATTGATACATTTCTGCAACTAAAAATATCATTTTTTACTAATATTCTGGATACTTCCAAATAGTTAAATTTTGACAGTTTTAGTAAACTTAATTGCCAATTTTGCTTTAAATAAAGCTTAATTACTTGACTTTCTAGTATTTCTTAATCTGGAAATTAATCACATGAAACCATTCTATATGGAAAAGTTGACATATTCCTTGAGTGGAACAATAACCAAACTACACATATAAGCATTCATGGAGAGTGAAAGTTGAAATTATTTTGATCTTTTTAATTAGATTTTTTTCGAAATTGGGCAACTTTAATTTTGTGTGTGTTGAATTTAATTCATTTAAGATTGTTTATTTGCATAGCAGCTCCTTCTGCGATGAAAGCTAATGATATTTTCAAAACTGCATTTTAAATTCTTTACAACATAAAATGTTACTTATGGTAATATTTTATTTTTAATATTGAAAAAAATTTTATTTAAATAATACAGATTTTTAAAAATAAGCAAATCATAAGAACACAGTTCAAGAAATTGTCACAAAGTGTATATTTCCATAGACTCATTAATCAGGTCAAGAAATAGAGCATATGGCTTAAAACTCAACATTCAGAAAAATAAGATCATGGGATTTGGTCCCATCACTCCATGGCAAATAGAAGAGGAAATAGAGGAAACAGTGACAGACCTTATTTTGGGGAGGGGGGCTCCTAAATCACTGCAGATGATGACTACAGCCATGAAATTAAAAGACACTTACTCTTTGGAAGAAGAGCTATGGCCAACCTAGATAGCATATTAAAAAGCAGAGACAGAGAGGGAGGGAAAGATGGCGGAGGAATAGGACGGGAAGATCACGTTCTCCCTCACAAATTCCTCAAAAGAACATTTCAACGCCGAGCAAACTCCACAAAACAACTTCGGTAGGCGGGCAGAGGACATCAGGCAACCAGAAAAGCAGACCATTGTCTTCAAAATCAGCATCCACCCTCCCCACAGCGCGACTGAACTAGTGAGCCTAAAAACCAGCAAACAGAAGAAGTTAAACAGAGGGAACCACCTTGGAAGTGAGCCCACACGGCCCATAACATCAGAGAAGAGCCAGATATATTTTTAATTTTTTAATATTTTTAAAATCATTCTTTTTTTTTTTTTTTGCCTTTTGCATTTTTTTCTTTTTTTTTCCGAGCTTTTTTTTAATTGTTAAATCATCTATTTCTCCTCTAATTTTTATTTCTATAACCTAGTATTACTATTTAAAAAAAAAAAAAAAGACTTTTTTTTTTTTTTTTTTAAGGCAAACACCATATATACTCTTTGGATGGTTGTTGGTGTTTTGTTTTGTTTTTTTTTGTTTGTTTGTTTGTTTTTTAATAATTCTTTTTTTCTTTCTTCCTTTTTCCTTCTGCTTTTCTTTAATATTGTATCTTTGAAAATCCAACCTCTACTCCAGATTTTTAATCTTTGTTGTCAATTTTGTACATTTAAAAACCCAAACTTCACTACCCAAGTTTACCTGAGAGCAAGATTACTGGCTTGTCCACTCTCTCCTCCTCTGGCCTCTCCTTTTTCTCCACCAGGTGGCCTCTGTCTCTTTTCTCCCCATCTCTTCTCTATCCAACTCTGTGAATCTCTGTGTGTTCCAGACAGTAGAGAACACCTAAGGAACTGGTTACTGGCAGGATTTGTCTCTCTCCTACTCATTCCTCTCTCTTATCCTCCTGGTCACCTCTGTCTACTTCCTCCCTCTCCTCTTCCCCGTATAACTCTGTAAATACCTCTGAGCGGTCCAGACTATAGAGCGCACATAAGGAAGTGACTACTGGCTAGCTTGCTCTCTCCTCTCTTGATCTCACCGCATCTCATTCCAGTTACCTCTAATTACCCCCTCCATCTTCTCTTCTCCTTGTAACTCAGTGAACCTCTCTGAGTGTCCCTCAAGGTGGAGAAACTTTTCATCTTTAACCTAGATGTTTTATCATCGGTGCTGTATAGATGGAGAAGTCTAGAGGCTACTGTGAAAATAAAACTGAAAACCAGAAGCAGGAAGCTTAAACCCAAAGCCTGAAAACATTAGAGAACTCTTGAATTCAGGGAACATTAAGCAATAGGAGCTCATCAAAAGCCTTCTTACCTACACTGAAACCAAGCTCCACCCAAGGGCCAACAAGTTCCAAAACAAGACATACCACGCAAATTCTCCAGCAACACAGGAACACTCCCCTGAGCCTCAATATACAGGCAGCTCAAAATTATCCCAATACCTTTGATGTCTCATAACCCATTACGGGTCACTCCACTGCACTCCAGAGAGAAGAAACCCAGCTCCACCCACCAAAACTCCAACACAAGCCTCCCTAACCAGGAAACCTTGACAAACCACTGATAGAACCCCACCCAAAGTGAGGAAGCTCCATAATAAAGAGAACTCCACAAATTATCAGAATATAAAAGGCCACGCCAAACGCAGCAATATAACCAAGATGAAGAGACAGAGGAATACTCAGCAGGTAAAGGAACAGGAGAGTTGCCCACCAAATCAAACAAAAGAGGAAGAAGTAGGGAATCTACCGGAGAAGGAATTCCGAATATTGATAGTGAAAATGATCCAAAATCTTGAAATCAAAATGGAAACACAGATAAATAGCCTAGAGACAAGGATTGAGAAGATGCAAGAAAGGTTTAACAAGGACCTAGAAGAAATAAAAAGAGTCAAAATATAATGAATAACACAATAAATGAGATCAGAAACACTCTGGAGGCAACAAATAGCAGAATAACAGAGGCAGAAGATAGGATTAGTGAAATAGAAGATAGAATGGTAGAAATAAATGAATCAGAGAGGAAACAAGAAAAACGAATTAAAAGAAACGAGGACAATCTCAGAGACCTCCAGGACAATATGAAACGCTCCAACATTCGAATTATAGGAGTCCCAGAAGAAGAAGACAGAAAGAAAGATCATGAGAAAATCCTTGAGGAGATAATAGTTGAAAACTTCCCTAAAATGGGGAAGGAAATAATCACCCAAGTCCAAGAAACACAGAGAGTCCCAAATAGGATAAACCCAAGGCGAAACACCCCAAGACACATATTAATCAAATTAACAAAGATCAAACACAAAGAACAAATATTAAAAGCAGCAAGGGAAAAACAACAAATAACACACAAGGGGATTCCCATAAGGATAACAGCTGATCTGTCAATAGAAACTCTCCAGGCCAGGAGGGAATGGCAAGACATACTTAAAGTGATGAAAGACAATAACCTACAGCCCAGATTACTGTACCCAGCAAGGATCTCATTCAAATACGAAGGAGAAATCAAAAGCTTTACAGACAAGCAAAAGCTGAGAGAATTCAGCACCACCAAACCAGCTCTCCAACAAATTCTAAAGGATATCCTCTAGACAGGAAACACGAAAGGGTGTATAAACCCGAACCCAAAACAATAAAGTAAATGGCAACGGGATCATACTTATCAATAATTACCTTAAACGTAAATGGGTTGAACGCCCCAACCAAAAGACAAAGACTGGCCGAATGGATACAAAAACAAGACCCCTCTATATGCTGCTTACAAGAGACCCACCTCAAAACAAGGGACACATACAGACTGAAAGTGAAGGGCTGGAAAAAGATATACCACGCGAATAGAGACCAAAAGAAAGCAGGAGTGGCAATACTCATATCCGATAAAATAGACTTTAAAACAAAGGCTGTGAAAAGAGACAAAGAAGGCCACTACATAATGATCAAAGGAACAATCCAAGAAGAAGATATAACAATTATAAATATATATGCACCCAATATAGGAGCACCACAATATGTAAGACAAATGCTAACAAGTATGAAAGGGGAAATCAACAATAACACAATAATAGTGGGAGACTTTAATACCCCACTCACACCTATGGACAGATCAACTAAACAGAAAATTAACAAAGAAACGCAAACTTTAAATGATACATTGGATCAGTTAGACCTAATTGATATCTATAGGACATTTCACCCCAAAACAACGAATTTCACCTTTTTTCAAGTGCTCATGGAACCTTCTCCAGGATAGATCACATCCTGGGCCATAAATCTAAACTTGATAAATTCAAAAAATCGAAATCATTCCAAGCATCTTTTCTGACCATAATGCATTAAGATTAGATCTCAATTACAGGAGAAAAACTATTAAAAATTCCAACATATGGAGGTTGAACAACACACTTCTGAATAACCAACAAATCACAGAAGAAATCAAAAAGAAATCAAAATATGCATAGAAACTAATGAAAATGAAAACACAACAACCCAAAACCTGTGGGACACTATAAAAGCAGTGCTAAGAGGAAAGTTCATAGCAATACAGGCATACCTCAAGAAACAAGAAAAAGTCAAATAAATAACCTAACTCTACAACTAAAGCAACTAGAAAAGGAAGAGTTGGAGAACCCCAGAGTGAGTAGAAGGAAAGAAATCTTAAAAATTAGGGCAGAAATAAATGCAAAAGAAACAAAAGAGACCATAGCAAAAATCAACAAAGCCAAAAGCTGGTTCTTTGAAAGGATAAATAAAATTGACAAACCATTAGCCAGACTCATCAAGAAGCAAAGAGAGAAAAATCAAATCAATAAAATTAGAAATGAAAATGGAGAGATCACAACAGACAACACAGAAATACAAAGGATCATAAGAGACTACTATCAGCAGTTGTATGCCAATAAAATGGACAACGTGGAAGAAATGGACAAATTCTTAGAAAAGTACAATTTTCCAAAACTGAACCAGGAAGAAATCGAAAATCTTAACAGACCCATCACAAGCACGGAAATTGATACTGTAATCAGAAATCTTCCAGCAAACAAAAGCCCAGGTCCAGATGGCTTCACAGCTGAATTCTACCAAAAATTTCGAGAAGAGCTAACACCTATCCTACTCAAACTCTTCCAGAAAATTGCAGAGGAAGGTAAACTTCCAAACTCATTCTATGAGGCCACCATCACCCTAATACCAAAACCTGACAAAGATGTCACAAAAAAGAAAACTACAGGCCAATATCTCTGATGAACATAGATGCAAAAATCCTCAACAAAATTCTAGCAATCAGAATCCAACAACACATTAAAAAGATCATACACCATGACCAAGTGGGCTTTATCCCAGGGATGCAAGGATTCTTCAATATCCGCAAATCAATCAATGTAATTCACCACATTAACAAATTGAAAAATAAAAACCATATGATTATCTCAATAGATGCAGAGAAGGCCTTTGACAAAATTCAACATCCATTTATGATAAAAACTCTCCAGAAAGCAGGAATAGAAGGAACATACCTCAACATAATAAAAGCTATCTATGACAAACCCACAGCAAACATTATCCTCAATGGTGAAAAATTGAAAGCATTTCCCCTAAAGTCAGGAACAAGACAAGGGTGTCCACTTTCACCGCTACTATTCAACATAGTTCTGGAAGTTTTGGCCACAGCAATCAGAGCAGAAAAAGAAATAAAAGGAATCCAAATCGGAAAAGAAGAAGTAAAACTCTCACTGTTTGCAGATGACATGATCCTCTACATGGAAAACCCTAAAGACTCCACCAGAAAATTACTAGAGATCATCAATGAATATAGTAAAGTTGCAGGATATAAAATCAACACACAGAAATCCCTTGCATTCCTATACACGAATAATGAGAAAGTAGAAAAAGAAATTAAGGAAACAATTCCATTCACCATTGCAACGAAAAGAATAAAATACTTAGGAATATATCTACCTAAAGAAACTAAAGACCTATATATAGAAAACTATAAAACACTGATGAAAGAAATCAAAGAGGACACTAATAGATGGAGAAATATACCATGTTCATGGATTGGAAGAATCAATATAGTGAAAATGAGTATACTACCCAAAGCAATTTACAAATTCAATGCAATCCCTATCAAGCTACCAGCCACATTTTTCACAGAACTAGAACAAATCATTTCAAGATTTGTATGGAAATACAAAAAACCTCGAATAGCCAAAGCAATCTTGAGAAAGAAGAATGGAACTGGAGGAATCAACTTGCCTGACTTCAGGCTCTACTACAAAGCCACAGTCATCAAGACAGTATGGTACTGGCACAAAGACAGACATATAGATCAATGGAACAAAATAGAAAGCCCAGAGATAAATCCACACACATATGGACACCTTATCTTTGACAAAGGAGGCAAGAATATACAATGGAGTAAAGACAATCTCTTTAACAACTGGTGCTGGGAAAACTGGTCAACCACTTGTAAAAGAATGAAACTAGATCACTTTCTAACACCGCACACAAAAATAAACTCAAAATGGATTAAAGATCTAAATGTAAGATCAGAAACTATAAAACTCCTAGAGGAGAACATAGGCAAAACACTCTCAGACATAAATCACAGCAGGATCCTCTATGATCCACCTCCCAGAATGCTGGAAATAAAAGCAAAAATAAACCAATGGGATCTAATTAAAATTAAAAGCTTCTGCACAACAAAGGAAAATATAAGCAAGGTGAAAAGACAGCCTTCTGAATGGGAGAAAATAATAGCAAATGAAGCAACTGACAAACAACTAATCTCAAAATATACAAGCAACTTCTGCAGCTCAACTCCAGAAAAATAAACGACCCAATCAAAAAATGGGCCAAAGAACTAAATAGACATTTCTCCAAAGAAGACATACGGATGGCTAACAAACACATGAAAAGATGCTCAACATCACTCATTATTAGAGAAATGCAAATCAAAACCACAATGAGGTACCACTTCACACCAGTCAGAATGGCTGCGATCCAAAAATCTGCAAGCAATAAATGCTGGCGAGGGTGTGGAGAAAAGGGAACCCTCCTACACTGTTGGTGGGAATGCAAACTAGTACAGCCACTATGGAAAACAGTGTGGAGATTCCTTAAAAATTGCAAATAGATCTACCTTATGACCCAGCAATCCCACTGCTGGGCATACACACCGAGGAAACCAGAATTGAAAGAGACACATGTACCCCAATGTTCATCGCAGCACTGTTTATAATAGCCAGGACATGGAAACAACCTAGATGTCCATCAGCAGATGAATGGATAAGAAAGCTGTGGTACATATACACAATGGAGTATTACTCAGCCGTTAAAAAGAATTCATTTGAATCAGTTCTGATGAGATGGATGAAACTGGAGCCGATTATACAGAGTGAAGTAAGCCAGAAAGAAAAACACCAATACAGTATACTAACACATATATATGGAATTTAGGAAGATGGCAATGACGACCCTGTATGCAAGACAGGGAAAGAGACACAGATGTGTATAACGGACTTTTGGACTCAGAGGGAGAGGGAGAGGGTGGGATGATTTGGGAGAATGACATTCTAACATGTATACTATCATGTGAATTGAATCGCCAGTCTATGTCTGACGCAGGATGCAGCATGCTTGGGGCTGGTGCATGGGGATGACCCAGAAAGATGTTATGGGGAGGGAGGTGGGAGGGGGGTTCATGTTTGGGAATGCATGTAAGAATTAAAGATTTTAAAATTTAAAAAAAATAAATAAATAAATAAAAAAATAAAAAAAAAAAAAAAAAAAAGCAGAGACATTACTTAGCTGACAAAGGTCTGTCTAGTCCAGGCTATGGTTTTTCTAGTGGTCATGTATGGATGTGAGAGTTGGACTGTAAAGAAAGCTGAGGGCCGAAGAATTGATGCTTTTGAACTGTGGTGTTGGAGAAGACTCTTGAGAGTCCCTTGGACTGAAGGAGATCCAACAAATCCATCCTAAAGGAAATCAGTCCTGGGTGTTCATTGGAAGGACTGATGCTGAAGCTGAAATTCCAATACCTTGGCCACCTGATGCAAAGAGGTGACTCATTTGAAAAGACCCTGATGCTGGGAGGGATTGGGGGCAGGAGGAGAAAGCAACAACAGAGGATGAGATGGTTGGATGGCATCACCGACTCAAAGGGTATGAATAAACTCCAGGAGCTGGCAATGGACAGAGAGGCCTGGCATGCTGCAGTCCATGGGGTTGCCAAGTCAGATATGACTGAGAGACTGAACTGAACCCCAGAAATGCCACACAGATGATTCTCAATCATTACTATGCCACCTTTCCCAAAGGTAAGTGATCATTCTGACTTCTAAAATACTGATTGCTCACTCACGCCTGTTTTTAAACTTCATTTATACTGAAGCGCACAATATGATAACTGATAATAATAAAAATATGAAAGATCAAGGCTTTTAATATATAGATTAAACTATTCTTATAGGAATATTTGTAGCCTTAAATTGCATTTTTATTTTTATTTTGTTAATGCATTTTTAAAATGCCTAAAAATCAATGGAACAACAGACTGGTTCCAAATAGGAAAAGGAGTACGTCAAGGCTGTATATTGTCACCCTGCTTATTTAACTTATATGCAGAGTACATCATGAGAAATGCTGGGTTGCAAGAAGCACAAGCTGGAATCAAGATTGCCAGGAGAAATATCAATAACCTCAGATATGCAGATGACGCCACCCTTATGGCAGAAAGTGAAGAGGAACTAAAAAGCCTCTTGATGAAAGTGAAAGAGGAGAGTGAAAAAGTTGGCTTAACGCTCAACACTGAGAGAACAAAGATCATGGCATCCAGTCCCATCACTTCATGGGAAATAGATGGACAAACAGTGGAAACAGTGTCAGACTTTATTTTGGGGGGCTCCAAAATCACTGCACATGGTGATTGCAGCCATGAAATTAAAAGATGCTTACTTCTTGGAAGAAAAGTTATGACCAACCTAGATAGCATATTCAAAAGCAGAGACACTACTTTGCCAACTAAGGTCCATCTAGTCAAGGCTATGGTTTTTCCAGTAATCATGTATGGATGCGAGAGTTGGACTGTGAAGAAAGCTGAGCACTGAAGAATGGATGCTTTTGAACTGTGGTGTTGGAGAAGACTCTTGAGAGCCCCTTGGACTGCAAGGAGATCCAACCAGTGCATTCTGAAGGAGATCAGCCCTGGGATTTCTTTGGAAGGAATGATGCTAAAGCTGAAACTCTAGTACTTTGGCCACCTCATGCGAAGAGTTGACTCATTGGAAAAGACTCTGATGCTGGGAGGGATTGGGGGAAGGAGGAGAAGGGGACGACCGAGGATGAGATGGCTGGATGGCATCACTGACTCAATGGACATGAATCTTAGTGAACTCCGGGAGTTGGTGATGGACAGGGAGGCCTGCCATGCTGCGATTCATGGGGTCGCAAAGAGTCGGACACGACTGATCAAATGAACTGAACTGAACTGAAAAATCAATGATCTAATTCTCTAGCTCAAAAAGTTTAAATAAGAGCAAATTAAGCACAAATATAATAGAAAAATATAATATTAAAGACATCAGAAATTAATAGAATATTTATAGAAAATAGAAAAGATCAATAAAGCCAAATGTTGATTTGTTGAGAAGTCTAATGAAACTGATAAAACCTTGATGAGAATAATTAAGAATAAAATTCAGTAAGTAAACAACATTAGGAGCTTAGACAAAAAAAAAAGAACATCACTATAAATCTTATGGACATAAAAAAAGCTAAAAAATTTTTTTAAAAATGAAGAATAATTGACCAACAACACTATTTAGTTCCAGGTGCATAACATGATTTGATATTTCTACACATTACAAAATGAACACCATGGTAAGTCTAGTTTCCATCTGTCACCATACAAAAATATTGCAGTATTATTTACTCTATTCACCATGCTGTACATGTCATCTGTTAACTATTTTTTAATTGGAAGTTTGTACCTCTTAATCTCTCACATCTATTTCAGTCACCTTCTCATCCCTCTTTCCTTTGGAAACCACTTATTTTTTCTTTGTATCTATGAATCTGTTTCTCTTATGTTGCTTGTTCTTTTGTTTTTTAGATTCCACATAAAAATTAAATCATCAGTACTTGTCTCTCTCTGCTTGACAATTCATTTAGCATAATATCCTTTAAGTTCATCAATGTTGTCGCAAATGGCAAGATTTCATTTTTATGGCTGAGTAATATTCCACTGTGTGTTGTGCTGTTGTTTAGTCGCTAAATCATGTCTGACTCTTTGTGACACAGCAAGAATACTGGAGTGGATTGCCATTTCCTACTCCAGAGGATCTTCCTGACCCATGGATCAAAACCTGTATTCCTGCATTGGCAGGCAGTTTCTTTACACTGAGTCACCTGGGAAGCCTATGTATATGTGTGTATTCATACGTAAATAACACGTCTTCTTTATCCATTCATCTATCCATGAACTCTTAGATTGTTTCCATATCTCGGCTATTGTAAATAATGCTGCTATGAAGATAGGGGAGCCTGTATCTTTTCAAATTAGTGTTTTTGTTTTGTTTGGAAAAATACCCAGAAAAATTGCTAGACCATATGGCAGTTCTATTTTTAATTTTTAGAGGAATTTCCATACTGTTTTCCACAGTAGCTATACCAATTTGCATTCCCACCAACATTGCACCAGGAGTCTTTCCTCCACATCCTCAAAAATATATATTATTTGTTGTTTCCCTGATAATAGTCATTCTGACAGGTGTGAGGTGATATGTCATTGTGGTTTTGGTTTGCATTTCCCTGATAATTAGTAATATTGAGCATTTTTTCATGTGTCTGTTGGTCAGTATATGTCTTCTTTGGAAAAACGCCTTTTCAGGTCCTCTGCTCATTTTTTAATCAGATTGTTTGTTTTAGTTTTCTGAGTTCGTTGTACCTTTTGAATATTAACCCTTTATCAGACACATTGTTTGCAAAAACGTTCTCCCATTCAGTAGGTGGCGTTTTCATTTTTTGATAGATTCCTTTGCTGCACAAAAGCTTTTTAGTTTGATATATCCCATTTGTTTATTTTTGCTTTTGCTTGCCTTGCCTGAGGAGACACATCCTGATCAACATTGCTGAGATGGATGTTGAAGAGTTTACAGTGCATGTTTTCTTCTAGGATTCTTACGACTTCAGGTTTTACATTCAAGTCTTGAAACCATTCTGAGTTTATTTTTGCATGTGGTATGAGAAGGTAAACCAGTTTGGTTCTTTTGCATGTAGCTGTCCAGTTTTCCCAACTCCATTTATTGAAGGGGCAGTCTTTTTCCCAGTGTATATATTCTCACTTCCTTTGTCATAGATTAAACAACCATATAAGTATTAATTCATTTCTGAGCTCTCATTTCTGTTCCATTGACCTATGTTTCTGTTTTTGTGCCAGTATCATGCGGCTTTGACTATGAGAATATTGAAGTTTAGTTTTAAATACATAAATAAATATCATGAACAATTTTGTATAATTCTGTTTCTATCATTTATAAATTAAGTACAAATAAGAATAATCAAAATAGTTATTTTTATTTATTTGAAAGACTGGAATATTATAATTTGATTTTTTCCTCACTGATACTAAGGACTAAAACCAGAAACTATGAAAGAAAACAATATGAAATATATTTATGCTTACTCTGAGAATATAAAGAAACCACATGCTTCATCAGAGAAAGAATCCCCATCCAGGTTGGAAAGCCTGAAATGGACACGCTTGGTTACTCAGTCATGTCTGATTCTGTGACTCCATAGACTATGGCCTGCCAGACTCTGTCCATGGGGATTCTCCAGGCAAGAATACTGGAGTGGGTTTCCATGGTCTTCTCTAGGGGATCTTCCCAACCCAGGAATTGAATTCTGCATTGCTGGCAGATTCTTTACTGTCTGAGCCACCAGAAAAGCCCCAAGGTTGGAAAGCCTGAGATAAATAATCAAGTTCATAACATTTTTGCAATTATTAAGTTCTGAGAAGCTGATAAAAGCTTTGGACATTGTTTATAAATGGACACATATATGAATACAGATATAGAATTTAACATCAGGAAGACTCTTTATGGACTTATCAGTTAGAAAGACCAATGATAGAAGATATCAATTATCAGGTGAAGAAATGAAGCTTTAAGATATGTATCTACTCTAAGGTAATTCTCACATTCTAAATAAATGGATAAATAAATGCTATTCTATATTGCTGAAAGGTAACAGATGAATGATTTAGTTATCTTATCATATTAGTACCTGCCCTATTTAAATATAATCCAGAATGTTCTCAAAGAATAACTGAAACACTATTTTACTAAGAATTACTTATATTAATATCCTGCTGGTCTCTCAAATAATAGTGCTGCCCAAGACTGAATAATCCTTGATTTCCATTGAATCTTCATGGCAAAGGGTAAAATTGAATAAATATAGTTAGTAATGCAAACGTGTTCCCTTGAAGTTTAAAAAACA
This sequence comes from Ovis aries, assembly GCF_016772045.2. Taxonomy (NCBI): domain Eukaryota; kingdom Metazoa; phylum Chordata; class Mammalia; order Artiodactyla; family Bovidae; genus Ovis; species Ovis aries. The sequence goes on along the minus strand of NC_056054.1, from coordinate 47,085,010 downwards.
CTTTCAGAAACAGTTTGAAATTATTGTGCCCACTTAATCAAAAACTAAAATACAAAGAATGGAGAAGGCAATGGCAGCCCACTCCAGTACTCTTGCCGGAAAATCCCATGGACGAAAGAGCCTGGTGGGCTGCAGTCCATAGGATTGCAAAGAGTCGGATACGACTGAGCGACTTCACTTTCACTTTTCACTTTCCTGCATTGGAGAAGGAAATGGCAACCCACTCCAGTGTTCTTGCCTGGAGAATCCCAGGGATGGGGGAGCCTTGTTGGCTGCCATCTATGGGGTCGCACAGAGTCGGACACGACTGAAGTGACTTAGCAGCAGCAGCAGCAAAATACAAATAGGCCAGCTACAATCTTCCAAATTTGTGGTCATCAGAAAGAAAGTTGTAGTATATTTCAACCGTGAAAGCAGCCACAAAGCAAAAATCAACATGTATTTAAAAGAGAAATTGTTAAGAAGAAAAAAAGCAACCAATAACTAGAGTGATCAGTCTTATTCATAACCAGGTTAAAAATATCTAGCAGGAATGTGTGTTCTCGATGAGCATTCCAAGTAAATGGAGGCATATTTGAAAAGAATTTCTGTAAGATTTTTTTACAACAGGATGCTGCAAAACTTTGGGCTTCCTGGTAGTACTCAGCAGTAAAGAATACACCTGCAGTGTAAGAACCGTAGGAGATGCAGGCTCCATCTATGGGATGGGAAGATCCCCTGGAGAAGGGAATGACAATCCATCTCCAGTATTCTTGCCTGGAGCATCCCATGGACAGAGGAGTCTGGCTGGCTATAGTCCATAGGGCCACAAGGAGTTGGACAGCACTGATATAACTTAGCATGCACGCTGTGAAACCTTATTCCAAAAACTAGAAATGTCAACTGTAACATACATGATTTTTTTCTTTCCTTATGCTGATTTCAGTGTGTGTGCAAAAAGTAGAATCCTAAATACACATAGCATTTGCTTTTGTACATTTAATGTGTCTGACCTTTGTACCACATGAGCTTACAATTTAATTATATGATGGTACTAGCAAGACTACAAAATAAAATCACTCAATAGTAAAACATATATACAATATAATGTTGCACACTGTGAAATATAGCAAATAGTACTCAGTATGACTCCTCAAGCATTTGAGAAACCATTCAACAGAATTACAACTTTTGAGAGCAGAGATATTTTTAAGAGCAAATAAGGTCAAAATTTCATTAAAGGGCATGAAACACAGACTGGAATTATTAATCAATATAGCCTATAAATCCTGTAACAATAGCTCTTAGAAGTTAAAGCAAACATTTACTTAGCATTTCACTTAAAATAGATCAAAATAATAATGGAATTATTTGAGTTCTGCCAAATGATTTCATTCCAAATAAGATATTTCAGCAAAAGAACAATGGCATGCAAAAGGTCTTAAATTTGTACTTTAATACAGATTTCAAAGTACTTTGGAAATAAAGAGTATGCTATAGAATGAAGGAAATACATACTGATTTTGGCTTCTAGTATAATACTTTTACACAGGAAACCAAGATTTCCCAGTAAACAGGTCTGAATTAAACATCTTACATGTCGTTTCTTATCTATTTTTGCTAGAATAACAAACCATTCCAAAGCTTAATGACTTAGAACAATAGGAATGTTATTTTCATGCTTCTGAAGTTGACTGGATTCTTTTTCTGCTCCATATGGCTCCACTGGGGTCACTCTGAGGTTGCATTCAACTAGACAAGTTGGGCTAGGAGTTTCAGGAATGTTTCTCTTATTACTTATCTGGTCCTTGGATTGACTACTCCAGTCAACTCAGTTATTCTCACTGTTGTCAGCACTTTATGTAATGTTGCATCCTCCAGGGCTTCATCACAAGACCTCTTTTCAGCAGAAGAGCTAGGACTAACTTATACAATGGATCCTAAGTTCCAGAAGGGAGAATTCTAAGAACAGCCTGCATACAGAGGTCCATATATATGTCAAATCTCTGCCTGCCTCACTTTGGCAACTGTCTCATTGACCAAAACTCTGATATGATCAAGCCCAGCATCGTTGTACGAAGGCATTATAAAAGACATAAATATGAGAGGAAAAGACATATTCATTGCTTTTTCTCAATATAATAGCCTCCATATATATTTTTTTCATGTACATGGACTCTATGAGATTAAATTTCTATATTACTGCATCTTCTGTGATAAGGAGAAAAACATCCTGTTATCCATTTACATATCAAACAAAAACAATTCCATAAATATGAAATGCTGCAGGTGAAGAGCACTTCATTATTAAAGAAACAATCACCACTTTTTAATGTAGTAGAATATGTCCAAAATCAACTGTTAAAGTGAATTTTTAAAAATAACAAAAATCAACTACCACATGCGCATTCTGTAAGAATCATTTTCCCAAACACTTAGAATCAGATCTTCTCCCTCCTAAAAAATAGTTTATAAGCAAAAAGAAGGCCCAGATTAATATAGCCAGGGTTTTAAAAACCTCATTCACTCAAAAAGGCTTCTTGTTGTTGTTTATAACTGCAAATAATAATAACAATATGCATAAAAATGAAAAGTAAATGAAGCATAGTGACTGATGGTTGCACTGAAAACAACCAAACATTAAAAATTCACTTAAATGCATTGATAAACTTAAGTACAATCAGATCAAAAATTAAGCAAAGGAAGGAACTGCCAACTGAAAATGGCACCTGCCATCTGCCTCTATAAGGATTAACTCACTAGCCACTACATTCACTGCTCTTCAACATGCCCTGAAAAGAGTTCAGGGCAGAGATCAAGAATGAGGCACTCTGTGCTCTGGGAAAACCTTGCAGAACAGACCTTTCAGATAGATATTTTCAGGAGAAGATTTTATGAACCCAAATTCTTGCATCCTCTTTTATCTAGAAAAACATTAAAATCATTAATGATGATATCTGTTATTTGTGGCTAGCAGCAAGCCTCTGTGAAAATGTGTGTCTCTGTGAAAAGGTATGCCCCCTTCACTAACATATAATACTGACTTCTCTCCTTGCCTCTTTGGAATCAGTACCTTAGAGTTATCTGAGATTTTGTCTCCCGGGCTATAGTCCTTTTCTTGCCCCAACTTAAACAACTCACAACTTTCATATTATACTTTCTTTTCTCCAGTCAACATAACCAAGATAACTTTCTGAGTACTTTATTCAACTTTTGTCCTGAGGTCATTCGATGAATGAGGTAAACTTAAACTTTAATCATTAAGGCCACTGGGGGCCTTGAGAACAGTAAACAAAGCCTGTGGGTCTGCTACTTCATTACAGGAGTGAAGTTAAATCAATCCTTACTCAAGAATACTGTAAGGAAAATTGTTTGCCTTGAATTTTGATACTATATAGTCAGGGGAAAATCTCTTATTTGAGAATTCCTAACCCCAAAACATTTCCTCAAAGTGGATTTGACATGAGAATTCATACTACACGAGCCAAAAAAATTTCATGTGAAGAATTTAATATAGTAACCATATATTAATGCCCCAGGTTCCTGGAAGAAGCAAACTCTAGTGTACTTTAGAGAAACCCCATCTTCCTCCTAGAACTTAGAAGATTTTCACAGATAAACTTCTAAAGCATATAAGTTCACAGTCAAAATGTGAAGACAAAGTACTCTGAGTAAGAGACAGGTGACAAAGTCACATTGCAAAATACCCAGAAAGAGTTCTGATACTATAATTATCAGACTCTAAATAAATGAGAGGAATTGAACGGCAAAGATTGGCCATGAAACTTTAAGATGTGACTAATTAGGTTTAAAGTAATAATTAAAATTCTTACAAAAGGTAACTAATTTGTTACATTAAAAAATTAATATTTTTACAGGAAAATAGATATAACTGAGATTGAATATTGATCATAAGATAGTATGGGTTATGCATGGATAACATGATTAGAAATGTGAAAGAGATGTTAGAAGACAGGAAGAGTCTGATGTGTGACAATTTTGAGTTTCAGAATGAGAGGAGAGAATGAGGCAGCAGCAATACTAGAAGAGATAATGGCTGAGATGGTCCTGAATAGATAAAAACATCAAATATACAGACCTTAGAAGCTCCATGAATCCTAAGCAAGAGAAATAAAAACAAAACTCAAACCAGGAGAGAGAAAGAAAATAAGGCAAGAATTAGATGATTAAAACATCAGTAAGAAAGAGTCTGACTCCCTTGTTTTTGTTTGTCTGTTGATGGCTTTCAAGTCTCACATCTGTGTAAGCTAAGAAAGCCCAAATGCTCTATCCTTTGGTATCAGCATGAAGTTCAAACTATGCAGCTCCAGCCCTTAGTCACAATAAAAGCCTAGTCAGTCTTTTTTCTCTGCTCCTTTGAGACATTTTTAGATCATCCTTGGAGTGTACCCTGCTCTCTTCAGAAACTCTCATTATGTAAGTGATAAACTGATTCACATCTTCTTGGGGGTATATGTGGCATCATCAGTCTCCACATCTGAACTAAATCTGGGGTGAGTGTTTATATTGCTTATAGCGATGCTGGCAAGTTTATGCTTGAAGCTGTGCTGGTTTGCACTGCACTTATAAAATCCTACTAAGCCTCTGTTTAGATTTAACCAATTGGCTCAGTTAGATCAAGCTGCCATAACAAAATACCATAGACTTAAGCAACAGAAATTTATTTTTCACAGTTCTGGAGTCTGGGAAGTATAAGATCAATGTGCCAGCCAATTTGGTTCCTGGTGAGAGCTCTCTTCCTGGACTGCAGATGGCTATCTTTTCACTGTGTCCTCACTTCGGAAGAGAGAGAGAGAAAGTGAGCTCTGTCGTAGCTGTTTATAAGGACACCAATCTTTGGGATCAGGGCTCCACCTTCATGACCTCAATTTAATCTTAATTAGCCCTGCTGCTGCTACTGCTAAGTCACTTCAGTTGTGTTCCACTCTGTGCGACCCCATAGATGGCAGCCCACCAGGCTCCCCCATCCCTGGGATTCTCCAGGCATAAATGCCTTATTTCCAAATATAGTCACAAATAAGGGTTGGGGCTTCAACATATGAATTTTGGGAAGACACAAACTTTCAATTCACTGTACAAACCTAATTTGGAAGTTTTTGCTTAGAGACAGGACCAACCCAGGAACTGAACTCAGGACTAGTACCTGCATCAACAGACATTCTTTACTGCTGCCCCACCAGGGAAGCTCATCAACCAGGCATTTGTCCCTTTCTATAGAATGTTCAGACTTCCCTGGTGGCTCAGACAGTAAAGCGTCTGCCTACAATGTAGGAGACCTAGGTTCAGTCCCTGAATCAGGAAGATCTCTTGGAGAAGGAAATGGCAACCCACTCTAGTACTCTTGCCTGGAAAATCTCATGGACGGAGGAGCCTGGTAGGCTACAGTCCATGGGGTCGCAAAGAGCTGGACACGACTGAGAGACTTCACTTTCTTCCTATAGAATGTTCAGGGGAAAGACTGATGCCCAGTGCACTATGTAAGCCCACTGGATGATGGCTCATGTGGAAGAAGAACAATTACAGTGTAGCATGCTGAGGTTATACTACTAAAAGCAAATGCCTCACCGTGCTGTGCTGTCCTCAGTCACTTAGTCATGTTTGACTCTTTGCAACTCTATGAACTTAGCCTCCCAGCCTCCTCTATCCAAGGGATTTTCCAGGCAAGAAAACTGGAATGGGTTGCCATTTCCTACTCCAGGGAATCTTCCCAACCCAGGGATCAAATCTGCATCACCTGCATTGGCAGGTAGATTCTTTACCACTGCATCACCTGGGAAGCCCAAAATGGCTCACTAGGATCTTACAAAATACCGTTGTTACTGCCTACTAGCTATGCTTCTGTCCCAATAAAGATCCTGATCCTCAGGGATAGAGGGAGCACAGCAGCCCTATGGAACAGCCACTGACTCAACATTGACGAAGTTTCCTACCTCTAACAATACTGATTTGAGGCTCTCTGGAAGTTCAGTTCAGTTGCTCAGTCATGTCCAACTCTTTGTGACCCCATGGGCTCTCTGGAAGGAGAAACATAAATATGAGAAGAGTAGAGAGGACACCCCTTTCCTTGCTGAAATATATACAGCTAGTAGCCATCAAATAAGGCAAGATTTAAAAAACCTGAATATAGGATGAAAAAAATGAAAACAGAGGTTCAAAATGTGTCCCAATTAAAAACCCCAAATTCATTAAAAGGATTTATGCACACAAAAAGTAAAAGGGTGCTGATCTGCATTTTGCCTCTAATAACAGGTTCTAAATTAACTTTAATATCTGCTGAAATTAATCAATTGGCAAACCTTTGTGGCCTTCATCATTATGGAGACTGAAATTAAAGCTACTCCTAGAGATCCCACTAAATTTAAACAAGGTACCCCTATAACATTAAGGGAGTCGCTAAACATAAAAGAGGATAAACAGGTATGCCTTACCGTAGCCACTGGAGCCACTGCCTTACCTCAATTCCCCGTAGTCATTGTGCCCAACTTTCTAAAGTATCGCATAGTGGTCATGGCTGCTCTGAATCAATGCGCAATAAATTAAAATTAAATCAAGTCTTTGGCACTTAAAATTAGCTTGATAAAATGAGACCCTAAGGACCTTTCCCCAAGATAAAATAGTTCATATAGCCCAATAGAAATTAAAATAGGGGCTTCAAGGATTGAAATCCATTATATTAAACCTACTTAGAGAAAGGGTGAGTATTGCCACTGTTTCCCTATTAACAGCCCTGTTTTCAAACCTGCAAAGAGTGAATGGCACCTCATAGTGGATTAATGTAATGTTAATGCTGTAGTCACACCAATTAAGCGCCTCCCCATACCCAGTATTATCCAAAGTACTGACCCCATCCAACCAGCAACTGGCAAATAATTTACAGTAATATTTGGCTATTTTCAGTGTCTACTTCAATAACCCCTCAAATGCAGTTTGCTTTCATCTTCTAAGGGACACAATACTATATCTTATCTGGCTACTCATGGACTACCTCAACATCCTTGTGATTGTACATAATCTTTACAGGTACAATCTTAACTGTATCCAACTTTCTCCAGGAATACAAGTTATGTCATCACACTGATAACATCCTTCTCCAAGGAGATTCATTTGATACATTAATTCAAAACATATAAATACTCACCAAAGGGTTCACAAAAATAACATGGGCCATTGTTCCATACTTATTACAAGTCCTCCCAACTTTAGTTAAATTTCTGAAAATTATTTGATAAATTGAGAGCTGCTCCATCGCTGACACTATCAAGAAATAGCTATGGACCTTCTCAGTACCCATGATGTTAAAACAAAGTTAAGATCTTTTATGCTGGGGATTCTGGAGACAACATATTCCTCATTTACAGATCTTACTGTTACACACAAATCAGCTCACTATAAATAGAACATCCTACAATAAAAGGCTGCAGGAACTGTCCAAATCACAATATAATAGGCACTTCCATTAGCGTACCCCAAAGACTCCTTCATTCTAGGGGCTTTAGCATCCTCCTCTCATTCTTCTTAGAGTCCCTATTCCAAGCATGATGCTCATAAGTTGCCCACTGGCTTCTGGTACAAGAAATTGCCCTTACTGGCAATATATCATATACATTAAAGTGGCTGCACACTGAGTTCTCCTGAAAGCAGAGGCTCTTCAGGACCTGAGTCAGTGGCAGCTTTCAGGACCTCAAGAAGCTTCATACCCAGCTACCCATAATGCATTGGGTCATGGAAACAAGTACCCCATGAACTCAGCAGAGATGTAGAAGTCTTCCTGCTACAAAATAGAGCTATACCTGGGCCCTGTGGTTTATCATACCTGTAAGAGTGAGAGAGAGGGTGGGAGGAGAAAGTATTGTCCTGTCCTCAGTCCCTTGCCAAATGACACAATGACAGAGGAAGTCAACTTCTTCTTCACCCTTTAGACTTCCAAGGAGCTCCTTGGTTTCAAGAGTGTGCAGCAAAGGGAGTTTACATAAGAGGGTTAGAAGAGCCAGCACACATGAGACCAATCTTGTGGGAGAGATGCTGCTTTTTATCCTTTAACTTCGTGTTCTACATCCAGAAAGGAACAAAGAGTCAACAAAACCAGCTGAACGGCAGTCAGCCATCTTAACATAGGATACCCTGGCCAACAGTCTGCCTCATTTGTACAATTTTACCAACTTCTGAATCTCATCCCATCGACAACAGCAACAATTCCTTATTCAAGATTTGCCTTTGGAAGAAAGGACTTTAAGTATCTCTGCCAACAGTCTGCCTCATTTGTACAATTTTACCAACTTCTGAATCTCATCCCATCGACAACAGCAACAATTCCTTATTCAAGATTTGCCTTTGGAAGAAAGGACTTTAAGTATCTCTTATTTCACATACATGCAAAATATAGATCAAGGTCATACATGTCCCTGCACGTGCTAAGACTATAGTACAAGGCCTCACTAAGATATCACTTATCCCCCCTAGAGATTCCAAACATGATTGACAGTGACCCAGACACCCATTTCACTTCTTAGAATATACAATGCTGGGCTCCTGAACAAAGTATTCAACATAACTTCCAATACTGTTACCAGTTTCATGTTTCATTACCAGGCCTCATACAGCATCATAATGTCTTACTTAGTTGTAATTAGCCTCCAATTAAAATAAATACATTTATATAAAAATAAATAAATAAATAAATAAAGTTTTGCCTGTCTGATAGGTGAAAAAAAAAAAAAGTGAAGGTGGAATTCAATTAAACGAAACATGGCACATTTTAGTCATCAGTCAAATATCAGGAATAAATTGTAACACAGAGTTTGACTCCATCTTTGATGCTTGACTGCTCACTTCTTTCAAGCCCCTCCAGTCTCTTTTCCCCATATGTCCCAAATCTGGAAAAGAGGATAAGGAAGCCCATTTGTTCCTTCCTTTGGGTCAGGAAGGGCGGCGGTGAGGAGATACCCTCATCCAAGGTAAGGAGCGGTGGCTGCGCTTTGCTGGAGCAGCCATGAAGAGATAACCCATGCCCAAGGTAAGAGAAACCCAAGTAAGATGGTAGGTGTTGCAAGAGGGCATCAGAGGGCAGACACACTGAAACCATACTCACAGAAAACTAGTCAAGCTAATCACACTAGGACCACAGCCTTGTCTAACTCAATGAAACAAAGCCATGCCCGTGGGGCAACCCAAGACGGGTGGGTCATGGTGGAGAGGTCTGACAGAATGTGGTCCACCGGAGAAGGGAATGGCAAACCACTTCAGTATTCTTGCCTTGAGAACCCCATGAACAGTATGAAAAGGCAAAATGATGGGATACTGAAAGAGGAACACCCCAGGTCAGTAGATGCCCAATATGCTATTGGAGATCAGTGGAGAAATAAGTCCAGAAAGAATGAAGGGATGGAGCCAAAGCAAAAACAATACCCAGTTGTGGATGTGACTGGTGATAGAAGCAAGGTCCAATGCTGTAAAGAGCAATATTGCATAGGAACCTGGAATGTCAGGTCCATGATTCAAGGCAAATTGGAAGTGGTCAAACAAGAGATGGCAAGAGTGAAAGTCAACATTCTAGGAATCAGCAAACTAAATGGACTAGAATGGGTGAATTTAACTCAGATGACCATTATATCTACTACTGCGGGCAGGAATCCATCAGAAGAAATGGAATAGCCATCATGGTCAACAAAAGAGTCCAAAATGCAGTACTTGGATGCAATCTCAAAAACAACAGAATGATCTCTGTTCGTCTCCAAGGCAAACCATTCAATATCACAGTTATCCAAGTCTATGCCCCAACCAGTAATGCTGAAGAAGCTGAAGTTGTACAGTTCTATGAAGACCTACAAGACCTTTTAGAAATAACACCCCAAAAAGATGTCCTTTTCATTATAGGAGACCGGAATGCAAAAGTAGGAAGTCAAGAAATACCTGAAGTAACAGGCAAATTTGGCCTTGGAATGTGGAATGAAACAGGGCAAAGACTAATAGAGTTTTGCCAAGAAAATGCACTGGTCATAGAAAACACTGACTTCCAACAACACAAGAGAAGACTCTACACATGGACATCACCAGATGGTCAACACCGAAATCAAATTGATTATATTCTTTGCAGCCAAAGATGGAGAAGCTCTATACAGTCAAAAGAAAAACAAGACCAGGAGCTGACTGTGGCTCAGATCATGAACTCCTTATTACCAAATCCAGACTCAAATTGAAGAAAGTAGGGAAAATCGCTAGACCATTCAGGTATGACCTCAATCAAATCCCTTATGATTATACAGTGGAAGTGAGAAATAGATTTAAGGGGCCTAGATCTGATAGATAGAGTGCCTGATGAACGATGGAATGGGGTTTGTGACATTGTACAGGAGACAGGGATCAAGACCATCCCCATGGAAAAGAAATGCAAAAAAGCAAAATGGCTCTCTGGGGAGGCCTTACAAATAGCTATGAAAAGAAGAGAAGAGAAAAGCAAAGGAGAAAAGGAAAGATATAAGCATCTGAATGCAGAGTTCCAAAGAATAGCAAGAAGAGGTAAGAAAGCCTTCTTCAGTGATCAATGCAAATAAATAGAGGAAAAGAACAGAATGGGAAAGACGAGATCTCTTCAAGAAAATTAGAGATATCAAGGGAATATTTCATGCAAAGATGGGCTCAATAAAGGACAGAAATTGTATGGACCTAACAGAAGCAGAAGATATTAAGAAGAGGTGGCAAGAATACACGGAAGAACTGTACAAAAAAGATCTACACGACCCGGATAGTCACAGTGGTGTGATCACTCATCTAGAGCCAGACATCCTGGAATGTGAAGTCAAGTGGGCCTTAGAAAGCATCACTATGAACAAAGCTAGTGGAGGTGATGGAATTCCAGTTGAGCTGTTTCAAATCCTAAAAGATGATGGTGTGAAAGTGCTGCACTCAATATGCCAGCAAATTCGGAAAACTCAGCAGTGGTCACAGGACTGGAAAAGGCCAGTTTTCATTCCAATCCCAAAGAAAGGAAATGCCAAAGAATGCTCAAACTACTGCACAATTGCACTGATCTCACACGCTAGTAAAGTAATGTTCAAAATTCTCCAAGCCAGGCTTCAGCAATACGTGAACCATGAACTTCCTAACGTTCAAGCTGGTTTTAAAAAAGGCAGAGGAACCAGAGATCACATTGCCAACATCTGCTGGATCATGGAAAAGCAAGAGAGTTCCAGAAAAACATCTATTTCTGCTTTATTGACTATGTCAAAGCCTTTGACTGTGTGGATCACAAGAAACTGTGGAAAATTCTGAAAGAGATGGGAATACTAGACCACCTAACCTGCCTCTTGAGAAATCTGTATGCAGGAAGCAACAGTTAGAACTGGACATGGAACAACAGACTGGTACCAAATAGGAAAAGAAATACGTCAAGGCTGTATATTGTCACCCTGCTTATTTAACTTCTATGCAGAGTATATCATGAGAAACGCTGGACTGGAGGAAACACAAGCTGGAATCAAGATTGCCGGGAGAAATATCAATAACCTCAGATATGCAGATGACACCACCCTTATGGCAGAAAGTGAAGAGGAATTAAAAAGCCTCTTGATGAAAGTGAAAGAGGAGAGTGAAAAAGTTGGCTTAAAGCTCAACATTCAGAAAAAGAAGATCATGGCATCTGGTCCCATCACTTCATGGGAAATAGATGGAGAAACAGTGGAAACAGTGTCAGACTTTATTTTTAGGGGCTCCAAAATCACTGCAGATGGTGATTACAGCCATGAAATTAAAATACACTTACTCCTTGGAAGAAAAGTTATGACCAACCTAGATAGCATATTCAAAAGCAGAGATATTACTTTGCCGACTAAGGTCCGTCTAGTTAAGGCTATGGTTTTTCCAGTAGTCATGTATGGATGTGAGAGTTGGACTGTGAAGAAGGCTGAGCACCGAAGAATTGATGCTTTTGAAGTGTGGTGTTGGAGAAGACTCTTGAGAGTCCCTTGGACTGCAAGGAGATCCAACCAGTCCATTCTGAAGGAGATCAGCCCTGGGATTTCTTTGGAAGGAATGATGCTAAAGCTGAAACTCCAGTACTTTGGCCACCTCATGCGAAGAGTTGATTCATTGGAAAAGACTCTGATGCTGGGAGGGATTGAGGGCAAGAGGAGAAGGGGATGACAGAGGATGAAATGCCTGGATGGCATTACTGACGTGATGGACGTGAGTCTGAGTGAGTTGGTGATGGACAGGGAAGCCTGGTGTCTTGCGATTCATGGGGTCGCAAAGAGACGGACACGACTGAGCGACTGAACTGAACTGAACTTGGCACCAGCAAGTTCAAATCACAGAAATCCAGGCCAGCACACAGGAACCTTTGTCCCAGTCCCAATCCTAAAATAAAAGTCTATCACGTCTTCCTTCTTTGACCCTCAGAACATTTTGAAACCAGTTGGAGAGGCTGCCCTAGTCTTCCCACAAGCCTCATTAAAGGATTATGAACTTTTTCATACCATTTTGGTGTTCACAGTGTCACCAGTCTTAATATTCAGAACAAATTTGGAGTGAAAATACCTGTTGCATCTCTGTAGGTGACTACCATGGACAGAGAAGACTGTTGGGCTAGAGTCCATAGGATCGCTGAGTTGGACACAATTGAAGCAACTGAGCATGGATGCACATTATCTATTTTTCAATCAAATTTAAAAAGTATAGTGGAAGCGGAAGTCTTTGTTCAATCATGTCCGGCTCTTTACGACCGCATGGACTATAGCTTGCCAGGCTCCTCTGTCCATGGAATTTTCCAGGCAAGAATATTAGAATGGGTTGCCACTCCTTTCTCTAGGGGATCTTCTTGACCCAGGGATGGAACCCGGGTCTCCTGCATTGAATGCAGATTCTTTACCATCTGGACCACTTAAATGTGTTCTATGAAACTTGTACTGTTTGAAATCAGAATGAAAATATTTAGCATATCCAATTTCAATAAGCTAATTCTACATGCTAAAATTTTCTAAACTAATCATGGAAAATATGTATGTATAACTTAAAATCTAGTATAGGAAAGAAACTGATAGGAGAAAAAAATCCATTCATTTTAAGGCAAGAATGAAGAAACAATATAGAAACAGAACAATGAAAAGCATAAGATAAGATGTTAGAAATTAAAATCATTAATTATAAAAAACAGAAAGTTGATTAAGTGTTAACACAAAAAGATGAGAATTTTCGTCATATTTTAAAATTCTGCTCTATTTTATCTACAAGAAGTACATCCCAAATCTAGAATATATACATGCTCAATGAAAAAGGATACGAATACAAACCAAATACCAATTTTTAAAAGTTGATATAGTAATTAATATCAAATAAAATAGACCTTCAGGTAAGATTTATTAGAAAAGAAAAATATAACATTACATAAGAAGTTTAAATGTAAATGTACCAAATAATATTGTATAAAACAGAAAAACACATTTTAAAAAATCCTGATTAGAATGGTAGATTATTAACACATTTTTTCAGTAATTGTTAGTTCAAGCAGCAATGTTATGAATATCCCAGATGCTTGGGAATCTTGCCAAGGATCAGCATGGTCAGACTTCACATTAGTTATTTTAAAATGTGTGTAGGAATATGACCATTGATTATGATGTTTCCTTGTATTTCTCATCTGCATGTTCTTTGAAGTATCTATTCAAATTTTTTGTCCATATTTTTGGAGCTGTTTCTTGGTTTTTATTAAAGTATAGTTGATTCCCAGGGACAGAGGAGCCTGGTGGGCTTCTGTCTATGGGGTCGCACAGAGTCGGACACGACTGACGTGACTTAGCAGGAGCAGCAGCAGGAGCATAGTTGATTTACAATATTATATTAGTTTCAGGTATACAAAGCAGTGATTTAATATTTTATAGATTATACTCTATTTAAAGTTATTATAAATATAGGCTATATCCTTTTTTCTGTACAATATATTCTTGTATCTTACTTATTTTATATGTAGTAGCTTGTGCTTCCCTATTGGTTCAGTGGTTAAGAATCTGCCTGCAATGCGAGGAGATGAGGGTTCAATTCCTGGGTCGGGAAGATCCCTGGTGAAGGAAATGGCAACCCACTCCAGTATTCTTGCCGGGAAAATCCCCTGGACAGAAGAGCCTGGCAGAGTACAGTCCACAAGATCTCAAAGAAGTGAACATGACTGAGTGACTGAGCACAGCACACAGTCTGTACCTGTTCAGTCCCCATCTTGCCTCTCTCCACTGGTAACCGCTAGTTTATTCTCTTTATCTGTGAGTCTGTCTCTGTTCTATTCATTCATTTTACTTTTTAGTTTCTATGTATAAGTGATTACAATATTTGATTTACTCTATCTGACTTATTTTACTAAGCATAATACCCTCCAGGTCCATCCATATTGCTGTAGATGGCAAAATTTCCTTCTTTTATATGTTGTCGTCAGTCAGTCAAATGTGTCTGACTCTTTGCAGCCCCATGAACTGCAGCACGCCAGGCCTCCCTGTCCATCACCACCTCCCGGCGTTCACCCAAACCCATGTCCATTGAGTCGGTGATGCCATCCAACCATCTCATCCTCTGTCGCCCACTTCTCCTCTTGCCCTCAATCTTTCCCAGCATCAAGGTCTTTTCCACTCTTTTTTTGACTTTTCCCCTCTTCTTTAAATGATATTCCCGTGTGTGTGTGTGTGTGTGGTACATTTCTATATGCATTCATCTGTGGTGGACATTTAGTTTGCTTTCATATCTTGACTTTTATATAGAATACTGAGCTCATGTATTTTTTTGAATTCGTGTTTTCGTTTTCTTTAATATATGCCCAGGTGGAGTATTGCTAGCTCATATAGTAGTTTTATTTTTGGTTTTTTGAGGAATCTCCATACAATTTGGAGTTTTGAGAGAGTCTCATATATTCTAGATATAGTCCTTTATGAACTGTCTGATTTCCAAATATTTTCTCCCAGTCTATGGACTTTCTTTACATTCTAAGCAGTGTCTTTCAAAGATTAGATTTTTAATTTGGATAAAGCCCTATTTATTGATTTGTCATTTTATATATTATGGATCAAACTTTTGGTGTCATGGGCTCAGAAATCTTTGCTTAAGCCAAGTATGCAAGAATTCTGTGTTGCTTTCTTCTAGAATTCTTATAGCTTTAGGTTTAATGCTGTAAATTTGCCCTTAAATACTGTTCAGTGAAATCTCAACCAATTCAGATATATTGTCTTCATTGTTATTCAGTTCAAAATAATTTCTATTTTGACCCATTGTATGTGTGTTACTCAATTTTCAAATATGAGGGAATTTTCCAAAGATATTACTATTATTTATTTTAAATTTAATTTCATTGTAGCCAGAAAACATATTTGGATGATTTGAATATTTGAAAATTTATTGACATGTGTTTTATGGTCCAATAAAGATGAAAATTATGTCACATTAGTTGATGTGCTTAGTCACTCAGTTGTGTCTGACTCTCTGCCTCCCCATGGACTGTAGCCCACCAGGCTCCTCTGTCCATGGAGATTCTCCAGGCAAGAATGCTGGAGTGGGTTGCCATGCCCTCCTCCAGGGGATCTTCCCAACCCAGGGATCTAACCCAGGTCTCCTGCATTGTAGGCGGATTCTTTGCCGTCTGAGCCACTAGGAAGTGTTGTTCAAATCTTCTCTATCCTTAACAATTTTTTGTATCAATTTGCTGTATCAATTATTGAGAGAGGGGTATTGATATCTTCAGCTATAACTGTGGACTTTAGTTAGTTTAGTTCTAGTAAACTAGTTATTTCTAGTAATTTTTGGTTCATGTATTTTGTTCTAGTAATTTTTAGTTTAATTCTAAACTAATTTAGTTTAGTAATTTTAGTTCCAGGAAAAATTAGTTTTAGCTCTAGCGATTTAGTTCTAGTAATTTTTGGTTCATTTATTTTGAAGTTCTATTACGTGCATAAACATTTAGGACTGTTATACCTATAATACTGAAAAATATAAAATATAATCTCTAAATGGTAACCACTCTGTGTTCATAAATGGGAGACTCAATATCACTCAGATTAATTTTCTTCACATTAACCCAAGGAATCAATACTATTTTAATCACATTTATAACTTCTTATATAGACTAACTAGTTATTTTATATTGTATATGAAAAATAAATAGCTAAGCATGATACAGACACTCAAAGTAAACAGGGATATTTATTTCTCTGCATGTTAAGATTTACTATAAACTTATAGTAATTAAAACATTGTACTGCACTCAGGAATAGAAAATTACTGATTGAACAAAACAAAGAACTAAGAAATCAACTCATAATTACATAAACTTGAGTATGATAGAATTTTCTCTGCAGATCAGTAGGAAAGAATAGATTATTCATTCAATAGTGCTGTGGTAAATCTGTGTACATGGAGGAAAAAAAAAAAAAACAAGTTTCTCTCCTGTCCCACACAAAAGCAACAATTAATTTCACACAGTCAAAGCCCTAAACACGAAAAATAAAAGTAAAATTTGGGAAAAAAAAATCTTAAAAAATATCTGATTTGGGGGTAAAAAAGGGCATCTTAAAGAAAACATGTTTGTAAGGCAAAGAATAATTTTAACTAAATGAAACTGAAAACTTTTAAGAAAATTACTATGAAGAGAATAAAAATTCAAAAGACAGATGATAATTAAAAATACAAAATTATATGTAGAATATACCATTTTTAAATCACTGAGGAAAAGAAAAAGACAAGCATTAAAAAAAGGGACTTGAAGAGGCACCATACAGAAGAAAAAACCTTAACAGTCAATAAACATAAAACATACTCAACCTTATTAACAATCAGGAAAATAGAAATTAAATCTCTCATGATTTGACATTTCTTACCCAACATATATCCAAAAGTTAAAAAGTACAGCCACTTAGGAAAATAATATAGCATTATTTTATTCTTATTTTGTTGTATTCTTATTTTCTATAATGCAACAATTTCACATACATGTATATCCTAAAGAAACTTAATGGACGCGTGTCAGGGGAACTGTTCAACAATATACAGCAACATTATTTGTAATAGAAAAAAATTGTAAATAAAATACCCATTGGGGTAAAACTACAATAAATTTTTATATACTCGTATTCTAGAAGAGTATGCAGCAGAGAAAATAAATTATTAGTAAGGAAGGAAGTGTTAGTTGCTTCAGTCATGTCCAAATCTTTGTGACCTCATGGACTGTAACCCACCAGGCTCCTCTGTCCATGAGATTTCCCAGGCAAGAATACTGGAGTGGGTTGCCAGTTCCTTCTCCAGGGGATCTTCCTGACCCAAGGATCAAACCCGGATCTCCTGTATTGCAGCAAATTCTTTACTGTCTGAGACACCAGGGAAGCCCAAAAGTATTTTATGAAGGTGTGTTATTCACTCAGTAGTGTCCAACTCTTTGTGACCCCATGGACTGTTGCCCACCCAGGCTCCTCTGTCCATGGCATTTTCTAGGCAAGAATACTGGAGTGGGTTGCCATTCCCTTCTCCAGGAGGATCCTTCCAACCCAGGGATCAAACCTGGGGCTTCTGCATTGCAGGTAGCTTTACCGGTGGCTCAGACTGTAAGGAATCTATCTGCAATAAGTTATTGCTACATGCCAAAACATAAATAAATCTTAGAAACATAAAGTTAAGCAGGAAAAGAAGTCAACCATAAGGATCTTTACAAAGAATGATTATAATATGGGGGCAAGAAAAAGTAAACATTATTGTATAAATATACAAATATATAGTAAAACTAAAGGAAAGGAAGAGAATAACAAATACAAAATTCAGAACATTGTTGAAAGAAACTGATTGGTGTTTAAGAGCATGTACAAGAGATTACCAAGCGAATGACAATATTCTTTTCTTGAAACCATTAGAAGAGTACATACATGTATTATATGATATACACATATTTTATAAATATTATTTTATAGACTAAAAATGTAAGTGATTAAAGACTCAGAGTTCTTAAATAAAAACAGCTATAAAAAGGTTTTTCTTTGGCTTCAGGCTTTTAAAAAGAGCATGAGAATAGATGAAAGAAAAGAATAAACAGCAGTTTCCTTTGTGAGATCGTAGAGTACTAACCTTCAACCTAGCCAGTCTCCAAGAGCTATTATTATTTCATATATGTCTTTGGATAAAACTGTTTTAATTATCAGTCTTTGTTTGAACCAACTGCATTGTCATTCAATAAGAATGTGATGGGACATCTTAGGCATAAATGCTTGCAGTGAATGCATATATATCAGATATTGTCCTCTGTATTTATATTCAGACCTTCAAACAGCTCCATATGCAGCATGTATTATGTTGTGTGTGTGTACTACTTATTCTCAATTATGCTATTGTTATATTTTTAGTTAATTACTTTTAATTTTGATTGAGGAAAACAGAAATATAATACACTGACATTTGCTTTACATTTGCGCATAAAGTTATATAACAGAGAAGTTCTGCAAGAAATGGTTACTTATTTATTGGTGTGACTAAAAATAAGAATGATGAAGGAAGGAAAGATCTCTAAAAGTTTTAAAGATGGAATGTCTCCAGACAGATCATCACTGAAGTAAGTGAATAATGCCTCATATGGAAAAATAGAAAATTCATAATTTGTCATGAATATACAAACAGAAATGTTAAAGGTAAAAATATAACACTAGGAGAATTAAATAAAAGTTTAAAAATGAATGCATGACCTAGGCACTATGGAAAATCAACTTAATTATAGTTTGTTACAATAGCCCTTTTTGAATGAAGTCCAGTTTTAATTAAAATCTTCTCATTCGATCAGATGGAGTTGCAGATTTGATCAGTTGAAACCATCTATTGTTCTTATTCATTTTAATGTACTACATTTCAGCAGTAAGGAGATACACAAAAGAAAAGCATTCCACTCCTCTTCAATAGGGTCTGTTATGATTCTAAGTTTAATTAAATTAGTTGCATATCATTTATATTACTAAAAATATCAAGCAATTTCTAAAAGATTTCATTTTCCTCCAGTCCCATGGTTACCCTCACTCATCACACCCAAATTCAAAATTACAAAAGCTATGTTGAACTCTTGTCTTTTCTTCTAGTGAACAACAGACTATTTCTTATAGTCTTACTTTCCTTTCATCTGTTCAGCTGAAAGCAATATAATATGAATAGTATTATAAATATAAATAAGATTCAATCAGCAAATCACTTAATATCCATGTTAACAGAATAGACAACTTATCAGTTTGAAAAAGTTCATTTGCAGTTATGAAATCTCTCTTTCGTTTATAGCTTCTGTGCTTAAAAACCTACACATTATACTTCGCTCATGTCTTTGACCTGCTTCCTATGAATAGAGTTGGACAAAATATATCTAGAAATAATCCATTGTACACATATTTCTCTGACTAAAGTTAATCCAGCTGCTTCAGAGGCTATTTAAATATTATCTTTCAGTTGTAGGATGACACTGTCTCAGGGATCCAATTTGAATCTCTGTGTAAATGTTGGCTGAAAAATACAGCAATGTTTTTTGATGTTGTTTTTAAGCTGTTAAATATTGGAACAACTTGTTATATGGCGCTAGATAGCAAATACTAATTTTGGTATTTGGGTGGAGAGGCAAGGATCTTTGAATAGAATATTAGTAAAAATATAAAATGCCTTAAAGAAACTGTATCAGATGTATGATGGTTTTCAGGAGGCCATTGTGAGAGCTTCAGTTCAGTTCAGTTCAGTCTCTCAGTCGTGTCCAACTCTTTGCAATCCCATGAGTCGCAGCACGCCAGACCTCCCTGTCCATCACCAACTCCTGGAGTTCACTCAGACTCATGTCCATCAAGTCAGTGATGCCATCCAGCCATCTCATCCTCTGTCGTCCCCTTCTCCTCCTGCCCCCAATCCCTCCCAGCATCAGAGTCTTTTCCAATGAGTCAGCTCTTCGCATGAGGTGGCCAAAATACTGGAGTTTCAGCTTTAGCATCATTCCTTCCATGTGAGAGCTTAGGTGATAATAAAACTTTTATTGGAAATCAAAGGATAAAGGTCTCCAGCATTAACAGTAGAGAGTGTGGTAATGTTGTTGCTTATGCTAATGTGAAAAGAACAAAATATATCTAATTTACCAGGTGATCTAGCTAAGAAGATTTCAAGGTAGAATGTTGAAAGTAATACCTGGTTTCTTCCAGTTTTTTTGCAGTAAAATGTGATTGGAAAGAGAGAAGAATCATTAAACAAAAATGATCCAGGAATTAGTAGTTTTGAAATTATACAGTGTCTTCAGATTATAAACAATACTAGAATTTAAAAAATGGCTTCTGAATAAAGATCAAATCCTAGGCAATCTTAGGAAAAAAACAGTTTAAAGAACAAACAGAGGCTGTTACTGTTTTGCCAAAGATGAATAAAACTGCTATAAACATCCATGTGTGAGTTTGCATGTGGACATACCTTCACCTCTTTCAGATAAATACTAAACTTTGTCAGCATTTGGTATTGTTGGCCTTTCTAATCGACATGTAGTGGTGTCTCATTGTTTTCATTTGCATGTCTCATGTTGATGAAAAATTAATCAATAGTCAACTGAGAAATGAAGGAAAATTTTATTGAAGTTAACTTGAGGATTATAGCACAGGAGACAGTCTTTCAGAAAACTCTGAGGACTGTTCCACCCATCGGAGGTCAAAGCGCAATTAAAAATATTTATGACATAAGAGGTTATTCATCAAAACACAAAACACTGACAGTTTACATACTCCAAATCGCCATGTACAAAGCAAACTTTTACAAGATTAAGAAGGAATTGTTACCTCCTAAGGAGGTCAGGTTAACAGATTCACGATAGACACTAAAGGGGAAGAAGGAGGCCCAAATAGGCATAGAAAATTTCACATTTAAAATTTTCTGTCTTGCCATAAAATATGAATTTTATTTCATCACAATAATGACATATAGTGTGGAATATCTTTTCATACACTTATTTTCCATTTGCATATCTTCTTTGATGAAGTGTTTGTTCAGGTCTTTTGTCAAGTTTTTCATCTTTCTTATCATTGAGCTCCTTACATGTTTTGTATAAAATTTCTTTATCAGATATATTTTTCAAGCTATTTTCTCCCATTCTGTGACCCATCTCCTCATTCTCCTGATAGCATTCTTTTACAAAGCACACACTTTTAATTTTAATGAAGTTCAGATTACCAATTATTATTTTTTATAGATTATGCTTTTGGTGTTTTCTCTAAAATGTCATCACCTCCACACAAGGTCTTCTAGATTTTCTCCTATACCATCTTCTGGGAATGTTATAATCTTGTGCTTTACATTTAGGTCTATGATGAATTTTTAATTAATTTTTAAATGTCTAGGTTCATTTTTTGTATGTGATGTCCAGTCGTTCCAGTAATATTTGTTGAAGAGAATTTCTTTTCTCTAATTGATTGTCTTTGTCCCTTTGTCAAAATTCAATTGGCTATATTTGGGTTGATCAACAACTTGTTTCTCTAGTCTGTTTCATTGATTTGTCTGTACTGTCACCAATACCACACTGTCTTAGTTACTGCAGTTTTAATCTTTATAATATTGTGATTTATTATAATAAATGTATATTTGGCCTTCATTCCCATTTCTGTCCTTGGTGCTATTGTTCAGGCACTAAATCATGTCCAATTCTTTGTGAACCCATGGGTTACAGAATGCCAGGCTTTCCTATCCTTTACTATCTTCTGGAGTTTGCTCAAACTCATGTCCATTGAGTCAATGATGCCATCCAACCATCTTGTCCTCTGTTGCTCCCTTCTCCTCCTGCCTTCAATCTTTCACAGCATCAGGGTCTTTCCCTATGAGTCAGTTCTTTGCATTAAGCGGCCAAAGTATTGGAATTTCAGCTTCAGTATCAGTCCTCCTAATGAATATTCAGGGTTGATTTCCTTTAGGATTGACTGCTTTGATCTCCTTGCAGTCCAAGGGACTCTCAAGTATCTTCTCCAGCATCACAATTCTAAAGCATCAGTTCTTCAACACTCAGCCTTCTTTATGGTCCAGCCCTCACATCCGTATGTGATTGCTAGAAAAACTATAGCTTTGAGTAGACAGACCTTTTTTGGCAAAGTGATATCTCTGCTTTTTAATACGATGTCTAGGTTTGTCATAACTTTTCTTCCAAGGAGCAAGCATCTTTTAATTTCATACCTCCAGTCACAGTCTGCAGTGATTTTGAAGCTCAAGAAAATTTAAAAAGTGGAAACACTTTTCCCCATCTATTTGCCATGAAGTGATAGGACAAGATGTTATGATTTTAGCTGTTTGAATATTGAGTTTTAAGCCAGCTTTTTCACTCGCCTTTTTCACCTTCATCAAGAGGCTCTTTAGTTCCTCTTTGCTTCTGCCATAATGTTGGTGTCATCTGCATATCTGAAGTTGTTGGTATTTATCCTAGCAGTCTTGACTCCAGCTTGTACTTTTATCCAGCCTGGTATTTCGTATGATGTACTCTGCATATAAGTTAAATAAGCAGGGTCACAATATACAGCCTTGACATACTCCTTTCCCAATTTTGAACCAATCCATTCTTCCATGTCCATTTCTAACTGTTGCTTCTTGACCTTCATACATAGTTTTCTAAAGAAGCAGGTCAGGTACTCTGGTACTCCCATCGCTCTAAGAATTTTCCACAGTCTGTTGTGATCCACACAGTCAAAGGCTTTGGCATAGTCAAGCCAAAGAGGATTCTTTTTTTCTGAAATCCCCTTGCTTTTCCTATGATCCAAGGGATGTTGTCAATTTGATTTCTGGTTCCTCTGCCTTTTCTAAATCCAGTTATTACAGCTGGAAGTTCTCAGTTCACAAATTGTTGAAGCCTAGCTTGAAGGATTTTGAGGATTACCTTGCTAGCATGTGAAATGAGCACAATTGTACAGGAGCTTGAACATTCTTTGGCATTGTCTTTCTTCGGGATTGGAATGAAAACTGATGTTTTCCAGTCCTGGGACCATTGCGAGTTTTCCAAGTTTGTTGACATATTGAGTGCAACACTATAATAGCATCATTTTTAGGGTGTTAAATAGCTCAGCTGGAATTTCTATCCTAGAGTTCCTAAAATCTGAAATTTCCTAAGATATAAGAGCAATAAAGGGGAAGGAATGTATTTTGTTAATAGAAGTACCTTTTACAATACATGAGTTTATATCAATGGGATAACTTTTGTGAAGTCTCTATGGATGGGAGGCTTCTTTCTAGGGGAACCACCATGTGATGAGAGGACTGGAAGTTTTAGCCTCAAATAATTGAAGTCTGGGGATCAAGGAGAGGCTGGAGGTTGAATTAATGGTTTAGTCAACCACGCCTATGTAATGAAGCGTTCAGAAAGTTCCTAAAGTACAATTTTCAGAGAACTTCCAAGTTGGTAAACAAGTGGAAGTGCCAGAAGGGTAGCATGTCCAAAAAGGTGATGGAAGCTCCATGCCCCTTCCCATATAATTTGCTCTATATGTCTCTTTCATAAGTCTGTTCCTGAACTGCATTCCCTCAAAATAAACCAGTAATCTAGTAAACAAATTGTCTTTTTGAGTTCTATGAACTATTCTAGCATGTTATCAAATCTTGGGAGGGGGTTATGGGACATTCTGGATTTACAACTGGTCAGTCAGAAACAACTAGACTTGTGAATTGGCATCTGAAGTTAGTGGGGGGGGGGGGAGACTGTGGGACAGAGTTCTTAAACTGTGGGGGGAAGAGAAAGAAATGAAAGCATTACTTGCTCAGTCCTGTCCAACTCTTTGTGACCCCATGGATTGTAGCCCATCAAGCTCTTCTGTCCATGGGATTCTCCAGGCAAGAATACTGGAGTGGGTCGGTAGCCATTCCCTTCTCCAGGGCATCTACCCAACCCAAAGACTGAACCGGGTCTCCTTCTTTGCCGTCTGTGAAATATGTTACTTATTCTAAGTAGTACCAGAATTAAATTTAATTGTAGGACAGTCAGTTGGTATCTAAAAGAACTGGAGACTATCTTGGTGGGTCAGACTCCCACACATATGTTATCAGAGGAATTGATGAGAAATGAATAAGGAGAAAGATTTTTCCCTTATAATTTTACAGTTGGGTAGTATCAGTTCTCCAACTGTGGTCTTCTCCTTCAACCTTTTGTTGGCTCTTTTAGGTATTTTACCTCTTCATATAAATTTTAAAATCAGTTTATAGATATCCATAAAATGTCCCACAAGGATTATGATTGAGGTTGCACTGAATCTCAAGATCAGGTCAGTAACTAATATCTTAACGAGTGTTGCTATCCAAAACATGAAATATCTCTCCATTTATTTAGTTCTCCTTTGATTTTTTTTATCAGACTTTTATAGTTTTCTGTATATAGATCTTGTACATTTTTTTAGACTTATACTGGTTTTTTGGGGGGGACACTAATGTAACTAGTTGCACTCATCTCACACGCTAGTAAAGGAATGCTCAAAATTCTCCAAGCCAGGCTTCAGGAGTACGTGAACCGTGAACTTCCTGATGTTCAAGCTGGTTTTAGAAAAGGCAGAGGAACCAAAGATCAAATTGCCAACATCCGATGGATCATCAAAGAGATTTCCAGAAAAACATCTATTTCTGCATTATTGACTGTGCCAAAGCCTTTGACTGTGTGGATCACAATAAACTGTGGAAAATTCTGAAAGAGATGGGGATACCAGACCACCTAACCTGCCTCTTGAGAAATCTGTATGCAGGTCAGGAAGCAACAGTTAGAACTGGACATGGAACAACAGACTGGTTCCAAATAGGAAAAGGAGTACGTCAAGGGCGTATATTGTCACCCTGCTTATTTAACTTATATGCAGAGTACATCATGAGAAATGCTGGGTTGCAAGAAGCACAAGCTGGAATCAAGATTGCCGGGAGAAATAGCAATAACCTCAGATATGCAGAGGACACCACCCTTATGGCAGAAAGTGAAGAAGTGCTAAACAGCCTCTTGATGAAAGTAAAAAAGGAGAGTGAAAAAGTTGGCTTAAAGCTCAACATTCAAAAAATGAAGATCATGGCATCTGGTTCCATCACTTCACGGGAAATAGATGGGGAAACAGTGGAAAGAGTGTCAGACTTTATTTTGGGGGGCTCCAAAATCACTGCAGATGGTGACTGCAGCCATGAAATTAAAAAACGCTTACTCCTTGGAAGAAAAGTTATGACCAACCTAGATAGCATATTCAAAAGCAGAGACATTACTTTGCCAACTAAGGTCTGTCTAGTCAAGGCTACGGTTTTTCCAGTGGTCATGTATGGATGTGAGAGTTGTACAGTGAAGAAGGCTGAGCGCCGAAGAATTGATGCTTTTGAACTGTGGTGTTGGAGAAGACTCTTGAGAGACCCTTGGACTGCAAGGAGATCCAACCAGTCCATTCTGAAGGAGATCAGCCCTGGGATTTCTTTGGAAGGAATGATGCTAAAGCTGAAACTCCAGTACTTTGGCCACCTCATGCAAAGAGTTGACTCATCGGAAAAGACTCTGACGCTAGGAGGGATTGGTGGCAGGAGAAGAAGGGGACGACAGAGGATGAGATGCCTGGATGGCATCACTGACTCGATGGACGTGAATCTGAGTGAACTCCAGGAGTTGGTGATGGACAGGGAGGCCTGGAGTGCTGCGATTCATGGGGTTGCAAAGAGTCAGACACGACTGAGCAACTGAACTGAACTGAACTGAATGTAACTAGTACTATGCCTTGAATTTCAAATTCTATTTTTTATTTGCTAGTATATAGGAAAATGAATAACTTTTGTAGGTTAACTTTGTATGCTTCCATCTTGCTTTAATAATTTACTAGTTTCAGGAGTACTTGCTTTAATAATTTGCTAGTTTCAGGAGTACTAGTTTCAGTCCACTTGTGAACCCCAAGTGAATTCCAAGAATAATAAACAGAAAAAGATCTATACCTAGACACATTATAGTCAAACTGCTCAAAACTAAGGACAAAAGTAAATCTTGACAGCAGAAAAATAACTCATATATAGGGGAATAACAGTATAATTAAAGACTGTATTCTTCCTCAAAAACAGTTAAAACTATAAAGAAGTGTAACAGTATATTTAAAGTACTTGGGGAAAAAACAGTCAATCAAGAACTCTAGATCTAGCAAAATTATAGTTACAAAAAGAAACTAAAATAACGACCATTCCCACAAAAACAAAACTGAGGGAATTTGTTACTGGCAAACCTGATCTAAAATAAAAACTAAAAGCAATCTTTCAGGTTGAAAGAAAATTTTGGCAAACAGTAACTCAAAAAAGAAATAATAAACAGTAGGGAAAAACTTAAAAGTGTGAGAAAATATAAAAGATAGAAAGAAAGAAAAAGAGGGTGGCAGAGACAGAGCTGCTGGTAAGTCGCTTCAGTCGTGTCCAACTGTCTGCGATCCCATAGACGGCAGCCCACCAGGCTCCCCAGTCCCTGGGATTCTCCAGGCAAGAACACTGGAGTGGGTTGCCATTTCCTTCTCCAGTGCATGAAAGTGAAAGTGAAGTCGCTCAGTCGTGTCCGACTCTTAAGGACCCCACGGACTACAGCCCACCAGGCTCCTCCATCCATGGGATTTTCCAGGCAAGAGTACTGGCTGCTGCTGCTGCTAAGTCGCTTCAGTCGTGTCCGACTCTGTGCGACCCCAGAGACGGCAGCCCACCAGGCTCCCCCGTCCCTGGGATTCTCCAGGCAAGAACACTGGAGTGGGTTGCCATTTCCTTCTCCAGTGCATGAAAGTGAAAAGTGAAAGTGCAGTTGTTTAGTCGTGTCTGACTCTTAGCGACCCCATGGACTGCAGCCTACCCGGCTCCTCCGTCCATGGGATTTTCCCGGCAAGAGTGCTGGAGTGGGGTGCCATTGCCTTCTCCGGGCAGAGGCAGAGAGGCAGAATGAATTTCTCTTTGATTCTCTGCATTTCTCAAAGCAAGCATATTTTTTTTTCTATTCTTGCCCTAGAATCTTAATCTAGTTCAAAGTGACATGAAAACTGAAAACACTCAACTTATTTTGACAACAGTGCCTTTGGTAAACAATCCATTAATTTCTTTTTTTTAATTTTACTTTATTTTACTTTACAATACCGTATTAGTTTTGCCATACATCAACATGAATCCATCACAGGTGTGCATGTGTTCCCTATCCTGAACCCCCCTCCAACAATCCATTAATTTCTATATTCTAGACTCCTAAAGTGGCTCTGATTGTTGCCTCAGTATTTGTTTTGATGAGATACCCAATATCCATCCAAGAAATTCCTTTTGTACCTACATTAGCTCCAAATTTTGTGCTGTTGCAATTGAAGGCAGTTAGATAATATTTTTTTCTCAAGAAATAACATTTCTTATTTCATCATTTATTCATTAATAGTTAGTTATATTTATTAAGCAACCACCAAACAAGCTTCTGGATTACATTAATGAAAATGATGGATATATTTGTGCTCTCATAAAGCTAGCAATTATCCAGGTGATTAGAAATTAAATAAAAAAATCATATTTCTTTCCAATTAAAAACATATTAAACTCTATAAAAGAAAAGATACAATGAAGTTTAAAAACAGAGCATTTAACATAGATGCTCAGAGAAAATTTCTTTCACTTTTAAATTGAGATTAGGTTTGTGCTCAGTTGTTCAGTAGTTTCTGACTTTCTGTGGCCTCTTGGACTATAGCCCACCAGACTCCTCTTCCCCGTGGAATTTTCCAGGCAAGAATATTGGAGTGGGGAAATTGAGATTAGAGGATGTTTAAAATTAGAATCTTTTCTAGGGTTACAAATTATAGCATACTTAACTAAAGTGTCTCATCTTTGAGTTGATTATATCTGAAAATCATTTCCAAACTCCAGAAACACTCCATGAAGACCATAGCGTATTTTTTTCTTCATCTATCGTCTGCTCATCTAATAAAACATCTGTTTATACAAAGCTGATCTCTCTCCAACCCCTAGAGATAGTCTTAGAGCATATTTACATTATTGGAACACTTGATGTTATTGATCTGTGGGTAGTGAACTAGCTGGAATCTTTCTTCAGAAAGTTTTCTCCTTCTATATCTCACTAATTGTCAGGGGAAAAAATGACATGTCTGCAGATCTTTAACATGCCATCCATTTAAAAACAAACCGCAAGCCTGCAAGCCAGAAAAGAAGGTCAAATGAATAGCCTCAATGTCATATTGCCAACACTTGCTATTACTTGAATATTTAGGCCATTATTTTTAATTGCATCTCTAGATACAGAAAGGGTCAACACACCACATTTTCAAGGCTATGCTTAAAACTTAAAAGGAAGTACTATGTGAACCATGAACAATTTAACAAGTTCAAATTTCAAATAACATATAGGTTTTATAAAATGTACTGTATTTATAGTAGCAAATAATGTGACATTTGCAAACTAGCAAAATATTACTGATTTCCATGTCTATGTAATACTTTCAGTAGGTATAAGAGACATAAACACTATTGTAAAATGTTTCTTATCTCAAAGACATGTGATACAAAATTCATCAAAAAAGTGTATTTATTATGAGGAAATATATTTTGTAAATGTAAAGCTTTACAGCTGCAAAAATGACAACTGTTCAAAGTATACATATCTGTGATTTTTTAAAAATTATCTTGCATAAGCAAAATATTGCAGTTGTATTACACTGAGATAGCATTTTCTACAAAAAGATTAATTTCACAGATAGACTACAAATCAGATTTTGCAGTTGTGACAACAGGTGAGTCTTGCATAAACACAAAGCCAGCTCTTGTCAAGCTTTCATGTAAACATCAAAAAACTTTTATTTTACATTATGCCAGAAATCTGAGTTATCTATTTATTTACATTATATGTTATATGAAATAGATTCATATAGTATCAATGTTTTTATTATAAGAGTAATAATTTAAAGAACAAAGACAGCCTTAATTTGCAGACATATTAGTTATATATGTGGGCTTCCCTGGTGTCTCAGATGGTAAAGAATCTGCCTGCAATGTGGGAGACTCGGGTCCAGTCCCTGGGTCAGAAATATACCCTGGAGAAGGGAATGGCTACCCACTCCAGTGTCCTTGCCTGGAGAATTTCATGGACAGTGGAGACTGATGAGCTACAGTTCATGGTATTGCTGAGTCAGACACATCTCAGTGACTAACATTTTAACTATTTGTATCTGTAGAAAACACAAGAAAATCTACAGGTAAATTATTAGAATTAATAAAAAGTTCATAAAAGTTTCTAATTAAGCAAAAATCAACTGATTTCTATAGGCCATGAATAAATATTTTTAAAATATAATTTAAAAAAAATGATACTATTTCAACAATGACAGCATTAAAAAGGGCGTGCATGTTCAGTCATGTCTGACCCTTTGTGACCCCATGGACTGGTCCAGGTTCTGCTGTCTATGGAATTTTCCAGCCAAGAATACCAGAGTGGGTTGCCATTTCCTTCTGCAGGGGATCTTCCCAGTCTGGGAACTGAACCTGAGTCTTCTGCATCTCCTGTATTGGTAGGTGGATTCTTTACCACTGCACCACCTGGGAAGCCCCATTAAACAGTATTTAGGAATAAATGGGTGTGTAACCTTAAAAAATTATAAAACTTTACTGAAAGTATTGGAGAAAGACTAAATATTTTTAGAGCTATATCATATTTATACATATAATAACTCAATATCATTAAGATGTCAAATTAATATCTAAACTTAAAGCAGCTATAGTCAAAATGCCAAAGAGATTCTACTATTTCATACAAGAGCAAAGAGTCAGATGAAGCAAAATATTCTTAATGAAAATAAAGCAAGATTGTGGGACTTATTTTACCATTGATATCAATACTTATAATAAAGTCGTATTAACAAGGCAGTCCCCTGAAGGAGGGTATGGCAACATGGACAGAGGAGCCTGGCGAGCTACAGTCCATGGGGTCACAAAGTCGGACACGACTGGAACGACTTAGCATGCAACAAGGCAGTAGCACAGAAATCAACAAATAGCAATGGAACAAAACAAATGTTCCAGAACGCAATATATAGTGAAACATAATGTGGTGCAAAAGTGGCATTGTAAATCAGAGGAGGATAGAATGTGGTATTTGATAAGTGGAGCTAGAATTATCCACATGGAACAAAGTAGATTTTAATTACTGCTCCATAGAATACATAAAATGAATTCTGTGTATGACTTTGTAGCATTAACTTGGCTATGTTTTCTAGAATTCTCTCTATATAGATTTTTGGTGGTTAGGTTTGGCCACCAGAGACATTTGCTTGGGATTTGACAGGAGGAAGATAACAGAAATCATGTTTACTCTGAAGGTTAATGTAAGTCAGGCTGTCTTGCAGCTCCTACACATTTTTGCATTCTTCTGGCTAAATCTGTTGGCATAGAAGAGTAGCTGAGTTTCACAGTTCCATGAGTTCCAATGGGATATCTTCCTTTACATTTTCTACATCTCAGGTCCTTGCCCTTGTAGCTCCTTGACAAGAGTGGCAGCCAGCACTTCCTGCAGGTTATCCTCAGCTAGAAGGTTGGTGGCTTAGAAAATGGGAGAGGCCAAAGCTGTCCGGTGAGAAACTAAGGTAGGTTCCAGTTTGTTTCACACAGTTAGTTTTTCTTGCTCTTACCATTTCACATCTATCATTCCAATCTGCCCTTTGACTTCAGGCTCAGCACCAGATGCAGAAGAAACAATGGAAATAAGACTGTTTTACCAAATTCCACAGTGATAGACGGTCAAGTCCCTAAAGAAAATTCCTCATTCTACATCATTCTAAGCGGTTCTGTTTTCCTGAATATACCAACTGATACAGCACTTTAATGTGAGAGGCCCAATTACAAAAGTTTTACAGGTTAATATGGGGAATATTTTTATGACTTTGATAGAGAAACTTTTTTAAAAACAAGACATAAACCATAAAAATGATATTGGTAAATACAATAACATTACCATTTTTAAAATGTCTATTAGTCAAAAGTGATCATTTGAAAAGGCAAATCTCAGACTTGGGGAAAAAAAAGATACTCTCAACACATATAACTAAGAAAGCATTATTACCCAGGATAAAGGAAAAAGAACACCCCTACACACCAACCCAATAAAAATATGAGAAAAGGATAAAAATGGATAATTTACCAAGGGTTTATCTCAAATGGCCAATAAGCCTATTAAAAGATGATTCATCTCAATGATAGGAAAATGCCAATTATAAGCAAAATAAAATTTTCATATCTATCATATTAGCAAAAATTAAGAACGTTTAATATTGTGTCGATAAAGGTGCGGATAACAGCCAATTTATATACTGTTGGTAGAAATGTAAATCCATACAACCACTCTAAAGAAAAATGTGACAGTAACTAATAAAGTTAAAGATAGAACCACTCTAACCCAGTAAATCTGTCCCTAGGTTTACACTCTAAATAAACATGTCCACATCGTTGTGAACACAAGGGGACATGTTTTCTTTTTTTTTTTTTTTTCAAAATGTAAATTCTTAACAGGATTATTTAAAACAGTAAAAGCTAATTTTTACATTGACAGAAGAATGATAAATGTATTATGTTAGATTATATAATTCTACACAGTAGTGAAAATGAATGAATCAGCAGATGAATCTCGTAAACATAATATGAGGAGGATAAAGCTACAGTAGAATACTTGAAGAATGCTGTCATTCATATATAAATATACTCACATAAAATAATATTATATATATGTAGCATATAATTAGGCCTTCCCTGGTGACTCAGTGGTTAAGAATCCATCTGTCAATTCAGGAGACATGAATTCCATTCCTCAGTCAGGAAGATTCCCTGGAGAATGAAATGGTAACCCACTCCAGTACTCTTGCCTGGAAAATCCCATGGACAGAGGAGCCTGGAGAACTGACCGATGGGGTTGCAAAAGATTCAGACAAGACTTGGCAACTAAACAACAGTATTGTATAATTAAGGATATATACATCAATTAAAAAATGTAAATACAAAGAAATGATAAATACCAAATTCAGGGTAGTGATCATCTTAATGAGGGAGTAAGTGGGTTGTATATAAGATAGAGGAGATTCTTATCAGGAAGACGACCAGGGAGCTTCAATTCTATAGGAATGTTAGTTTCTCAAGCTGAAAGCATTTCTGCAGAAGCTGAAGACATAGCCCTTAGGCTGAGGATCCATAAAAGACTGAGACACACACCACAGGACTGGTCCACTAATGGAGCATTGCTTCTGTCACAGCCAAGCCACAACTGAATCAAAAAGCTGCCCCTGGCTGCCAGCTTCAGAACCACGCTCTCAGAATCACATGTGATAAAACACTGACATGTGATTGTAATGCCAGTCAGGGAACCGGGGCTTTCCTGATAGCTCAGTTGGTAAAGAATCCGTCCGCAATGCAGGAGACCCTGGTCTGATTCCTGCTGGAGAAGGGATAGGCTACCCACTCTAGTATTCTTGGGCTTTCCTTGTGGCTCAGCTGGCAAAGAATCCATCCACAATGCAGGAGACCTGGCTGAATCAGGAAGTTGCTGCCACAGCTATTGCTTCCAGAACCATGAAGTCTCTGCCACAATCTGCTCAAGGAATACCCTGAACTCTACTTCCTTCCCCGTATAACTGAGCTCCAAATTAAAGCATGACATGGATGCTTCCAAATGGTGTAGCCTAATTCACATATCTGTACTCTGGATGAAAGAAAGACTATTAAATATAGGTTTGTTCTTTTCCTCTTTAGAAAAATAAGGATAATAATGAGGACCATTTATGAAAAGAGGGTATTCAAAAAAGTTCAAGCAGACTACAATGACACATTTCATTAAGTGAGAGGCAAATTTGAACTCTGCACATATATCCTTCTATACTGTTTATATGTTTTTTGTTTTTTTTTTTTTTAAACCACAGGCATACATTTTGTTCTGTTTTTTCTTTACCATGTCACAAGAACTGCTAGTTGCCTTCCAATATATAGCTAATCCTCTCCCTCATTAATAGAGAACCCAGCCAATGAGACACAGAGAAATGTGTGTGCAAATTCCAAGAAGTCTCCTTAAAGGAAAGAATGGGCCTTTCTAGGCTTCTTTTTCTTCCTACTTGCTGGAATGTAAATATAGTCACTGACTTGGTCAGTCACTTTAAATGATACTTAAGATATTTAAAATGGTAAAACAGCAAGAGAGAAAGAACTTAGGTCTCTTGAAAATGGATCTAAGGTTTAGATGAATTGTTGGTAAGTTTTAATGGTGAAGAACCCTCCTGCCAATGTAGGAGACATAAGAGATTCACATCCTGCTAATAGCTAGTTGACCTATAGCGCTTTCACTCTGATATCTAGCTCTTATAAACAGTTTATTGAATGTGAGCCTATCTATTTCCCCCTGTGCTGTTGCTATTTAGCCTGGTACCGATCCCTGCATGTGTTACCATATGAACAATTTATAATCAATGTCTTTATAACATCAAAGTTATGAATTCTATTCCTACCTTTGAAGTGGAACAACTTTTACCTAGAATTTTTAGTCATCAAAAAATGCATCTCTAATACCCAGGTAAAATAACATTTAAAAATATGCGTTGATAAGTATCACACATTACACATTTTCTACTCATTGTCTGAATTTAAAGCGAGTCCTCTAGGTTAGCTACATAAAATTGCCTTTTTCTCTTTATCTATAATTGTCTTATAAATAATGAACTCACATGGTAGTCGAATGCTTTCTAAGTCATTAACCTTTAGTTTGTGGATGAAATATGATATGAGACAGACTCAAATCTTCCTGAAAATGAGATACTTTACATGTATTGTTTTTGTTTTGTTTACAAGGATTATCATTTCGTCACTGTACAAGGTAACTTTGCATCTGAAAATTCATGTCCTCAGTAGTGTATTACAGTATTTGAGGGGGTATCAAAGTATTTCGTCTTAGAACCAATGTCAAGTCTAACTTATTTTTGAACGCAGAATAAGAAAAACATTCATATAATGACTAGGAAATTTGTCAGGCCATTATGAGAATTAACACAGTATTAAGGAAGCTGAGGTACTTTAGTAAGCCTTGGTGTGTAAGCACAGTCATTCCTGACTATAAGCACAGCAATATATCTCTTATTCAATAAGCCAGCAAAATGCATTGTTTTTTTTTAAAGGCCAGATGCTTGGGGGCAAAATAAATGGCCAGCATGAAAGGGCTAAGCCAGCAGATACAATCACATAATGAAAAAAGTTTAAGGAAACAAGTGAAACGTGAACTGTGTGGCTATCAATAAGAGCAAAATATTGACATACTACTTCTTTGGGAGGCAGTGGGGAGATTTGGGAAGCAGTGGTAGGCTGAGAAAGCCTGGATCTCACGAGACTTGGACAAAGCAGCTGCATGCTAATGCAACACACTTGATGAAGTATACCCTCAGGTAACCTAGCAAATAATGAATTACAATCATCTAACGGAGGCTAAAAATAAGGAATCAACTCAATTTCCTCTCTTTCCTATTGAGCCTAATGCTGGCAGCATTCTACAAAAAGAAAGAATGGCACAACTTTAGAATATCTTTCCATGCTCAAAAAATTCTGTTATAATAGGTCTTCCGTATTTGTGTGACATTAAATTTCATAAAGGGCTTCCCTGGTAGTTCAGCTGGTAAAGAATCTTCTTGCAATGTGGGAGACCTGGGTTTGATCCCTGGGTTGAGAAGATCCCCTGGAGGAGGACATGGCAACCCACTCCAGTATTCTGGCCTGGAGAATCCCCATGGACAGAGGAACCTGGAAGGCTGCAGTCAATGGGGTCGCAAAGAGTCAGACATGACTGAGCGACTAAGCACACAGCAAATATCATCAAAACAGATGATATGTGTTAAGAGTTTTAAAACCCAGCAGTGTTACTCAACAATGTTGAAGAACAATATAAGATATTTCAGTAATTCTCTTTCTGCTAAATTCACTTGGAAAGTTTGGAATAGAGTATTTTTATTTTATTTATCTTACTTTTTGGCCATGCAATGTGGCATGTGGGATTCTAGTTACGCAACCAGGGGTTGAGCCCCATGCCCCAATACAGTGAAAGTGCAGAATCTTAACCACTTAACTGCCAGAGAAGTCTCCAAGTATTTCTACTATTAGTCAACTCTGTTTGTGAAAACAGCATGATGATCAGTTATTATATGTAGTATTTATTTAGCTGGGTTTACTTACAACAAACATTCATTCAATATATACTCACTGAGCTCTTATGTCAGGTACTTCTGGGAGTGTGAAGTCAAGTGGGCATTAGAAAGCATTACTACAAAGGTAGTGAAGGTAGAATTCCAGCTGAGCTATTTCAAGTCCTACAAGATGATGCTGTGAAAGTGCTGCACTCAATATGCCAGCAAATTTGGAAATCTCAGCAGTGGCCATAGGATTGGAAAAGGTTAGTTTTCATTCTAATCCCAAAGAAAGGCAAGGCCAAAGAATGTTCAAACTACCACACAGTTGCACTCTTTCACACGCTAGCAAGGTAATGCTCAAAATCCTTCAAGCTAGGCTTCAATAGTATGTGAACCAAGAACTGCCAGATGTGGAAGCTCTGTTTAGAAAAAGGAGAGGAACCAGAGACGAAACTGTCAACATTCATTTGATCATATAGAAAGCAAGGGAATTCCAAAAACATCTACTTCTGCTTCATTGATTGTGATAAAGCCTTTGACTGTGCTGAAAAGTTGCACAAACAGTGTGGGAATAACAAGCCACCTTTATTTGTCTCCTGAGAAATCTTCAAATGGGTCAACAAACAACAGTCAGAACGGGACATGGAACAACTAGTTCAAAATTGGGAAAGGAGTACGACAAGGTTGTATACTGTCACCCTGTTTATTTAGCTTATAGAATACATAATGAGAAAGGCCAGACTGGGCGAATCACAAGCTGGAATCAAAATTGCCAGGAGAAATACAAAAAACCTCAGTTATGCAGACGATACCACTCTAATGGCTGAAACTGAAGAAGAACTAAAGAGTTTCTTGATTTGAATGAAAGAAGAGAGTGAAAAGGTTGGGTTAAAACTCAACATTCAAAAACCTGTGGTGGAAGGGCATCTAAGACCATAGCATTGATCTGATCACTTCATCACAAATAAAAGGGGAAAAAGTGGAAGCAATGACAGATTCTATTTTCTTGAGCTCCAAAATACTGTGGGCAGTGACTGGAGTCACTGAATTAAAAGATGGCTTGCTCCTTGAAAGAAAAGCTATGACAAATCTAGACAGTGTATTAAAAAGCAAAGACATCATTTTGCCAACAAAGGTCTGTATAGTCAAAGCTATGTTTTTTTCAATTAGTCATGTACAGATGTGAGAGCTGGACCATAAAGAAGACTGAGCTCCAAAGAATTGATGCTTTCAAACTGTAATGCTGGAAAAGACTCTTAAGAGTTCCTTGGTCTGCAAGGAGATAAAACCAGTTTTATCTCCTTCAGTTTTAAATGAAATTAACCTTGAATATTCATTAGGACTGATGTTGAAGCTGAAATTCCAAGATTTTGGCCACCTGATGCAAAAAGCTGACTTGCTGGAAAAGACCCTGATGCTACAGGAAAGATTGAAGGCAAAAGGAAAAGACAGCAACAGAGGATGAGATGGTTAGATATCATCACTGACTCAATGAACATGAATATGAGCAAACTCCAGGAGATAGTGAAGGACAAGGGATCCTCGAGTACTGCAGCCCATGGGATCACACAGAGTCAGACACAACTTAGCAACTGAACAATAATAACAAAGGAGTAAAGAAATTAGCAATGAATTTAAGAGTGTGTGTGTGCTCAGTTGCTCAGTCGTGTCCAAGTATTTGCGACCACATGGACTGTAGCCCACCAGGATCCTCTATCCATGGAATTTTCCAGGCAAGAATACTGGAGTGGTTGCCATTTCCTACTTCAGGGGATCTTGGTGGCTCAGAGGTTAAAGCGTCCGCCTGCAATGAGAGAGACCTGGGTTCGATCCCTGGGTCAGGAAGTTCCCCTGGAGAAGGAAATGGCAACCCACTCCAGTATTCTTGGCTAGGAGAATCCCAAGGACAGAGGAGCCTGGTGGGCCCCAGTTCACAAGGTCGCAAAGAGTCGGACACGGCTGAGTGATTTCACTTTCGCTTTCACTTTCCTGACCCAAGGATTAAATCTGCATCTCTCGCATATCCTTCATTGGCAGGAGGATTCTTTACCACTGTGCCACCTGGGAAGCCGGTGAATTTAACATTGGTTCATACTAAAAATAAAGAACTGAACAAAAAGTATCAAAACAACCTCCCTGATAGGTCCTGCTGCTGCTGCTGCTGCTGCTAAGTCGCTTCAGTCGTGTCCGACTCTGTGCGACCCCATAGACAGCAGCCCACCAGGCTCTGCCGTCCCTGGGATTTTCCAGGCAAGTCCTGAGTGTCTGAATTCTGCATCCTAAATTTCTTCAATAAGGAATGCTTATATTGCTATCCAATGACAATTTTTTGGTTCTGAACGATGACACTGTTGTATTGGAATTATCAAAATTGATCCAATTATGTGCACTAAATTTTCTTAAGTAGAATAGACTATTAGATTATAAGAATATTTTCAGCAATGAGAATTAAATCAAAATTTATTTTCTGGTTATTCCAGGGAAATAAGTCCATCATAGTACCTAATTCCATAACCATTCTGGGTAAACTAGTTGTATTTTATAAATTTAAAAGACTGCTGATATTGATAATATTATATTTTTTCAAATTCTTCACATTCTTATAGATTTAGAATATCTTCCTTAGATTATCTCTTTAAAGACACAAATATTAATGATTAATATTTAGTACTATTTCTGATTATTACAGTAACTTTAGAATGTTATTTTAAAGATCTGTAAACTAAGGCTCTATAGGTAAAAATATCTGAAACCATAATTCATATACAAGTTAATAAAATCACTTAAAATACTAATAGTTCTCAACTAAGCTACACTTCAAAATCACCTGTGGACCTTCCAATAGCACATATATCTGGTGCCTTGCTGAGAACTGTGACTCAGAGTCTCTATAATGGAGTCTGTTGTTATTTTTAAAAATCTTTGCTGATAAACTTGATCTAGCTTAATGGAGCAAACCTGTCAAATAGCAAATTGAATGCTCTAGTATCTAAATGAGATACAAGCTAAAAACATAATGGGAAGAGTTAAAGTGGAAGGATCACCTGCTTCTCTGAGCATAAAAGAACTAATGAGAGAAACGGTGCTCATGGTTTACAAAATTGGGCTTTAGATTATTACCAACATAGACTTTCTCTGATGCCAATCCTTCCAAGAGGAATGTGGTAGGATTACTTGTCTCTTCTAATTAAGAGCAAGTGAACACAGAAGGAACTACCATCTCCTCAATTCCAACTTCTTATTTCTCTGCTTTACTAGATTAAGGGCCAAAGCCGGGGTCAAGGCATCAGTAAGCACTCATGCGACTGTTCCCTGTACATATCTGGCAGATTCACTGGTGCAGCCAAGCTAATTGCCCTATTAATTCTTTCCGGATCCTACAAATTAATCAGATTTGGAATGGAGAATGAGATTTATTTTGGCTTTCTAGATTATCCATTCATTCGTTCATTTACTCATTTACTAACACTGAATGCCCACTATTGTTTTAGAAATAGTGCTTGATATTGTGGACACAGTGATAAATAAGTCATGCACCCTGCAAACAATAGATGGCAGAAAAACCCTTTCTACTTACGCCTGGCTTCCATTTCCAAATTGCTTTTTACAGCATTCATGTGCCACATGTCAAAGCTCTTCATTCAAAGATGTTTCAGTTCAGTTCAGTCGCTCAGCAGTGTCCGACTCTACGACCCCCTGAATCGCAGCTCTCCAGGCCTCCCTGACCATCACCAACTCCGAGAGTTTACTCAAACTCATGTCCATCAAGTCAGTGATGCCATCCAACCATCTCATCCTCGGTAGTCCACTTTTCCTCCTGTCCCCAATCCCTCCCAGCGTCAGGGTATTTTCCAATGAGTCAACTCTTCCCATGAGCTGGCCAAAGTATTGGAGTTTCAGTTTCAGCATCAGTCCCTCCAAGGA
Source organism: Ovis aries (assembly GCF_016772045.2). Classification (NCBI taxonomy): domain Eukaryota; kingdom Metazoa; phylum Chordata; class Mammalia; order Artiodactyla; family Bovidae; genus Ovis; species Ovis aries. Next base: position 47,045,963 of record NC_056054.1, on the reverse strand, counting down.
AGACCCAGGACTGATCTCCTTTAGGATAGACTGGTTGGATCTCCTTGCAGTCCAAGAGACTCTCAACTGTTTTCTCCAACACCACAGTTCAAAAGCATCAATTCTTCGGCACTCAGCTTTCTTTACAGTCCAACTCTCACATCTATACATGACCACTGGAAAAACCATAGCTTTGACTAGATGGACCTTTGTTGACAAAGTAATGTCTCTGCTTTTTAATATGCTGTCTAGGTTGGTCATAACTTTCCTTCCAAGGAGTAAGCGTCTTTTAATTTCATGGCTGCAATCACCATCTGCAGTGATTTTGAAGCCCCCAGAAATGAAGTCTGACACTGTTTCCACTGTTTCCCCATCTATTTCCTGTGAAGTGATGGGACCAGATACCATGATCTTAGTTTTCTGAATGTTGAGCTTTAAGCCAACTTTTTCACTCTCCTCTTTCACTTTCATCAAGAGGCTTTTTAGTTCCTCTTCACTTTCTGCTATAAGGGTAGTATCATCTGCATATCTGAAGTTATTGATGTTTGACACACATTCAAAACATACTATAACATATAAGTCTTATAATGTATTCAATGCTGCTTTTTATCATTTTTAATTCTCAGAACAAACCTCTATAATAACTACTATTATTTGAATTTTACAGAGAGGGAAACTGAGATTTACAGAGGATAAGTAATTTGAAAAAGGCCACACAGATAGCAAGTGATAAAGACTTGAACCTAGTCCATCTGATTTCAGTATTCATGCTTTTAACCACCAAACTCACCTCTTTGAAATATTTTCAGGACAGGATTGTTAATATCTAAGACCTGGAAAGAGCCTGATGGAGAGATTTTCATCTTCATAAATTATTTCTATAATATGATCTTATTAGCAAATGAGAAGAAGGAAGGAAAAAAGAAAGAGAGGGAGGGAGGATGGGAGAAAAATGGATATAAAGAAACTGAGGGTGAGGAATTTGCTACAAAGTCCACTGAAAGTGCACAGTTCCACAAACCTCCATTCATATAAAATTTCAGCCTGGCTCAGTTGCAACTTTATCAAGGAATTAACAAAGCCTTCTTACTACTGTTCTAAAAAATCTAATTACAAGAAGGGACTGGCTATCTTCTCCAATTCACTCCCTCTTCATGTCCCTCCTATTCATTATCTATGATGCCATATACAGTTGAGTTTCCAGGCTCCTGAATATTGGCTAGTTTATTGGTTTGGTAGGTTGATTTCCCTTTCAAACATGATTAATTTAGTTTTTCTCTCAGTTAAAACTGATATATGCATTTGGTGATCTCTAGTGCACCAGAGGGTCAACACCAAAATCAGATTGATTATATTCTTTGCAGCTAAAGATGGAGAAGCTCTATACAGTCAGCAAAAACAAGACTGGGAGCTGACTGTGGCTCTGATCATGAAATCCTTTTTGCCAAATTCTGACTGAAATTGAATAAAGTAGAGAAAACCACTAGACCATTCAGGTATGACCTAAATCAATCCTTTATAACTATACAGTGGAAGTGAGAAATAGATTTAAGGGACTAGATCTCATAGACAGAGTGCCTGATGAACCATGGATGGAGGTTCATAATATTGTACAGGAGACATAAATCAAGACCATCGCCAAGAAAAAGCAATGCAAAAAAGCAAAATGGCTCTCTCAGAAGGCCTTACAAGTAGCTGTGAAAAGAAGGGAAGTGAAAAGCAAAAGAGAAAAGGAAAGATATATCCATTTAAATGGAGAGTTCCAAAGAATAGCAAGGAGAGATAAGAAAGCCTTCTTCAGTGATCAATGCAAAGAAATAGAGGAAAACAACAAAATGGGAAAGACTAGAGATCTCTTCAAGAAAATCAGAGATACCAATGGAACATTTCATGGAAAGATGGGCAAAATAAAGGACAGAAATGGTAGGGACCTAACAGAAGCAGAAGATATTAAGAAGAGGTGGCAAGAATACACAGAAGAACTGTACAAAAAAGATCTTCATGACCCAGATAACCACGATGGTGTGATCACTCACCTAGAGCCAGATATCCTGGAATGTGAAGTCAAGTGGGCCTTAGGAAGCATCACTACAAACAAAGCTAGTGGAGGTGATGGAATTCCAGTTAAGCTATTTCAAATCCTAAAGATGATTTTGTCAAAGTGTTGCACTCAGTATGCCAGTAAATTTGGGAACCTCAGTGGTGGCCACAGGACTGGAAGAGGTCAGTTTTCATTCCAATCCCAAAGGCAATGCCAAAGAATGCTCACACTACCGCACAATTGTACTCATCTTACACTCTAGTAAAGTGATGCTTAAAATTCTCCAAGCCAGGCTTCAGCAATATGTGAACCATGAACTTCCAGATGTTCAAGCTGGTTTTAGAAAAGGCAGAGGAACCAGAGATCAAATTGCCAACATCTGCTGGATCATGGAAAAAGCAAGAGAGTTCCAGAAGAACATCTATTTCTGCTTTATTGACTATGCCAAAGCCTTTGACTGTGAGGATCACAATACACTGTGGAAAATTCTGAAAGAGATGGGAATACCAGACCACCTGACCTGCCTCTTGAGAAACCTATATGCAGGTCAGTAAGCAACAGTTAGAACTGGACATGGAACAACAAACTGGTTCCAAATAGGAAAAGGAGTACGTCAAGGGCGTATATTGTCACCCTGCTTATTTAACTTATATGCAGAGTACATCATGAGAAACACTGGGCTGGAGGAAGCACAAGCTAGAATCAAGATTGCCAGGAGAAATATCAGTAACCTCAGATATGCAGATGACACCAACGTTATGGCAGAAAGTGAAGAAGAACTAAAGAGCCTCTTGATCAAAGTGAAAGAGGAGAGTGAAAAAAATTGGCTTAAAGCTCAACATTCAGAAAACGAAGATCATGGCATCTGGTCCCATCACTTCATGGCAAATAGATGGGGAAACAGTGAGAGACTTTATTTTGGGGGCTTCAAAATCACTGAAGATGGTGATTGCAGCCATGAAATTAAAAGATGCTTACTCCTTGGAAGGACAGTTATGACCAAACTAGACAGTATATTAAAAAGCAGAGACATTACTTTGCCAACAAAGGTCTGTCTAGGCAAGGCTATCATTTTTCCAATGGTCATGTATGGATATGAGAGTTGGACTATAAAGAAAGCTGAGCACAGAAGAATTTACACTTTTGAATTGTGGTGTTGAAGAAGACTCTTGAGATTCCCTTGGACTGCAAGGAGATCCAAACAGTCCATCCTAAAGGAGATCAGTCCTGGGTATTCATTGGAAGGACTGATCTTGAAGCTGAAACTCCAATACTTTGGCCACCTGATGCGAAGAGCTGACTCATTGGAAAAGACCCTGATGTTGGAAAAGATTGGGGCAGGAGGAGAAGGGGATGACAGAAGATGAGATGGTTGGATGGCATCACTGACTCAATGGACACGAGTTTAGGTGGACTCCAGGAGCTGGTGATGGAGAGGGAGGCCTGGTGTGGCACGGTTCACGGGGTCACAAAGAGTTGGACACAACTGAGTGACTGAATTGATTGATTGAGTGGCCCCAACATGGCACTTGTAGTAAAGAACCCACCTGTTAATGCGGGTAATAGATGCGGATCAACCCCTGGGCTGGTAAGATCCTCTGGAGGAGGAAATGGCAACCCACTCCAGTATTCTTACCTGGAAAATCCCAAGGACAGAGGAGCCTGGAAGGCTACAGTCTATAGGGTCGCAAAGAGTCAGACATGACTGAAGCAACTTAACATGAATGCAGTGGCCCCAAAAGGCCATGATTAGGGTGATCTCTGCCGTGGCTATGGTGAATTTCAAATACATAAACTAAAGAAATTAACATGTGAAATTAATAAACAGAAATTTCAACAACATATAGTTGGGTAACAAGAAGAGGGCTTTCCCATAGCCTGAGAGAATAGCAGAGCCAGCAGGAAGAAGAAAAGACTTATTTCTTGGTAAATACTCAGCGAAAGAAAAGCCACAGACTCTGTTTACTACAGTCCTCCTGACCTTTTTTTGCCTCTTTGAAAGAGTTTCCTTTCCTTTGTCCTGTAGGTACTTGTACCTGGCTAGCTGTGGCTTTAGACCCTGAATTGCAATTCACTGCTGATACCCAGTAAACCCATCTTTGCTGGAGAAATATGTGTCTGTTTTTTTCAGATCAGAACATATGTAACTAGACCCTGGGTCAATGTGTGCCAGTAAGATCACTTGCTAGTGTTTAGCCAGATAAGAGTTCTTTGCTAAGGGTTGTAGGAAGGAAAGCAATCAGAGCAGTGTAAAGGGCAGTGAGAAGAAAAGGAAGATATGTATATACCCTCTTACTGCTGAGCACCCTGCAAGGCAAAGCAAATGATAATCAAACTTAAGACAAGAACTGAAAAAACTGCCTTTAGATTTATCAGTGGTGAGAATTAAACTTATTTTCTTTTGTCAAAAGTGAAAATACGTTTATGCCAAAAAATTTCAGCATGAAAAGAGATAAAAAGAAGTTATATTCTTACATGATTATGAGAGGAAAATGCTTTCACTCTCAACTCTGCAGAAAGCAAAATATAATGGTGAGGCAGAGGTTGTTTAGAGTTCCGAACATAGTACCTCAAACAGTGTGGGTGCTCAGTAAATATTTGTAGAAGAAATGAACAAATGAAAGGAAATATTAGGAAAGCCAATTGAGTGTTGCGCCTTAAAATACCATAAGATATGATATCAGAGAATTTCTAATTCATTTTATTGTGCCTTTAATTAATGAGCTGAAAACAAAAACTAAGTGATCATTGGGAAAGAAAACACTTATTTAAAACATGAAATCTTTGCAAATATTAAGTTTAGCTCATTTTCTTATTTTTTTTTGTATTTTTGTCTTTTTTTTTTTAAATTTTAAAATCTTTAATTCTTACATGCATTCCCAAACATGAACCCCCCTCCCACCTCCCTCCCCAAAACATCTCTCTGGGTCATCCCCATGCACCAGCCCCAATTCATTTGTAATATAAGTGACTAGGAGAATGAGACTGTTCCTTGCTCTGACATAAATGAGAAAACGTCTTTACCTAATTCCATTTGTTATCTCAGGAGGTCTTCTCTTTTACCTACTAAATAGTCACTTTGTTTTTTCAAAACACTACAGAGAAACTCACTGAACCTTAATCAACTATTTTTTTGTTTACTTTATTTTACTTTACAATACTGTATTGGTTTTGCCATACATCAACATGAATCCACCATGGGTATACACATGTTCCCAATCCTGAACCCCCCTCCTACCTCCCTCCCCATACCATCTCTCTGGGTCATCCCAGTGCACCAGCCCCAAGCATCCTGTATCCTGCATCAAACATAGACTGGTGATTCATTTCTTATATGATATTATACATGTTTCAATGCCATTCTCCCAAATCATCCCACCCTCTCCCTCTCCCTCTCCCTCTCCCACAGAGTCCAAAAGACTGTTCTATACATCTGTGCCTCTTTTGCTGTCTCGCATAAAGGGTTATTGTTATCATCTTTCTAAATTCCATATATATGCATTAGTATACTTTATTGGTGTTTTTCTTTCTGGCTTACTTCACTCTGTATAATAGGCTCCAGTTTCATCCATCTCATTAGAACTGATTCAAATGTATTCTTTTTAATGGCTGAATAATACTCCATTGTGTATATGAACCACAGCTTTCTTATCCATTCACCTGCTGATGGACATCTAGGGTGCTTCTATGTCCTGGCTATTATAAACAGCGCTGCAATGAACATTGGGGTACATGTGTCTCTTTCAAGTCTGGTTTCCTCGGTGTGTATGCCCAGCAGTGGGATTGCTGGGTCATAAGGCAGTTCTATTTCCAGTTCTTTAAGGAATCTCCACACTGTTCTCCATAGTGGCTGTACTAGTTTGCATTCCCACCAACAGTGTAAGAGGGTTCCCTTTTCTCCACACCCTCTCCAGTATTTATTACTTGTAGACTTTTGGATTGCAGCCATTCTGACTGGTATGAAATGGTACCTCATTGTGGTTTTGATTTGCATTTCTCTGTTAATGAGTGATGTTGAGCATCTTTTCATGTGTTTGTTAGCCATCTGTATGTCTTTTTTTGGAGAAATGTCTGTTTAGTTCTTTGACCCATTTTTTGATTGGGTCATTTATTTTTCTGGAACTGAGCTGCAGGAGTTGCTTGTATATTTTTGAGATTAGTTGTTTGTCAGCTGCTTCATTTGCTATTATTTTCTCCTATTCTGAAGACTTTCTTTTCACCTTGCTTATAGTTTCCTTTGTTGTGCAGAAGCTTTTAAGTTTAATTAGGTCCCATTTGTTTATTTTTGCTTTTATTTCCAATATTCTGGGAGGTGGGTCATAGAGGATCGTGCTGTGATGTATGTCGGAGAGTGTTTTGCCTATGTTCTCCTCTAGGAGTTTTATAGTTTCTGGTCTTATGTTTAGATCTTTAATCCATTTTGAGTTTATTTTTGTGTATGGTGTTAGAAAGTGTTCTAGTTTCATTCTTTTACAAGTGGTTGACCAGTTTTCCCAGAACCACTTGTTAAAGAGATTGTCCATAATCCATTGTATATTCTTTCCTCCTTTGTCAAAGATAAGGTGTCCATAGGTGTGTGGATTTATCTCTGGGCTTTCTATTTTGTTCCATTGATCTATATTTCTGTCTTTGTGCCAGTACCATACTGTCTTGATGACTGTGGCTTTGTAGTAGAGCCAGAGTCAGGCAGGTTGATTCTTCAATTCCATTCTTCTTTCTCAAGATTGCTTTGGCTATTCGAGGCTTTTTGTATTTCCATACTAATTGTGAAATTATTTGTTCTAGCGCTGTGAAAATATACAGGCTGCCCAACATAACTTTAAAACCATTGACATCTTCAGTTATTAATAGACTCAAATGTCTCATTCGTGTTTGAAAACAAAGACATAATAAAAAGGGAAATATTAATTCTGCTTTTGTGCAGTTTGAAAACCAGATCTCAGTTAAACATCATTTGCAAGAAAAGTAACTGTTACTCAGAGGCTACAAGAGCCAAAGTTGTTTTTGCTTGTTTAACTTAGTTTTCTGCATTATAAATAACAAATATTTACATGTTCTCCTTCAGTAAATCCTGTTTTTCTCCTTGTCTGTGCATGATAAAACAAGAAAAATGTAGCATTGGTTTATTCCTTAATTCTGAGCAAAAAAAAAAAAAAAAAAAAAAAACTACCCTTCTTTGGAGAGAGGCAGGATGTGATTCTTCAGTGCTGTACCCAATTTTGGCATTGTTTTGCATGGAGTAACTAGTGTTCCTGGAGCATACCCAGAAAAGGAGGATTCGGGTGGGATATGGGGTGGTGGAGAGAGCACAAGCATGAGGTGAAACTTCTGAGCATTCCCCTAAAGCTTGGCACATCCCAGACAGGATTTGGAAAGGGTGACAAAGGAGAGGTAGCTGATTCTTCTCTTTAAGAAATATATCTAAATCAAAGAATAATTTTGGGAAAGCAGCATGCTCCGGCATACATCCCTTTCTAAATAGTGCTGGGTAGTTGGAGAACTGATGACCACGTCAAGACAGTTCTGGATGAAGTGCTAAAATCCTCACTAGGTGGCCACTTGAGTTCCCCAACTGCTGCAAAATTTCTGAAACCTGATATTTTAGAAATGGTTGAATTGCAGATCCTGAATAGCAGGAATTTCTTAGTCATGGGAATACATGATAAAATCTCCTGTACAATGTTTTGTCAAACTACTCAGACCTGTCCAGTGTTGCATATTATACTCCTGGTGCCCTAGAGAACCTCCCCAGCTGTGTGATGGCAGGTCAACAGTGTCACAGGCCACAGTGTCTTACTGTATGGCCATCTGATTCCCCAGAGGTGACCTCACCCTTACCATTTCCTCTTTCCAATACGGTATATCTCAGGCTAACTAATCTCCCAGCTTTCCACAAAATAATTATGGTCAGTCCCCTACATACAAACTTTCAAGTTGAGAACTTTCAAAGATGCAAACCTGCCTTCCATCAAACATCAGGCTTCTGTTGCCTATTCCTTCAGCTCTACCATCTCCCACTTCCTCTCCCTCCTCAAGTCAGCAACGCTTCTTGCCTGTTCACTCAATGTCAACTCCTGTATGCCAATTATTGTATTGTACTACTGTACTTTTCAAGGTTCTGTAAGATTTTAAAAGTTTTATTTTTTTTTTGCCTTTTATGCATCATTTGTATGAAAAGTATTCTAAACCTATTACAGTATAATACTGTATAGCCAATTGTGTTAGTTGGGTACCTAGGCTAACTATGTTGGACTTATGAATAAACTGGACTTACAAAAGCATGCTCAGAACAGAACTTGTTCACATGGAGAAGACTTGCTGTATTCCTGAATCTCCCCTTCTTTCCCCCATAAATTTTTTGCCATGCATTTTGTACATGCCTCAAATTATTCCTTAAATATGGTATAATTCAGTCTTTTATTTTTAACCATCTCCAGTATTTAATTTTTCACCTGCCACTTCTATGGAAAGTTCTCAATCCTAACTAACTGCTGGGTGTTTTTCCCATCCAAATACAGTGTCAGACAATCAAGCAACATGCTCCAACATATAAAAACTATCCCCAAATAAAACTCACCTTTCTCTCACTTTTCTTCTTCTGGTCTTTTACCTGCATCTCTCACTAAATTCTCATATCATTTTCTTCCTAAAGAGTCACAGAGGAACTGTTAGATCCTCTACCTCACTCATTCTTCACATTTGCTGCCACAGTATCCTATTAATGTTATCATCTACATTTCCCTCACTCTTCACTGTCAAGCCTCTCTCATAGATTAAAACCTTATCTTCTCTTTGATGATGACACTGGTGAGTTCCTTCACTCCCTGCCTCCCAGTCTCTGGACCACATTTTTCTCTCTAGCTGGGAGTGATAGCTAGTCCTTTCCAGGTCCAGTTCTATTTGATGAAGTTTCATGGCAAAATTACTTGAGTGATAATCCTATCTTACCATCTAGCCCTTTCTTTCCAGGAGCACATGTCCCTCTAGGAGTTAGTGCTGTGAGAAGAGTTTCAAGTACAATTTCCTGCTGTACTAGAACAACTGCTCCTTTGCACATTTAGCCCTGCTGTTCAGCCTACCCTTTGCCTTACACTTATGAACTGTTTCTGCCAAGGATCCTGGTGATTCTCCTACATTCGTATTTCCCAAGAGTCTACTCCATGAGCCGTCCCTTCTCCCTCCCACTGGCCTGAACATCTAGCCCCTCCCTAGGTTTTTCAGCTGTATCTGTAATGAACTCTAATTGTGTATGAGTTTATAGATTTCATATGTGGCTCCTGAGATCGAGACAAATCCAGGATTGTGGCTGGACATCTGTTTGTGTCCCTGAGCATCCTATTACAGTTAAAGAGACAGCCTGCTCAGAGCAGTTGGAGGACTTCCAGCAGGGTGTTTCCTAATTCCACTTGCTGGCACACCAGGGAGATACCTCTAGTCCAGCCCAGACACACTCTTTTCCGCACAATTTCCCCAAAGCTTCTTGAAAACAGAAAGGATGTTAATTCAGAAATTTGATTCACAAGTCATATTTTATAATTTTACATATTTCATCTTTAATTTGTTGTCCCCTCTCCCACTTCCTGGTCTGCTTCTTCAAGTCAAAGTCCCTCTTCCTACCATGCCTAATACCCTGGGATGCTGTAGTAGCTTTAAACATATTAACCCTCATTAACATTCAGGTCCCAGACTATGAGAAGCCCAGAGAGAAACAGTGATTCTTTCTCTAGTTATTCTGAGGAATGCCTTTCCTAAATGAGGTACACCTGAAACACCCTCTTTAAAGGGCCCCCAAAGGTGTACACTAATCCAGAGGACAGCAATATCAGAATCCAGAACAGCACAAGAAAAGCCGAACATCTGTCCAAGACATTAGCAAACACGTAACAGAATCACAGCTTCCTTTGCAAAAGTGCCCATTGGCTGCTGGATTAAGTCCAAATTCCCAAGCAAGGCAAAGTAGACCCTCCCCAATGGCAATAACCAGATGTTCTAGTCTTATCTCCTGCCTCCCCACCTGATCCACTTTCCAAGCTTTGCTCACACTACACTGCACCATGCTAAACTACCTGCCATTCCCCAAGCACACTCCCTGCTTCCTGACTCTCTGCCTGTGTCTATTCCACCTTCGACATCTGAGGAGCCCTATTGTGTTCTTCCTATGGTAGGAAAATATGTGTCATTTCTTTTTCCCAACCTCTTTCAGCAAAGTTCGCTTTGCTTTCTAGGCTTCCACAGCCCCTTTAAGGAGCTCTAGGCAGCATCTATTAAGTTATATTTTAATTGTTTGTATGCATTATTGGATTCTAGCTGGTATACAGCCTACATCAATAAACACTTTATGATTAAATCATTGACTCTTTCTGGTATTTTTTCTCCCACAAGATTCTAGTCTTCCCTTTGATATTACTCTCAGGACCAGAATACTACTAATTCTTCTGCCCTGATGGCTTGAGCCTTAAAGAATGCTTTTCTTCCTCAACAGCAATGGTTATCCTTGTCATGGCAGACATCACAAATCAATTACAAATCAATGTCCCTGCACCAAGGTCTGTAAACTGAGCTCTCTGGAAGGAGACACTGAGAGAGAGAGAATATGGGTCTAGGATAGTCATTAGGGATCAACCCCATGGAAGGCAGAGGAAGAAATGGGACTCTGATAAATGCCTGACAAGCCTTAGACATCATCAGAGTTGTTCTGTTGTGGGTCAAAATGATTGGACCTTTGTATCCTCACCATGATTGACCACTGAACGCATGCTGCCTTGGGAGGGACATGGCTTTGGTCAATATGATTCTCTGCAGCTGAGGTGACCCCTGAGGTAGTTGAACGCTGGGAGCTGTCAGCTGACTCCTCATCCAGCAGCTGGGACAACAAATCCTTCTTGAGAGAGATCTGAAAGGTGAATCTCATGTCTACCACACCGAGAAATGGCATTGAACTTTTTCTCTGCACACCACTCTGATCAATAGGTGAAAGTTAAGATGTAAGATGAATCATTATGCTACCCCTGCCCTTAAGGTTTTAGACCCCAATCTTTGAGATATTTTCCTGTTTGAACTTTCAAAATTGTATCTCTTTTCCAGATTTTCTGAGGTAAGGACAAAAGGGTTGTATTTAAAATTCACAAGTGCTGTTAACATTGAAACAGCAATTTCAGCAGTTTTAAAATTTTTAATTAAGTCTTTTCTACTAGGCAGAAACTGAGACAGCTCCCTATTTCCTCTGTATCTAGGAGACTTTAGGGAAAATTGCCCTTATTCTCTAATGTAGGTTCTACTTTTTCCCTTGCTCCCTTCTACTCCCTCTTCCTGTTTCCTTTCTCCTTTTTCTCTGCCCTCCCTCGCTCTCTCTGGCTTTATCTCCTCCCCCCCCCCACTCTTTCCCCTGTTTCTCCTTCTCCTTTCCTTTCTTTTCTTTCCCTCTGAAGTTCTATCAAAATTAATCAAACTTGGCCATTGTAGGGTTGAGGTTCTGATCCATATCTTTTCCCTAGAAAAATGCAAAAAAAAAAAAAAACCCAAAAACTTCATATTAAAATACTATGAAGGAAGTCAAGAAGAAAAGAAAATGGTGAAAGGAATGCTTGACTTTGTCTTTCTTCATTTTATTTGGATTTTAGACTAGATATATATCCCACAGTCTGAAATACCACTAGCATGTCAAATTGCTTTAAGTACTGAAGGATATGTTATAAACTGTCCTTAACAAATGATAACCAGTTCCATCCTGTTCAGTGATGAAATCAGTTAAGGCTTCTTTATCAGTTAGACTTCTTTTACCCCTCTAAAGGGAGTTTGGCGAACACGTTTATTTGAACAAGAGCAGATGTTAGTAACCTAACTGTGCTTTCTGTACTTGTCACAGTAAACTCCAGTTTAAGCATCAGTATCTACTGAAATGGAGGTGGAAATACTAGCAGTGCTGAATCACACTTAAAAATTCTGGGTTTGTATAATTGGCTCCAGTTTCATCCATCTCATGTAAGCCAGAAAGAAAAACACCAATACAGTATACTAACACACATATATGGGATTTAGGAAGATGGCAATGACGACCCTGTATGCAAGACAGGAAAAAAGACACAGATGTGTATAACGGGACTTTTGGACTCAGAGGGAGAGGGAGAGGGTGGGATGATTTGGGAGAATGGAAATTCTAACATGTATACTATCATGTAAGAATTGAATCGCCAGTCTATGTCTGACGTAGGGTGCAGCATGCTTGGGGCTGGTGCATGGGGATGACCCAGAGAGATGTTGCGGGGAGGGAGGTGGGAGGGGGGGTTCATGTTTGGGAACGCATGTAAGAATTAAAGATTTTAAAATTTAAAAAATAAAAAATAAAAAAAAAATTTCTGGGTTTGTGATTGCATTTAACTATGATACATCAGTTAGTCATTTCTTTCTGTCTTCTATGATAGGATGGACTCAAGTTCAGCCTTCTGTTTATTCTTATCTGTATGAAATGCCACTTTTTTTTAAAAAGGTTTAATCTTATCTCACAATATTGTTTTCAAGACTTTTCTAATAACATTAAGAGGTAATACTATCAGCATGAGTAAACTATGTGTACCTGAGCTAAATCAAAAATATGTTCATTTTCCCAGGTACTCAGCCTTCTGAGAGAGTAGGTCTCAAGGAAAGCATTTGATTTATGCTTATTAGAGATAAAGAATAAAATAAAGATGGAAGAAAAATAAAGGAATAAATATTAATATCAGTAGTTTTACATAACAAGTAACTTGGAGGTACACTGATGGGAATAAAATGGCCTAAGATCTAGCAGAGAAAAAAAGTAGAAAAGGAAGATGAAGCTGAACACTTACCATAAGAAATGGAACTTTGGCAAGAGGAAGGTGTCTATAAGGAATTTTTAGGAATATTTTCCGTGACCTGTTTTTGACCCTGGTGCCAAATCCAACCTGAAATATTTTTTTTTTAAATAGCCAGTGAGTTAAGAATGATTTTTATGTAATTTTAAGTAGTTGGAAAAAATCATAATAAGAATAGTATCTCACATAAGAAAAAATTATATGAATTTCTGTCTAAGTGATTTTATTGGAATGCAGCTGTCTCATTTGTTATGAATTGTCTATAGCTGCTTTTGCACTATAGACAACCAGATGACATGACCCAAAACCTAACGTATTTACTGACTGGCCCTTTAAAGGAAAAGTTTGACAACTACTGCTTTAACTGCTCGTTCTTATGAATCTGCAGACTGACTGAAGAAGCTCTGCTAATCTGGGATGACCTCAGTTGGGCAGCTCTGCTTCCTTCATGAAGGCCTGCTGGTTGGCTGGAATGGCTCTGCTGCTCTTGTGTTCATTCTAGGGTTCCCATGGAAGGAAAAGACACCTGGGAAGACTTCTTCTCATGGTGAAAGAAGAGATACAAGAGGTCAAATGGGAATTTTACATGGCCAAGCACAAAGTCAGAGTAAAGAAAGGCTCAGATGATCCATGACAAGGTTGCAAATGCTACAGGAAATGAGGAATCAAGGTGAGTAAATCAAACTACCACAAGCACCCTTATCCAAGGACTCCAGAAAGTCTAATCCAATCACAACATGAAGCTCAAAGCAGATCAGTCTCTCTTAATCCAGAGACCTATGAATTAAAAGAAAATAAGTTATCCCTCCTCTTCTTCCCACTCCCCACCCAAGGAACCCAATATAAAAATGGTGAAACAGGGAGAAGCTCATCACACTGCAGCCGTTGTTCCAATAGCAATTAGAAAATTTGGCTGATCAAATGCTCTAAGTTACCCTACTTTGTGATGGGGGATATTTGTCTTTTAGGTCTTATCTTTGATCCTCAGGAGTGTATCCTCAGTCCATTGCCATCCGCAGACTTTGGCCCGTCCTCTGAGAGCTACTTTCCTGTCCATAATTCTCATTGTCCACTTCTGAAGAACATTTTGGAAAACATGCTCTTTTTAGATTGTTGAGCAGTTTTCTCAGCTGCTTCCTGCCTGTAGTAATTTGAAGACCCAAAGTCCTTTTCAAACATCTAGGCTCAGTTTCTTTTAGTTCCAACTGGTTCTTTCTTCAACACCTTATGGATTATCTATATGTTTGATGCAAGTCAAAAGCCACACTTACAATTATTTTTTAGACATGCCTCTCTCTTTCCTTCTCTTTACTTAATCAGGTACTTTGGGTTTATGAGGCTTCGACAGTACTACAAGTTTTCTAGATACCATTTCAGAGATCTTAATAAACGTTTTGAGTCTACTTCCCTGGTTTAGTCTGGTTATATATCATCAGGTTATACATAATGCTCATACATTTGATTATTCTTTGTCTTTGAACTCAATCTTAATTTGAGTATCTTTTACTGACTCCAGAAACTGTGATAACAAAAGTTTTAATTCTCCAACTCTGCAAGCTACATTCCCTCTAAATTCTCCTTGCTGTGCCTTGCTGAGTCACTCAGTCATGTCCAACTCTTTGTGACCCACCAGGCTTCTCTGCCCATAGAATTTTTCAGGCAAGAATACTGGAGTAGGTTGCCATTTCCTACTACAGGGGATCTTCCCGACCCAGGGATTGAACCCACATCTCTTGCTTCTCTTACACTGGCAAGTTAATTCTTTACCATTGTGCCAACTAAGAAGCCATAATCAGTTAACTATTGGCACATTACAACTACATTTTTAAATGACTCAGTGCATAAAATACCAGTGATTAAATTTTCATGGGTCAGCAAACCAGGTGGAGTGATTCTGCTGATCTTAATTGGGCTGAACTGGGTGACTTTTCCTACTCATAGTATCTCTGGTAGCTCTGCTCTCTGTATGTTCATTCTGAACCAAGCTAAAGAAGCTCTTCTCATCGTGATTACAGAGTACAAAGTGGCAAATGGAAACCCACAAGATTTCTTAAGGCCTATAAATATCACACTGTTACTTCTACTCATTTATTACTGAACAAGTCACATGACAAAGATCAACGTCAATAGGTAAGGAAAAAATATTCCATCCATGATGAGACAGTGGCTCATTTCTCTCATGGATGCTGAGAGAAATGAAAAATAGGGATCAGTTAATTCACCACAGACATATCAATAGATGATATAAAGATATTTTATAAAATACAGAAACAGTATCTAATAAAAATGCTTGGTGAAATATAAACAGAAAAAGATCAATAAAAATCTTTCCCTAAATAATAAAAGATCAAGGATTTGCAGTTATGTTGAACTATCTTACTTTTGAAACTCAGTTCAGGAATGTTATTAAACAATTCTGATGTATCCCCTTGTCTACTTTATCTCACAACCATTTAGTTTAGAATAAGCATTAAAAGAGTGCTCTACAATTATTTCTGGAATTTTCTTCTAAGCTGCTGAAACTCGTTCTGTAAATTTTGATGAATTGGTTCTTTTGAGGTTCACAAATGTACAGGCAACAACCATGTGATCATTGCTGCCTGGCTGAGAGTAGCATTTCCACGTGGAAGTTCCTTAAGAAATTTACATATGTCTCTGAATCCGAAATCTTGTGGAAAATTAATAGAGAAAACAAGGAAAGTAAAAGCTTAATAATAGAGAGACATTAGTATGCAACCATCTTGCTTGCAGTTGTTGCCATATTATACGTGAGTCTGTGGTCTTTTCTGCAGGCAACTTTCTATAACAAGCCTTTTTTTAAAATAATTATTAAGAAGTTTATAAGCAGAGTATATTCATATGGATTTTACGAGTGGTTTTGAAGAAACAACAAATTTCTAATCCTTAAATAAGCAATTTCACCATGTGAATCTATACAGCAGTGTTGACCTTGCTAGGAGATCCAAATGTTACACTATTCTAATACTACCCCATAATATTCACTGGCATTTTACAAAATGCTTGGATATTTGCTACAGGTACACTTATTTGTAACTACCTTAACAAAAAAGAGGCAACAATTGCAAATATTCTTGTAGAACATTACAACGTGAAATTAGAAACTGATGTGAAATATGAAATAACAATGGCAATATTGATTTCAACATCAGAATCAAGACAAGCTGAAAATACATCTTCACTTTTTAAAAAAATAGCTTATATGAAGTGTGCACGCTCAGCCATTCAGTCGTGTCCACTGTGACCTCATGGACCACCAGGATCCTCTGTTCATGCAATTTTCCAGGCAAGAATACTGGAGTAGGTTTCCATTTCCTACTCCAGGGAATCTTCCTGACCCAGGGATCGAACCTGCTTCTCACGAGTCTCCTGCATTGGCAGGTGGATTCTTTACACTGTGCCACTTGGGAAGCCCTTTAGATGAAGCAGCCTATGCCTTAACAAGAAACTTGACAAAATCTAAGTTACTTTGGACATACTCGTAATACAATCAGATCAATGCAAAATGGAAATATATTTTTACATCTAAAATATTTATCACAAAACAAAAATAAGGAATATCCAGTGGGCAAGAAATGCTTTGTGTTTTAAAAATTCATTCATTTTAAATATTAAAAATTTAGTATAATTTTTATATTGTAAACAACTTTTACTTCATGTTCTAAATGTGTCCTATTATGAAATGTCTATATCAAGTAGATATTTATGGGTTATTACAATATTTTAATTGATAGTGCCAATAAACCATGCATTTTCCTGTTTTGAACTAAGAAGATCCCAGTACAATCCTATCATACAAAAAACTGATACACTGTTATTATTATGGTCACTGATTATTACCTAAAACATACAAATAGTGTGTTATAGAAAAGGCAGAATAACATAGTTAAGGGAATTTCTGAAAATTCCCCAAATTCTGATTTTATTTATGAATCCCAAAGATAAGTATCAATTGGAAATTTGAAAACACTGGCCAACAGCAAAAATAAAATGCTTTTGACTGTCAACTCAATTCAATTCAGTTCAGTCACTTAGTAGTGTCCGACTCTTTGCGACGCCATGAATTGCAGCATGCCAGGCCTCCCTGTCCATCACCAACTCCTGGAGTTCACTCAGACTCACGTCCATCGAGTCAGTGATGTCATCCAGCCATCTCATCCTCTGTTGTTCCCTTCTGCTCCTGCCCCCAATTCCTCCCAGCATCAGAGTCTTTTCCAATGAGTCAACTCTTCGCATGAAGTGGCCAAAGTACTGGAGTTTCAGCTTTAGCATCATTCCTTCCAAAGAAATCCCAGGGCTGATCTCCTTTAGGATGCGCTGGTTGGATCTCCTAGCAGTCAAAGGGATTCTCAAGAGTCTTCTCCAACACCACAGTTCAAAAGCATCAGATCTTTGGCACTGGGGGGAAACATGGGTCTCAGAATTCAGGAAATGCAATATTAAATGACAACATCATATTAGAAGATAATCTCCCTCACATTTCTTTCAGGTCTAAAATATTCAATGAGCTTATGGTTTAGAATTTTCTAGGAAGGAGAGCACATTAATAACTGCCCAGAACATTAGTCATGGTTTCCTCTTTTCTTCAGTCTTCTTCCTCCATTCTTATCCTGATAGTTTTTTGTTTTTTTATTTTTTTAATATTTCTATCTTCTACTCTAAGTAAATTATAACCAAACCTTAATTTTTAGGTTTTTATAGTGTTAATTGATGATAGTTTTAACTGTTTCATAAGTATATACTTCATTCATAATAAAAATATATTGACTTAATTTTTAATAAAATATTTAATATGCAATGTAAACATGTTCTGTAGAATGTAAATAATTTTTAAAAATATACTTTCCTCATTTAATTTTTTTCTTAAAACAGCATATGGCACAAAACCAACCATCCAAAAAGTATTTTTATCTGCTCACTTTAAAAATACTATGATAATGTTAGAGCTAATAAAAGATGAGGGATAACAGGGGTAATACTTAGTTTACTTGATAGTCATAAATTCTATATTGCTCCTTCTTGGAATGTCCTCGATAAAAGAGATGCTTTTCAAGTATTTTCTGATGGATTGAGCAATAGTGAGCTTTGGGTTCACTCTAGGTTGTAATGATGAAAAAAAAAAAGCTTATAAAGAGTTTTTGTTGATCACATTACCTTTATTATAATCTCATTCTTTATGAATTAGAAAAATATAAACATACATGGCAGAGGCAAAGTATGAAAATACTTAACTAAACAGTCTTTAATATCTTCATGTCTCTATACTCCACTCCTCATTAGGAAACCAAAATCTAAAACTGGCTTTGCTAATACTAGAATGTTGATTTCAGGAATTTCTGGTCCTAGAACTTTTATCTCAGTCCTTTTTTGCAGTTATAGGAAAAGTCAGTTGCCCCTTCTTAGAGGAGTCATATGAGATTTCCTGGTTAATATTTACAAAGTTCAATGGTGATTAAAGGGATTGTAAAATTGATAATTGTTATTATAGAGGCTGATGTAGTAAAGGGGTCTACTTAGAAGATTGGCAGCCAGAAAAATTTTAGGTTGGTTGGAAAATGTTAGGTTAGTTCTCATTATCAGAGAATAGCTGCTTTCAGAAAATGTATATTTAAATATTAACAACACTTGAGAAGAAATACTCCCAGAGATAAACATACGCTTTGAATCCATAATTACTTATGTATCTTCCCTGTGCCTCCTCATTGTCTGTATTTTTAAAATTCTACAGGCAAAGAAATGAGGTTCAGTCTCAAGGTCATTGGAGCAACTGTAATTTTATTATTATGCCCATTGAATATGCTATAGAAATGTAATTTAAGGCATTAATATGTACACACTAAATAAAACCAGACAGTCTGTGGGAAAAGTTATTAATGGTGCTGGAATTCTACCAGTTTGGGAAATAAATAATATAATGTGTGTATCTCTGGAAACAATGCAAACTCAGCCTACTCAATAGACAGACACAGTAAAAGAAATCTAAGCAATTCTGTAATTCTATGAGGAGGGTAATTTCACTGATGACAGCTTTCCATAATTTTACTTTTAGATAGCAAATAATTTTCCTTATTCTTTATTTTATTGCTATTTTGAATTGTACTCCTTGTTGGAGTTTCACCTTTTACCAATAATTCTTCAGGAGATGTATTTTCACTGTTTTTCATATGGCAGTTACTGCTGGCAGTACCTAGTTGAAACTAACAGAATTACAACTCTCTTCAATATCCCTACATGACATGGGTAATATTTCAGTTTAATCCAGGGGCATGAATTGAGCCAGGAACAACCATTTCAATTTCTACAGCGGTTTGTTTAGGCTTAACATGGACTAGCTACCATACCCTCTCTCGGTGAACCGCATTAAATTGCTTACAGAGACCCACTCAGAAAGCAAAAGGCATGGCTTTACTATTCTCCTGACATGCTTTTGCCTAATAATCATGAAAGCTATAAAAAGAAATCCACCACAAATGCCCTTGAAAAGCTCTATACTACCGCCCAACGACCAAGTTCCCACAAGGGAAGTTAAAAAGCTATGAAGGTTACTTCACTTGTATGTAACATATGTTTAACAATTTTTCTTAAAAAATCAAAGGGTCTCATCTATAATAATAGATCAATCCTCTGCAGGGCTTCCCCGGTGGCTGAGTGGCAAAGGATCCACCTGCCAGTGCAGAAGACATGGGTTCAATCCCTGAATTGGGAAAACTACCTGGAGAAGGAAATGGCAACCCACTCTTGTATTCTTGCTTGGAAAATCCCATGGACAGAGGAGAATGGCGGGCTACTGTCCACGGGGTTGCAAGAGTTGGAAACAACTTAGCAACTAAATAAGGCAAGATTTCCCTGTAACCCTGTGTATAATAATATGACTCTGCTACCATACTTATCATGTCAGAGACCGAATGGATGAGCAATGATTAATCCATACTCTCAATAGTTCTAGAAGTAAGGGCATTAGCTTACAAATGACTGACTGATGTAAAGGAATTTTTTATAGCCATACAGAAGAAAATAGATTGGGTGCCCAATGAAAAAGATCTTAAGCAAAACAGGGCCAAGCGCTTTATAAAAACCTATTTGTTTTCTCTTAAAGTGTGTGAATGCATTTGTTTGTATCAAATACTTATTATTAAGGATATCATCAATGAAAACTTAAAATAGATTTTTGCTAAAACTAACATATGTTAGGAATGAAGCAATAAATGTTGGTTAAATGACTGAATGAAGGCTGATGGTTATGACTCACTCTTTCTAGCTGGACATAAATACATAACACAACACACATAGATAATTGAAGAATTATATAAATTGTCCTGATAAATTAATGCATCAAAGTGAGTTTTGGGTTGCTTATCAGAATAGTTGCTACATCTATTGCTTAATAACCTTGGCTTGTTTTTGGTAGTGTAGTGGGTAGAAAAAGCATGAAAAGTGAACCAAAAAAAGGAGGAGGCTGGAATTCTAGTCCTGACTTTTAGCTTTAGGCTAATTAGCTGTTGGCACTGGACAAAAGATTACAACAACCCAGGGACTAGCCTCCCTTATGCATAAAGAAGAATTATGACTTATTTGATGTTATAGCCTGTTCTAACCGGCTATCTATGAAGGGAGCATGATTTGCTCCAAGATAGAGAAAAAATATTCTGGTTTGTGTTATTTCTTTCATATCACCTTATAACTATCAATAATAACTATAAATTAATACTATCATCATTGATCACATTTGAGGCATTAACCTATTACTCATTTATTGAGCAGATATTTATTACCACCTATAATGTGACAAATATCATCATCAACTCAATGACATGAATCTGAGCAAACTCTGGGAAATAATGAAGGTTAGGGAAGCCTGGCATGCTGCAGCCCATGAGGCTGCAGAGAGTTGGACACAACTTAGTGACTGAACAACATAATGTGACAAAGTACTGGCCTGTTACTCCTTGTGCTTAATTTTTATCAACGCATATGCCTTTGACTATGTGGATCACAATAAACTGTGGAAAATTCTGAAAGAGATGGGAATACCAGACCACCTAACCTGCCTCTTGAGAAATTTGTATTCAGGTCAGGAAGCAACAGTTAGAACTGGACATCGAACAACAGACTGGTTCCAAATAGGAAAAGGAGTACATCAAGGCTGTATAGTGTCACCCTGCTTATTTAACTTAAATGCAGAGTACATCATGAGAAATGCTGGGTTGGAAGAAGCACAAGGTGGAATCAAGATTGCTGGGAGAAATATCAATAACCTCAGATATGCAGATGACACCACCCTTATGACAGAAAGTGAAGAGGAACTAAACAGCCTCTTGATGAAAGTGAAAGAGGAGAGTGAAAAAGTTGGCTTAAAGCTCAACAATCAGAAAACGAAGATCATGTCATCTGGTCCCATCACTTCATGGGAAATAGATGGGGAAACAGTGGAAACAGTGTCAGACTTTATTTTTCTGGGCTCCAAAATCACTGCAGATGGTGATTGCAGCCATGAAATTAAAAGACGCTTACTCCTTGGGAAGAAAAGTTATGACCAACCTAGATAGCATATAGCATATTGAAAAGCAGAGACATTACTTTGTCAACAAAGGTCCGTCTATTCAAGGCTATGGTTTTTCCAGTGGTCATGTATGGATGTGAGAGTTGGACTGTGAAGAAAGCTGAGCACTGAAGAATTGATGCTTTTGAACTGTGGTGCTGGAGAAGACTCTTGAGAGTCCCTTGGACTGCAAGGAGATCCAACCAGTCCATTCTGAAGGAGATCAGCCCTGGGATTTCTTTTGGAAGGAATGATGCTAAAGCTGAAACTCCAGTACTTAGGCCATCTCATGCGAAGAGTTGACTCATTGGAAAAGACTCTGATGCTGGGAGGGATTGGGGGCAGGAGGAGAAAGGGACGACAGAGGATGAGATGGCTGGATGACATCACTGACTCTACGGACGTGAGTCTGAATGAACTCCAGGAGTTGGTGATGGACAGGGAGGCCTGGCGTGCTGCTATTCATGGGGTCACAAAGAGTCGGACATGACTGAGCAACTGAACTGAACTGAACTGATTCCTGTATCTTCCTATATTCTCATTTTCCTCATGTCATATCACTATTTGGTCAGGTGTATAGTGTGCACAAAGTGAAATTTGCCTTGTTTTGTCCCTGATGACATAGCCATGGAATAAACAAGATGAAGAAATCATTGGTTATCACTTGATAATGCTGTGCAATGTTGAAAAATTATACCATTTGTTACATTGAAGCGTGCGCTGTTTTTAAGGAAACCAAACTCTTCTGGAATTATTGAGACTGTCCCATCTCTACTCCTCTGAATATCCTATTTAGTGGCACAGATCAATGCACTGAAGCCTCAGGATTCCCTGAAGGGCTGTTAGTACATTGGTAGTGTCACTTCTTTACACTCAAAACCTCTTGGGGGAAAACTGCTAGATGTATCATCTGCCTAGTTCTGCTCTATTCCCTTCTTAAACCATTGATCTCTGCTCCTAATTCTGCTTCAGCAGGAATATCTCTTAAACAGATGTCTTCTCCATTTTCTGTAGACACTCCTTACGTCTTTTGAACTTAACAGACTTACAAGTCTTTAATCCTCTATTCAATTTGTTCTAAAACCTTTGCTTATGAATCTATGTAACCAGTTTTCAAGACATTTTCCTTATTTTAAGAACTGTTAAAAAAACAAAAAACAAAGTATCAAATTACCCATGTAATGTGAAAATGAAGTATGATTTTGCATTTACAATGTTTTGGTTTGGGTTTTAATTTGGCAGGGGGGTGCATAATAGTATTATCAACAGATTTAATTTTCTAATTATTTCATAGAGATAAGTATTCATGGGCATATCTCATTTTATTGTGCTTTGCTTTACTGTAATTTACAAATATTTATATTTTTTTTTTTTTACAAATTTAAGACTTGTGGCAGGGCTGCATTGTCAGATAATGGTTAGCATTTCTTTAACAAAGTATTTTAAAATTAAGGTATGTGCATTGTTCTTTAGGTATAATACTATTGCACAATTAACAGACTATAGTATAGTACATTAAAGGTAATGGGAAACCAAAATATTTATGTGACTTGTTTTATTGTAATATTCATTTTACTGAGGTAGTCCAGAACTGAATCTGTGCTATCACCAAGGAAGGCTGTAAATAAGCTTATATTTCCCAATACTTATCAACTAAAAATTCCTGTGAATTGGGAGTTCAATTTACATCAACAGATTTTATTGAGCTCTTACTAAATGTAAAGTAGTGCCATTAGGCAATCATGAAGAATTGACAAGAACTTTTTCTGTATCCAAGAGCTTTCCCTGGTAGCTCAGTTGGTAAAGAATCCACCTGCAATGTAGGAGACCCCAGTTCAATTCCTGGGTCGAGAAGATCTGCTGGAGAAGGGATAGGCTACCCATTCCAGTATTCTTGGGCTTCCCTTGTGGCTCAGCTGGTAAAGAATCTGCCTACAGTGTGGGAGACTTGGGTTCAATCCCTGGGTTGGGAAGTTCCCCTGAAGAAGAGAATGGCTACCCACTCCAGTATTCTGGCCTGGAGAATTCCATGGACTGTATATTGAGTCACAAAGAGTCAAACACAACTGAGTGACTTTCATTGTCACTTTTCTGTGTCCTAGATGCTTATAGAAATGTTCCCTTGGTATCTTTAATTTTCTTTTTTCTTTTTTTTTTTTTACAACCAAAGACTGATTTATTTTTTTTATAATTTTTACAGAGCAAATACATTATAAATATTATAAATCTTCAAAAATTGAGATTAAACATAATTTTCTTTGAATGTATGTCTGTCACTCACAATTTTCACATTCTAGGATATCAGTGATTACATCTTCCTCAAAGAAAACAGCACACAGAACATTTCCTGTCACAAAAATCTTTGTTGCCGAATCAGCCATGGAGCGGCCCACAGCTTCTAAAATGTGTAACAAGGAAAGCTCTGAGATGCGTCCCTCGGAGATGGGTACTTGGTGGCCCACAGGACTTGAAGGGTAACAAGGATGGTCTTTACCAGAGCATGTCTGAGGGGCAGAACTGTTCTGTCCAACTAAAGAGATTCAAAATAAAGAACAGCACTTCCGACTGTTGGGGGAGGCACCCCAAATTGATATTTGGAAAGAGATTATCACTAGCTTAACCCATCCCACTGGTAAAAGCTCTCAGTGATTACATTTTTTTAGGTAAATACTCTCAGGCTATAGATAACCCTGAAGCAAGGCATGGTATGCCGGCTGGACAAACAAAATCAATTTTTAAGAGATCTCTAGTCTTTCCCATTCTGTTGTTTTCCTCAATTTCTTTGCATTGAACGCTGAAGAAGGCTTTCTTATCACTTCTTGCTATTCTTTGGAACTCTGCATTCAGATGCTTATATCTTTCCTTTTCTCCTTTGCTTTTTGCCCCTCTTCTTTTCACAACCATAAAGGCCTCCCCAGATAGCCATTTTGCTTTTTTGCATTTCTTTTCCATGGGGATGGTCTTGATCCCTGTCTCCTATACAGGGTCACGAACCTCATTCCATAGTTCATCGGGCGCTCTATCAGATCAAGGCCCTTAAATCTATTTCTCACTTCCACTGTATAATCATAAGGGATTTGATTTAGGTCAGATATTAAGAAGAGGTGGCAAGAATACACAGAAGAACTGTACAAAAGAGATCTACACGACCCAGATAATCATGATGGTGTGATCACTAATCTAGAGCCAGACATCTTGGAATGTGAAGTCAAGTGGGCCTTAGAAGGCATCACTATGAACAAAGCTAGTTGATGTGATGGAATTCCAGTTGAGCTGTTTCAAATCCTGAAAGATGATGCTGTCAAAGTGCTGCACTCAATATGCCAGCAAATTTGGAAAACTCAGCAGTGGCCACAGGACTGGAAAAGGTCCGTTTTCATTCCAATTCCAAAGAAAGGCAATGCTAAAGAATGCTCAAACTACTGTACAATTGCACTCATCTCACATGCTAGTAAAGTAATGCTCAAAATTCTGCAAGCCAGGCTTCAGCAATACGTGAACCGTGAACTTCCTGATGTTCAAGCTGGTTTTAGAAAAGGCAGAGGAACCAGAGATCAAATTGCCAACATCTGCTGGATCATGGAAAAAGCAAGAGAGTTCCAGAAAAATATCTATGTCTGCTTTCTTGACTATGCCAAAGCCTTTGACTGTGTGGATCACAATAAACTGTGGAAAGTTCTGAAAGAGATGGGAATCCCAGACCACCTGACCTGCCTCTTGAGAAATCTGTATGCAGGTCAGGAAGCAAAAGTTAGAACTGGATATTGAACAACAGACTGGTTCCAAGTAGGAAAAGAAATACGTCAAGGCTGTATATTGTCACCCTGCTTATTTAACTTATATGCAGAGTACATCATGAGAAACGCTGGACTGGAAGAAACACAAGCTGGGATCAAGATTGCCAGGAGAAATATCAATCACCTCAGATATGCAGATGACACCACCCTTATGGCAGAAAGTGAAGAGGAGCTAACAAAAAGAGGAGAGTGAAAAAGTTGGCTTAAAGCTCAACATTCAGAAAACGAAGATCATGCGATCCGGTCCCATCACTCCATGGGAAATAGATGGGGAAACAGTGGAAACAGTGTCAGACTTTATTTTTTTGGTCTCCAAAATCACTGCAGATGGTGATTACAGTCATGAAATTAAAAGGCACTTACTCCTTGGAAGAAAAGTTATGACCAACCTAGATAGCATATTCAAAAGCAGAGACATTACGTTGCTGACTAATGTCCGTCTATTCAAGGCTATGGTTTTCCTGTGGTCATGTATGGATGTGAGAGTTGGACAATGAAGAAGGCTGAGTGCTAAAGAATTGATGCTTTTGAATTGTGGTGTTGGAGAAGACTCTTGAGAGTCCCTTGGATTGCAAGGAAATCCAACCAGTCCATTCTGAAGGAGATCAACCCTGGGATTTCTTTGGAAGGAATGATGCTAAAGCTGAAACTCCAGTACTTTGGCCACCTCTTGCAAAGAGTTGACTCATTGGAAAAGACTCTAATTCTGGGAGGGATTTGGGGCAGAAGGAGAAGGGAACAACAGAGGATGAGATGGCTGGATGGCATCATGGACTCGATGGACGTGAGTCTGAGTGAACTCTGGGAGTTGGTGATGGACAGGGAGGCCTGGCGTGCTGCGAATCATGGGGTCGCAAAGATTCGGACATGACTGAGTGACTGAACTGAACTGAGATGCTTATAGACTAACAAGAAAGATAAATCAAGTTTCCACACTACTTGACTAGAGTCAAGTAAGGACTGGAAGAGCACTATAAATACTAATTCAAAGGAGAGACAGAACATCTAGATAAAAGCCTCAGGGATGATGGGTTTTGAGGGAGGCTTTGAAATGGAAAGGACTTTAACAAATAAGGATGAATCAGTCTAAGAGGAGGAAGTATATTAAACAAAAGCACAGAGGCTGAAATGTGCAGGCATGTTTGGAGAACAAAAACTGATAATTTGGTTGGACTACATACAGGCTTTGTCTATGCACTTAATGAGAACCAAAACTGAAATCTACTTTGAGCCAAATATCATTTTAATGAATCTAAATGTTATCATGTGATGTGATACTATTTTATTATATATAGACCCAGGTTTGTATATAAAAATTCACCAGATCCACAGTACCTAAAGCCAATGTTAGATACAATATTTATAATTTTCTGGATAATACCCATGAAATTTTAATAAATTAAATACATAATTTCTTATGTAATTAATTTTATAAAAATAAATGGATTGATTATTAATAATAGAACTTTTACACAAGTAATAATAAGGAATTCTCCAAGATTCAGGAACCAGAGTTAAGAGCCTTAAAATCATGTTAAACAAAGCTAAGCAACATAACAGATTTTAAACATGAAGCACTGAATATGTAGACTTATCTCCATACAATCATGAAATGCTACAAAAATTATGGTGAAGGAAGGAACTGTAAAAAATCAAAATGATAAAGTAAGACATGTCAACAATATTTTAGAAGATAAGAAGCAGGTAGATGACTAGTAACTGAATGTGCTTAGTCACTCAGTCATGTCCGACTCTTTGCAACCCCATGGACTATAGCCCACCAGGTTCCTCTGCCCATGGGGATTCTATAGGCAAGAACACAAGAGTGGGTTGCCATTTCCTCCTCCAAGTAACTGAACAGGATTTGGTAAAAGTGAGGTACAGAAAAATTCAAAGAAGAAAGTTGATTCATGCCATTAGCACCATAAGTGTTAGGAGTAAAAGATGTTAGGTATCTCTCAAGGTGGAAGAGTAATGATTAGGGTAAGTAGGAGGACCCCAAACCTCTTCCTTAGGCCCACAGCCAAGCCAGTGTCTCTCCCTAGAAGAAAAAACTAGTAGTGATAGTCTATCTATCTATCCATCTATCTCTTACGAACTGAACTGTATCCCCTCAAAATTCACATGGTGAAGTTCTAACCCTTGGTACCCTAGAATGTGACTGTATTTGGAGGCTTTTTAAAAGGCAGTTAAGACAAAATGAGGCTATATAGTTGGATCAATCTGACTAATCCTGTATGACTGCTGCTGCTGCTGCTGCTGCTAAGTCGCTGCAGTCATGTCCAACTCTGTGCAACCCCATAGACGGCAGCCCGCCAGGGTCCCCTATCCCTGGGATTCTCCAGGCAAGAACACTGGAGTGGGTTGCCATTTCCTACTCCAATGCATGAAAGTGAAAAGTGAAAGTGAAGTCGCTCAGTCGTGTCTGACTCTTAGCAACCTCATTGACTGCAGCCTACCAGGCTCCTCCATCCATGGGATTTTCCGGGCAAGAGTACTGGAGTGGGATGCCATTGCCTTCTCTGCCAATATAACTAGTATCTTTATAAGAAAAGAAATTAGGACAAAGACTCACAGAAACAAAAAAAAAAAAAAAAACAAAAAACAAAAAAACTATGTTGGGACATAGCAAGAAGGTAGCCATCTGCAAGTCAAGAAGAGAAGCCTCAGAAGAAACTAAACCTGGCAAAATCTTTATGTTGGATTTCTAGCCTCCAAAACTATGAGAGAATAAACGTCTATTAAGCCATTCAGTCTGTGGTATCACAGCTCTAGATTACTAATGCATTGTCTGTCTGTCTTCCCATCCCTCTATTTACCTGCTTTATGATGACTCCTAAGAAGGAATATAAAGGAAGGTAATTGAGAGTAACTGTTTTGGCATAGATGTAAGAGAAGGCTCTTTTCATTTGGTTCTAAGAGATAACTTCTCCTGAGAAATGGCACTTAAGACCTAAAAGGTGAGGAAAAGCCAATCATGCAAATATTTAGAGGAGCATTTTTTTAGGCAAAAGGAAGCTGAATGGGAAAGATCCCCAGATAACAAAGGAGCACAGCAGATTGGGAACTAATCAGCATGGCTAGAGTACAGTAAGGAAGGGGGGTGGTAGAATGAGGTGGGTTTGCAGATAGAAGCAAGGCTACAATATCACTTTATCCTTATGATAAATTTTTCATTTTTCAGACCCAGATAAAGTGGGTCTGAATTTTAATTGGTAAACTATGATAAATAACAAGTTTTATTTATTTCTCTGTTCTTGTGCTTAGGTTGCTCAGTCATGTCTCTTTGCAACCCCATGGACTATTGCTGCTCTGTTCCTGGGGTTTTCCAGGCAAGAATGCTGGAGTGGGTTGCCATTTCCTCCTCCAGGGGATTTTCCCAACCCAGGGATTGAACCCACGCCTCCCATGTCTTCTGCATTGCAGGTGGATTCTATATCTGCTGAGCCATCAGGGAAACCCAATATTTATTCATTTCTCTGCTGCTGCTGCTAAGTCACTTCAGTCATGTCCAACTCTGTGCGACCCCATATACAGCAGCCCACCAGGCTCCCCTGTCCCTGGGATTCTCCAGGCAAGAACACTGGAGTGGGTTGCCATTTCCTTCTCCAATGCATGAAAGTGTAAAGTGAAAGTGAAGTCGCTCAGTTGTGTCTGACTCCTAGCAACCCCATGGACTGCAGCCTACCAGGCTCCTCTCTGTCCATGGGATTTGCCAGGCAAGAGTACTGGAGTTGGTTGCCATTGCCTTCTCTGATTCATTTCTCTAAGTCCACTTAAATCCATCTCCCAGCCCTTATCCTACCACACTGGATGGGATTTTATTTCACTTGTTATTGCTCCCACTCTCACATCCACTCAAAGTATTCTGTAAAGTTCTAGGATCTTGGGCAACCTCACATCAATGGCTCAGGAAGGTCTTTCAATAAGTGGTTATTTGGCAGCAGGGGCCACTGCTGAGACACACGGTATCTCAGTCCTCTGGGTCCCCTGGGATTTGAAGGCTGAGCTGAGCTCAGTGTATGTGAAACTTTAGTGAAACAGGAGGATCCTGTGCTCCAGATGTGACCACAGTTACATCCCCTCTGAGGTTTTACCCCTTTTGATGTCACTGTCATGAGCACTGAACAAGTCACTGCTACCAGAAAAGCTCTTGCTATTGCTCTCAACTTGCCCCTCCTAGGTTCCCTTAAAGACATGCACTTCTCTCTCCTCCCTTACATAATCCCTTTAAAGAGTTTGAAGTGAAAGTGAAGTTGCTCAGTCATGTCCCACTCTTTGCGACTCCATGGACTGTAGCCTACCAGGCTCCTCCCTCCATGGGATTCTCCACGCAAGAGTACTGGAGTGGGTTGCCATTTCCTTCTCCAGGGGATCTTCCCAGGTCTCCCACATTCCAAGCAGACGCTTCTCTGAGCCACCAGGGAAGCCCAAGTAGGAGACATCTGATAGTAAGTTAAAGTAGCTCAGTCTTGTCCGATTCTTTGCAACTCCACGTACTATATAGCCCTTGGAATTCTCCAGGCCAGAATACTGGAGTGGGTAGCCTTTTCCTTCTCCAGGGGATCTTCCCAACCCAGGGATCAAACCCAGGTCTCCCACATTGCAGGCAGATCCTTCACCAGATTAGCCACAAGAGTTTAGGCTTTCACAAAAGACAGAGAAGTTGCCTTCAAGTAGCTTCTAATTCAGGTTCTGTAAATAATCATGAAGATATGAAACATAGAGTCTGGCTATCCAGCAATACTTACAAAAGGCAAGACATAGAAACAACCTAAGTATCCATTGATGGATAAATGGATAAAACATTCAAGGGAATATTATTCCCCCCCAACTTTTTCTTTTGCCTGGGTTGGGTCTTCATTGCAGCATATGGGATCTAATTTCCTAGCCAGAAATCAAACTTGAGTTTCCTGAATTGGGAACTCGGGCATTTTAGCCACTGGACCATGAGAGAAATCCCAGGAGTACTATTCAACCATAAAAAAATAAGGAAATTCTGCCATTGTGACAAAATAAATGGAGTTTGAGGGCATTATGCTAGGTGAAATGAGTCAGACAGACAAATACTGTATGTACGACTTCACTTATGTACGGGGGAAAAAATCCAGTGAAAAATAGAGCAGATTTGTAGCTACCAAAGGTTGAGGTGGAGGTGAGGGGAGAAGAAATTGAAGGAAAGTGGTCAAAAGGTACAAACTTCCAATTATAAGATAAATAAGTACTATAAATGTAATTTATAACGATGATTTTAGTTAACAGATGAATGATATATATGAAAATTATTAATTAAGAGAGTTAATCCTAAGAGTTCTCATTTGTTGCTGTTAGTCACTAAGTCATGTCTCTTTGTGACCACATAGACTGCAGCACACTAGGCTCCTCTGTCCTTGGGACTTCCCAGGCAAGAATACTGGAGTGGGTCGCCATTACCTTCTCCAGGGGATCTTCTTGACCCAGCGATCGAATCTACATCTCCTGCACTGGCAAGTGAATTCTTACAAGGAGAAAACTTTTTTCTTCCATTTCTTTCTATTATATCTATATGAGATGATGGTTGTTAATTAAACTTACTGCGGTGATCATTCCACAACGTATGTAAGTCAAACCTTTATGTTGTACACTTTATACAATGATCTATTTCAATTATGTCTCAATAAAACTAGAACAAATAAAAGAAAAGGGAAAAGAACTGCATTTTAAATATTTATTTATTTATTTTGCTATATTGGGTCTTAGTTGTGGCGTACAGGTTTAGTTGCTCTACAGCACGTGGGATCTTAGTTCCTCGCATTGCAAAGCTGATACTTAACCTTAGTTCCCTGCATTGCAAAGCAGATTCTTAATTCTTCTGTGACCCACCAGGGAAGTCCCAAGAACAGCGTTTTTAACAGGCCTGGCTATCAATTTGAAATGAAGAAAAAAATTAAGAGATAACAACCCAGAATTAATATCTCGATAAATTATTCTGTCTCACTAGCATAATTTCTTTTTCTTTCAAACAACAATAGTAACACCTACCTAGTGGAAACATGAGGCAGTCTTCAGAAAGTTTATACTGTTTATACATGGAAAAGAAATGCAAAAAGGCAAAATGACTGTCTGAGGAGGCCTTACAAATATCTGTGAAAACAAGAGAGGTGAAAAGCAAAGGAGAAAAGGAAAGATATAAGCATCTGAATGCAGAGTTCCAAAGAATAGCAAGAAGAGATAAGAAAGCCTTCTTCAGCGATCAGTGCAAAGAAATTGAGGAAAACAACAGAATGGGAAAGACTAGAGATCTCTTTAAGAAAATTAGAGATAGCAAGGGAACATTTCATGCAAAGATGGGCTCGATAAAGGACAGAAATGGTAGGGACCTAACAGAAGCAGAAGATATTAAGAAGAGGTGGCAAGAATACACAGAAGAACTGTACAAAAAGATCTTCATGACCCAGATAATCATGATGGTGTGATCACTAATCTAGAGCCAGACATCTTGAAATCTGAAGTCAAGTGGGCCTTAGAAAGCATCACTATGAACAAAGCTAGTCGAGGTGATGGAATTCCAGTTGAGCTATTTCAAATCCTAAAAGATGATGCTGTCAAAGTGCTGCACTCAATATGCCAGCAAATTTGGAAAACTCAGCAGTGGCCACAGGACTGGAAAAGGTCAGTTTTCATTCCAGTTCCAAAGGAAGGCAATGCAAAAGAATGCTCAAACTACCACACAATTGCACTCATCTCACATGCTAGTAAAGTAATGCCCAAAATTCTCCAAGCCAGGCTTCAGCAATACCTGAACCGTGAACTTCCTGATGTTCAAGCTGGTTTTGGAAAAGGCAGAAGAACCAGAGATCAAATTGCCAACATCTGCTGGATCATGGAAAAAACAAGAGAGTTCCAGAAAAACATCTATTTCTACTTTATTGACTATGCCAAAGCCTTTGACTCTGTGGATCACAAGAAACTGTGGAAAATTCTGAAAGAGATGGGAATACCAGACCACCTGACCTGCCTCTTGAGAAATCTGTATGCAGGAAGCAACAGTTAGAACTGGACATTGAACAACATACTGGTTCCAAATAGGAAAAGGAGTATGTCAAGGCTGTATATTGTCACCCTGCTTATTTAACTTATATGCAGAGTACATCATGAGAAATGCTGCACTGGAAGAAACACAAGCTGGAATCAAGATTACCGGGAGAAATATCAATCACCTCAGATATGAAGATGACACCACCCTTATGGCAGAAAGTGAAGAGGAGCTAAAAAGCCTCTTGAAGAAAGTGAAAGAGAAGAGTGAAAAAGTTGGCTTAAAGCTCAACATTCAGAAAATGAAGATCATGGCATCCGGTCCCATCACTCCATGGGAAATAGATGGAGAAACAGTGAAAACAGTGACAGACTTTATTTTTTTGGGCTCCAAAATCACTGCAAATGGTGATTACAGCCATGAAATTAAAAGACACTTACTCCTTGGAAAAAAAGTTATGACCAACCTAGATAGTATATTCAAAAGCAGAGACATTACGTTGCTGACTAAGATCCATCTATTCAAGGCTATGGTTTTCCAGTGGTCATGTATGGATGTGAGAGTTGGACTGTGAAGAAGGCTGAGTGCCGAAGAATTGATGCTTTTGAACTGTGGTGTTGGAGAAGACTCTTGAGAGTCCCTTGGACTGCAAGGCGATTCAACCTGTCCATTCTGAAAGAGATCAACCATGGGATTTCTTTGGAAGGAATGATGCTAAAGCTGAAGCTCCAGTACTTTGGCCACCTCTTGCAAAGAGTTGACTCATTGGAAAAGACTCTGATGCTGGGAGGGATTGGGGGCAGGAGGAGAAGGGACGACAGAGGATGAGATTGCTGGATGGCATCACGGACTCAATGGACGTGAGTCTGAGTGAACTCCGGGAGATGGTGATGGACAGGGAGGCCTGGCGTGCTGCCATTCATAGGATCACAAAGAGTCGGACACGACTGAACGACTGAACTGAACTGATACAGTTTACTACTTGGGCTAAGAATCCACAATTCCCTCTCTCTCGCCATTCCCTCTACCCAGACAGGAGCTGGTGTTCTGGGTGATAGATCATTTGGCCTGTCTAGATGTTTTAGTATAGTACTCAGCTAATTTATTCACCTATTTTTCCCTTTGGCTATTGGAGCTGACTAAATCAAACTACTGCTGACTCTTCCTCCCAAATAGTTTAGACTTTGGCTAAGCATCATTTCAAAAAATAGGAATACATGAGCCATACAAAATCAAGAAGTTAAACCACTGAAGAGTTAAAAAGATGAAACACTTTAAAAGAAAAGCTATTCTAATTTAGATATATATCCCCTATGAAATATGCTGTATTCTTTCAGGAATCTTAAATCAGTCTTCATGCAGAGTTTACAGAAGACATATTCTCCCGACAGTCCTGATGTGGGAAAAGCTTTTATTTTGAGGCTAAAAAAGATGAATTTTCTAAATTGTCATAGGCTGTGGTTGAGCAGCTGCATTCTGCATGGTCCCTACGCAGCTTATTCTTCTAATTATGCTGTGACAGCTTCCCCAGTGGATTAAAATCCCACACAGAGTTCTCTTATCTTTAACCTTTCATCCCCATGACTCCTCACTCCTCAGACGCCTCTCCTAATGTCTAGTTCTAAGTCTAGGAACTTCTTAAATGGAGACTTCCACAATAAAAGAAAAAGCTGATTGTAGTCTTTCTCTGATCTTCAATGTCTAATTTTACATACATATTACACACAGAAAAAAGGAAAAGGTAATCTATTTTATAATACAAATGTTATCTTGTCCTCCGTTCAGCTTTTAGAAAGTGATAAACCTTTGATGAGTCCACGTGGGGCAACTTATTTTTAAAAAAGAAAAGAAAAAAGCAGGCTTTGGTATGCAATAAACCTCATTTGAATGGCATAAAAGAAGGCCAGAGTAGCCTAATGTAAATAATTAGTCACACAACTGAAACTTACTTCTTAATAAGTCAAATCATTAACCATTTTTTGGGTTCAAAATCTTTAAGGAGTTATATGACCACCTGAAGCAGAAGGTGCCAGAAACTATTTAATATTCCTTTATTCAAGATAAACATTCACAACATCCAGACCATTGGGGAATACAGTTTAGTTCATTTTGGCACTTCAAAATGATGTTTAATGCTTCTTCACTCAATCCAGACTTACCTGTAAGGATGTGTGTATTTTTGTGTTGTTCCCATTTTCCTCATCTCCCTACAATGCTCTCAGTTTTGATGACTTGCTGAGGGTATGGAAACTAGATATACAAGCCCATTAAGAATTCTATACTTAGTCATGTCTGAATCTTTGCAATCCTGTGGATTGTGGCCCACCAGGCTCCTCTGACCATGGAATTTTCCAGGCAAGTTCTGGAGTAGGTTGCCGTTTCCTACCCCAGTGGTTCTTCCAACCTGGGATTGAACCTGTGTCTCCTGTGTCTCCTGCATTGGCAAGCAGATTCTTTACTACTCTGCCCCTTGAGAAGTCCAATAAATGTAGCCAGGGGTCAAGAATAACATTTCTTGATTTTTCAGCAACTATTTAAGAATTAGTCTTCTTTTATCCAGTCATAGGCATTGCTGGGAAGAGTTACATTCGTCAATGTTATGGTAGGGTTTTCTAGCACCTAATATGATGTTTGGATGTATGGTTTTAAAGTAAAAACACGTGTACACCTGTGGCAGATTCATGTTGATGTATGGCAAAACCAATATAATATTGTAAAGTAAAAAATAAATGAATAAATAATAAAATAAATAAAGTAAATCATGTTCCCTGGATTTAGATGACAAATTAGAAAGCTGGAAGGTTTCTCTGAAGAGAATGAGGTGGGAGATCTTAAGAAAATTCTCATTCCCTGCATTCATCTAAAGGATAAATTATTTTCTCTCAGGAAAAAAAAAAGGGGGGGGGGCAGAAAAGAGATGGATTCCAAGAAGTCCATAGTGTAGGAAGGAAGAAGCACCAGTGAGAATGAAGGAGCTGTGCTGAGGCTGAAGTCTCTTTTCTGATCTCTACCAGGTTTCAAGGGACCTTTAAATGGTCAGAGCAGGGAAATGAGGGAGGAGAAAGAGAACTGCAAGACTCCTGGGCCCCAGGGGCAAAAGACATGGGTCTACTGACATCTCAGTAACGTACCAGTGTATCAGGCAACATGCCACGGGTACCAGCCCTAGGACTACTACTGTCTGAGCCAGTCTTTGACCTTTTTCTATTCTCTCTGGATCTCAGGGGAGTTGTGTCCAACAGGCTAATGGATTTCTTAGGCTGGCTTCCATGTCTAGTGGCTTCTGGCTTAGTTCAACTGATGGGAGAAAAAGGGTGGAGACTGAGGGTGGCACTGGGGAGAAGTAGAACGTTTCTCTTCTCTGTTTCAGAGCATCGGTGTTGGTGTGTCCCCATGAAGATGTACTGGCTACAGTTCTGGCTTGCCAAGACCAACATGGTCCCTGAGTCGTAGTAATGCTGTCTCCTTTCCCTATGCCCTCAGTAGAGGAGTGGAATTTGCTTCCTGATGTATTAATAGTAATCACCAAGTTGCCTAACCACTCCTTGTTTGGCTTTTCAGCTATTCCGTAAAATTTGTATCACATTCTCTGTATTTCAGTTCCCTATATAATACATTTGTGGTGTTTATACACCAGGTGATTGGTTCATTTTTCCAGTCAAAACTTCATGAAACCAAAGACATTTTACATTCTATTTAATCCTTACAAGTTCCCTGGAAGGTAGTAACCATTACTTCCATTTTACAGATGAGAAAAAGCAAAAGTCTATGAATTTAAGGTCTTTAACTCAAAGTCACAACACTGGTACGTGTTCTAGCCATGATTCCAATCCAGTTCTGAAATACCTTTAAGTTGCTCTTCCTACTGGGGAAATGTCAACAGCAGGGGGGGGGAAAGCAAAAAC
This sequence comes from Ovis aries, assembly GCF_016772045.2. Taxonomy (NCBI): domain Eukaryota; kingdom Metazoa; phylum Chordata; class Mammalia; order Artiodactyla; family Bovidae; genus Ovis; species Ovis aries. The sequence continues at coordinate 47,009,837 of NC_056054.1, read as the reverse complement.
AAACAAACAAAAAAATCCAGGCCTAAAAACAGCCATATAACTGCAGCATAGTTGTCCCAGGCCAGAACAGTGCATTATAGGGAGCTCCACCCACACTGAGTGCTGAGAGCCTGAGGGGGAGGTGTCCTTGCTTCAGAGCAAAGCACCCTGCTCCAAAGAAGCAATGCCTTCTCCAGCCTTGGACACCTGCGAAGACAGGAGAGAGAGCTGTTATCAGACAAGATGTATGTCTAAGCTTAACTCTCCTAACAACCTAATTTTTACCTTTGCCATTTAAAAATAGTTTCTATCTTTTGTCACGTTGTCTCAGACTTACAGACATATTTAAGACAGGGACATTATATTATCTTAATAGTAATAATTAACCCCTTGTATTCACTCTTTATACTGCCTATAAAATATTACATCAGAGACAGTCCTGTTTAGTTACTGGCTTCTAAGTGCTGATTTTTCACAAAATGACATGTTAGGACAATAAAAGAGAGCTGAAAAATCTGTTAAAGGATACCTTCGTAATACCTTTCACACCACTAGAGATATTCCGAGACCTCATTATTCCGATAGAGCATAAATAAGAGGAGGTTTGGTTGTTGTGAAACAAATAGTTGCTCATAACAATTCAGGCTGGTTGGTTTCCATTCTATTATTAATCCTTGACTTTCTAAGTGCCAATAAACTTTCTATCTAATAAATGCGCCATGTAAATTGTTACCATAAACTCAATTACAAGGATAAATGTATGTGTATACCCAACACTGAAATTCTTCATGAGTACACAGACTAGAAGGGACACTAGTTCTTTCAAAACAAATAAAACAAAACACCAGCACATATCCTTGGTCCAGTTTTCTACCCAATGAAACAAGAAAGATTATGCAAAAAAAAAAAAAAATAGACATCATTTTAAAGATTTAAAAAGTCCTCTGGGTTTTTGTGTGTGTGCTCCACTCCCTGCTCCCCATCCCCACGTCCTTATTTCTCTGAACGAAACAGCCTCTGTTGCTCTGCCGGTCTCTTCTTTCATGTGCTGCAGAACACCTGGTGGCCAATTGCTAGGTAGAGGATAATTAGCCCCTCAATTATCACCAGTTTATTTTCACCTGTTCCACAGGCAGTTCCTAGAACTTGAAGCTTGTCTAATTAGTCTTTTCTGACCCATTCCCCACCATCAGACTCAAGAAATAGCCCTTCCACTAATTAATTAACCCGTGGTAGGCCAGTCCTCCAGCTTTGGTCTCCACTCCTGTTGGAATCATTAGAATCAAATGAACAAAGAAACATCATGGGATAGGGTAATAAGAAACTAAAAAGTTCTGCCTTCCTTCTCTCTTTGCCAACCTTCAGAGCCAAATTATAGAAACCTTAAGCATAGTGACATTTAGTCAGACACATATGTGCTTGCTGTTGAATGTCTTGAAAGAGCAAAATAGCACTGCCAGGATTATCAAGTTCAGTTCTCCAAAATGCCGAAGGAAATATGGTGTTTATTTTATATGCAAAAGGTGAAAGAGATCAAAAAGAATCCAAATTTTAAAATAGAGGCCAAAATCTCAACTTGTAAAGATCTTTTCATGATACTGTGATTGAATCTAACAAATTCTTCTTTAATTTGGTAGAGAATGAATACTTTTTTCCAAACGATTTTATTCATATGTATAGAAATTCTTATTTTGCTTTATCACACAAGTCAATAGAGAAGTCCTGCAATGATTTCTGTAAGGTTAAGGGATGGCTCATGTTTACTTACTCATTCAAAAAGTATTATTGGATATCTACTTTATATAAGGCACACTGTTAAGCCACAAGGACACAATAACAGATGGTCCTTGCATTTATAAAGCTGAAAGTCTAATACACCTCAAAATATAATCTATTTTTAAAGAGTGTATTGAATCCATACCCATGCTTAAAATTTGACAGAAAACATTCCCCTATGTGCTAGACATGTGTTATATTTTAGCCTGCCATTTTCTCTTCTTTCTTCCCAATAGTATTCCAAATTCCCTTGAAGAACAACTTCTCTTATGCCACATAGCTTGGTTCAGAGCTGGGCACATGATCCAGATTTAAACCAGTGAGAGCCAGGCTTAAGACATTTGTTCCACTGGTAGCTCTCTCACCCTCTTAAAATTAGAGTATATGAGGTCTTGAGGTAATGCTGCCAGTTTTTAACCATAAGAGAATAAAGCTAAAGCTACAGTAAAGAGTATAGCTACAAAATAAGGGACAAGAATCCTGGTAACATCCTTTAAATCCTGTTTCAGTCATTTCAGGCTTCAAAACCATTTGGATTTGAGCTTAGGTCAATTTATCCAAAAGTGTGCTAATTGATAGAAATGTATCCTTAATATCACACACAAAAGTTTAAGAATTAAGGTATTCTTAAAGAGGACCTGCGTCTTATCTATATGTGAACTTTTAAGCATTCAGATAGGAAGATATTTATGATCTATTCGTATTTTTATACTTGTTTTTCACCTGTAAACATACCAGTTCATTTCTAGACTGTGCATTTGCTTGTATGAATCTGGTAAATCATATCATTCTACAAAGTGTGTTGCCAAAATGCTGTATCCTTTGTTCTTATGCCATAAAATGGGCCTGTAAATGGTTTTTAACACAGCAGCTATTATTCTGTCAAATCAGATAATGTTAGATGTACCTCCATGACTTCCATTCATTCCACAACTACTTACTGAACAATAATAAATGCCATGGTATTGGTGATCCAAAGTTAAGCAAGAAGGGTTGCTATTTTCAAGGAGCTTTTCTGGGCTCTTTAGGAGAGCATAAAGTGATACAAAGGGGTGACTAAATACTGGGTGACAACTGCTTTGTAGGTTTAAATCTCTCAAGCGCTACATCTAATAAGGTGCTACTCTTTTCACCACTTCTCACATCCAACCTATCAGCAAGTCCTTTCAGTATAGCCCTCCAATTCTCTCCCAGTTTGGACCATTTCTCCTAGCACCATTCTTGAAAACCCTAATTGAAGCCATCATTATTTCTTACCTCTACTACTGCTCAGTCCCTAGGTTGGGAAGAGCCCCTGGAGAAGGGAAAGGCTACCCACTCCAGTATTCTGGCCTGGAGAATTCCATGTATAGTCCATGGGGTCACAAAGAGTCAGACACAACTGAGCAACTTTCACTTCACTTCACTACTGCAACAATGTCCCAGCTAGTCTCCTTGTCTCAACTCTTGTAACCTCAAAATTCCCAGGCTCTTCTCCATACAATAGCTCAAATGATCTTTAGACAAGCATAAAGCAGGTCAATACACTCTGCTGCTTAAAACACTTGAATGTCTTTTCACTTTTTTTATAGAGGAAAAAAAATCTAAATACCTTTCCACACCCAAGCAGGCCCTGCATGACCTGACCCTTACCCACCGTTTCAACATCAGTTCCTACCTTGTTCTCCCTATCCGCCTCATCCAGCCACAATAACTTTCACTTTATACCTAAGAAGTGCCCAAACCATTCTCATCTCAGGGTCTTTTAACTTGCTTTTCTGCCTGTAATATTCTTCTTTTATCATGAATCTGGTCTCACCTCTTCTAACAAGTCTTTCCCGACCATCTTAGCTGAAGTAACTGCCCCTATACCACCACTCCAACCTAATCATTGCCACATTTTATTTTCTCCACATTATTATGTCAAATCAGATTCTTCATTTAATTTCTTACACAGTGATTATTGGCCTTTCTCTGCCCTCCACAGTATATAACTTTCCTCTTTGCTTTTAGTCAGTGCCAAGAATGCCTGACTCCAGGCAGCATTCAGTACAAATTTACTGAATGAATCCAAGATTACAGGTGAGACTGAGCTCAAACTTAGAAATTCAGGAAATAGGTTAGAAAGTTAGGGAAGACAAATTTTTTGATAAATGAAACTACTAACTGAATAGAATATAGAATATATGAGTTAGAGGGAAAATTTGAAGAAAGCACAATAACTTGAGGGATTAAACATGTTTCCTGCAATATCATTCTTCAAAGCAAACTGACCAGTAGACCACAGAGTAGAATAACAATGAATAGGAATAAATTAGACTGTAGGAATGTTCTAACTAGTGTTGCTGTGAGAGTCTTGTTTAACATTATTATCAATCAGCTGGAAAAGAAAATACGAATCACATTAAGGAACTGCGCTTGCATGCTTAGTCACTAAGTCATGTCCAACTCTGAGACCACATGGACTGTAGCCCGCCAGGCTCCTCTGTCCATGGGATTTCCCAGGCAAGAATATTGAAAAGGGTTGCCACGTCCTTCTCCATGGGATCTTCCAGACCCAGGAATCGAACCTCTATCTCCCGCACTGCAGGCAGATTCTTTACCACTGAGTCACCTGGGAAGCCCAAGGGAACTGTAAATAATGCTAAATTGAGTTTTGCCTTAAATATCAGTAAGGATCCATATATAGGTCTTTAGTTTCTTTAGGTAGATATATTCCTAAGTATTTTATTCTTTTCATTGCAATGGTGAATGGAATTGTTTCCTTAATTTCTTTTCTACTTTCTCATTATTCGTGTATAGGAATGCAAGGGATTTCTGTGTGTTGATTTTATATCCTGCAACTTTACTATATTCATTGATGATCTCTAGTAATTTTCTGGTGGAGTCTTTAGGGTTTTCCATGTAGAGGATCATGTCATCTGCAAACAGTGAGAGTTTTACTTCTTCTTTTCCAATTTGGATTCCTTTTATTTCTTTTTCTGCTCTGATTGCTGTGGCCAAAACTTCCAGAACTATGTTGAATAGTAGCGGTGAAAGTGGACACCCTTGTCTTGTTCCTGACTTTAGGGGAAATGCTTTCAATTTTTCACCATTGAGGATAAGAAACTAAAGACCTATATATAGAAAACTATAAAACACTGATGAAAGAAATCAAAGAGGACACTAATAGATGGAGAAATATACCATGTTCATGGATTGGAAGAATCAATATAGTGAAAATGAGTATACTACCCAAAGCAATTTACAAATTCAATGCAATCCCTATCAAGCTACCAGGCACATTTTTCACAGAACTAGAACAAATAATTTCAAGATTTGTATGGAAATACAAAAAACCTCGAATAGCCAAAGCAATCTTGAGAAAGAAGAATGGAACTGGAGGAATCAACTTGCCTGACTTCAGGCTCTACTACAAAGCCACAGTCATCAAGACAGTATGGTACTGGCACAAAGACAGACATATAGATCAATGGAACAAAATAGAAAGCCCAGAGATAAATCCACACACATATGGACACCTTATCTTTGACAAAGGAGGCAAGAATATACAATGGAGTAAAGACAATCTCTTTAACAAGTGGTGCTGGGAAAACTGGCCAACCACTTGTAAAAGAATGAAACTAGATCACTTTCTAACACCGCACACAAAAATAAACTCAAAATGGATTAAAGATCTAAATGTAAGATCAGAAACTATAAAACTCCTAGAGGAGAACATAGGCAAAACACTCTCAGACATAAATCACAGCAGGATCCTCTATGATCCACCTCCCAGAATGCTGGAAATAAAAGCAAAAATAAACAAATGGGATCTAATTAAAATTAAAAGCTTCTGCACAACAAAGGAAAATATAAGCAAGGTGAAAAGACAGCCTTCTGAATGGGAGAAAATAATAGCAAATGAAGCAACTGACAAACAACTAATCTCAAAAATATACAAGCAACTTCTGCAGCTCAACTCCAGAAAAATAAACGACCCAATCAAAAAATGGGCCAAAGAACTAAATAGACATTTCTCCAAAGAAGACATACGGATGGCTAACAAACACATGAAAAGATGCTCAACATCACTCATTATTAGAGAAATGCAAATCAAAACCACAATGAGGTACCACTTCACACCAGTCAGAATGGCTGCGATCCAAAAATCTGCAAGCAATAAATGCTGGAGAGGGTGTGGAGAAAAGGGAACCCTCCTACACTGTTGGTGGGAATGCAAACTAGTACAGCCACTATGGAGAACAGTGTGGAGATTCCTTAAAAATTGCAAATAGAACTACCTTATGACCCAGCAATCCCACTTCTGGGCATACACACCGAGGAAACCAGAATTGAAAGAGACACATGTACCCCAATGTTCATCGCAGCACTGTTTATAATAGCCAGGACATGGAAACAACCTAGATGTCCATCAGCAGATGAATGGATAAGAAAGCTGTGGTACATATACACAATGGAGTATTACTCAGCCGTTAAAAAGAATTCATTTGAATCAGTTCTGATGAGATGGATGAAACTGGAGCTGATTATACAGAGTGAAGTAAGCCAGAAAGAAAAACACCAATACAGTATACTAACACATATATATGGAATTTAGGAAGATGGCAATGACGACCCTGTATGCAAGACAGGGAAAGAGACACAGATGTGTATAATGGACTTTTGGACTCAGAGGGAGAGGGAGAGGGTGGGATGATTTGGGAGAATGACATTCTAACATGTATACTATCATGTGAATTGAATCGCCAGTCTATGTCTGACGCAGGATGCAGCATGCTTGGGGCTGGTGCATGGGGATGACCCAGAAAGATGTTATGGGGAGGGAGGTGGGAGGGGGGTTCATGTTTGGGAATGCATGTAAGAATTAAAGATTTTAAAATTTAAAAAATAAAAAACTAAAAAATAAAAAAAAATAAAAATAAAAATAAAAAATAAAAAATAAAACAAAAAACAAAAACAAACAAACAAACAAAAAAATATCAGTAAGGATCCAATTAGCAGGTAATAGCAATTACATAAAAAACCTAAGTTGACTAAAACTTGAGAATTGAATTCTTTTAAAATATATATATTAGCATAAAATTCAGCTGAATCAAATAACTCATCAAGCAGGAGAAAGTTAAGGAGTTAAAAGAACCAGTGGTAGATACTGGGCATAAAATTAGATACCGTTTGATAATCCAAAAGAATATATATTTTTAAATTTTCTGAATACATGAGACATTTATTGAGTGTCTACTATGTAAGGAATTATATGTATGTTTATTTTATGTTAAGTCTAACTTCTCAAAGGTTCATCTCCATTTCACATATAAGAAAACTGGGAGAACTGAGATTCAACCTTCATCAACTTATTCCCAAAGTTCTTTTTCATCATTAACATTTTCCTATTGCAAGCTCTAGTATATACAGCATTGTACAGGGATAATCAGAAAATACCATTTCACTTCACTTAAGACAGGGACACATTCAGTAGTAAATAAGAGAACTTTAAAAAGGATTCCTGAATGAAAAATAAAACAAACAAAAATAATTGAACATTTTTTCTAGGTCACAGCTAAGAAAGCTGGAGAAGGCAGTGGCACCCCACTCCAGTACTCTTGCCTGGAAAATCCCATGGACAGAGGAGCCTGGTAGGCTGGAGTTCACGGGGTCGCTAAGAGTTGGACACGACTGAACGACTTCAGTTTTACTTTTCACTTTCATGCACTGGAGAAGGAAATGGCAACCTGTTCCAGTGTCCTTGCCTAGAGAATCCCAGAGACGGGGGAGCCTGGTGGGCTGCTGTCTATGGGGTCGCACAGAGTCGGACGCGACTGAAGCGACTTAGCAGCAGCAGCTAAGAAAGCAATAGTATGAAAAAATAAAAAAATATTGACCTACAACAAGAAGGAAATATTTATAAACTAAAATTAAGATCAGATTAATTTATACCAGAGAGCAAAGAAAAACACTACCTGCCAACAAACTTGTAAAAAGTAGCTTCCCTTTACTGTGGCATTTAGAAGCAGATTGATGAATGAATGAGTGCATGGATGAATGAATGAACAAAGATACTTTAGCCTGCATTGTTGAAAATATCCTTGAAGTGGCAGAATAAGGGCTAGAAGGAAAAACTCAGAGATGAATTTAGAATCATTACTTTTTTCTTCCTCTGCCAAGAATTTTATGTTTCTCAAGTGATTCTGTGTTACCTTTTCAGCAAAGTAAATGAGGTTTTAATTGGTTCCTTTCCTTGAACTAGAAGATAGGCTCAGGTATCGCTATCAGTGGGAACTTCTTCACCAGTATTTTATATGAACTTGGACGCTATCTCTATAGTATTTTCAGCCTTCACATTTTTAATTTTTGTCAGGCAGTACTGTAACAAGATCCCCTAAGTCAATGTGTTACCTGAAAGAAAAAAAAAAAAAACTGAAATAAAAGAAGCATCCATATAAAGTAAACAAGTTAGAAAGGCTCATTTTTCATGTGTTAACTAGCCTCCACACAACTGTTGGCTGTGACAACAAATGATTTAATGAGTCCAATTTAAAATGGCCTTGTCTGTGCGAGATAGATGTCTTGGAAAATACTTTTTAAAAATCTCACAGCTATAGCAAAGTCTGCTTCGATATGCCCCGAGAAAATATCTGCACAGCAGTTCTATTTTTTTTCCCACTGAATTTCGTATAGGCCAGATATCAAACCAGTAACAAGAAGAAGCATAATATTTACATTGTATATGTGAACATTCCTAATAGCAACTGTTAATATAATGTTTCAGGAATATCCACTCAAGAAACCATAAAGGTTTAACAACTGTGTAGAAAAGTGATTAGTCAACAAGAGTCTTTCTGAACTACATGTTCATCTTCTTTTCAATCATTTAAACAGCCCATCAGAGTGATGCTTTGTTAGTAAAGAAGGGTAATAAGGAATGTGATGGGTATACTGGGCAATGACAGGAAGGAGACTCATCTCCAGGCTTGGGTACTATCTATACTATGGCATTTGATTTTAGAAAGCTTGCAAATGTATTTGATTGAAGAGATGAAATCTTCCCAAATCTGTTTCCTGAGTTCAGAAATACATATCTTCCTCCTCATGTACATTTCTTAGGTATTTTAAGATTTATGAGCAGGTTAAAAGTGTTACCTCTGAATTCACATGATGCTCCCTTTCATATAAAAAAACACCTCAGCTTTGGCAATAGATAAAACACATTATACAGCACATGAGAAGGTCAGGTAAATTCAATTTTGTCAAATGACCTGCCTCAGCTCAAACCTCAGTGTCTTGTTTTGTTCTTAGAACAGGAATAAATCTAAATTTGATTAGTTTAAATGTGTTTCTTTATACTTTAAATGTCTGGATAGGGTATTATCTAGAATTAAGCATCAAAAATAATATTGACTAGGACTTCCCTGGTAGTCCAGAGGTTAATACTCTGCACTTCCGCTGCAGGGGGCGCAGATTTGATCCCTGGTCTGAGAAGTTCCACATGCCCCGTGGTTTGCTAAAAAAAAAAAAAAAAAAAAAAAAACAGAAAAGAAATTAAAAAGATAATAGTAATATTGACTAAAGTTTACTTAAAATGTTTTAAGAGTCCAGGAATAAGAGACATGAACATCAATACTGAAAGATTTATATGTTGAGAGCAGATGTGATTCAGAGCCAGTCACATGATAAAATTATTCAAGAAGTCAAGGAAAGAAGAGGCAGCAGTGTCAAAATATTTTCACATGAAAAAAGTAATTAACATACACTGCATAAATTAAAGCAATATAGACAAACAGATGTAGCCATAATACAAAAACCTTTTCAAACCAAATTTTAGTTTAAATAAATACGGTTTATGCAAGGAGAAAATCTTAAACTACCTATTTACCAAAGCTATACATATGTGTCTTTCCTGACTTCTGCAACAATCACTAGGAAACCAACAGGAAAGCGAAAAGGTGGAACAAATGCTACCAGGAAGACTAAGCAAATTGCCAACTGTCTAGTCTGTACAGGGCATTAACTTCACCATGCTGAGCTCTTGTTTGTGGTCCAAATCTCAGACCAGCATTGCAGCAGGCTATTCTTTGCCTGGAATTGGTAGAAAACAAATTTCAAAATGTCAAATGCTGTGTGCTATTTTCTCACTCCATATTTGTCTCTTCAGACTGGAATTTTTTTGTTTGTTTAAGAAAAAGAAATTTAATCTACCAGAAAAAAAACAAATGTTTTTGTTTGGATAACTATGAAAATATCCTCAATCCTCAATAATATCCTCAATAAGATATATGATGCATAAGCCCCAAAATAGTTCTGTCATATTTGAAATGGAAATAGAATTCTAACCCTCAATTATGTGCATTCATTTATCATGATAAAAATAAGTCATTAATAACTGATACTTTCTAAGTTTTAGTCCAGCATCTTTGACAGGATCAAATAATATACGTTGACCCATACTTTGTTCTCTTTAGCATGCAACCTCCCCCTTCTACTTTCATTCTCTCTTCTGTCATCTTCTCTGATTTCTCATTTTAACAATATTATATAAATTGCCTAATAGCATGAATCTCTTGTGGAGAAGGCAATGGCACCCCACTCCAGTACTCTTGCCTGGAATATCCCATGGACAGAGGAACCTGGTAGGCTATAGTCCATGGAGTCGCGAAGAGTTGGACACGACTGAGCAACTTCACTTTCATGCATTGGAGAAGGCAATGGCAACCCACTCCAGTGTTCTTGCCTATAGAATCCCAGGGATGAGGGAGCCTGGTGGGCTGCCGTCTATGGGGTCGCACAGAGTCGGACACGACTGAAGCGACTTAGCAGCAGCAGCATGAATCTCTTGTGGAGAATCTCTTTTTCCTTGAGTTTTTGTTTCATCTAAGTTTTGATTTGTCTTATGCATTTTCCTTTTTTTAAAAAAAAAAAAGGTTTTTTTTAAGTTGCTTAGATAGCAGTACCAAGTCACTTCTTTCATCTGTTCATCTTCGGTGGTTTTATTCCAGTTCTCTAATTTATCCTTTATCTTCTATAGTAAGTGAATTTTTGATTGCTTCTTTTAATATCAGAAATCAGTTTGTCTCCTCTTCTAAACTACCTATAGTTTGAGGTGTTACAGTGTTTTATGTTCCATGTGCATTTTCTATAACCTAAGGACACAGTAGTATGGATGAGGTGAAAAGATCAAAGTTGGCATGAACTAAGCTGCAGTCTCTTCTGTAATCCCTCGGTTCTCCTCTTCCAGAATTTGTTAAATGTACTGTACTGGAGCTAAATTACTCTAATTGTAGAAAACATGCCATTCCCCTAGAGAATAGTCTTAGACTTCCTGTTCATCTTTAAAATCAATATTAGAGTTGCTTTTCTCCAATATCCATTCTCTTTTCATAGTAATAAAACTCCTGATATTAAGGTGTGCTCTTGCTGATCAGAAGAAAAACTACATTTCTGTACCTGCCTTGCTTTTGAGTATAGTTATTAATCTTTGGCTGGTGGGATGCAAGGAAAGTATATGAAATCTTTCAAGAACCTTCCTTCAGAGACAACTTGTTCTTTCCTCCATCCCACTGCTTAGACCTCTTACAAGAAGTCAAGCCAGCAAACAGTGGTGCATCAAGAGGAAAGAAGCCTCAGATCACCCATACACAATGGCATAACCAGGGCTACCTAGTGCAACATTTAAGTGTGAAAATAATACAAAAACATCTAGAATAGCTATTAGTTCCCATTTTCTGTCATTTACATCGTTTGACCTTAACAATACAACTTCAGGAAAAAAAAAATCAACACTTGTTCATTTCCATGGTTTCATATAGTGAATCAACCAGTTTGAGAAAGGAAGACCTAAGAATATGCTACTAAGTTTTACTTTCTCAAGATATGAAAGAAAGAACTAATGCGAATTCTCAGGACTTTGTTAACATTCTCAAATGTGTTCTCAGTACTGAAGACAGGACTGCCCCTATGGAAATCTTCATTTCCATGGCTGCTGCCTTTCTGAAATGTCTATTACTGTACTATTTCCATTTTTTCTTGATGGTAGTTAATTACTAGAATTTTTGGTTGAGTTTTTGTTCATGTTTTTATTTTTCCCTTTCTATTTTTGGTTTGTAATATTAGAGATCCTGTGATATAGCTCAATTCTACATCTCCCCAAAGCCCAAGGTTCCATTTTTGTAGCTTTTGGGGAACTTGTTTACCTTTTATCTGGGCCTAGTGAGAGCTATGTTGTAGGGAAACACATTTTTTGAAAATGGGAATCAGGGCATGTGACCCCTTGGATGGTTCACTTTAGGTACCAATGTAACTGGACCACCTGGGGGTGCCCAGATATTTGGTCAAACGTTATTTTGGGTATGTCTGAGAGGGCACTTCTGAGTGGTATAAACATTTGTAGCCTGGGTTAAGCAGATTTCCCTCTCTAATGTTGGTGGGCTTCATCCAATAAGTTGAAGGCCTGACTAAAATGAAAAGACTGACTCTCTTTGAATGGGAAGAAACTCTTCCTAACTAACCGCTTTCAAGGTGGGACATCACTTTCTTCCTAAATTCAAACTTAAACATTTGCTTTTCCTGTGTCCTGAGGCTGCCGACATTTGGTCTGGAACTATACCATTGGTTCCCCTGAGTCCCCAGCTTACTAACTTCAGATTTTGGGACTTTTCAGGCTCCATAGTGCATGATCCAATTCCTTATAGTAAATGCATATATTTGGAATATATATATATACACACACATATATATATTCGCTATTGATTCTGTTTCTCTGGAAAACCCTAATACAGTTTCCAGCACTTCTCTTCACTCCAAACAAAACAGTGATTCCAATGAATAAGTGAGTATAACCTCCAAGCAAAGCCTGGCTATGGATAGACATATCTTGGGACCAAGAAACAAAACCTATTACAGTATTTTACATGATGAGGTCACAGCCAGGCCAAGGCTTAGACTCATACATGTCTGTCATATGGAGTTAGATGACATCCTACACATTTTTTTGACTGATTTACATGGGGGTTGATTTACAACATGATGAGAGGAATTCAGATTTACAGACATAGACAATTTTTCTGGACTAGATTGGAAAGGGAGAAAGTAAGATTGCCAGATGGCACAGAAAGCTGGCAAAGATCTTGAGAAAGAATTCATACCAAGAGAAGAAAGAATCTGGAATGGCAGTTTCACAACAGGGTTTGAGGATCAGATGACAGCAAATATATAGTGAGGCAGCTGATAAAGAAATCTCATCCCAATCTGGCTACCTTTTTGGCAATGTACACTCCACACAGATAAAGGATCAGGATCATGAGTTTGAGACTAGAAAGTGAACCTCTCCCTAAGTAGCTTAACATTTCAGGATTCAAACCACCCCCAAACTATCCAACTGAGCATTAGGTATACTCAGCCACTCAGTCGTGTCCGAACATTTACAACCTCCTGGACAGTAGCCCACCAGGCTCCTCTGTCCATGGGATTTCCAGCAAGAAATTTCCAGCAATTTCCAGTATTCCAACAAGAATACTGGAGTGAGTTGTCATTCCCCCCTCCAGGGGATCTTCCCAACCCAGGGATTGAGCCTGTGTCTCCTCCATTAGTAGAAGGATTCTTTATCACTGAGTTACCTGGGAAGCTTCAACTGAGTATGCTATACATATTTTTTTGCTCTCACAGGAGACTGCCAAATTTTATAGCAGAGCATCAGAACTGGAGTGAATCAGCAGGGGCCTGAGTGAATGCAGAAGTACAAACGAAATGACATGATAGAAGCCTGTATTAATTCATGAACTTATGTAAGAAACTCTTCTGGATTCCCAAAGATATTTGCAGAATGGTGGGACTGTGAAAGTATTGGAACACTTGAATCAGCTTTAGAAGTGAAAATCTTCAGTTCAGTCGCTCACTCGTGTCCAAATCCTTGTGACCCCATGGACTAAAGCACGCCAGGCTTTCCTGTCCGTCACCAACTCCAGGACGTTACTCAAACTCATGTCCATAGAGTTGGTGATGCTATCCAACCATCTCATCCTCTGTCATCCCCTTCTCCTCCCACCTTCAATCTTTCCCATTATCAGGGTCTTTTCAAATGAGTAAGTTCCTTCTCATCAGGTGGCCAAAGTATTGGAGTTTCAGCTTCCAATGAATATTCAGGACTGATTTCCTTGAGGATTTAGTTGGATCTCCTTGCAGTCCAAGAGACTCTGAAGAGTTTTCTCCAACACCACAGTTCAAAAGCATCAGTTCTTCAGTGCTCAGCTCTCTTTATAGTCCAACTCTCACATCCATACATGACTACGGGAAAAACCACAGCTTTGATTATACAGACCTTTGTCGGCAAAGTACTGTCTCTGGTTTTTAATATGCTGTCTAGGTTGGTCATAACTTTTCTTCCAAGGAGTAAGCATCTTTTAATCTTATGGCTGCAGTCACCATCTGCTGTGATTTTGGAGCCCCCCAAAATAAATTCTGTCACTGTTTCCACTGTTTCCCCATCTATTTGCCATGAAGTGATGGGACCAAATGCCATGATCTCAGTTTCCTGAATGTTGAGTTTTAAGCCAACTTTTTCACTCTCCTCTTTCACTTTCATCAAGAGGCTGTTTAGTTCCTCTTCACTTTCTGTCATAATGGTGGTGTCATCTGCATATTCGAGGTTATTGATATTTCTCCCGGCAATCTTGATTCCAGCTTCTGCTTCATCCAGCCCAGCGTTTCTCATGATGTACTCTGCATATAAAAGTTAAATAAGCAGGGTGACAAAATACAGAGTGAAAATCTTGGGTACTGCTAAATTGACCACATTCATACCCAAAGATTAGTGAGATTTTGGAATGTTTGGGGGATAATATGCTTCTTCTGGACCTCCCACAGTACTGTCTTAGACACAAAAATCAACCTGCGTTGTTCTACTTTCTCTATAAGAGAAGAATCTGGAGATTTAAGATTCAAAAGAATTTATACTTCATATCTTAGTCTACTTGATCATACTCTTATGATTAACATTCTAATTAAGATGGAGACATTTTTAAGATTCAGGGAGTGTTTTCTCAAATTTAACTTCTGCAATGCATAGTTCTATCCCAAGCCTTTTAAGAAACTTGATGGGAATTATAGTAAAAGATTTTGAGAAAATTTTTCTCTTCTTTTTCTCATCTCAGTCTACCACGTTCCGCTTGCCATTGGAAATGTCCTTATCAAATTTGCTTTCTTACATTTTGGCACACAATAGTGGACAATGACGGAGATTTTAGGTCCTCAAAGGAAAGATGCACAGTGGTATTAAACCCCTTTCCTCCTTCAGCATTTAAAGCCAGAAGTGCCTAATTTGTTTCAGTTTTGCTTGTTGACACTGATCAATCAATAAATGTCTTTTAGACACCAATGTGACTAGCACTGGGCTTCTGGGAACTTAGTGGTAAACTAGACAGACCCCGTCCCTTTTCTTGTGGAGCTTGCAAGCTGGTGAAGGATAAACACACAGAAGTACAAGTTCACAGAAAGCTATAATACAATGTGCAAAAGAAATAAAAATACTATAGAAGTAGAGTATAGTGTAGTAACATATAATATAGGAGTTAAAAGCATGAGCCCTAGAGTCAGACTGCTTTTGCTTCAAACTTTAACTTTGCTATTCGCATATTATCTTTGTAATCTGTCATGTGAATAAAATATAAGCATAAACACATACACTAGGTGCTAAATTCTTGGCTACCATCATTAGCTCTACATTTTCTCTGGAGTTGTCTGTTTTCATATTGCTATTATGTGTGTATTGTCTCTTCCATGTATTGTTCTAATTGTTATTCTTCTTTGTGTGTTAGTCTCTCAGTCATGTCTGATTCTTTGTGACCCCCACGGACTGTAGCCCACCAGGTTTCTCTGTCCATGGAATTCTCCAGGCAAGAATACTGGAGTGGATTGCCATTCCCTTCTCCAGAGGAACTTCCCAACCCAGGAATCGAACCCTGGTCTCCTGAATAGCAGGCAGATTCTTTACCATTTGAGCTACAGGGAAGTCTGTTATTATTCTTATTATTTATTTAAATGACCAGTACCACCTGACATCTCTTCTTCTAGCAGCATGCATTAATTTTTCTGGGATTTTATTTCAATCTTCTTTTTAAAGTTCTAGGGTAGAGATTCCCTGAACATGTTACTCACCAGCAATCTATTGCCTGATAATCTGAAGAGGCAAAGTGTTGTTGTTGATCTTGTTCCTTCTAAAAGTGAATCAATTGCAATCATTATCCATTCACCCAGGCCCAGTGCCTCCCTTCCCTGTTTTCCTATCAGAGTCCTGTTATGCCCTCAGAAAGACTCATGGCAGATTCTTTGCTACTTTTAACCAGTTCAGTGATAGTACCACCAGAAGGGTAACTGTCACTAGGATCTCATCAAGCTTGATGGGCATTACTTGATCTTTGAACTTGTGCATCTACAGAATCAACAAACTGAAAGTACTTAGCGATGACTCACCAGATCCATTCCTAACAGTAATATATTTTCCACATAACACAAAGACCTTTTTTGTGTATTTCCTTATTTTAAAATAAAATTAATGTTCTTATTGAAACCCCTGTTAATGCATATCCCTGATGTGGGAAATCAACTAACGAGAAAAAGTGATCATGTTGTCTCTCTCTTACTGTTTGGCAGTTTTAACATGCCCAAACAGAAATCCTGGTGGGAAAGAAACTTCCTTACTGTATCTATAATTTATCAACATGGAAACATTATGGTTCTAGTCATAAAATTTGAGAGGTCAGTCTTATCTCCACAACTGTGCTCTCAAGATTTTCTAATAGAAGGAGATGTATTTCATAAGAGTAAATCTAATTACCAAAAGTTGGTAAGAGGAGAGGAGACGCAGATACAGAACATTTTGTGACAAATCACGTAAAAACTTTAAAATTGGGGAGAGTGATTATAGGGCATAGGCAGAGGAAGTAATAAAGAGGGAGGCGGCAGC
The DNA here is from genome assembly GCF_016772045.2 of Ovis aries. Classification (NCBI taxonomy): domain Eukaryota; kingdom Metazoa; phylum Chordata; class Mammalia; order Artiodactyla; family Bovidae; genus Ovis; species Ovis aries. The sequence continues at coordinate 46,993,150 of NC_056054.1, read as the reverse complement.
CTCAAAATGTTTACATGAGAGAATGAGGAGCAACAAACAGGTTAGAAGAGGGAAGGTAGAGGTCTGGTTCTGAAGCGACAAGTATGCTCCTTCATTTAGAATACATTTAATTTGGGGTCAAAGAGACCTTGGGAATGGCTGCACCTTACAAATACCTCTTTGATTTATGCACTAGGGAGGAGAGAAAAAGGTCATGAAAGCATAAATATGATCTGCACCAAGATATGTATTATGACAGAGCAGACCATAAAGTTAACAAACATAACATAGCCTTTCCCTACACTGGAATACTCTATCTTGGAAAGTATACTATTACTACTGAAGGTAACAAAATGTTCAATCTATTTACAAGGATTGGCATGAGTTCCAGCCTCCATTCTCATCCTGTGCTCATTCTTAGGCCGTTTTTAAAGACCATTCAAATGAAAACCAACAATTCAGCAAATATTTCGTAAGCATATCTACATTTTCCTAGATCACAAAAGCCCAATTCATGCAGCACTATTACTATAATTGGCTTGCTACACACCTATATCTTTCTCTCTAGACTGTGAACTGTACAAAATTGGAGACAATTTCTTGGTATCATTAGTAATGATAATAATAGCTAACATTAGTTTTTATTACCTATTTTTTGCCAGGCACTCTGTATTTAACGTTCTTAACAACCTATAGAGTATTTATTCTTTCACTTATGCATACAATTCTATTTTGGGAGTACCTGATTGGGTTGAGTACTGTGCCAGACATTGTAACTAGATTAGCAAATAGCACACAGTTCAATTCAGTCGCTCAGTCGTGTCAAGCAGGCTCAAATTTAATGACGCTTACCTTCTGGTAGGGGAAATAGGCTATCAATAAGAAACAATCAGACCCCCTAAAAAGTGAAGATATTGGCAAAGAATATCTATTAAGATAAATGAGGTCAGAGAGAATGACTGGATGATGAGGGAGATGGTAAGCAGAGGGCTACTTTAGATAAAGGGTTGGTAAAGTCTTCTGAGAGAAAGTGATGTTGAGGTCAACAAGGAAATGAGACATCATGTGACAATGCGAAAGGCTAAAATGGAAAGTCACTCATCTTGCTTGAAAGACAGAAAGTAGTCCCCTCAAAGCAAGCAAGTGAGTGGTCAGAATGGTATGGATGGGTAGGGAGGAGTCAGATCTTGTAGGTCTTGGCTTTAGGCCATTGTAAGTAAACTGAATTTCATTCTAGAGCAATAGAAAGCACCAACACATTTATCTCCATTTAATCAATTTATAGTTGAAGTTTGATGTCAAAGACATTAGTTCTGGATCACGATTCTGGCCCAGTACACAGAACATCAGCCATCATCATCATCCCCCCCCCCCCCATAATCATATTGTCACCATTATTTTACAGATAAGGAACTCAAGGCCTTTAAACTCTGAGAAACTTGCCCAGTGTCACAGCCAGTGAGGAGAAGGGATAGCATTTGAATTCAGGTTCTCTAATTCCAGAACTAAGGTGCTTTACCTCATCACCTATAGTTTCTAGCAGGTAGTAGACATTTAACAATTATTTCACGAAAAATAAATAGAACAATAAGTATACAACATTGTACTTGACTCTGAAGCAAACTGACAAATGAGTAAAATAGAGACCCAACTGTTAAAGTGCCTAAAATGGGGATAAAGTAGGGATTACAGATTAATCAAATGTACAGATGACCATACTACAAGGCAGATTTTTGTTTCTTATTTTTAGCAAATATTTTTTGGACTCCTGATATCTCTGTCTCTATGTCAAGCTCAAAACCAAGAGAAGAGAATATTGTCAATGGTAGGAACATAACTGCAATTGACAGCCACACAATGCAACTAGAAAGTAGCCCCCACTCTCTGCAACTGGAGAAGGGTCATAGGGAGCAATGAAGACTCAGCGCAGCCATAAATAAATAAATATAGATCAATCTTTTTTAAAAAAGGCTTCATGGACCTTGAAAGAGGAAGACAATTTTGGGGGGGGGGGGGGCTACACCAACTGCCAGGTGGAACTTCCCTGACCAGGGATCAAATCTGTATCCCCTATAGTTAATGCATGGAGACTTAACCCCTGGACCACCAGGGAAGTCTGAAGAAGACAATTTTGACATATGAAACTGTGAGGACAGTGTGGAGCATTCTAGACAATGATAGTGTAAAGGGAGGCACAGAAGTAAAAGAATTTAAGACCTATTCACTGAAGAGTCAATGGTTCAATTAAATCTGAAAAGAAAGTGCATGTGGCAAGAAACAGGAGAAAATCTTGAAAAGGAAGTTTGTGGCTATATTTTGAAAAAAATTATATAGTAGACAGGTCCGTTCTCCATAGAACATTCCCTAATAAACTTCAACTGAACTTCAAACAAGAAGTTAAAGAATGGAGGATTCAGGTAACCGATAAGTTCTACGTATTTAAAAGACTTGTCTTGGTACAAACAAAAGAAGAGTATTAAGGGATCACTGTGCACCCCACTCCAGTACTCTTGCCTGGAAAATCCCATGGATGGAGGAGCCTGGTGGGCTGCAGTCCATGGGGTCGCGAAGAGTCGGACACGACTGAGCGACTTCCCTTTCACTTTTCACTTTCATGCACTAGAGAAGGAAATGGCAACCCACTCCAGTGTTCTTGCCTGGAGAATCCCAGAGACGGGGGAACCTGACGGGCTGCCGTCTATGGGGTCGCACAGAGTCGTACACGTCTGAAGCGACTTAGCAGCAGCAGCAGCAGCAGCATCCATTCTTAATATCCCTTGTGTTGTTTATACAAGTTCCTTGAGAGAAGGTGAGATATTGTCTTGTTCACTGCATTACAAGATAGCACCTAAACACCTTCCACAGGTAGGTGCTCAGTAAGAATTTGTTGAATGAATATGAGAATGAATAGTATAGTGTTTTGATGAGTTTCTGCCACAAAACTTACATTTGTTTATTAGGAATGATATTTTAAGTCCCTCATCTAGTGACTTGCAATAGGGCAATATCACCCATAAAAGGTGTTTTAAAAATTATGGAGGTGTTTCTGGTAATAATAATGAATAGGAGACACCAATGATATTTAATATATGAAGGCCAAAAATGCATAAGAATATTTTACATAGCATTGTTCATGCAGGTACAGCACTTGGGCTTCCTTCATGGCTCAGATGGTAAAGAAACTGCCTGCAATGCAAAAGACCCAGGTTTGAGCCCTAGGTCAAGAAGATCCCCTGGAGAAGGGAATGACAACCCATTCCAGTATTCTTGCCTGGAAAATTCCATGGACAGAGGAGCCTGGAGGATTTTAGTCCATGGAATTGCAAAGAGTCAGACACACAAGAGCTACTAACTCTTAAATCATCTGAGTTTTATACCTAAACCCATTTTACATGTAAATACAAGTAAGTTGTATACAGTTTTATGGGAGCCTGGAAATGGATACTTCAGTTGAGCATCTGATAAGAGCTTAGCCCTTGCTGAAACCTTGATTACAGCCTTAAGAGACACTCTAAGCAGAGTATCCAACTATGGCATGCCCTGATGACTGACCCACAAAACAAAAATGTTACTCACTCAGTCGTGTCCAACCCTTTGCAACCCCATGGACTGTAGCTTACCATGCTCCCCTGTCCATGAAATCACCTGGCAAGAACGCTGGAGTGGGTTGCCATTTCCTTCTCCAGGGGAACTTCCTGACCCAGGAACTGAAATCAGGTCTCTTGCATTACAGGCAGATTCTTTACTGTCTGAGCCACCAGAGAAGTCCATAAAAGTTAAGTGATATTATATAAGTTGTTTGAAGCCACTGAGTTTGTGGTAATTTGTTATGCAACAATAGAAAACTAATACAGATAGGATAAAAAATTTACCCTGATTTGTATAGCTAGTAAGTAATGAATGTTTAAAAAAAAAAATCAAACACAGCTCTGTGTCCAGTGCCAGTGCTTTTTTCAATTATTAGAAACTTTAAGATTGGGGGGAGAAGGGAGGTTAAGATATTTCATGCCAAACAGTTTCAAGATACTAATTAAAGTGAGAAGAGGCAATACGCCAAGAGTGGGATGAACATACTGTTTGGATGCCCAGGAAAGTGGTCTAGACTGAAGATACAGATCTGAGAGTCATCATATTATAAATAGGTGTAGCCAAGAGCATGAATGAAAACACCCAGTGAGTGGTAAAGTTGTGAAGAGTGAAAATGAATACTTAAGGGATGAACAAGCATGAACTCAGAGAAGAAGGAGGAAAACTCAGAGTTGAGCAGGAAACTAGAAAAATAATACCTTAGAAGTTGAAGATACATTTTCTAAAAAAAAAAAAAAAGTCAGTGCCACATGCTAGTGAGGCAGCAGGTACAAGAAGGTTGAAAAAGACTTGTGAGATTTAACTATGAGGAAGCCATGGGTCAACAAATTGGTCTTGGAAATCTTCACACATCTTTGATCAGCATACTGAACAGGACAAGGTTTATTTACTTGTTTTTAATTAATTTATCTTTCATGTTTTTCTGAAAGCTATATCTAAAAAGCTTTTATTTTTAATATAAATTAATTTATTTTATTTTTATTTTTTTTTTTTAGTTTTTTATTTTTTAAATTTTAAAATCTTTAATTCTTACATGCATTCCCAAACATGAACCCCCCTCCCACCTCCCTCCCCATAACGTCTTTCTGGGTCATCCCCATGCACCAGCCCCAAGCATGCTGCATCCTGCGTCAGACATAGACTGGTGATTCAATTCACATGATAGTATACATGTTAGAATGTCATTCTCCCAAATCATCCCACCCTCTCCCTCTCCCTCTGAGTCCAAAAAGTCCGTTATACACATCTGTGTCTCTTTCCCTGTCTTGCATACAGGGTCGTCATTGCCATCTTCCTAAATTCCATATATATGTGTTAGTATACTGTATTGGTGTTTTTCTTTCTGGCTTACTTCACTCAGTATAATCGGCTCCAGTTTCATCCATCTCATCAGAACTGATTCAAATGAATTCTTTTTAACGGCTGAGTAATACTCCATTGTGTATATGTACCACAGCTTTCTTATCCATTCATCTGCTGATGGACATCTAGGTTGTTTCCATGTCCTGGCTATTATAAACAGTGCTGCGATGAACATTGGGGTACATGTGTCTCTTTCAATTCTGGTTTCCTCGGTGTGTATGCCCAGAAGTGGGATTGCTGGGTCATAAGGTAGTTCTATTTGCAATTTTTTAAGGAATCTCCACACTGTTCTCCATAGTGGCTGTACTAGTTTGCATTCCCACCAACAGTGTAGGAGGGTTCCCTTTTCTCCACACCCTCGCCAGCATTTATTGCTTGCAGATTTTTGGATCGCAGCCATTCTGACTGGTGTGAAGTGGAGGTTAATTACTTTACAATATTGTACTGGTTTTGCCATACATCACCATGAATCCGCCACAGGTATACATAGAATGACGCAAGATACATTACTGCGGTGCTCTGTATAGATGAACATAGATCGGTTCATTTCAGTTTAGCTCCATAACCATCACTGAACATCTATAAGTCAAATAAACTACCTCAGCACAGTTGGGCAGATTCACTCAACTACACCTCATTCCACTCACATTTTTCCAGCTTAGTGAAAATAATATGGAGGCACTTTATCAAAACTTTTGCTGAATTTAAGACAAGATATATGTACATATTTCCCCTGATCAATATCTCTACAACCAGTCTCCCATGTGGATTCTAAGACTCTGCAGAAGTCTTCTCATATGAAATTCTAATTACTTTTTATACCTATGTACAGCTGCAATGCAAGGAATTTAGCAAGATTACTTAACTGCAAAATTATGCCTATCTTAATAATTTCACTGTAGCCCCCAATTTTTTCCTTCCTTTTAAATATATATTCTTGGTTCTCAAAATCTGAATAAAACTTTTCCTTAACAGCAATATAAATTTACAATTAACCATAAGCATGTTATGTCTGCTTATATATATATTTTCAACCCAATTAAGAAAATTGCTATTTTCCAGACATTTCTGGTATCAGCCTGGAGCAATGCAAACAGAGTTGTTTTGTTTTTTTTTAAGTTTTGCCTGAAGGCTGAGAATCCACTAACCTGAAAGTGATGGCCACTGATAAGGAGCAGGGCATGAGATAAAATAAAATATCCAGAATAATTGCATGCTTCCAAGTAGCATTAATTGATCATTAAGTAGAACAAATCTCCAGTGGTTCTGGAGCATGACATGTCTGTGTAACATGATTATAAAATCTAAAAGTTTAAAATATCCATGCCTAAAAACTAATCTCTTATATAGACAAATTAGTGATGACTATGACCACATTAAATGTAGATCGTACATTCAGACGAGAAATGTTTTGTTTAGAAGGCAGTATGAGAATTATCATGAATGTATGGTTTAATATGAAGGTAGTAAGAATGTGAATGTGGAAAACTACAAATTTGGCAAAGATTTAAAAATAATACCAAATCTACAACAACAAAAATCTTAGCAAGCAACTACCAAATGTATCCCGAGTCAAAATTCCATTTTCAATGCTCTATTTCATTTGTTAATGTGCTTTGAACACCTAGAACACCACCCGGCATACAATAAGTGTGAAAAAAATGGTGCTGGCAGAAGTGGGAGTTTTGGAGAGTAGCACATACTGCTGGGAAGAACAACTCCAAAATGATCAATTCAGGAAGGCATCGAAATCAACTTTCCTCCTCCATGCCAGAGAAGGCCACCTCAAAGAAGACATAGTATGTGCGGGTGGACATGGCACATCCAAAACAATTAACCTTGGAATTGGCATATGATTATGTCTCAATATATTGGTTGTCATTTTTATTGTTTTTTTTTTTTTTTTGGTGGAATTGTCTTAAATATAGGTCATTTTTTGACAGAGCCTGCTCTCCTCTCCAAGCAAAAGAGCTACAAAAAGCTTAATACAGACCCCAGCCACAAAAGTGGCCCAAGTTCAAGCTGCTATAATATCATACTTTAGAGAGAATGGCTTAAACAATATGAATCTTAAAGGAAATCAACCCTGAATATTCATTGGAAGGACTGATACTGAAGCTCCCAATACTTTGGCCACCTGATGCAATAAACCAACTCATTGGAAAAGACCCTGATGCTGAGAAAGATTGAGGGCAGGAGGAAAAGGGGGCAACAGAGGATGAGATGGTTGGATGGCATCATCAACACAATGGACATGAGTCTGAGCAAACTCTGGGAGATAGTGAAGGACAGGGAAGCCTGGTGTGCTATAGTCAATGGAATCACAAAGAGTCAAACAATTAGCAACTGGACAACAACAACAATTTGGTTTAGAATGACTGATCGCATTGTTTTAGTGTTGGAAAAACATGATTTCAGCTTTACATATTAAAGACTTTTCTAGATTATCAATAAAATCATTCATGTTATATATGTTTTTAGGATTACTGTAAAATTTGGATATACTCTATTCAGTTTCTTTTCTATGTGGGCTGTAGATTTCAAAGCATTTCCACTTTTCTTTGAATCAGTACTATTTCCCAGTTTGCTATCCATATAAAGTGTTGTGATTGCTGTGTTCTCTTCATGTAAGCAAATATTTATTCTTAAACCTCTTTCACATTATGTTCCCATAGTTCACTTCTTCATTAAGTAGATTAGAAAAAGAACCTGTGTGCGTGCTCAGTCACGTCAGTCGTGTCCAACTCTCTGCGACCACATGGACCAGGGCCCATCAGGCTCCTCTGTCCATGGGATTCTCCAGGCAAGAATACTGAAGTGGGTTGCCATTTCCTTCTTCAGTGATAAAGTATGGAGTGAATGAGTGGAGTGAAGTTGCTCAGTCGGGTTCGACTCTTTGCGACCCCATGGACTGTAGCCTACCAATTTCCCACTTGTTTTACTGAAACATTCCAAATGTTTTCAGAAGACAATTAATGGCGCACTCAAGCTCCATCAATTATTTCAATAAACTTTTTGCATATTATAACTCAGGAAAAAAAATACAAGTTGCATGTGTTTAAAATACTCTATGAGGTGAATCTGGAAAAAAACATGTTGCAAAATACTAAAGTAGTCCAAAAAATTCATTTACTGTCACAGTAGCTTTTTCTCTGATGAGACTAAGGAAATGAGCTGGCATGGCACATATTCTGCTTATTTATTAAAGTTTTTAAAGAGTGTTTGCAGCCTTTTGTCCTCACCTTTCATAACAGCTGCCTAGTCAGAAAATGTATTGCTAATATTTTTCAGCAGCTGTTTTTCACATTCTAGAACTTGTTTCATTTTTTAAAATTCAAAGTCACGACGTCAAGATGGCTTCCAATGGACAAAAAAATATTAAAAACTATTCATCGGGTCTTTGTTGTTGTTGTTAATTACTAACTAATGTTTCATATTCAGTTTAGAATATTTAAAAAGAATATTTGGTGTCTTTTCCCCTTCATTTTGTTTATCTTCTCATTTTGTACACATTTTCCCATTATTAAAGTTAATTGTCCTTAAATTGTTTCAGATATATCACATTTACTTTTTTCATTTTGACATTTCCCAACTACTCATGTAAAAATGGTCAAGTTTAACAATTTAGAGAAAGACAGTCTTTATTGTGAAAGCTGAAGGGCAAATGTCCTTCACTTAAAAATTTAATAATCCTAATTAATTTTGTTAAGCTCTTCAAAATAATACTGAATGTTCTTTCTTATCTTTTATTCAAGACATTAGTGTAGTGGCATTTGTAATTGATTTACTTTTTGGTAATCCAAGTAAATATAGATTTCTTGTGCTCTGTGGAGTCTTCATGACTTTCAAGGATTCTCATTATATACATCTGGTCTGGAAACTCATCTGTTGTAAGTAATGACTGTCTTGTTAAAAACAGCTTAAACAAAACAAGAGATATAAGCTTTTAGTCTTGGTATAGACAAGCCAGGATCTACAGCAGTTTAATCATTTACTTTTCATAATATCTCCTTGAGTTTTTTCTTTTTTTTTCTGATTTTATGTTCTATTTGCTTCTCTGTGAAGTTATTAATTTTAAGCAAATAATCTTTTTTATTAAACAATGTTGAGTGGAATTATTTCTTAATAAAGACTACAATGTTTAAAGATCATAATTACTGAACACAGTCACTTCATCAGTATGCAAAGCTGTTCCTGACCTTTGTGATCCTAAAACTCAGTTCTGTCTTGTTCCCTATCTTCAGATTTACACCTGTCTCCTAAATCACCCGCTTCCTTCCTAAGGTAACCTGTGTAAGTAGCCACCCAAAGTGTGTAAGTATTGTGTAAGTATCCCACCAAATGGGAAAAAGTATCACCATTTTCCCACAGAATCTATAAAGGAGGAACCAAGAAGGAGGCTTTGGCCTACACAACTCACAAAACACTACAGGGCATGGGCCAACACTCCAAGAAATACGATTTTCTTTGTAATCCTACTACTAAAGGCAGAAGGAATGACTTTTGTAACCAAACTATGCACAATCCAAGGAAAAATATGCGTTCGTGATGACAGTATAGTCTGAATTCTTAAAGAAGCCTACCTATCTTCCCTTGAATTATGCAAATTGCATCATTATGTAGAGTGGAGCATATTCCTCTTAATGGCTTTCTTTTAGTTCAAAAAAAAAAAAACCTTTGTGATCACAGTTCTAATAAGGACCTTATGAAATCTTTAGCTTTAGGTCTCCTACTCGCCAGAGGAGGGGGAAATCCCATTTTATTTAATCCTGACAATAGATAATTGAGTGCTTCCCTGGTGGTTTTGATGGTAAAGAATCTGCCTGCAATGTAGGAGATCCAGCTTCTATCCCTGGGTTGGAAAGACCCCCTGGAGAAGGGAATGGCTACCTACTCCAGTATTCTTGCCTGGAGAATTGCATGGAGTGAGGAGCCTGGAGGGCTACAGTCGATGGGGTCGCAAAGAGTTGGACACGATGGAGTGACTAACACACATATGCAGCTAATCAAAGTAGATATAACTTTTACCCTTACCTTTTGTCTCGCTGTATCTCACTGTTCACATGGTTTGTTGAACCCATGGTAGGCGTGAGCAGGGAAGCTGGAAGAAAACTCCAAGGAGTGGTAGGAACTGCAGACAAATTTATACTCTAACTGGCACAGCAGCCACAGCAGCAGACACGCTGTATTCTCTCCTCTCGTGGCTGACCCAGCAGACACAGCCATAAGGCAGCCATAATGCAGCCTCAAAGGTTTTTCAGCTGGAGCTTATATATGTTTATATAACAAAAGGGACCTGTGGCCGAGCAGGTACATTGTGACCACATGTGCAGTGCTATAAGTAATCTTAGCATCACATAACCATACATTTATAAAACATGGGGCTAGAATGAGAGGCCGTGGGCAAGAGCCTGATCACTGCCATCTTGGCTAATTTGCTCTTTCCCTACACCTTTCATTTGAGAGAACTAAAACTTTAAAAAGAAATATAAACTTCACAGAGTCAGTTTTTAAGTGACAAAGCAAGGAATCAAATTCAGAACTATCTAATGATAAACTTCATGCTCTCATCTGTGTTGTATGGGAGACACCTTGTACTAGCTTAGGAAGTCAGTTGTTAAATATTTAAACTTTTTTGAGTTGGTTGTTAAACAAAACCATTAGTGAAAATCAAATTATGCAGGGGTTAATAGTCAGCTGCCTGTCACTCTGGCTAAGCCATGAGAAGAACACCATGGGGAAAGAATAAAAGTGAGATACAGCAACTAAGTATAATCTAAACAAAGAGTACATCAGGCTGATTAGTTGGGATCGTCATGCCTTGCTGAGCTAAGGAGGAACATAGCGTGGACCGTGGAACACCAGGTCGCGCAAATTCAGAACGCTGCTTGAGCATGCTCTGATGTTCTTTCGATGGTCATGTGAGGACTGCTGCCCCTGGCTGTCGGATGTCCTTGGTACTGTTGCTGCTGCGGCTAAGTCGCTTCAGTCATGTCCGACTCTGTGTGACCCCACAGACGGCAGCCTACCAGGCTCCTCCATCCATGGGATTTTCCAGGCAAGAGTACTGGAGTGGGGTGCCATTGCCTTCTCTGGCACTTGGTACTAGGAGATAACATAAAAGTACAAAGAACATTAACTCTGGGACGTGACTGGGGCATGGGCACCTTATGTTATCTAAAAACCAGAAACTTTCTGCATACCAAGAGCTCAATAAAAGTGATGTGTCAGCAGGGCTCTTTATCCTACAGGTCTTAAGTCCCCCAATCCCATCTTGAAAACTTTAATTTTGTCTCTAGTTTCCTTTCTCCAAACTGTACGTCAACCACTTTCGATCCCTACAAGCTGTGCTGGGTGCAGCAAAATTATAAAAGCTAATTAATTATATAGGTAATAAGTAGCCAAAAATACATTGCTTCCTCACTAATTAACTATACTATTATCGCTGTTCCTGAATTTATGTTTTTTTTTTTAATATCTGTAAGGTGGAACACCCTATAAAATGGTTGGCTACTGCACATCTGTTCCCAACTCAAGTTCAATGATTTCAAGTTTATAACTTGAAAGTGGCCAGGATGGCATTATTTACATCATAGAAATGAGCAGTACTCCCCTTCCTACCAGAGGTGGTTATTAAATATTTATCATTACACTATTTATCTTAATGATTACACTAACCAACCCTTGAACAGTGATTATTTCTCTCTATGAAAATGCTTCACTACAACCCATGTATCAGAGAATTGATCTTATCATTGCCATGTAAGAGAGTTCCAGAAAAACATCTATTTCTGCTTTATTGACTATGCCAAAGCCTTTGACTGTGTGGATCACAAGAAACTGCGGAAAATTCTGAAAGAGATGGGAATACCAGACCACCTGACCTGCCTCTTGAGAAACCTATATGCAGGTCAGAAAGCAACAGTTAGAACTGGACATGGAACAACAGACTGGTTCCAAATAGGAAAAGGAGTACGTCAAGGCTGTATATTGTCCCCCTGCTTATTTAACTTCTATGCAGAGTACATCATGAGAAACGCTGGGCTGGAAGAAGCACAAGCTGGAATCAAGATTTCTGGGAGAAATATCAATAACCTCAAATACACAGAGGACACCACCCTTATGGCAGAAAGTGAAGAGGAACTAAACAGCCTCTTGATGAAAGTGAAAGAGGAGAGTGAAAAAGTTGGCTTAAAGCTCAACATTCAGAAAACGAAGATCATGGAATCTGGTCCCATCACTTCATGGGAAATGGATGGGGAAACAGTAGAAACAGTGTCAGACTTTATTTTGGGGGCTCCAAAATCACTGCAAATGGTGATTACAGCCATGAGATTAAAAGACAGTCACTCCTTGGAGAGAAAGTTATGACCAACCTAGATAGTATATTCAAAAGCAGAAACATTACTTTGTCAACAAAGGTCCATCTAGTTAAGGCTATGGTTTTTCCAGTGGTCATGTATGGACGTGAGAATTGGACTGTGAAGAAAGCTGAGTGCAGAAGAATTGATGCTTTTGAACTGTAGTGTTGGAGAAGACTCTCGAGAGTCTCTTGAACTGCAAGGAGATCCAACCAGTCCATTCTAAAGGAGATCAGTCCTGGGTATTCATAGGAAGGACTGATGCTGAAGCTGAAACTCCAATACTTTGGCCACCTAATGCAAAGAGTTGACTCATTGGAAAAGACTCTGATGCTGGGAGGGGTTGGGGGCAGGAGGAGAAGGGGACGACAGAGGATGAGATGGCTGGATGGCATCACTGACTAGATGGACATGAGCTTGAGTGAACTCTAGGAGTTGGTGATGGACAGGGAGGCCTGGCGTGCTATAATTCATGGGGTGGCAAAGAGTTGGACACGACTGAGCGACTGAACTGAACTGAACTGAACTGCCATGTAATCTGGCACCCTGTGGTCTAAAGAGTTAACATAATCTTAGATATTTCACATACTGTGGACTTAGAGAAGGCAATGGCGACCCACTCCAGTACTCTTGCCTGGAAAATCCCATAGGTGGAGGAGCCTGATAGGCTGCAGTCCATGGGGTCGCTAAGAGTTGGACATGACTGAGCAACTTCACTTTCACTTTTTACTTTCATGCATTGGAGAAGGAAATGGCAACCCACTCCAGCGTTCTTGCCTGGAGAATCCCAGGGACGGAGGAGCCTGGTGGGCTGCCGTCTATGGGGTCGCACAGCGACTTGGCAGCAGCAGGGTAGGTAAATAAATATTCTACTTTCTATAGTAATAGAAAAGAACAAAATCCATTCTCCTCAAACTGACAGATGCCCATGACAGTAAATGTATTACTTACATGACAAGTATCAGTGAAGTGATATATTGCTGTCCCTCTTAAATGACCTTTCTGAGCAAAGGAGTAATTTAATATCTAGAAAATGAAATGAAAAATACAAAATATAAAACTTCTTGTTTAGACTACAGACAGTAAAAGAAACATGCTGAAAGATCTTAAATCAAATCTCTGTGTGCAGAAAATTCAGATATTAAGGAAGAAATAACTCATGGAATTTTTGCCCAAAGAGCCTCTGATCCCCTAACACACACCTCCATTGATTACCCACCTTATTTCAAATCTAGTCACAAAAGTCAGAAGAGCCAAAATCTTTATCCTCAATTCCCACTTGAACTTAACAATTTATTCTGCATAAAGTCATGTGCTGACATATGCCCTGTGAAATCAAAATGAATTATTCTTCTCTATTAATACTACACAGTACTGTTGTTCAAAATTGTTATATATTTTCAGAACTTGATATATATGAAGCACTGCAACAGCCAAGTGTTTAGTAATATGTTCTAAATTTTCCTCTAAGCCATGTTTCTAGCAAACCATAGGTAAATATGAAAAGCAGAAGATAACATGAAATTAGAAAATTGCTTCATTAAGAATAATTCTGTGCCACAGTTCCTTACTTTCCAATAAAGAGCAGCTACAAAGTACAGAAAAACAACTCCGAAAATTAAAGTTTAGCAAAGGCTGTTTTTTAATTGAACTTATTGGATGACAGGTTCAATTCTGAAAATTTCATAGAACAAAAAATCAGGAATATTGTCTGGAAAAGTCATCTAGTTTACCTTATTAGGCAGGAATACATCTATACCAGTATTTTCCAAAGTTCCACAAAATGACAACAGCTGTTACATGAGAAAAAAGATTAGTCAAATAAGCTCGATTTCTTTCCTTTTTTTTTTCAATAATCCCTCCTTTCTAGGTTCTGGGAGCCACTCTGTCCCCTTGACCCATCAGGCCCTACAAAGTTAAAGCCCTTCTGTAACTAGCCCTAGGGTTTAGTACTATGTTTATCGGTGCTCCTAAATCTGTCCAAACCTTCATAATTAAACTCTTCTTAAATTATCCAATTAAGTGTCTCAACTATTTCCTGCCAGGTTCCTGACTGATAGACACATCTCAACCATTTCCTCACCAGGTGTATAGAACAACACCATTTTTTGAGTAAAAAATATGGTAGGCCACAAAAGTGAGACCATTCACATTGTCTACGTCATTTAAAGTCTAAACAAAATCAAGGGTTCAGCCTTGCTGGAAGACAAGCAAGCACCCTGATGACAGCTGTCAATGGGTGATCTTCATCAGTGGGGACAAAAAGAAATCCTAATAGCTGTTCACTCTAAGCAATGCATGCCACTCATTGGAATGGAGACTAGATGACGTGCAGAAGTAACACGTGTCTCTGGCATCTCCCAAGAAATAGTCACAGAGATGTCTGGCATGGACAGAGCGTGGTGATCTCTTGAGGCTAACATCACGCCGGTCCACAGAGCTCCTCTTTTCTTCCCTTTCCCATTGCATGGAGTCCTACCCAATCTAGGGACAAGAAAATAATATATCTGCCCAGATGTTTTTTGTTTTCCACTATGGATTTTTGAACTTAAAATGAAGAATTGCTTCTTGGAGTCTTATTTTCATTATTCCAGAACTGATGGGAAGTCTCCCAAAATATAGGAGAAGAACTATAATAAAACATGAAGTGGAAGGTAACCTATCAATATATCCCCCAATGCATTTTCTTGCCACATAAAGTTTGAAAGGTTCTAGTTCAAAATGATGGCTCCTATACATATGTTTACTTCTCCTCTCCTCCCCAAAATCCTCTTGAAATAACGCTATAAATCTATTAATGGAATACATTTATAAAGGCACTGAATGTTTAATGACAAGTAAAGATTTTAACAGATACCTGCAAAACCAAAGGCAGTAAAACTAAATCAACAAAGAAATAATAATTCAGGAGGCCAGAACTTAGATTATGCATAGGAGAAAATTGGAATAGAGATAGAAACTCTTTTCATAACAAATCAAAACCTCTTCCTGAATTTATACATAGAGAAACCAAGAGTAAGAGAAGAAAAGCTACCAGAAAGAATAGCAAACTGGCTATTGCAGGAATACGCTTCAGGCAGGCCTGAAGCCTAAAACCTGCCAATGGCGGTAGGCAAGCCTAGAAATTTACCTTTAATCTCTCCAGTCCTACGATAGCACTGAGGGATGCTTTGGGAGTGCTAACAATTACAGTATTTTCAAATGTTGGGCAGACAGGCACATAACACAAATCTCTAGAGAAAGCAGTCATAAGGGACCAACTATGTATAAAACAAGCATAAGGTTGTCAAGATGAGTGTCCTGAAGAGTCATCACCCAGATGAAGTATAGTATTAGTAGGCAGCCAATTTCATGGGCATTTGAGAGTGAGAGGGTCTTACTCATCCAGCTGAAGTGCTGCTGTGAATAGCCAATTTGTGTGCAGTAGCTTTGCCCTTTACATGCTTAAGGAAACTTGTATAGTCTGTCCTATGTTTAAACAGTATTCTGCCAATCACATAACCATCCTAATTGCAGATTGGTGTCAAGAGAAGGATTCACACACACATACACACACATGCATACCACCCCTCAAAACAACCAAACAAGACAGATCAGATTCTGAGGCCATATAGTATAGTGGTTATAAGTATAGTCTCTAGTCCCTAACTGCCTTTAGTGTTCTTCAAAATGAGGATGATACTTTAACTCTCAATACATTTAAGCTTCCTCTGAGATTGCAATGAGTTAATACACACAAAATTTCATGTGATTTATGATAAAAAAATCATTTTATTACAGCTACTTGAAAGTTTATAGATTTTTCTATAAAAGACCAGGGAGTAAATATTTTAGGTTTTGTAGGCCAAATATGATCCTGGTTGCATAGTAGTATGTGTGTGTGTGTGTGTGTGTGTGTGTGTGTATTTACAAGTCTAAAAATGTAAAAATCATGCTTAATTCACAGGCCATACAAAAGCAGCCTGCAGGCAAAATTTGGCCCATGGTCTGCAATTTGCCAGCTCCTGTTTTAAAACATCATTTCACTTTCTATTGTAGGGATAAACATCCACCCCATTCCTATTAAGAAGTGGCAATCTCACACTGAGACTCTAAATCACCTATTAAGAACATGTATGAAAAGATAAAGGAAAATTATTCCCCAAGATTTGTAGACTTAGAGAAAACATGTACATTGTCATTATCCTCATCTCACTTGGGCCTGTCCAAGAGAATCATCTCTTCTAAACAAAATTATGCCCATGAGAATAAATTGCTTATCCCCTTTAGATGAATTATTTTGACAACATTACAATTCAGTACTCTTCAGAGACATGTATCATCCTGGAAATGAACTTACAGATGTCAATTTCTCAGACATATCTATCTAAACATTTTCCTATTTAGACTGAATAGAAGGAGTTATCAAATGGATAATAGTTAGCAGAGGTAAAATATATTACACAAGGCAGTTAAAAATGAATTATAGTTAGTAAAACATCAGGAATTCTAGCATCAGGAATATAGAAAAGGAAGGAGTAGGGGGAACTGTTATATGCTGAAAACTGATACAAGAGAACATAGCAAGTTGCCCCAGGAGACTGAAAATAAGGCCAGCACTTTTGTGGGTGTGACATATGAATGAACCTGGACATATGAATGCAGGACCTCACAAGGCCCTGAAATGGCAGCATCTCTCCTAAACAAGTTCTGATGCTAATTGGACATGCAAAGCAAGAGATTATAATTTTACAAGGTCAACCTGAAAGCATTTAATTTCTTGGGAATCTCTTTGGTGGTGAAGCATTTAAAATAAACCACAAAATCTTAAGAACAAATTTCTGATTGTGGCCAAAAACAGAAAGCTCAATGCCTGGTCAACTTGGTCAAGATTTTGGCAAAACTATACTCTACATTCGTGTATCTTTTTGAGCTAAATTTACTAAGTCACAAGAATAAGGTAATTGGAGTTTATATTGGGAGAATCATTCAATGAATACAAATTAACAATTTGGGAGTATAGGCATACTATGAGTTGATATGTGATGTATACATAAATACACACACATATTAATATATTCCTTTCATATATTCATGTTCTGTATATAAAAGAAAAGATATTTGAATTGAAATTTCCTGTTGCTAAAAAATTACGACCTCTCTGTTTTTATCTTATGTGAAAATGAAAACTGTTAGAAATTGGCCACGGGGAGGGAGGAGGGAGGGGGGTTCAGGATGGGGAACACGTGTATACCTGTGGCGGATTCATGTTGATGTATGGCAAAACCAATACAATATTGTAAAGTAATTAACCTCCAACTAAAATAAATACATTTATATTTTTTAAAAAATGGGCCAAACATTTCTGGAATCATTAGTAAAAGAATTACAGAATATTTAAATAAAATTTTAAACATAATATTAAATATGTTATAATGCGATGTGCTCTTGTTTATTTCAGTTGAGTCTTGTGGAACCAGGGAGTGTTACTTGCATAAATTGTTCCACTTGAAATTTTGGGGTTTGAAAACATTCTGATGATTCTTGGCATTTCCTGAGATGTACTATCTGACATTCTCTAACTGAAATCTTAGACTGATACAATAACATTGAGCTAATAATTATTTGTATATACCATTTGTAACTCAAAAGCAAAACTATCTGACACAAAAGATGTGTACTGACTGAAGTTTCCATAGAAGTAAAAAGTTAAAGGTTACTCTTAGGCAGAATCTCAAAGACATCCTTTATTGCTGGTGTCTTCTGTTTACAATTCTACTTAAAATATTAGATGTCATCTGCCTTTGTTGTTCAGTTGCTCAGTTATGTCAGCAACTTTGTGACCCTATGGACTGTAGCACACCAGGCTCTTCTGTCCCCCACTGTTGCCTGGAGTTTGCTCAAATTCATGTCCATTGAGTCAGTGATGCTGCCTAACCCTCTCGTCCTCTGCCCCCTCTTTATCCTTTTACCTTCAATCTTTCCCAGCATTGGGATCTGCCTATACCTTCTTTATAATTTTTCAGGAAAAAAGGTAGAATATTTTTACTTCTCAGAGAGTCTGTCCTCTAAAATGCTAAAAGGGGAATGGTTTAGGGTAGTACATTCTAAGGTACTTGAGGAAGGGAATAAAAATAGAATAAGAAAGGACTTATAAAAATAAGACAAAATGTAGCTTGGTATGACAATATGCTACATTAAAACTGCTGGAAAAGAAGAAATTAGATTTTAAAAATCTCATATTAGGGCTAATATGGAAACTTTGTTTAAAAATATCATAAAATTATCTTTAAAAAGAAAAAAATATATTTTCTGCTCTGTACCTCAGGTGGCTTCATTGACAGGCTGTATCTCCAACCCTTATACAAAATACTAAAATTGCTATGTTGAGCCCCTGACTTGGTCTTTATTGTTATTTCTGAACAAAAACAACTAGGGTCTTGTGGAGAGTGTGGCATATTAAAAGTAGATATGGTGATAGAGAGAGTCAATAGTCTCAGGATGAGACTGAAACATCCCACTGAAGTTAGAAACAAGGACTCTTACTTTCCTTTTCGTGCCTTCCTGTGCCATTTACATGATGGTCACTGTGTCTGCATACATGCACGTGTATAGATATAAACAAATAAATAAAACATAGTGAAAGTGTTAATTGCTCAGTTGTATCTGGCTGTTTGTGACTCCATGAACGGTAGCCTGCCAGGCTCCTCTGTCCACGGGATTTTCCAGGTAAGAATACTGGAGTAGATAGCCATTCCCTTCTCCAGGGAATCTCCCGACCCAGGGATCAAAGCTGTGTATCCTGCATTGCAGGCAGATTCTTTACTGTCTAAGCTAATGTAGATACTATTATACAAGTCAAGTCCACATTATAAAATAACAGGGTGAACGCACTGCTACCTTTATATACCATGCCTTCTCACAGAATGGCAGTATGAAAGTTATTTAACAAAAAACACCATGAAAAATGTTATCAATGGCCAACATATGGATTGAAATTTTCTCCTTCCCCAAATGACTATTATCCACTCATCTAATGGTCTTTGGCTTATTCCTGATGCTCAGAGAAAGCTACATGGGCATCATCAGTATGCCCTCCTTCTCTATTCTTTTCAGGTCCATAAGTTTCCTGCTACTCTGGTACACATGAATAGTTCTGCAGTTTCTGGTATATCCTCAACTATCATATTGCCTCCTTTAAAAGTTCACACACAGAATACTCATAATTTTGCCCACTAGGAAAGTGAAAGAATCTTGGAGTTGTCATTTCTACTGGTAGGCTTGTAGAGCAATTCACTGTTTTTTGTTTAAGTCATGATTTGTAGCATTTGCTTCTTGCTATGCTGTAAATATCAATAACCTCAGATATGCAGGTGACACCACCCTTATGGCAGAAAGTGAAGAAGAACTAAAGAGCCTCTTATTGAAAGTGAAAAGGGAGAGTGAAAAAGTTGGCTTAAAGCTCAACATTCAGAAAACTAAGATTATGGTATCTGGTCCCATCACTTCATGGCAAATAGATGGGGAAACAGTGGAAACAGTGGCTAACTTTATTTTGCTGCTGCTGCTGCTGCTAAGTCGCTTCAGTCATGTTGGACTCTGTGCGACCCCATAGAGGGCAGCCCACCAGGCTCTGCCGTCCCTGGGATTCTCCAGGCAAGGACACTGGAGTGGGTTGCCATTTCCTTCTCCAATGCATGAAAGTGAAGTCGCTCAGTCATGTCCGACTCTTAGCGACCCCATGGACTGCAGCCTACCAGGCTCCTCTGTCCATGGGATTTTCCAGGCAAGAGTACTGGAGTGGGGTGCCATTGCCTCCTCCAACTTTATTTTGGAGGGCTCCAAAATCACTGCAGATGGTGATTGCAGCCATGAAATTTAAAAGACACTTACTCCTTGGAAGGAAAGTTATGACCAACCTAGACAGCATATTAAAAAGCAGAGACATTACTTTGTCAATAATGGTCCATCTAGTCAAGGCTATGGTTTTTCCAGTAGTCATGTATGGATGTGAGATTTGGACTATAAAGAAAGCTGAGCATTAAAGAATTGATGCTTTTGAACTGTGGTGTTGGAGAAGACTCTTGAGAGTCCCTTGGACTGCAAGGAGATCCAACCAGTCCATCCTAAAGGAGATCAGTTCTGGGTGTTCATTGGAAGCACTGATGCTAAAGCTGAAACTCCAATACTTTGGCCACCTGATGTGAAGATTTGACTCATTGAAAAAATACCCTGATGCTGGGAAAGATTGAGAGCAGAAGGAAAAGGGGATAACAGAGGATGAGATGGTTGGATGGCATCAGCGACTTGATGGACATGGGTTTAGGTGGACTCCGGGAGTTGGTGATAGACAGGGAGGCCTGGCATGGTGTGGCTCATGGGGTCACAAAGAGTCAGACACGACTGAGCGACTACACTGAACTGACGATGTAAATACTTCCATCATGGGCTGATTTCAAGCTACTGACAGTTTAACAACTGTCTCACAAAATTCCTAAGTAACTGACAAGTGTATTTCATAAATGTGAAGAATCACCAACACACCACTGGCACTGCTTTCTTTAATTTTCCTTATCTCAGCCTTTTTCAGTGGCTCTTTACATGCAAAAAAAGTTACATCTGGCTGTCTTGGAGAATATTGCTTTTGTTTAGTTGCTAAGTTGTGTCTGACTCTGTGTGACACCATGGACTACAGCATGTCAGGTTTCCCTGTCCTTTACCACCTCCTGGAGTTTGCTCAAATTTATGGGAAAGACTATTCCCCATAAACTCACAGATCCCACTTTCTTTGCCCTAAATTTTTTTCCTCAGTGCTTATACCCAGCGTTGGCAGTGGAGGCTGAAATTGTCAACCTAGTATTTCCTACTTGTTTATAAAATTTTACATATTATATATGTGAGTATTGATTTTTAAAAAGAAAGTGAAAATAAAGGGAAAAGATAACAGAGGAAAGGAAGTATTGTTCTCCCCTGTCTTTTTCAAACATTACTTGCCCTGTGTCACGGTCATTCTTGCACATGTGCTATCACTTTCTGAAGTTAATTTGTGTGTCTCCAAAGCCTAGCCCACAGTGAAACCTTCAATAAATATTCTTGAAAAATGGAATGAATGATAATTCACAAACAAAAATGATTACATAGAGAAATCTCAAAGCACAAAATAAGTAGTCAACATTCTGATTTCCAAATTTCACTTTGCCATCAATTCTCCACCCAAACTGGTATCGCCAGCCCAACATCAAGATCCTCTTACAGTAGACCTATTGCCTTTGCATTTTCTTCCTAAAATGGGAAACGCATACTGTACCTGCCTTACTCTATTTAAGGTAAAACGTGCTTCACTGAGATAATCACTCTTTGCTGAAAATAGATCAACTCTGTTGTTTGGTGCTCAGTGTTACTTTTTTTCTTCCAGATAAAGAGGGATGTCCCCACAGACAAGTGCAGCACAATGTGACTATCAGAATGGATTAGATTTGGGTTTTATTTCTTAGTCTTAATCATCAAGGTATCATTAAGAGCTGTCTGCTGCTGATGAGATCAGTTAGTGCAGTAGATAGTTAATGCTGAGCTCTTTGAAATACCTTGTACATTTCACTCAGAATTTTTAAAAATTTTAAATAAAAATGAACCATCCCCTCACAATAGGAAGAAAAGACTAGCATAGCTTTTGTTGTTGTTATTGTTGTTTATTTGTTTCATTTAGCAAGAATGAATCTTAATCAGATAAATTAGTAAAACCACATTCCATTATTGTTTGTAAATCATCTAATTTCTATTCTGAGGACCAAGTCACACTGAGTTTGTGAGAAATTCAACTTCAGATAATTCCAGACTTTCTCCCACCCCCAGGTTTATATTGAGGTTCTAATGTCTTACTCCAGGTCTGGGCATTAGAACACTGATCACAAAGTATCTGTTCACATTTGTTAACAGCTATATTTTGCTGCAGCCACACGATCCCATCAAGTTCACCAGTGTGTCATTTCCATCCCATGTGTAGAGCAGGGGCTCTTTAACAAAGCTAGGACCCTAAGCTTGGCATCTAACCCATCTGATTTATCACCTGGAGATTTCCCCTGAAGCCCTGCTACAGCCTTGGGTACTTCCAGGGTGGACCTAAGCATCCCCTCTTTTCAAGAACCAGCAGACTTGTTTCATCCCTGAGACCTAGAGAAAGCTCTTTTTCCTTTGGCAAACCTTCTGTCTCTCTTGGTTTCACATAGAGATACCAATTTCCACTCTCTTCAAGTTTTATTATCCTCAGTGGGCAAACAGAAGCCAGGAAACTCTGCCAAAGACTTTTCATGTGGCAAGGATGCATGAAATGTGTTGTCTGCTTGAATGGAGGACAGAAAAGACAAAAATTCAAGAAGAAAAAAAATGAACATCTCAACTTTCAATTAATATCTAAAAAAAAAAAAAAGGAAAGAATCCATGTTAGCAAAATATCTACTAAACATCCTCCTTCTGCTTAGGAATATCTATATTTAGGGATTTCAGCATTTCAACAGAGGTGACCTAGCTTTTCTACCCTCCACCCTTCTCCCTCAAAACCCCAGCGTAGGTACATTTCTGTCCTTTCTATCTTATTCTTTGCCCAATGGAAGAAACATTCTGCTATAAAGCAGGAAAATGCCTAAACAGTATAATGTAAGGGATGGGAGGAAGGTATACCCCTACTCAATGATACTTGTTTCTGTTACTGATGACTTCAGCACTACCACTACGTCTCAGTTAACTCAAACAGGGGCTCTGTATAAACCTAGAGGAGTGGGACGGGGAGGGAGGTTCAAGAGGGAGGATACGTATGTACACCTATGGCTGATTCTTGTTGATGTTTGACAGAGAAACAAAACTCTCAGTTTTTTCAAAATTCTCAAAAAAGGAATGATCCTTAAATTAAACAATAATAAATTTTTAAAAATGCTTTGAATTTAAGCATAGCTACGGGGTACTTGAGGCTTTCCTGGTGCCTCAGTGATGAAGAATCCACCTGCCAATGCAGGAGACATGAGAGATGTGGGTTCAATCACTGGGTCAGGAAGATCCCCTGGAGAAGGAGATGGCAAACCACTCCAGTATTCTTGTCTGGGAAATCCCACAGACAGAAGAGCCTGGTGGGCTACAGTCCATGAGATTGCAAAAGAGTGGACACAACTTAATGACTAAACAACAGCTACACCAGGGTACTTAAAAATAACCCAAGGATTCAACTATTCATTCGAAGAATATTTACTGATGATTTATATATGTCAGACACTCTGCTGGCACAAGATGTACTACAATAAATAAGCAAGCATGGTTCCCTTTGCAAGGAGTCTACAGTCTACTCATGGAAAGAGACATGGTAAAACACTTCTAAAATGATTATGTGATTACAATCATAAGGGCTATGAAAGGAAAATGGAGAAAGCTGTGAGGGTATACAATAGGGGACTTTTGAATTAGAGACTTTCTGATGAAGCAGCTTTTAGACCAGAGCTTAAAAAGTAAATGAGGAGAAGAGGAGGGTTTTAAAGCTTGCACACAACAAGTCTGGAGGCTTGAAATAAATAGAATGTCATTTAGAATTAAAAAAATAAAAAATAAAAATAAAAAAAAAAAACCTCTGGTAGTTGAATCCTAAGGGTGAGAGAGCATACCTCAAAGTGAGACCAGAAGTTGAACAAGGGCTAGGAGCAGTCAAGAGTCAGACACAACTGAGCGACTGAACTGAACTGAACTGAGAAGTAGTCAGGGCTGTGTAAACCATAAGAAAGATCTTGGTATTTATCCAAAAAGGCACTGAAGTGTGTTTTAAGCAGAGCAATGAATGACCAGGTTTCTGTTTAAGAATTCTAGCTGCTGTTCAGAAAATGAATTGGAGAGAGGCAAAGACTGAATATGTAAAACATTATGCCATTATCAGCTATTAGCATCCTAGTCTCTCAAATTCTTTCTAAGTAGCTGTTGATACACAAGTGTGATAATTAAGGCCCTCAGACTGAGAGTCCTCACAATTCCACATCCTCACTGAACTGCTCCTCTCTATGTATATCTCTCTTCTTTTTCTCACACCCCATTTCTTATAATAAAGTCTCTTCTTGGCATGGCAGGTTCATTGCCAGGATCCCTGTCTTAATCAAGGAGGTCCACAAACCCTTGCCATTAAGCCTCATCTCACTCTTACCACTGGTGCCCTATGCCACCTAGAGTCCTGCCCCTGAACTCTAGTCTAGGGGATGATGCTTTGTTATCTGCCAAGAGGTTCAGCTGATAATGCCTCTTTATGTAACTATGCTTCATGTTTTGAGACACTCCCTACACTCTACTAACACCTCCTAGTTCAATGTAATATCGTTTCTCGCCTCAGTTATCCAAACTGTCTACTGATGCATCTTCCTTTATCAAGTCTTACTTCCCTCCAATGCTTTGACTCACACTGACACAAACATCTCTAAACCAAAAATTTTGCCGTGTCAACCCGCTTCAATGGTTTCACATTTCTTATAGACAAAATGCAAACTCCTCACATGTCATACGGGGCTCTTTATAACTGGACCCCACTTACTTTTTCAGTCTTGTCTCACACTGTCCTTTGCACTTGATGTTTCAGTCATCCTTAACTTATTTAAGAATTTAAGTAGCGTTTGTTGCTCAGTCGTGTTTGACTCTTTGCAACCCCATGGACTGTAGCCTGCCAGACTCCTCTGTCCATGGAATTCTCCAGGCAAGAATACTGGAGTGGATTGCCATTTCCACTTCCAGAGGATCTTCCCGACCCAGGGCTCAAACCCAGGTCTCCTGCATTGCACACAGATTCTTTACGGTCTGAGCCACCAAGAGTTTAAGTAGAGGCTGGTCCTACTGGGGTACTCACCTCACTGGAGCATGTTGGAAATACTGGCTTGCCAACTTGGGCCTTTAACTCTTTGTTTATGTTGGTGTTGCTCCTATAAAGAGTGAGCTCCCACAAAGGTAAATAAAAATATTCTCCTCGTTCCCTAGACACACTAAGTTAATAAGTATTTCTGCAAAACATATTTCTGCAAAATAACTAGAAGTTGGCAGTAAGTTGCATTTCCAAAACCAAATAATATGTGGCATAGTGCTGTTTATCAGGGATGAGTAGCTTATTTTATTATCTAAATTTTGCATTTTTAACACACCTCCCAAGAAGCTCTGTGATTCAAAACACACACAAACTGAAGAAAGAGATGAAAATGGGGAACATTTCACTGAATAATTCCACAATATCGACTCTGCTTTGACCCTGCTGAAGTGAATTACTAAGTGAATGTGTTTTGCATATAATTTTTATAATAGAAAAATCAATTTCTCCCTGGCCCCAAGAAATAAATATTGAGTGAATAGTTTTTAAATATCCATTTTAAGGGGTGACAAAATGTTAGCCCGCCTAACAGTGCCTGATTCTCAGCACACTCTTGCAAGCCCCCTGTGCTTTTTCATAGCTATTTTCTCTCCCCGAAACAAACTTCATTGCCTCATGCTATTGCCTATTCAGCTTAACTAATATTTCCTTTAAGGGCACCTGCATGACCCCCAGACTAAGGCAGATCCCTCTGAATACTCATCTATCTTCTCATACTTTGCTTAGGATTTCACTGTGTCCCCATTCTCCCAGACCTTAAGTAGGATGTTCTATCTTCATTTTGTTGATTTATATATCCCAAGGGCCTTCCTGGTGACTCAAGTGGTAAAAAAAAAAAAAAAAAAAAAAACCACCTGCAATACAGGAGTTGCAGGAGACTCAGGTTTGACTTAGGTTTGATCCCTGAGTAGGGAAGATCCCCTGGAGGAAGGCATGGCAATCCACTGCAGTATTTTTTCTGGAGAATTACACGGACAGAGGAGCCTGGTGGGCTGTAGTTCATGAAATCATAAAGAGCTGGACATGACTGATGTGACTGAGCATACATGCACGCATATTCCAAGGACTTAGACCAGTGCCTAGAACACAGAAGTTCCTCAGTAATGATTGGATGAATAAATAAATACATGAATAAAAGATTACTCCATGTTAGACCTCCTGATTCTTTGACTGAACTGCCCCTGTCATTTATCTGTATAACTTACAGTTACCATCTTCTGCTTAAAGCTGTGCCTATAAACTGAATGAATGAAAATTTAGAATTTACTGTACCTGCACCCAGGTACATGGACATTTTCAACCATGAACACAGAAAAAGTAAACGAGAAGACACTACACAGCATGAATTATCTCTTGCATAATCTTTATGACTAAACCTGCTCACATTTCTCCCCAGGTTTCATAGGGAACCCCCAACTCCAGGCGTTGGGAAAACAGCTGAAGTCCCAACCCTGTAACTTCCAAAGAACTATAGCTAATGTGGCTCCAATGAATTCAAAGCTACAGAGAATGGCAAGTCAAAACAGCTGCCTAGAAAATTATTGATGAACTAAGAAATAAGCAGTTTTCTTCTAGCTGATGCAATCACTCCAAGGTTGCAGTAAGTGCTTACTATATTCCAGGGCATTGTGCTATCTTTTGCAAACATTTTTTCATTTTAAAAAACATAAAAACTTTACAAGGTAGGTTGCACTCATGTTATACCCATTATATATATGAGAAAACTGAGGCCCAGGGAAGTTAAATTGTTCAAGATCACCTAGTTAGGGAATGGCTGGGCTTCCCAAGTGGCACTAGTGGTTAGGAGAAAAAAAAAAAAAACCTGCCAATGCGGGAGACATAAGAGATGTGAGTTCAATCCCTGGGTCAGAAATATCTCCCAGAAGAGGGCATGTATTCTTGCTTGGAGAATCCCATGGACAGAAGAGCCTGGTGGGCTACAGTCCATGGGGTCACAAAGAGTCGGATATGACTGAAGCAACTTAGCATGCACACAGAGCCAAAGTTGCAAATGGATCTGACTGCAGTATTCAGACACCCTTAAGAGAGCTTAGTCCTTCTATCTCCCATCCTCCAATTAACTTCAAGAGAAAATGCAAACTAGTTTCAAGAACCAAAACAAGTTAATGAAAAAGAAAATTAATCTTTCTGTTTATAATGTCATAATTCTTCCTTTTGGGTTCTTTTCAACCAGCTGTTGCATGCACTACTTTTGTGGTAAATAACATTTCTTTAAACAGAAAAGATTTCTCACTCTGTTTACATCTAAAATTAATTAAGAATGATTAGGAAGCATACAGGATAAAAAATCTAACCAAATGATTCTGAATGCACTCTACAAAGTACACGAAACAGAACCATTGAAAGATCGTGCCATTATTTCAAAAAGAAATACATTAAAATTGCTTATTATTAATAATAGGCTTTTTAATAAATTTGTAATATCATTACGTGTAAACAACCCATGAATTGTGGAATAGTCTATGGAGAGAGAGGTTAGTGTATTGATTAAAGGGAAAAATAAATTTAGAAAATGCTAAAAATAATACTGACTATCAAAAAGAAGTGTTACACTGGGGAGTGGGAGGGGGAGACAGCAACCCTGAAGATATTGAAGTAGGGCCACCCTTTCTCCTTGAGACCTTGGAGAAGACACTACACAGCATGAATTATCTCTTGCATAATCTTATTGGAGAAGGATGTGTAGGCCTGCATGTATGTTTAGAGGGACTAAGCAGGAAACACATTCTATGTTGCCACAAACAGAGCCATTGGAAACAAAGCCAGTGAAGGTGACAATGAAAAAGCTAAACATATGCCAGGGTCTGTACTAGGCTCTTTACATGGATCTTCACAGATTTTCAACAGAGAGACTTCAAAATCAATGAAAGACACAGCTTTGGGAGATCAAAGATGCTTTCATTTGAATTAAAGATTTTAAAAAAAACAATTGTTAAAAATCATTTAGACCTTGGCAAGCAATAAATAAGAAAATTTGTTTGAACTTACTATATTCCTAACGTTTCATTAGAAGTCTTGACAAGTTTTTTCAAAAGTATGCTCTGATATCAGAGGGCCAAATAATCTATGAAGGAGTTAAATCTAACAAGTGAAGTTAAAATACAGTAATAGTTCAGAAAAAGGAAATTTATATGAGGTCATAGGAGGTAGGCAGCATTGGATCTGTGCCTTAAGAGAAGTACAGGAATTAGTGAATGGGGGCAAAAGAGAGAGACTGCTATAGACCAAAGGGACCACATGAGCAAAGCAACACAGAAATTCAATGTGCCTTATTAAAGGCTATAAGGTTTGACTGGTTGGAATTAAGAACAGGTTCTGGGGAGAAATGAGAAAGAGTTAGACCTATAAATTGGAATGAGATTAAGGCAAGCCTTAATTAATTAAAATATGAAGTGCTTGAATTCTAATTGGTCTTTCAGTTTCTCCATCACTCCATCCATCTCACTGAAATCTAAGTGAGCAACTGCCTGGCCAGACAACAACTGAGTAGCTTCCATCTATATTCATTGCTAATTCAATAGCCTCACGTCCAGTTGCTGTTCAATAACTTCAACTAGGGGACTTCCCTGGTGGTCCAGTGGGTAAGAAGGTTGCCAGTGCAGGGGATATGCTGCCAGTGCAGGGGATATGATTTGATCCCTTGTCCAGAAACTAGGATCCCACATGCCATGCACCGCAACTACTGAAGCCCGCGAGCCCTAAAACCCACGCTCAGTAAGAGAAGCCACTGCAGTGATAAGGCCGGGCACCACTGGAGAGTAGCCCGCACTCATGGCAACTAGAGAAAGACCACATGCCCCACAACAAAGAACCAGTGCAGCGAAAAAAAAAAAAAACTCCAATCTATTTTGAATACAGGTGTTAGAGAAGTAGTTGACCAGTTATCCTTTCAAGATTGCTTTTGGAAATACAAAGTGCCAATTGAAAAGATCAGCTTCTCTCAGACATAAAGCAGGCATCCTCTGCATAAAGTATCAAGCCTGCACTCTTCTGGCTCCTCAGTGTCTGACCTCCCTGGATGGAAAACACATGGATGCTATCACTCTGCGCAGTCAGAAGTCTGCAGACGAACACTGTCACAGTGGATTCATTCAGCCTGAAGAGGCCACCTGACACATGGTTCATCACATCATCTAGATGTCCATCAGCATACATATACACAATGGAGGCCTCCAGTTCTGATGAGATGGATCTCCCAGAGAGATATGGAATTTTATTGAATACACAGACTCATGCCACTCTGCGCACGTAGTACCATATCCAGTTGATCTCCAAGAAATGATAACAGCATCCTCTGCATAGTATCAATCAGTGCAAGCAGCTGGACTTTCATCAGCCTAAGATGCCATCAGAATCCAGCCCACCTGTCATGTCAGAGATGTAGCTGCAGTCTCACGGACAGTATGTGAAACTCCTGTGTAACTCTGCCATCATAGCAAGCCACCTCTGTCAAATGTGCTGAGTCTCACGTCAACAGTAGTAACTATGTGGGAAAAGGTGCTCCTTGTAGCCGCTGCAGGCTGTCGTAGTGAAAAATACTGAAAACTGGAGCACTGTTTCGTGGTGAATTTGACACTCTAAGTAGGATAACGCCTAATGGTGGTAAAGAAAATGAAGCAAACACCTGACATTAAATCTCTTTTATATTTTCATAGAAATTGAAGAGACACCTGCATAATCCCTAACCTTAGGAAGGAACATGAAAAGAAAAATATAGTCCTTAGTGACATGGACTTTCATACTGGATGGGATGTTCAGGATCGCTAATAACAACTCTTTTGCCAGCAGAAGAAATTGAGACCTAGAAAAGGAAAAAGATTTGACCCAAATCCATATTGCTTTTATAAGCAGAGCACAACTATTTGGCTAAATGTCTTGCTTTTTCTAATGATGCCATGCTAGTAACAAACATTTGCAGTCCATAACAATAGGACATGTATTATTATAGTTGATTTTTACTGCAACTTTGTGAGGCTTATTATCGTCCCCTTCACACAGATCCAAAACCTAAGGCTCAGAAAAATCAATTGACATGTCAAAGAGCTCATGGAAAAGGTAGGGCTCACATGTGCCTCTTCAACCCAACATTCTGAATCAGTTCCCAGTACCGTGTTTTCCCAGTGTCTTGCAGACAGAACTCAATAGAAACCTCTCCACTTCCCCAGTGTACCTATACAGGTGAATGTAGCTATTAAAAGGAGGCAGCTGTTCATCAACCACTTCATTCAGGAAGTGGTGCTCTGGTATGAGTACCTACTGCATTCCAGAAAATTATCTAGGTCTTGGTGATAGAGCAGTAAGAACCATAGATGAAGTCACTGGTCTCATGGAGACAGATGATAAACAAAAATATAACATATTTAAGTACAAGCAGAAATGAGTGCTAGAGATGTTTAGACAGCATCATTGACCAAAAGGACACGATCTGAGTACACTCCAGGAGATAGTGAAGGACAGAGGAGCTTGAAGTGCTGCAGTCCATGGAGTCACGAAGACTTGGACACAACTTAGTGACTGAACAACAACAAATATAATTAGGTGAGATTATAGAGATGGTGAGGGACAGGGAAGGCCGGCATGTTGTAGTCTATGGAGTCACAAACAGCTGGCCATGACTGCATGACTGAAAAACAACAGCAAGAGTTTAAAGAGTGTTGGGAATAGCAGTTGGGAATAGCAGAGACAAGGGCTCTGTCTCAACCCGAGCAAATCAGCATGCACATCTCTTATATACAATGAACTGTAAACAAAAGTAACAAACTCAAGTTCACTGATCTTTCAATTCAGTTCAGTCGCTCAGTCATGTCCAGCTCTCTGAGATCCCATGAATCGCACCACGCCAGGCCTCCCGGTCCATCACCAACTTCTAGAGTCCACCCAAACCCATGTCCAGTGATGCCATCCAACCATCTCATCCTCTATTGTCCCCTTCTTCTCCTGTCCTCAATCTTTCCCAGCATCAGGGTCTTTTCCAGTGAGTCAGCTCTTCGCATCAGGTGGCCAAAGTATTGGAGTTTCAGCTTCAGCATCACTCCCTCCAATGAACACCCAGGACTGATCTCCTTTAGGATGGACTGGTTGGATCTCCTTGAAGTACAAGAGACTCTCAAGAGTCTTCTCCAACACCACAGTTCAAAAGCATCAATTCTTCAGCACTCAGCTTTCTTTATAGTCTAAATCTCACATCAATACATGACCACAGGAAAAACCATAGCTTTGACTAGATGAACCTTTGTTAACAAAGTAATGTCTCTGCTTTTTAATATGCTGTCTAGGTTGGTCCTAACTTTTCTTCTAAGGAGCAAGCGTCTTTTAATCTCATGGCTGCAATCACCATCTGCAGTGATTTTGGAGCCCAGAAAAATAAAGTCTGACACTGTTTCCACTGTCTCCCCATCTATTTCCCATGAAGTGATGGGACCAGATGCCATGATCTTCATTTTCTGAATGTTGAGCTTTAAGCCAACTTTTTTACTCCCCTCTTTCACTTTCATCAGGAGGCTCTTTAGTTCTTCTTCACTTCCTGCCATAAGGGTCATGTCATCTGCATATCTGAGGTTATTGACATTTCTCCCGGCAATCTTGATTCCAGTTTGTGCTTCCTCCAGTCCAGCATTTCTCATGATGTACTCTGCATATAAGTTAAATAAGCAGGGTGACAATATACAGCCTTGATGTACTCCTTTTCCTATTTGGAACCAGTCTGTTGTTCCATGTCCAGTTCTAACTGTTGTTTCCTGTATTGCATAAAAGTTTCTCAAGAGGCAGGTCAGGTGGTCTGGTATTCCCATCTCTTTCAAAATTTTCCAGTTTATTGTGATCTACACAGTCAAAGGCTTTGGCATAGTCAATAAACCTGAAATAGAAGTTTTTCTGGAACTCTCTTGCTTTTTCAATGATCCAGCAGATGTTGGCAATTTGATCTCTGGTTCCTCTGCTTTTTCTAAAGCCAGC
Organism: Ovis aries; assembly: GCF_016772045.2. Lineage (NCBI taxonomy): Eukaryota > Metazoa > Chordata > Mammalia > Artiodactyla > Bovidae > Ovis > Ovis aries. The sequence goes on along the minus strand of NC_056054.1, from coordinate 46,961,032 downwards.
TTGAACATCTGGAAGTTCACAGTTCACATATAGCTGAAGCCTGGCTTGGAGAATTTTGAACATTACTTTACTAGCATGTGAGATGAGTGCAACTGTGCGGTAGTTTGAGCATTCTTTGGCGTTGCCTTTCTTTGGGATTGGAATGAAAACTGACCTTTTCTAGTCCTGTGGCCACTGCTGAGTTTTCCAAATTTGCTGGCATATTGAGTACAGCACTTTCACAGCATCATCTTTTACTATTTGAAATAGCTCTACTGGAATTCAATTGCCTCCACTAGCTTTGTTCGTAGTGATGCTTCCTAAGGCCCACATGACTTCACATTCCAGGATGTCCGGCTCTAAGTGAGTGGGAGTGATCACATCTTAGTGATTATCTGGGTCATGAAGATCTTTTTTGTACAGTTCTTCTGTGTATTCTTGACACCTCTTCTTAATATCTTCTGCTTCTGTTAGGTTCATACCATTTCTGTCCTTTATTGAGCCCATCTTTTCATGAAATGTTCCCTTGGTATCTCTAAATTTCTTGAAGAGATCTCATCTTTCCCATTCTGTTGTTTTCCTCTGTTTCTTTGCATTGATCACTGAGGAACGCTTTTTTATCTCTCCTTGTTATTCTTTGGAACTCTGCATTCAAATGGGTATAGCTTTCCTTTTCTCCTTTGCTTTTCACTTCCCTTCTTTTCACAGCTATTTGTAAGTCCTCCTCAGACAGCCATTTTGCTGTTTTGCATTTCTTTTTCTTGGGGATGGTCTTGCTCCCTGTCTCCTGTACAGTGTCACGAACCTCCATCCATAGTTCACCAGGCACTCTATCAGATCTAGTCCCTTAAATCTATTTCTCACTTCCACTGTATAGTCATAAGGAATTTGATTTAGGTCATACCTGAATAGTCTAGTGGTTTTTCCCACTTTCTTCAATTTAAGTCTGAATCTGGCATTGATCTTTAGGGATCTGCAAACTACAGTCAGTGCTTACAATAGATAAATAAATGGACAAACAAACAATGAAAGCATAAGTTAAATATTTCTTAAGAGAATACTCTAGAGGTTAATTTTAACTTTTAAGACAGATTCTGTCAACTTTGCAAAAGCCCAGACTATCTAGACTTAATAAAAATTCCTGATTAACAGATATCTGTGTCATAAAAAATGGAACCACAGTCATTATTTAGAAATGCAATTTGCATAGAATCCTTCCAAAAATTAGGGATTCTACCAAGTAGTCCTTGCCCACAATAAGGTTGTAATTCACCAACTGTCCTAGATCAAAATAGAAAGAATTCCTGCCCTGGTATCTCTTGCTGATGAACTCTACCCTTTCAAGAGTCAGGCAGACTACTCTGAAAAGAACCTAGGTATGCTCTTGCAAGAATTATCAATAATCTCAGATATGCAGATGTCACCACCCTAATGGCAGAAAGTGAAAAGGAACTAGAGACTCTTGATGAAGGTGAAAGAGGAGAATGGCTTAAAACACTGGCTTAAAACTCAACATTCAAAAAACTAAGATCATGGCATCTGATCCCATCATTTCATGGCAAATAGATGGGGAAAAAAAATGAAAACAGTGACAGACTTTAATTTCTTGGGCTCCAAAATCACTGCGGGCAGGGATTGAAGCCATAAAATTAAAAGACAATTTCTCCTTGGAATAAAAGCTATGACAAACTTAAATAGTATTTAAAAAGCAGAGACATCACTTTGCCAACAAAGATCTATCTAGTCAAAGCCATGGTTTTTCCAAGAGTCATGTATGGATGTGAGAGTTGGACCATAAAGAAGGCTGAGTGCCAAAGAATTGATGCTTTCAAACTGTGGTGCTGGAGAAGACTCTTCAGAGTCCCTTGGACAGAAGGAAGATCAAATCAGTCAATCCTAAAGGAAATCAACCCTGAATATTCATTGGAAGAACAGATGCTGAAGCTGAAACTACAATACTCTGGCCACCTGATGAGAAGAGCCAACTCATTGGAAAAAACCCTGATGTTGGGAAAGATCGAGGGCAGGAGGAGAAGGGGATGACAGAGGATAAGATGGTTGAATGGCATCACCGACTCAATGGACATGAGTTTGAGCTAACTCCAGGAGACAGTGAAGGACAGCGAGGCCTGGTGTGCTGCAGTGCATGGGGTCACAAAGAGTCAGATACTATGGAGTGAATGAACAACAAACGCTCTTATTGCAGCTGGCAATGCAGGCCCTGGGCAAAACTGAATAATCAATGAAATAGATATCCTTTATCATCTTCTAGAGCTGTCTTTACTCACATAAGCACTTATTGTTCCTATGCCAATATTTCCTCAGGAGCCAAAGTACATTGTGTGTTATTGATATCATTGTGTGGTATTGATATCTACCACCTACAATCATTTTAAGGCTAATCGCTCCATCCTCAAGACATTGCTGAGAGAAAAATAAAATTATTAAGCACCACAGTAGGTGCTAAATACATATTGTATGTTATTTGCTCCTCAAAGCAACCTGACAGAGTATACATGCTATTTTCATTTTGTAGATGGAGAAATTGATTTTTATGGAGATTAGGTATCATGTATGTGGTCACATGCATAGTCTTCTTCTCCTTCCAATGTAACATGCTAAATGACCATCTAGTTAGACTACTAAATAAATGGGTAAGATCTACAATTTTTGTAATATTTCAATATATTTAATATAGTAACAGAATGTATGTATAAGCATTACTAAGAATTTCATTGTTTACAGATTTCTCACACATTCAAAATCACAGTGACACGTCAACAAGAGAAAGAAAATATGAGTCCTTACCGTTCTCAGCAAATAAACGTAGGTTCCTGTGTAGCTATATATTCTTTAAAAGTTTAGAGTTTATATGTTTAACTTTCATTAACATGAATTCTAAAAGAAATAATAGTTTGTGTATTTGGGATTCTTTTTGTGACAATGTTGTCAGATTTATCCTTCCCCTTAAATTATAAGTGGGCTTCCCTGGTGGCTCAGAGGGTAAAGCATCTGCCTGCAATGCGGGAGACCTGGGTTTGATCCCTGGGTGGGGAAGATTCCCCTGGAGAAGGCAATGGCAACCCACTCCAGTATTCTTGCCTGGAAAACCCCACGGATGGAGAAGCCTGGTGGGCTACAGTCCATGGAGTCACAAAGAGTCGGACACAACTGAGAAACTTCACTTTCACTTTTAAATTAGAAGCTAGGTTAAGATAGACATATTTCTGGTTAAATGGTGAAAAAATAAAGTTAGTATGTAGAATACAAAATAGGTTAGAGATAACTAAAATCTAGTCAAGATGATCTGACTAGAGAAATGTGCTGATTTCTAGTATTATCAAGTTTTCTCTCCCTAAATAGGTTGATAATAGCTCAGCTAATGTAATTTTAGATATTATTTAATCCTCACAACAAGATGAGAATTATGATCTTCATTTTACAAATGAGGAAACTTGGGCTCAGAGAAGTAAAATAAATGCCCAGGTGACAGAGTCATTGTCTGGACTTTGGTATATCTTTCCCCAAGGTTTGTGCACTTAAACACCTTAGTGTATTTTATGTAACTCATTACCATAGCCCAGGCTTCCCTGTTGGCTCATCTGGTAAAGAATCTGCCTGTAATGTGGGAGACCTGGGTTCAATCCCTGGGTTGATAAGATCCCCTGGAGAAGGGAACAGTTACCCACTCCAGTATTCCAGCCTAGAGAATTCCATGGACAGTTCATGGGATCACAAGAGTCAGACATCACTGAGTGACTTTCATTCACACCACACCCCAAGCCTTACACAAGATCTGACTTTATACATCTCCAAGCAGTGCCCAGGAGATCTCCAAAGCTAGACACATATTGGTGTCTGTTACAAATTAACAATAACATTGGAATTCAACAAAGGGCACTTTCAGAAGAGATACATACGCCATCACTCTGACAATCCAAAACCATTTTTAAGTGTTAAGTGCATTTTGCCAATCATAAAATGAAGATGAATCATATTCTTGACTTCATATTAAAAGTAAGTATCCTTTTTTGCATGATTTTTTTCTAAAATTATTAATAATATGCTGATGATTCACAACCCCTTGTAATATCACCTTTGGCCTACCATTTATCATCACTGTATTATGATAAAAACTGTTTCTGAGTTAAAGCATGTTCATCTGGAGGAATGTTATTATGGTCTGCAAAAATAGCATTCAGTTATTTTTGAAGAATTATTTTCTCCATCTGTTCAAATCTACTTTATATTTGTTATCCTGAAACAGGTTAACATTACCTTACCAGAATTCCTGGCTTTAAAGGATTTAGTCCCTTCCTTGATCCCTTATTAAATGACCTGGATCTATTTTACTTCTTTAACAAGTTTTGCCTGACTGTTGTTTTAGTCACGCAAAAAATGATAACCCAAGAGTTTTAAAAATACTGTACAGATTGCACATGGGGAGGCTGGCAGTCTTTCACACAGTGTTCATTCTCGGCAGCACAAATCGTCACCACAATAGAGAGCCTAAAACAAAAGCCAAATGCCGCATAAGGAGTACTTTTGCTCCTAAAAAAATTCCAACATTGGGGAGCATACTTTTCTCTGGATGCACACACATAATTTCCATTATTGTTAATGGGAGCTATACATGCATAACACCCATTACCGCTAATGGGAGCTAAGTGCACACACAGGGGTAGAATACAGTGAAATCTGTCTTAGAAAATCACCCAAGAGACTAGCAAAAATCAGTTGCCTGGTAGAGAATGGTTTTAAATTAAAAGCAGAACAGAACTGAACTTGAAACCACAGGGGAACTATTTAAACTTCAGGGAGCAGTGGGAATTGGCTTCTTTCTTTCTTGCTCTATTCTGAAATCTTGTTTTCCTCATCCATGTTCTTGATGAGAGCCAATGACCTTGTGATCTCCTAAAGAGATGATCTGGAAATGAATTTCACACCTCCACTGATTCAAATGGTCAGCTTGCGGATCCTTTGGTGAGGGAAGGAATACAACCTCTGGATGATTACATCACAGCACATGTAAGATATGTCACGTGGTATCTTTAATAACAGTTAATGAACCAGGAATGAAAACAGTACAGCAATGTTATTATAGCAATTTATATCAATCATTCACTAAACATCAAAAGCATCTGTTCTATTATAATGTTATTGTAAAAGTCAATGAAAGATAAACCAGAAAGTGATTTCCATCTAGCCGGTACCCTCTAGATTTTCCTTGGGCATCTCAGGGCTTTGGAAACACAGACTATTCTTAAAATATCTTAAAATCATAGAATTTTGCCCTAATTCAGTCTCTTCATTTTGCAGACAAGGAAACTACAGAGAAATCAAGTGTTTTTTCCCCAAAGTCACAGAGTACCAAAGGCAGATCTTGGACCCAGAATCCGGAATTTTCCTGACTCCAGATCCAGTGGTTCTAATGTTCAAAAGCCCAAAACTCTGAAAGACTTTCATCTTTTCTGGCTTTGATTGGTCTCTGAGGACCAAATGCACAGATGGGTGGTTGAATTTCAGACTCCAAAAGGGACAAATCTGGAGCTTTAGAGAAATGGGGGCTTACTGTTCTGCATGTTACTCAAGTGACTGCATGCTCCAGTTATTTCCAAAAATAGTTTCAAATAAAATTTCAACAAGTACTTTAAAGAAGCAGAAACAAAATATACAGGGGAAATGGAAAGTTCATTACCTCCTGCTTAGAAATGAAGAATGGAAATGTTGTGCTTGGGATGACTTTTCTGTTCAGTATCCCATTTCCTAGGAAACCTTTCTAAGACTGATTACAGAACACAAGCCATAAAGTTATTCTTGCTCATCTGTGTCACATATGTGACATTAGTTTGTTTATGATTTGTACACAGATGTTCCTAGTCAGCCTTGTTTTGACCTGGCTCTACCAGAAATGGATAGGAGCAGACAGAAGACAACATTGGAAACTGTTTCGCAAGAACTGTCAGTTTCCCAAAACCCATGTGAGTTCTTTCTTGCTCTTTTCCTATGGAAGGTGTCCTAGCTCTCACCCCTTTTCCCTCACAGGCAAAAAATATCATACCTACAGGAGAACAGCAGCTCAGCAGAATAGTCAGAAATGACTGAAGTTCCATTCCAACCCAGATATTCTACAAACCCTGGGTTATGATTTTACAATAATGATAATGCTTTCTATATACTTATTTAGAATCGATGGCCCTGCTGATTCAAATCACCAAAGTGGGGCAGTCTGATGAGAGAAGTCTGCCCTCAGCTAGCTACTGTCAGTCTAGTTATAAATTTCAAGCAGAAGAATAAAAAGGATGGCAGGAGTGCGAGGGAGAAGAATTTTTTTAAAAAAGACAATGAGAAATAAAGACTGGAATGACAAAAGAAGCAGCAGGAAAAAGAGGATATAGATGAAGGGAGTAGAAAAAGTAGAGGAAAGCAGAGAACAGGGCACGATCATATTTTGGGTGCCACAGCATGAAGCAGATAGTTTGGATTGCAAAGAGTAAAGATTTTGGAGCCTGAATAGCTAGGTTTTACTTTCATTTCGGTTTTTATTCTATATGTGGTGTTGGACAAACTAAGTAAATCTGCTGTTCTGTCAGCCTCACATTCTGTCATAGAAGGATAAAATCTACTCATCTTATATCACAGGGATATTGTATGATGAGTAATGCATTCAGTTCAGTTCAGTTCACTTCAGTCACTCAGTCGTGTCTGACTCTTTGCGAACCCACGGACTGCAGCACACCAGGACTACCTGTTCATCACCAGCTCTCAGACCTTAGTCAAACTCATGTCCATTGAGTCAGTGATGCCATGCAAACATCTCATCCTCTCTCATCCCTTCTCCTCCCACCTTCAACCTTTCCCAGCATCAGGGTCTTTTCAAATGAGTCAGCTGTTCACATCAGGTGGCCAAAGTATTGGAGCTTCAGCTTCAACATCAGTCCTTCCAATGAATACTGAGGACTGATTTCCTTTATTTTATATTTTTTATTTTTTTTTAGTTTTTATTTTTTAATTTTAAAATCTTTAATTCTTACATGCATTCCCAAACTGGTTGGATCTCCTTGCAGTCCAAGGGACTCTCAAGAGTCTTCTCCAACACCACAGTTCAAAAGCATCAATTCTTCTGCGCTCAGCTTTCTTTATAATCCAACTCTCACATCCATACATGACTACTGGAAAAACCACAGCCTGATGAGACAGACCTTTGTTGGCAAAGTAATGTCTCTGCTTTTTAATATGCTGTCCAGGTTGGTCATAATTTTTCCTCCAAGGAGCAAGCATCTTTTAATTTCATGGCTGCAGTCACCATCTGCTGTGATTTTGGAGCCCAAAAACATAAAGTCAGCCACTGTTTCCACTGTTTCCCCTTCTATTTGCCATGATGTGATGGGACCAGGTGCCACGATCTTAGTTTTCTGAATGTTGAGCTTTAAGCCAACTTTTTCACTCTCTGCTTTCACTTTCATCAACAGGCTCTTTAGTTCTTCTTCACTTTCTCCCATAAGAGTGGTGTCATCTGCATGTCTGAGGTTATTGATATTTCTCCTGGCAATCTTTTTTTTTTTTTTTTGATTCCAGCTTGTGCTTCTTCCAGCCCAGCATTTCTCATGATGTACTCTGCATAGAAGTTAAATAAGCAGGTGACAATATGCAGCCTTGTCATACTCCTTTTCCTATTTGGAACCAGTCTGTTGTTCCATTTCCAGTTCTAACTGTTGCTTCCTGACCTACATACAGATTTCTCAAGAGTAATGCATTAAGACACTATATAATCTATAAAGAGCTGTGATAAAGAGTCCTAAGATTCTGACTATTTAACAAAGCAGATGATTAGAGAAAGAGTCACACTGACGAGATAATCATTGCCCAGGTATCAGAAGACATCTTGATAGCCTCTGACCATCCGTCTAACTTTCTAGGTGTACCTTTACCCCTACTCTATTCTATGAAAAAAGCAACCCAAAGGAGACCCAAAACTTGGTGCCAGTCAATCAATTATTCTATTCTACTGTGTCCACACCAGGGCACAAGCCCCTGGATGAAGGGCAAAGGGCTTGGATTGGAGTTGAAGTCATTTCTCCTGACTCTACAAAGCACCAACTGCAACTTTACCGAGACACAACTACAGGCAGGGAAAGATCCAAAGGGCCATGGCTCAGCCCAGTGGTGATCCAGAGAGTCAAAAAAACCTGTTCTGAAGGTGTGTAAGTATCAAGCAGGGTCCTAATTCATTCTCTATACACACTAGCTTTTGTTGAGCCCCTTTCATACATTACATGATATATTTTCATTATTCATTTTTTTCCTCTATCAAATGGAAATGACTTTGAGTGCAATATCACTGTGTCTTCCTGCTGCTGTTAATCTCTATGGCCTAGCACAGTACAGAGCCTATAGACGGAGCTCAGTAAATATTTATTTGATCTATTTACATATATATTTATTTACCTGTCTTCCAATAGATAAAAGATCACATAGACATAAGCCATCTTATATAGGCATAGACCAGCACATATTTACATTTTAAAATATAATAGATCATTTGCATAGTAAATTAACCCATCTGAACATAAACAAGTGTCCACAAAGCCAACCAGAAAGAATAACTTGTTCTATAATAAGCATGAATTCCTGCCAAACAGTGCTAGAACATATAATAATCATGCTCCTAAAATCCATCTTGGAGCTCTTAAAAAAGACAAAGGAATAATGATTTGATCTTCAACACAAATTCATGTATAAATATCTTCTATGAGGAAATATTGAGATTCTTGTTTTGTTTCTAAGAAAGATTACTTCTTGCAATTCTGTTTAATGGTTTATTTGCTTTGATTTGAAGTTGACACTTTTCCTTTCATTAATATTAGCTTTGCATAAACTATGCAACTGCTATTTATTCATCTGTTTTAGAGACTTTAAGAACACTGCTAAGGAATTCCTTGACTGTCTAGCAGTTTGGACTCTGTGTTTCCACTTCCAGGGCCCAGGTTTGATCCCTGGTGGGGGAACTAAGATCTCACAAGCCATGAGGAATGGCCAAAAAAAGGCTATATTTAAAACAGCCAATATTATATAGCACAGGGAATGCTGCTTAATATTCTGTAATAACCTAAGTGGGAAAAGAATACAAAAAGGAATAGATACGTTTATATGTATAACTGGTTCATTTTTGCTGTACACCTCAGACTAATAAGTTCAGTTCAGTTCAGTTCAGTCGCTCAGCCATGTCCGACTCTTTGCGACCCCATGAATCACAGCAGGCCAGGCCTCCCTGTCCATCACCAACTTCCGGAGTTCACTCAAACTCATGTCCATCGAGTCGGTGATGCCATCAGCCATCTCATCCTCTGTCATCCCCTTCTCCTCCTGAGACTAATACAACATTGTAAATCAACTATGCTCTGCAATATAAAATTTTAAAAATTTCACTGTTTCCTTTATGTAGGAAGATAGCACTATTCTTTCCCTCTTAGTTTATTACATAGTGAAAGAAATACACTCCCATATCAAAAGAGGTGGGTGTGTATTCCAGCTTTAATGTTTTGTCAACATGTGACTTGGCAAATTGCTAATTTTGCTCATCTTGCTGACCCTCCACTTCTTATCTTAATTTTTCTTCCAAAAATTGAATGAGAGAACATCTGATGTAAATGTTGTCTGTACCCTGCAAAGGACCATAAAAAGATTCATTAATAATAGTTATAATAATAGATACCTTTTGTTTAATATCTACTGGAAATTAGAAATGGAGTATCCAATATTTCTAACTCTTATAAAATTATGCAGTAGGGATATTATCTCCATTTAATAGATGAGTAAATGAGGTTTAGAGAGTTTAATTAAGTAACATGTCCAGAATCAAGGAGTGATAAGAGGGAGGAGCCAGAATTTTAAACCCAAATTGACTGATTCAAATGTCAAAAGAAAAATATTCCACTGGAATTCTGATAAGCTGTTCACAATTTGTAGTCAAATTGCTTGCACTGTGTTCCCTTTTTTTTTTCTTTCTTTTTTTTTTAATTTTTATTTTTACTTTATTTTACTTTACAATACTGTATTGGTTTTGCCATACATTGACATGAATCTACCACGGGTGTACATGCGTTCCCAAACTTGAACCCCCCTCCCACCTCCCTCCCCATTATCAATATGATTTCCAATATCCTTTATTTTTCTAACTTTGGAAAGGGCCATCTGGGGATAATCTGCAATACATTTTGTCACCTTTTAAGGTTTATTTTACTCTCCTTCCATTTGATATATAGGATTCACGTACAGATACAAGCAATATCTTATGTGACCAGAGATCCATGAGGGAAATTTTCCAGGTATTTTTGAGTAGACACTGCATGCCATAAGATGACAAAAGGCCACAATATGAAGACAAGATTACTGAATGGTACTTCTAAGGACAAATTCCTGAGATGAGAATGAATGTTAACTTCACAAGTTGATTTTCCCCAGATCTTTTGAATGTCCTCATTGTTTGTCATGGGATGTGGGTTAATATGGTTTAGGGAAATAAGCTAAAGTATAAGCTAAGTAAAAGCCTTTACAATGAAAAAATCTGGTGGATATTAACATGATCAATGGAATAAAGTAACACAATATAGTTCCCTAAATAATATATCATAAAGGATATATATCATACCATCTATGTAATATTAACTAATTATGAAGAAACATTCAGGCATATTTAAATTGAAGGTCACTCTACAGAACTGGCCTGAACTCTTCAAAAATAGTAATGCTATAAATTATCCAAAAAAAAAAAAAGAAAAAGGCAGAGGAAATAATTTAAAGAAAACAAAAGAGACACATAACCAAATTCAGTGCATAATTTCTGGTTGGATCCTGGATCAAAAAAAAGAACATTTTGAGACAACTAGGAAAATCTGAAGATGGATTATATATTTGAAGTACTGTAAAAATGTTAAATATTTACAGTATGATAATTATATTGTGCTTTGTTGCTATTAAGTGAAAATTCTTGTGCTTAAAAATACATCCTGAAGTATTTATGGGAGAACTGTCTTGAGGTCTGCAACCAGATTTCAAACAACTGAGTTTTTAAAATGTATATTTTTATAAATATGATTGTATATAATATATTTATACAATGCAAGAGAGAAAATAAAATGTGGCGAACTACAATTGATTAATCTAGATAAAGTATATTCTCACACTTTTTGTGAAGGGTTGAAATTTTTTAATTTGAAAATTTTCAAATTAAAAAGTTGGGGGGCATAAAAGCTGTATGTATTATGAAACTGTTTATATACTGACATGAAAGAAAACCATGATTTAGTCAAAAAACATAAAAACAAATGGTTGCATATTAAAAAATGTGTACATATGCATATATATAATGATCAAATTTTATAAAAATCATATATACATATATTTGCATATTAAAAAACAAACACTGTGGACACTGACTGCAGCCATGAACTTAAAATATACTTTCTCCTTGGAAGAAAAGCAATGACAGACCCAGACAGTGTATTAAAAAGCAGAGACATTACTTTGCCTACAAAGGCCTGTATAGTCAAAGTTATGGTTTTCTAGTTGTCATGTATAAATGTGAGAACTGGACCATAAAAAGGCTGAGCACCAAAGAATTTATACCTTTGAACTGTGGTGTTGGAGAAGACTCTTGAGAGTCCCTTGGACAGAAAGGAGATCAAACCAGTCAACCTAAAGGAAATCAACACTGAATATTCATTGGAAGGACTAATGCTGAAACTGAAGCTCCAATATTTTGGCCATCTGATGTGAAGAGCCGACTCATTGGAAAAGACCCTGATGCTGAGAAAGATTGAAAGCAGGAGGAAAAGGGGTCAACAGAGGATGAGATGGTTGGATGGCATCACCTACTCAATGGACATGAGTTTGAGCAAACTCCAGGAGATAGTAAAGGACAGGAAGCCTGATGTGCTGCAGTCATGGGGTTGCAAAGAGTCAGACACTACTGAGTGACTGAACAACAACATATGTTTTTGGAAAAAAAAATCCATCCATTCTCACTTTTGCTTTTTTTGACCACAATTTTAAAAAGGCTAGTCAAATTGTGGATAATGGCAAGCCTTCTCTTTCATGTTTTGTTCAGTGAATACCAATGGTCTTTTATGGGATCAAATTCATAGTTTGGGGTTTATTATCATTGGGCCTTGAGAAACAGAACTAACCAGTCCAAGAGAATAATTTGGGAGATGTCATTAATTGAAGGGTGTGAAGCAAAAGCATGTCCAAACATAAGTAAATGTATTACATCCCTGGGCATAAATCAAAATATGTGTTTTTTCAGATGTAACATTTTAATTGGGCTATCTGATGAAAGGTTAAATAAAATGTACACTAAACCCCATTACTACTCAGTTGTCAAATACCTCCCTGAAACATGACTCAAAGTAGCAGTGAGGAGTGCAACCCAGAATTATGAGAGACTTAAAGGTTCTCTTTCACAACACTATTTGCAACATAGAATTTTAAGTGGTCCCATTAGAACAACTACACTCTTATTACAATCCAAGAAGTTTAAGTAAAGAGCTGGGTTTTAAAAATTCCTTTTCCATAGAATAATCCATTTCAAATGACCTTCTGGAAATTATCTGTGACAATACATTTCTGATAAAATGCCACTATTGAATGAAGCCTAACCACGTGGCACAAAAACAAATTCTATATCTTAGCATGAGGTTTGAAATTTTTCTGGCATGAAATGGTTCTGAAAATGAGAGATTATTTTCCCCTACCCATCCCCCAACCTTCTCCCAAATCCCTGTAAAAGATCACACTGCTGATAACAAAGATACACGTATAAAGATGAATGCCATGGAATACAAGAAGCCACTAAAACTCTCCAAAATAAAGATGATACTTAAATGAAGATTAATTCAAAATTTGCCATGACTGCATCTTCTAAGCTTCGGTGAATGAGCTGCCCACACTTTTTTTTCTGCAAGTCAGCTACCTGGTTACTGGTGGTTCTAATCATCCATGCTGCTCTACAACCAGTAAAGAGAAATACAATGGCACATGCCACTATGATACTGGAATTCCTTCTGTCAGCAAATGTTGATAGAGCCACTCCATTGTGCCAGGTCCATGGAGGATTAACCTAGTGAAAAAGACAAACCGTAAATTTCAGGTATTCATTGTCTAGTATGGAAGAGCACAGAAAAAGAAACAATTGCAATATAGTCTGATAAGAATTAAAAATGGTAAAAATACAATGTGCAATGGAAAAACTTAAGAGGGATATCTGAGCTTCCCAGGTGATGCTAGGAGTAAAGAACCCGCCTGTCAATGAAGGAGACACAAGAGACATGGGTTTGATCCTGGGTTGGGAACATCCCTGGAGAAGGAAATGGCAACCCATTCCAGTATTTTTGGCTGGAAAATTGCATGGACAGAGGAGCCTGGTGGGCTACAGTCCATAAGGCAGCAGAGAGTCAATCATGACTGAGCTCACACACACACACACACACACACACACACACACAAAGGATATCTAACTCAGTCTTGCAGGATGAGTAAAGGTAAAAATCTATAAAGGAAGTACTAAGTTGAGACCTGAAGTGGGATAAAGAACAGGATTAAAGAAAAACAAAACTACCCCAAGGGCAATGACCATGGGGTAAGACCAAGAGTGTCAAATTTGTAGAAATTCAGCTGATTCACAGTTTAGTTTTCAAGATGAGGTGGGAGGCCTTAGTGAGAAATAAAACAAGACATATACATTTACAAGGTAATAGAAGACTTGCAAACTGCCTTACAGACTTTGAACTTTATTTTAAAGGCATGTGGAGCACAGAAAGATTTTAAGCTGGTAAGTCACAGGATCATGTTGGCATTTGGAAAATCACTCTGGCTGAGATACGAAGAACAGATTGGACTGAGATACAATGGGACGCCAAATGGCTGGTTATAAAAAGGCTACTGCAGCAACTCAGAAGCAATAGAATGAAGAAAAGGAGATGGATTTGAAAAATATTTAGGAAGTAATTTTGGCAGGTCTTACTGATTGTCCAATGTGAAAAATGAGGACCAAAGAAGAGTCAAAGAGTACAATCAAGTCTCTGGCATAAGAAATTGAATATAGTTGGATAAGCAAACAAGGATGAAAGAGAAGGGGTATGGAATCATGGAGGACTATCTTTAAAATAAGATTCATAGTTCCAGTTTCACTGAGAGACGCGAAAACAAGGAACAAATGGTTTAACGCAATAAGTTTGTAGGTGAGGTGGCAGATCTTTGAAGCAGTTCTAATATAATGAGTTCTTTTTACTAGGTCAGAAACAAAGTCATCTACTGAGAGGAAGAGAGACCGAAAGTATGAATGTTTGAATGGAGTGGATAAAAAGTGATGCAGGATCCATAGAAGGAATTTTAGATGGATTGATCCATTTGAGGTTTAGAGGTCATGAAATTAATTGGCATTAATACCAATCAAATGGCACTGAAACAATATGGACGGACCTAGAGATTCTCGCGCTTAGTGAAGTATGTCAGAGAATGACAAATACAATATGATATTGCTCACATGTGGAATCTAAAAAACAAACAAAAAAAGGCTATAAATGAACTTATCTACAAAACAGAAACAGAGTTATAGATGTAAAAAGTAAACTTATGGTTACCAGGGGATAAGGGGGAGAGGCATAAATTGGAAGATTGGGATTAACACATACACGTGACTATATTTGGAATAGGTAACTCATAAAGACCTACTGCATAGCACAGGGAACTCTGCTCAGCACTCTGTAACAGCCTACATGGGAAAAGAAGCTAAAAATAGAGTGGGTATGTGTTTAACAATTCACTTCGCTATACACCTGAAACTAACACAACATTGTAATCAACTATGCCTCAATAAAATTTTTTAAAAAATAATAATCAAATGGCACTAATTTTTAAGTTGTGTGTGTGTGTTTTTTTTAAAGTAATGTTCAGCATTCTGCATAAAGAGAATAATCAAAAACACAATAGACTGATCTAAAGTTGGGGCTTTTCCATGTGGGTGAGACTTAAGAAAACAGGACAAGAGATCTGAAAATAAGAGCAAACAAAAATTCTTTGAAGTGACAGACAACAGTGTTTAGCCTGCGTAAAGAAGTGACAATGAGAGGGAGCTCACAGAGGAATAATAAAGGTTCAGGGGATTAGAGGTCCTAAGAACTCAAAGGACAGATCTAGTGAAACTATAAGAGGAAGATGCCAAAATAAGTAAAGAAAAGTTAGGAAGATGTGTCAAAGATTAGGATGTTTTATATTAATATTTTCAGAATTGAGCCAGGGTCAGATGACAACATGTTCTAGGGAGTAAGTTAACAAAGGTGAAGATCCCTGAACATGAGGAGGTAAAAGAGAGACTGGAAAAGACGTACTATCGTTGTGTATACTGAAGTTACTCAGGAGAGAAATAGGGTGAAGAAAAAGATCATAAAGCCAGGCCAAATTTTTCAAGGAATGAGGGGAAGTAACCAATTAATCAGGTGATAACAATGACAATTTGGGGTGGAGGACAGAGTGAGCCTTAATGAACAGAGATTTTGTATGGACGTGAAAGAGTAATGATCTGGAATTAAAACTAAGGATATTCAGCATTAAACTACCACTACACCACTAACTCAGGAGGCATGCTGGGGACAGGATATAGAGGATAGTGGTCTTTTCTTCTGTGAATATATCTTAATCCCCTTCTCAGCAGTTCTGAAGAAGACTGCTCTGTGGGTTTATTCAAATTTAATCACCATTTTGAATGAGACTTACTGTATCTATATTCATAGATAATAAATCCTTTTCTCTCTCTCTTTTCAAAACTAGCTAGATTTTCATGGCATAAATATCAGGGATTCTACACTACAGCTGCCGTACATCAATCTTACATGAACCCTAACCAAAAAAATGCGTGTGCTAGCAGAAGGTAAGGACCACCTGGGTTTTCCCACCCAGGGATGGTCACCCTGATGTGTAATCAATCAACAGGAAAGGTGTGCCTTTTGCAAAGAACCTCCAAGAGGTCACTTTCCTAGGTGTGATCAATCTCCCCCATGCTGATCATGTTACAGCGATTACCACTCTTCTCTAACAGCTTCTTCTCCAGGGAGAAACAAAACTGTGTCTGTAAATGTTTAGTATGGTGTGTCTTGTCAGGTTAAATTACCTTGTAACATAACTCACTGTAAATTCACCTCATAAGTAAAAAGCAATTGGAGATTTTAAAACACCATCAGAAAACATTCTATTTGGGGGTGGAATTATATTGTGCAATTACAAATGAACCATGCCAATGACCCTCACCATTAGTAAGAGAGTCAGCATTTCTTTGGTTCAGCACATAAAGGAAAAAAAAAGTTCACATATGCTTTATGGCTTGAAATGTTCCTGCTGGGCCAAGAAAAAAAAAAAAAAACCACCAAATTGTTCTTATGATTTTTGAAGATGGAAAGAAAATTAGCATTTAATGAGCATCTAGACCCAGGTTCGATCCCTGGGTTCAGAAGATCTCCTGGAAAAGGAAATGGCAACCCACTCCAGTACTCTTGCCTGGAGAATCCTAGGGACGGAGGAGCCTGGTAGGCTACAGTCCATGGGGTCGCAAAGAGTCGGACACGACTGAGCGACTTCACTCAATGTATGTTAGGCAAATACTTTATACATATTCTCTTATACAAGGTTCATAAGTACCACCTCCTTTGGGAAGCTTTTCTTAACAACCTCTCAAATCAGGGTATGACGGTTAACTTCTGTGAGTCAATTTGACTAGTCTAATGGGTATTTGGTTAAGCATTATTCTAGGTGTGTCTGTGAGGGTGTTTCCAGATGAGATTAATTTTGAATCAGTACACTGATTAAGGCAGATTGCCACCTCCCAGTGTGGGTGGACCTCATCTAAACTGTTAAAGGCATGGATAGAACAAAAGGGCTGAATAAGGGAGAATTTAGTCACTCCAGGTATCTTTGAGCTGGAATATCAGTTTTCTCCTGTCTTCTGACTCAGACTGAAACTTACACTATTTGCTCTCCTGCTTCTCAGGCTTTTGGACTCCACACTGAAACTAAACTAACTTCTGTGTTCACAGTTTATTAACTGCAATTCTTGGACTTGTCAGCCTCCTCAATCATGGAGCCAGTTCCTTGTAGTTCATACATACATGCATGCTAAGTTACTTCAGCTGTGTCCAACTCTGTGACACCATAGCCCTCCTGGCTCCTCTATCCATGGAATTCTCCAGGCAAGAATACTGGAATGGGTTGCGATGCCCTCCTACCGGATATCTTCCTGACTCAGGGATCAAACCCGAGTCTCCTGCATCTCCAGCATTGGCAGGCAGGTTCTCTATCACTAGTGCCACCTGGGAAGCCCCCATGTAGCACATCTTATAATAAATTGTACAATACATATCCTATTGGTTCTGTTTCTCTGGACAACCCTTACTAACATGCAAGGTTAGTACCCCGTTATCTCTGCTCCTCATCTGCTCTATGCCACACAATTATTCCTCCTTTATGCTGCTGAGCACTGTTTTTGCTTCTAGATTATAGCTGAGCTGTTTGAGTGAATCTTACTCATTGCAATACTGTCAGCGCCTAGAACAGGATCTAGCACATAAGAGGGCTCAGTGAATGGTGATGAATATTCATATTACAGCCAATAGCTATTACCATTCTTCTAAGGAAACTAAAATTCAGAGTCATCAGATAATTTACACAAACCAACATAGCCAGTAAGCAGAGTTAATAACTGAACCTAGGAAAATTTGACTTCAAAATCCTTGCAGATTTTTCTATACCATCCTGCCATTCTTCTTGCATTTTTAAAACATAATTCCTGAAAATTTAAATTTACTTTGAATATTAATTCCATTAGACTATTAGAAGCAGGATAGGGAATTTAAGTACTTTGGCTGTAGAGACAGCCTCCTGAGTTAGAATCCTAAATCCTCTGCTTACTGAACAACTCCAAGCTAATTACCAGCCTCTCTGTGCCTCAATTTCCTTGTCCACAAAATAGAAATAATGAGCAATCTTACCTATACATACCAGTAGCTCACTGCCACAATAATGTTGTCTAACAAACCACTCTTCACTTATCAGCATTCAGTTCAGTTCAGTCGCTCAGTCATGTCCGACCCTTTGCGACCCCATGGACTGCAGCACGCCAGGCTTCCCTGTCCATCACCAATAATCATTGTTGTAGATCTGCAAAAAGGCTGGGGTCCAACTGATCTATACTGGGCTTGGCTTGAGATGGCAGTGGTTCTCTGCCTCTGGTGGCAGCAGCTGGGGTAGCTTTACTTCTTACTGCAGGTCTGTGGTCAACTGAGGCAGCTCGGTGTGCAGCACCCTTCCTCCTTATCAGGCAGGTTTCACTTGGGACAACAGCATGGAGCAGCAGGAAGAGTGAAAATACACAAGGCCATTAAGGCCCATGCTTTGGGCTGGCATGCTGGCCCACAGATAGGTGAGCCCACGTGTAAACAGGTCACCTGACCAAGTCAAAGGGTAGAGAAATACAGTCCTCCCACAATGAGGCTATGGGAAGGATGTAGTGAGGAACCAGACAGGAAGGAGTTAAGAATCAGGCCACAGTCAGCTACTGCCTTACCTCTGAGGCCTGTCGTGTGGATGTTACACAGCAAAACATGTGTCACACATGGATCAGAGCCTGGCGCACATTAAGAGCTGAAGAAATGATCTCAATGTTCTGTTTGTATGTTAAAAACGAAGTGGTCTCATAGAAAGGCCGTGGTTATGTCACTAACTGGCTATAAGATTATAAGTCACAGGGCTTCCCTTTTTTTTCTGTTTTTTTCTTTTTTGCTTTTATCTACCACTTGAGTTTATAATAGCTGCCTCACTTTATTCATTGTGTTGCTAAAAGGAACAAATAACATATGGTGGCTGATTGCATTTCAAAAAGAATAAAATACCCTAGGAATGCAAAGCATAGTACATGGCTAATTCTAGATGACTATTTAGTTAAGGTCAGTAAATCCCTCCAATTTTAAGCAATAGGAAGCAATAGTTCTTACTTTATAGATGTGGTAAATGCTTCAAGGAACTAAAGTACTTCTTTTCTGGCCGTAAATTCAAATGTTGGCTGAGAAGGGATGGAATTAATGTTTCCTATCTTCTAGATGGCAGCTGGGTCAGAAACTGAACGATGACACTAAGGTTGAGGTCTTCAGCATGAAGTGGTTCCCATTCAAATTCCCAAGGTTCAGGTTAGTAAGGAAATCTGCAAGCAGCTACCTAGTCTCATCCACGTATTCAGCTAACAAACCCCTAGGAGCCAGGAATACTAAGATGAAATGCCCACTGACGGTCCTCAAGGACTCACAGCTATGGAGTTAGAGACTGTGAAAGCCACATGTATCTCTGAGAACAAACTAATGATTCTAGCTTCACTGGATTATAGGTGCCCATGTGCCGTCTTCTACCTACTATCTAGCCCCACTGATAAGACAGAGAAGAAGAAAATAAAAACGAGACTTATGAAAACCATGTCTGGGGAGAATGAGGTGGGTTGAAGGTGACAGGAACAGGAGTTTCTAAGCAAGGAAAGGGGGCAATTTCTGAGACTGCACAAACACTACTCAGTAAACCTAGGACCAAGGCTCTGTGGTTTGGGGAGCATGCTCTCCTCCATGCAAACTATTGTAACACACAGCTAACTGATTGTTCAGGTACTTTCTAGGTAGTTCTGTTTAAATAAGCCTTGGAGACAAAGGAGAATCTGCAGGAATGATGGAGACCACTGAGGCAGGGATGGAAAATCTCCCATCAACAGCCTAAAGGGTGAAAAGGCACCAAACACAGTGTTGCAACACAGCATAGTAAGTGCTGGGCAGTGTGAACAGGAAGAAGAGACCCCTAACCAGAGTCTTCAGAGAGGACACAGCATGTCTGCTGAGATTCAAAGGTGAGTAGAAGTTGGCCAAGCAGACTAACAGATCTAAGCTATCTCAAGTAAAGATAGCAGGTGCAAGGACATAGTACATGAGAAAACAGAATTTGTTGCAGAAAGGGCTGCCATAGCATGTTCATGGGTGATGTTTATATACAATCTAGAAAGCAATGGAAGGCTCCTGTCATCTCTCTCCCTGCAGCCTAGGATCTGGAGCAGTTATCTTAAAACCTAAACATAAGCCTACAAAAAATAATGACAATACAGTGTGATACATGTTAAAATGGAAATATATACATAAGGTGGGCGCATAAAGAAAAGATGCCTTGAGGTGCACTGGGGAATGAGGATTGGCTCTGTGTACTGTCCCATGATCCCCCGTAATTGCTGCTCTTTTCCTCACTCAGCACTCTTGCCTGAATCTGGCCCATCATGCCACCTTCCTTTTCAGGCATGGAGACTCCTCTCTCTACCACCCTGCATCTAGTTTCCACTAGGCTTTCCCTCTTCCTGGAATCCCACCCTCTTAAATATTTCTGAACCCCATTTCCTATGCATGGGTTTCAGTCTTTCACATGGAGCTCCTAGAACTTGGAACTCAGGGAATCTAGCTAGATACTAGGAAGGAAATCACCTTAAAACATCGACCATTCATTCTTCCAATTTTTATTTATTAATCACATGCTATGTGTCAGGCATTGTTCTAAGGATTGAAGATGCAACAGGAGGCAGAACCAACTTCTCAGCCTCTAGGCAGTATGCATTCCAATATCTCTGTACCTGTTATATTCTTTAATCCAACTAGGAGCTCAGATGAAAGTGGTAAAATAGAAACCCAGGGTTAAGAATGGTGAGAATTACTCGGAGGTTAGGGGAGAAGACTCTACTTCCTGGAGAAGCATGATTTATTTCTAAAGAATAGTGCCAATGAGGTGTTATCATGTGGATCAGTGTATTTGCATTTTTCTCTCCTCATTTTTTGTGTTTCTATCTTTCAACTCAAGATTTGCTTTTCCCTGATTTCTGTTCAAAAAAAAAGCAAGATTTGGATTAAGATCTGCAATTTCTTCCACATTTCACTGTAATGCAACATTGCTTCTCCTACTGTTTTATCTTGGAGAATCTGCAGTTTGCCTTTTAGCAGCTAATTCTGTATATCTGTTTAGTCCCTGAATTTATCATATCGCTCATTTTAAATGTTTTAATTGATTTTTAGAAAAGGTAGCTGTAATCCATTCCATTTCCCAAGCATACCACACTCCCCAATTATACCCAAAGAGTGGACCCATTTATGACTCCATTAAGTCTGGTCTTTATATATAAATGAAGTCACATCATAGGCATATTTAAGTTGCACTTAATTAACTTAAATCCCAAGGCCAGAGAGAGAGAGAAGTTAAACAGTGCAAGTAATTCCACTCACCATCCCACTCAAGGAGCACATGCTATAAATTAATTGTGAACAAGAGTTATATTTTCTCAGTATCAAGTCTCATGTGCCTCTCAAAGAATGAACATGATTTTGATATTTAAGAGAGTATTTTTTGTGCAACATTGTCTCCAAATGGAAGTCAACTACCTCACCTACTCAACTGCAGAAACAACGCTCTGTTGCAATGCTTACCATAAACTTAAAAGCTGTATCTATTCAGAAACTAGAGATAGCATATTCAAAAGCAGAGACATTACTTTGCTGACTAAGGTCTTTCTAGTCAAGGGTATGGTTTTTCCTGTGGTCATGTATGGATGTGAGAGTTGGACTGGGAAGAAGGCTGAGCGCCGAAGAATTGATGCTTTTGAACTGTGGTGTTGGAGAAGACTCTTGAGAGTCCCTTGGACTGCAAGGAGATCCAACTAGTCCATTCTGAAGGAGATCAGCCCTGGGATTTCTTTGGAAAGAATGATGCTAAAGCTGAAACTCCAGTACTTTGGCCACCTCATGCGAAGAGTTGACTCATTGGAAAAGCCTCTGATGCTAGGAGGGATTGGGGGCAGGAGGAGAAAGGGACGACAGAGGATGAGATGGCTGGATGGCATCACTGACTCGATGGACGTGAGTCTGAGTGAACTCCGGGAGATGGTAATGAACAGGGAGGCCTGGCGTGCTGTGATTCATGGGGTCGCAAAGAGTCGAACATGACTGAGTGACTGAACTGAACTGATTAAAAAACTGTATGCCAATGTCCAAAATGACATCTCCCTAATGTATTTCCAAAGGCAATTTTGCATTTTGTAACATTTGTTTTAACCTCAATCTAAAATATTACTTTATTCTACTCCTAAAGTGAAGTTGACCTAAGATCTTTGCACTTTGTATCTCTGACCTAATAGAGCAGATTCTGTCAGTGTCTTCCCACATGCTCTCTGCATTCGCCATTTCTGTAAGCACCTTTCAAACAGCAACTGCCAGCATCTGCAACTACCTGAAGGCTTTCTCTGGCTACTAAGGCCTGCTCTGTATATGCATGGGACAGGCTGGGAGTGTAAGGAAGTTAATGAGCCCTAGAAGCAGTCCAAAACCAATGACCAACAAGAGTTGGCAAGGGAGAGCTAACTCTGAGTACATATTTCAGTGTCCCCCAAAAACCCCCAGTTGGATTACGGCAGAGCTTAATCAGAGTGGCAACTTACTTAATGGAGCCATTTATCTGGCTTTTCCTTCCTTCTCTGTCTCTATTCCCTACTCTCCTACAAGTATTTCCTAGAATCCCTCCTTAGAAACTAATTCCCCTTGAATCCTTGCCTCAGGGTCTACTTCTAGAAGAACCCAAACCATGACACTGAGAATTCTTAACCACAGCATTAGACTCTAAAAAGTCATCCAAATGAACACTGAGAGAGCTGTGTTCAACCCCTCAAGATACACTTAATGTCATCTCATGCAAGCAGCTTGAGTTGGGCTTTGTTCCACTGAATGTTGACTTCCATGTTTCCAGGGTGTGGATCTTATCTCTAAACAGCCTCAACCATCAACTCTTTGAGAATAAGCCTCTGATGTTATATAATCTTTGCAACATTCCCCAATCCCTATGCCTAGAAAAATTCTAATCGAGGCAGTGGTAAAATGTTTGACATGAAGCAAATGAAACCAATTCTAATTCAATACTTGATGCCATTTATCCATAAAAAGGAAAAAGTCTAGAACTTATTTGACTATGTTTTCTGTGCTAAGGGAGATATTTGAACCTTTAAGCAAGAGTGTTGCTATCTATCCCATCCCCTGAATCCAAAAGTCAAAAGTTTACATTTCAAGTGGGTTGGTCCTTGGGTACTGAGCTGAATAACTGCTGATAAAATTCACTTATTTGAACTAAATTCTTTTTAAATTTTATACTTAGTGCTTTCCTTGGAGTTAGGAACCTTTAAATGTGGTGCATATACTCAACAGAAACAAGATAGATACATTAGTAAAACCATATTAAATGAGAAAATTTTTCTGTTATTCCTAGCTAGGAGAAATGCTGCTGCTGCTGCTAAGTCACTTCAGTCGTGTCCGACTCTGTGCGACCCCAGAGACGGCAGCCCACCAGGCTCCCCTGTCCCTAGGATTCTCCAGGCAAGGACACTGGAGTGGGTTACCATTTTCTTCTCCAATGCATGAAAGTGAAAAGGGGAAAGTGAAGTCGAGAAATGCAGGATTTCATAAAATTTCACTCTCAAAAAGACAGCTATGTTCAGAGTTTTCTTCCTAGAATAAAGCTTCAGGCTAAAAGGTTGAGCAAAAATACACAGGAAATACATTATGTTTTTAGGGCAAACAAAAATATAATACTCTACTATAATGTTGTTAAATGTGTCTGAGCGACTGTGGATTTTTATTGCAAAGGAAAATGATGCAGAAGTGTATTTCTCAATAGTGCTTTTGGCCTTGCTCCTTCTTAAGTGATATTTTGAGGCAAATTTTCCTGTGGAAGTTTAAGATTTTTAGGATGTGTAGATTTTTACCTCAAAGGGTTATAATAGTGATTTGATGTGAAGCAGGATTAGTTACCTCTCATTGTGCTTCTTAACAAATATCTCATTAGCTGAACACCCCAGTTCTAGTCTCTAAAATCCGTACATTATATTTTAATAAGAGCCATCTCCTTTTGTTCCTAGTGGGATATGAGTGTTCTTTCTTTATCCCTCCTCTGTGCTGAAATGTTCTGTACGCCAACTGACATGGAGCGTTCTTGGCAGCCTCAGGACCCCAAATGACTGATCTGGAATATATTGTATTTTTCCAGCAGTGACATTTGGGCCTCTGGCTTGTTCCCTGACTGGGGTCTGAGAGCAATCTACACCCAGGACTGCCTGAGGCTTGAGGCAGAGTCAGCCTGTTGAGTTTCTACCTCTAGATATTATTTATCACTGATCTGATTCCCTTTGGATGACCAACAACTTTTAATTTTCTATTTAAAAAATAAAACAAAATCTGTGTATTTCAGGAGAATTTTTAAAAAGCACAGAATCTAATCACATTATTTCATGTAGACTCTAAAATCTTTTTTTAGGAAATAATTACTTCATGTTCCAATTAATACGATGCAAAAATAGCAATATTCATACTCAGGGGAGACAATCTGTCTCAAATTACAGAAAATAATTTCTAAATCACTGTAAACCACAAAAATATATGCATAGAAGACACTGAAAAAGCCTTTTTCTTTTCTCTAATGTTTCACTCATGCAGGACTGTGT
Source organism: Ovis aries (assembly GCF_016772045.2). Lineage (NCBI taxonomy): Eukaryota > Metazoa > Chordata > Mammalia > Artiodactyla > Bovidae > Ovis > Ovis aries. The sequence continues at coordinate 46,936,458 of NC_056054.1, read as the reverse complement.
CTCATCTCTTTGAGAACAGCCCTTTGGTGCTTATTACTGTGCTGCTTTGAGAGCCAAATCTCCTGACTTCTGTTATAATGAGCCTTAAAGAAAGAGAGACACACATACAAAAGGATTTTAATGGGAAGGATATCTTGTTGTTTGAACCAATAAAACTAAAGCAGTTCTAGAATGACAAATTATTTGAAGTTTCATCATTTTCATAGCACCATTTGAAGGATATGCTAACATCTTAAAATGCTGATCTTCCTGCTTATAATCCCAAGCAGAAGTTTCAGATATCGTGAAAGCACATTCACATTTCATTACCACAGCTTAGGCAGCCGTATAGAAATCTATCAGTTGTTTTTGAAGCACTGACAGACAGTTTGCCGGGAAAATCAAGTAAAAAAGCTAACCCTGAATTAAAAGGTATACAGATCACTCTTATGATTATGATGAGTAAAATTCAAATAAAACACACACACATTTATTAGCTAATATTAGCAAGAGTACACTAAAATCCTCTGCGACTGAAAAAATTAGACTGACCCTAGAGATTACACAACAGCAGGAGGGCACCAAGATATTTGTTTCTCTGAATGGGAAATTGTCAGCTGAACCTTAAATCTGCATTCACCTCATGAATTATGGTCTATTAGAAATAATCATTTTAATCAACTTCATAATCAATACCCATCAGTGAGATGGCATTTCTGTACAGTGATCAAAGTCTAGCAACTAAAACCAAAATATATGACCTCAAGTAAGAAAGATTAGATTTTTAGGATATTCATGGGAAAGAAACAAATATTCCTCCAATATCTCATCACATTTCTTGGGTTTCTAACCCAAAAGAAAATGTCTTACTTACATGGCAGAAAGGAATGTGGACAAATGGCAACTAATTGATAAAACAAGCTAAAGGATCAAGACTAATGAAACGAGATTTATGAACATACTAAAATAGTTCAGCTCAGAAAGGGATAAATGAAAGCCTTGATAAAAAAAAAAAAAATCCATGCTTTAAATGTTTAAAAACCATGAATTCAATCTGAAAAAAAATTAATCTACTTAAGATGCAAACTGGATTTTTATCTCTAAAAACCATTATACAAACAAGGAGTAACAACTACTATACCCAGCCTCTGAAGAACTACACCTCCATAGCCATCTCCATATCTCTTACCCCTCCATTCTCTTTTTTCCTCTGCAGATAGAAATGAGGAGTATTAAATATACACCAATGGTAATATTTAGAATTTTTTTTCTTAATCCAAACGAAAAACTACTTGAGTATTAAGTCACATTCTCCCCCCAATGGTGTGAATAAGCCCAGCTCACAAAAATGCACAATAATTTTTGTCACTGATTATGACACCAAGTAATCTATGAATTGAGAAACCGGGTAACTGTATTCCCTGGAAGCTATCCATATTTCTTGAGCTACACTTGTTACATGCAGAGGACTATCACCCCCAATGATTTGGATTAAGTGTATCATAGACTTTTATGTTATGGTGCCCAGAACTGAAATATGATCTTCAATCTCACACAGAGCAATTGCATATGGCAGATTAATGTCAAAGAGGCTTTGAACAGGCTAGGTTCATCACCAGAATTTTCCTCTAGGACTGAGTTATAACCTAATGTATTTCTCTGATGTATCCCAAAGAGAGGAAAAAAGATGGTTGGAAATATTATATAGTGCTCATAAAAGAAGTATTCTTTCCCATAATTCAGAAAAAAAAGCAAGGAAGAGATTTGCTAAATCATCATTTCCAGACAGCAGTCCATTGTGTGACCATTGAAACTCACTTAAATTATTTTGAAGTGGATCATACTTTGAATGTCATTTTAACATATTGCTATGATTAGATACATACATTACCAAAGCCTCAAACCACATGCTCACTTTGGATATCGTCATCACACATAGCAACCTAAGATTTTTTTTAGTGACTACAGAGGATAAATGAGGCCACAGTTATGGTTTTGATTTCTGTATAAGCCTTCTAAGTTGGTTCTGTTATATGACCAAAATTATACTCCTTATAGTGGTAAATTTCATGCTACTGGTCTGAAAATGAATGAATGTGAGTAGCTCAGTGTAAGCTAGATCAGTGCTACTTTCACTTTGCTGTACCTCAAAATTGTTGTTGTTTTTTTTTTTTTTCTGATCTTCAAGTCACCAATCTTCTGAATCCTAATTTCTGAGATGATTCTAATGCAGGCGTTTATGAGCACTTGGGAAATATTGGGCTAGGCTGATCCTCAATTGAAGGGAAAAACCCCAAACACCAAAAAGTAGTGGGTCAGTCAAACCATCTTCAGACAGCATGTACTACCCTAACATTTAATGATGTGCTCTATTCCTAGTTTGTTAACACAGATCCCTGAAGAGTTTTCAAGCAAAGAGTAACTCATCTAGAAATCATGAAGACCCTCCCTAACTGCACCTTGAAAGCATATTTGTCATTCAAGTTGCTAAAATGTATTTTGATGTTCTACTCATGTTTCTGATTTTTCAATTATCTTATCTTACCAAAATCCTTGAGAGTAAGGGCAAATTTTAACTCCTCTTGGAATCTACTATAGAATATTGCACATATCCTCAATATGTTTTTTTGTTCTTAAATGAACTAGACTATAGAAAGAAGACTCATGCTCACCCAGTATCTCTTACATCTCAAGCAAGACCTCTTTGGTTTTCAATTTCCTCATGAAGGTGCTAGACTAAATGATTTCTTTAGCTTTTTCCAGCTTTCATCTCTCAGCTACTATATATTCACATATCATGAACTCACAAAGACAGGATGAATAAGACTCCACTCTTAAGAAAACAATCTTAAATCAATCTTCTTAAATCAATTTCTCTTTGAAACAAATCCTGATCTGTTTAACAGCCACAGAGCTGAGCAATTTCTGAGGAAACTTGTGTTCTTTATAGCAAGAATCTAAACTACTCATGTCAACTTTAGAATCTTGCAGAGACATGAATTATACATATTATCTTCCACTTAACGTTGATCAGCCATCCATTTGACTTCTTTGGGGTGCATATTACCAGAAGTGGTTTTAATGTGCTCCAAAAAGAGCTGGAATCTTAATATTGAAGAGAAAAGAGAGTAACTCAAAAAGCACTTTGCCAAAACTTTATGGTTGAAATTATATCCTAATGAGATTTTTATAAAACCCTTCAGTGTCCCTCTCTGATTTTAAGCAGATGCAACCTAAAATTACTCAAATATTTACATTTAAGTCAATGACTTTAATCCATTTTGTCACTTAATTGTATAAAGCTATCTTCTACAAAATAGTATACTGGTATTTTGGGATAAATTGATTTTTTTTAATGGACATGGATAAAAAAGCTACAGATGGGGTTTTATATACAGTGTTTGCTTGGTAGATGGAATATTGAATCCCTCACCCATTAAATGTATCCTCACCACAGATTTGCTGCACCTGCTATTTTACATTTCAGTATATTTCATACTGAATATTTATGGTCCTTTCGAATTAATATGGAGATGAAATAAATGGTCAGAAACGGCCCAATGCTGACATCTACTGGATACACAAATGGATGCATTCGACTATCAAAAGAGTCATGCTGCTGCTGCTAAGTCGCTTCAGTCGTGTCCGACTCTGTGCAACCCCAGAGACGGCAGCCTACCAGGCTCCCCTGTCCCTGGGATTCTCCAGGCAAGAACACTGGAGTGGGTTGCCATTTCTTTCTCCAATGCATTAAAGTGAAAGTGAAAGTGAAGTTGCTCAGTTGTCCGACTCTTATTGACCCCATGGACTGTAGCCTATCAGGCTCCTCCGTCCATGGGATTTACCAAGCAAGAGTACTGGAGTGGGGTGCCATTGCCTTTTACTTCACTGTTATCAAAATTAATGGCAATATATGTGAAATAGATAACACTGTCTAAAACATAGATGCTAACTGCTGCTGCTACCGCTGCTAAGTCGCTTCAGTCGTGTCCGACTCTGTGCGACCCCATAGACAGCAGCCCACCAGGCTCCCGCGTCCCTGGGATTCTCCAGGCAAGAACACTGGAGTGGGTTGCCATTTCCTTCTCCAATGCATGAAAGTGAAAAGTGAAAGTGAAGTCACTCAGTCATGTCTAACTCTTAGCGACCCATGGACTGCAGCCTACCAGGCTCCTCCGTCCATGGGATTTTCCAGGCCAGAGTACTGGAGTGGGTTGCCATTGACTTCTCCGAGGTGCTAACTAAATGCTGGTTATTGTTATCATTATCATCACCATCATTATTTTCAACTAACCCTATAGAATACCTAAAATTCAGATTCCACGACTGGGGAAGTCCTCAAAGACAGGTTGTTGTTATTCACTTGCTAAGTCCTGTCTAACTCTTTGCAACCCCATGGACTGCAGCACACCAGGCTTCAAAGAGAGAGACCATGGCTTATTTGTGTTTGTCATCATAGAGCCGGATGTGTTACCAGACTCAAATGGGTGGTCCATAAATATCAACAGAACCTTATTTCTGAAGTGAGTATCAGGAATTCACTCGGCATTTTACAGAGATTACACAATGATAAAACATATGGCTACATGCGGGTGCGTACTCAGTCATGTCTGACTCTTTGGGACCCCATGGACTACAGCCCATCAGGCTCATCTCTCCATGAAATTTTCCAGGCAAGAATACTGGAGAGGGTTGCCAATTCCTCCTCCAGGGGATCTTCCTGACCCAGAGATGAACCTGTGTCCCCTATGTCTCCTGTATTAGCAGGTGGATTCTTTACCACTGAGCCACCTGGGAAGCCCAAAACATATGACTATATTCTTGGTTAAAAATATCACAAACAGAGAACAGTAATAAAAGGGCTAAGAAGATGACCAGCTTACTACTGCCAATTTCAAAGCTAATACTGTGAAAATATACACTCCTTATTATACCTCAGGAGGGCTTGAACTCACAGCATTCTGATGTATCATTTCCCTGGGCAATAGCATGGCAGAAAAGCTGGTGCAGGGAAAGAAGATTCTACTGTTCTGGAACAGAGAGACTGACCCAGATACAGAACTGCTCCCTAGCTCACATAGCACATTTACAGTTCTATTAATATGATCTTTGCCCTCCATCAGTTCTTATTCAAGGTTGTTCCTGCCACTAACAACAGACTCCCTCTCATTTCAGGTCTAATAAATGTTCAAGCTGGTAAACTTAACAACTGACAAAAACTGTAAAACTGAGCTTTACAAATGCAGTTGAGAACCACATAATCAGGGATATTTCCCCAGATCACATAACCGAAACCTTATATATCAAGACCCAAGGATGCACTGTGGAATTCGATGGAGGAGGGATCTTCAAGAGGCATTTGGTTACATGTCATGTATTACATGTTTTCTGTTTAACTGCCATTGTAAGAGTAAATAATTTAACATATTACAAACACAGTTGAATGAAAAATATGGGCTCTTTATTTTCTATCTCTGGGCTTATCATGCTCTCAAATCCCCTATTTTATAGGATAGTGGGAAACTGTAAGCTTACCAAGTCAAGTAACTCAGTCATGTTTACTTTAAATAATGATATTAACACAATATCTTCTGGTACTTGCAGAGTCCGTCGAGGTTTCTGCCACATCCCTTTCTCTAAGGCAACATAGCCCCAGGATATAAATATTATCTTAAGTGTGCTCATGGCAGAAGGAAGACAGATTCCTAAATCAAAGAGTTGTCCTTTATTCTTTCCTCCAGAAACTTTTTGGCTTCCTTAAAAATGTTCCTTGCTCTTTATGATTATTCACGTCCCTGTAGTATATGTTATTGAAATTTGTGACTGGTAAAACTTGGTTGTTTTCTTATCATGACTGGTCATCTTCATGCCCACTCTGATGACTTGGCTCATCCTGGCATTATTCATACCATAAATTATTTAAAATCTTAGCTATATTCTCCATATGGCCCCTGCCCAAAGCAGGCTTTCTGGCTTGCTACTCTTAGCTATCTCTGTGTCATCTCCTCTAATTATACAAGAATATTCTGCATCCTTTCTATAGCACAAAGGAGCCAAAGGAGATATCTGATACCAAGACTTCTCCTACATAAATGTACCATACTATCACTCTCCTCAGCTCAGCACCCACACACACAACAAAGGTGTTGCTGGTGATTCTATTACATAATACCTTCCCAGAAGCCCAAAGAAAAAAACTGGGACACAAGTTCTTACTTTAACTTCCACCATAAATTGTACATTTTCCATTTACATATTTGGTTCCCACCTTTCAAGGATGACCAGGGTGGAACTGTGTAGGGCACACAGATAGAAATGATTAACATCTGATCTTTTTGAGTATTGCACAGGCAACAAAAGCAAAAACAGACAAATGGGGTGGCATCAAACTAAAGAGCTTCTACACTGCAAAGGAAAGCATCAGCAAAGTGAAGAGACAGCCTACAGAACAGGAGAAAATACTTATAAATGATATATCTGATAAGAAGTTAATGTCCAAAATATATAAGAAACTCTAACATCTCAATGAACCTGAATGTGAAAGTCGCTTAGCTGTGTCTGACTCTTTGTGAACCCATGGACTATACAGTCCGTGGAATTCTCCAGGCTAGAATGCTGGAGTGGGTAGCCTTTCCCTTTTCTAGGGGATCTTCCCAACCCAGAGATTGAAACCATGTCTCCCATATTGCAGGTGAATTCTTTACCAGCTGAGCCACAAATAGCAAGAAACAAATAAACCAATTTAAAAACTGCAAAAGACTTGAATCGACACTTCTCAAAAGAATACATACAAATATATGGTCAACAAATACATGGTCAACAAATATATGAAAATATACTCAATATCATTAACCATTAGGGAACTGAAAAATTAAAACTACATGAGATACCAGAATGGCTATTAAAAAAAAATAAGACAGAAAAGTATTGGTGAGGATGTGGAAAAAAGAGAATCCATGTACACTGTTAGTGGGAACGTAAATTGGTATAGCCACTCTGGAAAAGAGTATGGAGGTTTCTCAAAAAACTAAAAATAGACCTACTATATGACCCAACAGTTTCACTCTCGGTGTATAACTTAAAAAAAAAACAAAAACACTAATTTAAAAAGATACATTCATCCCAATGTTCACAGCAGCATTATTTACAATTGCCAAGATATAGAAGTAACCTCAACATCCATCAAAAGATGATTGGATAAAGAAGATGTGGTGCATCACACACACACACACACACACACACACACACACACACACACAGTGAAATACTACCGAGTCATAAAAGGAACAAAATGTCACCATTTGCAGCGATATGCATAGACTTGGAGGACATTATGCTAAGAGAAATAAGTAAGACAGAGAAAGACAAATGCTGTATAACACTTATATGTGGAATCTAACAAATACAAAAAGCTAGTAAATATAACAAAAAAGCAGCAGAATCTGAGGAAAGGGGAGGGACAATAAGGGAGGGGGGAGGTACAAATTACTGAGTATAAGACAGGCTATAAGGATGCATTGTACAATATGGCAAACATAAATATTTGGTAATAACTGTAAAAGGATTGCCATCTTTAAAACTATATACAAGATAAAAAAAATTTTAATACATGAAGTAAGAAGTGCTGGCAAGAATGTAGAAAAAAGAGAATCCTTGTATACCACTGATGGAAATGCAAATTGGTATGAACATTATAGGAAACAATAGGTAGCTTCCTCAAAAAGTTAAAAATAGAGATAACCCACAATCTTACTTTTGGATATATATCTAAATGAAATGAAATTAACCAACTCCAAAAGATAGCACTTCTATATTCATTGCAGTATTGTTCATCACAGCCAAAGGATGGGAATAAAGTATGTGTATGTCATGGCATGTATATATATATATATATATATATATATATATATATATATATATATATATATATATATGGGGAGAGAGAGAGAGAGAGAGAGAACCTCTTGATGAAAGTGAAAGAAGAGAGTGAAAAAGCTAGCCTAAAACTCAACATTCAAAAAGCTAAGGTCATGGCATCCGGTCCCATCGCTTCATGGCAAATAGATGGGAAAAAATGGAAAAGTGACAGACTTTATTTTCTTGGGCTTCAAAATCACTGCAGATGGTGGCTGCAGCCACAGAATTAAAAGACAGTTGTTCCTTGGAAGAAAAGCTATGATCAACATAGACAGCATATTAGAAAGTAGAGATATCACTTGCCGACAAAGGTCTGTCTAGGCAAAGCCATGGTTTTTCCAGTAGTTGTGTACGGATGTGAGAGTTCAACTATAAAGAGAGACGAGCACCAAAGAATTGATGCTTTTGAGCTGTGGTGTTGGAGAAGACTCTTGAGAGTTCCTTGGACTGTAAGGAGATCAAACCAGTCAATTCTAAAGGAAATCAACTCTGAATATTCATTAGAAGGACTGATGCTGAAGCTGAAGCTCCAATACTTTGGCCACTTGAAGCGAAGAGCCAACTCATTAGAAAAGACCTGGATGCTGGGGAAGATTGAGGGCAGGAGGACAAGGGGCTAACAGAGGATGAGATGGTTGGATGGCATCACTGACTCAATGGACATGAGTTTGAGAAAGCTCCAGGAGATGGCAAAGGACAGGGAAGCCTGGCATGCTGCAATTTATGGGGTCGCAAAAGGTCAGACATGACTGAGCAACTGAACAACAACAAATTATATATGTGTGTGTGTGTGTGTGTGTGTGTGTGTGTGTGTGAATATATGTGTGTGTTTGTGTGTGTGTGTGAAAGTCCCTCAGTCATTGGGTTGGGAAGATACCCTGGAGACAGGAAAGGCTACCCACTGCAATATTTTGGCCTTGGAGAATTCCGTGGACTGTATAGTCAGTCCATGGAGTCACAAAGGGTCAGACATGACTGAGACCCCAGTTCAATTCCTGAGTTGGGGAATCAATTATATATATATCAATGGAATATTATTCAGCCATGAGACAGAAGGAAATCCTGTCATTTGTGACAATATGGTTAAAACTTGAGGACATTATGATAAGTGAAATGCATCAGAAAGAGAAAGACAAATATTGTATGGCCTCACTTATATGTGGAATCTAAAATAAAGTCAAACTCATGTAAGTAGAGTAAAACAGGTTCCTGGGAACTGGAGAGGTTTGGGGCTGGGGTGGGTGGGGGAGGATGGTGGAATAGGGAGAGGTTGTTCAAAGGGTACAAAGTTGCAGCTATATAGGATGAATCAATTAGAGATCTAAGTAACAAACAGGCATGGTGACTGTACTTCAGAATACTGTATAACACTGGAAATACCCTAAAAAATATATAGCTTTCAGAATCGCTTATCACATCACACCAAAAAGAAAACAAAAGGTAGCTCTGTGAAAGAAAATTTAATTAGCTTGACTGCAATCATCATTTTATTATGTATATGTATATCAGATCATCACATTGTATGCTTTAAATATATTTGTATTAAATTATGTAAGTTTTTAAAAATTTAATATATAAATTTTAGGAATATTTTTTAAAAAGAGCATGAGATGGAATGCATACAAGAAGGATGTGTGTTGATTCAATGGAACACTATAGAACAATACCAGTGACAATTTTAAGCCACATGACATAATATGGAAGAATCTCACAAACAAAATGTTGAAGAAGCTAGACACAAAAGAGACTATACTTAGCATATCTCTCTAAACAGAGAAAGAAAAAAGGCAGGCAAGGCTTTTGCACTAGAATAAGTTAGCGGGTATCCTTGGTGGAGAGAGGTATAACCAATAGAAAGGAGACAAGGGGGCTTCTAAGGCACTAATACTTAAAGTTTTGTGATTGAGGTACATCTGATTATATGGTGTACTTACTTTGAAAATTCATTGAGCTGTGCATTGATACATGCACTTTTCTGTATATATTGTTGTCAGTAAATGTTTAAAATAATTCTGCTACTCCTAGAAGGGTACCTTTAGGCAAGCTGCATTCTCTTTTTAAGAAAAATTTCTCAATGCAAAAAGAGGTGTACTACTGTCTACACTCAAAATTTCTTGTGAGGATAAAATGAAATTAAACTATACAAACTGCCAAATACCTAGCAAGTGTACAATAGAACCCTTCCTATAATTTTGAAGAATAAATATCTCTAGGAATGGTGATTCTTAAAGCTATTATCAGTAACCTGGGACGTTCATTAACATCTTAATCCAAATAAATTGACAGCCATTCACTCACTATAGTGAGTACTGGTAAAAACCAAAAGCTGTGGCCAGATATGGCTAAAATACAGTTCCTACCTTCAAGAAACGTTCAGCATACTCATCAGCTTAAACCTACTATGTGGGAAAGTGACATGTGAGTAAGAGAAAAGGGGTAGTAGAAAAGAATAAAGTGCTGTCTGGGAAGCTTTCAGTCACAACTAGATTAAAACTTAAAATAATAAATTATGTAATAAATCCCTGTGTTAACTCCACAGCTTAATGACTTCTTTGGGGACCCAACAAGTCCTTTTTATATTTTAGTGTATAATTACCCATGTGTCTGTTTTGTCTTTGAGCCAGTCCTCTGCATTGCTATAAGAAAGCTGACATGGTTCCAGGTATTGCATCTAGGCATGGTGAAGTCCAAGAAATCTTCCAATTAGGAATAAGAAGGAAATATGACTATTGAGTAGCAACTAGTAGTCTTAGCTATAGGGTTCTACAATGCTGAGGGCAAGGAGGAAAGTCACAATTAAAATTTAGCCCTTTCAATCATTGGAATAATTAGTAATGTTGTTCTTGTGAGGTGCTTCTAGTTGTAGGGTAACTTATCTTGAAAAAAAGTCTTTTTAATGCTGGCCTGTTACTGCCATCACTACCTGTTGCTTAGGAAAGGTTTAGTGAGTGAAGTCGCTCAGTCATGTCCGACTCTTTGGGACCCCATGGACTGAAGCCTATCAGGCTTCTCCATCCATGGGATCCTCCAGGCAAGAATACTGGAGTGGGTTACCATTTCCTTCTCCAGGGAATCTTCCCGACCCAGGAATCGAACCTGGGTCTCCCGCATTGGAGGCAGACGCTTTAACCTCTGAGCCACCAGGGAGGAGGCCTAAGTCAAGTTTACTGCTCAGCTTTGTCTTTATAGCCCTGGTCTATGAAGGTAGAGATGCTTCAGATTGTTGGTCATTTCTCTCAACCTGAGTCCATACACATTGTAATGAATAGCAAGAAACCATCTTTGAATATAGTCAAACAGAGAGATGAATTTCAGCCAAATACAACACTACAAAATGTGCCTATGCTGCCTCAAGGCAAAGCTAAGCAGTGGGATTTCCTTATTAACTTTAGGCCTACAAAGTGATTTATTAAAATTACTGAATCAAGTTAAGAACTAGGAGGCAGAAACATAGTTAAATGGATGCCAAGTACATCTCAAATACTCATGCCAGCCAGTCACTCAAATTTCCTGCCTCCTTCACTTCATCTTAGCTGCCAACAGTATCTCCAACAGCCATATGCATATACACCCAGTCATATTGCACAATATGAAGGGATTCCTTTTTGTTAGTAGTGGTGTTTTGTTGTGTTCTCTGACTCCCTCACTTAAACTTAGGAAAAAATCTAGAATCACCAGGTCTGAATTTCTTCACCTCCACAACTGCATTAATCATATGGATGTGAATTTCATTTATTTCTTTTGCCCAATCCACCTTCCAAGGGAGAAGAGAATGGGTTAGAAACCACAACTCAGTTAGGAAAAGAAAACATAAATATATAATAATGTATAAATTCTGTACTTAGTTGAAAATCTTATTCAAAATTAAGACAATGCCATTAATGAATGGAAGCTTTTGTTTGTTTTTTTTTTTTAATTCTTACATGCGTTCCCAAACATGAACCCCCTCCCACCTCCCTCCCCATAACATCTCTCTGGGTCATCCCCATGCACCAGCCCCAAGCATGCTGCATCCTGCGTCAGACATAGACTGGCGATTCAATTCTTACATGATAGTATACATGTTAGAATGTCATTCTCCCAAATCATCCCACCCTCTCCCTCTCCCTCTGAGTCCAAAAGTCCGTTATACACATCTGTGTCTCTTTCCCTGTCTTGCATACAGGGTCGTCATTGCCATCTTCCTAAATTCCATATATATGTGTTAGTATACTGTATTGGTGTTTTTCTTTCTGGCTTACTTCACTCTGTATAATTGGCTCCAGTTTCATCCATCTCATCAGAACTGATTCAAATGAATTCTTTTTAACGGCTGAGTAATACTCCATTGTGTGTATGTAACCACAGCTTTCTTAACTGTGGTGTTGGAGAAGACTCTTGAGAGTCCCTTGGACTGCAAGGAGATCAAACCAGTCAATCCTAAAGGAAACTGGTCCTAAACATTCATTGGAAGGACTTATGCTAAAGCTGAAACTCCAATACTTTGGCCACCTAATGGGAAGAACTGACTCCTTGGAAAAGACCCTGATGCTGGGAAAGATTGAAGGCAGGAGGAGAAGAGGCTGACAGAGGATAAGATGGTTGGATAGCATCACTGACTTGAGGACATGAGTTTGAGAAAGCTCTGGGAGTTGGTGATGGACAGGGAAGCCTAGTGTGCTGCAGTCCATAGGTTGCAAAGAGTCAGACATTGCTGAGCAACTGAACTGAAAGACAAATTCTGTAGATTTCTTTCCTTCTTTCTGGAGAAAGTTAGAAGCAGGCAGAGAAAACAGAGGATGGGGAAAATAAGGAGCTATCTCTTATATGTAGAAACACTGGGGTTCTTTCCTAGTGGCTTATTGGTAAAGAATCCGCCTGTGAGTGCAGAAGTTGCAGGTTCAATCCCTGATTGGGGAGATACCCTGGAGAAGCGAATGGTTACCCACACCAGTATTCTCGCGTGAAGAATCTAATGGACAGAGAAGCCTGGCGGGCTACAGTCCATGGGGTTGCAAAGAGTCAGACACGACGTAACAGACGGAGCATGTTCACGTGCACAGGAACGCTGGGACACCTGGATCGAAAGCCGTATTTCTATGCTGGTCACTTTGCTCTTTGAATATGTGTTTCCATCTATTCTAATCAGATCATCTCCTACCTTACTTAACATTGTCTACCAAGCTCTTGTCTCTGTGATAAACGTGGGGAAGACAATTTTTCATGGTACATATTAGGCTATTGTAGGGGAGGAATATTCTAGGTAGATCAGTCATTGCCTGCTAAATCCAAATCTTCTTCTAAGTTAAATTATTCCACAACTAGGTCAAACTCTTTAGACATTCATGTTTTGAACTACAGAACTTTTTTCCAGTTATGGATGACTGACCTATTGGTAGAAAAAAATGACCCTAAGATAGCCAGTATACAACTGGCCACTGACATTTATGGCCCAACTGGAAAAGATGGACCAATCAGACAAATTATTTTTTCAGTGACTTAAATAGAGCCGATAGAATCTGCTGGTTGAAATAGAAAGGAAAAAACATATGAGGTGTAACTAGTCACATTAATACCAGAGTAAAACTACATGAGCTGTTCTCACTGACGTCCTTAAAACCACACAAAGAGAGAATCACCCTCCTGCTCCATTCTCCATGTGGCATGACATTCTTTCCTAGTTCATTCACTCATGCAAAAAGCATATTTTGACAACTGCTATGTACTAAGCATAATGGTAAGCTCTGAAGATGTAATGCTGACCATGACCAATGTGATCACTGCTCTTACAGAACTTGCAGTGCAGTGGTGAAAATGCACACTGAATAAGAAGATGAACAGGAAGCTGCGAGAGTATTTAACAGGGACATTTAACCTAGCTTTTCTAACAGTGAGGGATCATCTATCTCCATGTTTCAAAATTCTTCACATCATTCATCCTTCACTGATAACCCCAGTTAGAAATAAACACACTCTCTTCTGAACCTATTGATCCCACTTCTATCATAGCACTTGCTTTGTCCCATCCTAGCTTTTACTGTATTGTTTTCAGGTCTCATCCTTTACTAATCTCTAAACTCTTTGAGGAAAGTAACAATGTCTCATTCATCTTTGTATTCCTCCAGCACCTAGAACAGTACTTTATATTCAGCAGGTTTTCAAAAATGAAGTTCGGAAAGCCCTCCAGTGTAATGGTCTCTACAGAAGTCATGAAACAAGGAAAATTTCTCTAATGATAGATTTTTTTCATTATTATAGTTTATCTTTCTGTGGGAGTCATTTCCAAATCCATAGCATTCAAGTAAAAAACAAACTGTTTGCCTTGAGTCCCAAGAGACAAATCAGTGATGCTTTAAACTATTGCTAGTTGAAACAAAGAGATCAAACTAGTCAATCCTAAAGGAAATCAACCCCAAATATTCTTTGGAAGGACTGATGCTAAAGCTGAAGCTTCAATACTCTGGCCATCTGATGCGAAGAACTGACTCATTAGAAAAGACCCTGATGCTAGGAAAAATGGAAGGCAAAAGGGGAAGGGGGCAGCAGAGGATGAGATCGTTAGAGAGCATCACTGACTCAATGGACATGAACAAACTGGGAAATAGTGAAGGACAGGGAAACCTGGCCTGCTGCAGGACATGCTTCAAAGAGTCAGAAAAACTTCAGTGACTGAACAATAACAACAATTAAAAGAGTAAGGGAAGAGTTATGTTTCTAAATACATGAAGTCCAGAAGGAAAAGCTGATCCACAAAAGAAGGGCCTCTGGAGGAAGAATGAATTGACTAGTATTATTGTGGTTGCAAGTAACAGAAACTAACTAAAACTGACCTGGAAATGTAAATGAAATACTGTTGGTGCTCAGTATGGCCTCAAGCAAAATTGGAAAAAGAACTTCAAATGCTATTAGGATTTATTCTCTGGCTTCTCTCAACTTACCAGTATCATTCTTTCTTGTAAACTTGCCTTTGCTCCTCAGACCCCATTTTAACTTGGGTTACATCTGCAAAGACCCTATTTCCAAATAAAGTCACTCCCCAGGGTTATCAGGGATATCTGGGGTTGGGAAGGGGTTAGGACTTGAACATATATTTGAGGAGGGCACAATTCAACCCAGTACATGTACTTATGGAGATTCAAGCTCATGTCTCAGTCCTGAGTCCAAATTCTATTGAAATAAACTCACTGATTGTGGTATAGATGCTCACTACTTGCTCAACCACATTTTAAGGGAATATGGCCACACTTAATCAACATAGTAATTCCTGCTATAGTCATGTGGACAGTGGTTAGGAAAATCCCTAGAAATGGAAAAACAGGTAATAAATTCCATAGATACCCACTTTCCAGAAGAAAGAACAATCAAATTACAAATCTATGTTAGCAAGTTTTATGGGAATAAGGACCCAATATCTCAGCCAAAGAGCCCCCCTCAAAATATTTGCTGGACCGGTGTCCTGTTTCTCATGAAAGTCTCACAAAATTGATCAGGTTCCTAACTTTTTTTAAAAATCTCTGGTATCCTTGGGTAAAAAATAGTAAGTAGCTCTGGCTGCACTGTTGAGAACAAACAATGGAAAAAGGAAGGAAACAAAAAAGGAAAATAGTTTATCTTATTGAAATAATCAAGACAAGAAATAACCAGAATGGTAATGGTAGACTTGATGAAAAGTTATCAAATTTTGTATAATTTTAAAAGCAGAGATGACAAGATTTGCTAATGTGAAAGAAAAGAATCAAGGATGAGTCCAAGGTTTTTGACCTATGCAACTGGAAGTTTGGCATTGCCATTTACTAAGATGAGTCAGCAGAGAAGGCAATGGCAACCCATTCCAGTACTCTTGCCTGGAAAATCCCATGGACAGAGGAGCCTGGTAGGCTGCAGTCCATGGGATCACTAAGAGTCAGACACGACTGAGTGACTTCACTTTCACTTTTCACTTTCATGCATTGGAGAAGGAAATGGCAACCCACTCCAGTGCTGTTGTCTGGAGAATCCCAGGGATGGGGGAGCCTGGTGGGCTGCCGTCTACGGGGTCGCACAGAGTCGGACACGACTGAAGCGACTTTGCAGCAGCAGCAGCAGCAAGATGAGTCAAATTACAGTTGAAACTGATTTTGGACACTGATTAGGGAGTGATGCTTTAGGCATGTTATTATTTTGAGAAACTAATCATATACTCAAGTAAAAATATGCTTAAAGCAGTTAGTCACAGATGGTCCAGGTTAAAGAAAGAGGGCAAGTTAGTTGGAAAGTTATCAGCTTAAAAGCTCATCAAGTCATCAGACCAAATGAGATCACAGAATGATCAAACATAAAGAGAACAAAGAAGTGAGACCCAGGGCACTAACAATAGCCTTATTAATTGATTATTATTCCCATTTTACTCATAAGGAAACAAAGAGTCAAATATGGTAAATAACAAGATCACACAGTTAGTAAGCTAGAGCCAAATACCAAACAAGGACTGCCTAAGGCCATTATACCACACTCTATATGGTGGCAAAATAGCTCTAAAATCTAGCAATGAGAGTAGTAATCTTAGTTATACATTCCCAAAGACTCTTTAGGTCACTACAACACCAAGTGATGTACTTTTCCGACACCAAGTGATCCCTGGGGAGTTTGTAAAAATAACCATTTGAGGCCCCACTCCCTAAGTTTCTGATGTGGTAAACCTGGAGAGGGGTTCATGAAAGATTTCTTTTTTTTTTTTTTTATTTTAGTGTCAACAAGAAGGATCTCATAGCCAAGTTTGGGACAACTCATTTGAAAGACATCAGACAAAAATGTGTGACTCAAATGGGCAAATGAAATAAGCACACTTTCTTGAAGCTTGGTGCAGAGACACCATCAGCTCTCAGCTGAACAAGTAGACAGAACTAATGGGGAGGGAGGACCACTCTAGACACCACACCAGTCCGAGAGAAAAGATGTAGCTTCTCAAGAAATACTTAACTTGCAGCTCATCCACACAGAGAACCATTCTTCTGCTGATGCTACCTAAAGTTAAATGACCTTTATGATCATCACAGGTGCCTCCTATTCAGTGGATTGTCAGTAGTTCCCAGTCTTGCACACACCTAGGTATAATCAGAGTTCTTTTATAAAATACATATTTGTAAGCTCTACCGAAATCCAATTATTTGAAACCTCAAAGATCCAGTAATCTGCCTTTTGCAAGCTTCCTAGAAGATTCTTATGAACTCAGTCCAGAATCAGTTTATGAACAAATATATTAGAACCACTGCTATTGAGAATTAAAGCCCCTACGTCCTTTTTGCCTGTCCTCATATTAAGCTAGGAATCCCTCATTGACTGGTGCACAAATGCTTTAAGTCTTTTTGGACATGCTACTGCTAAGTCACTTCAGTCGTGTCCGACTGTGTCACCCCATAGACAGCAGCCCACCAGGCTCCCCTGTCCCTGGGATTCTCCAGGCAAGAACACTGGAGTGGGATGCCATTTCCTTCTCCAATGCATGAAAGTGAAAAGTAGAAGTGAAGTCGCTCAGTCATGTCTGACCCTCAGCGACCCCATGGACTGCAGCCTTCCAGGCTCCTCCATCCACGGGATTTTCCAGGCAAGAGTACTGGAATGGGGTGCCATTGCCTTCTCCGCTTTTCGGACATAGATGCAGACTAATCTTACAGTGTTCAAGATGGTAACCACTAGCCACATGTGGCCACTAGGCACTTGAAATGTGGCTAGTCCAAATTTAAATGTGCTGTGTGACTGTATGTCACATTGAATTTCTAAGACTTAGTAAAAAAAGAGTTTAAAAAAGGGTGTAAACTTACTTCATTAACAACTTTATATCTACTATATGTTGAAATAGTACTTTGGATTAAATAAAATATGTGATTAAAGTTAATATCTGTTTCATTTTACTCTTTTCAATGTATTGGTACTTCCTAAAATGCATTAATTATTTTCATTATTACTTACATGTACCCTTCTTGATTTTCTCATTGTTAATCACAGTGCTATATTCTGAATGCCCATAGTTCATTGCCCATAACTCTATGAAAGACTTGTCATAAGATATTCTGATTATCTTTCTACATATTATCTTTCTGCATTATCTCTCTACCACCAGACTGTGAGCAGCTCGAGGACATGGCACCAGCCTTATTTACCTGCCTCCTTTGGACCTAACACAATGCATGGCGCCCGACAGATGTTCATGAACAGCTAATTTCTTTGCCTGCCTTGCCCAGAGCCTCACAGATTGTTAACTGCAGAGTGCAGCCTCTAACTCAGGTTGCTTGACTTCTGCTCTAATATGCTATCTATGACATCCCACTGCCTTACACCCTTTCTCTAAAGATTTGCACAAGAAGCAAATTGAAGTAAAACTCAAATCAGTCTAATTTACTACTCATTAGCAGTTTTTATGAAGACTGGTTATAGAAGAGATTGAAACCCAAAGCTAATGTGACATTTTGAATTATCTCAAGTTGTCACTTTTCCATGCTGTGCTTCACTCTCATTAGGAAAAGTAATCAAGATCTGGGCCTATTATTACACTGTGTCCCTCCCTGTTATTAAAGCTTAGCACTCAGAGGTGTCTAATGCTCATGTTGATGCTATACTTTTCTTACTGGCACAAAAAGTTGTCTATTTATTTTTCCCCTGATTAATGTTTTGGAATTTTCCCCTTTTTCAGACTACTTCCTCAGCTTGCCAATTAGAACACATATTAATTTTCTCCAAAAGCACCTGCTTCATAACATGATAGATACATTCAGGTTCTTTATAGTGGAGAAACAGGCAAGAGCAGCTAAATGAGCATATATACACAGTCAAGGGTCAGAGTTCAGTTATGTGTATCCAGAAACCTGAGTTCATCCTATGTCCTATGTAAGTGAGAATCATCCAAAATTGCATATGATCCTGCCAAAGGAGTACCATGCTAGTCAGTAGGAATAATCATTTCACCATGCCACCCCAGTGGTACTGCCAACCCTGGCCAGCGCCAATCATGTAAGAGAGAAAATTAAATTATTCAAGAGAAATGCCTAAAGGAGGAGGGTGTCCCTGAGGGACTTAGGTGGCACTGGCTATAACAGACTGAATTTAGGGATAAAGGATTTTAACATGTCCCTCAAGCATAGACTAGAGAGGAAATAATATTCTTAAGGAAAGCTATAACACAGTAGAAAGGAACTCCACAGCCCATTCCAGGTGATGGCACTGTGTAGTTATGTCCTACTTAACACCTTGTGGGTGCATTTTAGGCTATGTTTCTTTTAATATTCAGATAAACATAACTCTGAACCCAACTTTCCACCAGAGAAATGTCCTAAAAGACTCCCTGGGTTATCCCTCCAGGGTTTACTTATGTATTTCAGGTTTGGTCCCTCTTGTTTTACCTATGTAATAAATACACTGGCATATCTACTTGAGTGCTGAAAGCTGGTTTGGAGACTTATAAGGTTTTTTCTCCTAAAAAACACTTTAGGCCCTCATGAAATTTGCACACTTCCACTCCAGTGACCTCCAGAGTCCTAAAGGTAAGGCTGTCCTTATCAAATAAAAAATACACCTTATTTTACATTATATTCCATTATTATTCCATATATTCAGCTTGATTAAAGTACATGTGTATGTTAATTGCTCAGTCATGTCTAGCTCTTTGCAACCCCATGGACTGTAGCCCGCTAGGCTCCTCTGTCCATGGAACTGTCCAGACAAAAGTACTGGAGTGGGTTACCATTTCCTCCTCCAATGATCTCCTTAACCCAGGGATCAAACCTGGGTCTCCTGCATAGCAGGCAGATTCTTTACCATCTGAAAGTACATAGTGTTAGGCAAGCATTAATAACACAAAGTAATGGTGCCTAAGTTTGTCTGTGTCACCATTTTTTTCGCTTCTAGTGATATGGTATAGCATAAAATGCACAGATTTTGAGCCGTTTAGAACAGGGCTCAAATCTTGCCTTCATGATTTATTAACTGGGAAACATTAGTAAGTTATTTCATCTCTTAGATTTAAGATTTTCTTTTCTGTAAAACAGGGTTAATAACATTTGCCTAGTAGGATAATTGTGAAGGCTAACTAGGATAATGTATGCGAAAGTGAAAGTGAAGTAGCTCAGTCGTATCCAACTCTTTGCAAACCCGTGGACTATAGCCTACCAGGCTCCTCCCTCCATGGGATTCTCCAGGCAAGAATACTGGAGTGGGTTGCCATTTCCTTCTATGTGGGGTCCTTGCCAAATAACAGGCAGCAATATTCATTAGTAAACTGCCCTCCTACTTTCCTCATTCAGTGGCTTCTGGGCCCCTGATCCTAGCACGGGGTGCTCCTGATTAACGTGGTGTTCTGGCCCCAGAAAAGTCCATGCTCACATTTCCAAATTCATAGTCCCCCTTTCCCAAGGAATTCACAGCTTTACAATTCCAAAAGAATTCTCTGTTAATGGCAATGGCAGGAATTAAAGGTTAATTCAGAGAATAACCGGATTCTAACCTAGACTAGGAGCAAGGTCTGGCTTCACCACTAACAGGTAGACAGGCAGGAATAGAAAAAAGGCACCACATTCTACAATCACCACATCCTGCTTTTACACAGCTTTCTCCACTGTCTTCGCATCATAGTCTTACGCATAAGTGAAAGTGAAAAGTGAAAGTATTAGACGCTCAGTCTGTCTGACTCTTTTGGACCCCATGGACTATAGCCCACCAGGCTCCTCTGTCCATGGAATTCTCCAGGCAAAAATATGGATAGCATTGTCATTTCCTTCTCCAGGGGATCTTTCCGACCCAGGGATCAAACCAAGGTGTCCTGCATTGTAGGTAGATTCTTTACCATATGAGTCACCAAGAAGCCTTATACATAAAGCTACCTCAAAAACAGTGTCAAGCTTTCTCCAAAAATTTACAGAGCAAACATTCCTATTCTATGGAAAGTTGTTGCTATACTTAAAAAACATAGACTCTGACCTGCCAATTGGTTAAATCTTACTGCAGATTGACACTGTGTGTATATAATCAAATATTTTGACCAGAACTAAGACTTTGTGCATATAGCTTAGTTCACTTAGAGAATTTCAAGATAAATGAACATCTCAGTGGTTAAAAAAGAGTCAGAAAGATAATAAATACAGTGTTTGCATACAGAAATAACTTCAAAAAGAAAGCTAAGGTTTTGAAATGTAATTCTTTCCTCTAAACTGGGTAAATATTTAATATCTTAATTTGCTTGTCATTGGCTAAACACCTGTGCGATTGTGTGTCTGTGTATGTGTGTAACCTCTAAATAAAAGCAGGCCTTTAGTCTGTATAAGATTCTAAACAAAATTAATCATCATGGAAGATGATGAAACAAAGAATTTTAGGTTTCTTTCCAAATATATCAATTCTCCTTATAATCTTGCATTTCTCATTTCCATAGCATGTATTCATTCATTAATTCCATAAATATTGTGCATTTACTCTCTCAGAAACTTAAACAGTTCTCATGTTTACACTTTATGAGGAGGGAGAGATTTTTTTTTTAAAGATGTCTAATATGATGTCAAGTAGTAAAATGTGTTAGGAAAAAAATAAACTATATAAGGTAAGGGTATAAAGAGATGATGGAAGGTCTATTTTAGATAGGGTAACAAGGGGAGATCTTCCTGAGGAGGGGGCATCTAACCAGACTTGAGACAAGTGAGAAAGTCCAGTTGGTTATTTGGAGGAAGCCATTACAGCATGCAGGCCAAGAAGCAACAGTTAGAACCAGGCATGAAACAACAGACTGGTTCAAAATTGGGAAAGGGGTACGTCAAAGCTGTATATTGTCACCCCGTTTATTTAACTTATTTATGGAGTGTATCATGTGAAATGCCAGAATGGATGAATCACAAACTGGAGTCAAGATTGCCAGGAGAAATATCAACAACCTCAGATATGCAGATGATGTCAGTCTAATGGCAGAAAGGGAAGAGGAACTAAAGAGTCTTTGAGGAGGGTGAAAGAAGAGAGTGAAAAAGCTGGCTTAAACCTCAATGTTCAAAAAACTAAGTCCATGGCTTCCAATCCCATCACTTAATGGCAAATAGACGGGGAAAAAGTGGAAGCAGTGATAGATTTTATTTTCTTGGGCCCCAGAAACACTGCAGACGGTGACTGCAGCCATGAAATGAAAAGATGCTTACTCCTTGAAAGGAAAGCTATGATAAACCTAGACAGCATATTAAAAAGCAGAGACATCACTTTGCTGACAAAGGTCCATCTAGTCAAAGGTATAGTTTTTCCAGTAGTCACATACGGATGTGAGAGTTGGACCACAAAGAAGGCTGAGCACCAAAGAATTGATGCTTTCTAATTGTGGTGAAGGAGATGATTCTTGAAAGTACCTTGAACTGCAAGGAAATCAAATCAGTCAATCCTAGAGGAAATCAGTCCTGAATATTCATTGGAAGGACAGAGGCTAAAGCTGAAAACTCCAATACTTTGGCCACCTGATGAGAAGAGCTGACTCATTTGAAAAGACCCTGCCGCTGGTAAAGATTGAGGTCAGAAGGAGAAGGGGAAGACACAGGATAAGATGGTTATATGGCATCATTGACTAAATGGACATGAGTTTGAGCAAACTCAAGAATACAGTGAAGGACGGGGAAGCCTGGAGTACTGCCATCCAAGGGGTCGCAAAGAGTTGGACACTACTCAGCAACTAAATGGCAACAAACCATCCTCAGAGCTAATTGAAGTCCTGAAGCTGGAGCATGGTGCTGAGGATCATTTAGGAGCTGTCATTGTTAAGAAGGAAACAAGGATATCCTAGCTATCAGACCCTCCTAGACTCTAGTGGTAAGGAGTCCTCAGCTCTTTCAGAAGCAGTCACCATGGCTTTTGATGCAGAAGAGACCCATACTCCTGGAAGCACAGAGGTATATGTAAAGGAGAGAAGGTAAAAGGTCATCCTGTGGACAGTGGATACTAGAAGGTGGGGAGGTACACAATAGGAAGCTTTTTAGCTGAGGTCAAATTTTATTAAACTTTTTACTGGAAGGCAGTCCTGAACATACAAATTTTTATTTAGCTTTTTAATATATTTCCTAATATAGACATCTTTTCATTCCCAATATATCTCTAGGAATTACAAAAGCCCCTAAATTCCTATTCAAGGTGTTAAGTGAAAAAGATGAAAATACCATAAATGTATAAGCTGGAGAGAGTACTATGCCAATTTTTGCATGAAATTTATTTGCAAAAAGCAAATGTCAACTTTAAGATCTCAAAATGGAATATAAGATGATACTACTGTATTTAATTCATAATGGCATTTAAGAATGCTACAGTGAGACACATTACAAAATTGCAAATGATTTCAGGTTCTGTACATATGGATGGATCTTCCTAAGGTGTGTAAGTGCTGAGAGTCAATAGGTTAAAACAAATACACTCTACATGACATTAATTCAAGTTAAAAGTTTTAAAACGGAAAGTGCTCTTCCACTAAATGTAATGTTGTTCCCTAACAAACTGCCAAATCATGCCCTTGTCAGGAAAAATAAGCAGAATAACAAAAGATGTGCCCCCAAGTGCCTGAGAGGCAAAGTGTAGCATATTAACCAAATCACATCTTTCAAACTGCTCTGTTCCTCCCTCCTGCTAAGCAGAATATGTGAGCAGCATCTCTCCACGCAGTTTCTGTAGTCACACAACTCAGCAAAGGTAAGATGCTATAACAGGAGGGCTCAGAAGCCTGCATACATGCATAACAAGAGGTCATACCATCTCTGCTCCTCTGAAGATACCAGAGATGCCTTCTAAATCTTACAAGATACAACCTGATCTAAGGCCCTGAGCTCCTGAGAGTGAAAATTGATGGGATTAAGAAAGAGTACAGTGCTAAGACTTCTTGCTCACTCTAATATCAATCATTCAAAAGCATTGTCCTTACATCAAATGCTCCTGGGGTACATTTCTTCCATTGCCATCATAGGATAGTTCCCTTACTATTTGGTCTTCTTTTTGATTCGAGCTATAAACACACACCTTCCCTAAAGACCCACTACTTCTCCAGTGTGGCAAGACCTCTTCCCCTCCCCCCACAGAAGGCAGATAAAAATGATATCAAAACTAATGCCTAATCTTATTACAGGCATGTTTCCAATGGAAGTTTCAAACTGCAGAGAGGTTCTCTAAGGAAGAAAGAAAGGAGTTGATTAATATTCATATTTAAGAAGGAAGCCCAGGAAGGAACATTCTGGGTTTTATTTCCAGTAGTGACAAAGCCTTTAGAATGACTCTAGTCCACTCTAACAGGTCTACAGGAAGAGTTGCTTTTCTGGTGGCTGAGATCAGCATAGGCACGAACTTCCCTTGAGCCTCAAGCATAGAGAAACAGCTATGAGACCTGGTGAGGAGGAAGGCAGGCATGGGTAATGCGGAAGAATTTATATTAAGTCAGAACACCTATACTCTGGTTCTGTGCTATGCTTAGTCACTTAGTCATGTCCGACTCTTTGAGACCCCATAGATTGTAGCCCGCCAGGCACCTCTGTCCATAGGGATTCTCCAGGCAAGAATGCTGGAGTTGGTCACCATGCCCTCCTCTAGGTGATCTTCCCAACTCAGGGATTGAACCCAGCTCTCCCATATTGCAGGCGGATTCTTTACCAACTGAGCCACCAGAGAAGCCCAAGAATACTGGAGTGAGTAGCCTATCCCTTCTTCAGGGGATCTTCCCAAACCAGGGACTGAACCAGGGTCTCCTGCATTGCAGGTGGATTCTTTACCAGCTGAGCTATGAGGGAAGCCCCACTCTGGTTTTACTATTAATCAACTATCTTCATTTGCCTTAATTATTTAATATCTATGAGTCTTGTTTACATTACCTGTAAGGCTAGGATGATAATGTCCAGTATACAAAGGTGTCATATTGTTATTATTTCCACTCAACAGTGTCTCTGTTTTAAGTATAAGAATTTTTTAAAAAGACAGGGACCTAGCACTGTAAAGCTTGTACTGTAGCCATAGCAAACGTGGAAACAGATAATTGAGTAGCAAGATAATATATCACTTTAATAGATTCTGACAACTGAGTCCAGCTGGACACCATCCTTTATTATCTTATTTAAAAAAAAAAAAAGTCACCACCAGCATGACTACTCAACCAGAACTCATGAAGAAAAGAGATCTGATAAAAATTCTGAGTTGGTTGAGATGAAATCTGAAGTGATGACGTTTATTCATAATTCATTTAGATAATTTTTTCTGTAATCAAACAAAATGGATTTAAAAGAAAGATTAAGAGGAGTCTTAAGTCAAGATTCCCAGGAGTCAATTGTGAGGCAGGGAGTCCCGTGCAAGTGAATTACTGAGGAAATATTCCTAAGAGAAACCAATGAGGGAAAGGGGGAAGCAGAGTATAGAGGAGAAAGAAGTCAAAGTCCCACAGAAATGGCTACAGCCTACACCTCGGGGTAGAGAGTGCTCTTGTCCCTTGACTGGGACTCCCTCACCATCCAATCACTGGCTAACAGTCGCCCTGGAGGGAAGTAATTCCTAGGTACCTCCAGCTCTCCAAGCTTTTCTGGGAGAAGCAGTCCCAGCCTTCTGAAGGGTAGTTCTCTGCAGAGTTACAGGTGCAGGCTGAGGAAACTGAAGGCACACTGATGTGTGGGGAAGGCCAAACAGAAGTGATCAAGGGATATGAGGTTCTCTGGGAACAACACTGACAGGGTCCAATAGAAGGTTCAACAGAAGTGGATTACAGAAATGCCAAGTTATATTTTTCACACCCGAGAATATGGTCTGAAGTATTACAGTAGCTGTAACCACAAAGGGACTTCCCAAGTAGTGCTAGTGGTAAACAATCCACCTGCCAATGCAGGAGACATAAGAGACTCAGGTTCAATCCCTGGGTCAGGAAGATCCCCTGGAGGAGGACATGGCAACCCACTCCAGTATTTTTGCCTGGAGAATCCCATGGACAGAGGAGCCTGGGGCTACAGTCCATGGGGTTGTAAAGAGTCAAACACAACTGAAGCGACTTTGCATGAATACACATATAACTGCAATACATAAATATTATAATAGAGGTATGATTAGAGGATGACCCTGGAAGTTCCAAGTGATCAATTCTGTCTGAGAAGAATGGAAAGATTTTTAACAGACTGCATGATATCTGGGACAGGTCATTGGATTTAAAAGAGTTTCCTGAAAGATGACTGAGTCTGGGGGTCAAGGTTTCATCTTGTGGGATAGTTGCTTCAGGTGGGGAAAAAAGTCAGAAGTAAAATCATATCTAAAAATTAATAAGAATCAAGTCATAGAATCTAAGTGAAATTTTATAAATAAAAGATTGGATCTAAGACAACTATAAGAAGGGTTGGTAGCCAGGAGCCAGATGGAAATCAGGCACAAAAGTCCTAGCCTAGCAGGGCTGTTGTGGGTAACATAATGGGTAAGTGGTTAGAGAAACTTGGTAAGAGCATCCGGAGGTCATGTCAGGGTCAGCTCTTGATGGATATGAAAAGAGAAAATGGCACTAGAGAAAGGGGAAAAGCTTGTGCAAAGTCATAAAGGCCAGAAGTTGCTGTGACTTGAATTTAGAGGATGTGGCTGGAAAGAGAGATGAGGCTGGAGAGGTCATATCCAACTAACTTGTCAAAGATCCAAAGCCATTCTGAAAAAAATTTCACTTTATCCAGTGACCAATTATTTTTTTTTCCATTTTAGAAAGATTATTATATATAGGATGAGATGGTTAGATGGCATCACTGATGTGATGAACATGAGTTTGAGTAGGCTCTGGGAGTTGGTGACAGGGAACCCTGAGGTGCTGCAGTCCATGAGGTCGCAAAGAGCTGGACACGACTGACTGAACTGAACTGATTACATAGAGAATAAATTAGACTGAACACAGAGATAAACAAATTTGAAAGTTGTTGCAAAAGTCTAGGTGAGAGATAATATATCTTGTAATTAATATCATCCCCAAAGAGATTTTGTAAATCAGGGAAGGAGCCCAAAGAAAAGCATGCCAGGTGTTTCTTAAAATATTTTTATCTCTTTGCATTCTATTTGTGCATTGGTAACAGCTAAGGGAGAAAGCAGAAAAGCTCATCTTTTTTTACAAGACTCTGAAAATGCCTTGACCCTAAAAGAATCTTTTTCCTGAAGGAGAACATTACTAAGACAAACTAGGAACTGGGTTCTTTCTTAGCAAATAGAAGGCAGGAATCTAGCTCAAGAACAGGCTCAGGCTGGGGCTATTAGAGGAATAACAGTATTGAAATAATTAAAACATCTCAAGCTGCAGAGAATGCCAGCATGAGCTAATTGTACAATATTCAATAAATAACTTTTAGCAACTGCAAATTATTAGTGAGTTTTAAGACTGTAGAAAAGTAACACCTACCTACAGTTGCTAAACTAATGCAATAATAGTGAGATTAGACATCGGGGCAAGAGTAGAGCCCTCTGTAAGGCTAAAATCAAGAGAACTTGGTGCAAGATAGTACATGTGAAATGAGGTAGGTTTAGAGTCCACCAATAGAGGTAGATATTGTAACTGAAGAACAATTTGGGGAAATTGAGGCAAATGCAAAGTTCAAGGTTGTTCAAAGTTCAAGTTCAAATACAAAGTTCAGCTTCCAAATTGGAGGTGCCTTGTTGGTGGTTGAAATATGCATTCAACTTGGAGGTATGTCTCTGGAGGTATAGATGTAACATCCACCTCTATTTTTAGATTATGCAAAGGTCCGTCTAGTCAAGGCTATGGTTTTTCCAGTAGTCATGTATGGATGTGAGAGTTGGACTGTGAAGAAAGCTGAGTTGCCAAAGAATTGACGCTTTTGAACTGTGGTGTTGGAGAAGACTCTTGAGAGTCCCTTGGACTGCAAGGAGGTCCAACCCATCCATCCCAAAGGAGATCAGTCCTGGGTGTTCACTGGAAGGACTGATTGATGTTGAAGCCGAAACTCCAGTACTTTGGCTACCTCATGTGAAGAGCTGACTCATTGGAAAAGACCCTGATGCTGGGAGGGATTAGGGGCAGGAAGAGAAAGGGATGACAGAGGATGAGATGGCTGGATGGTATCAACGACTCGATGGATATGAGTCTGAGTGAACTCCAGGAGTCGGTGATGGACAGGGAGGCCTTGCATGCTGCGATTCATGGGGTCGCAAAAGGTCGGACACGACTGAGCGACTGAACTGAACTGAACTGAACTGAATAGATGAGCTCTGAGAATGAGTGAAAGAGAGTTCCAAGGGGTAAAACCAACATTACAAGAATAGAATGCTGGGAAACTTCAGGGAACCATCCCATTGAAAGAGGAAGATCTAATAAAGGAAATTAAAAAGTGTCCAGAAAGATAGGAAATGAGTAGTATGCGTTAAGCCAAAAGAGGAGAGAATGAGGGAGGAGGGAGGGGGGTTCAGGATGGGGAACACGTGTATACCTATGGCAGATTCATGTTGATGTATTGCAAAACCAATACAATATTGTAAAGTTATTAACCTCCAATTAAAATAAATAAACATATAAAAAAATAAAAGAAAAAGAAAGAAAGAAAAGAAAAAAAAAAAGAAAATCCAACCATGACTACCTAGACCTCATGATGGCTCCACTGCTTACTCACTATGTGAAGAGCAAGTAATTTAATCTCTTTGTACCTCAGTTTCCTCATCCATCAAGGGGATTAGAGTATCAACTTTATAAAGCTGATGTGAGGACTAAATGATTTAACATAAGAAAAGTGCTTAGGGCAGGGCCAAGGACAAAACACATGCTATATGAGTGTTAATAAAAAGAACAAAGTACTACAGAGAAACCACTTTGGATAGTTGATGAATGCCAGAAGAGTTAACTGGATTTGACCATTGGAAAGTCAGTTATAGGTAGAAAGTTTAAGAAAACACAATATGTGGTGACCATGATTTTAACAATATTTTCCTACTTGCTCAGAGTTTGTGAACACAAAAGAGAAAATAATGGTAATGACTTTATAAGGAAAAAATAAAAATACCAAAAACTAGATGAAGGGTGAATTTAGCACAGTAAACTAAAGTATGGAATTAACACCCTCATAAATGAAAAAGACACATGGAGCTTTTATTATTAACAATATTAGGTGTCTGAAATCTCACTGGAGTTATTTTAGAAACCCAGATGATCAGATAGATTTATGCTGTGTGTGAATATGTGAATAGTAAGTGACAGAAATTGAAGTGGGGATAAGTCATCTTGAACTTACACATATTTCTTTCTGATTAGACATAATGAAAAACACAGCTCCAAAGAATACAAATATTTATTTATGAGCACTAGTATGTATAAGTATCATATTGTACAGTTTTATGCCCAGGAATTATTCAGTTCAGTTCAGTTGCCCAGTTGTGTCCAACTCTTTGCAACCTCATGAACTATAGCACTCCAGGCCTCCCTTCCATCACCAAATCCCAGAGTTTACTCAAACTCATGTCCATTGAGTCAGTGATGCCATCCAACCATCTCATCCTCTGTTGTCCCCTTCTCCTCCCACATTCAATCTTTTCCAGCAACAGGGTCTTTTCAAATGAGTCAGTTTTTGCATCAGGTGGCAAGTCTACTGGAGTTTCAGCTTCAGCATCAGTTCTTCCAGTGAATATTCAGGACTGATTTCCTTTAGGATGGACTGGTTGGATCTCCCTGCAGTCCAAGGGACTCTCAAGAGTCTTCTCCAACACCACAGTTCAAAAGCATCAATTCTTTGGCACTCAGCTTTCTTTATAGTCCAACTCTCACATCCATACATGACTACTGGAAAAACCATAGCTTTGACTACACGGATTTTTGTAGGCAAAGTAATGCCTCTGCTTTTTAATATACTGTCTAGGTTGGTCATAAATTTTCTTCCAAGGAGCAAGCGTCTTTTAATTTCATGGCTGCAGTCACCATCTGCAGTGATTTTGGAGCCCCCAAAATTGTCTGTCACTGTTTCCATTGCTTCCCCTTCTATTTGCCATGAACTGATGGGACCAGATGCCATGATTGTAGTTTTCTGAATGCTGAATTCTAAGCCAACTTTTTCACTCTCATCTTTCACTTTCATCAATAGGCTGTTTAGTTCCTCTTCACTTTCTGCCATAAGTGTAGTGTCATCTGCATATATGAGGTTATTGATATTTCTCCTGGAAATCTTGATTCCAGCTTGTGCTTCATCCAGCCTGGCATTTCTCATGATGTACTCTGCATTTAAGGTAAGTAAACAGGGTGACAATATACAGCCTTGACATACTCCTTTCCCAATTTGGAACCAGTCTGTTGTTCCATGTCCAGTTCTACTGTTGCTTCCTGACCTGCATGCAGATTTCTCAGGAGGGAGGTCAGCTGGTCTGGTATTCCCATCTCTTTAAGTATTTTCCACTGTTTGTTGTGATACACACAGTCAAAAGATTTGGCATGGTCAATAAAGCAGAAGCAGATATTTTTCTGGAACTTTCTTGCTCTTTTGATGATCCAGCAGATGTTGGCAATTGGATCTCTGGTTCCTCTGCCTTTTCTAAATCTAGCTTGAACATCTGGAAGTTCACGGTTCACATACTGTTGAGGCCTGGCTTGGAGAATTATGAGCATTTCTTTACTAGCATGTGAAATGAGTACAATTGTGTGGTAGTTTGAGCACTCTTTGGCATTGCCTTTCTTTGGGATTGGAATGAAAACTGATTTTTTCCAGTCCTATGGCCACTGCTGAGTTTTCCAAATTTGTTGGCATATTGAGTGCAGCACTTTCACAGCATCGTCTTTCAGGATTTGAGATAGCTCAGCTGGAATTCCAGCACCTCCACTAGCTTTGTTCGTACTGATGCTTTCTAAGGCCCACTTGACTTCACATTCCAAGATGTCTGGCTCTAGATGAGTGATCACACCATCGTGATTATCTGAGTCATGAAGATCTTTTTTGTATAGTTCTTCTGTGTATTCTTGCCACCTCTTCTTAATATCTTCTGCTTCTGTTAGGTCCATACCATTTCTGTCCTTTATTGTGCCCATCTTTGCATGAAATGTTCCCTTGGTATCTCTAATTTTCTTGAACAGATCTGTAGTTTTTCCCATTCTATTGTTTTCCTCTATTTCTTTGCATTGATCACTGAGGAAGGCTTTCTTATCTCTCCTTGCTGGGAATTATTGCTGTCTTTTATATGGGCTTCGCAGGTGGCTCAGTGGTCAATATTTTATAATTATTGAGTGTTTATTACATTTCAGACACTACTAAGTACATTACATGTATTTATGCATTTAAACTTCACAGAAATCCAATGAGGTTGTTATTAAAACCTCCGTTTCACATGCAAGAGAGCATGATACAGAGAAATCAACCAACTGACTTACAGTTACACATCCACTAAGTGGCACAGCAAAGACTGAATTTAAGCAGGCTGCTACAGAGCTCATGCTCTTAATCACTTCTCAGATAAGAAGAAGTAAATAAATAATATGGAAAGGAAAAGCCTATGCTGCCTTTTGGAAAACTAACATTTTACTCTAGATTGAGTTGTACTCCCCGCAATCACATGTTGTTGTTCAGTCGCTAAGTCGTGTCCAATCCTTTGTGACTCCATGAACTGCAGCACCCCAGGCTTTGCTGTCTTTCACTGCCTCCCTGAGTTTGCTCAAACCCATGTCCATTCAGTCAGAGATGCTATCTAAACATCTCATCCTCTGTCACCCCTTCTCCTCTTGCCCTCAGTCTTTCCCAGCATCAGGGTCTCTTCTAATGAGTCAGCTCTTTGCATCAAGTGGCCAAAATATTGGAGTTTCAGCTTCAGCATCAGTCCTTCCAATGGATATTCAGGGTTGATTTCCTTTGGGATTTCCTGGTTTGATTTCTTTGTTGTCCAAGGGACCCTCAAGAGTCTTCTCCAGCACCACAGTTTGAAAGCACCTAATTCTTAGATGCTCAGCCTTGGTCCCTCTCTCACATCCGTGCATGACTACTGGAAAAACCATAGCTTTTACTATATGGAACTTGTCAGCAAAGTGATGTCTCTGCCTTTTAAAAAAAATATACTGTCTAGGTTTATGACAGTTTTTCTTCCAAGGAGCAAGTGTTTTTTTTTTTTTTTTTTAAATTTCATGGCTGTGGTCATCATCTGCAATGATTTTGGAACCCAATAAAATAAAATCTGTCACTGCTTCCACTTTTTCCCCATCTATTTGCCATGAACTGATGGGGCCAGATGATACAATCTTAGATTTTTGAATGTTGAGTTTCAAGCCAGTTTTTTACTCTCCTCTTTCACCTTCGTCAAAGGCTCTTTAGTTCCTCTTGACTTTCTGCCATTAAACTGGTATCATCTGCATATCTGAGGTTGATATTTCTCCCGGCAATCTTGATTCCATCCTGTGATTCATCCAGCCCAGCATTTCACATGATGTACTCTCCATGGAGTTGCAAAGAGTTGAATACAACTGAGCGACTAAGCACAGCACAGCACACTGCATATAAGTTAAACAAGTAGGGTGACAATACACAGCCTAAACGTACTTCTTTCTCAACTTTGAATCAGTCCATTGTTTCATGTCCAGTTCTAACTGCTGCTTCTTGTCCTTCATACAGGCTCCTCAAGAGGCAGGTAAGGTGGTCTGGTATTCCCATCTCTTTAAGAATTTTCCATAGCTTGTTGTGATCCACACAGTCGAAGGCTTTAGCATAGTCAATGAAGCAGAAGTTGTTTGTTTGTTTGTTTGTTTAATTCTCTTGTTTTTTCTATAATCCAGTGGATGTTGGCAATTTGATCTCTGGTTCCTCTTCCTTTTCTAAATCCAGCTGTACATTTTGATACCTTAAACCCAGTACCTCAGAATCTGACTATATTTTGAGATAGGGACTTCAAAGAGGTAACTAAATTAAATGAGGTCCTATGCTGCTGCTGCTAAGTCACTTCAGTTGTGTCCAACTCTGTGTGACCCCATAGACGGCAGCCCACCAGGCTCTCCCATCCCTGGGATTCTCCAGGCAAGAATACTGGAGTGGGTTGCCATTTCCTTCTCCAATGCATAACAGTGAAAAATGAAAGTGAAGTCACTCAGTCGTGTCCGACACTTCACGACCCCATGGACTCCAGCCTACCTGGCTCCTCTGTCCACAGGATTTTCCAGGCAAGAGTACTGAAGTGGGTTGCCATTGCCTTCTGCATGAGGTCCTATGAGTGGACCCTAATTCAATCTGAGTAGTATCTTTGTAAGAATAGGAAATCTAAAGACCATGTGAGGACACAGTAGGTAGGCAGCCATCTGCAAATCAAGGAAATAAGCCTCAGAAGAAAACCAATCCTGCTGACACTCTTGATCTTGGACCTCTAGTCTCCAGAAATGTGCATAAATTAGTTTACATTATTTAAGCCAACCGCACTGTGGTGTTTTGCTATGGCAGCCCTAGCAAACTAAATCACATGCTAAGGTGTGTTTTAGTTATCAGAGGTGTGTTATTAAAATACACGTTCAGACATTATTTCCTCTAAGAAGTTCCCCTTGGCTTAGCTGAATCTTGTTTCCACACTTAGCTGTTTTTATGGTGTCCTGTTTACATAAACATATTCCCCACTGAGCTGGATCCAGGCTCGAACTCTTTATTCATCATCTTTATATCCCTACAAGGCAACAAGTGCCTAGCTTTGTTTATTTTTTCTTATTTGTGTCTAATATTGCTATCCTTCCTGTAGATTTATTTTTAAGACTAATTCTTTCCTGTTCTCTATTCCTACAGCTGCCATCCAAATCCTTTCATCCAGAGATTATCCTTGACTCACATATATACAGTCCAAGAATTTTATCTTCCCTAAATAAGCGGTAAAAACCTTGCAAAACAGAAGTTTTTCACACAATGCTAAACAAAGATACTACCAAAAAATTGGTGCTCCCTCCCCTTTTTTCAAAAATTTTACTTGACTTTATTTATCTACTTTATTTTCGGCTGCACTGGGTCTTTATTGCTGAGCATGGACTTTCTATAATTGCAGAGATCAGGGACTCCTCTTCACTGGGGTGCATGGGCTTCTCATTGCAGTGGCTTTTTCTATTGCACAGCACAGGCTCTAGGCACACAGGCTTCCGTAGTTGTGGCTCATGGGCTAAGGTGCTCTGCAGCATGTGGAATCTTCCTAGAGCAGGGATGGAACCTATGTCCCCTGCACTGGCACATGGATTCTCATCCATTGTACTAACAGGGAAGTCCCCTGGTATTCCACTTTAAAATACCAAGGGTCAGGTTTCTGAGACTCCAGGAATTCTGCAAAAAAGCTAATCACGTCCTAATTAAGTTCTAGGTAAAGAGGACACCATGTGCTTGTTTTTTGCTGGGAGCAGTTACTCAGGATTCTTAGAAGCTTCTCTTTTTAGATACATAAACTCAGCTCTGGCTCCTTGAAAGCTCATTCTACTCCCTCACAAAGCTTCTGAAACTTCTTTAAAATTGAATTCATTACCTCTTCATGCTTTTTGAGGTGAGTGGGAATGATCAAGGCCTCAGTAAATCTTAATAATAGTCTATTTGATCAGACTTGGCTTACAAAGAAACACATCATGAAGACAGCTTCATAGTAAATATGATTCTAATAAATGAAGAAAGGAGGCATAAAAAAAGTGAAATTCATTGAAACACAAGCCATTTCAATTCATGACATTTTTAAAGATACACTGCCATAATGGAGATGGCAGAAACTTATAATTGGCCTATATCAAGGGAGTTTACATAATAAACACTGTATTTATAGTACAATGTGGCTAAATGGTAAAGAATCTGCCTGCAAAGCAGGAGACTCAGGAGATGCAGGTTCGATTCCTGGGTTGGGAAGATCTCCAGGAGAAGGAAATGGCAACCCACTCCAGTAGTCTTGCCTGGAGAATCCCATGGACAGAGGAGTCTGGTGGATCACAGTCCATAGGGTCACAAAGAGTTGGACACGACTGAGCATGAGCATGAGCATTGTGATTTATTTGCTATCTAGGTGCTACAAAGCAACATTAGTTTGCCCATTTTCCTTTTGAAGATTTCAGTGTATGGATAGCTTTGTATATTTTGATTATAAGAAAATCTCAGTTTCAAAACCTATGTGAATTTTGTTCAATTACTGCAAAGCTATACATTGTAAAACTCAGTATGTTTTAAGAATACTCTTACTTCCATATCTTATGAAATTAAATATATAGATGCATATTATTTTACAGTGTGTTTGTCATACTCTGAAAATGCTATAATACTGCAAAGTTGGCCAAGCAGAAAAGTAATTCAGGTATGAACTACAGATATGATATTAGCACATAGGGTAGACTTCCACCAACTAAGAAGGAAATGATGTCAGTATCTTATGGATGGCAGAGCAAAATGATGGCAGAGCATATCTGTGCACAGAGCATGGGCTTGCCTGAGAATCAAGACTTGCACTGTATCTCAGCCAGGCTATTGGTTCACAGTGACCTTGAGCAAGTCAGTTAGCCTCAGTCCCAAGTTCCTCACCTGTAGCACTGAGATATGGATATTCTCAAATCATAGGAATGTGTCAGAATTAATGGTTTGTTATGATGGGAATTAGTAGAATAAGGAATTGGCCAGAAAGAAGCCGGCAATGAACCTTCCCTCAAAGTTTGCCTGTCTTCTGATTTAATCTTTCAGGAGAATCCAGTTTCAAGGATTACAGAGGAGTCTAATCAATATACTTGCCATAGAAACTCTAATACTACAAGAAACCTAAGGTCATGAGAATTACTTAGAGATTGAGGAAAGTTAAGTTGAATAAACCTACTATTGTAAGAGACAAAATAACTCTACGAGTCTTAATAGCTTTCAGAAGGGAAGGTCAGAAGCGAAGATAAAGAAAGAGATATATAGATGCATAATTTTGGGGTCTAGGTTCTAACAGAGAAGACTTTCAAAGTGAGAAACTGATTATGATTGGGCAACTTAATTAATAAGAAACATGATTGATTGACACAGAGAGACAAGAGTTCTGAAGCAAGTCTTCCTAAGTATGCTCTTGCATAAGTAAGCCCTTCGGCCAGGTGAGATAACAATTTTTCTGATGAAGTTAGAAATTTCCTGAATCAAACAGAAAAATTACTTACTAGTCTATAATCCTATTAAAGAACTTTGGCCACCTGATGCAAAGAACTGTCCCCTTGGAAAAGACCCTAATGCTGGGAAATATTGAAGGCAGGAGGAGAAGGGGACAACACAGTATGAGATGGTTGGATGGCATCACTGACTTGATGGACAGGAGTTAGAGCAAGCTCCGAGAGTTGGTGATGGACAGGGAAGCCTGGCATGCTACAGTTCATAGTGTCGCAAAGAATCAGACACGACTGAGTGAATGAACTAAATTGAGAACAAATAGATAAGTAAAGACAGGCATTCTCAAGTCTTGGTCTTGATGGTCAAGCTGTGTGGTTACAGAGGGCAGTAATTGCCACAGAAATTGGCACTAAAGAGTGGGAGTGCTACTGTATCAAATACCTAAAAATGTGGAGGTGGCTTTGGAACTGCATAAAGGGCAGAGGCTGGATGAGTTTTGAGGTATATACTATAAAAACCCTACATTACATGAATGGGTCATTAATAGTGATTATCATGCAAACTCAGAAAGAAAAAAGGAGAGGTGTAGAGTAAGCCTTAATCTTAGTGAGTTCCTAAGTCACCATGAAACAGTGTCAGACTTTATTTTTGGGGGCTCCAAAATCACTGCAGATGGTGACTGCAGCCATGAAATTAAAAGATGCTTACTCCTTGGAAGAAAAGTTATGACCAACCTAGATAGCATATTCAAAAGTAGAGACATTACTTTGCTGACTAAGGTCCATCCAGTCAAGGCTATGGTTTTTCCAGTGGTCATGTATGGATGTGAGAGTTGGACTGGGAAGAAGGCTGAGCGCCAAAGAATTGATGCTTTTGAACTGTGGTGTTGGAGAAGACTCTTGAGAGTCCCTTGGACTGCAAGGAGATCCAACCAGTGCATTCTGAAGGAGATCAGTCCTGGGATTTCTTTGGAAGGAATGATGCTAAAGCTGAAACTCCAGTACTTTGGCCACCTCATGCGAAGAGTTGACTCATTGGAAAAGACTCTGATACTGGGAGGAATTGGGGGCAGGAGGAGAAGGGGATGACAGAGGATGAGATGGCTGGATGGCATCACTGACTCTATGGACGTTGAGTCTGAGTGAATTCCGGGAGTTGGTGCTGGACAGGGAGGCCTGGCGTGGTGTGATTCATGGAGTCGCAAAGAGTCGGACATGACTGAGCGAATGAACTGAACTGAAGTCACCATGAACAAAATGTTCATAGAAATGTGAACAATAAAGGCCATTCTGAAGTCAGAGAGAAATGTGGCACGTGTTATTGGACCATGGAGATAAGGTGATCCGTGTTATAAAGTATCAAAAGAACTTGGCTGAATTGTGTTCATGTTCTAGGGTTTTGTGGAAGGTACAACTTAAGAGCAATAAAATTGGGTATTTAACTGAAAAAATTTTGAAACAAAGTGTTGAAGATGTGGCTTTGTTCCTTCTGACTGCTTACAGTAAAATATGAAAAGAGAGAAATGGTTTGAAGATGAACTTATTAACCAAAAAAGAGCTAGAAATTAAAGATTTGGAAAATTCTCAGCCTTTTTATATTGCAAAAAATGAGAGACCATGTTGGAAAGAGAATACTAGGTGTGTGGCCAAGTAACCATAGCTAATAAGCCATCCCAGTTGGAAAACTGCCAATTTGAAATGAAGGAGAATGAGACAAGAAGGAATAAAGGAGAGCATTGGACTTAGATTTTGTAAGGCAAGACCATGGAGCTATTCTGCTGTGAACATGAACTATTCTTAAAGACAAGGGACGAATGACCCTGAAGGTGATTCAGAGATCATCAAGGCTGCCTCTTTGGTTTCACAAGGAAGAACCATCACCCTCCTTTTAACAGGGCAGATAGCACCCTGCCTGGCAAAGCTGTGGGGGTAGGATCCTCTCTCTTCCCTCCCTTCACAGTGGGTCTAGGAGATGAGACACAGAGCCCTGGAGGGCAGTGCACTGAGCCAAAGAGGATTATTCTCAAGCCCTAAGATCTTGTGGAGTTCATCTTACAGTCTGGATTATTTGCGGCCAGTTACCCCTTTCTTCTTTTATATCTTTCCTTTTAAAATAAAAGGTCTATTCTATGCAAGTCGCACCACTGTATTTTTTTTTTTAATTATTAGTTACTTTTTGGCTGTGCTGGGTCTTCATTGCTGCGCAGTGAACTCTTGTGGAGTTCATCTTACAGTCCGGATTATTTGGACCCCTTTCTTCTTTTATATCTTTCCTTTTAAAATAAAAAGGTCTATTCTATGCAAGCCGCACCACTATATATATATTTTTTCAATTATTAGTTACTTTTTGGCTGTGCTGGGTCTTCATTGCTGTGCAGGTTCTTCTCTAGTTGTGAGCAGGGCTTACTCTCTAGTTGCAATGTGGGGGCTTCTCATTGCAGTGGCTTCTCTTATTGTGGAGCAGAGTCTAGGCACATGGAATGACTTCAGTAGTTGTAGCACGTGGGCTCAGTAGTTGCTGTTCCTGGGCTCTAGAGCACGGGCTCAAAAGCTATGGCACAGTAGCTTAGTTGCCTGGCAGCATGTGGGATATTCCTGGACCAGGGATTGAACCCATGTCTCCCTATTGACAGATGGATTCTTTTACCACAGAGCCACCAGGGAAGCCTCCATCATTGTATTTTGAAAGTATGTTACAGGTTTACAGCTCAGAATATGCTGTACCCTGAGTTTCATCTATATCTATCTTAGATGATATTTAGAAGAAACTTCGAATTTTAGATTTTGGTGGTGGTTGGTAGTTTAGTTGCTAAATCATGTCCAACTCTTATGACCCCACAGACTGTAGCCCCAGATAGGATATAATAATTAGTAGTTTTCATGTTAGAAAAACATGAATTCTGGGAGGTCAAGGGCAGAATGCTACAGACTGCATGTTTGTGTCCCCCCAAATATGTTGAACCTTAATCCCCAAAGTTTTGGTATTTGGAGATGAGGCTTTGGGAAGTGATTCGGACATGAGAGGAGAGCTGTTATGAGTTGATGGAGTTAGTCTCCTTATAAAAGAGACCACAGAGAGCTCCCTTGGCCCTTCCATCAAACTGAGAACACAGTGAGAAATAGCCATCTATGACTTAGAAAGTGGGCCCTCACCAGACATTGACTCTGTCGGAATTTGATCTTGGATAGACTTCCCAGCCTGCAGAAATGTGAGGAATAGGTTTCTGTTGTTTACAAACCACCCAAACCATGGTGTTCTGTTATAGCAGCCCCAACATACTAAGACAATCATGTTAAGATGGGGATTCTCAAATCTTGAAACACAGTTCAGCTATGTGGCCACACAGGATCTTAACTGTCACAGTAGAACATAGTCTATTACCTCAATAGGAGTCTCTGTGGGGGAAAAAAATGAACACAACTGCTGAAAAAGGAGAGACACTAAGGAAAGAAAGAAAGGGAAAAGTAGTACTCTGTTTTCCAGTAACAAATCTGGATGGGTCAGGAGCCAAACACAACTGGCCTTTGTCAAAGAAGTATATAATTATTCCCAAGATTGTTATAACATAGATGACAATATGATTTGCAACCATACTAAGAAACACTTAAAACTGAAAGGGAACTAAAATAAGTTACAGGCTTTAACTTATTTATAACTAATATAGCTTGAAAGTCACTCCCATCCATGCAAGAAACAAAGGTGAACAAATTAAAAATCAACAACTTTTCTTGAATGTTTTATAAAAGAACTGAGGTCTCAGGGCAAGCCACCACTGTGAAACTGAGGGAAGTTAAAAACCCTCAGTTATGTGGATTTTTTCCCACACTGTCCAGAACACAAATTACTAATATCAGAAATGAAATGAGGCATGCAGTGGGATTAAAAAGATAATAGAATACCATGAGCAACTCTATGCCCACAAATATGATAACTTAGATGAAATGGACTAATTCCTTGATGGACACAAACTATCAAAACTCAGATGAGAAGAATTAGAGAATCTGAATAGATTGATCTATATCCATTTGAGGAAACAGAGTAATTAATCCTTCCAAAAACGAAATTACTAGGACTAGATGGTTTCACTGGTGAATCTACCAAACATTTAATGAAAGAATAATATCAATTCTCTTCAATCCCTTCCAAAAAAAACAGAATCAGATGGAATATCTCTTAGCTCATTCTACAAATCCACCACTAAATACTAAAATCAAATAATGACATTACAAGAGAGGAAAATTATAGATCAGTATCTTTCAGGGATACAAAAATTATTGACAAAATACTAGGAAATCCAATCCAACAATAACTTTTAAAAATTATAAATCATAATCAAGTAAAATTTTTCCAAGTATGCAAAGGTTGGGTCAACATATGAAAACCAGTTTATGTAACATATTACATCAATAAGCTACAGAAGAAAGAAAAATACGATCATGTCAATTAATGCAGCAAAAGTATTTGACATAATCCAATACAAATTCATTATAAAAGTTCTCAGCGTAGTAAGAATAAAGGAGAATTTCCACAACTTGATGAAGAATACCTGTAAAATGTTGAGAAACTAGACATTTCCCTCACTAAGACTGGAACAAACATAAGTATGCCCCTTCTTACCATCCATATCAATGTTGTTCTTGAAGACCCAGACAGCACAATAAGATGAGAAGAAGGAATAAAAGATATACAGACTGGGAAGGAAGAAGTAAAATTGTCTTTGTTCACAAATGACATGGTTTTCTATATTAAAAGAAAAAATTACGAAGGATTAACAACGACAAGAAAAGCCTCCTGGAACTAATACATGGTGGTCATAGCAAGGTTGCGGGATATAAGCTTAATACACAAAAACCAATTGCTCTCCTACAGACCAGTAACAGTTAGAATTTGAAATTAAAACACAATACATTTACAACACCTCCACAAATGATAAACAAGCATAAATCCAACTATAATACTAGAATGAAAGAAATTAAAGATCTACCTACTATATTTGAATTATTCTCCTCCATTAGGAAAGATGAAAGATGGAAGGGAGAAGGAACTATTTAGTTGAACATCTGTTATATGCTAGATATATAAAGCACTCTTTAGATTATTACTTTTCACAATTATAAAAATCCTATGACATGGATATGACAATTACTGTCATATAGAACAACAATATTCTCTGAGGTTCAGATAATAGCTTCAGGGGATGGAAAAACCCTATAATAAAGCATCAGACAGCTTTAACAATCATATTTCTGAAAAATATTTAATGAGATAGTCATGTTATAATGCTAAGTAAAAAGAAATTCAAAGATTAGTACTCAAGCCTCTGTATATAATATGAGACCAATTTATTAAAATCACAAATTCTTAAAATAAACAGGAGATATTGCTCTGTAAAACTGTGAAAAACACATCAAAACAATATGTGGATCAACTGGTATGTTCATACACCACTGGTGAGAGTTTAGTCAATTGGTAAACTATTTTTAAAGATCTACTAAATTTATCCATATGCATATTCTAAATCACCAGCAATCCTATTTTAGGTACTCAATGTATACCCTACAGATATACATTCTGCTCATCAAATAATACATATAAGAATGTTAATAGCACCCCTATCCTTAATAACTCAATTCTGGAAATAATTCAACAATAATATACAGCATAATGGATAAATAAATTATGGCATTTCATACAATTTAAAACTATAAAATAATAGCAATGAGTGAACAACAGCTATGTGAAACATGGATGAATTTTGCAAAGATATTTTGAGCTAAAAGAACTAGATATAATGTAAATAACTCCATACACATAAATTTCAAAAACAGACAATTTAAGCTGTAGTGTTACTGAGTAGAGGGGTTACTACTCAGGGGAGAGCAAGAGACATACTTCTGGAGTGCTAACTAATGTTCTATTTCATTAGCTCAGTCATAGTTACATGGGTATATTCACTTTGTGGAAATTCAATGAGTTGCACAACCATGATTCTGCATTTTCTGCAATATTCAATTATTCAAGTAAAATTTTACTAAAATATTAATTGCAGCTAGATTACATAATGAGAAATACATTTTTCATTTGTTTTTATGGCTTTCTGTATTTTCCAAATTATTTATGATAAATATTTTTTGAACAGTTTTATTGAAGCATAACTTACATGGATAAAATCAACAGTACAATTCAATGAAGTTTGGCAAATGTATAAATATGTATAACCACCACCAAACTGAAGATATAGAACACCTTCATTTCCCCAAAAGGTCTCTAATATCTTTTTGAAATAAATCCCCTTACCATCCTAGCCTGATCACTGGTCTGCTTTCTATTGCTATTGTTGTGCATTTTCTAAAAATTGCATATAAATGGGATCATACAGTATGAAATTTTTTGTGTCTGGCTTTTTTCACCTTATGTGATATTTTCAAGATGGTTCCATGTTATTGCATGTATCGGCAGTTCTTTCTTCTAAGTAGGATTCCATTGTACGGACATAGCACAATTTATTTATCTATCCAGCAGCTAAAGGACACTTGGGTCATTTTCTTTTTTCTATTATGGAATCAAGTGACTAAGAGAATTTGAATATATTTCTCTTTCTCTTGGACATTTAACTAGGAATAGAATTTCTCAGCTTTATAAGTATATGTTTAATTTTATAAGAAATTGCCAAAATGTTTTCCAAAACAGCTGTACCACTTTGTATTTCCACCAGCGACGTAAAAGAGCTCAAGCTGTTCCACCTCCTCACTAACACTCAGTATTACTGCCTATTTTCATTTTATGTGGTAGCATCTCATCAAGACTTTAATTTGCATTATCCTTATGACTAGCAATGCCATTTGTATACATTTCAGTGAAGGTATCTGGTTGAATATTTTGCTCATTTTTAATTGTGTTGTTTGTCTTACTGTTGAGATGTAACACCTCTTTCTGTATTCTGGATATGAGTCTTTTGTCGGATACATGTCATTTGTGTTTTCATCTTCCTAATGATGTCTTTCAACGAGCAAAGGTTTTCATTTTCATAAAGTTCAATTTATCTTAAATCCTAAATTTTTTAATGGTCTGTGCTGTTTGGGCAATATTTGCATTATAGAGAAAAACACGTCTTTTAAAAAGGAGCTGACAATGACTAAAAGGTTAAAAAGACAGAATTGATCAATCTAACTTGAGGTGATTGAAATCCAAACATTAAAACTATTTGCTTGAACAAAATGGACAGTTTGGAGAAAGAATGGTGTGAACACAAAAAAGGTTGAACAACACTGCTCATAATGTTGTTAATTGTAATGCTCACAATCAAATACTAAAAAGGTGTTTGATTTAAGGTACAGGGAAAAAATTATGGCATCTGGTCCGATCACTTCATAGCAAACAGATGGAGAAAAAGTGGAAACAGTGACAGATTTTATTTTCTTGGGCTTCAAAATCACTACAGACAGTGACTGCAGCCATGAAATTACATCTGTACACCTATGGCTGATTTATGTTGATGTCTGACAGAAAACAACAAAATTCTGTAAAGCAATTATCCTTCAATTAAAAAATACATAAATTTTTAAAAAGTGCTTGCTCCTTGGAAGAAAAGCTATGATGAACCTAGACAGCATATTAAAAAAGCAGAGACATCACTGTGCCAACAAAGGTCTGTATAGTCAAAGCTATTATGGTTTTTCCAGTAGCCATGTATGGATGTGAGAGCTGGAGTATATAGAAGCCTGAGCACTGAAGAATTGGTGCTTTCGAACTGTGGTGCTAGAGAAGACTCTTGAGAGTCCCTTGGACAGCAAGGAAATCAAACCAGTCAATCCTAAAGGAAATCAACCCTGAATATTCACTGGAAAGGAAGGCCTGACACTGAAGGTGAAACTCCAATATTTTGGCCACCTGATGCGAAGAGCTGACTCATTGAAAAAGACCCTGAGGCTGGGAAAGATTGAGGGCAGGAGCAGTAGAGGGTAACAGAGGATGAAATACTTGGATGGCATCACCAACTCAATGGACATGAGTCTGAGCAGTCCAGGAGATAATGAAAGACAGGGAAGCCTGGCATGCTGCAGTCCATGGGGTCACAAAGAGTTGGACACGACTTGGCAACTGAACAACCGGGTGGTGGTGGTGGTGGGGGGGGGGAATGGATCAATTTTATAGTAGAAGTTACTATTTTAAGAGAACTTAGTCTCAGTTTACAGAAATGAAAACAAATATAGTTATTTCTTTTCAAATAGTCCTTCAAA
The DNA here is from genome assembly GCF_016772045.2 of Ovis aries. Classification (NCBI taxonomy): domain Eukaryota; kingdom Metazoa; phylum Chordata; class Mammalia; order Artiodactyla; family Bovidae; genus Ovis; species Ovis aries. The sequence goes on along the minus strand of NC_056054.1, from coordinate 46,892,345 downwards.
ACAGAGTGAAATTAAAGAGAGAACCAGCTCTTAATGAATTAATAATAGTAAGGGGAGAAAAACTCTTTTTCTTAAAGAAAACAGTAGGAAAAATAATACAAAAGAGAATCTGGGGGATGGTTTAGCTGAATCATTAAGCCATATTCTGGATAGGAAAGATAGAAAAAGACATGCTTTTAAAATGAAAACACATATTCAATTCTACTACATAATCAGTTTGGACTATATGCAAAATAAGCAAAAATAACTATTAGAGGGACATCTTTTTTAAGACTAATACGAATCCTGCCCCATAGAGATTTTATTTTTTTATCAAATTTTTATTGAAGTATAGTTGATATGCTGTTGTGTTAATTTCTGCTGTACAGCAAAGTGATTCCATTATACACATATACATATTCTTTTTATATATATATATATTTTCTCCATTATGGTTTGTCATAGGATATTGAATATAGTTCTTTGTGTTATACAGTAGGACCTTGTTGTTTATCCATTCAATACATAAAAGCTTATATCTGCTAACCTCAACCTCCCATTCCATCCTTCCCCCCGCCTCCTACCCCCTTGGCAACCGCCAATCTGTTCTCTGCGTCTGTGATTCTGTTTCTGTTTCATAGATTCATTTGTGTCATATTTTAGATTCCATACATAAGTGATATCATATGGTTTTGGTCTTTCCCCTTCTGAGTTACTTCATTTAGTATGATGATCTCTATTTGCATCCATGTTGCTGCAAATGGTATTTCATTATTTTTCATAGCTGAGTAGGTAATGGCAACCCACTCCAATCCTCTTGCCTGGAAAATCCCATTGATGGAGGAGCCTGGCAGGCTTCAGTCCATGGGGTTACTAAGAATCAGACACGACTGAGAGACTTCACTTTCACTTTTCACTTTCATGCATTGGAGAAGGAAATGGCAACCCACTCCAGTGTTCTTGCCTGGAGAATCCCAGGGACGGGGGGAGCCTGGTAGGCTGCCATCTATGGGGTCGCACAGAGTCAGACATGACTAAAGCGACTTAGCAGCAACAGCAGTATTCCATAGTACGTATATACCACATCTCATTTATCCATTCATCTGTTGCTGGATATTTAAGTTGTTTCCATGTCTTGGCTACTGTGAATAGTGCTGCAGTGAATACAGGGGTGCATGTATCTTTTTGAGTCATAGTTATGCCTAGGAGTAGGACTGCTGGATCATATGGTAATTCTATTTTTTTGTTTTCTGAGGAATCTTCGTATTATTTTCCACAAAGGCTGCACCAATTTATTAATACATTCTTACCAACACTGTGGGAGGGTTCCCCTTGCTCCACAATCTCTCCAGCATTTGTTATTTGTAGACTTTTTAATGATGGTCATTCTGACTGGTATGAAGTGCTAACTCATTGCAGTTTTGATTTGCATTTCTCTAATAACTAGCAATGTCAAGCATCTTTTCATTTGAAGAATGAAGTTTAGTTCTTTTGCCTATTTTTTGATTGGGTTTTTTTTGTTGTTGTTATTGTTGAGTCAGTTACATCAGCTGTATGTATATTTTGGAAATTAAGTCCTTGTTGGCTTGCAAATATTTCATTCCATTCTATGAGTTGTTATTTATTTATTTATTTTTGGTTTGTTTGTCTATTTTCTTTATGGTTTCCTTTGCTGTGCAAAAGGTTGTAAATGTGATTAGGTTTATTTGTTATTTTTGTTTTTATTTCTATTTCCTTGGAGACTGATCTAAGAAAACATTGGTACAATTTATGTCAGAGAATGTTTTTCCTATGATCTCTTCTAGGAGTTTTATGGTGTTTAAATCTTTAAGCCATTTTGAGTTTTTCTGTGTGTATGGTGAGAGGGTGTGTTCTGACTTCATTGATTTCCATGGAGCTGCAGAACACACCTTTTGTTAATGGGTTTCTCTAATTATACACTGTATTTTTAACACTTATCAGTCAATAAGCTAACATTCCATGTCCTCCAAGACATGTGTAGACAAAGCCAATGGGCCCATCATCACTTTTAATTCCTGTTATAAAATCCAAGAAAATATAATTTTTAAAACCTCTGAAGATTGATAGGCTTTACAGCTAAATTAAAAACAAAATAAGAGGTTGATCTCCTTCCCTAGTATTTCTAGTGTTTTCATAAGCACTATATTTATTTAATCACAAGCACTAAACTAATTGCCAAAGTTAAAAGACAGACAAGATTTAAAATGAGCTCTCCCTTGAAATTGTAACTTCAATATAAAATTGAGGCTTTCCCCCTCCTCACCCAGGCAACTTCATAAGGATAATTTATTCATCTCTAAGAGAAAAATAAATCAATAAGCTTAATGCATATTGTAATGTTACTACTATAGAATGAGTAAATGATAAAAGAAAATGTGTACAAGCTCAATATTTGGTATTTTCAATATAATTGTGATTCAGATAGGGAATGCATTTTTAATGTTGCCTTTTCAATGTATTGAGTTTTTTTTTTTTTAAGACAGAAAAGCTTTCCTAAATTAGATTTTCTTTTAATTCTCCAGAATACTAAAGAAACAAGAGAACAACTTGCTTTTGATAAGATCTTTCTTTTAAATGTGAGAGAGAGAGACCCAATTTGCCCAGCTAACTGGATTAGAGTAATCCTAAATAATTTAGCCTCCATTTACAGTTTGGGCAAGTTCATTATATGTGAACTCCCAGAAACTCCTCTCCTTAAACTCCTTTTGATCAATTAAAGTGCACTTTTAAATAGGAAATGTACAAAATCTCCATAGACTGTGGCTCCAAGTATTTTTCCTCATATTTTTATTCATGTCTTCATGCTAAGAAAGGGAACTAAAATGTGCTGAGATCTAAAATATACACTCTTCAGAAGTAAGTCAGTTTCTTACTAGAAATAAGCATCTCACTAAGATAGAACTTTCTTAAAGGTAGGAATTTTGTGAATTTTGTCTTATTCACCACTATAACCCCAGTTTCTGGAACAGAACCTGGGACACAAGCAAGTTCAATAAAAATGTATCTCTATCTGCCTAGTATATATCAGAAAACTATTAAATACTTTAAAATATTATTTAATATCCATAAAATATTAAAAAAGCTCTAGAAAAGGTAAATGAAATATATATACATATATACGTACGTAAAGAAGCTCATACTGCACCTGATGCCAGGTTTTCACCACCTTCACAATAACGACTTGGTTTACTGCATTAAAAAAAAAAATTGGTTTTTTACAATAAGCCAATCACAAGTCATTCTTTTATACAAGTAAATCATTCTCTTCAGCAGGAAATGACTATCATCATTTCAATCAGATGAAAAACTGCTTCTCAAAGAAAGAATAGGTAACTTTCCCAAAATCTCTTCAACTGTTAAGCAATGTTAACTTATTCAAACCAAGGCCTTATCAGCTTCCCAGAACAGAACTGACATCTCATCTGGGTCATATAAACCAAATGTGAATTCAACTGGATCTCAAAGACACATTTCACTGATCCTTCTCTTCATGCCCATTTTTGATTGCCTCTTGATGAGACAATAAATCTCTAATATCATTTTATAAAGGGAGAACAGAATGGTAATTCAGCACAGTAGAGTTAATTTTTTAATTATTAATAGTTTAGTCATTTATTTTAGTTACAGCTTAGTATTGTTCTATATATGTACAAATTTTTTGTCAAACTGGGAAATGTTATACGGTGGAGTACAAAAAAGTGACCATTAATTCTTGGCAGCAATACCTACAGTGAGATGGCGTCTGTTTTCCCACTCCTTGAACCTAGGCTGGACTGTGACTTTTTTTTTATTAAGCTCAACAATTTCACATGTTAACTGTGAATGTTAACTGTATCACTCTCTAAAAATGTATTGGTACATCTCCAGTCAATAACATTTGAGTAATAAAAGACATACATCTCCAGTCAATAATTCTTTGAGTTATGAGCCCAGTCCTCAAGAGACCTTGATTATGCTCACTTTGTAAATTTGAACATATCTTGGTGCTTTATAGAGGATGCAGTGTATTGTAGGGAAAAGAAAAAGCATTGGCCACACAGGTAAGATCTTAGACTTAGGTTCACCCTCAGAAAACACCATAAATAGTAAGATGAGCCATCTTAGAAAGGACCAGGCTAAGATGCCAACCACAGAACAAATATCTTTGTTTTAAGGCAAAAAGTTCTGGGAAGTTTGTTATACAATATTAAATAACTTATTCACTCTCTTCTAGTTTATTTTGTCTATGGTTACTGCAGATATAATCAGTATTTGTAGAACCATTACAGATTTGCCCTACAGAAGTTCTCTTTCACACAATTTCCATCAGAAGAAAAGCAAAATACATCTGATTAATTTATATATGGTATTGTTAACTATATTTCTGACAGTTGAGAATACTGATAGAAACCAAATCCCCCAATTACAGTTTTACAGATCTGATGATTAGAAATCTTTTCTATAGACTGGCTTCTGGCTGCCTTTATCTTAAACCTTGTTTTGTTCCACTGCACACACACTTTACATGCTAGGCACCTTAAACATATTCATATCACTTTGGCCCCACACCTATGAATTGCAGCATCAATCAAACTGGCAGAGTGGGCAACAGGAGTATTTCTAGAAGCTATTCTTATGCCAGAGTGAGGAAACAGTAACTTAAATATATGGGAAGTAATGATGTGGATCACATAATATATTTCATTACATGAAAACAAAACATATTCTCCACTCACATTTCCTTAGGCCTCAAACAATGTCTAGGGTCATTCCAAAACCACTCAAAAGAAGGAGAAATGTAATGGAAGAGAAGTCAGAGTGGAAAAAGACAGCAGACTTAACTGATTGCTGTTACATGTCTTGCACAAATTTTACAAAAGTATAAGGCTATTGGGATGAATAGCATTCACTGGAATGATCTTCATCATGGAAGTGACGCTAAAGATTAAGTTTCCTTAGCTTTCAGCTGGATCCACCTCTGATCTTCTCCCTCTTCCTGGCTTCCTTCCTCTGCTCAGTCTCAGAAGCAGCAGTAAATCTTCCTCCCTATGTTTAAGCCCCTTTGGAATATCACTTTTCTAACCTAAGCACTTCCAATTTATGGTCACATTCATATTTTTTCCTTCTATTTGCTTCACACCCCAGAACTTGCATTTCATGGCAGTGTAAGCCACCAGAAAAGATAATTGCTTGAGTGTGATAATGGTGACTGACAATTTCATCTCCAAACTATTTATCAGTTCACACTCCATGTATCAGGATTCAAGAGAACATGACACCTCTTGTCAAGAAAACAAAAGGATCTTGTGACAGCATTTCAATTGAATTTCTCACCTGGCACTCACCACATTAGCACTCAGTTAAAATAACTCTATTTATTATTCCAAAAAACACACAAAAATGGATGCTCCAGACAAGGTAAATGAAATTATATACATATACAAAAAAGGTAATACTGCACCTGATTCCAGGTTTTCACCACCTTCAAAATAACCTGTCATGTTTATTATAACTTTTTTCATTTGTTTCTGACAATAAGCCAATCACAGGTCATTCTTTTATACAAGTAAATCATTCTTTTCAGCAGAAAATGACTATCGTGCAGAACAGTAAGCAAAATATGTCAATCTCAAAATTCAAACTAAAGTGTTTCTTAGTTACTTGTAAACCTCAGTGAAAGTGTCAGTGCAAAATTCTAAGTAAACCTTCAATTATCTTGACTCTTAGTCTTCAGGAGACAGTGGAGCATAGTTGTCAAGGTCATGGGCCAAACTAGGGTATATTTTCCTCAAAGTTCTGCTATGACTGGTGGTAAGATTTAAGCAAATTTGCTCAAATCTTCTAAGCCTCAATTTTCTAGTTTATTAATTGCAGACAATAACACTACTTTCTTTATAGAGTAGTTCATGTGGATTAAATGAACTGATATACATAACTTAGCACATTGACTCACAAGAAAGAATGATCACTTCTCATTATTTTTCCCATTTATATTTTCTCATTAGAATCATCCTTTTGATCTGAGAAAGAGCACGGGGGAAGGGAACAACAAAAATGAAAAATCAACTCAACCTGTCCTTCTCGGACTGATTCCAGCTTCCTATTTCAACAACCTGCCTAAGTCACTCCAAAGCAGGAATCTTCTATTGTTCTTCTCTTGGGTGCCACATTAGTTCTAGAGACATGGCTTCTGTCTCTGCAGTTCCTCACATATATCTTCTGTCAAATATATTTTCTTTATATATATGTTCTTCTAAAAGAATAAGTGCAAAGGCAAAAAATAAATTTAGTCTATCAAGCTGTATTGAAAATGCTAAATCAATTTTTGGGAAAGGGAAATACTGAGAAAAAGAACCAAAATAGAGATTTGAAAATAGCTTTCATTTTTTAAAAAGTGCTGGTAAAGCCCTAACAAAACCCGAATAATGTCCTGCAAACACTAGGCAACTTCGTCATCACCAAACATTTACTTTGTCCCTACACAATTCCAAACACTTTGTTTGAACTTCCCTGGCAGTCTGGTGGTTAAGACTCCATGTTTCTGCTGTGGAGAGCACAGGTCTGATCCCTGGTTGGGTAACAAAGATCCTGTATGCCAGGTGGAGTGGCAAAAAATTTTTTTAAAAAAGAAAACTCTGCTGTGTGGGATATAAAGAGATAAATGACAAGGCACCTGCCCCCAATAAGCACATTATCCAGTTGAGAACATGGGGCCAAATCTGAAAAGACACACTATAAAGACTAGAATGAACCTTATATTTTCAACAAAAAAAAGAATGAATAAGACAGACAGAAAGTGTTTCAACTGATGAGAAAATAAAGCAATTCCAGGGCCATCAGTAAAATTTTTACCCAGCAGGTTTGATAAAGACTTGCTCTTCACTAAAGCATGAAGACTGGAGTCCTTGAACTTTTGAATCATCCACAGTGTCCATTTCAAAGGCTGGCATCAGCAAAATGGTCTTGTTGGCCTCTCTGAGGAATTCTAGGCCTTGTTCACTTCTCCTGTGCCCCAAACCCACTAAACCCATTGTTGATCAGGATGATCAGACTCTGGTCTCTAAACTGGATCACAGAGGACTGTTCCTCTGCGAGGTCAGTCCAGACTGACCTCAACACTTGACCTTTGAGGTCAAGGTTCCACACTGTGTGAAGCCTTACCCTGCCAGTTCTCTTCCTCCTAAGATGTTATGATGGTAATAAAGAAAGAAAACAATGGCTAACTCTTCCCTCCATTTTTGTCTTTCTGGACCCTCTTACTTGATGAAGTAAGGCTAAGCTTAGGACCTGTTCTCCTCAAAGGAAAGCCTGCTCCTCTCTTTCTCTTTTCTCCCTGCTTTCTTTTTCTCTTCATCTGCTCTTTCTGTTCCGCAAAGCAACTGAATCAGTAGGCTTACTGACAACCCAAGAGGGCCCAGAGAGGGCACATTAAAACACTGGGACAGACTCTGTCTTCAGCTGTCCTTATGTCTTGCACCTTGGCACACTTGGATCTTACTATCTTACCACAGGAGATAGGAAGATCCAAAGGTAAACTGGGCATTGTTGTAGAAATGGTCAGAACAAGACTTTTAGCCATCTTTGCTTCCTTGCCACTGAAGCCATTTCAGTATATATAGACGAAGGAACTTTTATGGACTTCTGGTTAGTTCCCACTTGCTCGGCTTTGAGTTTAGGAGTGAAGTTACAGAAGTTGTTACAAATTGATGTCACTGTGCTCTGCTGGTCAATATATCCTGTACACACACTTTCTCTGAGGATTCTTTCAGGGAAGAATGACCAAGACTGAGAAGGATTTAGACACTCATGACTCCTCTTGCCAAATGGCATCCAAGTATTATATTGACATCAAATGTTAATATCATTCATCCATTTATTCTGAATAGCTCTGCCTAGAAGGCATAATATTGTATTCTATTATGAATGAGTCCTCCATTTGACTTTTCAAAACATGAGTGAATATTTGGAGAGCAGAATTGAACTCCTCATATCTCTGAAAAGAGGACCACAGGAACCTGAGAAACAGACATGCTTCTATTTTCCACAATTACATGTTGACAAGTCAAATGGAAATTTCCTCATCTTCAATTTTAGCAACAAAAATAGCCAGATCCACCTGAAAGATCATATTCACTTTATTAGACAAGCTAAAGCCGGGGTTGGGAAGCAGGGAATAGCTAGTTGTTTTTTCTAGTCAGGTGCATCCAAAGTAGAAGAAAAGTGGGGGAAAAGGTGTAGCCTGCTGGAAATAGTCCTGCTCTATCTTAGCTGGCCCTGGGAATCATTTCTGAACTTAATTTTGGCTGTTTTCACAGCAATCTTTAGACTATGAGGAATTTAACATCTCTTGTTCTCAGTTTTTGGCCTTAACTGAAAATCTGAGACAACAGGAGAAGTCTCACTTAAGAACCTATTAAATTTATATGTGAGCTCCAAATTCTTTAAAATGTCAGCAAAAATAGCAATATACAAGACAAACTCTGAAAATGCCAAAATAATCAATGAAATATCATAATCATTAAAGTTTTCTTCACAGTTGGAAAATTATCAAATCTCTTTGCTACAAGCAATTCTGATTTTATTCTCAAAGGCCCCTATTAAAAATATGTATATACAATATATTTATAGATGTATATCACACTGAGAGGATGTGCCAGATAGATATGCCTACTCAGAGAAATGATAATATTCACAAGTCAGTTGCTGAGTTTCCCTTTAAGCCCTTTGGGCTGGCTATCCATCATTTGGCTCTCAGCATTATTTCTAGGCTTCTAGAATCTCCTCTATCACAGGATGGCTGGGAGCCTTTATGCTATATCTCACAGACTTCCTTGCCAGATGCTTTCCAGTGAGATTCTGCCAATGAAAGGCACTGTTGGGGGACTGAAAGGCAAAAGGGAGAGAAAAATCTGTGTGTGTTTTTTTTTTCCCTGCATTAGCAAGTAGGGCAGGGCATGTGCAGGCGCTGGGGTCCTGCTTAGGCAATACATTTCCACAGCAGTGGCAGAGGTGGCGCCCTGTCAACCTCAGCAGTATGATGCTTCTGGCTCCAGCTCCAGCAACTGCAGCCTCTGAAGCAGGAGGCTGTGGCTCCCAGGTTTCTGCAAGATCAGTGGGGATATGGACACCTTGTTGAGTTCAGTCACTAAGTTGTATCTGACTCTGTGACCCTATGGACACTATGCATGCCAGGCTTCCTTGTCCTTCACTCAGTTCAGTTTAGTTCAGTTGCTCTGTCATGTCTGACTCTTTGCAATCCCATGGATTGCAGCATGCCAGGACTCCCTGTCCATCGCCAACTCTTGGAGTTTACTCAAACTCATGTCCATTGAGTCAGTGATGCCATCCAGCCATCTCATCCTCTGTCATCCCCTTCTCCTTCCACCTTCAATCTTTCCCAGCATCACAGTCTTCACATCAGATGGTTGAAATATTGGAGCTTCAGCTTCAGCATTAGTCGTTCCAATGAATATTCAGGGTTGATTTCCTTTAGGATTGACTGATTTGATCTACTTGCTGTCCAAGGGACTCTCAAGAGTCTTCTCCAGCATCACAAATTTGAAAGCATCAATTCTTTGGCACTCAGTCTTCTTTATAGACTCCTAGCTGCCTGCAAAGGGCAGTGATAGTTATGGCTGCAGCAAAGCAACAGTAGAACCTCAACAGTCTCCTCAGCATGGAAATCTTGGGCTCTGGGTAACCCCATTTCCTCCGCTGTCCCTCCAGCAGATAAGTGATAGGTAGGTAACCTCACTTTCCCCTCTTTAGTTCTTCAGTCTTTCCAATTTCATCACCAGTTCCTTACATATTTCCCTAGTTTTCCCAGATGAAAACTTAATAATATACCTTCTTATCTCTTTTAGCACTAATGATTCAAAGGAAGACAGCAAAGATATGTACACAGACACAGACACAGACACATACACACACATGCACACATATATGCATGCATGCTAAGTCACTTCAGTCGTCCACCTCTTTGAAGCCAAACAGACTACAGACCACCAGACTACTCTATTCATGGGATTCTCCTGGCAAGAATACTGGAGTGGGTTGTCATACCCTCCTCGAGGGGATCTTTCTGAACCAGGGATTGAATCCACATCTCTTACATCTCCCACGCTGTCAGGCAGGTTCTTTTACCACTGCTGCTGCTGCTAAGTTGCTTCAGTCGTGTCTGACTCTGTGTGACCCCATAGACAGCAGCCCAGGCTCCATTGTCCCTGGGATTCTCCAGGCAAGAACACTGGAGTGGATTTCCATTTCCTTTTCCAGTAACTAGCACCTGGAATTCCCATATATACATATGTATACAGTTAATTTTTATATATAGGTATATGCATGTTTGATAAATGATGTAAAATTGTGCAATTTAAAAATAACTTACAGAGGGCAGAATTAGTAAATCTCTGAAGTGAAAATGTTAATAAGTTATAGAATTAAGGCTAAACTTGATGGATTAAATATATACATTCAATCCCAAAATACCACTAGAATAAGAGTAAATTAAAAAACCAATGTATAAAATTACAAGAACAAATAATATTGAAGAAGGAATGAGACAGGAGGGAACAGTAGACAAGAGACAAAAACACAATTTTGTAAGATGGAAAGGCTAGAGAAATCTCATTAGCAGAGCTAAAAAAGGTGAAGCAAAGGATTTAAACAGCAAATCATCAAAAAGGGTCAGGAATGTATTTTTAAAAATCAGAAATTCAAGTAGCTTCAGACTTAAAAATTATAACAAATCAATAGAAATCAACAAAGCAATGTTTTTTAAATTTTTTAGGGAAAGTTATCTGTAACCTAAACTTCTATTCTCAGCTATACTTCAATCAAATGCAAAGATAGCATTAAAACATTCTTGGCATGCAATATCTTTAAATTTTTATCTTATATGCAGTCTTAGTTTTAAAAAAAATCCAAAAAATGTGCTTCATCAAGACAAAGAAATAGAGAACAAGATGGCAGAGGAGTAGATGGACGTGGAGTACATCTCTCTCCGCGGATACATCAGGAATACACCTTCAGACACAGAAGTGCATGCAGAACATCAGCTGAGAGCAGACAGAAGTACCTGACCAGTGGAAAAGAATATGTAGAACCATGCAAAACTCAGTAGGATGAAGGAACTAGGGGGGAAAACAGGAGTGTTAATAGGACTGGATCTGCCCTTGGCGGGTTTGGGAACTGAAGCAGGGCTCTGATGCTCACATTGCAGCAAGTATCTGAGAAACATTTAAGGCTGAAAGTGAAACAGCTGATCTGCGGCAGCATAAATAGAACGAGAATCAGACAGTCCTTGCCACAGCCATACATACCCCAGACAGGAATGCTGGTCCCCTGGAAGGTACAGCGGCTGGAAGCTGGAGTTTAGGGACTGTGGAGCAATCCCAGGGTGAGGACTGCTGTTGGCATTGGAGGGATGGATTGAGGGGATGTGAGGGTGGAGATCATGGTGGGAAATGCTGGTGGAGGAAAGCCAGGCAGCCATGGAAGCAAGGCGATACTGCTGACCAAAAGGGAAAAATCTACAATCAAGATTACTGTACCTAGCAAAGACCTCATTCAAAATTGATGGAGAAGTTAAAAGCTTTTCAGACAAGCAAAAGTTAAGAGAATTCAGTACCACCAAACTAGCTTTACAACAAATGTTAAAGGGACTTGTAGAGTCAAGAAATACAAGAGAAGGAAAAAGATCTACAAAATCAACCCCAAACAATTAAGAAAATGGCAATAGGAACATATATATCAATAATTACTTTAAATGTAAATAGATTAAATGCTCCAACCAAAAGACACAGACTGGCTGAATGGATACAAAAACAAGACCTATATATATGCTGTCTACAAGAACCCACTTCAGACCTAAAGACACATATAGACTGAAAGTGAGAGGATAGAAAAATATATTCCATGCAAATGGGAAGCAAAATAAAAGCTGGAGTAGCCATCCTCATATCAGACAAAATAGATCTTAAAATAAAGAATATTACAGGAGATAAGGAAGGACACTACATAATGATCAAGGATCAATCCAAGAGGAAGACATAACAATTGTAAATATCTATACACCCAACACAGGAGCACCTCAATACATAAGACAAACACTGACAGACATAAAAGGAGAAATTGACAGAAACACAACCATAGGAGACTCTAACACCCTACTCACACCAATGGAAAGGTCATCGAAACAGAAAATTAATAAGGAAACACAAGTCTTAAATGATATATTAAATGAGATGGATCTCATTGATATCTTTAGGAGATTCCATCCAAATGCAGAAGAATAAACATTTTTCTCAGGTGTACATGGAACATTCCCCAGGATAAACCATGTCTTGGGTCACAAATCAAACCACAGTAAATTGAAGAAAATTGAAATCATATCAAGCATCTTCTCTGACCACAATGCTATGAGACTAGATATCAGTTACAAGAAAAAAACTATAAGAAAAACAAACACATGGAGATTAAACAACATGTTTATAAATAACCAACAGGTTACTGAGGAAATAAAAAGGGAAATCAAAAATTTCTAAAAACAAATGACAATGAAAACATGACAACTCGAAACATGGGATGCAGCAAAAGTAGTTCTAAGAGGAAAGTTTAGAGTAACACAATCCTACCTCAAAAAACAAGAAAAATATCGAACAGACAACCTAACTTTACACCTAAAACACTGGAAAAAGAAGAATAGAAAAAAACCAAAATTCATGGAAGGAAAGATATCAGGAAAAAAATGAAAGAAACAATAGTAAAGATGAATAAAACTAAAGGCTGGTTCTTTGAGAAGATAAAATTGACAAAACTTCAGCCAGACTCATCAACCAATAAAATTAGAAATGAAAAAGGAGAAGTTACAATAGGCAATGCTGAAATACAAAGGATTATAAGAGACTATTATGAAAGACTAGGTGGCAAAAATATACAGAAGAACTGTACAAAAGAGATCTTCACAACCAAGATAATCACTGTAGTGTGATCACTCACCTAGAGCCAGACATCCTGGAATGTGAAGTCAAGTGGGCCTTAGGAAAAATCACCATGTACAAAGCTAGTGGAGGTGATGGAATTCCAGTTGAGCTATTTCAAATCCTGAAAGATGATGCTGTGAAAGTGCTGCACTCAATATGCCAGCAAATTTGGAAAACTCAGCAGTGGCTGCAGGACTGGAAAAAAATCAGTTTTCATTCCAATCTCAAAGAAAGGCAATGCCAAAGAACACTCAAACTACTGCACAATTGCACTCATCTCACACGCTAATAAGGTAATGCTCAAAATTCTCCAAGCCAGGCTTCAGCAATACATGTGAACCATGAACTCCCTGATGTTCAAGCTGGTTTTAGAAAAGGCAGAGGAACCAGAAATCAAATTGCCAACATCCACTGGATCATTAAAAAAGCAAGAAAGTTCCAGAAAAACATCTATTTCTGCTTTATTGACTATGCCAAAGCCTTTGACTGTGTGGATCATGATAAACTGTGGAAAATTCTGAAAGAGATGGGAATACCAGACCACCTGACCTGCCTCTTGAGAAGCCTATGTGCAGGTCAGGAAGCAACAGTTAGAACTGGACATGGAAAAACAGACTGGTTTCAAATAGGAAAAGGAGTGCATCAAGGCTGTATATTGTCACCCTGTTTATTTAACTTATATGCAGAGTACATCATGAGAAATGCTGGGCTGGAAGAAGCACAAGCTGGAATAAAGATTACAGGGAGAAACAGCAGTAACCTCAGATATGCAGATGATACCACCCTTATGGCAGAAAGTGAAGAGGAACTAAAAAGCCTCTTGATGAAAGTGAAAGGGGAGAGTGAAAAGTTGGCTTAAAGCTCAACATTCAGAAAACAAAGATCATGGCATCCGGTCCCATCACTTCATGGGAAATAGATGGGGAAACAGTGGAAATGGTGTCAGACTTTATTTTGGGGGGGCTCCAAAATCACTGCAGATGGTGATTGCAGCCATGAAATTAAAAGACACTTACTCCTTAGAAGGAAAGTTATGACCAACCTAGATAGCATATTAAAAAGCAGAGATATTACTTTGTCAACAAAGGTCCGTCTAGTCAAGGCTATGGTTTTCCAGTGGTCATGTATGGATGTGAGAGTTGGACTATTAAGAAACCTGAGCATCGAAAAATTGATGCTTTTGAACTGTGGTGTTGGAGAAGACTCTTGAGAGTCCCTTGTACTGCAAGGAGATCCAACAAGTCCATTCTAAAGGAGGTCAGTCCTGGGTGTTCACTGGAAGGATTGATGCTGAAGCTGAAACTCCAATACTTTGGCCACCTCATGCGAAGAGTTGATTCATTGGAAGGGACCCTGATGCTGGGAGGGATTGGGGGCAGGAGGAGAAGGGGACAACAGAGGATGAGATGGCTGGATGGCATCACTGACTCAATGGACATGAGTTTGGGTAGACTCCAGGAGTTGGTGATGGACAGGGAGGCCTGGCATGCTGCAATTCATGGGGTCGCAAAGAGGTGGACATGACTGAGCAACTGAACTGAACTGACTGATATGGCAATAAAATAGATAACCTGGAAGAAATGGACAGATTCTTAGAAAAGTTCAATCTTCCAAGACTGAACCAGGAAGAAATAGAAATTATGAACAACCCAATTACAAGCACTGAAATTGAAGTTGTGATGAAAAATCTCCCCAAAAATAAAAGCCCAGGACCAGATGACTTCACAGGAGAATTCTATCAAACATTTAGAGAAGAGCTAATGCCTACCCTTCTAAAACTCTTACAAAAAAATTCAGAGGAAGGAACACTTCCAAACTCATTCTATGAGGCCACCATCACCCTGATACCAAAATCAGACAAAGACAACACCAAAAAAGAAAACTACAGGCCAATATCACTGATGAACATAGATGCAAAATCCTCAACAAAATTCTAGTGAACAGAATTCAACAACACATCAAAAGCTCATATATTATGATCAAGTTGGGTTTATCCCAGAGGTGCAAGGATTCTTCAAAATATGTAAAGCAATCAATGTGGTACACTATATTAACAAATTGAAAGATAAAACCATAGGATCATCTCAATAGATGCAGAAAAAGCCTTTGACAAAATTTTGCTCCCATATATGATTAAAACTCTTCAAAAATGGGCATAGAAGGAACCTACCTCAACAGAGTAAAGGCCATATATGATAAGCCTATAGCAAACATTATTCTCAATGGTGTAAAACTGAAAGCATTCCCCCTAAGATCAGGAACAAGACAAGGGTGTACACATTTGCCACTATTATTCAACATAGTTCTGCAAGTCCTAGCTACAGCAATCAGAAAAGAAAAAGAAATAAAAGGAATCCAGATGGGAAAGAAGAAGTAAAGCTCTCACTGTTTACAGATGATATGACACTGTACATAGAAAACCCTAAAGATAGTATCAGAAAATTACTAGGGCTAATCAGTGAATTTAGCAAAGTTGCAGAATACAAAATCAATACACAGAAATCACTTACATTTCTATATACTAACAATGAAAATCAGAAAGAGAAATTAGGGAATCAATCCCATTCACCATTGTAACAAAAAAGAATAAAATATTTAGGAATAAACTTACCTAAGGAGACAAGAGAACTGTACACAGAAAAGTACAAGGCACTGATAAAAGAAATCAAAGACAACGTAAACAGATGGAGAGATAGTCCATGTTCCTAGGTAGGAAGAATCAATATTGTGAAAAGGAATATATTACCAAACACAATCTACAGATTCAATGTGATCCCACCAAATTACCAAAGGCATTTTTCACAGAACTAGAATTTAAAAAAAATCACAATTCATATGGAAACACAAAAGACTCCAAATAGCCAAAGCAGTCTTGAGAAAGAACTATGGAGCTAGAGGAATCAACCTCCCTGACTTCAGATTATACTACAAAGCTACAGTCATCAAGACAGTATGGTAATGGCACAAAAACAGAAATACAGACCAACAGAACAAGATAGAAAGCCCATAAATACAGCCATGCACCTAGGGTACCTTATTTTTTGACAAAGAAGGCAAAAATATACAATGGGGCAAAGACAGCCTCCTCAATAAATGGTTCTGGGAAAACTGGAGAGCTACATGTAAAAGAATGAAATTAGAACACTTCCTAACACCATACACAAAGATAAACTCAAAATGGATTAAAGACCTAAATGTAAGACCAGAAACTATAAAACTCTTAAGAGGAAAACATAGGCAGGATACTCAACAACATAAATCAAAGCAAGATCCTCTATGACCCACCTCCTAGAATAATGGAAATAAAAACAAGTTAAAAAGTGGGACCTGATAAAACTTAAAAGCTTTTGCATAGCAAAGGAAACTATAAGCAAGGTGAAAAGGCAAACCTCAGAATGGTAGAAAATAATAGCTAATGAAACAACTAACAAAGGATTAATTTCCAAAATATACAAGCAGCTCATGAAACTCAATACCAGGAAAACAAACAATCCAATCAAAAAGTGGGAAAAATACCTAAACATACATTTCTCCAAAGACATACAGATGGCTAACAAATACAGGAAAAAATGCTCAACATCACTTATTATTAGAGAAATGCAAATCAAAAACACAATGAGATATCACCTCACACCAGTCAGAATGGCCATCATCAAAAAGTCTACAAACAATAAGTGCTGGAGAGGGTGTAGAGAAAAGGGAATGCTCTTGCACTGTTGGTGGGAATGTAAATTGATAAAGCAACTATGGAAGATTATATTGAGATTCCTTAAAAAACTAGGAATAAAACCACCATATGACCCAACAATCCCACTACTAGGCATATAACCTGAGGAAATCAAAATTGAAAGAGACACATGTATCCCATTGTTCACTGCAGTACTATTTACAATAGCTAGAACATGGAACACCCTAGATGCCCATCACCAGATGGAGAAAGAAGTTGTGGTACATATTCACAATGGAATATTACTCAGCCATAAAAAAGGAATGCATTTGAGTTAGTTCTGATGAGGTGGATGAATCTAGAACCTATTATACAGAGTGAAGTGAGTCAGAAAGAGAAAGATAAATGTTGTATTCTAACACATATATATGAAATCCAGAAAAATGGTTCTGAAGAATTTATTTACAGAGCAGCAATGGAGAAACAGACATGGAGAATAGACTTACAGACATGGGGAAGAGGGGAGGAAAGGCTGAGATGTATGGAAAGAGTAACATGGAAACTCATATTACCATATGTAAAACAGATAGCCAACAGGAATTTGCTGTATGGCTCAGGAAATTCAAACAGAGGCTCTGTATCAACCTAGATGGTGGGATGGGGAGGGAGATGGGAGGGAGGTTCAAAAGGGAGGGGATATATGTATCAGTTCAGTTCAGTTCAGTTGCTCAGTTGTGTCCAACTCTTTGCAACCCATGAACCGCAGCATGCCAGGCCTCCCTGTCCATCATCTTCTCCCGGAGTTTAGGAGTTTACCCAGACTCATGTCCATTGAGTTGGTGATGCCATCCAACCATCTCATCCCCTGTTGTCCCCTTCTCCTCCTGCCCTCAATCTTTCCGAGTATCAGGGTCTTTTCAAATAAGTCAGCTCTTTGCATCAGGTGGCCAAAGTATTGGAGTTTCTGCTTCAACATCAGTCCTCCCAATGAACACCCAGGACTGATCTTCTTTAGGATAGACTGGTTGGATTTCCTTCCAGTCCAAGGGATTCTCAAGAGTATTCTCCAACACCACAGTTCAAAACCATCAATTCTTCGGCACTCAGCTTTCTTTATAGTCCAACTCTCACATCCATACTTGACGACTGGAAAAACCATAGCCTTGACTAGATGGACCTTTGTTGGCAAAGTAATGTCTCTGCTTTTTAATATGCTGTCTGCTGCTGCTGCTAAGTCACTTCAGTCATGTCCGACTCTGTGTGACCCCATAGATGGCAGCCCACCAGGCTCCCCCGTCCCTGGGATTCTCTAGGCAAGAACACTGGAGTGGGTTGCCATTTCCTTCTCCAATGCATGAAAGTGAAAAGTGAAAGTGAAGTCACTCAGTCCTGTCTGACTCTTCGCGACCCTATGGACTGCAGCCTACCAGGCTCCTCTGTCCATGGGATTTTCTAGGCAAGAGTACTGGAGTGGGGTGCCATCACCTTCTCCGAACATGCTGTCTAGGTTGGTCATAACTTTCCTTCCAAGGAGTAAGCGTTTTTTAATTTCATGGCTGCAATCACCAACTGCAGTGATTTTAGAGCCCAAAGAAAATAAAGTCAGCCACTTTTTCCACTGTTTCCCCATCTATTTGCCATGAAGTGATGGGACTGGATGCCATGATCTTAGTTTTCTGAATGTTGAGCTTTAAGCCAAATTTTTCACTCTCCTCTTTCACTTTGATCAAGAGGCTTTTTAGTTCTTCTTCACTTTCTGCCATAAGGGTGTGTCATCTGCATATCTGAGGTTATTGATATATATATAACTATGGCTAATTCATGTTGAGGTTTGACAGAAAACAACAAAATTCTGTAAAACAATTATCCTTCAATAAAAAATTAATTAATTAAAAGATTAAAAAGACAGAAATAGATCAAGTAACCAGAAAATACAAAACTCAAGAAACAAGGAATTCAATTTAGGGGTAAAGTAAAAGGAAAGAAAAGAAAGAAAATTCCCAGCAGTGATAGCCTAGAATGTCAGTTAGGATGTCTGGCCTAGAGAGCAGTCAATCTAGATTTGTATAGGAGGGCAGTGGGCTCCAGGAAGAGGGGGCGAGGCACGAGCTTCACTAAAAGCTGTTTTATAGTTCTGTGAGAAAGTTTGGGTCTAACATAGTCATAGTGACCTAGGTAACAGACCAAATGACATTAAAAAAAAAGCTTGGGAAAAGGCAAGAAGAAGTGTAATCATAATATAATGCAAATTTAAACTGTAAGTATGAATGTATCGGAAAAGCATGAAATGACTATAGTGGGAGAATAGGAGGAAAATAGGTACATGCGTTGAAATTCGGGTTGAAGAAGCAGTCTAAAAGATACAATGCTAAACCTTTATAGAAGCAAGCTAACAGATACTGTCAAAAATTTAAAACAAAAATACACAGAACTAGCAATAAAGTATGGAATAAGAAATTGAGAGGTAAATACCAGATCAAACAGCCAAAAGAAATTGAAAGTGTCTGCCTGAAGAAAATGAGAAGGGGTTTGCTTATATTTATTTGTTTGCTTTTAGACTTGTAGTACTATTTGGCTTTTAAATTTAAGGATAAGTATTACTTTGAGAATAATAATTAAATTTCTAAAGAGTAAATAAAATAAACTATAAAGATTTTGGGTAATTTCATATATATGCAGTACTCTAATCAATAATAAATTGGAACACATGAAAATCAAGCTATATTTCCTTTAATGAAATTAAACATTACCCATTTAATATATTCCTTGCAATCTTTATGCACTACTAATGTACTTTGTGATTTTCATAACATGCAAAGATAAATTTTAGCCCAAATCAAGTAAAAGTAAACATTCTGAGTTGAGTGGATGTCAATTTATTTTGGTTACTAAGGTATTCTATTAGGTCCTGTTCTGATTTTTATTACTGCATAATGAATTATCTTAACACACAGTGACTTAAAGCAATGGTGATAATTTTATGATTCTCTGAGTTCTGGGGTTCTTGCTCAGTGTCTCTCCCGCAGTCACATGCAGGTGACTAGGGTGGCTGAAGCTAGAATAATTTCAAAGGCTTCCTCACAAAACACATGGCAGTTGATTCTGGCCCATTGTCTGGGACCTCAAATGAGGCTGTCAGCTGAAATACCTATTCACAGTCGTTCCATGTGTTCTGGCCTCCCTACACCTGAGTGGACAGGCAGAAGCTTTATCACTTTTTATGACCCAACCTCAGAAATCACACAGCATTATTCCCCCATAGTCACAATTCTCCTAAAATCCAAAAGAAGGGAAAATAGATTGCCACTTTTCAGAGGCAGGGGTGTCAATGTCACAACTTAAGAAGAATATGAGGGATGGGATCTTTTTGTAGCTATTCTGGAATATACAATCCAGCCAAGGTCTCTTTGATCCAGCATAGACAAATCTACATTCACATCATGTTAAATAATCAGGAACTATCTTTAAAAGGATACATGCTTAGACCATCAGATTTCAAATTGAGATATGTGTGCTTTGGGGAAAATAATTTTAAGGAAATAATTTCTAGATCCTATGCTTCACATGTACTCTTTCCAAAATTTGATCGCCTGAGAATATTCATGCCAGTTGTTTCAAAAAAGAGAGGTTGAAGCTATCATTCATTTTACCATCTTACAATGGTACTTTGATCCTGAGTGCAAAAATCCCCGGATTTCAAAACAATAGGACAATTCAAAATATTAGTGTTAGTGTTCAGAAATTAAATGACTAATAACTGAATCATAAAATCTGAAACTGGTTTTAATTCTTTGCCTTTAAAAAAACTTAAGGGAGACCTAATTAAAATGACAGCTGGTAGATCATTAAAGATAATTTTTGATGATAGTTAACTATATGATTTTGGAATATAACTTGGAGTTCAAACGTTTGAGTGACATTGCTAAAACAAAACTCCACTCTCATCTACTTATTCATGGGTATACGATTTCTCAGATCTTATGTCTTATCCTAACATGTAATTTGAATCCACTCACATATATTTATTTATTGAACAAAAAATAACCCTTCCATCTGAATAATGGACACACTTCTAATAAATTTCATTTTTATGTTTATTACCTAAAGGAACATTTATTTATGCTGTTTGGGTTAACTTTATACTAAAAAGTGTGATGAAAATCCAATTCAGAGGAAATTTTAACATGGTCACATGGTTACAAATTTTTAATTACTTTTCAAGAAAAAAATGATCACTAAAAGACGTTCACATGGAAAGAATTTATGAAAATAGGATTGTGATATGGAAATAGAATTTCAAAGAAAAATAAATGCAGAATTTCTAACTGTTAAAATTAGTTTGTTCAAGTATCTTTATATGGATCGTGGTGGGAATCAAAATCAAAATGGATACATTTCAAAGAATGATGAAATTTTTACATCAACGTTCACACTTTTTTGTAAGCTATATATTTTAAAACTATTTATACTTATGATGGGAAATTTTAGAGGTCAGGAGAAGTTTCTGAGAAGGAATATAAGTTTTCAAAATTTACTTGAGACTGCAAATTTAGAATCATCCAAAATAATATGAAATCTGGTCCTAATTTAAAAGCAAGTATTTTACATAAGAGTTATTTTTGTTTTTAGCTAAAAGAAGGAGCTTCTGAACATTTTCATATCCTGTTTAACTACAGTTGTTTTTAATTGTACATTGTGTACGTAACTGTGAGGTACTTCAGTAGGACAGTAAAATAAGAAAATCTTGTTTCATAAAACCTGGTAAAAAGTGGATAACATTTAATTTTATTTTTATGTCTAAGACTAATTATTTAGAGTTGAGATTTCTGATTTCACTTAGAATTTTTGTACATACATGAAAGAACATATCTAGAATTAAAAATCTACAGTAACATTTTAAAGGATTATAAATCAGGTAAAAATACAGAAACAAATGTTGTCCATTTCTTTTGAAGATTAGGTGATATACACTGCACGTAGGATTTAGAAATCCAGATATTATCCTGGCTCCCTTTACAGTGCCTCAGTGCCCACAAACAGTAAGTTTCCTGTAAACTTAATGATATTATATATCCCAATGCTCATCATGATACCTGATACAGTACATTGCTCAGTGTCTGTTTGTTGAATTACTGAATGAATTTTAAAAAACTGGGATTCATATACTTAGTGAGTTGGTCAGGAAGTCTTTTCCACTTTCAGAAATTTCCTATTAAAATGAAAATATATGCCAACTGATATGTCAGACATTAAAATAGAAATATCCTATGATATCACTTATATGTGGAATCTAAAATAAAAATACAAATGAGCATATTTAAAAAACAGAAACAGACTCACAGATTTAGAAAACAAACTTATGGTTACACGGGGGGAAGTGGGAGGAATAGTTAGGGAGTATGAGATTGACGTGTTAGTTCAGTTAGCTCAGTTGCTCAGTCCTGTCCGACTCCTGGCGACACCAGGAATTGCGGCACGCCAGGCCTCCCTGTCCATCACCAATTCCCGGAGTTCACTCAAACCCATGTCCATTGAGGTGGTGATGCCATCCAGCCATCTCATCCTCTGTTGTCCCCTTCTCCTCCTGCCCCCAATCCCTCCCAGCATCAGGGTCTTTTTCAATGAGTCAGTTCTTTGCATCAGGTGGTCAAAGTACTGGAGTTTCAGCTTTAGCATCATTCCTTCCAATGAACACCCAGGACTGATCTCCTTTAGGATGGACTGGTTGGATTTCCTTGCAGTCCAAGGGACTCTCAAGAGTCTTCTCCAACACCACAGTTCAAAAGCATCAATTCTTTGATGCTCAGCTTTCTTCACAGTCCAACTCTCACATCCATACATGACCACTGGAAAAACCATAGCCTTGACTAGATGGACCTTTGCTGACAAAGTAATATCTCTGCTTTTCAATATGTTATCTAGGTTGGTCATAACTTTCCTTCCAAGGAGTAAACATCTTTTAATTTCATGGCTGCAGTCACCATCTGCAGTGATTTTGGAGCCCAAAAAATAAAGTTTGCAGTTTCCACTGTTTCCCCATTTGTCTGCCATGAAGTGATGGGACCAGAGGCCATGATCTTAGTTTTCTGAATGTTGAGCTTTAGGCCAACTTTTCACTCTCCTCTTTCACTTTCATCAAGAGGCTTTTTAGTTCCTCTTCACTTTCTGCCATAAGAGTGGTATCATCTGCATATCTGAGGTAATTGATATTTCTCCAGGCAATCTTGATTCCAGCTTGTGCTTCATCCAGACCAGTGTTTCTCATGATGTACTCTGCATATAAGTTAAATAAGCAGGGTGACAATATACAGCCTTGACGTACTCCTTTTCCTATTTGAAAACAGTCTGTTGTTTCATGTCCAGTTCTAACTGTTGCTTCCTGACCTGCATACAGATTTCTCAAGAGGCAGGTCAGGTGGTCTGTATTCCCATCTCTTTCAGAATTTTCCACAGTTTATTGTGGTCCACACAGTCAAAGGCTTTAGCATAGTCAATAAAGCAGAAGTAGATGTTTCTCTGGAACTCTCTTGCTTTTTCAATGATCCAGCAGATGTTGCCAATTTGATCTCTGGTTCCTCTGACTTTTCTAAAACCAGCTTCAACAGCTGGAAGTTCATGATTCATATACTGCTGAAGCCTGGCTTGGAGAATTTTGAGCATTACTTTACTAGCGTGTGAGATGAGTGCAATTGTGCAGTAGTTTGAGCATTCTTTGGCATTGCCTTTCTTTGGGATTGGAATGAAAACTGACCTTTTCCAGTCCTGTGGCCATTGCTTAGTTTTCCAAATTTGCTGGCATATTTTCTGGGATTGACGTGTACACAGTGCTATATTTAAAATGGAGAAGCAACAAAGAGAGCAACAGTAAGAGATTTTATTTTGGGGGTCTCCAAAATCATTGCAGATGGTGACTACAGCCATGAAATTAAGACGCTTGCTCCTTGGAAGAAAAGCTATGACCATCCCAGATAGCATATTAAAAAGCAGACATTACTTTGCCGACAAAGGTCTATCTAGTCAAAGCTATGGTTTTTCCAGTAGTCATGTATGGATGTGAGAGTTGGACTATAAAGAAAGCTTAGCACTGAAGAATTGATGCTTTTGAACTGTGGTGTTGGAGAAAACTCTTGAGAGTTCCTTGTACTGCAAAGAGATCAAGCCAGTCCATCCTAAAGGAAATTGATCCTGAATACTCATTGGAAAGACTGATGCTGAAGCTGAAACTCTAATGCTTTGGCCACCTGATGCAAAGAACTGACTCAATGGAAAAGACCCTGATGCTGGGAAAGTTTGAAGGCAGGAGGAGAAGGGGATGACAGAAGATGAGATGGTTGGATGACATCATCAACTCAATGGACATTAGTTTGACCTAGCTCTGGGAGTTGGTGATGGACAGGGAAGCTTGGTGTGCTGCATTCTGTGGGGTCACAAAGAGTTGGACATGACTGAGTGACTGAACTGACTGAAGCAACAAAGACCTATAGCACAGGCAACTCTGACAATTAAGTAACAACTTAACGGGGGAAAGAATTTTAAAAAGAATAGATACATGTATATGTATAGCTGACTCACTTGCTGTATACCTAAAATTAATACAACATTGTTAATCAACTATACTCTAATATAAAATAAAATGTAAAAAAAAAAGGAGTGAAAATTTGAGTTATACCATCTAAACAGTGTTTCCCAAAAGTCAGCCCATAGTCTGACCACATCAATGTCACCTGGAGTGTGTTACAAATTTAACTTCCTGTACTCTCACCGCATATTACTGAATT
Source organism: Ovis aries (assembly GCF_016772045.2). Taxonomy (NCBI): domain Eukaryota; kingdom Metazoa; phylum Chordata; class Mammalia; order Artiodactyla; family Bovidae; genus Ovis; species Ovis aries. Next base: position 46,867,938 of record NC_056054.1, on the reverse strand, counting down.
ATATACTTGAGGGGATGGGGCCTGGGAATCTTCATTTTTAATGGTCTCCCCAGTTGATTGACAGGAAGCTGGTGAATCAGTTTCAGAAATGAAAAAAGAAAACAGAACAGGTTCATCTAGAAAATGAGAAAGCCAGAAATTCACATAGTCTCGGGACAAAAATAGTCTGATCAGGGTACCACTGCTGAAAATGAAACAGTGCCAGACATTTGTCACTTTGCTCAAGATTCAAATTAAAGGAAGAGAATGACCGTGGGTCTACCATGGATCCTCTTGGTATCCCATTTAGGGTGGGGTCAGGGCCATGATTAGTAGTTCTGCTAGAATGCATCTGAAGAGACATTTCACAAACATAAATCAATTGCTGCTAAAAATCAGAAAGTTTGTCTAGGCAGCTAAAAAATAAAATGTTAGAAGGCTATACAAAATGGAATGGGGTGCCTTATAAAATAACATGTACCCTGTCCTAGATAGCATATTAAAAAGCAAAGACATTACTTTGCCAACAAAGGTCCGTCTAGTCAAGGTTATGGTTTTTCTAGTAGTCACGTATGGATGTGAGAGTTGGACTATAAAGAAAGCTGAGCGCAGAAAAATTGATGCTTTTGAACTGTGGTGTTGGAGAAGACTCATTAGAGTCCCTTGGACTTTAAGGAGATCCAACCAGTACATCCTAAAGGAGATCAGTCCTGGGTGTTCATTGGAGGGACTGACGCTGAAGCTGAAACTCCAATACTTTGGCCACCTGATGAGAAAAGCTGACTCATTGAAAAAGACCCTGATGCTGGGAGGGATTGGGGGCAGGAGGAGAAGGGGGCAACAGAGGATGAGATGGCTGGATGGCATCACTGACTCAATGGACATGGTTTGGGTGGACTCTGGGAGTTGGTGATGGACACGGAGGCCTGGTGTACTGCGGTTCATGGGGTCGCAAAGAGTCGGACACGACTGAGCGACTGAACTGAACTGAACTGTCAACAGAGAATCAAAGAGTAGAGTGCCATTCAACCTGCACACTAAGGATCTCTGTATTGAGCAGTGAAATAACCTTGATATTTTTTCCTCTCATTCCAAGTCTGTAACTCTGTATTACTAACTGTATTTCAAAATTCTCCAGTTATGTTTTTTGTTTGTTTTTTCTCGGGGTATTGTTTCACAATATTGTGCTAGCTTCTGAGGTACAATGAAGTTCAGTTTCTGAAAATTAGACAAACATTGTTTAGAATCCTTTGGAAAATCTAGACAATTGACTACATTTGTAACATTTTGCTGTTACATATTTTAAATCATGGCTAAAACAGAATACTTGGTAAAGTCCATTGTAAGGAGAAATAATCTATAATAATCCGCTCAGCTATGTGTCCTTTTAGCTAACTTGACCCTTTTCACTCATCATGTATCCACTGTTCCATAAAGAAAAGCCTCAGTCATCTTATCCCCTGCTGCTAAGACGCTTCAGTCGTGTCCGACTCTGTGCGACCCCATAGACGGCAGCCCACCAGTCTCTGCCACCCCTGAGATTCTCCAGGCAAGAACAGTGGAGTGGGTTGCCATTTCCTTCTCCAATGCATGAAAGTGAAAAGTGAAAGTGAAGTCACTCAGTCGTGTCTGACTCTCAGCCACACCATGGACTGCAGCCCATCAGGCTCCTCCGTCTATGGGATTGTCCAGGCAAAAGTACTGGAGTGGGGTGCCATTGCCTTCTCCCATCTTATCCCCTAGCAAGGCCAAATGAGGAAATTGTCAAGGAACCACCTGTTCATTCTGAGAAAGTTAACTTAGGCAGGTTGATCAGGAGTCCAAGCCTAACGCCCCTTTAAGGAGGAGGTGAACATTCTCTCTTTTTCAGTCTTTTGCCTTAGACACATAGGCCTCGTAGGCAGCAGTATCTCCGTTCAAGGACATGCTTCTTTTGAGCTCAGAATGTATGTTATGATAGAAGGTCTGGGTAAAACTTCCACAGCCTTGAGCTCTGGGTTAACCTGTTCCTTCTGGCTAATCTTGTGCTGATGTCATCCCAGGATGTATGTTATGGGAAAGGGTCTGGGGAAAATCTTCACAGCCTTGAATGTTTTTTTCTATTCTCAACAGCTAGCAGAAAAGTATATAATGCCCTACTTAAAACTAGCAAGGTTGGTAATCATTCTATCCCTTTCTGGTGTCTATGTCAGAAGTTTTTTCTATCACTATCACTTTAATAAAATCTCTACTACACAAAGCTCTGAGTGACTGAGACTATCTTTGGTCCCAGAGTTAAATCGTCTCCTTCGGAGACAGCAAATCTGGTGGAACACCTTAAGTTTTCATCTATCAATCCTCAAACGGCTTTTGTTTTTATCCTATATGATTTTTTTGGCTACAACTTTTTTGGCTCTGCAAATCAAAAGTCCTTTCCTTCCTCTGACTTCTACAGAATTAAAGTTCATATTTGCCAATCCCTTTGGCTCAGAGTGTTCTCTTAGTCCTGAGTAAGTATTGACCACTGTTTGTCATCCTGGAACCTGGTTAATAAATCCCTTTCTTAAACTTTGTTCATGTTGTCCGGGTCATTCTGTAATCCCCATAGAGGCTGGGAAGTTTACCTATGTTCATAAATCTGCTTGGATATGGAGATACTCACTGATTAGCATCCAAATAATTAAATAACTGTATACCCTCATCATTTTTCAGGAATTTAATGTATATGGGTTGAGCTTTTCTAACTCATGTCATTATTCTTTCAGTGATAGAATGGACATGGTACACTGCTCTGTGAAGAATACCTCATTACCTTTCACAGTTCTCTGAGTTTCATAGTGTTGACTAAAAATATCTTTTCACTAGAAAAGCCTAGAAGAACAGCACTCGAGAGAGTTGTGTTTTCCGTCACATTGATTTCAGTCAGTAGACTCCACTGCATGGTCGAGCTGCATGCTGCTAATAAATCAACAAACATTACATCTGTTTTCACCTGCATTCAGTCTTTTATCTGTGTGCTCAGTGATGTTTCAAGTTAAATTTTAAAAAAGTTGCCTTTTCTTTCTTTGCTTTGTTTCGGATTATTTTATTTAATATATTTACCAATGATCAATCTCTTCAAAATCTACACATACTGTGATCTATGTAACATATCTAGGAAAATAATTTTATTTCTTTCAAGAAAAGTATTCAATTTGCATTGACTCTGTTCTTAGACTGTGAAAACCAACTTTTTAACAATATGATCAGGCTGAAGTTCATAGCTTTCACTAGTGCCACAAAGAAGTCAAATGTAAAACACCCCTATTATAAAAGTTCACTGGCTGGTCACTGAATTCTGTTCACCCAGGCTGGTGATATTGCTTAAACCAAACAAACAAAATAAGTAAATAAAAGTAAATCTTATGCCATAACCTTAACTCCTGAATATAGGTTGGCTCTAAGTATTAAATTAACCTGATAATTATGAGAATTGCTGATGGTGTCTAATGCTAAAGTACATGTTACAGGCAGTCCTCACTTGACAAGAATATAGGTCCTGATTAACAGCTGAGGAATAACAGGAAATTTTATAGCTAGACGCAAAAAGTGATAAGGGCAGAGGCAATGCATAAAGGATATTGTACTAGTCAGGTCTTTCCAACCAAACCAATAGTCTACTGAAAAAAAAAAAAAATAGTCGACTGAAAAAAGTACAGAGTGTGAGAGCTGTGAGTTGAGTTTTATTTGGGGCAAAATGAGGAATAAAATCCAGGAGAGAGTGTTCAGATAGCTCGGAGGAACTAATCCAAAGAAGCAGGGGGAAAAGGTCAGTATGTACATGATTTTGGTGAAGGGGAATATATGCAATCAAGCACACATTTTGGCAGAAAGTTGTTGCTAGTCTTGGGCAGGTTACTGCTAGTCATGAAGAGCAGATATCTCCATTGACGATTTTAGTGCTTTTCTAGATGTGAAGAGATGCAAGAATTTGGGCTCATAAAATCTTCTGCTGAAAATATCTAACTATCTGTCAGTTTTTCCCAGAGAACAGAGTGCCTCATTCCTCATTTCCACCCTGAACTCCTTTCAGGGTGTGTTGAAAGTCAGCAGCTGCAGCAGCTAGTGATTTAAATCTTGTAGAGGAAGATGGCAGGTGCCAATTTTTAGTTGGCACAGTAAAACAGTGAGATAAGGAATAGGCTCATGTGATTAGAGAGGTTGAAAAGTCATACCATTTGCGGTTCACACACTGGGGACCCAGGAACTCTATTGGTATAAATTCCAACCTGAGTCTAAAGGCCTACGAACCAGGAGTGATGATGATCTAAGTTTCAGAGGGCAGGAGAAGATTAATGGCTCAGCTTTAACAGTCAGGCACAGAGACTGAATTTGCCATTGCTCCATTTTGTTCTACTCAGACCCTCGATGGGTTGCATGATGTCCAGCCACATTAAGGGAGGGCGCTCTGTTTTATTTAGTCCAACAGGTTAAATGCTAATCTCTTCCAGAAACACTCTCACAGACACAGTCAAAAACAATGTTTAACCAGATATGTGGCCATCCTGTGGCTCAGTCAAATTGACACATAAAATTAACCATCACATGCACCGAATCTAGCTTTAGAAGATCTGATTTGAAGTCCTGACTGTATCACTACTTATGTCCTTAAGCTTACATTGCTTCATCTGAATAATGAAACTAATGACTCGTCACTCACAGGGTGATAAAGTAAGTGAATAGAAATACATGCAAACGTGCCTTGTAAATTTTAAAACAGTCTAGAAATATAAGGTACTATTACTTCTGTTTCTTATTAGTGCTACCCAGGAAGCCATCAAGGCCAGGAAAGTATAAATTTAAGACAAAGTTTAAATTTGTCTTAAATTTATATTTGGTCAGGAATTCCCTGGCAGTTCAGTGGTTAGGACTCCTTGGTTTCACTGCTGAGGGTCTGGGTTCAGTTCCTGGTCATGGAACTAAGATCCTACAAACCAAATGATGTGGCAAAAAAAAAAAAAAATGGCCAAACCTTTGTCAAAGTGATTTCACTGCAGGAAACAACATAAACAAGCTTAAAGAGCTATCTATGCTTTGGGATATATTTCTAGATAAAATATTACCAAAAAATGTTAAAAGAAAGCCTGTACTAAAGAGGTTATGCAAAACAAGATCCATTCAATAAGGATTCATACAGATAGGCAAACCCAGCAATGCCTGAACTGTTATCCAAGCAAACTCTCGAAAATTAAAATAAGCCACTGGAGTTACTACCTCAATAGCAGGACAAGTAAATGTGATAGAAGTACTAAACCTGGAGCACCTATATGTTCTTTGCTATATCCCTGTGAATACTCAGTTAAGCAAATAATTTATTGCAAAAATGGAATAAGCCATTGTTTATGTCAGTGACAGAAAAGACATCCACAGAAAAAGAAAGAATATTGATGGAAATGAGCACACAGAATAGTTCCTCCTTTAAAAGCTGTGTGGACTTAGGCTTCCTAAAAGTCCCAGACCTGTCATTCTCCTAGCTACTATCATTCCTTACACCAAAGCTGTCAGGTTTCTGAATAGTAGAAAATCTTCCATTGCTTTCTCTGGATCCTGAGTGCATTGAGAGAGACACAACTTAACTATTCTACCTGAGTCTTGATTCTTTCTTCCCTGACAGAGCCAGCTTCTACTGGGAATGCTCTTATACAGCAATGATGAGAAAGGAGAGTTGGAGAAAAAGATTATCACATATCTGAACTAACGGTAAAATAGTGAAAATAAACACCAAAATCTAGGTTAAAAACAATTCTACTGGAAGAGAATTTTTTCTCCCAAGTCTTAAGTTGGTTAAGACTCTATCAGTTTATCAGTCATTTAGGCTCAAGAATATCATCATCTTTGATCATCTTTGCTTCCTTTATCCCCCAAAGTTATTAACTACCAACCCTTATTATTTATAAGCACCTCTTTTCTCTTTCTTTTTAGCCCCTCTTTTAACACTCTAGTTTGTTTTCAAATTATTTTTATGAAATCATCACAATAGCATCCCATCTGGGGTAGGCCCCCTTATCAAAGCTTTCTCATTCTCTAATTTGTGCAGCACTAGATCCAACCAGTCCATCCTGAAGGAGATCAATCCTGGGTGTTCATTGGAAGGACTGATGTTGAAGCTGAAACTCCAATACTTTGGCCACCTGATGCAAAGAGCTGACTCATTTGAAAAGCCCCTAATGCTGGGAAAGATTGAGGGCAGGAGGAGAAGGGGACGACAGTGGATGAGATGGTTGGATGGCATCACTGACTCAATGGACATTTGGGTGGACTCCGGGAGTTGGTGATGGACAGGGAGGCTTGGCGTGCTGCGGTTTGTGGGGTTGTAAAGAGTTGGACACGACTGATTGACTGAAGTGAGTGAGTGAGTGACCCAATGTATCTCCCCTGTTCACACCACTTTCCAAACCAAAATCCTTCAGTGGCTCAACAATACAGATAAAATCAGGTCCAAACTTCCTAGGTTAAGAATTAAAAGTCTGAAAATTCCAAGTATTGGAGAGTTGTGATGCAATAGGAACACTCAGATACTGCTGGTGGAAGTATATAGGTAGGCTATTTCAGAAAGCTGATTCTCAGAATCTAGTAAAATAGTATCTGCACATGCTGTAATCCCCAAATTCTACACAAACAGCAGTCATTATGACAAATAAATTGTGGTGTGAATATCCATATGCTGGAATACTTATTTTAAAAAAAACACAAACTACAAATACATTCAACTGCGTGTATAATCTTATCAACAATACTGAATGAAAGAACTTAGACACAAGATAATAGATACTATCAAATGACATTTCTATAGAATTCAAAAACATGCAGCATTAGCCTTTGGTGTTAGAAGTCAGTAATGTTTCCTTTAGGGATAAAGAAAGGCACAGCATTTGAGAATGGGCATAAATGGGTCTTTTCGTGTGTTGATAATGTTCTATTTTTGAGATCTGGTTTCTCTGGTGTGTTAACTTTGTAATAATCCACTAAGATGTATATTTATGTTTTATGCATCCCTCTGTACTTTTAAAAAAATATATACATTCCTAGCTTTGCTCTCAAGGTTGGCCACAATCTTCTCCCCATCTGTTTCTCTAATCTCACTGTGTCTCAAACTGCCTTGCTAAATGGTATGCTTCAAATATATCTTAGTCATTTCAGGACACTATATAAATTATCATAGACTGGATGGCTTAAATAACATTTACTTCTCACAGTATGGAGGCTGGAAAGTACCTGCAGTTTTGGGGTCTGGTGAGGGTTCGCTTCCTGGTTTGCAGATGGGTCTTTTTACTGTGTCTGCACGTGGTGGAAAGCAAAGAAAGGAGGGAACCACTTTCATGTCTCTTTTTTAAAAGAGCACTAATCCCTTAAAAAGACTTCACCCAAGGAGGGGACATATGTACACCTATGGCTGATTCATGTTGATGTTTGACTGAAAACAACAAAATTCTGTAAAGCAATTATCCTTCAATTTAAAAAATAAATTAAAAAAAAAGACTTCATCCACATGATATAAACACCTCCCAAAGGTCCCATCTCTTGATGTGCTCTCATTAGGGATCAGGGTTTCAACATATAATTTTAAGATAAGGCCAGTAAAAAAAAAATCTAGTCCATAACAAACTACACAAATGTATTCACTCATCCCAGAAGAGGTTCTATTATTCTTTTAAACTTGTTATTTTGCCCATGCTGTTTCTCACCAGGAATTATCTTCTATAATCTCTTTATATCAAAATCCTATCTGCATTGGCATAAAAATAAATGTGCATGCATGCTCAGTCATGTCCAATTCTTTGCCATCCCTTGGACTGTAGCCCTCCAGGATCCTCTGTCCATGGAATTTTCCAGGCAAGAATTCTGGAGTGGGTTGCCATTTCCTACTCCAGGGTAAAAACAGACACACAGACAAAATGGAAAAGAATAGAAACCCAGAAATAAACCCACATTTATACGGTCAATTTATAATGAAGGAGCCAAGAATATACAACGGGAAAAGGACAGTCTCTTCAATAAATGGTGCTGGGGAAACTTCATAGCCATATTCAAAAGAATGAAACTCTACCACTATTTTACACCATACATAAAAATCAATTCAAAATATATTAACAACTTGAGACCATAAAATTTTACTTACTTACTTTAAAACTTTAGCTTCTTTCAGTAGGACTTCAAACCATAAAACACCCTAGAACATAGGGGATATGATTTTTGCACTGGTCTTGGAAAAGATTTTTTTTTTTAATTTAGTATCAAAAGAAAAGGCAACAAAAGCAAAAATAAGTTGGACTACATAAAGCTAAAAGGCTTCTGCACAGCAAAGGAAACCATAAACAAAATTGAAAGACTACATATGAAGTGGGAAAAAAATGACTGCAAATCATTATGTCTGAGAAGAGGTTGACATTCAAAATATATGAAGAATAAATATACCTCAACAGCAATAAAACCAAACAATCTGATTAGAAGAACTAAGCAGACGTTTTTCCAAAGATGATATACAACTGGCCAACAGGTATATGAAAAGGTGTTCAACATTACTAATCATCAAGAAAACACAAATCAAAGCCACAGTGAGGTATGGCTACTTTCAAGACAACAAGAGATGACAAATCACAGATGTGGAGAAAAGGAAATCCTTGTATACTGTTGGTGAAAATGTAAATTGGTGCAGCCCCTATGGAAAAAAGTATAGAAATACCTTGAAAATAAAAAATTGAACTATCTTATAAACCAGCAATTCCACTTATATGTCTGAAGGAAAAAAATTCACTATCTTAAAAATACATTTGCACCACCATGTTCATTGCAACATTTATTTATAGTAGCTGAGACCTGGTAACCACCTAAGTATCAACAGATGAATGGATAAAGAAATCACAAAACAATGGAATATTATTCATCCATGAAAAGAAGGAAATTCTTCCATTTGCAACATGGATGGACATTCAGGGCATTATGCTAAGTGAAATAAGTCAGAGAAAGACTGAATGATCTAACTTATATGTGGAATCTAATATGTGGGGGTTTTGCTCAGACTTCAAGCAATTCTCAGACACGAGCTAGGTGTTTTATAATTTAACTTAATTCTGACACTTTCTGCTGCTGCTGCTAAGTTGCTTCAGTCGTGTCCGACTCTGTGCGACCCCTAGACGGCAGCCCACCAGGCTCCCCTGTCCCTGGGATTCTCCAGATACTTTCTACCCAAATATAATTTTAGATTCCACAAGTTAAGGGATCAATCCCAGAAGACTGTCCTCCACTCCAGGAGCCAATCACAAACACAGGTTTGTACCTATGCTTCTGATTAACTGGCTATAAATCAGAGTTTCCATAATCCCCTCTTTGGGTTCCATTAATTTGCTAAAACAGATCACAGAACTCAGGGAACTAGTTTACTTGCTAGATTGCAGTTTATTACAAAAGAAAGTAGGGTGAGCCCCTTAAAGTTTCTATTGGGGTTTGAAGCCTGAAATGATGGTATGTAGAAGCATTTTGGTTCACTAACCTGGAAGTTCTCCAAACTTCCTCCTTTGGGGTTTAAAAGAGGCTTCATTATACAGGCATGATTGATTGAATCATTGGCCACTGGTGATTGATTCAACCTCCAGCCCTTCCTCAGAAATCAGGCGATGGGATTGAAAGTTCCAATCCTTCATTTAGGATGGTACCCCTAGTAACTAGCCCCACCACATTTCTAGGGGACTTACAAAAGTCACCTCATTAACATAAACTCAGCTATGGTTGAAAATGACTTGTTATGGATAATAAGACACTCATTTCACCTTTATGGCTCTTAAGTATTTTCAGGAACTGAGGGCCAGACACCAGATATTATAACAAGAGATGTTCCCATTGCTCTTATCACTCAAGAAATTCCAAGGGTTTTGAGAACTGTTAGCCAGGATCATAGACAAAAGCCAAATATGTATGAGAAATATATCTGAATGACCAGTTTTATATTTCCTACAAATCACCTCCAACTCCAAAAGAGGACCTAAAATAATCCAGATAGTCTGTCTACTTGACCACAGTGCTTGGTACAGAGAAAGACAAGAATTAATAGAGCTGATGGAATAATAGCAATTATTAAAACAACAAATATTACCCCATTTAACCCTCAAAACACTCCCACTGGGACATCTGCTCTCAAAAAGCAGCAGCAGCTTTGAGAGAAAAGAGCTTTGATTGGATTTGGTATGTAAAAATTGGATAACTGTAACTGCCCTGTCTATTAGGCTCACAAAGCCAGCCTGAGAATCGAAGCAACCCAGACGGGGCTCTTGATAATGTAACATGAACTCTGAATCAAGTTACACATGAAGCCAGGCTTACTTGTGAACTTTTCAGTTCCATGAAAACTCTCCTGTGGACTTTTCCCTGTTTTGACTTAAGCCAGTTTGAGTTATTGTCACTTGGAACAACAAAATTTATAACCGATATAGAAATTGATACCAAAAGTAGGGTGTTATCAGAGACAAACAGTAGAATGTGGAAGAGACTGAATCCAAGTTAAGTACAGAGTAGGAAACAGAATCCTTAGTGGACTACGTAAATAGGATCGGAGAAGTGCATGCAATGCAGTCTAGCTATTGACATGTTAGGAAATACTAGCTGGGGCTCCTGGGAAAAAGAAGCACTGATATTTCACATATATTTGATGGTATTGAAATATGTATGCCACAAAAGAAGAGCCTAGATGAGACAGAGACAATCTAAAGGAATCAGAGCCAAAAAGACTGATCCTGATAATAGTTTTTGAATCCTGAGACAGTGGATCAGTCTGGTTCCAGTTAGGAGATAGACACCATATAGAGAGATAAACATGGGATGTTAAATATTAAAAATTATTAAATGAAATTAAGAGAGTGATTGTAAGATATATGCAAATTTTATAGGGTACCCTAGGGCTGAGGAAGAATATGTAAGGAATGATAAACTTTTGGAGGGGTCCTCCTTCCCAAGGCTGGGGTTCAGACCGTCTTGAAAAAAGCATAGTTTGGCACACTGGATAATCCAGAAACAAACGGCTTCCTAGACTGAAGCACAACACAAGAGAAGACTCTACACATGGACATCACCAGACGGTCAACACCGAAATCAGATTGATTATATTCTTTGCAGCCAAAGATGGAGAAGCTCTATACAGTCAACAAAAACAAGACCAGGAGCTGACTGTGGCTCAGATCATGAACTCCTTATTACCAAATTCAGACTCAAATTGAAGAAAGTAGGGAAAACCGCTAGACCATTCAGGTTTGACCTAAATCAAATCCCTTATGATTATACAGTGGAAGCGAGAAATAGATTTAAGGGCCTAGATCTGATAGATAGAGTGCCTGATGAACTATGGAATGAGGTTCGTGACATTGTACAGGAGACAGGGATCAAGACCATCCCCATGGAAAAGAAATGCAAAAAACCATAATGGCTGTTTGGGGAGGCCTTACAAATAACTGTAAAAAGAAGAGAGGCGAAAAGCAAAGGAGAAAAGGAAAGATATAAGCATCTGAATGCACAGTTCCAGAGAATAGCAAGAAGAGATTAGAAAGCCTTCTTCAGCGATCAATGCAAAGAAATAGAGGAAAACAACAGAATGGGAAAGACTAGAGATTTCTTCAAGAAAATTAGAGATACCAAGGGAACATTTCATGCAAAGATGGGCTCGATAAAGGACAGAGATGGTATGGACCTAACAGAAGTAGAAGATATTAAGAGGAGGTGGCAAGAATACACAGAAGAACTTTACAAAAAAGATCTTCACGACCCAGATAATCATGATGGTGTGATTACTAATCTACAGCCAGACATCTTGGAATGTGAAGTCAAGTGGGCCTTAGAAAGCATCACTACGAACAAAGCTAGTGGAGGTGATGGAATTCCAGTTGAGCTGTTTCAAATCCTAAAAGATGATGCTGTGAAAGTGCTGCACTCAATATGCCAGAAATTTGAAAAACTCAGCAGTGGCCACAGGACTGGAAAAGGTACGTTTTCATTCCAATTCCAAAGAAAGGCAATGCCAAAGAACGCTCAAACTACCGCACAATGCACTCATCTCACATGCTAGTAAATTAATGCTCAAAATTCTCCAAGCCAGGCTTCAGCAATACGTGAACCGTGAAATTCCTGATGTTCAAGATGGTTTTAGAAAAGGCAGAGGAACCACAGATCAAATTGCCAACATCCGCTGGATCATCAAAAAAGCAAGAGAGTTCCAGAAAAACATCTATTTCTGCTTTATTGACTATGCCAAAGCCTTTGACAGTTTGGATCACAATAAACTGTGGAAAATTCTGAAAGAGATGGGAATACCAGACCACCTGACCTGCCTCTTGAGAAATCTGTATGCAGGTCAGGAAGCAACAGTTAGAACAGCACATGGAACAACAGACTGGTTCCAAATAGGAAAAGGAGTACGTCAAGGCTGTATATTGTCACCCTGCTTATTAACTTCTATGCAGAGTACATCATGAGAAACGCTGGACTGGAAGAAGCACAAGCTGGAATCAAGATTGCTGGGAGAAATAGCAATAACCTCATATATGCAGATGATACCACCCTTATGGCAGAAAGTGAGGAGGAACTAAAAAGTCTCTTGATGAAAGTGAAAGAGGAGAGTGAAAAAGGTGGCTTAAAGCTCAACATTCAGAAAATGAAGATCATGGCATCCAGTCCCATCTCTTCATGGGAAATAGAGGGAAAAAGTGGAAACAGTGTCAGACTTTATTTTTTTGGGCTCCAAAATCACTGCAGATGGTGACTTCAGCCATGAAATTAAAAGACGCTTACTCCTTGGAAGAAAAGTTATGACCAACCTAGATAGTATATTCAAAAGCAGAGCCATTACTTTGCCGACTAAGGTCTGTCTAGTCAAGGCTATGGTTTTTCCTGTGGTCATGTATGGATGTGAGAGTTGGACTGGGAAGAAGGCTGAGCGCCGAAGAATTGATGCTTTTGAACTGTAGTGTTGGAGAAGACTCTTGAGAGTCCCTTGGACTGCAAGGAGATCCAACCAGTCCATTCTGAAGATCAGCCCTGGGATTTCTTTGGAGGGAATGATGCTAAAGCTGAAACTCCAGTACTTTGGCCACCTCATGTGAAGAGTTGACTCATTGGAAAAGACTCTGATGCTGGGAGGGATTGGGGGCAGGAGGAGAAGGGGACGACAGAGGATGAGATGGCTGGATGGCATCACTGACTCGATGGACGTGAGTCTGAGTGAACTCCGGGAGTTGGTGATGAACAGGGAGGCCTGGCATGCTGCGATTCATGGGGTCGCAAAGAGTCGGACACGACTGAGTGACTAAACTGAACTGAACTGAGACTGAAGCTGTTCTGCAGTCACTGGCAATTAGGAAGCAAGTCTGCGGTGTGCAGGTAAGGAGCAGGTGATCTGCAGTGGTAAAGGCCAGAAACCTTCTGGGTCACAGTCAAAGCTAGCAAAGCCTCCAGTGGGAGCTGTGGCTGGCTTGGTGGCTAAACCTCTGGAGCACAGGCAGGTTGCACAAGAAGGAGCAAAGAAAATGGGGCACTGATTCAGAAAGGAAGTCTTTAGAGTGCTAATTTCTATCTCAAGTGCATAGCAGTTAGGTTACTGTCAGGCCAAGGCCAAAGGACCATCTTTTAGGCACACGACTAGGGCAGAGATTCACCCTATTTCCTGATACCCACCTCTAGGCATCAATCAGACAAGGTAGGAGAGTGCCTTCCTCCAGTGCCCTCTACTGAGAATGCTTAATACAGGTCTACTTTAAAGGAGATAAACACTAAAAGAAACTGAAAGGTGAATTTGGAGCTGACAGTGAAAGTCGCTCAGTTGTGTCTGACTCTTTTCCACCCCATGGACTGTTCATGGAATTCTCCAGGCCAGGATTGGGAAGCCTTTTCCTTCTCCAGGGGATCTTCCCAACCCAGGGATTGAACTCACGTCTCCCACATTGCAGGCTGATTCTTTACCAACTGAGCTATCAGGGAAGCCCTAATAACTGAGAGGCAATAATTGGATAAGTAGTACATGGGTCATGAGAGCCAATAAATTCCATTTTTGTTTTAGCCACTTTCTATTGTATTTTCTGAATATTTCAGTGGAAAGACTGCTGACTGGTATAAGATCCAGTCCCCATACCACCCACAGTACAGCTAAGTAGAGCTTTTCATTGAGCATCACATGCTTTCCTGACAGCCTTTCTGCCACCATTTCCTGTCTAAAATCATTCTGTCCAGGTGTCATTTTTTTTAGTGAGAATCCTACTTTTGTCATTGACATACTGTTAGCCTATCAATAACATATTTTTATTTTAATAAGGGCATTCAAGAAAAGAGCATTTACAAGAGAAGGATGTAGGAGTTTTTAGGTACCTTGATAAACTGATAAAAAGATACTTTAGGGACACTGGTACTTTGGGTTCTTCTCAGATAATTACACTATTACTTATAATACAGTCAGAATGTTTCAGTATTTCAAATCTGTCTAGTCCTTCTAGAATTCTTTAGTGGCAACAAAAGACGACCAACAAGGAATGATTTAGTTTCAGTATGAAAAAAGGAAATCTAAGTAAGTAACAATATGGTCATAGATTATTTAGGTAAAACAACTGCTTTTGGTGCTTTCACCAAAAAAATAAAAACAAAAGTAAACAGATCTGCCAGGGAGAAGAATTAAGAAAGCAAAAATTTTACTCAATACTCTTAGTGATTAAAATAATTATTTTATGGAGTAGACTCCAGGGAATTTATAAAAGTCCTTAATTAAACAATACTTCCCCTTTGAAAAGTTGGATTTTAAAATTTAGGCATGGACTTCCTTGGTGGTACAGTGGATAAGAATCTGCCTGCCAATGTAGGATACACCAGTTTGATCCCTGGTCCAGGAAGATTCCACAGGCCACAGAGCAACTAAACCTGTGTACCACAACTACTGAGCTGTCACACCTTGAGCCTGAGCTCTGTAATAAGACAAACCACTCCAATGAAAAGCCTGCACACTGCAACCAAGAGTACCCCCACTTGCTGCAACTAGAGAAAGCCAGTGTACAGCAATGAAGACCCAGAACAGCTAAAAAACTAAAATAAATTTTTAAAATAAAATAAAATTTAGGCACACACACACACGTGTGTGTGTGTGCGTGTGTGTGTGTGTGTGCGTGTGTGTGTGTGTGTGTGTATAGCAAGCAACAGTGATTTTCCCTAAACTCAGTAGTCCTGTATGTATAGTGGTAAAGCTGGTCATTTTTATATGGTGATAAGTGTTTCTTAGTCCGAGGGCATTATAATCACGTGCATGCATGCTAAGTTGCTTCAGTTGTGTCCAACTCTTTGTGATGCTAGGTACCGTAACCCTCCAGACTCCTCTCTCCATAGGATTCTCCAGGCAGGAATACTGGAGTGGGTTACCATGCCCTCTTCCAAGGGATCTTCCTGATCCAGGATTCGAACCTGTGTTTCCTGTGCCTCCTGCATTGCAGGCAGATTCTTTTACCCCTGAGCCAGCAAGGAAGCCCACTTAAAATCAAACTTTATTATTAAGAAGTTTCAGCTCACCTCAAATACTTTCTGTGCTATTTGGGAAAATTATCTAGGGGAAAATTTACATAAGAAGAGTAAACCCAATTACACAGAAAACACGACAAATTGTTGATGAAGTGCTTTATAAGTCCATGTGTTTGGCCCAGCGGAAGCATCGGACTGACTCTGGGAGTGGGAGGCAGAGAGAAGGATGCAGTATCTCCTTCTCTGCCTGCTTGTGTTGGATAAATGGATCACTTTGTTGTCAGGTTGGCTGAGACTGAATGTCAACATTTCACAGGAAGTTCCCAAAGGTATGCAGTACAGGGGATCCTATTCCAGCTTCCTTCACTTGATGCTATTAGGTGAGCTCACAGTCTCTAAGATAAAAGTTAGATAAACTGAAGGCCAATAAGTGCCTAGTTTTATAGCAGTAGTTTAAGTTCAAACTCTTAATTTTTTAAGAGTTTATATATACTTCTATGGAAAAACCTTATCTGAAGCAACACTCTAACAGATGAAATTTACCAGAGAAAATAAACAACATTTACTTGTGAATTTCTGGACTGATTGGTAAAGTTTTTTTCCCTATCAATAAGGATAGCAACAAGTCACTTAGAATGTGTGAAAAGTCTAAGCCCTAATAACAAATGGTAATTTAATTTGAAATATCAGAAATACATTCTGTGTTCATTTAGAAAATTTTGACTGGGGTTACATATAAAGAACATTCATCTACTCACTCCACAAAAATATCTATATTATATGCCAGAAAACCATGGTTCCTGTCTCTGCAAAAATCTGTTTAGCATAGAATTTTTGTTGCTCTAAACACCTGTGATTATCATGTGTTAAACAGGTACCACACTTTAAGAAGAACATGATTAAATAATAATCATTCTTATTTAGTAATATCATTTCAAAAAAAGTTCATATATGTAATCAATGACAGTATCCAGTATATTTACCGACTGGTACAGCGAGGTCCCAACAAACCAAAATGGTAGAATAGGATTGATTTTGGAAGAAATCTATGGTATACACAATCTCAGCCATTGTGTCTACTTGTATGTGTGGTTTGCAAATTTCCACAGAACCAGGGGCAAGATCTTAAAAGGCAATGCTTCCTCCCACCATAACAAAGATGAGGATGAGGGCTAAAAAGAAATCATAGTATTGGCAACTATAAACTGATCATTAATTCATATTTACGACACATGTACCATGTGTCAGAAAGTGTGATTGGCACTTGATCAAGACGTTGCAGGCTGCTAAGGAGTAAATATGAAATAAAGAAGATTAAGTGGGAACACTGATTGTTCTAGAAGAAAAACTGAAGAAAATGTTTACATGATAGAGAATTTTTTTCATACTTTAGACTGAGGAGAAAGTTGTGGAAAGAGATAGACTGAAAAAAGCAATTAAGAAAGGGCATAATTATTAGAGCAAGAACTTACAAGAGATAGAAGGCATGAGATCATGAGCTTAGGTGAAAGAAAGGAGGAAGAATAACTGAAAGGTTGGGTGAGAAGTATAAATTAATTTGGAGATGTAGAAGAAGCTAAATATGTCCTAGGATGATGGCACGAATTGGAAGGAAAGGAACAGGATGATCCAGAAGAAAAAGAATAAATGAACTTCAAGGAGATGTGAAGAAATTTTCACAGCTATCACAGCTATTTCCTCTGTGAAGTATTCAAAGTAATCTACCAAGAGAAAATAGTGCAGTATTAAGCATAAATGTTATTAACAGTAATAAAAATTACCAGCATAAGGACTGGGCAAGGATATGTCACAATTTGCTAGACAATATTGAAACTCAGTAGTTGGAAGTCATAAATGTATAAGGCTGTTGATTGTTTGCCTTATGGTTATATATTTTGATTCAGTATTATTCAATGTCTGGTTCCAGGATTAGAACAAACAGATGGTTAGATTACTCTAGAATTGAGGATTAGAATAATGGAATAACAAGGTCATAAGAGTGTTGAGAATTGAGAGTACTGGTGACAGGGTGATCCAGCTGAAGTACTATGGGTGGTCAGTTGGATTGAATAAGGAAATGAGGCCAAAGGAGCTTATCGATCAACAACATATGAAGCCAACAAAGTAGAAGAATCAATGAGAGGGAAGAGCAGCTGCTTCCCTGCAGAAGGGCATTCTGCAGCCTGGAATGTAGAGTTTAATTTACTGCCTATAACAAGGCTTTCTATACTCTTGCCTGCCTAGTCAGTTCGTTTCTCATTCCTTCCCCAAATACTCCAAGGAATCCATGTGTCCTGGTCTACCCAATGATTATGCCGCTTTCTGTTTTCAAGTCACTGCCGTCCTTCTTGAAGAGCTCACTCATCTGATGAACTGCCCAGACTTTGAGACTCATCTTGACAATCTTTTCCTTAAAGTTTCCTGTGTTAATCTGTGTGCAAAAGATAGATGCCAATTATCATCCCATCCCAGGATACTCATGCTATTGCTCCAACAAAAAGCCCTTGATTATGGGCAGGCCAAGAGAATGCTAAGGAACTGGCACTGTGTCAGTTCCAGCTTGGGCTTCCCAGGTGATGCTAGAGGTAAAGAACCCACCTGCCAATGCAGGAGACATAAGAGATGTGGGTTCAATCCCTGGGTCGGGAAGATCCCCTGGAGGAGGACATGGCAGCCCACTCCAGTATTCTTGCCTAGAGAATCCCATGGACAGAGGAGCCTCATGGGCTACAGTCCATAGGGTCGCAAAGAGTCAGACACTACTGAAGCGACTCAACACACACACATAGTTCCAGCTTAACCCAACTACCATGCTATAAATGTCAGGCTGTCCTACATAGAGTATAAGATATCATGCAGAAAAAAAGGCCGACAGAAGAGAGTTGGCATATAGCACCTATACCCCCAGACATGTAAATAATACGTTCCTGACCCTTCCTGCCCATTCTAGCAACCAGTTGAATGTAGGTGGAGCCCAGTCAACCCACAGAATTGTGAGAAATAAATCAGTGCTATTTTAAGCCACTAAATTTGAGGGTTTGATTATGAAATTATAGACGTTATATATCTTCCATTTTCAAGTCAAGAGCAACTGCTCAAACTTGCCACTGTATCATACTACTGTACCTAAAATATACCCCTATTATTTTACTTATCACACTAGGATTGCAAGAAATGTTTTCATATCCACTCCCTTCCCATTCTGTGAAATGTGTCAGTGCAAGTGTGTATATAACACACAACATATAATAGATACTCAATAAATGATGTGAACTAAGTTGAACCTAAATTGAGTCAGTGGGAGGGAGCAAGTGAGAAATGAAAATGCTATGCTTAGTGCTGAAGAGTTGGTGCCTTTGAACTGTGGTGTTGGAGAAGACTCTTGAGAGTCTCCTGAATTGCAAGGAAATCCAACCAGTCCATCCTAAAGGAAATCAGTCCTGAGTATTCATTGGAAGGACTGATGTTGAAGCTGAAACTCCAAAACTTTGGCCATCTGATGAGAAGAGCTGACTCATTGGAAAAGACCCTGATGCTGGGAGAAATAGAGGGCGGGAGGAGAGGGGGCGACAGAGGATGGGATGGTTGGATGGCATCACTGACTCAGTGGAGATGAGTTTGAGCAAACTCCAGGAGTTGGTGATGGACAGGGAGGCCTGGCGAGCTGTGGTCCATGGGATCATGAAGAGTTGGACATGACTGAGCGACTGAACTGAACTAGTCATTGGAATTTTATGGTTAAACATTTCACAAGTGGAGCTGTTTCTGGAAAAATATGGAAACATGTTGGAGGTGAAGTTGGCTCAGATACAATCTAGGAATTGAGGTGAGAGTGGATGCATCATTGAGGATGTGGACTTGTGACCTAGGATGATGATGGAATTTGTGTGGTGCAAAAGATGGTGATCCTGAATGGGGAGAGATTGTCAACCTCAGAAAAACAAAGTCTGTGTGTGAGTGACAGTTTTTCACAACTATAACAATATTCTTAAAGCTGCTGGACAATTAACATGATGAGGGGCCAATCTTCTGCCCAACGTACACTCAAGGGAGAAAAAGTAAATCTCTACTTCACAGACTTATATATATTATTCTGGTTTTCCAATAATCTATTTGAGTGTGCCTTCTCAGTCTCCTCCCCCTGAATCCTTTTGTTCCACAGCCACCAAAAGTTTTCTGCTCAATTCTCTCCCCTACACCTATTCTCTTGGCCATCTGAGTCTCTCTTATGACTTCAACCGTCACTAAATCTGAACTTCTTCACCCCAAATCTTTTATGAGCTTCAGCATGGGTATTTCAAACTCTCTCTTGAATATCTCCACTTTCTGGCCTTTTCGATGTATCAAAGTCAGGATGTTAAATGGCAAAACTGATTACCTTCTATATTCAAGCCATGATTTTCCTCCTGTATTTCCCAGTCCAGTAAAGGGTTTCACTGCCCATTTGGCCAGTATAGAAAGAAATAGTACAATGTTTAAGAGCTTGGGTTCTGGGATTAACTTGAATCTGTCCTTCATAAATTTACTACCCACATAACTTTGGCAAATTACTTATCTTTTCAAAGCTTCAGTTTCTGTCATCTGTTATAATCCTCAAAAGCTTGTGAAGAGGATTAAATAAATACCTATCCAACCCTTCAAAACTAATTATGCAAACTAGACCTCCTGAAGTCATCCTTAACTTTTTCCTGTCCCATAGCACCTGACTCTCCCAAGCAACTGACCACAAAGCCCTATTAATTCCGTTTCTAAAATGCATCTTAATACATGCCTTTGTCCATTGTCCCTTCCACTGCCCAAGCATACTAAAGCATACTCCAAATGCACATGACTAATCTAAACTGTCTTTCAGACCAGTGTCAGAGATAGCATTTCAAGAATACAAAGCAGATCACATTATGGCCTCCACTTCAAAATTTAATTGTCCACTTCCTACAAAAGTAATGACAAACTAAGAAAAAAACACTAATTACAAACTCTTTAGAATCTGATGTTTGCCTTCTTTCCCTGAATTACCTTTACAGTCTAACTGTACATCATTTTTCACCATTCCTAGATTCTACACTATCATTCTCCAAACATATTCTTCTGCCTTCCCAACATACTCTATTTCCTTCCCAACATCCTCAGTCCCCACCTCTCCTCTGAGGATTCTTGCTCCAACTCAAATGTGATTTCCTCTGTGTTGTCCTCTCAGAACCCCCAAGGACAGAGATCACTCCCTCATCTGTTTTCCCATAAGACTGCATACAAACTCGTCACAGCCTTGACTGTACTACAATATAGCTATTAATTTATTTGTTTGCCTAGCTATACTCTGAGCTCCTCCTCAGAGACAGGAATAGTGAAATATTTATTCTTACATTACCAATGTCTAATATAGTTCCTGGAATATACCAGTACATGTGAAATGCTTGATAAATTGTTGAGAATGAATGAGTGAACAAAGAAACTATGTAGGCTGAATGGTGCTGGCTATACATTATTTAAATATGAATTAAATCCAAATAGTTCCTATATACAAAAAGAGAAAATCCTCAAATGTAGGCACTAATTTGAAATACATGCTGTCTATGTATTTTTCCCAAATCCAAAATTCTATGATATTACTGTGAATTGAACTAAGCTTTTCTCAGGCATTTAGGATTAGAATTTTTCTGGGACACACAAATTTGTAGAATGAGATCTAATGAGTTATTTAGAGTGTGTTTCTAATTAATTCTATCATATTACCTTTAACAATTTATATTTTGTGAAGTTAATACTTTGCAATTAAGCAAAATTGAATTATGTGCAATAGCTGATCTTTCAAAATGAGAACACAGTGAAGAAAGTTTTTTTCCTAAAATCTTGTCAGTTTGAGTGACGTGTGAGTACCCAGCACCAAGCAGCTGTTAGGGAAATCTTATTACTCTGTGTCTGTCACTAGAAAATTGGAATAAACGTTGCAAGACCTACACACTTAAAATGTTATGATGTGTTTTTAAAGCTGCTTTCCGCAGAAGGTCCTTTATTTTATTAGAAAATTATAAGCAAACAAGTCTTGTTTAATGGCTTTCAAAGTATAAGCACGTTTCATGTCAAAATTGTATCACTCTCGACTGCTTACTTGTGTGAGAAATCTGTCAAGCACTGATGCCCAAGAAAATAGGGTACCATGGCAGAAGACTCTTTGCTGAAGGAAATAAGGTATGCTCAATTAAATCAATACAGCGTGTGTAATGGTCTGATTCCATCTTAGGAAGAACTGTCAGCTTTCTGTTCTGGGATCAGAATTTTCCTAATGCCTGAACTTTTTTGGTGAATTCTGTGTAACTGGAGGAGGGCATGGCAACCCACTCCACTATTCTTGCCTGGAGAATCCCCATAGACAGAGGAGCCTGGCAGGCTACAGGCCATGGGGTCGCAAAGAGTCAGACATGACTGAGCGACTAAGCACAACACAGCACCTTAACCAAGACACAGTCTTGAGCTTGTATCTCAGGGAAAGGTGAGCTCTTATTTGTTTCTCCATTTAATACTCAAATAGTCTTGGGAATTTTGTCTTTTCTTCCTGATATCCTTTCTGTCTCTACTCCCTTTCCACATTGCTCTTAACTTGCTAAATATGTTAACAATTCAATAAGCAGGAAGTGCTAAAATTATAGCCAGTTTTTCAGGGGACTCAAAGGTTGCTTGTGGTATTATTTTATTTGAGAGTCATCCTGGTGTGCTTCAGTTTCAAATATCAAAAAAAGTGTGCATCAAAATGAACAGGTTGCAAATAAAATATGGTGAAACATTCCTGGTGTACTCCAATGTCCCCTTTACAGTCTACGCTATTTGACAAGTTTATACTAATCTGTTTCTATAAGCAGAGATCACAAACAGAACTTTGCCCTCAAAAAAAGATGACAATAAATACTAATATATAACTCTTCAGGATATTTTTCTAGATAGTCTTTAACAAAGATGACTCCTAAACATAAAATAATATTGTATGTTACTAAACTGCCATCTACTGTGCTTATTCATCCAGTACACAATATCATCTTTTACAGGCTTGCCTTTTTCAGTGAATATGTGAATTTATCCCCCAGCTGTTTCTTGACATTCTTTTTTTCCCCTTGTTCTAGCCATGTGTACTCCTTAAAGACCAGGAAAAAAAAATTTCAACTAATTTTTAGTCCTACCAAAGCCTTTCACATCATTTAAAACTTAGATTGATTATTCACAGTACCAGGAAGACATGTCAGTTTGAGACAAGAAGAGGTTTAGAGAGGTTTACACTTTGCAGAGTGCCACCTGTCTCCAAAGGGCACAGTCATTAAAAAGCTCCAGGTGCAAGTTGTGGGAGCAAAACAGCATAATGAAGTCCTTTGCCTCCTTGCGCACCTTTTGATTAATAACATTCTCCCCCAGTTCCAGCAGATTGTGCACCAATGCTCGCTGCAAGAAACCTGGGATACCAGTCTACTTTTCTCTCCTTCTCTGAATAGAATAAATTGCCATTAATCTGTGACATAAATCAAAAGAATATACAAAATAGGGTATTTCTGATATAATCTACCTTTATAAGGAAAGAGCAATTAATGAGCAAACAGAATGATATTGATTCAATAAACAGCATTAAATAAGTATCACTGATCAAATTCTACCTAATCCTTTCTGTCCTATAACCGCACACATAGAAATCTAAATGATATTTATACTGATAACCTGAACGCATTGTAAAATTCCAAGTTGTTTCATGAATCATAAAAGTGGGAAATAAAACTGGCATTTATCAAATACCTACTATTTAACAGGCATTTTCACTATCACATATTATCCATATAACAGCCTGGTCAGGTAAACATTGTTATCGTCATTTTCACACTGAGTAGGACCGAAGCTCAGAGAGACAATAAGAACCAACATTTACTTGCAGCTTACGATTTTCCTGGCATTGTGTTTATTAATTTAGAGGTTTTGTCTCAATTAATCCTCAGAACCACATTATGGAGTAGGTGGTATCATTATTCTCCTTTTATTAAGCAAGACTCAGTGAAATTAAATAACTTGCCCAAGATCACACAGATAATATGTAGTAATGCCAACATCTGAACCTAGGCAAACTGTTTCCCGTGCCTGTATTGTCAATCCCAACCTTATACTACTTACGAGTAGGGGAATATATTAATACTTTAATGTTAAGTGAGTTATATTATTGTTTTGTTTTTGAAAATTAGGAATATATGTTTGGTACACATGGTAACTTTCAAGTAATCAAACTCACCTACTAATAGCTATCAATACGTATTCCTTATTAGCATTTACTGTCGAGTATTTTACATGCATCACCTTATTTGAAATTCACGTACATACATAATATCATTCCCATCTGGCTCTGATAAAACAGATCTGGAGAATATCTGTTTATAACAGAATATCTGTTTAATTATAACCATAATGAGAATAATCACAGCAAATGTGGCATTACTATATGCTAGACACTCTTCTCTCAAAAAGTTTAGAATATAGTACTTATTTAATAGTCACAACAACAAAATGATGTATTATTATTCCTATTATACAAATGTGGAAAATGAGAAGCAGCACTTTGACCTTTTCTGGGAAAGTGAAGAATTGGTCCCCCTGTGTTTGTTTTTAAACTACCTTTCCCTTGTCCATCCTGGGGCCCTATCAGGTGAAGGAGGAGCAGTCACCACACCCATCAGTGCAGGGCCTACTTGTGTCAGCAGAGCAGGAATTCCAATTCGAAAAGCCCATGATTTTAACCACTAACTACTCTAAATGGTGGAACAATTTAAAGTAGTCATTCCTTGTTTATTGCAGCAAATGTTAGCAACATGCCTTAACTATAATAGCATTCATCATAATCAAACATTTTGTTGCATACCAAGTAATATAATTCTGCACATTTGGTAGGGAGTGGGAGGGAACCAAGCCTGTACAATTTCACACTGATCAGCCTTGCACATAGTTTCAGAGACAGCAGAAGTAAAATTGTGTTCTACAAATACTGAGCACTAACTATGTCCCAGGTGCTGACATTAAAGAAATAAATGAGATTTATTCGCTATCTATAGGGAATTTGGGAGAAATAAAACAAATAAGTAATTACAACATAAAGGGAAAATTGCTAAAATAAAATTTTGCCTTCTAAGCCAAAGCCAAAGCTACAAACCACTGTACGTGACCTTGTCACAGTTAGTTAGTTCAGTTGCTCAGTCGTGTCCAACTCTTTGCAACCCCATGAATCGCAGCATGCCAGGCCTCCCTGTCCATCACCAACTCCTGGAGTTCACTCAGATTCACGTCCATTAAGTCAGTGATGCCATCCAGCCATCTCATCCTCTGTCGTCCCCTTCTCCTCCTGCCCCCAATCCCTCCCAGCATCAGAGTCTTTTCCAGTGAGTCAACTCTTCTCATGATGTGGCCAAAGTACTGGAGTTTCAGCTTTAGCATCATTCACCAAAAGAAATTATACACAGGGTATAGCTGGCAAAAGAGCATCCTCCATACTGCATAGGGTAAGATGGTTACAATATTATTATAACATTGCAATCTTATTTAAAATTTCAATAATATTTATGTATAAACTAGAGGTAGAAATTTGAAATAACTTTATGATAAGTATTTTCCTTGTTTCTCATCTGATTTTTACCTCTGAGAACTATTTTCCTAGCAGACTTGTTTGTTCCCGAGCTCCCAGTCCTCCTCCCAATCTAGCCCATACCAAATTCTGGCTATAATACTAGTCAGAATTCCTGTGTTGCAAGTGACAGAGACCCAGTGCAATTTAGCTTAAGCAAAAAGAGAATGTGTTGACTTGGCTTGTGTAACTGGGAAGTCAAGGAAATAGACATGGCTTTAGACAGAACAAAATTCATGTACTCAAATGCTTTATCCACAGTTCACCTTCTCTCTCTATCCTTTACCCTCCTATCCCCATCCTGACTCCTCATCCTCTATCCCTGCTTTAATTCTCTACATCTATCACTTCTCATCGTTTCTCATTGACTTATTTTTGCGAGTGGGTTCTCTCTATATATTGGCACACTCCCATTACCAGCTTGGGAACTCAAATGGAGAGAGAATTTCTATCTCCCAATATTCCTAATCAAATCCTAGGTAATAGTTCTGATTGGTCTACACTGATTCATATAGTCATTCTTGAACCAATCATCATGATCAAGCCAGCTAAAACTCAGGACTGGATTATCAAATCAGCATCACACAGATCAGAGATTTTACCTAGCATCAAGCTTTACTAAAATTTCCAAGAGTACAGGCAATCAAGAGACAAAGACAAAGCAGAGAAAGGTCTGGGACATCCTTGCCAGGTCCTTCCTATCCACCAGCCCAGAATAAAAGACAAGATCCTTCACAGAGAAATCTTAGAAATTACATGCTTCATTCTGTGAAATAAAAACCTCCATTTTATACCTCAAAGGTACATATAATCAAAGCTATGGTTTTTTTCCAGTAGTCATCTATGGATGTGAGTGCTGAAGAATTTATATTTTCCAATTGTGGTGCTAGAGAAGACTCTTGCGAGTCCCTTGGACAGCAAGGAGATCAAACCAATCAATCCTAAAAGAAATCAGTCCTGCAAACTCTGGAGGGACTGATGCTGAAGCTCCACCTGATGTGAAGAGCCAACTCATTAGAAAAGACACTGATGCTGGGAAAGATCGAGGGTAGGAGAAGAAGGGGATAGCAGAGGATGAGATGGTTGGATGGCATCACCAACTCAATAGACATGAATTGGAGCAAACTCCAGGAGATAGTGAAGGATGGAGAGCCTAGCCTGCTGTAGTCCATGGGGTCACAAAGAGTTGGACACAACTTAGTAACTGATCAACAACAAAAATACCTCAGGGAGTTCTGTAGCTTACATGACATTCTCTTGGGCAGCTCTGTCCCATAAATCAATAGATTTTAGATCTAAATACTGTAAGCAATCCTTACCAAGGGAGAGCCTGCTAAGGGCATTCTCCTGTCTGAAGTCCTTACTCTATTTACCTGGAAGTCCAGTTGAGATTAGACCAGATCACCTCCCTTATTCTCTTTTTCCTAGTGCTGTTTCTCAAGTAAAGTAAGGGAATGTCACAGTGAAAGAGAGGAGTAAAAAAGTTAGCTTAAAACTCAATATTTAGAAAACTAAGATCATGGCATCCAGTCCCTTCACTTTATGCAAATAGATGGGGAAACAATGGAAACAGTGAGAGACTCTTTTTTTGCACTCCAAAATCTGCAGATGGTGACTGCAGCCATGAAATTAAAAGATATTTGCTCCATGGAAGAAAAGCTATGACCAACCTAGACAGCATATTAAAATGCAGAGACATTACTTTGCCAACAAAGGTCTGTCTAGTCAAGGCTATGTTTTTTTCCAGTAGTCATGTATGGATGTGAGAGTTAGACTATAAAGAAAGCTGAGCACCAAAAAATTGATGCTTTTGAACTGTGGTGTTGGAGAAGACTCTTGAGAGTCCCTTGGACTGCAAAGAGATCAAACCAGTCCATCCTAAAGGAAATCGGTCCTGAATATTCATTGCAAGGGCTGATGCTGAAGCTGAAACTCCAAATCTTTTGGCCACCTGATGCAAAGAACTGACTCACTGGAGAAGACCCTGATGCTGGGAGAGATTAAAGGTGGGAGAAGGGGACGACAGAGGATGAGATGGTTGGATGGCATCACTGACTCAATGGACATGAGTTTGAGCAAGCTCCAGGAGTTGGTGACTGACAGGGAGGCCTGGTGTGCTGCAGTCCAAGGGGGTGCAAAGAGTCAGACACAACTGAGCAACTGAACTGAATTCCCCTTCAGGGGACTGGGCATCCACCCAGACTGGATGGCCTGGGACAAGAATCCCAAACTATGCTTGGGGTTAAGGTCTATCAGACCTTCCCCAAAGAAGCACCTAGTGTATAAAATCACAAAAGGAAAGCACATATATAAACTATGACTGCTTTGGTCCACTCTACTATTTGCCCAGATAAGAGACTTTTAAGATTTCTAGCAATGCTACCAACTTTCCTGTTCCTAAACTCTACTTTTCTCTAGTTTCTAGCTGTGAAAAATTCTCCAGTTTTGTCCTGTGGCTCGCTGAATAAAGACAAAAGAACAAGCAGTGACAGTGAAGAATGGGAACAAGGAAAGCCAATCTCATGGTCTGCAGGAAAGTCAAAGAAATGTCTAATGAGGCCTCATAGGAATCTCATAAAGATTATCTCAGGTAGGTATTTTCCATCCAATTATCTTAATGTCTTCACATCCATTTGCCTACAGAAATTCTAACATAACAATTGAATTTCTTTAACCTTAGGCAAGGGAAACAAATGCTTGTCCTACTGACCTAATACTCCAGCAAGCATTTTTGTTTGGCTAAAACAGTATTGAATGTCTTTGACTAGTTTGTCACAATCTCTTTCCACTATCCAATGTCTGACACTGGCCTGCTCTATTCATTTATGCTACTGCCTGGTCCCTATAAACATTTGAGGTTTTGAGTCATACTTTAAGGTCGTGACTTCTACTAAACTGAAAATTCCTTTTAAAAGAATGTCAACATAATTGTTTTCAGTTATTTATGTCAGTCCTCGACTGTTTTTATCAAGAAAAAAAAAAAAAAAAAAAAAACTAGGAGAAAAGGGTTGTGACCAAAGTTAAGACTGAAGGAATAAGGACTGGGCCAGGACTAGGTTTACCTAGACACCTAGTGCACAAAATTTAAGGAGGCACTCTCAGGTGACACCTCTAGGCTCAGCACGTAAGAAAGAGGGCCTCCTTAAATTTCATGTACCATGTGACATGCTTGCCTCATTCTTGACCCAGTCCTGAAAGGAGACCCTTTAAACATTTTTGGTTTCTGTTACTTGTATTGAAATAACCCTGATGCATTTCCCTTTTTCACCTATGAATTCAAAGAGTTGTTCCACCTAGGAAGACTATTAGTCACTCAGTAATGTTTGACTCTTTGCCACCCCATGGACTGTAGCCCACCAGGCTCCTCTGTCCATGGAATTATCCAGGCAAGAATACTGGAGTGGGTTGCCATTCCCTTCTCCAGGGATTTTCCCCACCTAGGGATTAAAACTTGGTCTCTTGCACTGCAGGCAGATTCTTTACCATCTGAGCTACCAGGGAAGCCCCTAGGAACTCTCTTAATACCCTCTAATACACTTCCAATACTACTTTCTATCTCTTATACATCTGTATTCACCAGCATTCTGTGAACTCCTTAAAGAAAGAAGCTGTCATATTGTCTTCTTTGCAGCAAAAATAGCTTGCCTTGCTGAGTGAATAAATGAATGAATGAATATATTGTTAACATCAAGCATCCCATTCCTCCTATGACACAGAACACCCACAAAGTCCTGTGTCAGCTAAAATATCTTATTTTTGTCATAGATCTATGACAGATTTTAACAAATTTTTATTCTAATTATGATGATTTTTTACATAAATTTGCATGTAATCTCAGTATTATCCACTATTTTTTTTCAAAACATGTGGCCTACAAAGTACTGCATTAAATTTGCAACTGACACCTTATACTTGCTTTGCCTTTCAGCCTCAAGCAGGGCTAGCCTCCTTGACCTAATTAGACTTCTCCACTCCCACATGGCTAGTAAATACTATAATTAATTTATAAAGGACTCTGAAACACCAGCTGGCAATAACTTCCTACTAATGGTTTTTAAAGAACAAAAAGAGCATTTAAGTTGCAGGATATTTGTGAAGTGTTTAGAGATGGATACTCACATTTTTTAATCCACTGAATTTCTAGGAATGCCAATTTGTAAAGTGTACTAAGTAAACAATGTTTAATAACTTCTTGTCATTTCAGCACATGTAAATTATAGAAAGAAATCTGTGTGACAAAAAATTCTTAGAGATGCACACTTGGGGTATGTGAAACTTGCATGTCTATGAATAGTCATACATCTCAAGCACTATAGTAAACTATATCATTCTTCAAAGACTATGAAAGAGAGAAAGGTAGACAGTCAGTTTAAGGATTTGTCAATGCCTTGAGATAGTGAGTAGTGTAAGGATCATCTGTGGGAATGTTTACCTATTCAAGAGCCCAGAATGGGACCAAGGCAGAATTTTTAAGATGGCCCCCAAGACTCTTGCCCCCCTGGTACACATACATGACCTATGTTATACCCTCCCCTTGAGTCTGGGTGGGACCTGTTAACATGATGTCACTCCTTCAATTAGTTTATACTACAGAACATAACCTTCCCAGGTGGCAATAGTGGAAAAGAACCCACCTGCCAATGCAGGAGACGTTAAAGACGTGGGTTTGATCCCCCGGTTGGGAAGATCCCATGGAGGAGGGCATGGCAACCCACCACAGTATTCTTGCCTGAAGAATCCCATGAACAGAGGAGCCTGGCGAGCTACAGTCCATGGGGTCACAAAGTCAGACAGGACTGAAGCGACTTAGTACGTACAGAGCAAAGGTGATTGATCATTTCTGCTATGATCACTTTATGTTAGGTAACACTGCAGTTATAGGGGTGGTATTGGTGACAGTAATACTAGCAGCAGCAGGAAGGGGTTGTAGAGAAATTCTCCTGCAGGTTTTGGAGAAGTAATGTTCTACATTGCTGGAGGGCTGTATGATTAGGACCTGAGGGCAGTCTCTGAGGGAAAACCCCAGCTACTGTCTGGCAAGAAGACAGGGGCCCCAGCCCTCCAGCTACAAGGAACTGAATTTTATCAACAACCTGAATAACTATGGAAGATGACCCTGAGCCTCAAAGGAAACTACACTCCTAGTCAATACTTTGATTGTGATCTGGTGAGATCCTAAGCAAAGAATCCATCCCCAGACTTTCTATCTACAGAAACTGACAGATAATAAAATGTCACTATAAGCTGCTAAATTTGTAGTAATTTGTTACACAGCATTAGAAAACTAATAGAAGAACCAAGAGCCACCCCAAAAGTGCAAGACCTAGAGCTCTTCAGGGACCTAGCAGACCCCATGCACAGTGAGGGGGGTATTGCAGGGACCTAGCAGACCCCATGCACGGTGAGGGGGGTATTGTTGAGAGAGTACTAAAAAGGAGAACCAGAGACTGAGGCTAAAAAAGTGCTGGTACAGATTTAGGGTGTCCTGCCCAGAAAGGCCTGCTAACCTGGCCAGTCTCCAGCAGACAACAGAACATTTCAGGGCTTTCATTTCCAGGACCCACACAGGACTAGGTTCTGCCTCTCAGACTCAGCCCAGACACACAGAGGACTTGGAACATTTGGAGGCTCTCCAAAGTGTCTCCTAGACCTGTCCCCCAGAGGAGCAGGGCTGGATTAATAGTCCTTATTGCTCAGGTCTAATGATGGTAACTGCTTCTGTCTGTCCTGTGAACTAAACAGCAGAGGAAAGAGGTTTGCAAATAGATTATGTGTAAGCAGAGGGAGCAGCAAGAGAGGAGAAAGCATGCTGCTTAGATGTGAGGTGACTTCCTTTAGTTTCTGTCCGAATCTGTGCTGTATTCTTGCCTTCCTATCCCATCAAATATCTTCTCTTTATAACATTAACTCTCTCCCTTTTTTTGTTATTTAAGCCATTTTTATTTTTGTTACTTGCAAGCATACAGAGCTCTAATGCAATATTCAAAGCTAGATTTTTAGTTTTATAGGTTTGGAGGCTCAAGTTTATCATTTCTACCAGAACAAATTAGGGCTTCCCTTGTGGCTCAGCTGGTAAAGAATCCACCTGCAATGTGGAAGACCTGTGTTAGATCCCTGGGTTGAGAAAATCCTCTGGAGAAGGGAGAGACTACCCACTCCAGTATTCTGGCCTGGAGAATTCTACGGACTATATAGTCCTTGGGGTTGCAAAGAGCTGGACACGACTGAGTGACCTTCACTTACTAACTTAGAACAAATCAATCTTTCGGGGATCAACATGTTAAGAAGACTCATAAGAAATTAATATGCCCCTCAGAATGTCAATTTATCAATATATAAAAAGCTAAATCTAGAAAGAAGAACTTGTATAGACAATTCACTCTGCGTATCTCACCATGGTAGTTTAAATGCACTCAGGAAAGCAAATTACCAATTAGAGGGTTGTTTGATGATCATATACAGTTGTTCCTTGGTTTCTTTGGTGTATTGGTTTCTGAACTCTATGCAGATACTAAAATCAGTGGATGCTCAGGTTCAGCAGTTGGCCTTCCCAATCTGCAGTTCCACATCCGCAGGTTCAACCAACCTGGGTTATGTATTACTGTGTGTATTTATTGAAAAAAAGTCTATATATAAGTAGATCCCTGCAGTCCAAACCCTTGTTCAAGGGTCTCTGACAATTAGAAGAAAGAGAATAGGTTCTATTGATGGACTTTTCTTTCAAAATAGGATAATGGAAACTGCTTCCCTATTCCAGGAATGTTTCTCTTTGAAAACTTAGTTATAGTCCTTGAACACAAATAGCCTTCTCCTCTGGTCATTGCCAGATTTATCCTTATATTTTGTGTCTGTTATCCTAGACTTATCTCAAGCCATCTTTCTGTTGACATGTGATTCTCCCAGAAAAATTTTACTAACTACAGTTGGTTAATTTTTTGGTACCTTAACTACATGTTATTCACCACCCCTAGCATCCATTACCTGAAAAGGGAAAGTGTTAGTCTCTTAGTCATGTCCTACTCTTTGCAGCCCTATGGACCATTGCCCACAAGGGTCTTCCGTCCATGGACATCTCCAGGTAAAAATACTGGAAAGGGAAATGGGTAGTCATTCCCTTCTCCAAAGGATCTTCCCAACCCAGGGATCTATCTGCATTGCAAATAGATTCTTTAGCATCTATTACCCATGAGCCTTTAATTGAACAATAACCATTGGCACCTAAAGTGAGCTTTCTCACTTAATCCTTTTAGCAATTCTAAAATACTATTACCATAATCTCTAGATAAAAGATAAAGAAACAAAATACAGCTAGTTTAAGTGATTTGCCTAATGAGTAGTAGAGCTGAGATCTGAACCCAAGAAATCTGACTCGAGTCATCATATATTACATTTCAAAACCTTTCACAAGGTCCTTATATTTTCTAAATCTTAATTTCTCATCTGTAAACAAAGCTAATAATATCTTTCCTAAAGACTGTTGGGAGTCTAAACGTGATGATTAATGTAAAGCTCTTAGCTCTACATATACCAAATATATAGTAAATAGCTATTATTAAAATAATTCCCTCAGGAATATAGATTAGATTTCTGTTCACCTTAAATCATAAACACAAACCAGATTTTAGAGTGAGTTAATTCTATTTCCAGGTGACTGATATAAACAATCACATGCTAATATTTCTAACCTCAAATCCAAATGATGATATTTTATTACCCAATTTCCAATTATGAGTGCCTTTTTAGAGGTTACAGCTACCCACCACTCCATCTTGCAGACTACACAAAACTCAGCCACAACTTCACACACTCTCCAACTTGCCTAGGGTCACTGCTGCTTCCTGTGACCAAAGAAGTAACTCCAACTTTTCACACATCCCCAGATTAAAATTATGGAATTACTTAGGTAAGGGTATTAAGTTCACAGATTTACTCATTTGTTTAATAAAATCCTTATTCTTCTGAGGAAGACCTATTTGTTTCAAGAGCAAACATTCTATGGCAGCTTGTTAAGTTATAATTCCAGATATTTTATAACACATGGATTTATACATTATAAATTTTTAAAATTCTAGTCAGTTAAAAAATATTGTTTTAATATATTTCAACTGTGACTTATGCAGGGAATTTTTAAGATTTGGAACTTCAAAAAGTTACTTTCATTGTCTCTGAATAGCAATTTTTTTTTCCCCTGCATGTATCTGAACATGTATGAACAAAATCTGCTTGATTTAATCCATATTTTAAGAAAATTCTGAGTTTAAAAATGAAAAACCTCAGAAGTTAACCACTACCACTTGAAACTCTCAGTTAACTGTACAACTGAGAATATATCTTTTCTTAACAGCTTTGTAATACAACTTGATATGAGTTACTGCAGATTCAACATCTCAACTGTAAGAAACTTCAATTACCATTAAGGCCAAAAGGCATCCATGTACCAGTCATACTCAGAAAGTCACAAGGGGGTCTGTGATCATTTCCTTTGTCTCTAAAGTTAGTGTAATATTTTGCAAGGATCTACTGAATGTGAGATAGGTATGGTGAAATGGGCACATTTAAGTATTTATTTTTTTACACTTCACTGAAGTTTAAAAGCCTAAATGGCCTAAATCATAAGGGCACACAGCTTTATAAAAACTTAAGAGTTTTTATAAAATGAAGTTACTTGTATAACCAGAACCCAACCATGACAAAGAATATGATCTGGACTAACAAAAAGCTCATGTCCCTTTCCAGGCACTATCTCCTCCCCATTCCCTAGAGTAACCATAATCCTAGATTAGTTTAGCCTGATCTGAAGTCCATGTAAATGGAATTATATAGCATGTGCTAGTTTATATATGGCTTTTCCAATTCAATACTGTATTTGTGAATGACAGTTATACTCTTCAAAGTGATGGCAATTTGTTTATTGTCACTGTGGTGCATTAGAATTCCACTGTGTGAACCCGTAACAGTTTATTTACCCAGGCTACCATTCACAAGCAAATGGGAACTTCTTGTCTGGGGCTATTATAGTATAGCGATGAACACTATTATATACCTCTTTAGTGAACATATGGGCATTTCTATTGGAAATATACTTGGGAGTGGAATCTTAGGGTCATAGGGTATGCATATGCTAAGATTTAACAGACTCTAACAAACACTTTCCAAAGTAAATGTATCCATTGAAACTTTCACTAGCAGTGTATAAGAATTCCAGTTGTTGTTCAATACCTTCTCCAACACTTGATATTGTCTAAATTTTTCATTGTAATAATTCTAACGGATGTGGAGTGGTAATTTCTATTTCCATGACTTGCAGTGCCAGCCAAAATGGAGTAAGACCTTGACAGCCTATCTTTCCTACTAATCACAACTAAAAGTTCAAGGCAAAATACAAAAAGCAACTACCTGAGGATTCTAAAAAAATGTAAGCAAAAACAGTGTTTGTTTTTCCTACTCTTACAGATTTGACTGGAGATCTGACACCCAGTGATACTGCAGTGGTGGCACAGGAAACAAAAACAGAGAGAAACCCCATATTTCTAGCTAGATGAATGGGGAAAGAGAGCTTCCACGAGCTAAAGTCTGTGGGGGAATATTTGGCTTTTTTTCTCCTTTTTTCCCTCTGGTCTTGACTGAGAGTTAGGGCCAGGCTTGGGCAGTTAGGACACCAAGAAAAACCCTGTCTCTCTAAACAAGGAAACTGGGAAAGGGCACCTCTGGGAGGGAATTCACCTTTTGTTTTGCTCTTTTCTCTCACCTCTTTGCTCCAGTGTGCACCCTAGTCAGATGCTGTAGCTATGGCATCAAGCTAAAACTCCAAGAGAAACCTCATATTTCTAGCAAGAAAACGAGACTCTGCAAAACCTAGAGGAGAGGAACATCAAAACCAGGAAAAGCTGGAGAAGCAAACTCCCTAGTTCTTTGTATGAATCTGACTAAGTTCTCTGCTCATACCTTGAACTAAGCACCTGCAGGGCAGAAAAAAGCTGCATAGCAAAAGATATGTGAACTACGATTTAAATTACTTCCCAAGTTCCAAAATAATTCTTGAGTGTTGTATGTATAGAACAGATTCAATGCAACACAATAAAGCCTCTGAAAACCGAACTGACATGGAACCAGCACTCACAGATGAGACTCAACTTAAAATATGAACCAAACTGGATTGATGGCCTCCTAAAAGAAAACAAACAAACAAAAAAAATCAACATTCCCCAAAGGCTTTAATCAGAACCCAGAGTCTATGCAACAAAATATTCAAAATGTCTTGGATAAAAATCACAATTACTCAATAAACAAAGAACTGGAAAAATAGGGCCAGTTATTAAGGAAAAATAAACAGCTGCCAATAAAGCAATTATAATTAGAAAGTAGATGAAAATGTTATCTGTAGATACAAGTTGTACCCTAGAAAAATTCTTGCATTTTTGTATCCAAATTTATGACAAAAGTTGAAAAACAGAGGGATAAACTGTCACACGAAGCAACATTACCAATAAATAACAGCAAAACTAAACAAATACAAATACATGCAACAATCTAGGACGTTTTAAAGGCATATTGTTGAGGAAAAGAAAGCTGCAGACGATTATGTAACAATAAACTATCCTTGTAAAGTTCAACCGTTTATTAGCCATAAGCTACAGTTTTAAAAGCAAAGGAATAAACCCCAAATACAAGTGAGTATTACCTCTGGAGGAAAGCAACGGAATGGAATGGGGGGAAAGTCAGGTCTTTTAACCATAGTGGTTAAAAGACCCCCTAGTTCCAAAATTACTGCTCAGTTCTCAAGTGCATATTGCTCATCTGTTACATCTATTTAAGTACCCCCAAAACAATATGTTTTAAACGACATCCTATGTACATGGTGAAAGAACAGAGTTCTTGAGACTTTATTAAAAATCACTTTTTCAAAAATACAAAAAGCCCACTTCACCCCTACCGATTAGCGAAACCCGCCTTTGCCAGCCCCGGAGGGTCACAGTCACTTCCGCCCCACCTCTCTAGCCCCGCCCATCTGAGCGGAAGTACTTTCCTTTCAGGTCCTCCTGCCTGTAGGGGGCTCTCCGAGCCCTCTAGTGCCACGAAGGCCTCCCGCCTGGGCTGTCCTGGCGGCGCCTGTTAGTTTAGTCCTAGAGAATATATTTTCATCGTAACTCTTTCGGCCAGAAAAAAAAATCTCACAGGCATATTTTTCTGGATAATAACGTTCAAACCCAATCTAGGCCGAGTGTTTGCACTATCAAACCCTGTCGCAGTGTTGGAAAGGAGTCAGGCGGTGTGAGGACAGCCCCAGAGCGCCAAAAGTCCCCGGCCCGCTCCCTCCAGTGAAGACGTAGCTGCGGGTGGTTGTGGTGGCGGCGTCCAAGATGTCGACCAAGAATTTCAGAGTCAGTGACGGTGACTGGATTTGCCCGGACAAAAAGTGAGTTCATGAAGGGTCCCGAGTCTGCAGCGGGGTTGGTCGTTGGAGGCTTTCTCGAGTCGATTGAGCATTTTCCGTTTTTACGGTCGCTGATGCCGTCAGCCGAGTGGTGGAGAACTGCCCGATCCCGGGCGGGAAGGAGGCTCTTAGTCTCCTCACGATGGGGTCTTTCAAGAACCTTTCTTTTGATTAAGTCTTCAGCGTCTCCTCGATTATCTCTCTCCGAGGCAGCCGGTATGGAGAGGGAGATGGCCGCCCCTTTTCCTCACTCCCCACCCCACCCCCGGCCAGGTTTCTGCGATAAGGAAACCTCCCCGGTGGAGGCCAGCTCGGTGTCGGATCTCCCCCACGTGACTTCTCCTGCAGAACCTGACTCTTGTTCAGAAAACGTTGCTTTCTTGAACTTATTTGTTTGCTTCACCTAGTTTATTTTGCTGTTTTTTTTTTTTAATTTAATTCAAACTTTGTTTCCGTATTGTTTTTACTTTTTCCTGCCGAACGCTAACCTCTTTGGTTGGAATTCTGGCTTTTTTAAAAAATTATTGGTCTTTAATTTCCCCACAAGAATTAAACCTTTCACCTCTTCAGAACCGAAACATATGAGGTCTGTGTTTTCGCCTGCTCAGCCCTGGAGAATGCCTGCTTCAAAGAAGCACGTGTTTTAGTGGCTCTGCTGAAACCAGTGTCCTTTATTAAATTGTTTAGGAAGATTTTTATTGGCGGGTGTTTTAAGTAGGTGTATCTATTTGGAGATATAAAAAAATTATTATGGAAAGTAATTGTCAAAAAAAGAATGCGCATCTCGTGTTCCAGTAAAAACTTTTGAATACTTGTCTCTAAGCAAGCCACAGATGGCATATGGAGTGCCTGGTAGTAAAGAGTGAAAACTTTGAAAATTAATTCCAATCCTATTGTTTATGTAACGTTACCTAGGCTATTTTACTTTGCTTAAAAAAACAGAAGATCTCCCTTAAAATGGTATAGCATAGATTGTGTAGAGCAATAAGAAGTAGCAAATACTCATCAATCAATAACTATGAATATTAGTTTTAGAATCAAATGTCAAAGAAGATTAAGGGCTTATTTCCGCAGCATTTGTCTTCCATTCTTGTTTTGAGCAATTTAAGTGAAGCCTGGCGGGCTGCAGTCCGTGGGGGCACAAAGAGTCAGACAGGATTGAGCAACTGAACTGAAATGAAGCACCATGCTTCTTTACATAAAAAGTTGATGGTTCTCGATTACATAAAGATTTAAGATTACTTGAAGGGTATCAAGTCAATTTTGAGTAGAACAAACAACTGACTTTTTGTGTTGTTGGTCACTTGTAGAATAATGTGCTTTTGACAGTGTCATTAATGACAGTATACTCAGATATTTGAACGGATTTCTAAAAGAGTGCATTTCAATTCAGTTACAAATATATGAACAGACTAACTTCTACAATGTATATAAATCCAGAAAACATTTTCAGAATGTATTTCCAATGCTTATTGGAGTCCTAAAGGATATTCTTTACTTGGGGCGGGGGATGGGGGGCAGGGTCAATGACCTAAAAGTTACTGGTGTACTTCAGTTAAGTGTCTCTTCCATACTTTGCATCTTTATTCCATTCTAGTATAATACCTAAAAAAAAAATAAAGAAATCAACTTAAGTTTAAGCTTTACATGTTATTCAGAGCATTTAGCATGCTTTTATGATTTGCAGATGCACTATAAAAACCATGTTCATGAACCCATGTTTTTTGGTTGTTTAGTATCAGCATAAAGTTACAATATGTTACTTTTATGTGTTGATATTATTGGTTGTAGTTTTCCAGCTAGGTTTCAGAGGTTTAATAGATACACTCAAAACTGAGTTTTCTTTTAATTATTGAACCTATTTCTATTTTTTCTTAATTTTCCTTTGTCTTTTTACCATCCCACCTTGTGTTTCTAACAAGAGGGTAGTATTAAGATCCATGAAACCATTTCTGACTTACCCATTTTCTCCCCCTTGGTTCACCTTTAGGATTTTGTATGATAATTCTTAACAAAATTTCATATAATCTTATTTTCTATATGAGAGTTACTTTAAATCTTTCTGAACTCCCTGGTGCTTCATCAGTAATTGTTCAAGTGGACTCAGATCTCACTTAAACTTTGTAAGGGTATCTTGTACTTAATGATGTGTGCCAATATGAGAACACTGAGGCATAGAGGTCCTTAAGTAACTTACCAGAATCACGTAATTGGTAATTGAGAGATTGGAGTTTCTTATCCATGACTTTTAACTTCAAGTCTTGTATTTTTTCCACCTAAATTGTGAGGGGTTTTTTGGTTTTTTTTTTTTGGTTTTTTTTTTGTAGTTAACATTGACATTAACATGAAAAGAGAAGTAGAAGTTCTGGACCCAGGTATATAGGGAAGACACATTAAAAAACTGTGTAATAGAATCTTTAAAATTACATAAGTTTAATACATGTCTAAGTATTTTTTGCTTTATTTTCAGATGTGGAAATGTAAACTTTGCTAGAAGAACTAGCTGTAATAGATGTGGTCGAGGTAAGCACTTAAGGAACCTTCTGTTAAGACTGTTTATACAGACCATTTCTGTATTTCCCCAGATTCATACTGCATTTTTCTATTTTCAGAGAAAACAACTGAGGCTAAGATGATGAAAGCAGGGGGCACTGAAATAGGAAAGACACTCGCAGAAAAGAGCCGAGGCTTATTTAGTGCTAATGACTGGCAGTGTAAAACGTATGTGTTTTAATGATCATCCTGACTTTTTTCCCATAATAATATATGTAGCCACTACTTGTTAATACTACCTACTCTTTCTAGTCACATTGGCAAGCCACAGTATAGACTTTAAATCAGAGATCTGTTGATTGTTATTCATTCTGTATCTGATATTTAAGTATAAAGAACTTTAAAATTTTAGAATCATAAGTTGCATCCTATAGATAATTATTCCTAATTAGGTTTCTTAATATTTCTGGTTTTCACATGCTATATTGATTTTTCCAATATCCATCTTGTCTCTTAAGCAGATGAATCAAATACACATGAAAGGGCTGAATCAGAAGAGGGTCTTACACAAATTTCTGGTCTTAAAAATACTAAATTAGTATTGAATAATTTTTCAGCAACAAATTAAGTCACTGAATTTGGGATTCAGTGCATGAACTGATTCTGCAGGAGAAAAAAAATTTTTTTAAACTTTTATTTGCAGGGTATAACCTTACTCTTGAGGTGAATTTGTAGACTGGGAAATTAATAAAACATTTAATTTAAAGTGGTATTCCCCCCACCCTCACCCCCCACAAGACAGCAGAATCTCTGTAGATACAATTTCTCATTGATTTCTCATAAAAAGACAGGCACTGTTCATACTATATAGCTTTTGCTTCTCTGCTTAAGTAGTTCAGTCTGTTCTAACCATACTCTCTGCTCAGAAAAAGTACATTGGTACATTTCCTTTGTAGCATCCTTAGTAAACATTTCTTTATGATAGTGAGTTCACTCTACTTTTTATTTTAAAATTCTTAAATATTTTTGAATTGACTATTTGTCTTATGTTATAATCTACTAATTTGACATTTTTCACTTTTAAAGTTGCAGTAACGTGAATTGGGCCAGAAGATCAGAGTGTAATATGTGTAATACTCCAAAGTATGCTAAACTGGAAGAAAGAACAGGTAAAAGTCAAACTCATTCCAACTAAATGATTTTAAAACAACTAAACATTGAAATGGATAATTAATCGCTTGGTAAGAGCACAGTAAATGAGGATTGTTTATTCTGCTCTTATATTTTTTACCTTGATTTTTTTTTCCTCTCATCCAAAGTCATCTTTTGTATGGTAATTTCACAGTTTACAAAGTAAACAGTTACAAAGCATGAGGAAACTGTATCCTAACAAATAGTCGACATTAGGATAGTTTTAGAAATGCTTTATTCCTCTCTATTCTTTGCTAGTCTAAATGTTTGTTATTAATAATGACAGGATAATACCATTTTTTTCATTCGCTTGATTTCTTAGTATGACAAAACCAAACATGGGGCACCTTTTAAAATACTTGTCTAAAGTCTAAGTAATAATTCTCAAAGTTAGCCATTCATTAGAATCATTTGAGAAACTGAAAATCCAGAATCCTAAATAGCTGACAAAGGTCTTCAGTGGTGGGTCCCCCAAATTTGCAGGTGTTTTAGATGGTATTTGGTCACCATTGATCTAAATAATAACCCATCATTGACTCTGTGTGTTATCAGTTATTGCATTGTCAGCATTGTTAGTCTCTCAGTCATGTCCAACTCTTTGCGACCCCATGGACTATAGCTGGCCAGGCTCCTCTGTCCATGGAATTCTCCAGGCAGAAATTCTGGAGTGGATTGCCATTCCTTTCTCTAGTGGATCTTGCTCCTCTAGGGATTGAACCCAGGTCTCTTGCATTGCAGGCAGATTCTTTACCATCTGAGCCACCAGGAAAGCCTCTGTTTGTTGTCAGTAGTTGGATGAAAATATTTACCTGATAGAATGTAGTTTCCCATTATCATCAGTTAGAGCAAACACATTATCAGTATACTTCGCATCTGATTTTGTCATTCAACAGCTTGAACAGTCAAAGGCTTCTTTCTGTTGATACATTAGTCACCTTATTAGACCTAGGCTATTAAAACTACTTCCCTGTTTCCTTTTCCTCCCTGACTTTAGACAATTGCACTGTCTATAGATTAAGGCCTTTTAATAAGGCCTTTTTTTCCTTCTCTTACCTCTTTAACATTTATATTTCCCCCCCCCTTTTTTTTTTAATCTAACACTCTCGCACACACACACACACACACACACCCATACATAAACCCCTTTGGTTGGTTACTCTGTTTCCTTTTCATTGTATTTTCGTGGTCACAGAATGTTGGGTTTCTTCTAGTTCCAATTCCTAAGCTCTCTTTTATGCTGTGTTTTCTGGGCATTTTCTTGAAGACCTAAGTTTAGTAAGCATTGGCACACCATGATAACCACATTTATGTCTCTAGCTCAGACTTCTTTGACCTGTATATTCAGCTACCTATTTATCATCACTACGTAAATGTCAAACTCATTATATCTAAACTGAATTCGCGATTTTCCCCCAGGACCTGGCCCTCTTCTAGTGATCTCTTTCTCATGATTGGTACCACCCACCATATGCTTGTTACATAAACCAGAAACTTAGACATTCTTCTTAATAACTCTTTCATCTCTCTTGTTCCTCCAAAAGTCTTCTCCATCATTTCCCTAGGCAGAGATTCAACTTTATCCTGTTTCTTGGGGGAAAAAAAAAAAAAAAAAAAAACAGCCACCTTGTTGTTGTACATATATCCCACACAGCCAGGAGTTCTTTGTTCGCAACTAAAATTCCATTTGTTTAAAACATTTTGCTTTGATTGCTTTTAGGAAAAAGTCCAGAATCTTAACAGTTATAAGAATTGTAATCCCCAGAAGCCTTTCATTTATTCACATTCTCTTTGACCTGTTTTGTGATTCCTCCTTTAAAAGTTTGACTAATGCAAGAGCTAAAATCTTAACAACTGAAGTTGTCGAAGTTTAATAACCTTACTTTCCTTTACCCATTATCTTTTTTGTGTCCTGACCCTTTACCATTTCCCTTGATATAAGTAGTTGTCATAGCCCGTCATTGTTGAAGATGTGAACTAATAATATACTGTTACTATCTAGTTTGTCTTTATTATTTGTTCTCTTTGCTGGTTAATCAAAATATAGATTCTCAGAATTTTCAAAGTAGTGTCTCAGTTCTTCTTTGACGCACATGTTACATTCATACCCTTTTCTCTCTTCACTTCCATTGTCACAACCCTAATTCAGGCCTATTTTAAATCTGTTTGATCCTTTACTGATCTTTGCTCACATTTTACATTTTTTGAGACAAATCTTAAGATTTTAACACTTGCTAAAAATCTATAGAGGTTGCTTGTTTCATATAAACTGTATCATAAATGATGCCAGAACTGTGGTGTTTCCTATACTCAAATATTGAGTACAGAATTGAAGAAATATTTATTGGCCATTGGGCACGATGCAGGGGAATACTTGGTTAAGCAAACTAGAAATGTAAAGGCAAAAATTAATGAAGTCTTCAAGAGAGCAATGTTTAGGCTTAGAAGTGAAAGTTAGTAGCAAG
Organism: Ovis aries; assembly: GCF_016772045.2. Taxonomy (NCBI): domain Eukaryota; kingdom Metazoa; phylum Chordata; class Mammalia; order Artiodactyla; family Bovidae; genus Ovis; species Ovis aries. The sequence continues at coordinate 46,825,253 of NC_056054.1, read as the reverse complement.
TTGAGAGATCATTCCAAGCAAAAGCAAACAGCTTATATGAATCAGGCCCTGACACTTAAAAGAATTTAGCATATTGGGTGAATTCTAGCAGCTTCAGAAATAGGCAAAAGCCATGTAAATCATAGTAAGAAGTTTTATTTTATTCTAAATATAATGGGAAATAATTTTTAACAAGGGATTGACATTTCTAATTTTTAAATATTACTGGTTTATAGAAAAAGAATTAGGGGGTGGGAGTGGCAAGCATGGAAGCAAGAAGACCAGTTTTTACAATATTCCCTGAAAGCTTCAAACCAGTAGAGTGAGGGAAACACATAAATAAGCCGGTTATTCTTCTCCCTTGTTATTCAGCGGAGATGATGCTGAAGGCTTTTTTTTTTTTTTTTTTTTCAATGTTATAGCTACTCATTTCCCACATAGAAAGACTTCATGAGGTGTATTTGTTGTATGAACTCATACAGCATACCTTAATGAATTGCTAGCCGATTAGGTTCTTCTATAACTGTGTGAGAGAACATGAAAATAGCTTTGTGTTTGCTATCATGCTTATTTTGCAGTGATTTTGCTTACACACCTATGCAAAACTACCTGTTATACCTATTTTGGATAATTGATTCTTTGGCTCCCCATGTTTGCCTTACCATTATTTTACTTTCAGATTACTGACTGGACAAAGAACTCTAATGAAAGCCTATTGATTTTAAATAGTAGTGCTTAATATGTTTACATTTCCACATATAAATAGTCCAGTTTTTCTGTACTGTTGGCTTATAGTCATACTATTATATAATTTTTTTTTCCTTTTTTCTTGCGTGAATCATTTTGCATTAATTTTTTACCTACTTCAAAGTATTATGAGGTTTAAGTCTTTACATCTCTTATGTCTCAGGACATACTGCCATAATATTAAATATATATCTAGAGCCAAGAAACTATATTGTTGAATTATAATTTTCTACAGCATTTATCTCTCAAATTATCATTGAATATGAGCCTTTTTCTTTTTTTAAATTACTAGTCTTAGTCACAGCATGCAGGATGCTTTTTAGTTGCATGGAAGCTTTTAGTTGCAGCATATAGGATCTAGTTCCCTGACCAGGGACTGAATCTGGGGCCCTGCTTTGGGAACATGGAATCTTAGTCACTAGACCACCAAGGAAATCCCTGAGGTATTTTCTTGAGATGAGCATATACCTAATTTTACTTGATTTTTTTTTCTTTTAATATTTGATACTATGAAAAACTAGAGCCAGGATTTTACTAAGGAAAAGTTGTTATTTATAATTTAAAACACTTCACTTTTGGGTCATATGCATAGAAACGAGGGAATTCTTGTATATTACAGTTGGAGTCTGTTTTATCTCTGGAACAAGGTAGGAAGAGGGAAAAAGGGATGATATCAAGTATTCTGAGGATAGACACAGATATATTGCAGTTTTCACCGGTACAGAGTATAGTGAGGAAAAGAAAGGCCACTGCATTAATGTGGGATTTTTTTTTTTAAGTGAGTTAATTTTATTGCATTATTTTACCTGGGACACTTACATCCTCTCTACTGTTAGCTTGTGGCTCTTACAAAATGATGAGAGATTGAGTTTTTTAATACCTATGACGGACAGATTTAAAGTTGCAAATCTTAAATTTTTAAAAATGCTTTTTTCGTCTATAGATTAATATTTTGCTGATTCATTAAATCCTTAAATCTGGGAATCACTCTTTGTGTGGCGGTACTGTTCTGAAATATGTGAGGTAGTTAGGTTATGTTACTCTTAACCACCTCTGTATTTTTTTCAGTGGGAGATATTTTTCAGAAGTTCTCATCTCTTTCTCTAAAACTCACTCACTTTCTTCTTCTAATCTTTGTTAAGCCTGTGTCATAGATCTGGAAGTCTAATTGTAGTTAGTAGCTGTGGCAGTAAATAATAATGGTGTATTGATCCTGATTGGTCTTCGTTAGAATATTTTCAGTTGAAAAGTTTACTGGCTTCTTCAGAAAAGCTGAGTGACTTTGTGTATTTTAAACCGATTTTTATGTTCTTTGTTGCGTCATTATATTTGCCTATATAATTATTTTCCAAGCTCTAACTGTATTTTAGCCCAGCAAAATTTCAGTGTGTCAAAAGATTTCAAGCTATTTTTAACTAGCAAACAGTGAAATTTGATTATTAGTTCTTACTGAGCCCACTTCTCCCAAAATAATTATGATTAAAACCACAGAGGAAAGTCATTTTAAAACTTGGTTATAGCAGATGTTTAAGGAGATGTTTTCCATCCATATATTCCATGTATTACTGAAATCATATAGGCAGGACATTTTGAAATTGAGACGAGCTAAAATTGTAGCCATGGGACTTTTCCGGCTATATCCAACTTTGAGGCTCTTCTCTGTAGTGATACTTTATTTTTTTATTTTTTATTTTTGAGACCAATAGTTTATTAAAAGGATAAACAGATGTCTTTGATAAGATTTTATTTTTCCTATTACTTGTAGGTGATTTTGGTGAATTATAACAATTTGTGCTCCCCCCTCCTTAGGATATGGTGGTGGTTTTAATGAAAGAGAAAATGTTGAATACATAGAAAGAGAAGAATCTGATGGTGAATATGATGAGGTAAGATATACATTAGTGTGTAGGTTGAATGCAACTTAGAGAAACATGTTAGAAAATATCTTAAATAAAAAGAAAATACTATATGTATCTCATTTTTGTAAGTACACATTAAGTCTTTTAGAGCAGCTTATCATTTTGTTGGAGGTCATAATTGACTTAAACATACAGTTGACTTAAAAATACATGTTGACACCTAAATATATAAAAGTAATTTCTTAAGAAAAATATTTTAATACTTTTAGCTAACAGAAATATATTGAAACTTTTTCTCTAGTTTGGACGTAAGAAGAAAAAATACAGAGGGAAGGCAGTTGGTCCTGCATCTATTTTAAAGGAAGTTGAAGATAAAGAGTCTGAGGGAGAAGAAGAGGATGAGGATGAAGATCTTTCTAAATATAAATTAGATGAGGTAACTTCTTTCCTTACCATATTTCCCCTTTGTCTTGTTCAAGCTATGGCATATGAATGTCTTTGACAACCTTTGGCTTATGGTGAAGATGTGTTCTACAGTGTCATCATTTGTTTCCACAAAAATTATGATCTGTTTTACCAAGCGTTATTCTGACTTGAGATATACAGTAGTGACTGAGACAGAACATGCTTCTCTTAACTTAAATTGCAGAGAGGAAAAGACATAAACAGTATAATTTCAATAGCAATAATATTATGAAGATGCATGATGTGGTAGATCATTAGAAGAGCTACTTTGGTTTCAGTGAATGGGGGATTTCTGAGATAGTGAAATTTGTGTTGAGACTTTAGTGATGAGTGATATGAAGGAGCCCGCTGTAAGGGCTGGGATCAGAGCATTTTTAGGGCAGTGAGAACAACAAATAAAGTTTCCCATAGTAGGAAACAAGCCAGCAACATCCAAAGAATCATACATGGGCTAGTGTGGTTAGAACAGAGGGGAGAAGGTAATAAGGGGGTCAGCAAACACATCAAGTCTGGTGATGTTTATTCTGTGGGGCCTCAGTGTAAAATTTTATGGATGAATAGATCCAGATTAAGGGTGCTTTGAGGTCTGACCATAGGAGGCCCTCAAATGCACATAAAACAATATGGAACAAGTTTGAAAAAGAAACAAGTGAGGTATATTTATCTGATCTGTGTTTTAGAGATGACTGTCAACATACTGAAATACTGGGGAGGCAGAATGAATTCCCACAGTTAGACTTCCTAAAAGGGTGTACTAGAGAAAGGAATGAAGTTCTGAACTAAGTCTTAAGGGAGATGCATTTAAGAACTTTTATTCTTGACAGTTTATATGGTAATACATTGTGTGAAAAAGAAAATGAGTATGATTTCTACATTTACATCTTTGAAATGCCTGAGACAGTCATTCAGTCTGTTTAGCTGAGATCAGGAATGTAGTAGTCAGATTTCAGGATTGTGAGTGAATTTGTTGAGATGTTAGTGATAAAATATGTTCATATGAAGATGTCCATTACATAGAACTATTCATCATTCCTAGTAGACAACATTGATACCTCAAGGTCTAAATATAATTGATCATGGATTTTTGTTAGGATGAGGATGAAGATGATGCTGATCTCTCAAAATATAATCTTGATGCCAGTGAAGAAGAAGATAGTAATAAAAAGAAATCTAACAGACGAAGTCGTTCAAAGTCTCGGTCTTCACACTCACGATCTTCATCACGCTCATCCTCCCCCTCCAGTTCAAGGTCTAGGTCCAGGTAAACGGGTACAGGTCAAGGGTAACACCAGTCAAAATGTCAGTATCTAACTTCTTTACTTATAAATTTTGTTTTTCTTAACTAAACTTTCCTTTTATTTTAGAGTTTTCATTCAAGTTACCATTTAAAAGATCATTTTTTTCTATCTTAGTGCCGTGAAGTTATTATCGAGTATTTCAGAAGTACAGAATTTTAATATGAAACTTCCTTAGTCCAGTTTAGCACCATGCCTTTTATTAAAATAGACTCTAAAAATTCAATTAAATCATTATTTATAGATACTTAGTTATCTAAAGAGACAGTTTTACATTCAGAAAACTCAAAGTGAAGATTTCTATTTCCACTGATGATTTTAAACACTAGTACAGAAGTTTTCTAGGCATTGATTGAACTGCTACTTATTACAGTGTTTTATTTGGCATAGGTACTCTGAATACAGGAGAAATTTGTCTGTATTCTATTATCCTAATGCTCATACTTTAGAGCTGTCCAGGAATAAATTAGAGGATTTAATTTGTGTTATACTTGCATATTATTTTGTTAATAATGTAAAGTTTTAATAAAAAGTCACTGATTGTGTAGTCAACAATAAAAAGTTTTAGTTGAGAAAAAGCAACACTTTGTGTAAGCAAAATTCCCTTGAAGAACTCCTATTTAGTTAAGTGAAACTATGTGCAATTAATTTCAACTGTATTTAGGAATAAAATATTAGCTAAGTACTTAGGTAATTTTTGAGTTATTGTAAAGGCTGAAAACTTAACTGTTTATAAAGGTACTTTTAAGGTAAAAGTTAATGTTTTTCTGCAAATTGTTATTTTCAGGAACAAATTAAGTATAAATTAAATTACTAAATGAAATTTATTTGATTTGTTGACTTTTTAAATGGAAGTGGACCGTATTTCCTGTCATTTTTCAATAATTTCCTAAAACAGTGACAGGATTATCAGTGTAGTTTCCCTTTAATTCTCAAATCTTTGAGTAGACAGAAAACATACAGGTTAAAAACATACCATGTCAGTACTGAAGCTTTATGCTAACTAATGACCAAGAAAATAGATTTCAAGTTAAATATAAACTGCCATATTCCTGAATGTATCAGTCCCTCCCAGGTTACTTTTAAGTATTTGTGAACAAAAAGTATTCAATACTTTTTTCAATACTTTTTTAAAAAAAAAGTATTGAATTTTATCTGTACAATCTTAAAAGCGTTTTTAAAGAATCTTGTCAAACTTGGAAAGTTGTTCAGTCTCACAAAGTCATGTCCAACTCTTTGCGATCCCATGAACTTGAAAAGTAGTTGATTATTTTCAAAAATTATTAATTTAAGTTTTGGCATAATTGTTAATACAGAATAAAAGTTTTAATGAACCTTAAAATACTGTGTTTTGAAAATATATATCCCAAATAGTTATTATATGAAAATGAATCCTAATGCATAGTTTTCTTTCAGTGTTCATATCACAAAGCTTAATTAAATGGTCCTGGAAAAAAATATCCTTCCATGTTGTTCCAGGTCGCGTTCAAGAAGTTCTTCCAGTTCGCAGTCAAGATCTCGTTCCAGTTCCAGAGAACGTTCGAGATCTCGTGGGTCGAAATCAAGGTGAATGAGGTAGCATCTCTCTGTAAAGCAGAGAGAGAAAATATTTAAAGGCTGCAGAAGGCGTTGCTTTTTTTCCTCTTATTTTGCTTCTATTTGTCAATTTTATTTTAGCATTAGAAAACTAATGCACTTGCCTCAGCTTAATTTTCTCACCGTGAGATGTCTCCATTGCCAGCAGTGTGCCAAGACATTCCCATGATTGAATTAAGGTGGTTATTTTGCATTGTGCAAGGTTTGCTATTTTTGTGCTAAAATGTGATGAAATGGGAAGATGCAGCTGAGGTTTATCACCAAATGCCTACTCATTAAAGTTATTTTGCAGTAGGAATTATAATAAGTATGCAGATAAAAAGAAAAAGTTTACTTCATGTTTAAAAGGTAGAAAAATAACTGCCTCAACACAGTTTTGCAAGGCAGTTATTTCAGTATTTACAGAAATAATTCTGTAATTTACATCAGGTAAAGTGGGTTTTATTTTCACTTCTCTGTAATACAACAAGGAATATTATACACAGTGTGTGTAGTATGTAAGAAGTATAGACACTTAAATTCCACAAATAAAGTAGTTGGTTGGTGGTTTACGTAGAATGTGATCTTGAAGCATTTTTGTTAACTTCAGGTTGCATTTAGTTAGCACTGCAGAGGGAAAAATAATTTGTAAAGAAGCAAGTGAGAAACTAGCTTTTGGTCTCTTAAAGTTTTTTCTAGACTTGGTCAAAATATGGTGCCATTCTTTTTAATTTAATTTGTTGATCTATTAAAAACATCTAACAAGAATAAGAAAATAACTAAAATCCCACTTAAATGGAATTACACTGAAGTGTAGTGTTAGCTAGTTGGTAAAAATAATTGCTTAATATCTTATTTTAGAGCCAAATCTGTAGCATTAGAGGGCAACTGCAATTCGATAATATTAAGAAGAAAAGAATGATATACACACTTGTATTAAGTTAATATGATAGAAAGCAAGTTAGATTATTGTTATTATGTATTATCAGTGTTTTAGTTCTTTTATTTGAGTGCTTCTTAGATGAAGATCCTTAGGTCCTAGTTCCTTTGGGAAGCACTTTAAGGTTTACAGAACAGCCTTCATATTCTTTTCAAACATTTTTTTCATTGCTTATAACTTTCCAAAGAATTCTCCTTTTGGGCTTTCTGATTTTATTTTAAGCCCAAAGGTGAATTTTTTGGGAAGTTTGAGCTAAATTACTTCAACCAAAATATGTAAATGAAGAAATACTGTACTTAAACATTTGCACATTTACCTCTACCTGAAACATGTGAATGTCAACACTTCATACTTCATGGATAGTAATCCTTCATAAAAACAAATACTGTTAATCAAGTTTTAAAGTTACTTTATTTTTCTTTGAATGTTTAATGGTTTAATAGCTACTGTTTTATGTCATTTTGTCCTCGTATACCTGCTTTTACTAAAGCAACTTAACTATTAAGTTGCTTAATTCCACAACAAGCTGTTATTATTTTCTTCAGGAAGTTGTATAATACATATTTTTTCCCCAAATGGAAGGATGTAGTTTCTAGACATAAAGTTATATAAATGCTTACCTGTTAGTTTTGCTTCTTACACTTTAAAATGGAAGCCTTTAAATTTTAGAAAACGAATTTAAGATTCTATTTTAATACATTAGACTAGTTTTTAATTAAAGTAGTGAGCACTTATCTAGTGGTGAATTTAAATTAAATAGAATTGATTTCATGGTTGAACCAGAAGTCTTCTGTTGAGTAAGCAGTAAGTATTCTTTCTTATAAAATTTCTGTAGCTATAAATTGTTTGTTTATTTTTGGAGCTAGAAACTAAACCATCTGCCTCATTTCTTCTTTTAATGAAATGTTTGATTTGTTTCTCAATCAATGAAGATCCAGCTCCAGGTCCCACAGGGGTTCTTCTTCCCCACGAAAAAGATCTTACTCAAGTTCATCATCATCTCCTGAGAGGAACAGAAAGAGAAGTCGTTCTAGATCTTCTTCATCTGGTGATCGAAAAAAAAGACGAACAAGATCACGGTCACCTGAAAGGTTTGGGTTTCTGTAGAAATAAGAATGGGTGTTCTTAAGTGTGTTTAGTAGATTAACTGAACTTCTTAGTCAAGGATTAGGTTTTCATTATCTCCTTTGTTACCCACTTTAAACTCAACTGTGAACTTCAAAAAACAGATTAATTACTTTGTTTACTCTATGTGTTTTAATCAGGTTGTTTAGAAAAGTAGATCAAACTACTCTCTTCCACTCTCTGATTATTTTATTGTTTAAATTTTTATTTTCATATATAATTATTATAGCCAACTCTCGGTTATTTCTGTCTCTTAAGTTTCTAATTCAAAAGCTGTGTGTTGATGTAATTTAGAGATTGATTTGTATAAGTATTAATTTATGCTATCTGTTTTACATTAAATATTAGAAACTGTAGGATTCTAGGGCATCTAATAAGCAAATTAACTATTACAGATAATTGGAAGTCTGTCCTTATTTAAATATGTATAAATACATTTCCACAACAAATTGTTGTTTTTGTTCCCTTTATAAAGAAATTGTTCTTATAGCTAATATATTTTTATCTTTCAGTCCGAATTCCTTTTTTGTAGAAACAGATCTTGACTAGATTACTTTACCTGTGTTGATAGTTTTAAAATTTGGAGAGTGTGTCATCTGTCAGCCTTTTCTGCAGCAGACTAAATAATTATTCAGTTTCATTATTTTTCTCTTTTTCCTCAGTGTCTAATTATATAGCCATTTTAATGGCTTCCTTAATAATCTTTGCAAATTTTTATATCCCTTCGGCTTGTGAAAAGTAAGGATTAGATAAAATCTGATTTTTCCTGTCAATGCTAGAGTTAACCTCTTCTTGTACATAATGATTGGTTTTGCGTCTTCCCATTTTTGAAGTGTAGATATCAAGGTTACACACAGCTAGTTTCATTTCTGTGCATTTATTCCTTTGTTAAAAAAAAAAATTACTCCGTACTTTATGAAATTCATTCTGTTGCTTTTTTACCACTTCTTCAGATTTTTATCTTAGCCACATATAATCCCCCTAGTTTGTTGTCATCTAAACTTAATGAACATGTTCTCTATTCCATAAGCCAGGTGATTGGTGAAAACACTAAACAACCCTGAGCCCAGGGCCAACCCCTCGGAACACCACTACTTTACCCAGGTTGATATATTGACTTATTCATACTAGCTGCATGAATATAATCCTGTAACTTAATTGTACAGTCATCTTGTGCGACCTAGATTTCCAAAACATAATTATTTTTGGATATATATTCGCATACACAGTCAGAAGCCTTGCTATATCTGTTTTACGTATAGCTTTACCACACTATGTACAGTAAAGTATATCAGAACGATTTAGTCACACTGCCATTACCCAGTTTATATGCCTTTGTTGTATTAATCTGTAGTTGTATACAACTTTGCAAGGCTTTCCTTCATTGCCTTAAATAATTGAGAGGTGGCTATATCTTAGATTTTTTAATTATGGTTGCACTGCTACTGGGCTCATATCCAAAGTTAAATACTAGTTAATTTTATGTGTATAAGTTTATATCTTAGATTTTAATTATTCCTTTTACCAGTTTAATGAGGTTTAATTTTTCATATTCTCAAAGTCATATAAAGGAAGTTGATATTCAGCTCCAGCTTACTAGATTACCTGTTTTCCCCATTATGTCTTACAGGCACCACAGGTCACCTTCTGGATCATCCCATTCTGGTTCCCGTTCAAGTTCAAAAAAGAAATAATGTATTAAAATTTACATCTTAAAAAAAAGTCCAATATAATGCATGAAGCATATTTTTTAAGAAGTTGGTGTCTTACTTGGTCAGAAGTGCTAACTCTGCTAGTAGAGGTGCATGCCTTTCATTGCTTTTCAGAAAAATACAGCTGTGTTTATTTGTGAAGTTAAAAGTAAACAGTATTTTAAGCCATGATGTCCCAAAATAGATGCTTTGTTTGTCATTCATTATTTACATCCATTTGTTTTTTTAAGCTATAACATCTCAGCTATAACAAAGTACTTTGTTTTCTAATTTAAACTCTTGTTTTTCTCATCTCCAACTATGAGCATTATCTAGGCTTGTCTGGACTTTGGGCATGGAGGCAAGACTGTGGTAAAGTAGTTGGAAACAATCTGTTTATGTTAATCTGGGGAAAGGACTCGGCCTGTTTGTTAACCTGTTTCAAAGTGATTCTTACTAGAAAAAGTTTAACAGATTGTTAAACAGTTAACTAGAAACTTCTTTATTTTGAAATTCCCTGTTAAGGGTGCCTTAGAATCATTGTCTCTATCTAGTTTTACTTCTTGCACCACCAAGTTTAATACAGAAAAGTTTTGTGAATTGCAGAGGAGAAAGATATTAGTTTCTGCCTTTCTGACACAGTGATTTTGAACAAGAATGCCTAGCAGTTCATCTCTACTAATGTGGTTGATGAGAAAAACATATATAAGTGTTTAATGTTTTTAGAACCTTTGTGTGATACCTTTTAAAAAGTCAGTTATCACACAATAGGATAGACAAAATTAAATCCTAGTTAATGAATAAATTGAAGAAAGCTTTGGAATATATTTCTCTTTGGGTATAAGACCAACAGAGACAAGACATTGTGAATTTAAATGAACATTTGCTTTAAGGTGTTTAAACATTGCGCAAAATTTTCTCCTGAGTAACAAATGCTTATTTCCTCATGACATAAGCAGAAATAATTGCTACTATTCACTTGAAATTACTTATGGCTTAAAATACTTTCAAGATTTGTTTTATTTCTCAAAACCTGGTCATTTGAGCTCTATTTTGTCTTCTGGTTTTTAAAAAAAGGTTTCTCTTAACAGTATCTTCAGTGACAATGCAAGGTAAGTATATTAAGGGAAGTTGACAGATGTGCTTGGGAACTTTTTGTGCATGGAAATCAATACCCACATTTTTTGTTTTTGTTTTTTGTTTGTTTTTCCTTAACATTCATGTCTACTGCAACTGAAAATTAAAATGTTTTAAGGTACTTAGTAGACAGATAAAAACTACATTTGTTCTTTGTTTTAAAATGAGTGATTTTTCTCTTCAGTTTATCTAAAGATGAAAGCAAAATAGCATATGTAGAAATATTTTGATGATATTTTTACAGTGAACTTCCCCTGCTTTTTTTATGTCTTAAATTTTTTTTGCTACATTTACTGTAGGTTGCACAAGAACTTTTACTCTCTTGTAATTGTGCCTCAGACTTCTTGAAAGTCCACCTTCTAAATTGCCCAGATGATCTTCTAGATTCTACATGCTATTGTTGGTTTATTCTTGTGCTTTCTGTATTTAAAACTTTGACTGTACTAATAAGCAAATGCAAGGTTATAAACTTAGCTAATAGTAGTTTACAGACAATTTGAATGATTATGATTTTATTTGGTTTAAGCTGTACTAGTATATTTCATAAGGAAATGATGCTGTAGACAAATGTAAATAAAGCTTGTGAGTCAAGCATCAAGTGATGTTTGTTAGAAATAAATTAGAATTTTTAAGCTCTGATTTAACGTTCATTTTTAAACTATTTGCAGTCTGGTTTATTACTTTTGATTGTGCATTTTAGACTCCCTATGTTCACTTACCTTTATGTAAAGTCACCTTATTTTTATATATGAATGTTTGGTTTAAAACATGCCAAAGCCATAATCACTATAATCTTTGTCACTCAGCAATTTTTGACTGTTTTTAAACAGAGAGTACCCAAACTAGTTGAACACTCTGCACCAGAACATATTTTATTCCATGTGGCAAATAACATGTCATAGTGTGCTTCTTAGCAATTAACAAGTATCTTTTTTAACTGTTAAGTGTTCTTAATTTCTATTTAGAATCCTTTTATCTAAACAATATTGAATAGTTGGTATTGGCAACAGATTCCAAGTTCAGAGCAAGCTGGAAGCATAAAACTCTCTAGCACATATACCAAGGTAAAACTGAATTTTTTTTCTCACATCTTGATATTTGGCTTCCACAGCCAGTGCTGTTTTAATAGATGCTGGTAAGAAGGTATGAAATTTCTCTCTTCATCCCTAACAATTTTGACATAATTGTTAGATGTTTTGTTTTTTAATAGAAATAACTTGATAGCTTTCCTAAACTGGAAATAGTTTTATTTCTGGGAAACAATGGAGTTTTGTTTAAAGGCAGTTGAAGGTATGTAATACTGATTTCCTGGCTAATTCTTCCTGTCATCTTTACATACTATTGTATATCATCCCATGTTTTACAAACAGATTACAGTTTAAGGAAATTAAAATTTGCCCAAGGGAACCACAGGAGTGGCTTAATGGGGATTCATCCCCAAGTCTCATGGCAGATACCAGTATTACCTCTAGTAACAACCAAATAACCTGTTTGAGGAGATAAATGTTAAGTCAAATAGATTTTTTTAAAAATCTGATTTAGTAAGAACGTGTTAATTTTGGTCTTTTATAAGTAGGTGGATAAGTAGACATACTATTTTGAATATAATATTGTAAAGTAATTAACCTCCAATTAAAATAAATTAAAAAAACTTGATAGAAAAGTTGCAAAGGTTGAACAGAAAGTTCCCATGTGCTCCCACCCAGTCTCCACCATCATTAGCATATCACTCTGTGAGTTTGTCAAAGCTAAGAAACCAACATTGATATGTTACTGTTACTTACAATACAGGTTTTATTTGAATTTCAGTATTTTTCCATTACTCTAATCCAGGGTGCTACATTACACTTCCACTTGTTTCTCATATATCTCCAGTCTCCTCTGGTCTGACAGGTTGTCTTTCTTTCCTTGCCTTTGATGACTTAAGAGGAGTACTGGCTGGGTATCCTTTAGAATGTCCCTCATTCTGAGTTTGTCTGGTTTTTCTTGTGATTGGACTGAGTTTTTGAGTTTCAGAGCAGATACCACAGAAGAAAAGTGCCCTTCTTACAGAAATTGCCTGAAATCACCATCGTAGTTCAGTTTTTTCCCCTTAATCTACTCCATTCTTTGTCAGCAAGTCACTAAGTGTAGCTCACCTTCAGAGTAGGGATGGGGAGAATTAAATTCCACCCCTCTGTGGGAAAAGGCTGTCTACGCATATTTGAATTCACTTGTAGATTTGTCGCCTATTTATTTACACTTGTATGGACTTCTGCATATTTATTCTTTAAGTCATAGTTGAATGCTGTGTTATTTTCTGCTCAAACTTCCAACTTTGGCCATTGAGCGTCTTTTTCAGATTGACTCTTAACCTTTGACTTGCCTCCATTCTCTGGTAGATGATGGAGAAAGGGAAGGAAGGAAGAATTGTTGGAGAGGGAGGTTTATCATCAGGTAGTTGAAGGAATAAAATCTAGACCTTGGTGATGGTGATAGCTTTGACCTTAAGGAGGAACCTTGACAGTTAAATATAATATCAGTAAGAATGAATTCAGGTGGCATTAGAGCCAACACAGTTTTTTTTTTTCCCAGCCACATTGAACCACACGGATGCTTACAAGAGGGTGTTGTAGCATTGCACATGGTTAAAAGATGAACATGTGATAACTAATAGTTTGCAAATGCTTGTATTTAGCAAAGTAAACATACTAGCATAAGAAAATAACAATAACTGGTAAATTATACATAAGTGAATGATTAAAATATACCTAAGAAGAATGATGGTATATACATTATTCAACTGAATAAGACCTGGATTTGAAGCCAAAATGTATGTAGGACAACCCCTTTCACATAATCTCAATCTAGTGGGGAAATAGTCTTACTTATAGAAGCAATAAAGTCTCTGCTAAAGTGGGGAGAAAATCAGTCTTGTCTGAATGAAGAGGCAAACTCTTAAGGAATTGACTTGAGCAGTCTTGAAGGACAGGTTTGCTGATGAATAAGGTGAGCTAATTTGTGGAGCCTCAAGGTTTGGTTGTGTTCTAGGAGATCCAAAATACTTTGGTAGTTTAAAACCTTAGAAAAAGAAGGGACCGAGTAATAATGCTGTCAGAAATAAACTGCACCACATTGAAAAGTGCCTAAAAACAGTGATAATTAAAGACCTTAATCAGGCAGTCAGAACAAAGAGTTTTGTACCTACCCACAAACTGAAACATCTGTGACCTGTTCTCTGTGCCATTATCAGAGACTAAGTACCTCTGGCGCGAATGTAATATGAAGTGAATGGGTGTGATCCCAGTGGTGGATTTGGCAATGATAGTTCATTTCTGTCTGTACTCTTTCCCTGGAATCAGAGAGCCAGATTTGAATTTTTACTTCATGGAAGCTGTATGACATTGGACATTTTTATGACTAGTGTATGAGTATACAACAATTAACTGAATATTACTCCGTACCCGTGGCCTCAGATATTTTGTATGGTAATACTAAAGTGTTCCTACTCACCCCTTTCTATAGCACCAGATCCATTAAACTGCATACTATATGCCTTCTTTTTAAATGTCAAACGGTTTCAACATATCTAATTTCTACCCATGCAATCTGTCCATCAAAACTAGTATATTTCACATTGATAAACAACATTATCAGTAAGGTAGGGTGGAGAGTCCTCTTAGATTTCTCTTTTGCCTTCCCACCTCCAATAAATCTGATTTAACTTTGAATCAGAGAAGGCAGTGGCAGCCCACTCCAGGACTCTTTCCTGGAAAATCCCATGGATGGGGAAGCCTGGTGGGCTGCCGTCTATGGGGTCGCACAGAGTCGTACTCGGATGAAGCGACTTAGCAGCAGTAGCAGCGGCAGGCTGACATGGCGTATGCAGACGGTAAAGAATCCACCTTCAATGCAGGAGACCTGGGCTTGATCACTGGGTTGGGAAGATCATCTGGAGAAGGGAATGAAAATCCACTCCCAGTATTCTTGCTTGGAGAATCCCATGGACAGAGGAGCCTGGCAAGCTACAGTCCTTGGGATTCCAAAGAGTTGGGCACAACTGAGCGACCAGCACTCACTCACTACCTCTCTTACATATAGTAGAGGTCTTCCACAGTCTGCTAAATGATATTTAACCAAGTAGTTATCCTTTCAGTACTCAGAGTGGTTTTTAGCTGTTTATGTTCATATAATTTCCTTGTTTAAAAATTTTCCTATGGTTCTCAGGGTTAAACTAAAATCCTGTGACTACCACACCTTCCCTTTCCCCTGCCAGTTCCAGCAAACTGGGCACAAAGCCTATATAGCTATCCCCATGAGCTATGCTGAGTACTTGTGATAAATTTCCATCTATGTGCAAGTTTCCTATGCCCTGTACACATCTCATTACCATCCCTTTTTCACTTGATCTTCATGACTCAATTCAAAACACTCAGATGCTCTCCATGATTCCTGAGTTTCCATAGTTCAGGTGAATTTCTTGAAAGTCTTTTACCTAGTATTTCTAGCTCTTTCAGCATTCTATAGCTAGCACCCAGTGTTTGACAAGGGAATAAATATAAATATCTCATGTTTCTTAAAGAGTTTAGTCAGCTTTTTCCTCCAATACTTATTGAAGGAAATGCTTATTCTTTACTGGAAAACATTTGGTTGCAGGAGTTTTCTTTCTGAAGTTATGATAGCCAGTTGCCAAACTGGACTTTTTTTTTTTTTTCCAGTTTAATAGTTCCATTTCATCACAAGCTAAAAAGGTTTGCATTTACTCATCCAGCTGTATGTTTCAGTGTAGTATAGAATCTGTAGAAATTGCATGTAAACACTGTTGCCTTCAGTGTATGCCAACATAAAAGGGTTAAGTCACTCAGTTGGCTCCAACTCTTTGCAACCCCATGGATTGTAGCCTGCCAGGCTCCTTTGTCCGTGAAACTCTCCAGGCAAGAATACTGGAGTGGGTGGCCATTTCCTTCTCCAGAGGAACTTCCCAACCCAGGGTTTGAACCCAGGTCTCCTGCCTTACAGGCAGATTCTTTACCATCTAAGCCAGCAGAAAGCCCGGTAAAACACCAACTTCGGTTTATTGTAAACGGCTAAGAGAAGATTTCCATGGGGTTGTAAAGAGTTGGACACGACTGAGCAACTGAACTGAACTGAAGAGAAGATTGGAAACCAAGCCTTACTGGGACATGTTTTGAAATTTGTTTAGTTTCTTTTTATATTCCCAAGGACAAGCACAGAATTACTCTGATCCTGGGATGGCAGAGCCTGGTGGGCTGCCGTCTGTGGGGTTGCATAGAGTCGGACACAACTGAAGCAACTTAGCAGCAGCAGCAAGAGAATTTTAGTAAGCTCTTGGTTTATTCCTAACATGTCTCTGCAAAAATACCAACCTAAGCAAATTTGCTTATGAATTGGTAAATTGAATTCCTTTAGAATGTATAACTCTTGGAACTAAGTACATTGGAGTGTGTCATTTGCAAAGTAAGCAATGAGTTTAAAAATAAGCCTTTGTGTTTATTAAAATACTGTCATATATTTACTTAAAATTTTAGAACAGTAAACATAGACTACAATTGTATTTAATTGTATTTTTGAGGCCCTAAAAGCTTTTAATAGAAAATAGCATAAAATATTATTGATTGGTAACTACAACAGTGAAGTTCATTTTATTGGCAAAGATTTGGACATTTATTATAAGAAATGTAAATTAGGAGTTCTGAAGGAGATGAGCCCTGGGATTTCTTTGGAAGGAATGATGCTAAAGCTGAAGCTCCAGCACTTTGGCCACTTCATGCGAAGAGTTGACTCTTTGGAAAAGACTCTGATGCTGGGAGGGATTGGGGGCAGGAGGAGAAGGGGACGACCGAGGATGAGATGGCTGGATGGCATCACGGACTCAATGGACGTGAGTCTGAGTGAACTCCGGGAGATGGTGATGGACAGGGAGGCCTGGCGTGCTGCGATTCATGGGGTTGCAAAGAGTCAGACGCGACTGAACTGAAATTAGGAGTTATTTGCTCTTTAGTGAACTAAAGATCTGAAAAAACATGGAAGTGATGTGTATGACACAAATCTTACAAATTAGTAATTACATTAATCCTCTTAATGACATTATTACCTCTAGTTATTCAAATCTGCTGAAAATGTTGCCTTTTCAATGCTTAAATACTTCACATCAGAATTCTGAGCAGAAAAGATAAATCATCTTATTGTAATTTAGATTATGTGGCTATTAGATTTTAAGAATTTTAGTGTGATACTAGTGACCATGATCAGAGAAAGTTAAATATCTGCACCTTTGTAAATGGTTTGGTTGGAATTACAGAATTGCATTGCTGTATAATCACACTGTTCTTAATACATAAGAAACACTAAAGAGGAAAGGTTGCAAAGTATTCTCGTTAATTCTCTACCAGAAATGAAGACCCTGTAAGTACTTCTCAGGCTGCATAACCTGGTGCGGGCACCTGCATTACTAAAACCCTGCAATAGAAAGAAAAAATGCCAAGAGGATATTGGGAAATTTCATTTGTAATATTTTCCCCAAATTATGGAAATGAATCTAAAACACTTGATGTAAAATCCTTGAGTTTAAATGCTTCTCACAAAGCATTCCATATCAAGGTCTAAGCATAGATACAGAAATTTAAGCAGATCTATTCATAATCAAGTCGTTGAAAGCCTGTGATAAAGATGAAAAGCAGCCAGAGAAAAAGTCGTTTATAGAGAAATGATAAGGATGACAGCCAGTACTGTCTGAACAGTGAAAAACAGAAGATCATGCAGTATCTTTAAAGGTATTTTTAAAAATCGGCCTACTATTCTATATATACCCGTTCAAATGTATAAACTTTAACTTCTCCAAAGCGGAATCTCTAATACAAAAATTAGATTTTTTTTTTTAAGTCACTAAAAGATAGTTGTTTAAAGCAAATAGACTGTGAGACTTAGGTGCAAGTAAACAGCAGAAGTAGCTCAGGTCAAAAGAGGGGGAAATGGAAGCCATGGAGCCATTTGTAGGGTTATAAACAAAGTTGTACATATCTTGAAGGTACTTTGATAAGATGTATGCTATAAAAGCACCACCGAACCTAACCAGGAGTTACACATAATACACTTAAAAAGGGGAAAAAAGGAATCACAAATAGTGCAAAAGGAGGCAGAAAAAAGAAACGTGATGGAAAATGGTAGGTTTAAGCCCAACCACTGTTCAAATACCATATTAAAGGAGACTCTCACACTAGATAAATGGGGCAAGACACATATGCTCTTAAATCTATTGTGAACATAAAGATACAAATAGGTTGGAAGTGAAAGGGTGGGAATACTATAGTTGTAGTAAAAACAGGAAAGAATAGGAATAAATCACGTAAGTCAAAAGCATAATCAATCATAAGCGTTTATGCATGTAAAAGTTGAAAACATGAAGCAAAACTTGATAGAACTGTATGGCAAAAATGGGGAGATCAGTCAACTTGACCTAATTGACACAGGACTCACTAGCAACAAAAAACACTCTTCAAATACACTTGGGGAGTTTAAGTATGTGTGCTCTATTTGATGCTGTTTACATGAAGCTCAGTTCAGTTTGGTCACTCAGTCGTGTCTGACTCCTTGCAACCCCATGGACTGCAGCACTCCAAGCTTCCCTGTCCATCACCAACTCCCTGAGCTTGCTTAAACTTCTCTGTCAAGTCTGTGATGCCATTCAACCATATCATCTGTTGTCCCCTTCTGCTTTCAGTCTTGCCCAGCATCAGGGTCTTTCCGCAATGAGTCAGTTCTTTGCATCAGATGGCCAAAGTCCTGGAGTTTCAGCAAGTCTTTCCAATGAATATTCAGGACTGATTTTCGTTAGGATTGACTGGTTTGATTCTGCAGTCCAAGGGACTCAAGAGTCTTCAACACCACGGTTCAAAAACATCAATTCATCAGCACTCAGCTTTATAGTCCAGCTCACATCCATACATTACTACTGGAGAAACCATAGCTTTGACTGGCAGGCCTTTGTTGGCAAAATGTCTGCTTTTTAATATACTGTTTAGGTTTGTCATATGTTTCTTCCAAGGAGCAAGCATCTTTTAATGGCTGCAGTCACCATCTGTAGTGATTTTGGAGCCCAAGAAAATAAAGTCTGTCATGGTTGCCATTGTTTCCCCTTCTATTTGCCATGAACTGATGGAACCAGATGCCATGATCTTTCTTGAATGTTGAGTTTTAAGCCAGCTTTTTCACTCCTCTTTCACTTTAATCAAGAGGCTCTTGAGTACTCTTCTCTTTCTGCCATAAGGGTGGTGTCTGCATATCTCAGGTTATTGATATTTCTCCTGGCAATCTTGATTCCAGGTTGTGCTTCATCTAGTCTGCCATTTCACAGGATGTATTTTGCATATAAGTTAAATAAGCAGGGCGACTATACAGCCTTGATGTACTCCTTTCCCAATTTGAAACCAGTCTGTTTTTCCATGTCTGGTTCTAACTATTGCTCCTTGACCTGCATACAGATTTCTCAGGAGGCAGATCAAGTGGTCTGGTATTCCCATCTCTTGAAGAATTTTCCTCAGGTTGTTGTGATCCACAGAGTCAAAGGCTTTGGAGTAGTCAGTAAAGCAGAAGTGGAAGTTTTTTTGGAACTCTTGCTTTTTCTTTGATCCAACAGATCTTGGCAATTTAATCTCTGGGTCCTCTGCCTTTTCTAAATCCAGCTTGAAAATCCAAGTTTTCAGTTCACATACTGCTGAAGGCTAGCTTAGAGAATTTTGAGCATTAGTTTGCTAGCATATGGGATAAGCGCAATTGTGCAGTAGTTTGAACTGCACAATTGGATTGGAATGGGATTGGAATGAAAACTGACCTTTTCCAGTCCAGTGGCCACTGCTGAGTTTTCCAAATTTGCTGGCATATTGAGTGCAGCATTTTCACAGCATCTTCTTTTAGGATTTGAAATAGCTCAGCTGGAATTCCATCACCATCACTAGCTTTGTTCATGGTGATGCTTCCTACGGCCCACTTGACTTTGCATTCCAGGATGTCTGGCTCTAGGTGAGTGATCACACCATTGTGGTTATCTGGGTCATTAAGATCTTTTCTGTATAGTTCTTATGTGTATTCTTGCCACATCTTCTTAATTATCTTCTGCTTCTGTTAGATCCACACCATTTCTGTCCTTTATTGTGCCCATCTTTGCTTGGAATGTTTCCTTGGTATGTCTGATTTTCTTGAAGAGATCTCTAGTCTTTCCCAATCTATTGGTTTCCTCTATTTCTTTGCACTGATCACTGAGGTAGGCTTTCTTATCTCTCCTTGCTATTTGGAACTCTGCATTTAGATAGGTATATCTTTCCTTTTCTCCTTTGCCTTTCCTTCTCTTTTCTCAGTTATTTGTAAGGCCTCCTCACGCAACCATTTTGCCTTTTTGCATTTCTTTTTCTTGGGGATTGTTTTGATCACGGCCTCCTATACAATGTTACAAACCCCATCCACAGTTCTTCAGGCACTCTGTCAGATCTAATCCTTTGAATCTATTTGTCACTTCCACTGTATAATTGTAATGGATTTGATTTAGGTCATTTAATGGTCTAGTGGTTTTCCCTACTTTCTTCAATTTAAGTCTGAATTTTGCAATAAAGAGTTCGTGATCTAAGCCCGTCAAAACTATTCACCTAGAAATATAAGTAACTTAGTGGAATAAAGTAAGAGATTACAGAAAAGAATACACCCTTATATATCTTTTGGGGAATAATTTTATATATATAGAAAACTTGCCAAGATAATCAGTTTCTGTACCCTTAATATTTGGCATAATTTGCAAGAATACAAGAAACCAAATATTCACACGTTACTGTTAACTCCAGATATCCTTTAATTTCCACCAGTTTACCAGGTTTTCTACAGAATACCTGAGCACCAGAGTACTTTTCTGGTGTCCTGTAGAATGATCTTCATTTGGGGTTTATCTGAAACTTTCTTTTCATGATTAGACTGGGGTTGTGGAGTTTGGAATGGTTACTGTAGGAGTGAAGTGACTTCCTCATCACATATCAAGAGATGTATCCACATGACATTACCGGAGATGTTAACCATCACTTTGTTAAGACAGGGTTTGCCAGATTTCTCCGTCATAAAGGTACTACTATTTTCTTTTTAATACTGTGTTATTTGGAAGCACAGGCATATGTTGGAGATAACTGCCGGTTCAATTCCAGACCACCACAGTAAAGTAGGTATCACAGTAAAGCGATTCACACAAACTTACTGGCTTGCTAGTGCATATAAAAGTTATGTTTACCCTATACCAAAGTCTATTAAGTGTGTGATATTATCTCTAAAACGACAATATACATACCTTAAGTCTAAAATACTTTTATTTTTTAAAATACCATTTTCTGATGGTGCAGGATTGCCTCCAATCTTCTATCTAAAAATGCAGTATCTGAAACTCAAAGCACAATAAATGCCTGAAAGTCATGAAATCAAGCATACTCTCAATAAGGGGGACTATGTCTCAGTTCCTGGAGAGGGGAGTATCTACATATATTAAGCAGGTTTGCCTCTTTTTTACTCATTTATATCAGTATGGACCTGTGTATATTTACATTTGGATTATATTCCGGATTCCATTATATATTTTATTGGTCAAATTGTTCCAGTTAGCCATTGGAAACTGTTTTACGTTGACTCCTGTGTTTCTTTGACATATCACCATCCTTTTGTCTTTTGAGCAGTCTGAGTTTTGATAATACAGATGCTGTAGGCTCATCATTTCCCTGCCTCAGCCGTCCGTCAGTCATTTCTCCAAGGAGCTCTGGTGGTTCTTATTGAAGAATGATATTTAGAAAGCAAGACCTAGATTCTAGGCTATATAGAAATTTAGTATATGATAAAATGGTATTTAAGAGAAGAATTATGATTTACTTAATAAATAGTGCTAGTTAGCCATATAATTATCAAAAAAAGTTAAACTTCCACTTTATTTGCTAAAAAGTAAAAATTTAAATCTATTTGATTAAACATGATTATTAAAGCAGTATTTTCCAAAATGTAACAAGTATAGAAATTAAGGAGAAACTTTAACTTTCTTAAGCAATAATCCTAAAAATCATAAAGGGAAAGATAAACATTTTACAGAACAAATTTTCTACATATGGTAATAAACATGACAAAAACAAGCAAAATGATAGGGTAGGAAAATGAGAAACAGGTAGTGGATATCTAAATATCCAAAGAGCTCCTGCAAATTAATAGCATAATGATAATCCAATGGGCAGTGCACAAAAATCAACAAGGAAGTTAATAGACATGGGAAAATGGATTTAACTTTACTAGTTAGGGAGATCCAAACTAAGAGTAAAATATATTTTACTCATTGTAATTCAGAGCTGGCAAACAGAGCAGCAGGAACC
The DNA here is from genome assembly GCF_016772045.2 of Ovis aries. Lineage (NCBI taxonomy): Eukaryota > Metazoa > Chordata > Mammalia > Artiodactyla > Bovidae > Ovis > Ovis aries. Next base: position 46,803,062 of record NC_056054.1, on the reverse strand, counting down.
CATGTATTGTAAGTGAACATATCTTTATATGAGCATAAAGAAAACTCTGAAGTCATATACCACAACCTGTTCATATTGGTTAATTTGGAAGTGAAAATAAGGACAGGTGTAGAAAATATCAACATTTAAAAATACATGGGCTTCCCTGGTGACCCAGTGGTAAAGAATCCACCAATGCAGGAGACACAGGTTTAATCTCTGATCCAGGAAGATCCCACACGCTAAGCCCGTGCACCACAGCTACTGTGCCTGTGCTCTAGAGCCTGGGGCCCAGGCCCTGCAACTACTGAAGCTCGCACGCTCTAGAGCCTGAATGCCACAAGAGAAGCCACCACAGTGAGAAGCCCGCACACAGCAACAAAGACAGCACAGCTAAATCATTTGTTTAAAATAAAATTTAAGCTATTTAAATTTGGCTTATTTTGTCACAATAAAATTTAAAATGATAAAACCAAGAAAAAATAAAAACAATAGCAGTAGATTAGGTAAATGATGACAGTGACCCGAACCAAGATAGTAGCTGTGGAGATGGATACAGTGAATGAATATTTTGGAAATAGAATTAATATTACTGGATAATGGATTGGAAAAGAGAAACAATGGAAAAGGAAGAGTTAAGGATGGCCATTTGATTTCTGGCTTGTTTGTGGACGGCACTATTATACATTGCAATAGAGAAGACAGGTATAACCAGGAATGGGAAAGAAAATTTGAAGTTCCATTTGAACATACTGTGGTGTTATTGGGTTATCCAGATGGGATGACAGTCAGTTGGGTAAATGAGGCTAGAATTCCAGGGGAAGTATAGGCTGTGGATACAAATTTGGGATGTATCAATCCTCTCCTAAGGATTTATCATGATAAAAATAAGCCCCACAAATGTACACACCAATAAATATAAAAATGTAATTGCTGCTAATAAAAAATTATAACCTAAACATTCAGAAAAATTATGCTCCAAACATTCAAGAAAAAAAAGTTAGATTGTTCCTGGTATTTAAGACTATAAAGAATTTCTATATATAATGACCAAAAGAGATAATCACATTTGTTAGATGTTCAAAAGACAAGAAAAAGCTGTAGGAGTACTTCCAGTAACAATGAGAGGGTAAAGAAATCACAAGAGTTTTTCTATTTTAATTTAGAAGGTTTATAGTCAAGATTAAATAGGTTTAATGTATGATACTCTGTATGTGGTGTGAGATAAGGATTGTGTTCATTTTTATTTGCATATAGGTATCCAGTTTTCCCAGCACCATTTCTGAAGACTTTACTGAATTACTTAAACACTTTGCTGAAAACTGAATTTGCATTTATGTATGTATGTGTGTATACATATCTTTGTATCTATATCTCTGTATATTTATATATCTATATAAACATTGTATAGATATATAACTACATATTTATATAAAGTGGGCTTCCCAGATGGAGCTAGTGGTAAAGAAGCCACCTACCAGTGCAGGAGACACAAGAGCCGAGGGTTCCATCCCTGGGTTGGGAAGATTCCCTGGAAAAGGAAATAGCAACCCGCTCCAGTGTTCTTGCTTAGAAAATTCCATGGACAGAGGAGCCTGTTGAGTTATCATGGGGTTGCACAGAGTTGGACACGACTGAGCTCGCACACACACATCTATTCCATTGAACTGCATGTATATCATGCCAGTATCACTGTCTGGCAGATAACAATTATAAAGTCTGGTTAAAAGATTTAAAACAACTATTTAAATTTATTGGAAAGCATTCAAAAGCACACAGAACTGAGAAAAAATTAATCTCAAAAACTGCAACTGACAGGGGTAAGAATTAAGACTTCTGGCATTTTGGACTGAGGTGATACCCAATCCTCATGACTATCTCATAGGAAACAGTGGTAGAGAAATTGCCCTCATTGGCAAAAAGTGCAAGAGATGGGAGTTCAAGTTGAGAAAAACCACTGCAGATTTAAATAGGAAATTCATACAATGAGAACCACAGAAAGAGTGAACTGGAACTTCTGCCCAAATCTACATTTGACAGCCAAACTATATGCGAATGACAGAATCGCCCTGGAACCTAATTTTAAAAAGCAAGCTGAAGCTTCACAGGCTTGAGATACCAAGGCACAGCCCCAAACTGACAGAACAGCTAGAAATCAGACGAGACCCCCTATAAGCAAATAAACCAGACAGAATGATCCCCATCACTGAACAACCAACAAATCATATGGGTATGTTGTTCAGCTGGTAAGTCATGTCTAGCTCTTTGTGATTCCATGGATTGTAGCATGCTAGTCTCCTCTGTCCTTTGCTCTCTCCCAAAGTTTGCTCAAATTCATGTCCACTGAGGCAGTGATGCCATCTAACCATCTCATCCTCTGCGCCTCAGTCTTTCCCAGCATCAGGGTATTTTCCAATGAGTCGGCTCTTTGCATTAGATAGGATAGATCAATTCACAAGAAACCAGGCTTAAAGAGCAGTCATGAAGAGACAAGAGATAACAGTAGCTGCCTATCAGAAGAGAAAATGTTAGCATTTTGAATCCAGGCACATTAACTGCCAAAAGGACCACCCCATCACCACCAAATCAGTAATCTTCAGAAGAAAAATGAAATCCACAGTCACTACAGTATATGAACTTTAATGTCCAGTTTTCAGTTAAAAATTACTAGGCACATAATGAAACAGAAAAGTTTGGAAAAGAGGCAGTCAATAAAAAGGACTTAGGGTATCCAGATAATTTTGTTGAACTACTAATTATATTGATTAATGTTTGAGAGCTACATCTACCTTGTGTTCTGAGATAAATCTTATTTGATCCTGAATACACATTTTTCCACTTTTTATTTAAAACTATACATTGTTTCTAAAATTGGGTTTCTTGATTTGCATGACAAATCACAAAAGCCACTGAGTTTAGCATTCTTTGTTACTTTGGGTAGGAAAGAGTTCCCATTAAAATATAAACTCCATAAATGTCGAAACTTTTGTTTTTCTTGTGTCCTTGACGACTGTATGGTGTCTGACATAGAGTGGGTGCTCACTATTTATTTTTGGGTGCACCACGCAGCATGTGAGATCTTAGTTCCCCCACCAAAAATTGAACCTCCATCCCCTGCATTGGAAGCAAGGAGTCTTAACTACTAGACTGGCAGACAAATCTCAATATTTATTGAATAAATGACTTGAAAATATCCTGAAATTAGTAGTTGGCTCTATAGAGTAAGAACTGCAGATATCTTCAGGTAATCAAGGGGTTGATTGTGTGAAACTATTTATTAGTTTTTCCAGTTCAGTTAGTCATGTCTGACTCTTTGCTATCCCATGGACTGCAACACACCAGGCTTCCTTGTCCATCACCAACTTGTTCCCTTCTCCTGCCTTCAATCTTTCCCAGCATCAGGATCTTTTCCAGTGAGTCAGTTCTTTGCATCAGATGGACAAAGTATTAGAGCTTCAGCTTCAGCATCAGTCCTCCCAGTGACTATTCAGTGATTTAATTTTTTTAAATTTATGTCTATTTTAAGATTTCCTAATAGAAGTTCAGTAGAAGTATATACAATAAATTCATCAGCACTTGCTAAGTACTAACATATGTCATGAATTTTAAGATGTAAGATACAATAGGGTATTTAAATTTATGGACTAAAATCACTCCTAGGCATAATATCAGTTAAAAATACATAATGGGTGAATACACGCTTTAAAATCTTTTTTAAAGTTTTTGAATATGTGGTCCTTCAGTTACCTTACTCTATAACTTTAATCCTCACTGGAATATTGATTAAACAGAAACTCAAAGAAAGACAGAATACAATAGTTATGTATTAATGAGTTAGGCCCCTATGAAAAGTATCAGAGGTCCCTAAGCAAAGCTTGTATTGTTAGAAATTATATGGCATGTTATTAACCTTTGGGTCACTAGAGGGCGGTGATGTTTCAGGCCAACACAATTCAGACTATTTCTGTTCTGACACCAAGAAGTGTGGATCTGGAGTCATTCTGTGCCTGCATTCTATAGTGACACCTCAGATCCTCCAAATTACTTGTTTTCAAGGTGAACAGCTACAAAACAAACAATTTAGGATAAGATGAAGCAATCTACACAGAAAGGAGTAAATTGTTATACAAAAATTCTGAAATGTAATACATTTAAGGCATTGGTGGAGGTGTTAGAGGCTAACTAACTGTTTGATACTATATGCGCTTATACTTTTAACTTTTATATAGTCTAACGTGTACTGCAGTAACGGTAAAAAAAAAGTTTCAAAGAGGTCAAATATAAAACAATTTTTGATGTCACTGTATATTGGCTTTGGGTGGTTTTTTTTGATGTATAAATCATGGAAAGGTCTTAAATTTTAAAATAAATATACAGTTACACTAGAGTTTTATTGCTATAACATTAAATTTTGATATGTACTTTCAATCCAATGCTTTGGATAAAACTTGTATCTGAGAATACCATTGAATATTATTTTACTTTTCAAATGACACTTTAGAAAAACATTTTCACAAATACGAGTTTGAGACTAATTAAAACTAATAAAAGCTTGGGGGAAGATTTAAAAAATGAACTACTTCTCTATTCCGTCTTAGTTCTCATTAGACACATGGCATTACAAATAAATTTCAAAAAAGTAAAAGAAAAAACTAAAAAAATGAAACTAGTGATGTGATTAATGCATGTTGTTAAAATAGAGTTTACATTTCATTTTTGCTTTTTCTCCTTTAAAAACTATATAGCCCTATAATGATTATTTTTTTCAGACTCTCATACAGACTCAAAACAACAGCATAGAAAGAATGCAAGGGAATATACTCCATTCTCATATCCTACCACTGTTTTACATCCAATAAGGAGATCACCTATGCTGGAAAAGACAAACTGAACTGACCCAGTCTTGCTCTGAAAGTCTGAGTAATGGTCTTCATAGGGCTGAGTAAATGGGCTTCCCAACTGGCTCAGCGGTAAAGAATCCGCCTGTGATACAGAAAATGCAGGAGATGCCACGGGGTCCATCCCTGGAACAGGAAGCTCCCCTGGAGGAGGGCATGGCAACCCGCTGCAGTATTCTTGCCTGGAGAATCCCATGGACTGAGGAGCCTCACAGGTTACAGCGCATAGGGTCGCACAGAGTCGGACACGATGGAAACGACTGAGCTGAATGATTAGGTCTAATTTCTTAAATATGAGGAAAAATGAAGTTCAAAAATAATTTTTAAAATCTTTCCATTTCCCCGACAAGATGAAAAGGCAGAAAAACTAGACTCTCCCTAGATTTGAGAACTGCTGGTCTTATCACCTGTTGAGAGTGGTTATGGTATCTATGTAAAGAATACTGTGCTTCAGATAAGAAGTTGGAGACTGGAGAATTGCTGAAAGACTTGGGCACATCCTTTAACTTCAGGAGCCTCAGTTACCTCACCTTAAAGGGGGAGTAATAACAATACTTGGAGGATGTCTGGAAAAAAATGGGGAAATGGTTGTGAAACATAAAATATTGGCTTAATAAAAGATGTTACTAAGCGATTATGTGCATTTTCACTAAATGTGAAGACCTTCATAACATCTAAATGCAGTTTTTAGTCCTAATTGCATAAGAATGGTCCAGGGTGGAGAAAGATGGCTTTGTAAGAGTTTGCCTTGTTTCTCTGCCCTACCTCCCCCCACTCAAGCAGGCTAACAGCCTTTGATTTCAATATTTCAGATGTGCTGAGACAGTGAAATAGTGAGTGCCAGCCACCTGCCTCTAGCCCCGTTTGCCTTAGCTAACTTAAAAATATTTTTAATTAATTAATATATATATTTAATGTTAAGGAAGAAGAATTTAGGCGGGTGAAGGAAGGAGTTGGTAGTTGGGATTTCTTTATTTTTGAATCCGACAGTCCTGATTTTGTCTTCCTGTACCTATTCCCTTAAATCTTATGGCACTGTTGGTTTTACAGTTTCAGTGCGCCCCTGGGGACAGAGCAACCTGGCCTGCTTAAGATCATGCTAGAGTCTCAAAGCAGAAAGGGAAAAATGTTCACGCTCATCTACGAATCAGGAGTGTGGTTTGCCTAGATTGCTCAGGGTCAGGTAGGTAAGATACACTTGCCAGGGTTACAAAAGAGCGTCAGGAGGAAGATCCGGTCCTTGCGCGAGCCTCGGTGGATGGAGAAGGAGGAAGGCGGGCACCTTGGCAACTTGTCTGAGGTGGGGTAGCCGAGGGAGACCTTTTAGTCCTAGCCTCTCCACGAACTCTCCTCTGGCAGAGAACCTGAGGAGGCGCGGGGCCGCGCGGGGCAGCCTGGCTGGGCAGCCGGTCCCGGCAGGAGCTGGGGCATTTCGAGAGGAGTCTTCTGGGGGCGGAAGGATGTTCGGAGCCCAGGCGGCCAAAGCAGTGATCAAGCCGCAGCAAAAAAATGAGAGAGAGAGAGGGAAAGAGAGAGGGAGGGAGGCTCTCGGCTGCTTCTGCATCCTCCTCCCACTGCACTTTGGCCCACGCCCACGGGCGCCCCGCCCCCCCTCGGGCTTATAGCAGGCGCCGGGCACCTCCGGACGCCTGGGAGCCGACGGCGCGGCTGCCTGCTTGGCCCAGGAGCCCCGGCGCCGCCGCCTTAGTGGCGAAGTGAGGCGGCGGCTGCGCCCCGCATCATGGAGGGCAGCCTAGCCGCGACCCCAGCCCCAGCCCCGGTCGCCACCGACAGCCGCCGCCTCCCGCGCCGGGTCTGCCGGCCCTCGTCGCTGTTCTCAAGCTGCCGTCCCTTCCTCACCTCCAAGGCAATATGAAGGCGACCCGGGACCACGCGAGCGCCCCTTTCTGTACGCGCTTCAACCACTCCGACCCGGGCATCTGGGCGGCCGAGCGCGCCGTTGAGGCGCCGAACAACCTCACGCTGCCCCAGGAACCCAGCGAGGACTGCGGCTCGGTGTCCGTAGCCTTTTCGATGACCATGATGATCACCGGGTTCGTGGGCAACGCGCTGGCCATAACGCTCGTGTCGAAGAGCTACAGGCGCCGGGAGGGCAAGCGCAAGAAGTCGTTCCTGCTGTGCATCGGCTGGCTGGCGCTCACCGACATGGTCGGGCAGCTGCTCACCAGCCCGGTGGTCATCGTCCTCTACCTGTCCCACCAGCGCTGGGAGCAGCTCGACCCGTCGGGGAGGTTGTGCACTTTCTTCGGCCTGACCATGACCGTCTTTGGGCTCTCCTCGCTCTTCATTGCCAGCGCCATGGCCGTCGAGCGGGCTCTGGCCACCCGGGCGCCGCACTGGTACTCAAGCCACATGAAGACCAGCGTCACCCGCGCCGTGCTGCTAGGCGTATGGCTGGCGGTGCTCGCCTTCGCCCTGTTGCCGGTGCTGGGCGTAGGTCAGTATACTATCCAGTGGCCCGGGACTTGGTGCTTCATTAGCACTGGGCCTGGGGGCAACGGGACTAACTCCCGGCAAAATTGGGGCAACGTTTTCTTCGCTTCTGCTTTTGCCATCCTGGGGCTCTCGGCGCTGGTGGTCACCTTCGCCTGCAACCTGGCCACCATTAAGGCCCTGGTGTCCCGCTGCAGGGCCAAGGCCACGGCGTCGCAGTCCAGCGCCCAATGGGGCCGAATCACGACAGAGACAGCCATCCAGCTCATGGGGATCATGTGCGTGCTGTCGGTCTGCTGGTCGCCGTTGCTGGTAGGTAGTTCCCTGGCTTGGGGAGTTCCAGGTGGGCGCGTGCGCGCCGGCGGGCAGTGAAGACTGGAAAGTGACAGCACCTGCAGGGGCGTGTCTGCAAGCAGAGAACTTTGGAGAGGGCTCTACCTGCGCTGTCTTGGTCTCGGCTTCAGAGCATAGCTCCTCATTTACTTGCTGAGCATCTTCCAAGTGCTAGGCACCGCATTAGGCTCTGGCTGTGCACGCCTGGAGACCCCAGGGGTGCTCACATTCTAATCGGAGAGAGTAAGAAGATACCAGGTGTTAGTTCACTGCTGGTGCAGAAACTGGTTTCTCCCAGGAGTACTAGGAGCTGAATAGAATGGCGATGACAACTCTAGCCGCGTACTCTGGGTTTTCTCCTTATTTCAAATACCTCTCGCCCGTTGGGTCGATTGATTTTCACTCTGCAGTAGTACTTTACCGGCGCCCCACCCCCAGCCCCCACCCCGCGACAGGCACAGCCTCTGAGCTAGTGCGCGCCCTCCCGGAGCAGCCGCAGCTCGCTTTGCTAGCAGGCAGACGCGAGGCAGGAGAGTGGAGGGGCGTCTCGCCCTTGGCCAGCCTCAGTCCTTTGAAATTGCACTGCGCCCTCTAGGAAGTGCCAGAACTCACGGTCATCCCGTGGGCCCCGAGGCCTACTAACTCCCTCGTATCAGCCTTTGCTTGTCCTTGTGGTCACTGCACGGGGCTGATGGCAAGGCCCTTCGTAGAGGTTTCTGCACTTACCAGCTCCTCGGGGGGCCCACAGCCCGGGAGCAAGTGATATTTCCATATGCTGCTTGTCTAACACCCGCTCTTAATCTTACTTTCCAGGTTTTCCTCTGCGGTCCTTTTAGCTCGACATTTGGTGTAAGTGCTATTACTAATTCCTGATGAATGGTTACTTTTTTAGGCCCCCAGCAACCTGGCTCAGTAAATATTACTGCAAGAGCGACCTGGTCACTGTGACAGGGTTACAACAGATGACATATCGGACCTAGAAATTTATTAGACAGTTGTGAAAAACTCCTGGAATCCATGGCACAGTTTTCAGAAACCACCCACGTATAGGTTTTTTTTTTTTTTTTCCTTGTGTAAGTTTTTATCTGTATCTTGGGGCTTGTGGAATCTTAGTTCTGCCACCAGGGATCCAACCGGTGTCTCCTGCATTGGGAGCTTGGAATCTTTATGGCAGGACCATGAAGTCCGGAGCTTTTCTTTTTTTAATTGTGATAGAATACACATAACATGAAATTTCCCACTAGTTTAAGTGTGCAGTTAAGTTATATTAAGTACATTAACATTGTAGTACACCATGTACAATTTAAAAATCTTTGTACTTTTTAACAGAACCGTGGTTCCTTTTCTCCTCTCACCCCACCCCACCCCCACCACTCCTGCATTTGACAACACCAATATTCCAGAATACTCTTGTTTCATTGTGTAGTATATTTAGAGCAGGAGTCTTGGCTTGGAATGGATCATAGGTGGTGACAAGGAGAGTTATGTTGGGACCTCATAGCCCACAAATCGCTGTAAGGTCTCAGTTCTGCATTCCAGAAGCTAGAAGTCAGGCTGATGTCATCACCGTGGCTTATCAAAGCCAGCACCAATTTTAGACATATTTACTTCTACTGTGTGTAGGTAGCCAAATAGAAGAAAAAAAGAATTCTAAATAATAAGCAGTTTACTATAAATGTAGCTTTAAAGGCAAACAGAATATTTGAATTTCTCACAACAGTCATTTGAGTCCCACATATTTGAGTTCTATCACACTCTTTATATATGTGCTCTATATATCCAAGGGAAAAGGTAAATCATATGAATAAAATACTTACTCATACAGTTAACCAGACGTATAGTTGTTGCTTTCTTTTTAAGTAGGAGAGAAAATAAGCAGTGTGTTTTTTATTTCAAAACTAGGCTTCTAATATGACGGGCACAGTGGCCTTATGAAGACTTTTGATCAGTTCTGAAAACTGAAGCCTAGGATGACCAGACTCACTCTTAAGAAACTTTGTATTTGGAATTCATCCTAATTTCAATTAATATTTGCATATAAACTTCATTGGTTTGGAGTATTTTATCAAAGTTTATTGGGTCAGTTCTCATAAAAACATTAAACAAATTCAACATGTGATCATATCAAAGAGAAGAAATTTGTGGTTCTCAAAATGGGTATTTTTTGAGCTAAAGGAATTACTCTGTCTTCTGTTTTGTGTACCACTGAAGTTAAATCTCCAAATATCTTCAGAAAGATCTGCAGTACAAAGTTGGAATTATTTCAAAGGAAAGAAAATGACAAAACTGCTCTCTTAATAGGTTAGGGAATTATAAGAATGAAAACACTAGAATTTAGTGAACTGAATTTTTAGTGTATTAATGCTGAAGTGAGAGGGTTTTTTTTTAATGTTTTTCCTAATTATAAAATATAGATTCCCTGTTAGCTTTAAAAAAAAAAATGGGCACAGGATACTAATTTAATTATCCAAAATTCTTACTTAAAAGGACTCTGAGTGTATCTTATCTTGGAGGACTAATGTGATGATAATAATGTTCAGTTGTCACTGCTGAAAAACTTAGCAGAGAATAGATACCATAATAAGAAAACATCCCAACTGCTGCAAATTCCTGCTGTGTAAATAGGAGCCATTGCTCAGTTTATCTGGTTTAAATAGAGGTTTATCTATGGTGCAAACAAAAGCTTTTAAACTTTTTCCTCCAGAAGCTATACAATAAAAAATCTGAAATTAAGTGAGAATACAGTGGGAAGTAGTGTCACCATTGATAGATGACCTACACTTCTTAGTCAATATAAAGCATCAAATTCTGTTGAAATCAGTCAATTGGCTCAGCAATACAATCTGTTTGACTTATTATCATTAGATTTTTTATGGACTACAATCACCAAATAGTCCAGTTGTTTGACATGATAGCCAAGTTTCCAGTAGCAGGAATAACCTGAGGCTGTTGTTCAGAGGAAGCCCTGACGGCAGTTTGTACTTTTGTACATCTGGCACTCCTCAAACAGGTACAACAGCTACAATACTAAAGCCCTAAGTGACTAATACTGTAGCCATCTTAAAAATAGTAGACGAAAAGCTATCTACACTGTGAAGAGAGATAATGAGCAACAGAGTTTCTCATCTACAACTTGGAAACTGTATAAAAGCAGCCTTAGGAACTTTGCCTTTAATCTTGAACCAGCAAATTCCCTGCTCAATAGCCACAGATGTGGGCAGAGAATGCTTTGACTCAAGGAGATATTTTGCAACATAGATGTAGTGTTTTTTAAGTTTGAGGAATCACTGACATTTTTTGACATAGAAAATTTGCCTTAAATGCACTGCATGTGAAAAATAGATGCAATAGGTTATTTTACAGAAGTAATGGTGTTTTATAGTGTTATAAAAGTAACAGTAAAGAATATTAGAACCAGATTTCTAATTCAAGATATTTGACTCTGAATTTATTTTTAGTCTTTTTTCTGTTGTATTGATTTGTTTGTTTGACTTAGCTAAAAGCCAGCAGTTCTAGTGCTAATCATAGTACTGGGGAAATTATATATCCTCTTAAAATGCAAAAGTAGAGCTAATAGATATCTAAGGTCTTTTCCCATGTGTGATGCTCAGTTTCTCTTATTTGGGAGAATCATGGTTTAATGACCCAGAATGAGAAATTTGAGAAGGAGACTGCTTGGTCAATTGTACTTTTGTAAGAATGGGGTTTTCTAGTAGTCATGTATGGATGTGAGAGTTGGACTATAAAGAAAGGGGGCAGTGCCAAAGAATTGATACTTTTGAACTGTGGTGTTGGAGAAGACTCTTGAGAGTCCCTTGGACTGCAAGGAGATCCCACCGGTCAATGCTAAAGGAAATCAGTCCTGAATATTCATTGGAAGGACTGAGGCTGAAGCTGAAACTCCAATACTTTGGCCACCTGATGAGAACTGACTCATTGGAAAAGACCCTGATGCTGGGAAAGATTGAAGGCAGGAAGAGAAGGGGACAACAGAGGATGAGATAGGTGGCATCACTGACTCAATGGACATGAGTTTGAGCTAGCTCCAGGAGTTGGTGAAGGACAGGGAAGCCTGGCGTGCTGCAGTCCATGGGGTCACAAAGAATCAAACACGATTGAGTGACTGCACTGAAGTGAAGAGTGAGGGCTTCTGAGTGACTTGGGCTTTTGGACACTGTACGTAAAGAGATGGCAGGTTATCTAAGTGATATATCCAGAAGCAAACATAACTTGAAGATTAATGAGATAAATCAGGGCTTAAAATGTAGGTTTTTGTATCTTGAGTTTGTTAAAGAGAGCCAGGAATTAAACAAATTCTTAAGCTATCTTATTTGAAGACATTCAGATGGTCTAGAATTGTAGCATACGTGTGACTCACTGGACTTCCTCCTTTGAAAAAGCTGTAAAGGTCAATAACTCAATTATGAAAGTTTCCATAGGATCATTTTTCTGGGAATTACACTCAGGAATATGCACTACAGGCATTTGTAACGGAGGATGATCGATGATTTGTCTGGGGAAGCTGAGAGGTGGTAGTGAGAGGTACTGGGTGTCATGTTCGATTTTCAGTCCTTGCCTTGCAGAGCTAGAAAGCAGGGAGAGAAGTTCTCCTTCAAACTCCTCACATATGGGTAGCACGTTTATAGTCCACCAGGGTTCTACATGCACCTCTTTCACACTTGGCAACTCTTGGAATCTACAACTGTAGCATGTCATATTCTGAATCCCTCTTTTCCGTCAATCCCTTATCATAGAAGTAAGTAAGTGGTTTGTATTTCAATTCCTGCCTTGCTTCTTGAGAATTATTAGATGGCCTCTTATGTCCTTCTTTTCCCTAGAAAAATTCTAATTTTCAGAGATTAATGAGGGTAACCCAAGAAGGGACGTTATTTTTCTTGGGGTTCCTCTTATATCTTGTCTCCTGAGTGTATGTCAGCGTTTTATGGTAAACATAGTAATTCATTCTTAAACAGAAATGACAGCTGGACAGTGTGTAACTTTTTTAAATGAGAGGGATGCATACTCACGCATGTGTGCACACGTACACACACACACGGAAATAACAGTGTGGAGTAGTGACTCTGCTCCCTTTATTTGGAACACTTTTGTCTCCACTTTCCAACTTTACACCTCACCCCTCAGCCATTCAGGACAGCTGCCGAGCAGTCACTGTCTTGGATTGGCTAAGGTCCCAAGTTAGCAGTGACTTTGTTAGAGGAACCTTCCTTGGGCCTCTTTAGGCTTGGTTGGGGGCAGTAGCTCTTTGGTCCCACAACACTTACCTTGCAGATCCAGTGTCTTGATCTGAGTCACACTTTACTGAACTTTCTGGATTAACTGACCTCCTGAGGGCAGATATAGTAACTACCCGGAAAATTGTTCTTTTCCTAGGAACTATCATGATGACCAGCCATACAAGGTATGTCCACCACAAGCCTATTGAGTAAATATCTGAACACATAAATCAGAAGACAGGTTCTTGTTCCAGTGACATAACACAATCCACTGTGTGACCTTAAATAGCTTGCTTGATATCTTTGTGAACACTTTTCTTTTTTTCCTGTAAAAGAGGAATAAAAACACCAACTCAACTTATTTCACAGGATTGTAATAAAAAGCAAAATAAATGTATGTGAAAATAGTTGAGACTATTTCTTCCATATTAAGAATACTACTGTGATTTTTTTATAGATGACAGTGTTGACTTCTTATCTTCAGATAGACCTTTCCCCCAGGAAACTGGAGAAAAGAGAGACATGATGTTTCACAGCTTGATTAGTTATAATTAACTGGTGGGGAAATGTGGTGGAGAATGTAACTTTTCAGAAAAAAAAAAAATTAAGAAAGCAGGCAAATAAATATTGTGAGATAAATATTTGTAAATCTTTGCAAGGTATTGTAATTCATCCCTCCTCCCTGCCCCCGTCACCATCACCATTCTCTCAGTTCTGGGATGCTTTCCCCCTCACAACTACCAGTTAACTTTCTAAAGCGAAGACATGCTGGATCCCACCTCCCCTTCCCTTGAACTTGGAGGAGTTCCCACCACCTCGTGCTCCGAAGACCTCTGTCTAGAATATGTCTCTTGTTTTTCCAGTCAGGGACTCCATGTGCTCAGACCTCTCCTCATGTAAATGAGTCGAATTAATTGTGCATTTAGTTGCTGTCCTAGGTCAAATCATTCTGCAGACCTCTTAAGGCTAGAGCCTGTGGCTTGGTGGTCCTCATCTCTTCACAGGTGATCCAGAGTGTTGGGGCTGCACAGATTCTCCACCACTGACTCACAGTCCAGAACTGAGTTTACATGAACCTTAAATCAGACCAAAGCATGAGAAACACACAGTTGTAAACTGCCTCACAGTTAGTCTAGGTCCTGACAAGGCATTAATATTATTTGTAGTCTGCAAATAACACAAAGTGTAATTTTCCCATCCAGTAGCCCTCCTAGAATTCTCTTGGTCATCATTTACAAGGAGAACATTTCAGCAGCTGGTCTGGTCACCTATTCAAAATCAGTGTTTTATTTTACCATTGCTGATTTTTATGATAGGTGTTTGAGGACTATAAACCTAAAAATGAAAGATGGTGGCAGAGATAGAAGAGGAGGCTTGATTTTTCTCACTTTAATTCTGTTGGAAAGAAATTAGGTGCTAATTTAGGTAAGAGTCATATCATATAGTGACAGAGAAGGCAATGGCAACCAGGCCAGTACTCTTGCCTGGAGAATCCCATGGACGGAGCAGCCTGGTGGGCTGCAGTCCATGGGGTCATGAAGAGTCAGACACTTACTGAGTGACTTCACTTTCAATTTTCACCTTCATGCATTGGAGAAGGAAATGGCAACCCACTCCCGTGTTCTTGCCTGGAGAATCCCAGGGACGGGGGAGCTTGGTGGGCTGCTGTCTGTGGGGTCACACAGAGTCGGACACGACTGAAGCGACTTAGCAGCAGCAGCAGCAGCATATCATATAGTGAAGTGAAAGTCTGTCAGTCATGTCCAACTCTTTGTGACCCCATGGATTATACAGTCCATAGAATTCTCCAGGCTGGAATACTGTAGTGGGTAGCCTTTCCCTTCTCCAGGGGATCTTCTCAACTCAGGGATCAAACCCAGGTCTCATGCACTGCAGGCAGATTCTTTACCAGCTGAGCCACAAGGGAACTCCAAGAGTCATATCATATAAGTACAGGATAAATTTTACACCAAACAAGATTTTTATAAATCTTGGTAATACAAAGACAGATGGCCAAGTTGGAGCCGGAAGTATATTTATTTTAAGCAATTTTTTTAGTTTTTTAAAAAACATTATATATATAATATATATATATATATATATATTTGACTGTGCTGGGTCTTAGTTGTTGCATGTGGGATCTAGTCCCCTGAACCTGCCTCCCCCTGGATAGGGAGCACAGAGTCTTAGCCACAGGGTCACCAGGGAAGTTGCCTATTTTAAGCAATTATTGATCTAATAAAAATAAAATATAATTTTAAGAACATACTTTTCACTAATCCTTTATTTCCTTTAAGTAGATTTGATCTTTTTGCTCCTCTTTCTGAATATTCAGTGTGTTATTTTCTGTGCTTGAGAATATGCTGCTGTTGGTATGACTCATGAGCATTTGGAAAAAGAAGTAATGCTGTTAATGCTGAAAATACTGAAAGAGAGATTCTAAAAAATGCAGTGTGTTTTGAAGAATTCACCAGTCTAATAAAGTGGAGCTTTCATTGTGGTCTTGACATACGAAATTTCCCTGATAACGTACTACCACTTTGGGTCAAGTAGAGCACACACATCCGCATTTCCCTAATTAATCCAGTGCCTTGGCAGTCAAAGGCACCAACAGCAGTCAGTGATTAAGTGACCTCTGCCTCTGTTTCATAAGAACAAGAGAAAGCTACTGAAGAGCAGATGGGGGCTAGACAGAGTAAAAGGCACAGAGCCCGCGGTTCTCATCTTGGCTTTTCTACCAAAGGATTAAAGTCATCCTATCTTTCTGGTTTTCCCTTTCCTCGTGAGTACAATAAAAACACTTATCACTCTAACCTTCTTTTCCGTTCTGACTTCCTGTGGCTCAAAATAGATAAAATCATCCCTTTTAGACATACCATATTAGGTATGTGGGGGGAAAATACCCAAAAACGTCTTAAGAAGAATCATAGAAATGTATACAAATGAACAGAATAGATCATGCATTGTTATATAATTATTCTGTAAATATGTACTGAGTGCTTGCTTCGTGTCTGCCTCCCTGGTGATACAGTGATGACTAGGGTAAGGTTGAAGACATTGAGCAGTTACCTGGCTCTAAGGGACAGTCTTCATGTCATGTTCCATGTGAAAAAACAGTCCTTGTGGAGCCGGGTGCCATCTGTGCTGTACTTGGTAGCCCTGAGCATAAGCCAAACAGACATGCTAGCTTCTTCCATGAAACTTTCAATCTACTAAGGTAGACCCACAGAAAATAAACCATTGATCCAGTAAATAAATGTAACCAGCCTGGTTACGTTTGTAACCAGATGTATCTGGTTACCACCTGGTCAATCAGATGACCAGGGTGATCTGGTCATCACCCTAGTTGCTTTCACTGCCACATGGTGCAGCTGCTGCAGGTTGATCTTGTCTGGGCTGAAGGGCAGCGCTGGTCCACGGCCACTGTGAAGTCCTCATGGAGCATGTGCCTGCCCAGGCTGCAATGGGTCTGTGCTTGGGCGCCATTGTTAGGAGTCACATTCATTCACACCCTCTAACTTCAGCCATGAAGCTCAGCAGCAATTTTCTGAAGCACAACCACTGTACTAGAATGTAAGGACCCAGAGAGCGGCTGGCCTCTGGCCACGTACTGCCTGGAACCTCCTTCTGGGGTCCTTAGGCTCTGGGCTGTACTCAGATGACTTTCTCGCAAGTTTGTCTTTCTCTGCCAGTAAGTTTTCTTTTAAGACATTCCATGTCTTTTCCCGCTACTGAATGCAGCCAAAGTTGCTCTCTACTAAGTTTCTTGGCTTCAGATGTTGGGAGAGGAGGTTAGATTTCTCTGCTTTTTATTTTCCCCCAGAAAATATGATAACTATGATGGTCTACTTCTTTCCAGGTAACCAGCAACTTATACCAGGGGTGTTGTATGGATTTCCTTTGTTGTACCACACAACTTTCCACTATGAAAACCAACTCAGTCAACATTTACCACACTGAATGTTTCTTATTTCTGTGATACCTGCTCCAATGTGACTTGCTCTGCCCACCTGAACAGGGAAGAGCAGGGCAGCTTCTGGCATCCCCCTACACACATCATGAAAACAATGTGTGTGTGTGTGAAGTCGCTTCAGTTGTGTCTAACTCTTTGCGACTCTGTGGACTGTAGTCCTCTAGGCTCTTCTGCCCATGGAACTTTCTAGGCAAGAATACTGGAGTAGGTTGCCATTTCCTTCTCCAGGGGATCTTCCCAAACCAGGGATCGAACCCGTGTCTTTTATGTCACCTGCACTGGCAGGCAGGTTCTTTACCACTGCGCCACCTGGGAAGACCACATGAAAACAATGGACGTGTTATAAAGGCAAGAAAAAGGTGCCTTGGCAAAGTGTCAAGGAGGACCTTCTTTTGATGCATTGGTGAATGTGGGGGTGCTTAAAGAGGATCTCCCTAAGAAAACGTCATTTATGGTGAATCTTAGAAGTTGGTACGTTAAGGAAAAAAGAACAACGTGTGAAACTATCAGTGTAGGAAAGAGCTGGAAGCATTTGAGGAACTTAAAGAGTGCCAGAGAGGTACATTAGCATGAATAAAAGGAACGGTAGCTTTAAGGTAAAGCTAGGAAGGGAGGCAGGGCCAGACCATGCAGAACCTTGTCATTTTTGTTTCGGAGTTTATAGATTTTTATCTTAAGTGTCTTGGAAAACAACTAGCTTTGAGTGAGGGAGTGATAATGATCTGCTTTGTGTATTAAGAAGATTACTCAGGCTGCCTTATGAATTAGAAAAGGTATCAGAGCCCTTGAGTACTGAGATCAGATGGAAATGTAGAGACATTAATTAAAAAAATTTTTTTTTTTTTTTCCTTAAGTGTGGCTTTAAAAGGAGAGACAAAGCTTGGCATAGAATTGGCAGTGGGAGTGGAAGTCTGTGCAGAAGCGCATAGGGAAAAACTGAGCCAGGTGTGCTAGGAATGGTAAGCAAATATGTTTTTGTTGAAGTATGTTTGAGAATGTCAAGAAATATTATGAGTCAAGGACTGAGGAGTAAGGAAAGAAGGAGTGCACTGGTAGATTGCCTTGAAGATTAGAAATAGGAATTTGCATTTCATCCTGGGCAAGTCATATTGCTTGTCTGTACTTCTGTTCCATATTTGTAAAAGAAGAGGGTTGACCTTATAAAATCTCTTGATTTATAAAAGGTCATTTAGTAAAATAACTCATCTAATGTTTAATCTATTTCTAGAATATTCTTGGTGAAATTTTCCATTTTGTTTGAATACCTTTACTTATTGGAAATTTATTGCTTTTTAAGGGGCACAGTGGAGAAGGCAATGGCACCCCACTGTAGTACTCTTGTCTGGAAAATCCCATGGACGGAGGAGCCTGGTGGGCTGCAGTCCATGGGGTTGCTAGGAGTCGGACACGACTGTGCGACTTCACTTTCACTTTTCACTTTCATGCATTGGAGAAGGAAAGGGCAACCCCCTCCAGTGTTCTTGCCTGGAGAATCCCAGGGACGGGGGAGCCTGGTGGGCTGCCGTCTGTGGTGTCTCACAGAGTTGGACACGACTGAAGCGACTTAGCAGCAGCAGCAGCAGCAGCAGCAAGAGGCACAAAGAATTTTCTTAGAGGTTCTTTCTCTCTCTTTCTCTCCCTTCCTGCCTCCTTCCCTCTCTTTCTTCCTTTCTCGTTTATGGTCAAACATAGTACTAATAATATATGTAAAACACTTAAACACCATATCACACTTAATAATTGCTTAACAACTGGGCTTCCCCGTAGCTTATCAGTAACAGAATCTGCCTATAATGTAGGAGCTGCAGGGCACACAGGTTCGTTCCCTGGGTGGGGAAGATCCCCTGGAGGAGGGCATAGCAAACCACTCCAGTATGCTTGCCTGGAGAATCCGATGGACAGAGAAGCCTGGCAGGCTACAGTCTATCGGGTTGCCAAGAGTCAGATATGACTGCAGCAACAAAGCATGCATGTACACACGCATATTGCTTGAATTAAGTGTTGCTAATTCTAGTTCTTGGTTTGTGTGGAACAATACTAAATTTAATTAGAGATATCTTTTATTTTTAATGGAGAAGGAAATGTTACCTCACTCCAGTATCCTTGCCTGGAAAATCCCATGGACGGAGGAGCCTGGCGGGCTACAGTCCATGGGGTCACAAAGAATCAGATACAGCTGAGCAACTTCACTTTATTTTTAAAGTTATATGACACTATACTTCTCAATTGAGTATCAGTGAGTTCTACTAAATCTGTGTAAATAAACAGTAAAATAACGTGAAATTATCTTGACAACGTCAGGGACAGGAGCCATGATGTATTAATTCATATAAGTGACACTTACTATCAGTTGTGTGCAAGACACTGTACTACAACCTGATACAGTAATGGCATGGTCCTTGTCTTTAAGGAATTTGTTGTTTACTGAATGATTTCCTGGAGAAACTTGAGGTTGTGACTCAAAGCAGCAATGTTACTTTTCTTTATCAATTATGAATATAGGAAAAAAAGTTGGGACCATTCAGAATTTATTTACCTATTCATGTGTTCAGGGATTGTTTACTGAGTACCTACTATGTGTCAGACACAGCTATAGGTGCTGTAAATATAGCAATGAAATAAGCAGACCAGCTTCCTTGTCTCAGCAAACATGCATTCTAGGGGAAGGAGAAAGTCAATAAATTGGATGAGAAGTCAGATTGTGGTAAATACTGTTAAGAAAATAAAGCAATGTGATGTGATAGAGGAAGCCTGGGAAACTTTCGTAGATAGAAACAGTGGAGAAAGGTGCCTCTTAAATGAGAGGTAATATTTAAGCTGATATCTGAGGGAAAGGAAAGAACCAGGTATGAGTGATCTCCAGGAGGAATACTTGGTAAGTTCAAGGGATAGAAGGAAGTCCTGTGTGGCTGAAGTGAGAGGGGTGTGGAGAGAGGAAGAGTCTGTGAATTGAGGTAGAGACAGTGTTGGGGGCCAGATTGTGTGAGGCCCTGCGGATGAGTTTTGATACTATTTTAAGAGAACACTGGAAGATTTGAAGCAAGGGGAGTGACATTATTGGATTTATGTCTTTAAAAGATTCTTCTCGAAGCTGTGTGAAGACTGGGTTGCAGAAGGGCCAGAGTGAAAGTAGGGAGACCAAGTAGAAGGTATTGAAACTGTCCTGATGGGGAATGATGACAGCTGAGGTTGGAATGGAGAATTGGATATATTCACAGAGAGTGTTTTGGAGATAGACTTTGCAAGACCTTCTGCGGTTTCTCTAATCCTTGTCCTGTGACTCTGACAGGAAATAAGGTCCCATCTTCCTCTCTGGACCTCTGGTAAGGAAATGGCTACCTGTCCACAAATGACTTTCCATCTAGTTCCTTAAGGTGGAAAATAATTGGTGGCTCAGAGGTTAAAGCGTCTGCCTCCAATGCGGACGACCCAGGTTCAATCCCTGGGTCGGGAAGATTCCCTGGAGAAGGAAATGGCAACCCACTCCAGTATTCTTGCCTGGAGAATCCCATGGATGGAGAAGCCTAGTAGGTTACAGTCCACGGGGTCGCAGAGTCGGACACGACTGAGAGACTTCACCTCAACCTCACCTCAACCTCCTTAAGGTGGAAGTGACTACTCTGAGCTAGTAATGGGCAGATTTAGAATTAAGTTCTATCTAATGGGGGCTATTTTTTTGTTCTGAGATGTGAATTGGAATAGTTAGAGAGAAAGGAAAATAAGCAAAGTTTGCTTGTGAAATAGTAGGATGTTATAAGACTCATCATCCCGGAAGAAGATCCAGACCAAGCTAAAGCAAGCTAGTTTAAGGGGAGAAAAAGGAAGGGGAAGGTGGATTTCTTGGCTCATATAAATTGCTGGTGGTGCCAAGAGTGGAGGTGACCCTGTGGAAGACGAAGCCAGGACTCTCTGTATCTTTCACTTTGACTTCCTGCCTTTGTCAGAATCTCCAATTCAGGCTCTGTTTCTAAGGAACTAACCTTGGATATACTCTTACAGCTTACTGGCCAGGTTCCATGTACTTTTCCCCATAGCTTTTGGTTAATAGGTTTATATTTACAGGCTGCATGAAGTGGTCTAATTTTGCTATTTAAAATTATGTTTGGATTAACTTTATTTCTGGTTGTCCTGGGTCTCTGTTGTTGCAGGGCCTTTCTCTAGCTGTGGCGAGCAGGGACTCCTCTAGTTGCAGTGCGCGGGCTTCTCATTGTGATGGCTTCTCCTGTTGCAGAACACAGGCTCTAGGGCACATGGGCTCAGAAGCTGCAGCTCTCGGACTCTATAGCTCAGACTTAATAGTTGTGGTGCACAGGCTTAGCCACTCCACGTCGTGTGGGATCTTCTCTTCCCTGATCAGGCATTGAACCCATGTCTCCCACATTGGCGGGTTGTTTCTCCACCACTGAGCCACCAGGGAAGCCTTAATTTTGCTTTTATAGCAATACAGTATTTCAGTGACTATGAAGTCCTGTTTCAACAAATGTTTCCCTCTCTCCCTCCTTTTTCTTTGCTATTTATTTACTTATTTAGCAAATACAAGAAACAGTTATGTGTGACATAATGTTTCAGGACCCCACTTCATCTTCAAAGACATTGTGAGTTTTGTTAAATTACAATTAAGGATTTAGACTTAGAGAATTGTCCAGAAGTGAGTTGGGTATAGCTTGAGGTTTCTAGTGGGACAGAGGTAGGTATATAAGTTTCTGAAAGCTCACAAATACTCCATCAACACCACAGAGAGGCAACAAGAAAAGGAAAAAAAAATTTTCTTGAATTTTCCATAAAGGATGAAATGCAGTCTGGGTTTGATGCTAATCTGGCAACGTTCTGTATAAACCATTGGATGTACTAATGACCAACATTCTGGGTGGCATATTTTTGAATTCATTTAATGGTAATAATTTCCTCAAGTATAGATTAAGGATTTGCCTGGATCCACAAAGTAAATTTCTTCTTCAATTTTGTTCTATAAAAAATATTAGGGGATGTCTTGATTTTTTTTCCTCTCGCATCTATTTCTTATTAAATCGTGCTGTAGGTCAATTTCAGGAAGCATGAGAATACCCTCTGATGTCAGAGCTCTAGTCTTCTGCCTCAACTTGATATTTGGTCGCAAACAATAAAGTCTAACACTAAACACAAAGGGCATATGTAAAAAAGGATACTGGGGGCTCACAGTGTCCATAGAAAGCTGGCAGATTTGGAAGAAAGGAAGGACACAGGCTGTTCTAGATGCTGAGCATCAGGCCAAGATCCTACTGCAAAACGGTTTCTGTTGCTCTTTGTGTCCTAGAAGTAAACCTGACTGCTTTAGCGTGGTTTCTTTGCCTCCTGGCCAAATAAAGAGGTTATTAGAAGAAGGATCAGGCAACTGCAGCAACTTGAAGTAGGACCTGATATTGAGAAGTAAGTGCTAGGATTTCTCTCCCACCTAGAACACATAGAAAAAGTTTTTCAAAATTGGGGTATTAATAACAAAAGATGGGGGTTCATTGTTAACATCTAAATCATCCTTAGAAACATTATGACAGTAAAGTTGTATCTTTTAAGTCCTGTGTGTATGTGTTCATGTCACTTATTGAGTTGTTGGAATGGCAATCAGACTAATGGAGAGGAAGCTAAAAAGATCCACAAAAGTAAAGGACATACTTATTGAATGCCTACTGCATTCAAGCACTTGCTGCTGCTGCTTCTAAGTCTCTTCAGTCGTGTCTGACTCTGTGCGACCCCATAGACAGCAGCCCACCAGGCTCCCCCATCCCTGGGATTCTCCAGGCAAGAACACTGGAGTGGATTGCCGTTTCCTTCTCCAATGCATGAAAGTGAAAAGTGAAAGTGAAGTCGCTCAGTCATGTCCGACTCCTAGCGACCCCATGGACTGCAGCAGCCCACCAGGCTCCTCCATCCATGGGATTTTCCAGGCAAGAGTACTGGAGTGGGGTGCCATTGCCTTTTCCTGCAAGCACTTGAGAATTACTTTATTATCTAATTTAATTGGCACCAGTTTATCAGTTTGGTCTTTTTTTATCCCCATCTTTCAGTTGTGCAGACTATACTTTAAACAATTAGAAAACTTTCCCCAGTCCTACCCCTAGAAATTAGTAGAAGTTAGGTTTTTTATGTTGTAATAATCTCTTTCACATTCATTGTCTCTTATTAGCCTCCTGGTGGCTCAGATGGTAAAGAATCTGCCTGCAGTGGAGCAGACCTGTATTCAGTCCTTGGGTCAGAAAGACCTCCTGGAGAAGGAAATGGCTACCCTCTCCAGTAGTCTTGCCTGGAAAATTCCATGGACAGAGGAGCCTGTCAGGCCACAGTCCATGGGATTGCAAAGAGTCGGACACAACACGACTGAACAACTAATGCACAAAATATTTTCAGGTTACTTCACTGAAAATGTCACACGCAAAAAGAACAGATTGATTGAGAATGGTCAATGATCATGGAAACTGTCTGGGTCACATAATTATAGTGATTAAAGGTTTCCTGAAATATCTTTGTTGATTCATTAATTGACTGCCCTTCTTAAGAGCTTGAGTTTCTAGAGAAATACTGTGAAAATCCCTGTAGAAGTGACAAGAATTTTGACTGTTCTATAGCAAACTGTTAAAGGATTCCATTCAACACAGTGCCTACAATTTAGGAGGCTTTTTCTGGAAAGGGGCAACATTAATTTCATCTGGTTCCTTCTGTCTTTTCAGGTTTAGAAAACTCACATACATTGGTAAAATTTTACTAGGCCAACATTTTTCAGCTAGTACAATTCACAAATATTATTCTTTTTTACTAAACTATTTATAAAACAAATAAAACTGTTGTTATTGAGTTCTCTTTGCTTAGCGGGAAAGTGTTTGACTACAGTCAAAATTAGAAAATTTGTTTTGACACTTTTAAAACTTCTAGCATAATACAAGGGAGAAGGCAATGGCACCCCACTCCAGTACTCTTGCCTGGAAAATCCCATGGATGGAGAAGCCTGGTAGGCTGCAGTCCATGGGGTCGCTAAGAGTCGGACACGACTGAGCGACTTCACTTTCACTTTTCACTTTCATGCATTGGAGAAGGAAATGGCAACCCACTCCAGTATTCTTGCCTGGAGAATCCCAGGGACGGGGGAGCCTGGTGGGCTGCTGTCTATGGGGTTGCACGGAGTCGGACACAACTGAAGCAACTTAGCAGCAGCAGCAGCATAATACAATGCAATTGGGATTCTTTTATTCTAACCTGCTTTTATCTGTCCCCCCCCCCCCCTTATAATCATAGAGAAGAAAAAGAGCCCTACTGAACCTTAGTGTGTTCACAGTGATCCTATAATATGGAATTCAGGCATTTTTTCCATCTAGCACTCTCTCACCCAGATTAAGAGGCTTCAGATTCCTTAGTTTAATCCTAAAAATCTTGGATTTGGCCACGTTTACCACTCATTTTCCATTCCTCCCCCAGCATCCCTACCATTAGTTGTAGAAATCAACCTGTAGTTCCTAGAATAACTAGCAGAATTACACATCTAGAAGTGTGACCTCCATACTGCAAACCTCTCCAGAAACTTCTCCTATTTTAGGGGAAAGTGAAAGTGAAAGTCAGTCAGTCATGTTCGATTCTTTGTGACCCCATGGACTATATACAGTCCATGGAATTCTCCAGGCCAGAATACTGGAGTGGGTAGCCTTTCCCTTCTCCAGGGGATCTTCCCAACCCAGGTCTCCTTCATTGGCGGGGGCATTCTTTACCAGCTGAGCCGCAAAGGAAGCCCCTATTTTAGAGGAGGTGTGTGCTAAGTCGCTTCAGTCACGTCAGACTCTTTTTGACCCCATGGTCTGTAGCCTGCCAGGCTCCCCCGTCCACGGGATTCTCCAGGCAAGAATACTGAAGTGTGTTGCCATGCCCTTCTCCAGGGCATCTTCCCAACCTTGAGATGGAACCCTTGTCTCATGTCTCCTGCACTGACAGGTGGTTTTTGTTGTTTTTCCATCACATCCTAGATTTATTACAACTGGCCTGCAGGCAAGAGGAGAGAGCTATTACATCAACACTTCAATTCTATGAATACATCTTAAATAGAGGGAGAAATCAACCAAGAATACAGGATAAACTATTCCCAAGCTCCGGGAAGCAGTCATGTGACTGAGCTGCATTTTTTACAGACAAATAAGGCAGTAAACCTTCACATCAGTTTTCCGACAGTTTTTATACAATATGCTTCTGTGGTACAGAAAAGAAATAATCAGAGCTCACAGTGTAGTTTTTACACTATTGTCACAGTGTGTGAACACTGTACACGCTTTTGTTTTCATAAAGATACATTGTAGTAAACTTCTTGCCCTTGAGTTTATAGTTTGTAATAATCTATGATTAATACACTAAAATTGCCTTTTTTATGTGGTCCTCCACATGAGAGAATGGTCAGATCAGCTCCTGGACAGTCAGCACTGTGTTCCTCTCCATCTGCATATGGCAAAGTGACCCCACGAGGAGCCAGACAGAAGGGTGACTGTGGAGATCCGGAGCCCTCCTGCGTCCCCGGGAGCCGTGGGGGCCTGGGTGAGTGGGGGTGGGAGGGCGATAGCTTGGCGTGGTCGGGGGCAGGCGCTGCGGGGCTTCCCCTCCAAGGCTGGGAAGTCTGCGGTTTCGATACCACCTGGGAGAAAACAGGAAGATCAGGCGAGTGGACCAACGCGAGAAACCACTGGTGAATTCTGAAACTGACCGGACGTAACTGTAAACAGCGCCATTCTCCCTTAACAGTGTCTGTGACTGTGACCTGGGAGGAGACACAGCGACACTCACCGCTGATGGTTCCGTCGCGGCATCCGCTGCGTCTCAGACCTCAGCCGCTTTATGGTCAGGTGGGCATGAGCCGCTCATGGCGCTGCTGGACACACTTGACCGTCACACCGTCGCTGGACTCCAGGGTGGCCGGTGGGAGACCATGGAGATCCGCCTCGCGGGGAAGGGAGGAAGAATACTAAAGTGGGTTGCCATGCCCTTCTCCATGCGATCTTCCCGACCTAGGGATCGAACCCTTGTCTCATGTCTCCTGCACTGACAGGGGGGTTTATTTTTTACCACTGTGCCTCCTGGGAAGCCCATTTTAGAAGACAGAGCTTTTCTAATCCTGGAGACTGATTTTAAATGCCCTGCTTCTATACTCCATAGGCATGCACATACCCTTTTCATTTAATTCTGTACAGTTATATTTACAGTTGTCATAATATTTATTATGACAAAAAGGATGATTACCTACAGTAGACAAATGCTTACTTCACAATAGAAACTGAGCTAAGCATTTCGTAGACATAATCTCATTTTCTTCTGTCAATAACTCTACAAGGGGATAGCGTTATCTCTTTTTTCAGATGAGGAAATTGGTTTTGAGATGTTAAGTAACTTTACCAGGGTCACAAAGTTAATGAGAAGTGGAGCTGACCCTCAAATCCAGATTTGTCTAGGTTTATAGCCTATGTAATGAACTGCTAAATTAAAAGGCCTCCCTCTTGTTAATATCCACTTATTTGTCTGATTCACTGTAAACTGCGAAAGAGCAGAGACCTTACCATATTTGTCTATAAATCTTCCTGGCCCATAGCAGCCACTCAATGAATGATTGTGGAATGAGTGAATGAAGAAACGAAGCTGTAGTAAACTGAAGGGGACATAAGATTTAGAATCAGAAAATATCACAAGTTTAAGCCCTAAGTTTTACATATATTACATGTTTTATAATCTTCACATGAACTTTTCAAGGCAGGAGACATTTATCTTTTTATTTTTTTTCTTTGCTGGGTAAGCAACTTGCTTTAAGACCCACAGTTGGTAAATGGTATTGAGCAAATCAAGCCCAAATGTTTTTTATCCCAAAACCACCAAGGAGCTTTGGAATGCAACTTGAGTCTAATGAATGATGGTACTAATTTAAACAGTAAAACTGTGAACATTATATAAAAAAGAAAAATTACGCCTTTCCCTTTATTTGCTAGCTTTTATTGTTTCTACATTGTTGTTAGTAGTAAAAATTCGTATAAAGACTGAAAACTGTAAGAATGGGAGACACAGCGTTGTTTTTGTAAACAAGAGAGAAATTAATTAGAAACAGTGGGTAGAAGCAGTGGCAAACAGCTGCTCTAATGCCTAGTATCCAAAGAAGAGAAAAACAAAAAGGATGTTTCGGAAGGTGCCCTGCAGATAACAATTAAACAGTGAGGAATTTTAGCAACAATAGGGAAACAGTAAAACTAACAAAGGCAGGGAAAAACAATGCTTCAAAATATGCCCCAAAGTTTCAGTGTATCAGTGTTGCCCTCAGTTGTTATTAGAGATGGTATAACTTGGTATTATTAGAGATGATATAATATTCTTCAGATTATTTCTATTCTTCAGAATAAAGAACATAATTACAAATCTAGGGTTGGGACAGCCTTCAGAGTTGATTAATCCAGAAGCTCAGTACTGAAATCAAGAAAGCTTGCCCCTTCTTACACAGTCTATGGTTTTGGCCTCATCCTGTCTATGGCTTGTTCCCCTCGAGTAGTATGGTTGCTAGTACATGCTTCTTTGTTCATCTCTTGCAGGACAAAGAAGCTTTGTTTTTCTATGGCTTTCCTAAAAATGAAGAAACTTTTCCTGGGATGTCCCTGGAGAGCTTCCTCTTAGAACTTATTGCCTAGCATGGGGTCATATCATCATCCTTGATCCAGACACTTCCAGCAACTAGGGATGGGTCAGCCTTGAAGCACTTAGGCTCCAGTGAAAATAGGTGTTCTGGTGAGAAGGGGAGATGGGAGATGGAGAAAGGAAAAAATGGACACTATGGTGATGATATTTCTGCCATTTAATTGAGAGAATACAGGTGGAAGCCCATCAAAATGTATAAGGCACTGGGACCTGCACTGTCCAATATGGTAGCACTGGCCACTTGGTTATTAGACACTTGAAAGGTGATCACTCCAAATTCAGATACAATGAAAATGGAGAGCAGAATCTTTTCATTAGAGTATTTTGAAAAATAAAACATCATTTATAATATAAACATCACATGATACTTGATGATGTTCATCTGCCATCAGTACAGTGCCTGAAAGGAAAGAGTGATTGTTAAGATGTATTTCAAAGCTGCTACATAAACGTTAATGGATTATGGGGTTAAAAAGGGACTTGTGTCTCTACTGGCTATGGCAAGTTACCATTCTGTTGTGTGTTATAGCTGCATTCTTCTGCACTGGAATTTATGTACTAGTTAGGAGGTGATAGTGAAGAGCTCTTTTATGCTTCATTCTATTGTTCTTCACATCAAAATAAGAATAATACCCAAAACAATAATAACAAATACTTGCATAGTACTTATTATAAGCCAGATTACAATACTGTCTATCTCTATGTCTGTTAACTCAACGACCTGGAAGGTGAGTGGGTTGCAGAAATCAATGTCTTCAGTTCTGCTACTTTGAAACCCAAAAGGATAGTCAGTCACCAGAAATATTTGGTTGCCACTTTGCCGCTTCACAAAAGCCAAGCAGTAAAAGTGCAAGTTAAACCCAGTTAACACAGTTCTCTTTTAAAAGGTTGAGGCATTGGCAGCTAAACTTCGTGTCATAATGAGGAATCATAGAAAGTTCTCCTTAATATCAAGGAAAAAGCGATCCTGCTATATGAGACTTTGCTCCGCTCAAGTTGTGGATCTGGCATTGCACTATTGCTTAGCCCCTATTTATAGTCAACAGAACAAGAGTTAACTGTAAAGAAAGCTGGCAAATTTTCAGAGGGAGTGTTTTGTGTTGGGGAAAAAAAAATAATATAGTGTCAGGAAATTCCTATGCTAACATAGCTAGAAACCTAACATTGGCAGGAAATTTTGCAAATAAATTCTAAACTGTTATTGATGCATTATCTGTTAGACTCTGAGGGGCATTTTACACATTTATTATAATATAGGCATAAGATATGGCTTCCCAGGTGGCACTAGTGGTAAAATACCTGCCTGCCAATGTAGGAGAAGTATGAGATGTGGGTTCAATCCCTGGGTTGGGAAGATGCCCTGGAGGAGGGTATGGCAACCCACTCCAGTATCCTTGCCTGGAGAATCCCACGGACAGAGGAGCCTGGGGCTACAGTCCATGGGGTTCTAAAGAGTCTGAAGCAACTTGGAGCAACTTGGCATGCATGCATATTCTTTTGTGTGTGTATACATATACCATATTTTCTTTATCTATTCATCTGTTGACAGACATTTAGGTTGCTTTTATGTCTTGGCTATTAAAAATAGTGCTGCAGTGAATAAGGGCATTCATGTATCTTTTTGAATTGTAGTTTTCTCCAGATAAATGCTCAGGAGTAGGCTGCAGAATCATATGATGACTCTATTTTTAATTTTTCTAAGGAAACTCTATGCTGTTCTCCATAGTGGTTGTACCAATTTACATTCCCACCAGCAGTGTAGGAGGGGTCCTTTTTATCCACAACCTGTCCAGCATTTATTATTTGTAGGTTGGAAAAAAAATTATTTTCTTATTGAAATATAGTTGACATACAATATTATGTTCAATATTATGTTAGTTTTGGGTGTACTAAAAAATGATTCAGCATTTGCAGACATCAGTACCATCTGCCCCACACACAGTTATTACAGTATTAGTGGCCGTATTCCTTGTGTTGTGTTTTACATCTGCATTACTATTTATTATATAAGTGGAGGTTTGTAACTCTTAATCTCTTTGAAGTATTTTGTGCTCCCATCTCCCTCTCTTCCTGGCAACTAATTGTTCTCTGTATCTCTGAATCTGTTTTCTATTGTTTTTTAGTCTCTATTTCATTTATTTCTGCTCTAATCTTTATTATTTCTTCCCTTCTAATAACTTTGGGTTTTGTTTGTTCCTCTTTTTTAGTACCTTTAGGTGTAAGGTTAGAATGTTTATTTTAGATTTTTTGTGTGTTTGCTTCCAAAGATAGATTTACATCACTATAAACCTCCTTCCTAGAATTATTGTTATTGTGTCCCACAGCTTTTAGACTATTATGTTTCCATTTTCATTTGTCTCCAGGTATTTAATTTCTTGTTTTATGCTTCAGTCACTCATTGGCTCTTTAGTAGCATTGTTTAGCCTCCATATGTTTGTGGGTTTTTTTGCAGCTTTTTCCTATTAGTTGATTTCTAGTCTCATTCTGTGGTCAGCAAAGGTGCTTGATATGATTTCAGTTTTCCTAAATTTACTAAGACTTGTTTTTTGCCCAGCATGGAATCTATCCTGGAAAATTTTCTGTATGCACTTGAAAAAAAAATGTATATTTTGCTACTTTTCTCTTGTTACTTTTAAGATTTTCTCCTTATCTTTAATTTTTTTTTCACCATTTAATTATAATGTTTCTTGATGTGGACCTCTTTGGATTCATCTTGATTGGGACTGTCTGTGCATCTTGGACCTGAATATCTGTTTCTTTACCAATTTAGAAATGGTTTCAGCTATTATTTCTTTAAATAAGTTCTCTTTCTTTTTCTCTCTCACATCCTTTTTGGACCTTTATAATGTGAACACACCTGTCCATGGAATTCTCCAGGCAAGAATACCGGGGTGAGTTGCCATTCCCTTCTCCAGGGGATTGCCCCAACCCAGGGATAGAACCCAGATCTCCTGCACTGAAGGCAGATTCTTTACCATCTGAGCCACCAGGGAAGTTCAGTGTGAACGTTCAGATGCTTGAGTTGTCCCATAGATCTCTTTAATTATTCTCATTTTTTAAATTCTTTTTTTGTTCAGCTTGAGTGATTTCCACTGCTCTGCCTTCCAGTCCACTGATCTGTTCCTCTGTATCATCTAATCTGCTACTGATGCCTTCTAGTGTATTTTTTTAAATTTCAGTTATTATATTCTTCAGCTCTGTTTGATTTTTCTCTGTATTTTCTCTTTGTTAAAATTCTCACTGTGTTTATCCATTCTTCTCCTGAGTTTTGTTGAACATCTTTATGATCATTATCTCAAACTCTTTACTGGGTAGCTTGCTTATCTTTACTTCATTCTTTTTTTTTTTTTTTCCTGAGGTTTTTGTCTTGTTCCTTTATTTGAAATATATTCTCCCATCTCTTCATTTGGATAATTCTCTGGGTTTACTTGTAAGTATTAAGTGGGTCAGTTACAATCCCTGACCTTGGAGAAGTGGCCTTATGTAGGAGACGTCTTACAGCACCCAGCAGCACCCACCCCTCTGCTCACCAGGGCCATATGCTCTCAGGGCACCCTCTCTGTGGGCTGTGTAGGCTCTTCTGTTATGGCAGGGTCCACTGCCATGGGTGCACTGGTAAGCAGGGCTGGCCCTGACCCAGGTGGCTACTAGTCTGCTGGTGGCAGGACCAGGTCCTGGGGCAGCTGGCTGCAGGGGTCTGAGGTTTGTGGGGAGGGGGTCAGTCGGGGCTAGTGCCAACCCACTGGTGGGGGTAGGTAAGCCCCTGGATTCCAAAATGGCGCTTTCAATACCTGTTTCCTTGAGGTAGAATGAACTCCTCAGAATGACGGTCACCAGAATCTGTCTCCCCAAAAGGTGTCCCAGTTGACTATTCCCTTCTCTAGGAAGCTCTCCAAGATCAGCAAGTGGGCCTGACCCAGGCTTCTTTCAAATTCCTGCCTCTGAGCTGGGTCTTGGGGAGTACGAGATTTAGCCTGCAGTCTTTAAGAGTAGAGTCTCTGTTTCCTATGACCCCATAGTTCTCCCATACGCAAGCCCTGCTGGCCTTCAAAGCCCAACATCTGGATGCTCATCTTCCCAGTGCAGGACCACTGGGCTGAAGAGCCCTTTGTGGAGCTTGGACCCCTGAATCTTTGGGGAGCACATCTGCCATTATCATCCTTCTGTTTATGGATTACCTACTTAGGGGTATGGATCTTGACTATCCTGCATCTCCATCCCTCCAACTCATCTTGTTGTGGTTCCTTCTTTATATCTTCAGTTGTGAAAAATCTTTCCTGCTAGTCTTCAGGTAGTTCTC
Organism: Ovis aries; assembly: GCF_016772045.2. Taxonomy (NCBI): domain Eukaryota; kingdom Metazoa; phylum Chordata; class Mammalia; order Artiodactyla; family Bovidae; genus Ovis; species Ovis aries. The sequence goes on along the minus strand of NC_056054.1, from coordinate 46,771,220 downwards.
ATAGCCAGTGTCTCTGCAAAAGGCTATAATTTTGGTGTGCTTATTGGAGGATTTACGCTCAGAATCTTTCTACTCCACCATCTTGGTCACACGTCTGTTTTATTATAAATATTTGCTTCTCCTGTTGATTTTATAGCCCAGATTTCTAGCCTTTTCCAGGGTATTGCTGTAACTATGAATATTCTACTTAAAATCATGAATGATAAGATGTTCTTGTGAAGTGAAAGTCGCTCAGTCATGTCCAACTCTTTGCGACCCCATGGACTACACAGTCCATGGAATTCTCTAGGCCAGAATACTGGAGTGGGTAACCTTTCCATTTTCCGGGGATCTTCCCAACCCAGGGATCAAACCTAGACCTCCCTCATTGCAGGCAGATTCTTTACCATTTGAACCAGAAGGGAAGATGTGCTTCGGTTCAGTTCAGTTTGGTTCAGTTGCTCAGTCGGGCCCGACTCTTTGCGACTCCATGAATCGCAGCATACCAGGCCTCCCTGTCCATCAACATCTCCCGGAGTTCACTCAGACTCACATCCATCGAGTCAATGATGCCATCCAGCCATCTCATCCTCTGTTGTCCCCTTCTCCTCCTGCTCCCAATCCCTCTCAGCATCAGAGTCTTTTCCAATGAGTCAACTCTTCGCATGAGGTGGCCAAAGTACTGGAGTTTCAGCTTCAGCATCATTCTCTCCAAAGAAATCCCAGGGCTGATCTCCTTCAGAATGGGCTGGTTGGATCTCCTTGCAGTCCAAGGGACTCTCAAGAGTTTTCTCCAACACCACAGTTCAAAAGCATCAATTCTTCGGCACTCAGCCTTCTTCACAGTCCAACTCTCACATCCATACGTGACCACTGGAAAAACCATAGCCTTAGACTAGACGGACCTTTGTTGGCAAAGTAATGTCTCTGCTTTTCAATATGCTATCTAGGTTGGTCATAACTTTTCTTCCAAGGAGTAAGCATCTTTTAATTTCAGGGCCGCAGTCACCATCTGCAGTGATTTTGGAGCCCCCCAAAATAAAGTCTGACACTGTTTCCACTGTTTCTCCATCTATTTCCCATGAAGTGATGGGATCACATGCCATGATCTTCGTTTTCTGAATGTTGAGCTTTAAGCCAACTTTTACTCTCCTCTTTCACTTTCATCAAGAGGCTTTTTAGTTCTCTTCACTTTCTGCTATAGGGTGGTGTCATCTGCATATATGAGGTTATTAATATTTCTCCCAGCAAACTTGATTCCAGCTTGTGCTTTATCCAGCCCAGGTTTTCTCATGATGTACTCTGCATATAAGTTAAATAAGCAGGGTGACAATATACAGCCTTGACGTACTTCTTTTCCTATTAATAGCTAAATTTAAGCTGTCATCTTGGTTAATCATAATAACGGAAAGAAAAAAAGACCAGAGTCTTGAATAAAGAATAAATATTAATAAATTTGAGCCTTAGGTGAAAACTCTAAAATCTCTTACCCACAGATGGATAGGATGAACTTTACTATTATTATTTATTCATTTGCTAATTCAAAACTATTTATAAATCTACAGGGTAACATATTCTGGTCTAGGCCTGTCCTGAGATATACCTAAAAATATAGGAATAAGTCCTACTCTTTTAACAATTTTCATCTACTAGGAGAGGCTAACAGTTAAAAAATAATGTAAAATGTGCAGGAGAGATAAAGGTAGTGAAGAATTTGGGGGGTCCATATTATGAATTATCTACCAGGTTTTCAACAGTACGTGAACCGTGAACTTCCAGATGTTCATGCTGGATTAGAAAAGGCAGAGTAACTAGAGATCAAATTACCAACATCTATAGGATCATCAAAAAAGCAAGAGAATTCCGGAAAAACATCTACTTGTGCTTTATTGGCTATGCCAAAGCATTTGACTATGTGGATCACAACAAACTGTGGAAAATTCTGAGAGATGGGACTACCAGACCACCTGACCATGCAGATCAAGAAGCAATAGTTAGAACTGGACATGGAACAAACTTGTTCGAAATAGGGAAAGGAGTACGTCAAGGCTGTATATTGTCACTGTGCTTATTTAACTTGTATGTAGAGTACATCATGTGAAATGCTGGGCTGGATAAAGCACAAGCTGGAATCAAGATTGCCGGGAGAAATATCAATAACCTCAGATATGAAGATGACACCACCCTTATGGCAGAAAGTGAAGAGGAACCAAAAGCCTCTTGATGAAAGTGAAAGTGGAGAGTGAAAAAGTTGGCTTAAAGCTCAACATTCAGAAAACGAAGATCATGGCATCTGGTCCCATCACTTCATGGCAAATAGATTGGGAAATAATGGAAACAGTGTCAGACTTTATTTTGGGGGGCTCCAAAATCACTGCAGATGGTGACTGCAGCCATGAAATTAAAAGATGCTGACTCATTTGAAAAGACCCTGATGCTGGAAGAGATTGAAGACAGGGGGAGAGGGGACAACAGAGGATGAGATGGTTGCATGGCATCACCAACTCAAAGGACATGAGTTTGAGTAAGTGCCAAGAGTTGGTGATGGACAGAGAAGCCTGGCGTGTTGCAGCCCATGGAGTTGCAAAGAGTCAGACACAACTGAGTGACTGAATTGAACTGACCAGGCTTTTGGCAGAGGAAATAACAGATAAACTGACATTTCAAATATACACAAAAAATAAGTTGAAATTAGTTAAGAGAGGAGAGTGAGAGTTATAAGACCTAGGATCTACAGTTATAAAAGTTTAGAAGAAAGAAAACTGGTACTTTTGAAGAACTCAAAGAAGTTCAAAGTAATTGAAGTATAGATGTGGGAATAAAAATGGTGAACATTTAGTCTACAGGGTCCAAGTGATGATGAGCCTTCAATGTCCACCTTAAAAGGTTTAGACTTTATACTCAGGGCAAAGAAAAGCCATTGAAAACTTTTTAAAGTGGAATAACAGTCAAATTTTTATTTCAGGAGCATCCTTGTAAACAGCACAAAGGGGCCCAGAATGGAATCTAACAAATCATATAATAGACAACTGTAGTGGATTAGACAGAGATGATGGTTGTCTGACTTTAGGGTCAATGGGAATGAAAATGAAATAAGTGATAGATTAAAAAATATTAGGAACTTTTTGGACAATTTGTGATTGAGTGTGAATAATATTACTAATGAGGTGGAATAGGAGAGAAACAGCTAGAGATGAGAAACACAGAGAGAGCAGTAAATCAAGATGAACAGAGAATAATTCTTAAGTTTCTGTCTTAGGGAACTGGGTTTACTGAGATAGGGAAGATTGATGGAGAAGCAGCTTTGAAGACGATAATGATTTCAGTTTGAACTTGCTGAATTTAATATAAGACATCTAGGCAGAATTGTGCTTGAATCAATCAATCTGGAGATTAGAGAAGAGGTACAGCCTATAGTTCATAGATGTGTTTTGAAGTCTTTGGGGTAGAAGAGTTTTCCCAATGAGTTTGTACATAGAGGCTCCTTCCCATATATACGAGATAGAACTAAAAAAAATGCTAACATTTTCAGGATGGATAGAGAAATAGGGGCCATAAAGGACACTGCAAATGAGCACTCAGAGAGATCCTGGGAAAATTAGGAAGAAAATCAGAACAAATGGCATTTGGAATGTTTGGAAAATAGAATCCTGAATGTTTGGCAACCTGAATTTTAGAGAAGAATGTTTCAAGAAAGGCTGGTGAGTGTCCAGGGCATTTCAAAACCTTGCTGGCTGGCTTGGAAACAGCCTTTCCTGAGGATTTATGGGCACTGAGGTCACATTATAGCAGGTTTAGGAATAAATTTGAAGATAAAGAGGATAGACAGCTTTTTGGAGAATTCAGCTGTAACTTCTGGAGCAGTATTTGTAAAGAGATGAGAATTCCACAGAAGGTTAAATGATACTGGGGAAAAGCCAAAAGTTAAAGATAAAAGAGGAAGGAGGTAACTGAGAAAATAGGACCTCTGACATCCATGAAGGATAGGATCCAAGGCACAAATAGAGGGTTAGTCTTCGCTAGGAGATAGAGACTTTTCTGTTTGAGCAAGAGGAAAGGAGGAATGGATAGCTGCTGATGCTGACCTTGGTCCTAAGAAGGCGAAAGGCACCTAAAGAGCTTTTTTTTTTTTCTGTGATGTGATTAGGATAGAAGATGAGTAAAATAGTCATTGTGGTGAATAAAAGTGAGAGACAGAGAGAGGGAGAAAGAGAAAGAGAGAGAGAAATGAGTTAACTAGGGAATGAGATAAGGAGACTGAGGACCAACAATTCAAAAGGAGAGCCCAATGTGCCCATATTTACCCAGTGCCCATCCCAAGTACGTGATTGTCTATTTGAATCCCTCTGTGAGGTAATGTTGTCTCACAGCATAGGTCTTAAAAAAGAGGGTCATTTTGACACGAAACAAAGAAGTTGTCAGGTTAGAATCTCAGTCATTAGCCTGTGTTGTATACTTAACTGTGGCACAAGAAGGGACTCTTGTATGCCATGGCTGTACTGTCCATGAGTCACAGAGGGCGGTAAAGTATAGCCAGACATCACATTCCCTTTAACAAACCGAAATACATTTGTCTATTAAATGTTTTGACCCATTATAGAGTTCCAGACTGTACCTATTAGTTGTTAAATTATTCTCACATCAACTACCTAAGAATTCAAGCTAAAATGACCACATGATGGTTCTAGGTTCTAAAATTTTGCTGGTAAATTATATAATAGGCCATTGTTTATACCTAAGCTTTCAACTTTTTGAACATGAATGCTTATTTTCTAAGTATGAAAATAATACATATGTTGTGGAGAATCTGGAAAACAAAGAAAAACATAGAGAAGAAAATAGAAATGACCTTAATTTCCTACTCCAAGTTAACTATTTCTAATATTTTTCTATATATACACACAGAGTAGTTTTATCCTTTTGGATTATGTTATATAATAAACATTTGTTTTCATTTGTTTTCACTTTTAAATCTTAAACATTTCTTTGTATTATTAATTATTCTTCAAAAATGTGATTTTAAATGTTAGCATTGAGATGTATACTGATATATATTATGCACAGTGATAGATGTTCTATAATTTGAACAATATCCTTTTATTGGTCAATTGTTTTTAATTTTCTGTTATATTTATATTGAGGAAAATATCCCTGCCCACAAAACCTAGCCCACACCTCTGATTCCTTCCTTAACCACTTAGCTGCTCTTGTCACTAATACTGTGGTTTTCTGAGTGTAAGACAGTAGTAGGATAGAGTATTTGGGGTTTAAAGAAAACTATACTTTGGCACAAAAAAAACCTGTCTTAACTCTAAATATTTTTAGGTTAATGTTCCTTACACTTTGACAAAGACATATTGTCTAGACTTTCTCTTGACACCTGGGATACAAAAGTTTGAAATATAATAAAGTACCTTTTCTGACATGTATTACAAAGCTAATCCATCATCTATAATCCAAGGAATGAATATTTTTATAGAGTAGATTTTTGCCTTCCTCTTTTCAGCCAGAGTTTGTATTCTTATTACTGACATTTTTGGACTATTCTAATAGAAAGATTAAAAATTTATCTAGACATAACACATGTACCCAGTTATACTGAGCCACACTGATTTTACAATTCATACTAGCTGAGAGGAGAGAGTAATTCCTCAGTACCAAGTAATGTGGTGGCAGACTTCAAGCTTCTTTATAATTTTGAGGTCCCTCCTGTGTATTGATTGAATGGTAATTATGCATTTTCAAATATTTTTAAGGTGCAAATTTGGAAGTTTTGGGGTTTTTTTTGAAATGACTCTATTAGGTAGAATTTTAAGGAAAGCAGACCTATATATAGATCATGCATTCATTTCCTTGCACTTTTTCCCCATAAGCATTCCTGTTCTTTCTCTGAACATCAAAGCATTCTGTTCTGGAAGCCTGCGCAATAGTACAATAGCCTGGGGCTGGGGAGAGGTATGCTGTGTAGATTGAAGGTGTCAATTATCCTTATCTCATTTTAATTTTCACAACTGCACTACTAGGTGAGAAGATGCTCAGTAAGCGTGAATGAATGATGTTTTAGAGAAGAGGAGAAATCAAGATCCAAAGTTAGGTAACTGGACCCCAAACTAGAAACAGAGTTGAGTCAGATTCATGGCAGGTCTTTAACTCTGATCTGTGTGTTTGCCTGTCTGCAACTTCTGTAATATCCCTCCCTAGAGCCTCATGAATCTTGTCCCTTGTCGTCTTATACTGTCCGCTTTCTAACTTTGTAGTTTTCCTCTCCTCCATTTCCCAAAAATCACATGTGAAGTTTTCCTACAGAAAAGTTTAGTCTTTTGTTCTACACCTTTTACCTTTTTGTTTCTTTTTCTTTTTTTTTTCTCCAAATCAAACCCTTATTCATTTTCTAGCTTTGCCCCAGAATTCATCAGAAAAAATTTAGCCATAGAAGAATATATGAGAGACCATCCAGTCCAGCCCCAGGATTTAATATTAAATTTAATAAAGCATGGAGAGTAAGTGACTTGCCTAAAGTCATAAATGCTGGCAGAGCCAGAGTAAGATTTGCTTTTTTCTGATTCTTGGCCCATTGTTGTTTTGAAACATTTAATAAAACTGAATAATAGTGAAGATGAAATAATGCCACTTCTAGTAACTTTTCTTAATGTGTGTGAACTGTTTATTTCCAAAGTTTTCAGATTAGATAAGGCTTCTGAAACAGAGTCTAGAATGCTGAGATGATTTGGCAACCTGAGAACAGAGTTGTAATCAGACCAGAAAGACTACAGTTATTTCTTAAATCTACAGTGAAGCTTCCTCCCATGAAAGTCCTTCAAATTATGTGATTAAGTGGTTCAAAGGGCCCAGGCTGGTTTGAGTGTATTATAACTAGCACATCTGTCACACTGGACAGGGAGTTTCCAGTAAAGCAGGTTTATTCTCCTGTAGCCTGACAACAGAGAATTACAGAGAACAAAGCAGCATAGATAAAACTGGCTGTAAGGAAAGTTCTTTTACGCACTTATATTAGGAATAATTTGGAAATCATAAAAACCACATAATAGAGCATAAGGGAAAAATAAAAGTTTTATTCCCTCCCCACAAGTTAATTTTTCTGTATTTTCTTATGTATCATCTTCAATAGATACATGTAGTCTATAACCCAAGGCAGTTTTGAACCAGGAAATAAAGTTCTGAAGGTTTTTAAATGTGTGTTTAAAAAATCCTACTGCAGTAAAATAAAATCCAAATGCAGAATATTAAAAACAGTCTTCCAAAGGACCCTCTGGAGGTCCAGTGGTTAGGAGTCTGTGCTTTCCCTGCTGGGGCTGGTTCAATCTCTGGTGGGGAGCTAAGATACTGCAAGCCATGCGGCGTGTGGTTAAAAAAAAAAAAAAAAAAAACCAACCCAAAGAACAGGTTTCCTTTTAGTGTTAATTTTGTACGTTTTAAAGATCATTCTCACTGGGGAAGGGACAAATCTTGTTTTTTTCTTTAGGATGAAGAAAAGTAATCGCCTTTGACACTAAGCAAGGATGGAGAATTTAGGGGTTACTGATGTGGTTGTGTTCATTCTTATCCTGGTACAAAAAGAACTCTCTCTTCCTGCTGATAACCAGAGGAGAGGCAAGAGGCCTGCCTGGGAGAGTCACATGAAGCCTGGGGAAGATTCAGGCAGAAAAGTAACTGCTCCCTTCAACCAGAGTTGGGCTCACAGCTCTCTTGACTGGATTGTTATATGAGGCCGTTTTGAAGGTGCAGTTGTGCGGTGTGTTTCTTAAAAAAATAGCTTCCATGTTGGCCAAGCAGCCTGTTTTTGGTTTGTCCCTTGCCCCTGGTAGAATGGGACTAAAAATCTCCTGCACTGGCAGGTGGCTTCTTTACCACTGAGCTACCAGCGAAGCCCAAATGCAAGTTAGCATCGATGAAAATAGCAAGGAAATGAGTCTTCGACACTCCTTCGGAGCTTCCAGCAGGGGATCCAGCCCTGTCGACACCTTGGTAGATTAATGATTCTACCATATCTACCATTCTACCAATCTACCATAAATCTACATACTGATGTCAGAGTTTTTCTCCTGAAGTCTGATCATCTAAAAAAAAATTTGCAAAAATTGTAATCTCTGTTTAGCTCCCTAAATAGAAGGAAGTCTAATATAAGACACTTATAGGATACCAAGGTGTCGACAGGGCTGGATTCCATGCTGGAAGCTCCGAAGGAGTGTCGAAGACTCGTTTCCTTGCTATTTTCATCGATGCTAACTTGCATTTGGGCTGCCCTGGTAGCTCAGTGGTAAAGAAGCCACCTGCCAGTGCAGGAGATGTGGGTTCAATCCTTGGGTCGGGAAGATCCCATGGAGAAGAAAATAGCAACCCACTCCAGTATTCTTGCCTGGGAAACCCAATGGACAGAGGAGCCTGGAGAGCTACAGTCCATGGGGTCACAAAGAATCAGACACAACTGAGCAACTAAATAACAACTTGCATTTATGTTCACAATTAGACAAGAAATTAGGAGTTCTATTTTCCATCCCTGCTGCCATTTGGAAATGGTAATATCACACTCACTGCCTCTAATTCCAATTATCTTCATACTGCACATGTCATGAATTCTGGGAAAAGCTACAGTGTCTCTCCCCATGTGCCAGCTATTGCTTCCAGGGCTTGGTTTCCTAATTTCATAATCGCTGCATTGTCAATAGGAAATTATGGGAAATTATAGTAGACCAACCAATGTTAGGCATATGAAACCTGTATTAGCCTAATGAAATAATTTTAAATTATTAGCCTCATAAAAATTAATCTTAGAATAATCAAGGAGGACTATATAATGACTGAAATTCCATCTTAATAAGTAATTTTGTGAATTTTCCTGATTATACAAAGTGGGAGAAATTCAATATTTTATTTTGTAAAAGAAAATGAAGATGTAACTTATGTGAGTCCTTAAATTATTTTAGATGAGGGTCAGAACACTTCCTGAAAAGTAGTAAATGGCCCAACATATTTAATTATTGGATCCATCTCCCTCTGACCACAGCTGGAAAGGTTCTCAGATTTTAAGGATCCATGTGGTTACATTGAACCTACCCAGATAATTCAGGATAATCTCCCCATCTTGAGGCCCTAAACACTAATCACATGTGGGAGGTAGTGTTCAGTTCACAGGGCTATGAGCCAGCACCAGAAGATACTAGATTATTCATTTTAAATAAATTTGGTTATAATAATTCATATTTATTAATGAAATTTATTAATTTCCTTTAAACAAAAGACTTTCCTAAATTGTTCGAAATGTTTTTATACACATAAAAATTTTTAAATAATTGAATAATTATTTAATAGTAATAATTCCATTGCCTTCCACAAATCAAAATATATATTTTACATTTAATTTTAATAACAATATAACTTTATATACATGATACTATCTTACATTCTGGTTTTTTCACTTAATTCATATACATATATATAATTATGCAGCCACCTGTATTTTATTAAGCTTTATTCCTGATACTAGAGATTTATATGTTTGCAGTTTCTTACTAGATTATTATTCATTGACCATTCACTTATTTGTCCAACTGATTTTTCCTTTTATTGAATAAATCCCTTGGGAAAAGTTTCTTTGAAAGAAATGACAGATTATATGTCTACACATTTTTCTCTTCTTTTTGTTTATAGAGCCATAATTTTGTTCAGATAGTAGGTGTAAATTGGTCAAGGACTGAAGTAAGCCACAGAGAATGGTTTTGTCTTATAAGCTAGTGGACCCCAGCCTTTTTGGCACCAGGGGCCAGTTTTGTGGAAGACAGTTTTTCCACAGTGGGGGGTGGGGGTAAGGGGCATGGGGGTGGGTAGGGGATATGGGGGCAGCTGGGGGAATGAAATGGTGCAGATGATAATGAGTGTGGGGAACTGTGAGTGTGGGGAGCTCAGGGTAGGTAAAGCTTGGCTCCCTTGCCCACTGCCCACCTCCTGCTGTGCAGTCTGGTTCCTAAAAGGCCATGGACTGGTACTCGTCCATGGTCTGGGGGTTAAAAAGTGAAAGTTAGTCGCACAGTCATGTCCAACTCTTTGTGATCCCATGGACTATAGCCTGCCACGCTCCTCTGTCCGTGGAATTCTCCAGGCAAGAATACTGGAGTGAGTTGCCAGTTAGGGACCCATATTATAAGCAATACCTGGACATTTCCATTCCCTTTGCCAGTGATTGTTTTGAGAATTAACCTGTGACTCAACTCTGTCCCTGGTAGGACTTCCCTGGTAGCTCAGATGATAAAGAATCTGCCTGCAATGCAGGAGACCTGGGTTCAATCCCTGGGTCGGGAAGATCCTCTGGAGAAGGGAATGGCTACCTATGCCAGTATTCTTGCCTGGAGAATCCCACAGAGGAGCCTGGCGGGCTACAGTCTATGGGATCGCCAAGAGTCGGACACGACTGAGTGACTATCACACATACAACTCTGTCCAGTAAGACCAAGTTGACACTTGTATAGCTGATGAGGATTTGATCAGAGCTGGGATTTAGGGTGCCGAATTTGTGTCATGCTGACATCTGTTTGCTCTGTCTGGGTGTCTGTTATTACTATAAATCAGATAAGAGGAAGTGCTGAACTAAGACGAGACTGGAAAAAGAGAAAACTGCATTGCAGAGGATGAGGTAAAAGGTTTCACAGGTGACCCTGATGTGTTAAGTCAGGGTGACTGTAAGAAAGTAAGTGCTGTTGTTGTGGATAGTAGGTTTGTAGGTGTTTAGGATGCTCAGGGATGTTTCGAACCCTTCAATTTGGGATATACGACCTGAGAACAGACCATCCAAATAAACGTGGGTCTTAAGCAACACTTTTGAGTTCAGTCAAAATATAATGTGAACAACAAATGCATACCACATATATAATTTTAAATTTTCTACTAGTGTAATATTTTACAAAATGTTTTGAAAAAGTAACAAGAAACAAATGATGCTAAGTTTAACAATGTATTTTAAAGCACTATATAAATATATTATCATTTCATTATATAATCATTACCTATCCCAATGTCCCAATTTTCTTCAGCCACATTTGAAGTGCTTAATAGCTGTGCATGTCTAGAAAGACCAATTTAGGAGCTGGTAATAAAGTCAGTACCTTTCTTTGCTTGCAAGTGTGAACCTGTTTTGAGGTTGTTCCTGCTATTTTATTGCTGTTATGAACAATGCTCTAATGAACAGTCAGACACACAACCTCAGGTGCAGGAATTCAAGGCAGTGCATTCTTGGGAGTGGGACTTCTGCAAGGTAACAGGTGAGACAGAGTTTGATTGTCTTCTGAGGTGGCTGCTCCAGCTCACGCTCCTGGTAGTACTATGTGCAAGAGTCTATATTGCTCCCCATCCTCACTAACATTTGGAAAAGTCATGCTTCATTTTTCTCAAACTAGTGAATATAAAATGGTTTCTTTGTCATAACATTCATTTCTCTGATGGACTAACAAGGTTGAATATCTTTTCTGATGTGTATGAATCTTCACTTTTTTTCTCTCCTGTGGAAATCACAAATATTTATTCATTCAATTATAAATATATTATGTATATTATAGATGTAATATATTAATATATTCATATATGTATCACATATTCATTCACAGATGTTTATTGAACACAACCTGCTAATTATTAGTCTAGATACTGGGGAAATAGTGGGGAGAAAGATATTGGCCCAGATCCTACCTTCATGGAATTTACATTCTGGTGTATGTGCAGTGACTAGGTAGAGACCCGGAAGGGGTCATATGCTATCTGTCATATGTTAGTGAACTTGGGTTTAAGTCTGACTCAGCTATTTTATGTCATTAAAGCTTAGTTTCCACAATTATAAAAATGAGATGGCAGTATTTATTTTCTATTATTTATTAAAAGCATATGAAGAACTTGACACAGTGTCAGGCAAATTGTAAGGAGTCAGAAAATGCTGCTGGTAATAATAATAATACTAATAATATATAACTGCTATTTTCCCCTTTGTTGCTTCTATCTTTTCTTAAGTAGTCTTTTTTTTTTTTTAAGTTACAACTGCCAAAGTTTAAGATTACATGTTTTGCCTGACAAGGACCAAGAGCCAGAGAATATGTATTTTTAAAAAATCTGCCTCATGTTGAATAGGCAAAAAGGTGGGAAAATCCAGAGGGATATCTTATATAATTCAGGGCTATGTTCTATGAGTATAAATGTTGCTTGAATTAATCATTTTAACCCAACAACCAACTTATTGTAAACTAACCATGTGCAAAGAACCATGTGGGGAGATGCATATGACTTTATTAATCTTTGGAATAATAATATGTCCCTTTTTCTTAGATAATGATGTTGAAAATGATCTTCAATCACACGTCAGTTGAGCACTGCAAGACATACACAGAAAATCAGGATGAGTGCAACTTCTTCTTAATAGCTGTTCGCCTGGCTTCACTGAACCAGATCTTGGATCCCTGGGTTTATCTGCTGCTAAGAAAGATCCTTCTTCAAAAGTTTTGCCAGGTAGCAAATGCTGTCTCCAGCTACTTTAATGATGGACCTAAAGTGCCGCCTATCTCACTATCCAATGAAATAACACAGACCAGGAGCATGAAAGAGAACACTTAATCAACTTGCATGTTCACAGCTTTTGGCAAAAAATAGCCCTAAATCTTACTGTGAATTTAGGCATCTCTAGCATGCCGCTATTTATGCATTGAAGTAGAATTTTTGATATAAGGCCTAAATGGTCTCAGAAGCATAAATATTAATAATGCCCTATATGCCAAAAGTATTGAAACACAAGCAAAGGAAAATAGATTAATAACAGTCTAGTGTTTTGGGGTCTCTTCCATATGTAGCTGAATGTGTGATTATTTATTAGGTGAAAGCACTTCTTTTTATTTTTATAAATGATCTTGGTCTGTGGTGGGGGCTGTGTAGGGATAGTTAATATTCTATGGGGAATTCAACACACAGCTATTTGAAGACAAGGCAACAGTTTGTTTTTGCTCAAAGGCCTTGGTCTTCTGCTTTCTCTTTTACTCTCTCTCTTTCTCTCTGTGTCACTTTGATTCCCCTTAAATTTTTTAAAAATGTTGATTTAGGATGAAAAAATGCATAACATATTCACAGTATTCATTGATACTGATGTTACTTAAATGTCATTCAATATGCAAATTAGCTGCTAACCTTGGAGTCTGTTTTGGTTGGGTTGGTAATTAGGTTTATTCATTACCTGAATGAGTCAGTTAATTCCATTTATTTCAAACATGACAATTTGTGAACATCCAAATTGTTAAATGTTCTTCCTTTAGATTACATTTTTAATTCCTACAAGCCTGGAGAAGATTCATGAAACTGTATTTGGGAGTCAGTGAAGTGATTTTTTTCAAAATTCTATTTAAGGACTGATTTGAGCCCTAAATATAGGTACTTTGGCTAATTATTTTCCCTGATTTTTCCACCCAAGGTATTCTCCTCAGTCTTTTGTGTATTTAAATACTAACTCCTATTCTAAGACCAGTAAATATTTTAAAGCTTCCATAAAGACTTTCCATAGTTTAGCCTATTTATAGGATAAGGAAATTATAATATTGATACCTCACAGCACTTTCTCTGCCCTCTCTTCAAAGTTTCTATCTAAATATTTATTATTAAAATGTATCTCTTATTATGTGCACAAATCTTGACAGCTAAGCTTGATATCTTTTTGGCACAAGTAGGTCACTACATTAAATTTTGAGAATTACACTTAAGAAAATAAAAGCAACTCCCCAACAAACACAACAATCTTTCAAATCAGACCTACATAAAATGTTCTTTGTACTCTTTAGAGCATTTGTTTTGCACACTTACTGTTTCTCATTCAGAGTTTAACTTGCTTTTTCCTTTATTGTTTTCCCAGTTTTAAGAAACTTGAAATTTATTTATACTCCTTTATAGTAACTACCTTTTTGTGTGTGTACTCAATAGGCATCTGGGGAAGAATTAATTCTAAGAGGTGCAAAATATCTATTAGATTAATATGTTTACCAGGCTAAGTCAATTAGGAGGAATCAATTTAAATGCTCATGTCAAACTGAGTGAGAAGGCAAAATCTGCTGAGAGTGCTTATGTAACTCATGGTGGTTCCACTAGTCTAGGTTTTGGGAAAAAAAAATGATGACAAATAACCTATACTAAAAGGACATTTAAAAATTTCTCTATACCATAGAATTAAATAATTCCACAAGTCACCTCATGGAGGATGAGACAAAACTATATACTTTTTTTAAAAAGTGTGCTTAAATGACTTTATAATTAAGAGGCTTTAGGCCCTAGGTTTAGGCACATACATAGCATAGATCCAAGTAGTGTGAGCTTGAATGGGTTATTTCTTCCAGCACCTTGCACTTGGAATATAGAAAGTGTTCAGTGACTCTTTGTTCAGTGAATGAATGAATAATTATCTGCCAAAACCAAGTGCACATCAGTGGGGTCCCACTATATGGTTGAAGTGCTTTGTGACTGTACAGACCATCGAGTTGATAAAGTGAATGAACTCTGCTTGTTTAATTACAGAAATACAAATTTATCTTCAAATGTTCAGCATTATATTGCTTCATAACGAAGTACATCATTTGTATTAATAATTTGAGAAATTACTATCCCCAAATGGTAATTGAGATGACAGTCAACGAAATATCACTTTTCATCCAACCACAGAAATTCATAAAGACAAAACAACCTAAAACCCATGCTTAACTATGGAATAGTTTCCTGCCCAGGGATAGATGGTAGCTGTGGTTGATGGCAGTTTTTGAACAAGCCTGAAAAGGAAGTGGAAAGGAAGAGTTATGTAAACAGCATGTGACTTGGTAGTACATGAAAAACCTGGTAAGAAATGTTAGTCCTAAATGATATTGGCCTTTGGATGATAGCTGAGGTTAGATTTCAGGATGTTCAGAAGCCCTAAATGTGATAAGGAAGAAAACATCTAAAGTCACTGCAGACGAGTATATCAGTTTCCAAGTTTAAGTTCCTTAGTCTTTAAGTTCACTCAAGTATACTTAGTTTTAAGCAGGAAAAAAAATGCATGCAAAAATTATGACAATCCCAAAACTTCTCAATACTGGTTTAAAAAACCGGAGACCTAGGAAACCAAATAGAAAGAAGTGAGTGCAATGTAAAAATAGATGTAATATCGACTATTATAGATTTTACAAAGCTATTCTGATTTTCCACACAGTGAATTTATTCAGCTATGTTGTATCACAGAAGAGAATGATGACACGTCAACCAATAAGAACAGTTTACTTTTCAAATGAAATAAGTATGGTAGATATCTTTAAAATATTTTAAATTGAAGAAATTAAATGTGTTATCCAAGGATTTAGCAAATCTGCCTAAGCTATATACCAAGTCATTTTAAGTAAACATAAGCATTTAATCATGCCAGATTCAAATGATTGCCAATTTAAAGCCACATATATATACTGAACACTTATTTATTATATAAAAGACCTCTTGACCATGTTATGGAATAAAATTTTAGAAGCTCATGTAAAAGTCAACTGTAAAAGACCCTGAGAACACACTGGCATTGAGTAATAGACAAACTAAAAACTCTAACAAAACAGTATATTAATAAAGTGGACAATCTGTGGCAGTATTCTTAGATTTTCAAGAATTAGGCCTTTTATTTAATACTTTGTATGTTTTTGTTGGTTTTGACCCCAGATTAGTGCTCTGTTTTCAGTCTTCCCCATGTTGATAATCATAGCCCTTTTATACTGGGATTAAGTCAGCTAAGAAAATAGAAAAATCTTATTCTTTGAAATTTTAAACACATATATTGCCCATTTATTTTCATACTCTATTCCCAAAGCTTCTTTTAAAATATGCAGGTTACTAGAAGGTGAGTGACACAGAGAGACTGTAGAGTATTTATTACTACAAACATATTAAAAGTTTATTGTGGAATAACTGATGACGTTTCCATGATTTACCTCTGTAAAAAGTTTAGGTCATCAAGCATGCCATATCTTCACAGCTGCTTATTTATTGCTGTCTTTGTGATTTTGTATGTCTCAAATCTACTAAAGCTGAGGTCTAAATAAGTGAACAGAATTGTTCAATGAATGAGATTATATCATTTTTTAAATAAAGAGCATTTAATACTGTGGCTATATTGATAGAACTGTTTTCTGAGTTGCAATACAATGTTAATAAGAGGTGACATACATCTATGATGTTTCATAATGGAGATTATGATATAATCTATTTACAAAATTTGAAAATCAAACTAAAACTCACATGCACATTTGTTAAGAAGGTGCTGTCAGTTCAAAACTCTAAGACAACTAATAGGTAGTGATTACATATGAATCATGAAACAGAGAATTATGGCAAATTTAAAAATTAGAACTTCATTATACTGGTATCATGTATATGGATACTAATTACATGCGAAAGTTCATTACTCCTGGATTACTCTCACCCAAAAGGTTTCAATTTTGTAATGATTCGTGCTGTAGCTATTAAGTAAAATCTTTCACATGCCTTCCCTGAATGCCTTTTTTGGATTGAGTCCACCTTGAATAAAACTAAAGAAAGTAAAAAGAGCAGTACAGGGTGACTTTGTTCTCACAGTGACATCTATGTGCACTTCTATGAAAGACTTCAGCACTTCTAGAAGTAAGGTTTTTTTCCCCCAAAGGAGGTCAACAATTAGTTTTTAAATCAAATGGAATTATATCTTCAATACAAGCTGCTTTACATTTTTTTTTCTCACTCTTCCCTACTCTCTACTCTTTTAAATAACGAAAGAGCACAGAATTTTAATTTTATGGAGTCTCTATTTTATAAATCTTAAGTGAGGATTCTACTTAAAGGCTTGCCATTTATACAAGTTGAGTTGTAAACCATTACATTATGATACCACAAGCCTACTATATTTTGATTCTCTAGAAATGAAGTTCAATCAGGCATATACCATATTTGCTCATATATAGATTACACATTTTAAAATTTAGAATGAAAATTATTCTATTTTCAGAAATTTTACATCAATTTGTGTTAAATTGTAAACAACTCATATATCTACCGAAATGCTAATTTCTTCATTAGAAAGAAGACTGTTTCCCTGGCTTCCTTGCCTCCAGCCTCTTTATCCATTTTCTCATGGAGAGAAAGTAACAGAAATATTTACTATTGGTGAAGCTGGGATTGTTTTTAAGAGAGAGAATGGTTTCACATTTCTAATGTGCTAATGTACTAATCTATGAAACAGATCTGAGTCTGTTTTTTAATATCTGCTTTAATGAAATTATTTTATTATGGGAGTAAAAATAAGAAGGAAAGAGATTAACATCAGGTACAATTAGGTTTTCAGGCTTATCAAGCATTTTAGAGATGATAACACTTCTAAAATTTTTTGATCAGCTCTTAAATTCCTTTGTCAGTTGCTTTACTTTTTTTTCTTCTTCTTCTTTTTTTTTTTTGGCCTCACCCCGCAGCATGTGGGATCCTAGTTCCCCGACCAGGGATCGAACCCGGGTCCCCTGCATTGGAAGCACGGAGTCTTAACTACTGGACCACCAGGGAAGTCCCTGTCAGTTGCTTTAGAATTAGAATAGTTTGGCTTTTTAATTAAAGTGAATCAGATATCTAGCCAAAAGCTTGCCAATCACCAGACTTTAATATGAAAATAGTTTCTTTCTATGGTTTTCAATTTCTGTAGAAATCAAAGCTGTAATGTTTAGCAGGAGAAAATGCATATGACTTACTGATGGACCTCAATGTTCTTTCAGCTTTTGAAAGGACACTCCTGTGGAATAGACACGGAGGGTGGGACAGAGAACAAAGACAAAGAGATGAAGGAAAGCCTATATATTTCCAACTTGTCAAGATTCTTCATCCTTTTAGGCCATTTCACAGAAGCAAGGAGAGGAAGGGGCCACATTTATCTTCATACACTTGAGCATCTGTAGGACAAAGTGAGGGGTGGCCAGTGTTCTTTTCTGTAAAAGCAAATGTTCAATTCACTCAAGTCATCACTGACTACAAAACTCTTTTTCTTCCCAAGCCTCCATATATAGATAGAATATCTTACTTTTTCCATCTTCTTTGACAAAACAGTTTTGTACAGATAGCATAAAGTTGAACCTTTCTGTAAGCAAGCAAATGAAAAATAGGCACTGATTATCTTAATCTATTTACAACAAATGAATAAATTATTTTCAAAATGTATCTAAGTGAGAATTGAAATCATTGACACTTTAATAAATGATGTAAAGCTCAGTATAGAAATTGTATGTTTCTCCACCTCTCCTACGCAGCATTCCATTCCAGTGGGTTAAATGGGAAGGTATACTTTTGTCATCTTTGTGTAAAATTTTTCCACAAGTTATGTTAAGTATATCTAAACATATCTTCCACTATGTTTGAAAGGGTAGTCTTCAATATTGTGGAGACAAAGAATAAAAGACTGAAAAATACATCAGAATTTTGATGGCATTCAAGTCATAGCTAGTCTGTATATTTAACAAATGTATGTTATTTATGTTGTGTTTGTCACTGGAAAATAAAGTTGAATGTTCTGAAATGGCCCTGTCTTTCTTTCCTGATGCCAACTCATGTCAGGAATGTTTTACTGATAATCGCATTTAGTGTTTTGCTGAAATCCTATTAGACTTGCTTTATCAAAATAATAGCACAATATAATGCAATCAGTTCAGTTCAGTAACTCAGTCATATTCAACTCTTTGCAACCCCATGGACTGCAGCACATCAGGCTTCCCTGTCCATCACTAACTCCTGGAGTTTACTCAAACTCATGTCCATTGAGTCCCTGATGCCATCCAACCCTCTCATCCTCTGTCGTCCTCTACTCTTCCTGCCTTCAATCTTTCCCAGCATCAGGGTCTTTTCAAATGACTAAATTCTTCACATCAGGTGGCCAAAAGATTGGAGTTTCAGCCTCAGCATCAGTCCTTCCAGTGAATATTCAGGACTGATCTCCTTTAGGACGAACTGGTTGGATCTCCTTGCAGTCCAAGGGACTCTCAAGAGTCTTCTCCAACACCACAGTTCAAAAGCATCAATTCTTCGGCACTCAGCTTTCTTAAAGTCCAACTCTCACATCCATATGTGACTACTGGAAAAACCATAGCTTTGACTAGATGGACTTTTGTCAGCAAAAGTCTCTGCTTTTTATGTGCTATCTAGGTTGGTCATAGCTTTTCTTCCAAGGAGCAAGCATCTTTTAATTTCATGGCTTTAGTCACCATCTGCAGTGATTTTGGAGCCCAAGAAAAGAAAGTCTGTCACTGTTTCCATTGTTTCCCCATCTATTTGCCATGAAGAGATGGGACCAGATGCCATGATCTTAGTTTTCTGAATGTTGAGTTTCAAGCCAACTTTTTCACTCTCCGCTTTCACTTTCATCAAGAGGCTCTTTATTTCTTCTTTACTTTCTGCCATAAGGGTGGTGTCATCTGTATATCTGAGGTTATTGATATTTCTCCCGGCAATCTTGATTTCAGCTTGTGCTTCATCCAGCCTGGCATTTCACATGATGAACTCTGCATATAAGCTAAATAAGCAAGGTGACAGTATACAGCCTTGACATACTCCTTTTCCTATTTGGAACCAGTCTGTTTTTCCATGTCTGGTTCTAACTATTGCTTCTTGACCTGGATACAGATTTCTCAGGAGGCAGATCAGGTGATCTGGTATTCCCATCTCTTGAAGAATTTTCCACAGTTTGTTGTGATCCACACAGTCAAAGGCTTTGGAGTAGCCAATAAAGTAGAAGTAGATGTTTTTCTGGAACTCCCTTGCTTTTTCTATGACCCAACAGTTGTTGGCAATTTGATCTCTGGTTCCTCTGCCTTTTCTGAATCCAGCTTGAACATCTGGAAGTTCTCGGTTCACATACTATTGAAGCCTTGCTTGGAGAATTTGGAGCAATACTTTACTGGCATGTGAGATGAATGCAATTGTGCAGTAGTTTGAACATTCTTTGGCATTGCCTTTCTTTGGGATTGGAATGAGAACTGACCTTTTCCAGTCCTGTGGTCAGCTTTCAAAATTTATTGACATATTGAGTGCTGCACTTTCACAGCATCATCTTTTAGGATTTGAAATAGCTCAACTGAAATTCCATCACCTCCACTAGGTTTGTTCATAGTGATGCTTCTTAAGGCCAACTTGACTTCACATTGCACAATGTCTGGCTCTAGATGAGTGATCACACCATCATGGTTATCTGGGTCATGAAGACCTTTTTTGTACAGTTCTGTGTATTCTTGCCACCTCTTCTTAATATCTTCTGTTTCTTTTAGCTCCACACTGTTTCTGTCCTTTATTGTGCCCACCTTTGCATCAAATGTTCCCTTGGTATCTCTAATTTGATGCCTATTCATGTTATAATCCAACTT
Organism: Ovis aries; assembly: GCF_016772045.2. Taxonomy (NCBI): domain Eukaryota; kingdom Metazoa; phylum Chordata; class Mammalia; order Artiodactyla; family Bovidae; genus Ovis; species Ovis aries. The sequence continues at coordinate 46,750,836 of NC_056054.1, read as the reverse complement.
TTTTGCTTTTAGTACAAAAGCACATTTATAAATTATCCTAAATTTAATTCTCCCCCTGTGGATTTGCATATAATCTATAGGCAGCCAACAAAAGAACTGTCCTTGTTCATAGTCAGCTCCTTTAGTAGATTTGAACATGGGTATTGGTGTGAGCTGGCTACTATTGGAGATGAGTGTTGGACTACCTCACTACTCCGTTCATGTGTTCATTAAGTTCACTCTACTTTTTCCTCCTTTGGTGAAGGAAGAAGTTCTGTAGAACACAGGCTGCAAAGCCAGGCTTATTAAAAGTAGCATGTCAACCTTGCCCTCTTTCCTCTAAGAAAAGGCATTTAGGGAGAGTGCTGACGTAAACCCCCAACTAGATCTTATGATCTCTACAGTCTTTGTCTTGTGGCATTTCAGGTAAACATCATTATGGCTATCTTCTAGTAGGCCAGGAATTTCCACTAAAATGCTGATGATCCTACATACCAGGAATGAGACGTTGCTCAGTTTCATGTCCTTGGAGGACAGGCAGTCAGACATCCTTAGATATTTGGCTGCGCTGGGTCTATAGTTGCAGCATGCAGAATCTTTAGCTGTGGCCTGTGAACTCTTAGTTGTGGATGTGGGATCTAGTTTCCCAACCAGGGATTGAACCCAGGGTCCCTGCATTGGGAGTGGAGAGTCTTAGTCACTGCATCACAAGGGCAGTTCCCTAAAACAGTCTTGAGTAAACCTATTTTGGAGGTAGGTACTCAGAATCCAAGCCAGTGCTCCAGCCTTGTTCTTTTCTTCCACACATATTTGCTGTGTACATGTAATGTGCTAAGCATTCTAGTAAGCGCAAAGATACAAGGATTTTAAAATAAATAAACATAGCTTTCAGTGAATTTATAATCTAGTAGGGAAACGGGAAGTAATTTGAACAGAGCTGCTATTGGGGTAAGCCTATAAGTACTATGTGGGGAAGGTGATGATGAAATAGGAAATAGTTTTGTGTAGGAGGTGATATTTAATTTGCCTTTGGGTTCCTGTGTAGCTCAGTTGGTAAAGCATCTGCCTGCAATGCGAGAGACTGGGTTCAATTTCTGGGGTCAGGAAGGTCCCTTGGAGAAGGAAATGGCAACCCACTCCAGTATTCTTGCCTGGAGAATCCCATGGACAGAGGAGCCTGGCAGGCTACAGTTCAAGAGGTCGCAAGAGTCAGACACGACTTAGTGCTGTGTGTTTTTTTTTTGGAAAAAGGAGTTGGTGTTAACCAGGAAGGCAGAGGCACATTTTAGAATATTTATTCACTCCACTCTGCCCAAAGCAGTACAATTTGCAAGACATTCATATTGATTAAATTCTAGTGGCCCACTAAAAAATGTGGTTCTGAATAGTGCATGCCTCTGTAATCTTATAGAGTGGGGGAAAGGTCTTAGGACAGGATTTCTGAATCTTGGAACTATTGGCCCATTGGGGCAGAGAATTCTTTTTGGGGGGTACAGTATCTTGTACATTGTAAGCTGTTTAGCAGCTACTTATTGGATGCCAGTAATATTGCCCTAGTTGTGGCAATCAAAAATGTGCCCAGATATTGCCAAATGCACCATAGAGGACATATTGGCTCATAGTTAAGAGTCTCTGCCTTAGGGCAAGGGTCATGGTCACCAAGAGGAGGCTATGTGTGTGAGGGTTGGCAGGGCAAGGTCATCTGTGCGATCTTGGTCCAGACAGGCACCATTCTGGCTTTTCCCAAGGAAGCAAGCACTAGAATGTCAGTTTGTGTCTGAATGCACAAAAATGTGGTGCTACCAGTACAACAATGCCTGGATCACCATGGGCCCTGATCCACTTCCGTAATCACATAAACCTATTCACAAAGGAAGAGGTGCAATTTCTTAGAAAGTATCATTTTTCCATTGATGCCCCAATCCTTATTTTGTTCTTGATAAGAGGGCCTAGGGTAATATGTCTCTCAAAGTGACATCTAAAGACAGTCCATTTCTCCCAGGACCTTAAAAAATCTGTTAAGATTCCTCTTAATTCAGTTTACATTTCTAGGTAAGGTACTTTAGCTAGAGAGACTAATTTACCAAATTTTGTCTTTAATGGAATTTTTTCATGTCTGGTCTATCTTACAGTGTTGTAAGAGATTTATTTACTCTGAGATATGATTTTTATTAAAGAGCAGTCAAATTTGGGGCAATTCAGCCTATGCCTTTCTGAGTTTGTGCCAGTCTGCAATATTTCAGGTATGAAGCTATTACCATACATTTTGCTGACAGAGTTCAAGTCTTGTGCTCTACATCTAAAATGTAAACTCTCAGTTCAGTTCAGTCGCTCAGTCATGTCTGACTCTTTGTGACCCTATGAACCACAGCACACCAGGCCTCCCTGTCCATCACCAAACTGCAGAATTCACCCAAACTCATGTCCATTGAGTTGGTGATGCCATCCAACCCTTTCATCCTCTGTTGTCCCTTTCTCCTCCTGCCCTCAATCTTTCCCACCATCGGGGTCTTTTCAAATGAGTCATCTCTTCGCATGAGGTGGCCAAAGTACTGGAGTTTTAGCTTCAACATCAGTCCTTCCAATGAACACCCAGGACTGATATCCTTTAGGATGGACTGGTTGGATCTCCTTGCAGTCCAAGGAACTCTCAAGAGTCTTCTCCAACAGCACAGTTCAAAAGCATCAATTCTTTGGTGCTCAGCTTTCTTTATAGTCCAACTCTCACATCCATAAATGACCACTGGAAAAACCATAGCCTTGACTAGACAGACCTTTGTTGACAATATCTGCTTTTTAATGTCTCTGCTTTTTAATGTGCTATCTAGGTTGTCCATAACTTTCCTTCCAAGGAGTAAATATCATTTCATGGCTGAAGTCACCATCTGCAGTGATTCTAAAGTCCCCCAAAATTAAGTCAGCCACTGTTCCCCCATCTATTTGCCATGATGTGATGGGACAAGATGCCATGATCTTAGTTTTCTGAATGTTGAGTTTTAAGCCAACTTTTGCACTCTCCTCTTTCACTTTCATCAAGAGGCTTTTTAGTTCCTCTTCACTTTCTGCCATAAGGGTGGTATCAGCTACAAATCTGAGGTTATGGATATTTCCCCCAGCAATCTTGATTCCAGCTTGGGTTTCTTCCATCCCAGCATTTCTCATGATATACTCTGCATATAAGTTATATTTAACACTGTGACAATATACAGCCTTGACATACTCCTTTTTCTATTTGGAACCAGTCTGTTGTTCCATGTCCAGTTCTAACTGTTGCTTCCTGACCTGCATACAGATTTCTCAGGAGGCAGGTCAGGTGGTCTGGTATTCCCATCTCGTTCAGAATTTTCCACAGTTTATTGTGATGCACACAGTCAAAGGCTTTGGCATAGTCAATAGAGCATAAATAGGTGTTTTTCTGGAACTCTCTTGCTTTTTTGATAATCCAGTGAATGTTGGCAATTTGACCTCTGGTTCCTCTGTCTTTTCTAAAGCCAGCTTGAACATCTGATAGTTCATGGTTCACGTATTGCTGAAGCCTGGCTTGAGAATTTGAGCATTACTTTACTAGTGTGTGAGATGAATTCTATTGTGTGGTAGTTTGAACATTCTTTGGCATTGCCTTTCTTTGGGGTTGAAGTGAAAACTAACCTTTTCCAGTCCTGTGGCCACTGCTGAGTTTTCCAAATTTGTTGTCATATTGAGTGCAGCACTTTCACAGCATCATCTTTTAGAATTTGAAATAGCTCAACTGGAATTCCATCACCTTCACTAGCTTTGTTCATAGTGATGCTTCCTAAGGCCCACTTGACCTCAAATTCCAGGATGTCTGTCTCTAGGTGAGTGATCACACCATCGCAGTTATCTGGGTCGTGAAGATCTTTTTTGTGCTGTTCTGTGTATTCTTGCCACCTCTTCTTAATATCTTCTGCTTCTGTTAATCCCATACCATTTCTGTCATTTATTGAGCCCATCTTTGCCTGAAATGTTCCCTGGTTATCTCTAATTTTCTTGAGGAGATCTCTAGTCTTTCCCATTCTATTATTTTCCTCTATTTCTTTACATTGTTCGCCGAGGAAGGCTTTCTTATCTCTTCTTGCTATTCTTTGGAACTCTGCATTCAGATGCTTATATCTTTTCTTTTCTCCTTTACTTTTCACTTCTCTTCTTTGCACAGCGATTTGTAAGTCCTCCTCAGACAGCCATCTTGCCTTTTTGCATTTCTTTTTCTTGTGGATGATCTTGATCCCTGTCTCCTGTACAATGTCACAAACCTCCGTCCATAGTTCATCAGGCACTCTGTCTGTCAGATCTAGGCCCTTAAATCTGTTTCTCACTTCCATTGTATAATCATAAGGGATTTGATTTGGGTCATTTCTGGATAGTCTAGTGGTTTTCCCCACTTTCTTCAATTTAAGTCTGAATTTAGCAATAAGGAATTCATGATCTGAGGCACAGTCAGCTCCTGGTCTTGTTTTTCCTGACTGTATAGAGCTTCTCCATCTTTGGCTGCAAAGAATATAATCAGTCTGATTTCAGTGTTAGCCATCTGGTGATGGCCATGTGTAGAGTCTTCTCTTGTGTTGTTGGAAAGGGTGTTTTCTATGACCAGTGTGTTCTCTTGGGAAAACTCTATTAGCCTTTGCTCTGCTTCATTCTGTACTCCAGGGCCAAATTTGCCTGTTACTCCAGGTGTTTCTTGACTTCCTACTTTTGCATTCCAGTCCCCTGTAATGAAAAGGACATCTTCTTTGGGTGTTAGTTCTAAAAGTTCTTGTAGGTCTTCATAGAACTGTTCAACTTCAGTTTCTTCAGTGTTACTGGTCAGGGCATAGGCTTGAATTACCGTGATATTGAATGGTTTGCCTTGGAAATGAACAGAGATCATTCTGTTGTTTTTGAGATTGCATCCAAATACTGCATTTCAGACTGTTTTGTTGACTATGATGGCTCTTCCATTTCTTCTAAGGGATTCCTTCCCACAGTAGTAGATGTGATGGTCATCTGAATTAAATTCACCCATAGGTTGTGTGAAATAAAAAGTTGAAAAACTTAAACCCTAACTCTGGTCAAAGTTAAAATTAACATGAAGGTACTCATTAATCTACTGTAAATTTCTGAGGTAAAGTAAGAAAGGACTATGGATAATCAGTGCTTATGCCTAAGATTCTTATGTAATATTTTTAAAAGAAGGCTTTGAATATTACATATCAGGTTGTTGGAATTTAATTTTGAAAAGAGCATTGGAAGAAAATAATTCTGAAACCATTACCACCAACTGAGGCCTTTTAAAATTAGACTTAACTGGAAGTACCCAGTAGAACAAGATTCCCAGGGACACTAGTGATAAAGAACCCACCTGCCAATGCAGAGATAATAAGAGACGTGGGTTCAATCCCTGAGTTGGAAACATCCCATGGAGGAGGTCATGGCAACCCACTCTAGCCTTCTTGCCTGGAGGATCTCATGGACAGAGGAATCTGTCAGTCCACAGGGTCGCACAGAGTTGGGCATTACTGAAGTGACTTAACATAGCAAGCATGCCGAATAGAACACTAGTTCTTAAACACTGTGGGTCAGAGACACCTCTAATAGTCTGGTGAAAGGTTTGGATCTCTTTCTTACAAAAAGTACACAGAATGTCTTTCTTTCTTTCTTTTTTTTTTTTATAGTGTCAGAGATTATGCAGTCCTAAGTCTGTCTACAGATGTCCTGGAAATTTATAGACACAGGTTAAGAATTCTTGCTGTGAGAGAATTTTTGTGATTTAAGGAACCTCACAAGTTTCCATGTTTGGTTAGAAAGCTAAAATCCAAAACTGGAATTAGATCAACATAATTACTTCCCTGTGAACGCCAAAATTCCTTGACATCTCATTGTATGCCCATAATAGTAAATCAACATAATGGGGGGGGGGGTAGAATTATTAAAAGGAATGGCAATCATTTTAAAAAAATTGGCATCATGGGGGCAAAAATAAAATAACATAATCCTAACCAGAAGAGGAGCATTATAGGTTATTTGCCAAAAACAGGTTGAAAAATGAAAAGACCATTATTTAAATAAAGAATTACATCTCTTCCAATGACACATTTGCCTTCCACAGAGCTTATTTTCATTCTGCCTTGTGTTGATCCCTCAAGAAAGATTAAAACAAAGCTATTAAAAAAATCAATTAAAAAAATAACATCCCACCTGAAACATGAAACCTTGAAAATGGCTAGGATATAATTTCTTATTATTTTCTGTTATGTAACTTTATGTTATGATACATATATGAATAAATATATATTTACACTTATGCAAGTACTACATTTTTGTGTTGCTATTTAGAATGAAAGCAACAAGGAGGACTTATTGATTGAACCTTTCAGTAAAATGCAAGGTATACACTTTCAGACCTTTTTACAAATGTAAAATTGATGCTTTAAGCCAATGCTTGAAGCTATTAGTGGAATGTGGTATTGATGTTTATAGTTTGTATTTCACTAAAGGGAAATGTCTGGAACAATTAATGACATTTATCTTTGCATTTTTCTTGCCTTAGTGAGGAAAAAGAAAATGCCACCTTTCAGCACTGAAATATTTATATTTTGGAAACAGCACTTTGATACCAGTGCATCCTACATTCTGGATGTGGTTATGTGAATGGACAACTGTAGATAGTGTGCATGAAATTGCAAGCTGATTTTCAAAAGTCAGTGGTTTAGAGTCTTCTTAGAAGATCCATGAAAAGCCATTTCAAGAGGAAAAGAAATTGTGCTTTGTTACTTACTTTCAACATTCCTTGACTGTTATTTATTTATTTATTTTTTTGCCTAGTGTCTTTAAGAATTGCAATGACAGAATTTACTTTATTTGCGAAATTTTGAAGAAATAATATTGATTTCTTGCCAAGTTCTAAAGGGGAAATTCTGCCTCAAAAGTTTTGCAGTCTTAGTTAGATGTGCATGACTCTTCTCCTTATCACAGACTTTCTTCCACTATGGCCATTTTGAATACTCTTGTTACTATCCCTTCAGCAGAATTATCATTGAAACCTGGAATAATTCATTTATTAGTTTAATTAATATTTGATCGCTACTAGGAGATTGCATGTTTAAAATACTTTAAAGCACTTTTGGTGGTAAAGAATCTGCCTGCCAATGCACGAGACAGTGAGAGTTGTGAGTTCTACCCCTGGGTCAAGAAGATCCCCTGGAGGAGGAAATGGCAACCCACTCCATCATTCTTGCCTGGAGAATCCCATGGACAACAGTGCTGGATGGGTTATAGTCCATGGGGTTGCAAAAGAGTCGGATACAACTGAGTGACTGAACACACACACACTTCATCCAAACTACCAAATCCTGTATTAGTTATTAGATGCTGCTGCTACTGCTGCTAAGTCGCTTCAGTCGTGTCCGACTCCACGACCCCATGGACTGCAGCCTACCAGGCTCCTCCGTCCATGGGATTTTCCAGGCAAGAGTACTGGAGTGGGATGCCATTGCCTTCTCCATGTTAGATGATAGATCTCATTTACTTCTTTAATATTGGCTCAGGAAATATTACAAAGATTAGATTGTGTAGATTTTCATATTCTTGGGTTTATTAATATGCGTGTGTGTGTGTGTATGGGATGTCCATTATATCTCAAATGTGTATTTCTTTTCTTAAAAAAGTTTCATTTTTAATCAGAATATTATGTTCATCCCTTTAAAAAGTCAAATGGCACTAAAAACTTATTGTGACAACTGAAGGATAAAGATGTGGTAGATACAATGGAATACTACTCAGCCACGAAAAAGAATGAAATATTGCCATTTGCAGCAACATAAACTGACTTGGAGGGCTTTATGCTAAGTGAAATAAGTCAGACAGAGAAGGACAAGTACTTTATGATCACTTATATGTCGAATCTAAAATATACAAAAAATATGAATAGAACAAAGAAGAGAGGCAGACTCACAGATACAGAGAACAAACCAGTGGTTGCCAGCAGGGAGAGGGAAAGGGGGAGGAGGGAAAGGGCCATATAGGTATAGGGGACAAATAAAAGGATTGTGATTATATGAAATAACATATATGAAAAATTGAAAATTATGAAGCACTATAGAATTTAAAGGGTTTCCTAGGTGGTGCAGTGGTAAAGGGCCCACCTGTCAATGCACGAGATACAGGAGGTGTGAGTTCTATTCCTGGGTCAGGAAGATGCCCTGAAGCAGGGAATGGCAACCCACTCCAGTATTCTTGCCTGGAAAATCCCATGGACAGAGGAGCCTGGTGGGCCACAGTCCATGGGGTTACAAAGAGTTAGACATGACTGAGCAGACAAGCACAGAATTTAAAGAATCTTTCACTCAATAAAAAAGTTTATTTTAAAAAAATTTATACCCACACTCCTTATTCTAACCCTCTCCCCACCACCCTGCTCTCCAAACTCCAATACTTTCCGCTTTTTTTCAACATTTCTTCTGGCATATACTATTGTATTTTTAAATAATGTATTTATGTTGCTGTGTCCTGATTCTTCAACTTTGGACCTTATAAGTTGCTTTTCTATTTTACTGGATTTAACTCTCTCCTCAATAATTGTCCCATTATGGTTATAATGCAATTTTATTAACACAATTCAGTGTTTTCATTTTTATGGCAATGTAAATAACCTTAACTGCAGAATCAGTAGAACCATCATCATGTTTCCTTTCTTGGGCATGTTTTTCATCTTCTAGAGTTAAGAACTTACCAAGTTAAATCTGCTTAACTTTCTTTGTGCTAATAACTAAATCTTAACAGCTTTCCAGGTATTCAAACCTATCAGATAATCTTTACCTCTTTTAGAGTAAAATTTTTAAAAAGTTGCTCCTCAATTCAGCATATTGCCTCTTTTTTATGAGGTACCCCATTTTCTAGGCGGCTTCCCTTGTGGCTCAGCTGGTAAAGAATTCGCTTGCAATGCAGGAGACCTGGGTTTGATCCCTGGGTTGGGATGATTCCCTGGAAAAGGGAAAGGCTACCCACTCCTGTATTCTGGCCTGGGGAATTCCATGGACTGTTTAGTCCATGGGGTCGCAAAGAGTCAAACATGCCTGAGCGACTTTCACTTTCACTTTATTTCCTAGGCAGTTCGCAGGTGGCACCGGTGGTAAAGAATCTTCCTGCCAATGCAGGAGATGCAGGTTTGATACTTGGTTTGGGAAGATCCCCCAGAGAAAGTCATGGCAACCCACTCCAGTATTCTGGCCTGGAGAATCCCATGGACTGAGGAGCCTGGCAGGCTACAGTCCACAGGGTCACACAGAGTTGGATATGATTGAAGCAACCTGGCATGCACCCAAGCTGTTTCCTAGATCTCATGTCTTGGTATTTCTGAAAAATTCACTCATTTGATCACATATGCTTTTAAAAGGGCTTTTTAATGGAAAAAAAAATGTAAGGAACCAAAACTCCTAGAAAATAAAATGGTCATAAATAAACATGAACACTAATAATAATAGTGAAAATAATATTAGAGGCAGATATCATTTTATGAGCACATATATTGTACATGTGGCTTCCCTGGTGGCTCAGTGGTAAAAGAATCCACCTGCAATGCAGGAGATGCAAGTTAGATCCATGGGTTGGGAAGATCTCCTGGAGGAGGGTATGGCAACCCACTACGATATTCCTGCCTGGATAATCCAATGGCTGGAGAAGCCTGGTGGGCTACAGTCTATAGGGTTGCAGAATCAGACACAACTGAACTGACATGTTATCAAATTCTCAAGCTAATGCCACAAAGTAGGTGCTATTATCACCACCCTCCATATGAGGAGTCTGAGGCTCTGGGAGGGTAAATCACGCGGCCAAGTCCACAGAATTAATGAAAAGTGTGGCTAGGATTCTTATCTAATTTCAGGTTAGAATACAATTGCCACAAATTCCCTTTGTGAAGAATTTCTGCTATAGTTATTTTCTGAAGCATGAAGCTTATCGTGGAGAGATGCTCTAAGGCCACATGAAAGAAAGGCTTTCACTCTGTTTCGAGGCCTGGGCATTTTCAAGTGCCAGAAATAATCATGCACAGCAGTCAGGGGGTGTCTTTTTCAACAGGACAGATTAGATCCAGCAAACAAGATTTTCAATAAAAATATAGTCCTTATGTCAAATCTGGGTGTGTGCACACTACTGCAAACACTCAGACCCTTCCTTGTTAGATGTGGGCTGCTTCTGTAGTAGATGGTTGCACAAAAAGAGGGCACTTCCTCTTGCTGCCCTCTTAGCTTTTCTTTTTGCTAAAAGCTAAGAGAGATTATTGACTATGCCAAGCCTTTGATTGTGTGGATCACAATAAACTGTGGAAAATTCTGAAAGAGATGGGAATACCAGACTACCTGACCTGCCTGTTGAGAAACCTATATGCAGGTCAGGAAGCAGCAGTTAGAACTGGACATGGAAAAACAAGGTGACAGCTTAACCAAGATGACAGCTTCAATTTAGCTATTAATAAGGAAAGGGGTACATCAAGGCTGTATATTGTCACCCTGCTTATTTAACTTATATGCAGAGTACATCATGAGAAACGCTGGGCTGGATGAAGCACAAGCTGGAATCAAGATTGCTGGAAGAAATATCAATAACCTCAGATATGCAGATGACACTATCCTTATGGCAGAAAATGAAGAGGAACTAAAGAGCCTCTTGATGAAAGTGAAAGAGGAGAGTCAAAAAGTTGGCTTAAAGCTCAGCATTCAGAAAACTAAGATCATGGCATCTGGTCCCATCACTTCATGGGAAATAGACGGGGAAACAGTGGAAAGAGTGTCAGACTTTATTTTTGAGGGCTCCAAAATCACTGCAGATGGTGATTGCAGCCATGAAATTAAAAGATGCTTACTCCTTGGAAAGAAAGTTATGACCAACCTAGATAGCATATTCAAAAGCAGAGACGTTACTTTTCCAATAAAGTTCCATCTAGTCAAGGCTGTGTTTTTTCCAGTGGTCATGTATGGATGTGAGAGTTGGACTGTCAAGAAAGCTGAGTGCTGAAGAATTGAAGCTTTTGAACTGTGGTGTTGGAGAAGACTCTTGAGAGTCTCTTGGATTGCAAGGAGATCCAACCAGTCCATTCTAAAGGAGATCAGTTCTGGGTGTTCATTGGAAGGACTGATGCTAAAGCTGAAACTCCAATACTTTGGCCACCTCATGCGAAGAGTTGACTCATTGGAAAAGACTCTGATCCTGGGAGGGATTGAGGGCAGGAGGAGAAGGGGACGACAGAAGATGAGATGGATGGATGGCATCACTGACTCAATGGACATCAGTTTGGGTGAACTCCAGGAGTTGGTGATGGACAGGAAGGCCTGGCTTGCTGCAACTCATGGTGTCGCAAAGAGTCGGACACGACTGAGCAACTGAACTGAACTGAACTGAAGAGAGATTACTGATGCTTTTGAACTGTGGTAGAGAAGACTTGAGAGTCGCTTGGACTGCAAGGTGATCAAACCAGTCAATTCTGAAGGAAATCAGTCCTGAGTATTCATTGGAAGGACTGATGCTGAAGCTCCAATACTTTGGCCACCTGATGAGAAAAACTGATTCATTGGAAAAGACCCTGATGCTGGAAAAGATTGAAGGCAGGAGGAGAAGGGGACAACAGAGGATGAGATAGTTGGATGGCATCACTGAATTGATGGACATGAGTTTGAGCAAGCTCCAGGAGTTGGTGATGGACACGGAAGCCTGGCATCCTGCAGTCTATGGGGTCACAAAGAGTCGGATGTAACTGAGCGACTGAACTGAACTGAAGAGATTATCATGATCTGGGCCATTAAGTATACATCTCTTTCAGTCCTTTTGTTTTTTGTTTCTTTTGTTTTGTTTGTTTTTCCTTTCAAACTTCCTCTCCTACTTGTAAGGTAACTTAAGATCAGGCTTCTTGAGAAAGTGTTTTACTTCCTAATGACAGGATCTCCTTTGAGAATTTGTAAAACTCAAGACAGGCAAGAGGGAGAGCAAGACCATTGTCAGCAGTGAAATGATTCTGTTTATCACCTGTTTAATTTTGAAATTTGCTCTATCTTCTTACTGCAAAATCCAATGCTCTTTCAGAATGGAGTGTATTTTAGAAAGGGAAATGCTATCCCCAGTTTTTGAGTCTTTCTTCCCTTGCTGCTGGCAAGCAAAATCTATTTGATGTATCTGACATTTTATTCCTTCTCCAGTTTTCTGTTCAACTGGCTGCTCTGTTTTCCATAGAACTAGTTAGAACAGTGCAGAACATTTTGCTCAAGGGAATAATATCTCAGCAAGTTCTTCAAAACTCGAATTCTATGTTAACAAGTGAATTCAAATGGTAACCCATCAATAGCAGTTTAACTTGAGACAATGAAAAAAGATCATTGTATCTTGGAATTTATCTTTGGTCTAATTTTGCAACAGTAGTCAACAATTCTCAGGCATCTCAGGGGTCAATTAACAATTATTCAGGACAGACTGACATGTCAACCCAATGACGTGTAAATCTTTATTTAAAAAAATTTTTTTTTAATTTTTTACTAACCCAGGAGTTAACTAAACCAGATCAAATGAGTCACTGCTTAGGGAAAATGTTTGAAGGATAAATTCCCTTCTAGCTGCCAACTTTAATGTAATTTGCTTGAGAAATAGAGCCTGAAGATCTTCATAATGGTTTGTGATTAATAATAACATAACTTTTAAAATAATGGCTTGAAGTCGCTCGGTCGTGTCCGACTCTTTGTGACCCCATGGACTGTAGCCTACCAAGCTCCTCTGTCCATGGGATTTTCCAGGCATTAGTACTGGAGTGGATTGCCAAATAATGTAGTAATGTATAAACCTCATTTCAGAAAAGTAAGTTTTCTTAGGAGAATGGGTTCAGGGGAAAAAAAAAAAGTAATAACAATGAATGATGACGTTACTTGAAATTTCTTAATGGGAAACACCGTTCTCCATTTCATTGGACGGAGAATGATCCACTCCAATTTAGAGTATTTTTCTCAGTTGTGAGAAACAACCATTTGGAAGGGAGTGTGATATCCTTGGAGAAAGTCAAGAGGCAACTAGGATGCCAACTAAATTAGTAGGAACTTCATTTGGATGAGAAGTGTCCTGGTCAGATTACCTTCCGAGGTATGAACGGATCGGTTTTGGAGTCAGACCGGGATCAAACGTTGGGTTAATAGCTATGGAACCTTAGAGTGACTCCTTAAACTCTGTAGGATTTTTGAATCCTATGATGAAGACTGGGATTTTTTGCACTTACTTTATAGGGTAGCTGTAAAGATTAAATGTGTAAATAGTCCAGACATGTGGTGGGTATGATGAAAAGTGAAAGTGAAGTCTCTCAGTCATGTCTGACTCTTTGCGACCCCATGGACTATAGCCCACCAGGCTCCTCCATCCATGGGATTCTCCAGGCACGAATACTGGAGTAGGTTGCCATTTCCTTCTCCAGGGGATCTTCCCGACCCAGGGATCGAACCCAGGTCTTCCACATTGCAAGCAGACGCTTTAACCTCTGAGCCAATGTGCATAAATATGCAGGGTCATTGTTATTGATGTTATATTAATAGTGGCAATAGTAGCCACTGCTGCTGCTGCTGCTAAGTCGCTTCAGTCGTGTCCAACTCTGTGTGACCCCACAGACGGTAGCCCGCCAGGCTCCCCCATCCCTGGGATTCTCCAGGCAAGAACACTGGAGTGGGTTGCCATTTCCTTCTCCAATGCATGAAAGTGAGAAGTGAAAGTGAAGTCGCTCAGTCGTGTCCGACTCTGTGTGACCCCAGGGACTGCAGCCCACCAGACTCCTTGGTCCATGGGATTTTCCAGGCGAGAGTACTGGAGTGGGGTGCCATTGCCTTCTCTGAATAGTAGCCACAGTAACAATATTAATTGCTTGAGGAATTCATAAACCATATTGGGAATGTAGAGAAAGACATCTCAACCTTTGTAGTAATTCCTTAGGATTACTGTGGGAGATTTAAACATATAGCGTTGTGTTTGAGAGAATAGGCACTGATATTAGACTAAATATGATGCCACATCCTAGTTCTGTTAATTTCTTAGTAGGCTGACTTTAATCAAGCTAATTAACCTAATTTTCTAAACCTCAGTTTCTTTTAACTTAAATGAGGATAATGATTTTATCTAAAATTTAACAGATTTATTGCAAACATTCAATGAAACACTCAATAAATGGTTATTATTATGCTACTATAAATTATGATCACCAATGTTAAAATCAAGCTCAGAAGACTTCAAGTTGTCTCAGTTTCCATCTTAGGCTGAATGTCTTCACAGGCATACACATTTTATTCAAATTTCTTAAGACTTAGGGTAAAAAAAAAAATAATGTGGATCAACTCTATGAGAAGTAGCACTAAAAAGAAAAATAAAGAAATTTAACTTTGTGATTTGTTTTCTTTGTGATTTTTAAGTGTATATCTTTGTGAGATAAGGAAATGATTCCAGGGGCACAGAAGAGGTATTTTGTTTGTTTATTTTTTTATTTTCTAGTTTTATCAAGATATAATTGACATAGAGCATTGTATTAGTTTGTGCTGTACAACATAATGATTTGATACATGAATATATTGTAAAATGATGACCACAATTAGTCTGGTTAATATTTATCACCTCAAACCATTACAATTTTTTTCTCGTGATAAAAATTTTTAAGATTTACTCCCAGGAACTTTCAAATATAAACATAGTACTGTATAGTCACCAGGCTGTACATTGTATCCTCAGAATTTATTTTCTTATAACTAAAGATTTTTACTTTTTGACCAACTTCATGTATTTCCCCGACTCCCCACCCCTACCTTGGTGGCCATCCATCTGTTTTCTGTTTTCTGAGTTTGGTTTTTTAGATTCGGAATGTAACTGAGGTCCTAGAGTATTAGCCTTTCTCCGTCTGATTTTCCTTACTTAGTATGATTCCCGCAAGGTCCATCTGTGTCGTTGTAAATGGCAAGATTTCCTTCTTTATTAGAGTTGAGTGATATGTATGTATATATGTGTATGTATGTATGTATATATGTATGTGTGTATATATATGTGTATATACATACACATACATAGAAGAAAGTTAATATACTCATTTCTTAATAGATTGTTTCCATTCCTTCAGTTCAGCCCAGTCACTCAGTCGTGCCTGACTCTTGTGACTCCATGGACTGCAACACGCCAGGCCTCCCTGTCCATCACCAACTCCCAGAGTTTACTCAGACTCATGTCCATCAATTCAGTGATGCCATCCAACCATCTCATCCTCTGTCGACCACTTCCTCTCCAACCTTCAATCTTTTCAAGCATCAGGGTCTTTACCAATGAATCAGTTCTTCACAACAGATGGCCAAAGGATTGGAGTTTCAGCTTCAGTACCAATCCTTCCAATGAATATTCAGGACTAATTTCCTTTAGAATTGATTGGGTGGATCACCTTGCAGTCCAAGAGACTCTCAAGAGTCTTCAACACCACAGTTCAAAAATATCAATTCTTTGGTACTCAGCTTTCCTTATAGTCCAACTCTCACATCCATATATGACTACTGTAAAAACCGTAGCTTTAAGTAGATGGACCTTTGTTGGCAAAGTAATGGCTCTGGTTTTTAATATGCTGTCTAGGTTGGTCATAGCTTCTCTTCCAAGGAGCAAGTGTCTTTTAATTTCATGGCTGCAGTCATCATCTGCAGTGATTTTGGAGCCCAAGAAAAGAAAGTCTGTCACTGTTTCCATTGTTTCCCCATCTATTTGCTATGAACTGATGGAACCAGATGCCATGATCTTAGTTTTCTGAATGTTGAGCTTTAAGCCAACTTTTTCACTCTCCCCTTTCACTTTCATCAAGAGGCTTTTTAGTTCTTCTTCACTTTCTGCCATAAGGGTGGTGTCATCTGCATATCTGAGGTTACTGATATTTCTCCTGGTAGTCTTGATTTCAGTTTGTGCTTATTTCAGTCCAGCATTTCGCATGATGTACTCTGCGTAGAAGTTAAATAAGCAGCCTTAACATACTCCTTTCTCAATTTGGAACCAGTCCATTGTTCCATGTCCAGTTCTAACTGTTGCTTCTTGACCGGGATACAGGTTTCTCAAGAGGCAGGTCAGGTGGTCAGGTATTCCCATCTCTTTCAGAATTTTCCACAGTTTGTTGTGATCAACACAGTCAAAGGCTTTGGCATAGTCAATAAAGCAGAAATAGATGTTTTTCTGGAACTCTCTTGCTTTTTCTAGGATCCAACAAATATTGGCAATTGGATCTCTGGCTCCTATGCCTTTTCTAAATCCAGCCTGAACATCTGGAAGTTCATGGTTCATGTACTGTTGAAGCCTGGCTTGGAGGATTTTGAGCATCACTTTGCTAGCGTATGAGATGACTGCAATTGTGTGGTATTTTGAACATTCTTTGGCATTGCCTTTCTTTGGAATTGGAATGAAAACTGACTTTTTCTAGTCTTGTGGCCACTGCTGAGTTTTCCAAATTTGCTGGCATATTGAGTGCAGCACTTTCACAGCATCATCTTTTAGGATTTGAAATAGCTCAACTGGAATTCCATCACCTTCACTAGCTTTTTTTTTTTTTTCACTAGCTTTATTCATAGTGATGCTTCCTAAGGCCCACTTGACTTTGCATTCCAGGATGTCTGGCTTTAGGTGAGTGATCACACCATCATGGTTATCTGAGTCATGGAGATCTTTTTTGTACAGTTCTTCTGTGTATTCTTGCCACCTCTTCTTAGTATATTCTGCTTCTGTTAGGTCCATACTATTTCTTTCCTTTATTGTGCCCATCTTTGCATGAAATGTTCCCCTGGTATCTCTAATTTTCTTGAAGAGATCTCTAGTCTTTCCCAGTCTATTGTTTTCATCTATGTTTTTGCATTGTTCACTGAGGAAGGCTTTCTTATCTCTCCTTGCTATTCTTTGGAACTCTGCATTCAAATGGGTATATCTTTCCTTTTCTCCTTGCCTTCAGCTTCCATGCCTTAGCTTTTGTAAATAATGCTGCCTTGAACATGGGAGTGCAGATATCTCTTTGGGATGGTGATTTTGTTTCCCTCAGATATATATCTAAAAGTGGAATTATTAGATCATATGGCAATTCTAGCTTTAATTTTTGAGGGATACAAGAAAGTTAATCTGAAAAGTCCTTGTAACAACTGCAAGTGGAACCCTGGAAAAAATAAAAGGCATAAAGACAGAGAGGTTTGTCTCAGGATAGCAGGTTTTGTCTGAGAAGCAACAAATAGGGTCTGGTGAAATTGTTAATGCTTTCTCACCACTATCTAATATAGACAAGTATAACACATACCTCTCTTCTCAACTTTCTAATCTATAAAGGACAATGGGGACAATACTTTCTAGTTTATAGGCTGACTGTAAATCCTAGAAGAGATAATGCATGCAAGCTACCGGGTATACATGTCAGATTAAATCATTATCATCATCACAGTCATCATTTCATGTGCAAAATCCTCATAGATTCACCACAACCAAGTAGGACAATACTTTATTTTTGGGTGACTTAAGATCGTTTATTTTTCTTCACTTGTAGAATTTTTGGACTGTGATGCATTTGGAATAAAAGACAAATAAAAGACATTAAATTATTTTAAATTAGAGCAAAATTAATCTTTTTCCTTTTAGTACTTGGAATGAAGGCAATAACAAATTGGTCCTTAGTGCAACTGTTACTTCCCAGCAGTGAATATATCTACAAAGAAAGAAATGAGAATATGACTATTTGTGTTGGATTTTGATAGATTTTCCCTGGAGAAGGAAATGGCAGCCCACTCCAGTACTCTTGCCTGGAAAATTCCATGGATGGAGGAGCCGTGTGGGATACAGTTCATGGGGTCGCAAAGAGTTGGAGACGACTGAGTGACTTCACTTCACTTGATAGATTTTGATCATTGCTTAAGTGAATGATTGCTTGGTTTATTTAACATTCACACTCTTCACGTGCTGTGTGTACTTAGTTGCTTAGGCATGTCCGACTCTTTGTGACCCCATGGGCTCTAGCCCTCCAGGCTCCTCTGTCCATGGGGATTCTCCAGGCAATAATACTGGAGTGGGTTGCCATGACTTCCTTCAGGGGATCTTCCCAACCGGGGGATCAAACCCAGGACTCCCTCATTGCAGGCAGACTCTTTACCATGTGATCCATCAGGGAAGGCCACACATCTTTACTGAGACCCTATATGGGTCAGTGTCTTGGAGGGCTAAGGCTTGTCATTCGGACATACCACGTTTAAATTCTCTGTTTATTTGAAGTGAAGTACCAATTTTCATCCATTACACTTAGGACTTAGAAATGTTTCTCAAAGTGTAAATAAGTTTACTTTTTCTTTTCATTCTAATTAGAATATATATTCATATAAGATTCAAGCAATGAAGAAGAAAAAAGACCAAAGACAAATGTCCAATACTACTTCACCACTCAAAGTAAACCATTTGTAAAGATTGTGTGTGTGTGTGTGTGTGTGTGTGTGTGTGTGTGTTTAATCAGTATCCTTTCAAATACTTGTCTTTACAAGTTTCTTCTCCAACCAGGCTGCCTCTAAGAACAGTGGTGAGATTCCCTCACATGTTTAAAGGAGTGTGACATGAAATAGAGTCTTATTTCATATTCCCTGTAGGTTGGACTGATATTTACAGGAAGAAACTCTATAGAAAAAGATTTCGATCTAGTCTAAAGAGATGCCAAAGCCATGTGTTCAAAGGTGGAAAGGTCTGCCTTAGTAAGTAACGAGTTTCTCTTGCTGCAAATCTTCAAGCAAATACCAGGAAACACTAATGACTTCACTGTAGAAAGAGAGGATATGAATACTTTAAGTCTGCTTCCAACTCAGGAGTCTATAATTTTATGCATGAAACCAGTCACAAAATGACTCAAATGTTTGAAAAGATGAGAAAGAAACTTATCTGAATTTAGCTTTTGAGTCTAGTGCTCTGCTTCTAACCCTGTTTGTATGTACTTTATATTCTCCCTCATTCAACACTAAATGACACTTTTGTGACACTAACTGAATCACAGTTGGACCTAATCTCAAAGCCAGCCTTTCAAGTTCTCTGTATTCACTTATAAGCTTACAACGTGTTTTGAAAAACAAGAATGTTACATTAAAACACAAGAAAATGAGAATGTTATATTAAAATAAGAATGTTATATTAAAAAAGAGCCACAGCAATTATTTTCCAATTAAATCAGAATATCTGGTGGCGTTATTATCAATGGCTTTACTACCTGGAGTATCTCATTGTCCTCATTAAATATGAAAACTGCCAAGATTATGAATTTGGTAAAAGTCAGCTTGTTATCTGATAACTTACTACATGTAATATACATACTTTAGAAGAATAATCTGAGTGTGAATAATATTCATCAAATTTTTGGACATTATCAATACTATTTAGTGGGTTTTCTTTTAAGATTAATGATGAAGAAAAAAGAAGTATATTTTAAAATTATTCAGTTGGTGTTAAAGAAGCTTTTAAAATTTAGAATAACTTAAGAAATCAATGCAATTACATATTGAGTTTTGTTTTGTTTCTTAAGTCAACAAAGGAATTATTTCTAAAGAAAACATTTCATTTTCAGAGGGTAGGACAGAATAAGTCATGTTTTCTAGTTAAGCCTAAAAGAAACATAATCTTTATTTATTTATCATGATTCTTAACAAGGTTAGAAATCATTACAACTTTCTGGAAACACAGAATCAGACACTGCCATTCTGGCTGAAAGTGTTGAAATTGCTGGCATCATTAATTTCTCCCTGAAGACATCAGGCAGGTTTGTAACATCATCAATGGGAAAGTTGTGGGCAGTCTATGGAAAGAATTTGGGGATTCAAAGACATTAGGTTTGCTCCCTGGTTCTTGACTTATTGGCTACGTGACTGGACAATATTTTTTTATCTTGTGACTGGACAATTTTTTTAAATCTCTTTTTGCCTCTGTTTACTTAAATGTAAATTGGAGATAATGACTCACAGCATGGTGACAGGAAATAGATAATACATCTACAAAGCAGAGTAGAACTCAATCACTCATAGCCAGTATTAACAATAACACTACTTGCATTTGTAAAGATGCATTTATGCTGCCTTCAGGAATAATATTAGTTGTAACTGTGATAACAATAAAATACTACTAAAAATTAATACAGAATTCTTCTGTAATTTCTAAAACATTTAGCATATGTATTGGGGTTGGCAAAAAAGTTTGTTAGGGTTTTTCATAAGCTGTTATGGAAAAACCTGAATGAAATTTTTGATCAACCCAAATAATTTTATTTGATCAAACTATTAGGGAGATAAAGAAATATTATTGTTAATAATACTTTACAGGTAAAAACTAAGACTAGATGGATCTAGGCTTGGGGAAGAGCCCCTGGAGGAGGAAATGGCACCCCACTCCAGTACTCTTGCCTGGAAAAAGCCCATTAGCAGAGGAGTCTGGCGGTTACAGTTCATAGGGTTGCAAAAAGTCAGACATGACTGAGCGTGCATGCATGTATAAAATAAACAAGTCATGGGGAGGTAATGTACAGCTTGTTGGCTTTCATTAATAATATGGAAATGTGAATTTGGAAGTTTGCTAAGGTTCTTTGGAACTTCCCTGGCAGTCCAGTGTTTAAGACTCTGTGCTTCCAGTGCAGAGGATGCGAGTTCAATCCCTAATTGGGGTAACTAAGATCCCACATGCCATGGGGCAACTAAGGCCACACACCACATCTAGAGAAAGCCGGAGTGCTGCAACAAAAAAAGAAAAGCTCTCATCACAAGAAAAAAAAAAATCACTTAACACGTGGTGGTGGATGCTAAGTAGACTTAGTGTAGTGATTATTTTACAGTATATACAAATATCAAATAATGTTTTACACCTGAAACTAATGTGATGCATTATATCCTAAAAAGAAAGACACACAAAAAAGGGTGTAGTTAGAGCTTCAGTTCAACTACCATCTCCATGCTTGCCTCAGATTGAGTTTCTTGCTCTTTCTAAGCCTCAGTTTTCTTATTTGGAGGGTGGAGATAGTAGCAATGCTCTCAGAAATCTTTAATGTTTCCCCATATTCACTGTACAAAGTATGACTATTTTCACTTATTCAAAGCTCTCGCTGAGCTGGTCCCATTTCACCTTTCTGGGTTTATCTGGCAACACAGACCCCAGCCTTCTAGGGAATCCTTTCCTCAAATACGCTGTGCACTTAGACATGATTCTGTTCCTACTGTTTTCTTTGCTTGACTGTTATTCTTCTTAAGGGAAAAATTTCTACTCATTCATTAGGGTCCAGCTTAAATGACACCTATTCTTAAGAATTCTTTCCCAATGCTTGATTTGAAATCACCAGCTCTTCCTTTGCAGAATCATACCTTGTTTGGGCTTCCCTGGTTGTTCAGGGGTAAAGAATCTGCCTGCCAGTGCAGGAGACATGAGTTCAATACCCGAGGCAGGAAGATTCCCCGGAGAAGGAAATGACAACTAACTCCAGTATTCTTGCCTGGGAAATCCCACAGACAGAGGAGCCTGGTGGGCTATAGTCCATGGAGTTGCAAAACAGTCAGACCCAACTTAGCAACTAGACAACAGCAATAATACCTTGTTTATGCCTCTATGATCATTTCTCCCTGCTTGGCTTGTATTACAGCCAGCTGTGCATTTTTGTAGCTCCCTGACTGGACTGTTAGTTCCTTAAACAAGAGACTACATTTTTTTTTAAATCTTAGTATCTCAGGCCTTTTCATTTCCTTTCCTCACCATCACCCCACCCTCCAAGCCAGTGAAGACTTTGAAGTGTAGACACATAGTAGACATAGAAATATCTTTTAGATCAATTTTAATGACCAAAGTGGAAATAGTACAAATCAAAAATGCAAGGATGTTCAAGGAAGGGATTGAAAGTTCTTACCACAGTGCTAGATATACAGTACATGTTATTTTTTAACATTTATTTTTAGTTAATTGGCTGTACTGGGTATTAGTTGTGGCATGCAGGATCTTTAGCTTTGGACTGCCAACTCATAGCTGTGGCATGTGGGTTCTAGTTTTCTGAACAGGGATCAAACCCCAGTCCACTGCATTGAGAGTATGGAATCTTAGCCAATGGACCACCAGGGAATTTCCTGCAGTACATGTTTCAGCAAATATTTGTTAACTACATTAGGGACTGAAATTGGAGATGATAGTGTTCAAACTTTTGGCATACATGTACTCAGAATGTCCCATATTCCTTCCCAGTAAAAAGTCCCTTGATGCCATTATTGGACACAATATTAAATTGGAGGGACCATTAGTCTCAGTGGGTAAATACTTCTACTTGTGATAAGTTTGTAAGGTGGCATGAAGGCTTCCCTGCTGGCTCAGATGGTAAAGAATCTGCCTGCAGTGCAGGAGACCTGGGTTCCATCTCCGAGTTGGGACAATCCCTTGGAGAGGAGAATGGGTACTCACTCCAGTTTTCTTACCTGGAGAATTCCATGGACAGAGGAGACTGGTGGGCTATAGCCCATGGGGTCACAAAAAAATCAGACACAACTGAGTGACTAACACTTTCAATTTCAAAAAGGGAAAACCTTGCCTGTGATGATTCATCTGTTTGTGGAATAACCTTAGCTAGGGATTGGGCTGGCTAAACTGCAATCATCCAGGCTGGCAGAGAGAAAACACCTGTGGTTAGCAGGATAGTGTGAGGAGCAGAGCAGCCTTTGGCTGCATGGTCTAAATAGCCTGAGCTTTGGATCCCACATGCTTGCTCCTAGCTCTTTCAGCAATACAGCTGTGGAGTCAGAGGCTGATACAGATGGAAAACAAACAAACAAACAAACAAACACTTCCTTTCCAAGAACGGGTAGCTTTTTCAAGAGAGACAAGTTCTGACCACCTCCGTTTGACTTGCAAGGAAGCTGAACTAGGAGATATCAGGCCAGCTTTAAGGCATTAAGGCTTGGAAATGCTTTTCTGCTTCCTCTCAGGAACACATATCACTAAGACCAGAGTGTCCCCATCAATTCTATTTCTCACTCACTCCATCTTTCATTCACCCACTCACCTCTCCTGTCTGCCTGTGACTATGCTGGGCCACACAGGGATACCAACTGACCTCGAGGCGTGATGCATGCATGTCTCACACTTCAAAGGCTGGAAAAACCCAGAAGCACACCTGAGCAGCCTCCTTAGGTCATTCCTGAAAATCTGCCCCGAGCCCTTCAGACAGAGTACAGATCTTCCACTAACGCTCCTCAACCATACTCAGGCTTCTTAAAGCGCTGGAGCAAAAGGAGAGTTGTGTTGGATGTTTTAGCCTAACTATGCAAAATGTAGTTTGCTGCCTAGGACTGGCTCATTTGGCAATACATAGCGAATTTGGGGGGCTTCCCTGGTGGCTCAGATGGTAAAGGACCTGCCTGCAGTGCAGGAGACCTGGATTCAATCCCTGGGTCTGGAAGATACTCTGGAGAAGGGAATGGTAACCCACTCCAGTATTCTTGCTTAGAAAACTCCATGGACAGAGGAGCCTGGCAGGCTACAGTTCATGGTGTCACAAACAGTCAGACACGACTGAGAGACTGTTACTTGTGGACTACTTGCAGTGAATTTCTGAGAAAGTGAGGAGTCTTCTCGCTCACCAGAGGTGTGTTCACCAGTGTCCCACATGTAGGCAGGCACTTGACAAAGCAAACGAAGAACCGAGGGACCTTCTTTGGTCTCTAGAGGACCTTTCCTTTTAAAAGAGACATCATCTGTTATATCTTCTGCTATTTTCAGAAAGAATGCATACCCAGGGTAGGATAATGATACTGAAAAGTAAATTAATTAAAGATGAATGTGTTCCACTGTGTAAAGAGGAAGGATGAGGTTCTTAAGAGACTACCTGCATATCCAGCTCTCAAATCTATGTTTGGAGTTAGAAGAGGAAGAAGCTCAACACTGAGTGGCTAAATATGTTCTTGGATTGAAGTAAGAGGAAAAATAAGGTTAATGAAATTGATTTTCAAGTATCTAATGGAATTAATCACAAAGAGTTCTGCCCAGTGATGTTGGAGCCATTTATGTTGTGAGTCTTGGATATATTTTGCTATAATATTCAATTCAGTTAAAATGATCATCCATCAACCACAAGCACAAGATGCCAGTCACTGTGCTAAGTTCTAAGTGCTTAGAAACTGCGTTTCTCATTCCTGTTTCCCTGAGAGAAATGTATAGCATATGATGAGGCTTTAAATATATATTTCTGTATTTGCTTGAGCCTTAAAGGAAATCAAATGAAATGATGAAATGCTTACTTGCCCTTGCCCTCTTTTCTAACTTGGGTCATTTCCACTTGAGAACACTGTAGAGAGGAGGGCATGTTTTGAGATTTTACTGCTAGATTTGTCTACACAATTGTACATAGAATCTAACAACTGGAAGATGCAGAAGAGATCAGGGAGTCAAGAGGATTTCAACTGGGTTCAACAAAGCCCTATCTACAGGAATGACTCTGTGTGTGTGTGTGTGTGTGTGTGTGTGTGTGTATGTGTGTGTGTAAGACAGAATTAGGAGCAACAGGTGGTGAGCTGTATTTTAAACAGTACAAGACCAGCTACTAGCACAGCCTGAGCTCAAGATCTCTCTTTTGTCTGTCATGCCTATTAAGCTTCTAATTGGAATTTCATTAAAAAATTGTTCTGCTTCTTTAAAAAAAAAAAAACTGCTTCTTCTACACTCTCAAAAGTTATGACACCAAATATGAGGATTTTTTTCCCGCCACTAATTTTTCAATACCAGCTAGGTGTCCTACAATTCAATAATGACTCTGAAGATTTTAAAAAGCTCTCATAATCCTAAAGGACCCATCACAGGATCTAACATACCAGAATTATTATCTGGGTGCAGAATTATTTCTCTGCACTACTTCAGATTTTTTCTTGACATTTTTATTGGCTGATGGGAGGGGTTTGTCATTATGTTAGATTTTGATTGGCTGCAAAGAAAAATCTAAAATAACAGTGGCTTAAAAAAATCATAAGTATTTCTCTTCTACTCATATAAACTCTGTATGTAGTCAGTTCACGCATCCTGATCTGGCCACTTCCTGATCATCAGTGATTGATGCTATTTTTAGCTGTCATTCTTGGTCTACTAATTCATGGCTCAATATGGTTGCTTGAGTTCTAGCCATTGATCTGCATGCCTTTTCTTGCTTTCATATAATTGGCCAGAGTTGAGTCTCACATGGCTACACCTAACTGGACAGAGCTGGAAATGCAGTATTCATATTTTCTCAGCTAATCATCAGGATTCTATTATAAAGAAGAGGAGAGTAGAAATCAGGAAACAACCGGCAATCTCTGCCACAAAGAATGGTTCCTTATTTTATCTACCTTTGAAATTATTTTAAAATTTTATATTTACTGAAACTTATTTGACATGTAACAAGGTAAAATTTAAGGTGTACATGTTAATTTGCTCCATTTGTATATAATGATATAACTGCCATTGAAGCACTCATTAACACCTCTATTACGTTACATAGCTATCAAGTTTTTTAGTGGTTGTAATAACTCAGTTCTAGTATCCTGGCAAGTTTGATGATTATGATACAATATGGTTGTCTATATTCACTAAACTGTGTATTAGATCTCTAGAGCTTATTTACTACCTGTTGCAAGTTTGTATCCTTAAACATCTCTCCCTCCTCCCCACCATCCCTTGGTAAACCACCATTTTACTCTCTGTTTCTGAGTTTATCTAGTTTAGATTTCATATATAAGTGGTATCATACCATATCTTTCTCTGTCTGATATCTCACTTAACACAATGTCCTTAGGGTCTATCCAAGTTGCAACAAATGGCAGGATGTCTTTCTTTCTCATGGCTGTACTACATGATTTTCTAACTGTCTTTTATATGTGCTGATTATTTTATGTCAAAGAATCTATCAAGCGTCAACCTGAGTCTCATACTTATTACATTATTTTATTATATACTGTGTTATCATTATATTACTAAGAATAAAAGAAGATGGATATTAAATGATTAACTATATTATGTTGTACTTAAAATTAAGTATCTTGCTTTTAAACTACTTTTATATAAGACCCAGATTCCAAATGGCCAAATTGTGACTAATGGGACTTTAGCCATTTTTCTTTGCTCTCATCACTTAGAGAAATAGGAATGTGCTGAGAATTTAGACTTATCATAGCTATTAAATATATGACTTACCACATAATGAATACTGTTTAGTTATATACAGCTTATAACATTTTTAATGATGAGTCAAGATTTCCCTTTAATGCCTCTTAGCGTGTCTTACATGCACATGATAGGTAATCAAAGAGTGCTGAATTGAATTTACTTTCACTGCTCTGTGGAATTTATTTGCCTGATAAAGACTCAACTTCTGTTGGTGTCCAATTAGTTTCAAAACATTGTTACTCTAGCTCTTGTTTAATTTGATTGTATTGGATGGTTGTGGTTGTTGTGATGCATAGAAGGGACTACAGGGGATCAGGTAAATTCCTAAATATGCAAGTGTTCTGCCTCAGACAGTGGCCACACCTGCACCTTCAGGGACTGGGAAATCCTCCAGAATACACGAGTGCATAGAGATCATGCAGATCAGCTCTAAACTGGATGATAAGGATTAATTTATCATGAAATCCATTCAGTTCAGTTCAGTCACTCACTCCTGTCTGACTCTTTGTGACCCCGTGAATCGCAGCATGCCAGGCCTCCCTGTCTGTCACCAACTCCCGGAGTTCACTCAAACTCATGTCCATCGAGTCAGTCATGCCATCCAGCCATCTCATCCTCTGTCATCCCCTTCTCCTCCTGCCCCCAATCCCTCCCAGCATCAGGGTCTTTTCCAACGAGTCAGATCTTTGCATGAGGTGGCCAAAGTACTGGAGTTTCAGCTTTAGCATCATTCCTTCCAAAGAACACTCAGGACCAATCTCCTTCAGAATGGACTGGTTGGATCTCCTTGCAGTCTCAAGGGACTCTCAAGAGTCTTCTCCAACACCACAGTTCAAAAGCATCAATTTTTCAGCGCTCAGCTTCCTTCACAGTCCAACTCTCACATCCATACATGACCACTGGAAAAACCATAGCCTTGACTAGACGGACCTTTGTTGGCAAAGTAATGTCTCTGCTTTTTAATATACCATCTAGGTTGGTCATAACTCTCCTTCCAAGGAGTAAGTGTCTTTTCATTTCATGGCTGCAGTCACCATCTGCAGTGATTTTGGAGCCCCCCAAAATAAAGTCTGACACTGTTTCCACTGTTTCCCCATCTATTTGCTATGAAGTGATGGGACCAGATGCCATGATCTTAGTTTTCTGAATGTTGAGCTTTAGGCCAACTTTTTCACTCTCCTCTTTCACTTTCATCAAGAGGCTTTTGTTCCTCTTCACTTTCTGCCATAAGGGTGGGGTCATCATACATCTGAGGTTATTGATATTTCTCCCAGCAATCTTGATTCCAGCTTGTGCTTCTTCCAGCCCAGCGTTTCTCATGATGTACTCTGCATATAAGTTAAATAAGCAGGGTGACAATATACAGCCTTGATGTACTCCTTTTCCTATTTGGAACCAGTCTGTTGATCCATGTCCAGTTCTAACTGTTGCTTCCTGACCTACATACAGATTTCTCAAGAGGCAGGCCAGGTGGTCAGGTATTCCCATCTCTTTCAGAATTTTCCACAGTTTATTGTGATCCACACAGTCAAAGGCTTTGGCATAGTCAATAAAGCAGAAATAGATGTTTTTCTGGAACTCTTTTGCTTTTTCCACAATCCAGCAGATGCTGGCAATTTGATCTCTGGTTCCTCTACCTTTTCTAAAACCATCTTGAACATCTGGAAGTTCATGATTCATGTATTGCTGAAGCCTGGCTTGGAGAATTTTGAGCATTACTTTACTAGCGTGTGAGATGAGTGCAATTGTGTGGTAGTTTGAGCATTCTTTGGCATTGCCTTTCTTTGGGACTGGAATAAAACTGACCTTTTCCAGTCCTGTGGCCGCTGCTGGGTTTTCCAAATTTGCTGGCATATTGAATGCAGCACTTTCACAGCATCATCTTTCAGGATTTGAAATATTTTAACTGGAATTCCATCACCTCCACTAGCTTTGTTCATAGTGGTGATTTCTAAGGCCCACTTGACTTCACATTCCAGGATGTCTGGCTCTAGGTGAGTGATCACACCATTGTGATTATCTTGGTCATGAAGATCTTTTTTGTACAGTTCTTCTGTGTATTCTTGCCACTTCTTCTTAATATCTTCTGCTTCTGTTAGATCCATACCATTTCTGTCCTTTATTGAGCCCATCTTTGCATGAAATATTCCCTTGGTATCTCTAATTTTCTTGAAATCCATTACTCAGTGCAATTACCATATTTATGATAGTTTTTAATGTTATTTAATCCTTCCCAGCTGTCATTATGATAATATATGATAACAATGTGTTTGATTATTTTCTTTTTATCTGAGCCATATTTCCTGTGATTTACCTTTTAAAAACTGGACATAAAATTGCAATGAGACTCTCCATTGACTATGTGTGATTGGAAGTAATACTACAGAACAACACTTACAATCAATATTAGATTTAATTTGGCTTTTAGATGTATATTCTTGACTTGCTCTGAATTATGGTAGACTTCTTTTATGAGTCATCTTGAGCACTGTCTCAGCTTCCTCTTGATCTTTGGAATGCATTAAACTGGAAAACACTGTATTTATTTAATGCTATCAGCATGTGTTTGGCTCTTAGAGTCTCTACTTTTATTAAAGGCTAGGGTGATAATTATACAGGATACAATTTAGGTATTTTTTTTAGACCCAGAACCTGTGTGTGAACAAGCTGCCTCTTTTTCTGACCTCATGACCATGAGGGAAAATAAGCTTTCTCCTTCACACAGATGCCATGTCAGCTAAGGGAAGGAGGAACTGGGAGAAGCCAGTAATTGAGCTATCAGGGAAGCTGATAGGTATTTTTAAAATGTATTAAAAAATATTCTATACAGAACAGAACTTCCTCACAAGTCAACATTCTCTGCTGGGACTGGGAGGTGGGACAGTAGAGAATGGGTTCTTAAACTTACAGTTGAAAGTATGCTGCCCGTCTGCTTTCTCAGTTGGCATTAAATCTGAGTCTCTTTGAGAGACATATTCTGTCTTGATGGCTTCTCCCAGCTCCTTCCATTAGCTGACATGGCATCTGTGTGAAGGAGAAAGCTAATATTCCCTCATGGTCATGAGGGCAGAAAAGAGGCAGCTTGTTCACACACAGGTCGTGGATCTGTCCACTGGGTCCTGTCTACCCTCCTTAGAGTTGATTTTGGTCTTTCCAGTTGCTGGATAGTTGTTGGCAACCCCCATTGATTCAGAGCTGGTGAAGCCTGTGAACTGTTTCCTCAGCACACTTGAACCCTGTGGTCCTACTTTGCTGACTTGGCCCCATTGTTGTCTCATTGTCACAGCAGACCTTCAAGACTCTGCCACATCCTTCCTCCAGAAACTGTTCAATCCATAAGAACTGCTGTGATGCCAGGGAATCACTATGACCCTAAATGTAGCAGCTCCCTGGCAGCCCCCTCTGGAGTTCAGCTTTCCTCTCCCTTCCATGCACCTCAGGGAGATTCTGGGGAGACTTCTTTATCATGTGGGGGCTGAGGGACACTGAGAGAATCATCATGACCTCTTTTTGCCATTCCTTTTATCCAGAAGTTTCCCTATATGTGTGCCAAAGCACGCTCTGAGGCTGTGTCCTCAAAGATTTGTAACCATCCCTTCTTTCTATTTGAGGCTTCTACTCTTTGGTCGGGCTTCTCTGGTGGCTCAGTGGTAAAGAACTTGCCTGCCAATGCAGGAGACGTGTGTTCAATCTCTGGGTTGGGAAGATCCCCTGGAAAAGGAAATGGCAACCCACTCCAGTATTCTTGCTTGGGAAATCCCATGGACAGAGGAGCTTGGCAGGCTATAGTCCATGGGGTCCCAAAAGAGTCAGAAATGACTTAGTGACTAAAACAACACAACATCTCTTTGGTCGCCCTCCCAGTTCTGGGGGTTGATGCTGAGACAGTTGCAATAGAAAAGTAAAGATAACTCTCTTCCTTCTTTTCTGTATCATCCCCTCCTCCTAGCACTACAAGGACTTTTGTCTTCCTCTAAGCCATTTTCTCCTCCTTAAATTGGTCCCATTTGCCTGGAGCTATGATGATGGCTTTCCCAGTGATGCTAGAAGTAAAGAATCTACCTCCCAATACAGGAGACACAAGAGACATGGGTTCAATCCCTTGGTTGGGAAGATCCCCTGGAGAAGGAAATAGCATCTCACTCCAGTATTCTAGACCAGAGAATTCCAAGGACAGGGAAGCCTGGTGGCCTCAGTCCATGGTGTCACAAGGAGTGGGACACCACTGGGCATGCACACACACATGAATGATGGCTGTGGGGAGGAGATGGGAAGCAGTACTTTCACTGAGTAAAAAAGAAAAAAGAAAAATTAAGAGGTATTTGACACTTCAAAGAATACTGTTTCATCAAAATACCTTCCCTATTTTTCTGAACTTCACAGCTTCATTTTTTCCCATCCTTGAAATAATAGGTTTAAAAAATATTTTCCCTTTAAACTGATGAGTAGGTTGTGAGTTTCTAGGCTACCTTTATTCTTTTCTTAGTAATTTCAAATAGTTAAAATAATTTTGTTATTTTGATCAATCTAAATAGTGTTATTATTTAAATGAATTAGCAACATAACAGATAGCTACAATAGCTAAGCCATACAGTAGTGTATATCCAGCAACAACAAGTTTTCATTATTCAACCCAACAATTATGTGCATTAATAGGCCTCTGGCCAGTTCAAGGTCTCCATGACAATAAAACCCAGCAGCTCAGAAATTTTTAGGAACCAGGCTCAGATTAAAGTCTATGTCCATCCAGACTTTATGTCTATGTCTACATCCTCCTGGTTCTGAGACCCAGGAAACTCCAGATGTGGAATGAACCAACCAAATTCAATAAATTAGAGAGTGGCAAGGAAGGTATAGGGAAGGGTTAGTCTCTACTGTACTGTCTTGCTGATGCCCATCAGTTGGTCTTCATTTTTCACAGTTTACCTTTACAGACCTGGGGAGTATATACAAGATAAGGCAGGATGTGAATTTGACCAGGTGTGCATGGTTATCATGAAGCTTAAAGAAAAAAATCTCCTTTATACATACATAGTGCATCATAAATCAGCCAGCAAATGCTAACTAGTGTCACTCTGTGCCATACATCATTATGGGCTCTTTGGCATTAGAGAGTATTTAGAGCATAGTCCCTGTTTCAAAGAGCCAGGGTCTTTTTGAAAAGATCGTGCATTCATTCATTCATTCAGCAAATATTTATTGAGTTCATCCTTTGTGCCAAGCTCTGTGATATGTAGGCCTAAGGCAGAAACAAAATAGATATGAACTCTGCTTCCACAGAGCTAATAATCAGGTGATATTGACACTTCTAAGTGAATTTGACTATGTTCAAATATCCCTGTGTATGTGTGTATGAGTTAGTCACTCAGTCATATCTGACTCTTTGCGAACCCATGGACTGTAGCCTGCCAGGCTCCTCTGTTCATAGGGTTCTTTAAGCAAGAATACTGGAGTGGGCTGTCATGCCCTCCTCCAAGGGATCTTCCTGATTCAAGGATGGAACTTGTGTCTCCTGCATTGCAGGCAGATTCTTTACCCTTTGTGCTATTGGGAACCCCCCAAATATCCCTATTTCTAGCCAAAAGGAAGGAAGACTGTTGCAGCCCAGTCACAAATGATGTTCTCAAAGTGGGAGGCAAGGTATAAGACTGTAATAATTTTTCTAGCAAGTCTGTATGATTAGACACATTGCTGTAAATGTACCTGGTAAAATAACTTGATAGAGGGAAAGTTTCTCCTACGTTCACACCAGAGACAGATGTATGGTTAAGCTAGCGAAGCTCAGGCCTCAAAACCTTTCCATTCATAGGTCTTTTCCTAGGTCCTGGGCCTAGTTTTACATGTATTTAACTAAAGAAAGCTGTATATTCTTCAGATTCTGCAAGCCTGGATCTAGTTCTATCTGGTGTGGGTCCCAGGTATTCATGAAAAAAGTGGGGTTTGACATAGTTCTTGGAAGAAAATTAAGCTATGCATATGCCCCAAAAGAATGGGAGTCCATCCAGGATGAGGAGAACTATAGGGAAAGTATATAGGGTGAACTGGAGGGCAGTGAGTTGATTAATTAATGGGCAGTATAATTGCTAAATATAGGGATCCAATTACCAACTCAACCAAGGTGTCCTCAGGGACCAATGTTATCGTTTAGTTTCTTTGGGATGTAAGCAATGGAGTGCCACTCAGGTTAACTCAAGCAACGGGGGGTTTATTTTAATGGAATATGGTCTGGAGTAAGTAGGCTGAAGTTGGAGGGTGGATCACTATCCAGAGAATCAACTGTTGAAATAAATGAAAGCCTTGCTAGTCTTCTACAGTCTCTGGATCTAGCTATTTTCTACCTGTTTGATTGTGTTTCCATTTTCAACTGCTGAGTCTTTCTCTCTCCTGTCAATGTAACTTCTTAACTTTATAATTTTTGCTTACTTACCATATCTGCTTCCTCCTGGTGCTGGTTTTGCTGCTAACTTCCTTATTTTCTCAACATTTCAGAATTCAGATTCTCAAGAGAGCAAATATCTGCTCTGTCAATTCATTGTTCCTTGACTGGCAAGGCAATGTCTTAGGTTTTATGCCTTGTCCAACTGAGTATGATATATATATATATAATCCTTGTTCAATCCCTGGGTCAGAAAGATCCCCTGGAGGAGGAAATGGCAACCCACTTCAGTATTCTTGCCAGGAGAATCCCATGGAGGGAGGAGCCTAGTAGGCTACAGTCCATGGGGTCGCAAAGAATCGGACACGACTGCGCGACTTCACTTCACTTCTTCACTTCATAATCCTTGTACAAAATATGGTGTGGATGCCCCTTCAGTGGTAGTGTGTGCTGAAGAACTTCCCTTACAAGGGTCTGTAGGTCAGCTGGTATAAAGAATGACATGCCTAATGTAGCTGAAATATTGGGTTGGCCAAAAAGTTCGTTCAGGCTTTTCCATAACATCTTATGGAAGAAGCCAATAGACTTTTTGGTTGATCCAATAGTAATAGCTAATACTACCTGAGAGCTTACTTTGTGTCATTGTGTTAGGCTCTGTTCTAAGGACTTCCCATACATTCTCTCTTTTAATCCTACTGATAATATTATGGGCTAGAACTACTACTGTTCCCATTTAACTGAGGAAACTCAGTTCAGTCAGTTCAGTTCAGTTGCTCAGTCATGTCCAACTCTTTGCAACCCCGTGAATCGCAGCACACCAGGCCTCCCTGCCCATCACCAACTCCCAGAGTTTACCCAAACGCATGTCCATTGAGTCGGTGATGCCATCCAGCCATCTCATCCTCTGTTGTCCCCTTCTCCTCCTGCCCCCAATCCCTCCCAGCATCAGGGTCTTCTCCAATAAGTCAACTCTTCTCATGAGATGGCCAAAGTATTAGAGTATCAGCTTCAGCATCAGTCCTTCCAACTGAGGAAACTATTACCCTGCAAATCCAAGTACCTTGCTCAAGGTCACACAGCTAATAACTAGTGGAACCAGTATTCTAACCAGGTTTTTTTTTCAATACTGAATTTTTTTTTTAATTGAGGTGTAGTTGATTTACAATGTTGTGCCAATCTCTGCTGTACAGCAAAATGACTCAGCTATTTTAAAGCCTTTTTAAGCTATTTTTTTTCACTATGGAAAGCTATTTTTTCCATTATGGTTTATTAAAGGATATTGAATATGGTCCCCTGTGCTATATATATTAGGGCCTTGTCATTTATATACATTGGGGCCTTGTGTAAATGTAATAGCTTGCATCTACCAACCCCAAACTCCCTGTCCACCCCTCTACCTCTCTCTCTCTACTTTGGCAACCACAATTCTGTTTTCTATGTCTATGAGTCTGTTTCTGTTTTAGAATTCACTTTTTTTCTGTACCATAGGCTATAATGTGGGATTTTATGAGGGTTGAGTTATAGCAGAGACTAGAGACACAGAAATCATTTAGGAAATGAAGGAAGGTTGCAGTGACCCTGTGGGTAGGTAATTGAAGAGGAACTAAGAAAGATGCAGTGTGGTTAGGGAAGAAAGGATTTCTCAAATAACTTAAAAATAAAAAATAAAAATCACTTACATTTGGTGATAAGTTTGATTTGGAATTTTGAAATAAGTATCTGAGTAAAATGTCCTCCTAGTGAAAAACAACTATTTATTTTTGTTTGTTTTGTTTGGAAAAGAGATTTAAATTTTCCTAGCAGTGGAAAACTGACTAATTGGCTATTTGAAAGCATGCTATCCAAAGATTTTATCAACTGCTATGGGAGAAATTATTATACTCTTCTCACAGAGAAGTAGTATGCAGTCAAAATTTCTCTGCCCTGAAATATTCCCCATAAAAGGCTGGCCAGGCTTTTAGGGTATTGAGAAACTCCTGTACTTCATTTATATAATGTAGGCCAGATTTCTGAAGGGACAACTTTCCCCCTTAATTTTTCCCTTTATTGGTAGCATGAAGTAAAATTTCTGGGATCAGGTACAACTTCAGTGTATTTCAACTTCTCAGAGTCTCCTGAGGAGCCAGCTGTGAAACAGATGAGCCAGGCACTGCAGCAGGCGTGCGAGGGGGTAGATAGTGTTCTGAGAGCCGGAGACTGGAGCAACTATTGCTAGGTGTAGTCTGGAATGCTCCTCTCAGGAGGGATTGTTAACATTTAGCCTTCCTTCCGTACGAGATTTTAAACTACCAATTATCAGTTTGTAACCCCCCAAATTGTGGCAAGGTCTTATTCTTTGAGGTGGGTAGCTGTTCTGTCTCTCCCACTGCTGCCCAGCTCTAACTCAATCTTAGTCCCCAAACAAAATACCCATAATTGCAAACTGTACTTGTGCTTTTCTGACTCTTGTACAGAAAGCCTCTTTGTTCAAGCTTTTCTCCTCCTCCTCTACCAGTTCTTTTCACACCCTATATCTCTTAATGAAACCTCAGTCTCTCCTCCCAAAACATCACTTTTCATTCTCCCCTCTCTGAATTATTCCATGGTGGCTCAGCTGGTAAAGAATCTGCCTGCAATGTGGGAGACCTGGGTGAGTCCCTGGGTTAGGAAGATTCTCTGGAGAAGGGAATGGGCATCTACTCCAGTATTCTGGCCTGGAGAATTCCACAGACTTTTGGACATGGACATGACTGAGCGACTTTCACTTTCACTTCTGAATTTTTGGGGTTTCTACAATCTGTTCTATTGTAATTAAAACAGTGTGAACTATAAGATCTATTTTTTTAAAAAATAGTTTGTTTTAGAAGGAAAAATAGGCAGAATGCTAAGTTAAAACAGAAGCATTGAAGAGTCACGTAGCCAAGTTTCAGTGTCATACTTTTGGACTGAAAGGCTGTGAAAACCCAGAAGATGAAGTTCTCCTGAGGAGAAGATGGTCAGACAGTAGAGTCTTCAGTGTATTCCCAGCTGCACAAAGTCTCATGGAGAACATGAGGACCTTTATTAGAAAGACAAGTACTAGGATATCTCTTTCATTTCTTTGAGAAGAAGGCAATGAAGACAAAGAAAGCTTTGATGAGTAAGAAGCAAAACTGTTTCTTCTTCTTGATAGCATGGAATCACAGGACCTGTAATAGAAATGATGCCTCTCATGGGGACCAGAAATTACGTAATGACAGTAGATAATGCGGCAGTGGTGTGCATTTTCTCAGAATGTTGCCGAAATTTCCATATCTTTATCTCTTATACAGAATAATTAATTGATTCCTGGGAGCAAAGTCCCAGTTTCTAGTTCTGGATGTAGCTAACTCTAGACTTGAGCAAGTTACTTAACTTGTTGAGCTTCTATTTTTTGGTCTATAAAATGGAAATAATATCCACCCATTTTCAGGCACTCGGTGTAAAAACAGATAAAAGTCATCCATTTAAACATTCAGTAGTAATTAAGTTGCATTGTGGCAGGCTCTGATCTAGTCACTGGGAGTGCATCAGTGAACAAAAACAGAGAGAATCTCTGTCCTTGTGGAACCACTGACTAGTATAACCAGCAAGGTCATATTTTAGTTTTTCACTTCACTCAGTTAGCCACAAGGCAGGGCTTCCCTGGTGGCTCAGTGGTAAAGAATCTGCCTGGATTATGGGAGAACAGGGTTCGATCCTTGGGTCAGGACGATTCCCTAGAGAAGGAAATGGCAAGCTGCTCCAGTGTTCTCACCTTGGAAGTCCCGTGGACAGAGGAGCCTGGCGAGATACAGTCCGTGGCGTTGCAAAGAGTCAGACACAACTGAGGACCTGAGCAATCTCAGTTATCCTCATCTTTCTTTTTTGATAAAACAAGTGTTTGCTGAATAACTGCTATACTCTAGGAGTGTTTATAAGTGAATCAAATATTTAGATTGATTATTGAGGCTTATGATGGAACAGAAATAAGGAAGCTGGATTCCAGATAGGACTTTACTGGAAACTAGCTCTGTATTCTTGCCTGGAGAATCCCCATGGACAGAGGAACTTGGTGGCTACAGTCCATAGGGTTGCAAAGAGTCAGACACGACTGAGTAACTAAGCATAGCAGAGCTCTGTGGCTATAAAAAATAACTTTGTCATGTATTCGCTTTGCAGCATTCTCAAAGTAGGAAGTCAAGAAACACCTGGGGTAACAGGCAAATTTGGCCTTGGAATATGGAATGAAGCAGGGCAAGGCTAATAGAGTTTTGTCAAGACAACACACTAGTCGTAGCAAACACCCTGTTCCAACAACACAAGAGAAGACTCTACACATGGACATCACCAGATGGTCAACACCGAAATCAGATTGATTATATTCTTTGCAGCCAAAGATGCAGAAGCTCCATACAGTCAGCAAAAACAAGACCAGGAGCTGACTGTGGCTCAGATCATGAGCTCCTTATTGCCAAATTCAGACTTAAATTGAAGAAAGTAGGGAAAACCATTAGACCATTAATGTATGACTTAAATCAAGTCTTATATGAATATACAGTGGAAGTGAGGAGGTTCGTGACATTGTACAGGAGACAGGGATCAAGACCATCCCCATGGAAAAGAAATGCAAAAAAGCAAAATGGCTGTCTGGGGGGGCGGGGCCTTACAAATAGCTGTGGAAAGAAGGGAAGCAAAAAGCAAAGGAGAAAAGGAAAGATATAAGCATCTGAATGCAGAGTTCCAAAGAATAGCAAGAAGAGATAAGAAAGCCTTCCTCAGTGATTAATGCAAAGAAATAGAGGAAAACAATAGAAGGGGAAAGATCTCTTCAAGAAAATTAGAGATACCAAGGGAACATTACATGCAAAGATGGGCTCAATAAAAGACAGAAATGGTATGGACCTAGAAGAAGCAGAAGATATTAAGAAGAGGTGGCAAGAATACACAGAAAAACTATACAAAAAAGAGTTTCACGACCAAGATAATCAGGATGGTGTGATCACTCACCTAGAGCCAGACATCCTGGAATGTGAACTCAAGTGGGCCTTAGAAAGCATCACTTTCTTAAAAAAAGAGAAAGAAAGAAAGCATCACTACAAACAACGCTAGTGGAGGTGATGGAATTCCAGTTGAGCTATTTCAAATCTTGAAAGATGATGCTGTGAAAGTGGTGCATTCAGTTCAGTTGCTCAGTCGTGTCCAACTCTTTGAGACCCAATGAATTGCAGCATGACAGGCCTCCCTGTCCATCACCAACTCCCAGAATTCACCCAAACTCATGTCCATTGAGTCAGTGATGCCATTCAGCCATCTCATCTTCTGTCATCCCCTTCTCCTCCTGCCCCCAACCTCTCCCAGCATCACAGTCTTTTCCAATGAGTCAACTCTTCGCGTGAGGTGGCCAAAGTATTGAAGTTTCAGCTTTAGCATCAGTCCTTCCAATGAACACCCAGGACTGATCTCCTTTAGGATGGACTGGTTGGATCTCCTTGTAGTCCAAGGGACTCTCAAGAGTCTTCTCCAACACTACAGTTCAAAAGCATCAAATCTTCGATGCTCAGCTTTCTTCACAGTCCAACTCTGACTTCCATACATGACTACTGGAAAAACCATAGTCTTGATTAAATGGACCTTTGTTGGCAACGGAATGTCTCTACTGCCAGCAAATTTGGAAAACTCAGGACTGGCCACAGGACTGGAAAAGGTCAGTGTTCATTCCAATCCCAAAGAAAGGCAATGCCAAAGAATGCTCAAACTACCACACAATTCCACTCATCTTACATGCTAGTAAAGAAATCCTCAAAATTCTCTAAGCCAGGCTTCAGCAATACATGAACCGTGAACTTCCTGATGTTCAAGATGGTTTTAGAAAGGCAGAGGAACCAGAGATCAAATTGCCAACATCCACTGGATCATGGAAAAAGCAAGAGAGTTCCAGAAAAACATCTATTTCTGCTTTGCTGACTATGCCAAAGCCTTCGACTGTGTGCATCACAATAAACTGTGGAAAATTCTGAAAGAGATGGGAATACCAAACCACCTAAACTGCCTCTTGAGAAACCTATATGCAGGTCAGGAAGCAACAGTCAGAACTGGACATGGATCAACAGACTGGTTCCAAATAGGAAAAGGAGTACGTCAAGACAGTATATTGTCACCGTGCTTATTTAACTTATATGCAGAGTACATCATGAGAAATGCTGGGCTGGAAGAAGCACAAGCTGGAATCAAGATTGCTGGGAGAAATATCAGTCACCTCAGATATGCAGATGACACCACCCTTATGGCCGAAAGTGAAGAGGAACTAAAAAGCCTCTTGATGAAAGTGAAAGAGGAGAGTGGAAAAGTTGGCCTAAAGCTCAACATTCAGAAAACTAAGATCATGGCATCTGGTCCCATCACTTCATAGCAAATAGATGGGGAAAAAGTGGAAACAGTGTCAGACTTTATTTTGGGGAGCTCCAAAATCACTGCAAATGGTGATTGCAGCCATGAAATTAAAAGATGCTTACTCCTTGGAAGGAAAGTTATGACCAACCTAGATAGCATATTCAAAAACAGAGACATTACTTTGCCAACAAAGGTCTGTCTAGTCAAGGCTATGGTTTTTCCAGTAGTCATGTATGGATGTGAGAGTTGGACTGTGAAGAAAGCTGAGCGCTGAAGAATTGATGCTTTTGAACTGTGGTGTTGGAGAAGACCCTTGAGAGTCCCTTGGACTACAAGGAGATCCAACCAGTCCATTCTAAAGGAGATCAGCTCTGGGATTTCTTTGTAAGGACTGATGCTAAAGCTGAAACTCCAGTACTTTGGCCACCTCATGTGAAGATTTGACTCATTGGAAAAGACTCATGCTGGGAGGGATTGGGGGCAGGAGGAGAAGGGGACGATAGAGGATGAGATGGCTGGATGACATCACCGACTCGATGGATATGAGTTTGGGTGAACTCTGGGAGTTGGTGATTGACAGGAAGGCCTGGCGTGCTGTGATTTATGGGGTCTCAAAGAGTCGGACACGACTGAACAACTGAGCTGAACTGAAGTGAACTGAAAAAAATATATATATTTCCTCCTGGAGTAGGTCAAATTCTGCCCCTACTGACATATGTATTACTTATTTTTTTGACCAGTTAACCCCTTTTTAAACATCATGAAAATACACGCTTTAGATCAGCCCTCATCAGAATGATTTGTTCCTTCCAAATTAGTGAAGTTTCATTATACTTGTATAAAAAGAGAGGGACAATCCTGTATTTATTATATTTTAGTATGTAGCATAAGTGTATCTAGCTCAAGTATTACAATACAGAGATGATATGTGTGTGTGTAAGTTGCTAAGTGTATCTTTGCGACGTCATGTGGTGTAGCCCACCAGGTTCCTCTGTCCATGGTATTCAGGCTAGAATACTGGAGTGGGTTGCCATTCTCTTCTCCAAGAGTTCATTCCAACCCAGGAATCGAACCCAGATGTCCTGGTTGCAGGCAGAGTCTTTACTGTCTGTGCCACTAGGAAGTCCAGCAGAGATGACAGTCAATACAAAAGTTTCCAAGAGACTGGTTTTACTGTCATATCATTGAAATCCAATGGATTTGAGATAGTGTGGGAGTGTAGATTGTAGCTACCATGTATTCTGGAACCTAACTGCCTACATTGGAATCTAAGCTTTGCCTCTTAATTACAAATGATCCTGGATAAATTATGTAATCTCTCTGTGGCTCAGTTTCCTCATCTGCCAAGCGGAGATGATAGTAGTGCCAACTTCAATGAATAAAATGAATGAGCACTTGTCAAATGTTCAGAATAGTGCCTGACAAAGCAAGATAACTTAATGATTTGGGGTTGTCATTGAAGAGGGAGTTGAAAGGAGAGGAAGTAAGTAGCAGATATATCACGCAGAGAAGCTGGTCATAAAGGGAGCGAGAAATTGGGCCACACTTAGAGAAAGGGGAAGGGGCAAACAATCAAGAACTGGCGTTTGTGTGTATTTTATTTCCCAAGATAAGGGGAGCCTATGCATATTCAAAGCAGTGGCTTAGAGCCACTGAACGGGAGATGGAAGAGAAAGGGTTAGCCATAGGGGCAGTGTGATCTATAACAAGGTCACAGTTAGAGGTGTGTGCTTGCTAAGTTGCTTCAGTCGCGTACAACTCTTTGCAGCCCTATGGACTGTAGCCTGCCAGGATTCTCTGCCTATGGGATTCTCCAGACAAGAATACTGGAATGGGTTGCATGTTCTCCTCCAGGGGATCTTCCCAATCCAGAAATCAAACCCTCATTTCTTATGTCTACCTGAATTGACCAGCCAGGTTCCTTGCCACTAGTGCCACCCGGGAAACTCAGTTAGAGGTGATGGGAGGTAAATAATTATCAAATAGACTTCTCTGTGTTCCTCTGGAATTCAGTTAGCCTTTCAGTTCAGTTCAGTTCAGTTCAGTCGCTCAGTCGTGTCTGACTCTTTGTGACCCCATGAATCGCAGCACGCCAGGCTTCCCTGTCCATCACCAACTTCCAGAGTTCACCCAAATTCATATCCATCGAGTTGGTGATGTCATCCAGCCATATCATCCTCTGTCGTCCCCTTCTCCTCCTGCCCCCAATCCCTCCCAGCATCAGGGTCTTTTCCAATGAGTCAAATCTTCACATGAGGTGGCCAAACTCCAAACTGGAGTTTCAGCTTTAGCATCATTCCTTCCAAAGAACACCCAGGACTGATTTCCTTTAGAATGGGCTGGTTGGATCTCCTTGTAGTCCAAGGGACTCTCAAGAGTCTTCTCCAACACCACAGTTCAAAAGCATCAATTCTTTGCTGCTCAGCTTTCTTCACAGTCCAACTCTCACATCCATACATGACTACTGGAAAAACCATAGCCTTGACTATACAGACCTTTGTTAGCAAAGTAATGTCTCTGCTTTTGAATATGCTATCTAGGTTGGTCGTAACTTTTCTTCCAAGGAGTAAGTGTCTTTTAATTTCATGGCTGCAGTCACCATCTGCAGTGATTTTGGAGCCCCCCAAAATAAAGTCTGACACGGTTTCCACTGTTTCCCTATCTATTTGCCATGAAGTGATGGGACCAGATGCCATGATCTTAATTTTCTGAATGTTGAGCTTTAGGCCAACTTTTCCACTCTCCTCTTTCACTTTCATCAAGAGGCTTTTTAGCTCCTCTTCATTTTCTGCCATAAGGGTGGTGTCATCTGCATATCTGAGGTTATTGATATTTCTCCCGGCAATCTTAATTCCAGCTTGTGCTTCTTCCAGCCCAGCATTTCTCATGATGTGCTCTGCATATAAGTTGAATAAGCACGGTGACAATATACAGTCTTGACGTACTCCTTTTCCTATTTGGAACCAGTCTGTTGATCCATGTCCAGTTCTGACTGTTGCTTCCTGACCTGCATATAGGTTTCTCAAGAGGCAGTTTAGGTGGTTTGGTATTCCCATCTCTTTCAGAATTTTCCACAGTTTATT
The DNA here is from genome assembly GCF_016772045.2 of Ovis aries. NCBI lineage: Eukaryota > Metazoa > Chordata > Mammalia > Artiodactyla > Bovidae > Ovis > Ovis aries. The sequence goes on along the minus strand of NC_056054.1, from coordinate 46,708,860 downwards.
GTGATCCATACAGTCAAAGGATTTGGCATAGTCAGTAAAGCAGAAATAGATGTTTTCTGGAACTCTCTTGCTTTTTTGATGATCCAGCGGATGTTGGCAATTTGATCTCTGGTTCCTCTACCTTTTCTAAAAAACAGTTCAACATCTGGAAGTTCATGGTTCACATATTGCTGAAGCCTGGCTTGGAGAATTTTGAGCATTACTTTACTAGCGTGTGAGATGAGTGCATTTGTGCTGTAGTTTGAGCATTCTTTGTTAGCCTTTATAATATGCTAAGTACCTCGCACTGAAATTCTGAAGACAACTGATCAGACTATATACCTCAGTTGTTCAGGAGTAAGCAGTGGATGGGGAGGAATTACTGAGTTGATGTGAAATGAGCAGAGGAAACTCTAGCAATATGCTAAAGAGTAGTCTTGCCCTGTGGTGTGGCTGGGTCATTCTGGAAGACTAACACAGACTAACACAAGTTTCACTAGACAGAGACAGAGTAGCTTCAAGAACACAGTCATCAGGCATTCTCAGTCAAACCATAAGCAGTCAAGGGCCACCAACAAGCCATGGCAGCAGACCCAACAACTGGACTGTGTTCATGTGTCTAGAGTGACCACTTATAAATCAATCATTTTACCACAGTTGCCACAAGAAATTAATTTGGTCCAAGAGTCAAATTCAAAATGAAGGTCAAGCTCACACACACACACACACACACACACACACACACACACACACACAGAGTCTTCTCTATTTTAACTGGAATCTTTTAAAAATCTTGTAATAAGGCTGAGTAAAAGAACTGCTTTAACTGAAATCTTGCGTTTTATATTCAGAGAGAGCACCAGCTTTGCTAGCAGCTTCATATTGTACATATTTTTCCATTTGGGAAGAACACACAGAGCTATAAGCTTAGCTGAAACAAGCAGAAAAGGACTTATTTTGAGATGGGACGTCTTTGGCAGCATTAAGGACAGCACCTTCATCGCAGTAAGAACTAAGATGTCTTAAAGAGGCCCATTAGCACTTATACATTCTACACTCTCTCGAAAGACTCTTGCATTGATGTGAATGAAAGTCAATGTGTTAAAGGAGTAAAGCATTAAGTGGAATTAAACATAAAAGAGTTTGGCATTGCCTGACATTGGCATTAAGTAGAATTAAATGTAAAAGTTAGGTATTGCCTGACATTGTTTCTATCTTTTCTCCCTTCCAGCCAAGGTAATTTCCTTTAAGTATTGCTTCTTAATATAGATTAAGAAGTTTTATCCCTAGCTAAGGGGATTCCAGTAGCTCAGTCACTAAAGAATCTGCCTGCAGTGCAGGAGAGCTGGGTTCAACCCCTGGTTTGGGAAGATCCCCTGGAGAAAGGAATGGCAAACCATTCAAGTATTCTTGCCTGGAAAAACCTATGGACAGAGGAACCTGGTGGGCTATAGTGCATAGGGTTTCAAGAGTCGGACATGACTTAGCGACTAAACCATCAAGGGGATTCCAGACATCTGTAGCAGGAATGAAGAAGTTTAATTTCAACAGGACACTCTGCTGAACAGAGCTCCCCAATCTACACATATGGGCAGCCTCCTTCACTACCAGCTAAACTTAAAGAAGTGAAAATGAAAGTCACTCAGTCATGTCTGACTTTTTGCAACCCAGGCAAGAATACTGGAGTGGGTACCCTTTCCCTTCTCCAGGGGATCTTCCCAACCCAGGGATCAAACCCAGGTCTCCCACATTACAGGCGGATTCTTTACCAGCTGGGCCACAAGGGAAGCCCAAGAATACTGGAGTGGGTAGCCTATCACTTCTCCAGCAGATCTTCCCAACACAGGAGTCGAACTGGGGTCTCCTGCATCGCAGGTGGATTCTTTACTAACTGACCTGTCAAACTTAACTTGCCTAATATTTGCTTGGTAGAGTATCCCACATGACTACAGCCCTACCCAGAAACTGTCAGATCCCATACACCAGTTCTATACCCATTCACAGCTTCTGCTTTTTTAGCTGCCAACTGTTCACACCTTTACCTTCAGAGGCTCACCCAAAGGCAGAGCCAAAGCAGTGATGAATTATGGTTATGGAGTAGGAAAGCCCAAACCCCTTGTCAAGAGACGGGATAAGCTCTGAAGTGTAATTTATACTCCAGAGTTTCCCAAAGGTTCACATGGAAACTGGAATTACTTAAAATCTCATCACAGCATGGCTTCTTCTTCTCTGAACTACGTCTCCACTCCTTTACTGTTTCTCCTGCAGGTACATCCTTAGTAAGTCGCAGGTACATCCTTAGTAAGTCACATGCACACAAGTCCTTGGCTTAGGATCTGCTTCTAGGAGTACTCAGCCCAAGACAGTCCTTAATACTCATTCATTCAGTCATTCAAAGAAGTGCAATGTCTAAGTGCTTTCATCCCAGTCCAATGAGTTAGAATGATACAGAGTTGGGTGAAACGTAACCATGGATATTCAGAACTATTATATGGGACATTAAGAGACCACACATTTATACACCAAAAGAAACTTAAAATATGAAAATAGCATCATACCTGATAAAGTGATTTCTACCTAGTAGGTTCTTATGTGTGCCAAAGATTTGCTTGGTCCTTATAATGTTGTCCATTGAGGAGAGCCAATTATTTTCTTATGTTCACACAAACATTTTTGGAGGCCCTCCTATGAATCAGAGAGTGATAAAGTGACACACTCATAAGTACAATATAATTATATAATTATAATCTCAAATAATGTATAATCTCAAATTATACGATGTATATAATTATATAACATATAATTTCATGTAATTTTAAATAATGTGTACAAGGCTATGAAAAAAATGGTGGAAGAAATGATAGTTTTCCAAGAAAATGAAATACTGGATCTTGGAGGGAAAATAGAACTGATTCTGGGCAGAAGTAGAAGCATTTTAAAAAGAGAATAACAAACTCCATAGTAATTAGGTGTGAAAAAGCATTGTCAGATCTCTAGAAGAGTGAGTGGTTTACAAAATTGAATCAAAGGTCACATGAAGAGGAAAGGCAGGAGATAAACCCAGAGATGCAGTTTGGAACCACTCAGTGGTACACCTTAGGTACTTTAGAACTTTCTCCTATAGCTATGGGGAACCTTCAAAGATATTTAGAATTTGCCAAGGTTTGCCTTAGAAACAATATGAAGAATGTGTTAGAGAAAACAAAAACTCTAGTCAGAAATACTGGTTAGTTAAAAGGCTGTTACTAGGTTAAATCAGATATAATTTCCAATGTCCAACTTTTTAATTTTTTAATTAGAAGATATTTGCTTTGCAATGTTGTGCTGGTTTCTTCCATACAACAATGCAAATCAGTCATAATTATATTTCTTTCTCTCCATCTTGAGCCTCCCTCACCCCTCCCATCTCACCCCTCTAGGTCATCACAGGACACCAGGCTGGGCTCCTTGTGTTTTATAGCAGCTTCCCACTAGGTTACAATGGAATATTACTCAGCCATAAAAAGGAATGAATTTGAGTCAGTTGTAGTGAGATGGATGAACCTAGAGCCTAATTATAAAGAGTAAAGTAAGTCAGAAAGAGAAAATCAAATATCCAACAGTTTTTAACCCAATGAAAATGTGAATTTCATATATTTCAAATTGATACACTAACCAAGAAGAATGAGGATGAGAATTTGAACAATGACACAAAGACTGGAAAGAAAGGGTAAAATAAAAGAGATGCATAGGAGAGAAAATTGGCATGAAAGGCAAGGGCAGAATAAGCCACAGAATTAGGTGTGAGAGTGAAGCAAAATTTTCTAATACAAATATCTGTAAGAGAGATAGGGTCCACCAGAGGAGTAGTTTAGAGAGTGGCACAGGGAACCATACCATGCTTCAGAATTCTTGGCTCTTCACATATTATTTACTTTGCAGTAAAAAGTTTCTTCTTTTCCTGCTACTTGACACTAGACAGGCATGTGGTACCCAAATTCCTAAAGTTGTTATTATTGTTCAGTCACTCAGTCATGTCTGACTCTTTGCGACCCCATGGACTGCAGCACGCCAGGCCTCCCTGTCCACCAACTCCTGGAGCTTGCTCAGATTCATGTCCATTGGGTAGGTGATGCCATCCAACCGTCTCATCCTCTGTGATCTCCTTCTCTTCCTGCCCTTAATCTTGCCCAGCATCAGGTTCTTTTCTAATGATTCAGTTCTTTGCGTCAGGTGGCCTGAGTATTGAAGCTTCAGCTTTAGCATCAGTCCTTCCAATGAATATTCAGGGTTGATTTCCTTTAGGATTGACTGATTTGATCTCCTTGCAATCCAAGGGACTCTCAAGAGTCTTCTCCAATACCACAGTTCAAAAGCATCAATTCTTCGATGCCCAGCCTTCTTTATGGTTCAACTCTTCACATCCGTACATGATTATTACATAGCTTTGACTGGGCAGACATTTGTTGGCAAAGTAATGTCTCTGCTTTTTAATATGCTGTCTGTGTTGGTCATAGCTTTTCTTCCAAGGAGCAAGTGTCATTTAATTTCATTGCTTCAGTTACTGTCTGCAGTGATTTTGGAGCCAACCAATTATGCAACTCCAAGTGTATTTATTTAGTTAAAACAGGCCTTGAAAAGAGAGATTAAGCAACATGACAGCAGAAAAAGAAACCTAGTTGTCCTCTAGAGAAAGGACCCCATCTCACCAGATGGCTCTTTACCATGTAAAGGGTCTTCTCATACAGGGGCTCACAGGAGATTCTGAAAGTCTCAGAGAATTAATAGAAAAGCCTATTTTGTTTTTCTTTTCTACTCTGACCTTAACTGTAATCACTCTTTCAGAACCACAATGTTTCTATAAAAAGTGCCAACTAAACTTTTCCTGTTTGCACTGAAATAGATATTGGCCAACACAACATAATTTTCTGTTGCAAGGAAAAGACGTGACATTTTATTGTCCTTCAAATAACACTGCCTTCCTAAAACAGAAATTATCTATTTGCTTAACGCAATCAAGAACTGGAGAATTACATGTCTGTCTGGACATCTTCTGTAATGTCACGCCACTTGGGATAGGCACGCTATTTAAGATGATCTTAACTATCCTTTTGAGAGAAAAAAGACTCTAGGAACCTGATAAAAAAGACTAAGGATACATTGAATTAAATTTCTTTAACAAATTTCTTATAAGAATTTCATTTCATTCTGCTAGTTCTTGTAAGAGAATTGCTAAGAAATATATAAAAAGAAAATACTTTTCAAGTATATTTTTTATATATTTCAACTTGGTTGAAATATGTATAGTTCAAAATTTTACTGCATCAAATGAATTTAAGCTAATATTTGGAGATGCTGTGGAGGGATGGGCTGCAGGGCAAATTACACAGCATTGTTCTTTCAGGCCCCAAATATATTTATTGACCATCACCTATGTGGCAAGCAGTGTGGTAGCTGCTGGAGACACAGTGATATGCCAAACCAGGCATGGTTCCTGGTTTCATAAAACTTGTGGCCTAGAGATAACAACACACGTTAAACAAATAATCAAACATATTACAAACACGCATATTACATACACACTTATTACAAACTACAATGAATTCTTGAAAAGAAAATAGTGGGTATCACGTAGTGGGGAACCAGTGCTGGTCAACAGGGTCTTCTCTGAGGAAGTGATTTTCAGAGTGAGACCTGAAGAACAAGAAGTAGTCAGCCAGGTGATGAAGGAAGGAAAGAGCGCTCCAGGCAGGGGAATCTTCAAGCACAAATGCCCTGATGTAGCAGGGCAGTAGATTTGACCCTGTTTGTGGTGTTTGTAGATAGCTAGTGTGACCTGCAATGGCACCCCACTCCAGTACTCTTGCCTGGAAAATCCCGTGGACAGAGGAGCCTGGTAGGCTGCAGTCCATGGGGTCGCTAGGAGTCGGACATGACTGAGCAACTTCACTTTCACTTTTCACTTTCATGCATTGGAGAAGAAAATGGCAACCCACTCCAGTGTTCTTGCCTAGAGAATCCCAGGGATGGGGGAGCCTTGTGGGCTGCCGTCTATGGGGTCGCAGAGTTGGACACAACTGAAGCTACTTAGCAGCAGCAGCAGCAGCAGCAGTGTGACCTGAGCACACAGCAGCAAAAAAGTTCAAAAGACAGCTACAGTTACAGCTACAGGCCAGATCAGACAGACAAGGTTAAGAACTTTACCCTGAGAGCAACAGGAGGTCACTGAAAGGGGAGATGGGCAGATACCTACAAAGATCGTTTGAAGTCAACAACCTTTTATTCACGTGTAACAAATGCTCTAGTAACTGCCCTAGGGCTCCCGAAATAATATTAGCCCTGGTTTCTGATCTCAAGTAATGTTAATGTGGATGTGTGTGAAGAAAGAGAGGGTGGGTCAAAGTACAGGAGGCAGGAATGAGACAATCTTGGGGAGATAATATCTAAAACATCTTCATTTATGGAGTCAGAGCTGATGTGGGTTGATGTATGAATTGTGGTTCTGCTCTTCTTTGAAAATGTTCAGGGAAGTGTCATCTGACGAAAGGAATCATAATCAATAATTCTGTCCACTGAAACCCTCTGTCTGTTCACAGATAAGGCACCATACAAACAACTCTGCATCCAGCTCCACCTCTTTACCTCACCAGTGCTCCTCAGCCTTGATGTGGAGTGACCACCTGGAAAGGTGAGATGTAGAACTGTCTGAACTGGCAGGATAGCTCTCCCCCATCGCTCTGCTCTGACCTGAGTTCATGTCGCAAAGGCAGAAGGTCTCTAAGAATTAAAATGCAAAGTAAGCACACATGTCTGATGAAGGAGGACTCGATTCCCCAGAGGAGCTATTGTTGTTTTTACAACTTCATTTACATTTCCTCTACTGAGAACTTTCTTAGACTGGCTCCAGGCTGCTTTTGGAACTGACTAACTCTGCGTGGTGAAGAGTCTGCATGTCTGCTCTTTTCTTAGCAAGAGCAGTCTCCCAGGAGAATTTTTAATTTTTAAAAAAAATTGAAGTATAGTTGATTTACATTGTCATATTATTTTCAGGTGTACAGTGCAGTGATTCAGTTATACATATATATATATGTATATATTTATTCTTTTTCAGATTATTTTCCCCTATAGGTTATTATAAAATACTGAGTATGACTGTAGATCCTTGTGCTTAACTGCTCAGTAGTATCTAACTCTGAGACCATTGGACCGTAGCCTGCCAGGCTCCTCTGTTCATGGGATTTTTCAGGCACAAATACTGGAGTGGGTTACCATTTCCTTCTCCAGGGAATCTTCCTGACCCAAGGAATCAAACCCATATCTCCTGTCTCTTGCCATTGTAGGTGGAGTCTTTATCCGCTGAGTCATCGGGGAAGCCTTAGTTATCTCTTTTGTACATAGTAGTATGTATATGTTAATCCCATCCTTCCAGAAATATTTTAAAGCTAAGTAACCCCTGTTTTATTTAGACACCAGAACTTGGCATGTTCACCATACGATTAACACACTCTTACTTGCTCTTCTGATTAGATCTGCTTTGTATAACACATATATTTCAGTGAATGAACATTGTAGAAAGCAGAACATTATGCCAAATGTGATGCATATCTAGTCAGATTAAATTTCAGGCATTAGTTTCCTCCCTCAAATATTTCCTTTCAATATTCCTGCTAGTGACTATAGGGTTAATTGAATGGTCTTCTGTGTATTATCACATTGTGTGATTGTTTTTGTTTTAATGAGAGAACGTAAAAAGTTTTAATTTATTTTCAAAGACTATTCAAATAAGTTGAACTCTTCATTTTTAATGGGAAATCTGCATGTTCGCCTTATTTCATTCCCTGGGTATGGCTAGGTGCCATAACTCCAGTATAAGTTGTTATAACAAATGTGGACATTCAAATAGCTCAATTTCTTTAAACATTTGTTCTCCCACGGTTAAGGTAACCACTTCCGTTCTTCAGGGCAAGATTTAAGTGTATTTTGAATAAATACTTTGCAACAATACCCAAAGGATAAGAAAAAGCTGGCTGCTTCTAGAACACACTTCAAAAATCACAAAGCCAGTAAAGTTTTTACTTGACTCACCTTTATGGTCCTCCGTCCTTGCCCTAGATATCTGCATGTAATACACATATTCTGGGCAGTTTTACTATAAACACAGATCCCTTGGAAAATAAAAAAAGGGAAAAGAGTCGAGATACCCAATTTCCATTTGGTAGGTTCATACTAATCCCATTTTCAATTTCTTAAAGTAAAGCTTATTGTACTTACTTACCCTCCTTAATATAAATAAGCCAAGCTCTCTATAGAAACTTTGGAAAATATAGAAAATTTTAAAAGAAAGGCAGCTTACTAAAATTTACTTTCACTACTTAAGAAAAGCCCACCATCATTTTAGTGGATTTCTTTCTCATTATTTCCCTTTGCATTTTCCTTAATTTTCTTTTACATACATATGATAATATATATTCATTATTGTATCTTGTTTACTTCATTTAACATAAAATAAGCATTCCACAGATTATTTACAAATTATTTTAAAGTAATTTTAATATTTATATAATAGCCTATTAAAAGGATACACCATAGTCTATTTAATCATAATCTGTGATCAGATCTGGCACCATGATAAACAGAACTGCATCATTACCCAAAGACTAAAGGTTTTAGTATTTGTGATTGTTTTTACTAGAAGTATGCTTTAAGGAATAAATACTATCTAAATTTTTAAAATCTCGAAAGATGCCTATAGTCTGACTGCTTTCCAAAGTATTAGTGATTGAAAATTTCATCAGCAATGTGTGAGTTTTTAATTTGCTTTACTCTAACTAGCACAGTATGTTATCTTAAAACACACACACACAATATTTTGTTGGTTTGATAGGAAAAACGATTGTATTTCATGGCTCTTTTAATTGGTATTCTTCTTTATATGTTTTTAGAGTATACTTATATACTGATTAGGATTTGTTTTTAAGGCAAGATTATTTGACCATTTGATGTATGTACAATTGATACAGCTTTTCAATTTGATTATTCTTCTGGATTACAATCTTGGGGACCAGAAAAATTACTCAGAATAAAGGCATTCATTTAGTATAATTAGATAATCTGGAGACTTTTAGGTGATCCAAAATCCAAAATTATTTACATTGCTTTTATTTATAAAACACAGATGTAACTACTTCAAACAAGAATGTTTTCACGTCTAAGACATTATATTTCTTACTTACACCTTAATCCTTGCACCATACAAAATGTATCCCTATCCATGCTTATTATATTTTTTCTTTCTATTCTAACAGATAATCCGTTGGACTTTTTATTGCAATTGCTGTCCTTGTTTGTGTGTTTCTTCCCACCTGAGAAGGAGAATTTGTGTTTTGATTTGGATTATTTCTTCTTTTTCATCTTTAAAAACTTTTTTACTTTTTTTTCTTGTCAGTAATATTAACTGAGACCAAGTTTATTACTATAATCTATGTCTTTAAGTATTTAGTCAGCTCCTTGGACTGGATATTGAGAATTACATTTAAGAAGTTGGGCAAGATTGCGCAGATGGTGACTGTGAAAAAATGAGAAAAAGAAAACCCCATCTCCCCGGAGTTTCCTCCAATTTAAAACCTTGATGTGAATCTCAACTGATGTGGCTATCTTCACATTTTATGGTAGTTTTGATTTTACAATGAATTTGAAAAATCAGTAGAAGCTTTTGTCAGTGAAAAGTCAACTCATTGAGAGCGAGAATTCAGTTAACAAGACATAAATTCCACAAGATAGAAAAGGATGCCAGATGAAGGCAGGAAGATACCATGACCAAAGATGTTTATGTAAAATGTGTAATTAATGTTTTGGAGATGTTGTATTCTTCTGTGCTAAGCTGGGAACTCAAAGTCCTAAATCTATATTCTGGTTATGCATCATTCAGTTACGCAGTAACCAGCTTAATTATCATTTTTCTGTCTTTGAAGAGTGAAAGCTGTGATACAGCTAAAGGCGCTTTTGAAATGTCATAGAAAATAATAATTAAGCTAAATGATTAACTACTGAGTTGGAGCATTAAAAAAAAAATCCAGGTATAGCTTCTGATTCACTCCTGCTGCTGCTGCTGCTAAGTTGCTTCAGTCGTGTCAGACTCTGTGCGACCCCAGAGACGGCAGCCCACCAGGCTCCCCTGTCCCTGGGATTCTCCAGGCAACAACACTGGAGTGGGTTGCCATTTCCTTCTCCAATGTATGAAAGTGAAAAGTGAAAGTGAAGTCGCTCAGTTGTGTCCAACTCCTAGTGACCCCATGGACTGCAGCCCACCAGGCTCCTCCATCCATGGGATTTGCCAGGCAAGAGTACTGGAGTGGGGTGCCATTGCCTTCTCCAATTCACTCCTAGCAATTCAGTATTTCTTACAATTTCTTCTTGGGTGGCATACAAAAGGCAAAATTAATAAGTGATATAGTTATCAACTACCAAGTTTCGTTACATTTTTATGGAATAAAAGTATCTGGTTTGTGTGAAATAAGAAATTCTGTGGACTTCAAAAAAATACTTTGAGTCATTTACTATTTCTTTGCTCAGTTGCTAAATTTTAACTGACTCTTTGTGACCCCATAGACTGTAGCCAACCAGGCTTCTCCATCCATAGGATTTCCCAAGCAATAATTGCCTTTGTGCTGTGCTTAGTCGCTCAGTCATGTCCAACTGTTTGCAACCCCATGAACTGCAGCCCACCAGGCTGTTCTGTCCTTGGGGATTCTCTAGGCAAGAATACTGGAATGAGTTGCCATGCCCTCCTCCAACCCAGGGACTGATCTTCCCAACCCAGGGATCGAATCCAGGTCTCCTGCATTGTGGGCAGATTGTTTACTGACTGAGCCCCCAGGGAAGCCCCAACATACTGGATTGGGTAGCCTATCCCTTCTCCAAGGGCTCTTCCTGACCCAGGAATTGAACCAGGGTCTTCTGCATTGCAGATGGATTCTTTACCAGCTGAGCTACCAGGGAAGCCCTATAATTGCCTTTTTCTACCCATAAAGTCAACCAACATTTCTTTCCCTTATCTTTCTGTCCACTTTCTTCCTCCTTCTTTTCTCTCTCTCAATTCACCTAATTCAACACCTATTTATTGTTGTGTGTTATGCCAAGGGCCATGCTGCCATCTACAAGGATATCTTGGAAAGAGATGATACTATAGTATCAGCAGTTTGGCAATAGAATCCAACACTGTGACTAACTGTCATTTCTGTCAGTGAAATGAAACCAAAATAGTTGAATCGTCCCTTTGGTATGGTTGAACCAGTTGTGAATTATCTCTAAACTATAATTAGTTTCACTCAAACTTGTATTGAAATGGCCTTAGGTAACTAGCACAAAACATGCTATACACATCCCTTTATTCAGGTTTAAATTCAACATGTTTTACTGAGCAAGTAGGATTTGCAGACCATCAGAGGGCTGTTTATACTCCTGTTACCTCTGTCTGTCCATCATCCAGCTATGTTTGTCTGTCATCTATTTACTATTTTATTATTACAAAAAAGGGTAAGGTTTATAGAGGGCTTGCCCAATGTCACTTAGCTAATGTAAGTAAGATTTCAGATCCAAGTTTAAGCTTTTTGATTCCAGGTTTATTGTTTTCCCTACAGCACAGTGGAATGTGAGAATTGTTGTAATGATATTTCATTTATAAGACAGTGTGATCTAGTAATAAAATCATGGGTTCTGGAATCAAATTTGGATTTAAATCTGGCTATGCCATTCATTAGCTCTATGAACTTGAGAGGGTTAATTTCATGGGGTTTCAAGACTATAATACTTACTGTGAGGTTATTGTGATAAGGTATGTACAATGAATGCAACACAATAGGTACTCAATAAGTATCAACTGTGATTAAATTTTTATTTAGACTTACCTCCAATTATATAATACAAGTCCTCAATTTCAACTATAAACTGGCTCCCTGACCATGTGGGTTGAAATATCATGGACAGAACCAACTTCAAATCCCTGAATGTTATTCTTCTTGATTCTAATACCTCATGGTTATTATTTTTGCCCACACAAAACATACTCATCTCCCTCATGTTTGAATCACATCTTGTCCTCAGCCTTTGGACAATTTGAGTACAGAAGCCCCTCGTTACTCACAATTTTAGTTACCAGTGGTCAAACATAGACTGAAAATATTAAATTAAGATTCCAGAAATAAACAACTCATAAGTGTTAAAATTACATGCCATTCTGAGTAGCCTGATAAAATCTCTTAGGGTCCCGCTCTGTTTCACCTGGGATGTGAATCATCCCTTTGTCCAGCATATCCTATTCATTAGTCATATGGTAGGTAGCCTACTTAGTTATCAAATCCACCACTGACATTTTGCAGGGCTTGTTCTTCAAGCATTTAATATGCTTTACACTTAACAAAGTTTCCAAAGCCCAAGAGCACTGATGCTGGTCATTCGGATATGCCAAAGAGAAGCTGTAAACTACCTCCTTTAAGTGAAAGTTCTCTGTTTAATAAGAAAAGAAAAAAAAAAAGCATATGCTGAAGTTGCTAAAATATATATGTAAAAAAAGTCTATCTTTGAAATTGTGAAGGAGGAGAAAGAAATTTGTGCTAGTTTTGCTGACACACCTCAAACCGCAAAAGTTATAGCCACAGCGTGTCATCAGTGCTTAGTTAAGGTGGAAAAGGCATTAAATTTGTAAATGAGTTATTTAGAGAAAGCAAGAGAGACCACATTCACTAATTTTTATTATAGCATAGTGTTATAATTGTTTTATTTTGTTATTGGTTATCATTATTAATCTCTTACTGTACCTAATTTGTATATTAAAATTTTAAAACAGGTACATATGTACAGGAAAAAAAGTGTAGTATATATATATAAGTGTGTGTGGGGTTCAGTACTATCTGCAGTGTCAAGCATTCACTAGGGACTTGGACCATATTCTCTAAGAATAAGGGAGGACTACTGTGTCCTTGTTATTTTCTTACCTCTCTCTCCACCTCTGAACCTGTAGTGCTCATTTTGATAATTACTATATTACTCCTTAAATATTTTCATTATGCGTGTCTTTTCCCCCTAACAAAATTCTATTTCATGGTGGACAGGACACTTTTCTTATATTTTCTTCATGGGTCTCCTACCACTAGGACGGTGGAAAAATTGCTTATATGGTAAACTCTCAGCAAAGGTAACATTCATAGGTGATACTAGCTGTTGTAAATTTAAATGAATGTGATAGGAAGCCCTTTGTTTCCATGCTATTGTTCGCCTTGGGAAATTTCATGTTAAACTTTCTCATTTAAAAATGCTGCATTCAGGCAGAATAATCACATGCAGTTTAATATGATAATGTTTATTAAAACTCTATATGGGAAAGTTTAAAGTAATCGGAAAAACTTGAAAAATAATGATTATTTGGTAAAGATATTGCTCAGACAACTAAGAATATCTTTGTCCAGTTAGTCTGAAATCTGAGGTAGAGACAATATATATCAGTATAAAGTACTTTTGATACTTCTATCTTTAATCCACAGAAATGTATACACTGCATGCTAAATTCACCTGAGATAACAACCTCTGTAACATATGTTCTCAGATACTCTGGATCACGATTCAGTAACACATACTGATTTTTAACAAGTGTCTTCATCTACATTTTCTTTATTTTCCTCAATAAACAAGAGTTCTCATAATCGTATAATTGAAGACAGAACTAAACCTCAAAATAAAATAAATCTCTTTGGAACTCTGCCAAAAGAACGTTACATGTAGAAAATAGTGCTTGATCTACAATTTTATCACAATTATAGTAACTATTGTAAAGCTCAATGAAATACATATACAAAATTATATGATATTAATATGCTTTAAAAGTGAGCAGTATAAACCTGGTTCTTGACTATGGATCTTCCCAACCCAAGGATCAAGCCCACGTCGCTTAATGTCTCCTGCACTGGCAGGCAGGGTGTTATCACTAGCACCACCTGGAAAACCTGTAAATCTGTATATATCTTACAAGTGGACTATGGTCCATGAAATATATGAAAATTCAAACAGTGTTGAATTGATCTACATTTTTAGTGTCTACAAGAATGACTTTCAAAAATTCAATAAATAATGAAAACCAGGTTATAAGAAAACCATATAAGCTACCTAAGAGAACAAAAATGTTTTCAGTCTCTTCAGTAGTTGGAAGCACATTTAAAAGTCTAATGCTAAGATAATTTTTATTATTCAGGCACCTAAAGAATCTGAATAAAATGTGCTTAGCTTGATATGCTTTTAATTAATCACTATGCATACTTAGATGTTTAACGGTTGTCTTAAAAATATTTGTGCTTATGTTTTTCATGAATCCAGGCTTTTACTGAATATTTTAACTCAAAATATGTCTAGGCGTATCCCATAGATTAAAGTGTTTCTCTGTTTTATTAACATTTTCAGATTTCATTTTATTGTCATTATCTGAAGTACTTTGTGTAAAAATAATCTGAACAATATGCATTTTTAAGAGTCTTTGTAGCTTTTATTTTTTAAATTCTCAACCATATTGTAAACCCCCGGTGGGAAGGACCTCTGTTTTATATACTTCTTGTACCTACGGAGCCCAGCACTGTGCTGAACACAACTAAATTGTTCAATAAAAGCTTGATGGAGAGTCTAAGTGGCCTGACTGCAATCTATATTAGTAATGCCTGAGACACTTGGTGTGCTTGGTATGGGGAAGGGTGGCATTTGATCAGTCTTTAAATCTGAGTAGTGCAAAGAGTCTTCTTTAGACTTTTTGTAGAAAACAGCTGCAAATATTTGTAAAGAATGGGGCAATTGCTGTTAGAAAAAAAAATGAGCTAAATGGAAATCTACATGTAAAACTAACCTGTCTTTAGTTAGCTAAGTTATTTCTTACCTTGGTATAGGAGCTGAACTTTACTACACTTAGAATTAAATGAAGTGAAGATATGAAGAATGAATGAATGCTGCTGAAGATATATAGCTTGTGGAATAAGATGGACATAATTTTCACATACGAGGGCAGTAGAAAATTTTCATTTTATGATTTTTTTTTAGCAAAGTATAGTGTGCTCTTCTTTGAAATAAGTATACCAGAGCTGTAGTAAATGAATACCATTATTAATTGATTTCTGACAGAAAGTTAGTGGCTGCTGGTTATGGTTTTTATCAGTTTGCTGCTGTCACTTCAGTCGTGTCTGACTCTGTGTGACCCCGTAGACAGTAGCCCACCAGGCTCCCTGTCCCTGGTACTCTCCAGGCAAGAACACTGGAGTGGGTTGCTATTTCCTTCTCCAATGCATGAAAGTGGAAAGTGAAAGTGAAGTCGCTCAGCCATGTCCGACCCTTCATGACCCCATGGACTGCAGCCTACCAGGCTCCTCCATCCATGGGATTTGCCAGACAAGAGCACTGGAGTGGGATGCCATCACCTTCTCCAATTTAGTTAACTTATAATTGAAATGCAGGTATACGTAGAAAACATGAGAACTCAAGTAATAAACACCAAAATACTATGGCATAGGAAGGGCAGAAGAGATTCCACACTAAAAAGCCACAGTGCCCTTTAAAATACAGTTAAACCAAAAGGAGACTACCAATAGAAATGCAGGATTAAAACAAAAGGATGTAAATATGTTACAAGACTAGACGAAGTATGATTTAGTAATACATACTCCATAAATATTAACACTTGGCTGATTGTTGTGGTGGTGGTGAGAGAGACTACTGCTTCTGCTGGTAAAGAATAGAAATAGATACTCAAGCAAAATTAAGTAAGTGTAAAACTAAGAAGATTAAGAGAGAGTAGGGAAAATGTAGTAATATATATTTAATAAGACTGAAAAAAAGGAAAAAAAGATTGAATTAACCTTCTTTTTATATAGCTAACCTTCTTTCCTGTTCTGTTAATTCTGTTTTTCTCAATTCTGTCTTTTCATCATCAATACCATGTTTTAAATCTATGCCTCCATCATTTCCCATCAGAATTACCCCAGTAGCCTCTGACCTGATTCTGTTCGTAGGCCCATTATTCACCCTCCACATCTGCTATCAGAGTATGGTTGGTGTTAATAAAGATTGTCTCTCAGGGCATCTGTTCATGAAGAGGAGTGCATTCTATGGTTGGCCCATAGGCCTAGTAGATTAGGATTACAGAACCCAATGATTGTGCTACTCTTAATTTATCTTGCAACGACTGCCATATTTCAAACACTACGCATTGGTACCATGTGGGAAAATGACAGACCCTAAAAGGCAATTCAAGGAGATTGGGTTCAGTGTTTCTCAAACGTACCCAATCATACTAGCCATTCTAAGTTTATTTTATTAAAATAAAAATATCAGTCCCTTCCCTGGAGGTTGAGTCTAAAATTCTGGCATAAGACCTAGGATTTTATATTTTTAAAATAAACTTCTTCTAGGTGATTCTTCTCATCAGGCACATGTTATGACATTGATGAAGTCTAATGTTTCTCAAAGTATATCCCCAGACCAATACACTAGCATTATTAGAGAATTTATTAGAAATGTAAATTATATGGCCCCATCTGGCCCTGAATCAGAAACCTCAAACCTGGAGCCCAGTAATCTGTGTTTTAGAAGCCCTCTGGGTGATTCTCATGCATGCCGAAGTTTGAGAACTCTGTATGTCAAATGTGGCCCAGAGAGCTGGAAGTAGGGAGTGTATGCAGTTTAGGAAACTCACCTAATCCAGATTCTCCTATGACTAGGTAAGTCATGACGTCATTCCTAGTGCCGATTGCTGCTTTTCCCTTGACATCACTCCTTTCATATTTTCTAAAGAGCGGTTTGATTTTGTGGATTCCTTTTCAGTTTCCCAGTTGATCAGGATCCCTTCTCTTTCCTAATCACAAATATACTTCATTATTTATTTTCCTATGTGAAATCCTTCTGTTGCTTAACTTTCCCCATAAAAACACTGGCTGACTGCCCATCTGGCTCTAATAATTTATGATTGAGGCTCACACTTTTATCAAAATGTTTTTCAGTGTTAGGATGTACCAGCCAGTTGCTATGATATTTTTTTTAAAGCAAGGTATAATCAGATTACAAACTGTCTTATTCTATCTTCTAAGGCTCACCTTTTTTCACTTTTTGGAAGGCCAAGGCAATGCTGAAAGATATTGTCTTTAAAAAACAAACAAACATCATTTTGAAGGCTAACTAGGAACACTGTTAATGTGCAAATATCATTTAACATATAGGAACAGAGATAAAAAGACGATCACCAAGGAGACTATTTGCTACCACAACAGTGAAGAAGTTGTATTAATTTGCTAGGGCTGCCATTCCAAAGTACCACAGACCAAGCAGCTTAAACATCAGAATTTCTCTCATGGTTTTGGAGGATGGAAGCCCAACAACAAGGGGTTGGAAGGCTTGGTTTCCCCCTTGGACGGTGAGGGAGATGCTGATCCATGCTACTCTCCTAATTTCTGGTGGTTTGCTTGCAATCTTTGACATCATTTGACTTATAGACACTTCACCCCACACAGCTTTCTCCTTGTGTGTATGTCTCATGTCTAAATTTCTCTGTTTTTAAAAATAAGAATATGAGTCCTCCTGGATTAGAGGCCCATTCTATTCCAGCAAGACCTCATCTTAACATCTTTAGATGCCTAATGGCATCTAAAAATGAGCCTAATGGCATCTAAAAATGAGCCTATTTTCAAATAAGTTCACATTGTGAGGCACTAGTGTTCAGGACTTCACCATATGGATTTGACTGGGGCAAGAGGAACAGTTCAATCATAACGGAATGGTTGGGTGATATAGGGAGGAAGTTGTACCTAAACTCCAAGATCACAAGACCTAAATGATGTTGCCTTGGGAATTTAATGGGGTTAGGAATGGAATAAAAATCTCAGTGACACATGCCAGTCCTGGCTCCAATTAGGAAAGACAACTCAAAAGTGATCATATTTCTGATACTGAAATATCTGGAAGTTTTCTCCATAAATAAACAGTAAAAAGGTCATAAAATCTGTGGTGGGAAACATTTTGTGTTTGTACCAGGTTTTAAATGGTCAAATTAAAATCAAATTGCTCTATTTATTCTGGGAAGAGTGGGAAGTTGTAAGAATTCTTGCACTTATGTTACCAGCTCGGATTGGTTTCACTGCTTTGAATAGTCACATTTTACTCTGGTAATTTCCAAATCAGAGCAATATACTCATCAAGATGTTGAAGACTGAAGGGAAACCAGATGTTACTCATTTAAAAGAGGATAATTAAGAATTTACAAAGTCATTTGAATAAGTGGGTATTCAAACAGGTATGAACCCAGAAGGTAATGATATGTCCAGTGATTGGCTTCTTGAGTCAGGTTGCTTATTTGGGGATTTTTATTTATGATTTCATGCCTGTACACAAGCCTTCAAAAGAACAAGACAAGCAGTTGTATTTCTGCTTTATCTGCTCATTGAAGTCTCATCTTGGGTTAAGTGTCAGTTGTTGACACCTTGTCATGTGGGTGCTCTGGACACCGATGAAAGCTATTCATGATCACATGGAACATTGTTCAGTGTTAATCTAATGGGTTAGATTGACTTAAAGTTGTACCAGTAAAACTCCACTGGCAGTACTTTTTCATTTCATCATTGTATTTATATACACCCCCAAATAGTTTTAAAAGAAGAAAAACAGTGGTTGAAAAGACATGTACTTATGTTTCTGGGAAGTGATGCAATTGTTTTTGGTAAAATAATGAAACTTTCAGCATATTTCTAGAGTTTTTTGTATCAACACTTCTTGCTATGTTTTCATAGTCACGGTGGGAGATTTTGCCAACACCCGGCTATTACTAATCTGGTACAGAGCTGAACAAATTATTTTCTTGAAATGGTTCCTCAGTAAAAGCTAATTATAAATGCCTGTAATTACTCAGGGTATCTGTCTTTGTACTAATGATTGTTGGAAATAGAGGGACAGCGTGATAGGATTCATTTGACAACACTCATTGTATACTTAACAATTTCACATTTCACGCCCTGAAACTGTGCGAGCAACTAAGCCTTCTTTATGGTGGAGATAATTACCCAAAACTGTAGAGGTTCTGCTGTTAGGTGAAGGTGGCAATAGCTACCTGAAGTGGCATAATAGCAAAAATTTAGCTAAGACCAGTCCTAGAATGGGTACCGGAAAATTCCTCTGTCTCATAGCCTTGCATTAGATGTCTGGTCGGTTGTCTAAAAGATAACTGTAAAATTAGGTATAGTGATGAGATTAATGGTCCTGAAATGAATTTCTGTAACAATTTCACCCAAGAATAAGTGATAAAATCAAAAGGGCAAAAGTCTTTCAAGCAGAAGTTTCTTCTTTAGGAACAAATGACCAATTTCTAGTGGTACTATCAAAAGTGTTATTAAAAGGTTTTACAACACTTATACTTCTAGGGAGGAAAGAGGTGAAGGACAGAATAATTCTCAGTTCAGTTCAGTTCAGTCGCTCAGTCGTGTCTGACTCTTTGTGACCCCATGAATCGCAGCACGCCAGGCCTCCCTGTCCATCACCTCTCCCAGAGTTCACTCAGACTCACGTCCATCGAGTCCGTGATGCCATCCAGCCATCTCATCCTCTGTTGTCCCCTTCTCCTCCTGCCCCCAATTCCTCCCAGCATCAGAGTCTTTTCCAATGAGTCAAATCTTCGCATGAGGTGGCAAGTATTGGAGCTTTAGCTTTAGCATCATTCCTTCCAAAGAAATCCCAGGGTTGATCTCCTTCAGAATGGACTGGCTGAATCTCCTTGCAGTCCAAGGGACTCTCAAGAGTCTTCTCCAACACCACAGTTCAAAAGCATCAATTCTTCGGTGCTCAGCCTTCTTCACAGTCCAACTCTCACATCCATACATGACCACAGGAAAAACCATAGCCTTGACTAGACGGACCTTAGTTGGTAAAGTAATGTCTCTGCTTTTGAATATGCTATCTAGGTTGGTCATAACTTTTCTTCCAAGGAGTAAGCGTCTTTTAATTTCATGGCTGCAGTCACCATCTACAGTGATTTTGGAGCCCCAAAAGACAAAGTCTGACACTGTTTCCACTGTTTCCCCATCTATTTCCCATGAAGTGATGGGACCGGATGCCATTATCTTCATTTTCTGAATATTGAGCTTGAAGCCAACTTTTTCGCTCTCCTCTTTCACTTTCATCAAGAGGCTTTTTAGTTCCTCTTCACTTTTGGCCATAAGGGTGGTGTCATCTGCATATCTGAGGTTATTGATGTTTCTCCCGGCAATCTTGATTCCAGCATTTGTTTCTTCCAGTCCAGCGCTTCTCATGAGGTACTCTGCATAGAAGTTAAATAAGCAGGGTGACAATATGCAGCCTTGACACACTCCTTTTCCTATTTGGAACCAACCAGTCTGTTGTTCCACGTCCAGTTCTAACTGTTGCTTCCTGACCTGCATACAAATTTCTCAAGAGGCAGGTCAGATGGTCTGTATTCCCATCTCTTTCAGAATTTTCCAGTTTATTGTGATCCACATAGTCAAAGGCTTTGGCATAGTCAATAAAGCAGAAATAGATGTTTTTCTGGAACTCGCTTGCTTTTTCCATGATCCAGCAGATGTTGCCAATTTGATCTCTGGCTCCTCTGCCTTTTCTAAAACCAGCTTGAACATCTGGGAGTTCACGGTTCATGTATTGCTGAAGCCTGGCTTGGAGAATTTTGAGCATTACTTTACTAGCATGTGAGATGAATGCAATTATGCAGTATTTTGAGCATTTTTTCACATTACCTTTCTTTGGAATTGGAATGAAAACTGACCATTTCCAGTCCTGTGGCCACTGCTGAGTTTTCCAAATTTGCTGGCATATTGAGTACAGCACTTTCATAGCATCATCTTTTAGGATTTGAAACCTCTCAACTGGAATTCCATCACCTCCACTAGCTTTGTTCGTAGTGATGCTTTCTAAGGCCCACTTGACTTCACATTCCAGGATGTCTGGCTCTAGATTAGGATCACATCATCATGATTATCTGGGTCGTGAAGATCTTTTTTGTACAGTTCTTCTGTGTGTTCTTGCCATCTCTTCTTAATATCTTCTGCTTCTGTTAGGTCCATACCATTTCTGTCCTTTATCGAGCCCATCTTCGCATGAAATGTTCCCTTGGTATCTTTAATTTTCTTAAAGAGATCTCTAGTCTTTCCCTTTCTGTTGTTTTCCTCTATTTCTTTGCATTGATCGCTGAAGAAGGCTTTCTTATCTCTTCTTGCTATTCTTTGGAACTCTGCATTCAGATACTTATATCTTTCCTTTTCTCCTTTGCTTTTTGCCTCTCTTCTTTTTACAGCTATTTGTAAGGCCTCCCCAGACAGCCATTTTGCTTTTTTGCATTTCTTTTCCATGGGGATGGTTTTGATCCCTGTCTCCTGTACAATCTCACGAACCACATTCCATAGTTCATCAGGCACTCTGTCTATCAGATCTGGGCCCTTAAATCTATTTCTCACTTCCACTGTATAACCATAAGGGTTTGATTTAGGTCATACCTGAATGGTCTAGCGGTTTTCCCTATTTTTTTCAATTTGAATCTGAATTTGGTAATAAGGAGTTCAAGATCTGAGCCACAGTCATCTCCTGGTCTTGTTTTTGTTGACTGTATAGAGCTTCTCCAACTTTGGCCGCAAAGAATATAATCAATCTGATTTCGGTGTTGTCCATCTGGTGATGTCCATGTGTAGGGTCTTCTCTTGTGTTGTTGGAAGAGGGTGTTTGCTATGACCAGTGCATTTCTTGGCAAAACTCTTAGTCTTTGCCCTGCTTCATTCCGCATTCCAAGGTCAAATTTGTCTGTTACTCCAGGTGTTTCTTGACTTCCTACTTTTGCATTCCAATCCCCTATAATGAAAAGGACATCTTTTTGGGGTGTTAGTTCCAAAAGGTCTTGTACATCTTCATAGAACCGTTCAACTTCAGCTTCTTCAGTGTTATTGGTTGGGGCATAGACTTGGATAACTGTGATATTGAATGGTTTGCCTTAGAGATGAACAGAGATTGTCCTGTCGTTTTTGAGATTGCATCCAAGTACTGCATTTCGGACTCTTTTGTTGACCATGATGGCTACTCCATTTCTTCTGATGGATTCCTGCCTGCAGTAGTAGATATAATGGTCATCTGAGTTAAATTCACCCATTCTAGTCCATTTGAGTTTTCTGATTCATAGAATGTCGACGTTCACCCTTGCCATCTGTTGTTTGACCACTTTCAATTTGCCTTGATTCATGGACCTGACATTCCAGGTTCCTATGCAATATTGCTCTTTACAGCAATGGACCTTGCTTCTATCACCAGTCACATCCACAGCTGGGTATTGTTTTTGCTTTGGCTCCATCCCTTCATTCTTTCTAGAGTTATTTCTCCACTGATCTCCAGTAGCATATTGGGCACCTACTGACCTGGGGAGTTCCTCTTTCGGTATCCTATCATCTTACCTTTTCATACTGTTCATGGGGTTCTCAAGGCAAGAATACTGAAGTGGCTTGCCATTACTTTCTCCAGTGAACCACATTCTGTCAGACCTCTCTGCCATAACCCACCCGAAGAGAAACCCAAGTAAGATTGTAGGTGTTGCAAGAGGGCATCAGAGGGCAGACACACTGAAACCATACTCACAGAAAACTAGTCAATCTAATCACACTAGGACCACAGCCTTGTAAAACTCAACGAAACCAAGCCAAGCCATGCCTGCATATCTGAGGTTATTGATATTTCTCCCAGCAATCTTGATTCCAGCTTTTGCTTCATCCTGCCCAGCGTTTCTCATGATGTACTCTGCATAGAAGTTAAATAAGCAGGGTGACCATATACAGCCTTGACGTACTCCTTTTCCTATTTGGAATCAGTCTGTTGTTCCATGTCCAGTTCTAACTATTGCTTCCTGACCTGCATATAGGTTCCTTAAGAGGCAGGTCAGGTGGTCTGGTATTCCCATTTCTTTCAGAATTTTCCACAGGGCCTTCTAATCTCTGCTGATAGAACAGTATCAGATCATTAAGAGAAAGAGCAGTATCTCCACATAATTTTTAAATTATTCTTATTAGGGATTTTTCTGTTATTCCTTACCTTGCTCCCTCCCTTCTCTCCTTCCTCCCTTTCTCGCTACCTCCATACTTCCCTCCCTTCCTGCTTTTCATCTAATACTTCTTAAGTTAATAAAATCTTGACTATTTGTTTCTTGGGAATAGGAATCAGAGATAATGTGAATCTATATGATGCAAAGGGAAAACAAAAGTAACATTTTCTAAAAGTTACAAGTATATAAATGCTTTCTATTCACTATATCATATAATACTAACATTCTATGAGATTGTTAATTCAAATTTCCATTTTAGAGATGAAAAACTTCCATTTTAGGCCTATCTCTACATTATAACTTAATTACCTTACTTTCCCAACATCTATAACTTCAGATGATCAAAACAGTGTTGAAATCCAGATTTGTCTAGCTACAAATCCCGTGTTTTCATTGTATCTTCCAAGATGTTTCCAATGTTTAAAATTGAGAAGCAATAGAATATTATAAATTATATTAGCCACTGCTGCTGCTGCTGCTAAGTTGCTTCAGTCATGTCCGACTCTGTGCGACCCCATAGATGGCAGCCCACCAGGCTCCCCCATCCCTGGGATTCTCCAGGCAAGAACACTGGAGTGGGTTGCCATTTCCTTCTCCAATGTATGAAAGTGAAAAGCGAAAGTGAAGTCGCTCAGTCGTGTCTGACTCTTCATGACCCCATGGACTGCAGCCCACCAGGCTTCTCCATCCATGGGATTTTCCAGGCAAGAGTACTGGAGTGAGGTGCCATCGCCTTCTCCTATTAGCCACTATTAAATAACTATAGTTTCTTAAAGAAATGATGGGACTCAAAACTTTAACGTCCTTCTTCATTTCCTTCTCTTTTCATTCACATAGGAAGTAATGGGTTTCTCTGAAACCATGAGTATTATTCTTAGCCAGAATACATGGCCATACAGGACACATCACCTTAATTTTATTTTCTAGAACATATTTATAGTTTTTTTAACCTTCATGTGTCTTGTTTTTGTTTTTCAGTTATTTTATAAGTGTAGAAAGCATAATTTCACATTCTCAATTATATGACTAGTGAGAGATACATACATTTCATGACACTGTTCTATTAAAGTCTAGAAATGTTATCAAATTTGCTCCTCCCAGACAGGAAAAAATACTATGATGATGATAAAGAGAAAGTGTATCACACTTGAAATCCGAGCTAATGGTTTTGGATATATATTCTTCTGCTTCCCATCTATGTGAATTTGGTAAATGATTTAAAAGCTTTACACTTTAGTTCTATCATCTGCCATGATAATCTTAACGCCTTTTTGATTGCACTAAGGCTTAACGTGGAGATAACACATAAAGGCATTGTACATTTTCAAGTCATGCAGGCGCACAAACACACAGCACTAGTACTGCCAGTCCCTACTTCTGAGCCCAGAGATTCTGCCAAACTATCATGGTAATTTCCCAGCAGATTCTGGACAGTCTCATAAATGGAAGCCTTATCAAAGTCTTCATTAAGGACTACACAGGAGACCTACCCAACTTAGTGGATCTAACACGCCTGAGGAATCCTCTCTGGCATCCTGGGTTTGGGTGAAAGGTACCCTGCTTCCCTTCACCTGAATGCCATGAGATGAATACCATGTTAGAGTTTTGGTCCATTAACTCAAGTTATTTTCTATTAAAATGCAGCTATTTTAATGCATGGTTTAATGAGTGATACAGACTTTTCTGGGAGCAGTCTGTGGCAGAGGGGTTGGAAAAAGGCAAAGAAAGCATTAAGTTACACAGAGAAGAGGGAAGAGCATACTCATGACTAGGAAGAAGTTGCATGGGGAAGAAGAAAGGGGAAGTGAAGGGATAAGTGACAATTCCCCCCCACCCCTCATTTTTGCATCCCCTTCAGATTCAGTCCTACCTACATAGATATTTCCTTTTTGACTGCTAGTCAATTTACCATAGTGCTGTGCTTAGTCATTCAGTCATGTCCGACACCATGGACTATAGCCTACCAGGCTCTTCTGTCCATGGAGATTCTCCAGGCAAGAATACTGGAGTGAGTTGCCATGCCTTCCTCCAGGGGATCTTCCCAACCCAGGGATTGAACCCAGGTCTCCCATTTGCAGGTGGATTCTTTACCATCTGAGCCACTAGAGAAGCCCTAACCCTCACAAAAATAGCTATTTATATTGAATATCATCTATGATTTTGCATCCTTACAGGCACTTGACATGTTAAATTGTCATAGAACAACTATGTTACTATCTCTGTTTAACAGCTGAGTAAAAGAAGGCTCAGAGAGAGAGTAAGGTACAGAGACTGGATTAAAACCAGGTTCATTTCAACCCAAACCTTCTCATTTTCTGCCAACTCTACCATCTGTCATGCTTCTCTGACTTGGAAATTTGTATTTTCCTTTATGTCAAGAACATGAAGGAACTTATGTCAAGGAGATGAGGCTGTGTAGCAGCAGCAACAACAATAAACCTCTAAATCTTAGTGTCTTAAAACAATCAAGTTCTTTTGACCTCATATCACATGTCTGCTGAGGGTCAGGTGCGGAGACTTGGCTGCAGAACTTCCTGCTCAGACACCTGGGCTGACAGAGGCTTCAAACATCACCAGACCCTGTAGTGAGGGAGGGGAGAATTGGATAGTGGCTCCTAATTGCTTCCAGAGCAAGGAGTATGCCAAGTCAACCCAAGAGGGTGAAGAAATACAAGCCTATCACATACCAAAAAAGAAGAAATGAAAGTACTGGTGAGCAAAATCTCCACAGTAAATATAGGATAAAATGAAAAAAAAAAAAAACCTGCTGAAGTACTGAGTTTATTAAGAGCAAGGTCCTTTTGAGTTTAGCTTTTGAACCCAAGCCTGCTTGTTTCAAGCCTTATCAATGCGTTGACTTGGTGAAGTGGGAGATATCAGCAACTAGTCATTTTAAATACAGGCAGAGATGTGTATTTTTAGCAAAGTTGAAAAAACAGGTTGATCACTCAAATTACCCAATTTAGACTTATGGTAAGAACAGTATATGATTCAGAATTGCTACAGATCTGGAAGAATTATGGGTATTATAACATTTTGTACTGGTGGAATTTGATGCCCCTTTCAGATGAAATGAAGTTATGGATTTGTGACCTGGAAATCTGTAAACTGTCCAGGTTATCAAAGCATAGTCTAATTCAAAATCATTTGACTGACAAAGTCTTCTATTCTCAGGACTCTATAAAACCTACATTGACCCTGCAGTAACAAAGTGAAAAGTGAGATGCAGTGGAAAGGGTTTTAGAGAAGGCAATGTATTTAGCTTCATCCTGAAGTTGCTGTAAGAGTTTGATTTCCTATTCTTTAAGGCTATTTTATCATCTGTTACGTGGGGGATATTAATAACTAAATGTGGCAAGTACTAACACAAAATATATCTCTACCTCTAAAGTACATCTTTAAACTGTCTATTTCCTTCCATTTTTAATATTCCTAATGTAGGAGAAACATTTCTCAGCTTGACTGCCACTGATAACTTCCTAATGATTTTTCTATTTCTCCTCTTGCCTCCAACTCAGTAGTAAGGATCTTTCTTATCCCAGGGCCTTTGCACATGCTACCCCACTCTTTCTGCTGTCCCACTCGTCTTCTTCTTTTTTTTTTTTTTCTATTTCCTACTTGAACAGCTTTATTTATTCCTTTGATTAACAATAATATCCTTTCTTAAAGCAGTCTTTCTTGATCTTTCTATCTGTTGCTGTTTCCTCTTATTATTTTCTATTTCTGCTTATTTGTATCATTCATGGTGCTGATCCTAATTTGTCTTTGTTTTTGTTTGTTTACTTCCTTGTTTTCTGTACTGAAATGTAACTTTCACCAGTGCAGAGATTGGCTTGTTCTTGTACAGCCTTGTCGCTGCCAAGTGTAATGCCTGCCACACTGTAGGTATCAAAGAAATATACATATAGTGAAAGAAGGGGCTGTTGTGAAGAGTGAGATAAAGTTCATCCTTAAGTACCTAGGTTGTGCTCAGTAAATATGGTATTCCTTCCTTTCACTTTACCAAGTGAGTGTGAAAGTCACTCAGTTGTGTCCAACTATGCGATCCCATGGACCATACAGTCCATGGAATTCTCCAGGCCTGAATACTGGAGTGGGTAGCCTTTCCCTTCTCCAGGGGATCTTCCCAACCCACGGATTGAATCCAGGTCTCCCACATTGCAGGTGGATTGTTTACCAGCTGAGGCACAAGAGAAGCATGAGAATACTGGAGTGGGGAGCCTATCTCTTCTCCAGAGGATCTTCCCAATCCAGGAATCGAACTGGAATCTCCTGCACTGCAGGCAGATTATTTACCAACTGAGCTATCAGGAGCCCCCCACCCTCCAGTGTTACCCAATCAATCTTCACCTCTTCTAACCTATACGTATCCCTGCTGAAGATACACTGGCACGTCTCCCCATCACCTATGAATGTCCTAGAACTCTAACTAAATGCTAATGATACTGAAGCACAGAGAACAGATGAGGTTACTCTCGGCTTTAATACATTTGTCTTTAAATACATCTGTTGTTTTTGTGAATTATGCACTGACACCCTTATATGACTTCTATGCCAAACTTGGAGATTAGTAATTAGCTAGCAAACATATATTTCTTACTATCTCTTCCTATAGGTGCTATAGTATCTCTCAATTTGTCTTGAGCAGTGGTATTGCAAAATTATTTGAATTTTTATTGCCATTTTTCTCTTATTTAAAACTGATTAAAAATGAAAATATAAATATGCATAAAGTAGTGATTAAAACTTCAGGGTAAGAATACAATTAAGACAAAGGTGAAAATAATTAAGCATGTAATGGATAGCTAACATTTGGATTTTATGAACACATTGAAATTGAAATGATTAATACTGTATTTACAAAGGAAAAGAGTAAATTTAAAGACCAGCATGACATGCTAGAATTTATTATCAGATATTATATCCGAAAGGTGAGGCATAATTATGAAATTTGCATCAGTTCAGTTCCCTGTGGGACAGAATTTCATTCTAAAATACATCTCTTGGGACTTCCCTGGAGGCCGGTGGTTAAGACTTTGCCTTCCAATGCATGGGGTGCTGGTTCAATCCCTGGTTGGTGAACTAAGATCCCACATGCCTCATAGCCAAAAAAACCGGTTGTAACAACTTGTAAGAACCAATATTTAACAAAATAAATAAAGACTTTTTAAAAAGTAACCCACATCAAAAAAAATCTAAAAAACAAAATACATTTCTTGCGTCTTTGGCTTTATTTTGTGTTTTGGTCGATTTTGTCTGAAAGTACTGATTTGCTAATGAAGCATGCTCTTTTTCTCTCTGAAAGATGGACCAACTTGCTCCCTCCATTTACTTTTGAGGAAATTATCACTCAGTGAAATGAAGGAATTAGTCCTACAGGCCCATCTCAATTCTTCTTGATCAGTTGCCTGAATTATTTTAGAGTTGAGTTCTGCAGGCAGAGAGACCAGTATTTATTTGAAAGAAACCCTGCATGGTTCCAAACTAATGTTCATTTATAAGTGGTATCCATTTTGAAGTGGGAAATATTTACCAGTGGACAGCCAACAATTCTGGAGGCACAGGAAGAAAGACCCTCAGATGTCTTTTACTTTGTTTTCTTCTTGGTTAATCACTTCCTAAGCAAAAAAAAAAAAAAAGTTCACATCAGTCTGTTTCTCCTTTAAGATCCATGAAGGTCAACCTGTGGGGACTGCACCTTGTGTTTCTAAAACAACTCTGCTTCAATTAATCAGGTCTAGAAGAATGTTCCTGACTTTCTACAAGCCATTTGTGCTTCTTAACTTTTGCCAGTTTCTGCTGGAATCTGCCTCTGAACCATGACATAGTCACTCTTCAAATTCGGTGTGTCCCGCAATCACTGACATTGCCCATGTTGTTAATATTGCTCTGAATTTGCAGAATGGAGTTTGGAATTAAGTCCGTATTTCCTAGCATTTAATCTAGAACAAGGCTGTATCTATTTTTCCTTCATTGAAATTACCCTCCTGATTGCACTGCTGCTGCTAAGTCACTTCAGTCATGTCCAACTCTGTGTGACCCCATAGACAGCAGCCCACCAGGCTCTCCCGTCCCTGGGATTCTCCAGGCAAGAACACTGGAGTGGGTTGCCATTTCCTTCTCCAATGCACGAAAGTGAAAAGTGGAAGTGAAGTCGCTCAATCGTGTCCAACCCTCAGCGACCCCATGGACTGCAGCCTTCCAGGCTCCTCCGTCCATGGGATTTTCCAGGCAGGAGTACTGGAGTGGGGTGCCATTGCCTTCTCCACCGGATTGCACTAGCCTCATTTTAAGTTTTCAATGGATTCGTGAACTGAAAATCTGCAAACAGCTAGAATTTATTACCAGGTATTATGTCTAAAAGGTACAGAAAGCTGTATTGATCAGCTCTGCTCTGGAGTACCCAAAGCATCACTCTTCTGCGGTACATGCATTTCTAACATAAGACAACGTGACCAAAATGCAAGCAGCCCCAACTGGAATACATCAGTGACCATGTAGCAACTCTTTAGCAAGCTAAATCTCAGTACAGATGTCCCTGACATTTTCCTCTTTTCAATTAATGATGCATATCACTGCTTTCCAAACTCTTTCACAATGCTTACAAAATCCATCATGACCTTTACCATTTGTCTAAATTCATCGTCCTTCTCTCCCTTGGAATGTACTCTTCTGAACTACTTTACATTTCTTGACTGCAATTTTAAACATGCCATTCCGTTTGTCTGGAATGTTCTTCTCTTCCCACTCAGTCTCTCAAGTGTACTCTGGTGTTGTGGGGCACCAGAAGAGGAGGTCCCTTGAACTCTTTGGACAATTTAGAGAAGTGGCGTTAATTTAATGTTGCTTGACTATTCATATCATTCAATAACCAGAAAGCAATATAGGACTTAGGGAGAAAGTTGAACTGTATTTTGCACATCAGTTCAGTTCAGTTCTGTTCAGTCGCTCAGTCGTGTCCGACTCTTTGCGACCCCATGAATGGCAGCATGCCAGGCCTCCCTGTCCATCACCGACTCCCGGAGTTCACTCAAACTCATGTCCATCAGGTCAGTGATGCCATCCAGCCATCTCATCCTATCGTCCCCTTCTCCTCCTGCCCCCAATCCCTCCCAGCATCTTTCTTTTCATGGGGTTCTCAAGGCAAAAATACTGAAGTGGTTTGCCATTCCCTTCTCTAGTGCATAGACAATGATAAAATACTTAACTGCTTAAGGGAACGGATCTTAACTCTAGGGACTTAAACTATTGCAAGTCAATTGTATAGAAACAAACCTTTTGTATCTTTGTCTGTAGGCATGTCCATACATGTCCACATGTTTGTGTGTGTGTGTGTGAGTGTGTGTGTGTGTGAGTGTGTGTGTGTGTGACTTCTTCCTCATCACTAAAACTTTTCTCTCAAACCCTTTACCCCATATATGAGGAGTAACATGGAGCTCTGTGAATAAGGCATAAATTATATCTGAATATATTCAGATCATGAACTCCCTATTGCCAAATTCAGACTTAAATTGAAGCCACTAGGGGAAACCACTAGATAATTCAGGTATGAACTAAATCAAATCCCTTATGATTATATAAACTGGAAGTGACAAACATATTCAAGGGATAGATCTGATAGACAGAGTGCCTGATGAACTATGGACGGAGGTTTGTGACATTGTACAGGAGACAGGGATCAAGACCATCTCCAAGAAAAAGAAATGCAAAAAGGCAAAACGCTTGTCTAAAGAGGCCTTACAAATAGCTGTAAAAAGAAGAGAAGCTACAGGCAAAGGAGAAAAGGAAAGATATACCCAAATGAATGCAGAGCGCCAAAGAATAGCAAGGAGAGATAAGAAAACTGTCCTCACTGATCAATGCAAGGAAATAGAGGAAAACAATAGAATAGAAAGACTAGAGATCTCTCCAAGAAAATTAGAGATACCAAGGGAACATTTCATACAAAGATAGGCACAAAAAAGGACAGAAATGGTATGGACCTAGCAGAAGCAGAAGCTATTAAGAAGAGGTGGCAAGAATACACAAACTATACAAAAAAGATCTTCACAACCCAGTTAATCATGATGGTGTGGTCACTCACCTAAAGCCAGACATCCTGGAATGTGAAGTCAAGTGGGCCTTAGAAAGCATCACTATGAACAAAGCTAGTGGAGATGGAATTCCAACTGAGCTATCTCAAATCCTAAAAAATGATGCTGTGAAAGTGCTTTACTCAATGTGCCAGCAAGTTTGGAAAACTCAGCAGTAGCCACAGGACTGGAAATGGTCAGTTTTCATTCCATTCCCAAAGAAAAGCAATGCCAAAGAATGTTCAAACTACCACACAACTGCACTGATCTCACATGCTAACAAATTAATGCTCAAAATTCTCCAAGCCAGGCTTCAACAGTAGATGAACTGTGAAATTCCAGATGTTCAAGCTGGTTTTAGAAAAGGCAGAAGAACCAGAGACTGAATTGCCAATATCCACTGGATCATCAAAAAAGCAAGAGAGTTCCAGGAAAACATCTACTTCTGCTTTCCTGAGTATGCCAAAGCCTTTGACTGTGTGGATCACAACAAATTGGAAAATTCTGAAAGAGATGGGAATAACTAAACAACCTTACCTTCCGCCTGGGAAATCTGTATGCAGGTCAAGAAGCAACAGTTAGAACTGGACATGGAACAACAGACTGGTTCCAAATTGAGAAAGGAGTATTATTGTATGCAGATGACACCACCCTTATGGCAGAAAGTGAAGAGGATCTAAAGAGCCTCTTGATGAAAGTGAAAGAGGAGAGTGGAAAAGTTGACTTAAAACTCAACATTCAGAAAACTAAGATCATGGCATCCAGTCCCATCACTTCACGGCAAATAGATTGGGAAGCAGTGGAAACAGTGACAGACTTCATTTTCTGGGGTTCCAAAATCACCACCGATGGTGACTGCAGCCATGAAATTAAAAGACGCTTGCACCTTGGAAGAAAAGCTATGACCAACTTAGATAGCATATTACAAAGAAGAGATATTACTTTGCTGACAAAGGTCCATCTAGTCAAAGCTATGGTTTTTCCAGTGGTTATATATGGATGTGAAAGTTGGACTGTGAAGAAAGTTGAGTGCAGAAGAACTGATGCTTTTGAATTGTGGCGATGGAGAAGACTGTTGAGAGTCCCTTGTACTGCAAGGGGATCCAACCAGTCAATCATAAAGGGAATCAGTCCTGAATATTCATTGGAAGCATTGATGCTGAAGCTGAAACTCCAATACTGTGGCCACGTGATGCGAAGAACTGACTGATCAGAAAAGACCCTGATGCTGGGAAAGATTGAAGGTGGGAGGAGAAAACCACAACAAAGGTTGAGATGGTTGGATGGCATCACTGACTCAATGGACCTGAGTTTGAGTAAGCTCTGGGAGTTGGTGATGGACAGGGAATTCTGACATGCTATAGTCCGTGTGGTTGCAAAGAGTCAGACATGACTGAGTGACTGAACTGAATTGAACTATTACAAAATTTAATTCTACCAATACATATTAATACTGGCAGAGCCTTTGAGAAACAGTCTAATTTATCTCTTTTTTCTTTATGATAGTTATTAATGGAGGAAATATTTTTGAAGGAGAATTATCCACAACAAGAGGAGAATTGTCAGCAGTAGCTCAGCTCCCGTCTAGCTCTTGACCATCCTTTAATTAACACCTAACCTCTATCTGGTTAGCAGCATTTAAAGATGAAGTTGAGTTATAGCAAAGAATGCAGAGTGCTTTAATACCCCCACTGAAGATACCTCCTGAGTTGAAATATACTAGTACTAATATATTTGAGTGGATATAAAGCATGAGCTGGCATCTCATCCACACTGCTTCTTCATTGGCTTTCCCTGGTCTTCCTGTATCCATCTTTGAGATGGAGAGACCAGGGGAAAAGGTCCCTGAAGAAAATTTCTTTACTTTGTGACAAACATACAAGACATTTTTACTCAAGACTTGAGAATTGAATCTAATGTGTGTGTTTCAGACTGGTAAGAAAATGGAGAAAAAACTTAGATTTTATAACATACCTGTAGATATACCACCCTGAACATATACTTAACTATTCACAAAAATCTCACAAACCCCATTCCCAAGATCAGAATATTCACCCTAGTTTTCTGGCACTTGAACCAAGAATGCATAAACTTGATTAAGCCAAGAATGTGGATCAACTTGAGAAATTATTTACAATTCAAATTAAATGCTGCTGATCATTTTTCTTTCTCAGTTCATGCAAGGCCCATTTCAGAAACAGCATGCTCATCTGTTTCTATATAATTAAAAAATATCCTGTTCAAAAAATGAAGTACATAAAAGAATAATCAGACACACTTGCTGAACTAACTGCAAATGGATCTGTGCCAGTCTCCAGTCTCAGTGATTAGATAATGTCTCTCTTCTTTAAATATCACAAAAATGAGTGTAAATGAGCAGGCAGCTATTTTCAGGTTAAAGCCAACATATAAAGCTCAAAAATTCATTCTCAGTGTTGCAGGGATTGTTGGTTATATATGACAGCAGTTACTTGGTCCTCCAACCAGTGAATTGTGATCAAGCTCTTTCTCAAGCATTATAGGAAGTTTTACTATTCCATTACATTATGTCTTCAGCAGTGATGAAACCCATGAGTACGTTCTTTGGTACTTAGCATATGTTTTAATTACTATGGATGTTTAAAAACATGTTTTGTTTGTTAGGATTCCCAAGCACAAACAATCATGCATTCTACAAAAACAAGGCAAACTATAGCAAGTAAAAGTAAACATTTTTAAAACAAATATACATAGATAAATAAACAAAAGTGTATGGAGCGCAACTCCTTCTAAATGATATCATGCTGCTTCTTTGAGCTGCAAGTACTCAACACGGATGAGGCCATGCATGATTCCATCAGGTTTGGTGAGTTCCAGCAATGTCACCTGAATCTCAGTCCACAGTAGTGTGAGAACCTGAGCTTGTGTGTTGTCTGATGCAAACGTTAACTTGGGCTATTCTTCTAGATATATGGAGCACCTCTTTACTTTTGGAAGGTGATAGAAAGTAAATTTGTTGAGCATCTACTTTAGCTTAAACATGGTCCCAGACATATCCACATAGGATATCAACTTTAATTATAATGATCACCCTAAAAACTCATATACCTATTTTACCAGTGAGGAAACTTAAATCATACAGCAGACAACTGATTCCCAATAATATGTCACTGAGGCTAAGATTTAAACCCAGGTCTGGATCTCTCAGATTTATTGCTGTTCTAATTTACCATGCTATTTCAGGTCACCGAAGACCTTCTTACATAGTTATCCCTGGAATGACATAAACCTGCCCAAGGACATGCAGGGACAAATCAACAAGGGAAAGTAGAGTGTAGCAGGTCACGAAACATAAGAGCTGTGACCACCTGATTATGAATTCCACCTGATTCTGGGAACAAAAACAGTCAGGACCTCAGCCAAATGAGCCAGGGGTCAGATCTGGGCCCCAGTCCCATGGGAAAGAAGAATGTCAAACAGCAAAACTGCAGCAGAAGTCCAAATATGCAGACTGTGCCAGGAGGGTGGACTGTTGGGGAAAATTCACAAATGCTCAGGGCCCACCAGATGCACAAGTTTTACAGCAGCAGACTACTTTCAAAACCCACAGACTGACTGTGAATCTATGCCTGCTATTGTTCAACGGTTTTGTGTGGATTATCTGAATTAAACCTCACCATAGCCATGGAGAGGGCTTCCCCAGTGGCTCAGTGGTAATGAATCCATCTACAAAGCAGGAGGCACAGGATATTCAGGTTCAATCCCTGGTTTGGAAAGATCCCCTAGAAGAAGGCATGGCAAACCACCCTAGTATTCCTGCCTGGAGAATCCCATGGATAGAAAAGCCTGGCAGGCTGCAGTCCATGGGGTTACAAAGAGTCAGACATGACTGAAGTGACCTAGCATGTATGCACATTGCTATGAAGAAGCAAAATCATTTGCCACAGTTTAGCCTGGTCAGCTGACTAGTGGTAACAAGCATGGACTCTGGGATCAAAGTGCCTGGGCCTGATTTCTGGCTCTCACTGGGTTTGTACTCTCTTGCTGGAGAAATTTACTTTTTCTGTATACCTAGTTGCTTCATTTGTAAACCAGAAGTGATAATGGTGTTCATCTTTTTGCACTGAATCTAAAAAGCATCAAACAGTGCTAGGCTTAGTGTGATTGCTAGACAAGTGTTTGTTAAATAAAGGAGAAGACTGAGCAACTTGTATAAATTCATAAATGTAATTTGTGGTGCAGCTGAAACTCAAGTGCAGATGGTATGAGCCCAGAGCCCAGGACATAGTCCGTGGTATTAATATATAGAGGATGGAAACCCTAATACCAAAATCAGAAAAAGATGCCACAGAAAAAAAAAAGTACAGGTCAATATCACTGATTGGACATAGATGCAAAAATCCTCAACAAAATTCTAGCAAACATATCCAACAGCATATTAAAAAAATCATACATCATGACCAAGTGGGCTTTATCCCAGGAATGCAAGGATTCTTCAATATTTGTAAATCAATCAATGTGATACACCACATTAACAAATTGAAAGATAAAAACCATATGGTCATTTCAATAGATGCAAAGAAAGCCTTTGACAAAATTTAACAATTATTTATGATAAAAACTCTCCAGAAAGCAGGCATAGAAGGAACACAGCTCAACATAATGAAAGCCATATATGATAAACCCACAGCAAATATTATCCTCAGTGGCAAAAATTGAAAGCATTTCCCCTAAAGTCAGAAAGAAGAAAAGGGTGCCCACTCTCACCACTACTATTCAACATAGTTTTGGAAGTTTTGGCCACAGAAATCAGAGCAGAAAAAGAAATAAAAGGAATCCAGATTGGAAAAGAAGAAGTAAAACTCTCACTGTTTGCATATGACATGATCCTCTACATAGAAAACCCTAAAGACACCACCAGAAAATTACTAGAGTTAATCTATGAATATAGTAAAGTTTAAGATATAAAATTAATACACAGAAATCCCTTGCATTCCTACACACTAACAATGAGAAAACAGAAAGAGAAATTAAGGAAACAATTCCATTAATCATTGTGATGAAAAGAATAAAATTCTTGAAAAAAAAATCTACCTAAAGAAACAAAAGACCTATATAGAGAAAACTATAAAACACTGATGAAAGAAATCAAAGATGACACAAACAGATGGAGAAATATACCATGTTCATGGATTGGAAGAATCAATATAGTCAAAATGAGAATACTACCCAAAGCAATCTATAGATTTAATGTAATCCCTATCAAGCTACCAATGGCATTTTTCACAGAACTAGAAAAAATAATTTCACAATAGGAGCAGTGGCTGCACTTTGCTAGAGCAGCCGTGAAGAGATAACCCACGCCCAAGGTAAGAGAAACACAAGTAAGATGGTAGGTGTTGCAAGAGGGCATCAGAGGGCAGACACGCTGAAATCATACTCACAGAAAACTAGTCAATCTAATCACACTAGGACCACAGCTTTGTCTAACTCAATGAAACTAAGCCATGCCCGTGGGTTAACCCAAGATGGGCAGGTCATGGTGGAGAGGTCTGACAGAATGTGGTCCACTGGAGGAGGGAATGGCAAACCACTTCAGTATTCTTGCCTTGAGAACCCCATGAACAGTATGAAAGGCAAAATGATAGGGTACCGAAAGAGGAACTCCCCAGGTCAGTAGGTGCCCAATATGCTACTGGAGATCAGTGGAGAAATAACTCCAGGAAGAATGAAGGGATGGAGCCATAGCAAAAACAATACCCAGCTGTGTATGTGACTGGTGATAGAAGCAAGGTCCATTGCTGTAAAGAGCAATATTGCATAGGAACCTGGAATGTCAGGTCCATGAATCCAGACAAATTGGAAGTGGTCAAACAAGAGATGGCAAGAGTGAACGTCGACATTGTAGGAACCTGCGAACTAAAATGGACTGGAATGGGTGAATTTAACTCAGATGACCATTATATCTACTACTGCAGGCAGGAATCCATCAGAAGAAATGGAGTAGCCATCACGGTCAACAAAAGAGTCTGAAATGCAGTACTTGGATGCAATCTCAAAAATGACAGGATGATCTCTGTTCATCTCCAAGGCAACCCATTCAATATCACGGTAATCCAAGTCTATGCCCCTCCAGTAATATTGAAGAAGCTGAAGTTGAACGGTTCTATGAAGACCTACAAGACCTTTTAGAACTAACACCCAAAAAGGATGTCCTTTTCATTATAAGGGACTGGAATGCAAAAGTAGGAAGTCAAGAAACACCTGGAGTAACAGACAAATTTGACCTTGGAATGTGGAATGAAGCAGGGCAAAGACTGAGTTTTGCCAAGAGAAAACACTGGTCATGGCAAACACCCTCTTCCAACCACACAAGAGAAGACTCTACACATGGACATCACCAGATGGTCAACACTGAAATCAGATTGATTATATTCTTTGCAGCCAAAGTTGGAGAAGCTCTATACAGTCAACAAAAACAAGACCAGGAGCTGACTGTGGCTCAGATCATGAACTCCTTATTACCAAATTCAGACTCAAATTGAAGAAAGTAGGGAAAACCGCTAGACCATTCAGGTATGACCTAAATCAAATCCCTTATGGTTATACAGTGGAAGTGAGAAATAGATTTAAGGGCCTAGATCTGATAGACAGAGTGCCTGATGAACTATGGAATGCAGTTCGTGACATTGTACAGGAGACAGGAATCAAGACCATCCCCATGGAAAAGGAATGCAAAAAACCATAATGGCTGTCTGGGGAGGCCTTACAAATAGCTGTGAAAAGAAGAGAGGTGAAAAGCAAAGGAGAAAAGGAAAGATATAAGCATCTGAATGCAGAATTCCAAAGAATAGCAAGAAGAGATAGGAAAGCCTTCTTCAGCGATCAATGCAAAGAAATGGAGG
The DNA here is from genome assembly GCF_016772045.2 of Ovis aries. Lineage (NCBI taxonomy): Eukaryota > Metazoa > Chordata > Mammalia > Artiodactyla > Bovidae > Ovis > Ovis aries. Next base: position 46,670,833 of record NC_056054.1, on the reverse strand, counting down.
AAAACAACAGAATGGGAAAGACTAGAGATCTCTTTAAGAAAATTAGAGATACCAAGGGAACATCTCATACAAAGATGGGCTTGATAAAGGACAGAAATGGTATGGACCTAACAGAAGCAGAAGATATTAAGAAGAGGTGGCAAGAATACACGGAAGAACTGTACAAAAAAGATCTTCATGATCCAGATAATCACGATGGTGTGATCACTCATCTAGAGCCAGACGTCCTGGAATGTGAAGTCAAGTGGGCCTTAGGAAGCATCACTACGAACAAAGCTGGGGGAGGTGATGGAATTCCAGTGGAGCTATTTCAAATCCTGAAAGATAATGCTGTGAAAGTGCTGCACTCAATATGCCAACAAATTTGGAAAACTCAGCAGTGGCCACAGGACTGGAAAAGGTCAGTTTTCATTCCAATTCCAAAGAAAGGCAATACCAAAGAATGCTCAAACTACTGCACAATTGCACTCATCTCACATGCTAGTAAAGTAATTTTCAAAATTCTCCAAGCCAGGCTTCAGCAATACATGAATCGTGAACTTCCTAATGTTCAAGCTGGTTTTAGAAAAGGCAGAGGAACCAGAGGTCAATTGCCAACATCCGCTGGATCATCGAAAAAGCAAGAGAGTTCCAGAAAAACATCTACTTCTGCTTTATTGACTATGCCAAAGCCTTTGACTGTGTGGATCACAAGAAACTGTGGAAAATTCTGAAAGAGATGGGAATACAGACCTCCTGACCTGCCTCTTGAGAAATCTGTATGCAGGTCAGGAAGCAACAGTTAGAACTGGACATGGAACAACAGACTGGTTCCAAATAGGAAAAGGAGTGTGTCAAGGCTGTATATTGTCACCCTGCTTATTTAACTTATATGCAGAGTACATCATGAGAAACGCTGGACTGGAAGAAACACAAGGTGGAATCAAGATTGCCGGGAGAAATATCAATAACCTCAGATATGCAGATGACACCACCCTTATAGCAGAAAGTGAAGAGGAACTAAAGAGCCTCTTGATGAAAGTGAAAGAGGAGAGTGAAAAAGTTGGCTTAAATCTCAACATTCAGGAAATGAAGATCATGGCATCTGGTCCCATCACTTCATGGGAAATAGATGGGGAAACAGTGGAAACTGTGTCAGACTTTATTTTTTTAGGCTCCAAAATCACTGTAGATGGTGACTGCAGCCATGAAATTAAAAGATGCTTACTCCTTGGAAGAAAAGTTATGACCAACCTAGATAGTATATTCAAAAGCAGAGACATTACTTTGATGACTAAGGTCCATCTAGTCAAAGTTATGGTTTTTCCAGTAGTCATGTATGGATGTGAGAGTTGGACTGTGAAGAAGGCTGAGCTCCGAAGAATTGATGCTTTTGAACTGTGCTGTTGGCAAAGACTCTTGCGAATCCTTTGGACTGCAAGGAGATCCAACCAGTCCATTCTGAAGGAGATCAGCCCTGGGATTTCCTTGGAAGGAATGATGCTAAAGCTGAAGCTCCAGTTCTTTGGCCACCTCATGTGAAGTATTGACACATTGGAAAAGACTTTGATGCTGAGAGGGATTGGAGGCAGGAGGAGAAGGGGATGACAGAGGATGAGATGTCTGGATGGCATATCTGACTTAATGGACATGAGTCTGAGTGAACTCCGGAAGTTGGTGATGGACAGGGAGGCCTGGCGTGCTGCGATTCATGGGGTCGCAAAGAGTCAGACATGACTGAGCGACTGAACTGAACTGAACTGAACTGATGGAAACACAAAACCTCAAATAGCCAAGCAATCTTGAGAAAGAAGAATGGAACTGGAGGAATCAACCTGCCTGACCTCAGACTATACTACAAAGCTACAGTCATTAAGACAGTATGGTACTAGCACAAAGACAGAAATATAGATCAATGGAACAAAATAGTGATAAATCTGTGCACCTATGGACACCTTATCTTTGACAAAGGAGGCAAGAATATAAAATGGAGAAAAGACAATCTCTTTAACAAGTGGTGCTGGGAAAACTAGTCAACCACCTTAAGAGAATGAAACTAGAACACTTTCTAACACCATACACAAAAATAAACTCAAAATGGATTTAGGATCTAAATGTAAGACCAGAAACTATAAAACTCCTAGAGGAAAGCATAGGCAAAACATTCTCTGACATAAATCACAGCAAGATCCTCTATGACCTACCTCCCAACGTAATGGAAATAAAAGCAAAAATAAACAAATGGGACCTAATTAAACTTAAAAGCTTTTGCAAAACAAAGGAAGCTATAAGCAAGGTGAAAAGACAGTCTTCAGAATGGGAGAAAATAATAGCAAATGAATCAACTGTCAAAGAATTAATCTCGAGCAGTTCATGAAAATCAGTACCAGAAAAACAAAGACCCAATCAAAAAAATGGGCCAAAGAACTAAACAGATGTTTCTCCAGAGAAGACATACAGATGGCTAACAAACACATGAAAAGATGCTCAACATCACTCATTATCAGAGAAATGCAAATCAAAACCACAATGAGATACCATCTCACACTGGCCAGAATGGCCGCTATCTAAAAGTCTACAAACAATAAATTCTGTAGAAGGTATGGAGAAAAGGGAACCCTCTAACACTCTTGGGGATGCAAACTAGTACAGCCACTATGGAGAACAGTGTGGAGATTCCTTTAAAAACTGGAAATAGAACTACCATATGACCCAGCAATCCCACTGCTGGGCATACACACAGAGGAAACCAGAATTGAAAGAGACACATGTACCCCAATGTTCATCGCAGCTCTGTTTACAATAGCTAGGACATGGAAGCAATCTATATGTCCATCAGCAGATGAATGGTTAAGAAAGCTTTGATACATATACACAATGGAATATTACTCAGCTATTGAAAAGAACACGTTTGAGTCAGTTCTAATGAGGTGGATGAAACTGGAGCCTATTATACAGAGTGAAGTAAGTCAGAAAGAAAAACACCAATATAGTATATATTAATGCATATATATGGAATTTAGAAAGATGGTAATAATGACCCTATATGTGAGACAGCAAAAGAGACACAGATATAAAGAACAGACTTTTGGGCTCTGTGGAAGAAGGCAAGGGTGGGACGGTTTGAGAGAATAGCATTGAAACATGTACATTACTATATGTGAAATAGATGGCCAGTCCAAGTTTGACACAAAAACAGGGCATTCAAAGGTAGTGCACTGGGACAACCCAGAGGGATGGGATGGGGAGAGAGGTGGGATGGGGGCTTGGGATGGGGGACACATGTACACCTGTGGCTGACTCATGCCAAGGCATGGCAAAAACCACCACCATATCGTAAAGTAATTAGCCTCAAATTAAAATAACTTCTTAAAAATCCAAGGTAAAGAAAAAATATATATATAGAGAGGATGGGTTCTGATGGGAACAGTCAGATAGCAGTGTCTGATTATTCAAATGTGGGTCCTCAGCAACTCCACCCATGAAGGTTCTAGGAATAGCCAACCCCAGTACAATCCTAAGATTACTCCTCAGTTCTCTCTCACCCCATAATTGGCTACTGTCTCCACAGAAATCATGACATATCTGAAAGTCATTTGAGGATCTCCTTTTCCTAAGACCCTTTCCAGTGTTGGCTATATATTTGAAATCTTTATTTTTACATTACTGAATCCATTCCATCTAATATATTCTGAGGAATCAACAATGGTGGACTGTGGACAGAGGTTTCAAGGCAAATATGGACAACAGTAATCCCTTCTCCATGATAAGAAAAGTGCCTTACACACCACACAGTAAGATTTTCAAAGGACCATTAAGTGTTTTCTTCATGGACTTTTATAAATCAGATATTTTAAAAGATAAATATAGCTTTTTCTGTGACGAAGGGATTACTTCTTTGTGAATATTTTCTTTTTAATTTAACATGAAGCAAGTAATAGCAATACATAGCCAGATCTATACAGTCTTACCACTGCATGAGAATGTAAACTTTGATATAAAAACCAATGCAATATTGTAAAGTAATTAGCCTCCAATTAATATAAATAAACTTATATTTTAAAAAAACATTTGAACCTATGTCAAATCAGATTAGATTGTATAAGGTTTATTGTTCTGTGACCCCCAAGTTTTTGGGCAGCACTCCAATTTCAACTGTTGAAATCCTTTTGTCTGGATTTCATAAGCATAGCCACATACCTGGTAGGCAGAGACACAGTCTGAATTTGACTGCAGCCATTCTTCTTCCCAGGTGGCTCAGTAGTAAATAATCTGCCTTCCAATGCAAGAGATGCAGGAGACGTAGGCTAGAAAGATCCCCTGGAAAAGGAAATGGCAACTCACTCCAGTATTCTTGCCTAGAGAATCCCATGGACAGAGGAGTCTGGCAGGCTACATTCCATGGGGTGGCAAAAGAGTCAGACACAACTTAGCAACTAAACAACATCAATTCTCTAACAAAGGCCATGTTTCACAGTTCTCAGGGAGAGCAAAATCTCTGAAGTGTTGCTTTTCACAAAACTGCAAGGCTGTAAGGACATTAAGTACAGGATCTGTAGCTGGCTGTTGGGGTGCATTTTCTTGGATCAGATTTTGTGTCTCACTTCTATTAGTTTCTCCAAGCTACAAGGGTCCATGTTTAGTTTAGTTTGTTTTCAAGCTCAGAAAGCAAGAATTATACAGAGATGCAGTAGATAATAGCAGGGAAGTTAAGCAAAGACTTGGAAGTTAGGAATCCTGGGTTTGAATATAATCTCAGCAACTAGGTAATTACATGACTATGTTGTGTGCTTAGTCACTAAGTCATGTCTGACTCTTTGCGACCCCATGGACTGTAGCCTGCCAGACTCCTCTGTCCATGGGATTCTCCAGGCAAGAATACTGGAGTGGGTTGCCATAACCTCCAGGGGATCGTCCCAATGCAGCAATCAAACCCAGATGGGTTCTTCAGCTGTAATAGTTCTCCAAAGAGTTACTAAAAGGTAAATCAGATAAAGTGAAACACCAGATACATAGTCAGTACTTAAAAAAAAAAAAAAAAGTCCCTGTTAATATTGTTGAGCTATCTTCACAGTAGTGGAGAATTTGATATTAAATGATATGCCACGCACAGTGTTAGTTCCCTTACATACGTTATCCATAATTTGTATGACAACCACAGCCAGAAACCATGGTTAGATAGACGTATCTCATTATGTTGTGTTAAATGAGTTGGAGAAGAAAGAGTCTAGAGTCATGGGAATCCATCAGGAGACTATCACACTGATTCAGATGGGAGAGTTCTCATTAAGACAGTGGTAGTGAGATGGAGAAGGAAAACTACTTAGGGTTTGGCATTTGGAGGACAGACATTATAATTGATTGCCCATGGTGGTAAGGAATAGTATGGACCAAAGTAATAACCCTTTCCATCTAATCCCTCTGACTAAAATCCACAGATGATAAAGCCCTGATTTGGCAGAATGTTCTAGTGAAGAGGTAAGGCTGTAAAAAAAAAAAAAAAAATTCCCCCAAATGACCCTGCTTTTAGTTCTAAGTCATGCCCAACAGTTTTGCGACCCATGGACTGCAGCCTGCCAGGGTTCTCTGTCCATGGCAATAATACTGGAATGGGTTCCCATTTCCTTCTCCAGGGGATCTTCCTGACCCAGGGATAGAATCTGAGTCTCCTGCATTGGCAGGTGGATTCTTTACCACTGAGCTGCCCAGGATGCCCATCAAAACCACATACTAGGCAACATTTGACTTCTTCACTCAGTACCAGCAGTAGAAAATCATGGAATGCAAGAACAGGGAATGCAAGAGGACCTTACAAGGAATTAAAATAAGGAAATGAAAATTAATTGGGATTACTGCTGCCTTTCTCTCTCTAACACTCTATCTTTGCAGCTATGTGAAGTCCTTTTCTCTGCAAATCTTCTGTATTTGTGATATATCCTGCTCTTTAGTCAGATGTCTCTGTTTCTCCAGGAACAAGACTGTCCCACAATTCTGGAGTTTATAATCTCTTTGGTTTGAGTCACTCAAAAGAGACAAAGATTAACTTCTTTCACTCTTAATTCAAAATTGAGAAGATAGCATCTTACTAGTCAAATGTGGATCTAGTAACAACTTCAGTCCAACCAAATGTGGCATGTAGACTACGTTAAACCTACTCCTACATAAAGGGGTATTTCTTGGGAAAAGGAGGCTATTATAATGTGGATTAAAAAAAAAATCCACTTACAACCTCACTGACTTTCTGAAAGATCTTATCCTTGTTGTAAAACCCATCTTCATCTTCTGCACTTTAGAAAATATGTAAAGGTACAGAAAATTGATCTTTAAGTGATACTCACACAACAATATAAAAAAATTCAAGGCAGAGCCTCTAATAATGAAATCTAATATAAAAATCAATACTGCCTGCTTAGCACCCTGGGCAGAAATGTCAGGAGGCTAGACAACAAGGAAAACCTCATTGCTTATTTATCAGCAAGCTGCACATTGTGAACAAGAAATTAACTCATTCTAAAGGCCTTTATTTATTTCTTACAAATTTCCAAACAAATGGCAAGAGGTTAATGAAACAGATGAATAGACAGAATCATTCCATCAAAAGTTTGCAAACCAGTTAGGGAGACACACAAGTAAACTGATGACTGTAAAATATTAATAGCTGTGATAAGTGCTAAAATGGCACATGCTCAGAACGCTGCTGGATTTCAGAGGAACAAACATCTTGCCTTAAGGAATGTATCAGTCTGCTAGGTCTGCCATAACAAAATACCACAGACTGGGTGACTCTGTAGAAATTTATTTTCTCATAGTTCTGGAGGCTAGAAGTCCAAGATCAAGGTGTTGGAAAGTTTGGTTCCTTCTGGCTTCTCTCCTTGGTTTGAAGATGGCCACTTTCTTGCTTTGTCCCCGTGTGGTCTTTTTTCTCTTTTTTCTTTTTTCTCTAGACTCCAATCCTAGTGCCTCTCTGGGTGAGATTAGATTAAGGTCAGATTGGATTAAGGCCCACTCTAAAGACCTCCTGTATCCTTAATCATCTCCTTAAAGTCCCTATCTCCATGTTGCAGGGGGGTGGGGTGTAGAGAGGGCGGATAGTTAGGGAGTTTGGGATGGACATGTGTACACCACTGTATTTGAAATGGCTAGCCAACAAGGACTATATATGCCAATGCTATATGACAGCCTGGATGAGAAGGGAGTTTAGGGGAAAATGGATATATGTATGGATATGCATATGGATATATGTGTGGATTTATGTAATGGATATGTATGACTGATTCCTTTGTTGTTCACCTGAAACTATCACATTATTTATCAATTGGCTATAGTTGTTCAGTCGCTCAGTCATGTCCGACTCTTTGTGAGCCCATGGGCTGCAGCACACCAGGCTTTCCTGTTCTTCACAATCTCCCAGAACTTGCTCAAACTCATGTTCATTGAGTTGGTGATGCTATCCAATAATTTCATCTTCTGTCAGCCCTTTCTTCTTCTGTCTTCAATCTTTCCCACCATCAGGGTCTTTTCTGATGAGTCAGCTCTTTGAATCAGGTGACCAAAGTATTGGAGCTTCAGCTTCAACATCAGTCCATCCAATGAATATTCAGGACTGATTTCCTTTAGGGTGAACTGGTTGAATCTCCTTGCAGTCCAAGGGACTCTCAAGAGTCTTCAACACCACAGTTCAAAAGCATTAATTCTTTGGCCCTCAGCTTTGTTTTTGGTCCAACTTACATCCGTACATGACTACTGGAAGAACCATAGCTTTGACTATGGTTGGCAAAGTATTATTTCTGGTTTTTATTACACTGTCTAGATTTGTCATAGTTTTTTTTTTTCCCAAGAAGCAAGTGTCTTTTAACATCATAGCTGCAATCATCATCTGAAGTGATTTTGAAGCTCAAGAAAATAAAGTCTCTCACTGTTTCCATTGTTTCCCCATCTATTCATCATGAAGTGATTGGACCAGATGCCATGATCTTTGTTTTTTAATTGTTGAGTTTTAAGCCAGCTTTTTCAGTCTCCTCTTTTTCCTTCATTAAGAGGCTCTTTAGATCTTCTTCTCTTTCCGCCCTAAGGGTGGTGTCATCTGCATATCTGAGGTTGTTGATATTTCTCCCGCCAACCTTGAATCTGGTGGTGCTTCATCCAGCCTGGCATTTTTGCATGCTCTTCTCTACATATAAGTTAAGTAAGCAGGGTGACAATATACAGCCTTGACCTACTCCTTTCCTAATTTGGAACCAGTCCATTGTTCCATGTCTGGTTCTAACTGTTTCTTCTTGACCTGCATACAGGTCTCTCAGGACGGAGGTAAGGAGGTCTGGCATTCCCATCTTTTTAAGAATTTTCCACAGTTTGCTGTGAACCACACAGTCAAAGGCTTCAGCATAGTCAATGAAGCAAAAGTAGATGTTTTTCTCGAATTCTTTTGCTATTTCTATGATCCAACAGTTCAGTTCAGTCGCTCAGTTGTGTCTGACTCTTTGAGACCCCAAGGACTGCAGCACACCAGGCCTCCCTGTCCATCACCAACTCCCAGAGTTCACCCAAACTCATGTCCATTGAGTCAGTGATGCCATCCAACCACCTCATCCTCTGTCGTCCCCTTCTCCTCCTGCCTTCAATCTTTACCAGCACCAGGGTCTTTCCAAACGAGTCAGCTCTTCACATCAGGTGGCCAAAGTATTGGAGTTTTGGCTTCAACGTCAGTCCTTCCAATGAATACCCAGGACTGATCTCCTTTAGGATGGACTGGTTGGATCTCCTTGCAGTCCAAGGGACTCTCAAGAGTCTTCCCCACCCCCCCAAAAAAAAAGAGTCTTCCCCAACACCACAGTTCAAAAGCAGCAATTCTTAAGCACTCAGCTTTCTTTATAGTCCAACTTTTACATCCGTACATGACTACTGGAAAAACCATAGCTTTGACTAGATAGACATTTGTTGGCAAAGTAATGTCTCTGCTTTTTAATATGCTGTCTAAGTTGGTAATAACTTTCCTTCTGAGGAGTAAGTGTCTTTTAATTTCATGGCTGCAGTCACCATCTGAAGTGATTTTGGAGCCCCCCAAAATAAAGTCTGACACTTTTTACACTGTTTTCCCATCTATATGCCATGAAATGATGGGACCAGATACCATGATCTTAGTTTTCTGAATGTTGAGTTTTAAGCCAACTTTTTCACTCTCCTCTTTCACTTTCATCAAGAGGATCTTTAGTTCCTCTTCACTTTCTGCCATAAGGTTGATGTCATCTGTGTATCTGAGATTATTGATATTTCTCCTGGCAATCTTGATTTCAGCTTGTACTTCATTCAGCCCAGCATTTCTCATGATGTACTCTGCATATAAATTAAACAAACAGGGTGGCAATATATAGACTTGACATACTACTTTCCCTATTTGGAACCAGTCTGTTGTTCCATGTCCAGTTCTATCTGTTGCTTCCTGACCTGCAAATAGGTTTCTCAAGAGGCCGGTCAGGTGGTCTAGTATTTCTATCTCTTGAAGAATTTTCCACAGTTTATTGTGATCCACATAGTCAAAGGCTTTGGCATAGTCAATAAAGCAGAAATAGATGTTTTTCTGGAACTCTCTTGCTTTTTCCATGATCCAGCAGATGTTGGCAATTGGATCTCTGGTTCCTCTGCCTTTTCTAAAACCAGCTTGAACATCTGGAAATTCACAGTTCACATATTGTTAATGACTGGGCTGGAGAATTTTGAGCATTCCTTTACTAGCGTGTGAGATCAGTGCAATTGTCCAGTAGTTTGAGCATTCTTTGGCATTGCCTTTCTTTGGGATTGAAATGAAAACTGACCATTTTCAGTTTTGTGGCCACTGCTGAGTTTTCCAAACTTGCTGGCATATTGAGTGCAGCACTTTCACAGCATCATCTTTTAGGATTTGAAATAGCTCAACTGGAATTCCATCACATCCCCTAGCTTTGTTCGTAGTGATGCTTCCTAAGGCCCACTTGACTTCACATTCCAGGTTGTCTGGTCTAGGTGAGTGATCACACCATCGTGGTTTTCTAGGTCATGAAGATCTTTTTATATAGTTCTTCTGTGTATTCTTGCCATCTCTTCTTAATATTTTCTGCTTCTATTAGGTCCATACCATTTCTGTCCTTTATTGAGCCCATCTTTGCATGAAATGTTCCCTTGGTATCTCTAATTTTCTTGAAGAGATTGCTAGTCTTTCCCATTCTGTTGTTTTCCTCTATTTCTTTGCACTGATCACTTAGGATGGCTTTCTTGTCTCTCCTCACTATTCTTTGGAATTCTGCATTCAAATGGGTATATCTTTCCTTTTCTCCTTTGCCTTTTGCTTCTCTTCTTTTCACAGCTATTTGTAAGGCCTCCTCAGACAGCCATTTTGCTTTTTTGCCTTTCTTTTTCTTGGAGATGGTCTTATTCCCTGTCTTCTATACAATGTCATGAACCTCCGTACATAGTTCATCAGGCACTCTATCTATCAGATCTAATCCCTTAAATCTATCTCTCACTTCCACTGTATAATCATAAGGGATTTGATTTAGTCATACCTGAATGGTCTAGTTGTTTTCCCCAGTTTCTTCAATTTAAGTCTGAATTTGGCAATAGGAGTTCATGATCTGAGCCACAGTTGGCTCCAAGTCTTATTTTGATCCAACAGATGGAAATTTCATATTTGGGTCCTCTGCCTTTCCTTAATCCAGCTTGAACATCTGGAAGTTTTTGGTTTATGTACTGCTGAAGTCTGGCTTGGAGAATTTTAATCATTTCTTTCCTATAGTGTGAAATGAGTGAAGTTTTGTGGTAGTTTGAACATTCTTTGGCATTGCCTTTCTTTGGGATTGAAATGAAAAGTAACCTTTTCCAGTCCTGTGTCACTGCTTAGTTTTCCAAATATGCTGGCATAATCATCTATACTCCAATACAAAATAAAATGTTTAAAAAGAATAAAGTTCCTATCTCCAAATACAGTTACATTCTGAGGTACTAGCGTGGATGGCTTCAATATACGAATTTTGGGGAGAGGGGCACAGTTTTCTAGCAGAGTGATGCCTGACTCAGCCTTACAGGATAAGGCAGGAACAGGTCTAACTTTGCAGGAACGAAGGCATAAAAACAAGCTTATCTTGGCTTATCCATGGCTTATCTATGGAATTTTAAGTGGTTTGGTATAGCTGAAGTGTGGGATATATATGAGAGGTTGGAAACTGATAAAGGATAAATAAATTGGAAAGGTAATTAGAGATTAAATTATAAAAGGTTTTGAATTGGAGTGGCCTAAACTATGGTAACAAATATGCTTCAAAATGTAACATTAATAGCTCAAACACAACAGTTTCTTTCTCACTCAAATAATGGTCCAGGGTAAGTGTTACTGACTCACCAGAAGCTCTTTTCCATACAGTGATTCAGGGGCCAGAATCCCTCCATGTTAAGGCTCTCACCTCTGTGATCAAGTTTGGGTTACTGAGTCTAGCCCTTCCTCTTTAGAGCCTGAATCAGCAAAGGGCACACTTCATTCCTGCTGTTGAGCCATTGGTGAGAACTAGCTATATAACCTCCCCTGGTTGCTGGGTTATGGAGCTTATAATATCATATGAGGAACTGGCTGGATAAGACTTTCAAAAATGTGACTCTATTATGGAAACCATTTTGTTCATAGAAATTGTTGCCATCAGTCTTATAAGTCATACAAAGGAACTTAGGCTTCTATATTGAGAAACAGAGCATAATAATTCTGAGGATTTGTAAGCAAGGATGACAGGATTAAATTTTAATTTTAAAATGGAATTCTGGTAGCATCGTGTAGAAAGAATTTCTAGGACAATATTAGAAATAAGACTATTTACATTACAGCGGCTGCTCTGGTGACTCTGGCAGGTGGTTCTGAATTAAGGCAGTGCTAGTAGGTGAGGGGAAGATGAAACATTTCAGTGATGCTTCAGAAACAGATGCATCATGACTCCTGACATTTCTTATAAGGTGAGAGGGAGAGGAAATTCTAGGTGTCTTGTGACTGAATGTTATATTCCTCTTGTGTATTTCTTCCGTACCTGTTCTCACTCCAGCATTCCACTCTCATATCAAATTTTAATAAATAGTTAGTTAATCTCTCTTTCCTCATGGATTGCTGGAATGTTGCAGTCCATGGGGTTGCAGAGTCGGACATGACTAAGAGACTGAAATGAACTGAACTTTGTGGATTGTAAGCTTCTTGAAGTTCTCCTGGGTGGCAGGGACTATTCTTTTAATCCATGTCTTCTCAGTGTCTAGTACAGGCCCTGAAATAAAGCAGACACTCAGTTAACATTGGTTGATTAAATAAATGGATACCAGTTCCTCCTTATATAGATGTAACAGGTGTTTCAGTTCAGTCACTCAGTTATGTCCGACTGTTTGTGACCCTATGAATCGCAGCACGCCAGGACTCCCTGTCCATCACCATTTCCCGGAGTCCACCCAAACCCATGTCCATTGAGTCAGTGATGCCATCCAACCATCTCATCCTCTGTCATTCCCTTCTCCTCCTGCGCTCAATCTTTCCCAGCATCAGGGTCTTTCCAATGAGTCAGCTCTTCACATTCAATGGCCAAAGTATAGGAGTTTCAGCTTCAACATCAGTCCTTCCAATGAACACCCAGGACTAATCTCCTTTTGGATGGACCGGTTAGATTGCCTTGCAGTCCAAGGGACTCTCAAGAGTCTTATCCAACACCACAGTTCAAAAGCATCAATTCTTTGGTGCTCAGCTTTCTTTATAGTCCAACTCTCACATCCATACATGACTACTGGAAAACCCATAGCCTTGACTAGACGGACCTTTGCTGACAAAGTAATGTCTCTGCTTTTCAATATGCTGTTTAAATTTGATGATTATCTGCAAACATCACCTTAACTCAGACAGAATTTTTTTTTATTCTATAGTTTGTAATTAGTACTTAAAATCTTGCCATAATAGAAGCATTCATTTTGGTAAAAATGAATAAGTATATAGGTAAACAAAGAAACAAATAAATATACTTTTGGTAGGAAGTGAGGAAATACACATTTATCTCTGGAAGAAAGAGAGGAAACTGGTTCTTAAAACCATTTGTTTAAGATTGGTATGAAAGAATAAATACCTTAAAAACTCAGTTTCTTCACTTCTACTTTCTTCCAATCTGAGTTATCACCTTTAAATACATGAGGCCTGAATGGACTTTAAATAGGAACAATAACTGGAAGAAACTAAGACAGTGATTGATACATTTAGTTTTTGCTTTTACCTTTGTATTAATAGCCAATAGTGTGACTTTAGAAAATTGCTGGAGGGAGGAAGCAACTGAAGAATCTGACACCTAGGAAGTCTGAGGAAACAGAGAGAAAAAAGAAGGGGTTCCTTGGGTTCTTTTCTTTGCCAGCCTCTGGGAAAACACCAGCAATGTTCTCCCAAGTACCAAGAGTAAAATGTGCAATGATGCATAGGAAACAGCTCTTGCCTCAGAAAGAGATGTTGGTTTTTCTTCAGGTTTTCAGTGTGCATTTGGGAATATCTGGAAGTAAAGCAGGGCCTGTTCTTTCTTTACTCTGATGGCTTAGTCTGAGCTTATCTGAAATGTAACAGCACAAATAACACTGTCTCAAACCCATGAGCAATAAAGAACTCAGGATATGGCCATTATGCACAGAGCATCTATTAGCTGTGGTCTATTGCCTGAAAAATCAGTTATGCTGAGAGAAGATATGCGTTGCATTATAAATACCAACCTAAGTTGTTGGAGTCAGGGAACTTACAATATATTTCACGCCATATAAGTAATGTTCTTTTAATAGTTTATTGAGAAACATTACATGTTTGATCAAAAGCACAGAATCATAGGCATCTTGGGTGGCAATAAAACTATGAGGATGGCACAAAAAAACCTGCAGTTTTGCATTGTTGAAATTTGCCATTTGATATTGGAATACATTCTTAAATGTGGTTATGTTATACATCATTTTAATGCACATTTCTCGCTTTATGGTTTTTTGCTAATGACTTATTACTTGCTGTTATTTTATATACTATGGAAATTATAATAGACAAAAAAAAATTTGAACAGTTTTCTTATTCAAGTTCAAAACAGGTTGTAGAGCAGTGGAGACAACTCGCGTTTGGTCCAGGAACTGCTAACGAATGTACAGTGCAGTGGTGGTTCAGTTCAGTACAGTGTAGTTGCTCAGTCATGTCTGACTCTTTGTGACCCCATGAACCACAACATGCCAGGTGTCCCTGTCCATCACCAACTCTCGGAGTCCACCCAAACCCATGTCCATTGAGTCAGTAATGCCATCCAGCCATCTCATCCTCCATCATCCCCTTCTTCTCGTGCCCTCAATCATTCCCAGCATCAGGGTCTTTTCCAGTGAGTCAGCTCTTCACATCAGGTGGCCAAAGTATTGGAGTTTCAGCTTCAACATCAGTCCTTCCAATGAACACCCAGGACTGATCTCCTTTAGGATGGACTGGCTGGATCTCCTTGCTGTCCAAGGGACTCTCAAGAGTCTTCCCCAATGCCACAGTTCAAAAGCATCAATTCTTCGGGGCTCAGCTTTCTTTATAGTCCAACTCTCACATCCATACATGACCACTGGAAAAACCATAGCCTTGACTAGATGGAACTTTGTTGACAAAGTAATGTCTCTGCTTTTCAGTATGCTGTCTAGGTTGGTCATAACTTTCCTTCCAAGGAGTAAGCATTTTTTAATGTCATGGCTGCAATCACCATCTGCAGTGATTTTGGAGCCCAGGAAAATAAAGTCTGACACTGTTTCCCCATCTATTTGCCATGAAGTGATTGGACCAGATGCCATGATCTTAGTTTTCTGAATGTTGAGTTTTAAGCCAACTTTTTCACTCTCTGCTTTCACTTTCATCAAGAGGCTCTTTAGTTCTTCTTCACTTTCTGCCATAAGGGTGGTGCTATCTGCATATCAGGTTATTGATATTTCTCCCAGCAATCTTGATTCCAGCTTATGCTTCATCCAGCCCAGCATTTCTCATGATGTACTCTGCATATAAGTTAAATAAGCAGGTGACAATATACAGCCTTGATGTACTCCTTTTCCTATTTGGAACCAGTCTGTTCTTCCATGTCCAGTTATAACTGTTGCTTCCAGGCCTGCATACAGGTTTCTCAAGAGGCAGGTCAGGTGGTCTGGTATTCCCATCTCTTTCAGAATTTTCCACAGTGGTGGTTCAAGAAGTTGCAAATTTGCAGAAGCAGACAACAACCTTGAAGATGAGGAGCACAGTGGCCAGCTGTCAGAAGTTGACAGTGACCAATTGAGAGTTATCATCAAAGGTGATCCTCTTAGAACTACATGCTGCTGCTGCTGCTAAGTCCCTTCAGTCATGTCAGACTCTGTGCAGTCCCATAGACAGCAGCCCACCAGGCTCCGCCATCCCTGGGATTCTCCAAGCAAGAACACTAAGTTGCCAAATAACTCAATATCAACCATTCTCTGGTCATTCAGCATTTGAAGCAAATTGGAAAGGTCAAAAAACACATTAAGTAGGCATTTCATGAGCTAACCTCAAATTAAAAAATCCTTGTTTTGAAGTGTCATCTTCTCTTATCCTATACAACAGTGAACCGTTTCTCAATCAGATTGTAATGTGCGACAAAAAGTGACTTTTATATGACAACTGGTGAAGACCAGCTCAATGGTTGGACCAAGAAGCTCCAGAACACTTCCCAAAGGCAAACTTGCACCAAAAAAGGGTCATAGTCACTATTTGATGGTTTGCTGGCAGTCTGATCCACTATAGCTTTCTGAATCCTGGTGAAACCATTATATCTGAGAAGTATGTTTAACAAGTTGATGAGATGCACCAAAAACTGCAATGCCTGCAGCCAAAACTGCTCAACAGAAATGGCCCAATTCTTCTCCACAACAATGCCCAACTGCACCTTGCCCAACAAATGCTCAAAAGTTGAACAAATTGGGCTAAAAAAATTTTCTTCATCCACCATATTCACTTGACCTCTTGCCAACTTACTACAACTCTTCAAGCATCTTGACAAGTTTTTGCAGGGAAAATGCTTTCACAACCAGCCGGAGGCAGAAAATGCTTTCCAAGAGTTCATCGAATCCTGAAGCACAGATTTTTATACTGTGGGAATAAACTTATTTCTCTTTGGCATAAATGTGTTGATTGTAATAGTTCCTATTTTGATTAATAAATATGTGTTTGAGCCTAGTTATAATGATTTAAAATTTATGATCTGAAACTGCATTTACATTTGCACCATGCAAAGAGTTGACTCATTGGAAAAGACTCTGATGCTGGGAGGCATTGAGGGCAGGAGGAGAAGGGGACAACAGAGGATGAGATGTCTGGATGGCATCATTGACTCGATGTGAGTCTGAGTGAACTCCGGGAGTTGGTGATGGACAGGGAGGCCTGGCATGCTGCGATTCATGGGGTCGCAAAGAGTCGTACATGACTGAGCAACTGAACTGAACTGAACTGAAGACTCTTGAGAGTCCTTTGGACGGCACAGAGATCCAATCAGTCCATCCTAATGGAGATTAGTCCTGGGTGTTCATTGGAGGGACTGATGTTGAAGCTGAAACTCCAATACTTTGGCCACCTGATGTGAAGAGCTGACTTATTTGAAAAGACCATGATGCTGGGAAAGATTGAGGGCAGGAGGGGAAGGGGACGACAGATGATGAGATGGTTGGATGGCATCACTGACTCAATGGACTTGGGTTTGGGTGGACTCTGGCAGCTGGTGATGGACAGCGAGGCCTGGAGTGCTGTGGTTCATGGGGTCACAAAGAGTCAGACATGACTGAGCTACTGAACTGAACTGAACTTAATACAACAGCTTACATCAAGTCCTGTACTGAATTTCCAATGGCCACAAGTGAGTTTCATCTTCTGTCCTTCTTCACCTCAAACTTAGTAAATTTATATTCATAATATTCCTATCTTACCCTGAGGCCAATTACAGTCTCTAATCCTAATTGTCTGATGGTTTTAAATGGCATCCATCTTGTTTTGGGCCAAAGGAGTTCTCTTAAATGTGCAAAACGGGGAGAAATATCTTGCCCAGGAACTTCTCCCCCTTTTGGGTATTTTTGTTGCTATTTCTCCTTCTCCTCTCACTAAACCTTGCTTTCAGCCAACTGTCCTTTTCCTCCTTTTCTAGGTTTTAATTGATGAAGTATTTATTCTCCCAGAGGACTGATGAGCAAAACTCAGGCATAAAGTAGATATATTTGTGAGGTGAGACCTTTTCTGACATTTTTAAATAATGCAGGTCTTGCCACAACAAGCATATCTTTCCAGTGAAGAACACCTGAAAAGAATCTAAATGACCTCTGTTCTCTTTTGTTACTGCAACCAAAGAGGAACCCTGTTTTATCTATGTTGCTTTCCAACTGAAGAACCTATAAAGGCTCTGCCATTGTACGGACCATTAAAATTAAACATTTCTCTGTTAGATCCTTAATCTGATTCTACCTTCACAGTCAGTTTTCTTCCAGATTTTAGATGTCTTGAATTCTGGTATTATATTACAAAATAAAAGTCCTAGTGTAACAATACCTTCAGATATCATAACCTTCCATATTTGTTAAAGTTTCTGATTAAATAAGGAATCAATAAATGAAATAATTGTTGTGCCTTTTCTCTAGACTCCACTACTCTTACCTCAACCTCCACACCTTTGCCTGTGCTAGTCTTGTACCTGGCATGCACACTTTCTCCTTCTGTATCAATGGTTGTTGTGTGCACTAGAATCTCCTGAAGGGCTTGTCAAAATAAAGACTGCTTGTCTTTACTCCAGAGTTCCAAAGTTCCAACCCCAAAACCTGCATTTTGAGCAAGTCCCTCAGAGATGTGAATGACAGCTGTCAGGGGACCACACTTAGAGAACACTTTGTTGTTGTCGTTGTTGTAGTTGCTAATTTGTGTCCGAGTCTTTATGACCCCATGGACTGTAACCCCACAGGCTTCTTTGTCTGTGGGATTTCCCAGGCAAGAATATAGGAGTGGGTTGCCATTTCCTTCTCCAGGGGCTCTTCTCCACCCAGGGACGGAACCCGCATCTCCTGCATTGACAAGCGAGTTCTTTACCACTGAGCCACCAAGGAAGCCTCTGGAGAACACTTACTTAGAGCCAATTAGTCTAAACTGAACTACCTGGATGAAAATTAGAAGAGGAAGTGAGGAAGTATTTAAATTTGCTGGTGTATTATAACTGTATGCAAAAAAAAAAAAAAATCTCTAACATCATCCACAGTGAGAAATTTCTGAAACTAGCTCCCACAATCTCTTATTAACCATTTCTGCTTTTGATGAGCTTCCTCCCAAAGATTTGATTCTTTTCCTCAAGTCTCTTGAGTGCTTTATTACACATTACTTTACGATCAAACCATCTTGGTGGGCTCACTTTGGACATAAACGTCTCCCTTTATTTTTGGTTTAAAATATAAACCACCTGTAACCTCAGTGACATTTTGTCTAAAATGGTTATGTTTAGATCTGGTGGCCAAAATGTAGCTTAAAGAGGTAAGAAAAGAAAGCTTAGAGCTGCTAGGTTAGAGGAGGTCAATTTGATGAAGGAATCTTTTCGACAGCTGACATTATGACTTGTAATAAACTTGACCAATTGGTTCTTGTGGAAGGAAGTTTTATTTCTACTGTTACAGCTGTTTCTGTCAGAAAAGGAGATCTGGGGAGTATTTTATAAAGCATGCTTATAATAATTCAAGTGATAAATTATCTTATGTAACTGTCACATTTATATGTTCACATTGATAGAGGAAAATTCTCTGAAATTTGTAATATTCTGTGTATTGCCTTCATTCACATATCAGTGGAGACACCTAATTTTCCTTACAGTCGATTCATGAGCATTTTTGTAGTTCAATATTTTTAAAGCTATGCTGGTTACAGTCAGGCCACTTTTGCTGATATGAAAACAAACCAGGGAGAGACTGAGTTTCCTAAATATAAATAGAATTAGTGTGAAGCTACAGAGCTAAAAAATGTAGAAGGTTAAAAGAAGGCCAGCATTGGCAAACTAAATTTACCCAGCAGAAGTAGCTGAATTCCTGAAGTGAAACCATTCACTCTGAGAGAAGTGTTATGTGTGTGGTACAATGTCTTCACAATGATGTATATTACTGTTGCGTATACTCAGAGACACATGACTGTGAAAGAAAAAAAAGAATGGAATTGAATAGGTCAGTTTACTGGTTAACTTCAGTAAATGTTGCAGCTGAAGTTGCTGGTTGAGATCCTTTTGCCTTGTGGATAGGTTCATGTGTGGTTCCCTGTGCTCCCCTTTTCAGATAATGAAGGATTAAATTTTCTAATTTCTAGCTGTCCTGATGAGCTAGGGTAATAAGATTCTGTTCTTAAGTCACAAAGACAAGTGTGGGTTTCTTACTAGACGTAATGAGACCCTGAAAGAGAGTCAATAAACATTTTTCCACCCTGGTTTTTAGTCAGAATTGAATTACATCCTGTGATAGAGCAATATAGCTATCTAAAGTTTGGTAAAGATTTCTGAGCCTCAGTTTTCTTCTCTGTGGTAAGGTTGTATTGCTACTTGGTCTGTAGGATTGTCAGGAGAATTGCATGAGAATATATACAAAGAGATTAGCATGGGATGGCAGGCCAAATTTTCAATAAATTGAGCTATTATTATCATTGTATGAAAAATGAGACCTTTGAAGATTTCATTCTCAGTAACCAGAGCCATTCTCTTCTTCTATGTGGTTATTGATTTCAGTGCTTAGAGATTCTGTTAATTTCTCAGTCAGCTACCATGAAAGAGGCTGTCTCAGGGCTTTCCTGGTGGTCCATTGCCTAAGACTTCATGTTCCCAACACAGGGAAGCTGGGTTTGATCCCTGGTCAGGGAACTAGATCCCACATTCTGCAATTTAGACCCAATCCAGCTAAATAAATGAATTTTTTTTTTTTTTAAGCAAGACTGTCTTAAGACTGCTTGCAGTGTGGTCACCATTTGGGAGATATGGCAGCAAATTAAAAAGTTAATGCTTCCTTAACTTCTGCTACTATTATCCCTTCCAAAATCATTATTTCCAGGGATACCTAAGCCCTGGAAGAAAAAGAATACAGTTAGTTTAGCTATTAAAACTGGATGACTGTAACAGTTTCACTCCCAGTGTTTGCTCAAGGACCAGATCATTGCCCACAGATGAACCAAGCGAAGGATCTTTGCTTCTCCAGTAGTCATTCTCTTCTTTCATGCCCCCATAACGTGTTTATTTGTCACCTACTATGTGCTGCACTGCTGTGCTTAATCGCTTAGTTGTGTCTGACACTTTGCGACCCCATGGACTGTAGCCCGCCAGGCTCTTTGGTCCATGGGGATTGTTCATGCAAGAATACTGAAGTGGGTAGCCTATCCCTTCTCCAGGGGATCTTCTGGTCCCAGGAATCAAACTGAGGGTCTCCTGCATTGCAGGCAGATTCTCTACCAGCTGAGCTATCAAGGAAGCCCCTAGTTACCAGGGGAGCTATGTGTTGGGTCCAGGTAAATAAAAATGAGTCTGAAATCATGTTTGCCTGAAAAAAAAAAAACATTGAATTATTTAATAATGTATATTTGGGGGAGAAAACTATAAATATATATTAGCAAACATCAGGGAGAACCTTTTTTCAGAACACAGCACTATGTGGGGAAAAAGATAATAGAAGAAGGAATGACTTTTTTCTTACAGGCTGGATGATAGGGTGGATGCAATTAAAATTCAGCAAAGTTAATGATACCAGCCACAAATAAAGAAGTAATAAAGTGTGACGAGAACACAGAGAAGACAGAATTTATTCCTATCTTAGATGAATCTGCAAGGCTTCACAGCTCCTTCAAAACTGTTGTGGGTCTTAAGAGATGAGAATACATTTGTTTACTCATCTAGCAAGCATTTAATAGGCATTCAGTTTATTTATGAAACCATCTCTAAGCGTCAAGCACTATAGCAAGTATCTGAGATACAGTGAAGCTATAGCGCTGCCCTTATAGCTCTGCCTTATAGGAGCTAACAGGCTAGTCATGGAAGAGACAGACATATAAAAATAATCAAGCTATAATGGATTTATTATATTAAAATACAATTAATATATTATGTCATACTGATATGATATAAGATATAATATGATTACTGAAGGAATTCCTGAGTCTACATTAGATCTACAATTGTGTGTGTGCGTCTGTGGATCTGTGGGTCTGTGTATTTGTGTATGGAAGAGGAATCAAAGAACTCTTCCTAGAGAAGACATCTGAGCTAAGTGTTGAAGAAGAGAACTTCAGAAAGCTGTCTGGAGAGGTTGGAGACACAGGAGCACTCCAGGTGAAAAAGGAAGAAAACTGAATTTTCTTTGTTGTTTAGTGGCTAAGTCATATCCAACTCTTTGTGACCACATGGACTGTAATCCTCCAGGCTGCTCTGTCTATGGCATTTCCCAGACAAGAATACTGGAGTGGGTTGCCATTTCCTTTTCCAGGAGATCTTCCCAACCCAGGGATTGAACATGCATCTCCTACACTGGTGAGTGGATTCTTTGCCACTGAACCACCTGAGCCTAGTTTTTGAGGAAATTTTTTTTTTTTTAAGGGAGTGTCAAGAATATAGTGTAAGGAGTAGAGTGAGATCTGGCAGTGGAAATGAGCATTTTCATTATGATTTAGACATAACAGAGAAGAAGCTAATGCTCAGATAAGGGCCAGATAATAAAAGGCTTTGTAGTAAGCCACCGGGAATAACAGTGGCTGCTGAGAGGCTGAGCCTGCCATGAAGGAGTCTGGTCAGCCTGGTGTATCTAGTTTATTTCTGCCACCACTCACTCAGCTAGCTAAGTTGCAATATATATATCCTCAATTTCAGGAACCATGACACCAAAACATATTGGTATTATTTGAAAAAACTTTGGAAAAGTGAAATAACAGCCTGTAATCATTAGTTTCATCTTTGGATATAGAAGTTGTAATATACATATGCAAATCAAAAGACATATAACAGTCCTGTGTAGGTGCACACATTTTTTTTTTTTTAATTTTTTAAATTTATTTTTTAATTTTTATTTTTACTTTATTTTGCTTTACAATACTGTATTGGTTTTGCCATACATTGACATGAATCGGCCACGGGTGTACATGAGTTCCCAATCCTGAACCCCGCTCCCACCTCCCACCCCATATCATCTCTCTGGATCATCCCCGTGCACCAGCCCCAAGCAGCCTGTATCCTGTATCGAACATAGACTGGCGATTCGTTTCTTACATGATAGTATACGTGTTTCAGTGCCATTCTCCCATATCATCCCACCCTCTCCCTCTCCCACAGAGTCCAAAAGTCCATTCTATACATCTGTGTCTCTTTTGCTGTCTCACATACAGGGTTATCATTACCATCTTTCTAAATTCCATATATATGCGTTAGTATACTGTATTGGTGTTTTTCTTTCTGGCTTACTTCACTCTGTATAATGGGTTCCAGTTTCATCCACCTCATTAGAACTGATTCAAATGTATTCTTTTTAATGACTGAGTAATACTCCATTGTGTATATGTACCACAGCTTTCTTATCCATTCATCTGCTGATGGACATCTAGGTTGCTTCCATGTCCTGGCTATTATAAACAGTGCTGCGATGAACATTGGGGTACACGTGCCTCTTTCACTTCTGGTTTTCTCGGTGTGTATGCCCAGCAGTGGGATTGCTGGGTCATAAGGCAGTTCTATTTGCAATTTTTTAAGGAATCTCCACACTGTTCTCCATACTGGCTGCACTAGTTTGCATTCCCACCAACAGCGTAAGAGGGTTCCCTTTTCTCCACACCCTCTCCAGCACTTATTGCTTGTAGACTTTTGGATCGCTGCCATTCTGACTGGTGTGAAATGGTACCTCACTGTGGTTTTGATTTGCATTTCTCTGATAATGAGTGATGTTGAGCATCTTTTCATGTGTTTGTTAGCCATCCGTATGTCTTCTTTGGAGAAATGTCTATTTAGTTCTTTGGCCCATTTTTTGATTGGGTCATTTATTTTTCTGGACTTGAACTGCATAAGTTGCTTGTATATTTTTGAGATTAGTTGTTTGTCAGTTGCTTCATTGGCTATTATTTTCTCCCATTCTGAAGGCTGTCTTTTCACCTTGCTTATATTTTCCTTTGTTGTGCAGAAGCTTTTAATTTTAATTAGATCCCATTTGTTTATTTTTGCTTTTATTTCCAGTATTCTGGGAAGTGGGTCATAGAGGATCCTGCAAGAGATGGTATATTTTTTGAGTAATATCTTGGGAGTAGTTTCTTCCATCTTGAACCACTTAGAATCTTTATTTGCCTTGTTCTTGGAACATTTAACATCATGCTCACACTCAGTCACTCAGCTGTGTTTGACTCTTTGTGACCTATGGACTGTAGCCTGCCAAGCTCCTCTGTCCATGGGGTTTTCCCAGAAAAAGTACTGAAATGGGTAGCCATTCATTTACTTATTTAGTTCACTGATATCCATTACTGGTTGAAGCATTATTGCAAATATTTTTTTATCCTTCTTTTTTTCTAGAGTTTTTGAAGATCAAATAAAGCACTAGAGATAAAACTGCAAGTTGAAAATATTTTTTATTTCTCCATCTAGTTATCAATAACTTGAGCAGTGGAGATAAAAGCCTTTCCTAGTGAACTTGCTGGGAATTTAGTAAAGGATTATCTTTCCACCTGTTTCCCAGTTCACCACTCTGATATAAACACAACTTAGAGAAACCTAGTTTACGTTGAAAGCAATGTCATTTTGTACAGAGTGATGTGTGTCACAAAGTATTTGATTAACTAGGGTGGCCAAAGACAAAGTTAATTATTTGGTCAATATTTTACTAGGTTTTTCAGTTATTACCCATTTTATTTTTAATTATTTTCCTCATTCTCCTTCTGATGTTATGTAAACATCTACATATCTGATTAAAGATTAAATAATATTTTACCAGAAACCTATACCTGACATCATTCCATAAAAACATGTTATTTGCAATAAGAAAGAAAATCTTCAGAAGAAGAATCACACTTTTTTAAAAACCTACGTTGAGATGTGACAGCCGGATGATAGACAAGAACTATTCAGCTTTTACAGTTTGAAGACATGTGGGAAAAATGCCTCTGAGAGTGGATTTCATGAAAAGTACAGAATCAAAGCACAGCTGTGTCTGTTAGTCTTTATTGTTACTTTATTTCATAACTTTGAATTAGTCATTAAAAATGTCAAAGGAGTCATATTTTTTGCAACAGAACAGAACACTATATACAAGGCCAATTTGCAAAGCTACAGTCTGCAACTTTCCTGAAGAATGGAACTTTGAAAAATCTGTGCTCTGCGGACTTTCTCATTTCAAAGCAACTAGCAGGAATTTTGCTTAAATCAAGTCTTAGAACTGAACACTCTAGCGTCTAGGTTGTCACTACGTGTGTTAAAAAAATACAGTATCTGTAAATTCCTAGGATGAAACAACAGGCCAAAGTAGTAAACTGAACTTCTAAACTCCTCTACTGATTAGCTGTCTTCTCATTATAATTAATACTAGCTCATTCTGATATTAACAAGTCAAATAATACAGAAGCATATGAAAGTAAATATTATAGTTTCTCCTGCTTCCCATTCCTTCCTTCCTTTGGACCACAAATATCTTGTATATATTCCTCCATATCTTTTAAAACATGTCCTATATATTAAGAACCAAAGTTGGATATTTTTAACACGGTCAACATGATCTATAATTTGGAATTTCTATAAAATGCAGTAGTTTTCAATCATTTTTACAACAAAAAGTTCTTTTTTTCCCCAATTAAATCTCATGAAAATTATGGTACTTCCATGATTAAAGGTTGTTCTCAGCTTAAATGTCACTTAAATGTCTAGTTTTATCCCATCAACTAGATTCATAATAAATACAACACTGTAAGTCAACTATACTTGAATAAAATTTTTAAAAAGTTAAAAAAAATTTCTTGAGGGATTTTTGAAGGGGTTTAAAGCTGTAGGTTCCGTGGGGCAAAGTGAATTAACTACCATTCTATTAACAATTTTCTCTTGATATAATAGGGACTATTTATAGTCTCTTTTATGTTAAAAAAAAAAAAAAGAGCGAGAGAGAGAGGGCTTCTCTGGCTCAGATGGTAAAGAATCTGCCTCCAATCTTAGAGACCCAAGTTCGACCCCTGGGTTGGAAAGATCCCCTGAAGAAGGGAATGGCAACCCATTCCAGTATTCTTGTCTGGAGAATTTCATGGACAGAGGAGCCTGGCAGCTACAGTCCATAGGGTCACAAAGAGTTGGACACAACTGAGCAACCAACACTTTGTATAAAGAAGATATAGATGAGTTTCTTCACTATCAACAAAAAATATTATCAAGCACTGTAACAGCAGAAACTGCTATAGTGCCTGGGAGATACAAAACTGCCCAGTATTTGTCAAATGAATAATATGCCTCTAAATATCACAAGTAGCTATAGCATTCTCTGGTGCACAATTTGAAAACCATTAGCTTAGTGGACAGAGTTTCCACAAAGGAGTAAGATATCTGGTTTACAGCCTTGCGTTTCACATAACCTCTCTGTATTTCAGTACAATTTTTATTTCACTTGACTTACCGGAAGCACTTGACATCATTGGCCACTTAGTTTTCCCATTCTTTCCCAGTTCCCCTCTATGCTCCAGAAAATTTCTCTAGTGTCCTTCATGGGGGACAATCTCCAGAAATCCAGTATAATCCAGTATAGCTCTCTTCACCTTGTTATTTGGCATGCTCTTTTTTTTTCTTTAAACATGATCTTATCTACTTCTGTGGTCTTACTTACAGGTGTGTTGGTGGCCTCTGGATCCTTGCTCCAGAGTTTACCACTCACCTGACCTCCAAAAAGTATTTCTAACTGATGCCAGCCCTCACTGTTATATTATTAGATTTTTCAATCTCAGGTATATATCACTATCCTTTGTATCATCATTCTCCATAATCAAGGGTGTATGTGTCTGTGTGTTTACTGTATTCTCCATCTTGGCTTATGACATTGATTGTTGAATCTAGGAAGCTAGCTCATTTTAAAAAATCATTGTATCTTTTTACATATCACCAATTCTTATTAGTTCTATCTGTTCAATAGCTCTCAAACCCATAATTTTCCACAAAGCCAGTGTATTGAGTCAGGACCGCAAAATCTTTCACATAAATTGTCTATCCACTATGATGTTGATAAAATATTTTTTATTAAAAAATCAGGAATATGAACATATCATTCCTCTACTTGAAAAAATGTCAGTGACTTCCATTGCCTAATTTAGTAACCTTTGTATAATCCCAGGGAATACACTTAGGTTCAGGAAGAAAACACTGGGACTTCTCTTTATATTCATTTTTTCTCCTTTGACAATATATGATATTTACTAAAGAATGTGAGATATATACAAGTTACAGAGTAAAATAATCAAATGGATGCCTATGACTTCATTACTAACTTATGTCCTAGAACATCACCAGAACTGTCTCTGATTTCCTAGCTTTCACTTCTCTTCTCCTACTTCCACTGACCCATCTCCATCCAGGCTGAATTTTATTATTTTTTAAATTTCCTGACTTCTTTGTAAGTTTGTGACATATGTATTTATTTAGAAGTAATACATTATTTAGTTTGCTCTGCCCTTGAACTTTCAAGAAAGTGGAATCATACTATACTTAGCCTTTGTAGCTTGCCTTTAAACTCATTATTATGTTCTAAAGATTAATTCATGAGGCTGTATTTTATTATTTTTACTGAGGAAGAGTATTCCATTATGAAAATAAATTAAAAGTAGTTATTTATTCATTCTCCTATTGATGGATATTTGGATTCTTCCAAGTTTAGCTAGTATGGAAAAGTCTACTATGGATAATATTATATATTCTCTGGGAGCACATGTAAAACTTTCAAGGATATACTTTGCAGTGGAATTATTGTATCATAGAATTAGGCAAATGTTTAAAATATAAACTAGTAACAGTTATACAGGTAATATTTTATTTTTAAATGTATTAAAAATACATTAAGAATGAGTGCCCCAAACATTTCTTTCTGAATAGGAGTATGTAATAAAAATGCTTGGAGACCACTGATTTATAAAATAAAATGTCACTCCCAGACCTAGCTCCAAATTCCCTCTTTCATTTCCATTTTTCCAAAATAAACCTCTTATGCTCTTACTGCTACAAACTTCCATTGTATGTATCACTATAATATTACTTATTAAATTGAATAGTAGTTTATTTCATATTAGTCTCCTCACTGTGACTTAATAATAGTCAAGGGCAGAATCATGGTCTCACTCACTTTTGTATCTCTATTACTTGGCAGTGGTAGCATGAAGTAAGTAAAAAGTTACATACTTATCAAATAAATGAACTAATGTAAAATGGTAGGAATACCATTTTATATAGCTGAGAAATGAAGCATCATGAGAAAATCCTGTATACTATAGGGAAAAAGCCTCACATAAATTTAGGTATTAGTATTTTATGATACTATTTGATATATGGTGTTTTATAGCCTGAATATCAAAATACGTGTTTTAGTTTAGAATTAATCAGGAAAGCCAATACTTTATTTGCTCCTTATCTTCACCTTAGATGCGTTAGAACCATAGCAGAGCAATGGAAGATTCTCCTCAGTCTCTAACTTATGTTCTCTTTTTCACTATTGCTAGAAGACTAAGATTATATTAAAGCAGAAAGATAACTGGGCTAGGAATCAGAGAGACCAAGATTTATCTCAGGTCTGTATTTGTGATTTTACATAAATTGCTCATTTTACTTGATAATCTGCATAATAATTTAAAAGAGTTATTGCTTAGTAGCGTGTGTCAGGCAGGGTGATATACACTTTACATAGACTATCTTATTTAATAATAGTTATAAATGTTACCCCATTTTACAGAAGAAGCAAATGAGAAACAGAGGGATTATATAACTTGCTTGAAGTCCTAAGACACAAGTCACAAGTCACTTACCATCTGGAATCTGTTTGTTTTTTTTTTTAAGTGATAGTGCTGTTCTGTTTTGCTCTGATTTCTTTCCAGGAGTTTTAAAAGGATCAAATGAGATAATCTATGTGAGAACATTTTATCTTTTTTGACACTGTCCCTATTCAACAAATATTTCTTTAGTACTTAGCACATACAGTGTTCTGCAGTACACACACATGCACACGCACATGCCCAAAGATGATGAATTATGCATAACCAGTTGTTGGAGGGTATTGAAATCTTGGAGGGGAGATACAGAAATCTATAAATGACAGTAACATAATAGTTCCTACTTTTATGCAGGAGAGATGCCTTCTAAGCCTAATATGTTAAAAGATGGCTGAGTGTTCTAGGTAGATACTGTGTTAAAGGGCATACAAAGAAGTGAAAATCAAGACCAAAGACAAAGGAGGTAAAGCACACGATAGCTGGCAAATAATGTTAGTCATTGTGTCAGAAACACAGGATATGGAGCAGCACGCAGCAGGAGAAAAAGCCAGAAAGAAGGGTAAGATGGAGCCTGGATATAAAGGATTTGGGGTTTGAATTATTACAGTGAGCTAATGGGTATTGTGTGTGTGTGTGTGTGCGCATGCACACGAATGCACACTCACACACATGCTCAGTCCTGTCCGACTCTTTGCGACCCCCATGGGCTGTGGCCCGCCAGGTTCCTCTGTCCATGGGATTTCCCAGGCAAGAATACTATAGTGGGTTGCCATGCCCTCCTTCAGGGGATCTTTCTCATCCTGGAACTGGACCCGCATCTCCTGCATCTTCCTGCATTGGCAGGAAGATTCTTTTAACATTGAGTTACCTGGGAAGCCTCATGGGTATCACAGAAACATAGAAAGATTTAACTAGGCAAGTATTGGATTGACTGAAAGGTTTGTACAGGTTTTTCGTACCATCTTATGGAACTACTTGAACAAACATTTTGGCCAACCCAATACTGTGTTGTTAACAATAAGAATATCAATAATATGCTTTTTATAACTAATAATAGATATTTATTGAACAATTAATATGTGCCAGTAACTACATTAATGTGTGACTGACTCAACTTTTAGTTTCCCTATGATATAGGTATAGTTTTTCACTCCATTCACTATGCTCTTAGCCTCATTCCCATACTGGCAAAACAGTGGTGACTCCAGAAAGTCAGCACAGTAAGAAATGAAGAGAGACAATCCTACAAATAAGTCTGCGGGGCTAGGAGACCAGCTGGGTTGTTTGTTTTCTGTCTGGTTTGTTGTGGGGTTTTTTGCATTGTTTTGTTTCTGAAACTACATTTATACAGCAAACACGTGACTACTTCTTAATTTGTTTAGGATGGCTTGAAAGGAGTCTGGCAGAGATCAGGTGGTTACAGCTTTGCCTTCTAAAGCTTTCTCAAGGTGTCAGCACTGGAGAGTGATTTGGAAGAAGATGGTAGATTTACAAGGGCATCATTACCAATTGTTAGTACCTGCAGAAGCTCAGCAAAGCTCATGGAGGACACCAAGGGCATTGAAATGGTCGTAATAACATGGCTGGCCCTAACACAGCAAGCTTTCAAGCACAGACAAGCTTATTTATATATGTGCTCTCATGTCTTGAAATCACTGCTTTGCATGAGAGCAGACACAGGATGCAGTTAGTCATGCCTTTCTCACATGCACCAGGTGTCAGCTGGTAGTTTCAACTCCTGACATTTTACTTCTATGCCAAAGTAAGCTGCACCTTATGGGCAAATACGTCCTTGTTTCAGGTAGAAAAATATTCTGCCAGTGAGAAGCTATGCGTTACACATGCACTACAGGGACGCGGGTGTGGTTTTTTTCTGTTGGAATTTCTAGCCTTACAGCCCTCCTTCTTTCTCCACACTTGGAAATAAAGTGTGCTGGGTCCTATATTTAATGAATGTCCTCTCTGAAAGGCATGGGGTATTCATCGGAGACCCAGAAACTACCTCCAGGAACAGACTTCTGTGTCTAAATACTTACCTCATTGGGGAAGAACCTAGAAATTTGGACTATAACTTGAACTTAAAAAAGTAGACAGAGTGACTTTTCTGGTGGTCCAGTGGTTAAGATTCTAGGCTCCCAGTGCAGGGGCCCAGGTTTGATCCCTTGTCAGAGAACTAACCCACGTGCCACAACTAAGACCTGGCACAGTCGAACAAAAAGAAAAAAAGAAAGAAAAAGAAAAACAACTAGGTAGAGTCTACTGCCTGACCTGCACAGATATTAGATGGGATGAATGATGACCCAGGGGGTTCCCATGTGGCGTAGAGTAAAGAACTCTACGGCCAAAGCAGGAAAAGTAAGAGACAAAGGTTCAATCTCTAGGTCAGGAAGATTCCCTGGAGGAGGGCATGACAACCCACTCCAGTATTCTCGCCTGGAGAATCCCATGGAGAGAGGAGCTTGGTGGGCCACAGCCCATAGGGTCACAAAGAGTTGGATATGACTGAAACAGTTTAGCACACACAGATTTGTTAGCAAGGAAATGATGCTCTGGGAATGGACAGCATACTGAGTGCTTGTATAGACACATAACACCTCTTCCTTTGTACATTCAGAGATAAGCACAGGTTTTTCTGGGTATATTCCTGACTCTGCTATGAGACCATAAGCTCCTTGAAGGCAAAGATTTTCTGTTTTGTTAATTGCTACTACTTAGAATCTGCTTCTTGAGAAATCTCTATGCAAGTCAAGAAGCAACAGTTAGAACCAGACATGGAACAACAGACTGGTTCAAGATTGGGAAAGCAGTACTTCAGGATTATATATTGTGATCCTGCTTATTTAACTTATATGCAGAGTACATCATGCGAAATGCCCAACTGGATGAAGCACAAGCTGGAATCAAGATTGCCATGAGACATATCAATAACCTCTGATATGCAGATGACACCACCCTTATGGCAGAAAGTGAAGAGGAACTAAAGAGCCTCTTGATGAAAGTGAAAGAGGGGAGTGAAAAATCTAGCTTAAAATGAAATATTCAAAAAACAAAGATCATAGCATCTGGTCCCATCACTTCATGGCAAATAGATGGGGAAATAGTGGAAACAGTGATAGACTTCATTTTCTTGGGCTCCAAAATCACTGCAGATGGTGACTACAGCCATGAAATTAAAAGACACTTACTCTTTAGAAGAAAAGCTATGACTAACCTTGACAACATATTAAAAAGCAGAGACATTATTTTGCCAACAAAAGTCCATCTAGTCAAAGCTATGGTTTTTCCAGTAGTTATGTATGGATGTGAGAGCTGGACCATAAAGAAAGCTGAGTGCTAAAGAACTGATGCTTTTGAACCGTGGTGTTGGAGAAGACTCTTCAGAGTCCCTTGAACTGCAAGCAAATCAGACCAGTCAATCCTAAAGGAAATCAGTCCTGAGTATTCATTAGAAGAACTGATGCTGAAGCTGAAACTCCAATCCTTTGGCCACCTGATGCAAAGAACTGACTCATTAGAAAAGACTCTGATGCTGGGAAAGATTGATGGCAACAGGAGAAGGGGCTGATAGAGATGAGATGGCTTGATGGCATCACTGACTCAAAGCACATAAGTTTGAGCAAGCTCCGGGAGTTGGTGATGAACAGGAAAGCCTGCCATGCTGCAGGCCATGGGGTCACAAAGAGCTGGACTCAAATAAGTGACTAAACTGACTGACTACTTAGAATAGTATTTGGGACATAAAAAAAACTCTTAGTAAATCTTTTTCACTCATTGTTTAAAAAAAATCATATGTATACTTATGGCTGATTCACATCATTGCATGGCTGAAACCAACACAGAATGTTAAAGCAATTATTCTCCAATTAAAAATAAACATTTAGTTTTGGATATCAAAAAATATATATTGAGCATTGACCATGTTTATTTGCAGTTTAAATGAATAAATGAATGACTGTGTGTATGAATAAAAACCAAATTGAGGACTTTAACCACCACCAGTATGTATGTAGCTAGGTTTTACAGCTTTGTGGATAATATCTACAGCCAGTTTATTTGTAAGAGTCAGCCTTGTACAGGATATTTGTATCATCAACAATACACAAAAGTTGTCAAGATTCTTGATTTTCCCTTTAGTGCTTCTTATCCTTTGACATGGAACCACATTTAATGGTCAGTAATAAAATACACAGTGGCTGCCAAATTCAGTGTTCCTGCTTCAGAAAGGAGAACAGAAGCTGACATTTACTTTTCTTCTAGGATGTGCTATGTTCCTTTACAAGTTATTTAATTTAATTCTTAAAATAACTCTCTGAAGTGGTGGTGATATTATTCTTATTTTATATCGATGAAAAAAATCAATGCTTCTTTTCAGACACAAAACAGTATTCTTTTCTTTTCCTAGATAATGATTTTTTTCATATATTTGTCTTTCCCTCTTGACTAGGGTGGTTAGATAAAACTTTCTTAACCAAGAACAATCTCAATCCTTTGCTTTGTACCTATATCTAAAATCCCCATATTACTCATATTTTGGATGTGGACATTGATATTATAAGTCCACATGCAAACATAATCTGAGAGAAATAAAGTAAACCATAATTAACTACTAACACCTTTGTTTCATTTGGTTTCTGAGATTTCTTTAGCATGAAGACCCTAAAAAATTAAAGTCTGGTCAGAGTTACTTTGAAGCTCTGACCAGTCTCAATGAGACTTTGAAATAAGTCTTGAGCAGCTAAATTTCAGAAAGGATAGGAATCTGCTGGGCTTCCCTGATGCTTCCGATGATAAAGAACCTGTCTGCAATGCAGGAGACCCAAGTTTGGTCCCTGGGTTGGAAGACCCCCTAGAGAAGGGAATGGCAACCCACTCCAGTATTCTTGCCTGGAGAATTCCACGAGAAGAGACTGGTGGGCTACTAACCATGGGTTTGCAAACAGTCAGACATGACTGAGTGACTAACACTTTTGAGTAATCTGCCAACCCTCTATTTTTTTTTTCAGCCCATTAAGAAGACTGTCACTCAAAACATTAAGTTGACAAAGAGGCTGGAAAGTCAGGGATGACGAGCTTCGATTCGAGTAGAAAAATGAATGCTCTACCACCTTAGTTTCTCCAGAGATTCTTAGTCTGTTTCCTGCCTATCCACTTTGCATTATGACTTGTACTTTTTTGAAAAACTCATGGCACTTTCTATTACTATAAATAACAGAGAAATAAAAAAAATAATTGTCAGAATTCATCAGGCCCCCGAGTCTTAGCCCCAGAGTTTGCCACAATTGATAGAGCCTCTGTAAAGAGAAAGATGGTCCCTGTGAGCCAAGCCTGCTCCAGTAAGACTATGGCTCTTTCGTAAAGACACTCTTATTACCTTAGACTTTGTTGTTCAGTCCTTCAGCCATGTCTGACACTTTGCAACCCCATGGATTGCAACACACCAAGCTTCCCTGTTCTTTACCATCTCTAAGACAGGTCAAACTCATGTGCATTGAGTCGGTGATGCCACCCAACCCTTTTCCTGCCTTCAGTCTTTCCTAGCATCAGGGTCTTTTCTAATGAGTCAGTTCTTCACATTAGGTGGCCAAAGGATTGGAGCTTCAGCTTCATCATCAGTCCCTCCAATGAAGATTCAGGGTTGATTTCCATTAGGATTGACTGGTTTGATCTCTTTGCAGTCCAAGGGACTCCAAGAGACCTTAGGCTGGTGGGACATAAAACTATCGGTATAGTATTTAATGATTACTTTGCACCTGTGATCACTGGATGTTCACCCTAATCCTCTACAATTCTTTTTCTTAAAAAAGACTTGGAGGAAGAATGCAATGACGACCCTGTATGCAAGACAGGAAAAAAGACACAGATGTGTATAACGGACTTTTGGACTCAGAGGGAGAGGGAGAGGGTGGGATGATTTGGGAGAATGGCATTCTAACATGTATACTATCATGTAAGAATTGAATCGCCAGTCTATGTCTGACGCAGGATACAGCATGCTTGGGGCTGGTGCATGGGGATGACCCAGAGAGATGTTATGGGGAGGGAGGTGGGAGGGGGGTTCATGTTTGGGAACGCATGTAAGAATTAAAGATTTTAAAATTTAAAAAATAAAATACTGAAAAAAAAAGAAAGAAAAAAAAAAAAAGACTTGGACTCTGTAAATGGAACTTTCCCTGACTTCTAATTATTTTCCTCTCTACTGCACAGAGTACAAAATAGCATTTCCAATAAATGCAGATCAGTAGACAATAACCATATCCTAGGTTCATCTTCTTTTATACCCTAGAAAAAGTAAAACTCAAAATGAAAACCAAATTTTTCTTCAATAGAAAAAGAAATTTAAAATGCCCATCTAACAGCTTGAATTTTAGTTCCTGTGAATGATATGGTAGCTGAATTGTTTGCTGCCTTAATTGAAATGATATCTAGCCATTTAAAAACATACAAGCAGACATACCAGACAGGTGCTTGAAATCTAAATGCATTCTCCCTGGGTAAATATGCTCTGAAAGACATGTTTTCCGCTCTCTGTGTTTACTGACCAACTGTGTTCCCAGATTTCTCAGCTCCTCTCAGTTTACTGGAAGCAAAATGTATTTCTTGATGGGTTCTGAGAATTGGGGAAAAAAAATCAAGGAAAAGACTTGATTGTATGAGCCAAAAGACCATCGCATAAATGTACTGACTAGTACAAAAGGAAATTTCCTTTTAAGAAAGGGAAAAACTGGCAAAATTACTCCTTTGTCACCATTTCAGAATTCAAAATCTCTTTGGTTTGGGTTAGTTCCCTGCAGACTAATTATAGGGCAGAGTTGAGGCTGTGGTTCAAATTAGCGAAGAAATAAATTTTTATGGTCCTTAGGGGAGTTGGGGAATGGGAAGAAGGATTTAGAAGCCAGGTTTTACAGATGGTCTGCTTGAACAGAATGCAGTGTCATTCCAAATGAGCCCAGAGCATAATCCCCAGGTCTGAGCTGTTTGCGATTCTACTTTTTACTGAAAACCAAAACTTCTGTTTGTACTTCTGAGTAAGTGTCTAAGAAACTATGCCTGTTTCATCAATATGGACATTTTAGGCTTAAATGTAATTGTGAATTGTCTTAATTCTTTGCTTCATTTTGCTTGGGCATTTGTATCCCATGTATCTGGTATGTAGGGAGGCCTACCTATGTATTGGCTATCATCATTTGCTTCAGGCACTTCAATATGAAGTGTACCACAAATTGGAAACCTATTTGCTAATGTTCGAAACCTAACCATAAAGTCAGCATGCTAGTGCTATCAGAAGCCACAGGATCATTCTAATGTTTTCCTGTTTTCGATGAGAAAAGAGAGGCCCAGAGTTTTGAAGGGCCTTGCCCAAAACTACAGCACGAGTTTAAGTACAACCAGCACTGGGGTTGAGACTTCTGATCCCTGGTTCTTATGACCTCAGATACAGATCATTTGCTTAATCAAAGCACCTGAGATGCCCTACAGAAAAAGTAAGTCTTTGTTTGGGAACAAAGTGAACATCTTCCAAATTTGAATTTTGACAGAAATTGGCAAGAGGAACAATTGCATTAGAGGCTCTTAACTGCTAGAACATTTGGGGACTCCATAACTGTTAAGTCTGTTCTGACTTTTAGTGATTGCTAACAAGTGGGCAGAAGCTAATCAGGCTCTGCTAACTATCTAAATGGCTAGTTCGTTTTTAACCAGTTTTTTAACCACATTCTGTTTTTAATCAGTACACTAGATTTGTATCTTCATCACTTCCTTCTTGGTGATTTTTTAAGAATAATCATCTAAGTTTTATGTACTTCTTAACCAGTTTGCTTCTTTTCCAAACTCTCCATTCATTCATTTGCTCATTAACAAATTTATCCAACCTGCACTTAGAAATTATCACATGCCAGTACACAAGACTGTATAAGACAGTTTCTCTTCTCACAGTTCATAGCCCAGGGAGGGGAACATAGACTGTAACAGAAAATGACAATTCAAAAATCTGATTGAAGTTCATATACCCATGAGCATCATATGCACAATTCTGTGATTTTCTCTAGTAAGGCAACTCACAATATGATTTTACGTAAATGCTTCTTACACTAAGCTTGTGAGGTAGGCAGAATAAACAGAGGTCCCAAGAAGGTTGAAATGTTATCAATAAATCGCAGAGACCCTATCTGTCCTGTTCCCACTGTGATCTGTGCGTAAGTTCCAGGAATACACTGAGAGTTCAATAAATATTTGTTTGCTGAAATACTGAGCATAGCTAGTTAATGTGAAACTGATCGTTAAACTCAGGTGTCCAAATCTTGAGACCCGTGTTTATTCTGCTGGATCCATATGCAGCGTCAGCTGTGATCATTCCCTCTCTTTGCTCCTCAGAGCAATGGCTTTCATCTGCGTTGAATTCCATCTGCTTGAGAAAAAGCATTCCAATTAATTAATGATTCTGAAAGTACTACCTAATATATTAACAAACTTGACAATGGTCTGGTTGAGGCAAAAGATGACTGGTTCTCTCAGTATTGCACCTGAATAGCTAATTTTTATCAGAGGAGCCATCAGATCATATAAGAGAGATGACCACATTGCTCTCTTGCAGAATGCCAGCCTTGGGAGCCCTGTGGCAAGCTTATGAGAACAGTGCAGAGCCAGAGATGTGACATTTTCTAATGATAAATAACTGGATTTGTTTCTGAAGTGCTCATATTCTTCATCATTAAAAGATGGACCTTATAAAAGTAGTGGTTATGATGATGCCAATGATGACAGTAATGAAGTTAATAATAAAAAAGAAGAGAGCTACCATTTATTTAGACCAAACTACAATCCAGCAATGTGCCAAATGATTTGTACATGTTATCTCAAGCAAGTCCTAACAATTCCATATTAGCGATAATATCATCCATTCCAATTCACAGGTAACAGAGGCTTTCATTAAATTCAAATATTCAATAAGTACAATTCATTCTTAAAAGGATGTGCTGCTCTCTTTTGCTTACAGCCACTTTAATCTATTTCTCTTTATACACACACACACATAATACTAGAGAAAACACAAGTGTATCAGCTGTAACAAAGGGAAAACCAGCACTTGATTAAACAAAATACTGAAGACCATGAAATACTTCCCAATTCACAACATGAAGCATTATCCTGACACCAAAACCAAGAAAAGACATTACAAGAAAACAAGCTATAGTCCAATGTCTCTCATGAACACAGACACAAAAATTATTTTACAAGTATTAGTCAATCAAATCCAGTGACATAAAAAGGCTACATCATGACTACACGCAGTTGTCCTAGAAAGACAAGGTGGCTTAACATTCAAAGATCAATGTAATTCATATCTGTGGACTAAAGGATAACCATACAATTATCTCAATTCTTGAAAAAAATGAACTTGAAAAAATCCAACATTCAGACTTGGTTAAATCTCTCAGAAAACCAGAGGTTAACATGAACTTCCTTAATATGATAAATGGCATCAGTGAAATTCTGTAGTTTCATATCATACTTAGGATTTAAAACCTAAACACTTTCCTCCAAGACAGAGAAGGAGACAAAGATGTCTGTTCTGTATTTCACACTGTACTGGAGATCCAGCCAGGGAAATAAGGCAAGAATAAGGAAAAAAAGGAACATGGATCAGAAATTAGAAAAAACAAAACTTTTTTTTATTCATAGATGACTTCATCATCTATGTAGAAAATTCTAAAGAATTTTTAATAAGCTATGGAAACTAACCTGTGAGTTTAATCTGGTTATGAGATACAATGTTAAATTTTGAAAATAAACAACATTTTTGTATACTAGAGATGAGCAATCAAAAATGGAAATTAAAAGACAATACAACCTACAATATCATCAAAAAATGTAAAATAGGGATAAAATTGATAAATTATGCATAAAATTGATATGCTGAAAATTGTAAAGCATTGTTGAGAGAAATTTTAAAAGACCTAAATAAATGGAGAGGTAAATTATGTCCACAGAATGAAAGACAATATTGTTAAAGATGGCAGTCCTTTCCAAATTTACCTATAGAGTCAAGGCAAATCCAATCAAAATTTCAGCAGGTGTTTTCTGTAAAATGATAAACTGATCATAAAATTTGTAGGAAAATGCCAAGAATACAGAATAATATTGAAAAAAAGCAAAATTGGAGGATTTACACTACTTGATTTCAAAACTTTTTATAAAGCTAAAGTAATCAGAGTATGATACCAACATAAAGATAAACATAGATCAATGGAACAGAATAGGAATTCAGAACTGTCCTACACACACATAATCAATTTACTTTTTTTTTTTTAAACAAAGGTGTTAAAGCAATTCAATGATGAAATTAATCTTTTCAACAATGATGCTGGAACAATTAAATGTGTGTGTGTGCTCAATCACTTAGTTATGTCTGACTCTTTGTGAGCCCATGAATTATAGCATACCAGGCTTCCCTGTCCTTCACCGTTTCCCAGAGCTTGCTCAAACTCACGTCCACTGAATCAGTGATGCCATCCAGCCATCTCGTCCTCTGTCACCGCTTTCTCCTCCTGCCTTCAATCTTTCCCAGCGTCGGGTCTTTTCCATTGATTCAGCTCTTCGCATCAGGTGGCCAAAGTATTGCAGCTTCAGCTTCAGCATCAGTCCTTCCAGTGAATATCCAGGGTTGATTTCTTTTAGGATAGACTGGTGTGATCTCCTTGATGTCCATGGGACTCTCGAGAGTCTTCTCCAGCACCACAGTTCACAAGCATTGATTCTTCGGCACTCAGCCTTTTTTATTGTCTAGCTCTCCCATCCATACATGGCTACTGGAAAATTCATATCTTTGACTATATGGACCTTTGTTGGCAAAGTAATGTCTCTGCTTTTTAATATGCTGTCTAGGTTGGTTATAGCTTTTCTTCCAAGGAGCAAGTGTCTTTTAATTTCATGCCTGCAGTCACCATCTGCAGTGATTTGGGAGCCCCCCAAAAAAGGTCTGTCACTGTTTCCATTGTTTCCCCATCTATTTGCCATGAAGCGATGGGCCCAGATGCCATGACCTTAGTTTTGTGACTGTTCCGTTTTAAGCCAGCTTTTTCACTTGCCTCTTTGTCTCTCATTAAGAGGCTCTTTAGTTCCTCTCTGCTTTCTGCCATAAGGATGGTGTCATCTGCATATCAGAGGTTATTGATATTTCTCCCCACAATCCTGATTCCAGCTTGTGCTTCATCCAGTTGGGCATTTTGCATGATGTACTCTGCATATAAGTTAAATAAGCAGGGTGACAATATATGGCCCTGAAGTACTGCTTTCCCAATTTTGAACCAATCTGTTGTTCCACATCTGGTCCTAAGTGTTGCTTCTTGACCTGCATACAGGTTTCTCAGGAGACAAGTAAGGTGGTCTGGTATTCCGATCTCTTTAAGAATTTCCCAGTTCATTGAAAGCTACACAGTCAAAGGCTTTAGTGTAGTTAATGAAGCAGAACACATTCACTACAATGGCTGAAGTAAACGCTGATCATACTATATGTTGCTGAGGTTGTAAAACAAGTAGAACTCTCACTATTGATGGGAATGGAAATTAAGACAACAGTTTAGCAGTGTCTTAAAAGGTTAAACCTAACACATACTATATGTGTTCTACAGTTATTCTTCTTCTAGCTATTTACCCAAGAGAAATAAAAGCTTTTCTGTACCCAAGACTTGTACACAAATATTCACACCAGCTTTGTTTGTAATACTCCAAAGCTATAATAATGCCTGTAATGAGTATTACATGCCTGCAGTCACCATCTGCAGTGATTTTGGAGCCCAAGAAAAAAAGGTCTGTCACTGTTTCCATTGTTTCCCCATCTATTTGCCATGAAGTGATGGGCCCAGATGCCATGACATGCCATGATGGCGACATGCAATGCATGTAATACTCCAACTCACAAGTGCATAATAGAGAAGCAAACTGTGGAACACATTTATAAATACAGCAGACTACTACTAATAAAAAGAAAAATGATATATGCTAAAACACGAGTAAGCCTCAAAATAATTATAAATGAAACAGTCAGGCAAAAGATACATACTACATAATAAAATTTGTATAAAATTCAAGAAAATGCAAAATGCAATGGCAGGACACAG
Organism: Ovis aries; assembly: GCF_016772045.2. Taxonomy (NCBI): domain Eukaryota; kingdom Metazoa; phylum Chordata; class Mammalia; order Artiodactyla; family Bovidae; genus Ovis; species Ovis aries. Next base: position 46,630,750 of record NC_056054.1, on the reverse strand, counting down.
ATTGCTAGTTGATTGAGGATTTTGGTGGCCATGGAGAGAGATGTTGCGAAAGGGCACAAAGAAAATTTGGTGAGGGAAGTGTGTGTTCTGTTTCCTGATGGTATGGTTTCATGGGTGTATACATATGCCCCTAGTGATCAAATTGCATACATAAATATGTGCCATTTGTTTTATGTTGATTATACCTCAATGCAACTATAAAAAGAAAAAAGAAAAAGAAGTTAAAATAGAAGCCTTCTCTAGAAGGCTTCTCTAGAAGGCTTCTCTAAAACAAAGCCTTCTCTCCTTTGTTTCAAATTGAGTGTGACTATTACATGGCTGACATGGAGGCTCAGCGGTATCTGGGACTCAGCCTCCTACAGTCTTCTTGCTCTAAAATCCACAATGTGCAGCTTTCATCTTATGGTTTAAAATAGCTGTTCCATCTCATTCTGTTATATCCTTATGATAGCCAGTAGGAGAGAGAGGAAAGAAGTGGAAGTAAATCCTTTCTTTTAAGTGTATAAACTAGACTTTGAACACATCACTTCTGCTAACATCCCATTGAACTGTGCTGCTGCTGCTGCTGCTGCTGCTGCTGCTGCTGCTGCTGCTGCTGCTGCTGCTGCTGCTGCTGTTGCTAAGTCACCTCAGTCATGCTATATGACCACAATTTACCAAGGGAGACCAGGACATTTAGTCTTTTAACTGTGTTATTATGTACCTAGCTAAAAACCAGTAATCATTACTAACAGATAAGATTCTAGAAATCTCTACCCACCCCAAATATAAACATTTTCTATGAGATTTCCCATTTACAGTTTGTAAAGGTCACAGATCAGAGACATTCTCTGTTTTTTCTTATTTTCCTGTTATAAGAAGGAAAGAGCTAGATACTATATTGAGGAGGAAAGGGATGGTCTCCTGGATTCTATAATCAGAGTTCAAAGCTGTGTGGATGTTGAGAAGATGTGACAATTGCCTATGGTTTTGTAGCATCTTGTAATTATGTTATCTTCTCAAAAACACCCAAAGTCACTAAAACTTTGAGTTCTTTGGTCTATGACCAGCCAGGTCCACCAATATTTCTTTGAATCTGCACAATGTACTTATATCTTCATGCACATTAGAGCAATGTTTGATGTTATTATCATCTAATTTCTGAGAAATGACTTTTTCCCATCATGATTGAGGACCTTTGAATTATGAAAGTACCAAGAAATTGTATAGCTCTGCTACAAAAGGTAGGAGTCTCTTTTTATTCCTGAATATTCATTAATAGAAGATGAAGGCGATCTGTCAAAAGTGAATAATAACGATCAACATTATTCATCTGGGGCCATTTTCTTCACTGTGGAATCAAAAACAAACAAATACAATTTTTATTTCCACTTAAGCTATAATTCTATTTACCCTCTGAGTTTCACAGAGTTTTATTTGATCTAACCTCATTTTAAACTTTGGATAAAATGGTTTTAAAAATTCCATTATATGAAATTCTGTCTCCCTCTTTTCCATCCTCTTTACAGTGAGGTCTATTTCTGCCATTCTATATTTTTTGTCTTCCCCAGTTTATTTTTTCTTCTCCTTTCATAGAACACACACTTTCCATTCAAACTTTCATTCAAAAGTACTTCTAATTCAAAGCTTACTACTAACCATTTTAAGGGAGAGAAGATTAGAATGAGGAGAAAAAAAAATGTATCTATAACTGTCACAAGAGTACTACCAGATTTCCAGAATTTAAGGAGAAGATATTCTTTTAAAATAAACATTTCCCTTAGTCCCATGAAGTGTATAATGTTATCAAAGCATGTGCTCTAAATTTTGATTTGGAAAACAAGAATCATCACTGTAATTTATGGAGAGGGAAATTTATGGGTGAATATAACTGAGTATAAAAGCCAGAAAATAAGTATTAAAAAGGAATAAAGTGCCAGTAAAAATTAGATACAAGTGTTTCTAATCTAGGTTGTCTGACTGTCTCTCTATATTTCTAACAGCCTGATATTTTGTCCAAGTTATGTACATTTGAGTTTCAATCTATAATGATAAATTTTACACCTTTGACATCCTTGTTTTGGTGACTTTTGTGATACTAATTGGGTCCCTACTGCCAGTACACTGTTAATGACATTTTTAAAAACCGGTGATTGTTTATTTCTTCTATTTTGTAAATGTCACTTCTTTGTGGACATTCTCAGCAGAAAGGAAAGTTGAGGCATTTTTTTAGAGAAAAAAATTAGATCTAATAGTTTCTAGATAATTGATTTCTCCCTAGGCAAAATGAAAATTCTGATTTTTTAAGGTATTCATTTAAAGTCACAGTCAAATGCTTCCAGCCATCTTCAGCATCCTTGATGTAACTGGTTGGACAGGAGAACATGAGACATGTTTTGGGGATGAGCTGACAGATCTCACAACTGTGACCCTATCATCTAGCCATGTGGCTTTAGGTAGAACACGTGTCGTTTAGAGTTTGGCAGCAGAAAAGGCAAATGAGTTTGTTTTGAACCTGGAGATATTCTTTTGGATTAAAATTGCAAACCTTTAATTTCCTGAAAAAGTGCTTTCCTTTCACTGCTTTCAGTTGCTTGCAATTTCAATAAAATTTTGATCATGTGGAAATTGTTATTTATCAGAACTTATTGACAATAATCGGAGAAGGCAATGGCACCCCACTGCAGTACTCTTGCCTGGAGAATCCCATGGACAGTGGAGCCTGGTAGGCTGCAGTCCATGAGGTCGCTGAGCCGGACACGACTGAGTGACTTCACTTTCACTTTTCACTCTCATGCATTGGAGAATGAAATGGCAACCCACTCCAGTGTTCTTGCCTGGAGAATCCCAGGGATGGGGGAGCCTGGTGGGCTGCTGTCTCTAGGGTCGCACAGAGTCAGACACGACTGAAGCGACTTAGCAGCAGCAGCAGCAGCAGCAGCAGCAGCAGCAGCAGCAGTATTGACAATAATAATAGGTAACAATTACTGAGTGCCTGCTAAAGTGCCCGGCAATATACTAATTTCTTTGTGTGAAATATCTTAAATGATCTTCACGTTAATTCTATGATGCTTGTACTATAATGAATGTTTATAGATGGGGACATTGAGCCCATAGTTGATAAGTGGTAATGTGCACACCTCAATTCAATCCTCTGATTCCTGATAGATACATTTCCTTGTAAATGCCCTGCAATAAGAGAGAATGAAGAAAATTAATACTTCTTATAGGCACCTTTCATTAACTTGAAATATATTCCTTTTTCTTCCTTGTAATACCTAGATGACATACATTCAAAGACATTTTTTAAAAACTACAATAAAAACATCCTTGTCAAATTAACTGTTGATAAGCCTGAATATTCTATTTCACTCGTGAATTAATGTATCTTCAGGCCATCTGATCTCAGTCTCTTCCTAGCTTCATTTCCTGCCACCTCCACGTATCAAACTGTGTGCAATTACGCCACATCCTGTGAGCTCTCACATTCCTGGACCTTCAATGCTTCCACCAGGAGTGACCTTCTTCTGCATTTAGCCATCCATTAGGATCTTTTGTGGGCCCCTCTGAGACTCCTCCAGGCAGAGTGAATTTCTGCTGTAATCCCATGTCAATTCAGATATATCTCTACTGTACAGTATTTTCAGCATCACTTATGTTAAATAATGAAAACAGTAAAAAAAAAAATAATGGTTTACAATGGAAAGTATGTCTCCCTTTCATGCTTGAATTGCAGGCCTCTCCTAGGCCAGCAACTATTCCCATGAGAGTTACACACCGAAACATACACACACACATAGCTTTGGGTTTTGCACAACTGAAAGCCTAAGAAGCACAGTATTCTGAATCTTGGTTTCCTCACTTGGCAATATGTTAAACTTCTTTCTATATTAGCATATAAGCCTTATTATTTTTAATGGCTCTAAATATTTTAATATGGCACACCATGATTTATTTACCCATCCTCTTATGATGGACATTTGAACTGTTTCTAGGTCTTACAAACAATGCTGCAATAAGCATACTTGCTTGTATGATTCTAAAGAAACAAAATGGATACAAGAATGATACTTGAAATCAGATTTCCTGGGTCTGAACCCTGGCTCTAAACTAACAGCTCTTACAGTTTTGCTTGTTTGTTTTGTTGGTTAATTTTGGGTTGTGCTAGCTTGTTGCTATGTGTGGGCTTTCTCTAATGTGGCGAGCAGGGGCTACTATTCGCTGCAGTGCACAGGCTTCTCGTTGAGGTGGCTTCTTTTGTAGAGCAAGGACTCTAGGTGAATGGACTTCAGTAGTTGCAGCATATGGGCTCACTAGTTGTGGCACACTGGCTTTGTTGCTTAGCAGCATGTGGAATCTTCCCAGACCAGGGATCGAACCCGTGTCCCCTGCACTGGCAGGCAGATTCTTATCCGCTGGACCGCCAAGGAAGTCCAGCTCTTACAGGCTTAGTCAAATTATTTAACGTATGCTCTAATTTCCTTGTGTAAAATGGGGGTTTAACAGTAATTTCATAAGATTTTTCTGAGGATTAAGTGAGTTGTGACACAGAAAGAGTTTTAATGTGTAGTATATGGTAAGCACTTGATGATACTTACTGCTATTAACATAAAATCATATGTCTTTGAGCACTTGTGTGAGTACATCACTAAGATAAATTCCTATGAGTGGAATTACTGGTATTTGACATTTATATTTTTATAGCTATCCATCTTAATTGGGTTCCTTTAGAAGCAGACCCTACGACCGAGATCTAAATACAATACCCCACTTTGATGGTGAAGAAAAATCCAAAAGGAGTGGGAAAATGAAACAGGAAGAAAAGGTAGTTAATAAAACATACCTGGAGCTCAGAGCTGCTGAGGAAATGCAGAAGCAGTATTGACACAAGCTTCAGAGTTATCTTATGGGAACTGGGTGCTTGGAGCACTAACTCTTGTCTTGCCCAGTCCATCACTGTCTGAGGGCCCTTGTATAACCCCTCGAGCAGTAGCTTCTAAAAGCAGAGTGGTGGGAAGGCTCTGCCTTGGTTCTGCCAATAATGAGATTGCGTGGAGATAATTTTGAAAGAGTAACAAAACTTGACTAAAAATAATTCTGATTTTTATCATCATAATGTGCTGGGAATTCTCTGCTGCTGCTGCTGCTGCTGCTGCTGCTGCTGCTAAGTCACATCAGTCATGTCCAACTCTGTGCGACCCCATAGACGGCAGCCCACCAGGCTCCCCCGTCCCTGGGACTCTCCAGGCAAGAACACTGGAGTGGGTTGCCATTTCCTTCTCCAATGCATGAAAGTGAAAAGTGAAAGTGAAGTCGCTCAGTCATGTCTGACTCTTCACGACCCCATGGACTGTAGCCTACCAGGCTCCTCCATCCATGGGATTTTCCAGGCAAGAGTACTGAAGTGGGGTGCCATTCTACAACCTTAGTTATAAATAACTCCTCCCCTCAGGGGGACCCCTCACCTTGCTTCCCTGTATTCTGCTCCCTGGGAGGTATTAATTCCTCAACACTACTGGCCTATTTCATAGGAACGTAAAGTGAGTTTTATTGGCCAGTGAGAGAAAGAAATGCAGGTGCTGGCAGTTGGAGCCCTAACCAGTATGAACCGAAGGGCAGGGGAGAGATGAAATGGTCACAATACCAACAGCATCCGCTGCAGTCAAACCTGCCCCACTCTGACCATCTACACAAGTTCATGACCATTTGTAGTGCTTGAAGTTTTGCCCAGAGCGGTGATAATTTTTCCTCACTACTGTCTTTCCTGACCACCCCTTAGTAGAACTGTGCTACATAAGCGGTCTATTTTCAGCTCACGTGATTTACTGAGCCAACCTCCCCATGACTCAGACCTGGGTTTTATTGTCCTCTGACAACTGGTTTATAAGAACTCTCTGTGAAGTCATAGGTGTGACCTGAGAGAGAGACATTCATTTAACAAGTTAAGAAACATGGAGGACTAGGCTGCCAGCTTATGTGATTTAGTTGTTTCCTCTGCACATGCTCATGCCTGATTGTAAGTGAACTAGTATGACGGGTTATACTAGTCCAACCTGCACCTGTCCAACCCAGTGACTTGGAGGATCTGATGGTAACCATCTCCTGTCAGTCACTTGAGGTTCCATAATCAGCCCAGTTTCTGCTAGGTCCAATAGCAAACCAAGAGCTATTTTCTGAATGTTACTGGCTTTCGTACTGTATCCTGATTAATAGTTGAGCCTTCCATTTCTTTTACTCAGCATACCTATGACACTAATAGCAGCCAGCCAAATCCACTCTCCTTACAATTCCCATTATCCCTTTACCTCTTGTAGTCTAGAAAAATTGTACCAGTCAGTGTGTGCCCTTCATCCCATATCCCAACCAATGTTAGCAGGCAATGATGGCATTTGGAAATCAGGCCAGCAAACGCTGAAATTTAGGGTCATGGAGATGCAGGCAGGGAGCCAACAGCTTCCCATATAATATTACTAAATTATATTCCAGAGAAGGCACTTCATTTTACATTTCCATTAACAAAATGCAAGGCAACTGTTTTTATCCATGGTGACTCGGATGCTTTAGAATCTGCCTGCAATGCAGGAGACCTGGGTTTGATCCCTGGGTCAGGAAGATCCCCTGGAGAAGGGAATGGCTACCCACTCCAGTATTCTTGCCTGGAGAAACCTATGAGCAGAGGAGCCTGTGGGCTATAGTCCAGGGGGTTACAAAGAGTCAGACACAACTAGGTGACTAACACACACCTTTTCAAAGTATTATCAAATATCAAAGCCTAATCTGATAGGCTTTTTAAAACAGTTTTATTTAAAAATTTTTTTAAAGTTTTTAAATTTTGAAATAGTTTTCTTCCCTTTTTTATTAAACTTTTTGTTTTATATTGTAGTAGAGTTGATTAACAATGTGGTGTTAGTTTCAGGTTTATAGCTAAATGATTCACTTATACATATATATGTATCTATTCTTTTTTTGAGTTTGAGCACACTCCAGGAGATGGTAAAGGACAGGGAAGCCTGGAGTGCTGTAATCCATGGGGCTGCAAATAGCTGGACACGACTTAGCAACTGAATAGCAAACTCTTTTTCCATTTAGGATGTTAGGTAATATTGAGCAGAGTTCCCTGTGCAATATAGCAGGTCTTTGTTGGTTATCTATTTTAAATATAACAATGTGTACATGTGAGTCCCAAACTCCCTACCTATTTATTCCCTGTAAGCCTTCCTTCTGTCTGTAAATCTGTTTCTGTTTTGTAAATGATTTCACTTGCATCATTTTTTTAGATTCCATTTATAAGCAATATCATATGATATTTCTCTTTCTCTGACTTACGTCACTCAGTTTGACAATCTCTAGGTCTATCCATATTGCTGCAAAGGGCATTATTTCATTCTTTGTAATGGGTGAGTAATATTCCATTGTACGTACACACCACATCTTCTTCATCCATTCATTTGTCAACAGACATTTAGGTTATTTCCATGTTCTGGCTATTGTAAATAGTGCTACAAATAACACTGGAGTGCATCTATCCTTTCAGACCTGGTTTTTCTCTAGGTATATGCCCGAGAGTTGGATTGCAGAGTCACATGGTAGCTCTATTTTCAGTTTTTTAAGGAACCTCCAATACTTCATTGTTTTATGTGCATTTCTTTCTTGTGAAGTTACATGTTTTCACGCATATGAAAACCATTGATATGTCTTTCACTATGAAAAAATCCACTGGCGATCCCTTTTTACATACTTTGTCATTTTTTCTTTCTTGATCTTTTTTCTAATGATTTATCAAAATTCTCTCTATACTAAGGAAATTAGCCTCTGTCAAACAGCTAGTAAATTCTTTCGCGTTTTTTTATTTCTACTTTTTTGTTATTTATAGTATTTTTTGTTTTCCTGAAAAAGTTTTTATATAGCTGTGTGTTTTAATCTTTTCTTTAATGCTTCTAGCTTCTTGCTTATAAAGATGTCCCTGTAACTAAAATTATAAAACAACTCTCCTCTGTTATTCTCTACTTATTTTAATTGTTGTATTTTAATTATTTATGTTCTTATCTCCTTTGCTAGACTTAAACATCCTGAAAAGCACATTTCTAGGACATAGAAAACATTAACAATGACTTTCTCCTTTCCTTCCTATCTTCTTTTCTTTCTATCTTACATATTTTTCTAACCTCAATATCTATCAAAGTACCTGGTGTATAGTAAGTGCTCAATCAATTCTTTTCTAAATTTATTTTTAATTGGAGGATAACTGCTTTACAATAGTTGCGGGCCTCTGGTACGCAACAGTATGTGAATCAGTCATAAGTATACATGTGTCTCTCTCCCTCGTGAATCTCCCCACCCCTCCACCCCATCCCACCCCTCTGGTTGTCACAGAGCACCAGGTTGAGCTCCCTGTGTTATAGAGCAACCTCCCATTACCTATTTTACATACGGTAATGTATATGTTTCAATGCTACCTTCTCAATTCATCCCACCCTCTCCTTCTTCACTGTGTCCAAAGTCTGTTCTCTACATCTGCGTCTCTATTCCTACCCTGTGAATAGGTTCATCAGTACCATTTTTCTAGATTCCATATATACATGTTAATATATGAAATCTGTTTTTCTCTTTCTGACTTACTTCCCTCTGTGTAACAGGCTCTAGGTTCAACCGTCTCATAGAACTGAGTCAACGCATTCTTTTTTATGGCTAAGTGATATTTCATTGTATATATGTACCCCAACTTCTTCATCCATTCATCTGTCGATGGACATCTAGGTTGCTTCCATGTCCTAGCTATTGTAAATAGTGCTGCAATGAATATAAGACTTTTTCAGCTACGGTTTTCTTAGAGTATATGCCCAGTAGTGGAACTGATGGGTCATATGGTAGTTTTATTCCTAGTTTTCAGAATGAGAGAAAATAATTGCATATTAAAAAAAGGATTTGTCTCCAAAAGGTACAAGCGACCCATTCATGCAGCTCAATTCAAGAAAAACAACCTCTTTCTGAGATTCAGCTCCTCTAACTTTTTCATACTAGAGAATGAAAATAAAAATGCACTTTGGACCCTGAAATGCCTTGCAGTGTGAAGATTTTCTGTAGCTACAATAACAACAAAAGCCATGACTGTCACCCTATTGTTACAAATTTCTGAACAGCCTATTGGTTAGCAGAGTGACATTAGGTCATTACAGGTGACCTAACATTCAATGACCATAAATGTCCTTGACAATAAAAGTGCTGTCTTGTGACTCTAATCTAATCCAACTTGCTAATCACAGAAAACACCTGGTACTTTTCTAGGTCATTGATTAATGGGGAAATACATGGTTTACAATTAATGTGAACTCTTACAGTTCTTCAGAATCTGTTTATTTTATGAGAAGCCTGCTCTGTATGCTGTTTGCTTTTATTGTTGTGCAGACATAAGATAAGGGACTACCCTGGCGGCTCAGATGGTAAAGAATCTGCCTGCAAAGCAGGCAACCTAGGTTGGATCTCTGGGTTAGGAAGATTCTCTGGAGAAGGAATAACAACTCACTCTAGTATTCCTGCCTGGAGAATCCCATGGACAGAGGAGCCTGGTGGGCTACAGTCCATGGGGTCACCCACTGCAAACAGTAGGACACATCTGAGTAACTAACATTTTCACTTTCAGACGTAACATAACACAAAAAAGCACATCTTTAAATGACCTTTTCAAATTGAGAAAATGCAACTTGGGAGCAATTTTTGGAAATGCATGTCATGTGCTCAATGCAACTCCCTCCTTCCTTCTCTTGGTTTTCATCAATTTTATGGATACAAAAGGAAAGGGAGAAATCAGACTAAGCTAAACTGACTGTACATATTAAAAGCATTTGTACAACCTTTAGCTCAGTTCTTTAAGAGCTAAGTATTATTATACCTATTTTTAAATTGAAGAAACAGAGATTTGGAGAGATTTAAAAATTTATAAAATAGCAACTTACAAAACCATTATACAAAATTTGAGCTCCAGAACCATATGACCACAGAGCTCATACTTCCCCACTCCAACAGGCAGCATGTGTAAGAATAATTTAAGACAATTAAAAAAAATAATAATCCTTGAGGCCCACTTTAAGAGATTCTAATTTTAAAATTCTGTGGAAGAATCTAGACATCAGCAAGTTTTAAAAGTTCCCCAGGAGATGCTAATGTGCAATCTGGTCTGGACCAGAGCACTATTCCGCTTTCACTTTCATAAATATCCCAGACATTTATACAGTGGTTTTACAGTTCTCAAAGTTTGTTTGTTTTAATCCGTAGTTCATTTCATCATTAAACCAACTCAGTTAGGGATTATCATGCCCATGGACTAGGAGAAAAGATGCAAAAAATTTTAATGTTAATATTATAATCAGCAACAGAAATCCAATAAAATTTGAAGAGGGTCACCCTAATGTTTTCCTCTTACTTAGAATCTCCTTATCTTGGGACTTCCCTGGAGGTTCGGTCATTAAGACTTCATGCTTCCAGTGCAGAGGGTGCAGGTTCAATCCCTCATTAGGGAACTAAGGCCCCACGTGTCTATATGCCACATGGTGTGGGGGGAAAATGGAGAGTCTCTTAATCTTGCTCCCCTTTGTTTCCTTCCTTCCTTTCCCTCCTCCAACAGTCTAGTCCTCAGCCCAGGACTCCAAGAGCTATTAATACTTGGGTACTTTTTGAAGCTGACAGCTCTGTGTGCATGGGAGGGAGTGGTCTCTGTGGAGGACAGTGATTTATTACCGAAGCAACATAGGTTAGTAGTAAAAAGAGTTGAGGGTAGAAGTCTGACATCTTAAGAAAGTGATTTTATTTATTTGAAGCTCAGGCTCAACAACGAAATAGGGAAAATAATAGTAATTATTTAGAACAAAAATAAGATAGGGCTTCCTGGGTGGCCCAGTGGTAAAGAATCCACCGGCCAATGCAGTTGTGGATTTGACCTGTGGGCCAGGAAGATCATTTAGAGAAGGAGATGGAAACCTGCTCCAGTAAGTCTTACCTGGGAAATCCAATGGACAGAAAAGCCTGGAGGGGGTGGCTACAGTCCATGGGGTCGCAAAACGAGTCAGCCACAACTTAGCAACTAAATAGCAACACAAAATAAGATAATTATATAAAAGGGATTTGTAGAGTGAAAGGAATAACTCTTATTCTTCATTACCATTTTATTTGTCATGATTGACTGGTTTTGAAGCGTTGTATTAGTGTCCCAGTGTTACTATAAGAAATTATTACAATCTTGGTAATTCGACTGCAGAAAATTCTTCTCTCTCAGTTCTGGAGACTAGAAGTCTGAAATTAAGGTGTCAGCGGGGCCAACTCCTCTCTGAAGGATCTAGGAAAGAATCCTCTCTCAGCTAGCTGCTAGTGGCTGTTGACCTTGCTTGATGTTCTCCGGCTTGTAGCCACATTACCTCAGCCTCCGCTGTGTCTTCCCATCACCATCTCCTCTGTGTCTGTCTCAAATATCCCTCTCCTCTCCTGTCACTGGATTTAGGACCCACACTGATAAAACACGATAATCTCTTCATCTCAAAATCCTTAACTTAATGATAAATGCAGATAACCTTTTCCTAGACAAGGTAGCATATACAGGTTTCAGGAATTAGGACCCGGACATATTTTGAGGGCAGAGGGGCACCATCCAAATCACTTTTAAACCAGATATTAAAAGTACTTCAGTTGCCTTTAACTCAATATGTCACCCTCTGATTCATTAACTGTCATTACCAATATGTGAATTCCAGATTCTTTTCATGGTATATTAATTCCACAAGTCAGCCCTGCCTCATTTCCCAAATAACTACACAGAGCTTTCTGTTGTTTCCCAGATAGCCTCACATTTTGCTATCTCTGTGCCTTTCCATGTGCCATTTCTGCTGCATATCTTCCATTTCTGGACTTCATCACTTTTTTTCATCTTCTTTTGTTAAATCTGTTTTTTTTAAATTCTTTTTTAAGAGTTTATTTATAAATGGAGGGTAATTACTTTACAATATTGTTCTGATTTCTGGCACTTAACCTGTCAGCCACAGGTACACATATATCCCCTCCCTCTCGAACCTCCCTCCCACCCTAACCAGCCCCTAGGTGGTCATCAAAGAAGACTTCTCCTCTTTCCAAAGCCGCTAGATTCTCGGCTTCCTACTTTTGATTCTAGCACATACTGCAGGCTGACCTTTGCTGTTGTAGTTGAGCACTTATTGGCTTTCCCACTAGACAGAGCTTCAGTTTTATTACATCCTTGGGGTACAGATGGTGACTCATTCATCTTTGTACTACCCCCGCATGAAGCCCAGAAGCAGGCGCCTGGTAGGTCCTCTACAGAGCTTGGTGACCACAGGGCATGACTGACAGCACTTCTCCTAGGTTCCCCCAGTCCAGCCCCTACGGAGCAGCTGCAATGAAAGCCCTGATGTCTCATTCTCTTTTCAGTGGTACAAATTCTGCTGACACATTTGCTTATTCTCTATATTTGGACATTTAAAAATTATTATTTAGAAAGGTTGACTTGTGGGCCTTCTTTTTTCTCACTTGGTAGTTTATTTTGTGGTGATTAACTTCTATCTATTCTAGGGTTTTCTTCTATGGAAGTATTTTTGTCTGATGAAAAGTCTATATATAGCTTTACTATTAGTGATGACTGATATCTTACATCATGCTACTTTAGTAAACGCTTTGCACGATGAAGGGGAAAGCCCGTATAGACTGTGTGAGTCTTGCTTCTCTCCTCAGTTCTTAACCCTGTGCTTTGATTTAGGTTTTGTCTTTTTGAAGTTCAACTTATTTGTTTTTCTGTTTACTTTCCCTCATTCTTTCAGGGGCTGTTTTCTTTCCCTCATTCCTTCATCCCTCCCTTTTCAGTCTTAGATTCATACTTCAAAATTAAGCTTGGGAAAAAATAAACAGAAGATTGAATGTTATCCATGCTGTATGCTGTGGGTGCATGCTTCCCTGCAGATTTCTTAAAAGATTTTTTAAATGAATACTTCTCAGATCCTCCTAGACAGAATAGCCATAATCACTTAAGTACTAGACTGGAAATCCTAAATCCTTTGAAAGAAAGAAACTGTTGTCCATCTTTATAACCTAGATGCCAATACAGTGTCTGGCACATAATAAAACGTCAAAGAAAGTTTGATAAATCAATGAATGTGAGTGCCTGTCTTGGGAACTGGCCAAACATCAGAAGACAATGGATGCTTCTGATTTCACCTCCCTACTAAAATACCCACTCAATTTTGTGATGGTATTTAATTGAAATCATCTGTCCTTTTTTCAACAAGATATCTGGAGCAGCCCAAGCAAATGCTTAGTTGAAACCAATGCATTTCACAATTCTTGTTTTGCGTGAAATGCTTCCATGTAATAGCAATACTGATGATCCACGCATTTTCTTAAGCTCTCCCAACCCTACTTTGGGAATTTGAAGTCTGTTTAGGTCTATGGGGATACGAGTAACAGAATAGGCTACCTACCACACCGTAAAAGCAGTCCTCGAAAGTCATCATCTGCCAGCGTCCCAAGTTTCAGTTCCAGTACTTAAGCCTCTAAAGCCCAGAGTGAGATGTCCAGGTATTGCCCAGGAGATTGTAGGGCCTTTTCTCTCAGTTTTGTTTTGTAACTCTTTTCCCAGACCCTCGACATCAGTCTCATCACATGTCAGTGCTTTTCTCAAGAGGAATCCGTTTGAGTCTCACCAAACTATTAATTCCTAGTATATACCCTTACACTCTGTCTTAGCTCGCCTCCCCATTTCCTCCCATTAGTCTAACATATATACTTCCAATAGTCAAATATCAACACAGTCAAGTTCAGAACATCACCACATTATCTCTTGGGCTTGGAGAAGTTTAAGATAAGTGGATTCATGCATTTATGATCACTTCCCAGTACAAACTTGACATTCTTTATAGAGTATACACAGTTTCGTAAGGCAGTGGTCCACTGTAGAAGGCTGTGCTTCCATCTCTCACTTCTTCTTTACGGCCTGAAAATTGAAATACAGAGCTGAAAGACAATTATCATGTTAATGTATGCACCAGACTGAATGCATTACATTTCCTGTCTCACTTTAGACAGGAAACAAATAGGATCTTAAATGCTTAGCACATTGTGTTCACACTCTCTTTCCTCCCTCAGTTCATCACTTATCTACAATTATAATATAAAATTATCAACAAAAAGATATAAAAGGCATATTCAAACAGTCTCTGATAATTCAATCCACATTTCCCATCACTCAGGGCTGTCATTTAGAATAATTGGCTCCCAGTAAACGCGGCTGACACAAAGAATGGGAATGCAAAGCAGCCATTCTTCAAGGTCAAGCTTGTTGTATACATAGCAGAGAACAATGCCATTCCCCCTCTAATCCAGCAACTTGTTTGCCCACAGAGAAGGAAATATTTACTGTCCATGACAGGAGCTTGGGATTTGGCAGTGATCTAGCAGAGAAATAGAGACAGAAGTCTGTAGAATAAGAAATACAATTAAAGTTAGCATGTTAAAGAAACATGCTAAAGAAAATTAAGGAGAAAATTGGTAGCTTTAGGGGTCTTTTTTAAAAATTAATTAATTTATTTTTTAAAAATATAAATGTATTTATTTTAATTGGAGGTTAATTAGTTTACAATATTGTATTGGTTTTTGCCATACATCAACATGAATCCGCCACAGGTATACAAGTGTTCCCCATCCTGACCCCGCCTCCCTCCTCCCTCTCCGTACCATATATATGGAATTTAGAAAGATGTTAACGATAACCTAGTATGCAAAACAGCAAAAGAGACACAGATGTATAGGGGTCTTTTTGAAACCTCCATGGGTAAGGCTGCAGTCACTGAGACGTGTTCTCAAAGTCCTTACTTCTCAAAGACCACTCCGGGTATACTCAAAATTCCTGTCATCACAGTTATGGTATCTAGAAAGTCTGCTGAAATGTTAGAAAGAGTCTAATAATGAATCACTAAAAGACATAGTACAACACAGTCCCCAAATATCTGGTGGGAACTTTATGTATTTTCTCTCCTTGGTTGTTTTTTCACCTTTGCCTTCTCTTTTCTTGCCTTTTCATTTTCGTCTCTTAGTGGTTAGGTTTTCAGCATTTTTTTTTTTACGACAGTTATTGTAATAACCCTGTATAATGCTGTTTCTACTGTAGTCCAACTAATCCTTCACACTATTGCTAGTATAAACCCAGATCTCACTATGTTCATTTCCTGCCTAAAGTTTGCAAAGAGGTCCCCATTGCCTGCAGGGTAATTTCCAGGCAGGAGCACAAAATCCCTTCATAATCTGGCCTGTGCCCATCACCTTTGCTTTAAGTACAGTTCTCCAGGTCTCTGCCCATGTGATTAGCCTGGGAAACTCTTCTGAGGCTCAGCCTAGGTGCCATTTCCTTTAGGAAACCTCCAATTCCTGGAGTGAGTTATATGCACTGTATGTTACTATAGCAACTGGTTCCCTCCCTTTATTGCAACTAGTCACATTGCATCCCAACTGTAGGTATACTTATCTTTATCCCTCATTAAACAGTAAACACATGAAGGCAAGGACTGTATTCCCAGCATTGGGCAGCACATGTTAGTTACAGAGCAGGTGTTTAACAAATATTCCTTGAATGAATTCACATGCTCTTACTGGGCCAAATTCTTCCTAGTGAATTTTCACATATTTCATATTTTTTACCTTTTCCAGTAACAAATTTACCCTGTCCTTTTATACAGGATTGGTCTACCTTGAAGCATTCATCAAATGTCAGGCTGAGGTATAGGAGAACATTATTACTTCTGACATTTCAAGGAGAGAGAGTAAGCTTGGATGGAAAGTGAATGAAGAAAAGGGAGATAAGAGACAGAAAAAAAGAGAGCTCTTAAGACTTCGCTCTGATGTAACAGCATAGTTCTCTCCTTATTTGAAATCCCAGAGGAAAAAAAAGAAACATGAGATGGTATTATTATATAGTGTTAACTCTATAATATGTTCACTATTCTACATGCCTCCATGCATTCCATCCTCAAAAACACTCAAGAAGATCAGTATTATCACTATCCTCATTTGATAGATAAAGGAACAGAGGCACAGAGAAATAATTTGTCTAAGGCATATAGCTAGTAAATGGCATATAAGTCTGACTCTTTGCAGCCCCAGGGACTCCAGCCTGCCAGGCTCCTCTGTCCATGGGGTTTTCCAGGCAAAAATACTGGAGTGGTTTGCCATTTTCTCTTCCAAGGGATCTTCAGGACCCAGGTATCAAACCCATATCTTTTGCATTTCCTGCTCTGGCAAGCAGGTTGTTTACCACTAGCCCCACCTGGGAAGCCCAGTAAATGGCACAGTGATGATTATAAACCCAGGCAGTCTGAAGCCAAGACACTGTACTCATAACCACTATACTAGGTTCTTTTTGCATGATGCAGTTCATAAGCAGAGAGGAAAATATCTGAGCAAGCTATAGCAGTTGCACAAATTCCAGTGGCAAACTAGCCATCAGGAGAGGCTTCACCAGGGAGGTGAGGAATGACCAAGTCTTAAAAGAGTAGGAATTGACCAAGGTGGGCTGGAAGTATAAAAGTATTTTACAAAGAGAGGATGATAACTGTAAAAGTGAAGAGGATGTGAAGAAGAATCTTCGTCTTGGTATGGAGCCCTATTTACGGCTGTAAATCAAGTGAAAGGGAGAGGAGGGAAATAGGAAGACCAAGCTGGGCAGCAGTGTGGGGTGCCTGAGTCCACACTCAATAGGATTGGCTCACGTTGCCTAGCAGGGATGTGGCAAAGTCTGCTTTGATAAGATCAGAGTAGCCCTCACATGAAGAAGCCTCACCACAAGCCTCACCTAAGCACTTCCCAGAGTTTGAAATGCTTGCTGCTGCTGCTAAGTCGCTTCAGTCGTGTCCGACTCTGTGCAATCCCATAGACATCAGCCCACCAGGCTCCGCCGTCCCTGGGATTCTCCAGGCAAGTACGCTGGAGTGGGTTGCCATTTCCTTCTCCAGTGCATGAAAGTGAAAAGTGAAAGTGAAGTCGTTCAGTGGTGTCCGACTCTCAGCGACTCCATGGACTGCAGCCCACCAGGCTCCTCCATCCATGGGATTTTCCAGGCAAGAGTACTGGAGTGGGGTGCCATTGCCTTCTCCATGAGATGCTTTGGAAACACTAAATATACACTATTAGGTAGGGTAAGATATGTGCATACACAGCTTTCCCATTGCCCCCTTTTTATATCAGTGAGGACATGGGGATCCATATAGGTTAAATGGCATAACTAAGATTGTAAAACTCCTTAGCAGCAAGTAAGCAGTAAGACTAGAAACTAGGAGATACAGTATCTTTATTTGAAGAGCTGATCATCTTTCAGGAAGATAAAAACAAAATACATAAACACACTGATATAAAAAAACACAAACAGAAGTTATACCATTTAAAATCTAAGTGTTGAAGAGCTGACTGAGTAAAGACAGGAACTAGGACTTCTGGACATCTTCTTGGGCCAAGTTAGTTTTTAAGCAGGTTTTGGTGAGGTGATGGACTTTGACTGGAGGCATAGAAGGACTGGGAGAATGAGTTTCTGGATGGGGGAATGTCTTACAGTACTATGCCGTGTATACACCCATTTGGTGGGTTTTATGGACAGGCAGGTTTAATATGGAGGAGACATGAGACAGACACATGGGAGTCATACAGAAGGTCAAGAAGGTAGATTTATCAGCTATGGAATAGACAAGTTCAATTATCTGAGTTCATAGGTCCTCTGGTAGTCACGTATGGATGTGATAGTTGGACCGTAAAGAAGGCTGAAAGTTGAAGAATTGATGCTTTTGAACCGTGGTGTTGGAGAAGACTCTTGAGAGTCCCTTGGACTGCAAAGAGATCAAACCAGTCAATCCTAAAGGAAATCAATCCTGAATATTCATTGGAAGGACTGATGCTGAAGCTGAAGTTCCAATATTGCAGCCCCCTGATGTGAAGAGTTGACTCATTAGAAATGTCCCTGATGATGGGAAAGATTGAAGGCAGGAGGAGAAGGGGACAACAGAGGATGAGATGCTTGGATGGCATCACTGACTCAATAGACATGAGTCTGAGCAAGCTCCAGGACTTGGTGAAGGAAGCCTGGCATGCTGCAGTCCATGAGGTCACACAGAGCTGGACATGACTAAGTGACTGAACAACAGCAGCAACGTGTTCTCATCTATAAAATGAGGTTTAAGGTTCTTGACACATATAATTTATAGAGTCATTTTGTGACAATGGGTCCCTTGGTCTCCTTTTTTTTTTTTAACTATTCATTGAATAAATACATGAATAAATAAGCGGGTTAATTTCAGGTGAGATTTTTTTTTTCAAGTCCATCTAGAAGGAAGGGAAATGTGGCACTCACCAGTGGATTTAAGCATGATCTGGTAAAAGATAATTCACTGTCCATGATCGCCTCTTGTGTACCTTCCCTAGCAGGAGAAAGGAAAAGAGAAAGAGTTCCCAAGAGACATGAGGGATGAGGACTCTGTGATGAATCAAACAGAAAAAGGAAAAGGTGTTCCACAGTCTTTGGGCACCCCTTAATCTTCTGAGAATCACCAGCTCCATGGATAGAAAAGCAATTTGATCCTTATATTCTATAGTAGAAGCACCTAGAGTTTTACTTCTATTCTAACTACATGGAAAGAAATCCTGAATCCATGTTTGGAATTTCAAGTAAAAGTGAGATGCTTTCTAGGTTTGGCTCTGAAACACCTAAATATTGCTCCTGTTTATTCTCTACCTTCAAGGAGGATCTGGAAGGCTCCAATCCTATAGGCACCCTGATAACTTACCAGAAAACTTGGAAAATATATTTTACAGTATGAAATAGGACATAATTTCATCTAGTTTAAGGATTCTACGACTTTACACTTTTAAGACCTAGTAAAATTTCATAGAGCAAAACAAAATAGAAACAAAAATGTAGAATTGGCCTAGCAGGCCGTATTAGTTTGCCAGGGCTACTCTAACAAATTACCACAAACTAGGAGGCTTAAATAACAAGAATTTATTGTCTCTTAGTTCTGGAAGCTAAAAGTCTGAGATCAAGATGTCAGCACACTGTGTTCCTTACGAGGTTTGTGAGACAGAATCTGTCCCATGTTTGTCTCTTAGCTTCTGGTGGTTTGATGGCAATCTTTGGCATTCACTGGCTTAGAGACGGCATTCTCTTGTCTCTTCACCTCTTCTTCCCTTTGTATGTGTCTGTCTCTGTGTCCAAAATTCCCCCCTTTATAAGGATGCTGTCATATAAACACCACTCCTCCCCATGCTTTCATTTTAGCCCCATCATCTGCAAAGTTGTTGTTGTTCAGTCACTAAGTTGTTTCTGACTCTTTGCGACCCCACGTAGTACAGCATGCCAGGCTTCCTTGTCCTCCACTATCTCCCAGAATCTGCCCAAACTCATGTCCATTGAGTCAATGATGCCATCCAACCATCTCATGCTCTGTCATCCTCTTCTCTTCCTGACTTCAATCTTTCTCAGCATCAGGGTCTTTCCCAATGAGTCAGCTCTTCACATCAGGTGACCAAAGTACTGGAGCTTCAGCTTCAGCATCAGTCCTTCCAACGAGTATTCAGTATTGATCTGCAAAGTCTCTGTTGCCAAATAAGATCCTGTTCACAGGTGCTGGGGATTAGGGCTTCAACATCTTTTGGAGGGACCAAATTCAACTGATAATAATAGCCAATTCGTAATTTAGTTAAGTAAGGATATTCAGAAAAAAAAACCCCTGAAGTCTGTTATCATCACTCTTTCAGAATGAAGATAATTTAACACCAAAATTTTTAGGAATCTTATTAACTCACTGCAAAGGGCAGCCTTTCCCAGAAAGAGTAGCTGCAACCTTACATCAACCAACAAGAGTACATGGACTGTGTGGCTCCTACTTCCTATTGTTCCCTGGGTTGTTGGGGACTTTGACACAGATGGGCAGGGATCTGTGGAAAGGGTTTCTTTGGTTCATTTTGTTGAGTACAACTGCTTGACTACCACTGAGACCTGCTTTGCAACCACCTCAAACTGAGCTTTGAAACTACAGTTCTTACATGCAAATGAAACAAATTCTCAAGTGGTACACTGTTCACACTTCACCTGAGATGATGTGAGACCTGGTTGGTTTCCTGTTGGTATTTTCTTCCTCAAATATGCTATGGGCTGTTTCTGTGAAACAGAAAATTTGTTTTTGTAAACTCTCACTGCCCCTGCAGAGTTCTAACACATCTTTGTAGCATCTGAAATCCAAATTACAGCTTTGCATCTCCTTGCTTGGTTTAACAAAATGATGTCCATCACCCCTTTCATTAGATGTTGAATGAACAACTTTGAAGTTTTATAGGAGAACTAACCAGTATTCGAAGGCAATGATTGATCATAAGCAACCACTTGAATTCTGAGACCCCTCCCCCTTTCTCTTATTTGCAAGCTTGCTGGAACCTACAGAATACTAACCACATTAACTGTGGATTGTTAGAGTTGATATTCATAACCAGTAATTGACCTGCTCAGAAACCCTATGCATAAACAGAGGGTAGACTGTAGACTATAAAGTAGTTTTAAGAAACAAGAAAAGGATGGGTAAAGATCATGGCTTACTCTTTTATATATATATAATTTCTCCTATTTGTCATTTCTTTTTCAGAATTCTATCCCTTCACTCTTAGTGTTGTGCAAAATTCAGAGTTGAAATATGAAGAGAAAATCTTTAAAGAAAGAAAAAAATAAAGAAATGTTAAGAGAGTCACACTGCAGGTGAAAAGATTGGACTAGGTGGTTTGACCTCATCTCTGTCACTTTTTAGTTGCTTAATTGAAGTCACAATATTTACTCTCCTTAAGTCTCAGTTTCATCATTTATAAAATGAAATTAATAACATCTACTGAAGACTTGTAAAGATTAAAGTATCTCTGGTAAGGAGGGTAGTGGGGTACAGAGAGGGCTTTCAAGAAGCAGACAGTAAATTTATTAATAATACACTTTTGCCTAAAGATGAAGCTTGACCCAAATACCACAGAAATTGTGGTTCATGATTGCACTCCAAAAAAAATCAAATTTCTTTCTGAGTTGAGCAATTATGGAACACATTTTTTGAAAGAAATGATGTTTGCCTTCAACAAGAGTAAAAACTAACCAAATATTCTTCATATCAAACAAACAGAAGGATACTGCAACATGTCAAGTTATTCAAGGTCACCTAAGAGACTGGGAGTTGAATGTAATTTTCTGGCAGACTTGTAGGCTCAAAATGCTATTTCGTATTTAATATGGTTAAACTGGTGATTATCACAAAACTACATAAGAAATAAAATTTATCAGGTCCTTCAAAAGGTTACTTTCCATTCTAACCGGAAGCAAAATGTGCTTCTTGGCATTTGTAATTTCATTTTAGAATAGGGCAAAAGATGTGCTTTGATTTTACTGTTACAAGTGAATTAAAAATTTTTATTTCAAGAATAAAATTGTTGAACTGAATAATATGTTAAATAGGATTTGGAGAATGTAGAAGATGTGATTAAAATTCAGGGGAGCTACCCACAAATTCACTCTCTGGGTTGCCTTTCTTCCTAGCACTAAATGCACTTCTGACTGGAACATTTGGAGGATTTCACCTTGCCAGCAGTTTTCAAAGGCATTTTTCCTGACTTATTTGAACAAGTTGTATAACAAAAGCTCATCCTTCATAGAAAAGTCCTGATTCTTCAAGGAAGATTTCTTAGTCATATATAAGGCATCTCACATTCCTCCATGAACACTGACATATGAACTCAGGGACCTGGATTCTATATAATATGATTTCTCTCTATGATCTTGTCGCCTAACTGGGTAAGCCAGATGTTGGTGAAAGACCTGATGAGGTTGCCTCATCAAGAAGTCACAATATTACAGGGAAACCTGTATACGTAGCAGAGTAAAAAGGGCTTCCCAGGTGGCGCAGAGGTAAAGAATCTGCCTGCTAATGTGGGGGATGCGAGAGACCTGGATTGGATCCCTGGGTCAGGAAGTTCCCCTGCATAGGAAATGGCAATCCGCTCCAGTTTTCTTGCCTGGAAAATTCCATGGACAGAAGAACCTGTCAGGCTACAGTCCATGAGATCTCAAACAGTCAGATATGATTGAGCAACTGAGCACAGCAGAGTAAACAAGACCCTCCACTACAATTCCCAGATATCTCTGTTCCAATATCCTTCTCTGCATCATAGTCCTAGAGCTGAAACAAGAGGCAGTGGCCCTAGGAGAAGGCATCAGCCTGATCTAGATTAAATCACAGCACTGCCACTGACTCAGGTGCATGACTTTAGGAAGGCCTGCATGGCTCTGAGCCTCAGGATCCTCCATCGGGGAAACCAATATCTATTTCATGGGGATTATTCTAAAATGAAGTTTGGTAACGTAAGTATAAGGTGCATGGCACATAAAAGTACCTACTCTCATACTACCTGAAGAAGACAATGATCTTGGAGCTAATAAACTAGATTCAATTTGAGCTGTATTGTTTTATCCTTAGTTTAATTCAAAGTTGTACTCAGTAGTCATCAAGAATTAAAAAAAAAAAAAAAGTAGACCTTGTTTTTGCTTTCTAGGAGCCAATCACCTAACCACAGAAAGCACATAGATGAAATATTATTTAATATATATTTTAAGATCTGCTGTGGGTATGATATTAAGTTATCTGAAGGTTCTTGCTTCAGTGAAGGTTGCAATTAGTGGTGGAGGAAGACAGAAGTCAGGGTTATGTTTATCCTTGGAGGGCCTGGTGTAATTTGTATGAGTACACAGAACATTAGAGACGTGTTTATCTTGTTGCAGTTCTTTGCAGTGTACTTCTCGTTTGAGATGAATGGTACTTGATGCTAAGGCTCATTAAATAGATGTCAGCAGGTGACAGCTACCACTTACTAAGCCCTTACTCTGAGCCAGGCAGTGTGCTGAGAACTGTGAATATCTTGTTTAAATCCCAGAACAAACCTGTGAGGTAGAGTTATTATCACCATTCTACAGTTGAGGAAACACAGTCTTAGAGCAGTTCACTGATACGCCTCAAGGCTACAGCTAATAAGTGACAGATTGGGATTGAAGTGCAGATCTGTCTGCTTCCAGGCTTTTTTCCCCTGAACCTCCATGTTCTACTTTCTCAACTCTATGTACTTCACACTAGAGGTCATATAGTTAGTGCTCCAAAATACTTATTCATAGATTGATTATACAGAAATAAGTTGCTGACCTATTCAACATTGCTCAGGCCTATTTTGGATTTGCTTTACCCACTTGTGTGAGATTTCA
The DNA here is from genome assembly GCF_016772045.2 of Ovis aries. Classification (NCBI taxonomy): domain Eukaryota; kingdom Metazoa; phylum Chordata; class Mammalia; order Artiodactyla; family Bovidae; genus Ovis; species Ovis aries. The sequence continues at coordinate 46,607,469 of NC_056054.1, read as the reverse complement.
TAGCAAAGATTTTGTTGATTTGTTGCAATCCCACTTTTAAATGCAACTTCAAATGCTCTTGTCTAAGACTCACAGAACATGGCTCTTTTACTCAGGTCTCCAAATTATATAAAGCATTTGCTAAGCATTGTTAGGACCTTTTGGGATCTCCCCTGATGATCTTACATTGGAATAATTTTGCAATCTTCCCTTCTTTAAGCTATGAGTAAGATTGCAAGAAAGACTATGCTATTTTTATGATTGTTGTTGTTAGAGAAAAAGAATGTTATGCAAGTCTGCAAGCTCTAAAACAAGCAAAATGGATCAAGAACACACTTCCAGCCTTGGAGAGCGTCTGATCTAAAACCACAAATGGATATAACATGGCACTGACTTGCGTTCCTCTAGCAGTCACAGACATCATTCGATGTCAACATATTTTAAAACTGAAAGAGTTTTTTTTTCTTTTTTTAATTTTTTTTTTTTTTATGGCCGCACCACTAGGCATGCAGGATTGAACGTGGATCCCCTGCAGTGAAAGCACGGAGTCCTATAGCCACTGGACTGCCAGGGATGATTCACTTTTGTCAGTTAGAGTGAGAGAGAAAGAAAAAATCTCTACAAAAGGTAGCAATGAAGGAGGGAGGAAAGGAGCAGGACTAGTTAAACTTTAAAATTCATTGAAATGTTTCTGGCTGCTTTATCAATATTTATTAATAACTGTGAGTCTAAGGTTGACATCTCTAGTAACAGGTCAAAGTGTTAGTCGTTCAGTTGTGTCTGACTCTTCTGACCCCATGGACTGTAGCCCACTAGGCTCCACTATCCATGGGATTCTCTAGGCAAGAATACTGCAGTGGGTAGCCATTCCCTTCTCTAAGAGATCTTCCTGACCCAGGGATCAAACCCAGGTCTTCTGCATTGCAGTCAGATTCTTTATCATCTGAACCACCAGGGAAGCCCAGTGAATATGTTTATATCAAATGGGAATACATGAAATGCATAGCAAAATCAAATAGAAATAATTTTGGATTATTATTCCCTCACTCTTTCATTAAATGATTGTTAGTTGAGTGCCTGTGTGATGAATGATAGTCCACACCTGTTAGAAACTCATGGTCTAAGGTCAGAAATAGAAAAAGATGGAGTGGGCTAAGTGGGGTACCACAGTGCCATTGCCAGCTATACAAGAATTCTCGAGTGTCACCTAATCCAACCTGGTAAAAAGTGAGTTGTGGAAGCCCCTCCTGGAGAAGATAAAGGGGAACTTTGCAAGATGAATAGAACTCATTGCCTCAAAGAAGCAGGTTCCAGAGAGGATAGCTTGTATTTGAAGAAAGTAATAGGGCTTGAGTTTGAACTTTGTCTTAAGATGAGTGATTGAAAGATTATGACTAGGAACACAATAAAGCCATTTTCTTTTGTAGCAACATGGAGATCAGGTCAGGGAAGGCCATGTGTGAGAAGGAGAGCTGGCTGTTACAGTAAGAAAAGAGAGGATGGATATTTAAGTGATAAAATTGGTAAAATGGCATAAATGGCTAGGAAATGATGAGATGGACTCTGGCAGATAATTAGATGACAGTGTCATTTAGCAAGGTAATAAGGAGTTTGAAAAGGATGGCACTCAAGGTGAATGGTAACGTGAAATATTTGTGTGACAGTTGTTTTCATGTCTACTTCTTTCAGCTATTTTGTAGAGGTTAGAAGATTGATCAGGGGATCATTTCAAATCTCAAGTCTACAACTTATTGGGTTTCTGATCATAAGAAAACTGTTTATCCTCTATAAGCCTCAGTGTTCTCATTGGTAAGATGATAGTAAGAATGCCCATGTTAAGGGGTTGTCATTGGTAAGGGTTAAAAGAGAAAACGCACACAGAGTGCCTTCAAGAGAGTTAAAGAATAACAATGCCAGTTATCATTACCACTTTTGCCATTGTCCACTGAATGCTCACTGAATTCAGGGTCTACATTTGTTTCCTTCGACTTTGTGCCCCTAAGGGCCTTCCCTCGTGGTCTATATGTAATTTTCCATCAGGAAATAATTGTTGAATTGAGCTGAAATGGTGGATGAAGCCACCAACAAGGGATTAATCTCCAAAACATGCAAACAGTTCATGCAGCTCAATATCAAAATAAGAAAGAAAAAAAAATAACCCAATCAAAAAAATGGGCAGAAGATCTAAACAGACATTTCTTCAAAGAAGACATCCAGATGGCCAGAAAGCACATGAAAAGCTGTTCAACATCACTAATTATTAAAGAAATGCAAATCAAAACTACGATGAGGTGTTACCTCACATAAGTCAGAATCGCCATCATCCAAAAATCTATAAGCAATAAATGCTGAAGTGGGTGTGGAGAAAAGGGACCCCTCCTACACTGTACATGGGAATATAAATTGGTATGGCCGCTATGGAAAACAGTGTGGAGGGTCCTTAAGAAACTAAAAATAGAACTATCATAGGACCCAGCAATCCCACTCCTGGGCATATACCCAGAGAAAACCATAAGGTGAAAAGACGCATGCACCCCAGTGCTCACTACCGCACTATTTACAGCAGCCGGAACACGGAAGCAACTTAAATGTCCAACAACAGAGAAATGGATAAAGAAAATGTGGTACACATATACAGTGGAATATACTCAGCCATAAAAAGAGTGAAATAATCCCCTTTGCTGCAACACAGATGGACCTAGAGATTGTCATATTGAATGAAGTAAGTCAGACAGAAAGACAAATATCATATGATATTGCTTAAATGTGGAATCTTAAAAAAAGATACAAATCTTCAAAAAAAAAAAAAAACACGGTATGAACTTATTTACAAAACAGAAGTAGAGTCATGGATGTAGAGAACAAACTTATGGTTACCAGGGGCTTAGAGGGGAAGGGATAAATTGGGAGATTGGGATTGACATATACACACTGCTATATGTCAAATAGATAACTAATAAGAACCTACTGTATAATACAGGGAACTCTACTCAATACTCTGTGATGGCCTAAAAGGGAAAAGAATCTTAGGAAAAAAGAGAGTGAATATATGTAAGTATAACTGATTGACTCAGCAGTACACCTGAAACTACACAACGTTATAAGTCAACTATACGCCAGTAAAATTATAAAGTAAATTTACAAATAAAGAAAGAAATTTATAAATTTATAAATAAAGAAAAAATAAAGAAACAAACAAAAAAGAAACAGTGGAACATGAAAATACCAAACGAAGCTTCTTAAAGAGATGGAGAAGGATTCCTGATTGCCTGATGTATAGCTATTTAAGGTAAATAAGTCCCACAGTAAAGGCCAAGAGTGACATTGGATATGAAGGACAGGAAAACGGCAATGGTACTACTAATGAAGTAAAATGGAAGGTGGCTCCTAGCAGTAAAGAAAGCAAACTGACCCAAGGGAAAGGACCTCAGCAGGAGTCCTTGCAGACACATGGGGCTTTCAAGAGGAGTTAATGATCTCACATTTTCCTTCTTAGCTCAAGTTTCTACCAAGATATCACATCAGAAATCATTTAACATATTACTTCAGGAAGAAAACCATAGGGGGAAAAAAAAAAACACCCATAGGGCATAAAGCTTATGCAAAGACTTCTCTACTGGCCGAGAATAGAAACCTATTCTGAACGCTGATACATTGTTCAGCTGGCATCATAATTCTTGTTTTATTTTTCTTTCAGTAATTTAATTTTTTCTGAACATGTGCCATGTTAATCTTTATATATAAATAAAAAAATTAAAATAATTGCTTTCGCATCGTCAAACTAAACTTGTCCAGCAGAGGAATAAAATAACTATATTCATTATTAACTGAACACAAATAAAGTATAAATCAACAAGATGGAGCACAACCTTAAGTGGAAATTCTCTTGGTGAACTGGATTTAGATTTTGGGGAGGTTAAGATACAAAAGGGTGATTTAGCATAGATCTAGCTAGAATAGGTCAGCAGCATATAAATTACACTAAGGTGACATGAAAAGAAGGGAAAGGTTCTTTAACACCAGATAAAGTCAGCAGCTCTCAAGCATTGTATCTTCTAAGAAACCTTCCAAGCTCTTGCAGTGCATGGCGACCCCCTCTAACCCGGGGCAGCTGCAAATTGTATGCACGTTGTTCACAGCACAAGGGTGCCAGGGAGAAGCGAGGGAAGGATCCTTAGTGAAGTGAAGAAAGATTTTTTCCTCCTTTGCACAGGTGCATGGACAACTAACAGCCCTGCTATGTCTCATGTTCCACATTGTCTTTCCATTAAAAAAAAAAAAAGTTCCCAAATATACAAGTCAAGGTCTAGTTTCTCATTATAGAATAGCTCACATCTCTTTCCCAGCCTCTCAGATGAATTTAAAAGCCTGGGAGGATGAATGGAATATGAGGATCGATGTAGGTACATTTGCCATTCCTGAGCTTTCCTACCCCTCCCTGTGGTTCTGTCTAGCATCTATTATTCATCCTTTAAATTGTGGATTTTCAGAGGCTTTGAATCTGCCTGAGACGGTAAAAGATCATCTCCTGGTACCTTTCATGCCCACCAGATGTCTCAGGCAATACAATCACGCCTGCTGCTTTTCTCTGCTCCATCAGCAGGCTTGTTGGAGCTGTTCTCTGTCTCACAAAATATTCAGTTTGGAGAAAGGCCAGGGTACTGCTAGCCAGAGTACATGGTATAGCTCTGCTGATTTTCAAAGTGTCAACACCGGCAACTTTGCATGCTTTGATTACCACCAAGAGGAAAGAGAAATGGAGACAGTGTTGCTGCTTCATTGCTTTCCAGGCAGGATTAAACCCCCATGAAAATGTCTTTTCCCATCCTTTTTTTTTTTTTTAAGTTCCTCGGAGAGTTCTAAATAGAATATTATATCCAAACATAATGGAAGAAAGAAAATATTTCTCTGCTCTTATACATACTCATTGGAGAAGGCAATGGCACCCCACTCCAGTACTCTTGCCTGGAAAATCCCATGGACGGAGCAGCCTGGTGGGCTGCAGTCCATGGGGTCGCTAAGAGTCAGACACGACTGAACAACTTTACTTTCACTTTTCACTTTCATGCATTGGAGAAGGAAATGGCAACCCACTCTAGTGTTCTTGCCTAGAGAATCCCAGGGACGGGGGAGCCTGATGGGCTGCCATCTATGGGGTTGCACAGAGTCGGACACTACTGAAGCGACTTAGCAGCAGCAGCGTACATACTCATCTATAGTTTGTGTTTGAATGTGAGTGTTGGCATATTAGGAAACATAGCATAACCACCCAGCTAGAAAATGATGGCTGATGAAAATCAGACAGCTCACATGTAAAACTGATTTTTTAAATCTGCTTTACTTTCTCTAAAGCATCATAGAGAAGGCATCAAGGAGCTGGAAAATTTAAAACAGAGAGAAATTCACTGGAAAATGGGCTTCCCTTGTGGCTCAGCTGGCAAAGAATCCATCTGCAATACAGAAGATCTGGGTTCGAACCCTGGGTTGGGAAGATCCCCTGGAGAAGGGAAAGGCTACCTACTCCAGTATTCAGGCCTGGAGAATTCCATGGACTGTATAGTCCATGGGGTCACAAATGACTGAGCGACTTTCACTTTCACTGGAAAATAAGTATCAAGAGCAATAAACAAATCTCACATAGAGGACCTAGAACTGAACTGAAAGGAAGCCAGCCATAGCTACTTCCCCAGCATAGGAAATATCAGAAAGCATGGATTTAGAAATGTGAGACTCCTCTTCCCCTCGTCTACCCCATCAGCAAAGAAAAACAAAAGATGCTTCTTCAGTTCAGTTCAGTTCAGTTGCTCAGTCATGTCTGACTCTTTGTGACCCCATGAACCACAGCACGCCAGGCATCCCTGTCCATCACCAACTCCCGGAGTTCACTCAAACTCATGTCCATTGAGTCAGTGATGCCATCCAGATATCTCATCCTCAGTCGTCCCCTTCTCCTCCTGCCCCCAATCCCTCCCAGCATCAGAGTCTTTTCCAATGAGTCATCTCTTTGCATGAGGTGGCCAAAGTACTGGAGCTTCATCTTTAGCATCAGTCCTTCCAAAGAACACCCAGGACTGATGTCCTTTAGAATGGACTGGTTGGATCTCCTCTCAAGAGTCTTCTCCAACACCACAGTTCAAAAGCATCAATTCTTCGGCGCTCAGCTTTCTTCACAGTCCAACTCTCACATCCATACATGACCACTGGAAAAACCATAGCCTTGACTAGATGGACGATGCTTCTTGGCAAGGACAAAATATCCATTTGGTTTGAAAGAACTATAATAATTATGACCCACTACATGCGGAATGATCAGCAAAAGGGCTTGGAGGTCAAAGCCAACTATCACCTGAAGCTTTCGCAAATAGACATCTATACCAAGTCATATGTGAAAAACTAGGAAGAAATATATTTAATAATTTTCCACTTTTAGATTGCACTGCTCTGTAGAATTCTAAGGGAAAGGAAGAAAGATCTGAAGTTTTGTTAGGGTTTACATAAATGCCCTTTCCCCATTCCAGGTACTCTTAAGCTCTTAGCACTAGCATTTCAGGGGGCATTTAACACCATGCTGCAAGCCTTCTGTTTGCACCCAGTGGCAAAACTGTATGCTACTTTCCTAAGACTTTTGGGTTCTTCATTATCTGTCCAAAACTATCTCCTTAGTCTCATCTGCAGGACCCTCATTCCCACACCCCTATGCTCCAGCTTTCTCCAGTGTTAAAGCATGCTTCCTCTTCCTTCTCAGTAGTAAGAGGTGTTTAAGAACTTGGATTCTGGGGTTAGACAAACCAGGATCCAAGGGCCAGCTCTCCTATATACCCAGAGTGTGACCTTGTGAAGTCATTTCAGTGATTAATGAATTAATAAATTTAGCAATATTTATTGAGCTTGTAATATGTGCCAGGCTTTGTCTTGCACATTGGGAGTAGAGTTTTTTTTTTTTTTTAAGTGCAAAAATTCTTGCCCTCAAGAGGCATTTATTCTAGTTGGGGGAGACTAGTTGGGAAAAAAATGTGTGATATACATTACGACAAAAAACAAAGCTAGGTTAGGACACAGAGTGCCACAGGCATGGAGAGGAGAGAGGATTGGGTTTTCCACAGGCTGGTCAAGGAAGGCATTTCTGATAGGATGGCACTGAGCAAAAACCTGAATGATGAAGGGAGTGATGCTTGCAGATATCTGGGAGATGGCATTCCAGGCAAAGGGATGAGCAAAGAGCATGCCTGTTGTATTTGGCAAGCAGCCAAGAAGGGGAAAGATGGTGTTGGGTGTTGGATCCAAGAGTGGTAAGAAATTGCATCACAGAAGAGTGAGAGAAAAATTATGTAGGATCTTGAATCTATGCTAAGAATCTTGGGTTTTAACCCAAGTGAGATGGGAATCTGTTGGAAAGTTTGTTCACAATGCTGACATTATCTGATGTGTGTTTTTAAAAGCTCACAGAGAGACTGAGTATGAAGCAACGGCAGAAGCAGAGAGACCAGTTAAAAAGCTTCTGCAGAAGTTTGAGAGAGGGACATGAGTAGCTTTGACTGGAATGGTAGTGGAGGAAGTGATGCTCTCTGGTAGGATGATTCCAGTGTCCTCTTTGGATATTACTCACCACTGTTATCATATCAAACGAAGTTGCTGTTATCATTACATAAGGATCAGTAGCATAAAGTGCTTAGGGTAGTTTGGCATCTAGGAAATGGTTAACAAAAAGACAGTGTTATTTTTACTGTCAGGCTCAGCAGAAATGTCACCTCTTTGAAGTCTCCCTTATCACTTATTTCCACCCACCCTCATCACCAGCACAATCTTTCTCTTCTTGCATTGTGTGTTGTACATACTATTGCAAGAGAATTACTAGAGCATGCACCCTCATATTTTTGCTTTGCTTTCTCAGCTAGAATGCAATTGTGAAGAAGAGGGTTGTTGTTTAGTTGCTAAGTCATGTCTTACTCTTTTGTGACGCTATGGATTGTAACCCACCAGGCTCCTCTGTCCATGGGATTTCCCTGGCAAGAATACTGGAGTGGGTTGCCATTTCCTTCTCTAGGGTAATCATCCCCACCCAGGGATCGAACCCACGTCTCCTGCAGTGCAGGCAGATTCTTTACCACTGAGCCACTAGGGAAGCCTCACCCTCACCTGTACCTCCACTTAACTATTTGGACCAGTCATATCATTTAATGTGTATTATTTAGCCTATATTATTTTGCATACAAAATTATTAAAATTTTTGCATTTATATCTTGATTCCAACTAGATCATAAAGTTTCATCAAACAGGCATTGTATCTTTTATTCTTCATATGTCTCAGAGTACTATGTACATTCATGGGTCAATTATTATTCTGTTTCATTAAAAGAAAAGCTTAGTAAGTAAAGACACAGAATAACAAGAATGATTTGATAGAAAGTGTATGACATTTTTTTGATGTCCTGAGTGAGTGATGTTAGAATATAATTATTATTGCTTCAGAAAAGCACAAGCCAGAGAAATTTTAGAATGCTTTTAGAGTCACAGGGACAATAGCAGGGCATTTCAGCACTCAAGACTCATCATAAAAACTAAGCTGTTTCCTTGTTAAAGGCACTAATAGACAGTCCGACTCTAGAACCAGATAGATTTGGACTCTGGTGTTTTCAAGGAAAATGACATTGAAAAAGTTAGACAAAATGATGAAAGATACATAGAATTAAATGGGATGTCTTTGGACTATCTAGAAGATTTGTAGTCAAAGACAGTAAGAATATAACAAATAGAGATCTCCCTCAAGTTTCTATCAACAGTAACTTAGATATTTGATGGCACTTTTGTAGGTAGTAAGGCATAGAAATATCTCACCTAGCAAATTGTAAGCAAAATTCTAGAAAGAGATATAGCTGCTGCGGGGAGAGGGAGCCAGATCTCTGTAAGGAGACAGAAGCATTAGATATATATAACTTGAATTTGAAGGACACAGGTGATGAGACCATTCCCAGTTGGGGAGTGTATTAGCTTTTTATCACCAGAATCTTAGCAACTTACAACCATACAAATTTATTACCTCACCATTCCTGTGGAGGAACCTGGGTGTGGGTTAGCTGGATCTTCTGCTTAGGGTCTCCTCAGACTGAAATCAAGATGTCATCCAGGGCTGCGATCTCATCTGAGGCTCGAGCAACACTGCTGCCTGGCCTCTTCCAAAGCCAGCAGGAGGGGCCCTCATTGCTTCTGATCTCTCTTTTTTAAATTTTATTTATTTATTTTAATTGGAGGCTAATTACTTTACAATATTGTAGTGGTTTTTGCCATACATTGACATGAATCAGCTATGGGATGGGTGTACATGTGTTCCCCATCCTGAACCCCCCTCCCACCTCCCTCCCCATCCCATCCCTCAGGGTCATCCCAGTGCACCAGCCCTGAGTGCCCTGTCTCATGCATTGAACTTGGACTGGCAATCTATTTCACACATGGTAATATACATTCTTATCTCTTTTAAGGCTCACCTGATTAGATCAGGCCCACTCAGAAAACTTTTTCCCATTTGATTAACTCAAATTCATTACCACTGGAAATGTATTACATCTGGGAAATTCCTTTTGCCATATAACACAGCACTCACAGACGTGATGGACCATCTTATTCACAAAGTTCTACCTACACTCAAGGAGAGAGGATTATACAAGTCACAAATACCAGAGGTTGGGCAAAAATCTTGGAGGTTATTTCAGAAGATTGTTTACCTACAAGAGTAGGGACCAAAGGAAATAGGGCTCATCGTGTCCCAAAGGCATTGCTGATAAAGGTCCAATCATGTCTGGTTAGTAATTTTTGTTTTGCATGTTTGTGTGTGTTTAACTGGCATATAATTGTGTTACCATACTGTGTTAATTTCTGCTGTACAGTGAAATGAATCAGTCATTAATATACATAAATTCCCTCCCTTGTGAATCTCCTCCCCCTGCCTCATCCCACCCCTCTAGGTCATCACAGAGCAATGAGCTCAGCTTCCTGTGCTTTATAGCAGGTTCCCACCATCTACTGTACACGTAGCAGTTCTGAGTTTTAAGAAACCTTCACATGCTAGGCAACTCCAAGAATTACTTAGAAAAATAACATCTAAATTATATGGAATGATGTAATAGTGCCTTTATCTTTCAATGATGGTATAATTTAGTATTATGCATAAAAAATCAAAATATAAAAATCAGTGTTAAAATATTTGCATTTAACAATCTGTGCTTATTTTGAATTTTAATTATTTGTGTTATTTATAAAAATTAGGCTTATTAGAATAACAAGCCAACTTTGCAGTTTCGAGTTAAAATAAGTATTGAGTCATTGCTTTAGACCTGTAATTTCAGTTTGAAATCTTACTTGGAACATTTAGGAGAGTTTAATGTTCACCAGATCTGTAAATTTAATTTATTTGATTTCTAAGAATTACTTAAGTTCTTAGGAAGTGTGTTAAGTCATGTGATTAAGGTACTTAAAAAAGGAAATAAAAATATATGACATTAATAAATGTGGCTAAATGTTCAAGGAATTTAATTAGATTGTAAAGTCTTCCTTCAAAATAATTATAAACTTATTAGATTTATGGATAGATTGATAAAATTTATAAACATATAAGCTTAAGAAAAACAAGGGTTTCGAGTGAATTGAATACTAATTTTGCACCATGATAACCTTTAGTAGTTCTTTTCTGGGCATAAAAATTGCCCTTGAAGCATAAAAATATTCATTTCTATTAAGTTTCAACTCTACTATTTTGTATGACCTTTGTCAAGTCACTTGACTTGTCTTAGCTTCAGTTTCTCATTAGCAACATGGAGTCATCATGTTAACATGCAGGGTGGTCCTAAGGAGTAAATGAGATACTTTGCACAAAGCGCTTGACACATTTAGAACCTTAATAATAAAAAGCTTAAAAAAAATTCATTTCTTTTACTAAGCATAAGGGCAGAAGCTTTGTTTATATTCCATCTGGCCACCAACAGTTTAAACTTCAATCCTCCATATACTTTCTCCAGTTCAGTTCAGTTGTTCAGTTGTGTCTGACTCTTTGTGACCCCATGGACAGCAGCACCAGGCTTCCCTGTCCTTCACCAGCCCAGAGCTTGCTCAAAATAATGTCCATTGAGTTGGTGATGGCCTCCAACAAGCATTTTCTGTCATCCCCTTCTCCTCCTGCCTTCAATCTTGTCCAGCATCAGGGTCTTTTTCAGTGAGTAGGTTCTTCACCTCAGGTGGCCAAAGTAGTGGAGTTTCAGCTTCAGCAACAGTCCTTCCAATGAATGTGTAGGACTGATTCCTTTAGGATGGATTGGTTGGATCTCCTTGCAGTCCAAGGGACTCTCAAGGGTCTTTACCAATATCACAGTTCAAAAGCATCAATTCTTTGGCACTCAGCTTTCTTTATGGTCCAGCTCTCACACCCATACATGACTACTGGAGAAACCATAGCTTTGACTATATGGACCTTTGTTGGCAAAGTAATGTCTCTGCTTTTTAATATACTATCTAGGTTGCTCATAGTTTTTCTTCCAAGGAGCAAGTGTCTTTTAATTTCATGGCTGCAGTCACCATCAGAAGTGATTTTGCAGCCCAAGAAAATAAAGTCTCACTGTTTTCATTGTTTCCCAGTCTATTTGTCATGAAGTGATGGGACCAGATGCCATGATCTTCGTTTTCTGAATGTTGAGCTTTAAGCCAACTTTTTCACTCTCCTCTTTCACTTTTATCAAGAGGCTTTTTTAGTTCCTCTTCACTTTCTGCCATAAAGGTGGTGTCATCTGCATATATGAGGTGATTGATATTTCTCCTGGAAATCTTGGTTCCAGCTTGTGCTTCTTCCAGCCCAGCGTTTCTCATGATGTTAAATAAGCACAGAAGTTAAATAAGCAGGGTGACAATATACAGCCTTGACGTACTCCTTTTCCTATTTAGAACCAGTCTGGTGTTCCATGTCCAATTCTAATGTTGCTTCCTGACCTGCATATAGGTTTCTCAAGAGGCAGGTCAGGTGCTCTGATATTCCCATCTCTTTCAGAATTTTCCACAGTTTCTTGTGATCCACACAGTCAAAGGCTTTGGCATAGTCAATAAAGCAGAAATAGATGGTTTTCTGGAACTCTCTTGCTTTTCCATGATCCAGCGGATGTTGGTAATTTGATCTCTGGTTCCTCTGCCTTTTCTAAAATCAGCTTGAACATCTGGAACTTCATAGTTCACGTATTGCTGAAGCCTGGCTTGGAGAATTTTGAGCATTATTTTGCTGGCGTGTGAGATGAGTGCAATTGCGTGGTAGTTTGAATATTCCTTGGCATTGTCTTTCTTTGGGATTGAAATGAAAACTGACTTTTTCCAGTCCTGTGGCCACTGCTGAGTTTTCCAAATTTGCTGGCGTATTGAGTGGAGCACTTTCACAGCATCATCTTTTAGGATTTGAAATAGCTCAACTGGAATTTCATCATCTCCCCTAGCTTTGTTCATGGTGGTGCTTCCTTCCTAAGGCCCACTTGACTTTGCAGTCCAGGATGTCTGGCTCTAGGTGAGTGATCACATCATCATGGTTTTCTGGGTAATTAAGATCTTTCCTGTATAGTTCTATGTATTCTTGCCACCTTTTCTTAATGTCTTCTGCCTCTGTTAGGTCCACACCTTTTCTGTCCTTTATTGTGCCCACCTTTGCATGAAATGTCCCCTTGGTACCTCTAATTTTCTTGAAGAGATCTCTAATCTTTCCCATTCTACTGTTTTCCTCTATTTCTTTGCATTGATCACTGAGGAAGGCTTTCTTATCTCTCCTTGATATTCTTTGGAACTCTGCTTTCAAATGGGTATATTTTTCCTTTTCTCCTTTGCCTTTAACTCCTCTTCTTTTCTCAGCTTTTTGTAAGGCCTTCTCAGACAACCATTTTGCCTTTTTGCATTTCTTTTTCTTGGGGATGGTCTTGATCCCTGCCTCCTGTGCAGTGTCATAAATCTCGTCCATAGTTCTTCAGGCACTCTGTCTATCATATCTAATCCCTTGTATCTATTTGTTACTTCCATATAATTGTATGGAAGTTCAATTCCATATAATTGTATTTATACAGTTATACAGTTGTATATAATTATACAAATATATATACACAATATAAACAGTTACATATATATACAACATATACAATGTATATACAGTTCCATGTAATTGTATTTATACTTCCATAAATACTTACAATTCCGTATAATTGTAAGGGATTTGATTTAGGTCATACCTGAATGGTCTAGTGGTTTTCCCTACTTTCATCAATTTAAGTCTGAATTTTGCTATAGGAGTTCATGATCTGAGCCACAGTTTGCTCCCGGTCTTGTTTTTGCTGACTATACAGAGTTTCTCACTCTTTGGCTGCAAAGAATATAATCAATCTGATTTTGGTATTGACTATCAGGTGATATCCATGAGTAGAGTCATCTCTTGTGTTGTTGGAAGAGGGTGTTTGCTATGACAAGTTCATCCTCTTGCCAAAACTCTGTTAGCCTTTTCCCTGCTTCGGTTTGTACTCCAAGGCCAAACTTGCCTGGTAATCCAAGTATCTCTTAACTTCCTATACTTTTGCATTCCAGTCCCCTGTGATGAAAAGGACATCTTTTTTTTTTTTTTTTTGGTGTTAATTCTAGAAGGTCTTGTATGTCTACATAGAACCATTCAACTACAGCTTCTTCAACTCTAGTAGTTGGGGCAATAGACTGGATTACTCTGATATTGAATGGTTTGCCTCACAAACTAACAGAGATTATTGTCATTTTTGAGATATGCTTTCTTAGCTAGCAATTAGTTTGTTACCTTTCAAGGCACAAAGGATGCTTAAAGGGTTAATTTTAATGCCCTGAGGAGGTTGACCACTCACATTAGATCTTCCCCAGAAAGTAGCTGCAAGGCATACATGTTCAGTGGACTCTTTTTGATCCTATGGACTGTAGTCCACCAAGCTTCTCAGTCCATGGGATTCTCCAGGCAAGAATAGTTTAGTGGGTTGCCATTGCCCTCCTCCAGGGGATCTTCCCAACCCAAGGATCAAACTTGCATGTCTCAGGTCTCCTGCATTGGTTGGCAGATTCTTTACCACTAGCACCATCTGGGCTTTCCTGGGTGCCCAGCGGTAAAGAATGCATTTGCAATGCAAGAGCTGCAGGGGAGGTGAGTTTGCGGACAGAGGAGCCTAGCAGGCTACAGTCCATAGCCTCGCAAAAAGTCAGATATGACTGAAGTGGCTTAGCACGCATGCATACCACCTGGGAAGCCCAGCTGCAGGGAAGTATCAGCAAACCAACGTCCCATTTCAGGCTCCAAGGACTTTATACAGCCAGTGTTTCTGTGCCAATATCCAGGGCCAAATGACTGGAATGAGATTTAAAACATTAGGGGAAAGGAGAAGTTAGTATTCCCTCTAGACCAATAGTCGCACGGTGAAATGTCACTATATTTGTGTCAGAAGGAACAGAGGAATGCAGTCCTGTCTGGGCAAAGTGCACGCAGAAAACCCAGAGGAGAGCAGACCCAATCCTCCACATGACTTGAGTGTACTATGGTTAGTATAGACAATCCACTTTTCTCTGAGTGTTTATATTAACATTTGAAAATGAAAACATAGTTTTGAAGAAAGAAGTGTAAAATGAATTCTTTTGAGCACTTACACAGTTTTTTAAATGTGTCTAACCTCTTGAAAAACTGCAGTGATTTTTGATGGTAATTCTGAAGGGACGCAAACACAAATATAAAACAGTATGTGAGAAAATAGAGACAGAGATGGAAACGAGGAATAGAAGAGAGTGTGTGTATCTCAGAGAAAACAGAGGGACAGATTCCCAGAGAAGCTGTGAAACAAGACCTAGATACAGAGACAAACAAGACATGAGACTGAACACCAAGAGACCCAACGCTGAAACCTAATGGGACAAAAAGTAAGGGAAGACTCTGAAGAAAAGATATTTTGTGGATGAAAAATTAATCAATTAATCTATGGAAAAAAGATGGAAAATTTTGTTCAAGCCCAATTGAGCGTTATAACCCAAAAACAGAGTCTCAGAAATCTCCAGAAACTGATCTGCCCATTAGATATCATAGCAGAGTCATACAGTGTTTTGAAACAGAGAACTGGACATATTACATGACATATTACTGACATTTGATACAATCCAGGTCCCCATGTACAACAGGAGTAGTAGGTCATGGGTCGCTGTGGCCCCTTACAAAATTAAGCAGGAAGGTTATCACCTCAGGAGTCATCTTGTGATGCTGGGAGAATGTTGCTGTTTGTGGTTGAGCCGGTATTTCCGCCAATGGGGAAGCATAAGGCACAGTAGAGGGGAGAGAGGACGCCAAAGGGCAGAGAAAATTTTTTTACGTCCGTATTTTCCTTGACTTGCCTTAGAATTTCATCGATATGTAATTTCCAAGGATCTGAAGAAGCCGCTGGAGGACCAGGTTGCGGGGGTGGGGGGGGGGCGGGGCGGAATAAAAGGAAGGGAAGACACCACCGGGCAACATTCAATTAAGTCAATATTTATTTTGTGCCCACCAGGAACATAGCAACCTTCTGGAACTAAGGTGGAAATGAATTTAATTCTCTCCTGTTCTGAGGGGTGGGTAAGTTCAAGTCTGTGGAGCTGCCTGGGGCTGAGGCGTGAGTACGTGCAAATCCACAGTGCACGCTGCTTCAGTCTGGCTGGCCTGCAGTTCTCTGCCTCCAGGGCTGCCCTGCAACCCTCTCTTCCCCCGACTTCATGGTGGAAAAACAAATATCTAAAGAGAGACAAAGATGAAACCATTATAGAAGTTTATTTTTGAACTCGTAATATCAGGTCTAAAATAAGTGTTACTTAATAGTGACACCATATTTCTTACTTAAATATAAAAAATTGAAATCTAGATATTGAAAAATAAAGAATGTTTAAATGTTTTAAAAACACTGAACCAGAGACAGTTTTCATTAGGCTCCCCTCTAAACACACACGATGTGCTGACATATATGATACTGTGGCGTATTCTTAAAACAAATCTCTCTTTCCTTTAAAAAAAATTCAGTCAAGAAATATTTCGTAGGAATGTTGGAGTACACAAACACATATCTGATCAAAATGTCTCTGAAGGCCCTACAGAAAGGAAAATGTAGTTTTGTTACATGACTCATGGTGTCCATAAGACAAAAATAAAGCAGAGGTTTAGAAGAAACAACTATTCCTGGCAGTCTGGCAGTGGGATCTACAAAACAGACTTCCAAGGGAAGGACACCACCCTCAAAACTCATTACACTTTACTAGGGAATCCACACACCCATTCAAACCAACTCATCTGATAAACAAATCTAAAAGAAAGAATATGCATGGCAAAATAACTTAGGGGAATACTAACTTACCTGTATTCTTACATTTTCCTACATCACAGCCAGACCCCTGAGATTGTTGCAGAGTGAAAAATAGAAGATGCTTAAAATAAAGGGCTATTTGTGTTGCGTAAAAGAGAGAACTTTTGAAGTTTAAGAAACTATGCCACTGGAGGATGAGGGTAGAGAGAGCAACTTTGAGGAACTTGGGAAGAGGGCGCAAGGTCTCCCAGACTACAAAGAAGAAAAGGTCAAAGTGAGGACATCACATAGAACTAGGGCTGAGTAATCCTTGGGCACCTTAATGTCTCCAAGTCGCTACTCTTGCCGTTTATAAAAAATGAGATAAAAGTAGCACTAAATTCATAAGGTACTGTAAGTTGTGAGGATTAAGTGGATATAAAGCTCAGTGCCTGCAATAAACATTAGTGCACATGTATCTTTTTGAATTATGGTCTTCTCACGGTATATGGCCAGTAGTGGGATTGCTAATCCATCTGATAGTTCTATTTTTAGGTTTTTAATGAACCTTCATGCTGTTCTCCATAGTGACTATACCAATTTACATTCCCACCAACAGTGCAAGAAGGTTCCATTTTCTCCTCACCCTCTTCGGCATTTATTTTTTGTAGATTTTTTGATGATGGCCATCCTGACCATTGGAGGGAGGCTTAAGAGGGAGGGGATACATGTATACATGCAACTGATTCACTTAATTGTACAGCAGAAACTAACACAACCTTGTAAAGGAATTATACTCCAATTTTTAAAAATTCAAAAATAAAAATAAAGTTCAGTTCCTGGAACATAAATGTTTAATACTGGTTGTTACTTTTAGTCAGTTTGAAAAATAAATCTATGAGAGTGATATGCAAAGCTTCTAGCCATTGCACAAACACAACCATTGCAAAGAGGGAAATATCATTGGTTATGCATATTATTTACCTGATAAAAATAAATTATTTATAGTTCTTCAAGAGATTTACCACTACCCTTTGCAGGAAAAATATAAGCATATGTTCAAGAAAAACACCAACCATCTCCCACAACCTTGCCAACATGGAGCCAGATCAACATGTCTAACATACTTCCAATCCACGAGGAAGAATAATAGAAAAAAAAATTCAAAGTACTTAATACACCAATGGCTTTTACAAAATCAACTACCACCCTTATCCTCTTTTAGTCCTCCCTTCCTTCAGTACTATCACATCTGAGGCTAAAGATATTTATAATTCTCTGGTGACTAACCATAACAAACTTTTGACAAGCAGGCTGGTAAACTTGATAAAAGTATCTTACTATGACAGATATACTTCTCAAATGGAATGTGGGAGGGGAGAGGACACTTCAATTTTTGATAAGCTAAAATAGTACCTTGAAAATGGAATGACCCTACATAGGGATTTAACAGGAGAGCTAATTTCAGGTCAAATACGCCTCCAGCTATGAGGCAAGCAGGTTTGTATCTGCATTCGATTTCTCATTAGAAATCTTAGCATGATCTTCGGGTCTCCTCGTTCTTGCACTCTTCTATCCTGACCAAATCATTTGGAACTAATCACTGGTCTCAAATGAGTTGCCCAATAGTCCACGATGGAAGAAAAAAAAATAATCATGAAACATTTCCTGAGCCTTTGCTATAAACCCAGTAGCAAGGACACAGAGATGGACAGAGTCCTTGCTATCAGCCCCATCTCAAAACCACAGCCTTCCCCAGCCTCTAACACGGTCACTTAGTCCTGCCCACCACCTGAGCCACTTTCTGTGGCTCCAGCCACCTCCAAGTATGGCTTGCCATTTTTGCCTTCCTGCGTGGCTACAGAGCAGCTATGATTCAAGATTTCTGAGCTTGTGAGGGTTAGCCTTCTCCAGAAAGAAGAAGCTCAAACAGGAGTTTCCTCCAATGATTCTGTTTTGCAAAATAAGGCTTTACTGTTTTCAGTTCTTGTTCTAGAAGTCCTCATGTTTCTCTAGACCATTCTTAGGAGTCTGCCTAATGGACAATCCTGTTTCCCTGGGGATAGAAGTTGTTATTCAGAGTGCAATCTTAGGGGCTGATGTTCTGTGACCTACAGACAGACTTCCCTGTGGACACCCTTAGGGATTTCTAAAGTCCACTTACCCGTTACCTTGTGCCCAACTCCAGGGAACTGAGCTGCAAAAAGTTAAACCATCTAAACCCTAAGGACAGATCTCTGGCAGCTAGTACTCACTGAATAAAGGAACAAAACATTCAGTCATTCATTCACTGAGTACTTAATAAGTGCATGCTGTGTCAGACAAAATGTTAAATCCTGAAGGTGTGGAGATAGGGGAAGTAAACCATATTATCATGGAGCACATAGTCTCAAAAGGAAAACAAAGAGGAAGCAAATAATTATAAGTGATACAGTAGAAATATTCAAAAACCTAATGGGAACCCTGAGAGAGACAGGCAAGTTTTGGCTATGAAAGCTAGGACGGGTGTCACAGAGGAGTAGATATTGGAGAGGAGCTGAAAAATGAGATGGGGGGATACTAGATGGACAAAATAGCCAGTCGGTGAAGGGCAGTGAGTGCAAGTACAGAAAGTCCCCTACATACCAATCTTCAAGTTGCAAAGTTTCAAAGATGTGAACGCGCATCTGATTCCAGCAAGGGATCAGAAGCTGTGTCGTTAACGTCAGGGATGAGTGAAATTGCAGCTGACCCTCCGTCTCCTCTTGCTGATGGTCCCTCAGCTCTATCATCTCCCACCTTTTCTTCCTCTTCCAGTCAGTAACTCTTCTTGTCCTTTGATTCAGTGTCAGCCCCTGTATGCCAGCTGTTGTACTGTATTACTGTACTTTTCAAGGTACAGTACTGTAAGATTAAAAATGTCTAGTTTTTGTTTTTATGTATTATTTGTGTGAAAAGTGTTAAAAGCCTGTTACGGTACAGTAATACACAGCCAGTCGTCTAGGGGTACCTAGACTAACTCTGTTGGCTGTGCTGTGCTCAGTTGCTGTCATGTACAAGCAATTAAACTTACAAATGCACTCTGAGAAGAGAGCACCTTCATTTGTAGGGGACCTGCTGTACATACATTTCAGGCAGAGGGAACAGCATATGCAAAGGCCCAAGATAAAAAATAGCGTGGTGTATCCATGGCACAGTAACCTTCTAATATTTTGCTTAGGAGTTTGTCCATTTTTTTAGAGGCCCAAAATGGCAAATGGAATTAATCTTGAAGGCCTGCTGCCTCTTGCCCGTCTTTGTGTTCAGTATGTGCCCAGTCATTCGGTCATGTCCAACTCTGTGACCCCATGGACAGTAGCCCGCTAGGCTCCTCTATCCATGGAATTTTTCAGGCAAGAATATTGGAGCATGTTGCCTTTTCCTACCCCAGCGGAATCTTCTCAACCCAGAGATGGAACCTGCGTCTCTTGTGTCTCCTGAATTGGCAGGCAGATTCTTTACTGTGGAGCCACCTGGGAAGCGCCAGTATTCAAACAATCTACTACACATGAGAAACACAAGACTGACACGCATGGTGCCTATTTGCAGTCTAAGCACAGACCATCTTGAGCCACTGAAGAGTGTTGTTACTCTGGAGAATAATGTGTCTAAATGTATCCTTCTTGCCACCCCAGTTGGGAAAGCTTCTTTAGGATCTAGCCTGGCCTCAGGAGCATATCCTGGGACCATGAAAGATGCTCTATCTTTCCAGCCACTTACATCATTACATGTAAGTAGTCCATAGGGTCTGAATTACGATACCCACCCTTGAGGAGAAAGTATAAACTTAAGGGGAGGGAATGAGAACAAATAAGTATGAAGAGTTTAATAAATGCCATTAACGGTACATTCTTAAAACATAAAGAAGAAAGAACAGCAAGATCTCCCTGATGGAAAGAAAACTTCATTGAATGGATTATAAAAGATACTTGCCTGACAAGTGGCAGTCTGAGAGGTGGAGAAGGGTATTTGCACATGAGGAATCATCTGAGCTCACAGCATGTGATGTGTGAGAGTCAGCAGCCTATTCAGTGAACAGCAAAACGGTTTGGTATTTCCAGAGTTGTGAAGGACCAGGGCCAGGGGCAGACATACAGCAACAAGGGCAGTCTGGGTAATTGTGCAGTGCCTTCTATAAGAGCTGTTTCTTAGACACACCTGAGGAGGTAAGGGGGAAAACCTTCTAAGTCAGAGAAACTAGGAAGAAAGCCAGTGAGACATTCAGAACAAAGAAATCAAGCCAGAAATTAGGGCTAATAAGAGCATCGACTCTCTGTCCTCCTGCCTGGGTGAAATACAGAAGTCCAGGCTTGAGTCCAGGTGCTTTCACAAACAGTCCTGACCCTGTGTCTGTGGGAACACCTCCAGCACCTCCAATCTGACCGAACTGCCAGTGCCCTCTAGTGGTGGCTCACTTGATGGCTAGATGACACAAACCATCCAGTTCTTCACCCAAGTACCTGTCATGCGCTGGCTTCCATGACAGCTGCTGGAGCCACAGGTCTTTAAGACACTGATTTCAGGCTCACATTTTAGGGTGTGAGACACTGAAATGAACACATCCAAACAATAGTGTGTGAAAGTAAAAGTGTCAGTCGCTCAGTCAGGTCCAACTGTTTGTAACCCCATGGACTGTAGCCTGCTAGGCTTCTCTCTCCATAAAATTTTCCAGGCAAGAATACTGCAGTGGGTTGCCATTCCCTTCTCCAGGGGATCTTCCTGACCCAAGGATCGAACACAAGTCTCCCACATTGCAGGCAGATTCTTAATTGTCTGAGTGGTCAATGCAAAAAATAAAAAATAAAATGCAATCAGAGATAGTCATAAGACAAAGAGTTTGTATAGAAAAGGGGAGCTAATAATGCAGAGTCAATTCACCCTGAGGATAGTTGGCAATAAATCTTAATTTGTAGGAGATGTCACACTTTGCTGCTTCAATTCTGGCAATGTTCTGAAGTCGCTAATTATATTGAGCTATTCCAGGTCACATATTGCACAAAGATGAACGTGGGAAAGTACTTGTTTCATTTATAACTGAGGCGGAAAAAAAACCCTCCAGATAAATAAATCCATGGCAATCAAATGTAACTGTAGCTCATGCTAGGTAATAAGTGTAACTTTGCAGATAGATATGCTTTATAACTGCCCAAGGGGAATACTTGAATCTTTTTAAATAATCATTCCCCAAAGGATCTGTTTTTCAAAGTATTTTTACATCTTGAGTTAATGTTCAGTGGAACACTTCAGTATATTTTCCCATTTTATATTTTATAATGTCAACACGTGAATCAACTTTGCACCTTGTTGATGTTCTTCAAAACTTTATCTCCAGCCCAGCTGACATTCCTATGTTTATTTTTCTGTATCACTTAAGGCCACACATCTCTCTATTTATACCAGAGGACACCAGCATCAGGTTTGACTTCTCTTTTCTCAACTAAGCTTCCATTAATTCCTCTTGATATTACATCTTATATGCTTCTCAAACCTGTCTACTTCTCTCTGACCTCCCTGCCTCTACTGATGTGCAAGTCTCCCAAATGGTCCTCTGGACATCTTTCTTTTTTTAGTGCATTTTTTAAAGGGGTCAATCTAACACATATTATTCTCCCGCTGGAAGTCATTAACTATCATCCCTTTAAGTGAAAGTTCAGTAAAAAGTACCTAAAATTGCTTGTAAAGTCCTTCCTGATCTGTCCTCTGCTAAGCTCTCTTGCCTCAATTTCATTCTTTCCTTTATGCCTCAAACACTCCATTCCTTTTCTAGAACATTCTCTTTTTAACTGGAGAGCTTTTATTATTACATCAAGCTACATCTTGGATATTTTATTTGAATCATTCCTGGACCTTCTAAGTCCAGCTTTCAGTTCCTCCCCTGTTCCATTTGTGCCTTGGAGTTCACCATTACACTGTATGGAAATCATCTGTTTTCTTTAGTCCAACAGTGTGAACACAGGAATTATTTAATATCATATCTATATTGTATATGATTCACATTTCTAGAATGAACTAATGACATCTGATCTGCTCTCTGCCAAATGGTATAGAGACTCCCCTCTGGGAGGACCCTAGGTGCCCAGCTATGCTGATGACCTGGGAGATAGGTCTATCCAACACTGGATGCAGTGTCAGAAAACTTATTTGAATGTAGATTTAAGTCATGATCTCCAAACAGCTTATCAGTAGTCCAACTTCCTTTAAAAGAATCTTCAACTGTAAGAAAGGGTAAAAAGGGGGGCTATTTTTGGCTCCTGAAAGTCCCAATATTTCAGATAACCTCTTTTCTTAGAAGGTTAAATTTTACTTCTTACCAAACTCACCCTGGCCAATATCTAGATTCTCAGATCCAAGGGGCTTTCACCAATTTCATTCACTTATTCTCCTTCATCTATTTCTCACTGGTTAAGCACCTATGAAGTGCAAGATACTGGAAATACTAGTTGAGTATGATGTCATTCCCCACACCACCTCCACACTCAATCTATTCAGGGCTAAGAGGAATGAAGAAAACAAACATGTGATACAGATTCCCTCCAAGCTCATTGAAAACTTTAACTTAAGGAAATAATTCCAGAAGGTATAAAAAATGTTAAGAAATGAAACATTTTTTCTTTATATTTGAAATAAAATAAGCTTTAAGAGCAATAAATATAAAATGAACAGCAGACACCACAAGAGGAAATTTTTTTGCTTATAAAACTGTAAAGATTCTTATTGTATTAGTTCATTAGTCAGTGCTATTTGCATTAGTTACCTTTTAACTGAATTCTATCCATAACTGAGAAGCAAATAGTCTGGCAAAGTCCACACAGTTTTCTCAAAGACATATAGCCAAAATATGGCCAAAGCTATAAAAGACTGGTTATTCACAGGTTGTTTGCAACCGCATAGACTGTAGCCCTCAGGCTCCCCTGTCCCTGAAATTTTCCAGGCAAGAATACTAGAGTGGATTGGCATTTCCTACTCCAGGGGATCTTCCCAACCCAGGGACTGAAGCCATATCTTACATCTCCTGCATTGACAGGCATATATTTTACCACTGTGCCACCCTGGGAAGCCCAGTCAACATGGATAGCTTGTGACAATTACTCAAATAAGCATGCCATTGGTGGGCCAGGTGATGCTGTTACCAGAGGAGTATAAATGTATTCTAAAGGATTTTTGACTTGAGCAAGATTTGAAATGAGTAAGAAGTTTTTTGAACAAAATGATTCTGCAGTTTTCATAAGCCAAGAACTCTTCAAAATACATCTCTGAGGCATTGCATAAATATTTAGAGCCTGGTTGAATTCCTTGCTATTCCTTTAACACGCTTCAGTGTATGTATATCTGATACCTTTGTTGTTCTTTCTGAATGAAATAGCCTCCAGCCGCAGGTGCCTGTCAAACTCAAATATCATCGCTTCTATGAAGCATCACACAGGGATCAACAGAAATCTCTCCGGCTGAATTAATTCCTCCCCACTCCGAGTGCCCACAGCATTTTGTGATTTGCCGTTCAAATTGCACTTATTGTGCTATATTATCCTTACTGGTATATATATCTCTGTTCCCTAAAAGACTGTGACCACAGGACCCAACAGTACCTGATACATCTTAAAGCCTCCATATAGACAGGTTTAATGTTTGAATCATCCTATTTTTTCTCCATTTCTCTGTGTCACGATAATACCAAGTTCATCCAGTTTTGGCTAACTTCATGATGTACAGTGTTAAAAAGTTCTAATCTGACAATTGAGATATAGATTATTCTCAATTAGTCACAAATTTATCTTGGAAAAAAGCATGGAGTTGTAGTTTTAAGAGATTTTGTGGTTTGGGGCAGTCGACTTACCTGCATGGCTTCAGTTTCTTCATCGAGAAAATGAGGACTAAATAATCTGTACATTCCCATCTTCTCCTAGTCTATGAACCAATGTCCTTTCCTGAATTCATGTAAAATTAATGGTCTAGATTTAATTTTTTAGTGCTGGGTCTTTGTTGCTTTCTCCAGTTGTGGTGAGCAGAGCCCAGGCCTCTCAATGTGGTGGCTTCTCTTGCTGCGGAGCACAGGCTCTAGGCATACAAGCTTCCATAGTTGCAGCATGCGGGTCCAAGGGCATGCAGTCTTCAGTAGTTGTGGTTTGCAGGCCTAGTTGCTCCATGGCACGTGGGATCTTCTCAGACCAGAGATTGAACCGGCAGACCCTGCATTGTCAGACAGATTCTTATTCACTCTGCCACCAGGGAAATCCTAGGTTTTGTTTTGTTTTAATTTTGTTTCCTGTTCCTCTGCTCTGTTTTTTCTTAAAAAAAAAAAATCAAATTGAAATTCTTTACAGTTTACTATGATGTCATTAGAGCTCTGAAAGTCACAGATACAGACTCAATCCCTTACTCTGACACTGACTAAACTAACCGGATAACCTGGCCAATTTCAGCTTGACTAAGCTTCAGTTTCCTCATGTGTGAAATGAGAATAATAGTGATAGTGGTGGTTTCATAGAGTTGTGCATAATCTTCTTCTGTATTTCTTATGACTCTCTGCAGTTGCAAGTTGTATAGGGATGCAAAGGTCTTAGTAACACGAATATGCTCACTCACAAATTAATTAGGGGAAAAAGTGGAAGCAATGACAGATTTTATTTTCTTGGGCTCCAAAATCACTTTGGACAGTGACTACAATCACTAAATGAAAAGATGCTTCCTCCTTGGAAGAGAAGCTATGACCAAACTAGACCCTGTCCTAGAAAGCAGAGACATCATTTTGTCAACAAAAGTCCACATAGTCAAATCTATGGTTTTTCCAGTAGTCATGTATGGATGTGAGAGTCGGACTATAAAGAAAGTTGAGTGCCAAAGAACTGATGCTTTCAAATTGTGATGCTGGAGAAGGCTTGAGAGTCCCTTGGACTGCAAGGAGATCAAACCAATCAATCCTAAAGGAAATCAGCCCTTAATAATAACTGAAAGGACTGATGGTTGGGCTGAAGCTCCAATACTTTGGCTACCTGATGCCAAGAGCCAACTCATTGGAAAAGACTCTGATGCTGGGGAAGATTGAAGGCAAAAGGACATGGGAGTGGCAAAGAATGAGATGGTTAGATAGCATCATCAACTCAATGGATATGAATTGGAACAAACTCCCGGAGACAGAGAAGCCTGGCATGCTGCACGTTGTAAAAAGTTGGATATGACTTAGAAACTGAACAACAACTATTTTCTCCCATTCTATAAAATGTAATCTATTTCTTGCTGATTGCCAGATATCATAAACATCTGATAATACAGTGCAAATATAGTACCAAGTACTGCACCAGTACCATTTGTAATACAGCCATGAAAAATTACCTGAAGAAGAAAGAACTAATAAAAATATAGCAGACTAGGTACATCAAAATTGCTGGATAGAATATGGGAATAAATAGATAAATCTCTACGATATTTATCACAAAAAGCAACTATATTTATGATCATACGGCAAAAAGTTTCTAAAGGGTGTTATTAGGTACTGTGATGCAGTCTTTAAATGCTCAAACTTAATTATTTAACTCCTTTCTTTTACTAAGAAGTATTTATGGAAGCTATGAGCAAAAGGCAGAGAAGGCAATGGCACCCCACTGCAGTACTCTTGCCTGGAAAATCCCATGGACGGAGGAGCCTGGTGGGCTGCAGTCCATGGGGTCACTGGGAGTTGGACACGACTCAGTGACTTCACTTTCACTTTTCACTTTCATGCATTGGAGAAGGGAATGGCAACCCACTCCAGTGTTCTTGCCTGGAGAATCCCAGGGACGGCAGAGCCTGGTAGGTTGCCGTCTATGGGGTCGCATAGAGTCGGACACGACTGAAGCAACTTAGCAGCAGCAGCAGCATGAGCAAAAAGATGAAATTCAGCATGAAAATAGGAGTGCCTACCCAGTGGGCATCGTAGGGCTGGCCAGGGACAGTGAGAGGCAGCAAAGATGATCTTCACCTAGCTCTCAGCTCTGCCTCTGGCCAACTCTAGAGGTTACCTTTATTAGCCAAGTGAGAAAGCAATGGAGAAAAACACGAAGACTCATGGTCTGTGTATGTTTGACATCTAGCAATTTATTACAATTTCAACCTAAGCTGTATTGTGCTTAGCCACTCAGTTGTATCCGACTCTTTGAGACCCCATGGACTGTAGCCCACCAGGCTCCTCTGTCCTTGGGGATTCTCCAGGCAAGAATACTAGAGTGGGTTGCTATGCCCTTCTCCGGGTGATCTGCTCAACCCAGGCATCAAACCCAGGTCTCCTGTATTGCAGGCAGATTCTTTACCAACTGAGCCAAAACCTAAGCATCTCTATTCAAATATGAAAAACAAACTGATAATTTCAAAACTTCAGTAGAACTTTGGTAAATGTTCATTTAATTTATTTCTCTTACATTTTGTAATAACGGTAAATTTATTAACTTTCTATGCTATTAATATTACAAAGTTTCACTGCTGATAAAGCAAAAGTTGGCCAAGTCTGCTTAGGTAGTCAGAGATCAGCTGGCTCCCTTACTCTAAGACATAATAGTAAGGATGATAACTGCCCCTTTTTTATCACCAGTAATCTTAAATACTTGATATCTTCATTCTAATTCTCATTATAATCTTTTCAGGATAGATTTTGTTGCTTCCAGTTTACAGATAAGAAATTTGAGGCGAAAGAAATTAAAAAAAATGTCACCAGAGTCGCTGGTTGTCTTCCTAACTCCACAGCCTCTTTCACTATGTTCAACTCCTTTCTTTGCCAAAATTCAGGTTCGAATGTATTTGCTAATAATAGAAGTACACCTACAGAGAAGAATCTTTAGAGTATAAGTTTATCTTTGAACAAAAGTGGTAATTTTAAACCTTTTTTTCATTTTGCATCTCAATTATTATTACTGGTAAATTTAAGAAATCAAGTTTAAAAGTTATGCATTTATTTCACTGTTGTTCTCTTTTTCTACAGACTTTCTGGAGAAATACTAAAGAACAATGACCAAAAACCATGTTGCACCAAAAATAAAATAGAAAAAAGAAAAAAAGTCTGCAATTAATAAATCCCTAAACTCAGTAGGGATTGAGTTTCCCACTCAATCCCTCTCCCATATCATTTTAACAACTGAAATGTGAACTACAAAGAGATTCAGTGAACTTTCTAGGGTCATTGAGTTCAACGTCTGCTGAGAAAACACACCAACTGTTCTTGCCCTGTCTGTGGATTTTGATAGCTATCTTTGATCCAAGCATATTGTAGTGAAAATATGAAATTTATTTTTTAATAAAACAATAAAAACAACTGAATTTGTGTGTTATGAGCAACCATTTACTTCCACTTATAGCAGCTTTGGTCATGGATTGCTTGCGAAGGCATTTCCATATGGGCAATGTAAATTACATAAACAAAGACTATAAACATTTACATATTTGATGTCATATTAAAGTTGCAGCAAAAGAAATATTTCCTGTTAGTTGAAGACTGAGAATAACCTATGTGGAAATTTCAGAATTGAATCTATTGGCTCTATAAAGGGATCAGGACTTGTCTTTTTTTATATTTTGAAATTAGAAGATAGAAAAACTAATACTGTCAACTTTTTAGCAAGGCAGTAGAAAGCATAGTTACATTTCACACTATATTCTTTGAAGGATTTATTTTAACTTACTAAAACTGCTTCAGAATACAAAGGTTAAAAAGGACCCTACAATTTTTAAGTTGATTTTCAGGACCGAAAGTTTCTCTTTAGGAGGTGATACATTTCTTCATTAAAATTGTAAAGCTGAAAGGCATCTATCTAAAAGAGTTGCTGAGTTGCCATCTAAACTAAATAGAAAGAAGAAAGTGAAAAAGTTGTCTTAAAACTCAACATTCAGAAAACTAAGATCATGGCATCCGGTCCCATCACTTCATGGCAAATAGATGGGGAAACAATGAAAACAGTGACTGACTTTATTTTTTGGGGCTCCAAAATCATTTCAGATGGTGACTGCAGCCATGACATTAAAAGACACTTGCTCCTTGGAAGAAAAGCTGTGACCAACCTAGATAGCATATTCAAAAGCAAAGACATTACTTTGCTGACAAAGGTCCATCTAGTCAAGGCTATGGTTTTTCCAGTAGTCATATATGGATGTGAGAGTTGGGCTATAAAGAAAGCTGAGCACTGAAGAACTGATGCTTTTAAACTGTGGTATTGGAGAAGACTCATGAGAGTCCCTTGGACTGCAAGGAGATCCAACCAGTCCATCCTAAAGGAGATCAGCCCTGAACATTCATTGGAAGGACAGATGCTAAAGCTGAAACTCCAGTACTTTGGTCACCTGATGCGAAGAGTCAACTCATTGGAAAAGACCCTGATGTTGGGAAAGACTGAAGGCAGGAGGAGAAGGGGACAACAGAGGACGAGATGGTTGGATGGCATCACCAACTTTATGGACATGAGTTTGAGCAAACTCTGGGAGTTGGTGAAAGACAGGGAAGCCTGGCATGCTGCAGTCCATGGGGTCTCAAAGAATCGGACACAACTAAGCAACTGAACTTAACTGAACAACAATCAAACAAGTTTTGTGTTCTTTCTTTTATTTTTCACTGTTAGATTTAGCAGATGTGAGAAGCAGTTTAAAAATGCATACACCAATCTATGAGTGACCTCAAGAAAGAAACCATTTCCCAAGAGAAAGAAACCTTTAGGATTATTCCGAATATAATAAACTCCCAATATATTTTCATACAATGAGCATCTATTGTGTCAGTAAATATGCCAACACACAGATAAGACAGTCCATACGAAAATGTCCTTTACTATCCTTCAACTCCATGCATGCACGCGTGCATGCTAATTGCTTCAGTCATGCCCAACTCTTTGCGACTCTATGGACTATAGCCTGCCAGGCACCTCTGTCCATGGGATTCTCCAGGCAAGAATGCTGGCATGGGTTGCCATGTCCTCTTCCAGGGGATCTTCCTGACCCAGGGATCAAACCTACATCTCCTGTGGCTCCTGCATTGAAGGATTCTTTATGCTGAGCCACCAGAGGAAGCCCATCCTCTGACAACAAATTGTTCCTGACAACAAACAGGTTCCACCAGAGGAACCCCATATGAGTCTCAAATTCACTGATTCTATATCCTTTCCAATATCTTTCCCCACAACCAATGTTCTTACTTCCCTCCTTGCCTCAATCAAATTTCCTGAACCGTCTTTATTATCATCTCCTTGCATATAACGTTGACTTCTTTCCCCTGACAGGTTAGCAGAATTAAAGAAGTTACAGGTTAAAAAAGTGTATGTGTTTGTCAAAAAATCATCAAATTGTACACAATTGTTATCATTTCTTTGCATGTAATTTACCCTTATAAAACTTTAGACAAATATTGAAATTTAGTTAACAAATTTGCTTTTTGAAGTGTATGGATTAGCAATGTTAAACCTTGCTTACATAAATGAGTAAATAAAGGTAATGGAGCAGTATCTTAAGAGGGAATTACAAATATGGAAAGAAGGGACATTAGTATTGGATTGAGATGGAAAGCATTGCTATAAACTCATGGATTTTAATCTCTACCATTCTCACTAGGTAAATCTACAAATAATATATATAGGCACCTATGTGTATATGTGCACATAAACAGGTACATATATAAGATGTGTTCACTGAGATTGTCTAAAATTTATCACATAGCATTAGCATGAGCACACCTAATACCTAGAGCTTGATTACATTTTACATTTTGCGTTAAAAGGAACTTAGAGTTCTTAAAGAAAAAAATGACTCCAGGGCTGTATCAGAGGGGCAAGTGTGATTATAAAGGAAATTACTTGGAAAATTGGCAAAAGTCCAATATGGATGGTAGAGTTAATAACAGTGCTTATCAATATCAATTTTCCTAATTTTATTAACTGTATCATGGTTATATAAGAGAATGCCCCTTTTTTGAGAATATATTCACTGAACTATTCAATAGTATATAGTTATCAGTTTCTTCAATTTACTGTCAAATGATTTAGAAAAAAATCATCTATTTAAAGGGAAAGACAGAAACAGAGAGAAAAAGAAAAGGGGAATGAGAGAGAGAAAGAATGATAGATGTCAATGGGAGAAACTATAAACAACCAATTAATATACGTAAAAGTTATTTCCTTTACTCTTGTTGCTGTCAATTTGAAGTTACATCAAAGAAAAAGGTTACATTAATGAATATCCTCTTTGGCTTCTTGTGTCAGTCAGTATAAGAGCCAACATTCTTATAAAGTCTCCACATCCTTCTGTGTACTCTCCTTACCTCTCGGATTGCATCTTCTCCATCTCTCTCTCCCTCTTTCAATGCTTTGTTGTCAGGCGTCCTTGTTACATGCAGATATCTATCTCCTTTAAATTTGTGTAGGATCTCATCTCCTCAATTATACCATCCTACTCTCCATTACACCCTTCCCTTCCACTCCCACATTCCTGACCCCCTTCACCCATATTACATTTTTTTCCCATGGCATGTGTTACAAACATCTGTGTGACTTACATGGCTTACTTCTGTCTTGTCTCCACTCTCTAGAATGTAAGTTCCACAGGACAGGAGTTTGCTGCCTTTCCTGACTTATCTTAAGAACTTGGACAGTACAAGACACTCTATAAATATTTTTTGAATAGAAGAATGGCTGTTATCAGATTGTTAGATTACCTTCAGGAAACATTTACTCTTTGGGATATGAATCCTTAAGAATATTTTTTTCTTTATGGTGCTTAGATCACTGTAGCTAAATGCCTATTAGGCACTCATATGATCACGTTAAAAGGTACAGTTTCTAAGTATTTGTTTTTGAAGCATGTAAACAATTGGAATAATTTGAGGAGTTTAGACATGTTGCTTAGGAAAGCCATCTGGCTCTCCCAGGAAGGCAGTAAGTTGCTCTGGGTCCCTCTTTTCATTATCTCCTCCTCCACTCTGAAGATGTGGAAATGAGGAGTTGACTCACACAGATCAAACTCATGAGAAACTGGTGACAAGGCCAACTTAAAGAGTTGCCGCAGGTATCAGAAACTTGAATCTTATATTCGGCTTATTCTCTTTCTATAAGAAATTGACATGAAGTCCAACAGATGTGTACAGTCAGTCACCTCTTTTTGTGGAATCAGAACAAAAGGAAGGAGTTAGTCAAATTATGCCAGGTCAATGCTCATATTTTTCCGTCTGAAGACAGAATGTCTAAGGATAAAGTATTGGAAAATCCAGTTCCCTGCATAGGGCATTTTCTCACTTTGTGTTGTTGAAATGAAAAGTATTACATGTGGGTCTGGAGGACTTCCTCTTTCAAGTTTTCACATTAATAATCAGTTCACATATTTCTTTCCTTAGCTATGTTAATACCTTATCTGAGCCACAGTCAAGCCCTATTGTTATTGGTTTCCAAAGAAAATCATGTCCTTCTTTGAAAGATGACTTTCCAGGTTACTGATCTTACCTACTCTGTGCTAAATTTATTATACTAGCTGTTAAGATTTGGGATGAGGTGGTTGCTCCACTGTAACTCATGGCATTTTTACTACAATTAAATGATTTTTTTAAATTAACAAAAGTTGTTTAATCAAATCAAAAATTGTTTGAACTAAGTTAAACTTTATAAAGTTCCAAAATCTCACTGACTGGTTACAGACTAAATGAAGTAGATATAATTTCTTCTACTAAGTACAAGTAAAAGTCCTTGACATTATATATGAAACAAATATCAGAACATTGTGAAGGTAGTGAGAAAACGAAAGACCAGCTATGGATTTTGAAACCCTCAAAAGACCATGTGGCAAATTCCCTGAGTTTTCTTTCTGACTTGTATATCCTTACTGGGTGGTGCTAGAGAAGCCATAACCCAGAAAAGTCAGTAAGAATTGGTTTAAAAGAAAATAAATCAATAAATAAAAGCCCATTCTCTCTAGCAAAGGACAAAGAAAGGGACAGCATGAAAAGAGAAAAATTTTTTTAGACAATAACTACCCTAACACAGAAATACATCATGGAACAAAATGAAGCTCTAGCTCCATTGTTCAGTAACTAAAGTTGTGTCTGACTCTTTGCTACCCCATGGACTGCAGCACGCCAGGCTTTCTTGTCCCTCACTATCTCCTAGAGTTTGCTCAAACTCATGTCCATTGGGTCGATGATGCATCCAACCATCTCATCTTCTGTTGTCTCCTTCAGAGTTCCATTACTATTAGCAAAAGCTGAGATGGGAGCCTAGGATTCCACCCTTGCCAGGATATAATAAGGCGCTGCCAACATGGTATCTGAGAAGCCAGGTAGAGAAGCAGAACTCTCATCCTCACCTAGCAGTCAGAAGCCTCTCCCTACAGTGTCAGTAGAAGCCACTGAGGGATTCCCACCTGACTGCAATGAGGTGATACTGGAGAAGGCTGATTGGGGAACTTTCCCTACCAGCCAGCACTGAAACAGCTTCCCTCCTGTAGTGTCAGTGGAGGTCAAAACCAAGTGAAAGTCAAGTGGGAAGCAAAGGCACCCCTTCCATACCCAATGAGAAAACTGTCATGGAGACTGAGTAGGGAGCCTGAAATCTCACCTCCATTCAGCAGTAATGAGGCAGCCCTAAGGTATCAACAGAGGACAAATGGGGACCTGAACCTTTATCCCCCACTGGCAGTACTGAGGAAGTATCCCTGCCCCCCATGACACAGTATCAGGGAGGGCAGATAAACGAGATTTAGATATGACCTAGAGTCTCACAACATAACACCCAAAATGTCCAGGATAGAATTAAAAAATCACACATTATACTAAGAACCAGAAAAATCTCAGTATGAGTGAACAAAGACATTCAACAAATGCCAATACTAATATGACCCAGATGTTGAAATTATGTCACGAGGATTTTAAAAGAGCCATTATGAAAATGTCTCAATAAGCAACTATAAATACACTTGAAACAAATGGAAAAGTGGAAAACATCAGCTCAGAAATGGAAAATATAAAGAAGAGCCAAGTAGAAATTTAAAAACTGAAAAAATAATTGAAGTAAAAAGCTCAGTGGGTGTCTCAGAAGTGGAATGGAGAGGACAACTCTAGAAAATGAAAAACAAAGAAATCGACTTGAAAGCAACAAGAGAGAAATGACACTCTACCTACCAGGTGAAAGGCCACTTTGAGTGATAATGGATTTCTCATTCCCATGGAAGTGAGAAAGAAATGTTACATTTTCAGATAATGAAAGAAAAGAAACATCAACCCCAAATGCTGTATCTGGCTTCCACAAGTAAATCCTGTATATTCTTCTTAATGATTGTTGAGGAAAAAGACATGTTCAGATGAATGAAACCTGAGAGAATTTGTCATCAGCAGAACCTAAGCTAAACTAATGACTAAAGGAAGTCTTTGAATAAGAAAGGAAATTATGAAGAAGAAATTGTAGAACATGAGACAACTGTCTGTAAAGACAAAAGAGCTGCGTTCTCCTCTTAAACATTCTAAATTTTGTTTAAACAGTTGAAACAAAAAATACAATATTCTATTATGTGAATCTCATTGCCTGTAGAGGAAGAAATTAAAAAATAAAATAAAAGGACTTATACAGAGTCACGTGTTCTATATTTGATTTCAGTATCAGTAAATCTTTGTGCTTATGGAAGAATTCTATATCTTGATTGTAGTTGTGGCTACAGGAAACTACACATATAATAAAATAACATACCTACAAACAACATTTATTAATGTAAATTTCCTGGTTTTGCAACTTTTGTAAATCTTCATTTCAAAATAAACAACCAATAATAAGCTTCAAAAATTTCTTTAATAGGCCATATTCAGAAACATCTTCTGTGAGAAAACATAAAACACACACTAGAGTAGGTATAAAATCATAGAGCAGATTTCCTGAGTAACTAATTGAAGTGTTCTTGTCTTTTTTTTATAGTTATTTATGGCCTGTTTTGGAGAATGCAATCCTGTTTTGATGCTAATGTTATTATCAATTTCTTCAATAATTAACCTGTGTAAAAGCTCATGGGTCCAGACTTGTGGACACAGTTGGGGAAGGAGAGAGTGGGATGGGGTTCAGGATGGGGAACACGTGTATACCTGTGGGATTCACATTGATGTATGGCAAAACCAATACAATATTGTAAAGTAATTAACCTCCAATTAAAATAAATAAATTTATATTAAAAAAAGAAAAATGTATATTATCATATGTAAAACAGATAGCTAGTGGGAATTTTCTGTATAACACAAGGAGCTCACCAACAACAAAGAGGAGTGGGATGGGGAGGCATGGGAGGGAGGCTCATGAGAAAGGGAATATATGTACACTTATGGCTGATTCACACTGTTGTATGGCAGAAGCCCACACAACATTTTAAAACAACTATCCTTCCATTAAAAATAAAATTTAAAAAGGTTTTTAAAAAGCTCATGAATCATTTTGACTGGATGACTATCACTGACACCTTTTTAGCATTCCCTGAAGAAAGAAAAAGGAAAACTCAAGCATTACCTTCAGCTATCAGAGTATAGCAGCAAATACCTTGGAATTCTGAAAGCACCATTTTTCTTTTTCAGCAAAGTGAAAAAGAACTAGCACAGGAGTCTCAGGATCTATTACTGGCACAAAAAGATAGTGGCATCTAACTGTGACAGCCAAATACATCCAGGCCTTATCCCTTAACTGTGTCTAATTTTCTTGTCTACAGTGAAAATCCATCCTGCCCTTCTGACCTATAGTATATATTTTTAAAGTTTCTACAAAGTGCAGATCACTCCCTTGGATTTGACCCTATCTTCCCCGTGAAGTCTTTTTCTAACTGTGTGATCTTCTCTACTGGCACAATTGATTCAACTAGTATAGGATTCTCTTTCTTATCCTAATTTGAAATCGAGATCCATAGATTCAAATTGGATGAACTTAAGGTCCAATTTTCTATATCTATTAGTTTTTTCAATTATGAAACATTCCAAACATACAAAAACACCCAATTACTCCTTGTCCTGAGTGAATGTGTTAACATTTTCTATATTTTTTAAATTTTTTCTAAAATAATTACTAAAAATTTGATACAGATATAATGAGAGACTAGTACAAGAGACATCTGGTTTCCCTGGTGGCTCAGCTGGTAAAGAACCCACCTGTCAAGGAAAGAGATGCAAGAGACACCAGTTCAATCCCTGGGTCTGAAAGATGCCCTGGAGAAGAAAATGGCAGCCCACTCCAGTATTGCTGCCTGGACAGTTCCGTGGACAGAGGAGCCTGGTGGCTATCTAGATGGAGTCCATGGGGTAGCAAAGAGTCAGACGCAACTGAGCACACATGCCTCAGCTGGACCACAAGACATATCAGTCATAAAACAACGGCCAAAATTTTGTCATGTTCACTGAATCTGTTCTTTATTTAATTTTTAAAATTGTGGTAAAAACATAACATAAAGTTTAGCATCATAACCATTCTTAAGTGCACAACTTAGTAGTATTAGCCATATTCCTACTGTTATACAATGAATCTCCAGAAGTTTTTCATCTGGTAAAACAGAAAGTCTATGCTCTTTGAACAATTCATTTTTTCCTTCCCCCAATCCCTGGAAACCACAACTCAACTTTCCGTTTCTATGAATTTGTCTATTATAAATGCCACATGTAGGTGGAACTATACAGTATTTGTTTTTTTATATATCTGGCTAATTTCATTTAGCATAATGTCCTGAAGGTTCATCTGTGTTGTAGCACATGATAGAATTTCCTTCATGAATAACAGCCCAATATATGTATTACCACATTTTCTTTATATATTCATTGGTTAATGGACATCTGGGTTACTTCTGTTTCTTAGCTGTTATAAGTACTGCTTCAGTGAACATGAGTGTGCAAATATCTCTTTGAAATTGAGTTTTCAATTCTTTTGAATATATGTGCAGAAGTGGAACTGTTGGATCATATGGTAATTATGTTTTTATTTTTTTGAGGATCCTTCATACTGCTTTCCAAAGTGGCTGCATCATTTTACATTCCCATTAACTGTACAAAACTTCTACGATCTCCAACATTTTTTTTTTTTTTGCTATAGTGGCCATCTTAATGGAGGAGGTAATATTTTATTGAAGTTTTCATTTTTCTAATGATTAGTCATGTGGAAGCAATTTTTCATGTACTTGCGAGCCATCTTGTTTTAAAGCAATGTCCATTCGAATCCTTTGCTCATTTTTCAGTTTTGTTGTTGCCGTCGTCATGGTTAGAGTTCTTTATTCATTCTAGATGTAGCTCCTTATCATATATATGACTTGCAAATATTTTCTCCCACCGAAGGTTACCTTTCACTCTGTTGGCTATTTCTTTGATGCACAGATGTTTTTAAATTTGATATAGTTTCATTTGTCTAACTTTGCTCCAGTGTTCTTGGTGTCCTACCAAGAAATCATTGCCAAATCCAATGTCATGAAGCTTTTCCCCTGTGTTTTCGTCTAGTAATTTTATGGTTTCAGGTCCTACAGTTAGAACTTTAATCCATATTGAGTTAATTTTTGGTAAATAATGTAAGGTAAGGGTCTAAACTAATTCTTTTGCAGGTAGATATTCAGTTTTCTCAACATCATCTGTTGAAAAGACTGTTCTTTCTCTCATTGTGTCATCTTGTCATTTTTGTTGATTATTTGACCATATGTGCAAGGGTATGTTTCTGGGTTCTCTATTCTATCCTATTAATTTAATATGCCTGTTTTTATGCCAGTACCACACTGTTTTGATGACTGGCTTTGTTTGAAAATGAAAGTATTAGTCACTAGTCGTGTCCAATTCTTTTCTGACCCAGGATCGAATTTGGGTCTCCTGAATTGCAGGCATATTCTTTATTGTCTGAGCCATCAACTTGAACCATTTTTTAAACAGCTTTTCTTTCTTCTTGGTGCATTTTACAGCAAATATCACACAGCATAATTTTACCCCTACATGATTCAGTATGGTTTTCTAAAATTTATGAGCACTTTCTAACAAAATCACAATATTATTCTCATTCATAATAAAATTGGCGCTATTTGGTATCATCTCATACCTAGTCCAATGTCAAGTGTACAAATTGCCTCCAAAATGTGTTTATTGGTTTTCACCTCAGCTGGTCTCAGCCTGTAGTGAATTGAAGCAGAATTTCAATGCTTACCAGAGCCTGAGGTTGGGCAGCGGCAGGGAAGAGTGCTGAATCCTAACCACTAGATCACCGGGGGCAGTGGCCAGGGGCAAGACGCTGGCCGGTCAACTGTGTAGAAATAATTTCCATATAGAGACAGAAAGTAGTGAAACAAGTGTTTATCGGGAGAAGAAAGAGTACAGAAAGTGTGGATAGACACACAGGCGGGTTCAGAGAGAGTCGCACCCTCTTGGTAGTTTGAATTACTTTCATGGGGCATTTGTTCCGAGTTTCCTCTGACCGAGGAAATCTTGCTTTGCCTGGTTCTGAGTTCATACTCGGTATATCTCAGGGTCCTCCTGTGTGTGTGTGTGTGCATGTCTTGACCAAGATGGATTCTATCTAAGAGGCTTATGAGTAGCCACATCACTTACTATTAGGTGACACCCCCCTCTCTTTTGACCTCCAAGGAAACTTTCTGTGCATATGTAGTTAGGGAGATCTCCTTAACTGAAAATGAGGAATATGCAGACTTTCATCTCTCATCTAAGCAGGACCCACCCTTCTTTCATCCTGCTTTTATGGAGTTTCTGCTATTATGCAGCTTCTGTTCAGCTGGGGTCCCATCTATCTATCTTCTGCTTCAGTTTGTTTAATCAAGATGTAAACAAGTTCCCACTTTAATTTGATTATGTCTCTAAGTTACTTTACACTCAGAGAAGTGTCTCACCTCTCTTTTCCCTTTCCAGACACTGCCTTGTACAAACTGGATTCTTTGTCTTATAGAATGTCTCACATTTTGGATTTCTCTCTTTACTTCCTTGTTCTGTCATTTAACTTATAAATGGAAATTAACTGGTAACAGACTTTATTTTCTTGGGCTCCAAAATCACCGTGGACAGTGACTGCAGCCATGAAATTAAAAGATGCTTGCTGCTTGGGAGAAAAGCAATGACAAATCTAGGCAACATATTAAAAAGCAGAGACATTAGTTTGCCTACAAAGGTCCATATAATCAAAGTTATAGTTTTTCCATAACTTTGTGTAGTCACTCAGTCATATCTGATTCTCTGTGACTCCATGGACTGCAGCATGCCAGGCTTCCCTGTCCTTCACCATCTCCCACAGCTTGCTCAAACTCATGTCCATAGAGTCAGTGATGTCATCCAACCATCTTGTCCTCTGTCGTCCCCTTCTCCTTCTGCCTTCAATCTTCCCCACCACCAAGATCTCTTTTAATGAGTTGGCTCTTCGCATCAG
This sequence comes from Ovis aries, assembly GCF_016772045.2. Lineage (NCBI taxonomy): Eukaryota > Metazoa > Chordata > Mammalia > Artiodactyla > Bovidae > Ovis > Ovis aries. The sequence goes on along the minus strand of NC_056054.1, from coordinate 46,568,822 downwards.
GTGACCAAAGTATTGGAGTTTCAGCTTCAGCGTCAGTCCTTCCAATGAATATTCAGGACTGATTTCCTTTAGATTTGACTGGTTTGATCTCCTTGCAGTCCAAGGGACTCTTGAGAGTCTTCTCCAATACCACACACACAGTTCAAAAGCATCAATTCTTCATTGCTCAGCTTACTTTATAGTCCAGCTCTCACATGCATATGTGACTACTAGAAAAACCATAGCTTTGACTATACGGACCTTCAGTCCCAAAGAATGCTCAAACTACCACACAATTGCACTCATCTCACACGCTAACCAAGTAATGCTCAAAATTATCCAAGCCAGGCTTCAGCAATACGTGAACCGTGTGAAATTCCAGATGTTCAAGATGGTTTTAGAAAAGGCAGAGGAACCAGAAATCAAATTGCCAACATACGCAGGATCATCAAAAGAGCAAGAGAGTTCCAGAAAAAAACAGCTATTTTTGCTTTATTGACTATGCCAAAGCCTTTGACTGTATGGATCACAATAAACTGGAAAATTCTGAAAGAGATGGGAATACCAGACCACCTGACCTGCCTCTCAAGAAACCTGTATGCAGGTCAGGAAGCAACAGTTAGAACTGGACAGGGAACAACAGACTGGTTCCAAATAGGAAAAGGAGTATGTCAAGGCTGTATATTGTCACCCTGCTTATTTAACTTATATACAGAGTACATCATGAGAAACGCTGGGCTGGAGGAAGCACAAGCTGGAATCAAGATTGCCAGGAGAAATATCAATCACCTCAGATATGCAGATGATACCATCCTTATGGCAGAAAGTGAAGAGGAACTAAAAAGCCTCTTGATGAAAGTGAAAGAGGAGAGTGAAAAAGTTGGCTTAAAGCTCAACATTCAGAAAACTCAGATCATGGCATCTGGTCCCATCACTTCATGGGAAATAGATGGGGAAACAGTGGAAACAGTGTCAGACTTTATTTTTTGGGGCTCCAAAATCACTGCAGATGGTGACTGCAGCCATGAAATTAAAAGATGCTTACTCCTTGGAAGGAAAGTTATGACCAACTTAGATAGCATATTCAAAAGCAGAGACATTACTTTGCCAACAAAGGTCTGTCTTATCAAGGCTATGGTTTTTCCAGTAGTCATGTATGGATGTAAGAGTTGGACTGTGAAGAAAACTGAGCACTGAAGAATTGATGCTTTTGAACTGTGTTGTTGGAGAAGACTCTTGAGAGTCCCTTGGACTGCAAGGAGATCCAACCAGTCCATTCTAAAGGAGATCAGTCCTGGGTGTTCATTGGAAGACCTGGTGCTAAAGCTGAAACTCCAATACTTTGGCCACCTCATGCAAAGAGTTGACTCATTGGAAAAGATCCTGATGCTGGGAGGGATTTGGGGCAGGAGGAGAAGGGGATGACAGAGGATGAGACGGCTGGATGGCATCACCGACTTGTTGGACATGAGTTTGAGTGAACTCTGGGAGTTGGTGATGGACAGGGATGCCTGGCGTGCTGCAATTCATGGGGTCGCAAAGAGTCAGACACGACTGAACAAATGAACTGAACTGTCAGCAAAGTAATGTTTCTGCTTTTTAATATGCTGTCTAGGTTGGTTATAGCTTTTCTTACAAGGAGCAAGTTGTCTTTTAATTTCAGTGCTGCAGTCACCATCTGCACTGATTTTGGAGCCCAAGAAAATAAAGTCTGTCACCAGTTAACTTCCATTTATACTTTTAACGACAGAGCAAGGAAGTAAAGAGAGAAATCCAGAATGTGAAAGCGGGACAATTAAAAAGCCTGAGTGCCAAAGAGTTGATGCCTTCAAACTGTGGTGCTGGAGAAGACTCTTGAGAGTCCCTTGGACTGCAAAGAGATCAAACCAGTCAATCCTACAGAAAATCAATCCTGAATATTCCTTGAAAGGACTGATACTGAAGCTGAAGCTCCAATACTTCGGCCACCTGATGGGAAAAACTGACTCACTGGAAAAGACCCTGATGCTCGGAAAGACTGAAGACAGGAGGAGAAGGGGATGATAGGTGATGAAATGGTTGCATGGCATCACTAGCTCAATGGACATGAGTTTGAGTGAACTCTGGGAGGTGGTGAAGGACATCTGGGATCATGCTGCAGTCCATGTGGTCTCAAAGAGTTGGACAAAAAAGCAACTGAATAACAACTGGTGACTTAATCATATGGTCCTTTAATTACAAATTGAAATGAACTCAGAACTTTGATTTTGTAATGCTTGCATGCCATTGTTTAGATTCATTTGCAAATTGCAGACCCTGGGGATTTTCTGCTTCACTGCTCATTCTCAAATCTGCTTCCAGGTTTTCTGTATTTGCAGAATAATACAGTGTTCTCTTTCCTCAGAAGTGGGTATTTACTGACAAAGCATTTGAACCTGGAGCTTGTGGGGTACCAAGGTTGTCCCCATTCATTTCTCACTATTTCTGCCACTGAACTTTGATCATGTTATTGTTCTACTGTTTAAGTGATTTATCATTTGTATTCATAATCTGAAGTTTATGAAAATGTCTTACTTTCTAGTTTTATTTTGATATTGTCAACGGGTTTCTCATTTTCTATCCTAATTGATTCGTTTATTTTTCAGGAGGAATTTTTGGGAGGTTAAAAACCAATCTTGCTGTCAAGATCACATTATTGGAAGTTCTTCAACTTTCTTTTTGTTAAAGAAAGAAAATACTACAAAAACACCTCACATCCCAACCCATTCCATTTTCTCTCCTATACCCATTTCCAAAGGTTAACCCCATGCAGAGGTTGCTACGTCCTATTACCATGCATGCTTTGTACTTTTACTACATGTATATGCATCCATTAAATATGTATACTTTTCTGTGAGTTTACAATATCTACATATCTGTTTTCATATTATATGTATGATTTGCTACTTGTTTTTCTTTACTCAAAGTTGTATTTCTTGATATTTATCCATGTTGAAACATGAAGCTCTAAATTGTTACTTTTAACTGCTATAGTGTATACTATAGTTTGAATAAAACATAATTTGTTAGTCCTCTGCCAAGGGAAAATTATTTCATTTCACTGTAAAAAAAAAAAATCATCTGTATACATGTTTACTTGTGCACATCTGCATGAGTTTCTCTAAGATAGATACCTAGGAGTGAAAGTGCTGGATTAAAGGGCACATGCATCTTCTATGCTCACATTTATGAGGGTTTCCCTCATGTGTGTCCATACTGATGTTTGTGATGTTTTAATTTTTCACATCCCTGTAGGTATGAAATGGTATCTCATTGCTAATTTATTTTACATTTTCCTCATCAAGATGTGAGGTTGAGAATCTTTCCAAATTTTATTGATACTTTAGTTTTCTTCCATGATGTCTGGCAATAAAATTGACAATTTCTCCTGAATTATGTCTCAATTTTGTAATGGCATGTGAAAGTTTTATGAATATGTTCTGGATAATAATGCTCTTTTAGTGTTTTTATTGAATACAACAGATTATTCTAAAGTCTTCTGTGTATCTATCCCTGTGCTGCTCTCTCTGTCTTTATCTCAATAACCCCTTCTCTGCTTACAGCTCAGGCTCTGCCCATGGAAACATCTTTGGAAACAGAGAGCATACTAGCTTTTTCATTTTCCCAGATCTCCATCTCTAACCTCCTATCACTTCCATGACCATCGCTTAAATTTCTTAATGAAACATCCTTTCTTTCTGAAACATTGACTCTCATGCATATAGATGTTAAGAGCAGAAGTATGCTGCCTTTATGACAACCTAATTGTCAGGATCATATTCTTTATTAATGACAAATAGTGTTTTTCCTTTTTTCTGCATGTCTCTTATGCTTTTCCTCTTTCTGGACCTTTCCTGTTCCATGTCTTTATCAGGATCTTGAAGTTTGGTAAATGCAGGAAACAAAATGTTAGGTGTGTGATAAATTATGAGAAGGATGATATGAAAAAGAAATTCCGATTATTTTATATACATAGACCATGTAATAATAGGAGAAGGAAATGGCAGCCCACTCCAGTGTTCTTGCCTGGAGAATCCCAGGGACGGGGAGCCTGGTGGGCTGCCATCTGTGGGGTCGCACAGAGTCCGACACGACTGACGTGACTTAGCAGCAGCAGTAGCATGTAATGATATGAGAATTTGATATTATTGCAAAATAAAACAGTTGAGGTGGCAATGTCAATTTATTGAAATGGGTAGATGTCATAATGAGTCTGGAAAAAAATAAGTTTCTAAGATATACCAGATCGTATTATCACGTTGCCTCCATACACAATACTGATAATAAAGCATAAGTTCCTCTAGAAGATTCTATAAACTTGTAAGTCTGAGCAAGGCTGTTTTAAATACTGACATGTAGTTAAAATATACAGATCAGAGACTTTTTTTGTTTTCTTTCACTTTTCTTTTTGTTTGGCTCTTCTCTTAATATAAACTAGAGAAATAAAGGCACCTGTAAATGCTTAGAGTTAATAATTCAGATCACAGTTTAAACATTTCATTATTTTTCATTTTATTTTTAAACATAGACATCTTTTCAGTTTTATGAATAAAGTCTCCAATTTTGTTTTCTTCTTACTGAAGTTCCTAAAGAAGTAATATTTTAACATTTGAGAATAAAAGACCAAAGATGATGATAACATTCAACTGTAACTGTATTTTATAATCTAGAACAATTTTCTTTTTATAGGCAAATGCATGGAACAATCATGAGTGTTAATTACAATAATATTTGTGGAATAAACAACCAACTTGAGATAATGTATCCAGTCCAAGTTTGAATCCAATATGATTTTTTAATCTAAAACAGAGCTATAATCTAAAAGCAATGTTTAGATTCTGAATGACTCAGATTTAAACAGAAAAAATACTAGCATGTGATATTTAAGATTGTCAAAAATGTGTGATTTTATTTGAAAGATGACAAACATTCTTCAGAATTCCAGGCCTCCTAGTTATTTGAATAGAAATATGTTGGAGGAAGGCTTAAAAACTCTCTTGTTTTCATTAGTTTATACTTGTACCATGAGGGAATTTGCTTAGAAAATTGATAAATTCTCATTTAGCTCAAAAAGTGAAGCCCTAGATTAGGGTTTTTCTCAATGCAAAATGCAAAAGGCTAATAATTCTATTTGAAAAAATGCATCATTATTATTTAATAATAATATTAACAATATTAAATTATTAAAATAATACTAGTATTAAAAATTCATTATTATTGTTTTTCATTCTGTTCAGCCTATATCACAGTGAAAAAAAATAAGTTAATTACCTTAGCGGATTTGTGCCTTATCTGTCCCAAAGTTTTTTGTTCATTTTAATGATAAATGTAATATTTATACTAGCTTCAGGTTGTTACCTTTTACCCCAAATTCTCAATCCCTGATATACAATTGAAACCATTCTCATGAATGGTCCATATAAAAGGGGCAGGCAAGCTTCATACTCTGTAACTTTTTCCAAAAGTTTTTATTTCCAAGTAAATTTGGTCTCCTTTTATCTGCTATTAATTTAGCACCATGAGCTTAATATCATTTATTTAACCAGCTAGTTCATAAATATTTGTATTAAGTCCTTGTATACACTAGGCAATAATTTACTTATGACTAAAGTTTTGAATTCTTTCTTCCTTAAATTAACAAAATTTAGAACTTGTGTTTTTATCCTCAAATATTCTAATAATTTATCTCTTAAAGAAACAAACAAGCCTATATTAATGAGATGACTAAAATTCCCAACTGTCATTTTTGTCTCATCATACTTCTTAGAACTATAAAAAGTGACAGTTTTTATATTTGTGGCACTTCACACATATCAATTATCCTTGTGAAAATCCTACAGACTCTTACTGAGAAATAATACTGCCTCCTCCAATATTCCTGAAGGAGTATAGTCTGTGACTTTGCAGTAGACTCTAGGACAGACAGCAGTGCCAAGAACAAACACCAGTGCCTGCCACTAGGCATGAGAGCCCACGTTCTGGAATGTTCTGGGAGATAGAAGTCATTGGGTAGAAAATAAGATGATCTACATTTCCTCCCAATCCAGCCAAGACTGCTCAATAGGTCCCAAAACAGAAAAGAAACTGAAATCAGTATTTCTTTAGCTCCTCCAATGTGTTAGTATCAACTTGGACCCATACTGCCAAGTTTTAGTGCTTAACAGCCACGTGACCTGGGACAAGAATGTCTCAGCTCTGTAGTTTTCTCATCTATAAAATGAAGACAATAACACATATTTTCCAGAATTTTCTACCATAATTCAATACATTTGTTCTTACAAAGTGCTTAGAATAGTGTCTGGCCCAAAGCGAACATTCCATAAATATTTGCTGCTATTATTGTATTATCATTGCCGCTGTCATTAATAAAAGGGGTCACACACCAATAGGACGTGTTACAGAAGAACTTCAGCAAACATTCTGTTGATTTAGCTATTCTGATCACTGGGGACATCGAATCCTCATCAGAATTATGTGCAAGATCTTATTAAGCTCAGGTATTTCTCTGGACCAACACCAGTAGATTTTATTGTTTTTCCCTGTAGGGTAAGTCTTCCTATTAAATCTAATCATGACTCATTAGGAGCCAGAGGTTTATAAACAGTGCTTTTTAGATGCCCAGGAGTTTCAAAGGGGGCCTTGATCTGTAGTCATCTTGAGGTGTCAAAATGGGCATGCTTTCCTCCCCAAATGACTCATATCTTCTACCTGGAGGCAAGGTTGCTTATGACCTTGACAAATTTAGCCCAGCTGAGTGCTCCCAGTAGTTCCATGCTGGGAAGAGGAAGTCAATGTTATCAGATGACTGCTCAGGAATGTGACCCAAAGGGGACCTTAACTGGGACAAAGAGACTGGTCATATAGCTCTCTTTGGCTGGTTGTTTTACATAGTGACTGCAACTCTTGATGTCTATGAGCGATACTGAGGTCACCTTCAACAGTTTCTCTTCCTGTAAACAAGGCAAAGAGTGCTGGGAAAAAGCAAATGAGAGAAAACAAGTGGGAGTCACCATCACTTCTGACCCCATTAGCCAATATGACACTATGTGCTAGCCCTGGACCTGGGTTTTAGTAAACCTTAGATATTTTTAGCTGCTTTGTTTAAAAACTGAACTTGAAAGTCACAAATACTAGTGAGGTTGGATGGTGTAGCTGAGAGAGTTCAGGATTTGAAGGGATCAAATCTCAGCCCCATTACTTAATAACTTTGTAGCCTTGGTCTTATAACCTATCTGTGTGTTATCACCCTAATTTGTAAAATGGTGTTTATAATAACGACCTCAATAGATTTATGAAAGTGAAGTGAAGTCACTCAGTCATGTCCGACTCTTTGCTACCCTATGGACTATATACAGTCCATGAAATTCTCCAGGCCGGAATACTGGAGTGGGTAGCTGTTCCCTTCTCCAGGGGATCTTCCCAATCCAGGGATCAAACCCATGTCTCCTGCATTGTAGGCGGATTCTTTACCAGCTGAGCCACAAGGGAAGCCCAGATTTATCCAAAGGTGAAATTAAAAAGCATAAGGTCAGTGCTCAGTAGTTATTGGTTCCTTTTTCATTATGTTGTAAGATAACTGTATCCAGTCCTTCCATCCACAGGATTGTGTCGAGTGTTAGAAGACATTCACATATTCACATTGGGGTCCATCACTCCATCCACTCTAACCATTCTTGTTGCTCAAATATGGTAGACATTCTCCTGACTTAGGGTAATGAATCCAACTGTTCTCCCTCCCTAAATGTCTTTTCTCCCAACTGTGTGTATGGGTTGACTTTTTAAATCTTCTTCAGCTGTGCTCAAATGTCTGCTCACTGTGGCTTATCTTGACCACCTTGCTTAAAACTGCAACCTCTACATTGTTTCTCAATGCCCCCTCGTGACTCTATTACCGATTCTCCCTACCACGCTCCTTTCGTTTTTCAAGTACATTTATCACAGTATTCTTGCCTGGAGAACCCCATAGAGCCTGGCATCCTACAATCCATGGGGTCACAAAGAGTCAGACACAACTTAGCAACTGAACAGCAGCAGCAGCACTCTACAAAATCTACTTTTTATTATGCTTACTGTTTATTCTCTGCCTTCCCCTACTAGACTGCATAACCTACAAAAGCTAAAATCTTTATTTAAATCACTGATGTATCCCAAAGTTTGATCTATCCCAATGTCTCCATGTGTATAGTTAAGGCACAGTATAAGTATTTTTGGATGAAGACACACAAGCATTTTAAACTAACCAAACCATAGAACTTACTCAGGGATGAGTTGGGCCCTGAATTACCATGCTTTTTTCACCACATTCCAAGAGCCTGGAGTGTAAAAAGGATGAACTGTATAATGGAATGGATGAAAAAGTCAGTTCAAATATAATGCAGCACCCCAAGAGGGCTGGGAATTACTCAGGCTTAAGCAAAATCCATTATCATTATTCTCTCCTTTCTGAACCTGACAACCAAACCAAACATACTGGCTTAGTGTTTTTTTCTATATTTGACTTATGTCATATAAGCAGAAGATCAAGAAAATGTGGAGAATATTAACTACAGCCCCCAAATTTTGATATAATCATAGTGAATATTTGTGTTCACTGGGTCATTAAGTTTGAATGTTGACATTTAAATTAACACTCGGTTCAGTTCAGCTATTCAGTCATGTCTGACTCTTTGCGACCCCATGAACAACAGCACTCCAGTCCTCCCTGTCCATCACCAACTCCCGGAGTCCACCCAAACCCATGTCCATTGAGTCGGTGATACCATCCAACCATCTCATCCTCTGTCATCCCCTTCTCCTCCTGCCCTCAATCTTTCCCAGCATCAGGGCCTTTTCAGATGAGTCAGCTCTTTGCATCAGGTGGCCAAAGTATTGGAGTTTCAGCTTCAACATCCATCCTTCCAGTGAACACCCAGGACTGATCTCCCTTAGGATAGACTGGTTGGATCTCCTTACAGTCCACAGGACTCTCAAGTGTCTTCTCCAACACCACAGTTCAAAAGCATCAATTTTTCGGTGCTCAGCTTTCTTTATAGTCCAACTGACACATCCATACATGACTACTGGAAAAACCATAGCCTTGACTAGACAGACCTTTGTTGGTAATTACTTTACCTTTGTTGGTAAAGTAATGTCTCTGCTTTTCAATATGCTGTCTAGGTTGGTCAAAACTTTCCTTCCAAGGAGTAAGCACTAGAATAATGTAAATCATTTTGTAATAAAAGAATAATACAATGAGATAATCAGTGGTTAGTTCCATATTGCTAACCATGGCATTTGAGCTTGGTTGAGCAGAACATTGGTATCTGTTCTAATGGAGTGATCTACCTACCTCACCCAAGGGAAGAGACACAATTGATTAAACCCCTTTTCAGAATCTATCTTTTGTTCTTAGACTTTTCTGTCCTATATAGTGTTAAGAACCCATCACCTAATACAACTTTAAGAAAGTGTAACACTCTCTTAAAATTTAACAGGTGACAACACACTCAGAGAATTTCTAGAGAGTCAAGTTCAAAATGAAGGATAACTATACTTGAGTTACTAGGAAGAATGCAAATCATTAGACAGAAGAAAGAGAAATGCGTGTTATAAATAAAGAAAAGAATGTTTATAGAAATCAGAGAAAATTTTTGTCGAGAGATGAAATTCAGATGTGCTCTATCATCACCTGACCTTTCCCTCCCTCTGCTTTTAGCAATTAAAATGAGGTCTTCTCTGTGAGCTCTCTTTATAATGGATAGCTTAAGATATATTAATCTTATCATATACAACCGCTATACTCAATCATCTGTACTTAAAGTATTAATCATGCAAAGGTTTTATGTGATGCTAGCATCTGGTCTTACCTCATAACAATGCATTTAGCAATTAAGTAAGCCTCTTTGTTGTCTCTGGATATTAACACATTTAAGGATTTCACAGGCTGAATTGAAGATGCCCTAGGGAAGCGCTGAATCTGCCTATATTCTACCTCATCACTAACATAGTTATTCACTTATCTGATCACATAGGGTTAAAGAAATATGCAATAATTCTCTAGAACAATGTGAGGACAAAGGTTTAAATCAGTCATTATAGTAAATAATGTGTGTCCTCAAAAATGTGTTTTAACGTGTGCAACAACCATTACGTGCTCAAAACTCAAAAACTGTATTTTAAAGTTATGGCTCCCAGGTGGCAGATAAAGCCACCAGCTTATTCATGATTCATTCTAACCTCTTTCCATAAGACTGCAACTGGGAACATGAGCAGGGAATAAAGAAACTGACCCAGACTGTATCACTGTAGATTATTCGGCTGAAAGTATTTCATAAAAGCCTCTAGAGATCAAGAAGAAATCAAAATATAAGACCATGAGCCCAGTAGTATATTGTGAAAGCATGGCTAAGCAAAGATAGACTGACCCTATATAGAGGTTCTATGTCAATCAAAAGAGATGAAAATCTATCTGCTTCCAAGACTCTGATGAGGTGAATACCACAGAATGGAAAATGTATTGAATGGTTAGTGCTAGCTTTTGAGGACAAGTAAGACAACCCTAGCAATTTTACAAAAGATATAAATGGGTTCAGGAAAGTCATATATTGTATTCTTAATCCACGATTAGTTGATAGCAAAGAATATGCCAGAAAAACAGAATATACTATCTTTGCCATTAAATTATATTTGTCTTATTAGGTTCAACTAATAATTTGGGTGTTAGGTAGTATGATACTAAGTAATTATTAGGTGAATTTTTACACTACTTTGTCATTGTCTTTGCTTGGAATAGTACTAATTACGTCATTTTTACTTCAATCAGAACATTACTGTTTCCAGGCATATATTCTTCTGCATAGGCTCAGGTCATTTGTTACAAAACAGAGTCCCCAAGTTACAAAACAGAGTCCCCAGAGCCTCTTCCTGTTCAGCTACCTTGATTTCTACCCTCAATTAACCACAGGGAATTAAATACACAGCACTGAGAAAGAAGCCAACTAAGGGCCCGCCATCACCAGTGTGATTTTAGACATTGAACATTGGCACAGAATTAAATTCAATCACTTGGAGAAGCAGTAAAAATATGGATCCAGGTTACCAGTCACCTATTCAAATGCATGGTTCTGGTCACGTAGTGAAAACTCACAAACTGTAAAGCCACAGTCGAGACTGCTGCAGCCAATTAGTCAGCAATACCCAAACAGTCATAGCAAAGAGTCATCCAGTAGTCAACTCTTGCCCAAGGCCTGAGAGGTCATTAATGGCTGACTCAGTCAAGAACCAAGCTTTCCTCACGTAAGTATAGGATCCTTTTCAGCCATTCTTTAATCATGAGTATTGTGGTACTCTGAAAGAGACATTTTTGTACATATTTTATATATTTATATGAAAATATATAATTTTGCTTGTTTAAAAATATTGTATTTATTTTCCTTAGTTCTAGGTAGCCCACTAGGCTCCTCTGTCCATGGAATTCCGCAAGCAAGAATACTGGAGTGGTTAACCATTCCTTTCTCCAGGAGACCTTCCCTACCCAGGGATCGAATCCACGTCTCTTGCTTTTCCTGTATTGCAGACAGATTCTTCACCATCTGAGCCACCATGAAAACTCCAAAACTGGTTTAAACTAGATAATTTTTGTGTGCTCGGTCATGCCCAACTCTTTGCAACCCCATAAACTCTTTGTAGCCCACCAGGCTCCTCTTGCATGGAATTTCCTTGACAAGAATACTGAAGTGAGTTGCCATTTTCTTCTCCAGGGGATCTTTCCAACCCAGGGGTCAAACCTGTGTCTTTTGCATCTCTTGTACTGGCAGGCAGATTTTTTTGCCACCTGGGATATTACTCATATTTAAATAACCTTGCACTATGAACTCTGGTTGAAATTTCAAAGATCTTGGTTTACTTTGAAACTGTAAGCTATTTACAAATTTTAAAAGTCTTGAGCTAGACTAACATTTTTTATTTGTTTACTTAAGAGAACAAATAGCCCTAAACCTCAAACTGTTTATGCTAAGGATATAAATCAAGGTCATAGAAAATATCAAATGACCACAGCTTCAGCCAGTAGCAAATTTTATATGCTGGAGTGACTGAAAAGCTTAAAAATAAGTATAAGGCAAGAAAGAGAGAGGATAAGAAAGAAGAAAAGTTGAGATAAATTTTTCCTGTAAAGCTCCTCTAAATTACCCTTTTTTTTTTAAATGACAGATGCTGACTTATATAGGTAAGCCAGAATGACTAAGTTAATCTTTCAAAAAACTGTTTATGTATCCAGATGCTATTTTTTACCCTCAGAAGAGCAGTTTGAAGCATTTAGCACTCAACCAGGAGGTGGTTTTGCTGAAAGGTACATACTTTCTTCACATTTGCATGCATACTGGATTGTGGTCCCAGCTACAGATCCAGAGTGCCTTTCACTCAGGATATTTCTACTCTTCTGTACTGTTTATAGCGTCAGAAAGATTTACAAGATGTACTCTTCTGGCTGTGTCGACTTATTGGAAGACCCAACTCAGCAGATTGTAAATGGTAGCTTCTTTATTTTGTTTTTATTTTCTGTTTCATAACCACAGGCAGCTCAGACAAAATGAACTTGCTGGTTGTTCCTATAGGACTTTAAGTATCCCCATTTAAAACAGAACACATTTAACAGAACCGCTTCAAAGTGGTTGTAATCTAGCTGGTTGAATAGAAGACCTTTAATCCACCTAAATCAATGCACATCAGTGGTTTCTGAGTTCAAATTCCAAGCAACTGGAAAATGTATACATGACAAGTCAGTGACCAGAAGCAATTCTGGGAGAACTGATTACTGCAGTGATAGCTGTGATAAATACAAGAGCCTTAGGAAAAAGGTTTCAAAGTCTTATAAAACCAACTAATGATATAATGATATTTTGTTTTGTTTAATTACCAGTCATAATGCAATATAATTAAACCCAGTGGCAGGAGGATAACAGTAGCAAGATACAGACAATTAGGTTAATCACAACACATGTGAGATATATTTAGGCACCACATAAATCTTCTGACAGGAAGGATCTAAGTATTTTTCTTACATTTATCAGAATAAAAATTCAAAGTTTCTATATTTTCAGCAATAGGATAAACTGCCAATGACAGTGTTTCTAAACATTGGATACTCACATTAACTGACCTTTACAGAACTGGATTTGAAAGTCTAAGCATTATTTCCTCTAGTTCAGATGCTTAAGAGAAACTCTGGGTGAGAAATAAGAAAAATACTAAAGAGTAAACATTTTCTTTTAAAAATTGACTTTAGCTCATTATATATTCAGGATAATAATAATTTTTTAGATATATAAAGCAACTATTTACTCCCAGGTCTGCAGCTTTACTTTTTTTCCTTGTTTATAACTATTTTTGACATGCAAACTTTTTAATTTTAACTGCAACATATTTATCAATTTTCATATGGCTCACATTTTGTATCACATTTAAGAATACCTAGCCTGCCATGTCACAACCATATTTTCTTCTAATAAAGATTTATTTTTTCATACTGAAGTCTTCAGTCTCTCTTAGGTTCATTTTTATGTTGTGGGTGAAGTTGGGACTAAATTTACATTACGTGGACCATAACTTCCAGATGTTCAAGCTAGATTTAGAAAAGGCAGAAGAATCAGAGATCAAAATGCCAACATGCATTGAACATCAATAAAGCAAGAAGTAAAAAAATATTTACTTCTGCTTTATTGACTATGCCAACATCTTTGACTGTGTGGACCACAACAAACTCTGGAAAATTCTTAAAGAAATGTGAATACCGGATCACCTGACCTGCCTCTTGAGAAATCTGTATGCAGGTGAGGAAGAAACAGTTAGAACTGGACATGGAACAACAGACTGGTTCCAAATAGGGAAAGGAGTACATCAAGGCTGTATATTGTCACCCTGCTTATTTAACTTCTATGCAAAGCACATCATGAGAAACTCTGGGCTGAATGAAGCATAAGCTGGAATCATGTTTACTGGGAGAAATATCAATAACCTCAGATATGCAGATGATACCACCCTTATGGCAGAAAGTGAAGAGGAACTAAAAGCCTCTTGACGAAAGTGAAAGAGGAGAGTGAAAAAGTTGGCTTAAAGTTCAACATTCAGGAAACGAAGATCATGGCATCTGGTCCAATCACTTCATGGCAAGTAGATGGAGAAACAACAGAAACGGTATCAGACTTCATTTGGGGGGGGCTCTAAAATCACTGCAGATGGTGATTGCAGCCATGAAATTAAAAGGGGCTTGCTCCTTGGAAGAAAAGCTATGACCAACCTAGACAGCATATTAAAAAGCAGAGACTTTACTTTGCCAACAAACATCTGTCTAGTCAAAGCTTTGGTTTTTCCAGTAGTCATGTATGGATGTGAGAGTTGGACTATAAAGACAGCTGAGTGCCGAAATATTGATGCTTTTAAACTGTGGTGTTGGAGAAGACTCTTGAGAGTCCCTTGGATGGCAAGGAAATCCAACCAGTCCATCCTAGAGGAAATCAGTCCTGAATATTCACTGGAAGGATTGATGCTGAAGCTGAAACTCCAACACTTTGGCTACCTGATATGAAGAACCAGCTCACTGGAAAAGACCCTGATGCTGGGAAAGATTGAAGGCAGGAGGAGAAGGGGATGACAGAGGATGAGATGGTTGGATGGCATCACCAACTCAATGGACATGAGTCTGAGTAAACTCAGGGAGTTGGTGGTGGACAGGGAAGCCTGGTGTACTGCAGTCCATGGGGTTGCAGAGTCGGACACGACTGAATGAACTGAACTGAACTGAGCTGAAACCTAAATTTACTTTTCCAAGGAAATCCACTGACTCAATACTACTTTTTTGAACAGACTGTATTTTTCTTACTTGTTTTGAGACACCATGTTTATCATTTATATATCCTTTGTATATTTAATGACATTTATATAATTAGATGCTGTATTATGTTACACGTTTATATTTCTATGTCATTTATATATCATCTATGTCATAGATATCAAGCACTTATACATTCACATATGTACTTTATAGTTTTTTTCTCCATTACATAAGTCTATTTTTTTTTTACTGTATAACTGCTTTAATTTCTATAATTGTATAAAAAATCTTGATATCCAGTTGCCAGCCATTCCTCAAATGTGCCTTGACTTTTCTTACTCTTTTGGTCTTCTGTATTATTTTAGAACTAGGTTTTCTCCAATTTCCTACTGTTTTCCAGGATTTCCTGAGGGGCTCTTTTGAATGCTAGGATCTTCCTTCAACACTCCTGTAGTTTACAATGGTGTTTTAGTCTTGATTTCCAGCTTATGCAGAATCAACCAGAGAGGCAATTAGAACATTCTCAGACCCTTCCTGGGGATGCACAAAACATTGCCAAGTGTGTATGACCTTCTAGATCCCCAGAAGTATGTCAGAGCTTTTCAAAGCCCACTGTGGGCTTCCCATTTCCCATATTTTATTTTTAAATATTTTAGCCAACTTTTTGCCTGCCAGTACTGGAACCAATTCCTATGGCATCTGTGACAGGTGCTGCTGATTGTGGTAAGGATAGGCATCTCCATATTGAGGGAGCCTGTTACTGAATCAGAAGTTGGTCATCTCACAGCACAACAAGCCAATTCTTGGGAGATAAGGTGCTGTGGAAAGAAATAGTAGCTTTATTTAGAAAACCAGGCATTTGAGAAGATAGTGGGCTAGCCCTCTAAAGTATCATCTTATGGTGGTCTGGATGCCATTTTAACAGAGAGAGGAAGGTGAGGGAATAATGTAAAAAGGCCATAAATCTTGTAAAATATCTCCTGGATTGGCCTGCTCCAGCGAGAAGACGTGTTAATTCCTTCCTTTCTGCAGCCATTAACAAGTGGACAGGTCAGAATATCTTCTTGTGTGCTGAACAAAAGCACTTTAGTTTCACATTCAGGCAGAAGGGGCAGGGTTCCCCCGAGGCAGGCCATTATGTATGTTTACATAATGTTTACACTGTAGACAGCGTCCTTCCAGTGATTATAGTAACAAAAGCAACAGATAGCGAATATTAAAGCAAAACAAACAGATCCAACATACAGTCAGATTCTGCTCTTCCCCTGATACAAGATTTGAGTCAGGTCAAGCAACAATAAACTTTCTCAGGCAGCTAACATGCAGGTCATCTAATGAAAATTCTCTGGAGATAGAGCTTTTGGGGGAGTTTCAAAATCTTTCCCTTCCTTCCAGTAGCTGCTAGGCTTCAGTTTTAGCAGTTACCTTGTTTCTGAGATTGCTGGTTTTAAAACTACTGAGAAGCTGAGAAGAGAGGAATGGAAAAGAACAAATTAAAACGCCACAAAGCTTGCTGTTCTTATGCAAAGTCAGTTGCTTTTCTTGAATTGAATTCTCTCACATTGCTGCCAGGCTTTGGTTTATTAAGAGTGTTTAAAAAGCTGATTTTGATAATTTTTGCCAAAATTCTTGCTGTTTTATGGAAGAATGGATTTTCAACCATCTTAACTCTGTGTTATGATGTTTGTGTTTCCACATTCATATGTTAAACTCCTGACCACTCCCCCCACCACACACACACACACACACACACACACACACACACACACACACACCATGTAATGGTATTAAAAGCTAGGGACTTTGGGAGGTAATTAGGTTTAGATGAGGTCTTGGTGATGGAGCCTCCACTATGAGATCAGTGTCCTCATAAGAAGACATATCAAAGAACTTGCTTCCTTATGTATGAGGACACATCAAGAAAATGGACACTTACAAGAGTTCCCACCAGAACCTGAACATGCTGGCATCTTGATCTTGGACTTCACAGCCTTGAGAAGTGTGATTAAAAAGATGTCTGTTGCTCTAGCCACCTAGTCTATGGTATTTCATTACAGTAGCCAATCATTCTATAAGTTCTTTCCTATTTTTCCATTTTAACTGTCATAAGGCCTTCCCTGATAGCTCAGTTAGTAAAGAATCTGCCTGCAGTGCAGAAGACCTGAGTTCGATACCTGGGTTGGGACAAAGATCCCCTGGAGAAGGGAAAGGCTACCCATTCCAGTATTCTGGCCTGGAGAATTCCAGGAATTATATTGTCCATGGGGTCACAAAAAGTCAGACAAGACTGAGTGACTTTCACTTCACCTCACTTTAAGAGCTTCATCTAGGTGGAAATTTCTTCTCATGCTCTTTACCCATTTTATTGTAATATTAGATCTGCTTATTGGACTGGAACTGACTTTTGTATATGTAAACTGTGCAACTTTTTTTTGCTAAAAGTTTCCCAGTTTGACATTTGCTTATAAATATAATTTTGGTACACAGTTTTTTTATGAAGTCCAATAGAGCAATACCTACCATTATATTTTTCATCATATTCAGTTCAGTACAGTTTCTCAGTCGTGTCCGACTCTTTGTGACCCCATGAACCGCAGCACGCCAGGCCTCCCTGTCCATCACCAACTCCCGGAGCCTACCCAAACCCATGTCCATTGTGTCAGTGATGCCACCCAACCATCTCATCTTCTGTCGTCCCCTTCTCCTCCTACCCTCAATCTTTCCCAGCATCAGGGTCTTTTCCAATGAGTCAGCTCTTCGCATCAGGTGGCAAAAGTTTTTCAGCTACAAGATCAGTCCTACCAATGAACACCCAGGACTGATCTCCTTTAGGATGGATTGGCTGGATCTCCTTGCAGCCCAAGGGACTCTCAAGAGTCTTCTCCAACACCACAGTTCAAAAACATCAATTCTTCAGCACTCAGCTTTCTTTATAGTCCAACTCTCACATCCATACATGACCACTGGAAAAACCATAACCTTGACTAGATGGACCTTTGTTGGCAAAGTAATGTCTCTGCTTTTCAATATGCTATCTAGGTTAGTCATAACTCTCCTTCCAAGGAGTAAGTGTCTTTTAATTTCATGGCTGCAATCACCATCTGCAGTGATTTTGGAGCCCCAGAAAATAAACTCTGACACTGTTTCCACTGTTTCTCCATCTATTTGCTATGAAGTGATGGGACCAGATGCCATGATCCTGGTTTTCTGAATGTTGAGCTTTAAGCCAACTTTCTCACTCTCCTGTTTCACTTTCATCAAGAGGCTCTTGAGTCCTTCACTTTCTGCCATAAGTGTGGTGTCCTCTGCATAGCTAAGGTTATTGATATTTCAATCTTGATTCCAGCTTGTGCTTCTTCCAGCCCAGAATTTCTCATGATGTATTTAGCATATATCTCATGATGTACTCCTTTTCTTATTTGGAACCAGTCTGTTGTTTCATGTCCAGTTCTAACTGTTTGTTCCTGAGCTGCATATAAGTTTCTCAAGAGGCAGGTCAGGTGGTCTGGTATTCCCATCTCTCTCAGAATTTTCCACAGTTTATTGTGATCTACACAGTCAAAGGCTTTGGCATAGCCAATAAAGCAGAAATAGATGTTTTTCTGGAACTCTCTTGCTTTTTCCATGATCCAGCGGATGTTGGCAATTTGATCTCTGGTTCCTCTGACTTTTCTAAAACCAGCTTGAACATTTGGAAGTTCATGGTTCACGTATTGCTGAAGCCTGCCTTGGAGAATTTTGAGCATTACTTGACTAGCGTGTGAGATGAGTACAATTGTGCGGTAGTTTGAGCATTCCTAGGCATTGCCTTTCTTTGGGATTAGAATGAAAACTGATCTTTTCCAGTCCCGTGGCCACTGCTGAGTTTTCCAAATTTGCTGGCATATTGAGTACATCATGTTAGGAAAAGCTAAAATTCATTCACATTTTTCTGTTCCTTTTAATGATTTCATTTTTTATATAAACTTTGCCATTCACCTGGAATTAATTTTGGCATATGTTATAGTGGGAAATTTTTAAAATTTATTTTCTTGGGCTCCAAAATCACTGCAGATGGTGACTGCAGCCATGAAATTAAAAACACTTGCTCCTTGGAAGAAAAGTTATGACCAACCTAGACAGCATATTAAAAAGCAGAGACATTACTTTGCTGATAAAGGCCTGTATAGTCAAAGCTATGGTTTTTCCAATAGTTATGTATGGATGTGAGAGCTGGACTATAAAGAAAGCTGAGCACTGAAGAACTGATGCTTTTGAACTGTGTTGTTGGAGAAATCTCTTGGGAGTCTCTTGGACTGCAAGGAGATCCAACCAGTGAATCCTAAAGGAAATCAGTCCTGAATATTCAGTGGAAGGACTGATGCTGAAGCTGAAGCTCCAATCCTTTGACCACCTGATGTGAAGAATTGTCTCATTGGAAAAGACCCTGATGCTGGGAAAGACTGAAGGCAGGAAGAGAAGGGAATGACAGAGGATGAAATGGTTGGATGGCATCACTGACTCAATGGACATGAATTTGAGTAAGCTCCAGGAGTTGATGATGGACAGGGAAGCCTGGCATGCTGCAGTCCTTAGGGTCTCAAAGAGTCAGACACAACTGAGTGACTGACCTGAACTGATAGTGGGAAAATCAACTTGATTTTTTCTCCCCAAACATCAATTTTCCTAACATAATTTATATAACTTATTTCATCCCCCATTGTTTTGTTTTACTTCTTTTTTAATCTCTAAATATCATTCTTGTATATAATAAAAACAATGTCTTGGTTATCTCTTCTGAACTCTGGTCATATTCTTACTCCTGATTCAACATTATATTATCTTGATATTTTGTTGCTTTTTAGTATATTTTCATATTTGGTTATTAACTTTAAATTTATATGCAATGTAAAAAGCTAATACTAGATGAAAAATAGTGTTTGTAGCTTAGCCTTTCTCTCTCTGTGCCTGTAGTTCTTAAGTTCTTAGTCAACTTTCAACAGAGATACTGCCTCCTCTAAGGAGACTTTTTTAGTTCCTATCTTCCTCCTTCTGGGATGGGTTAGGTGTTTTCCTCTATGCTGTTTCTTTATATTCTCATAATGTCCATGCACATCTTTGTTATGGCATTTATGAGATACACACTCACTCCAATAATCTTGCCTGGGAAATTCCATGGATAGAGGAGCTTAAAGGACTAGTCCATGGGGTTGCAAAATAGTCAGACACGACTTAGCGACTAAACAACAACAAGAATTTAGGATATACTGTACTGTAAAGGTTAAGTTTTCCACTATTTTTACCACTGTCTTGTGGTAAACTCTTGTGAGCATAGACCGTGTTCTGTATCGATGATATCCCAAATGGTTTTTGGCAAAATCAACAGATTTTCCTTGAAATAAATAAATAAATAAATCATATCAATTGAAATTTCACCTTATTTGTACAACAGGGAGAAGGAAATCAGGCAAAAAATTTAAGCATCATTGCCATTATAGGACTGATTAAAAATAAATACTCTAAAATGATTTTAAATAGAAACACCTAGATATAATTCAATAATGCTTTTTTAAAATAATGTCTTGATTTTGAATATTCTTATTCTGCTTTAATATTAAATTTGACTCTCATCATAGGATGTGCAAAAGCTTTGCCTTGTGCATAGTTCTCAGTCATTGCCGCTAAGTCACTTCAGTCGTGTCTGACTCTGTGTGACCCCATGAACGGCAGCCCTCCAGGCTCCCCCATCCCTGGGAGACTCCAGACAAGAACACTGGAGTGGGTTGCCATTTCCTTCTCCCATGCATGAAAGTGAAAAGTGAAAGTGAAAGTGAAGTCGTGTCTGACTCTTACGACCTCATGGACTTCAGCCTACCATGTTTCTCTGTCCATGGGATTTTCCAGGCAAGAGTACTGGAGTGGGTTGCCATTGCCTTCTCAGTCATTCAGTTCAGTTCAGTTCAGTTCAGTCGCTTGGTCGTGTCCGACTCTTTGCCACCCCATGAATCGTAGCATGCCAGGCCTCCCTGTCCATCACCAACTCCCGGAGTTCACTCAGACTCACGTCCATCAAGTCCGTGATGCCATCCAGCCATCTCATCCTCGGTCGTTCCCTTCTCCTCCTGCCCCCAATCCCTCCCAGCTTTTCCAATGCATCAACTCTTCGCATGAGGTGGCCAAAGTACTGGAGTTTCAGCTTTAGTATCATTCCTTCCAAAGAACACTGAGGGCTGATCTCCTTCAGAATGGACTGGTTGGATCTCCTTGCAGTCCAAGGGATTCTCAAGAATCTTCTCCAACACCACAGTTCAAAAGGCGCAATTCTACAGCACTCAGCTTTCTTCACAGTCCAACTCTCACATCCATACATGACCACTGGAAAAACCATAACCTTGACTAGATCAACCTTTGTTGGCAAAGCAATGTCTCTGCTTTTGAATGTGCTATCTAGGTTGGTCATAACTCTCCTTCCAAAGAGGAAGCGTCTTTTAATTTCATGGCTGCAGTCACCATCTACAGTGATTTTGGAGCCCCCCAAAATAAAGCCTGACACTGTTTCCCCATCTATTTCCCATGAAGTGGTGGGACCAGATGCCATGATCTTCGTTTTCTGAATGTTGAGCTTTAAGCCAACTTTTTCACTCTCCTCTTTCACGTTCATCAAGAGGCTTTTTAGTTCCTTTTCACTTTCTGCCATAAGGGTGGTGTCATCTGCATATCTGAGGTGATTGATATTTCTCCCAGCAATCTTGATTCCAGCTTGTGCTTCTTCCAGCTCAGTGTTTCTCACGATGTACTCTGCATATAAGTTAAATAAGCACAGTGACAATATACAGCCTTGATGTACTCCTTTTCCTATTTGGAACCAGTCTGTTTTTCCATGTTCAGTTCTAACTGTTGCTTCCTGAGCTGCATATAGGTTTCTCAAGAGGCAGGTCAGGTGGTCTGGTATTTCCATCTCTTGAAGAATTTTCCACAGTTTCTTGTGATCCACACAGTTAAAGGCTCTGGCATAGTCAATAAAGCAGAAATAGATGCTTTTTCTGGAACTCTCTTGCTTTTTCGATGATCCAGCAGATGTTGGCAATTTGATCTCCAGTTCCTCTGCCTTTTCTAAAACCAGCTTGAACATCTGGTAGTTCATGGTTCACATATTGCTGAAGCCTGGCCTGGAGATAAGAAAGCCTTCCTCAGTGATCAGTGCAAAGAAATAGAGGAAAACAGCAGAATGGGAAAGACTAGAGATCTCTTCAAGGAAATTAGAGATACCAAAGGAATGTTTCACACAAAGATGGGCTTGATACAGGACAGAAATGGTATGGACCTAACAGAAGCAGAAGATATTAAGAAGAGGTGGCAAGAATACATAGAAGAATTGTACAAAAAAGTCTTCACCACCAAGATAATCACGATGGTGTGATCACTCACCTAGAGCCAGACATCCTGGAATGTGAAGTCAAGTGGGCCTTGGAAAGCATCACTACGAACAAAGCTAGTGGAGGTGATGGAATTCCAGTTGATCTATTTCAAATCCTGGAAGACGATGCTGTGAAAGTGCTGCACTCAATATGCCAGCACATTTGGAAAACTCAGCAGTGGCCACAGGACTGGAAAAGGTCAGTTTTCATTCCAATTCCAAAGAAAGACAACACCAAGAATGCTCAAACTACCACACAATTGCACTCATCTCACATGCTGGTGAAGTAATGCTCAAAATTCCCTAAGCCAGGCTTCAGATGTATTAAGCTTATTTAAATAGGCCATATCTTTCTAAAGAATTTAAAAAATTGTTTTTCATGGTGAAAAATCCTTTTTTTTTTTTTGAACTTTTTATTTTGTACTGGGGTATAGCCTACTAGAGCTTCCCAGGTGGTGCTAGTGGCATAGAACCTGCCTGCCAATGCAAGAGACACAGGAGACCTGGGTTTGATCCCTGCGTCGGGAAGATCTCTAGGAGGAGGACATGACAACCCACTCCAGTGTTCTTGCCTGGACAATCCCACAAACAGAGGAGCCTGACAGTCCATGGGCCACAGAGTCAGACATGACTGAAATGACATAGCACACAGGCATGTAGCCTATTAACAATGTGGTGATAGCTTCAAATAAACAGTAAAGGGACTCAGCCATATATATACATGTATTATTATTTTTTTAATATCCAGAGGGAATCTTTACATTTTCCAATTAAAATATTATGAGTTTATAATTGCCTCTGAGAAACCAAAAATGATCATAAAGTCTAACATTGAGCCTCTCCAATCTGCTGAACTGTGTCAAAATAATTTTGGAATAAGCCAAGATATGAATATACATATGAATGCATAGACTATAAGAAAGGCATGTAATTGATATACTGGCATGAATAAGAAGTGCTAATCGACGCCTGGCATGGAGCTAGAATATCTATGAAAATTTACCAGTAAACTACACATGCAAAGAAGGCAATCATTTTAAGACTCAAATTTGCAAAGTCAATAGAACTAGAGCACTTATGAATCTTTTATTAATCCAGTCTAAGGCAACATGTATAATATTGACAAATGCTTTTGCAGTCCATGTTAATTTAATGAGCTCTTCTTGAAGAATCCTCATTTATTACTTAGAGTACTCAAGCCTCCCTTTAACTTTTTGATCCTTAGCAATGCGGCTTTTGCACTGCCTATTTACGGTTAGACATGACATTGAAGTATTTCAAACTTGTCATTTCATCCTCCCTCTGAGCCAGAAAGAAATCACTATAAGCATCAGAACTACCTGAACTCACTAGCCCCATGGAGCTCAGACCTAAGAGGACAGGGCGCCACAGCCGAGAAAGCAATTGCTTTGGCTGGAAGATCTGACTGCTGTTCCCTGGTGGCTCAGGTGGTAAAGAATCTGCCTGAAATGCAGGAGACCTAGGTTCAATTCCTGGGTCAGGAAGACCTCCTGGAGAAGGGAATGGCAACCCACTCAAGTATTCTTGCCTGGAGAATCCCATAGACAGAGGAGCCTAGCAGTCTACAGTCCATGGGGTCACAAAGAACTAGACATGATTGAGCGATTAACACTGCTACTAACTACTACCATAGGTTATAGCACAGCTCAACAATGAGGAAAAGAATACAAAATCTGCTTTTGAACTCAAAGAAATCAGTTGCTACAGATTAAAATCTCTATTTATTCTCACTTTCCAGGGAGGGTTTCAAAGCTTTAATTTTCATAAAAAGGAAATGCTGTAAGTGTTCAATTATGTTAATAAATAGGAATGATTATATTTCTAGTTAATGCTAAATTATGAAGTTTGACATCTCATTACTGGTGTCAACATGTGTGAGATAATCACAGGCTTACCTTCAGATAATATGATCTTTATTGAGCATGAGTAATCTTGCCTCGTTCCCCAACTTCCCAAAGCAAACAAAATTTCTCTTCAAAGAACTGAAATCCCCCTTTATGGAGAAGTCACTCTTTATCAAGTAAGCACTGCTATACCCTGAAGCTTCTTGTTCAAATACAAATGATCCTGAAAATGTTGCAGGAACGGGGACACCTTCCAGGGCCCAAAAGTGGGCCCTTGTCTAATACTCTGAAGAGGAGAGTAGACAAGCTTGCTGACAAAGCAAGAGCCTTCATTGAGAAGGGTTGCCTGGGTAGGGAGCAGGAGGGTAAGGAAACCCAGGAGAAGTGCTCTGCCAAGCGGTTCGTACGTAGTCTCGGGTTTTATGACAACGAGATTAGCTTCCTGGTTGTCTCTAGCTAATCATCCTGACTCAGGGTCCTTCATGGTGGAGCACGCATTGTTCAGCCAAGATAAACTCCAGTGAGGAGAATTCTGAGAGGTAGTAGGACACGTAGCATCTCCTTTCAATCTTTCCTGTACTGTTCTGGTTGGTGGTGGCTTATTAGTTCCATGTTCCATAATAGGACCTTCTGTCACAAAATAACTCATGCAAATGATTACTATGGTGTCTGGCCAGGGAGACTGGTTTCAGTCAGTGTGTTTCCCGTAACAAAAACGGAGTATATGAAGGCTTGGAGATCTTTAACACTGGTGTATATTAGTGTATTGGTGTTTTTTGGGTTTTTTTTTTGTTTGTTTGTTTGTTTGTTTTTGTCTTTTGGCTTCAGGGGAATTGGGAAAGAAGAATTCTGAGGCTTGTGGATGGCTAGGCAGTTTAGATTTCACCAAATAAATACCTGTAGACTTAGAATCCTGGGATTGGTGCAGAGAGAGTGGGACATACTGGCCAGGTATTCTTTGATGAGACAGAAAAGAGAGACACCAGCTCGCAGCTTCTCCAACAATCCTTATCTTTCCTGGAGGCCTCTGCACTTGCTATTCCCTTGAAACCTTCTACTCCCCTGTCCCAACTCCATCCCTACCTCTCGATCTGTCTAATGCTTATCAACCTTTGGGTCTTAGCATAAATGCTACTTTTTCAGACAAGTCTTTTCTGGCTTCTAAGATTAGGATGCTCTTATGGAACACTGAAAATTTCCATTTTTGCATTTATCAAATGCCAATTAATTATCTGTTTAATTATATTTTGATGTCATCTTCCCAAACGGACATCATTTCCCAGCCCGTAACACTCTATAAATACTTCAAAAATACACGTAGACTGATTGGTACAATGTGTATAAACACTTCAAAAATATATGCAGATTGTTTGGTGCAATGCACATGCATGCAGTCATCTTGGAAGTGGTGTATTATAGCAACAAGTTCTCATGGCACAAGGCTGATGGATATTCAGGTGGTAGGGTAAGCCTGGGAAGGATCTCTCTCTTCCTAAACTAGTAACTTCCCAACAGGGGGATCAGTGGAGGCTCTGCAGAGATAGGAAATAGAGGGCAGGAAGTGAAAGGTGGTGGCGGGGGTCAGTCAAAACACTGAGCTGAGCCATAGTGCCCACGTCAGGGAACTGAATCTGAAGAATTCACATGTGCTTCTGAGAACAGGGTCAGAGGAAGAATGACAATCAACAGAGGATTGTTCACATATCCAGTGAGGCAAAGTGACTTCAGAGGGACCCAGAGAAGTTCTTATATAATCTGATACAGGAAGAGGAGAAGTAAAAGCACAGACCACACCCTT
This sequence comes from Ovis aries, assembly GCF_016772045.2. Taxonomy (NCBI): domain Eukaryota; kingdom Metazoa; phylum Chordata; class Mammalia; order Artiodactyla; family Bovidae; genus Ovis; species Ovis aries. The sequence goes on along the minus strand of NC_056054.1, from coordinate 46,542,957 downwards.
CTGCCCCACGCGGTCAGCCTCTCAAGCTAAAGATCTATCAGCACTCTCGGGAAAGGGAAATATGAGATCCATCTTGGTCTCAGACTGAAAGTTTACTCATTCTTAAATTTTTATTTGTTTATTTGTTAAGTTGCATTGGGCCTTAGGTGTGGCACTTGGATCCTCATTGTATCATTCGGGATCTTTTATTGCGGCGTACAGTCTCTAGATGTGGGAGTGGGCTCAAAAGTTGTGGTACGTGGGCTCAGAAGTTGTGGTGTGTGGGCTCAGTTTCTCTGCGGCATGTGGTTTCTCAGTTCCCCAGTCAGATCAAACCTCAGTTCCCTGCATTGCAAGGCAGATTCTTAACCACTGGCCCACCAGGGAAGCCCCAGACTGGAGTTTTATATTGAATGATATTGTGTTTTGCAAACAACCAAAAGGTATAGAATCATCCTAAAATGGTCTTAAGAGGTAGGAAAGGGGGGTTTAATTTAGTACCACTAGAGACAGAGATTTTGGGAAAAAAAGCTAGAAACATTTAGGTTTGTGGCCTTTCAAGTCTGAACTGTTCAAGAATTTGGTAAGAGGGATGATGCCGTCAAAGATGATATTCAGGTCTCTGGCCTGAGAAGTAAGCAGTGCTGTTACCTAAGACGGGAATACAGCAGCTGAGATATGGACATAGAGGTCTGGCACTGCACTGTCTGAAAACAGGCGTTGAAGTTTTGTTGGAGGATGTGATGACTTGGGGAGAGTAGAATGGAAGGGAGACAAAGGCATTTAAAAAAGAAAAGTTAAGAGTCAACAACAGAAAAGAATGAGCAAGTAACTGTATTTCTGAAGGAGAGGAACAAATACACAAAAGGAACTACTGTGGCTCCTGATTGCAATTTCACTTCCATCACAATTGTGCCCAAGGCAGACCAGTTGAGCAAACTTTGCTTTTCTCATTCCCTCCAGAGAGACACAGGATGTTTTTGGTTTTCAAGGAAGTTCTGCAGCTCTGCAGCATGTACTATAGGCAGGCAAAGTATACTTCAAATAATATATATATATATATATATATATATATATATATATTTGGCTTAGAGCTTCAGAAGAGCCCACTGATCAGTAAGCCAAATGTCCAGGAAAGAAAATCCATCACGTATTGCTCCCATGATGATTCCTTGGATGTCCCATGGTACTTAGGTGCATCAAGCACTAAATACAATAATATGCTGCCTCTTCATAAACTGCACTGACTCTAGAGTAATATTAATCATTTCACAAGCCAGGAAAAATGATAGCTAGTCTAAATAAAATGCATTTTCCAAGAGCTCTAAAATATTTTTTCTCAGCTTGACAACTCCCAAATGGGAGCTGGTAGATGGATTTGTTGCTGTCTTCTAGGCCACATGCCCCTCTATCCAACTCATAGGGAAACCTAAATAAAATATCTTCGCTATGTGCTTATTGTGAATGCAGAGTTAGTTAGAGCTGACCCGCTGGCATGGAGATGAGTGTCCAGGTGCCCCCACAGCAAGTGCCCTGCAAGGCAGGTCCTGGCCATGATGGCAGTAGTGGTGGTAACCATACTTGCCAGAAAATTCTTGGGTCTGGAAATTGGCTGTAGAGGTCTCATTTCATTCTTGTCGATCCTAGTTCTCCAGGCTTTCTATGCTTCTTTGAGCTAATTCTTTTTCTGCCTAAGTTAACCAGATCTGATTGTTGCATAAGAACACAGACTAGTACAACAGTGGTCTGGCTTTATTTCCCTGGCTGTTGTCCTCAGGGAGTTAGTTCTATATAATACTTCAGTGTAAAATATGAGACTGAATGGAGACTATATTGTTACGGTGCTCAGGAAACATGCATAATATCCATTTGACTAGAATCCCCTTTCCTTTGCCTCCAGTGATATACAGTCTCAATCTGGTTTGCAGCTGGACATATGGCCTAAACTGCACCAAGCATAATATTTCACTATCACTGCCTGTCACAGTGATAGAAAGAAAGAGTGGATGTGTGACCACCCTTCAATCAAACTTGAATCTGTGATTTAACAGAAACTGTTGAGGAGAGAGAAGGGTAAGAAAGGGTTGTTGGGAAGGAAGTGAAGATGGGGCCGATATGTTAATGCCCCACTCACATGCTTACTGATCTTGTCACCATTTTCACATTCCTGACTCTCTCTGTTGAAGGACTGTTCTCAGGATGCTAAATTCGCACGTGCACACATATAGCTGAAAGTGCCTAGAAACTTACATTTCTCTAGCGGCACCTGTTAATTTGGACAAGGCTGAGAGGAGATCAACTCCATCTCTAGGGTCCCATTGTGGGTGAAGCCAAAGTTACCTTCTGTGGGGCTTTGCTTGGTTTCACAACTTTGTTTAACTTCCTTCCCTTTCCTGTCTCCAATCTCCATCCCTCGATCAGATTTTTAAAGGCACACTTCGTAACAAGTCACTTTCAGGATCTGCTTCTGGAAGACACCTGAAGAGCCAGCATTCTCTCTTATTCCTCATGGATAACAGCACGTGAGATATAAAGTAAACAAGCAGGAAGATAGATCAAATCTCTGCTTCCAACCACTCCAGCCCCTTCAACAAATGAACTGATATACTCCCATTCTGGCTGAAGTTAGGCCAACTTTGATTTCTGTCACCTGCAACTAAGAGACACAATTCATCAATGACTCCTTTACTTGCTCTGTTTAACAACAGACATTGCAGAGAGATGTCTGTGATAACATAAGTCAGCAGTATTTTCTAAACAAAGTTATCAGAAGACCACTGTCATAGTTACAGTGTTTGTTGGATGCCATGCAACTAATTTATGATTATATCTTCCACTAGAGTTTACCAGATTGTTTCCAGACTCTTCCATAGTGTGCGTGCCTGCTCAGTCATGTTCAATTCTTTCTGACCCCCTGAACTATACAGCCCACCAGGGTCCATCTGTCCATGGAATTTTTCAGGCAAGAGCACTGAAGTGGGTTACTATTTCCTTCTCCAGAGGATCTTCCCAATCCAAGGATCAAACCCACATCTCTTGAATCTCCTGCATTGGTAGGCGGGTTCTTTACCAGCTGAGCTATAGGGGGGAAGCCTTTTCCACAGTACAAACACCTGAAAAAGTTCAATCTACCTTGACATATTTCATAATATATACCATATGTATGTTAAGAAAGAAAAAGAGAGGAGAGAACAAAATGTTTCTGAAATGTAAACATCCATGTCAGGCCAAATTTAAAGGCCTTCAATACCTCTTCGTTGCTCCCAAGATAAGGTTCATCCTCCTTAAAAAGGTCTCAGAAAGTATAATTATGTGATATCAGGTGCAACGTCCCGGTCCACTCCCACAATCCAGCCACGGTGGAAACTTTCAGTCCCTTGAAAGACGTGCTCTTTCCTGACCTTGGACCTTTTTGTCCCTCCTTTCTACCACACGCTCTACCCCAGCTTCTTACTTCACTTGGCTTACTCCTTTTTAGGTTTTAGGACTTGGCCAAGACATTACTTCTTCCAGGAAGCTCCATCTCAAAACTCTCCTAATTGCTCTCATTGTCCCCTTTACTTTCCTAAAATTTTACACATTACTCTCTAGTGTGATTAAACATGTTTATTTGGAATAAGAATATAATGACCCTTGAGGTAAAATTATGTTCGTTTGTTCAATCTATATTGTTGGAGCCTAACAGTATCTGGCTTGTAATAGGTTTATAATATTTTTAATGAAGGAATAAAAAAGCAAATAGAGAGAGAGAGATGTTGAGAGAGGAGAAAAATGATGTCTTTTTGAACACCAGTATAGCCAGAATACTAAAGTACCAATCAGGAAACATCTCCTTAGGAGAAATGCCTTGATGAGTAAAAGATGTTTTCATCCCAGCATACATCTCCCTTGGTGTCAAGTCTTAATGAGAGCTAACATAATCATAAAATATGTGCTCAGCAACAAGACAACGCCTGTGATTTAACAGGATCCAGAGTAATTTAGTTATGATACCTGGCTTTTCTCCCATGAGAAGATACCTAAGTTGCTGTTGAAAAAAGACAGCTGAGATGCATGTACCCACTGCTCAAAGACTTGGGTCGATCACTTAACCTCTTTATCTTTATATTAAATTATGGATTAACGTTCAGGGCCAGCTAGCTGTAAATACTACTCTTTAAGACAATTTCATTTCCAACCTGTCTTGTTTAATAACCAGGTAGATTAAGGAATAAGGAGATACTGACTTACAGAACAAAGGGCATCACTGAAAATCAGAAGTTCATGCACCATGAAAGAAAAAAATGCACTAATCCATGTATGCTGTCCAAGCAGGAGACACAGGTTCGATCCTTGGTCCGGAAGATCCCCTGCAGAAGGAAAAGGCAACTCTCTCCAGTATTTTTGCCTGGGAAATACCATGCACAGAGGAACCTGGTAGACTAGAGTCAGTCCATGGGGGTCACAAAAAGTCAGGCATGACTTAACAACTAAACGACAATAGTAAATGTATGTTGTCTTACCCAAGTGCAGTGAGAAATTTATTGTCATCTCACTGTCAAGTTTCACCCTGACTAGGATCACTATGCTGGATGTTACATCCTCAAACCATCTTCAGAGACAGAAGACAGGACCACTACTGCCCCTCGAATCTGCAGCTTCCTTGCCTGGCCTCACTAACTCATTAATATGTTCACTTCCATGAGACAGAGTCTCAGAATACTCCTCAATGAATTTCTCACTATTGTCCAATAAATTTCCCATTATAGAACATAAAACTCTTGTGTCACTCTGACTATTCTGCTTAGCTGGTGATAAAAAAAACTCTACCTTTTGGGATCTCACTGATCTCTCTACTGTTACTGATCTCCATCTGTCCATACTCATAGAACTACTCACCATATGCCAACATCTTAGAGTGGACAGGGTGACATCTACAGAACCAATGAAAATAGCTCCTCATTATGTGGATTTTAAGCAGCATTTTCTTTTTGGATATTACTCTTTGTCCTCTTTGCTATCGCATTATGGATGATCTCAATGCTCACAGATGGAGATAGTGCCTATTTCATGGTAACTCAATCCAATCCATCTCTACAGAGAGGAAGGTTGGTTATCCACCAAGGTAAGAATAACATTGAGGCTTCTTTGTTTACACAAAAGAATGTCAATCATACTACACATTTCATTCATTTTTAACTACCTTGATCCAAGCACAATTAACAAAGAATATCTGAAAATACGATCTTTGTCTTTAAACTCTTTGTTTTTCATCTTATCATTTATATTCAGTCAGTTCAGTTCAGTCGCTCAGTCATGTCCAACTTTTTGCAACCCCATGGACTGCAGAACGCCACACCTCCCTGTCTATCATCAACTCCCGGAGCTTACTCAAACTCATGTCCATTGAGTCACTGATGCCATCCAACCATCTCATCTGTCGTCCCCTTCTCCTCCTGCCTTCAATCTTTCCCAGCATTAGGGTCTTCTCAAATGAGTCAGCTCTTCACATCAGGTGGCCAAAGTATTGAAGTTTCAGCTTCAACATCAGTCCTTCCAATGAACACTCAGGACTGATCTCCTTTAGGATGGACTGGCTGGATCTCCTTGCAGTCCAAGGACCTCTCAAGAGTCTTCTCCAAAACCACAGTTCAAAAGCATCAATTCTTCGGTGCTCAGCTTTCTTTACAGTCCAATTCTCATATCCATATGTGACTATTGGAAAACCATAGCTTTGACTAGATGGACCTTTGTTGGCAAAATAATGTCTCTGCTTTTTAATATGCTATCTAAGTTGGTCATAACTTTCCTTTCAAAGAGAAAGCATTTTTTAATCTCAGGGATGGAGTCACCATATACAGTGATTTTGGAGCCCCCCCAAAAAGTCAGTCACTCTTTCCACTGTTTTCCCATCTATTTGCCATGAAGTGATGGGACCAGATGCCATGATCTTCGTTTTCTAAATGTTGAACTTTAAGCCAACTTTTTCACTCTCCCCTTTCACTTTCATCAAGAGGCTCTTTAGTTCTTCTTCATTTTCTGACATAAGGGTGGTGTCATCTGCATATCTGAGGTTATTGATATTTCTCCCAGCAATCTTGATTCCAGCTTGTGCTTCATCCAGCCCAGCGTTTCTCATGATGTATTTTGCATATAAGTTAAATAAGCAACGTAACAATATACAGCCTTGACATACTCCTTTTCCTATTTGAAACCAGTCTATTGTTCCATGTCCAGTTCTAACTGTTGCTTCTTGAACTGCATACAGATTTCTTAAGAGGCAGGTCAGGTTGGTCTGGTATTCCCATCTCTTTCAGAATTTTCCACAGTTTATTGTGATCCACACAGTCAAAGGCTTTGGCATAGTCAATAAAGCAGAAATAGATGTTTTTCTGGAACTCTCCTGCTTTTCCGATAATCCAGTGGATGTGTGATCTCTGGTTCCTCTGCCTTTTCTAAAACCAGCTTGAACATCTGAAGTTCACAGTTCATGTATTATTGAAACCTGGCTTGGAGAATTTTGAGCATTTCTTTACTAGCATGTGAGATAAGTACAACTGTGCGGTAGTATGAGCATTCTTTGGAATTGCCTTTCTTTGGGATTGGAATGAAAACTGACCTTTTCCAGTCCCGTGGCCAGTGCTGAGTTTTCCCAATTTGCTGGCCTATTGAGTGCAGCACTTTCACAGCATTATCTTCCAGGATTTGAAATAGCTCAACTGGAATTTTATCACCTCCACTAGCTTTGTTTATAGTGATGCTTCCTAAGGCCTACTTGACTTCACATTCCAGGATGTCTGGCTCTAGGTGACTGATCACACCATCGTGATTATCTGAGTTGTGAAGATCTTTTTGTACAGTTCTTCTGTGTATTCTTGCCACCTCTTCTTAATATCTTCTGCTTCTGTTAGGTCCATACCATTTCTATCCATTATTGAGCCCATCTTTGCATGAAATATTGCCTTGGTATCTCTAATTTCCTTGAAGAGATCTCTAGTTTTTTCAGTTCTATTACTTTCCTCTATTTCTTTGCATTGATCACTGAGGGAGGCTTTCTTGTCTCTCCTTGCTATTCTTTGGAATTCTGCATTCAAATGGGTATATCTTTCCTTTTCTCCTTTGCTTTTTGCTTCTCTTCTTTTCACAGCTATTTGTAAGGCCTCCTCTCAGTCATTTTGCTTTTTTGCATTTCTTTTTCTTGGGGATATCTTGATCCCTGTCTCCTGTACAATGTCAAAAACCTCCATCCATAGCTCATCAGGCACTCTGTCTACCAGATCTAGTCCCTTAAATCTATTTCTCACTTCCACTGTATAATGGTAAAGAATTTGACTTAGGTCATACCTGAATGGTGTAGTGCTTTTCCCTACTTTCTTCAATTTAAGTCTCAATTTGGCAATAAGGAGTTCATGTTCTAAACCGCACTCAGCTCCCAGTCTTATTTTTGCTGACTGTATAGAGTTTCTCCATCTTTGGCTGCAAAGAATATAATTAATCTTATTTTGGTATTGACCATCTGGTGATGTCCATGTGTAGAGTCTTCTCTTGTGTTGTTGGAAGAGGGTATTTACTATGACCAGTGCGTTCTCTTGGCAGAACTCTGTTAGCCTTTGCCCTGCTTCATTTTGTATTCCAAGGCCAAATGTGCCTGTTACTCCAGGTGTTTCTTGACTTCCTACTTTTGCATTCCAGTCCCCTATAATGAAAAGGACATCTTTTTTTGGGTGTTAGTTCTAAAAGCAGGAAACAAAGTCCCTTTTGTCTCCCAAATTCCTTGGTCCTTTGTATTTCCTTTCTTATCTCAAAATTCATCCCAGATTTTCTAAAATTCAATCATTTGTATTCTATCTTCACAACTTTGCCTACTGAACTCTTATAGAAATGATGGATAGTTAAATAGATAGATAGGTAATATACAGATAAATAGATTTGGAAAGAGATATATATATATATATATATATATATATATACACACACATCAGTACTAGATAGATATAGATATTGATAAATACATATGTAGGTAGATAATCTGTTCTGAACTAACCCACTTTTCATAACTTTTTACTTGTCTTAATCAATAATAGTGATGGGCTACTTACATATTTTTTCTGGTATATATTAAAAAATCATTAAACTGCTATGTATAAAACAAATTAGATACAAGGGTATACTGTACAGCACAGGGAATATAGCCAATATTTTATATAACTTAGAGTACAAAAATATTGAATCACTATACTGTACATCTGAAACTAATATTATAAATCAACTATAATTTTAAAAAATTAAAATAGCTTATATTTCTTGATATTAATATTTTCTGAGTTCTCCATGTTTGAATATTTATCAGGGATTCCTCTCTTTTGATAGTATGCTGACATTCATTTATCACAGATGTATATGTTGGATAACATATGATAGAGTTTATCTGTTCCTCTATTACAAACATTCAGATTATTACTGGATTATTTTAATTACGATGAAACTTTAAAAAGCAGCTAGTTCCATTAAAAACAATAACCATGAAAACTTAAAATGATCTAGAACCATTTAAAATGATCTTAACTATAACTTTTTAAGAAACAGTGACTTATAACAGTGGTTCTCAATACTGGAATATCAGATCACCTGAGAAGACTTTTTTTAAAGTTCTAATGTTCAAATCTCACTCAGACCTATTAAATATGAATGAGGCTCTGAGAACAATAATATATCTAAAATAGAAAAAAATTATTATGCAGAAGCTTCTCATTCTAATTTGTGAAGTGTATGAAAACCTCAATGTAGACATTTACAATAAAAATGTCTAACTAATTTGAGGCTTCTTCCTTTTCATCAGGAATTTGTAAACTACCATTCAATTTCTACTATAATCGATAGTTCTAACAAAATTTTTAATTTAAAAAAGACCAGTTTTTTTGCTATAAATTTAATTTTTCAAAGTTCTGAATGAAAAAATCTTTAAAGAGAAATATTCAGCTCTTAATGTTCCTCCACTATAAGCCTGTAAGTCATATTATGGACATGACCACAAGCCCTCTAAGAACAAGAACTTGATCTGTCTCACATCCATGCATCTATGTATCTAAGGTTTGAAGCAGTGTCTGGCATATAGCAAACACTCAAATGGTCATCACATAAATAAATGAATAAGTAAATACACACGGCACTAATAATACATAGGATACAAATTATGTCAAAAACATTTTATCATTTCTTCCTCTCAGTTGAACCTCATCATCTCTACCGTATTTGCTTTGAGGCTTTCTGATACAATTTGAAAGCTAAAGACTAACATTTTCTAATACTTCATGCGTGCATGCTCAGTTGTGTCCAACCCTTTGTGACCCCATGAACTATAGCCCTCCAGGCTCCTCTGTCCATGGAATTTTCTAGGCAAGGATACTGGAGTGGGTTGCCATTTCCTACTCTGGAAGATCTTCCTGACCCAGAGATCAACCCAAGTCTCCTGATTCTCCTGCTTTGGTAGGCAAATTCCTTACCACTGAGCCACCTGCTGCTGCTGCTGCTGCTGCTGCTGCTGCTGCTGCTGCTGCTGGTAAGTTGCTTCAGTCATCTCTGACTCTGTGTGACCCTATGGACGGCAGCCCACCAGGCTCCCCTGTACATGGGATTCTCCAGGCAAGAACACTGGAGTGGGTTGCCATTTCCTTGTCCAATGCATGAAAGTGAAAAGTGAAAGTGAAGTTGCTCAGTCATATTTTACTCTTAGTGACCCCATGGACTGCAGCCTACCAGGCTCCTCCGTCCATGGGATTTACCAGGCAAGAGTACTGGAGTGCGTTGCCATTGCCTTCTCTGGAGCCACCTGAGAAGCCCTCTAGTATTTCATCCCTTACTAAAAAGTAAAATAATTGAGATTAAATGCCACCTTAATAATCTGTTTTAACTGTGCATGCATTGGTGTTTGCAAGGTGAGGAGCTGCCATCAATTTTAGAAGAGGTAATTGCCTCTAACCACTTTAGCTGAACTGGCAGCATTTCACTCATATCCAAGCCACTGTCCAGGGCCCAGTACATAGTCGAGTGCTCAATAAATCTTTCACTCATATTTGAACAAACATGACTTAGGACATAATCAAAACACTTTTTAGTGGGTGTTACCCCCGCCACCAGAGGAAAGCTTGGGAAGGTTCCATCCACATCTTCTGCAGTCTTGCAGTCTTTCAGTCTTTCTAGTTGCATTAACCTCCATAGAATTCATTCTCTTAATCCATAAAATAAAAGGCTGGTGCTACATGATCGTGTCTCCTTTCTACCATCCTCTTTCTTCCCTTGTGGCTCAGAGGTTAAAGCGTCTGCCTCCAATGCGGGAGACCCAGGTTCGATCCCTGGGTCGGGAAGATCCCCTGGAGAAGGAAATGGTGACCCACTCCAGTATTCTTGCCTGGAGAATCCCATGGACAGAGAAGCCTGGTAGGCTACAGTCCATGGGGTTGCAGAGTCAGACACGACTGAGAGACTTTACTTCACTTCAAGTATATTTATATTACTTCTCTATTACTAACATTCTAATTGTATGATTAAAAATTTTCTGCATCTGACCTGGATATGTCTTAGCTTTGTTTTCTCATTCATAATTTCAGGAAATGGGATGATACTTTGCATTTTCATAGAGATCCTGCTATGAGTATAAATACTGACCTCACCCAACTTTTCCAGCAAGGACAGGGTCTGTGCACACAGTAGATCTTGATAGAACTGAAATTATTTATCTTTTAACTTTTTGGCCATACCATGTAGCATGCAGGATCTTAATTGCCTGACCAGGGATCAAACCTATGCTCCCTGCATTGGGATCACTGGACTACCAGGGAAGTCTGAGAAAGCTGAAATTATTAACTTACAGACAATAACATACATACAACCAGCCTGATTATTTTAATGTTCTCTTGTCAGACACTAGCTTCTTTTCTTTCACTTGAGAAAGTTTTTGTTTCCATTTCATTAACATATGTATGGAACATGATTTCTTCCTCTCCATCAGGCTTTTGCATAGATGCGACCAAATTAGCAAATACAACTATCTTCTATACAACTGACAGAGAGAGCTATACCGGAACCTTCCCTCGTGACCATTACAAATTTGTCATGTAAAGAGGTGGTGCTCACATTTTCTGAGGTTCGTAAGTGAGTGACTACAAAATACTGGCAGCTTAAACTATGGTGATGTCTCTAATTGGGGCATCATGGGCTGCTACAATTACAGTGTCTCTGATGCGCTTCTCTTCAGAATTAAACCAGAGTCATTTCCTGCCATACTTTGCAGACAGAGGACAAAACAATGTTAGTCTTTTCCACTTGGCTTCATATATGAAGTCCAAACTTTAGATTTTTTTTTTTTTTATCTTGAAAAACAACGTCAGACAGAGGTCTTTTTGGTTCCATATTGCTGAGCCAGTAACGAAAAATACAAACTAAAAATCCATTCTATTTCCCAAATGAAAACACAACTCTAGTGAATAACAGCCAAGAAATGGAACCATATCCTGAGGGGACAGGAAGGATAAACATGGCACCGTACTGTTTGGCACAGTACTATTATGGGATACAGATGTCACTGGCACCCATTCCTTTCAGACAGTACATATTAGACTAGAAATAGGGATGCGTAGGTGGTGACAAAGCATCCTCATGTGAAACCAGGATAAAACCCATTGCCCTTTATTCCTATTTTAGGGAAAACTAGCCAAGAGGTTAATGAGGAACTAAGGACATGAGATCACATCCTTTTTATCCATATTCATTCATTTACTCCTTATTTTGTATCATAGATTGTTAACAGGCAGATGAATGTCAGCACTGTGCTAGCCTCTGGCAACACAAAGTGTAGCCAGCAATAAGCTGAAATCAAGTTGGGAAACAGCCGCCCATATGGTTTAGTATAATATAAAGCTTCCTGGAGATCATGATTTCTGGATTAATTTTGCTTTACTTTAATACTGAATAGAAATTTAATTCCCTAGATAATATTGCATCACCCTTGTAAAATTTGTTCTTTGCTAACACATACATATTCATCCATACTAATTACTAAATGATGAGTATAAATTAAACTTTGAGGGAAGGGGAGGTAAAGATGGTATGAAAGCGGGAATGGTGTCAAGCCAAACAGAAGAACTTGCATGAGCAAAGACTCAGAGAAACAGTTCAGTGAACTGAGCAGATTACCAGTGGTTTTGAGTGGTTGGAATGCAGAAGAAATTAAGTAAGAGGATCATATAATTTATTGTCCAAAGTGAGACACTTTTAAAAGCGAAGGAGGATGTTAAAATAATTAAACTTATATAATTTAAAATATTTATAAACTGTCATAAAATTATTTTTTAATATTGGTGAACCTATAACTCATTGTCAACAACTATTTTCAAAAATAAAATTCTTTCAAAAATTGAAATAAGATAATCTTTGTACATTAAAACAAAAAATCTACCATTGGCTATCTGAATGTTACCAAGTATAACATTAAGATAATTATTTTTTAACTATTCATTTTAATAGTAGAATAATTGCTTAATAGTATTGCATTGGTTTTTGCCATACATCAACATGAATCAACCATAGGCATATATATGTCCCCTTCCTCCTAAAGCTCCCTCCCATCTCCCACCCCATCTCACCCCTCTAGGTTGTCACAGAGCATCAGGTTTGAGCTCCTTGCATCATACAGCAAATTCCCACTGGCTATCTATTTTACATATGGTCATGAATATATTTCAATGTTGCTCTATTTGTCCTACCCGCTCCCTCCCTCACTGTGTCCACAAGTCTGTTCTTCACGTCTGCATCTCCATGGCTGCCCGGCAAATGGGTTCATCAGTACCATCTTTCCAGATTCCATGTATATGTATTAATACCCAATATTTGTTTTTCTCTTTCTGACTTACTTCATTCTGTATAAAAGGCTCTAGGTTCATCCATCTCACTAAAACTGACTCAAATGTATTCCTGTTTATGGCAGAGTAATATCCCATTGTATATATGTATCATTTATTTGTATATATGATACATACAAATGTTTGAGTTTAATTAGTTGGCAACATTAAATACTTCTTCCTTTACTTCCTGAGACCAAAAAGTTGAACAATCCCTACTCATCTTTTTTCTAATTAGCAAATACTCTGCATTGTGTCTTTGAAAGGGAGATAATAATTAAATGGTAGGTGATAGTTGTACATACGCAGCACAAGTTATAATGATATTATGCCTGGAAAGGCCTGAATGAAGGAAGATGATTATTATTGATTGTCTTTCAGATTTAGCTACATATTATAAAGAGAACTCTCTTTAATAATATATATGCCACTCATCATTACTAGAAAAGCTGGAAGTACAAAGTAGAGTAAATCTGTCTGGCCTTATTCAACTGCAACTATTAATAATATTTTATTTAATAAAATGAAAAATCCTGCACAAATACTAAACCAGAAAGGGCTTTCTGATAGCCTTCATAAATCTGAATTGTTCTAAGCAAAGTGGATATGAAAGCAGCTGACAATTGAGGAACATACAAAGCAGGACAAGGAAGCAAAGGCCAGATTCAGATCCTAGAGGACCTCGTACACTTTGGAAGGAAACATGGAATAAGAAAGGGGAAGCCACTGCAGAACTGCAGAGAGAACTGCGTTCAGATAGAACAAACACTCTGGCTGCATTTGGAGGATGAATTCTGAGGAAGCACAGATATTATATTGTTAATATAGAGATAGCAAACTGGAAACCCATGATAGCACACTGGAACCTGCATCCAATCTATATCAGTTCAGTTCAGTTCAGTCACTCTGTCGTGTCTGACTCTTTGCGATCCCATGAACCACAGGACACCAGGCCTCCCTGTCCATCACCAACTCCCAGAGTCTACCCAAACCCATGTTCATTGAGTCGGTGATGCCATCCAACCACTTCATTCTCTGTCATCCCCTTTTCCTTCTGCCCTCAATTTTTCCCAGCATCAGGGTCTTTTCCAATGAGTCAGCTCTTTGCATCAAGTGGCCAAAGTATTGGAGTTTCAGCTTCAACATCAGTCCTTCCAATGAACACCCAGGACTGATCTCCTTTAGGATTGACTGGTTGGATCTCCTTGCTGTCTAAGGGACTCTCAAGAGTCTTCTCCAACACCACAGTTCAAAAGCATCAATTCTTTGGCGTTCAGCTTTCTTTATAGTCCAACTCTCACATCCATACATGACCACTGGAAAAACCATAGCCTTGACTAGATAGACCTTTGTCAGCAAAGTAATGTCTCTGCTTTTCAATATGGTATCTAGGTTGGTCATAACTTTCCTTCCAAGGAGTAAGTGTCTTTTAATTTCATGGCTGCAATCACCATCTGCAGTGATTTTGGAGCCCAGAAAAATAAGGTCAGGCATTGTTTCCACTGTTTCTCCATCTATTTGCCATGAAGTGATGGGACCAGATGCCATGATCTTCGTTTTCTGAATGTTGAGCTTTGAGCCAACCTTTTCATTCTCCTCCTTCACATTCATCAAGAGTCTCTTTAGTTCCTCTTCACTTTCTGCCATAAGGGTGGTTTCATCTGCATATCTGAGGTTATTGATATTTCTCCCAGCAATCTTGATTACAGCTTGTGCTTCTTCCAGCACAGCATTTCTCATGATGTATTTTGTATATAAGTTAAATAAGCAGGGTGACAATATACAGCCTTGACATACTCCTTTTCCTATTTGGAACCAGTCTGTTGTTCCAGGTCCAGTTCTAACTGTTGCCTCCTGACCTGCATATAGGTTTCTCAAGAGGCAGGTCAGGTGGTCTGGTATTCCCATCTCTCTCAGAATTTTCCAGTTTATTGTGATCCACACAGTCAAAGGCTTTGGCATAGTCAATAAAGCAGAAATAGATGTTTATCTGGAACTCTCTTGCTTTTTCCATGATCCAGCGGATGTTGGCAATTTGATCTCTGGTTCCTCTGCCTTTTCTAAAACCAGCTTGAACATCTGGAAGTTCATGGTTCACATATTGCTGAAGCCTGCCTTGGAGAATTTTGAGCATTACTTGACTAGCGTGTGAGATGAGTGCAATTGTGCGATAGTTTGAGCATTCTTTGGCATTGCCTTTCTTTGGGATTGGAATGAAAACTGATCTTTTCCAGTCCTGTGGCCACTTCCGAGTTTTCCAAATTTGCTGGCCTATTGAGTGTAGCACTTTCACAGCATCATCTTTCAGGATTCGAAATAGCTCAACTGGAATTCCATCACCTTGCTATTTTTTTTGTTTGTTTGTTTTGATTTGTTTTGTTTTGTTCTTTGCTTGCTCAGTGCTAATATGCACTGCTTTTAACAAACTGAATTCACAATCCAAGCAATTAAAAAGTAGGAAATTTCACATACAATTTGGATTGTTGACTTCTATTGATAAATTGCAAGATCTGGTATTATAAATTTGCTTTTCTGGATGAGAGGCAATAGTTGGGAGAAACTGAGTGGCACCTGCCCTTCAGAGTATGGAATACTCTCCAACTTGATGTCATGACTAACTATTGTGAACATATCCTAAATTCCTAGGCCTGTGGCATATGAGTTGAGAACTTTCAGTATACATAACTTTTGACCTGAGCAGCACTTGATAAAAATGGTCATAAGAAAGCATCTATCTGAGCTAGGAATGGAATTCTCATCAAATGTCCCAACTTAATGGCACAAAAATGTGTAGTAGAGAAGTTTTAGGTATAGGCAGTGGTAGTGCCCATTCATACAATCATTTTAAACATTATTTTGACCTTGTTACAAAACCACACAATTTAACTTTGCCAGCAAAAGACCTAAATGTAGAACAATTTCTCCCTGAAATTGCAAGATATAACTTTCCAGAAAGAAATATCATTTCAATTACAGTTCACAGGCAACTCCAAGGTAACTAGAATGAAGTAAATCCATTCCCTTCCTCCTTTGTTTGGCCCAGTGCTTCACTGAGATATGAAATATGTAGAGTTTCAAGTGGAATTTTTCAAATGAAGCCACCAGCTATTACATTTCTTACCCCTGTCAGAAGATCTATGTGCTAGACTGGTCATTAACTCCTCTTTTCCAGAACCCATATAATCTGTGACTTCTAGTTTTCTGAGTATTTATGTAATGGCTATTCACTTTATTAAGACTTTTAGCCAAAGAGAAAGTATATTATTATAGAAGGTGAAAGAGTAAAATAAAAAGGGCATATGCTTTATGTCAACTATACTGTACCCTTGGGGCCCGCTTGTGGACTTGCTACAGGCTACAGGAAGAATGTTTAACTCCTTTTAATGCTTTATGAAGCCTTTCATGATCTGCTTATCACACTACAGACCCTTCTCCAGACCCTTCTGCCCCCAACTCGGTCCCCAGTTGTACTTAACTGCTTTCATCTCCTCAAATGCATCATGTTCTCCCTTTTGGTGTTCTGCACACATTCTCCCCTCAACTTAGAATACTTTCACAACTACTCTTCCCATTTGCTACGTATTATCTATTATTGTTTAATGACTAAAACCTGTCTGACTCTTTTTCAACCTCATGGACTCTAGCCCACCAGGCTCCTCTGTCCATGGGATTTCCCAGGCAAGAATACTAGAGTGAGTGGGTTGCCATTTCCCTCTCCAGGGGATCGTCCCAACCGAGGGATCAAACTCACGTCTCCTCCATTGGCAGGCAGATTCCTTACCACCAAGCCCCCAGGGAAGCCCATATTATCTATTTGCTATATAACAATTAAGCAAACTTAGCAGCTTTACACAAGTCATTATCTCATAGTTTCTGTGGGTCAGAAATCTAAAAACAGCTCAGCTAGGAGATTCTGGCTCAAGGCTTCTTGTGAGGTTACAGTCAAGCTGTTGGCCAGGACTGCTGCACTGTGGGATAGAAAATCCACTTCCCAGATGGCACACTCATATGACTATAGGCAGCAAAGCTCAGTTCCTTGCTAGCTACTGGCAAAGGCCTCAGCTCCCTGTCATGTGAGCCTCCTACATGATAGACTGAGCGTCCTAACAGCACGCCAGCTGACTTCTTCCAAAACAGGAGACATTAGAGAGAACAAGACAAAAGTCTTGTGTCTTTTACGACCTCATCTCTGAAGTGAAACACCACTTTGGCCTTATTCTTTTATTAAAAATAAGTCACAAAGCCTAACCTATACTCAAAGGAGGAAAATTAAGCTCCATCTCTCAAATTTTAGCCTGGATGATTATTTCCTGGGTTAGTGTTTTTAATTCTCTAAAGACTGGGCTGGTATCCCCCTGAGCTCTCAGGAGGTACCTCTCCTAAGAGGTACTACATTTTTTGAGTCATTCCCTATTTCCTGGTCTGTCTTTTGCAGTAGAAAGTAAACAACTTGAAGGCAAGGACCGTGTCTTGCTCACAGTTGTTCCTCCAAGCCTGGCACAGTGTGTGGCCTTTGGTAGGCAGTCAACCAAAGCCTGCTGAAAAATAAATCATGCCATTCAAAGAGGTGCTTGTCCTACCTTTCCACATAATAAGTAGGGGAAGAAATAAGTTTTATCATGCAACTCCTGCTGTGCACTGCACTTTGTATACATATCTAGCATTTAGTGATTGATGGAACCTTTGGTAGAAGCATAATTATGTGGTAGAAAAGAATGAAGAATTGTACTTTTACACTCTCCTGACTTTTCATTACTGCAGTATCTTGGGCAGCTTATTTACACTCTTGGAACTTCAGCTTCTGCTGGAAAAAATTAAAGGATACAATAATAATTGCCTTGCCAACTAACATGGGTTTCAGTTCAGTTCAGTTCAGTCATTCAGTCATGTCCGACTCTTTGTGACCCCATGAATCACAGCATGACAGGCCTCCCTGTCCATCACCAACTCCCGGAGTTCACCCAAACTCACGTGCATCGAGTCAGTGATGCCATCCAGTCATCTCATCCTCTGTAGTCCCCTTCTCCTCCTGCCCCCAATCCCTCCCAGCTTCAGGGTGTTTTCCAATGAATCAACTCTTCGCATGAGGTGGCCAAAGTATTGGAGTTTCAGCCTCAGCATCAGTCCTTCCAATGAACACCCAGGACTGGTCTCCTTTAGGATGGACTGGTTGAATCTCCTTGCAATCCAAGGAACTCTCAAGAGTCTTCTCCAACACCACAGTTCAAAAGCATCAATTCTTTGGTGCTCAGCTTTCTTCACAGTCCAACTCACATCATGAAGATCAAATAAGACAATGTAAATGGAAAGGTATAAACCATAAAACATCATACAAATATAATACATAAATATTATTATTTCTCAAATTCCATAGAGTATGGATGACCCTACCAAACATGAAGAAGGTGCTTCCACCTTTGGAAACTTAAAAAAGGTTAAACTCCTACCCCAGTGACAACTAATATTTTAATTCATTCAATATTGATGAGTTTCTACCATGTGTGTGTTCAAGGTATAGCCCAGGTGCTCAGATACCTTTGTGTCTTCAATTAAATCCAAGGCTGCTATAGAGTTTTCAAAATATTTTAGTATAGAGTTATTATAAGTTCACATGTAAAAGTGACTGAGGAAGGTTGCCAAAACAACAGAGCAAACAGTGGACTCGAGGCCTTGGTCATTTATTGAGTAAGATGTCTACTAATGCCTGCTTTTACTGTGATCTTAGCTCTCCTCACAGGGCAGAAAATGTTGTTGCCTGGCATTCAGCAAGTGCTTAATGTTAGTTGAACAGAACTAGATAAATGTCCCTTTACAAGAATCACTGTTGCTGTATCTCAATCACTATAGAGATGGAATGGCTGAGGTTTCCAATCCGGCTGCCTCATTTTGCAGAGAAAGAAATAGAAACTCAATAAGTTAAGTCCCAAGATCATGCAGACAGGCAAGAGTAGGGTTTATAAATCTTCTGATTCCCAGTTCTGTGCTGTTTCACCATGGTGTGCATTACCTTTAACCAATACTGTGCTCTGTTCTGGAGCCTATTAATAGAAATAGCCTTGCCACTGTCTCTGCACTTGTAAAAAGATAAAAATAACACTGATTTACCTAAGAGGCTTGCACAAAGGACTGTAAAATGATGGCGTCAATAAAGTACTTAACAAATTTCACAAATTATTCCAATTATAGAGATTGTGGCCAAAATTTATAAATAAGAAGCAGAGGTACATTAAATTTTTCAACTGGAAAACTTCAGCTTTAATGCAACAATTGAAACTGTCCATGAAAGGAACTCTGAAAAAGGGGAATGTTACAGTCCCCTTCCTGATATAACAAGACCTACGGTGGGCAAAGTGTCCTAAGTACCACAGGAGGGAATTAGCACAGACTGAGCTTTCATTTTTATTTTCCTGATCATTATTTTCCTGATCTTTAGTGTCTTTATTTTCCTGATCATTAAAGGACAACAGTATTCCACTAAAGAAAATACGTGCTTTATATCACATGGTCACTATGCTATGGGCCAGTTCTCCAAACTCCACTATTCTGATGACCTTGAAGGAAGATTATTCACAATCCACCTTAGCTTCCTTGAAAAGACGCAATACTCTGGAAGCTAATCTGGAAATATTTCAACCACTTCCCAATATTTTCTTCCAGCTATACTGTCATTACTTCCCTTGAACTCCTGATCTTGAACTTGTAACTCTTACATAAAATGGTAATATTCTTTATGGAGCATGATTAAGAGTAAATCATCCATGGTACCTCTGGCAAGTAGTTAGCCATGCTGGGGCTACATCAGCTCTTTTAAAAGAGTTTGGCCCTGAGGTGGAAACTGTCAAAAGACAGAAATTTGGTTACCAGGAGAGTTACACTGCTCATCAGTACACATAAAATGTGATTCATTTTATTAGGCAGAAAAAAACATTCACTGGTTCCATTTTCTCAGCTCTTTGGAGAAACGCATTCGAATCTGTTTTTCTGAGTTTCAAGTGATTAAACCTTCAATATGCCTGGCATTTTAGGAAAGAAGCTATAATCTGAACTGAACGTAAATGGATTTATTATGAGGGCTTTGCTACTAGCCATGTCATGCTTTAAAGCAAAATCAACACACAAAGTGGTGACAAAACAGCGTAGAGGTTAAGACAAAATTTTTAACATAAGAACATGGTTTAAAAGCAAGCTTTTCACTTGGCAAAGCATGAACCAGGGATGAAAGATTAAAACTTGCTTATAAAATGCAGATAAAACACCCAACCTGATGGTAACATTGAAAGGATAAGAGAAATAACTCGAGATCGTTAATCTAGTGGCCACAACATACTAAGTGCTGAATAAATTGGTTCTTTTGTTGTTGTTGTTGCACAGGGTCTTTATGGCTGGACATGGGCTTTCTCTAGTCATGAAGAGTGGGGGCCACTCTTTGCAGTGCACAGGTTTCTCATTATGTTGGTTTCTCTTGTGGAGCACAGGCTCTAAGCACTTCAGCCTCAGTAGCTGTGACACACAGGCTCAGTAGCTGTGGCTTGAGGGTCAGAGAGCATGGGCTCAGAAGTTGTGATGCAAGGGCTCTAAATGCCCCAAGGCACGTGGAATCATCCCGGATCAGGGATTGAACCCATGTTGCCTGCATTAGCAGGCAGATTCTTATCCACCGCGTCACCAAGGAAGTCCAAATTGTGACTTTTATTATTATATTGAATAAAACCAAAGACCGCTTTTTCTTTAAATAGTGTTCCCTGCTGTTTTAAGATTTCAAAAGGCTTTGCAATGTATACCTAACTTTCACCATAAATATGTGATCGATCAATCACAAAACTGATATAAACTCCCTAAGCCTATTAATGAACTGAGAACATTTATTCCTGTCCCTAAGTTTGGGTCTCAGCAATTGTTCAGACACAAAGCTCTGAACTTCCAGCATAAACATGGAAATAAATGTAAGCTCTGTCTTCCTCTTTCACTGGGCACATTCAAGCATTAGTCTGAAAAGCTCTGTGATGATAAGAGTGGGGCTTTGAGGGTGCTGGAAATTTCTTCCAAAATGGTCCATTTACAAAATCCAGAGCCATACAGCCCCAAAATTACTTCACAACAAATCCTCTTCCTCAGTCAATACAAATTTCAGCATTATGCAGAGAAAAATGCCAACAGAGTAAAAATCCTGGGTAATCTCATTGGATAATATTTTGTTAGCCAATTTAATTTGCTTTCCTCCCTTATGAATAAGCCTAATGACATAAGTATAATGCAGAATGAAAAATTACAATAGTACTTTTAGTGTCATGGCAAACAGCCGATTCCTCCAAATTAGGGTTACCAGATAAAATACAGGATGCCCAGTTAAATTTGAATTTATGGAAAACAACAAATGCATTTTTTAGTATAAGTATGTTCTAAGTAAGCCTTGGCCTCTGGAAGTGGACTTAGAAAAATCATCAAGGGTATCCTTTCACATATACATTTGGGACATACAGATTTAACTTTGTGCCTTATATTTTTATTTGTTAAATTCAGCAGTCTTATTGCAACTGAACTGAATCATACTAACCTTTATAGTTACTTATCATATAATTCCTTGCTTATGCTCAGTTGCTTAGTCTTGTCTGAGTCTTTGCAACCCTTTGGACTATAGCTCGCCAGGCTCCTCTGTCCATGGGATTCTCCAGGCAAGAATTCTGGAGTGGGTTGCCATTTCCTCCTCCAGGGGGACCTCCCTGACTCAGGAATTGAACCTGGGTCTCCTACGTCCCTTACACTGTAGCCAAATTCTTTACTATTGAGCCACTGAAGAAGCTCATAATTCCTTGATCACCCTTCAAAAAATCACATTCTGAGACCTCTTCAGACATTTTCCAGTACTTGATTATTTTAGAGAGATGATAAAAATTATAGATTGGAAATTTATTAATGCAATCACTTTTGTAACTTGATTTTATATAATTACCATTTGTATTAATGATAACTTCATAAGAGGAAAGTATGAAAATATGGCTTAAGCATGCAAAGATAATCAAGAAGTAAATAGGCCAGTGTAGGCTTCTGGGAACCAGAGAGAGAGATACTTTACCCTTATGATTGGAATCAGCTGGAATTTTTTTTTTTAATTAAGGTCCTTGACCATTTAGGCATGAAGAAACTTTCCATTTCAAATCCTGGACCATTTTCATCAATGATGTCAAGGCAGAGAACTGAATATTTTAGACCTGAAATGAAATCAGTATCATGTCATCATAGACTGAAAGGTCAGACTTCACCCATGTTGATTTTGGACATGATCAGATTCATTCCATCAAGGTTTTAAGGCTTCTGTTCTGCCTTCTGTTGGATGATAAAGAGATGAGATGAAAAGGGGAAGTTGCTCAGTTGTGTCTGACTCTTTGCAACCCCATGGACTATATAGTAGTGGGTAACCTATCCCCTCTCCAGGGGATCTTCCCAATTCAGGGATCAAACCCAGGTCTCCCACATTACAGGCAGATTCTTTACCAGCTGAACCAGCAGGGAAGCTCAAGAATACAGGAGTGGGTAGCCTATCCCTTCTCCAGGGAATCTTCCCAACCTAGGACTCAAAGTGGGGTCTCCTGCATTGCAGGCAGATTCTTTACCAGCTGAGCTACCTGGGAAGCCTGATAAAAGATGAATTCTGAGAAATTCATTCCAAATCCCAGTGAACAATAACAATGTAATTTCTAAGGGCAGTTCCAACAGAGAATTTTATAGAATCTCCCTCTTGCAGGGAGGCCTCCTTAAGCATCTGAATTGTTCAGTGCGTGAGAGGAGACTTACTCAGATGCAGCAGTGAGCCTCACATGTGACCTTTGTTTGCTGAGGTTCCTCAAGCCTCAGGTGGGTAATCATCTTCATGACCTCTGGCCTCTGAACTCTTCACCAGAGGATTCCAAGTCCTGCATTTCCTGTACAGTCCCTAGTGGATTTTGATCCCAAATGAGTAAGACCCAATCCTTGACCTCAAAATTGCTGTGGGGTCAGCAGAGCTACTGTCTCAGTCATCGATACTTCATCCGTGGCTGGTGTGATCTTTACCCATCTCCTTGACACTTCACCTGGGAAAGGACCTCCTAGCTAGCCCTGCATGATCTATCTCAGGAGGGGGACATCCTTGTGGACCCCTCCTCAGTCAAGCCACTTTTTATCTCCCCACAAAACAGATAAAAACAGACACACAGATCATTGAAACAAAACAGACATCCCAGAAATCAACCCACACACATATGGACAATTAATTTACAACAAAGGAACCAAGAACACACAATAGGGAAATGACAGTCTCGTTAATAAATGGTGTGGGGAACACTAGACAGTCACATGAAAAAAAAATGAAACTGGACCACCATGTTAGAAACTACCAATGGATGTCAGCAATTATTTGTGCTGTGCCATACAGGAGCATATATTTTTTTGCCCTGACACTGTTTACAAAGTGAAGGAACATCCCTAGAGAAATGTCTAAGTTCCAATCCACTATGATTAATATTGGACAGAGTACAGAGACTGTCTCTGATACTCTAATATGAGGAAGTCAAAACAGTCTCTGAAGAAAACCTTTCTAGAGGTTTCTTGAAGCTGCAGGGGTTGCTACAAAGACAAGAAAATCAATCCTGAACTCAATCTTTTAATTTCTTTTCATGATTACTGTTCTCAAAAGGAGGAAACAATTAAAACTAATGCCTGTATTAGTTCCCTTTCCTCAAAATGAACATTGATCAGATTCTGTGTGAAAGGTCTGTAACATCTCTTCTGCAATTATTTTAAAATATATTAACAGGGATCTGTGTATTGTAGAACAAAGAGTTCTGTTTCTGCAGGACAAGAGTTCTGAGTTCTGGCACCAGCTTCACCATTTACAACTATGTGACTTGTTGAAATCATTTCTTCTAGCTGATTCTTTGTCTCCTTCGCAAAATGGACCCATTACTACCTCACAGGATTGATGGATTACTCAGATCATGCATGCTTAAGGCAAAGACTGTAATATACTTATAATAAACTATTATAATTCCTATTCAAGTTTTTATAAAATATAATTGACACAAGCCACAAAGATATCAGAATCACTGAGACTCAACACGAATATGTTATAATGCTTATTGTCATTATCATATGAAATAAACAGAGTACTCAAAGGGATAAATAGCTTACATTATAAGCAAGGTTATTTCTTTCATTTGTAGATGACAGCCAAAACAGAGAAATAGAAACATCCTAGACTCTCTACTTAACACTAAACATTAAATAATCATACTTCCAAATGATCAAAAATGATCAGAAACTGAGATATGATATACATTATTTTGCCTTCCTTTTAAAAGCAGTTTAATTTGCTATGTAGAATGTCAGTCCAGTTTTACTATTTGTCATAAGTATTCTCTAGTTTACTTTCTTCCTCAACAATTTCTCTGATGTCTCAACAAACTGTTTTATAGGAAATGTTCAATCAATGTGGCAAATATTAATTTAGCCCTTGTCAAAAGTTGTTATCCATGAACTCTGACATTTTTTTGGACCTTGTAAATTTCAGTTCAGATGGAAATTTAAAAATTCTATTGCCATAGTATAAATATAATAGCCCAAGTATTGCATGAATTGAGGCTATCCAGCAAGGCATGTGTTGTGCATAGGGAATAAATAATACTTAAGCAGACATATAACAATATCAGGCTTCATTTTTATTAGCCACCATAGTGTCATGAATTTCACAACACTATAAAACTTGGTTCTTCTTCCAGCTCTGACTGGGCTAAACAACATGCTCACCTTTTATTTCAGATCATGAAACTGACAACATTTATATCCAGACCAATGCCAGAGGATATAAAATTTTCCTTAAGGGGGAGAAAAAGCCATCTGCTACCCTGTTAGAAGGGCTGGGCCAGCTGCGTGTTCATAATTGTCATCTGTAATTGCTAGATGGAAGGGAAATGAGAAATTACCTTTTTGAGAGAGGCATGAAACATCAACAGAATCTTTTGTTGGCTCAGAGAGCTACTACTTCAAAGTTTTTTTTTTGTTTTTAACTTCTCAGGGTTACCTAGAACAAAAAGAAAAATACAATCAAGGATAAAAGCATATCTTTATGAAAACAAGCCCAAGTTTATTCTGACAAACATTTCTTTGCCCTCTTCTTTCTCTATATAGCTAAGATAAATGCTGCTCATTCCACATTCAACAAATATTTATTGATCAACTAGCAAACTTCTTTCATTCTTCAAGCCACAGGAAAAGGCAGATGAGGCTCACTGTCTACAATCAAGGAGCACAGTGTCTTTGGGGAAGAAAAATGTGTAACCAAGCAATCAGAAAACAATAGGATCCTATAGAAAAGGCTTTCTGAATGCTATTGGAACACAGATGCCTAAGTGATTTATGTTGCTAGAGTTTCAATAAGGATTTCAGAGGAAGCAACATTTAGTCTGTCTTAAAAGTTAAATAAAAGACAAGATGCTATTTTAGAAAAAAGAAACTGATATGTAAAAACACAGTCTATGAGAAAGCACAATACCCTTAAGAAATAACAAGTAATACAGCCAACCCTTGAACAACACAGGCCTGAACTGTGTGGGTTCATGTAGATGCTGATCTCTTTTCCACAGTAAATACTGCAGTTAATTGAATCTGAGGGTGTGGATCCATGGATAAGGAGGAACTGGATAGGCACAGAGGGCAGACTGTAAGTTACTTAGACTTTTGACTGCAGAAAATGTGGACTTCTCTAACCCCCACCTTGTTCAAGGGTCAAATGTAATTACATTTGTCTGGATGGTAGTTTTCATGGAAGAGATTATTGACTTTCACCTATCTCTGAAGAGACCAGCAAAATAACCTGTTTGATCAAACAAAGACAAGTTTATTGTTTACTGCAGGAGCAAGGGCCACTTAAGACTTTGACAGAATTCAAAATATTTTGTAAAGGGGGAGTCAAAGCAGCATCTGTAAGGTTTTAAGATGTAGTTTAAGGAATGTATTTTATTTTTTAAGCCTTCTCCCTTTTATTTGACATATCAGAAGCATTTACTCAGCTGTAGGGCATGTCTTTTAATAAGGGAGTCTGGTTGGTAATGAACAAAGTTTATAATGTAATAGTATAAGATGAATGGATAAGGTAAGGGGGATACTCTGAAGAAAGTCTTTTGATAAACATTTGATGAGCCCAGCTGAGCGATGTATTATTTTAAGAACAGGCTATATACTTAATGAAGATATATCTACTGTTCCAATCAGTAAATTCAAAATGCTGAAGCTGAAACTCCAGTACTTTGACCACCTGATGCGAAGAACTGACTCATTGGAAGAGACCCTGATGCTGGGAAAGCTTGAAGGCAGGAGTAAAAGGGAGTGACAGAGGATGAGATGACTGGATGGCTCTGGGAGTTGGTGATGGACAGGAAAGTACCTTGTGTGCTGCAGTCCAGGGGGTCACAAAGAGTCAGACATGACTGAGGGACTGAACTGAACTGAGCTCCTATCAGGAGGCCAAAGAATTGGAACTTTGGCTTCAGCATCAGTCCTTCCAGTGATTATTCAGGACTGATCTCCTTTAGAATGGACTGGTTGGATCTCTTTGCAGTCCAAGGGACTCTCAAGAGTCTTCTCCAACACCACAGTTCAAAAGCATCAATTCTTCGGTGCTCAACTTTCTTTATGGTCCAACTCTCACATCCATACATGACTACTGGAAAAACCATAGCTTTGACTAGACAGACCTTTGTCAGTAAAGTAATGTCTCTGCTTTTTAATATGCTCTCTAGGTTGGTCATAGCTTTTCTTCCAAGGAGCAAGTGTCTTTAATTTCGTGGCTGCAGTCACTATCTGCAGTGATTTTGGAGCCCAAGAAAAAAGTCTGTCACTGTTTCCATTGTTTCCCCATCTATTTTCCATGAAGTGATGGGACCGGATGCCATGATCTTAGGTTTTTGAATGTTGACTTTTAAGTCAGCTTTTCACTCTCGTCTTTCACTTTCATCAAGAGGCTGTTTAGTTCCTCTTCGATTTCTGCCATAAGGGTGGTGTCATCTGCATATCTGAGGTTATTGATATTTCTCCTGGCAATCTTGATTCCAGCTTGTGCTTTATCCAGCCCAGCATTTCACATGATATACTCTGCATATAAGTTAAATAAGCAGTGTGACAATATACAGCCTTGACGTATTCCTTTCCCAATTTTGAACCAGTCCATTGTTCTATATTAGGTTCTAAGTGTTGCTTCTTGACCTGCATACAGATTTCTCAAGAGGCAGGTAAGGTGATCTGGTATCCCCATCTCTTGAAGAATTTTCCACAGTTTGTTGTAATCCACAGAGTCAAAGGCTTTGATGTAGTCAATAAAGCAGAAGCAGATGTTTTTTCTGGAACTTTCTTGCTTTTTCTACGATCCAATAGATGTTGGCAACTTGATCTCTGGTTCCTCTGCCTTTTCTCAATCCAGCTTGAACATCTGGAAGTTCTCAGTTCACATACTATTGAAGCCTCACTTGGAGAATTTTGCTATCATGTGAAATGGGTGCAATTGTGCAGTGGTTTGAGCATTTTTGGCATTGCCTTTCTTTGAGACTGGAATGAATCCTGACATTTTCCAGCCCTGTGGCCACCAATGAGTTTTCCAAATTTGCTGGCATATTGAGTGCAGCATTTTAACAGCATCATCTTTGACGATTTGAAATAGCTCAGCTGGAATTCCATCAATAAATCGATGGAGTTTGAAATAGAACTTGGGGCTGAATTGTGACAATCCTTACACCCCATCTTGAAGAATTTTAAATGGGCAAGGAAAAGAGAGGGAGGAGTCTAGACCCCATGTAAAAATGCTTTGAAAAATAGAAATATTTAATTCTTATAGTAATCTTGTAAGAGATAATAGCTCCATACTCCAAATGATAATGAGATGTAGATTACTTATGCCTAAAAAGTAATCCTTGTCCAATGTCTTCTAAGGAATTAAGGAAGCCAGATTTCAAATCTAGTTCTAGCTGATTCCAAAATCATTTTGTTCTTTCCTTTACCCAATTCTGTTTATAGTAGACTATAAGGCAGGGATGAGAAATGAAAAGATTTCTCTAGAGAGCCTGACTAATTAAAGTGTGGATGTGTGGTCTACCTGGTTGCTTATTAGAAATGCAAACTGTTCAGGTTCACCACTGAATCAAAATCTGCTACTAGGTGACTGCTATGCACTTGGGCATTTGAAAGCACTTTTAGAAGACTCTGCAGAGTCTTCAGTTGCCATCACCATGACAGTAACTCATGTTGCACAATGGAATTTTCTGTAGCTCTCTAGCTTCTAGTCCTGTCCTTTTAGTCCTCCTTGTATTCTTCAAATGTGATTAAAAAAAAAAACAAAAAACAAAAGAAACAGAAATCTTGTTAGCATAACATCCTATAGAAACCACTATGGAAGTGCAGCCAACAGAGCAAGAGAAATACTACGCTATTGCACGTGTTCCTTAAGGCTAAAAAACATGAGCTTGTTCCTGGTTGGACAGTAAGGACCTGGAGCTCCTCTCCAGGGCGGAACTGACAGTGGATTAAGTGATGAGGGAAGGGACAGAAGGGTAGAAAAGACCAAAGATGAGAGGAAAAGGCTAAAGGGGAAAAACAAAGATGGAGAATTCAGATTACTAGCTACCCCAAAAATGATATTACCATGGAATTTTTTTTCTTTTGGAAAACAAATGTTTTATCATATGAACCCATGCATGCTGGCAATCATAAGGTCATATCATTTCCTTTCTGATAACCATCTGAATCTGCACTGTAAGAAAATCTTTTGCCACTTTCTTCATTTACTCACTCATCAATATTGATTTTTTAATGCCCAATAATTTGTCAGACACTGTTCTAGGCAAGGAGATACTTTCATTAACAAGATAAGTGTCTAGCTTCTTGGTGTTTATGTTGTAGTGCAGAGGAGAAACAGACATTCAAGAGAAAAAGAAAAGGTCAGCCATTTAAAGAACTTCTCTAAGTTTAATTATAAATAGATATCTAGACTATGAGGACAAGTGACATTTGAAATCAGTACTTTGGTGGGTAAGGTGGGCAAAGCCTGGAAAGCTGCACATCTAACAGAATGCTGCGGCACCATGCCTTCTATCAAGGCAGCACACAGTAGTGGCGTGATCGTCTTGGTGCTAATGGCAGGTGAGAAAGCAGTGTTCCCTGCACTATTCAAGCATGTTATAATATTTCTCAGTTTCTTACCATAGGTTTTCTTTGGGGCTCTGCATACAAGGGAGAGAGAGACACGTTGCTCCAAATTCCCCTGCTTTCAGATCCCATTGTCCAAATCCCTCTTGTAGATTTTCTTTCTCAGTGTGAACCATACAAGAAAGTGTGCCATTGTTAAGGAGGTAGAAATTTCTGCATCCACTACTCTTGAGTTCTTGTGGATGGACTAATAACGAAATTGACATAAGACAGATTAACAGGACAATAAGAAACAAATTTCAATTTATGCATGTGGAGGTCTCGTTGAAATGGAACCTAAAAAGTGGTCTAAACAGGTTTTTCACCCTGCTTTCTCTGGGAGTCTTACTAATGATAATTGACATTTGTATAGTGTGTGACAGTTCACAAAGCCTTTTCTTACACTGTATTGCATTGCTTTTATATCTTACAGCTAAGAAAATGGATATTCAAAGACAATAGTACACTTCCCAATCTTTCTTTGCCCAAGAAGTAAAGGCCAAGTCTTCGAACTCCAGACCTCCTCTTTTATTCACTGCTGCTGCTGCTAAGTCACTTCAGTCGTGTCCAACTCTGTGCGACCCCATAAACGGCAGCCCACCAGGCTCCCCCATCCCAGGGATTCTCCAGGCAAGAACACTGGAGTGGGTTGCCATTTCCTTCTCCAATGCATGAAAGCGAAAAATGAAAGTGAAGTCGCTCAGTCTTGTCTGACTCTTAGCAACCGCATGGACTGCAGCCTACCAGACTCCTCCATCGATGGGATTTTCCAGGCAAGAGTACTGGAGTGGGATGCCATTGCCTTCTCCTTTAAACTTCCTTAGACACAAGTTATCCTCTTCATTTATAGAACAGAAATTATTGCTACTGCCTGAAATAGCATTTCTTGTGGATTAAATAAAAATTTCTGTGAAAGAACTTAGTAAACTAAAAAGAGTTATAAGACTGTTAGTATATTCTTTTTATGAACACATCATAATTGACATTTCATGTGATAATTAATATAATGTCCTACAATTTAGAACACCGTATATCATTTATATAATGTTTTACAATTTATACATGTTGCAAGATGCATGAAACTTATTAAATTTTAAGAATTTGGATATAACATCAAAAATAACAATGGTTTTAAAGACTTTGTTCAGTTCAGTTCAGTTCAGTCACTCAGTCATGTCCGGCTCTTTGTGACCCCATGAATCACAGCACGCCAGGCCTCCCTGTCCATCCAGCTCCCAGAGTTTATCCAAACTCATGTCCATGGAGTTGGTGATGCCATCCAGTCATCTCATCCTCTGTCGTCCCCTTCTCCTCCTGCCCCCAATCCCTCCCAGCATCAGAGGCTTTTCCAGGGTCTTTCCACATAAGGTGGCCAAAGTATTAGAGTTTCAGCTTCAGCATCAGTCCTTCCAATGAACACCCAGGACTGGTCTCCTTTAGGATGGACTAGTTGGATCTCCTTGCAGTCCAAGGGACTCTCAAGACTCTTCTCCAACACCACAGTTCAAAGGCATCAATTCTTCGGTGCTCAGCTTTCTTCACAGTCCAACTCTCACTTCCATTTATGACCACTGGAAAAACCACAGACTTGGCTAGACGGACCTTTGTTGGCAAAGTAATGTCTCTGCTTTTCAATATGCTATCTAGGTTGGTCATAACTTTCATTCCAAGGAGTAAGCGCCTTTTAATTTCATGGCTGCAATCACCATCTGCAGTTATTTTGGAGCCCAAACAAATAAAGTCTGACACTGTTTCCACTGTTTCCCTATCTATTTCCCATGAAGTGATGGGACCGGATGCCAAGATCTTAGTTTTCTGAATGTTGAGCTTTAAGCCAACTTTTTCACTCTCCTCTTTCACTTTCATCAAGGGGCTTTTTAGTTCTTCTTCACTTTCTGCCATAAGGGTGGTATCATCGGCATATCTGAGTAGACCCTTGCAAATCTTAATAACATCAGTATCAGGTTTATTTCAAGATTTCTTATATTTTAGAGTTATCTAAATACAACTAACAGACAACTGGAAACAAGCTATATAAATAAGTGAGGCTCCAAGAAACTGCAGGCAATTAAGTAATTCCTTCCATTGGCTGGAGAAAAGCAGGCAGTACTCTGAGGAGAGGTGATTAGGAGAATGTGTTCAGGGGCAGGCTGATCTGCTTTGAGCCCCAGAAATGTAACTATGGTACCCTAAGGACAATGTTGGGAAGCAGGAAAAGAAGAGAATCGATGGGACTGTAACTGGTGGGGAGCCAGGCTGTGCACTCCCAAGCAGCCTGACAAAGTACACAGTCTACTGAAAACTGAGGCTTCCCGGAGCTTGGAGGACACTGGTCTCCTAATGGTTCCAGTTTACATAGTTCAAATAGCAAGTAAGAAAAGTGGGGAGAGTTTGACTTTCTGGGAACCCTACAGGAGAAAGCCATCTAGGCTCCCACAGGCTTGATTTCACAGTGGACTCCTGATGGATTTGTAGCACCTGGACACCAGAAAGGAGTATATATTTGAATTTCACAGCAAACACTCTGTGTTAAATGGCATATAGAATGTCAGATGGGGCCCTAAACAAGCAAAAATCATAGAAAGAAATACTATTCTTCACCTTTGCAAATCAATAGTGACAAAGTTCCCTGGCCTTCCTGAAGTTTGTGTAAAAGTTTTAGAACTTACAAATCCAAGCTTGTGTCAATACATTCTGCTACTAAATAGTCTATATTTTAAGCTTGAATGATTTCAGCCACTAATATTATTGTACTATCAATTAGACTAGCAGTATCAAAAGACATTCTTCATGCTTCAAGTTTATTGGCCAAGGGAGTGTTTCTCAAAATGTGGTTCAGGAATCCCAGAAAGTCCTCAAGACCCATTCAGGGGATCTGTAATGACAAAACGATTTTAATAACTCTAAAGTGCTATTTTCCTTTCTCTCTCTTTCTCTCATGAGTGATCAGTACTGTTTTGCAGAATCAACGTGAAGTGTGATGACATAACAAATTAAATGCAAAAGCAGATAGGAGAATTCAACAATCTTCTATTAAGCCGTCAGAGAGATTTGCACAAACGTTAACTTTCAAGGTTAATTTTTTAATGAAAAATGCAGTTACTTTTCGTTTTAAAAATGTTATTTATGCTAAGTCAGTTTACATCTGCTCAACACATAATGGGTTTATTATTATTTTCAAATAAAAATTTTCTCAATTTAAATTTTTAACATGGACTCCAGAAATAGATATGTAACACACAAACCATAGATGTTTAACATACATAGCACATACTTGGGATCCTCATAAAGGGGTCCTGAGGTCAAATGGTTAAGATCAACTGGAATAAGCTCCTAAGCTATCCATTCCTGCAGAACCAATTTTATCTGTGGTTTGGATTTTTGAGTACTGGCTTAAGGAAAGGCAATTCTATTTGTGATTTCAATTAGGAAGCAGCTCAGTTAACATTTGTGAATATAAGAATAATTGCAGAACACCCAAAGAAAAGTCTTTTTCTACCAGTTCCTGATTCGCTCTGCCCATCCTGAGCTCCAGGACCTTCACTGCAACGTACCCTTTGGGACTTATCTGTTAGCTATCAAGCTATAGGAACACTTGAGAAGTTTTCAGATCTGGGATTTTAAAATAATAACCAAAGTTTTGATTAGAAATGGTTCAGCCAGTAGCATGGTATGAAAACAGGAAACAGCTTTCTCTACAATTGTAACAGGCCAGATTACACATATCAAAAATACAAATAATATGCAGTGGAGTTCTGCCAATGACTGGAATCCTTTCTCACTAGAAACTAGAGAATGCTTAGAAGGGAGGATAATGCGATGGTGAACAGATCAGGCCTTAGAGTCAGGCCGAGCTGGGTTTGACTATCTATCATGCCCCACACTTGTCAACATCATGGCTTGGGAAATGTTAGTTAATTTTAATTTTACTTATTTCTGTAAGGCTTTGTTTCCTCATCCATAGGGTGAGAAATACTCGTAATAAGAATTTCATTTCACTGAGTGATTTGGAAATTAAATGAGACACATTCATGTACATGATTTCATTTAACCCTCACAGCAACTTTAGGATATAAATGCTCTCATTTTTTTCATTTGACAGTCAGGGAAACTGATATTTAGAAAAGTCAAATAATTTTCCAGAGATGATAATTATCAGTGGCAAAGCAGGGATTTGCTTTTGCCTGCCCTAACTATAAACAGTCATATCACTGTGTTTTCTTAACCACAAAAATTAGAAAATTGCAAGCTTCTCTTTCTCTTGTCCACAGTCTTTAGCCCAATAGCTACCTTTGTGTGAAAT
The DNA here is from genome assembly GCF_016772045.2 of Ovis aries. NCBI lineage: Eukaryota > Metazoa > Chordata > Mammalia > Artiodactyla > Bovidae > Ovis > Ovis aries. The sequence goes on along the minus strand of NC_056054.1, from coordinate 46,509,594 downwards.
ACACACAAGCCAGAGTTTTTTTGTAAAGGAGGGCAAGAACACTTGAATGAGGTCAGTATAGAAGGGGAAGGGAAGAGGTATTTTACAATTGCCCAAAATACGGAAATCGACAGTCCCTCTTTTGTACACACATATTCTACACATTCCCTTTAATATGGTCTGGAATAGGTTTGAGTCTTTGTGACAGATTCGAGTAAATATTGGTTTATATACTAAGTGACAAATGATCTTAAGAAAGAAAAAAATGACCTCCCCATAAAAAGCTCTCACTGAAACATTCTATCTGAAAGGGCTTGAAGCAGTGCAGGCTCACTCTTGATACACTGCCAGGTCAACAGGCTGAGGACCGGATACCCTAGAGCTGAAATTTTCTGGGCCTTACTACTGTAATGCTGATACAGAGTAGCTGTGAGTGTTTCCCAGGTCTTGCTATTTCAAAAGCAATTCTATTTGGAGGAATGTAGTTCCATTTATATTCCAGACAAGTTAAAAAAAAATTGATGCCTTAAAAAAAAAGTTTATGGTAAATTCAGAATAATAGACGAGGTGTTACACAGTTAACAGCTTATGAATCTATTTACATTTGCGGCTGTATACAGCCAGGGACCTTCTCCATTTCCAAACTGGCAATCTAAAATTATAAATAAATTTTTTACATTCACTCTCTGTGGTTCCCGCTTTTCTCTTAGCTGGATAACAGGAATTGCTTACAACTCAAATCATCTATTTCCTGGAGGTGTCTTCCCCTGTCTCTCTCCCCCAGTATTTCAGTTATAAATGTGACAGCTGCATGAATTAGTGGTGAACCTGACTAGGTCATGCTTTAGACTTGAAGCAAGAACTCAGAAATTAATTGAGGCCATAACCCATGAGTCAGACTCTTCTTCAGCTCAGTAAACCATAATTTTGATTTTATCCTTCCACTGAGATAGAGATAAGAAATCACAGCTGTCCATGAAAAGTTGGTAGTTGATGTTCCCCTTGATATTACTGCCTAGATGGATATTAGGAGCTGCCTCTTTCTTACTTGAATTACTTCTGCTATTTGAATTCAAAAGCAGAGACATTACTTTGCCGACTAAGGTCCCTCTAGTCAAGGCTATGGTTTTTTCAGTGGTCATGTATGGATGTGAGAGTTGGACTGTGAAGAAGGCTGAGTGCCGAAGAATTGATGCGTTTGAACTGTGGTGTTGGAGAAGACTCTTGAGAGTCCCTTAGACTGAAAGGAGATCCAACCAGTCCATTTTGAAGGAGATCAGCCCTTGGATTTCTTTGGAAGGAATGATGCTAAAGCTGAAGCTCCAGTACTTTGGCCACCTCATGCGAAGAGCTGACTCCTTGAAAAAGACTCTGATGCTGGGAGGGATTGGGGGCAGGAGGAGAAGAGGACGACAGAGGATGAGATGGATGGATGGCATCACTGACTCGATGGACGTGAGTCTGAGTGAACTCCGGGAGTTGATGATGGACAGGGAGGCCTGGCGTGCTGCAATTCATGGGGTCGCAAAGAGTCGGACACAACTGAGCGACTGAACTGAACTGAGCTAAAATTCCTCTGGGGTTCCCAAATAGTAAAAAAAAAAAAAAAAAAAAAATCAAAGGTTTAGTTTACAAATTCAGAGGTATCAGGATAACTGCTGTTTGGTTTTGTTATTGAAATTTTAACTCTACCATGACCACTAGCATTTATTTCTAATCCACATTTTGTCAGGCACTGTTTTCTGATGTGTGGAAACATAGAGCCAATTGGGAAATTTTCCCGACTTCTCTCACCTCCTATCAGATCTTGGAAACTCACAGCAGCAACTTTGGGTTTTATTCTAAGCTTCATTATTCTGCTAAAAGCCATGGTTCTTTTCACCTCAAGCAAAGGCAATTCTTCCTCAGGACTGACAGCTAACAGTTGGTAGAGACCACACTCTCAAAAATCAAGCTCTATCACCTCTTATTAATAGAAAAGATTTTAGAAAAGTACAAACATGGATTCAAATTTCAAACCTGATCTTTATTGTATGATATGGGAACCATTTCTTCATCTGTAAAAACATTTCTTCAAGTGCCTATCAAAATGCCTGACATTTACTATGTGCCAAAAATAAAGTACTCTCAGTGACTAAAGGAGGGACCAAGCTCACTATCATATTGATTTCAATGTCTTCAGCATCTAGATTTTTTTAGGCCAGCAGTACATCATCTTCCTATAGGAACAGAAAAATCACTTCATTTTAGGGACAATTGAGCACTTTCCATGACAATAAAGCCCAGAATTCAAGTGTATTAGAGTTTTCATCAGAATATTCTAAATGGATCAACGTAAATGGGAGTGTTTTTCCCTTTCATCAACAGATCCCTCACTTATCTTGCATTTTTATTAAATTAGAGAAGCACCACTTTTATCTTCTTTACAGCCAGAATGGAAAGTTTAGTAATCCCATCAAAATTACTCCAGGACGTGTTTCCCGCACTTCCAACTCATTCTTCACGGGTTTAACTGATCCAAGATCAAAGGCTCAATACAAATTATAATTTTTTTCAATGCTAAGTAATCCAAGGAAGGTTTTTTCCTAAACACATGATAAATCTGATCGTAATGCTGTCTCTCTGGAATCAATCTGACAGTAACCAAAAACAGACCGAGAGGGAACTAGATTGCACAAGGGAAAGAAACATGAGCAAACCTTCATTCGTCTTGGTTTCTATCTTCCCTTTTGAAAAGCTGCCACGAAGCAAGATGAATAAGTCAGAGTCTTAGTAATCTAGCTCACATTTCCATCTATAATGACTTGACTATATCTGACAATCTCTTTTATTAGAAAAGAGAAGCTATTTGTGTAAGATGCCCTATTTTTTTCTCCAAGTCATTAAATATAAATAGAATAATGACAGCAAATGCTTCTGGAATTAGGTTTCCATGTGTGCTTGGGTTAAATAAACAATTCACTGCAGAAAGCGAATCATCCCCCTTCCTTTATTATCTTTAATATTTTGCACCTAAATTCCATAGCTATCCATGAAGTGAAGTGAAGTGAAGTCGCTCAGTCATGTCCAACTCTTTGCGACCCCATGCACTGTAGGCTACCAGGCACCTCTGCCCATGGGATTTTCCAGGCAATAGTCCTGTAGTGGATTGCCATTTCCTTCTCCAGGGGATCTTCCCAACCCAGGGATCGAACCTGGGTCTCCCGCATTGTAGACAGACGCTTTACCGTCTGAGCCACCAGGGAAGTCCCCTAGCTATCCATAGAGGAGGTCATGTTACAAAAAAAACACTTTTTTTCTTCTAGTTTTATTGAGATATAATTTATATCCAGAACTGTATAAAGTGTATGGCATAATGATTTGATTCACATGAATCATGAGGTAATTACCACAATAAGTTTAGTGAACATCCACTATGCCAGATAGATACAAAATTAAAGAAATATTCAGTGTTCTTGCTGTGTGGAGAAGAGGAATACAGCACAAAGTAACAAATGGGTCCTGGTGGGAACTGGTGCTTCTCAAAGTTCTTCAGAGTATCTAACACAGATCCTTATGGTGAGTAGCTGCTCAATAAATGTAAATGACATTTGAAAATGATCTGGCCCCCAGTACTGTATGCCCACATTGAGAATTTTTATTTAGAAAACTCTGGAACTTTTTAACATTATTTTGACAACTTTTAAGAGGAAACAGAAGAGCCAATTTTGCATTTATGTTAACAGGGGCACTTAACCTCACTTAAACAACATTTAAAAAAAGGAATTCAGTTTATACACTGTGTTCAGATTTAAAAGCCTGCTACACATAGATTCTTCTGATTTTCATATTCAAATAACATTTTTTGGGGAAAAAAGCAACTCTGAGTAAATGTAAAACAAAGAATACTCCTTATGTAACACAATTTTTCTATAAAAATTATAGGATAATTAAGCTAAATATATGAAATAGCTTAAAATAATGGAGATCAAGGCAAGATGTGAAAAGCATTATAAAGACATATGAACTTTTCCATCAAGGTATTTGAAATCTTAATAAGAAAATAAGATGTGAAAAACACATATCCCAGAGATAAAATGTAAACTGCACATCGTAGACAATTTCACCTATTTCTGGTGACATCAATAAGGCTATATGGGCCCTCCCTAAAGTTTATTTACACATATTATAGAAAAACCTGCTAAGAAGTGAAAATGATTCATCACTTTAAGATTGGCAACCATGGAACTTCTGTATAAACATGGAGGATTAAGCACATTAATTGCAATTAAGCACATTCATAAGTACATTCATTGGGATCCCTCCCGCTAATATAAGAGTAGTAGGATTTTGTTTAAAGATATGAACCCCCAAATTTAGGGAAAACAGAAGGCAAACCTACAATAATAAAATTATGGAAGATGAAAACAGATCTGAAAAAAACAAAACCTGAATCCTAAAATAACAATGAGGAGTGCTACAATACAACCTAACTTACAATTCAAAACTTTCGCCAAATTTTAAGAACTGTGGGCAAAGCAAACTGGAGAGAAAATTACTAAAATGGGAGGATTTTAAAATCTGCTTGGATAAGTTAGAGCCACAAATTCTTTCTCCACTCTGATCAGCCATATGACTATATCACCATCATGCTCATGAACACCTAGAGGAATTTTTCTTTCCTTCTCTTCTCCTTTCTTTCCTTTTTCCTAAAAGGTTAGAAAATAGGGTCTCTGAATTACAGACAATAACAGAGAAAAAGACCAAATGGATGTAAAGTGGATTTTGAGCTTCCTGTCCTCTTACCCCAAATTGGCTGCAGATGTTGGCACCAAGATCTTTACCTTCCAAGCATAAACTGGAAACGACCTAAGACAAAATAACAGAGAACTCCTCTCTAGTGGTGCTAGAGTTAAAAGAACCCACTTGCCAGTGCAGGAGACATGAGAGACATAGATTGATCCCTGGGTCCAGAACCTCCTGGAGGAGAGCATGGCAACTCACTCAGGTATTCTTGCCTGGAGAATCCCATGGACAGAGGAGACTGGCAGGCTGCAGTTCATAGGGTCAAAAAGAGTTAAACATAACTGAAGCAACTTAGCATATACCTCTGTATTACAAAAGCAACTCGATGATAAGAATAAGATAATCATAGGGAAGTTCAAATCAGGCTACACACAAGAGAGACCACTGTAACAGTAAAACCCAAACAATTAAAATCCTATCTGAACTAAATATCCCACAGGAATGGCCACTGCCCATTATGAGAATTACTATCTCAGACTGCTCTTCTATATACCATGTCAGCATTCAATGAGACATTATGAGACACATGAAAGCCAAGGAAAAGCAACCCACTGGCAAAAGGCAAATCAATCAACCAAGACTCAGTGATAAACTAGATTATATATTTTTCCACTTTTGTTGTTCTTCAGTCACCAAGTAATGTCTGACAATTTGAAACTCCGTGGACTGCAGCATGTCAGGCTTCCCTGTCCCTCACCAACTCTCAGAGTTTACTCAAACTCATGTCCATTGAGTCGGTGATGCCATCCAACCATTTCATCCTCTGTCTTGCCCTTCACCTTCTGCCTGCAATCTTTCCCTGCACCAGGGTCTTTTCAAATGAGTCAGTTCCTCACATCAGGTGGCCAAAGTATTGGAGTTTCAGCTTCTGCATCAGTCCTCCCAATGAATATTCAGGACTGATTTCCTTTAGGATGGACTGGTTTGATCTTCCTGTTCAAAAGGGCTTCTCTGGTGACTTAGGTGATGAAGAACTTATCTATTAGAGCAGGAATTTAAAATAACTGTGACTAATATGTTATCAAATGGGAGAAGCAGGCAATATGTTTGAGCTGATGGGAAAATGCAGCATGGACAGATGGGGAGCATGAAGGGTAAGAAACAATCAAAAACTGCCAGGGAAAGAACTCACGGCTACAGAGATGAAGCATGATCGAAACTGGCTTATTAATAGATGATTTAACCAAGAATGATAACTAACTAGATCTCAACCAAACTATAAAATATACACTCACACACACACACACACACACACACACACACAGAAAAAGAAAAAAGAAAAAAAAGAGAAAGCAGAAGAGAATATCAAAGAATTTTAGGACACTCAAAGAGTCTAACTGTAATGTTACTCTGTAATGTACATAACTGTAATTCCAGAAGAAGACAGAGTAAGAGAAATGTTGAAGGAATATTTAAAGAGATAATGGTTGAAAATTCTCCAAAAAGATTAAACATATTAAACTACAGGTCCCATGAGATCTGAAGAGCTGAGAAAATATTTAAAAATTGATATTAAAATTGTGTGTATATATATACCAATGACAACTCACTCCAGTATTCTTGCCTGGGAAATCTCATGGACAGAGGAAACTGGTGGACTAAAATCCATGGGGTCACAAAAGTTGGACATGACTTAGCAACTAAACCACCACCACCAGACATGTTACTTAAAATGCTGAGCACAAAAGATACAGAGAAAAATCTTGAAGCCATCTAGAGAAAAGGCTATACTACATAGGGAAGAAAAAGGTAAGACGTATACCAAATGTTGGGCTTCCCAGGTGGCATTGGTGGTAAAGAACCTGCTGCCAATGCAGGAGATATTGAGAGACATGGGTTTGATCCCTGGGTCAGGAGGATCCCCTGGAGGAGGGCTAGGTGACCCACTCCAGGATTCTTGCCTGGAGAATACCACGAGTAGACGAGCCTAGGAGGCTGCAGTCCATAGGGTGGCACAGAGTCAGACAAAACTAAAGTGACTTAATACAGCATGCATACTAAATATTTTGCCAGAAATTGCATGCCAGAAAAAAACATGGTGACAGTTTTAAAATGCTGAAAGAAAAAATTGTCAACCCCATACCTCATGAAAATATTATTCAAAAAAAAAAAGAAAATAATGTTTCAAACAAATAAAAGCTAAAGGAATTCATTAAGAGCAGATCTGAACTACAAGAAATGTTAAAGGAAATTATTCAGGTGAAAGGATCATGTATGACACAAGGCAGAAATGTATATCTACACAAAAAAGTGAAGGTCCCTGGAAATGGTTAAAATAAAGATAAATAAAAAACACTTATTTTTCATTTTTCTTTCCTTCTAAAATATGATTACCTAGATAAAGTAAAAATAAGCAACATACTGTAGGTTTAAGGCAGATGTAATATTAAAATATATTATTACAACAATAGCACAAAAGATGACTAGATAATAACATGAGTGTACGCTCATAAATTCTATTACTACATGCAAAGTGGAACACTACTACCTGAAGGGAAATTTAACTAAAGATATACATTGTAAACTCAAAGGCAAGCATTAAAATAAATTAAAATGCAGTGTAGAAAATTAAGTCAATAAGAGATAAAATATAATCTTAAAAAGTATTCAATTCAAATATAAGCCAAAACAGAAGAAAAAAGAACAAAAATAGATGAAAAATAGCAGATATGAATGATTCTATGATGATACATGGTCTATACATATAAATTGAAGTCAGACATTGTCAGATGATATAAAAAAATGCTGTCTATAAAGAACTTATTTTTAATTATCAATACTCAAATATTCAAGATTCTAAATTAAAATATCCAAAAAGTATAGCATACACAACTAATCAAAAGAAAGCCAGAGTAACTATGTTATGTAAGTTATACATAATATATATAGAATAGCTATATATATATAATATATATAGTTATTTAACTATATTATATAAGCCAGAGTAATTATACTATATTAATTTTAGAAAATGTATATTTCAGGACATAGAAGGGACTAGATCTGATAGATAGAGTGCCTGATGAACTATGGACAGAGGTTCGTGACATTGTACAGGAGACAGGGATCAAGACCATCCCCATGGTAAAGAAATGCAAAAAAGCAAAATGGCTGTCTAGGAAGCCCTTACAAATAGCTGTGAAAAGAAGAGAAGTGAAAGGCAAAGAAGAAAAGGAAAGATATGGGCATCTGAATGCAGAGTTCCAAAGAATAACAAGGAGAGATCAGAAAGCCTTGTTCAGCGATCAATGCAAAGATATAGAGGAAAACAGCAGAATGGGAAAGACTAGAGATCTCTTCAAGAAAATCAGAGATAGCAAGGGAACATTTCATGCAAAGATGGGCTCGATAAAGGACAGAAACGGTACGGACATAACAGAAGCAGAAGATATTAAGAAGAAGTGGCAAGAATACACAGAAGAACTGTACAAAAAGATCTTCACCACCAAGATAATCACGATGGTGTGATCACTCACCTAGAGCCAGACATGCTGGAATGTGAAGTCAAGTGGGCCTTGGAAAGCATCACTATGAACAAAGCTAGTGGAGGTGATGGAATTCCGGTTGAGCTATTTCAAATCCTGGAAGACGATGCTGTGAAAGTGCTGCACTCAATAGGCCAGCAAATTTGGAAACTCAGCAGTGGCCACAGGACTGGAAAAGGTCAGTTTTCATTCCAATCGCAAAGAAAGGCAATGCCGCACAATTGCACCTATCTCACATGCTAGTCAAGTAATGCTCAAAATTCTCCAAGCCAGGCTTCAGGAATACGTGAACTGTGAACTTCCAGATGTTCAAGCTGGATTTAGAAAAGGCAGAGGACCCAGAGATCAAATTGCCAACATCCACTGGATCATGGAAAAAGCAAGAGAGTTCCAGAAAAATATCTATTTCTGCTTTACTGACTATGCCAAAGACTTTGACTGTGTGGATCACAATAAACTGTGGGAAATTCTGAAAGAGATAGGAATACCAGACCACCTAACCTGCCTCTTGAGAAACCTACATGCAGGTCAGGAAGCAACAGTTAGAACTGGACATGGAACCACAGACTGGTTCCAAATAGGAAAAGGAGTACGTCAAGGCTGTATATTGTCACCCTGCTTATTTAACTTATATGCAGAGTACATCATGAGAAACGCTGGGCTGAAAGAAACACAAACTGGAATCAAGATTGCTGGGAGAAGTATCAATAACCTCAGGTAGGCAGATGACACCACCCCTATGGCAGAAAGTGAAGAGGAACTAAAAGCCTCTTGATGAAAGTGAAAGAGGAGAGTGAGAAGTTGGATTAAAGCTCAACATTCAGAAAACAAAGATCATGGCATCTGGTCCCATCACTTCATGGGAAATAGATGGGGAAACAGCATCAGACTTTATTTTTGGGGGCTCCAGAATCACTGCAGATGGTGATTGCAGCCATGAAATTAAAAGAGGCTTACTCCTTGGAAGAAAACTTATGACCAAACTAGATAGCATGTTGAAAAGCAGAGACATTACTTTGCCAACAAAGGTCCATCTAGTCAAGGCTATGGTTTTTCCAGTGGTCATGTATGGATGTGAGAGTTGGACTATGAAGAAAGCTGAGCACCGAAGAATTGATGCTTTTGAACTGTGGTGTTGGAGAAGACTCTTGAGAGTCCCTTGGACTGCAAGGAGATCCAACCAGTCCATTCTAAAGATCAGTCCTGGGATTTCTTTGGAAGGAATGATACTAAAGCTGAAACTCCAGTACTTTGGCCACCTCATGTGAAGAGTTGACTCATTGGAAAAGACTCTGATGCTGGGAGGGATTGGGGGCAGGAGGAGAAGGGGACAACAGAGGATGAGATGGATGGATGGCATCACTGACTTGATGGACGTGAGTCTGAGTGAACTCCGGGAGATGGTGATGGACAGGGAGGCCTGTCGTGCTGCGATTCATGGGGTGGCAAAGAGTTGGACACGACTGAGCGACTGAACTGAACTGAAACAATATTAGATGTAAGAAACGAAATTGGATTACTACAATTACACTTCTCATTTTGAAAGGAAGAACTGACACCAAGAGTTCACAATACACATTTAATCTCACTGTGTGTCATTATGATTCCTTATTCAGGCAGTACAAGTATTTTCTTGGTCAATGTGGTGTAAGCCATAAGCAAAAATCTGCCTGCCCATTTCTCTCCAGTTTTGCAGCTGTGGGAGGTTCTTCCTTGTCTATTTGACCATAGAGGAGATGAATATTAAAAAGGATGTTCTTCCTGGATGCTGCATGGTTTTCCAATCTGCTTCCTGTTAGTATAAATTTGAGAGTCTGGTGGAAGGATTTATTTCAGGGCCTAAAACAGTCACAGGTTATTACTAAACAGGCTTAGTACCTACAGAGTGTTCTCAAAATATTGTAACTTTCCCATCTATTAGCTTCCAGTCAAGCAAATGAATGAATAACTACAGTCAAAGATTTTATCTAGAGGTCTTGCAAATCCTCAGACCAGTGCTACTCAGAGTGTGGTTCAAGGACCAGTACCAGTTGGTTTGTTATTGCTTCCTGATAAGATAAGTGCAGAAACTGACGACAAAATTTAGCAACTGTTAGAAGCACAAGCTGGAATCAAGATTGCTGGGAGAAATATCAATAACCTCAGATATGCAGATGACACCACCCTTATGGCAGAAAGTGAAGAGGAACTTAAAATCCTCTTGATGAAAGTGAAAGAGGAGAGTGAAAAAGGTGGCTTAAAGCTCAACATTCAGAAAACTAAGATCATGGCATCTGGTCCCATCACTTCATGGGAAATAGATGGGGAAACAGCATCAGACTTCATTTTGGGGGGCTCCAAAATCACAGCGGATGGTGACTACAGTCATGAAATTAAAAGATGCTTACTCCTTGGAAGGAAAATTATGACCAACCTAGGTAGCATATTCAAAAGCAGAGACATTACTTTGCCAACAAAGGTCCGTCTAGTCAAGCCTATGGTTTTTCCTTTGGTCATGTATGGATGTGAGAGTTGGATCGTGAAGAAAGCTGAGCGCCGAAAAATTGATACCTTTGAACTGTGTTGTTGGAGAAGACTCTTGAGAGTCCCTTGTACTGCAAGGAGATCCAACCAGTCCATCCTGAAGGAGATCAGTCCTGGGATTTCTTTGGAAGGAATGATGCTAAAGCTGAAACTCCAATACTTTGGGCACCTCATGGGAAGAGTTAACTCATTGGAAAAGCCTCTGATGCTGGGAGGGATTTGGGGCAGGAGGAGAAGGGGACGACAGAGGATGAGATGGCTGGATGGCATCACCAACTCGATGGATGTGAATCTGAGTGAACTCGGAGTTGGTGATGGACAGGGAGGCCTGGCGTGCTGCGATTCATGGGGCCGCAATGAGTCGGACACAACTGAGTGACAGAACTGAACTGATAACAATTTTAAATGGTCACTTTTATCTGTTAAATACACAAAACAAAAAATGGGTCTGTGTTTTACATTTTTCTTTTTCATGTCACTTTCCTAGTAATATCATTTTTATGGTATTTTATAAACAAAGTATTCTGGTCTGCAATGAAAGGAGGAGGGGACTGGTCCTTCACCACAGATAGTTTGAGAAGCACTAATTTAGAATGAAAATTCTAACTAGTTACCTGTGGGCTTATGTGTGATCAATTTTCCGTCAACTTGATTGTCTCATAGGCCAGATTGCACATTATTTCTCTCCTCCTTGGACTGGAATTTTCACTATCAGTGCCCATGACTCTCAGCCTTGAATCTGGCCTGAAATTATACTACTGGCTATCCTGGGTGTCCAGATGGCAGACTGTAAACTGGAAGACTTACTTCCTCCATAATCATGTGAGCCAATACCTCATCATAATTTTTCCTCTGTGTGTATCTGACTGACTCTGCTTTGTTGGAGAATAATGATTAAAAGAGTCCCTTTATCCATTTTCCCTATCTGAATGGTTGCTTTTTAAAATAAAATTTAAAACAATAACATCAAAAGGAAAGGGTAAAACCCTTATTCAGGTTTTTTCTGAGACTCACTCCTATTGATGAGGAGAGAAAACTAAATTTTTGAGAAAGACCTAGCATGTCATTATTCTTTCCTTCAAGGCTTAGGTTAAATTTTATAGCTTTAGGTTGGGTATAGCATGTGCCTACTCAGGCGCTGTGTCAAACTCTTTGCAACTCCATGAACTGTAGCCCACTAGGCTCCTCTGTCCAGGCAAGAATACTGGAGTGGGTTCTATTTTCTCCTCCAGGAGATATTCCAGAACCAGGGATGGAACCAGCATCTCCTGCACTGGCAGGTAGATTCTTTACCACTGGTTAAAATAACATTTCCATTTCTGCAAGGTTCGAAATTATATGACTCAGTCAATTTAAATTTCAAGCCAATGACAGAATCTCTTCTAGCAAAACTACATGTACAACAGTCACAGAACTGAAAAGGTCCACTTTCATTCAAGTTTCAAAGAAGGGAAATGCCAAAGAATGTTCAAACTGCCATACAATTGCACTCATTTTACATGCCAGCAAAGTTATGCTCAAAATCCTTCAAGCCAGGCTTCAGCAGCACATAAACCTAAAACTTCCAGATGTACAAACTGGATTTTGAATAGGTAGAGGAACCAGAGATTAAACTGCCAACATTTGTTGAATCATGGAGAAAGCAAGGGAGTTCCAGAAAAATATCAACTTATGTTTCACTGACTGTGCTACAGCCTTTGACTGTACGGATCATAAAAAATTGTGGAAAATTCTTAAAGAGATGGGAATACCAAATCACCCCTATTTGTCTCCAAAGAAGTGGAGAGATGTATGCAGATCAATATGCAACAGTTAGAACCAGACACGGAACAACTGATTGGTTCCAAATTGCGAAAGGAGTGTGACAAGGTTGTATATTTTCACCCTGTTTTATTTAACTTTTACTCAGAGGACATCATAAGGAATGCCAGGCTGAAGGCATCACAAGCTGGAATAAAGACTGCTGGGAGAAATATCAACAACCTCAGATAAAAAGATGATACCACCCTAATGGCAGAAAGTGAAAATGAACTAAAGAGCCTCTTGATGATGGTGAAAGAGGAGAGTGAAAAACCTGGTTTAAAAATCAACATTCAGAAATCTAAGATCATAGCATCTGGTTCCATCACTTCATGGCAAGAAGAGTAAAAATGAAAGTAGTGACAAGTTTTATTTTCTTGGGCTCCAAAATCAGTGCAAACAGTGACCGCAGACATGAAAATAAAGATGCTTGCTTCTTGGAAGGAAAGCTATGACAAATCTAGACAGAGTATTAAAAAGCAAAACATCATCTTGCCAACAAAGGTCTGTATAGTCAAAGCTATGGTTTTTCCAATAGTCAAGTATGGATATGAAAGTTGGACTGTAAAGAAGGCTGAACACCAAAGAATTGATGCTTTCAAATTGTGCTGCTGGAGAAGACTCCTGAGAATCCCTTGGACTGCAGGGAGATCAAACCAGTCAATCCTAAAGGAAATCCATACTGAGTATTCACCAGAAAGACTGATGCTGAAGCTGCAATACTCTAGCCACCTGATGCAAAGAGCTGACTCACTGGAAAAGACCCTGATGCTGGGGAAGATTGAAGACAAAAAGAGAAGGGGGTGGCAGAGGATGGAGTAGTCAGATAGCATCACTGACTCAACAGACATGAATTTGAGCAAACTCTGGGAAATAGTGGAGGACAGAGGAGCCCGCTGCAGTACCTGGGGTCACAGCGAGTCAGATATGACTGAGTAACTGAACAACAACAACAATAGTGTGCAAAAAAAAGTCTCATAAATTGGTAAATTTCCTTATTATAAGACAGTGAAATGACCTGCAGAGTCAGCTAGCTGAGATTTCCAAGGGTCTAGCCTCATGAGATGAGTCTGTCTCAGTCCTCAAAATAGTTTGGTACCATGTGGTCATCAGCTGTGACTAGGGCAACAGCATCAGCAACCTGGTAATATTAAGCCTGGAGGATGCTGAGAGACAGCGATCCACCTTGCACCTACCTCCCTGCTTCCCAAAGAGAACTGCTTGTTAATAGTACACTTTCCTCACCCTCCCCTCTAATACCATTCATTCTGCTAAGAAGATAAATATTTTATCCCATCCCTGTTTGAGAACAACATTTATGAAAGACAGGGATCAAAAGCAATATTTTGGAATTCATATTATGTAAAATATAAATCATAACATATATCACAAGCAAGGTGAGTTTAATCCAGTAATGTAAAGAAGATTTACTATTGAGGAAAAAAACTCTTAATATACTCATCACCTTAACAGATTAAAGTAAAATAAAATGCACAAGGCAAAATGATAAAAAAAAGAACCTTGATAAAATTTAATAGTCATGATAGAAACTCTCAGGAAACAAAAACCTGAAGTATCTTTTTTCAATCTGATAAAAATACCTCACAAAAATATGTAACAAGTATTACATTTTATGGTAAAATATTGGAAATAAAATTCTCAGTAACATTAACAAGATAAGGATTCTGCTTAAACCACCACTACTAAACATTGAACTGGAAGCCTTAGCTAAATAATGAGACAAAGTAAAAAACACAGAAGCTTTGGAAAGCAAAGAAACTAACCTTTGCCGATGATATCTACAAAGGGCATTCAAGAAGCTCTACAGAGAATCTGTGAAAACTAACAATAGAGTTCAGAAAGCTCCTGGATTCCAGCTTAATATACATAAAATTCATAAATAAATGGTGAGATACCATATGCATAGTTAAGAAAAATTAATACATTAAAAAATTCAGGTCTTTCTAAATCCTAACAGTATTTTTAGCAAAATTACCAAGCTAATAATAAAAATTCATATATGGAAAGGAGGCAAAGAATAAACAAAGCATTTTAAATAAGAGCAAGGAAGAGATGTGGGGAAAACTTATGAGGTCAAATATCAACAATTAGATTTACTACAGTAATTAAAACAGAGTAATCCTGGTGTAAGATACAAATAGAGACTACAAATCTCAGAATAGAACCCAGCATCAGTGAAACATGTAAGAGATATGGTATTACATTTCACAGGAAGAAAAGATGCACATATGTTGGGAGGGGGCAGAATTATATAAATGGAAAAAATAGTTAAATCCTTACCTCATAACCTACATAAAAACAAAAGTCAGGTTGAGTAGTAAATAACTGCTCTGAAAGGCAAACCTTCTAAAATCATTATAAGGAAATTCAGGAAGGAGCTCAAGGGAAGACTGAAGAGGTACAGTATCAGTTCAGTTCAGTACAGTCTCTCAGTCATGTCCGACTCTTTGTGATCCCATGGATCGCAGCACGCCAGGCCTCCCTGTCCATCACCAACTCCTGGAGTTCACGCAAACTCATGTCATTGAGTATGTGATATCATCCAGCCATCTCATCCTCTGTCGTCCCCTTCTCCTCCTGCCCCCAATCCCTCCCAGCATCAGAGGCTTTTCCAATGAGTCAACTCTTCACATGAGGTGGCCAAAGTACTGGAGTTTCAGCTTTAGCATCATTCCTTCCAAAGAAATCCCAGGACTGATCTCCTTTAGAATGGACTGGTTGGATCTCCTTGCAGTCCAAGGGACTCTCAAGAGTCTTCTCCAACACCACAGTTCAAAAGTATCCATTTTTCGGTGCTCAGCATTCTTAATAGTCCAACTCTCACATCCATACATGATTACTGGAAAACTCATAGCCTTGACTAGATGGACCTTTGTTGGCAAAGTAATGTCTCTGCTTTTGAATATGCTATCTAGGTTGGTCATAATTTTCCTTCCAAGGAGTAAGCGTCTTTTAATTTCATGGCTGCAATCACCATCTGCAGTGATTTTGGAGCCCAGAAAAATAAAGTCTGACATGGTTTCCATTGTTTCCTCATCTATTTCCCATGAAGAGATGGGACCAGAAGCCATGATCTTCATTTTCTGAGTGTTGAGCTTTAAGCCAACTTTTTCACTCTCTGCTTTCACTTTCATCAAGAGGTTTTTTAGTTCCTCTTCACTTTCTGCCATAAGGGTGGTGTCATCTGCATATCTGAGGCGATTGATATTTCTCCCGGCAATCTTGATTCCAGATTGTGCTTCTTCCAGCCCAGTGTTTCTCATGATGTACTCTGCATATAAGTTAAATAAGCAGGGTGACAATATACAGCCTTGATGTACTCCTTTTCCTATTTGGAACCAGTCTACTGCTCCATGTCGAGTTCTAACTGTTGCTTCTTGACCCGCATATAGGTTTCTCAAGAGGCAGGTTAGGTTGTCTGGTATTCCCATCTCTTTCAGAATTTTCCACAGTTTATTGTGATCCACACAGTCAAAGGCTTTGGCATAATCAATAAAGCAGAAGTAGATGTTTTTCTGGAGCTCTCTTGCTTTTTTGATGATCCAGCAGATGTTGGCAATTTGATCTCTGGTTCCTCTGCCTTTTCTAAATCCAGCTTGAACGTCTGGAAGTTCATGGTTCACGTATTGCTGAAGCCTGGCTTGGAGAATTTTGAGCATTACTTTACTAGCGTGTGAGATGAGTGCAGTTGTGCGGTAGTTTGAGCATTCCTTTGCATTGCCTTTCATTGGGATTGGAATGAAAACTGAAAAACTGACCTTTTCCAGTCTTGTGGCCACTGCTGAGTTTTCCAAATTTGCTGGCATATTGAGTGTAGCACTTTCACAGCATCGTCTTTCAGGATTTGAAATAGCTCAACTGGAATTCCATCACCTCCACTAACTTTGTTCGTAGTGATGCTTTCCAAGGCCCACTTGACTTCACATTCCAGCATGTCTGGCTCTAGGTGAGTGATCACACCATCATGATCATCTTGATGGTGAAGATCTTTTTGTGCAGTTCTGTGTATTCTCGCCACCTCTTCTTAATATCTTCTGCTTCTGTTAGGTCCATACCATTTCTGTCCTTTATCGAGCCCATCTTTGCATGAAATGTCCCCTTGGTATCTCTAATTTTCTTGAAGAGATCTCTAGTCTTTCCCATTCTGTTCTTTTCCTCTATTTCTTTGTATTGATCTCTGAGGAAGTCTTTCTGATCTCTCCTTGCTATTCTTTGGAACTCTGCATTCAGATGCTCATATCTTTCCTTTTCTGCTTTGCCTTTCGCTTCTCTTCTTTTCACGGTTATTTGTAAGGCCTCCTCAGACAGCCATTTTGCTTTTTTGCATTTCTTTTCCATGGGGATGGTCTTGATCCCTGTCTCCCGTACAATGTCACAAACCTCCATCCATAGTTCATCAGGCACTCTATCAGATCTAGGCCCTTAAATCTATTTCTCACTTTCACTGTATAATCATAAGGGATTTGATTTAGGTCATACCTGAATGGTCTAGTGGTTTTCCCTACTTTCTTCAGTTTAAGTCTGAATTTGGCAATAAAGAGTTCATGATCTGAGCCACAGTCAGCTCCCAATCTTGTTTTCTCTGACTGTATAGAGCTTCTTCATCTTTGGCTGGAAAGAATATAATCAATCTGATTTCATTGTTGACCATCTGGTGATGTCCATGTGTAGTCTTCTCTTGTGTTGTTGGGAGAGGGTGTTTGCTATGACCAGTTCGTTCTCTTGGCAAACTTCTATTAAACTTTGCCCTGCTTCATTGTGTATTCCAAGGCCAATTTTGCCTGTTACTCCAGGTGTTTCTTGACTTCCTACTTTGGCATTCCAGTCCCCTATAATGAAAAGGAAATCTTTTTGGGGTGTTAGTTCTAAAAGGTCTTGTAGGTCTTCATAGAACCGTTCAACTTCAGCTTCTTCAGCATTACTGGTTGGGGTATAGACTTGGATTACTGTGATATTGAATGTTTTGCCTTGGAAACGAACAGAGATCATTCTGTTGGTTTTGAGATTGCATCCAAGTACTGCATTTTGGACTCTTTTGTTGACCATGATGGCGACTCCATTTCTACTAAGGTATTCCTGCCCGCAGTAGTAGATATAATGGTCATCTGAGTTAAATTCACCCATTCCAGTCCATTTTAGTTCGCTGATTCCTAGAATGCTGACGTTCACTCTTGCCATCTCTTGTCTGACCACTTCCAATTTGCCTTGATTCATGGACCTGACATTCCAGATTCCTATGCAGTATTGCTCTTTACAGAATCAGACCTTGCTTCTATCACCAGTCACATCCACAGCTGGGTATTGTTTTTGCTTTGGCTCCATCCCTTCATTCTTTCTGGAGTTATTTCTCCACTGATCTCCAGTAGCCATTTGGGCACCTACTGAACTGGGGAGTTCCTCTTTCAGTATCCTATCATTTTGCCTTTTCATACTTCATGCCTTTTCATGGGGTTCTCAAGGCAAGAATACTGAAGTGGTTTGCCATTCCCTTCTCCAGTGGACCACATTCTGTCAGACGTCTCCACCATGACCCGCCTGTCTTGGGTGGCCCCACACATGGCATGGCTTAGTTTCATTGAGTTAGACAAGGCTGTGGTCTATGTGATTAGATTGACTAGTTTTCTGTGATTATGGTTTGTGTGTCTGCCCTCTGACACACAGGTACAGCATAGTTGTTGATTTTTCCATATTACTCTACAAAACAAGCAAAACAACCTAAATTACAAAAGTGAAAGCATTTAGTCACTCAGTCATGCCCAACTCTTTGCAACCCCATCAACTGTAGCCTTCCAGGCTCTTTTGTCCATTGAATTCTCCAGGCAAGAATACTGGAGTGGGTTGCCATTCCCTTCTCAAGGGGATCTTCCCAACCCAAGAATCAAATTCAGGTCTTCTGCACTGCAGGCAGATTCTTAACCATCTGGGCCATGAGGGAAGCCCTAGAATTTAAAATTAAAAAAAAAAAAAACTTTCAGCCAAAACACACAATAGAAGTAAACAACAAAGTATCTCCACTAACTCCCAAATTTGAGGAATTGAGGCCAAACTATAACAAGCCTCACATAGTATTCTCAACTCTGAGGGAGGAAGCAGAGAGTAAGCAAAGGGATTTCTGACAACTGGATGAGCTGGAAGACTCAGAAACTGAACTGCTCAAGGACCCCAAATTGAGGTATCCATTAGGAAGAGTTCAGAGGGTCATTATTGGAATAACATCAAAACTAAGAACTGGTTTCATGGGCTCCAATTTGTGGATGAGTGCAAAGAGACAGTAAAAGGTCAGGTGGTATACATCAGTTTGTACCCTGGGAAAATTTGAAATAAAACAACTGCAGTGCTCATGTGTGACAAAGACTAGCCTTCAGGAGAATCTTCTGGAGTAGAAAGGAAACTGAGCAGTTGAAAGACACTGGGATCAAAGGAAAGAAAAGATCCAGATAAAAGTAGGGGAAATGTCAGAGAATATAGGCCACAGAAAGTATCATATCATGTATTTGAACACAGCAATAATGAGAAGGAGTTCTACCACTGTGAAGCTAGGAAAAATCTGCTGGCCAATGCTTTTTTACTGGGTGTGAAAAAAAGCCATCTCACTTAAACATGAAGAGAAAAGATCATGGTCAAGGGAGGGGTATACAAAGTCATTGTAAGATTAAAGAAAATAATGCATAGAAGCAAATAGTATGACATATTATGAAGCATGTATAATTGAAAAGCATGGTATTCGCATAGGAATAAACGGGCAGATCAATATAAAAATACAAAATATATTTAATTTCACATGAAAACTTAGTACATGCTAAAGTGTTAGTCACTTGGTCATGTCCAACTCTTTAAGATTCCATGGACGGGAGCTCACCAGATTCCTCTGTCCATGGGATTCTCCAGGAGAGAATACTGGAATGGGTAGGCATTCCCTTCTTCAGGGGATCTTCTTGACCCAGGGATCAAATCCAGGTCTCCTGCATTGCAGGCAGATTGTTTACCATCTGAGGCACCAGGGAAGCCCCTAAAGCTCAAATCAGTGGGAAAGGTAGACTTTTTAATAAACATTAGAATAACTAGAGATTCACATGGAGGAAAAAAAGATAAAAGTTGGTTGATTTTTCACACATACCCAAGGATAAATTTCAAACAAAGTAGAGATTTAAATGTTTAAAAATGAAATCACACAAATACTACAAGAAATTCTTGGAGGAGAAAGTACAGTTACAGAATGAAAATGTCCAGTAACTGAGTCATATTAAGCTATCTACATTATATTCAAGTTTATTATAAAAACTATATAGAATTTACTTTGTACTTTACAGTTACCGAATGCTTCATGTTTGTTAATGAATGACGCTTTCCCATTAATTGTTTGAAGTGAGTAGAGATACAATATCACCCCTTGAAAAACATAAGAAGTGAGATTCAGGAGTATGAAGGAAGCTGTCACTGATCATATAGCCAAGAAGTGAAGGAGCTGCAAAAGAAAGTATATTCTGAATCCAGTTACAGTGTTTCTCTCATTTGATCATGCTGTTCCTCTCTTCTTTCTTCCTGCTCTATCAGCCTTTTTTGAAAATACATTTTCTTCCCATTTGCTTTCTTGCTCTCACTTATCATCTTATTTTTTTCTAATTAGAGAGAAATGTATTGGGAAAAATACATGGATGGATGGATGAATGGATGGATAGGTGGATTAATGGAGACATGCATAAATTACTAGATACATAGATAGAGATAAAGGGCTCAGTTGATGAGTATGCAGTAGGTAAGTGATGTGTCATGGAGACAAAACAACAAACCCATCCTTACTAAACCTGCTATAAAGTGTCAAGGAGAAGCATGTTTTACTAATGACATATCTGTGAAAATCATGATAAATGCATTTGGTGCATTCTGTATAACCGTCACACTTCCATCATCTGTCTAAAACAACTGGTCAGTGAAGAAAAGGGCATTTCCAAACAAAATCATGTCATGGCTGCTGGTGTTATAGGAGAACAAGAAATAACAATGGTTATTATTGGGACTTCCCTGGTGGTCCAGTGGTTGAGAATCTAACTTGCAATGCAAAGGACACAGGTTCGATCCCTAGTCAGAGTACTAAGATCCCACATGCCATGAAGCGACTAAGCCCATGTACCACAACTATTAAGCCTTCATGCTGCAACTGCTGAAGCCTAAGGGCCACAAGGAAAGATACGATACCATATGATGCAATGAAGATCTCACGTGTTGCAACTAAGTCCCAAGGTAGCCAAACTATTTTACTTCTGCCATTAAATTTTATGGCCAAACCATTGCAGTTGGTAAAGCATGTCTGAAGCCCCCATTTGTCTAAAATGCTGGAGATGATTTGCTATCTTGGTTATGAACTGTAGATGATTATTGCTGGCAATGACATGTTATGGATCATTTGTTGCCAAGAGTGACTTGCCAAGTGTTTGCAGTGAGGTAGGAGATAGATGGGCCCTTTGGCTGGACAGCTGGTGTTTGTCAAGTGAAGTAAAACTAGAACTTTGTTCTCACTCAGACACTCCAAGGACAAAAAAAAGCTAGTGGCAAAAGCTGAGCTCTGCTAAAAGTCCAGAGATAAGGTGCCCACTCCCAAGGTCAAGGAAGACTTGCCTATCTGCACATGCCCAGGAAGGTTGCTTGGGGGGTCAAAAAGGGAGGGAACCCTACCCTACAATAAGTGTGGACATGCACCCACAGGCCTCTGGGGTGGGATCCATTTTAGTAAGAAGTTGTCCACACATCCTGGGGAGAGTCCTAAGTCCAGTCAGGTATGAAGAAAGAAGCAAGATAATTTACCAAACAGAAACAAAGACCCAGAAACACTGTCTTATAAAGGTGATTTACATCACCTCTTTATTTAAGTGTTCCTCACTCAAGATGTCTGCACTCCTCTCCTAGTGTGTATTTCTGCCTTGCTTCTGTCTTAAGTAAACAAACTGCTTTTCTGTGCTGTATCTCTAACAATAAACTTTGTATCTATTTTTATAGATTTTGCCTCTTTGAAACATTCTTGCTTTCAAAGGAGGTGAAGTTGGGGGGAGAGCAAGAGCCAGAGCCACTTTGCCTTTAGCCTCTAGCCCCTGGTGGTCTGCTGCTGCTGCTGCGGCTGCTAAGTCGCTTCAGTCATGTCCCACTCTGTGCGACCCCATAGACGGCAGCCCACCAGGCTCCCCGGGTCCCTGGGATTCTCTAGGCAAGAACACTGGAGTGGGTTGCCATTTCCTTCTCCAATGCATGAAAGTGAAAAGTGAAAGTGAAGTTGCTCAGTCGTGTCCAACTCTTAGCAACCCCATGGACTGCAGCCCACCAGGCTCCTCCATCCATGGGATTTTCCTGGTGGTCTAGCAGCTAGGATTCCTGGTTTTCATCCAGGCTGCTGCTGCTTGCTGCTGCTAAGTCGCGTCAGTCATGTCCGACTCTGTGCGACCCCAGAGACGGCAGCTCATCCAGGCTACCTAGGATCAATTCCTAGGCAAGGAACTAAGAAATAATTTTATTTTTACTAATGATTTTTTGGAAACTTTGTAATTCTTTGATCTTAGCTTCTTTAGTTAAAGCATGTCATCTACTGTTCCCAGAACCCTCCTGAAAACTCACTGAGCAGTCCCTAAACAATTTCAGTCACCATCAGGCCTGGCAGCATGATTGCATTTGCCAGTCTGACAATCAGGAACTGATTTTCTATGTCCTGCTGAGGAAGAAAAAATAACTTTTTGATTTGTTCAAACTATCAAATGTTGTCTCTGTCAATTGCATTTTGAGTCATTAACAGACATTGGCAAACTATTTCAGAGCAGTCACTTAGCAGCATAATTACGAAATTACTGTTTCTGTAATACTGAGGACAGAACATAACCTCCAGCTAGAACTGTGACACCCTGGCTGTGCCACACAGAGGTTGTGGCAGTTCCTTCATGACCGGATTCCCTGTATCTGGAAACCTGCCCTGATTAAGCTGACACATGGATTAGAGTCACTGAGTTGTACTTTTTTTTTTCTCCTATCTTTTAGATATACCTAGTGGGAAAACTAGGGATGGGGGAGCCTGGTGGGTTGTCATCTCTGGGGTCTCACAGAGTCGGACACGACTGAAGCAACTTAGCAGCAGCAGCAGTGGGAAAACCACTAGACCATTCAGGTATGACGTAAACCAAATCCCTCACGATTATACAGTGGAGGTGAGAAATAGATTTAAGGAACTAGATCTAATAGACAGAGTGCCTGCTGAACTATGGACAGAGGTTCATGACACTGTACAGGAGACAAGGATCAAGGCCATTCCCAAGAGAAGGAAATGCAAAAAAGCAAAATGGCTGTCTGAGGAGCCATTACAAATAGCTGTGAAAATAAGAGAAGCAAAAAGCAAAGGAAAAAAGGAAAGGTATACCCATTTGAATGCAGAGTTCAAAGAATAGCAAGGAGAGATAAGAAAGCCTTTCTCAGTGATCAGTGCAAAGAAATAGAGGAAAACAACAGAATGGGGAAAACTAGGGATCTCTTCAAGAAAGTAAGAGATACCAAGATTCATTCATAGATGGGCTCAATAAAGGACAGAAACGGTATGGACCTAACAAAAGCAGAAGCTATTAAGAAGAGGTGGCAAGAATACACAGAACTGTACAAAAAAAATCTTCATGACCCAGATAACCATGATGGTGTGATCACTCACCTAGAGCCAGACATCCTGGAATGTGAAGTCAAGTGGGACTTAGGAAGCATCACTATGAACAAAGCTAGTGGAGGTGATGGAATTCCAGTTGAGCTGTTTCAAATCCTAAAAGATGATGCTGTGAAAGTGCTCCACTCAATGTGTCAGCAAATTTGGAAAACTCAGAAGTGGCCACAGGACTGGAAAAGGTCAGTTTTTCAGTTTTCATTCCAATCCCAATGAAAGGCAATGCAAAAGAATGCTCAAACTACCGCACAACTGCACTCATTTCACACGCTAGTAAAGTAATGCTCAAAATTCTCCAAGCCAGGCTTCAGTAATACGTGAACCATGAACTTCCAGACGTTCAAGCTGGATTTAGAAAAGGCAGAGGAACCAGAGATCAAATTGCCAACATCTGCTGGATCATCAAAAAAGCAAGAGAGTTCCAGAAAAAAACATCTATTTCTGCTTTATTGACTATGCCAAAGCCTTTGACTGTGTGGATCACAATAAACTGGAAAATCCTGAAAGAGATGGGAATACCAGACCACCTGACCTGCCTCTTGAGAAACCTATATACAGGTCAGGAGGCAACAGTTAGAACTGGACATGGAACAACAGACTGGTTCCAAATAGGAAAAGGAGTACGTCAAGGCCATTTATTATCACCCTGCTTATTTAACTTATATACAAAGTACATCATGAGAAACACTGGGCTGGAGGAAGCACAAGCTGGAATCAAGATTGCCTGAGGAAATAACAATAACCTCAGATATGCAGATGACACCACCCTTATGGCAGAAAGTGAAGAAGAACTGAAGAGCCTCTTGATGAAAGTGAAAGAGGAGAGTGATAAACTTGGCTTAAAGCTCAACATTCAGAAAACTAAGATCTTGGCATCTGGTTCCATCACTTCATGGCAAATAGATGGGCAAACAGTGGAAACAGTGGCTGACTTTATTTTTCTGGGCTCCAAAATCACTGCACATGGTGATTGCAGCCATGAAACTAAAAGACGCTTACTCCTTGGAAGGAAAGTTATGACCAACCTAGACAGCATATTAAAAAGCAAAGACATTACTTTGCCAACAAAGGTCCGTCTAGTGAAGGCTCTGGTTTTCTGGTAGTCACATATGGATGTGAATGTTGGACTATAAAGAAAGCTGAGCACCGAAGAATTGATTCTTTTGAACTGTGATGTTGGAGAAGACTCTTGAGAGTCCCTTGGACTGCAAGGAGATTCAACCAGTCCATCCTAAAGGAGATCAGTCCTGGGTGTTCATTGGAAGGACTGATGTTGAAGCTGAAACTCCAACACTTTGCCACCTCATGTGCAGAGTTGACAGGACCCTGATGCTGGGAAAGATTGCGGGTGGGAGAAGAAGGGGACGACAGAGGATGAGATTATTGGATGGCATCACCGACTCTATGGACATGAGTTTATGCAAACTCTGGGAGTTGGTGATGGACAGCGAGGCCTGGCATGCTGCAGTTCATGGGGTGCAAAGAGTTGGACACTACTGAGAGACTGAACTGAACTAAAAACTACAAAGTTGGGGCTTTCCAGATGGCTCAGCGGTAAAGAATCTGCCTGTCAATACAGGAGACAGAAGAGACACAAATTTGATCCCAGGGTCAGGAAGATCCCCTAGAGTAGGAAATGGCAATCCACTCCAGTAGTCTTGCCTGGAAAATTCCATGAACAGAGGAGCCTGATGGGCTCCATGGGGTCACAAAGAGTCAGACATGACCGAGTAACTGAGCGCGTGCACACACACACACACCCCCCAAGTAAACATAAATATCCAGATAATTTATCTGGGTAGATGAATGCTGCTCTTATCTGGATAGATGACTGAAGAACCATCAGTTTTCATTTCCCCTGTAAAGAAAAGTTGGGCTGGAAAATAAATACAGCAATGCTCTCAAAACTTTTTCCTAAATCTCCTGAATCTCACTGGGAGAACTTAAAGTACATAGATGCAAATTCATTGGATGAAATACCTAGAATATGTATCTTTTTTGTTAGATAAAGCAAAACCAAGATTTTAATATGATATAAAATGTATATAATATTTACATATTTAGCATCAATCATGAGTGTCAACTCTCTGCTTTGTTTCTAGACATATATCACTCCGTGTATTGATAAAATGGGTGTACTGAAGCTGTATTGAAGATGGTCTATTATCAGTCAGTCACTTGGTCCGCAGTCATTTGGGAACTCTTTCCGTTTTCCCCTAAATCATGGGATGGCTGGCTGAAACTTTAAAAACTTATACCTATTTCATGAATTTGTTTGTATTTCCAAAGAACCTTTCTAAGTACTGTATTTCCTGAAACTTCTACTTCTGGGAAAATGGAATAGATAAACTTTTCCTTATTCCTCCTAGCAAGTTCATAATGTAGAAAATGTTAAGAAGACACTGAAAGATACACGAAGCAGAGTGGTTAAGGACCTTGAGACCCAAGGAATAACCACAGGAGAGTTTCCTCTATTTTCTTTCTGCCTATTATATATCATATGTAGAGCAAAAGAAGCCAGAACCCTGGAAATGCTAACAGGAAGACACAGGGGAAAAAGGTCCCATCTTTGTGTTTATGTGTGTGTCTGTGTGTGAAAGGGAGACGTCAGGCCACTCAAGATGATGGCTCTCTTGCTCTTTGTACATCTGCTGTTCCATCAGTCCCTGCCTTACCTACACTCTACTCACATGACTGACCTTCCTTATTAGTCATGGAGCCTAAGCAGTAACTGCGTACATGCTTGCTCCCTGGCCCCAGCTAGTGATTGTTCTAATTTTTAGATCAGAATGTCTCCCCTCAGATAGTTTATCAGAGGGGTAGTGAGGGGCATGTGCCTTTGATAGTTTCCCTGGTAACTGAGGAGGAAACCTGCCGTCAGTTACCCCTATAACTGGTAACTTCTCCTTCCCTCTGCTAGTAAAGACCTAGACCACTGCTGTGTCCTACCTGCTGTCTGCTGCACATGGTGGGGTGTCTCTTCAGGGCCTTTTCTTGGAAGTGTAAGATTCCTTATCGAAGAAATCATTGATGTCTTTGCCAATGACTTTTTGCTCTTTCTTCAATCTTGCAGCTGGGCAACTATAATGCTTATATAGGTCTATGGGGCTGCAGCCCAACAGTTTATGTGTGTGTGTTTACTCACTCTAATCAAAGGACTAGGAAAGAAGTAGACTATTAGGACAAAAAATTTTAGGCAATTAAACTCTGCTTCAGCCAAATGCCATAGAAAAAGCTTTGGCCCCACCCATACCCATACCACCAAAGCTGAGTGGAGGCCTACATGTCTAGCTTTGCTAGGTAACAGGATGTCTCACCACTTCTGCAGGAGTGGTGTCAAAGAAGACCAAGTAGAGAGTCAGGAATTTCACCTCTGAAGATCAGTAACAAGCACATTTCCTCCCTCCCTTTCCCTGCAATGCCAACATGGAGCCATAACTTCCATCACTACACAGAAGTAATGAGAAGCCCCTTCTTCTGGTACCACTGAAGGCCAAGCAGTCAACCTCTCTGTGGTAGTAATAAAGTGGCACTTTCTCTCCACTACTTGAGCAATGCTGGCAAAAGTTAGCTAAAACTGAAGGTTTGAATAAGATTCACAGTCTCATAGGATAATATAAAAACATGCCAGTTTCAATTAAAAAAAATCACTTGTCATACCAAGAAACAGAAAAATCTCAGAATTAATAAAAAGACTTATTAAACACCAACACCAAGATGACAGAGAAAATAGAATTATCTGAAAATAATGTTACAGCAACAATGTTAAAGTTCCATTAGTAAGCAACTATGAACACACTTCATAGTGTGAAATGGCACCCCACTCCAGTACTCTTGCCTGGAAAATCCCATGGAAGGAGGAGCCTGGTAGGCTGCAGTCCATGGGGTCGCTAAGAGTTGGACATGACTGAGCGACTTCACTTTCACTTTTCACTTTCATGTATTGGAGAAGGAAATGGCAACCCACTCCAGTGTTCTTGCCTGGAGAATCCCAGGGATGGGGAAGCCTGGTGGGCTGCTGTCTATGGGGTCGCACAGAGTCGTACACGACTGAAGCAACTTAGCAGTAGTGTGAACACACTTGAAACGTGAAAAACTGGAAAATCTCAGCAAAGAAACAAAAGATAAAAAAGAATCAAATGGAAAGTTTGGAACAGAATAACAAAATAGTTGAAGTACAAAGTTCAATGTATGCACTACCCAAGAGAATGGATATAACAAAGGAAAGAAATTGTGAACTACAAGATAGAACAATAGAAGTGACCTAACCTGAATAACAGAGAAAAAATAGACTAATTTAAAAGAAATTAACAGACCCTGGATTAACAAAATTTATGGAATTATGGGCTTCCCTGCATATTAAAAAGCAGAGATATTACTTTGCCAACAAAGGTCCATCTAATCAAGGCTATGGTTTTTCCAGTAGTTATGTATGGATGTGAGAGTTGGACTATAAAGAAAGCTGAGTGCTGAAGAATGGATGCTTTTGAACTGTGGTGTTGGAGAAGACTCTTGAGAGTCCCTTGGACTGCAAGGAGATCCAACCAGTTCATCCTAAAAGAGATCAGTCTCGGGTATTCATTGGAAGGACTAATGTTGAAGCTGAAACTCCAATACTTTGGCCACCTGATGCGAAGAGCTGATTCATTTGAAAAGACCCTGATGCCGGGAAGGATAGAGGGCAGAAGGAGAAGGGGACGATAGAGGATGAGATGGCTGGATGGCATCACAGACTCAATGGACATGAGTTTGGGTAAACTCTGGGAGTTGGTGATGTACAACGAGGCCTGGCATGCTGTGGTCCATGGGATCACAAAGAGTTGGACATGACTGAGCGACTGAACTGAACTGGTAGCTCAGCTGGCAAAGAATCCACCTGCAATGCAGGAGACCCTGGTTCAGTTCCTGGGTTTGGAAGTTCCCCTAGAGAAGGGATACCCTCTTTAGTATTCTTAGGCTTCCCTGGTGGATCAGATGGTAAAGAATTCACCTGCAATGCAGAAGACCTGGGTTTGATCCGTGGGTTGGGAAGATTCCCTGGAAGAGGGCATGGCAACCCACTCCAGTATTCTTGCCTAGAGAACCCCTATGGATAAAGGAGCCTGGCAGATTACAGCCCACTGGATCACAAAGAATCAAACAGGATTGATTAAGCAGAGCACAGTACAGCATGAGATTATAAGGAAAGATCTAACATCCACAATATTGGATTCCTAAAAGGAGAGGAAGAAAAAGGGTAATGCTGAAAAGTGCTTGAAGAAATAATGGGACTTCCCTGGTGGTCCGCCTGCCAATGCAGGGGACTCAAGTTCAATCTTCGGTCTGAGAAGATTCCACATGCCACGGAGTAACTGAACCTATGCACCACAATCACTGAGCCCACGCTCTAGAGCCCACGGGCTGCAACTACTGAAGTCCATACACTCTGGAGCCTGATTCTGCAACAAGAGAAGCCACCGCAATGGGAGGCCTGTGCATCTCAACAAATAGTAGCCCCCACTCACTGCAACTAGAGAAAGCCCACGTACAGCAACAAAGACCCAGTGCAAGCAAAAATAAAAAATAAATTACAAAAAAAAAGAAAAGAAAAGAAATAATGGTTCTTGTTGTTCAGTTGCTAAGTCATGTGCAACTCTGCAACCCCAAGGACTGCAGCACGCCAGGCTTCCCTGTCCTTCATTATCTCCTGGAGTTTGCTCAAAATTCTTGTCCATTGAGTCAGTGATGCTATCTAACCATCTCATCCTCTGCCAACTCCTCCTTTTGCCTTCAATCTTTCCCAGCACCAGGGTCATTTCCAAGAATGGCTGAAAATATGTCAAATTTGGAAAGGAATATAAACCTAGATATTAAGAAATCTGAATGAACCCCAAATAGTAGAAGTCTAAATAAATTCAAGCCGACACATCATAATTAAATATCTGAGCAATAAGTAAAAATAAAAATCTTGAAAGCAACCAGAGAAAAAAGATATCTCCCCTACAAGAAAGATACAATTAGAACTATAAGCAATTTCTCACTAGAAACCCGAATGATGAGAGAAAAGAAGTGTCAACCCAGAATCCTATACTTAGGAAAAATATCCTTGAGGAATTAAAGACAAATTAAGATATTCTCTGATGAAGGAAAAAAGAATCGGTCACCAGCATATATATTATAAAATAAGTTTTCTAAATGGAAAGGAAATGATTAAAAAAACTTTGGGATTTTAGGGGAAAAGAACACAGTAAACAAAAATATGAGTATATACAGCTTTCTTTCTCCTCCTGAGCTTTCTAAATTATGTTTAACGGTTGGAGCAAAAATTACAACATTGTCTGTTATGGTTCTAAATACACACAGAGAAGTAGTATGTCTGATAATTATAAACAGGGGGAGAGTAAAAGGAGATGTTTTCTATACTTCACTCAAACTCATAAAATGATGACATTAGTAGACTGTAATGTTTTATATATATATATATATATATATATATAGTGTAATACATAGGCTACACTAAAAAAGCTTTACTATAAGGTAGATTCAAAGACCATATCAAAAATTCAAAGTGGAATTCTAAATGATGTTCAAGTAACCTAGGATAGGAAAAAGAAAACAGAAGTGAAAAACAGAAGCCAGACAAATAAAATTTTAAATAGTATATTTAAACCTGGTGTAACAATATTTACAACATATATAAGTAGTCTAAATACATTAAGAGACAAAAACTGACATAGTGTATTAAAAAACACCCAAGTATATACTGTCTATAGGAAATTCTTCAAATACAGCGATATTGTCAGGTTGAAAGTAAAAGAATAGAAAAATATATCATGCAAACATTAATCAAAGGAAAAGAAGAACAACCATATAACATCAGATAAAGTAGACACTGGAGCAAAGAAAATTATCAGAAAAAAAGGACATTATATAATGGCAAAAGGGTCAATCCATCAAGACATAGAACTCTTAAATGTGTATTCTCTGCATTAAATATCAGAGCTACAAAATAGGTGAAGCATAAATTGACAGAACTTAAAGAAGAAACACATAAATCCACAAGTATAATTATATACTTCAATAACAATCAGTAGAATAAGTAGACAAAAAATAGCAAAGAGTTTTGACAACTCTGTAAACCAAGCAGCAATTATAGGAAACCTCACCCAACACCAGAAGAATATATGTTGTTTTAAAACACCCATAGAACAAATACCAAGATAGAAATACCAAGATAGACTATATCCTGGGCCATAAATGAAATCTTAACAAATTTTTAAAAATTGAAATTGTACTGTGTGTTCTCTCATAAAAATGTGTTCAAACTTGAAATTGGTAACAAAAAATAGATAAAAATTTGTAAACTAAACATATTTCTAAATAGTTCATGGATCAAATAGGAAGCCTCACCTCAAAGAAAATTAAAAAATACACTGAACTGAACAAAAATGAAAAAGCAACATATTAAAGCCTCAAAGACTTTAATAAGATAGCAGTACTGAGGGAGAATTTTATGTCACTAAATGCAAGAAAGTCTCAAAAAAATCATCTAACCTCTGCCACAAGAATTTAAAAATCAAAGATGAAATGAATTCAAAGAGCACAGAAGAAAGAAAATAACAAAGATAAGCACAGAAATCAATAAATTGAAAACAGAAAAATATTACAGAAAATCAATGAAACAGTGTTGGTTTTTAGCAAAAATCAATTAAACTGACAAACTGTTAGTATCTGACAAAGAAAGAGAGAGAAGACATAAATTATGAATACCAGATAAAAAAAAAAGGAAAAATTGCCACAGGCCCTGCAAAATCACAAGGATAAAATGATATACTACAAACAGCTCTACACCCAAATTTGACAAATTTGAATAATTGGGCCAATTCTTCAAGAAACACAACTTACCCAGTATGAGATCGATCACTAGAACAGGCCTCCAACTATTTAAAAATTGAACTCGTATCTTAAAAACTCCCTTTTAAATCTCCAGGCTCAGATGGTTTCATTAGAGAATCTGACTAAAACTTTAAAGAATTAACACTAAATCTATACAAGTTCTTCCAGAAAATAAAATAGGAGAAAATATCTCTCAATTCATTTTACAATGTTATATTACTCTGACACCAAATCAAACAAAGACAGCACGAATAAGGGAACTACAGGCCAGTACCCAAGTCCTGGCACAACTGTTGAGACATTGTCCTATATCACATGGTGCTTCTCTTGTGGGAAACTGGGTAATATGTAGAGATAACTCTACATTATTACAACTTCATGTGAATCTAAATTATTTCAAAATGAAAAAATTCACGTACAAAAACTTGTTTCCTTTACATCTCATATTTGAAATATTTTTACTGGATAAAATTTGAGGTAATCATTCTTTTTCCAATTTTAATTAATCAAATTTCTAAGTTGTATTAATAATCAATAGTATATTTCAGTATCAATATCAAAGAGATGAAGAAACTGAGATCCAAAGAAGGTACATGGCTTGATCACGTTTAACAACACCTCATTACTAAATTATGACAAGAAGCCATGATGCCCAGCTCATACTTTCCACCAAATTACTAGATTGAACTATATAAAAGTTACCAATATTGAGCCACTGTTACCTATAGAAAATAGATTTAACCCAGTATGCAATCTCCTTTGTGGAAAGGACTTTGAATGCTGAGGTATTTTCTAATAAGCATTTATTTAGTATCTATTGCATACTTAACTGGGCTTCTCAGATGGCTCAGGGGTGAAGAATCGGCCTGCAATGTAAGAGACTCTGGTTTGATCCATGGTCGGGAAGATCCCCTGGAGGAGGGAATGGCTGTTCACTCCTGTATTCTTGCCTGGAGAATCCCATGGACAGAGGAGGCAAACGGGCTATAGTCCATGAGGTCACAAAGAGTCAACACAGAACTGAAGTGACACACACACACACACTTAATTAAGTGTGAGGTGTTTAACTCTAAGAAATATGTTATTTAATTCTCCTTTGATATATGACGACTAGCCTTGTGGCCAGGTTTTGGAATCCCTCAGGAACTATTTGAAATTTCATTCTCCCATCCTAATCTGAAGTCACCCCATATCTTTTGTGTTCTGTCATGTTAGGATTTATGTGACTAGATTAGATTCTCAAAGCACTGTGGGAAAAAAGCTGGAGCACCAGCACTTGACCTATGCTAGCCCAGAGGTATAGCTCCATAGTCTAATCCCAAAGCTTCTTCTCTCAAAACCACCACTTAAGATTCTCTAGGTTTAAATAAGTATAAAACTATCCTCAGGGATTGTTAGAGCTTTCCAGACTGAAAACAGTTCCTAGTCTTCCTTTTTGTTTCAGATTAGAATTGAATCTAAGTTAGGGATGGGTATATGAAAGGATGAAGACCCCAGTATCAACCTGTCCTTCTAGGAGTCTGTTGAGTGATCCAGGACATTTAAATAGTCCAGAGCCTTTCCATCTGGCCAGAATGCACTGGGAAGTGCCGCCACAGTGCATTGCTCCCTGGGAGCACATATACCCAACGGCTTTAGAGTCTTCGTTTTCAGCACCTTCCCTAGCAGTTGTCTCCTTATAGTCCATAACCAATACAAACTAGACCAAAGAACCTGAATACTCATTCCAGCTCTGCTTGTGAGCAACAGTATAAATTTAACCACCAACTTAATTCCTCCTAGCCTTGCTGGCTTGGCCAATAAAGTAGTGAAAATACTGGTATAACAATGTATTAATGAGGTAATACAATGTTTTCCAAATCACAGTATGTTTATTATGCATGATAGAATGATTTTAGATGGTTTATACCAAAATACTTATCTTGAACAGTTTTACCTTATAAGAGAAGAGAAATGATTTCTTTTTATATTAATTCCTCTTAAAAATAAATGTGTGTACATTTTTCAAAATATAAACTCATCTAAAGAAAAATATTTAGTACCTAGTGTGACACTTGTGAAGGAATCTGATGTATTGTAAACACCAACTTAACACATTTTGCTTGTTAATTTAAGACATCTTGTCTAGTTGTTCCAAAACTGCAATAGAAAGAGTGTGCATGCTTGAATTATCCATTTGTCCATTCATATCAACAAAATGTACTAGTTAATTGCTTCACTTTTTTCCTTGGCAGCATACACAGTCCAAATAAAATGGAAACAGTGGCAGATTTTATTTTCTTGGGATCTAAAATTACTGCAGATGGTGACTGCAGCCATGAAATTAAAAGATGTTTGCTCCTTGGAAGGAAAGCTATAACAAATCTAGACAGCATATTAAAAAGCAGAGACGTCACTTTGCCAACAAAGGTCCGTATAGTCAAAGCTATGGTTTTTCCAGTGAAAGTGAAAGTGAAGTCACTCAGTTGTGTCCGACTCTTTGTGACCCCATGGACTGTAGCCTACCAGGCTCCTCTGTCCATAGGATTTTCCAGGCAAGAGTACTGGGGTGGGTTGCCATTGCCTTCTCCAGGAGGTCTTCCTGACCCAGGGATTGAACCCAGGTCTCCTGCACTGTAGGCAGACACTTTACTGTCTGAGCCACCGGGTAAGTCTATGGTTTTTCCACTAGGCATGTACAAATGTGAGAATTGGCCCATAAAGAAGGCTGAGCGCTGAATAATTGATGCTTTCGAATTATACTGGACAAGATGCTTAAGAGCCTCCTGGACTGCAAGGAGATCAATCCAGTCAATCCCAAAGGAAATCAACCCTAAATACTCACCAGAAAGACTGATGCTGAAACTGAAGCTCCAATACTTTGGCCACCCGAAGTGAAGAGCCAACTCATTAGAAAAGACCTTGATGCTGGGAAAGATTGAGGGAAGGAGGAGAAAGGAGTGACAGAGGATGAGATGGTTGGATGGCATCACCCACTCAATGGATATGAATTTGAGTAAACTCTAGGAGATAATGGGAGAAGGCAATGGCACCCCACTCCAGTACTCTTGCCTGGAAAATCCCATGGATGGAGGAGCCTGGTAGGCTGCAGTCCATGGGGTCGCTAAGAGTCGGACACGACTGAGAGACTTCACTTTCACTTTTCACTTTCACACATTGGAGAAGGAAATGGCAACCCACTCCAGTGTTCTTGCCTGGAGAACCCCAGGGACAGGGGAGCCTGGTGGGCTGCCATCTATGCGGTTGCACAGAGTCAGACACAACTGAATTGACTTAGCAGCAGCAGCGGGAGATAATGGACAGGGAAGCCTTGGCATGCTGCTGTCCATGGGATCACAAAGAGTAGGACATGACTTAGTGACTAAACAACAGTCCCAAAGCATGCAATTAATCGCTGTTACCACAAACTACCGTAGACTTCATGTCACATTTCAGTGTCCAGTATAAGCTCCTCATCTCATGTTTTTAACCACTCAGAATTCATGTCATCCCCTTTGCTCATAAAACTGTGTCTACCCTGTTGCTGCTACTCCACAATCAATTTGTCCTACAAGATTTATTTCAAAACTCACCTGTATCTGGATATCTAGATAACTACATGGCTTTCAGATGATTTATACACTTTGAAAGTCCCCAGCATTGATGACTTTACTGGTCTTATAATAGCAAGACGAAATAAACAGAAAATTACATTTTGACTTCCCTGGTAGTCCAGTTACCACTGAATCTGCCTGCCAATGCAGGGAACACACTCAATTCCCTGGTCCAGGAAGATTCCACGTGCCGTGGGGCAACCAAGCCCATGCACCACAACTGGGCTCTGAAGTGCACATGCCCACAACTACTGAAGCTTGTGTGCCTAAAGCCTGTGCCCCACAACAAGAGAAGCCACCACAGTGAAAAGCCTGTGCACTGAAACTAGAGAAGAGGCCTGCTCACTGCAACTAAAGAAAAGCATGTGCAACAATGAAGACCTAGTACAGCCAAAAGTAAATTTAAAAAAAAGAAAATTATAACGATGGACAATGAGTTCAATGACAAAGATATTATGCATTGTAGTGGAGGAGGTAGTATATAAAGGTCTTAAGAATACAGACTTTGGAGTCAGACCATCTGGATTTGAATTCTGGCACACCATTTGCCACGTGAAGAAATCATTCAGCCTAAGGCTCAAAATCTTATCTGAAATTGGGGGTAATAATAATTGTACTTACTGTGAAGATTAAATGATTCAACACAGGGAAGTGTTTAGACAATACTTGAAATACTAGTTACTGTTATTTGAAGAAGGCACCAATGGAAACATATTAGAGGTGCTCTTAACTGAGAGTCTTAATTAAGATGCTGTCTGGAGAAGGATGGAGTCTGATTCTGTATTGCAGGACAGGTGGGAGAGAGGCAACATGTATGCATGTTGAGGGAGGGAGTGGACAGAGTGAGCATGGACTAGTCAGAACATGTACCAGCTGCAAAGTCATGTGAAAATGGGTACAAGAACGAGGAGTAAAAGCACCTGGTATGTTACACAACTGCAGGTGGCATCTCTAGTTCAAGGGGACTGAGGTGCAAAGTGATGGAAAATGAGGCCACACAAGCAAGGCTTTGCATGTTCTCATCAAATTCTTGAGGAAAAAAGTGTTTGAGTGTCTGCTACATTCCTGATGCTATTTTATTTTAGCGATGGGACACTAGAGTACAATGGTAAAACATATACAGCCTAATTAGGAAAATAAATACATAGTTAAATGACAACAGATAAATACTTAATGGAAGAATGTAACAAGTGCTAAGAAAGAATAATGCCTACGATTATTGTTTTCAAAGACATGAACCAAGTCTTAACAGATGACTGCATGTTCACCAAACAACAAGGAGAAAATCAGAAAGGTTAACATTATTTACCCAAACTCAATTATATGGCATTATGTACCAAATTCTTTCTATATAGTTTTAAGAACATTGTATTACTATTCCTTATAACAAGCAGTTTTTGTTAAGCCCATTTAAGAGATGAGGATCCCCAAGATCGCACGGCAAAATCAGTTTTCTTAACTAGCTACATTTAGTTTTCTTTAGAATAATCTTCACACAGTAGATACTCTATCACTACTATATTCAGCAATTAGATTAAAGAAAGTATTATTCTTATTTGCACATAAAGTTTAAAGTGCATGACAAATAGTCCATGTTCACTCCAAGAAAATTTATGACAGCTCATGACAAAAAAAAATTATTTTCATTTTAAAAGCCCTGAATTCCATAGACTATAATAGATGTCTATGACACACTAGCATTTCAATATACATACATTTCAATATACATACATTTAAAGCATTTCAATATACATACATTTATAGGCTGTACATACATTGTGCATTTCATATTTAGTAGCTATTTCTTCCTAACAGCAGGAGTCACACCATCCATTACATTGCTTGCCCTGACAGTAAGGAAAATAAACTATATTTAATCAGAGGTTAACTGAAGACCACACTGATCAAGACAGTCTCTCACATTCTGTTGCTGGCAAGTGAGGAATGAAGTTGAAGGTCATGGTAGAAAGATAAAGATGAACATCAACACTTTTTCTTGTCTCCTTCCAGTTACAACCTAAGTTACTCTGAACACCTTGCCAGACAGAGATGAAGCAGCAATACCTGGGATATCCAAAGGGGCAAAACCCACATTCACACTGGACAGGATCAAAGGAATATTTATTGACTGACAGCAATTACTCAAAATGTCCAACTTAAGATTGCTTTCACATATCTTATCTCCCTCAGTCTTCATGAAAACCCTGAGAAACAGCTAGTATCATCCTTATTTCACAGAAAAGGGGAAAGAACCTTAAAGAAGGTGAAGTGAAAGTGTTAGTCACTCAGTGGTGTGCTAGCCTGCCAGGCTCCTCTGTCCATGGAATTCTTCAGGCAAGAATAGTGGAGTGGGTAGCCATTCCCTTCTCCAGGGGATCTTCCTGACCCAGGGATCAAACCTAGGTCTCTTGCATTGCATCCAGATACTTTACCATCTGAGCCACCAGGGAAGCCCAAAGAAGGCAAGTGATGTAGCAAATTATGGCAGGACTTGCATTTGAGTAGTTGCCTCCAGGTCCATTGAGTTTTACACTTCTTGCCTATCCTTATTTAAAAGGTCTCTGACAGTAGCCATGGCCATAAAGGAGATATTGATTAGACTCACCACTTTACGACCCTCTTGAAAAGTTAGTGTAAAAGTTAGTGTCAAGGTGCTGATTCATAGACCAGACAATTAAAAGTCAATTGGCTTCTCTTGAGTCTCACCCTCCGGCTTTGCTCCTTCATCCCCTGCTCTTGGCACTGGCCTCCTTGCTATTCCTCAAACAGATCAAGCCCAGCCACCTCCTCATTTGGTGTTACTCCATCTGCAGCTCTCTCTGTGGCGCTCTTCCTAAGGGTCTTATTGAAATAGTTTCGCTTTATCCTCTTCCCTTGGGTTTCCCTGATTGATCTGTGATAAAGAACCTGCCTGCCAATGCAGATATGTGTTTGACCCCTGGGTTGAGAAGATCCCCTGGAGAAGGAAATGGCAACCCACTCCAATATTCTTTCCTGGGAAATCCCATGGACAGAGGAGCCTGGTGGGCTACAGTTCATGGGGTCACAAAAAAGTTGGTCATAACTTAGCAACTAAACAACAACAAATCTTCTTACCTTATCCCTCTTTACTGCTATTTTTTTTTTCTATAGCTCTTATCATCATCTGAATTGGTAAGAATTTTATGGTTTATTTGTTTTTTAATTGAAGTATGGCTGATGTACAATAAACTACAGGTGTACAATATAGTGATTCACAATTGTAAATGTTATACTCCATTTCTAGTTATTAAAAAATATTGGCTATATTCCCTGTATTGTATAATATATTCCTGTAGCTTAATTTATACATAATAGTTTGTACTCTTAATCTCCTACCCCTATATCGTCCCTCATCCCTTCCCTTTCTCCACTGGTAACCACTAGTTTGTTCTCTGTATCTTTTTCTTCTTTTTAATATTCACTGGCATGGTATATTTTTTAGATTCTATATATAAGTGATATTATACAATATTTGTCTTTCTCTGTTTGATTTATTTCACTTAGCAAAATACCCTCCAAGTCCATCCATGTTGCTTCAAATGGCAAAATTTCATTCTTTTTTTTTTTCAACTAAGCCATATTCCATTGAGTATATATACCACATCTTAATCCATTCAACTGTTGATGGACACTTAGGTTCCTTCCTATCTTTGCAATTGTAAATAATCCTGCTACGAACATTGGAATGCATGTATCTTTTCAAATTGGTGTTTTTTTATTTTTTCAGATATATACCCAGCTCATGGTAGTTCTGTTTTTAGTTTTTTTGAGAAACCTCCATACTATTTTCCACAGCGGCCGCACCAATTTACATTCCCACGAACAGTGTACAAGGATTCCTTTTCCTCCTACCATCATAAATGAAAACATTGCTTCTGTGTCTAGGGTGCTCATATCTTCTGGATAAACTAGAGATCTTTTTCTTTGTGGAAAAAACTGTCATTAAGTGATTACATCATATTTCAAAACTGGTACAGTAACAATGAAAAAGAGTGGGAAGTAATCCAGAGAAATAGCTTTGCACCAAAAATAAAAAGGATTCTAAATAAGTGGAAATTGAGGATCACTTGGACTTGATGTCTCCTTTTTAAGCCAGTTCCTGTTTTACTAAATATCTTGAAAGATTTCTTTTAATGTATATTTTCTCACCCTTTTGCATCAGTCATCTGAAACTTGTGACACTGAATGTTAGACAACTATAACTGCATTTGATGAGAAAAATTTTAAACTAAATATTTAGAGAAATAGAAACAGAAAATGGAATACAGTGAATATGAAAAAATAAAGAAGCAGACTCACAGACAGAGAATAACTTGTGGTTGTTTGGTGAGGAGAAGAGGCTTCAAGAGATGGGGAAGTGGAAGGTGCAAATTCCCACTCAAAAAATATGCTGTACGAAATGGGTACATAGCCAATATTTTATAGTAACTGTAAATGGAGTTATAACCTTTAAAATTTTTATTAAAACATTTTAATTAAAAATGGTGTTGTCTTGAATGTGTTATCACTTAATAAACTACATATTTATGATGTACTCTTCTCCCAAATAACACAGATTTGCGTTAGTGCAGCTTCTGATTCACTGCTTGACTTTTGAAGAGTTTCAGTGGCTTTGAGGACTCTTTCTCTGCTCTAAAATAACTGCTCCAGAAAACTAATACATAAATGTCAGTCACACAGCACTTTATTATTGAGGGCCCAATGCTAAAGACAGACTTGGGCATACTTTCCTCTCACGTCCCACTGCATCTTGGCATTGTCTGTGTGGTAGCACATTTAATATTGCTGATAAACTGCCAGTTTTTGAGACTCAAGATTGCCAGGAGAAATATAAATAACCTCAGATATGCAGATGACACCACTCTTATGGCAGAAAGCAAAGAAGAACTTGATGAAAGTGAAAGAGGAGAGTGAAAAACTTGGCTTAAAGCTCAACATTCAGAAAACAAAGATCATGGCATCCAGTCCCATCACTTCATGGCAAATAGATGGGGAAACAATGGAAACAGTGAGAGACTTTATTTTGGAGGGCTCCAAAATCACTGCAGATGGTGACTGCAGCTATGAAATTAAAAGACATTTGCTCCTTGAAAGAAAAGCTATGACCAGCCTAGACAGCATATTAGAAGTCAGAGACATTACTTTGCCAACAAAGGTCCATCTAGTCAAAGCTATGGTTTTTCCAGTAGTCACATATGGATGTGAGAGTTGGACTATAAAGAAAGCTGAGCCCCGAAGGAATTGATGCTTTTGAACTGTGGTGTTGGAGAAGACTCTTGAGAGTCCCTTGGACTGCAAGGAGATCCAACCAGTCCATCCTTTAGGAAAGCAGTCCTGAATATTCATTGGAAGGAGTGATGCTGAAGCTGAAACTCCAATACTTTGGCCACCTGATGCGAAGAACTGACTCATTGGAAAAGACCCTGATGCTGGGAAAGATTGAAGGCAGGAGGAGAAGGGGACAACAGAGGGTGAGATGGTTGGATGGCATCACTGACTCAATGGACATGAGTTTGAGTAAGCTCCAGGAGTTGGTGATGGACAGGGAAGCTTGGCGTGCTGCAGTCCATGGGGTCGCAAAGAGTCAGATACGACTGAGTGACTGAACTGACCTGAAAGTCTTAATTTCTTGACTGTCTGGATGCCTAGAATATGTTAAGCACTGCACTGAGTATATCTTAAATTAACAAATGAATAATGGATAAATCAGTCACCACTGGGAATGTGAACTTGCCTAACTGACCTCACAAGTTAACTGGATGGATAAGATATACAAAATTAAATAACAAAGCAAAGATTGAATTACCCCAAAGGCTGAACTTTCTCAAGGAAGAGTACTGGGGCAGTGGTTATCTTGAAATGAGGAGAAGCTGGACAGGGTGTTGGGTGAGAGTTTAGGCTCTGAAATGAGATAGAATTTGTTGCTTGACGCTATCATTTGCCAGTTTTGTAAACTTAGGTAAGTTACTGTCAAAGAACCATGAGATTCCCCTTGGTAACCACAAGTTTGTTTTCTACATCTGTTTTTCCATTTTTGTTTTATAAATAAGTTTATTTGTACCATTTTTTTTAAGGTTCCACATATAAGTGTATCAAGGAGGGGAGACAGAGGGATAAATTAGGAGATTGAGATTGACATATACACATTTATTGTTCAGTCACTAACTGGACAATAATTGTGACTCCATGAACTCCAGCACATCAATCTCCTCTGTCCTTCAAAATTACCTGCCGGGGTTTGCTCAAACTCAAGTCCATTGAGTTGGTGATGCCATCCAATCATCTCATCTTTTGTCGATCCCTTCTTCTCCTGCATTCAATCTTTCCCAGCATCAAGGTCTTTTCCAATGAGTCAGCTCTTTGCATCAGGTGACCGAAGTACTTCAGCATCAGTTCCTCCAGTGAATATTCAGGGTTCATTTCCTTTAGGATTGACTGGTTTGATCTCCTTGCAGTCCAACTGACTCTCAAGAGTATTTTCTAGCACCATAGTTCAAAAGCATCAGTTCTTCTGTGATCAGCCATCTTTATGGTCCAACTCTCACATCTGCACATGCCTGCTGGAAAAACCATAGCTTTGACTGTACGGACTGTTGGCAGTAAAGTGATGTCTCTGCTTTTTAATAGGTCTGTCACTTCCAAGGATCAAATGCCTTTTAATTTTGTGGCTGCAGTCACTGTCTGCAGTGATTTTAGAGCTCAAGAAAATAAAATCTGCCACTATTTCCACTTTTTCCCACCTATTTTCCATGAAGTGATGGGACTGGATGCCAACTACTATATATAAAAGAGATAGCTAATAAGAATCTACTATATAGCACAAGGAACTCTATTCAATACTCTGTAATGACCTACATGGGAATAAAATCTTAAAAAAGGAATGGATATATGTATATGTATAACTGACTCACTCTGCTGTACACCTGAAACTAACATGCATTGTAATCAACTATACTCCAATAAAAACTTGAAAAAAAAAAAAAAAAAGGACAAGGCCATTACATACAATCTGATTTAAGGAGACAAGGCAGAATGTATTGTTTACACAGCAAGAGAGAGTAATACTAATCAGGCACAGGCTCAACAGGCTCAGCTAGTCTTCCAAAGGATTTAGGGGAAGCATGCTGTTCATGAAGACTTTCAGAGGCATTTGTAGAAGCCTGGGTAGGGGTGGGCGGTAAAGGCTGCTGTTAATTGGTTGAAACCCAGAAATGTGTTTGTTGGAGTGGATTCTTATTGGCTGACTTTCAAAAAGCAAAAGGCTGTCCCTGATTGGTTGGCTTATAAAGCACATTCACTACAGCAGTTGTTGATCAAAGGACTGGATTTAAAATCAGTTCTGTTGATTCCTTGTTGCCATGGCTACAGAACAATTAATCTTTTCTTACGCATGTGAAAACTTAACCTTTCAAGATTTCAGTTTCTTATCTGTAAACTTCATAGAGTTTACAAGAAGTTTAAAAGATAACACTCAAAGAATTCACACTGTGCTTACCGTGCAGCATTTAATAAAATTATGTTTATGTTTTTAAGAGACACATGAAGATTTCATTTGTAAGATGAATAGGGTTCCTATGAACCATGGTCTGAATGTTTTTGTCAGAATGCCATGAAACACTGTCACTTACTTCTCTTCCTTTCCCCCACTTTTGTTTTGGGGAAAAAAAAAAAACTAATATGGTATTTTGTTCACAAGGCCTAATACTGAGTTTAAATGGGCTTGTATTATCTATGATTCCA
Source organism: Ovis aries (assembly GCF_016772045.2). Taxonomy (NCBI): domain Eukaryota; kingdom Metazoa; phylum Chordata; class Mammalia; order Artiodactyla; family Bovidae; genus Ovis; species Ovis aries. The sequence continues at coordinate 46,467,091 of NC_056054.1, read as the reverse complement.
TTTTGCTTCTATTCTACCTTAGATTCTGAAGCCATGAGATAAATAGAATGTATGTGCTCCAGCACCCGAGGAGAATATGCAGAGTTTGGATAGACTGGATTGTTGTCTCCAGTTCTTCTCTCCTACATTGTTATAGAATTATATGTGACTTTATAGTATCTCCCACCAAGTAAACAGAGTCTGTTCCCCACCTGCAATGATATTGGTGTTGGCCATGTGAATTACTTTAGCCAATGAACTGTAGCAGATATAATTCAAGGAAAGGCTTTGGCCTTGCTTTTAGGATTTGGCTGTGAATTTTGCATCTCTGTCATACACCTTGAGATTCACATTTTCCATTCAAGAAGAAAAAGAGGTATGTGGAACAGATCTGGACCCAATGTACAGGCTGAAACCAAGCCTAGCTCACCAACAGACCCATGATTGAGAAAAAGAAGTACTTGTTGGCATTAAGTCACTACTTTAAAATTCTTTATTGTACAGCAAAAGCTGACTAATAGATAAAGGAAAGGCATGAGGCAGAACCTGGACAGTTATAGAATGAAAATGAGAAAGGAGCAGGGATGGGAAGTTAAGAACCAGACAAACAAATTAACAACAACAACAAAAAATTGTTATCTTGTTTTGTCTCATCTGTAAAGAGAATGTTAACATATTAATACTTTCTTCCTAGGTACAAAATAAAAAAAGGGAAGGATATCACAGAGACTGAAATATAGACCTTTCAGGGAGAGATACAGAGTAACACAGAAAGATGAATGTTTAATGCTCAGCATTTCACAAGGTAAGTACTAAAGACATAAGTACTTTAGAAGGACATAAGCTGAAAAACTAATGCTAAGACTGCGAAGCTTCTGAAAGAAAAGAGATTCTAGGTGTTGAGACAGTCTTATAAAGGCTTTCTTTTAAAATCACACTACAGATTTGATGGCAACAAAAAACTGGATATGAAGTAAAAGCATGGATCTCTGAGTCACAGCTAGAAAATATGGACAAGTAATAATTACATTGGATGCATTTGATAAGGATGATTCTAACTTTTCTGATCCAGAAGAATCTTACATATGTCAGAATCATCCATATCAGCATATAGCATTTTTAACCAAAAAAACTAGTGTACAATATTGAGAAAGCAACATATCATATCATTTGAACCTTCGAGTTTAAATGTATTATATCATGAAGTTAAATATCATAATTTTTAGAAAGTGTTACCTCTGACTGAACTAATGCTAAAACTTTGGCTAAAACTCTAGAAAAGCTTTGGTTATCTAGGTTGGACCCATTTCCATAAGAGTTCTGTTAATTAATGAGTGTCTAGTTAATTTCTTTCATGAAAAAGATTATAATTTCAGATCCCAAGGGTTTTACAATGACAGCCTAAACAAAGTTGTCTCTTTGAAACCAAACTATAAACTTAACAGTTTAAATTATATATGTCAGATAACATCTCATAAATTTAGAACGCTCTTCTCAAGATTAGAATGCAGTGAAGTTAAACTGTTTATATTCGGAAATTCTGAACTTTTAGAAGAAAGGCCAATTTGTCTGCATCAGCCCTCACTATTTAAAACAGTTTGTGTGCATTGGTGGCTGTGAGGTTTTAATTTCTTCTCCCTGTTATGGTATTATAATAGTAACAACTTTGGGGGGAAAAGTACACATTGTATTTACTTCTGAATTTCATTTTTTAATAACATTCTCAACTTATCTATACAGTCAAAGGAAAAGAAAATTCAGAACCCTCCTTTTTTCCCCACTCAAATTGTAATTGCTAAAAGACTTTGAGCCCAGATTATTTAGATGTACTCTACATTATCTGAATCTGTTGGATAATAATTCAAACTTTCACTTTGGTTTAGCAAAATAGGCTTTGAGGGATAAGTAAATACGGCTGAGGAAATACTCTGAACTAGTAGTTATTTACCAACTAGAATGCTTCATGTACTACTTACATAAAATAGATAATAAGGACCTACTATATAGCACACGGACATCTACTCAATACTCTGTAATGACTTATGTGAGAAAATCTACAATGAGTATTTATATGTATATGTATATCCGATTTACTTTGTTGTACAGCAGACCTAACACAATATTGTAAATCAACTATACTCCAATAAAATTCTTTTTAAAAAAGAATATTTCCAGTTACTGTTAACCAACAACACAAGTAAATGTTCTTAAACAACAAAGACTTTTGGATCACATCCTGCCCTCTCCCCTTTCTCAAGAGCGCCTCAGACAGGCTCCCTCAAGTCTCCTGGCCAGAACAGATTCATGTGCCTGTTCTTAAACCCATTCCAGCCAAGAAGAGTAGAACCAATTGCCCTAGGACAACTAAAGATTCATTCCTTGGACTGAGGACAGACCCAGACACCCCTTAAGTCCATGGCCTTATTGGGTAGAGCTGGGTTCCGTACTTAAATGGCATGAGGGGGGAATTACAGTGGAACAGACAATTGAGAGTACCTGCCACAGGCTTTTGGTTATGGTTTTCTAGCTCTTAAACTTTTTTGAACTCTTTTAGGTATGTATTTTAATTCTCAAAACATCTGGAAAGGTGGAAAATAACTGATTATTCTTATTTTACAAACTGAGGTCCAGAGAAATAAAGTGGTTGCCCAAGGCCACGAAACTGATAAAAAGACCTTGAATTATGTTATATTCAATTTTTAAATAATCATATGCTATTACATATTCTCCAAATAATAATATATACATTATATTATAATATAATAATTATATTTCCCAAATAATGGGAAATTATGTTCATTAATTTCCCTTTGGAAACATGCAGGCATGTTTATATGTTATTTTTTTAATGTAAGAAAAAACAAACAACCTAGGAATATCCTGACATGTTCTCCTTCTGACATGAATTTCTCCTTGATAGGCAGTTTATGGTATTATGAATTTGTATAACAGCCTCACTCAAAGAAAAGACTTTATAATTTGACATAGTAAAAATAGTTGAAAATTCTTTCAAAAGCAAGATGAACTCATGCCACAGTTGGCATAAGCCTATCCTGTAGGTAGGAGATGACCCTGAATATTACTGATACAGAACAATAAGGAATGTCACTGGCCTTAAATTCACTTATTGCAATAAAATGCAGAGAGAGGATCATCCAGAGGAGTCAGCCCAACTTCTTCCTCTCAGATGGGCAAATAATAAGATCCTATCTCCCTTTAAATTTTGTAGAAAAAGATCATCTGGTACCTTGCCAAGGTGATTTAAAATGCCCAATGTTAAATTAAATGTTAAATTAAAATTACCCTTTTGTGATTTTCAAAAGTATGTTATTACTTCTAGAAATTTGTTCCCTAGAAACTTGTTCCAAGTACACCAGGATATATGCACCGAGTACTTCACTGTTACGTTGCTATAATAATGAAAATTTAGGAACAGTACAAACTACCATTACTAAAAGCACAGTTAAATGAATTATATGTAAATAAATAGAACTTCAGGCAATTCTTTTAAAAAATTGGTAAATTTATATGTGAAAGTGCTACACTCAATATGCCAGCAAATTTGGAAAACTCAGCAGTGGCCACAGGACTGGAAAAGTTCAGTTTTTATTCCAATCCCAAAGAAAGGCAATGCCAAAAAAATGCTCAGACTACAGCACAATTACATTCATCTCACATGCTACTAAAGTAATGCTAAAAATTCTCCAAGCCAGGTTTCAACAGTACATGAACCATGAACTTCCAGATGTACAAGGTGGTATTAGAAAAGACAGAGGAACCACAGATCAAATTGCCAACATCCATTGGATTATTGAAAAAGCAAGAGAGTTCCAGAAAAACATCTATTTCTGCTTTATTGACTATGCCAAAGCCCTTGACTATGTAATAACCACAAACTCTGGAAAATTCTGAAAGAGATGGGAATACAGACCACCTGACCTGCCTCTTGAGAAATCTGTATGCAGGTCAGGAAGCAACAATTAGCAACAACTGGGAGTGGAACAACAAACTGGTTCCAAATCAGGAAAGGATTACATCAACGCTGTATATTCTCACTCTGCTTGTTTAACTTATATACAGAGTACATCATCAGAAATGCTGGGCTGGATGAAGCACAAGCTGGAATCAAGATTGCCAGGAGAAATATCAATAATGTTATGGCAGAAAGTGAAGAAGAACTAAAGAGCCTCTTGATGAAAGTGAAAGCAGAGGGTGAAGAAGTTGGCTTAAAACTCAACATTCAGAAAACTAAGATCATGGCATCTGGTCCCATCACTTCATGGCAAATAGATGGAGAAACAGTGAAAATAGTGAGAGATGTTATTTGGGGGGGCTCCAAAATCACTGCAGATGGTGACTGTAGCTATGAAATTAAAAGACGCTTGCTCCTTGGAAAAAAGTTATGACCAATCTAGACAGCATATTAAAAAGCAGAGACATTACTCGACAGCAAAGGTCTGTCTAGTCAAGGCTATGGTTTTCCAGTGGTCATGTATGGATGTGAGAGTTGGACTATAAAGAAAGCTTAGTGCCAAAGAATTGATGCTTTTGAACTGTGGTGTTGGAGAAGACTCTTGAGAGTCCCTTGGACTGTGAAGATGGACATCTTAAAGGAAATCAGTCCTGAATATTCATTGGAAGGAGTGATGCTGAAGCTGAAATGCCAGTACTTTGGCCACCTGATGTGAAGAACTGACTCATTGGAAAAGACCCTGATGCTGCGAAAGATTGAAGGCAGGAGGAGAAGGGGACGACAGAGGCTGAGATGGTTGAATGGCATCACTGACTCAATGGACACGAGTTTGAGTAAGCTCTGGGAGTTGATGATGGACAGGGAGGCCTGGCATGCTGCAGTCCTTGAGGTCGCAAAAGGTTGGACATGACTGAGCGACTGAACTGAACTGAAATTTATATGTACTTACAGAGAAGATGTATGTCGTAAACTATTTTGTTTTAATAGCAAACTGTGGGAAAATATTTCACTTTTGCTTTAAATATATATACGTATGAGCATAGCAAATCTCTGAAAGTATACACAGCAAACTTTTAACAGCCAAACTTGGAGGAGAATGGTATTAAACAATATTATATCTTACTTTTAAGATAATTTTATATAGTTCTGTGTAGATAGCTAAATATTGTGTTTACAATTATTGATATATAATAATTATTATTTTTAATAACCTGAAAAGTAAAAAGTACAATTTTAGGTTGTTATAATTCATTATCTCATTGTGTTTTCATTAGAGTGACTTGATAGAAGGTATCATAAGGTCACAATAAAGTGTAGTGACAACAAGCTCTGCTACTTACTAACTGTGCCTCCTTGGGCAAGGTACTTAGTTTCTCTGTGCCTCAATTTCCTCATCTGTAAAGTAGATATAATCACAGTGCCAACTGAGATAGTTGTAAGAAAAAAGCGCATGAAAAATTCTAATTTAAAACAGCATCTGGAACATGGTAAAGGTTCAATAAATGTTAGTAACTAATAGAGAAGTACAGAAAAGATAGATGCCTTAATAAAAATGGTTTAACTCTTTGGTCCCAAGAGTTGGGATTAGAACTCAGACTGCCTGGTTCCTGTTTCAATTGCCTTTAAATGATAGACTGTTCTTTCTTTCTCACATTATCACTTTTAAGTCTCTGAGATCAGTCCACTTTCCTCTGCTCTTTGTTATAGAACAAACTGTCTCTGGCATTCAAAAGGCATACATACATAGACAATTATGCATTTTATTTTATTTATAAAATAAATGCATCAAGAAAATGCTCAAGAAATAAGGACAGTAATTCAGTCAGTAAGTTCTATAATTTCCTGGAAATGTGTTTTCTTAAATGTAATTTCCTGCTGTTATCAGCAAGATGCATGTACAGTTAACTCTGAGGAAAAAGGAATCCACTAGCAAAATTTAATTTGGAAAAAAAATTATGAAAAAGAATCCTTCAAAATATGACCAATGTATCGTGTTACTTTTACGGAGCCTAACAGCTCAAACAGTTGTTCATTAGAAGCTAAATATTAACACATATTTTGTTCTCAAAAAAGATGGCTGCAAAAAGCCATCAAGTACAATCAGCACATGTGAATATCAAGCCCTTCTGTGAAAGACTTGAGTTCTGGGGAAATGTATAATTGCTTGCCACATGTCAGATGTTCAAGGAATATCTGTTGAATGATTAATGAATGCATACTTCAAATCTGATTACATAATTACATATCTGCTGGCTGTCCGTTTCTGGTGTACTTGAAAATCCTCTCTCTACCATCACACAAAATAAAACAAACAAGAGATTTTTAATTTAATATCATCTGAATCAACCATCAGTGTTTCCATTTTTCTATAGACAGAAACTATAAGTGTTGAGAAATATGGTTTTCTTATATAAATAAGCCCCTCTATTTTCTGATAAAATTCCATAGATACATCAAAAAGAAAAAAAGAGAGAGAGAGGAAGAAGAAAGTAAAAGGAGGAGGCAGAGGGAGAGGAGTGGGAGAAAAGGAGGAGGGAGCAAGGAGGAAGAGAAAAAGAGATGAGAAGGGGGGCAAGAGAGAAAGACTGATCTATTTCTAGAGTGTGGTTACCCTAACTCTGGCTCTTGGGTCTATGAAGTTTCATTTCTCCTTCATTTCCTATAAGACACACAAGTAGTTTACTTTCCTGGGTGGATAGTTGAGTTTCCATACATCACTTTTTTTCCTCCACCCTACCCAAGCTGAAAGAGTGTACCTTCTTTGATCCAAACTAAAAACAGGAAGCAAAGAACAGGATTTGTTTTGAATAACCTGTCCTTGCATTCCAGTCCCCTGTGAAGAAGAGGACATCTTTTTTTTTTTTTTTTTTTGGTGTTAGTTCTAGAAGGTCTTGTAGGTCTTCATAGAACTGTTCAACTTCAGCTTCTTCAGCATTAGTGGTTGGTGCATAGACTTGGATTACTGTGATATTGAATGGTTTGAGTTCAGTTCAGTTGCTCAGTCATGTCTGATTCTGTGACCCCATGAACCATAGCATGCTGGGCCTCCCTGTCCACCAACTCCCAGAGTCCACCCAAACCCATGTCCATCGAGTTGGTGAAGCCATCCAACCATCTCATCCTCTGTCTCCTCCTGCCCTAAATCTTTCCCAGCATCAGGGTCTTTTCCAATGAGTCAGCTCTTCACATTGGGTGGCCAAAGTATTGGAGTTTCAGCTTCAACATTAGTCCTTCCAATGAACACTCAGGACTAATCTCCTTTAGGATGGACTGGTTGGATGTCCTTGAAGTCCAAGGGACTCTCAAGAGTCTTCTCCAACACTACAGTTCAAAAGCATCAATTCTTCAGTGCTCAGCTTTCTTTATAGTCCAATTCTCACATCCATACATGACCACTGGAAAAACCATAGCCTTGACTAGACGGACCTTTGTTGCCAAGTAATGTCTCTGCTTTTTAATATGCTATCTAGGTTTGTCATAACTTTCCTTCCAAGGAGTAAGCGTCTTTTAATTTCATGGCTGCAATCACCATCTGCAGTGATTTTGGAGCCCCGAAAAATAAGGTCAGCCACTGTTTCCCAATCTATTCTCCATAAAGTGATGGGACCAGATGCCATGATCTTTTTTTTCTGAATGTTGAGTTGTAAGCCAACTTCTTCACTCTCTGCTTTCACTTTCCTCAAGAGGCTCTTTAGTTCTTCTTCACTTTCTACCATAAGGGTGGTGTCATCTGCATATCTGAGGTTATTGATATTTCTCCGAGCAATCTTGATTCCACCTTGTGCTTCCTTCAGCCCAGCGTTTCTCATGATGTACTCTGCACAGAAGTTAAATAAGCAGCCTTGATGTACTCCTTTTCCTATTTGGAACCAGTCTGTTGCTCCATGTCCAGTTCTAACTGTTGCTTCCTGACCTGCAAATAGGTTTCTCAAGGGGCAGATCAGGTGGTCTGGTATTCCCATCTCTTTCAGAATTTTCCACAGTTTATTGTGATCCACACAGTCAAAGGTTTTGGCATAGTCAATAAAGCAAAAATAGATGTTTTTCTGGAACTCTCTTGCTTTTTCAATGATCCAGTGGATGTTGGCAATTTGATCTCTGGTTCCTCTGTCTTTTCTAAAACCAGCTTGAACATCTGGAAGTTCACGATTCACGTGTTGCTAAAGCCTGGCTTGGAGAATTTTGAACATTACTTTAGTAGCATGTGAGATGAGTGCAATTGTGCAGTAGTCTGAGCATTCTTTGGCATTGCCTTTCTTTGGGATTAGAATGAAAACTGACCTTTTCCAGTCCCATGGCCACTGCTGAGTTTTCCAAATTTGCTGGCTTATTGAGTACAGCACTTTCACAGCAGCATCTTTCAGGATTTGAAATAACTCAACTGGAATTTCATCACCTCCACTAGCTTTTTTCACAGTCATTCTTCCTAAGGCCCACTTGACTTTACATTCCAGGATGTCTGGCTCTAGGTGAGTGATCACACCATCATGATTATCTGGGTCATGAAGATCTTTTTTGTACAGTTCTTCTGTGTATTCTTGCCACCTCGTCTTAATATCTTCTGCTTCTGTTAGGTCCCTACCATTTCTGTCCTTTATTGAATGGTTTGCATTCTGTCATTTTTGAAATTGCCCATAAGTACTACATTCAAGACTCTTTTGTTGACTATGAGGGCTACTCCATTTCTTCTAAGGGATTCTTGCCCACAGTATTTGATATAATGATCATCTGAATTAAATTCATCCATTCCCATCCATTTTAGTTTACTGATTCTTAAAATGTTGATTTTCACTCTTGACATCTCCTGTTTGATCATTTCCAATTTACCTTCATTCATGGACCTAACATTCTAGGTTCTTATGCAGTATTATTCTTTACAGCATCGGACTTTACTTTCACCATCAGATGCATCCAGAACTGGACTTCGTTTCTGCTTTGGTCCAGCTTCTTCATTCCTTCTGGAGTTATTTCTCCGCTCTTCTCCAATAGCATATTGGGCACCTACCAACCCGGGGAGTTCATCTCTCAGAGTCATAACCTGTCCTTTCATCTTTTCTTAGCCTGAAGCATGAAGCAGAGTGCAACTTTTAAAAAATTTTTATTTCAACCAAACTCTGCTGAAAACTGCACCCACTAGAAAAAGTTTATGGAATATTTACACAACTACAAAGGAGCTGAAAAATTCCACAGAACACATTCAGCTGTTATGAACAGCTCCATTTCTGGCAGAGTGTTGGGATTTGAAATTAAGAGAAGGGAGAAAGTTGTAACTATAGCAAGACAGGAAGCCACTGTTTCTGGAATTAGCTGGTTTTCAACTGCATTACTCAAGAGTATTCAATTACCTAGACTGAATGTGTTTGTTATTTGCTCTCTTTTTGTTCTGTCATGAGAAGATTATTTCAGACACAGCCATCATTGCCAGATTGTTTTCCTGGTGTAATGCTTTCATGTATGAAATCACCATTTCAATATTTTTTACATTTTTTATGTTACTAAATTCAGCTTTCTTTGATCTTTTTCATATTTTACCACTTATTTAAAGCCTGCACTATATTTTAGTTTTTTTCTGAGTGCTTTACAACTATCTTTTGGGAAAAGGTATTAGGGATTTGAGTAGTCCTGTCTTTCTGAATAGGAACAAAGGGGTCTTCCGAATCTCAAGGGCTTTATCCACAGCTCCTGAGAGCCCTAACATGAACTCAGGGCCACAGCCTGCAGGTTTATCTGCTTCCTTCATATTGACCCAGAGCAGGTGATTTTATTGCTGCATTGCTGTTTTATTTAAAACATAAAAACTCTGTTTACCATAAGCACCCTAGACCAATACTTAGTGAATAATGGGAGGCTGTGGAACCAAAGAGATGATAAAGGAAGCTCCTATTTACAAGTCACATATAGTTCAGTGGTGAAGAACATGAGCTCTGGAGTCAGACAGACCTGAATCCAAGTTTGTCTCTGCATATCTGACTATGTGAACTTGGGCAAGGAATTTAGCCTTTTTTATGCCCAGTTTTTCCATTGATTAAGTGGTGATACCATAACAAACAAATTATGGAGTTAATGGGAAGAGTAAATAAACTATATAAAAATAGCTAACACACTGTCTAGCACTCAAAAATTAAATCCAGTGATTTAATGTCCTTCATTTATTTATGCTTTCAACAAATAGTGCTTAAAATACAGAGTGATGAAAAGGGATTTAAGAAGCCCTATTTTATGAACTTTCAGTCTAAATAAAGGAGACAACAAACAAGATTGATAAATATCACACATGATGTGTTCATACACTGCCAGGGAGAAAAATAAACCTGGGAAAGAAAATCAAATGAGTACAACAGAGGTGGCGGTTGCACTCTTCAATTAGGCAGTCAAGGAAGGCTTCATACTGAGGATGATAATTACATAAAATCATTACACAGCTTCCAAGTGCCTAACTGGGATCATCGAGAAATAAAAAGTTCAAAATGTAAGTTCCAAGATGTCAAAAATTGTGTTTGATTCATTACCATATCCTTATAAGTAGGTAGGGTTTGACATGTAAGTGTCTAATAAATATTTTACAAATGAATATTAACACTATGGAGAGTATTAACTGGCCTACATGATAAGCATCTTGGTTTACAAAAAAATGTAAAACCATTTTCAGCAAACAATTATACAAAAAAAAAAAAAAAAAGATTAGAATGCAATCAGTGTTCATTGTTAACAGTAGGAAGCGTGTGAATTAAAACCCCAGAAATATTGAAAGTACTTGCTCCTCAGCCTTCCCCCAATACTAGTCTCTTAGGAAATCTGCTTTACTCCTCACTCCTTTATGGCAAGCAGCAGACTACACGGAGACCAGGTAACAAATGAGTGGAAAAGGACTGGTCCCTGGCTGGCCCACTCTAGGCAGGGCATCAGTTTTTGTGGTCTCATCCAAAGAGAAGCCAAGCCAATTAGACTGTCTCCTTCAAGGATCTGAACTAAAACGTCAAGGGAGAAAGTTACCTGACATGTGGGTGCTTGAACTAAAGGTTCGTGTAGAATTTGGGCTAAAGTGACCATTTCAGAGCCATATTCTCTGAAGAAACAGAGACACAGAGAAAGCTGGTTGGGAGTGAGAGATCAGAGAGGCCACCCAGGGAGGAAAGGGGAAGCCACACCACAGAAGACAAAGATGGGAAAGCAGCTGGCACTTGAGGCTGCCTCGGTTCCCACGGACTGCAGCCTGGTTGTTTAGTCTGTCCTTGGTGATTCTGGGGCAACCTTAGGTCCTTGCATCCATGCTCAGTCACCTCAGTCATGTCCAACTCTTTGAAACCCCATGGACTACAGCCCACCAAGCTCCTCTGTCCATGGGACTCTCCAGGCAAGGATCCTGGAGTGGGTTGCCATACCCTCCACCAGGGGATCTACTTAATCCAGGGATCAAACCCAATTCTACTGCACTGCAGGCTGATTCTTTACCCACTGAGCCATCTGGGAAGCCCCCTTGGTGTCCTTAGGATAACCTTATTTTTACTTAAATTAGAATAAGTTTTGTTTTTTTTTCCTTCTAACAAGAGAGAACAGACTCCTGGCCATCAACTATATACCATGTACTTAACACAGACAATCTGATTTAGTTATTAACACAATCCTATTACCCATTTACTTTACCAAGAAATAAATGAAATTTCAGAAAAATTAATCAAGTCATCCAAAGTTGAATGGCTATCAAATGAAGATCTGAACTTTGAACCAAAGTCTGTCCAAGTCCATAGCTAATGATTTTCATCCTATTCTGAAAGAACAGAATACAAGTACTATAGCAACTCATGAAAAACAGACTTCTTGTGATTAGTGTATACAGATAAAGCTTGATTAGCGGAGCAAGGACTTGAACAGGTTTTAAAAGGTTAGTAAAATTGAGAAGCGCAGTATAATATTTTGAAGTAGTGATGGAATGTTATTCTAGGTATAGGTACAACATAACCAAAATCATGGTGAAGACAAGACTAGAGAGATAAAAAAAAGTCTGGCATCAGTGAGAAGAGGCTTCATTTTGGAAGGATAGTATGAAATCAGATTAGTTTACACTTGGCAAACCTGAATTCTTGACCTTATCTATTTAATAATACTAAATGATTGCTAAATATTTTTGAGCCTTTAGTACAATGTGTAAATGGCCTTATTCCTGCAATTTAAGAGCTGAGATTCTAAGCAAATAAGTTATTTTAGAAGCAAACAAAGACAAACCCTGAGAACTTTTATATCTCTTGCCATGCTCATTTCCCAACCTCCCTCCCCAAAAAAAGAAATCTTATTGACTCCAGGGAAACCACAAGAATTTCCAAATTTGGAACCACTGATAACATCACTATAAAAGTAAATGCCCTGACTCGCCCTCTGGCCACAAGATACATTCAGCTGTTACACTCAAGTACAGGTAGATAGTTTATCCATATAATGGAAGTACATTTTTTAAATTACTCTATTATAAAAATAAATTTAAAAGAAAGTTTCTAAAATTCACTTTGAAGAAATTGTACCCACAGTAATCAAATCCCCTGGGGGAATACCATGGTACATTATTACTCTGGCAAAAGTTCATTGTTTTTTTCAGTTGCTTCTCTTTCCTTGCCACCCACGCATCGTTAACCCATTCATTCTGGCTTATCTTCTCTCTTTGAGTGTAACAGAATGGGTGCCCTAAGCAACAGAAATTCATTTTCTTATGGAACTAGAGAATAGACACCCAAGGTCAAGGTGTCAGCAAGGTTGCTTTCCTCTGAGGTCTTTCTCTGGCTGGCAGATGGCTGTCTCCTCATGGTGTCCTCACATGGTTTTTGGTCTTTATTCTGTATATTCACATCCCTCTTGTCACTTTTTGTGTGTCTAAATTTCCTTTTCCTATAAAGACTCAGGATAAATTGGATAAGGGCCCATCCTAATGACCTCATTGTAACTTAATCACGTCTTTAAAGGCCCTGTCTCCAAATGCAATCTCATCCTGAGGCACTGGGGGTTAGGACTCAGACATATGAACTTTGAGGTGACACAGGCAGCCCATAATACTGTGGCTTCCTAATCAATAAACCTAAATGCCTTTTTCTGTATTCATTATCCTTAAATTCTCTGTGGCATTTAATAATGCTGTTGACTTCTTCAAGTACTTCCGCCCTTTCTTTGAGGAATACACCACAGCATCTCGCACCTCTGTGCCTTTCCACACGCTAATTTTTCTTCCGTCTTTACTTCCATTCCCAGTCGAACATCATTCCTTTGAGATCCTTTCCATGACTTCCCTAGTCACCTTGTATGTGCCCTCTACTCACCTATCATAGCAATAAGAATAATAATAGAAAAAATGATTTTAAAAAAGAGGAGGAGCTAACATTTGTTAATTAGTTTCTGTGCGCTGGCACTGTTCAAAGTCCCTGACATTTCTTAACTTTTAATAATAAACCTAATAGCACAATTATTATTCCATGGTATAGATAACAATATTGAGGCATACACAGTTGCAGTGAATCACAGTCATAGCTGTTTGCTTATCTACAAGATTTTAACCTCTGTGGAGGCTATTGTAGCAATTCCTAGTACTTAACATGTTGGTTTACTTGCAGCTCCCTACACAGAGTTCTGTGCTTAGTCACTCAGTCGTGTCTGACTCTTTGAGACCCCATGGACTGTAGCCTACCAGGCTCCTCTGTCCGTGGGGATTCTCCCGGCAAGAATATTGGAGTGGATTGCCAGAGGATCTTCCTAAACCAGGGATAGAACTCAGGTCTCCCTACAGGTGAATTCTTCACCATCAGAGCCACCAGAGAAACCACAGTTTTAGTTCCACTGAATTGATGTGAGTTGAATTGTGACTCTGTGCTTCTGGTTCTTCTTCTCCCTCTTTGGCAACTTCTCTTCTAAATGCTTTGTTGATTCTTTTTCCTCTTCGCACCCTGCAAAATGCAGGTGTCCTTTTTTTTTTTTTTTTTTTAACCCTGAGAGTGTTTTATCCTTCTGTTTCTCTCTACATATACTCTTTCCAAAGGATTTCACCTTCTAGAAGTGTCAACTCTCACAGATGTTCAAATAACTCCTGGATGTACATCTCTAGTTCTGACCACTCTCCTAAAGGCAGGTGCCTTTCCACCTGCCTCCGTGCTAACTTTGGCAGGAAGTGCTACTGCTTTTCAGTGTCCAAAGTGAAATCATGATGCTGTCTAAGGCAGCTTCTTGCATTCACTCCCATTTATCTTCATGGCAGCAGTACTCTCTCACTCACCCAAGTTGACACCAAAAAATTAATCTCAATTCTTTTCGGTTGTCTCCTATAGCCAGTCAGTTGCTAGTCATACAGGTCCTTACATTGCAATTCCCATTCTTGGTTCTGCTAATTCCCATTTTTACTGTATCCACTCAAGACCTCATTACCTCAAGTCCAGACTTGACTTCCTAACTGGACTTCCTTCTTACGTTTTGCTCTTGAATATGCAGCCACATTCATCTTCCTATAGCGTCACTCTGATCGTATCACACCTACTCTCAAAGCCTTTAGAGACTCTTGACTCAGATGAATTATGGATAATGTCCTCAACCTGACATCTAAAGCCTTTCTCAGCAAATTGTCCTTTCCTTTGTTCCTATTCATTTGAACCTTTTTCATTCTCTATATTGCACAAAGACCCAATTTTTCCTCATAGAATCCTTCATACTTCTCACTTCTGCCTCTCCTGCAGCCTAGAATAACCCCTACCTACCCGCCAACACACACACCAATTCCACCAACCAAATTCTATCGAGTCTTCAAACCTCAAATGCAAGTTCTTCAGTGATATGACCTGGATGTACTTTCTCCTGCTTTTGACATTTTGAATTGAAACACCTCTGGGTCACTGTCATGGCAAGAGATACTAAATTTTGTTCTATATTGTATTGTTTGCTTGCAAATTTACCTTGTCCTCCTATTTATGGTAGGCTCCTTAAGGAAAAGAGTTTGCTCAGCTGTAGAGCTGAGCACAATACCTTGTATGTGCATGATACTCAAAATATTTGTTAAATTGAATCATCATAGAAGTAGCGGCAGAAGCAAGAACCATCATTTTTGGCAAAGGAGCTGTCTACTTTCTTCAACCTTACTTATACTATTACTTATTAAGGGATCATAAGCAATAAAGCTGTGATTCTTCTGTATCTTCCACTTACAGGACTGCTTTCATATAGTCTGTTATACTTGATGTATGTGAAGGAGCAGGAGAAGGGTCACAGCCATAAGTATTTTCTGAAGAGATTCTCTAGCATACAGAAGGTTTGTATTTTAATATCCTCCATAGATGTCAAGAATGAAACATCCAAAGTAGGAGATCTCTCAGCCAGAAGTAGGCCATTTGCAAAAGACCATAACAACAGGTGTTCCTGGAATACCCTGGAGTTTTGATTCAGTTCTATTTCTGCAAGATTGAAAAAAAAAAAAAAAAAACAACTCTGATACAAGTGATTACACACAGCGTAATGGGATTTAACATTTTTCTGCCTGGAAAAGATAGAAAAGATTTAAGCCAAACTTCAACTGATTCTTTCCAAACAAACAAAAAACAAGAAAACAAAAAGGATTACTAAATATAAATGTTCTACCTGAAGACCCCTTTGAATAGTACATATGAAACACTGGCTTGAAGCAATTTCCTGACCCTCACACTCAAGACCTAACCTTAATCCCATTTCGGACTTTTTCATAAAAATCATTAAAGATTATGCAAGGAGTCTGATGTCTCTTTAATTCTCCAGTATAATATGATTCCATAAGATGTAAGGTTGACATCTAGGCCTTTTAGGGCCATGTGAGAAGACCAGATAGGAGAAGAACATGCCACTCACGCTTACCACCCAGGACACTCATAGCCCAAACCCACCAGGACTGCTCTCACTCCATGTACCTGGGTGCTCAAATGTGCACATCTATAAAATGCTTGCTATATTCATAGACTTAGTTCCAAGCCATTTGTCATGGTCTAATTTCCGTGTGCTTTTCACTTCTACAAAATAAATAATGGATGTTAAGGCCTGGCTTAAATGCTGACTGGCTAATCATCTTCCTTTCCTTGATATCTAGATATCCAGAGTGCTTAGAGTCTTTGGAGGGTCTCACTCCCTCAATATCCAGGGATCAGGACCAGGATTGGACAGAACTGCCTCAGAGGGACTGACTCTTCAAACTCAGACAGCTCTTGTAAGCACCCTTAAAATTTGATGAGTGTCTGTCTTTTGTTTGTCTTTAAAGATATTCCTTGCCCTTCCTCTTGCCAGGCTCTGTTTGACAGCCTCCCTTGTCTTCTGATTTCCTGGTAAATTCATCCAATGGGAAGAATTAACAGAGAACTGGAGAGATGCTATAGAGAAAATGTTATGGTATTTATATCCCTTTCTTTCCTTCCTGTGGGTCTCTGTAAGCATCCATGTTGCCATAACTCTGGCAGCCCTTCCCCTGATGGCCCAGTCCCTTTAAGGCACCCTCCTCAAGGCTCTATTTCCAGCCAAGTATCTTGGGTTCTCCCACTGACATTCCAAACTCAGAGGCAGCAGTGACTTTCTGCTTTGCGAGTCTCTGACTGCCTCATTATCCATTTGCTTTGTCATTTATCTATGACCTCTACA
Organism: Ovis aries; assembly: GCF_016772045.2. Taxonomy (NCBI): domain Eukaryota; kingdom Metazoa; phylum Chordata; class Mammalia; order Artiodactyla; family Bovidae; genus Ovis; species Ovis aries. Next base: position 46,450,521 of record NC_056054.1, on the reverse strand, counting down.
ACTTTTCCCTTGTCTTAATTTTATTTGGTTTGAAAGATACAGGTGGTTTCTATTTTCTAAATGGACTATGACTAATATAGGGAGCATTCCAGTGGTTTAAGATATAATTGAATTACTGTGGGTTACGGTCTTAGAGTTGAATGAGAGCATCTGGTACTCCCAGATCTAAGATCCTTTACCCAAGATGAACTTCCAAATAACCTGAAGAACTTTTTCAAAATCTAGATTCTGAGCTCCTGTTTAAGGTTTGTGGAGGAGGTACCTCAGATACAAGCAATATTTTAAATTGTCACAGGTGAATCTGAGGTACAGTCCTCATTAAGAACCACCGTTCCAAGGTAACAATTTAAAAAATCTATTTTAAAATCTAATTTTTATCATGATGACAGAATAGGAAAGAAAATCAAACTAGTGAAATCTATATTAGTTACGTGTATTTGACACCTGTATCCACACTTTTAATTTCCTATCTGTCAATGTTCTGCTCTCTGCCCAAGCAGGATGGCTTCTATGAACTCATCATTTAGGCTTCTTTGCCCTCTGGCTTCTGATTTGGTCGATGGGAGGTAACTGCTAGAGATCATAAGGTGAGAAGGCAGAAAAGCTGGGGTCTTTGTGCAGCCCATGGTCTCCATGCTGCACTGGATTCTGGCCATAGTTGCACTCTATAGCCAGACATTTTGGAGTGCAAAGGTAAGTGGGCCTTAGGAAGCATCACTCAAAGTTAATGGAGGTGATGGAATTGCAGCGGAACTATTTCAAATCCTGAAAGATGATGCTGTTAAAATGCTTCATTCAATATGCCAGTAAATTTGTAAATCTCAGCAGTAGCCTCAGTACTGGAAAAGGTCAGTGTTTATTCCAATCCCAAAGAAAGGCAATGACAAAGATTGTTCAAACTACTGCACAACTGTACTCATTTCACATGCTAGCAAGGTAATGCTCAAAATCCTTCCAGCTAGGCTTCAGGAGTATGTGAACTGAGAACTTCCAGATGTACAAGCTGGATTTAGAAAAGGCAGAGGAACCAGAGTTCAAATTGCCAACATTCATTGGATCATAGAAAAAAACAAGAGAATTCCAGAAAAACATCTACTTCTGCTTCACTGACAATGCTAAAACCTTTGACTGTATGGATTACAACAAACTGGGGAAAATTCTTAAAGAGATGGGAATACCAGACCACCTTACCTGCTTCATGCAAAACCTATAATGAAGGTCAAGAAATAACAGTTAGAACTGGGCATGGAACAATAGACTGGGTCCAAATTGGGAAAGGAGTATGTCAAGGCTGTATATTGTCACTCTGGTTATTTAACTTATATGTAGAGCACATCCTGCAAAATGCCAGGCTAGATGAAGCATAAGCTGGAATCATAATTGCTGGGAGAAATATAAACAACCTCAGATACACAAATGATATGATCCTTATGGCAGAAAGTGAAGAGGAACTACAGAGCCTCTTGATGAAGGTGAAAGAGGAGAGTGAAAAATCTGACTTTAAACTCAATACTCAAAAACTAAGATCACGGCCTCCAGTCCCATCACTTCATGGCAAATAGATGAGGAAACAATGAAAACAGTGACAGACTTTATTTTCTTGGGCTTCAAAATCACAGCAGATGGTGACTGTACCCATTAAATTAAAAGACACTTGCTCCTTGGGAGAAAAGTTATGGCAAACCTGGACAGATCAGTTCAGTTCAGTCACTGAGTCCTGTCTGACTCTTTGCAACTCCATGGACTGCAGCACGACAGGCCTCCCTGTCCATAAACAACTCCTGGAGTTTACCCAAACCCATTTCCATTGAGTTGGTGATGCCATCCAATCGTATCATCCTCTGTTGTCTCCATCTCCTCCTGCCCTCAATCTTTCCCAGCATCAGGGGTCTTTTCCAATGAGTTAGCACTTCGCATCAGGTGGCCAAAGTATTGGAGTTTCAGCTTCAACATCAGTCCTTCCAAGGAACACCTAGGACTGATCTCTTTTAGGATGGACTGGTTGGATCTCCTTGCAGTCCAAGGGACTCTCAAGACAAAAAGCATCGATTCTTCAGTGCTCAGATTTCTTTACAGCCCAACTCTCACATCCATACATGACTACTGGAAAAGCCATAGCCTTGCCTAGACAGATCTTTGTTGACAAAGTAATGTCTCTGCTTTTTACTATGCTGTCTAGGTTGGTCATAACTTTCCTTCCAAGGAGTAAGCATCTTTTAATTTCATGGCTGCAATCACCATCTGCAGTGATTTTGGAGCCCAAAAAAAATAAAGCCTGATACTGTTTCCACTGTTATCCCATCTATTCGCCATGAAGTGATGGGACCAGATGTCATGATCTTAGTTTTCTGAATGTTGAGCTTTAAGCCAACTTTTTCACTCTCCTCTTTCACTTTCATCAAAAGGCTCTTTACTTCTTCTTCACTTTCTGCCATAAGGATGGTGTCATCTGCGTATCTGAGGTTATTGATATTTCTCCCAGCAATCTTGATTCCACCTTGTGCTTCTTCCAGCCCAGCGTTTCTCATGATGTACTCTGCATAGAAGTTAAATAAACAGGGTGATAATAGTCAGCCTTGACGTACTCCTTTTCCTATTTGGAACCAGTCTATTTTTCCATGTCCAGTTCTTTTTTTTTTTTTTAATTTTTATTTTTACTTTATTTTACTTTACAATACTGTACTGGTTTTGCCATACATTGACCTGAATCCACCACGGGTGTACATGCGTTCCCAAACAAGAACCCCCCTCCCACCTCCCTCCCCATAACATCTCTGTGGGTCATCACCGTGTACCAGCCCCAAGCATGCTGTATCCTGCATCGGACATAGACTGCCGATTCGATTCTTACATGATAGTATACATGTTACAATGCCATTCTCCCAAATCATCCCACCCTCTCCCTCTCCCTCTGAGCCCAAAAGTCCGTTATACACCTCTGTGTCTTTTTTGCTGTCTTGCATACAGGGTCGTCATTGCCATCTTTCTAAATTCTATATATATGTGTTAGTATACTGTATTGGTGTTTTTCTTTCTGGCTTACTTCACTCTGTATAATCGGCTCCAGTTTCATCCATCTCATCAGAACTGATTCAAATGAATTCTTTTTAATGGCTGAGTAATACTCCATTGTGTATATGTACCACAGCTTTCTTATCCATTCATCTGCAGATGGACATCTAGGTTGCTTCCATGTCCTGGCTATCATTGGGGTACATGTGTCTCTTTCAATTCTGGTTTCTCAGTGTGTATGCCCAGCAGTGGGATTGCTGGGTCATACGGTAGTTCTATTTGCAATTTTTTAAGGAATCTCCGCACTGTTCTCCATAGTGGCTGTACTAGTTTGCATTCCCACCAACAGTGTAGGAGGGTTCCCTTTTCTCCACACCCTCTCCAGCATTTATTGCTTGCAGATTTTTGGGTCGCAGCCATTCTGACTGGTGTGAAGTGGTACCTCATTGTGGTTTTGATTTGCATTTCTCTAATAATGAGTGATGTTGAGCATCTTTTCATGTGTTTGTTAGCCATCCATATGTCTTCTTTGGAGAAATGTCTATTCAGTTCTTTGGCCCATTTTTTGATTGGGTCGTTTATTTTTCTGGAATTGAGCTGCATAAGTTGCTTGCATATTTTTGAGATTAGTTGTTTGTCAGTTGCTTCATTTGCTATTATTTTCTCCCATTCAGAAGGCTGTCTTTTCACCTTGCATATATTTTCCTTTGTTGTGCAGAAGCTTTTAATTTTAATTAGATCCCATTTGTTTATTTTTGCTTTTATTTCCAGAATTCTGGGAGGTGGATCATAGAGGATCCTGCTGTGATTTATGTCTGAGAGTGTTTTGCCTATGTTCTCCTCTAGGAGTTTTATAGTTTCTGATCTTACATTTAGATCTTTAATCCATTTTGAGTTTATTTTTGTGTGCGGTGTTAGAAAGTGATCGTTTCATTCTTTTACAAGTGGTTGACCAGTTTTCCCAGCACCACTTGTTAAAGAGATTGTCTTTACTCCATTATATATTCTTGCCTCCTTTGTCAAAGATAAGGTGTCCATATGTGTGTGGATTTATCTCTGGGCTTTCTATTTTGTTCCATTGATCTATATGTCTGTCTTTGTGCCAGTACCATACTGTCTTGATGACTGTGGCTTTGTAGTAGAGTCTGAAGTCAGGCAAGTTGATTCCTCCAGTCCCATTCTTCTTTCTCAAGATTGCTTTGGCTATTCGAGGTTTTTTGTATTTCCATACAAATCTTGAAATTATTTGTTCTAGCTCTGTGAAAAATATGGCTGGTGGCTTGATAGGGATTGCACTGAATTTGTAAATTGCTTTGGGTAGTATACTCATTTTCACTTCCATGTCCAGTTCTAACTGTTGCTTCTTGACCTGGATACAGATTTCTCAAGAGGCAGGTCAGGTGGTCTGGGATTCCCATCTCTTTCAGAATTTTCCACACTTTATGGTGATCCACACAGTCAAAAGCTTTGGCATAGTCAATAAAGCAGAAATAGATGTTTTTCTGGAACTCTCTTGCTTTTCAATGATCCAGTGGATGTTGGCAATTTGATATCTGGTTCCTCTGTCTTTTCTAAAACCAGCTTGAACATCTGGAAGTTCACAGTTCACGTGTTGCTGAAGCCTGGCTTGGAGAATTTTGAGCATTATTTTCCTAGTGTTTGAGATGAGTGCAATTGTGCGGTAGTTTGAGCATTCTTTGGCATTGCCTTTCTTTGGGATTAGAATGAAAACTGACCTTTTCCAGTCCCATGGCCACTGTTGAGTTTTCCAAATATACTGGCATATTGAGTGCAGCACTTTCACAGCATCATCTTTCAGGATTTGAAATAGCTCAACTGGAATTCCATCACCTCCACTAGCTTTGTTTGTAGTGATGCTTCCTAAGGCATCTGAGGAGGGCTTACAAATAGCTGTGAAAAGAAGAGAAGCAAAAACAAAGGAGAAAAGGAAAGATATACCCATTTGAATTCAGAGCTCCAAAGAACAGCAAGGAGAGATAAGAAAGCCTTCCTCAGTGATCAATGCAAGAAACAGAAGAAAATAATAGGATGGGAAAGACTATAGCTCTCTTCAAGAAAACTAGAGACACCAAGGGAACATTTCATGCAAAGATGGGCACAATACAGGACAGAAATGGTATGGACCTAATAGAAGCAGAAGATATTAAGAAGAGGTGGCAAGATTACACAGAAGAACTGTACAAAAAGATCTTCATGACCCAGATAATCACAATGGTGTGATCACTCACCTAGAGCCAGACATCCTGGAATGTGAAGTCAAGTGGGCCTTAAGAAACATCACTACAAACAAACCTGGACAGTGTTATTAAAAAGCAGATACATTACTTTGCCAACAAAGGTCCATCTAGTCAAGGCTATGGTTTTTCCAGTAGTCATGTATAGATGTGAGAGTTGGACCATAAAGAAGGCTGAGTGAGGAAGAATTGATGCTTTTGAACTGTGGTGTTGGAGAAGACTCTTGAGAGTCCCTTGGACAGCAAGGAGATCCAGCCAGTCCATCCTAAAGGAAATCAGTCCTGAATATTCATTGGAAGGAGTGATGCTGAGGCTGAAGCTCCAATACTTTGGCCACCTGATGCAAAGAGCTGACTCATTTGAAAAGACCCTGATGCTGGCAAAGATTGAGGGCGGGAGGAGAAGGAGATGACAGAGGATGAGATGATTGGATGGCATCATCTACTCAATGGACATGAGTTTGAGCAATCTCTAGGAGATGGTGAAGGACAGAGAAGCCTGGCCTGCTGCAGTCCATGGGGTTGCAGAGTTGGACACAAATGAGCAACTAAACCGCAATGTTTTTAGTTCCTTTCTTTCATGGCCCCAAACTGTCTTCCGGTTTTATAACACTATCAGTTTCCCTTGACCTTTCAGGCCTACTATTTGGAACAAACTTCCACTAGATGCTGCACGTTTCACTACCCTTGTGGGTTCTCTTACCTTCATCCTCCTCTGTTAGCAGCTGCTTCATTAATCTCTGCTCAGTTAATCCCTCTAAGTATACATTCTTTCCTCATGAACTCTAGCAGAGACATTGCCTATCTAGAAATTTTAATGAACATAACTTTAGATTGTTTTTAAAAATCAGAAAAGTGAAAGTGTTAGTTGCTCAGTCATGTCCAACTCTTTGTGACCCCATGGACTGTAGCCCACCAGGCTCCTCAGTCCATGGAATTCTCCAGGAAAGAATACTGGAGTGAGTATCCATTCCCTTCTCCAGGGGATCTTCTGAACCCAGGGACTGAACCTGCATCTCCTGCATTGCAGATAGATTTTTACCATTTGAGCTACCAGTGAAGCCCCCTTAAAAATCAGAACCACTTTACAATATTATGAAAGAGTTAGAAAATGCTAGTATCACAGGGCATTTCATTATAACGTGTTCTAAAGTATATTTGGAAGGAATATTTGGTTCATCATATAAGAAAATGTATTAATATAAAAGTCAAAATGTGATATCTACACTATTTCACCTATTTCTGATAATGTTTAAAAAAAGCTTCTCTTCTGAGAGCTTTTTTTAATAATAGTGACAAAGAAATGTGCTATCTGACAAGTGAGTCTGAGCTCACTTGTTAGAGTTCAAGCTATTCTGCTCTTTCCTTCTACTAACTGTTTATTTCGAATCCATCCTGATCCATCTGTGATGCCCCACAATAACCTAAGTTCCTTTGAAGTCTGCAACCAACTTATCTGATGTCTCTTTCTCTTCACTATCTGTGCTAAAGCACTTCATTTCTTTTTAGCCCAAACTAATTTCCTTCTCACTTTCCATCAAGGTGCCTTACCAAGAACTACTCTGACCAAATGAAGAATGAAATAAAATAAAGGAACACAAGCTATAAGATGTAAATGAAAAATCACAGAAAAGAAGGAAAAGAAGACAGAGTAGAGGATAAATACACTATCTTGTAACCATTTCATTTAATTGCCTACAATTTCCAGACATAGCCCTTGCTGTCAATTATAGGGGAAACTTGAAATCTTCAAAACTCCTGTATTCCTTTCCAATGACCCTTTACTAGTTAATGGCTATAAGTAGTTTCACTGAAGATAGAAACAAGAAATATGGTGAAGGTAAAGAGGAAGACACATGTAAAAACATGATTTATCAGTAAGGGGCGTGCACACATAGATGATACTGATTTTGGAACAAATAGACAGAACAGGTATGAGTTTGGACCTTCATTTGATTACCTAGTACAACCTCTTTCCACCTCATGTTGAATGTTCTCATCCGACTCAATATCACCAGCAGTTAAAATATACTTGATATTCTATTTTGCTTCTTTGTCTAATCTGATTGGTAATTCTTTATAGTTTCTTACTTGCTTCAAATACTTTCCTGCTTGATTTCCTTGTTTTAAACATAATCCTTTCAAGCCTATGTCTAATCATTTCCTTATCTGTTTCTAAGGCCTATTGTTTTTACCAGGTTTTGTTGGGTTTTCCTTGTGTGCTTACTTCTGTACTTTGAACTGATTATGGAAATGTTTGAGGGTTGGGATTAGAATGGGTTTCTTCCAAGATGGTTTTTATTTGCTCTACCAAACTGCTGAGGCACTACAAGTTTACAATCACTTGAATTTATTTTTGGCCTGAAGTTTTTTGGACACCAAAAAGGTAATGTGATTTTGTGCTACAAACCCATGTAGGGCCAATTCACAGTTCCAAGTTCAAAATGGCATAGTTTTCCCAATCTATTAAAAACCAAGGTTTGAGCCAGTTGATTAGTCTGACAGTTGCCTGGGAGGTAGTTATTACTATTCCATCGTGTTGTTGAGAATAAAGACCTTCAAGGGGGGTCCCAATTCCAAATAGACTTCCCATTGTGAAAAACCCTGGGTTTTTCTCTTGTTCTCTGTATCCTATGAGGGCATTTAAAGTCCAAGTTCATCCTATGTTGTAAATGCTCTCAAGTTGAAAGCCAGCTCTGGGCTCAGTTTACTTCTCGAAATGTCTGTTTTTACATGGTGACCGGTTTAAAATTCAAAGTGCATCCATGCTCTTTAGATGTTTTGTTTCCCATAAGTTTTGGTTATTTTCAAAGGGATCCAAATATTTAGATTACCACAGCTCCAAAAATAGAGATATAGGAGGAGTATTTTCATAACTCTGGACTCTGAAAAGACTTTTTTAAATGAGTTTCTTTTTAAACAGCACAACACTGAGTAACTAGTCAATTTCTTTGAATGCAGCTGCATATTTTAAATAGCAAAAATATTCTTCATATGAGCATTTCTTATGCTGGGAAACGCTAAGGGCATAAAGTTTTAAACATAGCTTTCTGAAGGATGTCCTCTAAGGAGACAGAGGAAAGTTAGCCATGAATGTTGTTTCAAGGAAACAAAGTTCTGTATTTGGATAATTAGCCCCTCAATATGCTTTGCAATAAAACAAATTTTGATTTACTAAGTTTGAAAACATTGAATACTACACTAGCCATATGATATTATCCTGGAGATTAATAAAATACATTACCATAGAAAGGCTGAAAAGACTTCTAAAATAGAGAAATCTTATTTTTGTGAAACTAATTTGAAGCTGAAATTTTTCCTTTTTTCTAGAAGAGAGGAAACTAGCATGCCTTATAAAATATTTTGTGAACCTTGCCTTAAGATACACTCCAGTATGTTATATGCCAAAGATAAAGAATTTTCATAACAGAATACTTAATACCTCCCTTATATGATTTTCATCAATAAATTATTATGCAAATGAGTGACAGAGAAATAAAGATTCAAAGTTTCTAACAAGACTCCAGAATAGCAGGCATTCCTTCTTAGATTATCTTTTTCATTTACCTTCTTGGACAGTATACTCTCCTGTTTTCTGCTGCTTTACTGGCTGATCATTCCCAGGCTTCATTGCTAGTTTCTTCTTACCTACTCAGCATCCTAATGGTTAGGGCTTAGGTATCTTCTCTATTTATACTCATGACAATGGTGATCTTATCTGGTCTTAAAACCTAATATGTTTATGCCGAGATTCCCAAATTTATATCTCCAACCCAGACTTCTTTCTTCAACCCCAGCTTCAAATATGCAGCTGTCTACTTGACATCTTCACTTGCATGTTTCAGATTCAATCCTCCCAAAACAATTTCTGAACCCCAAATCTACTCCTCCTATATCCTTTGCTGTCTTGCATAATGTCCTTTGTTCCAGATGCCAAAACCTTGAAGGTATCATATTTGCATTCTCTCTTTTTCTAACCATGTAAATCCAATCCACCAACAAATTCTATTGATTCTACCTTTAAGGTATATCCAGAATAAACTCTTTCTCCTCCTCCAATGCTCCATTCTTGATCCAGGGCACCATCAGCTCTTACCTAGATTATTAATAGTTCCTCACTAATCTTCAACCTCCAATCATCCTTCCTTGCCCACTGTATCAGTCAGGTTCCTCTAGAGAACAGAACCAATAGGAAGCTGATGGATATAGATACATACAGAGAGAGACACACACACACAAATATATATATACATGTATATATGGGGGGGGAGAGATGCAAAAAGAGAAAAAGTTATTATAAGGAATTAGTTCATGCAATTATGGAAGCTGACAAGTCCCAAGTTTTGCTTTCAATAAGCTGAAGACCTAGGAAAGCCAATGGTATATTTTCAGTCCAAGTTCAAAGGCCTAAAAACTAGGAAAGCCAATAAAGTAGTTCCAGTCTAAAGACAGGTCAGCAGGCTCAAGACCCTAAAAGATCTGAGGTTTCAGTTCATTTTTCAAAGCAGGAAAAAAGCCCAATGCCCCTGCTCAAAGACAGGCATTAGAAATTCCATCTTATTTGGAAGGTAGTTAGCCTTTTGTTCTACCCAGGCTTTCAACTGATTGAATGCGGCCCACCCACATTAGAGAAGATAATCTACTTTACTCAGTCTATTGATTTAAATGTCAAATTCATCCTAAAATAACTTTGAAGTGAACTGAAGTGAAGTTGCTCAGTCGTGTCTGACTCTTTGACACCCCGTGGATTGTAGGCCACCAGACTCCTACATCCATGGGATTTCCTAGGCAAGAATACTGGAGTGGGCTGCCATTTCCTTCTCCAGGGGATTTTCCCAACCCAGGAATCAAACCCGGGTTTCCCGCATTGCAGGCAGACGCTTTAACCTCTGAGCCACCAGGGAAGCCCAAAATAACTTTGAAGAGACTCCCCAAATAATGTTTGACTAAATGAGTACCCATGGCTCATTTACATTAACACATAAAATTAACCATTATACCCAATATAATCAATGTTCATTACAACACAGATTGTTCTATTAAAATAAAATCTGTATCTTGTCATGCTTCAACTTCTTCATTGGCTTCCCGTCTCTTTATAATAATTTATAAGGCCCTCTCCAGTATGCACCCCTTATTCTTTCTGATGCTCATTTAGCTCTTGAGCATCATTCTAGTTTTCCTGCTCCCCACTCAGGGTCTTTACACTTCTGTTCCTTCTGCCTGGATTGCTCATCCTCTCAGATATCTATCTGGATCAATCATTCCCATCAATTCTTTGCTTCAGGATTACCTTCTCAGTAAGATTTTCCCTGGCCATGCTATCCAAAATTTAGGCTCTGCATTCCATACTCCTTATCATCGCCACTGCTTGAGATTTTTCTCCATTGTGTTTATCACCATGAAACTCACTGAATTTTATCATTTATTTTATTTTCTTCATATGTCACTAGAAGATAAGCTCCAAAAGGGCAGAGAATTTTGTCCGCTTTATGCATGTCATATTCCTGGTGCCTAGAAAATTCCTGAAGCACAGAAAATGTTTACTAAATATTTGTAAATGAATGCAGGCTCTCCATCTTCATATATGTTTCACTGTGAAAAAATTTGAATCTGACATTTTTTCTCACTTTAAATAACAAGTTTTCTGACTAAAAACAGAGAGGCTGCAAAAGTACCTGTAGGTTGAATTTCTCAAATAGGAGCTCCTGCTCTGTTTATGTTCTGAGATAAGTACTCAATGGAAGCCCTGTAATTTTTTTTTATAGGAAATGACTAGAAAATACTTTTCACTTCAACTGGAACAGAAAACACTAGGTTTGGGATCTCAAAATATCTCTTATAGTGTTAAAGAGGCTTTGCCATGTTAATTTTTCTCAACTCTTTGATCGCCATTATTTTTCTAATATACATGAAAATCAACTGTAGAGCAGAGATAGACAGAGCAGATTCTCCATTTAAGAGGAAAATGATCAATTTGAACCTACCCCAAAGTTCAGACCCAACATGGAGATATGTCGTGTAGGTCTAATTATTAAGTGATCAATAATGCTGGTTCCTTAAAGAGGTATGTGAAATTCCTTCTCCATTCAGTCCACTGGGTAACATTTATGAATAATAACTTATCGTTGAGGAAAGTTTGCTCATCTTTCGCTTTTTTTACTTAAGTTGTCCTTCCACAGAGGCCCAGCACATGGGATTAATTTCTTAATAATCCAAATCATCTAGAATTAAAATAGTGCATCTTAGTCATTCTTAACCCAAACATTTTAGTTATCTGTGATTTTAACTGAGTCAAGTTTCAAAAGGTCCACAAGGCAGGAAAAATTAATATCTACTGCTTTGCCTACTTTGCAACAGTTATTATGCTAGGCGTGCGTGTGTGTGATTCCTCATAATGGACTATGAGATGGGCAATGTTATCCCCATTTCCATAGGTGAAGTAATTTGACTGACGCTAAACCCTTTGTGTATATCACAACAAAATGTGGAAAATTTTAGAGAGATGGGAATACCAGACCACCTCACCTGCCTCCCGCGAAACTTGTATGCAGGTCAAGAAGCAACAGTTTGAACCAGGCATGGAGCAACGGTCTGGGTTCAAATTGGGAAAAGAATGGGTCAAGGCTGTATATTGTCATCCTGCTTATTTAATTTACATGCAGAGTACATCATGCAAAATGCCTGGCTGGAGGAAGCACAAGCTGAAATCATAATTTGCCAGAAGAAATATCAATAACCTCAGATATGCAGATGACACCACCCTTATGGCAGAAAAGAAAGGGGAATTAAAGAGCCTCTTGATGAAGGTAAAAGCGAAGAGTGAAAAAGTTGACTTAAAATTCAACATTCAAAAAACAAATATCATGGCATCCAGTCCCATCACTTCATGGCAAATAGATGCAGAAACAATGCAAACAGTGAGAGTCTTTATTTTCTTGGGCTCCAAAATTACTGTGGGCAGTGACTGCAGTCATGAAATTAAGACACTTGCTCCTTGGAAGAAAAGCTATGACCAACCTAAGCAGCATATCAAAAGGCAGAGACATTAGTTTGCCAACAAAGGTCCGTACAGTCAAACCTATGGTTTTTCCAGTGGTCATGTACACATGTGAGAGCTCAACAATAAAAAAAAGGCTGAGAGCTGAAGAACTGATGCCTTTGAACTGTGGTTCTGGAGAAGACTCTTGAGAGTCCCTTGGATAGCAAGGAGATCAAACCAGTCAATCCTAAGGGAAATCAACCCTGAACATTCATTGGAAGGGCTGATGCTGAAGCTGAAACTCCAATACTTTGGCCACCTGAAGAGCTGACTCATTGGGAAAGACCCTGATGCTGGGAAAGATTGAAGACAGGAGAAGGGAATGACAGAGCACGAGATGGTTGGATGGCATCACTGACTCAATGAACATAAATTTGAGCAAACTCCAGGAGATGGTGAAGGACAGGAAGCATGGTATGTTGCAGCCCATGGAGTATCTGAGAGTTGGACATGACTGAGAGACTGGACAACAACAAGAATTATAGCTAATATATGTAAAAAGATTATAAGCATTTCTAATTAAATGTGACTTTTCTTGCTATGCTGTTTTCACATAAGATTTATGAGATTTATGGCAAACAAGTGTAAGACTATCTCTGTCAGTGACCTTAAGGTGAACCTTTCCTTTCATATCCCATGAATTTGGAAGGATTCATGGAGCTGCATAAGATGAGAGCAGTTGTGTCTTTTCTCAGCTGATTGTACAGCCTTCAGTTTTCCCCAAACCTGTGGAAAGTAATAAGCATATGGAATTTGGAAAAGGAAACTTCAATTTAAGTTTGCAATCTGTTATTAACACAGCAGCCAGAATAATCTTTTTAAAATATAAGAAGTTCCACTGCTCAAATCTCTCGGGTAGAAGCAGCAGCCCTTACAGTGTTCTTCAAGGCTCCACATGATCTGTTAACTTCTCCAATTCAGCCTCCCAACATTCTCCCTCTTGCGCACCCTTGTTCATCAGACTGCCCCTACCATGCATGCACACCCACCTTTTACTCGTTTTTTCACTCATTCCTCTATCTGGAATGCTCCTCCCCCAACTAACCACGTGGCTCACTTCAGCACTTTCCTCAGGACTTTACTCGAATGTAAGCTTGAAAGAATCTCCGTAGTACTCTATTTTGTCCATGTTCACAATCACCCAGTGTATCCACCATCTCCTACCACTTCCACACCTGGCACCCCTATCCCACACCCAGCACTTCTTACCCTCTTTCCTTTCTGTAATTCAACATGCTATATATTTATGTGTTTATATTGGTTATTACCTGTCCTTTCCCTCCCCACATTAAAATGTGAAATTTATAAAGGCAAGGATATTGTGTGTTTTATTATTGTTATACATGAACATTTATACCAGAACACAGTGTATGCGCGTGCTAAGTCACTTCAGTCACGTCTGACTCTTTGCGACCCTATGGACTGTAGCCCACCAGGTTCCTCTGTCTGTGGGGATTCACTAGGCAAGAATACTGGAATGGGTTGCCTTGCCCTCCTCCAGGGGATCTTCCCAAGCCGGTGATAGAACTTGAGTCTCTTATGTCTCCTGAATTGGCAGGAGGGTTCTTTACCACTAGCGTCACCTCGGAAGCCCGTAGTAGACATTCCACAAATATTTGGTTTTTCAATCAATGAATCTGAAACTAGATAGACGATGCAGCATTTTCCTGACTTTTGAAAATAACCAATTTGGTTCCAGTCAGTCCTTGTACATAACCTCGTATAGTATTATACCTAATAAATTTTCTCCTAGAAAATACAGCATATTGGACAGTAAGTGAATTTTTAACTCTTAAGCTATAAGAATCCAAAGTTTTTATACTTTTAAAGCAAAGATCCTGCACTATCACCTTCCAGGAAAAAGTGCATCAGACATAATGTTTAGTTCAGTTCAGTTGCTCAGTCGTGTCTGACTCTTTGTGATCAAATGAATCGAGTACGCCAGGCCTCCCTGTCCATCACCAACTCCTGGAGTTCACTCAAACTCATGTCCATCGAGTCGGTGATGCCATCCAGCCACCTCATCCTCTGTCGTCCCCTTCTCCTCCTGCCCCCAATCCCTCCCAGCATCAGAGTCTTTTCCAATGAGTCAACTCTTCGCATGAAGTGGCCAAAGTATTGGAGTTTCAGGTTTAGCATCAGTCCTTCCAAAGAACACCCAGGACTGATCTCCTTTAGAATGGATTGATTGGATCTCCTTGCAGTCCAAGGGACTCTCAAGAGTCTTCTCCAACACCACAGTTCAAAAGCATCAATTCTTCAGTGCTCAGCTTTATAGTCCAACTCTCACATCCATATGTGACTACAAGAAAACCAGAACCTTGACTAGACGGACCTTTGCTGGCAAAGTAATGTCTCTATTTTTTAACATGCTGTCTAGGTTGGTCGTAACTTTCCTTCCAAGGAGTAAGCGTCTTTTAATTTCATGGCTGCAATCACCATCTGCAGTGATTTTGGAGCCCAGAAAAATAAAGTCAGCCACTCTTTCCACTGTTTCCTCATCTATCTGCCATGAAGTGATTGGACTGGATGCCATGATCTTAGTTTTCTGAATGTTGAGCTTTAAGCCAACTTTTTCACTCTCCTCTTTCACTTTCACCAAGAGGCTCTTTAGTTCTTCACTTTCTGCCATAAGGGTGGTGTCATCTGCATATCTAAGCTTATTGATATTTCTCCTGGCAGTCTTGATTCCAGCTTGTGTTCCTCCAGCCCAGCATTTCTCATTATGTTCTCTACATAGAAGTTAAATAAGCAGGGTGACAATATACAGCCTTGACGTACTCTTTTTCCTATTTGGAACCAGTCTGTTGTTTCATGTCCAGTTCTAACTGTTGCTTCCTGATCTGCATTTAAAAGTCTCTAAAATGAACAGCATACAAACCACAATCCTCATTTACTAGGAGGCCGTGGCTGTGGGAGAAGAGAAGGAAAAACTGTAGAGAAAAGTTCATGGTTACAAATACCTTTTTCTAGAACTTTCACCTGTTTCTGTCTCTAAAATCAGCCCTTACCAGTCACAATATCGGCCCCACACCATAACACGACATTTCATACAGAACTGTTCAGAATAAGAAGAAATATTCTCTCTTCCTATGACAGAAGAACTCAACATACAGAGAGAAATATATTGGAGCTTCTGTGAACTTATATTTGCTAAGAAGTAGCTAATTTATTGTCAATGTGTGGCCTCACGGTTCTATTTCATCTAAATATCAGAACTCTCTACATCACCTGAATTTCTCCGTTTTTACTTATTTGCTTTCAGAGATAAACTGGTTTTCACTTTACAAAAAATATAATTTTTTACAGTGAAATTTATTTATTGTATTTATAGTCATAGTATGGTTACACAGCCTCAGCATTAGTTTATAACCCTAAAGCTTTAGGAGGTGCTGTTGTTGTGTAAAGGCGGAAAATTCATTACCAACCTAATGTATATTTTCATATGCATGACTGATGGCCACATATAAGTAAATACCTGGATTTGAACCAGTAGGAGAAGATAGACAATTTAAGTAAATATCAGGGAAATCTAATCTTTGTGAAAAAAAAATTTCCATCAAGAACATAAATCACAGTATAAGTTTATGGACCAATAGATGTTTCTAGACAGAAATGCAATTCCTTAGGCAAATATACCTTTATTCTTTTTAGGGGCGGTAATTTGGTATATCAGCCATATTGTAACAATGGCCTGAATATCCCATTCCTCACCCTTGACTCTAATGATTCATTTTGTTTAGTTCCATTGCCTGCATACATATCAAATTTACTTTTGTACATGAAATTCCATGAAAAGTGAAGTTTATAGTCACTGACATTGTCTCATCTTCCTTTTACAAATACTAATAAAATAATTTAAATACTGATTATGCTGAACTGGTCAAATTTTTATACTATGTCCTTGTATGGGTATTTGAAGCTATATATACATTGCATCACAAGCTGGAAACAAGATTGCTGGAAGAAATATAGCAACCTCAGATATGCAAATGATATCACTCTAATGGCAGAAAGCAAAGAGGAACTAAAGAGCCTCCTGATGAGGGTGAAACAGGAGAGTGAAAAAGTTGGCTTAAAACTCAGTATTCAAAAAATGAAGATCATGGCATCAGGTCCCATCACTTCATGGCAAATAGATGGGGGAAAAGTGAAAGCAGTTACAAATTTTATTTTCTTGTACTCCAAAATCACTGCAGATGGTGACTTCAGCCATTAAATTAAAAGACATTTGCATTTTGGAAGGAAAGCCATGACAAACCTAGACAGTGTATGAAAAAGCAGAGACATTACCTTGTCAACAAAGATCCGTCTAGTCAAAGCTATGGTTCTTCCAGTAGTCGTGTGTGGATGTGAGAGTTGGACCATAAAGAAGGCTGAGAACCAAAGAATTGATGCTTTTGAACTGTGTTGGAGAAGACTCTTGAGAGTCCCTTGGACTGCAAGGAGACCAAACCAGTCAATCCTAAAGGAAATCAGTCCTGAATATTCATTGGATGGACTGATGATGAAGCTGAAGCTCCAATACCTGATGCTAAGAGCCATCTCATTGGAAAAGACCTTGATGCTGGGAAAGACTGAAGGCAAAAGAAGATAGCAGCAAAGGATGAGATAATTAGATCACATCACCAACTCAGTGGTGATGAATCTGAGGAAACTCCAGGAGACGGTGAAGGGCAGGAAAGCCTGGAGTGCTGCAGTCCACAGGGTCTCGAAGAGTCAGACACAACTTAACTACTGAACAACAATATACATCGTCATTAATAATTGTGATCAAGTAACAATGCCACCCCACTCCAGTACTCTTGCCTGGAAAATCCCATGGATGGAGGAGCCTGGTAGGCTGCAGTCCATGGGGTTGCTAAGAGTCGGGCACGACTGAGTGACTTCACTTTCACTTTTCACTTTCATGCATTGGAGAAGGAAATGGCAACCTACTCCAGTGTTCTTGCCTGGAGAATCCCAGGAACGGTGGGGCCTGGTGGGCTGCTGTCTATGGGGTTGCACAGAGTCAGACACGACTGAAGTGACTTAGCAGCAGCAACAAGTACAGCAGAGCATTTTGGTTTTGCCACATGATATGGAGGATCTTAGTTCCCTGACGAGAGATGGAACCCATCCCCCCTAGAGTGGAAGCACGGGGTCTTAACACTGGACTGCCTGGGAAGTCCCAAGTATAGCATCTTTAATGCTATCTTATATAAATTCTTTGGGATGGACTAAGTTTTAAAATATTTTGTTTATTCACATTTTTTGAAACTTTTAGAACTTCAATGATTCATGTAAAAAAAATCATTAAAGAATCACTAAAGTGATTTTTCTAATTATTGCACCAGGTCTTAAAATAGTAATTACAAATTCATAAGAAGAGTTACCACCGAGCAAGGACACACACATCATCACACTGAGAGATTGTTTTGCCTTTTTGCACTCTCTCTAACGCTACCAATGACCTTGCAAGGTAAGTGTGAGTTCAGTCTATTTGGCAAGTGAGCCTGTTGTAAACATGATTAAACCTGCTAACCAAAAGAAATTTATATTTTTAAGAATTTATTTTGTTTCTTTTCAGAAACCATCATTTGGATTCTGTAGGTTTTATGAGTTACTAATAAAACAGTTTATCCTTCCTTCTCTCTATCTCTCCCTGCCTTAGATAACAATATCTCAAGTTTAACTAACCAATGTAGCAATAATTTTTATTCATGCACTGCTTTGCACATAGAATATATTCACAACTAATAAGTAACATGTATTCATAAGTAATTACTGAGAAATTACTCGATAATTATTAAATAAATTACAAATGTTATCTTAGTATTTCAGGACATAACTGATAATTCATAATACACTTCCTTCTATAACTGTTTAGTTCTGATATTTGTACCAGAAGCCAAAATCCTTTAAATTATGTGGGATGCTTCTCCTCTTATGGTTTTTTATGGGGAAAATATCATCATCTGTAAGGTTTTCTGAGTGCCTAAAATGAGCTTTAGAAAATTCAACCTGGTCCCTGACCTTTGAGAATTTACAAAAGAAGGCAATATGACTCACTTTCTAGTCACTGTACATATATCACTGAATTATGTAATGAAGAATTAAAGACACAAAAGAAAACTCATGGTACCATGCTCTGGGTCACTGTTCTCTAATTCTAAGAGAAACTCAGACCCTTAGAGTCATTTTAATTTGACAGTAGACATAATTCCAACTATCTTACTTCATCCCCCTCACTGTTCCATTTTCCTCTCTTCTCCCTAACATATTCCTCTGGGATCTTTCATCCTTACCTCCCTGCCTATTTTGACAGCTACAGTACCTCCACCTAAACTCAAGTCTTCATTCTGTTTCTCCTGACCACAGTATTGTTCTTCTCAGTGGCTCCAGTCTCATCTTCCCTCTCATAGGCTTCACCAAGGGTGTGTGTGTATTCTCAGTTGTTGAGTCAGGTCCAACTCTTTGTGACCCCCATGGACTGTAGCCTGCCAGGCTCCTCTGTCCATGGAATTTTCCATGGCAAGAATACTGGAGTGAGTTACCATGCCCTCCTCCAGAAGATCTTCCCAACCCACATCAAACCTACATCTCTTGTATCTCCTGTATTGGCACAAGGATTCTTTATCACTGTTGCACCTGGGAAGCCTTCATCAAAGATGTCCTTCCATAAAGCTAATGGACTTATATTACCTTTCAACTTAAACCTTTAAAGAATTCCTAATTAACTGAAGAACTGAGAAAGACCTCTTTAGCATGCCACACAAAGCCCTTTATTTGCTGGCTTCCACTGCCTAGAAACTCAGTGTAGGAAAGCAACTAAGGTAGCTGAGAGCCTCTCAGTAGGCATGATTACAAGTACTGCCCAGTCAGAGGCTTTGCACAGAGGTCTAACGTGGTGGTCCTCAGAGACTCCAGGATATCTAGTCTTTTGGGACCTTTGAGAAGGCAAAGAGTCAGAAGGATCAGGAAAAGCTGTACTTTCTTAGCCCAACATTTTCCTTGAGTTGACAGAACTGACTGAATGTTTTGTTATTTTCAAAGTATAAACTTCTATTAAGCATAAATTCAGGAGGGTTTTTTTTTCAGTCTGATATCCAGTTATTTCACTGATTTAATGGGAAAAAATATTGCCCTATGAGCATTTTGAAAATTTTACTCTAATACCTGAAATTGGTATCCTGAGTTTTCTTAAGCTTTTATTGAAAATTTACTAGAAAGATTTTTAAATATTTTATTACAAATGGTTTAATATAAGTAATTTTAAAATGACAGCGCAGAACATTAAAACCTCAGAAATAATTTGAGTCAAATCAGAAGTAAACAAATATACCTGGCTCAGTTCAGTTCAGTTCAGTCACTCAAGTCGTGTCCGACTCTTTGCAACCCCATGAAACGCAGCACGCAAGGCCTCCCTGTCTATCACCAACTCCCAGAGTCCACCCAAACCCATGTCCATCAAGTCGGTGATGTCATTCAACCATCTCATCCTCTCATTCTCCTGCCCTTAATCTTTCCCAGCATCAGGGTCTTTTCCAATGAGTCAGCTCTTCACATCAGGTGGCCAAAGTACTGGAGTTTCAGCTTCAACATCAGTCCTTCCAATGAACACCCAGGACTGATCTCCTTTAGGATGGACTGGTTGAATCTCCTTGCAGTCCAAAGGACTCTCAAGAATCTTCTCCAACAACACAGTTCAAAGGCATCAATTCTTCGGCACTCAGCTTTCTTTATAGTCCAACTTTCACATCCATACATGACCACTGGAAAAACCATAGCCTTGACTAGACGGACCTTTGTTGGCAAAGTAATGTCTCTGCTTTTGAATATGCTGTCTAGGTTGGTCATAACTTTCTTTCCAAGGAGTAAGCGTCTTTAAATTTCATGGCTGCAGTCACCATCTGCATTGATTTTCGAGCCCCAAAAAGTAAAGTCAGCCACTCTTTCCACTGTTTCCCTATCTATCTGCCATGAAGTGATTGGACTGGATGCCATGATCTTCGTTTTCTGAATGTTGAGCTTTAAGCCAACTTTTTCACTCTCCTCTTTCACTTTTATCAAGAGGCTTTTTAGTTCTTCTTCACTTTCTGCCATAAGGGTGGTGTCATCTGCATATCTGAGGTTACTGATATTTCTCCAGGCAGTCTTGATTCCAGCTTGTGCTTCCTCCAGCCCAGTGTTTCTCATGATGGACTCTGCATATAAGTTAAATAAGCAGGGTGACAATATACAGCCTTGACCTACTCCTTTTCCTATTTGGAACCAGTCTGTTGTTCCATGTCCAGTTCTAACTGTTGCTTCCTGACCTGCATATAGGTTTCTCAAGAGGCAGGTCAGGTGGTCTGGTATTCCCATCTCTTTCAGAATTATCCACAGTTTGTGATGATCCACATAGTCAAAGGCTTTGGCATAGTCAATAAAGCAGAAATAATGTTTTTCTGGAACTCTCTTGCTTTTTTGATGATCCAGTGGATGTTGGCAATTTGATCTCTGGTTCCTCTGCCTTTTCTAAATCCAGCTTGAACATCAGGAAGTTCACAGTTCACATATTGCTGAAGCCTGGCTTGGAGAATTTTAAGCATTACTTTACTAGCGTGTGAGATAAGTGCAATTGTGTGGTAGTTTGAACATTCTTTGACATTGCCTTTCTTTGGGATTGGAATGAAAACTGACCTTTTCCAGTCCTGTGGCCACTGCTGAGTTTTCCAAATTTGCTGGCATATTGAGTGCAGCATTTTCACAGCATCATCTTTCAGGATTTGAAATAGCTCAGCTGGAATTCTATTGCCTCCACTAGCTTTGTTTGTAGTGATGCTTCCTAAGGCCCACTTGACTTTACATTCCAGGATGTCTGGCTCTATGTGACTGATCACACCATCGTGATTATCTTGGTCATGAAGATCTTTTTTTGTACAGTTCTTCTGTGTATTCTTGCCACCTCTTCTTAATATCTTCTTCTGTTAGGTCCATACCATTTCTGTCCTTTATCAAGCCCATCTTTGCATGAAATGTTCCCTTGGTATTTCTAATTTTCTTGAAGAGATCTCTAGTCTTTCCCATTCTACAACTGTTCTATTATTCTCCAAGATAATAGTGGAATGCCATTTCCTATATGTTACTGTTTAAGTATACAGTTACAGGAAAGATTGAACTCAAAATGTGATTTTCTGAATATTCTCCATTATTCTAGCATATGCTATTCATTTAATTTTTCAATTACTTTGCCATATTTTCAAGGCAGATATGTTAACTGTATAATTTTCCAGGACTAAAAAATAGGTTAAAAAAGATACATGGCAGCTCTATCTTCTTTTTAGTCACATATCAGGCAGCCTGAGGGCATTTTCTACCCTATGTGTAAATGCATATGGAATCATAATGGATTTATGACTTAAACTTTATGGAAATTCTACTGAAGAATTAAATAGAAATTAGATTCTCCTCATCATGTGAGCAGAGAGCTAAGGTGCTCCATAGCTTCCCACTGGAGTTTTCTCTGCTTTTTCTAGTTCTTCACCCTGTCCCATGATGGAGTCTGTATCACACTTACAGTATAACCATAACTCATTACAGTACAACAACCATATTAGGCACAGAAAAGACATCGTATTAATATATATAAAATCACAGGAGACTTGTTCCTGGCAGATGGTGGGAGCATCCACGCTTCCCCATCAGGAATCTTTGGCTACAAAGGGCAGAATAACAGAATAAGAAGCGGTTCAACAACAGCGGTTTACTGTCATATAAAAGTCTGGTAGTAGATTTCAGGGAAAATGCAGCAGCTTCAAAGAGGCTATCAGAGACTCAAACTTCCAAGCTTGTCCTTGTTATTCTCTACCATCCATAAAACATGTGCAATGTTTCTCTTCAGGGTTGCAAAACTGATGTTATGCTTCTAACTACAACCATCATGTTCACACATGACAAAATGCAGAGAAGAGAAGAGCAGTTCTCTCTCTCTCGGCCTAAATTAAGGCCAAATGTGGACTTCCCTGGCGCCTCAGATGGTAAAGAATCTACCAGTGCAGGAGACCTGGGTTTGATCCCTGGCTCAGGAAGATTCCCTGGAGAAGGGAATGGCAACCCACTCCAGTATTTTTACCCAGAGAATCCCATGGACAGAGGAGCCTGGTGGGCTACAGTCTATTGGGTTGCACAAAGTCAGACGTGACTGAGCGACTAATACTTTCACTTTCACTTTTCAAGTTCAAATATTACATGTTGGATTTACAACTAATGAAACTGGGAGGGTCTCCTATGGGCTAACTACATGTCCCCTCCCCACACTGTTCCCGTGGATAAGATCCCATACACAACCTTCCTTATCAAGGTGACCAGTGCAGTTCCTATTTATCCTTGAGTAGCAGGTTTCAGTTTCCTGACAGCCCATGAATTATTCAAGCAAGTCAATCACAGCCTCCCACAAGGACCAGAGGGCACCTCATCCTTTTGCTGCAAAGCCTCCATCCCACAGCCCTTGGTTGTTCAGCCTGCTCCCAAGTACAATCCCCGGGTGGCCCGGTATGACACCATGTTCTTCTCTGCTCTGTGTTTGTGACTAGCAAACTGCCATCAGACTTACCTGTCCAGTGTTAGATGTCACATGTTCAGCTCACCTCATAACCCTAGGGTGGGAATCCCTCCCAGGTGGGAATCCTCCCTCTCTCATCAAAGGAGTGAATTAAAGGTAATGAAAACAATCACTGAAGAAAATATTTTCCTGAGTTTCCTCAGAAACCTTCCCTTAGGTTTCCTTGTGGCTCATCCACCAGAAATAAATCACATGGCCATCCCGAACTGGGAAAGAGGACTGTAATGATTCCAGTTGTCCTAGACTGGTGAGGCACCCCAGTGGTAAAGAATCCACCTGCCAAAGCAGGAGATGCAGATTCGATCCCTGGACTGGGAAGATCCCCCGGAGAAGGAAATGGCAACCCACTCCAGTCTCCTTGCCTGGGAAATCCCATGAACACAGGAGCCTGGCAGGCTACAGTCCATGGGGTCACAAAACAGCCAGACACAACTGAGCAATTAAACAACAACAGTGAGGCACCACACTCTGCAGACTGCATACTCTGCCTAACATCAGGACAAAAACTGGGCTTCTGTTAGCTGGGGAAAAGAGCCAAATGGACGAGGAGGCAGTCACTGCATGAACATAAATGTCTTGTTAAAACCCTCTGACTACCTTCGGTATTATTAGGAGTGTCTCTGCAAAGAGCAGCACTATCAGGTCTGTTTCTAAACATGGGACATCTGGTACTTTTTTTTTCTGCCCATCACTGTAATAGGCGCAGGTCATAAGGTTAATTGCTGCCAAGGGATGTAAAGGACGATGACCAATAACAATGCAGTCTGCTCACATTCAATACAGCCAACCTTTATGTGCAACATATAGTGCTATCCACATTCTACAGGTGGAGGGTTAAAGCCTATGAGTTCAAGGATACCGCATGCTAACTGGTGAATTTAGGATTCAAATGTGGGTTTATCTAACCACAAAGCTCACGCTCTCTTGTTACTACACAATTCAGCCTGGCCAAGGCACGGCTCTCAAAGTCACAGGAGGATGCTAAAGCTAAGAGAATAAGCTGCTGACAGTACAGAATTTGCATGATGGGCTTGAGTTCTGAGTAAGTGAGGATCTGGGGGCTTTTTTGGCATGAGGAAATAGGACCCACAGAAGCAAAGGGAGTTTTCCTATGTAGACGCATTGGGTTTCCAGTCAGCTCCCAGTCATCTAGAAACTGATTAAACAGCCTAAGGATTCAGGTTCACCTCTACCTCCTTCCCCACTTGAGTCTTATATTTTAATCACCCCTAAATAGAAGGGAAGCAAATAAAAATATGATATTCAATCAGTCATATTTGTACTTAATTAACATATTTGATGAGCCTTTCCAGAGGGAGGTCTAAGGTAAGGGCTTTGAGGACGTCTGTGGATTCTAAATCATAACTTTTTTGAGAGCACGTGTATCTTGTTTTTTCTAACTCAACAATCCAGGTCTTTTGTTCCAGCTTTTCAACTTACTCCTGTTCAAAGCTTTTATTTGAATCTATTTCATAATAAATATTAGAAAGGTAAACTAGAGAGTAAAAAAGTAAGCAATGTCGTAGTCAAACTAAAAGAAGCATTGTCTATTCTTTAAAAAGACAAACCTGAGCATGGTAGGCTGAACAGGGGCCCCCAAAGACACCCATGTCCTAATCCCTGGAGCTGTGAATGGTACTTCATACAGCTAGAATGTGATTAATAAAATCTAGTACATTAAGGTTCATGAAGGTTAAACAAAATATTAATCTAATGAGAAAATGCATTGTGCTAAGTGGAAATACACATGACTCTTCCTGCCATCTTTCTTTCCTTCCATCCTCTTCTCTACAGCTCCTTGCAGCCTTTCATGTACCGTGAACCTCTGTGATTTCCAGTGATGCTGCTGACCATCTGCAAAGACCCAATGACAAGGTGAGCAGAGAAGTGGCAGTGTCCAACTGTTTGCCATTGAATGTTTCCACTGAAAACACAAACCTCTGGGGAAAATCCTATTTTAATAAACACAATCTTAACATAAGATCCCATTTCATGACATGATTCCCATATCCTGGTCAGTGGTCCAAATTAGGATTTGCTGATCTGGTTTAACAAATTCTATTAAGAAAAAAATGTTATAGATAGACAGATCCCCAAGACTGTCCATGCTGAAGTCAGCCAATTTGACAATCACATTGTCATTTTCATTCCATATTTATACTTTCAACTGCAACTAAATGTGTCCACCAAGATTTCAGTGGAAATAAGAACAGGCAAAGTGGAAAGAAAATGGTTCTGGGGTCATTCTGAGCCTAATTTAGATCCAAGTTCAGCACTTTTGAACTCTGTGATCCTGGGTAAGGTTCCAGGACTTGATTTCCTCTTTTTAAAATAGAGATTATAATAGTGTTACTGTTCCAGATGGCTGCAAGGGTTAGAATTAGTGTAAGGTATCAAGGTTCCAGGGCTTGATTTCCTCTTTTTAAAACGGAGATAATAAGTTTCAGATGGAACTATTATTCCAGATGGCCACAAGGGTTAGCAAGAAAGACAGTAATGTATCCATCTGGCATACAAAAAATAAACTTTTTGACAATATACTATTGTCATTATAGGGATTTTTCTAGGGTCTGGACACTAAGAGGACACTAAGAGATAAATTTGATTGTGAAGGACAATTTGGTAGATAGCCAACAAGTGAAAATAAAACTAGAGATAGCTCTCCTGCTGAGAGATAATTCATCTAAATTACAACCAAAATTAGCAAAGCATTCATGGGACTCTCTCAAGTTTGGTATGATACAAAGTCCCTAACATCTATAGAACTGGAAGACTATGTCAATAAATCCTGGCTCTTCCAAGTTGGCTAGAAAAGAACTTGCTCTGCATCCACAGAATTTACATGATGGGGTAGAAGCCCTGGACTGGGATTGAAGACTTTTAGTTCAAGCTCTGCCGGTGAGTTATGATGGAGTAAGACAGACAATTTCCCAAGACAGAAAGTAAAAAGACAAGTTGAATCACTTGCACAGGGCTACAGGTATCAGAATTAGTTTGACTATTAAAAAAAAAAAAAAAACAGAGAAAACTCAAAGTAATCTTGGTTTAAGCAAAAGAAAAGAGGGTTGGTTACTGTCCAGGGCTGCTTGCTGATTCCACAGTCATCACCCCTTCCATTTTTGTGCTTTCTCTATTCATTCTCAAGATTGTTCATGGTCAGGCTGTCTACTGGAGAGCCTACCATCACATTCACATTCCAAAGAGTAGAAAGGGAGAAAGGGTATATCTTCTGCTGAATCAGCAACCTATAAGAGCATACTGCTTCTCCAAATACTATTGGGGTATAATTACTAAGAAAAAGAGATGAAGAAATGTTTGACAGCAGTATAAGAGATAGGAAATAGGTCTAGAGTTTTTTTAAAATCCATGTTGTAGTAGGGTGGTGGTTTTAAAATATGTCCAAAAATTATGTGACACTCCTGTCTTTCAAAAGTGGAGTTTAATTCCCTTTCCCTTGAGTGTGGGCAGTGCTCAGTGATTCTAATGAATAAGACTGTGATGAAAGTGGCTGTAATAGATTTCTGAGACTAAGTCATAAAAGGCATTATGGTGTGTTTCTCTCTCTCTTTCTCTCTGTTTTCTCAGGGCAAGAGCCAGCAATCATGTCATCAGTACACTCAAGGAAACTATGCATTGGTTCACAGGGCAAAAAACTAAAACCTCCTGCCAACAGCTGTGTGAGTGAGCCGTCTTGGAAGCAGATTCCTGAGCCTCAGTCAAGCCTTCAGAAAACTGCAGCTCCTGCCAATATCTTGAGAGCAGCCTCATGAGAAGCTCTGAGCCAGAACCACTCAGCTAAACCATACCCTGATTCCTTACCTATCATAACTATACAAGATAAAAACCATTTGCCATCTTAAGCCACTAATATTTGGGATAAGTATGCAATGAGTGATAACTAATACCAATGGCTAAACTATCCAGAGACCAAAGAGACCCTGTCATTTTTGTAGTCATCTCATATTTACTGAGTACCTACTATGGACCAAGTAGTGTTCTAGACACTGGAGGTACATTCTAGAGATGATAAGCACACAGTTGGGTAAATAATATACGGGATGTCAAAAGGAAAAATAAATGCATGCCATCAGTCAAAGCATTAAATGCAGATAACAGAGGCTACAGTTGTCTCAGCAAAGCAATTTATTGAGGGTTAATAGAAAGCTCATACAATAACCCCTAGAATTCTACTAGAAAACTGACTTCTTAAGAGGGTGCTGCTGCTGTTACTGCTTCTGACATTTGTATCACGCTACTTTTGCCATAGTCGGGAAAGCTGCTTTTGCTCCTCTTAACCTAGGAACTCATGGCTTCTACTAACACTTGCATTAATATCATGAACGCTTATATTTGGCCTGTGTCACAGAGCTGGCTTCCAAATCAAAGCTTTCCATCGGTTTTGGTGGTATCTACACTCCACTATCAAGAGAGGCCAGAAAATCCAGACTTTTTTGTTAAATTGTACATTAGAAAAATTGGCATCTATATCGTATTCACAATATGAGAAATAATTAACATGAGGAGAAGATGTGCAAAATAGTTGGGGAAATCATAAATGACACACATTTACTATACAGAGGAAGAGGCTGGAGAGTGAGAGCTACTTTAGACAGCGTGATCGGGAGAAATATCCCTCAGAGGGCAATATCTTGACGGGGACCTGAAGGAAATAAAGGAGGAAGTTCAAAGGCCTTGAGGAAAATAGCACCCTTGGTATCTGAGAAACAAAAAATAGACCAGTGTAACTGTGAAGAAGGCTGAACGTTGAAGAATTGATGCTTTTGAACTGTGGTGTTGGAGAAGACTCTTGAGAGTCCCTTGGACTGCAAGGAGATCCAACCAGTCCATTCTGAAGGAGATCAGCCCTGGGATTTCTTTGGAAGGAATGATGCTAAAGCTGAAACTCCAGTACTTTGGCCACCTCATGCGAAGAGTTGACTCATTGGAAAAGACTTTGATGCTGGGAGGGATTGGGGACAGGAGCAGAAGGGGACGACAGAGGATGAGATGGCTGGATGGCATCACTGACTTGATGGATGTGAATCTGTGTGAACTCCGGGAGTTGGTGATGGACAGGGAGGCCTGGCGTGCTGTGATTTATGGGGTCGCAAAGAGTCGGACACGACTGAGCGACTGAACTGAACTGAGCTGAACTAAAGCAGAGCAAGTGGGAGGGATGGAAGGAGGAATAGAAGACAGGGGAAACTAACTGGGAGGCCAGTAGAGCTTTGTTAACTAGGAAAACGGGGCCAATGTAAGCCAGTTCCTCTACCTTTCTATTTGCTAAAGTATAGGCTAATAAGCTATAACTTGAGGGTAGGAGAAATGGGACTTCCCAGGCGGCTCAATGGTAAAGAATCTGCCTGACAATGCCAGAGATGCAAGTCCAATCCTTGAGTGGGGAAGATCTCCTGGAGAAGGATATTGCAACCCACTCCAGTATTCTTGCCTGGAGAATTCCATGGACAGAGGAGCTTGGTGGGCTATGGGCTATAGCCTCGCAAAAAGTCAGACATGACTGAGTGACTGAACATGCACATACACAACAAGAAATTATTCCTTGAATTGACCTTAGGATTTTCAGGACTTTTGTCTTTTGCCAGCTCTTTCCTCCACCTTAAAATAAATATACATATATACTGTTTGGGCTTCCCTGGTAGTTCAGTTGGTAAAGAATCCACCAGCAATGCAAGAATTAATTAAAGTGTTATTCATTAAGTTGTGTTCAATTCTTTGCAATCCCATGAACTGTAACCCACCAGGCTCCTCTGTCCATGGGATTCTCCAGGCAAGAATATTGGAGTGGGTTGCCATTCACTTCTTCAGGGGAATCTTCCCGACTCAGAGATTGAACCTGGGTCTCCCGCATTGCAGGCAGATACTTTAGCACCTAAGCCACCTCCAATTCAATTCCTGGATAAGAAAGATACCCTGGAGAAGGGATAGGCTACCCACTCCAGTATTCGTGGGCTTCCCTTGGCTCAGACAGTAAAGAATCTGCCAGCAGTGCAAAAGACCTGGGTTCAATCCCTGGGTTGGGAAGATCCCCTGGAGGAGGGCATGACAACCCACTCCAGTATTCTTGCCTGGAGAATCCCCATGGACAGAGGAGTCTGGCGGGCTACAGTCCATGGGGTCACAGAGTCTGACAAATGAGCGACTAAGCATAGCACAGCATATACTGTCTACCTTAATTTGATTCCCAATTTTGCTCTTAAAGCTCTTTTTGTTGTTGTTGTTGTTTCCTTTTTTTGTTTTTTTTTTTTCCTTTGCTGTATCACAGGCAAATACTTGAAGTAAGTAGACAGTTGAACTGGGATGGAATACCAGATATCTATTTGCAGAAGATGACAAAAAGCCTCCAAGAGAAGAATTCACTCTTAGGGAAGAGTTAAAGTACACTAGTTAGAGTCAGAGAAAAGCAGGCCAAGTGGGAGAAAAGAGATGACTTAGATACCACTTTGTCCTGCACAGATTTTTCTTGATCAAAGCACCTAAGACTAACTTGAATCCTAAGGGAAACAGCTATAATAAAAACAGTAAAGTACTCAAAGATCTGCACTGGTACAAAATGGCATCATGCTGGTTCCAGCAACTAATGCAACGTGAGCAAGGACAGGAATGACCACTAAAAAGATACTGTCATAAAAAAACAGACGCTGGCAATGACCAAGAATAGGGCTCATTTTTAGCACACCATGTTAGAGCTGCCTTTTTGGATATCATAGAAAACAGAAGACAGATATGACAGCGCCCTAGTGTAGAAAAGGAAAAACTTGGCTAATGCGAGGTAGCAAACAGGATCAGTTTGAGTCAGAAATGTAATGTGTGAAAATTCAGTTCTACTTGTCAAAAAGTATTAAAACTGTTCGTTTTCACTGAATGGGAAAGAGTGAAGCCAGAAAAGTGACAACAATCCTCAGACTTAAACAGGTTATATTAGAAGCATTCCTAAATACAAGAAGTTAGGGCAAATCCTTTGTTATATAATTGAATGTTTAAAATATTTTTGAGGGGCCGACTCTGTGCGACCCCATAGACGGCAGCCCACCAGGCTCCCCCATCCCTGGGATTCTCCAGGCAAGAACACTGGAGTGGGTTGCCATTTCCTTCTCCAATGTATGAAAGTGAAAAGTGAAAGTGAAGTCTCTCAGTCGTATCTGACTCTTAGCGACCCCATGGACTGCAGCCTACCAGGCTCCTCTGTCCATGGGATTTTCCAGGCAAAAGTACTGGAGTGGGTTGCCATTGCTTTCTCCATGAGGGAGAAGAGGCTAGTTTAAAAAGAAAACCCAGGAGTAAAGGCGGGGATTGGGTGGTATTATTAAAACCCTGTAGCCAATTTCAGTTGCCTTGCTTTGTCCTCAGAGGTAAGTTATTCAAGTTTCCAAATCTACTGAGAATGAGTAGAAAGACAAAGCCTCCATGAATAGCTGTTCATGTCGTACACTGAATAAAGATCCCACTTCCAAGAGATATATTTCATACCAATTCCAGCATTAAGAATTTGTATTTTATAACTCTTCTTGCCATAGTAAACACATTGCTTGAAGTAAGAGTTATTTTTTTTTTCCAAATTTCATTTGTACATGAGATACAGAAGGACACAGAATGGATTGCCATTCCCTTCTCCAGAGGATCTTCCCAACCCAGGAACTGAGCCCTCGTCTCCTGCATTGCAGGCAGATTCTTTATCATTTGAGCTACAGGGAAGTCACAGAAGGATAAACCAAAGCCAAATAGCTATCAAGCTACCTTTATCCTCAGAAATGTTCCTTCAGGGTTTCTTTGTTTCAAGTCAGAGAATACATTAGGCTCAACTTTCCTGTTTCAGTTCAGGGCAACTTACAGCAAAAATGAAAAGTTTATCTGAGATGGCCTTTTTAGTCTATCCAATAAGTTTCCATCAGAAAAACCTTCTTATCCAACCCTCATCTCTTCTATTACTCAAAGTATCAGGATACCCCCAGGCATCTCCAACAGGGACAACATTAGGAATCTAGCTAATCCTCTGAATCACAGGGGACCAACTTTGCAAAGGCCACTACTTCCAAACACTGCGTATTTCTTCTGTGATTCCAAGTGAAACTCTGACTCCATAAAACACAATGCCCTTGTGAATCATGGGGTGGGAGACATTGGAACACTCATTATTTAGTACCTCTACCTTGGATCTTCAAGATGTTGTATCTGCTGCTCAGAACCATGCCATTTGAACACTGAACAAGCATGAAGTATGTTAACTTCATCAGGTCTGTGACATTACTTGGAATATAGCCTGCTCTAAGGCCTTAGAATCAAAACTAGTTAATCAATTCAATCATGCGCTCCATCTACAACATCTTCAGGCACTAAAATGAAGCCACCATTCCAGATTATTATGCCCTCATTCATTCTATGCTTTGTTTTTCTTACTCTTTCTCTGTCTTCCACAGAATCACAATTCACAGGCAAATACAACTGAAACTCAAAGTTCTGTCACTGTTCTCCAGTAAACTTTATCCACACCCTTCTTCCTAATTTATTGACTGCACTACCTCCATACTTTATGAACGAGACCCAGGTTTGTTCCATGGGTCAGAAAGACCCTCTGGAGAAGGGAATGGCAATCCACTCCCGTATTGTTGCCTGGAGAATCCCATGGACAGAGCAGCCTGGTGAGCTGAAATGGTATGGACCTAACAGAAGCAGAAGATATTAAGAAGAGGTGGCATGAATACACAGAAGAACTATACAGAAAAGATCTTCATGACGAAGATAATCATGATGGTGTGATCACCACCCTAGAGTCAGACATCCTGGAATACAAAGTCAAGCAGGCCTTATGAAGCATCACTACAAACAAAACTAGTAGAGGTGATGAAATTCCAGGTGAGCTATTTCAAATCCTAAAAGAGGATGCTGTGAAAGTGCTGCACTCAAGATGCCAGCAAATTTGGAAAACGCAGCAGTGGCCACAGGACTGGAAAAGGTCAATTTCATTCCAATTCTAAAGAAAGGAAATGTCAAAGAATGCTCAAACTACTGCATAATTGCACTCATCTCACACACTACTGAAGTAATGCTCAAAATTCTCCAAGCCAGGTTTCAACAGTATGTGAACTGTGAACTTCCAGATGTTCAAGGTGGATTTTAAAAAGGCAGAGAAACCAGAGATCAAATTGCCAACATCCACTGGATCATTGAAAAAGCAAGAGAATACCAGAAAAACATCTACTTTTGCTTTACTGACTATGCCAAAGCCTTTGACTATGTGGACCACAACAAAATTCTTAAAGAGATGGGAATACCAGACCATCTAACCTGCCTCCTGAGAAATCTGTATGCAGGTCAGGAAGCAACAGTTAGAACTGGACATGGAGCAACAGACTGGTTCCAAATCAGGAAAGGAGTACTTCAAGGCTGTATATCGTCACCTTGCTTATTTAACTTATATGCAGAGTACATCATGAGAAACGCTGGGCTGGAGGAAGCACAAGCTGGAATCAAAATTGCTGGAAGAAATATCAATAACCTCAGATATGCAGATGACACCACCCTTACAGCAGAAAGTGAAGAAGAACTAAAGCACTCCTTGTTGAAAGTGAAAGAGGAGAATGAAAAAGTTGACTTACAACTCAACATTCAGAAAACTAAGATCATGGCATCTGATCCCATCACTTCATGGCAAATAGTTGGGGAAAGAGTGGAAACAGTGACAGACATTTTTTTGGGCTCCAAAATCACTACAAATGGTGATTGCAGCCATGAAATTAAAACACACTTGCTCCTTGGAAGAAAAGTTATGACCAACCTAGACAGCATGTTAAAAAGCAGAGACATTACTTTGCCAACAAAAGTCCATCTAGTTAAAGCTATGGTTTTTCTGGTAGTTATGTATGGATGTGAGAGATTAACTGTAAAGAAAGCTGAGCTCTGAAAAACTGATGCTTTTGAACTGTGGTGTTGGAGAAGACTCTTGAGAGTCCCTTGGACTGCAAGGAGATCCAACCAGTCCATCCTAAAGGAAAGCAGTCCTGAATATTCATTGGAAGGAGTGATGCTGAAGCTAAAACTCCAATATTTTGGCCACCTGATGGGAAGAACTGACTCATTGGAAAAGACCCTGATGCTGAGAAAGATTGAGGGCAGGAAGAGAAAGGGACGACAGAGGATGAGATGGTTAGATGGCATTACTGACTTAATGGACATGAGTTTGAGTAAACTCTGGGAGTTGGCTATGGAGAGTGAAGCCTGGCTTGCTACAGTCCATGGGGTTGCAAAGAGTCGGACATGACTGAGCGACTGAACTGAAGTCCAATCTCTGATTGAAACCATCACTGAGTTCAACATTGTGTGTATTCTTTTGTATTTATTTATTTTCTATTTTTGGCTGTGCTGGATCTTTGTTGCTGTACAAGCTTTCTCTAGTTCCGGTGAGCAGAGGAAGCTACCCTCTAGTTGCAGTGCTCAGGCTTCTCATTAGGGTAGCTTCTCTTGTTGTGGAGTACAGTCTCTATGTGCATGAGCTTCAGTAGTTGTGGCTCCAAGGCTCTAGGGTACAGGCTCAGCAGTCATGAAGCACAGACTTAGTTCCCCCATAGCATGTGGGATCTTCCTGGACCAGGGATCAAACCAGTGTCCCCTGAAATGCAAGACAGATTCTTAACCATTGGACCACCAGGCAAGCCCCAACATTGTCTATATTCTAATCTAGAATTTATATTTGTTTATTTTCTGAATATCCTTGGTTAAGGATATTCTGTTATTATTTTTTCACTTGTATGATTACATTATGTCTGTACTACACAGGATAAGCCTGGAGTTACATTTCCCGAAATTTCCCCTCTCCATATAGTTTTGGCCTGGAGTCTACAAATGGGAAACCATTGCAAAAAATATTGAAAGTGGGACAGAAAGAGAAGTTCCTATTTTCTGAAGGTAGCTGCATTAACAGCTCCTCAGTGGATCTGAGATTAAGAGCAGTTTCCCAAGTCACTCTTGAAAGACACCTACTTCACTATTATGGGTAGGATAATTGATAGAACTTCCCTAGAGGTTGTGGGAAACGATTGTGGTTTCCCAATGAACTCCAAAAAACCACACACTCCAATGACTCAGACTAAAAATACTGATGGTGACTTTAATAATTTTCCATTTCTTCCAAAGAAATGACACTTCTAATTCCTTGAATTAATTTTTGAGAATTGAAATACATGAAGTAGCTTTTGTTTTTCTTACTGAACCTTGACTAATTACCCCAGGTAAAACTGATCATTTCCATCTTTATGCCCATACTTTAGGAATACAGACATTGATTGCAGTTATTTTTAAAAGTGTATTGTATTGTAATTATTAATGTATCTATACTCTTCCCCTCAACCTCTACCCAGCATATTGTAAAACAGGTAGTTTTCTTTTAATTGTTGTATCTCTAGCATCTAGCATGATCCCCAGATTAACAGGACTAAAAAGAAATAATTTCTTTTTAATATCATGAACCATAATTATAAATCAGGTCAGAGAATTTTTCTTCAAGATACTCAACAGAGGACAGAACATTATCCACTTCCCATAAGTGACACAATAGTTGTTTTTTTCCCAAACTTCATGTGCCTTGTAACTCCTCTTTCCAAAGTTTGTCCTGTCCTCCAAGCAACAACAAAGGGGAAAAGTGCACCTACATCCTTTGCCATGTTTGGGAAATCTATCGCCTTTTACATACAAACATACACACACAACCAGACACACACACACACATATTTTGTTATTTGCATTTAGCAATCCCACTTCATCAATAACTCAGGCAGTAGGTTCAGTTCACTACTTAACCTATCACCCCCAAATTCAGTTTACTCTCTTTCCACAACAGTTGTATAAAAATGTGTTAAATAAATGTTTATGTAACATTTTTTACATTTGAAGAATCATATTCAGAGGAGCAGTTTAATGTATTCCCCTATTATTGTATCTGCATTTTGGATCTCTCTGTCTTGCCTACAGTAAAAGTGAGAGTTGCTCTAATTTTCCCACTGTTTGGTAAAAAGCAACGCTCAGATTTTGTTTGGCTGTGTTGTCTGGCATGGCTCCCCCAATTTCTGAGGAACAGTCCTGCTAAGCGTCACACTGCTTGAACAGAGTAGATCTCTTTGCAGCATAGTCATTCAAATATCCGTTGTTACTACCTCACTGTTGGATAGATGAACAAATGAATGGATAAAAATCAAGCACATCCGTATTTACACTTAAAAGCCTATTTTTAAGTGCCAAGAAGAGTAGAAATGAAATGCACATTTACTGATCTCAACTACATGGTAGTTGTTTTATCTACCTTATTTCATCTAATCACATGAACTAGATATTCAGTTCAGATCAGTCGCTCAGTCATGTCCGATTCTTTGTGACCCCATAGACTGTAGCACGCCAGGCTTCCCCGTCCATCACCATCTCCCAGAGCTTGCTCAAGCTCATGTCCATCGAGTGAGTGATGCCATTCAACCATCTCATCCTCTGAACTAGATATTATCCTTGCCATTTAACAAAGGGAAAACTGAAGTTCAGAGAGATCATTTGCACAATTCATAAATAAAAGAATTAGGATTTGGACCTAGATTTATCTGGCTACAAAACTCCAACTCCTTCCATGACGACTGCTTCGTGCTGATGCTCCAATTTTTATGAGTTGTTAAGAATGTCTTATGAAGAATGATCTACTAAATCAAACATATTACTTGTGACTTCCAAGTTGTAAAGATGTCAGATATACTTTATTTTTCAGATAAAACTCAAAAATATTTTATGAGAACCTGACCCATAATATACATTCT
This sequence comes from Ovis aries, assembly GCF_016772045.2. Taxonomy (NCBI): domain Eukaryota; kingdom Metazoa; phylum Chordata; class Mammalia; order Artiodactyla; family Bovidae; genus Ovis; species Ovis aries. The sequence continues at coordinate 46,414,821 of NC_056054.1, read as the reverse complement.
AAATAGTTATCAAATATGTTAAATAAATAATAAAATAAATGCTTTGCTTTTACATAGAAACTGGAAATGAGGATCACAGAATGGAAAAATAAAGTACATCAGCAATCTGTCATTTCCTTTTTTTAGATTATTTTAGTTATTAATGCAAACCGTACCTTCAGTTATATTATTTAGCTCCTAGTTCAGAGTCCACAGGCTACCGTAGTGACAAAGTGCCAGCACTTTATTCAAGCGTAAGACACCCTTGCTATGAGGTAAGTAAGCTACCCATTCAATAAGCTACTGGTTATGATTCTTATATAGTCTCCCTTACATTATCAAATAACTAAAGTGAAGTTCACTGGATTTCATTTGACCTATGCATAACTCTAAAGTCAAAACATATCTTAAATTTTGCCAGCAACAAAACTTTCTTATGTATCAGCAACCAGTAAGTAGTTTAAAAGGGAAGTGCTAGAACTTTCTTCTCATCATGCTAGCTAATATACCCTACTCTGTTTATTCTTGGGCATAAATAAAAATAGATTGATGTTTAATGACACTATTTGATGTTTAATGATGATGGTTGTACTTTACCTACATTATCTCATTTAGCCGTTATCATAAAGGTTCTCTCATCTCTATTTTACAGATGATGAAAATTGAATTCTAATCTTGACTAAAGTGTTATTCCTGGTGAGCCCATAGAGAATCAGTCATATTCTTATGAAGCTAGCCTTTCACAGTTTCTTTAATAAGTTGAGCAATTTTCGAAGCCCTGTGAACAATTTATAGAATTTTAAGAACTGAGTTACGTCCTTCACTGGCCAAGTATCCTTATACAAGTAACTTGATAGAATCATAATAATACACTAAATACAATTTGTGTATTGTCTATTTCCTTCACAAATATGTTAATTTCATTAGGGCAGAGAGCTGGTCTTTCTTGTTCAGAGTTAAACACTGCATTTGTACCAGCATAAAGTAGGTTCTCAGTAATAGCTGAATGAGAGAGCGAGCAGATACATGAATGAATGATGTGCTATCAAGAATTATAAACTTATAGAACTACTTTAAAATGTTTTATTTTAAATCATTAATTATGTCCTTTTCAAATTTATGGCTTTATTAATGTGAGAGAATCTTGAATACATATTAAAAATGAGAATTTTCTTTTAATTTATGTGAAGATAACATTATGTAGAACCTCATTTATTGTAAGGAAAAATATTCTCATTCAATAATTATCATAATTTTACATTTCAGTAAAATTCTAAACAATTTTTAAATGTTCAAAATATTTATAACACCTAACAATTTACAGGCCTAACTTCTTCTTTAAAAAAAATTTTTTAAACTAACCGATCAACCAACCATCTACCTAATTAGCCTTTCATAAAAGAAAGTACATATTATAGCCAAAGAACTAGACAAGACTTAATCCAAGAATAAAAGATAATGCTTCCCAAGGAAGAGAAAGTAATCCTACACTGATATAATCATGTGACATTATTCTTACTTTTCTCAATTTCCTGAAGATGGTTGAAAACTCTGACACAGACTAGCATTGATCCACCAAGGATCCCCATTCTGTATCATATGAAAACCTTTAAAATTTAGTATCAGTTTCATTGTTAAATCCATTAGTTTATTTTCTTAAAAGTATAGGTTAGATTCAGGAACTTATACTAAACACTGTGGTGTCAGGCACTTTCACAAACAGTCAACCCTACTCAAAATGCTTGGACGATTTTAGCTCCATTGGGTAGACTAGAATAGTGGCACTAAATGAAAAAACAATTTTACAAAGTCAAAGATACTGACTGTATCTACTGCTCTTTTTACAAACTTATCTCTGCCTTATCTTTCAAGACATATTCCAATGAGGTCTTTTCTGACTATCCTTATCCTCACTCTTCTACCTACTAACGAGGAGACATTGATCTCTTTCTCATTTCTACCTTCATGCTCTCTGGTACTTACTTCTACTATAACAACTCTTATTGGCCTTGCATTTGACATACCTGTCACCCGGGCCTAAACCATGAGTTTCTCAAATGGCAGAGATAATCTTTCAGCTGCTTAGTATCTCAAAAAGCAAACATAGTGATACTTGGACAGTTGTCTCAATAAACTCTGATGGAATGAATAAACAAATTTCTCATTTTGCAGCAAAAATGAAGTTTAAAGCATAAACTGCCAATCTGATACTTAAGTTTAGATTTGCCAAGAACCTGTCCACACAGATTTCAAACCATGGAAAATATATGACATCATTTTAAAAGATTCAGGAGGTCCTTTATATTTTCAATGTAAGGCAAAGGTGGTTTTAGCTTTAAATAATTTCAGAAATTAAAGAATCAATTTATAGATTTTATATTAATTAATTTATAGATTTTAAAAAATGGAACCCAGGATGGTCATGTGACTCTACTCATACAAAACTGAATATTCAATCAGAGGCCACAACCTATATCACCAAACTGCCAATCGAGTCTTCTTCCTTTTCTACATCATGCCATGTAAGTAATATTCACATTGTTGTCTGATTATCCTTATCGATAAATAATTCAGCCTTGATATTTACAATTAATTAATTATTTAATTTATATGCAGAATATATCATGCGAAATGCTGGGCTGCATGAAGCACAAGCTGGAATCAAGATTTCCAGGAGAAATATCAATAACTTCAGATATGAAGAAATCAGATACCACCCTTATGGCAGAAAATGAACTAAAAGAGCCTCTTGATGAAAGTGAAAGAGGAGAGTGAAAAAGCTGGCTTAAAGCTCAACATTCAGAAAACTAAGATCATGGCATCTGGTCCCATCACTTCATGGCAAATAGATGGGGAAACAGTGGAAACAGGGTCAAACTTTATTTTTTGGGCTCCAAAATCACTGCAGACGGTGACTGTAGCCATGAAATTAAAAGACACCTGCTCCTTGGAAGAAAAATTATAACCAACACAGGCAGCATATTAAAAAGCAGACATGTTACTTTACTTTGTCTGTCTAGTCAAAGCTATGGTTTTTCCAGTGGTCATGTATGGATGTGAGAGCTGGACTGTGAAGAAAGCTGAGTGCCAAAGAATTGATGCTTTTGAACTGTGGTGTTGGAGAAGACTCTTGGGAGTCTCTTGGACTGCAAGGAAATCCAACCAGTCCATCCTAAAGGAGAGGAGTCCTGGGTATTCACTGGAAGGATGAATGTTGAAGCTGAAACTCCAGTACTTTGGCCACCTGATGCAAAGAGCTGACTCATTGGAAAAGACCTTGATGCTGGGAAAGATTGAGGGCAGGAGAAGAAGGGGACGACAGAGGATGAGATGGTTGGATGGCATCACCGACTCAATAGACATGAGTTTGAGCAGGCTCCGGGAGTTGGTGATGGACAGGGAAGACTGTCCATGGGGTTGCAAAGAGTTGGACACAACTGAACGACTGAACTAAACTGAACTGAATGTTTCAGGTGAAGAGGAGTAATATGAAGAATACAAGGAGATGAGACAGACAAACAGGGAAGCTGCTTATCAAAAAGATAGGAGACATCATTCATATTACATGCAAGCAACATGGCAGCTTTATGGGAAAATGGCTAATGAAAGTGATCCAGGGAGATGAAATAACAAGGGTAAAAAATATCCTTGTGCTGTATACAATCTTAAGGAATTAAAGAGCAGGATGCAGGCAAACAATTGAAAGGAGAAGTGCTGGGAAACAAGATTGGATAGGTAGTCAGAAGACAGATCATGCAGGTATGTGGAGGTAATGGTAAAGCCTTTAAATCCTAGTCTAAAAGTTCTAGGGAGCCGCTGGATGGTTAGAGCAGGACAGTGACACAATCTGGCCATAAAATCAGGGAGACCAGTCAAAAGGTATCCCATCGAGAGATGGTGGTGGATTAGACTTCAAGAGGTGAGACATAGTCAACTCTGGGACCTCATTCCCTAACTCTGGGGCATCAGAAAAAGAGATGAGAGAGATTATTTTAAGATTTTTGAGGAAATCCGTGAATAAAGGTCACTTACCATGATGGAGAATACCACAGAAGGAGTAGGGATTGGAGGAGGGTAAGATACCAGATATTCACTCTAGAACTAAGGTTGAGGTGCCTGTGAGATCTACTATCAAACATTAGAAATAGTCTATAGTTCAAGGAAAACTCTGGGCTGAAGACACAATTGGGGCATAATCTACCCAGAAATGTTATTAGTCTTGAGTGGAGATCATCTAGGGTATGACTGTAAATAAAGAAAAAAGAGAAATCTGTGGACTGAGTCCTGGATTCTACAATGTCTGAAAATCCAGAAAAGGAAGGCAATACAGCCAAGGAGGATGAGTGGCAGTGGTCCCTGAGGGCGTTCGTGTGGGATGCCTCCAAGGCCAAATAAAGAAAACAGTGTCCAGGAAGGAGAAAGTGAAAAACTCCATCATGGGCTCTTGAGCTAGGGACCAATACTGACACTTACTTCAGCAAATGAGATCTTTGTTATCCCTAGTAAGAGCTATTTGAGTGGAATGATAGGATGAAAGCCTGACTAGAGTGAATACACTGGACATTGGGAGGCAAGGAAGGCAAGACAGCATCTATAAACAATTTCTTCAGAAAGTTTTCTATAAAAGGAGAAACCTTGGGCTGGGAAAAACTGAAAAATGTAAGAATGACCACGGATAATTACAGAGGCAAACTCTATGAATAGGCAGAGAGTTTAGGATCAATGTTAAAGGGATAAGGCAGACGCATAGCCTGATCCTGAGGAAGAACAAGGAAGGAAACAGTGGATGTGAGCTCAGAAGCAGACAGGTTAGTGGATTTGGTGATAGGAAAAGGAAGTTTTCCTGGGATTGTTTCTATTTTCTTAACGAAATCAGGAGTAAGGTCACCTACTGAAAATTTAAAGGGAAAGGCAAATGTTTATAGAACCAGTCTTATCTGGAAGTGGGTGAATGACTGATTAAAAATGTGCTAGAAGAATTCACATTTCAATATTTTATCCAAATAATTAACATAAAATCACATGCACTTATAAAAAGGTGAAAATACATGAGGATGAACTAAACTCTATTTGCTCCAGTTTCTGAATAAGCTAGAATGTGAGTTTCATGAGAAAAGGAATTGTTATTTACTTTATTCTCAGTTAAATCACTGTGTATAGAACATTGTGTGTACATAAAAGATGCTCAGAAAACATTTGGTGTCTGAATTAGAAAATGAGGAGGGAGCCACTGTAGCTTTACCTTTTTGTTATTACAGATGATCTTACCCACAAATATTTACCTCCTTATCTCGTTCTAGCACACTTCTAGTAGCACTTTCTCAGCTGATTTTTTTTTAAAATTATGTGGCCATTTCTAAGAAAACATTTTGTGACTTACATTCATTTATTTTTAATTGTCAAACATAGTTTCACAGTATCTAATGGAAAGTCTGAAATCTTCATGAACTAAAAAGCACATATTGCCAAAATTAAATGAACTAAAAAGAATGAAAAGTTTGGGTAGAGTTCAAAATTTTAAAAAGAATGAAATGTTTGGGTAGAGTTCAAAATTTTAAGATGTCAAAGAAAAATAATGTACAAACTTTAGGTTCTCATTTCTCATATTTCGATAATAAATATATGACATTCAAGGGTCCAGACTGGATTAAAGGGACAAAACTTTTAGTACCAACTTTTGACTGTGAAATGTACTGAAAGACTATTAAACAAAGATCCCATGAAACAGCTGATCTAGCAATCATGTTTTTTTTTTTTTACTTCGCTGACTGTGTTTATTTATCTACAGCAACAACAGCAAAACTTTCACTAAATCCCAAGATATTTCTAATTGTTTCACAGAAACAGATGGCTTTGCATAAAAGAGAAGAATAGAAGATCTGCTACTCTTTAACCACTGGAGGATATTAATCTTATTCTTTCCCACAAAACTGGTTACTAAATATGTGAAAAATACATAATTTTTCTAGCAGAAAAAAAGAAATGCAAATAAAAGTACTAAGGCTACATTTTCACCTATTAAAAAAAGTAATAAACATCTCTATGCACACAGGTTTCCCTTATTTTTAATGACTTTCTTAAAATAAATACTTCAGTATGAGATTATTAAATGAAAAGCTATGAACACAACTTTGGAATTATATAGCTAAACTACTCCAGAAAAAAATGTAGTAAATTACTATGCTGAAAGTACAAATTTTATAACATTCTGCCAGGACTGGCTTATTGGAATTAAAATAAACTTTTTTTGCCTAATTTACCGTAAAATTCATTCCTCTTGATATATGTTCTATGGGTATTGCTAAATACATATAGTCAAGTAACCAAACCAAAGTACAGGATAGGTCTATAACCCTGAAAGTGCCCTTTTGTAGTCAACCTTTTCCCCACCCCAGCTCCTGGAAACATTGATCTGTTCTCTTTTCCTATTATTTGACTTTTCCAGAAGGTCATATACTTAAGCATATACACCTTGAAAATTTTTTATGTGCTTTCTTTCACTTAACATCAGGCAGTTAAGATTCTTCCACATCATTGAGTGAATCAACAGTGTTTTCCTTTTATTGTTGAGTAGCAGTCTACTGCATGGACACACCACATCAACAGTGTTTTCCTTTTATTGTTGAGTAGTGGTCTACTGCATGGACACACCACATCAACAGTGTTTTCCTTTTATTGTTGAGTAGTGGTCTACTGCATGGACACACCACATCAACAGTGTTTTCCTTTTATCGTTGAGTAGCGGTCTACTGCATGGACACAGCACATCAACAGTGTTTTCCTTTTATTGTTGAGTAGTGGTCTATTGCATGGACATACCACAGTTTTCTTATTCTTGATTAGTTTGCTTGCTTGCAGTTCGGGGTTATTATGAAGTTGCTATAAATATTTCCATGCAAGTCTTTATGTAAATCTAAGATTTATTAATACTTCTGTTAAGTTAGTTGTATTTTCTAAAATTATTGATCCCATATTTATTCTGTAGTTTTTGAGCTCCTTGGTACAAATTCAAATTCTCCGAGGAGATACAAGTACTCCAGTGTGAACAACAGAGGCCATGTGGAAGACAGTGTATATAAAGTTCTTAGCATTGGCCAAAATTTGGAAAGATACTCTCATTAAAATAAAACTGAGAAGACTTAAAATATTCAGAATATTACCAAATAGGTAACATGGATTTTTGGTTTTTTGTTTACTTTTAATAATGTTTTCAACTTTCAAAACTTGTTTTGAGTGCTTCTGCTGGTTATAGGGAAATACGGAGGAAGACACAAAAAGTTTTCAAATTTAAAACTCCCTGATAACTTGAAATCTGAAGGATCCTCATCATTTCCAACAACCATTTTAATTCCAAAAAAATAATGGTCCCTGCTCATGAGGAGTCAACAGATTCACTAGAAAAGGTTATCTTGTGTCTGGGAGAGAGATACACACTAATTCAAGACAGAAGGTTAAGGATATCAAAGGAGTGCAACAGCTAATAAGTAACTAAAGGAGTTCAGAGTTGGGAGCTGGAGGAAAGATCTGTCAGAGGGGAAAGGAAGGATGAAATTAGCTGTGCCTTGAATGCAAGACAGGACATTGCATTTTGAGTTCTAGCCTTCTCCTATAACTGGTATATCTTGGAGTGAGAAGGCAGTTTAAACAAGCTCTTGGCACTGATCCTTCTTCCTGTGCTTGTACAGAGCTATAATGAGTCACAATACCACCCAAGATAATTGGAAAAACCCTTTGGCACCCAAATAACAAAATATAGTTGTCTGTGTAGCAAGAACACATTGTTAAGTGTCTTTTTTCTAAATCTGTCTGATAATACTCACAAGATAGATTGCACAACACCACTATTAAATTTAGAAAACTTTAACAAAGAAGGATGAAAGACTGATGAGTCATTCTCAAGTAAAGCCCTCCGATTCTATTTGTAAAACAAACTAATCAAAGTCAGATGTAGTTAAGTCCCAACTGGCATATAATTTTATAATCAAGCAGAGAAGAATGATGTCTTTCTGTAACACCAAGGAAGATATCTTTTCAGTACCTTTCCCATTATGTGCCAACCAAGCTTATATTAAAAAATCAAGTTTACTTAAAAAATTTTTGCACAAAAAGCTCACAAACAAGCACTTACTTTTTTCCTTTTTCCATCACTCCCTCTAATTCATTGCCGCCCCCTAGCTCTTCCTTTCCCTTCCCTTCAAAAGAGCATAGTCATCAAAAAGGGTTATGTTTTCTTTTAAATCTAGAATATTTGGTTTTCAGACATTTAATCAGCAAAAAATCCAAAACTATTTGTTATTAATTATTGCATCTTCAGTTCAGTTCAGTCACTCAGTCGTGTCCAACTCTTTGCAACCCCATGGACTGCAGCATGCCAGGCTTCCCTGTACATCACTAACTCCCAGAGCCCGCTCAAACTCACGTCCATCATGTTGGTAATGCCATCCAACCATCTCATCCTCTGTCGTCCCCTTCTCCTCCCACCTTCAGTCTTTCCCAGTATCAAGTTATTTTCCAGTGAGTCGGTTCTTTGCATCAGGTGGCCAAAGTATTGGAGTTTCAACTTCAGCATCAGTCCTTCTAATGAATATTCAGGACTGATTTTCTTTAGGATGGACTGGTTGAATCTCCTTGCTGTCCAAGGGACTCTCACAAGTCTTCTCCAACACCACAGTTCAAAAGCATCATTTTTTTTGGCGCTAAGCTTTCTTTACAGTCCAACTCTCACATCCTTACATGACCACTGGAAAAACCATAGCTTTGACTAGACAGATCTTCGTTGGCAAAGTACTGTCTCTGCTTCTTAATATACTGTCTATGTTAGTCATAGCTTTTCTTCCAAGGAGCAAGCGTCTTTTAATTTCATGGCTGCAGTCACCATTTGCAGTGATTTTGGAGCCCAAGAAAATAAAGTCTGTCACTTTTTCCATTGTTTCCCCATTTATTTGCCATGAAATGATGGGACCAGATGCCATGAACTTAGTTTTCTGAATGTTGAGTTTTAAGCCAACTTTTTCACTCTCCTCTTTCACTTTCAATAAGAGGTGCTTTAGTTCCTCTTCACTTTCTGCCATAAGGGTGGTGTCATCTGCATATCTGAGGTGATTGATATTTCTCCCGGCAATCTTGATTCCAGCTTGTGCTTCTTCCAGCCCAGCATTTCTCATGATATACTCTTCATGTAAGTTAAATAAGCAGAGTGACAATATACAGCCTTGATGTACTCTTTTCCCTATTTGGAACCAATCTGTTGTTCCATGTCCAGTTCTAACTGTTGCTTCTTGACCTGCATACAGATTCAGATTTCTCAGGAGGCAGGTATTGCATCTTAAGTGTCATTAAATTATGTACACATATAGGTATATAATTAAGTCATGAATATATATTCAATCATCATTCAATGTGGCAAACACTAATTTTATGTCTACCATGTGCCAGGCACTGGTAATATTGAGATTACCTATACAAACCTGCCCTCATTGTGGGGCTTCCCAGGTGGTACTAGTGGTAAAAAACCTACCTACAGGAGACATAAGAGGTGCAGGTTTTATCCCTGGGTTGGGAAGATCCCCTGGAGAAGGAAATGGCAACCCACTCCAGTAGTCTTGCTTGAAGCATCCCCATGGAAAGAGGAGTCTGATGGGATACAGCTCTATAGGGTCACAAAGAGTTGGACACGACTGAAGGGACTTAGCAGGCTACGAGTCAAGCATTTTTAAATGAATATAGAATTAATTTAGTTTGTCTGGAGGATTAAATATGCACATACTCTCTCTGCAGGTCCTGGCCATGAGGCATGGTGCCATTCAGGGGGTCCTCTCCCAGAAGGCCTTCTACAGCAGAGCCTGTCTGGGCTCACCAAGATGCCTTCTCGCCTCTTCTTCCTACACACACAGCTAAATCACGTTTCCTGGCCTTCTTCCTGATAGGAAGGCATCTTGAAATGAAGTGTGAGAAAACAGAATTTGGAAAAGTGATGTATTCTTCTTCCAGACCTCATCTATAAAAATCTTCGGCACTCACTGCTCCAAATTCTCCCTCTTTCTATCCTATAGTACATTCTATAGTACTCTAAGATACTGAAGGATGCAGAACTATGAGATGGAAAGAATCTACAATCCAGAACAGCTGCTTGGAGCAGAGTCTCTTCAATGACCTACATTGGACTATGACATGAGCACAAAAAAAAGTTTGATTGTGTTAAGCCATTGAGATTTTAGGACAGTTTCACTAGAGCTGTTAACCTGAGCTCAGGGTTTGTTCCATCTTCTAACTCTATATTTTCCAGAGTACATATTTTTTAATAAATTTATTTATTTTAATTGGAGGCTAATTACTTTACAATATTGTATTGGTTTTGCCATATATCAACATGAATCAGAGTACATATTTTTGACTTTTTTTTTTTTAATCATTATACTGGCTCTCTGGAGAAGGGCATGGCAACCCACTCAAGTATTCTTGCCTAGAGAATCCCATGGACAAAGGAGCCTGGCAGGCTACAGTCCATAGGGTCACAAAGAGTTGGACATGACTGAAGCAGTTTAGCACGCATGCACATACTGGCTATCATTAGTGTGTATCACTATACTAATCAACACGTCTACTTTTTACCATCTTCTTCATAGAAGCCTGCCACACCTATAGATCTATGGTGACTGATTTGAATTAAACTTTTGTGTCCTGCTGTACATCTACCATAAACAAGAATTTTAAGGCCTTTCAGAAAGAAAAAAATTTGCAAAGATGAGATCTGTTATTTATGCAGACTGATAGAGACTTCTTGGATACTGTTAATCATTTTCCTTAGTCATTTGGTATTTTCTCATCTTTCTTCTTTTTATTTCCCTACGATAATCTTATATTGTAGCTTTATCAGAAAACAACTTTTCACTGTTCGTTTAGCATAATAACCACTCACTTAAAACTTATCAGTCTATGGTTTAAAACAGATCAGTTATTTTTAATAAAAATCATCTGATTTTAATATTTAACTTATTCTTATAAGAATATTAAAAAGAATATACTTAGTAATAAAAATATCAAAACTTCTTGTAAACCATGAAACAAATACATTTTAAAATAAATAAATCATGTCTTTCCTATTCTTCTTAATTTCCACCAGGCAGCAACCAAATTGAATTTGTTGCTTTTTACATTCAAAATTCACATTGTTAGGTTTTTTTAATTACAAAAGCCTAGCCTAAACAGTGCAACAATATAAAAAGATAATCTTCTCTTTACCCTTCTTCCAATCTTACCTCCTGTGATAAGCCATGTTACTAGTGTAGTGTATATCCTCCCAAACTTCTCTGTGCTCAAACAACTTTAAATTTTTAATAAATCATGGGCCATTTTTTTTCTATAACTTATTTTTTTACTTAACTCTAGGTCCTGGATATCCCTTAAGGACAAGAGCTATATAGATCTAACTCATTCATTTAAATAGTGATCTGATATTCCATAGTATGAATCAAACAAAGTTTTTAGTCATTCATCTATCAATATTCACCTTTTTTCTTTACAGTTTGATTGAGTATGTGTATGTAGGAGAGTATAGCAAGTAGTGTAGGGAAAATGGTCACCACTACAAACAACACTGCATAAACTTAACTATACATAGGGAAAGTACTCAAAATATTCAGTGGTCATCATGGCAAAGAAACTGAGTAATCGGAACTGATATTCCATCCATCAGTCACTACTTCATGCCCACATATAATCTGATCATCTGCTCTAATTTTGCATTATCTCTTTTGTACTGCTGCTTGTACTTCTAGAGCACAAGTTTTCCCATTGATTATTGTCTAGGTTCAAGGTGTCTCTTGTCACTGTTTGCTCATTAGGTGGTGTCCGACTCTCTGCAACCCCAATGGACTGTAGTCCACCAGGCTCCTCTGTCCATGGGACTTCCCAGGAAAGATTACTGGAATAGGTTGTCATTTTCTTCTCCAGGGTATTTTCCCCTACCCAAGGGTGTAACCAGCATCTCACATCTGCTGCATTGCAGGCAGACTTTTTACCTCTGAGCCACCAGGGAAGCCCTTTCAGTTGTCTACCACTGCATAATAAATCACCCCAAAACTTAGGTGAATAACACAACAGCAATTATCTTATTGTCTTCCACTGTGTTCTGGAGTTCAGGAAGGGTTCAGCTGGTGAAGCCTGACTTGTGATTTCTCATGCAGTTTTAGGCAGACAGTGACTGCTACCAAAACAACAAGGGGCCAGAAGAGCTGAAGTCTGGTCAGCCTCCTCTTCCTCTTCAGGTAATTGCAGGGCCTCTTCATGTGGTCTCTAGCATAGACTAGTTTAGGCTTCCTCACAGCACGATGGTCTTAAAGCAGCTGAGCTATTCAAGGGGGTTGCCTAAGGCTTCAAGAGAAAGTATTTTAGTGAGCAAGGAAAAAGATGTATGGCCTTCATGATCTAGACAAGAAAGTCACACAGCCTTACTTCTGCCACATTCTGTTCATTACAGGTGAATTACAAGTCTGCCCAATTCAAAGAGAAATTTCATGTCTTCATGAGGCAGTAGCAAGGTTCTAGAAGACTGCTTTGGAGCCGGAAATGTTTTGCAGCCATCTCTAGAAAATAAAATGTGCTAAAGTTCGCCCTCTGGCCACAACTTACATACCCCCAGCCTCAACTTGTAAAATGCGCTCATTCTCTCCAAAAACTCTTCAAAAGTTTCATTCCATTATGGCACCAGGCTCAACATCTAGGACCTTATCATCTAGATTAGGTCCAAATTCAAATGAGGTTGCTCAAGTGTGGTTCTTCAGATGCAGATTGTTCAGTAGTATTTTTTTCTCTATCTGAAGACCTGTGACTTAAAGAGACAAGTTACTTGCCCCACATACACCCAACATACAAAGGTGCAACATGACAAGATAACCACTGTATATGGCTCATTCGAAACAGGAAAAAAATGAGAGGCACACAGCAGGAACTGGTGTGTGCAACTCGGGAAGCCTTCCAGGCACTCTGTTGCCAGTTTCCTGATTAAGGTTCAGAACTGCTCCCTGAGACTAATTTTCTGAACCTCTGGGCTGTATCCTCTGGGGTCTTAGTTCTGTCCTCTGAGTCATCTTTTTGGTTTTTTTCCCATAAAAAATAGCCTATGTTTTCAACTAAGTTGAATAGGTTTCTTAGCCTGCAAACGTTCTTGACTATAGAAGATCAAGGGGTCCAAAGCTCTCTTTATTTTGTATAGCTTCTGACCATTCAGTTCAAGCTGAAGCTGATAGAATTCTTTTAAAATTTTGTGGAGTTTTTGTATATCAATTTAAAATCTAGTGTATTATACAAAAATCATACTCCAAAATCTCTTTAAGACAGCTCATTTCTACCTTGCGTTTCCTGTTAAGTTCCTGTAAATCAACAATCTTAAGATTCTTAGGTTGTTGAGTAGGTAGGATCTACCTCAAGCAGTCCCTTGAGTCCCTAGAAGGCCTTTGTCTGTTTAAGAAGGTCTTTGAGGCACCTTTACCCTAGGAGTGGCCCCAGATGCTCACTCAGAGCCTTTTTACTTAAGTTTCAGTTACAAATCTAATAGCATGGCTGTCCAATTTGCTAGATTCCTGAAGATGTAATCAGAAAAGTAGAAGAGATAAGAAAGAGCGGCACAGCTACTGCCAGGCAAAGCGACAGCAATGAGACGTTAGATATGAAGTCAGACACAGAGGAGGATGCAGAGAAAGAGATAAAAGGGGGGAAAAGGCAAACTGTGCAGTAATCTGAAGTATTTAATTTTGTTGCAAATAATGCTATAGTCCTCAGCAGTACTGAGATTGGGAAAGCCTCAAGGGATCACAGAGACATCAGTTAGACATTCATTTTGGCACTGTGGTTTACAGCGCAGCCCTGGAGCTAAACCTTGGGTTTTAATTCCAGCTCCAATACTTCCCTGATTGTACAATCTCAGGTAAGTTATTTTATGACTGTGCCTCAATTTGTTTGCTTGTTTGTTTTTCACATTTGAAATGGCATGATACCGGGACCTATCTTGTGGAGTGACTGTTAGGGGTAAGTGACATATATTAATAAAACGCTTTTTAAAAAGTGCCTGGGACACAGTAAGCATTCAAAAATGCCAACTATCATTACCATTATTATTATTTTGTTTAGTTGGCTTTAGAAGATGCAAACATTTAGGGAGAATTTTCTCACAAGTGGATAAAATATACATTATTTGGTGCTGAAAGAACTATGCTCCAGTTATCTGAAAAATCTCCTTATATGGAGTTTCTCATTCTAGTGAAGCCAGACTAATGAGACAGGGGTATCTCAGTTTCACAGATAAGAGAACAGACATAGCTGAAATGAGGATCTAAATGTCCTTCACAAAGTCCATCCTGAGTTACAGAACTCCTGCTCAGCAGTTTAGGGAAGGATTTTACTGGTTCCCTTTGTTGGACTGCGCCCCCACACCCGCACCATATTCTCCTGAACAGTGTCTTTGAGTACTGCTTGCCAATCTGTTCTTTCTGTTGCCGTTTTCTTACATCCCAGGGCCAGGCAAAATTTCCCTAAATTTATGATGCAAAATGTTCTGACGTTTGGGGGATATTAAAATCAAAAAGCATTCCTTACAATCCAAAGATCAGAATAACTTTCCAAATATTCGTTTGGAGAAGCTTCTTGAAACGTGAAGGATCATAAATCTCTTTAAAAATCTACTGAAGCTAGTGATCTTTTCTCTATTAAAAAAATGCAGACTCGCATTTGAGCATAATTTCAGAGGATTCATGTGGGTTTCCCCTAAGCTATTGATATATCAGTTAGATCATCCATGAACAATAGTTTAAGAACCTTTGATTCAAAGGCATTAGTAAGGTATGACTTCCTGGAGGAGCAGAGTATATTTTTTCTGAGGTTATTTGTCTTCTTTCTAAAAATCACAGGCAGAAACAATTGCTAATACAACATATCAAGATTATCTCCTCCAGAGCTGAGCCAAATTCCTTTTCACTTGTGTCTATTTTACCTTAATCAATGCATTTCTATAACTATTCTTCAACTGTCACTGCATTCTTCAATTTGACCCTCATGAAATTATAGAGTCTGTCTTCCAGGATTATTTTACAAAATTTAATTTCTGTTTGGGAATTACTTTTAAGCCAACAACTCAAATATTTTAAATTTACTATTTTAAAGAAAATTTCTCAAATTTTTTCAGTTCTGCTGTTAGCTTTTCCTTCTCCATAGTGTTCCTAAGGAATGAAATGCCCTGAGCTTAAATCTAATTCTTCTTTTTTCATCTGCTTAAGAGAGTCCATGGTTGTACACCACATATCAGAAAAGGAAATGCAAGATGTCTTATAAACTGTTAGAGTTTGATTTATTCTTTTTAAAAATGTCAGCTATACATCTCCTCATAAATTGAATTTATATCCCTTCTCCTTCAATTTTCTAAATTAGCCAAGAAGTATCTTCAAATGATTTATTTAATATATTCTATTTTTATTTATGGGCTTCCCTGATGGCTCAGTTGTTAAATAATCCACCTGCAATGCAGGAGACCCAATTTTGATTCCTGGGTCAGGAATATCTGCTGGAGAAGGGATAGGCTACCCACTCCAGTATTCTTGGGCTTCCCTTGTGGCTCAGCTGGTAAAGAATCTGCCTGCAATGCGGGAGGCCTGGGCTTGATCCCTGTGTTGGGAAGATCCCCTGGAGAAGTGTAGGTCTATCCACTACAGTATTCTGAAGTGGAGAATCCCAAGGACTGTATAGTCCATGGGGTCACAAAGAGCTGGACAGGACTGAGCAACTCTTTTTATTTATAACCAGATTTCATTTATAAAATATTATTTTATTTATTTGTTTTACATTCTATTTAAAAATTAAAGAGATTCCCTAGGAGATGGAAATGGAGATACATGTTATCCAAGGGAGGCATACAAAGGTCTGAGCTAAAAGAGATTAGAGGCTGTTAGACAAACACCTTCATTTCACAGATAAGGAAGCTGCGCCTAAGGACTTTCAACACCGTATTTAATGTGAAGACCTGGTTGAGAAGCGGTGATGGAGAAATGGTGGCGAATAAAGATGCAGTGAAATGCTTGCTTTACAGTTCTTTTGCAAGGATGAATACAAAAATAAGCTTTCTACATCTTAAACTTTTAGAGTGATAGAGTTACTTCCTAAACTAAAGGTCTCAAAATGCACTTAATTATTCTACCTTTGGGAGAGGGTGGGGAAAAATATGATTAAAATTTCCCCATCTAAGATTGAAGGCAGGAAGAGAAGGGGATGACAGAGGACAAGATGGTTGGATGGCACCACTGACTCAAAGGACATGATTAAGCAAGTTCCAGGAGATGATGAAGGACAGGGAAGCCTGGTGTGCTGCAGTCCATGGGGACTCAAAGAGTAGGACACGACTGAGCCACTGAAGTGAATTGATACGTTTTACTGTGTTCTTTATTAACATCTCTGTTTAAATCTCTTACTACGTTAGTAACTGCAACCTTAAAATAGAAATAAGTAGTCAGTCAGTGAAGAAAATCAAACAGCTGGTTTTTCTCTGTGTAGTCTATAAAAATTGTTTTCCCGAGTTAGTTTTAACCAGAGATAGAGATGAGAGCATTACACTCCAGGAGGACAAAAATTTCTGCTGATTTAAGCCCAACAGTATTCAGTTATATCAAGAAAGCATGTGTATGCATGCTCAATTGTGTCCAACTCTTTGGGACCCCATGGTCTGTAGCCCACCAGGCTCCTCTGTCCATGGAATTTTCCAGGCAAGAATACTGGAGCAGCTTGCATTCCCTTCTCCAAGGGATCTTTCTGACCCATGGATCGAACCCACATCTTGTGCATCTTCTGCACTGGCAGACAGGTTCTGTACCAGCTAAGCCACCAGAGAAGCCCCCCTATTTTTGCCTCCTCTCTCTTCTTTGCAGTCATCCCTTGAATTCTTCAAGAATTGAATGAAATGTTTCCTTCTTGCCTAAGCTTGTATAAACTGCTGCTGTGATAATGATGCGGCATGCTAAGTAATGTAGAGGACTTGGCAAAACTTGTTTAAATAGGAAGTTGTTTTATTGGAACATAAAGTTGTTTTACTAGAAAGCTGTTTTTATCCAGCACAATAAACCATTTCTGTGTCGGCAACAGCCAGGTACCCAAAACGTTAAATTACTACAAACAGTAGACCTACCATCCCATGCCTTTGATATCTGGCCTTATATAAATATATTTGTTTATTTTCTTGATAGTAGAAATTATGACATGGAAAGACTTTCTTGAATCATATTCTTATTCTCTCTTTTCCTTTTTATTTATTGAATTTCTTTCTTAAAATAACCACGTTACCAGGTGGTTATCAGAACATTTTTGGTATCAGTACATTTTTATCAGAATTGTTTTTAATTCAAATTGTTCATGTTGCATATTAAGAACCTAAGATGCAAATAGGACTAGCATTAGACTTTACACTGCCCTGTTAGGTGTTTACTCAGCAGCTTCTCTGCCAGGAAGATGGAAATGGTACTGCTTCTGTTCTAATGTTGACAACCTCTAAGTGTCATTATTACTTTTTCCTAGAGTAACTATGGTTTTACCTTTCCTACAGCACCAAGGACAAATCAATAGCCTTCTCTAATGACAGCAGTTTGTAAACACTGAGTTGCTGTGCACTTGAAGGTCCACTATCCAAAGACTGCACTCTTATTATATCCTATCAACAGCCCAAGAATATCCATAATACTGATAATAACTTTAATGTATATCATCTATCTCCCTGAAATAATTCCCAAGAAATCCTTCCAAGATGGTTCGTGATTAGCACTATTATCATCTTTTCTTTGGACACCAAAAAACCCCACGTAGTGTTGGCCTCCATCCATCTCTGATAATCTTAAATAAGGTCATTTAATACCTGGCTGATGGCAGAGGTTGAAATATCCCTCCTGGCATCAGATTGCAACAAAAAACCATTATAAGTTATTAGGCATATGATTAACTGGAGAAAAGATATCAGATCTTAGGTAAATGATAGGGAGCCTTCAACTGCATAGCAACAAATTAAGGTTAGCAAGGCAGGGACCAAAAATGAGGAATATTGAGGTACAATGGCAGCCTCCCTTGGCTTGGAGCTGAGCCAGATGAAAAATCAACCCTCCAAGGATCATTTGTTACCTGTCGGGAGTGCACACAACCATCTCCTATTAACACCAAGAGGGGACATTTTTGAAGGTCAGCCAGCATGGCCGCTCTAAAAATCTTAGACTACAGAAGGGCTGCACATCAAGCATGGTTCTCCATGAGTTTGCAGTGTTTTCAGCTTTCTATTTTTGAACTTTTGTGAGAATCTGGTCATTTGAATGTTTTCAGCAAGGTATATGCCCTACATCAGACCGAAAATGGAAGATATTTACTTATTCTACACCTGGTAATGTGGTTATTTTAAGAAAGAAATTCAATAAATGAAAAGGAAAAGAGAGAATAAGAATATGATTCAAGAAACTCTTTCCATGTCATAATTTATACATAAAGATCCCCTGAAGAAGGAAATGGCAACCCACTCCAGTACTTTTGCCTGGAAAATCCCATGGACAGAGGAGTCTGGTAGGCTACAGTCCATGGGGTTGCAAAAGAGTTGGACACGACTAAGCAACTTTACTTTACTTTACTATACCAAACAAATGGACTAAGGCATGTTTTAAAATCTAAATCCCAACCGTTGCTCATAGACGGTCCAGAGACAGCTGTGCAAACCTCAGGCAATAAGTCCTGTGGGACTAGGACCAAGCCGAGATTCAACCCAGGAGGCACAATACTTTCCTTTCTGAGCACTGTTGGCTTTGCATCTGGGTGCCTACTGCTGCCCCCTGGTGGCCCAGAGATTCCCACACTAAACCCCTTTTCCTTCCTCCAAAAAAGAAATAACCAGACTTGAGACCCCAGGGCTCTGCTTTGTTCTTTCCAAAGTTACAAGATAAGATTTTTGAGTTTTAAAAGTAACTTTTATATGACATTCTTTTCAAGGCAAAACAGTAACAAAACAATAATAACTACAAATGTTTAAAGAATAGAATGTGATCATTTTCAGTAACAAAATCTTATATATTTATAGATTATATTCATATTTCACTTCATATGATTTTGGGAGTATGCATATATACATATGGGCATTCCCAGTGGCTCGGTTGTAATGACTCCACCTGCAATGCAGGAAATGCAGGTTCAATCCCTGGGTTGGGAAGAGTATTCTTGCCTGAAGAATCCCATGAACAGAGGAGCCTGGCGGGCTACAGTCCATGGCATCGAAAAGGGTTGGACACAATTTAGCGACTAAACACAACAATAAAATATATGTGGGTGTGTGTGTGGGTGTGTGTGTGTGTGCGCTGTGCTGTGCTTCCCACTGGGCTTCCCTGCTGGCTCAGTCAGTAAAGAATCCGCCCGCAATTCAGGAGACCAGGTTTGATCCCTGGGTTGGGAAGATTCCCTGCAGGAGGGCATGGCAACTCACTCCAGTATTCTTGCCTGGAGAATCCCCATGAACAGAGGAGCCTGGTGGGCTACAGCCCATGGGGTCACAAAGCATTGAACACAACTGAGCGACTAAGCACAGCACAGCACACAATATCATAATAGGAGTTGCCATTTGTTGAACACTTCTTAGGTGATAGGTGTCCCTTCTGCATCATTTAATCATGATTCCATAAGGTTATTTTACAGATGAAGATACCAGCTAAAGGACATGCTTCTGGATCTGGAACCCTACAAACAAGAATATATGAGGTATAGAAAATGAAAGAAGGAAGAAAATGGAAAGAAATAAGAGAAAAGCAGAATGAAGGATATTTTTCTCTACAAGATCTAGACAATCTTCTTAAATAGAAATTTTCTTTACCTACTTAAATTCCAGAGAGGTCAAGGTCCAAGGTTACACAAAAAGTGCAAAACCCAGAGTTTGAACTCAGATCTGTCTAAATGCAAGGTTTCTCAATTGTTACGACAGTGATTATAATGGAATTTGGCCAGAGGACTCAAAAACCTCCAAATCCTGTCCTTAATAAGCTACTTCTTCTCCCACGAGATCCCTCAGGGAATATTATACATAGACAAAAACAACTAGTAAAAGAGTTATTGAATGCAAACTGAAGTTTACTAGTTTTCTGAGAAAGGCTGGGTGATACAGAGAATCTTTTGTGTTTAGGCTGATGGTGACCTAGATTTAGACACAACAGACCACAGAATATCCTTCTAGGTCCCAAGGAAAAGGGAAATATAAGGTGCAGGAAGAGCAAAGAAGCAAGAGATGGCAAAGAAATAAGAGTTGCTGCCAAAGAAAGAGAAATCCTCTACAACACGGATGCAAGATGTAGACAACTTTTAAAACCGGAAGTTTCTTTGTCCACTTCTGCCCTTACTTTTTCCCTTCATTTGGCACCTCTGTCCTTGGGTCCTTATGATTCCTATCTGCTGTTTCTAAAACCTTGACTATACATCTGATTCAAATTTTAATCCTTACAATTCCTACCTGAGAGTCAATGCTTCAAAATAACCTAAATCCTTCCCCCTCTCTAATTAGAACCTAAGCTTCTGGTTTAACCTGTTGGCTTGGTTTGATGTCACAATCTTGAAAAAGATTGTGTAGGATGGTGATTAAGAGTAAGTCCTCTGAACTGAAGTCAAAGCTCTGTAACTTACTAGCCATTTAAACTTGGTCAAAGTCTAAAACTCTCTGGGCCCCAGGTTCAATATCTGGGGGATGATAATGACAGAATCAATCTCATTTGTTTGTTACAAGGATTAAATAAGTTCATATGTAAAATGGACTTAAAACAGTAGTTGGCACAAAGCAAACCTATGTAAGTATTTGATATAATTAAATTCTAAGGAGGTTAAACAAATATCTCAACAGTCCAAGAATTATCCAAATCTATGTTCAAAGAGAATACATAAATAACCCTAATTAATCATAAGTAGTAACAAATTATAGTTGCTGTGATAAATGAAGCGGAAAAAGTCAAGTCCTCTGTAGGGGAAATATTTCTTGTGTAAGTAATGGCAGAAGGGGGATATGGAAGCAGAAAATACTTTAAACAGGAGACACAGGAAATGCAGTTTCAGTCTTTGGGTCGGGAAGAGTCCCTGGAAGAGGACATGGCACTCCAGTATTCTTGCCTGGAGAATCCCATGGACAGAAGAGCCTGGCACTCTATATAGTTCATGGGATCATAAAGACTCAGACTCAACTGAGTATGCATGCACACACATACATACCTAACAGAAGCTCATCTCAGCACTCCAAGTACCATCAAAGCTAGCAAAAAATCTCAAGTTTGTGGTTAATTAGCACGAAGAAAACTGAGATCGGATACTAAATAGCAACATAAACTAAAAAGTCAAATCTAAATAAAACCACCAAAGTCTATCTTGATTTTGACTTGAATTATCCTGTTGTCTGTCTATATTGATCAAATTAGTAGGACCCGTGCTAAATTTCCACTTGGCTTAGTGCTCTGTAGATACGGCCCACGAGTCTGGAACCATAGCTTTGGTGTACCTAAAGTCATTTTTTGGCAAAAGTTGCCCTGGTCAGCAATGCTGGAGACAAGGCTAGGAAATCACAAGACCCCCCAAAAGATGAATCCAGACAGCTCACTGTCATCACTGCTGATTCAAGTCCTGGAAACTGGAACTGTGATTGGATCAGGACTCAAAAGAATTCCAAAGTTCCATTGATCATTTCAAGGACACTCAGAAGACCCTTTGGAAAATTCATCTTCTGGAACTTTTATAAGTTTAGCTACCAAATTTTCTGTCTCTTGAGAAACAGGTGGGACTGCTTATAAAATCTGCTTTAAGAGTATGATTCCACAAGCTTTCTGTGGAAACAGATCAAGACCAGTCAAATGAGAACAAGCAAAGCTACTTGTTCAGAGCTTGCTATAGCAAGAGAGTCAGCCACTGTCACTTGGGTTTTGGTAGAAACTTAAAGGCAGACAGAGTTGGAAATTTATACTGGAAAAAAAAGGGAAGGGCTTTGGGTATGTTGTGTTTGTAATTCTGCTGGCTTCAGTAAACCATAGGTGGGCTACCTAGAAATGGGTTATCCCTCTGCAACTGGCTGGTGGTGGTTTAGTCACTAAGTCATGTCCGACTCTTGCAACCCCATGGAGTGTAGCTAGCCAGGCTCCTCTGCCCATGGGATTCTCCAGGCAAGAATACTGGAGTGGGTTGCCATTTCCTTCTCCAAATGCAATTGGCTAGGAGAGCCTATTTGGCTTTCTCTGCTTGGTTCTAAGTTAAAAGTGGGGGCAAAAATCAGAGACGTTGTCAGTTATGAATTGAGTACTTGTCATGGATTTTTATAGAAGTCTGACTTCCTACAAGTCTGACTGATAGCAGGTTGGTTTCCTAGGCTGTTTATTGTAGATAAGGAGCATAGCCTGGGAAGTTTGCTGCAGGTTGTGGGTCATTTTATGTATGATCTGGCCATCATGCTCTTTGTGCTCTTATCTCTCACTTCAAACACATCTCCCCCAAAGATATATAAGTGTATATATATATATATATATATACACTTGTATATATATATATATATATATATATATATATATATAGCAACAAAGTAAAGGAAGGTAAGGGAACGTGTAATACAACAAAATTTAGTGAAAGTTCCATGTCTAAAATTTTACTTGCTTGCCATTTTAACATTTTTATTAGAGAATAGGGAAGGTGCATGGGAAAAAATCTGTTTCCCAGAATCTCAAGTGATGTGAAGAAATTTCAGTGATGCTCATATCAGTTTTATTACAGCTAAACTGCAGCAACAAAGAGGCCCAAAAATAAAATAGCTCAAATAAAATAAAATATTTCATAACAATCCAGATATGTGTAGGTGATCCAAGATACAGTATCACCATCATCATCATCTTTATCACCATCATCTGTCTTTCTGTTGCTCTACCTATGATGGGAATTCTGCTTTCAAAACCACTCGTGACTCAGGTTCATTCATTTTCGTTGTCCATTTTACTTACCGGCCTTATACATTTTTGTAGGTTGTTTCCCTCACCCTCATTGTCACCGCTGGCTCACCACCCTATCTGTGTTCCAGTCTATAGACTCAAGGAAAGAGAAGTAGAGGGAAAGCAGTTTTCTTTTAAAATATGGTGTGGCTACAATGGAATACTACTCAGCCATTAAAAAGAATAAATTTTTGCCATTTGCAGTAATAATGGGTGGACTCAGAGGGCATTATGCTAAGTGAAATAAGTCAGACAGAAAAATAAATATTGTGTGTATCACTTATACACAGAATCTAAAAAAATACAACAAACTAGTGAATGTAATATTAAAAAAAAAGAAACAGACTCACAGATATAGAGAACAAACTGTGGTTACGGGTAGGGCGGTGGCAAAACAGAGGTGGGGGAGTAGGAGATACAAACTACAGGGTTTATTTGGGAGATAGTCGAGGACAGATAAGCCTGATGTGCTGCAGTCCAGGGGTCACAAAGAGTCAAGCCTGGTGTGTTGCAGTCCGGGGGTCACAAAGAGTCAGACCCGACTTAGTGTTGGCACAACAATAGCATAAGGGTCATAAATCAAATCTAAATTCCAGTCCCAGGTCTGCCATGAATTTTACTTTTAACCTTCAGTAAGTTACCTAATCTCTTGGACTATTACTTTTCTCAAAGTTAAAGCAAGAGAATTGAAGTAGATCATTTAATGTTTTTCTCCCAAAGGTACATCAGATACATTTTTAACACGCCTTAAAGAGTTAAGGCATCCTTTTCACTGCTCTGGGCCAAGTCTGCTCCTATCAGCTTCCCTTACGTCACTTCTGCCCTGGCAAACCTATTTTAGCTCCTGATCACCTGTAAACTCACCTTTGCTTCCTAGTCTTCATGCAATAGGAATCACTCTGGCCCCTCTCCCTCCTCACTCAGTTGCAACCCATATTATCTGTCTAACCACATGGACTTTTCACTTGAGGCTGTTTGAAGTGAAGTGAAATCGCTCAGTCATGTCTGACTCTTTGTGACCCCAAGGACAGCAGCCTGCACCAGGCTCCTCTGTCCATAGGATTTTCTAGGCAAGAGTACTAGAGTGGGTTGACATTGTTTAGGGTCCTTAAAAAGGCAGAAGATAAACACTAATGGACCCTTACAAAATAAAGTAATGCAATTATGGAATAAGTAAAAACTCAGAGATAGACATTCCAAAATTTGGACCTTACCACCAGGTTCTGCTTTAATTAATGTTGACCAAATACAATCCAGTAACTTCAACAACTTAACCTCTCCAAGTCTCAGTTACCCCTTTATATGGTGGCTCAGACGGTTAAGCGTCTGTCTACAATGTGGGAGACCCAGGTTCAATCCCTGGGTCAGGAAGATCCTCTGGAGAAGGAAATGGCAATCCACTCCAGCACTATTGCCTGGAAAATCCCATGGACAGAGGAGCCTTGTAGGCTACAGGTAGTCCATGGGGTCGCAAAGAGTTGGACACAACTGAGCGACTTCACTTCACTTGACTTCACTTCAAAGTCATTTCCAGAATAAAAGGAAATCATAGCTGACAAAGCACTTTAAAATATTATAAAATGTGAACTAAAATGTCATTAACACATTCTGGAGGAAATGAAATAGAATCCAGATCTCTCTAAGTCATGCTTTGCAAGGAACTCTGGCAGCCATGAATTTCCCTAGGTGAATGAACCTGTCATAAGAAGAGTCTCTTGAGGGATGACCATGAGGTCAATTTTGAGACATGATATGGTAAAAAGTTTGAACTGTCCACATCATTTCTCATCCCCTAAAACTACTGCTCCTACAGGGTCATTTTTGGAAAGGTCAGGAAATGGAAATACATGCATCAGAAGAGACTGAAACAGAGGATCTTCTTTCCCATAAACTCTGCAAATGAGTACTCAAGGTCCCAGTGAGGAAAGACCTTTAAACTCTCCCCGTCTTCTACATCAGGATAATAACTGTGGGAAGGAGTGGAAATGCAAATCATATTTTAAGAAACAATGGGGGTCGTAGGAGCAAGGAGAGGAATCCTGTTATACTTTCCCAGAAACGCTTGACAGCTTTACTAGAAAAAAGCATGTTGCATAATAATAATTTAGATGCAGAGCCAGTTCTCAGAACATTAAAGAAGTAGAGTGTATTCTTACTCCCCCTTCATCCTCTATTATCTATGTTTCAATTTTGGAGCCTCAGTTGGCACAGAAGGACGCTGGGTTGCTTCTGGCTGCTTGAGGCAACAACTGTGATGTCTCATCAGCCCCAGCCCAGCTTCCCCAATTCACTCATTCCTTCTGCTATTACACCCAGCAAGACATGAAGCATAAAAAACAATAACAAAAAAACCCAAACCAAAAACAAAGTAGTGTTTGTCCCAGCTAGATTATTATGATCTGTTTGTGACTTTAAAAAAAGAAAGAAAGAAATGAAAGGAAGAATGGGGAATTCACAGGGGATATGTCAGGTGCCAAGTGGGAGATTTGGATTTAAGGAACAGTGGCAGCAGTCTATTGTCACAGAAGAAGAGCATGTGGGTAAGAATGAAAGCATGGCAGAAATTTGATCATAGATAGATGACCTAGTTGTATTATGATGTCACTTATTTCCTTGGGAAATAAGGGATACTGGAAGTTAATGGAGAAAGAAGCCATGAAGGCACCTCAGAGTTGGAAAACAGATTAGGGAACTTCAGGAAGATGGCTGGGTAATTCTAAGGCCTCCTTTGAGATATATGGTCATAAGTGCAAAGTGAGACCACGTCACAAAAGTTTGTCTCCAAATCTGCAGCCACATTCCAGGCTGATAAGGTATAGTACGGAGTGGGCAGATAACCGGTTTTGCCAGTCAAGTGAGATGGAAAGAAAGCATAGCAAGGGAGATGAGGATAATTATCATAAATGTGATAGACCACAGAGTGTAACCTGGGCAAGGAGAAAGTGAGAAGGAGGAAACACTACAGAGTAAAAGAGTGTTGGAGGCAGTGAATTGGGAGTCTGCATGGGATAATAAAATGCTCAGGTGGACCTGCTGGAGTGAGAGAGCTTAGAAGGAAAGCAGTAGTGAACAAAGAGAAGACTGCTTAACATTAAGGTTTCAGGGGTGCTGCCATTACTGATGAGGATAATGATGTCCAGAATAGTATTTTACAAACTTTTTGGACCACAATCCTCATAAAGAAAGGAATTTGACATAGATATTTAGTATTCATATATAAATTTTTACAAAGCAATGCTGATTTTTAAATGTACTCAATTTTCAATTCTATTCCATTCCATTCAAAAATTCTAATTAATAAATTATTTTTCAGTGTCACTGAAGCATCATAAGCTGCAGTCTGAAAAATACTGGTCTAGGATAAGTTCCATAGGGGTAACTAAGGTGGGATAGAACTGAACTACAGAGGTAAGGAAATCGTGGACCTCAGGGGCCAGAGTATTGAACTAATCATTTTCATTGCTGTTGCAGTCATCAAGAATAGTGATAGAAGTAGCAGTAAAAAAGACAAAAATTAGCCAGATGTAAACACTTTATTTTAATTTTTTCAATAAAAGCAAAATCATAAAATGTTTTGTTGGTGTTTAGTCACTCATTCGTGTCCACTCTCCCATGACCCCATAGACTGTAGCCTGCCAGGCTCCTCCATCCATAGGATTTCCCAGACAAGAATACTGGAATGGGTTGTCATTTCCTTCTCCAGGAGATCTTCCTGACCCAGGGACTGAATCTGTGTCTCCTGCATTGGCAGGCAGATTCTTTACCACTGAGCTACCAGGGAAGCCCACAATAAATGAGGAAATGAATAAGCAAGTGAATGGATAATACATTACCCTTTACAAATTTCAAATCCCTCTCATAAGTTGACATAAGCAAATAGGTTAATTAATTAATTTGATGTCTATTCATTTAACAAGTATTTGACAGCCTTCTGTGAGCCAAGAACTGTGCTAGTCTCTCAGTCAGTTCAGTCACTCAGTCCTGTCCAACTCTTCACAATCCCATGGACTGCAGCATGCCAGGCTTCCCTGTCCATCACCAACTCCCAGAGCTTGCTTACACTCATGTAAATCGAGTCAGTGATGCTATCCAACCATCTCATCCTCTGTCATCCCATTGTCCTCCTACTTTCAATCTTTCCCAGCATCAGGGTCGTTTCCAAGGAGTCAGTTCTTCACATGAGGTGGCCAAAGTATTGGAGTTTCAGCTTCAGCATCAGTCCTTCCAATGAATATTCAGGATTGATTTCCTTTAGGATTGAATGGTTTGATCTCCTTGCTGTCCAAGGGACTCTTGAGAGTCTTCTCCAGCACCACAGTTCAAAGGCATCAATTCTTCAGCACTCAGCCTTTTTATTGCCCAGCTCTCACATCTGTACATGACTACTGGAAAAACCATACTTTGACAAGACAGAACTTTGTTGGCAAAGTAATGTCTCTGCTTTTTAATATGCTGTCTAGGTTGGTCATAGCTTTTCTTCCGAGGAGCAAGTGTCTTTTAATTTCATGGCTGCAGTCAACATCTGCAGTGATTTTCGAGCCCAGAAAAATAAAGTATGTCAATGTTTCCATTGTTTCCCCATCTATTTGCCATGAAATGATGGGACCAGATGCCATGATCTTAGTTTTCTGAATGTTGAATTTTAAGCCAACTTTTTCCCTCTCCTCATTCACTTTCATCAAGAGGCTCTTTAGTTCTTCTTCACCTTCTTCCATAAGGGTGGTATCATCTGTATATCTGAGGTTATTGATATTTCTCCCAGCAATCTTAGCTTGTGCTTCATCCAGCCTGGCATTTCTCATGATGTACTCTGCATATAAGTTAAATAAGCAGGGTGATAACACACAGCCTTGATGTACTTCTTTCCCAATTTGCAACCAGTCTGTTGTTCCATGTCCAGTTCTAACTGTTGCTTCCTGACCTGCATATAGGCTTCTCAGGGGACAGGTAAGATGGTCTGGTATTCCCATCTCTTGAAGAATTTTCCACAGTCTGTTGTGATCCACACAGTCAAAGACTTTGGCATAGTCAATAAAGCAAAGTAGATGTTTTTCTGGTACTCTTACTTTCTCAAAGATCCAACAAATGTTGGCAATTTGATCTCTGGTCCCTCTGCCTTTTCTAAATCCAGCTTGAACATCTGGAAGTTCACCATTCACATACTGTTGAAGCCTGGCTTGGAGAATATTGAGCATTATTTTGCTAGTGTGTGAGATGAGTACAATTGTGCGGTAATTTGAACACTCTTTGGCATTGACTTTCTTTGGGATTGGAATGAAAACTGACCTTTTCCAGTGCTAGTCTCTGGTGGTTATATTTTATGGGGAGGAAAATACTTGGTTTCTACCCTCATGTCGCTTATAATCTAGTATGGAATAAAGACACTGAATAAATACTGACATGAATAATTAAAGAGAGCTACAACTTACGATAAGAGCAATAGAGTGCTAGGGGAGAGAACATGGATCGGAAGAAGTGGGATCTGAGGAGTCCTCTTTGAAGTAACGATGTTTTAGCTGAATCTCAAAAGATGAGTAAGAGATGGCCATACGGTAGATTTTTTATCCTCTGTACCTTACCTTTTTTATCTTTGAAATAAGAATTAAAATAATAGAATCTCATTTGAAGAATGGAAATTTTACATCCATGTAGTTCAACTATTCTTCTGATTCTTAAATCCTTTCTAAAATATCTCTGTCCAAATAATATCATGGCAAACTTGCTTTTTTTCAAGGGCAGTCAAGTGAAAACATTTCTAAATTTTTTTCTAATTACTACTTTAGATATTCTTACTTATTAATTCATTCAATCCTCACAACTACCCTATAAGAAGTAATGCTCTCTCATTTATAGAGGATAAAACACATGGAGTTGACCTTGATACTATGGTGATAGTAACCAGCATATCTAGGGTTCGTCCTCTTGAGTTAATAGCGGCAAGATTTTTCTCTGATGCGCCAGTATATGCAAAGCAGCTGCCTACAGTAAAGGACAGTTACAAGGTCATGGGATAATATCTTTGAGTAACCATCTGGCCCTGATCCAGCATAAACTCACATCTGTGATCTCATTTACATCATGCTCTAGATCAATCTAGCCAAATGATAGATGTTTCATTCCTTATTGGCTTTATTCTTTCTAATCAATCAATCCTTATTGATTATAACTAGGCACTAAATCTTGGAATAAAGAGAGAGATTTATAATCCTGCTCCTCTTCAAACACTTACAAATTAATAAGGGGAACAGAAAATTAAACAGATCTTTCCAATCCAAGCACACTAAGAAGTGCAGGCAAAAGTTAGTAGAAGCTGCCACAGTAGCATAAAGAAGGAGCAAGCACATATTATTCTAACTCTAGGGGTAAAGAATCGTTCAGACACGCTGTCTTTTGATAAACATTTACATTTCAAGTCTCTTCCACACGCACACACACACACACAAAACTATTCTAAGAAACCCCCAAAGCAACATGCCTCTATTGAGAACTGCAGTATTTTGTTTTCTTACAAGCATTTAATTTACACAAAATTTTTTCTTTTTCAAAGAAGTCAATCATATTGAATATTTTTTCATTGAAGTATAGGTGATGCACTGTGTTGTGTTAATTTCAGGTGTACAGCAAAGCAATTCAGTTATACGTACATATTTTTCAGATTATTTTCCTTTATAGGTTATTATAAAATCTTGAATATAGTTCCCTGTGCTATACAGTAGGTCTTTGTTGGTAATCTATTTTATATAGTAACGGGTATATGTTAACCCCAAACTCCTGATTTACCCCTTCCTCTGCTTTTCCCCTCTGGTAACCATAAGTTTGCTTTCTATGTCTGTGGGTATATTTCTGTTCTGTATATAAGTTTATTTGCAGCATCTTGTTAGATTCCATATACAAGAAATAGCATATTATATTTGTCTTCTCTGGCTTACTTCACGTACTATGATAATCTCTAGACACATTTATGTTGCAGCAAACGACATTATTTCATTCCTTTTTATATTATATTCCACTGAATTATATTCCACTGTATGTATGTATGTATCACATCTTTATCCATTCCTCTGCTGATCAGTGTTTAGCTTGTTCATGCCCTGGCTATTGCATATAGTGCCACAGTGAACACTGGGGTACCTGTGCATGCATGCAAGCTCAGTCACATCCAACTATTTGCACCCTATAGACTGTAGCTTGCCAGGCTCCTCTGTCCATGGTATTCTCCAGGCAAGAGTACTGGAGTGGGTTGTCATGCCCTTCTCCAGGGGATCTTCCTGACCCAGGGACTGAACCCACCTCTCCTACATCTCATGCATTGGCAGGAGGGTTCTTTACCACTCATACCTCCTGAGTGCATGTATCTTATCAAATTATGGTCTTCTCTGGATATATGCCCCATGATTGGGATTGTACGATCATATGGTAGCTTATTTTTACTTTTTAAGGAACCTTCACACTGTTTATCATAATGGCTATACCAATTTACATTCCCACCAACAAAGCAGGAGGATTCCTTTCTCTCCACACCCTCTCCAGCATTTATTGTTTGTAGACTTTTTGGTGATGGCCATTCTAACTAGAGTGATGTGATACCTCATAATAATTTTATTTGCATTTCTCCAATAATTAGTGCAGTAGAGTATGTTTTAATGTGCATTTTGCCCATCTAGATGTCTTTTTGGAGAAATGTCTATTTAGATCTTCTGCCTATTTCTTGATTGGGTTGTCTGTTTCTTTGATATTTATCTGTATGAGCTATCTGTATATTTTGGAGATTAATTCCTATTGATGATCTCGTTTGCAAAATTTTCTCCCATTCTGTAGGCTGTCTTTTCATTTTATTTATAGTTTCCTTTGCTGTGCAAAAGCTTGTAAGTTTAATTAGATTCCATTTATTTTTGCTTTTATTACTCTAGGAGACAGATCCCAAACAACATCACTGCAATTTATGTCAAAGATTATTCTGCCTATATTTTCCATTTTGAGTTTATTTTTCTGAATGGTGTTAGAGAATGTTCTAATTTCATTTTTTTACATGTAGCTGTGCAGGTTTCCCAGCACCATTTATTGAAGAGACTATCTTTCCTCTACTGTGTACTCCTGCTTCCTCTGTCACAGATTGAACTGGATGATTCAGGCTCAATGCTTCAGACTATACTACAAAGCTGAAGTAATCAAAACAGTATGGTACTGGCAGAGTCCACTTTTAGCTGACTAATCTTGATGAAGTCCCTTCGCATCAGTGACCTTTACTTTCCCCAGCTATAAATGGGAATAAAGCTTACTTATGTTTTCAAAATGAAGCATAACTCGTATACCATGCAGTCGGTGTGTGACTAGTTCTCCTATTGACTTGATATGTAGTTGTACTAGGAAAGCCAGTGGGTTAAAGCCTCTAAAGAGAATATTAGACTTTACTTTTGAAAACTCGTGGCCCTGAGCTATACTTTGAGAAGGATCTTAATTGAATAAAGAAGTGTTCCTATAGATGTGCCTTGGGGCTACCTTTCAAGAACATGACACTTAAATTTGGTAATTTACAGCCTCTAATCTGTGTTGTGATGATCTCCACAGAATGGAGCCTAAGCTACCGTCTGCACAGCTAGCAGTCACAGTCCTTCCACCACTGATTAATCAGAAGTGGCATCCATACTGTCATTCAATTCAGTTCAGTGCAGTCACTCAGTCGTGTCCGACTCTTTGTGAGCCCATGAACCACAGCATGCCAGTCCTCCCTGTCCATCACCAATTTCCAGAGTCCACCCAAACCCGTGTCCATAGAGTCAGTGATGCCATCCAAGCATTTCATCCTCTGTTATCCCCTTCTCCTCCTGCCCCCAATCCCTCCCAGAATCAGGGTCTTTTCTAATGAGTCAACTCTTCACATCAGGTGGTCAAAGTATTGGAGTTTCAGCTTCAGCATCAGTCCTTCCAATGAACACCCAGGACTGATCTCCTTTAAGATGGACTGGTTGGATCTCCTTGCAATCCAGTACTGTCATGGCACCAGAGTTAAAAGACTACTCCTTAGATTTCCTTGGGTCCCGCTGAGACTGAAGGCCAATTACAGTCTGGCGTTACAAATCGCCTTTGTGCCACAGTGGTCTCTGGAATCTCATGTCTAATAACAGTATCTTGTTCATATTCTTAAGCTAAATGCTTGTCTTCAGTTCTGTCTTTGTTGGGCCCTCTTAAGACATAAATAATGTGAAGACCTGTATTATATATTTAACTTTGGTGTATATGACTCAATCAAATATTATTAAAGGAACAGCTAGATTTGTAAAACCATTACACTGAGGGGTCAGTATATCCACTTTATATTAGAAATATAATATTTATATTAAAGAGTTTATAGACTAATTACTTTAAACTATAGACTAATTAATTTTAATTTAATATTTATATTAAAGACTTTATAGACTAATCAGGCTTCCCTGGTGGCTCAGTTGGTAAAGAATTCACCTGCAATGCAGGAGACCTGGGTTCAATCCCTGGGTTGGAAAGAGCCCCTGGAGAAGGAAATGGCAACCCACTCCAGTATTTTTGCCTGGGAAATCCTATGGATGGAGGAGCCTGGCAGGCTACAGTTCATGGGGTCTCAAGTCAGACAGGACTTAGCAACTAAACCACCATCACTAGCACAAAAACAGAAACACAGATCAATGGAACAGGATAGAAAGCCAAGAAATAAATCCACAAACCTATGGTCAATTAATTTATGAATATATTTTTAAACTACTAAGCCAACTATCCCTCAATGTCTTTCACACAAAATTCTGCTAAGCTGCTTTGGCAGAAGAATCTCATCTACTTGTTACTAACTACAACTTCTGAAGAATCAGTGGGCTTAGAGGATGTCATAGAAACAACAGAATAAATAGCATTACTGAGCATTTAGACCAATGCTTCATCACTTCTTAGAGCACATTTAAAATATTCTAAAATCCTGCCTCATGACAGACTAAATTAAATCAGAGTGGTGGGGTGAGGGTAGCACTCAGGAAGAGGGCACTGGATTTTTTAAACATACTAACTTTTTTCAGTTTATAGTGAGGGTTGAAAACCACCAAAAGAAATATAAGGCTGTTTCTCTTTAATTGATCATTGGAATTTTCCCAATGGTACTTGGACTTCACTGAATTGATTCATCTTGGTGGAGGCTACACATTTCTATTCACCAGCACTCATTAATAAACTGCTGCAATCACCTTCTATCTGATCTCTTTATGATAATTCTCTCTATGTACACTTGGTCATGCATCTATTCATTCAATACAGTAGTCAACAGCACCAACTACCCACTCCATGTTCAAGGCAGTGCTAAAAACATACAAGGATGAAGTCATGGTGACTGCTCTTGCGGACTCCCAATCTAACAGCAAGATTGCACTCTGATGGAGTATGGAAATGTATACAGGGAGGTATGGGACACAGGAAAGGTGTATTAACTGCTCCTAGGCTAGAAACCAAACATGACATCTCAAGCTTACCAAGGCAATGATGCTTCAGCTATGGACTATAAAAAGTAGACATGGATTGTCAACTGTCAGGTCCCTGAAAGGCCGTCAGAAAAACCTGAAGGTCAAACAAAACTAAACTTATTAGACTTAGTATATGGTAAGGGTTAATACCATCTGACCAAATTTTAGTGGTAACTCAGAAGAGTGAAAGGAGGAGAAGATAAAGGATTTTGAGACTTGGGCTAAGTGCCTTTAAGGAGGGTCTAGAAAGGGAATTGGATGGAAATGGGCAGAGTTTATGACATAATTGTGGATTGGTTTTGAAGCTAGTCTAGATGATGAAGCTGTCTGTCTTGGTAAGTAAATTAATTAGCTTGTTCATAGTCTTATTGTCCAGGGACATGTATTTTGTGGAGCAAGTAGCCAAGTAATTTTTGCTGGTTCTTAGTATTATTTAATATAGAGACAAGAAAATATGTCTAGTCCCACTATTGCTTACTACAGGAATATGAAATGCTGGTTCCAGTACTCATTAAAGGAGATGAAGAAGGAGACAGAAGAGAACTGGGCATGAGTTCAGCATGTGCAAAGGCAAAGCAGTAAAAGCAGAGCATGCTCTAAAATTCTCTTTTGTTTTCTGAATCAAGTCCAGGTTTTTCAGTTTGGTGTTTAAGACCTTTTAGTATGTGAAACAACTTATACCTTAAGCATTATTTCCTATTCATCAAACTATAATGCAATCAAAAAGAATTAGTCACCATGTCTAATCTTCCATGCCTTTGTAGCACTATTTACACATTTTCACATAACAAGGATCTTATCTCAGCTCTAACATTTTACCAATCATGTGACTTTGAACTAATAATTTAAATATGTTGTGTTTATTTTCTTTACTGTAGAAAGGCAACAGTAAAAATAACTACCTCATAGACAGATACTAGTAAGATCATATGTAAACAAACAGGTACATATTGAGTACCATCTAGTGTCAACCACTGTTCTAGGGGGAAAGTCTGCCCGCACTTAAGGAACATAGATATTTTCAGATATTATGAAGAGAAATGTTGAATAATGTGATAGAGGGCAACTATGTTGACGAGGCAGTCCATTCCAATGTGGAGATTAACAAAGATCTCGATGTTCTTTGAGAAAAGGAGCCATAAAATTATGCACTTTTTGTGACAACTGCAACATTCTTCCCCATTATGGACACTGAAAACCAGTGAGCAAATAAATGAACAAATAAGATACTCATATCGATACTATAGAGAATGAACCTCGAGTAGTTTTATATAAAAGCTTTCATTAATATATAACTTTTAAAGTCCCCTTGATGGAAATTTTGAAAGGGTAAGTTAGAATCAGAATAAATTATTAACTTATAAATATAATTGTTAGTATAATCGGAGAAGGCAATGGCAACCCACTCCAGTACTCTTGCCTGGAAAATCCCATGGACGGAGGAGCGTGGTAGGCTGCTGTCTATGGGGTCGCACAGAGTTGAACACGACTGAAGGGACTTAGCAGCAGCAGCAGTTAGTATGATATAATTAATAGCCAGTAAAATTATACATTATATAATTGAATATGATTGCTAATAATAAAAATATACAGTTACAATTTTTTCATTAAAATTTAGATGCAGAAGTGATGGCTTGTGTCTGAGATGTCATTGCTAGGGCCTTTTAGAGGAGGGTAATCTTGCTGATAGAGAAATGAGATAAACTGTTCTCAAAATCAATTACAATTATACAATATTTAATATACTCCTCCCAAATTGATGCAACTTATACTCTTTCTCTCAGGCTTCTAGTAAGAATTAATAATCTTTTCTTCAAAGAGCAATAAGCTCACTACTTCAGTTGCTTTTTCTAGCCAAAGAGAAGAATAATAGAACAATCACATTTTCCCAAAAATAATTCATGAAAAAATG
Source organism: Ovis aries (assembly GCF_016772045.2). Taxonomy (NCBI): domain Eukaryota; kingdom Metazoa; phylum Chordata; class Mammalia; order Artiodactyla; family Bovidae; genus Ovis; species Ovis aries. Next base: position 46,379,461 of record NC_056054.1, on the reverse strand, counting down.
TGTCACTGTGTTTGCATGCAGAAGTAATAGAACTCAGCTTCAATTATCTGAATGCTAACAATTTTCCAATCATTGCAAAAAACATTAACTCTGCCAATTTTTTCTTCAACTCCATCCTTATACTGACTTTTAAAGATAAGATATATATGTATATAATTACTAAATAATAATTATGTACCAGGCACTACACTAAACACTTTATGTTCATTATCTCATTTCGTTCCCAAAATACCCATAAGGAGTAGGTATCATTTTATTCTGTAAAATGTATTCTGTAAATGATTCTGTAGGTATCATTTTATTCTTACATGTATTCTTACATGTAAGAAAACTGTAGCTCAATGAAATTACCACATATGCCTGCCTGAATATAAGATAACCCAGAATATCAGAATATAAGATAAACTTTTAATAACCAAATTAGAATATAAGCACAATAAAAATGAGAATAAGATCCTGATTAAATATATATATACCAACAAGAAAATAAACCTTAAAAGTAAAACATGATTTGGTTATTTGTCATATTTTATTAGTTACATATTTATTTTAAATCACATACCCTGCAAATCAATGCATTATATTTAAAATATTAATTTTATACCTTCAAATTTCACTAAACAAGCTTATTTAAATTCTTCACATGGCTCTTAACATCAAAATCTTATTGATCACTGTAACCACTTTTCTAACAAGTAGCAATTTTCCAGAAATAACCATTTGTATTAAAGTTTTCCAGAGAACAAACAGGAGATAGGTAAATAGATGATACCAAGATAGAAAGGCAGACAGATAGAGATTTTCTTGATATAAGGAACTGGCTCAAGTGATTATGAAGGCTGATAAATCCAAAATCTGCAGCATTGGTCTATGGTATGGGAGACCCATGGAGAGCAGATGTTCTAGTTTCAAGGCCATCAGGCAGGAAGTGGTGATGTTACAGATAAAGTCAGAGGGCAGTTGGCTGGAGAATTCTTTATTTCCTGGGGAAGGGTCAGACTTTTTGTTCTAGTCAGACTTTCAACTGATTGGATGAGGCCACCCACGTTATGAAGGATAATCTGCTTTACTCTACTGACTAAAATGTTAATGTAATACAGTGTTAAGTCTACCAATTTAAATTTCCACCCATTCCTCATTATGTCCATGTATTCTTCAGTCAAGGATTTATAGAAATACATGAACATAATGAAAATATACATCTGTATATTTGTATAAACAGATGTATGTACTGTTTTTAAATCCTCATCTAATAATTTTATTATCTTTGTCATTTGTTGATCTTTGATTTTTTTCTATTTGTCACAGGTCATATTTCCCTGCTTCTCTGCAGTTAATGATTATGTTAGTGGATGCTGCTGCTGCTGCTGCTGCTGCTAAGTCGCATCAGTCATGTCTGACTCTGTGCGGCCCCATAGACCGCAGCCCACCAGGCTCCCCCGTCCCTGGGATTCTCCAGGCAAGAACACTGGAGTGGGTTGCCATTTCCTTCTCCAATGCATGAAAGGGAAAAGTGAAAGTGAAGTCACTCAGTCGTGTCTGACTCTTAGCGACCCCATGGGCTGCAGCTTTCCAGCCTCCTCCGTCCATGGGATTTTCCAGGCAAGAGTAGACTTTGTGAATACTGTGTTTTTCAGTGAATGCAGTATACTCAGTTCAGTTCAGTCACTCAGTCATGTTCGACTCTTAGCGACCCCATGGACTGCAGCATGCCAGGCCTCCCTGTCCATCACCATCTCCCAGAATTTACTCAAACTCATGTCCTTTGAGTCGGTGATGTCATCCAACCATCTCATCCTCGGTTGTCCCCTTCTCCTCCCACCTTCAATCTTTCCCAGCATCAGGGTCTTTCGAGTGAGTCAGTTCTTCACATCAGGTGGCCAAAGCATTGGAGTTTCAGCTTCAGCATCAGTCCCTCCAATGAATATTCAGGACTTATTTCCTTTAGTACGGACTGGTTTGGTCTCCTTGCAGTCCAAGAGACTCTCTCAAGAGTCTTCTCCAACACCACAGTTCAAAAGCATCAATTCTTTGATGTTCAGCCTTCTTTATGGTCCAGCTCTCACATCCATACATGACTCCTGGAAAAATCATAGCTTTGACTATATAGACCTTTGTCAGCAAAGTAATGTGTCTGCTTTTTAATATGCTGTGTAGGTTTGTCATAGCTTTTCTTCCAAGGAGCAAGTGTCTTTTAATTTCAAGGCTTCAGTCACCATCTGCAGTGATTTTGGAGAAGATAGCTTTCTCCAAAACTTTCCCTCAAATTATCTACATCTTATTTATAATAAATTCATGTCCTAGCAAAGAAACCACATGCAATAATACTTATGAAAATCACCATTCAAATCAGATGCAATGTATACAATAATTTCCATCTTCAGAGTATATATAAATGTTTGATTAGATTTCATTTTTATATCCAGTGCAAACATGTATTTTTAATTTGGTGTTACACATCAAATTTCCAACATATTGGAAGATATCACTTAATAAGGGCTGCCAAACTAACTTGTCTCTTCTTAGTGTCAGAATACAGATCTTCCTGCCAACTCTAAGCACATATTTAACTTTCTTTTTAAGTGTGTAATTGATCAGCCTTTGTACTGTTCTATTGGAAAAGGAAATAGCAACCCACTCCAGTATTCTTGCCTAAACAATTTCATGGACAGAGGAGCCTGGCAGGCTACAGTCCGTAGAGTCACAAAAAGTCAGACATGACTGAGCAAGTATCCACACACTGTTCTATGAATTGCATGTCTGCTTCTATTAATTAATACAAAGCTTTACAAGCATATCACTGTTATTCACTGGGATGAATCAGAGGTTTCTTCATATACTTCTTCAAACAATCATTATTAATAAAATATACTAAAAATTAAAATTTTTAGCACTTACTTAAAATAAGTTAATTAATGAGATCAGTGAGACCGGTTTGATGGATTCAACAACCTTACATTGTATTTTATGGATGACAGTTGCCATCTTCTGTTAGTATCAGTGCCATTTTATTTTAGTTTTGTTTTGTCTGTAGTATATGAAGATATTGCTTTCATATATTTGTAAGTTTTATGTATTGGATTTCACAGACAATATTATTTTTATTAAATATATCAATATTTCCCTTATAAAAACTATTTTTGAAAACCACTATTTCAGATGAGCCAAAGCTTCAATGTTTAGGAAAACCTTAGACTGCTTTTCTCTGGATCTTCTTGTCTTTTTCTTGACCCTCTCTATGCAGTCTCTTCCCCCCGTTTCTACCTCCTATGACAGGCAGAAAGGCTTCTCTACATGTCATTTTCATAACCATCATTTCTAATAATAGCAGAGGCATAACAAAATTTAACTAACATTTCCTCTATTAGTAAATATTCACTTTGTTTTCAATATTTCTTCGTTACAATGAACAATATCTAAAGATGTTCAGGACTACACACTATTTCCTTTTTTAGATTGTTTTCTTATGACAGACACAAAGTAGTAGAGCATTGGATTAAAACTACTATTACCCATTTCTGAAAAGACTTTTAGCAAGACAGTTCAGTAGATAGTAAGAACCACATCAAATTAGAAAGCAAATGCCATCTTAAGTCATCTGCTCAAATCGAATTTGAGCAGAAGAACCTCTGCCTTTTAAGTCATAGATATTAACCTGTTAAACGTTTGTTTTTCATTCTTTGCTTCAGGGAACTTCCCTTACCACTCCCAAGGCTGGGGTTATGTTCCTTCCTGGGGGCCCCGAGGGGCCTCTTTGCTTTTCCCTGTCACAGCACTAACTGTTTCACAAATGCTCATTCATGTTTCCTATTCCCTAGACTACGTATGTGCCACCAGAGGATTTACCTTGTTCACTGATATATTTCACAGAACCTGAAACAGTGGCACACAGCAAGGGATGCTATAAATTTTGCTGAGTGAATTCCTTATTTTTATTAAGGAAGTGACTATATATCCTTTTCCATGACCTTAAAATTCACGATTTGGGGGTCTGAATTTTGTCCTACAAGGTACAGCAGTGCTTACCATACTTCATGGCGCACAGACATACCAAAAAGTAAGTTTTGAATGAATTATTTAACTAGTTCATTCACGTTTTAAAAGGACATGATATTCCAGAACAAACAAAATCTGAAAAGTGTACTGTTAGAGGATTTGGGGATTAAAAACAGATCTAGCAGTCAAGGCAAACATTTGCTTACTTGATGTGTCATTTGCATTTCAGACCTGAAGCTACCATTCTCTGTGTGAGATCTTAAGAAAGTCAACTGTTCTTCTTAGTTTCAGTTTCCTCATGTACAAAATTATGTGGTTAGATCAGATAATTAGTATGAGTTCTTCCAGCTCATTCTAAACTTTACTTTAGGAGGGTATTTATTGGGTTATAATTAAGATAATATGACACAAAGAACTCAATAACCCTGTGCTTTATTTTTCTGATTTGTTTTGTTTTACTGTAATTTCTTAGTTACATTTCTTTGCAACGATATAACTGCTTGTGAAAGCCTGATAAAGTTAGGTGATGGTCCACTGTTCAGTTCAGTTGCTCAGTCGTGTCCAGCTCTTTGCAGCCCCATGAATTGCAGCACACCAGGCCTCCCTGTCCATCACCAACTCCCAGAGTCCACCCAAACTCATGTCCCATGAATTGGTGATGCCATCTAACCATCCCATCCTCTGTCACCCCCTTCTCCTCTTGCCCTCAATCTTTCCCAGAATCAGGGTCTTTTTTAAATGAGTCAGTTCTTTGCATCAGGTGGCCAAAGTACTGGAGTTTCAGCTTTAGCATCAGTCCTTCCAATGAACACCCAGAACTCATCTCCTTTAGGATGGACTGGTTGGATCTCCTTGCAGTCCAAGGGACTCAAGAGTCTTCTCCAACACCACAGTTCAAAGCATCAATTCTTCGGCGCTCAGCTTTCTTCACAGTCCAACTCTCACATCCATACATGACCACAGGAAAAACCATAGCCTTGACTAGATGGACCTTTATTGGCAAAGTAATGTTTCTGCTTTTCAACATGCTATCTAGGTTGGTCATAACTTTTCTTCCAAGGAGTAAGCATCTTTTAATTTCATGGCTGCAGTCACCATCTGCAGTGATTTTGGAGCCCAAAAAAATAAAGTCTGACACTGTTTCCCCACATATTTCCCATGAAGTGATGGGACCAGATGCCATGATCTTTGTTTTCTGAATGTTGAGCTTTAAGCCAACTTTTTCACTCTTCTCTTTCACTTTTATCAAGAAGCTTTTTAGTTCCTCTTCACTTCTGCCATAAGGGTGGTGTCATCTGCATATCTGAGGTGATTGATATTTCTCTCGGCAATCTTGATTCCAGCTTATGCTTCTTCCAGCCCAGTGTTTCTCATAATGGACTCTGCATAGAAGTTAAATACCAGTCTGTTGTTCCATGTCCAGTTCTAACTGTTGCTTCCTGACCTGCATATAGGTTTCTCAAGAGGCAGGTCAGGTGATCTGGTGTTCCCATCTCTTTCAGAATTTTCCACAGTTTATTGTGATCCACACAGTCAAAGGCTTTGGCATAGTCAATAAAGCAGAAATAGATGTTTTCTGGAACTCTCTTGCTTTTTCCATGATCCAGCGGATTTTGGCAATTTGATCTCTGATTCCTCTGCCTTTTCTAAAACCAGCTTGAGCATCAGGGAGTTCACGGTTCGCGTATTGCTGAAGCTTGGCTTGGAGAATTTTGAGCATTCCTTTACTAGCGTGTGAGGTGAGTGCAATTGCGTGGCATTTTGAGCATTCTTTCACTTGAAATGAAAACTGACTCTCCACTGTTAAGACAGTAAAGGTGGTGTGCCCCTAATGGTCATCAGAGGTGTTATCTGGGGCCATGAATGTTTCTTTGTTTTGATGGGCAGGTTGTTATTGTGGTTGTTGCATAATCAACTAACATTAAAGCTTCGTGTAGCTCTTTCAAGATTCTGGCAGGCTTTTCAGAGACAAGACATACTTTACTGTATGCCAACTAACTTCAATTAAAAAATAAGGTAAGTTACTCTCCAAACTCATCTCCTTTTGAAAGGTTTAAGACTAGCTATCTTTACGACTCCGGGGGTTAAATCAAATTATCTGGAAATCTAATAGTTTTGCTCCTACATTTTAACTGCCATTTCAATTGGCACTAATCCTTCAGTAGACAAATAATTATATATTTGCACAACTGAATGTGCTAGTCTTGGGAAGGGTAAAGGAATGACCATATTCCTCCATCTGTCCCCTGGTTTCTCATAGAGATAAGGCGTGCAAATACATCACTTGGAGTGCAAGTCAGTGATTAGCAGTGCAAGAAAGAAGCCCAAAGCAAAGTCAAGAGTGGTTGCACAGGTGTATACACTAGAAGAACACTCCGTAGAGAACACATGGAAGAAAGGGAGACAAGGCACTGTGCCTAACACAGGTTAGAGGGCAGCACCTCTGAAAAAGGAAAGGGGTGGGGGGGAATCTAGCAAACTACACAAATACACATTTTTATTGTTATAATTTTATTACTATAAAATGTGTTTCCGGTTCAACAGCTTGCTGCTAAGTTGCTTCAGTCGTGTCCGACTCTGTGTGACCCCATAGACCGCAGCTCATCAGGCTCCCCCCATCCCTGGGATTCTCCAGGCAAGAACACTGGAGTGGGTTGCCATTTCCTTCTCCAATGCATGAAAGGGAAAAGTGAAAGTGAAGTCGCTTAGTCGTGTCTGACTCTTCATGACCCCATAGACTGCAGCCTACCAGGCTCCTCCATCCATGGGATTTTCCAGGCAAGAGTACTGGAGTGGGGTGCCATTGCCTTCTCTGAGACCTGTCCCAGGCCCCGCTGTACATGAGGAGCAGGGTTTGGCTTGGTGGCCCTCCCCTTACCTCATGCCCCACTGCCTTAAATAGGTCTGCAGTACCTAACATTTCTGTTCTTCAGACACTTCTGTGTTAAATATTAATAAAAGCTTACAAATCCACAGGGAAATCAAAGTAAAACAATTCTGGTTTAACAGAAATAATCTAGTAACAATAAAAATTCAATTAAATAAGCACACTAACTGTTCTGGCTGCTACCATAATAAAGGTACATAGGAACAGTTTTTTTGTCTTCACTGTACGAAAGCAATATATACATGTCTTAGGAGCCTGGTCGGGATCCAGCTTTTTATTTTCCTGATATGTTATTCTGCTGTTGCTGCTCCGCCAGGGCTTGCTGAAGGCGCATCTGCTTCCGGGAATAGTGCTGCCAGTGCAGAATTTGCTGCTCATCAATAAATTTCGCACACTGAGCATTCACCAGCTCCTTGCGGAAGTGTTCGTACTGGAGCAGGTCTAACGTGTTAACACTGAGGGTACTGTAGATACTTGGCATATTCTGGTTCTTTCCAGTAAAGCAAGTACTTAAGATAATTAACAAAAGCTTTATCTTTGAAGTAACCTCTTCGGGCAAGAAAGTTACGGTAATTTGGGTTGGCTAAACACTAAAAATTCCAACTCCAACTGAAACCGCAGTCGATTTCCAGCATCAACTGTCTCCATAGCGACGGCCGCCGGCCATCACCAGCAGATACTCTAAGTCCCCCGCAACCCCACACAGCCAGGATCGGAGAAACAGGGAAGGTGAGACTATGACTAACACACATATGATCAGATTATCTGCCATCTTCCTTTCCTCTCCTCTTTTACCTCCTCCTCCTCATGTTTTTTTCCTTGCCTCTCTGGTACCTTCAGATTTATGAAGCTCAGTCTTTTGATTCATTTATGACTCTTTGACATTTTGTGCTCAGATTAAGACTTTGTTCAGTATGTATTGTCATATTTTCTTATATGTAATTGTTTTCTCATTCTGGAAAATTTTTAAATATTTTAAATTGTTTTTAAGTAATTTAATGATATTTCTAATCAGAAATTGCTTTAATAAAAGGAAAATTGTTTAAACTTCCTCATATTTCAAATGCATCAGTTCAATTCAGTTCAGTCACTCAGTCCTGTCTGACTCTTTGTGACCCCATGAACCACAGCACACCAGGCCTCCCTGTCCATCACCAACTCCCAGAGTCCACCCAAACTCATGTCCCATGAATTGGTGATGCCATCCAACCATCTCATCCTCTGTCACCCCTTCTCCTCTTGCCCTCAATCTTTCCCAGAATCAGGGTCCTTTTTAAACGAGTCAGTTCTTCGCATCAGGTGGCCAAAGTATTGGAGTTTCAGCTTCAACATCAGTCCTTCCAATGAACACCCAGAACTGATCTCCTTTAGGATGGACTGTTTGGATCTCCTTGCAGTCCAAGGGACTCTCAAGAGTCTTCTCCAACACCACAGTTCAAAAGCATCAATTCTTCGGGGCTCAGCTTTCTTTATAGTCCAACTCTCACATCCATACATGACCACTGGAAAAACCATAGCCTTGACTAGACTGACTTTTGTTGACAAAGTAATGTCTCTGTTCTTTAATATGCTGTCTAAGTTGGTCATAACTTTCCTTCCAAGGAGCAAGTATCTTTTAATTTCATGGCGACAGTCACCATCTGCAGTGATTTTGGAGCCCACAAAAATAAAGTCAGCCACTGTTTCCCCATCCATTTGCCATGAAGTGATGGGACCTGATGCCATGATCTTAGTTTTCTGAATGTTGAGCTTTAAACCAACTTTTTTCACTCTCCTCTTTCACTTTCATCACGAGGCTCTTTAGTTCTTCTTCACTTTCTGCCATAAGGGTGGTTTCATCTGCATAATACATCTGAAATGCTTTACTTCCCCAAGTTAACTCCTCAGAGACACATTTAGCATCTCAAATCATCTCTAAGTCTGGTCTGAGATGTCATTAAGAAGAGCTCTCTGGGGAAGGCAGATGGCTTCATACTTAAAGTATATTCTTTTGGCAATGCTGGAAATTCAGATATGCTCCAGGTAAAATTACTCCCACAGGAAGTCCTAATTCCAATGTCAAATTCTCAGAATTTCTAAAGTGGAATAACTGCATCCAAATCTCCTCTCTACTGAGTCTTTATTATTGATTTCTTCAGCATACTGACTTCTTAATCAAAGCCTTTCTTCTGTCAAATAAATCTGTCTAGAAATTACTCAAATCTAAAGAAAACTACTCAGTATATATATTGGTCAGGATGAGCTAGTCTATGCTACAGCAACAGATAACCCTACAACCTCATTTCATAACACACTGAAAGTTTGTTTATAGCTTACATCAGGGTAGGCTGGTCAACTCTCCTCCAAAAGATAATTTGTGGACTTTCATTAGGTACTCTACTAGGAATATATGAACTCTGTAGTCCCCACGAGGAGAGAGAGAATAAATGGAATTAAAGGTCAGACACAAAAGTGACTTAAATCTTTTCTGCCCTCATTCCATAGCCTCAGCTTAACTGCAGGGGAGACTGAAAAATACAGCTCTCAAGTGGGTCCAGAAAGAGAAAATTATGTGGCACTGTCACTGCCACACACTATAATCATTGATCACATAAAGCAAACATGGAATTTCAGAACCACGAACTCTATAAGACATATAATTAAATTTTCCCTGACTCTGAATTCCCAGTGATTTTCCTGGAGCCTAGAAAGATAGAAGAAGCAATGTATTGATTCATGCAGATATACCTACCTACCTTTATTCATTCACCCATACATTCACTCAACAGTATTTCTTTTATACAAGCAAAACCATATCTGATTTTATAATCAATATATAACCAATCAATATAACCAATAATATTCATATATTGTATATAAATTGATATGCACTTAGTATAGAGCCATCTCAATCATTTTAATAATAATAGCTATTCACTGTACTTCCTATTAAAAGGCAAGTTGTCTCCAAAGAACACACTTAAATAAGTACATTTTTTAACACATTTGCAATCATATATACCCAATTCAGATTACTAAAGGCAAACAAAATTGTCAGGACCTAAAGCCAAAAATTAATGTTATACATATATGTGATCATTAATTAAACCAAGATGACTGATATGTATTTTCTAACTGGCTTTGTTCTGTCCTAATTGTTTAACTTTAGTTATCCTTTTGTATATGTATTTTATTATAAGAATTTATTGTATATTTAGCAGCTAGGGTACTGCTTTTAGCAACTGTCAGGTCTAGAAGTAAAAATAAAAGCAAAAGCTGTAAAGAAAAGGAGAATGATTGAGAAGGACAAAAAAAATTAGTTTCAAAAAATGAGAGAGGAAAATAAGTATAAAATAAAGTTTGTAAAAGAAAAAATACAGATGGACAAGCAGACATTCAGAGAGGAAGGTAGGAAGGAGCCTTTAGAAAATGGGATGATGTTTTCAAATTATGTTTCCAAGGCCAGACTATCACTGAAATCAAAACAAAACAAAACAAAAAAACACAAAATAGAAAACTACAGACCACTCTCATTTGGGAAATTACTCCCCACATCCTAAATGAAAAACTAGCAAATAAAAGAGGGTAATATATTGCAGAATGATATTCCATAAACCAGTGAAACTCATGCCACAAAAAATCGAATATCTAGATTTCTTGAATATCTTATTATCTCCAATACCTAGACGAGCACTTTACACGGAGTAAACCTGTACTAAACTGATGAATAAATGCATGAATAGTGAAACTCTTTGAATATAATTCATCATATTAATAGATTCAAGAAGAAAAATTATACAATCATCTCTACAGATGCCAAAGAAGCACTGATAAAACTCAGCATACATTCCTGAAATAAAAAAGGAACTCTTGATAAAATGAGATCCTGCCTTAACACTGTTATAGATAGGTAGATAGAGAAGCAACTAAAAACTCATAAGAAGCAATAACAAAATTCATTAAGGTGATCCTACCATATTACTACATAAATCAATGGTTTTGAAATATACAAATAATTATTTTAAAATATGATAGAAAAAATATCTAATTTATAATAGTAATAAAAAGATACTTAAGAACATCTTTAATAGATAATGTGAAAAGAAAGTGAAAATCACTCAGTTGTGTACAACTCTGCGACCCATGGACTATACAGTCCATGGAATTCTCCCGGAATACTGGAGTGAATAGTCTTTCCTTTCTCCAGGGGATCTTCCCAACCCAGCGATTGAACCCAGGTCTCCTGTATTACAGGTGGATTCTTTAACAGCTAAGCCACAAGGGAAACCCAAGAATACTGGAGAGTGGGTAGCCTACCCCTTCTCCAGCCAATCTTCCCAACCCAGGAATTGAAATGGGGTCTCCTGCATCGCAGGTAGATTCTTTAACCAGGTATACTTATACTTAGGTATAAGTAGATTGCCCTGGGAACACTGCTATATGAGCCTCATGAAGGTAGCCAGTGAGATATTATATATATGTGTGTATATATATGTATATATGTGTGTATTATATATGTCTACATATATAATATATGTATATTGCCCTGGGAACACTGCTATATGAGCCTCAGGAAGGTAGCCAGTGAGATTAATGTGTATATATATATATATATATATATTCAGCTTTGGAGTCAAACTCATAAGATCAAGAATTGGAGTTGCCTAGTTTTCTATATGAATGGCATAGTCTTGTTAGATATTAATTAACTGTATTAATATCATTCTGTAGTGAGGTTCAGTCTGTATGTCAAACTTCCACAGTGATGCATAGGAGACTATCACAGTAGTGTTAACTTGCCACAAAACATTTACCTAGAAATTCTAAGAAAGCCTTGATCCATTAACTATACAAGCTGGGAAATAAATTTCATAACACTGAGTCAGGTATCAAAGCATCATGGAATTTCAACAATAACTTTGTTACAAGAATATCAAACAAACCTTAGTCTGTGCATATACCATTACTTCATAATGAGGTCAATAAAAGTCATTTCTATGGAAATCTTGAAATGAGGAGGAGAATGAACCCCTCAGAAATTTTCAAAATCAAGACACCTCTCATAGCAGTACTCCTTCAGTCTTTACCACTGTTGCTATCTGGTCCAGGAGTTCTCTTTTCTATATTGTTTGCTGTTGTATTCTGAGGCTGCATAAAGTGCTTGGCATATAGTAGGCAAAAAAATCCCAAATCTTTGCCTACTGAAACTAGTTAGAATATGACGACAAAATTTTGCTTCCTCGAGGGCAAGTATCATAAATCCATGATTTTCCATTGCCAGAAGTTATGCTAGGCACTTTAGATTCATTCACTATTTACATTCACATATTATTCTCTAAACCACCCTGAAAAGTAATTATTATTATTTCCATCAGACAACTGAAAAAATCAGGCTTGAAGAAGTTGAGTAACTTGCCCAAGGGCTTTGTCACTGGAAGAACTGATGCTGAAGCTGAAACTCCAGTATTTTGGTTACTGGATGTGAACAGTTAACTCATTGGAAAAGTCCTTAATGCTGGGGAAAATTGAGGGCAGAAGGAGAAGAGGGCATCAGAGGATGAGATGGCTGGACGGCATCACCTATGCAATGGACATCAACTTGAGCAAACTCCAGAATGTGGTGAGGGACAGGGAGGCCTGGCATGCTGCAGTCCATGGGATTGCAAAAGAGTCAGACACGACTGGGCAACTGAACAACAATTTACCCAAACATACACAATTAAAGAGACAAAATTTGAATTTCTGCTCAAACCCCTAGGCTGCTTCTCCACTCAGGTGTGTATAGGACTAACAGCTATCCATAATCTCACAGCCAACATTTCCCACTTCAAGTATATATATTAAAGAGAACAGGCAAGGTGACACCCAAAAGCTCATAGATAAGCCAATTTATATAAAAGAAATCTTTTGAATATTTATCAGGCCATTTAGAAATGCTGACACTCCCATCCTAAGAATGCCTCTGGTATTCTCTTGCATCATTGCATTAATGATTAACTTTTACTTCTGAATTTCTACAGCAAGGAAATAAATAGGATGTCTCCAAAGCCCTAGCATGAACATCACTCCCTGAAATTTTGCCCTAGAGGGAGAGGTCCACAAGGGCAAACTGTCTTCCAAAGGTTTATATGCTAGTCAGTTCTTATTTTATGGTCCTTGTTATTTTCCTAAACTAGGTTATATAAGGAAAATTATAAAAATTGTTATCAAGTAACTCTAATATTCTGTTTTGCATTATTAAAGGTCAAAGGCTTAAATAGATACCTTCTGGCTTCTACATTTCATTTACTTCTTTAAAGAAGAAAGTCACAGAAAGAGGTTTCTGTGTCAACACCCAGAGAGAATGCCAGGGAGGACTACAGTCAAAAAGATACACTCTCAGGTCTTACAGAAAGACAGTTTTCAGTGGTTAGATACATTCTTCCACTAAGTTGTAATTTCACTCGTGTACTGTCTTCAAGTGTGTGGAAGAGTAGACACAGACAACGGGTAAATGAGAATCTGAGGGGGCTGGTGCTTAACAAAGTTTTCTGTCGTTAGACTTAGTCTCTAATAGCAATTAATCTTTTGCAAAAGACCATTTCAATGCCTTCAATTCTTTTTCAGTGACAATATATTTGCACACACAGGTCTTTTAGTGTACCTTTACTGACTGAGGTAAGGAGGTTTTAGAAAGAAAACACTTTTGTTTCATTGTATTTTAATAAAGGTTAATGCATATCTCAACTTTTTCCTGACTTTTATAATAGAAGTGAACTTAAGTAGGCAGTATAGTTAAATCATCCACTGCCTTCAAGGGATATAAACATCAATTTTCTGGCACCTCATATTTGCCAATGAAATCACATTAAATGGTAAAACATTAGCTCTTTTAGCTTTCACTTGCTTCCTCCAACGTAATGATAAAGTACTATATCACTTAGTCTGCTCCTTCTTGCTGCCAAATTCATTTCTGAGTCTCTGGCAGGACTAAAAGAATGTACCTGAGGTGATTACTAATAAGTTTTGATTATTAAAAATTAAACCTTCTTACATTCATTTTTCAGGACAACAGTTAAGAATCCCTGAGTTAAAGGCAACCCCTTGATCATCTTAACCTTGAACTGCTCATTCCGAAGACTGAAGAACTATCTCACAATCTGGGCATTTTAATAGTGATGTAAATTACTGACTCTAAAGAAATAGCCAACTTTTAACAAGGGGCAGCTGACTACATCCTGGAATAAATTAGGCTCAATGTTAATCAATAGGAGAGAACCAATATGATTCAGAATTCATTCTCTGCATCACATGTATCTTCAGCAAAGGTGGTTTTTATCATGGTAATTGGCATGGACTGGGTGAATAGATTTTAGGCTAGATGGACAAAAACTTTAACAGAAATAACCACAAATAGCAAAGCCGATCTCAACATAAATGTTAGATATTTAACCTTTTGTAATATCCTAGGAAAGGCAGGAGATTCCAAGATATTAATACGTATTCAAAGATGTTTACTTTCTTCTCCTCTATTCATAGCAAGAACTAGTAATCAGATTATATAGTAGAAATCATCAAACAAATTTTGGTTTCTGTTTTGACATTAATTGAGTGGCCTTGTGGGAAGTTACTTAAGCTCTCTTGCATAAGTCTATTTGGTTGTAATATTATTCTACTTTACTATATCTTCTACTTCCCCTTACAGTTATAAAACTTCAAAATTATGCAATAACTAATTATGAAGCATGAAATACAAGATCTTTGTTTCATTCACTGCTGGATTTGAGCACTTAGAATTGTGCCCAGCACTCAGTAAATTCCCCATAACTATTTCTTCAATAAGTATCAGCATACTTAAGTGTTTGTTGAATGAATGCATATATAAAGTACATATCATTTCAATTTCTTACTGGCTACTTTATTATTTACATACAGAGAATATGTTGTGAAAAATGTTTTTGAAAACTCCTGAAGTACAATAAGTTAAAGTTCATAGTATAAAAAAAAAAGAAGTTAAAAAATAAGGACAGTCTGTTTTCTAATTTTTTCATTCCACAAAATACCCAGAGATTAATAAATCAGTGGCCACATGTAATATAAACAGATCAAGATCAATTATATATAAGATCGTGTAAGACTATAAGACCAGACACCATAAAACTGATAGAGGAAAACACAAGTAAATCATATTTTGACATAAATCCAAAATGACATCTTTTTTTAATCTATCTCCTAAAGCAAAGCAAATAAAAGCAAAAATAAACAAATGGGACCTAATCAAAAACTTGTGCACAGCAAGGAAACCATCAACAAAATGAAAAGACAACCTACTGAATGGGAGAAAACATAAGCAAATGATATGATTTATAAAAGATTAATATACAACATATATAAACAGCTAATACAACTCAACATCAAAAAAAAAAAAGTCCAATTAAAAAATGGACAAAGAACTGAACAGATAATCTGCCATAGAGGAAATGCAGATGGCCTACAGCCACATGAAAAGATGCTCAATACTGCTAATCATCAGGGAAATGAAAATCAACACCACAATGAGGTGTCATCTCACACCTGTCGGGAAGGATGTCATCAAAAAAACACAAATGATAGATGTTGGCAAGGATACAGAGAAAAGGAAACTCCTGCACTCTGTTAATCAGAACATCAGTTGGCACAACCACTATAGAAAATATTATGGAGGCTCAGACGGTAAAGCATCTACCTACAATGTGGGAGACCTGGGTTTCATCCCTAGGTCGGGAAGATCCCCTGGAGAAAGAAATGGCAACCCACTCCAATACTGTTGCCTGGAAAATTCCATGGACGGAGGGACTTGGTAGACAACCGTCCATGGGGTCGCAAAGAGTCAGACATGACTAAGCAACCTCACTGTCACTTTCTCAAAAAGTTAAAAACAGAGCCACCATATGACCCACCAACTATCCTTCTCAGTATATAGCCAAAAGAAACCAAAAAACCAAAAGCATTAATTCAAAATGACATGCACTTCAATGTTCACAGCAGCATTATTTACAATTACCAAGACATGGAACCAACCTAAGTGTGCATCAACAGATAAACAGATAAAGAATATGTGGTATATATAGAAACACACACACACAACAGAATACTACTCGGCCATAAAAAAGAATGAAATTTTGTCATTTGCAACAACAATGGATGGAACTGAAGGGCATTCTGATTAGTGAAATAAGTCAGATAGAGAAAGAAAAACTGTATGATATCACTTATATGTGGAATATTAAAAATACAACAAACTAGTAAATATAACAAAAAAGAAGCAGATTCACAGATATAGAGAACTAACTTGCAGTTATCAGGTAGGAGGAGGAAAAAGGAGGAGTATTATTAGCATAGGGGAATAAAACTATTAGGGGAATAAAACTATTAGTAAAAACTATTAGGTATAAATAAGTTACAAGGATATATTTCACAACATGTGGGATATAGCCAATACTTTATAATAACTACAAATGGAATATGACCTTTAAAAGTTATGACTCAATACAATGGAGAAAAGGCAATCTCTTTAACAAGTGGTGTTGGGAAAACTGGTCAACCACCTGTTAAAAAATGAAACTAACCTCAAGAAACAAGAAAAAAGTCAAATAAATAACCTAACTCTACAACTAAAGCAACTAGAAAAGGAAGAGTTGGAGAACCCCAGAGTTAGTAGAAGGAAAGAAATCTTAAAAATTAGGGCAGAAATAAATGCAAAAGAAACAAAAGAGACCATAGCAAAAATCAACAAAGCCAAAAGCTGGTTCTTTGAAAGGATAAATAAAATTGACAAACCATTAGCCAGACTCATCAAGAAGCAAAGAGAGAAAAATCAAATCAATAAAATTAGAAATGAAAATGGAGAGATCACAACAGACAACACAGAAATACAAAGGATCATAAGAGACTACTATCAGCAGTTGTATGCCAATAAAATGGACAACGTGGAAGAAATGGACAAATTCTTACAAAAGTACAATTTTCCAAAACTGAACCAGGAAGAAATCGAAAATCTTAACAGACCCATCACAAGCACGGAAATTGATACTGTAATCAGAAATCTTCCAGCAAACAAAAGCCCAGGTCCAGATGGCTTCACAGCTGAATTCTACCAAAAATTTCGAGAAGAGCTAACACCTATCCTACTCAAACTCTTCCAGAAAATTGCAGAGGAAGGTAAACTTCCAAACTCATTCTATGAGGCCACCATCACCCTAATACCAAAACCTGACAAAGATGTCACAAAAAAGAAAACTACAGGCCAATATCTCTGATGAACATAGATGCAAAAATCCTCAACAAAATTCTAGCAATCAGAATCCAACAACACATTAAAAAGATCATACACCATGACCAAGTGGGCTTTATCCCAGGGATGCAAGGATTCTTCAATATCCGCAAATCAATCAATGTAATTCACCACATTAACAAATTGAAAAATAAAAACCATATGATTATCTCAATAGATGCAGAGAAGGCCTTTGACAAAATTCAACATCCATTTATGATAAAAACTCTCCAGAAAGCAGGAATAGAAGGAACATATCTCAACATAATAAAAGCTATCTATGACAAACCCACAGCAAACATTATCCTCAATGGTGAAAAATTGAAAGCATTTCCCTAAAGTCAGGAACAAGACAAGGGTGTCCACTTTCACCGCTACTATTCAACATAGTTCTGGAAGTTTTGGCCACAGCAATCAGAGCAGAAAAAGAAATAAAAGGAATCCAAATTGGAAAAGAAGAAGTAAAACTCTCACTGTTTGCAGATGACATGATCCTCTACATGGAAAACCCTAAAGACTCCACCAGAAAATTACTAGAGCTCATCAATGAATATAGTAAAGTTGCAGGATATAAAATCAACACACAGAAATCCCTTGCATTCCTATACACGAATAATGAGAAAGTAGAAAAGAAATTAAGGAAACAATTCCATTCACCATTGCAACGAAAAGAATAAAATACTTAGGAATATATCTACCTAAAGAAACTAAAGACCTATATATAGAAAACTATAAAACACTGATGAAAGAAATCAAAGAGGACACTAATAGATGGAGAAATATACCATGTTCATGGATTGGAAGAATCAATATAGTGAAAATGAGTATACTACCCAAAGCAATTTACAAATTCAATGCAATCCCTATCAAGCTACCAGCCACATTTTTCACAGAACTAGAACAAATAATTTCAAGATTTGTATGGAAATACAAAAACCTCGAATAGCCAAAGCAATCTTGAGAAAGAAGAATGGAACTGGAGGAATCAACTTGCCTGACTTCAGGCTCTACTACAAAGCCACAGTCATCAAGACAGTATGGTACTGGCACAAAGACAGACATATAGATCAATGGAACAAAATAGAAAGCCCAGAGATAAATCCACACACATATGGACACCTTATCTTTGACAAAGGAGGCAAGAATATACAATGGAGTAAAGACAATCTCTTTAACAAGTGGTGCTGGGAAAACTGGTCAACCACTTGTAAAAGAATGAAACTAGATCACTTTCTAACACCGCACACAAAAATAAACTCAAAATGGATTAAAGATCTAAATGTAAGATCAGAAACTATAAAACTCCTAGAGGAGAACATAGGCAAAACACTCTCAGACATAAATCACAGCAGGATCCTCTATGATCCACCTCCCAGAATTCTGGAAATAAAAGCAAAAATAAACAAATGGGATCTAATTAAAATTAAAAGCTTCTGCACAACAAAGGAAACTATAAGCAAGGTGAAAAGACAGCCTTCTGAATGGGAGAAAATAATAGCAAATGAAGCAACTGACAAACAACTAATCTCAAAAATATACAAGCAACTTCTGCAGCTCAACTCCAGAAAAATAAACGACCCAATCAAAAATGGGCCAAAGAACTAAATCGACATTTCTCCAAAGAAGACATACGGATGGCTAACAAACACATGAAAAGATGCTCAACATCACTCATTATTAGAGAAATGCAAATCAAAACCACAATGAGGTACCACTTCACACCAGTCAGAATGGCTGTGATCCAAAAATCTGCAAGCAATAAATGCTGGAGAGGGTGTGGAGAAAAGGAACCCTCCTACACTGTTGGTGGGAATGCAAACTAGTACAGCCACTATGGAGAACAGTGTGGAGATTCCTTAAAAATTGCAAATAGAACTACCTTATGACCCAGCAATCCCACTTCTGGGCATACACACCGAGGAAACCAGAATTGAAAGAGACACATGTACCCCAATGTTCATCGCAGCACTGTTTATAATAGCCAGGACATGGAAACAACCTAGATGTCCATCAGCAGATGAATGGATAAGAAAGCTTTGGTACATATACACAATGGAGTATTACTCAGCAGTTAAAAAGAATTCATTTGAATCAGTTCTGATGAGATGGATGAAACTGGAGCCGATTATACAGAGTGAAGTAAGCCAGAAAGAAAAACACCAATACAGTATACTAACACATATATATGGAATTTAGGAAGATGGCAATGACGACCCTGTATGCAAGACAGGGAAAGAGACACAGATGTGTATAACGGACTTTTGGACTCAGAGGGAGAGGGAGAGGGTGGGATGATTTGGGAGAATGACATTCTAACATGTATACTATCATGTGAATTGAATCGCCAGTCTATGTCTGACGCAGGATGCAGCATGCTTGGGGCTGGTGCATGGGGATGACCCAGAAAGATGTTATGGGGAGGGAGGTGGGAGGGGGGTTCATGTTTGGGAATGCATGTAAGAATTAAAGATTTTAAAATTAAAAAAAAAAATAAAAAAAATAAAATAAAATAAAAGGATGTCAAAAAATAAAAAAAAAAATAAAAAAATAAAAAATGAAACTAGAACACTTTCTAACACCATACACAAAAATAAACTCAAAATAGATTGAAGATCTAAACTTAAGACCAGAAACTATAAAACTCCTAGAGGAAAACATAGGCAAAACACTTTCTGACGTAAATCACAGCAGGATCCTCTATGACCCACGTCCCAGAGTAATGGATATAAAAGAAAATATAAACAAATGGGACCTAATTAAACTTAAAAGCTTATACACAACAAAGGAAACTATAAACAAGGTGAAAAGGCAGCCTTCAGAACGGGAGAAAATAATAAGAAAACGAAGCAACTGACAAAGATTTAATCTCAAAAATATACAAGTAGCTCATGCAGCTCAATACCAGGGAAAAAAAACGACCCAATCAATAAATAGGCCAATGAACTAAACAGACATTTCTCCAAAGAAGATATACAGATGGCTAACAAGCACTTGAAAAGATACTCAACGTCACTCATTATCAGAGAAATGCAAATCAAAACCACAATGAGGTACCATTTCACGCCAGTCAGAATGGCTGCTATCCAAAAGTCTACAAACAAGAAATGCTGGAGCGGGTGTGGAGAAAAGGGAACCCTCTTACACTGTTGGTGGGAATGCAAACTAGTACACCCACTATGGAGAACAGTGTGGAGATTCCTTAAAAAACTGGAAATAGAACTGCCTTATGACCCAGCAATCCCACTGCTGGCCATACACACCGAGGAAACCAGAATTGAAAGAGACACGTGTACCCCAATGTTCATCACAGCACTGTTTACAATAGTTATGACATGGAAGCAACCTAGATGTCCATCAGCAGACGAATGATAAGAATGCTGTGGTACATATACACTTGGAGTATTACTCAGCCATTAAAAAGAATGTATTTGAATCAGTTCTAATGAGGTAGATAAAACTGGAACCTATTATACAGAGTAAAGTAAGTCAGAAAGAAAAACACCAATACAGTATATTAACACATATATATGGAAATTAGAAAGATGGTAATGGTAACCCTATATGTGAGATAGCAAAAGAGACACAGATATAAAGAACAGATTTTTGGACTCTGTGGGAGGTGAGGGTGGGATGATTTGAGAGAATAGTATTGAAACATGTATATTACCATATATGAAATAGAGCATTAGTCCAAGTTCAATGCAAGAATCAGAGCACTCAAAGCTGGTACACTGGGATGACCCTGAGGGATGGGATGGGGAGGGAGGTGGAAGGGAGGATCAGGATGGGGGATACATGTACATCCACGGCTGATTCATGTCAATTCAGTTCAGTTCAGTTCATTCACCCAGTCGTGTCCAACTCTTTGCAACTCCATGAACTGCAGCACGCCAGGCCTCCCTATCTATCACCAACTGCCAGAGTCTACCCAAACTCACGTCCATTGAGTAGGTGATGCCATCCAACCATCTCATTCTCTGTCACCCCCCTTCTTCTCCTGCCCTCAATCTTTCCCAGCATCAGGGTCTTTTCCAGTGAGTCAGCTCTTTGCATCAGGTGGCCAAAGTATTGAAGTTTCAGCTTCAACATCAGTCCTTCCAATGAACATCCAGGACTGATCTCCTTTAGGATGGACTGGTTGGATCTCCTTGCAGTCCAAGGGACTCTCAAGAGTCTTCTCCAATACCACAGTTCAAAAGCATCAATTCTTCTGCGCTCAGCTTTCTTTATAATCCAACTCTCACATCCACACATGACCACTGGAAAAACCATAGCCCTGACCAGACAGACAATGTATGGTGAAAACCACTATAATATTGTAAAGTAATTAGCCTCCAATTAAAATAAATAAATTTTTTAAGTTATGATTCACTATATTGTATACTTATAACATATAATAATATATAGCAACTATACTTCAATATTTTAAAAATCAATGAAAATTGGTGAGTGCTTGAGGAAAAGAAAAAAGTATACAAAGAATTTTTTAAAAAACCTTTGGTTTTTTGGACAAATATTTCCCGGACTTCTAAGTTACAAAGCATGAAATTCTAAAATTTTAAAACTAGATATTCAGACATCTAACTGCAAAGGAATCTGACCATGGGCATGTCTGTTTGACTTCTACTATTCATATGCCTAAATATGGTGACTGTAAGAGAAATACATCTTTTTCAAGCTGAATGAGTTAGTTTCTGGCTAAATGAGCTGATCTTTTGAGTTAAATCATTTGTATTTGTCTACCCGAAGACTGGAACATACCTTCTAAATATTGGTTTAAGTAAAATTAATGCCAATCTTTTGTTGCTAGCAATATATAATTATACATTCATTTTCTACATAGAGCCATTTTGTGTTTGTGATCATTAATTGCATTAATCACAGTACTAAATTCATTTGCTATATTTCACAATACAGAAATAAAAATTAGCTTAACAATCCTTTGAAGAACCTGTAATTTTTACTTCTAATTTGTCTTCTTTAATCTTATTTCCTTGCTTCCAAACAAGCTGAGGTCTATGGACTTTTCGAAGGGTTCTCCTTATGTGTCTCGCATCTCCTGTCTCTTCACTGTGGCAGCAACCCCTCTCTCTTCATTCCCTGCATCTTTTCACCTTCCTCACTCAGTTGCAGCTCACCGGCCTCTATGCTGTTCCTCAAGCATGCCAGGATGCTCCTGACTGATGGTTTTGCATTTACTGTTTGACTTTTGCTTTTTCCTGGAATGATCTTCTCACCAAATATCCACATGACTACCTCCCTTCCTGCCTTTAAACCTTCTTCAGTGGAAACTGCTCAATGGGACTTTGCTAAAAGCTATTTATTTTTGCAAACTGCTCCCCATATCTTACACTTACCCTGCTCTACTTTTTCAAAGCATCACATTCTAACAAACTAAATAATTTACTTTTTATTTTGTTTGTTGTTTATATTTTCTCTCTGCTCCTCTACAATGAAAGCTCCATGAGGGCAGGGAGCCTTGTCTTATTTCCTGATATATTTCAAAAGCCTAAAACAGTGCCTGACATATAAAGTGAAAGTGAAAGTCACTCAGGTATGTCTGACTCTTTGTGACCCAATGGACTATATAGTCCATGGAACTCTCCAGACCAGAATACTGTTCCCTTCTCCAGGGGATCTTCCCAACCCAGGGATCAAACTCAGGTTTCCCACGTTGCAAGCAGATTCTTTACCAGCTGAACAGACTCTCAACAAATATTAGCTACATGAAAAAGCATCTCATTAAAATAAATTCTTAGAGTGAAACTTCTTAGTCAAAGAGTAGGCAAATCTCAAAATTCAGATGCTTATTAGTAAATTAATAATTAAATTAAAATACTTCCTGCAAAGATTGCCTAAGCCAACAGAAATGTATGGTCTTAAAATAGAAGTGGTTTAACACTCTGCAGAGGACTCACTTCCTCTCAACTGTTACTCCTCTTATGAACACCAGCTACAATAATGTACAAAACTCCATCACTGAGGAGCAACAAACATCTTCCAGCTTTGATCTGCTAACCCAACAAAGGTGCTTAAAAATAAAAGGTAAGGACAGACCATCACTGATCTGGGGCTTCGCAGGTGGCACTAGCGGTAAAGAATCTGTCTGCCAATGGAGAAGATGCAAGAGACGTAGATTCAATCCCTGGGTGGGGAAGATCCCCTGGAATAAGAAAGGGGATTCTTGCCTGGAAAATTCCATGGACAGAGGAGCCTGGCAGGCTACAGTCTATGGGGCTGCAGAGTCGGACACAACTGAACATACACTGATATATATGCAATAGTTGTACCTCAGATGTTTTATTCAATGGACCTTCTAATATACGCAAAACCCAGAGAACACTGTCCTCACCTGCCCTTTCAGATTGTATTTATTGCTAGTTTAGACATACCTGGTTCCAAGCTGGGATCCTAAATCTTATCCTGGAGCCAGCCCTCTGCAAACCCATCTGCCTTGTCTGACATAGAGGCCTCTTCTTGTCTTTTTTCCTCCATTGTTCTGACAATAGAAACAGTGACAGACTTTATTTTCTTGTGCTCCAAATCACTGCAGACGGTGACTGCAGCCATGAAATTAAAAGATGCTTGCTTCTTGGAAGAAAAGTGATAACAAACCTAGACAGCATATTAAAAAGCAGAGACATTACTTTGCTAACAAAGCTATGTTTTTTCAAGGAGTCTTCTGTGGATGTGAGAGTTGGACCATAAGGAAAGCTGAGTGCTGAAGAATTGATGCTTTTGAACTGTGGTGTTAGAAAAGGCTCTTGAGAGTCCCTTGGACTGCAAGGAGATCCAACCAGTCAATCCTAAAGGAAATCAGTCCTGAATATTCATTGGAAGGACTGATGCTAAACCTGAAGCTCCAATATTCTGGCCACTTGATGCAAAGAGCTGACTTATTAGAAAAGATCCTGATGCTGGGAAAGATTGAAGCAGGAGGAGAAGGGAACTACAGAGGACGAGATGGTTAGATAACATCACCAACTCAATGGACATGAGTTTGAGCAAGCTCCAGGAATTGGTGATCCACAGGAAAGCCTGGCGTGCTGCAGTCCATGAGGTTGCAAAGAGTCAGACACAACTGAGCAACTGAACAACAACAATAACCATTCCTCTGACACTCAGGAGGTGGGCCTCTAAATTCAGAGCACCCATGATCTCTCTTTCTATAGAATCCACATTCTATAATCTATCATGCTAGCTGAACTGCCCTCAACAATTATACTCCATATTGAAACAACTATAAATAAATATAAATGGAAAAAATATATATATCTATGTAACACATAATTTATACATACCCCCAAACTGTATGTGTTCCTACTGTCCTTCCCAGTCACAGTAATTAATACATATCTCTACATCTCCTTCTCTCTGTTCTTCCTAAGCCTAATTCCCATTCGACATTCACTGCATATTTCAGAGAGTCCTTTCTCTACTTTAGCATCTCTCTCATTACTGAGAAAAGTCACACTTGCCCTAAATTGTTGTTTACTTGTTTTGACTCTTTGAATCAGTGAAGCAATGAAACTAAAACTCTACTCTCTTTCTCACATGCCAAGTGGTACCCCAGCTTTGCAAGCCTCCATATATCTTGTGTTACATCATGCAAGAGTGAGCTCAATGTGAGATGAACATTCATCTCACAAATATTCTAGTGACAGAGTCAGCATAACTGCCACATTAATCCAACCAGATACACAGATTCAAGTAACCATTAACTCCCTGATGTGCAACAATCCAGCACTGGCGTATTTTTTCTCAAAGCATATCCATACATTAGGTACCCTCCTTCACCATCCTACACTAACTCCATCACCGCAAATTCCATCCCAACCTCCCCTTTCTCCAAAAGAAAGCACAAACTAATACTGATTTAGTGGATCACTTCAGATTCCCTTGCTATTTTCACTTCTAAGTCTCCCTGAACGTAAGTTCACCTGCCCTTGTCTTATACTTATGGCATCTCTGTTTTCTGTTAATTCCTGATCATCTTTTTACAAAGGACCCACAGCCAGACATAAGGGTGATAGAGCTGGTTTTCCTTGTTCCCCTTTGACTTAACTTCTCTGGCTTCAGGCTGCACCCAGCTGCCTCAGGTAGCCCGCCATTCTAGAACCTCCACTCACCCCTCCCATTTTAGGTGATACTATTTCTATAAAAGCCTTAGGTCAAAGACCTCTGGCTACACCAGCACCACCATCAATCTGTGACCTGTAACTCTTCTATGTAAGATTAGAAACTTCAGACAAGGAAAACAGATCACAAATTACCAACAAGCCGGGGTCTATTTGGGCTAGATGGGATAAATCATATCAGAAACAGACCCTCCGACTTGATAATATTCAAATTTGGGTTTTTTTTTTTTCTTTATAGATATAGTCCAAGTCTCCCCACTCTCATCATTATATCTGAAAACTGAGATTTTGAATGCCAATAAATTATCTTTTCAAACTTTTCTCCTGGCTAACAATATGTGCTGCAGTGATTAGAATTTGATATCATCTACTTACCATAGGCTTGCAGTCACTGGGTCCTGGTTGCACAGTTACTTGGTTTGCACAGCTCACTGGCTGTGAGAACTTCTGCAAGTTACCTAAGTGTTCTTAGACTTTCTTTCCTAGTGTAAAATGGAAATAATAACTGTAGCCTTTGGGTATCTGGTCACAGTTTAATAACAGAACTACATATAAATGTGTAGGCAGAGTTTAGAGAATGCAATAAGGAAAAATGCAGTGCCCAGGGTTACTAATGGCAGGAGTATTATTCCTGGGCCCAAGAGGCAAAAGACAGAGCAGCTACCAGAACCAGAGAGCTGAGGGAGATCTTGGTTAGAGGAAAGTAGCCAACCCAGTATGACAGAGCAGGCAGAGAGCTGGGCAGACAATACACTGACACCACTCTCCTTCCTTTTCCCAGATGCTACTGGCATCTTCCATTGGCTGAACTCAACTGGAAGCCAGAGGGTAAAGGAATCCAGTAGAAACTTCCATGAGTCAGCCTCTGGAACACTGGAGTAGGAAGTAAAGGGTGATGCATGGATCTGGAGGGGAAGCAGAAGAGATCCATCCCAGGACATATTTTCTCCTTGTCATCCATTCTGACCATTTATCTGGGTGAAAAAAAAAAAAAAAAAACCATGTCCCTAATATAGATGACAAACCATTAGCTATTATATTATTGCCGAATGAGGCCAGACTCTCACCCAAAGTATAAAACATTAGCACTCTAAATGGAAGAGTACAGAGGGAGGCAGGAAAAGAAAAAACTAATTAATGTGAAATTTAGGTGCTATGGTCACTGCCTTTAAAAATAGCCATGAAGCTGTTAATCACCACTTCCTTTCCCACCACCAGTTTTGTTTAATTTACCTTCTGCAACACCCAGGGATAGAAAGTGTGACTCAGACCTTCATTTATGAGTCCTAATTGGTCCAAAGCTATTGAGTTGTCACAGTTTTCCACTGACCATGACTACTGGGCAAAATGAGCACTAAAGGATGTCCAAGCAGACGCCCAGGTTACAGAAACAGCCCTCTTCGCCCTGATCATGGAGCAGCATCCCACTTCTTCCTTGGTATTTGGGCTCATTCACTCTGGCAGGTACAGTGACCTCTTTTTCTCCCTGTTGCTTTGATGCCAGAGTATCCAGGGAGCTGAACTTTCAGTTCAAGACTATGACTGGGTTCTCTGATGGAAGCACTTCTCCATTGGGCATTTCTCTCCTGGACTTCCAAATCCATCAAGCCCAAAAATACATACACGGGAAGAAAAAATAACTATAGCATGTCATTTGGTATAAATGTGAGAAAAGTGACTCTAGCCTCCCAAAGCTTTCATTCCAGAGCCCCATATTTTGACTAAGGAGACTAACATATGTGGGCTAATGGTTCAAGGTAAACACCACTATCTGTATATATACCTACAGCACTGAACCTTACAGGGTGTTGTATCAGAGCTGGTAATATGACTTCTCCTAGGTCATGAGAGTGAGAGGTAAAATCAAGAATTCTCTGGGCACAAACCCTTCCCTGCCCTTTCTCTGCTGTAAAGTATGCCCCAGTGGGGGAGGAAATGTTTTGTGGAACAATGTGGTCATGGAAACAGCACTCTGTGAGTCTGTAACTGGTGATGTAGGAAGAGGCACTGTGGGCAGGGGGACAAATCTGTCCCAGGATATGTGTCCACTCTGATGGGATCAAAACACTGCCTCTTCAATGCTGAAAGAGGACTGACATAGTCAATGTATCACCACATGACTGTAAGGTACACCTGGGGAATGATACCAAGGAAGAGATCAGCCGTGGTGAGGAGAAGACCATGTTTCTGAGCTCATGCAGAACTTCCAGTATGGCTATCATTGCCGTATTTGCACATAGATTCAACACAAGATGGAGGAAGAGGCAGATGGACAGCCATCTTGCTGTGCTGGTTACTGAGGGCTTCCTCCACTGCAGATGCCCTCAGGTGGCATGGAAGGGAGGTCCCTGTGCTCCGTGCCCACTGTGAGAGGAGCATCACACACCTTGCTCTCACACCGCCTTCCTAACAGACTCCAGCTCTGGCCCAGAACCATCTGCTCCATAACTAGAGGGGAGGAGGAATTCTTCTTCTAAGAGGCCACTGAGTCTTTCCGATTTTCCACTCATTTCAGAGCTCAACATTCAAGTACTTCATTTTCCCCTTATCTCATTCCTTTGACAAGAAGTGTGTGAATATCCAATCTTAGAATCTCACTTTAAGAAGAATGAATTCTAGGGCCACTCTCAATCCAATGACTTTATCAGTCAAGGCACAATCAAGCTGGGTAACTAAGGAGAATTAAAGAGATGCAGGGAGGGGCTTAAAGCAAGCAACAAGGAATGAATAAATACTAATATAACCAAAGGAGGTGGGATCCAGGAGGGAGAGGTATCAGGAAATGACAAGAATACTTAATTATATGCCAATCCCTTTATTTGTTTCACCTTATACAATCCTCACAACACAAAGCAGACATCATTATTGTTTTGTGAGTGGGAGCCTCAGAGAGTCAAGAGGAGAAGAAAATGGCACCCCACTCCAGCACTCTTGCCTGGAAAATCCCATGGACGGAGGAGCCTGGTAGGCTACAGTCCATGGGGTCACAAAGAGTCAGACACGACTGAGCAACTTCACTTTCACTTTCAGAGTGTCAAGAAGCTTGCCCAAAGTCCACAGCTACCCAGCAGGAAAGCCAGAACGTAAATCTAAGAATTTCTGACACCCCAGCCCCTGTCCTTTCCCCTGCCTCATGCCTCAGCAGAAGTACTAGAATCTCTTCCCTCCTGGTACAGACCCACTGCCTGCTTCTTTCCTTTCACTGTCTGGTTTCTTTACTGACCCTTTTCCCATTACTTAATTGGTTCAATCTAAACTGCCCAGTTGAATACTAACACCTCAATCCCTTCCTTTCTGCTAGTATTCTGCTTTGGCCTAGGCTTTAAAGAAGACCCAGAAAATAAGTCTCAGATGGAGGCTTTTTCTCATAAACATCTAAAAATCATATTAACATAATGTTTAACAACATCTGATAATTGTATAAAGACCACACACATACACACACATTTAGTTGGTCATTCACTGTATCAAAATGTCTTAAGGTTCTACTATTGTCATGTATGTTTTGTGTAAAGGAGGATAAATTAGTGAATAAATCCTTGCCCTCATGGGGTTTATATTCTATTAGGTGAGGGAGATGTTAGGGAGGAAGCAGACAATAAATAAAGTAAACACAAGCAAACACATGGTGTGTTAGATGGTGATAAGAAGGAAAGACAGTGGGTGGGGGAAGGAAGAGGGACAGCTGTGAGATGGTGGTGTTTCAACAAAGCCTGAAAGGGAAGAGGGAGTCTTCACGTATTTAGGTGGGAAGAGCATTTGGAGACAGCAAATGCAGAGGTCCTGAGCAGGGAACACACCAGACATTCATGAGAAATAGCAAGGAACCTAGTGTGGCTGGAGAAGAGTGATTCAGTGAGGGCCTTGTGAGATAGTCAAAGAGTCAATAAAGGCCAGACTGTGCAATGCCTTATAGCATTAGGAGTTTGGCCTTCACTCTGAGACAGGCAGGCAAAAAGGCTGAAACCACAAAGGAACATGATCTGACTTCCTTTTTAAGAGAATCACTCTGGCTGTTTATTAGAATGGATTGCAGAAGTACAAAGGCAGAAAGGGAAAGATCAGTTAAAAAGCCATTGAAAATACACACACACTCCAATCTACTGACAGGAATTTAATCATCTGTTCCTTTTCTCATTTAATAAGTATTTATTTGGGGATTCATTCTCTGCAAAGAAATATAAGTGATAATGATACAAACCTTCTAGTTCACTGCTACCCCTAACCAAGAAAAGGAGACTGCAATAAACTGAACATTTGCATCCTCCCAAATTCATATGTTGGAACTTAATCCCAGTATGCTAGTATTTGGATGGGGCCTTTGAGAGGTGACAGAGTCATAAGGACAAGAGCCCTCATGAATGGGACTACCGCCCTCATAAAAGAGGCTCCAGAGAGGTCCCCTGTATCTTCCACCATGTGAAGACACAGCAAAAAGAGCTCACCAGGAAGTAGCGTTCACCAGACACCAAATCTACCAAAGCCTTGATCTTGGATTTCACAGCCTTCAGAACTGTAAGAAATAAATGTGTTGTTTTATGAGTCGCCCAGTCTTTGGTATCTGTTCAGTTCAGTTCAGTTCAGTTCAGTCTCTCAGTCATGTCTGACTCTTTGCGACCCCATGAATCGCAGCACACCAGGCCTCCCTGTCCATCACCAACTCCCGGGGTTCACTCAAGCTCATGTCCATATAGTTGGAGATACCATCCAGCCATCTCATCCTCTGTTGTCCCCTTCTTCTCCTTCCCTGAATCCCTCCCAGCATCAGAGTCTTTTCCAATGAGTCAACTTTTCGCATGAGGTGGCCAAAGTATTGGAGTTACAGCTTCAGCATCAGTCCTTCCATTGAACACCCAGAACTGATCTCCTTTAGGATGGACTGGTTGGATCTACAGCAGCCCAAGGGACTCTCAAGAATCTTCTCCAACACCACAGTTCAAAAGCATCAATTCTTCGGACCTCAGCTTTCTTTACAGTCCAACTCTCACATCCATACATGACCACTGGAAAAACCATAGCTTTGAAGAGATGGAATTTGTTGGCAAAGTAATGTCTCTGCTTTTGAATATACTGTCTAGATTTGTCATAACTTTCCTTCCAAAGAGTAAGCATCTTTTTATTTCATGGCTGCATGAAATCATATTCTACAGTGATTTTGGAGCCCCAAAAAATAAAGTCTGACACTGTTCCCACTGTTTCTCTATTTCCCATGAAGTGATGGGACCAGATGCCATGATCTTCGTTTTCTAAATGTTGAGCTTTAAGCCAACTTTTTCACTCTCTGCTTTCACTTTTATCAAGAGGCTTTTTAGTTCCTCTTCACTTTCTGCCATAACGGTGGTGTCATCTGCATATCTGAGGTGATTGATATCTCTCCCGGCAATCTTGATTCCAGCTTGTGCTTCTTCCAGCCCAGTGTTTCTCATGATGGACTCTGCATAGAAGTTAAATAACCAAGGTGACAATATACAGCCTTGACGTACTCCTTTTCCTATTTGGAACCAGTCTGTTGTTCCATGTCCAGTTCTAACTGTTGCTTCCTGACCTGCATGTAGGTTTCTCAAGAGGCAGGTCAGGTGGTCTGGTATTCCCATCTCTCTCAGAATTTTCCACAGTTTATTGTAATCCACACAGTCAAAGGCTTTGGCATAGTCAATAAAGCAGAAATAGATGTTTTTCTGGAACTCTCTTGCTTTTTCGATAATCCAATGGATGTTGGCAATTTGATCTCTGGTTCCTCTGCCTTTTCTAAAACAGGCTTGAACATCTGGAAGTTCACGGTTCACATGTTGCTGAAGCCTGGCTTGGAGATTTTTGAGCATTACTTTACTAGCGTGTGAGATGAGTGCAACTGTGTGGTAGTTTGAGCATTCTTTGGCATTGCCTTTCTTTGGGATTGGAATGAAAACTGACCTTTTCCAGTCCTGTGGCCACTGCTGAGTTTTCCAAATGTGTTGACATATTGAGTGCAGCACTTTCACAGCATCATCTTTCAGGATTTGAAATAGCTCAACGAATTCCATCACCTCCACTAGCTTTGTTCATAGCGATGCTTTCTAAGGCCCACTTGACATCACATTCAGTTCAGTTCAATCGCTCAGTTGTGTCCGACTCTTTGCAACCCATGAATAGCAGCACGCCAAGCCTCCCTATCCATCACCAACTCCCGGAGTTCACTCAGACTCATGTCCATCGAGTCAGTGATGCCATCCAGCCATCTCATCCTCTGTCGTCCCCTTCTCCTCCTGCCCCCAATCCCTCCCAGCATCAGAGTCTTTTCCAATGAGTCAACTCTTTGCATGAGGTGGCCAAAGTACTGGAGTTTCAGCTTTAGCATCGTTACTTCCAAAGAAATCCCAGCGCTGAGCTCCTTCAGAATGGACTGGTTGGATTTCCTTGCAGTCCAAGGGACTCTCAAGAGTCTTCTCCAACACCACAGTTCAAAAACATCAATTCTTCAGCACTCAGCCTTCTTCACAGTCCATCTCTCACATCCATACATGGCCACTGGAAAAACCATCACCTTGACTAGACGGACATTTGTTGGCAAAGTAATGTCTCTGCTTTTGAATATGCTGTCTAGGTTGGTCATAACTTTCCTTCCAAGGAATAAGCGTCTTTTAATTTCGTGGCTGCAGTCACCATCTGCAGTGATTTTTGAGCCCCCCAAAATAAATTCTGACACTGTTTCCACTGTTTCCCCATCTATTTCCCATGAAGTGATGGGACCGGATGTCACATTAGGTTAGTCCAAAGGGTCTACTATTTACAACTATTATAAAGCACACATCTTGCCTACTAGGAAAACCTGACAAAGCCTTGAAAAAATTTTTGCCTCCTTAATGCTTATCAAAGTAAAGACACACAACAAAAGAGACCAGCTTTCTGGATTGTCACACAGTCAGTTACATTTGATATTGTTCTCAAAACTGCTGCATGTTTCTGAAGTAAAACTGTAGCATTCATAGAAATATGACTGCAGCCCTTAGAAAAGACACGGATAATATCAGCAATTATTTTTATTGAAAGAGGAGACTTCCGTGGAATTCAAGAAAGAACTGCAGTCATTGTTGCTATTATAAAATATACAAAAACATTATTCAACGTTTTTACATCTTAAGATTCCAGGAAAAGGAGTTTGTTTTTAAACACCACTAAGATGATCTGAAGGCTCAAAGCTCCACAGTAATCCTGATGCTGCCTAGGACTGAGGTTACACAATAAGAATTTCTAATTGGAAAGCAAGCAGAACAGAGAAGTGTGAAGCAGAGTCGCTGGGTTTTTTAGCTTTGGCACGTTTGTTGCCTTGAAGCACTGACTTTATAATCTGCATATATGTTCACTGCTCCTGGGATCTTAAGAAGCTGAAACAGATCATCATTTCTATTGTGGTGTCCTCTGGTTTGAGGTAAGAGGCTGTGGGAAGGGAAGAAATAAACAACATTCTGGGAAGAAGTATGATGCTGCAGGTTGAATACCATCTTTTCACACTGACGCCTTGTTAATGAAGTTTCCTTTCTCATCTCTCCTCAACTGGCTCGTGCTTATTTATCCCTCAAGACTCCTCTTGGGCACATCTGCAGCAGTTTTCAATGAACACTGAAAGTCCTTGAACCTCTCTAGAATCTTGTGAGTCTATCTTATCACTTACCATAAACTGTGTTTGTCTGTCCATTAGAGTATAAGCCCCTTGATGAAAGGCATCCTGGCTTACTCATCTTTGTCATCATAGAACCCAGTCTAGTATTTAAAAAATAATGTGTTCAATAAATGTTTTCAATAGGATTAACAACTTAAATCTAAGGGCTGACACCACAGAACTCTCAGAAGAAAACATAGGGGGGAAAAAAAAGAAAACATAGGAAAGAATCTTCTTGACACTGATCTTGGTAATGATGTTTATAGATGTGACACCAAAAAGCTCAAGCAACAAAAGCAAAAATCAACAAATGGAACTACATCAACTAAAGAGCTTCTGCACAGCAAAAGAAACAATCAATGGAATAAAAAGACAACCTACAGAATGCAGAAGGATATTTGCAAATCATATATTGGATAAAGGGTTACTATCAAAAAATATAAAGAAATCATACAAATCAATAATAAATTTAAAATCTAATTTTAAAATGGGCAGAGGAATTAAAGAAATACTTTCCCAAGGAAGATATTCAACAGATATGTGAAAAGATTTTCGACATCACTAGTCATCAGGAAAAGACAAATCCAAACCACAAAGAAATATTACCTCACATCCATTCAGTTCAGTTCAGTCAATCAGTCGTATCCGACTCTTTGCCACCCCAGGAATCACAGCACACCAAGGCTCCCTGTCCATCACCAACTACCATAGTTCACCCAAACTCATGTCCATCGAGTTGGTGATGCCATCCAGCCATCTCGTCCTCTGTCATCGCCTTCTCCTCCTGCCCCCAATCCCTTCCAGAATCAGGGTCTTTTCCAATGAGTCAACTCTTCCCATAAGGTGGCGAAAATATTGCAGTTTCAGCTTTAGCATCATTCCTTCCAAAGAACACCCAGGACTGATCTCCTTCAGAATGGACTGGTTGGATCTCCTTGCAGTCCAAGGGACTCTCAAGAGTCTTCTCCAACATCACAGTCCAAAAATATCAATTCTCCAGCACTCAGCTTTCTTCACAGTCCAACTCTCACATCCATACATGACCACTGGAAAAACCATAGCCTTGACTAGACCGGCCTTAGTTAGCAAAGTAATGTCTCTGTTTTTCAATATGCAATCTAGGTTGGTCATATCTTTCCTTCCAAGGAATAAGCGTTTTTTAATTTCATGGCTGTAGTCACCATCTACAGTGATTTTGGAGCCCCCCAAAATAAAGTCTGACACTGTTTCCACTGTTTCCCTATCTATTTCCCATGAAGTGATGGGACCAGATGCCATGATCTTCGTTTTCTAAATGTTGAGCTTTAAGCCAACTTTTTCTCTCTCCACTTTCACTTTCACCAAAAGGCTTTTTAGTTACTCTTCACCTTCTGTCATAAGGGTGGTGTCATCTGCATATCTGAGGTGATTGATATTTCCCCTGGCAATCTTGATTCCAGCTTGTGCTTCTTCCAGCCCAGCGTTTCTCATGATGGACTCTGCACAGAAGTTAAATAACCAAGGTGACAATATACAGCCTTGAGGTACTCCTTTTCCTATTTGGAACCAGTCTGTTGTTCCACGTCCAGTGTAACTGTTGTTTCCTGACCTGCATATTGGTTTCTCAAGAGGCAGGTCAGGTGGTCTGGTATTCCCATCTCTCTCAGAATTTTCCACAGTTTATTGTGATGCACACAGTCAAAGGCTTTGGCATAGTCAATAAAGCAGAAATAGATGTTTTTCTGGAACTCTCTTGCTTTTTCAATGATCCAGCGGATGTTGCCAATTTGATCTCTTGTTCCTCTGCCTTTTCTAAAACCAGCTTGAACATCAGGAAGTTCACGGTTCACATGTTGCTGAAGCCTGGCTTGGAGATTTTTGAGCATTACTTTACTAGTATGTAAGATGAGTGCAACTGTGTGGTAGTTTGAACATTCTTTGGCATTTCCTTTCTTTGGGATTGGAATGAAAACTGACCTTTTCCAGTCTTGTGGCCACTGCTGAGTTTTCCAAATGTGCTGGCATATTGAGTGCAGCACTTTCACAGCATCATCTTTCATGATTTGAAATAGCTCAACTGGAATTCCATCACCTCCTCTAGCTTTGTTCATAGTGATGCTTCTTAAGGCCCACTTACTTAACATTCCAGGATGTCTGGCTGTAGGTGAGTGATCACACCATCGTGATTATCCTGGTCATGAAGATCTTTTTTGTACAGTTCTTCTGTGTATTCTTGCCACATCTTAGGGGTGGCAGCCAAGAGGAGCTACCCCACGTCCAAGGTCAGGATGGCGGCCGGAAGGAGCTACCCCACGTCCAAGGAGTGGTGACTGTCCGGGTGCAGAAGGGCCTAGAGGAGCTACTCCATGTTCAAGGTCACGAGGGGAGGCAGTGAGGAGATACCCCTCATCCAAGGTAAGGAACAGCGGCTGCGCTTTGCTGGAGCAGCCATGAAGAGATACCCCACGTCCAAGATAAGAGAAACCGGTGTAAGATGGTAGGTGTTGCAAGAGGGCATCAGAGGGCAGACACACTGAAACCATACTCACAGAAAACTAGTCAAGCTAATCACACTAGGACCACAGCCTGTCTAACTCAATGAAACTAAGCCATGCCCTGTGGGGCCACCCAAGATGGGCAGGTCATGGTGGGGAGGTCTGACAGACTGTGGTCCACTGGAGAAGGGAATGGCAAACCACTTCAGTATTCTTGCCTTGAGAACCCCATGAACAGTATAAAAAGGCAAAATGATAGCATACTCAAAGAGGAACTCCCCAGGTCAGTAGGTGCCCAATATGCTACTGGAGATCAGTAGAGAAATAAGTCCAGAAAGAATGAAGGGATGGAGCCAAAGCAAAAACAATACCCAGTTGTGGATGTGACTGGTCATAGAATCAAGGTCCAATGCTGTAAAGAGCAATACTGCATAGGAACCTGGAATGTCAGGTCCATGAATCAAAGCAAATTGGAAGTGGTCAAACAGGAGATGGCAAGAGTGAATGTCAACATTCTAGGAATCAGCGAACTAAAATAGACTGGAATGGGTGAATTTAACTCAGACCATTCAGGTATGACCTAAATCAAATCCCTTATGATTATACAGTGGAAGTGAGGAACAGATTTAAGGGACTAGATCTGATAGATAGAGTGTCTGGTGAACTATGGACAGAGGTTCATGACATTGTACAGGAGACAGGGATCAAGACCATCCCCATAGAAAAAAAATGCAAAAAAGCAAAATGGCTGTCTGGTGAGGCCTTACAAATAGCTGTGAAAAGAAGAGAAGTGAAAAGCAAAGTAGAAAAGGAAAGATAAGCATCTGAATGCAGAGTTCCAAAGAATAGCAAGGAGAGATAAGAAAGCCTTCCTCAGCAATCAATGCAAAAAAATAGAGGAAAACAACAGAATGGGAAAGACTAGAGATCTCTTCAAGAAAATTAGAGATACCAAGGGAACATTTTATGCAGAGATGGGCTCGATAAAGGACAGAAATGGTAGGGACCTAACAGAAGCAGAAGATATTAAGAAGAGGTGGCATGAATACACAGAAGAACCATATAAAAAAGATCTTCATGACCAAGATAATCACGATGGTGTAATCACTCACCTATAGCCAGACATCCTGGAATGCGAAGTAAAGTGGGCCTTAGGAAGCATCACTATGAACAAAGCTAGTAGAGGTGATGCAATTCCAGTTGAGCTGTTTCAAATCCTGGAAGATGATGCTATGAAGGTGCTGCACTCAATATGCTAGCACATTTGGAAGACTCAGCAGTGGCCACAGGACTGGAAAAAGTCAGTTTTCATTCCAATCCCAAGGAAAGGCAATGCCAAAGAATGCTCAAACTACTGCACAGTTGCACTCATCTTACATGCTAGTAAAGTAATGCTCAAAATTCTCCAAGCCAGGCTTCAGCAATATGTGAACCGTGAACTTCCTGATGTTCAAGCTGGTTTTAGAAAAGGCAGAGGAACAAGAGATCAAATTGGCAACGTCCGCTGGATCATGAAAAAAGCAAGAGAGTTTGCCGGGGTCCTGCCCCAGTTGGATCCAGGGTATCTGAAGTGTGACGGCATCGGCGAATGAATGAATGAATGAATGAGAGAGGAAAGAATAGAAGCTGATATTCCTTGGTGTACACAGAAAGCCAATAAAGCCTCAAGACAAGGGACTTGCACTGTTCACGTGGGCTGCAGATCCCTCCCAGTCTCCCAAGGGAGTGAAGACAAAGAGTGCCTTCCTGTTCAGGTCTTAGAAGCCCAGGCAGATAAGTGAACACAGAGGGCCTTTGTGCCCCAAGGGATCAGCCTGAAAAAGAAAGGGAGGGAGGGGTAGAAAGAGAGAGAGAGAGAAATAATTGACACAGGCGAACCAAGCTTTTGTGGAACTGGTCTGTCACTTTATTTTTCAGGGAAGCTTTTATACCTTGACTTGTACATAGAGGGAAATGAATGATGCAAAGTCATACAGAGTCAGCTCAAACATTACATCTGTTTTGTCTTTATCAAAACCAGGATTTTTTCTGCATACCTTTCCCATAAACAATGTTGTGTACCTTATCTTCTGGCCTTGGAGGCCTGTGGACGTTTTATGACCCTCTTTTGATAAAGGCTGCTCAACCAGAAAACTTATTTTCCCTTAAAGTGTTTTTTTTTTTCCTTTATATTTCTAATCTATGTCATCCTCAAAAAGTATTAAACAGAGTTACATTTCTCACAGTGCAAAGGTGCAGTAAATTACAACAAAGAAAGAACCAATTAGCTCAAAGGTCTGATATGGTTAATTCCAAGGCTATTGCTTGTTTTTCTTAGATTCCAACTACATTAACTATTGCACTCCCAGGTGCACAGTGGATAAGAGATATGAGAACTTAGCAGCAAGCATTGGCTCAACAGTGAAATCCTACACCAGCACTACTCTAATAGTTTTTAACTCTTTGAAAGGCTCTATATTTTTAGAATGTTTTAGGCTTCCTGTGCCTCTCACAGTTGGGAGGCTGTGAATAATCACATGTGTAGCTGCAAGAGTCTGGATAAACCTAGAGTCAGACAAGTCCGCAGCTAGAGTGCTAACGGGGGGGTTGAATTGAAATACTGCTTTCATGCCCAAGAGACTTATTAGCTACAGCCCTAAGTTGATTTTCTCCAGAGAAAGTTGGTCGGGGATAGCCCCCTGTTAATGTCAGAAGAGTTGGTGAAAGGCATAAAATAGTAAAAGAGACAGATTCTGGTTTTGGGGTAGATGCTGGAGTAGGTCCAGGGCGTCCCTCGAATCCTGATCCACCTTTGCCTGTCAGGTCTTCTCCGCGTGACCTTTGTCATGGGTGGGATCTCCCATGGTGGCTCCAGGCAAGAGTTCCAGAAAAACATCTATTTCTGCTTTATTGACTATGCCAAAGCCTTTGACTGTGTGCATCACAATAAACTGTGGAAAATTCTGAAAGAGATGGGAATACCAGACCACCTGACCTGCCTCTTGAGAAACCAATATGCAGGTCAGGAAGCAACAGTTACACTGGACATGGAACAGCAGACTGGTTCCAAATAAGAAAAGGGGTACATCAAGGCTGTATATTGTCACCCTGCTTATTTAACTTCTATGCAGAGTACATCATGAGAAATGCTGGACTGGAAGAAACACAAGCTGGAATCAAGATTGCCGGGAGAAATACCAATAACCTCAGACATGCAGATGACACCACTCTCATGGCAGAAAGTGAAGAGGAACTAAAAAGCCTCTTGATGAAAGTGAAAGAGGAGAGTGAAACCGTTGGCTTAAAGCTCAACATTCAAAAAATGAAGATCATGGCATCCGGTCCCATCACTTCATGGGAAATAGATGGGGAAACAGTGGAAACAGTGTCAGACTTTATTTTGGGGGGCTCCAAAATCACTACAGATGGTGATTGCAGCCATGAAATTAAAAGATGCTTACTCCTTGGAAGTAAAGTTATGACCAACCTAGATAGCATATTCAAAAGCAGAGACATTACTTGGCCAACAAAGGTCTGTCTAGTCAAGGCTATGGTTTTTCCAGTGGTCATGTATGGATGTGAGAGTTGGACTGTGAAGAAAGCTGAGCGCTGAAGAATTGATGTTTTTGAACTGCAGTGTTGGAGAAGACTCTTGAGAGTCCCTTGGACTGCAAGGAGGTCCAACCAGTCCATTCTAAAGGAGATCAGTCCTGGGTGTTCTTTGGAAGGACTGATGCTAAAGCTGAAACTCCAATATTTTGGTCACCTCATGTGATGAGTTAACTCAACGTAAAAGACTCTGACATTGGGAGGGATTGGGAGCAGGAGGAGAAGGGGACGACAGGGTATGAGATGGCTGGATGGCATCACCAACTCGATGGACATGAGTTTGGATGAACTCCAGATGTTGTTGATGGATAGGGAGGCCTGGCATATTGCGATTCATGGGGTCACAAAGAGTCGGACATGACTGAGCGACTGAACTGAACTGAGATGTTTTTCTGGAACTCTCAATTTTTCAATGATCCAATGGATGTTGGCAATTTGATCTTTGGTTC
Organism: Ovis aries; assembly: GCF_016772045.2. NCBI lineage: Eukaryota > Metazoa > Chordata > Mammalia > Artiodactyla > Bovidae > Ovis > Ovis aries. The sequence goes on along the minus strand of NC_056054.1, from coordinate 46,340,020 downwards.
CTCTGCCTTTTCTAAATCCAGCTTGAACATCTGGAAGTTCATGGTTCATGTACTGTTGTGCCTGGCTTGGAAAATTTTGAGCATTACTTTGCTAGCATGTGAGATGAGGGCAATTGTGCGGTAGTTTGAGTATTCTTTGGCACTGCCTTTCTTTGGGATTGGAATGAAAACTGACCTTTTTCAGTCCTGTGGCCACTGTCGAGCTTTCCAAATTTGCTGGCATACTAAGTGAAGTACTTTCATGTAGTAGATACTCAATAAATATTTCTTGAAATAATGAGTGATAAAATGAACTCCCTTCCAGGAGACCTTTAAACACAGACAAGATAAACCACTGTGTAATAGAATCTCTGCTGTTGAATGGTTCAAGCCCAGAAAATGAACTGGCTCTTCCAAACAAATTCTAGCTGGAAACAGCACAGACACTAGTGAACCTAGGTTCATATTATCGGAGAATTGCTTCTATTATGTCTATAAATAGATCTTCTTAGAATAAAGGAAAGGATAGCAGGTTAGCCAAAGCCTTGTTGAACACTATAAACCTAACAGCAACAACAAAACATTACCCAGAATTTGACAAGAGCACAGTGTTCACAGGCTGATCTTTCTTTCTCAAAAGAACCATGTCTAACACTTTTTCAAATTATACTTGGTAAAAACTGTTTGCATAACCTAAAGTGTTAGTCATTCAGTCATGTTCAACTTTTTGAAACCCCATGGACTATAGCCTGCCAGGCTTCTCTGTCCATGGTAATCTCCAGGCAAGAACACTGGATTGGGCTGATATTCTCTTCTGTGGGGGATCTTTTTGACCCAGGGATCGAACCCAGGTCTCCAACATTGCAAGCTGATTCCTTACCATCTGAGCCACCATGAGGTTAACATAATACAACTGCTAATATTATAACACCTTAGAAGACACAATAAAGAAAAAGTGACATGAGCATGGTTAAGCTTCCCAGGTGGCTCAGTGGGTAAAGAATCTGCCAGCAATGCAGGAAATGCAGGCAGACGTGAATTCAATCCCTGGGTGGGGAGATTTTCCTGGAGGAAGGCATGGCAACCCACTCCAGTATTCTTGCCCAGAGAATCCCATGGACAGAGGAGCCTGGTGGGCTACAGTCCATAAGGTTGCAAAGAGTTGGACATGACTGAGCTACTGAGCACACACACAAGCTTCCAACAGACGTTCTGCTTTAGCAATCTCTAAAGATTTATTTTCAAGAACTAGAAAATCATTTGTAACAAAATAAGCTCTGAGAATTTTTCTGCTCTTATCTATTACCAATAATTAGGTTATAAGAGATTGATAATGTCCCAGGGTTTGGGTTATTGCTTTTAGAGGACTAGGAGAAGGAAAGTGGTTTAAGTCAAATATATTACTTAGAACTACAAGATTGCAAGTGTAAATCAAGTTCAAGCAACAAAGAGATAATGCCTAAAACCAAATACAAAGACTTAATTAGAAACACTGAACTTTCAACAAGTAAAACTGGGATTTACAAAGCCTGTTTACATCCTTTCATTTATTTATTCATTCAAATAGGTACTATATTTATTCATTCTTTTAGGTACTATGCGCTGGTAGTGCAGTGGTGAACAAATCACCTGTTTCTTAAAGAATAATTTCAGACACTCCAAAAGCATAGGCAAAGAAACAGGAAAGAGATTGTACAGCTCAAGGCAAAATTAAAACCTATAATCTTGTCTCTAAATCAAATAAAAATGATTCATAGAAAAAGGAATCAAAGAAGTATCAAAGGTACTGGAGAATAACAAATCTTTCTTAAAGATTTTTGGGCCATTTTTAAAGTCTTTATTGAATTTGTTACAATATTGCTGCTGTTTCATGTGTAGGTTGTTTGGCTGTGAGGCATGTGGGATCTTAACTCCCTGACCAGGGATTAAACCTGCACACTGTGCACTCGAAGGCAAAGTCTTAACCACTGGACTGCCAGGAAAGTCCCCATGGGTCTAATATGTCTTAACAAGCAAAAAAAAAAAAAAAAAAAAAAATTAGTACTGGTTTCATATAACAAGTACATTGTTTAGTACAGTATCTCCCCTTAAGAATCCTTGACAGTATGTGTCTCAGCTTTTCTTTCATTTATCAGTTCAAAACAAATACATTTTACCATACAAGAAATTTTAAAAAGTTATATCTAGCAGTGAAACACTGCAGGGATCCTCAGACTTTTCTTATCCAACAATTCTCTTTTTTTCATTGCCACTGATATCACCCCTCGTATTCTACCATACGCTATAACAGCAAAGAGCTCTAGACCAGAAATCATAATGTCTGGATTTTAGTTCTGGATCCATGTGTGTGTGCTCGGTCATTTCAGTTGTGTCCAGCTCTTTGCGACCCCATGGACTGTAACCCACCAGGCTCCTCCACCCGTGGGACTTTCCAGGCAAGAACACTGATGTGTTGCCACACCCCTCCTCCAGGGGATCATCCTCACCCAGAGACTGAACTAACATCTGCCTGCATCTCCTGCATTGCAGGTGGATTCTTTACCCACTGAGCCACCTGGGAAGCCCAGTACCAGATCCATCAGTCATTAATTATCTTTGTGAATTTTATGTGAGCTGTGGCAAGTTACTTAACACAGAACTGGCCTCAGTTTTCTCATCTGCAAAATTAAATAATATCCATCCTAACCTAACTCACAGGTCACTTATAAAGAGCAAATGGCATAATGTATTTGTTAATATCTCACTAAACTACTATGGGGCAAATATAAGTACACTATCCATGTTTTCCTTCTGTAAGCAACAGAAAGTGTGATTTTGTATCACTGTATGTTAATCTGAATCTTAGTCATATCTTTTTATATATCATTATGGTAGATCTGAACAAAAGGATTTTTCAGCTGACATTCAGTCAAGACCTCCCAAAGTTAAAAAAATTATTGGGTGCATAGTGAAGAAGCGGGAAGACTGGTGTGCTGCAGTCCATGGAGTTGCAAAGAGTCAGACACAACTTAGTGACAGAACAACAGCAATTATCTATCAAGTTTTCTTTTTAAAAAATCTCCATATTTTTGCAGTGCTAAATTAATTAAAGATCATTAGACTGAAGTGGTTCCAATGACTTGGTAGCCTATGTACACAAACCTATAATGCCTCAAGGTTAAGAAACTGAAACCTGAGGAGTACCAACCACACACAGACAACCAAGCTTTCCCAAATAAGGCAACTACTTAAATTTCAACCAATTAAATAATTTCCTTGCTCTGCTTTCAAATCTCCTTATAGAAGTCTTGCCCCTAGCTCCTGTCAATGAGGACTCCGAACCACATCTAATTTGGTGTTGCTCAATTCAAATAAATGTTTGTTCAAATAAACTTTTAACATCTTTAATATGTGTCAGTTTATCTGTAAACAACCGAATGCCTCACTTTAATACAGAAATCTAGGAATCTTCTTAGACACCTCCCTATCCCTTTCCATCTTGTCTCCCTCTTAATTCATCATCAAGTCAATTATTTTCAATATTTGTTTGTGCATGCATGCACAGTCCCTAAGTCCTGTATGACTCTGTGACCACATGGACTGTGGCCTATCAGGCTCCTTTGTCCATGGGACTTCCCAGGTAAGAATACTGCAGTGGGTAGAAGAATACTTCTCCAAGGGGTCTTCTGGATGCAGGGATCAAACCCATGTCTCCTGACTGGCAGGCATATCCTGCTTGGTAGGAAGATTCTCTACCCCTAAGCCACCTGGGAAGTCCATTACTCTCCCCAAATCTTCACGTGTTCACTGATCAAGAAGCTATCCAAACCCCCATCTTCTGGATTTTTGTGGATGCATCATTGCTAGGAATAATTGAATACATTATTAATCATGGCAGCTGATCTAACCTCCAGCCTGTTTTCCCTCCTTCGAGATCAAGGAGTTAGGGACTGAAAGTTCCAACCCTCTAACCATGTGATTGGCTCTCTCAGCAATCAGTCCTCCTCCTTAGGTACATCCAAAAATCACCCTCATTAACATATCAAAGACAGCTTTATTGGTCTCTTCACTTTGAAAATTCCAAGGGTTTAGAGAGCCTTGCGGCAGAAATAGTGACAAACTACCAAGTATGCATATTTCATATTATAAATTACATCACATGCTCCATTCATTTTTATACTGCAGGCATAGTGACCTTTACAAAAGGCCTATGTTACTCTCTTGCATAAAACATTTGAGACACAAGGACTTAAACATATATATTACCATATGTAAAGTAGATGGCCAGTTGGAGTTTGCTTCATGACACAGGGAACGCAAAGTCAGTGCTCTGTGATAAGCTAAAGGGGTGAGATGGGGACAGAGGTGGGAGGAAGGTTCAAGAAGGAGGGAACATATGTGTACCTGTGGCCAATTCATGTTGATGTATGGCTGAAACCCATCACAATATTGTTATAGTTATCCTCTAATTAAAGATAAAAAATTAAAATTTAAAAAAAAAACACATGATGATGATCTTCCATTTATCATATGATTAAATTGAGACTTAAATTGAAGAAAGTAGGGAAAACTGCTAGACCATTCAGGTATGACCTAAATCAAATTCCTCATGATTATACAGTGGAAGTGAGAAATAGATTTAAGGGCCTAGATCTGATAGATAAAGTGCCTGATGAACTAGGTACAGAGGTTCGTGACATTGTACAGGAGACAGGGATCAAGACCATCCCTATGGAAAGGAAATGCAAAAAAGTAAATTGGCTGTCTGAAGAGGGCTTACAAATAGCTGCGAAAAGTAGAGAGGTGAAAAGCAAAGGAGAAAAGAAAGATATAAGCATCTGAATGCAGAGTTCCAAAGAATAGCAAGGAGAGATAAGAAAGCCTTCCTCAGTGATCAATGCAAAAAAATAGAGGAAAACAACAGAATGGGAAAGACTAGAGATCTCTCCAAGAAAATTAGAGATACCAAGGCAACATTTCATGCAAAGATGGGCTCGATAAAGGACAGAAATGGTATGGACCTAACAGAAGCAGAAGATATTAAGAAGAGGTGGCACGAATACACAGAAGAACTGTACAAAAAGATCTTCATGACCAAGATAATCACGATGGTGTGATCACTCACCTAGAGCCAGACATCCTGGAATGTGAAGTCAAGTGGGCCTTAGAAAGCATCACTACGAACAAAGCTAGTGGAGGTGATGGAATTCCAGTCAAGCTGTTTCAAATCCTGAAAGATTCTGCTGTGAAAGCGCTGCACTCAATATGCCAGCACATTTGGAAAACTCAGCAGTGGCCACAGGACTGGAAAAGGTCAGTTTTCATTCCAATTCCAAAGAAAGGCAATACCAAAAAATGCTCAAACTACTGCACAATTGTACTCATCTCACATGCTAGTAATGTTCAAAATTCTCCAAGCCAGGCTTCAGCAATACGTGAACCATGAACGTCCTGATGTTCAAGCTGACCTGCCTGACCACCTGACCTGCCTCTTGAGAAATCTGTATGCAGGTCAGGAAGCAACAGTTAGAACTGGACATGGAACAACAGACTGGTTCCAAATAGGAAAAGGAGTACATCAAGGCTGTATATTGTCACCCTGCTTACTTAACTTATATGCAGAGTACATCATGAGAAATGCTGGGCTGGAAGAAACACAAGCTGGGATCAAGATTGCCGGGAGAAATATCAATAACCTCAGATTTGCAGATGACACCACGCTTATGGCAGAAAGTGAAGAGGAACTAAAAAGCTTCTTGATGAAAGTGAAAGAGGAGAATGAAAATGTTGGCCTAAAGCTCAACATTCAGAAAACAAAGATCATGGCATCCGGTCTCATCACTTCATGGGAAATAGATAGGGAAACAGTGGAAACAGTGTCAGAATTTATTTTGGGGGGCTCCAAAATCACTACAGATGGTGATTGCAGCCATGAGATTAAAAGAGGCTTACTCCTTGGAAGAAAAGTTATGACCAACCTAGATAGCATATTCAAAAGCAGAGACATTACTTTGCCAACTAAGGTCCATCTAGTCAAGGCTATGGTTTTTCCTGTGGTCATGTATGGATGTGAGAGTTGGACTGTGAAGAAAGCTGAGCGCCGAAGAATTGATGCTTTTGAACTGTGGTATTGGAGAAGACTCTTGAGAGTCCCTTGGACTGCAAGGAGATCCAACCTGTCCATTCTGAAGGAGATCAACCCTGGGATTTCTTTGGAAGGAATGATGCTAAAGCTGAAACTCCAGTACTTTGGCCTCCTCATGCAAAGAGTTGACTCATTGGAAAAGACTCTGATGCTGGGAGGGATTGGGGGCAGGAAGAGAAGGGGACGACAGAGGATGAGATAGCTGGCTGGCATCACTGCCTCAATGGACATGAGTCTGAGTAAACTCCAGGAGTTGGTGATGGACAGGGAGGCCTGGTGTGCTGTGATTCATGGGGTCGAAAAGAGTCGGACACGACTGAGCGACTAAACTGAACCAATTACAACGTGGGCTTCCCTGGTGGCCTAATCGGAAAGAATCTGCCTGCCAATGCAGAAGATGTGGGTTCAATCCCTGCATCAGGAAAATCCCCTAGAGAAGGAAATGGCGACCCATTCCCATATTCTTGCCTGCGAAATCCCATGGACAAAGGAGCCTGGCAGTGTACAGTCCATGGGGTTGCAGAGTCAGAAATGACTGAGTACAGGACACACTAAGCATGATATAAAGTACGTCAAGGCCCTCAAAATCTGCTCTGTTCTCTCCAGTTTCCATCTTATGCCACTCTATCACTGTCTGCATGCCAGCCCACTTCCCTCAGTTTCTTCAATGCACCATATTGTTTTAACTTTGGGACTTGCACACATGTTGTTTCTTCTCTCTGGAGTATTTTCCCAGGACTATACTCCCTCTGCATTGCGTATGTGCTTTCTTCTCTGACCTCTCAGACTACATGATATTCCTATAATTTAATCCTTCAACACATACTTCCTTTTCAAATCATTCACCTAGGTTATTATTAAATTATTAATCCTCCACTTATACATTTAGTGTCTATATGCTCTTCCAGAATATATACTCAGCAAGGCAGGAACTATACCTTTCCTGTCCATCACTATGCTTTAACACCTACTAGGCCTTATCCAAGCTCCTGAGACTTCGGTATGATTTTTCATGGTATCCTGTCTACTAAAGCCCCTTCTCTCTACTATATCTCATGCAGTGTTTCCACCTGGAACACCCTCTATACTATTCAAGGTGAAACTCAAATATCACCTTGTCCTTGTAATATTTTACCCTACCACCAATAGAAAGAAATGACAAATTCCATTTTGCTGCCAAACAACTTTACACATAGCTTATTACAACAAGCGACAAATTCTATTTCAGGTATTTCTATGGGCCCTGCTTTCCTATACAAGACTGTGAAATCCCTGAGTGCATTAATCATTGTTGAAGTCTTTCATTCTGTTCCTTAAATATCTGGTTTTCTCTTTCTGAGCATTTGGTTACATTCTCCACCCTCTCAGAGGTTAACTATGATCATGTCACTTGCTTCAAGCAATGGCATACAGGTGAACAAGATCTGTACCGCTTCCAGGCAGATGCTTACAGAGGTAATACATGCACTTTCCCTCTGCCATAGACTTACAATACTCCAGTAGTGGCTATTATCCTTGCCTGAGTCTTAGAGTAAAGAATGAATGGAGCATAGCCCCAAGACAAGCCACAGCAGACATGTAGCAAGAGAAAGAAATAAACTTTGCTTCAAGTCACTGCAAGTTGAGGGTTGTTTGTACTATAATCTGTATAATCTAGCTTATTCTGACAGTTCGGTTTTTTACATCATTATATATCCAGGACTCGGTCCAAAGCTCAATACATAGTGTTCAAAAATGTTCAATGAACTGACTTGAAATTGATCATGTATATACAGCATAGATTAATCACAGGCTTTACAACTGATTCCTCTTTTTCAGTTCTCAACACTGCCAGCAGTGGTGTTTAACTAAGTAGATCCAACACTATACAGTCAGACTAAATTAATTTATCTAAAAAGAAAGACATTTAGTTCAATTTGTATTGATTAGTCAGTGATCTCATTACTGATTTTCAACCCTTGATATGCATTAGAATAACTCTACAGTGAATTTTCAAAACATAGATGCTTTAGTTCCATCCTCAGAGTCTGAATTGGGACATCTGGACTGAGGGCTGGCCCTCTAAATTGAGAAAAACCTCCACAGGTGATTCTTATGCACATAATGATTGAACCATGGTTGTTATCTTTTGTTTTAAATCTGTCTGAACATAATGCAGACTTGGCTTTTTTCCCCACACTTCTTTAATAGCAGAAAAAGATTACATAAGAGAACACAAAAAATAGATGAAACAGAAAGAGTGGTGGAAAAAACCTTGACCAAAACTTCTAGTTAAAAAGTCTAGTTTACATATCAGCTGCACAACATTTTCTCTTAGTTCATTTCCAAACTTCCCTTTAAAGTCCCTTTGAGTATTTTAAATTACACAATTTTTATTAGAAAATAAATTTTTTTTAAATCTCCTAAGCCAAAATATCAGATGTTGGGAAGGATATGGAGCAACTGGAGTTCTCAGTTAGCAGTTACAACTGTTAGTAGTCTTGTAAATCAGTACAGTTACTTTGTAAAATGATTTGGTATTTACAAAGCTGAATATATGACAGTTCAATGACTTGATAATGACACTCATGGGTATACAGCAAAAATAAATGTACATTTATACTTTCAAAAAGGCATGTTCTAGAATGTTCATAGCAACACTGTTAATAATAGCCAAATACTGGAAACTATCCAAAAGTCCCTCAAGAACAGATAATGAATAAATCATAGTATATTCACTCAAAGGAACACAGTAAGGGAATAAAATCTGCACTCACAGACAATAATATAAATGAAACTCACAAACACTATTGAGTAAGAAAAGTCAAATACACACAAAATAACATTCTATAAGGTTGCTTTTAGATAAAAGTACAAAAATAAGAAACTATGCTGATAAAAGTCAACAAAGACTTCTAGGGTAATGACTAAGAAAAAGCACAACAGAGACTTTTCAGATATTAGTAGAATTCTGTTTCTTGATCTGAATACTGTTTACCTAGATGTGTTTAACTTGCGAAAATTCACTTATTATTTATGATGATTCACTTACATGCAATTTTCTGTATTTAAACTATATTTAATTTTTTAAATTATTTTTAAATCCCACAAAACTTAAAAGATAGCTCTAAAGATAAAACTGACAGCGTGTTGGGGATTAGACCCATACCAAGGAGAGGCAGGAGAAAAAAAGGAAAAGAAGAAAAGAAAAAGAGAAAAATCTATAAGTCTTAGATCTATTATCTCCCTGATTCATTCTCAAGTAATTCAAAATTACTCATTTAAGATTTATCATTTAACGTTCACCTCTTACACCACTTGTAAGAGGTATTCTCTGACACTCAGCACCATCACAAGACTGAATTGTCTTCTTCTTTCCTGTTTCTGTAACACTTAATTCATACCTTCTTTAATAAACTTATAAAACTTATTTTTAATCATATTCTTATGTATCTGTTATCTCCATTAGACTACAAACATTTTAAAAGCAATCACCATGTTTTATTCATTTTTGTAACCTCAGAGTCTAAAAATATTAGAGACTATTCCAAACATATTAAAGTATTATTAATGATCATTTGGAGGCTGTGTACTAGTAAGTGGTATTTATTCTCTATATTTGATATATTTGCAAGTGTTTTGCAAGTTATTTAAAAGTTTATTACTAAAAAGAAACCTATTGACGTGAATTTATTGCATTTCCCTTATTGAATATATCATTGAGGACAGAAAGACAATCTTAACTGTCCAGGCCCCTATCTATGTGAAAATAGAATACCTTATCAATAATTTTTATTTTTGTTATCTTCTAAAAGAGAAAAAAACTATTGAGATAGTACTTCTGGCTTAATTTTTTTAACTTTATATTCCTTTCTCCCTTCAAAATAAAGGAAACTTTCTCACCTTAAAGAATGATGCAAGCAAAGAAGGCCTGCAACCTTTACTGACAGGGAGTAGTCAGTAAAACCACCTAATAAAAATCTATTGAGACTATAACGTCAGAAGACCAGTCAAAAAGGATTAGAGCCTCAGTGAATGCTTGCACAGAAGTCATAATATATCTAGTTTCAGTTTAAAGACTTTTCCAACAGTAGAACTTTCCAGCTGTTTTAGTGTTGTCCTAAGATCTCACAAAATGATCTAAATAATAACATTCTATTCTAAAAGCTAGATGGTGAAAATTTTTAAATTAAGTCAAAAATTAAAATTTTTTAAATAAGTCAAATTTTAGGGGACTTCCCTGGAAATCCAGTGCTTATGAATTTGCCTTGCAATGCAGGTGATTTGGGTTTGATCCCCCATCAAACCAAGATTCCGCATGCCTCGGAGCAATTAAGTGCAACTACTGGGCCCACGCTTCACAACTAGAGAGTCCATGCACCACAACAAAAGATCCCATATGATGCAATAAAGATCCCACCTGCCACAACTAAGACCCGAAGCAACCAAGTAAATAAAAGTCAAATTTTAAAACTCATATGTCATAAAAATGAATACCAAATGTGTATACCTGTGTAAAGATATTATTACTCCTTCATTTAATCATATTATTTATGTGGCCTAATATTATTTATATTACTTATTATTGCATTACATTATTTCATAGACACATCTGAAAATTTTTAGTACTCTTTTTTAAGAATAAGAAGAAACTTTCAAAAGTGCAAAAGGAATTTGAGGAGCATTACTGTGAAAGCCTAAGTTGCCTTGAACAGGCTATTAACAAAAATCTGTATTTGAGAATGCTGCCAGTATTATACTACCAGCCACCATGCAATAAGGAAGACAAGCAGCCACACAAGAGAATATTTAGAGGTGTCTTCTGACAACCCCAGCTGAGGTCCCAGCATGAACTATTTCATTTTCAATATGAAAGAGAATGAGAAAGCTTTCTTATGATTCCTGAGTTTTCAAGTTACTCACAGTTTTCCCACAGATCTCAGACATCACAGAGCAAAGATAAGCCATTTCTGTTGTGCCCTTTCCAAATTCTTAATTCATGGAATTTGTGAGTATAATAAAGTGCTTGTCATTTTACTCCATTAGGTTTGGGGTGGTGAGTTATTCAGCAATAATAACTGGGACAGATCACATCAGTGAAAGTTGCAATGGGATCAGAAGGTGATACTCAAAGACCTGGGACAAGAAGACATCTCAGTGAAGGTCACCCAGGAAATAGAATGGCATGTGGACCAGACACTTCTTGCCTGGTGCTATGATGTCATTTGCATAAGCTACAACCAGATGACATCTCCATGAAATAAGAGGGAAAGTTCTTGAAAGAAAAAACAGTCTTGATAGAAATGTGAATTTGGTTTTTTTTTAATTCTCTTTATTTCTCTTCACTTCTTATTTTGTATTAGGGTATAGCCAATTAACAATGTTGTCACAGTTTCAGGTGAATAGCAAAGGGACTCAGACATACATATACATGTATCCATCCTCCCCCAAACTCCCCTTCCATCTGGGTTGCCACATAACATTGAGCAGAGTTCCATGTGCTATACAGTAGGACTTTGGTTATCCATTTCATATAGAGCAATAGGTACATGTCTAATCCAACTGCCCTATCCCTTTTCCATAAAAAAATGTGAATTTTGAACTGAATATAAATCTTTAATATAAATTAACTAAATGTTTATTTAAAATACTCTCTATGTTCTACACCAGGAATGACTAAGTTACCTGCAAGTGGCAAGATCGAGAATTTCCCACTGTTTGTGAAAATGGGAATTCCAGAGCAAAATTGAGCTGTTATAAAATAAAATTTTAAAAACTTGCATTTATGAATTCTTGAGTTGTGCTTGTAAATTTTAAAACCCTCACACAGAGGAATCAACCTGCCTGACTTCAGGCTCTACTACAAAGCCACAGTCATCAAGACAGTATGGTACTGGCACAAACCAGAAATATAAATCAATGGAACAAAATAGAAAGCCCAGAGATAAACCCATGCACCTATGGACACCTTATCTTTGACAAAGGAGGCAAGAATATACAATGGAGAAAAGACAATCTCTTTAACAAGTGGTGCTGGGAAAACTGGTCAACCACTTGTAAAAGAATGAAACTAGAACACTTTCTAACACCATACACAAAAATAAACTCAAAATGGATTAAAGATCTAAACATAAGATCAGAAACTATAAAACTCCTAGAGGGGACCATAGGCAAAACACTCTCTGACATAAATCACAGCAGGATCCTCTATGACCCACCTCCCAAAATATTGGAAATAAAAGCAAAAATAAACAAATGGGACCTAATTAAAATTAAAAGCTTCTGCACAACAAAGGAAACTATAGGCAAGGTGAAAAGACAGCCTTCAGAATGCAAGAAAATAATAGCAAATGAAGCAACTGACAAAGAATTAATCTCAAAAGTATACAAGCAACTCCTGCAGCTCAATTCCAGAAAAATAAATGACCCAAGCAAAAAATGGGCCAAAGAACTAAACAGACATTTCTCCAAAGACATACAAATGGCTAATAAACACATGAAAAGATGCTCAACACCACTCATTATCAGAGAAATGCAAATCAAAACCACAATGAGGTACCATTTCACACCAGTCACAATGGCTGCTATCCAAAAGTCTACAAGCAATAAATACTGGAGAGGGTGTGGAGAAAAGGGAACCCTCTTACACTGTTGGTGGGAATGCAAACTAGTACAGCCACTATGGAGAACAATGTGGAGATTCCTTAAAAACTGCAAATAGAACTGCCTTATGACCCAGCAATCCCACTGCTGGGCATACACACCAAGGAAAGCAGAATTGAAAGAGACACGTGTACCCCAATGTTCATCACAGCACTGTTTATAATAGCCAGGACATGGAAGCAACCTAGATGTCCATCAGCAGATGAATGGATAAGAAAGCTGTGGTACATATACACAACGGAGTATTACTCAGCCATTAAAAAGAATACATTTGAATCAGTTCTAATGAGGTGGATAAAACTGGAGCCTATGAAGTAAGCCAGAAAGAAAAACACCAATACAGTATACTAACACATATATATGGAATTTAGAAAGATGGTAATGATAACCCTGTATGCGAGACAGCAAAAGAGACACAGATGTACAGAACAGTCTTTTGGACTCTGTGGGAGAGAGCAAGGGTGGGAACATTTGGGAGAATGGCATTGAAACACGTATATTATCATACGTGAAACGAATCACCAGTCCAGGCTCGATGCATGATACAGGATGCTCGGGGCTGGTGCACTGGGATGACCCAGAGGGACGCTATGGGGAGGTGGGAATGGGGTTCAGGATGGGGAACACGAGTATACCCATGGTAGAGTCATGTTGATGTATGGCAAAACCAATACAATATTGTAAAGTAATTAGCCTCCAATTAAAATAAATAAATTTAAATTTAAAATAAATAAATAAAACCCTCACAATTATTTATTTAAGTATCTATTGACAATAAACCTTTCAGACAACTGGGATCATGACTGTACTGCCCACTGTTATATACCCAGCTCCAAGCACAAGATTTATTATATAATAGAAGCTTAATAGATATGTGTTGAGTGAATGAATGAATAGAAATACATGCTAATGGACAACCACAGGGATTAATCACCATGGTAAAATTCTATCACCAAGCAATGAACAATTTTAGCAAGTATAAATCTGCTGTTCACAAAAAGAAGAACATTATTTTCTCCAAATTAATTTAATCTCAGTTCTGAACTCCCCAGCTATTGGACTATCAAGAATATTGTCCTGGTCATTCCCAGGGCTTTCTCCCTCTTCTGGTGTCACACTGGCTTATTTGGGTCCTGAAAGCAGGAGCAGGGCTTCTGGTCCTGAACCATCATGATGGCCACTGCCTTTCTCAGAGTCCAGGCTCTTGAAATCTGTCAGCTTTTTGATGTCTCTGTACCTCACTGTGGAGCAGGCAATGGCAACCCACCCAGTACTCATGGGAAAATCCCATGGATGGAGGGGCCTGATAGGCTGCAGTCCATGGGGTTGCTAGGAGTCGGACACGACCAAGAGACTTCACTTTCACTTTTCACTTTCATGCATTAGAGAAGGAAATGGCAACCCACTCCAGTGTTCTTGCCTGGAGAATCCCAGGGACGGGGGAGCCTGGTGGGCTGCCGTCTATGGGGTTGCACAGAGTCGGACACGACTGAAGCGACTTAGCAGTACCTCACTGTAAGCATAAGAATCTTAGGTGAAGCTGGACTGTGATGCCATTTCCCTGAATGCATTGTACAAACACTCCTGTCTGAATGCTGCCATTGTGATGAAACTAAATAAACTACTGGTCCTTTGACAAGGATCCTCAGGGGACTCCTCAGAGGAATGAGTTATAGAGGATGAAATGTAAGTAACTGAAAGCATTCATGCTGAAAGCTTGGGGGGTCCAGACTACTTTTCCAAGATGCTCAGTACTAATTACCACAATACTTCTCAATTGAGGGCAAAATATCCAGCACTTTTGCAGTAAAGGCAAAATTATCCTAATGACTACATAAATCCTCCCACAGCAACCTCATTAGATCTTAGGTCAATTTTCTAGAGATAATAAGTACACTCTGGAAAACCAGTGTACAATCCCCACATGAGAATGAATACTCATCCTCCACCAGCTGCCTTGGCACATAAAGGGATACACCACCAACCATGCATGTCACAGTGACCAGGACAGCTTGTCTCAGGTCCTCATTTTGGTGCTGCTGCATCAAGTAGGACCTGTGATTTAGCACGTGTTAGGGAACACACAGTTCATGTTCCACTAATTAGGAACAAAGCTATCAAGTATATCTGTTAGCGGAGTTCACTCCACATGCCATACAGAGACCTAATTTAATTAATTTAAAGATGCAATCTTTATCAAATGATAAGCAATTTAAATGGAATTATTATGGTTATGACTTATTAAAAATATTATGAATGTAAAATAATATCAGCTTCCATAAATATTTCACATGAATTCTTCTTTGTGGTTGTTCAACTGTAGTAAATATAACTAGCACACTTTCTGCTCCATCATCACCTGTAACTAAAACTTACAGATATGAGAAACAAAATTTTTTAATAAAAATCAAACAGGAATCAGAAGAACCTCCCCAGGTTTGCTGTCCTGGATTTATCTGCATGAGACTAAACATCACTACAGAAAGAGGAAAATTCAGTTGACTTTACATATAAAATTGACTACATTTTTTCACTATTATCCATTTATTTGACTCATGCATTTACTCTAGAAGCTGTCCTTTGAATACATAAAAACTGTATTTAAACAAAAATTTCATCTTAGTTTAAGGAAGATTAACATGACTTTCCTCTAGTATCTCCTTATTTTCTGGTCTCAATAGGATGTTTTTAATATATTTCAAAATAGATCACATTAATCCTAATAAAATCCTTAAACCGATTTTTTAAATTGTCTAATAAATGAATGAATAAATGAAGAGTGCCTAATAGCCAATATCCATAATAAAAGAACAAGCCTGATGCAGTGTTAACAGCCTGGGACCGAGGGGAGAAAAAGGGTGAAAAAGAACATCTCATTAAATAAACATGAATAACTATTACCACTATCAACACTATTACCACTGTCACATGCATCCACGTACTGAGTCTTTGCATTATAAGCTATGTGACTGCACTGTATTTCCAGGACTGAAAGGTTAAAATCATAATTTATGTGGGCAATGGACAGCTAACAAACTTCAAACTTTTGCTTAGTGATCCCAAGGGTTTCTGCTATTAAAGCAAATTTCTCTGAATGCTAATGGGAGTAAGGGGACACATTCATGATCCTCTTACATCCCTGTATCTCTGGCAAGTAAGGCACTGACTACCCTGTTACACACTTATCTTCCCCAAAATATTTGCAAAACTATAGACATAGTGTCTCTCTGAAGCAAAGGGCAATATGCTTATTGTTTACTGTAAAATACACAGATTCCTTAAGCTGAAAGCCCTTCTCCTAAAACACAACCACTGTACATACAGGCATCACCTGTAATTCTTATCATCACCATGTGGGAACTGGGGCTCCAAAACTGTTGATTGATACTCTAGCTAATAGCTAAAAGCTATTGCTGTTAGCAATAAATTATCCTTTGTCTCTGACTCAGGAGTCTCATGTCTTCCACCAACATCCATGAGATTGTGTGGCAGACTAACTTATTAGCTATGAGTAGCGTAAAACCAGACTCTCTGCAGATGTTGAAAATCAGATGTCCAAGAATAAAAGGAAATAGTCTTTGTACGTTTTCATAAAGTACCGCTAAAGATCCAAGTGTAGCTGTATATGTTTTACTATACTCACTCTATTACCCTGTGATTCTTCCTTGTCTCAGGGAGAGTGATGAGTTAGTGAAAGGCAGATACCATCTTTGAGTTTCAAAACACAACACCTCATTTTCAGGGTTCTGAGTTTCTGAGGTCACAAAATCTGAGCCCTTAAAAATACAAAATGTATGTTTTGAATAACAGATTGGAAAGAATGACGGAAAAGGCACATCATATCACCATACTAGACAAAGCTTCCTTTTGACAGTGGAGATGTGGGGCAAGGGGAGGAAGGAAAGGGACAGTGAGAGCAAGAAAGCTATTTGCTTGTGGTTCTCTAAGGAAGAGTCCTGAGAGGTTGGGGACTGGGAAGCAGAGAAACCATGGAATCTGAAAGGAGAAAAGTTATGTGTCCTTCATTTTCACTTTAAACAGAGAGGAATTTGACAACTGTGTCCTCTGTCTGCAGCACAGTAGGAGCATAGTAGACAGAATGCCTTTCGGATTTGCCTGGGTGTGCAGGGGTGGGAGGGTGGAGGTTGCTCAGTCGCTCAGTCACGCCTGACTCTGCGACTCCACGGACGGTAGCCTGCCAGGCTCCTCTGCCCATGGGATTTTCCAGGCAAGAATACTGGAGCAGGTTGTCATTTCCTACTCCAGGGGATCTTCCTGACCAGGGATCAAACCCGCGACCCCTGCATCTCCTGCATTGGCAGGCGGATTCTTAACCGCTAGCGCCACCTGGGAAGTCCTTGGGATTTGCCTAAATGGAGAGATTTTCCCTTTGTCACTACGGTCCGGAAACAGAGCCAAAGAGGTTTTACATACAAAGTAGGGTACAGAGGCCATGTGATCGAGACGGTAGAATGTAGTAGTGACACACGTGGACCAATTACTGAGAGTGGAAAAACTAACACACATCTCAGCTAGTGTCACAGCGGATGGTTGACAATAACCAAGAATGAGAAGTTTTCCCAAAGCCCTCATAAGTCCTCTGGAACTTAGATACAATATGAGGTAAATGTGTAGGAGAGCAGGAACCCATAAAATGACTGAATTGACTAATAGTTAATCTCTACCAGCAGGCATAATAAGGGTTTACAAAATCGTTATGAAAAAATTAGTGCTTTTTTATTTGTGTGTTTATTTTATACGTTATTTGTGGCCTGAAATCTGCACTTGCTAAACCTGTATTCCTAAAACAATACATCTTAAGAATGTATTACCATGTTCCTCATTTTTTAAAAAACGTTTGGCAGAAACAAATACAATTTCATAAAGCAATCATCATTCAATTAAAAAATAAATTTAAAAAAAAAAAAGAAAAACTGTGTCTTCTTTTGTGTCCTTAGCCAGAGTCTCCAGAATTTCCAGTTTATTTATGGATTCCCAGAACTTCAGTGAGACTGAAACCATGATGCAGTCCACCTGACATTATTTCTACAGCAAAGGGATTTTTAAATTCTACTTCCAGCTAAGCAACTGGGAATCATATAAATAATGGAAACTCTTTCCAGCCTTAACCTTCCCTCCTCTGACTGTTATTATTGATACTTTGCAGACACAGAGAATTGGCAATTTCAACTCAATCCACATTTCCTCAGCATAATTAAGAAGGCAAATGAAATTGTATTCACAAGAGTTTCAATTTCACATGTAAAATGTATACCTATATTGTATTATTCAGAGCCTAGAGAACTTGAAAATCCTACATATTTTTCAAATCTCTCTGCATTTTTTAAAAATTATATCTTAAGGGGTCTATTTTTATTTCAATATATTTTGAAAACAGGAATGTTAAATGAAATTGAAAAACTAAATAAATTTGTAGTCTTCTCTAAAGCTTTATCTTCTAGAAACATTTAATCAGTTTTTATAACAATAAAGCAGTAATTCCAAAGGTTAAATTGTCTGAGTCCACCTGCAATGTAGGAGACCCAGGTTTGATCCCTGCATCGAGAAGATTCCCCTGGAGAAGGGAATGACAACCCACTCCAGTATTCTTGCCTGGAAAATTCCACAGACAGAAGAGCCTGGAGAAAGCTGTTACTGTCCATGGGGTCATGGACATAACTGAATGACTTTCACTTTTACCTTCTTTCATAAAGGAACTTAAGGTGACAAGAGCAGAGAGAAAAGTTACATGATGTAACAAGGGTGTCTGATAGAAAGCAGTCACCAATACTGGGGCTTCCCTGATGGCTCAGTGGGTAAGGACTGCTCCTCCAACGCAGGAGAAGCGGGTTTGATCCCTGGGTTTGGAAGATCCCCTGAAGGAGGAAATGGCAACCCAGTTCAGTACTCTTGCCTGGGAAATCCCATGGACAGAGAAGCCTGGGGCTTGCAGTCCAGGGAGTCACAAAGAGTAGGATACAATGGAATTACTAAGCAAACAAGTCACCAACCCCAAGTAGAAGCTATGTTTGAGAGACAAAAATAGAGAATAAAATTGTATTTCCCCAATGTAAACCTTCCACAAACCAACCTGTACATGAACCTCTCATTTTAGTATCTATGATATTCCTGCATCATACTGACGTTGTGACTCTTCTATCACATGTTCCCTGACTTGTGACCCACCCCCTGACTCTGACTTTCTTTTCATGCATATGTAAATCATAATCTCTTAGGATCTAATGCAAATATGTTTCTCTCTTTGTCACACACACACACACACACCCCTAAGCCCTGATACATATGTACACACACACATGCCCTTAAGCCCTAATTGATATCTCCCCACTGAGAAACCCAAAAGACCTCTACAGCTCTTATTGCCAGATCAGTAACACTTTTTTGATCTTCCAATATGTCACTTATGTCTGGCCTGTCCAATGGACTTCAATGTTATTGAAGGGTTGGAAATGTGATTAAATATGTTTCTTTGTTTCCCAAAGAGCCAAGACCCCTGTTGGTACTCAATAAAGCACTTGATGAATTGAAGCAGTTCTAAAAAGCTTCCAAAGCATAAAAATTAAATTCTTTGACTCTGCCAGGACAGTATCTTGCAATATTCTACAAAAAAAAAAAAAGATACCAGAATAATAACCCTAGTTTAAGTTGTTGACTATGGGAATTTTATATAGTAGCTAACTTGCAGAGAAACCCATAGGTACCAACTGCAACTTTTTGTTTACGGTTTTTGTACCCTGATCTCTAAGTTTTCCACTATGAGAGGTAAAGCAAAACTAAATTTAGCTCTTCTCAAAGCCCTCTGTAAATGAGTAAAGTGGAAATGAACCAAAAACAAATGTATAATATTTCTGTCAAATCAGACATGACTTTAAAAGTTTAAGACAAGATGCCTTGGGCGGGGGGGCGGGGGAAGCATCACCCTGAGTATACTTTCCAGAAACTTTTACAAGATATCTTGATAGCACAAAGCCATGTAGATTTATCCATCAGTCCCTGACAAACAATACATAAATATAACCTGTAATACCTTTCTTCTTTGTTAGGTTCCAAGATACATTGCTCCTTCAGTAAATATACATCCTTCCCTTCTAATCTAATCTCCAACTGTTTCCCAGTTGTCCATTTCTTGTACTTAGCATCATGACATTTTAGTAAGCAGCTTTACAGAACAAATAAACGTTTTTTAAAAGCCAAAGATTTTTTTCTTGCTTCATAATTTTATTTCAGTTGGCCCTCCACACAAAAAACTATGGACAAAGGTTAAATCAATAACCTAACCTTATTCTGACTCCAGTTTTCAGGTTAAGGGGGAAAAAAAAACTTATTTGTTCCCTAATGTTTAAAAAAAAAGTATCAATTACAATAAAAATAATTATTTATTTTCCCTGAAAATTATGTTAAAATTTATTCTCATCTTGGGAAAATACTTTTAGTGCAAACATGTTATTGAAACAATAACAGAAAATGTTAACCCTACAATGACGGTGATGATTACCCAGCATGTCAAAGACCAGATTTCATATTCAAATTCCTCTATATACTAGCTATGTAACCCTCAGCTAGTTACTTAGATTCTGAGCCCCAGTTTCTTTGTCTTTTAAAATGCTTCTATAAGGATTAAATAAAATAGTATATGTGAAGCTCCTAATACAGAATCAATGAATGCTAGTTTCCTTTAGTATGAGGTAGAGATTTCTAGCAGTCATATGTTCCAATTGTCATGTTTTACTCAAGTGGGGGGTTATTTTTATCACATAACAAGAAGAACATAGGCAGTACTTAAGGAAGGCATCCAAGACCCAGGCTCCTTGTAGATCTAGCCACTTGGGCAAATGGCTTAATCTTTATGGTGACAAGATGGCTGCTCTACTTCCAGACAACAATTGGAATCCATGTTAGTACAGCATACCTTTTCCCAAACCCTTACTTTTAATCTTTCTGTGTCTTAATATTTAAAGTGGATTTGTTTTGTAGACAATATTGTTGGATCAGTTCTTTCGAATTTGTACCCAGAAGTAGAACTGCTGGATCCTATGATAATTCTATTTTCAGTTTTTTGAGAAACCTCCATACTCTTTACCATAGCAGCTACACCAACTTAGATTCACACCAACAATGCGCGAGCTTTCCAGTTTCTTCAAATCCTTGTCATCACTTACCTTTGTTTATTTTTACTTTGATTTCTTTTTTATATAATAACCTTCAGACAAGTGTGAGGAGATATTCCAGTGTGATTTTGTCTTGCATTCCCTCATGATTCGTGATGTTGAGTATCTCTGCATATATCTGTTGGCCAGTTCTATATCTTCTTTGGGAAAATGTCTATTCAATTCCTTTGCCCACTTTTTAATCAGCTTATTTGTAGGTTGTTTGTTTGTTTGTTGCTATTGAGTTATGGAAGTTCCTTGTATATTTGGGCATTAACTTCTCCTCAGATATTTTGTCCTGTTCCTTAGTTTGCCTTTTTATTTTGTTGATTGTTTCCTTCGCTATGCAGAAGCATTTTGGTTTGATATAGTATCATATTATTTTTGTTTTTATTATTTTTGATTTTGATGTCATATCCAAGAAATCTTTTTTAATTTTTTATATAAATGTATTTATTTTAATTGGAAACTAATTACTTTACAATATTGTATTGGTTTTGCCATACATCGACATGAATCAGCCATGGGTGTACACTGTGTTCCCCATCCTGAACCCCCTCCCGCCTCCCTCCCCATACCATCCCTCTAGGTCATCCCAGTGCACCAGCCCCGAGCACCCTATATCATGCATTGAACCTGGACTGGCAATCCGTTTCACATATGATAATATACATGTTTCAATGCCATTCTCCCAAATCTTCCCACCCTCGCCCTCTCCCACAGAGTCCAAAAGACTGTTCTATACATCTGTGTCTCTTTTGCTGTCTCGCATACAGGGTTATCATTACCATCTTTCTAAATTCCATATATATGTGTTAGTATACTGTATCAGTGTTTTTCTTTCTGGCTTACTTCACTCTGATAATAGGCTCCAGTTTCATCCACCTCATTAGAACTGATTCAAACGTATTCTTTTTAATGGCTGAGTAATACTCCATTGTATATATGTACCACAGCTTTCTTTTCCATTCATCTGCTGATGGACATCTAGGTTGCTTCCATGTCCTGGCTATTGTAAACAGTGCTGTGATGAACACTGGGGTACACGTATCTCTTTCCATTCTGGTTTCCTCGGTGTGTATGCCCAGTAGTGGGATTGCTGGGTCATAAGGCAGTTCTATTTTCAGTTTTTAAAGGAATCTCCACACTTTTTTCCATAGTGGCTGTACTAGTTTGCATTCCCACCAACAGTGTAAGAGGGTTCCCTTTTCTCCACACCCTCTCTAGCATTTATTGCTTGTAGACTTTTGGATAGCAGCCATTCTGACTGGCGTGAAATGGTACCTCATTGTGGTTTTGATTTGCATTTCTCTGATAATGAGTGATGTTGAGCATCTTTTCATGTGTTTGTTAGCCATCTGTATGTCTTCTTTTTCTAAGGCCAGTGTTACACAAAGTTTGTCTCCTATGTTTTCTTCTAAGGGCTTCCCAGGTGGCGCTAGCAAGAAAGAACCTGCCTGCCAATGCAGGAGACATAAAAGATGTGAGTTCGATCTCTAGGTCAGGAAGATCCCCTGGAAGAGGGTATGGCAGTCTACTCCAGTATTTTTGCCTGGAGAATCCCATGGACAAAGGAGTCTCGTGGGCTACAGTCCATAGGGTTGCAAAGAGTCAGACATGACTGACGTGACTTAACACACACATGCACACAAGAGCTTCATCATTTCAGGTCTTACACTGAAATCTCTAATCTGTTCTGATTTGATTTTTTTTATATAGTGTAAGAGAAGGGTCCAACTTTATTCTTTTAAAGATGGATATACAGTTCTCTCAGCACCACTGCATGTTCTTGTCACTCTTGCCAAAAGTCAGTTCACCATGGATTTATCTCTGGGCTCTCCGTTCTGTTCCATTGGTCTCTATGCTGTCTTTATGCCAGTACTTACTGTTTCAGTTACTCAGTTACTGTCGGTTTGTAATATATTTTGAAATGAGAAAGTGTAATGCCTCCAGCTTTGATCTTAAGACTGCTTTGGCTATTCAAGGTAATTTGTGATATCATATGATTTTTAAGACTGTATTTTCTATTTTGATAAATATATATACATATAATTAGGATTTTGATAAGGATTACATTGAATCTGTAATCACTTTGAACAGTATAGACATTTTAATCATATTAAGTCTTTCAATTTGTGAACACAGGATGCCTTTCCTCTTACTTGCATCTTTTATTTTATTTAGCAATGTTTTGTAGTTTTCAGTGCATAAGTCTTTCACCTCCTTGGATAAGGTAATTTCTAAGTATTTCATAAGTTTAGACATCCCTGCTTTATTTTGGTTACCATTTGCATGAAATATCTTTTCCATCATTTTACTGTCAGCCTACTGTTGTTGTTCAGTAGCTAAGTCAAGCCTAACGCTTCATAACTCCATGGACTACAGCATGCTAGGTTCCCCTGTCCTTCACTATCATCTCCCAGAGTTTGCTTAGATTCATGTCCATTGAGTTAGTGATGCTATCTAACCATCTCATCCTCTGCTGCCCTCTTCTCTTTTTGCCTTCAATCTTTCCCAGCATTAGGGTTTTTTTCCAATGAGTCTGCTCTTCGAATCAGGTGGTCAAGGTACTAGAGCTTCAGCTTCAGCATCAGCATCAGCATCGGTCTTTTCAATGAATATTCAGGGTTGATTTCCTTTAGGATTGACTGGTTTCATTTCCTTGCTGTCCAAAGGACTCTCTAGAGTCTTCTCTAGCACCACAATTTGAAAGCATACATTCTTCAGCTGTCAGCCTTCTTTACGACCCAACTGTCACACCTGTACATGACTACTTGAAAAACCATAGCTTTGACTATAGGGGCTTTTGTCAGCAAAGTAATGTCTCAGCCTGTGAAGTGAAGTGAAGTCACTCAGTCGTGTCCAACTCTTTGCAACCCCATGGACTGTAGCCTACCAGGCTTCTCCATCCATAGGATTTTCCAGGCAAGAGTACTGGAGTGGGTTGCCATTTCCTTCTCCAGGGGATCTTCCCAACCCAGGGATCAAACCCAGGTCTCCCACAATGCAAGCAGATGCTTTACCCTCTGAGCCACCATTTGGTAACTCTCAGCCTATATGTATCCTTAAATCTACTGTGAGTCTCTTTAGGCAACATATAATTGGATCTTGGGTTGTGTTTTTGTTTTTGTTTTTTAATCCAGGAGCCTTTCTGTCTTTTGAATGAAATGTGTTTGTTTCTCCCACCAAAAAGTGTATATGTTGAAATCCTAACCTCTAAAGGTATCAGTAGCTGGAGACTGGGGAAAGTGACTAGGTCATGAGGCTAGAGTCCTCACGAATAGAATCAGTTCACTTATAAAAGAGATTCTGCAGAGCTTCCTACCCTCTTCCATCATATAATACAATGAGAAGTCTATACTAAAGAAGAAAGCTTTTACCAGAACATGCTTTCACCCTGCTCTTGGACTTCTAGCATGCAGAACCGTAAGAAATTACTGAGTTGTTGTAAGCTACCCAGTCTGGCATTTTGTTATAGCAGCCTTAAAGGTCTAAGCTTTGTCACAGAGTCTTTCAAATTCTAGTTAGGTAATTCATATATTTCCATTTCTTGAGGGAAAGTTCCTGGAAATTTATTTTCTTTATGTCACGTTTTCCTGATTCTTCATGTTTTGTGATTTTTGTGTTGACATCTACGCATTTCAGGGCTTCCCAGGTGGTTCAGTGGTTAAGAATCCGGCTGCCAATGCAAGAGACGCAGGAAATGTGGGTTCTGTCCCTGGATCGGGAAGATCCCCTGGAGAAAGGAATAGCAACCCCTCCCAGTATTCTTGCCTGGAAAATCCCACCGACAGAGGAGCCTGATGGGCTACCGTCCCTGGAGTCCCAAAGACTCAGACACAACTAAACACACATGCATATAATATGCATTTAAAGGAACAGTCACCTCTCTCGGACTTGATGGACTGGCTTTGACTGGGAAAGCTCTTTAACTTGGCTAGACTCTGGGGCTTTGTACCTAGCTGCCCAAGTGTCCAGTCTTTTTCCTTCTCTCTCTCTCTCTCTTCTCTCTCTTTCCCTCTGTCTCTCTCTGTCTCTCTCAATGAGCCTGTAGTCTCTTGCTCCCTCTGGTGTCCAACGATACTGCTGCTAATTCTTCACAAATGAATTTCTTCAGTGATTCAGTTACATTCTGACTTATACAGATAAACTTCCAAGAAATGTGGGTGGCCCTAAAGGAATCAGACTGAGTCAAAGAGAATTTTGGTAATTCTGTCCTTGTTCCTTTTTGTTAGTTTTTCAGAGTCTTTGACTATTTAGGCTTGCTCTATAGCCAAAGTCATAAACCCTGTCATTTGAGAGACAAGAAAATACACACATTTTGTTTACATATTAGAGACTGACTATTCTTCACGTTTAGAGATAAATAAGCTATCTTTCATTTTTCTTGAAGTACATTAACTTTTGGGTATATTTTTCATTCTCCCACTTTTAGACATAGTATAAGGAGTTGTCAACTGCAAGAAAACTAACAGCCCAAGTACAATGATAAATGGCTACTGGCGCTGGCAACTAGAACTGGAAAGCCAGCTGTGAGTGCTTATGTCTGTAATACATCGGAGAGAACAGCCTTATGTAAAGGGGATCCTACTACCCAGGGCTAGACACTGATTACCATGCAGAAGTTCAGATCCAGTGTTGCCAGATTATGTTTAGGGTCCAATATGTTATATGAAATTTCCTGAGTTTTAACTGTTGGCTAAAAAAAAGAAAAAAAAAACCCTTAAGAACAAAGTTGACATATCGGATTTGGATTATGATCTATGAGTTGGAAGTTTCTGCTATGGAAAATGGGCTTCCCAGGTGGCATTAATGGTAAAGAACCTGCCTGCCAATAAAAGAGACTTAAGAGACACGGGTTCAAGCCTTGGGTAGGGAAGATCCCCTGGAGGAGGGCATGGGAACCCACTCCAATATTCTTACCTGGAGAATCCCATGGAAAGAGGAACCTGGCGGACTACAGTCCATGGAGAAGCAAAGAGTTGGACATGACTGAAGCGACTTAGCCCAGCACACAGCATAGTTCTAGTGAAAAGCCCAGAAAATTTCCAATTTTCTTGTACAGAAAGCAGTACAAGAACATCAGTGTTTGGACCTGGTGCAGAAAGAACATAAAATCAGTAGGCCAGATTTGAGCGAGAAGGGAAATAGAGATCACACATGATATTCCTTGATGTCATGAAGGTGTAATAGGCGTTTAATTATATTTTGCAGAGACTCTGTACAGACTGCAGACTCATTTTAAGTACTTTTCAAATAATGATAGCAACCAGTGCACTCAAATAATAGCAAGAGTGGCCAGAGTGGTTGATAACTGTAAATGATAATTAGGGGCAATAACTGTTTTGCAGACAAAGTCCTCAGTCTTAACTTCTGATCTACAGAAGTCTCCAAGACTATATATCAAATAGGAGCAAAAAGATGTTTGTGTGAGGGCTAGGGATAGAATAGAAAGCTATTAATACAAGTTGAATAAATAAAATTTTGAACCAAACAGCAGGATGGTTTAAAAGATAGGCTTTGGAATCAAGCAGACCTGGTTTAAAAGCCAGGACTTGCCACCTAATAGCTCAGTTGGTCGGAGAAGGCGATGGCACCCCACTCCAGTACTCTTGCCTGGAAAATCCCATGGATGGAGGAGCCTGGTAGGCTGCAGTCCATGGGGTCACTAGGAGTCAGACACGACTGAGCAACTTCACTTTGACTTTTCCCTTTCATGCATTGGAGAAGGAAATGGCAACCCACTCCATTGTTCTTGCCTGGAGAATCCCAGGGACGGGGGAGCCTGGTGGGCTGCTGTCTATGGGGTCTCACAGAGTCAGACAAGACTGAAGCAACTCAGCAGCAGCAGCAGCAGCTCAGTTGGTAAAGAATTCGCCTGCAATGCAGGAGGCCCCATTTCGATTCCTGGATTGGGAAGATCCGCTGGAGAACGGATAGGCTACCCACTCCAGTATTTTTGGGCTTCACTTGTAGCTCCACTGGTAGAGAATCTGCCTGCTATGCCAGAGACCTCAGTTTGATCCTGGGTTGGGAAGATTTCCTGGAGAAGGGAAAGGCTACCCACTCCAGGATTCTGGCCTGGAAAATTCCATGGACTGTATAGTCCATGGCGTCCCAAAGAGTCAAATATGACTGAGTAACTTTCACTTTTGCCACTTAACGTGTGTGCTCAGTTGCTCAGTCATGTCCGACTCTTTGCAACCCCATGGACTGTAGCCTGCCAGGCTCCTCTGTCCTTGAAATTTTCCAGGAAAGAATACTGGAGTGGAGAGGGTTGCCATTCCCTTCTCCAGCGGATCTTCCCGACCCAGGGATTGACCCACATCTTTTGTTTCTCTTGCATTGGCAGAGGAATTCTTTACTACTGTACCACCTGGGAAGCCCCTTAATAGTTATGTATAATTTAATAAGATCTTTAAATATTTTTTAATTTACTTCATGAAGCATCAATTTTCTCATCTGCAAAATCTCACTAATGATAGTTCCTATTGTGAGGATTGCTCTAATGCTCAAGTTAATGCTTAGACAATACTATGTAAAGCACTTAGCAAAGTACTTGACACAGATTAAGATCTTCAGTCCCTCATACATAGATGCTCCGAGGTTATGCGTATCTTCTATGTATACCTATATACACAATATTCGAGAAAGTCACTATGTGCAAGGAAATTCCAATTTTACCAGTTCAAACTGAAGACTTAAAATGTTTATAGTATACTCATTCTGTAGCACTTAGTTTAACTGCAGGATATTGATTTAATATATGTTTCCCCTGGCTACCCCAGCATTATTTTAACTTAAGAAGAAAAACATGTCTCCTAAAGAACAGCTTAGCAACTGAACTGAACTGAGCAAAGCTGGGGCATTTTTCTTTCAAGGAAAAAGTGAGAATTTGAGTGACAGTGTGACAAATATGGTGTCAAATGCCCACTGACGCCTAGAAATCAATCGACCCTGTTTCTCTCACAGAACAATAGGAATAAGACAACATGCATGTGAGCTCTGGTCTCCCCTTAGGGTTCTTTTGAGCCCTGAAGAAAAGAGTATCACCTTAGTCATGACTTTCTGAAATCTCAGAAACTGCCTTTCAGTAGAAGACTCTGTTCCTTACAAAACTTTTCTTTTTCCAGCATCACACAGGCAGGGACTTGTTCACAATTTTATTCTATTAATATCTTATACAGTAAGTGCTCACCAAGCATGTGTTATGTGAATGAAGCAGAGTCCCATCTTTTTAGGTTGATAATTCCCCTGGTAGACAAGAGAAAAATTGAAATATCCAAAAGAGCACTTATTTGGACAATTAATCACTCATGTTAATTTTGAGTAAAGTAAGCAAAATCATTTCTTATGACTCTTTTTCCCTCACAACAATGAGCATATAATAGATGTTCAATAAACATCCACTGAAATTCTAATCTTTTCTCTTTTCTTTCAACAACGACTAGTAAAGTCAAAGGATACACAGCTCATTACTGAAAATAAAATGACACTGTAATGAATTCATAGACTGGAAACACACAAACCACAAGAGCAGAGTATAGGCTTTTAATAAAAGAGACGGAGTACAAGTTTTGAGTTGAGAGAAAATAAAACATTCTTATTCTAAATTAATACCAATTTTTCCTTTCTTATGAGGGAGGCATGTTGAAGACAGAAGATAACGAGCCCATTTGGTTTAAAGTCCAAAATGATTGGGTTCAATAAGGAATTCAGAATACTCTATGACTGCAAAACTCATTTGGTTACATATTACAGCTTTCAGTGGCGACCTAGTTCAAGCTACTTGAACAAGGGAATTAAGGTTTCATAGAGAAAATAACAGAAACCCTAGATAGATAAATGTAACTAATTCAATAAAATAGAATCTTCCCCCTAGAATTTATTAGCATATCAACTAGATGAAATAAGTCTATACACAGATAGTTCCCATTAGTAACCTCTCTAATAATAAAACAGATGGCATCATTCTGGATATTGAAAAAGACTTGAGTTTAAAAAGAACAGATGTGGCTACAAAATACTAAAGTACAACTAAACCAAATCCAAACTCTACAATTTTAGGAAAGATATTTTGTTGATTTATTAAGTACATCTCGCCAATTTTTGTATATATATCTGAAACATTCCATTTGTGCTTCAACTCACACTGAGTAGGAAGTTGGTTTTTGCCACATATATTTTCTACTTCGCTTCTCTGTGAGGAATGTATAATGATATTTCCCTTAGATTCATCTATGTAAATTTATATTTAAATTGCCTTAAATATTTTGCTTTGAATTTGTAGTGAGACTTGAGAAAATGCACTAAGGAATTTATTCACTTCCTAAACCATGTGAATTCCTAATGAGAAAATATTTTCTTATTTCTCAGAAGGTGAGAAAGTAGAGAAAGAAAGACATCTGTGTGATTAGATAACATGATGGTAGTGGTTTAGTTGCTAAGTCGTGTCTAACTCTTTTGACACTGTGGACCATAGCCCACAAGGTTCCTCTGTCCATGGGATTTCCCAGGCAAGAATACTGGAATGGGTTGCCATTTTCTTCTCCAGGGCATCTTCCTGACCCAGGGATGCAACCCACGGGCCCATGTCTCCTGCCCTGCAGGAGGATTCCTTTACTGCTGAGCCACCAGGGTAAAAGCCCAGATGACATAACAGAGACCAAAAGTTCATTGGAAAATTCTGAAACCCTCCTTTTTGAATGTACATCACTCCCTTCTTTGTCTCTATGAGAAATCATTAGAAAACATTTCACATATATCAAATGTTATAAATAGAATACTGGAGTACATTGCCATTCCCTTCTCCAGGGGACTATTCCCAACCCAGAGACCAAACCCAGGTCTCCCTCATTGCAGGTAGATTCCTTACCGTATGAGCCACTAGGGAAGCCTGTAAATAGAACCTAAATTTTAATAAGGAACCAGCTTTTGGCTTTCGTCAATTTGTTTCTGTTTCCTATTTCATTCATTTCTCTTTTTTGCTTTTCATCTACTTTTTCATCTATTTGAGCTGCTACTGCAATAATTTGAATTATTTTCAAATTGGGTTATAAATGAACCTCTATGTACTTTTTTTTATCACAACTTCAGTGAGCAGAACTTTGTCATTAATTCTAAAAATTTTCTGTATTTTCCACTGTGATCGCCCCTTTTTCTCATTCAGTAGTCCTTTTTTAGTTTACAAATCTATGGAGCCTTCCTAAGTAATTTTTTATTCTTCATTTTTAATTTAATATTGTTTTCAGAGGACATGCTCTGATCTTCATTGAGGCTTCCTTTGAGAATAATACCTGTGCCTAATGCCCATGGTTATAACTATTTTATGTATCCTTAAAAAGAGTATAAATCTTCTACTTTAGGGTACAGATCAAGCTATCATTTTTGTTTTAGCTCATTACTTTTTACCTACTTGGTCTACAATTTCTGATAAAGTTTTGCTAAAAATCCCCAGTGTCTTTGTGAAACGTGCCTTATAATTCTGTCAATTTTATATTCTGAGACAATGTTGGTTACCGAGAAGTTTATAATTTTCATATATTCTTAGATAATTCTTCCTTTTTATTATGTAATAATCTTTGTCTCTGCTTAGGATTTTTGCCTCAGTTACTATTAGCACTTTGTATGATTTTGCTTTGCCAACTTTTTTTAATTATAATTTTCCTGATATATATTTTAATTATCCATTTATTGTCTTTTTATGCAGTTTTGTGTCAGATTTGGCTCATGGATACACCATATAAGCGGAGTTTATAATGTTTATCCAACCTAATCATTCTTTAATAGTGAAGATTAATCAATACACATTTATTGACTCTTCATGTATACTATCACACTGGTCATAGTCCTAACATTTTCTTTTTTGTTTTCATTTTTTCCCTTTTGCTGCATTCTACTGGATTAATATTAACAGTTTTATATACAACAATAATGATGATAAATAAATTTTAGCATTTAGTATGAGAGAGATGGGACTACCAGACCACCTGACCTGCCTCTTATGAAATTGGTATGCAAGTCAGGAAGCAACAGTTAGAGCTGGACATGGAACAACAGACTGGTTCCAAATAGGAAAAGGAGGGCGTCAAGGCTGGATATTGTCACCCTGCTTATTTAACTTCTATGCAGAGTACATCATGAGAAACACTGGGCTGGAAGAAGCACAAGCTGGAATCAAGATTGCTGGGAGAAATATCAGTCACCTCAGATATGCAGATGACACCACCCTTATGGCAGAAAGTGAAGAGGAGCTAAAAAGCCTCTTGATGAAAGTGAAAGAGGAGAGCAAAAAAGTTGGCTTAAAGCTCAACATTCAGAAAACAAAGATCACGGCATCTGGTCCCATCACTTCATGGGAAACAGAAGGGGAAACAGTGGAAACAGTGTCAGACTTTATTTTGGGGGGCTCCAAAATCACTGCAGATGGTGACTGCAGCCATGAAATTAAAAGACGCTTACTCCTTGGAAGAAAAGTTATGAGCAACCTAGATAGCATATTCAAAAGCAGAGACATTACTTTGCCAACTAAGGTCCGTCTAGTCAAGGCTATGGTTTTTCCTGTGGTCATGTATGGATGTGAGAGTTGGACTGTGAAGAAGGCTGAGCACTGAAGAATTGATGCTTTTGAACTGTGGTGTTGGAGAAGACTCTTGAGAGTCCCTTGGACTGCAAGGAGATCCAACCTGTCCATTCTGAAGGAGATCAGCCCTGGGATTTCTTTGGAAGGAATGATGCTAAAGCTGAAACTCCAGTACTTTGGCCACCTCATGGGAAGAGTTGACTCATTGGAAAAGACTCTGATGTTGGGAGGGATTGGGGGCAGGAGGAGAAGGGGACGACAGAGGATGAGATGGCTGGATGGCATCACTGACTCAATGGACATGAGTCTGAGTGAACTCCGGGAGTTGGTGATGTACAGGGAGGCCTGGCGTGCTGCGATTCCTGGGGTCGCAAAGAGTCAGACACGACTGAGCGACTGAACTGAACTGAACTGAACTGAACTGATAGGGTTCTACTCTTGCCTGGAAAATCCCATGGACGGTGGAGCCTGGTAGGCTGCAGTCCATGGGGTCACTGAGAGTCAACTGAGAGATTTCACTTTCACTTTTCACTTTCATGCATTGGAGAAGGAAATGGCAACCCACTCCAGTGTTCTTGCCTGGAGAATCCCAGGGACGGGGGAGCCTGGTGGCCTGCCGTCTCTGGGGTCGCACAGAGTCAGACACGACTGAAGCGGCAGCAGCAGCAGCAGCAGCATAGGGTTATATTAAAGGACTTTATGTGTGCAAATCAATTAAACCTTCACAACCACTCTATAAGGGAAGGACTATTAAGATCCAATCTTGCTTTTGAGGAACTTGAGGCACCAGAGGCTAAGTAAACGAGCTCCAGGTCACCAGGCCAGTAGGAGATAGAGTGAGATTTGAATTTAACAAGTTAAATTCAAGAAATCACACACATTGCATTCTTCTTAAGGTAACTTTTACACCTGTTTTTAAATTACTTTTTGGTTCCAGAAAAGAGTTACACTTAAATCTGTAAGAATTTTCAAACTATGAACATTTTAGAGATTCTAACATCAACAATGGAAAGTATTCCCACCAACAGTGTAGGAGGTTCCCTTTTCTCACACCCTCTCCAGCATTTTATTGCTTGCAGATTTTGGATCGCAGCCATTCTGACTGGTGTAGTGGTACCTCATTGTGGTTTTGATTTGCATTTCTCTAATAATGAGTGATGTTGAGCATCTTTTCATGTGTTTGTTAGCCATCCATATGTCTTCTTTGGAGAAATGTCTATTTAGTTCTTTGGCCCATTTTTGATTGGGTCGTTTATTTTCTGGAATTGAGCTGCATAAGTTGCTTGTATATTTTTGAGATTAGTTGTTTGTCAGTTGCTTCATTTGCTATTATTTTCTCCCATTCAGAAGGCTGTCTTTTCACCTTGCTTATAGTTTCCTTTGTTGTGCAGAAGCTTTTAATTTTAATTAGATCCCATTTGTTTATTTTTGCTTTTAT
This sequence comes from Ovis aries, assembly GCF_016772045.2. Classification (NCBI taxonomy): domain Eukaryota; kingdom Metazoa; phylum Chordata; class Mammalia; order Artiodactyla; family Bovidae; genus Ovis; species Ovis aries. The sequence goes on along the minus strand of NC_056054.1, from coordinate 46,307,087 downwards.
TTCCAGCATTCTGGGAGGTGGATCATAGAGGATCCTGCTGTGATTTATGTCTGAGAGTGTTTTGCCTATGTTCTCCTCTAGGAGTTTTATAGTTTCTGATCTTACATTTAGATCTTTAATCCATTTTGAGTTTATTTTTGTGTGCGGTGTTAGAAAGTGATCTAGTTTCATTCTTTTACAAGTGGTTGACCAGTTTCCCAGCACCACTTGTTAAAGAGATTGTCTTTACTCCATTGTATATTCTTGCCTCCTTTGTCAAAGATAAGGTGTCCATGTGTGTGTGGATTTATCTCTGGGCTTTCTATTTTGTTCCATTGATCTATATGTCTGTCTGGAAGATGGCAATGACGACCCTGTATGCAAGACAGGGAAAGAGACACAGATGTGTATAACGGACTTTTGGACTCAGAGGGAGAGGGAGAGGGTGGGATGATTTGGGAGAATGACATTCTAACATGTATACTATCATGTGAATTGAATCGCCAGTCTATGTCTGACGCAGGATGCAGCATGCTTGGGGCTGGTGCATGGGGATGACCCAGAAAGTTGTTATGGGGAGGGAGGTGGGAGGGCGGTTCATGTTTGGGAATGCATGTAAGAATTAAAGATTTTAAAATTTAAAAATAAAAAACTGAAATTAAAAAAAAAAAAAAAACAATGGAAAGTAAGTTTAAACTTTCTGAAAAACTGCTACAATGTTGCTCTTCTATTCATTGCCTAAAATTGAGAAAAAGCTGAGGAGAATCACCACATTGCCTGGTGATTCTTTTAAATTGTATTTTTAAAGTCCAAACCATTAACAAATTAAATTCATTTAAAAAAAAAAAAACAAACTATCTTGACTTGGAGCATACAGAACAAATGATGATCCAGGACTCCTTAGCCTAGCTTTTAAGGTCTGGCAGTTTCTGCCTTATGCTCTCTAGACCCTAAGTTGGTATGTAAGAAGTTAAGTAACTAGAGTGAGAGGGCCTGAGTGCCGGAGTCCAGCTCCAGCAGCCAGGGATTCAACCTGAAGAGGTGACCCATGTCAGCGAATGGGACAGCCTTTCAATTTTCTTGTGGACTGCCTGTTTATTTCAAGTTTATGATTCTCTTTTATACTTTTACAAAAGCATTAGGTCAGAGGTTTGATATTTTCAGTTCCCACTGACCCAGATGTGTTGTCTCCATAAATCATTGTTGCTCTTCAAACAGAGTTCCTGCTTCATTGATTCTCTCTGAATCAGCCTTATGATCTGTTATCTACCTCCTCTAATGTGTCCTATAGTTAACTTGTGATTACATTGTAACTCATGCTACATTCCTCAGTTTACTACTTATCTTCCTAAATCCTGAGCTCACTATCTCTTAAAAAGGCTTCTAGCCACAGTGTCTCTAAAAATTCATAACTTCTATAAGCTAATTTTAAAATATGCTAACTTTACAACATTCCTTAAATCTTTAACTTCTAACTATTTTAATTATTTCTAAGCCCCAAATTCAGTAAACTCCTTTGCCATAAACACTCTCCTCACAAATAGGCTTCAGATAGCAATCCCTCCCATGGCCTCAAGCTATGGCCTATGTGGGCATCCTGGAACACTCTTTTGCAAAAGTCCTTAAACAAATGTCAATGATTAACTTTATGAATCATTCTTTGTGCCTTGTGCTTTGTGCCTTCTCATGCTCCTCTCAAGAACAATAAACACCTTAATATTCCTTCCCAGTGAACTCAGCTGAAGAAAGGAAAAGACAAGTCAGAATTACAAGGCCTAACTCCTTCACCCCCAGACCATGCCTGAGGAATGAGGAGAGGGGTCTGGGGCCGTGCTTCCATTTTGTCAGTAATGCCTAACGCGGGTCCCAACACCTGAGGCTGCAACACAATGTGGAACAAGGGCCACATGAAAAAGCACAGGTGCCAGAGATGTGAGCGAAAAAGCCATTCTCAGTATTCCAGTCCCCAGTAAATCTAAGGCATCCCAGCTTAGGGATATCATGGAGGTTAGATAAACCATTCCCATTCTGCCTTGCCTACCATAAGAAATATTTAAATGATTGTTCTCAAAGCCACTCCACCCCTTTCATTTGCACATCAAACTTTCACACTGGTACATATGATTGCTGAAGCTCATGTCACATGCTTTTGCTGGCTGTAACTGCTGTTATTTAGTTGCTAAGTTGTATCCAACTCTTTGCAACCCCTCGGATTGTAGCCCACCAGCTCCTCTGTCCATGGGCTTTCTCAGGCAAGAAGAGTGGAGTGGATTGCCATTTCCTTCTTCAGGGCATCTTCCTGACCCAGGGATCAAATACAAGTCTCCCGTTTGGCAGGTGAGTTCTTTACCACTGAGCGACTAAGGAGGTCCACTAATCTGCACCCTGACCCCAACATTAGTGGGTGGGAAATAACATGGAATTTTTTCTTGTGTGTGAAAAGATGAGACCCATGCATAGGACAGATGAACACTACCCACACCTAATAGTCATGATTCGGAAATGTGACCAACTAAGCATGGATCCTGCAACAAACTCAGATGCTAATTGAGGGCAGGGACTTTATATGCTGAATACAGAGATCTGAAAAGAATCTAGCAAATTCACAGTAGACACTATTTGTTAGATAAATGACTGAATCATGACATGTTGATCATACTTTGCATATCTCTCATTTCAACAGATATTAATATGCCTTTCATGTTGAGAAGAGTTCCCTGTATATATATATACATATATATGTATGTGTGTGTGTATATATATATATTATGATTACCATAAGGTAGGGATAGGGGAAACAGAAGTAGTAACAACTTCTAGGGACTATTAATGAAATCTTTTAAGTGAAAATGGACATAGAATAATTAACACAACCTAATTAAAGACACAGATCTAGAGGACAGACTTGTGGCTGTTGGTGGGGGCATGGGAGAGATTGCATGAGGGATGGATTGGGAGTTTGGGATTAGCAAATGCAAACTATTATGTATAGAATGGATAAACAACAAGGTCTTACTGTATAGCACAGGGAACTATACTCAATATCCAGTAACAAACCATAATGGAAAAGAACATGAAAAAGAATACATATATATGTGTGTGTGTGTGTGTGTGTGTGTGTGTGTGTGTATCACTTTGCTGCTGCTGCTGCTGCTAAGTCGCTTCAGTCATGTCCGACTCTGTGTGACCCCATAGATGGCAGCCCACTTTGCTACACACCAGAAACTAACACAACATTGTAAATTAACTATACTTCAATAAAAAATAAAAACATATACAACCTAGTTAAGCTATTGAATTTCAAGGACAAAGGAATAATACTTCTGTCACTCAAGGAACAAAACACATGTGATAGTTAACTTTATGTGTCATATTGACTGGGCTACAGGGTAACCCAGGCATTTGGTCAAACATTACTCTGGGTGTGTCTGTGAGAGTATTTCTGAGTGAAATTAACATCTGAATTGGTAGACTAAGTAAAGTGAACTATCCTCTCTAACGTGGCTGGGCCTCATCCAATCAACTGAAGACTTGAATAGAACAGAAAATCGAGTAAAAGGGAACTTTACCTGCCTAACTGATTGAATTTAGGGACATCAATTGGAACATCAATCTTTCACCCTCAGACTAGAACATGCATCAGCTGGCTCTCCTGATTTTCAAGCCTTTAGAATCAGACTGAAACCACACTACAAGCTCACTTGGGTTTTCAATTTGCCAACTGCAGACCTTGGGACTTTTCAGCCTCCAAAATCATGATATGTCTTTCTATATATATATATATATAGATATATCATGTTATATATATACAGTGGGCTTCCCTGGTGGCTCAGATGATAGAAAATTGGCCTACAATGCAGGAGACTCGAGTTCAATTCCTGGGTCAGGAAGATCCCCTGGAGAAGAGAATGGCTACCCACTCCAGTATGCTTGCCTGGAGAATTCCATGGACAGAGGAACCTGATGAGCTACAGTCCATATGGTTGCAAAGAGTCAGACGAAACTGAGTGACTAAAACTAACACACACACACACACACACACACACACACACAATTTGTTGTTTCTCTGGAGATCCCTAACACAAGTCATCTACAAGGAAAAAAAAAATCAACTTGGCCTCAACAGTTCCATGATATTCAGTGCTAAAAAATAATAGAGAAAATTTCTGAAGGAAAGAAACCCAATATTCACAGAATCTTGAGGAAAATAAGTTCAAGAAGTTCAGACATTGCCAAATTGTATGGAATACTTCAAATATAAAAGTAATAAATATTTTCACATATGCAAGATATTTAGGAACACATATCTATTTGCCTTCTCTGGACAGAAAATCTACTGGACAGTGAAATACAACCAGCCAGGAAATGAATCAATATAAAGATTTTCCTAAATAGAGAAGCTGTGGTGAAACAAGTGATGGCAAGACCTGTGGTCCCAGAACAGCACTGAAATGTCATAAACTTGAAAACATGAAAATGACAACTTACCTAAAAAATCAGCAGGAGGAAGAAGGGAAGGGAGTAAACATACAAGCACAAATATTTTCATTTATCATACCAGTGAAATAGTCAGTCAGTCAGTTCAGTTGCTCAGTCGTGTCTGACTCTTTGCGACCCCATGAATCGCAGCACGCCAGGCCTCCCTGTCCATCACCAACTCCTGGAATTTACCCAAAATCATGTCCATAGAGTCGGTGATGCCATCCAGTCATCTCATCCTCTGTCGTCCCCTTCTCCTCCTGCCCCCAATCCCTTCCAGCATCAGAGTCTTTTCCAATGAGTCAACTCTTCACATGAGGTGGCCAAAGTATTGGCGTATCAGCTTCAGCATCAGTCCTTCCAATGAACACCCAGGACTGATCTCCTTCAGGATGGATTGGCTGGAACTCCTTGCAGTCCAAGGGACTCTCAAGAGTCTTCTCCAACACCACAGTTCAAAAGCATCAATTCTTGGCATTCAGCTTTCTTCACAGTCCAACTCTCACATCCATACATGATCACTGGAAAAACCATAGCCTTGACTAGATGGACATTTGTTGGCAAAGTAATGTCTCTGCTTTTTAATATGCTATCTATCTAGGTTGGTCATAACTTTCCTTCCAAGGAGTAAGTGTCTTTTAATTTCATCGCTGCAATCAGCATCTGCAGTGATTTTGGAGCCCAAACAAATAAAGTCTGACACTGTTTCCACTGTTTCCCCATCTATTTCCCATGAAGTGATGGGACCAGATGCCGTGATCTTTGTTTTCTGAATGTTGAGCTTTAAGCCAACTTTTTCACTCTCCTCTTTCACTTTCATCAAGAGGCTTTTTAGTTCCTCTTCACTTTCTGCCATAAGGGTGGTGTCATCTGCATATCTGAGGTGACTGATATTTCTCCTGGCAATCTTGATTCCAGCTTGTGTTTCTTCCAATCCAGCGTTTCTCATGATGGACTCTGCATAGAAGTTAAATAACCAAGGTAACAATATACAGCCTTGACGCCCTCCTTTTCCTATTTGGAACCAGTCTGTTGTTCCATGTCCAGTTCTAATTGTTGCTTCCTGACCTGCATACAGGTTTCTCAAGAAGCAGGTCAGGTGGTCTGGTATTCTCATCTCTTTCAGAATTAATACATCATGAAAAAATGGTTCCAAAGGCCACTTTTTTCATAATCTTTTGCTATTAGCCTTAGAAGGATTCTTTACAAAGTAATAGCTCTTTTCATGGATAAACAGTCATTTAAATTTAGCAATTATTTCACCCATTTCTTTCCCTTCCTTTAAAATTTTGTGAATTTAATATCAACTTAAATTTTAAATGTTTAATATAAAAATAGATATAATCTTATTATTAAAAATTATTTCTCTCTAACATCTATATCCAAGTGTACAATGGAAAAGATTAGGAAACATTTTTTATAATTCTGAAAAAAGAAAACTTTCCCTAAGAACATTATATTTCACCAAATGTTTTCCATGTTAAAAGAGCAGCAAACACTCTCAAGCATGAAAGAACCCAGGGAATATAACAAACTTGAGACTTTCCTGGGGGGGCCGGGGGAGGGGGATGTTTGCTTTAATTAACTATGTGTGTGTTCAGTTGTGTCTGACTCTGAGACCCCATAGACTATAGCCCACTAGGCCTCTGCCCATGGGATTCTCCAGGCAAGAATACTGGAGTAGGTTGCCATTTTCTCCTCCTAGGGATCTTCTCCACCCAGGGATGAAACCCATATCTCCTGTGTCTCCTGCAATGGCAGGCAGATTTTTACCACTGTGCCACCTGGGAAACCCCTCGATGGTGCCAATAAAATTAAACCAGTATAATTCAAATTATTTCTATTTTAAAATAGAGCAGAATCCGTTTTCATCCACACAGCTTAATGTCTACATTCACACAACTTTATTATCCCACAGTCCTCGTCAATATAACTTTACTATTCCAGGAAACTTTTGCCTAGGAAGATAAAAATAACTTTTTTTGTTCATTCCAAGAATTTTATGAAATATTCACAAACTCTTCCCCCAAAACACAGAAATGACAGTTTACATCCCCAGACTCAGGACCCGGCACCTCAAAATACACCAGTTTTAAACTATTAGATCATGACTGTCACCCAGTTCTAATTAAGCCCCTGCACTGGAAGTCCAGGCTTAAACAGGACTTTCAGGTTCTCATAAATATTCCCCTTTGTCCTCCTACCTCTAAGATTCTAAGACACTCTCAATGCAGAGATCACCCTTACCATTGTAAGAATAAATTCGTCTTTGTCTTCTCAGTGAGTTGTTTGGTTTTATTTCAGGGTAGCCAGTATTCAACAAAAATCATGACTAAAGGAGAAAGAATACCACAAATCAAGGTAAGAAAGTAATGACATGAAAATCCAAGCACCCCTCAGAAGATAAGTAGGGGAACGAGGAGGGGTGAGGTGCTTGAAAGCTGGAGGCGAATAAGACCAAGATTCCTTAAGAAAGGTCTTTCTTATAAATGGGGTCTAAAAATAGCTGCCGCATTCTATCTTGGGAGACTGAGGAAACAAAGACAAACATAACACCTTTGCCTTCCGTCTTGAGCAGTATTCATCAAAAGTGTGGTTCATGTACTGCCTACTTAGAATCATCTGGAGTATTTGATAGCAATGCTTTCTTATAGACTCTATCAGCATCTCCAGAAGGAGGCCTTGGAACTGGCATAAGAAATAAACTCTGTGCATTAATAAACTCTCACATCAATTAAAGAATCACTGAGGTAAGTGGTGGCTTCCCAGGTGGCACTAGTGGTAAACAACCTGCCTGCCGATGTGGGAGATGTAAGAGGCAATGAGTTCCATCCCCGGGTAGGGAAGATCCCCGGGAGGAGGGCATGGCAACCCACCCCAGTATTCTTGCCTGGATAATCCCAAGGACCAAAGAGCCTGGTGGGCTACAGTCCATTGAGTCACACAGGGTCAGCCACGACTGGCGAGACTTAGCACGCACACAAAGGGTACAAATGCCATATTTAAATTACCCTTTCCGGGGCTCCGGAGGTGGCGGCAGTCGGTACTGCGGGGGACGGTGCGGCAGGTCAGGGGTGGGGGCGGGGAGGAGGCAGTGTTGGACCAGGGACCAGGATCGGCGGAGATCATGGCTGGAGGCAAATCTAGACAGGACAATGGGAAGTTCAAGGCTAAGGCAGTGTCTGCTCACAGAGAGCCGGGCTGTAGGTTTCCGTGACACGAACCATAGACATTTAAAGACTCACCCTAGAAGCCACGGAAGGGACTGCTGCAGTGCACAGCATCACAGTTCTTCGATTGACACTTCCAAGTTCCCCGGATCACACTTCCAAGTTCCCCGGATCACACTTCTGTTGAGGTCCTTTAATTGACTGGAACCTAGTGGTTCGGAGTTGACAATAAGAAAGTAAAAGAGAGAGAGAAAGAGTCTAATATTCCTTGGTTTATGCAGAAAACCAATAAAGCCCTTGATAAAGGGCTTGCACTGCTTCATGTAGTCTCTGGGAGCCCTCTCAAGGGGGTGAAGGTACAGTGCGCCTTCTCTAGAGGATCTTAGAAGCCAGGGCAAGAAAGTGAGCTCAGCGGGCTTCTGCACTCCAAAGAATTAGCCGGAGAAAGAGAGAAAGAAAGAAAGACACAGGGACCCAAACTCTGATGGAGCAAAGGTGTTTATTCAACATAGTGTGGATATTTATACTGTCTTAAAAGGTAGCTACTTTCAGCAAAGATAAAAATCGAAAGTCCAGACTTACAAATTATCATAAGGCAATCCATATCAAAGAGAGGGTTGTAAATAATCACTTTTATCGTATGGTTCATAAAAAGGAAGAGAGTCATAAATAGTTACTTATCACCATATGGAAAAACTAAGAAAGGAAATGCATGCATTCCTCAGCCCCAGGAGTGGCTTGGCAACTCCTCTTAATTCCTGAATATTCAGGAACTAATAAGGGACAAAGGATTCATGAAAGATCCAAAACAGCACACAGGAAGCCTCCTGTTAAATGCTTCCTGTTAAATGCTTCCTGACACACTTTCAAGTTCCTCGGATCACACTTCCAAGTTCTGCAGATCACTCTGCTCCTTGTGCAGCGTGCAATCCATGGTAATGAAATGTTGGATTATCTTCCCGTCGCTGGGGATGGTTTGATCCCTCACATCCACAAGTACTTGATCAAGGGACAGCAAAGATCTGCTTGAGAGCTGTTTTAACCGACCCTCTTCCTCCCGCTGATTGCACTGTAACTGGGACAGAAGGAAAATAATGGGGGTATGTGGAGTTTTTAAAACAGTTAACTGGAAAGGCGTAGTTAGCTGCTGTAGACTTGATAGAAGAGGTATTTGTAGGTTCTTAGACGCAAAGTCTGATTTAAAAAAAAAAAAGTTCCTCTTCATGTGGCAACAGTTGTGTGTTCAATGACTAGGTTTCTTCCATGGGTTGTATACAAAAATAGAATTGATAAACCATACTTTTAAAATTATCCTTTCCAACATCAACTTTTATTAAAAGAGCTTTGACTCTTTAGTTAAAACAGCTGAAATCTTTTGGATGGAATAGGTAGTGGTAAGGTAACCTTCAGCAAATCTCGTGGCTTAATACAGCTCTTTTCTCAACTCCAGACACTAGGGCTCTCCTCCCCTCCCTCAGTGTTGACTGATTTATGGAAGTCATTTATGAGTAACTCTACGGCAACCTGACTTATTTGCCATCCCTTTCATTTTTCAATTATTTGTTTTAAGTTTGTTTCTGGATGGTGATTTCTATGAGTATAAGGAAAATTTATCTTATAGCTTGGCATTTTAAAAGAAAAAATTATTCATGACACTGGTTAAATAAAAGTAAGGCAGAGTTTATTCAGGAGAACTATCATGATAGAGCTAGGGACCAAAGCAATGGGGTATTATAGGCCAGGAGAGAGACTGGACTCAACTCTGAATGCAAGGAAAAAGTGAGAATTTACAGAAAAGGAGTAGGGTACATGGGGGCAAGGGAGTCAGGAAATGGAAAATTATTAAAAGGAAATATCAGGGGTAAAAAGAATTCCAGCTAAAGTGATCTAACAGGATTCTTGCTGAAGGCAGACTTGAGTGATAACACATCACCTGGAGGATGGAGTATGAGGGACCCAATTGGTTACTGAAGTCAATCAGATAATAAAGATAGTATATTCTGGTTAAACTGATTTACCAGTGTTTTTGCTAAAATGTGGTAATACAGAGACCAAACAGAAATCCAAAGTCAAGGCCTAGTTGAAAAAGAGCTCAGAAGAGCCTGACTAGAATTTGGTTAAAGAAAGAATCTTTGTCACCATATCTCCAGATCCTAGCTTTGTACTAGTAGATGTTTAATGAATATTTGTTACATTAATTATCTCCATACTGGACAATGTTGGTCAAATGCAATGATTTCAGTTTTGGTAGAAGTAAGGTTTAGATAGTCTTTTTAACAGTACTTGGTCAACAGGTTATATTGTTACTTATTATCATTCTTCAATTGTGATAACAAAATAAAGGATAACCAACAAGGACCAGGAAATTCAAGGAATCCCTGTGTATAGCACAGGGAATTCTGCTCAGTGTTAAAAGCAGTGGGAGCCTGGATGGAATTTGAAGGAGAATGGACATGTGCGTACATATGGTTGAATCCCTTTGCTGTCCACCTGAAACCATCACAACATTGTTAATCAGCCATACTCCAATACAAAATTTCAAAAAAGAAGCTAAATAAAACTAAATTTGTTTGGAAAACAAAAAGAAATAAAACTGTCCATATAAAAGATCAAATATGAAAAGGACCTAGTGCAATGGAAAGATCAGAGTGTTTAGAATCTTACAAGAACTTTTAAAAATCCAAAATAATCCACTGGACCTCATAGTCATAAGTTGCTCAGTCGTGTTCGACTCTTTGCAACCCTATGGACTGTAACCTACCAGGCTCCTCTGTCCATGGGATTTTATAGGCAAGAATTCTGGAGTGGGTTGCCATTGCCTTCTCCAGGAGATCTTCCCAACCCAGGGATTGAACCCAGGTCTCCTGCATTATAGTCAGACACTTTACCATCTGAGCCACCAGGGAAGTCCTGGACCTCAGGCAGGTTATTAAACATGTCTGAGACTCCAAGTATCTGTAACCTGGTGGTTATATTAGCTACTTCGTTTATCTCTGGGCTAGAAGGATTGACAAACTATAGGGCATAGGCCAGATCTGGCCTTACAGTCTATTTTTGTACATCCTTGGAGAAAAGAATGGTTTTCACATTTTTAAATAGTTGAAAGGAAGAAGGGTTGGGGGGACTATGTGTGGCCCACAAAATCTAAAATATTTACTATCTGGCCCTTTACAGAAACAATCTGCTAATCCCTGTGTTATGGTTAAACTTATGTGTCAACTGAATAGGACAAGGAGCACCCAGGTTAAATACTGTTTTGGCGTGCACCTGTAAGAGTATTTCTGGATGAAATAAGCATTTGAATCAGTGGATTCAATGAGGTAGATTGCCCTCCCCAGTGTGAGTGGGACTCATCCAGTCTTTCACAGCCTTCAGAAATAATTAAATAAGAAAAAAAAAAGGCAAAGGAAGGGGGAATTTGCTCCTTTTTGCTTCCTTCTGTGTCAGTCTGTTGAGCTGGGACATTAATTAGTCTTCTTCTACCCTTAGACTGGAACTTACACCATCAGCTCCCTTGGTTCTCAGGCCTTTTGACTCAGACTAGAATTACATTACCAGTTTACCTGCATCTGCAGCTTGCAAACAGCAGATTGTGGTACTACTTTGTCTTCATAATTATGTAATCCAATTCTTCATAATAAATCTACTATATTTATGAAGGGGCTTACCTGTGGCTCAGACAGTAAAGAATCTGCCTGCAATGCAAGAGACCAGGGTTCAACCCTTGGGTTGGAAATATCCCCTGGAGAAGGAAATGGCTAGCCATTCCAGGATACTTGCCTGGAGAATTCCATGGACAGAAGAGCCTGGCAGGCTATAGTCCACAGGGTCACAAAGAGCTGGACACGACTGAGCCACGGACACTTTCACTTTCATATATATGAAGAGAAAAAAGCATTCACAGCCCAATTACCAGTTGCCAGACGCTTTGAGCCACGTCCTTATGTTATCTTCCCTATTTGTCTAGTGAACATTGCAACACTAATCTTCCACCCCATCCCCAACCACAATGTGATCTCTATGAGGTCCTCCCTCAGTGCAGGGCCTGGAAAGATCACCAAGATACTGGATACCAAGACTGCAGAAAATACTAAGAGCTCTATTCTTCTTTCTGATAACATTTAAATGACAAGATAAGCAAATTTTTTTTAAAAACGAAAGAAGTTCAAATGAAAGCCATTCACTTGGAAAAGAGCTACTTGTAAACATCATCAAAAAGAATTTGCAGCAGCCATGACGGAAGCCCCTGCCTGGTAAGTTTGGTGCCCTGATATACCCATAACATGTTCAAGCCCCAGAGATGGATACTGCTTCTTAGCGCTGTGTGTATTCACCTGGTTACATGTCTTTTCTTCTAAGAATGTATGAAAGATATACAGATAAAAAAATTACAATTGAGGTCAACTTCAGCAATGCCCAACTTTTTACTCCTTTCATTTTTTAATACCTGTATTCTTCCCCTTCCTCACCTTTTTCAAAATTATCATCATCTCTATAGCTTCTCCAGTAAAGTAGTAAAGAGTATGTTTTTTTCGGAAGTACTGAATTTCAAAGTCTGATGCTAATGTGAATTCTGAACCTTCATCTAGTCACTCTTCATCTCCAGATGCTATCAGTAAACTGGATAAGTTAATTTAACAAAAATAAATAAATGAATCAAGAATCTCTCCACATTTGTTTTCCAGTAATTGTTCTATCAGTGCCTGGACCTTATGTTTCTGCTTTTCCTGATTCTTTTTACTGTAATCTTTTTTGTTTTTTCCAATCAGTACTATATCCATCATAGCTAAATATTTCAGGGACTTCAAAACAAAAATAACCTGCCTTAGCCTGGATAAGAGGGAATTTGGGGGAGAATGGGTACCTGTATATGTAGGGCTGAGTCCTGTCACTGTTCAGCTGAAACTATCAATACGTCATTTCTCAGCTATTGCTTGCTGGCTTGCTTGCTTGTTAGTTGCTCAGTCATGTTCGACTTTGCAACCCCATGGACTGTAACCCACCAGGCTCCTCTGTCCATGGAATTCTCTAGGCAAGAATATTGGAATGGGTTGCCATGTCCTCCTCCAGGAGATCTTCCCTACCAAGGGGTTGAACCCAGGTCTCCCTCATTGCAGGCAGATTGTTTGCCAGCTGAGCTACCAGGGAAGCCCCTTATCAGCTACAACTCAACACAAAATTGAAAGTTTAAAAGATTAAAAAAATTAATGACCTGCCTTCTCTGACTCTGATTTCATCTTGTACATTTCTGTCAGAACTTTATTGGTAAAGTATTCTTTGAGTTCAACATGGAAATATAAAGCAAAAGACATGAACCTTAGGATCTGAAATATTTACTTTAATATCCTACAGGCTTTTCAAGGTTGGTTCACCATGTTTCTCTAATTTGCTTACCTACCTAAATATTGGGGAGCATTTCCAGAGCATGGAGATCAAAAGTATGGCATTCAGTTGGGATCTGGCTTTTTCTTCTGCTCTCCTTTATTTTGGGACACTATTTTGGCTGCTATAAGAAAATACCATGAACTATATTGAAAAGCAGAGACATTACTTTGCCAACAAAGGTCCGTCTAGTCAGGGCTATGGTTTTTCCAGTGGTCATGTATGGATGTGAGAGTTGGACTGTGAAGAAAGCTGAGTGCCGAAGAATTGATGCTTTTGAACTGTGATGTTGGAGAAGACTGTTAAGAGTCCCTTGGACTGCAAGGAGATCCAACCAGTCCATTCTAAAGGAGATCAGCCCTGGGTGTTCTTTTGGAAGGAATGATGCTAAAGCTGAAACTCCAGTACTTTGGCCACCTCATGCTAAGAGTTGACTCATTGGAAAAGACCCTGATGCTGGGAGGGATTGGGGGCAGGAGAAGGGGACGACAGAGGATGAGATGGCTGGATGGCATCACCGACTCGATGGACATGAGTTTGAGTGAACTCCGGGAGTTGGTGATGGACAGGGAGGCCTCGGGTGTGGCAATTCATGGGGTCGCAAAGAGTCAGACACGAATGAGTGACTGAACTGAACTGAGGTGGCTTAAACAACAAACATTTATTTCTTACAGTTCTGGAGTCCAAGATTAGGATGCCAGCATAGTCTGATGAAGGCCCTCTTCTGGGTTGCAAGCTGCCTATTTCTCCCTGTGTCCTCATATGGAGAATGAGTGAGCTAACTCTGCAGTCTCTTTAATGAAGGATATTAAATCATGATGTAATCACCTCCAAAAGGCCCCCACCTCTTAACACCATCAACTTGAGGTTATGATTTCAACATATAAATTTTGGGAGGACACAAGCACTCAGACCATCATTAGGACAACAGCCAATTTATGTTCTGCATCATTTTCACTATATCTTTCTTCTGCTTCTGGAAGGCCAACATTGCCCCAGAAAATCACTTCTCTTGACAAAAGAAAATTGGTTTAATGCTGCATACATTATTTCCACTCATAATTTCTTCAATAGATCTTGGCTTCCAAATGAGCACATTTCTCCTTAAATTATTTCAGTGCCTCGTGTCTTCCTTTACTTACACAAAATTCAGTATAGCTTCAAGGAGTGTAAAGGACAGTGTTAAATTGTTCCTGTAAAGATATCAAAATCTAGAGATTCTGCATCACCAGGTACATGATAATTTCTGCAAACCTGAAGGGACATCATCAAATATTGATAACTTACAATGTCAGATTCTTGATCTCTGAAGAAGAGAATTTAGGTTAGGGACCAGGGACCAGGCTTGATCACTCAAGAGCTTCTGTGCAGCAGAGTTGTATTAAAGTATGAATAGGGACAGAGAAATCTTCTGACATGGACATCAGAAGGGATGGAAGAGTGCCCCCCTCACTAGTATTAGCAAGGGAATTTATACATTTTTAATTAGTTATTACAATAAATCAAAAGAATGTCTCAAGTTTGTGAAAATTTTCACCAGACCCACTCCCACAATTTACATTTTAGGATAACAGGATTAGAACTTAAACAATAGAAAGATCCTACTAGATCCACTCCCATAATTTGCATTCTAAAATATCAGGATTAGTCAGAAAATTTTCAGGAAGGAGAAACTGTCCTCAAGCAGGATACATTGTTGTTGTATAATCCCTGCTACAGAGTTTAAACTGAGTTGTCTGTTGTGTAATCATCAGTCTGGGCTTCAAGAAAAATATGTTTTATGTGACTAAGACTAAGGAATGTAGAGAGAAGAAAAAAAAAAAGTTTGTCCTTTCCTCCTCCTTGAGAATTCCAGACCCCTATCTCAACTTTCAGAAAGCAAAGATCATGGCATCTGGTCCCATCACTTCATGACAAATAGATGGAGAAATAGTGGAAACAATGGCAGACTATTTTGGGGGGCTCCAAAATCACTGCAGATGGTGATTGCAGCCATGAAATGAAAAGACACTTACTCCTTGGAAGGAAAGTCATGACCTACCTAGATAGCATATTAAAAAGCAGAGACATTACTTTTCCAACAAAGGTCCATCTAGTCAAGTCTATGGTTTTTCCAGTAGTCATGTATGGATGTGAGAGTTGGACTATAAAGAAAGCTGAGCTCCAAAAAATTGATGCTTTTGAACTGTGGGGTTGGAGAAGACTCTTGAGAGCCCCTTGGACTGAAAGGAGATCCAACCAGTCCATCCTAAAGGAAATCAGTCCTGAATACTCATTGGAAGGAATGATGTTGAAGCGGAAACTCCAATACTTTGGCCCCCTGATGGGAAGAATTGACTCATTGGAAAAGACCCTGATGCTGGGAAAGATTGAAGCGGGAGGAGAAGGGGACAAGAGAGGATGAGATGGTTGGATGGCATCACTGACTCAATGGGCATGAATTTGAGAAAACTCCAGGAGTTGGTGATGGACAGGGAGGCCTGGTGTGCTGCAATCCATTGGGTTGCAAAGAGTCAGACACAATTGAGTGACTGAACTGATCTACTCCTCAAGAACCCCAGACCCCTCTCTCCTCGGGGACCCGTGGACTTCTTATCAACCTGCCTAGGAACTGACTCTCTCAATATCTGTTGTCAACTTAAAAAAAGATGTACAACTTGAGAGTTGTGAGTTAAGTTTTATTTGTGGCAAAAGAGGACTGCAGCTCAGAAGGCAGCATCTCAGAGAGCTCTGAGAGACTGCTCCAAAGGAGCAATGGGAGAAAGACAATATACAAGGTTTTGGTGAAGGGGTAGTTCAATACCATGAAGCACTCATTTTACAAAAGGCTTTTTGTTAGTCATGAGGATCTGATATCACCATGAAGGGATTTAGTGCTTCTCTATATATGAGGATGGAGAAGGCAATGGCACCCCACTCCAGTACTCTTGCCTGGAAAATCCAATGGACGGAGGAGCCTGGTAGGCTGCAGTCCATGGGGTCACTAAGAGTCAGACACGACTGAGTGACTTCACTTTGACTTTTCCCTTTCATGCATTGGAGAAGGAAATGGCAACCCACTCCAGTGTTGTTGCCTGGAGAATCCCAGGGATGGGGTGGTGGGCTGCCGTCTATGGGGTTGCACAAAGTCAGACAGGACTGAAGTGACTTAGCAGCAGCAGCAGCAGCTAGATATGAGGAGATGCAAGGATTGAGATCATAAAATCTGTTCTAAAAACATCCAGCTATCTAAAGACCTGTCCCACCAGATTCCCTGGAGCACAGAGTGCCTCACTCCACCCTGAACTCCCTCAGGGGCTGTTGAAGGTCAACAGCTATAGCAGCATGGGGTTCAATCTCTGTAGAGGCAGGGCAACGCCTTTGTTGTTAAGTCATTGGCAATGCTCTTGGTGTGTGCCAATTTGTAGTTTACACTGTCATCAGGATGCTTTAGCCCTCTCTTCTCCTGTGGCAGAGTAGCCCAAAGGCATCTCCCTCTTAACCAAGGGAGAGATTGTAAACACTTCCCTGACACAATAACTTGGCTTAGTAGTCTCCCAAATGCTCTCTTTTATGTGCACAATAGGTGCTTTGTTTCATGTAAAAACCAATAATTATTTTATGCATGTTAATATGTACCTGTGTGCTCTGATTTCAGGGAACAATGGAGTTCTTAAAGACCCCAAGACTAAGAGCACCTAGGGAAGAGTCATGGCATTAGAAGGAATGGTTTGGGACCCACCAGTAGACTGTAGGCCCAAAAGGCTGTCCATGTTCTGGCCCCTGCCAGTGACTTCAGCCTTGTTTCCTGTTCCCCTAGTCCTTCCTTTCACACAAGTTCAGACCTATGGCCATACAGTACATCATCTGTGCTTCATCACACTTTAAGGTCAGGATGTATTCTTGTTTCTTTCCTCTCCACTAGAACCCTTGAGGGGAAGGTTGCTAGAGTAATATACCCTCTATCTAATAGTGCATATCATCAAGTATACAATGAATATAAATGAATGACTGAAACAGATGATGAACATTGCTCATCACATGCTGGATTTATTTTAATTGTGGAATACTGACATTCCCTTGTTTCCTGACAAATAGATATCTACTCACTTCCACCATTGCCACCACCCAGCCCCCACTTCCATCATTACTGTTAGACAATGAGGCCTTTGAGGATAAGAAAAACATAGCATTAGCTGTGTCACCTGAAATGCATACCACATTGCCTGGAACAAAAGTAATATTTTGATTGAACTCACAATACTTTCTCAGGTAGGCTTTGCACTTTGTATGTTACTGAATGGACATCACTTCTATCCTCCATGACAGGCTTTAAAATGCATTTTATAGTCTTCTCACTTTATCTCACAAGGTTTACTGCAAAGAGAAGTCACTGTGAGTGAGTCAACACATCACTGAGCTATTTTGAAGATTTCCGAATGCTTTAAAATTGTTAAACTTTTCTCCACTGCTCCTGGAGAGGCTCAGGAAATCTTCCTCTTTTCCATCTCCCAGTGATTTTATTTTGTTTTGATTTCTAAATACTTTTGCAGGATATTAAAACAAACCATTGAGAAAATCTATGAAGCATTTTAAATGAGTTGGGAATCATAAGAACTTTCCTTTTTTATCTGAGACCTCCAGAGACTAGTATAGGCAGCATTTTGCTCTTGGAATTAAATTCATTCTACCTTTTCTTTTAGAAGCGATAGAAATTCAACTATCTGGGCTCATTATTTCAACTGAAAGTGAAGTCGCTCAGTCGTGTCCGAGTCTTTGTGAACCCATGGACTGTAGCCTACCAGGCTCCTCAGTCCATGGAATTTTCCAGGCAAGAGTGCTGGAGTGAGTTGTCATTTCCTTCTCCAGGAGATCTTTCCAACCCAGGGATCGAACCCGGGTCTCCCTCACTGCAGGCAGACGCTTTACCGTCTGAGCCACCAGGAGACCAGGTTCAATCCCTGGCCATAAGAGGCTAAACACATCCAGAAAGATGACTAGTATTGAGAGGTCTGAGGAACAGGGAAATCCATGACATAATGTTGAAGATGAACATACAAATCTGATAGCCAAATAATTTATTGGGAAACTATTGGTTTTTGTCAGTGATGGGGTTCGGTATTCTACTGAAGAAACAATTCTGGTACAAAGACCCCAAATGACTGCTTTTCGCTTATTGTCCTCTCCTCCAATCTTATTAATTTCCTCACATGGTATTTGGGTTCATTGTTAAATTATACCATAGGTGGGTGGACTTTCAGACCTTCTAGCTACCAACAGTGGTAATGAGATATCTGCCTTGAAAGTGCCCAAAGAAATCAAATAACCTTAATATGATATAGAATTCAAGATTCTTAACCTATAAGAGTATTTCAGTACTCTGTGCAGGGTGCTATATCATAAATTTAGCATCTATATTAAATATGCTTTATCTTTCCTAAAGTTAAAAAAATTTTAAGAAGTTGTGTTTGACGAAATTTAATTTGTAGGTCCTAAAGAAAAAAGTTCACAATGTAATAAAAATTAAAGCTCTCTTTTATTATACAACTAATTCACATTTCATAATAGTAACTTGATATTCAAACATTGTTAAAAATCAAATTGTCAGATTTCATTAAAGAACTAAGCATTTAAAATATAAGCAAACCATTTTGATTTAATTAAGGTAGAAAGTGCTACTACTTTATTTCAGTTATCAAATGTATCATATGTTAAGCCTTTTTTGAGAATTAATGCTCAAGTTTAGCAAATACCAAACTTCTAACACAAACCCAGGAGAACTCTCTTGAAAAATATTCTAGGAGAGGCAAGCAGTCATTGGTACTGTTAGTTAACTGAAAGGAAGGAGAAGTTGCAAGGTTTAAAGCCAAATGATGTTTGTGGCACTGAATGTTTGAAAGTTAATGTAAACTATTTCTTCTTTGTCCGCTGGAATTAACCATTTACCTCACTCTCAAAGAGACAGGGTCAGCACAAGCCTCTCTTCCTTCAGGAAGAGAAAAGGAATACAAGAAACCAAATGCTAAACTTATATCATTATTTTCAAAGGAAAAATGTTGACAGAATTTTCTCCAACTGGTTTTCTGTTTGTTTGGTTTTGTTTTAGAGAGTATAAATGCAATCTCACCTTCAGGATCTAGTTTTTTTCAAGTGCACAATGATATATCTTGTGTTCTGAATTTGAAAAATCTTGGTAGAAACATAAAGAATCTTAGAGACAGCAATTCATCTGAAATATTCAGTGATTTTTCTTATTTGCATTTTGTGTAATCAGAAGAAATAAAGTTTGTTATTCTGTAAAACTACTAGATTAGGGATAATCAGCTACAGAATATCTATAAAAAATTAGCTACCCAATTTTATATAAATATCTGCATAAAATTGACTTTCTCTGAAGTAGAGCGTTAATTTTTCTAACAATCAGTGAAAAAGTGATGCCGAAGTTTATACGGCCTTTAGAAGGACACGGATCAATCTGAAACAGCAATTCACAACCCAAGAACTCAGAAGTTTGCAAACAGGAAATAAAAGAGAGTGAGCAACACGTTTCACATTTATGCTGCTCCTGAGTCTTTGTGATATTCTGACTAACTATAATCCCCACACTTGAAATTTAACTCATTAAATGTTTGGCATAAGAACCTGAAAAATATAACTGTGTGCTTTTATAAATATTCAATTAACACTCATTTCATCATTTTGAGATTTTTGCCACTAAATAAAGATGCTTATCCTGCAATAATTCTGTTCGATCTACAGTTTTGCTTAAAAAAAAAAAAAAAGGCTGCATCACAGAGTGGAAACATCAAAAAGAAATACTTTTGGAAGATGGCTTTAACAGAAGAGAAATTCTCTAAACAGATAGTGTAAATAAATAGAGAAAAATTTACTATTTTTCTCCTCTTATTCACTGGAAAAGATCTACTCTCCAAAGAATCAGTTTTTGTTTATCAAGCAGACAAACAAAAGAATCCACAATTTATAATGTAAGAATGACAATAAATAAAAGTGCCATCGTGTATATTCCCTGTGGCATTTTTTAACTAGCAGCTGGCTCCTCTGTCTCTGGTAATACTCAAAAACAAAACTAAATCTGAACAGTCCTCTTATAAGTTATGACACATTTCTGGGAAAATAGGAAAATCTTCAGTTACACTGCAATTGGTGTCCCACTAAATAGAGAGAAAAGCTCACTGTATTTTTATTAATTTCCTGGTAAGTACAGGAATTAAGTAAAGTTTTTGTGAAAATTGGCCCCCAAAATGTAATTATAAAATTACTAATTGAACAATTGATTATAAATTCTAATTTTTTCTAGTAATTTACTATTTTTGAAAATTTTATAATACTACATCGCTGGGCATTAACAGAGATATTTTGTAGTGCTTAGTTAAGCACCTGATATACAGTTGATATTCAATAATGTATTTTTTAGAATGAAAGATAAGATATCCCTGATTCCTCTTTGTTGTCTACCTCCATTTTAAACAAAGCTGTGTCTTCCCCTCTTACTTGAATTTTAAATTTTTCTATCTGATTTTAACCATTAGCTCCACCTTAAAATAATCTGAATCTTTACATTTAAATTGCCAGTGCAATTTAGCCAGATCCACTATCTTATTGAACACCAATCTTACAGAAAATACCACAGGGATATAATATGGCCAGTCAGCCACTGGCCCTGAAGAGGTTATAAAATAGGCGAGACAGCAAGTGCGTTAATAATTACGCAACAAGCAAAAACATAAGCATCAAAAGACAGGGGAACATACAAGTGTGAAACAGGGACCTCAGCCAAGATGGCATGGAAGAGATAAAATTTAAGATAATCTTTTGAAAAAAAAGTAACAAGTCTCTGGTCCTAGGTGTTCTTTGGAAGGACTGATGCTAAAGCTGAAACTCCAATACTTTGGCCACCTCATGCGAAGAGTTGACTCATTGGAAAAGACTCTGATGCTGGGAGAGATTGGGGGCAGGAGGAGAAGGGGGCAACAGAGGATGAGATGGCTGGATGGCATCACCAACTTGATGGACATGGGTTTGGGTGAACTCCAGGAGTTGGTGATGGACAGGGAGGCCTGGCGTGCTGCAATTCATAGGTCGCAAACAGTCAGAGACGACTGGGTGAATGAACTGAACTGAACTGAAATAGGGTATCCCAAGCAAAGAAAGGGCTTCCCAGGTGATTCAGTGGTAAAGAATCTACCTGCCAATGCAGGAGACACAGGAGACATGGATTTGATCCCTTGTTCTGGAAGATCCCCTGGAGAAGGGAATGGCAACCCACTCCAATATTCTTGCCTGGGAAATCCCATGGACAGAGGAACCTGGCAGGGTACAGTGCATGGGGCCACAAAGTGTCCGACAGGACTGAGCATGCATATACAAGCAAAAAAAAAACACAGCAAGCTTTTTTGGTCCATTCAGGGAGCTATGACTAATCCGGTTTTACTAGAGTGATGAGTCAATGTAAAAATAAAGTACAAGAGTAGCCTGAGTGTTTACGTTCAGCTTGGGGTTAGAGGTGTGGGGTCTATACTTATTTTAATAGGTAATGGAAAGGCATTTAAGTTTTGTATTCAGCTCAGTTCAGTTCATTCACTCAGTCGTGTCTGACTCTTCGCAACCCCATGAATTGCAGCACGCCAGGCCTCCCTGTCCATCACCAACTCCGGGAATTCACTAAAACTCATGTCCATCGAGTCAGTGATGCCATCCAGTCATCTCATTCTCTGTCATCCTCTTCTCCTCCTGCCCTCATTTCCTCCTAGCATCAGAGTCTTTTCCAATGAGTCAACTCTTCACATGAGGTGGCCAAAGTATTGGAGTTTCAGCCTTAGCATCAGTCCTTCCAACAAACACCCAGGACTGATCTCCTTCAGAATGGACGGGTTGGATCTCCTTGCAGTCCAAGGGACTCTCAAGAGTCTTCTCCAACACCACAGTTCAAAAGCATCAATTCTTCAGTGCTCAGCCTTCTTCACAGTCCAACTCTCACATCCATACATGACCACTGGAAAAACCATAGTCTTGACAAGACAGACCTTTGTTGGCAAAGTAATGTCTCTGCTTTTCAATATGCTATCTAGTTTGGTCATAACTTTCCTTCCAAGGAGTAAGCATCTTTTAATTTCATGGCTACAATCACCATCTCCAGCGATTTTGGAGCCCCCAAAATAAAGTCAGCCACTGTTTCCCCATCTGTTTCCCATGAAATGATGGAACCAGATGCCATGATCTTCGTTTTCTGAATGTTGAGCTTTAAGCCAACTTTTTCAGTCTCCTCTTTCACTTTTATCAGGGTCTAAAGCTAATAGCACATTCAAATAGGTTCAGTGGGTGGAGTTTGATAAAGAGATGATTAACAAAAGGTATATGCTGAGGAGTGGTTATCAATAAGGGATGATGGACAATTTCCTACCAGCAGCAGTGGGAAGTATTGTCAACACCAGATCTAAAAGAGAAAGTAAAAGGAGATATTATTAGAACCTGCAGAGAGAAGTTATAATTGTAAGACTGTATCTCCTGAACTGAGACAAGACCTTCTGTGGAGGAGAACAGGCAACCTATAGCTGAGCAAGAAGAGCCGGGTGGATATGTACCCAACTTAATAACTCTCTGCTGGCTCCCTTCAGTCTCCTGCTAATGCCCCTTACTGGATAAACCCAGGTGGAAGTTAGACGGCAAGGGAACCCATTGATTAGAGTCCATATAGGCCTTCCTCCAGGAGCACAGAGCAGAACAGAGAAAGAAAGGGAATGGAAGGGAATGGATCTGAAGGGGGAAAAGGAAAATATAAGGCACAAGGCTTTTGAGCAAAACAGAGACATATCTCCAAGGAAAGTTCATCCTACAGGTATAGAGATAATCAAGATGAAGAAACTAAGAATATAATAGAGGAGACTGTAAAGGTCAGAAATAGGGTCATGGCAGTGGAACAAGAAGTAAGAAATTGCCTGTGAGAACTTGCAAGTCTATGAGGCAGCTCCTGGGATGGTGCCAGGCATGGACCAACGTGACTTTTGATGGCTTCTAGTGAACAGGTTCATAGCAAAATGATGAGAACCACAGCTGGGGTCCTAAAGCACAAATATAATGCTGTATCCATGAGCAAATAGCTGCCAAGCAGAATTAGCTGGAAGTTAAAGGGATCCTGGGTATACATTTTTATCTGTGGATGGCTTTCTTGAGATGCAAGTTTTAGAGACCTTTTATATAAAGGTGTGAAGAGAAGCATTGGTTACAAGGAACTAAAAGTTTTAAGCAAAAGCAGATGTTCTGTTATCCTGAAGATTTCAAGGGCATTTTATGACAACAATCATGCATCTAAACAGTTGACAGACAGCTGTATGGATGCTCATGGGCTAGAAGAGCAGACAAATTTAAATTTCAATAAATATTCATCAACAGAAAATGTGCCTGTGTGAAACACAAGAGTGATAAATTGTGGGGTTTCTAACAGATTAGACGGAGGGGAAAAGGAAAATTAGAAGTTCAAAGTTTTGACTCTTGGTTCCTGGGAGAACAAGATAATTATTAGAAACATAAAAATTAAGTGCTGGATTTTAGAGTTAAATGGATGGAATTTCTAAGTGCTGCTCCCAGTAATGGGAAGGCCGGGGGAATGCGTACTATGAGGGGTATCCTAGAGGTCAGCACAGTCCAGGACAGGGTTCTACCCAAGGACACAGCAAAAAGCATAGTAAGAGGAAGAGTCCAGATGCACTTGGGGCCCCATAGCACCCTTATGGTGGTTTAGTCTCTAAGTCGTGTCCAACTCTTTGTGACGTCATGGACTGTAGCCTGCCAGGCTCCTCTGTCCATGGCATTTCCCAGGCAAGAATACTGGAGTGGTTTGCTGTTTCCTTCTCCAGGGGATCTTTCTGACCCAGGAACTGAACCTAGGTCTCCTATATTGCAGGCAGATTCTTTACCAACTGAGCTATGAGGAAAGCCCATAGCACACTTAAACCCTTTGTGAAAAATCTTCCTTAAAAAATAATACTGCTGAACTATCTCCCCCCAAAATATCATCCAAAATAACACAGGTCATAGGGGAAGACAGATGGGAAGTACGGAGCACAGAATGCAAACCAAACAGACTGCAGTCACTGTGGTTACAAAACAGACTGCAGAGTCATAATTCTTGAAAGGAAGGCTGCATAAAGTAAAAAATAGTCATTTGGCAATAAAACAAATTAAAATCCAACCAAAGCATGGGTTAAGAGAGGCAGGAGGAACGAAGTGTCAGTGTCAACAATTGAAGCAATGTGGTATTGTGGTAGAACTAAAGGACTGGTGAAGAGAAAAGAATGTTGCATGTGGACCAGGTACAGGAGTATATAGGCATTAGTACATGATACAAAAGTCGTTACTACTGGAGGGGGAGTAAGATTAGGAATTACTACGTGATACATATGTATTTAAAGTTAAAGGAGGAGAAGGACTTTCCTGGTGATACAGTAGCTTTGACTTTGCTCTCCCAACATAGGGGGCCCGAGTTCAATTCCTCATCAGGAAACTAGATCCCATATGTTAGCAAATAAGCAATTCACATGCCACAGCAAAAGATCCCATGTGCTGCAACTATGACCCAATGCAGCCAAATAAATAAATAAAATATTTTTTAAAATTAGAGGGGGATAAATATGTACTTTGAATTCCCAATAAATTGCTTGGGAACAATTAACTAATATTTGGGGAACTATTAATATGATTTGATACCATTTAGGAATGACTTCTTGTGCAAATAGCAGAATCCCCAACTCACAGCTGCTTAAATAAGTTGGGGGTTTATATAGCTCGCCAACAAGAACTCTGGGGATAGCAGTTCAGGACTCAGTGGCATCATTAAAGACTCTGGTTGTTTCTCTTTTCACACCACCATCATTACTGAGCAGGCTGTGGTCCTCACGATTGTCACCTCGGGATATAGATCCTGGACACACCATGACCTCAGGCCTGTATTCTAGGCATGAGAAAAGTGGAAAGGCAGGGTCAGAATGGGCAAACCAGTCATATATTCACCAAACCCTAACAATGGTGGCATCTGTAACTGGATTATTTTTATCCCTAGTTTTATTGTGTGATCTGAATTTTTCCAAAGATTGTGTATTAAATTGTGTCAGAAATAGATGAGGAACCTATTTCCATTTTGCAGAAAGATTAGTTAATCAAAGAAACCATACATTTCTTTCAAAATCAGTAAGCCTCAAAAAATAAAACAAAACAAAACAAAATCAGTAAGCCTCCATTGCTCTGTGATTCTTAGTATCATCCTACATTTTATTTTTAGCACAGACCACTTTCTAGATTTCTTCTCATGGAAAATGAGCTGTGGAAAAAGCTTACTTTTATGTTCCAAACCCCTGGGAACAAAAAAATTATGGGTTGTCTTTTAAATAATGCTGAATCTCTAAGAACATTATTTAATGTATTTAGGTAAGCTGTGCATTTTCAAGCATCTAATTACAATTGCTGAGGATCATTCCCAGCATGATCTTCACAGAAAGAGAAAATGGGGGGGCGGGGTGGTACTTAGAAGAGAAAAATCAAGCGACAAAGAACTTTTTAATACTTACCACTATTTCCATTCTGTTCTGCTGTAGGATATTTTCATTTTTTTGGCCTTACAGACTAATATAAGTTTTAAGAATTCAATATTCTTAAGAAAAAAATTTTTTTAAATTGTCCTTATGATTAGGATATCTGATACACTAAAGATTTTAAAGATTTTAGCAAAGTTAATTATTTCATAATGTGTAGACTAGACATACTGACACTGGTGTCAGAAAAGCATTTAAAATGCAAAAGAAGAAAATGATATTTAATTTTGACAGATTTTTTTCATTCATGGTTTTCAAAGAACTCAGGAAAGCAATTTTGCACTTGCCATTTTTTAAACGGTTAATACACAGTCCTTTAACAACCATCCTGAACATCCTTTCAATTCCTAGGAATGATGAAGGGAACAGGCAACTAACCAGGCTACTCTCCAGTTCCTAGTTGCCATTGCTTGTAAATAGAGATTGAAAACTGCCATTTCATTTTCCCTTCATTCTTTTATCTGCCTGGGTGATTGTGTCAGATACGTGAAAAAGTATAATTTGCTATATCAACCAAAGCCAGTTCTGTTATCCCTCTAATAATAGTCTGAATCCTAGCCCTCTATTCGAGATGTCTGTGATTTTTAACAAAGTATTTAGCATCTTTCACCCTCAGTTTCCTCACCTGTAAAATAGGTGGTATTGTGAAGATTAAGAAAGATTGTATTCCATCATTGCTCTGTGCATAATAACCATTCAACATATTTTAGCTGCAATATATTATATACTGGGTTTCCGAGGTGGCACTAGTGGTGAAGAACCCACCTGCCAATGCAGGAGACATAAGAGATGCAGGTTCAGTCCCTGGGTAGAGAAGATTCCCTGGAGAAGGAAATGGCAACCCACTCCAGGATTCTTGCCTAGAGAATCCCATAAACAGAGGAGCCTGGCAGGCTACAGTCCATGGGGTCAGAAAGAGTCAGATACACCCGAAGTGACTTAGCACACATATTATGTACTATATTATATACTTAAAGTTCTATCCATTTTTCAAGACTCCTACATTCTTGCTCAGCTTTCACAATGAAATTATCAGCCCTATAAGGTAGTCTAAGCAATCTGTTCTTGCCGTGAGACAGAGGTCCCCAAACTTTTTGGCACCAGAGACCAGTTTCAGGAAGACAGATTTTCCATGGATGTGAGGGAAGTGGTTTGGGGATGATTCTTACAAAGACTGTGCAGTCTCATCCCTTGAATGCACAGTTCACAGTAGGGTCTGAGCTCCTATGAGAACCTAATGCTGCTGCTGATCTGACAGGAGGCAGAACTCAGATTGCAATGCGAGCAATGAGGAGTGGCTGTCAATACAGATTAAGCTTCATTTGCTCACCACTGCTCTCTTCCTGCTGTGCGGCTTGGTTGCTAACTGGCCATGGACTGGTACCCAGTCCATGACCCAGGAGTTAGGGAGCCCTGATGTAAGACATTATATATATTATTTGATAATTCAATTATCCTGTTTTACAAGCCATTCTCTAGTTTTTCCATGTTCTTCCAAGAGGAACCTTGCTTCTAGAGGGTCTGATGTCTTGCCTTAATCCTGATCAAAGCAGAATAAGTAAATGCTGCAATCCAGCAGCCCGTGGGTTCTGGTATCCCTGGGCTCTGTAACTTGTATAAATGGATAAGCTCCATCCATCCAACTTGCTTCTTCACTAAGCAGGTTTCCTTCTGGTTTAGGCCTCAGTTTTTTTGTATGTAAACCAGGCATCCAGATCCCAGTATCTTTACCTGAACCCAGCCTTCCTGGTTTGCATCTCTCATGATCTCTGGCCAGTCTTGTCCATCAAAAGGGATGAACTTATTCCTGCTTCCTAACCTCACCCCTCAGTCACAGGTACAGTTTATGTCAAAAATGTACTGATCCCTTAAGATCAAAATATATATCCAGCCACGCCTATTCAAGCTTTCCTTGGTTTCTAAATTCTCTTTGTCATGTCCAGATTGGGCCTCCCTTGATATAGGTGCCCTGCAATTTCATCATCACAACCTTTGAACTAAAGTGAAAGTTGCTCAGTCCTATCCGACTTTTTGGACCCCATAGACTTAAGTACTACCTATTTAACTTGCCCACGTGCACACACGAGACTAAGCCTCCAGCCTAACAAAAGACTGTGACCAAAAGAATTGAGATTATACAGATCCTTAGGGAGAAGTAACATAGTTTATACTTTATCATAATGAGAGGCCTTTGAGGGTTTTAGAAAAGGAAGTAATATGATAACATTTGCCTTTTAGGAAGATCGCTCTGAGTGCAGTGTGAAGACATCTGGATAATATCTCTTTATTATAAACATCAAACCAATTATGAAAGGAAGGAAAACTTGAAGAGCAGGAAGGCCCAAAGAGACTAAAAAAGAAAGATCTGATATTGGAAAGCAATGTGCAGGTGAAGAGAAGTGGAAAGAAGTTATAGAGGTAGAATCAACAGAATTTGAGGGTTATTTTGAATACGTTGTGGGGTAAGAAAAATGAGAGAAGTTAAATAAGTTGCTCAAGGGCAAATATCACGTGTGTGTTTCTTGCCTCATCAACTTGATTGCATTTTTTTTTGATAGCAGGAACTATTCCAAATATTTTAAAGCACATTTTGATGTCCACTATGTGTTCAATTAACCAATAAATCTGCCACATTATCTGTCACAGGACTTGTCTACAAGGAATTCTCTTATCAAAATCTAGACTCTAAGTTGTGATGTTAGTCTTTTTTCTCAAGCCTGAATATAAAGAAACACTGACAAAAATTGAAACAGATGCCTGGAAACTAGGCTACCAATTCACTCATAGTTTGGAAGGTAAGATGCTGACTTGATCCTTTCCTATGTTATCAATAATCATTAGAGTTCATTTGGATAGGTACTAGTTAAAGCTTACCTAATTTAAACCAAACTTAAATTATCTAATTTAAGACATCACAGTTCTCAAACTGTTGTGGGGATCCAAATCTCTTGGAAGGTTGTTTTTTTTTTAATATGATGGAAAGACTCAGCCAACTTCCCTGGTAGTCTGGTGATAAAGAATCTGCCTTGTAATGCATGGGACATGATCCCTGATGGGGCAACTGAGATTCCACATACCTTGGAGCAACCACTTAGCCCACTGCTCCAGAGCCCACATTCTGGAAGCCCATGCTCCACAACTAGAGAGTCCGTGCTCTGCACAGAAAGATCCCAGGAGCTGCAACTAAGACCCACTGCAACCAAATAAATAAATAAATAATTTTTAAAAGAGAAATATGATTGATTTTTTAAAAAATCATTGCTAGGCTCAGAGTTTTTGATTCAGTTAGTTAGAATGGAATTCAAAAGAAATCAAAATCACTTTGAGAAACACTGCAGTAAAGTAATGTTTCCAAGTTTTTTATTATAAAAATCACCTACAGTACTTACTAACAATAAAATTCCCAAGCCCTCTCTGATCACCTCCAATTCAGACAGTTCAGGAAAGGTGAGCAGGGATCTATATTTTTTTTAAGTGCTTCATGTGATTCTTATGGTCAGTCAAGTTGGGGAAGTGCTTCCTGAGAGCATCCTATGAGATAGGTACTATTATTATTATTCCTTTTTTTACGGAGGGAAAAATAGGGTTAGCAAAATTTAAATGAATGGCAAAGCTCTTAAGCATTCCTCCACAAGACTTAAACCATCGTTTAAGAGCCTCTTGGTGAAAGCGGAGAGTGAAAAAGCTGGCTTAAAGCTCAACATTCAGAAAACTAAGATCACGGCATCTGGTCCCATCCCTTCATGGGAAATAGATGGGGAAACAGTGGAAACAGTGTCAGATTTTATTTTGGGGGCCTCCAAAATCACTGCAGATGGTGACTGCAGCCATGAAATTAAAAGACACTTCCTCCTTGGAAGAAATGTTATGACCAACCTAGATAGCATATTGAAAAGCAGAGACATTACTTTGCCAACAAAGGTCCATCTAGTCAAGGCTGTGGTTTTTTCAGTGATCATGTATGGATGTGAGAGTTGGACTGTGAAGAAAGCTGAGCACTGAAGTATTGATGCTTTTAAACTGTGGCATTGGAGAAGACTCAAGAGTCCCTTGGACTGCAAGGAGATCCAACCAGTCCATTCTAAAGGAGATCAGCCTGGGATTTCTTTGAAAGGAATGATGCTAAAGCTGAAACTCCAGTACTTTGGCCACCTCATGCAAAGAGTTGACTCATTGGAAAAACTCTGATGCTGGGAGGGATTGGGGGCAGGAGGAGAAGGGGACGACAGAAGATGAGATGGCTAGATGGCATCACTGACTCAATGGACGTGAGTCTGAGTGAACTCTGGGAGTTGGTGATGGACAGGGAGGCCTGGCGTGTTGCGATTCATGGGGTCGCAAAGAGTCGGACACGACTGAGTGACTGAACTGAACTGATGCTGAAATATAAAATGTTTCTTATATGAAAGTACTATGAGCATCTTGGTGACAGGGACTTTAATCGTATTTAGTATTGCTAAAACCTGAGAAGAAAAATCACAGAATGGATGGTTAGAACCAAGCCCTGTAAAATAATTCTATGTCTAATAAAATATAAAAAACAAAGTAGCTAACAGCAAAGAGACAAAATATCAGTCCAATGAAATAAAGGAAGACAGAATCAAATGACCATGTAAATGAACTGACTAGTGGGACAGAGAAAGACAAATATCATGATATCACTTATACAGGGAATCTAAAATATGATACAAATGAACTTATTTACAAAACAAAAACAGACTCACAGATACAGGAAAAAAACTTATGGTTACCAAAGAGGGAAGACCATAGAAGAAGGATAAATTAAGGGTTTAGGATTAGCAGATACAAACTATATAAAATAGATGAAGTCCTACTGTATAGCACAAGGAACTATATTCAATATCCTGTAATGAACCATAATGAAAAATAATGTATATATATAAATATATATGTATATATATGTATAAATAAATGTACATATAAATAAATATATATATATACTGTACTTAGAAGAAATGGAGTAGCCATCATAGTCAACAAGAGTCTGAAATGCAGTACTTAGATGCAACCTCAAAAATGGCAGAATGATCTCTGCTCATTTCCAAGGCAAACCATTCACTATTACGGTAATCTAAGTCTATGCCCCGACCAGGAATGCTGAAGAAGCAGAAGCTGAATGGTTCTATGAAGACCTATAAGACCTTCTAGAACTAACACCCAAAAGAGATGTTCTTTTCATTATAGGGGACTGGAATGCAAAAGTAGGAAGTCAAGAAACACCTGGAGTAACAAGCACCTGATGCGAAGAGCTGACTCATTTGAAAAGACCCTGATGCTGGGAGGAATTGAGGGCAGGAGGAGAAGGAGATGACAGAAGATGAGATGGTTAGATGGCCTCACCGACTCAATGGACACGAGTTTGGGTAAACTCCAGGAGTTGGTGATGGACAGGGAGACTTGGCATGCTGCGGTTCACGGGGTCGCAAAGAGTCAGACACAACTGAGCAATTGAACTGAACTGAACAGGCAAATTTGGCCTTGGAGTACAGAATGAAGCAGGGCAAAGGCTAATAGAGTTTTGCCAAAAGAATGCACTGGTCATAGCAAACACCTTTTTCCAACAACACAAGAGAAGACTCTACAAATGGACATCACCAGATGGTTGACACCGAAATCAGACTGATTATATTCTTTGCAGCCAAAGACGGAGAAGCTCTATACAGTCAGCAAATAAAAAGACCCAGAGCTGGCTGTAGCTCAGATCATAAACTCGGACTTTAATTGAAGAAAGTAAGGGAAATGACTGACCATTCAGGTATGACCAAGATCAAATGCCTAACGATTTTACAGTGGAAGTGAGAAATAGATTTAAGGGACTAGATCTGATAGACAGAGTGCCTGGTGAATGATAGACAGAAGTTCGTGACCTTGTACAGGAGACAGGGAGCAAGACCATCCCCAAGAAAAAGAAATGCAAAAAAGCAAAATGGCTGTCTGAGGAGGCCTTACAAATAGCTGTGAAAAGAAGAGAAGCAAAAAGCAAAGGAGAAAAGGAAAGATACACCCATTTGAATGCAGAGTTCCAAAAAATAGCAAGGAGAGATAAGAAAGCCTTCCTCAGTTATCAGTGCAGAGAAATAGAGGAAAACAATACAATGGGAAAGACTAAAGATCTCTTCAAGAAAATTAGAGATACCAAGGGAATATTTCAAGCAAAGATGGGCAAAATAAAGGACAGCAATGGTATGGACCTAAGAGAAGCAGAAGATATTAAGAAGAAGTGGCAAGAATATACAGAAGAACTGTACAAAAAAGATCTTCACGACCTAAATAATTATGATGGTGTGATCACTAACCTAGAGCCAGACACCCGGGAATGCAAAATCAAGTGGGCCTTCAGTTCAATTCAGTTCAGTTCAGTCGCTCAGTCATGTCTGACTGACGCTTTGAGACCCCATGAATCGCAGCACACCAGGCCTCCCTGTACATCACCAACTCCCGGAGTTTACGGAAACTCATGTCCATTGAGTCAGTGATGCCATCCAGCCATCTCATCCTGTGTTGTCCCCTTCTCGTCCTGCCCTCAATCCCTCCCAGCACCACAGTATTTTCCAATGAGTGGACTCTTCACACGAGGTGGCCAAAGTACTGGAGTTTCAGCTTTAGCATCATTCCTTCCAAAGAACACCCAGGACTGATCTCCTTCAGAATGGACTGGTTGGATCTCCTTAGTAGTAAGATGCTTTCTAAGGCCCACTTGACTTCACATTCCAGGATGTCTGGCTCTAGGTGAGTTATTAGGAAGCACTACTATGAACAAAGCTAGTGGAGGTGATGGAATTCCAGATGAGCTATTTCAAATCCTAAAAGATGATGTTGTGAAAGTGCTACACTCAATATGCCAGCACATTTGGAAAACTCAGCAGTGGCCACAGGACTGGAAAGGGTCAATTTTCATTCCAATCCCCAAAGAATGGTCCAACTGTCACACAATTGTACTCATCTCACAAGCTAGCAAAGTAATGCTCAAAATTCTCCAAGCCAGGCTTCAACAATACGTGAGCGGTGAACTTCCAGATGTTCAAGCTGGTTTTAGAAAAGGCAGAGGAACCAGAGATCAAATTGCCAACATCCACTGGATCATCAAAAAAGCAAGAGAGTTCCAGAAAAACATCTATTTCTGCCTTATTGACTACGGTGAAGCCTTTGACTGTGTGGATCACAATAAACTGTGGAACATTCTGAGAGAGATGGTAATACCAGGCCTCCTGACCTGCCTCCTGAGAAATCTGTATTCAGGTCTTAACAGTTAGAACTGGACATGGAACGACAGACCAGTTCCAAATGGGGAAAGGAGCATATCAAGGCTACATATTGTCACCCTGCTTATTTAACTTCTATACAGGGTACGTCATGAGAAATGTTGTGCTGGAAGAAGCACAAGCTGGAATCAAGATTGCTGGGAGAAATATCAATAACCTCAGATATGCAAATGACACCACCCTTATGGTAGAAAGTGAAGAGGAACTAAAGAGCCTCTTGATGAAAGTGAAAGAAGAGAGTGAAAAGTTGGCTTAAAACTCAACATTCTGAAAACTAAGATCATGGCATCTGGTCCCATCATTTCATGGTAAATAGATGGAGAAACAGTGGAAGCAGTGTCAGACTTTATTTTGGGGGGCTCCAAAATCATTGCAGATGGTGACTGCAGCCATGAAATAAAAGACACTGACTCCTTGGAAGGAAAGTTATGACCAACCTAGATAGCATATTAAAAAGCAGAGACATTACTTTGGCAACAAAGGTCCATCTAGTCTAAGCAATAGTTTTTCCAGTAGTCATGAATGGATGTGAGAGTTGGACTATAAACAAAGCTGAGTGCTAAAGAATTGATGCTTTTGAACTGTGGTGTTGGAGAAGACTCTTGAGAATCCCTTGGACTGCAAAGAGATCCAACCAGTGCCTACTAAAGGAAATCAGTCCTGAATATTCATTGGAAAGACTGCTGTTGAAGCTGAAACTCCAATACTTTGGCCGCTTCATGTAAAGAACTGACTCATCTGAAAAGACCCTGATTCTGGGAAAGATTGAAGGTGGGAGGAAAAGGGGATGACAGAGGATGAGATGGTTAGATCACATCACCGACTCAATGGACATGAGTGTGAGTAAACTCTGGGAGTTGGTGATGGACAGAGAAGCAAGACTGAGCCACTGAACTGACTTGAACCGTACACTAGAAACTAACACAGTGTAAGTCAACTATACCTCAATTTTAGAAGTTGAAAAAAAATAAAATAAATGAATTGACTAGAAGATTAAATCAAATTTCTCCACCCTATAACACTTGGTGGCAGAAACAATAATAATAGATATTCACTTTGATGCTAGAAACACATGTTATTACGTATTCTATGGACTTCTCTGGTGGCGCTAGTGGTAAAAATCTGCCTGCCAATGCAGGAGACATAAGAAATGTGGGTTCAGTCCCTGGGTCTGGAAGATCCCCTGCAGGAGGGAACGGCAACCCACTCCAGGATTCTTGCTTGGAGAATCCCATGGACTGAGGAGTCTGGTAAGCTACAGTCCATAGTGTTGCAAAGATTTGGACAAGACTGAAGCAACTTAACACACACACACACACAATACACACACACACAAACATGTTTTGTATAACTGGTCTGATTTTTTTAATATAAATTCATTTATTTACTTGGTTTTGCCATACATCAACATGAATCCGCCACAGGTATACACGTGTTCCCCATCCTGAACCCCTTGGTCTGATATTTATAATAAAAATTATTATCCCAATGTTAAAAGCTTAAAAGTACCTTATAAACTGTTTTATTTGATTATTCCATGATTTTCAGAAAATGAAATACTAATAACACTATTTGCAGCAATATACACATGCAAAGTGTCCTTTGAAGTGTTTTCTCTGGGAAGTTCCCGGGAGTCGTGTAAAAACTCTACACTTCCAATGCAGGGGGTACAGATTTGACTCCTGGTTGAAGAATTAAGATTCCACATGCCACATGATGCAGCCAAAAATTTTTGAAAAAATCATTTTCTTTGAACTGTTCCACAATTACATTGAATGATTTTTTAAATATGTGATATATAAAATTATTTGATTGTAAACATATGCAAATAATAATGGCTAACATTTACAAGTGCTCTGTATCTTTTAACACGTTTGATCCTCACAACAAACTTTTGAGGTAGATACTGTTAATCTCAGGCTTCCCAGCTGGTGATGGTGGTAAAGAACCTGCCCGCCAATGCAGGAGAGGTAAGAGATGTGAGTTCTATCTGTGGGTTGGGAAGATCTCCTGAAAGAGGAAATGACAGCCCATTCCAGTATTCTTGCCCGGAAAATCCCATGGATAGAGGAACCTGGAGGGCTATAATCCACGGGGTCACAAAGAGTCAGAAATGACCAAGTGCAACAACACAACAACAACCACTATTTTCATCATTTACAGATAAGGAATTTAGGCCCAGAGTTTGCTTAGCCAGCAGGCCAAGAAGCCAGGCAATAAATCCCCATGTCTTAACTACACTGTTAGGCCATCTCCTGTGTTTTGAATGAAAAAGAGACATCCTCATTTCACTTACTTATTTGATTGCCCGAAGCAGATTCTAGATGGAATTGTGACAATAAGGAATAAATAATAATTTGAAGAATGATCTTCCAAAGGACGAGATGCTTAGTTAGGGCCATGCCTCAATAGACAAAGAAGGAAAAGGATGTCATTGCACTTTTTGGGAAGAGAAAAATGGCTGCCCATTGCTTTCAAAGAGCAGTTCTACAGGAGCGAACGACTTCTGCCAAACCACTTTGAAAATTTTCTTAATACGAAGCTTACTGCACCTTGAAGATCTACTCTGAGGATAACATTACAGGTAGCTTGATGGATTCTAATTCGTGGTGTTCAGTCCCACATTCACCCTTTGGGTTACAAAATTGCAATTTCAGCCGACATCACTGCCTCTCAGAATTGGAGTGAAAATTTAAGATTCACACGAATCTGAGAAACAAATCTCCAAACCCATTTGCTTCTCTTGCCAGTGGAAGCAGACCTTCGTCCCATCTCCCCTCTCCTGCCTGAAGATCCTAAAATGACCCACTTAGAGGATGCCAGTTCTTCTCAGTTTCTGATTTCCTGACTGAAAAAGCAGAATATAGGTAGAGTAACACTTGAATAATAATAACAGTAATAATAATAAATTTTGTTAGTTTTATGATTCTAGATACACAACACATTTATAATCAATATTTGTTGGATGAGGTGTTTTAAAAGCCTTAAGGATTTCCCTCGTGGTCCAGTGGTTAAGAATCCACCTTGAAATGCTGGAGGATGCAGGTTTGATCCCTGACCACGGAACTAAGATCCCACATGTCAAGGGGCAAGTAAACCCACACGCCACAGAGAAGACCCAATGCAGTCAAAGAAATTTTTTTAACTTCTAAAAGAGTTTTAAAAAGCCTTAGATGAGCCCACAGTATCAAACTCCAGATTCCAGTGATCATAGCAAGAATCTGGTAGGCCCCAATGTTATCTTCCAAATCTTGTTTTTCTAAGTCAAATCTGGTTAAAGAGAAGATAATTAAACTAAATTTATAAATATTGAATGTCCTTTCTGAACAAAAATCTCTCCACCTCCTATTAATAAAAATAAGAATGAAGGACAGGTGTTTCAGAAAAGCTCTTAAGTAAAATTTATTAATTCTTCCCTCAAAAGCTTTTCATTTTTTCAAATTTTAAATTTTTGTCTAAGCAATACTTACATATAATTTCAAAAATAAAATGGGATAAAAAGACCCATAAAGAAAAGCAATTATCTCTGCCTTGCCTCTTCCCCCTTATCTATCTTACTCTAAGAGGAAACACTTGTTAAGTTTGTGCCCTATTTATTTTGGCAGTTCACATCAAATCTCAAAATATTATCTGCAGGCTGCCATTTCTTAATTAACTATTTTCAATTTACTTATGTACAACTATAACATACAAGTATTTAGTTCTCTTCTCCCACCCTCCATCTATTCTCCATCTTTTTCTACCAACACAGTTATATAAAGTTTCACTAAAATCATTAACATCTGTTTATGCTTTTAGGAAATTTTGAAGCCAAGAACTTTACAGCGATTATATTTCCTTTCCTGTACTGATTTCCTGAGTCTCTCATTGTTTTTCTTTCCTTCATAAAATTTACTTTTAATAATAATTCTCCTGTCGTAAAATTCAATAGAGCAGATCCTCTATGAAACCTCTGTTTTTCCGAAGACCTAGCTCTCAGAATCTTCTATCTTCCTGCTGTAAGCCAGGCGGTTTCTCAGACTTATTTCATGATTATCATCCTAAGGATTGTCTCAGACTGCACTTACTGCATCCCAACCTTCCTCCCATTAGTTTATTTCTTCATTTTATTGGAGTATATTGAATCACAAGCTGGAATCAAGTTTTCTGAGAGAAATATCAGTAACCTCAGATAAACAGATGGTACCACCCTAATGGCAGAAAGTGAAGAAGAACTAAAGAGCCTCTTGACGAAGGTGAAAGAGGAGAGTGAAAAGGCTGGCTTAAAACTCGAACATTCAAAAAACTAAGATCATGGCATCCGGTCCCATCACTTCATGGCAAATAGATGGGGAAACAGTGACAGACTTTATTTTCTTGGGCTCCAAAATCACTGCAGATGGTGACTACAGCCATGAAAATAAAAGATGATTGCTCCTTGAAAGAGAAGCTATGACAAACCTAAACAGAGTATTAAAAAGCAGAGACATCACTTTGCCGACAAAGGTCCATATAGGCAAAACTGTGGTTTTTTCAGTAGTCATGTAAGGATGTGAGTTGGGCCATAAAGAAGGCTGAATGCCAAAGAACTGATGCTTTCCAATTGTGGCGCTAGAGAAGACTCTTAAAAATCCCTTGGTCTGCAAGGAGATCAAACTAGTCAATCTTAAAGGAAATCAAATCTGAATATTCACTGGAAGGATCAATGTTGAAGCTGAAACTCCAATACTTTGGCCACCTGATGCAAAGAGCCGACTCATTGGGAGAGGGCAAGAGGAGAAGGGGGCGACAGAGGATGAGATAGTTGGATGGCATCACTGACTCAATGGACGTGAGTTTGAGCACACTACAGGAGATAGTGAGGGACAGGGAAGCCTGGTGTGCTGCAGTCCATGGGGTTACAGAGAGTTGGACACGACAGAGTGACTGAACAAGAATAATTGTCATCAAATTTCATAAAGAAATAAATCTTACAGGGAAGATACATTTTTGCATACCTAAAAACACTTTTGATCCATTCTTCTGCTTGAATTTCAGGATTACTGAGCATAGACACATAGTTAAAAATCATATTTTTTTTCAGTTCTCTGAAGATGATATCACTGCTATATGCCCAGCACCTCTTAGAATGATTTCTGGCACCTATTTGGTTTCAGTAGAGCTTTGTTGAATGCATGAATGGATGAATGCAATACTTTTTCAAAACTTTTTAAATCGCCTTCTGTTTCCTGCCATGTCTCTGTCTTTACCTTCCTTTTTCATTGCTGAAGTCCCTCCACACGCCCAAATATATAGCAATCCTCTTTTGCATATTCACTTGTAAGGAAAAGGCTCTAAAAAGCTGATTAAGAGTTCAAGTTGCTGTTGTTGTTTTGTAGTCTCTCAATCGTGTCCAACTCGTCTGTGACTCCGTCAATTGTAGCCTGCCAGGGTCCTCTGTCCATGGGATTTCCCAGGCAAGAATACTGGAATGGAGAGCCATTTGCTTCTGCAGGGGATCTTCCCGACCCAAGGATCAAATCCACACCCCCTGCTTTGCAGGCAGGATCTTTACCACTGAACCACCTGGGAAGCCCACTATCTACATGAATGGTTCTCAAAATATGGTTCTAGGCATTATCTGGGAACCTTTTAAAAAGGCAAGTTCCCTGGCTTCAACTCATACCTAGTGAAACAGAAATTCAAAAGATGAGATGAACAAACTGTGTTTTAATAAACCCTCCAAGTGATCCTAAAACGTTAAGAATCACATAGATAGGGCCAAGGCTGGCAAGCGACTGCTTTGGGGCTACCTGGAAGGGAGTGAAGACTTCCCTGGAGGCTCAGACGGTAAAGCATTTTGCTTACAATGCGGGAGACCTGGGTTCGATCCCCGGGTTGGGAAGATCCTCTGGAGAAGGAAATGGCAACCCACTCCAGTACTCTTGCGTGAAAAATCCCATGGACAGAGAAGCGTGGTGGGCTACAGTCCACGGGGTCACAAAGAGTCGGACACGACTGAGCGACTTCACTTCACTTTGGAAGGGAGTGAGCATTTATGCAGGGAGATCATTTCAATGCGACTGTTTAATTTCTTCAGGGAATAAATTTTAGGTCCCCTACACATAGGATAGATACCTAACAGTGTACTTCTGGATGGTTGAGAGTAAGACGCAATGACCCAAGCATCTCATATGATAAGATGAACAAAGTGATTTTTAGATCAGTAGAACTGCTATAACTTCTGAACAAGAATCCCTGGTTCCAACTCCCGAAGAGATCTGGCTGT
This sequence comes from Ovis aries, assembly GCF_016772045.2. NCBI lineage: Eukaryota > Metazoa > Chordata > Mammalia > Artiodactyla > Bovidae > Ovis > Ovis aries. The sequence goes on along the minus strand of NC_056054.1, from coordinate 46,267,963 downwards.
TTGGACTACTAATTAAGTTTTCTATATCTCTTTTCTTAGACATGTATCCTCTTCAAAACCTCATCACCTGAGGCTGCCTGAGTGTGTCTCTGCCCTATCTACAAGAATCTGACAAATGCAGTTTGAAATTACCAGTACTTTGTCATGATATGCACTATTTGAGTTACTTGCAACTGAAAAAACCAAGCAGTGTATCGCAAAAGCTTGGAAAAAAATAATTTCCGCGCTTCACTGTAGAAAGTACATTTCCTGTATTTTCCTCAAAGACCACTAGGTGGCACTTTCAGCTCTATTTATCATCATTATTGACTCCTTTTCTTTGCGACAAACCTTAATGGAGTTCCTTTTGGCATCTCCTCAAGATTTTGCCAGGCTTCCCAGCTGGCTCAGTGGTAAAGAATCTGCCTACCAATGCAGGAGACTAGGAAGCCCTAGGAAGCCCTCTGTAGTGCACAATGGGGTTCTGGTTAGATTCATTTGGAAAGCAATACAGGTTCTTAATTATTTAATCAGAATCCTTTAATGTTCTTTTTTTTTCTTAAGAAGTCAGCAATCCAACTAATTTATGAAGTGTATTACAAAATAACACTGCTGCTGCTGCTGCTAAGTCTCTTCAGTCGTGTCCAACTCTGTGTGACCCCATAGACGGAAGCCCACCAGGCTCCCCTGTCCCTGGGATTCTCCAGGCAAGAACACTGGAGTAGGTTGCCACCTCATTCTCCAATGCATAAAAGTGAAAAGTAAAAGTGAAGTCGCTCAGCCGTGTCCGACTCCTAGCGACCCCATGGACTGCAGCCTACCAGGCTCCTCCATCCATGGGATCTTCCAGGCAAGAGTACTGGAGTGGGGTGCCATACTAGTTAAGGGATTTCCCTGCTGGTCCAGTGGCTAGGACTCTGAGCCCCCAGTTCAGGGGCCCAAGTTCAATCCCTGGTCAGGGAACTAGATCCCACGTGCAACAGCTAAGATCTGGTGCAGTTAAATAAGTAAATATTAAAAAGGGGGGGGGAATGTAACACTGGTTAATGTAGTGTGGGACTGGACAAGAAAAAACAGGTTTCTTGGAATGGTGGAAATGGCCAGAAACAGACTTGGATTTGCCTAAGTGACAGGTTATTTGGGTGCTTCTTGTCCTCTTATATATCATGGGGTCTCTTAAAATATACAAGCTTGGTCACTTGGGGTTTTTCCTTAAAACCCTCACCTTATGTCACTAATTCATATTTTACTTGAATGACATATATTTTCATGATGAAGCAGGGCAAAACACTCATACAGTTACTACAGTTTTCCAAAAATTCAACAATATTGAAAATCAGGCATACAAAGATCACACAGTGGCCGCTTCACAAGGTAAATATTACTGTGCTTCCTTTGAATTTCAGCAGATTATCTATAATTGGATTTGGGGATTTTAGCTATTTTTATGGAAATGTATAGAGACATTCCAAACAGAGATCTCAATAGAAAAAAGGAATTTTACAATGAATTTTTTTTAAAAACATCTCAGAGAAAGAACTGTGAGCAAAACTGACCTAAAGATAAAATATTATTAATAATCCCATCTATGTCTTGTCAGATGAAAGATGCTGAGCCTGTCTGAAGAGATACTAAAGGAAGATGAGACAGTAACCAGTCTTCTTGCTCAGCCAGAAAAACCCTGCTTTCTGTGTTTAAAAATGTGTGAAAGTGACCCAGAAGAGATTCTTTCACTGGAACATAGCCCAGTTTTCTGCCTCACTTGCGCCAGCTTCCAGGCAGCCTGACAGCAAGACTAGACAAGAACCAGAACTGAGTTGGGAAGAAAACAGAATGAAGAATGTGAGTGATCAGGACTTTACTTCTGTTTATATGAAGCTTCCCTTCATCAAATTCTTCTCACCAGTTTGTCTAGTATGAACCCAAAAAATGTAAAACTGCATAAGACAAACTCCTTATATGGTTTCAACTGCATCTTCACTAAGAGGCATAACAGGCAGATTTACATGTCATTTTATTTCATTTCCCTGCCTTGTGTTGTTTGGAAAGGATGCAATGGACTGCATAATCCCCATTCTGGGATGGATCTTGGTCTCCTGAATGACAGCAAAACTGGTGTCCCTTAGTTGTAAAAGTCAGAAAGCTCATAAGCCATGTATTCAGGTTCTGGGGCTGACTTGACCCTGTGTGTTCGTGCTTAGTCGTGTCCGACTCTTTGCGACTCCATGGACTGTAGCCACCGGGCTCCTCTGTCCATGGGATTCTCCAGGCAAGAATACAGGAGTGGGTGGCCATTCCCTTCTCCAGGGGATCTTCCCGACCCAGGGATCAAACCCGAGTCTCCTGCACCTCCTGCTTTGGCAGGCGGATTCTTTACCACTGAGCCATGACCTTGACATGAGTTTGAGCCTTGGGCAGGTCATTCTATGAGTTTTGATCTCTCCTAAAATAGTAATAATGGCACAAAGTATTTCACAGAACTTCTGAGTGAGTCAGAAAAGGTAATAATAATAGCAGCCAAACTTTGTGGTCTTGGAATAAATACCCAAAGAGCAATTTTTCATGGAGAGTTAGAATTACAGGCTGCACCAACTGCTTTAGTCAAAAAGACTCTGACAACACCTCTTTTCAGAGAATAGGAAAAACTAGAGGAGAAAAGGAAAACACTTAACTGAATTCAGTTGTAAGTCTGTGCCCAAGAAAAAGTAGGCATATTCTGACAACAAAGGTCGTAAAGATCTAGTGTGTTTTTAGGGAGAAATAAGATAAACTGAAGATCTGGGCTTTCTATTCAAATTGTATACCATCAGGTATGCATTCCTGAAACCAGGCATGTGAATTTTCTTCAAAATACCTTAAGTCTCACCCTCTGGTCACATTCATCACTCAGAGTGGGAAAAAAATTAATCTTTTGCTTTGGATAATGTGTCAAAAATAGAACATCTGTACCTATTCCTTCAAACTGCAGTGCACTAATATATGTAACAATGTTGAGAGGCCTTTAAAATGTTTTGTTATTTCATAACATTTTACTTGGTAATCATAATTATATTTTATTTTGGAAACGTATGTATGCAGATTTTCTCAAGTATACCCATTTTGACAATGACAGGAAACATTCCTGCAAGGTTCTCTGTTTTGGAACTAAGCCAATGAAGCAGACAGGAGTAAATTTATTTTCTCCTTCAATACCATCTCACATCCTAATGTAAATAATTAAGTCTGACACTTAACAGCCAATACAATCAATTCAGACAATGTGTATTATTGGTGTGAAAATTCGAGAATGGAAAGGTTAAGCTCTGAAAACTCAGCTTACTTAGCCTCTTGCAATGAGCAGAAATAATTGTTATTCCCAGTGTCATCTGTCAAAGGATTAGTTCAGAGTAGAGCTTAGGACCTCTGGGGCTTGAGTCATTTCTCTTCTCAGTATGACCTGAGGATACCTCTTTTTCACCGTAAGAAATTGCAGTGCTGGCCACATGATATATACTAACAATAACTCCCCTCATTTTCAGATGTCCCAAATCTGTACTTGCATTCAAAGAGCAATTTTAAAATAACAATTATCCCTTTGTAGAAGGCTGTCCTCAAGCACTAGTTCAATTTACTATTGACAGACTTTAAGGAAAATTGAAATGTCACAAGAAACCTCTTTTTTAACATTAATTTTCATTATTGATGAAATGTGAGGCATAAAGTGTTCAATGTTCATTTAAAAACAGCTTGAGTCACATAGAACAGTGCATCACATATTCAGTAAAAATATATTCTTTAATAGACTATATTAGATGCAATGGTCCCAGTTACTTGCTACAATTCTGATAGTTATTTGACATTTCAGTATATAGAATCTCTACAGTGATATAGCATTATAGAAATTTGTGTGGTCTTTGTCTCTGGTTCTTGGCACACAGCCCTAAAACCTTTGGAACATTCTGATGAGAGTAATAGGTGTGGCTTTTGTTCTAATGAAGTAACTCTTGTCCCCTAAATAGCTTCAGAAGGAAGGCTGGTGGCCAAGAAGATGAAGCTTTGAGTAGAATTTGAGAACTTCTAGCTGTATCTCCCAACTTTCTGGAAAAGGGGAAGGGCTAAAAATTGAGTTAATTATCAATCATCAATATAATGAAATCTTCATTAAAAACCCATGAACAACAGGGTTCAGAGAGCATCCAGGTTGCTGAACGTACAGAGGTGCTGAGAGACCTCTTCAGAGATGGCAGCCGATCACCCTCTGCACCTTGCCCTGTGCATCTCTTCTATTGACTATTCTGTGTTGCCTCGTTTTATAATAAACTCATGATAGTAAGTGCCTTCCTGAGTTCTATGAGAAGTTCTTGAAAATTATCCAGTCTGTGGAGAAGGTCACGGGAATACTACTCAACAATGATGAAAAAAAAAAAAAAACAGAATGAGCTACATATAGATAGATACACTTGACAATCTAGAAAGTCCTCAAGGCCATTGTGCTGTAAAAAACAGTGGATTTCAGAAGGTTGTATTCTATATGATAGCATTTGTATACATCCTAGAAATGACAAAACTATACCAATGAAGAACAGATGAGCAGTTTCTCAGGGGCAGGCAAATCCAAAGAAGTAGCATGACTGAGTTCTTCTGCAGTGATAGACGGAGAAGGCAATGGCACCCCACTCCAGTACTCCTGCCTGGAAAATCCCACGGACAGAGGAGCCTGGAAGGCTGCAGTTCGTGGGGTCACTGAGGGTCGGACATGACTGAGTGACTTCACTTTCACTTTTCACTTTCATGCATTGGAGAAAGAAATGGCAACCCACTCCAGTGTTCTTGCCTGGAGAATCCCAGGGATGGGGGAGTCTGGTGGGCTGCCGTCTAGGGGGTCACACAGAGTCAGACACGACTGAAGTGATCTATACATGGGATTAAATTGCATAGAACTATACCAAAATGGGATTCCCTAATAGCTCAGTTGGTAAAGAATCCACCTGCAATGCAAGGGACCCTGGTTCGATTCCTGGGTCAGGAAGATCTGCTGAAGAAGGGATAGGCTACCCACTCCAGTATTCTTGGGTTTCCCTTGTGGCTCAGCTGGTAAAGAATCCGCCTGCAATGCGGGAGACCTGGGTTCCATCCCTGAGTTAGGAAAATCCCCTGGAGGAGGGAAAGGCTTCTGGCGTGGAGAATTCCATGGACTGTAAAGTCCATGGGGTTGCAAAGAGCTGGACATGACTGAGCGACTTGGACTTTCAAGTTCACTTCATACGCGCATAGGGCTTCCCTGGTAGCCGAGGAAGAATCGCTTTGTTGCAGCGGTAAAGAATCTGCCTGCAACACAGGAGCCTCAGGAGAAGCAGTTTTGATCCCCGGGTTAGGAAGATCCCCTGGAGGAGGGCATGGCAGCCCACTTCAGTATTCTTGCCTGGAGAACATGGACAGAGGAGCCTGGCGGGCTACAGTCCATAGGCTTGCAAAGAGTCAGACACGACTGAAGCGACTTAGCATGAGTGCATATATTCGCACATGTACACAAAGGAATGCAGGTTAAAAACTGGGGATAACCTAGTAAAGTCTGTACTCTGGTCACTGTAATGTGCCAGTGTCCTGGCTTTGCTATTATACCATAGAAATATAAAGTGATGTCACTGGGGGAAAGTAAGGAGAAGGTACATGAGACTCTACCATTTTATAACTTCTTGTGTGTGCTTAGTTGCTCTCTGTATGAGTCTACAATTATGTCAAAATACAAAGTCCAAAAATGTTCTTAAAATAGTTAAAATAACTTCATATGAACAGGGATTTAAATTTTTATCTTTAGTTTCTTTTTAACTTTCTCTTTCAATTTTATTAATTTTTAAGAAAACAGTATTTTCCCCATGTTACCCCAAGATAACATGTTATCTTTCCATGAACTGTCTCTGATTTTGCTTCATTCTGACATGAAAGTAGGAGTCAGCATTTCATTGACTCCTCCATTAAAAAAAAAATACTCCATTTCACAAGCCATTGGTGAACAATACAAAATTACTAAAATGTTCACATGTGAAACATTGCACAATACACCCACATAGGCATGTTCATATGTCATCTGAAATCAGTGTTCTCTGCTGTCCTTACCTGTTCACAACCTCTTTTTTAATCACATTTTTAATATAAATTTATTTATTTTAATTGGAGGTTGATTACTTTACAATATTGTATTGGTTTTGCCATACATCAACATGAATCCGCCACAGGTATACACGTGTTCACCATCCTGAACCCCACTCCCTCCTCCCTCCCCGTACCATCCCTCTGGGTCATCCCAGTGCACCAGCCCCAAGCATCCTGTATCCTGCATCAAACCTGGACTGGTGATTTGTTTCATATATGATATTATACATGTTTCAATGCCATTCTCCCAAATCTTCCCACCCTCGCCCTCTACCACAGAGTCCAAAAGTCTGTTCTATACATCTGTGTCTCTTTTGCTGTCTCGCATACAGGGTTATTGTTACTATCTTTCTAAATTCCATATATATGTGTTAGTATACTGTATTGGTGTTTTTCTTTCTGGCTTACTTCACTCTGTATAATAGGCTCCAGTTTCATACATCTCATTAGAACTGATTCAAATGTATTCTTCTTAATGGCTGAGTAATACTCCATTGTGTATATGTACCACAGCTTTCTTTTCCATTCATCTGCTGATGGACATCTAGGTTGTTTCCATGTCCTGGCTATTGTAAACAGTGCTGCAATGAACATTGGGGTACACATGTCTCTTTCAATTCTGGTTTCCTCAGTGTGTATGCCCAGCAGTGGGATTGCTGAGTCATAAGGCAGTTCTATTTTCAGTTTTTTAAGGAATCTCCACACTGTTCTCCATAGTGGCTGTACTAGTTTGCATTCCCACCAACAGTGTAGGAGGGTTCCCTTTTCTCCACACCCTCTCCAACATTTATTGCTTGTAGACTTTTGGATCGCAGACATTCTGACTGGCGTGAAATGGTACCTCATTGTGGTTTTGATTTGCATTTCTCTAATAATGAGCGATGTTGAGCATCTTTTCATGTGTTTGTTAGCCATCCGTATGTCTTCTTTGGAGAAATGTCTGTTTAGTTCTTTGGCCCATTTTTTGATTGGGTCATTTATTTTTCTGGAATTGAGCTGCAGGAGTTGCTTGTATATTTTTGAGATTAGTTGTTTGTCAGTTGCTTCATTTGCTATTATTTTCTCGCATTCTGAAGGCTGTCTTTTCACCTTGCTTATATTTTCCTTTGTTGTGCAGAAGCTTTTAAGTTTAATTAGGTCCCATTTGTTTATTTTTGCTTTTGTTTCCAATATTCTGGGAGGTGGATCATAGAGGATCCTGCTGTGATTTATGTTGGAGAGTGTTTTGCCTATGTTCTCCTCTAGGAGTTTTCTAGCTTCTGGTCTTAAACGTTTAGATCTTTAATCCATTTTGAGTTTATTTTTGTGTATGGTGTTAGAAAGTGTTCTAGTTTCATTCTTTTACACAACCTCTTTTGTACCAGCATCTCTTACCACTCTTACACCCATGACTGTGGCTTAGGCTTGGGTCAATATAAGTCAATACATACAAATAGTAATTTTTTTTTTTCACAAGAAGTCCAATCATGTGAAATTTGTAATTTTCTTAAAGCTTAAAAGTTTTTAATTTTTATTAAAAAGTAAATCGTGGAAGGATAATTTTACATGGTACATAAATAATTTTTAGCCAATTCACTAGTTCTACTCCTCACATTTTTCTGCCTCCTAAAAGCCAAGATTCCCAATGCAGACCCTTGTCTGTAACTTGCAATAACCTGAGAAATCTAGCATAATCCAGTCATCTCTCTTAACCAAGTTCTAGTTACTTCTTTCTGGGGGAACATCTCTGCCATGTTATGTGCTACCTCAGCCACTACCAGAATTAAGGAAACTACATTTCCTCTGTCTCATTTCACACATAGAGCAGTTCTAATTTGCTGATTTATCAGCTTAATTTGCCAGGAAATATCAAAGTCCTAATCATCACATTTTATTATTTATCTTGCCAAATGTGTATATTCCAAAAGCTAAAATGATATTATGCTGTATGTTATGTTACTACCTTAACTTTAAAAAAAAGAATGTCATTATCAGAGAAATGCAAATCAAAACCACAGTGAAGTACCATCTCACACTGGTCAGAATGGCTGCTATCAAAAAGTCTACAAACAATAAATGCTGGAGAGGGTGTGGAAAAAAGCGGACCCTCTTACACTGTTGGTGGGAATGCAAACTAGTACAGCCACTATGGAGAACAGTGTGGAGATTCCTTTAAAAAACTGGAAATAAAACTGCCATACGACCCAGCAGTCCCACTGCTGGGCATACATTCCGAGGAAACCAGAATGGAAAGACACTATGTACCCCAATGTTCATCACAGCACTGTTTGCAGTACCCAGGACATGGAGGCATCCTGGATGTCCATCAGCAGATGAATGGATAAGAAAGCTGTGGTACATATGCACGATGGAATATTCAGTTCAGTTCAGTTCAGTTCAGTTCAGTCACTCAGTCATGTCCGACTCTTTGCGACCCCATGAATTGCAGCATGCCAAGCCTCCCTGTCCATCACCAACTCCCGGAGTTCACTCAGACTCACATCCATTGAGTCGGTAATGCCATCCAGCCATCTCATCCTCTGTTGTCCTCTAATCCTCCTGCCCCCAATCCCTCCCAGCATTAGAGTCTTTTCCAATAAGTCAACTCTTTGCATGAGGTGGCCAACGTACTGGAGTTTCAGCTTTATCATCATTCCTTCCAAAGTACACCCAGGACTGATCTCCTTTAGAATGGACTGGTTGGATCTCCTTGCAGTCCAAGGGACTCTCAAGAGCTTCTCTAACACCACAGTTCAAAAACATCAATTCTTCGGAGCTCAGCTTTCTTCACAGTCCAACTCTCATATCCATACATGACTACTGGAAAAACCATAGCCTTGACTAGACAGACCTTTGTTGCCAAAGTAATGTCTCTGGTTTTGAATATGCTATCTAGATTGATCATAACTTTACTTCCAAGGAGTAAGCGTCTTTTAATTTCATGGCTGCAATCACCATCTGTGGTGATTTGGAAGCCCCCCAAAATAAAGTCTGACACTGTTTCCACTGTTTCCCCATCTATTTCCCATGAAGTGATGGGACCAGATGCCATGATCTTAGTTTTCTGAATGTTGAGTTTTAAGCAAACTTTTTCACTCTCCTCTTTCACTTTCATCAAGAGGCTTTTTAGTTTCTCTTCACTTTCTGCCAAAAGGGTGGTGTCATCTTCATATCTGAGGTTATTGATATTTCTCCCAGCAATCTTGATTCCAGTTTGTGCTTCTTCCAGCCCAGCATTTCTCATGACGTACTCTGCATATAAGTTAAATAAGCAGGGTGACAATATACAGCCTTGACATACTCTCTTTCCTATTTGGAACCAGTCTGTTGTTCTATGTCCAGTTCTAACTGTTGCTTCCTGACCTGCATATAGGTTTCTCAAGAGGCAGGTCAGGTGGTCTGGGATTCCCATCTCTCTCAGAATTTTCCAGAGTTTATTGTGATCCACACAGTCAAAGGCTTTGGCACAGTCAATAAAGCAGAAATAGATGTTTTTCTGGAACTCTCTTGCTTTTTCGATGATCCAGTGGATGTTGGCAATTTGATCCCTGGTTCCTCTGCCTTTTCCAAAACCAGCTTGGACATCTGCCGGGAGGAGCTACCTCGCGTCCAAGGTTAGGGGAGGCAGCCGGGAGGAGCTATCCCATGGCTGAGGCCAGTGGCAGCAGCCGAGAGGAGCAATCCCACGTCCAAGGAGCAGTGGCTGTGCGGGCGCGGGAGGGCCAAGAGGAGCTACTCCACATTCAAGGTCAGGAGCAGCGGTGGTGAGGAGATACCCCATGTCCAAGGTAAAAGAAACCCAAATAAGACTGTAGGTGTTGCGAGAGGGTATTAGAGAGCAGACACACTGAAACCATAGTCACAGAAAACTAGTCAATCTAATCACATGGACCACAGCCTGGTTTAACTCAATGAAACTAAGCCATGCCGTGTGGGGCCACCCAAGACGAGTGGGTCATGGTGGAGAGGTCTGACAGAATGTGGTCCACTGGAGAAGGGAATGGCAAACCGCTTCAGTATTCTTGCCTTGAGAACCACATGAAAAGTATGAAAATATAATATTACTCAGCTATTAAAAAGAATGTATTTGAATCAGTTCTAATGAGATGGATGAAACCAGAGTCTATTATACAGAGTGAAGTAAGTCAGAAAGAAAAATACCAATACAGTATATTAATGCATATATGAAATTTAGAAAGATGGTAACAATGATCCTATATGTGAGACAGCAAAAGAGACACAGATATAAAGAACAGACTTTTGGACTCTGTGAGAGAAGGCGAGGGTGGGATGATTTGAGAGAACAACATTGAAACATGTATATTATCATATGTGAAATAGATCGCCAGTCCAGGTTTGATGCATGAGGCAGGGTGCTCAGGGCTGGTGCCTGGGATGACCTTGAGGGATGGGATGAGGAGGCAAGTAGGAGGGAAGGTCTGGATAAGGAACACATGTACACCCGTGGCTGATTCATGTGAATGTATGGCAAAAACCACCACAATATTGTAAAGTAATTAGCCTCCAATTAAAAAAAAAAAGACTAAAAGTGGAACAGAGGGAGTTGGTGGGAGACCCGAGATAGAGGAGATATATGTACACCTATAGTTGATTCACTTTTTGTACAACAGACACTTACACAACATTGTAAAGCAATTTATACCCCAATAATAGAATAAAAAATAATTTAAAATGTTTAAAAATAAAAAAAAGAAAAGAAATCATATATTGAAGAAAATATCAGCTGTATTTACTGTACAATGTAGGCTGTGTTAGACACATTTGATTCATTTGTCCAAAATCTCCTCTTGAGAAATGTTCTCTCATCCACATGGTTACTATGGGAACAGTCATTTTCAGAGCTGCTTCCTGTTATCTTGTGAAAGCTGATAGTTGGCCCCTCATCCAAATCCACATTAGTGATATCCCATTGGGAGCTTGAAAATGGCCGTCATGAAAGTATTTACAACTCAGAGATGGCAATCACCACAAAATGGTCCCTCTGTCCGCCCAGGTTCCCACTTTCATACCCCTCAGCCCACCTCCTCACTCCTGCCTTACTCCAAATCAGCACACCACTGCATTTGGTACACTGTGGTTCTGGTTTGGGCTACAGCTTATATAGGGGGGATCACCAGCTGAATCAATAGGTTCTTTTCCCATAACCTGTGAAACTGGAATTGAAAATAAAAGCCAGTTTCTCTCAGTATAGTATAAGTAAATCTTAGCAGAGAAAGGAGAGATGCTTATTGCTGTTTAGATCAGAAAACCAAAGACAAAGGGCCTAGAAAAATAGAAAGAATTATGAATTATGCTGTACAGAGGTGAGCAGAAATGAGAAACGGTGAGACGATTTAAGAATATTTAAATCCTCCTTCTACTTATTCCTTGAAAACATCTGCATGACTATCCATGGGTTCCATTCAACACTTCATTTCCTTTATAACAAATTATTCTTTGTGTTAATTTAATTTCGATAAGATTTCTGATCTTTGCAATCCAGGAGAGTCCTAATTAACATGTGAAACCTCAATTATTTGCTGATTTAATCAGAAAAACCTTTCAAAGCCTCTCATTTAGTAGTAGCCAATATATAACCAAACTTAGAAGCGTCAACCTGACACTAACCTTATTTAAAATTAAAAGGAATCAAAATGAAGCGATTTGTGATAAGAAGCATTGAAAAGATAGAAACTAATCCTTCCAATATAAATATGGTATGAAATCCTGTGTGGGAATTCCCTGGCAGTACAGTGGTTAGGACCCCACACTTCCACTGCTGGAGGTTGAATTTAATCCCTGGTAGTGGAACTAACTACTTTGCCACCTGATGCGAAGAAACAACTCATTGGAAAAGACCCTGATTCTGGGAAAGATTGAAGGTGGGAGGAGCAGGGGATGACAGAGGATGAGATGGTTGGATGGCATCACTGACACAATGGACATGAGTTTGAGTAGGCTCCAGGAGTTGGTGATGGCCAAGGAAGCCTGGCATGCTGCAGTCCATGGGGTCCCAAAGAGTCGGACACGATTGAGCCACCTAACTGACTGAGTGAAACTAAGACTGTGTAAGTTGTGCAGTGCTGCCAAAAAAGAAAAGTTGTGCTGTGCCATTAATTACCATCTCTGAAAGTTAAAGAAAAGAAAGTTACAAGGTATTTATATTTCAGTAATTTCACAAGTTGTTGGCTTAAAGCTCAACATTCAGAAAACTAAGATCATGGTCCCATCACTTCATGGGAAATAGAAGGGGAAACAGTGGTAACTATTTTGGGGGACTCCAAAATTACTGCAGATGGTAATTGCAGCCATGAAATTAAAAGACGCTTACTCCTTGGAAGAAAAGTTATGACCAGCCTAGACAGCATATTCAAAAGCAGAGACATTACTTTGCCAACAAAGGTCCGTCTAGTCAAGGCTATGGTTTTTCCAGTGGTCATGTATGGATGTGAGAGTTGGACTGTGAAGAAAGATGAGTACCGAAGAATTGATGCTTTTGAACTGTGCTGTTGGAGAAGACTCTTGAGAGTCGCTTGGACTGCAAGGAGATCCAGCCAGTCCTTTCTAAAAGAGATCAGTCCTGGGTGTTCATTGGAAGGACTGATGCTGAAGCTGAAACTCCAGTACTTTGGCCACCTCATGCGAAGAGTTGACTCATTGGAAAAGACTCTGATGCTGGGAGGGATTGGGGGCAGGAGGAGAAGGGGACGACAGAGGATGAGATGGCATCACCGACTTGATGAACATGAGTGTGAGTAGACTCCGGGAGTTGGTGATGGACAGGGAGGCCTGGCGTGCTGCAATTCATGGGGTCGCAAAGAGTTGGACGCAACTGAGCAACTGAACTGAACTGAATTCCACAAGAATATAATAACCAAAGACAAGCTTTGGAAATTATTCAGGTGAGGCAAAGCTACTTTCTCTGTTTATTATTATTATGTTAATAGTTTCACCCATGTTTATTGATACTTAATGATAAGTTGAAAAACCTGCATGATTTTCTTAGCATCAATTTTTTAATTTCCCAGAAATTTTACATCAATTTTGTTTCATGGTTACCCAAAAGCTTATAAAATACATTTGTTAAAGTTAACTTCATTTGATTCATAATAAATGTTTATTATAAAAATTAAATTCTCCTAATTTATAAACTCTGCCATATTAATTAACTCACTGCTTGATACCCATTCTGTGAATTTCCTTGAAAATAGGAAATGTATGACTTCATAGTCCACACTCTCTCCCTGTCACTAACTTAAAATTTAAAAGCACCACTAGGAAGTACTAATCCAAATAAAACTGGGAGCTTTGGTCTTCTACTTTCACAATTCTTAATTTCATCATTCATAGTTTAAAAAATTAGGTCTGTTATTCTCTCACAAGGCATAGTGTTTAAGATCTCGGATTTTAGAGTCAGAGTAATTCTGACTGTGTAATCCTGAATTCATACTGACTGGACGTGTGGCTTTAAGCAAGCTACTCCACCTCTACATATCTCAGTTTTCATGTCTATGTGATGAGAACAGACATATCGATAGTACTTATTTCTAGGGTAATTGTGAAAATTAAATGAGTTAACATGTGCTAAGCTTTCAAAACAGTCCCTGACATATCATAAGCTATATGAGAATTTGCTATTAGGTACTTACCCATCTTTAGACACTTTTGCATAAATAAATTCCTGAAACTATGTTCACCTAAAATATTAATGAATATTTCTACTTGGTGAAGTATTCAATGTTCTTTTTTTCCTTCTTTGTAACTTTTTACAGTACCTTATTTTTATAGTATGTGTTTGCTGTTTATATAAATACAATAAAGCTTTATTGTATATATGCTGCTGCTGAGTCAGCATATTTTATATATTTATTTTATATATAAATTTATTTACATATAAACATATTTATTTTATATATAAGTAATGTAAATAAATTCATTTGGAAAGAAACAGACACATTATGGCTAGGAATGTTTCTATTTTTTTTTTTAAGTGATAGGGGAATGATTCTTCTGGACATAAAAATAAGCTATAAATTTGGGCTACAAAAAGAAAATTAAACTTGTGTAAAAACAGATAAGTAGGTCAATGAAACAAAATAAATTGCCCCAAAATAGAAGCATGTGTGCATGAGAATTCAGCATGTAATAACATTGACCTATCATATCAACTGGAAAAGAATAGCTATTCAACAAGTGCTATTAGACATCTTGAGGAAAAACTTGCGAGATTTCTATCTTACTGAAACATAGACATAAAATTTTAAATTGATTACATTGGCATTTTACAAGCAAAAATATAAAAGTCCTAAAGAAGGAGATCATATTAGTTTCCTATTGCTCCTGTAACAAATTTCCAAAACCTTACTGAATACAATACAAATTTATTCTGTAAAAGTTCTGGAGGTCAGAGTCTGAAGTGGGTCTCACTGGGCTAAAAATTAACAGCCAAAGTCCCTTCTAAGGCTTCTAGGAAGGAATTCATTTCCTTGATTTTTCTTCCCTATAGCAGCTTCTGCACTCTTTGGCTCATGGCCTCCTAAATCAGCGAAGACTAGTCAAACCTTATCCCTCTGACACTTCCCCTCTTCTACTTCCCTCTTTCATTTATAAGAATCCTTGCAATTACACCTTGAAATCCAGGATAATCTCCCCATTTTAAAGTCAGCAGTTCAGCAACCTTAGTTCCAGCTACAATATAAGTTCTCATTTGTCATGTAACCTAACATATTCACAGGTTCTGAGAATTAGTAGATGGACATATTTAGGGGACTATTTACCAGCCTACCACAAAGATAAAGAAGAGTATTTTGGTAGTCTTACAAAACTTTTTTAGAAATAAAAATTTTCTAGACCAACAGAAACTCAAGTTAACATAAAAATTTCAACAGGTATGACTTCATAAAGATTTGGAAACTTCAATGAGCAAAATGGCAGTTTGAAAAACAAATGAAATACTTTGATTAAATATTTTTTACTACATGGAAGAGAGAAAGAATTTATATACAAATATTTTTAAATTTATTTAAATTCTCTGATATATTCTGTTTGCTAGTATTTTGTTGAGGATTTTTGCATATACATTCTTCAGTGATATTCATCTATGATTTTCTTTTTTTGTGGTATCTGTGTCTGATTTTGGTATCAGGGTGATGGTCACCTCATAGAATGAGCTTGGGAGTATTCCTTCATCTGTAGTTTTTTGGAAGACTTTGAGAAGCATAGGTATTAGCTCTTCTCTAAATATCTGATATAATTTGCCTGTGAAGTCATCTGGTCCTGGACTTTTGCTGTTGGAAGATTTTTATTCACAATTTCAATTTCAGTACTTGTGATTGGTCTATTTATATTTTCGATTTCTTCCTGGTTCAGTCTTAAACGGTTGTAGCTTTCTAAGATTTTGTTCATTTCTCTAGGGTGGTCCATTTTATGGGCATGTATTTGCTTGTGGTAGTCTCTTACGGGGCTTCCCTCATGGCTCAGGTGATAAAGAATCCACCTGCAATGCAGGAAACTCGGGCTCAATCCCTGGGTCAGAAAGATCCCCTGAAGAAGGGAATAGCTACCCTTTCCAGTAATCTTGCCTGGAGAATTCCGTGGACAGAGGAGCCTGGAGAGCTACAGTTCACGGGTCACAGAGTCAGATACAACTGGGCAGCTAACGCTTTCCCTTTACTTTTTCAGAGGTCTCTTATGATGCTTTGTATTTCTGTAGTGTCAGTTATTGGAGAAGGCAGTGGCACCTCACTCCAGTACTCTTGCCTGGAAAATCCCGCGGATGGAGGAGCCTGGTGGGCTGCAGTCCATGGGGTCGCTAAGAGTCGGATATGACTGAGCGACTTCCCTTTCACTTTTCACTTTCATGCATTGGAGAGGAAATGGCAGCCCACTCCAGTGTCCTTGCCTGGAAAATCCCAGGGACGGTGGGAGCCTGGTGGGCTGCCATCTATGGGGTCGCATAGAGTCGGACACGACTGAAGTGACTTAGCAGCAGTAGCAGTGTCAGTTATAGCTCTGTATAATTTCTAATTTTATTGATTTTAGTCATCTGTCTTTTCTTGATGAGTCTGGCTAAAGGTTTATCCATTTTGTTTATCTCCTCAAAGAACTAGCTTTTGGTGTCACTGATATTTGTTATTGCTTTCTTCATCTCTGGTGGTGGTTTAGTCACTAAGTTGTGTCCAGCTCTTTGCAACCACATGGACTGTAGCCCACCAGGCTCCTCTGACCATGGGATTCTCCAGGCAAGAATACTGAAGTGGGTTGTCATTCCCTTCTCCAGGGGAATCTTCCCATCCCAGGGTTTGAACCTGAGTCTCCTGCATTGCAGGTGGATTCTTTACCATCTAAGCCACCAGACATAGAAAAATATGCCTGACAGAAAAACCTGACAGAAAAATATAAAATTCCAGATAAGAGAAGATAAAGTTATAAATATCTAATTTTCCCACTATAATCTTCAAAGTCAAAGCAATTCCTATTAAAATCACAGGAAGTTTTTTTTAAGAGAATTTGATAAACTTACTCTAAAATTGATATGGTAAAGAAAATGCATAATCATAATAAAAAGAATGGCTAAAATTTTTGAGTACTTAATATTTTCCATTCACAGAATTATAATCTTCATTGTAACACTACTAGCAGCATCACAAATGAGGAAATTGAGACTTACAGAGGCTAAATGACTGGTCTGATATGACAAAATGAACAATAGGCAAAGCATTAGCACTGATCCCAGCTGATCTGACCCAGAATCTCTGCTTTTAGCCCCTAAACTCTCAGGGTTCAAAAGACACATGAAAATAAATTCCTAAAAAGAAAAACAAAAATAAGGGACTTGGAATTATAATTTGATTGTTAAAGTAATTAAAGAATGTTGTCTATGAACTAAATAAAGACACTTAACCCAACTACCTATGTGGACTCGACTAATGGGCCATTCTCCCTGAGCTCTTATGCTATGATTCAGATCAACAGCATCATGAAGCAAGGGCAGGCTCCAATCTACAATCAATGTCCAAATGAGGATGTGCCAATTTAGTGCCAAAGATTGGACTACTGGGAGCTATAAAGTTAATAACCCCCACAGATCATATTTCAGCATCTCAGCCGACTTAATTAATGTCCTCTGGTGCCAGCTTCCTTGTACAATGTTTGTGCATGTTTGGAGCAACAATCACTCTAGAGAGCTCTGGATACTTGATCTTTATTTTTAAATTCCAGGATTTAGTACCAAGATATCAGGTGACTATAGAGTGGTTAGGATGAAAATTATTTAGACAGATGCTAAATCCTCCTGCAATGTCTTTGCCAAAACGCACATATTGATTTATTGCCATCGGTTGATAATGGTTAGAACCATTCTTGATTGCTGGTTGGCAAAATTGCCTAGGAAATGGGCTCAAAATTCCCAGACAATTTTATTTGACCTCTACAGTTTAGGTCCAAGAACTAGCTTGAAATCAGATGTATAGAACTAAAAATGACCTCGTTTGCATCATGAAAATAGTTAGTTAGGAATTAAAGTCCTGAAGGTGTATCATTTTTATTTCACTATATGTTAAAGCAAATAAGCATATAAATAAATAATTTTCAAAGCAGAAATGACAGACTTCCTGCAGAGGCCAGAACTGGGCCCTTGGACTCAATTCCTTGGTATATGCCAGTTCTATCAGTGAGTAATCAATGGTCCACAGAGTCCAGTTCCACCTATGAGAGAAGTGGATGCAGTTTTTCTATCATTCTCATCTTGTTTCTATAATTTTCTCACATTCCCCACCCTTTCTAGAGATTTTTCTTTTCTTAGATACCTGGATTTTGATTCTTGCTATTGCCACGCAGGAAATCAATAGGTAAACTAATTCACGGTAAGATATACAATACTAAAATATTTTATATTCTCTTCTCTCATACCCTTAATTTAGACATGCTACATCTTTCCCTGTATCTGTTTTCAAAGTCTCATTCTTTTCTGATCACTCTACTC
This sequence comes from Ovis aries, assembly GCF_016772045.2. Taxonomy (NCBI): domain Eukaryota; kingdom Metazoa; phylum Chordata; class Mammalia; order Artiodactyla; family Bovidae; genus Ovis; species Ovis aries. The sequence continues at coordinate 46,249,890 of NC_056054.1, read as the reverse complement.
TTCAATTCCTGGTATAGGGGAATAGCAGCAGCATCTCATACAATTCTTTTTTCCTGCTCCATACTAAATTCAGGGTTGAATTTAGTCTGTTTCCTTGATTTTTATTGAGGCCTTTCTTATATAGCAGAGTTTACCAAAAGTTCAGGGAAACGCACAAGGTTTATGTTAATATTAATGCAACATGAATATACTAAAATTGAATATTAGGCTTACTTGTTTTGAAAAACAGCTCTTCAGATTTTTTTCTACTAACCTGAGCTGCAACATTCAGTGTTTCCACTCAGTTGATTTGCTTTCTCCTCTGTTACTCCCAGGGTTCCCAGGTGGCGCTAGTGGCAAAGAACCCACCTGTCAATGCAGTTGACATAAGAGACATGGGTTCAATCCCTGGATCAGGAAGATCTCCTGGAGGAGGGTATGGCAACCCACTGTAGTGCTCTTGACTGGAGAATCTTGCCTAGACAGAGGAGCCTGGTGGGCTACAGTCCATAGGGTCGAACAGAGTTGGACACAACTGAAGCAACTTACACACACACATGCAAACATGCTCTTACTCCTGCTTGATTGCCATGGGCAATTCCTCAGTCTTGGGCAACCAAGGTTCTTTCTCTAGCCCTTGCACTAACTGAGGCCTCCCTTCTCATAACGCAAGTTTCATCCATTCATAGGCCATTATCTCTCCTCCATCCATATCTGTAGGGAAAAGGGACCAATCCACATTGGATTATTTCCCACTAATCTGAAGCATATCATTATTTTACTAGAGCCAGCTTCACCTCCAAGTATCATGTTTTTCTTCTATAACTGTGTTCATCCTTTAAGACTTAGCACAAGTTTATCTCTCGTATAAATTTTCCTGACTCTCAACCTCTAACCTCCCTGTGCCTCCACCCCTACTCCTATCAAAGTAATTTGTCTCTTCTCACAACGTACGCTTCCCTGTAGCTCACAGAGTAAAAGATATGCCTGCAATGCAGGAGGCCTGGATTCGATCCCTTGGTTGGGAAAAATCCTCTGGAGAAGGGAATGACCGCTCCGATATTTTTGCCTGGAGAATCCCATGGACAGAGGAGCCTGGTAGCCTATAATCCATGGGGGTCTCAGACACGACTGAGCAACTAACACCACCTCTACTACTGCTACTACTACTACTCTCACAATGTATTAAAAATAAATATTTCATAAATTTTTTCTTTCCTAAGATGCAATGTATTCCTCAAGAAAGGAATTATGTCTTTTTTGTTGTCTTAATCCCCCATTTACTAACGTGTTCTTATTAAATGTTTTCTGAACTTTTCAAATCTCAGAAGTATTTGCATGTTGAGAGGGCAACATTTAATCTCTTTTAAACCATAACTCCTAATTATTCACCACCCTTATGGCAGAAAGTGAAGAGGAACTAAAAAGCCTCTTGATGAAAGTAAAAGAGGAGGATGAAGAAGTTGGCTTAAAGCTCAACATTCGGAAAACAAAGATCATGGCATCTGGTCCCATCACTCCATGGGAAATAGATGGGGAAACAGTGGAAACAGTGTCAGACTTTATTTTGGGGGCTCCAAAATCACTGCAGATGGTGACTGCAGCCATGAAATTAAAAGACGCTTACTCCTTGGAAGAAAAGTTATGACCAACCTAGATAGCATATTCAAAAGCAGAGACATTACTTTGCCGACTAAGGTCCATCTAGTCAAGGCTATGGTTTTTCCAGTAGTCATGTATGGATGTGAGAGTTGGACTGTGAAGAAGGCTGAGTGCCGAAAAATTGACGCTTTAAACTGTGGCGTTGGAGAAGACTCTTGAGAGTCCCTTGGACTGCAAGGAGATCCAACCAGTCCATTCTGAAGGAGATCAGCCCTGGGTGTTCTTTGGAAGGAATGATGCTAAAGCTGATACTCTAGTACTTTGGTCACCTCATGCGAAGAGTTGACTCATTGGAGAAGACTTTGATGCAGGGAGGGATTGGGGGCAGGAGGAGAAGGGGGTGACAGAGGATGAGATGGCTGGATGGCATCACGGACTCAATGGACGCGACTCTGAGTGAACTCCGGGAGTTGGTGATGTACAGAGAGGCCTGGCGTGCTGCGATTCATGGGGTCACAAAGAGTCGGATACAACTGAGCGACTGAACTGAACTAAACTGATTCATCAAATCTAGTTCAAATGTTATCTCTTCTATGAAACTTTGAGTTTTCACAGTACTTTATTCACATTTTTATTATAACAATATAATCTTTTCACATAAGATTCCAGGTGTCTTTTTGCTAAATTAAACACTGGATTCCTTTGGGGAAGGAATGACGTCTACTTATGACAATATCTCAAGATCCCCAACTTTTATGGTGTCTGGGTCATGAAAGGCATTCAGTAGATTAAAGGAGAAAAAAAAAGGATTACTAGAAAGATAGAAATTATCTGGGTTTTCCTGGTCCTCAGATGGTAAAGAATCTTCCTGCAATTCAAGGAGACCTGGGTTCTATCCCTGGGTCTGGAAGATCCCCTGGAGAAGGGAATGGCTTCATTCCAGTATTCTTGCCAGGAGAATCTTGCCCACAGACAGCCTGGTGGGCTATAGTCCATGGGGTTGCAAAGTGTCAGACATGACTTAGCAACTAACACTTTCACTTCACTTTAGAGATTATTTCCCCACCAATATGAAGAAGTCTTCCATCTGCTGGAGTCAGCTTCAATTTAAGGGAAGGGAAGGAGGCGTGAAGGAAGGAGTTAAGAGGGTCCTTTCAGATAGCTTTTGATCTAAAAGGTGTTTTCAGAAAGGCAGGCTTTCCAATGCTTTTCAAATGAAATCATACTGCTAACTACTACTAATGTCTGTAAATGACATCATTCCAGCAAGTTTATTATAAAGTTAACTCAGTAGAAAAAATATCTTCTCTGATATCTTATGTATCTAACATGTATCTAACAGAAAATCTAGACAAAAAATCAGCAGCTATAACAACACATTGATATATCATGAAGTCTTCACACCTATCTACCAAATATTTATTATTGAATAAATATTTTTATACCCCACCTGAAGATATATTCTAATATAATGATAGCTATTGGCTAGACCATTGAGTTAAGTGGGTAATAAAAAGCAGTGTACTGCCAAGTACAATCTGATACAAGTAAAAGCTAGAATGGTAATGTAGCACTAAGATCACTAAGATGGCACCAAAGTAATGTCTCAGGTTTCCTGGAACATGTGAGAACTTCATTTCTTAAACATGTAAGCAAATCCAGTCAGGACCATTATCCATAGTTCAGCGACATTTTTCTCTAAATAGTAAAATACTGAATATTTTAGCCTTTGTAGGCACAGGCCATGTGGAATCTGTCACAGTTACTCAGCTCCACCATTATATTACAAAAATAGCAATAGACAATAATAAATAACTGTGCATGACTATGTTCCGATAAAATCCCAGATATCATATAATTTGTAAAAATGTTAGTATGGGTATCTAAACGCATAAAGACTCATTTTTAAAAACATAGCTGTATTTTGTTAGTTGGTGGGTCAGGGCCTATTGTATGCAGATTCATGCCATAACCTGTTGTTCAAACAACATAATTTTGAAAGTCATGAGTGCATAGTCCCATAAAGAAGAATTAAATGCAAGTGAGTCACACCAAGTGTGCCTTTAATCCTTTCTGTGTTTAAAACTGTGCTGTGAATACAGTTCAGAATCACAAGCCCTGATTTAGCCTCTGCTAATATGACTTTCTGCCTGAGTGCTTGCTGCTGTGATTCAGGACAGTACATGTCATGAGTAAGAGCAGGCTCTAATCTTTGGTCTATATTCCAAACAAATATCTATTGAGTCTCCTTAAAACAACAACTTACTTGAAGCTCAGTATTCAGGGACCTGATGTGTTACCCAAAATCAGTCTGGTCCATCACCACTCAAAAACCAATAAAGAGGCAAAGTTGATGGAAAGGAAAGTTTGCTCTATTTTAGAGGACAGCAAATGGGAGAAAGAAGGGCAGATTCCTGTCCAAAGGCCAACTCCCCCCACACTGACAAACAGTGAACAGGACCTTTTAAAGAGGACTTTCAAGAGTATATAGGTGGAGGGAGGGGACTAGATGCAGTAACAGCACAGTCAGCTCTGATAGTAATCTTGAAATTGGTCATGTGGTGATCTGATCAACATCATTGTGACTGTTTTAAGTACAGTTAATCTTTAGTTCCAGGGTTGGCTTATTCCCATTTCTATGAGGTCAATTCTTGGAATTACAGCAGCTTATGTCATAGCTACAATCTGGTCATTGTGTAGTTAACATCTTCCATCTGGAGGGGTTTCAGTATTTACAAGGCAACTCAAAGGACGTGGCTCAAAATTACCCATAGCCCTTGTAGAAAAACTAAAAGCCTTTTCTTTACTGACTAACCTATTAATATTCAGTCTTACTTTCCTTTGCTTTTTCCTTTTCTCACTTCTCTGATTATACTTAGTCTTTGGCTAAAGTTTTCCTACAGACAAAAAGATGGAAGACATGGGGGAAAGACCAGAGGATCCTGCTCCGTCTCAGCATGGTATTTTATTTTAGCAAAGAGCACAAGTAATTGATCCCTTAGTTGATAATTCAAATAGGCTTGAGAGTACAAAATGTCTGAAATCTATATTCTTGATCTTCCTTTCAGAGAAACAGGATGCACTACACAGATATGATTAAGCACTAGCTGTAGGACATGCCCAGAGCATATAAAAATTATTTGGACAGAAGCCGAATTTTCACTTGACTCAATAGCTGAGACTTGTTTACTATAATGTACTTATTTTATCCAAAAGCTGTTTTGGCTGACAATTTTTTGGTGTAAAGTTATTATTCTTTAATGATAATATTGCCAATTGGATGGATTCCGAAATTTTATTGACCAATACAATTTTAGCTTAAGAGCCAGTTCTAACAATTACACAAAGCTAAACTACACAATTTAAATGATTAAAGTAGTTGGATGAGGATCAACATTTCTGAAGGGATTCCATATTGATTTCTTCTTAAAGCACATTTAAAAGTAAACAGGGATTGAAAACAAATATTGCTGCTGGATGGTAATTGCAGTTTTCTGCAGAGGTTATCGCTGGGCCCTCAGAGTCAATCGTCTTGTGGCATGGTAAAAAACATGCCTGCCAGCGCAAGAGATATAAGAGACGTGGGTTTGATCCTAAATTCAGGAAGATCCCCTGGAGGAGGATCTTCACTCCAGTATTCTTGCCTGGAGAATTCCATGGACAGAGGCGCCAGCAGTGAACTATGGTCACAAAGAGTTGGACTGAAATGACTTAGCACAGCATAAAATGAAATGAAGTGGAGACCATGGGCCCAGGAAGCACCGCATCTGAAGGAAAGGCTCTCTTTTAATACCCTCCTTCTAGAATTTTCTATCTTCTCCTCAGAAACACACATGTCCCTTCCGGAGACTTCTTCCTCGAGGGGCATCTGGAGCACTGACATTGCCCAGAATCCTTACTCCTTGCTTAACAGACTAAAGCACCTGAAAAACTATTTCCAACATAATACTGGTGACTACATTTTATTAGCTTCCTTCTCCTTTTTTTACACGGCCAATTTCAATTTTAACCCACACGTCAGCATATCCAACCTCCAGCCTAATCCTGGATCCCTCCTCCTCACGTCTATGCATTCCTATGGTTAACCTTCTAGGTCTTAAAGTTTTCTTCCCAAGAGTTCTTCACTATCACCTCCCATGACTGAGGTGTTCCATCTTGTGGCACTTAGGTTTATTTCCTTATGTTCTGCAAAAGGGAAAATAAGAAAAGAACAAAACAGACAAATCATTTGTGTTGTAGCGTTTTGTGAAGACCTGGAGACAATGGACAAAGTTGTATAGCAGCAATACACACAAGCAGTTCAATACCATGTCCAGTGAGAATACCCTGGCAGTGCAGTGGGTAGGACCTCATGATTTAATGGCTAAGGATGCTGGTTCCATCCCTGGCTGGGAAATTCCAGCAAATCGCTCAGCATGGCAAAAAAAAAAAAAAAAAAAAAGTCCACCAGCTTTGATGAAAGCACCCTCTACTGTTGCTCAGCATTCTCCTTCCCTCTTTACAAACACCAGCATTTCAAAGACACCAAATCTGGTTTCAGTATTTGTATCCAAAGACTCATCCATATGCTCTGGTAAGACATGGGTCATTTCATTTGAATCTAATTTTTCTCTCCATCTCCCCAGTCTCTAAAGACAAAAGGGTCAAATGGAGATACAGTTAACCAATGAAGTGAACTATGTCACATCCTCTACACTGTAGAATGGGTTAGGGTTCATTTTATTTTAAATAGCTATTATTTCATTCTATAACACTAGTCTTCCTTTCTTAGTTAAGTGTTTCTCCATGTAATGCATTAGAACAGTCTCTTTGGATCTCTCTTTCCAAGAGACTGCAACTTTTCTAAATCAGGAACCAAGTCTAATTGTTTTATTTTTACTGTTTATTATGAAAAATAGTCTCATGAATCCCTGATACTCACCACCCAGCTTCATCAATAACCAGTTTATGACCAGTCTGGCCATCTATACCTTGCCCTCTTGCTCTTTCCAACATGATTTTAAAGAAAATCCCAGATACCATAAAAAAAAAAATTAAAGGTACCTTGTGCTCATTTTGCCAGGAGGAATATCAATAACCTCAGATATGCAGATGACACCACCCTTATGGCAGAAAGTGAAGAGGAGCTAAAAAGCCTCTTGATGAAAGTGAAAGAGGAGAGTGAAAAAGTTGGCTTAAAGCTCAACATTCAGAAAACGAAGATCATGGCATCTGGTCCCATCACTCCATGGGAAATAGATGGGGAAACAGTGGAAACAGTGTCAGACTTAATTTTTCTGGGCTCCAAAATCACTGCAGATGGTGATTGCAGCCATGAAATTAAAAGACACTTCCTCCTTGGAAGGAAACTTATGACCAACCTAGATAGTACATTCAAAAGCAGAGACATTACTTTGCCGACTAAGGTCCATCTAGTCGAGGCTATGGTTTTTCCAGTGGTCATGTATGGATGTGAGTTGGACTGTGAAGAAAGCTGAGTGCTGAAGAATTGATACTTTGAACTGTGGTGCTGGAGAAGACTCTTGAGAGTCCCTTGGACTGCAAGGAGATCCAACCAGTCCATTCTAAAAGAGATCAGTCCTGAGTGTTCTTTGGAAGGAATGATGCTAAAGCTGAAACTCCAGTACTTTGGCCGGCCACCTCATGCGAAGAGTTGACTCATTGGAAAAGACTCTGATGCTGGGAGGGATTGGAGGCAGGAGGAGAAGGGGACGACAGAGGATGAGATGGCTGGATGGCATCACTGACTCAATGGACGTGAGTCTGAGTGAACTCCGGGAGATGGCGATGGACAGGGAGGCCTGGCGTGCTGCAATTCATGGGGTTGCAAAGAGTCGGACACTACTGAGTGACTGAACTGAACAAAGAAACACAGGAAATAAGTACATTCATTATACTAATTGCAATGATGGATTTATAGGTGTCAAAACATGTCAAAAGTTGCCAAATTGTATACTCTAGCTATATGTGGTTTATTGTAAGTTCAGTCAGGCCTCAATAGAGCTGTTCAAGCAAGAAATCTCCATGGTCCAGTGGTTAAGAGTCCAGCTTCCAATGCAGGTGCTGTGGGTTCAATACCTGGTCGAGGAACTAAGATCCCACATGCTGTGGAGCAATTTATTCTGCATGCCACAATGAAGACCCTGTGTGCCACAATTCAGACCTGATGTAACTAAATAAACCAGCTTTTTTTTTTTTTAAAGCTATCTCATTAGGAATGAGGCCAAATATTAATCATGTTTGTAACCCTGTGTTCTGAATGCTGCCCTGGTACATCATAAGTACACAGCAGCACAACCAGAAATAGCAGTTGGTAAATGAGATAAGAGAAGGATAGTGTCCAACTCCTGTCATCATGTAGACTGACTTTGGACAAGTAAATTCATCATATCTCAGTCTGCAAGTGGTTACATAGTATTCATACTGAAGCCTACATCATGGTAATATTTTTAGTTTTTAATAAGTATCATTGTAATTCTTTGGGTAAAACTTTAAAAGATTATTTCTATAATGAGCTCTAGGTGTCCATTGCCTCTTGACCTACTCTTTATTCAGAGCAAAGGGGAAAACTATAACCTGTTAGTTACAAAGCATGAAAAGAAAGAAGAAAAGCAAAATTATTTTATCTATTTTATCTTCAGTTCAGTTCAGTTCATTTCAGTCACTCAGTCATGTCCAACTCTTTGTGACCCCATGAACTGCAGCACGCCAGGCCTTCCTGTCCATCACCAACTCCTGGAGTTTACCCAAACTCATGTCCATCAAGTCAGTGATGCCATCCAGTCATCTCATCCTCTGTCATCCTCTTCTCCTCCTCCCCCCAATCCCTCCCAGCATCAGGGTTGTTTCCAATAAGTCAACCCTTCGCATGAGGTGGCCAAAATATTGGAGTTTCAGCTTCAGCATCAGTCCTTCCAATGAACACCCAGGACTGATCTCTTTTAGAATGGACTGGTTGGATCTCCTTGCAGTCCAAGGGACTCTCAAGAGTCTTCTCCAATAGCACAGTTCAAAAGCATCAATCCTTTGGCGCTCAGCTTTTTGCACAGTCCAACTCTCACATCCATACGTGACCACTGGGAAAATCATAGCCTTGACTAGACAGACCTTTGTTGGCAAAGTAATGTCTCTGCTTTTCAATATGCTCTCTAGGTTGGTCATAACTTTTCTTCCAAGGAGTAAGCATCTTTTAATTTCATGGCTGCAGTCACCATCTGCAGTGATTTTGGAGCCCAGAAAAATAAACTCTGACACTGTTTGCCCATCTAATTGCCATGAAGTGATGGGACCAGATGCCATGATCTTTGTATTCTGAATGTTGAGCTTTAAGCCAACTTTTTCACTCTCCTCTTTCACTTTCATCAAGAGGCTTTTAGTTCCTCTTCACTTTCTGCCATAAGGGTGATGTCATCTGCATATCTGAGGTTATTGATATTTCTCCCAGCAATCTTGATTCCAGCTTGTGCTTCTTCCAGCCCAGCATTCTCATCATGTACTCTGCATATAAGTTAGATAGGCAGGGTGACAATATACAGCCTTGATGTACTCCTTTTCCTATTTGGAACCAGTCTGTTAGAGCATAATAGAAAGTAAAACCATAGTGTGTTTAAGCCCACTGAGAAGTAGTATTTTGAAACAGATACAATACTGAATAATTCTGTCACTTCACAACACAAAAAGAAATAACTATGAAATATATCCATTTAACCTGGGTTAAAATTTTTATAATAAAAATATAGATTATCAATGTGCTGAAGTTCACTCTTTGGCATCTCCATATTAAAAAAATATCATCTCACTCTATAAATCTATATCTATTGCTATTGTTGAATCTGAATATAGAATAATAATAATGCCATTATTTCAACAGAAACTCTCTGCCAAGCATTCCTCATCCAATAGGAAAGTGGGAAGGAAAGTTGGTATAAAAGGAAATACAATGAGTCAAATATATGAAAGATGTTCACTAAATGCAAGTTAAAACTATAATGAGACACCATTTTTCATCCATCAGATTGGTAAAGACCAAACATTTGATAAATTCTTGTGTTGGAAATTGATGGGGGAAAAAATCACTTTTATTCTTTGCTAGTAGGAGTGCAAAGTGACACACAACATCCATGGAGATGTTGGGTAGTATCTCTCAAAAGTAAAAGGCACTTATCAGTTAGTCTAGCCAATATATAGCCTGCTCAGTATAGTACTTTGATGTTCACTGGGACTAAATGTCAATCATGCAAATATCCTTGTTCTTAATATATTATTTTCTATTAGTGTAATTGTATGAATATAGGAGAGACTATCTAGTGCTTCCCTCGTGGCTCAATGGTAAAGAATCTACCTGCCAATTCAGGAGACATGAGTTTGATCCCTGACCTGGGAAGATCCCACATGTTAAGAAGCCACCAAGCCCACGCACCACAACTCTTGAGCCTGTGCTGTCGAGCCTGAAGCCCACACTCCCTAGAGGTCATACTCTGCAACATGAGAAGCAACTGCAATGAGAAGCCTGTGCACCACAACCATAGAGCAGACCTCCCCGCCCCGCTACAACTAGAGAAGAGCCTCCCATGCAGCAACGAAGACCCAGCACTGCCAAAAATAAACAAATAAGAGAGACCATATAATATAAAATTTACACCATGATGTAGATTGCTGATTTTAATGTTTCCACATCATATTGTTTTTATTTCATCTATAAATTTTCATCATGTGTCCATTTCTTTTTCTTACATGACCTGGCAAAACTATCTGAAAAACAGAGACATTATGTAGCCATAGTTACACAATATTGGACCCCAAATGCCTTATTTATCTTTACTCCTGTGCTTTGCAGGCATTTCATAACACATCCAAAGATTTCATTACAGGTTTGTTAATCTCTAGTGTTGAGATCACAGGTTTGTTAATAATTAGTGTTTAAAAACACTAAAGAACTGTTACTAATGTCAGGGAAATTTTAATCTCATGCTATTAGTGATTTTACACAGAGGCAAAAGGGGTCTCTTTTTGATTCAGAGTACAAGCAGAACTTGCCAAAGCAAATTTAAAATAACCCTCCGCTGAAAAACAGCACATAAACAGAGAAGAAAACTATAACATCAGAAAGTTTTCTTTATATATAATGCAAATAAATAAGCAGCCAGTAGCTTGCTGAGCATCTTAAAAGAAAGTATATCCTTTTGTAAAATGCTGTTAATAAGGACTTGATACTTAAAGACTGCACTTTGAGTAAATGCATAGTCAAAGACTGGCTTTATAATAATAGCCCCAAAGGAGAAAACTGACATGAGACATACAGAACAGAATAAAGATGAGACCAGAATGGAAACTATGTTTCAGCTATTAATACAATAGATAACGATGTCACTAGATTTTTAGAAAAGGGAATAGGGGAGTTATTTCTGAAACCATTAAGAATCCTTTGAAGGCTGTTATACATAAACACATGAGGTAAAACATTTCTTGCTACAAAGTCTGGGCTTATTCACTCCCAACAACTTATTTTATTACCCTTATTTAGTCTCCAACTGTAGATATCAAAGTAGTGTAAGACTTCTGGCTTTGTAGTTGTGATCAGGGATACCCTACCTTGCATAATTCTCTTGTAATGGAGTCTATTTCAATCTTGAAAGGCAACACATTATACTAATCTAGATTTTTGCAAAGTACATGTTCTGAAACCTTAGACATGGCTGATGCTCCTTAGTTTGGGGTCAAGGTGAAGGGTTAAAGGAGAAGATGAAATGTGAATTCCATGGTTCAAAAATGCTTGCTATAGATCTCTCTGGAAATCAGTAAAACACATTAGCTGATTAAAGATGAAAAACTGTTGCAGTAAAGAAATCTTTTTAACATGAAATGAAATTAAACGTTCATAGCTCCAAGTCTTTCCAACCCCATGGACTGTAGACGTCCAGGCTTCTCTGTCCATGGAATTATCCAGGCAAGAATAATGGAGTGGGTTGCCATTCCCTTCTTGGGGATCTTCCTGACCCAGGAATCAAACCCAGATCTCCTGCATTGCGAGCAGATTCTTTACCATCTGAGCCTCCAGGGAAGCTGTCTCTTTGATACAGCATTTCTCAAACTAAATTGATCAAATAAAGCTTTTCTCATGTAATATTAAATAACACACTGAAGATGTAATATTTCACAGAACAAGCTTTGGAAGAATGTACTACTTTGTGATAATCATAGACAAGGAGTAAGGAGCCAGATCCCATAAACAGAAACTATTTTATAGTTACCCCAAATTATAAACCTACTAAAGACACAGATTGCTGGCTTAATAACTCAAATCCAGAAACAGGAGTATTATTTGAAACATCTTGGCTAGAATGACTTCTTGGGGAGTCCATCTTTGAGAGTTTAGTTAGGGAGTAACAAAGTGAAGAGGAACTAAAAAGCCTCTTGATGAAAGTGAAAGTGGAGAGTGAAAAATTTGGCTTAAGGCTCAACATTCAGAAAACGAAGATCATGGCATCCAGTCCCATCACTTCATGGGAAATAGATGGGAAACAGTGGAAACAGTGTCAGACTTTATATTTTGGGGCTCCAAAATCACTGCAGATGGTGACTGCAGCCATGAAATTAAAAGACGCTTACTCCTTGGAAGAAAAGTTATGACCAGCCTAGACAGCATATTCAAAAGCAGAGACATTACTTTGCCGACTAAGGTCCGTATAGTCAAGACTATGGTTTTTCCAGTGGTCATGTATGGATGTGAGAGTTGGACTGTGAACAAGGCTGAGTGCCAAAGAATTGATGCTTTTGAACTGTGGTGTTGGAGAAGACTCTTGAGAGTCCCTTGGACTGCAAGGCGATCCAACCAGTCCATTCTGAAGGAGATCAGCCCTGGGATTTCTTTGGAAGGAATGATGCTAAAGCTGAAACTCCAGAATGTTGGCCACCTCATGTGAAGAGTTGACTCATTGGAAAAGACTCTGATGCTGGGAGGGATTGGGGGCAGGAGGAGAAGGGGACAACAGAGGATGAGATGGCTGGATGGCATCACTGACTCAATGGACGTGAGTCTGAGTGAACTCCGGGAGTTGGTGATGGACAGGGAGGCCTGGCATGCTGCGATTCATGGGGTCACAAAGAGTCGGACATGACTGAGCGACTGAACTGAAGTGAACTGAACAATGCCAAATTACACTGCCACACAAATGGAAGGAATATGGAAGAATGCAATGGCTCATAAAAGGGAACAAGTCATGAGACATCTATACGGTTTTAGAAAGCACAATCTCAGTAAAAAGGCTTTTAAGGGAAAGTTGTTCAAGACTCAATGGGAAGTTTCTTGAGATAAGAAAATGTATAAAAGTCAAGAATCATGTGTAAGAAATCACTGGAAAATTTAGTTTCACTTTCAAATATAGATTGATAAACTGACTTTATGTCCAAATTTGCACCTGTTGTCTCAGCATAGCAACAAATTGCATCCACTTTTGCTCTCAAAACTGTTTCAACTTGGATAATAAATTAAGGACTTCCAATCTACTGAATACCTACCATGTGCCAGGTATACTAAGAAGTCACACAAAAAATTCTTTCTAATACAGAATGAACTTTGCCATCAAAAAAGTGAACAATTCCATTATAGGAACAAGAACTGTACATCTGAAACAATCTGAAAACAATAAAAGGTTTTCTAGTGTAAGGTCAATATCTATATCTAATATAGTAGTTACCCTATCTGTGAACCTTCAAGTTGTGAATTTTCAAAGATGTGAATGTATGTTCCATCAATGTCAGGCTTGAGTGAAATTGCAGCTTCCCTCCATCTCCTATTGCTGACGATCCTTCAGCTCCACCATCTCCCACTTCCTCTCTGTCCTCCAGTCAGTAACTTTTGTTGCCTGTTCACTCAAAGCCAGCCCCTGTATGCCAGCTGTTGTACTAGGCTACGGTACTTTTCAAGGTACTGTATTATAAGATTAAAAATATTTTCTTCATTTTTGTATTTGCTTTTATGTATTATTTGTGTGAAAAGTATTATAAATCTATTACAGTACACTACTATATAGACAACTGTGTTAGTTGGGTACCTAGGTTAACTTTGGAGGACTTAGGAAAAAATTGGACTTTCAAACACACTCTCGAGATGAAACTCATATATAAGGGACTTTACTGTACTACAAATAAGTGGCATAAGAATGAGTTCCCTGGTGGCCTAGTGTTTCAATTAAGGGCTTTCAATGCTGTGGCCCAGGGTCAGTCTCTGGTGGGGGATCTGAGATCCCACAAGCCATGCAGCGTGCCAGCTCCCCCAAAAGAGGGTAGAATGCACAAGTATTGGGGAAGGTAGATGATAAGCTGGTACCTGGAACTCAAGCTTGAATCCCTGTGTCCTTGGGTAGAAAAAGAACGCACACAGACATGGCTGATTGGTTCCAGCAAGGGACCTTCAGCCTGCCTCTCCTGCAGCAAGTGAACTAAGACTACATTCCTCAAGGAGTCTCAATTTTTTAAACCAATTTCTTGAGATTAGAAGATCAGATACTGCTTGCATATTAAATGTACTACCCCAAGCACAAATCAGGACTTTGTCCCCTATCTCATCCAGACCACAGGTACACCAAATTCTGAATTTTACTTATGACCCTTTCCAGAAAAGGGTATGTTTTTAACACCCAGAAACCAAACTGTAGGACTGTTTTGCCCCCAGAACCCTTTCCATGTCTAGGGGAGCCTCTGGGTCTTGGCTTCTGCTTTATTTTTCTCCATGTTAGCAGTCACTTGCCGAACATCAGCTTCTACGTTCAATTTACTCCCAGTGCTCTCTGGGGTTAAATTATGCTAGTTTTCTAAAAAAAGCTAATTCATTTTAACAAGTCTAACTTTTGAGTGGAGGCAGTTCTGTGCTCATAAAAGCCATATTTGCTTAACATTCTGTGAGACTGGGTGGCCTAGGAAGACGACACATGCCGAGTACGGCACAGAACCCACAGTTTGTTTTCACAGGGAAAGAGATGAATGATGTGTTACAATTATCCCTCCGTGAGCAGCAGACCTAATAAGAAAATACACCTTTCATGTGTGGTCTTCATAATACTTTTCATTGACTTCACACAGCAATTTCAAACCCTTCCTCTGTCGAGAGTAATTATTTCCAATTTGCAGATCAGCACACACAGTCTTTTCACAGATCATACAGTCACCTTCAGATCTCAAGCTGTCTGGATGTGGATGTTGGCTAGCACTTTATTTCTTGTGCAGGAAACAAGATTCTGACTCAGCCAAGAGGCTGAGAGAAATATCTCCAGTTACAGACTTTCCCAAAAGCCAAGTCCTTGGCACTGTCAGACTACTCACAGTGATCCCAGAGCCCAAGCAAGTACAACTTGAAATTAAAAGACAGCCCTGATACTCAGGCCACTCAAACGGGATCCTAGTGTATAGGGAACCTCTCGTGAACAAGTTAACCCCAATCTTACATAAGACAAAATGAAAAAATGGACAAAACAGTGACTTGTGCAACCTTCGCTTAGTCCCTCCAGTAGCACTGTGTAACAAACCACTTGGTTGGTTCTTCATGTAATCAATTTCTGTTTGTGAAACAAAATTCACAGAATTTTATTCAGAGCAGTTGACATTTCTTCCACATAAGATTTTTTTTAAAAGAACAAATGATAAAATATAAAAGGATTTCTAGGATCCCATCTTGGTCTAATATGCCATCTTTTACATAAGGATTTTGACCTCGGAGTGCGTCCTGCTAAAAGGTATGAGAAGTGTGTGGTGACTCTTGACCATTATGAATGGACTTTCCTAGGATTTCTAGCTTCATTTTTAATTATCTAATTGCATTGAATTTGTCAAGGCTGTATATTGCCACCCTGCTTATTTAACTTATATGCAGAGTACATCATGAGAAACACTGGACTGGAAGAAGCACAAGCTGGAATCAAGATTGCCAGAAGAAATATCAATAACCTCAGCCATGCAGATGACACCACCCTTACGGCAGAAAGTGAAGAGGAACTAAAAAGCCTCTTGATGAAAGTGAAAGAGGAGAGTGAAAAAGTTGGCTTAAACCTCAACATTCAGAAAACTAAGATCA
Organism: Ovis aries; assembly: GCF_016772045.2. Classification (NCBI taxonomy): domain Eukaryota; kingdom Metazoa; phylum Chordata; class Mammalia; order Artiodactyla; family Bovidae; genus Ovis; species Ovis aries. The sequence continues at coordinate 46,234,241 of NC_056054.1, read as the reverse complement.
TGGCATACAGTCCCATCACTTCATGGGAAATAGATGGGGAAATAATGTCAGACTTTATTTTTGGGGACTCCAAAATCACTGCAGATGGTGACTGCAGCCATGAAATTAAAAGACGCTTACTCCTTGGAAGGAAAGGTATGACCAACCTAGATAGCATATTCAAAAGCAGAGACATTACTTTGCCAACAAAGGTCCATCTAGTCAAGCCTATGGTTTTTCCAGTAGTCATGTATGGATGTGAGAGTTGGACTGTGAAGAAAGCTGAGTGCTGAAGAACTGATGCTTTTGAACTGTGGTGTTGGAGAAGGCTCTTTTTTTTTTCAATTACTCATTATTTACTGTACCTTTACAACAGACAAAACACCTTCATTAGTTGCTTTGTCTGTACTGATTTTGAAATGTCCATTTTCATTGCCCTTTAAAATAGTAAAATTGGCTCTCCAACTGGCAGTGTTAATCAAATCCTTATCTTCTATAGGTATTCTTAGAATTTCCACATTACCATGTTTTCCTCAACTGCTGCTTCATAAGCATTTTGTCTGAAAGTGGGCAAATTGTCATTTGAATCTTTAACTGTTATGATGCAAGTTGCTGTACTCATCAATCCAAAAAACTGGCCATCCATATCTTGTACTTTCATTATCAATGAGTATTTGTCTGAAACCTCTCTGTCCAAATAATGAGAGACTGTGGTGATCACACCTGTGCTGGGATGCACAGAAAACAGCCCAGGTGATCTTGGTGTCTGCTCCAAAATGCTGTGCTTCACGCACGTGTGCATCGTGTCTGGTTCATCTCTGTCCGTGGCGCAAACCACTCCCACAGTAGTACCAATTCTACTGCTTTCTGGAACTTCAAAATTATAAATTGCTACTGTGAAAACAGGATAGTTGGCATTTTCATCCTCCACTCTGATGGGCAGTGGAAGAGGGAAGTCTGCTGAATATCCGTCTGCAGTTGACGCGTAAGCAATCCGATCAAAAACATCATATTCTTCACGATCCACAGGCTGGGTACAATACAGATTTCCAGTGTCTCTTTCTATGAAAAACAAATTTAAAGGTTCTTTGTCAACTCAACTCTATTGAATAGAAGATGGTATAGTTCTGTGCAGCATCAGATTGAACCTGTTGAAGGAACAACGGGAAAGGTCCCAGGGAATTCTCCTGCATTGAGCAGGGAATAGGTGCCCATCTCCTTTTGGAACGCCTGAGAACAGTTTCTTTAGTGTGTCTTTTCCTCAATACCTTCTTCTGATATTCCAGGAGCACAAGAATCTCTCTCTGTGTCTGTTTCTTTGTGTCAGAGAGCCGTATGGTGAAAGATCTTTTCTCATCAGACAACACAACAGCGTGGGCTGTGTATATTGACCCATCTTCTAGAACTCTGAAATCAGGATCACTGGACTGGATGTGGTCTACAGACCTAAGGCACTCTTTCAAATTAACTCTGCCAATCATTTTGTCTGCCTCTAGTTTGGAAGGTATAATAAATGTCTCCTTTTTGCAGGCTTCACAAGCAAAACTGAAGACCTGGTAATTATACTAAGATGCAGTTTTTCAGTTCGTGGTCAAAGAAAAATTCACCACACAAAAGCTTCTAGTCTAAAATGAGGTTTCCAGATTCAATATCATTTAACAAATGTTCATCAGGGCCAAGAGTTACACAGGCGCTGGAGGAAAGCTGGAGAAGGCTTTTGAAAGTCCCTTGGACTGCAAGGAGATCCAACCAGTCCATTCTGAAGGAGGCCAGTCGTGGGTGTTCTTTGGAAGGACTGATGCTAAAGCTAAAACTTTAATATGTTGGCCACCTTATGCAAAGAGTTGACTCATTGGAAAAGACTCTGATGCTGGGTGGGATTGGGGTTAAGAGGAGAAGGGGACGACAGAGGATGAGATGGCTTGATGGCATCACTGACTCAATGGACATGAGTCTGAGTGAACTCCGGGAGCTGGTGATGGACAGGGAGGCCTGGCATGCTGCAATTCATGGGGTCACAAACAGTCAGACACAACTGAGCAACTGAACTTAACTGAACTGAACTGTAAGAATAATTGCTAAATATCTACCACCATTTGTTTTGTTTGGAACAGATTTGAAACCAGCAAAAATTAACTCTACACAGACCCTTTTCCCCAAGACTGTTTAAATTAATTTTAATTTTTAATCAAAGCATTGCAATACTTTTTTCTCAATTTGCTCACTTACTTTATCAAAGATACATTTTTCAGTATCTCTCTGAGGAAGAATGTATAGGAGATAAAAGCCTGGGAGTGTCCATTTATCTCAATAGCTTTGTTCCACTATAATACCTGATCGGTATGCTGTTATATATCAAATAAGTCTTTTAGCTTTTTATATTCCCATTGAGATGTCTGATGTTATTCTATTTTCTGATGGTCATCTTTGTACATAAACTTTTTCTTTCTAGAAAATTCTGCACTTTTTTTTCCCCTGATATTTTAGTGTTTTTCTGCCCCTGAAGCAAGTATGTCACTAACCACATTGTGCAGCCCAGAGTATGACCAGAGGCGTAGTTTTTAGTTAAGCAGAGCCCTCTTGAGCTTCCACACTAAATTAGACTGGTGCTAGAGAGGTTATGGTAATGGAAATCTTTGAAAATAGACAGAACATCTAATCCAGTTCTGCAAAGACTGACTTACACTTAATCTCATGTTCTACTCTGAAAACTACTCGAAGCTCAGAAATGTTGGCCTCACAGCATATAAATTATTTTGCCATAATTTTAGTTCCAGTTAACCCCAAGACAAAGGAGAGAGAGACAGAGAGAAGGACAGAGACAGAGAATAATACAGTTTAATAAAAGACATTGCTCATGAAATGGAGCAATCATAGACCTCCACTGAAAGACAATTTATTTTTTAAATTTCTAAATAAATAATTGAAGAATGAGACAAGACCCTTGCTCTCATGCAGCCTAAGGCCTAGTAAAAAGAAATAAAATGCTTAGATCAAAAATATGGGCTCACAGAGGAGAGAAATTATTTCCAGCTAAAAAGAACAGAGATGGCTTCGTGGAGAGATGATTTGAGCTGGTGTGTAAAGGATGGGTTGCATTTTGATAGATGGTAGTAAAAACAAAGAACAGCAATTCTGATTTCAAAGAAAAGCAAGGCTTCTTACAACTTGAGACATTTCAATTTTAAGGTTCCCAATGTACTAAAAAGTAAAGAAACAAAAAAATATAAGGTTGTAAAAACATGGCATACCGATGGGTTTTTCCTCCTATATCTTTAAGAAATGTTTAATCAATTTTTTTCAGGATAAAGAAAGCAAAGAAATATGATTTTTTAATGGCTTAAAACCATTTACCTATCTCCTTCATGCATCATCCTCCTTGTCGGCTGCAGTAAAGCCATCTCATATGTTTTCTTCCTCATCAGTTTTTATTTTCTAGCAAAAGGAAAGACTATCAAAGCACAACATGACTTTCCTTGAAGTAGCAGCCAACTTGTACAGCATAAACACCAGATGACCTCTTCACTGAGGGTCAGATCGACAAGAGAAGAAACTGCTCTGAAGAGAAGCCACTCATCTTCAACAACAATAGCATCCAATAAAAATCAGTGTTGATGCTAAAATTCACCAGTTCACAAAATCACTATTTCATACTTCATAAATACCTTTGTTTTACATACTATATTTCACACAAAACTTACTTCCCCTGGCTTTTTAACCTATGAGTATTTTCCTAGGATTAATCATGGCATTATAGATAATGTTGGTGAACAAATCAGAGTCTTTCAGGCAGAGAGATTAGCAAACGTATGATTATTTCTCTAGACCTTAGAAGAGACTGGGGTGAGAAACAATAGATAAGAAACTATCGAAGGAACTAGAAGTGGGAAAGGACCAACAAAGTCACAACAAATAAGCTCCAAAATACATCAGATGATTTTCCAGGAGCAAAACAAATAATAATGGAGACCCATGAGTCCTACATGATACCCATGTAACCAGGATATTATTTGAAAGTAGAGGTGAAGAAATTATGAACAATCTTTCTTTTGTTAGTTTAAATATCTAAGTGTTATCTTTTTAAGTAATGTAAAATGAATTTGTTATCTGTTAGGTTTATAGAGAATGCACACTTAATCATCATTTTTTTACAATATTTTTCTCCATTGATGGAGTGAATGTAGGAAGATGGTACTAGAGTCATTGTTGATGATCCCTAATACTAGTAAGTGTTTTTTTTGGTAAATAGGATTTAAATTGCATGTTCACTCTATATGGGTTTCCTTTTGTGAACTTACCTGCTAGCCTGTCTCTGTTAGAAAGATTTATTGGCTCTGCCTCTTCAGGGCATCTAAGAAGCACTACCATGCCAGAGGAAGATATATATGACTCAGAGAGTTCTCAGACAACTCCCTCCATGATTGTGAGTTATTTGTTGCAAAAAGGTCCCCAATGGTTTACCTCTTTCTAGTATAAGTTCTCTTCACAATGTGACTTTTAGCTTCTCCTAGAAAGACATGGAGTCTGTTTCCCTACTCCTTGAATCTGGACTAGCCTTGTGATTTTCTTGGGCCAACAGAATGCAGTGGAAGCAATGCCATGCAAGTTCAAGGTGAATATCTCAAGAGGCACTGCACATCTCCATTCTCATCTAGAATTATGACACTGCCACGTTAGCAAGCCTGAACTAGCCTGCTGAAGGGTAAGCATCATTCAGGGAAGGTGGAACTAATGCTGGGTAGCAAATAAAACAGAAATATCCACAATATTAATCAAATATGGGCTAAGGAAATGAAATCAAAAATTAAGGAAAAGTCAAGAAAATATAGCATATATATTTTTTCTTGCAGTTATAGATCCTCTTTGACATTTTATTTTTATAGAATTTGTACAAAGGGGATTAACATCTGAGATAATTATTTTTTATAAATCAATTCAGCAGACTTTGTGAATATTTTATTTCATAGGTTCTTCATTTTCCCCTTTTATATATCAAATATTATCCCATAAAATAAACTATTTGGGTGAACAATTAAAAGAAGGGAGAAGGAAGAAGGAGAACAAAGTTTTCTTAAATAATCTCTCCTGGCAACTGAGGATGTACTTATCTAGAAACAAACTTGTTGATCATATAATCTTGTTACATGTATTTGCTGAGAACTTCAGTGAGACACATCTCATCAGTGGGTTCTTCTGTCTGAAGTTGGGGGCTTTTTGGTTAGGGATTGCCCTCAATCCTTTATGAGCCAATTTGCAGTTTACTATTTCTAATACTATTAATGAGGCTATGGGAGTCCCTAGTAGTTCAGCTGGTAGCATCCACCTGCAATGCAGGAGAACCCAGTTCGATTCCTGGGTTGGAAAGATCCCCAGGAGAAAGAAATAGATACCCACTCCAGTATTCTGGCCTGGAGAATTCCAAGGACTGTATAGTCTATGGGGGTGCAAAGAGTCGGACACAACTGAGAGACTTTCACTTCACTGGACACCAGACCAGATGTTCTTGAAGATTTACCAAAAATTATCGATATGATAAGATTTTTTTTAGGGGGGGAAGCAAAGAACAAGGAAACACATTGTCACAATTTCTGGCAACTTTGAAAACATTACCAGTTTGAAAAAATGAAAAATTAGAATAGAGAGTGATTTTGAAGTGTCGTTTGCAGTAACGAAGCAAAAATGCAGTCAAATTTGGTTATAACTTGTTTGGGGTATGGAGAGACAAGAAAATGCTTCTCTCCTATAGATTTTCTCTGAGACTTGGAGTAAAAAAATCACCTGACGTCAGTGCATACACAGGCTATATTGAGGTTCAGAAACAAGAGCATGGATTAGGATGGAGATAGGAAATGGGCTCTGGTCTTGGATCCACCATAACTGGTTGTGTGACCACCTTCAATTTCTTTCCAATACCTTGGAGACAATAATTATGCTTTTTCAATAATGAGGTTGGTTTTTGTTTTTTTTTTTTTTGGCTGTGCTGGGTCTTGGTTACTGCATACAGGCTTTCTCTAATTGCAATGCACAGGCTTCTTATTGCCATGGGTTCTCTTGCGGCAGACTCCGACCTCTAGGGCACACGGGCTTCAGTAGTTGTGGCGCATGGGATTAATTGCCTTACAACATACGGAGTCTTCCCAACCCAGAGATCAAAACTGTATCCTTTGTCAGGGGGATTCTTAACCACTGGACCACTAGGGAAGTCCAATAATGAGTTCTTACTTTAATTTTTTAAAGCAACAATATAAATCCAGTAATGACTATTACTATGTAGGGAGAGCTTAGTATATGTCAGGCACTGTGCTAAGCACTTCACAGTATTCTACCTGTTACTGTTCAAAATAATCCAGAGAAGTAGGTGCTATTATTATCTCTGTTTTAGAAATGAGAAAACAAAGAGGAGATTGGTAATTTGCCTAAAGCCTCATGAGAAGTAAAAACAGATTCAAATTCAGGCCATGTGGTTCCAGAGTCCATACTTGTAAATTTATTCTATATTTGAAAAAAGTATGATATATTCTAGAGATAATATGTGATTTATGACTTCTATTTCACAGTATTACAAAATGTGTGGTCTTGCTAGTTAAAATAATTATAGATCATAATAACTGTATTGAAACTGTGCTTGGCACAATTCTTCCTTTTCATTTTTTTGATAATGCACTTTCTAGCAGGTTAGTGAGTGTGACAGTGGAGGGATGTCTAGATCTAAAGGTTCTGTATCTGTTTCTTCCATGAATTTAGGAATCTGGTCTCTGGCTTTTAGGTTGAAGAGTCAAGTTCATTGGTTCAGATTAGCTATCTTCCACCAAAATGTAGGTACTGGTCTAAACCACACTGCTCCTTCCTACCACCAGGTAAGATCCAGCTCAATACTGGTCCTGGTTATTGTAGGTCTGAGGAGTAAGGAGGAAACCAGCAAGGTCTGAGGAAGATATAAAGACCCAGTTAACTAGGCTTTGACCTGGGAGTAGAAAGGAAGCACTGTTGTAGGCTAGCACCCCAACTTTAGTGAGTGCTAATCTGTCTAAAACATAAGTCATTTAACTCAGCAACCTGAAGACCAGAAGCCAGACTAGGGAGTACATAAACAGTCATAAAACTTTCCAGAAGAACCTAAAGATAAAACACTTATCTCACCAATTAGTCAGATCCTTCAACTTTCCCCAAGCTCTTGACTTCTAGAACACTTCTAGAAAGAGGAGGACCTTCCAAATGTGCAGAAGTATCTAGGGTCACTCTAGACCATGACGTCTCCCTCCTGCTCAGGAAGAACTTTTATCTACAGATGTAGATTATTTTAAAAATTGGAAACCAAGGCATTATCTCTACAGATTTTCTCTTATTTCATCATTAATTCTCATAAAATAAGAAAACATTGAAATTGGAAGGTCATGGTAAATAGAATAATGACTCCCCCACCCCAAGATGTCCCTGTCTTAAACCTCATAACCCATGAATATGTGATCTCACATGGTAAATGGAACTTTGCAGATGTGGTTAAGGTTAAGGGCCTTGAGATGGCAAATTACCTTGTATTATCCAAGTGAGGGCAATCTAATCAGATGAGTTCTTAAAAGTAGAGAATCTTTCCTCACTGGGTCAGAGAGGCAAAATGCAAAAAGGAGAGATTCAAAGCATGAGAGGAACTCAACCCACTTGTTTGAAGATGGAGAGAAGGTCCGTGAGACAACAAGTGTGAAGAAGCTAGGAACAGCCCTCAGATGACAACCAGAAAAGAAATGAGGACCCTAGTTCTACAGCTACAAGGACTGAATTCTCCCAACAACCTGAATGAGAAGGAAAATGGATCTTCCCCTAGATCCTCCAGAAAGGAACACAGTCTGGCTGATAACAGTTTAATTTTAGTCCAATGACACTCATGTCAGACTTCTAACATTCAGAACTGGAAAATCATGAATTTGTATTGTTCAAGCTGCTACGTTTGTGATAATTTGTTATAGTAGCAATAGAAAACGTATACAGAAGGGATCTTAACGATTTTTTTTTTTTTAGCTCTATCCCTAATACTGACTGATGCTTCCTTCATAGCTTAGTCAGTAAAGAATCTGTTTGCAATGCAGGAGTCCCAGTTTCAATCCCTCGGTCAGGAAGATTCCCCTGGAAAAGGAAATGGTGCCCCACTCTAGTATTCTTGCCTGAAGAATTCCATGGACAGAGCAGCCTGGCGGGCTACAGTCCATGAGGTTGCAAGATTTGGACACGACTCGGCAGCTAAACCACCACCACACGATACTGACCAGTGATAAAACTGAGTTCTACCTGCGCTGTAAAATAGCCTTCCAGTTCTGTCCATCTGGCTAACACCTCAGGATTCAGCTTGGACTCCTTTTCTTCCAGGAAGGTTTCCCTGGCCCTCCAGGACATATAGCACCCTCTGCATGATTTAGCATATCGTCTACCTCTCAGTACTCCTACTACATTTTTGAGGTCAAGGACTTTGTTTTAGTCAACATGCTGCTAGAGTATTCTGTTGAAAATGACCAAAGTGTGGCAAACAAATTGGTAGCCTTGAAGGGCAGTATGTCTTATCTGTTAAAAGCATGGGCTTGAGAATCAGACAAGCCAGGTTCATGTCCTGGCTCCAGTATCTATTAGCTGTATGACCTTAAATACTTTCTTTGATGTTTAATTTCCTTTACTGTTATTTTCTCATTAAAAAAAAGAGATAGTAGCAGCACCTTGCTCAAACAATTGTTATGAGAATTAATTGAAATAATGCTTGTAAAAATCTTAGCCAGATACCTGCTGCATATGAAGAGCTAAATAAATGTTGGTCATCATTATTATTAGGTATCTGTATGATCATTAGGTATCTGTGATGGTTAAGGGCTTCCCTGGTGGCTCAGTGGTAAAGAATCTGCCCGCAATGCAGGAGACTGGAGATGTGGGTTTGATCCCTGAGTTGGGAAGATCCCCTGGAGGAGGGCAAGGCAACTCACTCCAGTATTCTTGCCTGGAGAATCCCATGGACAGAGGAGCCTAGCAGGCTATAGCCCATAGGGTCGCAAAGAGTCAGACACGGCTGAAGTGACTTAGCATGCACGCACAAGGTGGTCAATTATATGTTAACTTGGCTGGGCCATAGTGTCCAGATATTTGATCAAATATTATTCTGAATGTTTATGTGAGAGTATTATGGATGAGATTGACATTCGAAGTGGTGTGCTCTGAGTAAATCAGATTACTCTTTATAACACGCATGGGGTAGGCCTCATCCAAACAGTTGAAGGCCTGAATAGAACAAATAACTGATCTCCTCCAAAAAAGAAAGATTAGCCAGAAGATGGCCTTTGAGTTGAATGGCAACATTGACTTTCCCTGCGCCATACACACATATGCACACATACACATTGCTTTCTTTGGAGAACACTCATACAATATCAAAACTGTAACCTGTAAATATGGTAATATCACTATGTACAACATATAAAAATAAAGATGTGAGGATAGGTAAGACTCACATTACCCATTATAAGTAAATTTTCCTTCATTTCAATATCAGATGGGACTCTTTCAATTATGAAGAGTAGCAGAAAGAAGACAATGAAAGGGAAGCTGGCTTAATCCAGAAAAGGGAGAAGGGAGGAAGAAGAGGAAGGTGGGTGGGAGGAAGAGGGAGAGGAGGAGAAGAAATGGCTTGACTCCTGTGACTGATATGTACAAGCATAGGCCTAGCTTCTAGGATAACTGGATCCACATTTCAAAAATATTGCCATGGCCCAGTTTCTGTCCATCTCTCAGAGATGCCTTCTCCAGGGGATTTCATTCTCAGATAGGTGTTCCCCTCAAAGTGGGGAGATGGGCTACAGCGCCTCCATATTACATACATCCAGGTTCAAGTTACAAGGGAATGAGAATGCATCTTTTCTGATAATTCCCATAAAGGTTCTGAGATCCATTCTAAGTCGTCTTCTTTAGATCAAGTGTTCATCTGGAACCATCACTGTGGGCAGCAGACCAGATGTGTGCATTGGTTTAAATTAGTCTGTGCTCTCTGCTAGAACTCCTCACTAAACCAGTTATCAATCATGGGCACAGGGAAGCTTTCCACAGGATATATATTGACTAAAGAAGTTTTTAATAGATGAATGCCAGGTAGTCAAAACCAAGAAGCAGTCACTCCAATGGCTTAGCAAAATCACTCTTTACAATTTTGGTTATTTTGCCTTTTACAAAAACTATTTAATTTCTGAGAATCAAAAACACAAGAGGATACCTGGCATTAAATAGTTTTGAAACATCATGCTATAAATTCATCCAACATAGAAAATTTGTAACAGTGAATTTCTTTTCTTGGCTCTTTTAAAACAAGAACAATTTCAAACTTTTCCACCACATTACAGTAATCATTGTTGCCATTTGGTGATGGTTAAACTTCTAGGCTTACTTTATATTTTCATAATATTGTTATAATTTGTATTAGCTATCACATATGGGTGAACCAGATCCTCTGGCATTTCTGCAATATTCAATTTTAAAAACAAAGACAAAAACAAAAAATTATCACGCTAGTTGGTTGAAGCAGGCTGTGGCTAAGCTAAAATGAAAACTACATGCCCTCCTTCATATAACCAGGATAACAAGTCTGTTACTTAGTAACAACAGCAAAGTTTCTAAATCTAAACCACAACAGGAGTTAGGTGGTTAGTTTTTATCTGCCATTATTCCAATATTCAAAACACTAACTTAGAGAAAGAACCCAAAAGCATACACCCAGAAATTTTACAATGGTTATTACTGAGCCAAAGGGAGAGCTAACAATTCCTGAGCACCTACTATATGTGTGTTTTACAAGCATTATTTAACCTCATTCTCATAACAACTCTATGAAGCAAACATTACTACTAATCTCCATTGTACTGATGAAGACAAATATTGAATCTTAGAGTGTTTAAATAAGGTATTCAAATCAAAGTAAAATAGCTGGTTAAACACCTGACCTGGGTTTTGAACTCAGAAAGTCTACTTTTTACTTTTCTGTTATGAAAGCCTGTTTTTAAAAATATCCTTTTCCCTCTAAAACCCTAAATTCATTAGAAAAAAAATCATCTTCCACAAAAGAAAAAATATTGTAGAAGGAAGGAGGAAGAAAGTAAGGAAAGAAGTCAGGCAACAATTTCATCATAGTATAATAATCACATTATAGCTACGGCAGGCTTCCCAGGTGGCTCAGTGGTAAAGAATCCACCTGCCCGTGCAGGGATCAATGATTCAATCTCTTGGTCAGGAAGATCCCCTGGAGGAGGAAATGGCAACCCACTCCACTATTCTTGCTTGAAAAATCCCCTGGACAGAGGAGCCTGGCAGGCTGCAGTCCATGGGTCACAAAACAATCGGACACGACTGAGCAACTAAGCAACAACAACTTAACTTGGAGGTTGTTAGATACTAATGGAAGAAATTTTCAAATATTGTGTTGCAGGGAAGTCATTCTGGCTTCTATATGATTTAACTTGAATTTTATACTAACTAAAAAAGCCTATGTGTGGCCTATATATAATATATATAAAACCTATATCATACATCTGCTTTAGTCATTAAAGAGAAGATATTAACCATAAGTAAAGAATGACCCTGTTAAAAATAAAGATTAAATCCCTCCAGTTCTGGGAAACCAGTGCTGGTACTCCTTCAATGATGAGACCCTTTCCCCAGGTGTCAAGGTCATACTGACTCACTGGGTACATGCTGATCTGTTTATTTGCTTGTTTGTTTGTTTGTTGGAAATATTGAAGGAATGTATCGCTGACTTGTTTGATGCTCTTTGTCGTGACAAGGTATAAAGCTGTGTGAAAACCACGCTTCTATGGAGCAATTCCTCAGACTTACCTAAGAGGCTGTCTCTGAGGCTATAGTCCTCAATTTGGCTCAAATAAAACTCTTTTTTATTCGTATTATAGTTTGGTTATTGATTGAAGTGAAGTGAAGTGAAGTCGCTCAGTCGTGTCTGACTCTTTGTAACCCCATGAACTGTAGCCCACCAGGCTCCTCCGCCCATGGGATTCTCCAGGCAGCTCTTCTGCCCATGGGATTCTCCAGGTTATTGATTAACTACACCAAAAATGTAAATGGACGAGGCATGTTACTTGCAGTGGGTGTAATAGTACCAGGCCTATCTACCCTTATCTATAGAATTGCCTTCTGTGGGGTAGAGCCACATAGGGTAGTTACCCAACATCCACGATCGCCCCCCATCAACTTCCCTGCCCCTTCCCATCCCCAGACCACAACTAATGACTGATTAGTACAGGACTATAAAATTCCAAACCCACATCTACAGGGGATTTATTTCAGAGAACGTCCCTTGAGGAGCTGGCCAAGGCAAGACTTCACCAAACTCTTAATCAAAATAAATTAAGGACTTCTGCAGTGGTCCAGTGGTTAAGAGTTCACCTGCCAACGCAGGGGATACAAGTTTGTTCCCTGCTCCAGGAGGATTCTACATGCCGCAGGGGAATTAAGCTCATGTGCCACAACTTTTGAGCCTGTGCTCTAGAGCCAGAGAACCACAACTACTGAGCTCACGTGCACAACTATTGAAGCCTGAGTGCCCTAGAGCCTCTGCTCCACAAAGGAAGCCACCGCAGTGAGAAACCCAAGCATCACACCTAGAGAGTAGCCCCCGCCAGCCACAACTAGAGAAAAGCCCAGATAGCAAGGAAGACCCAGCAAAGTCTAAAACAAAATTTTATTATAAAAAGTTAAATCTCTCATTCCCCAGCGCTGTGCTGTATGTGTTCTATCGAGTCATACTACTCGAAAGATAGGAATATTTGCAGTATCTGACCATTCTCATGGGAACAAATTTAAATTAATTTTGTGAGCCATGTCAACATTTAATCAAGTGTGGTTATTAAAACAAGAAATACCACAATCTGTTCTTCAACAAACCTTCAATTTCTATCCCAAAGCAATTACATTGCATAATTTTTTTCAAAGTTTGTAGTTGTATTATGAACCAAGTGGAATCAGGGTTTTAGTTGTGGAGATGAGAATTCTTTTTTAACTATTTACTTACCTTTGGATAATTACTAAGAGAAGTTTTCCTATTTTTAATAATAAGACTTTTGTTATCCCTTGAAGACTTTGGTTTAATCATGTTTGCCGTATTTCTTATTTCTTTTGATACTGGCCTCCTAAGAGAGCTTTCTTATGAAGCATTTGTGTTCCCTTTCATGCATTTCCAAAGTGCATTACAAGCTTTATTTGCTTTTCCCTGAAACTTTCTTTAGGTTCACCTGAGTAATTGATTATATTATTTTTACTTTACAAAAACACAGGGTGTGAGATTTCTATCTTTGTGTAAAATCAGTTTGTAGCTCCCAACTGTTTTCTGGCTCCTCTGTGGAATTCAGGTCATTTAAGGTTATGCTGTTGCTAAAAGGAATGTCTTACTTTTTTTTTTTTTTTTAATGCCATATTGCATTACTCTCTTATTTACCCCTCACATCTCAGCACTGGCCATCTCTGGCACAATATTCCAAAATAATGGACCACTTTATGATCCTTGGAGAAGGCACTGGCAACCCACTCCAGTACTCTTGCCTGGAAAATCCCATGGACAGTCTGGTAGGCTGCAGTCCATGGGGTCGCTAAGAGTCAGACACGACTGAGTGACTTCACTTTCCCTTTTCCCTTTCATGCATTGGAGAAGGAAATGGCAACCCACTCCAGTGTTCCTGCCTGGAGAATCCCAGAGACGGGGGAGCCTAGTGGGCTGCCATCTATGGGGTCGCACAGAGTCAGACACGACTGAAGCGACTTAGCAGCAGTAGCAGTTATGATCCTTATGTATAACAGAATTCACTAAAAATCTAATGAAAATGTATGAGGCAGGATTGAATTTTGACTAACGTGCCTTATAAAGCAACTCCGAATATTTGTGTCCTAGAAGCCTGACCTCATCTATCCTGACCAGTATGTGGCTGTCTGATTATGTTATAATGCCAGATGTACTATGAAGTGGGGTGCAGTATTTAAACAGAGTCATCATCTCAGTGTGAATTGTGCTAATGGAGACATACTTGCAGATAACCAAAAGTGTAGAGAAGATTCTTAAACCCCAATAAATATAATGGTGCCTTCTCGGGCAGTAAGGGACAGTGCCTAGAACATGGTCTTGACAGTTAATTCTATACATCAATTCGTTTGAGCTATAATGCCCACTGTTTGGTCAAATAAATACTCATCCAGATGGTGCTGTGAAGATATTTCTTTAGTGATTAACACCTAAATCAGTAGCCTTTGAGTAAAGGAAACTAGTCTCTGTAATGTGGGTATCCCTGACTATCAGACAAAGGCTAAGCAATTCTGCTTCAAAACCAGCAACACAGAAACCTTGCCTGAGATTCTAACTTGCTGGCCTGCCCTGCAGATTTTGAACTCGAGATTGCAGCAACTCTTAGATGAATCTCCAGCCTGCCCCACACACATTTCAGACTTGCCATACCCCACCATTACATGCTCAAATTTCTTGAGATTAATCTCTTTAAATCTCTCTCTCTACATATGCATGTGCACACACACACACACACACACACACACACACACACACACACACACACCACACTCTGTTGGTTCTGTTTCTCTGGAGAACTTTAATAAAATGGTAGTTACTTATTGCTCATCAGAAACTCCACAGGACTGAATATACAAATGGGCAAAGGATAGACCATATATAAAAACAGAACTTAGACCTACCATCTGCAGCAATCCCCTCAGAAACCAACTCCTTTTCTACAATAAACAACCTAGGAAGCCAGCTGCTATAAGTCAGATTTATAGCAAATCTAATTGCTATCTTGAGTGACATCCAGGAAGCTAAACAATTCCTTCTGTAATAATCAGCCCCAAATGGTTAGGACTTGATTAATACCTGATTGCTTCCCTAATTTTTGTCCCTGCTTTTAACTGAGGACTAATCCTAGGAAGTCAAATATGCTCTCCATTCTTGCCTGGGAAATCCCATGGACAGAGCAGCCTGGAGGGCTACAATTCATGTGGTCTCAAGAGTTGGACAGCATTTAGCAACTAAACCACCACCACCACCCAATCACACCGGATGCCCACATTAAGTCAACCAGCCCAAGCTTTCCTAGGCCAGTAGCCTCTAATCAGGGCACAGGTGAAGCCTTCTCTCTACACCACAAAGCTTTTCCATTCTTCTGTCTGCCTTTGTTTTTCTTAGCCTTTTTTTTTTTTAATAACAGTAATTTAATCTTATTCATTCAAAAGTTATCAGTTTTAAATATAAAATTTGTTTCTTATCCACATTAACAGATATTAACTTTTCTACAGTTTCTATGCTCTGCCTTCCTTTGAGTCTGCTAAAAAACAAGTGACAGTAACAACTCCCTTGCAAGCTTAGAATAAAAAGCCTTTGCTTTTCTCATTCAAATGGTCATTTGTTTATCCCCACAGCCATAGGGTAATGAAATAGAAAGAAGTTAATCTTTCAGAAATCACAAATGGATATAACCAGCCTCAAAATTCTGCTACCTACAGAGACAGAATTTCCAGGTTCAATAACAAGATTTTTTTTTTTTTACTATGCTCTGTGGCATGTGAGAATCTCAGTTCCCTAACCAGGGATCAAACCCGCATGGCCCCTGCAATGAAATCATGGAATCTTAATCACTGGACTGCCAGGGAAGTCTCAATGATAAGTTTTTTGGTTTTTTATTTTTTTGGTTTTTTTTTCTACTGAAACAAATGGTGATAGCAAACATGACTGAAAGGCTTTAGTACAAAAATTTTAAAAATCCAATTATCTGACTATGACAGTAACATCCTGATGATGCACCCAACTATGAGAGATTTTAAGTATTTCTTATTTTAGCCTCAACAAATTAACTGTTTCAGATAAAATTTTCAGAAAAGGGTAATATTTCTCTATAAACATGGCTTTTGACCTGTCGTATACCAATTTTTTATAACTAATCTGCTAACACTAAGATTTGAGCATGATTGTTACACAATTAAACTTATAAATTCAGTGGCTGAGATCTCTAAGAGTTGGAAATTAAAAGGGCCCAGGAATATAATTTAATGTCATATAATACAGAAATATCACAATGGGATGCATGTGGTAATTAGATTTATTCTTAAGAAAAATAGTAAGTACAACCTTAAATCAGTAGAATTTCACAGACTTTTCAGATATATGATTTTTGGCTTATGATAATTAAGTGTAAACCATTGCTTTGAGTGCTATTTTCAACAATACAAAAATCACACTTGACTTAAGAACATTTATTCAATAATTTAAATTCTTCATAAAACATCAAAAATGAATTACCATTATATTGTAAACATAATCAATATAAATCTTAAACTTGAAAAAAAGAATATAATCCCCAATAGCATCACAAATCTCACCTCCTTCAGAGGCACATGTATATCAAAATTAATAAAAAGATCTGAACAGAATTGACCTGTCAGTTACAATAAGGGGAAGAGGAAATTTTTTAACAGGGACGATCCCAGGAAGATTACAGCTGTGAAAGGTAACGAGGTGCCTTAAAATTTTCATTTGAAAATTCTGTGGAGGCTCATTAATGGTCCATTCAATTATTCAGATTTGATCGTCTCAGGAAGCAGTCACCAATAGCAGTTCTGGGATGCTAGTTGGAACTTGCATTTGGAGAGTGCTGTATTAATGGTACACAAGAAAAATACGTTATTAAACCTTCAGGCAAAGACTTCACCTCCTCCAAGAATTCTTTTCTGACGACTACCTTCTTTTAAATCTGCACTTTGGGCTGAGTTCTCTGCACATTTATACATGCTATTGTAATAAAAGAAGAAAAAAACCTTTACAGAGAACAGTGAGGCCACCCTATAAACATAGTGACTTCCCCCTCACCCTCAAGATTAAGCACACACACGCATGCACACACATATACTAAAACAAAACTTACAGCCGCCTTCAAAGCTTGATCTAGATCATCCAGTAAGTCTTGTTTATCCTCTAGGCCCACTGAGAGTCGAATAAGTGTGTCACTAATGCCAAGGACTTCTCTGTCGCTCTTAGGCACTGATGCGTGGGTCATGATTGCCCTGGAAGAAAGAGTGAGCAAATTTCTGATCACTATATTGTAGCAGTGAAGGCTTGTTTCTATTGCATAAATTGTACTTATTTTCAAATTTTTTCTATTCTAAATATCAAATCCTTCATACATACACCTGCAATGTTTTGTAAACAAAAGATTAAGGAATTGTGAAAATTATCTTTTCTAGTCATGCTTTTAAATGAAAACCACTATCTTTTGCTGTTTTTATACCATCAGTGAGGTATACTTAATCAGAAACTGAAAGTGCCAGTCAAGTGCTCACATACAGGAGGGAAAGACATTGCTTTCAGTGTGTAAAGTTTAACACCTACCTGAATGAGGCCTTGGTCAGAAGTCAACACCCCATTACCATTCAGCTGTACTTATAAGAGGCCTCTTGGACCAACAGTTGGTCAGAATTAATTCTGTGTGGATCAAAGGATCAGTCCAGAATTGGACCTTCTGAGGCAGACCAGGGAAAAGACAACCTAGGATTGCTAGCAGCAATCACTAAGCACTAGGAATTAATTTCAACTCACAATTCATGACAAAGAGGCCTCGGAGGATGTTTAAAACCATCTAATAACTCACTGTCAACATCGACCTGTGTAAGGGTGGAGCACCTACTATGGGTCAGCCACTAAAAAAGCTGGGAAACCAAGAAGGGAAGATTATTTTTACTCTAGGTAGCAAGGCAGAAGCTAAAGACTATGACAATTCACAGAACAGTCTACGGTGAATGTTAAACAAGTATGGACAACAAGGGTTGCTGGAATTCAGTGGAGGCTGAATCTCTGTGGGCTGAGGCATCGTGGAGGAAAGGCTTACAGTCTTACTGAGCACTTGAGTACACTGCCCCCACACCCAACCCTCCCTTCCCACATCCAGGAGAAGGAACTACTTTCTCCTACCCACTTCAGGCCCATGGAAAGAAAATCTTAGTAAATGAATATTAAATGAATAACCTCTTTTATGACTCTAATGAAGTGATGCTCACAATAAATGAATATCCTCTTCTATCACTAATGAAGTTTTACACGCAAATGTCCTCCTTAAAAATTTCTTCCTTTTTAGGTTTTTAATTCCCTGAAAGAGAGTGAATACTCAGAAACAAGAACGCAGGCCTCTGGGAGCAAAAGACTTGGGTACCTGAATCTCAGCCCCTCCACATACTGGCTGTGTTGGACTTGTAAGTTACCAGTCCTCAAGTCAATTTCCTCATCTGGTACGGTGTTACCGACACTTTACAACCAAGGAAACCGAAATGGAGAGTGGATAAGTGAGTTTTCTAAGGCCACTGAGCTAACACATGTTGTCAGGCTGAGAGACCGACCCAGTACCCATTGGCTCTGCTTCTCTCTCGCTGATTGCAATGCTGCACTGGTTGTGGCATTGTTGGGAGACTCGAAATGAGGAGGACAGAACAGACAAGCTCTGACCTAAATTTATTCTTCCACTGGCATTGGGGTTACAGCCTAGCTGGAGTGCCCGATGGCCAAGCAACTTTAAACCAAATCCCTAAATAAGTCAGGTGAGGTCTACTTTTAAGAGAGTCTTAAACTAATACACACTGTATTACTACGAAAAATAACCAATTTCATATGCTGAGTGTGCCCTCTTGTGCATCCAGACTTACTAGCAGGCATCTTCCTGAAAGACTAACAAAAACGTCTCTGTCTTATCTTAATTGTTTGAATCATTATTTGGGCATCATCTTTTTAAGATTATGAAATTACCTAACTCTCCCCATGAACTGTAAACTACTATAACAGGACAGGAAACGTGCCTACATTCTTAATCCCTGATATTCCTCAACACATAGTTATTTCAGAAATGTTTATGAAAATTAAAACATAGAACTATACCATGCATCTAATACAGCTGAAAATTAATAGCAAATGATATTGATTTATCCCTGTAATAATTATAATATATGGTCATAGAAACTTACCTCCCTGCTCACTGTTTTTGATGCAAACCCTCAAGAGTGAAGTTGCTAACATATTTCTGTGTGACATTTGATCAATCAGCAAAACTTTCTGAATCTTTGTTTCTTTGTCTGTAATATAAGTTGCTGGACTCCCTGATATTAGGTTTTCTAATATCCTCTGGTGCTTTGATAAAATTAGATGAATTAGCTAGGTTAGATAGTGAAGGGCCGGGAATACTAAGTTAGATTTGGGGGTTTACCTTTTACCCCAGAGAAAAGAAAATAAATGGACCTGATGGCAACTAGTAGGGCTCTCCTCTGACAAATAAGAATGTGGAGGTATTTTATCAGAAATACATTCTCTGGAAGCTTTGAAATCAGCCCTTCCAGTTCAGTCTTCAATCTCCCTTCTAGGACAGAATCGGGTAGAATAAGTAGCCCTGGTTCAGAGGTCAGAGAACCACTGCTGAAATCTTCTTTAGGCAAACAGAGAAAAAAACAAAACTTGGGACAACACAGCTTATTGATCCCAGTAGATTTTTAACAGGGTCTCCATTCTCTTGAGTTAAGAGTCCATTCCAACTGGACAATGCCATGCTGCCCTTATTGCTAAATAACTTGAACAATCACTGATTTTATCCTACTCCTTTCTCAAACAATCATTACAGCTGAAATCAAATTTAAAATACTGAGAAAAACAGAAATATACTTACGGAAGCTCAGCAAGACTTTCATATCCTCCCAAGCTCTCAGCCAGAGTAAATAACTATGGCAAAAAATAAATAAATAAATAAATAAATAAATATATATATATATATATATATATATATAGTTTGTCCACTAAAAAATAAAAATACTAAAAAAAAAATCCTAAAAATAAATGTTTTTAATACAATGACCCTGCAATGCGAGATGGAAAATTGTGGCAATTATGAATAATTACTATAAAATAATTATTACAAAAACTACAAACTGGATAAAAACTTGGAGAAAAAAATGAAAATAAAATCCATCACGATGAGGCCATTAACAATTGATCTCACCAATTAGACACACTGTGTGTTAACTTTTAAAACATTAAAAGTTGATGAAAGTGAATCTCCTATACCTTCCTCATTTGACCTCTTACAAAAGTAAACCTTAACATGAGCTCTCAAACCTCAGAATTATTATATTTGAGACCCAGCTTTGTGGTTACCCTTTATATAAAAATTTCTTAATATCTATTAAGTTATACAAACTTACTCATTAATATGTACCATTTATCAAATAAATATATCCATTTAACCCCATCCTGGAGTAGAAGGGAAAAAAACTCAGCAGTTGCATTTGGTGTTACTGTGTGTTGCAGAATTTTACAAACATGTTAAAAGTTACTTTCACGACTGTATGCAATTAAATGTACACTACTATATTTCTGATTTTAGAAGTGGACAAATTTTAGAACCAGGAAGACTTTGACTAATCTGGCAGCATCCTTTTCTTTTCTTTAGATTTGTAGCATTTAAAACTCAGAGTCTTAAATACATGACTGCATGCGCTCAAAGTAAGCCCAAAGCATGGAGTTACACAGGCCTCTCCCCCAGGGCTCTGGAGAGACTCCTACCTCTGAACTTTAGACAAAGGCCGCCTTTCCCTCACTCCAGGCAGACACAGCCTGAGAGGCACAGGGTTCGGGAAGTCATTCCTAGGCTGGATTCCCATACAGTTTTTCAGCAGTGCATTGACACAGTACTGAGGTTTTTCATAATATTTCATTTGAAAAGGCAGTTAGTTCACTATAAATCTAAAAACAAATGGCTTAGAACATTCTGTCTCTCTCAAATGGATGAAAGCCTCTGCAGAGTTAAGAAAATGAACATGTTCTATCTGCTATCACATCACTCTTGCTTCAGGTGATTTTCTAACCCAATGCATTTCATGACAAAGAGGTTTGTGGGTGTGACCTGCAGATACAAACACATTAATCTGAGTTGGGTGGAAGTGAGAAATAATGAAGATCATAACGCTACAAGAAGGCCTTAATGTCTATGAATTGAAAAATGACTTTGTAAAGCTACCTTTAGGTTCTTGAGGAAAGTTTCAGCATGTTGAAGAGAGCCCTTGATATAAAAGGTGATCATCCCAGGGCAACCTGTGCACTGACGCTTGGCCAGCTCATATTGAGGATGAGAAGGCAGCCCTGTAGTCATAAAGTATAATGAATGTCTTATTTCAGAGTCAAACATGTAATTTCAGGACAACAACAACAAAAAATCACTTCGTTTAAGTCAACTGCAAATAAGGCTAATAACAGGCTGTATGCCATGTTTACATCTGACCTCTTGTTCTGGCCCCTATCTGTCTAGTGAAAATGTCCAGTCATGTCCAGCTCTTTGCAACTCCATCTCCAAGCCAGAATACTGGAGTCGGTAGCCTTTCCCTTCTCCAGGGGATCTTCCCAACCCAGGGATCGAACCCAGGTCTCCTGCATTGCAGGCAGATTCTTTACCAGCTGAGCCACAAGGGAAAACCAAACTGCCATCATTTTGACCTATCTTTTCTAGTCTCTCCTCATTCTAGCCATGCCAGCTTTCTTTACACCAGTGGCACTGTACTCTTCTTTTATCTTGGGACTTTTGCACATGCTATCCTTTTAGCCTGGAACATTCTCCCGCTCACTGCCCCCTTCCCTCTGTTAATTATATCCTCTGTAATTTCTGGCTTAATATCTGTCTTATGCATCAGGCTAACTCCATGAAGAGAAAGCTACTTCTTTTGTTAATAATTGAATCCCAGATCCCAGTACAAAGCCTGGCCCATGGTTTGCAATTGATAAACATTTATTGAAGAAATCTGAATTGCCTTGTCCAGGCCCTTTTAACAAATGCTAACCTATTTCCTCAGGGCACAGTCCAAAACTTTTCTCCCTCTCTCCATTCAAAATACACACCAGTCAACAGCTCTTTACCTAGTGTACATTCCCTGGTGGCTTAGACGGTAAAGCATCTGTCTACAATGCAGGAGACCTGAGTTCGATCCCTGGGTCAGGAAGATCCCCTGGAGAAGGAAATGGCAATCCACTCCCGTACTATTGCTTGGAAAATCCCATGGACAGAGGAGCCTGGTAGGCTACAGTCCATGGGGTCGCAAAGAGTCAGACACGGCTGAGCGACTTCACACACACACAGTCTCATTTGTATTTCTGCCTTGGCTTACCTAAATGCCTTAAAGGCACGGATCAAGCATAATTCTCCTTTACACCCAAGACTCTATGAATGCACACCTCAAAAGGGTTTAAAATAGCTATTTACTTATGACCACCACAATATAGAAGTCTGGTAAATTAAATTCAAAGAGTAACATGTAAGTCTGCTAATTCACATCAGCACTTATAGATTTGTGAGAAGTGAAGGAATTCCAAAAAAGGTAAGAGAATTTCAGGGGAATTTTGGTATCAAGTTTTAACTTGGTAAGTATGAAGTCTCAATGTATATCAGATAAAAGAGCTAGTGCAGAACAGCAGACTGATAAGATTATAAGCAAATCAACTGGAAAGTACAAGGTTGTAATCCTGGAATGTTGTTGTTCAATCACTAAGTTGGGTCTAACTCTTCAAGCAGAGTTCAAGCATCCACTAGACTATTAGACAACTCTAGGCTAAAGAGCACATCTATCTTCTTTACCATCAGACCCACGTACAGCAGCACTCAATGATAAGTGGAAAACAAAACAAAAAAACATGAAAGCACCTAACTTACAAATGTTACATAAACAGAATGCAAGGGATAACATGTAAAATCCTAGAGTAACCACATGTGCTTAGAAAGCAGATTAACATACCAGGATAAATAACCTTTTCCACCTGAGGATTCGACTCCAAAAACTGAGCAACTGCCATTCCATTTTCAAAATGCTTCTCCATGCGGACTTGTAGAGTCTTCAGACCTCGATTGCAGAGGTAACAGTCAATAGGAGATGGAACCGCTCCAAGAGCTGCAAAACGAGTATGTCTTGCATCAGTTTGAAGGTGAAGACAGCCCTAGAAAAGCCTCTCACCACTCTTTTTCATCATAGTGACTGTGAGAAGCTAACAACAAAGCTCAATATTTGAGTTTTAGTAGGAAAAATTAATATATCAAATAAGAAGCATGAGAATGAGGCATAAAACAAGCTTAGAGAAATGGGCTTTAAAATGAGAAAGGAAATGAATATCCTAAAAATGAAGTACAAACACAATCACATAAATTTTTCAAATATGAGCATCAATAGTGATTTCCATGATTTTAATAAAAGGACACACTGCACATAGCTTAATCTTGTATTTCTTTGAAAGAGTATTAAAACACACAGAAAAAATAGCAGTTCAGCTTCTATTATTCCTGGGTGTTCTACCAAAATTCTACTTATATATAGCTTCTGTCTAGGGCAGCCAGTGGTTTCCCAGGCCTCCAGGATATATGCCTTATTCCTTCTTTTTACAAATGAAAGGAATTTAGCACACAATAAATTCTGGTTTCCTTCCTCAGTGCCCCCTTTTGTTGCTCTAATATTTATTCCCTGGAAGGGGATTATTATTCCTAATTATACTGATCTCTGTCAAATCACATTGGTTAAAATCGAGTATTTTTCAATAAACCCTTATGGACACCTGAGATAGTAAACAATCTAAACAGAAAACAGATATTTAGATATCTGTTGAAAAATACAAGTTTATATATCCTAAGTGCCATTTAAAATTACATATCATTCCAGATATAAAAGTTATAGTATAAGAAAGCCATCATTCAAAATGTTGCTCTATTATGCTATAATAAATAGTATTTTTATAACCCAATTTTTCTTTCCTCTAAAAAAATCAGGATTTCCCTTCTATTCCCCATTTCTTTGTAAATTAGTGGAATGCTATCACTTCACAACACTTAGTGGAAATACAATATCAAATGTAGTCACTTTGAGAGCACAAGGGGAAATTCAGGCTTTTTAATACTTACAATTTTGCAAGAAACGGAGCCTATTATGAAGGCTCTCAGAATTGAGCGACACTAAGCCCATTACAACATCACTGTGGCCTAAAAACAAAACCAAAAAGCTTTAAGTTAAAAAACAATGTATAAACATTATTCCTCAGCTTATAATTTCTAAAATTAGACTTTCACTTGAAAAAAATCTCTGAGAAAAAGCCTTATAGAATAAGTTTAAATACACTTTACTCAATTTGATAGTAGCAAAGGCTATATCTAAAACAATAAAATTAAAATCCTATAAAATATAAGTGTTTCTTTGTAAGCTGTCAGCAGGATAAAATCTTTTACAGTAAATTTTAATCCTTTGCTGATGTATCATGAGCATAGTTTTGTCTGCTATAAATGAAGTCCTATATTTAATCAAAGGATGATTCTCTAACTTTCTACCTGTGTCAGAGAAAATCTGTATAATAGTAGAAGAAAAAGGACAAAAGGATAAAGCCTATGCTATTATCATCTATCCATGGAAAAGAATGAAGTGTAGACTATGCATGTCTTACCATTCATGTATTTTGTTGCTGAATACATGCAAATATCAGCTCCCAGAGACAAAGGCCGCTAAAAGGAATAAAAAAAGGCTTTTATTTTAAATGGGAAATCACTTGAAAATATCCTGCATTACTTATCTATTTACTATTGTAAATTCCACCCATATTTTAATTTTTCAAAAATACATACATCTTAAAATTTTCCAGGACCTCTATTTACCTTTCTCTTGATATCATCTTTCGCTTTCTTCCCTCACATCAAATAAAACTACAAAAGTATTGAATTCATTATTCAATCCAAAGGCAGACATTTTCTGGAAACAGCAGATAACTCAGGTCAACAGGCCTTCTGAACTTGTTTCTTTAGAGCAATTGCTGACTAACCCCTAAACTTATTACCTACAGAAGACATGCTGGCATTTTATGACTCAGTAAATACACAGAATGGTTGACAGAAACACTTAGCAATTGTTATGTCAAGTAAATGTAAAACTAATTTGCTTAGGTTTTTAATCATTAAAACCTTACAGTGTATGCTGTGGCTATTCATTTTATTTATCATGATCTTGAGTCTTAATTACTCTTTTATTATTCTAGTTTTGTCAAGTGTAAAATCACTTGTACAGAAATGCGTTTAGATTGGTTTCCCTCACTCAATTTTCCCGCAAAGTAGTTCTTTAGTCTTAGACGTCTTTGTTCACAGTGAAAATTAATAACCAACTTATTCACTAAACAATATAATATCAACATCTTTTCATTTAAAATTTCTTTAAAATAAAGTGTGTGTATATGTAGGTGTGTGTATGTGTGTGCGTTTAACCTCACCACCTGGAGGCTGGGGGACTTTTCACTTAAATTCTCAAAAATAGGACATTTTAAGTAAAGTATTGCTCAAAGCACTCTGTACATATGTGTTTACTCATCTCCAAAGTGATGGGTCAAATTAGACAATGTGTGAAGACTGTTCCAGTGCTAACATTCTGTAAACCCTATGGTCAAAATGAAAAATAAAAGCCTGTAACTAACATCTATGGATCTCATTAGGCTCCAAAAATCATGTTAAATATTTCACATAACTTAGTGAAGCAGTGTTCAAAAATACTTCAACTCAGTAAAATCAGTATGTTTATGACTCTAATTGTACAGACAAGGAAAAGGAACTGAGACAAATAAAATTGATCACTCAGATTTTAAAAACTGGTAGAGTCAGAACTCAGACTACCGCCAGAATCCAGGGATTCTACTCTGAAACGTTATGCTGGTATTTTTGCCTTTTGTGAGACTTGCAGAAGATCAAGAAGATAAAAGGCAGGAAAAGAAAGAACATACCCAGTTTTCATGAGGGTAAAACAAAGAGAGGATCTTTTCAGAAGATTTGCTTTATGGAACCAATGCATGTGGTTGCCTAGGGACAATGTGATTCTGATTAATTCAACTGGAATGAATCCAGATTGAAAGTGCAGTTCCTGGCAAATGGAATATGATGTGGGCTTCAGAAAAGCAGAAAAACTGGACCTATTTTACTGACAGTAATATGAGAAAAGGGGCCAGGCCTGATGAGTAACCTGGGCAGGCTCAAGCTAAAACAATTCATACAATCTCTTTGAGAATATACAGGACTTATGATGACTCAGCCAGAGCAATCCTCTGCTGTATTAACTGCCCTACTCCAAGTGGTAGATGGAGTAAAGAGCGGGTATAAAAACACCCAGAGTGAAAATCACCTGGGATAAATAGATGATGCCAGGAGATTTTTACTTGGAAACAGACTGCTTTACTTGAGAGAAGAGTCAGCAGAAGTTGTATCACAAGCCAAAGACAGATGGCACAGAAACCATCTGAATACAATGTAACCAGGAAATGTGTTTCAGGAAAGAAAGATAAAACACAGTAGTGCCTTCTGAATAAAACAGACTAAGGTGAAAACAGCTTTGTGCAAACTTCCAGGGAGTCAGTCCCTCACATGGAGGCAGCAACCTGGGCCAACTTCAGGGACCGATAACAGAAGAAGGGAATGTAAACTGTTGAGCTTGTGAACATCAGCCTAATTGAAGAGCTGAAGAAAATGAGCTGGGCTTTTAGGAACTCTACAGCATACAGGTGAACTACAGGAAGTGCAATAAGAATGACCACAAGGTACAGACAGAAAGTAAAGAGCAGGGAGATGGTAATTCCTAATAAGGAAAGGAAACAGTTAAGTTACTCAGGGAAAGAGGTAGAACATGTGGGGAAATGGCAGACAACTAGGCAATTATAGAAAGATTCCCAAGATGATCTACCAAAAGGAGCAAAACAGAAAGGAAAAAGTACAGGGGAAAAAAGAAAGGGATTGAGGATGGATGGGAGGGTTTGAGTTGGGAAGAGATGTATGAAAAGGGATAAGCAGGAAAAGAGTTTAAAAAGAGAACGATAAAGGAGCTGCACAGATACAAGGTGATACATAGAATAGGAATTTATGATACAAGTCAGGTAAAGATACAGAAGGAATGGTCTATGAAACACAAAGAGAAGACAAACTAGAAAGAAGGAAGGGAAATGGAGAAATAGCATGTATTTTACCTGGCTAGCCTTGCAAATAAAAGGAAAAGAAAAGCTATACTCAATGACATTTCAGTATATGATGGACATCTGCAGGACTTGTAATGACATGTATGTATATATATACACACAAAACTGACTTAGAACTAACACATAAACATTGAAGTCCCTACTATGTGTAAGGCACTGACATATACAATCATATAATAAGGGCAGGTCTTCAGAGAGTTTACAGAGAACCTAAAAGCTTTAACGAAGATAATATTTAAAAAACACAAAGTTCCATACAATATACTAGCCTAGGGTTGAAAAAATATTAACTAATGGTAGGAAAGATCCAATTTCAATTCTTTGTCTAATCAATAATTGTGATTAGGTTTTAGGTAATTTAATGTAAACATGTCCTTCCTCTCCTAATTACAAGTACCTGTGTATTCTACCAATTATGCCAAAAATATTACTTTCATTTACCTGGAAATATGCTGACATAAAAGTGTTATCCACGACCAAAATGATGTCTCCATGTTTATGGACCGTATGTGCACAAGCTTCAATGTCAATCATCTTCAAGCTAGGGTTTGTGGGGGTTTCAATCCAAACAAGCTAAATCAATTTAGAAAATGACAACAGTTTGTAAAAATACGCTGCACAAACATATATCTCATGCACTGTAACCATCTAGGAGGCTACATGGGAAGACCATGGAGAATGAAGTTTAAAGGTCTGAATCTGAATCCTAGCCCCATCAATTTCTGAGAGGTCATCACAGCTAAGTAACTAACCCTCTATGTTCTCCCAATTTTGCATCTATACTATAAGATTGATATCATTTACTTTATACAGTAGTCATAAGGATCAAATGAGATAATGTACATATAAGCAGAAGAGCACTCAAGTTAATCACTATAATTATTTTCCATTAAAAAGAGGATGATTTCCAAAGACATACTCCAAAGTCTGGGAATTTTGCTCTCAAAGATAAACAAAAGATTGTGTAAGATGACATTCTGGAATTTTCAGTAAAGAGAACTATTTGACCCCAAAAATATTATGACTAGTAACTTAAATAATGTCAGATGCACTAGAAACTACAAAATAAGTCCCCAGAACCTGAAGAAGAGCCTGGGTTTTGGAGTGAGGAAGAGAAGTGACTCATACAGAACAAAAAACCCGGCCAGAGCTCACTTAAGAGATGGTATCTGTCTATTCCAAAACCTGGCACAATCCCCGCATCATGTATATTTGATAGTTACTAAAAGGCCAAAGAACAGAATTCTACTTGTTAAACAAGCTGCTACTATTTTGATTGACATTATCTACCGTGCTTTGCTTTGCTTCGTTGCTCAGTCATGTCCAACACTTGGCGACCCCAAGGACTGTAGCCGCCAGGCTCCTCTGTCCATGGGAATTCTCCAGGCAAGAATACTGGAGTGGATTGCCATGCCCTCCTCGAGGGAATCTTCCCAATCCAGGGATTGAACTCAGGTCTCCCGCATTGCAGCTGGATTCTTTACCGTCTGAGCCACCAGGGAAGCCTGACAGTATCTACAGTTTTCTTTTAAAAAGGGTTAATGATTCTTTCTTCATTGCCTATATAAATGAGCAAGTGATCTGGCTTAACACTCATCCTATTTTAGAGTTTTACCTTAGAAAAGATAGGGTAGTTAAAATAATGCATATTCTATAAGAGCATAATTATTTGAGAACCTATAAAAATTTATTCCTGGGTAAGAATTTATCATTCCCATTCATAATTTTTAAAAGTAATTAAAATAAAAATAAGTAAATAAATACAAAGTAGATTTAACCTAGACTTTAAAAATCTACTTTAAGTGAGGAGGCAGATATATCAGGGGGAAAATGTATTAATTCAAGTTGGTAAGGAACCACTACATAAAGCTCTGCTGACAAGAATTAATATACACACAATTTGCTTTCCTCCCTTAGAAAGACTCAGACCATCTATTTTAATATCTTTTCTCCCAAGGAAGAAAAAAAAAATAAGTTCCTTTGAAAACAAACCTTAATCACTCAAAGAGCACCCTGGAGTTAATCTTCAAAGTAATTTGAATGAGAAAAAATTTTCTCTTTTTTAGCATTCACAGCAATGAATTCACAGCAAAATCTTGAGTACAAACCTTTTAATCATTAGCAAAAAGTTGGAAAAGGCTAATACTTATAAAAGACGCTGGTCCTTCTTTTCCCCATGCAGAATTTCAATGAGGTTCCAAGAAAGAATATCACATATGCCATTCATTCCAGCACAAAACACCTTCCAGTGGCATACAAGCCTTCCCAGGACGGAAGCTAAGGATTGCTTGTGGTCCTTCTGTGCTTCTGTTATTTTGCTGAAGTATCCTTCAGAACCCTTAATGCTATGCTTATTAGGATTTGGGATTTTACAAGGTTCCTTTCTGTAATCTAAACTCTGTGATGACTTCTGTTACCAATACTAGCTTGGTAATGCAGTTAAGAATCGTCTGCTTCTGCTAACAAATTTTTTAACTGTCATCATGTATTTGGTACCATAATAAAGATTTCATATGCCTTATTATCTCTGGAGGAGGGCATGGCAACCCACTCCAGTATTCTTGCCTGGAGAACCCCATGGGCAAAGGATCCTGGTGGGCTACAGTCCATGGGGTCACAAACAGCTGGACACAACTGAGCAACTAAGCACAGCATATGCCTTATCTCATTTAATTCGCCCAACTACCTTTTAATAAAGCAGATAAAATTACCCTTATTTAGTAAGTGAAAGAAATAAGACTTTGATTAAATAATTTGCCCATGATAATACACCAACTATGATATAGAATTATAATTTGAATCCCACTACCAAATGCATGTACCTAATCATTAGGCTACAGTATCCAACAGAAGTCAGACCCTATCCTAATCTTGATGTCTTCCAATGGCTTCCAGGAAAATTGGTTATTCAGATTTAAGTTATGCCCTCAAGTAAACAGAAATGATGAAAATTTAAAAATCACAAGGAAAAACAGACAAACTGAAAACTGAGTTACCTTGGTTTCTGGTGTAATAGCTGCCTCTAGCAATTTGGTTTTGGAACAATCAACAAAAGAAATCTTTAATCCAAATTCAGTTGCCACCTGCCTGAAGTACCTGTTTGTACCTGAGGCAGAAGAAAATCAGATAAAATGAAAAAGAACATTGTATTCGGAAATATTCATTCCTCAAAAGTATAAACACTTTAAAAATATGAGGAAGTGTCAATCACCAATAAAGAAACAACCAAAAGCAAGTCTACTTTATTTGAACCTTCTTGTATGCTAAAGAATGTACTCAGTTGCTCAGGTGGGTCCATGCGACCCCAGGGACTACAGCTCTCCAGGCTCCTAGGCTCATGGGATTTTCTAGGCAAGAATATTGGAGTGGGTTACCATTCTCCTCTAGTGGATCTTCCTGACCCGGGGATCGAACCTGCATCTTCTGCACTGGCAGGTGGATTCTTCACCACTGAACCACCTAAAGAATATAGGGCTTTAAGCCATACTAAAGAATATAGGGCTTAAATTGTAAACTGAAAGTATAAGAGTCAAATAAAACACACTTGATACCCACACCAAGAGGCATGAAGCAGAAAATGTTTCTTAGCAGTCTCTACTCTTCAAACATAAAGTGGCATGCTCCCTAAAACACCAATATATTTTTCTAACAATTCCTTTCTAGTATTTAAATCTAAAATAAATGAACCAAAGTCAATGAAATGTTCAAAGTAAATTTTCAGACTGATTATACTTCGGTAATAGAAAAGAACTAGTTATTATCCTTTGTACTTTCTCAATCTTTTTGTTATGTGGTTCTGAAAGCCTTAACAGAAAAATGAGATCATGTAAACCAAACAACTAGAGTTTTATAGTGAAAGAAGATAAGTCATTCACTTGAGAATAGTTAATTTTATGAACACTGGTCTGGATTTAAGGTTTATACATGCAAAATTAAAGAAAAGTTAACCACTATTGACAGTCAACCAAAAAAGGAAAAAGAACTTTGTCATCAAAGACTCACTAGACCTTTGGTAGACTGACCCTAGGTAATGAAAACATTGAAAAATAATTGAAAGAATTCTTAAAAAAAAAAATCAACAGCAATTTTCAAGATTTTGTACCTAGGTTTATCAAGAGGCTATAATACTGTATTATAATAGCATCTAAATGTTTGTTTTTTCTATAATTTCAATTCATCAAATTATCACAGGGAACTATGATAAAATATAAAGCTTTTTACAAATTTCTGAGAGGGATAAAATGATTATTAAGAGTAAGTCTCTTCCTTCAAAGAACTTACAGATTTAACTTGTTGTTCAAACAGGAGATAGACAAAGTGATAATATTCTAGAAGTGATCTTTTAATTATCTGGAAGCACTTGGAATACATATGTACATATATGCAGAGTATATCATGAGAAACGCTGGGCTGGAAGAAGCACAAGCTGGAATCAAGATTGCCGGGAGAAATATCAGCAATCTCAGATACGCAGATGACACCACCCTTAAGGCAGAAAGTGAAGAGGAACTAAAAAGCCTCTTGAAGAAAGTGAAAGAGGAGAGTGAAAAAGTTGGCTTAAAGCTCAACATTCAGGAAACGAAGATCACGGCATCTGATCCCATCACTTCATGGGAAATAGATGGGGAAAGAGTGGAAACAGTGTCAGACTTTATTTTCTGGGGCTCCAAAATCACTGCAGATGGTGACTGCAGCCATGAGATTAAAAGATGCTTACTCCTTGGAAGGAAAAGTTATGACCAACCTAGATAGCATATTCAAAAGCAGAGACATTACTTTGCCAACAAAGGTCCGTCTAGTCAAGACTATGGTTTTTCCAGTAGTCATGTATGGATGTGAGAGTTGGACTGTGAAGAAAGCTGAGTGCCAAAGAATTGATGCTTTTGAACTGTGCTGTTGGAGAAGACTCTTGAGAGTCCCTTGGACTGCAAGGAGATCCAACCCCTCCATTCTAAAGGAGATCAGTCCCGGGTGTTCACTGGAAGGACTGATGCTAAAGCTGAAACTCCAGTACTTTGGCCACCTCATGCGAAGAGTTGACTCATTGGAAAAGACCCTGATCCTGGGAGGGATTGTGGGCAGGAGAAGGGGACGACAGAGGATGAGATGGCTGGATGGCATCACTGACTCGATGGACATGAGTTTGAGTAAACTCCAGGAGTTGGTGATGGACAGGGAGGCCTGGCGTGCTGCGATTCATGGGGTCGCAAAGAGCTGGACTCAACTGAGTGACTGAACTGAACTGAACTGAAGTACATTAAAAAAAAATTTTTTTTTT
This sequence comes from Ovis aries, assembly GCF_016772045.2. Lineage (NCBI taxonomy): Eukaryota > Metazoa > Chordata > Mammalia > Artiodactyla > Bovidae > Ovis > Ovis aries. The sequence continues at coordinate 46,201,917 of NC_056054.1, read as the reverse complement.
TTTGCTGCTGTTTTGAACGCAAATATCAGTCTTACTTAAAGATAAGGGCAACTAGTTTCCCTTAACTTCCCACTTTTTATAACTAGCATTTAAACAATTTGGAATAAAAGTTCTTAAATTTGTATCCACAGATAGGCTACAAAGAGTAGGCCCTTTGATCTTAAAATTAAAATGATATATGTTGAGTATAGTCTTAAGCACGTTTTTTGGAGAAAAAGGTCCATAGCTTTCAATGGGTTTTCAAAAGAGTCCCTAAAAAAAAATCAGGGGGCATGGTGGTTAAGAGTTGGGTAGAGTTAAGGCCTTTGAAAATGACCTGGACTATAGACATTTTCACTGCAAGAAAAAATTTTAAATTATAGTAGAACACTATCTCCCTAAATACTATCTTCTCTAGAGCAGAGTATGCCTCAAATAGGTTCATCCCAGCAGCTTAAATGGGATTGCCAGGTGGCGCAGCAGTAAGAATCCACCTGCCTATGCAGGAGATACAAAAGATGTGGGTTTGATCTCTGGATAAGGAAGATTCTCTGGAGGAAAAAATGGCAACCCACTCCAGTATTATTGCCTGGAGAATCCATGGACAGAGGAACCTGGCGGGCTACAGTCCATGGGATTGTAAAGAGTTGGACATAATTTAGTGACTGAGCATGCATGCAGCAGCTTAAATAAAATTGTTACTAAACAATCAGTCTTTAAGCAGTTCTAGAGCTTAGACCCCCAGGTGTTTCTGCTCCTCCTTTATCAAGTGTGGAGCAGCATGGAGGTGTTCATATTTTGAAAAGATAGTCAATAATCCAAGCAGCAATGTTAATATAATTCAGGACCCATTTTATTGTCTTTAAAATAACAGCTGAAATAGCGTGAATGAGAGAGGTCACCTACCTCCATACACATCATCCATACAAATAATTTGGTCTCCTGCTTTTAAGAGATGGGTAATGGTCACAGTGGCTGCTAAACCTGAAGCAAAAGCCAAACCTAAAACAAAAACCAAGCTAGAGTAAGCCAAAATGCCAGACCCAAAGGTTAAAAAACACCTACAGTATTTATTTGCATTACTTTAAATCCCTCGCTCTGCTGACTAAAGGACAACCATCACTACTGAGTCATCAGAAATCCCCTGATTGTAATGGTATTACCATTACAAAATCCTTTCTATTTCAAAAACAAAAAATACTTAATTCTGCTTTGGTTATAGCAACATCTCTCTGAAAAGCTTCAAAGAAATAATTGTTTACAAAATTCTGAGTCAAAAGATCAATTGCCAATTATATTATATTTTAAAAATATTCAACTCTAAAGAAATTTCAAATTTCTTTATGATTCATCCATTAACTATATGATATTCAATTGAGCAAACATTTTAACAAAATTCAAAATCATACCTGAGATGTGTCTAATAAATTTAAATTTTATTAAAAAAATGTTTTAATGCAGATTCTCTTCTAAACATACGTGATCTGGAATCACATATTGAACAAAAATAGTGAAATTGAACTATAAAAAAAAAAGTGGCATTGTACATTAGACCCTGTAAAGGAAAACATCCTACAAAATATCAATATATCACCTTTATGATAAAAAATCACCTGTGACTGATAGATGGGATATCCAATTAACTTGAAAAATGTAATTATTTCAAAATTTTCTCAGAAATGTTGAGGTTGGCATTGCAATTTTCTACTAGGCAGATTCAAAGTCCAACCACAAATTCATATAGAAAGCGAACCTTGAAATCCAATTCAAAACAACCATATTTTCTGCAGCCCACCTGTAAAGTGTCTAGCATATGAACCCTCAGCTTTTATACCCTCTGTGGGAAATGTTCCCCATACAGTATTAAATTTCAGAAATTTGGTGTTTAAAACATTCTCTCATCTAAAAAAAAGAAACCCCAACAACTCATGTTAATGTTTCTACACTCTTGCTGTGAGAAAACTCCTAAGACTCTTATTTTCTAACTCATTATTCTGCCCTCATTTAGTATCATTTGTATAAAAAATACAAAGATGATATAATAGCCATTCATTCCATTCACTGAAAGAATACTAGATCTGAGGAGTTAATTCGTAATCTCTGAAAGCACAGTATCAAGGACACCTGGCTATTGCAAATGTCCCTTGGTCCTATTCTCGGGCCCCAATAGCAGCTGACATGAGATTCCCTAGAATTTACTCATCAATTTCTCATAATTTTAAAAGCCATTCATACTTTTTTTCCTATGGAATGACTATTCAAATCCTGTGTTAATATCTATATTTGTTGCCTTCTCATTAACTTGTAAGAGATTTTTATATTGAAAAAGTAGCCCTCTGCTTAAAAAAAAAAAAAAAACCAACACAATGGCAGGTGAATGGACCAGAGCATTAAAAAGTTTATGTTCTCATGCATGGTGTTATAAAACTTGGTTAATCTGTATCTATTTATATTGCCAGCTCCAGGCGAAGAGTGAATTTACATGAATACTAAGTGACACATTCTGCCATTTTGCCTCTATTCAGATTTACTTTCACTTTATACCTACACATATACATATGAAGTCCACTGTGCAACCTTGGGCAAATAATTCAATGTCTTAGAAAAATAAGTTTTGAACTAGCTGATTTCCTTATTTCTTTCCAATTCTACATTCCGTGCCTCTATGATTTTCTCTATAAAAGTAAGAATGAATTCTAGATTTTACAAACTCTGAAACAAAAATCACTTACTGTACTTAGCCCCATCCAGTGCCGCCACTGCTTTTTCCAAGCAATTCCGGGTGGGATTTCCAGAACGGCTATACTCAAAACCCTGAAGGAAAGAGGTCAGAGTTCACCCTAAGAGATTTAAATTTATTATCAGAGTCTTAACACGGACATCTCCACAACTACAGGGGTATCCCACCATAACAAGTTTCTGTTGTTTATCTATGACGTGTCTTGCCGTTAGTCACAAGAATGAGTATTATGTCAGCCAAACTGGATTAGAATTCTGGGTCTGCCACTTAGGAGCTATAGGCCAATAGATAAGTTACTTAATATTTTTAAGAATCAATCTTTAGACCTGTAAAATGGGAAAAAAATACAGGTATCTAGTTCATAAAATTGACATGAAGATAAAATGAGATAATGTATAATTTCTTTGCATGATGCCTGGCATGTGCTAACCACTGGGATAAATGTTTTTATTATTAGCGTTATTATTATGTTAGACTCATCTCTACCCATTAATCTAGGGGTGTTAGGAAACAGGAGTCACCTGAATCAACAAAGTAAACCTATTTCTAACCTGCATGTCATTTCCTAAAAAATAAGTGATGCAAGTTCTGTTTAGCATCCAGCAGGAAGATATGCTTACAAATGCCTGAAGCTCAGGTCTTAGTTCTACAAAAGTGACTCAGAAAAGGGAGTCATTCTCAGCAAAACAGCTCTACACAATCCTTTTTAAAAATTTGCATTATATTCCTTTTACACATATGGTACTATACTAGCTGAAGTCACCCAGTCATTTTATTTGATATATTTTTATTGAGGTATAGTTGATGTACAATATTACCTTGTTTCAGGTGTACAACATAGTGACTCACAATTTTTAAAGGTTATATTCCATTTATAGTCATTATAAAATATTGACTATATTCCCCATGTTGGTACTATGTATTCTTATAGCTTATTTATTTCATATTGTAATATTTAACCTCTTAATCTCCTGCCCTAACGTCCCCCTCCCCTTTCCTTCTCCCCACTGGTAACCACGAGGTTCTCTATATCTGTGAGTATGGTTTTTTTGTTGCTATAGTGACTAGTTACTTTTATTTTTTAGCTTTCACATGTAAGTGATATCATATAGTATTTGTCAGTCTCTGTCTACATCCAGTCATTTTGCTTAATCCTCACAACCTGCTCTGAAGAAACTAAAGCCAAATGTTCCCAGGTATGTCAGAGCCAGAATTTAAAACCAGGATTTAAACACTGACTAAAAATCCTATACATACTTTTCTCCTCCTGCTTCATACAGCACATGACAAAATACAACCACTTTTTACACCTGGTTCTGATTCAGGAGCTCCCAGGACTAGTTACACACACATGTGCACGCATGCGTGCTAAGTCACTTCAGTCATGCCCGACCCTTCGTGATCCTATGGACTGTAGCCCGCCAGGCTCCTCTGTCCACAGGGATTTTCCACGCAAAAATACAGAAGTGGTTTGCCATACTCTCCTCCTGAGGATCTTCCCAACAAAAACACATATATTACATAAATGTATATGCTTTATACATATAAATATATATATATAATCTGTAGTTTATTTAAGTTTTGTTGCCATGTTTTTGAGAAACGGAGTAGACATATTTTATAGGGCTCCAGGATATCCTCATCACTCTCCACCATCGCCTCCTTGATAGGACCTGCAGCTGTACTCCAGATGCAAAAAAACTGTTTGGAATCATGTGGCTCCTGCCATGGAAAGGTAGCCCACATCTTCCTAAATATTCATGGCAGAGATTTAACTTTGTGGAGAGAAAAGAAGCAAAAATTCCCACACTATCACTCATTTGATGGTTTTCCAAACGGAACTGAAGAATTAGATGCTTCTCATTTCAGTTCCTTGAGTTCTCTTTAGTGCCCTTAACTGATATATTAAAGACAGTAAGAGGAGTTAGGGGGACTTCCCTGGTGTTTCAGTGGTTAGGACTCCCTGCCTCCACTGCAGGGGGTACAGGTTTGGTCCCTGGTTGGGGAACTATTAATAAGATCCCACAAGCAGCACAGAATGGTGGGGAAAAAAAAAAAAGAGGAGTTTGTGGATTTTATCACCTGGTTGACTCTCTGAAAACATTTAATTATTAATATCATAGCTAAATTATTAACTTTTGCATTAAATATTAAAGCTTGGGCAGCTACACGTTCATGAAGGCTTACACTGGGAAGGAACTTGAAAGACAGATGGTGTACACATGTTGATTACAAGTTACAATAGCTCCAAGTATCCTAAACCAGTTGTAGAAATGTCCTTAGAACTCCACCTCACAAAACAAAGGGCCATGTCTAAAAGAATGTCCTCAACTTATATAACACACTAAAGAGGTGTTTGAAATATTGATACAACCAAGGTTTTAGATCTACAAAGTTTATTTAGTTACATTTGACACTGAACAACTCTTGAGTTAGGGTGCCAACCCTCTGCTCAGTGGAAAATCCATGTACAACTTACAGTCTGCCCTCCATATCTGAGGTTCCTACATATCTGTGCTCTGCATCCCCAGATTCAACCAACCACAGGTTGTGCAGCACTGTAGTAGTTACAATTGAAAAAAAGAAAACCCAACATATATGTGGACCCACACAGTTCAAACCCCTATTGTTCAAGGACCAACGGTAATTTCTTTTGGACCTCAGCAACTTTTAAATACTACAAGATTCATCAAGTACTCTACCGAAAAAGGAAAAGCTATATGATTAACACAGAGAGCTGTCTCATCTATGACTCCAAGTAGGTTCCTTTTCTATCAAAAAATATACCTGTCCTGCACTCTAATCTGGTTGTTAAGGATCAAATGGAAAAAATGTACATGTGAACACTGTGAAACTACTAAGCAATTATAATGTATCATACCATATAGCTTAACTTACATATGAACAACTTACACGGCAGGTACTATTATTAAAACATTTATTTACACAGGATAAGTTAAATTACTTCCTCAAGATTGCCCAGCTCAGAAGAGGTGCTGTTAGAATTCAAACCCAGGGCATCTGACTACATGATTTATGCTCTTAACCACTAAGACACACTGATGCAATGGGTTAGATTGTTGCTAACATAACTGTTAGTACAGCACAGTGTGGATTAAAACCCAAGAGTGGGTGGTGCTCTAGAGCAAGAATGAATCCCAGCTCCATTACAATGGCCTTTGCAATAGATGCTTAACATCCCTAAACCTCAGGTTTTTCATGAGAGAAATGAGAACTCAGTTCAGGATAGAATTGCTGTAAGGATTATCTGAGGTAATATATGTAATACATATGATATAATGTAGGTATGTACTGATATCTGGCATACAAGCAGTAGTCAATATCTATTAATAACGATTGGAATAATATTGGGAATTAAAAGCTATTGGGAAGGATCTTGATTCCAAGTGAATTATGACTTAGTTTTTTACATTGACTTCTTACTATATCTTTATAATTTTTGTTGCTTACGGTAACTCAAGGAAGTTATGATAATTTTGACCTGCAAATCTGCCCTAATCACATGAATATCAGTCCAAATCTATTCAGCAAGTTAGACAAACTGTTCCTTCTAGTCCTGCTTATCAAAAGAAATATGATCCCTGAACCATCCAACACAAAGCTTTACTACAAGGAGGTTTACAGGCATCATCCTTACAGTAAATATTCTTCGTGATAATACACAAATTACACCTTACAAATTACTTGCGTGCTTGTTAATTTATAAGCCATCTCTCTTTGGGGCGCCCAGTGTTGGGGCGCCCAACACTGGACCGCCCCAGACAGACCCAGCTCACCGAGTGCTGGCCAGGAGCCCCTTGCTTGAACGTGGTGGACAGCGAGATGGGGGGCACTACAGCCTGGGAGGTCCATTGCTCCGGTTCTTGGCCCACGTGGATGGCCTGCGTGGCGAAATGCTGGAACCTAGGCAAGAATCCGTGTGGGGAGGCTTCTTTTTCCTGCATGCTGAGCTGCGAAGAAAGGAAAGAGTAAAAGAGCGAGGAAGATAAAACTATGAAACTGATGCGTCAGGACTTGAAAAAGACAGAAGAATCAGGTGAATGGGCGGTAAAGGTACGCAGGGGGAACCAGCAGCCAGCGCACAAGAGCCGAACCCTACCCCTCAGTAGCTGGGACTTTATTAACCGGCCGGTAGCGTTGCTTCACCCTGGGGCGGAGCCAGCACGACCCAATGAGCGCAGGCTCCAAAGCGGCCCCCCGCTTGTCATTGGCTGGCAGCAGAGGCGTAGCCTGGAGCGTCACCGCCAAACCTCTTCCCGGTACAGGCTGTGCAGTGAGGCTGGAGTCTCTGTTATCCCCTTGGTGTTGGTTCCTGCGGGTGAAATTCCTGAGTCCTGACCCTGGGAAAACTTCCTTGCTGGCTCCTGTGAGCCACCCGGGCGTCTCTGTGACCTCAGACCGGAGGTTCACGGGAGACCAGGAGAAAACCTGGTTTGACATTGAAACCCAGTAACCTGAAAAGAGGCCACACAGATAGCCTCCTCTTAATAGCAGCCCTTGCCTGGACCCTTCCCCACCTCCACCTACCACCCTTTGTCCTGAGGGCGGTTCCGAAGGACGCAAGCGACAAAGTGGAGATGGGTGACGAAAACGCCGGCCCAAGCTGCCAAATGCGCCCCTTGGGTTCTCGTTAACAGCGGGCAGCCTGCCTTTGAAAGTACGCCGAATTCTGTAATGACCCAGTACTTAACGTTGATTGAAATCGGAGTGAGAGTCGTATTTTTAAGTAATAGTAAAGCTACTGTAGAGAGGATCTCTAAGGAAAACTCTGGCACCTTTCTAAGAGCTATTCAAACATCATTATCTTTTGAAGTACCCAGAGAAACCTCTCTCTGATGAAATACAAAACGAAGTGTGGCTTTGAAAAACTTATTCGAGCCTTAAATCCTTAGACAGAATGCCTTCATTGTTACACAATTGACAGCAACATCCTGGTAGGAATGGAAGTTGTCCTGGGTCGCAATTTATTCACCTGTATCCACAACCCTACTCTCACAAGGATCACTCCTCTAAAAAACAACAACAAAAGTCTCCTTGTTCCCTAAACAATACAGACTTGACCTATTTAGTGTGGCTACTATTTTCTAGGACTAGGGAATTTAGGAATACTTCTCTTCCCGCAAAGTATTAGCTAAATATCTGAAACTGTATTAAAATAATTAAGGAAGAAAAGAATACAGAATAAATGGCTCTTAAAATTTTACTGAAAGGACTGAGGCAATTTGCTTTTCAAATTAACTACGAGGATACAGCCGTTAAGCACTGCGGAGCAGTGCCTAAGGACCTGCAAATTTTTAAGAAACCAGGCAAAATTTTTAGCCCTGGGGAAAAAATGAATGGACTCCAAAGCACTAATAAATATTAATGTATATTTAATTAACATTTTTCTGTTAAAAATATATCAACTGCAACTCATTTCAAGAGTTATATATAGCTGTACATGCGTATGTTTTTATGCAATAGGAATCTTAGGGACCAGGACGGTCCTAATTGGCTTATCTCCTAAATGAGCTTACCTCCTAATGTCTGTGAACAAACACTGAGTTTCAAATATATGGATATTGTATTTAGTATTACCATAACAAAAGATTCTTTTTTAAATGACACTAATATAAATGCTCTAAATCAAGCCTTTTTCACTCTCATACATTGAGAAAACTTTAATAGACAGCAGCTCGATATTATGTATCAAGGATTCCCATGACTTAGTAACTTTACTTGTAGGAATTTATCCTTCAAACATATTCCCATATGTGTGTAAGGATGAATAAGGATGTTATTCATACCTATTTTTGCTATTTTAAAAGCAAAAGAATAGAAAACAGCTTATGTATCCATCTATGGGAGACTGGTGTGTTAATGACACAATTCTGTGAGGGGTACAGTATAGTAGAGAAGCATGGAGATTGATCTCAGTTGGTGTGTCATGATCTCTAACTTCTGAGACAGCAAAACAAGGTGCAAAGCAATGTGTATATTATGCTCCCACTTTTTCAAGACAGTTTATACCATGGTGCATTATTTTTAGAGCAACATACATAATTCAATGGACTTCCCAGGTGGCTCAGTGGTAAAGAATCCACCTGCAGTGCAGGAGCCACAGGAGACGAGGGTTCTATCCTTGGATCAGGAGGATCCCCTGGAGGAGGGCATGGCAACCCACTCCAGTATTCTTGCCTGGAGAATCTATGGACAAAAGAGCCTGGTGGCTGCAATCCATGGGATCACAAAGAGTCGGACGGGACTGAAGCAACTTAGCGTGTAATTTAATACGTGTAAAAATCGTTCTGGTAGTTTAAATCATGATCTGCAGTAAAACGATAACTTCTTAAAGATAATGTTTTATTTGCTTTTGTGTTTAAGTTTTATACCATGAGCATATGCTACCTTTTAATAATAAAATTAATACAAGCCATCCTAATTTGAAAATGGCAGTTAAGTTATTTAGAAAAAACTTCTTAAGTGAAAAGAAGACAACTACTTTAAATATAGTAAATGCTATATAGTTTGGAGTGTGTGATAATTTTTCATGTAAATGAGCTCATGAACAGCAAAACAGCATTATAACACTGAAAAAAAGATTAATTCCTCTTGGAGTGGGATTCTGCATGAATGTGTGTTTTTGGAAGAAATGGGAGATTCCTCATTTTTTACATTTCTTTCATTACACAAAGCTCACTAATATTTGTATAATAAATACTTTTTACACACTGTGAAAATAGCATTGTCATTAAAGTCAGGCTATGGATAAAGATATTGTGACGGAACAGCAAAAACAGTAAAGACCTGGGAGGGATTTTCTGACTATGAAGCATAATATGGGCAGTGCTTAGATCTGTTTTGTTTTACCTCAAAGGAAACAAAATTGCTCTTCCTTGGCTTTTGACAACGAAGTTTATGAGAAGGCAATCTGGGGCTCAGGGAGAGAAGAAGGACATTATAACACAAGTTCTTAATTTGGGTTTAGTAGATCACCACAGGGAGCCAAAGCCCTGAGGATATCACTTTTGACACCTACTTTTGTTTGCTAGTAAAAAATACATTTTTCAAAATAGTTAACAGAAAATTCCTTCATCTGGTTTTGATATGAAATAATTGAAAGTGATAAGTCTTGAGAGAAAGTCTAAATACTCGATAAAATTATTAAATTTGTTATCAAGAGAAACACTGGAGCTCAAGTTTCTAATACAAGTTCTTTGTTTTAATGATGAGATGAAAAAAGTTGTGGCTTGCTCTTGCTGACATGTACAGTGAGTATCTAATCTGATAATAAACAGAGTCTCAGATATTTGGGATAATAAAGTAGCTTATAAATCATTAAGATGCATTCCAAATAATATAAAAGGAACAGAATATGACTGAAAAATGTAATGAAGTACCATCTGGGGCATTTTCGGAGAAGGCAATGGCACCCCACTCCAGTATTCTTGCCTGGAAAATCCCATGGACGGAGGAGCCTGGTAGACTGCAGTCCATGGAGTCGCAAAGAGTCAGACACAACTGAGCGACTTCTTTTTCACTTTTCACTTTCATGCATTGGAGAAGGAAATGGCAACCCACTCCAGTGTTCTTGCCTAGAGAATCTCAGGGACGGGGGAGCCTGGTGGGCTGCCATCTATGGGGTCGCACAGAGTCAGACACGACTGAAGCGACTTAGCACCTGGGGCATTTTAACAGTGAAGCTCCTGAGTTTGGGAGTCAGAATGCTTGAGTCTGAAGCTTAGTTCTAGCACCTGCTCTCTATGTTACCTTGAGGAGTCAGTTTACTGAACCTCTAAATCTCAGGCTCCTCCTTTGTAAAAATGAGAAAAATAATAATACTTCACAGTTTTCAAAAGTTAAGTCCTTAGAAGCTCATGGCAGACCAGGATAGGATGTGTGGCAAGTAGACCAAGTCGGTAGCACGTAGGTCAGAAAGCTATGTTTTGATGTTTTGATATTTCAGCTTCTTTGCAGAGGTATACTATACATAGGCCATGTATCCCAGTGGAGAAAGTCGATGATGTCGTTTTGCACAGCTCACAGAGATAAGAGTGATCGGTGACTTGAACTGTTCAAATGGGCCAAAGTCTTGTTCAACTGATAATACAGCAGTTGAAGAGCTCTTGACTTTCTTGCTAGCAATTTTATGTCATAGGGAAATCATTTTAGGGGGAATTCTTCAAGTTTCAGGATTGTCTTGGCTCATTGGCAGCGGATGACACACCCCTACGTAGTTCCACAGATTTCCAAACATAGAAAGACTAACCTCACTTGAGAACTATGACTAGAGGAACCAAGGGACTGCTCTGAATTTAATCATACCAAAAGGAGAATGGATTGGTAACGAAGACATACAGAGAACTCTGGGAGAAAATGACTTGTTATCCTGAAGATTCTGTTATCTAAGGAATGGAAAGCAAGATATTTAAGATACACTTCCTAGACCAAACCTCCCCAAACTATGTCCCTAGAAATGTCTATATAAAACAAATGGCTTGTGGCCAAAAACTGTTTTGGAAACACTACAGACTTAATCAGACATCTTTAGAGTTATAATACATATTACTAGCATAATAAAGGGTCAGAGAAATCTTAGAATAGGAAACCAAGTGTTAAACATTTCTAAAGAGATGACTCTTCTCTATACATCTATTAATATGCTCTCTTCCTTTGGCATATCTTCCATTTCTACTGTAATAGTTTTCCCAACAGTAATTTTAAAAGTTAGAAACATAAAATTTTAAATTTTAAAATAAATTGGAAGAGCTTCTCTGAATAGGCTTTAAACTACAGACATACCTCAGAGATACTGTGGGTGCAGTTCTAGACCACCAGGATAAAGGGAATACCACAGTAAAGTAAGTCACACAAAATTTTTGGCTTCCTAGTGAATATAAAACTTTTATTTACACTCTACTATGATCTGCTACATGTGGAAGAGCATTATATCTAAAAAATAATGTACAAATTTGATTTTAAATACCTTATTGCTAAAATTCAGTCTTAAATTGAAGAAAGTGGGGAAAACCACTAGACCATTCAGATATGACCTAAATCAAATCCCTTATGATTATACAGTGGAAGTGAGAAATAGATTTAAGGGCCTATATCTGATAGACAGAGTGGCTGATGAGCTATGGACAGAGGTTCGTGACATTGTACAGGAGACAGGGATCAAGACCATCCCCGTGGAAAAGAAATGCAAAAAAGCAAAATGGCTGTCTGGGGAGGCCTTACAAATAGCTGTGAAAAGAAGAGAAGTGAAAAGCAAAGGAGAAAAGGAAAGATATTCCCATCTTAATGCAGAGTTCCAAAGAATAGCAAGGAGAGATAAGAAAGCCTTCCTCAGTGATCAATGCAAAGAAATAGAAGAAAAGAATAGAATGGGAAAGACTAGAGATCTCTTCAAGAAAATTAGAGATACCAAGGGAACATTTCATGCAAAGATGGGCTCGATAAAGGACAAATGATATGGACCCAACAGAAGCAGAAGATATTAAGAAGAGGTGGCAAGAATACACAGAAGAACTGTACAAAAAGAACTTCACGACCCAGATAATCATGATGGTGTGATCACTCACCTAGAACCAGGCATCCTGGAATGTGAAGTCAAGTGGGCCTTAGGAAGCATCACTACGAACAAAGCTAGTGGAGGTGATGGAATTCCAGATGAGCTATTTCAAATCCTGAAAGATGATGCTGTGAAAGTGCTCCACTCAATATGCCAGCAAATTTGGAAAACCCAGCAGTGGCAACAGGACTAGAAAAGGTCAGTTTTCATTCCAATTCCAAAGAAAGGCAATGCCGAAGAATGCTCCAACTACAGCACAAGTGCACTCATCTCACATGCTAGTAAAGTAATGCTCAAAATTCTCCAAGCCAGGCTTCAGCAATACGTGAACCATGAACTCCCTGACGTTCAAGCTGATTTTAGAAAAGGCAGAGGAACCAGAGATCAAATTGCCAACATCCACTGGATCATCAAAAATCTAAGGGAGTTCCAGAAAAACATCTATTTCTGCTTTATTGACTATGCCAAAGCCTTTGACTATGTGGATCACAATAAACTGTGGAAAATCCTGAAAGAGATGGGAATACCAGACCACCTGACCTGCCTCTTGAGAAACCTATATGCAGGTCAGGAAGCAACAGTTAGAACTGGACATTGAACAAGAGACTGGTTCCAAATAGGAAAAGGAGCATGTCAAGGCTGTATACTGTCACCCTGCTTATTTAACTTCTATGCAGAGTCCATCATGAGAAAGGCTGGGCTGGAAGAAGGACAAGCTGGAATCAAGATTGCCGAGAGAAATATCAATAACTTCAGATATGCAAATGACACCACCCTTATGGCAGAAAGTGAAGAGGAACTAAAAGCCTCTTGATGAAAGTGAAAGAGGAGAGCGAAAAAGTTGGCTTAAAGCTCAACATTCAGAAAATGAAGATCATGGCATCTGGTCCCATCACTTCATGGGAAATAGATGGGGAAACAGTGTCTTTACACTTTAAAGTCTGTGGAAACAGACTTTATTTTTGGGGGCTCCAAAATCACTGCAGATGGGGTGATTGCAGCCATGAAATAAAAAGATGCTTACTCTTTGGAAGGAAAGTTATGACCAACCTAGACAGCATATTAAAAAGCATAGATATTACTTTGCCAACAGAGGTCCATCTAGTCAAGGCTATGGTTTTTCCAGTGGTCATGTATAGATGTGAGAGTTGGACTGTGAGAAAGCTGAGTGCCGAAGAATTGGTGTTGGAGAAGACTCTTGGGAGTCCTTTGGACTGCAAGGAGATCCAACCAGTCCATCCTAAGGGAGATCAGTCCTGGGATTTCTTTGGAGGGAATGATGCTGAAGCTGAAACTCCAATACTTGGCCACCTCATGCAAAGAGTTGACTCATTGGAAAAGACCCTGATGCTGGGAGGGATTGGGGGCAGGAGTAGAAGGGGACGACAGAGGATGAGATGGCTGGATGGCATCACCTACTCAATGGACATAAGTTTCCGTGAACTCCAGGAGTTGGCGATGGGCAAGGAGGCCTGGCGTGCTGTGATTCATGGGGTTGCAAAGAGCTGGACACTACTGAGCGACTGAACTCAACTGAACTGATTGCTAAAATATGCTGATCATCATCCAGGCCTTCAATGAGATACAATCTTTTATGCTGGTAGAGGATTTTGTCTTGAGGTTGATGGCTGCCAATTAGTCATAGTGTGGGTTACTGAAGTTAGGATGGCTGTGGCAATTTCTTAAAATAAGACAGCAATGAAGTTTGCAGTATCAATTAACCCTTCCTTTTGTGAATGATTTATCTGAAGGATACACTGATATTTGATAGCATCTTACCCACAGCAAAAATTCTTTCAAAACTGGAGCCAATCTTCTCAAACCCTGAGCAATCTCAAAGTCAGCCATGAGAGTTGGAATCAACTTCTTTTACAGTCCTGTTAATGTTTGCATTTGACCCCTTCTCAGGGATCATTAATGTCGCTAATGACATCCATTCTGGAACTGTCCAGTGGCCAAGACCCATGCTTAGACACAGGTTTGATCCTTGGTCTGGGAACTAAGATCCCACATGCTATGCAATGTGGCCAAAAATAAAAAAATAAAATAATCTTTTTCAAAAAATTACATCCATTCTATACATAAGAGTTTGCATCTGCTAGTCCTAAACTCCCAGTCCATCTCTCCCTCAACTCCAACCCGTAGGAAACAACAAGTCTGTCTTCTATGGTTCTGCTTCTTAAATAATAAGATTTTAAATACAAAATTACTCCTTGATCTGTGGGCTTCAGAAAGGATGCTGTGCTAGCAGGCACAAAACAACACAAATCTTGCTGTATATCTCCATCAGGGTTCTTAGATTACCAGGTGGATTGTCTATGAACAGCATTATTTTGGAATAATTTTTTTTTTCCCCTAAGCAGTAAGTCTCAAAAAGTGGGCTTAAAATATTCGGTAAACTATGTCATAAATAGATATGCTAAGCATCTAGGCTTTGTTGTTCCATTTATAGAACACTGGGAGCAGCTTTAGCATAATTCTTATGGGCCTAGGATTTTTGGTAAATGAACATCGACTTCAACTTCAAGTCACCAGCTACATTAGACCCTAACAAGAGTCAGCCTGACCTTTGAAGCTTTTCAGGCAGGCTTTGATTTCTCCTCTTTACCTATGTAAAAACCCAGATGCCAACATCTTTCAATATAGGCTGTTTCAGTCTACATTGAAATATAAGGCTGTTTCATCTTACGTTGAAAATCTGCTATTTAGTGTTGCCACTTTTATATTTATTTTAGCTAGAGCTTCCAGATAACTTGTTGCAGCTTCCACATCAGCACTTGTTGCTTCCCTTGCACTGTTATGTTACGAGATGGCTTTTTTCCTTAAACCTCATGAATTAACCTCTGCAAGCTTCAAACTTTTCCTCTGCAGCTTCCTCAGCTCTTTCAACCTTCACAGAACTGAAGAGAGTTAAGACCTTGAAGAGAGTTAGGGTCTTTCCCTGGTGGCTCAGACATAAAGAATCTGCCTGCAATGCAGGTAACCAGGGTTTGATCCCTGGGTGGGGGAGATGTCCTGGAGAAGGGACTGGCTAACCATTCCAGTATTCTTGCCTGGAGAATTCCATGGAGAGAGGAGCCTGGTGGGCTACAGTCTCTCTTCTGCATGCCCACTGCAGTATCCTCGATCAGGTGCTACTGCATGCTCCTGCCTGTTTCCTTTTCAGTTCACCTTGTACTTTACAGGCAGAATATTCTTCTAAAATGCAATTTTGATCATGTCAGCACTTTCAAGTCCCTTCTGTCAAGAAAGGACTTCTATCTGCACTTTGTCCCTAGAGCTGTACATACATGTGTAACAAGGAACAACACTGAGCTATACTCATTCTTCACTGATATGTTCATTCAACAAACAACCATTCAGTGACAATTATGTGCAAGCATAATGCTTTGTCTTTGCTTAAGTCTCTTATCATGTGTTACCTAGGCTATCTAGTCT
This sequence comes from Ovis aries, assembly GCF_016772045.2. Lineage (NCBI taxonomy): Eukaryota > Metazoa > Chordata > Mammalia > Artiodactyla > Bovidae > Ovis > Ovis aries. The sequence continues at coordinate 46,186,186 of NC_056054.1, read as the reverse complement.
ATACATTCTATCCTCCATTCTAGCAGGAATAACTTTGAAAATGAAGATGCAAAACTGATTATGATATGTCCTGACCAGAAAATGTTTAAATTCCTTCACCTAGCAACTATAACCCTTGTGTCTTGCCAGTCCTTACCCCTCCCCAGCCACACCAAGCCACGTCCAGTTCCTTGAATGTCCCAATACACTTTCATGATTATGGGTTTTTATACATTGTTTCTCTAGTTTCTCAGTTGGTAAAGAATCTGCCTGCAATGAAGGAGACCCGAGTTCCATCCCTGGGTCAGGAAGATTCCTGGAGAAGGGAATGACTACCTGCTCCAGTATTCTTGCCTGGAGAATTCCATGGACAGAGGAGTCTGGTGAGCTACAGCCCATGGGGTCGCAAAGAGTCAGACATGACTAAGCCACTAACCCACCCACATGCCTATTGTTACCCTGGAATTATATTCCCCCTTCTTCACCAGATGAGCTAGCTGCTTTAGGTTCTATAAGTCTCAGCTCAAGCTTTCCCTCTTCCGGCAAGATTTATCTGAGGTTACTGTCCCCAGAGTTGGTTTCCATTTCACAGATGTGAGTTCTATGACAATTCTTATTGTTTTTATTTGAAATTGCTTGTTTAAATGTCTTTTGCTGGGTTACATGTTCCTGGAAGGAAGGCAGCAGTATCATCATGCCACCAGCTCCTAGCTTTGAATCTGGCATACAGAATATGTTCAATGAATATTTGTTAAATGACTGAATAAATGTTAGGCAATTGAGGAAATACCAAGATTCCATTCTCCCTTCAAGAAGTCTAAAAACTGTAAGTAGTGGAAGCATATCAGTACTGTCATACTATTTATTGTGTTGTTTATTTGTTTCAAGTGAAGAAAACTTCTTTATAAAATAACTTTGTTCCCAGATGAATTATTAACCAGGATACTATAAGAAATCTGTTGATATATCCATAAATCTCTTGAGGCCTACTACTTCAGTGATTTTTCTGAAGGAAAAGGTCCAGAGTCCAAGCTTTAGCTGATTGAAGTCAGAATTGACATCAGTCTTCCATCCTTCACCTGAGTGAGGGTCTTAGGTCCTGCAGAACTCAAAGACATGTATCAAATTGTTACATATATTTCAAACCTAGGATTACTTTATCACTGAACTATTGTTTCTTGACTTTTTTCTTTACTCCTTCATTCCCTTGCCTCCCTTAAGATCATTAATCACTGAGATCTGTTCATGGACAAACCTTGTGGCCAGGCTTAGATCACAAAATGGCCTGGACAAAAATGGCTTCTCTTAAGTCAAGAAAGAAATGCGTAGTTCTCTTTATTCCAGGGACCTCATACTATATCTGCTTATACCACCATTGACTGGTGGATTACCTCTAGTTCATGCAGAAAAAGAGAGAATTGCTTCCTTCATCGGTAGCACTGCCATAGCTCAGGCTGACTTTACAACCAGACTTAAGACTCAAAAGCTGACAAAGGAAACTACAACATATTCAAAGGAATATGGTATATCAGGTCCCCCTAGACACAGTCTTTGCAATTATAAGATTTGTGTACAGGGATTTTTTTAGGGAGTGTTCTTGGGGACAATATTTATGATGGGTGCAATAGAGAGAACTGGGCAGAAGGAAAATTTGACCCTTGTGCAGTTGCAACAGAGGCTTTAGGAGTAATCATGGGATGCTTAGGACCTGGAATGACCCTTCAGAGTTGTCCTACCTTGAGGCCAGGGGGATGAGCAGTGGGCTGTGGGCTATCCTGAGGAAAGAATTATATCCTTGGGTAGGGTAATTTGCTTTGGCTAAGACAGTCCCCAGAAAGAGAGATAATTGCAAGTCATCAGCCTCCAACATTCAAAGTGAAGCCATTCATCTCAGGTTGGGACTCAAACCCAGCCAAAACCCAGTTTGGGACTTGAACCATGAGGTGTGGACTTGAACTTCAACAAAACCCTGCTTGGGACTCTAACTCACATGACTGGGACTTGAACCCAGCCAAAACCCATGATGTTCCAACTGAGATTGCAGACCTAGTTTCAGGACCTAATGAAGCTCAGATTCTTGATGTCTCATTGCAGAAAACAATACAGTGAGAGACAAAGTGATAGGTAAGAAATGGATTTATTTAAAAAAAAAAAAAAAGAAGAAATGGATTTATTTAGAGAGAAACAAACTCCACAGATCTCAGAGGGTGAGTGTGGCCTTGGAAGAAACATACTCTACAGAGTGTGGGCCATGACAGAAGACAAGGGTGGCCTCAAAATGTAGTGTGGTTAGCTTTTATGGGATGGGTAATTTCATAGGCCAATGAGTGGGAGAATTGTCCCAACTATCTGGGAGAAGAGGAGATTTCTAGGAGTTCAGCCACTGCCCACTTTTTATCTTTAATGGTCAGCCTTGGAACAGTCTTGGCACCTCTGGTTCTGTCATCTAGCTTCCTGATGTGTTATAATGAGTGTATATGGAGGATCAAGGTTTAGTCAAAGTTGACTTGTCTGCCATCATGGACCCATCTAATTCTAATCAGTTTACTGTATCCTTAGGCTATGTCATCCTTTCAAACTTGTGCCCTGCTCCCTTCCTTCCTGTTTCAAAAGCAGCTGGGAGAGTGAGTGCTTGAGAACTGGGAATCCAGGTGGCTTACTGCAGCATCCAACCAGGGCCTGGGAGTAAAAGACAGCAAAATTAGTCTGGTCAAATAGAATAACCACTCAGTGAAAAAGAACTATTAGAGAAGCTGATGCCATAACTCAGGTGAGACTCAAACCAACTATTTTTCTACTGAAACTGCACGACTTGTCTCAGGTCCTAATGAAGCTCATGTTCTTTATGTCTCAGTGCAGAAGGAATTCAGCCGGAAGTAAAGTGATAGGTAAGAAGTAGATTTATTAATCATGATGATGTGATCACTCATCTAGAGCCAGACATCTTGGAATGTGAAGTCAAGTGGGCCTTAGAAAGCATCACTATGAACAAAGCTAATGGAGGTGATGGAATTCCAGTTGAGCTATTTCAAATCCTGAAAGATGCTGCTGTGAAAGTGCTGCACTCAATATGCCAGCAAATTTGGAAAATGCAGCAGTGGCCACAGGACTGGAAAAGGTCAGTTTTCATTCCAATCCCAAAGAAAGGCAATGCCAAAGAATGTTCAAACTACCGCACAATTGCACTCATCTCACATGCTAGTAAAGTAATACTCAAAATTCTCCAAGCCAGGCTTCAGCAGTACGTGAACTGTGAACCCCCTGATATTCAAGCTGGTTTTAGAAAAGGCAGAAGAACCAGAGATCAAATTGCCAACATCCGCTGGATCATGGAAAAAGCAAGAGAGTTCCAGAAAAACATCTACTTCTGCTTTATTGACTATGCCAAAGCCTTTGACTGTGTGGATTACAATAAACTGTGGAAAATTCTGAAAGAGATGGGAATACCAGACCACCTGACCTGCCTCTTGAGAAATCTGTATGCGGGTCAGGAAGCAACAGTTAGAACTGGACATGGAACAACAGACTGGTTACAAATAGGAAAAGGAGTACGTCAAGGCTGTATATTGTCACCCTGCTTATTTAACTTATATGCAGGGTACATCATGAGAAACGCTGGACTGGAAGAAACACAAGCTGGAATCAAGATTGCTGGGAGAAATATCAATAACCTCAGATATGCAGATGACACCATCCTTATGGCAGAAAGTGAAGAGGAACTAAAAAGCCTCTTGATAAAAGTGAAAGAGGAGAGTGAAAAAGTTGGCTTAAAGCTCAACATTCAGAAAACGAAGATCATGGCATCTGGTCCCATCACTTCATGGCAAATAGATGGGGAAACAGTGGAAACAGTGTCAGACTTCATTGTTTCGGGCTCCAAAATCACTGCAGATGGTGACTGCAGCCATGAAATTATAAGACACTTACTGCTTGGAAGAAAAGTTATGACCAACCTAGATAGCATATTCAAAAGCAGAGACATTACTTTGCCGACTAAGGTCCATCTAGTCAAGGCTATGGTTTTTCCTGTGGTCATGTATGGATGTGAGAGTTGGACTGTGAAGAAGGCTGAGTGCCGAAGAATTGATGCTTTGAACTGTGGTGTTGGAGAAGACTCTTGAGAGTCCCTTAGACTGCAAGGAGATCCAACCAGTCCATTCTGAAGGAGATCAGCCCTGGGTGTTCTTTGGAAGGAATGATGCTAGGGCTGAAGCTCCAGTACTTTGGCCACCTCATGCGAAGAGTTGACTGATTGGAAAAGACTCTGATGCTGGGAGGGATTGGGGGCAGGAGGAGAAGGGGACGACAGAGGATGAGATGGCAGGATGGCATCACGGGCTCGATGGACGTGACTCTGAATGAACTCCAGGAGATGGTGATGGACAGGGAGGCCTGGCGTGCTGCGATTCATGGGGTTGCAAAGAGTCGGACACAACTGAGTGACTGAACTGAACTGAGATTTATTAATATCTTTTGTAAAGAGGTTGCAGGGAAATGGGATTTGAGAGGATGGTCCTGTCCTGTCCCAGGTCTCAGGCAAGTTCCTGAGACAGGCTACCAAGGGAGGGTCTTTGGTTCATGCAGGAAAATATTCAAGAGCAAGCCATAGTAAAGCTAAAGCAGAGATACACATTCCATAGTCTGAATGTAGGCCTTCTCAGAAGGTGAGAGCATCTCTGGGGTGCAGAGGTGGTTAGTGTTTACGGGCTGGGTAATTTAATAGGCTACAGAATGAGGATTATTCCAACTATTTTGAGGAAGGGGTGGGGATTTCCAGGAATTGGGGCACTGCCCACTTTTTAGCCTTTTATGATCAACCTTGGAACTGTCATGGTGCCTGTGGGTGCATCATTTAGGATGCAATAAAGTCCAAGGTCTACCGGAAGTTGAATCTTCCACCAACTTGGGCCAAATTGTTTCTAATCAGTTTATGTTGTATCCTCAACAGCTGTGGTTCTTTTGACAATTATACCCTGCCCCCTTCCCTCCTGTCTCAAAGCTAGACATCAACTTAAACGACAGAGATATAACTACAAAGGTAAGAGATCTTAAAATAAGCATGAAAATACTAATAGTAACTATGGCAACAGATTTGATAAGACAGGAAAAGGATAATATACTAGAAAAATAAGCATTACAAAAATTGACTTAAGAAAGAAAGCAAATTAAATAGAGACTAGAAAAGTGACAAAAGTTCTACCATTGAAATGATCACACACCTAAAAGCTCAGATAGTTTCAATTTTACTTTAAACAATGCTTCTAAAACATTAATGTTCATAGGAAACTCCTGAAAATGAGCAGGACCCTGGTGGGGCTTCTAGGCACAGGAAACTTTCAAACAGTTGCTAATCAGGAAAGGGAAAAGACCCTGATACCAGGAAAGATTGAAGGCAGGAGGAGAAGGGGACGACAAAGGATGAGATGGTTGGATGGCATTGACAGCTCAATGGACAAGAGTTTCAGCAAATTCTAGGAGATAGTGAAGGACAGGGAAGCCTAGCCTCCTATAGTTCACGCAGTCACAAAGAGTCAGACAGATCTGAATGAACAACAGTCAGGGAAGGGAGGGTATGCAGAGACAAGGGAGGTGCAGTCAAGAAACAATATTGCAACCTTAGATCAGGGTCCTGGTTCCACATCAAGTTGTTCAGTCACTAAATCCTGTCCAGGTCTTTGCAATGCCGTGGGCTGGAGCCTGCCAGGCTCCTCTGTCCATGGGGTTTTCCAGGCAAGAATATTAGAGTGAGTTGCCATTTATTTCCTTCTTCAGGGATCCTCCCAACCCAGGGATTAAACACGCTTATCCTAAATTGGCAGGTGAATTCTTTACCACTGAGCTATCTGGGAAGCCTCAAGGGATATACATAACAGTATCTTTGAGCTCTGAGCACTGAAGAATTGATGCTTTTAAATTGTGCTCCTGAAGAAGACTCTTGAGAGTCCCTTGGACAGCAACCAGATTGAATCAGTCCATCCTAAAGGAAATTGACCATGAATATTCATTGGAAGGACTGATGGTGAAGCTGAAGCTCCAATACTTTGGCCACCTGATGCAAAGAGCCAACTCATTTGAAAAGACCCTGATGCTGGGAGAGATTGAGGGCAGGAGAAGTGGGCAACAGAGAATGAGATGGTTGAATGCCATCACCAACTCAATGGACACGAGTGTAAGCAAATTCTAGGAGATAGTGAAGAACAGGGAAGCCTGGGAGCTGCAGTCCATGGGGTCCCAAAGAGACAGATATGACTTAGTGACTGAATGACAACACCAAAGAAGTAATCTGTCACGTGGACCTTTTTCATCCCCACTCCTTTCCCCAAGGGAAGAAGAGGAAATCTGTATGATAAAATCCTTACATTTCCTTCCCCATAAAAAAAGATGTGCCACCCTCAAATCATGGTTTCTTTTCTTTTTCTAATTATCTTGCCCAACCCTTCTTTTAAGCTTTCCATTTGGTATCACTTCTTGCCTTTGTAGTTGCCAGATGGGATGCTGCCAGACTGATGAATCACCTAATAATACCAATTCAGTTCATTTCGCTTTAGCCGCTCAGTCATGTCTGACTCTTTGCGACCCCGTGAACTGCAATACACCAGGCTTCCCTGTCCATTACCAATTCCCGAAGCTTATTCAAACTCATGTCCATTGAGTCGGTGATGCCATCCAACCATCTTGTCCCCTTCTCCTCACCTTCAATCTGTCCCAGCACCAGGGTCTTTTTAAATGAGTCAGTTCTTCGCATCAGGTGGCCAAAGTTTTGTACCTTTGGCTTCAGAGTCAGCCCTTCCAATGAGTATTCAGGACTGATTTCCTTTAGGATGGACTGGTTGGATCTCCTTGCTGTCCAAGGGACTCTCAAGCGTCTTCTCCAACAGCACAGTTCAAAAGCATCAGTTCTTTGGAGCTAAGCTTTCTTTATAGTCCAACTCTCACATTCATACATGACTACTTGAGAAAAAACATAGCTTTGACTAGACAGACCTTTGTTGGCAATGTCTCCATTTTTAATATGTTATTTCATAGCTGCAGTCACCATCTGCAGTGATTTTGCTGCTGCTGCTGCTGCTGCTGCGTCGCTTCAGTTGTGTCCAACTTTGTACGACCCCATAGACAGCAGCCCACCAGGCTCCCTCGTCCCTGGATTTTGGAGCCCAACAAAATAAAATCTCTCACTCTTTCCATTGTTTCCCCATCTATTTGCCATGATCTATTTGCCATGAAGTGATGGGACCAGATGCCATGATCTTAGTTTTATGAATGCTCAATTTTAAGCCAACTTTTTCACTCTCCTCTTTCACTTTCAACAAGAGGCTCTTTAGTTCCTCTTTGCTTTCTGCCATAAGGGCTGTGTCATCTATGTATCTTAGGTTATTCATATTTCTCCCATCAATTCTGATTCCAGTTGTGCTTCATCCAGCCTGGCATTTCACACGATGTACTCTGCATGTAAGTTAAATAAGCAGGGTGACAATATACAGCCTTAAAATACTCCTTTCCTGATTTGGAACCAGTCTGTTGTTCCATGTCCAGTTCTAACTGCTGCTTCCTGATCTGCATACAGATTTCTCAGGAGGCAGGTCAGGAGGTCTGGTATTCCCATCTCTTGAAGAATTTTCCAGAGTTTGTTGTGATCCATACAGTCAAAGGCTTTGGCATAGTCAATAAAGCAGAAGTAGGTGTTTTTCTAGAACTCTCTCGTTTCTTAATGATCCAACAAATGTTGCAATTTGATCTCTGGTTCTTCTGCCTTTTCTAAATCCAGCTTGAACATCTGGAAGTTATGGTTCATGTACTGTTGAAGACTGGCATGGAAAATTTTGAGCATTATTTTGCTAGCATGAGAGATGAGTGCAATTGTGTGGTAGTTTGAACATTCTTTGGCATTGCCTTTCTTTGGGATTGGAATGAAAACTGACCTTTTCCAGTCCTGTGGCCACTGCTGAGTTTTCCAAATGTGCTGGCATATTGAGTGCAGCACTTTCACAGCATCATTTTTTAGGATTTGAAAGAGCTCAACTGGAATTCTATCACCTCCACTAGCTTTGTTCATAGTGACACTTCCTAAGGCCCACTTGACTTCATATTCCAGAATGTCTGGCTCTAGGTGAGTGATCACACCATCGTGGTTATCTGAGTTATAAAGATCTTTTTTATATGGTTCTTCTGTGTATTCTTGCCACCTCTTCTTAATATCTTTTGCTTCTGTTAGGTCCCTACCATTTCTGTCATTTATCGACCCTAGCTTTGCATGAAATGTTCCCTTGATATCTCTAATTTTCTTGAAGAGATCTCTAGTCTTTCCCATTCTATTGTTTTCCTCTATTTCTCTGCACTGATCACTGAGGAAGGCTTTTTTATCTCTCCTTGCTATTCTTTGGAACTTTGCATTTAGATGCTTATATCTTTCCTTTTCTCCTTTGCTTTTAGCTTCTCTTCTTTTCTCAGCTATTTGTAAGGCCTCCTCAGACAGCCATTTTACTTTTTTGCACTTCTTTTCCTTGGGGATGGTCTTGTTCACTGCCTCCTGTACAATGTCTCAAACCTATGTTCATTGTTCTTCAGGCACTCTATCAGATCTAATCCCTTGAATCTATTTGTCACTTCCACTGTAAAATTGTAAGGGATTTAATTTAGGTTGTACCTGATTGATCTAGTTGTTTTCCCTATTTTCTTCAATTTAAGTCTGAAGTTGGCAATAAACACTTCATGATCTGAGCCACAGTCAGCCTCTGGTCTTGTTTTTGCTGACCTTATAGAGCTTCTCTATCTTTGGCTACAAAGAATAAAATCAATCTGATTTGGGTATTGATCATCTGGTGATGTCCATGTGTAGAGTCTTCTCTTGTGTTGTTGAAAGATGGTTTGCTATGACCCGTGTTTTCTCTTAGCAAAATACTGTTAGCCTTTTGCCTGCATCATTTTGTACTCCAAAGCCAAATTTGCCTGTCACTCCAGGAATCTCTTGACTTCCTACTTTTGCATTCCAGTCCCCTATAATGAAAAGGACATCTTTTTTGGGTGTTAGTTCTAGAAGGTCTTGTAGGTCTTCATAGAACCATTCAACTTCAGCTTCTTCAGCATTACTGGCTGGGCATAGACTTGGATTACTGTGATATTGAATGGTTTGCCTCAGAAACGAACAGAGATCTTTCTCTCATTTTTTTTCCTTCTGTCATCTTTGAGATTGCACCCAAGTACTGCTTTTCAGACTCTTTTGTTGACCAAGAGGGCTATTCCATTTCTTCTAAGGGATTCTTGCCCACAGCAGTAGATACAATGGTCATCTGAGTTAAATTTGCCCATTCTGGTCTATTTTAGTTCACTGATACCTAAAATGTTGATGTTCACTCATCTCCTCTTTGACCACTTCCAATTTACCTTGATTCATGGACCTAACATTCCAGGTTCCTATGCAATATTGTTCTTTACAGCATCAGCCTTTACTTCCATCACCAATCACATCCACAACTGGGTGTTGTTTTTGCTTTAGCTCTATCGCTTCATTCTTCCTGGGGCTATTTCTCTACTGTTCTCCAGTAGCGTAGCATATTGGGCATCTATTGACCTGGGGATTTCATCTTTCAGTATTATGTCTGTATCAAGTCTTGACATCAGGTAGTGTCAATCCTACAATATCACACATATTCACTCTTTAATTCTCACAGTAACTATTGATAAAGAAACTACTAGAACTCCCACTAGATAAGAAACTGTTTGGACATGTTACAACTCCCACTTATAGATAAGGAAACCAAAATACAAAAAGATCAAACAACTCGTCTGCAGGAAGTTATTTTGAGCGTAAGCCAGCTGATCTCAGTGCCATTGTTCACATGCAATTAACCATCCTGCTTTTTGAGATGATGCCATTTTGTTGTTACTGGATCTAGTCTGATACAAATATTGGAAACTTTCTAAGTCATATCAGAATAGTATTTATAATTCATTGTGTAGGGTTATTTAGAGAACACTTAAAGATTTTATTTACCAGAAGATGAGAGATCAACTTTTCAGTTAATTCTTACAGTGGGATAGCTGTTAATCCATCATTTTGGGGGAAATTTATCTTTAAGTTGATTACTATGTATATGACCACCAGTAGTGAGCAATTGCTGGATCCACCTTCTGCTTCGTTATATTATATCACCCATGGAGTATATCAGTCCATTTGATTTTGACACAGAACCTATTTCTTTTTTTTTCTGGAAGCATTTGGTTCACTGAGAGTTCCCCAGTCAAGGCTATGGTCTTTCCAGTTGTCGTGTATGGATGTGAGACCTAAGCAATAAAGAAGGCAGAGTGCCAAAAAATGGATACTGAAGTGTGGTGATGGAGAAGACGCTTGAGAGTCCCTCAGACAGCAAGGAGATCAAAACAGTCAATCCTAAAGGAAATCAACCCTGAATATTCTTGGAAAGACTGATGCTAAAGCTGAAGCTCCAACACTTTGGCCACCTGATGCCAAAAACTGACTCATTGGAAAAGACCCTGATGCTGGGAAATATCAAAGGCAGAAGGAGAAGAAGTTGACAGAGGATAACATGGTTGGATGGCATCACTGATTTAATGGACATGAACTTGGACAAACTCCAGGAGATGGTGAGGGACAGGGAAGCCTGGCATGCTCTATTCCATGGGATTGCAAAGAGTCGGATGAGACTTGTTGACTGAGCAACAGTGAACAACAGCAATGTAAGTTGTATCTTGCTTATACTTAGAGAAAAGGACCTATCCATATTTTATAGACACATACTTAATGGGATAAAGAAAATGCACTTATATATTAATGTTTTCTATTTATATTAAAGTCAATATAATTTAACATCTACTATTAAAAGTCCATCTAGTCAAGGCTATGGTTTTTCCAGTCGTCATGTATGGATGTAAGAGTTGGACTATAAAGAAAGCTGAACACCAAAGAATTGATGCTTTTGAACTGTGGTGTTGGAGAAGACTCTTGAGAGTCCCTTGGACTGCAAGGAGATCCAACCAGTCCATCCTACAGGAGATCAGTCCTGGGTGTTCATTGGAAGGACTGATACTGAAGCTGAAACTCCAATACTTTGGCCACCTCATGCGAGGAGTTGACTCATTGGAAAAGACCCTGATGCTGGGAGGGTTTAGGGGCAGGAGGGAAAGGGGACGACAGAGGATGAGATGGCTGGATGGCATCACTGACTTGATGGATGTGAGTTTGGGTAAACTTTGGGAGTTGGTGATGGACAGGGAAGCCTGGCGTGCTGCGATTCATGGGGTCGCAAAGAGTTAGACACGACTGAGCAACTGAACTGAACTGAACTGACTGATTATAGTCACACATATTAAAAATACCTTGTTAATCTTTTTTCAATATCATTACTGAGTTTCTAATGGTCAAATTGTTACAAGTTGGTGGATGGAAATCCCTTTAAGATGGCACTTTTTTTCCTGTCCCTGACATTCTTGAAATCATCCTCACTTTTTAATAATAACAATAGATAAATAAATAATAGATAAAATATTTTCAACTGCCCTCTATTCAATCTTATTATTTTTTTCTAAAATAACATTAGGGATAAAAATCTGGGCTTCTAGGATTGCCCATGGCTTTTTGTGGCAGGCAAAAGTACTGCTACGACTATTGCAGCTGGATCACTTTTAGTATAGAACTAGAGTCCAGTATTTCTTTGTAAGTTTATGAATTCACATTGATTTTTCTAACTCAATATTTTATGGTGTTGTATAGTACTTTTCTTACTGTATGAAGTTTCAGCAACCACCAAAGCTTTTGACTATGCCCTGCGGCGGCTGCTGCTGCTGCTGCTAAGTCGCTTCAGTCATGTCCGACCCTGTGCGACCCCATAGACGGCAGCCCACCAGGCTCTGCCATCCCTGGGATTCTCCAGGGAAGAACACTGGAGTGGGTTGCCATTTCCTTCTCCAATGCATGAAAGTAAAAAGTGAAAGGGAAGTCACTCAGTCCTGTCCGACTCTTCATGACCCCATGGACTGCAGCCTACCAGGCTCCTCTGCCCATGGGATTTTCCAGGCAAGAGTACTGGAGTGGGGTGCCATTGTCTTCTCCATAATTATGCCCTAGTGCTCTGTAAATCTCAGTTTTCTCTATACCCTTTATTTGCAAAATTGGTGTATTCAAAAATTTGTTTGAACAACAAAGAAGATAGGCATGTAAATGCCTAAACATGATTGATAAACAGTAAACAAACACTCAATGTTGGCTATAGCTATAGATACAAAATTCATTACTATTTCCTCTTCCTTGGCAATTTTCTTCCATTGATCCATAGGCTCTGCTGCAAGGCTGTCACATTAGTTTATTTCAGTCTTAATATATAACTATAGTTGTTTGATTTGGAGCTGATACTTTGTGGGACTCTAGGTCAAATTCTCCTTTTCACGCCTTAATTACTATTTTCTTTTCTCTTGAGAAATTATTGACATTAGTAGATTGTGAATGTTCTCTTTTCACCAAGGTAAATCACTTTAGGATGCCTGCACCTTCTCCTAAAGATAAAAGACACATGTACTTGCTTTGGCTGTGGTTCCACAGTGATCTAATACAGCTTATGGCAGAAACCCTGTCAGGGGTTTATACCAACCTGCTAATAGACTTCCCTGGTGGCTCAGACAGTAAAGCGTCTGCCTACAATGTGGGAGACCTGGGTTCAGTCCCTGGGTCAGGAAGATCTCCTGGAGAAGGAAATGGCGACCCACTCCAGTATTCTTGCCTGGAAAATCCCATGGATGGAGGAGCCTGGGAGGCTACAGTCCATGGAGTCACAAAGAGCTGGACACGACTGAGTGACTTCACTTTCTTTGTAAGTTGTTCATAGCTGGTTAAGTCAGCCATGACTGGAAAGGTGGGGCAAATTCTTGGAGGATAAAAACTGCCTTGTTTTGAGGAGAGGGCAGCTTCTTGAAGAAGAGGGGATAATTGTGTGTCAAGCAGGAAACCCCAAAGTGTCTAATAGTAGCTTACAAACATGGAATTATTGGTATTCTAGAGCAAGACATTTCAATAGCATTTTCTGTGAGGATGCGAATTTTGTCTGTACTTTTCCATACAGTAGCCACTAACAAACTATATGTGGCTTTTCAGTACTTGAAATGTCACTAGTGCAGCTGAAGAACTGAAAACATGAAGTTAATTCGATATAATTAAATTTAATTTAAAGCTAAATAGCCAAACGTGGTTAGCAACTATTGTATTGGATGGCACCATTTTAGAATTGTCAGTGAAACCATACTTATTTATAACTTCAGAATTTGGAATCAGTCTTGGATACACATTTGGCCTTTGCCATTGATTATCTGAGTGAAACTAAGTAAATTATTTTATTTAGCCAAGTTTTCTTTTTTAACAGGAAAGTGGAAATAATAATCCCTATTTTGTATAGGATATGTTGTGCTGTGCTCAGTTGCTTCAGTGATGTCTGACTCTTTGCAACCCTGTGGATTGTAACCTGCCAGGCTCCACTGTCCATGAAATTCTCCAGGCAAGAATACTGGAGTGGGTTGCTATGCCCTTCTCCAGGGGATCTTCCCAACCCAGGGATTGAACCCTTGACTCCTGAAGGATTGCATTAGGACCCAGTGGTTCTTAAATAATATTACAAATAACCATATACATTTCAAATGCACCAAAAGCTAACAACATTTTTTTTCTCATTAATTCAGAAAATCTTTCATTTCTTCTTTTTTTTTTTAAAGATTTTATTTTCAAGAGAACTTTTAGGTTCACTAAAAAACTAAGAGGAAGATTCAGAGATTTCCTGTTTACCTCCTGCACTACATGTGTGCAGCTTCTCCAATTTCAACATCCTAACCATAGTGGTGTGTTTGTTAGATTAAACCCATATTTACCATTAGCATTCACTCTCAGTATTGCATATTCTATGGGTTTGGACAAATGTCTGACATCACTATAATATCATACAGACTATTTTTACTACTCTAAAAACACTTTGTGCTTAACTTCAGTTAACTTCTTTTTACTCACTCAAATACAATTTTCATTAAGCACTCAGAGTAACAAACTTTATTCCTTACATACACTTTTAATACATTCTTGAATCAAAAGTACAGTCAATCATTACAATGAATATATTGCTATTAACTCATAGTGACTACTTTATTGTGCATTATGGCTGTTCAAGGAAAGAAAGACTTATAGGCCTGGACATAGCTAGTGACAGAATCAATCAATGGGATTCTATTCTGAGCAATCGAAAGGAGAAATTCTTTGTATTACCTTGAAAGCGGAAGTGTTAGCTGTCCAGTCATGTCACACTCTTTGGGACTCAAAGGACTGTAGCCCACCAAGCTTTTCTGTCCATGGAATTCTCCAGGCCAGAATACTGAAGTGGATTGCCATTCGCATCTCCAAGGGGGTCTTCTTGACCTAGGAACTGAACCTGAGTCTCCCCCATTTTAGGCAGATTCTTTACCATCTGAGCCAATAGGGAAGCCCAAACATAGGGCTATGAGCGTGTGCTCAGTCATGTCTGACTCTTTGGGACCTCATGGACTCCAGCCTGCCAGGCCTCTCCATCCATGGAATTTTCCAGGCAAGAATACTGGAGTGGGTTGCATTTCCCACTCCAACCTAGGTATCAAACCCATGACTCCTGTGTCTCCTGCAGTAGCAGGCAGATTCTTTACCACTGAGTCACCTGGGAAGCCCAAGACTGACATTCACAATAATAGCCATTCTTTCCACTGCATAAAGATACCATTCTAGACCCTTTACCTCCATCTTTGCAGTGAGTCTGCATCTCCTGCATTGTAGGTAGATTCTTTAGTCCACAGCCACCAGGGAAACCCCTTTGTATAGGATGCTAAGTTGCTTCAGTCATATCCGACTCTTTGCGATCCCATGGACTGTAGTCCCCCAGGATCCTTTGTCCATGAGATTCTCCAGGTAAGATTACTTGGGTGTTGCCATTTCCTCCTCCAAGAGATCTTCCTGACCCAGCAATTGAACCCATGTTTCTTATGTCTCCTGCATTGGCAGACGGGTTCTTTACCACTATCACCACCTGGGGAGCTCCTGTAGTATAGAATAGCACTACTCCAAGTGTGGTCTTCATAGCAGTGTCTGTCAGCAGACTATTTGTTGCAGGTTAGACATGAAATGTGAGCAATAGAAATTACTATAAAAATTTGACAGAGTAAATTGGTATCTTTTGAGTATAACAAAATTTTGTATGACATTTAAATTTTTCTAGCTATTTGTTTTTGGTATATTTTATAAAATACTAGTCTGCAACAGATTGGAAACAAAACAAAGTTGGTATATATATGGAATATTACCTAGCCATAAAAGGAACACATTTGAGCCACTGCCAGTGATGTGGAAAAACCTAGAACCTGTTATACAGAGTGAAGAAAGTCAGAAAGAGAAAAACAAATATCGTATATTAACATATATATAGAAAATCTAGAAAAACAGTACTGATGAACCTATTTGCAGGGCAGGAATAGAGATACAGACATAGAGAACAGACTTATGGACACAGCAGGGGAAGGAGAGGGTGGAATGAATTGAGAGAATAACATTGAAACATATATATCACCATATGTAAAACAGATAGGTAATGGAAAGTTGCTGTATAACACTGGAAGCTCAACCTGGCACTCTGTGATGATACAGAAGGATGGGATGGGGTAGGTCATGGGAGGGAGGTTCAAGGAGGAGACATAGGTATACTTATGATTGTTGTATGGCAGAAACCAGCACAACATTGTAAAGCACTTATCCTCCCATTAAAAACAAGTTTAAAGAAAAGCAAAAAAGCTAGATGGTGTTTAAAAATTAGAGACTGATTAATCAAAATGAAGCTGAATGTACATCATAAGTGGAAGTAAAAGCCTACAAGGCTCCTCTGTCCATGGGATTCTCCAGGCAAGAATCCTGGAGTGAGTTGACATTTCCTACTCCAGGGACTCTTCCTGACCTAGGGATCGAACTTGCATCTCTTCTGTCTCCTGCTTGGCAGGCAGGTTCTTTACCACCAGTGCCACCTGGGAAGTCTAAGAACTAAAAGAATTGTCCTATATTGTGTAGGTGTTTGTGTATACATTCAGAAGGATAGTTTAAAAAGTCTAACAAATATTTCAACTGATAGATCACATCCATTAGTATTATGCCTAATCCTTATTTCCTGAAATGAAATATTAAAAATATTTTGCTTTCATGTGTTAACCTTATATAGAAACCATGATGAGGAGCCTCCTCCAGGAAGAAAAATTACAGTTACAAGTAAGCAGAGTTATTTGAAAGTTAAAATTTGAAATGATCGCATAATCAATTTGAGTAGAAGTGTATAAAGTCATGGAAAGAAACAATAGCTTCCAGGCTTATACTTGACAATGATAACATAAAATGTTATAATATATATCCATAGAAAAGAGTGACAAGGGGATGCATATGGGATCAGAGCATAGCAGTGTTAATCATTCAGAAATTCCAGGAAAAAAAGGAATCACAAACACACAAATTTGTACCGCAATCCAAGCATTGTGTGCTGATGAGGCGTGGGCTGGTCCTTCTTAGATCATGTAAATCTCCATCTGCCTCACAGACAGAAATTTCATTCCTGCGGCACAGAACACAAAGGCTCACAAAACACAATGCCACTAAACATTAGAATCAAATAATTGGCTCCACTTATTCTGATTCCATGCTCAGCAAGCAGCCTTCTGCTTCTTTGGCTTTGTATGAGATTTATCTACAGGAGGGTGTGCTGTTGAGTAATTCTAGTCCAATCCATCATTAATTTTAGATTAGAATTCTGATTTATCAGTCATTTATCTTCCACTGTCTCAAGTCCATTCCTGCAAAATGGACTGACTCTCAAGAAGCTGACAAAAATAGGTTTCTTTACTTGTCATACTGGGGACCAGTTCATGGACTATGGTGAATCCGTTGTAGCATGTTTCACTATCGAAGGCTCTTGATTATCAGCCAACATTCTCCAAATGGTAACTCTTTGCATTCCCTGGACCAAATGTTCATAACAGTCAGGGAAGTATGGTAGGTTGGATTTTAGCAATAGGGGATCTTCAGTAATTATATGATCACTTGACTTAATTTTCTTCTCTTGATATTGCCTCAAAACAATCCAGATGGTATTATTTTAGAAGTATCAAGAGTAGAATGTGAGGATAAGACTTAACTGAGAGTTAAAATTATGAAGTTTGAGGGATGGAAATAAATAAACAAGGAGTAGGTAGAATAAAGATGACATCCTTTTTAAAAAATTAAAAAGAAATTTGGCTGTGAGGCATGTGACATCTTGGTTCCCTCCTCAAGGATCAAACCCATACCCCCTGCATTGGAAGCACAGAGTCTTAATCACTGGGTCACCAGGGAAGTCTGAAGTATGTTTCACATACTGTTTTTCATTGCACCAATTTCTCCTGCTTCAGTGCTTTCCCAATATCCACTTTTTTTTTTCTATAAATGAGAATGGAAAAATGCTGAGGAGCAAAGACTCCAAGAAGCATCTTAAAATCAGAATTGAAGGAAGAGTACTGGTCAAATTAATAATTGTATCCAGAAAACAGATGACAGGAGAGAGAAAACTCAGAGGCAAATTTACATAGTAAATGAAAATTGTATTATTTTATTAAGGTAATACTGCATTGATTTTTACACATGGTTAGTGATTAGGAGTTCTTAGTAAATCACAACTTTTGTAGCACATGGACTTTAAAGGAAATGAAGGAAAAGAGCAGACTGAGCAGAAGATATAGGTAACAACAAAATTTACACTAGATTCCATAAATGCAAGTGGTATAAATATCTAATACCTATTGCATAATAGAATGCCTACCATATTCACTAAATTGAATATAGAAGTATAAAAAGCAATTTTCAGAAACATCACATATGCCTAAGTGTAGGTTGTAGAAATTGATGAATGTTTATGATATGCTAATCCTAAACAGCAAAAGCAAAACCTAGTTTAGGTGACAGATGATATTGAAACTAAACTTTGCAATATGAATGACAGAAGAGAACTTTATTCCAGGTAATGATTTCCATGAGGTGGTAAGATTTTATGATTCCATCTAAATACTGATTACAAATCAGGATTCTTATTAAAAGTAAATTATAGCATGCCTTGAAGTGAAAGTGAAAGTGAGAGTCGCTCAGTCATGTTCAACTCTTTGAGACCCCATGGAGTATACAGTCCATGGAATTCTCCAGGCCAGAAGAATGTTAAATAAACCAGTCCATCATTCATTAATTAACTAATTCCTATTGTAAGTATTTTTTTCTCTAAGGCAAGTATTCATTGAGGGTTCATTAATGCCAGGCTATGGCTATTAGGGTGAACACAACATAGTCTGTACTTAGCAGTTTACCTTCTATGGGAGACACAGAGAAGTAAGTCAGCAATTACACTGTGGTGTGCCTAGATTAAGTGGGGATGACAGTACTCAAAGCACTGGAATTATTGATTGGCCAAAAAGTTTGCTCTGGTTTTCTGTAACATCTTACGGAAAAACCCAAACAGACATTTTGGCCAACTCAACACATAGAAGAAGAACCTAACCCAGACACAGATAAGGTGTCAGAGAAATTTCCCCAAAGATATTGATAATTAATTTGAGACTTAGTGATGAGAGGATGAGGGTGGGGCTGAGTCTCCTCTGAGAGAAAATAGTGTGGACTAAGTCTTGGACATCTTTTGCAGAAAATTTTTCAACATGACCAAACTGTTGAGTACAAGCTGGAAATGGTACAATTAGAGACATAAATAGGGTCAGTGGACCTATGAAGGTGTTTGTAATCCTTGTTCTGTTCTTTGGACCTTATCTAGAGGGCTATTGGAGATTTTTAAAATATTTACTGCAAACATTTGAGACACACAAAGAAGCGTAGTAATATAAAAAGTCTGCATTTGCACCATTTATGTATTATGAAACATAAATACTCTTAGAGAAAAACCCCAAAAGCAGAATTTAAAAATATACTCTATATAAACATTCATACAATAGAATTTCCTCCTGTATACCTAGCGGATGACATTTCCTTCTTCATACTTCATAGAAACTACTATCTCGAATTTAGTGTTATTATTCTTACACATATGGTTTCATACTTTAGCTATATATGTAACTCTCAGCTACATAAACAAATGGTTGAGGGGTAAGCTGACAATGATCACATAAAATGTTATAATATATATGCATAGAAAAAAGTGACAAGGGGATGCATATGAGATCAGGGGATAGCAGTGTTAATCATTCAGATAAAGTTCCAGATGAAATATAGTTAAGCAGATAAAATACAGTTAACAGACAAAATATAGTTAAGCTTGAATTTTAGATTTAGAAAATGTTTTTTAGTATAAGTATGTCTGAAATATTGACTGACTATTTGTAATACTTGCAACACTGTCCCATGCAATATTTGGGAAATGCTTATAGTAAAATTGTTTATCTGAAATTCAAATGTAACTGGGAGTCCTGTAATTTTATTTGATAAGTTTGTTAATCTAAGGGGTGAGTAGATGTGGGGTTCGTTCTGCATAAGTATGCATGCAACAGTAAGAACTGGGAGCCAGGGACAAAAGAGTTTGGGGACAGTTCAAGTGAAAATGGCCTGGACCTAAGTTGGCCGGTGGAAAATCAAGAGAAATAGTTCAATTTTAGAGCTATATGGGAGAAAGAAAAGTCAAGATTTGGTGACTGGTTGAACGTGTGAGTGAAGGAGAGGGAGGAGTTGAGGATAATAAAAGGTTTGGCTAGTGGCATTGCTGACAGAGATAAGTTCTAATTTGGACTTGTTGAGTTAGATGTTCTTTTGAGGAATATTTAGGCTAATTGATACAGCATGTACTTGGATGTATCCTGGGGAAATTAAGTAATTTAAAATAAAGCAGATCTAGAAAACTATGCACACAAGTACATTCGCCCCAATCTGTCTATTCCATTTAATACCTTACATATACACCTATTGTGTACACCAAGAAAACGGAGAAAACCACTAGACCATTCAGGTATGACCTAAATCAAATCCCTTATGACTATACAGTGGAAGTGAGAAATAGATTTACGGGACTAGGTTGGATAGACTGAGTGCCTGATAAGCTATGGACGGAGGTTCGTGACATTGTACAGGAGATAGGAATCAAGACCATCCCCAAGAAAAAGAAATGCAAAAAAGCAAAATGACTGTCTGAGGAGGCCTTACAAAGAGCTGTGAAAAGAAGGGAAGTGAAAAGCAAAGGTGACAAGGAAAGATAGAAGCATCTGAATGCAGAGTTCCAAAGAATCGCAAGGAGAGATAAAATAGCCTTCCTCAGTGACCAGTGCAGAGAAATAGAGGAAAACAATAGAATGGGAAAGACTAGAGATCTCTTCAAGAAAATTAGACATGCCAAGGGAACATTTCATGTAAAGATGGGGTCGATAAAGGACAGAAATGATATGGACCTAAGAGAAGCAGAAGATATTAAGAAGAGGTGGCAAGAATACACAGAAGAACCATATAAAAAAGATCTTCATGACCCAGATAACCACGATGGTGTGATCATTCACTTAGAGCAAGACATCCTGGAATGTGAAGTCATGTAGGCCTTAGGTAGTGTCACTACGAACAAAGCTAGTGGAAGTGATGGAATTCCAGTTGAGCTCTTTCAAATCCTGAAAGATGATGCTGTGAAAGTGCTGCACTCAATATGCCAGCATATTTGGAAAACTCAGCAGTGGCCACAGGACTGGAAAAGGTCAGTTTTCATTCCAATCCCAAAGAAAGGCAATGCCAAAGAATGTTCAAACTATGCACAATTGCACTCATCTCACATGCTAGCAAAGTAATGCTCAAAATTCTCCAAGCCAGGCTTCAGCAATACATGAACCATGAACTTCCAGATGTTCAAGCTGGTTTAAAAAAAGGCAGAAGAACCAGAGATCAAATTGCCAACATTGGCTGGATTATCGTAAATATAAGACAGTTCCAGAAAAATGTCTATTTCTGCTTTATTGACTGTGCAAAGCCTTTGACTGTGTGGATCACAATAAATTGGAAAATTCTGAAAGAGAGGGAAATACCAGGTCACCTGACCTGCCTCTTGAGAAACCTATACGCAGGTCAGGAAGCAACAGTTAGAACTGGACATGGAACAATAGGCTGGTTTCAAGTAGGAAAAGACTACGTCAAGCCTGCGTATTGTCAGCCTGCTTATTTAACTTATATGCAGAGTACATCATGAGAAATGCTGGGCTGGAGGAAGCACAAGCTGGAATCAAGATTGCCGGGAGAAATATCAATCACCTCAGATATGCAGATGACACCACCCTTACGATAGAAAGTGAATAAGAACTAAAGAGCCTCTTTGATGAAAGTGAAAGAGGAGAATGAAAAGCTGGCTTAAAGCTCTCCATTCATAAAACTAAGATCATGGCATCCGGTCCCATCACTTCATGGCAAATAGATGGGGAAACAGTGGAAACAGTGTCAGACTTTATTTTGGGGGGCTCCAAAATCACTGCAGATGGTGACCGCAGCCATGAAATTAAAAGACGCTTACTCCTTGGAAGAAAGTTATGATCAACCTAGACAGCATATTTAGAGAAGGCAATTGCACCCCAGTCCGGAGCTTTTGCCAGGAAAATCCCATGGATGGAGGAGCCTGGTATGCTGCAGTCCATGGGATCGCTAGAGTCAGACACAACTGAGCGACCTCACTTTCACTTTTCACTTTCATGCATTGGAGAAGGAAATGGCAACCCACTCTAGTGTTCTTGCCTGGAGAATCCCAGGGACGGGGAAGCCTGGTGGGCTGCCATCTATGGGGTTGGCACAGAGTTGGACACGACTAAAGCAACTTAGCAGCAGCAGCAGCAGACAGCATATTAAAAAGCAGAGACATTACTTTGTCAACAAAGGTCTGTCTAGTCAAGGCTATGGTTTTTCCAGTGGTCATGTACGGATGTGAGAGTTGGACTATAAAGAAAGCTGAGTGCTGAAGAATTGATGCTTTTGAACTGTGGTGTTGGAAAAGACTCTTGAGAGGCCCCTGGACTGCAAGGAGATCCCACCAGTCTATCCTAAAGGAGATCAGTCCTGGGTGTTCATTGGTAGGACTGATTTTGAAGCTGCAACTCCAATACTCTGGCCACCTGATGCAAAGAGCTGACTCATTTGAAAAGACCCTGATGCTGGGAAAGATTGAGGGCAGGAGAAGGGGAGGACAGAGCATGAGATGGTTGGACGGCATCGCTGACTCGGTGAACATGGGTTTGGGTGAACTCCGGGAGTTGGTGATGGACAGGGAGGCCTGGCATGCTGTGGTTCATGGGGTCGCAAAGAGTTGGACTCTACTAAGTGACTGAACTGAACTGAATTTCTTTTACTAAAATTCCTATTCATATCCTTGTTCTATCTCTTGTTCCAAGCCCACATTGGTGATCTAAAAATAATATGTTTACATATGTTGCACTTTATCTTCTCCATTTCATTTCATATTGACTTGTCCTCTCATTAAGGTCTTGGCATCTTTCCTCCCTGCCCCTCCCTGCCCCTCCTCCCTCAATAAAAAGTCTGTGTTTTACCTGTCTCAGAGGATTTGCATCCTTCAGGAACTTCCACAGCTATTGGCTCTGGTTTCCTTGGCAACCCTTGCCTCTCTTATTTTTTTCTGATTACTAAGATTTCTGATTTCTAAGAGAAATCTGAGTAAATCACTGATAAGCACTGACCGTAAATAGCAGAAGGAATTAAAGTGCTCAGCACGGTCTCTGAGAAAAGGAGTGGGCAAACTTAGAGGAAATAAAAATACTGAGCCCCAAAGGGATGGGTGTAAAATGTGTGAAAGTATTGATTTACAAGGTTTGTTATTTTCATTGTGAATGCACTGTTTGGAGTGTTGTTGGGGCTGATCTAGACAATGACCTCAAGAGCTAGGCAGCTATACCATCTAAGCAAGCAAAATTCTCCTAGGCCTAGGTAAACCAACAAGGAGTGTAGGAAATCATATTCTAGGTTATTGTGGGAAGTATAAAACACAAACCTCAAGAGGTGAAAAAAAAAGATGTAGATGAAATTTGCTCTAATGTTTACTTTAGAAACATATTAGTATACAATGTAAAGAGGACTGCATGAGAGTTGTAATGATCAACCTTAATTTTAGGTTTGTTGAAGTGTTAATAAAATATAGCAGTGAGGTTTTGTTATTTTATACAGTATATTCTATATTCATACTCTGATAGTATTGCTTTCATTAAATAAAGATACCAGGATGGAGATTAGATGTTTGTCTAAAGCTAATACAGATAAATAATTTCCCCCTAAAACTCAGAAATAAAAGTGCGGTTCACCTTAGAACCACACTTAATCCTCCAGTTGTTGTTGGGTGTTGGTGAACAATAAGCTATTTAATAAAATTTTCATTAGAAAAAGTTGGGACATCCAGTTGTCAGAAGGCACTTCCTCCTTCTAGTCAAAGCAAATTTATCATCATCTAGATTCTTAGCCATACCGTGAGGAAATTAAGAAGTGCTAGTCTGTAAAACTAGAGTGAATCTAGTTTATTCAATACTTAAGTTATATAATAGTAGAGTTGTTGGTCGAATGCTATCTCTGCGACATCTGAATAAAATGTAAATCTGTTGTTTGCTGGTGAAGTTATTTACTCATTATTTATTGCTATAATTGATAATCAATATATTTCATCATATTTAGTCTTGACACTGATAACAAGCCAGTCACCGCCCCCCCCCCCCCCCCCCGCTCTACACACACACACACACACACACACACACACACACACACACACACACACCACACACACACACGACTCCACCAACGGGAAAATCCCACTTTAAGTCCTTGGATCTAGTACTTTTCCAGACTGAGCTTGGATTTGTCTCTCCCCGTCACCTTTTCTAACTCATTCTCCTAATAGTTTTGCTGGTTGGAGTACTTGCCCAGCAACACCCTCCCCGCCCCCGCACCCGTTCAGAGGTAAAATCTGATTGGGCAAAACTGATCAGGGTAATCTCATTGGCCACAGGGCTTTGTTACCTGAGCCAATCAACACTCTCCCAGACATGAAGACTGGACAGGGTCATCTAATAAATGCCGAGCCCCAGAGTTGTGTGGTCCTGGGCCTGCCTTCCACACCGGAAGGAGGAGGCAGGAGGCGAGTGTTACTGCTGACAGCCATCTTGGGTCCTTGAGGAAGCTGGTCTTTTGAGGATGTTCCTAACAGGGAGAAGGTGCCCTGAGTCACGGAGAAACTGACATGCAATTTGGAAGAGCACCTCTTGAAGACCTAGCTCTGTACCTTTTTGTTATGTTAGTCAGTAAACCCCTTTAAGACCGTTTCAGTTGAATTTACTGTTATTTGGTTAAAACAACAACAACAAATTGATATTTATTTACTCTTGGGCCTTACATAAG
Source organism: Ovis aries (assembly GCF_016772045.2). Classification (NCBI taxonomy): domain Eukaryota; kingdom Metazoa; phylum Chordata; class Mammalia; order Artiodactyla; family Bovidae; genus Ovis; species Ovis aries. Next base: position 46,161,786 of record NC_056054.1, on the reverse strand, counting down.
AATCCAAGAAACTAGTAGTCAACTGAAGTGTAGTCAGGTTGGGGTTATTTAATAAGTTTATTTAGCCTCTCATCACTTAGTTCTCTTGGTACATTTTATATACTTTGCGGTTTTATGTTCTGGCTGATTGATTCAACAACTGTTCATTATTAATATTAAGCATTCAATATGTCACTATCTGTCAGGCACTGTGCATACAAGAGTGATAAACAGTTTCAGTACTGAGAAAGGTCAAAGGATTAGTTGAAGATGTGGGCAAGAATATCAAGGAGGCATGCAAAGTTAAAATGGGAAATCAGAAATAAAGCGAAGAAGGGACAGCTATTCAAAGTGGTGTGGTGTTGGAGAGAAGAGAGGGAAGGGTAGGTATCATTAGAAACTCTTAAGAAGGAGTTACCAACTTCTGTTTGTGCCCTGGACCTCTTTGGCAGTATGATGAAGCCTAGGCAACCATTTTCAGAACAATGTTTTTAAGTGTGTAAAAATACTTTGGATTAAGAAGGAAATTTAGAGTAATGAAATAGCTATCAAAATATTTTTTTGAATGTATGATATAGTAATATATGTGCTTCTTTATTAACAGAAGAACAAAGATTATCAGTAGGCATAAATATTAACCTAGTTTTGAGGTAATGATGAATGTAATGATATTTTGAATTATCTGCAGCAGCTGTAATGCAATACAAAAATATCTCTGGTTTCTTTTGGTTGCAAAGGCACAGGTACCTCTAGTACTATTGTGGTTTGTGGCAGACATTCATAAAAGAAGGATGTGCTGAATTTTTTGTAGCGGTTTCATTCAATATAATTTCCTGGACTCCTGAATTCTATGCCAACTTAAAAAAAAAACAAACCCTTGTGTGAAAAAGAGATATAATTTGAACTAATTCTTTACAGATTGAATAAGGTATTTAGGTAAGTGAAATAGAAATGAATTCAGGATATGTGGAAGAGCATATTCAAAGGCATGGAGGCTTAAGAGCAGATAAGGACTCTCAACAGGCTGCTTTGGTTAGAGTGAAGAATCACTTTGGCATAGTGGGAGGAGGTCAAGCTGGAAAAATTGGTAAAATCTCCTATCTTTGGGATACTGGTTGGGATACTGGGATACTGGGTACATTATAGCGTTGTGATTCTGACTTTAATGTGTTTGAAATCCTTTGCAAACTCTCTACTGCCTAGCATATATAGTCCAAGTTTCATATAGTTGCTCCTTGTAATCAAGTCTCAGCTTTCCTTTCTAGTATCATTTACCACTTTTCCTGACATATTATGCTCCAATGATTCTCAAATATCATTCTATATTTACACATACTATTCTCTTTATTTCTATTCAGCATTTGAATCATCACTTCCTATGCCTCAGTTGTCTCATCTGTAAAACAGGGACAGAAAGTACCTCATAGAATTGTGGTGGGGATTAAATAAAATGGTTCTAGAACTTGTTTGAACAATGCCTAACATGTTAAGCTCTCAATAAATGATAGCTATTATTGTAACTTTTATTATCACCTATAATATTTTTTCCTCTTGCCCAGTTGGGGAACTCCTATACATTCTTTAAAACCCGGTCTGGACATTACTTCCTCCAGAAAGGTTTTCTGATCATGCAAGTTTAATTTCCTCCAGATAGAATTAATAACTTCTTCTTCTATCAATTCAGTTCAGTTCAGTCGCTCAGTCGTGTCTGACTCTTTTTGACCCCATGGACTGCAGCCACCAAGCCTCCCTGTCCATCACCAACTTCCAGAGTTTATTCAAACTCAGTGTCCATTGAGTCAGTGATGTCATCCAGCCATCTCATTCTCTGTTGTCCCCTTCTTCTCCCGCCTTCAGTCTTTCCCAGCATCAGGGTCTTTTCAAATGAGTCAGCTCTTTGAATCAGGTGGCCAAAGTACTGGAGTTTCAGCTTCAACATCAGTCCTTCCAATGAATATTCAGGATTGATTTCCTTTAGGATGGAGTGGTTGGACCTCCCTTCAGTCCAAGGTACTCTCTTCTCCAACACCACAGTTCAAAAACATCAATTCTTCTGTGCTCAGCTGTCTTTATAGTCCAACTCTCACATTCATACATGACTACTGGAAAAACCGTAGCCTTGACTAGATGGACATTATCTCATATAATTTTGATTCTTGTTTTACATACTGTATTATGTAGGAGTTACTTCTGGTGGGGGTTGGGGGTGTTATGGAGGTAGTGATAAAGTTGGTTTAAGTTGAGAGAAGCAGCTGTCAGGGTAAATGGGACCTTGGACGGATAAAGTAAAATTTAGGACATTGATGACTCCTCTCCCCTCCAGTTCCCAACAGCTTTAGTTATTTTGTCAAAGTGAGATTCATGTATTTTAGAATTTGACACGAGGTCAAAGTTGGCCATGAATTAGTCCAGTGATATTTCAATTACACTAGTATTGTTTCTCATCAAGGTGCACTCCTCATGCTTTAACTGACGCTTGCCCGAAGTTCATTCATCCAACAAATATTTGAGTGACCTACCCTCTCTGTCTACTGAATAGTCTGTTTTCCAAGGTCAGTTTCTAAACTTTTGTGGTGATTTGACACTTCAGCACTAAAATTTGCCTCTCCTCCCCACCTTTTTTCCCCCGTTCATCCCAACTCTTTGCATCCACTTCATTCGCAGTTATATCTTGTGCTCAAGTGCTTGACTATTTTTCCTCCTCTAATGACACACACACACACTAACACAATGTATGGCACGAAGTAGATGCTTAACAAATGCTTATTGAATAAGTGTCCCGTGCATTTTAGTGACATCATATCCTGTGTGCCTGGGTGTCAGTCTGCACTCATCTCCAGGAAGCTTGGAGGTCGCAGGGTTTAAGTCACTGTTTATAAGGTGCATCGAATATCTCAAACGCAGGCCCAGGTTGCAGACTTCCCACAAGAAACGCAGCCATCGGTAATGCTTCTTCTGGTTCAGAGACTCCAGCTGGGGGCCGAAACCCGCTGCCTCGTAGGCGCCGGCGTCCAGCAACTCTGGGAATAGAACGTGCGAGGGCGGGAGCAGGCAGCTCACTTATCGCGGTGTTTCCTTTCTCCTCCCTCCCGGGGGAGTTCTCGCGAGAGAAGCCAGGGGAAGATGGCCGTGCCCTGTTTTTCGGATTGAGGCAGTGGCGGCGGCTGCGGCGGTGGGGACGGGAATCCTAGTGTCGTGGGCACTTGAGCTGTAGCTCCCCCAAGCGAGCGCGCGTCCCTTCGTGCCTAGGCGAGAGCCGGCTCTTCTTCCTCCGGGAGATGCGTTTGTCCCGGGCTCGGGGGCGCTCTGGGAGTTCATGCTGCGCTGGAGTATCCTGGCCACCGCTCTAATCGCCTTGTGCCGCCGCAGCGCCAGCTTCGTCGCCAGCGGTGAGCCTCCTGGATTCCCTCTCTGCCCGTGGCGGCGATGACCGGGGAGAAGATCCGCTCATTGCGGAGGGACCACAAGCCCAGCAAAGAAGAGGGGGACCTGCTGGAACCTGGGGATGAGGAAGCGGCGGCTGCCCTCGGCGGCACCTTTACAGGAGGCAGGCTTGGCACAGGCGGCAGCGGCAAGAGCGGTAGAGCCTGTCATAAGATCTTCAGTAACCATCACCACCGGCTACAGCTGAAGACAGCCCCGGCCTCCTCCAATCTCCCCGGCCCCCCGGCCCTGCCGCTGCACAATTCCTCCGCGACTCCCATCTCCCAGTCCCCGGCGCTTTTAGCGGGCACCAGCCCCATTGCTGTCGTCGCAGGTGGAGGCGGTTGCCCTGCACACTATCCGGTGCACGAGTGCGTCTTCAAGGGGGATGTGAGGAGACTGTCCTCTCTCATCCGCACGCACAATATCGGGCAGAAAGATAATCACGGTGAGGAGTGCTCGCCCTGTCCACCTTTCTTTCCTAGAGCCTGCGCCTCCTCAGGCCTCTCAAATCCTAGGTTTCTATACATCCGAGGCTTCTATCGGACTCTTCTTTCCTCTCCTTTGCCCATCGTCCGAGCCAAATGCCCGTAAATCATGTAATAGCATGCCAGTGGTCTGGGGATTGGTTCTTGTGGGTGCAAAGGAATGTTTCTTCCTTGCCTTCTTCAAACTATTAGAAGCTGTTTTATCTTTGAGTCAGGGCTTTAGTTGATTCTTGACAATAAGAAATTTTAGACTGCCTCTCATCAAGCCTGGTCGTCATCCTTGTTTATTGAATTGTATCTTCTCTTTCTGCCCCCTCTCCACCCTTGGGATCTTGAATTTTGAACATATAAATTGTCCACCTCCCTTTATTGTCCAGGTACAGACCCCAACCTGGCTGCAACTGGTTATGATTTCTACACGCCATTAGGCTGTCTGTTTCTTTCTTTTTCCTTCTGGTTTTAGGAAGCTTAGTTTGATACAAAGTGTTTACACTTTTGCAAGTGTTTTGATTTCTGAAAGCAACAGTACCAATTTGTTGGCATTTGATACCTAGAGCAAGTAGTGACTTCCAAGTGGCTAAGATTTTGTTGAAGCAGAGCTTAGAGTTTTACACTTATTTCACATAGGTAATTGCTGATAGTAATTAAAACATTACTTGATGACCTGTGATAAAATAGTACTATGATTTTTCATAGTAACTTCCTCATATCCTACATAACAACATGTAGTGTCATTTGTTATTCAAGGACTGTATTTCTATTTTTTGCTTTATTAGCTGATTTTTTTTGGTTTCTTCTAAAAACATAATGTGATTGAGTTGACTGTGATAATGTGATTATCACTTGACTGTCATAATATGATTGACTTTATTTTACTGTGTTAAGCCACCGTAAAATAAAGCTAATGTAAACACTGATATTTTCAGCATTTGACAAATAGGCCATTTTAAACTGGGTACTTGGCAAATATTGTTAATAGTTCGCTTTTAACCGAACATGAGAATTGTATACACTCAATTAGAACACACTCAATTCTGTGCTCAAAATAGTATAACATATTAATGAAATACATGCCTGTTGAATTAGCTTCCTGAATTCCACTGGACTCTAGGCTTCTTATCTACAATTAGGGCAAAAACTGAGGATAAAAAAAAAAAGACTGAGATTTCCACTGTTTGTATAATTCTCTGACAACTGCATTTGTATTCTGAATTTACAATATTGTAATGTTACTGTCATTTATTAAAAATCAACCCCCCCAAAATGTTCCTAAAAGTTGCACCCAGGTTTTCATTCTTAAGTTTATTTAATTACTATTGTTGCAACAGCATCATATTGTTTGTTGATAGTAATTATATGTTAACCGTTTGGGAAACGGTTTTTAGTGGGAGATCTAGTGTAGCTTTGAATGTTTAGAATGTTTTTCAGATTTGATCTTCATAGTAGCTATATGAAAGGTTTATCTTATGGCCATTGCACTAAAAATATTGCCATTTAAGGGTTCCATTACAAATATACCTGAAAAAAGTTGAAACTTTGTTTTTGAGGGATGATTCCCTTTGAAAGAAGCGAGAGGTGACTATGACTGACTATGATAGTATGATGTTCGAGCTGATTTTTTTGATTGATCACAGAAGGTACTGAATTGCATATTGAGCTTGCATGTCTGTCATCTAGAAGATGAGAGCTGGTTTGTTCAAGTACAAATTCTGCTCAAAGTAATTAGAATCCTAAATACCTTTAAACTCTTTTCCATAGCCTACTGACATTCTTTTTAAAAATCATTTTGATATACTAAATGCTTGCATTGTACTTAGCTGCTCTTTGTTGATTTTTTTTAAAAATTGAAGTATAGTTGACTTACAACGTTTCAGGTGTACAGCAGAGTGATTCAGTTATATATATATATACACACACACACACATGTATTTTAGATTTTTTTCAGATTCTTTCCTGTTTTAGATTATTACATAATATTGAATATGGTTCCGTGTGCTATGCAGTTCAGTTTAGTTCAGTCGTGTCTGACTCTTTGTGACCCCGTGGCTTCCTTGTCCATCACCAACTCATGGAGCTTGCTCAAACTCATGTCCATCGAGTTGGTGATGCCATCCAACCATCTTATCCTCTGTCGTCCCTTTCTCCTGCCTTCAGTCTTTCCCGGCCTCAGGGGAAAGTGCTATACAGGAGGTTCTTGTTAGCTGTTTCATATGTAGTAGTGCGCATCTGTTTATCCCAGTTTTTAGCCCCCGCTTCCCCTTTGGTAATCATACATTTTTTTTATGTCTGTGAGTCTATTTCTGTTTTGTCAGTAAGTTCATTTGGATCGCTTTTTATTTGTTTGAATTCATTAATTTTTGGCTGCACTAGGTCTTCATTGCTGTGCTGAGGCTTCTCCTTGTAGTGGCTTCTTTTGTTATGGAGTACAGGCTGTAGAGCACTGGCTCAGTAGTTGTGGTACACAGGCTGAGGTGCCCTGAGGAATGTAGAATCTTCCTGGACCAGGGATCGAGTCCGTGTTCTCTGCACTGGCAGGTGGATTCTTAGTCGCTGGAGTACCAGGGAGCTGCATATCACTTTTTTAGATTCCCCATACAAGTGCTGTCTTAAGATACTTGTCTTTCTCTGACTTACTTCACTTAGACTGATAATCTCTAGGGTCATTTAAAGTTGCTGCAAATGGCATTATTTCAGTCTTTTTAATGGCTTAGTAGTATTCCATTGTCTATATATGGACTTCCCTTGTGGCTCAGATGGTAAAGTGTCTGCCTACAAAGCGGGAGACCTGGGTTCGATCCCTGGGTTGGGAAGATCTCCTGGAGAAGGAAATGGCAACCCACTCCAGTATTCTTGCCTGGAAAATCCCACGGATGGAGGAACCTGGTAGACTACAGTCTGTGGGGTAGCAAAGAGTCAGACACGACTGAGCGACATTTACTTTTTTAGATTCCCCATATAAGTGCTGTCTGACTTACTTCACTTAGACTGATAATCTCTAGGGTCATCTATGTTGCTGCAAATGGCATTATTTCAGTCTTTTTTATGGCTTAGTAACATTTCATTGTCTATATATACCACATCTTCTTTATTCATTTATCTATCGATGGACATTTAAATTATTTCCATGTCTTGGTTATTGTAAATCATGCTGCTGTGAACTTTGGGGTGCATTTATCTTCAAATTAGTTTTTGTCTTTTCTGGATATATGCCCAGAAGTGGGATTGTTGGATCCTCTGTTAACTCTAGTTTTTTAAAGACCCTCCATACGGTTCTCCTTAATGGCTGCACCAATTTACATTCCTACCAACAGTGACATTGTTGACATTTTTCATGAATATAACCAGTGTTTCACATACTGGTGGAAACTGTAATTGTTGTTTTCTGCAGTATATGGATACATTCTCATCTCCTACAGTGAAGACTCCTAGGAAGAGTAGCTTCTATTTAACGTTGTTCTTGTTTAGTTGCTAAGTCATGTCCAACTCTTTGTGACCCCATGGACTGTAACCCACCAGGCTCCTCTGTCCATTTGATTTTCCAGGCAAGAATACTAGAGTGGGTTGCCATTTCCTTCTCCAGGGGATCTTTCCAACCCAGGGATCAAACCTGTGTTCCTTGCTCCACAGGTGGATTCTTTATCACTGAGCCTCCTGGGAAGCCCATTTCTGTTTAATATGCTACTTCTTCAATCTTTTTGCTTATAGCTGCATAATTTCCCTACTATGTTTACATTACTTTTACTCTTCAGAGTTTACTAACCTGGATATTTCGTTAATTTTTTTTGGAGTATTTTCCCTTTCAAATTACAGAAGATAAAGGCATTTTAAGTTGCCCAGCAAAAAGAAGCTATGTATTATATTTGGATTGTTAAAACATGATAAATATATAGCAGAATCATCTACTCATTCAGGTGCATAGCAGAGCCATACAATTAAACCACATCATAGGACATAGTTGTGTGTTCACTTGACATTCCTTCCATAATGTAATGATGATGATGATCATGATCATAGTTTCTCGAACATGTCAACACTATGGTGTGTTTACATACATTATCACATTTAATTCTTACAATAACCCTGCAAAGCAGATAGTTTTATTCTTGTTTTAAAGGAGGAAACGGAAGCCTCGAGGCACAAGGAAACTTTGCCAAAGTTGCATACTTAGTGTAAGTTCCAAAAGGAGGAACTGAACTAACAGTGAGGGCTTCAAAGCCCATGATCAACCTCTGTAAATTTTCTGTTAATCAGGACCCACTAATTTGCAAAGAAGTCAGTTTTAATAATGTGTATGTGGCATTTTATGGCAAAGTTCTTTGATATATATTTTCTCATTTAGTACATATAGAAAGATAATGCTATTAAACAGCTCTCAGAGATTTCCTGTACAGCCCAGACCTCTCACTATTGTTGTTTTTCTTTTTCTTGTAGTGGCACGGATAGATGCACTGCCTTGTCCACATGATAGCCCTTTAGATACTTTACAAGCAAGAGCTGTCGTGTTCTTCCTATCGTCAAGTTAAGCATTTCTAACTTCTGTATCCATTCTTCATAGGACATGACTTACAGTGCTAAGAATGGTCCCTGAGACATAATGAATACTATAAAACTGTATTAAATAAGTAAATGAGGATCTTACTCATCTTTTAGTGACTCTCTAGTTGCTTAGTCTTTCCTTTGAAGATGGAAAGAACCAACCTTGTGTTGAAGTTATAGTAGCCTTATAAACAAAGACAAAGAGATTATATTTATTACTTTAAGTGATACACATTCAGTAATGTGGATTACTAAAGAGCACACTTTAAATAATACAGTGAAATAATATGTGGATTTTTAAAAATGTTGTTTATTCTCAAGCGGTTGTCTTCCTATTCTAATCTCTTCTTGTGCTTTTTCTTAAAACCTCAAAACAGAACTTTACATTTACTAATATTTATCTTGTTAGTCTTGATCCTTTATTCTATCTACTTTGAAAGCTTATTGAATTCTACAGATAGTAGATAGTACGTGGTCATCTGTATCTGACTTTTTGTGACCCCCATGGACTGTAGCCCTCCAGGCTCCTCCGTCCACGGAATTTTCCAGGCAAGAATACTGGAGTGTGTTTTCATTTCCTACTTCAGGGGATCTTTTCAGCCCAGGGATTGAACCTGCCTCTGTTGCCTCTCCTGCATTGACAGGCAGATTTACCACTGTGACACCCATTATTGGATCCTAATTTGGTCACTGTTTAGCTCACTATTCATTAGCTCTTTCAGTTTTAGTGATCTTGGAATTGAAACACTTCCTTTGGGGGGGGGTGTGTGTGTGTATGTGTGTATTTATAAGTTATTGTCAAATTGAATAGGGGCAGGGATAGAGCTTTTTTTGTGTGTGTTTGTGGAAAAATGTTAGTTTAGTTTGAATTGCTTTTTCTGAGCCATCAGTTATACTGGGGAATATTGTATTTGGATCCAAATATATTGCTTGAAATATAGTTAAATACAGTAACAATCATAATATCATCTACATACTGTGTTCAGAAATGGCAATGATTTTGACTCATGGTGTATTTAGTAACAGTTTTGTTTGAGTGGGGAAAAAGATACATTAAACATAACAAAAATTGATTCAACTCTATGACATTAGTGTATCTTTAGCTTTGTACTACTTTTTTTTAAGTATAGGATTAAAGTTTAAATCTAAGTTTTTTTCACATTGAGTGTAAAGATTTTTCTGACTTTTTTTTGCCATTGGTATTTAAAGAAAGCATGCTAACGTGCTTTTTGTTTTGTTTTTTACAGTTGGTGGTAATGATTTTTATTTCTTTAGAACTGAGAATGATTGTGAAGTTTATAGAAGACTTTCTTGATTTTGACTGCATTTCCTATTTGTTAACCTTGTAATTTTTTTTCCCTTAATTGAGTTAGATCTTTGGAAGTTAAGCACTTTATTTTGGAAACTAGTCAAAAGCTTTTAGGTGTTAAAGTGATGAATATCCTTGATCTATGAATTGCTTAAACCATTCTTTCGTAGATATGGAAAAATTTTGATCTATTCTGAGAGATTTGGCAGTTTATACTGCCTTTAATTACATTATCTGGCATGGGACAAGCCATTTTCTCTATACACAGTTAATTTTCATTTTTTACTGAGTTGCCATCTTCTTGAAGCTGTTTTACATAGTGATTAGAGATTTCAAATTCAAGATAAAGTTCATTTTGAGACTATTCCTACCAATGCAAGTGACTCAGTGAAGTGATAAAGAAATGGTCAACTTGTGTCTGGTGGCTGGCAAATTTCTTCAGACAGAAATTTTAAAATATCTTACATTCAGAAAGTTTAAAAATGTACACTTGAATATGGAGGCAATAGGATAATCTGTTTGGTGCCCATGCAATATGTTTATTCTGGCTTATTCTATATAAGTTGATCTTCCTTTTGATACTATTCTCTGTTTTTGGTCCCTAACATTCATGAGGGGTGATGTACAATACGTTGTTTGTTTGAGAAGAGGGGACTATAAAGAGAAACTTTGCATGGGAAAAAAAATCTTGAAGTCTCAGGTGAGCAATTTTAGTCAAGAGGCACATCTTTAAATGAACGCTAGTGGTTTCGTATTGGTTCTCATGTTTCGTAGTCTTTTTTGAATTTTGTTTTTTGGAAGACATGCCTCATTTTTCCTCAGATTAAAAAAAGTGGTTTCTGGAAGCCCAAGATAATCCATTAAAGTTTTCAGCACTGACACTGCTTATGAGGCTGATTTGGCTGTGAAATCTGTCACTCCACTAATCTGTGGAGTTGATTAATCTTGATGATTATATAAATATGACCGTCCTCCTTTCACCTTTCCTGTGTGTATATCTCCGACCAGATAGGACTTTCCTGGGGTTAAATGACTATGCTTCCCAATGCCCTCATCATTAGCATTGTAGAATGTGAACTGTTGCTTAAAGCTGGGATATGAACACATCTTCTGGAGACCTACTTTCACTGAACTACGGTAGAAGTAGGAAGGTCTGACCTTTCAACTTGGCAAAAAAGGAAGCAGAAATGAGCAGTTACTGATGATGATGTGTCCTGGGCATCAGCAATGAGGCAGGACAATTCGGAAGGACTCCAGAATTGAGTATGTTGGTTCCAAATTAATGATGTTCTTAAGTCATAGGAATCTAGAGTACAAGGTAATTGTCAGGATGCTTTGTGTTCTAGAAAATGAGTGTAGTTTCTCAAAAATTGGTTGGGGGTTGAGCAGACAGAGAATATTTTCCTTTTCATATTCATATGTCATCTGTTTTATCTGGAGAGAGATGGAGGTCAGTTTTAGAGTAAGACAGAAGCGTGTCAAATGAGTGTAGGAAAAAGAGAAATGATCTCTTTTCTGTTTAAAGATTATGAATGCTGTTCGCTACCAGGATATGTGAGGTTTAACTCTGTGATTGGTTGCGTTTCATCTGTTTTTGAGCCTGTTAGTCTTGTTGATATCCCAGAGATTATCTGCAAAACTGTTGCTGCTGCTGCTGCTGCTAAGTCACTTCAGTCGTGTCCGACTCTGTGCGACCCCATAGATGGCAGCCCACCAGGCTCCCCCTGTCCCTGGGATTCTCCAGGCAAGAACACTTGAGTGGGTTGCTGTTTCCTTCTCCAGTGCATGAAAAGTGAAAATGAAGTCGCTCAGTTGTGTCCAACTCTTCGCGACCCCCTGGACTGCAGCCTACCAGGCTCCTCCGTCCATGGGATTTTCCAGGCAAGAGTACTGGAGTGGATTGCCATTGCTTTCTCTGTCTACAAAACTAGAAGGCATTTTTTATGTATCAGATCTGACTTTGAGACCATGCTTCTCTACAAACTGGATTTTATGTAATTATACTATTTATTTAACTGCTGAAATAAGTAGATATAATATCTATCTCTTGGGGCATTATTTTCTTATATGGGAGACTGTACTTGAACATAATGTTGAAGGCTCATATCGTAGTAGCGATTAATATAAATACCTTGCTCTCACATTTGCTATGATGTACCTTTCAGCAGAGGACACTCTAGTTTTTGAGGTTCAGATAGAGCTTCATTCAATTGAGGTTTTATCTGATACTTGAATTTATACTGCCTATCAGTTTGCTACAAGGTTAGGTTTATTTGTCTCTCCCCTGTAAGTCATCTTTAGTCTGCTACTGGTATAACTTGGCTCATACCTGTCATATACTGTCATCACTTTTGTTTGTTTTGGGGTGTTTCTAATTTGGATTTTGTTTTTCTGCATGTATTTTTCAGTTGTTTCTGTCTTTCCTACTTTTTATGTTTTAGTTGAGATCCAAAAGAAGGAAAAATCTGAAGGAATAAATATACTTTAAAAAGAGTTCACTTCTGAGGGGAACAATAGATAAAGTTAAGCACCTCAGTTCAGTTCAGTCGCTCAGTCGTGTCTGACTCTGTGACCTCATGAATTGCAGCACGCCAGGCCTCCCTGTCCATCACCAACTCCCAGAGTTCACTCAAACTCATGTCCCATTGAGTCGGTGATGCCATCCAGCCATCTCATCCTCTGTCGTCCCCTTCTCCTCCTGCCCCCAATCCCTCCCAGCATCAGAGTCTTTTCCAATGAATCAATTCTTTGCATGAGGTGGCCAAAGTATTGGAGTTTCAGCTTCAGCATCATTCCTTCCAAAGAACACCCAGGACTGATCTCCTTTAGGGTGGACTGGTTGGATCTCCTGCAGTCCAAGGGACTCTCAAGAGTCTTCTCCAACTAAATACATGTTAAATTCAATTTCAGGTTAGTGGTATATTCCAGTTTACAATAACTTCATATACCTTCTAGGTATATGAACAACAACAACAAAATGCATTTGGATTCTTGGGTATAGATATCTGTCAGGTTTGTTAATTCATCCTCTCTTAATCAGCATAGTGCTGAATTCTATAAAGCCACCAGTGCTATGTTGCCCATCCTTTTGGACATTGGTTGGCTTTCATAGAGAATCATGTGCATTGTCCTGGCTAAAATGCTTTTTTGGAGAATAAAAACAGATTTTAACACTATTCTGATGGTTCTTCATGGGCAGATCCTCTGGAGGAGGGCATGGCAACCCATTCTTTCCTGGAGAATCTCATGGACAGAGGAGCCTGGTGGGTCCTTAGGGTCACAAAGAGTCAGACACGACTGAAGCAACTTAGCTTGCTCGCTAATGGTTTTTTATATTTGCCTCCCCCCACCCCATTTTTTTGGTTCATTCATTCCTTCATTTAACTGATAAATATACTGAGCTCCTGATAATGTGATAAACAGTGTTTTAGGTTCTGGGGTTACTTAGAGCAGTGAACAAAATGAACAAAGTCTCTGCTCTCAGGTAGCTTACATTCTAATGGGGCAAGATAAATAGTAAACAAACTAATAAACATATGATAATATTCTTTGGTGTCTCAGATGGTAAAGAATCTGCCTGCATTGCAGGAGACCCAGGATCAATTCCTGGGTCGGGAAGATCCCCTGGAGAAGGTAAGGGCTACCCACTCCAGTATTCTTGCCTGGAGAACTCCATGGACAAAGGAGCCATGGAGTGGGTTACAGTCTGTGTGGGTTACAGTTACAGACTGTGCGTTACAGTCCATGGGGTCGCAAAGAGTTGGACACAACTGAGCAACTGACACAGCAACAACATAATAATAAAGTATATAGAGTAAAATAAAGTAAAATCTTATAGAGTATATAGAGGATAGAGAGTGCTGGCAGTATAGGGAGGGGAGGTTAGGGTCTGGGAAGACATCAGGGATGAGAAAAATTAGAGCAGTTACTTAAAGAAAATTAGGGAGCTGTTTTCTAGGAGAAAAGAATTTCAGGCAGAGAATTGCAAATATAAAGAAAGGTACCATGTTCAAGGAATAGGAAGAAGGCAAGTATGACCGGAACAAGGCAGAGAGTGGTAGGAGATAGGAAATTTTGAGATGTGGAGGTGGGAGATGTAAGCATACAGGACTTTTTGTAGACCATTCATTGTTTTTACTTCACTCAACATAGGAAGTGATTTGAGGATTTTGAGCAGCCAGGTAACATGATCTGATTTTAAAAGGCTCTCTCTGGCTGCTATATGAAGCAGAAAAGAAACTTGGATGGGCATGGATCAATTTAACGTGCCATTGTAATAAATGGGGTAACTGGAAATAATGAGAAGGTAGAGCTGGTTAAGAGTTGATGATATTTTGAATGTAAATATACGTGTGTGAATTTCAGTAGTAAAATACCATTCATGAGAGAAAATACAAAAGTTCTCCCTTTTTATTGCTTGCTTGGATGAGACTTGAAGTTATCTGTGGAAGCTGGAGCTTTGTTGGTTGTGTGTGTGTGTCTGTGTTAGTCACTCAGTCGTTTCTGACTCATTGAGACCCCATGTCAGGCTCCTCTGTCCATGGGATTCTCCAGGGAAGAATACTGGAGTGGGTTGCCATTCCCTTCTCCAGGGGATCATCCCAACATATAATTTCCTGTTTTGCTCCCTGGTTAGGGGGCACATGAAGTCAGAACTATTTTTGTAATAATACAAAGTCATTGTTTGCCTGTTTTTCACTGCAGTGACATTTTCACTGATGGTACAAAAGCAGTGGTGGGTAAAATTGTTGGAGTGTTAGCATGAATTAAGGCACTGAACTGCTAGTAGTCATTGTATCATTCACTGCCTGTACTTGAAGTGAGGCGGGGGTGGGGAAGCCAATTTCACAATGTCTTTGCCGAAGCTGTAGAAATTGTTAATTTTTAAAGTCTTGATCTTGAGTACATGCTTTTTATATTCTTTGAGACATTATGTGGATTATGCATGCTTTTCTGCTACATACTGAAGAGAAAATAAGGAAAAACATCTGTGCATTTTGAGTTGTAGGCCAAACTGGCTGCTTTTATCATGAAACACTTTTTATTTGAAAAAACAGCTTACACACAAATTATGGTTATTCCAATTTGGATATTTGGGATGCATTTCCTGGAAATTGGAAAAGTAAACCCGGGACCTCAAGGAAAACAATTGCTAGTCTTTGCTGCCAATGGAATAAGTTCAATTTGAGATGAAAGAATTTAAAACACTTGTCTTTGTCACTCTAAGCTTGACAGTTTCTTAGTATTTAAAGACTGTTTTGGCCATGTTGGTAATATTACTAAATGTGATTTAAAAATTTTTGTATAGTGAAATGTGTTGACATATGGAAGATCTGAATGACTCAGTTAACCAGTAGTTTTTAGACTGATCAGTCCATTATATTACAGAATCATGAGATTCATTCAAAGTGCAAGTGAAACCAATGAGTTTTGGTGTGCCACAAAACAAAAAATTTATTGGTATGGTTTTAGATTTCACATGGCAACAGTCCATTAGAAATAAACACTTAATAAGTTTTGGTGTTGTATCGAACAATACACTTAATTATTTAAAAAGGCTATTAAAATGCTCCTCTTTTATTTTAATTGCATGTCATCTGAATCCGGATTTAGTTATAAAAACCCAGCTGTTTTCTATTAAGTCAAACATTTAATATACTTTAATTTTTAATTAAAGAATTTGAAATGGTACCATTCATCTTTTTTTTATTGTTTTGGAAAATTGCAATTATGTTTTTCATAAAAAATTTATATTAGCATGTAATGAGTTTATTGTAATTTTAAAATTAGTAAGGAAAATTTTTAAACAATTTAATGTGGTCTTGAAACCAGAAAGTCTGAAATCTGTTGGTATGATAAAAAGAGTACTGATTTTAGAGTCATGACTGTCATGATTCCTATATGTGTTATTTTAGGAAATTAACCGTTACTAGATGTCTTTTTCTTATGACATGTGAAATAGCAATAATCTTTGTCTCATGGGGTTAGGGAGCAAATTAAATAAGATATCTAAATTATACAGCATAGTGCTGGGCCTATACTAATATATGCCCTATGAATGCCAGCCATTTGGTTAATAATTTGCATATTTTAACACTGCAGTGTTCTTAATGTTACTGGAATGTTTTTTAATCATTTAGCAAAACAGAGTTCAGTTTTGTTTACCAAGTTAGAACCAAGGCATCCAATTTCAGATTTAAAAGTATATTTTGAAAAGTTAACAGTTATTTTTAAGATTTTTAGCATCCTTTGTTTAACAGATTAGCTTAAGCAGCAGGTTGAAGATTTAGATAACTGAGGGGATAGTATATGATGGTTCAAACTAGGATGCTTGAGCACTTAGTTTCATGATACATTTGGTCATGTGGTGTTGGGTAGAGAATGATGTTGATGATGAGTATTTTGCATTTTAAGCTACTGAAATCATAGTGTGACATATGGCATTCTTGATTATAGGTAGTATGTATTTCTGTTCATGTTCCTGCCTGTGAAGTGAGAGGGATTGGATTGTTGAACTCAGAGTCATTTCTAATTCATAAATCTTTTGAAATTTGGATTACTTTGGACTTGTAATAGGAAGTTTCATTTGTAACTTCAGTAGGTACTAAGGCTTTTACCGTTTCATCTATATGTTCTTGGAAGATTTAAGAAAAGAGTAATGATTTAGGTGCATAAATGCCTTGATTTCTTCACCTTTGTGCTCTGTCTAGACTCTGGTGGGTCCTTCTTAATTTATGTAATTTTTTGAATAGTTGGTATGTTTACATGCTGCAAAACTGCAAAAAGATATACAAGGATATGATGTAAAAATGAAGTTTGTCTCCCACCTGTCTTTATTCACCCAGTTATCCTCTTTGCAGCAACTAGGGTTATCAGTTCCTTGTTTTCTTTCTGTTACCATTTAGAACATTACAGCCTTTTTTTTTCTCCTGAAAGAGAAGTGAAGAAAGAGAGCTGTTGCTACCTTTTCTATTAGGACAAAAATAGATATTCAGAAATTTATTTGTTTGATTTTAAATGTCTTTCTCTTTTTTTAATTTTGAATTTATATCTCCAGTCTAGACTTCTCCTTGGAGTTCCAGATATTATAATTATCCACACTTGAGAATCTTAGAGATATCTCAAAATTTATTTGTCTAAAATGGAGTTATCACCTTCTGCCTCCCCCCCGCCCCGGCCATCCCCTAAATCACATCATTAGATATCCAGCTCTCAGGTGTCAGTCATTGAGATCATTCTTTGTCTCAGTTAAGTTCAGTGACTCAGTCATGTCTGACTCTTTGTGACCCCATGGACTGCAGCATACCAGTCTTACCTGTCCATCACCAACTCTTAGAGCTTGCTCAAACTCATGTCCATCGAGTTGGTGATGCCATCCAACCATCTCATCCTCTGTCGTACCCTTCTCCTCCTGCCCTCAATCTTTCCTAGCATCAGGGTCTTTTCAAATGAGTCAGTTCTTTGGCCAAAGTATTGGAGCTTCAGCTTCAACATCAGTCCTTCCAATGAATATTCAGGGCTGATTTCCTTCTTTGTCTCACTCCCTTTTTTTACCCACACATATCTAATTAGCAAGTCAGTCTACTTTCTGTCTCCAGTCCACGTTGAGACCAACCAATTTTTATTATCTTTTCCCTGGAATACTGTACTGGATCTGCAACTAGTCTCCCTATGTCCCCCTCAATTCCATTTTCTGTGGGATAAGAAAAGTGATCTTAAAATGTAAGTTGTATCATGTCATATCCCTGTTCAAGATCCTTTAATGCCTTCTCCACTTCAAAATAAGTTCATATTTTTAAAATCATAGGTAAAGAACCCTTTTTACTTTTCTGATATAATCTTGTACCAATCTTTCCTTTTTCTCTGTGTCTGGCCATACTTGTTTTCTTTCACTTCTTGAATATGCTAGGTTATTTCTGGCTTCTGTCTAGAATGCATTTCTTCTCATTCTTTGATTTCTTATTTCTTACTTAGCTTTTAGATCTCATTTTAAACATTATCTCTGTAGAAAGATTTTCCTAATTTAAATATCAAAAAGTATGCTTCTCATTATTTTCAGTCTTAGCCTTTTGTTTTTCTCAATACTTAAAATCTATTTTGTTTCATTTTATATTTCTCTTCCTTTTATGAATGTAAACTCCATGAAGACAAGAGTTTCTGGCTTATTAGCGGTTGAATTTCTAGTGTCTAGTACTATATGCTGAGTGCATAGTGATGCTCAGTAAATATTTATTGAATGAAAATGAATGGAGTTTGCTTCTAGGTAAAATGTTAAAGAAACAACAGAACCTATGAACTCAGATGACCACTGTATCTACTATTGTGAGCAGGAATCCCTTAGAAGAAATGGAATAGCCATCATGGTCAACAAGAGTCCAAAATGCAGTACTTGGATGCAATCTCAAAAACGACAGAATGATCTCTGTTTGTTTCCAAGGCAAACCATTCAATGTCACAGTAATCCAAGTCTATGCCCCAACCAGTAATGCTGAAGAAGCTGAAGTTGAATGGTTCTATGAAGACCTACAAGACCTTTTAGAACTAACACCCAAAGAAGATGTCCTTTTCATTATAGGGGACTGGAATGCAAAAGAAGCAAGTCAAGAAACACCTAGGGTAACAGGCAAATTTGGCCTTGGAATACGGAATGAAGCAGGGCAAAGGCTAATAGAGTTTTGCCAAGAGAACGCACTGGTCATAGCAAACACCCTCTTCCAACAACACAAGAGAAGACTCTACACATGGACATCACCAGATGGTCAACACCAAAATCAGATTGATTATATCCTTTGCAGCCAAAGATGGAGAAGCTCTATAAGGTCAGCAAAAATAAGACTGGGAGCTACTGTGGCTCAGATCATGAACTCCTTATTACCAAATTCAGATTTAAATTAAAGAAGGTAGGGAAAACCACTAGACCATTCAGGTATGACCTAAATCAAATCCCTTATGATTATACAGTGGGAGTGAGAAACAGATTTAAGGGACTAGATCTGATTGAGTGCCTGATGAACTATGGAATGCAGTTCGTGACATTGTACAGGAGACAGGGATCAAGACCATCCCCATGGAAAGGAAATGCAAAAAAGCAAAATGACTGTCTGGGGAGGCCTTACAAAAAGCTGTGAAAAGAGAAGCGATAAGCAAAGGAGAAAAGGAAAGATATAAGCATCTGAATGCAGAGTTCCAATGAATAGCAAGGAGAGAGAAGAAAGCCTTCCTCAGTGATCAATGCAAAGAAATAGAGGAAAAGAACAGAATGGGAAAGACTAGAGATCTCTTCAAGAAAATTAGAGATACCAAGGGAACATTTCATGCAAAGCTAGGGTCGATAAAGGACAGAAATGGTATGGACCCAACAGAAGCAGAAGATATTAAGAAGAGGTGGCAGGAAAACAGAAGAACTGTACAAAAAAGATCTTTGTGACCAAGATAATCACAATGATGTGATCACTCACCTAGAGGCAGACATCCTATAATGTGAAGTCAAGTGGGCTTTAGAAAGCATCACTACGAACAAAGCTAGTGGAGGTGATGGAATTCCAGTTGAGCTGTTTCAAATCCTGAAAGATGATGGTGTGAAAGTGCTGCACTCAATATGCCAGCAAATTTGGAAAACTCAGCAGTGGCCACAGGGCTGGAAAAGGTCAATTTTCATTCCAATCCCAAAGAAAGGCAATGCCAAAGAATGCTCAAACTACTGCACAGTTGTACTCATCTTACATGCTAGTAAAGTAATGCTCAAAATTCTCCAAGCCAGGCTTCAGCAATATGTGAACCGTGAACTTCCAGATGTTTAAGCTGGTTTTAGAAAAGGCAGAGGAACCAGAGATCAAATTGCCAACATCCACTGGATCATGGAAAAAGCAAGAGAGTTCCAGAAAAACATCTATTTCTGCTTTATTGACTATGCCAAAGCCTTTGACTGTGTGCATCACAATGAACAGTGGAAAATTCTGAAAGAGTTGGGACACCAGACCATGACCTGCCTCTTGAGAAACCTGTATGCAGGTCAGGAAGCAAAGTTAGAACTGGACATGGAACAACAGACTGGTTCCAAATAGGAAAAGGAGTACGTCAAGGCTGTATATTGTCACCCTGCTTACTTAACTTATATGCAGAGTACATCATGAGAAACACTTGGCTGGAAGAAACACAAGCTGGAATCAAGATTGCCGGGAGAAATATCAATAACCTCAGATATGCAGATGACACCACCCTTACGGCAGAAAGTGAAGAGGAACTAAAAAGCCTCTTGATGAAAATAAAAGAGGAGAGTGAAAAAGTTGGCTTAAGGCTCAACATTCAGAAAACGAAGATCATGGCATCCGGTCCCATCACTTCATGGGAAATAGATGGGGAAACAGTGGAAAAGTGTCAGGCTTTATTTTTGGGGGCTCCAGAATCACTGCAGATGGTGACTGCAGCCATGAAATTAAAAGACGCTTACTCCTTGGAAGGAAAGTTATGACCAACCTAGATAGCATGTTGAAAAGCAGAGACATTACTTTGCCAACAAAGGTCCATCTAGTCAAGGCTATGGTTTTTCCAGTAGTCATGTATGGATGTGAGAGTTGGACTGTGAAGAAAGCTGAGTGCCGAAGAATTGATGCTTTTGAGTTGTGATGTTGGAGAAGACTCTCGAGAGTCCCTTAGACTGCAAGGAGATCCAACCAGTCCATTCTAAGGGAGATCAGTCCTGGGTGTTCTTTGGAAGGACTGATGCTAAAGCTGAAACTCCCAAGACTGGCCACCTCATGCAAAGAGTTGACTCATTGGAAAAGAATGATGCTGGGAGGGATTGGGGGCAGGAGGAGAAGGGGATGACAGAGGATGAGATGGCTGGATGGCATCACCGACTCGATGGACTTGAGTTTGAGTGAACTCCGGGAGTTGGTGATGGACAGGGAGGCCTGGCGTGCTGCAATTCATGGGGTCGCACAGATTTGGACACAATTGAGCGACTGAACTGAGCTGAACTGATGAACTCCTCTTCTAACTTTATATTAGGATACAATAGTGACTCTAGAATCAAGTAAACTAGGTTATGTGAGAAATTTTTAATAACAGTAGTGTAGTATGATTACATATAGAAATTATATTGATGAATGATAAGTGCTCTATCCTGGGAACAATATAATGTGACATGAAACCCTCAGTATTTAGAGCATTGGTCTACAAAGATTTCATTAAAGAGCAAGATAAATAAATATTGTTGGCTTTGCAAGCTATACCATTTGTTACTTAAAAGTAGCCATAAACAATTCATAAACAATCAGCATGTGGCTGGGTTCCAGTAAAACTGTATTTACGTCATGTCCCTGAATTATAGGATAAAGAAGTTTCTAATACAGGAAACAGATGGCAGGAGTAAATTTGTGCCAGAGCAAGCTTACCCCTTCTTCTTGCCTTCATTTATTGGTATCATTAAGATTGATACCAGTTGAAAAATAATAAAGCTTTTTTACAGTACCTTATTTTGAATAGAGAAATTCACACTGAGAAAGCAAGTGGGCGAGAAAGCTTGTTTTAGTTGAGAGCTAGACTAACCTGGGTGTGATGGTGGTTAAGGTAAAATAAATCCGGTAAAAAGATCTTTTTAAGGAAGATTTAAAAAAAAAATTATTTCGGTGAATGTGTTAACCCTCACTTCCTTATCTCTTCTCCTATTCTGATATAATTCCTTTAGTATATAGTTGAACCTTTAAAGATATACAGTTAAATGGTTTCTGGTAAATTCTAAGTTGTGCAGCTGTCACCACAATCAATTTGAGAACATTTTTATCACCTTGAAAAGAAATCATGTTTTTTTTTTACATTTCAATGCTTCCCGCTCCATTTCTTCCAGCCCTAGACAATCACTAATCTACTGTCTGTTTAGATTTTATTATTCTAGACATTTCTTATGAAAGAAAATGGCACAATATGTGGTGTTTCACTTAGCACATTTTTTTTTTTAGTTTGTGTTATAGCATGTATCAGTACTTGATTCCTTTTTATTTACGATTAAGATTACATTGTATAGGTATTTCTCATTTTATTTATACTCATCAGTTAATGCAAATTTGAGTTGTTTCTACCTTTTGGTTATTTTGAGTAATGCTCACATGAGCACTTGTATATGTTTTGTGTGGAGATGTTTCCATTTTCTTGGGTGTATACCTTTTGCTGGCTCATGTGTTAAGTCTGTGTTTACCATTTTGACGAACTGCCAAACTATTTTCCAAAGTAGTTGCACCGTTTCACTGGCCCAAGAACAGTGTTTGAAGATTTCAATTTCTCCTCCTTGCCAACATTTGTTGTTACCTGTCTTTGGTTATAGGTATCCAAGTGAGCATAAAGTTGCATCTGCTTGTGGTTTTAATTTGTACTTCCTTAGTGGCTAGTGGTATTGAGCATATTTTCATGTGCTTTTTGGCCATTTGTATATCTTCTTTGGAGAAATGGCTATTCATATATTCCCAGTTTTAAATGGGGTTGTCTTTTTATTATTTAGTTGTAAGAGTTCTTTATATATTCTGGATACAAAACCCTTATCATATATATGATTCACAGACTGTTTTCTTCCTTTGTAGGTTGTCTTTTTCCTCTTCTTGATGGTATCCTTTATAACATAAAATGTTGTAATTTTGGTGAAATCCAATTTATTTTCTTTTTGCTGTGCTTTTGGTGTATCTTAGAAACCATTACCTAATTAAAGATCACAAAAATTTACCCCTTTGTTTTTTCCCCTAAGGATTTTAGAGTTTTAATCTTAACCTTTAGGTCTGTGATCTTTTTTTAAATTATTTTTTGATGGTGTGATTGATATATATTTCTGTCCTTATGCAAGTACATACTATATTGATTATTGTGGTTTGTAGTAAGTTTTGAAATTGGAAAGTATGACTTCTCCAACTTTGTTGTTTTTTTCCCAAGATTGTTTTGAATATTTTGGGTCCCTTGAATTTTTGTATGAATTTTTGGATCATCTTGTCAGTTTTCAACAAAAAGCCAGCTGTGTTTTAATGGAGAGTGCTTTGAGTTTATGGACCAATTTAGGGAGCATTGCCATCTTAACAATATTTAATCCATGAATTTGGGGTATTTAGATATTATTTAATTTTTTTCAATAGTATCTTCTAGTTTTTGGAGTAGAAGCCTTGTACCATTCTGCTTATCTTTTGAGTTACGTGCAGCAACTCTTCAATCCCTCAGCTGTTTGATTTCTTTGTATTTAGAGTGTCATAGGAAAGTACTTAAATATCAGTTTGTTCTTTTAGCTTCAGCATGTAGAGGAGTTTCTGCTGCTTTTTCTCTTGGACGTTGAGAGAAAAGCAAGGGCAATATGCTTGCCCTTTCCCATACTAGAGCTGAATGAATCATTCCAGGATGGAAAAGCAGGAAAAAAAAAATCCATTTGAGAGTCTTTGAAAATGGTTATAATAAAAGAAGCATCAATATAAGTATCCTAAGACTCTATTAAGAACTATAAGAAATAGAAGTTTAGAAGATAATTGCCTTGTTTTTTAGTAACACATAAAGCAGTTTGTTTCTTTAAAACTGGTAAATCATGATGTGAAGAAAACTGTCCAAATTATCAAGATACTATGGAAATTAAAAAAATATAGTTACTTCATTTTAAAATATCTAAATTGAATACAGTAAAAAAGTCTTGACAGTAACACTGATGAAAGAAGTTGAAGATTAAATAAACAGACAAAAAGATATACCGTGTTCATGGTTTGGAAGAATTAATATTGTTAAAATGGCTGTACCATCCAAAGAAGCCTACAGATTTATTGCAATCCCTATCAAAACACCAAGGGTGTTTTTCCATAGAACTAGAATGAATAATTCTACAATTTGTTTGGAAACACAAAAGACCCTAATTAGCAAAAGAAATCTTGAGAAAGAACAGAACTGGAGGGATCAAGCTTCCTGACTTCAGAATACTATAAAAATACAGGAACCAAAACAGTATGGTATTGGCATAAAAAGAGACATTTAGATCAATGGAACAGAACAGAAAGCTCAGAAATAAACCCATGCATGTTGGTCAATTGGTCTGTGACAGAGGAGGCAAGAATACACAATGGAGAAAATACAGTCTCTTTAATAAGTGATGCTGGGAAAACTGGACAGCTTACATGTCAAAGAATGAGATTAGAACAGTTTCTGACACCATATATTTATTAAAATAAGCTCAAAATGAATTAAAGACCTACATGTAAGACCAGTACTTCCTAGAAGAAAACATAGACAAAACACTCTTTGATGTAAATAGTACCAATATTTTTTTTTATCTGTTGCCTAAGCAAAGGAAATAAAAATAAACAAATGGGACTTCATTAAACCAGGAAGCATTTGCATAGTGAAAGAAACCATTGACAAAATGAGAAGACTACCTATGGAATGGGAGAAAATATTTGCACATGATCTGACCAACAAGGGGTTAATATCCAAAATACATAAACAGCTCATACAGCTCAACATTTAGAAAAAAAAAAAGAAACCTAATTAAAAAGTGTACAGAAGGTCTGCATAAACAGTTTTCCAAAGAAGATATACAAATTGCTAAGAGACACGTTAATTATCAGAGAAATGCAAATTAAAATCACAGTCATCTCACACTTGTCAGAATGGCTGTCATCAAAAAGAACACAAATAGTAAATCAACTGTACTCTAATAAAAATTAATTTAAAAAAACATGAATAACATACTCGCAAGGATATGGAGAAAAGGGAACCTACACTGTTGTCAGGAATGCAAATTGGTGTGGCTGCTATGGAAAACAGTAAGGCAATTTCTCAAAAAAGTAAAAATAGAACCAGCAGTTTTACTCTAGGGTATTTTATCTGAATGAAACTGAAAACACTTATTTGAAAAGATACATGCATCCCCAGTGTTCATAGCAGCATTCTTTACAATTGCCAAAGTATGGAAGCAACCTAAGTGTCCATTAAATATGAATGGAAGAAAATGTGATTTATATACAATGGAATATTACTCAGCCATAAAAACGTGAAATTTTGTTTTATGTAGCAACATGGATGAACTTGAAGTGAAATAAGTCAGACAGAAACAAATACTGTATGATATTACTTACATGTGGATTCTAAAAAGTAAAATAGACCAGTGAGTATAACAAAAAACAAACAGTCGCAGATATAGAGAACAAACTAATGGTTATCAGTGGGGAGAAGCAAAAGGAGACAAGAGGAGGGTATCAGAATAAGAGATACAGACCACTATGTGCAAAATAAATAAGCTGTAAGGATACATAATATAATACAGACAATATAGCCTATACTTTATAAATGGAATATATCCTTTAAAATTGTGAATCACTGTGTTATACACCTGAAACTTGCATACTATTGTACATTAGCAGTTTTCTAATTGGGTATCAGACTAGTTGGGCTTGAGTCATGTGTCTTCCCTGTTCTAAGGTATGGCATTTGTTACTAAGAAAACAACAGTGAAGAAATTCCAAAAATAGTAACTATGACATCTGGTAACTAAAGCAAAGAAAAGGACTTTCATACATCCTTGGAGAATAGTGAAAATTGTAAATTTTATTGTTGTGTTGGTGGTAAAGAAAAGAAAGCTATGACTGTCAATTGCTGATAAAATTGAATTTGAGGTAAAGTGATTTAAAAGTGCTAACAGAGTAATTATATTTTGATAGAAGGTATGATCATTAGCACTCATAAAGTCATTGCATGTTTATGCACTCATCAAAAAACTATAAAAAAATAGCAAAGTATTAATGAAGATAGAGAAAACAAATAAAATCAAAGTAGGATTTCTGCCTCTTGTAATGATGAGCTAGATAATTAGGACCAGTCTTCTTTAGAAGCAAATAAGAATAAAATTCCAGCAGAACTATTCAGATCCCTAAAGGATGATGCCATCAAGGTTTTGCATTCATTATGTCAGCAAGTGTGGAAGACCCAGCAGTGGCCACAGGACTGGAAATGGTCAGTCCTCATCCCAGTTCCCAAGAAGGGTAGTACTAACGAATGTGCTAACCATTAGACAGTCGCACTTATCTCCCATGGTAGTAAGGTCATGCTTAAAATATTGCATGCGAAGCTTCAGCATTACGTGAACCAAGAACTTTCAGATGTCCAGGCTGGGTTTAGAAAAGGAAGAGGAACTAGAGGTCAAATTGGCAACATTTGCTGGATTAAAGAGAAAGCAAGGGAATTTCAGAAAACATCTATCTCTGTTTCGTTGACTATGTTAAAGCCTTTGACTGTGGATCATGACAAACTAGACGGCTCTTAGACAGATGAGAATACTAGACCATCTTGCCTGTCTCCTGAGAAACCCGCGTGCAGGTCAAGAAGCAACAGTTAGAATGCTGTATGGAACAACTGATTGGTTTAAGATCTAGAAAGGAGTATGACAGGGCTGTTTGCTGTCACCTTGTTTGTTTAACCTATACACTGAGCACATCATGAGAAATGCTGGGCTACATGAGTTAAAAGCTGGAATCAAGATAGCGGGGAGAAACATCAACAGTCTCCTGTGCGAATGATACCACTCTAATAGCAGAAAGCAAAGAGGAATTAAAGAACCTCTTGATGAGGGTGAAGGAGAGTGAAAGAGCCCATTTAACTAAATATTAAAAAAACTAAGATCATGGCATCTGGACCCATTACTGCATAGCAAATAGATGGGGAGAAGGTGGAAGTAGTGACAGATTTCTTCTTCTTGGGCTCCTAAATCACTGTGGATGGTGACTAGTCATGAACTCAGAAGACGACTGCTTCTTGGCAGGAAAGCAATGACAAACCTAGACAGTGTGTTGAAAAGCAGAGACATTACTCTGCCGACAAAGGTCCGTATAGTCAAGGTTATGGTCTTCTCAGTGGTCACATATGGTTGTGAGAGCTGTACCGTAAAGAAGGCAGAGAACGCCAAAGAATTGATGCCATAGAAATCCGGTGCTGGAGAAGACTCCTGAAAGTCCCTTGGATAGCAAGGAGATCAAACTAGTCAATCTTAAGGGAGATCAACCCTGAATATTCCCTGGAAGGACTGATGCTGAAGCTCCAGTATTTTGGTCATCTGATGCGAACAGATGACTCTTTGGAAAAGTTCAAGATGCTGGGAAAGATTGAGGGCAGGAGAAGAGGGTGTCAGAGGATGAGATGTCTGCATGGCATCACCAATACAATGAACATGAACTTGAGCAAACTGGGAGATGCTGAGGGATAGGGAGGCCTGGCATGTTGCAGTCCATGGGATCACAAAGAGTAGGACACAACCGGGCGACTGAACAACAACAAAGAATAAAATATTCTACTTTAAGGACATTGAAGATCTAATGAGGTAGGAAGGAACCCCTGGTCCAAGATCTGGCAGAAGATGAAAACCCAAAGAAGTGAGCCTAACACTTGAGGTTATATTTCCCCGGTAGCTTTTGTGAATCCTGAAGAAGTGGTTAAGAGGCTGAGTGGTTATTTTTGACAGTCTCAGTGAGCTAAGAGGACAAAAGATAGAGATTGAGCTTCCTTAGTGGCTTGATGGTAAAGAATTTGCCTGCGCTGCAGGAGACCCGGGTTCGATCCCTGGATTGGGAAGAGCTCCTGGAAAAGGAAATCGCTATTCACGCCAGTGTTCTTGCCTGGAGAATTACAGGGATAGAGTAGCCTGGAGTGCTACAGTCCATGGGGTTGCAAAGAGTAGGACTAACACTTTCACTTTCAGGGCCTACCAGGTGTGAGGTATCTGTTAAAAATGCTGGTCTTTGGGATGAAAACTTGAAGAGCTGCAGTTTGGGAATAAGGGTCAGTTGCAGGTAAATCAGCTCTGTTACAGGGTGAATCATACTTTTGAGTCTTGAGGGCCAGGAAAAAATATCAGTCCCTGGGTTAGTGTAGTACCCCCAGCCATATGGCAGAAACAAATGAAAGTCTCTGAAGGATTTGTTTCTTAGGCTCCAGGATTTTTGCATAAGGAGTTAGTTAAATATCACATTCAGCTTATAGATGACCAGCATTACAGGGAAACTGGACAACATGAATGAGAAGCAGTAAAAGAAACAATCATCAGAGCTTCATTTATTGTAATTATTATTAGGAACTATTTTTCATTATTTAATAGAAGTATAGTTGATTAATAATGTTATATTAGTTTCTGGTGTATTGCAAAGTATTTCAATTATTCATATGCATACTCTTTTTCAGATTTTTCCATTGTAGTTTATTATAAGATACTGAATATAGCTCTCTGTGCTATTTACCGTAGGACCTTTTTGTTTATCTGTTTTAAGTATAGTAGTTTGTATGGACAGACACTTTAGATGACAATGTTTATGATTTTCTTGGAGGATGAGAGACAGGGTTGAATATTTTAGTAGAGAACTTGGAACTATGAAAATTGAAATAAAATATCTGGAAAAGAACTAAGTAGAAATTCTCAAATGGAAATGTATAATCCTGAGTTAAAAACTAAATCAATGGGCTTAATAACAGTTTAGATCCTGAAGAAGACTGAATTTATGATCTTGGAAATATGTCAGAAGAAAATATAATGAAAAAGGGGAAGAAATTTTTTAAAAACTAAAAAGGTAACGGCAGTTTTATGTTAATTGAACAACAGGAGAGAAGAGAGAGGATATGGGGCTAGAGGAATATTTGAGAAGACAATTGCTGAGAATTTTCAAAAATTGATGAGAGATACCAATTCAGAGATTTAAGAAGCCCAGTTCAGTTCTGTTCAGTCACTCAGTTGTGCCTGACTCTTTGTGACCCCATGGACTGCAGCATGCCAGGCTTCCCTGTCCATCACCAGCTCCCGGAGCTTACTCAAACTCATGTCCATAAAGGCAGTGATGTCATCCAACCATCTCATCTGCTGTTGTCCCCTTCTCCTCCTGCCTTCAATCTTTCTCAGCCTCAGGGTCTTTTTCAATGAGTCAGTTCTTCACATCAGGTGGCCAAAGTCTTAGAGTGTTAGCTTCAGCATCAGTCCTTCCAGTGAACACCCAGGACTGATATCCTTTAGGATGGAATGGCTGGACTCCTTGCAGTCCAAGGGACTCTCAAGAGTCTTTTCCAACATCACAGTTCAAAGCATCAATTCTTCAGTGCTCAGTTATTTTAATAGTCCAACTCTCACATCCATACATGACTACTGGAAAAACCATAGCTTTGAATAGACAGACCTTTGTTGGCAAAGTGATGTCTCTGCTTTTTAATCTGCTGTCTAGGTTGGTCATAACTTTCCTTCCAAGGAGTAAAGTGTCTTTTAATTTCATGGCTGCATCACCATCTGCAGTGAATTTGGAGCCCCCCAAAATAAAGTCTCTCACTGTTTACATTTTTTCCCCATCTACTTGCCATGAAGTGATGGGACCAGATGCCATGATCTTAGTTTTCTGAATGTTGAGTTTTAAGCCAACTTTTTCACTCTCCTCTTTCACTTTCAACCAGAGGCTCTTTAGTTCTTCTTCACTTTCTGCCATAAGGGTAGTGTCATCAGGATACCTGAGGTTATTGATATTTCTTCCGGCAATCTTGATTCCAGCTTGTGCTTCATCCAGCCTGGCATTTTGCATGATGTACTCTGCATGTAATTTAAATAAACAGAGTGACAAGTGTGCAGCCGTGATGTACTCTTTTCCTGATTTCGAACCAGTCTGTTGTTCCATGTCCAGTTCTAACTTGCTTCTTGACCTGCGTACAGATTTCTCAGGAGGCAGGTCAGATGGTCTGGTATTCCCATCTCTTTAAGAATTTTCCATAGTTTGTTGTGATCTACATCGTCAAAGGCTTTGGTGTAGTCAATAAAGCAGAAGTAGATGTTTTTCTGGAACTCTCTTGTTTTTTCGATGATCCAGCCGATGTTGGGAATTTGATCTCTGTTTCTTCTGCCTTTTCTAAATCCAGCTTGAACATCTGGAAGTTCATGGTTCATGTGCTGTTGAAGACTGGCTTGGAGAATTTTGAGCATGACTTGACTAGCGTGTGAGATGAGTGCAATTGTGCAGTAGTTTGAGCATTCTTTGGCATTGCCTTTCTTTGGGATTGGAATGAAAACTGACCTTTTCCAGTCCTGTGGCCACTGCTGAGTTTTCCAAATTTGGTGGCATATTGAGTGCAGTACTTTCACAGCATCATCTTTTAGGATTTGAAATAGCTCAACTGGAATTTCATCATCTCAACTAACGTTGTTTGTAGTGATGCTTCCTAAGGCCCACTTGACTTCACATTCCAGGATATCTGGCTCTAGGTGAGTGATCACACCATTGTGGTTATCTGAGTCATCAAGATCGTTTTTTGTATGGTTCTTCTATGTATTCATGCCACCTCTTCTTAATATCTTCTGCTTTACAATTTCTGTCCTTTGTTGAGCCGATCTTTGCATGACATGTTCCTTTGGTATCTCTAATTTTCTTGAAGAGATCTCTAGTCTTTCCCTTTCTATTGTTTTCCTCTTTTTTTTGCATTGATCACCCAGAAAGGCTTCTTATCTCTCCTTGCTATTCTTTGGAGCTCTGCATTCAAATGGGTTTATCTTTCCTTTTCTCCTTTGCCTTTTTCATCTTTTTTTTTTTTTTTTTTTCCTCAGCTATTTGTAAGGCCTCCTCAGACAACCATTTTGCCTTTTTGCATTTCTTCTTCTTAAAGATGGTCTTGATTACTGCCTCCTGTACAGTGTCACGAACCTTGGTCCATAGTTCTTTATTCACTCTATCAGATCTAATCCCTTGAATCTGTTTCTCACTTCCACTGTATAATCATAAAGAATTTGATTTAAGTCATACTGAATGGTCTAGTGGTTTTCCCTACTTTCTTCGATTTAAATCTGAATTTGGCAATAAGGAGTTCACGATCTGAGTCACAGTCAGCTCTGGGTCTTGTTTTTGCTGACTGTATAGAGCTTCTCCATCTTTGGCTGCAAAGAATATTACGAATCTGATTTCAGTGTTGACCATCTGGTGATGTCTGTGTGTAGAGTCTTCTCTTGTGTTGTTGTTGGAAGAGGGTGTTTGCTATGACCAGTGGGTTCTCTTGGCAAAACCCAGAATAAAAAAAAGAATTGCACATTGGAATGAGATGGCTGAAAAAAAAACTTAAGTGCTGTCAGAAAATTCGTATTACTTTAGAAAGAACAGTAGAAATTCCTATAGCTGACTTCTCAACAAGAAAGAAAACCATAAGACCATATAGAATACTGAAGAAAAGAACAGCTAATCAAGAATTATATACCCCTTACAGTACCCTTTGAAGTTGAATAAACATTTGCAAACAAAGCCTAAGAGAATTCACTTATCAGACCACCACTAAAAGAAATACTGAAGGATGTGTTTCCGATAGAATAAAAGTGATTTTGAAGTAGAGAGGAATGAAGAGCAACAGAAGTGGTAAGAAACCCTAAATGAATATTGACTGTAAGATTCAAATAAAAACTCATGAGACTAGATAACAGCATGTCAGTCTGGATGGAGGGAATGAAGTTAGTATTCTAAGGTCATTGACTTGCTCTCAAGGGTAATGTGCCATTTACTGTGCGAATTTGATAAATCAAGGATGCATATTGTAAACTTTAGAGCTGTGCTATCTAATAAAAAGCCAGTGCAAGCCTCTCTTAAAACTAAATTTTCTATTAGCCTTATAAAATAGAAGTAGGTTAAAGTAATTTTAATACTACATTTTATTTAACCCAAAATATCTGAAACATTATTTTAATGTGATGATCAATATAAAACATTATTGAAATATTTTACATTCTTGTTTTTCATGCTAAAGTCTTAAAAATCCTACTTATGGCACATCTCAGTTCAGACCAGCCACACTTCAAATACTCAATAACCACATATAGCTACCATATTGGACAGTGCATGTCTAGGATAACTACTATAAAAATGGTAAAAATAAATATATACCTCCCATCCACAGATAGAAAACCAAAAAATGGAAATATGAAAATAATCAATTTGGAAAAAGGTAGGAAGATGAGAAAAAGAAATGGAAAACTGGCGAGACAGATATTGAAAGCACAAAAGAAAGCACAATGCTGGAAGGTAGAGTTAAACTCCAGTAATATCCTTAGTGGCTCAGCTGGTAGAGAATCTGCCTGCCATATGGGTAGACCTGGGCTCCATCTCTGGGTTGGGATGATGCCCTGGAGAAGGGAATGGCTATCCACTCCAGTATTCTGGCCTGGAGAATTCCATGGACTGTATAGTTTGTGAGGTTGCAAAAAGTCGGACATGACTGAGCAACTTTCACTTCAATATGATTAAGTACAATATATGAGTGGATTAAATGCTCTAACAGTTAAATGATAAATACTGTCTTACTGTATGAAAAAACACCCAACTGCATACAATTGGAAACATATCTGAAATACAACATGTAAAAATTGAAAGTGAAAGGAGTGAAAAATATATTCCATGTAAATAACAGTCAAAAAACTGGTATAGTTGTGTTAACATCATGTGGTTGTAGGTTAGTCACTAGGTGGTGTCCGACTCTTGCACCCCATGGACTGTAGCCTCCCAGGCTCCTCTGTCCATGGAATTCTCCAGGCAAGAATACAGGGGGAGGGGGGGTTGCCATTTCCTTCTCCAATATTAACATCATAATAGAATTTAAAGCAGAAAATACCTGAGATAGAGAGGTGCTTCAAGATGAAAAAATCATTCATTTTACTGGCAAAGTAATTACAAATTAATAACAGAGGCTGAAAATATACCAAGCAAATATTGCTAGAAATATAAGAAGATATAGAAATCCCCATTATAGTGGAAGATTTTAGCTTTCCTCTTTTTAACAATAAGCTGACAAGAAAACCGGTAAGGATACAAAGTATGAACAACACAAACTGGACCTAGTATGTTTATTTGAAATGTTGTACCCCAGACCCTCAGGTTACATGTTGTTTTCAAACATACAGAAAACGTTTACAAAAATTGATTAAACTTGACCATAAAGCAACTTTCAACGTGTTTCAGACTGAAATTATATTGAGTTTGTTCTCTGATCACATTGCAATTAATCTAGAGATTAGTGATCAAAAGATAAAGATACTAGGAAAAGGTGAAAAACCAAGCATCTAAGAATCCATTTCGAGAAATTAGGAAAAGAACAACTTAATTTACCTAATTTCCCAACTTAAGTCTATTTCACCCAAATAACAGAAGAAAAGAAATAATAAAGGCAACAATTATTAGAACAGATGTTAGGTAGCAACATGTCAAAACTTTGTTCTTTAAAAGATGCGTAAAATTAATGAACCTCAGACTGATCAAATAAGAAACACAAATAACAGATGTGAGTGAAAACTGGGGCATCTGTATAAATTTTAATGTCATTGATATATCGTAGAAGGATATTTATGAACAAAATGTATGACAATAGATGACAATTTAGATGACATAGACAGAATCCTAGAAAAACATTGTCAAAATGTACACAAAAAGGAATTAGGAAACATCAGTACTCTTGTCATTATGAATCCATAATAAAAATGTTCACTCTAAGGAAATTCAAGGGCCAAATAGTTTTATAAACATGTTCTTATAAACATGTAGGAAAAATAACATGAAAACTTTTACAGTTACATTACCCAATTATGGAAATATTCGAGTGTGCAACCCTTGCCTAAGGTAATGCCTGTTGCATTTTAGTGATATTTTTAGGGTTTGTTGCTATCAGTCAGAGCTTTTTCTGAAGCCTTCATTCATGAATGCTTATTGACTGTATTTTGAATGTTGTATGTGTATTGGAAGCATTTCATACCCATAAATGAATAAAATATGTATCTAGTTGTACTGAGGTTAATATCTAATGGAGGAGACAGATGTTTCTACATAAAATAAAAAGTACAGTTTAGTGTGAAAAGTGCTTCAATAAAGAGATAGGTATAGAGGGCTCTGGGAGCAGTGCAGAGGGACATCTGATTATCTAGAGAAGGCTCCAGTGGATAGATGATGTTTGAGCTAAGCCCTAAAAGGTGAGTGTTAACTTGCTAGGCCAATGGGAAGGAATGTTTAGGAAGAATTAACAAAGTCTGTATAAAATATCAAGAATCTCGGCTACTGGAGAATTTATTGCATGCAATTCAGATGAAGTAGGGGTAAGGAAGAAAATAGGAGAAGAAAGGAAGGTAAGGACTTATCTCAAGAACCTTTTATGCCATGTTAAAGATAAAATGTGGACCATGGTCAAGCCTTTTAAGTGAAACTACAACATTGTCAAGTTTTTGTTTTAAAATTATTATTCCAGTTTAGAGAGGAGATTGAAATGGGAATTAAGAATGAAAGTCCAAAGTAAAGGCTTTGGTTTTGACCTAGTGTTGAGCTGTTTCTGGCATCAGTTTGTCAACAAGTTTTGTTTACTTTTTGTGACTCTTTTTGGTTTTGATAGAGATTTTCATAGAATGTAAATGCAACACATGAAATTAGTTCAATATTTAGAAAAGGTGGAAGACGATCTTATTCTAACCAATCAAATTGGAAATTGACACTTGTATATGTAGATTTCTTTTTCTCTGGAGCTGATGAGAAACGAATGTTTACAATAACAAGGTATTGACTTTAGCAAAACAGAAAATGGTACAGACCCACCTAGATTTAGCATATTGAGACAGAGGAAGTTGTTTCCCTTTGCAATATACTCTTTTTTTTTTAATTGAAGTATAATTGATATACAACATTTTATTACTTTCAGGTCTCTAACTTAATGTTTTCATGTTTGTGAATAGTGAAGTGATTACCACAAGAAGTCTGATTAATATACATCACCATACATAGTTCAAATTTTTTTTCTTGTGATAATAGCTTTTAAGATCTACATTTAACAACTTTCAAATGCAGTATAATAGTAACCATGCCATATGTTACATCCCCACAACTTAATTTCTTAACTGAAAGTTTGTACCTTTTAATTCTCTTCACCCATTTCATCTACTCTCCTATTCTTCACCTTTGGCAATCATCAGTTTGTTCTCTCTCTCTCTCTCTCTCTCTCTCTCTGTATATATATACATAGGTATGTATTTTTTAAAAATCCACATACAGGTGAGACTATGGTATTTGTCTCTATCTGACTTTTTTCACTTAGCATAATGCCCTCACCGTCCATCTGTGTTGTTGCAGATGGCAAGGTTTCATTCTTTTTTTAATGGCCAAATAACATTCCATTGAAATGTGTAATAGTACAGACACACACACATTTTATCCATATGTCGTCGATGGGTGCCTTGTTTGTTTCCATATCTTGGCTATTGTAAATAATGCTGCAGTGAACATGGGGGTGAATATATTTTTTCCAGTTAGTGTTTTCATTTTCTTTTATTTTTTAAAACTTGAGGACAGGATTGAATCTTACTGAGATGAGGAAGGATGAGTGTGTAGTAGGTATTTAAACTGTGTGCTGAATGGACAAAGGTTGATACAGAGAAATAACCAACAAAGGAATCTGAAATCTATTTGAAGGAGAAGTCCCAAAATAAAATGGGTAGTTTTCATGGGAGGTGGAGGAAACACAAGTAGGATATGCTGTGTTTAGAAACCATTGCGTCCTCTGACCTTGACTTTACCACATAAGGAGGATCGTTTTGTAGTCACATTATTTTTGCTTAAAATTTGTCAGTGAACTTTCTAAAGGAGCAGAAACCATTTAAAAATAATTTTTCCACTGTTTTTATACTAATTTGATTTGTTTTTGTTTCTGTTTTAGGAAACACTCCTTTACATCTTGCTGTGATGTTAGGAAATAAAGGTTAGTAAATATTTTCTTTTTTTGTTGTTGTATAGTCATGTAGAATCAGTTTTATTACTGCAGATGGTGACTGCAGCCATGAAATTAAAAGACGCTTACTCCTTGGAAGGAAAGTTATGACCAACCTGGAGAACATATTGAAAAGCAGAGACATGACTTTGCCAACAGAGGTCCGTCTAGTCAAGGCTATGGTTTTTCCTGTGGTCATGTATGGATGTGAGAGTTGGACTATAAAGAAAGATGAGCACCGAAGAATTGATGCGTTTGAACTGTGGTGTTGGAGAAGACTCTTGAAAATCCCTTGGACTGCAAGGAGATCCAACCAGTCCATTCTAAAGGAGATTAGCCCTGGGTGTTATTTGGAAGGAATGATGCTAAAGCTGAAACTCTAGTACTGTGGCCACCTCATGCGAAGAGTTGACTCATTGCAAAAGACTCTGATGCTGGGAGGGACTAGGGGCAGGAGGATCCCGACAGAGGATGAGATGGCTGGATGGCATCACTGACTCAATGGACATGAGTTTCAGTCCACTCCGGGAGTTGGTGATTGACAGGGGTCCTGGACTGCTGCAGTTCATGGGGTCGCAAAGAGTCGGACACAACTGAGTGACTGAACTGAACTGAATCAGTTTTAAACTGACTTCACTGATGTATAATCAGTTTTAAAATTTTAAGATGAGTTTTATGTTTTGAATTTTAAAACATTTACCTGGTTATTTGATTTGCTAGAGTCTAAGATTCAGTATATTAAAAAGCACAACTACTTTCTCATTTTTCATAGCACTTTTTTCAAAGAGTTAGTGAAAATCTTATACTAACCTTTATGCCTTTTGAAGCTGTTTTCCTTGTTTGGTTATTTTTCAAGTCAGTATAATATCAGGAGACTCTTGTTTCCGAATATCAAGTTTTATTAATTATTATAATATTTTTAATATTCATAGAGTTTTATAAGATTCTTTAATATGGACTATTCTTTATAAACTCATAAGTCTAGAATTATTTCGATAGGTCATAAAAAGTTAGTACTTGTTTATTCTTCAGAGCAAAAAAACAGCTCACGGATGATTTAAAAGATCTCCTTTTTTTAAAAAAAATTATTTATTTATTTGGCTGCACTGTGTTTTAGTTGCAGCATGTGAGATCTTAGTTCCCTGATCAGGGATGGAATTTGTGCCCTCTGCAGGGGGAGCATGGAGTCTTAGCCACAGGAGCATGGAGTCTTAGCCACTGGACCACCAGGAAATTCCCAAAAGATCTACTTTTTAAGCCTATTCCCAGATGCCATAATTATCTGGATTCCCAGTTATCTTGAGAAGTGAGGATTCTAGGAGCTGATTGACAACCTTCTGAGTGCTAGATTTTAGAATTTTGGATGTCTTTGATAAAAATCTTCGGAAAGCATATACTGTTGAATTTTTAAACAAGATAATTTTTTAACACTTTTCTGATGTTCTAACCATATCATGAACATCTGTTATTGTTATATACTATAAAATAGCTGTTGCTGTAAACGTTTGATCTGAAAGATATTACTAGAACTTGCTTTGATGAAAAACAAAATTCTTTTG
Source organism: Ovis aries (assembly GCF_016772045.2). Classification (NCBI taxonomy): domain Eukaryota; kingdom Metazoa; phylum Chordata; class Mammalia; order Artiodactyla; family Bovidae; genus Ovis; species Ovis aries. The sequence continues at coordinate 46,124,758 of NC_056054.1, read as the reverse complement.
CTAGTTTAAGTTTATGTGCTTACATGAAACATGATTTGTAGGAAATTTAATTTAGATTTTAATACTATATAGATTGGCCACCTGATGCGAAGAGCTGACTCATTGAAAAAGACCCTGGTGCTGGGAAAGACTGAAAGCAAAAGGGAAAGAGGGCAGCAGAGGATGAGATGGTTAGATAGCATCACTGACTCAGTGGACATGAATTTGAGCAAACTCCAGAAGATAGTGAAGGACAGGGAAGCCTGGCATGCTGCAGTCCTTGGGGCTGCAAAGAGTCAGACATGACTTAGCGACTGAACAGCAACAACAAAACTGGGGACTCAAATTTTAGTTAGTTAGGCTGTTTTTTTCCTCCTTACAGAGAAGAGACTCACTCAAGTAACTTTTAAGTAAAGAGAGATTCATTGAGAGGCTATATATTAAATTCGAGCTATGGGGACTATCTATGTCTCAGGAGGAGTAGTAACAAAAGGCAGTTTGGGAGATCAGCTGTCATTTCCCCTTTCCTCCCCGTCTCTCCCCTCCCTTCCTTCCTTCCTTCCTTCCTTTCTCTTCCCTTCCTTTCTTCCCTCCCCTCCACAACCCCCCCCCACCAACCTTCCTCCTTCCTTCCCTTCGTATATGTATGTATATCTATCCATCTATATCAATCATCTGGTCTGTTTCTTATGGTGTATCTACTGTTCTTTATTTATATATATAATATTCTGTCTTTTCTTGATTGATTTTTCTGTTTATTGAAATTGACCATGACCCAAAATAAGTGTTCTAAGTTCCTGAATCTTGAAGGCTTTCTGATTTCAGTGTTCAATTTCTTAGGTTCCTGAATTTCTGAACAGAAAGTTTGATTGGGCCAGTTCATCTTTAGCCAAGTCACAGTGATGAGTGACTAGCGATCTCATGAATTGTGTTTGGGATATGTAGTTACTCATATAAAATTAGCTTTAGTGAGACTGACTAGGAGAGAGTTGGGGTAGAAGAGGGTATCAAGAATACAGAGGAAGAATATTTAGCAGGACTATTGGTAGGGCAGACCATGATAGTCATCTCTACACCTTGGTGAAAAGAAAGATACAGTTAGCTAAATTTGACCAATAATAGCTTATGCCTTCTTTTGAAGAACTTTGGGTCAGAACTTTAGAAAATAACTGAAATGTATTCATTTGCAATGTGCTAGATGCTTTTTCAGGGCTTTATACATGTTTACTCATTTAACATAGCAACCATGTGAGGAAGATTCTGTCGTTGTCCCCATTTTACAGATGAAAAAAGAGCTCTGAAATGTTAAGCAGCTTTCCTAGGGAGAAGTAGCAGAGTTTTGACTTGAACTTGGGGTATCTTATGTCAGAGCCTGGATTCCTAATCATTATGGTGATTGGCATTGCTCTCTTTTCACTGTGAATCATTTGAAAAGAAAATGGTCTAAATCAAAGTTAGCTAACATGTAGCCTGCTCCCCTCCTGTCTTTGTTATAGTCATAGTTAATTTGATGCCAAGTCTGACTGCTATTCTAAATTTAGCACTTTAATAGTAAATATATATTTACCAGAATTTGAATGTGAAATGAAACATACTTACTGTCCTAGGTCCTAATTTTTGGTGGAGGAGGTTTTGCTGTGTTTCATCATAGGATTGTATCGGCCTATCCAAAATTGTTTCACAGAACATTTGATTCATGGGAAGTAATTTTTAGAGGAAAATAGTGATTTGGAAAATAGTGGCTTAATACATATTAAGCAGTTTTTTTTTTTTTTTAATTGTGGACCTTAGCACCTTTGAGGTGCTAATATTCATTGTGACATTCTGAATTGGAGCCTTCTATTATAGAGTCATTGTTCCCTGTAGTTTTTGGTATTTTCTCTTTTTTACAAGTATCTTGAGAAACTATAATTCTGTGGAACATATTTTGGGAAACACTTGGTTAGATTATTCATGATCTGCAAATAATATCCGTTTTTGCTCTTCCTAAGTCCTTTTCATGTAGAGTAGGTACAGCCATTAATATACCTATCAATTTATAATTTTCCATTTACATTTTTCCAGTTATATATTCTTTTTCTACTTTTTCCTATTTGACCTTTTAATATTTTTGGTATTTGGTTGCATAGGTGTGAGACTGAAATAGGTAGTGGAAGATAAAACATGTACCTTATGTTTAATTCTGTACAGCAATTTTACATCCTACCACCATTCAGTCTGTGCTACTCTGTTCTCTTTTATCTTCTCCTTTAGAGGTGTGCTGTGAAGGGCAATTTTTATTTGTATACGTATTTGTAAACACAGTAAAAATTCCCAGGGCATTCAAACATTTGTTGATTGAATTAGAGGAAGATACCCTATAACTTACACACTTGTATTTACTTCTTTCCCTCACCTTAACCTACTGAGTAACCTGTTTTTCACTAGTGAAATCTTAATTTTTTCTGAATTTCTGGTGGGTATATTGGCCATATTGGCTGGGAAGAGTTTCACTTATGGATTTGAGTTGAAATGGAGAAGAACATTATAGTTAAAGGAGATTTCAGTGTACATATATTTTTATGTACTACTAGCAGACTTTCTTAAACACCTTTGTGAAATTTCTGTATTTGTTTTACTTACTTAATATAATGTCCTGCTAGTGTAGGTATTTCTTCTATTACTAGAAATAGCGCTAATACCATTCTTCCTCCACCTCAGCTCACTTGCATTACAACGGTCATAACACTCTTTATTTCCTTCAGAGCCCTTAACATTAATTTTTTTTTATTTACTGCTTTACTTAATTATATTTTAACATAATATGTGAGCTCTTTGATTATCTTTGTTTTCACTGCTTATATCTAGGACCTAGAACTTAGAAATGGCATATAATAGGAACTTGATAAATATATGCTAAAAGACTGATTGGATGAATGAATCATTCATTTAGGGAATTTAAGTTGGATAGCTATCTTAAATTTCCCATGAGCCTTGTTTTAGATGTTTTCCTGCCTGTTAATATGCTTATTGTTTTTAATTTAAGAAAAATGTCCTCAGCCTATACATAGGTCTATACCTTAGACTTTTTTTTCCTATTGTAGAAAACTTTTATTCATGTTGTCATATATTATGTTAGTTCTTATTGTAAGACTTGGTTCAGATTATGACATATCCTCAATGTTAAATGTTGGAAATGCCCTAGCCACTGAGTTGGAAACAGCAAGTATTATATAGATAAAACAGTTGAAACCACAAAATCCATTGATGAAGTACTATGTAAATTAATTTTCCCATGAATAACTGGAAATGTTGACAGTGATGATTTAAAGCCACCACCCCTGAACTTACCAGCTGAGATCAAAGAGGCTGAGATCCCTCAGTGCATCCTAAAATATCCAGTGTTGAGAATTCCCTGGTGGTCCAGTGGTTAGAACGTCATGCTTCCATTGCAGGGAGTACAGGTTTGATCCTGGTTGGGGAACTAAGATCCTGCATGGGAAACTAAGATCCTGCATGCCATGTGACCAGCCCCCCCAAAATCCAGTGTTTTGGGAACTTTTGTCCTGATCATAGATTTTTAACTGTAATTTTCCTGTCTCTTGTGGCAGTCTTCAGTGTTTCTCTTAAGTTTCAGCAGGCAACTGTGCCTGGGCTGGATGGTGAGCCAAGTATACCTTTTTTAAAGTTACCTTTTTTGATTATTTTATCACTTTTTTTGATTATTAGAAAGACTGTCCAGATTTGTCCTTATAAACAAGTTTTTGTCCCCTTTGGGTATTTTTCTGAACTAAACAAGCTGTAAAATTTGAAAAATAATATGGAAACATCAGTGATTCTTTTTGCAAATACTTTTTTTTCCCCTTGAAATAAATAATGAACTTTCCATTTGACCTTGCATATAGTCCTCTTCTGGGTCTTATTAGTTAGTAGAAGTTTTTATGTAAATTACATATGACTTTCTTGAGTAATTTGTTATAATATGGAAACATTCTTAAAATATCCTTGGAAACAATTATTAGGGAACACAATATTTTGTTTGCAGAGAGATCCAATTTATTTTTGGGTACTAGAATAGATAATTCTTGAATCTAAGGATTGGAAATAACATGGTTAGATACATAGGAATTAAAAAAATTACTTAATTCTCTATAGTACAATGCTTATTTCATAGATCTGTTTATATTAACTTGATACCTTGAATTTTTACATGATTTTTTAATTTAGAGATTCTGAAAATTGTATCATGTTTGACATTATTACCGTTCTGTGTTTCAGAATGTGCCCATTTACTTTTGGCTCACAATGCTCCAGTAAAGGTGAAAAATGCTCAGGGATGGAGCCCGCTGGCGGAAGCCATCAGTTATGGAGATAGACAGATGAGTAAGCAATATAAATTACTATTGTTGTTATGTATTCTAAAAATATGAAATGATGCATTTGACATATTTTTCATTTGGTGTAACTTTCCATACTATGAAGAATTTACAGCTACTTATAAACTTATGTATGAATTATTCTTGACTATATATATATATTACCGTATATATATAAATGTACCGTCCCTCAGGGTCATCCCAGTGCACCAGTCCTGACCCTGCCTCATGCATTGAACCTGGGCTGGCGATCTATTTCACATATAATAATGTACATGTATTCAATGCTGTTCTCTCAAATCATCCCACCCTTGCCTTCTCCCACAGAGTCCAAAAGTCCGTCCTTTATATCTGTGTCTCTTTTGCTGTCTTGCAATGTCTTTTCTTCATAGTGTATCATGTAAGCTTTGTGAAAACTCAAGTCATCAATATGTTTCTTATTCAGCCTTTCATTTCTGGCTCCTAGAACAGTGCTTGGCATATGTATTTGTTCAGTGAATTAATGAAGATAATTAAAACTACAAGGAAGATTTGAGATTAATCAATAGTTTAAAAATTTCTGAAAAGTATTATATTAGATTTTTATTTATTATCACTCTCCTGAGATACTCAAAAAAAATTTTTTTTAAAGAAAGTAATGACATTTGTTGTAGAAAGTTCGGAAATTATTGAAGAAAACAGCTGGTGACTTTTTTGTCACTTGGTGACTCAGTTGGTAAAGAATCTACCTGCAATGCAAGAGACCTGGGTTTGATCCCTGGGTCAGGAAGTTCTCCTGGAGAAGGAAATGGCAACCCACTCCAGTATTCTTGCCTGGAATATCCCATGGACAGAGGAGACTGGCAGGCTACTGTCCATGGGGTTGCAAAGAATTGGACATTACTCAATGACTAAACCATCACCAATGACATTTGTTGTAGCTAATTTTATTTTATTTGTCAATCACTGTTAATAAGATTCTTATAATATGGGAGTACAAATATTGACTCCCCCAGATATGCTAATAATTTTGTCTGATTGTGTTTTGAGTGTTTCCATAAGTTGATGTTATATTTTAATGTGAAATCTCATAGAACAGGAATCTTTTTGCACACATCACTATGTTATATGTAGTCGCTGTCACTACATTTTTAATAATATTTGGTCATTTTAATAATTTTCTATGTATTGAAGGTCTTCAGTCAGTTATAGTATATTTAGTTGATGGAAACTGTATGGTTTCTGCTTTTAATTAAGATGCTTTTTCTTTTTAGAAAATTAATTATTTTTGTTCTTTATGTGAATGAGGTTCTGTTTTGACCTGAAGTAAAGGTAGATTGAATAAACATTTATTAAACTATTTGCATTTATAGTGGAGAAGAATTATAGAAAGAATTCTATACTTAGATAATATAGTTTTGATATTATAACAAACATGGAGGTTAGTCAGAGTCATATAAATTTGAATCTTTAAAGAATCCTAATTTATCTAGGTAATTGGTCCTTAGACTATTTGGATTTTATAGGCCAGAAAAGAATTTTGTTTGAGGATTGATGTAGGTAGCTGAAGTTTTCATTTTAGCATCAGTTCAGTTCACTTACTTAATCATGTCCAACTCTTTGCGACCCCATGAACCACAGCACGCCATGCCTCCCTATCCATCATCAACTCCTGGAGTTTACCCAAACCCATGTCCATTGAGTCAGTGATGCCATCCAACCATCTCATCCTCTGTCATCCCCTTCTCCTCCTGCCCTCAGTCTTTCACAGCATCAGGGTTTTTTCAAACGAGTCAGCTCCTTGCATCAGGTGGCCAAAGTATTGGAGTTTCAGCTTCAACATCAGTCCTTCCATTGAACACCCAGGACTGATCTCCTTTAGGATGAACTGGTTGGATCTCCTTGCAGTCGAAGGGACTCTCAAGAGTCTTCAACACCAGAGTTCAAAAGCAGCAATTCTTGATCCCTCAGCTTTCCCTGGTGGCAGAGAGGTTAAAGCGTCTGCCTATAATGCGGGAGACCTGGGTTCGATCCCTGGGTTGGGAAGATCCCTTGGAGAAGGAAATGGCAACCCACTTTAGTATTCTTGCCTGGAGAATCCCATGAATGGAGGAGCCTGGTGGGCTACAGTCCTCAGGGTCACAAAGAGTCGGACACTGACTTCACTTTCACTTTCACTTTCAGCTTTCTTTATAGTCCAACTCTCATATCCATACATGACTACTGGAAAAACCATAGCCTTGACTAGACGGACCTTTGTTGACAAAGTAATGTCTCTGTTTTTTAATATGCTGTCTAGGTTGGTCATAACTTTCCTTCCAAGGAGTGTCTTTTACTTTCATGGCTGTAATCAGCATCTGCAGTGATTTTGGAGCCCAAAAAAATAAAGTCAGCCACTGTTCCCATTGTTTCCCCATCTATTTGCCATGAAGTGATGGGACTGGCTGCCATGATTTTAGTTTTCTGAATCTTGAGCTTTAAGCCAACTTCTTCACTCTCCTCTTTCACCATGTATTGATGTATACATTCTCCACCCCACTAATACATTTTTTATCTTATTTTATTCAAGGCTAATATTTTCTCTTATTTCAGTAAATGTGAGAGATTGATTGAGTTTGCTGGTATATTTTAGACCTTCATTCTAATAAAATTTCTGTTTACCTAATTGCAGGCACAGTAGTAAGCAGTTAATTTTGAGCCTCTATAGTAACTCTTTATAGTAGATTTTACTTGAGATTTACTGTAGATTTTAATATAGATTCATTCTTACTTGACAAATGAAAAAAAGAAAGTGAAGTTTAGGAAAATTAATTGTGTTCCATATTGACACAGCTAATAAGTAGTAAAGCTGTGGTTTGCACTTAAGCAGTTTGTCTAAATATCTGTTAACTATCAAGAAGACACTGGAGGGTTTCAGGGGTTTTTTAAGAGTCTGAAGTTCTTTTTACAGATAGAATAGGATTCTTTTTAGTATTTTTTATGCTATGTTGGTAGTATGTGAGAGCAAGTACAGTCTCAAGTAAAAGAAGAACGGATTCAACTGATAAAATTTTGTAGATAATTACATTTTTAGAAAAATAATATCTAGTATGATTCTTGAGATTTGCTATCTTTGAGATCATCTTTTAGATCACTGTTAACAACAGGACACTGCATCATCTGACTGAGGTTGGTAATCTTGACTCAGTCAGATGAAGCCTTGCTGATGATTAAAAACCACCAAAGCTAGTATGACTGTAAGTTGATGTTGAGGTATCTCCTTTCAGTTTTTCTTGAGGATCATAACAGCTTTGCCAAAGATATTTTCTAACATATTCACAATATCTGTATTATATCTGTGTGTAATAAGCCAGTGGTATTTCTTAGCATGGTGACATTTTTTTTTCACAATTTTTTTTGAGGTATAATTAGCAGTCTAACATGGCAAAATTTATTTTAAATTAAAAAAATTTTTTTAATTTAAATTTTAGTTACAGCTCTTTTAAGGAAGCTTAAGCAGCAATCCAGGGAAAGTGTTGAAGAAAAACGACCTCGATTATTAAAAGCCCTGAAAGAGGTAAGCTCAATTTCTTGACTGATTTTGTACCTAAACTGTAATTGAAAGTGTACTTTTATGCATTTTAAAAATGCAGTTTAATTTTTCGCTAATTATTAAGGGTCAAGAAATAGTAAAAATCCTGCTTCAATTAAGCAATAATGACATTAAAAAATACTAATTACTGTGTGTAATCTTATGGGAAGCATTATTTGCTTTGAACTTAGAAGGTAGATAAAGAATTATTGCTCTCAATAAATTAGGTAACAGCTCTAAGAAAAAAGAAGGTAAATGATAATTAATGGAAGTAATTTTCCTTTGTTCTTTGGATTCAAAAATTTTCTCTGAGCAGAAGCTGCTACTGCTAGTAGGGGCAGTTTGCATTTTCTGTATGTAACAAAACTGTTTATCTATCCTACTCCATGGTGTTTCAGCTGGGTGTAGTGGTACAGAATGGGAGAGAGGTTTGTTTTCTGTTATTTTTTCTCTTTATTTTGGATGCCTGAAAAAACTGTGAGAGAAAGACCTATGACTGTGTCTTCTTTTAGGTATGCTATTTTTTGAAATCTCAAGGGATAAATTATTTGAGACTATTTGATTAATATTTCCTTGAAGAGTTATAGTTTTTTGCCTTCTAATAGTTGTTTACCTTCTAATTTAAGAAATAAAAGCATTGTCTGTAGATAATATGATGACAGATTATTTCAAATTTAGAAAACTTGTGTTATCACTTTATGGAAAAAAGTTTCTGTTGCAGTGAATGATTTTATTAGATTATTATGAGCCTACACAATAATCATTTTAGAAGTTTTTTTTAATAACACTTCTAAAGTTATTAACTATTTTCATAATACTACTCATTTCGTTTTGGTTATACTGAGAAGTAGAATATTTATTGATGCAAATTTAAATGCCTATCAGTTTTATGTGATTAAAACGTTCTTGTAAAATCTAAAGTGGTCTGTATTTTCCTCTGTGGATAAGTGTAGTAATGTCTGCTATTGTAGTATTATTTTAAGCAGTAAGTATATATATATATTTTGGTTCTTTCTCCAACTCCATAATTGAAATTATTTCCTTTTTCTGTCTATAGATCTTTAATGATAACAGATTTTTTTAAAAGCAAAATGTTATGCAGGTATAAGAGCTGTTAACTAAGGTATGCATTTACTAATTATACATACTTCATTTCTCAGCTAGGTGACTTTTATCTCGAACTTCACTGGGATTTTCAAAGCTGGGGTAAGAATGTGCTATGTTTTACTGTGTAATATGTAGGTATGCAAAAATAACTATTGAATAGACATGTTAAAATAACCAATACTTGCCGTAAGGAAATTTAAATATTTTTCATCATGTTGAATATAATGGTTATAAAGCCCTGTGTGTGTGTGAGTCGCTCAGTTCTGTCTGACTCTTTGAGACCCCATGGTCTATAGCTTGCTAGGCTCCTCTGTCCATGGAATTTTCCAGGCAAGAATACTGGAGTGGGTTGCTGTTCCCTTCTCCAGTCAGTGGATCTTCCCAACCCAGGGATTGAACCCAGGTCTCCCACAGCGCAGGCAGATTGTTTACCGTCTGAGCCACCAGGGAAGCCCATAAAGCCCTATAGTAATATTTAGTTATCCCAACCTGATTAGTAACTTCCATAATTATTTTTTTAAGGTAAAAAATTGTATTATTTAAAAACGAAATGCTGGTTCAAATATAATAATTTAATGTAAGAAATTTTCAGAGAGAAGAGAAGAATAACTATGGGATTATTAGATTACTGAATTTAGGGAAATTTGAGGTATAGTATTTAGATACCTAAATGTGAAGAATTTGGTTAATATTAATTGAATTTGTATATTTTCTCATCTTTCAGTCACTTTTGCTGCTTTTATTGCATACTTTATAGCCACTGTCTTAACACATTGGTTGCACACCATTCCACTTATTTATAAACGATATTAATTCCTAGATATTTTATAGTCATTTTGATTTACCTCAGTAAGGTAAGTTTTCTCTCTTTCTCATTTTAAACATGAGTCTACTTAGGAAACTTTTGTGTTCAAATAGGAAGCTTGATCCTAGTGACCTATACTTTACTAAATAAATAACTATCCAAACAACTGACTTTTGGGTTAAACATTTTTTAATGTAATCTATATATAAATTGGATATAGTATTCTTATGTGTTTTTTAAAAGCATCTGAATTAATCTTTATGATGTAAACATTTGAATGCTTATTATCACCAAAATAATCATAAAGATAAATCATAAAATAATCATAACAATAAATCAGAAATTGACAGAGACCACTCTAGAGATGACTATTAATGTTTCATATGAATATTTTCAAACTCTCTTCAATGCTTATGAACATGTGTTTGTACACACATATAAATATAAATTTAAATGTGTATATATAGCCTCAGCATTAGTTTTTTAAATGAAATCATACAATTATTATACATTTTGTCATTTTTATTTTATCATAAATATCTTATATTTTAGTTCATGAAGTACCTCCTTTTTAAAAAAAACAGCAGCATAATACTTTATGAGATGGGTGATTAAGATATTTCTGATTTGTTTAATCTCTAAATAAAAAATTTTAATCCCTAAATATAATCAGTTACAATTTTAGATCATCAGGCTAGTTTTGGCTCCATCAAAAATCATACATGTGGGAGTTCCCTGGTGGTCTAGTGGTTAGGATTCTGGGCTTTCCTTCCTGTTGTAGGTGGTGGTGGTGTTTAGTCACTAAGTCCCATCTGACTCTTTTTGTGATCTCGTGGACTATAGTCCACTAGGATCCTCTGTCCATGGAATTCTCCAGGCAAGAATACTGGAGTGGGTTGCCATTTCCTTTCCCAGGGGATTTTCCTGACCTAGAGGTCAAACTCTGTCGCCAGCATTGTAAGTGGACTCTTTACCACTGACTCTGGCCCAGGTTCAATCCCTTGTGGAGAACTGAGATCCCACAAGTGCCTTGGTGTGGCCAAAAACACTCACTCAAGATTTTCTTAACTCTCATAATGCTTTATGCTCTATCATTCAGAAGTCCCAGTGTCCTAGAATACCAAAAGAAAAAGAGATGTGATAGCATTGTGTAATAAAAGAGCTCCAAGTTAGATTGGTCTAAAGTCTGGATGCTATTTTTTTCACTGTTAAGACCCCAGTCATTCTTGGTGATCCTTGGGTATACTGGCTCTTTAATTGACTGTTTTAGTAACTGTTAGTATTTTGAATTCTAAAATTGTCACTTTATCTTGCTGAGCAAAGTATTCTGAAATATTTTAAAAGTGACATTTCAATTACATGAACAAATTGAAATGGATATTACTCCTGAAATTGCACATATTATCTGTAGTTGTAAACACATTGTAACTGTTGCATAATCAAGTTTATTATGTAACCACTGAGGTACTAGTTTGAAGTATTGCTTCTGGGACTTCTCTGGTGGTCCAGTGGTTAAGACTCTGAGTAGGGGGCACTGGGTTCAATCCCTGGTTGGAGAACAGAGATCCCACATGCCCTATGACTTGGGCAAAATATAATAAAAATTATTTTTGAAAAAATGTATTGCTTCTCTGAGAACTTGACTTTGATGCAAGAAAGTTAGCACATCTGATTCATTGTTGATAAAGGTTTTTACTGATTTCATGTCACATTATTAGCACCTGATGTTTGGATGTCATCTATCATTCTAAAAACTAAACTCACTGGCTAGATTTAGTTTAGATGCTTTGGATTAAAAAACATTGGATAATCTCTGATGTAAGATTTGATTATCAAGCTTTTTTCTAGAGTTTAGGCATGCTTCCTCCCTTGTGAAAGCCCCTGATATTAAAAAAAAAAAAAAAAAAGAAAGAAAGAAAAGAAAAAGGCAACCCAGAAATAAGGGCAAGTTAAGAAATACTGAGATCCAGGGGTAAGTTTAGTTTAGTGGTAGTAGAGCACAAAAACTCCACTCTCTCTCCTTCAGTATTTGGCTGAAAATAGCCTGAGACTTGGTTAATAGCAAGTCTGAAGGCAGCTAAATTATTCCAGAGTGAGTTTTTAGGTATAGAAAAGCCTTAAAATGGAACCAGAAGTACTGACTCCTGTTTGCAATGGATAATCACATATTTTTCCTGAGCTTGGGTTTTTTCATTTTAAAAGTGGGAGTAAGAATAAACACCCCACCTATTTTCAAGTCTTTGTTTTGGTGTAGATGAAATGAAATCATGTTTTTGAAGGAAGCGCTTTAGATGCTGTAAAGTGTTAAATAATTTATAGTATTATAATCACTACAAACAATATTATGTGTATGGCATGTTTCAATAGAAAAACTAATAGTTTTTTTCTTTATCTCATAATCTACAGAATATCTGTCCTGTTTTTAGGACTTTTTTTTTTTTTTTTTGCATATTAGAGATGGAAAACATCAGGCCTAGACTCTTCTTAAAATCAGGAAATAAGTGATAGCAAAGCCAGAATGAAAACTTAGAGATTGTTCATTTTTCAGTTCAGTAGATTATACTGTCTTTGGAGTACTCTGTTAGACTCTTAGATAAAGTTGAAATAAGATATAGAGAGCCTGATTGTTCAATTTACATGGGGGAAGAAAAAGTCATCACACAATTGGGAAAATGCAAATTGCTCTATTTTTGGAATGCATTGAAATCTGTTTTTTTCCTCTATGATATACCTTCTTTTTTTTTTTTTTAACTTTTGCTTTTCAATCTTCAGATTCTTTTTTTCTCTACATTCCCCCTTTCTTCCTTTTCTGATAAGTGGATATTGGTGTGTGATTCTGAATTTTGCTTTTGTAGTTTACCATACTACTTTACAAGATATAATAAATTTAAATTAAGTTAGAGTGCTGGCTTATTGTAATCATCTTTTTCTTACTACATCAAATATTTAAGAACAGAAAAGTAGATCTCAATTAATAAGTAAGAAAGAGGAGCTTGATCATTTATATAGGTTTATGCCATTATTGGAGAAGACAATGGCACCCCACTCCAGTACTCTTGCTTGGAAAATCCCATGGGTAGAGGAGCCTGATGGGCTGCAGACCATGGGGTCACTAAGAGTCGGACGCGACTGAGCGCCTTCACTTTCACTTTTCACTTTCATGCACTGGAGAAGGGAGTGGCAATCCACTCCAGTGTTGTTGCCTGGAGAATCCCAGGGATGGGGGAGCCTGGTGGGCTGCTGCCTGTGGGATCGCACAGAGTCAGACATGACTGAAGCGACTTAGCAGCAGTAGCAGCAGCATGCCATTATTGGAGAAGGAAATGGCAACCCACTCTAGTATTCCTACCTGGAGAATCCCATGGACTGAGAAGCCTGGCAGGCTACAGTCCATGGGGTCGTAGAGTTGGACGCGACTGAGCGAAGCACGCACAGGCATATGCTGTTATTACTCTTCTTAACTTCTGTTGTTTCATATAGGGAAGAATTTGATTGGAAAATGATTTCTTATGTTCTTTGACCAGGGTAACTTTTAGCTGATACTCCCTCTGGGCTGTAAACTTTTCTTATTTTCATAAAATAAAAAGTCTAGAAAACTGTCTTTAATGATATAATCATTTTAGATTGAATAACCTCTAAAGAATTAAAAAACTTTTAATGTTAATTAGAAAATATATAAAAATTTAGAAAACTTTTGAAAAAGTTAAAAACCTAGCCTTTAGTTTTCTCTAGGGTCTTTCTTTCTAACCAGGTTGATTTTTATCACCCATTTTTAAAACACTTGAGTTTTATAAAATATATGTGTAATACATCTTACACAGATAAACACACACGCATACATACACCTGTACATGGGATGAGATCTTTAATTTCAAGAATTTTGAGTTTCACATTCTTTTCTTTTTTTGGTATATGGTAGTTTAATTATTTAGCCTGTTATGTAGATTTATTTATCTATAGAATAACTCATCTTTCCTTAAAATATAGCAGATAATGAATAATAAAAAACTATAAGAATATAGCTTATGATATGAATGTGAGCAACACTGAAATGTAGAAATGTGTGAGTCAATAGTATGATTGCATTTTAAGAATTTTAAAACTAATGTACATTGAGCTTATTGAGTAATCAATATATTTAGAATTCAAATTCAAATTCAACTAGCTCTAAAAGTATATTTTTCTATTATACATATTACTTTTCTGGTATTTTATGCAGTTATATGTAAAGAATTAGATGGGATCCAGGTTTATCTGGTTACCCGTTCAGGAGGGTTTAGTTACTAAAAGGCCTTGTTTTCTCACTAATAGTAGCATCTTGCAATATCTACCAAGAATGGCAGTGCATCAGTTCTGCTACTCTTATTTGTATTTGGTGGTGGGTGGTGGTGATGGTAATTACAATTAAATAGTAGATATTTGAGGTTGCTCAGAATTGCTTTGTGTATTATTTTTCAGTGAAAAATAATTTTAAAGGAAATTTTAAAGGAAATTATGACAATTTTGATAAAATAGTAAAATGTTACAGTACTGTTCTTCTAATTAAAAATTTTATAATGTCTCAGAACTTTAGGTGGTTATTTTTCACCTTTTCTTTTTACAAATACAGTGCCTTTACTTTCCCGAATTCTGCCTTCTGATGCATGTAAAATATACAAGCAAGGTATCAATATCAGGTAAGGTAATTTGATTTTTCTCTGAGTAACAGATAACTGAGATTTAGAGGAAGCTTTTCTTTCTGTAGCTTATACATGGATGTAGTATTTTATAACCTAAACATGTCTTAATGTATTCACAATGTTTTTTCTCCTTTGAGGTACTAGAGATAAGAAACCAAAGGCATAAAATCTTGACTAAAACAAAGTTCAACTACAGACTATCTAGTATTATTGTTCAACTACAGACTATCTAGAACGCAAATAGATCATGATACAATACCAAGAAGATTTAAGATGGTCATGCCCCTCTTCCTAGCTTTTTAGGGAATAAGGAACACATAAGGAGGACCCGATTCTTGTCCTTTTTTACTGCATCCCTTTCCTACTGTTCCCTCCCCTATCTACTTACCCATGCTTCTACCCATTCATCTGTCGATTCTAGTGAATATTTTTAAGGCTAATTTTAATTTTCTTCTGTTTCCTTTTTAACTGATTGATATTTGGATCTCATGAAGAATCTATTTATTTTACTCATTTCAGAATTTTATCATTATTTCTTTATCTTTATATTAATATAGGTATATTTATAAATGATCACTTCTTTGGCACTCAGCCTTCTTTATGGTCCAATTCTCACATCCGTGCATGACTACGAGAAAAACCGTAGCTTTGAGTAGATGGACCTATGTTAATAAAGTGATATCTCTGCTTTTTAATACACTAAGTTTGCCATAGCTTTCCTCAAAGGAGCAAATGTCTTTCAATTTCATGGCTTCAGTCACCATCTGCAGTGATTTTGAAGCCCAAGAAAATAAAATCTGTCACTGCTTCCATTTTTTTCCCCTTCTGTTTGCCTTGAAGTGATGGGACGACCACATGCCAGGATCTTAGTTTTTTAATGTTGAGAATTCCTTGAATAGCAAGGAGATTAAAGCAGTCAATCCTAAAGGAAATCAGCTGGGAACATTCATTGAAAGGACTGATGCTGAAGTTGAAGCTCCAATACTTTGTACCTGATGCAAAGAGCTGAGTCATTGGAAAAGACCGTCATGCTCGGAAAGATTGAAGGCAAAAGGAGAATTGGGTGGCAGAGGATGAGGTGGTTAGTTAGTATCACTGACAGAATGGACATGAATTGGAGCAAATTCTGGGAGATAGATAGTGGAGGACGGAGGTGTCTGGTGTGCTACAGTCCATGGTGTTGCAGAGTTGGATACAATTTAGCATTGAACAACAAATTATATAAATGATACATATTTAAGCTATTTAGAATGCTAGTGAATATGCAAACTGTTTTTTTAACTGGCCGTACTGTGCAGCTTATGGGATTTTAGTTCCCCAACCAGGGATCAAACTTGGGCCCTGAGCAGTAAGAGTGCAGAGTCCTAACCACTAGACTGCCAGGAAATGTCCCCATTTTAATGTATTCATATTAGTATATTTATATATGTATATATATAATTTTATATGCCTATGTTTATAAAAATTCACGATATTAATTTGAGCATTGTCTAGAACTAGAGATGCCTTAAAAAGTTATATAAACTCTTCATTTTATAGATTAGCAAGTTCAGAAAGGTGAAGTGATTTTTTTTGAGCATATTCCAAATTAATGGCTGAGCCAGGACCTCTCTGACTTACTGTCTTCCTATCATGTGACTTCTTATCATGTCACAAGACAGAAATTTAAAGAAAATCAACTGTTTATGAGATTAATTATTAAGTATGATGAATTATAATGAAGAGATAACCTTTAGTTAGAAGTAAGTTCTAGGGTAATTATTCTCAAGCAAAATTCTATTGGTTAAGGTAGAGTTTTCTGTATTTTTGTTTTTTAAAAATAACCTCCTCAGATATTGCTCATCATGAATGTTCTCATGCACATTAAATTCATGGTCAATACAGAAACCTTGGAAAACACAGTAAAGTATGGATGAAAAACTATGAAAGGATTTGTTAATGATGTAGATTTAATTCAGTAGCCTATTGTTAGCAATATATTATGAATTTCAAAAAATTATTCATCAGTTTAAAAAATTTTAATATAGGTACTTGCCACAGTTAGTAGATAACTTGGGAGAATAGTATTGTCTTCCATGTGCTGTGTTAAAGGTTAGTTTTAGTTCTGTTTGATTCTTAAATTTAGAAGAAAAGGAGCTTCTTTCTTTTAAAAAATTATTTCATATTTATATATACCTTTTAAAAGTAAATGACATGATGCATATTACATAATAAATATAGATGATTAAAAAAACCCCACAAAATGGCTAAGATAGACATATGAGAATAAGGGCCCGAGAGAATAATTGTGTGAAAGAATGTAGCTTAAGGGGAGCTACTGTAATTTAGTAAGACACTGAAACCTGGGGCTTACTAGCAGGAAAGCTCTTTATTAAGGCTGAAGAGTGATGGGTTCAAAATGCTGGTTATCAAAGTTAACTAGAGTAATGGAGAAGCTGCATTTTAGAATGTATGGTAAAGGTTTTTTGCATAGTTGAAGAATTAAAAGAAAAACAAGTTTGTTAACATTAAGTAAAAACTTTCACATTTAAAATCATGAGATAATTAGTTCTTTTAAACATCACTTCAAATGACTTTTACTTGTATCTCATGATAGCAGTGTGATTATTTAAAGTATGGGAATTCCCTGGCGGTCAAGTAGTTAGGACTCCCATGCTTTCACTACCAAGAACACAGATTCCATCTCTGGTTGGGGAACTAAAATCCTGCAAGCTGTGTGGGCAAAAAACAACACAGTATCTTCCTTGGTGTCAGGGAGAAATTAATATTTTTGTAGAAATAGTAATATGAACAACTTTATTGTTGAGAATACTAATAGATATTCTCACTGTTAATAATTTTGAGGTAATATATAACTATTGACCTACATAATCTTTGCGAACTGTCTCATTTGAGTTCTTCCTATCTCAAGGGTAGGCCCTATTTTCTTTTCACTGTTACTTGGGTAGTTATCAAGTTTTTTCTGTAAAAGGACATTTTCTATTTGAATCTTTGCATTTGTGTAAAGAACTTTGTGTCCTTCATGGTGAATTACATGGTAAAAATTAGAAGTATTTAGGCTCATTAAGCTGAAAGCCAAGGACTAGTTAATACATTAAAATATCACCATGATAAATTATATCATTATGAGGCATGTTTGATACAGCTTACTATGCCATCTAATATGTCTAATATCTAAGCTGTATTAGATAGTCTTTCAGTTGCAAATTATGAAAACACATATAAAATAAAAATTGACAATTGACTGATTTTAGGTGTGACTAGATTGAAGGGCTCAAGTGTCTCCAATGTCAGTCTGTCTTTGTCTCTCTGTGCATCTCTTCTCTCACCCCAACCCCTTGCAGCCCACTACTGTTCTCACCCAAGATGGGCAAGAAGGGAGTGGAGGCAAAAGACTATTCAGGCCCATGTCTTCTGTTTTCAAAGGGTATAGAGTTCCCTGGTAGCTGAAGTGTGGAGTCCAAATAGGCCACTCATAAAATGATCTGTCCCCTTTTTGAGACTTCATTAGCCCACATTAGCCCACATTAGAGGTAGGAGATAAGCCCCTTTTATTGGCATCATTTTCTCTTGTGCCACATGTACAAGCAATAACAGAATATTTTTAGTAGTACAAGCACCAATAGTGCAATAGCAGGCCGCTGAAAGTGGACCAGGAGCAAGAATTCAACTATAAAGCAGCAAGTCGAGCTCACTCCTACAGGAGTTGGTGCCTTGCTATTTTTTTAGGACTTATTTGACTCTGAGGGGTGTCTGTATTTTACATGGCTCAGAAAAGAGCTTCTTATACACAAGTTCGGAGAAGGCAATGGCACCCCACTCCAGTACTCTTGCTTGGAAAGTCCCATGGACGGAAGAGCCTGGTAGGCTGCAGTCCATGGGGTTGCTAAGAGTAGGCACAACTGAGCGACTTCACTTTCTCTTTTCACTTTCATGCATTGGAGAAGGAAATGGCAACCCACTCCAGTATTCTTGCCTGGAGAATCCCAGAGACAGAGGAGCCTAGTGGGCTGCCATCTATGGGGTCGCACAGAGTCGGACACAACTGAAGCAACTTAGCAGCAGTAGCAGTATACACAGGTTAATCATACTTCCCTGTTCATCTCTGTTGTCCTAGTAAAATTATTAATAGTGTCACCTTCACTTTCAAAAGTTACTAGTTTGGGTGTTAAATTATATGTAACCTTGGTTACTCTTTTGATGCAGCATGTGAAAATGTTCTATTTTTCAGCTTTTCCTATAAAGGGAAACTAGTAACGCCCACTCATTTGCCTTGTCTATGGTGAAAATCCTACAAAGTAATGAGTTCTTATATTGTGTTAGAAACTCAGTAGCCATGGTGGACCTCTCACAAAGACTTCAAGAAATTTTCTTTGAAAAAAAAAAAAAAAAGAAATTTTCTTTGGGGTGTGATCAGCATTTCTTAACAGCTGTGTGAACCTATTTCTTAACTTAAGGACTGTGTTTTGAGCAGCCAGTCAGAGAGGTCCTGATACGATGATCTGGAGACTACAAAGCCTTGGGCAAGACTGAAGCACGTCAGGGTACTTGTAAAGTTTTCCACTCCATTATTCTCTCTAATTTCACCAAGTAGTGATTTATGGAATTTATTTGAGACCAACCCATTGGGTCGACCATGTCAGGTGTTGGTTACAATGAACACAACAAGTGTACAGGTGTTTGAATACATGAATATTTGCCATAGGAAAGATCCAAAATGTTTCAGGCCGTGGACATGTTAGAAAAGAAAATGTTGGGAAAGAGAATGCTAATCTGAATCTGAGAAGTCAAGCAAAAAGGCCAAGAATTTGGAGTAAATTAAAAGGTTTATTGAGTTGAAGGATGAAGTAAGGTTTAGTACTGTATGATTAAGCGTCAGCATCGATGCAGCTGACAAGGACAAGACTGTGGACAGACAGTCCTTAATCTAAGAATGTGGTCTGTCCATTGCTATACTCTTCATGTACACAGCAGACCTTTGAACAACACTGGTTTGAACTACTACTTGGACCTTCTTATATCCAGATCATTTTTCAATAAATATATATTATAGTACTACATGATCCAAGGTTGGTTGAATCTGAGAGCGTGGAAATGTACATATGGAGGGCCAACTGTAAAGTTATATATGGAGGGGATGGGAGTCAGTATTCCAGACCCCTGTGGTCAAGGGTCAGCTGTACTCTGCTGAGCTAGCAACTTTGTCTTAAAGGGATCAAAAAATGTTAGACGGGTTTGCTTTCCTTTTCTGCCCTTCTTCCTTGAAGTAAATTTTGTGGAGTAGCTATGGTAAGGGAAATAGAATGGGGTATAGGTAGAGAGATGCATCAGCAATGGGAAAACAACCTTTCTCCTGCTGGGTTAATGAAGTTATATATTCAATAACATGAAATATAGGTAAAATTGAATATATATTTAAATATTCTTTTGGTGTTTTTTAATGAGATATTTAAAATTTAGCACTTATTTATAAGTTTGGCTTTGAAATATATTAGCCTCTTGGTTTGAGTTTAGAAGGAACAAAGCTTGTTTCATTAATATGGAGTTTTATTGAAATTTTATTTGTCAGAATTTCTCATCTGTCCTTCTTTCACAGGCTTGACACTACTCTCATAGACTTTACTGACATGAAGTGCCAACGAGGGGATTTAAGCTTCATTTTCAATGGGGATGCGGCACCCTCTGAATCTTTTGTAGTATTAGACAATGAACAAAAAGTTTATCAGCGAATACACCATGAGGTGAGCATGTTGAGCAAATTCCTATAAATGGGTTTTTAAAAAAGTCTGTGTATGCAGCCAAGCCTCAGTGTAATTGTTTTGAAAGGCATAAGACATAATTGAGATGGTTTATTCCTAAAGTTTCCATTTTCTTACCTCTAGTTTTTTAAAAAAAATTTTTATCATCTGTTCTTTATCCTGACTAAACTATTGAGTCTGTTTGCTCATAATTCACTGATAATGTCCTGGTTAAATAAACTCTAACTTCTTGTAGTTCTCATTTATTGAACCTGTTCTGCCCCTACTTTGTTTTAGGGTTGTGAACCATCTCGGTCTCTTTAATATGAGTAACTCTTAGGGTTCTTTGTCTGGACCCTTTTACTAACTAACTCTTTTGGCTATCTTTGTTTTCTCTTTTTTTTCACTCTTAAAGTGTAAAATTATATTCCTTCTAAACACTGTATCACCATATTGGTTTTGCCTCTACAACCACCTTTGAAAAACCATATGCACCATTATCTTGATCCATTGTTCCCTGAAAGCTCCTTTCCCTGCTATAAACCAAAGAAACAGCTTTTATAGTATCTATATATATCATTGATAGCACTACAGATGTTCTTAGATCAACATTTTGTTTAATCACTGTTGCTTTTATTTTGTTTTTATTTTTATTTTATGCAGGCACACATAGTTGATAACAGAGCAAGATTCTTAAACAGCATATTGATATGATCAAAAAGTAATTTAAGTGAATTAATTTTACATAGTTGACTTTTCCTCCTTCCCTGTCTTCTTTCTTAAACATTTATCAAGGACCTAATAAAATGCGTCTAGACACTGCTAGGTGCTATGCATGGGAGAAGGAAATGGCAACCCACTCCAGTATTCTTGCCTGGAGAATCCTGCGGACAGAGGAGCCTGGAGGGCTGCTGTCCATAGGGTTGCACAGAGGCGGACACGACTGAAGTGACTTAGCATGCATGCATGCATTGGAGAAGGAAAGGCAACCCACTTCAGTATTCTTGCCTGGAGAATCCCAGGGACACAGGAGCCTGGTGGCCTGCTGTCTCTGGGGTTGCACAGAGTTGGACACGACTGAAGCACCTTAGCAGTAGCAGCAGAAGCAGGTGCTATGTATAGTGGCATTGTGTTAATAGTAGACAGTTTGTCCCTTGGTGTCTACCGGGGAATGATTCTAGGAGCCCTGAGGTTACCAAAATCCACAGACGCACAAGTAAATAGTTGTAAACACTATGTAAATGACTTGTAAATTGTTGACTGGACTATGTGGCAAGTTTAAATTTTGGTTTTTGGAACTTTCTGGAATCTTTTCCCCAAATATTTTTCATCCTTGGTTGGTTATATCTGTAGATGTGGAACCTGCAAATATGGAGGGCCAACTGTATATCAATTACTATCATATATGAATGCAGAGTTGCAAAGGATAGCAAGGAGAGAGAAGAACGCCTTTCTAAGTGATCAATGTAAAGAAATAGAGAAAAACAATAGGATGGGAAAGACTAGAGATTTCTTTAAGAAAATGAGAGATACTAAGGGAACATTTTATGCAAAGATGTGCATAATAAAGAACAGAAATGGTATGGACCTAACAGAAGCAGAAGATATTAAGAAGAGGTGGCAAGAATACATAGAAGAACTGTACAAAAAGATCTTAATGACCAGGTAAAATCCACAGTGGTGTGATCACTCACCTAGAGCTAGACATCCTGGAGTGTGAAGTCGAGTGGGTATTAAGATGCATCACTACGATCAGAGCTAGTGGAGGTGATGGAATTCCAGTTGAGCTATTTCAAATCCTAAAAGATGATGCTGTCAAAGTGCTGCACTCAGCATGCCAGCAAATCTGGAAAATTCACCAGTGGTTACAGGACTGGAAAAGGTCAGTTTCATTCCAATCCCAAAGAATATGTCAAGTCTGTATATTGTCACCCTGCTTATTTAACTTATATGCAGAGTGCATCATGCATGTTGCTAGGCTGGATGAAGCACAAGCTGGAATCAAGATTGCCAGGAGAAATATCAATAACCTCAGATATGCAGATGACCACCCTTATGACAGAAAGCAAAGAGGAACTAAAGAGCCTCTTGATGGAAGAGGAGAGTGAAAAGGCTGGCTTAAAACTCAATATTCAGAAAACTAAGATCATGGCATCCGGTTCCATCATGTCATGGCAAATAGATGGGGAAACAATGGAAACAATGACTTTATTTTCTTGGTCTCAAAATCACTGCAGATGGTGATTGCAGCCATGAAATTAAAAGATGCTTGCTGATTGGAAGAAAAGCTGTGACAAACCTAGACAGCATATTAAAAAGCAGAGACATCTCTACGGACAAAGATCCGTCTAGTCAAAACTATAGTTTTTCAATAGTCATATATGGACATGAGAGTTGGACCATAAAGAAAACTGAACGTCAAAGAATTGATGCTTTTGAAAGGTGGTGTTGGAGAACACTCTCTCCGAGAGTCCCTTGGACAGCAAGGAGATCAAACCACTCAATCCTAAAGGAAATCAATCCTGAATAGTCCTTGGAAGGATTGATGCTGAAGCTGGAACTCCAGTACTTTGGCTACCTGATGCGAAGAGCTGACTCATTTGAAAAGACCCTGATGCTGGGAAAGATTGAAGGCGGGAGGAGAAGGGGACAACAGAGGATGGGATGGTTGGATGTGAGTAAGCTCTGGGAGTTGGTGATGGACAGGGAAGCCTGGCATGCTGCAGTGTATGGGGTTGCAAAGAAATGGACACGACTGAGCGACTGAACTGAACTGAACTGAAATGTTTTGAATCTTCACCAGCAAACAGATTATGACTCGCTGATGGTTCAGATAATGGTTAGCATTTTTTTAGCAATAAAGTATATTGATATTTTTAAATTAAGGTAAGTACCTTGCTTTTTAAGCACGATGGTATTGCACACTGCACAGACTACAGAATGGTGTACATGATGGTGGTGTCACACTGATACACTGGAGCATTTGGAAAAGGAAGTAGGGTTTGGGGTTTTAGATGATGTTCATAGTGAGTCCATTGCTGATATCATTGTGCTTGTTTCAACCTTCTCTTTATGTAGACTTCTCTGAAGTATTCAGTTCAGTTCAGTCAGCTTCAGTAACTCAGTTCTTAAAATTTCATTTCCTTGTAATTTGACTGGCCAGTAGATGTTCTTTTCCCTTGTTTCTGTCTTACTCTGTTTTGCCTCTTCCTTTTTCTCTACTTCAGTTAAGTTCAGTTCAGTCACTCAGTCGTGTCTGACTATTTGTGACCCCATGAACTGCAGCATGCCAGGCCTCCCTGTCCATCACCAACTCCCGGAGCCTACTCAAACACATATTGAGTCAGTGATGCCACCCAACCATCTCGTCCTCTGTCGTCCCCTTCTCCTCCTGCCTTCAATCTTTCCCAACATCAGGGTCTTTTCAAATGAGTCAGATCTTCGCATCAGGTGGCCAAAGTATTGGAGTTGCAACTTCAACATCAGACCTTCCAATGAACACCCAGGACTGATCTCCTTTAGGATGGACTGGTTGGATCTCCTTGCAGTCCAGGGGACTCTCAAGAGTCTTCTCCAACACCACAGTTCAAAAGCATCAATTCTTGATCCCTCTGCTTTCTTTATAGTCCAACTCTCACATCCATACATGACTACTGGGAAAACCATAGCCTTGACTAGACAGACCTTTGTTGGCAAAGTGATGTCTCTGCTTTTTAATATGCTGTCTAGGTTGGTCATAACTTTCCTTCCAAGGAGTAAGCATCTTTTTATTTCATGGCTACAGTCACCATCTGCAGTGATTTTGGAGCCCCCAAAATAAAGTCTGACACTATTTCCACTGTTTCCCTATCTATTTGCCATGAAGTGATGGAACCACATGCCATGATCTCAGTTTTCTGAATGTTGAGCTTTAAGCCAACTTTTTCACTTTCCTCTTTCACTTTCGTCAAGAGGCTCTTCCTCTGCTTACTTCTTGAATATTGATAGGCCCTTGATGTTGTTCTCGTTTTTACAAATTGCCAGAATATCCCCACAGCTCTCACTACCTCTTTTTAGTTGATAATTCACGAGTATTTATTTCTAACTCAAATCTTCTGAGTGAGGACCTATTTAAATGCCTATTGGGTATCATATGCCTCTCTTAAGTACCTCAAAATTCAGTTTGTTGAAGACTTAACTCATTATTTTCCCTCTAGGTGCCTGTTCTCCCATTTTCTTTCTTTTAGTGATTAATATCATCTTCTGTTCCGTGGGAAAGCTTGGAGTTTTTTGGACATCTTTTCTTGTACTCTCAGGTTTCCTAATTAGAGAACATGTGTGGTTATTCTTGTCTCCCTAATGCGTTATGGGTGCACGCATGCTAGATTGCTTCAGTCTCGTCCGACTCTGTGTGACCCCATGGACAGCAGCCCACCAGGCTCCTCTGTGCACAGGGTTCTCCAGGTGATAATACTGGAGTGGGTTGCCATTTCCCTCTCCAAATGCCTTATAATTATCCCTTTTTTATTGATGCTGTTATTGCCATAATTTAGATACTCACTATTTCAGCTGGACTGCCACAAATGTCTCATAAATGATCTTCCTGGCCCCCTTCTTGCCTGCTTCTAAATTATCTCACATATTGGAGATAGGTTGAACACTGAAAACAAATTCATGAAACTTGTCTTCCTTAAAGACACTTTAAAAGTTCCCTATTGCCAAGAAGAATGAAATCCAAATTCCTCCTCATGGTATGGTTCCTTCATGACGTGGCTCTTGCTGACTTTCCCATGATTGCCTACCTTGTTATTGTAGCTACCCTCATGCTGAACTCTTTGCAGTTTTTTCCAGGCTATTTAGTATTTCATTCCTTTGTTCATGTTGTTTCCACTTCCAGGAATACACTTCTTACACTCTCACCCTGAGGGATACCTATTTAGTGTTGTTGCTTCCTCCTCTCCTGGGTGACCATTCTTTTCTCAATGATCCACTAAATCTGGTACTGTAGAGCTTCTAGTGCTATTTCTCTTTTTTCTTTTAATCTATATGCATTCTTCTTTTTTGGGGGGCTAAGCTCCTCAAAGGTATGGGGTTCTTTTAGTTGTGTTCTCTGGTACTTAATACAGCATCAGTGCATTTTCAGCCAGAGTTTGCCAAACTCTTTTTGTAAGGGAGAGAGTCAATATTTTAGATATTTAACTGTATTTGTGGGGTCATATAGTCTCTGTCACAGCTACTCATCTCTGCTGTTATTAACGTAAAAGTCACCTTGCTGCTAGACAATATATAAATGAATGAGTATGGCTGTGTTCTAATAAAATTTTAATTATAAAAACAGGTGGTGCACTGGATTTGACTGCAGTTCTTACTCTGCTGACCCTTTTTCTAGACTCTCAGAAATGTACTAAATAATTTGAATTCTTGTGTCTTAAATAACAATAGGATAGCTAACGAGGCAATAGATGAATTAGAAAGATGATACTAAAAGAGAAGCCAGAGATTAAGGCTAGTGGTGTAAATATTAGCTGATGTATTTAGGATATATGCGTGTGTATTTTATGTCTAAAAGAATATAGAAAAGCTAGATAGTGAGCAGTAGTTCTCAAGGCAGGGAATACTTGTTCTTTTCCTCAAATATGTATATATAAGTAATAACTGTTCATTAAATGTTTGCTGAATGAATGTAATTAATAACAGGTCATTTTCAATGATGTGGTTAGGAGATAGTCAGTGTACAGTTTATAGAAGGGTTCTGTTTCAGATGTTTTTTGCGGGCTTCCCTCATGGCTCACTGCTAAAGAATCCGCCTGCCAGTGCAAGAGAGAGGCAGGGGTGTCATCCTTGGTCCAGGAAGATCCCACATGTCAAGAAGCAGCTAAGCCTGTGTGCCGCAGCGATTGGGCCTGCACTCTGGAGCCTGCGTTCTGCAACTCGAGAAGCCACTGCACTGAGGACACTGCGCCACAACTAGAGAGTAGCCCCCACTCACCTAAGCTAGAGAGAAGCCCATGTAGCTACAAAGACCCAGCACAGCCACAATAAATCCATAAGTAAAATTATAGATAAAAAGGTTTATTGGAAATGCGATGTTTGAAAACTTAAGGCAAATTTCTTCATAGGTAGTGTTACATATGGTGTTGTTCCCAAGCTAATACATAAAATCCTAATTTATAACATACTTGCATCATGAGGATTAATAGTTCTGTACAGTCTATGCCAACCAAAATTTTGCAGTTGTGTTCAGAGTTAGTTTGGGTTACCAGGAATACATTTTCATCTATTACAGCCTTAGCATTAATGTCAAGATTTTCCATTTCTCGCTTGCAAGGGTGAAGGAAATCTGGGTGCAAGTTTGGTGGTGAAGAATAGAAAATGGGCCTCTTGGGAATCTAGAAATCAGGAAATATGGAAAATAGAGCCTCTAGTTACTGTAAACCCTATGGATGGTTCTCACTCTCCACTAAGGCTCTGGGTTCTTCTTTTTTTTCTCCTTCTCTTTTTCGGATTCTGTGGTCCAAAGTATCAGGGAAACTCTCTTAGCCTATTAAGGGAATAGAACCTCATTTATTACCTACTCAGTTACTCTTCTGTACTTGGTCATTTAGTTACATTTCTGTACATGAAACAAGCGCAAAGCTTTTTCTTTTAAAAAATATTTATTGATCAATTATTATATGCCAGCACAAGTTATTAGTTATTAGCAGCAAGGCTGCTAATTGAGTTTGGAAACCATGGGATGATATTTGTGGATTCCTTTTGTTTCTTTGATGAGTATAGAGAAGATCCTATACTCCTTTCCTTTCTTTCCTTCTCTTCCCTTCCTTCCATCCACTTAAAACTATTCGGAAAGAAAGTCTACTTTCCTTTCTTTCCTTTCTTCTCTTCCCTTCCTTCCTTCTACTTAAAACTATTGGGAACGAAGGGCTCAAATGGTAGCAGTGGGTCTTCAGGTTAAAAAAACTAAAGTAAGATTCATCTGTATTTAAAGAAAACAAAACCTTTGTATAGGCATTTTGTCTCAGACCTGTCTACTTAATTCTTAAATCTTCTGTAATTATGTACTCTGTATTTATGTAATGAGTAATCAATCTAGTATTATTTCCATTATATATTTCTATGATGGGGTAAACTATTATTATTTTCATTATAAAGTACATTTTTCATGTGTCCTGTATTTTTAGATTCATAATTAGTTATAATTCTAACTTATTTAGATGAAAGTAAAAGTCGCTCAGTCATGCCTGACTCTTTGCAACCCCATGGACTATCCAGTCCATGGAATTCTCTAGGCCAAAATACTGGAGTGGGTAGCCTTTCCCTTCTACAGGGGATCGTCCCAACCCAGGGATCGAACCCCGGTCTCCCACATTGCATATGGATTCTTTACCAGCTGAGCCACAAGGGAAACCCAACTTATTTAGATATATGAAGTTTAAACTTCTGTAATTGTTTTTAGAATCGGTCCTTTTTGCTTCTTGAAATGCGTAGCATTTTAATTGTTGATATTTTCATTTGTGGCACTAATAACCTTTAAAAACTTAGTTTCTTATATCTACCTTTTGCCTCTACCTCAGGAATCAGAGATGGAAACAGAAGAAGAGGTTGACATTTTAATGAGTAGCGATATTTACTCTGCAACCTTATCAACCAAATCAATTTCTTTCACGCGTGCCCAAACTGGATGGCTTTTTCGGGAAGATAAAACAGTATGTGCAAATCGAGATTTTTACACTTTAAAAACTGTTCAGCATTTAATATTGCCAAAATAATGTGATGGAAATGCATGGAGAACAAGTAGCTTAGTTAATTGTCAAGTCGTGTGTTCTTTTCTCCTTGAATCCAAATAGGGATTATAATGGTTGGTTACAGAGTTGGAAGATCATCTTAGAGAAGCCAGGAGAGAAAGCTTAGTTCATTTGAATTTTATGTTGAAAAATATTCTTGTTGTCAGTTGCCTTGTTGTTGAATAGGAAACAGTGCTTCACATGGTTCTGTTATATTTCTAATGCTTTAATTTTAAGAAGACCATAAAGAAGCTCCACTGTTAAATTCATTTCCCTGGACCTTTTTTCCACTTTTCAACTTTAAAACTATTTACTTACCCCTTATCTATTCCTGAGTATTCCATATATTTGACTAAGACTAAATAAGCTTACATTTCTACAGTACTTATTTAATTAAATCTCACTGGAGGTTTCTCCATTAGTAAATTGTCAATTCTTTCCATAATTCTTATTTCATCTGCTCAAAACATACTCACACATTTTTTAGTTGGATGTATGAAGAAGCATTTTATAAAATTTTAAAGAATAAATAACATTGGGTAAGGGCCAAGATTTTATGAATTTATCTTTTATTACACACAACAGAAATATATCCTTATTAGAAAGACAAAAGTAAATTAGTCAAGGTTCTCTGAGAAACAGAATCAGTAGGAGACCTATATCTATCTGTATATATGTATATATCTGTATGTGTATATATATACACACACACATACACATATGTAGACAGAAGGAGAGAAGAGTAAGGAAGAGGTTGATTTACTTTAAGGAATTAGCTTGTGTGAATGTAGGACCTGGTAAGTCTGAGATTTGTAGTGCAGTCTAGCAGGCTGAAAATTCAGGAAAGAGGTGTATGGTTTTGGGCCTGAAATCTATAGATCAGGATCTCAGGCAAGGTTTCTGTGTTGCAGTCTTGAGGCAGAATTGCATTTCCTTTGGGAGACCTTAGTTTTTGCTCTTCAGGCCTGCATTTGATTGGAAACAGCCTTCCCACCTTATGAGGGTAATCTGCTTTACTCCAAGTCTACAGATTTAACTTTCAACTAATCTGAAAAATGCCATCTTGGAATTCCTCAGCAGTCCAGTAATTAGGACATGCTTTCACTACCATGGCCTGGTTCAGTCCCTTCTTGGAGAACTGAGATCCTGCAAGCTGTGGGGCGCACCCCCCCAATACCCAATGTTGGCTTTGTAGCAACATCTCAACTGGTGTTTGTTTGAACAGTTGAGCATCATAGTCTAACCAAATTGACATAAAATTAACTACCACACAGTCTTACATTTAAAGCTGAGAAATCCCCCTTGACTACAGTTTATAGTCCCAGAGTCTTTTGCAGATTATCCAGCTGTATATCTTCCTGACTTTTTTTATACTTTATGTACATTGTTGTTCAGTTGCTCAGTCATGTACAATTCATTGTACATTGATATATACCTATAATAATCAACATATCTCAATGTATATTGATTTATATCTATAATAATATTTAGTTATTGATACAAATATTTATTTTTTCAAAAAGTGTCATTGCATTGTATCTATTATTTTGCAACTCCTCCCCCCACCCACCCAATTTTTAGTATGTCTTAGAATTACTTTATTCTTCTTACTACTGCATTGTATTCCATAGTATGGATATATTGTAATTTATTTACTCAGTATCTTATTTTTGGATGTTTAGGTGGATACACATTTGTGTCCAGTTTTCTCCCAGTATAAATGATGTTACATTTACCA
Organism: Ovis aries; assembly: GCF_016772045.2. Classification (NCBI taxonomy): domain Eukaryota; kingdom Metazoa; phylum Chordata; class Mammalia; order Artiodactyla; family Bovidae; genus Ovis; species Ovis aries. The sequence continues at coordinate 46,095,044 of NC_056054.1, read as the reverse complement.
TCCTTTTATATCCCTTTGCATTGTCTTTTATAGCTAGCAAGAAATGGAATGGTTGTATTATGGGAAATATACATTTAAATATTTTTATTGATATGACTTATCTTTTGATTTATTTTTAATAAATGCTTTTTCATTATAAGATTTCAAAAATTGATCATTATCACCTGAATGTTTCCCAACCACAGAAAAATTCTCACTTTGAGGTCTATGTTCATCAGTTTTCATCTCTAAGCCTATTTGGCAACAAGTAACATTATAGGATTTCCAGATGTGAGATCCTATATTGCAATCCATTTGTTGGCCTGAGTCTTATGTTTGTACTCTGTTCTTCTGGACAGCATTAGAAGGATCACTTCAAGAGAAGATAAAAATTGAAGCTGCTGTTCATCTAGTACTACTGCTAAGCAGCTCAAAGCTCTTGAAGAGTGTCTAGGTGATCTTCTTAAATCGTTGACAGGTAAGGAGGGAGTCAGTAATTGCTTATAGTTCCCATTTTGTAGGTAGAAACAGGTGCAAAATGCCTTCCTTTCTAATGATTGATAAGGAAGCCACAAAGCAAGGTAAAAACAGAAACCACTCTAAACACTTAGTTTTGGAATGCCAGAAAGCAGCAGCAAGAGAAGTGATTTGCATACAGGTAGAAATGGGAAGCCTATTTTTAGTAAGTTACTGATCATGTTGTTTCAGGTAAGGTATTTCAAACTCTGACCACCTGTGGGTCTGAAAAAAATGAAGGTTAATGTTGAGCGAGGACTCTTCTTGATGTCCTTTTATTCCATTTGAGTTCCTCAGTCTCAATCCATAATATAAATATAAATTGTACTAGTGAGGAAGACTGCTTGGTTGTTCTCTTTTTGTTGAAAGAAGCAAGCAACTGTATCTTGGAAGTTTGGGCCTGCTAGAGAATATTGGAACAGGTAATTAATTTTAGTTGTACTAGAAGTTTTTATGTGACTTAGTTTATTTCTTTTTATTCTAGCTTTTATTTCTATCTATAAAATGGGAACATTAATTATCCCTGACCCCTCCTTATAATTCATGATATTTGATTATTATCTAAATTAAGTTTTCTGTAGCTTTGTGCTACTTAGTAGATTCTAAAGGAATACTATGTGCTGTTTAATTGGAGATTAACTACCTGCATTTTATCTGTTTAAAAATTTTCCTTTACAAATTTAAAATGTGTAATATTATGTATTTTTTAGCTTAATAGAATGTATAAGATAATTTGATAATTTTAAGTACCAGAGGAATATTTATTTTCATCTAAATGTTACATGTTTGTGGAGAAACTGTATATTTTACTTTGAAACTTAAAAAAAAAATCTAAGGTAAACTTTATTTGTTTTATTATTTTGAAATATTTGATTTCGTTTTAGGAAAGGGTAGGAAACTTTTTGGCCGACTTTTACCTGGTGAATGGACTTGTTTTAGAATCAAGAAAAAGAAGAGAACATCTCAGTGAAGAAGACATTCTTCGAAATAAGGCCATTATGGAGAGTTTGAGTAAAGGTGGAAACATAATGGAACAGAATTTTGAGGTATAATTTTACTTTTCTTAATGTATAATGTTCTAAGGGAGGGGGTAGACTTCATTCCTGGCATTCAGTGAGTTTATTTAAGTATGCTCATAGGTTTCGTTTACCATGTATCACCTTTTATTTTTCTGTGATGGTCTGGTGATTTTTTTGTGAATCTGTTGTTTGTTTTTGAGTCTTCACTAATAAATAGATTAAAATCATTTTGTAAACATGAAACCAAAGCATGATCCCTTTGCATACATTTTTTTCTACTCCATCAACTGAAACCTGCTGCTGCTTTGAAGGCCTTACTAACAATCTGCCTACTTTATGAAGTCATTTTTAGCCAATCAGTTCAGTCAGTTCAGTTCAGTCGCTCAGTCGTGTCTGACTCTTTGCGACCCCATGAATCACAGCACGCCAGGCCTCCCTGTCCGTCACCAACTCCCGGAGTTCACTCAGACTCACGTCCATCGAGTCTGTGATACCATCCAGCCATCTCATCCTCTGTCGTCCCCTTCTCCTCCTGCCCCCAATCCCTCCCAGCATCAGAGTCTTTTCCAATGAGTCAACTCTTCCCATGAGGTGGCCAAAGTACTGGAGCTTCAGCTTCAGCATCATTCCTTCCAAAGTACACCCAGAGCTGATCTCCTTTAGCCAATACCATCCAATAAATTTTGTATTCAGTATGTATTTATTGAAAACATGTTACCTGCAAAGAATTGTGTGACAGTTTGGAAAGGGGAGGGAAATCAAGGAAATACTTAGGTACAAGACACGATAACTTGTGTCTGCAATCTTATTTCCTTAGTAAGATGAATTGAATTGGTCTTTTAACAATTTTAGATTTTAAAACTGGAAAAGAAAAGATTCCTAAAGATTAACATTTTATGACATTTTTTATAGCAGTGTTTTCAAATTGTAGGATTGGGACCTCTAGTGGATTATGAATTCAGTTTAGTGGGCTATTATGACTTCTGCTTTTTTTTTTTAAGTAGAATCTAAATTCAGATAATAAAAACTAGAGCACATAGTGTGTGTGTGCGCTCAGTCGCTCAGTCATATCCAACTCTGTGACCTTATAGACTTGTACCCCGCCAGGCTCCTCAGTCCATGGGATTCTCCAGACAAGAATACTGGAGTGGGTTGCCATATTTCCTCCTCCAAGAGATCGTCCTGTCCCAGGGATCAAATCCTTGTCTCCTGCATCTCCAGTTGGGTCCATATTTCTTTATGAGTCAGTAGTGTCAGGGGTGTGTGTATACGTTGTGTTTATGTGGATATGTGTTGACTGCTGGGTTATAGTGTAAAACGTCAGTCACAGTCACGAAAAGCTTAAAGGCTACTGTGAAGAGACTTGAATTCCTTGAATGTTTAGTCTCTCCCTTGCAGTGTTGTGCCAAATTACATTATCAGTTCAGTTCAGTCGCTCAGTCATGTCTGACTCTTTGCGACCCCATGAACCGCAGGAAGCCAGGCCTCCCGGTCCATCACCAACTCCCAGAGCTTACCCAGACTCATGTCCATTGAGTCGGTGATGCCATCTAAGCATCTCATCCTCTACCAACCCTTCTCCTCCAGCCTTCAATCTTTCCAACATCAGGGTCTTTTCAAATGAGTCAGCTCTTTGCATCAGGTGGCCAAAGTATTGGAGTTGCAGCTTCATCAGTTCTTCCAGTGAACACCCAGGACTGATCTCATTTGGATGGACTGGTTTGATCTCCTTGCAGTCCAAGGGACTCTCAAGAGTCTTCTCCAACACCACAGTTCAAAAGCATCAATTCTTCTGTGCTCAGCTTTCTTTATAGTCCAACTCTCACATCCATACATGACTACTGTAAAAACAATAACCTTGATTGCATGGACCTTTGTTGGCAAATTAATGTCTCTGCTTTTTAATATGCTGTCTAGGTTGGTCATAACTTTCTTTCCAAGGAGTAAGCATCTTTTAATTTCATGGCTGCAGTCACCATCTGCAGTTATTTTGGAGCCCAAAAAAATATAGTCAGCCACCGTTTCCACTGTTTCCCCATCTGTTTGCCATGAAGTGATGAGACCGGATCCCATGATCTTAGGTTTCTGAATGTTGAGCTTTAAGCCAACATTTTCACTCTCCACTTTCACTCTCATCAAGGGACTCTTTAGTTCTTCTTCACTTTCTGCCATAAGGGTGGTGTCATCTGCATATCTGAGGTTATTGATATTTCTCCTGGCAGTCTTGATTCCACCTTGTGCTTCCTCCAGCCCAGCATTTCTCATGATGTACTTTGCATGTAAGTTAAATAAGCAGGGTGACAGTATACAGCCTTGACGTACTCCTTTTCCTATTTGGAACCAGTCTGTTCTTCCAAGTCCAGTTCTAACTGTTGCTTCCTGACCTGCATACAAGTTTCTCAAGAGGCAGGTCAGGTGGTCTGGTATTCCCATCTCTTTCAGAATTTTCCACATTTTATTGTGATCCACACAGTCAAAGGCTTCACCGTAGTCAATAAAGCAGTAATAGATGTTTTTTTGGAACTCTCTTGGTTTTATGATGATCCAGTGAATGTTGGCAATTTGATCTCTGGTTCCTCTACCTTTTCTAAAACCAGCTTGGACATCAGGAAGTTCATGGTTCACATATTGCTGAAGCCTGGCTTTGAGAATTTTGAGCATTACTTTACTAATGTGTGAGATGAGTGCAATTGTGTGGTAGTTTGAGCATTCTTTGGTATTGCCTTTCTTTGGAATTGGAATGAAAACTGACCTTTTCCAGTCCTGTGGCCACTGCTGAGTTTTCCAAATTTGCTGACCTATTGAGTGCAGCACTTTCACACCATCATCTTTCAGCATTTGAAATAGCTCAACTGGAATTCTATCACCTCCACTAGCTTTGTCCGTAGTGATGCTTTCTAAGGCCCACTTGACTTCACATTCCAGGAGATCTGGCTCTAGGTGAGTGATCACACCATCGTGATTATATGGGTCGTGAAGATCTTTTTTGTATAGTTCTGTGTATTCTTGCCACCTCTTCTTAATATCTTCTGCTTCTGTTAGGTCCATACTATTTCTGTCGTTTATTGAGCCCATCTTTGCATGAAATGTTCCCTTGGTATCTCTAATATTCTTGAAGAGATCTCTAGTCTTTCCTATTCTATTGTTTTCCTCTCTTTATTTGCATTCATCACTGAGGAAGGCTTTCTTATCTCTCCTTGCTATTCTTTGGAACTCTGCATTCAAACAGGTAGATCTTTCCTTTTCTCCTTTGCTTTTTACTTCTCTTTTTTTTACAGCTATTTGTAAGGCCTCCTCAGCCATTTTGCTTTTTTTGCATTTCTTTCTCTTGGGGATGGTCTTGATCCCTGTCTCCTGTACAGTGTCACCAATCCGTCCATAGTTCATCAGGCACTCTGTCTATCAGATGTAGTCCTTTAAATCTATTTCTCACTTCCACTGTATAGTCATAAGGGATTTGATTTAGGTTATACGTGAATGGTCTTAGTGGTTTTCCCTACTTTCTTCAATTTCAGTCTGAATTTGGCAATAAGGAGTTCATGATCTGAGCCACAGTCAGCTCCGGGTCTTGTTTTTGCTGACTGTATAGAGCTTCTCCATCTTTGGCTGCAAAGAATATAATCAGTCTGATTTTGGTGTTGACCATCTGGTGATGTCCATGCGTAGAGTCTTCTCTTGTGTTAGGGATAGACAAAGTTTGTAGAAAAGTATGCCAGGTTTCAATTAATTCATGGTGATACTGTGATGGTTTGGAAAATTATTTTAATGTTTAAGAAGTTTATATATTGAGCAAATCAGCCATTGTTTCATGAGTACAGGATGTAAAAGTACTTAAGAATCCACATTAAATGTTTAAGTTAAAATGTGATCAGACCAGTTTAGTATGATCCTATTCTCTTCCTGTCAGATCCTTTTGCAGTCCTCATTTTTCTTTTGTCCTTGGGATAGAGCCTCACTAGACTTTATTTTCCATACACCTCCTGGTATTTACTGATCTCTTGATCAGTAGGAGTTGTAGGATGTGTTATGTTCGGGTAATAGGAAATGGACTGAGAGAGGGAATGATGAGCTTAATCTTTCACAAAGCCACTACCCTTTTTCATTGTAAAATAGCCAAAAAAGGCATTTCTTTGGACCTACATTGTTATTTATTTTTATTATAGTTCTTTTTAAAAAGATGACATTGTTTTGCTTATTGCTTATAGGTGTTTACTGCTACTTTTGTTTAATTTTGGCAGCAAACCATTTTGAGATAAGTACACAAGTTATTTTCTTTAGGGTGGAATTTGTAACAATGCAATTGAATTGTTAAAAGGGTCTTTAATTGACATTTTAATCAAGTACAGTTTTACACATTGAATTTAAAACTTAGTTTAATCCCAGATGCCTATATAATAGAACAAAATAATGTGAGTTAAATAATTAAGCTTTTGACTTCTAATTAGGAATCAAAGGAAATTGTGCTGGGTATTGTGTGAAGTATTTTTTCATATATTATCTCATTTAGTTATTAATTGTTACATTGACCTACTGAGATTCAAGGCAGGAGGAGAAGGGAAAGACAGAGGATGGGATGGTTGGATGGCATCACCGACTCAATGGATATGAGTTTGAGTAAGCTCTGGGGGTTGGTGATGGACAGATTGGCCTGTCATGCTGCACTTCATGGGGTTGCAGAATCAGACACGACTGAGCAACTGAACTGAACTGAACTGAGATGACTATCATTATGCAATTTTATAGAAAGGAGAGTGAAGTTTAAAAAAAAATAATATATCTGAAATCATAAAGCTGTAAGTAGCAATGACGGGTTTTGATTCTAGGACCGTTCCCCAGGTTCTTCTTATTTTAAGTATATAGCTTCCCAGTCTGCCTTTGTTATAGTCTCTTCTTTGTGTGTATTCACATATTTAACTAATCTTAGCAATTCTTTCAGAATATTGTGAAATTGAACCTGGAAAAGGAATAAGGGAAGTTTGCTATTGAAAAGTGTATTAAAAATTAGTATTGCGTTTTTTTTCAGTGTTGTGTCTAAAACATATTAGTAAAAAACATGTTTTCGGCTTTTGAGCATTATTGAAATTTTTGCAAGCCTAGAAAATATATATGACTATTTTTATTATGATTGTTTTCAAAAAGACATGAAAATATTGTATATATACATATATATATATATATATTTTTTTTTTCATTTTTGGGTGGCATTGCATGGCTTGTGGGATCTTAGTTCCCTATACAGGGATTGAACCTGCAGAAAGCATGGTGTTATAACTACTGGGTTGCCAGGGAATTCCCGAAAATACTATATTTTAAAGCCACATTTTAATAAAATTTCATTTCTTAAAAATAAATATACTAGTCTTTTTCAGAATGAGTTTATGTTCTTTATTCTAAATAATTAGCTTTTGAGTTTCTTCTCATTTTTATAGCCAAATATTTGTTTTAATTTCTATAAGAAATAGCGTATAGGTAGCATTTAGGAGAAATTGCTGTTTAACTAGTTTTGCCATGCCTACTTCTTCTTCCCCCCTCCTTTCCAGACATATTTAGTATATATTTTTAACAGTATTTTTTATAGTAAAATTTAAGTGCTCAGAAATTCTTAAGTCATGGCTACTTGCTCCTATACTTTTGGTGCTGCTTTCCACTTTGTTCTATCCAACTGGAGGAAGCAGTGTCATATTTATACGTTAGACAGTCATTGATAAAAGTATTAATTTATGCCAACTAGATATATATATATGTAGAATATTGAGTTAACCTCTGTTAGTGATTATATATTTTTTAATATATAAAATCAAAATAGGAACACATAGACATAAAATACATGAATGCCTTAAACTTCCAGAAATCTTTGCAACATAAAATACTAAAATTTAGCAAATCTAGCAATAAATTAAAACTCTTTTTTTATGCTTTAAGAAAAACAGGCATTAGAAGTTTGCATTTAATTATGTAGGAAAGGTTTGATGTCATTTCAGTTACAGAGCCTTGGGGAAATAACAGAAAGCCATCTGGTGTCCTGTGGCAGCCTTCATGTCTTCTTGTTTCATTAAATAGTTGTGATAACTGCACGGAGGAAACACTGACGGATTCAACTGCTAGTATCAGTATATAACAAAGGGCAAGTTGGAATAAACATAAACTAAGACAGAGCTTATTAAAATCTAACAACTGATTTTCATAATGGTGAGGTAAAGTGCTCAGTAAAAGGTGAAGTTAGATTCATTAGTCTCTACTAAGATGGGGGACGTTTAATACATAGTTTAGAAAGAATTCTACTGGAAATAGTAGAAACTGCTTAGAGAAGTTTATTACCTGTAAAATTATATGACATGCTACATTAATCATGCCAGAAAAATGAGTCTTCACTAAGATTTTATATATATATATATATAACACTAGTTATAGCCAAATATATATACAAGTATTAAATATATATATAGGTATTAAATAGACTGGTGACTCAGTGGTAAAGAATCTACCTGCAATGAAGGAAATGCAAGTTGGATCCCTGGGTTGGGAAGATCCCCTGAAGGAGGGTTGGCAACCGATTCCAGCCTGGAGAATCCCATGGACCCAGAAGTCTGGTGTGCTACAGTCCCATGGGGCTGCAAAGAGTTGGACACAACTGAGCGACTAACACTTCCACTTTTTTCATGATGTTAGTTTCACTGACTATAAGAGATTCAAAATTACAGTAACTTAAACAAGACAGGAGTTTCTTTCTTATATAAAAATCTGAGTTTGTATGGTTTCATTGCTCTGTGAGTTCATCTCAGACCTATCCTTTTTTTTTCTGTCTTATCAATATTTCTCTAGCGTTTCTAGGATCTAGCTCTCATCCACATGGTATATGATGGTTTATTACCTGTTTAGTATCCCAACCATTAGGAATAATAATTCCTAATAGTAATTAGGAAGGAAAGGCCATACATGTTCTGTTTGAGAACCCAACCAGAAGTTGCACACATCACTGCTCAAATCCCATTAGTTAGAACTTAGTTACATGATAACACTAAGCTGGCTGTAAAGATGGCTAGAAAAGAAGTCTTTTATCTAGGAAGTAACATGTCCAGTCAAAAATTGGTAGGAAGATTTTACAACAAAGAATAGCAGAATAGATTATTGATTGAGTAGACATCTAGTATTCTCTAATGTCTCTCTGTTAGATATATAACTGATGCTTCAGTTACCACATAAATACTAGTAACTCTCCCCCAGTATATACCTTCAGTTCTGACCTGACTTTTAATCACCAGATCTATAGTATTTTCCTTCCTCCACATGGATAAATACAGGTATCTAAAATTTAGTATGTTTAAATCTGATCATACAATTTTTTTCCTTCTCTGAGTGGTACCACCATTATCTGCTACCATGACCTAAGTCAGCACACTGCCATTTGTCCTTGAGCTTCTTAACTTTCCTTACCTCTGTGTCTATGCTGCTGCTGCTGCTAAGTTGCATCAGTCGTGTCTGACTCTGTGCAACCCCATAGATGGCAGCCCACAAGGCTCCCCATCCCTGGGATTCTCCTGGCAAGAGCACTGGAGTGGGTTGCCATTTCCTTCTCCAGTGCATGAAAGTGAAAAGTGAAAGTGAAGTTGCTCAGTCGTGTCCGACTCTTTGCGACCCCATGGACTGCCGCCTTTCAGGCTCCTCCGTCCTGGGATTCTCCAGGCAAGAGTACTGAAATGGGGTGCCATTGCCTTCTCTGTGTCTACACTTGATCACAAAATCCTAAAGATCTCACGAATCTCTCTTCTTCCACTTTGAAATAGCTCCCCTTATCATTTCTCATTTGAATTAGAGATAGCTTCCTAACTTACTGCTACCAGAATGAGCTCTCTGAAATAGATTGAACTATGTAAAGCCTTAATAACTAAAATGTATAGAATATTTACTGTTCGTTAGGCACTGTTTTAAGTATTTTAGGTTAACTATCCAGTTATATCCTTACAACAACCCTGAGAAGTTATAGTTAACTAAACGAGACAAAAGAGTTTGAATAATTTTCCAAAGTCAGCTAGTAATTGGCAAAGCCAGGATTTGGTCAGTCTGGCTCCAATGTTTGTGTTCTAAAAGCTGCATAATATTGCTCAAAATATTTGTCCATTGCTTTTTGAGTAAAATACAGTCTACTTACTGCGTAAAACCCTTTCAAACTACTTTTTCTCTTCTGTCTTGCCCTTTTACCCTGTATCTTGCTGTTTTTCTTTTTATGTATGTTACTTATGCCAACTAGACACACCACACTTGTAGTTTCCTGTTACAGCATGCTTGTTCTCACCATTGTTTGTTCTTCAGTGTCCTTCAATTGGTTATTTTGTTCTCTTTCTTTCAGACTTCTCCACTAGGAACCAGCCTTTCTCCCACATCTTTTTGGCTGCCTGCCCCAGCCTGGGTCAGGCCAATCTCTTCTCTGTGCTCTTTATGCCATCCTCTTGATCTCTCTATCATAATAACCATCACCCTGGATTATAATTACTCACTTCCTGTGTATCTCTTTATAAGCTTCTCAAGGGCAGAATTTTGTCTTTCATACTGCCCGATGCTCAAAAAACTATGTTTCCTTTCATCCCACATTCTTCGGCTGTTACTCAGAGATCATCAATGATTTCTAGCCAACAAAATCTAACTGCCAGTTTTTCAGCCTTCTTTAAAGTCTTTGTGTTATGGTACTGAAACAGTCTTTTCACGTCCATGATACCTTGGTACTCTGTTGTTTTTTTTTTTCCTTATTGACTAATATCTCCTTTAATTTTAAACACTTTGAAAGGCTCCTTTCTGTCCTCTTCTGCATTCTCCAATCCTACCACCCCCAGTCTGTGTGAGTTTTAGGACTCAGTCATCAGTCCTGTTTTCTTACTTTTTATTTAGTCAGAGAATTCTTAACATTATTTCTAAATATGATTTCCTTCTTGATTGTTCTCTTTTTGTAACTGCCCTCTAGGAACTTCCCAGTATAAAATACTCATTATTATTTACTGAATCTTTTCTAATGTGCCACGCACTAACCCTTTCTATACATTGTCTCATTGAATTTTTAACTGTGATGTGATGGTCCTATTTCCATTTTGCAGGTGAGTTAAATTGACAGTTATATAAAGTTTCTTGTCCCAGTTCACATAACTACTAGCTAGTGGAGCTGGGTGGGATTCTGGCTCATTTTTGTGTCTTCAGAATCCTTGGTTTAACATGCTGCCTATTAACATCTTAAACTCATTATATCCAAAACTATACTTTTCTGAATGGAACCTCTCCTAGTGGTACTGTTTTTTTTTGTTGTTGTTATTTATAGCAGTCTTTCACTTATTACCCTTTTGCTGTACATAGTTTGTCCTGTTGATTTTTTCTTAGCAATTTCTACTCTACTCCCTTATTTCTTTATTGCCAGTTTATCCTATAGTGATCCAGATTCTTAGTTAACAAAGACAAGGGGTAAGTTTTAAATCTGATATGACCCTTACCACTGTTGTTGATATTCCTTTTGAACTTTCCTCCCTAGTTCAAGTCAACCTAGTATTTTCATTATTCTCCCTGTCCAAAATATTCTTTTTCTTTTCTTTTAAATTGGAGTGTTAATCTTCTAATCTCAATTTATTGTCTGTAGAAGACTGCCCTGTTTTCTGAACCCCTGTATTACCCAGTTTTTTGTAAGCAAATTTTGTCTTTAGTCATTTAATATTTTGTATTCCTGATTAACTGTTCATGTTTGTGTATGTTTTTTCTTTCCAGCTCTGAACTGTGAGCCCCATGAAGTCAGGATTAGTTTTTATACTTCTCTGTAGTTCCCATGATCAGCATCTAGCATAATGTCAGAAACATTTTAGATGATTAAAGCATCAAATGAATGGATTTTACCTCTTTTATACTTCTCTTTTTTTTTGAGATTTTAAAAATGATATTAATAATAAGTATTACTGATGGAGCTTATAACATGGAACTGTCTCTGAATAACCTCTTAAAGCATTATATTGATGATATTAAGGAGATTGTAGTTTATTTCATGTTTTAATTTTATATTTTTAAAAATATAATTTTCTTTTCTGTCTCCCTCTCGGTCTCTCTTTTGTCTCTATTCCCCTTCTTTCTCCCTTTCCCTCTCCCCCTTACTCTTTCTTTCTTTTTTTTTGGCAGCCGATTCGAAGACAGTCCCTTACCCCTCCTCCTCAGAACACTATTACATGGGAAGAGTATATATCTGCTGAAAATGGAAAGTAAGTGTTGGTTTTGTTGTGTTCATGTATTTTTTGGTTTATAGGAAAAAAGTTTTATAGAAAAATTTTTTTACAGAGAATTAGTAGTATAGTTTTGTCTGAAGCACTTCTTTTTTCTTTTAAAAATGTGGATGAAGTATGATGAGGGAGAAGCATCCCTAATTACATTCTCTCTTTCAAGTAAAATGTAGAGCTGCAGTTTTACGACCCTCTTGCCAGTTTATATACTCCCCAAACCCATACGACATTATTCTAAGGAAATAGAATATGAAGACTGCCTAGTTAAACTGCTTGTTTGAGTTTTTTCGCTGTAAGATGAACTTTATATTCTCTTCTTATCCAGAGTCTTTTGCAAGGTCTGTAAAGCCACTCATTGTTTATCTGCTTTTTACCTTTCCATGTCATCATCCCTTTGTTTCAGCCTCTGCCAGACTACTTTCCTTACCCAAGACAATTGCTTAATGTTACAGTTGCACTCATCTCACACGCTAGGAAAGTAATGCTCAAAATTCTCCAAGCCAGGCTTAAGCAATACGTGAACCGTGAACTTCCAGATGTGCAAGCTGGTTTTAGAAAAGGCAGAGGAACCAGAGGTCAAATTGCTAACATCCGCTGGATCATGGAAAAAGCAAGAGAGTTCCAGAAAAACATCTATTTCTGCTTTCTTGACTATGCCAAAGCCTTTGACTGTGTGGATCACAATAAACTGTGGAAAATTCTGAAAGAGATGGGAATACCAGACCACCTGACCTGCCTCTTGAGAAACCTGTATGCAGGTCAGGAAGCAACAGTTAGAACTGGGCATGGAACAACAGACTGGTTCCAAATAGGAAAAGGAGTACATCAAGGCTGTATATTGTCACCCTGCTTATTTAACTTATATGCAGAGTCCATTATGAGAAACGCTGGGCTGGAAGAAGCACAAGGTGGAATCAAGATTGCCAGGAGAAATATCAGTCACCTCAGATATGCAGATGACACCACCCTTATGGCAGAAAGTGAAGAGGAACTAAAAAGCCTCTTGATAGAAAGTGAAAGAGGAGAGTGAAAAAGCTGGCTTAAAGCTCAACATTCAGAAAATGAAGATCATGGCATCTGGTCCCATCACTTCATGGGAAATAGATGGGGAAACAGTGGAAACAGTGTCAGACTTTATTTTTTGGGGCTCCAAAATCTCTGCAGATGGTGACTGCAGTCATGAAATTTAAAGACGCTTACTTCTTGGAAGAAAAGTTACGACCAACCTAGATAGCATATTGAAAAGCAGAGACATTACTTTGCCAACTAAGGTCCGTCTAGTCAAGGTTATGGTTTTTCCAGTGGTCATGTATGGATGTGAGAGTTGGACTGTGAAGAAGGCTGAGCGCCGAAGAATTGATGCTTTGAACTGTGGTGTTGGAGAAGACTCTTGAGAGTCCCTTGGACTGCAAGGAGATCCGACCAGTCCATTCTGAAGGAGATGAGCCCTGGGATTTCTTTGGAGGGAATGATGCTGAAGCTGAAGCTCCAATACTTTGGCCACCTCATGGGAGAGTTGACTTATTGGAAAAGACTTTATGCTGGGGGGCATTGGGGGCAGGAGGAGAAGGGGACGACAGAGGATGAGGGTGAGATGGCTTCACTGACTTGATGGATATGAGTCTGAGTGAACTCCGGGAGTTGGTGTTGGACAGGGAGGCCTGGCGTGCTGCGATTCATGGGGTTGCAAAGAGTCGGACACGACTGAGCAACTGAACTGAACTGAACTGATATTGCTTATAATTAGTAAAGTACCTAGTACATAGTTTGTAGCCAGTAAATGCTGATTGAATAAAAGAATGATGAATGAATAGTTTATTTTGAATAAATAAATTTTTCTAGCTGACCATATCAAAGAAGGTACTGTCTTTCATAGAAAATGTTCTTTTGTTGGAGAATAAATATTACTTACCGTTATGCTTAGGAAGAAGTTGTCTTTTCTTTAATATTGGAAGGTTTGTAGTATACTTTTAAAATTTCTATAAAATGTTTCCTTCTTATAATATTTGACAATATAAAATTCTTTATGCTTTACCTTGCTTCTTATTGATCAGTGCTGAGAACCATAGATAGTAAAAAGAGATTGAATTGAATAAGTGATTTAAAAATATGGAATGGTATATATATTTTTAAAATATAAATTTATTTATTTTAATTAGAGGTTAATTGCTTTGCAATATTGTATTCGTTTTGCCATACATCAAGATGAATCTACCACGGGTATACACGTGTTCCCCATCCTGGACCCCCCTCCCACCTGGAATGATATTTTTAAAGTTTGTTTTTTTCTAGGATTTTGGTTACTAAAAATAGTGATTATTAAAATTATATTCAGTGTGAAATAACTTTTTATACCTTGTTATTTTCCTTGTTACCCTTGTCTCAATTGTTATACATGTCTCATTCTCTATTAGCATAATTTTATTTCTATGCTCAGAGTAAGAAAAGTTGAAATATTAATGAATGTCATTGAAAGATGACAGATTCTTCTTAGGATGATGATACAGCGTGGAAAAAATTTCCTAATATTTTCTTTTTCAATTTAGAGCTCCTCATCTGGGTAGAGAACTGGTGTGCAAAGAAAGTAAGAAAACGTTTAAAGCCACAATAGCCATGAGCCAGGAATTTCCCTTGGGAATTGAATCGTAAGTTTGTTACTAACTGCACAAGTTTATGAAAGAAACTATTAAAATCTTAAGGCTATAATTATGTTTGCATCTGAGTGGTAGATTTGAGGCCTTTGGAATGTAAAATAGCCTTTGCTTTGGCAGTGTCTACACCCTTCTAGTAATTTTCCAGCTCTCAAAATATTAACATTTTAATTATTTCAACTAAATAAAATTTTGAATAATTTTTTTAAATTATAAAAATAATACATGAATACATGCTTATTGTAGAAAATCTAACAGTATGGAAGTTTATAGAATAAACATGGCAGTTTTCTTTGACCTTCCTAATAGTTGACAGGTAAATAATGTATTTTTGTCTAAATTTTGCTTTGTGTTTTTTTAGCATTTTTTGTAAAAATGGGGAAATAGTCTGCATTTTATTCTGTTTCCTCTTTTCTCTTAAAAGTGAGTTATCTTGGAGTTCTTAAAATAATTACATTATCTTTTTTTTTTCTTTCCTTGGTATTTTATGGTATTAATGTACTGCCATTTATTTTGTTATCCTCCTACTGATAAACATTTTAATTACTTTTAGTTTGTCACCAATATAAACAATACTCCCATGAATATCTTGAATATATCCTTCCAAACCTGTATTCATCAGTTGCTCATTAAAAAAAAAAAAAAAAAAAAACCAGTTTGGAGAGATGTGTGGAATGGGAGATGGGTAGCTAGAGCCGATTCGGACAGAACGGTAAATTCAGGCTTCTCACAAGCTGGGGATGAGTTGAAGCCCTAGGCTTTCCTTCCTAGATCCTTCTACTTCCAGTCTGACCTAATACATTAAAAAAAAATTTCTTTTGGAAGAGAGCAGGACCCTTATTTTTCTACAGATTCTATATACATCCTATACTCCTCAATAGCCAAGTTTTAGAAGAGTAGATAGAGTTCCATATCTAGTCTTCAAGCTGTTGATCAAAGAGGAAAATAATAGTTCTCAGAAGATGTAGGAAGGGAATTAGCCATACATACAAGTCTGCAAAATTTATCTTATCTTGAACCCAAAATGACTCTAAGATACTCTGGATATATATTGTAAGGAAGAAGAAAACTGTGGCAAATTATAAGATGTTATCAGTTTTAGGAGTTATTCCAATTTCAGAGATGTTAATATGTGAATAAAAATTAGGTATCTCAGAATTTATAAAATGTGGCAATTATAACCATTCCCCCTTAAAAAAGTAAAATAAGGAACATAGATAGTATGTAAGAGCTAGATAAAGAACTCATTCTAGAATAAGATATAAGTGAAAATATAAGTTTTAGAAATACTTTAGGAGAGCATAAAAGAACATGATCTGTGAACTAGATCACTCTAAGGTATAATAGAATGAAATGAAAAGGAGATTATAAAGCTAAGGAAATAAGTTAAGCACTAAATAGCACTATTGCAAAAGAAATACATTAGAAACAACAATGAACAGAACAGATGAGGCCAAAAATTAAATTTTGATAGCTAATAGTGAATCCAGTGAAAGAAGTGCATGTGCTTGTTAAATCTGCTCAGTCGTGTCCGACTCTTTGTGACCCTTGGACTGTAGCCTGCCGGGCTCCTCTGTCCATGGGATTCTCCAGGCAAAAATACTGGAGTGGGTTGCTTTGCTCTCCTTCAGGGGAATGTTCTGGACCCAGGGATTGAACCCGCGTCTCTTGTGTCTCATGCATTGGCAGACGGGTTCTTTACCACCAGTATCACCTAGGAAGTCCAGTGAAAGAAAATGTTAAAGGAATTTGAGAAGTAATATATATGGAGGATAATACTATTCAGTCCTCAATATTCATCGGAAGGACTGATACTGAAGCTGAAACTCCAACAGTTTGGCCACCTGATGCGAAGAACTGACTCATTGTAAAAGATCCTGATGCTGGGAAAGATTGAAGGCAGGAGGAGAAGGGGATGACAGAGAATGAGATGGTTGGATGGCATCACCGACTTGATGGACATGAGTTTCAGTAAGCTCCAGGAGATGGTGATGGACAGGGAAGCCTGGTGTGCTGCAGTCCGTGGGGTCACAAAGAGTTGGACACAACTGAGTGACTGAACTGAACTGATTTATGGAGGAGAGTGGTTCAATATAAGGATCGTTGCTGTTCCACTTAAATAAAAAGCCTCCAAAATGTAAACAAAATAGTACTCAAAATATAATAGAAGCAAATTTTCTTGTGTGGAAGAATTAAATCTGTAGTCTGATTAGGCTTCAATAAAAATAGACAAGAAGTAGTAACAGTGATTTTCCTGATTAAACTATTGCATTTCAGTTATAATAGAGAACTCTCTAAAGGCATTTGGGAGAAAAGGTGTTGAAAAAACAGCCTGACCTTACTTTTTTTCACAATTAGGTAAAATTTCATTTATATCAAGGCAATTGAAAAGGACACAGAAAAATTCAGTCAGTACAGCAGCCATGAGCCCTTCTTGAGAGAAAATTAATACTACTTGAAATCAAATTCATCCAACCAAAGGCTAAAAGGATGAGTTACGGTATAATGACGAGTGTAATACTGAGTGCTAAGAGTACGTGAGACCTCTTAGCACTTGCTAAGAGACCTTGTGAAATTGTGTTAGTTAAGAGGGAAATAGTATAAACTGAAACTATGCCAGTCAGAGTCCCCTTTTGTATGCAAAAATGAAATACTCATTTATCAAATCTGTAAGAAATCAAGGAATAATAAACACTTCGGAGCCCTCTCACACACAAAATTGACAGTGCAATTCAGGCATCCAAACAGTAGGCTAATTAAAGAACTTGGGGATGTGTAGACTTTAGGAGGAGGACTAATGTGAGCTTTGAGTCTGCTGAAATGTAGATCTAAGATCAAATAACTGTGGAAATTATGGCTGCACAATAAAAGGTAAAAGTTATAGACCTTGACACAGTGAAAAGAATAATAAACCAAAAAAAATGAGGTAAAGGAGGTGTCATCTTTAACATCTGTGATATTGGAGCTGTGATACTGTAAGTTTGGAGCATGTAGTTATAAAATGTAAGGACACAATAAAATCAATGTGAAAAATTTTTTTCTCCTTCCATATTTCAGATTATTGAATGTTTTGGAAGTAATAGCTCCCTTCAAGCACTTTAATAAGCTTAGAGAATTTGTTCAAATGAAACTTCCTCCAGGCTTTCCTGTAAAACTAGGTAAGAGAAAAATTGTCTTGTAAGTTTAATGTCTATTAGAAATACAGAGCTGTTTACTAACATTAAAAAGAAATATTCTTTGAAGGAATATGGATTTCCTAGTTTATAATTTTATGTTTTTTTCTGTAATTACATGCATTGATATTCATATTTTGCTTGATGAAAACTCTCCTTGATTTAAAGCAAATGTAAGTGAGGGATATACAAATATTTCATTCAAGAGGGTGTGAGTGAACTTATGCACTGTGATAATATTTTAATGTGAAATCGAGAGACAGGATTTTAGCCCATATTTTCTGCAGATTCTGAGCTTCTGAACAGTGGGAATATTTCTGGGGTCAACAGTCATATTCAGTGATAAAGTAATACTTACTACATTTTATTTTTCAGTCTTAAATATTTAAACCTAACTTCACTTTTACCAATGATCTTTCAAAACAGTAAAATCATTTTGTATATATTTATCTTCTTAACTATATTAGAAAAAGAGGAGTAAGACACTATTTACAGGTTCTTTAGGAGTTGAGGCTTAGATTTAGCAGTGATTTCAGCTCCATGGGGGGCTTCTCAGGTAGCTCAGATGGTAAAGTATCTGCCTGCAATGTGGGAGACCGGGTTCAATCCCTGGGTTGGGAAGATCCCCTGGAGAAGGAAATGGCAACCCGCTGCAGTACTCTTGCCTGGAAAATTCTGTGGATGGAAGAGCCTGATAGGCTACAGTCCATGGGGTCACAGAGTCAGACACGACTGAGTGACTTCACTTCACTAAGCTCCATGGGGGCCTTCAATACCACCCATCGATCCAGCCACCAAGTATTTAATCAGTGCTTACTGTGTGCTGAACCCTTTTCTAATGATGAGAGACAGTGAAAATCTCTGTCCTTTTGGTGTTTATATTCTGGATGGGGTAGGGGGTATTACAGAGAAAATATAACTTTTGTATAATTCCTCTGATATATTTATCTTATTTCACTCAATATTACTGAAACCACATCTCAGAACAATTAGGGCAGGTGCTATACTCCCAGAAGTAATGCTTTTATTACTAAAAATTAACCCAACCTTCTCAATTTTTCAAATTTGGGAATATGCATATTGTGAATTAAAATTGATTTTAAAACATATTCTCAATATGTCATTCTAGATTCCCTTTGTGATATTAAAATGCAGAGAACCTATATCTACTTGAGTAAACCAATGATAAGATTGTAGGCAGAAATTGCTAAAAACTAAAGAAGAGCTGAGTGTTTGAGTTATGGATCATCACACAACTTTTTCTGCAGAAGCTTAAAATCCCACTGTCTTTATCTATAGCCAGAAAATAGTTCAAGCATTGGCTCTGTTCTGTATATTGTATTTAAGAGGCACAGTGACAAACCTGAATAGAGGGCAGGGATTAAGTATATGAAACTATTATTGTATTCACATTTTTTTTTAAGTTCCAAGCCAAAGTCAAACCTTATAACACAAGTTTTTGTGAAAAAGAAACACCTTGGTTTTATGGGAAAAAAGTCTACAGCACTTTTTTGCAGGCATTTCTCTGACATAAGCTTTATTGACAAGGGATTTATAATTTTTTGCGTATATACTCATAGGGAATTTGCTTAAGTATCTTTCTCGTCTCTGTCCTTCTTTTACAATGACCCTATAATATCTAGTCCTAGGTCAGTTTAATCTTCAGTCATTTCTGTTTCTATATTTAGGATAGAAGGTACAACTGAGGGGGGAAATCTGGAAATTGTTAACACAAGTGTATGTTTTCAAAATGAGCCAGAGCTTTTTGTTTTTTTGGCTGAGCTGCACATAGACTCTTCATTGCGGTGATCGGGGCTTCTGTAGTTGTTTCTCTTGTTGTGAAACATGTGCGTGGGCTTAGTTGCCCTATGGCATGTGGGATCTTAGTTCCCCAACTCCAGGATCAAACCCATGTCCCCTACATTGGAAGGGGGAACCACTGGTGTGCGTGTGTGCTAAGTCGCTTCAGTTGTGTATGACTGTGCAACCCTATGGGCTGTAGCCCACCAGGCTCCTCTGTCCATGGGATTCTCCAGGCAAGAATACTGGAGTGGGTTGCCATGCCCTACTCCAGGGGATCTTCCTGACTCAGGGAACGAATCTGTGTCTCTTAGGTCTCCTGTATTGATAGGTGGGTTCTTTACCACTAGTGCCACCTTCTCTGGACCACCAGGGAAGTCCTCAGCCAAAGCTTTAAATGCTAATTTTGAATGATCTTTTCTCTGATTTGCTGCTTCTCTCAGTTTACTTTCAAAGGCTAAATCTGAGCCTCCTTCATCAGTCCCCGTCTGCGTCCCCTCCATTACTTCCTCCCGCAGTCTAAGCAGATGAGTTTTTTTGTTTTCTTAGTTACGAAAAGAGGCCATCAGAAATAATGAGACCTCCCTCATTATTCCCAACCTTTCATACAAACTTTTTGCCCCAAGCGCTATCTTTTCTTACAGCTTTTCTATATCATTGTAAGTGGTGTCCCTTTTCTTAGCTTGAGTAATCTCTTCATTTGTACTATGGATCTGTTCTCCTTCCCACTTTTTAAAAAAGCTGGCTCTGTTTTCCTACATTTCTCCTTAACCTCCCAACTGCTTTAAAGTGAAAGTGAAGTCACTCAGTCGTGTCTGACTCTTTGCGACCCCATGAACTGTAGCCTATCAGGCTCCTCCATCCATGGGATTTTCCAGGCAAGAGTGCTGGAGTGGATTGCCATTTCCTTCTCCAGGGGATCTTTCCGACCCAGGAATCGGACCCAGGTCTCCGCATTGCAGGCAGACGCTTTACCATCTGAGCCATGAGGGAAGCCCAGTACAGCCGCCTTCTCTTAGCTGTTAGGTTGTGTTCAGGTTTTTAAAATTCAACCAGTCAAAGGTCTTTCTCCTTTTAAAATTCAACCAATCTAGGAAATTTCCTAGTGGCCTGGTAGTTAGGATTCTGGGCTTTCACTGTCATGGCCTGGGTTTAATCCCTGGTTTGGGAACTGAGATTCCGCAAGCTGTATGGTGTAGCTTAAAAAAAAAAAAAAAAGAGATTCAGGGTCAGGGAGGTGAGGGAATATGGCCAAACTTCAGAGAAAAATTCAACCAATCTAATAAAACAATCCCTTTAGCTCTACCCTACCCAGCACTTGGCTTTAACCTTTGCTTCTCATAGCCAGGTTATTCCAAGTCTACTTTTATCTCTCCATTCTTTCCATTTATAGTTATATTATAAATAGGGGAAAGTGAAAAGGAGGGGGAGGCAAGGTTTTTCTATATCACTTGAACTGCTGAAATGATGACATCAGGAACCAATGATAAGTTAGTTATATTTAATGTATACTTAGAGCAGCTACAAAAAAAAAAAGAAGGTGTACAAAGAGATATACTCAAAAATACTATAGATAAATACAAATAAAATTCTAAACTGTGGTCATGTCACTGGTGGTCCAGTGGTTAAGACTCCACGCTTCTGCTGCAGAGGTTGTGGGGTTTGATCCCTGATCAGGGAAGTTGTGCATACTTCGTGGTGCAGCCAAAAGTAAACAAACAAATAAATAGTATTCCTGTAACCTACAGGAAAGCAAGAAAAAGACATGAAAAAAGAGATGACCAAAAAAGCAATGAAATAGCAGAATTGTCTTAGTATATAAATAATTGCCGTACATGTGAACAGTCTAAACAGACCATTTAAAACATAGATTGGAAGAATAGATTAAAAACCATGATTCAAATACATGCTGTCTTTAAGAAGCTCTCTTCAAATATGATTTTGGCAAGTTGAAAATGAAGTGAATGGGTGGAAGAAGATGTATCATGAAAACATGAATCAAAGGGTAACAGGACTAGATATATTAATATTAGACAAAGTAGATTTCAGAATAAAGAAAATTATGGGGGGGAGGGGTATTATATAACAATAAAGGTATCAATCCATGAAGAAGAAAGCAATCTTAAATATGTATACACCAAACAACAGAACTGTAGGATGGTGAAGCAAGAACTGAAAGAATGAAAGGGAAAATAGATTTTCAATTATTATTGGAGTCTGCAACATCCTTCTTTCAACAGCTGACAGAACAACTGGAAAGAAAATCGGCAAGGATACTATAGAACAGCTCTATACCACCATAAACCAGAGCACCTAGTTGGCATTTATGGGAACACTTCACCCAACATCAGCAGGGTACCCCTTTTTTTTTTTTAATGGAACATATACCAAGATAGGCTGTATCTTGGGCTATAAAATAAAACCGTAAGAATTGAAAAGGAATGGAAACCAGTCACAGTCAAGTCAAACTAGAAATAATAACAGGAGAATCTCCAGTTTGTGGTATTCTGTTATGCACTCTTCTAAATATATATATGGGTCAGTGGTGAAATCTCAAGGGAAAAGAATATATTGAACTGTATGAAAATAAAATTACAAATATCAAAATTTCAGATACGGCTTGGCAACTGGAAAACAACAAAAAATTAAAACCACAGTGAAACAAAGTGCAGGTTGGTCAGTCATGTCCAACTCTTTGCAACCCCATGGATACTCCATGGAATTCTCCAGGCCAGAATACTGGAGTGGGTAGCTGTTTCCTTCTCCAGGGGATCTTCTTAACCCAGGGATCGAACCCAGGACTCCCACATTACAGGCGGATTCTTTACCAGCTAAGCCACAAGGGAAGCCCAAGAATACTGGAGTGGGTAGCCTATCCCTTCTCCAGAGGATCTTCGACCCAGGAGTCGAAGCGGGGTCTCCTACATTGTAGGCAGATTCTTTAGCAGCTGAGCTACCAGGGAAGCCTAAAACCACAGTGAGATCATTGTATATACCTAACAGGATGGCAGAGAAGAAGGTGATGGCATCCCACTCCAGTACTCTTGCCTGGAAAATCCCATGGACAGAGGAGCCTGGTAGGCTCCAGTCCATGGGGTTGCGAAGAGTCGGACACGACTGAAGCGACTTAGCAGCAGCAGCAACAGGATGGCTAAAATAAAACATTGCTGGGGCTTCCCTGATGGTCCAGTGATTAAGAGTCTGTCTGCCAGTGCAGGGGACACTCGTTCTATTCCTGGTCTGGGAAGATCCCACATGCCACAGAGCAACTAAGCCTGTGCGCCACAACAACCACTGAGCCTGCGCTCTGGAGCCCACGAGTCACAGGAGAAGCCACTGCAGCAAGAAGTCTGTGCACCACAACTAGAGAGTAGCCCCCACTTGCCACAACTGAGGCAAGTCCATGAGCACAACAAAGACCCAGCACAGCCAAACATGAATAAATAATGCTATTTAAGAAAACCAAGACGTGACAACTCCAGATGTTAGTGCAGATGTGAGGAAACTGGATCAATCACTCATATTGCTGATGGTTATGTAAAATGGTACAGCCACTCTAGAAAACGTTTTAGCTGTTGCTTTAAAAAAAAAAACGAAAACATAAAAACTAACTATCCAACATCCTTGCAGTCAGGCAATTGCATTCCTAGCCTTTTGTACCAGAAAAATAAAGATATACTCACATAAAAGGCTGTATACAAAAATAAGTTTGTAACAGCCTTAGGCTAGAAACAGCGGAGCTTCTTGGTACAGATTCTCTTCCTCTCTTCTGAGATAGAGTTCTCTCTCGATTTTCTTCCTGCCGCCCTGACTGCTCCTTCTGGAACACATCTCTCCTGTTACTTTTGTCATCCTACATTAAATTCTCATTATCTCTGTCCAGACTTTTATTCAAATGTGTTGCTAGTATGCTCACAACCATCTATTGATTTCCATCTCATCCAGAGTAAAAGCCAAAGACTTTTCCTTGACTTAAACCCCACTTGATCTGGCTGCCTACTTCTCCTCGGACCTCATCTGCTAATCTGTCCCTTACTCATTTGGCTATAGCCAAACTGATCTCCCACCTGTCCCCAGAATAAACCATACTGTTTGATTTTAGGGCTTTTTTTAAAAAACAAAAACAAAACTTACTCCCTTTACTTAGAATTTTCTTCCTCTAGGCAACTATATAGTTTCTTTTCTCAGGTCTTTGCTGAAAGGTCCCTTTATTGAGGTTTGCTTTTGAACCCTAATCAAGAACTCTTACCTTCAACAGTGAAATTGCCTATCCCCCAACTTGCTTTGTTTTTTTTTTGGATCCTTAGTCACAGTTACTCTTTACTTATTTGTTTGGATCTCCTAACCAGAATGTAACCTCCTTAAATGCATGATTTGTTTTCTCCTGTTTACTGGTTTATATCCAGTGCCTAAAACAAGGGTCAGCCAACTTTTCTGAAAGATAGTATTTTAGACTTTGCAGACCATATGGTTTCTGTTACAACTATTGTCTCTAATTAGAGAATGAAAACAGCCATAGAGAGTAAGTAAACCATGTGTTCCAATAAAACTTTACTATGGGCAATGATGTTTGAATTTCATGTAATTTTATCTGCATGAACCATTTTTTTAAACCATTAAAATATATAAAATCTTTTGTAGCTCGTAGGCCTTGCAAGGCCCAGGCAACAGGCCTTAATTTGCTGACCTCTGAATCAGAACAGAATCTTCACTCAGTAGGCCCCAATGAATGATCTTTTCCTCAGAAATAACTGGAAAAACTCTGTAATTCTTATGTTGATTTCTGTGTTTAGTTTTTTTTTAATGAAAATATTACTTTCTGCAATAAAATACTAGGTTTGTAACAGTCAGACTTAGTTAATGGTATGCCTTTATCCTAGACAGACATTCAACTTAGCTTTCATAGAATCATTTCAGAATTTTAAGGAGGCTTTCAAGTTTATTTCATAGATGAAATCCTTGAGCCTGATAAGTTAAATGACTTGTAGCAATCAACCCAGGTTTTATAATTTGTGTTCTTTCCAATAAATTGTGTTAGGAATAAAACTAAGCAGAGTGATCAAATTTTGAGTTTTAATTTTTAAAAAATAAATTTATTCATTTATCTGTTTTTGGCTGTGCTGAGTCTTCGTTGTTTTGTGTGAGCTTTCTCTGGTTGCTGTGAACTGGGACTACTCTTCTTCGTTGCAGTACAAGGGCTTCGCATTGCAGTGGTTTTCTTGTTGCAAAGCATGGATTCTAGGCGCGCAGGCTCAGTGATTGCAGCTCCTGGTCTCTAGAGCACAGGGCTCATTAGTTGCCGTGCACCTGCTTAGCTTTTCCATGGCATGTGGAAACTTCCCAGATCAGGGATTGAGTCCATGTCCTCTGCTTTGGCAGGCAGTTTCTTATTCACTGTGCCACCAGGGAAGTCCCATTTGGTCATTTTTGTTGTCAGATTTAACTCAATTTCAGCTAGAAATGTATATTATTTAGAAAAATATTAGGCTGTGGTGGTATGATATTACTCCAGTTCCGACAAGATTGTTTTTATCTCATATATTTAAGTGACGGATTGTTTTTAGTGTTTTAAAAACAAAAAAGGATTAATGCATTTCATATGTTAAATGAAAAAAAAAATCAGCTCAGATTCAGAGTCTATACACTACATTCTAAAGAAAATATATCAGAATGCAAAAAAGTACAAATGTAGCCATACCTTTGCCCCAGGAAAAAGAAAAAATAGTCTAGTGGAATCTGCCATTATAGTTCTAAGATTGGGGAGCAGTGGGACCTTGATTTTTTGATGTAACTCTTGATGCCTTGGTGTCTTTCTTTTCTCATGAGTAGCCAAACTTCTCCCCCCACATCCCTCATCCCTGCCAAACACACTCATACTAGACATGTATTAGGGTTTGTCTGGTCCCTGACTAATGCTTTTTTACACTTTAAGGAATATATATATTTCTCTCTTACAGTATTTCATTGTCTATAAATAAGTTACCATTTCATTTTACAGTGTTACCATTAATTGTCCTCTCTAGATATACCCGTGTTTCCTACGATCACAGCCACTGTGACTTTTCAGGAGTTTCGATATGATGAATTTGATGGCTCCATCTTCACCATACCTGAAGACTACAAGGAAGACCCAAGCCGTTTTCCTGATCTTTAACTGACACAGAAGATGATGCCATTCAACCAAGGAAAGCTAGAGAATGCAGAGACCCCAGAGTGAATCCAAATGGAAGGGACAAATGCTTTCATCGAGGAAAAGGGAATTACTGTTGACTTGACACATCAGTGATATAATGAAATGGGCCTCTAACAAGAATTTCAGCAAGTTTCCTGATGTGCCATTTTCAGTCTTTTTAAAAATATACATATTATAAGTGTAATAGTTTGACACCTTAATGACCCCAAGTCCTTCTTATGTAAAACAGCTGAGTGCTGTGATTTGTTTTTAAAAATTTTTACACTTCTTGTTGAAATATATATGCATATATCTATATCTATATCTAAAACACTCCTGGACCATTAACATAAATTAAATGTCTTAAGATAAATGAAGCCCTTTTAAACTTGTCATCTTATATTCAAGGTGACCTTTATAAATATTCCTTCAAGCTTTGTTTTCATAAAATGTAAAGTATGTAACATTATGTATAGTTCAGTAATTTGAATGTTCGTTCAATATAATGAACTAGAAGGAATGCAGTTTTCTGTAGATGAATGAACCAAATGGTAACCATTAAACAGTTGCATTTATATGTTGCAATACATTTCAGAAGGAGCGTTCACTCTGCAGGGAATAAGGTACCTCCTTTAGCACCTTAGTGCAATTCATTGTGGTGCTATTTATTTTTACCTGAATTCTTTCTTCAATGGAAAATGTTTGTTACTAATCTTCCTTTCATAGAACCTCGGTTTTTTTTTCTAAACTTGAGTTTAAAAGTCCTTTTTTGTGTTCATGATAAGGTACAGTTAGCATGCTTAAAGATACTCTTCTTCCAAATCTGAGCACTTTAAAGAAATTCCAAATATTTAAACTTGCTTCCTAATAAGTGCACATCATTCTGATTATTTCATTTGTTTTTAGTGGTATATGGATGCATTTGTGTCAGTTTTAAAAACAATCCACATATTTTGGACATCCCTACATATTTAATGCTTTCAAAATAAGGTAAAAACATTTTATATGCTAACAGAATATATTTGTTACAAGTTAAATTCCAGAAACGTACTCAAGACTGACAATTCCTACTGTTATTTTTTTAAGTCACAAGAAAATATTTATTGATTTTAATTACCTCCACAGTGTTTAAATCATGCATTATTCATTTTTGCACTTAAAATCTTTCATACTTATTCCAAGATGGTTTGAAGGTCCAAAAATGAATATAAATTAGGGAGAATAATGTATTAACAGTCATAAAATGTTATGTTACATTAAAGAACTTAGCTGAAGAAATGTTTTTTAAATGTATCCCGAGAAATGTCAGAATGGATCTGTCAAGTTTTTTAGAGTGATCAGTAATTTAAACTTTTTCCAGGATTTTAAATAATTTGAATGAGTTTAGAGACCTTTATTGAAGAGATGATTTATTTAAAAATCCAAAGCATCAACCATAAGAAATTTTATAATAAACGTCTTTGAAGCTGCATCTTCCATGCTGATACCTATTACACTGCATATGTTGACAGTTTATTAAATACATTTTATATGATGAAAAATAATCATAGTTAAAAAAATTCAAAGACCAGTTATTACCTTATGTGGGTCTGTCGAATTCTGTGGAAAGAGTGGGTAAAACCATACTAGGTTTATTGAATAGAAGTTGATCCCTATTATTTTGGGAATGTTTTGATCAAGTGACTTAGAGATCTATTATCCTGTCAATGATTATGTGAGGTTTTGAGACTGAAAGGTAATGAATGATCACTGTTGCTTTTAGGCTCCCTTACTTTGTGGCAATATGGTATACTTTCAGGAATATACTGCAGATCTTTTTTGTACTGGTTAATTCAGTGGGGGAAAAAAATGGTACATTGCAGCTTAGGACTTATCAGTTCCCTACAAGCTGTGACTTTTGCCGGGGTACACTGGAGGTAGGAAGACTACTGAAACTTTTGCACTTGGATTTTAACTCTCTCTCATAAATAATAGTAGAAAGAAATTATCCATTCCAAAATGTCTTTATCTGATCACAAAGGACAGGTATATGTCAGTATCTCTTATAATGGTAAAAATAAGGAGCTATTTAATGCAAATAAACTTTTCACAATATTAGACTTTTCAAAATGTGCCTTTTAATCCAGCTAATGAGTGAAGCTATATGCTGTTTCAAGTAGATAAAAACTTTATATTTTGACACTTACATGAAGATCTAAGTATTATAATGTAGGCTCATAAATTCTCTATGCCTTCCATTTGTGATTAAAAAACTTGTTTAAAAATTGGACTATAAAATGGTTACCTTAAATGGCCACTTAAAAGGCTCAATATACCCTGCCACCACTATGGTTTCAAAAGAATATAGTCTTAAAAGAAAATTCCCTGAAGGCAATTTGCCTCTCTGTAGACTAGACATTCATGTATACAAAATTATGAAGCTTCATTAAGAGGGAGGCACAAAGCTGATGCTCTGATAATATCTTGAGTATAGCTACACACGGTCTGGAAATGGAACACGTCAGAGAAGCTGAAAAACTATTGTTTCTTTCTCCTGCTTAGAACTGGTATTGAGCCCCACTCACACAAAAAAATGTTTTTATAGTGTTATTCATGCACAGCTTATCATTCACATCTTGAGGGAAGGGTGGTGAATAACAAGTGTTTTACTAAAGCTTCTCCCTAGTTTCCACTTAGCCTACAGCAGACAGCTTGTTTCAAGGCCACAAAGCAATGAGTAAAGAAAATACTAAAGGGGTGCTTCCTTTTGTTCATTCTTAGTATTTTATTTGCCAACATGGTTTCCCTGGTGGCTCAGATGGTCAAGAATCTTCTGCAATGCAGAAGACCTGGTCAAGAGATCTGGAAAAGAACGGCTACCCATTGCAGTACTCTTGCCTGAATTCCATGGACAGGAACCTGGTGGGCTACAGTCCATGGGGAGGAAGAGTCGGACACAACTGAGTGACCCACACACAACATGGTTGACAGTTAAGAATCTAGGTGAATTACAAGTTCTGTTTGTAGTATGCTAACCTTTACTATTGAGCTGAATTACTGATTAGTACTGTTAGCTCCAGCAAAAGGTATCTTCCAAAATACCTAAATTTGGGACCTTTAAAAGACAACTGACAGTGAAACTTTGATATGTGACTTAACTACCTGTGATGATCTTTAATTGGAGGGTAATTACTTCCCAATAATGTGGTTAATGCCATTAGGCGATACCTGTGACGATTTTTAAAAATTGTTATAGCTCATCTTAGAATAGTATTTCTGGCTATGGCACGTATGGTACATAGACTTAGCTGTTTTGAGTTCATTCTTGTGGGTTCCAGCTTGTAGTTTCAATTTAACCTCAACCCCTCCAACCAGCCTGCTCTTCTTGACTCCTGTGGGCTTGAGTCTCTAGCATCAGATGCATAGTATAGACAATTTTGAGACCATTAAGACAGCTCCCACAATTAAGGTCAAATCTCTAACAAACGTTTGAGTCACTCTGCTTCCTGGATTGAATGCTGAATAAGAAGAGCAAAACTATATGATGCTGACCTGACGCTTGTCTCCCAAAACCTGGTATTTAACACCTACTGTAAATTTTAAGGATATTCTTATGGATATCCCCACTGGTAAAGAATTAGCATTGTTCACACGTGAGTTATTTTGCTGAAGAATGTCTGAATGAATTTTAGGTAATCTTTGATACTAAAGTAGAACAAAAATAGAACACTCAGAATCAACAACTTAGTAGTCTCATTTAAAAACTACCTCTGTAACACATATTCTGAAAGTACCAATAGCATCTCCATTACATCCATATGTAAATATACTTCAGTATATACTACATATACTTGATTAGAGAAGTATTTTCGATAGGAGTGAGATGCATTAGCTAGACTTGAGACAGAAGGAAAAGAATGTTAATCTTAATGCCAGCACAGAAGACTTCAAACAGCATAGACCACTTAATCAGGTGCCAAGTGAAGAAAGTGGTACTGCTCTATCAGAGGAAAAGCTGGCTTATGCAGCCTATATGGTAACGAGTAGAACCTGTTTTAAGATGCAGCTCCAAGGTAAATGTAAAACTAGTTCTCACTGTGCCCGCTGAGTTTTTCTTCCCCTTAAATGACTATAGTTTTTTCTACCTTCCACATAGAAATCACTACCAGGAAGCTTATTATCCAAAATCTGTATTTACAAAAACATAAAGGGCAACATAGCCATCACTGTAAGAAATTTATCCTTGTGCTTTTGCTAAACCATTTTCCCAAACTAAAATTTTCTATAGCTTTGAAAAGCACCATAATTAAATAGTAGGTACCACTTACTGACCCGGTGTACAGGGCTACACTTTTAACTACTTTACAAGGTAAATATTACTCCTCATTTTACAAACAGAAAAATGAGTAAGACAGACATGTCTCCCCAGCTGTAACTGAAGCCAAAATTCATGACTGGACCCTTACATGGCCACTATCTTCATTCACTCTTGAAGAATTTAAGCAAATAAATAGCACAAACATTTTTCTAACAAAACCACTTTTATTTTTAAATCATTTTTACTATCAAATACAGAACAAAACTCAGTGTGGAGGCAGTGTTCACTTGATTTCAACTCATCTGTATTAAAGGCTCATGTAACCTGCAACTCTACCTTTGTGCATAAATGTTCACTGAAAAATAACCTAAATACAGACTCCCTTCGATAGTATCTTATGTCAGTAGCACTATTTAAGGCCAAAAATTTCTTAATCCCTTTTGAGAAATTAGCGTACTTTGTATTCAGACTAAAAGGGAATAGAATGAGTAAAATTAGGCTTAACCAAGTGAAACTGCCAATATTTTACTTGTTTCTGACTTACAAAAGACAATATTATATGGTTCAACCTTTTAGATTTTTTTCTACTAAATCTTTTTAACTTTAAAGAAATGTCATTTGCATTCAACTTTGTGTTTAAAAATGCAGTGATTATTCGGACCATTACTACAATGTCTTACTATAGACAAAATTCCTTTCCATAAAATCTTTAAAAAGTTACTACAAACTGTAAAAACAATGGTGCTTTTCTATACGGCATTTCAATTTTAAAAGATTAAAAAAAAAAATCATACTCCAACTTGGATAAAAGCTACAATTCCAAGTCTCACTTTCCCCTTAATCCCGGCCACTCAAACACTACTCATTTCATAAATGAATAAATATACTATTTAGTACTGTACAGTAGATACATACCATTGAGTTTCTATACTATTCCAGAAAAGTTATGTTTATATTCACCAAAAATATAAATTTACTAAATATAGGTGGGATCATTTGTTTATCCTAAAGTTCATTGCTTGACTCAACGCAAATCCTACACCCAAAATATAAGAAATAAAATTACACTTAAAAAGACTGTTTTAGAAATTAAACTAATTTTGACAATTCTGATGGCAACTAATCACTACCGATGGATTTCATTTTACTGCTATATTAAAATATGTGGTCTGCAAGGAGAACGAACTTGATTTGTAAAATGAGTGAGGTAAATGCCATACATTCAACAATGTAAATAAATACAAATACGTTTTTACAGAACATAAACATAAGTTTAAGGGTTTTATTATCAAAGTCATGTAAAACAATTTCAGAAACTGTACATCAACATGGCACAGACTGTAGCCTACTTTTGTTTTTACTGCACAAAAGTAAAGCTTGGAAACTCCTGTAAGAAAACAGTTGCCTAACTACTTTGCATTTAACATGGAATCACTGTGTGCATAAAATTACTACTGCAGTAACAGTAACACAAAATTTATTGGTTTTATACAACTTGAGATCAAATAAAAAGTACATTATCAAGTAGATTTGTCTTATTTTTAAAAGCATATGAAGGTCAATTTAAAATGCACTATCCCCCTTTTCCAACAATGAGATTAAAACAAATTAATAAAAGTGTGGAAAACAAACTCAGGACAAAAGCTAACTTTCTTTTACAGATGGACTTCAGGATAGGCAAACAGCTGTCACTGATGTAGATGTGGAATAAATTATTTTAGGAAAAAAAATTCCCAAACACCTTATGAAAAAGTATACAACTCTACTTCAAAATATGCTATTTACTTACTGCCAAAGACAGTCATTTGAAATCTTGTTTCTGTAATTAAAGCCTAATTATAGCCATCAAAAAAGGTTAGTGCATATATAACCTTTCAAAGTTAAACAAAAGCCACAAAAATTTAGCCACAAGGCTCAAAGGATTATCTATTTCAAATGCTCATTTCCAGATGTAACTATAAGGAGGTTAATTTGTCATGTCAACAAACGACCATAAGTAGATCCATCATGTTGAAGGATTTTAATGACATTTAGGATATTCCTGCCACAATAAACATGCAATCAGTGCATTCCCTACATGGCTCTATTACGGCAATGAATCAAATTCTAGAAATACTATAAGTGAACTTACTTAATAAAGGAGATCATACAACATAAACAATCCATGCCTGCTGTAGATGCATGCAGCTTTTCATTTTTGTTATGAAGCAGCACCAGGATAGTAAAACTGCTTGGTTACTCAATCAGATTTCACCCTGTCACGAATTGGTTACCCCTGTATCATTTTCCTAAAAGCTTTTGGATGTAAATAACTAATATCAACATCAGGAGCTTTATAACCATTTATGACTCAGAGCTGTATACATCTAGGTTTGAGATGAACAAATACAGCATTAAGAAATCACACAGGAATGACACTGATGCATGTACACAGTTAGATTCCCACAGAGGCATGGTTCAGTCACTCATATCCATGTCTTCTTCATGATGATCATCCCCATTCACTTTAGATTCTCTTAGTGAATCACCAGTTCCCTTTTCCACAGAACATTCTTTTGTTTTAGGAGAACCTGGTTCTGCTGGTTTCTTCTCCTCCTTTTTCTCCTTCTCGCTGTCATACCCCTGTTCCTCTTCATCGTAGTCCCGTGTAACCTGCTTTGCCAAGGAGAATAAGAAAAGTAAACGTCTTCACAGAAAAATTACTTCTTTAAAGTACCAACATCAACTAAAACACCAGAATATATTAGTTTGTAAACATACTTTTACATCTTTATCACTCTCTGATTTTCTTTCCCGTTCCTTTTCCTTATCTTTACTTTTCTTCTTCTTGCTTGTGGATCGCTCTCTTTCATCTCTGCTTCTTTCTTTGTCTTTATCTTTCTTCTTCTCCTTTTTATGTCTAGGATGACAGTAAAATGCTCACAAGATGCTTGAAACAAAGTGCTCAAGAATTTTTGCCATTATTTAAACAGCAATAAGTTTAAATTTGTTTTAGATGGTAAGCTTGATGTTAAGTTCACTGCTATAAGGAGATTACAGGTCTAAAATGCCTAATCATAAACAGTGTTTATTTTAACAATCTCAAGTCATGAAGAGAATGTATCAGCACATTCTTAAGTATTTTAATTCCTGAGAAGGAAGAAAAATCCTAGGACAGTTTCTGAAAAACAGGATAGATCTAATAAAAGATTAATACTTACCTTCTAGGGGATGGTGAACGAGACAATTTTCTTTTGGGAGACCTAGGCTTTTTAGGAGATCTTGTACCACTTCTGCTTCTTCGTCGTCGTCTCTCTCTAGAAGAACAAATGTGCAAACTAGACTTTAAAATACAGTGTTATTCAAAAAATGCAGGCACATCATACCAGAAATGTCTACAATGGAACTCCAATAGAAACAGAAAACTCCATTTTCAAATATTGTTTGGAGCTGAAGAAGCAAATGGGTAATAAAAGTCGGCAACTTTTTGGGGGTAAACTATGTGCCTTTCCTTTAATGCCCTTAGGAAAGCCCTAATTTCTAGCAATTCTTAAAGACATGATGTCATCAAAACATCAGAAATGTTAAGCTCAAGGAAAAACTGATCAACAAAGGTGCTAATTCAAGTCTGAAGTAAATTATTATTCAAAGAACCAGCTTTAGATTCAAAGGACAGAACATGTAAAGGATTAATGTGTTGTGTTATGGAAGGCAGTTGCTAATGAAATTCAAAACTACTTCTAAATCATCAGGTAAAACAGAGAACCGAGAACTAGAGTTAATGGTGGTGGTGGTTTAGTTGCCAAGTTATGTCTGACTCTTTTGCAACCCCAAGGACTGTAAACCCACCAGGCTCCTCTATCCATGGGATTTCCCAGGCAAGAATACTGATGTGGGTTGCCATTTCCTTCTCCAGGGGATCTCCCGACCCAGGGATCAAACACACCTCTCCTGAACTGCAGGCTGATTCTTTACCACTGAGCCATCAGGAAACGGGGATCAAACTGACTTCCTGTTGTCCAGCAAATCATGCCCCTAATCCAATCCCTATTTTGAGCAATTAGCTTTTTAAGATATACCTCCTTCTCTTTAAATTGACTTTTTAAAAACTCCTGCTTCTACAATACAAACAGATGGAAAGCTTTGCTGTGTTCTTGGACTGGAAGTACCAATACTGTTAAAATGACTACACCACCCAAGGTAATCTAAAGATTCAATGCAATCCATATCAAAATACCAATGGCACTTCCTGCAGAATTAGAACAATTTTAAAATTTGTATAGAAACAAAAACAACCTTGAATAGCCAAAACAATCTTGACAGAAAGAACCAAGAGCTGGAGGAATCACATTCCCTGGCTTCAGACTATATTACAAAGCTATAGTAATCAAAACAGTACGGTACAGGCACAAAAACAGACACATCAATCAATGAAACAGAGTAAGAGTCCAGAAATAAAGGCACACACTTATGGTCAGGAGGCTAGAATATACAATGGAGAAAAGACAGCCTCTTCAATAAGTGGTGCTAGAAAAACCAGCTGCGTGTAAAGGAGAGAAATTACAACATTCTTTAATACCATATCCAAAAATAAAGTAGATTAAAGACCTAAGTGTAAGACCAGATACTATAAAACTGGAGGAAAAGAAAAGTAGAACATTCTCTGACATAAATCATAGCAATTTTTTTTTTGGATTCATCTCCTAAAGTAAATAAAAGCAAAAACCACCAATGGGACCTAATTAGAGATTTTACACAGCAAAAGAACCATAAACAAAACAGACAACCTACAGAACTGGAGAAAATATTTTCAAACAATTTGACTGATAAGGCATTAATCCCCAAAATATACAAACAGCTCATACAGCTCAGTATCAAACAAACAAACTAATCAAAAATGGGCAGAAGATCCAAACAGGACATTTCACCAAAAAAGACATATGGATGGCCAAAATTAAAGATGCTCAACACTGCTAATTATTAAGAGAAATGCAAATCAAAACTACAATCAGTTATCTATCACCTCACAGTGGTCAGAACAGCCATCATCAAAAAGTGTACAAATAATAAATGCTGGAGAGGGTATAAACAAAAGGGAACCCTCCTACACTGCTGGTAGAAATGTAACCCCAATATTCACAGTACCATTTCCTAATAATTCTCAAGATAGAGAAGCTATGCAAGTGTTCATCAACAGAAGAAATGGATAAAGAAAATTGCTACTATTTATACAACAGAATATTTGTAAGCTATAAAAAAGAATGAAATTGTGCCATTTGCAGCAACATGGATGGACACGGAGGGCATTCAAGCAAAGTGAAATAAGTCAGACAGAGACAGACAAATACTGTAGGATATAACTTACACATGTAATCTGAATAACAAAAAAGCAGACTCAAGAGATACAGAGAGAAAACTAGTGGTTACCGCTGGGAAGAGGAAAAGGCAGGGGACATTACATGGGTAGAAGATTAAGAGACACAAACTATTAGGTGTAAAATAAGCTACTAGTTTATATTTTACAACACAAGGAATATAGCCAATATTTTATAACAACAATAAACAGCACAGTCTTTAAAAACTGTGAATTGCTGTACTGTATAGCAACTATACTTAAAAACCCACCTAATGACAAGCAACTATTAAGTTTAAAATAGACTCAAGGATGTCTTATGCAACATGGGGAATATAGTCAGTATTCTGTAATAACTATAAGGGGATAGTAAACTTTAATAAAAAACTGATTAAATGAAAAAAGTATATGATTTAGACACAAATTAAAAAAAATTAAGCCCAATATGCTTTGTCTTCATTTCAGCAGCCACATGAAGCTTCAAAGAACAAAAAACCACAAGTTGTCTGTGACCCCTGTCCTGGAAACGTTACACAGAACTTTTCCTTCATCAAATGTTTATTAAGCTTGTCAGGGCTATATACCTAACACTTTTTCATACTTCTTTGTATAACAAATATTCCATATTCCTCAGAAAAGATGGGCTTTAAAAAGTTATATTTCTGTGACCTATGATAGACTGTATGACAGCTGCAAACATGTTGGTAGGTATTCAATAGAAATGTATAGAATATGCCATAATTTAAGAATGATTCAGGATTTCTCTGGTGGTCCACTGGTTGGGAGTCTGCCTCCCAATGCAAGGAACATGGGTTCAATCCTGGTCTGGGAGAATTCCACATGCCACGGGGCAGCTGAGCCCTTGTGCCACAATGATGGAATTTGAGTTCACATGCCACCACAACTACTGAAGCCTGTGTGCCCCAGAGCCTGTGCTCTCCAAGATAAGAAGCCCACACAGAGCAACTCGAGTAGCTACTGCTTGCTGGATCCAAGAGAGCCTGTACACAGCAATTTAGACCCAATGCAGCCAAAAATGATAAAGAATGATTCAATAATTAAGCAGAGTAAGGCACTTATGAGCAATTCCATTAAGGAAAGAAACAAATACTATATGCCTCCAGTTTTTAAGGTAATAGAATACATACTGCACCTCTCATCTTTTATTCCCCTTTGCCACCTTAGACCTATTTTGGTATTCCTTCAGCACTTATATATGGTTTCACTTTCTTTATATATACACAAAATTTTTTTTAAAAAGACAATTTTCAACACCCCGAAGAGACCCCATGTCTTTAGCTATCATACTCCAACCACTAATCTATTTTATAGATTCATCCATTCTGTCCACTTCATATGAATGAAATCATACAGTGTATGGTCTGCTGTGACTAGCTTCTGTAACATGGCATGTTTTCATATTGTACTACCATGTACACATTGTACTACCATGTACATATAGTATGTACATACTGTACTATCATGTTTTCATACTGTACTATCATTACTTTGGTTCCTTTCTACAGACGAATAATAATCTACTGTATGAGTATACAACTTTGTTTACTCATGTTAAGCGGATATTTGGTTGATTTCTTGGATATGAATAACGCTGCCAAGAACATTCATGTATTTGTACAGACATGTTTTTGCTTCTCTTGGGCGTATCACTGGGAACAAAACTGCTGTGTTAAAGAGCTCTTAAATTTAATTTCTGTAGGAACTGCCAACCTGTTTTTCCAATGCAGCTGCACAATTTTTCTATGACTGAGTTGTTATATTCTAGGCAGAAGTCCATTATTGAAACATTTTTCTAGCACTCTGAGGGCTGTCTTTAACAGTGTTCTTTGAAACAAAAACTCCTCAGTTTTTATTATCCTCAAACTTGGCTATTTCTTTGTTGCTTATGACTTTTGTCATATGTAGGGAACCATTGACAAATGCCAGGTTGCGAAGGTTAACTTACATGTTTTTTTCTAAGCGCTTTTTAGTTTTGGCTTTTACGTTTAAGTGTTTTATCCATTTTAAGTTAATTTTTATAGACAGTTTGAGCCCTTAGGTGAATTTAAATGATCAAGATTAAGAAAACAAACACTGTATAAAAATGTGTAAACAAGACAGGAAGAAAATGCAGTATGGCCAGTTCTTTCTACTATCACACGAATGCCATGTTTAAGCATGAAAAATACATTTTCTTAAAGTCTGTAACACCAAATTTTCACTATAGCAGGTTAACTACTCTAAGAATGACACAAACTTGAACTTGCCTTGCCTCTAATTATTTTATCAACAAACCATTATGTATGGAAAAAAAACTATTTTAAGTATTAACATGTAATAAAATGAATCTAATGTGATAATGCAGTATACTTTAGCCATCAAATGCTTGGGAGAAAAAAAAACTCACAAACAGTTCAAATTAGGATATGAAATGCATAGAGCAAACATAAAACCTGACTTCTGTTGAATTCCATGTTATTGTAAATGAACTCTATACCATAAAGTGTTAATTGGAAACTTATTCTTCACAGATTGCCTTTAGAAAACTTCACCATTAAAGTATGTAGTTCTGTACTGGAAAACATTTCATGTTCATAGCCTTATAAGTCTTTGCAAACAAAGTTTCAAAAATAATGCCAAGAATTCATAATGCCACCCTACCTGCTAGCACTTCTGGAACGTCTGGCTGTGCTATAACTTTTTGGTGGTGTTTTGGAACGTTTCTTTTCTTTGTCTTCTTTCTTTTTATCTCTAATAAATGAACACAATTTATTAATGTGTTAGAAGAGTCAGTTAATAGAAAATATATATATATACAAATTTAAAACAAAAGTACAATGAAATGGAAGCTCATTCTTAAGATATGTTATTCTGATAAAAACTTTTATTCTTTTAAAGCACACAACTGATGTAAACATCTATCATGAATGAAGCCAACCTTCTAAGTGTGGCCCTGCTATTATATATTCTGGGCTATTCAATACTATTAGGGAAAATAATCACAATGGACTGGTACTACAAGCATACCTCAACTCTAAATGGTCCCTTAAGTGGTCCCAGTCATGTTTTTTACAAATTCATATTATACCCCTTTATCAGAAAGTTTTCAAAGTACAAATCTGAAAATATTAATTCTCTGCTTATCACTTTGCAATTCATTCCCATTGACTTCAGATCAGCTGTAAACTCCCTAGTGTGAACCATAAAGCCTTTTATGTGTGATCTGTCTCAACTGTCCTGACCTCATTTCCTGGTCCTTCTACACCAACATACTCCGTATTTCAAGAATTCATGCTAACCTTGTAAGTATTCTCTACTGGAAATCATGCTCCTGAGTCCAGTCAAATCTATCAGAATTTAATACTCAAGTCACCTCTCAATAAATCTCTTCCAACATCCCTAACAATGGCCCTTCCTTGGTAATTACATTAGTTTTTCCCCTAGTATAAATAAAGTTCCTCAAGTGAAGGAATGCCTAATTGCTCTTTGTGTAAGAGATGGTTCATTAAGTAAGCTTGTTTAGCTGAATTAAGATGACTAGCTCTAAATATGATTAGAAGTCTCATCAGAGGCTGAGTATGCAGTAAAGCTATCACAAAATCCAAGTCCCAAGTTGAGTTATATGCTTACCAAGAATAAATTCTGGGGGAAAAAAAAAAAAAATTGCTGCTTTTTGCTGTGATTCTTACTACTTTTAATCACATAATTAAATACATAAATGGGTAAAGAATAAAATATAGGGCTGTTTCTAGAAAATTAAGGCAAATATTTTATAAAGAGATAATAGACAGTTTAAAAAATAAGTGTTGCAAAATTATACTGTGTGACAGCTAAAAACGGAGGGAAAAATCTAAGTACTTTCAAGTAACAGAGTTCTTGATACTTTAAAAGTGGTTTAAACAAAAAGTGATTTTGTATCTATTATTCAAAACTAGGCCTACTAATTTCAAAGGGTTTGGCCCTGTATGAAAAATAAATTATTGAATGAATGTTTAAGTCAAAATACAATGTTAAGGTGTGGATGTTTTTAGCAAGTCCTCACTTTAATTCTTTACTGGCCTCCAAATTACAGGATTAGACTCTTAAGTATGGTTCAGTGTCAGGAATACAGCAATACTAATTCATACTTAAAAGCTGCTCATGATGAGATATATAAAGAAGAATTAAGAAGGCATGATTGTATGCCAAAAACTCTGGCATATCAAGAAGTTGCTGGGAACACAAAATTCTTACCAATGGTTGAATGGAAAAGACGAAATGAAAAAAGGTAGTAGAAACAGCTAAGAATTCTTACTACAGAGAAATTTTACTCACTCGTTACTAGTTTTCTACTGTACCTGTTTTTTGATGTGCTCCTTGACCTTCTACCCCTCTCTCTGGAATGAGATCTTCTCCGTCTTGGACTTTTGGATCGTCGTCTACTCCTTGACTTAGAATGTGATCGCCTTCTGGATCTGCTTCTTGACCGCCTTTTAAAGTCAGTTAATAAAAGTATTCATTATTTAACCTGAGCCTATTACTTCGGCAAAAAAAAAAAAAAAGCACCTACATCATAGAATAGTTGTAATTTAAGCAAAATTATAAAATCCAGCTCAGCACCTTAGTGTAGACATATAAATTAAATACTAACTTCTCTTATTGCTGTGCTACCATAGTGTTGCCATCATTCTCTAGAACAGCTGTTTCAAAACACATTAGGAGTAACATCTCATCAAATTCAGTAACTATATTTGTACATTACTTATTTTTGACCAAATCTGAAACTAAACAATCCCTCTCAATAACATGTCTATATCCCAGGAAATTTTCATGTAATACTTACCTACCTTTCTTTAAGCTCCATAAGGATAGCAGTATATATGTCTATCTTATTCACCAACTATACCGTTGAGCAACAACTACTATACTATATAATAAAAGGTACTACTAATGTATTTTGAGTGAAACACTGACCCTCTAAAATATCAGAACCATCACTTTCTTATGAAGAATTAAAAAAAAGAAATTATGGAAAACCAAAATCGATGCTGTTTGCATTAGCAAGTGTTCATCTTTTGAGAAATCTGGCTTTAAAAAAAATTAAACAATCATTTTAGCAAAACCATGCAACATATTTATCTTACCTCTAATGTATAAAAAAATGGCTATAAAAATTATGAATGCATTCTCACATGTTTCCTTCTAAATTAATAATATTTTAAAAATCTAATAAGCAGAAACATTACATCTATCAGTTTACTATAAGGTCCTGAAACAGTTATTTTTCAACAGCACTGCACTGCAGTCACTTCAACATTCAGTTCATATAAGCTTTTAAAAATTAGAGAAACATAGAGATTATTATATATTTTATACAACAAAGCTAGTGGAGGTGATGGAATCCCAGCTGAGATATTTCAAATCATAAAAGATACTGCTGTTAAAGTGCTGCACTCAGTATGTGAGCAAATTTGGAAAACTCAGCAATTGTCGGTCACAGGACTGGAAAAGGTCAGTTTTCATTCCAATCCCAAAGAAGGGCAATGTCAAAAAATGTTCATAATAATGTACACCTGTGCTCATTTCACAAGTTAGCAAGGTAATGCTCACAATCCTTCAAGCCAGGCTTCAACAGTACATGAACCAAGGAATTCCAGATGTACAAGCTGGATTTAGAAAAGGCACAGGAACAAGAGATCAAATGGCCAACATCCGTAGGATCATAGAAAAAGCAAAGGAATTTCAGAAAAATTACTAATTCTGCCTCATTGACTACGTTAAAGCCTCTGATTGTATGGATCACAACAAACTGTG
The DNA here is from genome assembly GCF_016772045.2 of Ovis aries. Lineage (NCBI taxonomy): Eukaryota > Metazoa > Chordata > Mammalia > Artiodactyla > Bovidae > Ovis > Ovis aries. Next base: position 46,054,071 of record NC_056054.1, on the reverse strand, counting down.
GAAAATTCTTAAAGAGATGGGAATACCAGATCACCTTGCTTCCTAAGAAACCTGTATGTAGGTCAAGAAGGAACAGTTAGAAATGGACATGGAACAACAGACTGGCTGAAAACTGGGTAAGTAGCACGTCAAGGCTGTATACTGTCACCCTGCTTATTTAACTTATGTGCAGAGTACTTCATGCTGGGTTAGATGACTCACAAGCTGGAATCAAGATTGCCAGAAGTATCAACAACCTCAGATTCACAGGTGATACCACCCTACCGGCAGAAAGTGAAGAGAAACTAAAGAGCCTCTTGATGAAGGTGCATGAGGAGAGTGAAAAAGCTGGCTTAAAACTCAACATTCAATAAAACGAAGATCATGGCATCTAGTATCATCATTTCATGGCAAATAGATGGGGAAAATGTGGAAACAGTGGTAGATTTTATTTTCTTGAGCTCCAAAATCACTGTGGACAGTGACTGGAGCCATGAAATTTAAGTGCGCTTGTTCCTTGGAAGAAAAGCAATGACAAACCATTGACTTTCTCTGGTGGCTCAGATGGTTAAAAGCATCTGCCTACAATGTGGGAGACCCGGGTTCGATCCCTGGGTCAGGAAGATTCCCCTGGAGAAGGAAATGGCAACCCATTCCAGTATCCTTGCCTGGAAAATCCCATGGACGGAAGGAGCCTGGTAGCCTACAGTTCATGGGGTCACAAAGAGTCGGACACGATTGAGCAACTTTACTTTCACTTTTTCAGACAGCGTTTTCAAAAGCAGAGACATCACTTCACTGACAAAGGTCCGCATAGTCAAAGCTATGGTTTTTACTGTAGACATGTATGCATGTGAGAGTTGGATCATAAAGGTTAAATGTCAAAGAATTAATGCTTTTGAACTGTGGTGCTGGACAAGACTCTTAAGAGTCCCTTGGACTGCAAGGAGATCAAACTAGTCAGTCCCAAAGGAAATCAATCCTGAATATTCACTGGAAGGACTGATGCTGGAACTTCAATACTTTTGCCATCTGATGAGAAGAGCTGACTCATTGGAAAAGACCCTGAGGCTGGCAAAGATTGAGGGGAGGATGAGAAAGGGCCGACAGAAGATGAGATGAGATAGATGATTGGATGGCACCACTGACTCAATGGACAAGTGTCTGAGCAAACTCTGGGAGATAGTGAAGGACAAGGAAAGCTTGTGTGCTGCAATCCATGGGGTCACAGAGAGTTGCATACAACTGAGCAATTAAACAATTATTATTATATATTATTATTTATATATAAGTAAAAAGCATATTGAAAGTAAGAGTCATTTTATATGTCAAGATGCTTAAAATACTACAATTTATAATAACTATCTTTCTGCTATGATGTGTTTACAACAAGTGTTCCAAAGGACTTTCTCTCATGGTCATAATTAAAATTAATATTTGAAAACCTTAGCATGTAACTCCTATATACAAAAGATGTAAGTTCTCCTTTTTAAGTCTAAGTATTAAACAAAGCCATGGAAGCACTTGTCCTGCAAAGTTAGTATTCTAAGTTATAGGCACAGCTCAGACATACCGAGTTTGCTCCCAGGCCACTGCAATAAACTGGGTATCATAGTAATAGTATGTCACAGTGAATTTGTGGTTTCCCAGTACATTGCAAGTTATGTTTACACTGTAGTATAATCTGTGAAGTATGCAATAGCACTATGGCTAAGAAACACTGTACATACATTAAGGCAATAGGGAACTTCTAAAGGTTCAATGGAACCCTCAGATGTTCTAGATTTGGGTTTTTTGAAAGACAAAATCTTTTAAGCATGAAATGGGCTGGGATGAAGGTGGATGACACAAACACACCAGACAGAACCACCGTGTAACATTCTGCTACAGACTGAAACTTTGCGTCCTCCCAAAATTCTTAGAGGAAACCAAATACCCAACATGATAATGTTATGAGGTAGGAGCCTTTGGGGTGATCAGGTTACGAAGACCCAGCTTTCATGAATAGGATGAATGCGTTTATGAATGAAAGACATCTCAAGAAGGGGCTTCTCTGGTAGCGGGCTCAGTGGTAAAGAATCCACCTGCCAATGCAGGACACATGGGTTCCATCCCTGGTCCATGAATATTGCACATGCCATGGAGTAGCTAAGCCCATGAGCCATAACTTCTGCGCCTGCACTCTAGAGACTGGAGCCACTGCTACTGAGCTCATGTGCCATGACTACTGAAGCCTGAGCGTCTAGAGCTTGTGCTCCATAGCAAGAAAAACCACTGCAATGAGAAGCCCACACACCGTAACTACAGAGTAGCCCTACTCACCGCAACTAGCTAAAAGTCTGCACAGTGATGAAAACCCAGCACACTCAAAAATAAATAAATAAAATTATTAAAATAAAAAAACTCAAGAGATACCCCACCCCTGGTCCATCCTTCTGTGTGAGAACACAGTGAAGATACAGCAAACTATGAATATAAATGAGGAAGTAGGTCCTCACCAGACAGCAAGTTTTCTGACACCTTGATCTTGAACTTCCCAGCCTCCAGAACTATGAGAAATAAATTTCTATTGTTTTCAAGCCATCCAATCTATGGTATCCTGTTATAGCAGTCAAATGGACTAAGGGACAGTCTAAGAAATGACTTAACAATGCTATGGGAGCTATAAGGTCAATTCCCCCCCGCCCCCCCAGAATTGTAACAAGGTAACACTTCCTTTGCCACTTTGACATTTGCACCAATGGTGCAAAAGCATCTCCTTACTACAAATCAAGATAATGGCAACTGAACCTGCAATTTACTGTATTTTCACTGGCATTTGTAGTGAAGATTTTGTAGTGAAAATCCTGACCATTTCACCAACGACATCTTTGATAGAGCCAGTAAAAACTTTTAATTTTATTAAATCTAGTTCCGTGAGTGCTATTAAAGTAGTATCATTATTGACTAGAAATGTTAAATCTGGTCCCTTCAGCAACATTCTCTGCAATGAAATGGGCAGTATGCATATATCATTTCTGATATTTTTAAGTTCAGCAACTGTCAAGGAAGACACTTGTGTGATTGAGTGTGAGCTTACCTAATTGCTTTTGCCATGAAACATCTTTACCTGAAAGAACTGACAAACCATTGTTCTTCAGACTTGGGTATCTGGTAGACACTTTCATGAAAAATGAATTATCATTTCAAGGAAAAAAATATGTTGCCAATAATAAAATCTGAGCTTTCAGAAGAAAATTAAACTTTGGAAAACTTAAACCCACCATTGTGAATCTGACAGCACATTTTAAAAGGGTTTACTGGTAAGATGTATGGTGATATCACCAAGTCATCTTTTGAGATTGTGTAAAAAAGTGTCAACATTTGAAAACTTGCATAATGCCATCAACCAATTATTTTCCAAACAATGCATAACTATACAAAAGGATGCCTGGTGAAGAGATCCACTCAAAGTATAATAAAGATCAACAGATTTTACAAGTTTTGGTATTGTATCAAAGACTACTACTCCCAATTACCCGAATACTACTCCCAATTACCCAGAGTAAGAAATTACTTTTCCCTCTTCTCACGATATATTTGTGTGAAGTCAGATTTTCTATATATATTAACCAAAATATACTACAATAAGCAGAATGCACAATCCTATACATCTTTTATTTAGCTAAACGTTAAAGAATCTGCAAAGCTGTTAAGATGTAAATAAAGCCATTCTTTTAATCTTGGGGGAAAAAGCTTTGTTTCAAAGCTAAGTTAATACGAATGGGTTTCAATATTCATTATTATTTCAAATGATGGTTTCAAATTTTACTATGGCCAACAATGATGCTGTATGCCACATAAACAAAAGCTCATTGGAGCTCTTATATTTTTTATGAGTATAGAGGTCCTAATATCACCAAGTTTGAGAGTCACTAGTCTAGAAAGATCCTTACAAATACACACAAGTATGTCATGTGAGAAAGAATACACTGGTCCTTCCACCCTGCAGAGTCTGACTATAGGCAGGATAAAGAATAATAGTTACCATCATGTAGTTTATCCAGTAATACAAAGAACAATCTCAAAACACGTCATCTGCAAATATTCAAGCTTTAGATGGGTAAGCTAAGGCTGCATAACAACCCTCCATGTTCCAAGTTAGGAGTCTAGTAAAATGTCAGAACTAGAATTCAAGTCAAAAGTTTCAAGGATAGTGTCCTTTCCAGAGTACTAAGTGCTCAAATCCCAGTGGCTTCTTCCTACCTCTAGATTTTTTGGGGTTTTAAAGTATCTACCATCTTTCCTCTATTTATATACCTGTGAATAGTAATTCACATACTCTGCAAATAGCAGCAGTTATCAAAACCACTGTAACCATGAGCTGATCGGGTTAACAGCGGGTGTGACATAGGGAAACTGTCTTTGTCTAAGGAAGAACTTACTACCAAACAGCAATCAACCTAATTACCTGTGCCTAGAAGATGAGGGAGTCCTCCTCCTCCTCGAACGTGATCTTGACCTTGAGTGTCTTCGTTTTTCTTCTTTCTTATCTGGATTAAAATGAAAAGAAATCTGCATTTAGCAATCAGTAAGCAGAAAGATTATTTCCATTTAGAAGTTACTGTAAGAGTTTATTACACTAATTTTCAGGTTTACTATATGATCCTTAAATTCAGGTAGCTAAAGGTTTCTGGAGCTAGGAAGTGTCATCCATAAAACAACCCATGAAAATGATCACCTTTCTCATTCTTTACTCTTCAGAGGTTTCTAAACTATGACTCCTTTCTGTTTGCATGCCTTAGGTTCTCTTTCCCCAAACAGAGCTACAAGCTACCCAGATTAAAACTCTACTCTGTACATGTTCATGGATTAATAAAACCTCCTCAAACTGTACCTAAGTGTAAAATATTTGTATCTATAATAAAAACATAAGATAAACATTTAAAATTCTTGGACCAGCAAAATGTTCCTTTTTAGTCATCACTTAACTCTATGCTTCTTTCCTAGATATGTCTCATTCACTCACTCATTTCTATACTTCTGGGACAGAAACTAAACCAGCTCTCTTTAACCTTTGTTCTACTTTTGCATTCATTTTCAACACTGTGGAAGTTTACAGAGCAGAGCAAGAATGATCTGTTACCATTTAGTAGTTTAAAATAACACATAAATTCCTTTAACTAAGGACCAAATGAAGGAGAAATATAGCTATTGCATTCTTCATATATGGACTATCATTCAAAGTGAGAATGCTGGCCCCGCCCCGGCGAATTCATTTGCAATGCAGGAGCTGCATTCCCTCAGAAAGATCCCCTGGAGCAGGTCATGGCAACCCACTCCACTATTCTTGCCTGGAGAATCCCATTGACAGAGTAGCCTGGTGAGCCACAGTCCATAGGTTTACAAGAGTCAGACATGACTGAGGCGACAGCCCACATGCACAAAGTGAGAATGAGTTCCTCTTTTACATTTCTATCATTTCATTAATAGAATTCAACTTATTGTGAATATCAAATTAACAGAAATTTGTGCAGCAAACAAAATTTCATAAAGAAGTCGTTTTCAGTCATTTCAGTTATGTTTCCAATGAAAACAGAAATGTTCTTGTTTTGGAGTCATACAGGTCCAGTTATCTATATAAACTGCTTGTCATATGATGCTGGGTTAATTATCTAATAACTTGGTTAAATGAGATAATACACATAAAGATTTGGTATTAATTTATCCATTATACTTTATAATTATTTGTCTAATACCATATACAATAAAAATCATCCCATTAAGAATTGGAATGAAGAAAATGAATAAAGCATTGTTTATCAAGGGGAAAAAAAAATCAGGACCAAATATCCAAATACACATATGCAGAAAATGGGACAATAATTCATCTCATCACAAAAAGACATTCTGCAAAGAATGATGTATTTACTTTTCTGTAAACAAATGATGTAAATAGAAGAAACTTAATTAGGCCTTCTTGGTCAAATAAAAGACTATAGATCAGGCTATCCCAACTTCAGTTCAGTCGCTCAGTCACTTCTGACTTTTGCAACCCCATCAACTGTAGCACACCAAGCCTCCCTGTCCATCACCAACTCCCGGAGTTTACCCAAACTCATGTCCACTGAGTCAGTGATGTCATCCAACCATCTCATCCTCTGTTGCCCCCTTTTCCTCCTCCCTTCAATCTTTCCCAACATCAAGACTTTTCAAATGAGTCAACTCTTCACATGAGGTGGCCAAAGTATTGGAGTTTCAGCTTCAACATCAGTCCTTCCAATGAACATCCAGGACTGATCTCCTTTAGGATGGACTGGTTGGATCTCCTTGCAGTCCAAGGGACTCTCGAGAGTCTTCTCCAACACCACAGTTCAAAAGCATCAATTCTTGATCCCTCAGTATTCTTTACAGTCCAACTCTCACATCCATACATGACTACTGGAAAAACCACAGCCTTGACTAGATGGACCTCTGTTGGCAAAGTAATATCTTTGCTTTTTAATATGCTGTTTAGGTTGGTCATAACTTTCCTTCCAAAGAGTAAGCATCTTTTAATTTCATGGCTGCAATCACCATCTGCAGCGATTTTGGAGCCCCAAAAACTAAAGTCTGTTTCCACAGACTTTTAAGTGTAAAGACACTGTTTCCCCATCTATTTCCAATGAAGTGATGGGACTGGATGCCATGATCTTGGTTTTCTGAATGTCGAGCTTTAAGCCAACTTTTTCACTCTCCTCTTTCACTTTCACCAACAGGCTCTTTAGTTCTTCTTCACTTTCTACCATAAGGGTGGTGTCATCTGCATATCTGAGGTTATTGTTCTTGCTCCCTGCAATCTTGATTCCAGCTTGTGCTTCCTCCAGCCCAGCGTTTCTCATGATGTACTCTGCATAGAAGTCAAATAAGCAGGGTGACAATATATAGCCTTTATGTACTCCTCTTCCTATTTGGAACCAGTCTGTTGTTCCATGTCCAGTTCTAACTGCTGCTTCTTGATCTGCATACAGATTTCTTATGAGGCAGGTCAGGTGGTCTGGTATTCCTATCTCTTTCAGAATTTTCCACAGTTTATTGTGATCTACACAGTCAAAGGCTTTGGTATAGTCAATAACGCAGAAAGAGATGTTTTTCTGGAACTCTCTTCCTTTTTCCATGATCCAGCAAATGTTGGCAATTTGATCTCTGGTTCCTCTGCCTTTTCTAAAACCAGCTTGAACATCTGGACGTTCACGGTTCATGTAATGCTGAAGCTTGGCTTGGAAAATTTTGAGCATTACTTTACTAGCGTGTGAGATGAGTGCCAACTGCGCGGTAGTTTGAGCATTCTTTGGCATTGCCTTTCTTTGGGATTGGAATGAAAACAGCTTTTCCAGTCCCATGGCCATTGCGGAGTTTTCCAAATTTGCTGACATACTGAGTGCAGCACTTTCATAGCATCATCTTTTTGGATCTGAAAGAGCTCAACTGGAATTCCATCACCTTGACTAGCTTTGTTTGTAGTGATACTTCCTAAGGCCCACTTGACTTCACATTCCAGGATGTCTGGCTCTAGGTGAGTGATCATACCATCATCATTATCTGGGTCATGAAGATCTTTTTTGTATAGTTCTTCTGTGTATTCTTGCCACCTCTTCTTAATATCTTCTGATTCTGTTAGGTCAATACCCATTTCTGTCATTTATTGAGCCCATCTTTGCATGAAATATATTCCCTTGGTATCTCTGATTTTCTTGAAGAGATCTCTAGTCTTTCCTATTCTATTGTTTTTCTGTATTTCTTTGCCTTGATCACTGAGGAAAGCTTTCTCATCTCTCCTTGCTATTCTTTGGAACTCTATATTCAAATGGGTGTATCTTTCCTTTTCTCCTTCGCTTTTCACTTCCCTTCTTTTCACAGCTATTTGTAAGGCCTCCTCAGACAGCCATTTTGCTTTTTTGCATTTCTTTTCCATGGGGATGGTCTTGATCCCTGTCTCCTGTACAGTGTCACAAACCTCCATCCACAGCTCATCAGGCACTCTATCAGATCTAGTCCCTTAAATTTATTTACTTCCACTATATAATCATAAGGGATTTGATTTAGGTTATACCTGAACTTAGGCAAACATAAATGACTAAAAATAACAGTAGTAAAACCCCCCAAATTAAAAACAACCAAAATACCACACAAGCATTAGGTAATCCTAGGCACCAATATTTCAGAATGAATTTTTACCAAAATATGGGGAAAAAATGATGGAAGTATTACTCAACATATTTCAAACATAATTGCATAAATCTATTTTACCTGGTTCTATAGCAGCAGAAATTAGGGACTGTGCTTCTCGTACTCTCTTCATGGCTTCCTCTATTTCTTTACTAGAGGTATCTGATTTCAGACTTGGTGAAACAAGACCAGCAGCGACATGATTCAATCTGGAATAGAACCAAGAATTGCATTTGACACATTTAAAAACGTATTTGTATATCTAATTAAATACACGTTTCCTACCATCATTTTACTAAGATACTCCTTGAAAAAAAGTGAGAAGACTCCATGATAACTTTGACAAAATCATAAACAATATAGTAAAATAGTACTATGCAAAATGCCACTCACCATTTTAACAGATGAAGATATTTCAAATAAGAAAAAAACTAATTTTGCTGAACATCCATGAACTTTTCATATACTAAGAATTGCTAGTAAATGAGAATATAATAATGCTAGTGATTTTTGATTAACAGAATGTTCCTTCATGTTTTCTATTTCATCCTAATTTTCTTGGGGAAGAGAATTACTTTTTAAGCTTACAGATGACAAACTGAGGCAGAAGCCAATGACATACCAAAGTTATTTACGAAATTCCTGACTGCAGGCTAAAGGGTTTAGTCTTTAGCCTTAAGGGTTTATAAAAATGAGAAAAAACTATAGACACCAAGTTGAGGATGGTAGTTATTTGCGGGCAGTGTAAAATGTAAACAAGAATGACTATGGGAGGTTTTTTTATTTTTTAACTCTATTAGTCATATTTTACTTAATAAGCTTCATGGTAGATACATGCTTGGATTTCACTTGGTCATTTTTAGAAAAAACGCCAACAACTACTATAATCAAATGATTCTGTTCTGCCTCCCCCACATGCTCTACTTACTGACAGCGACTTTCACCCAGTTAAAATGAAAATCAGTTCTAATGAGGTGGATGAAACTGGAGCCTATTATACAGAGTGAAGTTAAGTCAGAAAGAAAAACACCAACACAGTATACTAACACATTTATATGGAGTTAGAATGATGGTAATAATGACCCTATATGCGAGACAGCAAAAGAGACACAGATGTATAGAACAGTCCTTTGGACTCTGTGGGAGAAGGCAAGGGTGGGATGATTTGAGAGAATAGCATTGAAACCTGTATATTATCATATGTGAAACAGATTGCCAGTCCAGGTTCCATGCATGAGACAGGGTGCTCAGGGCTGGTGCACTGGGATGACTCTGAGAGATGGGATGGGGAGTGAGGTGGTGGGGGAGTTCAGGATGGGGAACACATGTACACACGTCTGTTTCATGTCAATGTATGGCAAAAACCACTACAATATTGTAAAGTAACTAGCCTCCAATTAAAATAAACAGAAAAAAAAAGGAAAATTAATTTTGCTCACATTTAACACACTAAGGTGCTTCCCTTGTGGCTCATTTGGTGAAGAATCCGTCTGCAATGTGGGAGCCCTGGGTTTGATCCCTGGGTTGGGAAGATCCCCTGTAGAAGGAAATGGCTACACATTCCACTATTCTGGCCTGGCGAATTTCATGAACTGTATAGTCCATGGGGTTGCAAAGAGTCGAGCACGACTGAGTGACTTTCACTTAACACACTAAGAAATGACTAATGAAAACATCTCAAGAAGCTGCGATATGTCAAGTAGGAAATATAAATTGCAGCACAAATAAAACTTTTCAAAGCACTGAAAGACAGTGACTTTTAGTATGTGATGTATATTACTCTTACTCTAGGCTAGTGCTTCCCTCACTTCTTTAATAAAATGCAGTACTTTAATAGCATCATCTTTTAGGATTTGAAATAACTCAGCTGGAATCCATCACATCCACTAGCCTTGCTCACAGTAATGCTTCCTAAAGCCCACTTGACTTCACATTCCAGGATATGGGACACGAGGTAAGTGATCACATCATAATTTTTATTCATGTCCTTAAGACCTTTACTGTACAGTTCACTTGTGTATTTTTGCCACCTCTTCTTAGTATCTTTTGCTTCTGTTATGTCCTTGCCTTTTCTGTCCTTTTTTGTGCCGATCTTTGCATGAAATAATCCCTTAGTATCTCCAACTTTCCTGAAGCGATCTCTAGTCTTTCCCATTGTATTGTTCTCCTCTATTTATTTGCACTGTTCACTTAGGAAGGCTTTCTTATATCTAAGTAATCTTTGGAATTCTGCACTATCTTTCCTTTTCTCCTTTGACTTTCACTTATCTTCTCAGCTATTTTGTAAGGCCTCCTCAGACAACCCTTTTGCCTTGCAGCATTTTTTTCGTAGATGGTTTTGGTCACTCTGGTTTAAGCTATTGACAATGATCTTCAAAGATTAAAAATTACACCAAAACAAAACACTTTATAGATGGGCATACTTCTGGATTTTTCTTTCTAGAAAACAGGATTATGTATTGCATGTCAGTAGTCATGTACTGATGTGAGAGTTGGATTGTGAAAGAAGCTGAGCACCAAAGAATTGATGCTTTTGAACTGTGGTGTTGGAGAAGACTCTTGAGAGCTCCCTGGACTGCAAGGAGATCCAACCAGTCCATTCTAAAGGAGATCAGTCCTGGGTGTTCATTGGAAGGACTGATGCTGAAGCTGAAACTCTAGTACTTTGGCCACCTCATGTGAAGAGTTGATTCATTGGAAAAGACCCTGATGCTAGGAGGGATTAGGGGCAGAGGAGAAGGGGATGACAGAGGAGATGGCTGGATGGCATCACCGACTGGATGGACTTGAGTTTGAGTGAACTCCGGGAGTTAGTGATGGACAGGGAGGCCTGGCGTGCTGCGATTCATGGGGTCGCAAAGAGCTGGACGCGACTGAGCGACTGAACTGAACTGATTGCACGCCGTGAGATCAATTTCTTTTAGCTATCAAAAAATAAGTGCTATCTGTAGACACTGACATATTTCTATCATCAATGGAAACAAAAGGAAAAAAGTTCTTACTTCGGATCAACAGTACTCATAAGTTTCAGCAACTGATCTGCAGCAAGAGACTGGAAAATGAAAATATTAAAAATGAGAACACAGAATAGTAAATGATTACAATTTTAATTTTTTTTAGTATGTTGAAATGACCTAGAACAATTTGGCAAACCTATAGAAGCTAACATATCCCAAGCACCACAATGACTAACAGAAATATAATGCCAGGCAAACACGTCACAGTAAACTTTCTAGCTGCAAAAAAATAAACAGATGACAATAGTGACTACAGTGCTGGATATCCAGAGCTGCTCTATCAAGTTAAATACAAAGATGATGTAGCTGAACAGTCCAGATTTTATAGACTAGCTCCTGCTTAAAGATTTCCTGAGGATAAGTAACATTTTAAGGAAACATGTAAAACAAAAATCAAAGTGCTCAATCAGTATAATAATCAAAAGTTTCATAAAGAACTTCATAAAAGTTAATCTAAATTTCAATGAGGGAAAACAAAAATTTCCAAGTGAGTAAATGAGAAGAGAACAAATTATGAACACATTCCTATCTTTTCATGACTTGTATTCTGACTTTGCAACATTGATGTGGTAGTGGCTTCCACTACCTAGTCTTTACTAACTAACTAGTCTTCCACTAACTAGTCTTTACTTTGAACATCATAAAATGAGAAATTCTTTGATGGGCAAGGGGCTAATGAAGTGACCTTTTATATCTCTCATTAACAAGTTTACGTAAGAAAAAATTCACTACAATATTACAGTTGGTTATCTCCTGCTGTTGAAATGCAAACTAAAATCTAATGAAGCAAATTCCTGAATTATAAAAGGAGCTCAGAGTTCAAGGATATTAAATTACCTGTGAGTTCAAGTTTGCTCCAGGAAGCCCAAGTGCAGCAAGGGCAGGATCAAGGGTAGGAGCTCCCAAAGCAGCCAATGGAACAGCGCCAATCTGTGAAATTTCAGATTGTATTTATTTAAAATTTTGTTTCTGTGTCTTATACTGCCAGGTTGGCAGAGTATGTCAACGTTTTTTTTTCCCCTCTAAAGGGTCGGATGACTACTAGTTGAAGTTTATAAACTGTGGGATCTCCTCCCAACTAAGTGTGTATATCTTAAGTTTATTCCTTAGGGCTTCCCTGGTGGCTCACATGGTAAAGAATCTGCCTGCAACGTGGGAGAGCCAGGTTCCATCCCTGGGGTGGGTTAATCCCCTGGGAGAAGGGAATGGCAACCCACTCCAATATTCTTGCCTAGAGAATCCCATGGACAGAGGAGCCTGGTGGATTACAGTCCATGAGGTCACAAAGGATCTGACATGACTTAGCAACTCTTACATTTCTTACCACAGCAGTAGTGGCTCTTTCTATACCTGAGTTATATATATTCATTAAGAGTTCTCTAGTAATTTCCTGTTGTATGTTCTTAGTCTCTCAGTCGTGCCTGACTCTTTGCAACCCCACGGACTGTAACCCATGAGGCTCCTCTGTCCATGGGATTCTCCAGATAAGAATAGTGAGGTGGGTAGCCATTCCCTTCTCCAGGGGATCATCCCGAGGTCTCCTGCATTGCAGGAGGATTCTCTACTTTCTGAGCCACTAGGAATTCCTCATAATTAGTCAATTTAACGCACACAAACAATGCAAAATCTTTAACTTTGCAGGCAGTTTGAGCCTCTTCACAAGCACTGTCCTTGAAGTTCTCCTTATTTCATTATTACTTATTAAGTATAGGCAGCAAACATACTGTAATTTAACCGATCACTGAGTTAAAATCCTGTTCATACAGTTGATCCTTGAGCAACATGGAGGCTAGCAGTGCGACTCTTAATGTAGTCGACCTGTAACTTCAGTCAGCTCTCCATTATCGACTGGCCCACATTTTGATTCAACCAATCTTGGGTGTGTAGTACTATAATACGTATTCTAAGTGAAAGCGTTAGTCGCTCAGTTGCGTCTGACTCTCTGCAACCTCATGGACTATAGCCCACTTCGCTCCTCTGTCCATGGAATTCTCCAGGCACGAATACTGGAGTGGAGTGGGTAGCTATTCCCTTCTCCAGGGGATCTTCCCGACCTAGTGATCAAACCTGGATCTCTGACATTGCAGGTAAATTCTTTACTGTCCGAGCCACCAGGAAAGCCATGTAGTAGTTAAAAAGAAATCTTCATATAAATGGAGCAAACAGTTCAAACTCATGTTGTTCAAAGATTACCATTATAAAATTGGCTTATTATACAATTTTATACATCAAAGGTATCTATGAATTACCTAGATCTTCAAATTCATCTTCACATTATCTACCTAATGTAAACCCCAAGAGCAAAAGATAAAAGGGTATGGGGAAAGAAAAAAAAAAGTCTTAACGTCACACCTTAATTTTCTCAGTTCAGATCAACATACTAAACAACATCTGCAACAGAAATATGCCTCATGACTTATGGGCTATTTTGAGAGTCAGTGACAAAATCATAAGATATATATTATTTTTGAGAATGTCCTTAAAATGTAAACTACCACTTTAATACTTATGATTATAATACAACAGCATTTTACAATACTCTGACCACGTGACAATAGTCTGTGAAGTGGAATCACACAGGACTCAAAAAAGGCACAAATACATTCAGATTTATCCACCATTCTGTGTTCCTTTCCATGCTTTAAGAATTCAACAGAACTAATACCTGGGTAAGTGGGTTAGGAGTAGGCAGGAGTCCACCACCAGGCAGAAGACCTGCCACTGCATTAGCTGGTGCCAACAGAGACAAAGCCTTAGTCTCATCAGGAATAACTCCTGCAGAGAAACACCCATGCATTAGAACACACTCTTCTGCAAGACAGAAAACACACAAAAACACCCAGAAAATGTCTCCCTGATACACCACCTGAGTTTGTTGAAAGTACTTATGTTCGCTAAAATATAAAGCTTGATTTCTATGATTATTTATCATTAATTTTATGTCAGAATGAAACTTCAATGTGTGAAAATTTGTTTCCTTTTTCTCTACAAATGGTTAAGTTTCTAGAGTAAAAAAAAAATAGCACAATACACACTACTTTTTTGTTAACACTGCCAAGATTTCATCACCTGTACTCGATTTTTAAGTCATGAACCAAACGTAAGCAAGCACAGTCGGTTCTCCAGGGGTGTGCTCTCAACTTTCAAAAGCTGTTTTATGAACAACGACTCGTGTCGGCTGCTTCACTATAAAGCACACAGAAAAATCAAGATACACAAGACAAAAAAAGTTTGATTTAGGGGTTAATAATATGGTACAGTTACTATGATTTTCTTTTACACCTACCATACAATTTTGTAAAAATTAAGAGAAAAAAGTATGTAAAGGAAATATTCTGTTGAATCAAGAGTAGGGCTTTTGCTGACTCATGAAAATGAATATGAATGTTTCTGAAGGTCTCTGAATACACACAGGATGTGTGTGGGAGTGAGTGAGAGGGAAAGAGAAAGAGAAAAAGTAAAACATGGCACATTCCTTACCTGTACAGTAAAATGCTTTATGTTCCAATATGTGCCATGCTAACCATACCAAAAAATGCTGCTATATAGTGTCAGTTCAAAAGCTAACTTAGCCAAACTCCTAAAGCCAAAAACAACATGTATGTCTGTTTTTAAAGCCTTATCTGTGTATTCAGATAAAATCTAAGGGTCCTGAGACAAATATTTATGTAGACAATTTAAATTCTATCCAACAGCAAAAGCCCTATACAGATGGATTAATCTGTTAATGTGCCCAAGCCCCCAAAATGAGAGTTCAATAATACAATTAAACTACATATTTGCAAATACCAGTAGTATTTCTGTAATACATATTAAGAAACTGCATCTCATCATAAAACATACAATATGTACAGGGCACTTAAGAGAAACTGGATAAGCTGCAGAAGAAAACTGTTGGGTGGTATTTTCAGCAGGGCCTGGTATATAGTTCAGGCTGAACCAGGGAAAAGAACTGTAAAACACAACAACAAAAAAGAAAAACCACTGTTAAATAAAGGTAATGGTTCCTTCCACCTAAACTGAGAAGTGCCGATAATATAAAACAAATGTATACTACACAGCACTGTTATCTTGCTTGTGTCAGAGCTGTCATCAATTTAGATACCAAGAGTTATGGAGGGGGGGAGAAGGGAGAAGATTTAGATATAGGGCATTAATGCATCATTATTAACAAACCTACAAAGATTATGGGATAATTTTGCATGCAAAATTATGTCTCAAGAGGATAATATTAAGTATCAACATCTTGCTAAAATTAGTGCATTTGCAACATTTCTGGCAAACTAAAATCCTCTTGAATTTATTGTGAGACACCGGATAGAAGATCTGCATCCATTAAAAAAAAAGTCATGCATCTGATCCTCTGATTAAAAAAAGACTATTTAAAAATAAAACTACAATTTAAAAATAGCAATGAGGCCCCTCACCAGTTAATTTTCATGCGTCAAGAGTATTTTTTTTACTGCTGCTTTGATAGAACCATGAAATACTGCATGAATGTGTAGAAACGAAAGAAAAAGAAACAGACAAAAGAAACAAACATTAACCAAGGAACCTAAATAGTCCCCAAATCCATTATTATTAAGAGTTCCTTCCAAATTCAGCTATCTCAGTTTTATCGGTTAAACACTATTCCTTACCGTAGACTGTGTCTATTGCTCTAAAACACTGACCGAGAAGCAACGGCATAATTTAAGAGCTAAAACCAGGGTGAATGGTGACAAAAGGGTTGAGTACATCAGTTATTTAGTGGAGGCAACATTAATACAGCATACCATACCAGTAATTACCAGTAATATACTAATAGATTCTGTAACTAAATAGTTCTGTAATTCTAATAATGTACTCCCTAAATATTTGTTTCAAAACAAATGAAAAAAAATTACTATGGTCTAAAAATATTTATGAAATCTTGTTATATGATATACTGTATTATGTCCAGGGCTTGGGAACTATGACATATTTGGCCAAAAAGAATTTTTAAAATTATAAGGCTAACTAGTGTTTTGCAAATTACTCACATGATTTGACCCTTGTTCCAAAAGCTATATTCTACATTTACTTATCCTACATTTGAATTCTGCAAATTTTCTCTTGATGGTAAGTCATCCTACAACAGGCACACTGACAGAAATCGCTTAATCAAAACACACTCACAAGTTTATCACTACATATATATATATATACACTTTAAAACCTTAAAACTGGGCTCATACACTTTAATAGCATGGAGACAGATTTACTGTTATATAGCATGCCTTAATTTATCCATGAATGCAATTTAATTTCTTTAGAAAACCACAGAGGAAATTTTTCTAAGTTTTAAGGACGAGACATTTCACAATTTTTACAAGGAATGGTTTTAAATGTTCACATCAGTATTCAAAGATAGCAACTAAACTTAACAGTATCTAGATTCTGCTTCCACTGACCAGTTCATTAAGGAAAGGGGAAAGCATTTATACCCTGGTCAGCATATGTTAATAAAATCCAGTAATTTTAACATATTTCAGTGATTTCTTTCACTAAATTTATAGTTACCAAAAAGCAAATAAAGTAGCAGTACACTGGGAACAAGCTAAGTAAAAAAATGTCTTAGAAAATTTCACAAAGTGGAATAAAGATAGTGTTGTCTTGTCACAGTGGCTTTTTAAGATCCAAAAACCCTGCTCATTATTTTTCTGCCAAATTACTTTAACAGCCTAAAATGTAAAAAGAGAGAAAATGTAGTTAACAAATGGTTACACCAGGAAAACACTTGGGGGACTTGAGTGCTTGCTGGCCTTTAGTTAATGTCTAGAATCCCCTGTAGCTGCAGAGGACCCACTGTTTTTCAGTCATCTGGAAGAGTTTTGCATTTGCCTTCTCCACTACAAAAATCACACACACAAATAACAGAGAGAAGAATTTATTATTTAGAGATATTCTAGAAAATATAGCAAGAATGAACAAGAAAATCTGGCATAAAACAAAACACCCAGTGCCCATTTGGCACCTAAGCTATAGGAAATATTGAACTTCATAAAAACCAAAACCATTGCGACCCTTGGTATACTGAAATTCAATGTGGGATATATTTTTTAAAGTTATTGGTAAGAAGAATCACTAAGAGAAATCACTATGGAAATAAAACCAACCTGGTCACATTTATTCAAAATAGAAACATCATCATGCATTTATTTGAAGGTTTCTGTGTAAATGTTCATGAAGTGAACCATTTACCTTCAGGACTTTTATATAAAACAATATTAAATTAACTAAGTAGATGTATCTTAAGGAATTACGATTAGGGAAGTGGTTTTAGTGAACTTAAAATGTTTTAAAGTAATGCAAAAGGTTAAATATCTTATAAAAACAAATCAGATTTTGAATTTTAAGTTAGGAAGCCTTCACGTAAAAACTATGGACCACAGTATAACAAGGGTTTCAAAATGTTAATAGCTTAGATTTTTTAACATGCTACTAATGCTCACTCTAAAACTACACTGAGGTAGATGGTCATCATAGGATGCCCACATAGGTAGTTAAACAAAGCACAAACCTTCTGCATATGGTACGACTATCAAAGCTCTGTCAACGAATACAGTGTTTGTCAGATGCTGTGCCACAACTGCTGAGTCCGGATCATGGAACTTAACAAAGCAGACTCGGGAGGAGACTGGTAAAGGCGAATCACTAAAAAATACACAGATAACATAAAGAAGAGGAAATTATAAGCAAACCCACAAATGAATGACTCACAAATACTTGCATTCAAAAGTATAAGAGGCAGAGAAATACATAACTGCACACATATTAACCAGTTCAAAAATACATGGCGTTTTTCAACCAAGTACTATCCATAGAACTGACTATAGAAAATTACACCCAGAACAATCACTGTTTAAATTCATAATGCATCAAGTTAAAAACAGTTTGAAACCAGTCTCAGAGTCTGAACAGATCACAAAAATGTCAACATTTATTTCATAATATCAATACCAGGCATTTAAAAATACAAATAGCAAGTAATTAGTTTTGGCTTGGAAAACTTTTCATTACACATGGCTAACTTTTTAAGACTTAAAACCAAAAATTTTCCATTTCAGGGACAAAAGAGTATTATGGTCAAGTACATCTATTTGACAATCAATGAGTTTTCTTGACCTGCCTACTAAATGCCCTGTCCTCCTTCATCTATAGCTGATTAACACTCCCAGGCATTATAAATAGTTAAGGGTCTCTCAGGGCAGTTTCACACAGAGAAAAAAATTAAGCACTCACGGGAATACTGCTACCCCCAACGATTACCCAAAATTTCAATTAACAAAAGTCACTTTCCTTGGCAACTTGTTTATGTAAAACAAAAAGCAGCTAAGGTCCAAGCAACAATCGCTCTAAGCAAGATAAGATTAGGAAGGAAGCAGAGTTGTTTTTTAAATATATGAGACAGTTAAATTTCTGCCATTAAACTTTTTGTGGAAGGAAAGATTAAATAAGGTAGGTTTCTCTGCTCTCTAACACCAAACCATAAGCTATCTGAAAATCAGTGAACTGAAGTAATCACATTATCCCAGGTTTATATTATAATCTTCGAAGTGGGGGTGGGGTGGGGGGGAGGACTACAATTAGAAGTACTGAATGATGCCATCTTTAATTTTCCCTGATGATTTTAATATGCACCCAGTGTAAAGAACCACTGCTTTAACAAGCCAATTATATCTTGAGACTCAATAAAGAAGAGGGAAATCCTGTTTTGAATTATCAGAACAGGGTAATTGTCAACTTTTCTAAGTAAATGAGATTTCAATATATGCATAAAAACTGGATTACATCAGATTGTTCACACTAAGTGTTTCAGATTAAGTTTTGTTGAAAAGAAACATTTTCTTATAATTTGGGAACAATATGAAAATAAAAACTTTTTACCAACATCAATCTATAATCTGAGAATTCTAGCCTCCTAGAATGTAAGTTTTCTTAAAGGCGTTGCCCTTATTAGCACAGATGCTAATCTAGATTCAAAGCAAAGCTGTCAATGTATGTACTGAAATGGATTTAAGCCATATTGCTAGAGAAGTTTACTGGAAAATGTTTTTTTTTGGAAAGGATACAATTTTTTTTTTCATGTGAAGCATCACTGTTCTGAAATTTTAAAATGCTACACCCAGTATATTGAAAATAAAGCTTTTTCATCATTAGTACTAGAGCTACATAGCTCTTCCTATTTCTGACAGCCACATTTTTACAACTAAAATAAAAAGCTCTTTAAATGCTATCATTTTATGTTCTAAAGTGCAATCATTTCTTAAAAAGTGACCCTACTATACATCTCTACCAATCACCCAATTTTGTTCCTATTTGCAGGGCAGGTATAGAGATGCAGACATAGGGAAGGGACATGCAGACGTGGGTGGGGACAGTGGGATCAACTGGGGGAGTACGACTGACATATATACCCTACCAGGTGTAAAACAGCTAGCAGGAAGCTGCTGTCTAGCACAGGAGCTCAGTTCGGTGCTCTGTGACAACCCAGATGGGTGGAATGGAGATCCAGGGAGGAGTGGGTATATATAACACACAGCTGACTCACTTTGTTGTACATCAGAAATTAACACAACATTGTGAAGCAATTAAAAAAAAATGACCTCTACTATTTCTTTGACACCTTCTATTGGCATCTAACTGAAAGAAAATATAACTATCAAATATTAGGTTATTAAAGAATATAAACAATCAAGTGTTCTAAAAACCTAGGAAAGTATGCCTACATGCCTCCAATATATTTCCATTTAGTGATCTTAAATGTTCACATTTTTTTCTACCCACTCATGTACGTGGAACATTATTTGACTACTCTATTATACCTATAAGTGGTGGTGAGGTAAAGATAAAACATGAACAATTTAAATATTATGGGGAAGTACAGTAAGAACGCAGAAGGGCAAATAATTCATCTCTCCTCACTTTAAACTGTTGTGTAAAACCACTGCCATTTGGTCCTGCAATTTATACTGTCACATTTTCTCAGTTAAAATCAATAAAAGAGACGTTAAGAACTGACATCAGAAATTATTTTCCCACCCTAGGATTTTGTGCAAGTACCACTGCTAAAAATATGACTGTTAAGAATTAAACATAATTTACCTTTAAGAATATCCTTACCTTTAAGAATTAATATAGAAGAGGCAGTGCAGTTGAAAAGAACTGAGGAACAAGATAGGGAAAAGGAAGCCTTGTGTGATGCTTTCACCATCTAAGAGTGGTGGTGGTATTGTGTCTAGTTTCTTACAGTGACCTCTGAGGCTTGTTTCAGAATCTTCTGGGATACACACATAAAATTCAGATGACTGTTTTCCACCTCAAGCCCACTGAATGTGAGAATCCTTTTCAGAGGAAGGCTCTAATTCTTAACAAGATCCTTAGCTGATATTCATGACTGCTAAAGCAGAAATTCTGGTCTGGGTCAGTTCTTTCAACCTCATCTTAATATTGAGCTAACCATTTCAGAGCAGAGAATTCTGAGCTTATAAACAAAGTTACCTCTTAAGCCCCACAAAACAGCAAGTCTGTGACAAAATTAACTCTGTTGACCTCACATCCTCTTTCCCTCATGTGTCTCATTTAGTTCTAAAAAAACCAGTAAATCGTTGCATTTAGTTTTAAACATAAATTTTATATTTTTAAATTAAAAAATTTTTAAAAGAAATTATGTTCTCTCCCTTACCTAACTATACTAAGTTACTTATATGATCCTGAAAGTATCTCTTTTTGGTCCCTGAGAAGTTAGTAATAGATTTATCTGCAGTGTAACAGAAGTCTTCAGTTATTGAGTAACTGACATATGCTTCTCAAGGATCATTACCTGATAAGCACTCCAGTGACTTTCTCCACTGATACCCCACTAAAATCAAACATTTGAAGAATACCTATTAGGTGTAAAAGAATGATTCCACTCACAAGTTGCTTGGCTTTGAGGAAATCATGATGAAGTGGTAGAAAAGAATCACATTAGGTTTCAAATACTAGTTCTGACACTGATAGAAATCTATGTGAATTTCAGTTCACTCATTTGTAAAACAGGATACAAGGCTTAGTTCCTCTGCATATATCAGGCTATCATACTGAAAGAGGGATAAAATACTACTTTATGAAGACAGGTCGTATCACTGCATGGAATTCTAAGTTAGCAATTTCTGGCTTAAAAGAACCAAGAAATAGGTGGATTTGATAACAAAATAAGGGGAGACACCTTCTTGAGGTTCTCAGTGAAATGTTTATGATCCCAGGAATTTTCCCCACAAACAGGAATTTGGGGCTAAAGTTAGAATTTCAGTAGGTGTGGGTCGGAACTCAGTCACATAATACTTTAAAACGGCCCCTCAAGTGATGTTGATGACCCCAAGGAACCTTATTCTAGAAGACAGAGGAGTTAAAACTTGTCAGTTGGTGAACAGCTCTACAGAGAAAAAGCAATTAAATTGAATAGAGAAGGCAGGGAGTGGTTGCATTTTTATTAAGCGTGAATCAGTGACATTTGAACAACAAAAAGAAAGCAAGCATGTCAGAGTTCCAAGTGGATATGAACACCTTCTGGGAGAAACACACACCCATTTAAAAAAAAAAAAAGAAATCAAGCAACAAATATATTTACAATCAATAAAATTTCAAGTTAAGTCATTTAATCTTATTCTGTGAGTAAGAGTAAATTTTTGGAGTACTTCTGGAAAGATGAACCCCTTTTAGACTACTAGGACTCCATAGCACATTATCTGTAACAAGCTACTACTGAAAACTGTGGGGAGCTTAAAGAAACCGTCAATAATTTATTTCCAAATTGTGCAGGTCAGCTTATCTATTAAGACAAATTAGTAAAAAAAACAAAACAAAAAACACTTTATGTTCATATACATATAATATTAAATGAACAACAGGATCTACATTCACACTATTCAATTTGTAAAGGCCACTAAAGTAATGTAAAATTCACTACATTATAACCTTACGTATTTTCAGAAAAGAAAATGATCTGTACGTGGGCGCATATATGAAGGAGTCAGAGCAAAACATGTGTCAGTATTTATTCTTCCCAATGTAGGAAAAAAATCCTCTTAATGCATAGCACCCCAGACATCAAGTTACCTGGAACACACAACTCTCCTGGTTAGGATGGAACCATTCCATTGACTACAAATCAAAAAGCCAGTCTGTTCTATCATGACCCCCTTGAGACAACAGACAAGGTAACATCCCACACTTGTCATCTTTTTATGAAAGTATCATAAAAAGAACATTTTCACAAGAAAACCATTTCATAGTCAGCAACTCTTAAAAAAAATTCTTAATGACCTGTGGGACTGGAAAATTTTCTTATAAATAAGTCCAGCATCTCATACACTTTCAGAAATAACATGATTACAATCAAGTAATCAATAATAATCAGATGTGTCACTTTCATTTCCTGCCATTTTACCATTTATTAATACTACTAACGATAAAAGGAATGTTGGCAGAAACTAACAGTAAAACATCCATTTCCGTAAGTTCTTATTATGAAAGCCATTTGTCCTTCATTGTCAAAGTAAATACCTGTTTAAAATAACTTCAACAAAAAGTTTGTTCCTAGAATTCTACACTTCATGTAAATTAATTAACTCTAAACCTCCCTCCATACCTATAGTATTTACTCCCAAATTAAAGACAATACAGCACTTGAGAACACTATTATCCGAAAATACTTTAAGGAAAACATGATGAAATACAGTGATAAATACCGACTGCGGTATGTTCAACTTAAGACAAGCGCACAGATTTATCATGCCCAGGTTATTAATGATTTATTACATCCACAACAGTGGATTCTTTGAGGATTCCAATCTCCTGTTTAGTAGTACTTAAGCGGCATCATAAAAAACTTATGGTACAGCTGGAACTGAGTACCCACTGATAGTAAAATCTGAATTTTCACTCTTCCCAAAGAGCACTGGACTGTTTTTATTACTTCAAATTTTTGCTCTAGTATTTATCACATCTTGTTATAGCTTTTTTTTTTTTACAATTATTGCACTCATTTAACACATCTGTGATAAAAATAAGAAATGTAAGACAACAGGATAAAAACAAAAACCCGTACACCCCAAATTAAAAAAATTAACGTTCTAAAAAATTCCTTCTGAAGAATAATTCTAGAATATAAAAAATGTGTACGTTATTTAACAAAGGGAAATATGAGGTTTCAGCTGTAACTCTTCTCATTTTAAAAAGTACTAAGTCTCACTGTGGAAAAGGAAATGGCAACTCACTCCAGTATTCTTGCCTGGAAAATCCCATGGACTGAGTGAGGAGCCTGATAGGCTACAGACCATTGGGTCGCAAAGAGTCGGACACGACTGAGCGACTTCAAGCTCACTGAATGTCTGTCAGAGTATTAACTGAATTATGTTAAATAGGCCAGAATCACTTAATATCGAGCAGTTAGCGAACAGTTTATAAAATTCAATATCAAAATAACACAGAAATGAAAATTTTTGTTACTTTTCAAAGAATTCAAACGCGTTTTTTTTTTGAGAAATTAACCTATAGAAAATACATAAAATGGAGTCTGTCTTGCTTTTAAGGGCCCCAAGAACGACCACGCAGGCACAATTTAAAGAGAAAAAGGAAAAACAAACAAACAAACAAACAAAAAAAACAACAAAAAAAACACCAAGATTAGAAGCCAGTTGTCTCCTAAACCCCCAAACCCTGGCTCTGCCTCTGTGCATCAGTAGTAGGCCTAATGCAGATTTCCTTCATAAGTAAACCCAACAGCCAATCTCAACCAAAGCAGCCTGGCCCAGGGAGGCACAGACAAGGGCCTGCAGGAAATGGTGTGGGTAGGCCCAGGCTGGGGAGGAGTTAGCAAAAACCGTGATGGTGGACGATACTCACTCAGGCGGGAAGAGGCGCAGTTCGTCGATCTTGCCTAGGAAACCGAAGAGGGTCCGCATCTGCTCAGAGCTAGCGCTCGGGGAGACATTAGTCACCTGGATTACCTCGGTGCCGCCGCCTCCGCCGCCGCCGCCTCCGCCCCCCGGCCCGCCGCTGGGGCCCGGGCCCGCGGTGCTGGGGACGATGGTAGTGTTGCTCATGGCGCTGCTCGCGTTCTCGCTCCTGCTTTAACACACCAAACACACAACAAACAGTGAGAGGGAGGGGGAAGAGGAACCATTCGCCGGAAAAGGCACAGGACGGTGTCCGAAGCTACAGCTGCTCCTGCTGCCGTCGCCGCCGTTTCTCCGCCCCGCCGCTCGCCGCGGGGAAGGAAGAGAACGCGCGAGTTCGAGACCACGAGAAAACAAACGGCCGCCCCCACCTCGCCTCCAACCACCTCACTCGCGGCCCGAGCTTCCCACAGTGCCTTGCGGCGCACGGGTGCGTCACCGTCGGCTCCGCCCTCTGCCGGCACAGCAAGCCATGCTCGCAACCGGAAAAGACGCGAGAAGGGGCTGCTGTCTAGTGAAAGGCCTTATCTCCTGCATCCCTCTTCGCTCCTTTCCCCACCCACTCCCAAAAAGAGGAGAAAGGTGGAAGGCATTAACTTCTTTCTCTCTTTTTTTTTTTTTAAAAGCACGCCTCCACTCCCCGGCAAAAACTGCACACTTAAACAACTATTCTTATTTAAAATGCCCACGGTATTTCTTTGTACAGAGTATCTTCTACAGATCTGGTCAGCTACTAATGAAATTTAACCCTAGCTATCAAGAGTTTCCTCCCCACTCCTATAACATTTTCTCTTTACCATACACACATCCTTGTAATACTAAATTTGCAACGAATTTGCTTTGGCACTAAAATCTTAAGGAAAAGGTATATTAATGTTAGACTCACTAGTGCTTTAACAAATTCACTTTTTTAAAGAATATTTTACAGAACCCAAATATGTTCAAGTATGTTATCTAATATTTCGACAGAACTTCCTTTACATGCATTTCTTGCTTAAAATAATTTTGATCATAAAAGATCCTTGCCTAATTTTAATAATTTTGATCATAAAAAGATCCTTGCCTAATTTTTCAACCTCATGTGAACTATTCTCCCACTTTCATCCAGTGTTATTTAAAGACTTGCAGTTCCCCAAACCTGACAAAATCTTTTACTTCGCTGTGCCTTTCCACAAGTTATTAATGACCTCCCTCATTTTACCCGTTATCCTTCATAAGGCTTTCCTCACCTCACTGCCACAACTTCCTCAAGCAGAGTTAGAGTTTCCTTCTCTCCACTCAAAGACAGAGGCACAAAAATATTTGTTATATTGACATGTATTCCCCTGCCAAAAGCTCCCGAGTTTCCTGGGTCAGTTTAGGATCTAGCACAATGTCTGTCACACAGCCAATGCCAATAGATGTGTTGAACACACCCACAAGTAAGTGTCATTTACTCTGACAATTGTTAATTACTTGATCCTAAATACTCCTGGAGGCCAAAATCTGAGGACTCACAGATTATTTTTGTTAGTAAATACTTCTATGGAATAATGCAACTGAGAGTGCGATTTGTGAGAGATTAGAAACTAAAGTTATTGAGATTTGGATGTAAAGCCAACTGGCTAGGTTTACTTACCAGTTAAGCCATTTCTCCTAGCTCTTATACAAAGGGAATGGTAAGTTGACCATAAGTCTGGCAAAATTACTAATTACAACTAATTGCACATTATTCATTAATGTCTGTTAATATAAAACATGTCAAGTAACTTTCTTATTTTGAATAGTACATATGTAACTGCCAAATACAGAGTCTTGTTTGTAAAGTTAATCAGTGTATCAGTACCTACAAAACGGAGGCTGCCACAGTGACCTGGTCCATGAAACAAACCTAAACCTACGTCTGCCTGCACTTAGAGGAAACACCTGTTAAGGAAAACTAACATACAAATTCGCAATCTTCCAATTCAGTTTTAGCTAGCTTTCTTTGTCCTAGAAAATAAGACCTGCTAGCTTATGAGGAATTCTCCACCTCTTGACCAATATCTCTTCTCCTCCCTATAAAACTCCCTCTTACCCAGAATCCCTTGGGAAGAGCGCTCCACACCTGTCAGGCACTGTATTCCCCCAATCCATGGACTGTTTTTCCTTGAATAAATGGCATTAAACTCCTTACTAAATTGTTTCAGTTTTGTCACCTGACAAGTTTAACTCTCATTAGAAGTGGCTACCATGTACCAAGGCATGCTACAATGTTCTATGACAAAAGGACCAATAAATACAAGGGCTGGGTTCAGGGTTTTCCTTTTGTTTTTATTTTTTAATGTTAACATCTTTTTATTCTTTGCGGTGGATATACAGAAATCTTTTCTATTATTCCACTTCACTTTTAAGAATCTGCTTCAGTCAGAAGCTGAGTAAGGAGTTGAATTATAATTTTGAAGATCCTGTTAGGCCCAACAGATGGAATAACTACATAATTACCTTGTGTTATTATTGTCTGTTTCCCATAGAAATGAAATAGCTAATGTATCGCCATTTCTCCTCTCATTTAGAATTGAGACTATATCAGAAGATAAATTAGTTCTGTGGTCTCTTAGAATTGTGCCAGGTAACATCAGTTTCTTTTACCAACACACTGTCAGTCACCATCCCGAGTTTAGATTCATACATTAGTCTATGTCTCTAATGTCACAGTTCTCATTCACACATTACTGAGAAGATAAATCTTTGACTATGTCCTGCATAAATAACATATTATTATGACACTGTTAATAAAGCATGAACAATTAGCCTAGGGGGGGAAAAAAAGAAATGAAATAGCTAAAGGCAAATTACTAATATATGATAGCAAATAACAGATATATCTAATATATACTAATTTTAAATCACTTTAGACTCGTTTAGGCTCCCAATTAAACACAACTCCAGCTGGAAAAGAATCTGCTTGCAATGCAGGGGACCTGAGTTTGATCCCTGGGTTGGGAAAATCCCCAGGAGAAGGGAACAGGCTACCCACTCCAGTATTCTGGCCTGGAGAATTCGCAAAGAGTCGGATGCAACTGAGAGACTTTCATGTCAAAAAAAAGTACAGAACCTGGAGAAAAGTATCATGCCTGTCTTATTTACTTTAACCCAAGGATCATGAAAATGTTAACAAAAAAAAAGAACAAAAAAACTCATGAATTCCTTCAAATATTATGTTTTAGGATTTTCCCACCCCCTAGAAATACAGCAAGGAAAAAATCAGGCAATGTTTCTGATCTCATGAAACTCCAGCTTCAGTACTGCAAGTTCTCAATAAACAAAAACAAAGACGGAAGAAAGTAATGTGCTGTGGTGAAAATAAACCAGGAAAGCACTTCCCTGATGGTTCAGTGGCTAAGACTCCACTCTTGTAATGCAGGGGGCCAGCGTTTGATCCCTGGTCAGAGAACTTGATCCCAGAAGCTGCAACTAAGAGTTCACCCGACACAACTAAATCCCGCTTGTGGCAACAAAATCAAATATCCTACATGCCGCAACTAAGACCCAGCGCAGAAAAATTAAAAAAAAAAAAAAATATATATATATATATAAACATGATAGAGGATGGGGAGGTGTTATCTGAGCTGAGACTTTATTAAAATGAGGAAGCAAGCCATTTGAATTTCTGGGGGAAGAGCAGTCCAAGCAAAGGAAATAAGTAATTAGAAACTTAATGGTGAGAACAAGTTTGAAGCTTTCAAGGAAAGTAGGAAGACCCCTTTCCTTTGTTGATTAAATGCTTTACAACTTATATTTCACAGAGAGAATGGTAAAAAGATCCTTTCAGTATCATGTGGGAACTGAAGTGAAAGAAGCATGAAAAAGGGAAGAGCCACAGCTCGTTTTTGGGAGTGAGTTTGGGAAAGCTTCCAGTTATACTTGATTGATGAATATGGCTCAAACGGTAAAAGAATCTGCCTGCAATGCAGGAGACCTGGGTTCAACCCCTCGGTCGGGAAGATCCCCTGGAGAAGGAAATGGCAACCCACACCAGTACTCTTGCCTGGAGAATTCCATGGACAGAGGAGCCCGTTGGGCTCCAGTCCACAGTATCGCAAAGAGTCAGACACAACTAAGGAAACTTTCACTTTCACCAATCTTACTAATGGTTAATGCTATTTCTAATCCAAAGCAAAAAGCAACCTGTCCTTTTGCTCTCTCTAGTCATATTATGGCCTATTAGTCATGTTTGGCCTATACATGTATAGTGCAGTGTATGATTTCTGATATATTTCTGAAACATGAAAAATAAGACTCCCGATAGTAGGGCCTTATTGCTCACAGGTGGGGAGCTTCTGCTACCACCACACCGCTAAGACAAATTTACAGTGTGGTGCTTGATTTTGGAAAGAAAGTCTCTCAAAGAATATTACAAAATACTTTATGGAAATTCTCAAAAACAATACCAATTCTCTCAGTCATAAAGAACAAGCTTTTAGTTCTTTCCAGTATCAAGGTTCTAAAAGAGCTCATGTATAAAAGAATGACACTAGACCCTTATCTATACCACTCACAAAAATTAATTTGAATGGACTAAAGGCTTAAATGTAACACCTGAAACAATGGAACTACTAGAAGAAAACACAGGAAAAAAAAAATACCCTGATGTAGGTCTTAGGAATGATACTCTGGACATCTAAAGCATAAGCAACATGATTAGAAATAAACAGGTGGGACTACATCAAACTCAAAAGCTTCTGTACAGCAAAGAAAACCATCAATAAAATGAACAGACAACCCTACAGAATGGGAGAAAATATTTACAAACCGTATGTCTGATAAAGGATTAATATCTAAAATAATACAGAGCACTCCAAAACACCTCATATCTGTTAGAATGACTAGCATCAAAAAGGCAAAAGAGCAAAAATTAAAGAGGATGTGGCGAAAAGGGGACCCTTGTGCACTACCGGTAAGAATGTAAACTGTTGCAGCCACTACGGAAACAAACACCATGTTGTGATAGCTGTATCCCCATGTTTATAGCAGCATTATATACAATAGACAAGACATGGGAAGTGCCCACTGATGGATGAATAGACAAACAAGTTATATCTAAAAAAATAAAAAAATAAAACCAAATTCATAAAAAAAAGAGAGAGATAAGATTTGTGGCTATCAAAGATGGGAGTGAGAGGAGGGAGAATTGGAAAAAGGTGGTCAAGTGATAAAAACTTCCAGTTATAAGACAAATAATTACTGGGGATGTATGACACAAGTATACTTAACAATGTTGTATGATATACATGAAAGTTGCTGAGAGAGTAAATTCTAAGCATTCTTATCACAAGGAAAAGTTTACTTTTCATCTTCTATCTATATGAGATGATGGATATTAACCAACTTGTGGTAATCATTTCAAGATAATATGTAAGTAAAATGTTTATGCTGTATACTTATACAGTGCTGTATGTCAACTCACTAAGGGTGGCTCAGACGGTAAAGCGTCTGTCTACAATGCGGGAGACCCGGGTTCGATCCCTGGGTTGGGAAGATCCTCTGGAGAAGGAAATGGCAATCCACTCCAGGACTATTGCCTGGAAAATTCCATGGACAGAGGAGCCTGGTAGGCTACAGCCCATGGGGTCGCAAAGAGTCGGACACGACTAAGCGACTTCACTTTCACTATACAGTGCTGTATGTCAATTATTCGGCAGTAAAACTGGAAAGAACTTGAGTAAAGACAGTTCAAAGGAAAAGACATCATGTGTTAGACGGAAATTCTTTAATTAAAACATACAATAGCCACAAATATGTATAATAACTTTATCCACTAGACACCATGCTCCCAGTTGGGTAAGTTACCTGTTACTACTAGCCACCTTTGTTTATTTACACTATTTGAGAAGACTGTAGAGTCCTCCAAATTTGACATAATTTTGCAAATCCTCACAACCAACAGGTTTTACCAAATTAGTTGTTAAGCAGCTTTTTCCCTCTAGCAAATATACTTTTTGAGGAGAGGGAAGACAATGTATTTATCTCTGTGTTTCTGATATCCAGCAATATTTTACTGGAACAAAGTAAACATTTGACAAAAACTTACTGAGTATCATCTATGTCTCCTGGAAAACAGGGAGATCAAACCAGCCAATCCTAAAGGAAGTCAACTCCGAATACACATTGGAAGGACTGATGCTCCACTACTTTGGCTACCTGACGTGAATAGCTGACTCATTGGAAGATCCTGATACTGGGAAAGATTGAAGGCAAAAGGCAAAGAGCGTGGCAGAGGATGAGATTATTGGATATAACCACTGATTCAATGGACATGAACTTGGGCAAATTCTGGGAGACAGAGAGGGACAGGGAGGCCTGGAGTGCTACAGTCCATGGGGTCGAAAAAAGCCAGACATGATTTGGTGACTGAACAACAAATATGCTAGAAACTTTATGCCTTACACAATCCACTCAACAAAAGCTTGGTGAATCAAGGCATTTGTTAGATTTACAAGAAAGTTTGGTTGAGAAACTCAAAACTATTTTGCTATACATTTTTCCCCTATAGCTACAGAAAGCAGTAAGAAAAACATAGGAAATAAATTGCTGCTTACAAACTAGAGTTAAAAATTAAAAAAAAAGAAAAAAACTTACCTACAGATCTATTTTGTTTTTCTCCTTCTAAAAACTATACAACCGAATTTTTCTTCTATTTCTAATTCAATAAATTAGATAAATGTAAAATGATTAATATCTATCTTCAAGTCAAAATTCTAAATCCCATGCTCCCTTTTCAGAGACTGAAGGACACGTTAGCATTAGGGATGGACAGACACACACCAGAATAGGAAAAGTCTACTTACTCCCAAATACTTGTTTTAATTTATGTTGTCTGTCAATAGCAGACATTCCGTATCCATATTATAAGACTGACAGAGTACTTTGAAACTGTAGGCAAAAATCTGTACTTTTCATTTTTCAAAGCTTTGTTTATGATTAACATAGAGGGAAGAGTAGTTACATTAAGATACTACTGCTTATATCTATATGCATAGTACTCTTAGCTGTAGTCCATACAAATGTTTGGAAAAACCATAGTCAATTTATTTGTAACAGACTTGTTTGGCTTTTGGAATTGAATGGGGTCAACGGAAGGCGATGGCACCCCACTCCAGTACTCTCGCCTGGAAAATCCCATGGATGGAGGAGCCTGGTGGGCTGCAGTCCATGCATGGGGTCGAGAAGAGTCGGACACGACTGAGCAATTTCACTTTCATTTTTCACTTTCATGCACTGGAGAAGGAAATGGCAACCCACTCCAGTGTTCTCGCCTGGAGAATCCCAGGGACAGGGCAGCCTATGGGGTCGCACAGTCGGACACGACTGAAGTGACTTAGCAGCACTCATTACTATCCTCTATGTTTTATAAGATTTTTTAGAGTCTCAATTGAGAAAAAGGCGGTTTGAGGGACAACTACTTAACCTTTAAAAAAAAAAAAGTGAAAAAAAAATGCAGTTATTTACATGTTTCTTTATCTAATAAATAGTTTCAAGCATTTTAATATTAAAGAGTTTTCCCTGATTAAGGAATTAGACATTTGCACCATCTGAGCTCTTTTCCCCCCTTATGCTATAAAATGAACTGTCTCTTCATAAAGGAAATCTTAGGAAACTAATAAAACCCAAAATGTACTTAACTCAGTAATTTGAAGATCCACATTAACCGTATGCTTTTGAAATGCCCTTTAATCCTCACAGGGCTCCCCTGGTGGTTCAGAGGTTAAAGTGTCTGCCTTGCAATGCAGGAGACCTGGGTTCGATCCCTGGGTTGGGAAGATCTCCTGGAGAAGGAAATAGCAACTCACTCCAGTATTCTTGCCTGGAAAATCCCATGGACAGACGAGCCTGGTGGGCTACAGTCCACGGGGTCGCAAAGAGTCAGACACAACTGAGCAACTTAACTTTAATCCTCACATTTAAAAGGTGCTACAGTGGATTAACAATGCAGGCCTAGAGTCAAATCAAAGGAACTCTGCCACCAATTAAGATATTGCAGTCTTTGGCTTATTATTTTCTGCTTCAATTTCCTCATTTGAAAAATAATGCCCGCCTCACTGGGTTGTGAGGATGAATTCTGGATGAAATGAGAATATTAATATAAATGCTTAGAAAAAATATTAACTATTATTCCTACTCTACAATTTAAAAACTTTTAGTTTGAAAAATGGTAACCTCAGCTGGGTTCTATTTTATACCACCCTATTTTAGGCTAGTACCTTGAACTATTTCTACTTCATCATTTACATGAAAGATATGAATCAGAAGAGTTAATTTATATAGTGGGAAGAGTTTCTTACTTAAGAGCTCACATTCTAATATAGGTTTTTGGTGGTATATTCTCTTTTAAAAGATTATAAAGTATTATGGGTATCAAACACATATCACAGTGCCCAGCACACAGGTACTCAACAAATGGAATATACCATTACAAAAAAGTCTGTGTTCAACTTCCTCTTTTTTTAACAGATGAATAATAACAGTAATACTTCTGTCTAACCTTGGAGCATTACTATCAAATGCGAAAATACTTTGTAAGTGGTAGTAAACATGTGAAGTACACTATTACTAGTTGTTCTTTCTCTCTTAAGCGGGTGCCACAAAGGAAACATTACAACAAATTTCAGATTTTCATATTCATTTTGTTCCTAAAGTAGCACTTTACCAACAGTATGTGTAAATAGATGATAGCTAAATAAAACATTCCTTTTTTGATAAAACACAAATGCTTCATGGAAAACTCCTTCTAGGAAGGGTTCAATTACTTGTCTCTATTTACAGCAAGATCACTCACTATTTAATTTTCAAAAGACAAACAACTCCACATACACTTGATCAGTTTTAAAAGTACACTGCCATGGGTTAGAGCAACAGACTATCAAATAACCAGAGCTCAGATCAGAAAAATAAAAAAGCGAACATTAGGAAAAACATAAAATAAACTGAATTTCTGACACACGCTAACGCTAAAGACCACAATGATTTTTTCCTTCAACTTCCATTTTAGCTACTTTTAACTATGAACAACTTTCAAGACATAATTAGCTCATGTAGAAGTCTAAAGCACCTGGAGACATTGATTAAATTATTCTGAAGGAAGGAACAGATGGGGGAAAGATAACTTTTTAGGAAATGAGGAATCAAAAGAAAAGCAAAAAAAATCAGCAGC
Organism: Ovis aries; assembly: GCF_016772045.2. NCBI lineage: Eukaryota > Metazoa > Chordata > Mammalia > Artiodactyla > Bovidae > Ovis > Ovis aries. The sequence continues at coordinate 46,020,754 of NC_056054.1, read as the reverse complement.
TCTAAAATGGAAAAAAAATTAAAACTGTATGTGTGTGTGTTAGTCACTCAGTCGTATCTGACTCTTTGCGACCCCATGGATTGTAGCACACCATGCTTCTCTGTCCATGGGATTCTCTAGGCAACGATACTGGTCAGGTAAATTTATTGACAAGTGGAAAACATGTTATCTCTAGAAGGATAAAAAGCAAAAGCTCTGGTTTCACAGATTTGTATAGTGAGAACCAAGTATTTAAATGTTCATTAGGATTTTACCACACCCCTCCCTGGCAATAATAGTACCATTCAAATCATGTAAATATAAGTAACTGTAATATTTTAAAGGATGGAAAAAAAATGATTAAAAAAAGTAGTGGACAGTCGAAGGTATTTTGAAAGTTAAGCTAGCATTTATCTTAATTGCAATTGTGAATATAAATATCCCATCTGCAAATTTACAATCAAATTTTTAAATAAAAATCTATTAGTTGTGAATGTCAACAAACTATCAAATTAATATTTTTCCCCTTATCAGCTTAAGTTGGTATTAAGAATAAAGTCTCAGGAGCCATATCTTGTCTTATTAAAGCTGTTGGGGACATTTGTCCATACAGAACACCATTTACCATATATAATTATTGAGCAAATTTATCTATTAGACAAATCTAATGTTGGCAGAGATAATATAAAGTCAAATATTAAAATAGTGGATTTTTATAAAAATGATTAAAAGAACATTTATTTGGTATTGATTTTGTATTTGTTAACACAATGAATGGCATGAAGTACATTTCCAGGTTTAGTGTCCTAATTTTATCTCTTATTACTCTACTACTTTAAGATAAACAAAATCATAGAAACCTATACAATTAATGTTAAAATTAAGACTTTAAGTCACAGATCACATTAATCATGGAAAAACAAGCAAGAAAACAGCTAATAAATGTTAATAGTTAAGAATCTCTAGGGGTAATGAATCCACCTGCAATTCAGGAGAACTGGGTTCAATCCCTGGGTTGTGAAAAATCCCCTGGAGAAGGGAAAGGCTACCCACTCCAGTATTCCTGGAGAATTCCATGGACTGTATAGCCCATGGGGTTTCGAGAGTCTGACACGACTGAGTGACTTTCACTTTCACAGATAATGGAAACATTTTCAGCTGATTTTAGAAAAAGAAATAATACCATAAGTGCTTCTTATTTAATGACGTAAGCAAGATTGCTTTAAAACCTCTGTTTTAACTTATTTTCAACAGACAGACTATAAGCAAACAAAAAACAATACAAGTAATCAAGATATAAAAACTTAAAAAAACCCTACTTCCTCCACTTCATGTGAAAACCAGTAGCAATGTAAAAGCCTCTTTATAAAAGGAAACTAAAAATATTTCCCTAATTCTAGTGGACTTTTACACTGAAAGTAGAGAGAAATAGAAGACAACATTTATATAAAATATTAAATCTCCTAGAACAAATTCACTGCTTCCTAATTCAAAACTAAGAAGAGAAACAAAGGGAGCATACAAAGGATATATACACAAATGAATAATCTAAGTAAAATGCACTGTCTTCAGAAAAAATTACCACACAGCCCCAGTAAAAATAAAATGCAAGGCAAAGCCACATTTGAAACTGTGAATAAATATGCAAAATATGTACTGCCTTCAAGGAAATAGTATGTTTTCTACCAACTACTTTTAAAAGCTGGTAGTTGTAAGTTTAAATAGAAAACAAATGTCCAAAATGCAATTTTCAAAGGAAACTAAAAGTAACAAGCACCACTGAAGTTGAATATTTAAAACATGACGAGTCCATGTGCAAAATAATTTGCTCTCCATTTTGACAATTTAAACTAATTTATTTATAGAGTAAAGGCAAACACAGAAAGAAAATTCTGAATAATAAGTATATGAGAATATAAAACATTCAACTCAGAATATTTAATAAGCAATACTTGTTAGGTGCAACAGCTTGTCAATAATGACTGCTAAAAAGTAGAATGTTCTCTTAATAAATAATTTTAGCATAAAATAGCAGTTCTCATAGATAAGGCAATATTCTGAAAGTTGAACATTATTGATTCAATACAGGCTAAATCGAAATCTGCCATTTTACAGAAAAAGAAAACTTCCCAGACGATTTGCCTGCAATCAAATTCACTTAGTTCCTGATGACATTTAAAAAACTGTGCTTAAAAATGTGCACAAATTAATGCCATTTTCCTTTGTCACAATTTCTCAATCTGCCTCAATAGATTCATCTTATCAAATGTACCTTTAAACACTGAAAATATCTAACACATAGCACTGTTCATAAGAATAACACAGCCATGTTTTAACATCTTATTAAATTTTAGTGGTAGTGACAAGCCACTCTACCTTACTTTGATAAGTCTTACTTTCTGTTATGAGACGGAATATTATTTTTGGCTGATCTAATTCTCAATATATATTTGACTTCCTCATTTTCTGTTTTCATTTAGCAAAGCTAGAAGAGCAAAGCCTTCCATACTTTAATAAAATGAATATAATAAATTGTAGCTAGGGAAATTATATTATAAAGGTAACTATGCAGTCTCCAGCCCTTATACAGAATATACGTTTCACATTGTTTTAATAATTGATCTTTTTTTTAAAAAAAAAAGCAAATACTTGAGCTTCAATGCCCACGTCGAAAAAGGATTGGGTTTTTTGTTTTAATGTATTCTTTCGGAAGCGTTACAATTTATATACAGTGCTAATTCCCACAAATATAACTATACATAACTACACTTTCTCATAAAGTTCAAGTTGATAAACTTTCAGTTTGCATCAATTTGAGACAAAACCCATGATTTTCCTGACTGCATGAGGTAATAATATTCACCTTTACTTGTTCAATCTGCACTTGCTACACAGGTATAATACATGGTGTACTATAGACATATACTTGTTAAATTTTTATACATGTCAGTGTATATCTATTGAAGTTTACCACAAGTGTGCAGTCACATGGATTTTTCAGAATTACTCTGCCATTAGTTAGAATATGCTTGTCATTCAAAATGCAACAGTTTCAATATAATACTATAAATAATGTCAATAATGAAATATTTAACATCAAGTAAAAGCACAATAAATCAAAAAACTATACCTTGTCTGTAATTTTAAAAAAATGCTGAGCTATAAAGGAGTTTTAAGGGGGAGAGGTGGCTACTGTAAATTTTTACATTCAAGCAATTAATCTGCCAAAGGTAGGCTTCTACACCCTAAAAAAGAGAAAATAAGAGTTTTCTGTAATAATTATCTCTTAAAACATAATTGAAGTCTTCCTAAAAATGGTTGGAGGACAAAAGCCAGTTGAAAATGACGAAATAAAAGCCACTAGGCAAATCATAATGATTAACAAGAAAGGTTAAAAGGGCTAGGTTCAAATGCTTGCTCACACCACTTAAGAGAAACTCGTGACCTTTGGCAAGTTTCTTAATCCCTTTCACCTTCAATTTATTGGGTGTTTATTAGTGATCCTGCAAAAACTACTATGTTCCTTGCTTCAAAACTCACCTTTTCTTGCTTAGGAGTGTAATTACTAGTAGTGCTGCTCACTATCGATGCAAAGGACACCAGAGAATTAAGAGAAATAATCGAGGGGGTGGGGGACTAGAAGCCAAATTTTATGGTTGGCAAGAACCTAGACTCGGGAAAAACTGTGTGTGCTGCATAATTCGTCAGCGGGCCATCATATTACCTTTAACTACCCTAAAGATCCCCAGCCTAGTTGAGGGGGCTTAGGAGAGTATTTCGGAGAAGGCGATGGCACCCCATTCCAGCACTCTTGCCTGGAAAATCCCATGGACAGAGGAGCCTGGTAGGCTGCAGTCCATGGGGTCGCGAAGAGTCGGACACGACTGAGCGACTTCACTTTCACTTTTCACTTTCATGCATTGGAGGAGGAAATGGCAACCCACTCCAGTGTTCTTGCCTGGAGAATCCCAGGGACGGGGGAGCCTGATGGGCTGCTGTCTATGGGGTCGCACAGAGTCGGACACGACTGAAGCGACTCAGCAGCAGCAGGAGAGTATTTCCTGCTGTATGCGTTTTAAGACAAAATTACTTTAGGCAAAAGAAAAATCTACCACCCAAGGCAATACTAAAGATGAGGAGTTGTTAATTACATATTGAATGACTCATTAAAGCTCTACATTTCAGATAGAAACTAACTTCCCAAGATAATCGACTTTGAACAAAATTTTCATCTTCCATTCGGAACTGGATGGAGTTCCTTTCCCCACCAAGCGCTCAATATTTAAAACTTTATTTTCACTTAATTATTTAAAAAATCGAATGAGAAAGAAATGATTAACCCTAAATTAACGAAAAAGGAGTTAACTTTAAAAGCTGTCAAGCAAACTGCCTAAAGTTACACAGCTTGTAAGCTACAGAAGCAGCTGGGATTCGAACTCCTATCTCTCGAGTTCCGAAGAGCAAGCTTTTCTCGCTATACTCAAGCTCGCGCTTACATTGGGCTCCTCTCAACTGTCTGGCAGAGACGACATTTATTATGAAGCTCTATTTTTTTCCCCCTTCCCTTCTCTGTGGCCAACCCTTCCATTTCACACTGCCTCCTATGCTGGGCTACAAATTCCATGCAACAACAATCAAGGCGCACTAATGCTGAGAGTCGGAGTAGAGATCAGAAGAACCGAAATCGGCTTTACTTCCTACGCGGAACGAAGATCTGGCGCCAGCACCACAGGCAACAAACACAGGCAGGGGTCCAGAGAGGCTGCAGACCGCGCCCAGGTCTCAAGTTTTAGTCAAGGCCCACGTTCCGGTCAGACGAGAGGCGCAGAGAAGGTTATCCTTTCCTGACACCCTCGCCGCCGCGGGAGCACAAAAGAGAAGATTGCAGTCGCAGTAATAGTACACACAGTAAACTCAACATGGTTCTTCAGCCCGTTAAACGCACTTACTTGAGCGAAATAATTCCAAGACACTAGGCCGGCACCGGCAACGGGTAGGGCTCCTCTGTCCTCCTGCCCCAGGCGCTGGCGATGACGACATCCGAGTCGCGCCGCCGAGAGCGAAGGCCCGACGCACGCCGCGCGCGCTCCCGATAGGGGCGGGGCGGCCCAGCGGCGCCACCGTTAAGCGTCACGGGCGGGACTCTGCTGCGGAGCCCCGGGCTTTGAACATGTCGCGGCTGAAGGGGTTAGCGGGGCGGGATACCCGAGCGGGTTTCCGAACTGAGAGCAGAGACTGCAGTGCCTGCGTACCCCAGGGACTCTTAAAGGCGGCTAGGAAGAGCGGCCAGTTAAATCTGTCGGGCCGCAACCTCAGCGAAGGTAAGATCCAGAGGTACGACCCGTTTGTGCGACCTGGCACAAAGCGCTTGCCCCTGGTAGCCTCTCTTTCCTCTGTCCTGGCTTTGGTTACCTTTGGCTCCGTATCCTAGCCAAGATCCTGCTGCTGGAATTCGGACTTTTATCACATTTCCACTGGTTTGGTCAGCTTGTTCGGTTTCTGCTTTTCGTTCCAGGAAATGTCTGGTGCAGGGGATGTGCTGGGGATATGGCCAAAATTTAAACGGGGCGCTTTCTGGGATTACCACATTCTGTCGGATAAACAACATAATGTTTGACTAAGTTAGCTGTCACATGATGGGCACATGCTTTGTTTCTTTGGTCCTCTGTTCCTCTTAATTTAATCTTTTAGATCATTTACCAACGCCAAAATTCTGTATTTGATCTGCTTCTTTGTGCATATAGAGTAAATGACACTGTTCTCTGTTCAAGTCCCTTTTCTATCTGCATGTGGACAGAATCCTAAATACAAGGAATATTTAGCGTATTTCCTAAATTGAAAATCAAGATGGATGCCACACAAAGTGAATTTGGGGCCATCCTAAAAATCTAGTAAAGATCAAATGCGCAAATCTGGATACCATGAGTGAATTACAGTCAGATGCTCTTCTGATTTTCTGTTGTGTAAGGGAGGGCGTGGGAAGTGGGGAGACAGAAATTATGGCATTATTCCTGTAATGTTTTCCTTTACTTATATTTAGGTTTTAGGCCATCTGGAGTTAAACGTTTCCATTTCCTTGTAATGATTGCTTTTTTAAAATTGTGCCATGTAGACAGTTGACCGTGCAAACAAGCACTTGCTGAATGAAAGGATATATGATAAAAACTCTGCTCTACTTAGAAAAAGTTTTAATCAATGGGAACATAAATATTTTAAAATTACTGCTGTGCTTGTACACATGCGTATTCCAGAGCCTGGAACTTTCTACATGATGCCTGACTAGGGTTCACTTCTTGACTTCTTCAAGGACTCTGCTTAGATAGGTCTTTCCTCACTACCCTATCTATAATAAATTCTTTTGGTAACATTGTATTCTCTAACCTGTTTTTAATAGCATTTATTATTATCAGAATCTGTATTCTGTATTTGTTTATTGTCTTCTCGCCCTCTGCTAGAATATTAATTAGATGTGGTCAGGGACCTTCATTTTGCTCACTGTGTCCTTAGCACTCAAAAGTCGTGCTTGGTACATAGTAGATTCTTATTAAAAAATTTGTGGAAGGAATAAGTAGATGAATGAGTTGTCCCCAAAAACTAAGTGTGTGCTGGAATGTACTTATTGATTGGACCCAGATGGTTTAGTCTACTAAAGTTTCAGGGAGCAAATGAATTTTGATTGTCAACTGCAAAGAAATAGAGGAAAACAGCAGAATGGGAAAGACTAGAGATCTCTTCAAGAGAATTAGAGATACCAAGGGAACATCTCATGCAAAGATGGGCTCGATAAAGGACAGAAATGGTAGGGACCTAACAGAAGCAGAAGATGTTAAGAACAGGTGGCAAGAATACACGGAAGAACTGTGCAAAAAAGATCTTCATGACAGGTAATCATGATGATGTGATCACTAATCTAGAGCCAGACATCTTGGAATGTGAAGTCAAGTCAGCCTTAGAAAGCATCACTACGAACAAAGCTAGTGGAGGTGATGGAATTCCAGTTGAGCTGTTTCAAATCCAGAAAGATGATGTTGTGAAAGTGCTGCACTCAATATGCCAGCAAATTTGGAAAACTCAGCAGTGCACAGGACTGGAAAAGGTCGGTTTTCATTCCAATTCCAAAGAAAGGCAATGCAAAAGAATGCTCAAAGTACCGCACAACTGCACTCATCTCACACGTTAGTAAAGTAATGCTCAAAATTCTCCAAGCCAGGCTTCAGCAATACGTGAACCATGAACTCCCTGATGTTCAAGCTGGTTTTAGAAAAGACAGAGGAACCAGAGATCAAATTGCCAACATCCGCTGGATCATGGAAAAAGCAAGAGAGTTCCAGGAAAACATCTATTTCTGCTTTATGGACTATGCCAAAGCCTTTGACTATGTGGATCACAATAAACTGTGGAAAATTCTGAAAGAGATGGGAATACCAGAGCACCTAACCTGCCTCTTGAGAAACCTATATGCAAGTCAGGAAGCAACAGTTAGAACTGGACGTGGAACAACAGACTGGTTCCAAATAGGAAAAGGAGTACGTCAAGGCTGTATATTGTCACCCTGCTTATTTAACTTATATGCAGAGTACATCATGAGAAACGCTGGACTGGAAGAAACACAAGCTGGAATCAAGATTGCCGGGAGAAATATTAATCACCTCAGATATGCAGATGACACCACCCTTATGGCAGAAAGTGAAGAGGAGCTAAAAGCTTCTTGATGAAAGTGAAAGAGGAGAGCAAAAAAGTTGGCTTAAAGCTCAACATTCAGGAAACGAAGATCATGGCATCCAGTCCCATCACTTCATGGGAAATAGATGGGGAAACAGTAGAAACAGTGTCAGACTTTATTTTGGGGGGCTCCAAAATCACTGCAGATGGTGATTGCAGCCATAAAATTAAAAGACGCTTACTCCTTGGAAGAAAAGTTATGACCAACCTAGATAGTATATTAAAAAGCAGTGACATTACTTTGCCGACTAAGGTCCGTCTAGTCAAGGCTATGGTTTTTTCCTGTGGTCATGTATGGATGTGAGAGCTGGACTGTGAAGAAGGCTGAGCGCCGAAGAATTGATGCTTTTGAACTGTGGTGTTGGAGAAGACTCTTGAAAGTCCCTTAGACTGCAAGGAAATCCAACCAGTCCATTCTGAAGGAGATCAACCCTGGGATTTCTTTGGAAGGAATGATGCTCAAGCTGAAGCTCCAGTACTTTGGCCACCTCATGCAAAGAGTTGACTCATTGGAAAAGACTCTGATGCTGGGAGGGATTGGGGGCAGGAGGAGAAGGGGATGACAGAGGATGAGATGGCTGGATGGCATCATGGACTCGATGGATGTGAGTCTGAGTGAACTCCAGGAGATGGTGATGGACAGGGAGGCCTGGCTTGCTTTGATTCATGGGGTCACAAAGAGTCGGACACGACTGAGCGACTGAACTGAACTGAAAGCAGCCTTGCATTCCTGATATAACTCCTGCTTGGTCATGATGTTTAGATATAGTTTTTGTTTTTTGGAGTAACCCACTGTTTTTAATGTCTCTGGTTTTGGTATCAGAATAATGCTGACTTCATAAATTGAGTCAGGAGTTTTATCTCCTTTATTTTCTAAAAGGTTCTATGGAATTAGTTTTGTTTCTACTCTAAATGTCTGCTAGATTTCACCAGTGAAGCTATTTGGGTCTAGAGTTTTGTTTGTGGGATTGTTTTAAATAGCAAATTCAATTTCTTTCATGGATGTAATGTGCGATAACACATTTGCTGTAGCACTGAAGCAAGTTAATACCTTCTAGAGTTTCATTTTAATAGTGATAAACCTGAACTCTTTCTGTTTAACTTGTACAGACTCATTTGCTATGTGGAAGGAATTGCTATATTTGCTGCAACAAGAGTAACAATGTTGTGTTGTGTGTCAGATAGAGAGCAGCTACCAGAGTCAGATATACCTTTCCAATATTCACTGAGAAGCGAGATAGTTTAGCTTTTCCAGGGTTTAATCTTATCTGGCTGTATAACCTGGGACAAATGATACATTCTCTCTGTGTCCCATTTCTCTCATGTATAAAGTGAGAATAGTCATAACACCTGCCTCCCGGAGTTGTTATGTGATACAGGAGTTTGTTCATTTGATTTCCATATCTTCTCTGTTATGGTGGCATAAAGATAGAGCCCATTTTTTATTTGTCTTACATATCCAACCACTATGTGCTATGCAGGAAATGTATATAGTAAATAGAGTTGAATGAAGATAAAAGTGAGATCTAATATGAAAAATACATATCCCCTATTCTGTTTTGGAATAAAATCAAACTTTCACTTTAATGTTGTTGTAATTCATTGTAATTTGTTTGATTTACTTGAAAGTTTTTAATGTTTCAGAAATTTCAGTGGATAACTTGAATAGCTGTTATCAACTTACGTACTTAGTATCTCACTTTTTTTCTTTCCTTTTTTTGGTGTGGTTATGGTGGAAATAGTGCCTCAGTGTGTTTGGAGAATCAATGTGGATATCCCTGAGGAAGCTAATCAGAATCTTTCATTCAATGCCTCTGAGCGATGGTGGGAGCAGACGGATTTGACCAAACTAATCATATCAAATAATAAACTTCAGTCACTTACTGATGACCTCCGACTCCTTCCTGCACTGACTGTTCTTGATGTAAGTTGATTTATGAGTCTTTTGTTTGAAAAGACTCTGAAGCTAAGTTCGAGAAGCAAGAAAGCCCAATTGGTAGAGTGCAAGAAGAATAACAAATTACTGTGTTAGGCAAAGCATCATGGTTAAGAATGCAGAATCAGAACCTCAGGCTTCCGGTTCCGCCTGCAGCTTGATAGCTGTGTGATCTTGGGACAGTTACCTCTCTGTGCTTCAGTTTCCATATCTATAAATCGAGATTGTTAGTACTGCCTATCTTTGAATTAAATGTGTTAACGCATACAAACAGAATTAGAATTAATGTTTAACTGGTGGCTTCTGCAGCTTGTCTTTTTTTATTGCTATTATTTTATGATCATTATTATTCTAGACATTAAAGCAAGTACTTAAGGTTATTATTATTATTTTGTTACTTATCTCCAATACTGACTTAAATTATTGGGCTTAAGTTTTTGTGGATTTATTCAGGGACTTTGTTTTTAGTCCCTAGTTGGTATGTCATGTGGTAAAGTGAAACATGAACAGTTTATTTCACAGTCCACTGACTTCTGTATCACAATCCACTGTTTTACTTAGGATCACCAAAAAATCTTCCAGTTTTTGTCTGAAAAAGTTGGATGTAATCAGATTTCTAGAGAAGTTTTAATTTTCTTCATTTGTAAAGTGAATCAGTTGGTGTCGGTGTTCTCCTGAAGGTTCCTTGTACCTTGAAAACAATATGATTCTGTAAAAACATGAGAGAAGAAATCTTCCTCCTCATTTATTTTTTGTAAATGTTGGCATAATCATACCAACAGAGGGCTATACATTCTAACCCTCTCGTCTCTCATTTGAGATTGAAATTCCACTCAATGAGGTGAAGTTTCCTTTTTTTTTAACTGTAATATTTAAAATTAATGTCTTGCCACTTATGATCTCTGAACAGCAATGTGGTCAATTTCAAACTTTTTTTCTCTTCTATACTCAGAACAAATTAGCAGTAGTCCAACAGTACTATTCAATTAGAATAATTAGAGTATTGCCAGCGAATATTTTGCAATAACAAAGTTTATGGTTATTTATAAGAGCAAGATATTGACTGTGTCTTTTAATAACTTTCAGATACATGATAATCAGTTGACATCCCTTCCTTCTGCTATAAGAGAGTTAGAAAATCTTCAGAAACTTAATGTCAGGTAATATTTAAACTTAATTCAGTATTTCAGTGTATAAAGGTATAAATCTAATATTCTTCAAAAAATTTTTTTTCTTACATTTTTTCTAACATGCAAAAAAAATTTTATATTATCTCAGAAAGTGATTAAATAGGATAAGAATTTTAAGCTTTAATTCTCCGATTATTTTATTTTTTGTTTTAGAATTGCCTACATATTTTTTGGCTTTACAAATTTAAGACCAATTAAAAAATACTCTATATTTTTTGTGAAATAATTTGTAGTGGTTATTTTCCAAATCTTTGTTGACATCTCAAGTTTTATGTTACTTTGATAGTCTAAAGATATATATGTGTTAAACAGTAGGAAGAAATTAAAACAATTTTTTTCATCAGTCAGGAAAATTTCACATTTTTGGTATTAGTAGTTTTAAACCTTTCTGAGGACTCAGATTCCATGGGTATGCCTCTGGTACTCTTTGATAGGTACATGGGAAGCCAGCTAGCTGAGATTCCAGATACCTCTGTTTGCCTTTCAGTCTGCATTCAGACTTTCAAGAAAAATTACTGCCTTATATGTTATATATACACTGTGGAAAAGGGATTAGGGATGATTTAATTTAGGAGAAAAAATTAAAAGGGTTTAAGTGTTAAACATTGTTTCAAAAGGGTTATTGATCTGTCTAACATAGCATGATCAAGCCTCAGTTTTCTGAAGTTAACTGGTTTGAGGGAGAACAGTTCCTCAAATAACAGTCTTTATTTGATGAAAAACTTAAAATTACCATAAATTAACAAAAATATCTGTACCCAAAATTGTTTAGGACACTTAGTGAAGATACGTATTGTTTAGTTGTACATCAGAACCTCTTCCCATTGCAAGCCAAAGGCATAGATATGCCCTGCAAAAAGAAGAGTGGGCAGGGTTGAGAGGAGAAGAGAGTGTGCAGCAGCTGTGGGTGGCTTTAGCTTTAGCTTCTAGCACTTAAAGAGTATGAATGTTAGGATGGAGGAATAGAACGAGAGGAAAAGAAGGAAATATATAGCAAAAATTATATTTTTGCCCAACTAGATTCCTGTCAGATATGCAAAGATTACAATTAAGTAACTGACAATGTCAACCAATTTTTAGTGGGTTTCAGTGGTTCATATTTTAGAAAACATTTTTTGGCATTTTTGTTCCAGCTAGTTTTATTATAATTTAAAGTCATTATTATATGCTTATATTTCCCTTTTCCTGCCTGTTATTTGTGAAGAAACTGTATATGGCTAGACAATGGAATAGAGTTCCCAAACAAGCAGTTGGCATGAATCTAAGAACAAGTTAAATCATCTCTTAATTATCAGGGAATGTATTATTCTAAGTGACTTGGGACTTCTCCACCAATAAACTGGAATCTCTGCAGGACTGAACTGAAAATAATGATTCAGTACAAATAAGATTGGAGTTGCATATTACACATTCAACTGGATATGTTAGACCCTCTAATAGAAATAGCTCTTTTTGTTTTGAGTGCTAGATTGAAGCCTAATCCCCATGTAAAATGTGACTTCATTGTAGTGTGTGTATGCATCTTTGTCAAAATCTTAAAACTCTGACAGAGTGTGAAAATTTAGAGTCCAGTGTATTTTTTCACATTGCATGTGAAATGAAGTTGATTAAAAGGAACCAATCAAAATTTCACAAATTATATCTTTGCTTCAAAATCTTTATTTCTTTGAAACACTCAGTTTGATTACATTACTGTCATTTTAATGGGTGTTTTATTTTAGGATGTAAAGTTTGATAAGTACTTAAAATTAGTAACCTTACTTGTCTTTTTTTTAATGAACCCAGGTAGTTGATTAGCAGAAATGCCTTGTTAAGTATTTATTTTGTTGTCACCAAGTTATTCAGCATTTGTTTTATCAATCAATAGCCATAACAAGCTGAAAATACTCCCTGAAGAAATTACAAATCTAAGAAATCTGAAGGGCCTGTATCTCCAACATAATGAACTCACTTGCATACCAGAGGGGTTTGAACAACTTTCCAACTTAGAAGATTTAGTAAGTTTTGATTTTGCAATATTTGTATAATTTGGGGCTGGAGGGATTTTTCATTTGGCTGAGAAATTGGATATATGATACCAATCATGAGTACATGGGCGCCTGTTTGTATGACTAGATTATCAGAACTATGTATTAGAATTAGATTGCTAAATTAATAATTGCAAATTTATTTTCCTGTTTTTCTTCTTTTTTCCTATGTTTTTCTTATGATAGAAATTACCTTAGATTTTAATTTCAGAGTAGAGTTTTAGAAGGGGCCTGATGATGATGACTTTGCGATTCAGAGGCTTTTATGATTTAGCAAAATAGAGGAAAGGGGTTTTTAGCGTATACTTACCCTCCCCCCCTTTTTTTTTTATATATTTTTGACTGCACGGGGGTTGCTGCATACAGGCTTCCTCTAGTTGCAGTGCGTGAGGGCTCCTCTCTAGTTGCGGTGCTTGGGCTTCTAATGGAGGTGGCTTCCCTTGTTGTAGATTCCTGTTACCTCCTCTTAAGCCCTTATGGTCCTTCTGTTCCCTAAGTGTCCAGATAATACCTTCAGGGCCTGCCTTTTCTTCCCTGTTTTCCAAAGTGGCCACATTTCTTGGTGAAATTTTCATTCCATCTGTTTCACATCTTAAATAGAGATAACCATGAAGCAGTACAAATACTATTTTAGTCATATTATTAAGAATAATACAGACAATAGGCACTTTACTTTACATATAGCTAAGTAGTTTCATCCTGTTATAGATTTTTTAAAAAGTAACATCCAGAGTCATACAACTGATTAAGGAATTCAGGATTTTAAGATCAGACAATTGGATTTCAAAGTGTATACACCTTTCCCTCCCAAATTTACCACAGGAGGAGTAAGACTCTACTATAAGCTATCCTATCTGAAAGACTTGAGCTTTATTAGATCAGATGTTCCAATATAAATCTCTACTCCATGTAGTTATTTCATAGTACATTCTTGTTCTGTTCACTATTACATGTTTTGAAAAACTCATTAGTGTTAGACTTGTTTATTTTTTATTGAAGGACAAATTACTCCTTTTACTTATTTCTTTCTTGATATTTTCCCCCATCTGCTCTAGTGGTTGAAGTCAAAGTTATACTCTCCTCAACCATTTCTTTAGTATCTCTTTGTTTTTCAGTCTGATCAGATTGCAAATAAAGTTTGAAAAGTAAAAGGTAGATGAAATGAATGGGAAGGAAGGGAGCCATCACATTTTCTTATAAAATTTAGTGGTAAAAGATAGCAATTGATTAAAAAAAGAATCTAGTAGAAGGCTTAATGGAAATCTTATAAACTTTTGTTCTGGGTTCCCAGATATTCATTTTCTTAATAAAAGAATGCTTCAGTTAAGAACTATGATCTTAAGGACTAATTATCAGATAAATCATAAATGTGAGCAACAATAAATTAAAGCATTTAAAGTGTAAGATATGTAATAATTTAAGCTAAGAATATTTCTTTTTTTTAATTTAGAAATTAATTCTGTTTAATCCACAAGCTTTATATAGCTATAGTTTAAAACAAAAACAGTGGAAATAAGATACTGTTTCAAATTCTGGGCCCTTCCAATTTTCCAAATACAAGAGCTCTGAAAGTTGTATATACCAGCTGAAACAAGACAAAATTATGAATGGAGTCATGACATTTGATGAAACAAAATTTTACATAACTGAAGGATCCTTCCTGGGACTAGTTAATTGCCTTTACCAAAAAAAAAAAAGGGGGGGGGGAAAGAAAAGTATGGAATTCCAGTGTTCTAAATCAGCTTGTTACACATCAATATAAACCCACAGTGTCCTGGCAAACAACATGCTTTGATTTTCTGTCTCATCCTAGAACTCGAATCCTAATTCATTTCAGCAGAGACTCCATAGGCAACAGGAAAGATTGTAGCATTAAAATATTCATTTATTCTTTAGTGGTAGCTCAACAGTGGTCTTATTTCTGGGCAAGAATTTAAGCTAGTAATATTTCTTAAAGTTACATAGAACTGCTTAGCACAGTGCTAAATAAATATTTATTGAAGAAATGTGTCACATAAATAATGATTAATTCATATGCAGTATACTTATTTTGTATCAAATTTAATCATTAACTGCAATAGTTTTAATATTTAACTATTAGTAATTCTGTTACTTTAAGTTCTTTAAAATTTCTTAAGAATTTATGAATTAATCTTTTTTATCGGAAACTTTATTTTTAGCTTTTGATATTAGAATAATTTTAATTTATAGAGAAGTTGGAAAGATAGTACAGAGTGTCTGTATACCCTTCACCCATCTTAATGGGTGAACATTTTACATAACCACAGGATATTTATAAAAACTAAAAAATTGACTTTGGTACAATATTGCTGACTAAACTATAGATTTTATAATATTTTCCCAGTGTTTTCACTAATGTCCTTTTCTTTTTGTTCCAGGATCCAATCCAGAATACTACATTCCATTTAGTGTCAGTAAATTCTGATATCACAAAATACTTATTAGTAATCTGTTGATTCTTAGACCCTAGAGTATTTGAGTTGTAGAGTATTATGTTGTATGTTGTAGATTATGTGTTGTTACTATAATAATAACAGTATGTTTAAAAAATATGCTGATGTATAATAGCATTTTTCCTTTTTCTATTTTCTTGATTTATTTAGAATTATAGTTATTTAATGTTAGACTAAATCATAGTCTTCAGAGAACAGTTCCTTTAAGTAATTTTTTTCTTATTCACTGTTGCCCTACCTAATAGTTCAGTGATAGCTGGTAGAATACTTAGGTTTAATTTGAATGTCATAAGAAGAATGCCTAATATATAGTATTGTCTTTTAAAAGGAGTTGCAAAAAATTCTCATAACTATTTAGAGAAAAAGCAAAGACTTACAATGCAAAAGTAAGGTATAGGGATTAATTAGGTAGAGTGAATGAGTGAAAACTAAACAGTAGACTTTTCTACTTAGTTAAAGCAGACTTACTGTGGTAAGCAGAAGAACCAAGAGGGAATATTTTTTCCTCCCAAATGAAAATGGCCATATTTTTCAGCCTTACTTGTTTTCTTTCAAGCATTTTTCTTTTTTGTAAAGACGTTTTTCTTTATATATTACAGTTTAACTGAAGTATCATTAAACATTATTAACATATCATCAAAATGTATCATAGTACATTTTGCCTGATGTATCCTAGATACTCAGCAAATACTGGATGAATAAATGGATTTTTTAGAAACACAATGCAAGATACAGCATGACTTAGTACTAACAGAAATGTGTCTGTAAAATATTTTTGAAATAAATTCATTTTAATTTCTCTCTGTTACATTATTAGACATGTAATAGGTTCACAGAAAATATTGATGCAATGAATGATGATCTGTGAAATTGTCAGTGAATGGGACTTAGAAAGTGTATCTACTCTAAATAGTTTTTTTAAATGTTGCAATGCCCTTAAAATTCTGAACACCCCCCTTAGGGATCCTTCATTTATTTTTTTTTATCTACTTATTCATTCATTCATTTTGTCTTCCTCTTTTTAAAGGATCTTTCAAATAATCGTCTTACAACTGTTCCTGCTAGTTTTTCTTTTCTGTCCAGCTTGGTGCGTCTCAATCTTTCCAGTAATCAACTGAAGAGTTTGCCAGCAGAGCTAAGTGGAATGAAAAGTAAATCTTCTCTGTTTTAAGAATTGAATAAATTTGAAGTTTGTGTAACTTACATTTAGAAAAATAAATTTTTATGTAGTTACAGACAAGTAAAACAATAGATTTTATTGTGGTAAATACAAACAATAACAACTAGTCAGATTTTCTCCAGGGCATTATTGTCTAGCAACTTCATTAAGATTCACCACCAAAAAGGTTCAGTTCAGTCGCTCAGTCATATCCGACTCTTTGTGACCCCATGGACTGCAGCACACCAGGCTTTCCTGTCCATCACCAAATCCCGGAGCTTGCTCAAACTCATGTCCATTGAGTCAGTGAAGCCATCCAACCATCCCATCCTGTCCTATGCTATCCATACTACCGAACAGTAGTTTAACACATCAAAAAAATAAAAAGGAAGTAAGATTATAAATTGTGGGAAAATTATATACCTGAGAAATTGATTAAGGTTTAAAGCATGCTGTCTCTTCTTTCTCATATTTAATATTCACTGAGAGGTCATGACCCTCTCCCAGGTGATTCCACCTATGATAGGTTATGTTATATCTGTATCCTCCTTGAGGTCCATAAGTAATAACGGCAAGGGATAGTCTCAGTCAGTTCAGTAGTTTAGTCATGTCTGACTCTTTGTGACCCCATGAACTGTAGAACACCAGGCTTCCCTGTCCATTACCGACTCCCGGAGTCAACCCAAACCCATGTCCATCGAGTCGGTGATGCCATCCAACCATCTCATCCTCTTTCGTCCCCTTCTCCTCCTGCCCTCAATCTTTGCCAGAATCAGGGTGTTTTCCAATGAGTCAGCTCTTTGCATCAGATGGCCAAAGTATTGGAGTTTCAGCTTCAACATCAGTCCTTCCAGTGAATACCCGAGACTGATCTCCTTTAGGATGGACTGGTTGGATCTCCTTGCAGTCCCAGAGACGGTCAAGAGTCTTCTCCAGCACCACAGTTCAAAAGCATCAATTCTTCAGCGCTCAGCCTTCTTCACAGTCCAATGTTCACATCCATACATGACTACTGGAAAAACCATAGCCTTGACTAGATGGACCTTTGTTGGCAAAGTAATGTCTCTGCTTTTGAATATGCTATCTAGGTTGGTCATAACTTTCCTTCCAAGGAGTAAGTATCTTTTAATTTTATGGCTGCAATCACGATCTGCAGTGATTTTGGAGCTCCCCAAAAATAAAGTCAGCCACTGTTTCTACTGTTTCCCCATCTCTTTGCCATGAAGTGATGGGACCGGAATCCATGATCTTAGTTTTCTGAATGTTGAGCTTTCAGCCAACTTTTTCGCTCTCCTCTTTCACTTTCATCAAGAAGCTTTTTAGCTCCTCTTCACTTTCTGCCATAAGGGTGGTGTCATCTGCATATCTGAGGTGATTAATATTTCTCCCAGCAATCTTGATTCCAGCTTGTGTTTCTTCCAGTCCAGCGTTTCTCATGATGTACTCTGCATATAAGTTAAATAAGCAGGGTGATAATATACAGCCTTGACGTACTCCGTTTCCTGTTTGGAACCAGTCTATTGTTCCATGTCTAGTTCTAACTGTTGCTTCCTGAGCTGCATACAGATTTCCCAGGAGGCAGGTTAGGTGGTCTGGTATTCCCATCTCTTTCAGAATTTCCAGAGTTTATTGTGATCCACACAGTCAAAGGCTTTGGCATAGTCAATAAAGCAGAAGTAGATATTTTTCTGGAACTCTCTTGCTTTTTCCATGATCCAGCGGATGTTGGCAATTTGATCTCTGGTTCCTCTGCCTTTTCTAAAACCAGCTTGAACATCTGGAAGCTCACAGTTCATGTATTACTGAAGCCTGGCTTGGAGAATTTTGAGCATTACTTTACTAACGTGTGAGATGAGTGCAGTTGTGCGGTACTTTGAGCATTCTTTTGCATTGCCTTTCTTCGGGATTGGAATGAAAACTGACCTTGTCCAGTCCTGTGGCCACTGCTGAGTTTCCCAAATTTGCTGGTTTATTGAGTGAAGCACTTTCACAGCATCATCTTCCAGGATTTGAAATAGCTCAACTGGAATTCCATCACCTCCACTAGCTTTGTTCATAGTGATGCTTTCTAAGGCCCACTTGACTTCACATTCCAGGATGTCTGGCTCTAGATGAGTGATCACACCATCATGATTACCTTGGTTATGAAGATCTTTTTTGTACAGTTCTTCCATGTATTCTTGCCACCTCTTCTTAATATCTTCTGCTTCTGTTAGGTCCATACCATTTCTGTCCTTTGTTGAGCCCATCTTTGCATGAAATGTTCCCTTGTTATCTCTAATTTTCTTGAAGAGATCTCTAGTCTTTCCCATTCTTTTGTTTTCCTCTATTTCTTTGCACTGATCCCTGAGGAAGGCTTTCTTATCTCTCCTTGCTGTTCTTTGGAACTCTGCATTCAAGTGGGTGTATCTTTTTCCTTTTCCCCTTTGCTTTTCGCGTCCCTTCTTTTCACAGGTCTTTGTAAGGCCTCCTCAGACAGCCATTTTGCTTTTTTGCATTTCTTTCTTGGGGATGATCTTGATCCCTGTCTCCTGCAGAATGTCACGAACCTCCATCCATAGTTCATCAGGCAGTTTATCAGATCTAGTCCCTTAAATCTATTTCTCACTTCCACTGTGTAATCATAAAGGATTTGATTTAGGTCATACCTGAATGGTCTAGTGGTTTTCTCCACTTTTTTCAATTTCAGACTGAGTTTGGCAATAAGGAGTTCATGATCTGAGCCACAGTCGGCTCCCGGTCTTGTTTTTGCTGACTGTATAGAGCTTCTCCATCTTTGGATGCAAAGAGTATAATCAGTCTGATTTCAGTGTCGACCGTCTGGTGATGTCCATGTATAGAGTCTTCTTTTGTATTGTTGGAAGAGGGTGTTTGCTATGACCAATGTGTTTCTTGGCAGAACTCTATTAGCCTTTGCCGTGCTTCATTCTGTACTCCAAGGTCAAATTTGCCTGTTACTCCAAGTGTTTCTTTTCTTACTGCTTTTGCATTTAAGTACCCTAAAATCAAAAGGACATCTTTTTTGGGTATTACTTCTAGAAGTTCTCATAGGTCTTCATAGAACTGTTCAACTTTAGCATCTTCAGCATTACTGGTTAGGGCATAGACTTGGATTACTGTGATACTGAGTAGTTTGCCTTGGAAACGAACAGAGATCATTCTGTCATTTTTGAGATTGCATCAAAGTACTGCATTTTGGACTCTTTTGTTGACTATGATGGCTACTCCATATCTTCTAAGGGATTCCTGCCCACCGTAGTAGATGTAATAGTCATCTGAGTTAAATTCACCCATTCCAGTCCATCTTAGTTCACTGATTCCCAGAATGTCAATGTTCACTCTTGTCATCTCCTGTTTGACCAGTTCCAATTTACCTTGATTCATGGACCTAACATTCCAGGTTCCTATGCAGTATTGCTCTTTACAGCATCGAACCTTGCTTGCTTCTATCACCAGTCCCATCCACAACTGGGTGTTGTTTTTGCTTTGGCTCCATCCCTTCATTCTTTCTGGAGTTATTTCTCCGCTGATCTCCAGTAGCATATTGGGCACCTACTGACCTGGCGAGTTCATCTTTCAGTGTCCTGTCTTTTTGCCTTTTCATACTGTTCTTGAGGTTCTCACGGCAAGAATACTGAAGTGGTTTGCCATTCCCTTCTCCAGTGGACCACATTCTGTCAGACCTCTCCACCATGACCTGGCTGTCTTGGGTGGCCCCACATGGCATGGCTTAGTTTCATTGAGTTAGACAAGGCTGTGGCCTGTGTGATCAGATTGGCTAGTTGTCTGTTATGGTGGTTTCAGTCTGTCTGCCCTCTGATGCCCTCTCTCAGTGCCTACTGTCTTAGTTGTTTTTCTTTTACCTTGGACGTAGGGTATCTCTTCACGGCCGCTCCAGCAAAGCACAGCCGCTGCTCCTTACCTTGGACCGTGGGTAGTCTAGTCAAGAGATAGTCTAGTTTTGCTCAGATTGTTAATCCTTTTTAAAAGAAGGTTTCATTTAGTGTTTCTATTTTATTAAAGTTCACCACTGAATCAGTACATTTGAAGTATTGTAGAACTAATATGTAGGATGAAAAAAATAGAAGGTACATTTCAGTAATTTAAATAAGTATACTTGTTCATGTTAGAATTCTTGAGTCCAAAATCAATCAACTCTTTTTCACCTAAAGGCAAACTCTTATTATTTCTCAGTTGATGATCACTATGTGTCAACTGTAGACTGTTTACCTTATATACTTTTTCTGCTAATCATATGTGAGCTCTTTCATTTTTTTTAAACCTCCCTTTTTTGGAGAAAATCATAGATGTGATTTCGAACACTTTGTTAGAGATTATTTAGAGGTGAGTTTGTAAAATTGTGCTGTTAGGTATTTTTTAAAAATACTGTATAATTGACTAACAATGTTATTAGTTTCAGGTGTGCAAAAATAAAACTGATATTTTTATACATTACAAATGATCACTGCTGTTTTACTATAGAATAATGGTTATTTGGGCTTTTGATTGGGTGCTAGTGGTAAAGAATCCGCCTACCAGTGCAGAAGTTGCAAGAGATGTTTGTTTAATCTCTGAATCAGGAAGATCCCCTAGAGTAGGAAACGGCACACTACTCCAGTATTCTTGCCTGGAAAATCTCATGGACAGAGGAGTCTGGTGGGCTACAGTCAACGAGGCTACAAAGAGCCAGACGCGACTGAGCACAGCACAATGGTTATTTGTCATTTATTACAGGAATGCATGAATTAAATGCCATGAATTGAATTGACATTTTAGGGGCGCCTTTACTTGTGATACCGATAGTTAACTCTGCTTGTTTTTGCCATTTTTTCAGTAAAGGTATTGGAAAACAGAGTTGAACAGAAAATACGATACCTGGAATGAGGATGCCAGAAGCATGTGTTTTGTTTTTTTTTTTTTAAATTGAGTAGAAATATTGAGAGATAAGAATAGATATTGAAGTCAACAGAAAAAAGCTTTAAATTTATAGAAGGTTTTCTAATATACTATATAGTTAGTCTCAGGTATTTTCTGTGCTTTAGCCATTACAAAGATACTTTTAAGCTATCACCAGTAGGAAATTTAGTTGTTTTTTCCACTATTCATGACCGAGATTCTACAGTTTCTAACATTTGTATGGTTCTTTGTAATTCAAAATGCTTTAAAATATATTATTTGGCCATCACAATAGTTCTGTAAGTTAATGGGGATGCATATTATTTACATTTTAAAGATTCAGGAACCTAGGTTTAGAAATTATACAGCCAATTGTAAAGCCAGGGTTTTCATCTTACTTCATCCTGCTTGCTTTTTCTGCTACATACTGCTTGTATTCTCAACCAGTGCTCTTAAATGCAGAAACTTGTGAAAACTAGTTTCTAGATGTAAAACAAACTTATTTATAGAATTTACTGGATTTAGGGTGGATTGGATTATAACATTTTCCTCAGTGCTGTAGCCAAATGATACATAAATTATCAGACTATAAATTGAAGTACTATTAAATTTGTTTTGAAAAGCCATTAGTTTCTGTAAACACTGAAAGTAGTCTAAATAGATCAATTCAGTCTTGAATTAATGTTAAAATTGATAAGCTTAAAGTACATGAAAAATGGTTGTAAAATATATATTACCTATTCAAACTATAGGGCTGAGAATCGTGGAAGATATAAGTGGAAGAGGGCTTTCCCTAGTGGCTCAGTGGTAGTACATCCACCTAATAGCGTAGAAGGTGTGGGTTCGATTCCTGGTTGGGAAGATCCCCCTGGAGAAGGAAATGGCTATCACTCCAGTATTTTTGCCTGGGAGATCCCATGGACAGAGGAGCCTGGTGGGCTACAGTCAGTCCATGGGGTCATAAAAGAGCTGGACACAACTTAGTGACTAAATCAACAACAGCAGCAGTAAGTGGAGAATCTGCAATATGGATTAGGGAGAAATTGCTTGTTAAAGTCTTAAGAAAAAGAAGACCTTTACTTTTCTTCTGTTTTTGTTTTCCATCCTGCCTTCTATGAGATATTCAGGAGGTAAGAGAGATGCTGCAAGTGAGAACATTCTTATCAAGAGCGTGAGCTAAGCTGTTAGAAAAAGCCTTTAACTTAAAATTCAAAAAAAGGAAGGAAAGAAGACAGGGACAGAGGCACTGTGAGTGGTTGAAAGAGTAAAAGAGACTACATAGAAATCCATGGGTTTTTTGACAGAACTGAACTGAAGCTACTACTGGCCAGAGTTACTTGACATTCATTCATATGAGTAGTATGCATGTATATTCATGTCTTTAATAATTTAAGCTTTTCTTTAAAGATGTATGATACTGAGGTAAATAATCTCATAGTTATAGTTTATATATTTTAGAGTATAGTTTATATATTTTAGAGTACTTTAAGGGAGTACTAGAGTATTTTGTTTTTTAAGTCTTTGCAAAGGTGACCTGGACTGTTATTAAACATTGACTTTAGTATCATTGTTTTTCTTTAATTGTAACTAAATGTAAAAATGTTTTAGTTTACATTTATGTAATTCAGTGGTATTCTAGGATTCTTGATTATTACAGCAGTGTAGAAAATCAGTTTTGTGAGTCCTCATGATTACATGAACATTCTTTAACATATATAGAATTGTAAACCAATATTTTTCTCTATTAAAGTATCTTTGTGTTTCACTAAATATGTATTACAGGATTAAAGCATTTGGATTGCAATTCAAATCTCTTGGAAACTATTCCTCCTGAATTGGCCAGCATGGAATCATTAGAATTGCTATATTTGCGAAGGAATAAATTACGTTTTCTACCAGAATTTCCTTCTTGTAAACTATTAAAGGTACTATTTAGTTGTTTATTAAAGATACATTATCTGAAAGTTAATCATGAAAATGAAAATTTAAACTTATTTTACATTAAGAATATGTATTATGTGGTTTTTTCTTATAATTTTATCTTTCAGAATTTTATTATGATTAAATATATTAATGGTATTGTTAATAACAGATTTTTTTTTTTAAAGAAATAATCGGTTTTAAAAATAAGAATTTGCCGATTTCATCTGGAGGGTAGTTTATAACTTGAGAAGTAGTATTAGGTTGGTGCAAAAGTAATTGTGATTTTGCATTGTTGAACTTTGCCAGTTGGTACTGGAATACATTCTTAAATAAATGGTTACATTATATATCATTTTAATGTACATTTCTTTATATCTTTGCTAATGACATTGCTTGCTGTTTATTTTATAATTATTTTAGACTATAGAAATGATGTTAGACAAAGAGAAATTTAAGCAATTTTTTTGAGTTTAGAATGGATCAGAAAGCAGCAGAAACAACTCGCCACATCAATATCAGCAATGCATTTGGCCCAGGAACTGCTACCGAACGTACAGTACAGTGGTGGTTCAAGAAGTTTTGCAAAAGAGATGAGAGCCTTGAAGATGAGGAGCATAGTGGCCAGCCATCAGAAGGTGACAACCAATTGAGAGTATCATTAAAGCTGATCGTCTTAAAACTACATGAGAAGTTGTTGAAGAACTCATCGTTGACCAGTCATTCTACAGTTGTTTGGCATTTGAAGCAAATTGACAAGGTGAAAAAATTCAGTAAATGGGTGCCTTATGAGCTGACTGAAGATCAAAAAAATCATCTTTTGTGAAGTGTCTTCTCTTATTCTATGCAACAATGAATCATTTCTTGATCAGATTGTGACTTTTGACCAAAAGTGTATTTTATACAACAGCCAGCAATGACCACCTCAGGGGTTGGACCGAGAAGAAACTCCAGGGCACTTCCAAACCCAGACTTGCACCAGAAAAGGTCATGGTCACTGTCTGGTGGTCTGTTGCCTGTCTGATCCACTACAGTTTTCTGGATCCCGGCAAAACCATTACATCTGAGAAGTATGCTCAGCAGATCGATTAGATGCACTGAAAGCTGCAGCATCTGCAGTTGGCATTGGTCAGCAGATGGGCCCAGTTCCACATGACAGCACCTGAATGCACGTCATATGACCAACACTTCAAAAGTTGAGTGGATTGGGCTGTGCAGTTTTGCCTCATTCGCCATATTCACCTGACCTCTTGGCAACCGACTACCACTTCTTCAAGCATCTCGAAAATTTTTTGCAGGGAAAGTGCTTCCATAACTAGCAGGATGCAGAAAATGCTTTCCAAGAGTTCATCGAATCCTGAAGCACAGATTTTTATTCTATAGAAATAAACTTATTTTTTCATTGGCAAAAATGTGTTGATTGTAATGGTCCTATTTTGGTTAATAAAAATATGTTTGAGCCTGGTTATGAGTTGGATACAGCTAAGCAACTGAACAATAGCAAAATAATGACTTAAAATTCACAATCCAAAACCTCAATTAGTTTTGTACCAACTTAATAGATGATGAAGCTAACAAAGTAAATTGGGACCATAGTGTAGGAAGCCTGGAATACCAGGAAAAAATATGTTTCTAATTCTTTAAGTTGCCAATTCTTATTTACCTCATCATAAGATCTGTTTAAAATTATTTACTTTTTTTTTTTGGTATTAAGTATATGCATTAACATTGTATTTAAATTTGCCATACTTTGCTTTCCCTTATGTATACTTCTATACATTGAGTTTCTTTAAACAAAATGGTGACAATGATAAATAAAGTTGTCATTTAATAAAATTAATTATCTGATAATCTTAGATTCTGCTAATGGGAAATCAATATGTATTATAACAATATATTATTATAAATCATGAATACAAATTTTGAGTAACAAACATTTATTATAATATAAATAACTTTTTAAACATATACTGATTTGTTTTAAAACTTTAGTTTTTCATCAGTATAACTCTTGGATTTGTAGTTTTGTTCTGAAAATGTAACTACTAAATCATTTCTCTACCTTAGTTTTTTAAACTTTGAACTTTCTGCTGGATTAAGCCTTTAGTTATTTTTAAATTACTAGGAAATTCTGGAAAATTTTCTTTTTTGCTGTAACTGTAAAATAGCTTAAACATAATTAAAAATTTAAGCAACTTAGTTATTAGAAAATTATGGTTTTTCCATGTTTGTCAGTGATTTGAAATTAATATTTCAGTTTTGCTTTCATTATCTAGTATAAAATTGAATACAAAAATACACATGATTGATCTTTGGTTTTGTAGGAATTACATGTAGGAGAAAACCAGATTGAAAAGTTAGGGGCAGAACATCTTAAGCATCTGAATTCTATCCTTGTGCTAGACCTGCGGGATAACAAGTTAAAATCTGTTCCAGATGAAATTACACTGCTGCAGTCTTTGGAAAGACTGGATCTAAGCAACAATGATATTAGTAGGTAAGTTTAAGAAGGAATGATATGAAATCATGTCTGTATTTGATTATAATTCATAGGTTAAAACATGCAGAGATCTTTTTTATAAGTTGAATTCAATAAATGTTTATTTAGCAGGTGTCATGTGCAGACCTACAAAGGTAATTAGATTTTGTTCTTGGCAGCAAGCTTAATATACTAATGGAATCAGTTGTATTTGCAAGTGACTCCTGCGGAGCTCAGTTGGTAAAGCATCTGCCTGCGACGCGGGAGACCTGGGTTCAATTCCTGGCTCAGGATATCCACCTGGAGAAGGTAATGGCAACCCACTCCAGTATTCTTGTATGGAGAATCCCATGGACAGAGGAACCTGGACGGGCTACAGTACATAGGATTGTAAGAGTCGGACATGACTTAGTGCTATTTTTCTTTCTAAACCACTAGAACATGAACTCGAGGATGGGTAGGTTTTTATCTCTTTTTTTCACTGCTCTAACTTCTATGTCAGTGCCTGGGTTCATGGAAGCTGCCTGATAAATATTTGTTGAATTTGTTAAATGACTATAAAACCATGGGAAAGATATGAAATACTTTGGGGACTTAAAGATGATACAGGGATCACAATTTATTGAGAAAAGTCAGGGCAGACTTTGTGTAAGAAGTAAAATTTTTAGATGATGTTATAGAACTGAGACCAGAGTGAAGCAGGTTAATTGCCTAGAGCACAGAATTTAAAAATGTACTCACTGGGGCATGCCTCACTCTAGTTGAGACATCCATCTTTCAAGGATGACCACAGTTTTCAAGTTCATATGTACGGTGGTCAGAATGACTTTGCAGGAGAAAACTACAAACAAAGCTCTGAAAGTTTAGAAAATAAATTATAGGTATATGTTCAGAGGACAGTGAGGGATCAGGTTTAGTAGGGTACATGTAGTGAGGTATTCAGGTCTTGAAAGATAAACTGAGGCCATGTGAAAGAGGTCCTTGAAATCCCTATGAAGAGTCAGTTTTCATTCGTTAAGAGATGGGGAGATTAAAAGCAAAATTAACTTGATTGTAACCTTGTAAGTTGATAATAGTGGGTTGAATGCTTTGGATAGGAGTGGGTTTATAGATAGGAATTCTAAATAAGTTCTGTTAGATTAATGTAATAATTAACTTGAAAATGCACACTTGCTATGTCCAGTTTACTGTGTTGACAGCTTTTTAGATTCCTCTCATGTAATAAGGACCTAAACTAGTGACAATGAGAATGGAAAGACAAAGAAAGATGTGAGAGGTGTGATGAGTTAGAATCTGAGTAGTATTTGGCAATTGATTGTGTTGGAGAGGCAGAGGAAGAGGATAGTGAACAAAGACTCATAAAAGCTTATAAAGACATAATATTTAGAGATGGAATTACTTTACAGATATATAAAAAAATAAAACTCAGACTTACTTAGGGTTATAAACCAGTAATCCAGTTAGGTGTCTGCAGTTTTGTATTTGGATGTCAGAAACCTGTTTTGTTATGAACAGGGAAAAGGTTAAGCAAGGTAGACTTTCTTCTTGGTTTCTATTTCAGTAGCTACTTTTAAAAGTCAGAATTGTTTTCACAGTGTACATATGGCATATGGTACATCTTGACCATCAATTTGAATACTTGGACAGTGACCATTCTTTTCAGTCACTTCTATTTATGACAATTAGTAAGTGAATGGATATCCCTAAAAGTACCTATAACTAATGAATGAAAGAATTGCTTGCCTCATAAATATTGACATGTACGTTTTTCCCCATGTTAGTCACTCAGTTGTGTCTGACTCTCTCTAACCTTATGGACTGTAGCCCACCAGTCCTCTCTGTCCATGGAATTTTTCAGGCAAGGAATACTGGACTGGGTTGCCATTTCCTTCTCCAGGGGATCTTCCTGACCGAGGGATTGAACCCACATTGCCTGTGTCTTTTGCATTGTAGGCAGATTCTTTACCATCTGAGCCACCAGGGAGTTACCTTTCTCCCCATAGCAGTTTTATTATGGCTAAATAATATGTAAAAACAGTAGAAAGGAAATATTTGAAACAAAAATGGTGATAAATACTATTTAAGTAATCAGTACAAATATTTCTGATACGTACATTTCTCTTTCTCCAGAGCTTTGGATATAAAGTGTGTATGTATCACAGGGCCTAGGACATAATGAAGCTAGTAAATATTTTCTTTACTTTCATCTAACCTCATACTTCCTAGACATTACTACTACTACTACTAAGTCACTTCAGTCGTGTCTGACTCTGTGCGACCCCATAGACAGCAGCCCACCAGGCTTCCTCGTCCCTGGGATTCTCCAGGCAAGAACACTGGAGTGGGTTGCCATTTCCTTCTCCAATGCATGAAAGTGAAAAGTGAAAGTGAAGTCACTCAGTCGTGTCCAACCCTCAGCGACCCCATGGACTGCAGCCTTCCAGGCTCCCCCATCCCTGGGATTCTCCAGGCAAGAACACTGGAGTGGGTTGCCATTCCCTTCTCCAATGCATAACAGTGAAAAGTGAAAGTAAAGTCGCTCAGTCGTGTCCAACCCTCAGCAACCCCATGGACTGCAGCCTTCCAGGCTCCTCCATCCATGGGATTTTGCAGGCAAGAGTACTGGAGTGGGTTGCCATTGCCTTCTCCGTCCTAGACATTAAGACCATTCTTTTCATTTCGTACCCCTCCAGAATCTCCTTTAACAAAATTGATTCCTTACAATGCTACCAGAGTAGTTTTTATAAAATACAGGTTATCAGCTTTTTCTTCAACTAAAAAACTGATGGTTCTCCATTGTTATAGCACTTTTCCTAATTATGTATTAGAACCACAAGAAAAGTTTTAAGAAGAAAAATGCAGATACAGTAGTAAATCAGAATCTTTAGCAGTGGGACCTTAGGATTGCCTTGGTTTTGTTTTTTAAAGTTCCTGAGAGATTTTGATACATCTGGTTTTCTAACCAACAATTAGGAATCACTGTCTTGTAAGATAAAGTCCAGGATTTTTAGCATAATAGTCAAGTACATCTCATAGTCAGACTTCATCATTCTCTCTTTTTCATCTTTGGGTCCCACAAGTATCTTATGTCTACATTGAACTGTAAATATGCTGACTTTTTCTTTCTTCATTTTCTTTACCTTAAAATGCTCTTTTCCTGCTTGACTCCCTAATGGAATTCTGTTCTTTTTAGGTCCAAATCCAGGCTTTGCTACTTCCTTCTCCCTTTAGTCCTTTATCTAATTTCTACTTCCCTAGTCTGAAAGCAGCTTTACTTGTTTAGCATTTATCTAATTTTATATATATATATATATATAATAGACAATTTGATGATTTTTGACAACTATAGGTATTGGTATAATTCACTGTCACAGTAATGAACGTTTCTGTTTTCCTAAAGTCTCTTCATACCCTTTGCAGTCAATCCACCTTTCATACACCCAACCCCTAGCAACCACTGATGAGCTCTGTCACTGTAGTTTTCTTTTTTTAAGTATCATATGAATGAAATCACAGCATATAGTTTTTGTGCTTTCTTTCATGTAGTATAATGCTTCTGTGATTCATTCGTGTGATTTTTGTCTTAGTAATTTATTCATTTTTATTTCATTTTATTTTTATACCGAGTGTTATTCCATTATACAGATATGCCACAATTTTTTCATCTCTTCAGTAGTTAGTTGATGGATGTTTGGATTGCTCTCAATTTTCTGACTGTTGTGAACACTCATGTAAGTCTCTATTGGACATAATTTTCATTTTTCCTGAGTAAATATGTAGGAGTGGGATTGCTTAGTTGTATGGTAAATGTGTGTTTGAAAAAACTCCCACTCACCAAAGTGGCTGTACTATTTTACATGCTCACCAGCAACATATGATAATTCCTGTATTTTGGTTAGCCATTTATGTCTCCTTTTCTTTTGTTCATCTGAAAAGTTTTTAAGGGAAAGGACCTTGATATCCCTACAACAATTCCTAGTATATTATAGATGCTTAATAAATTTTGAGATTTAATTTTTATGTATATCAACAGGTTTTATCTTGTATACCAAAAAAAAAAGACTTTCCTTTTTGAATGAAATCTGAAGTATATGATTAAAAATTATTCTTTATGATTTTTTTCATTTAGGAATTTTTTTATTTGCTAACATTTACTTTTTAGCACTGTCTGAGTTCAGTTCAGTCACTCAGTCATGTCCAACTCTTTACAACCCCATGGACTGCAGCATGCCAGGCCTTCCTGCCCATCACCAACTCCTAGAGTTTACTCAAACTCATGTCCATAGAGGTGGTGATACCATCCAACCATCACATCCTCTGTCATCCCCTTCTCCTTGTGCCTTCAATCTTTCCCAGCATCAGGGTCTTTTCTAATCAGTCAGAGCTTCATATCAGGTGGTCCAAGTATTGGAGTTTCAGCTTCAACATCAGTCCTTCCAATGAACACTCAGAACTGATATCCTTTAGGATGGACTGGTTGGATCTCCTTGCTGTCCAAGGGACTCTCAAGAGTCTTTTCCAACACCACAGTTCAAAAGCATCAATTCTTCAGCTTTCAGCTTTCTTTATAATCCAAATCTCACATCCATACATGACTACTGGGAAAACCATACCTTTGACTAGACGGACCTTTGTTGGCAAAGTAATGTCTCTGCTTTTAAAAATCCTGTCTAGGTCGATCATAACTTTCCTTCCAAGGAGCAAGTGTCTTTTAATTTCATGGCTACAGTCACCATCTGCAGTGATTTTATAGCCCTGAAAAATGAAGTCTGTCACTGTTTTCATTGTTTCTCCATCTATTTGCCATGAAGTGATGGAACCAGATGCCATGATCTTAGTTTTCTGAGTGTTGAGTTTTAAGCCAGTTTTTTCACTCATCTTTCACTTTCATCAAGAGGCTCTTTAGTTCTTCACTTTCTGCCATAAGAGTAGTACTGTCTACAATTTAGGAAATATTTTATAGCTCACATTCTTTTTCTAGTAATCATAATATGACAGTATTAAAACAAATCTTATTTAAAACATGTTTGGCATTTATCTTGAAAGGAAATATTTTAGGCCTAAATTAACTTGGGTTTTCTTTGACACTATTTTATGATGTAAAGCTTGTCATATGTTGTTTGTTTTATAATCAACTGCTTGGTTGAATTATGCCTATCCCTAATGTTTTCCTTGAAATCTATTTAATCTTTTATAGTCTGCCCTGTTCATTGGGAAGACTTCATTTGAAATTCCTGGCACTTGAAGGAAATCCTTTGAGAACCATTCGAAGAGAAATTATAAATGTAAGCATATTTAGAATTCAGCTCTTGTTTTTAAACTTGATATTGAAACATGCACATGATCTATTAATATAAAACTACAATGTATGTCTGGTGAATATGTTTTTATCCCCCTCTTTTCAGAAAGGAACCCAAGAAGTCTTAAAATACCTACGAAGCAAGATTAAAGGTACTCTTCTATTTTCTCCCATATATTGAAAGATGACGTGAAAAGTGGTGAAGTGTTAATTGTATATAAATTTGCATATAGTTTTAGTATAAATATTTAGAAGAAATGGCCTCTGGTAGATGTGGTTCTGATCTGAATCCATGAGACCATAAATATGCTGAAATTATGGAAACACTCTTAAATTCACAGTAATACTGTTCTGTCCTTAATCTCTGAGTTGTATTATAGGGTACCAGTTAGAAATTATAATAAATATTGTGTCAGCACCTAATGCTTTACCTTTGTAAAAGAACAAAACTTGACTATTACTGTATAAAATAAGGATTCTATTGACTGGGAAGTATATTAACAGATTTGAATAATGATGTTGAGCATCATGTGCTTATTAGCCATTTGTACACCTTTGGTGAAATATCTTGAGTTCTTTTGCCCAATTTTTAATTTTTTAATTGTTGATGTAAGAATCTTTATGTATTCTAGGTATAAGTCTCTTGTCAGATACATAATTTGGAAATGTTTTCTAGGCGTCTGTGTGTTGTCTTTTCATTTTCTCAGTAGCGTCCTTCAAAACACAAGTTTTTTTTTTTTAAAATTTTAAGTCATTTTCTTTTTTTTGCTAATGCTTTTTGTTTCATATCTAAAATTTCTTTGCAAAATCCTGTTTTATGAAGATTTTATACTTTTTTTCTTCTAAGAGGTTTATACTTTTGCTCTTAAATTCATGTCTTTGATCCACTGTGAATTAATTTTTATAAATGCTATGAGATAAAGGTCCACTTTCATTCTTTTGCATGTGATTATGCAGCTTCTGTGTACCATTTGTTGAAAAGTCAGCTTTTCTCACTGAATGGTCTTGGCATTTTTTTGTTGAATATCAGTTAACCATGAAATTAGGGTTCGTTTTAGACTCACAAGTTTATTCCATTGATCTGTATTCCTATCCTGTGCCAGTACTACAGTATATTGGTTACCATCGCTTTGTAATAAATTTTGAAATTGGAAGGTGGACTTATGTCCTCCTGCTTTATTCTTTCAAAATAGTTTGTTTTGACTGTTCTGGGTTTTTTTTGCAATCTCATAAACATTTCAGGATCAGCTTGTTAATTTCTACAAAGAAGTAAGTTATCATTCTGATAGGGATTGCATTGAATCTAGGTCCAGTTATGGAATTTTACCATCTTGTTTTTTTTTTTTTTAATCAAAAAGGCAATAAATGTAAATGTACAAGAAAATATAGTGCAAAGTAAATCTGTTTCTCACAATAGTGTCCCCCTCCCCCCGAGAGACAATTGCCTTCCTCTTTACATTCTCTTTGATGCTGATTATTAAACATGTATAATATCATATAAGGAATGAACTGCCAGTCTAGGTTTGATGCAGGATACAGGATGCTTGGGGCTGGTGCACTGGGATGACCCAGAGGGATGGTATGGGGAGGGAGGTGGGTTCAGGATGGGGAACATGTGTACACCTGTGGCAGATTTATGTTGATGTATGGCAAAACCAATACAATATTGTAAAGTAATTAGCCTCCAATTAAAATAAATAAATAAATAAATAAAAGTAGCTCTTTGGAAAGTATTGAGAATATTCTATTTTAATATATAATCATGCTAATATAAATGTACATTTAAAAATAATGTTGGGTTTTGTTGCTGGTTTAATATTGTCTCTGCAGATGTAATTTGGCAGTATATATTACATATTCTTTGAAGTGGCATAAGCAGACCGCTAGGGCGCTTCTAAATAGCAAAGCACTTCACTTGAAATCAGTGTTGTCCTCTGTGTTGTTTATCTCTATTCGATAGTCTGTCATTTATTATGTTACTGTATGTAACATAATGTATTTGTGTGGAAAAAATAGTTTAATAATTATTGACTGATGAATGTCTGGTGAGCTTAAGGCAAGAGAAGTATACTTAGTATCATTCAGCAAGTTTCATTAAATGCCTGCAGGGTTGAGGAAAGATCAGGGATACCGCTAATTTTTTTTTAATGTTCTTTTGGCAAGCCTCTGTTCTTAATGTGACTATTAAGACTATTCCATGATTTCCACATTGCTAAAAATTGTCTTATTTTATTTATGTCTAAATGGCTGAAGTTTCTTTCGCCAAAAAATCACCAAGCCATTTCTTTTAATTGTGGATGATTTTTGTTTGTTTTGCTTTTTATGCTGTGTGATGACAGTGTTAAACATTATACAGTCTTCAGAAGTTGGTGAAGGAGTTGACTATATGTAAATGTGAGTGGGTATGCATATTAGGAAATATCTATTGAGAATACAGTCTTATATTTGCTAGGAAAAATCTTAGTAAATATAACTAATGTACCAAAAGCTTACTAGGCTATGCAGATTGCCAGATTTCAAATGATTGGGGATAATCAGCTTCATTGTGTCCTAAACTGAAAAGATAGGCAGATGCCTGTTTGGTAGACATTTTTGGAAAATAGTACTTTTCCTTTGTTAACAAATTCCTTTGTTGGAAGGAATACTATTTTTGCTTGTCATTGTTTCTTCTAAGACATTGTAGTTATTCTTTATCCTTTCCTACTCCTAAATTTTCTTATGGTAAGATTTATTAAAAGATTTTGAACTTTTTATCTTTTTTCTATTAAATAAAGATCAAACTCTATACCTAGATTTGAGTTATTGGAAATAAAGCATATGAAAAGACATTTTCACCAATAGTATCTAAAAATCATGTGTACTCTTTTAAAGTATTTTCAGGAATTTTTAAATGACTTTGTAGTATAAATATTAGTTTTATATAACTTTTCTTTTGCCAGATGATGGACCTAGCCAAAATGATTCTGTTACTGAGACTGCCATGACACTGCCAAGTGAATCTAGAGTCAATGTGCATACCATCCTCACATTAAAAATGTTAGACTATAGGTATGTAATTCATTTTCTTAAATGTTGTAAAACACATAGGTAACTTTCAGAAATAATTCTTCGGCGAAAAGGACAGTTGGTGAAGAAGAATTCATCAGAGTGCATTAGTACTTAGAAGAATAGCAGTTGCAAAAAAAGAGATGAGATAAAAGCATATTAAAAGTACAATGAACTTAATCACCATTCCTTAGGTGATTTGTGTTTATTAGGCTTAAGGAGATTGATATATGGTTATCAGTAGTAATTTTTTATAATAACATTTTATAACTGTAAAATATGAGACGCAGTATTGTTTGGTAATAAAATTTTCTGACTTAGTAACTAGCATCCAGAGAGAATTATACTGGAGGGAGGTCATATATTGGTAACTAAGAAGTATAAGTATCATTTATTTAATGAATACCTCAAGCAGGCAAAGCTTGAGAGGTTGTACTCTGTTTATATATCTGAATTCAAGTCAAATAATATATTATAATAATGTGCTCTGGTGGCACATATATAAAACCTGAAATAGTTACAATGTTGGTATGTAAACCGAGGGAGAAGCCTAATGATGTTTATATATTATGGGCATGTGTTTGACTGGAGAAAGAAGATATACCCATGTGGAAATTGGAAGTGATTGTCAAGTATTTGTCAGTACTGTCTAAGGCAACAATGATAAAAACAGCCAGTACAGTCAGAAGTCTTTCAGTGATTAGCTCATGCTTTGGTATTGTAATGAAAAGAATACAGTCTCAAGTCAGATAGTGACAAGGTTTATTCAGTTATCCACAGAACCATCATCAATTCCTGGCCTCTTTTCCTTAATGTGTAGTATCAGTGGGTACTACCTCCTCAGCAGTCAGGATACAGTCTCCATTTCATATTTGCTGTGTTTCATTCACATAGAAATCACTACTCTAAGCCTTCCTTCTTTGACACTGTAACACAAGATAGTACTCATCCATAGTTGTAGTTGTGTCCTTTTCATAACATACTAGTGTAGTACTTTAGTATGTTTTATTTTACACATAATATACCCATTTATTCAGTAGATATTTTTGGAACTTACTAGGTACCAAATTCTATGTTAGGTTTTGTAATATACCAAATGTTCAGACAGACTTGATTCCTGTCTTGGAATTTCTTGGCTTAGAATTCCTTTTATCTCTGGCTTCCACTCCCCCTGCTCTGCATGGATATGATTTATTGAGTTTATTGAGTTTCTCTTCTATGCTGAACACTATGCTACTTTACATATGCTCTTTCTTTTAATTGTTATAAGCAATCTATAAAGTAGTATTGATACTTTTTTTGGGGGGAGGGTTAATCATTCTCATTCTTTAAAGGCACAGATATCACAAAAGCATAATAAAGGTAACACTTAAGACTATATATCTTAGGTTGTTTTGATTCTAAATTTATTGTGACTTGTTTTCCTTGGAGACTTGAATTGGACAGAAGTATTCTATTTAAGGTATAAATTATTTCCCAATATTAAGGCATAAATGCCTTCAACTGAAGTTTTTAAAATAGCATAACTCTTCAAACTTTAATTTAAATAAATCAGTTCTCTGCGACTTGAGCAATTCTGATCGAAAAGGTAAAAGTGCTCCATCTGCACAGCAGAAAATGGAACCCAAAAGCAAAAGTGGAAGCATAATAACGGTGAAATTTAGGCTTTTTATCTTTCTGTATTATAGTGCTTTTCTTATACAGTTCTCCAGCATCACACATTATATGTAATATTGTTTTCTTGTTCATACAGTCATTCATTTTTGGCATTCCTCTGAAGATTCTTTTTAGTGGATGAGGTTAGGAATTAAAAATTGTAACAGAAGAACATAGGCATAATGCCCAATTATAACACCAAATTGTTAAATTTGCAAATGCCAGAGTTCTACTATACTTTCTTAGTAAAATTATATTTTATTGAAAATATAACTGAAAATTTTAATCGAAAAGAAATGTAATGAAATTTAATGAAAAGAAAATGCCTTTAGATTCTAACTTCATGGAACTGAGGTTTAAGGAAGGTAAATTAACAAAGTATATTAATGAAAAAACCAGAAATAGTTTAGTCCAAGGCCATAACCCTGTGTACTTAGTCACATGCTAAGTGAGGGAGAAACTGGTTTAGGTTATGAGAAAACTAGTTTAGTATCGTGCTAAACTTTTAAAAATTGATTGCTGTCTGCAGTTAACTCTGTATCCAAAGAAAGTTGACAGCTAAACTCTATTAAGAGATTTTTAAGAAAGGAGGCGAGATAGTTTTTAAAATTAAAGATTTAGCTGTTCTCTGCAGTACAGGAATCCCAGTTACTGTTCCTTTACTGTATGAATCTTGGACATCTTAGACTTTAAAGGTATCTGTTTTTATTCATATTGAGTTTATGACTGAGTTTATGTCACACCAAAGGTGTGACACAAAGTGTTATGACACAATAGGTTGTCTGAATTCCTAACATTTTGTGAGTTGGTAGGTTTTTGTTGTATTCTTTACAGAACTTCATAATAAACTACCTTGAAAAATCTCCTTATGAAATCTTTAAAGGCCTTTAAAATGAACAGCAATAATCATGTCTTTCCAGATTGCTGAGAATGATGCACTTTAAAAAAAAATTATTTGTTTGGTTGCACCAGATTTTAGTTGAGGCTGTCTGGATCTTCAGTCTTAGTTGGGGCATGTGGGGTCTAGTTCCCTGACCAGGGCCCACTGCATTGGGAGCATGGAATCTTAGGCATTGGACCACGAAGGAAGTCCCAGAATGATGCATTTTTAAACCATTTTTCATTTAGTGATAAACAGACAGCTTTGATTCCTGATGAAGTGTTTGATGCGGTAAAAAGTAACATTATCACTTCGATTAACTTCAGTAAGAATCAGCTATGTGAAATTCCCAAAAGGTAAGAACTGTTAATGATGCTATTTCTATTAAGCTGTGACTCATTCTCAGTTGTACTTACATCTTAGTTGCAATAATAATTATTTTTCATAGTTTTTTAATAGAAAGTCTACATAAAATACCTTACATTGTTAATATTTGAGGGATTTGGTAAAATTTACTTAAGTATTTCCTGAGATAGGAATTAATAAAATATTGCCCAGATTTTGGTGGAAAGTGCAGTGAGTCCATAATTAGTTTAAATATAGACTGAATGGTTTCTTAAACTTCAACATACATTTAAAGTCAAATAGAAATTCCTGGACAGATAATATTGCAGCCATTTTTAAAAATCTATTTTTATCAGTTACACATCTAAACTGTGATTTTTTGTGAGAAAAGTAAAAGTTACAGAAAATCTTAATTAGCAAAAATAATATAAGCTTTTTTTCTCTATGGTCAGCTTGTAGTTTTAAAGTTTTGACAGTGAATTCAGGTATTAATATTTAAAATTATTATTGTTTCAGGATTGTGGAACTGAAGGAAATGGTTTCTGATGTCAATCTCAGTTATAATAAGCTTTCCTCTATATCCTTGGAATTATGTACACTTCAAAAATTGACTTTTTTAGATCTCAGGTATTTATTGATACTATTGCTTCCCATTTTTAATAATAATTTGTATTTTACCTGATTTTTGCCCTTTCCCTCATGTTTTCCTAAGAAACAAAATTGGTCTTTATTAATAAAATTTTAGGAGTAATCTAAAAGTAAGCATTTAGGAAATATTTTAATCAGATGTCATTTGAAGTTATGTGATAAGACAGTTATTTAAAATATTAGGACATACTGACACTTTATTAGATTCATACTTAAGCAAAATTAAAATAGCGCATGGAAAGTATTTGCTTTATATTGCTTTTTTCTTTTTTAACATAAAACTGTCCAAATGCTAAGCTGGCACAATAGCTAGCATGACTTTATCATAAAAAGAACCCATTTGGTTTCAAAATATATTAACCACGCAAGGCAAGTTAAAGAAAAAGAACACTATGATTGGCAGCAAAAATGAAACTATTTAAGGCTCTACAGAGGTAATAGAAAGTTTAATTTAAATACGTCCTAAGTTTAAGTGACAGGATCAGAAGTGTCACAGGTTTTTGAGGGTGATAATAGGTATTTCAGGGTCAGATACTCGTTTATTTTCTTAGGCTTTAAAACTTGGTTT
This sequence comes from Ovis aries, assembly GCF_016772045.2. Lineage (NCBI taxonomy): Eukaryota > Metazoa > Chordata > Mammalia > Artiodactyla > Bovidae > Ovis > Ovis aries. The sequence continues at coordinate 45,982,531 of NC_056054.1, read as the reverse complement.
GTAAAGTATATTTCTATTGCCTGGGCTTCTTACTGCTCATGTATGTTGTTACTAGGTGTGGTTTTAGTTTATTAAAATGTAACTGCTCTTGCTCCACTCACACAATAGTTAAAATTACAATAAGCTAATTATATCTGTTTGAAGATTAATCTTCATACAGAGACAAAAATTTTTTCCTTGTGCAGTTAAAACAAGTATATTAGCATATATGCTCTTGCTAAATGTGGAATTATTTCTATTTTCCACGGACAGTTACACTGGCAAAACATTTTAAAATCACATTTTAGTTCAGTATTAAATGGAACAATGAGAATGAATCCCTGCCCCAGTGCTGCTGACTTTATTTCTTTTCATTCCATCCTTGTGTGTATATGTGTGTCTATCTATGTGTGTGCCTCTGTCTATAACTATACCTGGAAATTTCTAATTAAGTGACTAAAATATGCTTATATCAGTATGTATAAGACTCTAGGAGAAGATACAGACTATCATTTGGTATTCAACACGGATTAATAAAGACAATAATGGAGAAAAATACAGAGAAAAGAAAAAAGGACATATGTTGAGTTGTACAAAGTATGGCATATTAATATATTAGGCTTCACTTCTGAATGCAAAGATATAGGTTAGAGAAAATTACTCAGTGTGATGGATACCCATCTAGTTGGAGATAATTTTCTCACAAATGTTTTCTATTAGTAGTAGTTTTGGGGCTTCTCTCTGGTGGCTCGGTGGTAGAGAATCCACCTGTGGATTCAACGGATGCAGGAGATGTGCATTCAGTCTCTGGGTTGGGAAGATCCCCTGGAGAAAGAAATGGTAACCCACTCTATGGGTTTTCCAAGTCCATCCTTGGAAAATCCCATGGACAGAGAAGCCTGGTGAGCTACAGTCCATGGGGTCACAAAAAGAGTAAGACATGACTTAGCAATCAAACAGCAACAACAGTAGTAGTTGTATGGCCTCTAGAATATTTCTACCTTCTTGTTAACCTAAATTTTTTCCCAGATCATTTCAGTGGTAAATGAGATTCCCTTTACTTCTGTGTTTTATTGTAAGATATTGAAAAGTTACACATTGTGCAAATTAAAATTCTGAACTAAAAGTAGAAATGGTCTTCCTTATATAGTAGAAACAGTCTACTTATATAGTAGAAAACTCTAAGTTTCTAAATATACAGAATCTCTTTTGCATTTCTGTTTCATCTTTTTCATGTAATTTTTCCGTTATTCTTCAATTATTCTATATATGAAATATTTGTATTAATCAAATACGTAGAATACTTGTGAGGTCAAATAATACAGTATTTATAGGCATGACCTAAAGGGCTCTGACTGTGGAAAGTATTGCTGATTACAATTTGAAGTAGATAAGGGATTAGTTTACAGTGTTTACTCTGTTAAATCTATTATTAAAGAGTTGTTTGCGTTACCAGTTGGTTGCACTTTGGTATTAGGATTAGGCCCATTGATCAAATACGTAAAGCTGTTGACTAATTCCGAATTCTCAGGACACAGTCTTAATGAAATCAAGAATTGACAAACTGAGCTATGTACATTTTTGTCCAATCAATACTTTAATTATAAAGTTGGACAAATTTTCAAATTTTGTAAATCATCTTTTTCTCTCTAATTTAGGAATAATTTTTTAAATTCTTTGCCTGAAGAAATGGAATCATTGACACGGCTACAAACTATCAACCTTTCCTTTAATAGGTAAGAAACAGCTTACTCAGTTATTCTGTAGAAAATTTGTAGATCTTACTGGAGAATACTAGAGATTACTAGAGAATAAAGAGACAAACAAAAAGGCTGTATGTTTTTTCCTCGTTTAAATATCCAGGTTTTTTGTCACTTAGTTCCACTTAGAGTTAAAAGTGATGTTGCCGTTTTAGAATTTTCACAACTGATGTCTACATTTTTTTGTTCCTTTTAACTATTTTAAGAAACTTGTAGCCTGGTAGGAAGACAGATATGCAAATAAATAGTTCTTATTGCTACGGAGGAAGCACAGTGCATACATAGGTATTTCCAGAGATTACTTGAAGGTAGAGGAGGTCGCTCTGAAACTGAGGCTTGGAACACACAGGGACATGGCATCCTATGTAGAGCAAGCAGCATGTATTGATGCCCAAGGATGTGAGAAAATGATGTGTTTGGGACCCTTCAAGAAGTTTAGTATGGCTCAGAACAAAAAGTGAGGTAGCAGAAGACTAGAATAACAAATGATATTGGATGTGTAGCAGTAGCCAGCCCTTTCAGAGCTTTTTATGCTAGTGAAATTTAGATTGCATTTTGTGAACACTAAGATATAATAATTAGTGAAAGTGAAATTTGCTCAGTTGTGTCCGACTCTTTGCGACCCCATGGATTATATAGTTTGTGGAATTCTCCAGGCCAGAATACTGGTGTGAGTAGCCTTTCCCTTCTCCAGGGGATCTTCCCAACCCAGGGATTGAACCCAGGTCCCCCACATTGCAGGTGGATTCTTTACCAGATGAGCCACAAGGGAAGCCCAGTGTAATAATCAAGAATAACTAATTTTTATTGGGAGCTTATTTATTAATATTTATTGTCTGCTGACACTGAACTAAGTAGTTTATGTGTATTACCTCACTTAATCTTCACAAAAGCCCGGCACGGTAGGTTCTATTACTATGTCCATTTAGAAATCGAGGAGTGTAGAACTGGGATTTGAGCCCAGGTGGTTTGACTCCAGAAGTTGGGCTTTTAACAATGATGTCATATTGTTTCCTATGATGAAAGTTGATTCTGGTAACAATTTAATATAAATAGTAGTGGCTAACATTTATTATATTACAGATGCTGTCCCATGACCTTTGTATACATTCATTTAATCCTTGTAACAAGTATATAATTTTAGTGCTGTTATTCATGCTCATTTACAGATAAGAAATCTAAGGCACAGTGATGTTAAAATACTGCCTATTAATTTTTTTTCTGTCTGCTCAGTTATTTGTGTTTTCTCGAGTATAGGTTATACCTTTGCTGTCATTGTTTAAAAATATAAGTACTTCTCAGATTTTTCTAATTTTTATTTGTGAATTGAACTGTCAGTTCTCTATTGATATGAACTATCAGTTCTCTATTGAGTTGTGTATTCTAATTTTTATTAATTGAACTATCAGTCTCTATTGATATGAACTATCAGTTCTCTGTTGAGTTGTCTATTGAGCTATCAGGGCCTTCCCTGGTAGTGCAGATGTTAAGACTCTGCCTGCAATGCAGGAGACCTGGATTCAGTCCCTGGGTTGGGAAGATCCCCTGGAGAAGGAAATGGCAACCCATTCCAGTATTCTTGCTTGGAGAATCCCATGCACAGTGGAGGCTGGAGGGCTACAGTCCACAGGGTCACAGAGTCCGACTCGACTGAAGTGACTAAGCATGCACTCATGCATTGAGCTATCAATTGCATTGTTAATTAATGTTTTTGGGGAGCTGGCAAAACCTAACCTTAGCTTCTTTGTTAACTGGTTAGCTGCATCATTTTTAATTACTTTGTTCATGTTTTGTGGGAGAAGTTGGAGGGACTACTCAAGATGATTTGGTCCATCTGTACCTCTGGTTATTGACTCTTCAGTCCCGCTGTAACTTCAGAACTTCCTTAATGAGTTTACCCTTCATTGTAGTTCAGTTTTTTTTAACATCAAGGCAGCAAAGGAAGGGCAGTATGGGGAAGTGAAAAGGCCACCACTATACAGCTCTCCTTCACCACATCCTTCTCTTTTCCAGTTGAGGCAGCAGTTTGCCTCACGTTAAAACCAAGCTAGTTTCTTTTCCCCCCACCCAGGGATCCTGAAGTGTTACTGAAAATTGCTCTGAGAGCCATCAACTTTCCCAGCTCTCTTGCGGCCTCTTCAGGGTTACTTTGGATAAGAAGCCAGCAACCTAGAGTTGTTTTATAATGTTTTCAAAAACCAAAATGAATGTATTTTTGATTGTTGAAGCCTAAGTCAAAGCAAAGAATAAGTCTCTTTTACTCTAAATATTGGCAGTAATTCTGTTTCATAAGAAATAAAAGTAAACTAAGGAAGAATACCTACATGGAGACATTTTATAAAGAGCATTTCAGGAAGATTTCCTTGTCTCCTGAATGAGAAAAGAAAAACATGGGAGAATTTACTCTGAACTTTTGTTTGATTTTTTTTTGTATAGTCAATGGAAACTGCAACAATTTAACATATATGTCCACTTAACATATATTTCAAGGGTTCCAAAGCTTATCCATTTTTAAGAATTTTCTGAAAAATTTAAGTGCAGAACTTATACCAAATTAAAGCAAACAAACAAAAAAACCCCTTACATTAAGAAAGCTTTATGTCATTAGATCAAACTTCCATCCTCTAGGGGATAATTTTGCCTCTGATTCCTGTTTGTTCTGTTCATATTCTAATAGGTTCAAAATACTACCTGAAGTTCTGTATCGAATTCCCACACTTGAAACAGTTTTGATTAGTAATAATCAGGTTGGAGCTTTGGACCCTCAGAAAATGAAGACAATGGAAAATCTGATCACATTGGACCTTCAAAATAATGACCTCCTACAGATTCCACCAGAGCTTGGTAACTGTGTGAACTTAAGGTAAATGCTAAGTTTTTTCATTTATTCAGTTGTGGAAGTGTTTTTGTTTCTTTTTGTTTGTTTGTTTTTTGAGGTACTCTTGCAGGCAAGTTGAAATAAAAAATGTAATGTCCTGTTAAAAATAACAAGTAACAAAACTCTGAATCCCAATTCTGTTTTCCAAATTTCACCAAATGTATTTTTTAGTTTTGTTTATATAGCATGCTATATGTATAAATATAGTACACATCTGTCATACATGTTGATTGTTTTTAGTGACACTTCTCTCATTCCTCTGTATGTGTATAACCTGAAACCACTGCATAGAAACATCAGGGAAATGTCAACTGCTTAGCTGTGCAGATAGGGATTTTAAAATCTGATTATAGACTACTACCGCTTGTTTCAAGCCCTGCACGGTCTTTCTTACTCTGTGTTTGCTACTACCTCAGCCTCAAGTGCCTTTACCCTGCCTCTGTCAGTAATCAACCTAATTATCACCTTTAAAAACCTTTCCAAACTCCAGGCAGAGTTAGTCAAGCCTAAGATTTCCCATCCTGCTTTGTTAGGACTCATTTATATCATTTCTTTGTCCTCCTATACAAGAGTTATCCCAGTGCCGAGAAAGTGGTAAGCACCTAATGAGTACTTGTTAAATGAATATAAAGGGAATTTGAGACATGAACAGCAAGCCTAGTAGTTAAACAGAATGTGTCAGAAAATTTTAATTATTGAAAACTGCATATAATGGTTTAACATTTTAGTTTACTAGGGCAGCACTGATATCTTTGGTACCTCAATTATTGAATTATAGAAGGCAAGTGAGTTGATTCTTGTTATGTTCCATAAGTGTATTCTATAAAGTCTTTGTGAAAACCAACTTAACAAATACTGAACCATTATTCCCTAGGGGAAGCACAGAGTTAGGCTCTTTCAAGCTTCTGGTCACATTTTCATCAACCAATCCTCACATAATCTTGTGTTATGTGTGTTTCTGTTAATACATCTTAATAGATGCCTTATTTAATATTGTTGATTCATTCATATTGAATTATGGCTAAACAGCGCTATGATTTATGCCTGAATGAAGCTTATCTAACGTGTGTGTTTCCCTGTAAGATACATGACATCCTTCTTGTGCTTAGAAAAACTAGAAATACGTCAGCATTATGCTTGCAGGCTGTATTAAACAGCAAAATCACCAAGAAAAAGTACAATAATACAAAAAAAGTCACACTGAATAGACGATGGAAGGAACACTTGTTTATGGTATGAGAGCTGATGCAAGACAAAGCGTCACCTTTTTTGTCCTCAGTGTCAAGTGACTCAAATTTTTTGCTGCTCTGTACATGTCCAAAATGATCTTCAAAGTGCCTCATGTATTCATTTGGAGGTGACTAATAAATTTTAGTGAGCAGGCAAATCAACAAATTTGGAGTCTAATAAGTAGTGAAGATTGACTATAATTAACTTTTTTTCTATAAATTGAGAAAATCAGTCTTTAAAAGAATTCCCATAGCACACAGATATATTTGAAGATATAATTTAGATCTACTGTATAATATGTTGTGAATCCTTTGATGTTTGTTTATATAAACAGTTGTTAGTGAAAATTAAGAAAAAAATCTCTTATAACTTATTTCATTAAATTTAATAAGTAAATCAACCAGCCCTTAGATCTTAAACTGCACTCATTTCAGAACATTTAAATAGATTCTATAAGTGCATCTGGTCAAGGGAGGAAGTACAAAGACAGACGTGTTAATGTTGCTGGTGTGGATAGGATATATTGACTATGTTATAGTCTTTGATATGAGTATTTGTCAATTTGCTCATTCTAACGTGTGTAAATATAATTCAACCATTTAGTATATGGTCATTATAAGATTGAGGAGGTGATGGGTAAAATAATGATTCATATCACAGCTCTTCTATTTAATAACTGTAATCTTGGACAAGTCTTTCTTATCTTCCTGAGCTTGTGTTTCCTATTTATAAAATTGAAATATTAATGGTGCTTACTTCATAGAATTGTCAAGATCTTTAAGAGAGTCAGTGAATGTAAGTTACTTAGAACCATACCGTTCACGTAATGAGTATTCAGTTAATGTTATTTCAGTCATTATTATAGTTACAATTCTGTTTAAATGCTTAGACTGAAAAGGGACAATTAAAAAAAAAATACACATATTTTACTTATGAAATAGTAAATGAAATTAGAAGAAATGCCTCCCTAATGGAAAATGTTAAAATTCTGATTTCTCTCTTTTGTTAAAATTCTGATTTCTCTCTTTTGTTTAGGACATTGCTACTAGATGGAAATCCATTCCGTGTTCCTCGAGCAGCCATCTTAATGAAAGGAACAGCTGCTATTTTGGAATATTTGAGAGACAGAATTCCTACTTAAATTGGAGTCATTACATAATCTTGGTCATGTTAATTCTTAGACTTCTTAAATTGATAACTAACATTTTTCTAAGGTATTATCTTCATTTATGATGGTGTAACCACGTATTGTGTTCATACATTTGTTCTAAATGTTTTGCATAAGATTTATGCAAAAATAATTCACTCATTCCCACATAGCAAACAGTTTCTTCAAAAGTGAATTTTTATTTATTATATTTAAATATTTTTATAATGACAAAGCATTTTTATAGAGATGCTTTTCCCATTTCTACTTGTGTTACGTATATTATGACCAACTGACTTGAATATGACCATCTAATTTCTATCTTTTCTTTAAACTTTTTTTTAATTTCTAAATTTTCATTGACTATACAATTGAATTTTATTTAATACTGTTCTTTGGCTTTTCATTATCCATGATAAGACTTTTGTGATATGGTTGGTATCAATATAAGTTTGAAATTAATGTTTATTGTTTTGTTTTAATATAGTTGAAATGTTTTTTCCTAGTCTTTTTTCCATGTTTCATGAAATCATTTTACCAGGGTTTCTAATGTCACAGAAATGGTACACAAGATATAGTTATTAGTGGAGAAAATAATAGAAGTGTTGTTTTAATTGCTCTCACAATTTTGAATTTAAAACTTGATTGGACTTTTTTTTTAAGATGCTTAGTACTAAAGTACTAAGTTTCCATACAACAACCTAGTATTTCTAGATTCAACACATTTAAAGAAATTAGATCTGCATATTTTTCCCTCAGAGTGTGAGCATTTAAACGATACCTTTTGTCCTTTAAAAAAAAAAAAAACTAAAATTTTATTAATTTTATAGATATCAGCAACAGAAAATAAGAGCATATACCGCATAGAAATCTTGAAATGTGTTTTATTTAAATACTAAGCAGGTATTTGTATGTATAATTACTCTGTTGATGTGTTCTAACCCTTCCTTGTGCATTTCTTTTTAATTTCCAAGGTCTTAATTTTTTAATTTGCTAGTAATGTTAGTAAGACTAAATTTGTAGTCATGCGGTAATTTTCTAAAAAGTAATTTGTTATAGATGAACCGATTTAATAAAAATTAAATATAAACATTTGTATTTACACCAAAAATGTCAGAAGTAGGCTAGTCAGTCATTATAAAATGTACTGTGTGATTCTATTAAGTAACCAATTGATAGACGGTATTAACTAGTTTATATAAATAGATGGGTGGACAGGTAGGTAAGTAGATAATGGATGGATAGCTTGCTTTTGGGTGATTGAGACATAATCATATTATGAAAAAATCATTGCTAATAAAGATAAATACTACATGTTCATTAAAAAGTTACATTTTTCAAATATTGATTACAATGTTTATGTTTTTGGTTTAAAAGAAATATTCCCTTTTCATACAACAACTCTGTTGCTGCCTAAGAAATCAGCTTCCATATTAAACAGAAGACACTTTACAATAAGGTGACATTTTATTATTTATACAATAAAGAGACTTTTATGTTATTCAAAACACTTTTTTAAATACTGAAAAAGTTGAGTACATCAAAGCCGAAAAATGGCTTTGCTATACACTGCACAGCATTATTATAGTCCCTGTATTTTGTATCTGTACAGAAAGCATCTTCAAAATGCATTCTAATCACATTGTACACCTTTACCTTTTAGTGTCAATACATAAAATAAAACTGGAGAATACAGCTTGCATTTGCGAATTAACTGACAAAGTAACTTCATTGATTCAGTAAATTTAAAATATAGATCCATAGGAGTTCTTTGCACATAAAATGAAGCAGCTTTCAAGGTTGTCATGGTCTTATACAGCAAAAAAAAAACATTAACTACATTCACAATCTATGTTAATAAAGTAGTAAATATGTCTTCATTCAGTTTTTATTTACATCAATATGTAGTTCAACTAAAAGGTACTGTTGTGATACAGTAGTTTTTTTTAACACATACAAAAATGACAATTTTTATATATAATTTAAGCTCAAAATCACAATTATCTCAAAATATTAATTACAACACAGCCATTTCAATTAAACATGTCATGATTTAACTTTTTATAAAACGGTAAAATTTTTTATTAAAGTAAGCAATTTGTTTCGAATTGGCTAGAGTTCACCATGTAGAAAACCTTAAATGGTAAGAGGTGTTTCCGGCCCCTCCCACCCGAATTTGTATACAGCCACCTAAGCTAGCAAAGAGACAGAAAAGGCCCCAATTTATAAAGATTAAGCCTCTTTTGCTATACTGCCGTGGCTTATTGTTTCTTCCATAAAATCTTTACAAGGGGAGTGTCAATAAACTATGCAGTGAAATGCATGCATTAATATACAATATGTCTATGTAAAATGTTAGCATTTAGTACACATTAAAATGTTCACAAAGACTGCAAAAGAAGTCATAAATAAAGAAGCACTTCTAAGATCTACCAATTGCAAATTGTAAACTTGAAAAGTTCTTAATAATATAATGGAATTTCTTTGAACACAGATCCCAATTCAAGTTCTTTCTCTGGCTAAAGGAGCTTTAGTTACTTGGCCTTAAGATGTCACTGTTGTGCTGCACATATGGTAGAGAAATCAGATGTCATAAAAGAATATGAGTCTAGTGGCTGTCTTCATTTTTTAAAACTGTGGCCCAGTGTTGCATCTCTGCATAGGATTTAGTTTTTAAACTTACAGAAGAGTGAAATATTTCACTAACTGAATTATATGACCTCAAATGAAAAGTGGAAAATGTGTGTGTGTGCATGTGTTTAGCATATGGAAAAATATTAAATAAATAGGTGGAATTAGAGCTTCATTATACAATAATAAAAGGATTATGCCCCAAAATAACTGAGGTCAAAAGAAATCAACTATAAAATATTTTAGGAATGAAAGAATTTTCACGGATACTTAAAAATCCTAAAAACATAGTATCTAGTATCCTTTTAATTCTTAAGCCAATTAAATTTTTATCATTATCTTTGTTTAGAATTGCTGTTGTTAATTTAAGATTTCTTCTCTGAATAGAAAGAGACTATAGTTCATATTATACTTTATTTTTATACAGCTGGGTGGGGGCGTGCCCTTAGGTGGTTATAAAGTGGGAAAAATAAAACTACAGTACCTGCAAATCTTACTTTTGCAAGGTTATTTTTGGTGGTCTTTAAAGTTTATAAACAGAATTCAGTAGCTTTTTACCTCTCATTTTCAACTAGGAAAAAATTCCTCTTTCATACGAAGACAGTGTCATTGTCCTTAAGCTTCCTTTAGTCCCATCTATACACTGAATACACAGAGAAACTTGATTGGCTCTTGAGATTAAAAATATGTGGTTTATGTATCAATTATTTTTCACATCAATACTAAGGCTTGCATTTTTGAGGAGGAAAACGTACTTGAGGATGTTAACGAGAAATGCCTAAACATCATAAAGCAGTATTAAACATTTATTGCATTCCATTGACACTAGCTGTCATCAAAGCTAAAACCAAATTTTCTAGAGTAAGACTTAACATAAAACATTTCTTTCTGCCCTGAACAGATGCCTTTCCACATTCAAGACCAAGAAGAGTCCTCTGTGTGGAAAGACTGCAAGTATTGAAAATAAAACTTATTACAGCAGTACATTCTGAAAATTAATTACCATAGCTGATACAGGAACTGCTTTATATTATATCTGCCTGAGAGTTTCATCTTGGTTTTCCTGTGGACTATTCAAAAATTACATAAGATTTCCTGACTAAATAAGGAAAGGGGAAGAGGGACAGAAAGACACAAAGAAATATAAGGTGATTTTTTTTTCCTCCATTCATCAAATACTTTTCCTAATCTAGCTAATATAATGGTCAGTTGACTTGCATACCTGGGCATTGTCTAACTCATTACTTTACCTGTGCAAAACGAGTGTGCAAAGAAAAACACCTACGTCTGTCTATACAGAGACATAAAACCTGAGTTTCAATAAAAAGTTTCTAATATAAGAAAACTTCTTAATGTAGGAAAATAACTTTTAAAGGGCAAAAAATACCTTTGTACAATATAATCTACTACCTTTAAAACTTCAGTGTGCATAAGCATCACATATTTTATAGAAGCCAACAAAAAAAGCAACCATTTACAATTTTCTTCACTATAGCTTAGATACCCATATTTTAATTTCTAATGTCTATTTTCATTCCCCTGAATTCATTAACTTTTCTAAAAGAAAAAAGTTAAAAGCACATTCAGATATGAGGACTGTGATGAACAGTTCCTGGTTTTTTCTAAATATTGAGGACCTAGGAGATTTGGGGTTGCTAGGCATATAACAATGCCAAGCCACAAAGGAATTCTAAAATTCAAAAGAAATATAATCTATTTTTAAAAGAAACTATTTGGAAAAATATTTTGTGGATAGAGTTGGGCCAAAGTCTGCAAGAAGCCATTCTTACCTGCAGGCTCCCTTTCTGCAAATGATTCACTCTTAAAAACTCCTTTCTCCACTCCATTTCCTTAGCTTTCATTTTATTTCATTTCTTTAGTTTTCCATTCTTGAACCCTGAATTGTGCCAACTGATTGTGACTTGTGCCTCCCTGGTTCACATTCAGCCACCAGGGACAATGTCCTCTTTATCTACATCTTTATTAATCTCTCTTCAGGAGCTCAGTTTTCTGGGATGACTTGCTTGCCCCCTCTCACATACCACTTAACTACGTATTGGGGGAAATTCAGTCAATGTCCCCTCTTATCATGAGATACTGATTTAAGGCTATTTCAAGATCTACATAATCCCTGGGCTGTAAACATCTCAGAAGCACATCGAGAAAATTTTTTAGAAAATGAGTGCAAGTTGGTTCTCCACTTTGCCCCCAGATGACATTGTCATTAATTATGCATTCATGTCAGTTAAGTCACTGACATTTAGAAGAGGAAGCCAACTGGAAAGATTTCAACCCTTGCACCTGTAGTTGGATATAAGGGCCCTTTGAATCCTTGTATTGACAGGTGAAGGGACTCTGCACAGTTTTCTTGAGTGCTGACCTTCCTCTCTGGGGTCAGCAGGCCTGGTTTGGGGAATAGGGTGGGAAATGCATATGGCAGGGTAAGGGATTAGAGGCATTAGCTTAGGGAACTGTGCTCTCTTGCTTCCTGTTTATATGACACTCGCCTGAGGATCACTAGAAAAATTTTGAATTTGTGCAGAAAGCTAGAATCAGAGTCATGCCTTCTCTGCCAACAGACTTGTTACCATGGGAACTAATGCAGAAAATGGAAAAAAAAAAAAAAGCTGGGAATTAAATATGGAGAAAAACTGATAGTTGGTTTTTACACGGCAATTTGAGCACTTGAGATGTAAATAAACAGAATATTCCTTGTGTGGCCAAACCAATGAAAGCAGACAAAATGACTTGTTGGTATCTGGTCCTGGAGACTTATCTGGGGATACAGGAAGAAGCAGTAACTGTGCTGTAGTTTGGATAAGGGGGCCTTGTAAAACCTCTGGTGATGAACAGCCCAAATGTTAACTTTATGATCAAAGGGACCCTTCAAAAGGCATATGCATGCTTAGCTTAATAAATGAAATTACCTTGCTGTAACAATTTTCACCTTTCCAAAGCCCCACACACTGCCTGGCAGAAGTATTGCTCACCTAATATGTTATTGCTTGAAATGTCTTTTCAAATACTAAAAAATTAACAAAAGCAGCTTTCAAATCAGTGGTTCCCCCTGCCCCTCCATAAGAAAGCTTTTGTAAGTAGAATTTAAATCTGTTTTATTTAGGAAATATTTATTTTATCTGATATAAGTCCTCCTGTGTGCCCTCTTGTCATTCTGGAGTTGATAATACACTGATCAAGCCAGAGTAGGATATCAGGACCATCTATAATAACGGCTTGGTTGGAGTTTCAGCCTGTCCTGAGAAAGCAGACCTACCTATTACACTTTCAGAGGCTCTCAGGAGACAGCTGTCCTATTCTCTAATTGGGCTACTTTCTGAAATCCTATGATTAAATACCTCATTTTGTGACTTCAGCCTTTGGCCCATGTTTAAGTATAACTGCCCTAAGGAGAGGAGGGAAGGTCACACTATAGAGGAATTTATTTCATCTTTCATGGAGAGCTAGTTTTCAAGTAGTAGTGAAACCCTTCATCTGACACCCTCCCAACATATGCAAAAGCTAAAAACATCACCCAGGAATAGGAGAAAAGCCACTATTGTACAGCAGTCTTTGGGGGGAGGGGTACATCTAACTTCAGATAGTCTGAATAAAATATGCTCTTTGGGCAGTACTTAAAGTCCACTCCAGTGTTCTTGCCTGGAGAATCCCAGGGACGGGGGAGCCTGGTGGGGTGCCGTCTATGGGGTCGCACAGAGTCGGACGTGACTGAAGCGACTTAGCAGCAGCAGCAGCAGCAGCAAAGTCCTCTGGACACACATTTCACTAGAGATGCTTTCTTCTTTCTCACTAATGACTTGCTGTTCTAGTTGTTAGAATTTCTTACTGAAACCTTTGACAGTCTCAACGAGTTCTTGAAATGCCAGATGCCCATTAAATTTCTGCTTTTCCAGTAGGGCCTACAAGGTTCTGAAATCCAGTTAAACACCTTATTTTCTGCTACTTGCAGAGTTTGGAGGTGATCTTGATAATAAATTTGAGTACATTGTTCTTGCTTATGCTGAAATAACTTTTTACATCAATATTTCAGTGAGTTTCAGGATTTGAGACATCCATGCTTGGGTTTTGCAGGTAGGAAGCATTAGAATAGACTGATGCAGGATTAATCTTTAAAGCTACATGAAGCACTAAGGACAGTTCAGCAGCTGTTTCTGAAATAGGCAAATAAAATATGATAGGATCTTCACAAGCAGTTATGCCTTGGAATTGACATATGCTATATAAGACACTGCTTTTAATTTCTGTTGTCATCTCTAAAATCAGTCAGCAGATGCCTAGAGGAAGACTAAATAGTCTGCCTTAAACTAAACAATGTAGGTTTTTCTGCATCTTTTTATACTGAACTGGACATACCTTGGACAACTTGAGTTCCTTCAGGCTAAGAGGCCACCTGATACTATTTAATAGTTCTGCATCATCTGTTCATTCTTCAGATAAGAATCTGAAACACTTAACATCTCATGATGTATTAAATTTGATTTCTGAGAATTTAAATTGGAGTTCTGAGAATTTAAATTTAATTTCTTCATTTTTTAAAAACAATTTGATTTCCCTTTTCAATTTCCTGAGGTTAAGTGACTCCTTGCTACATAATGCACCTTAAAGGGTTATAGACATAACTTTTATGGAGTTATCTCTAGTTTATCATACAGTTTAGCATATAGTCACAAATAGCCAGTCTTGCCAATCTAGTACATTTTTTGCTTTCAGTTACAAGCATTTGGAAATCAAGAAAAATTGAATGGAATGATGGTGTCTGCATGGAAGGCATATGATGAATAAGTCTAGAGATATAATATGCATTGATGACTAGTGAACAGTATTGTATTGAATATTGGAAATTTGCTAAAAAGAGTATCTTTCAGGTGTTTTCATCACACACAATATGGCAACTATGGTGACCAAAGCAATGAGACATTAATTAGACTGACTGTAGTAATTATTTCTCTATGTATTTGTACATCAAATCATGTTGTACACCTTAAATATACATAATTTTTATGAAAAAACCCAAAATGTCACATGCCATTGCTGTTCTTTCTGGATTAAGGTGAGATGTTGGCTAAATAGTTCAATTTAATAAAGTAAAAAAATATGACCTCGCATACGAACCACTGACCATGTGTAGTTGCTGGGCTTTTTACAATACCTGTTAACCTTGATCTTCAGTAATATGCCCAAAGTAATATCTGAAGGTCAAAATACCTCTGATTAAGAATTTAATAACCACAATCTTATTTTCAAATTCAAGCATGCCTCACAGTCCATCGCATAGCTTTAATAATTCCCATTGTCTGAGTTGCTGCACAGAGACACTGCATTGTTCACAAATAAACCCACCAGCCACTTCATCCACAATTGCAGCTAATTTTTCAGACCGTGCTTGAACTCATACTTTTCACCCACCCACCTTTATTATAACATAGCTATCCCACCTCTAGGTTAACGCTAACCTGAATTTGAAAATCCTTGATTTTTCATCTCAAATAGCAAACAAAATCTCTGAAATTTTGTTGCACTAAAAACCATACCTGTTATTTCTCTGGCCAGTGTAATCTCTGAGGAGATTTTCTCCTCAGAATAACTTGTGGAAGTTTATATGACTTCCACTTCTTGATAATTAGGAGATGATGCCAGGGCAGTTGCAACGGTCAACACTGGGGGACCTTTAGAGAAGGGTGTGAAGACTGACCACATAGGCATTTCAGCTGTCCATCTAAATGGTACATGTGAGATTTGGCCTGTATCTGCATAGTTCTAGGCACTCTTTAGTCTTCAACTTTTAGAAAATTTTATCATAGGTATACTGCCCAAGTTTTTTTTTTTTTTTTTCTGAATTCTCATGGGCCTGTTCTGTTCTTACACACAAAGTATCTCCAACCAGTCCATCCTGAAGGAAATCAGTCCTGAATATTCACTGGAAGGACTGATGCTGAAGCTGAAACTCCAATAGTTTGGCCACCTGATGCAAAGAACTGACTCATTTGAAAAGACCCTGATGCTGGGAAAGATTGAAGGCAGGAGGAGAAGGGAATGACAGAGGATGAGATGGCTGGATGGCATCACCGACTCAATGGACATGAGTTTGCGTAAACTCTGGGAGTTGGTGATGGACAGAGAGGACTGGCGTGCTGCAGTCCATGGGGTTGCAAAGAGTCGGACACAACTGAGCGACTGAACTGAACTGAACTGATCTTCCTAATATGAAGGTGTTTATTAATACAAAGAGTGTGATCTTTTCTTTATGTACATAAGTATTTAGAATATGCGAGTCCACCAGAAGTATGTACATTTTTAAAGGTATTTAAAACACAAATTATTTTAAAGCAAAGATTTCAAAAGACCCTAACGTTTAACTGTTTGATTCTTCCCTTTCCTGAGACTGAGCTCTTTAAGTGAAACAGTAGGCATTTGTTATGCTTTGGCTCAGTGGTAAAGAATTTGCCTGCCAATGCAGGAGATGTGGGTTTGATCCCTGGGTCAGGAAGATCCCCTGGAGAAGGAAATGGCTCCCACTCCAGAATTCTTGTCTGGGAAGTCCCATGGACAGAGGAGCCTGGTGGGCTATAGTCCTTGGGATCACAAAGAATTGGACAGGACTTAGAGGCTGGGCATGCCCTGCACACATCCTGCAGTGAATTAGATTCTCCCTGTCACCTGAGACTTTGTCTTTTTTGAAAAAGAACATATATGAGGGACAAGAACCTTGCCTTCCTAGGGGAACTGAAAAATATTCTCTGTCCGCATTAAAAAAAAAAAACAAAAAACCACACACAATAAAGCTGAAAGGAAGTGTTTGCCATTTTATTATTCTGGGAGAGAAAGTGATATTGTTCTGTTCTCTGTCATCACCTTATATTTTGTACCTATATTGTAGTATTTATTAGGCAGGTTATGCGTCTGTCTGTCCATTAGACTGAGCTTTTGAGATGAAGGACCATGGCTTAATTATATTTTTATTTCCCATTGTTCTCAAAATCTTTTGCTCATTAACATATGTTTATTAAATTAAATGCACAGTAAAAGAGATAAGTCATTTTAATCACTGATAATTTTCCTTAAAGGATAAACACATAGATTGACTACAGGACAAATCTTAGGATGGCTCAGAGGAAGACTTGGGAGATAATTACTTAATCACCTCTCTAAGCTATAGAACTATTCAAACGTACATATAGGCCTGGATGAATATTCTAAATATGAGTAAATATTGTTGATATGGGAAGTTTAAAAATAAAAGAACAAGAAGACATAGTCCCTTACCTTTCAGTATTTTATGGTGATCTAGGTCATTTGGAGAAATATGTGAAAACCAAAAAAAAGAGAAATTAGTACCTGATACTGTGTGTGTCTGTGTGCCTCTGTGTGTGAGAGAGATGCAGCCAGAGAGAGACTGCAAAAGAGAAAGAGAGTCTCGAGTTTGCGTTTCTCTGAGAAATGGTCACAAAGAGATTGGTAACATTTGCTAGCAACATTCATGGTTTCCTGAAGAACATAGAGTGATGGCCTGTTAGGGAATCTGTCTTGATCACAATAACACTGTGTGATTATATCAAATGGAAAACACTTATTGCTAAATTGAACGACACCTTTAGTATGGCAAAAAATTATGTCCAAAAACTGGCTTTCAGAGATAAAATAAATAGAAGGACAGCAAGTAAAGACAAATGTTGCAAGTCAAGAACGCTGTGTATAATGATAACAGAGGAAAAATCAAATTTGGAAAATGGATCTTGCCCACAACCTAACAACTCTCTTTTATGGGTGATTCCTGGCTTCATAAACATCAGCAGTAGTAAATGGAGTGTCAAATATGTCCATCATTCACTTATTTCTCAGTGAGGTGGCACAGCTGGACAACTGGCACCCTACATGTGGTGGCAGGCGTGCAAGGAGTGTTCCAGAGGGGTGTAGGCATTGTAAGCAACCGTTCTTCACAACTTTCTGCTCTTCCTTCAGCCGCTTAGGGCTCCACACCCAACCCAACCTTGGTGATTTCCCCACTTGTTTTAACAAAACCCAGAGCTTCCCAACCTCTTTACATCATGGCACAGATAGAAAACAGTCATGCTTGTTCTGCATAATGGGGTATAGGTGGGTAAAATAGATAAGGTCTCTCCAGGCCGCAAGTGAAAGCAACAAGTCACAAGTCCATGTACTCTGAAGGGATCAATATCTCAGTGCTTGAGGGAACTAAACTGCCTGCTGGATAGAAAGCCCTCACCTAGAGTCTCTTCCCAGGAATAGAGTTAATACTGTGTGTGTGGTGCATGCTCAATCGCTCAGTCGTGTCCGACTCAGACCCCACGGACTGTGGCTCGCCAGGGTGCTCAGTCCATGGGATTGTTCAGGCAAGAATATTGGAGTAGGTTGCCATTTCCTCCTCCAGGGCATCTTCCTGACCCAGGGATCGAACCCACGTCTTCTGCGTCTCCTGCGTTGGAGGCAGATTCTTTACCACTGAGCCACCAGGGAAGCCCTAAAACACTCTATATGTGAAAATGCTTTAGGTGCTATTTGATATAAAAAATTCTAGAAATAAAAAAGTACCACAAGCATTAATAAACAAAAAACCCCGCACTATTTGAGTACAGAAATAGTTTTCAAGTAACTCTTCTCTCATTCTCAGTACAAATTTCTCCTAATTTTTGTTCTAATATTTAGTTCAGATTTCACAGCCAAAACTATCATGAAAGGCTCTTGGAAATCTAAGAAGAGAGGAAAAAAGATGATGAAATAGAAAATAAAGCAAATAAAACAAGGCAAAAGCTGTATTAAAAAGAATGAAACCGTGCTTTAAAATGTGTGGCCATGTTGTATACAATTAAATTTGTTTAGGAGGTATTTTTCTCTTCTGAAAAGAGAGAAAGCACATTTGGTAAGCAAACCCAAGATGGTGCACTGAAATCAACACGCTTCAGGTCATAGAGAAGTTATTGAGTTGGCCAGAAAATTCGTTTGGGTTTTTCCATAACACCTGATGGAAAAATCCAAGCAAACTTTTTGGCCAACCCCCAAAGAAGGTTGACTGAATTTGCTAAGAACATACTGTATTAGTAGTGGGTTGATCATGTGTTTCCTTTGGAGGAAAACTCCAGAGGATTAAACAGTTTTACATAGACTTTGGGAAGGAACACTGTGTGTTCTTTCCAGCTTTGCTTGGGTTCAGAAGAAACAAAGATTAAATGGTTGGCAGAGAAATACCACAAACAGGAATAAATAGGCCTTTGGTGGAACTAGCACAGAGGAGGACCAAACAAGGATGATGGCTAAGCCATCGCTAAGCCATGAAAGTGAGGATATAATTAGCTTAGAAGTAAACAGAAACATTCGGTTTTTAAAACAATGATCTAGCCAGTAGAGGCCCTGACATTCCAAATGTCTAAGAACCAAAATAGCTTGAGGACACTAGTCACCAAGGATGCTAGGGGCTTTGTGCCTTCAACATCCAGACATTCTGGTTGAAAGAAGGGAGGCTGGGGGAGATTTTAAACCATCCCCTTGAATCTGATTATCAATTTATGAGATGTATTTTGAAATACATTCTGTATTCAGTTTATAATACATAATATCTGATGATGTGCTCAGTCAGATTTGACTTTTTGTGACCACATGGACTAGAGCCTGCCAGGCTCCTCTGTCCATGGGATTTTCTCAGCAAGAATACTGGAGTGGGTTGCCAATTCCTCCCACGGGATCTTCGCTACCCAGGAATCGGACTCGTGTCCCCTGCGTCTCTTGCACTGCAGGCAGATTCTATACCACTGAGCCACCAGGAAAGCCCAAATCTGATCATAATATTATATTAATTTCTCTACACATAGATAAAATGAAAAATTAGATTTTATGCTGGATACCTTGTTACTACCAGGTGTCACCTGGAAATAAAGCTGTATACGTATATACACATATTTAGATTTGGACTAGTTTTAGATTTGCATAATCAAGATTATGCTCACTTTGGTTCAGTTTAGTCGCTCAGTCATGTCTGACTTTTTGCGACCCCATGGACTACAGCATGCCAGGCCTATATATTTAATTCCTGATGTTTATGTTTTGGAGAGGTCATCTAAAAATACATATTTTAAATAATTTGTGGTAAATACCTTCCCACATATTTGGAATGAGCATATAGGAAGGAAACGTTAAAATATCTCTACAAAATATTTGGAGAACCAAAGGAGGTTAAAGAACAAACTGGCAGATGTCGTAATTAATCTGAGCTGGAATATCAGGATTTAAAATCACACACTCACTTGAAGTTGAGAGAGAGACTCTTTCTTTCTGTGGTTGGGTCCTGGGTGGTTGGTAAAACCTGAGAGGTGTAGTCAAAAATATAGAAACTGATTAAAATAAGCTTAAAACTTTTAATTTTTTGCTTGTATTGTTTAAATTTAGAGCATTATTTCAAACTAATTCTCTCAAAAGAGTATTAACAGTTTTAAAAGGGTGTTAACAGTTTTATCAATAGTTTATTAACACTTATTTACTGTTATATCAGCGGGACCGGTATAAAAACGGACTGTCCAGAGTGTGGTTATCCAAGCTGCAGACTTGCTGATTGAGATACATAAAATTGTACTATAGATATAAGGGCTCCATCTGGTGGCAACTCTTCAGAATTGCATACGTATTCCTACAAAGTGCGGCTCTGTTCAACCATGTATGAAGATACTACGTTAGACGTGAAGCCTAGTTTGTTACTCTCCGTAATTTAAACGGAGGGTATCAGTGAGATGAAACATATGATTTGTTTCCTTATCAGAGTGGATTATAGAGGTAAGCGGTAGCCTCCTCTTTGGAGGAATGTAATTCCTTAAAGGTCGATAGATAAACCATCCTCTCAAGGTCCTCTTCTGTCTGTTATAGAACGATAATTTTCCTTATTTCTTCGCTGAACTTTCACCTAGGGCTATATTGATATTGGCCTTTATTTCAGAAGAGGGCTCTGGTAACTTTTTTTTTTTTTTAATGAGCTACCTTTTGGTGATTTTTTTTTCCCTTCCTTTACTGAGAAGTTAACATGACTAAAAAAATTATCCACCACATTACAAAAATAACTTGTTATAAATAATGATGAAATGAAACATATTTCTAATATTATGCCTTATTTTTCATCACTTTCTGCCAGGAGAGAGGGAGGGAGAGGAAGGGAATTCCAGGGATGTCTGAAGCGGGTGTGGTCACCAGGAGATGAGGATGTGTTTGAATCTGGGTCTGATCTCTGCCATCCAGTTCCTTCCGTTCCTCTCTATCAGCCTTGCATCTCCATTTGTTCCCCGTTCTCATTCTTACTTCCCTAATAACATTAATTTCTCCCTTTCATCCAGCCTTTTATTACTCTTCCTCACTTTTCTAAAAACTCTTACTTAAAATATAGCACTCCAGCTCTTCTAAAATACTCTTACCCACTCGCTAGTCTAAAATAATGTTGCTCTCTCGATTAATACTACCCTTTTCATTTTCACTGCATTTTTGTTCAAACAGAAATTGGCATTCTTTTCCTCATGTAAATACATAGAGAGTGGGCTATATGACCAAGCTGGACAGTTTGAGGCACCCTACTATAAAAAAAAATGATTTGAAATTTCCTTCAGGATATACTAATGGCTTCTAGATACAAAATTTCATTAAAAGAAGCCCTACACGGCCCGTTAGCAAGTTCTCCCCATACAAAGAAATTAAAAGGCAGAGACCAAAAAAAAAAAAAAAAGGCAGAGGCAGCTGGAATAATTAGTATTATTAGTATAAACACAGCAGTAATGAGAAATAGATTTAATGTTTGAGACTGATTGAATTCTGTAATTCAATTTGCTGTGAAACCCAAATAGAAACCCAAGTGGGAAATACTGTTGAGAGAAAGCTAAGAAAGAAATGCTTTATTTGTAAGGAAAGCAAGATCCTATGAGGTAATAAAGGAACTCTGGTTAGGAGCTTACCAACCTAGTGTTCTCCTAACAGACATTTTTTTTCTCCCTCAGGGGTTGAATTCCATTTTTTTTTTTTTTTTTTTTTGCTCTTACAAACAAAATACACAATGAAACTAATAGCAATGGCAGTAGAAATACTTTTCTTTCTGCTTTGAGATCAACAGGCTAGATTCTGATCTGTATAAAAGTTTGGGAGGGGGCATGTGGTTTTATTAAAGTAATCAGCTTTTCTGTGATCTCTGTACACAGTTAATTATGTTAATTTTAAAGCTTTTGCAGTAGCCTGAGAATTCTGGAGTATATGATATTTTACTTTAAGGATGACGATAGTGGAATATCCCCATGAAAGGATCCCAAATGCAGTGTGAAAATAATGTTATGTTGAACTATAGCTAAAAGCTGTGGACAGACTTGTCTTTATTTAGAGCAGGCAGCGTTAGGCAGTGGTTTCATTAAATTTTAGAGCTAAAATAGGGTTAGGGATTCGCTCTTCTCAACTACTTTTCCCTAGCCATCCCTATCACAACTTCTTTTACTACTGCCCACGCTCCAAATTGTAAAGCTTGATAAAGTGATCTACCAAGTCACAGTGTAGAGCTGGAATAACCCTAAATAGGGACCTAAAGCCAGTTCTAAGCATGCACTTTTGTCTCCTTGGTTTACAAAATCACTTGACCTCTCCAGGTCTTAGGCCTCTGGTACAATGTGGAAACAGGGCTTGATCTCCTCTAAGATGCTCTAAGACCAAGACAATGGCTCTATAAGTTCAACATTTGCATTCATTTCTCTGGGAGATTTCTGGCATCCATCTGCATGACTTCTTCCAAGAAGAGAAGACCCAAACGAAATCAAAAGGATTGATATGATGTACTCCAATTAAATGAACAAAAGTTGTTTCTTAAACTCTTTGGATGGTGTTTAAGGTCCTTAGTTTCCCTGGTAGCTCAGCTGGTAAAGAATCCACTTTCAATGGGCTGATTCTGGGGTTGGGAAGATCCCCTGGAGAAGGGATAAGCTACTTACTCCAGTATTCATGGGCTTCCCTGGTGGCCCAGACGGTAAAGAATCTGCCTGCACTGCAGGAGACCTGAGTTTGATCCCTGGGTTGGGAAGATCCTCTGGAGGAGGGCATGGCAACCCGCTCCAGTATTCTTGCTGGAGAATCCCCATGGACAGAGGAACCTGGCAGGCTACAGTCTGTGGGATCACAAAGAGTCAGATACGACTGAGTGACTAAGCACATCACAAGGTCCTTAGAAAATATAAAAGGGAAATCAAATACAACTGTTGAAACACAGCACGAGAACCTGAAAGGTCTTAGAAGAAATGCTGGGGAGGAGAGGAAGATTGGTTTAAAAGGGAGAATTGAAGAAAGAAAAGAATGAACTGAGAAAGTGAACGTTTCATGGTTCAAAGTTGTTACGTAAATTGAACATCAACTTCTTGTTTAATCCAGTAAATGTGTTTACGTGCCAGGCCTATCATCCACTTAATCACTGAACAAATATTTATTGAGCACCTGCTATGCTTCTGACACTCTACAGGCCCTAAGGATACATAGAAAGCAAAACCAGATGTGCCTCCTCGATGCTCTTCAGTCTAGAATGCCTCTTTTAAGTATTGTCTGATCCTCCCAAGAAGCATCCAGGTGATAAGAGAGGAAAGAACAAAGGTGTATCAAACCTCTATGACTGAAGGTAGAATGTCATAAGTACTATAAAACATACAAAAAGTAATATGATGGTATTAATATTAGGGAGAGAAACTTCTTCCAATATAATACTAGGGAAAATCTAGTGGTAATCTTTGAACTGGATCCGGAAGGCTGCACATAATTTTGATACTTTACAAAGAGAATGGGGAGAGGAAGACATTTCAATAGAGGGACCATTGTGGGCAAAGGCTGAGATCAGAAAGTACTTAGTGAAAGGTAAAGATTTTAGATGTCCAAAACACTGGGTATGGGGCCTTCCCCGGTGGTCTAGTGGTTAAGACTTTTATCTCCCACTGCAGGGGGCACAGGTTTGATCTCTGGTCTGGAAATTTAAATCCCACATGCCACATGGTGCAGCCAAAAAAAGACAATAACAATAAAAAAAAAAACAACCTGGGGACAAATTCTACCTCAATAAAATTGTTAAAAAAAAACCTGCATATGTACAGATTGAGTGAAAAAAAACAAGTAATTCCTAGATTCAAATAATCAAACTTTTCTTGAAAGAATAAACAGATGTCCATGATATGTGAATGTCTGATCCTACTTAATGCAAACAGTATTTTCATGGGCTAGTCTGAACAGCACTCAGTAAAATACTTTCACCTCACTGAAGTAAGTGAGGTAAATAAACATGACATGCAGCCAGCTGAATGAATATTCAACTCATTGCATTTCTCCATGGGTCATGAGTGATTCTAATATTGCTCCTCTGGACTCATGCTTTCTGATGGCCTGTAAGAAGCAGTGGTCATAGGAGGGATCCTTTAGGGACATTAAGCATAGAAGAATCTCTTCAATCAAACACATCAAGCCTTTAAAAACACAGCTTCTATCTCTTTCCTCCATCATGTCAGTGACATACAGGTACACTGCAGAGCCAGGTTGAAGGATATCATTTTTTCTAACAGTCTCTCTCTTCTTTGGAACAAATTGGTAAAATCTTCTTTCACAGATTCAAAGGATTACAGTTGCTATTTATCTTGTCTAGTAAGGCATCCACTCTTGCCACTTCTAGCCTCTCAAATATTGTCCTAAGTCTTGGGAAATACTCATATAGCCTCCCAAAGACCATAGAACCCAGTAGGAAGACCTATTTATAGCTCCAAATGTAACATGCTCAAGCCTCAATGAGATTTGACTAGATAAGGATGCTGCTTCCTTTTGCAATGCATGGGCTGAGGGCAGGGACACAGGGACTCACCATATGGTCTTGTACTCTTTGATCAGGAAGTTCTCCCACCTTTTCACTTGATTGTGAGATTCTGTGCAGAGGAGACCATGTTACAGCCCTCGTAGTGCCTGGTATATAGCTGATGCTCAACAAATATTTGTTAACATCACATTTAATGTTTCTGTTATATTCTTCAATAAACATTCCCCAAATGTTTTGACATTATGAATGACATACCTTAGGCATCTGAGATTCAGCTACAGTTCTCCTATGGAGGAATTACAGAGTTTGCTGATGAAAGTACGGCTCTGTACTAAGATGTTTTACTCTAGGTATAGAGTTAGTGGACTATTTTTAGGCTGCTTACTCATCCAGTTATTTTAAAGAAGGGAAGGAAAAAACTGACACAAATAATACAATTGTGTAACAGGGATAGATTTGAGAAAAAATATGCATTTTCAAAAGTAGAGAAAGATTGGATGATTCGTTTAACTTTTCCCCTCAACATCCTTTCCTACACACATTAAAAGTTACACTAGCTTAAAGAATGAAATATTTTAAAAGCCTCCCCACCCACAAAAAAAGGGATAAGACTTTTACCAGCAGAGTCACAGGATTTCACTGCTTTCTACATAAACACTGCCTGAATTTCACAATCTTCTACTCTGAGGTGCTGCTATTAACAAAATACAAAATTAGGCCGAGAAAAGTGAGTTATGCAGCCCAGGAAAATTAGGGGAGGTTGGTGTGGCTGTAGAGATAACGTTCTCATCTGTGCCTGCTTTACATCCTGGTCTACTTCTTATCTTGCTCAGCGCTCACTGGGTTGTTGCAAAGCAAGAGCTCACTGTTACACATCAAAATCCAACAGGGAAAAAGCTACCAGATAAAATAATGCTTCTAAAGATAGGGCCGGTGAATTATTTTTCTTCTCTGTTTTTCACTCTTTACTTCCTATAGAACTGCTGTCAGAGAAGATTATGATAATCACATAGCTAAAAGCCCAAGGCTTTAATGAAATTCCTAGGTTTTCATTTACCCTCTTTATTCAAAACTTAGAGTGGACTTTCTCCCTCCATTTATCAGAAATCTTTGAATTCTCCAAAGTTAAAATCATGGAGTTTATACTATCACAGGATAGTATTTCCCAATCACCCTCTTGTAGACAGTGTCAAAGGTGAGGACGATTGGAACCTGTCCCCATGACAATCAGCTGGGAGCCTCAGAGAGTGCCCTCAATGTAGTAAAACCCAACGTTTCAAAAACAGAAGTGGAAACAGTTCTACTGAAGCCCTGCCAGCTTCACCCTTGCACACGAGCTTTGTTTGATGCTGTCAGAAACATGATCCATGCTCCACCTTTGAGCCTTGGTTAATGCTACTACACTGGGTTCCTGGATCACCCAAGAAATTTCCTCCCAAACTGGAAGCTGGACCCATCAGTTGATAGGGGTCTCCAAATGGAACTCTAAGGGGACCTCTTATCCTTGTGTCAGCAGGACAGACGCAGTCATCTGCCCTTGGAACATCACGGGGAGTTGGAGGTATGGATCTATAGCAGCAACAGCAGTGAGGAAGACAGGTCAGTTTTGCATTCTAGAACCAAAAACAACACCAGA
Organism: Ovis aries; assembly: GCF_016772045.2. Taxonomy (NCBI): domain Eukaryota; kingdom Metazoa; phylum Chordata; class Mammalia; order Artiodactyla; family Bovidae; genus Ovis; species Ovis aries. Next base: position 45,956,452 of record NC_056054.1, on the reverse strand, counting down.
AGGTTCAGAATGTAACTAGAAAACTTGATTGTATCTGCCTTAGTTTTGTATGGTAGAGTGTTTCAAAAAACATTCTCTGAAGAGTTTAGATCAAATGAGGTTGAAAGGATGCCTAGGAGAGGTGATGACCGGGATCTCCTATAATATTGACCTACATGCTTTTCTTTGTCGCACATTTATTTTTCCATAGCCCACACTCTACTTTCTCGCTGTAATGTATACTTGGGGGATGGTTGTGCTGAGAGTGATGGGGGCAATACTCTGGGCCAAGCCAGGATGCTTTTCTTAATGGAAGGTGTATTATTTAGGAAAAAAGTTCATGCAGATTGAAGATTTCCTCCCAATTCCCAGATGATCAGGCAGCACTAATACAACCAAAAGAGAGGGCACATCACCAACCCAGTGTTTGAATATTTTATTAAGCCTCAGAATGATTTAGCATTTCTGTGAGAGGAAAACTCAACCTTGTTTTTCTTGATACTACATAAAGGACCTATCTTCTTAACTGATTAGATTTTATTATTTGCATAACTTTTTACTGACCCAGTGTTTCAAAAAAGCTGTTATTTGGTCAGCGTATCAGGAATCAGCCAAAGATGTTGACTGAATTCACCAAAGACTTAGAGTGGTGGTCCTCTGCCAACTTGGTTTGTCATCTGCTTATGTTGTGGTGCCCTCTGCCAGGTGTGAAGTTGTCAGAATGGACTCTTGATCTGTGTGCCAACAAGGGGCAGAACTTACTGAGGACAGCATTAAAAGTCAATAGAAAGGCAAGTTGGCAAACACACACTGTTTTCCAAGGCTTTAAATTGTGGTGGAGATATTAAATCGATTTTGTGATTAAAAGTAAAATCTTTTCCTTCATCAGTCATTTTGCCAAATTCAGATACTTTTCATGTAATGTATGAATGTATAAATTTAACTTTTTCAAAGTTTTCCTTCCTTTGAATACTCCCTGTCTTTAGCTCATCTAGTAAAACATATCTCAGTACTGCTTCTAATAAGTAATTATATTAGTGATATATGTGGAATCATCTTCAAGATTAAGAACTAATCGATCTTGATTTGTCATTCTCTTTAAAACTGCTTTCCATCCTGAAGGTGGTAATCCAACATAAGTCCCAGATTGTTTGACATCTATGTAATTACAGTTCTTATTAACTGGGACACATATATTTGATAGATTTCAATAAGCAATAAATTATCATGATATAAATATTTGTATGGTATACTGACTTTCAATATTTCTTGTCAAAAAGATCCTTATATTTTGAAAGTGTTATATTTGTTTAGGTAGCTGTGTTGTCTGGTAAGCTAGAATTATCATAAGAGAGCTTTGGTGACAATGTATGATAAGCCATGTAAATTGTAAAAAAAAAAAAAAATGTCCACTAATGTCTGTTTGGCTTGCAAAATCTGTAACAATTCTATTAGTAATTTTCAGTGCTTATTCTTTTCACCTAATACTTTTCTCATTCCCTCCCATTATGTCTTACTCATGTCAGGTATAAGACAGCTTTCTCAGCAGAAAGATCCTAATAAAAATCAAAGACCAAGGTGAGTCTATTGGAGTCATCATGAATTGCACTCCTTTTTTTTTGTGGCTGTTGATTTTTCTTTTTTAAAGGCACACCCTTAACTTTTGCTTGTTCATTTTTGTTAACATAAACCAGATGCTAATTCAAACAGCAAAACCAGTCCTTCCAAAAAAACCAATACCACAAATTTGTGTATTATTGGTTTTGGTCACCCATGGAATCAATAATACTCTTCCCCCTTAAGTGATCAATGATTTTTTTCAGTCAACCTAAAAAAACAAAATGCCTCTTTTCATTATTACCTGCCTTTTTTCAGTATGCAGCATGGCAGTACAATTGACAATGAGGTGCTTTGCACATCAGCTTTCCTTTCCAGCTGGTCAGGGGTCCCTTTTCTCTTTTTCTCATTTCCTGAGAACAGGAAGGAGTAAAGCATGGCCCAAGACAATGTTGTCTGTCACATTAGGAGTGGCAGAGGGTTTACTAGGTCATGGTTCTCTCCGCTTGGCCTCAGAAATATCTCCTGAGACCCTGTGTTTGATGTGGAAGCTTGACCTAAGAAAAAAGACTTGGGAAGTCCTTTATCTGGCTCTTCTCCCAATTATCCCATGAAAGATTAACAAAGCTAATGGGATGACTGGAGCTGCTTCATGGCTACCAAACTACACCCATGAGTTTGTTTCTCCTTTAAGTGATCTTGGGAAGACAGTGAGGGCCTCTATCTTGACTACTGATGATCATCCGAATATAGTGGCTGGTATGGTAGTTTGGTGTGAGTTTTTGGCAAAGAAAAAATTAGGCTCTGAAAGACATTTCTCATCAGAAATTGTCAATATATTAAAATGCATTTAAAAGTTACTTCTGGGAAGCATATTAAATAGGCCAATCATTTAATCATTTGCTAAATATCAAAGCCTATAAAATCATAGTTTAATGTCACCCTGACATAAAGCAACATCAAAATTAGTGCATCATCTATAAAGTGAAGTATCATTTGCCTTCAAGTGACAAATTCTATTGCCAAAAAAATACCACTGTACTTCTAATAAGTGACACTCATTTTAATAGACCCTACAAAAATACAATATTTTCAATGTCCCCATAAAACAGTTAACTTACAAATATTACTCTCAGAGCTTTGGTGACATCAATATATGATACTGTTGTGAAAATTGTAACAAAATACTTGGAACACTGGCGTGTAAAGTAAATTCATTATATATATTTAAAAAAAGAGAGCTATGTCAAAATGTGAGAGAATGCATATAACCAACTCCGGGAAATTATTCTGGAATGTGAAATTAATATTTTAATCAAATGAATGACTAATATATAAAAGAAACATTTTTAAAGGGTTATAAAATGGATTTTGATCATTTGTAAAGGAAAACAGTTCCAATGTAAAAATAACTAATTATATATTAATGATGCTCATCTTTCTCTTCAGTGAGATAGAATTTAAGATTATATGTATTTTGCAACTTTGGGGGGAAAAAAGATATTTTCTCTACTTTGCCCTCCAAGGCAGGCATGGAAATTAGTAATACCAGATAGACCATGGCTCTGAGAAATTATATTTGAAGTTTCATATTTAAATAGCAAAGTTTATTTTATCACCCCCATAACTTTCTAACAATAGTCTTTCTTAATGATAAATTTTATCAATACCCCAAACTCATTTAAAATGATTTAAAAGTAGCAAATTGGATAAAGCAACACACAAATAAATTCCACATTTACAAGTAAAGAAATTGCAGGGCTACAGTTTATAATCAACATAAACTTGAAAGAAATAAAGCAACACCTTGCTGCCACCCATCATTCACTGCTTACATTTGTGGTGAAAAGATTTATCTACAATGACCTTTAGTCTGTTTCTTAACTCTGTCTGTATTGTAATTAGCTAAAGGCATTGAACAAATTAGGTTGTTCTATCTTTTATTCAGGTCCCAGAGGTAAATGGCTAACTGATGAAATATTTCACTCTGTGTTATGAGAATTTAGCAAATGAATATGGAACCAAATATAAACACTTTATACCATATGTACAGTTACTTTCATAAGGCATTATCTTGTAATTTTTATTGAAAAAGATTCAATATAGTAAAGTCTTATTTTAAGATATATTTTCTTTCTCAATCCGAGATGTTTAATTTATGAAAATATTGTTTTTTTTCTCTATATTCTTTTTGTTTATATGCCAACATATACTTTGTGCTAGAAATATTTTATGGGAATTACAATTCTTTATATTTGTATTTTCTATATAAAGGCATATACAATTTTGAGGCAGTGTTTCTGATGGAGAGCAGAATTCATAAAGAGCTTGTGTGTGCTTCCGTGCTCCGAAATTATATGAAATCCACTTTGAGAAGAAACTTATTCAATTAAAAAAAAAATCAAAACCAAAACTGCACCAATGCACAGCCAGAGGCTGACAATTAAAACTAATACATAACCACATGAACATCATATTTATATAGTTAACATTTTTAAGGATGATCAGTGCTAACATTATAGTATTATACATTTGGCACTAATGTTTGCCATTGGTCCAGCAATTGGCAAAATTTGTTTCTATGTATAAATTTATTTGAACATTAGGTCTGGCTAGACGTATCTTCACTATTTATAAAAAATATTTAGACAGTAAGCTCACGTTGAATAACTAGGTCTACTGTGTTCTGGAAACTCTTCAGTAGTAATACAGCTTTTTCGTGTTCCATATGTACAAAACTATGTCCATTGGCCTGTAAACACACAAATAAAACAGGGTCATCAATGCAAGATACTTGTTTATCACATTGTTCCTGTCTCTAATAATAAGACTTAAGAGAGTATGAGCAACCAATAGTCATATGTTTTTAAAATTCACACCAGAATTGCAACTATGGAAACAACTAATTAATTTCACCCAGCTTCAACTTAATTTATTAATTCAACAAATACTTATCAATTATCTAGTATATCCTACTTTGGACTGTCCTAGTATAATGCTAGTTCAGTTCATTTCGGTTCAGTCACTCAGTCATGTCCGACTCTTTGTGGCCCCATGAATCACAGCACGCCAGGCCTGCCTGTCCATCACCAACTCCTGGAGTTCACCCAAACTCATGTCCATCGAGTCGGTGATGCCATCCAGCCATCTCATCCTCTGTCATCCCCTTCTCCTCCTGCCTCCAATCCCTCCCAGCATCAGGGTCTTTTCCAATGAGCCAACTCTTGGCATGAGGTGGCCAAAGTATTAGAGTTTCAGCTTCAGCATCTGTCCTTCCAAAGAACACCCAGGACTGATCTCCTTTAGAATGGACTGGTTGGATCTTCTTGCAGTCCAAGGGACTCTCAAGAGTCCTCTCCAACACCACAGTTCAAAAGATCAATTCTTCAGTGCTCATCTTTCTTTATAGTCCAACTCTCACATCCATACATGACCACAGGAAAAACCATAGCCTTGACAAGATGTACCTTTGTTGGTAAGGTAATATCTTTGCTTTTCAATATGCTATCTAGGTTGATCATAACTTTCCTTCCAAGGAGTAAGTGTCTTTTAATTTCATGGCTGCAATCACCATCTACAGTGATTTTAGAGCCCCCCAAAATAAAGTCTGACACTGTTTCTACTGTTTCCCCATCTATTTCCCATGAAGTGATGGGACCAGATGCCATGATCTTATAGCCACTATGCAAATCACAGAGAAACACCAGTAAGTACCACACAGATACACTTGAAATATGATAGTTATTTTGTTCTTGGTCTGATTTATTTTGTTTTTGCAGGAACTCTGTTGATGTGATTTAGAAGTGTTCACAGGACCATTGCCTTTTTGTCATATAAAGAAAGCTGAGCACCAAAGGATTGATGCTTTTGAACTGTGGTGTTGGAGAAGACTCTTGAGAGTCCCTTGGACTGCAAAGAGATCCAACCAGTTAATCTTAAAGGAAATCAGTCCTGAATATTCATTGGAAGGACTGATGCTGAAGCTGAAACTCCAATCCTTTGGCCACCTGATGTAAAGAATTGACTCACTGGAAAAGACCCTGATGCTGGGAAAGACTGAAGGAGAGAGAAGGGGATGACAGAGGATGAGAAGGTTGGATGACATCACCGACATGATGGACATGAGTTTGAGCAAGTTCCGGGAGTTGGTGATGGACAGGGAAGCCTTGCGTGCTGCAGTCCATGGGGTTGCAAAGAGTCAGACACGACTGAGTAACTGAACTGAACTGATAAACCCACCAACACTGTCAAATGTTTCACTTGTGTAAAACAAAACATATGGTATAGTTAAATCTTATTTTGACTCACTGAAAAGTTCTTAATTTAAAATTTTAATATTAAAAAGATAATTTCTATTTCCCTCATTGTTAAAAGCAAATATATTCATTATTTCTATCAGTGGTTCTCAATCCCATTCAGAGAGGAATTAATTTCTGGGTGATCTAGGCTAGTTTTGTTATTTTTATAAATGAAAGAGTTACACCTCAGCGAGGTTAAGCAACATGCCTGAGGTCAAACAGCTAAACTAGGGCTGAATCATCTGATACTATAATATTCCTTCTTATTATTTCTTGCAATACTTTACTGAAATAGTAACATTACAATTGCTCCCAGTGATTTGAACTACCATTTCATTGATCATGATAAATTAATCAACATTTTATCCTTAAAATAGTTGCTATCTTATTTTCTACTGTAATTTTTTTACACCAATTTTCCACTTCTTTATTTTCAATTTATGCAGAATCTCAAATAAGAGAAGTGGCTTTGGCAAGGAAGGAATGTGGAAGTCAAGGGAAACTGTGGTGATGCCTAGTACATCATGATTTCAAAGCTATAATTCTCATTCAGATTCCTAACAGGTTTAATCTAACTTGAGTACTTGTAAGAATAACACTTTGTCCTAAATTAGAATCTAAAGAAATGCTGAATCTCTCATTCTTATAGTTTTAACTTTTAACTCTGGCTTAATTGTTGTTGTTGCAGTTACGTGTGAACCATCTCAAAAGTAGAAAGACTAAGTGAGACCATCTGCTAGGGCGGTGAGACCTGAAAGGGAACATTAAAAAGGAGAAAACTTTTAAGCATCTGATTGGATAAGGGCATAAGAAATAAATGAAAAATCAAAGTATGATGCTGTTAACAGAAAATGGAAATCTTGGAGAAGCAGCAGGCTTAGTCAGGAAAACAACAGAGTTTGTGGTACCGGCGACACATGCAAGGAAATGTTGATCATACACTTAGAAATAAAAGACTGGAGTTCAGGAAGGAGGTCAGAGTGGCCCTTTAGCAACAGGCATTAGGTTAGGGTTACACAGCTAACCTAGGGCTGAATCATCTGATACTGTAATATTCCTTCTTATTATTTCTTGCTGAGAGAATTATCAGGAAATAAGTTTAAAAGGGAGCATTGTGAAAGAAGGAAAATCTAGGGAGGGGAGCAGGATTGGTCGTAGCTTTGAATTCGAGGAGCAGAACTGAAAGACGGCATTTGCTGTTGACCTTGTTGTTCTTGCTCTGTTGCTAAGTCATGTTCCACTCTTTGCGACCCCATGGACCTGGGCATCTAGGTAAATCTGTCTGAAGTGAGGGAGGGAAAAGTAAAAGAGGGCCCAGTCTTTTCTGCCAGAGCATGACAGAAAGCTGACTCGGGCTGGTGGCTGAACTAAAGGAAGAAGATACAGTGCATTGAGTGGAGGGGACAGGAAAACTGGCAGGAGGAGAACTGGAAAGGGTTGTCCTGATGGGGATCAGGCTAGGCAGCAGGAAATCCAAGGTGATCAAGTCCTTTGTAATGGCTTCAGTTTTCTGCCTCACAGAGGAAACAGCAGGGAATAAAACGTAGCTAGATGAACGCTGGTGTGAAATCTGGGTCCGTTTCCAATAAATCAGGCTTTAAGATGTTCAGACCCACCATCCAGGTTCTGATTCAAGGCTAGGGAAACCCCTTGTATAAATTTAGCTTCAATACTGCTTTAAAGCATCAGCTTTTAGTTTTCATGCTTTGTTAAGTTCAAAGTACATGCTTTGTAACTATATAAATAATAGTCATATAGTTGGAAACACGAAGAACTGATTTCCCAGAGGAAATAAGCAAGTTGATAAATTAGATCATTGAGTCAAACAGTAGGACTCTACCTGTAATTCTAGTCCCCAGAAATGTTTTGCCTCTAAGCCAGAACTTTGGTGAATCTCAAGGGGCCTATTTAAAAGACCACAGCTAGAGACTTCCTGGGAATGGGTTCAAATTACCAAAAGGATTCTGAAAGATCTGAAAGCAAACTATTTTAGAAAGTTTATTAAAGATTAAATGAGTTAACATATGTCAACTGCTTAGGGACAAGGCCTGCCACACTATAAACAATCAATAAATGTTAGCTACTACTATTAATATTACTTCACTAGTACTTTTTTGAATTTCAGAAATACAATTTTCATTACATAACAAGAATAGTAACAAGAACAAAAGGGCAAAATTTCAGAGGAAAGAACTATTTTACTTAATTTTAGCAATTTTTAACTTTTATTTTGTTTTGGTTTTTTCCTTAGCAATTTTTTAGATGAGAATTGTGAAGATCAATGAAATTACATGAAATATCCAAGCTCACACAGCTAGTGTCTAGATGGGAATTTATGTCATGACTCTGAATCTTGACACAATTCATTTCACTGGGTGTTGTGAGGTTGAAACAAATGTTTTTAGGTTCATTAAGTGTCACAGACTCATTCAGTGAATTCACTTTTTAAGATTAATTGAGCTATTTCTTGATATGGAACATTACGGTAGGCATGATGCCAGGAGAGGCAAGAACAGAGGGGTTTGAATGGAAGGAAAAGATAAAATCTTAGTTGTAGAGAACTTTCTTCTTCCACTGTGAGAAGAGCTTAAAAAAATTGTATTTGTTAAAGTGATTATGGCTGTCTGGCTTACATCTTGGATGGTTCAGACAGGGAATCAGACAGTTATGTTACTACATGTATGTGGGACTTTCCCAATCCACATGAAGTTTCGAAGAATCACAATATTCCAGTTAGAAAAGTCTTGTGGCTGCTTCATGTGTGTGATTAGAAGAAGAGCTGAGGAAATAAAGGAGGATACTATTCCATTTAATTGCAGAGTATAAATCTGATAATGCTTTGAAATTAAATGCATATAATCTACATTTATGCATTTGATATTTTGAATATATATAATATAAATACAAAAGACAATTTGAAGAACAAATCCTATTAATAAATTAATGAAGCTTTAAAATATGTTGTCAAATTTGGCTACATATATATTTTATATAAATACACACTATCATGGCTTATAATAAAATATGTCCAATTTTGAGGAAATTGCAACTTAACTGCATGGTTTATTAAGTAAAAATGAAGTTAAAAAGAAAACAATTTACAAAAGAAAAGATACTCAAAAAATTTTATGCTTCAAGAGTACATCATTCATTGATTTCTGACTTTAACTGATTTGAAGCATAAAGGATTATTTTACTATAGCAACATTATTTCCAGAAGGTATCCTTCCTTATTTTAATTCCAGTTAACATCTGTGCCACAAAATGTTTTTAAATTGCTCCTTTGCATGACTTAGACATGAAAAGATGGAGGGTTAATGAACATAATATTTGCAATTCTAACAAAAAGTGGAGCTTTGCAATTACAGCTTATCAATTTACTGTAAAACATACTCAGTTTCTGGATTTCATCCTCTTGTTCCTTACTGAATTTATCTTTGATTTCCTTCTGGTAAATGTTTTGTTAAGTGGCTAAATTATGGATGTTTATGCCATAGACATTTTCCAGAGGGTGTTGTAATTCTCCAAGAATTTCACTGTATTCTTATTATTCAAAGCTTTATATTTAAACACGAGTTTCTGAGAAGGTTTGGCCACAAAATTGGTGGGATTATCCAATAAGAAGGACAGCATGACTCTTAGAATCCAAAGGAGAAATGGGATTAGAGATTTGTTATATGATTTCAAATTGATTTAAACTCCCCTTCAAGGAACAAACATTTAAAATGCCAGTACACATATATCTTATGCATTAGATATACATTGCTGCTGTTCTTAGTCACTCAGTCGTGTCTGACTCTGTGTGACCCCATGGACTGTAGCCTGCCAGGCACCTCTGTCCAGGGGGATTCTCCAGGCAAGAATACTGGAGTGGGTTGCCATGACTTCCTCCAGGGTATCTTCCCAACCCAGAGAGCAAACCCAAGTCTCCCACATTGCAGGCGGATTCTTTAAATTAATATAGTGTACTTTGAATGTGTATAACTCTTAGGATGAAAGAAAGTGAAAATATATGGCAATCTTATTTGAGTCATTGGACTTCATGTTGTCTAAACCTGAGATCGAGACATTAAGAGAGAAAACAGTGGGTATCTTAGGTAATTACAATTATGTTTCACATTACGTGGAATTATTTCCCATTGCAGAATTTTAATCTCATTAAATATAAGGATATATTTAGGGCTGAGTATACTGTATAATCAATACTACATTGACTGTGTGCCAAGTCATTTGAAACATTTTCCTTTCTATCAAAAATCTGAACTACAGACCTTTAATTCTTAGACAGTTCCAATGAAAATTTTATACTGCACTTTTTAAATGTGAGAAAGTTTGATGTCTCAGTGGCTTTTATTATAGTATTAAAAAATCTTGATAGACTAAAACATAAATAAAAATTTCTCTTCTGTCTTAAACTTACTCATGTACTGCAGCTTGCATGTTTCATGAGTTCAGGCTCAAAAAAAGGCAAGACAAAATAGAAAACACTAAACTGAAGACTTTGTCTATTATTTGTATAGAAATTCTGGCATGAAACTTATAATACATAGTAATCCTGAAGATATTTACTTATTTATCTGCTTTGATTTTAGAATGCCTGTTTTCTTCTTATCAAATATGTTGAATGAATATTTCTAACGAATTCCCTTTGAATTCAAATGAATTCCCTATGTTGTTTGAAAGCAGTTTCCCAATAACCTACACTTTATGTCTTTTACCTTACCACAAAAGGAACTGCAAAATCAGTCTCTTAGTTTCAGGCAATATTTGTAGCCAGGTTGGTTTCTGATTTTGTAGAGAGCTTGCTGTTAAAAGAAGACATACTGGGAATGGATTTTATTACATATTTGAAGTCAGCTTTTCCCTGTCTCTCTTCCTCCATTATCTGTTCTAGGTAATTTCCGACGTGTCTACTTCCTGGGCAAAAACTTAGTTACAAATCCCTATTAGATTGTTTACATTGCTTGGCACAATATTTTGTACATCATCAACATTGAATGCATATTTTCCAAACCAATAAGTAGAAAATGTGATGAACAGGTTGCTATCAGTAAAATTTGCTTCAGTAGAATCAGCATGGTATAATGGAAGAAGCTCAAATAAATGATTTAGCCTCTGTCAACAATAGATACCTTGCAGGGTGGTTGTGTGCTATAAATGACATACTATGGGTACCCAGTTAATGCTACTTTTACTTTATTCAAATTATGGAAGTTAGAGCCAGCTTAATGAACTTAATTTGTCTTCATTGTTTTTTGTGTTTTACTTAGTACATTTTTTTTTGATTTGCAAAAAGTATTTACTCAATCTCTAATTAGTTATCTGTGCTGAACTATATAGATAATGAACAAAGCAAATGGATAAAGATATGCAGTGAAATTCTGGCATATAAAACCATCCACACTTAAAAAATTATTTTTGGTTGTCTTCTAACCAAACAGTATTATAAAAAATGTTTCAAATGTATTTTATCATTCTCTGAAGACTAAGCATTACATAATACTGAACCCACTCACCACCTACACCCCTGCCCACCTTTCCCCAGTCCTCTCTGATGGTTTGATTTTCACCCGCCAAAAGAGATCAACTATAGAAAATGTTAACACATTTAGCCTTGTTGGGAAATGCTTTAGTGAAATTTTCAAATATTTTATTTCTTTAAGGGTCTTATACTTCATGCAGATGGTGACTGCAGCTATGAAATTAAAAGATGCTTACTCCTTGGAAGAAAAATTATGACCAACCTAAACAGCATATTAAAGAGCAGAGACATTACTTTGCCAATAAAGGTGTGTCTAGTCAAAGCTATGGTTTTTCCAGTAGTCATGTATGGATGTGAGAGTTGGACTATAAAGAAAGCCGAGCGCTGAAGAATTGATACCTTTGAACTGTGGTGTTGGAGAAGACTCTTGAGAGTCCCTTAGACTGCAAAGAGATCCAACCAGTTAATCTTAAAGGAAATCAGTCCTGAATATTCATTGGAAGAACTGATGCTGAAGCTGAAACTCCAATCCTTTGGCCATCTGATGCGAAGAACTGATTCATTGGAAAAGACCCTGATGCTGGGAAAGATTGAAGGTGAGAGGAGAAGGGGATGACAGAGGATGAGATGGTTGGATAGCATCATTGATTCAATGGATATGAGTTTGAGTAAATTCTGGGAGTTAGTGATGGACAGGGAGGCCTGGGGTGCTGCAGTCCATGTGGTTGCAAAGAGTTGGACACGACTGAGTGACTGAACTGACTGACTGACTTTCATTTTAACCATAACAAAGATGTCTCCTCTTTACTTTTTGTGGCCTTTTTTTGGGAAGAAATTGTAAAGAATTCAGAGAAATAAACATACTCTAACCCATTCTTAGTGACTCATGATAATAATTATGAATGTGAGCACTGTGGAATAAAGCCAATTAGTTGCTTCCATGAAAGACAGTTCCCTAAATGTATTTTGTGGAAATAGCTAATTGATGTTGCTGGTCAAAATGGTTGTATGGTTAAGTATGTTGAGAAATGTAAGATTTTTCAGGTTCTTAATATGCTTAGAACATTGTGAAATTCTGAAACAAAGGATAGACTCTAAAGTGGCTCTGAAACTTATTTGAATAAGGAATTCTTTAAAAAAATTTTTTTAAAAGATTCCATTGGGAAACAGTATTCTAAATTGAATAGTACTTTTTGAATTTTCTTTCTTTTATTATTATTATTTAAAATTTTTATTTTTACTTTATTTTACTTTACAATACTGTATTGGTTTTGCCATACATTGACATGAATCCACCACGGGTGTACATGACTTCTTGCTTCCTACAATGTGCCTGGATCCAGAGGCTTTCCCCTTGATGGTCTGGAAAACTAGACCAAAGACTCCAAGTAAGAAATAAGTCTCTCTTACGAGTTAAAGTCATGAGATTTAGTGCGTGGAATTCGTGACAATAATACCGTGTCTCGAAAGAACTTTGTTTGAGGTTGTTAAATAAGTAAACTTTGAGTAAGATAATACTATTAGCAGCTAACTACACCTACTGGTCATTAAAAGAGGTATCAAACTTCCCCTCAGACAAGGAATGTTTGATTCAGTGATTGTATATAGATATAGCACTGTATATCTGTACACAGCTGACCCAGGCATTCATGGACATTTATTCCATTTAGACTTTTGGGAAATCTAAACTTTCTTTTTCCATTCTGAACCATGAAAGCTGTAACTCATCATCCTATCCTAACCCCCAGTCTCACACCAAGCCATGTCTATGTTTGAATTCTCCAACTCAGTGAGAAACTATAAAGTTAGAGGGTTTTCTTTCTTTGTGTTTGGGATCTCTTTCCTCTCTCATTGTACTCCACACTCACCCGTCCATCATAAGGCCCTCACCTCTGCTCCTGAAGACAGATGCCAGTCTAGCCCATGGCTATTCTTTCCCTGGAGAAGGAAATGACAACCCATGCCAGTATTCTTGCCTGGAGAATTCCATAGACAGAGGAGCCTGGTAGGCTACAGTCCACAGGGTTGCAAAGAGCTGGACATGACTGAGAGACTAACATTTTCACTCTCACTTTTATTCTTCCTTCTACTCATCGTCTTTTCTCCTGTCTATTAAATCTGGAATAACTCCTGCTTCATCAAGATATCATATGCTCTGACCCAATAGCTTACCAATGACTAGTGAAACTTGACAGATACATTTGTTGAGAGTGGTTTTTCAACTTGTCTGTATGAATTGTAGGGACAAGGTGTTTCAAGATTAGAAAAAAAGGGATATATCTGGTTTGTTTGAATTATCATCTCTGATTATTCTATACTGGTATCTCTGAGAGATAGCCATAGACCAGGAGTATACATTGAATTATAAAGTTCAAAGCTATTACAATTTTGGAAAAGTAGAACTGGATATCATAAACTAATTATAAGTCACTTAATTTCTCTGCTCCTGATGAAGTTAGGCTCTTGTCCTGGGAAGGTGAGAGGGCAAGTGAATGAAGAGGATAGGAATTGACTACTGTGATAGACTAGGATACAATATACTTACAAGTGGCCTACAACTGTGAGTCATGTTATCAAAGTACAATACATTTTTTTTTTTTTGCAGTCTATTCATCTTTTGAACAGAGTAACTATAATTAGTGGATTTTCTATATTTAAATATATTTTAAATTGTAAAATGTATAATTAGGTTGACTTTTTAAACTGGAAAGAATATTAGAAAAAAGAAACTGTGATTTTTAAACCAACAAAACTGCCACTTCAAAAATGGTCAAATATTGGCAAGTTCACATGGTGGGGGTTCAACTGAATAACATTTTTTATGGTCCATGTGCTTTCCCTTTTTCTCTCTCACTCTTTTATGATTCGACTTTACATAAGATGAAGCTGTGAGGGGTCAGGTCCCCTGGCAGAGTGCTCTTTCCTCATGCTACACTATCTTAAAGCAAAATGACTTACTTAACTTTAGTCAATAATTTGAATAAGCTCATGAATTACAGTATCTATTCTAGGAAAATGAATAGTAAATGACAGAATAATCATGTGAATATGTTTTAATTAACATCATTTCTTAATGCACACGTTTTCATGTAACTCAAATAACACGCTCATAATACAACAGCAGAATAAGAGAGTTGTGGGTAAAAAGAGTTACAGAAGAAGAAAGAGAGAGCTCTTAAATTCTGGGCCTGGGGGAGGTTTGGGAAAGGTACATCTCTTGCCATTTTATATATCTTTTTCTACTTGCTACTGATTTAGATCAAGCCCCAAACTGCCTTCACATTAAAGAGGAGCTCATTCATTGATTTTATTTTTTTACCTTGATTTTCCAGGTTGTATGCTTTCATTAAGATTTATAAATAAATTTGCTCCAGTGAGGATATATTCTAATGATCTTGAAGCGACAGATTACTCAATGTTATAAGTTCATTTTTATCCCAGTGTTCTTTAAACTAAGAGCTACTGTATCATTAAGAGATAAAAATTGCCATCTGATGTTGGCAATGATTCCAGTTTAGAATTAGTCATTTTTATTTCCTTCAGAAAATATAACTGGCCATTTGTACTTTTTAACTAGTATGAATGAAACTGTAAATACAGCAATTTGTTTGATGAAGGTCTATGTACATTTTTCTTTTACTGAAAATGGACTTTGATTTTATTGATTTTATTGTACTAGATACAAATGAGTTCTACAGAAAAAATAAAAGTTACATCCTTGAGACTCCTTACATCCTTGAGACTCCTCTGTGGAGAGAATAGACAACCCAGGGGCAGCTCTTCTGACTTTGATTCCATTTTTAATTCTTTTTTACTTCTCGTGTTAAGAATTAATTTCTCTGTGCACTTTGCTGTTGCTGTATACTTCTCAGGATTAGAAACACAGTTTACTAAATCCTCATTTCCCCACATATACCCGTTCTAGAATTTCACAGCCAGGAACATATTCTCAACCTGCAACTAGATATCATCTTAATTCTGTAGGATATCTACATCTGTATCTCTCTATCTATAGAATATTTTAATATCCATTTAAGTATATTTCTTTTCTCAGTTTGGAGAGAAAAATCTTTTGCCCTCCTTTGTCACGGATGAAGGCAAAGTCTCCAAACTTGTTTCATGCTATGGGATACTTCTCTATCCAGCCTGGCATTCTAATAGGTCCGGGATCTGAGATGAGCTGGCTTCATTTTTTACAGACTCTGACATTTGAAATAATTTGTTCAAAATTCAGTATAGGAAAAGAACTAGCGAGTTCCTTTGTTAAATAGCACCATGTACTAAATGTTAGGTAGTTACATTGTGAGTTTATTCATAGCTGTTTTCCACGGAAATTGATAAAATTATTGAACAGTTGAATTTTTAAGTTAGGGGACCTCAGCTATCATATAAACCACAGTTCATTTTACATATGATGAATGTGAGTTCTATAGAAATGATATAAAATGCTTAACATCAAAGGGCTAGCTATGCAATTAAAAAATAGAGAACTTTGATAATTAAATAATGAAGAAAATATTTAGCTTTTATGTGTCTCTTTTGTTTCAATGTCTTCACTCAAAAGCCCATCTACCAATTTGGTCTTTTTTTTTTGCATAACATAGCACAGTTTTATATATAAAATGTACATGTTGTATAATCACACAATATAGATACCAAGAGATGAACAGATGGATACAAAAGTGTTCATATAATTCACTCTTATGTAATCTACTTCTGCCACTCAACAACATATCACTAACCTCTCTGTATACATAAATAAAAATCTGGTTTGAATGATGGCTCTTAAAAATCCATACAGTGCTTCATTAAAGAAATGCCTTGTCATAAGCTACTTAACCCTTTTCATATTAACTGGATAGTAAGGCTGCTTTCTGTTTGCTATTTTTATAACAGCACTCTGATAGCCATCCCTGTACAAGCACATTTGAAAAGTGGTTGGTTTGGTCTTCTGTCAACGTGAAATTGACATGGACCTTTTGGGTGGTATTTCTACTGTGACATTGCCAAAGGCTGGAGTAATTCATAGTCTTTTCAGATAATTATCATTATTGAAAACTTAGGTTTTCATGATCTTGCTAGTTAGTTTAAGATATTTGTGAGAATACAATTCCAAGACAATTTATCTATATAGAGTTTTTACTTTTCTGCAATTCTTTGACAGAGTTCAGTAAATAGAAGGTAGAGGATCACTGCTGAGTTGAGTGGGGTCTTTCCATTTTGGTAACTATCTGAGCAGGGAAAGTAGAGAGAAATAACCATAAACACTATTAAAACAGTAACTAGATTATTGTTGAGGAATTAAATATGAACCAGTCCCTTCTCCCTCATCTGAAGTTACATCAGTACCGTTTTTGGGTGCTTCATCCTTCTTACTTACACTTGATAACTATGCACAGATTCTTGTATACATCAGTTCTTCTTACATTCCCAAAGTAACACCATTCCTTTAAACAAATATGCAGAACAACTTCCAAGCCCCAGGTACTGAGAATATAGGACTCTACCAGGCTGAATTGGTTTCTGATCGGTCTCTCCACCCCAAAACAGTAAAGGCAAATAAGAAATGTAATGAAAACTTGTTTTCAATCATTTAACTAAAATCACTTATTTGTTTCAATATTAGCCTTGGAAAGCATTGTTTTGTATCTGTCTTACCTGAAGGATTTTATCACCAGGCTGTAGCAGGTTGGAGGCTGGTCCATCAGGTTGAACCCTAGTAACAAAGATACCCTATAAGTCAGAAGTAACAGAGGTTAGGATTCTATTTTCAAGACCTAGACCTACTTAAAAACTTTTTTCATTTACATAGAAAACAGTGAAAACATTAAAAACAGTTTACACATATAAGGTTCAAAGATTATTATGCTATTTTAAGCAACACACCTCTAAGTCATTTAAGGAAAATGACATTTTTATTTGCATAAAAAGCTCATATTGTTTTTAAAGTGCACTTATGATTTATAAGTTAAATTCATGGCATATTCTTAATTTCTTCCTTAAATAATTTCGTGTATGGTACTAAATCATCTTTTGTGTAGCTTCTGAAGTTGTCTAAAGTTGTTCCTCATTGAAAATGTCTCCTGTTTGACAGGTTGTAAACTCAATATACACTTTAAAAACCTACTAGAATTACATATAATACTGGTTTATTTTAATGAATATTACTTCATATGTTACTGAGAATTTTAAAGTAAAATGAACAAATTAAACATAAGAAAATTCCAATATAAATATTAAATACAAAGTGTGCAGCTACATGGTTACAAAATTCCTAAACTGATTTAGTTTAAAAAAAAGTCAAATTACCAGTGGTAAGAGAATAGACTGTATGACTTCAAAACCTTTATACCATGAAATTTTTGCACCTTGTTTTATGTCTCTGGATATGTTCCAGTGTCTCTGGGTTTATGAGCTACAGGAACTTGAATAAAATTTATCCCCTGCTGTTGTGTGAAAATTGTACAAATCTTAATTGTGTTAAGTTGGTTCATAGTGCTTTTCAAGCGTATGTGTCCTTCTGCTCTTCTGTCTATTCACTGTATCAATTTTTGAGAGTTTGATATTGGAACTCCAACTAAAAATATGAATTTACTTTAAAAGTTATTGTAATATATAGTAGAACTATATGTAACTTTGCTCTGTATTTTCCAAGTTTTTTGTAAATGTTTTATCATATACTCATAATTCAAAAAATATAAAAAATTTAGACAGACTTTATCCAGTCAAGGGAAAAAATCATTTTATTTATCATTTACACAAAGCAAACATTTATTGCATTTTACCATATGCGAGGCCCTGATCACATGGACCACAGCCTTGTCTAACTCAATCAAACTATGAGCCATGATGTGTAGGGCCACCTAAAATGGATGGGTCATGGTGGAGAGTTCTGACAAAAACATGGTCCACTGGAGAAGGGAATGGCGAACCACTTCAGTATTCTTGCCTTGAGAACCCCATGAACAGTATGAAAAGGCAAAATGATACGACACTGAAAGATGAACTCCCTAGGGCAGTAGGTGCCCAACATGCTTTCTGGAGAACTAACTCCAGAAAGACTGAAGAGGTGGAGCCAAAGCAAAAACAACACCCAGTTTTGGATGTGACTGGTGATGAAAGAAAAGTCCGACGCTGTAAAGAGCAATATTTCATAGGAACTTGGAATGTTAGGTCCATGAATCAGGTAAATTGGAAGTGGTCAAACTGGAGGTAGCCAAGACTGAACATGGACATTTTAGGAATCAGTGAACTAAAGTGGACTGGAATGGGTGAATTTAATTCAGATGACCATTATATCTACTACTGTGGGCACGAATTCCTTAGAAGAAATGGAGTAGCCATCATAGCCAACAAAAAAGTCTGAAATGCAGTACTTAGATACAATCTCAAAAATGACAGAATGATCTCTGTTCATTTCCAAGGGAAACCATTCAATATTATGGTAATCCAAGTCTATGCCCCAACCAGGAATGCTGAAGAAACTGACATTGAATGGTTCTATGAAGACCTACAAGACCTTCTAGAACTAACACCCAAAGAGATATCTTTTTCATTTTAGGGGACTGGAATGCAAAAGTAGGAAGTCAAGAAACACCTCGGGTAACTGGCAAATTTGGCCTTGGAGTACAGAATGAAGCAGGGCAAAGGCTAATAGAGTTCTCCCAAGAGAATGCACTGGTCATAGCAAACACCCTCTTCCAACAACACAAGAGAAGACTCCACACGGACATCACCAGATAGTCGACACTGAAATCAGACTGATTATATTCTTTACAGCCAAAGATGGAGAAGCTCTATACAGTCAGCCAAAAAAAAAAAAAAAAAAAGTCCTGGAGCTGACTGTGGCTCATATCATGAACTCCTTATTGCAAAATTCAGATACAAACTGAAGAAAGTATGGAAAACCACTAGACCATTCAGGTATGACATAAATAAAATCCCTTATGTTTATACAGTGGAAGTGACAAATAGATTCAAGGGATTAGATCTTATAGACAAAGTGCCTGAAGAACTATGGACAGAGGTTCACGACATTGTACAGGAGGCAATGATCAAGACCATCCCCAGGAAAAAGATATGCGAAAAGGTGAAATGGTGTCTGAGGAGGCCTTACAAATAGCTGAGAAAAGAAAAGACACAAAAGGCAAAGGAGGAAAGGAAAGATATACCCATCTGAATGCACAGATCCAAAGAATAGCAAGGAGAGATAAGAAAGCCTTCCTCAGTGATGAATGCAAAGAAATAGAGGAAAACAATAGAATGGGAAAGACTAGAGATCTCTTCAAGAAAATTAGAGATACCAAGGGAACGTTTCATGCAAAGATGGGCACAATAAAGGACAGAAATGGTATGGACCTAACAGAAGCAGAAGATATTAAGAAGAGGTGGCAAGAATACACAGAAGAACTATACAAAAAAGATCTTCATGACCCAGATAATCATGATGGTGTGGTCACTCACCTAGAGTCAGACATCCTGGAATGTGAAGCAAGTGGGCTTTAGGAAGTATCACTATGAACAAAGCTAGTGAAGGTGATGGAATTCCAGTTGAGCTATTTCAAATCTTAAAAGATGATGCCATGAAAGTGCTGCACTCAATATGCCAGCAAATCTGGAAAACTCAGCAGTGGCTACAGGACTGGAAAAGGTCAGTTTTCATTCCAATCCCAAAGAAAGGCAATGCCAAAGAATGCTCAAACTACCACACAAGTGCATTCATCTCACACGTTAGTAAAGTAATGCTCAAAATTGTCCAAGCCAGGCTTCAACAGTATGTGAACTATGAACTTCCAGATGTTTAAGCTGGATTTAGAAAAGACAGAGGAACCAGAGATCAAATTGCCAACATCCTTTGGATCATTGAAAAAGAATGAAAGTTCCAGGAAAACAGCTACTTCTGCTTTATTGACTATGCCAAAGCCTTTGAATGTGTGGTTCACAACAAACTGTGGAAAATTCTTACAGAGATGGGAATGCCAGACCTCCTGTCCTGCCTCCTGAGAAATCTGTATACGTGTCAAGAAGCAACAGATAGAACTGGACATGGAACAACAGACTGGTTCCAAATCAGGAAAGGAGTACATGAAGGGTGCATATTGTCACCCTGCTTATTTAACTTATATGCTGAGTACATCGTGAGAAATGCCGGGCTGGATGAAGTACAAGCTGGAATCAAGATTGCTGGGAGAAATATCAATAACCTCAGACATGCAGATGACACCATCCTTATGGCAGAAAGCAAAGAACTAAGGAGCCTCTTGACGAAAGTGAAAGAGGAGAGTGAAAAAGTTGGATTAAAACTCAACGTTCAGAAAACTAAGATCATGCATCTGGTCCCATCACTAAATAGCAAATAGATGGGGAAACAATGGAAACAGTGACAGACTTTATTCTGGGGGACTCCAAAATCACTGCAGATGGTGACTGCTGCTGCTGCTGCTGCTAAGTCGCTTCAGTCGTGTCCGACTCTGCGTGACCCCAGAGACGGAAGTCCACCAGGCTCCCCCATCCCTGGGATTCTCCAGGCAAGAACACTGGAGTGGGTTGCCATTTCCTTCTCCAATGCATGAAAGTGAAAAGTGAAAGTGAAGTCGCTCAGTCGTGTCTGACTCTTCGCGACCCCATGGACTGCAGCCCACCAGGCTCCTCTGTCCATGGGATTGCAACCATTAAATTAAAAGATGCTTGTTCCTTGGAAGAAAAGCTATGACCAACCTAGACATATTAAAAAGCAGACACATTACTTTGCCAATAAAGATCCGTCTAGTCAAAGCTATGGTTTTTCCAGTAGTCATATGTGGATGTGAGAGTTGGACCATAAAGAAAGCTGAGCACTGAAAAATTGATGCTTTTGAACTATGGTGTTGGAGAAGACTCTTGAGAATCTCTTGGACTGCAAGGATATCCAACCAGTCCATCCTAAAGGAGATCAGTCCTGAATATTCATTGGAAGGACTGATGCTGAAGTTGATACTCCATATTTTGGCCCCCTATGCGAAGAACTGACCCTCTGGAAAATCCTGATGCTGGAAAAGATTGAAGGCTGGAGGAGAAGGGGATGATAGAATAAGAGATGGTTGGATGGAATCACTAACTCGATGGACATGAGTTTGAGTAAGCTCTGGGAGTTGGTGATGGGCAGGGAGCCTGGGGGGCTGCAGTCCATCAGGTCTCTAAAAGTTGGGCAGGACTGAGTGAATGAACTGAACTGAACTGAGGCCTGATTGCTGGTATTATAAAGGTACACTGAATATAATTTTTGGCTTCAATGAGCTCACTATACAGTAGAAGAAAAGTTAAGAAAACCAGTGAGTATAAAGCAGTGTGACAAGTGTTACGATAGAGGGACAATAAATTATTTACAAAGCTGAATTCAGCTTATCCTTAGTTTGTCGGGGTTTCTAATTATGATAGAAATATAATAGATTTAAACATTTAAAATACTGAATCCATATTAAACTTAAAGTTTGGAGCTTTCACAAAGAGGAGCTATCTGGCAACTGATCACAAATGAAAATTAAAGGGTCCACACAGATAAGGAGAGGAAAGATATTCCACATAGAAGGGATGGCATATACAAAAGTGCATGCTTTTTATTTATTTATTTTTTTTTTGCATGCCTTTTATATTAAGCAGGCTGCAAGTAGTTCTATTATGACTGCGTTGGTTGTGGAAGGGTTCAGGTTGGTTGGGTTGGGAGTATGAGAAAACAACCCACCAACTCCCCAAATTAAGTAGGTGCTAGATCAAGATGGGCCTTTAATGGACATCCTTATCAGTTTGGGGAGCTACTGAAGTATTTGAAGTATGATGATAAAATTTTAATTAATATCCTAAGAATAGCATCTGTCCTAAGAATGGACAAACAAAATGTGTATATTCAGTGGAATATTATTCGACAGTGGAAAGAAATGAAGTGCTGACATCAAGGAACTTGAAAACAATGCTAAGTGAAATAAGCCATTCACAAAGACCACATATTGTATGATTCCATTTATGTGAAATGTCAAGAAGAGGCAAATGCATAGAAATAGAAAGCAGATTAGTGTTTGCTGGAGGCTGGGAAGCAGGGGGCTGAGGAGTGACTGTTAATGTGTACAGATTTTATTTAAGATAATAAAAGGATTCTGAAATTAGATAGTGGTGATGATTGCACAACTCTGTGACTATACTTATAAATCACTTGACTGTACATTTCAAAAGGGTGAATTTTATGTTATATGAATTGTATATCAATATTGCTCTTATTATTTTTAAATTATTAAAAATAATTTGTATTAAAATAAGTATTAATAGAAGATAATATTATAATGGCTTTGCCTGTTATTCAGAAAATTATCTCTCTTGCTAATCTGTAGACTTAATGACTCACTTAAACCCATAACTTTGTGTGTATGTAAGTGGTTTAACAAGCAGAGCCAATTAAAATATTTCCATGTATTTTACTTTAGCAATTCAGGTCTTTATGAGACATTAAGGCTTTTGAATGATTTTTATCTTCTGATTTTAACTTATTTTCTTTTCCATTCAAAGATGAAACTCTAGATAGGCATTACATTTTTAGAAAAGTACATAACTTTAACCAGTAATTTGACTTCTAGAACTTAGGTTAAGGAAATAACTGGATAAGTATGCAGCAAGGATTTACCAATATGTTCATTATATTATTTTTAATAATAAAAATTAGAAACCACACCAAAATATCTAACAATAGGAGATAGATTAAATAAATTATGGTAAATCTATATAATAGAATGATATGTGGTCATTAAAAATGAAGTCCTTAGGTGAGGACTTCTTTAGATACAGAAGTATACTGGTGCTTAGCAAAAACAAGCAAGTTATAAAACATTATGTGTGGCATAATACCATTTTCAATGAAACATGTTTAAATGTATATTTTTGTGGAAAAGTGTCTGGAAGGATATACTCCTGAACTTAGCAGTGGCTGTACTGGGTAATGAGACATTGTATATATGTGTAAATATGTGTGTGTATACATATACATACATATTATATATATATATATATATATAGATGTTATATTACCTAGCACAACCACTGTTTATGTTTAGGGGTATACCCTTACATATATATATATATGCTGCTGCTGCTGCTGCTAAGTCACTTCAGTCGTGTCCGACTCTGTGTGACCCCATAGACGGCAGCCCACCAGGCTCCCCTGTCCCGGGGATTCTCCAGGCAAGAACACTGGAGTGGGTTGCCATTTCCTTCTCCAATGCATGAAAGTGAAAAGTGAAAATGAAGTCGCTCAGTTGTGTCTGACTGTTCGAGACCCCATGGATTGCAGCCTACCAGGCTCCCCCGTCCATGGAATTTTCCAGGCAAGAGTTCTGGAGTGGGGTATATATATCTTTCTTTTTATTTTTGCTTATCTGCACTTTCTAATTTTCTTATTTTTCTACAATAATTAGACACTACTTATAAGAAAAATAAGGTATTACTATTTTAAGAAAATAGTAATAAAAACTTTAAAAACTTTATGTTGTCACAAATCAGTGCCATGTCCAAACAGCTAGTTGTTTTGGTCAGTTCAGTTGTACAAATGCTCAGTTCACAATGAAAAAGAAAACAGGTTGTTTGAAAGGGACAGCTAAATAAAACATAACGACTAATCCACTAGACCAGTGAATGGCATTGGTTGTGAAAACAAATATAATTCTTACAGTCCTTTTCATACTGAGCACATAACTCATTCTCCATCAATCCAGGAAACTGTATGAGTACTCAGTTCCCTTGGTGGTCCCCTCTTTTTGCTGTTGAGATCACTGTACAACAGACAGAATGACATTATTGCCTAAAATAAGGCACTGCATCTCTGGATGCTGAAGGTGAAGCTTCTTTTACTATTATATTTTGTCCCAGCAGTCAAAAGTCTTTGCTCCCTAGTTAATTTTGATTGCCTTTTTCCAGCTCATTATACAGGAACGGTTTTAATAATGTTTGTGTGAATCCAGATTGTAGGAGCGAAATTGTGACCATCATATCTGCAATGCTGGGAGGAACAGCAACACCCCACAACCGGACTGCCAGAAGAATCCAAATGTCATGTCTGTGGCAAGTTTAATTTCATTCATCACAAAGCTCTGCATAACTCAGCCACTGTTCTGAAGACTTGCTTTGAAGCTTACTTTTATGGTGGCCTGAGTCTTCCTAAGTATTTATTGCTGTTTTCTAAAGCTCTAATAGTTCTTTTCAATCACTAATTTTTTTTTTACCAACTATGAAATTGCTACTGTCATTGATATAGTTTCCTTTTTTCTGTATGTACATATATCTTGGTGGCTCAGAGGTTAAAGCGTCTGCCTGCAATGTGGGAGACCTGGGTTCGATCCCTGGGTTGGAAAGATTCCCTGGAGAAGGAAATGGCAACCCACTCCAGTATCCTTGCCTGGAGAATCCCATGGGCAGAGGAGCCGAGTGGGCTACAGTCCACAGGGTTGCAAAGAGTTGGACACGACTGAGCAACTTCACTTTCACTTTATCAGCCTGCATATTGCCTCATTAGTCAAAACAGATAGCAATGAGTGTCATGTTTGATAATGGTGTGTAGCATTCATTATTTTTGGAGGTGGACTGTTTCCCCAAAGGCTGCTTTGAAAGGCCAGTGCCCTGATTTTCCACTGTATTTACATATATAAACACTGTCATATGAAAGAGACAAAATAATTCTGAGCTCATTTTATGGTCTCTGTTATGATGAATATAAATGAGAAATATGAAAACTTTGACACTGTTTTGAAAAAGTTCTTTGTAGCAGTGTGTTACCCTTTCAACAAATTCATTATATTCTGAGATTTCAAAGAATACTTTGACACTGACAGATATTGGTGAGGAATCACCAAACTATTTGTATTGTTAAAATTAGAGTAATAACTTCCCACTGACTGGTAAAGAGCCATCTCCTGAATTCCAAGTGCAGTAAGCCATCTTGTATGTATCAAAGATCCAAATCATGGCATATGACCAATTTTATAATTCTCTGGACAAGATCTTAAAATATTTATTTCTTGTAACACTTAGCAGAGTGCTAAATGTGGATCAGACTATCATGCAATACCTCCAAACTAGTGAAACACCTATATACCTAAGGCTATAGCAAATCCATTTTGCCCAAATAAGGAAAATATCTCAGTAACGGTTTTTCAATGAGTAGTGTGTATTAGGGGTTGTTTTTTTTTTTTTTTTTTTTTTTTTTGCTGTTACTATAATAAGTTATCACAAACCTAGTGGCTCTAAACATCACAAACTTATTATCTGGCAGTTCTTTAGGTTAGCCATTTAACTCAGTTCTCAGTGGGCTGCAACAAAGGTGTTGGCCTGCAGGTGTGCGTTTTCAATTGTGTCCAACTCTTTGCGACCCATTGCTGGCCAGGCTCCTCTGTCCATGGAATTCTCCAGGCAAGAATACTGGAGTGGGTAGCCATTCCTTTCTCCAGGGGATTTTCCCAAGCCAGGAATTGAACCTGGGTCTCCTGCATTGTGGGCAGATTCTTTACTCTCTGGGCCACCAAGAAAGCCCGTAATAGTGGTTTATACCTCATAGTTACTAGGTTGAGTGAATATATATAAAACACTTAGAGCAGTGGATGGCATTCAGTATGGGGTCAATAAGTGTTATTATAATTATTGAAAATTTGAAGACTGAGCTACAATCCAGTGTCTTTTTATCCAGCAAAGCCCACTTTAAGAGACTTCTGAGTCTCCCAACTGTACTGGATTTACTGACAGAAAATTCTCCTTTACTCTTAGTCTTGGAGTGTACTGAAAGACCAACATTTATTATCTTTCCCTCGAATTCCCAACTGATAAGAGGGTATACAACAACATTTATTGACCCCATACTGAATGCCATCTTTATTTCGGGAAGGGGATGGCAAGAGGGCTGGAAAGTCTTTCCTATATCATCTGTGGTTTCCTAGTGGTGGCTCTCAGCTATAATGGCTCCAACTATTGTTTTACTCTTAATAGTGGACATAGGTCCCAACAAGAGGGTTTTCTGATGGTCCTTAAGAACACTTAGAGGTTATCTCCTTTGGTCGCTCCAAGTCAGTAGAGCATCGGATCTGCAACAATGGCCGAGTCTAGTTATTGGCTAATGGCTTATCTGAGTATGTTTTTCTAATATTTTGCACCTCATGTTCAGCTCATGTTTTTTATTTATTTATTTATTTTTGTTTTCAAATTTATTTTTGATCAAAGGATAATTGCTTTAGGATATTGGTTTGATTTCTGCCATACCTCAATTAGCCATAGGTGTACATATGTCCCCTCCCTCTTGAACTTCCCTCCTGCCTCTCACTCCTCTAGGTTGTTACAGGGCCCCTGTGTGAGCTCATGTTTTTTAGCAGTTCAGTGGTCTTCCCTCAGCACCACCTCTGGAGGGCTTCTTGCAGCAGAGCAACAGTATCACTGCTGCTGCTGCTGCTGCTGCGTCGCTTCAGTCATGTCCAACTCTGTGCAACCCCATAGATGGCAGCCCACCAGGCTCCCCAGTCCCTGGGATTCTCCAGGCAAGAACACTGGAGTGGGTTGCCATTTCCTCCTCCAATGCATGAAAGTGAAAGTGAAGTCGCTCAGTTGCGTCCGACTTAGCAACCCCATGGACTACAGCCTACCAGCCTACTCTCTATCCATGGGATTTTCCAGGTAAGAGTACTGGAGTAGGTTGCCATTGTCTTCTCCAACAGTATCTCAGTCCTTTCCAAAGAAGTCTTTTCTCCTAACAAACACCAATATCTAAGTGTGTTTGAGACAGACACAGATTCAGTGGACTCAGGGATCACAGAGGAACCCTCCCAGTTTTGAACCAAAGCTAATCCAGAGAGCGTTGGCCATGTGCTGCAAATAGGCATGACCTGTTACCATTTCATATTTCTACCCCAGTTTTTGAACCAGTTTTCATATAAGTTTATAAATGGTTTTTCCAAAAGTACCCATTATGGGCTTTTAAAAAGTTTTGCTTTTCACAAGTAGTTTTGAAAAAAAGATGGGTATGGAAGGTTTTTCATAGTGTTACGATCTGACCTTGTCTTATTGGTTACCTAGCCTGCATACCACTGGACATAAACCTTGAAGGACTCAGGAAGTAAGTCTACAAGGCAAACATTTAACATTCTAACTTTAGAGGAGAAAGGAACTTTATATGACTGTTTAATGATGAAGGTGAATGACTGTGACAGTCTCAGCTATTGTAAACGTAGACACCAAAATAGAACTTGTCTTAAGGGAACTGCAACATCAGTTTGTGAAATATACTTTTCTTTAAAATTCTGAAAAAGACTTGGCTCTAGCTGATGCTAAGAAATTGGTTTCTAGGAAGGCCATACATCAGATAAAAATTGCATATGATTGCAAGTATAATTTATAACATATTGGTTATATATTATAAAATATGATATTTTATGGTTTCATATAACTATAAAAGTTCAGAGAGTGTTTCTAGAGGAAAAAAATGACTCATAGAAATAGTAAACTTAGCCATTGATTCAATAGCTTGTAAGGTGTAACTTTTTGGGGGGTCAAATATTGGCAAATATTTTTTTCATAAATTGGGCAATGTTAATATTAAGCTATGATGTGGCTCAAAGGCGCAGCATGACAAATACACAGTAGACTGCGTTTACTTAATCCCTGTGATTATTAGACCACTTGACACATCAAGAATAAAGATGCTATCAATAGTTTTACTCTATGAGTCAAAAGTGTGAAAAAAAATATTGTAAGGTTAATTGCTGAAAGTCAAATCTTGAGCTCTGAACAGTTTCCTAGCTTAACAATTGAAGACTTTGTATGCAGCAAGAGAAGAGATTTACCCAGGGATCTTTAGAAACTAAAGAAGAGGAGAGAGAAAGAGAAGAGAGGGAAGGAAAGGAAAGAAAAAAAGATAAAAGAGGGCATTGGGAGCTGAACATGATGCTTCAATGTATGACTGAACTCTAGCTGACAAAAAATGAATATGAAATCCATACAAAATGAACAGAAAGAAGAGTTGCTTTAGAAACCTAAAATAATTGAGCCTCAAAAGACAGAGATTGCAAATTATACAACTGACTAAAGTCCTCTAAAAATGTCACTAAAATCTTATCCACAGATTTTAAAGAAATTCAAAACTCTCTTTCATGAACTTTTATATAAAGAAATATTAACATAAAAATCACATATTTATTAATAATCCATTGGTGCAACAGGAGACTATTAAAGCCCATAGAACCTGGTTATGTGATTATAGATATCTTAGTAACAATATAATGGAGCAATCCTAACAGAAAAAAATACATTTGCATCATTCTTTTATGTCACTGTAAGATTTATTTAGTAGCCAAAAAGAAAAATGTATATAGATATACAGTTTTCAAGATACTGCCCTTATGACTTGATAAAAGCAACCCAAAAGTTGATTTCCTTTTATCTGCGATTCCTGTTAGACACGACAAATTGACTACTAAAAAGTTGAATTTTTTTAATAGTTTGATGCTGATTATCATGCAATATTCTCTTTTGGGGAATCTGAATATGAGTTAAAATTATGTTTGGCTTTGCCTACTTTCTATAGGCATACCTTGTTTTACTGTGCTTCACTTTACTGCACTTTGCAGATCTGCATTTTTTTTTTTTTAAACAAATTGAAGGTTTGTGGCAACTTTCTGTCAGGCAAGTCTGCTGGTGCCATTTTTCCAACAGCATCTGCTAACTTCAATGTCTCTGTGTCACATTTTGGTAAGTCTTGCAATGTTATTATTCTGTTTGTGGTCTGTGATCAGTGATAATTGATGTTACTCACTGAAGACTTAGATAATAGCATTTTTTGCAATATCTTTAAATTTTCTGATTGAAGTACAGTTGATTTACAATGCTGTGTCAATTACTACCATACAGCAAAGTGATTCAGTTCATATATATATTCTTTTTTAAAACATGCTTTTGCGTTATGGTTTATCATGAGATATTGAATACAGTTCCCTGTGCTATACAGCAGGACCTTGTTTATCCATTCTATACATAAAAGCTTGCATCTGCTAACGCCAACCTCCCACTCCATCTCTTCACTCACTATAAAAAAAAAGGCAATAAAAGTATTTTTACCATCTGAGCCACCAGGGAATCCCCTGGCAATAAAGTATTTTTGAATTAAGGCATCTATATTATTTTTAGACATAATGCTATTGCACACTTAAAAGAATACTGCTGCTGCTAAGTCACTTCAGTCGTGTCCGACTCTGTGCGACCCCATAGACGGCAGGCTCCCCGTGGTTGCCATTGCCTTCTCCAATGCATGAAAGTGAAAAGGGAAAGTGAAGTCGTTCAGTCGTGTCCGACTCTTTGCGACCCCATGGACTGCAGCCTACCAGGCTCCTCCTTCCATGGGATTTTCCAGGCAATAGTACTGGAGTGGGTTGCCATTGCCTTCCCCACATTTTTACATTTTATAACGTAAAAGAATACATTATAGTATAAATGTAACTTTTAAAGGTATTTAGAAACCTAAAAATCTGCGGGGCTTGCTTCATTGCAATATTCATTTTATTGCAGTGGTCTGGAACCAAACTTTAATATCCTGGAGGTATTCCTATAGGAATTATAATCGTAACTTTTCTTTAATTGATTGTTACCGTATTCCAATTATTACCTAAAAATTAAAAATCTCTGGGAGTCTCTCTTTTGTGACTTAAACTATCTTTTTATTTCTGTTTATTTCTAAAGAATTTCTAAAATTCTAAAGCTTAAAAAAAGAATCTTCTTTCATTTGATTTTCACATTTTCTTTTAAGAGATCACACTCCTTTATATACTGTTTTTCCAGATTTCTTGCCTATTTGGGAAAAACAGGTGAAATATTTTCCATTTCTTTTATTTTATGACTTCTTTAAACTTTAAAGCCTGTATTTAATATGAGACCTTAACTTGCAGTGAGTAGTTGGTTGCTGAGTTTCATACAGTTTACTGATTCTGTCAGAGCTCCTACTTGCTTTTCTTCTCAGCTTAATATATAGCATAAAATAGTAGAAGCCATTAAAACCAAGAGTGAGTAACTGTAGGTGGCTGTGGATTCTCCTTCTTAGTTATTCCTAAAATCAGCTTTCTGATTATCATCCCTGCAAGCTTCCCCAAAGCCCCTTCAATTGTCAAATTTTTTGACACTATACCATTTCAAAATAATGGATTGAGAAGTGAAAAATTCAGTGAAGTCTTTTTTGTCACTTACACTAAAATAAGGTTTCTAAAGTGAAAAATTATTCTCTTTTGAGCTACATTCAGTCAAACTATGATTCTTTTATATAAAATATGGCTTTATGTAGAGTAGACCATGCTGGAGTATTGCTTAGAGCCGGCAGTGAAATCAGGAGGTCAAAAGGCCAGTGACAAATGTCTCGGAGGCTCTACAGTTGTGGATTTCTGATACACTGACTGACAGTGTGGCTCTTAGCCATGGCTGTGCATTGGCAGTGTGAGGTAGAGAGAAAAGGAAGTTTCTTTTTTTAAAAAAATTACGTTTTAGTGCTTGCTTCGGCAGCACATATACTAAAATTGGAACGATACAGAGAAGATTAGCATGGCCCCTGCGCAAGGATGACACGCAAATTCGTGAAGCGTTCCATATTTTTAAAATAAAAAAAATAAAAAATAATAAAAAAAAGAAACACCAAAAAAAAAATTACGTTTTAGTCTCTATATTTCTATATTATTTAATTTTTATAGTGACAGTTTTCATTTATTACCTGTATAATTTTTCTGAGGTTTAAGTTAAGTAAAAAGACTGCAGTTGTACACATCCGAGACTAAGACTGTATTATGATTGTATTTATTATTTTTTGTGCAAAGAAAACACCAGATTTAATAATTATAAAATATGTACAAAACTTCAACATTCCTGAAAGATACAACTCAAGTCACAACTGTAATTGGATAAATGTAATTGGATAAATGTAATTGGATACTTTAATATAAAGGAGAAGACTGCCTGGGCAGTGTGTGCTCAGTTGGGCCCGACTCTGCAACCCCATGGATTGTAGCCTACTAGGCTCCTCTGTCCATGGAATTTTCCAGGCAAAAATACTAGAGTGGGTTTCCATTTCCTTCTCCAGGAAAAGCTTAGCTGGTTTGCAAAAAGTATGTAAACCATGAAAGATAAAAAGCATTTAAAAATATACAACAAATGCTTAAGAGCCTTTTTATTTCAAGTTATCCTGGTAATAAAGACCATGTAAAAATAACAAATGTGTGAAGTTTGAAGACTGTAAGTAATATGTGTTTACTTTTTAAAAATTCAAAGTTTAAACCTACTGGTTAGAATTTTGTTGTATATTTTTAAGTTAATTATGATTTAAAAGGATGACTATGTTGTCCAGAGTAAAAGCTCTGAGAATGCCCTAGTTCACAATCAGCAGAAGATACCTAAGTGAAAGTGGCTCTCAACTGTTTGTCTCTTTGGCGACCCTCACATTGTGGCTCAGAGACGGACACCTTCGGAGAACTGAAGCTGCTCCCAGCTGGTGTGTGCAAGTAATACAAAACCTAGCATACTATAGGGTTTTCTTGCAGAATAGGAATAAGCAAATCTTGTACCTTAGTGGAGGTATCCTACTAAATTAGTCATTCAGAGTCGAGGTAGAAACCATATTTAAAAAGTAGAGGACAGGATGAATATATGATTTTCCTCTCAATAAAAATAAATCTTGGTATAGCTCAATAAATAAAGAGAAACACAAATTTAAGATATGATTCTCTTTAATCATTTTAATGTATAGTCCAACGCTTCCTATTTTCTATTAATAAATGTCCTTGGAGGTTAAATGATAGTGCCTTGTTATTGGAATGTGGTTTGTGTAGGGTGATGGGGTTTGACCCAGTAGGTTTCAAATATGGGAAATAATTTCTACCCCTTTATATTTAAAAATAGAATTGGTTACTAAGACCATGTATGCTGCTGCTAAGTCACTTCAGTCATGTCTGACTCTGTGTGACCCCAGAGATGGCAGCCCACCAGGCTCCCCCATCCCTGGGATCCTCCAGGCAAGAACACTGGAGTGGGTTGCCATTTCCTTCTCCAATGCATGAAAGTGAAAAGTGAAAGGGAAGTCGCTCAGTCGTGTTTGACTCTTCGTGATCCCATGGACCGCAGCCTACCAGGCTCCTCTGTCCATGGGATTTTCCAGGCAAGAGTACTGGAATGGGGTGCCATCGCCTTCTCCGCAAGACCATGTATAGCTATGCTAATTATATTATAAAGATGATAGACAATTAAATAAAATCTTACTAGTAATTTTGTACCTTATGCAGTAATCCTAAACTGTTATTACGGCTCACTGCTTAATGTAACTGTGGGTTTATTAACAATTTATATATTTTGGGGGCTTCTCTGGTAGTCCAGTGGTCAAGAACCCACCTTTCAATGGAAGGGACACTGGTTTGATTCCTGGTCTGGGAAGATTCCACATGCTGCAGAGCAACTAAGCCTGTGAGACACAACTCCTGAGCCCACGCATTGCAACCACTGAAGCCCACATGCCTAGAGCCTGTGCTCTGCCATAGAGAAGCTACTGCAGTGAGAATCCTGAGCACTGCAGCTAGAGAGTCGCGCCCACTTGCAGCAACTAGAGAAAAGCCCGTGTGTAGTAATGAAGACCCACCACAGCCAGAAAACAAAAGCAATAGGTCCCCAAACCCCATAATATATATTTTGAAAATATACGTACTTACATATGTGTGTGTATATATATATTTATACATGTATTTATATATATATACATATTAAAATAACACAATCTAAAAATTCTGATCTAGTAGTCCAACTTTCCAGCAGAGTTCTGGGGCCTTCAGGTTAACTTGGTGTCTGGAAATCTATTCTCATCTTTTTACGGCTTTCTTTCAACTCATTCAAAAGATCTTAGGGAAAACTCAAGTTGGAACTTACAGAACTTAAGAATCAACTCTTTGTGTTCTCATGATTTTCTTTACACACCCAAAAGAGAAAAATGACACAATAAAAGTGTTTTGCAGTTACTTGGGTTTTCTTCTTAGTTGTTTTAGATTTATTTGATCGTACCTATTGCTACCTGATTTATTTTCCACCTAAGTGTGCTCACACCAAATTTCCCTGCTCCTTGTGATCAATATTATTTTGTGAACCACTTTCTTTAGCTATCAAAGAACAGAGATTTGGCTCAGTTAGTGATTACCATCTCTTAGAGAGGCTAAGACTATAAATGTGGGACATAGCAGTCTTTTTTTTTTTTTTAAAGATTAATCAGAAAAATTACAAGGATTTAAAAGCAGATTTAATAGGTCTTGTTGAAAAAATACAACACAACAAATTTCAAGATCCATATTGAAGTATCAGTTGCTTTGGCAATCCCTCTCAGATGCCATGGTTGAAAGCACTCAGGCTCTAGGGAAGTAATTCTCATAGATTAAAGCATATCAGAATTACTGGTACTGAAGTACTTTCAGTTTGAAAGATGAAAAACATCCATTATTTTCATAATGGTATAATGGACATTTTTGGGGACCTGCCCAGATTCCCTTGATCAGGTTGGTGCTCTCACTCTGCAGATGCTGCTGACAGCTCACATCTAACACTTCTTTTGAAAATTACCCTCAGCCTGGAGCTTCCTTACTGAGAAATGCTGGGTAGGTCATGCTCCTTCCCACGCAGTCAATGACTGATGATGCTGTTTAGTAGCTAAGTTGTGTTTGGCTCTTTTGCAGCCCCATGGACGGTAGCCTGCTAGGCTCCTCTGTCCATAGGATTTCCCAGGCAAGAACACTGGAGTGGGTTGCCATTTCCTTCTCCCGACCCAGGGATCTTCCCGACCCAGGGATCAAACCCACATCTCTTGCATTGGCAGGCAGATTCTTTACCACTGAGCCACTTATGAAGCCCTCAATGACTGGTACCAGGATACAAAAGGCTGTTTCCTTCCTTAGGGTGAGACAACTCTGTGGTACCCTATTTTTTAAATTCAATTTTTAAAATTTAATTAAAATTTCCACTAAATCCATATCTTTGCCTGGTTTCTTCACCTGCCCTACTGCATCCCTCATTCTCATATAGATTTCACCTAACAGCAATTCTTCAATTAACTTGCACAAAAATCTCCATCTCTGGTTCTTCATCTTGAGGATCTGATTTTAGAAAAATATAAACTACAAAAATTAAAGTTCTGCAGTATCTTCTTGCCTGGAAGGTATATGCAGATTCTATATTTTGCTTACTAGTGTAGTGATTCTTTGGAGGGAGAAGGCAATGGCACCCCACTCCAGTACTCTTGCCTGGAAAATCCCATGGACGGAGGAACCTGGTAGGCTGCAGTCCATGGGGTCGCTGAGGGTCGGATACGACTGAACGACTTCACTTTTCACTTTCATGCATTGGAGAAGGCAATGGCAACCCACTCCTGTGTTCTTTCCTGGAGAATCCCAGGGACAGGGGAGCCTAGTGGGCTGCCATCTATGGGGTCACATAGAGTCGGACACGACTGAAGCGACTTAGCAGTAGCAGCAGATTCTTTGGAAGCCAGTATCAGGCTCCCGTGCATATAGCAACTTTGGGGGTGGATTGGAGGAAACATGGATAATACTGTTATTAAATACATGCTATTGAGATACACCTCAAATGCTAGATGGGTAAATTTTTAAAAGTTAAACAATATTGCTACAGGAAGAGACATGGAAGATTACTTTTTACTTTGTTTTTATTTCTATTAATCTGACTTCATAATATTTTCAAGATTCTAGTTAGTTATAACATCTTCAAGCAGAAATTAGAAATACTATGGGAGTCCCTGGAATACCATTTACAGCTTGTAGTGTATATTTATAAACGGGATATGAAAGATTTCACACATTTCTCAAAGATCTTTTGAACCCTTAGTAATGAGCTTTCTCTAATTGATGGACCTGTTAATTCTTATTAGTTATTACATAAGATATTATTTATGAACTAATTTTAAGTGTTTTCATATTTTGATTGAAAAGTCTCTGATGTTTTTCCAAAAATTGAAACAAACTTAAAAAGTCTCAAGTCCTTTCCCATACCATTTCTGTCTCCTTAGTGAGTATATTTTGTTCCATGCTAAATAGCTGACATTATGCAGCAGACAAAACACAGATAACACTTAACTCTAGCAACTAATATAACTGGTTATGTACTTGGACTTCAATTTTACTGAAAAATATTTTACTGATTGTTAAAAAATATCACAAAGTGATAGCAATCTCAATTCAAGTGTTTTTCTAAATATACCATGGAATTAAAATGTCCCAATCAATGTTCTTATTTGAAATGGTTCTTTTAAATCACCTTATTTTTTCATATGTAAAATAGAATGATATTTTCTTAAAGAATCATGTCTGTGTTTTTATGTTTTATTACATCCCTTTGCAAGCTGAAATCTTATATCTCTTTTTTATAACATAATGTCTTGATAATAAAATCATCGAATTGACTAAAGGACACTGCCACACTTCTTGAGTGAGTGTTAGTCACCCAGTTGTGTCCAGCTCTTTGAGACTCCATGGACAATAGCCTACCAGACTCCTCTCTCCATGGAAATCTCCAGGCAAGAATACTAGAGTGGGTTGCCATTTCCTCCTCCCAGGGGATCTTCCTGACCCAGGGATCAAACTCAGGTCTCCTGCATTGCAGACAGATTCTTTACTGTCTGAGCCACCAGAGAAGCCTTGGAGCCTTCTTAAAAGACCTCATATAGGTGATCATACTTGTAGAATCCTAGTAAAAGGAGATTGTGAGGACTGCATTTCTATTCATATTTTTGAATAGATTCAGGGTCTTTTTAACATATAAGACAAAGAACAAAATAGGCAAAAATGCATTTTTATTTAAAAAAAAATCCTTGCTTTTAATGTCCTTAAACAACCAAATGGTATTCTAAACCTCAAACTCCAATGTGACTAAGATGCAGCTGGGATAATCAAGTAGTACAATAATTTATGCTTGTTATTTGTTTTTAAAAATTCAGCTTTATATAAAAGTTACACATATTTATATTTTATCTATTTCTTTATCTATTTATATTTAATCTATTTCTTTCTTGTTATTTTCATATAATTAATAGGTTCTCTACATTACTTTGTATTACATAAGCACTCAAAGTAGAATTCAGAATGGAACAGACATATAAGTTATATTATAAAATTAATTTAGAAATATATAAAATAAATCATCTTTAGGAGTTATAAAAAATTAAGGAAATATTGCGTGTAGTTTAATATTTATGTAGTAAATATAAATCATATGCTGTGTGGAGTTCTAGATAAATGTGTTTGCTATTCTTGATTTTTATATCCATGGAGAATACATGACAGTAAATAGGTTTATGATATGTACTTTTTTCATAAGTCGAGAACAGATCTTTGCAACTTTTTGTTTGTGATCCACCAGTGTCATGAGACTGAACAAACCTGAAAAATTTTTCTTGTATGTTTTCGAACTTGCTACTGCCAAGCATGCCTCTGAGTATTATTATCTTCAATAAAGGTATCAAAGAAATGCTTTGGATTTGCACAACTAACTTTTCTTCTCTTTCTAATTAAAAAAAAACACTTTTATTTGTTGTAATGCCCATCTCCATACAACTTTTTTTCTAGGGGTGGAAGGTGGTGTGTAAATAGGAGGGACCTACATCTGGCTGCAGGCTGTTTGGCATCTGGAATTGATCTTTTAAAATTTATGTACAATTAAGCACAGTAATTTATTCTGAAATTCCAGAACATTTTGAGTTTATTGGTGATTATAGAATCTTACAGTTGACATGCCTCTAATATTCTTCTTTGGCTTGGGATTTTACCTAAACCATGGGCAAATTAAGGCATTTAAGAAAGAACATGAATTGTTTCTTCTATCACTTCTGTCTACATGCAGATTGTCCAAATTCATGGAAATATAAGTAAGGTCTCCGGCATCTGCTGAGCATAAGTGTTTATGATGAAACTGTGGAGAATAAGTGATTCTTTGGTCTCAATATCCTAGTATGTGTAGTTCCTGCTATCATGTAATTAGAGGTTATGCATAGTGTAGCTTCCATTTGGTCCTGTTTCTAGGTAATTGTTCATGGAATTATTCAGTGCTATACTTTTACAGCATATAGAGAAAGGGGCTGTCATCTCCTTTAATATCTTTAAAATCCAGAAGCTTCTTAGTCCATCCTTCGCAAATGAAGCAAGGAGGGATATCAGTCCTTCAATGAGGAGCTATGTGAATACATTAAAAATTTATTTATTTTCAGAGTCTTGGGCTGCCTTATGAAGTCACACAACATGATATCAATCATTCATTAATCCAATCTCTTCCCAACAACATCTCATGGAAACTGTATTGGTATCTTAAATTTTACAATCATGAGTTGTTATTTTATGAACACTTAAATAGGGAAAGATTATTGTGGTTTGCTCCATTGGCACAATCTCCACTGTAATAATACCTTAGTCCAAAAATTATACAAATGCTTAGCAATCCAATGTGTACTGTATGCTGTACACATGCTTCTAATTATCTAAGTTCAATAGAGAAAATATGCTGACTTTTGAGGATTTGTTGAAGCAAATATCTAGGCTATAACTAATTAGAGTGTTCTGTAACACCTTCAATATTAGATT
Organism: Ovis aries; assembly: GCF_016772045.2. NCBI lineage: Eukaryota > Metazoa > Chordata > Mammalia > Artiodactyla > Bovidae > Ovis > Ovis aries. Next base: position 45,918,497 of record NC_056054.1, on the reverse strand, counting down.
ATTATATTAGTCTCAACTCTACAAGGTATAAATTTGTCACATGTTCTGCTAAGTGGTATTTGCAGATAGAGGTGTGCATCACATGGCTTATTAAGAGAAAAGGATTTGGAATCAGATCAATCTGGTTCCAATCTTGTCTGCCACAGATCAGCTAAATGGCCCTGGGCAACTTAATTAACCTCTCTGGGCCATTCCACAAAATGAGGAATGATAGTATTCAACTAACATAAGTTGTTATGAAGATCAGATCAGTTCATGTATTTAAAGAGCCAAATATAGTGACTAACACATTATAGATAATAAAAGTCTATATAGTTTTATTATTATTATCAGATTTGTTACATCAAAATCTTTTATCTCTGTGGAGTATCTTGCCATCTTGATAGCAATGTTCCTCTATAATAATAAATCAGATAATGGCTCCATCCACTTCACTGAGAGGGCAAAGGCAAGCATTACATAAGGTCATTTTTATCTGGTTTTCTACAGTTTTCTCTTTTCAAGTATGTAAAAGCAGCTTTCACCTGGCAGTGAACTTAAAACAATGAACTCCATGATGAGTGAGTTGGGTTGTTCAACTGTGAGTAGTTGTTCTGTTCACCACTGTTCTGACAATGATATGAACTGTAGGACTGACTAATCATGCTCCATCCGTTTAATCCAAGGAGACCATAGTTGATTCAGACTACCCTGAGGTCTTTGAGAGGAGTTACATTTGCAAGACTAGATGCTGTTCTCAGCTCTCAAAGTCTGATACAATCCGGTACAGTCTTCGTATCTGGCTTGATCCTCAATTCTCTCTAAAACCTCAGTTAACTTTTGAGCTGTAGCAAGAGTTTTTCTGCAATATATAAGTTGGAACAGAATCTAAATTGGAACTTCTGATAGACTGAACAACACAACTCACTTTTGCCTCAGCTCCATCCTCTCAGGCCTTTGGGATGACTACTTCATGCTTTTCCTACCCGGCTGTATACCCGTAATCGGTTTGGATGCTATTTCACTTTGGCCATTGTCATTTGGCTGAAACAGTGGTTCCTAGCAATTGTAATAAAGAGACTGGAACAATTCCATTGGCTGCTTTAGTACAGAAAGTCTTCAATGACTCTAAGACGTTCAGATATCTTGGATACTTAGAATTTTGAGTGACATTATAAAACAAACACTTGAACATTCATAAATAGTAAGTAAAATTATACAGTGTGCTTGAAAGACCATTTTAAATCCATGACCTGTTTATTAAAAGAGTTGTTTTTCAGTTGCTAAGTTGTGTCCGACGCTTTGTGACTGCATGGACTGTAGCCTGCCAAGCTCCTCTGTCCATGGACTTTTCCAGGCAAGAATACTGGAGTGGGTTGCCATTTCCTTCTCCAGGGGACCTTCCCGACCCAGGGATTGAACCCACATCTCTATGTCTCCTGCATTAGCAGGTGTTTTCTTTATCCTTGAGACACGAAGGAAGCTCTTACTGGAAGAGGGTATATATTCTATTAAAGTTTAAGCTTTTTCCTAACTTTACTAGAACTCCTTATAAAGAAAGCATTAACCTCTGATCCAGTTACTATCTGCTGAATTAAAACATCGGTTGAATTTGGTTCTCCTCACCTCTCCTCACAGCTGAAAATTAACCTATTTATGATGAAACTTGTTCTTTAACATTGGAGAGAAGAGTATTTTATTTTGTCTGTGCCACATGGCTTGTGCGATCTTATTTTCCTGCCCAGAAATTGAACCCAGGGCCACAGCAGTGAAAATGCCAAGTACTAACCACTGGAGCTCCAGGAACCTCTCAAGAAGAGTATTTTTAAGCTTGATTCTCATTTTCTTGCTGTTTGACACTTTTAGGTTTTAGGCACTGGGTTGTACACTAAATTTTATGCAACCACTATAGGAATGGAGCATGGGGGATAAAGAAATGCAGCTGGATTTCTTTGAGAGTAATCCCTTTCCTTGTGAGAGGATTAAACTCTTTTGTCCAGAGCTAGTGTCTTTAGATCCCCTCAACACTTTTTACTGAGGATTTACCATATGATTGATGTGGTCAATAAATTAAAAGCAATCTGAGAATCTTCTGTAGATTTGGAACTACAGAAGAAATGAAAATTAATTAATTTTTAATTAATCTGATCAATTTGCAGTAATGGAGACTTTTCAGATTTTAAATGTTTTAGAAAGTAATCAGGCAAAGAAAATGCTTTTGAGAGGAAATCTTTCAATAGATAGATTATATAGATCATAGAAATAATTCAGTCTCACTAGAGTCATTAACATATTACAAATGAGAAATTAAATTAATAGTTATAAAGTGTTCATATTTCCTCATAGAGGAAGAATCATAGGCAATGATTTGAAAGCCTCACATCTACTGTCCCCTTCAGTTTAAAATAAAAGCAAAAAAGTAACAGCATTCTGACATTTTGACTACTTAGTAATTTGTTCATCCTTAATTGAAAAATATCTAGTACCCTGTGCTTTCCAAAAATATGGTGGAAAAGTGTACACGCTGGTGAGAAAGGAGAGGAAAACGAATTTGAATTTAAACTGTCTTATGAATGATAAGGTGGTTAACTTTTCATTGAAAGAGCTTATGGAGGAGATGTAAAACCAGAGAGAAAAAGAGGGGCCAAGGTGAATCAGACAATGATTTGAGGCTTTTAAAAATATCATATGTTTCTGATGATTTTGCATTTTCATGCTTTTTGTCTTAAGACATTAATAACTTATTAAAATTCAGTAAACACTTGGTCCTACTAAGCCACAAATATTTAAATTCTACTAAATCAATAATTATCTTCAACATCATTTCAAAAAGGAAATGCAGCAGTTATTTATACAAACATTTTAAACTGGAATTCCCCTTTTATATAGGGCTGCTTGATACACATTCCTTATATGGGAATACCTGTTCCAATTACTTAATCAAAGAAATTCTTATTTATGGACACTGGGGATTTCTTTCCCTTCCATCCTAATATAATATGTACAGTAAGAATAATTCTTCCTCTTGGTCTAAACTCTTCCTTTCTTCTCCAAAAAGAAAAAGAAGGGCATAATGGATAGTAGGAGACAAAAAGAGTGGGAAGAAGTGAGGAAAATAAGGGATTAAAGGCTTTGGAAATCTCCAGAGTAGGGGCATACAAGTTTTTTCAGAAATAGGTTTTTTGATCAGAAACTGATATGTGGGTTACCTTTATAACAGTGGCACATTGAAAAGGTCTACACCAGCATGTGACTCAGAAGTAAGTCAAGAGCTTGTGGAGGTTTTACTTATATGTAATTTCTGTATTTCTTCATCACCCAAAGTTTTATGATGTTGCTTAATGCAGTTAAATTTGATGGGGTCAAAAGCAGACAGTTTCAATTACCATCAAATTATAATTACTAATTGTTTAGAAGCTGAGAGTATTAAAACACTGATGGCAGAGGGCAGATTATGCAGCCCAGGGTACACTTTTTTGAATAAAAAAGGCAAGTGTTCTTCAGTGGGATCAGACAGGCCAATTGTGAGCATGAGCAGCATGGTGGATATCTGGCAATGGTTGAGGGTAGAGTTGGGGGAGGAGGTGACCCTTTACCCGTGGTTTGGCACACAGGGGTAACCATGAGAGGAGGACCCGATCCCTCTGCCGTGGTCAACTGATGTTCTCACAGGATAACTCTTTTCTCTGGGCTTTTAGTTCTACAATCCTATCAGTGAAATACTTTACAAATATGATGGATTAAACATAAAGATGCCAATTAACTAGCCCTGGTGTTGAATTAGTATTTATTCATTCTGTTACTATGAGAAAACATCTTCTCAAATAAGTGATTTACAACTTTTGGAAACAAATTGTTAAAAATTACCTGTGTAGCTTCCTTTACAGATATATACAATGGTGAACAAAACAAAAAGTAAAAAACAGAGAACTTCCTTTTCAAAGAGCATGCTTAAATTTATTTCTTCTTATTTGTAGGATTTGTCAATCACTGTAGTCAATTGTTTTTCCCCTTGCTGAGAAAGTTTCTAACTGGTTTCATAGTTAGCTAGCTTATCAAAGCACAGTAAAATCACAAAATTTTAAAAATATTTTTTTGCCACAGTACAGTGTTTTACTAATTAAAATTGTCAATAAGGAATTAACTTCTTACCTTGTCAGAAGGTTTAAATGGATTTCCTTGTCCACTAATTCCACCACTGATACTAAATCCAAGGCCAGGATTCTTTTCTATTCTTACACAAAACTATGTAAAAAAAGATAAAAAAGTAATCAAATACATGTAAAGCTAAATATCTTCAAATAATTGTATCCTACTAAAAAAGATTCACATTTCACTTAAGTTCTCAGGGTTAGCCTATGTTAACTTGGTACACAAAAGACAGTATAAACTCTGACAAAATAGTATTTCTCTGCTGATGATGTTCAGTTGCTAAGTCACGTCCGACTCTGTGGGCCAGTGAACTGCAGCACATCAGGCTCTTCTGTCCTCCACTATCTCTTGGCGTTTGCTCAAATTCATGTCCATTGTGTTAGTGATGCTGTCTAACCATCTCATCCTCTGTTCTCCTTTTGCCTTCAATCTTTCCCAGCATCAGGGTCTTTTCCAGGGAGTTGGCTCTTCACATCAGGTGGCCAAAGTATTGGAGTTTCAGCTTCAGCAACAGTGTTTCTATAGGCATCAACTATGATAGGAATTAACTTAAAATACCTGAGCAAGCAGACATGAGTAAGTATTCATTCATCACCATGTGCAGGACTAAATTTTGATTAGCAGTTTGTAAAACTTAAAAATCTTTTAGCAATAACAATTGCATTATTTTAATTATCTACTTTAAATGCACATATATTCTGACTAATTAGAAAGAGCTGTGTGACTAAGTGAAAGAAATTTTGCAAATGTAGAGTGAGGGAAAAGATGGCTACGTAATTTAAATTAGTTGCTATTGTTTTCTAGGAGAATAGAACAATTCATCTCCTGGGTAGATAATTCTATTGTTTAGATACAGCAGAGGCTTTAATTTGAGAAAGGGGTGAAGTTTTAGCCACAGTTTGAGTGAAGGCGAAAGAAAAGAGAAAAGGAAGACTCTGAAAACAGTTCAGGGTTTTGGCAGCAGCTCCTGAAGAGACAGTTAACAGGTCTTAAAGGAAAGAGGAAAAGACTGAAAAAAGAAAGAGATCAAAAATACGGAGGAATTGTTTGTGATAGAGAAGAGTCAGTAAATATTTAGGACTGTGAAGGCTAATATTCTAGTATTCTGTGCTCTGTTACCTCCCAAAGCCCCAAATCATAAATGAGATCTGTTAAACATCAGAGCCCTATGCTTTCCAATGAAATGATGGCATTAGAAGTAGGTCCAGCTTGGGGTAAGGAGGTAGAAAAGGTAACAGCCATTATAAAAGTTGATGCAAAGATGCAGATCAAGAATTCAGTGGAAGGAACATCAGTGCCAACATTGAGCTAGGGCAAGGGTCCCCAACCTCCAGGATCTAATGCTTGATGATCTGAGGTGTAACTGATTAATAATAATGGAAATAAGGAGCACAATAAAAGTAATGCGCTTAAATCATTCTTAAGTCATCTTGCCCTCCCCCCACCCTGTCTATGGAAAAACTGCCTTCCACAAAACCGGTTCCTGGTATCAAAAAGACTGAGGACCACTGCCCCAGAGAAATTATAAAAAACCTAGGAATTCTTGATGATTCAGAGCTGGGGATGTGTGTGGGGGGTCTGTGAGAAAATGCTAGTTTTCCATCTGAAGTGGGACAGGGTGACCCCAGATGACTGAAAGACTTGGGAACCCCAGAGGTAGCATATAATTTGATTACATAACAGGAAAAAAACTTTTATAACTTTAATATACTGAACAAGGACTGAAACTAGGATGAACCAAGTATTACCAGAGATTAGCAGGCAAAAGGTTAAAAAAGAGTTTTAAAAAATTTAAAAATACATTAGAATATATTTTGTATTTATGTAAATACATACTGGAAGGGCTTCCCTGGTGGCTCAGTGGTGAAGAATCTGCCTTCAGTGCAGGAGACTGCCTGCAATGCAGGTGACGCAGGCTTGATTCCTGGCTTGGGAAGATCCCCTGGAGAAGGAAATGGCAACCCACTCCAGTGTTCTTGCCTGGGAGATCCCATGGATGGAGGAGTCTGGCGGGCTACAGTCCATGGCGTTGTGAAAGAGTAGGACACGACTTAGCTATTGAACCACAACCTCCATCATCAGCTTAATGTTTTCTCCAGCAGCACTTCTTAGCCTGTTAATTTGCTTACAGGCAAATGCAAATGCCCAAAATGTTCTCTACCTCTTTATTTTTAAGGTACATTTAATCCTTACCTCTTAGACAGTTCAAGGCAAACTTGAGTCCTATTCCTGACTTAATTAGCATATATTGTGAGTTGATGGGAACTGGATCAATTTGCTCCCATCACGTCTCATTAAATGGGAACTGGCCATTTAATGAGATCATCCTTAATTCACTGTCATATTCTTTAACAGTAAATACAATGGTTAACTATTATATGCAGTTCACTTGCAGCACAAGAACAAAAAACTATCTACTAATGTGATTTTTATGGTGAAGTCATTAATGAACAGTTTCTAAATGATGAGTAACTGCAATTATCATAAGTACTCTATGTTTTATTTTCAAGATAGGTTTAATTAAAACTTTCCTTTAGTTGATCTAGATTTGTTAAAACTAGTTATCAAATGGTGGTAGAAACTACGATTTTGAATAGTTTTGTATTTAAATGGCTCACTGTCTTATCAACATGAACATATAACAGCTTGATGTAGCTTGAAGGAATATTTTAGGTTTATTCAACATGCCATTTCACTTAGTAGTCCTTTTTTGTTATTTGTCATTAGAAAATGAGAAGAAAGGAACTAAACATAACTTAAATATTTTACCTTTATATTTTCCAGTATTTCTGTATATTTCCAATTAAATTATTCAAAATTGGGGTTATATTTTTCTAATGTAAAAATTTTATGTTTTACAATGCAATATGTGGAAGGTATGCACACTTCTGGCTTTCTCCAGACCACTATAAAAACTGAAAGGAAACATATGTAACAGATTTTATTTACAAAGTAAACTGCTGAGAACACTTTTCAGCTATTCTCCTGTAGTGACTCTATCTATTTTATAGTGTCAATCTGGAAGGAACTAAAAATCTAAGGAAAACAAATTTCATATGTGCCAGGTATATGAAGAACTGCTTCAATATATTTTTTAAATAATAGAAATAATAAAGATGCCACTATGGTTTTATAAATGTGACAAACAGCCATACATTCTGATCTGAAGCTAGACTCCTCTTGGGCATGCTGTGCTATGGTTAATAGGTTGTGTGCGGCTGTTGTGTCCCATAAAGCATGTCAGAGACAGTACGCATCTCACATATAAGGAGTTCCACCTGTCTGCTAAGGCCCAAAGGGGCCATGAAATGTAAGAGCAGAGAATATGTTAAGAAGCAGTCTGAAAGTAAAGAAGTTTAGCCAAGAGGAAATGCCGTGTTCTAGCAAAAGGTCAGATCTAGGAGGCTAATAAATAGCTTATTTAGTGACAATCAGCTTTTCTATTTTCTATCAAGTTACTGATATCAATGAGTGAAATTTCTGACTGAAGATACTGGCAACAGTTTGGCAATAAATGGTGCATTTGCTTCTTGTGGAGTCTGCTTCTATCATTTGACTACTTGATAATTCTGGTTTATATTGATCTTGTTCCAACTAAAATACTGGGTCATAACTTGGAGAAGCCTGTGACAAAATGGATTGTTATGTAGCAGTGAGGCTCTGTGAATCATAATCTATAATCTCTGGAATTCAGTGACCTGATTTGGTCTTGCAGTGCTCTAAAACCTAGTAACAAGAATAAAGGAAAGTGATCTAGTTTCAAAGAGGACACTAATAGATGGAGAAATATACCATGTTCATGGATTGGAAGAATCAATATAGTGAAAATGAGTATACTACCCAAAGCAATTTACAAATTCAATGCAATCCCTATCAAGCTACCAGCCACATTTTTCAAAGAACTAGAACAAATAATTTCAAGATTTGTATGGAAATACAAAAAACTTCGAATAGCCAAAGCAATCTTGAGAAAGAAGAATGGAACTGGAGGAATCAACTTGCCTGACTTCAGGCTCTACTACAAAGCCACAGTCATCAAGACAGTATGGTCCTGGCACAAAGACAGACATATAGATCAATGGAACAAAATAGAAAGCCCAGAGATAAATCCACACACATATGGACACCTTATCTTTGACAAAGGAGGCAAGAATATACAATGGAGTAAAGACAATCTCTTTAACAAGTGGTGCTGGGAAAACTGGTCAACCACTTGTAAAGGAATGAAACTAGATCACTTTCTAACACCGCACACAAAAATAAACTCAAAATGGATTAAAGATCTAAATGTAAGATCAGAAACTATAAAACTCCTAGAGGAGAACATAGGCAAAACACTCTCAGACATAAATCACAGCAAGATCCTCTATGATCCACCTCCCAGAATTCTGGAAATAAAAGCAAAAATAAACAAATGGGATCTAATTAAAATTAAAAGCTTCTGCACAACAAAGGAAAATATAAGCAAGGTGAAAAGACAGCCTTCTGAATGGGAGAAAATAATAGCAAATGAAGCAACTGACAAACAACTAATCTCAAAAATATACAAGCAACTTATGCAGCTCAATTCCAGAAAAATAAATGACCCAATCAAAAAATGGGCCAAAGAACTAAATAGACATTTCTCCAAAGAAGACATACGGATGGCTAACAAACACATGAAAAGATGCTCAACATCACTCATTATTAGAGAAATTCAAATCAAAACCACAGTGAGGTACCACTTCACACCAGTCAGAATGGCTGCGATCCAAAAATCTGCAAGCAATAAATGCTGGAGAGGGTGTGGAGAAAGGGAACCCTCCTACACTGTTGGTGGGAATGCAAACTAGTACAGCCACTATGGAGAACAGTGTGGAGATTCCTTAAAAATTGCAAATAGAACTACCTTATGACCCAGCAATCCCACTGCTGGGCATACACACCGAGGAAACCAGAATTGAAAGAGACACATGTACCCCAATGTTCATCGCAGCACTGTTTATAATAGCCAGGACATGGAAACAACCTAGATGTCCATCAGCAGATGAATGGATAAGAAAGCAGTGGTACATATACACAATGGAGTATTACTCAGCCATAAAAAAGAATTCATTTGAATCAGTTCTGATGAGATGGGTGAAACTGGAGCTGATTATACAGAGTGAAGTAAGCCAGAAAGAAAAACACCAATACAGTATACTAACACATATATATGGGATTTAGGAAGATGGCAATGACGACCCTGTATGCAAGACAGGGAAAGAGACACAGATGTGTATAACGGACTTTTGGACTCAGAGGGAGAGGGAGAGGGTGGGATGATTTGGGAGAATGCCATTCTAACATGTATACTATCATGTAAGAATTGAATCGCCAGTCTATGTCTGACGCAGGATGCAGCATGCTTGGGGCTGGTGCATGGGGATGACCCAGAGAGATGTTATGGGGAGGGAGGTGGGAGGGGGGTTCATGTTTGGGAACGCATGTAAGAATTAAAGATATTAAAAAATAATAATAATAAAAAAGAGACTGCACCAAAAAAAAAAAAAGAATAAAGGAAATTGTTGCACCTTGTGTGTTTATACATACGAACAACATGTGTGTGTTCATGCACATGCCTGGATGTATGTGAGGTGTAATTCAGGATTAGAGAGTTGCATTATAGAAAGATACCTGGTGATGCTGTAGTTTACTTGCTTACTGTGCTTTCTTCTAGAGACCATTCCCTTTCCTAGCAGTGTGTATTTGTGAAGCTTTCAGTGGATACCTGCTGTTTTTTCTGCTCAAGAGCCATTCATTCTTTGTCTGGCAGCTATCATCTCCAATTTTCTTTGAAAACCACCCACTTCATTATTCTTAGCCTCTATGCTTTCAGTGAATCATGTTATCTAGACCTAAAACAAAGCACTGTATCCCCTAAAAATATCATTTATTATAGGATGGGCAGGTAACCTGATCAAATAGGAGAAATGAGAAGCCTATTGGGATTTTCAGAAAAGAGAATCTTGCTCTAACTTGCTCGTTTTAAGTCTGAGAGGGTCTGAAGCTCTTGAGCTATTTTTCTACCAATAAAGAAATAAAAAAAGAGTGGCTAGTCCCTTCACTGTACAGCACAAACTAACCATTCTTTCTTGATTTCTTTATTGGCTCTTCTTCTGTTCATGACCTTTAAATGATAGAGTGATTCAGTGCTCAGACTTTGACCCTCTTCTCTTTTGTATCCATACTCACTTGGATGGCAGCATCGACTGAATGGATGAGTGAGCAAACTCTGGGAGATAGTGAAGAATAGGGAAGCCTGGAGTGCTGCAGTCCATGGGGTTGCAAAGAGTCAGACACAACTGAGTGACTGAAAAACAACACACACCTATGTGGTTTCATTCGGCTCCAGGATGGATGACTCCAAAATTTATTCATCTCTACCCCTGGCCTCTCCTCTGTACTTCAGATGTTTATATTCAATTACCCACTTGTTGATATCTCAATGTGAATGCCCAGTGAACTTCTGAAACTTGTTGATTAGTTGTCAGTTAAGTCGTGTCTGACTCTTTTTCAGTCCCATGGACTGTAGGCCACCAGGCTCTTCTGTCCTTGGTGGTTTACTTGTTAAGGCGTGTCTGACTCTTGTGACCCCAGGGACTGTAGCCTGCTGGGGCTCCTTTATCCATGGGATTCTTCAAGCAAGCATACTAGAGTGGGTTGCCATTTCCTTTTCCAGGGGCTCTTCCTGACCCAGGAATCAAACCCAGGTCTTCTGCATTGTAGGCAGTTTCTTTACTGACTGAGCTACAAGGAATTCTTTAACTTAGCATGGTCAAAAGAAACATTGTAAAGCAACTATACCCCCAAACAAGAACAAAGAAATCTGGCTCAGAGAATCCACTCTTGAGTGAAACATCTTAATGGAAAAAAAAAAAGGAAAGGCTAGTGTGGAAAGAGGAAAACAAGCAGAATAGTGATAGCCAAGTGAAGAAAATTTAAAGAAAGAGGTCAAGCCACATGCTGAGAGATGATGATGGGGATCTGACTATGGGACTTGACAGAGGTAGAGAGAATGTTTCGTGGTTGAAATTATATTTGCTGCTACTTTTACTTTTAGTACCTGGTGTTATGGGTTATTATATAACAGGGCTTGTGTGATAAATAATTCTATACAATTATATAAAATCTACATAAAACTCTGCATTTCCAGAATTTCTAAGAAGCCTAGGTAATAGGCTCAAAAATATAACAATTATAAAATACATAAATATGTAAGAACAGTTACTACTTTTGATCCTCTGTTTTCATATATTTTTTTCTGTTGTGAATTAGAGATGCAAGTCCAACTAAATTGCTCATTAAATCTTTGAAGAAACATCCTAATAGAAAGATTGATGAATAGGGGCTTTCCTGGTGGCTCAGGGGTAAAGAATCCAACTGCCAGTTCAGGAGACATTGACCCCTGATCTGGGAGGATATTGCATGTCTCAGAGAAATTAAGCCAGGGCACCACAACTATTGAGCTCCTGCTCTCGAGCCCAGGAACCACAGCTGCTGAGCCCACGGGCAGCCACTACTGAAGCCTGTGCTCTGCAACAGGAGAAACCACTGCAACGAGAAACCTGCGCACTGCGACTAGAGAGTAGTCTCTGCTCATCACAACAGAGAAAAACCCGCGCAGCAGTGAAGACCCAGCACAGCCAAAAACAGTAAATAAATAAAATGATTTTTTTTTAAAGAGAAATTGATGAATACAGTGCTTCTAGTAGCATTTTCTAGATTTTCAGGAAAAAAACTGCCAACTCTATATGTTTCTAGAAAACAGAAACTCATTTTTTTTAGTATGTAAATGAATTTAAAAGGTTATTCACTTCATTTCCTTCATTTTACCCTTAAGGAAACCAAGACCATACGTATATTTAGTGGAACACTGAGAGAGGCCTTCTGATTCCTACTACAGTGTTTACTGAATGCCACTGTCTATAATAACTGCATAAAATTCATAAGTCAATTTGTAGAATTTGTTGTGATGAGTTAGACATTATTTGTGTCGCACTATGATTTGTAATTTCAGAATTGCAGTACTAAGGTTACTGAAGAATAAAATTCTATGAGGAAAATATGAATTAATAGCTGTATTTTAAGTGGAGCAGGATGAGGTATGGGATGTCCCTGAAATCATTTTAGTAAATAATATACATTAAAACCATCTTAATATCTGTTTTCTATAACTTTTATTAAATTATTGCCTTTTAATTTAAAAATTCATAAATAAAACCCCAAAATATTTCCAAGTTTTTCTTCTTATATTAAACTATTAAGCATTCAGACTAATGGTTTTTTCTTCACTTGGTCCTGATAGATGAAAGCCTCAACTGGAAACCCTGTGAGCCCTTCAGGCAACTGATCAGAGTAAAGAAATGTCTGAAATCATGTCTTAGCCAATTGCTTCATGAATTATTATATGCTCCACATATTATTAAGTATTAAAAATTATTTCTTCTGGAGTACACTACAGCATCTCCTTCAGGGAGGGTTTCTGAGCTTTATTTTTTTTTTTGTCCTTGAATATGATGGATGGGAACTGCTTTGTATAACTTATCGAGCTTATTCTAATGTAATTCTAATGTAATGTTACAAGTCCTCTTTCAGGCACAAACTTTAGTTTGAATGTATACTCCTGGTAGGAGACAGCTCTGTGGCTCTGGCCATCCTGATGTATTAGGTTCATTAGCGGGTATGTCCTCTTTCTTGTCTGGGGCAGACAGAAACTCTAGAGTGTATTTTTTATATTTTTATTCTTCCATTGTGAGCTTACTCTTGACCCCTGTGTTTGGCCATAGTGCAGCAGGCTGTAGCTTATAATGTGGTACACTCATGAAATTGGATTTTAATTCTAGTTCTGCTTCTTCAAATCTTAGGCTTCTAGTCAATAAAACAGGAACTGCTCTATCCATCACATTATTGGTTAGATGAAATCAGTTAATATATGAAAGGATTTTGAAACATTTGAAGCATCAAGCTGTTTTTCCTTCCTATTTATGCTTTGGAGTCTATGTATTCTACATATACAAATATGCTTTGCCTTGGAAGGAAATGCAACCCACTCCAGTATTCTTGCCTGGAGAATTCCATGGACAGAGGAGCCTGGCAGGTTATAGTCCATGGGATCGCAAATAGTCAGACATAACTGTGTGACTAACACTTACTTACTTTACTTATACATTTGCAAAAGAGAAAACGTTTATTTCAGTTTCTTTTAAAAATATTCAACAAGTTATGTATGAATTGTGTATGCTTCTAAATAGTGTTAATAACAATACGTTATTCAGCTGGTACATTGTTGAGCTGTAGAATATCTCAAGTATGACTTCTCAGCCTTAGCTACACAATAGAATCACTTGCGGAGTTTCAAAAATTCCCATCACTCAGCTCACATTCAGACTAATGAAATCAGTTTCTTTGGGAATGAGGCCCGGACATTAGTGTTTTTCAAAGCTCCTGAACAACCTCCCTCCCTCTTTGTGACCCCATGGACTGTAGTCCACCAGGTTCCTCTGTCCATGGGATTCTCCAGGCAAGAATACTGGAGTGGGCTGCTATTCCCTTCTCCAGAGAATCTTCCCAATCCAGGGATCAAACCCAGGTTTCCAGCATGGCAGATTCTTTTATCATCTGAGCCACCAGGGAAGCCTAGAACTAGAACTAGCAATTCCACTCTGGGGCCTATATCCAGAAAAAATGAAAACACTAATTCAGAAAGACGCACGAACCGCTATCTTCACAGAAGCACTATTTACCATATCTAAGACTTGGAAATGACCCAAGTGCCCATCAACAGACAAATGAATAAAGAGGATGTAATACATATACACACAATATAAAAGGCCATATAAAAGGATAGAATTTTACTATTTACAACAAAATGAATGGGCTTAGAGGGCATTATGCTAAATGAAATAAGTGAGATAGATAAATACTGTAGGACATCACTGACATGCGGAATCTAAAAAATAATACAAATGAATATATATGCAACACAGAAATAGACTCATAGACATAGAAAACAAACTTGTGGTTACCAAACGGAAGAGGGGAGGGGGTAAAAATAAATTAAGGGTATGGGATTAATAGAAACAAACCATTATTTATAAAATAAATAAACAACAAGGATATATTATATAGTATGGGAAATCATAACTAATATCTTACAATAATTTATAATGAAATATAATCTGCAAAAAACTGAATCACTATGCTGTATACCTGAGACTAAAATAATATTGTTAATCAACTATATTTCAATAAAAAAGTTGAGAAGATTCTAAAGTACAGCTGAGGTTGAGAAAAACTGATATAAAGTATAATTTACTGAGAAGAGGATAAGGTAAATAGTCACTTGAACTGGGAAACAAAGGAAGGAGCTGAGAAAATGGATATGATGGCTAAGAATTTTCATGTGGAATGGGAAGGAGTCAAGTCTTCACTCTCTGGTTTTCTTCAACTCACTGTTTAATACAATTCTATGATTCTCTATTATATTTGTCAATAATCAAAATAGTTTATGCATTATAATCCCTTATTTTTTCTTTTTTAAAATCATTGTTTGTTGAAATAATTGCTTTACTATGTTGTGTAGTTTCTACCGTTCAGCAAAGTGGATCAGCCATGCATATACATATATCCCTTTCCTTTGGGATTTCCTTCCCATTCAGATCATCACAATGCATTAACAGAGTTCCCTGTGCTACAGAGTTGTTCTCATTAGCTCTTTATTTTATACATAGCATCAATAGTATATATGTATCAATTCCAATCTCCCAATTCCTTCCATCTTTCTTTTCCCTCTTGATATCTATTTATTTATTCTCTACCTCTGTGTCTTTATTTCTTCTTTGCAAATAAGGTCATCTGTATCATTTTTATAGATTCCAACCTAAATATTTATCAACAGAGGAATAGATAAAGATGTGTTACATATATACAATGGAATATTTACTACTCAGCCATAAAAAAGAGCAAAATTGGGTCATTTGTATAATCCCTTTTCTAAGTAGAGTTCCCTGATAATGAACTTCCAGTGACATGCACACGAGTTTGTTGAAGGTAATTTGTTAAAAAAGATATAATTATTATACATCAGATTTCTAGTTTATAAAAACTAATACCTTGAATCTGGATAGTACTTTATGCTTTAAAAATCACTTTCATATGTTTTTTTTTTTTAATTTTAGTTTTTTATTTTTTAAATTTTAAAATCTTTAATTCTTACATGCATTCCCAAACATGAACCCCCCTCCCACCTCCCTCCCCATAACATCTTTCTGGGTCATCCCCATGCACCAGCCCCAAGCATGCTGCATCCTGCGTCAGACATAGACTGGCGATTCAATTCACATGATAGTATACATGTTAGAATGTCATTCTCCCAAATCATCCCACCCTCTCCCTCTCCCTCTGAGTCCAAAAGTCCGTTATACACATCTGTGTCTCTTTCCCTGTCTTGCATACAGGGTCGTCATTGCTATCTTCCTAAATTCCATATATATGTGTTAGTATACTGTATTGGTGTTTTTCTTTCTGGCTTACTTCACTCTGTATAATCGGCTCTAGTTTCATCCATCTCATCAGAACTGATTCAAATGAATTCTTTTTAACAGCTGAGTAATACTCCATTGTGTATATGTACCACAGCTCTCATATGTTTTATGTTAATTATAGAGTTGAAAACAGACTTTCTACTTAATTTCTATGAAAAATGAATATGTAAAAATAAGTGTATTAAATTAGAATTCTTGGATATTTTGCCTTGTGTTATTGTGATGGGTAGTTTGAATGTTGAGATAGTTTCATCATTCAGGAGGAAAACCAAAGTTTACTAAGTGCTTCTTTAAGGTTAAAAAAAGTTAAGTGTGCTGGCTAGCTACAAATGACATTCATTTAAATCCATTCAATATCATTGGTGGTAGAATTTATTATGTATTTTCAGGGGTATATGGAACTCACTTTAATCATATTAGAACTCATTAGTTCTTTAGGCCACACTAAGGGATACAGAGGTAAATTTTTGTTGATAAGAAAACTTTCCATTTGTTGAGTATTTTTGCTTTTTAAAGCATTGGACATGTTCATGTGAGTTCCAGTCAGTGTCTATTCCATCTACATAAAGTAACAGGCAAATTTGACCTTGGAGTACAGATTGAAACAGGGAAAAGGCTAATAGAGTTCTGCCAAGAGAACGCACTGGTCATAGCAAAAACCCTCTTCCAACAACACAAGAGAAGACTCTACACATGGACATCACCAAATAGTCAACACCAAAATCAGACTGATTATATTCTTTGCAGCCAAAGATGGAGAAGCTCTATACAGTCGGCAAAAATAAGACCGGGAGCTGACTGTGGCTCAGATCATGAACTCCTTATTGCCAAATTCAGACTGAAACTGAAGAAAGTGGAGAAAACCATTAGACCATTCAGGTATGACCTAAATCAAATCCTTTAATTATACAGTGGAAGTGAGAAATAGAGTTAAGGGACTAGATCTGATAAACAGAATGCCTGATGAATTATGGATGGCTGTTCATGACATTGTACAGGAGACAGGAATCAAGACCACCCCCAAGAAAAAGAAATGCAAAAAAGCAAAATGGCTGTTTGAGGAGGCCATACAAATAACTGTGAAAAGAAGGGAAGCGAAAAGCAAAGGAGAAAAGGAAAGATATACCCAACTGAATGCAGAGTTCCAAAGAATAGCGAGGAGAGATAAGAAAGCCTTCCTCAGTGATCAATGCAAAGAAATAGAGGAAAACAATAGAATGGGAAAGACTAGAGACCTCTTCAAGAAAATTAGAGATACTAAGGGAACATTTCATGCAAAGATGGTCTCAATAAAGGACAGAAATGGTAGGGACTAAGAAGAGGTGGCGAGAATACATAGAACTGTACAAAAAAGATCTTCATGACCCAGATAATCACGATGATGTGATCACTCACCTAGAGCCAGACATCCTGGAATGTGAAGTCAAGTGGGCCTTAGAAAGCATCACTATGAACAAAGCTAGTGGAGGTGATGGAATTCCAGTTGAGCTAGTTAAAATCCTGAAAGATGATGCTGTGAAAGTGCTGCACTCAATATGCCAGCAAATTTGGAAAACTCAGCAGTGGCCACAGGACTGGAAAAGGTCAGTTTTCATTCCAATCCCAAAGAAACGCAATGCCAAAGAATGTTCAAACTACTGCACAATTGCACTCATCTCACATGCTAGTAAAGTAATGCTCAAAATTCTCCAAGCCAGGCTTAAGCAGTACGTGAACCATGAACTTCCAGATGTTCAAGCTGGTTTTAGAAAAGGCAGAGGAACCAAAGATCAAATTGCCAACATCTGCTGGATCATGGAAAAGCAAGAGAGTTCCAGAAAAACATCTATTTCTGCTTTATTGCCTATGCCAAAGCCTTTGACTGTGTGGATCACAAAAAACTGTGGAAAATTCTGAAAGAGATGGGAATACCAGAGCACCTGACCTGCCTTTAAGAAACCTGTATGCAGGTCAGGAAGCAACAGTTAGAACTGGACATGGATTAACAGACTGGTTCCAAATAGGAAAAGGAGTACATCAAGGCTATATATTGTCACCCTGCTTATTTAACTTATATGCAGAGTACATCATGAGAAACGCTGGGCTGGAGGAAGCAGAAGCTGGAATCAAGATTGCCAGGAGAAATATCAATAACCTCAGATATGCAGATGACACCACCCTTATGGCAGAAAGTGAAGAAGAACTAAAGAGCCTCTTGGTGAAAGTGAAAGAGGAGAGTGAAAAAGTTGGCTTAAAGCTCAACATTCAGAAAACTAAGATCATGGCATCCTGTCCCATCACTTCATGGCAAATAGACAGGGAAACAGTGGAAATAGTGGCTGACTTTATTTTTGGGGCTCCAAAAATCACTCCAGATGGTTATTGCAGTCATGAAATTAAAAGATGCTTCCTCCTTGGAAGGAAAGTTATGACCAACCCAGATAGCATATAAAAAGCAGAGACGTTACTTTGCTGACAAAAGTCCGTCTAGTCAAGGCTATGGTTTTTCCAGTAGTCATGTATGGATGTGAGAGTCGGATTATAAATAAAGCTGAGTGCAGAAGAATTGATGGTTTTGAACTGTGGTGTTGGAGAAGACTCTTGAGAGTCCCTTGGACTGCAAGGAGATCCAACCAGTCCATCCTAAAGGAGATCAGTCCTGGGTGTTCATTGGAAGGACTGATGTTGAAGCTGAAACTCCAATACTGTGGCCACCTGATGTGAAGAGCTGACTCATTGGAAAAGACCCTGATGCTGGGAAAGATTGAGGGCTGGAGGAGAAGGGGATAACAGAGGGTGAGATGCTTGGATGGCATCACCGACTCGATGGACGTGGGTTTCGGTGGACTCTAGGAGTTGGTGATGGACAGGTAGGCCTGGAGTGCTGCAGTTCATGGGGCCGTAAGAGTTGGACACGTCTGAGAGACTGAACAGAAAGCAGTTCTAAAACTTTGAACTGTAGTTGAAACAGGTTCAGTTAATATTATTTGACAGAAGGGGACACTAAGGCCACAGCACGTTTCTGATTCATATGGTTAATTTAATAGTAAAACTGGCACACAGAACTTGGGTTCTGGGTTAGACAGCCTTGGGTTAAAATTTCAGCTTGGCCAATTATACCTCTCACATATTATTTTCTTTGTGCCTTGGTCTTCATTTATAAAAAGTAAGTAAGATTATTGTGCACACTAAGTACAAGAGGATATGCAAGCAGGACAAGCTATATAATTAGTGTGGCCTGATGCAAAATGAAAACATGAGGCTCCTTGTTTAATGATTATTAAGAATTACAAGTTGGTGATAGCAGAGCATTAAACCAAGTGCAGGGCCCGTCCAAGTGCAGGTGCAGCTGTACAGATCACACATCCTGAAGCCAGGCCTGTGTGCAAGGTACCTGGTATATATAGCACAGATACACTACATGTAATATAAATAGCATAGTAGATACTTAATATATGACAACTATTGTCCCTTCTTTTCCTATTTTCATTCAGACTTCTCTTCCCTGAATTAAAAAAAATGTAGATTCGTTGTAATTGGTTCTGACATTTATACCTATAGCATTCCAATAAGTGATTACTTTTTTTAAAAGTTTTAATTTATTAATTTATTTATGGCTGTGCTGGGTCTACGTTGTTTTGTGTGGGCTTTCTCTAGTTGTGGCTAGCAGGGTCATTCTCCATTGCAGAGGCTTCTCTTGGGCGGCAGTGGCTCTAGTTGTGTGGGCTTCAGGAGTTGTGCCTCACAGGCTTAGATGCTCTGCAGCATGAGGAATCTTCCCAGACCAGGGATCAGATCCATGTCCCCTGCATTGGCAGGTGGATGATTATTGAGAATTATAATCTTAATGAAGAATTATAATTAAGCATTATCCACTGCTCCACCAGGGATATCCTAAGTGATTATTTTGTAAAAGTAAAAATCTCCAAACTTTCATAGAAATTACTGTGCTTTATTATGCTATACCTAGCAGATCTATTGGAGAAGGCAATGGCACCCCACTCCAGTACTCTTGCCTGGAAAATCCCATGGACGGAGGAGCCTGGTAGGCTGCAGTCCATGGGGTCACTAAGAGTCGGGCACGACTGAGCGACTTCACTTTCACTTTTCAC
Organism: Ovis aries; assembly: GCF_016772045.2. NCBI lineage: Eukaryota > Metazoa > Chordata > Mammalia > Artiodactyla > Bovidae > Ovis > Ovis aries. Next base: position 45,898,711 of record NC_056054.1, on the reverse strand, counting down.
TTTCATGCATTGGAGACAGAAATGGCAACCCACTCCAGTGTTCTTGCCTGGAGAATTCCAGAGACAGAGGAGCTTAGTGGGCTGCCATCTATGGGGTCGCATAGAGTCGGACACGACTGAAGCGACTTAGCAGCAGCAGCAGCAGCAGCATATCTATTGGTACTATGTTTATGATGTCTCCTTGCACTTAAAAATTGTGAATGACTTAGGTTTTTTCCATGCAGTACTTGATCAAATTTTACACTGTTGCTGTAATCATTTAAGAAAACTGTTTTACTGGTCTTTTTAATGCACCACTAAAAATGTCTTATGAAGATACAGGATTTTGATTTATATGTCTAAAGCCTATATTAGAAATTGTCAGTTACTTCCTGGGTCTTTGCACTTCAATCATTGCTCTATAATTTTCATGTGAAACTATACAGATCTTAGATGTTTTAAATATTCTCCTCCATTTTTTCTTGCTAAATATGGAAAACGTCTTGCTTTTAACGCATACACACATTTATTAGAGAGGTCCGAGTTTTCAAAATTAAAGTGACTTAGGAATGTAAAAAAATACATAAAGTATTTTTATTATGAGAGTGAATTATATAATCTCCTCAGCCTCTTTTTGTTTGTTTTCTATCTGTATAGGGAGGTTGGTACTGATAATCATTAAGCAACATCTAGTATTTTAATCCTTAAAATCTTGTATTTCTATTTCTTTTGTTTCCAATTTCTTTAGTGCCAAACTTATTTGGCATGTGCATGCATATGTGTAAAATTGTATCATTTGACTGTCCCCAAAACTTTTTGAATGTTGTTGGTGGGTGGTAATGTTCTCATTTCATAAGGAGAAAAACAGAACCTCATGAAAGAGTTAAAGACTTGGTCAGAGTCACACACTTTAAAAAAGGTACCATTAAACTCAAACTCCAAATTCTGAGACCTATTCCTAGTATTCTAGCATTTGTTGAATGCTATAGCGCAGGAGTCCCCAGCCCCTGGGCCATGGACTGGTACTGCCCGTGGCCTGTTGGGAGCTGGGCTACACAGCAGCAGGTGAGTGGCAGGTGAACGAGTGAAGCTTCATCTGTATTTTCAACCACTACCTGCTGCTCACATTTCCACCTGAGCTCCATCTCCTGTCAGATCAGCTTTGGCATTAGATTCTCACAGGAGTGTGAACTCTACTGTGCTCAAATCATCCCCAAACCATCCCCCCTCCCAGGTCTGTGGAAAAATTGTCTTCCATGAAACCAATCCCTGGTGCCAAAAAGATTGGGGACCCCTTGTTGTAGAGCTAAACGAAGAAGTGGAGAGGTTAGAAAAAGACAGATATGAAAGAAAGCAGTGTAGCAGTTGGTGATGTACTGGGAAATGTTTAAGAGCTGGCTGGGAGAAGGTGAGGCCCCTGGTTTGTAGTGTTTGTTGATTTCCCTAGTGTAATTATCTTCACAATTTCAATTTATCAGTGTGATGTCACCGAAGGTGGAGTTGGGAAGAGATGCACATTGTAATGAGCCAGGATGTCTATGTGTCAGCCTGCCACTGGTAGTGGATAATTATTAGTCTGAGTCATAAAAAAATGTTCTGAGAAACTGTCTCTGGGTTTGTAACTCAGGGAAAGGGGGAGCATTGTTTGGGGACTAGTACTATTTGTTTAAAGTGTCCTTAGACTTCCTCATGTTCACTCCAGTTTTTATCTCAGCATTCCAAACCATTTCAGCCTGAAACCAAGGCAGAAAAAAACCCGGGGATTTTAAAAGTAATTACACTTAAGTACTTTCCTTAATGTAAACACTGAATGTTTAAGTTTTCACCTCCCAGATTGAAAGATACCTCATGTTTTTAGAGCTGCAAAACACTTGCAATGACTATAAATGCATTCTCTATGATGTTTTAAATTTAATAAGTATGTGAATTAAAACTTAGTAATACTCTCATTAAGTCAAGCTATACAATTTATGTATTTTTGGAGTAATAATGCTAAAAGGCCTTTAAATTAGAGTGTTCAGAATAACCGCATGCTAATACTAACCCTTGGAGAAGGAGATGGCAATCCATCCCAGTATTCTTGCCTGAAAAATTCCATGGACAGAGGAGCCTGGTGTCCATTGAGTTGCAAAAGAGTCAGACAGGACTTAGCAAATAAACAACAAATAACAATACTAACCCTATCACTAAAAGTAGGTGAAACAGAGGGTATTGATCTCAGTGGATTTAAATGCGCTGATTCTGGGAGAAAGAACTTTTGTAATAACTTATTTTATTAATTATGCCTGCTAACAACAGGAATAATTAAATCAGAGAATTAGATTGAAGTTATGATATTTGTAGTGAAGAGGATATGAACAATTTTTAACCTAAGATGCCTGTGGTAAAGCATAATTTAAAACTTTATTAACTTTTAAAAATCTCTAGAGAATTAAAAACCTCAACTCATTACCTGATTAAAGACATCTGTCTGCTTTATTTTACCTTAAATCTAACACTTGGCCTAGATCAAAGCAAGATAGGAAGAAAATTATCATAAAAAACCCGTGATTCTGAGAATGATTAATATATAATCTCAGGTTCAAGAAGGGTATTAGGAAACACAGGAGATTTCTAGAGCAGCTGGGATCCAAATAATAAATGACTCTTAATAGCATAAAGGAAAAAGCTAGAGAATGAAGATAATCTTATTTGATATGTTTAGAAAATGAGAAGGGTGATTTGTGAAGCTTTGAGTAAGCAATAATAAAGTGAAACCTTTACAAACCATATTAAGGGGTTAGTGAAGTCAGTAGGAGCTTTGCCTTATTATCTGCAGAATGAAATAAGGGAAATTAATTTTCTGAGAGTATTAAGATCTTGTTGTCTTACTTTCTAAGCTTAATATGACTCAAAAGATGAGAGCCTATTCAATATTCTAGCCTTAAGGAAGAAAAAAAGATTTTACAATAGAAAACCAAATCCTAATTTTAGGTAGGTCAGAAGAGCACCAATTTTTTTTTTTTTTTTACTACATGGTATTTATCAATAGCTTTTGGAGCATTTCAGGAATGTTTCCCTCCTAACTGCTTTATCATTTTGATCATAGCAAAGATTTATCTCTGTGTTATTCAACAATTAGAAGATAAAACTTAAAAAAAAATCCCACAAATAGAAGGGAATATACAGTTTACTTTATACACTGTTAATTTCACCAAAGGCCTTGTATTTACACCTAATTCACTGAAGCACTTCGGAACATTCAAAAGCTGTGCTGAAAAGCTAAATCAGAGTTGAGAATAGGTAGAAAAAGGTGCAGGATAAACCAGAAAAACTATCCCAAGTCATCAATTTTTCTCTATGTGAAATGGGCATTTTAATCAACCATCAATTACTATATGTTGTAGATCTTAACCACTGAAAATGACAGTAAAATTGCAACAAAGAGGGCTTCAATCCATTCAACATGGTGACGCATTAACATGTCTCATGCTACATTAATGAGGGAAGGCAAACCATGGACTGCTGGGACTTATCCAAACATTTCCTAAAAATTCATCAGTTATAAGAACTCCTCTCACCTGCTCTGGATATCCATCCATACTCCTTTGCCCTTTAGTTTGAATTAAGCACCGTCCAGGCTGAGGTCCCCGAGTGGCCTGTGAAGAGGGGATCTGAATAGGCAATGGTGACTGAAATTGCTGGATGGTCACTTTGTTAATGTTTCCCTCGTATGGCTGCTGCTCCCGACTACGATGCTGAAGGCTTTGGGAGCCCATCAAGGTCTGGATGTGGCTGCCTGCCTGTGGAGAAGATAATCTGTCAGAAGATTTGTGGTGTTGAAAGGATGTGATTAAAGTGGGAGGGGGGGGAAGCACAGAATAAGTATAGTGGCATCATTTGGGCTTTCAGCCATGGCTGGAAAAGATAATGAAAAAACAGTAAGGGTCTGCCTACTGTGGTCTGTGAAAATGTTAATATCAGAGCAAGGTCACATTAAATACATTCGTAGTCATCTGATAGCTTATCAAAGGTGATTTTAACCCCCATTTTAAAGGAACAATGTTCAGTCTGAAAAATTTCAAGAAGAAAAGGTCAGAACTTAAAAAATAAAGAGGTGAACCATCTGGCATTTCACTTTGAACAATAGCAGGGAGAGGAATGTAATATGTGAAACATTGGGGGAAATGATAGAAACTAATTCCTAATTCTGAAGCAAAAGAGTTGAATTCCATATTTGTCTTCATGCCACACATATGTATAGGAAGCTTGTTTTGGTGAGTACAATTGATATTTATTAATTTTCTCTTATTAAACCAAGAATACTTTTTTGGGAATTTTAAAATTCCATTAAAATTAATCATGTGAAATTCTTGTGTCTAGCCTGTAGAGGCACTAGTTATGCAAGTGAAGTGAAAGACGCTCAGTCCTGTCAATTTTTGTGACCCCATGGACCAAACAGTCCATGGAATTCTCCAGGCCAGAATACCGGAGTGGGTAGCTGTTTCCTTCTCCAGGGGATCTTCCCAACCCAGGGACTGAACCAAGGTCTCCTGCATTGCAGGTGGATTCTTTACCAGCTGAGCCACAAGGGAAGCCCAGCTATGCAAAGGTCTTTAAAATGAGCTCTGCATGCAGATCTTGATGTGAGCTTTCAGAGACTCATCAGTACCCCATTTAAAGCAACAGCAATCATTTATCAATCCATGTACGGTTGCTTCCCGGTAGCTCAGCTGGTAAAGAATCCACCTGCAATTCAGGAGACCCCAGTTCGATTCTTGGGTTGGAAAGATCCACTGGAGGAGGGATAGGTTACCCACTCCAGTATTCTTGGGCTTCCCTGGTGTCTTAGCTGGTAAAGAATCTGCCTGAAAAATGCGGGAGTCCTGGTTAGATCCCTGGGTTGGGAAGATCCCCTGGAGATGGGAATGGCTACCCACTCCAGTCTTGTGGCCTGGAGAATTCCATGGACTGTATATATAGGCCTTGGGGTCGCAAAGAGTCAGACACGACTGAGCAACTTTAACAAGTCTAGTTTGCTAGAGGAGAGTTGCTAAAGGGCATGGGAAAGTTTGGTCTCCAATCTTTACATGAAACAATATCTAATCCAGTTCTTTGTTCACTCCATTTTCTCACCTTCATTCTAGCATGGGTTTCTTGAGTCATTCTGGCTGACATCTTTTCTTCTAAGGAGGTAGTTCTGTTTGTGAGTTGATAACCAGAACATGCCTTTTATTTATTTATTGATTGATTTGGCTGTACCAGGCATCTTGTGGGGACCTTAGTTCCCCAAGCAGGGATCGAACCCATGCCCTTTGCAATGGAAGGGCAGAGTCCTAACCACTAGACCATCAGGGAAGTCCCCTAGAACATGCCTTTTAAAATTAAGTATGGTTTAATGTGGAGGTCTAACTTGGGAAATGAATGCTCATCCTTAATACTTTTAAAACTATATTTTAATATTGTGCTTGGTACTACACCATCATTATGAAAGGATCTGAGGGATTACGTTCTGAATTCATTGTCTTTCTTATTGATGTTTTAAGTGTAGGCAATTTGGAATTTAAAAGTAAATTTCACCTAAGAATTCATTAGTTATGAAAGTTGGTGAATTTTCCTGACTAATCAAGATTTTTGATTACTATGAAAAAGTCAGATTGGAGGAACAAGGAAAATGTATTTAACAAGTATTCAAGGAAAAGATGACTTCATTACTTTAAGGTTCTTACAGAAGAGCAACATAGGGATATAAGGAGATGACAGTGATCATTGGAAAATCATTTGGAGAGGGAAGGCATGTTGTTTGATTTCAAACAACAGGTATTTCAGCTAAGAAAATATTAAAAATTACTATTTGGCAATATGTAAGGCAAAGTAAAAAATCATTTGATTACATTTTAGATATCCAATTGATTGTCTTATCATGTACAAAATTTTTTTTACATTCAAAAACAGTAAAGATATTTCAGTCACAAGAAATTGGAGGAAAAGATGCAAAAAGAAGTTCAGGCACAATATCAAACACAGCACAATATCAAAACAATTATCATACCAATACTGTCTAATGTAACCAGGGATCACAAAACTATGACATCATAAGCACAACTAAGATAAAGTCATAATAGGCAAATGTGTATTTCTCTAATATATCTATTTCCTTCTCAGAAATCTAAATGAAAGATGTCACAACTTTCTCAGCCATTCTAGAAGACTGAACACACTTTTGGTCAAGTATTCCCTTTTTGCAAATTCCATTCTCTCATACCTCCATGGAATTTCATGTTCTCTTGTTAGGTAGGAGAGGAAAACCATGATAAGCCCAGAATCACATTTTGAGCTACTGTACTCTGAATGAATTCACTGGCCTGCTGAGTTACTTAGAGGAAATAGTTTCCTGGACTTAGAGAAGCTGGGGGTACAGGCTGACTAAGACTGACTGGCTTGACTACTAAACAATCAATTGACTTTATATCCTCTTCTTGTCTCCATAGATGCAGTATTCATGGGTCTTCAGTTAGTGCTTGAGCCAATGGAAAAGAGGAAGACTGGCTGTTTAATTGAAAGTGACAGCCCCCCAAATTTAGAGGGGTCCAGAACATAGCTCGAGTCCCATAACCATAATTCACATGAGATAATCAATAATGACTGCTTAGCCACAATTTCATTGATTAGAATATTCTGATAATGGTCTACTCAAGGGTAAAAAACTGTATGCTATAGTTTTAAAATGTATTATATTATAGCCTTTAAAATTATTTTTATGCATGGTGGATTCATGTTGATGTATGGCAAAACCAATACAATATTGTAAAGCAATTAACCTCCAATTAAAATAAATAAATTTATATTAAAAATAATTTTTATGGCTTATTTTTTCCTTCTGATAGGAAAGTTTGAGCTTTAATTATGCTTTGATTTGAAACCTTTCAGGGCATGCTTAACATCTTTAATAACTGGCACTGTAATTTATATTTAATAAACAATGGCTACCATCCAAACACTAAGTGCCAGACAGTGTGCTAAAACTTATGTTATACATATTATCTCCTTTAACCCTTACAATAGTATTAAGGGACTAATTATTTTTAGCTGTTATTATTTAATTTTACTGAGGAGGAAACTATGGCTTGGAGAAGTTAAGTAACTCTCCCAAGTAATTTGCACAACTGGGAAACTGGATGGACCAGGATTTGAACCAAGGCTGTCTGACAATCAGAGTTCATGTTCTTAAATGCAAAATTATAGTGCAACAACCATTTCCCCCAAATTGTCTCTCTCCCTCCAACAGCTGAACTATGAAATGAAAAGGAACCACAAAAAGAAACAAAAGTATCAGGTTATTGAGGAAGGGTATATAAAATTTCTTTAGCAGTCCTTTAATTTGCTAAAGAGCCATTCCTACTTTTTGAATTAGGTCTATTATCTAGTTTTAGATCTTATGTATGTGACTTAGAACTTTATACTTAAGCAAACAGGAGGATGCTCTGTGTATTTAGCAATCTTCTCATGATTATAAAATAATAATGCTCATGTTCTCAGATGGCTTGGCAAACATAAAGTGGGCATGGAAAGAACATTCTGTAAAATGATTCTGCTCACATCAGCAGCAGTTCTTTCACCCTCTGTTGGGGCTACAGGGTGCAATAAATGGGGATGGGCAATGACAGCTATAGAAAGCAAAGAATTAACACTAAATTTTATGTGAAGTTAACCAAACATAAATGACACAAGACATCTAATGGAACAATTATGGTGTGGAGGGACTATAAGGAGGAAGTTATTTTGGCTGGCACAGAGGCTTGAGAAAGTAATGAGGATGCTCATGAAGAAGTATAAAGGACTGACGAAAATGTAGAAAATGTCAAGAGCCTGGATTTGTTCAAGTAGAGGGTTAGCTATGAGAACATTGACTCATACTGAAGGAGAATTTGAACATGAAGTTTTCTATAAAGGTTGAGTTGCACATTTTGAATGATAAAAAGAAATAGAGAAGCTTTGACATTTGTTTTGAACTTTCAAAGGGAGGTTGAACAGAATAACATGTATTTGAGGAGAATAGTATGGAGTATGATGTTTTCAAGTTGACCCAAAAACACTGTCAAGGTTTACAGAGAAAAACTCCAAACATCCCAAGGAAATATTTTTGTCAAAGCCACAGGAAAAAAAAATGTGATTCGATACCAAATGGCACTATTCATATACAATTTATCGCACAGCTCGTTATTCTGTGGAAATTTGAAATGTTTGGGGGGTTTTGTATGATATAAAATAGATGATATTTTTTCACTACATCAAGTTGTGATTCACACTATTTTCTTAGAAAAGACTGACAAGTGTATTACTCAATTTGGCTATCTGTTTTACTACTTATCTTGGCTCTTGGACCACTTGTAATTACTTCCAAAAATTAAACACAGCCTCAAAGGACGACAATTTATGCCACTGAGAATACTCAAATGGATACATTCATTTTCTAAAATTGAGTTCAAAAGAGTTATAAAGATAGTTGGGAGCAATGTCAACAACACAGAAACATCTACAAGGAATAATTAAGTAACTGATTTCAAGGAAACAGCAGTACTCATTTAAATGAGTTGGTTTCAATAATTTTGTAAAACAACAACAAAACAGTTCTATCAGTTACAATCTACAACATATACTCTGCAGTACCTTTTTTTTTTTTAACAGATAGGGTTCAGTGTCAGAAATCAGGACAGTAGGATTTCTGCTTCAAGTAGATAGAGTAGACATACTTTTCCCTATTCCCTCCATTAAGAACAATGAAAAACACTGGATGTTATAAATAAACAAATATAGGAAAACTCTGGAACGTAGACTGAAGAGGCTAAGGACCAAGTAACAACATGGTAGTAAATTTCTCAGGTTTTATTTTTGTGTCATATATCCCAGACTAGAAGTTCAAAAAGTGGACATCCCCCAAATGCCAACCAGGATAGATGAGGAAAGCCCCAACAAAAGCCTAGTCTCTCTAGCCAAAGGACAAAGAAAAAAGGGCATCTTAGCAAGACAGAAAACTTTTAGATAACAATTGCTCTATTATAGCCAAACACCATGGAAAGGACTGTGGTCCCACCATGACAATGCCAGCAAAGACCAAGTGGGAAGAGGAGATGTCTACCCTTATAAGGCTTTAACAAGGCACAACACTTCTGCTGGGGTGGTGTCAGAGAAGGCCAAGTAAGGCGTCAGTGAATGCATCCCCACTGGCCAGTAGTAAGCCACTTGCCACCCAGTGGTGTCAGTGGAGACCACACAAGGAGCATGGACTCACACCCCAACCCAGCAGTAATGAGGCACTCTACCTTCGGATTAGGGTGGTTAGAGAGGTCTTAGGAGACAGTCAGGATATCATCCATGGCTTAAGTACAATGGGGCTACTCCCACTTAGGTATCAGTGGAGACATTCTGGGAGCCGGAACTTTAATCCCCTAACAAAAATGAGGAGACTTTGCCTCAAGTGTCACTGGATTCTAAATGAAAAAATTGGACTTGTACCCCAGCTTGGCCAAAATGAGGCAACTGGAGTGGTGTCAGAGAAGACCAGCTGCAACAGATGATTTAAATATAATTCAGAGTTTTGTAACATAGTGTGAAAATATCTAGGTTTTAACCATACCAAGAACAAGGAAGATCTCAAACAATGGGGAAAAAAAAACCAATAGATGCTAACACTGAGATGACAGAAATTAGAACTAGCTGAAAAGATTTTTAAGGTGACAGTAAAAAAATGCTTCAGTGGTTAACTACATACATGCTTGAAACAGAACAGAAACCCACCAAAGGAATATAATATCTTAGTAAAGAAACAGAAGATGTAAAGAAGAAACACATGGAAATTTCACAGTTAGAAAACATAATAACTGAAAAGCTCCGTGTATGGGCTTAATATCGGAATGTAGAGAACAAAGAGGAAAAAAACAAAAAACAAAAAACAACTGAAAGGATGATAGAAATTATCCAGTCTGTAACAAAGAGAAAATGCACTGAGAAAACAAAAAATGAACAGAGTCCCAGAAACTCTGTTCAAAGGTTCCAACAGTAATATTGTCAAAACAGATGAGAAAGAAGTCAGGCTGAAAAATTAAAAGAAATAACAACAGAAAAATTCTGAAATTTGGCAAAATAAAAGTCCTATAGATTTAAGAAGCAGAGAGAAATCCCATACAGGGTAAACACAAAGAAATCAACGCACAGTCACATTATAATTAAAATTCTGAAAAGTAAAGAGAAAGAAAAACATCTCAAAAGCAGCTTGAGAAACATGACATTCTTACATATAGAGGAAAAACAATTTGAATTACACTGGATATCTCATCAAAGACCGTGGAGGACAGAAGAAGGTGCCACAATATTTTTCAAGTGCTGAAGAAAAAGAACTGTCAACTCAACATCCTATACTCCTGAAAAATATTCTTCAGCAATCAAAGAAAAACTGAAATATTCTCAGATGAGGAAAATGAGGAGAATTTGTCACCACTAATTTATCCTAAAAATAATGGTTAAAGGAATTTTCTAAACAAAAAAATGATAAAAGAAGAAACCTGGAACATTAAGAAAGGAAAAAGAACATGACAAGCAAATATATGGGTGAATAAAATGAGCTTTCTTTCTCTTCTTGAATTTTCAAAATTATGTTTGAGGATGAAGTAAAATTATGGCGCTATCTGAGGCGATACTAAATGTATGTAGAGGAAATATTTAAGACAATTATAAGTAGAGGAGGGTGAAGGGACATAAAAGAAGGCAAGGTTTCTTACCTACTTACTTGAGCTGCTAAGTGATGATGCTAATGGACTCTTGTAAGTTATGTTTACATAATGCAATACCAAGAACAGTCACTAAAAGAGCTACACAAAAAGGTATACTAAAAACACTGTAGATAAATCAAAATTAAATTCTAAAAAATATTCAAAAACTCAGAAAAAGCAGGAAAAAGGAAACAAAGAAGCACTAAAAGAGAACAAACAAAACAAAAACTTATTAAAACTTAAACCTTAATGTGTAAAATTAAACATTGATTAAATATGCAAATTAAAAGACAGATCTTGGAAGGGTAGATTAAAAAACATTGCTTAATTATATGCAGACTATAAGAAATAACTTCAAATATAATGACATAGGCAGGTAGATATTAAAAGGGTTGAAAGTAAATGTCATGCAAATATGAATTAATGGAAATGAGATATGGCTACATTAATACCAGATAAGGTATATTTCAGAACAAAGACCATACACTAGGAAAAGAGAGGAATCTTATGTGATGAAAGAAGAGTCAATCGACCAAGAAAACAAGCAACCCTAAATGTATACACAACAGAAAAAGAGGTGCAAAGGAGTAAAACAAAACTGATGAACTAAGAAAATAGACATTCATTATTGCTGGGAGAAATATCAATAACCTCAGATATGCAGACGACACCAACCTTATGGCAGAAAGTGAAGAAGAACTAAAGAGCCTCTTGATGAAAGTGAAAGAGGAGAGTGAAAAAGTTGGCTTAAAGCTCAGCATTCAGAAAACAAAGATCATGGCATCCGGTTCCATCACTTCATGGCAAATAGATGGAGAAACAGTGCAAACAATGGAAAACTTTATTTTTTTGGGCTCCGAAATCACTGCAGGTGGTGACTGTAGCCATGAAATTAAAAGATGCTTACTCCTTGGAAGAAAAGTTATGACCAACCTAGACAGCATATTAAAAAGCAGAGACATTACTTTGTCAACAAAGGTCCATCTAGTCAAAGCTATGGTTTTTCCAGTAATGTATGGATGTGAGAGTCGGACCATAAAGAAAGCTGAGCGCCAAAGAATTGATGCTTTTGAACTGTGGTGTTGGAGAAGACTCTTGAGAGTCCCTTGGATTGCAAGGAGATCCAACCAGTCCATCCTAAAGGAGATCAGTCCTGGGTGTTCATTGGAAAGATCAATGTTGAAGCTGAAACTCCAATACTTTGGCCACCTGATGCGAAGAGCTGACTCATTGAAAAAGATCCTGATGCTGGGAAAGATTGAGGGCAAGAAGAGAAGGGGATGACAGAGGATGAGATGGTTGGATGGCATCACTGACTCAATGGACATGAGTTTGGGTAAACTCTGGGAGTTGGTGATGGACAGGGAGGCCTGGCGTGCTGTAGTTCATGGGGTCACAAAGATTTGGACATGACTGAGTGACTGAACTTAACTCATTTTTACAGTTGGTGATTTCAACATGCTTCTCTCAACAACTGATTGAAGAACTAGACTGAAAATTATGAAGAAAAAGAAAAATTCAACAATACATCAACTAAGCAGATCTAATCATCACTTATAGAACATTCTACTTATTAGGAGCACAATACACATTCAAGTTCCCACAGTATATTCACTGAGATAGACTAGATATGATTTGGAAAACAAATTGCAACAAATTTAAAAGAGCTGAAATTACACAAAATGTTTTCTCCAATCACAATAAATCAAACTAGGAGTGAATGATAGAAAGATAAAAAGAAAATAATTAAACACTTGGGAGCTAAAAATATAGTTCTAAATAACTCATGGATCAAAGAAGAAGTCTCAGGGTAAATAAAATATTGAACTGAATGTAAATGAAAATTCATGAAACAAAGCTAAAGTGTATATACTAGAAAAGAAAACACCTTAAGTCAATAATTGAGATACTACCTCAATAGCTTAGAAAAATAGGAGTCTAATTAACCAAAGCAAGCAGAAGGAAATATTAAAAGTATAGAAATTAATGGAACTTAAAATTAACTACAAAATAAAATGGCTGTTTTTTAAAAGATCAATAAAATCGACATACATCTAGCAAGACTGAAAAAGAAGAAAAAAGACAAATTACCAAAATCAAGAATGAAGAGGATATCACGACAGACTGCAGATATCATGAGGATAATATGGTAACACTACAAATAACTCTACAAACAATTTGACAACTCATATGAAATGGGCCACTTCCTTTTTTTTTTAATGTCTACACTTAAAAGATTTTTTTAATTGGAGGCTAATTACTTTACGATATTGTGGTGGTTTTTGCCATATGTTCACATGAGTCAGCCATAGGTGTACATGTGTTCCCCATCCTCAACTTCCCTTTCTCTTCCCTCCTAATCCCATCCCTCAGGGTCATCCCACTTTCTTAAAAACACAAACTACCATAACTCACACAATATGGATTAGATAATTTGAATAGCTCTGAAACAATCAAGGTTGCTACTGCTGCTACTGCTGCTAAGTTGCTTCAGTGGTGTCTGACTCTATGCGACCCCATAGATGGCAGCCCACCAGGCTCCCCTGTCCCTGGGATTCTCTAGGCAAGAACACTGGAGTGGGTTGCCATTTCCTTCTCCAATGCATGAAAGTGAAAAGTGAAAGTGAAATTGCTCACTTGTGTCCGACTCTTCCATCTGTGGGATTTTCCAGGCAAGAGTACTGGAAAGCACTCTTAGCATGGGTAATTTAAATATATCCAGGAAAAAAATCTCTAGGCTTAGATCATTATACTGGATAATGTTATGTGATGAATCTTATTTATTCTATCAAATGTTTAATAAGAGTTAACAGTAATTCTATACATTATTTTCCAGATAATAGAATAGGAGGAAAAGCGTCCCATTTTATGAACAAAACCACAAAAGGACAGTACAAGCAAACAAAAAGCAGAAAGAAAAAAGAAAGGAAGAAAGAAAAAGAAAACTATAGACCAATATCCTTTAGAATACAGATGCAAAAAATCCGTAACAAAACAATGGCAAAATAGAATTCAGCAATATATAGAAAGAATTAAACATCATGACGAAGTGGGGTTTATTTGAATAATAAAAAGCTCGCTCAATATTTGAAAATCAACCAATGCACCATATTAATATCTACAGAAGAAAAATCATGTGATCATATCAAAGGAAGCAGAATAAGGTTATTGTGAAGATGAGTGTATTTATGTCAAGCACCTTAGTACCATGCCTAATATATACTGTAGATACTATTTCATGATTATGATAACCAAACTATCTTCTTATTTTATTTGTGTACAGCTAGGGGTAATTTCGATGTCAAAAATCTATGTTCTCCCATTTGGGTGTTAGAGGACAAACTTGTATAAAGTCATGGAAGGGAGCCCTGAAAGTTGAAAGAAAGGTGGCGGGAGGTTGTTTCTCTTGCCCTCGGGACATGGTAACAGTGCATTCTGCTGACACAATGCAATATTACGTGGAGGATTAAAATTTGCTGATCTTAAATTTTTAGAGTCGAATACTGGTGGTATACTCCAGTACTTCAAATGACAGATAAAAAGGTGAGGTGATAGGGCCTTTTCTTTCAGTTCATAAGCCTTAGGATGGCAGCTGACTGATATGGGCAGGCAGTCATTTGCGGCTTATTGAATCTCTATAAGCATATTCTTCTATGATTAAAGGTCAACTTACTAAACACAGCTCTGTAATTGGAAATTATTAATCACAATGAAAAAAAAGAGGATCCATAATAGTAAAAGTGATGAAATTAGAGCTAAGTCAACACTTTCCACCTAGAATTTGTTCTATGATGATGTTGAATTTTACATGTTCGAAATAAATAAATGAACAGAAGCATGTTAACAATAACAATAAAAGCTTATTTCACCCTTAAGATTTCTAGGAACCTATAGGTGCTGGACCTAACAGAATGGACCTAAGAGAAGCAGAAGATATTAAGAAGAGGTGGCAAGAATACACAGAAGAACTATACAAAAAGGTCTTCATGACCCAGATAATGATAATGGTGTGATCACTCACCTTGAGCCAGACATCTTGGAATGTGAAGTCAAGTGGGCCTTAGGAAGCATCACTACGAACAAAGCTAGTGGAGGTGATGGAATTCCAGTTGAGCTGTTTCAAATCCTGAAAGATGATGCTGTGAAAGTGCTGCACTCAATAGGTCAGCAAATTTGGAAAACTCAGCAGTGGCCACAGGACTGGAAAAGGTCAGTTTTCATTCCAATCCCAAAGAAAAGCAATGCCAAAGAATGTTCAAATTACTGCACAATTGCACTCATCTTACATGCTAGTAAAGTAATGCTCAAAGTTATCCATGCCAGGCTTCAGCAATACGTGAACTATGAACTTCCAGATGTTCAAGCTGGTTTTAGAAAAGGCAGAGGAACCAGAGATCAGATTGCCAACATCTGCTGGTTCATCGAAAAAGCAAGAGAGTTCCAGGAAAACATCTACTTCTGCTTTATTGACTATGGCAAAGCCTTTGACTGTGGATCACAATAAACTGTGGAAAATTCTGAACGAGATGGGAATACCAGACCACCTGACCTGCCTCTTAAGAAACCTGTATGCAGGTCGGAAGCAACAGTTAGAACTGGACATGAACAACAGACTGGTTCCAAATAGGAAAAGGAGTACGTCAAGGCTGTACATTGTCAGCCTTGTTTAACCTGCTTATTTAATTTATATGCAGAGTACTTCATGGGAAACACTGGGCTGGATAAAGCACAAGTTGGAATCAAGACTGCTGGGAGAAATATCAATAACCTCAGATATGCAGATGACACCACCCTTATGGCAGAAAGCAAAGAAGAACTAAAGAGCCTCTTGATGAAAGTGAAAGATGAGAGTGAAGAAGTTGGCTTAAAGCTCAACATTCAGAAACTAAGATCATGACATCTGGTCCCACCACTTCACGGCAAATAGATGGAGAAACAGTGCAAACAGTGGCAAACTTTATTTTTGGGGGCTCCAAAATCACTGCAGATGGTGACTGCTGCTGCTAAGTCACTTCAGTCGCATCTGACTCCGTGCGACCCCATAGACGGCAGACCACCAGGGTCCCCCGTCCCTGAGATTCTCCAGGCAAGAACACTGGAGTGGGTTGCCATTTCCTTCTCCAATGCATGAAAGTAAAAAGTGAAAGTGAAGTTGCTCAGTCATGTCTGACTGTTAGCGACCCCATGGACTGCAGCCTACCAGGCTCCTCTGTCCATGGGATTTTCCAGGCAAGAGTACTGGAGTGGGGTGCCATTGCCTTCTTCGGATGGTGACTGCAGCCATGAAATTAAAAGACGCTTACTCCTTGGAAAGAAAGTTATGACCAACCTAGACAGCATATAAAAAGCAGAGACATTACTTTGCTGTCAAAGGTCTGTCTAGTCAAGGTTATGGTTTTTCCAGTAGTCATGTGTGGATGTGAGAGTTGGACCATAAAGAAAGCTGAGGGCTGAAGAATTGATGCTTTTGAACTGCTGTGTTGGAGAAGACTCTGAGAGTCCCTTGGACTGCAAGAAGATCCAACCAGTCCATCCTAAAGATCAGTCCTGGGTGTTCACTGAAGGACTGATGTTGAAGCTGAAACTCCAATACTTCGGCCACCTGATGTTAAGAGCTCACTCATTTGAAAAGACCCTGATACTGGGAAAGACGGAAGGCAAGAGGAGAATACGAAGACAGAGGATGAGATGGTTGGATGGCATCACCGACTCAATGGACATAAGTTTGAGTAAACTCGGGGAGTTGGTGATGGAGAGGGAGGCTTGGTGGGCTGTGGTCCAAGGGATTGCAAAGAGTTGGACACGACTTAACGACTGAACTGAACTGATAGGTAGTGGAGTAATCACATAAAAGTCAAATGACACAAAATGGAATCTTATCATTTTAATAGTCTCCATGTGGCAGCAATCCTTAATCATCTGCCAGTTATCATATTGTTTAGGTCTTCAAACTACATATTCAATCACAGACATTTTCATTACAATGGGTCAAATTCACATATTTTTTTTGCTCTTAAATTTCTTCTGAAATGAAGATAGTATAAATATTATTGTTATCTCCATTTTCTGAAGTCAACTATTTGTTTTAAGGAACAAATGTTAAGAATTGATGGAATAAGTAGTTTAATCTGCCACGGTTTCTATTTGTTTAATCTGTGACAAAGTTTTGTGTTTTTTTTTTTACCTGTCATTTAAGAACCATTTGATAGACATTCTTTGGGCTCTCACTTTTATTAAGGAAATAATTTAGAATCAGTCTGGATGAGAACAATCTCCAGATTTTATGACAGTGATGTCCCTTACTATTGGATACAGCTATATTTTTTGTACTGGCATTAGGAGATAATGTAATATGCTTTATAAGTTAAAGAATTAATGCTGTAATTAAGTAAGAAAGTCTAGTACAAAAACAACTGTGGAACTAACAATACTTTACTCATCTGTCACTGTTTCTGTAAGTTAGACAAGAAATTTTCCATTGATATTTCTACAACTTCCTACTGCATTATTTCTGAGAACAAATTTAATTGCATAATAGAAGTAGAATAGGTTTTAAATATACCAATGACTGAAATAATACTAAAGTCAACTGATTAAAATATGTCATCCTGACTGTTCAGATTAACAAAAGAAGTATTTGAAATGGATCGTTAAATAGAGGATATTTCATTGCTTTCTTCAAGCTTTTCTTCTTGATTCAGCTACTAAGTGTGTGGAACTGCCTCTGAAGGATCCCATTTTCATGAAAATTTTGACTTCCTACCAGCCATGTACCCTTGCTTTGGCAATTAATTCTCATTTAGCAAGGAAGTCTTTATATATCTTCAGCCTTTTCTCTCTGCCATAAATAATACCAATTATAGGGAGATTTGAATCTAACTGGATACATTCATTCTTATTCCTCTAGTATAGCAAAAGGCATGGCTGCATAGATTCACTAGAACAAGTAACATGATAATCAGTTAATGACCTTGTTTTAAAAGGGTATATTCAGTTCATCTGAATAATTGTTCTGATCCTGTTAGCCTGAAAGAAGTTCAGTTTAAAATTCTCAAGGCTAAATTTGAGCCCTTAGTTTATAATTCCTATAATCATTCTTTGGATTATTTCACATATTTTAATTTGTAGATTAGAATATGTCTTTTCATTATAGGGGACTGGAATGCAAAAATAGGAAGTCAAGAAATACCTGGAGTAACAGGCAAATTTGGCCTTGGAGTATGGAATGAAGCAGGGCAACGGTGAATAGAGTTTTGCCAAGAGAACACACTGGTCATAGCAAACACCTGCTTCCAACAACACAAGAGAAGATCTACACATGGACATCACCAGATGGTCAACACTGAAATCAGATTGATTATATTCTTTGCAGCCAAAGATGGAGACGCTCTATACAGTCAATAAAAACAAGACTGGGAGCTGATTGTGGCTCATACCATGAATTCCTTACTGCCAAATTCAGACTTAAATTGAAGAAAGCAGGGAAAACTACTAGACCATTCAGGTATGACCTAAATGACATAAATCCCTTATGATTATACAGTGGAAGTGAGAAATAGATTGAAGGGACTAGATTAATAGATAGAGTGCTTGATGAACTATGGAATGAGGTTCGTGACATTGTACAGGAGACAGGGATCAAGACCATCCCCATGGAAAGGAAATGCAAAAAAGCAATATGGGTGTCTGGGGAGGCCTTACAAATAGCTGTGAAAAGAAGAGAAGCAAAAAGCAAAGGAGGAAAAGAAAGCTATAAGCATCTGAATGCAGAGTTCCAAAGAATCGCAAGATGAGATAAGAAAGCCTTCTTCAGTGATCAATGCAAAGAAATAGAGGAAGAGAACAGAATGGGAAAGACTAGAGATCTCTTCAAGAACATTAGAGATACCAAGGGAACATTTCATGCAAAGATGGGCTCGATAAAGGACAGAAATGGTACGGACATAACAGAAGCAGAAGATATTAAGAAGAGGTGGCATGAATACACAGAAGAACCATATAAAAAAGATCTTCATGATCAAGATAATCACAATGGTGTGATCACTCACCTAAAGCCAGACATCCTGGAATGCGAAGTGGGCCTTAGGAAGCATCACTGTGAACAAAGCTAGTGGAGGTGATGGAATTCCAGTTGAGCTATTTCAAATCCTGAAAGATGATGCTGTGAAGTGCTGCACTCAATATGCCAGCAAATTTGGAAGACTCAGCAGTGGCCACAGGACTGGAAAAGGTCAGTTTTCATTCCAATCCCAAAGAAAGGCAATGCCAAAGAATGCTCAAACTACCGCACAATTGCACTCATCTCACATGCTAGGGAAGTAATGCTCAAAATTCTCCAAGTCAGGCTTCAGCAATACGTGAACCATGAACTCCCAGATGTTCAAGCTGGTTTTAGAAAAGGCAGAGGAACCAGAGATCAAATTGCCAACATCTGCTGGATCATCAAAAAAGTGAGAGAGTTCCAGGAAAACATCTACTTCTGCTTTATTGACTATGCCAAAGCCTTTGACTGTGTGGATCACAATAAACTGCAGAAAATTCTGAGAGAGATGGGAATATCAGACCACCTGACCTGCCTCTTGAGAAACCTATAGGCAGATCAGGAAGCAACAGTTAGAACTGGACAGGGAACAACAGACTGGTTCCAAGTAGGAAAAGGAGTACATCAAGGCTGTATATTGTCACCCTGCTTATTTAACTTATATGCAGAGTACATCATGAGAAACGCTGGGCTGGAAGAAGCACAAGCTGGTATCAAGATTGCCGGGAGAAATATCAGTAACCTCAGATATGCAGATGATACCACCGTTATGGCAGAAAGTGAAGAGGAACTAAAAAAGCCTCTTGATGAAAGTGAAAGAGGAGAGTGAAAAAGTTGGCTTAAAGCAAAGCATTCAGAAAACTAAGATCATGGCATCTGGTCCCATCACTTCATGGGAAATAGATGGGGAAACAGTGGAAACAGTGTCAGACTTTATTTTAGGGGGCTCCCAAATCACTGCAGCTGGTGATTGCAGCCATGAAATTAAAAGACGCTATTCCTTGGAAGGAAAGTTATGACCAACCTAGATAGTATATTCAAAAGCAGAGACATTACTTTGCCAACTAAGTTCCATCTAGTCAAGGCTATGGTTTTTCCAGTAGTCATGTATGGATGTGAGAGTTGGACTGTGAAGAAAGCTGAGCACCGAAGAATTGATGCTTTTGAACTGTGGTGTTGGAGAAGACTCTTGAGAGTCCCTTGGACAGCAAGGAAATCTAACAAGTCCATTCTGAAGGAGATCAGCCCTGGGATTTCTTTGGAAGGAATGATGCTAAAGCTGAAACTCCAGTACTTTGGCCACCTCATGCAAAGAGTTGACTCATTGGAAAAGACTTTGATGCTGGGAGGGATTGGGGGCAGGAGAAAAAGGGGATGACAGAGGATGAGATGGCTGGATAGCATCACCGACTCAATGGACATGAGTTTGGCTGAACTGTGGGAGTTGGTGATGGACAGGGAGGCCTGGTGTGCTGCAATTCATGGGGTTGCAAAGAGTCAGACACGACTGAGCTACTGAACTGAACTGAATTTGTAGAACTTTAAACGGTGCATTTTTATCCTATTCGAGAACAATAATATATTTGTTCCATAAAGACCATGCTGGACAGAAGCATGTATTTGTTAAGGAGGGGAAATTAGCGGATATTTCTTAATAGTCACTAAATATAAGCCTGAAGAATTTCAATGAGCTCTCAATAGGTGTTTGATGTATGCTCGGTCACTCAGGCATGTCCAACTCTCTGCGACCCCATGGACTATGGCCCACCAGGCTCCTCTTTCCATGGAGGAAGAGGCAAGAATACTGGAGTGGGTTGTCATTTTTCTCCTCCAGAGGATCATTCTGACCCATTCTGAAATCTGCCTTTTCTACATTTCCACGGAGCCGTCTGGTGTTTGATGGATGCCTAAAAATATCATCAATAGTTGATCCTTATCCATAAAAGTCGCATAAAATATAATTTTCACCTGTTTACTTCTATTCTTAACCCTTCCTAATCTGTGGTAATTATGACAGCCCTTCAGGCAATTGATGTGTTTGGAACTGTTGCTTAAAACACTTTTAACTGACATTTGAAATTAAGGTGTGAATACATACTATTCACACAGATATTCAGTTCTAGATTATTTCTGAAATCCCAAACTCCAAGAAAAGTAGAGTTGTGTCATTTAGATCTAGAGAGCCATATTCAAAGTTTTGTTAGGAATAGAGGTTCTTTTTCATTTGGACACATTTGGTATCTTCCCATGGTTCCACTTCCCTTTTAAAACTTAAGCTCCTGGGAAAAAGTGGCTTTTGGTCAAGAGAAAAAATGAATATATCTGTGTAAGAAATAACTCTCTGGGGACAACAGATAGGTCTAAAATTTTTTGTTTATTTGCTTTTAATAATTAAAGAAATCTATAATTGTATGAATTCATCAATCTACCCTTTCAGTGACTCTCTTCTCATTTTGGTGGCAGAGCTTACTGACAGCAAATGTATTCAACTGCTATTTTTTCTAGAAGTCCAGAAGCCTCAGTAGAAGTGACACCAACATGAGTAGGAGTGATGAGAAGAGGATGGTTGAAGGAAGCAAGGAGAATATCAACCTACCAACTGACTCAAAAAGATCTCCTTCCCGACTGTTTATAAAAACGTTTGGGGCTCAGAATGACTCTATAAAGGAATTCCAATCTGTTGTTGAGTTTCTGTGATGACCAAGTCTACCAGATGACTGAGTGTACCAGAAGAAAAATGTACTCCAACCAGTGCAAAATTTGCTATCAGAGGAGAAAAATGAGGTTTGGGAAAGAATCAGAAAAGAGGAAGCCAGAATTGTGCTTGGCATTACTCACAATAATAGAGAATATTGTTTTCATTTGCTTGTGGACTGATGAAGTCAAGACATTACTCCTGGGTATTCTTCACAGTTAATTATGTATATTGCTTTAGGAGGGAAAAAGTACAAATCTTCAGGCAAAACTTACACTACTTGACATATTTCTTTCTGTACAAAAGAAGAGTTTAGCTATCGCACTGACATTCACTAAAGTTTCAGAATGTTTTAAATTTCAATTTTACTTTACACTCGAACAGATATTCTTGACTCTTATGCTTGTGATGGAAATAGGAAGCATTTCTATTTCCCTGTCTCTTATCTCTCGTATGTAAGGTTTACTCAGTTGATTTTCCTATCTGCTTCATCCACATCTGTCTCGCTCTCTTATAGCCTCAAAATTTATTCTGCTTACTGCCATCCCTATGTTTTCCAATATTTAAATCTTCATTTCTCTTTCTTATCTACTCCAGACTTTCTCTATTTCTATGTAAGTGAGCTACATCCACCCTCCACCCCTACCCCACTTCCTGCCCCCTGCCTTAATCATTATAAAGGATTCCAACAGCAACACTGCCCACTCTCAGTTAAACTGCAAAAGCCAAGAACTGTAGTTGCATTTATTTCAGTTCTATATTTATATAGACTACTGATAGCAATATTTGCTTTTAAAGGCAAAAGTTTTGGAGAAAATTACTTTTCAATGACTATAACTTTGAAGATTATATATTTTAGATGAGATTTTGTGTATGTGTGTGTGTGTTTCACTCAGTCATGTCCAACTCTTTGTGACCCCATGGATGATAGCCCGCCAGGCTCCTCTGTCCATGGAATTTTCCAGGCAAGGATACCAGTGGGTTGCCATTTCCTTCTTCAGGGGATCTTCCCAACCCAGGGATTGAACCCAGGTCTCCTGCATTGCAGGAGACAGATGCTTTACCATCTGATCTACTAGGGAAGCCCCAAGATTTTTTATAGCACAGCAATAAAATGATTTTATTTAAATTACTAAATGTATGGGTGAAGTTGATTTTCTTTTAAACATCTACTTCTCATTTAAAAAATGACATATATCTATTCTTACCCTGTGAAAAATTTTACAACAGACAGATTTTCATTACCAAGTGAAAAATCAATCCCAGTGGTAATTTGATTTGTTTGTTTTAAACACAGACAATGGTGTGGCTGCATGGTATTCAACAGCAAAACAATTTAAGATTTTCAAAATATATTTTAGACATTTGCTAAATAAGTATATAAAGAAACATACATTACACTAAATAAAATGCATTATACTAAGAAATGTGACAAATGGCACGATTATAATAAGGAGTGATTATTAATGAATTAAACAAATTTTAATATTAGTATTTTATACAGTCTGAAAAGCAAAAATTCTGATTTGGGGGTTTGTGAAAGAAAGGATTAAAAGAACACAAAAATGACCAAACCTCACATAAGTGAAAGTGAAAGTGGCCCAATCGCGTCCGACTCTTTGCAACTCGTGGACTATACAGTCCATGGGATTCTTCAGGCCAGAATACTGGAGTGGATAGCCTTTCCCCTTTCCAGGGTATCTTCCCAACCCAGGGGTCAAACCCAGGTCTCCCACACTGCAGGCTGATTCTTTACCAGCTGAGCCACAAGGGAAGCCTAAAATCCACATAATTTCTTTCAAATTTCTTTTAGTTTCTTCTAGTGAGTTTTTGGGCATGCCTCAGAAATGATGAACATCTGGAAATCTTGAAGCTCTGAATGGTTGAGCAGGCATTATAGATGTGGAAAAACCATGGGCAAGCTCAACAGAAGTCATCTGTAAGCCAAGACTTAATTAGCTGCATTTTAATACCTTTTTCTTCAATTATATTCATCTTGATATTGACCTTGAAACCCATTTTTATTATTTTAACTGCCAAGTCATTATGCACTTAGAACAAAAGACACTTGAAAGAGGGCCGAGTCACTAATGTTGCAAGAGATTTGAATGTCTAGTCTTTACATACTGAAAACTTTCAGATTTAATATCACTGAAATTTTAAAGTTTCTTGGGTTGCTCTTACAAGAAGGGAAATAATTTAAGTTTCATTTGTTTTAAAGAATGCTTCTGCAAAGCAGGAGACCTGAGTTCAATCCCTGGGTCAGGAAGATCCACTAGAGTAGGAAATGGCAACCCACTCTCGTGTTCTTGCTGGGAAAATCTCTGGACAGAGGAGCCTGTTGAGCTACAGTCCATCGGGTCACAAAGAGTCGGACAGGACTGAGCAGGCATGTGTGTGATCTTGGCAAGTAACTTAACCTAAACTCCAAGTCTACAACTGAGAAAGTCTAAACTCAGTTTCTTCTTTCATTAAAGTGGACAAAAATAATAGTGCTTACCTCATATGATTGCTGTGAGGATAAGATGAACAAATAAGTATTTAGCACAATGCCTGCCATGGTACCTCATAGTTCTTCCCAAGGTGACTGCAATATAATTTGATAGACTGAAGGTAAAAACAATGATGTGATACGAAGACTAAAATACAAATACTCCTGAGAGCACTGTTGTTTTCAGTCACCACCAAAGTTTCAACTAATTCTCAAAGTGCCCAAAGTAGTACTCCCTGGAATTCGAGGAGTGGGGGTGGATTTACCTCACTGTGACATCTTCTAGCAGTGATTCACAGACTTTTTGAAATAATGGATATTAGAATTTAAGATTTTGGAGACTGACATAGCAAGAGAAAATTTAAACTACCACTAAAAAACAGGCTAAGATTTAACACCTTCAACACTTTGTTATGTAATATCCACTCCCAGATATATAGAATAAGACAGTAGATGCAGGAGCAAAATTCTTTCTGATAGATGAACACATTTTGTTTATTTTATATATCTAAATCTCTGGATCCACAACTTGGTGGGTACCCACAATTTGCTCTCCCATAATGCTTGGAGTACTGCTAGGCATAGCCATGCTTGCGTGCTAAGTTGCTTCAGTCATGTCCAACTCTTTATGACCCTATGGACTGTAGCACTCCAGGCTGCTCTGTCCATGGGATTCTCCAGGCAGGAATACTGGAGTGGGTTGTCATGCCCTCCTCCATGGGATCTTTCTGACCCAGGGATCAAACCCGTGTCTCCTACAGCTCTTGCACTGCAGGTGGATTCTTTACTGCTAGCCACTGGGGAAGCTCTGCATAGCCATGAAAGTGAAAGTGAAGTTGCTCAGTCATGCCTGACTCTTTCCGACTCCATGGACAGTAGTTTGCACCAAGCTCCTCCGTCCATGGGATTTTCCAGGCAAGAGTACTGGAGTGGGTTGCCATTTCCTTCTCCAGGGAATCTTCCTGACCCAGGGATCAAACCCAGGTCTCCCGCATTGTAGACAGATGCTTTACTGTCTGAGCCACCAGGGAAGCCATAGGTATCACCAAAATTAGTTCAAAAGCTACAATAGCTACAACCGAGAGTAAAAGGTTCAACCAAAGCCTTTATAAAATGGATTCCCCACTGAATCTCTGCAGTATCACAGTAGTTTCTGATCACAGTAGTATCAAAGTATTAATGCTACATAGTAGGATTATCACAATAGAAATATCACAGTAGTATCTTTTGACATAGAGATAAGATTGAAAAAATCTTCTACAGAGACTTGGCAAAACAGACTCAAATGGGGTACTGGCTAAGATTTCACCAATTAATATCCTTTGATTCCCATTCCATTGGTAGTTTAATTTCTGATTCTTCATTCTCATCCTATTCAGGCTTCCCTGAACAGTAAAGACTCTGATGGCAATGCAGGAGACCTGGGTTTAATTCCCTGGGTTGGAAAGATTCCCTAGAGAAGAGAATGGCTAGTCACTCCAATATTGTTGCCTGAAGAATTCCCTGGACAGAGGAGTCTGGTGGGCTGTATAGTCTATGGGGTCGCAAAGAGTTGGCCATGACTGAGCTACGAACACTTTCACACTTTCATCCTATCCAGCCTAATGCCTACTCATTTTAGGACAACTGTAAAACTAACACTGAAACAAAAAACATTCATTGTAGAGTGAAATATAACCTCAAATAATAATAGTACCATTTTCACACCTATTTCAGTCAATCTGGAAGCCCAGGCTAATAATCCTATTATCATTTTCGTTTCTTTAGGTTGATTCTCACTAGAATCTTAACTTGATATCCTCAATTAACATATAATAAAAAACTAAAATTGAACACTTAAAGGAATCATTATTCTTTTTACTCTGTGAGGTAATAGCAAACATACCCATTTTAGGTTCTGAAATTTCAGATTTTAGGCAAAAGTGCTATACAATATAGGGTATTCAGGAAATGCTTATGATAGTAGGAAGAAGATATAAATGAGTTTACACATGAAAGATACAGAAAATTTAAAGACATATTACATTATTTTACAAAATGATTAATAAAGTTTTTGGATAGATTAAACAATTATTTAGCTATTAATAAGAGGGACTAGCTCACAAATGTTTAATCCTTACATAATTGCATGGGATTCTCAAAGCAAGGAGAGAAACAAGCAAATGATCATCATGAGTTGTACTGCTAATATGATTAAACATAATATCATGGATTTTGAAAATAGATTTCATGTAAAATGGATGCATGTATGGATAATGTAAATACCTATTCATTCCATTTACAGTAATAAATGAATAAAACTTTTCCTTTTATGGGAAAATTATTGAAGCCTTTTGCAACCAAGTAAGTGATATGGTTATTTTCTTTGGTCAGGTTATTTAAGGATCCCTTGGCTTTGATAGGTATTTCTTCAACTTCTCCTCTTTCTTCATAAAGAAGTAAATTTTCCTACTTTTCTGAGATCTTTCAACTTCCTCTTCACCAATCATTACTCAACAGCCTTTAAATATAACCAGGTGTTTGCCATCTTAAATATCACTTCTGTCTTCGTCATACCCTCTTCCAGAGTCTACCATAATTCTCTCTTTCTAAAAGGAAACTACTTTTTGAGTTTTCTGTCTCTATTTCTTAACATGGGTTAGTATGGATTCAGCCCCATTGATTAAATAAATTACTTTTGCCAAGACAACCAATAACCTTTTTGTTGCTAAAGTCAAAAAGTCTTTAGTCATACCTTGCCTGATTTTTTTGTCACCATGTGATACTGTTGACCCTTCCTTAACATTTTTTTTTTAGTTCCAAGGTGACGTCACTTTTCTTTGTTTTTCCCTTTTACAGCTTTTTGCTTGTCATTGGAGTAGAAAGCCCCATCTATTCTACTCCAAATGACCAGTCAAAGCCAATCATATAGTTTTATTCATCTTACTATGGGTGAGAAATCCTTAGCTATTTTGGATCAGTGAGATGGAAAAAGAGGCTTGTTGGGGGATTTAGGGAAGAAAGGCTTTGCTTGTAAGAGACAACTACTGGAAACTTGGTTCTCTCTCCTTATAAACTTGAAAGAGGAAGCTTGTTATCTTCAACTGTCATAGGCAGTCAGCTGATAATTATGAGAGGAACCAATTTTAGGATAGAACCAACAATATGAATGGAAGAGTGGAGAATGGAAAAACCCCAAGTATTTAAAATTATCTTTGTTGTTCA
The DNA here is from genome assembly GCF_016772045.2 of Ovis aries. Taxonomy (NCBI): domain Eukaryota; kingdom Metazoa; phylum Chordata; class Mammalia; order Artiodactyla; family Bovidae; genus Ovis; species Ovis aries. Next base: position 45,871,553 of record NC_056054.1, on the reverse strand, counting down.
GTTGTCAAGTCCAACTGTTAGCAACCCCATGGACTGCAGCATGCCAAGCTCCTCTGTCCTTTACTATCGCCTAGAGTTTGCTCAAGTTCATGTCCATTGAATTGGTGATGCCTAATGATCTCATCCTCTGCTGCCCTCTTTTCCTTTTGCCTTTAATCTTTTCCAGAATCAGGGTCTTTTCCAATTATCTAACTGAAGATTAATCTGAGGCTCAGCCTAGATTTTGTCTACTTATGTTAGCTAAATATTTCTTTAATGTTCAAGACTAAAATTTTCTATAGCTTGTGGTAGAAAAAACCTTATTGATAAAATATTTAGCCATTTCTTCTCTGTGATTCTAAGAATATGTCATATGTTGGTGTTCCGTGGAGCTCTGTGTCTTCTGTCTTATTCGTGACTCAGTTATGACTTATGTTTTAATGATTGCTAAATTTGTATCATCAACTAAGATTTCTCTCCTGAACTCCTGAAAAATATATCTAAATATCCACTAAAAATTTCCACTCATTTTCTAGAAGATACCTCAAATCATCATTTTAACTTTTTTTTGTTGTTGCACAGCATAGTATGTGGACTCTTAGTTCCCTGAGCAGGGATTGAACTCCTGCCTCCTGCTTTGGAAGCATGATGTCTTAAGCACTGACCTGCCAGGGAAGTCTTAAATCAACATATTAAACCTTAAATTCCCTTCCTCTCTTCCACTTCCACTTGTCACTTGTTTTGCCACCCCACCTCAGTGAATGGCACATCATGACTCACAAATTAGAAACCTGGTTATCAATCTTAGAACTATTATCTGTCTTTTATGCCCTATGTACAGTCAATCACAAGATCATGTTGGCTCTATCTTTTGAGAATATACCAAATCTTTGCATTTTCTCTCTACCACTCATTGGTCCATCCACTCTCCCTTGGATTACAAGAGACGCTTTGTAACTTGTTGCATGGCCTCAAATCTTTCTCCTTTCCAATTCTTTCTCAGAAAACCTGTCAAAGTGCTCTTCAGGTAAAATTTTAATGATGGCTCTCCCCTGTTTAAAACACTTCTTCCCATTTCTTTCAGGATAAAGCACTGGTTTATGCTTATACTCCTGGCCTTATTTTCACACCATCCTTTTCTCTTGGTGATACTGCTGCTGCTAAGTCGTTTCAGCCACGTCTGACTCTGCGCAACCCCATAGACGGCAATCCACCAGGCTCCCCCGTCCCTGGGATTCCCCAGGCAAGAACTCTGGAGTGGGTTGCCATTTCCTTCTCCAATGCATGAAAGTGAAAAGTGAAAGTGAAGTCGCTCAGTCATGTCCGACTCTTCGCGACCCCATGGACTGCAGCCCACCAGGCTCCTCCATCCATGGGGTTTCCAGGCAAGAGTACTGGAGTGGGGTGCCATTGCCTTCTCCAATCCTTCTCTCTTTACTTTCTTCAATATCTTTACTAAATAGGTGTCCTTTCCAGGTGCTCTCCCAGCCCTGTATTCTATCCTCACAGGACTGTATTTATCTGCAGTGCTGGATATTGCTCAATAGGCAGATTAATAATATGTATAACACTTGAAAACCAGGATATTAACAATTTTGGGGTAAAATAATTTGACATTTACTGTATAATTTTTTAAAAAGCACTGAAGCACTCATCAAGGGAAAAAATCACTTAAGTTACAAAGAAAGTATGTGATTGTGTAGAGTATATGTTATGAAGCACAATTACAAAATGAACATTCATGAGCTTAAGAACTAAAGTGTAAGAACCACAATTCAGCTGAAGAAACAGAATACTACTACTACTATCAGCTTCCTCCCTGATCATTCTATCCCTAGATCCTATCTCTTTAGAGACAACCATAATCCTAAATGTTTTGCTAACCATTCCCTTATAAAAAGTTTTCTCACTCATATACTTGTGCCTAAATAATATATTTTAGTTTCACTTGTTTTTGAGACTTTATAAATATGAAATTCTTTTTAATTGATTCAGTTGCATTTGCTTTATTTTTTGCTCTTGATGTGTGCCATCACCTGAAACTTGTTCCTCACTCAAACTATGCTTCTAAAGTTTATACATGTTATCCTTATAGCTAACAAGTGTTCATTGCTGCAAAATATTCCTTTGTGCAAATAACAGAATTTACTTTCTCACAGTCCTTGTAATAGATTTATCCAGTTTTCTACCATTGCAAGCTTTACAAGTATCTTGAATGACATACACAAGAGTTTTGCTAGGATATCTTAGGAGGGCAATTGTTGGAATGTTGGATATATTCATATTCAGCTTTTATAAGAAAATTCATTGTCAATGTGATTGTATTTCATACTCTTTCAAGAAGTATAAAGGAGCGCCCACTACTCTTATACTTGGAAACGGCTTATAGTTTCATATTTCTTAATTTTTGATAGTCTAGTAGGTTTAAAATAACAGCTTTTTGCTTTTTCCTGATTGATAAAAAGTTCAGTTTTAATATTAATTTACTCTCCCAATTGCTTTCATTTTTACCATACTTTTGGTATTGTGTTATCCATCTTTTCATATTTTTTGTAGGAGTTTTAAAAAATATATTCTGGAATATTAGTCTCTTGTCCTACATATATGTTGCAGTTATCTTCTCGGTTAGAGCTTTCTTTTTACTCCTTTTATGGTGATTTAACATGAAGTATTATAATCACGTACTTATCACTCAGCCTGTCTCACCAGACTAACAGGTTCTAGAGGTAAGACATCACACTATATCTTATTCATTTTTGTGCCCTAACATCTAGCGAGACCTCAACACAGTAGTGCTGCTTCATACATACAGTTGCTCATTAAGTGTTAAATGAATGAATGACAGGATAAATGAGTTGCTATGATTCTACAGGTGATGAATCAATCTTTTAGTGGTCAAATTTCATTTTCTACAAATTGGTTACACCATGCTGCTGAATCCGAGCTCAGAAAGTATACACTACACAATTTCCTGTACTTGTACTTTGAAGGTGGGTGTCAGGCATTAATAAGAGGTGATACATTTTCAGAGAGGTGGCAGGATGTTGTTTATAAAAATTCATTACCAGCTCTGAACATTTGGCAATATTCACTTTTCATTTTTTTCAACACACTTAAAACAGTTAGCCAAACTCCCTATTGTAGGATAGTATTTAGCCTAAATTTATCACAAAGTTAGAAATGATGTTAAGACACAAGATATGGATTACATATTACAATGGATATGCAAGGTTCATGGTTTGTGTCATTAATTTGAAATTGGTTACCTTTTTAGTAATGGTGTCCGGAGGTACATCCCGCCTCCCAAGAGGATAAGGATTCCATTGGCCACTAGGAGATACATCTTCTTGTCCATTGTCTAAAATGTTGCTTTGCTGGGACGGGGTCTATTGCAAAAATGGTATGGCATTCTTTAGTGATGTAATAGAAGTTTATCATAGTTTTCTGAAAAGAGTCCCTAATGATTATGGTAAAATTACTTTTTTTTTAATTGCAGAAAAACATATATCCTAAACTGGAGGTACTTTTATCCACTATTTACTTGATAAGAATTGTAAATTAATAGCTTTTTGGAAGCAATGAGAAATTCAATTAAAATAACCATCTTAGAGTTATTTACTTAATTTTAAAGAGAAGTTTAAATTTGCAGTACTGGAATAAAAATAATCAGAATAAAATTAACCAATTGTTACAAACCACATTTAAAAGTTGCTTAAGTTACTTCTTTAGTATGATCTTAGCATTTAGAATATAAACTGAAACCATACAAAACACAGTATGTAATTTCTAATATTCCAAACCATAATCTAAAACAAATTTTATAAAGCTGTACTGATTCTGGGAGAATGTGTCTTGCACTAATCTACAATGATGTTAACACTAGCATAGTGTGAGATTCATGTTACTATGACATTATCCATAGATCAGTTAGAGGAAAAACTAACACATCAAAAAGTATTGGGCTGTTAGAATTTCAGTTTAAATAAATCATAATTGTTTTGACTCCAAATTTATTTGCGTAGATCATTTATACATTAAAGATTAAACTCTTCATATATATTTTATTTTTGGCTGGTTTACTGCTTATTGTTTTTTAACAAATAACAATACTCCTGTCTCTGTTATTATTACTACTAGATATTTTGGGAGGCATTTGTAATCTGATCTAAGTAACAGAAGGTAATCATAAACCAAGAGAAAGACAGCCTCCTATGGAGGGCTACAGTAGTGGGATATTTTTCCTGTCGAAGCAGATTAACTTTTTGTATAGACTTTTTTTCTCCTCTAGCTTATAGGATATACAAGTACTGCCTGATTTCCTGGGGAATTCTTATGTGGTGAGATATTATAGTCAGTTTTTCTTATGCCATTTACCCCACATATTTTGGAGGATCCCTGTGGATACAGAAAGTCTGGTTAGAGAGTGTATGTGCAGTTCTTTGTGTGAAGAATTGTCCTGCAGCCCTGGAATGAGAGAACTGGGCCATTCTCTTCATAATATGGTGCAGATGTGTTGCTTGCCAGGCTTCATCCAGTTATACTGAGTGGTCCTAACTGTCCTCCTTTACAAAACAATTTTATAATGATCCTATCTGCATTTTCATTACATGCATTTTTAAAAAGCATTGCTTGGAACTGTTAAAAATAATATTTATTATGACAAAATTAACTAAAATTTAGGTGAAATTTTTCTGGGGTCTAGTGGATATAGTGAAAGTAAGGAAATCAGTTTTCTTCTTGTATTTTGACTGTGTGAATTCCTTTTTCATGAGTATCAGAAAGTATGAAAAAAAAGAAAAAAGGTATTGAATTAAGGTTCCTGGGTTAGTTAGGAATGAATTCACCTGTGTTTGCTTGAAAATCAGATATAGGTTAACATATTTAAGAGGATTTCCCTGGTGGCTCAGACGTTAAAGCATCTCCCTGCAATGTGGGAGACCCAGGTTTGACCCCTGGGTTGGGAAGATCCCCTGGAGAAGGAAATGACTACCCACTCCAGTATTCTTGCTTGGAAAACCCCATGGATGGAGGAGCCTGGTAGGCTACAGTCCATGGGGTCACAAAGAGTTGGACACGACTGAGTGACTTCACTTTAACATATGTAACATATGTATTACTTGAAAATAACCAGACAGCTCCTCAATGACCATCTATCTGCCTGATTTCAAGCATTAATTTTTTAATCTTTATTTTTAGAGATTAGTGTTTGTACATGCCCATGCATAATTTTTCTAGCTAATATTATGACATACAATTTTTAAAATTAAGCAGTTAAAATACAATTATGCAGAGTGGGCACTACTGGACAGTTTTCTTTTGGAATTTTTAGTATGCATGTTGTTGCTGGTTTGATTTCTTTGCCAGTAAAGTGGGATTATAAATATGTTCAACTAGCTCAGTTTGTGGAACACAGAGTTTTTCAAAGTGGCCAGAATTAAGCACAAATAATCCTTTTTTTTCTCCATTTCATCCCCATCTTTATCACTATTTCCTCCACTAAACTTCCATCAGCTGCCCCAACATGACTCTTAGTCACAGAGAACAACTGAAATTGCCCGATTCTTTTTAATGTTAAAAAAGACTAAAACCCTTATTAAAAATCCTAAGATCATGATGACATAGATTCTTCATTCATTTACCAATTAATCTTTCTCTTTTTAAAATTAGAACTAACAACTCCACCAATTTCAATATGTTACAGCGGCCAAAGAGAACATAAATACACAGACACATGAAAAAGAAAATACTCTGAATAGACAACAAGAGTAAAGGAATTTCCTGAAAGCAATTTCCTTTATTCATTTCCAGAATGCTCTGGCATCTTTGTTTCTCTTAAGTGAGACACTCGAGGAGTGACTTCAGTTTTCAAACGCGGAAATACTGTGAAAACATTTATTTATGTTTGGGAGGGAGGAACCCAAAAGAGAATTATGTAGTGGGTTCACATTTTTTCTCAAAAGGAATGATTATAGCTATTTACCAAAAAAATACTTTCAATAAAGTGCTCCTGAACTGTTCAAAAATGCAGTTGTTAAAATTTTATGAAATGTTAAAAGGAGCAACCAAAAAGTGTAAAAAGAATAATGAGGCTATAATTTATTATTTCAAAGAACATAATCAACTGAGTTCAGTTTTCATTCACTTATTTTTAGTATCACATTTGAGTTATTTTCTTTAGATACTTTAAAAGATTAAGAATTAGTCTTTTCCTCACCACATATAACCAATTAAACATAAAATATGTGGAGAATCATCACAATATAGCATTTCTTCAGCTTCTAAATTCTGCAGATCTTAATATTTCAAAATAAAAGAGAAAATGGTCGGTGTGATTTACTTAAAAGTCAGAAATTAAACTTAAGAAATTCAGTAATGTTAGAAAAAGTTTTGCTGAACAGACACTAGTCCAAAAAATGACTGCAAACATTTGCAGATTTAACAATTGTGATTTTGACTGCTGCGAATGATCACAAGCCTCCACTGGAAGAAGTAATTTCTGATTTTCCTGAGACACAATGCGTATGAATATATGTGTCTTTGTGTGTCTATATATCTGTGTATGTACAAGCATGTATATGAGTGTATGTATGCATGTGTGTGTATGCATGCCTCTATGTGAGTATATGTGTATGTACAGGATTCGCATATATGAGTAAATGGGCTTAGCTGCTCCTGAAGGTTTGCTCTTGACTGTTAATTGCATTAGTGTTAAGGGCATTGCAAGCTTGGGAAATTAACTTATGGCAATTAGCTGGAAGAATTATATCAGAGTAGTATTATAATTTGGCACTTTGCAAAGGTCTTGGGATATATTACTTAAGAACTCAAGGATTATTTCACTTAGTAATTGGCACATAGTTCACAAAGGCACACAGTTAAAAAACGTGTTGAAAACAACTTTCTCCAAAGTATTTTCAGTGAAATTATTGTTATATTATTCTTTTTCTGAAAAAAGTAGGTCATAAAGACAAATATACATCAAGCTTGAATCTACATCATTATGATTTCACAGATCTCAGTCTGAAGATGGTAATGGAATATCCAGATGATCTTTAAGCTATTGTTTCATTATAAAGGTGAGGAAGCATCTGTATGAGTACAAGATTATTTTGGTAGTTTTAGTCACTGTCTATGAGGAATTATGTGGATTTACAGACTGAAGGATTTTTTTCGTAGTTATAAAGATAAGTGAATCCTTCCTGAGTGATAGATAGCCAATAATAGATGCAGCAAAATCAAGAGAAACTATAGGCATAAATTAACCCAAGGTTCTACATAAATCTTGCTTTGCTTTCAGCAAACAAAACAGAACTGGAATTAAATAAATAACCCTTGGAACTCAGGTGAATGAATACATGTTAATACTGGAACTATCTGATCCTGAGTAATGCACATATATCTATAGGAAAGGACATTAGAAATTTAAAGAGTTTACGTGCAAACGTTCCCTAATTCAATGATAGTAAAATGAGTATCAACTAATAAAATAGTGAGGTCATTTTCTTCCAGGCAAAATTATATTAAAATATTATTTAATACATGTTTCCATAATTTCAACTTCTCTTCCCCTGAAATTATAATTTATATTAGTGTCTGCTTCAATAGCCAGTAAGTAGTAGGAGCTATGGAATAATATTATGGTCGTAGAAGTTAAAAAAAAGAACAAGAAAAAAATTATCTATTTCTTCAGTGCAGAAGAGACCACACTGTGTATATTGGCAGCTGGACACCTGCAGATAGGGTGTTGGAAAAGGCAAGTGATTTCTTTCCTAGGCTTGCATATCTCTGGAGCAGCAGTAGCATGGATGAGTAACTTGCAATTTTCTTAGGTTCATAACCTTTTATTGCTACCAAACATATTTCTTAGTGATACTGAGTGCTCAGGAAATGCAAGCATATGTTGAAGAGTGGAAGGTAACCACTAGCATTTATTAAACTCAGCTAAATAAGAAAGTACTGTTTCTATAGCTCATAGGGGATGATTTGGGCTGTGATATATTTTGGATTAGTTAAAATATTCTATTTGCATATTCTTTTGTGTTTCCTATTCTATACAATGGTGATAATACTTCCATTTAGGGTTTTTGGTGAGGGTTGTGTGAAAAAATGCATTTAAAATATCTCATGGTACTAGGTACATATTTTCAATAAATCCTAGTCTTTATTCTTCTCCTGTCAAGATATCTATTTTTCCCACCATTAATGTGGATAATAAAAATGACAGTTTGAACTGACATTTTGCAATATTATATTTCTTTTGATAACATAAAATTTCAAGACATTAGCTAAGCTCATTTACAACAGAGCACATCCAAAGAAGCACATTGAACCATCAATAAAGTCATAGAAAGCTACCTTAAATGCTTTTTGGAGAGGCAGTTATAAATGAGAAATGAATAAATGAATGAATAAATGAATACATAAATAAAGACAGAATACTAATAATTTATAATTCAATAGCACATGTGTATGTCTTACATGTTCTGGTAATAAGTACTATGAAATCTTTTAGGAAATTAGAATAAGCATCAAAAAAATGAAAATATTAAAAAATAAATTAAATTTATCAAACTAATTTTTATGGTTTTTATTTGCATTCTGTTAATATCAAGAAATTCTATAAAGTTACCATAGAAACTGTAATTTACTCTTTACAGTACAGAAAGCCTATATTTGGCTTGTAATCCATGGAAAATGTATAATACTAGACTTGGAATATAAGAAATATAAAAAAATAGAAATATTCAAAACATGTATCAAAATCTGGGAGTGCCTTTTCTTTTTATCCACTTAAATATTCATTGTTTAAATGCTTTATTAAGTGCAGAGTTCTTTAATCTTCATCAACAGATATATCCTCTAGTTTATTACAAGTTAGCTTAAAAGAAAATTTGGAAAAAAATAGAATTAGACACATTTTGGTAGCCTTAAAATAAAAAATCAGCAAACCAAAAAAAAACCAAATAAATTGCTGGATCAGGACTTCAGGTAGTATTAATACAAATAGCATCTTTTTGTCAATTACCATGAGGGAGTAGAGAGGTAGCAATCACACAAAGGTGCTCTCTCTGGGTACATAACTTGCAAAAAGACAATTTCAGTGTAACAGAAAAAATACAAAAGGATTCTCCTTTCTCCTAATTACAAGAAGTTAAGTCTTGCCAGCAGAGAGTGTGGGGAAAGGGCCTGGATCTCAGCTTCCAAATATTCCCTGGCAAAGGCACCATCTATGAAAAATGGATGCTGCAATTCCCTATCCAGTGCTTAATTGACAATACCTGAAAGCATTCATTTCAGTTTCTTAGGACACTTCATTCATTCTTTCTAGGACAACTCAGTTTCATTTACCATAGCACGTAAATAGAGAGGCACTATTATCATTCAGGGATTTTATGAATAAAAAGACAGCTCCAGTATTTTCAAGGGAAAATAAACAGTTTTGTTAATTTTACCTATTGAGAGTGTTTATATTTTGATCTTACTCTATATTTTAGTGCAGTTCTCATGGCTAACAATCATTTAGAGGCCTTCATGATATTTAAATAGCTGATGCTAATATTTATTATCTTAAGTGGTAAGGTGAGAGTGTCGTCTGATATTTAAATAGCTGATGCTAATATTATTATCTTAAGTGGTAAGGTGAGAGTGTCATAATAGATTTTTATATATTTGTAAATCAAAGGAAAATAATTTTTGCCTATCTCCTTTCCTGGTGAGAAGAGTTCCAGGAAATTGAACGTCAGTCATAGGACTGATTATCAATGGGTCAGTGGAGCCAGAAGGGAGACTCTGAGAGATTGTACCTTAAGAAAGGTTAACCCTAAAGTTTCCCAGGAAAACCAAACAAATTTTATAATTAATAAGCTCTGTGGGAGAGATGTATCTGAGCACAAAGGCAAAAGGGCAGAGACCAAGGTTGGAAAGAAAGGAGTCCCTGGAGTAATTTTGAAACTGATTAAGCATCCGGTACATACACCTGATAATGTTTTGCAATAGTAGCAGGGGAGGAAAGTTGTCCAGATGCCTAAATACCTACATTTTATAGGCCTTAAAGCGATCCTTTGGATCATATAATAGTTTGGGGGCAACAGAGTAGTAACCCTGTTTCTTTTCCATCCTTGCCCTCTCTCTTCTGTTGTTGTTGTTGTTTTTGGTATGAATGAAAAGTGTCAGTTGCTCCGTCGTGTCTGACTCTTTGTGATCCCATGGACTGTAGCCCACCAGCTACTCTGTCCGTGGGATTTCCCAGGTAAGAATACTGGAACGGGTAGCCATTTCCTTCTCCAGGGAGTCTTTCCAACCCAGGGATCGAACCTGGGTCTCCCTCATTGCAAGTGGTTCTTTACCAACTGAATCACCAAATAATAAAGTATTAGTGATAATTCATTTTGAGATAGGCTATTTCAATACTTGATATTCTTTTTTGATGCGAAGCTGGATGGCAGCATAGTAATTTATTTATATTGAAGTATAGTTGATTTGGGGCTTCCCAGGTGGTAAACAGCCTGCCTAACAATGCAGAAGACATGAGAGATGTGGGTTCGATCCCTGGGTTGGGAAGATCCTCTGGACAAGGGCATGGTAACCCACTCTAGTATTCTTGCCTGGAGAATCTCATGGACAGAAGCCTGGCAGGCTATAATCCACAGGGTCCTGGGTTGGACATGACTAAAGTGACTTAGAACACAGGCGCCATAGTTGATTTACAATATTACATTAGTTTCAGCTGTATACAAAGTGATTCAGTTCTACATATGTGTGTGTGTCTACATACATATATATTTCAGTTTCTTTTCCATACTTCTTTATTCTTGGTTTGCAATTTAATAGAGTTTCCAAACAGAATTCATTTACATCATCTCTTTGCCCAATTGGGAAGTTTGCAATATCTCCAAGTATTATAATTCTGCAACATTTCTGTTACAGATCATCTTGTCGCTGTTTAGTTTTTAAGTAGTGTCTACTTTTGTGACTCCATGGATTGTAGCCCTCCAGGCTCCTCTGTCCATGGAATTTCCCAGACAGGAATACTGGAGTGGGTTGCCATTTGCTTCTCCACAGGATCTTCCTGACCCACAGATCAAACCAGCATCTCCTGCACTGGCAGGTGGATTCTTTATCACTGTGCCACCAGGGAAGATCTGTGCCATCCATAGATCATCTTAGAGCTACAGTAGAATGGGAAAGACTAGAGATCTCTTCAAGAAAATTAGAGATACCAAGGGAATATTTTACGCAAAGATGGGCACAATAAAGGACAGAAGTGGTATGGACCTAACAGAAGCAGGAGATATTAAGAAGAGGTGGCAAGAATACACAGAAGAACTGTACAAAAAAAGGTCTTTACGACCTGGATAACCATGATGGTGTGATTACTCACCTAAAGCCAGACATCCTGGAGTGTGAAGTCAAGTGGGCCTTAGAAAGCATTATTACAAACAAAGCTAGTGGAGGTGATAGAATTCCAGCTGAGCTATTTCAAATCCTAAAAGATAATGTAAAAGTGCTGCACTCAATATGTCAGTAAATTTGGAAAATTAAGCAGTGGCCACAGGCCTGGAAAAGGCCAAAGAAAGGTAATACCAAAGAATGTTCAATTGTACAATTGCACTCATCCCACATGCCAGCTAAGTAATGCTCAAAATCCTTCAAGCTAGGCTTCAACAGTACATTAACTGAGAACTTCTAGATGTTCCAGTTGGATTTAGGAAAGGCAGAGAAACCACAGATCATATTGCCAACATCCACTGGAACACAGAAAAAGCAAGGGAATTCCAGAAAAACATCTGCTTCATTGACTACACTAAAGCCTTTGACTGTGTGGATTACAACAAACTGTGGGAAATTCTTAAAGAGTTGGGAATACCAGACCACCTTACCTGACTTCTGAGAAATCTGTATGCAGGTCAAGAAGCAATAGTTAGACTGGACAGGAAAAATGGACTGGTGCCAAATTGGGAAAGAGTACATTAAGGCTGTATATTGTCACCTGGCTTATTCAACTTATATGCAGAGTACATCATGTGAAATACTGGGCTGGATGAAGCACAAGCTGGAATCAAGACTGGTGCAAGAAATATCAATAATTTCAAATATGCAAATAACACCACTATAATGGCAGAAACTGAAGAGGAACTAAAGAGTTGTGAAAAGCTGGCTTAAAACTCACCATTCTAAAATCTAAGATCATGGTATCGAGTCCCATCACTTCATGGCTAATAGATGGGGAAACAATGGAAACAGTGACAGACTTTATTTTCTTGGGCTCGAAAATCACTGAGGACAGTGACTTCAGTCATGAAAATAAAAGATGTTTTTTTCCTTGGAGGAAAAGCTATGATGAACCTAGACAGCATATTGAAGATACATCGTGTTGCTGACAAAAGTCCGTATAATCAAAGCTATTGTTTTTCCAGTAGTCATATATGAATGTGAGAGTTGGACCATAAAGAATGCTGAGTGCTGAAGAATTGATGCTTTTGAATTGTGGTGTTGGAGAAGACTCTTGATAGCCGCTTGAACTGCAAGGAGATCAAGCCACTCTGTCCTAAAGGAAATCAACCCTGAATATTGGTTGGAGGGACTGATGCTGAAATTGAAGCTCCAATACCTCAGCCACCTGATACGAAGAGCCAATTCATTTGAAAAGAACATGATGCTGGGAAATACTGAAGGCAGGAGGAGAAGGGGATGACAGAGGATGAGATGGTTGGATGGCATCACTGATTCTATGGACATGAGGTCGAACAAACTCTGGGAGATGGTGAAGGACAGGGAGGCCTAGTGTGCTGCAGTCCATGGGTTTGAAAAGAGTCAGACACAACTGAGCAACTGAACAACAAGAATAGTTAATGAATCCATTCTATAGAGTACTCCAAACAACATCATAAAATTAATACAGCAGCAAAGAGGTACTTAATTTATATCTGGAGAATAATGTACACAGTGAGAAACAGTGTTTCAAGTGTATTACCATTTTTCAGGCACTGAAATGAAAGTCGCTCAGTCAGGTCCAACTCTTTGTGACCCTATGGACTATACAGTCTGGAATTCTCCAGGCCAGAATACCGGAGTGGGTAGTCTTGCTCTTCTCCAGGGGATCTTCCCAATCCAGGGATCAAACTCATGTCTCCTGCATTGCTGGCGGATTCTTTGCCAGCTGAGCCACAAGGGAAGCCCTTTCAGGCACTGAATATGTGCATATTATTCTATAGACTGACAAGAAAACAGGGCAAAAAAACTAAGTAAAATAAGGGGCTGTCCATACAATACTTTCCAGGAGTTCAAGCAATAGCTTCTTTCATACCAAGCCCTCTCTAATCTGCTCTTTACATTCTGAAATTCTATCATTGTAACTTAAGGGTTTGATTTCTATTTAATTGACAAGCCCTCCAGGAAAGCTGTCTGTTTAAGTTGGTGATAGCTCATCTGTTCCTTAGTGCAAATGAGTTTCAAGACCCTTTTGAACATTGTTTTTTTTTTTTTTTTTTTTTTTTTTTTAAGGGCAGAGGATGAGCCCTGAGCATCTAAGAAGACCTTAAGAACAGGCTCCATTAAAGGAGAGGCTCCAGTGAAAAGGGTCTTACTGATAGTAGTGTGTTGGAGCCAACAACACTCAGTCTCAATTCTGAGCTCAGGGACGTCAAGTTTACCACTTTGAAATTTCTCAGAGAGCGAGGGTTCTGTCATTGACATAGGCACAGGCCACAGATCAGGCATTTTTCTTCCTGGAGAGACTTTTGTATACAATACTGGCTCTGCAACAGGAGACTGAGGACAGAGAAAATAACTTACAGAAATTCTCAATTAAGTCGGTTTTTTTTTTTAAGTGATCATGGGTGATTAAAGAAAAAAAGCTATGAACAGAAATGTTTTGCTGATTTTATGACTCTCCTCAGAGTAGGAAGCAAAGTATCCAGAGTTAGGGACTGTTATTAAGACTAATTTGACAATAAAATATGAGTTTGAGGTCTTATGACATTCATTTTGCTGGGAGGGTAGTTTGTTTCATCTGTTCATTAATTGATTAAGAGAAGAGAGTTTGGAGGCTACCATCATTTTATTATCCTTACTTTGACATTGCTTTTTCTTTTTTTAATAAAAACTTACCAGGTTAATGACTACATTAACAATATAGTCATAATGGCATATTGTGTGAAAATGACTCATTAGTTTCCATTGAAATGCAATTAAGACAGATTGCATTAGTCAATTTAAACAGGTATAATGGACATTTTCTGTTTTGCCTGAATAAAACAAGCAGAAATGGTCCTCGGACAATGGAAATATTTTCTCTTATCGTATATGCCCTTTCAAATGAGTCTACATTTTCATTTTAAACCATGTCAACTTGCTACTTTCCCATTAACCTAGGATGAGTAAAAATTTGCTTCTTAAGCCGCAAATTCGTTTCCCATGTTTTACTTCTGTGTAATATTTCCCACACAAAAAATGGACTAATGAAGCTTTTAGAAGTGCTAATGACTTAACTGTCATTCTAACCTAGGGCTCTAGGACTTTTCCAACTAAAATCCAATCATAATTTCTTTTTCTGTTCTCAGAATGCATCAGTAAGAGAGTATAGGACTATCTCCAAAAAGTTAAAAAAAAAAGTCAACATGTGTATATATACATATACATACACACGAAAGAAAGAAAAGCAAAGAATAAAAGAAAAAGGAAATGACTAATAAGAAAAATGAGTCTTAAAGCAACACAAGAAGCCATGTACCTGCTCAATCCAAAAAGCAAAGCTGTTAAGTAGGAACCTAATAATCAGTCTAGCTATCAATATTCATTGAGCAGCTAAGAGTAGGGGCTCTATATTATTTGCCCTTATGCTTTTTGGACTCCTGAGAGTCTGTAAGCAGGATTGTACGTACAGCCTAAACACATTACGTGAACAAACAACATTAATTGGCTTTGGTATGCTGACACATGTAGGGCAGTCCATACTTACTTTCTGAAGAGGTAGTTCTTGTAGATCAAATTTAGACTTAGTCTGCAAGTTTAAAGTCATGCTTCTGCCTGCATGCATTGCTGAAATACCTCCATAGGGCAGCATGCCAAGGTTAACTGTGTTGTGTTTGTAAGCAGCATTCTGAGTAGAGGAAATAATCATGTGACAGGATGTGAACACATGCTCAACAAACTGATTATTACATGAACATGTTTAAATTTATAACATTTAACTTTATGCAGGCAAACGGTAACTTTCTTTTTTAAACATGCACTTGATCAGACAGAAGCATACAGTAAACAGTGTTAGTTATGAACATAATGAGTACCATCCAAAACTACAGAAAAGACAAAAAAGCAAAGATAACATTCTGTTTTACATTGTTACTATCTCATAGGCATAGAGCCTATCTTTTATATATCATGATTGTAGTGATTCTGGACAAATGTTTATCAGTAGTGATCTATTAATTCAAAAATTTCAAACAGTGAGGTCTTAAATTTTGTCAGCTGCAAATCTCATGGTCTCTTTCATATTGTGAGATTAGCATACACAAAAGACAAATACTAGCTCCTAATTCTGCCTTAAAACTAATGCCCTGCGAAGTTAAAGTGAAAATCAGTCAGTTTTTTTTTTTTCTGTCTTATAGGCATAATTATGGCAACTCAGGAAAAGAGCTGGTCAAAAAGTCATTCAATCTGACCAGTGGATGATTGAATTTATTAATTTAGTTAAACTACTCATTTTGTATGTGAATCCAATTATTCTCTTTTGTTGTTTCTTAAAAATTACATTTTAAACTGATGAAATTTCATAATGAAACTAAAGGAACTATGCTTTGAATTATTAATGCTATTTATCTGATATACCTAAACATTTATAGAATATTCTAGTGATATCTGCACTGCGGCTACCCTTCAGTAAGTGCATCTGAAGTTATTCCAAGTGGTTCAGTTTTTTTCTACAGAACTTCATTTTAAAATTAAGTCATTTTGCATATCTTGTCATCAGATGGTTTTCATCAGTATGATCTCTACTTTCTGCCTATCATGAAAATACAATAACTGACAGCATTTGGCCCTTTTAATTAATTTTAAAAAATCTATTGAAGTTAGTACACTTTTTAAAACCGAATATTATTGAACATTAGCAGGAGACAGTTATTATACTGACAGTTATTATTGCATTATTTGCAAAGTAATGATTTTTAGGATCAGAATTTTGTCAACTGAAAGACGATTACACTCCTGATGGTGTGCTGTCAACCATTCATATTTGTTATGGATACCTGATTATTTCATTCAGAGAATTTTTTTCATTGTCACCATGCCAAAGTTGAGAAGGACATTGAACATTTCAAGCTAGCACTTGAAGGATTCCTTAAGGTTTAAAATGACTTCAGTCTAGTGATTTCTCAGCAGCTATGGCAGAGTAGCAGTCTTAGACATATGGGTTCATGTTTTACTATCTCTCAGTCAAGTGGGGTTCTGTAGTGGAAGCACGAGCCTTGAGATCAAACCAAAGGAGAAAACAAGCACCTTTATTCTATGGCAGTACTCAGAGCTGCCTCTCCAAGGTCAACACCAAGCAAGGTCTTTAACCAACATTATGTAGAGCTGTTAAGCTTATCCAATGTCCAAGATTCTAGGCAGTTCTCTTTTATAAGGAATGGACAAAGATCTTGTAGTTTCCAGTGTAACTGTTTGATTCCCAGAGTTCAAATCACACAACTAAATTTTACTGGGAAGGAAGCAAGCTGTGCCTGGTGCAATCTCACTTTGGGCAAAATGTCAAATACCACAATACAGAACTATTTTTACATAATAAGTCTGTGCTCCAGTACCCTGAATTTATGCTGTATGTAAGTTTTAAGTAAGATACAACCTGAATAACTCAGCAACTTGATTGAGAGAGGGAAGAAGTTACTCAGAGAAAGGAGTAAGAGCTTTCAGGATTTGATGGATTGAAGCAGTATTCTAAGGTAATTTACTTTCTTTGAATTAAATGAGAAGCTATTGAACATACATTGAAATTGCTCTGAAAAATGAAAGACAAACTGAGGAAATTATAAACAGACAGGGGATATGTGAAGACTAATTTAAAAGGGAGGCATTGTCACAACAAGGGAAAATACATACAAATTTACTTTTAGTTATCTGCATCTGGGATGGGCAGGGTCTCTAGAATTCTGCTGATCTAAATCCCCTTTCTTTAGTCCTATTTTCCTCCCTCCAAATTCCTGCTCCAACTAGGGAAGATGCCTACTTTACAGCAACTCTGATCAAGGGAAATGAAACATTTATCTGGGAAACTAGTAAATAAATGATAGTACCAAATGCTTAAAATTTTGTCTTTTTTTTTTTTTTTTCATTATCTGTTTCCATTCACTCCTTTGTTGCCTCAATTTACTAGTCATTGTATACATGCTCCAAAAAGCTTCTGATAACCTTTCTCGGCTAGTTCATCTTACCCTGTTATGTATGGTCGTGTCTACACAAGGCCAGAGTTCCCAAACTGTACTGTTTTATTTGTCCCCAAATATTTTCGCCCTCCAAGTTATCTGTCTACATGGAGGGTAAAACTTGAAGTAAGGCATGGTGACAACCGACCAGGTGTCTCCCACTGACACCCAGTCATGGGGCTTTGATGAGGCTCCCTTCAAAGGGACTGAGCACATCTATTTGAAACAGACATTCTGATGAAATATTTTGCAAGGCAGAACCAGTTTCCACATTGAGAAACTAACACCCACACCCACATTTATTAGTTCACTCTTTTCTTATTAATAATTGTTTTCCTTGTCATGTAGACACGACCTACAAACAATATAATTATTTTAAAAGAGTACACCTGAAAACATAAAATTCACCATTAAGAAAATATATAATAAATGCAATGACCTATGCTTTTAATAGTTTTAACTAAAACTACTGAGTGAAACATTCTAATGGTATATTATTACCCAGATCCCCAATTTACACTGAGCGTTGAAACCTAGAAAATCAGAACAAAAAGCCCTATTTTCACAAACTAGAGTTTTAAGATTCTAAGGTCAATGCAGTGTACAGAGCCCTCTACACCAAAGCTACAAAGTACACTCAGTGGTGACGGTCAATTGATCATAGTTCTAGAAAATGAAATACCAGATTTCTCTTAGAGAGATATAAACAGCAACAAGAATATAATTCAGGCCTTATAGAAATTTTTTTTTACTCTCTTCAATTACTATGCATTCTGTGATTTATTGTGATTCAATTTTAACTGAATTGGGATTATTTTCCTCTTTTTTGCTGCAATATACACACACTAATTTGTATGTTTATAGTCTTCATAAAGACATCATCTATTTTTGTTGTCTGTAGTATGATTAGAATTTAAACATTTCTTTCTATATGAAAACCAACATTCTAAATGGCAGGACTTTCATTAAACAAAGTAATGTGTGGGAGGGCATTCAATCTCTGCTTATTTTATTTTTCTGTTTCTTGCTGGGAAGATTATTGCTCATTAGAAGTAACAACTTTAGGAGTCCCATAGCAGTAACTATATGCGGATTTTATAAACAAATTAGGTCTGACTTCAGTATATGTGAGTCTGTGCAGAATGGAGCAGAATACTCACTTTTCATAGATTCAATAAAAATAATTTTCTCTAGGTCACTAGAGAACAGTTTCATGTCCTAGGAGAGGCATTTTGCCCTCATGGCTAGAAAGCAATTGAAGCACCATCCCATATAACAGAGTTGAATTCTTTCTCACTAACCACTTTTAGGATAGTTTTGATAAATAATTGACCTACAAGTGGTGAACTCTCGAAGAGCATTAAATAGTATCCATGAAAAACTATTATGATCAATTTCCCCACATATAAGATAAATAAAATGCTCATCATCTATTCATTCATGTAGTTCATGCTTCACTACATGTGCTCAGAAATGCCAATAAAGTAAAACTAAAGGCAGGAGGGATATTCTTACAGAGAAATGCCAAACATACCCTGTCTAACCTTCTAGCTTCTATATGTCTAAGCAGCTGTTGTCTCCAGTCTGCAGGCATTTTACCACAGCTCTCCTCTCCCTTGACAGGAGTGGGCCTCGTCTTTATATCACTGTTATCTGATGGCTTGTCACCATAGTTACCCAAGTTATAGTCAGATGGTATTTTTTCCAAAAGAGCTGCCATAGTAGGCCTAGCTGAAACTGGCCTGGTTTGGGAGGCACCGTAACTCTCTGTACTGTAGCTTCTTGCAGACAATGGCCTCCTTTGGGTAAGGTTTTTAACTGGAAAACTTCCCGCCTGAGCTTTCACTTCTTGATATGAAGGGTGTTCATCTTCATACCTGCCATTCCTTTTCAGGAACTGGGACTCAGTCACTGAAACGCTGCTTTGGCGATCCAGACCACCCCTATACGGAGGTCGGCCATACCTATCACTCGGAGTTAGCTCATGAGGTTCACTGACCCTTCTAAACATGGCCATTTCTGTAGAGCTCGCCAGGGAGTCAGCTCTTCGCAAGAAGCCTGCCCTGGCGCCTTGACTTGCAAACTGGGCGTTGACCACAGCATCTTCATTAACAGATGGCTGAGAAAATGAAAACATTTGCTCCACTGGTGGGTATCCTCGGTAAGCTCGAGGACTAACCAAATCCTTGGCGATGTTTTTCCCGGGTTGTTGCACGTACTCAGAATTGTGTTGAAAAGGGGGCGGTATCCTCTTTTCCGCTTTAACTTCCACTGCTCCTTGGGGATTGAAGCTTTGGTCAAACTGATAGACTTTTTTGGTCATGGATGCTTTCTGTTGTTGAGGCCCTTTACTGCTTCCGTAGGTGAGCATCTCATCATCCAGCATCGGGACTGACTGGCTTCGAGACATACTGGTCATACCATGCTCTGGTCCCAACATTTTGTCAGGTCGTTCATGACTTCCCAAGTGATCACTCCCAGTAGCATAGTTTTCTAATGGTATATTATAAACCTTGTATGTACCAATGTCAATCTCATCGATACTCTGTGACTTTTTGAATTTATTGGACTTGATATCTTTCATTAGTGGGGAAAGCCTCTCTGTGCTTTTGCTAATCGAAATAACACCTTTAGAAGAGTCTGGGCGGCAGTGGATTTGAGAAAAAACATTACTGAGACTCCTGTTGGGATTAGAATCGTGATACTCCCACGGTACTCCTGGAGAAAAAGGACTAGGGATTTCAGTAGCTTCTTTTATATGTTCTTTCCTTTCAGGCAATGGGCTGGTGGTAGGAGTTGTCTCTAATTTGGAAGGGAAAGCAGTCCTGTCTTCAAAAGGACTAGGGGTTCTGGTCCAATTCTGCCAAGGATTGGAAGGAGGCACTTCTGTTTCTGGTGTGTGTCTGTGTGTAGACTGCTCAAGTTCCAGGGGAACACCAACAATCCTATCCTGCCTAATCAAAGGCCTGCGTCCATGAGAAGATGTGCTTCTAGCTTTCGAACTCAGGAGGGGATTATTGTTGGCATTCTCGCCTGTGGTCTCCTCGGCAACGAACCCCGTGTTATCATAATGGGAGCCATCGGTCCAGTTGTCTGTGAATGCGTCACTCATTGGCAGCCGGTCAGGACGCTGTGGTAGGTTCCCTGGGGGGACAGCCTCCCGCTGGCTGAGTAATGGCTTTGCATCAAGAGGCTGTGGGAAAGATTGTGCAATCCTGTGAACACAATGGGAAGAAGAAACATGAAAATGAGGAAGAGCTGGGTCTTTGCCAGAAAGAGAACAAGCAGGCAAGAATACCAGCATCCTTTGTTCAACTGATCATTCAGCCACACTTCACTTATGATTAAGAATAGTATTTTTATTTCATGTCCAAAAAAATTCACCCCTTTACCCTGATCTTTTATTTCTTCTCAGTTACCACCTTCCAGTACATATAGTTTACTTACCTATTATATTTATTGCACATTGCCTTGTGTCCTCTGCAGGATGTAAACTCATGAGGGCAGAGGTTTTTTTTCTCTTCGTGCCTAACATAGTACTTGGCACATAGTAGGTACTAAGCACATATTTGTCAGATGAAGGAATGAATGAATAAATGAGTGAATGAAGAAATACAGAGACTTTCAGTAATGGTCCTGAAACCTGTCTGATATTAGAACTACCTGATTCTTGGCCTCCATCTCTGGAATTTCTGATTCAGTACACTTCCAAACTATTGGTTGAAGGTACCTTTCTTATCACTTTTTGGTATATCAAATAAATTCAAATTGTCTTCAAATAATATATTTGAGGGGCAGGTATTGGAAGACATTAAATCCATTGTATAGTGAATGCGTTCACAAATCTTTTTCTAGAAGGTAAATTAAATTATGAGTATTGGTCATTGGTATGTTTATTCCAGTGACCACAGTATCTCTAGATGATGCCCATTTTTCTAAGTTTATTTTAAACCATTTGCATACTAATCTCAAATTATATATCTTTTATTATAGCCTTTTAAGTGCTTTCACTAACTGAAAAAAAAAAAAGTGCATTGGAAGGCATTTTCCAAAAGTACCTAAATCAGTCTCAGCTTGTATGACAAATAATAAATTTATAAACTGAGTTAAATTTTTATCATTGGCATCAGTGAGTAGAAACAGTCATTAATTAATTACCAAAGAATATATTGCAGATGGTATTGATATTATCAGTAAAATCTGCATGGAAGTCATTGATTATCTATGTCATATGACAATTTTTATTTGCTGTCATATGACAATTTTTATTTGCTATTTGTAGTGTGAAATATAGCAACAAGCTATAAAAAAAGGAATCAGAACTGGGCAAATGCTACTTCTCTGAGTCACTTTATTGCCCTCTATGGCTTTTGATCTTAATATATCTGTAAAAATGAAAGTAAAATAGAATAGAAGGCATTTTGGAAGGATTTAATACTTTTACTTACATTCTAACTTTCCCATGTGGTGATAAAATGATGATGATGAAGAGGCCAATGAAAAATTTATTGAGTTCACTTTGTACTCGGCACTTAGTGCTTTCCATGCATTTTACTCTAGTTTTTAACACCATTTTGGATGCTGAATGCCCAAATGTGTCACAATTATGTAATGACGCAAACACAACTTTTGATTAATTATTTTTGGTTCTATCCTCTCAATCTGCTAATCTCTTACCATCTCTCCCATAAACAATGGTTTTGCTTCACAAAATGGATTCATCCGCTCTTGGAAATCCCAGCGGGACTACATTTGCTTACCTGCCCCTTAGGTCTTCTATGCCATTCATGTGCTGAACACAATTCCCAAACTAGGAAGATTCCATTTTTTAAAAAGTTGCTGAAAATAAGCATTTGGGGACAGAAAAGAGGGAATTCTAAACACACCTGTTACCCCACAAAGAATTATGTACTGCATCTTTAGCTGTTGTCTGCAAGGACCCCATTTTAACCCGGGTGTTAGAGGATCCTGAGGAAGCCTGGGAAGGTGAGTAGTCTGAGTAAGTGCCTGAGGAAACACTGTTATTCAGACAGTGAGTTTTGTCAACTTCAGATTCATCAGTTGATTCTGAAATGTAAAGGGAAAAAATATTATAGTGCTATGAACATTGACAAGTATAAACAGAAAAGCAAGTATGAAAAATAGCATACCAGTGAATGTCAGAAATACATATTACGAAATATTTCTATAGACTATGGTGTATCATAATTTACAACTGGTGATTCGTCATGCACATGCATTTGTGGCACATTTTCCACATCAGGTTCACAATGTTACCTTTTTTGTCCTTCCCTAGCAGAACAAGTTTGGGTGGGTACAGAGGGGTCTCAGCTAATGAAGGGTGAAGTTCCCCAATCCTCATTTCATTAGCTGGATGAACAAAAGAATCCTGAGAGATATAATAATACAGGACAAGGAAAGTAAACATTTAAATACTGGTTAACCAAGAAGGCAATATCTTTATTTGGCTCAGATATAATAGGACTCTAGAATCTAGTTCACTGTGGCACATTAGGAGAAGTGAATCATACGTATCTCTAAGGTAAGCACTAAAATGTTTTTTTTTTTTCCTAATTTAAATGAGTCCATTTATCCCTCAAACACTTTTTGAAAGCTATTTATATGTCTTACACTGTGCGAAGAACTGCAGAGTTTCCAAAGAAAGACAAAATGTCACCCATGCCCTGTGGGGATTTACAGTCTAGTTACGGAGTTAGATATAACTCATAAAATAAGATTGAATTATGATAAGTAATATATAAGTAATATAATATATAAGATAGAAGCATGTAAGAGTTCTAAGGGGTGAACTCTTTTAGAGTTCTAAGAGTAAAGTATACACTGACAAACTAGATTTTTTTTTTGGATTATTAACAAAGTTAATGCACAATTGGGCCTATTTTAACCACCAATCTCTCTCTCAATGCCTACTGTTTTCCAAGTGATCATCTCAGTTTCTTTGGTTATGTCATGCCTTCTTCCTAAGATTTCTGGTTTTCTCATGATCAATCTAGCCTGCTAAATCTTCACTCTAAATTCATTCACTGAGTGTAATGAACACCACTGGTATAAGAATATAACTTTATGACAAAATAATCATATTAAAAAAACCAATGGATTTTAAACTTCTGTAGCAAATTTGGAAAACTCAGCGGTGGCCACAGGACTGGAAAAGGTCAGTTTTCATTCCAATCCAAAAGAAAGGCAATGCCAAAGAATGTTCACACAATTTCATTCATCTCACACACTAGCAAATTAAAGCTCAAAATTCCCCAAGCCAGGATTCAACAGTAAATGAACCATGAACTTCCAGATGTTCAAGCTGGATTTAGAAAAGGCAGAGCAACTAGAGATCAAATTGGCAACATCCACTGGATCATTCAAAAAACAAGAGAGTTCCAGAAAAACATCTACTTCTGCTTTATTGACTATGCCAAAGCCTTTGACTGTGTGGATCACAACAAACTGAGGAAAATTCTTGAAGAGGTGGGAATACCAGACCACCTGACTTGCCTTCTGAGAAATCTATGCAGGTCAAGAAGCAACAGTTAGAACTGGACATGGAACAACAGACTGGCTCCAAATTGGGAAAGGAGTATGTCAGGGCTGCATATTTGTCACCCTACTTATTCAGCTTATATGCAGAGACAGCATGAGAAATGCTGGGTTGGATGAAGCACAAGCTAGAATCAAGATTGCTGGGAGAAATATCAATAATCTCAGATATGCAGATGACACCACCCTTATGGCAGAAAGTGAAGAACTAAAGAGCCTCTTGATGAAAGTGAAAGAGTAGAGTGAAAAAGTTGGCTTAAAACTTAACATTAAAAAAACTAAGATCATGGCATCCAGTCCCACCAGTTCATGGCAAATAGGAAAAAAAATGGGAACAGTGAGAGATTTTATATTTTTGGGCTCCGAAATCACTGCAGATGGTGACTGCAGCCATGAAATTAAAAGATGCCTACTCCTTGGAAGAAAAGCTATGACCAACCTAGACAGCATATTAAAAAGCAGACACATTACTTTGCTGACAAAGGTTTGTCTAGTCAAATGTATGGTTTTTCCAGTAGTCATGTATGGATGTGAGAGCTGGACTATAAAGAAAGCTGAGCACCAAAGAACGGATGCTTTTCAACTGTGGTGTTGGAGAAGACTCTTGAGAGTTCCTTCGACTCCAAGGAGATTCAACCAGTCCATCCTAAAGGAGATCAGTCCTGAAGGCTCATTGGAAAGATTGATGTTGAAGCTGAAACTCCAATACTTTGGCCACCTGATGTGAAGATTGACTCACTGGAAAGGACCCTGATGCTGGCAAAGATTGAAGGCAGGAGGAGAAGGGGACGACAGAGAATGAAATGGCTAGATGGTATCACTGACTCGATGGACATGAGTTTGAGTAAACTCTGGGAGTTGCTGATGGATGAGGAAGCCTGTCCATGGGGTCGGAAAGAGTCAGAAATAACTGAGCAACTGAAATGAACTGAATTCAACTTATTATTCCCAATTAACCAGGTAGCAAGAGAACATTAAGAAATGCAAAAATACTAAATTTTCATTTTTCTAGGTATAAAAGTGGCTTGTTTATTCTCCTGAGTAAGTAGTGATATAAATTTATGCACAATAGTTCTCTTTATGTCTGCTACCCAGGTAGCTCTCAATTTCAAAATTCAGTTGCACACTTCTTTGATTAATAGTCTTTGTGAATTGGGTATTTGTTGCTGTGATCAAAAAATCAAGTGCCACCCCAAAATCAATGTGAAACAGAATTTAGAATTGTGGCATCCAATATTATTCCAAGGTTTGAGGTGGTAGGTGGTGTCTAAAAGGTGCACACATTTCATTAGTAAGTAGTTTTGGTTATTTAAGAGTGAAATAAAACTGTTATTTTTTCTTTCAGTTTATGTGTGTTGTTTTTCAGTCACTAAGTCATGTCTGACTCTGCGACCCCATGGACTGCAACACGCCAGGCTTGCCCGTCCTTCACTATCTCTCAGAGTTTGCTCAAACTCATGTCCATTGAGTAGGTTTTGTGTACTGTTTCTCAACCACTAAATGGGGCATAAATATTTACTAAGTTGTTCAGACCTAACAATAATAAATAGAACTGTTAAGTATTTCTTGGCTATAACTGTTTACTAACCACTGACACTTTTGAGCCTTTGAAATTTTAAGTCTCTTAGGCTTTGATTTTTATATATAAATAAAATCTGGCTCCTTAAAAACTGTTTCTAAGTCATCCAGTTTATGGTATTCTTGGCCATAGTCTCAGTCTAGATTTACATTAAAACTATTGGCATAGGGTTGCAAATAGAAAGTGATCAATAATTATATTGATATATCTTTCCTTCTTCGTCTTTCTCTGTTGTTTTTACCTTGTTTTTTTCTTTCTGTTTTCTGATTCTGCCTACCTCTATTTGCCTTTTTCGTGGTTTTCCATATTTAACAACATGGATAAATATATCATGTAGTGTGGAAGAGGGTACTCTTCCACATTCTTGGCAGTATGATCTAAATAATGATGATTCAAAAATTTCATACACAGGCAAAACATAAAATAAAAATGCATAATATACACAGACCAGCTAGACACTTGGTTATTTGTATTTATTATATCTGAAAGTAGAATAGATAGAGGGTGTGGGTGCTTAGTTGCTCAGTCGTGTCTGGACTATAACCCAACCAGGCTCCCCTGTCTATAGAATTCTCTAAGCAAGAATACTGGAGTATGGCCCCTTAATTTGCGTGCAGTAATTTGAAAAGGGAGGATGATACAGAAAGCAACATCTTCTCGTTCTAGGATGTCTAAAAATTGAGGAAAGATCTAGAATCTTGATTTCAGGAAAAATGTTGATATTATCAGTGAAATTTCAAGAGGAAAAGGCTTGTAGAATAAGAAAACTAAGAGTGGGGCAAATCACAGAAATAAATATGAAGCTAAAAGCTGAGCTTCCGTCTTATTTAGCTTGTCTACTATAGCTAATTAGGAAGTTCAGATAGCTAATACCAAGTCACTGTACTGTTTTTTAAGGAGGGCAGGATTAGACTTGTGTTTTGTAAAGATCAAAAGCAAGGCAGTGAGGAAGCTTGGGACAAAGTAAGCCAAGAAATTGACAGTTTTTACAGAAATGCAGGACAGAGTTCAAGCAAGACCTGAGGAGTATTAGGAGACTCACTCATGAAAATGTATAGGCGTTGGTGATTGTTTGGAAGGGGCATAGAGAAGGGAGAAAGAAGGAAAAAGAAATCAAAATACCTCTCAATTGTCTAGCTTGAGTGAACTGGTAGATAACGGTACCAGCTGAGGTCAAGACCAATTATGCAGAGGAGAAGTAAGTCTGAAGTGAAAAGATTAAATTTTTTTTTGGATTTGTTAAGTTTGGAGTCCTTGTCGGACAATTTTAAGATTTTTTCTCTACTATCAGGTTATCATTAAATTCATGATCAAAGCTCCTTTTTCCTTGCCTCACTTCTTCCATCCAGGTATAAAGCAATTTTAGGATCTATGTATTTTGCTGTAGTTATTCAGCTTATGGATTATCATTACCTTACAGTTATATGATGACAGGAGAGCTAAATATAAAGTGTATGTATACTTGTGTGTACACACTAGCTCTTAATTTTCCTCCTTTTTATATTATTGCAGTACTTAGATATAAAAGTCTGTTGCTTTGTTATAAAATATCTGTAATATTTTAGAAATGAAGAAGTACATTAATATGGCTCTTATAGGCAAAATAAAGAAGTGCTGAAAATGAATAAGTGGTGCACACCATGCTTATTTTTGCTTAGGCTTTTTTTTTCTCTTTGCCTAGAATGCCTTCCTCTGTTTTTGACTTCAAAAGAATCACCCAATCTTGAACATGGAATTCAACCTTTAACACTTCATGTAACTTTCAAAGTGACTGGCAATGATCATGTGTGTCTCCAGTTTCTTAGAGTACTATACTCTCCATCACAAAGCCGATCATGTTATCACACTTTATATATTCTCCAGTTGCTTCATCTGTCTTAAATTTACCTGGTTAGTCTCTAAATTATTTGGGGACTATTAATACATTTTATATTTCTTTTCTTTCTCTCACAGTGTTTAGCACAGTGCTAAATGTACAGTTGGTGTTCAATCAGTGCAACAAACTGACGCTTTGAAATGCAGATTTGTAAAAGAGTTTTGTCAACCTAGATATTTAAGCAGCATGTATAGGAATTTCTAGATATACTCATATCAGTTATGTTTCTAATGAAGATAAAAAGATGATAATAAAATTAGTTGAAGAGTAGATGAGATAGTACAGAGGTGGCATAAATGTAGTTGAATTCTTTTCAGACCACACAAATTGATAAGGATGAATATTTAATTCATTCTAAAATATAGGAATTAAGCTTCATATTACATTCCATAAAGCTAAATTTCAAAGTTATTGCCCCCTTTTTGCTGCTTATAATAGTGTTTTCTATAAAGGGTGAAACCCAAACACAAAAATATTTAAAAAAATTGGCCCTAAATCTGATCAAGAGTTTTAATAAGATCTGCAGAATAATAATAAAACTTCATTTATATTTCTCTAATGACTCATACAATAAAAGTTAGGGATAGTCAAAGGAATAGTGAAAATGATTTAACTTACTGACCAGGACTAGCCAGGTGAGTAAACTATTCCTTCTGCGTATTGGAACTTTCGAAGCTGTATTAATGGTTTAAGACCATGAAGGTGTCATTTATTAAATGCAACCCTCAGAGTTAAAAAGAGTAGACAGATTTATTTATACATTAGGAAAAAATGCACCTAATGAAGATCTGCTCAGTTAAAAAAAAATATCATTTAGTAATTTCAAAAAATCCAAACCACACTGGCAATTACCAATAACCTTGAAATACCTCCACTGTAATCTCCTTTGGGGCTACAGGCCACTTGTGTTCATATTTTTCTTTCACAGTTTGCTCCGTGTTAGCAGTTGGATTTGAATTTTCAACACGCACTCCATGGCTTGGTTTACCCACCAGATTTTGAACAGATTTTACCATATTCTTTAAATCCTCTGGATAAGGAGTTGGATATCGTTTTAGGTTTATTTCAACCTAGAAGTTTATAAAAAGAAATTTAACATAAAAATACCTTCAGCAAGCATGTTCACAAAACTCCATTTTATGCGCAGTAGTATAACCAAATGCAATATAGTGAGTGTTGAGCTGGCTGAAAAACTGTGCTATAGAGTGTTCTTTACACACTCTGCCTCCTAGGGCTTCTCCCCACCCCTGGTCACCCTTCTAGATTAAAAACAATTTTTGGGTTTTATCCTGTTTAGACCTACTCTATAAATGGTTGAAATAGCAGTAGGTCAAACACTTAAGTGATTGGTAATCTCTGAAAAATTTAATCAAGTTACTGTCAGCTTTATTTATACTTTAGAGGCTATTCTCTGCACTATCTTAATTATTTATAAATAACTTTTGACATTAGAAATATCTTTGAAATATCAATGCAGGAGATGCAATGAGACTCTAAAAGATTTACAAGTAGATTTATCACTTATTGAAAAAAATGGGGAGTTGACACTATCTATTAATATCATCAAATATGTACCAGCTCTATGTTAATCAGCATGTTACATCAGAAGGTAGGTAGCTAATTCTTGTTAATAACTTAAAGAAACACCTTTAGAAAGGTTTTCATGTTAGCTTTTACCCTAATAAAGTAACATGCATTATAGGTTATATCTTACAATAAAGAGAAAAAAAATTGAGACCTTTGTCTAAGATAGTCTAGGTAAATATGTAAATTTTGGCTGGTTTTTATTGAGAGATTTATTTCCATTCTTGAATTCATTTTTGGCATATGAATCTCACTTTAAGGAATACATGTATATTAATTATTATTCTTCACATTTAATTTAGAGAAAGAAAATATGAGACATTCCATGCAGAATATTCCACCATCAGAGTGGTTAAAATATATTTAAAATGGCATAGATATAAATTATCCAGGCTGATTAAAATGGAGTAAGAGGAAAAATAGGGGCATATTTACTTGGCTTGGTTTATTCTAATAGCCATGTCTTTTTGCATCTGAGTAGAATCAACTTTACAAAATGGAATGATTTATGTGACTGTGGTGAGTATGTGTTATTAAAAATATGTGTGAGGGTGGTTTAGAAGTGAGCAGAGGTGGAAGAGGAAGAGAGGGAATGAGAGATTAAAAGAGAAAAAGGGTGGGGCACACACATCCCCCCATACCTGTGTAACACATGGAATGTAAGAAACTATGACAGTGGTATAGATCTGAGGGTTATAAATATGAATTCAAACACTTTTGCTCATCTGCAGTTTAGCAAATCCACCAACTTTGTTACTCTAGTATATTTTCTTGTGGCTCACTGTCCATATTAAATACTGGGATTAGACTTCACTGGATGATTTTTAACATTCGCTTCAGTACTAAAATTAAATTATTTTTTCAATTAATGTTTAGAAAGCTTATAAAAAATCAGATAATTTTGTTAGTATAAATATCATTGAAATGTGATTTAATCCTTAATATGCTGAAACAAGGATGAAGTTAATAATATATAGAAATAAATCTAAAAAAATATAACCCATGAAAAAAATTAGACTTTACAAAAAAAAAAGTATAAGTTGTTAGAGTGTAATAAAAGTATTTCTCAGGGTACTTTATAATGCATTCTTAAATAAATAAAAAGAATGATAGCCATGCTAGACAAAGTCCACTGGGATGCATGCATTCTTGGATCTGCTGTTTAAATTGGTATTAGAAATATTAATCACAAATTCAATCTGAGTTTTAAATTATATTATTGAACTTGTTTAAAAATACCTGATATCAGAGGACTAAAAGTCAAAAAACTACATTTATAAAATTTAAATTATAAAATGATATGCCTAGTATACCAATTAAGAACACCTTTTAATTTTTAATAAGTGGTGGTATATGAATGAAAAGTAATTTTCAAATAAGGCATTAAATTAAAATTCTACACATCTTAAAATATCTTCAATGAAAAATTACATTTGTAAACTGAATCAAAGGCAAAAAATGGGATGGGACATGTTCTTTCTTAATTGAATTAAATACTTCATTGAATAATGTAATCTAATTTTTGAAGATGCTGTGTCTCCACTGACACGATTAGATAACTGTTTTCTTATGGCCATAGTGCTGAAACTTTCTGGTTATTTTATAAACAAGTTAATGTTATATTTGGTCACATCACTGAATATATTTGGGTACTTTATCTCTGTAAAAATATTTAAATGTGGAAATAGAGTAGATTTGCCATGAAGCTAAAGAAGTTTGTTTGAGGGTATATCACCTTCATGGGCTCTTTCAAAGCCTTATAAGGGGCCCTACTTATGTATTTACAGGGTTATTTTATATTCTTTTCCTTAAAAAGGCTGCTTTCCAAATTGTGGAAAATCATGAAATCTGGAATTGTTCCACCTATACAATAAGGTCCTTGCTTCCCATTTGCTGGTCTACCAGCAGAAGTGACTGGAATAACTAAATTTTACCCCCAACTAGCTATAAGCCACAAATCTGACCAGTTTCTATTTGTGTAAAATAAGTAGATGTAATGATAATATTTAGAGTTAATTCAGAACTCAAATAAGATAAATGTAAAAGTTCTTTGAAAATATACAATTTCTATGCAGAGATTAGATACTATTTTTAATATCAGATTCTACTTAGGTATTTTTAAAATCTGGAGTCTTTTGGCAATTTAGATCTATTATATATATGTCTAACCATAATATCTAACTGGATCTTTTTCAGGGTGTATGCACTATCATTTATTCAATATCTGCCATGTGCCAGGCACTATGCAAAGTGTTTTATAAGGATAAATAATTTATTATTAGTTATTACTTTATATAGATAATAAAACATTATTTACCAAATAGATTTAAATATAAATAAGTCATAATTAATAACAATTAAAATCTATAATAAATTACTTTTCATAACCCATTGTAGTATCTGCCCCTATTTTACAGAAGGAAAACAGGGGTTCAGATGGTGTAAGTTGAAGGTCATACAGCTTTAGGTATCAATGCCCAGATTCAAGCTCAGGTTTTTGACTCCAAAGCTTATGCTTCACAAGTGTTACTTGGCTCAGAGCTATTCTCTGGTATAGGTGCAGCACATATTGTACAATCTTGTGGAAGAAATAGTATAAATCTAAAATGTGAATTTTACTGAGTTAAATAAGATAATGTCAATGTTTAAAACATGAAGTTAATATATTAAAAATGAAAACAGTATTTTATAGTTTTGTTATATTGATAACCTCTCTAAAAGCATATTTTATACCCTTCTACAGATTGTTTTGCCTGTTTTCCAACTCATGTGTGATGTGCTTCTGAAATGAATAAACATGATCATAAATACAATTATATTTATAGTTTGGTAAAGCTCAAATAAAAAAGTAGTTTCTTTATATTTCTAAATATATAAGTTATAAATATTCCCTTATTCTAATATGGGATATATGTAATAGGTGGTAAAAATTTGTCAGTTATGTTCTTAGTAAAATATTGTCTATATCACTCACCATAAAGTATTTGCTCATTTTACATATACATTTTATCAAAATGCAAGATTTTTACTGAAATGTTATTTTATCTTAATTTTGAAAAATAGAAGTGTTTCACAACATTATATATATCTTAGACCTTGAAAAAAGTGCAGTAAATGCAAATAGTAGCTGCAAGATGTTGGAGACTCCCAAAGATTTGG
The DNA here is from genome assembly GCF_016772045.2 of Ovis aries. Taxonomy (NCBI): domain Eukaryota; kingdom Metazoa; phylum Chordata; class Mammalia; order Artiodactyla; family Bovidae; genus Ovis; species Ovis aries. Next base: position 45,839,401 of record NC_056054.1, on the reverse strand, counting down.
CAATGAAGAATTAATGTTAACAGTAAGGGAAAAAAAAAAAAAAAACAGTAAGGGATTTAGAAATGATATCACAAATTCACATAGAAGTATGCTTTTCTTATATAATGATTAAAATATAATTTGATTTGACTATAAATTCCAGTAAGAGAAATAATAGTTAATGCTTTGGTTGTTAGTTCTTTTAAATATCTTATTCTAGAAATTAATTGGAACATTTTATAGAAAGGAAACCTATAGTAGTTTCAGTTAGGATTCTCAGCTTGCTTTATATTGTAGAAAGAATATAAGCCGCAGAATAAGAATCTAGTCCACTGTATGTGGATGATAAAGTTTATAAAAAGTAGTGCTCTTCTACTTCCCATGAAGATTTTCTTTTTCATTAAACTCTTAAACACCCCACCTACTGAGATAAGGAAGTCCTATTTGCCAGAATTTCCAGGCCAATCTTCTCTTACAGGAATTCTCATTATCTGTGCCTTCAAATTAAAGGGAAATTGATGCTTTTCAATAGATGTTCATCTTTGTGTTCAAAATCCACTCTCAGCAAATTTCAATTGCAATTTCATGCTGTTTTAAGAATCTAGCTTTAGTTATTCAATCTCTCCTAGAATTGATATTACAGAAAAATGTGTGTATGTCTGGGGACAATTTAGATTGCATCAATAGTGTCATCAACATTCTGCCCAACTATTGGTATTCCCACACTTTAAGAGAAAGACCTTGGAAAAAAACACATAAACAAAAATGAAGTACCCAACTCAAAAACCATGCCAGCTATCCCACCAGTAGGCATCTCATATTGATGTTCCCTCCCCCTCTGACTCAGTTCTTCCCTCCCCATTGCCGATGTCAATGAACAAAAGTTAAATTGGGATCAAACATTGGCAATTGAAAGGTTTCTAGATGATCAACATTTCTTACCCCACATCATGCAGAACATACCCCATAAACCACTGTTCCAAGGTTGCTTCTACATAGGGGATTCTCCTACCCCAAACACCTAGGCCTACCTGTCTGCCACTTAGAGAGGGAAGAGTGGTAGATTGTGCTGCAACTGGCAATGGAGTGCACATGCTCCTTTCCTGCTGGAGGCCACTTATACAACCCCATGCCAGCTGTGGGTCATTCTGGGGGACAGGCATTTCTTGGATCTGCTGATCACACCTGGCCCATGGTGTGCAGCAATCGCCAGACAGTCTGGCAGGTTGGAGAGTAATCCCACGCTGGCCCCTTTCCCAGGGGGCTTGGCAGGAGTGATCCTGTGGGAGAAGGAATCTCCATTTTCTGGGAGAAAGAGGAGCACTGTAGCAAAACTTTCACTTTATCATTTTTCTATTCTTGATTTTTTTTTTTTCATTCTGGGTAATGCGTTTAAAACAACCATCAGAAAATTAGTTTTAACTCTGCGTGATAAAACAGTACCAGTGTCACACAAAACCACAGGGTCTCAATTTCTTCACACAAGGCAGCATTCATACTACACTAAGCACACTATAAGTAGGGCATTATACTCTAGTCCATTTGGAAGTTAATGCCATAGGTTAGCAGTCCCTTTTAAAATTTTATGTAAATTAAAGGTAAAATGAAAATGGCGCTAAATTTAATGTATATGTAATGAGCCAGAAAAGTATAATTTCGTGTAAGATTTCAGCATATTCCATTCATCATGCTTCCATGATGATTTATTTAGACGTTCGCTCATATTCTAATTTTTCCAATAACCAATAGCATTGGAAATACTCAAATTAGTCAAAACCAAGTACTCTGAGATTTTGGAAACATGTATTATTTCCCCAATATATAAAATAAATCAAATATAAAAAAACATAGAGAAAATGTACTCTAAAGTATAATGAACCTACTCTCATTAAAATCAAACCTGATCACATAACACACGAACAGGGCTTCTAAATGTCTGTTTGCATTTACTATATTTTATGCTTTCATTGACACATATACCAAAGTATATTAAGTGTACTCTTTTCTTCCTAGAGCCTTTGAATTGTTTTTTTCTTTTTTTAAGGAAGAATTATGTAGTTTTTGACATTCAGTGAAATAAAAGAATGAATCAGAGGTCCAGGATAGAATGCATCATCCATTGGTTCCGGATTTAACATATAAAATCCTTACAAGAAGAACTGAAATGTTCTAAAGGTCTTTTTTCTTGTTTTAGTTAAAAATGTCTCTTTGGTTATTAGACAGCACTAATCAACCATTCAGAAACATTTTTTTAAAACCCAAATCTTTAACACAATTGTTATTTTGATTTGGGAATCTATTTTGAGTTCTTCACAATGATACAGGTAGGCTTTGTCAATTACAGTAAGGTTCTATGGTGTGCTGGTTCAAGACAAAAGTTTAGAAAATGTGGGAAGGAGGAGACAGAGAAGAACATGTCACACAATCCAGATCTATTAACAGGATGCATATACAATTACTTAGGCAAGTAGTCACCAAGGGTGAGAGCTGTTAGTATCCATGATGGAAAAAGTGCAAAAATAATATAAAAATGATGAGAGATTCAAGATGTTGCCTTGATGATAAGATGAAGACCTGATGTTAATGTAATTCATATAAATTCTGACATTTTCAAATTTATATAATGGAAAAATATAGATTTTAAAATTCTGACCTTGTTACTTAGATTAGTACCAATAAAGGATTTTTAAAAATATGCTTTAAGGTGAAAAATTTTAAGTAATTTTCCTTAAGGGATACTATCTGCTATTAGACATTCACACTAAGTGAAAAACTTGTTCTCACACTTAAGAAAATTCATAACGTCTTCTCAAACATTCCGGAAACGTAGAATCTTTCCAAAATTTTAATGCAATGTAATATATCAACCCACTGGCTCTTTCATATATGTGGATTTTGACTTCATACAGTCTGAATGATGCCCTGCCTTGCTCAGTGGTTAAAAAAGCATTTCAGTGTTTCAAAGATGTAGTAGTAAGGTATTAGGTGAAGCCCACTACTCAGACTTTTTGTTAGTTTTGTTTTTTGCTTTCTCTCAGCTTGAATCTCTCATGTTGCTATTCTGTAAGATGGGGTGGTTTATGAAATTTTCTCAGTCAGGATGTTTGCCTCATTCTGAAGCACAGCCGTGCTTCCAAAATCACATCCTGCTATAAGGAAAAGTACCGCCGTGAAACTTGAAGATGTATCTGACCTTCTAGCAGAGGTCAGTCAGTGAGTCCCAAAGTCTATCTGAATAATAACAATGAACAAACAAAAATAATGAGAAGGAAGAGGAAACAAAAATTAAAAGGTTCACCTTAACTTTCCCAGCATTTTCATCATCTTCCTTTTTTTCTTCAAATTCAAAGGCAACAGTCATGCGTTGTTGTCTCTGTTCTTCCCATAGTGTGGGGTTAAAGCTGTCACTGTCTGACTGGAAATCTACAGTTAGATTCCAAAGTGTTACTGTTTTGTTTTGTTTTTACAAAAATTATTATTTAATAGAACTTAGTATACTATACAAAAAAATGGTGATAGGTACTAAAAACAAATATTAAAAAAAAGAAAAGAAAAAATAAAGGGATAGAAAGGAAAAAGCAAGTAAAAAACAAGGAAAGAAAAAAAAAAAGGAAAAATTCTCTTGATATTTGTTGTATAGTCTTTTGACATCTTAACCCAAATTCAGCTTTGCTAAGTGTACATTAATTATATATTGGGGTTGAGAAGTTTTCCAGTGTAGAGAATGGACATAGCATAATTATGACAAAAGAGAGAGCCAGATTAAGCATTTTAAACTATTATCTCCTTCAATTTGCAAAACAGCATAATGGTCATACTAATATAATCCTCAATTTAATAATGAGAAAACTATCACTGAATTTTGAGAGACTTGTTCAAAGTGGTGCAGCTTCTCCATGGCCAATGCAGGATTCTATTCCATGTCCTGTGACTAATTACATAAATGTCATCAGTAATCTTTATTAAGGTGTTATAAAAGATACTATGTAACGCTGCTTTGCAATAAATGGCCCAAGATTTCAAACTTTTTTGTTGTAGTTTTGTGTGTCTGGTTGGGGGGCAATGTAGTGGTGCTAGGTAAAAACATGTGGAAATGAAGTCTTTAACATTTGGGTCTCAATTAGTTTAAATATGTCTCAAATCAACAGGGAAAAGAAATGGCTTATCAATCTTTAATTTACATGCTGGTTAATGGTAATATCTTCTTTGCAACATTATTGTGAAGTTCACATTAAAAGGCAATAAAAGCACTTTTGTTCTGTTGCTAAGTCATATTCTACTCTTTGTGACCCCATGCGCTATAGCACATCAGGCTCCTCTGTCCTCCACTGTCTCCCAGTTTGCTCAAATTCACATCCAATAAAAGTACTTAATTTAGGCTAAATTCTTTCCCAACACATCAACTTTATTATATATAAAACTTTATTGCAAGGAGTTCTGAGAGTTGGTTTTCTGCATGAAAAGTGAAAAAAGTGACTTGCTTAAAGTTCAAGAAAGCTTTTCTGTTACCAGCTCTGCTCTCCTCAAAGGAAAACAAAACAAAACAAACTAGGCTAATTTCTTAATACCCCATCTTACCTAACTAGGTCTAACCTCATTCCCTGGATCAAATTGGGGATTTAATCTTTGAGGCTAGATTTCAGAAATAACTGGCAAATATGAGAGACTTTTCATTTTCTCCTATATCTTTTCAAAATGAAATATTCTGTTAATCTAGGGATATTAAAAAAGAATGTAAGTAAAATTGCATGAATAAAACATAATCTTTACTTAAGATTCTTTTTATAACCTATGTAAACATAGTGGATTTTACTTCATAAATTCTAAAAGATCACTTTTACTGAAGCCTGAAAAATACGTATGAAACAAGATTTCCTTTTCCTACTTCTGTAGATCAAAATCTGAAGAAAAATATCCACAAATGATTCACTTTCCTTTTTAAGTAAAAACAAAACAAAAACAAAAACAAAAAACCTAACAACATTTATTGTAATTATTCTGTAAATATGAACTTCATGAGCAAATAATTTCTTTTAAAAATTGATCTTTTAAATGGGTTGGGTGGATTTAACCCTTGGGTGAATTAAAGTGAATTTGCTCTTTCAACGTTAGGTCCATGAATCAAGGCAAATTGGAAGTGGTCAAACAGGAGATGGCAAGAGTGAATATCGACATTCTAGGAATCGGTGAACTGAGATGGACTGGAATGGGTGAATTTAACTCAGATTACCATTATATCTACTACTGTGGGCAAGAATCCCTTAGAAGAAATGGAGTAGCATCATAGTCAACAAAAAAGTCCAAAATGCAGTACTTGGATGCAATTTCAAAAACGGCAGAATGATCTCTGTTCTTTTCCCAGGCAAACCATTCAATATCACAATAATCCAAGTCTGTGCCCCAACCAGTAATGCTGAAGAAGCTGAAGTTTAATGGTTCTATGAAGACCTACAAGACCTTCTAGAACTAACACCCCCAAAAGATGTCCTTTTCATCATCATAGGGGACTGGAATTTTCAAAGTAGGAAGTCAAGAGATACCTGGAATAACAGGCAAGTTTGCCCTTGGAGTACAAAATGAATCAGGGCAAACACTAACAGAGTTTTGCCAAGAGAATTCACTGGTCTTAGCAAACACCCTCTTCCAACAACACAAGAGAAGACTCTACAAATGGACATCACCAGATGGTCAACACCGAAATCAGATTGATTATATTCTTTGCAGCCAACAATGGAGAAGCTCTATAGTTAGCAAAAACAAGACCAGGAGCTGACTGTGGCTCAGGTCATGAACTCCTTATTGCAAAATTCAGACGTAAACTGAAGAAAGTAGGGAAAACCACTAGACCATTCAGGTATGACCTAAGTCAAATCCCTTATGATTATACAATGGAAGTGACAAATAGATTCAAGACAGACACTGTCTACTCTGTCTATCGGGAACATTTCATGCAAAGATGGGCTCATTAAAGGACCGAAGTGGTATGGACCTAACAGAAACAGAAGATATTAAGAAGAGGTGGCAAGAATACACAGAAGAAGTATACAAAAAGGATCTTCATGATCAAGATAATCACAATGGTATGATCACTAACCTAGAGCCAGACATCCTGGAATGTGAAGTCAAGAGGGCCTTAGGAAGCATCACTACAAACAAAGCTGGTGGAGGTGATGGAATTTCAGTTGACTATTTCAAATCATAAAAGATGATGCTGTGAAAATGCCAGAAAATTTGGAGAACTCAACAGTGGCCACAGGACTCGAAAAGGTCAGTTTTCATTCCAATCCCAAAGAAAGCAATGCCAAAGAATGCTCAAACTACCACAGAACTGCACTCATCTCATGTGATAGCAAAGTAATGTTCAAAATTTTACAAGCCAGGCTTCAATAGTATGTGCACTATGAAATTCCAGATGTTCAAGCTGGTTTTAGAAAAGGCAGAGGAACCAGAGATCAAATTGCCAACATCCATTGGATCATCGAAAAAGCAAGAGAGTACCAGAAAAACATCTATTTCTGCTTTATTGACTATGCCTAGAGCTTTTGACTGTGTGGATCACAACAAACTGCGGAAAATTTTTAAAGAGATGGCAATACCAGACCACCTGACCCGCCTCCTGGGAAATCTGTATGCAGGTCAGGAAGTGACAGTTAGAACTGGACATGGAACAGACTGGTTGCAAATTGGGAAAGGAGTACATCAAGGCTGTATATTGTCACCCTGCTTATTTAACTTATATGCAGAGTACATCATGAGAAATGCTGGGCTGGATGAAGCACAAGCTGGGATCAAGATTGCCAGGAGAAATATCAATAACCTCAGATATGCAGATGACACCACCCTTATGGCAGAAAGCGAAGAACTAAAGAGCCTCTTGATGAAATTGAAAGAGGAGAGTGAAAAAGTTGGCTTAAAACTCAACATTCAGAAAACTAAGATCATGGTAACTGGTCCCATCACTTCATGGCAATAGATGGGGAAACAGTGGAAGCAGTGACAGATTTATTTTTTGGGGCTTCAAAGTCACTGCAGATGGTGACTGCAGCCATGAAAATTAAAAGACGCTTATTCTTTGGAAGAAATGTTATGACAAACTAGACGGCATATTAAAAAGCAGAGACATTACTTTGCCAACAAAGGTCCGTCTAGTCAAGACTATGGTTTTTCCAATAGTCATGTATGGATGTGAGAGTTGGACTATAAAGAAAGCTGAGCGCCAAAGTATTGATGCTTTTGAACTGTGGTGTTGGAGAAGACTCTAGAGAGTCCCTTGGACTGCAAGGAGATCCAGCCAGTCCATCCTAAAGGAAATCAGTCCTGAATATTCATTGGCAGGACTAATGTTGAAGCTGAAGCTCCCATACTTTGGCCACTTGATGTGAAGAACTGACTCATTGGAAAAGACTCTGATGCTGGGAAAGATTGAAGGCAAAAGGAGAAGGGGACAATGGAGTATGAGATGGTTGGATGGCATCACTGACTCAATTAACATGAGTTTGAGTAAACTCCAGGAGTTGGTGATGGCCAGGGAGGCCTGGCGTGCTGCAGTCCATGGGGTTGCAAATAGTCTAACATGATTGAACCACTGAACTGAACTGAGTGCTTAGTTAGAAGTCTTGTGCCTGTCAATTCACCAAGATAAGATATTGCTCCTAAGAGTCAATGTTATTTTCATGATAAATATAGAGAGGAAGAGTTATGTTTTTTGAAATTTCACTTATTAATAAAATATTATCATATGGAAGATAAGATCTGTGCTTGGAGTTAGCTCCCAAATGATTTATGTGGCATGGCCATGTGCTAGTATTGGCCAGAGTTAGAATGAAATTAATCCCTTTTATCCATAATCATACAAGTATAGGAGAAATTTCTATGTTTACCTTCATCACCACGAGGTTGCTGGGGAAACATGTAGTTAGTCAATACTCTTTGCTTTGTTTCTGGATGGGCTTCAGTTTGTAAAGGGATAAGGGCTTTGGACTGGAAGCAAAGGATATAAATTAGATTAATATTAGAAATATAAAGAATATTTCTTTTATATAAGATAGAGGTCAACAGTCTGGCCTCACTGTGTTGAATGAACAATTAAAAGAAAAGTAGGGAAAAATAACAAAAAAATAAAATGTAAGATAAAATAAGACTACTGTAGAGGAATATTTTGAAATTATAAGGGTTTCATAGTGAGATTTTCTTTTTCTTTATTATTTTCTTTTTCAAAACCTATTCATCTTCATTGAATAATACCTGTTTTTACCTTGAAGAGACCAAAATGTGTTAAACTGTTTCAACTAAGCAAACTTTTGGTATAGTTCTATATGTTCATTAACTGTTGCCTTAAAAAGGCAAATGGAATTTGCTATTAAGTTCATACTATACAAGATCATCTATGAATTCAATTAAGTTAAAACATAAGCATTTACTTTTAAGAGATTTTTGTAACCAAAGACAAAGTCTACATATACATAAGCAACTGTCCTTGTATCTGATATATCACAAAGAATTTACCTATGGATAATAACATTTAATTCTCTATATTAATTTTATTTCAGAAATGCAATTTTTGAAGGTTTTTAGAACTTTGATTTTAAATACAATATATAAACATTGAGAATAATGATATTGTTTAATAGTTTATGCTTATTTCATGACATTTATTAATAAGAGTGAAGTACAATGGCAATTTAGGATGCCAACTTGTCTCATGAAACTGAGTCAAAAACACATTAAATCACTGTTCTAAATAAAATTTAAATGATGCAGCCACTGTTCTGTTCATTCTTCCACAAGAATATAAATCCTGATATTATGGTGTTTTTTTTTTTTTTTTTTTTTTTACGATGTAAGACTGTAGAAAAGACTGTTGCATTAGCATAGTTTGTATTGATTCCAGAAATGATTTATTTTATAACGGTATATTGATGATTTGAAAAATCTACAGTTCATTGATGACTTGAATTTGACTGACAATCTAATTTTTTACTTAGTAGATGGGAAGAAAATGCTGTAATGACTGTAGGAATATAAACATTATTCTCACACTTACATAACATTTTGCAGAGGTTTAATTTTTTACAAAAATTGCCCAATACTTATGTCTGAACAATTCATTTACTGGTAATGTCACTTTTATGCTCAGAAAATAATCACAACAAACTAAATCCAAGAATTTATATTTTGGGGTAGGATATTTTAAAATTTTAAGATTACAAGGAAAAGCCAAAAGAAAACAAAGTATGTCAAAATGGTCTATCACTAGTTTTTGTGGTGGTAAATCAGATGGTTTCGACTATTTTTACTTTCCAGTTAATAAAATTATTCATTAACACTCAAATTACTGATTCAATTATAATCTAATTTCATAAGTGTAAGAATTAATATCATAGCAATTTCACAGAAAGTATTGATAAGAGCAACAAAAGGCATCACAATATTTTTGAATACATTTTTAGAATTAAGTTGACTATAATTAAAAGCATGGAAAAAAACGAACATGGAGGATAGTAACTCCCTCTTATGGGGATTGCAGTAATGATTTCTTATTCTTTACCTTCAGAGGTATAATTAAAGTACATCCTCTAAGGACATGTATATATCACTTAGAAAAATGATCATTTTTGTGTATTAGATTTCTGAGAGGAAAGTAGACACTAAATTGACATATTTCAAAGGGATGAGAATTGTACTATTGTTTGTCCATAGGAATGGAATACTTATTTGAATTGTTACCCTTATAAAAATCTCTCCTCCAGGGGATAAAAAATCTATATTTTGTAGTAATTGTCAAAGGTATATATTGCAAATAAATTAGTAATTCAACATTTCAATTATAGTTCATTTTAATAAACAAAATAAATCAGGTGATAAACAAATGTTACCTGATTGTCAGAAAGCCACAAAGCTGCAAGCTCCTTCAGTTTGGTAAATGAGAATGGTAAATTCTTCAATCTGCAAAAACAAGAAATTTTTAATAGAATGGGTGAAGATGGATAAAGATCATTTAATGAAGAGTTATTTAAAATACTATAACATTTATTTCATTCTTCTCGTTACTTCTTTCTCTTCTGAGTAGCCTGAGGAATCATGTAAAAGTGAAAATCTTGAGGCTACAATTCTTCAAATGATAGGATGAAACCTAGAACTGTTACCATGCATCGTCAGACCCTCTAAGATCTGGTCCCCTCAAACCTCTCCACAGCTTCTTTGCTACTCTTTTTCGGGCAGTCCTGCCAGTGCCACTGGCCTTCAATCAGCCTATTCCCAGGAAGAGCCAAGCTCCTTTCTCTGCCTGGAATACTCTTTCTTCCATACTTCACTGAACTAAAATTCCACAGATTTTCTAGTCAGCTGAAATGCCAGTTTCTGCAAGAAGCTTTTCTTGACTCCTCACTTAAATTTCTTTCCCCAATCTAGTCTCAAAGCACTTTTACTTCATAGATATATCACAGTTTGATATTATCTACAATATTTATTTTTGTAGTTATTTTTTTTTACGGTTACTGTTTAATATCTCTTTAAAACTGTAGACTTTATGAGGGCAAGGGCCATTTTCATCTTATTACTAAACGAATTTACAGCTCTGAAATTTTTTTTAAGATGGTAAAACATTTATTTTTATTTTTTTTTACTTTACAATATTGTATTGGTTTTGCCATACATCAACATATATTGATTCCTGAAAGTGTGTCCTTTTGTCCTTCCACCCTGTATACATCATTTAATAGATATTCAAAGAGGCAATCTTTAAAAATAGCATTTTAAGGTATATGAAATTGTATTCAATCAAAATTATCTATTAAGCTTTGGCTTCAGCCTGTGGAGGGTCAAATCACCAATTGCCTACTTCAACATAAATAAGATATACCTGAATTGTGCATGATCAATATATTGTTATTACATGAATTACCATCATAGCTAGTCAGCACAGTGAATAATACAAACAAGGCACACCAGTGAATTTATTCTTACTTTCTGCATGTTCATTTTTGAATACAGACAAACATTTTAGATAAGACTTGGAATGAAAATTTCTGCTAAATCTTTAATATGTTGGAATTCTATCAACCAAATGCTGAATAAATATATTTTGATAACAAAGATAGAAAATGTCAGAATAATGAATAAGGATTTTGGAAGCAGTTAATTGTATCTCCAAAGGCACTATTAAATAATTTAACAAATACAAAAAGATATTGACAAGCCTATAAACGTATCAACAGAGTGTGCATTGGCTGGGAAACTTTAGGAAGGATATAATGACCTTGCTCAGCTAATAGGTACTTGTAAAACATATGAATATAAAGAATATGAGATCAAATTATATCATAATTATTTTTAATATAATTATTATACTAGCATTTATAACATTAAACCAAACTGTCCATAAAAGCTATTTCTAATTTTAGTTATTTAGTTTAAGTTGGAAATTATAAAGTAAGATGCTATGAGAAGTTTTTACATCATGTGGAGATGAATTAAAAGTAAAATATCCATTCTGCCACATCAAAATTACAAGAGGGGATAACCTCCAGAATCATTTACAGTATCCATGATAAATCATCAGGCAAATCATAAAAGTAGAATATGGAAAGAAACTGTCAGAGAAGATGTTACCCATATTTTTTTTCCCTCTTCCTCTGACCACCATTGAAAGTGAGGCTTTATTTAGTATTATAACTGTCCAGTAAATCGATCACAGGAGCAATCCTATAGTTGATAATATAAATGAATCATTGTTCCTTAACTGTAATGACAAACTTCTAAAATTTATTGTATTGAGAATATAAAATTGGAGTAATCATGACTTTTAAATAACATGCAATATTTAATCTTTTATTCAAGCAGTTTATTCTCTGATAGTGATATTCAACTTTTGCCTCAGCTTTGACTGAATATTGATTTTAATCTCAGGTTAAGATTCATTATTTATTGCACAATAGTATAGTTGTAAGCAACTATACTCTCCAAAATTAAAAAAAATTCACTGATTAATTCATCAATCTCAAAATATTAGTTTGGTTCTATATTATGTTCCAATCACTGTATTAGGAGATAGATTGGCTTATATTTCTGACCTGATAAAGTACTTAAATTCCTAGTTTTATGAGATTCTCAATGTTTTATTAATATCTTTTGCTCTAGCTTTTAGCAGTGTACTGTCCCATGGTAAGCACTCACATATGCTATATTTGTTGGATAAATAATTGCATTAGTAGTCTTAACTACAGGTCACTTAAATATTTTGTAAGCATATTTTCCATATTGTGTGAATTATTCATGTATAAAATTTGAGTGGACCAAGAATTTAGGAAAAACTTTCAGCTCATCATGAAAACTCTTCCTCCAGTTTGACAATAATGGAACTTGATTCCATTGAGGACTGTAATAGAACCCAGTGGAACCCATCTTCCTATAATCTCTCTATGAGTGTATTTATAATATTGTTCACAAGAATATAATTAGAAAATTCTGAAAAATGTCTTACTGAAAGTTGAGCACAATATTTAATGCATCTACTTCACTTTCCTGTCAAAGAGTCAAAACAAGAAATGGGTTGATTTGAAATGAATTACTCTTGTTGCAGCAAGTTATGAAGCTTCTTGGTCAGCTCGATTTTAAAAATAAAATTCCAAAGCTTAAAAAAATGTTTAATTCTTTACATGAAAATATTATTGAGCTGCTGCTGCTGCTGCTAAGTCACTTCAGTCATGTCTGACTCTGCAACCCATAGACAGCAACCCGCCAGGTTCTTCTGTCCCTGTGATTCTCCAGGCAAGAATATTGGAGTGGGTTGCCATTTTCTTCTCCAATGCATGCATGCATGCTAAAAAGTTGTTTCAGTCGTGTCCGACTCTGTGCGACCCCATGGACAGCAGCTCACCAGGCTCCTCTGTCCACGGGATTCTCTAGGCAAGAATACTGGAGTGGGTTGCCATTTCCTTTTCCAATTATTGAGCTACTAACAAATAACAACTCCTACACCCACTGAAACTTTAGAATCTAAACATTCACCATGATTCCATAAAAGCTAATCTTTGATAGTTTTGTTGCAGTCTCAGCTTCTCATATTATTATTTGTCTGACTGAAACGTAATGAAAACACAGAGTTCAAGTAGTCTGTTATATTCCATTACCACTTTATCTTTTTCACAGTTATTTTTAGTCAATATTGATTTTTGTCCTTTCCTATTTGAAAACATTTGTGGTAGAGATAAAGATGAATTGCATTTTCACCTTTTCTTTCTGCCTGTTCAACAATGTAACACTTTAGTCACAAAAAGAGAACCTGTTCTTTCTTTGTCCATTCTGTTCTGAACATGGCTAAATAATCATTTGGTTGTCCTTACTAAAATGCACAAACCTTATGACTTTTTAATATTAGGTTCTTGTCATTATTCTTACCAGTGTTTTGGTGGTGTGGACAGTATAAAAATAGCTCTGTTAATTTACTGGAAACATATATGTATATATGAAAACATATATGTACATACATACATACCTATGCACACATTTTTATTATCAACTTTTATAGTTTTATTATGATTATTTTCCATGTCTTCATAATATTATGCTTTCTGCATATGGGAGGGTTTTGGCATATAATTTTTGAAACATAGTTTAAAAATAATTTAGCTTCTGCTATTTTCTAACTCAATGTTTGCATATTTACATAAATATTTGCATCCCACATATTTTATAAGATATAGAAGAAATTTCCAAAATTATTAATAAAAAGGAATAATTTGCTTTTAGAAAATAAAGAGATTGTGAAAAGTTTCAAAAATACCTGTTGTCACTCAGATTTAAGACTCTCAGTTTCTGCATCTGTCCAATTTCTTCAGGAAGAAATTCCAGCTTATTGGAGCGTAGAGACATGACTGTTACATTCTTACAGCTTCCAATCTACAGGTAACAAAAAAAGCAAAGGATCACAGTGTAAACTATTCTATATTAATATTTATAATTTAGAGGTGATCTGATTGATTCATAGATTTCCTTATCACTTCTAAGACTCAATATGTGCAGTTTAATTTTTATGTGTATCTTTAAAATATGTTTAAAATATATTATATAATATATTCCTTTAGATATTAAGGCAATGTGTATCTCATATTCTTATACATGTTACAAAGGAATAATTTTCCTTTAAATTTTATGATTAGAATAGTTGTCCAAAAAAAAGAATACTTGTCAGCTTCATTGTTTTCACAAATCCTTTTTTTGTCTATCCAAATAAACACTAATAATATTGTTTATAAAAGATCAATATACTAAAAAATGAAGTCTTATTGACATTTCCTTTGCAAAATTAGTTTAACTTCACATTACAATGGTACTTTTGTTTTTATTTGTAACTTTTGTCTCTAAGACAATGATATATGGATTACTGCTCCTGATTATGAAAGCATTTAATAGAAAATGTTAAATTTAAAATATACTTCACAGTTTTTTCTTGACATGAATAAATGAAAGTCCTGTTTGGAGATGAATGCTAATGAACCCTTTTGGTGGATCCTGAAGTTAAAATAATATTATGCAACATGATACTTTAAAAAACTTATTTACATTAAAACTTTCACTTAGACATGGAAATATAATTATCTCCAAATTTATTTAAAAACTGTTCTTAAAAGCAAAATATACAAATTGTTTGCATGAATTTATTTTATTACAATTTTTGGCAAGCAATGTTTAAGTCAAATGCATTTCCTTGGTCAAATATAAGAGCTTATCCCTTGTTATTTTAAAAAGAATGATTAACAAATATATAACTCCTATACGCATTCACAGCTCAACTCATGAAGCTACACTGCTAATGCACCTGCTAAAATTTATATTCCAAACAGAGTCATTAAAAATTAATTAATAGAAACAAGTTTATTCCTTACTTCTCTGGGCAATTCTGGAAGAAAGTTCTCATCGACTGCTAATGTTCGAAGACTGTGAAGGTAGCCAATAGTAGAAGGTAGAGACTCCAGTTCATTACAGCTACAGTCAAATTCTTCTAATAAAGATAAACTGAAAAGTTAAATACATTAGTTAGACATTCTAAAAGGTCAGATGGCAAAAAAATTTTGAAAAGCCCACATATTAAAATTCACCAACAAAAGTTATTTATGTAGTGCTGCTTAATATTATGTAAGTTAATTTATCAGTTCAACTAAATGGTTCAATATATCTTAATAAGTGGCTCAATTTGGTAAAATAAATATAGTTCATTTTTCTCCTTTCTTAATTCACTTGTCATTTAACTGAGCCTGAGAATAACAAAAAGTTTTGTCTGCTTTTATACAACTTCAGTTCAGTTCAGTCGCTCAGTCTTGTCTGACTGAGACCCCACACGGTAGCAGGCCAGGCTTCCCTGTCTGTCACCAAATCTTGGAGCTTGCTCAAACTCATTTCCATCGAGTCAGTGATGCCATTCAACCATCACATCCTCTTTTGTCCCCTTCTCCTCCTTCCTTCAATCTTTTGAGTCTTTTCTAATGAGTCAGTTCTTTGCATAAGGTGGCCAAAGTATAGGAGCTTCAGCTTCAGCATCAGTCCTACCAATGAATAGGACTGATTTCCTTTAGAATGGATTGGTTTACTTCCTTGCAGTCCAAGGGACTCTCAAGAGTCTTCTCCAACACCACAATGCAAAAGCATCAATTCTTTGGCACTCAACTTTCTTTATAATCCAAATCTCACATCCATACATGACTACTGGAAAAGCCATAGCTTTGACTAGACAGACCTTTGTCAGCAAGGTAATGTCTCTGCTTTCTAATATGCTGTCTAGGTTGGTCATAACTTTTCTTCCAAGGAGCATGTGTCTTTTAATTTTATGGCTGCAGTCACCATCTATAGTGATTTTGAACCCCCGAAATAAAGTCTCTCAATGTTTCCATTGTTCCCCCACCTATTTGCCATGAAGTGATAGGAGCAGATGCCATGATCTTAGTTTTCTGAATGTTGAGCTTTAAGCCAACTTTTTCCCTCTCTTCTTTCACTTTCATCAAGAGGCTCTTTAGTTGTTCTTTGCTTTCTGCCATAAGGGTGGTGTCATCTGTGTATCTGAGGTTAGTGATATCTCTCCCAGCATTTGTTAATTCAGCTTGTACTTTATCCAGCCTGGAATTTCACATGATGTATTCAGCATACTAGTTAAATAAGCAGGGTGGCAATATAGAGCCTTGAGGTACTCTTTTCCCAATTTGGAATCACTTTGTTGTTCCATGTCCGGTTCTGACTGTTGCTTCTTGACGTGCATACAGATATCTCAGGAGGCAGGTAAGGTGGTGGTTCATGTACTGTTGAAGCTGGCTTGGAGAATTTGAGTATTACTTTAAATTTTGTAGGGAAAAATCACTAGACCATTCAGGTACGACCTAAATCAAATCCCTTATGATTATACAGTGAAAGCGACAAATAGATTCAAGGGATTAGATCTGATAAACAGAGTGCCTGAAGAACAATAGATGGAGGTGTGTGACATTGTACAGGAGGCAGTGATCAAGACCATCCTCAAGGAAAAAAAAATGCATAAAGGCAAAATGGGTGTCTGAGGAGGCCTTACAAATAGCTGAGAAAAGAAGATAAGTGAAAGGCAAAGGAGAAAAGGGAAGATATACCCATCTGAGTACAGAGTTCCAAAGAGTAGCAAGGAGAGATAAGAAAGCCTTCCTTAGTGATCAATGCAAAGAAATAGAGGAAAACAATAGATTGAGAAAGATTAGCGATCTCTCAGATAAAATCAGAAATACCAAGGGAACATTTCGTGCAAAGATGAGCACAATAAAGGACAACAATGGTATGGACCTAACAGAAGTAGAAGATATTGAGAAGAGGTGGCAAGAATACACAGAAGGACTATACAGAAAAGATCTTCATGACCAAGATAACCATTATGGTGTCATCACTCATCTAGAGTCCAGCATCTTGGAATGTGAAGTCAAGTAGGCCTTAGGAAGCATCACTACGAACAAAGCTAGTGGAGGTGATGGAATTCCAGTTGAGCTATTTCAAATCCTAAAAGATGATGCTGTGGAAGTGCTGCACTCAATATGCCAGCAAATTTGGAAAACTCATCAGTGGCCACAGGGCTAGAAAAGTTCAGTTTTCATTCCAATACCAAAGAAAGGCAATGACAAAGAATGTTCAAACTACTGCACAATTGCACTCACCACACACACTAGCAAAGTAATGCTCAAGATTTGTTAAATGCTCAGGATTTGTTAAATAGCATTAGTCTTACAACAACATGGCTCAAATTCCAATTACCTTGGGATATCAGTTGTGAAAGTGTTAGTTGCTCAGTTGTGTGTGACTCTTTGCGACTCCATGGAGTTTAGCTCATGGACGGTAGCCCATGGACTATAGCCTTCCAGGCATGGAATTTTCCAGGCAAGAATACTAGAGTGGGTAGCCATTCCCTTATCCAGGAGATCTTTCTGAACCAGGGATTAAACTTGGTTCTTCTGCATTGAAGGCAGATTCTTTACTGTCTGAGACACTAGGGAAGGTCTATATTAACTGTGAATAACTACATGAAGTAAAAGCTTTGCTGCTAACTCTTCAGCCCATAGATCACAATGTAAATAACAGATGTGCATCATGATCAGGGATGAGTCTCATTACTCTTTTCAGTCTGTCATTGATCAGCCTCTGTGCATCTGCTGTTCAGTTCACATATGGACAGTAAATCCTGTAGTTGTGTTGCCTTCTTGTCAATCAGTTGTGAAGAGATACTATTGGCACCAAAATTTAACATTTAAAGCACTACTCCTGTTGGGTAATGCACTTGGTCATCTTAATTTTCTTGGGGATTTAAATGAAAATATTAAAATTTGCTTTCCATCACCAAGAACAACTTCATTAATTCAACTGGTGGACCAAGTAGCTATTTCAATTTTGAAAGCCTATTATCTTACACACATTTTGGAATAAGTTTTGATGCTACAACTGGAGATCAGACAGTTTCTTTGGCAGAGTTTTAGAAGACATATGACATAAAGCGTTCAATTGAAAATATGCAAGCATCATGGGAGGAAGTAACAGGATGTAATATGGATGCAGTATAGCAGAAACTTTCAGCACAATGTGCAAATAACACTGTAGGATTTGAGCTGAACATATATGGGATTATAGAAGAAACAGCTGACTATGGGAATGCTGCTTGCCATTATTCAAGAGCCTTTAGATCTGCTGCCAGAGGAGCTTAGTGAAGCAAAACTTGTTGACATCAAGGAGGAAAGTGGTTGTAATGAAAAGGATGATGTCCCAGAGGAAGTGACCCTGGCAATAAACTTTACCTTAAAGAAACTCTTAGAGATATTTCATGGTGTTGAAAACACAAAAGATAGAAGTCTGGAAGCTGCTCCAAGCTTAAAAAGATGATGACATTTCACTGATGCTTAGAAAGGATGTCCACTCTGAATTATGACTCACACAAAGAAAACAAGACAAGTACTGTTCAAAGTAATTTTGATAGGTTTTTTCACAAAAAACTCACTTTAATTCTTAATGCTCCTAATGTTTACAGTGATGGTACATTAAATGCATGTTGGTTTTATTATTTTTCCATTTTTCCAATACATTGATAACCAACAGTAACAGTATTTGATGTTTTGAAGGCTATGGTTTTTCCAGTAGTCATGTATGGATGTGGGAGTCGGACTGTGAAGAAGTCTGAGCGCCGAAGAATTGATGGTTTTGAACTGTGGTGTTGGAGAAGACTCTTGAGAGTCCCTTGGACTGCAAGGAGATCCAACCAGTCCATTCTGAAGGAGATCAGCCCTGGGATTTCTTTGGAAGGAATGATGCTAAAGCTGAAACTCCAGTACTTTGGCCACCTCATGCAAAGAGTTGACTCATTAGAAAACACTCTGATGCTGGGAGGGATTGGGGATAGGAGGAGAAGGGGACGACAGAGGATGAGATGGCTGGATGGCATCACTGACTCGATGGACGTGAATCTGAGTGAACTCTGGGAGTTGGTGATGGATAGGGAGGCCTGGTGTGCTGCAATTCATGGGGCCGCAAAGAGTCGGACACGACTAAGCGACTGAACTGAACTGAAAGATCCTTCATGAAAACTATCATAATTTTCCCCATTGATTAAAAAGATTATTTTGTGCAGTTTCAGTGCATGGTTGTTTTCATAGTCCCCAAGACAATGTAAAGTGAGCACTTCCTGAAATAAAAAGGTAACATTTTTACTGGATCATGGGCTATGTTGAATTAATAATTTATACCCTGAAATTATTTTACACCTTTGTGTTACAAAGAAAACTATTAGGTGCAAAACACACATCCTTCAATTATCTCTGAAATTCAAAGGATTAAAACTCAAAATATAACATTCCAACTGACTTTATTGATGGCTGTCCTGCTATAAATCACGTAAAGTATTTTATTACAGGATCCTGAGTACAGTTGTACCATATTACTCACACGATCACTGGTGTCCAAAAGATAGACCAAAATAAGTGAAATAAGTCTGACAGAGAAAGACAAAGATTGTATGATTGCACTTGTATGTGAAATTTAAAAATAAGCAAAAAAGTGAAAAAATAACCAAGCTCATAAATACATGAGCAAATTGGTGTTTACCAGAGGAGAAGGCAATGGCAACCCACTCCAGTACTCTTGCCTGGAAAATCCCATGGACAGAGGAGCCTGGTAGGCTGCAGTCCATGGGGTCGCTAAGAGTTGGATATGACTGAATGACTTCACTTTCACTTTTCACTTTCATGCATTGGAGAAGTAAATGGCAACCCACTCCAGTGGTCTTGCCTGGAGAATCCCAGGTATGGGGGAGCCTGGTGGGCTGCCGTCTATGGGGTCACACAGAGTCGGACACGACTGAAGTGACTTAGCAGCAGCAGTAGCAGCAGAGGTGGGGTTAGGCAAGTGGGAAAAATAGGTGAAAGTGATCAAAAGGAACCAACTTTGAGTTATAATATAAATAAGTCATGTGCTGTTGGTTAGTTGCTAAGTCATATCTCTTTTGTGCCCCCATGGACTGTAACCTGCCAGGCTCCCCTGTCCATGGGATTCTCCAGGCAAGACTACTGGAGTGGGTTCCCATCCTCTCCTCTGAGAGATCCTCTGGACCAGGGATTGAACCTGTGCGTCCTATGGCTCCTGCACTGCAGGCAGATTCTTTACTGTTGAGCCACCAGGAACTTGTAACTATATATGGTGACAAATGTTAACTAGAGTTAATGTGGTAACCATTATTAGTATATACAAATATCAAATCATCCTGTAGCACAACAAAACCGCATTATCGTTTGTGTATAAAAAAGACAAAAACCTATCTTTTTAAAGAAGTTTTTCTATTGTCTATAATAGTGCACTTTGAAAGTAAAAACAAGCTACAAAGAAGTGTAGAATACTTGAAAAAAGTGCTCTCCAGGGAATTCCCCGGTGGTCCAGTGGTTAGGACTCCATATTTTCACTGCAAGGGTATGAGTTCAACCCCTCACTGGGGAACCAAGATCCCACAAACAGCATCACCAAAAAACCCAAACAAACAAAATACAAAGCAGTACTTCCCAATCTTTTGCGTGCATATGGATCCCCAGGAGAACTTGTTAAAATGCAAACTCAGATGTAATGATTTGGAATGGGGCCTAGATTCTGTGTTTGTAACAAGCTCCTGGGTAATATAGAAGTTGCTGGTCCTGGGACCACACATTTTTAAAGTCCTTTGCTAATATTTCAAGGATAACATGAAACACACACAAAAAATATGTCAATGACAGCTAAAATCCATGTATACATATTACAAGAGTTGGTAAAATTTTGTCTTAGACCACATGTCAGTACTAGTGACAGTATTGGAGGCAGTAATGCTTGATGGTAAACAACAATACTGACTTAGTTTTCTAAAACTATTCTCTAAATCTAAAACTACATTGTTCTCTAGTTCGGTCTCCATGAATTAGTCTTGGATGAGAAGATAGTGCCCTTCTCAGGTTATCATTTGAGGTTATTATTAACCCTCAATTACTGAGCTAGTGAAGAAGAGGGATTGTCACTATATTACATAGATAATGCAAAATTTCACTTTAACTTCATGTATGACCATTAGAAACCATCAGATGCCATTAAATCTTTTATTTTGTAGGTGGTAATAAACATAAAAGTAAATGACTTTGGGCTTTACTTTCTTAGTTCACTTTTAACTCAATAGAAGTAATGTTGGAAATGGAAAAATGTGAAAAATGTTGAGACAGGCTTGCATAGTCGCTTAATAGTTGAGTGCACTTCATTGCTTATTAATCCCTGTGTTCTCATCTATAAAATTGGTTTATAATGCCTGCTGCATGGAGTATCAGGGACGATTCAAGGTATGCTACCTCGCTAGCACAGGGATGCCAAGGTGGTGCTAGTGGTGAAGAACTTGCCTGCCAATGCAGGAGACATAAGAGACTTGGGTTCAGTCCCTGGGTTGGAAAGATACCCTGGAGGAGGGCACAACAACCCACTCTAGTATTCTTGCCTGGAGAATCTCATAGACAGAGGAGCCTGGCGGGCTACAGTCCACAGGGGTGCAAATAGTTGGACAAGACTGAAGCGACTCAGCATGCATGCACCTTGCTAGCACACTGATTTTGGACTTCTCAGCTTTCAGAACTTAGAGTAACAAATGTCTGCTGTTTTAGCCACTCATGTATGGTTACTTTGTTATGGCAGTCTGAGCAGAATAATGCATTATTGCATCATCATATATAGTATATATATAATGACAATGCATTATTATATTTTGTTCATAAGTATTTAAATTTTCTTTTTAAGAACTAGATGTTTCACTCATGTTATATTACTAATCCTCACACAGATAAACGTAAGCAAGGATCAATAAAGAAATGTCTTTTTGCTTATTATTGTTGATGACTATTATGATTTGTTGAAGGCTATCTAACATTAAGTCTGGCAATAATATCTGAGATGTATTATTACTTCCCGTTTACAGATGAGAAAACTGCAGCTCTGAGATGTGATTTGACATGTCCAAGGTCAATTAGTTAATGAAAGGAGAACCCCGTGAAGGGATTAAACATATTCAAGACATGTTATCAACCATTAAGGAGCACATATTCTAGTTGGGAAGGCATATTATATTTGAAAATTATAAATTATAAATTTGATATTATAATTGAAAAGTTAAATGATGATACAAAAGATAAATAAAAGACCAACATAAGAAATGGAAAAATATCACATTAGTGTTCTCTAACTTGTGTAAAGAGTTCCCTAAACTTATTTGTCCATGAAGCTTATTTTTATGTCATACCTATTAAAATCTCAAGTAATGACTGTTTTGAGGAATTAAGTTTAGAAAATGCTGGTTCATTTAGTAGGTATACTGAGCTTTGAATTTAGAGGAAGCTGCAGTGGTCTAGGTGGGCAGAAGGAAAATAATTAAGTAGCAAAACAAGTAAACATATATTTTGAACCCAAATACCCCCAATTTGATTTGTCAATAGCTCTTTACCTTATTAGATTTTACTTTTAAGAAGCATTTAAGGTGTGAGTACTTCCCATTTAATTCTCACAACATTCTCATGAGGTAGGCATTATTATGATTTCTGTTTTACTGAGGAGGAATCTAAGGCTATAAACCCACTAGTACATTGAAAAGCCAGATTTTGGACCCAAAAGGTCTGGCTCCAGAGCCAAAGCAGCCAACCATTATGCAAGCTTGTTTAAGGGAGCTTTGTTTTAAACCAGCATCACAATGGAATAGGGTTTGAGAAGACAGTTATCTGATGGCTGTTTAAGAAGCTGAATCCAAACACTGGTTCTTAAACTTTAGCATGCATCAGAAACCCTGGAACATCTTGTTAACACAGATTGCTGGTCTGATGTTCAGAGTTTCTGATTCAATAGATCTGAGACTGTCTCTGAGAATTTGCACTTCTAACAAGTTGCCAGTTGGAGTTGATGATGTTGGTCAGAGGACCACATACTGAGAATCACCAGGCTACTCTAGACTATGGAAAGAATTGAATATTAGTGTGAAGGAATTTAGGTTTTATCAAATGAAGTGTGTGTGTGTGTGTGTGTGTGTGTGTGTGTGTGTGTGTGTGTGTGTATGCTCTCTAAGTTTTTGACTAGAATAACTTTACATCTTAAGAAGTACACTGTGGATTCAATAAAAGGAAATCTCCTGTTTACTCTATTGCCCAGCCCCCAAGTTCTCCTCCCAAAGTCACATACATTTCTAGTTCCTTGTGTATCTTTCTATGATGAGAGAATAAAGGGAAGCACAGTTTTGAGCATTCAGGTACATAGAATGCTTATTTTCTTGTCATAGCAGTCTAGTAAGTGGACTACTGGAATTTACCATCTAGGGTATTAATGTTATATAAACTAAACATCTAGATCAAATAATTAGAATCTTAGACATAGGTGGAAACTACAAATGAAGAAACTAAGCCACTGAGAATTTAAATAACTTGTCCAAGTTCACATAGTTAAGTGGCGTAGCGAGGGATCACACCCATGCTGTTGGATTCTAAAGCCAGTGCTCCTTGCATTATCCCTCAGCAGTCATGGGGCCACAGGAAAGAAGTGATTTATCTAGCTTTGCATAGTTATTAAATTTTATGATTCCAATCTTTCTCTTTGACCATACGCTATGATGGAATGACTTTTTAAAATATCCATTCAAATTTTTGAGCTTTCATTGTTTTTCTCTAAAACTACAAAGCTAACAGAGAGAAGGCTTAGTGTAGTTACTCTTCCTATGGAAGATCCTTTGCCCTTAGAGCACTGGAGCTCTTCAATGATCAAATATTGCAAAATATGTGACTCAACTATCCCATATATTAAGAAGCATCATAGGTCAATTAACAGTTTAACTTTGAGATCTGATAACTTCTCTCAGCCTTTGTTTCTGCATCTGTTAATGGGGAGAAAACAATACACACTGAATAGTATTGATGGGGTTTTTAAATAAGAATACATGTAAGGCACCAAACATGGTATCTGGCACAATGTGAGCACAAACAAAAAGTTGTTTATTGCTATTGTCATTGCACATTCAGTTCTTAGAATGGCTGGAACTCCTAGGCACAACTTAAGATTTGACAACAAAAATAACCAATTTTACAAGTCATTTGGCACAAAAGTCATGGAATCTATTTCAGTTGTGAAAAACAGCCGAATTCTTTCAGCAATTTTTACTAGTTGGACTATTAAAAATTACCAAAGATAAGTTTAATCTAGGAAACATTCTATACGCAGAATGAGAATATTTTTGCTCACTGCAGCTGATCTTAACATTTTGGTGAGCAGAGTGCTAGATAGAATGTCCATAATAAAATAAGACTCTGAAACTCTGAAACTGAAACTCTAACCCTTTGGCCACCTGATGCAAAGGGGTGATGGCCACCTGAGGCTGACCCATTAGAAAAGACCCTGATGCTGGGAAAGATTGAAGGCAGGAGGAGAAGGGGATGACAGAAGATGAGCTGATTGGATGGCATCACTGCCTCAATGGACACGAGGTTGAGCAAACTCCCAGAGATAGTGAAGGACGGGGAAGACTGGTGTGATGCAGTTCATAGATTGCAGGAGGCAGACACAACTGAGTGACTGAACAAAAATAACTTCCACCATTTACAAAATACTTTCTGCATGTGACCTGGGGTGACATTAAATAGTATTCTAATAGAATTTATCTCTAGCCTTGAGCTAAACCTCTGATCTGTCAGTTCTGAATTCCCTAAAGAAAGCAATGCCAATGTATCATTATTATTTTTACATCATGAAGATTGTTTATCCAGGTATACTATAAAAGTTTAGATTTGGCTTACGTTTTGCACAAGTGCTCCATTGAAGTGAGAATGTAAGTGAGGAAATGGCTGTCATAATTTTACCAACCAAAAAATGTACTGTAGAACTGAAATCTTAAAAATTTTTCATTTTAGGACCATTTTACACTCTTAACAATCACTGGTAACCCTAAAGTACTTTTGTTTATATGGTTTATATCTATTGGTATCTATCATATTATAAATTAAAAATGCATTTAAAAATATTTATTATTCAGTCTTAAATAATAATAAATCCATGACATGTTACTGTAGGTGACATATTTTTATAAAAGTATCTATATTTCCAAAACAAAAACATTTAGTGAGAAGAGTGACATTGCTTTGTTTTTTCAAATCTCTCCAATGTTTAGATTAATAGCAGGTAATTGGATTCCCATATCTGCTTACATATTCAATATGCTGTTGTATATTATTCTGTTTAAGTTTTATATATATATATATATATATATATATTTCAATCTCACACAGATATGTAGTTGGAAAAGGGAAGGAGGAGTATTTTCACAGTCTTTTTGAATAATTGTGACTATTCTTTGATACTATACCAAAACTCAACAAGTGGTGGTTTTTTAGGGGATACAGTAATTGCAATATGGAATCTAAAATACATCAGTGAACTTTTCTTACTCTTCATACCAATACATTAACATCAACTAATCCTTTTGCACTTTGAATGAGTCTATTTCTCATGTGTGATTTTGTAGCTCATGCATTGGTCATGGAAAATGTTGCTTTATAGAATTAAACAGATTTTCCAAATGTTGATGCATTTCACAGACAACCTCAATAAATCACATTCATTATCACACCAGTGATATCAGAAAAGCCTTTACATGTACGGAAGCCGTCAAACTTACAGAGGAAGATACACATTTTTCAAAATTCCAACTTTTGCTTGATAGCTCAAATTTCACTGTTGGCAACAAATACTGTCAGTTGTTGTCCTTGAAGTAACAAAGCTCACTTTGTTCATTTTTGAGAAAATGTCTGCCAAATACCCAAGTCTGACTAACCACAGTTTGTCAGTCATTCTCCCTTTTTTAAAAATAGGCTTTAATTTATAGCCATTTAAGGTTCACAGCAAAACTGAGCAGAAGATAGAGATTTCTCATATGTTTCCTACTGCTTTTTTTATTCTCCTTTTTATTGCAATAAACTATACTATTATAGTGCATTTCCCTAACACTTCCATTCATGGCTTTATATGAGTATCAAAACATCAAATTGTAGACTTTAAATATATGCAGTTTATTGTACCTCAATCATGTCTAATAAAACTGTTTTTTTAAAAAAGCTTTCTCCCCACCCCAAGTACACCCAAATCTGTTAAAATGTGGATTTATATAATTCTTCACATGAAATGTGGGACAAGATTCCTATAAAATGGCTTTAAATAATTTTAGAATGAAGACAGCTTATGGATTTTTCACTTTACACAAGTTGTAAACAAAATAATTCCAATGAAACATTGATAATAGCATACATACATTTCTTTAAGAACTGTAAATCAAACATTAATGACAACATAAAATTAGAAATGAATCACTTTCAGATCAATGGAATATATTTTTTTCTTAAAAGGGAACAATGATCTTTTACCTTGAAGCTTTTTATGCAAGCTAAAATATGTTTATTTCCTTAAGTCTAAAAATACATAAAGTTTCTATAAATATCAAGTTTTACTAACAGTGTAATGGTAACGTATACATAATGCAGATCTTATAAAAATTGATTTGATTTTGTAAGACATTCAAGTGAAGTTAGAGCAGCTACTCAGTCAAAAGCATCCAAATTAGTAGTATCTGGAAAATTACAGGCAATGATATAATTGATGGTCTGGGCAATTGCTTTGCTTGTGAAAGGGCAATGGTCAAGTATTTCTTATGTTATATAGCTGGGTGTCAATGTAATGTTCACATATGAAACTAAATTGATATACACAAATATATAAGTAAATAAAATGTGGTCTAAAACGAGTTTAAATATGAACAAAATTGTTGCGATCTCCAGTGGAAAATGTGTTAAAGTAGAGAACTCAATATATTCCTTTGTCTCTGGCTTTAGAGAAGCAAACTAGTATGAAACTTTGGCACTTACTTTCCGATTGTATTGGGTAGCATCGTAAGTTGATTGTCATCTACTTTCAGAGTAGTTAGTTTTTTCAACAACCCTAAAACAGAGAAGATGTATTAGTACACAAGAACAGATTACTGACAGAAAATACAATATATAAAGTACAATATACGTCACAATGTAATTGTGATGAATGTTTGTCATGCTAAATGGCTGTACTATGCTTTTATCAACCTACAAACATATTCGCATGTCTAGTTCTGACCTTCCAGTTGCAAAAACTTCGCTTACATCAGTGGGAGTTCAAGCACAATGATGGAGACAATAAAGAAAACATAGGGTTCCAAAGAAACCTGAATTGGTGGTACTACTACCACATTTTCCTTATCTATTATATAGCAAACGGACGAGATGAAATTTTTCAAGCCAGCTGTGATTCAATATTTAATTAACTCATAAGCACTAATAACTAACATTCCTGTTGTGATACAACTTGAAAACAAATCCGAATTAAACCTGAATGGGTACTGAAGTACTGCAGTGTAGTGGTTATAATTATGGACTTGGAAAATAACAACATATAAGTTCATACTCTTTCAGTTACCATAAATCCTTGACTGGGATCAGTAGTAAACACAAAACCCTCAGTTTTTAATATATCAAGCAGAACTGGCTAATAATTGACATTCTAACTATTCATATTTCTCTAATTTATGCCCTTCATAAACTTCCTGCTTTATCTACTCCTATTCTCAGGGTATTAATGAGCAAATACTGCAGAGTAATAGAAGAACAGCTTCCTTTACCCAGCCATAACAGAACCCAGAGTATCACTATGGCCTAAATAGCCAAAATCCAAGACAAAGCATTAACAGTGGCTGATTTTGGCTCTACATATGTTTTGCAGAAAACTTGTTCTGACAGATATAGCAGGTTCCTTGGTCAAATGTGTTTCTGCTGCTGCTGCTGCTGCTAAGTCGCTTCAGTTGTGTCCGACTCTGTGCGACCCCATAGATCGCAGCCAACCAGGCTCCCCCATCCCTGGGATTCTCCAGGCAAGAACACTGGAGTGGGTTGCCATTTCCTTCTCCAGTGCATTAAAGTGAAAAGTGAAAGTGAAGCCGCTCAGTCGTGTCCGACTCCTAGCGACCCCATGGACTACAGCCTACCAGGCTCCTCCGTCCATGGGATTTGGGAAATGCTAAATTAAACAAAATCAACCATATTTCTTTAATGAAAAATGTTAAGGAACTTTTAATATACTAATGTAGCAGGGTGACTCTAAAGTTACTGTGGAACTTCTGTGTGTATGCAGAGTATCTTGTACAGTGGTGTTTCACAAACATGCTCTGAGAAGTGCTGTTACAGCTCATACCTACCCACCTCAAGTATTTTCAGCATAGCTTAAAGGCAAAAAGTAACTGACAAGAAGTCAGAAATAAAGCTGTTGTTGCATTTGAAGTTTCAGTATGCTCAATTACATAGCCTATCAAAGCACGCAGAATCTCTAGTGAAGAGAAATGTCATCACTATCAGACTGCTGTGAGAAAATACCTAAAATATTTGGAGATTAATACATCAGCTTGTGCCCTTATGATACACAGCTGAAAACAGTCACCTGGGAAAGAGGACGATTCTCACTGGGGTTATTTATCTCTGAAATTTGAACACCCACTGCCTATTCATCTATGCTCAAAGGGTGACTGAATCATTTTAGCTTCTCTACTGTATATGTAAAAAACCATCAACCTTGGAAATATAAAAGAACTCTTGAGCTTGCTCATCAATTGTGAAAAGAAAACACAGGACCATGAATTACAACTAAATTCTTTATGAGCTGTAGTTGTGATCAAACTACTGTCCCTGCCCACAGGTGGAGCCAGAGGAGGGCTAACGGTTTCCACATCACTTGGCTGGGTTATGAGAAGTTTTGCGTTGGATTACAGAAGGCTGTGCAAACACCTTGAAGCCAGGTTGCCAAACAGTCTTTAAGAGAATCACAGTCCCCAGGTCTGAAGTAGTGGTGTGAAAATCTTGAGGCAGGATAGGAATTAAGGTCAAAAGATTGATACAACAGATTTTTTTTTTTAAATAATGGATCTTTGACAGAAGTTTCTACAACTTTGGCAACCCACTCCAGTACTCTTGCCTGAAAAATCCCATGGACGGAGGAGCCTAGTAGGCTACAGTCCATGGGGTTGCAAAGAGTCAGACATGACTGAGCGACTTCATTTTCTTTCTACAACTTTAAATGCTAAAGCAAGTGAGGGCTCCCTCCTTTGTTCCACATATGTGAGCTAAAGGGATCATCATTCATTTGTGGTATGGCTACTTTGTCATTCACACATTCCATACAAGGGTGTGCTCTCTGGACAGATTCCAGAACTTCTGTAGTAGTCTGGTTGTTCTTGGAATAGAAATAGGCCATCAACCTCAGCTCTGTTACTCATGACTTCCTCTGACAGATAATTCCTTTACTGTCTAGCTATTGATATATCTGTTTGGACTGTCTTCTACCCTCAGGAACCAAAGGTATTTTATACTATTTCTACCTCTTTATCTTGTATTCCCAATTCAGATATACTGAAGAGAAAGGAAAAGGAAGTTTTTTTACTATGATTCTGGCTACTTTCATATAAATATACAATAAGCAGCAGTATAATAAACATTAATATAATTTGTTATCAAATAGCTAATATTTATATGACATTTACACTATATTTAGAATTTTTGAAAGCCAAGTTGCTATGTACTCATCAAATCTAAGATTATAATAATTATTATATTATCATAGTACCTAACATTGATTGAACATTTACTGTATACTAAGTTCTGTTCTAAGCAATTTTACATATATTAATCCATTATTTCTCAAAATAATTCCCCGGTGCAGGTACTATTACTTCCCCATTTAAAAGATGATAAAACTGAGGCACAGAGAGATTAATTAGCTTCCATAAGGTCACACAGCTAATAAGGTAGAAAAGCTGGACTCTGAATTCAAGCAGCTTGACTGCAAAACTTGTGTCTTTAACCACTAAGTGAATAAGATAAATTATTTTGGAAAGTAAATATATATATATGTATATGTATATGTATATATATATATATATATATATATTCTCCTTTATTGAGTTTCTCTGCTGTCCAAAGAAGCTGATTATTAAAGCTCTACCTAGAAAACATAAAGTCCTCTTCATTTTCCCTGGAACTAGCACACTGAAAGAGACTCAGCATACAGGGTTGTTTGTTGAATATATAACTCCATTCAACTACCCCACAGCTAAAATAGGTATAAAGGAACTGAAGATTTTTCGTTCCTATTTCCTTTTATTATTAATAATACTATGACAGTTCTTGTCTTTTATTCATTTAAATGTTGGTAGTCCAATAGACAACTCAGGTTCAAATAGAGAAGATAAGGTGTAATTTACCATCCAATCAGAATCAATAAATTATTTTAGGACCTTTGAACAGAGTTCCCAGGTATTTCTCTTGACCAAGAAGGAAATTTTTGAAGGAAAGCCAGCCTTTCTACATATACAATCAGGTACTCTGGCAACTCTGCAGATGAATAAATGTAATTTTCCCTAAAAGCTCAATAGGGTCCAAAGATACTTCCAGCAGGAAGCTACTGTCAAAGTTACCTTCTTAATTTGAGGATTGCTCAGCTTTCCAGGTGGCACTAGTGGTAAAGAACCCATTTGCCAAAGCAGGAGACAGAGAGATGTGGGTTTGATCCCTGGATTGGGAAGATCCCCTGGAAGAAGGCATGGTAATCCACTCCAGTATTCTTGCCTGGAGTATCCCATGGACAGAGCAACCTGGTGGGCTACAGTCCATGGGGTCGCAAAGAGTCGGACATGACTGAAGCGACTTAGCACACACGCATGCACAGATTCTAAAGGAAGATATTAAATACATAATACAACTTGCCTGTGCTGGTCTGCTTAATGCCAGCCAAGCATCTAATCTGGTATTTTCTATCATCTGTACAGGCTATTTTCCCCAGACCAGAAGGCTAACTCCCTAGTCCACTTTCTTAACAGAGGATATTTTAAAGAAATAGTTACATCATCTTTTATTTCACTATGTGACCTTTTCATTTCCAGAATTTCTAATTGGTTCTTTTTTTGTTTATAACCACCTGTTCTTAGTCATCATTCCTGTTTCATAAGTTATTGTTTTTATAAATATTGTTCTTCTTTTTATTTATTTGAGAATCTACACACACTTAAAGTAATTTTTTAACTTGCTTGATAACTTTGGTTTCCCTTGGGGGTAAAATTTCTATTGTTTGAGTTGTTTTAACATTAGTTTTCCTTTAAAGTATTTGTTTTCATGCCCATTTGTGTCAGTGAATATTTTCTTACCTATGTTCACTCCTCCATGTCTGACACTGGTTACTTCCACCTGACACTCAAGTTTCTGGGGTTTAGAAACAAGTCTTAAATTAGCAACTTAGTGCTCTCATTCAACCCGGATATTGCAAATTCAGTCCACAGCAGCTGGTAAAGTGCTGTAATTTTCAGTGTTGAATCTGTATCTGTTCTCTCCTTTCACCCTAGCTCTAGGTTCTTCAGTCTCTCTTAGCAGAAAAGCTTTTCCTTCCTCAATCCCTGTAAATTCGTATTCTCCTGTTATGCTTAAGGTTTTTTTTTTTTTTTTTTAAACTACTCAGGATGAGAATTTATGGTCTGGATGCCATCATGTCTGTAGGCATTACTGTGTTTCCATTATATCTCAGTTCCAGGTATATGCTCATTCCCTTTAAGCAGAGCTAAATTATGTTATTGACTCAATACTTAAGGAGTACTCACCATATACTACCCATAATTCTTTGTATGGAGAAGAAAGTAATAAAGAAAATTATGTTCTTCTAATATAAATAGCTTTTTAATTCTCATTATGCTTTTGAAGATATGGAGCGGTTTTTGAGTAAGGAGAGTAAGAAATGTATTTTGACCAGATTGCTATCTTGACCAGATGATCATCTCTAGCATCTTCATCAGAGGATGCTCTTTTACACCATTACATTTCCTTACTTTCTACAACATAAAATAGTACTTTCTAAGCTTATCTGATCATAAGTTTCATCTAAGATAATTAATAAGGATGCAGAACACAGGGCTTATTACATACTTATGGGGTCAGAATTTTCACAGAAAGAGCCTGGAAATGTGGAAGTGTTTAATTAAGCTTAAGATAAGTCTTACAGAGGAGTAAGCTGAAAGAACACTGTTACAAAAATATATAACTATATAAAAAATCATTAAATCTACAAAGAAGGAAAAGCTAATCCATTCTGTTAAAAGTAGTATTCTCTATTAACCTAAAAGAATAGTGAAAATGGAAGCAACAAAAATTGGAGAAAAATTTTGGCTTGTGATTCAGTTTTCAGAAGCATTAATATGTTCCAGAACATATGATAATCTAATTCAAGGAGTGTTAAAACTATATTCCAAAATTAAGTAGTTTGATGATTCCTCTCCTATCTGTGTCCCCTCATAAACAATAAGAGTAAGATATAAAAGTTTACTCATTATTTAGACTCTTTCATTGCTACTCAGATAAAATTTATGACAAAAAAAGAATTGAGTAATTAATATTTATTAACAGACAAATTTCTGCTCTTATGACTCTTGACAGCATGCAAAAGATGAGATGTCATTTTTAAATGACAGAACTATGAAGATATATTTATATTTATATATTTATCATGTTTTTCTTAAAATAGAGCAAGGTTACAATAAAATTAAAGTGGAATAGAGCAACACTGTGGATAGAAAGTGTTATTTGCTCAGTCATATCTGACTCTTTAGGACCCTATGGACTGTATCCTGCCAGCCTCCTCTGGCCATGGGATTCTCTAGGCAAGAATACTGGAGTGGGTAGCCATTCCTTTTACCAGGGGCTCTTGCCAACCCAGGGATCAAACCAGGCTCTCCTGCATTGCAGGCAGATTCTTTACCATCTGAGCCACCAAGGAAGCCCATGTACTGGTGATTCTATAGTGACAAAAGAAGATACACATAGTCATTCAAGTACTTAAATCTAAGATGAATACTCCTTTTAATAACACTTTGAGACTTAGTAGATCTACAATTATTTAAAGTATGTCAGTTTAGTAAGATCATTTTAATAGGAGAGTATTTTGACAGCTAGAGTTACTATTTCATCCTAAAATATTGGTGAAATAATTTTTCATATTGGATAATGATTATGCTAATTTATTAATATCAGGCTAACAGTATATTCCCTATATCTGCAAACAAACTCTACTGCTAAAAATGAAAACAGTATATTTGATATAAACATTGATAACAAAATATTATGTTCTCACCTATAGAGTCAGGCAACTGTTGCAACATATTGGATGATAGTAAGAGGTCCTCCAGGGCTTCACATCCAGAAATATCCATGTCAACAGTTTCTATTCTGTTTTTTGACATATCCAGGTATACCAACATCTTTAACTTCCCTATAGACTTGATGACATTGAGTAAACTCAGGGTTAGTGAGAAACTTTCAGGAAATATTTTAAAGTTGTAAAAACCACAACACTGTAAAATTCATTTCAAAAGCAAATGCAACAATAATAAGTATTGGTGAGAATGTGGAGAAACTGTAACCCTCATACATTTCTAGTAGGAATGTAAGATTATGCAGCCACTTTGGAAAACAGTTTGGCCATTCCTCAAAATG
Organism: Ovis aries; assembly: GCF_016772045.2. Classification (NCBI taxonomy): domain Eukaryota; kingdom Metazoa; phylum Chordata; class Mammalia; order Artiodactyla; family Bovidae; genus Ovis; species Ovis aries. The sequence continues at coordinate 45,805,814 of NC_056054.1, read as the reverse complement.
TTAAACAGAATTTCCATATGACCTATCAATCCCTAGGTACATGCTTAAGAATGAAACATTTGTCCACACAGAAACACAAATATTCAAAGCAGTGTTATTTACAACATTCAAAATGTGGAAACAACCCAAATGTCCATAAACTGATGAATAGATAAACAAAATGTGATATATCTATAAGCTGGAACATTATTTGGCAATAAAAAGCAATAAAGTACCAATGCATGCTACAAAATGGGTGAACCTTGAAACAAATGCAGTGAAAGATGCCAGTCACAAGAGATCACCTATTGTAAGATTTTACTTATATGAATTGTCCAGAATAGGTAAATCTATGGAATCATAAAGTAGACTAGGGTCGCTAGAGGCTGGGAGATCAGGGGGAAGGAAATAACTGCTAATGGCTTTCAGGGCTTCTGTCAGTGGTAATGGAAATGTTCTAAAATTAGATTGTGGTGATATTTGTTCAATTTTGTGAGTATGCTAAAAACCATTGAACTGTATACTTCAAATAGATGAACTTTATAATATGGGAATATATCTTGCAACATAGATATGTTAAAAGATAACAACAAGGATCTCAAAGTTGCCAAAGACTTAAATGAATATAGAAAAAAAAGGAAGGATGGAAGAGAAAGTTGTTACCCAAACAACTTCTGTTGATATAATGATGCTTACAATTTCAAATGCATGAGAAAGGTATTAAATCAAGATTTGAACTTTACCCTACTAAGCAGAATCAATATTTTGTTTATTCAACAGTCCTTTTTGAGGATCTACTACATACCAGAGTTTGTATTATATACTGGAGAACAATCATGAATATCTTAGCTAAGTATGGGGAGAGACTTGTCATGATATAGACAAAGTCTTTATCTTTAAGGTGCTCATACAGTGAAAGAAACTGCCCAATAAACCAATAATTATAAAGCCCTATGATATGTGGAATTAAAAAAGCCTATAGAGAATGCCATAGACGCACAAGGCCACAAATTGTCAGGAAGGCACTGCTTGTCCAGAAAAAGAGAACTTGTACCTGGAAGAGAGAATAGTGCAGAGAATAGTGCAGTATATTTGAGAAAGAGTGGGAAATTTAAAGTTACTGAATATAGTGATGAAGTTAAGCCTTAGAAGTCACCTGTTAAAACGCCTTACCTTTCATGTGAAGATTATTTGAATTCTATCTTATTGGCAAGGAGAGCTATTCAAGGCTTTTAAGATGGTGAATAACATTATTAGATATGCATTTTGAAATATGAATCTCAGGGAAATGTGAAGGGAAGATTTATGACTAGAGTTAGAGTAGAACTGAAAGGATCAGAAGGATCTGGAAGCTGTTTAGCTAACGAGATGAAAAGGACTTGAATGAAGGCAGCAGAAGTGAGGGTGAAGTGGGGATGGCTCAAGAAAAATTTAGAAGTGGAATGACTGGCTTAATAACTGATATTTGAGGACAGGAGTGGAATCAGACCATATGGTGGGCAAGGGATGAACAATGGTTATTTAGCTTGGACGTGAATTATGGGACTTAGGGCAAGACGAAATTCATTTTCCTTTTCTTTAAGGGCATGTTTTGCAAATAAATGTCCCACACATATCTGTGTTCAATGATTCATCTGCTTGTTTGTCTACCTATAACACTTCGCTATACTGTCTCTACTTATTTGACAGAGTATGAGCACATAAACACTACATCAACAAATTAATTGCACAAGCACATACTTGGCACTGTGCTAAGTACCTTATACATACTACTTGATGGAATACTTTATGTTCTTGTTGCTCAGAATGTGTTTTACACAGCAGCCGTATCAGCACCACCTGGGAGCTTGTCAGAAATGTGGGATCGAGATCCACTCCAGACCCACTGAATTGGAATCTGCACTTTAACACACACTAAAGCTTAGAGGTTAAGTAATATCACACATTGGGTTCCCTGAGAAATGGAGACAAAGAGAAATTTTTGAGAGAGATTCTTGGGATTAATACCAGTGAAAAGAAAGAAGGAAGGAAGGAAGAAGGACTGGGCAGGTGAAGGTTCTGAGGAATTACTCAGCTGACTCTTCAAGTAGTACTGCAGTTGTCTTGAGTAGCAGTGAAGGGGCCAGAGCTTCATACTCTTGCACTGATTGATCACTGAATTGGTGGTCTCCTGGAATACAGTTATAACCCTACATGAGAAAGTTCTCTTCAGCTGAGGAAAGTCCTGAAGAGGGTGGAGAGTTGCAAGCAGTATTCCCAGAGGTTGAGGGAATAGAATAAGCTCTTCATTCCAGGAGGATGACACATGGCAAGATCCACCACAAGTAACATTCCAACATTGCTCTGTTAATAAGGAGTGGAACTAAAATTTCAAACTCAATGTTATCAGATTATAGACTGTAAAGCCTATTAATTAGATTAGCAGGTCCTGACCTCTAAATTGCTTATTAATCCAGCTCATATCTCTAGCCCTGCTCTTCCTTTGTAGGCAGAGAGTGTGAACACAGTCAGGGTAGGTGAATAGTTGCTAGGCTAGGAACTGGGTGCTCTGGATGAATCAGGCCAGAGGGCTGAGTTTCTTCTCATGCCTAGAAATACGTCACTTGGAAAAACACTGTCATACTTCTTAGAGCTGTCCACCCCAAGGAACTATTATGCTAACTTAGCTCATCTCTTCTGATGAGCACACAAAGAATAATACATGTGTTTAGGTTTGTATGTGTGTGTGTATGAGGATTTCTTTTTTTTTTTTTTTTTTGTTCCTTTATCATGAGAAAATTTCTTTTCTCTTTGAAGCTTCCTAAATTGCTATCTGTAGCACAACTCAATATGTTTGTGTGAAGTTTCTAAACATCTTTTTTGGAAGCAAAATAACACTTCAATGTTTATTTTTGAGTCTTTCTAAATCCTCACTTTGAAGCACCTTATAAAGGCAATAATAGCCTGGGGTGATAAAGGCCTTTGTAGCCCAATGACTCAGAGTTCTTGAGGATATTAAATGTTACTCCAACATCCGGACAATGAGGGATCTACAGATGAGCATAGGGCAACAAATTAAAAAAGGGGAAGCCACTACAAGCAAAAGGAGATATTGGAGTTTGCTGTTCAATTATATTTTTATTGACTGATATTAGAGTGATGGTTTTAAGACAGAGCTTCGTAGCAAACAAATTTTTGATCATTATTTATTTGCTTCTCTGATTTGTGAAAAGTAAAGTGGCTAAGTGATAATCCAGGCTTCTAAAAGTATTTAAAAATATATTAGCTTAATGTATTATGGTATGTGAACTAAAAACAAAAGGAATGTGCTTTTTTCTCCTGTATCTTGTGACTCTAAATATTTAGAATTAATCCTTCTGTGAAACTCATAGACATGGGCTGAAGACTGTATTCAAGCTTAAACTTTCAAGGCCCGATGTCTAACAGCTCTTTGCCAGCCTTAGGCATCAAAAACCACACCTGTTTAAGGGCAGGAGGTATAGGAGTATCCCGTAAGTATTCCCATAAGGAGTGTCACAAAATATGGAGTTCAAGTGTACTAAGTAAAGCAAGAAACCCACTTGAAGATGGCAGCATATAAGAAAAAAATACTTTGTAACAGACAAATTAGACAGCACTGTCTGTTTTACAGACAACTGAATCACTATCTTTACATTTAAATAATACATTAAATAATACATCGACTATGCAATTCTTCAGGCTTCCCTCATAATTCAGTCGGAAAATCATCTGCATGCAATCCAGGAGATCCAGGTTCGACTCCTGGGTCAGGAAAATCCCCTTGAGAAGGAAATGGCAACCCATTCCAGTATTCTTGCATGGAGAATCCCATGGACAGAGGAGCCTGGTGGGCTACAGTCCATGGGATCGCAAGAGTTGGACACGACTTAGTGACTAAACGACCACCATGGAATTCACCTGCAAGGTTGGATTTTGGGAACAGAATAAGTGTGAAAAGTAGGATAAGCCCAATTCTCATTCATACCTTCTACTGATTCCCATAGCAACAGCATTTGGAGCATCATAGTGAGCATGAGCCTCTGAAGCTGGTTTGAATCACAGGTCCACCATTTACTGACTGTGTGACCTTGGCCCAGTTACTTACTCTTTCTGTTTCAGTTTCCGCATCTATAACATGGGCTTGGTAATAAATTCTGCTTCACAGGGTTGCTCTGAGAATTTAGTGAGTCACTTGTAAAATATCTAGATAGTGCGTAGCCCCTGATAAATGCTATGTAAGTAGTTTTGAATAAATAAATACACTGCAGGTATAAACTTTTCCCACTAGACATGCATTCTGATTTCCACTAACATGATGGACATGAGTTTGAGTAGGTTCCGGGAGTTGGTGATTGACAGGGAAGCCTGGTGTGCTGTAGTCCATGGGGTCGCAGAGAGTGGGACATGACCGAGCGACTGAACTGAACTGATATACACCTTGAATATGGCACATATCAGTCTCTGCTATGTGTAGTAGAATATAGATTCATCTCTTCTGTTATATGCAAACCTCTCAAACAAATATGCTCAAGGTCATTGAATATATTATTTTTGTAATTCTCACATAAGCATGGTTTCTAATTCATAGAGGTATATTTGTATATGGTTTTTAATAAATCAATAAACAGAAAATATGCATGCTTTTCTGTTTTGTATTTGTGAGGATAGTAGAAATGTATTTTTTGGTGAGAGAAGAAAGTATATTTTCCCTAATCTTTTGTAAGATTTTCTTCTTTATGTGGTCCCATGCTTATTCAAAAGAGAATAGCTTCCTCTTCTTGCTTTTGCAATCATTTTAAGAAATGTTTAATGTCAGTTCAAACAAAGAATCAAGTCTGGCTTTAGGAGCACACATTGAAATCTCAGTGGCTGAAGAATTATTCCACAACCAACTGCCCTGGCTACTTAACCCCATGCAAGGAACTTAGAGTGGTTTTCACTACTGAGAGCCTTCTAGTTGTTTTTTTTTTTGTGTGTTGTTTAGTTGCTAAGTTGTGTCCAACTCTTTTGTGACCCCATGGACCGTAGCTCACCAGGCTCCTCTGTCCATGGGATTTTCCAGGCAAGAATACTGGAGTGGGTTGTCATTTTCTCCTCCAGGGGATCTTCCCAACCCAGGGACTGAACCCATGTCTCTGGCATTGCAGGAGGAGTCTTTACCATTGAGCCACTTGGGAAGCCCTGTGTATGTATGTACATGCTTATACTTGAGTGCACGTGTCATGAGTGGCAAGAAACAGTGTTATATGGAAAGCCATTCTTTCACTGGATGGAAAATGAATGGTCACACTCAGTGAGTTGATTAGTCCACCTATGATTCAGGAGATATTACTGAATTTTCTGTTAGAGAGATAATTTGACTCTAACTTCCTATTTTTAACAAGTTATGTTCTTTGTGTTTTTCAGAAAATCAAATAGGTCTACTGGAAATCACCTGAACTGAGAGAGTTTTTATCTTGTGGAAGAGCTCAAACAATATGAGCAGAAACCATTATCTAATTACCGATAAGAAAAAAAATGATTTTGTAAAACTGAGGCTTGGTATTATGTATAGCATTTTTTTCATATAACAATATAACTTTGTTCAGATTTGAAAAACAGTACAGAAAGAGATGAAATGTACTTCTAAGAGTATAAGAAAAATCTTTCATACGTTACATACTCATTTTACTCACCTATAACACACATAACACTCATAACACTCAGTATTAAAAAACTAGTAAAAAACACTTGATGGAATATTATTTTCAAATGTTTAACTTTGAAATGAAAATGCTGAGGTTTAAGATGTAAGATTAACCACTATCAGTTACAGTTAATATACAATGTAGATGCTAGACGACATGGCATAATAAAAACTTACATACCCCAGGTAGCACTTGCAATGCATTATTATCCATCCACAGCTCCCTTAAATTTTGTATTTGATCCAGAACTTCAGGCTGGGGAAGTAGGGAGAAAAGAGAAAGGAGAAGAAAACTACATTAGTCTTTTCTTATCACAGTATAAGACGTAATTTACTGGATCTGAAACTTTTATTTGGGAATCCAGTGTTAATCCTCTAAGAAATTACAAGTTTAACAGATCTCTTCTAGCAAAACTGGTATTCCCTGAGGTAGCCAATCTATAATTGATGTGGAAACCATTAGAATAAGAATAATAAAAGGTAGAATCTATTACTCTCCCTTAACATGCAATAACTATTCTCTGCAGTATTTATCAATCTCTGTCTTCTTCACTAGAGTATAATTTTTTGAAGGGCAGAGTAATACCCAGTTTTTAATCCCTGGGTCCTCAGATCCTCTTTGTTTGCCATGGTACTTGGTAAATAGCAGTTTTTTATCATAACACCATACACACAAACACCCTCTGCTCCATGATGTAATAATAGTACAGGAGCTTCCCAAGTCGTACAGTAGTAAAGAATCTGCCTGCCAAGGCAGGAGACACCCTGAGTCAGGAAGAGCCCGTGGAGAAGGAAGTGGCAACCCACGCCAGTATTCTTGCCTGGAAATTTCATGGACAGAGGAGCCTGGTGAGCTATAGTCCATGGGATTGCAAGGAGTTTGACACAAGTGAGTGAAGGAACACACACACACACACACACAATAATAGTATAAGACCCACTCATTTCTTATCTTTTCATTTACTTAATAAAAAATTATTTGTTGAATAAGGGGGAGGCCTACTATGCAAAACATACAATGCAGGATCCACAGTTATTCAAAGCTAGTCCCTGCCTTGAAGTAGCTGAGGAGCTAATTGGGGAAATAAATGTATATAAATAACAAAATCACAAGGCATCATATGGGAGAAAAGAATAATGTAGAGAAGTTCAGAGAAAAAAAGAGAATATGATCAAGAGGTAACATACTGTGCATAATAGATACTTTAATTTCAAAATTAGAAGCTGTCTCTAAATTCTGTCTCCTGGGAAGCAGACTATTCAGAGGGTCAGCTGCTATTGCTGACAGCATCATTTCTTGATTTATGATGACCTCTTCCTGATTTCTTACCAGAAACTATCTCCCCTGCTCCCACTCTAAGGCCACCTGCTTCCTTTGAAGTTGATTCCTTTTTTCTTTTTTTAACCACTCCAGGGAATTGACAATGGCCAAAACTAATTACTGCCTTATATTCACCTGCCCTCAGGGTTTGGCTCGAGGATCCACTCAGAGCAGATAAGAAGCAATGGTTCTCTGACTGGGTTTTGTTCTTGTTTAGTCGCTAAGCTGTATCCGACTCTCTTGCAATCCCAAGGACTGTAGTCCGCCAGACTGCTCTGTCCATGAAATTCTCCAGGTAAGAATACTGGAGGGTTGCCATTTCCTTTTCCTGGGGATCTCCCTGACCCAGGAATTGAACCACCGTCTCCTGAATTGACGGGGGGATTCTTTACCACTGAGCCACCAGGGAAGACGTCTCTGACTGGGACTTGGGGAAAAGACTCTTGCTCTTGTCTGCTGGATTTGAAGCTGGAAGGGTACAGTTCTGGGGGCTTCAGGCACGAGGTAAGAAGGAGAGCCTGTTTGAATTAAAAGATGGATCCTGATGGCATCATTTAAGCTTAGAATTAAGCCACACCTTGTTGTTAGTCACTCAGTTGTGTCCGACTCTTTGTGACTCCATGGACAACAGCCTGCCAAGCTCCTTTGTCCATGGAGTTCTCCAGGCAAGAATGCTGGCGAGGGTTGTCATTCCCTTCTCCAGGGGATTTTCCTGACCCAGGGATCAATCCCTGGTCTCCTGCATTGCAGGAAGATTCTTTACCGTCTGAGCGATCACCTTAAGTCAGATTCTTGTTTTTTTTTTTTTTGGTCTCCAACTAAAAAAATTATCACTGAAATAAGATACAACCACAGTTCAGTAAAATTTGAGACCTAATGAGGAAAGCTAGTATATTTGATGGGATATTCAGTGGAAAAGAATGGAATGGTATCAATGTTACTCTGGACTATTGATAATTATGGGTCAGTACGATACACTTCAGAGACTTCTGGACTACTTTGGAGATAAGTTTCTGATGCCTTTAGCCTGCAAATGCGATGGAATATGGTGCTATTCCTGAGAGAACTTTCATTTGTAACAAGGATCAAAATCTAAAGTTTCAACTTGGAAAATAGTTAGGACTATGTGAGGAAGGTCGGGGGTGGATTTTTGTATAGGAAAATATTCCCACTATTGCTTAGCTCATGGGGAACAGGGAGTGAACTACTCTATTGGAAAACTCTGTCTCTGTATCAGTCATATGGCATAATATTTCTAAGCTCAGGCATCATGCAGACTTTAGGGGAAGAGAAAAAGTTGCATACCTTAGCTCAACACTGCTAAGCTGCTGCTGCTAAGTCGCTTCAGTCGTGTCCGACTCTGTGCGACCCCATAGACGGCAGCCCATGAGGCTCCTCCGTCCCTGGGATTCTCCAGGCAAGAACACTGGAGTGGGTTGCCATTTCCTTCTCCAATGCATGAAAGTGAAAAGTGTAAGTTGCTCAGCCGTGTCTGACTCTTAGCGACCCCATGGACTGCGGCCCACCAGGCTCCTCCATCCATGGGATTTTCCAGGCAAGAGTGCTGGAGTGGGGTGCCATTGCCTTCTCCAGCTCAACACAAGTTTATGGAATAAGACAGAGGCTAGTGTATAAATTTGAAACAATGAGCATTATTCAGGAAGTCTATCTGTGCTGTGGTAACAAATTAATCCTGAAATCTCAGTGGCTTAACAAATAGGATTACTTACTCTTATTTCATGTTCACTGTGGGTTTCTGCCCCCCACCAACCAGTCTTATGTTACCAGCAAACCAAGACTTTCAGAAGAGTCAAAGCAGGGAGACAGTATGGAAACTAGCCACTATAAGAAGAAGCTCATTGTCTAGAACTGTTTATACAGCCTGGACCTAAGTTTAGGGAAGGCTGGGGAATGTGGGAGGAATTCAAGGAATATTGGGTGACTACTAAAAAGAGTCAGACACAATTTAGTGACTAAACAACAACAACTGCCCCTGCCACACAGTGACACCCTATGAAATAAAGAATGACAAGAATGAAGATATAGTGCTTTCATGATTTAGTTATCCCTTAATTTTAAAAGTGTTTTTTACACAGCTTCTAAGTCCAGGTACTTCACTAGAGTCAAAATGTGTGCTATGATCTCTGCCTTCAAGGAATAAGCCCACGCATAGTCTATTTCTTGAGCAAACATATAAAGAGCAATTACGTGACATTATGGGAATACAAAGAAGGAGGGGTCTATAATGCTATAGTATCAAGGGAAACCAGACATGGATTCCTGAAGCTGAGATGAGAAGGAACTGGTGAGAAGAAAGGAGAGGGGAGGAAGCATATTTTAACCAGAATCAGAGAGGTGAGAAACAGCATGATGTATGCAGGGGAACCATAGGCAGTTTGCTTTACTGAATTGTCAAGTTTAATATGGAGTAACTAGTGTAAGCAGCAGAAAATGAGGCTAACAAAAGAGGGTAGGGTCTGTCAAGGCCTCACGTTTTGTTAAGGAGATAGGAATGTATCTTATGTGTCAAGGAGGATCACTAAAGGATTTCTAAGAGGAAGCGGTATTTTATCCTTATCACTCTGCACGCATGCTAAGTCACTTCAGTAGTGTCTGACTCTGTGCAACCCTATGGCCAATAGCCCAACAGGCTCCTCTGTCCATGGATTCTCCAGGCAAGAATACTGGAGTGGGTTGCCATGCCCTCCTCCAGGGGATCTTCCTGACCCAGGGATCAAACCCATGTCTGATATCTTCCACATTGGCAGGCAGGTTCTTTACCACTAGCGCCAACTTCCTTTTTGAAAAATGAAAAGAAGAAGCCAGAAAAGTTTATTAGGACTAGTAATAAAGAAATAATGAGAAATAAAGAGAAGTTGGATTCAGGAGACCTTTAGGAGATGCATGTCCCCCAGTTACACAGCATATGGTACTGACAACTATGGGGGTGCAGAATATGGAGGTAGGAGTAGGTTTATGAAAGGGATTGGATGCGTTTTTAAAAATTTATTTATTTTTAATTGGAAGGTAATTGCTTTATAATACTGTATTGGTTTCTGCCACACATCAACACAAATCAGTCACAGGTACACATAGATCCCTTTCCTTTTGTATCTCCTTCCCACTTTTCCCTCTGGAACCTCCCTCCAATCTCCCACCCCTCTAGGTTGTCACAGAGCACTTAATTCAGTTTTGATCATGATTAGCTTTAGGCTTCTGTGAGACACAGATGGACACATCCAGAAATCAGTTGGCTATTAAAATCTGAAGCTTACGGGATGAGTCTGAGCTAAGGATGTTCAACTTAGGTATTTTGTGGAAATAGAACTCTTGTGGATGAGCTCCCTATGGGGAATGTGAAGAGAATCAGAGGTACAGGCGACTGAGGAAGGAACACTGTGGATACTAACACTTGACAGTTGAAAACCGGAAGTATCACTGGCAAAGCCCACTAAAAATTTCCAAGAAATAAAAGTAGGATCTGGGTAATAAAATAGAACCCTTTTTCTCTTTGAACTTCATCTTGTTACACTTCTCATAGGGTGCCACCCACAGAAGCCTTACCCCAGGCACTTCAGAACAGAGTTTTCTAGTGTAAAATGGCTGTACCAATTATGTTGAACACCTCATCTTGGGGCATGTGCAGAGACATTGCATCTGGCACTGTGATATGGAGCCTAAAGTAGCACATCTGTGCCCTCTAGAGCACGTGCGCTGGAGTGTGAGCTCCACCTCTTCATTTCCTGATCAAAGAATAAAACTTTCCTTTGCTCCTGAGCTGAACTCAGTCTTGTTCTATTGGCTGGAAGGACACCAGGCAGGAGGACCCTTGTTGGGGTCCATCTAGAAAGGGTCAGTAAAAGAAGAGCAAAATACAGAAGAAGGTAAGAAGAAATGGAGTCCAGGAGAGTAAGGGCTTATTAAAGTCCAATGAACAGAGTTGTATTAAAATAAGGAAGTGAAGAAGAGTATCATACACTGGGGAGGTGTCCGGTAAAATAAAAGATGAAAATGGGAACTCAGTTTTGGAAATAGTTACCTACTGGTAAACTTAGTGATAGTAATTTCATGAGATAACTATATTACAGTGGGTTGAAGATAAATAATAGGCAAATAAATGGGGACAGCACAGATAGAATATTCTTTGTAAAGTCTGGGTGAGATGAGAGGAGAGAAATTGAGGAGCTAGGAAGAAATTGAGGAAGCTGAGGCAAAAAAGAAAGCTGACAGGAAGATACTAGATGAGAATGGTTCATATTGGAATTGTCTGAGGGGAATCAAAGAAGAAACTGAGGGGAATCCAAAGAGCTTTATCAATGATCACTGTTATTTTAACTTTTGGGGGAGCCAGGTGGGAGACTGACAATCTAGGAAAACACAGAATAAGGGATTTCAGGTTCCCACGAGGCCAGACAGAATGTAGCAGGAGTGAAGGACTGGGAGAAGTAAAAGGATAAAAAATTAGAATGAGAGAGCAGAAGTTAGGAGGTCAAGATTGCTGAAATTGTTTCAGGCAATGACAAAATTCAAGCAGTAACCCTGGGTATTATGACACGTTGGTATGTGTGGGCAAGGGAGAATGCTGTGGAAACATAAGACCTCACATGATCTCTAAGGATCTGGGTAACCTTTGGCGAACTACATTGCTTGCTCCCTTGGCTGTGTCAGGTAAGGTGAAAGTGAAAGTGTTAGCTGCTCAGTCATGTCAGACTCTTTGCAACCCATGGACTGTAGCCTGCCATGTTCCTCTGCCCATGGTATTTCCCAGGCAAGAATACTGGCATGGGTAGTCATTCCCTTCTCCTATAGGTTCTTCCCAACCTGGGGATGGAACCCGGATCTCCTGCATTGCAGATGGATTCTTTACCATCTGAGCCACCATTAGGTAAAATGTCAGATAAAATTGACCAATAATACCTCTAAAATATCTCTCATGCTGGTTATTCTGGGGACGCTAGGCATCTAAGACAACTTGGAGAGGGATTACTGATGCTAACCTATATTTCTACTTTATTTCAAAAGTTCCATTTAATTAACTTAATAACATAATAGGGTAACAGTAGTCCTACTTTACAGATGAATACTCTGAATATCATTTTCTGGGGAAAATAAGAATAGGTGGATAAGGGTTGTGTAACTGCAGCTGGGATCATAACTCAGATCTCCTGGCTCCAAAGATGACATCATGTTACAGCTTAAAACTGAAATAATGAACACTGGTGATCACAAATGCCCAATAAAGGAAGTAAAGCATATGCTGGATTTCTAAAAAATAGATAATGTTTTCATTACTGGATGTTATATAAAATGTGTCACAGAGGAAATCTCAACAACTTCCTAATATAAGAAGAGAACAAGTATATTTAGCAGATCAATACATAGCCTTGCTGAAACAACATAAAGACGCAATGATATCTCATAATCAATAGACAGTTTTGAAATGGATCTTGGTACTAAACTAAATGGCTTTCACCCAACCTAACACACAAATTGCCTTTTATTCATACCATTTGATTTCATTCTCAAAATCAATTGTTTCCATTAAAAATGAGTGAATTAACTGAAGACTGGCTTGGCATACTTCATGCTCATGAAGGTGTTGTGCACTGGACACTCATATAACTCCTTTAATGATTATAACTTAGTGTAGTATTTTAGGAAAACATTTTCAAATATGTATCTCATGTTATCAAAATGTTCACTTTGGTTTTGGGGCAGTTATCATACTAAAATTATCTGACACATAGAAAAAACTTATTGCAGAAAAATGTTATTATAGGATAATTAATAATATTAAAAACTTAGTCACACTTTAAATAAACAACAGCATAAGAAAAGAGATAACCAAATTATGTAAAATCATAAGTTGGTTCAGTGTACAACAATGAGAATGAATTATCTATATTTTTATGTAAGATAGACCTTGAAAATAACATTGAATGAAAAAGCAAGTATGGAAAATTTGTATAACACAAATCTGCATAGATTTTAAAGTGTTACATATTTATAAATACATATACATACAATAAAAATAGTAATATATAGAATAGATGCACACAAAACTAAAAATAGTAATTGTCCTGGAATTGGAGTAGGACTAGGACGGAGACTTTTACTTGGGTCTGGTGTTGTTTTTCAGTCACGCAGTCATGTCTGACTCTGTGACCCCATTGACTGCAGTATGTCAGGCTTCTCTGCCCTTCACTATCTTCCAAAGTTTACTCAAACTCATGTCCAGGAGTCAGTGATGGACAGGGAGGCCTGGCGAGCTGCAGTCCATGAGATCGCAAAGAGTCGGACACTACTGACAGACTGAACTGAACTGAACTGAACTGATGTCCATTGAGTCAGTGATGCCATCCAACAATCTCACCACTGTTGTCCCTTCTCCTCCTGCCCTCAATCTTTCCCAGCATCAAGGTCTTTTCCAATGATTGGTTCTTGGCAAAAGAACCTTCAGGTGGCCAAAGTATTGGAGATTTAGCTAACTTCAGGTGGCCAAAGTATTGGAAATTTAGCTTCAACATCAGTCTTTCCAATGAATATTCAGGGTTGATTTCCTTTAGGATTGACTGGTTTGAATTCTTTGCTGTCTGAAGGACTTTCAAGAGTCTTCTCTAGCACCACAATTCAAAAGCATCAATTCTTCAACACTCAGCATTCTTTATGGGCCAACTGCTACATCCATGCATGACTACTGAAAAAACCATAGCTTATACTATATGGACCTTTGTTGGCAAAGTAATGTCTCTTTTTAACTCGTTGTTTAGATTGATCACAGGTTGTCTTCCAAGGAGCAAGCATTTTTTCCTTTTTTCCAAGGAGCAAGCATTTTGTGGCTGCAGCCACCATCCACAGTGATTTTGTAGCCCAAGAAAATGAAATCGTTCACTGTTTCCACTTTTTCCCCTATTTCCCATGAAGTAATAGGATCAGTTTAGTTCAGTTCAATTGCTCAGTCATGTCCGACTCTGTGATGCCATGTACTGCAGCATGCCAGGCCTCCCTGTCTATCACAAACTCCTGGAGTTTACTCAAACTCATGTCCATTGAATCAGTGATGCCATCCAACCATCTCATCCTCTGTCTTCCCTTTCTCTTCTGCCTTCAATCTCTTCCAGCATCAGGGTCTTTTCCAATAAGTCAGTTCTTCACATCAGGTGGCCATGTATTGGAGTTTCAGCTTCAGCATCAGTCTTTCCTTTAGGATGGACTGCTTGGATCTCCTTGCAGTCCAAGGGACTCTCAAGAGTTGTCTCCAACACCACAGTTCAAAAGCATCAATTCTTTGGGGCTCAGCTTTCCTTATAGTTCAACTCTCACATCCATACATGACTACTGGAAAAACCATAGCCTTGACTAGATGAACCTTTGTTGGCAAAGTAATGTCTCTGCTTTTTAATATGCCATCTAGGTTGGTTATAACTTTCCTTCCAAGGAGTAAGTATCTTTTAATTTCATGGCTGCAGTCACCATCTGCTGTGATTTTGGAGCCCCCAAAAATAAAGTCTGCCACTGTTTCCCCATTTATTTGCCATGAAGTGATGAGACCAGATGCCATGATCTGAGTTTTCTGAATGTTGAGTTTTAAGTCAGCTTTTTCATTCTCCTCCTTCACCCTCATCAGGAGGTTTTTTAGTTCTTCTTTACTTTCTGCCGTAAGAGGGGTGTCATCTGCATACTTGAGGTTTTTGATATTTCTCCCATCAATCTTAATTCCAGCTTCTTGGTCTACATTGTTTTATTTCCTTCCCCCCCCAAATCTAACTCAGATACAAAAAATGGTTAACGATTGTTCTTTTCAGTTGGCAGTTATTTGTTACTTTGAAGTTTTTATATTTGCTTTCATTTTTTAAAACACTAGAAAAAATATGATAAAATCATAATTATTTTTTTCTTCATAGGAATTTTTTCTGTGTTTTCCAAATCCTATAGTATATTGTTGTTGTTCAGTTGCTAAGTCATGTCTGACTCTTTGTGATATAGGCATTAATTTAATAAAAGAATTAGGGAACATTTCAGTGTCTTGTCTTACATTTATACTTACCTATACCACTATAGTATTAAATAATCTTATTTTTATTAGTTGAAGTGATCTAAGAAAATGGTTACATCAGTTTTAACATACGGTTTCCATTACTACAACAGATTCCAAAAACTCCTGTCATGTATATGCAGTTTACTCTGTTCTCTTTATTTGACTACAGGTGTTACTTTTATTCCACTAATTTGGATAATAGAGTTTGATTATATTTATTTATACCTCTATTAAAGGTTTTCTTCCAATAAGGCTAAGAGAAATGTTCACTGAAAAATATAACATCTGACATTTATCTAATTTTGTCAAAATTAAACTAGGGAACTCTAAAACTTAAAAAAGAACTTTGCATTTGAAATGTCTTAAAATTATTGAGATTATCTAGTAGACACTGTAGTAACCAAAAATTGTTATTCTCAGAAATAATGCAGAACTGGAAGTCAACATGGAACCTGGTTCAAAATGCTGATAATACACAAAAAAGTGATTTCTCAAATTAATACATGTAAAATATCCAATGCAAATTAAAAAATTATGTTCTTTAACCAAAGTGACCCAATTATGACATTTCATTATCTGTTATTACATCCTTTCTAAATTTTGAGATCAGTATCTCAAAGTATTATTTATTTACTTTTTACTTTATCATTTTTGCTTGATAATGTTAGAGCTTGCAATCTGCCAAGGAAGCAGGGCTTCCCAGGCAGCTCAAGTAATTAAGAATCCACCTGCCAATGCAGGATCCCTGGGGTGGGAATATCCCTGAAGATGGAAATGGCAACCCAGTCCAGTATGGCAACCTGCTCCCTGGGCAGTCCGTGGGGTTGCAAAAAGTTGGACACAACTGTACACACATGCCCCTCCAAGGAAATATGACTGCATTTTAAGAAACTTTCCCTCATTTTCCTTCATTTTTTAATTTCACAACACACTTAAGCTTCCCTGGTGGCTCAGATGGTAAAGAATCTGCCTGCAATGTAGGAGATCCTGGTTCAATCCCTGGGTCAGGAAGATACCCTCGAGAATGGAATAGCTACCCACTCCAGTATTCTTGCCTGGAGAATTCCATGGATAAAGGAGCCTGGAGGGCTACAGTCCATGGGGTTGCAAAGAGATAGACATAACTGAGCAACTAACACTTTCGCTTTAGCTTATTACCAGCTCTATAGTTCTCACAACTGGGAAATCTTTTATTTATGAAGTCTATGATGTACTGTTGAAACTCTTTCTGATACACAAAACTGAATAACTGAAATTGTTCAGCTCTTGATGCTTGTTCATTCTCTCAGTAGTTCTGTCGAACATGCCTTTAGACCGTTTAACTTCTTCAGTTAATTTCTTTGGAGATAAAAAGATTAGCTCCATATGGTTGAGCATATTTCCAGTTTATGTTAGTTTCACGTTTCTCAATTTTATTTCAGATGCCACTTTTACTAATACATTCAAAAATTTTAAAGTTTTGGTTTCAATGTAACTACTACAGTTAGGTAACATGTAGAAAATATTTTTATATTTTAGAATTTATTGGATGAATAAATAAGCATTCTTAACAACAATAATAAAAATGCATGGCTGAGAAAATAAGATTAATTTATAATTAATTAAAACATTTCAGCCATAAACTATTAGGAATATTATACCAAATATAGGAGTGTAATACATTCATTTAAATATTCAAATCAATACATTAATGGCACGCAGGAAGTAATCCACAGATGACATGATGTTGAGAGGGAGACAATCCATTAAATCACTGAATTAGTTTCCAGAATAATCTGAAATATTAGAAGATTCATTAATTCATTTGTTTATAAATACATTCACTCAAGAAATGTTATCTACGCTATGAAAAGAAGACATTTTATTAAGGTCTCTGGGATTACAATACAGACTGTTACAGGATTGTTTCTCCATCTTCTTTGTCAATGTCTTGTTCCAAATGCAACATATGTTGGTTGTTCCCCTCTAAGTTACTAAACATTAAGTGTCTTCAACAAAGCAGAATTTATTCAGAATATCTGGAAACCATTCCATAGGAGAAATGGTGAAAATGCCTCAAACTGTTGGACTGAAGATATAGGTGTTAAAGATTCCCATCTTTGAGGATTATTATAAGGAAGAGGGGCTGGGTTTATCCTCTATCCCCAGATCAGAACTAGAATCCATGAGGAAAGTTGCAGGAAAGTGGATGTAAGTAAGCATTACACAGGAGTGATTTTTTCCTATTCGATCTGTCTAAAATGAAATAATCTAATTTCCTTTAGGAGATAGTGACTCTTCCCTCAAAGGAACACTTAGCTCCCCGAGAAGGTATAAATAAAAAAGAACAAAACAATAACAACGACAAAAGCTCATTTCTATTGATCACTTGGGACAGTAAGGCACTTTTAAAAACGTGTTTACATAGATTATTCTCCTTGAATCTTCACAATTATTATTGTACAGGTGGTACTATCATTGGACAGGCAATAAGCAGAATGATTAAGAACGTGGTTTCAGGAGCTAGACAGAGTCCAGATCCAGGCTTTGTCACTTACTTGCTTTCAAATATTTGCTCATGTTCCTCTTCTGCAATAGGTAGAAAACAGTAGTACTCCCCACATAGGGTGATAATGAGGAATAGTTGTGATAAAACACTTCAAATGCATAGAACAGTGCCTGGTTCTAAGTGTTAGGGCTCAATGCTCAGTTAGTGTTAGCTCTTATTCCTATTTAAAGACAAGGAAATTTGGATATAAAAAAGCAAATTACTGTGTCCAGAATTAAATGACTAATATACAGGGAAGGCAAGAGCATAATCTTGAAGTAAGATGTGATAAATAAGGTTCAAAAGGAGATGAGTATTCCAGAGAAAAGGTATGGTTTTCAACTACTTGGCTTTAGAACGAAGGTGCCAAAGGAGATTAGATGCTTAAGACAGACTTGTTTGATAATTTAATTTAATAAATTAATGTAATAGTTTAACTTAATAATTTTACTCAGAAAATGTTCATTAAGAGTCTATTAAGAGCCTAGCACTGGAGAAAGAGTAGTAGACAAAACAACCAAGTCCTCATGAAGATAACATTCTGAAGTTTCATGTTTACTAGGCTGGGTCCTACAAAATGTTAACATCTGGGCATGGTAAACAATTCTGGCCTCAGGACTTCCAATTTAATGCACTACCCGTTACCTAGATTGCAAACGTTAATGACCTTGTCTAAGTCTAAATTTAAGAGTGAAAACTGAATAAAATGCATTCTTGTCTCATAATTCAAATTGATTTTCTTGCTTTCTTTCTCCAAAAGACTTCCTCCATTCTCTATCTACAATGCAGCCAGTAGGCCATTTCACTGTGTCGCCTTTTGCAAGGCCCGCATACCTTGACTGTATCAGACAAAATGACTCTCATCTGACCCTTGCTTACTTCTCAGGCTTTTCTTTCACAGTACCCTCAGTTAAAGTGAGCCTCAAGGAAAAGTCAACTCTTTGCTGTTCTCAAAGGTATCAAGCTTTAGTTTGCAATTGGTCTTTACAAATGTTCTTTAAGCCTGTTCACCTGATCCCTGACTGGGTTAAGTCCTTCCTTCAATGTTGGTAAGCCTACTGTAGCTCTTTGTAAATTACAGTGTGAACTCTTTGAAGCACGGAATTGAATTTTGTTCACCTCTGCATCTCCAATTCCTTTCATGGTAATCTGTGCAAGGTAGTACTTCAGAAAGGAGTATATCAAGGCTGTATATTATCACCCTGCTTACTTAACTTACATGCAGAGTACATCAAGCAAAATGCCAGGCTGGATGAATCACAAGTAGGAATCAAGATTGCTTGGAGAAATATCAACAGGGGAGAAATATCAACAACCTTAGATATGCAGATGATACCACCCTAATGGCAGAAAGCAAAGAGGAACTGAAGAGCCTGTTGATGAAGGTGAAAGAGGACAGTGAAAAAGCTTGCTTAAAACTCAACATTCAAAAACTAAGATCATGGGATCTGATCCCGTTACTTCATGGAAAATAGATGGGGAAAAATGGAAACAGTGGCAGATTTTATTTTCTTGGGCTCCAAAATCACTGTGGATGATGACTGCAGCCATGAAATTAAAAGATGCTTGTTCCTTGGAAGAAAAGCTATGAGAAACCTAGACTGCATATTAAAATGCAGAGACATCACTTTGCCAGCAAAAGTCCATAAATTCAAAGCTTTGGTTTCTCCAACAGTCATGTATGGATGTGAGAGTTGGATCATAAAGAAAGCTTAGCTCCAAAGAATTGATGCTTTTGAGCTGTGGTTTTGGAGAAGACTCTTAAGAGTCCCTTGGTCAGCAGGGAAATCAAACCAGTTAATCCTAAAGGAAATCAACCCTGAATATTCACTGGAAGGACTGATGCTGAAACTGAAACTCCAATACTTTGGTCACCTGATGTGAAGAGCCAACTCATTGGAAAAGACCCTGATGTTGGGAAAGATTGAAGGTAGAAGAAGAAGGGGACAACAGAGGATGAGGTGGTTGGATGGCATCACTGACTCAATGGACATGCATTTTAGTAACATCTGGGAGATGGTGGAGCACAGGAAAGCCTGGTGTGCTATAGTCCATGTGGTTACACAGAGTTGGACATGACTTAGTGACTGAACAACAACAACTTTCTATGCTTCTAGTTCACTTATTCCAACACCCTAGAACTCCCTAACAGCAGTAATTGATAGATCACTGATGTTATAAATTTAACCATTATTTGTCTATGTTTCCTTATCATGCTGAGATTCATGATAAATGTTCCATCATTATAAACAGTTTCTTCTCGCTAACATCACTTGGCAAATATGTCCTCTTTCCTTTTGTCATGTTTAGCTAAATGAACTTAATGTTCATTGCATCCAACTTTCTGCTTTTTCTGCTACTGTACCAAGATTAGTTGGAGAAAATCACTTTGTTTGATCAGCTTTACTTTAACTTCATGACAAGTACATGAAATGTGGACCACATATTGACAGGTGACCCTATTTCTTTTCACTGAGAAGTTACTTTTCACCTCTCTGAAACTATTTCATAGTTCTTCAATCTTATATCCTTCCCATACCCCAGCTCATAATACCCTGTTGTTCTCTGAAACTAATGAACAAGCAAACGCGTGATCTGAGGTGGATTTATTCCAAAGGCAATGAAGCTTTTGCTTCAGGCCTCCCACACACGTAGTTAGAAAAATTTGCAGAGGAATATATTTTAGAAACAATTAGCTAAGATTCCTGTCATTTGATACACAGATTTCCCCTCCATCATACTTCCTAGGGTGTGATGTGGCACAGTTGGGCTTGGGTTTAGTTGGAGTTAAGTTGGGGATACATTTACTTTGGGTTTAGCGTAATATGTGTCTGTGCTCTGTAGTCATTTCTGGAGTTTTCTTTCACTAAGCACCTCTGGCTCTTCCAAATTTGTGACTTCCTTTGTGCGTGTGAGCTCTGGATTATATATCTCTTCCACTTTTTGTTTTCATCTTTGCAGGGATTGGCTCAGACGGTAAAGCGTCTGCCTGCAATGCAGGAGACCTGGGTTCGATCCCTGGGTCGGGAAGATCCTCTGGAGAAGAAAATGGCAACCCACTCCAGTATTCTTGCCTGGAAAATCTCATGGATGGAGCCTGGTAGGCTACAGTCCAGGGGGTTGCAAAGAGTCGGACAAGACTGAGCAACTTTACTTCAGGCCTAGAGTAATCTTTTTTTCCCCCTATACAACATGAATTTTTCTGTCTCTACTAGGCAACTTCCAGCAGCATTCAAACATGCTTTAGTTTGTCTCATTGTTTAAAAAAAATACTATTTTCATTGCCTCCGTGGTCTCTTCCATCTATTTTCCATTTGTTTGCTTTTCTTCACAGAGACACTTTAGAAAAAGTTTGGCTACTCTTTTTACCTTTGCTTTCTTATCTCCCATTTACTCTTGAAACCACTGTGGTATGTTACTGAAAATTGCTTTTGCGCCAGTCATCATGAGCTGCATTTTACGACTGGGGTCCCTAAATTACAGCTACATGATTCTGACTTTGTATTTAGCTACTAAAGTCAGAAAATAAAGGAAAAGTAGAAAATCAGGGAAGAAAAACAATATTAAATGTAGAAATGAAAAATTTGTATTAAAGGGAAAATTGATTAAAGAAAATTTATGTTGTAAGTATTTTCAAGATACATAAAAAATTTGCAGTTGCCAATGATGTTTAAAATTTCAGAATAATTGGGTGATATTTGAGTGTTCATTAATAGAAATTGTAATTATGGTAAACTATATAATTTCTATGTTATACCTATGTTCTCTATCTCTTATTAATGTTTGAAATGCTGGAAGTATGAATATATACTTTAGATGCATCATATTTTATAATTCATATATTCCTATGAGATAATCTATGAAAATATTTAAAATTGTTTTCTTTCTTCTGTATCAGATAAATATTTTTTCCAATATAGTTGTTTCACTGAATCAAAAACAAATCTGAATCACTATTTTTTATTTATCACTGTTAGTCAACTCTCCAATGTGGATTAATTTACAAGCAATGAGAAAGAAATGTTTTTAATGAAACTGCTAAGATGTACATAAGAATCTATGTATAGCATTAATCCTATTTTCTGTAGATACTGGGAAAATTCTTTATATATTACTACTTGATGATAACATTATTGGATTTTACTTATTTAATACCATGAAAGTTAGTTTATTTGGCAAAGCAATACCTGAAATCTGTTTACACTGTTAGTTCCACACTTGTCATTGTGAGCTTCTGGAGCAGGGCTTACATTTCTGAATTCCTAACACTTATGTGATTAGTCACTCAGTCTTGTCTGACTCTCTGCTACTCCCTGGACTATAGCACCGTCCCCCCAACCCCCAGGCTCCTCCATCCATGGGATTCTCCAGGCAAGGATACTGGAGTGGGTCGCCATTTCTTGCTCCAAACACTTATCATAGCAGTGTGCTTGTTGCATAAATATCAGCAATGACCCTTGAAGGTCATAAAAGTTGTACTGCAAAACTGATGTACCTTCTGAATCATAAAAGTCCACTTCTATTCAGAGTAATTTAAATGTAATTAAGAATTTAAATTCTTTGAAAATCAGTAATCAGTATTTGGTATACAATATAATTAGTTTTCTATTAAACTTTACAAAGCCCAATTACTTGAACAGATAATAATAGAGAAATTATGTCACTGGTCTGATAAACAGTAAGAAATGCATCAAATAAGAAACTGGATTGTCAAGTATGCATGCCTGTCTTTTCTGCCCCAAAGCCAATAAGTGATAAGGCAGATCATTATTTTTATATCACTTGAAATGAGAACTTATATTAAAAACTCTAAATTCTTCCATGTGAAGATCCTTTTGTGAAGTGTTTCATAGCCAGAGTAGCTCATTAGAGGTAGGCAAGAAGAGTCAAGAAAATACCCATTCATAGTTGGGTTCCAAAGTTATCCTGATTTCAAGTTGTAGCAACTATGAAATGTTAAAAGTGAGTTATCATTATCACCATTATATCCTTACCACTTAGTCTCTGCTTCATAAATATTTGTTAAATTAAAAAAGAAAAAAAACTGTTACCTATCAGTAGAAGTGAGAGAGTCAATTCCTAGGCAGGTTGATAAGAAGTCTGGGGGTCCCCAAGGAGAGAGGGGTCTGGGGTTCTCAAGGAGGAAGAGGAGGAAGAAAGGACAAACTTTTTTTTCCTTCTCTGCATTCTTTAGTCTTAGTCACATAAAACTTTTTTTTTTCTTTAAGCTCACCGATGATTACACAACAAAAAACTTGGTTTTTAAACTCTGTACTAGGGATTATATAACAACAATGTCTCCTTCTTGAGGACAGTTTCTCCTTCCTGAAAACCTTCTGGCTAATCCTGTTATCTTAAAGTGTAAATTATGGGAGTGGGTCTAGTAAAATCTTTACAACCTTGAGACATGCTTTTGATTTATTGTAATAACTTAATTTTAAAAAGTATATAACTCCCTTGCTAACACTAGCAAGGGGTCACTCTCGGTCCCCTTTCTGATATCTATGTCAGAAGCTTTCTCTATCCCTTTTCTTACTTTAATAAACTCTGTGACACAAAAGCTCTTGAGTGATCAAGCCTGGTCCCTGGTCCTGAAATTCTATCTTCTTTGGAGATCACGAATCTGACATCTTTCGCTGTAAGCTATGTAGTGAAGTAAAGTAGGATAAGTATAAGTGTTTCCATTTCTCGAATAGGTAAACTAAAGTGCCACAATGTTAAATCTATTTATTTGTAAATTTTCTAACTGGCCACTTCTGAAAATTTAACAAGTACTTTCTGAGCACTACCCTCATGTCCAGCTCTCTGTTATGGGATTTAGGTGCACACAGGAGAGGGAAAACGCCAGAGGATCCTAATATGATTTTAACATTTCATTGTTTCCATATTTGCTTTAAGACACTTTAAAAGTCTTGGTTTTATTTTTCTCTGCACAAATTCTATCATGTGAACTATACCAATAAATTATATATATTTTTAATAGTTTCATAAAATAATTGAATGAGCCATCACTAGGGTGCATCAATCTGTTCTACATCAGTACACCCAAATTATTCTTATTGTTCTGTGTTGATTCCTTTATTAACCCCCATTTGAGGGCTAATTGCTGCTATGTACATAATTTAGTAAAATTATAATATTTATTGGGGCAATCTACAAGGATTGAAGTTATGCAATTTGAAATTACATGCTCCATTGTTTTGCTTGTCACTATAAAAATTTTGGTATGTTTTATCACACAAATTTTTCTATTACAAAGGAGCAATGAATTTTGAGGTTATAACTCAAATCAATTTATATTATACCAACTTTAAGCAAGAAACTTTCTGATCTATATAATCTAGCCTAGTATTTGTAATTCTGTAACTCCCTGAGTTGTCCTCACATACTCACACCTTACTTACCCAGCTTTCTACCCTCACTTTTGTGACTCCGTCTCAATCTATGTTGCAGTCACTCCTCATGCTCCATTCTACCCCTTCTTCTGCCAAAGTGCTTTTCCTTCTTTTCTTTGCCTGGCTAATTTCCAGTCATCCCTTAGATTTCAGCTCAAGGTCGCTCCTTGAGAAAAGTGTTTGCATGGCCAAACTCCATTAGGTGATCCTCAGCACTTGTCATGGCTGGAATTTCACATTTCTGCGTGCACTAGATTAATATTTGCTGTCCTCGTTACATTATCAACTTCACCAGGGAGGAACTCTCTCTTTTTTCACTCTATTTTGGATACTGGGAGTCTGACATAGTGCTCAATAAATGTATTCATCCACCACATTTTATTAAGCACTTAATGTACTTCAAGCATTGTGCTTAGTGTGGGGGATATGACAGAGAATAAAACAAAGTCATAGAGATACGCTCATTCATCCAAGAGTTATTGCATAAAAGGATGAATAATGACTTGTTGATACTAATTATTCCATATCAACCTTTCTTCCATGTGAGAATGAACCTTTGCTTCGTGCACATGCTTTGCCATTAACATTTTGTGTACAGTGCTTTGCAAGTAGTAGATTGCTAATAACCATTTGCCAGCTTGATGAGTAAACTAATGTCCCATTGGATTAATTATGATGTGTAGGTTAATGCTGGCTATTGTCACAGGAACAAAGGACTATATTTTAACTGCAAATTCATTGTCCTTTTCATAACAAGTTATTCTCTTCATGTGTGAACATATTTTTCATAATTTAATAATAACCTATCACTATTAGGGTTATTTAATATTCTAATTCATATTAGGAAGTCAGTAAGGAATATTGCTAAAATGTAAATTCCGACAAACATGTGAAAAAAGTTTCCCAGGCTTCAACTTGTAACATATGCTACGGCCTATTTTTCTCTTTTTCATATGGAGTTGTGAACAGATGCTTGGGCAGGTTAATTCTGTACTAAATCTTTTACTTCTACATGTGCATGGAGGTGGATGCTTGCCAAGTCAGCACTGTAGCTCCCTTGTTGGTCATTAATCACATCAAACCCACTTATTTTTGCTATTATTAAATTAAAATGAAAATGAGAGTTCTGCTAACAAAGGCTCTATTTTATATGGTGGGGAGGCAGCCTCATCTCTCATTCCTTTGCCACAAGAACCTTTGCTCTTGTTACACTAATCTAATAATCAACCCTCAGCATGCGTGCACTTCCTCATCTCTATCTATTCTTGTGATCATATCAATTTCCTGGCCACGTTGCTCTCTCCCCTCCCCATTCATCCAAAACCAACTCATTCTCCATGGCCCAGCAAATCCTATGCCTTAGGAAAAGCTTTTAAAAATTATAGCAGTTATCAGTCAACCCATGAACATACATCAATTCCACAGTTTTTGAGATTCTACTCTGTTTATATAAACCAGCCATAAGGGGAAAAGCGAATATTATGTAATTACATGTCTTTCCCCTATGATGCTACAGTTTAAGAGAGAAAAAAGTCAGCATTCATCCAAAAAATACTTATTAACTGGTGACCACTTTAAAATTTATGGTGGATAAGAATCATCTGGAGAGCTTGATACAGTGTAGATTCTTGGGCTCCACATGAAACCCACTCAATCAGAATTTCTAAAAGTGTGACCCAAAAGTAAAAATGTTGATGGTAATTTGAGCATGCTTCTCTAATATACAATTCTTGGACAGATGAATGCACAGATTCTCTGCCCCTAAGGAGCTCACAGTCTAGTTAGGCAAGTGGTTAATCATAATGCAAATCAAATATTATGGAATTATTACATTAAAAATAGAACAGGCTTGTGAGATAGTTTTAGTGACCCTAGGGGGTGGAAAGAATCAATAGTACTGGGTACACTAAAACTACAAATTAACCTCATTGCGTTCTGAGGGATTAAAGTCCTTTTGAAGACAATATTCACCAAGCAGCAGAGGAGGCAGAAGGAAGGGTGGTGTTCTGGAGCATGTATCTACATGGATAGGGGCAACTAAGACATAGGAAAGTAATGAGTGCAGTGGAGGTCTCCTTAGAGAGGGATTTGTAGGTGGGAAAGATTTCTTGCTAGTAACATCAGAAAATTTTTTAGGAGATGCTGCATTGGAACTGGGCCTTAAGGAAGAGTAAGATCTACCAACTATAATATACACATGAGCATGAAGGGAAAGCAAGATATGCCAGAAGGAAAAATCAGTACAAGCAAGGACACAGAAGCAGAAAAGCAAGCCGCATGCAGGGAGAAAAGCAAGCAGTTTAATTTGGCTTGGGAAGGGTATAAGAAGGTTAATTTTCTTGTAGTTGTAGATTTAGGGAAATACTTTAGGAAGGTAAACTAGACTAGATCTTAGAGGACTTTGAGTATTAGACTTCAGAGTAGCATTTGTTCCTTGGATGACTTATTTGACATTTAATATATACTGCGTGTGCAAGCTAAGTCACTTCAGTCATATCCAACTCTTTGCGATTCTTTGCATTGTAGCTCACCAGGCTCCTTTGTCCATGGGATTCTCCAGGCAAGAATACTGGTTCAGTTCAGTTCAGTTCAGTCATTCAGTCGTGTCCGACTCTTGGTGACCCCGTGGATTGCAGCATGCCAGGCTTCCCTGTCCATCACCAACTCCCGGAGTTTACTCAAACTCATGTCCATCGAGTCAGTGATGCCATCCAGCCATCTCATCCTCTGCTGTCCCTTTCTCCTCCTGCCTTCAATCTTTCCTAGCATCAGGGGCTTTTCCAGTGAATAAGTTCTTCACATCAGGTGGCCAAAGCATTGGAGTTTTAGCTTTAGCATCAGTCCTTCTGATGAATATTCAGGACTGATTTCCTTTATGATTGACTGGTTGGATCTCCTTGAAGTCCAAGGGACTCTCAACAATACTGGAGTGGGTTGCCATGCCCTCCTCCAGGGGATCTTCCCAACCCAGGGATAGGACTCATGTTTCTTATGTCTCCTGCATTCGCATGCAGGTTCTTTACCACTAATGCTGCCTGGAAGGCCCGTAATACATATTGCTGCTGCTAAGTCGCTTCAGTTGTGTCTGACTGTGCGACCCCATAGACGGCAGCCCAACAAGCTCCCCCACCCCTGGGATTCTCCAGACAAGAACACTGGAGTGGGTTGCCATTTCCTTCTCCAGTGCATGAAAGTGAAAAGTGAAAGTGAAGTCGCTCAGTTGTGTCCAACTCTTTGCGACCCCCCTGGACTGCAGCCTACCAGGCTCCTCCATCCATGGGAGTTTCCAGGCAAGAGTACTGGAGTGGGTTGCCATTGCCTTCTCTGATAATATGTATTAGGGCCTCCCCAATGCCTCAGTGATAAAGAATCAGCATTCCAGTGCAGGAGACACGGGTTTGAATCCTGGGTTGGGAAAATCCCCTGGAGTAAGAAAAGCTAACCCATGCCAGTATTCTTGCCTGCAGAACAGGCAAGAACAGAAGAGCTTGGCAGGCTACAGTCCATTGGGTCGCAAAGAGTTGGCATGATTAAGCAAGCAAGTATACATATATAAGTTATATACATACATATACATATGTGTATATATATATATTCCATTTTATAACTTGTCTGCCCAATAAACCTATTTTTTCCTTGAAGGCTGGGGCATGTTTCACACTTTTTTTGAAATCCCTCAAAATGTATGACAATGATAGCACACAGCAGGAGTTCAAAATATTTCTGTTGGTTGATCAAGAGATTGGTTTTGTTCTCAGAAGGAAAGATTTCATAATGTACAGGAGGGCCATATACCACTGACAAAACTTCACTCTGTTGGCTCCATGTTAAGCATATGAGAAAATTTTCACGATTGACAATCACAGAGGTCAGGCCATGAGTATGTGGAGGTATTTAAAAATGAAATTTTAGCCCATTGGGAACTGAACTACAGATACATACTTTTTTTTCATTTTCTGCACAGTAACTAATGATATTTTCTTAAATTTGTATTTCTGTCTTATTAACATAAATAAAAATGTACACTTGGAATGGAAACATATAGTAATGACTACTCTGTAAAACAGCAGTTTGAATATTTAAAATGTAATGATTGATTATTATAGTTTTATTTGGGTTACAAATTTAAGCAAGAAACCTTTTGTATTGCTTTGTTTCAAATTTTTTTTTTTTTAAGAGTTAAAGAACTTACCCTCAGATTCTTTATGGATTGAAGAAGGGTCATGAGATGAAGAAAAATCATGATTGCTAATTCACCCCCATAACAAATATATGCCTATGACTTTGAATAAATACATCAAGACAAAAAATAAATATTTATTGAAAATCTATTTCATGTTTGAAAATACTCTAGGTTCTGGCATATGCTTTGTAAGACTTAAATTCTAATAAGATCTAGTAGTTTGGTTCAACTGTTCCAATAACAACAATAGCAATAGTAATAATAATAATTAATTATATTGTACAGTATTTTAAAGTTTGTAAAACATTTACATATTTGTTGTGTTATTTTTTCACAACTGTCTTTCCTTTGGATTTTTCAAACTGTTTTACTTTTATCCATTTCCATAGGGTCCACTATGTCAATGATTTTCAAATCTCTATTGCTAGCTCAGACACGCTTACCAAATTCTAGATCTATATTTCTAAGTATTTTTTAGGCACCTCTACCTAATTCAAACTCAGTGTGCTCAGAACGTCCATCTTCTCCTACTCAACTTCCTCCTCTCCCTATTTCCCTCTTATTTCAATTAACACCAACATTATCCACCAAATCACCCCAATTACAACTACACACAACAGATCTGATTCTTCATTCTATCTACCTCCCCCTATCCATCAGTTCTTTTTTTACTGTATCCATGAACTTTTTCTTCATGTCTTCTGTCTCCCTCTCTTAGTTCTGGCTATTTAATTTGTGTACTAAACTATTTTAGTAATCTTTCACTAATCACAGTTTTTAGCTTGTTCTTATTTGAAGTCCTGGCTCCTATCACAATTTCTGAAACATAGTAGGTTACAAATTAAAAAAAAATGTTGATAGTGATTAATTCATCCCTCAGATCAAGGGTGAAATTTAAAATGTAGACTTGAACATACCTCTTACTTAAAAACTTCCAGGCTGTCATTCATGATATAAATACCAAATTCTTAGCATGACAATTCAGAGTCTAAAGCTTTCATTTCAGTTCATTTATCTAATCTTGCCATCTTTTATCCTACAAAAGTATCTGTATGCCAATTATATCTAACCACTTAAAACCCTCCAAGCCTCTTCTTCTGTTTCATCCATCCATAACTTCCATGAGCTGTTTTCTCTCCCCTACTTTGCTGACTAAGGTCCGTCTAGTCCAGGCTATGGTTTTTCCTGTGGTCATGTATGGATGTGAGAGTTGGACTGTGAAGAAGGCTGAGTGACAAAGAATTGATGCTTTTGAACTGTGGTGTTGGAGAAGACTCTTGAGAGTCCCTTGGACTGCAAGGAGATCCAACCAGTCCATTCTGAAGATCAACCCTGGGATTTCTTTGGAAGGACTGATGCTAAAGCTGAAACTCCAGTACTTTGGCCACCTCATGTGAAGAGTTGACTCACTGGAAAAGACTCTGATGCTGGGAGGGATTGGGGGCAGGAGGAGAAGGGGACGACAGAGGATGAGATGGCTGGATGGCATCACGGACTCGATGGATGTGAGTCTGAGTGAACTCCGGGAGTTGGTGATGGACATGGAGGCCTGGCGTGCTGCGATTCATGGGGTCACAAAGAGTCGGACACGACTGAGCGACTGAACTGAACTGAACTTACCTTTCAAGTCTTTCTTTACCTTGAACCTCTCTGTCTTTCCCTCTGAAAGTCACTCTTCAGTTCTATTTTATTTTCTACCTGTTTAAGCATCTACCTTTTGTCTCTTAATTGTGGTGCTATCATTTGCATTTTTCTTATTAGACTTGAATTTCTAAAAGGCAAAATTTATGTTTTATTCATCTTTGTATTCTCAGTCCTTGCAGAGTACCAGCATAAATAGTATAAACATAACGTGAATGAATAAACAGCAAGTGGATTCAAATGTCAAAATGGGTTTATCTCTCATTTTTCTCCCAAGTTCCACAAAAAAAAAAAAAAAAAAAAAAAGAAAAAGTGCTGCTGCTAGTAAACAGGAAATGATAAAAATAAGAAGCCAGAAACTTAGAAAATTCTGTGGAGGATACAAAATAGACTAAATTATATTAAAAAAAAATTCAATGCCAATCACCTGTGACTTAATACAATCCAAAAAATGTCCCTTTGGGAAGTCAGAATTGCTTGGTTTCTCTAACGAGTTCCAAAAGTTTGTGCGAATTAGTTCTGATTTTGAGAGGGAAAACTTGTAGCATCTATTAAAATGAAACATGTATGGCTAGTGATCCACCATTTCTGCCTCTAAGAAACCATTCTATACAAATATTTGCATTTATATGTGAATAGCTGGTCACTGCATCATTAAAATAGCAAAATATTGGAAATAACATACACGTCCATCAATAGATTACAGATTAAATAAATAATGTTCACCCACTATAGGAAACCACATATAACTTTTAGAAAAGAATAAAAGATGTACAATACTTGTGATACATTCTTAAGTGAAAAATATGCATATGCGTGTGCATACTTGTAAATGCATTAAAAAAAAGTGAGACGACAGACATTAAATTGTACCTCCTTCTAGGGAGTGGGACTGGAGTTTGCTAAGAGGGATTTTTCTCTTTTTCCTTTTTAACTTCTATATTATAATCACTTTTATAACTTGCTGGGAGTATAAATTGATACAGCCACTATGGAAAACAGTATAGAGTTTCTTTAAAGAAATTAAAAATAGAATTATCGTATGACCCAGCAATCCCATTCCTGGGTATATACCCAGAGAAAGCCATAATTCAGAAAGATATATGCACCCCAATGTTCACAGCAGCACTATTTGCAACAGGCAGTACATGGAAGCAACGCAAATGTCCATCAATAGAAAACTGATAAAGAAGATGTGGTATACACACACACACACACTGGAATATTACTCAGCCATAGAAAATGAAAAACTGGGTCATTTATAGACACATGGATGGACCTAGAGTACAGTGAAGTAAGACAGAAAGAGAAAAACAAATATCCCATATTAATGCATATATGTGGAATCTAGAAAAATGATACAGACAACTCTATGCGCAAAATAGAGATACAAATGTATGGCGACCAGAGGGGAAAGGGAGGAATTGGGAGATTGGAAATGACACATATATACTATTGATACTATGTATTGAATAGATAACCAATGAGAACATACTATGTAGCACAGGGAACTCTACTTAATGCACTGTGGTGACCGGAGTGGGAAGGAAATCCAAAAGGAAGAGGATATAAGTTTATATATATATATGGCTGATTCGTTTTTCTGTATGGTAGAAACTAACAACTATGCTTCAATAAAAATTAATTTCAAAAAGAGCAATATAAGCAGTTTAACAACTTAAACAAAGAAAAATTTCAGACATGGAATAGGAGGGACTAAGAGCAAAATAGGCCATAGTAGTCCATAAGGAACAATCAAAGGACTTCTAGGATAGTAAGGATTAGCGCTTAGAGTTATTTCACTATCTGGTTATTTCAATATCTAGTTATTTCACTGTCTGCTCATTAAAGATTGGTTCTAATATGATGGGCAGGGTCAGATAGAGAAGACAGTATTCTAGCTAACTTCAGGTTGGCACAATAAAAGCAGCAATAAAGTTCCACTATGGTTTATCCTCGTTAGTAATTCTTCCTCAACATCTTGCTAGCAAGTACAGTTTTGCTGCTGCTGCTGCTGCTAAGTCGCTTCAGTCGTGTCTGACTCTGTGCGACCCCATAGATGGCAGCCCACCAGGCTCCCCCATCCCTGGGATTCTCTAGGCAAGAACACTGGAGTGGGTTGCCATCTCCTTCTCCAATGCATGAAAGTGAAAAGTGAAAGTGAAGTCGTTCAGTCGTGTCCGACTCTTAGCGACTCCATGGACTACAGCCTACCAGGCTCCTCTGTCCATGGGATTTTCCAGGCAAGAGTACTGAAGTGGGGTGCCATTGCCTTTTCCAAAGTACAGCTTTAGCCCCTAGGAAGCCCCTAACCATGGCTAGAAGAGATGGTGGGTTGAGAGAACTCAACTAGACTGCCTCACAAGAGGTAGCTGACCACAGCGTTAATTATCCAGGCATGGACTGTAAAAAGAAGATATGTCGCCTAAATGAAGCCCCTCGGCTGCCATCCACCATTCTTGAAGGCTCCAAATGATGCCTACCTGCTCGCTCACTCATCAGAGTCAGTACATAGTACCTTGCTTACGGGGAGTGAAGTAGGAAAAGGGAAACAGAAGAGCATGAGAGAATTATTTTATAGTTGGAGTGGTTCTGCTGCTGCTGCTGCTAAGTCGCATCAGTCGTGTCCGACTCTGTGCAACCCCATAGACGGCAGCCCACCAGGCTCCCCCATCCCTGTGATTCTCCAGGCAAGAACACTGGAGTGGGTTGCCATTTCCTTCTCCAATGCATGAAAGTGAAAAGTGAAAGTGAAGTCACTCAGTCATGTCAGGGCCATGCTTATATTCGGGGTTGATAAGTCTGGCACTGACTTTTGCTGAAATAAGGGCAGTGGGCTAATTAATAATTTATACTGAACTAAAGTTTGAAATGCCCCTAGTAGTACTCATGGCTAATTTGTTTATTGGGACTTATATCTGGCATCATAGGATGAATAGCCTAGCCTGGCTATGTGTACAGAAGGGCATGAAAGATCCCACTAGAGACTTCTAGGGAGGCCTCTTAAAAATAAGATTTATCATATAAATCTTGGTGGTTTTATCCAGAGATGCAGGATGTCCTGTGTGAACAATAAGGACTTTGAGAAGTTGTACTTGGAAGGCTCTTGGGTCCCTAATGTTTGCCTGCATTCTATTTTTACTGTTCTGCTGTATAATTTGCCTTTATTGAAAATCTTATATGAGAAAGCTCTGTGGAGTCTTGCAAATACTTTCAATTATCTGTGTTGTAATTTTTGTAAGAATAATGAATAAAATATAGCTGTATTAGTTTTTTAGTGCTGCATAACAAATTACTGAAAACCCAGTAGCTTAAAGTTACAATATTTTGGCTACCTGATGTGAAGAGCTGATTCATTGGAAAAGACTGATGCTGGGAAAGATTGAAGGCAAGAGGAGAAGTGGGCAACAGAGGATAAGATGGTTGGATGGCTTCACTGACTCAATGGACATGAGTCTGAGTAAACTCTGGGAAATAGTGAAAGACAAGGAAGCCTGACATGCTGCATTCCATGGGGTTGCAGAGTCAGACATGACTGAACAACAACAGCAGCAGCTTAAATCAGTATTCACGTATTACTTCACAGTGCTGTATATCAGATGTCAGGGCATGTTGTAGCTGGGTTCTCTGCTTAGGCTCTCAAAAGGCTAAAAGGGTGGTATTATCATCTGGAGCTTGGCATCTTCTTGCAAACTCATGTAGATGTGGCAGGATTCAATTCTTTGGAGTTGTATGAGGGAAGTCCCTGTTTTCTTGCTTGCTGTCAGCTACTTTCTTGTTGGGGTCACTCTCAGGTCTAAAGAATCCTATATTCCTTGAATGTGGCTCCTTCCAAGAGCCCTCTTACACTTTCAATCTGTTTAATTAAGAAGACTCCGTTCCCTTTTTAGGGATAACCCAATTAGGTCAGATTCACCCAAGATAATCTCTTTATTTAAGGTCATCTGATTTCGGACTTTAATTACATCTGCAAATTCCCAGTAATGCTGATATCAGTGTTTGATTGAATAATTGAGAGAAGTCTGTATTCCAGAGGGTGTGGATCTTGGGGGCCATCTTAGAATTCTGCCTTTCTCAACAGCCCCCAGTTGCTAATTTAGCCTGGTAATACAGACCAGAGAATCATGTTCTGTGGAGCCACAGGAAGCAGAAGAAGATTATTGAATGTGGGAGCCCTCCCTCATTTTACCAGGGCAATCCCATTTTTAACTATTATACACAATTATCATCTGTAGATTTTATGAAGGTGAAAGAGGAGAGTGAAAAAGCTGGCTTAAAACTCAACATTTGAAAAACTAAGATCATGGCATCTGGTCCCATCACTTCGTGAGAAATAGAAGGGGGAAAAATGGAAACAGTGACAGACTTTTTATTTTCTTGGGCTCCAAAATCACTGTGGATAGTGACTGCAGCCATGAAATTAAAAGATGCTTGCTCCTAGGAAGAAAAGCTATGACAAACCTAGATAGCATATTAAAAAGCGGAGATAATATTTTGCTGACAAAGGTCTGTCCAGTCAATGCTATGGTTTTTCCACCAGTCATGTACTGATGTGAGAGTTGGACCATAAAGATGGTTGAACACAGAAGAATTGATGCTTTTGAACTGTGGTGTTGAAGAAGATTCTTGACAGTCCCTTGGACTGCCAAGAGCTCAAGTCACTCAATCCTAAAGGGAATCAACCCTGAATATTCATTGGATTGATGCTGAAGCTGAAGCCCCAATACTGTGGCCACCTGATTGATACAAAGAGCTGACCCACTGGAAAAGGCCCTGATACTGGAAAAGACTGAAGGCACAAGGAGAAGGGAATGACTCAGAATGAGATGGCTGGATGGCATCACCAACTTAATGGACATGAGTTTGAGCAAACTGGTAGATGGTGAAGGACAGGGAAGCCTGGCGTGCTGTAGCCCATGGAGTCCCAAAGAGTCAGACATAACTGAACAACTGAACAACAACAATAGTCTGTAGAAATAGCTATTGTATTTTGTTTATACTTTTTCTTTTGGTAATCACATCTAGCCTCATAGTTTTAAAATGTACATATATACTGGTATTTCTTAAAGTTCTAGATCTGTCCTGAACTTCTGCCTAGACTCAGAGTAAATATCTTTCTTGATATCTTCATTTGGAAATATAAGGCATATCAAACTTAAGATTTCCAGAATAAAACTAATATTTCCCTCTAAAATTACGTCTCCTATCCCCAGAATCTCTATCTGGCTGACTGGTGAAGATCTTCCCCTATACAAAGCTAGTCTATACAATGGGAAAGGTAGGTGTTTTTAAATGTACAGACACCAAAACAAAGTATCATAGAACATTAAGAAACAGGGAAATATGGCTTGAAGAAAGGAACAAAATATATCTCAAAAAATCAACACTAAAGAATTCAAAATAAATGTCATAAAAATGTTCAAAGAACTTGAAAAAAATGATATATGACAAACGAGTAAAAATATTTTTAAAGCAGAATCAGATAATAAAAATAGCAGAAATTTTTGAGCTGAAAAATATAGTAGCTAAACTGCAAAATTCATGTTCAACAACAGACTTGATCAAGCAGAAGAAATGATGAGACACTGGAAACTACATAATCAGAGGGAAGAAAGGCAAAAGAATGAAAAGAGAATGTTAGAATAAGAAGAGAGAGACAAAGGCAGAAAGTTTATTTAAAGAAATAACAGCTGATCATCAAAAGTCTACCAAAAAAAATGCTGAGAGAGTGTGGAGAAAAGGGAACCCCCCTACACTGTGGGTGGAAGTATAATTTGGTTCAGCCACTATGGAGAACAGTATGGAGGTTCCTTAAGAAACTAAAAATAGAGCTAGCGCACAATCTGGGAATATATCCAGACAAAACTATAATTCAAAAATATATATGCACCCCTATGTTCACAGAAGCACTGTTCACAACAGCCAAACCATGGAAACAATCTAAATGTCCATTGATAGATGAATGGATAAACAAGATGTGGTTCATATATACACATATAGAACACTACTTAGCCATAAAAAGAATGGAACAATGTCATTTGCAGCAACACAGATGCAACTAGAGATTATTGTACCAAGTGAAGTAAGTCACAAAGAGAAAGGCAAATACCATATGATATCACTTATATGTGTAATCTAAAATATAGCACAGATGAACCTACCTACAAAACAGAAGCAGGCTCACAGACATAAAGAACAAACTTGTGGTTGTCAAGGGCAGGGGGACAGGAATGAACTGGGAGTTTGGGGTTGGTAGATGTAAACTATTACCTTGAGAATGGATAAAAAGCAAGGCACTAATGTATAGCACATGGAAGTATACATAATATCCTGTGATAAACCATAATAGAAAAGAATATTAGAAAAGAATGTATGTGTGTGTGTAATTGGGTCACTTTGCTTTATAGCAGAAATTGGCACAACACTGTAAATCAACTATGCTTCAATAAAAAATAATATTAAATAAAAAACAAAGCAAAAAAAAAAATAATGGCTGAAAACTTCCCAAATCTGGGGAGGGAAGTGGACATTCAAAAGTTGAAGAAGGTTATAGTTAAAGATACTGTACTGAATACTTACAAGTTTAAGAGGTTAAGTCTTACGTTATGCACTTTCTTTCTTTTTTTTACCGCAATGAAACAAAACCCTTGCATCTTATACAGTATTCTACTCAGAAGTAGAAATGTCGTCTTTTAGTTGCTTAGTCTCAAATCTTAAACTCATCCTTAACTACTCTCTCTTTCACTCCTGACATCCCATCTGTCAACAAATCCTATTGCTTCTACATAGAGGCAGGTTACTTTAAGCTTAATGAAGTTCAAACTTTCAGGCCTCTTACTTTCATGAACTCCTTTCCAGATCCTGGGAGGCAGCCTGGCAAAGTGTTCACATGGCCATATGTTTTCACGTAATTTGCACAGATCTTTTTTTAGATTAAAAAATATTTCACATATCATACACTTTACCCTTTTAGAATGCAAAATTGAATGATTTTTAGAATATTTTAAAAGTTGTGCAACTACCATAACTATATAATTCTAGATCACTTTCATCATCCCCCTCTTCCAAAAAAAAAAAACCACATTCAGTCTTTTCATTCTTCCCCTCTCCATGGGTCCTGGCAACTACTTATCTACTTTCTGTCACTGTGAATTTGTTTATTTTGAACAGGGCAAATAGCTGGCCTTTTGGCCTTTGCTTCTAGCTTCTTTCATTTAGCATGATGTTTCCAAAGCTCATCATATTATTTCATTGTATGGGTATACTGTATCATGTTTATCAATTTATCAATTAGTAGACATTTGGATTTTTTCCATTTTTAGACTATTATGAATATGCTGCGATGAATACTCAAGTACATGTTTTTGTGTGGATATATGGTTTAAATTCTCTTGGGAAGTGTGGTAGGGTGGATAATAACTCCCCACAGATGCACACATTCTACTCCCAGGGAGCTCTGTATACATTACCTTACATGGAGAAGGAGACTTTGCAGATCCTATTAATGTAAGGATCTTGATATGAAGAGATCATCTGATTGGCCAAATGTAGTCACAAGCGGGAGGGAGATAGGAAGGTCAGGGAAGGTAGAGGAGCAGATGTCATGACAGAGAGAAGTTGAAGTGATGCAAAGAAGGGGCTATGAGCAGAGGAATGCAAGCGGTTTCTAGAAGCTGAAAAGGGAGAGAAAACGGATTGCTCTCTAGAGACTCCAGAAATAACACAGCTCTGATAACACCTATAGAACTTTAAAATAACAATTTTGTGCGGTATTGTATTATATGTTTGCTTTAAATCACCAAACTTGTCATAATTTGTTATAGTTCCACAACTGGAATTAATTTTAGAATTCTGAAGTGGGTTGGAACAAATAACTAAAAATGCAGATGTGGCTTTGGAACTGGGTAGTGAACAGAGCTGGAAAAATTCTAGCTAAAAATTCATGATCAAGAAAGCCTAGACTGCCTTGAACATAGTGCTAATAGAAATATGGATGATAATAAACTCTGCTAAGGAGGACTTGGAACAAAGTGAAGAGCATGGTACAGAAAAACTGTATCTTTATAGGGTTACAGCTAAATTCTCATTAAAAGACTGCAGGTGGCAATGTGGATTATAAGGACACTACTAAGATCATCGCATCTGGTCCCATCACTTCATGGGAAATAGATGGGGAAACAGTAGAAACAGTGTCAGACTTTATTTTTGGGGGCTCCAAAATCACTGCAGATGGTGACTGCAGCCATGAAATTAAAAGATGTTTACTCCTTGGAAGAAAAGTTATGACCAACCTAGATAGCATATTGAAAAGCAAAGACATTACTTTGCCACCAAATGTCCGTCTAGTCAAGGTTACGGTATTTCCAGTAGTCATGTATGGATCTGAGAGTTGGACTGTGAAGAAAGCTGAGTGCTGAAGAATTGATGCTTTTGAACTGTGGTGTTGGTGAAGACTCTTGAGAGTCCCTTGGACTGCAAGGAGATCCAACCAGTCCATTCTGAAGGAGACCAACCCTCGGATTTCTTTGGAAGGAATGATGCTAAAGCTGAAACTCCAGTACTTTGAGCAACTCATGAGAAGAGTTGACTCATTGGAAAAGACTCTGATGCTGGGAGGGATTGGGGGCAGGAGGAGAAGGGGACGACAGAGGATGAGATGGCTGGATGGCATCACCAACTCGAGGGATGTGAGTCTGAGTGACCTCCAGGAGTTGGTGATGGACAGGGAGGCCTGGTGTGCTGCAATTCATGGTGTCGC
This sequence comes from Ovis aries, assembly GCF_016772045.2. NCBI lineage: Eukaryota > Metazoa > Chordata > Mammalia > Artiodactyla > Bovidae > Ovis > Ovis aries. The sequence continues at coordinate 45,767,286 of NC_056054.1, read as the reverse complement.
AAAGAGTCGGACACAACTGAGCAACTGAACTGAACTGAAGGAGGGCGCAGAAGGAAATGAAGAACATGTTGACATGAAAAATGGAGTAAATGGAATCTTTGTTATACAGTAGCTGAACTGTGTCATACACTCATGTGGAAAGCATAACTTGTAGGAGATAAATTTTATATTTAGCTGAAGAGATTTCCAACAAAATTTTGAAGGTGTGGCTTGATCTTTGCTTGCTGATTGTGCTAGAATATAAGAGAAAAGAGTAAGCTGAAAGAGTTATTAAGCAAAAAGAAACCAGGACTTGGTTGGTAACCAAGAAACCAGAGACTTATTTGGTAAATACTCATCCTATTCAGACTACAAAAAAATGCTAAAATGAGGAGATTCACTGCCAGGAAATTGTGCTTTGGAAATAAAGTTGGGGTGTGTGGGGGCACATTTTATTAATTCCTTGTAAGGATTAAAGTGCTTAGATAAGTGTTTCATGGAACCTGATTGACATCTTAGCAGAAACCAAGAATAAAATTGAGATTATCCAGTAATTATATGTAAAGATCTTTTTTTTTTTTGGTACAGTTCTTTTGTGTATTCTTGCCACCTCTTCTTAATATCTTCTGCTTCTGTTAAGTCCATACCATTTCTGTCCTTTTTCGAGCCCATAGTTGCATGAAATGTTCCCTTGGTATCTCTAATTTTCTTGAAGAGATCTCTAGTCTTTCTCATTCTGTTGTTTTGCTCTATTTCTTTGCATCGATTGCTGAGGAAGGCTTTCTTATCTCTCCTTGCTATTCTTTGGAACACGATGGTGCGATCATTCACCTAGAGCCAGACATTCTGGTATGTGAAGTCAAGTGGGCCTTAGGAAGCATCACTATGAACAAAGCTAGTGAAGGTGATGGAATTGCAGTTGAGCTACTTCAAATCCTAAAAGATGATGCTGTGAAAGTGCTGCACTCAATATGCCAGCAAATTTGGAAAACTCAGCAGTGGCCACAGGACTGGAAAAGGTCAGTTTTCATTCCAATCCCAAAGAAAGGCAATGCCAAAGAATGCTCAAACTACTGCACAATTGCACTCATCTCACATGTTAGCAAAGTAATGCTCAAAATTCTCCAAGCCAGGGTTCAGCAATACGTGAACCATGAACTTCCTGATGTTCAAGCTGATTTTAGATAAGGGAGAGGAACCAGAGATCAAGTTGCCAACACCTGCTGAATCATGGAAAAAGCAAGAGAGTTCCAGAAAAACATCTATTTCTGCTTTATTGACTATACCAAAGCCTTTGACTCTGTGGATTCCAATAAACCGTGGAAAGTTCTTCAAGAGATGGGAATACCAGACCACCTGACCTGCCTCTTGAGAAACCTATACGCAGGCCAGGAAGCAGCAGTTAGAACTGGACATGGAACAACAGACTGGTTCCAAATAGGAAAAGGAGTATGTCAAGGCTGTATATTGTCACCTTGCTTATTTAACTTATATGTAGAGTACATCATGAGAAATTCTGGGCTGGAAGAACACAGCTGGAATCAAGATTGCCAGGAGAAATATCAATAACCTCAGATATGCAGATGACACCACCCTTATGGCAGAAAGTGAAGAGGAACTAAAAAGCCTCTTAGTGAAAGTGAAAGATAACGAAAAAGTTGGCCTAAAGCTCAACATTCAGAAAACAAAGATCATGGCATCTGGTCCCATCACTTCATGGGCAATAATAGATGGGGAATCAGTGGAAACAGTGTCAGACTTTATTTTGGGGGGCTCCAAAATCACTGCAGATGGTGATTGCAGCCATGAAATTAAAAGATGCTTACTCCTTGGAAGGAAAGTTATGACCAACCTAGATAGCATATTCAAAAGTAGAGACATTACTTTGCCGACTAAGGTCCATCTAGTCAAGGCTACGGTTTTTCCAGTAGTCATTTACGAATGTGAGAGTTGGACTGTGAAGAAAGCTGAGTGCTGAAGAATTGATGCTTTTGAACTGTGATGACTCTTGAGAGTCCCTTGGACTGCAAGGAGATCCAACCAGTCCATTCTGAAGGAGATCAGCCCTCGGATTTCTTTGGAAGGAATGATGCTAAAGCTGAAACTCCAGTACTTTGGCCACCTCATGTGAAGAGTTGACTCATTGGAAAAGACTCTGGTGCTGGGAGGCATTGGGGGCAGGAGGAGAAGAGGATGACAGGGGATGAGATGGCTGGATGGCATCACCGACTCGATGGACGTGAGTTTGAGTGAACTCTGGGAGTTGGTGATGGACAGGGAGGCCTGTTGTGCTGCAATTCATGGCGTTGCAAAGAGTCGGACGTGACTGAGCAACTGAACTGAACTGAACTGAACTGACTGATCTGTAAAGAAACTCTCTTGCACAGTGGAAGAATCCTCAAGATATAAATGGAAGACCCACAGGCTCTTTAGACTGTTGTATCAGCAGAAACACAGACAGCATGGGCTGAAAGGAACAGAGAGTGGACAAAATGAAAGAAGACTGTGCAGTTCAGTTCAGTTCAGTTCAGTTCAGTTCAGTCGCTCAGTCGTGTCTGACTCTTTGCGACCCCATGAATCGCAGCACACCGGGCCTCCCTGTCCATCACCAACTCCCGGAGTTCACTCAGATTCACATCCATCAAGTCAGTGATGCCATCCAGCCATCTCATCCTCTGTTGTCCCCTTCTCCTCCTGCCCCCAATCCCTCCCAGCATCAGTCTTTTCCAATGAGTCAACTCTTCACATGAGGTGGCCAAAGTACTGGAGTTTCAGCTTTAGCATCATTCCTTCCAAAGAAATCCGAGGGCTGATCTCCTTCAGAATGGACTGGTTGGATCTCCTTGCAGTCCAAGGGACTCTCAAGAGTCTTCACCAACACTACAGTTCAAAAGCATCAATTCTTTGGCGCTTAGCTTTCTTCACAGTCCAACTCTTACATCCATACATGACTACTGGAAAAACCATAACCTTGACTAGACGGACCTTAGTTGGTGAAGTAATGTCTCTGCTTTTGAATATGCTATCTAGGTTGGTCATAACTTTTCTTTCAGACTCATAACATTATATAGGTAGTAAACAGGCTTATAAAGCTACTCCACTGCAAATCCTTGCTTTCCTTTCAGAAAAAAGAACAGTGATGCAGAGAGTAAGGCTACAGGCACAGAAAAATGAATCTTGAACCACAGAGGTTATTCTCAGGCCTTGAAACCTCATGGGGTTTGCTTGGATGAATTTTGAAACTGGTTTTGAATGTAGACTCTTTCTATGCATCCATTCCCATCCTCCTTTTTTTTTTTTTTTGGTGAAGATATCTATAACTGTTATCCTTTCCCTATCACACAGTCATATTTTGGAACCTGATTACCTGTTTTCTAGTTTTATAGGTCTACAGATGGAAAGAGATTTGGACCTAGGGTAGATTATACCCAGAACTTTACTTCTGTCTAGCTTTTTGTTGTCCAGTCACTAAATTGGGTCTGAGTCTTTGTAACCCTTTGGATTGCATCATGCCAGGCTTCCCTGTCCTTAGATGTCTAACTTAGATGACTTTGGTGATGGAATTTGGAACTTTTGAGCTTATGAGATTTAGATGAGATTTTTATACATTGGTTGATTTTGTAATAAGTGAGAATTTTGGAGACCTTGAGTTGGGATGGATGCATTTTCATGTGGTTAGAAATGAATCTGTGGGGATAGAGACCTTACTGGTAGGCTGAACAATGGACTTTCAAAGATGTCCATGTCCTGATTCCTTGAACCTATGAATATGTTACCTTACAGGATAAAAGAGAATTTGCAGATATGATTAATTTAAAAGATATTGAGAAAGAGATTATCCTGAATTATCTGAGTGGTCCCAAAGTGATCACAAAAGTACTTAGATGAGAGAGGAAGGGGAGTGGGAGAAGAGAAAGAAAGAGACGTAATGACAGAAGTAAAATCAGAATAGGAGACATAATAACAGACACAGAGACTGAAGTAATGTGAGAAAGGGATCACCAGCCACGGGATGAGGTAGCCTCCAGGAGCTAGAGAAGATAAGGAACAGATTCTCTCATGAAGTCTCTAGAAGGATCAAAACCCTGACAACACTTCAAATTTAGAATGGGATCCCAGCCATGGGATGAAGTAGCCTCCAGGAGCTAGAAAAGATAAGCAACAGATTCTCTCATGAAGACTCTAGAAGGATCAAAACCCTGACAACACTTCAAATTTAGGACCTCTGACCTCCAGGACTGTAAGACAGTAACTTTGCATTGTTTTAAGCCACTAAGTCTGGGGTTATTTGATCAACAATAAGAAAAAAATACAGGTAGGTGCCTAGGCCTGAAATGCTGGGAAAAGTAACACCTTTTAATTATAATTTCTAACCTGACTTCCTTTGTGTTGCAATTTCTCTCATGACATGTGCTGATGAAATGACCAGAGGCATTTTAGGGAGATATTAATAGGTAAATAATAATAGATTAATAGAATAATAGATTAATAGATAAAAAGAGAAGCAAAAAGCAAAGGAGAAAAGGAAAGATATACCCATTTGAATGCAGAGTTCCAAAGAATAGCAAGGAGAGATAAGAAAGCATTGCTCAGTGATCAGTGGAAAGAAATAGAGGAAAACAATAGAATGGGAAGGTCTAGAGATCTCTTCAAAAAAAATTAGAGATACCAAGGGAACATTTCATGTAAAGATGGGCTCAATAAAGGACAGAAATAGTATGGACCTAACAGAAGCAGAAGCTGAGTGCTGAAGAATTAATGCTTTTGAACTGTGGTGTTGGAGAAGATTCTTGAGAGTCCCTTGAACTGCAAGGAGATCCAACCAGTCCATCCTAAAGGAGACCAGTACTGGGTGTTCATTGGAAGGACTGATGCTGATTTTGAAGCTGAAACTCCAATACTTTGGCCAACTGATGGGAAGAGCTGACTCATTGGAAAAGACCCTGATGCTGGGAAAGATTGAAGGAGAGAGGAGAAGGGGACAACAGAGCATGAAATGGTAGGGTGGCATCACCGACTCAATGGACATGAGTTTGAGTCAACTCCGGGAGTTAGTGATGGACAGGAAGGCCTGGCGTGCTGCAGTCCATGGGGTCACAAAGAGTTGGACACGACTGAGCTGCTGAACTGAATGAACCTGACTTCCTTTGTGCTGCAATTTTTCTCATGACATGTTCTGATGAAATGACCGCAGGCATTTTAGGGAGATATTAATAGATAAAAGGAAGTTGCATGGGAATACCTTTAGTATACATTTCATGGAATATATTTATATAATTTGCAATCAAGTCTCTATATAGTTAACTGGTTGTTAGCCATCTAGAGTTGAAATATCTCCCAGAAATATTCTGACTGTGTTCATTGTTCAACTCCCCTGACCCTCATAACTTTAAGGTACAAGGCCAAGGAAAGTATTGGAATATGAATATGTTCTTTGGTTCTCAGTACCAGATTTGTAGGTGAAGGAAGAAAAACGAGGCTTGAAATATAGGGAGGTTTCCCAAATTTGACAATCCTAAAATTTTACAAGGTGTACCAATGGAAAATTATAAAGATGAAACAAATGTTTCCAAATTATCATCAATAAAAACTATGGAAGAGATAAACCTGGGTTAGTTTCCTATTATCACAATAGAAAATAATATTACAAGATATTTGTCTTGTGAAAAGACTGTTAAAGAGCATAAGAGCATCATATTGAAGGGAAAAGGAGTATTGCAGATGTGTGCCATTATGTTATTTTTTCTGGATTTAATGATGTTTATGACATTTATCAGCTTGTCAAAACTGTATTCTGTTAATTTGTAATTTAAAATTCACAGTTTCTTTTTTCATCATGAGTAAACATTAACTTAATTATGTATTCATAATTTTGTGTTATTTTTTGAAAGAAGGTGTTCCTAATTTCCCTGTAGGAGGGCATGGCAACCCACTCCAATATTTTTGCCTGGATAATTCCATAGACAGAGAAGCCTGGAAGGCTACAGTCCATAGGGCTGCAAAGAGACAGATCTGAAGTGACTGAGCACGCACATCCCTGATTTCCAAGTTCAGATCCTCCTTCTAGCTATATCTTTAACATTTACCCAGAAATCAACTCCTTCTTACCACCTCCACTGTTACTACCTCATTCCAGGTCACTAGCATTTCTTGCCTATATTATTGCAATAACTTCCTTACTGGTCTCTTTGACTATACCTTGCCCCACTTTCCATGATACTCAACACAGCAATCAAATTATCCTGGTGTGATATAATATGGTATAATTAATGTAACATACTGTAACCTAATGTAACATAATATGACATGACAACATAAATTGGCCGTGGGTTCTACTTGTTCAAAACCTTCCAAAGAGCTTCTACTTTACTCACAGTAAAAGCCAAAAGCCTTGAAATGTCTTCCAGGATTCCACCTCTCCTTGTGTATCTGCCTTCAAGTTCCCTCAATTAACTCATCACCTATTCTTCTCACTTACCCTGCTCCAGGCCTTCTAGTCTTCCTGCTGTCCACAAGTCAGGCTTGCTTTCATCTCAGGTGTTTATACTTCCTGTTCCCCTGTCTAGAATGATCATACACCCAGATATTAGCATGATTCATTCCCTTGTCTTCTTTAGGTTTTTTATTAAAATGTCACCTTCTGTGTAAAACTTCCCTGGCCACCTTATCTAATTATACTCTGCAGACCTGTATACACACATACCCAGACCCACACAACCACACACATACTCTCTCTTTCTAGTCTTTCTTTATATTTCTCATTAGTATTTTCATTGCCTTCTAGTTTCAGTTTGTTGGGAAGGTTGAAATCAAATAAATTTTTGATTAAATTTCAGAAAGTACATCCTGATATGATATTCAGTATACAAATGTAGAAGATGGCATTTTGAATTTAATTATTTCAAATATAGGTTTTTGTTTTTTTTTTTAGTTTTTGGGTTATTTGAAAATCCTATTCACAACTCAAGAATATTTTTGTGGGTTTATTACATAATTGCACAATACTCCTACTTTTTGGTAAAGTGTGAATAAATTTGTATTCTTTTTTAACATAATTTATATTGGTTCAATCAGAGAGCTTTTTTTTTTTTTTTTCTTTAACTCTCTGGCTGAAACTACTGACAGAATCACCAGGACACTTGATTATACTTAGATATATGCCACTCAGAAAAAAATTATTTATGGAAAGGAAAACAGAGCTATCAACAACCTTAGATATGCAGATGATACCACTCTAATGGCAGAAAGCAAAGAGGAACTAAAGAGCCTCCTGATGAAGCTGAAAGAGGAAAGTGAAAAGCTGGCTTAAAACTCAATATTAAAAAAACTAAGATCGTGGCATCCGGTCCCATCACTTCATGGAAAATAGATGGGGAAACAATGGCAACATTGACAGACTTTATTTTCTTGGGCTCCAAAATCACTGCAGATGGTGACTGCAGACATGAAATTAAAAGATGCTTGTTTATTGGAAGAAAAGGTATGACAAACCTAGACAGCATATTAAAAAGCAGAGACATTATTTTGCTGACAAATGTCCATAAAGTCAAAGCTATGGTTTTTCCAGTAGTCATGTATGATGTGAGAATTGTACCATAATGAAAGCTGAGTGCTGAAGAATTGATGCTTTTGAACTGTGGTGTTGGAGAAGACTCCCGAGAGTCCCTCAGACAGCAAGATCAAACCAGTCAATCTGAAAGGAAGCCCTGAATATTCGTTGGAAGGACTGAAGCTGAAGCTGCAACACTTTGACCACCTAATGCAAAGAGCCAACTTATTGGAAACGACCCTGATGCTGGGAAAAATGGAAGACAAAAAAAGAGGGTGATAGAGGATGATATGGTTGGATGGTATCACTGACTCAGTGGACCTGAGTTTGAGTGAACTCCGGGAGATAGCGAAGGACAGGCAAGACTCGTGTGCTACAGTTCATAGAGTCTCAAAGAGTTGGACAGGACTTAGTGACTGAACAACAACAAATAGTACTAATTAATTTCATTTAAAGTGCCCAGCCTTATTGCAGTAATGAGAAATGGCCATGAGGGAAAAGCTTCTTCCTCTGAAAACAGAGGCAAAGATAATTTATTTTATTGTTAGGAAAAAGAAAGTTGAAAAGTAAATAAATGAGGTTTGTAGATACAACATTGTAGATTGCTCCTTAAAGTTCTAGATCAACAGATGTTGTACTTATAAGAATGGACACCCCAGTTTGACCTCCTATTGAAAAAAACTCCATAATTATGTTCAGACATGAAGTGAAATTCTGAGTTAATTTTTTTTTTTTTTTGACAGGTGGCTCTGCATCAGGCACTGGCAACTGGTTATAGTGGAGACAGACTGGGAGGCTAGAGGAAGAAGAAGGGACTTGCTTCTTTTACTTAATGGCTGGACAGTTAGCATCTCAACAGCAACACTGCTCCCTACGGTGACACTAACATTTAGCAACAGCAGTTGTTTGCAGCTTGCAGTTTTTCCACACAACTAGAACTAGCCTTATTAGCCCCTTGAAGACATCAGCACCAGCTCACTGGTGCCCCACTTTATATGCCTGAGTCTCAGCTTTAAGTTTTCATAATTCCTTAGACTACTGTCTTCCATTTGTCTCCTCTATTAGAGGTGGTAGCTGCTTCCTAGAGTTATTACATCTCTGGTCCTTCAGAGTCCCCCTTCTGTCCAGTTTTCTAATATGATTGCCCATTGTTTATATTAAACTTTCTTTGTTAAATGCTTAATATAGTTTCCATCCCCTGTTTGAACCTTTACTGGTACAGAAACTGATGTGCCTCTAATAATTTTAAAACGAGTTACATTTTTCAACTTTCTCTTGATATATTAATAAACTCTGGCAATGTCTGTGATATATATAAATTTATATGTGTATACACACACAAAATCTATGGCATCAATCATTTTACAAATACAGGAAATGAAAGAGTTAATAACTAGGATGTTTTAAATATTTTTCCCTGAAAATGGGATGACTGGTTATCTGATGACAAATCATATTTTTATTACTTTTTTCTTTCTTATAAGTTTTACTTGAGGAATAATTAGCAAAATTTTATTAGTAGGTGTGGCAAACCTGGGACTTCCCAAGGCACTAGTAAAGAACCTGCCTGCCACAGCCAGAGATGTGAGATGCCAGTTTGATCCCTGAGTTGGGATGATCCCCTGGGGGAGGGCATGGCAACTCTGTCCTCTCCTTGCCTGGAGAATCCCATGGACAGAGAAGCCTCGTGGGCTACAGTCCATAAGGTCCTGAAGAGTTGGACACAAGTGAAGTGAGTTATGACATGGCACGTGGAAAGCCTATGCTGTAATTATCTATAAAGGAAATTGCTGGATATGTGAATATAATGCTTGCCTCATGTAAACACGCATCCTAGGTAATTAAAAATGAACATACCTTGGGCAAACTATGGAGGTGAACTCATTGGCCATTAAGGTAAAGCTTAATTAAATTCTAATCAATTTAAATTACAAGTTAAAACAGCATTCAGCTGCCTCAAATTTCTATGAAAACACATTCATATTTATTTATAAAGCCAAATGGTCTATAAAAGTATTGGCGTTTCTTCTACATTATTTTGCTCAGAGTGCTTCCATTCTTCACATGATTTATTCATTTGAAAGTTTTGTTTGATTCAATGAAATAAAGTTGAAAAAGTCAACAGAAACAAATTCAGTTTGAATATTGAGACTAGAAATTCTTGTTTATCGTGATCTGTAGCCTTACTAAGTATTTAAAATAGTGATTTATAAAGTGCAGACTATTTTTGCTTTTCCATAAAGAAGTTTTATATAATATAAATACTCCACTATAGTCCACTGTTGTTTAGTCGCTAAGTCATGTCTGACTCTTTGAGATCCCATGGATTGTAGCCTGCCAGGTTCCTCTGTCCATGGAATTCTCCAGGCAAGAATACTGGAGTGGGCTGCCATCCCCTTCTCCAGGGGATCTTCCAGACCCAGGGACTGAACACAAGTCTCTGACATTATAGTCATATTCTTTACCATCTGATCCACTTGGGAAGCCCGAATACAGTCTATGGATGGCCGAATTTATGAAATCTATAAAGACTACTTGACATACTGTTTCAAATATTAGATATTTAAAACAATGCAAACAATGCTATTATTTCCTGATGAATCCTCTGAATCTTTAAAAGCAATCCATCTTTGGTGTTTAAAGAATTGTTTCCTTAATTAAAAAAATTTCTTTTTACACTATAAATATTTTTGTTGCTGTTATTTAGGTGTTTTGCTTTTTAAAATGCATGTTTTGTTCTTGTATCCAGAATTTGAATCACCTGTAGTTTAGAACTAACTGGTACATTAAGCTGCTCAAAGAGTTGAACATATTCTTAAAATGATTTCATCATCATGCCTTAAACTCTGGAGAGTGAATACTGGCTAATTTTAGGTACAGAGGCAGAAAGACTTGCTTTAAGGACATGAAATACATATTTTAGAATTACCCTTTATCTGATTACTTTTCCAGAAAAAAGCTTACAAAATAATTAATAAAATGGTTATTCAAAATCACTTACTTCAAAATCACTCATATTTAATCCAGATTTTAGCAGAAGAGACAGAAGATAAAGATAAAAGGCAGCATTTGAGGAGATAAAGACTGTTAATCTTCCAAAATGGGTGGAAAAAATGAACCCACAGATAGAGCACACAATAATAATATATACCAACCTCATGCATGAGCATAGATGTAGAAAAAATTCTCAAGATTGAACTGAATGTAGTTTATACAGAAGGTCATAATTATGTTGGATGTATTTCAGAGATTCAAAGGCGGTTTTCACTAGAAATTCTATGTAATTTATGGCATTAACAGTTTAAAGGAGAAACAATATTATTTGAATAAATTCAAAAAGAGCATTTTATAGAGTTTGGCAAAGCATCATAATAAATTTTCTTAGAAATAGGAAGATATGTTTGAACCTACTAAAAAGTATCTATCTAAAACTAATATTAAAGAGCATTTTTAATAATAAACATTAAATGTTTTTCAATTAAAATCAAGAATCAAGGACACTTTCTTCTACTCAACTATTCAGATTAGTGACTAAACCATCACTAAAGAAATCTACAGACAAATTAGAAATCACTTTAGAAATCCCTAAAGAATCTATAGACAAATTATTCATATTATTAAGGGAGTTTGGCAAGTACATAGATATAAGTAAAAATGCAAGAATCAAATGGATTACTACAGGCTGCAACAAAATAGTTGGAGACTATATATTTTTTTAAAGTGCATTTATAACTACAACAAAAAAATAAGGTAGAAAGGAGTAAACTAGAAATACATAAAAACTTTTTAAAAAATTACAAAATTATACTGAACAATATAAAAATAGACAAGTGGAGATATGTCATGATGCATAAGAATTCAGTATCATAAAATATCAATTTTCTATTTTTAGTCCAATCAAAATTGATTTATAGAACTCATTTTTAATCAAATTCTAACAATGTTTTTTTCCCTTTTGAGAGACCTGAAAAACTTTTTCTAAAATTCAAGTATCTAAAATGTCCAAGTGCCTAAGTTGGAGACACTTGTCTTATCAGATATCAAAAATTTACTGTTTGTGCTAATTAAGACATCGGTTTTAGCACCAAGATAGTAAAATGATCAATGAAGAAAGTAACATATTAATGTATAGAAATCATATTTTATTAATAGGACTTTGTAGTCACAATAGGTGAAAAGAATAACTAAGTAAATGTTGCTTGAGAAATTCAATATCTGTTAAGAAAAAATGTATGCAATATAAAACATTAAGCCCAGGTGGAAATAAATTTGACTATGAATAATGAAATCCTTATTTTTTAAAGAAGAAAACATATAAAAAGATCTATTTGATTTTGGGGAACCAAGACCTTCTTAAGTAAGACACAGGACCTTCTAGACATAAAAATTATGCATTTTATTATGTTTCAGTTAAGAACTTCTGATCATCAAAAGATATTATGAAGAAAATAAAGTGACCCTGCAGAGAATCAGGGGAGATATCTGTAGTACACATAATCAACAAAGGATTAATATCTAGAATATATAAAAGATTACTGGATATCTATGAGAAGAAGACAACTAACAGTATATGGCCCAAAAATATATAAACAGGCATTTCACAGAAGAGGAAACACAAACTACCATTAACTTAGGGAAAAATTTTAATCACATTAGGAATCAGAGATATGCAAATTAATATCATAATAATACACCCGTGGTGGATTCACGTCAATGTATGGCAAAACAATACAGTATTGTAAAGTAAAATAAAGTAAAAAAAAAAAAAGTGATTCTACACATAAAGAAAAAAGAAACAAAAGTAATAAAATCTGACAATCACGTATAGAAGAAGATACAAAGCTTGGGAACTTTGCAAAACATACTGTTTTGAAACAAACAAACAAAAAAACTAAAACTATTTTTTGAATTGAGTATGTGCACAATCTAGGACCAAGAAATTTCACTTGTAAATATATGTCTTACATAAACTCTTGTACATGTGTATTTATAAAAATATTCATCACAGCAATAAAATGGATTACTAACAAGGACCTACCGTATAGCATAGGGAACTCTGCTCTATATTCTGTAACAACTTAAATGGGAAAAGAATTTGAACAAGAATAGATACATGTATGTGAATAACTGAATCACTTTGCTGTATGCTGGTGGTTTAGTCACTAAGTCGTGTCCAATTCTTGCAACCCCATGGACTGTAGCCTGCCAGGCTTCTCTGTCCGTGGGATTTCCCAGGCAAGAATACTGGAGTGGGTTGCCATTTCCTTCTCCAGGGGATCTTCCCCACCTGGGAGACTGAACCCATGTCTCCTACATTGCAGATGGTCTCTTGCACGGTGGGCAGATTATTCACTGCTGAGGCACCAGAGAGAAACTAATGCAACATTGTTAATCAACTATGCTCCAGTACAAAATAAAAAGCTAAAAAGTGTAATAAACATGATTGTACACGAGAAAATAAAGGGTAAATAAGGTTGTAGTATAGTCATGGTTTTAGAAAGCTTGAGAACAAGCAAAGTGAAATAATATAATGTTCGAAATATATGCAAATGTATGGAATGTGAAATAAAATTTAGGACTGTACAGAACTGATGATTTTCTAGTTCATAAGAATATAGTGATAGGTTCTCAAGGATATATTTTATTCTGCTTTCTAACTTAAACATATATTACATATATTATTTTAAACCTAGCAAATTTGATATAATAAAATTTTAAGCTTCTTTAATTTTATAATTTTCTCTTAAATTTAAGTTTTAGTTCACTATTCGTTTCATGGCTATTATTTGACAGTCTTCCTAATTCAGCTGCAGAGAAAGCTTATGACATAACGTCTATAAAGAATCTAATTATTTGAATTTGATAATTATGACTGAATACAGAAATAAGAGTATACATTATCATTTCAATATAGTAAATAGAAATCTCTTTCTATATAACACATAAACAATATGTATGTCATAGTTACAGTAAAATTTCAAAGCTCATTTCTCTTGCCTCCCTCCTGTTTGGATCTGACCTCCCATATCAAGATCCTCTTTCCCAAGTATTCCTTGTAGGAGTCCCTTTGTGGTGGTGGGTGGGGGTGCGGAGTGGTGGGCAAAAAGAAGAGAAACTTTCACATAACAGGAGATGCTGCTCCAATGCCCACTGTAATCTCTGTGTTCATCTCCCGCTGTCCTTTGTCACTTTGTGGTCAGTGGTTTGTCACCCCGGCTGCTGCCTGCTACCTTTCAATTCCAGAACTCTAAGCTACACACAGACCCTTTTCCAGTCTGCTGTTAACCTCCTCTGAGCTGAGCAAATTTCTCTTTCTGGTGGCAAAAAGCTTTCTATTTTGCTCTTATGACTGACTCTTTTGATGAAGGTTCTCATAGCAGAATTGTCGAGGGCTCTAAGTGACATTTCTCTGCGTGTCTCAGCCTCTCCTTTGTAAGGCAGAGTTGGGTGAAGAAAGGAAGTGAAGGAGCAGGAAGCTGGAGCTAGATCTGAGGGATGGTCAGCCGTGACCTCACACTGTTACTGGAGCCATCCTATCTCCTCCAGGCTTTGCTATTCAGTCTGTTCCATTTGCCAGTATTCTTGCTGATGGTGATTCATTTTGGGGGCTTCATTATTTCCTCCACCAGTTCAGAACCAGTAACAGTTCTTAGTTTATGGGATAAATCTCTATATTCCTGAAATATATTACCATACAGCTTCTGGGCCCCATGACAATCACTTAATCTGTTTTAGCATCGTTGCCCATTGCTTGACATTAAGATGTTATTCATTATTGTGACATTGTGAAGACTGTACTACCTAGGATATACAAAAGGGTTTAAGGATTGATACTATCCAACTCCTCACATCAACCTAACAGTGTGCCATTTCTGATCAGGCCCCAAGTAATATTCATTTGATCTCATAAAAAAGAAAGTGGGAGAGGGGAAAAAGAATATACCAAAATTATTAATAATGATTATACACATGGATGAAATCACCAACTATTTATACTATCATCTTTATACTTTTAATTTTATAAATTTATATGAACATTTATTTAATTTTTATATTGATTAAAAAGCTGTAAAAGATATCTTTGGGGGAAAAAAAGCTTTAGGAATCTATTATGTTTCAGAACTGTGTCCAGAATCTTCTAACGAAAGTGAAGTCACTCAGTCGTGTCCGACTCTTTGCGACCCCGTGGACTGTAGCCCACCAGGCTCTTCCATCCATGGGATTCTCCAGGCAAGAATACTGGAGTGGGTTGCCATTTCCCTCTCCAGGGGATCTTCCTGACCCAGGGATCAAACCCAGGTCTCCTTCATTCAGGCAGACGCTTTAACCTCTGAGCCACCAGGGAAGCCCAGAATCTTCTAGAGTTTACTGCTATTAGAAGCATAATTTCTTTTGTGTAGAATCTTTTATGACTACAAAAGCATCCATAAGTAGGCATTTCCAGTTCAAACCTTATGCAGGATATGTACATTGCTTCTCTAACAAGCAGACATCTGTTCTCTTCGTTAGGCTTCCTCATTCTTTCTTTTTTTACTTACTGCCATCCCTCCATATTTTTACTGTGTCACAAAATGAATCATCTAATAATCTTTTATGTGTCAGTATTTAGCTACAGATTAGAATTTAATTCCCTTTCCTCCATGTGATATTGCTTCTAGAGGTCTCTTATCAAAGTAAATTCTCTTATTTTCACATTAAAAATTGTTACTGTCACAGAAACAACAGCTACTCCCACAAGTATGATTAATGAAAGTCAAATATTTGACTAAAAGTAAATAATATTAGAGATATGAAGTTCTAGAATTATACTCCCATCCCCCTACCCTACCAAATAACTGAGTATTATCAAATAAAGTACCCCAGTACAAATGCAAAAGAAAATGTTTAAGAGACCTACTTTGTGACAAGTGGGAATATTGGGAGTTCAAAAGTAAAAGATATTTTTGCTCAGATGATTTCTTAGACATCATAAAGCAGAAGGTAAAATAAATGTATTTAAAATTTACTTTTAGAAAGCTTAATTTCGAAAAATAAACATGTCTTATTCATCTTTGTTGATGGAAATATTTAGAGTAAAACATTGATTCACAAAGTATCCATACAAAAGGCTTGCAAAATGCTATACTGGACAGAATTGAAATTCATTTGAAACACACATTGTTTATTATAGATTCTCTCACATGAAATTCTCTCAAAAAGTCTATGTGATAGGTTCAATATATTTATTTTATTGAAGAGGAAGCTGAGGATAGAGAGCAAGTTACAGATCTAAAGGTACCTAGCTAACCAGTGATGAAAGTTAAACCTCAGTCATCTGAAACCATTGTACATGTTCTTTCAACTACTAGGCCAAGTTATATGTCATGGGCAGACCCTACCTTCTTAAAAACTAATTTAAAAACTAGTATAAACTAGTTTTGCTACTGTTATGCACTACCATTACCACTCGCTCTGCTTAAATTAATAAACATTTCCCTTAAAAATACCAGAGGTGTGTTATACTAGGTACCAGGTCCTCTTGACATATTGTGTTGAGGCCACCTTGCCTCAAAGTTAGGTGCATCCAAAGCAGAGTAAGCTTGTCAGTGCAGTGTAGCAGGCAAAAGGAAGGTCTGAAATTTATGTTTTATTGGACCTTTTTCAGTTTGCATGTCATGTGGATTCTTGGAGCCTGTAGACTTGGTTTAGGTCCACTAGTAGCATTGTGACTGGTGAGGGTTCCTTCACAACAGAATTCAGGGAAAGACTGCCAAGCATGGTGCAGGAGGGAAGACAGGGCAGGGACTCACGCACGCACATGCAATGATGGCTGGGTGATCGCACCTTCAGCAAGAGGGAGATGGCCAATGCTAGCAGGGGGGTACCGCCTGAGCCCAAAAAACTGACTGCAGGTTCAGAACTGCAGACTGGACATAGAAGGAACTATCAGCTGCAGACATCAGCCTCAGAGGCCAACACTTCTGAAAGCCAGTCTGAGTCCAGGGGGTCTCTTTCCCTCAAGTTACAAAGACATGTACCTTCCTTTGCATTCACCCAAATTTCATCTTAAGGAGACATGCAGAGAAAAGCAAGAGATGACAGAGCATTTCTCTGCGAGAAAGATGAACACAACCTAAAGGGAACATGTAACTCATAAAATTAGATTAAACTTCTAATCACAGAGGAATAAAAATTAGTTTTTAGCCTCAATAAACTGGATAAAGGCTGGAATAATGACCAAATTAGTTATGGTCAAAGTTTAGTCCAATTTAGCTCAGTTGCTCAATCGTGTCTGACTCTTTGCAACCCCATGGACCACAGAACGCCAGGCCTCCATGTCCATAACCAACTCCTGGAGTTTACCCAAACTCATGTCCATTGAGTCAATGATGCCATCCAACCATCTCATCCTCTGTCATCCCCTTCTCTCGCCTTCAATCTTTCCCAGCATCAGGGTCTTTTCAAATGAGTCAGCTCTTCACATCAGGTGGCCAAAGTATTGGAGTTTCAGCTTCAACATCAGTCCTTCCAATGAACACCCAGGACTGATCTTTAGGATTGACTGGTTGGATCTCTTTGCAGTCCAAGGGACTTTCAAGAGTCTTCTCCAACACCACAGTTCAAAAGCATCAATTTTTTGGTGCTCAGCTTTCTTTATAGTCCAACTCTCACATCCATACACAACTACCGGAAAAACCATAGCCTTGACTAGATGGACCTTTGTTGGCAAAGTAATGTCTATGCTTTTTAACATGCTGCCTAGTTTGGTCATAACTTTTCTTCCAAGGACTAAAAGTCTTTTAATATCATGGCTGCAGTCACCATCTTCAGGGATTTGGGAGCTCCCCAAAATAAAATCTATCACTCTTTCCACTTATTTTGCTATCTATTTGCCATGAAGTGATGGGATCGGATGTCATGATCTTAGTTTTCTGAATGTTGAGCTTTAAGCCAACTTTTCGCTCTCCTCTTTCACTTTCATCAAGAGGCTCTTTAGTTCTTTTTCACTTTCTGCCATAAGGGTGGTGTCATCTGCATCTCTGAGCTTATTGATATTTCTCCCGGCAGTCTTGATTCCAGCTTGTGCTTCATCCAGCCCAGCACTTCACATGATGTACTCTACGTATAAGTTAAATAAGCAGGGTGACAATAGTACTCCTTCCCCGATTTAGAACCAGTCTGTTGTTCCATGTCCAGTTCTAACTGTTGCTTCTTGACCTGCATAGAGATTTCTCAGGAGGCAGGTCCTGTGGTCCTCCATTCCCATCTCTTGAAGAATTTTCCACAGTTTGTTGTGGTCCACACAGTCAAAGGCTTTGGCATAGTCAATAAAGCAAAAGTAAATGTTTTTCTGGAATTCCCTCACTTTTTCATGATACAACGGATGCTGGAAATTTCATCTCTGGTTCCTCTGCCTTTTTAAAATCCAGCTTAAACATCTAGAAGTTCATGGTTCACATACTGTTGAAGCTTGGTTTGGAGAATTTTGAGCATTACTTTGCTAGCATGTGAGATGAGTGCAATTGTGCAGTAGTTTGAACATTCTTTGGCATTGCCTTTCTTTGGGATTGGAATGAAAACTGACCTTTTCCAGTCCTGTGGCCACTGCTGAGTTTTCCAGATTTGCTGGCATATTGAGTGCAGCACTTTCACAGCATCATCTTTTAGGATTTGAAATAGCTCGGACAGAATTCCATCACCTCCACTAGCTTTGTTCGTAGTGATATTTCCTAAGGCCCACTTGACTTCACATTCCAGGATGTCTGGAATCTAGGCCATGGAATCCAGGATGTCTTGAATCCATGCCAGAAACTGCTTTGGGTAGCCTTTCCCTTCTCCAGGGGATTTTCCCAATCCAGGGATGGCATCCTGGTCTCCCACATTGCAGGTGGATTCTTTACCAGCTGAGCCAGAAGGGAAGCCCAAGAATACTGGTGTGGGCAGCCTATCCCTTCTCTAGTGGATCTTCCTGACCCAGAAATTGAATTGGGGTCTCCTGCATTGCAGGCAGATTCTTTACCACTGAGCTACGAGGGAAGCCCTGTTCAACCACATAAAAGATATGTAAATCAGTGACCACTTTCAGCTTGTGTCTATAAAGTTAATATGGTAACATGGCAAATCAGGATTAAATGAGGCAACATATATAACACACTGAATATGGTGCCTGCTACATAGCTGGTGCTCAAAATTGACAATTTGCATCTGCCTGTCTACTTACCCTACCCTTTTAACTTTTTTAAAAAGTTAATCATAATATTATTGTTACCTATAGTTTACTATATAGCTAAACAATCACTTTAATTTCAGATTTTATTTTGTTTTTATACTTAGCAAATGTAAATGTACACTTGATTTAATACCTGGGGTTACAAAGAACAACAGAAATAATCTCCTGGTGTATATTGGTCAAGTTTAGAAAATGTATTCACTCACCAGCTCACTGAATTCATTATTGCCTAGGTCAAGTCTTTCCAACTGGGCCAGTTTGTGCATTGACCTATAACAGATGGAGAAAAATAATATTGTGAGGCAGTGTATGACACATTGCTCCAAAAGACATTCCAACCACCTTCTTGTCAGATTTATCTGGGTTTATTATGCACAGATATGGGGGTATTTTTCAGGAAGAAGTAAATTTCAAATATACAGAAACATGTTCTACCTGTTACCTGAAAACCTTTAGTAGCTTACCATGTTTCCAAATGCCAGTCTGTGCATGGAGTACAGGCCTGACTGCATAATGATGCAATAATGCAATAATCTGGGAAGCTTGTTAAATATCTGTACCAAAACAAGGTACCAGTTGAGGCTCTAACATCCATATTTTTAATAATCCACACAGCTTTGGGAACCAATGGATAAACTCAGCTCTTCATGAAGCATTTTAAAATTCCACAGTATGGCCACAATTTCATCATCAGTCTTGTCAATTTTTACTTTCTTAAATGAATTTCTGCTATAGACAAACTTTTTTCTTTTCTATTCAGGTATAGTTGATTTAAAATATCATGTAAGTTTCAGATGGACAAGGTTGTTATTCACAATTTTATTTTATTTTTTTTGTTATTCATAATTTTAAAAGGTTATATTTCATTTATAGATGATAAAATATTGGTTATATTCCGTGAGACGTACTATATACCCTGGTAGCTTATTTTATACATGGCAGCTTGTACTAAAAGCCCCTACTCCTAACTTTTGTACTCATTATCTCCTAAGCATATTGGCTTGATGATGTTACAGCTTTGAATAACTGTAAACCTAGGGTGAGAGTTGGTCCCAAAGATTAGAAGTACTTATGCACATTACATACATAATCAGTATTTATCAAGCCATTTTCAAGTATAACAAACAACATAGGAAAAGATAGTACCATTCTTCTGATTTTCAAATTTTTTTATCTCCCCACTAACCAGAATGCTATCCTCAAGTTTTGACTATGTACAGAAACTCTGGAGGCATTGTTGACTCAAATCTTAATAAAACTTAGTTCCTTCATCTTTAAAATTTATGTAGCCATTATCTTACAGGACTTTTATGATCAGCAAATGAAATACTACTATAATTCAGACTCTTTCAGACACTCAGAAATGCAAAAAATATATATATATCTGTGTACTCTTTCTCTACTCAGAAACTACTTTTGAAAGATTATTATGTGCTAGAGAGTCTTCTGGGGTCTGGGGAATAGCACTGTATGAAAAGAAAGAAAAATTACTCCTTGAAAGGACTCTGCTTCCAGTGCAGATGATAATGACAATAAAATTATTAAGTAAAATAAAATAATATACTAGAAGGTTGTAAGTGCTATGAAGGATAGTTAAGCAGAGGAGGAAGATAAGAATTCTTATAACAAGATTGCATTTTCTAACAGGGTAATCAGGTCTCATTGAGAAGAAATGTGAGTATAGTGTACTCATTTGATTGTATGCCTTTGTCCTTATGGTAAACACATGTGGGTTTGGGGCCTATTTCCCCGTTTCTGCACAGGAATCTAACTGGTATGACTTCCCCTTACAAATGACTGGCCTAGAAGGCACAATCACAACCTTACGTCAGGGAGAAAACATCAGGACTTGGTTACAGTTTGGGTCACATTCTCCATCAGTTATGATGACAATTTCATCATCACTTGTCTGAACGAAGTAACTTGCTGATAATTCAGATTCATTGTAATGTTCACCTAGTTATCTGAAGTTCTAATGATCAAGTTCTAATGAAACTGGTACTCACTTGTGTTAAATGATGTTTACCAACCTATGTTCATATTCTATATGTAAAAGTGGTAGAAATGTGTAAAATATCCATGACTGTTACTTTTATCATTGCTACTTCTCCTGCCTATAACATTCTACCCATATATCTTTGCAAAGCTGGCTCCTTTTCCACTCAGCTCATATATTTCCTTCTCATATCCCCAAATTAAATCTCCCTTCCCATCTTCACTTTGTATATTGCCCAGTTCCATTTTCTTAACACTTACCATTGAAATTATTTAACATTTTTATTTAAATATTTAATACTGAAAATTAAAATACTTTTTGATTACTTCCTAATTATTTTCCTCCTGCTAGATTCAAGCTTCATGAAAGCAAGTAAATTGTCAGTCATACAAACAGTTTCTCAGTCAGTGTTTGTTTAGTGAAGATATTCATATGTGCATGAATGAATGATTCTTTACCAGTGAGATGTTTGAATTCTAGAAATATTTACAAAGAAAAACCATTCAATTTTTACCAGGCATCTACAATTAATTAACAGTTGCCAAAGAGATATCCTAATAAGCCTGATTTAATGAATATTATAATGAATATACATTAGCTTACTTATTAAGAAGTATGCATAATGTTAAAGGCAGATAAAGCTGAAATTCATCTGTCTTAGAATATCTATATCTTATGTTAAGTTTAGTCCTGACATGTAATAAACACATGAAAAGATGCTCAACATCACTCATTATCAATTCAGTTCAGTTCAGTCGCTCAGTCGTGTCCGACGGTTTGAGACCCCATGAATCGCAGCACGCCAGGCCTCCCTGTCCATCACCATCTCCCGGAGTTCACTAATTATCAGAGAAATGCAAATCAAAACCACAGTGAAGTACCATTTCACACCAGTCAGAATGGCGGCTATCCAAAAGTCTACAAGCAATAAATGCTGGAGAGGGTATGTAGAAAAGGGAACCCTCTTACACTGTTGGTGGGAATGCAAACTAGTACAGCCACTATGGAGAACAGTGTGGAGATTCCTGAAAAAATTGCAAATAGAACTGCCTTATGACCCAGCCATTCCACTACTGGGCATACACATTGAAGAAACCAGAATTGAAAGAGACACATATACCCCAGTGTCATTGCAGCACTGTTTATAATAGCCAGGACATGGAAGCAACCTAGATGTCCATCAGCAGATGAATGGATAAGAAAGCTGTGGTACACATACACAATGGAGTATTATTCAGCCATTAAAAAGAATACATTTGAATCAGTTCTAATGAGGTGGATGAAACTGGAGCCGTTTATACAGAGTGAAGTAAGCCAGAAAGAAAAACACCAATACAGTATACTAACGCATATATATGGAATTTAGAAAGATGATAACAATAACCCTGTATGCGAGACAGCAAAAGAGACACAGATGTATAGAACAGTCTTGGACTCTGTGGGAGAGGGAGAGGGTGAGGGAGAGGATGATTTGGGAGAATGGCATTGAAATATGTATAATATCATATGTGAAATGAATTGCCAGTCCAGGTTTGATGCATGATACAGGATACTTGGGGCTGGTGCACTGGGATGACCCAAGGAATGGTATAGGGAGGGAGGTGGGAGGGGGTTCAGGATAGGGAACATGTGTACACCCATGGCAGATCCATGTTGATGTATGGCAAAACCAATACAATATTGTAAAGTAAAAAAAAAAAAAAATCAAATAATAAAAAATACTAAGTGAAATATTCAGGTGAGTTTCTTTCTTTCTTTTTTTTTTTTTTTGATATCTCAAATATAGCAACAAAACTCCAAAAGGAAAGCAGTTTAGGACACAGAATCAATTCGGGCAACCTGGATCTAAATCCCAATTCTACCTCTCACTAACTGTTTGACTTTAAATCAACAAGAATATCTTCGCTTCTCATCTGTAATATGGGAATGATAATAAGAATCCTTACATTATAGGGTTATTCTGATGATTAAAATAAGTTAATAAGTTAAGCACATAAATAGTGCCTGACATATGGTAGGTGGTCTTTAAGAGTTAGGTATTGAAAAACTTAGGGAAGACTTTCAGAGTTGGAAATATTGTAAGAAATTATTGAGGTCAGAGCTGCCTGAAGTTTTCCTAAGGACTTATGTGTTGCATGATTTAAAAAAAGATTCAGATGGCCAGTACATTTTGGCAAATCTTGCTTTAAAAATGTCAAATAGGTTTCTTATCAGCAGGATTTCTCATAAAATATACAAATGCTTATTATGATTATTTAACAGATTCATTTTGACTATTTCCCATATATATGATCAAAAACATTTCTCTTTTCTACAGGACATTTCTTAGACTTGGAGAATGCTTTAAATGATTTTTTGCAGATGATGAAATTGTGTTCTTCTCCATCCTAGTCCATAAAATCATAGACATATACTTAGTGCATGAAAACACAAGCCTGTGTGTTTTCCTATCATGAGTACAGGATTTAAATTTGATCAAATCATCCTCATGACCATCCTCTAACTCTGACCAATCAGGCTCTGCCTCTCAGCTCCCAATATTCACTTCAGGCTTGCCTTGCATTTATAACTATTTTAGACACGTTCCCCTGGTTTGACTTTCACATTCTTTAAAAGACCGTGTTGATTTTTGCCATTTGGTGTTATGCACTGCAACCTCAGGAAAAAGGAATGTTCCCTTCTCTCTAGAGGAGACTTGGTGACTTGTTTAAGGTCACATGGAAAGTTAGTGTCAGGGCTGACACAGGGCAGCCACTTTTTCCAGCAGTGGCTAGTCATCTAAATCTGGCCTAAATTATTTGGCTTGACCATTGTTTAAATATGAGTGTTTTTAAGAAAAGTATATGCTCTAAGACTGTAGTCTATGCCAGGGGTCAACAAATGTTTTTCTATTTAAGGCTAGATAAGAAGTCAACAAACGTTTTTCTGTTTAAGGCTATATAAGACTTCTTGCAAGGAGATGCATTCTGAAGGAATGAACCAATCCATTCTGAAGGAGATCAGCCCTGGGATTTCTTTGGAAGGAATGATGCTAAAGCTGAAACTACTTTGGCCACCTCATGCGAAGAGTTGACTCATTGGAAAAGACTCTGATGCTGGGAGGGATTGGGGGCAGGAGGAGAAGAGGATTACAGAGGATGAGATGGCTGGATGGCATCACGGACTCGATGGATGTGATTCTGAATGAACTCCGGGAATTGGTGATGGACAGGGAGGCCTGGCATGCTATGATTCATGGGGTTGCAAAGAGTCAGACCTGACTGAACGACTGAACTGAACTGAAGACTTCCCTGGTGGCTCAGACGGTAAAGCGTCTGCCTACAATGAGGGAGACCCGGGTTTGATCCCTGGGTTGGGAAGATCTCATGGAGAAGGAAATGGCAACCCACTTCAGTACTCTTGCCTGGAAAATTCCATGGACGGAGAAGCCTGGTAGGCTAGAGTCCATGGGGTCGCAAAGAGTCCAACATGACTGAGTGTCTTCAATTTCAATATGTCAAGAAGTGTTTTATGTTCTGTGGGCCATATTTTCTCTGTCTCAATTACTCAATTCTGCTATTGTAGTGCAATGCCATATATGACATGTTAACAAATGGAGATGATTGTTTTCCAATAAAGTTTTATTTATAAAAAAAGGGTCACCAAATTTGGAATATAAGCCATAATTTTCCAACCCCTGTTCTACATCAGTCTAAATAGCTCAATGTGTTTATGATATAAGCCTGGTCCATAAGAAATATCTAAGTCTTCAAAACTTGATATAACAGATAAATTAAGGACCAGAAATATTTATCATTAGATAATTGCCACTAGATAATTATATTTATACACTATTTGAAATTCTTATTCTTAGGGTACATGTTACTGGAATCTAGGGGCATTTGTTCTTAATAGTGTCATTTGGTTTCACTTATGAAAATTAAATCCTTACTAGAATGCTATTACTTTATATCATTTATCCAATTGCAAATCTGGTAAAAGATTCCAGTTAGAGCAATTACGGGAAATAATGCAATATCTTGGTACATCTGTCACTTTGATAAAATTGTATAATCTGTGATTTACTTTTTATCAGATTCAGAGGTTTTATCTATTTAAGTGTACAATTACTTCTGAAACCACATTAAGTTGGCAGGATTTTTGTTTCTCCATAAATTCCCAGTCCAGTAACTTGGGTTTGCTGACTCTTGCAAGATTCTGCAAATTTTTGGCATGGGTTTATTCATTCCAGCTTTTAACTTGTCTTTCAAATGTTCTCAGACACTCTCTAATTAGTGGCTATTCATGTCACAAGGATAGGAAAACTCCCCTCAGTTCCTACTGTCTGATGTTTCTCTCTCATTGGAACTTAGGAAAAGAATATACTATTTTTCCACTTTACCTAATCCATCTCCTATGTTAAATGGACATTTGCATTTTATACTTTGGACATGCCAATTCTATCACACTATTGAGTCTTTCTCTTGTTCACAATCTTTCTTTAAATGAACCTTATATTATACATTTTGAGATAAATCATTTCTTTATTTTTATATAAATTTATTTATTTTAATTGGAGGTTAATTACTTTACAATATTGTATTGGTTTTGCCATACATCAACAAGAATCCGCCATAGGTATACACGTGTTCCCCATCCTGAACCTCCTCCCTCCTCCCTCCCTGTACCATCCCTCTGGGTCATCCCAGTGCACCAGCCCCAAGCATCCTATATCATGCATCGAACCTGGACTGGCAATTCATTTCATATATGATATTATACACGTTTCAATGCTGTTCTCCCAAATCATCCCACCCTCTCCCTCTCCCACAGAGTCCAAAAGCCTGTTCTATACATCTCTGTCTCTTTTGCTATCTTGCATATAGGGTTTTCATTACCATTTTTCTAAATTCCATATATATGTGTTAATATACTGTATTGGTGTTTTTCTTTCTGACTTACTTCACTTTGTATAATAGGCTCCAGCTTCATCCACCTCATTAGAACTGATTCAAATGAATTCTTTTTAATGGCTGAGTAATACTCCATTGTGTATATGTACCACAGCTTTCTTATCCATTCATCTGCTGATGGGCATCATTTCTTATGACATATGTACTGAGGACAAGAAGGCCCAGGAATTTATATCCTTTAAAAATGCAACGCTGGCATACCTCATTTATTTTGAAGAAATGTACATTCATTATCTTTACACACCAGAAAAAATATAAAATCTAGTACCCAATAACATAATTTCTATGATAAAATATTTTCTATAAAAATTCTCCCTTAATGGCCTATACAGGAATAGAATCTTAAAAAAAGAATGGATGTATGCTTAGGTATAACTGATTCACTATGCTGTATACCTGATAATGCACATTGTAAATCAACTATATTCCAATAAAAATTTAAAGAATTCTTCCTTGATTATTGTTAAATGTTAAGGCAAAGTTACAGTTACAATACTAATGTACTCTCCATCATATCCATTCAATTTCCTCCTAAGAAGAACAACAAAAAGCTAAACTGACTCCTTGGATGTCCCAGAAGGACATGTAACCACATAAAACATCTATTATTTTGTTGAAGAATATTGAGAAGACTTTATTTTTAATTCTAATTAAGCAATTTGCAAATCTTCTAATTAAGATATTTCTCCTTATAGTATTTAAATTATTAGAAAAATATTTAAATGTATAATTTATATCAAACTGTCACATATTTTCAGTGTGTCTGTGGGAAATATTTTTTCCATGTAAATAGTCAACATTTAAAAGTTTAAGCTGATTTTTTGATGTCATATTGAAAAAATTTTCTTTCTTATAACTAAATGTCTCTAATTTAATGTATAACATGAAAAAATATTCTGTATGAAGAAATAAACTCACAGGTAACTTCTGAAGATGACCTCTAGTTCATATAGTAAGATAAACTTTTCCAATGAAGTGTAAAATAGTACCTTGTAAACAGATAAGACTGAGCGACTGAACCGAACTGAAACTGCAACCAGGTATAAGACAATTTCTGCACTGCTCTAATTAGATTGAGGAGAAGGCTGGATTTCATTACTCTCTAGTCTTCTTGGGTTTATGACCAGAACCAATCATTCATTCACTCTGAGCATGAATTTTCCCACTGACAAAACATTTTTGTGCATTCCTAACTCATGACAATGCAACAAAGAAATCATACAAGACTTTTTGAACTCTTTCTGGAGGGACGGTGACGTATGAGCAGCAACTACAACAATCATCTCTGTGGATGACCACGCTGGAGGAACTGAAGCTCCTAACTTGCACTGAAGCTGTCCAATCAAGAGGTTATGGGAAACATAGTCAACTATGAAGATGTTCGTCTGCATTAGAATATGCTGCAAGCTACACTGTCTGCTCATGAATAGGTTTTAAATGCTACTGAAAAAGCACTCAGGCAAAGCTATTTTAAAACTCCTATAGTTTTAAACTGAGCAGGGACCCTGTGTGTTTTATAAGACCCTTTTCACATACACACACACACATGCACACACACACAGGCTCATTGTTTCAGGCTTATTATTTCTTCCTATTATTTGATGAAAAAATTATAACTTGCCACATTGGGCTTTCTATATATTCATGTGCTTTTAGATAGATCTGGCCTTAGAGTGTTGATACACTGACTGATGTATAATACAGAAACAACCCTGTGACTAAGATGTCATAGAATTTGAACTTTAGCAGATAAAGACATTTGAAAATAATCTGCCAAGGTAGCCATGGCTGGTTTCCCAGGCAACTGTCATTTCCTTTCTCTTTCTTCCTTGCCAGCGGTATCAGCCTGCATCAGAAACTGGAAATGCCAAAGAGTTACTAGGCAAACCTCCTCTGCAGCTAGGACATAAGCATATGACTCAGTTCTGGTTACTAGAACAGAAAGAGGAGGAAAAGAGATTCTCAGGGAGATCCTAAGAAAAAAATTTCCCCTTGATTTAAAAAGAGGGAGAGAGGCATGAGAACTCTCCCCCTGTCCCTCTTTCTCCTCTTTTTCTCATGTGTGAATGAAAATGTGAGGTCTGGAGTTGTGGCAGACACTATGAAACCATGAGGCAACAAACCCAAGGATGACAACCAATATGCTGGGAATAGCATGTAGAAAAATCAAAAAAGCTTTTGGTAAAGTTGTTAAGCCACGGAAACCGGAACTGCTTATCTCAAGGCTTTGTTATGGACAACAAGGTACTTATTAATTAAAAAGCCACTTTTACTCAGAATTCTGTTTCTTACTGCCAAAAGCATATTTCTAAATACACTCCTTCTACCAAGCTAATAAGTACTTCTAAGAGTGTCACATGGCTTGTTGGTGGCAGATCTAAAGTAAAAATAGAAATCTTTTAAATCCCAGAAGTGTCTTATATCCCACTCATTTAAAAAAAAATCCTAAAAAAGTCCTGATTTGTTAATTTGAGTTTTAGGCAAAAGTATAAAAGAAATAAAAGAAATAGTCTTAGCACTTTTGTTCTTGATTAGAAAAGACATTTTTTGACAATACTAAGCTAGTGCAGAAATGAATATTTTACTACCTAAATTAAGTACAAAGGCACTTTGGGGACTTTTAGAGATAATATGCATTTAAAAAATTTAAAAAGAAATAGAAAATATGTATAAAATTATTTGCATAGCTTTTGCAGCTTTAATTGATTTTTTCTTCCACTTTTATTGAGCTATAATTGAAATACAGCACTGTACAAGTTTAAAGATGTACAGCAAGATGATTTGACTTATATCATGAAATGATTACCACAATAGGTTTAGTGAACATCCATAATTTCATATAGATAACAAAAGAAAAGAAAAAAAAAATTTCCTGTGATGAGAGCTCTTAGTATTTCCTCTCTTAGTGACTTTCATATAGAATATACAGGAATGTTAATTACATTGTTTATGTCATATATCACACTCCTAGTACTTATTTCGGAGAAGGCAATGGCAACCCACTCCAGTACTATTGCCTGGAAAATCCCATGGACGGAAGAGCCTGGTAGGCTGCAGTCCATGAGGTCGCTAAGAGTCGGACACGACTGAGTGACTTCACTTTCACTTTTCACTTTCATGCATTGGAGAAAGAAATGGCAACCCACTCCAGTATTCTTGCCTAGAGAATTCCAGGGATGGGGGAGTCTGGTGGGCTGCCGTCTATGGGGTTGCACAGAGTCGGACACGACTGAAGCAACTTAGCAGCAGCAGCAGCAGTACTTATTTACCTTAAAATTGGAAAATCTGTATCTTCAACCACCTCCTTGCTTTTTCCCCTTTGGTAACCACAGATCTGATCTCTCTTCTATGAGCTTGTTTGCTTGTTTTTGAAGTATAATTGACCTACAACACTATGTTAGTTCTTGGTGCACAGCATAATGATTCGATATTTCTATACATTACAAATTGATCACCGTGATAAGTACTTACCGTCTGTCACCACATGAAGATATAACATAATTATTAACTATATTCCTCACACTGTACATTTCGTCCCTGTTATTTACTTTATAACTAGAAATTTGTACTAACTTCCTTCACCCATTTCACTCATCCCCTGGATGCCTTTCCCTTCTGGCAACCATCTGTTCTCTGTGTCTGTGACTGTTTCTGTATTTTGTTTGTTTGATCCTGTGTTTTGGGTTTCAGATTCCATGTATAAGTGAAATCCTATAGTATGTATCTTTCTCTGTCTGACTTATTTCATTGATTAATAACATAATACCTTCTAGGTTCAACAATGTTATAAGTAGTTTATGTTTTTTCCTTCCTGAATTTGACTTATCAAAATCCTAGTTTTTCATTTTGACAATTTCATTTTCATCAATTATTCTGTGGATTTTGGTATGATTTCTGATGTTTACAATTTCAACTTTTCAGAAACAATGACTGTAGGTCTATATATATTCTGTTTTCTTTACTTTTTATTACTTTATAGTTTCAGAAATAAGGTAAAGATAATATTTTTCAAATCTGTATACCTCTTCACTTTTATATTTGGTATATATTCACAAATTTTTTTTTTAAATTCAGCTTCTTCTTAAAATATTTGCTTCAGACTCAACTAGATTTTTTTCTTCTATGTATTTACTATGAGACATTCTTCCCTTAATATTTGAATGCTAAAACCTCCATTACTAGTATTTTTTTATGGTGCTTATCAGTACATATAGAACAAATTCACTTAAGATAACTTTTTGATCAGCCTTAAACAGGACATGACAGAGGATGAGATGGTTGGATGGCATCACCAACTCGATGGACATGGGTTTGGGTGGACTCTGGGAGTTGGTGACGGACAGGGAAGCCTGGCATGCTGCAGTTCATGGGGTCCCAAAGAATCGGACCCGACTGAGCAACTGAACTGAACTGAACTGAAACAGGACTAATTTTTCCCCCATGGATATAGTCTATCATGCTAAAACGTAACAATCTGTGGTCAGAAGTTGTGAAATAAAATATAATGCAATAGCTACCAGAAATAATAGACTGTATAAGAGAAACCAAATAGAACAATGGGTAACAAATAAACTCCAGGTGAGACCATTGTGAAATGCGCCTCATAATGAAGACTCATTTCAATCAAAGAACTGTTAAAGACACCAAATTCTAATATCACTATTTCTTAAGGGTAATTATATAAAATCAGTTTTGCTTTTAAAAAGTCATAAGTTTAGTGTTTCTCAATGTACTGTCAAAAATTATGTTTTTGAACCTGAATTTTATTGAGGAAAGATTAACTTTTTGTCAATGTTACAAAACACTTAGCTAAGTGCCCAAAGAGAAAGAAAGGTCTGATCTTCATATCATCATTGTCACTGTAGACAAAGTAACAAATTGATTATCTCTCTTTTGTATTACCCTGAAACTTCACTTTACAAATTCCTTGTAAATTAAGCCTTTTAAATTTATTAAACAAACAATTATTTCATTAATGTAACAAACATCTATTAAGCACACTAGGTTAAGGGCTAAGACTAACATGTCCTCACTGCCTTCAGGTACCTCACAACTTAGTGAAATGGACGTAAAAACTTAAAATTAACAATAATAACGGATCATCGGAGGTTTTTCTTATGTGTTAAACAGTAATTCAAGGATTTATACAACAAACATAGTCCCTTCTCTGATGGAGTTTATATTCTAACAGAAAATTCAGAAGTTCAATGATTTAGAAATTAATGTGCTAATTTATTATGCCTGGGACTCATGTTGCCCAGAAAATGTCAGTGTTGTGAGAACTTGTGATTCAGGAAATGACCCAGAGTTGGCTTCATATCAGATAATATTGGAATTAGGGCTAATGAGATGAAGAGTTCAGTGGACAGAGCAGGCAAAACGGAAATTTCAAGCAAAGAAAGGACACAAGCATCAGCATTCTCCAAGGTATTGAAGTATTTGACATGTTTGGGAAATAGAGAAATGTTTTCTCAATAAAACTCTTGGAAACAAGAAGGGACTCCAAGGAGTTCTTTGTTTCCTTAACGTTAAAGCCTGAGGAAGACACAGAAAGTTCTTTCTCAAAGCAGTTCACTCGTGGGGAAGACTGGTTCAGAGAATAACTCCCCTGTGAGGCCACAGTGGGTCATGTTCCCAGAGTCAAACTGGACCTTCACACTGTGAGTAGAGCTCACAGGTCTTGGGGATGGAGAACCATCAGTGCCAAAATAAGATGGAGCCCACCACACTTTAAGAAAAGGAAGGATTGATTGCCCCAGTAAAGCTGCTAGAAAGAACTTGCCTCTAACGTCTCCATCTCCTATTTTGATAAGTGCTATCACTACCTTCCTTGTAGTCTAAAATAGAAACCTGGAAGCTATTCCTAACTTTTCTTCCTCTAGCACCCTCCAAATCAGTGAATTTCAAGCATCTATTTATTCTTCCTCTGTTATATGTCTTGAATATATATTCTCTTTTTATCCTCTCTGCCTGACCCAGAAAAGGCTTCATATCAGATAACATTCTGACGAAAAGTCTGTTCAATCAAAGCTATGTTTTTTCCCAGTATTCATGTACAGATGTGAGAAATGGACCGTAAGGATGGCCGAGTGCTAAAGAACTGACTCTTTTGAATTGTGGTGCTGGAGAAGACTCTTCAGAGTCCCTTGGACTGGGGATTAAAGGAGTTAAAGCAGTCAATTCTGAAGGAAATCAACCCTGAATATTTATTGGAAGGACTGATGCTGAATTTGAAGCTCCAATACTTCTACCACCTGATGTGAAGAGCTGATTCATTGGGTAAGACCCTGATGCTGGGAAAGACTGAAGGCAAAAGGAGAAGGGGGTGGCAGAGGATGAGATGGTTAGGTAGCATCACCGACCCAATGGACATGAATTTGAACAAACTCCGGGAGATAGTGGAGGACAGAGGAGCTTGGTGTACTGCAGTCCATGGGGTCACAAAGAATTGGACATGACTTAGCGGCCGAACAACAACAACATCAGATGATATTAGAATTAGGGTTTAAAAGATGAAGAATCCCTTAGCTGCTTTCACTTGTTAGTTTACTTACTTCTTGGTTTAGCCCCTCTTACTTCATGGGCTATGGTGACCTGGGACTTTGTAACAGCCTCTTTGCTAGTTGCCCACCTTCAGCTTTCAGCTTCAACTAATTCATATTTATCACTGTCAAAGAGTAATCTCTCAATTCATGTCATTTCTGGGCACAGAAATCAAATTATTTCAGGGAAAGATCCAAATTCCTCAACACTATATTCAAGGAAATTATAATTTGATACCAGTCTACCTTTCTGGTTTTACTACCTATAATCCCCTTATAGATATTATTGTCTACAGCCATTTATGGTATCCTAAATTAGCTATATTCTCTAATGGGAGCCATTCTCTGGTAGATTTAGCCTGGGAGGCCATGAGACTAAATTGTGCCCCTTTAGAAATGTCTCAGAAGACTCTGCAGATTAAAAAATACAATTGAGAAGAACTGCATTCTTATGAAAGGAAATTATTAGTGAAAATATCATTGCGGTTTTGCCTCTTGAAAAGTATTATGCTATCAGAGGACTATTATAAGAAAAACTGTCATAATTTTTGTAGATCAGAAAAAAAACCCCCACCAAACCATTTTGGTTTGTATGCAACCAATATGAAGTCTCTCATGAGAAGCTGAGTAATAGAAAATAATATTTTAAAATCTATGTAAGAGATGTGATATATAACATGATGACTATAGGGAACACTGCTGTATGATATATATGAAAGTAGTTGAGAGGAAATCCTAAGAGTTCTTGTCATAAGGAAACAAATTTCTTCTTTTTTTACTTTTTATTTTTATGCCTCTAAATGAGATGGTAGATGCTAACTAAACTTACTGGAAAAATAATTTCAGTATATACACATAAATGCATATATGTTGTATAAATATATATGTTGTTTTTCATGCCCTCAATCTTTCCCAGCATCAGGGTCTTTTTTCCAATATGTCAGCTCTTCACATCAGATGGCCAAAGTATTGGAGCTTCAGCTTCAGTATCAGTCCTTGCAATGAATATTCAGGGTTCACTTCCTTTTGACTGGTTTTGTCTCCTTGCTGTCCAAGGGACTATCAAGAGTCTCCTCCAGCGACACTATTCAAAAGCATTAATGCTTCGGTGCTCAGCCTTCCTTATGGTCCAATACTCACACCCATACCTGATTACTGGAAAAGCTATACCTTTTCCATAGGACCTATATTATGAGGGTCCTCTTGTGGAACAGAACTGACCAGTACCTTGGTCTTGGTCCTCCAACTTTTACAACTATGAGAAATAAATTCCTGTTGCTCAAATCATTCAGTCACAGCAACCTGAGCTGACTAATAATATTTGGAAATTACAGGCTTGGTAATTTCTTAAATTGGATCCCCAACATCTGGCATTTTGGTAATTTCCACTTTAGGAATCTTGGTAGGAGGCAAAGCTTACCTATTGAGAAAGGAACAGCAGGCCTGACAGCTGACAGCTGGTAGCTAGCCTGGCTCCTACCACCAAATCATGAGATTTCCCTGCTGATCATAAGCAATTTCACAAAATTATCAGTTGAAGACTCTTCAGACAATGATACAATAAAACAGAAATAAGTCGACTACAAAATCAGACCTGAATAGAGACCAAAGCCGACCTCGTGCTTCTATTACTATGAGGTGTTACTACATCTCCCATGACAACTCTAATTCCTTTCCATTCTCCTGGTCTCATGGGTTAAAAAATGCCCAAATCTCTAATAACCGAATGTCCCACTTTCAGAGAACACCTGATCCAGAAAAGACAAACATGTACTCAAACCTTCTCCAAAATCGCCTGGAAGTCTGTCCTAACTCCCCCTTACTGAGCTATGCCATGGTTCTCCACGGCATGCAGCTTTGCATGCTGCAGCAATGAACACGCCTAATGTTGATGAATAAGTGTCCATGGTGGTTTTTGGCTGCTGGGGATCAACATCCCTTTTAGAAGCCAGGTATCTTGCTTTCAAGTTTCTCTGGCTGGCATCAGTGAATTGGGTGCAGGGGCTTTACATCAGACACGTGCTTCCTTCTTGCCACAGAAGCTAACTATGGAGAATTCTTTATGGCTGAAGCAGCAACAGCAGCAAAAGTAACACTGCAGGGCGATGGTTCAATATTGGTGGTGAGAATGCAGTGCTGGCAGGGTGCCGGTACAAACAGTGGCATTCAGCATTCAGTGGTGGCAATAATGGTATTACACTACAGTGTTCTTTTTAAAATTGCTTTTGCCTTTTTTTCTAAGTTTTACTTGTTATATAGTCTGTTCTTTCATTTATCCAGTGTCCTATCATTAACGTCTTTTCAGCTTAAGTCACACGGAGTGGGCTTCCATGATGGCTTGCAGTAAAGAGTCCGCCTGCCAATCCAGGAAACACAGGTTTGATTCCTGGTTGGGAAAGATCTCATATTCCACGGAGCAAACTAAGCCCGTGTGCCACAGCTAGTGAGCCTGTGCTCTATAGACTGGGGGACACAACTACTGAAGCCCATGCTTTGCAACAAGAGAAGCTATTGCAATGAGAAGCCTACACACTGTAGCTAGAGAGTAGCCTCTGCTAGCAGAAACTAGAGAAAAAGCCCTGCATGATAACAAAGACCCAGCACAGCCAAAAATAAATAAATAAAATTTTAAAATCATACAAAGTTGGTTAAGAATCTGTTGATACTGGAACAATATTCTACATAGTATCCCCCTATGCAAACTCAAACATTTGATGATTGAAATATAACTATCTAATCACAGATGCTCTTAAGTTCCAGGTCTAAATTTTTTTATTTTTTTGCTGAACACTTTGGCTACATCATTTGCACTTCCAATTTATCAGGTTGAAAACAAAGTTAGTCATCTTCCCAGACCTCTTCTATTTTCCTGAGTATGAGTTGATACTACGTAAATCAAAAACCCATAACTAATTAGTTACAAGTCCTATGGATTCTACTCTCTCTGAAACCTGTTTCTTCTCATCTCTATATTCACCATCATAGCTCTAGTTCAAATCATTGTTTGTCCCGTGAATTACTTCCCTGGTGTTGTCAACTGGTTATTGTATCCTCTATAACACTCTCCACTTAGAAGCTGCATATATCTCTTAAATTTGCAAAAATTATAATAATGTCAAATAAAACTTTTCTTTTGGCTCCCCTTGCCAGAACAAAGTTGCTTCCAGAATAAAAATTCACATGATTCAAATGCTCTTGAGTTACTATTTCCAGGATATCTTCAATTGTGCTTCATGGAATGTGTAATGATGTCTAATAGTGACTCTTTTTAGTCTCTATTCTAAACAGGAAGTGATTCTGCCAAAGAAGTTTTTAGAAACCTGTGCAAACCCTGTAAGCACCAAAGCATCACAGTATAAATTAATCCTAAGAAGCATTTATTTGTTCATTTAATCTTTATTAAGCATCTACTATGGATTAGGACTTATTCTACAATATAAGAATGTAGATAAAAGTAAAACAGATAAAGTCTCTGCCATATGCAGCTACCATTTTAGTGGGAGAGATGTATGAGAAGGAAATAAACATAAGGATACAATACAGCTGGCATCCCAGGTGGTACTAGTGGTAAAGAATCTGCCTGACAATGCAGGAGACCCAAGAGACATGGGTTTGATCCCTGGGTCGGGAAAATCCCTTGGAGTATGGCAGGGCAACCCACTCCAGTATTCTTGCCTGAGAATCCCCATGGACAGAGGCGACATGACTGAAGGGACTTAGCACACAAGCATACAACATACTATGTGTTGAGAGTGTTATGAAGAAAGTAAAGCAGTGTGAGAATGATTGAGAGTATTTGGAGAGCTGCTATTTCATATAAAAGAGTCAGAGAAGGCCACTGTGTAAAGCTAACATTTTATCAAAATTCTGAAAGACATAAAGAAAGGCAGTGACATAATGTGGTAGATATATAAACACAAAATGCTATACTGTATAAATCATGATTTCTGTGGTTAAGACTGTCCAGGATCAAATTTGAGCTCTGTCACTTATAAGACTTAGGGCAAGATATTTAGTATCCCTGTGCCTCAGTTTTCCCATAAAATGGGAACTATATGAGTATCTATATTATTGGGTTGTACCTCTTAAATAAGTTGATAGATGTAAAGTGCTGAAAGCACATGGTAAACACTCAATGACAGAAGTTACTATTGTTTTGAAAAATGTATGCAGGTTAGGAAGAAAAAATATCACACAATACAATCCATAATTTATAGACATAATTTAATCCATATTTATAGACATAAACTGTTAGGGGAAGCCAAATCTTCAGTAGGAACCAAATAAGGTGAGCAGACGCATAGGAAACCACAAAGAAAAATTCCATATCATTCATCCAAGTATTCATCAAATACTTACTGCATTTCAAGCACCATGCCAGATAATGGACACGGAGGTAAGAAAGTTAGACATTATCTCTTCTTTTATAGAAATTTTATAGTATAACAAGAAGACATACAGTAAAATAGAGTAATCACAGTAAAAGGTATAAGTGTAATGGTATAGGACATCCAGAGAGGATACTATAGGAATATATAACCAGAATAGTGCAATAAAAAGTATACATGCCAGATAACATATAGAAAATCATCTAGATGGAACCAAACCATTTCATTGCCCCTGGACTTCCCTGGTGGCCCAGACAGTAAAGCGTCAGTCTACAATGCGGGAGACCTGGGTTCGATCCCTGGGTTGGGAAGATCCCCTGGAGAAGGAAATGGCAATCCACTCCAGGACTATTGCCTGGAAAATCCTATGGACAGAGGAGCCTGGTAGGCTACAGCCCATGGGGTCGTAAAGAGTCGGACACGACTGAGCGACTTCACTTTCACTTTTCACTTTTGTTTTAACTGCTAATCACAGTGTAAGATACCTATAAAAGAGTACAGAAGTATAATGAAGTATATACTGAACTGACTCTCACATAATCAACATCAAGGTGAAGAAATAAAATGCTTTCAGAGTCCAAAAGCAGCAGTCTCTTTCATGTACCCTTTACAGATAACCCTATTATAATTTCTGATAAATCCTGAGACAAGACTAGTTTGCCTCATGTTGTAGCCTACATAAATTAAAACAAAGATATTTCTTGTGCCTGACTTCTTTTATTTAACATTCATACAGACTTGTACCTGACTATTCATAGCAACCTACTTGTAACAAAAGCAGCCTGCTTAGAGCAAAAAACTGGGAGAAAACTTTCAACTCAAATATCCACTAAGAGGTGAAGATAAAGAACTTGTGCTATATTTATACAATGTACACTTTCAACAACAAAATTTGATAACCATTAAAATGTAGACAAATAAACCAGTAATGATCAATGATTCAAGAAGTCAGACCAAAAATATAATATATTCTGAAATCACATTTTCATAAAATTCTGGAAAGTTCAAATAAAATCTGTAGTGATATAAAGCAGAAGAGTATTTGCCTGGGTGAGAGTGGGTAAACAGTGTCATGAGGAAAAATTTTTTTGATGATGGATATGATCATTATCTTGACTGTAGTGATGATTTTGTTGGTGTATATATGTCTCAAAATTTATCGAATTGTTACTTTCTATATGTGCAATTAGATATCAATTATACTTAAATGTTACTTTCAATATGTGCAATTAGATATCAATTATACTTAAATAAGGGCTTCCCAGGTGCTCCCAGGTGCAGTGATTAAAAAAAAAAAATCTGCCTGCCAATGCAGGAAGTATAAGAGATGCAGTTTTGATTCCCTTCGTTGGGAAGATCCCTTGGAGTAGGAAATGGCAACCCACCCCAGTGTTCTTGCCTGGAGAATTCCGTGGACAGAGGAGCCTGGCAGACTACAGTCCATGAGGTTACAGAGTTGGATGCGACTAAGCATATATACCATTCGCACACACACGTAAATACTTAAATAAAGCTGTTTTTATTTATTTTTTAAGATTTGGGTACTTTGCTAACAAATGTAAAGCTTTCCTGAACTCAATATGTATTTAAACCTACAAAAATATCATCAGATATCCTCAGAACTTCAATCCAGTTTGAGTGGATTCTACCTTGCTGAGCCATGGTAATTAAGAACAAGGCTTCTGAGTCAGGCTGCAAGGGTTAGAATCCTTCCATCTCACCTTACCAGCTTTGTGACATTGGGTAAGTGATTTCTTTATGTGCCCTTACTTATAAAATAAGGATGCTTTGGGCTGGTGCACTGAGATGACCCAGAGGGATGGTACGGGGAGGGAAGTGGGAAGGGGGGTTCAGGATGGGGAACATGTGTATACCTGTGGCAGATTCATGCTGATGTATGGCACAACCAATACAATATTGTAAAGTAATTAACCTCCAATTGAAATAAATTAATTTATATTTAAAAAAATAAAGAAAGAAAGAAAAAAAATAAGGATAGTACTAATATTTACTTCAGAGAATTAATATGAAGATGGTATAAGTTAATATAGGTGAACTCAATAAATGTAAGCAATTACAAAATTTTTATACTTATAAATTTTATATAGTTATAAAACAAGGATAGTATTAATACTTCAGAGAATTAATATGAAGGTTGTATGAGTTAATATAGGTGAACTCAATAAATATTAGCAATTATACTACTTATGAGTTAAATTCTTGTGCCTATATTAGGCAAAATTAAATGTCCAGTATTCCTTGAAAAATTGACTGAATTAAATGTATTTTGCTTTCCTGGTGACTCAGAGGTTAAAGCGTCCACCTGCAATGTGGGAGACCTGGGTTCTATCCCTGGGTCTGGAAGATTCCCTGGAGAAGGAAATGGCAACCCACTCCAGTATTCCTGCCTGGAGAATCCCATGGATGGAGGAGCCTGGTCGACTATAGTCCATGGGGTCGCAAAGAGCTGGACCCGACTGAGTGACTTCACTTCCACTTTCTATCAGTTCAGTTCAGTTCAGTTGCTCAGTCGTTTCCGATTCTGTGCAACCCCATGAATCACAGCACGCCAGGCCTCCCTGTCCATCACCAACTCCCGGAGTTCACTCAGACTCACATCCATCGAGTTAGTGATGCCATCCAGCCATCTCATCCTCGGTCGTCCCCTTCTCCTCCTGCCTCCAATCCCTCCCAGCATCAGAGTCTTTTCCAATGAGTCAACTCTTCGCATGAGGTGGCCAAAGTACTGGAGTTTCAGCTTTAGCATCATTCCTTCCAAAGAAATCCCAGGGCTGATCTCCTTCAGAATGGACTGCTTGGATCTCCTTGCAGTCCAAGGGACTCTCCAGAGTCTTCTCCAACACCACAGTTCAAAAGCATCAATTCTTCAGCACTCAGCCTTCTTCACAGTCCAACTCTCACATCCATACATGACCAGTGGAAAAACCATAGCCTTGACTAGACAGACAAAGTAATGTCTCTGTTTTTCAATATGCTATCTAGGTTGGTCATAACTTTTCTTCCAAGGAGTAAGCGTCTTTTAATTTCATGGCTGCAGTCACCAAAAAAATAAAGTCTGACACTGTTTCCCCATCTATTTGCCATGAAGTGATGGGACCAGATGCCATAATCTCCGGTTTCTGAATGTTGAGCTTTGAGCCAACTTTTTCACTCTCCACTTTCACTTTCATCAAGAGGCTTTTGAGTTCCTCTTCACTTTCTGCCATAAGGGTGGTGTCATCTACATGTCTGAGGTTATTGATATTTCTCCCGGCAATCTTGATTCCAGCTTGTGCTTCTTCCAGCCCAGCATTTCTCATGATGTACTCTGCATATGGGTTAAATAAGCAGGGTGACAATATACAGCCTTGATGTCCTCCTTTTCCTATTTGGAACCAGTCTCTTGTTCCATGTCACTTTTTATACTAGCACACAAAATTTGGATAGGCTCTACTCTACTTTTCAAACCCTCTGTTTTGCTATGTACAATTCAATACATCCAACACAAATGAATCTCCCAGTATTTTTCATAATTTATCCATTTTCTCAACTTTAGCACATGAGTTTCCTTGGCTAGAATACCTTTTCTACAGAACCAAAATCTCAATAAAAGGAATCAATATATCTTTGAAATTCTGAACACATAGTACAGTACTCAATACATTATGCTGGACAAGTTTTCCTTGATTCTAATATTCATTCTCTTACTGAGTTTTCTGTCACTAGTGTTAAATACATTTACTTCTTGTTCCTTAAGCTTGGTATTAATGGAATATACCCTTTTGCTCTTCTGTTAGCATTACTAAAAGACAAAATTAGGATGATAGTTTATAGATTGTCATCTCAATGTATCCACATTTATTGCTGCTTTTTAATCCTCCTTATTTCCAAGTCTTTTTTTTTTTTACAATTATAGATGTGCAAACCTATTGATCTAGAGAAGACTGATGAGAATTACATTATTTTGCTTTTCCTAAAAAATTTTCAGTTCCTATTTATTTTCCTAAAGAGTAAATTGTATATCAATTATGTATCACAGAAATAAGTTTGATTTCAAGCATGATAAATATTACATTAAAAATTAAATTTAGAAATATCCTAAAGTAACAAATGCTTTAATATTAAAAGCTGAAGTTTCTATATTTACTTACATCAAGGAATACTGAAAGCACATTGTTCAGTAATTCCTATGGAAACATCTTGAACTACTTACTTGACTGTGTTTCACAGTAATTACTGTAGAAAAAATTTCTATTTCAAAGTGTCACCAATTTTCCAAAATCCTTCTGCAAAGCATCAACTTATAATGAAAATTACAATTCTAAACATTTTTCCTCAAGAAGAAGTATAATATAGAGTTGATGTATATTGTGTGCTATGTGATTAGTTGCTCAGT
Source organism: Ovis aries (assembly GCF_016772045.2). Taxonomy (NCBI): domain Eukaryota; kingdom Metazoa; phylum Chordata; class Mammalia; order Artiodactyla; family Bovidae; genus Ovis; species Ovis aries. The sequence continues at coordinate 45,726,275 of NC_056054.1, read as the reverse complement.
CACGTCCAACTTTTGTGACCCCATAGACCATAGCCTGCCAGGCTCCTCTGTCCATGGGATTCTCCAGGCAAGAATACTGGAGTGGGTTGCCATTTGCTTCTCCAGGGGATCTTCCCCACTCAGGAATGGGTCTCTTACCTCGCAGGAAGACTCCTTACAGACTGAGCTATGAGGGAAGCCCTAATAAACATCATAAAATTGACACAAAAACCAGTTCATTACCTGTGGTACAAAGAATATTATTTATATGGTAACAAATAACATTAAAATTCTTATTACCTGAATGAAAAATATCTTTGATGTTTTCCTTACCAGTTAATGTGCAGATCAAAAAATTACAATTTAAAGTTTATAAAAATGTAATGTATGTTGACTGTGTGAGGTATTGGTACCTTTATAGTCTCTTATGTTAGGAAATGCTAAAGAAGAAATCAGCTTGGTTTTAACAGGTTGGAAAGGTAAAACTGATAAAGACACTGAGCCATAAATTTAAAGGAGGAACAAAACCTTACATAATTACAAATATACTGATACTCTTACAGTCTTTGAAATTCATTGATCATCTGCTTAATTTATCGTTATGGGGACTGAATGGTTAATCTGCTACATCAGAACCCAAAATGTATCCTGATGTATTTTTTTTAATGAAAAACACTTCTAAATAATAGCAATTCTTGTCATATGTGATTCATATCTATAATACAGAAGAAGCATTAATAGGGTATGATATTTAATCAAGTGCCTTGAAGATAATTCAATTAAGAACAATATCAGCATAAATAATTTGAGGTTGCTAAAAGTATAATTTAAGCAGAGCTATAATCTGTAGGCAAAATAGTGAAGTTAGGACATTACAGAATACTGGAAAAAGAAATGGGTTTGAATTCAAGTTCTGCCACTTTCTGCTTAATTTCTGAGACGCAGTTTCCCAGTTGGTTAAGAAAAGTCACAACACATACCTTACACTGTTAAAAGGTTTAATGAAATAATGTTTGTGGATAAAGAGCCTGGTGTATCCACTAAATAAATATTAATTCCCTTTCACTGTCGATGAATACAAGATCACCTACAGTTTAAATCAGTTTTGTCTAGATTATTGTTTTATTGGAGGGAAAGACAGACAAAGACTAAGTTGTTCAGCATATGACTTCATCTATCTTCAGGCCTATCATAGTGCCAGCCACTCAGAAGAGACTTAAAAAGGTGCATAGCACTGTGCTGAAACACATCATATGCTTTATTCACTGAATATTGCTCTAACATTTATTTTCTTATTTAAGTTTTTAACTCCTGTCTTAAATACCAGCTTTTCCTTGTTACTCACATAATCAAAAATTTTTAGTAGCCATTAGTTAGTCAGGTCCACCTCAATCCACCTTTCTACTTTTACTCCCACTACTCATCTTAACTTATCCAACTGTCAGCAAAATTAGGACATTCCATGACTACGCTTGGTACTTTCTGACAGCCTTCATTTCCTCTGCAAATATACCACTGCTTTCTTCCCAGTAGTTGAAATATAATTTCCTCTTTAAAGCCTAGGTCAAATGTTCTCAAGTATGTTCTCCTTACCTCCCAACTGGAAGTAATCTTATTTTCTCTAAGTATGGGGGGGAATTAGTTTTTTTTTTCTTTCTTTTTCATTAGCCGCATACCAATTTCAAGCCACTATTTTAGCTACTCTGGAGAGTGAATAAACAACATACCCATCTTCAGGAAACCTACAATTTAGAAAAATACAAAAAGTACATTAATAAATAAGACAGAGAGAGAGACATGTAGGCCTGATACATTGGTAAATTAAAGGATGGATAGTAAGAAATCAATCAAGTAGGTGAAGCTAGATGAGAAAGGTCAGAATCATTGCTTCATTTAAAAGATATTTGCTCAATTTTAGAATGATGGTCTAAAATTATATTTTAGTAATTCAAATGGAAGTGACATCTATATGAAAGTGAAAGTGAAGTAGCTTAGTCATGTCCGACTCTTTGTGACCACATGAGCTATAGCCTACCAGGCTTCTCCATCCATCGGATTTTCCAGGCAAGAGTACCGGAGTGGGTTTCCATTTCCTTCTCCAGGGGATCTTCCTGAACCAGGGATAGAACCCGGGTTTCCCTCATTGCAGGCAGAGGCTTTACCTTCTTGGCCACCGTGAGCACTCAGTGACATCTATATAAGTACTCAATAATAATCTAGCAGCTTGAATAACTGAGACTCAGTTCAGTTCAGTTTAGTCACTCAGTCGTGTCCAACTCTTTGCGACCCCATGAATTGCAGCACAACAGGCCTCCCTGTCCATCACCAACTCCCAGAGTTCACTCAAACTCACGTCTATCGAGTCGGTGATGTCATCAAGCCATCTCATCCTCTGTCGTCCCCTTTTCCTCCTGCCCCCAATCTCTCCCAGCATCAGTCTTTTCCAATGAGTCAACTCTTTGCATGAGGTGGCCAAAGTACTGGAGTTTCAGCTTTAGCATCATTCCTTCCAATGAACACCCAGGAACAATCTCCTTTAGAATGGACTGGTTGCATCTCCTTGAAGTCCAAAGGACTCTCAAGAGTCTTCTCCAGCACCACAGTTTAAAAGCATCAATTCTTTGGCACTCAGCTTTCTTCACAGTCCAACTCTCACATCCATACATGACCACTGGACTAGGAGCATGTAAATATGTTGATTTCACTGGAAGTTCTGATTAGAATAGTTCTTGCAACAATTTCACAATTTCTGGATAGAGACTGCCTTTCAAATTTGTGTTATTTTTATTGCATAATAGTACTTAAACACTAAGCAGAAAATTATATAGATAAGATGGTTGGATGGCATCATTGAGTCAATGGACATGCGTTTGAGTAAGCTCTGGGAGTTGGTGATGGACAGGGAAGCCTGGCATGCTGCAGTCCATGGAGTTGCAAAGTGTTGGACATGACTGAGTGACTGAACTGAACTGAACAGAAAATTATAATTCCTTCAACTGCCATATCTTCTCTGTTCATTCCACAAATCTAACTTTGGACAAAGTACTAGCTACTGGAGATGCAATGGTGAAGAAAATAAAGATGTAGTATTGTCTTTAAAGAGCTCAAGGAAACAGACCTTCAAACAACTAATTATGACAATTTTTTAACAATATTGTATTCAAAGGCCTATATGTATTTGTGGTAGAGTTATTATGGATGGGAAACCATAATTTTCTCAAAGGTATTAACATTTGGGGGCTTCCGTGGTGACTCAGCAGTAAAGAATCTGCCAGTAATGCAGGAGACATGGGTTCAATCTCTGGATCAGGAAGATTCTCCTGGAGAAGGCACTGGTAACCCACTCCAGGATTATTGCCTGGAAAACAGTCCATGGGGTCTCAAGAGTCAGACACAGCTTAACTAAATCACCAGCACCGACACTTGGACTGGACCTTAGTCAAGTACTATATGGAAGAAGAGCTATAGTCAATCAAAAAGTGTTAATGTCTTATGTTTGGCTTTACAGATTTGTTATTAGTTGCATTTGAACATGCCTATGCAATGGCACCCCACTCCAGTACTCTTGCCTGGAAAATCCTACGGATGGAGGAGCCTGGTAAGCTGCACATGGGGTTGCTAAGAGTCAGACATGACTGAGCAACTTCACTTTCACTTTTCACTTTCATGCATTGGAGAAGGAAATGGCAACCCACTCCAGTATTCTTGCCTAGAGAATCCCAGGGACGGGGGAGCCTGGTGGGCTGCCGTCTATGGGGTCGCACAGAGTCGGACACGACTGAAGTGACTTAGCAGCAGCATGTCTGTTGTATGGAAAATCCTTTTCAAATCAAATCATAAAGCCACAAAGTGAAACCCTGATTTAAGGAATAAACTGAAAGCAGTTTAATTTTGTCAACTTTTTCCTATTTTCCTTATATACATCAAGAGCAAACACTCGGATGAAAGCCTTTGGATTTCACTTCCAAAAATACTTCTCAATTTTACTTACTTTTCTTGGCCCTATTGTCATTGCATTCACCTTCTCTTTGCCAGATTATAGCAGCTGATCTCCCTGCTATCTGTATTCACTCTTATAATAGCGTTGTAAAGGATGTTTAAAGAAACACCGCTTCTAAATAGAAGCTTCTTTCCTTGAGTTATCTGAAGGATAAGGGAATCATGCTGTGAACTTGTTTCATGTGTTTGTGTGTGTGTGTGCTCAGTTGTGCCTGACCCTTTGTGACCCCATGGACTGTAGCCTGTCATGCTCCTCTGTCCATGGAATTTTCCAGGCAACGATATTGGAATAGGTTGAAATTTCCTCCTCCAGGGGATCTTCCCGACCCATGGATCGAACCTGCATCTCTTGTGTCTCTTACATTGGCAGGCAGATACTTTACCACTGAACCACCCGGGAAGCCCAAATTTGTTTCATAGTATTTCCTATTAACCCTACATGACACCAACACCTAAGAAAAGCTTACTCTCTTATTCTTTGTAAATCTTCCTCTTATTTCTGTTATCATGTTCACCTCATCTTGTACCTTTGATGATCTCTTTCTCAGTTCAGTTCAGTCTCTTCAGTCCTGTCTGACTCTTTGCAACTCCATGGACTGCAGCACACCAGGCCTCCCTGTCCATCACCAACTCCTGGAGCTTCCTCAAACTCATGTCCATCGAGTTGGTGATGCCATCCAACCATCTCATTCTCTGTCGTCCTCTTATCCTCCTGCCTTCAATCTTGCCCAGCATCAGGGTCTTTTCCAATAAGTCAGCTCTTTGCATCAGGTGGTGAAAATATTGGAACTTCAGCTTCAGCATCAGTCCTTCCAATGAATATTCAGGACTGATTTCCTTTAGGATTGACTGGTTTGATCTCCTTGCAGTCCAAAGATTCTCCTTCCACTCAAAAGTCTTCTCCAACACCACAGTTCAAAAACATCAGTTCTTCAATGCTCAGCTTTCTTTACAGTCCAATTCTCACATCCATACATGACTACTGGAAAAACCATAGCTTTGACTATATGGATATATACTCTTTCTCAGTGTTGGATTAAAGTCTCACAGTGTATACTCCTGATGTGTCATGTCCCTTCACCACCAGCTTCTACATGAAGCCCACATGAGAGTACAATTCTTCTCTTTTGACAACTTTTCTTTAAAAGAATCTGCCAGTGGTTTATCTTTTCTCCTCTCAGTATACAGATGTAGGGGAAGAAACTAAGTGGGTAAATGGAAGAGGAAAAATACAAAAACCTCTATCAGGTTCTGGATTCAGGTTCTGGATTTGTCCTGTCCAATCTGGGATACATCAGGGGACCCTAAGACTGTGGCTTTGGAACTGAGTTCTAGTCCTTACCTGAAATGACTGCCAAAGGACTCTAACTAGGACTGAGCAAAAGTCTCTCTTTGCCTCCTTAGGTCACACTATACCACAAGGTTCTTTAGTGGGTGAGCTGCAGCAAATTCATGTCTAGCCTCCCTGGCAGTGGAGCCAGAGTTTATGTGGATGAAGTTCTCTTGATAGAGCCTTGGGAAACCAGAACTTGGTTGCTGTGCTCTGAGGCTCTGATATTTATTAATCTGGTTCTTGGACTGGAGTCAGTCAAGACATTAAAGCTGGAAATCTTTGTCAGGCTCTCTTACTTGGTTACTTCTTTGTTTCTGAGCTTGCCCTTCTAGTACACCCAAGTGGTGGGCTATTTCGGTGAGCACTTAAGTCTTTTTATTTCATCAACTACACCATTAATCTTATTATTTTTCTAATACTAGTAGTCCAGCAGGGTAGGCCTTATCAGCTAATAGGGTGGAGTTTCAAAATAGATCTAGAGAATGTGCCAGTAGCCTTCTCTTCCTGAAGAAAGAACTTTCTTTATGACTTGAGTGGCTTTATAATGAACACAAATTCATAAACCAACCCTGCATACTTAAAAAATTGTAGTTTCAGTACCAGTGTGACCAAACACAAAGTCCCAAGTGGTTTTCCAAGGAAAATACAGCTTGTTTTAGATTCACCTTCCCCTTTACATCTTAACAGCAGATGTCAGTCTGTCCCAATGTACTGACTTTCTTCTAAGACATTGTGTTCTTTGGAGAAGTGATTTTAATCCAAGAAGCCAACAAGTTTGTGATATCTCTAGAGTAGTAACCACAAGTAGGAAGTACAATATTTACAAATGCCCATTACAAACCTTTAAAGAGGGGAGGAAACAGCAGTTCAAGATTTAGTCTTCAGTACATTTAATTAAAATAGTTTTACTTTTTTTTTTTCTACTTTTGTTTTTGTACACTTCTGACTCTTTTACTCTGAATGAACTCTCCATGCCATCCTGTCTCACACTCTTGGTCCCCTTGTATCCCTCACACTTTGGACAGGTTCACACAACACCCTTCTCATATGTCTTGTTTTTGCCATAGTCACAACCTTTTGAGAAGTGAAATACCTCTGTTCTGCTTGTCTCACAACACTCTTCAGAAACCTCAAAACATGATGCCAAGTGGAAGAAGTCAGAGATAAAACATCATATATTGTGTGATTCCATTTACATGGAATGTTGAGAAAAGACAAATTTATACAGACAGAAAACAGAATGGTGGTTGCCATAGGGCTGGAGTGAAAACAGATCAGATAGAAGCTTGACTGGGCATGCCACATGGGACTTTGAAAAGTGACAGAAATGTTGCAAACTGCATTGTGGTGATGATTACACAGCTCTATAAATTTACCCAAAATCATCAACTTGTGCACTTTGGTGGGCAGATTTTACGCTGTGTAACATACACCTCAATAAAGCTGTGAAAAAATACACTGAGTGGCTTTTGCTCTCTGCTGCCATAGTGAAGAAGTCGCCTATAAATCTTTACAAATTTTATCCCATAACTCACAAATTCATCATTCCTCAACTGAAAGCCCTTTCACTGAAACCTCAGTGTTACCCACAAATGAAGTCCAACCGTGGCACATGGGTCCTTCCTGAGATCTTCTCTGTCTACTTCCTGGCTATTCCTCCCTCACACATGTGATTTTGCATGTTCAATCCTTGTGTCATGCTTCCTCTTTAAGCAAACTACTCCTTCTGACCACTTGTTATTGGTTGATTCAAATTTATTGTTCAAAAGACTCTTTGAGCTTCACCTCTTTTGTACATTTTTATCTGAACTTTGCTGCCAGGATTAAGCATTACTCTATACTATTTCTGTTCATCACGTTTCTATAATCCTACGCAAATGCTGCATAGCATGTTATGTTTTACTTGTCTATATTCCTTACCAAAACATGATAGGCCTAATTGCAGGGGAGCTACTGTACTTGGTGTCTCTGATGTTACTCACAGTGCTTAACCAATGTTTACTGAGCTGGACTGAATTAGTTTGCATTCTCTCCATAATTTGCCCAAGCACAAGAGATTACTGAGTTCTGTTTTAAATGGTATCTAGTCCCATCCTTATGCATCATATAGCTGCAACCAAAGCAGCTGTATGTGTTGAGTGAGGGGTAAAGGGGAATTACTGGATTTACAGAAGATTTTACTTCACTAAGATTTTGAGCAACTGTGTAGTTTCCACATCCTCAAGCTCTTCTAACCTCTTCTGTCCTAAACCTTCTGTTACTTTTACTGTAATGACATCAATATGCTATATCTTTGCCCTATTAATATTTTCTGGTTTTATGCTAATAAATACACATAGACTATCATTCTTTACCTAATTTATATTGGTTGCTGTGGCAGAAGCAGCTACCATAAAGTAAAACTGACAACACCTAATATAACTTTGCCATGTTTTGTTTATGACTAAAAATTTGTAAAGTAATCATATTCTTTGGTGACAAAATTTGAAGAAGGAAATGGCAACCCACTCCAATATTCTTGCCTGGAGAATCCCATGGACAGAGGAGCCTGGTGGGCTACAGTCCATGGGGTCACAAAAAGTTAGACATGACTGAGTGACTAACATACTTTTAGATCTGTCAGCTTTGTTCCAGAGAAAGTTGACTTGATTTAAAATAGAATACAAAATGGCAGAAATCATAGTTGGTAAAATTTGATGCAAAAAAATATAGGAATGGGAGAGTATATGAAATTCTTAATAAACATGCAGGAATCTGTGATTTCTGAGAAACATAAGGGGATGTATTCTGTTTTCTAAGATACTGCTGCTGCTGTTTAGTTACTAAGTCATGTTCGACTCTTCTGCAACCCCATGGACTGTAGCCCACCAAGGTCACCTGTCCATGGGATTTCCCAAGCAAGAATACTGGAGTGGGGTGCCATTTTCTTTGGGGATCTTCCTGACTCAGAAATCAAATCTGCATTGGCAGGCGGATTCATTACCACTGAACCAGCAAGGAAGGCCTTTACACACTGCTAAGAGCCATTAAAAATTGACTTCTTTTCATGAAATGTCAATAAGATGTCGAAAGGCAACTCAATATGTTGCTCACATGATGGTCCAGGTTCCCAGGACGGATACTTATCTTACAAGGTGGGAAGGGGTTCTGTCGTACAATACTTGGTATCCTAGACAATGGGTAAGCACATATTGTGTTGCCTTCTTTTTAAGAATTATTTTTCATTTTAATTATTATTGTATATTTAGTTAAATTCTAGTTTAATATGCATATCCCACCACCCATGAAAATGTAATCAACTGAATATATTTCTAAATGTTAGCTCAATGAGATTACTGTGATTTCAATAATAATAAATGCCTATGAACACATCTTTTAAGCAATTTATCTAGTTTAAATAATATACATCTAGAGGCTAAAAAATATGCAACTTTATAAAACAAATCATTTAATATTTTTGTTAAATTAACACATGTGATTCCTCTTAGCATAAAAGATTAGAGTGCCATAAACATTGTCAAAGAGTTTACAATCAGTTCCACTTGTTGGAATACTACTGTGATGTAGCATTAACGGTGGACAAAAATGAATCAAGTATCATAGTCAATGGTATATAATTTAATTTTTTACTTCTGTAATCACTTCTACTGATGCAGTTTTAAACCATTCCAACTAGACAACAATTATTTGTTACTTGTTAATGTCTTTTCATTAAGAGAACTTTCCTTTATCCTATACATATAAGCTCTCAATTGCATTTAATACATTATCATAAGACCAGAAATGCAACATAGTTCAGCAAAATAATTATCCAACAGAACTACTGCATGTTGTTGCAGAGTTTAACTGCAGTTCTGTAAGACTTCTCAAATTTAACAATAGAAAATTTAGTTCCTTACTTGGAATATGACAGAGGCAGAAATATTTCTTAAATACTTTAATGCTATTTTCATGCAGACTATTTGAAGGACATGGTGGGAGCATATTATAAAACTACACTAAAATAGCACAATTTGTTCTAAAGCAGAGTCAGATATTTATGTTCTTAGGAAAGCAATATACGTTTCAAAACACAGTTTCTAGAGATATGTGCAGTATATGTGTAAATGACAGAAGTCAATGAGTATATGCCACACAGCTGAAAACAATGTACAAACTCAGTTAAGTAGGTTTGTGAAACTTTACATAAGATCTTTACAAGTACACATGGAAGAATCCATATTTACACAATTTGAACTGAAAGAACAATATCCACTTTCAAATATATATGTGCTTTTTACAAAAGGCTATACATTTAGGGTCATTATTTTATAAATTCACATAATTAAAATGCATTAGAAACAGAATAGAAATATTCAGAAAAGTACAATTCAACTCTATAGTGTAGATTTTATAAAAAGTGACAATTTGTAATTTCCTAAGAAAATAAAATGGAAGCAAATGACAATAAAAAATAAAAACATTATTAAGCTCAATGTATCTATACTTCTTATATTTGGTTTATGAAAAGAACCTTCAAATTATATTCAATCAAGCAATAGTTCCAATAAAACTGGTATAAATTCTTTGTATCTTGTCTTGTTCCAAAAAGAAGTGAAGACCAGGTGAAGAATGAATATGTGGTATTGTACCAAGATGAAGATCTCTGGATGCTGAATTTCAAACTCTTCAGAATTTCACTATGAAATATATCCTACTCTTTGAAGTCAAATGTATAAAATGTTAGCACCCATTATGTCAATGGTTATTTATTTTGCAAAGACATCATTACAGAGATTCATTTTATATGCAAATTGAAATGTTATAAGTCATTGAACTGCATAGATAAAGCTAATGTGGTTAATTAACAAATGTGTTTTATAGCTACAAAATAACTGTTTCACATTAAATTACATAAAATTTAAGGAAACATAAAACCAGTCAATCGCTGATCTTTCATATTTTGATAAGGGCCATCTGGGAATAGTCATTTACTTTGCAAAGTAAGTTCACAATAGAACATAACTAGCGGGTATGACATATAAACTGGGCAACTCTATTCAGCCTCTGAAGTATTAGAGAAATTCTCTTGTTTAACTGCTTTAGGATGCCTTTTAAATGATGATTTATTTTGAGCTATTCAAAAATATTTATACAAAAATTATATGTGACAGCAGCTTTATATCAACTAAGTGAAATAAATTGGACAAAAATATTTGTTAATGTTTTTCTAAGACTGATAAAATTTCATATTAATTGGAAATTAAGGCAACTGAACACACTTGGGAAAAATTCAGGTTGCTTTATATTAGCCAGAAATGTCATTGTTAAATTTTAACAAAGACCAAACATTTTGCATCACACTAGGCAGTAAGAAGGCAGCCCCCATCAGCAGGTAGCACACCAAAAATGTTTGGTTTCATAATACAGTTTGGGAGAACTACCTCTACAAAGTCTATTCGTGCTGATGCTCCTGATGCTGCCATTTCTGGAACCCGAAAAGCAGCTGCCTCCACATCCTCTGTTGTAGGTGTCACTGTATAGTCTCAGGCGATTGGGCAAGGGGCACACTCTGGATCTTCAGATGCTAAGATGAGAAAAATCAATTTCAATGCCCAAAAGATGGAATTCCTAATGCAGAAGGTGACTAAAATAGCTATTTCAATTGGTCTATATTACAGGGAGGGGAAATGTTTGCTTGTTTCAATATAATTGCATATAAGTAGGTTATAAACAAGATTTTTGTAAAGCGGTACAGTTCTAGGATTAGACAAATACTAGATAGGATAGAAACAGAAAATCAAACTGAGTGGTATTGGACAAGATGACTAAAAAACATGCATGCTTCCTAAAAGAAGAAGGCAAAACACTCATATAAGGATCATTGAGCAATAAACCAGTCTCATGAAAATAACTTGCCTAAACTTTTATTTTCAAGGCTATTTCTATTCATTTAAATTAATTCTACAATAACAAGCATTATTGATGCATGATGTTCAAGGCAGAATACAAATGAATCCATTAATAATTAACTGCAATTTTTCAGTGTCCCTTTCCTTCTGAAAATAACAAAATTTGGTTTATGATTGTTCTTTGTTAAGTAAAATTTTCTTCTCAAGTTTATCAGTTTACATCATATGTAGAATAATTCAGCTTAATCTATAGTGTTTGACAAAAGCTCTTATAGGGGACAACAACACCGAAGAAATCAGTTGAGATACAGAAGGGAACATACTGTAAAAGAGTGTGCTTTACTATATTCAAAGAATTTTGAGTAGAATCATGTTTTTGGTTATAAAAAAAATCATTCATTCTATTTATTTTTTTCTAAATATTTAACAACAACTTTTACTGGATATCTTCATGTTTTAACAAAATATTTGTAACTTGCATCTTGAAACATTTTAAAAAATTGATTTGATTTTAAAATTATATATGCATATAGGAGAAAAAACCATTTACAAAGTAAATATTTACTGGAAACACATAAGTAGCTCAAATTAATATACAGTGACTATTTTAACTTAAATCGTTTAAACCGTCTTTTTATTTTAAAAATTGTCTTTTTTAGGGCAGTCATTTATACAGCTTGTGAACCTGAATCCATTATATTTGATTTAGTGTAAAGTGACAAATGATCACAAATTAGAATGACAGACTCTTATTGAACATAATTTTTCAGCAGGAGCCATCCTGAATCAATTAATCACAGTATTACTTTACTTTAATTCTGCTTTTCTTTTTTTCCAAAAAAGTCACCAATTGCATATTTCAATTAGTGACTTATACGTATTTCACTTACAACTTTGATGTACATTTTATTCAAATTAGTTAAATGCTCTATTTTATTAACATATGATTTAAAAATTGGATATGCTTAAATAGCAAAACAAAGCAAATTACAGTTTCTCAGATAAATGCAATTATGGTTATACAAAATATTAAATAATGATTAAATACCTTATCTCCATTAGAAATTTCTCTTTGCTCCAGTAAGAGATTTACATTTTCAATTAAGAACAGAAACATACTACGTTACAATATTTTTGCATACAACTGAAATTAACACACATTCAAGCATTTTTGCAGTAGAAAGCAAGAATTAGAGTCTTCAAATCTATATGATTATTAATTACAGTGTAACTTTGGAAATTCTCTAAATGTTGAACTCAATACTTGCATAAGGTGGATTAAAAATGCACATAGACTGAGCAAAAATTGTCTACAGGCAAACTTAATGGACAGGCAATACATACACAGATTATCTGTGAGGATACTTTGTCTCAAATTTTTCTTGAGTTTCGTTTCATTTATTTTCTTGGTATAGTATTAAATAGTTATTTAGAGAGGTGTTTATTGGACAAATTGATATAGCTATTTCACAACATTATCTTAATTCTTCCGATATATGCTTATTAAATTCACATTCTTAGTATAGAAGGAATATATTGCATGTGCAAAATGTTAAAAAGAATTTTATATTTCCTATTTTATATGAACAACTGTATTTTATAATTTAGATGAGGATAATACTATACAGCTCCAGTTGAATATAATTGTTCACTTTGTGTATTTTTCTGGATAATTTGAAATATGCAACTGGATACCTGCCAAACTCAAAGCAATGAAATCTTAGTGCTTTGTTTCAGATCTTTCTCCCTTATCATTTGACCTTCTCATAGGGCATACAGATTATTCAAGAATGAATTTGTCTACAGAATAGTAATATAGCAGTCAATAATCTCATCCCACTATTGAACTAGCCAAAATTCAACACTGAAAGCTTAAAGTGTTACAGCACACAATTTGACTTTGAAGTGAGGGCACAAGAACATACCATTTTATTTAAACATCACAGTGAGCAATATATAAATTTTTATAATGGCAAGTAACATTTCATTCTTTAAATACATTGCAAAAAATTTTCCAACCTATCTGTCATTTGCAGTGAGACTATTAAAACTCAATGAATTAAAACTTATGAATGTGTTTCTATGACAAAATACAGTCATCTGACAGAGTAGTCTTTAGCTAACTAGTAAGAAAAGATAAAACATTATTTTGTATATAAAAGGTTGAATTAATAAATACAATTTGTGTCAAAGCTAAATCAACTTATGAAATTCCTTTGGTTTGAAACACACTGTATAATGTTTTGAAATATTTTGTTGATATGCTAAGGTATTTAATTTCATGAGGTATTTCATTTATTTACTTAATAGGTAAATGTAAGAGTATTTTATCCATAGCCTTCAAGTCACTACAGGAGTACATGAAGAGGTAGAAAAGAGAAGGAATAACAGATTCTGTTTAGAGAATTGAACAAAAAATTTGAACAGATAATCTGTGATTGGAGCCATTATGTTGCAATAAGAGATTGCCATACAGTGAAAAAGAGGGAAATTTAGGCAGAGGACATTACAGATATGAATTTATTACTTGGAAATGGTGAGACAGTCTTTCTTGAGGGAGCTTAATATGGAAAAAATTGTTAAAAGATGAAGCATCTTGTCCTTACACATTTATTTCTCTACTTCACTTTTATTGTCCAACCTTAAAAAAGCTGTTTCAGGTGAAATTCTTACTTGTGCACTTGATCCGGAACTCTATCAACCTTTTCTAGGAAGCATCTGGTTTAAGCTTTCCTCCCTTTCTTCTTTGTGTTATCCTCTTTACTTTCCCCGCCTTGGGTGGTATGCCACATACATCTCTGCTGCCTCCACTTCCATGTATACCACATACCTAGCTCAAGTCAATATTTCTTTCTTGTTCACTGAACTAAAATTTATTGAGCATCTACTGTGTTCCATGCAATGTACTAAAGAAATGAGAGCAAGACGAGCTGTCCTCCTTTCTTCTCTTCTGAAAAGGGTACTCTGTTTTACTTACTCATCTAACATCCACTCACCAATCCACTGCTCTGTGGAATTCTAGTCCTTCCAACTTAATATAACTGCCTCTGTTTTAGGAAGTTAGTATTACTAGCAGTTAATCATGCCAGTTTGGGTGACACAGAAAGAAATCTAAAGCTGACTTCCACTGATCTTGGGTTGTCTGTTGACCTTAAGACAGTTATTTGACTTCCCTGAGCCACTGCTTTCTCATTCTATAAAACAAACATAATGCTCCTTTCCTCAGTGTTAAGTGAAGCTCAAAATGAAGTATGATTATATGCTTTATAATGCTTCACCCAGTGCCTTGTACATAGAAGTTCAAGGAACTTGTTAAGTGTCCATGTCTAAAAGCCCTAATAATTCCAAAGCCAACTAATATTTTTCAGTTTTTGCATTTGGGATCCCTTTGCTCTCTTTGACATTTTGATTATTCCCTTCATCAAACCTCTCTACTTCCTTAGGTTCTACGATGAGGCACTCTTCTGCTTTCGTTTCTCCACCATGGACTCATTATCTGCCTGGTCTGTAAATGCTGGTTTTCTGTTTAAGTATATTGCTTTCATCACTCAGACTCACTGATCTGTTCTCACTGTTTCAAATAGCATCTCTACTAATGATGCAGATGACACCACCCTTATGGCAGAAAGTGAAGAAGAACTAAAAAGCCTCTTTTTTTTTTTTTTTTTTTTTAGTTTTTTATTTTTTTAATTTTAAAATCTTTAATTCTTACATGCATTCCCAAACATGCACCCCCCTCCCACCTCCCTCCCCATAACATCTTTCTGGGTCATCCCCATGCACCAGCCCCAAGCATGCTGCATCCTGCTTCAGACATAGACTGGCGATTCAATTCACATGATAGTATACATGTTAGAATGTCATTCTCCCAAATCATCCCACCCTCTCCCTCTCCCTCTGTGTCCAAAAGTCCGTTATACACATCTGTGTCTCTTTCCCTGTCTTGCATACAGGGTCATCATTGCCATCTTCCTAAATTCCATATATACGTGTTAGTATACTGTATTGGTGTTTTTCTTTCTGGCTTACTTCACTCTGTATAATCGGCTCCAGTTTCATCCATCTCATCAGAACTGATTCAAATGAATTCTTTTTAACGGCTGAGTAATACTCCATTGTGTATATGTACCACAGCTTTCTTATCCATTCATCTGCTGATGGACATCTAGGTTGTTTCCATGTCCTGGCTATTATAAACAGTGCTGCAATGAACATTGGGGTACATGTGTCTCTTTCAATTCTGGTTTCCTCGGTGTGTATGCCCAGCAGTGGGATTGCTGGGTCATAAGGTAGTTGTATTTGCAATTTTTTAAGGAATCTCCACACTGTTCTCCATAGTGGCTGTACTAGTTTGCATTCCCACCAACAGTGTAGGAGGGTTCCCTTTTCTCCACACCCTCTCCAGCATTTATTGCTTGCAGATTTTTGGATCGCAGCCATTCTGACTGGTGTGAAGTGGTACCTCATTGTGGTTTTGATTTGCATTTCTCTAATAATGAGTGATGTTGAGCATCTTTTCATGCGTTTGTTAGCCATCCGTATGTCTTCTTTGGAGAAATGTCTATTTAGTTCTTTGGCCCATTTTTTGATTGGGTCGTTTATTTTTCTGGAGTTGAGCTGCAGAAGTTGCTTGTATATTTTTGAGATTAGTTGTTTGTCAGTTGCTTCATTTGCTATTATTTTCTCCCATTCAGATGGCTCTCTTTTCACCTTACTTATATTTTCCTTTGTTGTGCAGAAGCTTTTAATTTTAATTAGATCCCATTTGTTTATTTTTGCTTTTATTTCCAGCATTCTGGGAGGTGGATCATAGAGGATCCTGCTATGATTTATGTCTGAGAGTGTTTTGCCTATGTTCTCCTCTAGGAGTTTTATAGTTTCTGATCTTACATTTAGATCTTTAATCTAAAAAGCCTCTTGATGAAAGTAAAAGAGGAGAGTGAAAAAGTTGGCTTAAAGCTCAACATTCAGAAAACGAAGATCATGGCATCCAGTCCCATCACTCCATGGGAAATAGATGGAGAAACAGTGGAAACAGTGTCAGACTTTATTTTTGGGGCTCCAAAATCACTGCAGATGGTGAGTGCAGCCATGAAATTAAAAGACGCTTACTCCTTGGAAGAAAAGTTATGAGCAACCTAGATAGCATATTTAAAAGCAGAGACGTTCCTTTGCTGACTAAGGTCCGTCTAGTCAAGGCTATGGTTTTTCCAGTAGTCATGTATGGATGTGAGAGTTGGACTGTGAAGAAGGTTGAGTGCTGAAGAATTGATGCTTTTGAACTGTGGTGTTGGAGAAGACTCTTGAGAGTCCCTTGGACTGCAAGGAGATCCAACCAGTCCATTCTGAAGGAGATCAGCCCTGGGATTTCTTTTGGAGGGAATGATGCTAAAGCTGAAACTCCAGTACTTTGGGCACCTCATGGGAAGAGTTGACTCACTGGAAAAGACTCTGATGCTGGGAGGGATTGGGGGCAGGAGAAGAAGGGGACGACAGAGGATGAGATGGCTGGATGGCATCACGGACTCGATGGACGTGAGTCTGAGTGAACTCCGGGAGTTGGTGATGGACAGGGAGGCCTGGCGTGCTGCGATTCATGGGGTCGCAAAGAGTTGGACACAACTGAGCGACTGAACCGAACCGACCAATCCTTCTTGCACTCCTCTGAGGGAATCAGTTGAGTTTTCCATTCTTAAAGAAGTCTGTTTTGACTGTCTACTTATGTGTCTGTTCTCAGATTGGGAACTTAGAAGAAGGTATAAAACCAAAAAAAAATTTGCCAACAGGTCTAAATATTTATGTTGACAAAATCTTCAAGTAGGTACATGGTAGGAAGGATATTAAAAGAGAAAGCAGAATAAAATATAAGAAACTTGTAATAGAATCACAATAAGAACTGATTTTTTTTTTTAACATTTCTAAGTTCCTCTGACATGGAAATGTATGATAATTTTGTAATAGAATCTTCACTAATGTATTTATACCAGAATACCTAAGGACCTGAAAAAAATATGACATAGTACACCTACTTTGAGTTTAAATTTTATATACAGAGATACACACTTTTTGGGAGAAGGCAATGGCACCCCACTGCAGTACTCTTGCCTGGAAAATCCCATGGATGGAGGAACCTGATAGGCTGCAGTCCATGGGGTCGCTAAGAGTCTGGACACAACTGAGCAACTTCACTTTTCACTTTCATGCATTGGAGAAGGAAATCGCAACCCACTCCAGTGTTCTTGCCTGGAGAATCCCAGGGATGGGGGAGCCTGGTGGGCTGCTGTTTATGGGGTTGCACAGAGTCAGACACGACTGAAGCGACTTAGCAGCAGCAGCAGCAGCAGCATACACACTTTCTTACTTTATATGTATATTAATATGTATATATCATACATATCTACATATACTTTTCAAGGTTTAGTAGATTCACAAATCTTGGAAAAACAGTAAACATACTGCTAAAAACATTAGTATTCTAAGAATAACTCAATAAACCACAAGTAGTAATCAACAGAGTTACACATTCATTATTTTAAACATGGAAACGTAATGGAGCCTTGATGGTAAGCAGTAATTACCAAAGGAGCACTAATGCAGAATTGATATTCAGCACTAGAAAAATAATTTTGAAGCTAATTGAAACAAAACTGTATTTTGAATAACACCACTATAAGTAATGGTTATTATTATGATTTTTAAGAATGTTCTGACATATGCCTTGTATGGGAAACCAGGTAATACATATATTCTTAAGGCAGGATTATAGTAAGATGCTTTATAAACAGAAAATGGTAAGTAATCCTTGAAGTCAAAAGGTCTGTGTTCTAAAAAGTCTGGAAGCCATCAGATCCTAACCTCTAAATGCTCTTTAATTATACTTTGGGGAGATGAAAGGATACACCATTCTACCATTGAGCCTGTTACTGTGAGCCACACAGTGTTGGTTTATCAATTCTCTTTAGCTTTATGGTTCTTTTCAGACCCTGCAGCTTCCCCACTCCTGGCACAGCAATACTCTCTCCCTTGAAAACCACATCGCCCATAAAGAACAATTAGTTTTATTGGAGAGGAACTAAGGAGAAGATTCTACTTTGTCTTATTTTTACCATCTATTTGTTTCAGACCTAGTGACTTACATACACACACACAAACACACACACACACACAAATCCCAAATCTCCTTTTTCCATTAGAAGATTCACTCACCTTCCTTTCCAGTATTTCAAAGCTAGAAATAGTAACAGACTTACAGGAAAAACATCTTGTTGACTGTATCTTAGGTTTCATTCCATCACCATCTGAGAATTTGCTACCTTGACAAATACAAGTCAACTTATGATTAAGTAGTAGATGAGATGTACTAGTTGCTGTTCAGTCACTAAGTCATGTCCAACTCTTTGTGACCCCTGGACTGCAGCACGTCAGGCTCCTCTGTCCTCCACTATTTCCAGGATTTTGCTCAAATTCATGTTCATTGAGTCAGTGATGGTATCTACCCATCTCACTCTCACTGCTTTCTCCTTTACCTTCAATCCTTCCCAGTATCAAGATTTTTTCTGATGAGTTGGTTCTTTGCATCAGGTGGCCAAGGTATTGGAGCTTCAGTTTCAGCATCAGTCATTTCAATGAATATTCAGGGCTGATTTCCTTTAGGATTGAATGGTTTGATCTTTTTGCAGTGCAAGTGACTCTCAACAGTCTTCTCCAACACCACAGTTCAAAAGCATCAATTCTTTGGCCTTCTTTATGGTCTGTTACACATCTGTACATGACTCCTGGAAGACCTTTGTTGGCAGAGTCAACAAAAGAAGATGTCTCTCCTTTTAAATATGCTGTCTAGGTTTGTCATAAATTTCATTCCAAGGAGCAAGCATCTTTTAATTTCATGGTTGCAGTCACCATCTACAGTGATTTGGGAGCCCAAGAAAATAAAATCTGTCTTTGCTTCCACTTTTTATCTTTCTATTTTCCATGAGGTGGTTGGACCAGACGTCATGATCTTAGTTTTTTTAATGCTGAAATTTCAGCCAACTTTTTCACCCTCATCAAGAGGCTCTTTAATTCCTCTTCAATTTCTGCAATTAGAGTGGTATCATCTGCACATCTAAATTTCATATTAACAAATATCATTGTTCATATTTCTCCTGGAAATATTGATTCCTGCTTGTGGTTCATCCAGCCAGGCATTTTACATAACATAATCTGAATATAAGTTAAATAAGCAATGTGATAATATACAGACATGTTTTCCTCCTTTCCCAATTTGGAACCAGTCAATTGTTTCATGTCTGGTTCTAATTGTAGCTTCTTGACCTGTATACATGTTTCTCAAGAGTCAGGTCAGGTGGTCTGGTACTCCCATCTCTTTAAGAATGTTCCACACTTTATTGTGATACACACAATCAAAGGTTTAGCATAGTCAATGAAGCAGAAACAGATGTTTTCCTGGGACTCCCTGCTTTCTTCATGATTCAACAAATGCTGGCAATTTGATCTCTGATTTCTCTGCCTTTTCTAAACCCATCTTGTACATCTGGAAGTTCTCAGTTTACGTACTGCTGAAGCCTAGCTTGAAGGATTTTGAGCATTACCTTGCTAGCATGTAAAATGAGTGCAACTGTACTATAGTTTGAATGGTCTTTGGAATTCCCCTTCTTTGGGATTGGAATGAAAATTTACCTTTTCCAGTCTTGTGGTCATTTCTGAGTTTTCCAAATTTGCTGACATATTGAGTGTAGGACTTTAACAGCATCATCTTTTAGGCTTTGAAATAGCTTGACTGAATTTCATTATCTCTACCAGCTTTTTTCACAGCAATGTTTCCTAAGGCCCACTTCACTTCACACTCCAGGATGTATGACACTAGGTTAGTGACCACATCATGTTGGCTATCCAGATCACTAAGACCTTTCTTGTATAGTTCTTTTGTGTATTACTGCCACCTCTTTTTAATTTCTTGTGCTTATGTTAGGTCCTTACAGCTTCTGTTCTTTACCATGCTCATCCTTGCATGAGAGGTTCCTTTGGTATCTCCAATTTTCTTGAAGAAATCTCTAGTCTTTCTCGTTCTATTGTTTTCCTCTATTTATTTGCACTGTTTAAGAAGGCCTTCTTATCTCTCCTTGCTTTTTCTGGGATTCTCCATTCAGTTGGGTATATCTTTCCTTTCTCCCTTGCCTTTTGCTTTTCTTCTTTTCTCAGCTATTTGTTAGACCTCTTCAGACCATCACTTTGCCTTAATGGATTTCTTTTTTTGGGGGGATGGTTTTGGTCACTGCCTTATGTACAATATTATGAACTTCCATCCATAGTTCTTCAGGCACTCTGTTTATCAGCTCAAATACCTTGAATCTGTCACCTTCCACTGTATAATCAATAAAGATTTGATTTAGGTCATACCTGAATGGTCTAGTGGTTTTTCCCTACTTTCTTCAATTATGTCTGAATTTTGAAATAAGGAGCTGATGATCTGAGACACAGTTAGCTGTAGGTCTTGTTTTGGCTGACTACATAGAGCTTCTTCATCTTTGGCTGCACAGAACATAATGAACCTGATTTTGGTGCTGATCATCTAGTGATGTCCATGTGCAGAGTCATCTCTTGGGCTGTTGGAAAAGATGTTTTCTATGACCAGGATATTCTCTTGACAAAAGCCTGTTAGACTTTGCCCTGCTTCATTTTGTACTTCAAGGACAAACTTTCCTATTACCCGAGGTATCTCTTGACTTCCTACTTTCACATTCCAATCCTCTATGATGAAAAGTACATCTTTCTTTTGGTGTTAGCTCTAGAAGGTGGTGTAGATCTTCACAGAACTGGTCAACTTCAGCTTCTTCGACATCAGTGGTTTAGGTATAGACTTGGATTACTGTGATGTTGAATGGTTTGCCTCGGAAATGAACTGAGATCATTCTGTCACTTTTGAGGTTGCACTCAAGGATTGCATTTCAGACTCTTTTTGACCATAAGGGCAACTCCATTTCTTCTAAGGGGTTCTTGCCTACAGTATTATAACGGTCATCTGAATTAAATTTGCCCAATCCCATCCATTTTAGTTCACTAATTCCTAAGATATAATTGATTCCTAAGACACTGAAGTTCAATTTTGCCATCTCTTGCTTGATAATGTCCAATTTACCTTGGTTCACAGACCTAAAACTCCAGATTCTTCTGTAATAGTGTTCTTTATAGTATCAGAAATGTGGTTAGACTCAGTTATTCCCTTCCAAACATTCTGTATACCCCCAAATGTTCTTTTGCTTTGGCAGTAGCACCTAGGAGTTATGTCTTCCCTCATTACTGATGATGGATCTGAAGTTATCCTGTTTAGGAGGCTGATTTTCAGATCACTCCTGACATGACCAGTACTTTGTTCAGTGACTATGCATCTCTGTCATATATACAAAAAGAATTGCCATCAGTGGCTCACTTATTCTGATGCTCTTTAAGGACCTTACTTTCTTGGCTGTTGAAACCTAATGACTATTAGCACTGGCTTATAAAAGTTCACTATTGCTCCATTCCATTAGCACCCTTAGTTCTTCCTTCTAATAATTAGAGTTCGTGTGGCCTAGTGCTTAATATGGGCTTCTCTGGTGTCTCAGATGATAAAGAAGCTGCTTGCAATGCAGGAAACCTGAGTTCAATCCCTGGGTTGGTAAGATCCTCTGGAGGAGGGCAGGGAAACCCACTCTAGTATTGTTGCTTGGAGAATCCAATGGACAGAGGAGCCTGGCAGGGTACAGTCCATCAGAATGGCAAAGAGTTGGACACGACTGAGCAACTAAGCACAGTGCAGTGCTTAATGCATCGAATAGCTGGCAATTAATAAACATTTGTTGAATATTAAAGAGATGTTTTACAGATGGTCAGCTGACACCTCTACTAGAACCATAGCTACAATATAAGTACCTGCACTGGTAATTAGTTTACCCTTTTCAGGCAAGGGACGCTATTTTCTCTACATTTGTTCTGGGTAAAGTGGAAATAGTTATACTCTATGAGGATGTTCTCAGGTAGAATAACTAAAATTACCCTATTTTTATACTTGTGGTTGATACTGATTCTATCTTTAATGGCAAACTTCAGTAGGCAACTTTCTGTTGCAAACAGATGCTGAGAGTTTCTCAAGGACCAGCTTATCTTTGTGCCCTCATGTTCTTCTTCACTAGAAAAAAAAAATAGTTAACTCCACTTGCAAAGCAGTTTTTGCCACTTAGTGCTTAGTAAGCCTAAGTCTCTATTATACTTTATTTGTTTAAATATTCACGTTTCTCTAACATATGATATGGTATTAGCTCCATGATTCCATTTATCCAGTGACAAAAAGATTGTCAGCCCACCTTTTTCTTCTTTGGTTACAGAGTTCCCACTGAAGTCTAGAGGGTTTTTTTTTTTTTTTAAATATGTTTTGAGCTCAGTGTTCATATCCTTTGTTTACGTTTGTGTTTTATCAGTATTATAAATCTTACAAATTGGCCTTTAATCATGTGAAATGCTGGGCAGGATGAAGCACAAGCTGGAATCAAGATTGCCAGGAGAAATATCAATAACCTCAGACATGCAGATGATACCACCCTTATGGCAGAAAGTGAAGAGGAACTAAAGAGCCTCTTGATGAAAGTGAAAGAGGAGAGTGAAAAAGCTGGATTAAAACTTAACGTTCAAAAAACAAAGATCATGGCATCTGGTCTCATCACTTCATGGCAAATAGATGGGGAGACAATGGAAACAGTGACAGACTTTTTTGAGGGGGGGCTTCAAAATCACTGCAGATGGTGACTACAGCCATGAAATTAAAAGATGCTTGCTCCTTGGAAGAAAAGCTTTGACAAACCTAGATAACATATTAAAAAGCAGAGACATTACTTTGCCAACAAATGTCCATATAGTCAAAGCTATGTTTTTTTCCAGTAATCAAGTATGGATATGAGATTTGGACCATAAAGAAAGCTGAGCATGCAAGAATTGATGCTTTTGAACTGAGGTGTTGGAGAAGACTCTGAGAGTCCCTTGGACTGCAGGGAGATCAAACCAGTCAATTCTAAAGGAAAGCAACCCTGTATATTCACTGGAAGGACTGATGCTGAAGCTGAAGCTCTAACACTTTTTGGCCACCTTGATGTGAAGAACTGACTCATTGGAAAAGCATCATTTCCTTGATTCTGGGAAAGATTGAAGGCAAGAGGGGAGGCGGACAACAGAGGATGAGGTGGTTGGATGGCATCACCGACTCAATGGACATGAGTTTGAGTAAACTCCAGGAGTTGGTGATGGCCAGGGAAGCCTGGCATGTTGCAGTCCATGGGGTCACAAAGAGTTGGAAATGACTGAGCAACTGACCTGAACTGATAATTGCTATGTTGCCTTATCTTCCAACACTTCAACATTGGGCTCTGGATAGTTAATGCTATTTTCTTAACAACAACAAACATGAAATATAATTAGTGACAGACTACTGAGTGCTGCCCTCCACAGTGCTTGGAAGATTCATCATGGGCTTCTTCACCAGCCTTTCATTCTGGCCAGTATGTTTTTAAACGCATTCTTAACAGCATATGTTTGAAGTTTTGTTGAATATCATCTTAGAGTTTTATTTTTAATTTTGTCAAGAGAACTCATCCATACATTCATCCATCCTACCAACCTTCTTTCCAGTTATTCTACACACTTGTTACTGCTCTGGCAATGGAGATAGAAATAGTAAAGACAGTCTGCCATAATGGAAACTGTTGGCCTGCAAGGGAACCCAGCAAGTAAATAAACAACTATAGCACAACATGATCATTTTTTTTTTTCTAAGAGAGCACACTAAAGGAATGGCTGTGCCAGTCTGACTGAGTTTAGAAAATGCCCTCTGGAGGAGTTTATCTCCCCTGAATTATAAAGAATTTGTGAATTACTTACTCAAAGAGTAGGGAAATATGTGCAAGGCAGAAGGGATAAAATACATAAAGGCTCAGAGATAAGGGTGTAATTCAGGGTGAATCAAGCATAGAGTATGAGGAGGGAAAAAGAGAGTTAAAGGGCAGGACATAAAGGGTCATTATCTTAACAAGCTTAGATATTTGTTCTTGAAGGTCACTGAAGTTATTAAGGATTTTAATGTAGAAAATGACTTAAAATTTGCACTTTAGTTTTGGAAAAACATAGTGGAGGGTGCAAGACTGGAAGCAGGGAAAGACATGATTTTAATAGCTGAAGCATGAGACAATGATAACTTGAACTAAAGCAATAGTAATGGAAATAAAGGGAAGGTAAAACAGATGAAAATCACTACTTACAGTTGCCATTTTACTTTTATTTATGTGACTTTTATTAGTATATATCTCTTTTATTAAATATAAGTTCCGTGAGTACAAAGATAGAATTCATTTCTGTCTGCCATTAGATTTGCTGTGCCTAACACAGCGACTGGCACACAAATGCTTAATAAGTATTTGTTGAGTGAATTCAATAATGAATGAATTTTAGAAGTACATTCATATTAAATATGAACTGGACAGGATACAAGGCAGTGAGGATTCAGTGTTGAATAAGCTAGGCAAGACTCCTGCTTTCAAGGAGAAATTTTAGAAAGGGGAGAAACAAGTAATAAGAGAACTTGTGATAGTACTCAGTGTTACAAAGAAGTTAAAATAGGGTTTTAGGGAAGTGCTGGAGTGGAAGAGGTGACTTTAGATGGAAGGGTCATCAAAGAGTTCTAGGGCAAGTGACATGTGATTTAAGATGTGGATGATAAGAGAGGAGCCAGCCACGGGTGGATCTGGGGGCAGAGAGTTCCAGACAGAAGGAAATGAATAAGCAAATTAGACAGGTTTGACAGAATCTGTTGACTGATTGGCTGTGGGAGTAAGAAATAGGCCTAGGATGATTCACAGGATCTGGAAAGTGTTATTTCTATTATTTCTAAATGAGCTTGGGGATACTGGCTAAAGTACCAATTCTGCTAAGTTGCTAAGTCACTTCAGTTGTGTCCGACTCTGTGTGACCCCATTGACGGCAGCCCACCAAGCTCCCCCACCCCTGGGATTCTCCAGGCAAGAACACTGGAGTGGGTTGCCATTTCCTTCTCCAATGCAGGAAAGTGAAAAGTGAAAGTGAAGTCACTCAGCCTTGTCTGACTCTTAGCGACCCCATGGGCTGCAGCCTACCAGGCTCCTCTGTCCATGGGATTTTCCAGGCAAGAGTACTGGAGTGGGGTGCCATTGCCTTCAGTGATGTAAATATTCAGTTCAGTGCTGGAACTGTTGATTTTAAGGTACTTGAGATGCACTGAAATAAGTAGATGGTAATTTATCTCCAAGAAACTTTATAAGAACAGAAAGGGTATAGACTACAACTCTAAAGGATTGTTAGGGTTCTTTAGATTAAACTTCTTGGCTGACAATATTGTCAGCTGACTATGTCTGCTGAAAGTCTTCCCAATACCTCCTACTATTCAGGACCAGCCAACCCTGTTCTGTTTAGGATTCTCTAACATGAATATCCAAACACAACATGACTATTAGTTATTGGTAGTCTTTAGACAGGACTACTTATTTCCAGGCAGAAATCTGGAAATCTGTACTCTTCTACTGTGCTGTTCACTACAATGTTTCAATGCTGTTTTAATTTTTGGTTTCTTATAAAAATAGTTTTCACTTCTATTGAAAGATGACCAAGGTTTGAGGGATCTCATCCACTACTTTTGCTGAAATGTCATACATAAAAACCTATTACCATTTTTTTTTCCTGTTCAACGTACTCTTGGGGATTAGGTTCACGTCTATGTGGTATACTGCAAATGTTTCAGTACTATCTTGGGCGTGGACAGTTCCCTTTAGGCCTTTGATGAGAAGGGAGAAAATAAAATTTCTTTACTGAGGATATTTTTTGTGGTTAATTTCGAAAGGTGTTATAATGACTAAAGACCATGCCATGTAAAAAGTGTCCTTTGTGAACAGACATAGCAGAGACTGTCTTGCTACATGCACAACTGCTGCAACTTCACAATGAAATATTATCTAAAAAGAGAAGGCTTGATTACAAGGAATTTGACCTGATAAACCTATTTGTCAGATAACTTTTAAAAAGTACCAGAAAGCTAGACTTTAGCAACTGATTTTATCAAGTGTGGGTAAGACCTGGTAGCTTCTTGTCTTTGAACTGCTAACATCATGATTTCTAGCTCTGCCACACATAGACACTGCATGATATAAAGCATAAAGCAAATGGCTTCTGGGTTAGAATTAAGATTCTTGATTAGCTTCTTCTCCCATTGTTATATGAATTGGACACTTTCACTGATAGCTGGATCCTGCCCAGTTTAACACTTTCTCTTCTTCAGCTTCATTTTCTACCTTCTTGGATGTTCAGTTCCATTCAGTTCAGTTGCTCAGTCGTGTCTGACTCTTTGCGACCCCATGGACAGCAGCATACCAGGCTTCCCTGTCTGTCACCAATTCCCTGAGCTTGCTCAAACTCAAGTCCATCGAGTCAGTGATGCCATCCAGCCATCTTATCCTCTGCCATCCCCTTCTCCTCCTGCCTTCAATCTTTCCCAGCATCAGGGTCCTTTCCAATGAGTCAGTTATTTGCATCAGGTGGCCAAAGTATTAGAGTTTCAGCTTCAGCATCAGCATCAGTCCTTCCAATGAATATTCAGGGTTGATTTCCTGTAGGATTGACTGGTTTGATTGTGGATGTACTTAGCTTTTCTCAAACCTGTTTTCTAGGCTCCTCCTTTTTAGTCTGATTATTACTCTTAGTTCTCTGTAAACACAATTGGGTAAATTGCTTGTCACGTCCAGCAGGACTCATAATATAGATTGAATCTATTGCATTTTAGGAGTCAAAGTCCAGTAAAAAGCGTTTGCAATTTTCATGTTCTCACTGCTAGATTTTTAATGATACTCTCATTTTTCTAAAGCAATATGTTGCCACAAGGTCATAGCAAGTTGCGTCCATTAAATATTGTTTAAGAATCCCATTTACTGAATTTACACATTATATATGAACCTAGAGAAATATCAATATGGCTGAAGATGTGGCAGATTATAATGCAAAGAGTTGCAAATTGCTGATAACAATTGACGTAATTAATTTGTAGTTCTTTTCAACTTGTTTTATATTTGAAATGCTTTATATATACATAAAATAAAATATCACTTTCATAAATGTATAAATATGATCACATATATAGTTTTTTTCAGTGCAGTTTTAATTAAATTTATTTATTTATTTCTTTTACTTTTTATGTCTTTTCCTCCTTCCTTTTAACTCTTTTACTCATTTCTCATCTTAACTCCAGTCTCAGGTGACCCAAATATATAACCTAGTATGCAGCCTATATTTTTCTTGATGCTTATATAATTAGACACAAATACACACAAATATAAAGAGTGTTGGCATTGTTATATAAAAATTAAATTACACTGTATGCCATCTTCTGAATCTTTCTTCCTTCAATAATAACTTATAGAAGTCATTTCAATGACTTTATCAACTCAGTACTATTATTTTAGTTAGCCTTCATTTTGTTAATTTTTATTTTTCCAAATCTTTTTTTTCGGTACTACAAACAATGCTGACATAAACCTTGTAAGTTAAGTAACCCCCAACATACAGATACAGAGTCTAATTCTATTTTATTTCAAATGAATCATCAATTGTACCAATGGCACTTATAAAGTAATGTATCATCTTCCACTGCTTTAAAATACCCATTTTGTCATATTTAAAACTGCTATAGATACTGAGATCTATTTCTACCTTGCATTTATACATTGATGTGCTTTTTATTTTGACAATATTTGATAAGAATGATCTTGGTGAGGCAGCAGTGAGTGGTGGTATGAAGCAAGATCTTAATTCCCTGCCCAGAATTGAACCTGAGTAGCCTGTAGGAAAACCAAGAATCCTGGCTACCAGACCAGCAAGGCTTAGTGTTTAGAAGATATTTATCCCTGGATCTTTGCCCTCAGTGAAAAATGCATTTATCACAGAGACAGAAACTATAAATGCTGGTACAAAGTTTATTATTAGAGACATAGCAGAACAACAAGTGGGAGAGCACACAAAGAAACAGTTTGTTCAGTTAAGACAGAAGGAAGGCAGAGACGCGCACCTGGAGAGAAAGGGTGTGGGCGTCCTTAGTGAGGAGGAGTGCAGTAATGAAGTTGTTGAGTCATTTATATAGGTCAGTTCTTCTGGGTCTTCCTTCAGGCCAATTATCTGGCTTCTTTTCCCACATCTACCCTCCCCTGGGACCCTGCCCTAAGTGTGCATGCACCTCTCAGCCAAGATGAATTTTGAAGGCTTCTGGGAGGAACAGACTCATATGGCCTGGCATTTTCCCCCGACTTTTGACCCACAAGGAATCCTTCTGTGCATGTGTAGTGTCTCTCTTGTCCCAGGAAAAGGGGGGTGGAGATTTCTCAATCTTTCACTCAAACATGGTTTTGCCCCTCTTTGTCTTTGCCATGATTATTACCTTGACTATTGCCATGACTATTACCCTAAGGTATTTACAAGAGACAAAGACTGGGTACTCACTCTTTCTGTTGTTACTTCCATTTCAGAGGGCAAACAGGAAGCTTATTATAAATGCCTTAACTGGAGCCTATCTATCTCCTGTCTTGGGAAATACTAAAAATTATAAGTATCCAGTCTGAAACCCACTTCTTTGTGCCCCCTGAAATACAAACAGGAGGCCAGTTGTAGATGTCTAACCTGGAGCCCATCTACCTCCTGCCTCAAGAATAGATAATGCTATATTCTGATATTTGACAAGGCAAGTTCTTCCATCATTAATACCTTTTGTTATACATTCTTGACCGTTATACATAATTCCTTTTTCTCATATAAATTTTAGATTATTTTATCCAAATAAAAGCTTTTGGAATTGTAAGACAAGATGAGTTAAGTAAATATGAAACTTCATTGGTAGTAATTTGAGAGAAATAATATTTTTATGATATTAAACTTCCCATATAAAATAATTTTTGTTTTCATCCATTCAGATTTTCTTGTATACCTTTCAATAAGAATTTACAGTTTTCTTTATGACTTTCTGGTTAAATTTATTCCTAAATATTTAACTTATTAATAAAGAAAGATATATGCAGTTTTTTTCAAATATTAATACATTTTATTGAAGTCTAACTAACTGGAGTAAATTCTCTAGGAAATTTTTTTATTTATTTAAAAACAGGTCAAAATGAAAATATATTTTGTCAATTTAAAAAAACTTCCACAGTTTTGGATTTTTCACTCCTTTTCAACTTTGCAAGTTCTTAATAAAAGCATTTTATGTATAAAAAGATTGACACTTAAAGTTTTATAATTTAGCTTAAAAAAGCTTCACCCAAAGTGATTAATTTACACTTGTCAAAAGAAAGAGATTTAACATGAGAATTCATTAACCCTAACTGACATCAGAGAAAAATCAAAGGGAATAAAAACTCCCTTATAATAAACTCAACTTATAATACAGGCTTTACTAACCATAATGGTAGACAGGATATTCAGATTCAGTCCAGTTCAGTTCAGTAGCTCAGTCGTGTCCGACTCTTTGCGACTCAATGGACTGCAGCACGCCAGGCCTCCCTATCCATCACCAACTCCCAGAGTTTACTCAAACTCATGTCCATTGAGTTGGTGATGCCATCCAACCATCTCATGTTCTGTCGTCCCCTTTTCCTCTCATCTTCAATCTTTCCCAGCAAGAGGGTGTTTTCCAATGAGTCAGCTCTTCGCATCAGGTGGCCAAAGTATTGGAATTTCAGCTTTAACATCAGTCCTTCTGATGAACATTCAGGACTGATTTCCTTTAGGATGGACTGGTTGGATCTCCTTGCAGTCCAAGGGACTCTCAAGAGTCTTCTCCAACACCACAGTTCAAAAGCATCAATTCTTTGGCTCTCAGCTTTCTTTATAGTCCAACTCTCACATTCATACATGACTGCTGGAAAACCCATAGCCTTGACTAGACAGACCTTTGTTGGCAAAATAATATCTCTGCTTTCTAATATGCTATCTAGGTTGGTCATAACTTTCCTGCCAAGGAGTGAGCGTCTTTTTATTTCATGGCTGCAGTCACCATCTGCAGTGGTATTGGAACCCCCCAAAATAAAGTCTGCCACTGCTAATATTCAGATTAGCTATCTGGTATAGTGTGTTGAATTTGGTGATAATAATTGATACAATAATGATAGTTTTGATAACGTATATAGTAAATATACTAACATAATATGTGCTACTAACATAATATGTTAACATAATATTACTGAATAAATAATCTGAATAATGCAAGACTGATAATGCATGTTTTCATTGTCTGAAAATTTAAAAAAATTATTGTCTTCATCTTGTTACTGGAAATTATCAAAACTCTCTAATTGAGAATCACGTTTATTAATGTGAACCTTATATACACAGAGAGTACAAACTGAATCACTCTCTGCAGAAGCATGCAATGTTATGGGTTGATGTGAAGCAGTGTATTTGAGTTTGAGTTGATCTGGGGAAATTCCTTCGGGGGAATGGGTAGGAGCTTAGTTTTGTTTGTGAATAATGACATTCATTTCCTGATCAGGGTTAAGAGTAGCAATTTATATTCGTAAAACTCATTTTCTTCCACTTAACTCTTTCCAGATATTTATATAAAGTTTGTCCTTAATTGCCTCATTAGTCTCATTTTTCTATTAAACACCTTATTGCAATATGAATACAATCCAAATTTTATCCTTCTTGTTTCTCTATAAAGAGGCTCCTTGTTGCATGTCAACACAGAATCTCAACTAAACTGTTTTTTGTTTGATTATGAAAACAGTAAATTATCTCATCCCTTCAAAACTATGTGGAGTAGGGTCATCATTCAAATAACTATTTTTTCTATATCACAGAATCAGGAAAAAGAATCTTCACTAAATATTGTTCTTATCACCAGCGATTATTTATTGAATTTGCTTTGCGACTTAGCAGCAGCAGCAGCAGCAACAGGAAGAATCACCAGAAAACGAGAATTGGACTCATTTGACTCGTATTAAATCAAGTCAAACATATAAAACTACTGCCGAAGTTTTCATAAATTCAAGTGGGTGATTTTAAGCAGAAGTTCTTACATTTCTTGTGTGTCCTCTCTAGGTTTTCTCATACCATAAGTTGCAGAGGCAAGCTTTGAATGTATTAAAGGATTCATGGCAACATTAAACAAGTCAACAATAAATAATTCAATGTAATGGCTATAAGAGTAAAACAATCTAACACAATATTTATGAAAGCATCCAGAATGTTCAACTATTCCTGCTCAATCTTATGTTACTGTTTGGCTGTTTGAATAATACTGCTCACTGCCTTTACCTGAACCAGAACTTGTTACAGCAGATTATTGACCTGAGCAAGGCATAGCAAAAATAACATCTAAATGTCAGTTTGAATTTGGCATGAGTGTGAAGTATTGATGGGGTTCTCTACAACATTCTGGTTAAGAAAAACTTTTAAAAATTGGCTGGAAATAATTCTAAAGGTTTTGAATTTATCTTCATATGATCTTCATGGATATTCAGGCAATTATTGCTTTTATTTAAGACAAAAACATTTTGAAAACATAATAGATCTTAATATTTTTACTATCAGGTAAGTATGGAAATACAAGGAAAGTTGAATACTTGACTTTAAAAGTGTCATAAATGTATAAATATACGTATCTTCATTATTCACTGTGTGATCAAATTAATAATTTGAAATGTTTCTAAGATTGTTTCTGTAAATAAACACATCTTTCTTCAATCACGTTAATGATCCATGTGTCTACTCAAGGCTTTGGTTAATTGTTTTGAATTGAGTAAGTCTGCTAGATTTCAGCATATGAACATGGGGCACATAACATCTGACTTGGAGTGTGGTGTACACTGGTGCATATACAATATTCAGTTCAGTTCAGTTCAGTCGCTCAGGCATGTCCCCTCTTTGCAACCCCATGAATCGCAGCATGCCAGGCTTCCCTGTCCATCACCATCTCCCGGAGTTCACTCAGACTCACATCCATCGAGTCAGTGATGCCATCCAGCTATCTCATCCTCTGTCATCCCCTTCTCCTCCTGCCCCCAATCCCTCCCAGCATCAGAGTCTTTTCCAATGAGTCAACTCTTTGCATGAGGTGGCCAAAGTACTGGAGTTTCAACTTTAGCATCAATATAAAATATTACCCATTGCAAATAGCTATAGGTGTATTGCCTTCTGGTTATGTCTTCTGATTCCAAGATAAATATGTATTCTCTGAAAACAAATGATATTTATTTCTTCAGTTCAGTTCAGTTCAGTTCAGTCCAGTTGCTCAGTCATGTCTGACTCTTTGCGACCCCATGAATCACAGCATGCCAGGCCTCCCTGTCCATCACCAACTCCTGGAGTTTACCCAAACTCATGTCCATTGAGTTGATGATGCCATCCAGCCATCTCAACCTCTGTCATCCCCTTTTCCTCCTGCCGCCAATCCCTCCCAGCATCAGGGTCTTTTCCAATGAGTCAACTCTTTGCATGAGGTGGCCAAAGTATTGGAGTTTCAGCTTCAGCATCAGTCCTTCCAATGAACACCCAGGACTGATCTCCTTTAGGATGGACTGGTTGGATCATAAATATCATTTGTTTTCAGGGAATGCATATTTATCTTGGAATCAGAAGACATAGGTGTATTGCCTTCTGGTTATGTCTTCTGATTCCAAGATAAATATGCATTCTCTGAAAATAAATGATATTTATTTCTTCAGTGATTGAATAATAATTGATTGTTTAACTTTGTGTAACCTAAGATGCTAGACATTGAGGAGGTTACTATGATAAATAAGGTAAGGTAAGGTAAGTGAAGTCGCTCTGTTGTGTCTGACCCTTTGCGAACCCATGGACTATAGCCTACCAGGATCCTACATCCAAGGGATTTTCCAGGCAAGAGTACTGGAGAGGGTTGCCATTTCCTTCTCCAGTGGATCTCCCCAACCCAGGGATCAAAGCCAGGTCTCCCTAATTGTAGGCAGATGCTTTACAGTCTGAGCCACCAATTGTTTGTTATAGTTTGAGCCACCAAATAAGGTAAAAGGGCTAGCTAAAAGGACAGTTCTCAGGAACTAGAGGTCAGATTACTCAGGAAATGCAAAATGGGCACTTTCATTATGGCAATTTAGTACAAATATGTTATGACTCAAGGTTTAATGGGCCAGAGGGGTGATTCTAATATCAGTATTTTGGCTTCCTGGATCCTGCTGTATAATTGCCAGTATGAGGTAAGTGGAAAAAGCCAGAGTAGAATTGGTAAATTTGGAACCCAGGGGTCCTCTCAAAATTTTCAATTCAAAGGGTGAAAGAAAAAAGAGAAAAGGGAACACTCAGTGTATGGTACTTCTAGTATGAAAAGTATTATTGTGTATCCTACTTGGATATACCCACTTCCCTATGAATTTCTTTTTATCTTGACCAAGGACTACTGCATATTTGAATCCCTCTGAGAAGCTTCTCTTGGCTTCTTTTTTGTTTCCTCCCTCTGCAGCTTAAGAACCATTTATCATGCATCTGCTTCATGCAAACACTATTGGGTATAATACATACGTACATACATATATATACACACACACATACTCTTCTTTTCACAGCTATTTGTAAGGCCCCCCCAGACAGCCATTTTGCTTTTTTGCATTTCTTTTCCACGGGGATGGTCTTGATCCCTGTCTCCTGTACAATGTCACGAACCTCATTCCATAGTTCATCAGGCACTCTGTCTATCAGATCTAGGCCCTTAAGTCTATTTCTCATTTCCACTGTATAATCATAAGGGATTTGATTTAGGTCATACCTGAATGGTCTAGTGGTTTTCCCTACTTTCTTCAATTTGAGTCTGAATTTGGCAATAAGAAGTTCATGATTTGAGCCACAGTCAGGTCCTGGTCTTGTTTTTGTTGAATGTATAGAGCTTCTCCATCTTTGGCTGCAAAGAATATAATCAATCTGATTTCAGTGTTGACCATCTGGTGATGTCTATGTGTAGAGTCTTCTCATGTGTTGTTGGAAGAGGGCATTTGCTATGACCAGTGCATTTTCTTGGCAAAACTCTATTAGTCTTTGCCCTACTTCATTCTGCATTCCAAGGCCAAATTTGTCTGTTACTCCAGGTGTTTCTTGACTTCCTACTTTTGCATTCCAGTCCCCTATAATGAAAAAGATATCTTTTTTGGGTGTTACTTCTAAAAGGTCTTGTAGGTCTTCATAAAACCGTTCAACTTCAGCTTCTTCAGTGTTACTGGTTGGGGCATAGACCTGGATAGCTGTGATATTGAATGGTTTGCCTTGAAACGAACAGAGATCATTCTGTCATTTTTGAGATCGCATCCAAGTAGTGCATTTCGGACTCTTTTGTTGACCATGATGGCTACTCCATTTCTTCTGAGGGATTCCTGCCCGCAGTAGTAGATATGATGGTCATGTGAGTTAAATTCATCCATTCCAGTCCATTTTAGTTCCTGATTCCTAGAATGTCGACGTTCACCCTTGCCATCTCTTGTGTGACCACTTCCAATTTGCCTTTATTCATGGGCCTGACATTCCAGATTCCTATGCAATATTGCTCTTTACAGCATCGGATCTTGCTTCTATCACCAGTCACATCCACAACTGGGTATTGTTTTTGCTTTGGCTCCATCCCTTCATTCTTTCTGGAGTTATTTCTCCACTGATCTCCAGCAGGATATTGGGCACCTAATCACCTGGGGAGTTCCTCTTTTAGTATCCTATCATTTTGCCTTTTCATACTGTTCATGGGTTCTCAAGGCAAGAATATTGAAGTGGCTTGCCATTCCCTTCTCTGTGTCTGAATGCAGAGTTACAAAGAATAGCAAGAAGAGATAAGAAAGCCTTCTTCAGCAATCAATGCAAAGAAATAGAGGAAAACAACAGAATGGGAAAGACTAGAGATCTCTTCAAGAAAATTAGAGATACCAAGGGAACATTTCATGCAAGGATGGGCTTGATAAAGGACAGAAATCGTATGGACCTAACAGAAGCAGAAGATATTAAGAAGAGGTGGCAAGAATACATGGAAGAACTGTACAAAAAAGATCTTCACAACCCAGATAATCATGATGATATGATCACTCATCTAGAGCCAGACATCTTGGAAAGTGAAGTCAAGTGGGCCTTAGAAAGCATCACTACAAACAAAGCTAGTGGAGGTGATGGAATTCCAGTTGAGCTGTTTCACATCCTCAAAGATGATGCTGTGAAAGTGCTGAACTCAATATGCCAGCAAATTTGGAAAACTCAGCAGTGGCCACGGGACTGGAAAAGGTCAGTTTTCATTCCAATTCCAAAGAAAGACAATGCAAAAGAATGCTCAAACTACTGCACAATTGCACTCATCTCACATGCTAGTAAAGTAATGCTCAAAATTTTCCAAGCCAGGCTTCAGCAGTATGTGAACCGTGAACTCCCTGATGTTCAAGCTGGTTTTAGAAAAGGCAGAGGAACCAGAGATCAAATTGCCAACATCCGTTGGATCATAGAAAAAGCAAGAGAGTTCCAGAAAAACATCTATTTCTGCTTTATTGACTATGCCAAAGCCTTTGACTGTGTGGATCACAATAAACTGTGGAAAATTCTGAAAGAGATGGGAATACCAGACCACTGTACCTGCCTCTTGAGAAATCTGTATGCAGGTCAGGAAGCAACAGTTAGAACTGGACATGGAACAACAGACTGGTTCCAAATAGGAAAAGGAGTACGTCAAGGTTGTAGATTGTCACCCTGCTTATTTAACTTCCCTGCAGAGTACATAATGAAAAACACTGGACTGGAAGAAACACAATCTGGAATCAAGATTGCCGGGAGAAATATCAATAACCTCAGATATGCAGATGACACCACCCTTATGGCAGAAAGTGAAGAGGAGCTAAAAGCCTCTTGATGAAAGTGAAAGAGGAGAGCGAAAACATTGGCTTAAAGCGCAACATTCAGAAAACGAAGATCATGGCATCTGATCCCATCACTTCATGGGAAATAGATGGGGCAACAGTGGAAACAGTGTCAGACTTTATTTTGGGGGGCTCCAAAATCACTGCAGATGGTGATTGCAGCCATGAAATTAAAAGACGCTTGCTGCTTGGAAGAAAAGTTATGACCAACCTAGACAGCACATTCAAAAGCAGAGACATTACTTTGCCAACTAATGTCCAGCTAGTCAAGGCTATGGTTTTTCCTGTGGTCATGTATGGATGTGAGAGTGGACTGTGAAGAAGGCTGAGCACCAAAGAATTGATGCGTTTGAACTGTGGTGTTGGAGAAGACTCTTGAGAGTCCCTTGGACTGCAAGGAGGTCCAACCAGTCCATTCTGAAGGAGATCAACCCTGGGATTTCTCTGGAAGGAATGATGCTAAAGCTGAAGCTCCAGTATTTTGGCCACCTCATGCAAAGTGTTGACTCATTGGAAAAGACTCTGATGCTGGGAGGGATAGGAGGCAGGAGGAGAAGCGGATGACTGAGGATGAGATGGCTGGATGGCATCACCGACTCAATGGATGTGAGTCTGAGTGAACTCCGGGAGATGGTGATGAACAGGGAGGCCTGGCGTGCTGCGATTCATGGGGTCGCAGAGTCGGACACAACTGAGCGACTGAACTGAACTGAATTCATACTCTATAGTGCCTAAATATATGATACATATGGGAAATAAGTTTAAGAAGGATAAGTTAATTGCTCTAAGGCACACATTATTAAGGGGTAAAAGACATTTCAATTCATATTTGTCTATTCTAAAGTCCAAGCCCCCTTCTCTTGGCCATGATGGTTTCCTGATCCTGATGTAGGCAGGGAACCACAGGTTGAGTTAACAAAATGTATTCCAGACTTTACTTTTTGTACTCCAAAACAATCATATTGATATACTATGGAAATCTGAATTGGATTTTAAAGGAAGATTTTTGAATTTTACTATTAAACTGCTGGAATAGCTCATTGAAGAGCTGTTTGTTTTTTTTTTTTTTCAAAGCAATACTTATTTTTTAGTACATACTTTTCAGGCAATAGCTTCCTTATATATGAGATTAATAATGATTTCTGGATTTCTTTTGTATCAGGCCACCCCAAGTATGATGATTAAAAAATAGTTGATGATATATGAAAAATTCTATTTCTGTTTAATTTTACTTGTTTAGTAGTAACAGAGGGAACATCAGTATGGACTTTTGTTAGAAAATGCAAATAGAGAAAACAGAAAAATACATTTTTTAGATGACATTTTTAGGAAGTCAGTTATCCCTGTTATAATTACATTTAAAGTTTTAATTTAAAAATAATCTAGATTTACTTATTTAATACTTATTTTCCAGGTAGAATAAAAATAGCAAACACAATCAGCTTGTTAAATGGGATTTTGTATCATCTATCCAAAACCTCATAAATGGAATGTCTGCTGGATTTTATGGAGTAAATTTTAATCATGAACCAATATTGAATGGTTGCCATTGTAGTTGATAGAAAAAAATTTTGGGTAAGTTACTGAGTTACAACTGAAGAAAGAATTTCAGGTTTCTCACTATTACTATAAAAGGTAACAGTTACCCATTGCCCAAATCAATTAAGTTCATATTTCTCCTCTACTTTCTCCCACACTTGGCTGAGTTTCAGTTTTGCCTTAATTTCGGATTGGATTCTTTCAACATACTTCCTCCTATGATGGCCCAAATACTTTTAAATGAAAAATTAACTATCATGAATTATATCCAAAAGGAAGAAATAAAAGGTGTTAAATTTCTTAACGATAATTCAAGTAGAGCAGAATTCCACTAAAATGTCGCTTATTTTAAAATTTAAGATAGGTCACAAATCACTCAATAGTGGTTCCTTCACTACAACAATGAAACACACTGTGTATAATCTAGTGTTGTTCTTTGCTTTGTTTTACTGTTCATATCAAGGGGATATGCAATAGTTGCATATGGGTATCAGGAATAATTTAAAGATTTTGTAAATATTTCCAAGCAGAATGCATTTAATAAGTTCTATAAACCTTGGTGGAGAAGGCAATGGCATCTATAGCAAATTATAATTGCTTTATGGATATTCTGATACATAGTGTTTTAAATGGTTTGCCTCCCAGGCAACAATTTGGCAATCTAGAAGAGGCCATAGTGTCTCACAGTACACTGTTTCTTTGTTATCTCTATCTTTAGAACACATTTTCATTTTACATAATGCTATGGAAATTTATTCCATATAAAAACTATCATAATAAATTTCCTTACAAGGAAACATAATCAAAGAATATATCCAGAGATGAATTTTTAAATTAAAATATTAACACATAGATTAGTCCAAAAAAGTAAATAAAGCTATAACTAATTGTATCAGTTTAAGCCAAATTTTTATATTGTTAAAAATTTTTTAAATTGAAATATAGTTGATTTACAATGTTGTGTTAAGTTCTCCTGTAGTCCAAAGTGATTCAGTTATACATTCTTTTTTTTTGGCATGGCATGTAGGATCTTATTTCCCTGACCAGATCCCTGAACTGTGCCCCGGCAGTGGAAGTGCAGAGTCTTAACAACTGGAGTACCAGGGAAGTCCCCCTATACATTCCTTTTTTATTATCTTTTCTATTATGGTTTATCACATGATATCAAGCTGTGTCTGACTCTTTGCGACCCCATGAATCGCAGCACGCCAGGCCTCCCTGTCCATCACCAACTCCCGGAGTTCACTCAGATTCACATCCATTGAGTCCATGATGCCATCCAGCCATCTCATCCTCGGTCGTCCCCTTCTCCTCCTGCCCCCTATCCCTCCCAGCATCAGAGTCTTTTCCAATGAGTCAACTCTTCACATGAGGTGGCCAAAGTACTGGAGTTTCAGCTTTAGCATCAGTCCCTCCAAAGAAATCCCAGGGTTGATCTCCTTCAGAATGGACTGGTTGGATCTCCTTGCAGTCCAAGGGACTCTCAAGAGTCTTCTTCAACACCACAGTTCAAAAGCATCAATTCTTCGGTGCTCAACCTTCTTCACAGTCCAACTCTCACATCCATACATGACCACAGGAAAAATCATAGCCTTGACTAGCTGGACATTAGTCGGCAAAGTAATATCTCTGCTTTTGAATATGCTATCTAGGTTGGTCATAACTTTTCTTCCAAGGAGTAAGCATCTTTTAATTTCATGGCTGCAGTCACCATCTGTGGTGATTTTGAAGCCCCCCAAAATAAAGTCTGACACTGTTTCTACTGTTTCCCCATCTATTTCCCATGAAGTGATGGGACTGGATGCCATGATCTTCGTTTCCTGAATGTTGAGCTTTAAGCCAATTTTTTCACTCTCCTTTCACTTTCATCAAGAGGCTCTTTAGTTCTTCTTCACTTTCTGCCATAAGGGTGGTGTCATCTGCATATCTGAGGTTATTGATATTTCTCCTGGCAATCTTGATTCCAGCTTGTGCTTCTTCCAACCCAGCGTTTCTCACGATGTACTCTTCATATAAGTTAAATAAGCAGGGTGACAATCTACAGCCTTGACGTACTCCTTTTCCTATTTGGAACCAGTCTGTTGTTCCATGTCCAGTTCTAACTGTTGCTTCCTGACCTGCATACAGATTTCTCAAGAGGCAGTGAATCCTAAAGGAAATCAACTCTGAATATTCATTGAAAGGACTGATGCTGAAGCTGAAGCTCTAATACTTGGGCCATCTGATGCAACAGTAGGACCTTGTTATTTATCCATTCTATATGTACTAATTTGCATCTGCTAACTCCAAATCTTACCTGCTTCCTGAGAAACCTGTAAGCAGGTCAAGAAGCAACAGTTACAACTGGACATGGAAGAACAGACTGGT
The DNA here is from genome assembly GCF_016772045.2 of Ovis aries. Taxonomy (NCBI): domain Eukaryota; kingdom Metazoa; phylum Chordata; class Mammalia; order Artiodactyla; family Bovidae; genus Ovis; species Ovis aries. Next base: position 45,686,229 of record NC_056054.1, on the reverse strand, counting down.
TCCAAATAGGGAAAGGAGTATGTTAGAGTTATATATTGTCACCTTGTTTATTTAACTTATATGCAGAGTACATCATGTGAAATACAGGGCTGCATGAAGCACAGGCTGGATCGAGATTGCAGGGAGAAATATTAATAATCTCACATATGTATATGACATCACCTTTATGGCAGAAAGTGAAGAGGAACTAAAGAGCCTCTTGATGAAGGTGAAAAAGGGTAGTGAAAAAGCTGGATTAAAACTAAATGTTCAAAAAATGAAGATCATGGAATCCGTTCCCATCACTTCATGGCAAATAGATGGGGAAACAGTGGAAACAGTGACAGATGTTTTTCTTGGACTCCAAAATCACTGCAGATGGTGACTGCAACCATGAAATTAAAAGATGCTTGCTCCTTGGAAGAAAACCTATGACAAACCTAGACAGCATATTAAAACGCAGAGACATTTTGCTGACAAAGGTCCATATAGTCAAAGCTACGGTATTTCCAGTAGTCATGTATGGATGTGAGAGTTGAATCATAAAGGAGCCCAAGCACCAAATATTGATGCTTATGAACTGTGGTGCTGGAGTCCCTTGGACAGCAAAGAGATCAAATCAGTGAATCCTAAAGGAAATCAACTCTGAATATTCATTGAAAGGACTGATGCTGAAGCTGAAGCTCTAATACTTGGGCCATCTGATGCAAAGAGCCAACTCATTGGAAAAAACCCTGATGCTGAGAAAGATTGAGGGCAGGAGAAGAAGGAGGCAACAAAGGATTAGACGGTTGAAATGCATCACTGACTCGGGACATGAAGTGAAATGAAAGTCGTTTAGTTCCTTTGACCCTTTGCAACCCCATGGACTGTACAGTCCATGGAATTCTCCTGACCAGAATACTGGAGTGGGTTGCCATTTCCATCCCCAGAGGAACTTCCCAAACCAGGGATTAAACCCAGGTCTATCACATTTCAGGCTCATTCTTTACAGCTGAGCCACCAGGGAAGCCCCAATAGACATGAGTTTGAGCAAATCAGGGAGCTACTGAAGGACAGGGAAACCCGTTGTGCTGCAGTCTATGGGTCACAAAGAGTTAGACATGACTGAACAATTGAACAACAATAACAAAAACTCCAAACTCTCCCTCCATCCCTTCCCTGTCCCCTCCTGAGCAACCACATGGCTAATTTTTTTTTTTAAACCAAAATACAGCAACACCAACTTGATATCTGTAATGTGCTCTCTTCAAAGCTAAGGATCAGTGGGATGACTATAATGTATGCCAGGGAAATTAAAATAAATACAATGTGCCTTGTACCTGAGTTAATTTTCAATAATCAAGAGCCAGCTGCAGTGGACAAAATATTTAATGAGAAAATAACACATAGTTTAACTTCCTATTCAATTCTGGTTCTTTCAATTAATCAGGTTTGCACCAGGTGCCCACCAAATGCTTGGCAATGTTTAAGGAAAGGAAAACTTCCTTCTGCACTACACTGCCTGCATTCACTCATCAAATGTTCTTTGAAAGCCTTCCTTATATCTCATTTTGTTGTCAATAAAAAGATCAATAAATAAGATATAATTCTTTCCTTTAAAAATTTACAGCCTTCTTGGGGATATACTGATAGGCAACAAATTCAATATAATGTGATAAAGGCTATCACAGAGGAATGTACAAAACGCTGTGGTAGCAAAGTGGAAGGAATAATTACTTGTATCTGCAGAGTCAGGAAACACTTTATAGAGAAGTGGCATTTGGTCTGTACTTTAAAGATTCACAGTATATCAAAAAAGAGAGAAGGTCAGTAAAACATTTCTTACTGACCCTCTCACATCCTCAGTTACTTCCATCTCCCATTTTGGATTCTGTAGCCCCAGATCCCAGCCACTGTTCTGTCAACATCCTAAATTCCCTTGCCCCTCTCCTCCTCCATCTGGTGTGCCTGGCCAAACCCAGCCAGCTGTCTTCTAAGCCTGAAGCAAAGTAACTGACTTTCTGAAGTCTGCTCAACTTGCTGAATGGATGTCTTTCACATGTATAACCATAAATTTCAAATGGGGAGTCAACACTGCCAGAGGATTCTATGACACTGACCTAGTGTATTCACTTTCCCATTTTCTCAGAGAACTTATTTCTCTTTCACACTTTCTCTGATCTCCTCAAATCTCCATTATCCCATACTCCCTCTCAGGTGATGACTCTTCATGCCTCATAGGGAAAATTGAAGCAGTTAGTTGCAAACATTCTTATCTTTCCACTTTCAAGGCACAAATCTATGTATCTATCTTAAAATCCATTTTCCCTAGAAACCTTATGTTTCTGTGTGAGAAGCATCCTTGTATTTCTACAGCCACTTCCTCCACTTGTGCTCTGCATCCCATTCCTTCATGTCCTCTTGTAATTATTTTCCTTCTCTCCTGCATCATTAATTGTTTCTATTGCATCATTTCTATCAGCCTGTAAATACGCTTTAACATTATTATTCTTAACAAAATCATTTTTAAAATTTTAATTAATTTTATTTTACAATATTGTATTGGTTTTGCCATACATTGACTTGAATCCACCATGAGTGCACATGTGTTCCCCATCCTGAGTCCCCCTCCCACCTCCCTCCCCATCCTGTCCCTCTGGGTCATCCCAGTTTTCCTAACACCATACCCCTATGCAGTTAATGCTACCTTTTTGCTGTTCATTCTGCACCTAAACTCCTTGAAGGAACCCTCTGTACTTGTTCTCCTCTTTTGCTAATCTCTGCTCTTTGCTCAGCCACTCCAATGAGAGAACAGATAATGCATTACTGAAATAGCTCTTATCAAGCCCCATCAATGCCCTAGATCTTGCTCAGTTTTCTGTTCCCATCATACTTGACCTCCAACTAGCATTTGATACAATTGGCTCCTCCCTTCCTCTTTCATTCTTCCTGCAATTGGTTTCTTTCTTAACTCTCTGGTTATTCATCCTGAGGGGCTTCTGTAGGATCCTCTCTTCCATACTTAAACTATAAATATTAAAGTCTCCTAGACTTACTCTGGGTTCTCATCTCTTCTCTATTTATACTCTCAACTGGTTACCTCGACCAATCTCTTATTTTTAAATATCATCTATAGAGCGATAACTCTTATATTCATATCTCTATATTCCTGAGCATATCATTTATTCAAATGCCTACACTTAGGCATCTCCATTTTTTCATTGCTAAGATCAAACTTATAAATCCTGCATCTGTTCTTCAGTTTTTTTCCATATGAGGAAATTATGCTACCAGCCATCTTGTTAGTCAAATGTAATCTTTGGAAATTCTCTTTAATTTCTTCTTATATTCTTATCTATTCTTCTCACCACAAATTCTTTTCATTAGCAAGATTCCACCTCCAAATGGATCCCAAATCTGACCACTTAACCATCTCCAGAGTACTGTCCTACCATAATTTCTTATCTGCATGATCACAGTCACCTCCTAATTGATGTCCTTTCAGTTTTGTCCACTAGAACCCCTTCACTGTGAAGTGGCCAGACAGATCTTTGTAAAGCTTTGATGAAATCACACATCATTCTTGCTCAAATCTTCAAATGAATTTCATTATAGTTAGACTATATCCTAATTTCCAAACATGGCTCACAAGACACTTCATCATTTTGCCCAACCTGCCTCTCCCCTTAGTGTTCATTATGTTCTGGCCACACTGGCCTTTTTGCTCCTGCCACATCAGGCTTTGCTCCCATCACAAATGTTTATACTCCTGCTGTTCCTTGTTGTTTTTGCTGTTCCTCTAGAACTTTGTATTACTCTCATCATTTAAATCATGCAAAGGCCACATTTTCACAAAGGTATTTTCTGACCAGGCTGGCCAAAAAAGAATTTTGAAAATCCAGAGAACCATTAACCAACTAAACAACTACTCCAAACTCAACCACTATACTGTCATCCTGTTTTCTTTATAGCAGTTACTTGTCTCAGTCACTTATTTATTTATGTGTTTGTTGTCTGTCTCCCTCAACTACACTTGAATAGTTGTAGCTTTTGAATAAAAGAGAATCCATCATTATAGTTCATTGTCATATTGTCATATCTTCTAACATGTAGAATAGTGTCTGACACATGCTAGGTATATACTAAAAGTTATTTTTAAACTGACATTCATCATATGAACTGAGAATTTATTGCCAAATGTACAGAGGCACACACTTGCATGTTATATTTAGGGGGAGTAACTGGAGAGAACTTAGGGAGTCAGACTATGAATGGTCTTAAACTCTAATTAAGTTTAGTGGTTTGGATGTTATTGTGAAATCAATGGAAAGTCAAAGATTTAAAACTATATTCTCTCTTAAAGTCCGTAGTTATGAGATCTTTCTTTTATAAAACTAAAGTAAGTGTATTTTAAAATTATTTCTACTAAGTTGGATTTAATATTTAAAGAGATGCCTTTAAGGGTCTATTTAGTATAAGCAATGTTTTTGCGTTTGAAAATATCATGAAATATTTAATCAAAATAAAGCTTTTGCCTCCAGAAATCTGTTTAATTTAGAAATGTTTTACTAAATCAGAAGAGTAATGTAATTAAATCACATAATTTATTTATCTAAGTTGCAACTGAACATGTCTTAATAGAGAGTGTGTTATTCTTACTTTTTTTATTTTTATTTTTATTTTTTTAATTAATTAATTTATTTATTTTTTTAATTTTAAAATCTTTAATTCTTACATGCGTTCCCAAACATGACCCCCCCTCCCACCTCCCTCCCCACAACATCTCTCTGGGTCATCCCCATGCACCAGCCCCAAGCATGCTGCACCCTACGTCAGACATGGACTGGCGATTCAATTCTTACATGATAGTATACATGTTAGAATTCCCATTCTCCCAAATCATCCCACCCTCTCCCTCTCCCTCTGAGTCCAAAAGTCCGTTATACACATCTTTAACCACTCCATTTGGTGCATTTTCTACCCCATTGTTTTAGAACAATCATAAATGAACATCAAAAGCTTGGTAGGAATCATAGTGCTTTAATCTGATTAATTCTATTTTTAATCTTACTTATAAAATTATACAGTATTTACTTTATAACTAGAAAAGTTACTGTGTTATGTTGTACTACAGGTTAACAGAAGTCCTTTTAATATACTGGAATAAATTTAACTACAAAAGAAAATGAATGGAAACACAATATAGTTAGGTAAATTTTGGTATCATTTTGAGCATAAATGTAAAATGAAATAGGAAGTTTGGCAAGGAAGAATTCACAATTTTTAAAAGCCATAAAAGGGCAAATAAAATCTTGTGTTACTAAAAGGCAGTATAAAATACACATCCAAGGAAATTAATGTCAGGGAGTTAATATCTTCTGTGAATTTTTACTTTTAATATTGCTCAGGCACCGATCTTAAATGTCATAGAAACTGTGGAAAACTATAGCAATTTAGAAATGTTTCCCTTGCGTCTGTTCAGCAGAACATCAAGTTTTTTTTAGGATGTATTTTGCATATTGAAAGACCTGAATTAACCCCAACCTGAGTAGAGAGAAAAGTGGAGACATGAAGAAAGCAGGAAGTGTCTGGAAGTTAGATATATTTCACTTGTTTTCATGTGTCCTATTGAGCCAATTATCAGTAATAGTTTGTTGTTTACTCATCATGAGTCCTTCTTAAAAGCGAAAATCAAAACATGGGTGGCAGGGAAATCTTTTAAAATGCCGGAATAAGGCATATTTCCCAGCAATCAGGTTTTTTTTTTTTTTTTTCCTGCACTTTCCAAAAAACTAGAGGAGGACCCTAGTGAAAATCATTTTACCAATTCCTGTTGCATGTCCACTGTTGTTGAGACTGTCATCCCAAAGTTAGTAACTGGGAAGGAAAAAGCATACTGCTCAGCAGTTGCTTCCTTGAGAGTTGGACTGTAGAGTTGGGGCTTCAAATAACATATTTAAGATGACAAAAAGTTTCCCACAAAATGAAGCTTATTAGAATTCTGAGTCAGACTATAATCAGATCAAAATTCCTGTGAAAATTTAGCCTTGAAAAAACTCTAGCAGATTTTTTAAGCTACCAGTATGAATGCAGAATTCATGGCTAATTTCACAGGACAAGTGATGTGAAAATTAAGGGATGATTTGGGGTTTTTCAGAGAGAAAAAGGGAAGATTCCAAGAAAGATGCTTGGAGATACAAAGGCGCATTGTAAACTGTTTTCATCCGAGATTCCCTGTGGGACAGTGGATATTGAAAGATGATGACACTGGAAATGTTGGCTCCCAGTCATGTAGGGTCTGGACACGCTTGTCTTCTGCAAGCTGTGGGTAGTCACCATGAGCTTTAACATTGATGTATGTCATGGTGCATTTTAGTAAGAAGCTCTGACAATAATAAGGAGATGGATTCCAGTGGAAGAGACAGGATGAAGGATGAGTATTTGGTGGTTAAGATGAGTAATATTAAAGATCACAAATAGGGCAATGATAGAAGAAAGAGAAGAGTGATATAAGTTGATGGACATAAGTGGATTTGTGGGCAGTAGGAGAGGAAAATAGTATTGAGACTTCTGATTTTTGTAATTAGGTGGATGGTACTGTCACTAAAGAGTATATAATAAGATGCCTGGAATTTCTGTTTGGTTTGGTTTTGCTTGGAGTGGTGAGCAAAGAGGTATGAAGATGATTTCAATTTTGATATGTGGTGAACATTCCATCTGAGATCTGGCTATTGGAAAATGGAATTGGAAATCAGATAGATGTTTGCAAGGCACCATATCTGAAACCACAGGAGTAAATCTGTTAGCTAGGTCCTTTGTGTCTTTGTATATGTTTATGGGCCAAGACTCTGAGATCAAGATCAATACTAATGTACAGTTCAGAATATATCTTTAATAAAGACACTACATTTTTTCATAAAGGGGAGAACAATCATCCACATTAAATTGTCTGAATTTGCAAATCTGCAAATGGTGGGTATGTTCCTTTTGGTTCTAAGATAGAAGGCAGGAAAAGAAGGGGATGACAGAGGGCCAGACAGTTGGATGGCATTACTGACTCAATGGACATGAGTTTGAACAAAATACAGGAGATGGTGAAGGACAGGGAGGTCTAGCATGCTGCAGTCCATGGAGTCACAAAGAGTTGGACATGATTGAGCAACTGAACAAGAACAACAAAGAGTTTTTATTTATTTTTTATCATGTCTTATTATCTGAGTTCATTTCACCCAAAGAAACTCCAAATCTTAGAAAAACAGTCGTTAAGAATTGATTGGTAGATATTTAAACTTTTTATATACTTTACTGAGACTGAGAGACAATCATTTATACAAATTCTTGTTACAGTACTATTTGAAGAATACAAAAGACATATTAGCATTAAATGCTATTTTAAAGATTTAAATATTACAGAAAATACAAAAATACCTTCTGTTTCCATTCTAATAAAGATATTTTTTGAGATAAAAAGAAAAAATATTTAATTCATTCCAATCTTTTCTTGAACCCTCTTAAGTTGTCTAAGTACCATAGTATACTACTTTTGCTTTAACAGTTTTCTGGTTCTAAATGATCACAAGACTCATTTTCATCAACAATTACCCAAAGAATATTCCACAGTTTAAAGAAGGCAATGACCACCCAATATTCTTTTAAAATAATGACACTGAAGTTCAGAGAAGTTAAATAATTCATAAACAAGAAGCAAGGGCCTGAATACAAATCCAAGTTTGCCTGCAAAGCAAATCCTCTTTTAAGTACATTCTGGCTCTTCTCAGCTAAAATAAAACAAGGTTCAAGCTAATTGTTCCATGAGAGTCTAAGTCTTGAGATTTGAAACTGAAGTCATAGTACTTTTAACTTTGCTATTATATCAGGCAGTTTTCAATCTTTTGGTAAATTTAATCATCAGGGATCAGAGTGGCTATTGATTTGAAGTCTCTGAAAACAGCAACTTGATCCCATGGTTTTATGTGGCTTTTGTGCCCTCCCACTAGCTCCTCGCTGGACTTGACACAACATTTCCTAACCATAATACTCTCAGTCTTATACTGAAAATATAAGCCTAAAAAGAAATATAATTAGCTCACAAGACAGAGAGCTCACACTCTTGTGAATTGTCGGAAAGTGTGCTGTGCCCTGCCAGTGCTAAGTCGCTTCAGGCGTGTCCGTCTCTTTGAGACCCTATGGACTGTAGCCTGCCAGGCTCCTCTGCTCATGGGATTCTCCAGACAAGAATACTGGAGTGGGTTGCCATGCCCTCCTCCAGGGGATCTTCCCAACCCAGAGACAGAAATCACGTCTCCTGAGGCTCCCGCATGGTAGGCAGATTTTTACTGCTGAGCCCACTGGAGGGAAGCACATCTGAAAGTGTATGTTTGATATTTTCAAAGGGAATCTAAAATAATTACATTGTTAGGATGCATTATAATTTATAGAATGTTTTAAAATCTTAAATGTCATAATTATCACTTATTTTAGTTGAATTAAAAATATAAGACCATGTGATAAGAAGTAAAAAAAGTCCTAAGTGCAATTCTTTAAAACCCGAGGGGATTACCATGGTTATCCTTGATTAGGCACTTGTTACATTGTCACTTTTGATAAAAGTAACCCAGAATGGGATGGTACCATGGGTTTAACAAAACATCAAGCCTTATAAATTGATACTAATTGGTAAAAGTATAAGGTAATACAATAATAAAAACACATTGTATCCAATTATGTATTATTGTCACAAAACCAGTTAATAGAAACATCAAAAAGCTATTCTGTAAGCTGTGCCTGAATATAAATTTTTTTTTGTTACAGTAGCCCCAAGGAACCTATTGATGTATTTCATTGTAGCAACTAGTACAGTGAAGCCAAATGACATAAATTCATTAATAGGACGCTGAAATAAGACTAGAATATGACTTAGCCACACCTGCCCAGTTCAGAATACATATTATTTTATGGATTTTTCTTCACTATGCTGACAGTGATAACTGGTGGGAAATAAATAACAAAGGAAGAAAGGCTTTTAAAAAGAAAATGTGTCAAATACATTACATTTTTGTAAGTCTCACTAAAAAGTAATCTTATTTTAAAAGAATAAATGAATTTATATGAAAATTAAAATGTAATTTGCAAATAAATAGAAATTTGAATGAAAATTATGAATATGGAGTGTTTATTGCCACTCAGGTTAGGAAAAAGCACATATATATTCATATATGTAAAATGTTTATCACTGAAATTTTTATGAATAGTTAAGCATTTTAGTACATAAATACATACTCTTCCCTTGCACACTATAACTGCAAATATTTCAGATATGAAACTGATAGTTTTCTGTGTTGATAGTGACTTTTTTAATTTTTAAAGGGCTTCCTTGAAAATAGTTTTTTAAAATGATTTTTTTTAATATAGAAACAATACAAAAACTTACAAAAAACTTACAAAAAAATTCAAAGTATCATACAAATAACTTTTCTGAACTACTTGATAGTAAATTCAGAACTGGTGCACCATCATTTCCCAATACTTTGGTGTATATTTCCTATAAATTAGAACATTTTCTTAACAAACCAAAACATAATCATCCAAATCAGGAAATTAACACTGATACATTGTTACTATTTAATTCTCAGACCCCATACAAGTTTTGCCCTTGTTTTGCCAAGAGCCCCAATAGTGTTGATTTGTTTTTAATAGCAAAAGCATCAATTCAGAGTCACTGCTTTTAGTTATACTGTCTCTTTACTCTTCTTCAATCTGAAACATTCTCTCAATCTTTTCTCCACTTTCACGATCTAGTGTCTTGTTTCAATTTATATTTATAATTCAATTTATAATTTTTCTTCGAGTATGTACAGATAAAGTCCAATGTTTCTGCACCTTCTGTAAATATATGTGTGTGTCTTTAGGCATTCACAATAGAGTTTCTGAACCTTTTCTTTTAGGTGGAGGAAATACTTAATAAAAGCAATGGTGCTCAAGGAATAAAGTGATGTAAATAATAGATGCACCGTTTATTAGTTTTCAAGTATATAAATTCTAGTAGTTTCAAAGCATCATTCATGCTTGTACTTGGCAAAGTTTTCTTTTCAATTTTTCCCTAATGATTTTTTTCTATGGAGAGTTCAAAAACTGTCACAGATGATAATGAAATAGAATGATTATTTTAACAACTCCAAGGAAAATCTGCTCAGCAAAATGTTATCTTTTGAGTGAATATACTAGAAGAAGTTACACAATTAAAATAATCCATTCAAAGAGGGCTCCCTTTTTAGCACTCTGTCATAGTATACTAGGTATTTTGGTATGGCTTATTTTATATAAGTGCCAAATAATGTGCTTCTAGGTAAAAATTAAAATGTGAAAACTCACAATGGGCCATGAATATGTTGAAAATAGAGACAATTTGGCTTACACAATTAATATGCATCTGGATCCCATTGCTTTTGTCAGCTTCACAGAGAAGTCTAGGGTCTAAAAGTTGTCCCTATGATGTTCAGACATCATTTCCCTAACCTGAATCCCTTTCTCCAAAACTGTTAAAGATTCTTATCCAACAAATTCATTCATTTTTCCTTTTCTGGATTTGTTTGCCAGGGTTTACTTATTTATTGATATTGCCCCAGCAATTCTACTGGAACATGTTTGGAATATTCCTCTCTTAGTTGCTGTATTATGACCACAGACCAAGGAATCACACTTTATGCCTTAGGTACTCAAGTGGCAGGGCAAAAATAAAATGAATATTGGCTTAAATCATGTTTCCTTTTCTTCAAACTATTTCATATTTTTGTCATTATCACAGACACATTTATACAGCATCATATTTTAGCTCAAGCTGAAACAGTCATAGTCATAAAAATTTATCAATGGATAGGCCATATTTTAACTTTAAGGTTTTAGAAAAATTGTCATAAAATGGAAAATTTCTATTTAAGGATAAAACTCACCATTATTAGGGACCATTTGTATGCTAACGTTCATGGAAATGGTTCTTAAATTTCATTTAAGAGAATTGTCTTATTTCTTGTTTTTATCTTGACAGATGTTTCTTAGCTAAATGTATCACTTTTTAATGACAAAATAAAAAAATAAGTTATACTACTTTTGGATATTCTTTAGTTGTTATAAATATTAATGCCTTAATTTGAAATTATTTTCTTCCCTTGGCATGCCTTGCCTGTTATATGTAACTTGAAACCACCTGAAGCAGTGTGTGTGCATGTGTGTGTGTGTGTGTGTAGGTTTAAAATTCAAGGCTCACCTATCAGCCATTGAGAACTCATTAACCATTTATCCTTTTTTGCTTTCTTGATGCTCTTCAAAGACTCATTTTAATATTTGGTATCCCATATACTTTTCTATGGGAAAAAATACAAGTGACACAAAATGTCCAGGTCATATGACAGGTATTTCTCTCTGTGAATCTATATATCAGCTTTCTAGTTTATTCATTAAGTGCTCCCTATGCACTGGGCATTGTTTTAGGCACTGGAGATTCAGCAATGACAAAACGGAAAAAAACCTTTTTCTTAACAGAATTTAATGTTCTCCTGAGGAGTTCATTTCCAAGCAAACGGAGTCAATACAATTCAGAGAGCCACAAGCGAGAAAATCAAATGTAATAGTGAGATGATATAAAGGCACTGAGAGAGCAACATTATATGATGTGATTAGGAAAAGCCTCTGAGGAGGCACCATTTGAAGAAAGATTGGAATCCTAAGGAAGATCTAATCTGCAAAGATTTGAGGTAAGAAAATTCCAAAGAAAATAGCTAGGTGCAAAAGCTACAAAATGGGAACGTTTTTGGACTCTTCAAAATTATACTTAAGAGGGTAATTCTGCTATGAGGAAAAATATTATCATCGAATTTAAAGTTTTTTTCTTTATGGTTATTGAGTTGTTTCCAGATGTTCAATGTCCTCAATTATTACACATAATCAAAAGTGATTGTGTCAATGATTTTCCAGCAAATGTGTACCTGAGGAATTTAATTTTCTCACTTATTGACATATCTAGAAGGGTGATCATAAAGGAACAGTGTGGAAAAATTTATAATGCTAAATTCTAATTAATAATAGAATTTGTTTTAGAATCTGCACATATCAAGATGTCTCTATCAGTTTACTTTAAAAAGTCATATTTTAATTCTCTATATTTTTACATTTTTTATACCTTGTTAGACATGCGGACTTTAAGACAAAAAGAAGAACAAAGCCACTGAGGATCTGCTAAAGACCTGACATCATGTTTGTGTCCATGAAGAAATCATGAGTTATCTGTTCTTGCAGTAATTATTTAAAAATTAACTTTCTTCCTAAAACTAACTCTCTTCCTTTATTTTCATTGGAAGTGCAAAATAAAGGACAGTAGGAAGCTCTCATGTATCTCTCCATTAGAGGTCTAGACTGGTGATCAGAAAGCACTATGGATAAAGCATACTGAAAGCACAGTTAATTTTTTTCAAGACAGAACTTTTTGCAACTCTAATTTTTGTAGACATCAAAATAAGATAAAGTTCTCCATATATTATGCATGTCCTTGGTTCTGTTTATTTTTGTCTATAAAGTAAAAATTAAGCACACTATATTGAAAATAACTGAAGATTTTTAAAATGTAAAAACTGTAACAGCTATACTAATGGTACAAATGCAGACAGTCCACCAAGAAGACGCAGTTTCATTTCTACATATCTTTACACTTTTTCAATGACAAAGTTAAATGCCTATTATTCTACTTGCTTGAATTTTGTTTGATAACTGATACTCAGTCTCACAATTTACAGAATACCCGTGTACCAATTATGAGCATTGTTATTCATTACTCTGAAATGTCCACTCACCTATCTCATATAAAGACTGTATTAACAATCTATGGTCAAGCTTTAATTTATATTTAAAATGTATATTTAAAAATACGTATTTGAAAACCCGTGTCAGATTTATTTATTACTTTATGTCAAAATTGTTATTTAAGAGCAGAAGGGAAAGGAATCTTTTCTACACCATCAATATTTTCTCCTTAACTCAAATTTTTATATTTAGAGGAACGAAACAACTGCTGTTTTACCATAGTTTAGCTTGTACTTAGCTTGTTTCCACTCTACTTTAAATGTAGACATTGAAAACATGAGGGATAGAAATGAATTTGCAGTAGATTAATGCTGGATAGATAACACTCAATTATATTTACATTTCTGTTTGTGCCCCCAACATAGAAGAGGTGCCTTCCATTAACCTATGTATAATGCTTTGGCTTAGCGAAAAACCACTCAAAAAGGCAGGGTGTCTAGATACAGAGACATCTCCTACTTTTCATGTTCTCCCCTTGTCTACCACTTATGGAGGAATGAACTGATGTTTAATCTCTGTGCATATATTTAATGAAATTCACATAATTATTGGAAGTTTTATATTGTACTGATAGAATTTTCATGCATATTTATGTATCAAAATGTATTTGAGAGTATTTTATTGCTATATTGTCTGAAAAAAAATCAATGAAATTCAGTGTAGTTTGCATAGAGAAAGAATATAAAAAGAGGAAAATAAAATTAAGTTTTGGTTTAGCAGATGAAATGTCACTAAATCCTGCTGATATGCTTGAAGAATTAATCACTGTACTCAATGTTTTTATGCAATACTGCAGGAGGGTTGAAACAGCAAGATAGTACTTTCAATATTTTAACTGTAACACATACAAATCATCATAATTTATCTGAGTAAAAATAATCCCCACTTTAAATAAATTTTGACTTTCAAAAATATTTTTTCTATATAGCACACATTCTGTTATTAGATATAAATAAGGCAAAACAGGATGGAACAAACAAATCTATTAAACTAAACATTGTATAAAATTTTGGTGACTGTTTTATACAAAACTATCCTGTGTTTTTATGTAAACCATATTTTACATAGACTATTATATACAGGTACAGTTTGAAGAATGTATAAATACATATTTTCTGCCAAGTCACTATAGGATCTCTAGAAAAACTTCATTTTTATGAAATATCTTTTATATTTTTTATTTGAAAACTATCACAATCCACAAATTAGCTTGAAAAGTTAAGCATTTGAAACTGGTGATTGTTTGAAGGTCATAGAAATGTCAGTTTCATAGGTTTCAAGGCAGTAACTTCCTGGTACATATGTTCAGTTATGACAAGAATCTTAAATGGATTCTTCCTATTTTTACTTGTAATTATACAATTTTATAAGGCAGGATACATTCTTACTTAATATGAATCTCTTATAGTATACTGTACTTTTCCGCCCCTAGAAAAATATTGTAGAAAAATTAACTCAATCATAATGACAAAACACAGCTAAAATTAAAATAGTCCTTTTTCTTCCTACTAGTGAAAAATCACCATTAAAAATTTCAAAAATACTCAGTCACTTACTTTGGTAGAGTTTTCAAGTGATTTTCTCTTAACTCCAATATCCGCAATTTGGCAAGTCTGTAGAAATGAATTTAAAAATTTGTTTCTTGATATTTCTCTATAAAACAATATTCTTATGGTAAACCAAATTGTTACTGTGTTAACCAAATGACAATGTCCAAACATTAAAAACCATGGTTATAGATCTTTAAGAATTATGTAAATTGATTATGAGTAGGGTTGTATCAATATTGGAGAATGATAAATACCACTTTCCTAAACTTTCCTAAAATCTTGAAAAGATATCACTGTCTTAACCATCTAAATTTTCTGTTTTATAAAAATACATTCACTGTTGTTTAATCATATGCATTCAAATTATTGAATATTTACTAAATACTAAGTACTGAGTTCCCTGAAACATGGTAACAATTTCCCTCAAGAGATGACAAACGGATTTTTAAAGCAAGTGATAAAGCATAGTGGTTAAAAGCTTGAGCTTTGTGGTCAGATATATCTGGGTGAAATCCAGACTCTTTGTATTCTATCCCTATGACACTGGGCAAATTAATCAACCCCTCCTAACTCCAGTTTCTTCATCTGTAATGAGTATGCAATAATAGTACAAAATTTATATGGTTTTGAATGTTAAATGATGTCATCATACATGTAAAACATAATACGTGGCACACTGTAAGTTTTAGTGAGTGTTACTTATTCCCGTGGAGCCCTATACCAAGGTCATAGTTGTAAAGTTTTGTTGCCAAGGCCACAGATCTGGAACTCCGCACCAAAGTCATGTGCAGAACTGACAGAGCTCTAGTTTCAGACACTGACTTTTGCTATGAGCCCCTCTGATCTAAAGTGGCTAACTCCTTGACCCCATATTAGGTAAAAATATCCACCTTCGTACTCACCCTATAGCACCCTAACCAATCACCTAATGCCAGTCTTCCAGCAATAGTTTTCTTTGTCTTGAGACTATAAAAATTGGCTACTAAACCACGAAAGGAGTTGGCTCTCCCGTGAGCCAGCTCTCTGTTCTAACAGTGTCTCCTGCTCTAATAAACTCTATTCTACTGTCATTCTGCCTTGTATCTGGAAATTCTTTTCAACCTGTGCAAAGAGCATGACAGTTACTGTTACCTTTAATTAAATACTGGGAAAAGTGCCATATATATGGCATAATATAGCATATTTAATGGACTCTGAGCCTGAGATGTGAACATTTCAAGTAGTGCACATTTAAAATCCTGTCGTATCATCCGTCCTATGATAGTACTAGAGTTGGGAAAATCAAGTGAAGTGGATGAGAGGTGCTTACATTTTCTGATGCTTGCAAAATACTTGGGTGATTAGGAATGCATTTCACACTTAACTACCTGTTAATGTTTGCAATCTGGGGCAGTGTTGCTACTAATGTCTATGTTGTGCTGTGCTTAGTCGCTCAGTCATGTCCGACTCTTTGTGACCCCGCGGTCTCTAGCCCACCAGGCTCCTCTGTCCTTGGGGATTTTTCAGGCAAAAATACTGGAGTGGGTTGCTATGCCCTCCTCCAGGGGATCTTTTCAACCCAGGAATCTAACCAGGGTGTCCTGCATTGCAGGTGGATTCTTTACTAGCTGAACAACGAGGGAAGCCTGCTAATGTCTATAAGCGAGCTTTTCAATTTACTCAGTTGTGGTTATTTTAGGACAAATATTAAATGACTTATCCAAATTCTCAGTGTTGTGGGAATATTTCACTGTTTGAACTATTTTAACCTACAGTGTCCCATATTTACTGTGCTTTTAGGTATTCAACTAGTTCTCTTCCCATTTCCTTTTGGTTTTGAGTTCTATCAAGTTTCCAATTTAACTTTAATCTTATAACTCTTAATCTGTATTTGAAACAAATTGTCTCAGTTCTTCAGAGCATAGGATATCACTAGTAAAAGACATTTCTTAAACATTTATATATCTAAAATCTTAGTATCTGTACTAGAGTAATAACATTTTATGACTTAATTTGGCCTTTAGGGGTACTAAATCTTAGGTTTCAGAAAGTATATTAAACATTCTTTGTCAAATTATCCAGCTGAAGGTTCAAAAGCTTGTTAGATTACAATAATAAAATGGAGCATTTTGTGGCAGATAATTTACATAAAATTGAAATCTAATTCGAAGTGGTTTGGGTATTAAGTTATATATTTGTCCAGATTTCTTCCCTTGTATTAGGACTAGTAAAGAGAACTAACAAAATGCTAAAGCAAATAATGTATTTCAGGGAGATAATTAAACATTTTATGATTTAATAAACCAAAAGTATACTTGTGGTTGTGGCCAGTACCAGAATGAAAATCTACTTTATATGAACAAATGGTGAAATATTAATTCATTTAGAGACTAGGCATATGCTCTTGTGAATATCTGTGAATTTTCATAACTGTCTGAGTATATGGTATTCGCAGATATTATGAAATCATGATCCACAAAAGTAAGAGAATTTGGAAAAAACTTTTGAGGTGATTTCTATATGCAAATAGAGGCTGCTACCTGTTAAAGACTTCATTATTTCACTGAGTTCTTCTTAATGTCATTTATTAACTTCTGCCCAGAGGAGGAGGTTGAGGTACAGTCAGTCAGTTATTTGAACAATTTGAGATGATCACTTAGAAAAAGGCAGTTAACAAAAAACTTAAAATATCTTAACTTTTAAGCTATATCTTTTATATTTAAAATAGCCTTGATATGGAAACAAAGTTACATTGACACATGAATGGATACAGAAAACCTGTGTGTGTGTGGAATATATCAGTCATAAAAAGAAGAATATCCTGCCATTTGTAATGACATGAACTGACCCTAAGGGCATTATGCTGAGTGAAATAAGTTGGACAGGGAAAGACAAACACTCTATGATCTCACATATGAAATCTAAGAAGAAAAAATAACTACAGAAAAGAGGTCAGATTTGTGGTTATCAGAGGTGGAGGTAGGGGAAGGAGAAATGGTTGATTGTCATCAAAAGATACGACTTTATGCTTATAAAATAAATATGTACTGGAGATGTAATGCATAGCATGATTACTATAGCTAATACTGCTATATAGTGTCCAATGTATCTCAAAGTAACTAAGAGTAAATTCTAAACATTTTCATCACAAGGAAATGTTTTTTCATAATTATATAAAGTAATAGATATCAACTAAATTTAATGTGCTAATCATTTTGTGATAAATTTCTCATTATTATGTTGTATACCGTAAGTTCATACAGTGCTATATATCAATTATATTTCAATAAAGATGAAAAATGTTCAGTCTAGAACACCTAGAAAATATTGAGAATTTAAGATGAAAATAAAAACCTTCCATAATTTCCCTTCCAAGGAAATTATTTTATCTCTTGCATATTCATATTCATATGGGAAACACAGTTTATATATAGTTATGATAAGCTTTAAACATAACATCATAGAAATTAAAAGATATGTCTCTAGTCAAGATTATAAATTGCTACATTGTCATATGGATGTACCATAATATATTCAAGCAATCTCCTAGATGGATGTGTGCTTCCAAATTTTTCATATTGTAAATAATGATAAACATCTTTGTCCATAAATCCTAGTGTGATATATGATGATACATTTCTAGAAATGTATTACAAAGGCAGTGGTTATAAATATTTTCACATCTTTTAAAGCACACTGCCCTGCACAGAGCACATGACATTCTGCAATTTCATCAGCAGTGTGAAGTTATCTTTTTCCTCACACTCTAAATAGTTTTACAGTTTCTGTGATATGCTTAGAGCACAAAGGCCCTTTATTCACATATTAATTTGTATTATTTTATTATTTATGATAAACATTTTTTGTGTTTTCAACTTGTACACTTATTATGAACTGCTTCCACATGTTATTTACCCATTTTTTCTAGTGAGATCTTAACTTAATACTCTTTTGAAAGAATTCTTTATAAGTTAAGGATCTAATTTGCCTTGCATATATGGTAGAAATATTTTCCTATTTATTACCTTAATATTTAAAATATTTTCTAATATTATTTTATTTAAAAGGCATGTATGTATTCAAATATATCCATTTATGGTATTTTCCTTTTTTTCTATGCTATAAAAGTATTCTCTAACCCGTGTCAAAAATATACATATGTATATTTTTCCAGATCATCTCTGATATTATTTTTTAATATTTAACTCTTTAATTCATCTGGAATCTGATTATTAATGACATATAAAGACCTAATTTTACTTTATTTTTTAAAAATGTTTCATTAATTGTCATGGTCTCATTTATTGGATAAAAGTGAGGGTATCTTTAATTACCGGGGTCACTTTTGAAGCCTCACCTACTGATGGTGGTTAAGTACTTACCTAAAGTGAAATAAAACTGTATCATTTAAAGTTCTTATTCTTACCTTCCAAAATTGGCTGGAAGAAATTCAAGAAAGGCATCATTCAGGTAGAGCTGGGTCAGATTTAGAAGCTGCGTGAAGCCATCAGGGAGTCTAGAAAGGAGTTAAAGGTTTAGTCACTGTGTAGATGTTGCCATAGAAACAGAACAAAAATATATATCTCTAAGGAGAAAAAATAGAAGTGTAATACATTTTTCAACTCTCCTTTGGTATCACAGTAATGGAAGAATTTATTGAGCATGTTGTTACAGCTTGAAAATTTTGCCTGTTATTAAAATAAATGGCATTCACCCCTCCACACTGCTCTCCTATGCTGAGATTTATGTCACCGCCAAAGTCAGTGGCATCATTTCTTACTGTTACCCTGGCATTATACACACCAGTGAGATATTTTTATGGAAATTTCAAGATGTGTACTATCTTTTATAATTTCAAATTTATGATTCTTCTCATTAGAAAATTCACATGTATAGTCAGGCAAGGTTATCTGCTCTTTCACTTAATCATTAGAAGTTGTGTGGAGTTTGCGACACTGATGGCTAAAGGTGCCCAAAATGAGAAGGGAAAGAGTGTTTTGTCCCTTAATTGATAATTTCCTTAATGCAGGCCCAACAGATACATGCATTATAATTCAAACTGACCTGATTCATGCACGCTAAAAATGAACAAGAACGTTAAAATAATAAACAGAATTCTAAAGACTTTAAGAGTCATTTAAAAGTTTAGAAAGTATCCTTTGGGAACAATCTTATCAGTGAGTTAAGTAATTATTTGAAATGTTTAAATCATTTTTACCAAAAAGATTTAACTCAAGGATTTTTCTTAAAAAGATATTGACTTTTTATTAATTTAATTTCTATTTAAACATTTTAATGCCTTTTTCTACACTTTAGACAAGACTATATTGTTTCACAGAATATTTTTAGAGTGTCCAAATATGCCTTCTCCTCAGATTATAACCTATGACCTTTCTTGTTTTTACTGACAAAATTATTTAAAAAGCTGCCTCTAGTGACTACTTTTTACTACTCTCAAGCCATTGTTTTCTGACATCTACTCCAACTCTATTACTGATGCTGCACTCGCCAAAGCCTCTGATGACCTCTAAATTCCAATTTCATTAACTTCATTTTATTTCATAACCCACACTGCCCAGCAACAGTTGTCATCACTGATTGTCCTCTCCTTCTGGGCTTCTACTACACCACTTCCCTGCTCTTCTTCCTACTCCTGGAACACTAGATCTGAGTTTCACTCCATGCTTTCTCTTCCTCTGACCAATCTTCTATTATGAAATGTTTTATGTATATAAAAGAGTATATGCATACCCACAATATAATTTAACAAATAGAACCAGTATCCTTAAAACCCTCTGGCTGTCCCTCCCTGACTACATCTTTCTATTTGCTCCACAAATTTCTAAATGATGGTTACTTTTCTGTTTTTTAAGGAGTTTTACACCTATTTAAATCCCTGAGAAAAAGTCATGTGGTTTGGTTTTTTTAATATTATCTAAATCAAATCATACTATGAATATTTTTATGGGACATTTAATAATTCACATTATTAAATAATTCATTAGTTAAGTGAAATTCATTCATTTAGATGTAGATGACTGATCACCATACCATGGTATTCCATTGTATGAATATATCACAATTCATTAATCATTCTTCATCTAATTGAACATTGCAGTTGTTTCTACTTTTTGTCTGTATTTCTATTATATATTCTATTTATTTTTGAACATATATCCTGGTGTGCAAGAGATTACTTAAGTAATATTGATGGTCAGAAGAGATTAATATCCTTATGAAAAGCTCTCAGCTAAAGATTAGCAGGAGTATAAATACCTCAGCTCTCTCACCCAAATCTGTGATGTGTGTTTAAACTCTTTCCCAGAGTTCCTCAGAAAGCTTAAGGTCCAGTGTCCATACTAGTAAATAGCTTGATAACATATCCTTAATTGATATTTCCTGATATCATTTTTTTTAATATATTGCTTGAATTCTTTTCTAAACTTTTCTTCTGAGGAACCCAAACTAAACACAATTAATATTTTTATATCGATTCAGTAAGAATTGTTTATACGCTCTTAAGACACTGATCTTATATGGATTATTTTTGCTACAAACATCTTGCTTCACTTTGTATTTTGGAGCTCGATTGTTTGTATACGACTTCTTAGAGGATGCTTCCATAAATTTGCTTCCAAAAGGAGGTAGGATTCATAAAAGCAGAGAAGAGGGGAAAAGGAGGTTGGGGAAAGTCAGAGCTACAGTGAAGAGGTAAAAATTCACCTGAGATGGGTTACAAAGAGAACATGGGTTCTAGGGAGAATATTTTATGAATAAGAGTATTAGTAGTTAATATTTGAGAGTATCAGTAGGGGACAGGTTTTAGAGGATATTTAATGCTTGACTCATAGGTATACATTTTATCTTATAAAAGTAAAAAAGAATCTACTGGAAATCTTTGTTTTTCTCTATGTTTTTCTTCCTTAACTACTTTAGAGCTCATATCCTGGTAGTATAATCGTTTTCATGAAAATGGCACAGATGTTCAACAGATTACAATTCAATTTAACTACTATTTTACTTTGATGTTCTTTTCGTTCCTATAATCATTCAAGAAAAGAAATCATTTATGGTTTCTCAAAAAAGAAGATTAATATGTGTAAAATGAGAAGAATGCTAAGACTTTTGATCTAAAAATTAATATTAACATCATAACTATTAGTAAATAAAAATTCTTTAAAAATATTAATTTTTTAGTTATAAGGACAGCTTGGAAAACCCAGCTTACCTTAGTCTATTATTCTACCCATGTATGCACTAAATGATATTACTTTATACTACTTCTTTTGATGAAAAATATATTTCTTTATGGTACCTCTCTGAGAAAGTTTATGATGCAGGAAAATCTGGCTGTTAAATAGAGCACTTCTCTAAGGATTTAAGAATTGATTACATTGGGCAGATTCCAACTGCAAGACTGGACTGCCAAAACTAAGTTATATGAAAAATCAGAATGGAATGTAAGATAGTTTTTTCAGTCTGCTTATAAACAGAGATGGGGTGATATTTTATATCAAATCTTTCTTTTTAAAAATGCAGAATTAAGGGGTACATTTATACAGTATGTCTTGTTTAATAGCATGCACATTTTTAAATTTCAATTTATTTAAACAAGAATTTGTTGAATGGTCACTCTGCACTGACATTCAAAATTAATGCCTTCTTCCTTACCTTCTCCACAGCATTATATTTATAGATTTAGCAAAATGCTATGACAATTAAGTTTACACAAATGTTAAGAATTTTTATTCCAGAGCTAAATTACATTCTTTGAGAAGGAATTTTTAAAATCTCCTCAAGACCTAGTATTGTACTTTGAAAACATATTATTTGAAAAATATATAGTCAGTAGATCTGCTAAAAAAATTCAACTTTATTTATTATTAACTTTATGGTATGTTTTTGTAGTTTTAATGGTTTCACTTGTCAAAATCACCATTTCTGGAGGAACACACAAGAACCTGTGAGGAAGAAGATACTCTTTAACAAGCTAGGTTAAACTTAAACAAGATGAAAACCACAGGCTGTCTTTATCCTCCTCCAAGATATTCAATGGAATCCAACAGTTTACACTAAGTAAGTGAAGTCTAATGAAATACTTTCATGTTCCTAGAGTAACTGGTAGCTTTCCATAGTGGACAGATTAATTTTAAAATTCAAAGCATTTAAAATATATATATACTGATAAATAATTTCTCTAAGGAAACATTTTCATTTCACTAATGGCTTAAATTAAAAGTAGCATGTTCAAATTATAATAAATAAATGATACTAGAATCAGACACCCAAAATATTTAGTGCTTGAGCACATGGACATTGATGTTAGAAGATCTAAATCTGAACCACAGTTCTTTCAATTATTCATCTCTGTGACTTTTACAAATTACTTAATCTTTGTAAGACTTAGTTTCCTTTTTTTTGTAAAATGATAAGACTAATATCCACTTTCAGAGTTGCTTCAAAGAGTTAAATGATTATCTGCTCCATAAGACTCACTAAATAGGAGTGATAGTATTACTTTTGTTTTTATTGCTTTTATTCTAATTTTTCAATATTAACTAGAATACTAATTTAAATACTTATATTAGCGCTAAATTTATTGTTGGAATAGACAAATTAAGATTGGCTGCAGACATCCTTGTTTCAACATTTTTCTTTTTTAAATGTGTTTACTTTAGAAGTTTAATGAAAACACATTACAGGCATTTGACCTCCATTAGAATGTCAAACCAAATTAAAATTTTAGGAGCTATAAGTTGTGATTAAGAAGCCAATGTAAAATCTTCTGGTCTAATTGGAAAGGTATTTTGCATCTAAACATTATAATTTATAATCTTAAAGTTATAAAGTTAACATAACATTATCAGAGAACATTTTAACTATTATTTTCATTTAATACATTTATTTTTTATCTAATTTCCAATTAATTATTTTAACATCACTGCCAACTTGTATCATGATTTCTCCCTTTACTTTGTTATTATCTTTCAATTTTGCTGTAAATCAGAGTGATTATAATCTATCAGTCAAACTAGGACATTTTTTAGAGTTTCAGTTCAGTTCAGTTCAGTTCAGTTGCTCAGTTGTAGAGGGAACTATTAGTAATCATGCCACATCATGACATATAAACTGGGAAGACCTGAGCAGAGACATATAATCATCCTATGTACAATCTTCATATCCATGTGGAAGATGTATTATAATTTATTCACAATTTTCTTATTGTTGAGTATTAAGAATGTTCAATTTTTTCAAAATGTATCTTTTAATTTAAACCAAAATCAAACTGTTCCCCCAGGATTTGCGAAATATAATAAAAGGAATCCAGGAATTTATACTATCCTTGTGTATTTCCATATGTAAAAAACAATGTAGAGACTATTTTTCTACTTCATATTTTCTGTGAAGACAAAAATGAAATAATGTGTCTAAAAGCCTGAGATATGCTAGGTTCTCAGTAAATGATGGTCTTCAACTTTTTGAGAAGTTGTTATTCTCAATTTTACTGTAATAATTTTCACCACTGACTCGGTTAAGGCATTCAGACTATACTATAGAGTTTACATCTAAAACTAAACCTAGCAATATAACACTTAAAACTGTAACTTTCATTTTCTAGGGTTTTCATGACTTAACTACCATGTAGATGTCTTGTATCTAAGAAAACAAACAGAAAGCAGGAAAGAAAAATGAAACCTCAATCTAGTTTCAATAGAGCAAATTAATAAATCTCTAGTATAACTCATCAAATAAAAAAGACACAAAACAGAGAGCATCACTAGAGACCTTATAGATTTAAAGGCTAATAAAATAATATGTAAAATAAGATGCCATGAGTTTGAAAACATATGAAATATACATATCCCTAAAAACACAAAATACCAGAAATGATTCAAAGAAAAGTTGATAATTTGAATAACACTAACGCCCAAGGTAAGAGAAACCCAAGTAAGATGGTAGGTGTTGCAAGAGGCATCAGAGGGCAGACACACTGAAACCATACCCACATAAATCTAGTCAATATAATCGCACTAGGACCACAGCCTTGTCTAACTCAATGAAACTAAGCCATGCCCGTGGGGCAACCCAAGACGGGCGGGTCATGGTGGAGAGGTCTGACAGAATGTGGTCCACTGGAGAAGGGAATGGCAAGCCACTTCAGTATTCTTGCCTTGAGAACCCCATGAAGAGTATGAACAGGCAAAATGATAGGATACTGAAAGAGGTACTCCCCAGGTCAGTAGGTGCCCAATATGATACTGGAGGTCAGTGGAGAAATAACTTCAGAAAGAATGAAGGGATGGAGCCAAAGAAAAAACAATACCCAGCTGTGGATGTGACTGGTGACAGAAGCAAGGTCCGATGCTGTAAAGAGCAATATTGCATAGGAACCTGGAATGTTAGGTCCATGAATCAAGGCAAATTGGAAGTGGTTAAACAGGAGATGGCAAGAGTGAACATCGACATTCTAGGAATCAGTGAACTAAAATGGACTGGAATGGGTGAATTTAACTCAGCTGACCATTATATCTACTACCGTGGACAGAAATCCCTCAGAAGAAATGGAGTAGCCATCATGGTCAACAAAAGAGTCCAAAATGCAGTACTTGGATACAATCTCAAAAACGACAGAATGATCTCTGTTCGTTTCCAAGGCAAACCATTCAATATCACAGTAATCTAAGTCTATGCCTCAACCAGTAACGCTGAAGAAGCTGAACGGTTCTATAAAGACCTACAAGACCTTTTAGAACTAACACCCAAAAAAGATGTCCTTTTCATTATAGGGGATTGGAATGCAAAAGTAGGAAATCAAGAAATACCTGGACTAACAGGCAAATTTGGCCTTGGAATGCGGAATGAAGTAGGGCAAAGACTAATAGAGTTCTGCCAAGAAGATGCACTGGTCATAGCAAACATCCTCTTCCAACCACACAAGAGAAGACTCTACACATAGATATCACCAGATGGTCAACATCGAAATCAGATTGATTATATTCTCTGCAGCCAAAGATGGAGAAGCTCTATACAGTCAACAAAAACAAGACCAGGAGCTGACTGTGGATCAGATCATGAACTCCTTATTACCAAATTCAGACCGAAATTGAAGAAAGCAGGGAAAACCGCTAGATCATTCAGGTATGACCTAAATCAAATCCCTTATGATTATACAGTGGAAGTGAGAAATAGATTTAAGGGCCTAGATTTGATAGATAGAGTGCCTGATGAACTATGGAATGAGGTTGTGACATTGTACAGGAGACAGGGATCAAGACCATCCCCGTGGAAAAGAAATGCAAAAAAGTAAAATGGCTGCCTTGGGAAGCCTTACAAATAGCTGTGAAAGAAGAGAAGTGAAAAGCCAAGGAGAAAAGGAAAGATATAAGCATCTGAATGCAGAGTTGAAGAGCATAGCAAGAAGAGATAAGAAGGCCTTCAGAAATCAATGCAAAGAAATAGAGGCAAACAACAGAATGGGAAAGACTAGAGATCTCCTTAAGAAAATTAGAGATACCAAGGGAACATTTCATGCAAAGATGGGCTCGATAAAGGACAGAAATGGTGTGGAGCTAACAGAAGCAGAAGATATTAAGAAGAGGGGCAAGAATACACAGAAGAACTGTACAAAAAGGATCTTCATGACCTGGATAATCACGATGGTGTGATCACTCACCTAGAGCCAGACATCCTGGACTGTGAAGTCAAGTGGGCCTTAGAAAGCATCACTATGAACAAAGCTAGTGGAGGTGATGGAATTCCAGTTGAGCTATTTCAAATCCTGAAAGGTGATGCTGTGAAAGTGCTGCACTCAATATGCCAGCAAATATGGAAAACTCAGCAGTGGCCACAGGACTGGAAAAGGTCAGTTTTCATTCCAACCCCAAAGAAAGGCAATGCCAAAGAGTGCTCAAACTACCACACAACTGCACTCATCTCAGACACTAGTAAAGTAATGCTCAAAATTCTCCAAGCCAGGCTTCAGCAATATGTGAACCGTGAACTTCCTGATGTTCAAGCTGGTTTTAGAAAAGGCAGAGGAACCAGAGATCAAATTGACAACATCCGCTGGATCATCGAAAAAGCAAGAGAGTTCCAGAAAAACATCCATTTCTGCTTTATTGACTATGCCAAAGCCTTTGACTGTGTGGATCATAATAAACTGTGGAGAATTCTGAAAGTGATGAGAATACCAGACCACCTAACCTGCCTCTTGAGAAATCTGTATGTAGGGGCCAGGAAGCAACAGTTAGAACTGGGCATGGAACAACAGACTGGTTCCAAATAGGAAAAGGAGTACCTCAAGGCTGTATATTGTCATCCTGCTTATTTAACTTATATGCAGAGTACATCATGAGAAACACTGGGCTGGAAGAAGCACAAGCTGGAATCAAGAGTGCCAGGAGAAATATCAATAACCTCAGATATGGAGATGACACCACCCTTATGGCAGAAAGTGAAGAGGAACTAAAAAGCCTCTTGAAGAAAGTGAAAGAGGAGAGTGAAGAAGTTGGCTTAAAGCTCAACATTCAGAAAACAAAGATCATGGCATCCGGTCCCATCACTTCATTGGAAATAGATGGGGAAACAGTGGAAACAGTGTCAGACTTTATTTTGGGGAGCTCCAAAATCACTGCAGATGGTGACTGCAGCCATGAAATTAAAAGACACTTACTCCTTGGAAGAAAAGTTATGACCAACCCTAGACAGCATATTCAAAAGCAGAGACATTACTTTGCCGACTAAGGTCCAGCTAGTCAAGGCTATGGTTTTTCCTGTGGTCATGTATGGATGTGAGAGTTGGACTGTGAAGAAGGCTGAGTGCCAAAGAATTGATGCTTTCGAACTGTGGTGTTGGAGAAGACTCTTGAGAGTCCCTTGGACTGCAAGGAGATCCAACCAGTCCATTCTGAAGGAGGTCAGCCCTGGGATTTCTTTGGAGGGAATGATGCTAAAGCTGAAACTCCAGTACTTTGGCCACCTCATGCGAAGAGTTGACTCACTGGAAAAGACTCTGATGCTGGGAGGGATTGGGGGCAGGAGGAGAAGGGGACAACAGAGGATGAGATGGCTGGATGGCATCACGGACTCGAGGGATGTGAGTCTGAGTGAACTCTGGGAGTTGGTCATGGATAGGGAGGCCTGGCGTGCTGCGATTCACGGGATCGCAAAGAGTCGGACACGACTGAGTGACTGAACTGAACTGATAGGTATTATGGAAATTAAATTTGTAATTAAACTTTCCCATAAAGAAAAGCTCAGGCTTGAATGTTCCACTTGCAAAATCTATCAATATTTAGGGAAGAAATAATTCCAAGACTATACAATTTCTTACAGGAAATAGAAGACATTTCCCAGCTGTTTCAATGAGGCCAGTTTTACCTTGATACCAAAAGCAGACAAAGAAATTATAAGAAAAAATTTCAGGCTAATATGCCTCATGAATATAGATGGAAAATCCTTAGAAGATACTATCAAATCAGAGGCATTCATGTATAAAATGCATAATATTTCATGACCAGGTAAGTTTATTTATATCATTGTGGCAATAGATATTATTTTAAAAAACAAAACACAAACTTTGACAAAACTCAACATCTATTCACAACAAAAATTCTCAGCAAAACAGATATCAAAATTGGCTATTTTCTAAGGTGTCCCCTAAGATCTCTTCTAGAAGTTTGTTGCTGCTTAGTTCCTAGTCATGTGGGACTATCTGCAGCCCTATGGAAAATAGCCCGCTGGATTTCCCTGCCCATGGAATTTTTCTTGCAAGAATACTTGAGTGGGGTGCCATTTCTTACTCCTGGAGACCTTCCATACCCAGTTCAGTTCAGTTCAGTTGCTAGGTCATGTCCAGCTCTTTGCGACCCCATAGTCTGCAGCACGCTGGACTTCCCTGTCCATCACCAACTCCTGGAGCTTACTCAAACTCATGTCCATTGAGTCAGTGATGCCATCCAATATCTCATCCTCTGTCATCCCCTTCTCTTCCTGCCTTCAATCTTTCTCGGCATCAGGGTCTTTTCTAATGAATCAGTTCATCCCATCAAGCAGGCAAAGTATTGGGTTTCAGCTTCAGCATCAGTCCTTCCAATGAATATTCAGGATTGATTTCCTTTGCAATTGACTGCTTTGATCTCTTTGCAGTCCAAGGGACTCTCCAGAGTCTTCTCCAACATCACAGTTCAAAAGCATCAATTCTTTGGCGCTCAGCTTTCTTTATAGTCCAAATCTCACATCCATACATGACTACTGGAAAAACCATAGCTTTGACTAGATGGACTTTTGTTGGCAAATTGACATCTCTGCTTTTTAATATGCTGTCTAGGTTGGTCATAACTTTCCTTCCAAGGAGTCAGCATCTTTTAATTTCATTGCTGCAGTCACCAACTGCAATGATTTGGGCAACCCCCCCCCCCCCGACCCCAAATAAAGTCTCTCACTGTTCCTATTGTTTCCCCATCTATTTGCCATGAAGTGATGGGACTGGATGCCATGACCTGAGTTTTCTGAATGTTGAGTTTGAAGTCAACATTTTCACTCTCCTCTTTTACTTTCATCAAGAGGCTCTTTTGTTCTTCTTCTCTTTCTTCCATAAGGATGGTATCATTTGCATAACTCAGTTTGTTGATATTTCTCCAGGCAATCTTGATTACAGTTTGTGCTTCATCCAGATCAGCATTTTTTATGATGTACTCTACATATAAGTTAAATAATAGGGTGACTATAAATAGCCTTGATGTACTCCTTCCCCAATTGGGAACCAGTCTGTTGTTCCATGTCCAGTTCTAACTGTTGCTTCTTGACCTGCATATAGGTTTCTCAAGAGGCAGGTCAGGTGGTCTGGTATTCCCATCTCTTTCAGAATTCTCCACAGTTTGTTGTGGTCCACACAATTAAAGGCTTTGGCAGAGTCAACAAAGCAGAAGTGGCTGTCTGGAACTCTCCTGCTTTTTTGATGATCCAGCGGATGCTGGCAATTTGATCTCTGGTTCCTCTGCATTTTCTAAATCCAGTTTGAACATTTGCATTTTCACAGTTCATGTTCTGTTGAAGCCTGGCTTGGATAATTTTGATCATTACTTTGCTAGTGTGTGAGATGAGTGCAATTGTGCAGTAGTTTGAGCATTCTTTGCCATTGCCTTTCTTTGGGATTGGAATGAAAATTGACCTCTTCCAGTCCTGTGACTACTGCTGAGTTTTCCAAATGTGCTGTCATATTGAGTGCAGCATCATCTATTAGAATTTTAAAATAGCTCAGCTAGAATTCCATCACCTCCACTAGCTTTGTCTCTAGTGATGCTTCCTAAGGCCAACTTGACTTCGCATTACAGGATGTCTGGCTCTGGTTGAGTAATCATACAGAAGTGGGATCCTGACCCAAAAGTGGGATCAAACCCACATTTCCGGTGTCTCTTGCAGTGGTAGGCAGATTCTTTACCACTAGTGCCACCTGGAAGCCCCTATAAGTTTCGTTGTTCTTCAATCTCTCATTTGTGTCCCACTCTTTGCGACCCCATTGACTGGAGCATGCCAGAGTTCCCTGTCCTTCACCATCTCCTAGAGCTTGCTCAAACTAATGTCCATTGAGTTGGCGATGCCATCCAACCATCTCGTCTTCTGTCATCCCCTTCTCCTCCTTCAATCTTTCCCAGCCATAAGGGTCTTTTCCAATGAGTCAGCTCTTTGCATCAGGTTGCCAAAGTATTGGAGTTTCAGCCTCAGCATTAGTCCCTTAAATGAATATTCAGGATTGATTCCTTTTAGGATTGATTGGTTTTATCCTTGCAGTCCAAGGGACTCTCAAGATTCTTCTCCAACACCACAGTTCAAATTCATCAATTCTTCAGCACTCAGCCTTCTTTATGTTCCAATTCTCACTGACTACTGGAAAAACTATAGCTTTGACTATGTGGACTTCTGTTGGCAAAGTAATGTCTCTGCTTTTTAATATGCTGTCTATGTTTGTCATAGGTTTTCTTCCAAGGAGCAAGCGTCTTTAATTTCATGACTGCAGTCATCATCTGCACTGATTTTGGAGCCCTAGAAGTTTAGGCCTTTGCAAAATCTTCTCCTCTTGAGTACTGGTAGGACTTGTCCTTTGCTTCTGATTAATGGACTGTGGCAAATAGGATGTCATTCTCTAAACTATAGTATGTTATACACCTCTATCTTACTAGGATGCTCACTCTACTCATCTGTTGGCCCGGAAGAAACAAGATGTTGTGTTGTGAACTACGTATGGAGAGGGTCACCTGACTGGGGATTGCACTAGCATTTAGGATTCAAGAATGGCCTCTAGCTGTCAGCCAGAAAAATGCTGGAGCTCACAGGTTTATGACAGCAAGGAAATGAATTCTACCAATAAGCTGAATGAGGTTGAAAATGGATTTTTTTCCCAGTTGGGCTTCCAGATGAGACTACAGCTTGACTGCTGCTTTGATAGTAGCCTGGTGGAAATCTCAAAAAGTGAACCCAGCTATAGCATGCCTGGATTCCTGACTTACATAAATGAAAAGATAACAGATATATACTGTTTTAAACCACTAAGTCTGTGGTGATTTCTTGTACAGAATTATAAAACTAACACTGATTTTGGTATCTGAAATTGGGATTCTGCTATGATAAATTCCTAAAAAATGTGGAGTGGCTTTGGAGTCAGGAAGTGGTCAGAGACTGCACAACTATTGAAGAACATTATAGAGAAAGCTTAGATTTTCTTAAAAAGTTTGAAAGTAGGAATCTAAGCTTTGAGAGCCCTGTTGGTAAGAGCTTAAAAGGAAGTGAGAAATAGGTTATTTAAAATTTCCTCAGCCTGTAAAGGGAATGTATTTTTTAAAAAAAGTAACTATTATACATAATGGTGAAAGTCTGAATGCTTTTTCCTTAAGATTGAGAAACAAGGCAATGGTGTCTGTTTTCACCTCTTCTATTCAACATTATACAGGAGGTCCTAGCCAGGACAATAAAGCTAAAGAAATAAATTAATGGATTATAGATTGGGAAGAATGAAATAAAACTATCTTTATTCCCAGGTGACATTATGATCTACTAGAAAAATGCATGCTTTCTCCCTCAAATCTATGAAATATTTATTAGTCCCATTAAATGAATCTATTAAAGTTGCAGGATTTAAAGTCAACATACAACAAGCAATTGTATTTTTGTGATAAATAAATCATTTATAATTACCCCCAAACTTGAAATACTTGGAGTAAAATAGATATGCACTATGTTTAGGGAAAGGAATACTCAATATTTTTGGCATGTCAATTCTGCCCAAATTTATCTACAGATTCAATACAACTATTATCAAAATTTCATAAGGTTTTCATATTTTTGTAGAAACTGGCAAGCTGATTTAAAAAAAATATATGGAAAAGCAAAGGGAATAGAAGAGCCCAAATAATCTGATTAAGAAGAAAAAGGCTGAAGGACTTACACTCCCTGACTGTGTGAATTATTACAAAGCTACAGTAATTGAGATAGTGTAAAATTGGTATTAGGAGAGGCATATAGATTAACACAAAAGTATAGAATCCAGAAATGGATCCAAACACATAGGATCAACTGACTTATAAAACAGATACTCAGATAATTTTATTTACATAACAGGATAAAATTTTCAACAAATGGTACTGGAACATATAAAATGCAATAAATAAAGAAAAAAGAGATGCACAACACACACACACCATACATATAAACAAAAAGCAACTTTAAATGGATCATATACCTAACTGTAAAATCAAAGCTACAAAAGTTCCAAAGGAAAGCTTAGGGGAAAATCTTTATAACTATGATTTATCAATAGTAAAGATCTCCTAGATAGCAACAAGAAGAATAAATAATAAAAAATTATAAATAGGTCTCATCAAAATGAAAATCTTTTACTTTTTGAAAGTCACTGTTCAGGAAGTGCAAAGGTAAGTCATAAGAGCAAATATTTGCAGTTTTAAAATCAAATTAAATTCTGACTAAAAGTATCTGATTTTTAGCCAGAATTTATAAAGAATTTCTATAATTCAATATTAAAGAGAACTCAATAAATATGAAAAAAACCTGAACATTTATCAAAGAAGCAATAATATTTTAAAGAAATACAAGGAAAGATTTTAATTTGATTTTAAAACTGTAAATTAAAACTACAGTGAGTTATAACAAAGAGATAATGTATCTACTAGAATGGCTAAAATAGAAAAAAAAATTAAACAACTGATAGTATCAAATCCTGACAATAATAAGGAATAATGGAAAATCTAATAGATTACTGATGGGAATACACAATGAAATAGCTATTTTGAAAACAGTTTGGAAATTTCTTATATGGTGATACATACATGTACCTCACTATGCAGAAAACTACTTCTAGGTGTTCACTTAGTAGAAGTGAAAACAGATGCTTACACAAACACCTGTATAGAAATGTTTACAGCTACTTTATTCATAATAGCTCCAAACTAGAAACAACTTAAATTTTATCTATCAACTGAGGAATATATAAACAACTTGTGCTATATTCATACAAAGGAATTCTGCCTAGAAATAAATGGGAATGTAGTAGAATTCTTGAAATGGCAGGAATAAATCTTAAAATCTCTGTGGTAAGTAAAAACACACAAAGTATGGCACTATTTATATGATATTTTGGGAAAGCAAAACCATGGGAATTTGATTTTCCTTTTGAGTAATTTTTTTTTCCTAAATTGACTTTTCTTTCGAGTAATTTTTTAAAATGAATTCTCAAACTTGCTTTTAGTGTTAGACATTTTTTGATGAAATTGGTTATATTCATTTATCTTTTGAAATGTTAAGTATATGAAAGGAATTCAGAGACATAGTCAATAAAACTATAGCTTTTACGCTTTTGTAATTTATTATCTGACTTCCACTCCCAAAGACCTGATGATTCCTAAATATAAAATGAGCTATTAAAATTAAAGAACCAGAAATCAAAACAATTAATCATCTGCCTTGGATTATGACTTAAGTCAAGGATATACTTATAGTCTTGTGATATGTCAGCAATATTTATTTCTTTTATGAGAAAGTTGCATTTTGGTTTAAGTTTTTTGAAGAATACTTTCACATTTTTTTCTGCACCATATTTTACATTTGAGGTAGAAAATTTGTATCTTTCAATCATAGTTTGTTCCTTAATGCTCCACACTTTCTACTAAAGGCCTCAAATTATTTCACTAACTAACCATTCACTGTAAAGAGCCTCATCTAAACTTATCCTTTTACATTCTATTTCATTTCTAGTCTCACTTACATCCTCTTTTTGTGATCTATAGAGAAACCATCCTCACTTCTACATATCCTCAACCCTACTGGAGAAAAATTTCCCATTAAATGCATTTTGATACACTTCTTTTGTCTTCTGGAAACACTAGATTGATTAATTGAACTTTAGTTTCTCCCTGTCTCCCTTTCTCTATGTGGACAAAGGACTGAAGGAATTTTCTCAAATCCTTCTGTCAGTTTTTGTATAATTAAAATACCAGTCTTACTTTGTAACTCATTACCTGCATCCCAACACCACTGAATAAATTCAACCACTTTCAAATATTACTACACTTTTCAATAGACTTTCTAGATTTTTATGGTTAAATAACTTTAACATTTAGTTTCATGACTCACCAAAGCCATTCATGTCATAGTTTCTTGACCTATTTGATTCCACACACTCTATCACTATGACATAATTGTAATTTGAAACATGGTCACATGCTGAATTTCACTTTCCCATGGCAGTGCTCTACTAACAGATCGTAACACACAAATACCCTACTTCTGGTTACAGCATCTTTACCATCCATGTCTTCCATTTGGCTATCCTCATAGAATTATATTTTTTTTCCCTCTTCATGTAATCACTGGTACCTAAACAGTCCTTTTTTTCAGATCATACTTAATTCATTTTTCAGCTTGAACCACATTATCAACTAATTTCATGCACCTTACACTCTTGTACTTTCTTGAACTTTCATCAGAACCGTGATGCTAATTTTCAGCATGACCACAACTAATAACTGTTTTCTTAGTTTTGGTGCTTTTCCATGGAATGTCACCTGATAGCCAAAAAAATGATATGGTTTGCTGTAAAGTAATGCCATCTTGTGCCAGTTAGGCCTTCACTGTTACTCAGCAATGCTTTATTCATCTTTTGTTGAACTATTCTGATTTGATTATTCCTTTACCAATATTCTATTAAATTGAATTTTAAACACAGCATTTAAAATTCATTTACTATGTAAGCTTCTTTTATCTTTATTCTTTTATCCCTGGAAACACAAAGGTAAATAAAATGTGATGACTCATACTCACTTAGAAATGGGATTGACACTGGCTTCAATAATTGTTAAACACTTACAGCACTTTATGTTTTCTGGAAATTCTTGTACACCTAAAATTGGAAAAAGAGTACATGAAAATATACTAAACTATAGTTTAACATTAAAAATAGATAAATACATAGTGTAAACACCATATGGATAATCATTAAGCAAGAATAAAACCTTAATAATACATTAGTGTCATATAGTACATGTCTATGTTTTAAAAATAAAATGTGAACACTGTTATATTTTATGAAGTAATAATTGGAAATTAGACAAAAAACAGAAAAATTTAGTATAAGATAGATCTTGGCTATTTACTAATCTAAAGAAAAAATAGTTGGGCTTATCTAGTTATCATAAAAGCTAACAAAAGGAAGGGGAAACCAGCAGATATAAGAAAAGAGTAAAATCTGAAAGATTGGGAAGACTGAACATGCACAATGGAAAGACGCCTAAAGAAAAATCATAAATCAATAGATATCCCCAAACTATTCAGAAGCCCTAAAACATTTTATACAGCTCTTCCTAGCTGGCACACAGTGCAACGCTGCATCTGCCTGAGAGGGTGACTAGGTGAGCAGCCCTTGCTGGAATCCTCTCCGGAGTCTCTGAGGTAGCCAGATGGCTGATTGCCCTTGGAGAACTGCTCATCTGCTGTCACAGCTGTGCTGTTGGCTTTGTGGCAGAAAAACACGAATTTTTCTTACTCAAAATCAGTAAGCCACAACTTAATCCATAAATGTGATAGTCAGAGGAATAAAAGATGCAGTGGATGTTACAATCAGTTGATAAAAATGAGTTAAACAAATAGTTGGCCTCCATAAGCATAAGTTCCACATTGA
Source organism: Ovis aries (assembly GCF_016772045.2). Classification (NCBI taxonomy): domain Eukaryota; kingdom Metazoa; phylum Chordata; class Mammalia; order Artiodactyla; family Bovidae; genus Ovis; species Ovis aries. The sequence continues at coordinate 45,650,700 of NC_056054.1, read as the reverse complement.
CGGATTAACAAAGAGCAGGTAGGAAATTTTTTTTTTTAATAAAACCTCAGAAATTTTCAGAAAGCAAAACTCAAATTTGCTACACACTGGCAAATATTTACATAGCCTATATATCTCATTAAGTATTATAAGTAATCTAGAGATGACTTAAAGTACACAGCTGGATGTGTATAGGTTCAGTTCAGTTCAGTTGCTCAGTCGTGTCAAACTCTTTGAGACCCTATGGACTGCAGCATGCCAGACTTCCCTGTCCATCACCAACTCCTGAAGTTAACTCAAACTCATGTCCACTGAGTCGGTGATGCCATCCAACCATCTCATCCTCTGTTGTCCCCTTTTCCTCCTGCCTTTAATCTTTCCCAGCGTCAGGGTCTTTTCAGATCAGTCAGTTCTTCACATCAGGTGGGCAAAGTATTGGAGTTTCAGCTTCAGCATCAGTCCTTCCAGTGAATATTCAGGACTGATTTCATTTAGGATGGACTGGTTGGCTCTCTTTACAGTCCAAGGGACTCTCAAGAGTCTTCTCCAACACCACAGTTCAAAAGCATCAATTCTTTGGCACTCAGTTCTCTTTATAGTCCAACTTTCACATCCATACATAATTACTGGACAAACCATAGCTTTGACTAGACGGACCTTCATTGGCAAAGTAATGTCTCTGCTTTTTTTTTTTCTTTTACTTTATTTTACTTTATAATACTGCATTGGTTTTGCCATACATCAACATGAATCTGCCATGGGTGTACATGTGTTCCCAATCCTGAATCCCCCTCCCATCTCCCTCCCCATACCATCCCTCTGGGTCATCCCAGTGCACCAGCCCTAAGCATCCAGTATCATGCATCGAACCTGGAATGGCAATTAATTTCATACATGATATTATACATGTTTCAATGCCATTCTCCCAAATCATCCCACCCTCTCCCTCTCCCACAGAATCCAAAAGACTGTTCTATACATCTGTGTCTCTTTTGCTGTCTTGCATACAGGGTTATCATTACCATCTTTCTAAATTCCATATATATGTGTTAGTATACTGTATTGGTGTTTTTCTTTCTGGCTTACTTCACTCTGTATAAACGGCTCCAGTTTCATCCACCTCATTAGAACTGATTCAAATGTATTCTTTTTAATGGCTGAGTAATACTCTATTGTGTATATGTACCACAGCTTTCCTATCCATTCATCTGCTGATGGACATCTAGGTTGCTTCCATGTCCTGGCTATTATAAACAGTGCTGTGATGAACATTGGGGTATACGTGTCTCTTTCAATTCTGGTTTCCTCGGTGTGTATGCCCAGCAGTGGTATTGCTGCGTCATAAGGCAGTTCTATTTCCAGTTTTTTAAGGATTCTCCACACTGTTCTCCATAGTGGCTGTACTAGTTTGCATTCCCACCAACAGTGTGAGAGGGTTCCCTTTTCTCCACACCCTCTCCAGCATTTATTGCGTGTAGACTTTTGGATTGCAGCCATTCTGACTGGTGTGAAATGGTACCTCATTGTGGTTTTGATTTGCATTTCTCTGATAATGAATGATGTAGAGCATCTTTTCAAGTGTTTGTTAGCCATCTGTATGTCTTCTTTGGAGAAATGTCTATTTAGTTCTTTGGCCCATTTTTTGATTGGATTGTTTATTTTTCTGGAATTGAACTGCAGGAGTTGCTTATATATTTTTGAGATTAGTTGTTTGTCAGTTGCTTCATTTGCTATAATTTTCTCCCATTCTGAAGGCTGTCTTTTCACCTTGCTTATAGTTTCCTTCGTTGTGCAGAAGCTTTTAATTTTAATTAGATCCCATTTGTTTATTTTTGCTTTTATTTCCAGTATTCTGGGAGGTGAGTCATAGAGGATCCTGCTGTGATTTATGTCGGAGAATGTTTTGCCTATATTCTCCTCTAGGAGTTTTATAGTTTCTGGTCTTACATTTATATCTTTAATCCATTTTGAGTTTATTTTTGTGTGTGGTGTTAGAAAGTGATCTAGTTTCATTCTTTTACAAGTGGTTGACCAGTTTTCCCAGCACCACTTGTTAAAGAGATTGTCTTTTCTCCATTGTATATTCTTGCCTCCTTTGTTGAAGATAAGGTGTCCATAGGTGTGTGGATTTATCTCTGGTCTTTCTATTTTGTTCCATTGATCTATATTTCTGTCTTTGTGCCAGTACCATACTGTCTTGATGACTGTGGCTTTGTAGTAGAGCCTGAAGTCAGGCAGGTTAATTCCTTCAGTTCCATTCTTCTCCTTTTAATATGGTGTCTACATTGGTCATAACTTTTATTCCAAAGAGCAAACATTTTTAATTTCATGGCTGTAGTCACCATCTGCACTGATTTGGAGCTCCCAAAAATAAGGCCTGCCACTATTTGTCCATCTATTTGCCATGCAGTGATGGGACCAGATGCCATGATCTTAGTTTTATGAATGTTGAGCTTTCAGCCAACTTTTTCACTCTCCTCTTTCACTTTCATCAAGAGGCTCTTTAGTTTTTCTTCACTTTCTGCCATAAGGGTGGTGTCATCTCCATATCTGAGGTTATTGATATTTCTCACAGCAATCTTGAATCCAGCTTGTGCTTCATCAAGCCCAGTGTTTCTCATGATGTACTTGGCATATAATTAAATAAGCAGGGTGACAATATACAGCCTTGATGTACTCCTTTTCCTATTTGGAACCAGTCTGTTGTTCCATGTCCAGTTCTAACTGTTGCTTCCTGACCTGAACACAGATTTCTCAGGAAGCAGGTCAGCTGGTCTGGTATTCCCATCTCTTTAAGAATTTTCCATAGTTTGTTGTGGTTCACACTGTCAAAGGCTTTGGCAGATTAAATAATGCAGAAGTAGATGTTTTTCTGGAACTCTCTTACTTTTTCAATGATCCAGCAGATGTTGGCAATTTGATCTCTGGTTCCTCTGCCTTTTCTATAACCAGCTTGAACATCTGCATGTTCATGGTTCACATATTGTTGAAGCCTGGGTTGGAGGATTTTGATCATTACTTTACTAGCATGTGAGATGAGTGCAATTGTGCAGTAGTTTGAGCATTCTTTGGCATTGTCTTTCTCTGGGATTGGAATGAAAACTGACCTTTTCCAGTCCTGTGGCCACTGCTGAGTTTTCCATATTTGCTGGCATATTGAGTGCAGCACTTTCACAGCATCATCTTTTGGGATTTGAAATATCTCAATTGGAATTCCATCACCTCCACTAGCTTTGTTCTTAGTGGTGCTTCGTAAGACCCACTTGACTTTTCATTCTAGGATGTCTGTCTCTAGGTTGGTGATCACACCATCATGATTATCTGGGTTGTGAAGATCTTTTTGTATTGTTCTGTGTATACTTGCCATCTCTTCTTAATATCTTCTGCTTCTGTTACATAGATTATATGAAAATATCCCACCATTTTATATTCTTGCCACATCTTCTTAATATCTTCTGCTTCTGTGCATAGGTTACATGTAAATATCCCATCATTTTATATATGGGACTTGAGCACCTGTGGATTTTGGTATCCACAGGGCTTCTGGAACTCATCCCTCATAGTTACTGAAGAATGACTCTAATAAGCCCTACAAAGGTTAGAAGAGAAAATGGCTATAAGAAACCATTGTTATATCCCTGCAGTACTGATTGGTCTCTAGTTTTGAAACTATTGGGCTTCCCCAGTGATTTAGCAGTTAAGAATCTGCCTGTAATGCAGGAGATGCAGGTGACATGGGTTCAATTCCTGGGTTGGGAAGATCCCCTGGAGGAGGAAATGGCAACTCACTCCAGTATTATTCCCTGGAGAATCCCATGGACAGAGGTGCCTGAAGGGCTATAGTCTATTGAGTCACAAAGAGTTGGACATGACTATGCGACTAACACTTTCACCTTGAAAATATTATTAAGCATGAAGCACTAGCCCTGCCAAGTACTTCATATCTGACAGAAGGATAAGGAACAGTTTGTGGTAGGATTTAGATGAATTTTTTGATGATAGATAAATGGGAAAGTAAATCCTCACCTTCCTAGATTCTAGGAAGGTGATCTAGACCACCATGTTCATAGGATCTTGAGGTCGAGCAAAGCAGCAGGAGGATAAGCAAACCAAACAGGTCATTTACCACTGAAAAGTAAGGGTATGAAAGTGTTATGGGGATGTTTCTCAGCCACTTCTTTCTATGTGAAAATTCATCAGAAACTATGCTATCCTAAAATTACTGCTGAAGTGTCTGGTTTCTTAATGAAAACTCAAGAAGTCTTAGGAGTGCCATTATGTATGAATTGGATGAGAAAAGCAATTCTCTTTTTTTGGAAAGGTCATAACACCTAGAGCTGCCCTTATTAACTAGATGTTAACAAAATGGCACTGAAGTCAATAAGGTAACCTTTGAACTATCCTCAACATTTCTCCTGAGTATTCATAATCACTCAGAATAGCTGCAGCCAAAAAGGATACAAGGCTTTTTCTTTGCTCCTTTTAGCTTTTTCTGTTCAGTCACCAATCTGGGCTCATTACAAGCCAGTGTGCTGATGCCTTATCTCCACAGGTGCCTGCCTTTGGCTGATATTGGCTGAAATTATGTGTAAACCAAGATATGGGAGCAGAAGCAAACTAAAGTAGGATTTTAAAGAAAAGACTGTATCTCTTTATCTTCTGCTGAAAATGGAATCCCCTGCTGTGGTGAAATGTTACCACATCATTTGTTAAAAACTTGTATTATATTGTTTACAGTTTAAACTTAAAAAACCGTTCAGAGTTGAATCTGTTGAATTAAAATGGAATCTCATAAGTGAGTTGGAAGATAGAGTGGTGGAAATAATTGAAGCAGAGAAGAATAAGAAAAAAGAATGAAAAGTCTCAGAGACCACTGAGACAACATGAAGTACACCAATATTCAAATTATAGGAAATCCCAGAAGAGGAAGAGAAAAAGAAATGGTATGAGAAAATATTTCAGGAGATTATAATCTAAAACTTTCCTAACATGGGAAAGGAAATAGTTACCAAAGTCCAGGAAGCCCACAAGGCCCCATACAGGAAAAAGCAGAGTGAAACACACCAAGATAGATATTGATCAAACTAACAAAAATGAAACACAAACAAAAGTATTAGAAGTAGTGAGGGAAAAGCAACAAATAGCATACAAAGGAATCCCAAGAAGGTTAATGACTGATCTTTCAGGAGAAACTCTACAGGCAAGAAGGGAGTGGCAGGATATACTTAAAGCAATGAAAAGAAAAAACCAACAACCATGATCACTGTACCCAGTAAGGATCTTATTCAGATTCTAAGGAGAAATTTAAAGCTTTACAGATAAGCAAAAGTTAAGAGAATTCAGCACCACCAAACCAGCTTTACAACTCCTAAACTTTACAACTTCCTTTACAGCTAAAGGAACTTCTCTAGACAGGAAACATGAAAGAAAAGGCCTACAAAAACAAATCCAAGACAATAGAGTAAGTGGTAATAGGATCATACATAGCAATAATTACCATAAATGTAAAAGAATTAAGTGATCCAACCAAAAGACACAGGTTGGCTGAATGAATACAAAAACAAGACCTCTATATATGTTCCCTACAAGAGACCCGCTTCAGACCTAGGGACACATAAAGACCAATGTGATGGGCTGGAAAAAAGATATTCCATGCAAATGGAAATCAAAAGAAAGTGGAAGTAGCAATACTCATAACAGGTAAAATAGACTTTAAAATAAAGACAGCTATAAGAGACAAAGAAGAACACTATGCAATCATCAAAGGATCAATCCAGGAATAAAATATAACAATTATAAATATATATGCACCAAACATAGGAGGACCTCAATATGTAAGGCAAATACTAACAAATATAAAAGGGGAAATTGATAGTTACACAGCAATAATGGGAGACTTTTAACACCACACTCACACCAATGGACAGATCATCCAGACAAATTAAAATTAATACAGAAACATAAGCCTTAAATGTCACAAAAAATCAGACGGACCTTAACTGATGTCTACAGGACATTCCACCCAAAAACAGTAGAGTATACCTTTTCCCAAATGCACACAGAACATTCTCCAGGATAGATCACATCTTGGGTCACATATTAAGCTTTGGTAAAATTTAAAAAAATTGAAATTGTATCAAACATTCTTTCTGACCACAATAAGACTAGATATCAATTACAAAGGAAAAAAAATCTATAAAAAACACAAGCCCAAGAAGGCTATACAATATGCTTCTAAATAACCAAGTGGTCACTGAATAAATTGAAGAGGAAAAAACAAAAACAAAAACCTAGAGACAAATGACAATGAAAACAAGACAATTCAACATCCATGGGATGCAGTAAAGGCAGAACTAAGAGGGATGTTTATAGTAATAAAAGTCTACCTCAAGAAATTAGAAAAGCATCAAACAAATAATATAACCTTAGACTTAAAGGAACAAGAAAAAGAAGAAGAAAAAAAATTGTCTAAGTTAGTAGAGGGAAAGGAATTGTAAAGATCAGAGTAGAAATAAATGAACAGAGAATGAAGGACGCAAGAGCAAAGATCAATAAAACTAACAGCTGGTCCTTTGAGAGGAGAAACAAAATTGACAAACTATTAACTAGATTCATTAAAAAAAAAAAGAGGGAGAAGATTCAAATCAATAAAATTAGAAATGAAAAAGAAGTTACAACAGACAACACAGAAATACCATGGATTATAAGAAACTACTAATAATATGAGCCACTATATGCTAATGTATGGTTTTTCCTGTGGTGATCTATGGATGTGAGAGTTGGTCTGTGAAAAAGGCTGAGGGCCAAAGAATTGATGCTTTTGAACTGTGGTGTTGGAGAAGACTCTTGAGAGTCCTTGGACTGCAAGGAGATCCAACAAGTCCATTCTAAAGGAGAGCAGCCCTGGGATTTCTTTGGAAGGAATGATGCTAAAGCTGAAACTCCAGTACTTTGGCCACCTCATGCAAAGAGTTGACTCATTGGAAAAGGCTTTGATGTTGGGAGGGATTGGGGGCAAGAGAAGAAGGGGATGACAGAGGATGAGATGGCTGGATGGCATCACTGACTCGATGAACGTGAATCTGAGTGAACTCCGGGAGTTGGTGATGGACAGGGAGGCCTGGCGTGCTGAAATTCATGGGGTCGCAAAGAGTCGGACACAACTGAGCTACTGAACTGAACTGATATGCTAATTTAATGGACAACCTGGAATAAATAGACAAATTCTTAGAAAAGCACAACCTAAATTAAGAAAAAATAGAAAATGTGTACAGACCAATCATAAGCAGAACTAAGTGAACTAACTGAAATCAAAACTGTGATAAAAAATATTCCAACAAATAAAAGCTCAGAGCCAGACAGCTTTATACCTGAATTCTACCAAATGTTTAGAGAAGAGCTAACACTATCCTGCACAAACTCTTTCAAAAAATTGCAGAGGGAGGAAAACTTACAAATTCTATGGGGCCATCATCACACTGATACCAAAACTAGAAAAAGGTATCACAAAAAAAGAAATTTACAAGCCAATATCACTGATGAACATAGATGCAAAAATTCTCAACAAAATTCTAGCAAACAGAATCCAACAACACATTAAAAGAATCATACATTATGCTCAAGTGGGGTTTATCTCAGGGATGCAAAGATTCTTCAACATACAGAAATCAATCAATGTGATACACCATACCAAAAACTGAAAGACAAAAAACATATCATCTCAATAGATGCAGAGAAACATTATGAAAAAATTCAACACCCAATTATGATAAAAACTCTCCAGGAAATGGGCATAAAAGGAATCTACCTCAACATAATAAACATATGTGATAAATTCATGGCAAACACCTATTCACAATGGTGAAAAACTAAAAGCATTTCCTCTAAGATCAGAAACAAGACAAGGATGCCCACTCTTATCACAATTATTCAATATAGTTTTGAAAGTCCTAACCATGCTACTAAGAGAAGAAAAAGAAATAAAAGGAATCCAGAATGGAAAAGAAGAAGTAACACTCTCAATGCGTGCAAATGACATTATACTATACATAGAAAACCCTAAAGATGCTACCAGAAAATCCCTAGAGGTAATCAATGAATTTAGTAAAGTTGCAGGATATAAAATTTATACACAGATGTCTCTTGCATTCCTATGCACTAACAATGAAAAATCTGAAAGATAAATTAAGGAAAAATTCCACTCACCATTGCAACAAAAAGAATAAAATACCTAGGAATAAACCTACCTAATGCTTCTAAAGTAGTGCTCAAAATTCTCCAAGCCAGGCTTCAGCAATACGTGAACTGTGAACTTCCAGATGTTCAAGCTGGTTTTAGAAAAGGCAGAGGAACCAGAGATCAAATTGCCAACATCCACTGGATCATGGAAAAAAGCAAGAGAGTTCCAGAAAAAAACATCTATTTCTGCTTTATTGACTATGCCAAAGCCTTTGACTGTGTGGATCACAATATACTGTGGGAAATTCTGAAAGAGATGGGCATACCAGACCACCTAACCTGCTTCTTGAGAAATCTGTATGCAGGCCAGGAAGCAACAGTTAGAACTGGACACAGAACAAGAGACTGGTTCCAAATAGGAAAAGGAATACGTCAAGGCTGTATATTGTCACCCTGCTTATTTAACTTATATGCAGAGTACATCATGAGAAACGCTGCGCTGGAAGAAGCACAAGCTAGAATCAAGATTGCCGGGAGAAATAACCTCACCTATGCAGATGGCACCACCTTTATGGCAGAAAGTGAAGAGGAACTAAAAAGCCTCTTGAAGAAAGTGAAAGAAGAGGGTTAAAAAGTTGGCTTAAAGCTCAACATTCATGAAACTGAGACCATGGCATCTGGTCCCATCACTTCATTGGAAATAGATGGGGAAACAGTAGAAATAGTGTCAGACTTTGTTTTTTGGGGCTCCAAAATCATGGCAGATGGTGATTGCAGCCATGAAATTAAAAGACACTTACTCCTTGGAAGAAAAGTTGTGACCAAACTAGATAGCATATTAAAAAGCAGAGATATTACTTTGCCAACAAAGGTCCATCTCATCAAGGCTATGTTTTTTCCAGTGGTCATGTATGGATGTGAGAGTTGGATTGTGAAGAAAGCTGAGCACCGAAGAACTGATGTGTTTGAACTGTGGTGTTGGAGAATGCCAGGAGCCAGCATAGGGAATCCCGCCCGTGGCAAAGGTCATGAGGAAGAGGCCTGACAGGCAAAGGCGAGATAAGGCTTCAAGGGAACCCCCTGGACTTTATTGAGCATCTACCCCCAAACCAGAGTCTCTCTGCCTTATTGTATTATGCCTTTCACCAACTCTTCTGACATTAAGAGGGGGATATCCCCAACCACCTTTCTCTGAAAAGAGTTAACTTAGAGCTCCAGTTAATAAGTCTCCTGGGTGTAACAAGAGTGTTTCAGTCCAAAAACTCCTCTGATGGCTCTCTAGCTTGCCTGACAAGTTTATCTGGCTTCTTACAACCACATGTGATTGTTCACAGCCTCCCAATCATGAGAGGCACGAGACGCTCTAAACATTCTAAATACAGAGTCTTTTGAGAAGTTAGAAATTATTAGTGCAGTATTAGTGGATTGTTAGAAATATACCGGTGGAGGGTTTCATTGTTGAGCCAATATTTGCTGCTAAGTCTCCATATCCCTTGTCCCTTATATACATTAATTGATATAACTGCCATATGGGAAAAATAAGTAATAACCTTTGATATTAATCACATTAGACCTTAGGCTAGTAAATTCTTTTCTTTTTTTTTTTTTTTTTGCTCTGTTTTTTTTTTTTAATTTTAGTTTTTTATTTTTTAAATTTTAAAATCTTTAATTCTTACATGCATTCCCAAACATTTTGCCCTGTAGGAATGCAACTTTATCTGGCGCCTTCAGAGAGTGGCGCCTGGTTTAAGAAAAAATCACCCTTTGAAAAAATAATTTTTCTGGTTGACCGACCATTATCAGAAAGAAAGGGTCATAAAATGTTAGCAGTCCCCCTGGCCAGAAGATGATGTAAAATCACCTAAGACCTTTGTATGCATGCACAAAGAGTGCCTGGTCTCGATAAGGGTCAGGTCTGTTGACCCCGCATGTTTTGTATTATCCATTGATCTCTATGTATAACTTAAAGTATAAAAGCTTTCCTGAAAAATAAAGAGATGGACCAGTTCATGGAAAGACTGGTTTCCCCTGTGTCTTCTTTTCTTTCTCTCCTTTTCAGGCTAATTGCCGTCTGGAGCACAGAGGCTCGCCGTGTCTACTTATTTGCCAGGGGTTCAGAGACCCACGTGAGAGGGAACCCAAGGCAGGGCATCCTCCGCTATTCAAGTGGGTGCCTGTGGCCTAAGTAGACGGTGCAAGTCCCTTGTCTCGGGGCTTTATTGGCTTCCTGTGTAAACCAAGGAATTTCAGCCTCTTTTCTCCTCTATTTTCTCCACTATGCTATTCTTTCCTAATCTCTCTTTCTGTCTCTAAATAAATAATCTTATCTAATCGCTGACGCTGTCCCCGCTTCGAATTCCCTGGATCCACCGGGGCTGGACCCCGGCAGGAGAAGACTCTTGAGAGTCCCTTGGACTGAAAGGAGATCCAACCAGTCCATCCTAAAAGAGATCAGCCCTGGGTGTTCATTGGAAAGACTGATGCTAAAGCTGAAACTCCAATACTTTGGCCACCTCATGTGAAGAGTTGACTCATTGGAAAAGACTCTGATGCTGGCAGGGGTTGGGGGCAGGAGGAGAAGGGGAGAAAAGAGGATGAGATGGCTGAATGGCATCACTGACTTGATGGACGTGTGTTTGAGTGAACTCCGGGAGTTGGTGTTGGATAGGGAGGCCTGGCGTGCTGAGATTCATGGGGTCGCAAAGAGTCAGACATGACTGAGAGACTGAAATGAACTGAACTGAATTGAACTGAAAGAGACAAAAAACCTGTATGCAAAAAACTATAAGACATTGATGAAAGAAACCAAAGACAATACAAACAGATGGAGAGGCATACCATGTGCTTGGATGGGAAGAATCAATATTGTGAAAATGACCATACTACTGAAAACAATGTACAGATTCAATGCAATCCCTATCAAGTTACCAATGGCACTTTCACAGAGCTAGAAACTTTTTTTTTTTACTATTTGTATAGAAATACAAAAGACCCTGAATAACCAAAGGAATCTTGGAGGGAAAAAAAAAAAAAGGATCTGTTGAAATCAACCATCCTGACTTCAGACTATATTACAAAGCTACAGTCATCAAGATAGTATGGTACTGGCACAAAACAGAAATACAGGCCTGTGGAACAAGAGAGAGAGAGCCCAGAGATTAAACTCACACACATATGGGCACCTCATCTTTGACAAAGGAGGAAAAAAATACAATGGTGGAAAGATGGCCTACTTAATAAGTGGTGCTGGGAAAACTGGACAACTACATATAAAAGAATGAAATTAGAACACATCCTAACACTGTACCAAAAAATAAACTCAAATGGATTAAATACTTAAATGTAAAGCCAGAAATTATAAATCTCTTAGAGGGAAACATAGGAAGTACACTCTTTTACATAAATCACACAAGATCTTCCATGACTCACCTCCTAACTTAATGGATAAAAAAACAAAAATAAACAAATGAGACCCTGCTGCTGCTACTGCTGCTAAATCGCTTCAGTTGTGTCCGCCTCTGTGTGACCCCATAGACGGCAGCCCACCCGGCTCTCCCATCCCTGGGATTCTCCAGGCAAGAATACTGGAGTGGGTTGCCATTTCCTTCTTCAATGCATGAAAGTGAAAAGTGAAAGTGAAGTCTTGTCTGACTCCTAGCAATCCCATGGACTGCACCCTACCAGGCTCCTCCATCCATGGGACCTTTCCGGCAAGAGTTAACTTAAAAGCTTTTGCAAAGCAAAAGAGAGATAAACAAGATGAAAAGACAATCCTCAAGATAGGAGAAAATAATTGCAAATGAAGCAACTGACAAAGGATTCATCTCCAAAATATATAAGCAGTTCATACACCTCAATATCAGAAAAACAAACAACACAATAAAAAATGGGCAGAAGATCTTAATACACATTTCTCCAAGAAGATATACATATTGCTAATAAATACATGAAAAGATTCTCATTATTAGAAAAATGAAAATCAAAACTACAATGAGGTATCATCTCATACTAATCAGAATGGCCATCATCAAAATTTCTACAAACAATAAATGCTGGAGAGGATGTGGAGAAAAGGGAACCATCCTGCACTGCTGCTGAGAATGTAAATTGATGCAGCCACTATGGTGAACAGTAGGGAGGTTCCTTAACAATCTAGGAATGAATCTGGCACTTGTTGTTGTTCAGTAGTGAATTCATGTCTGACTCTTTCCCTCCTCATGGACGGTAGGACATTAGTTTTCACTGTCCTTCTCTATCTCCCTGTTCACTCAAACTCATGTTCATTGAGTTACTGATGCCATCCAACCATCTCATCCTCTGTCACCTGCTTCTCCTCTTGCTCTCCATTTTTCCTAGCATCAGAGTCTTTTCCAATGAGTTGGCTCTTTGCACCAGTGGCTAATGTATTGGAAATTCAGCTTCAGCCCAGTCCTTCCAATAAATATTCAGGGTTGATTTCCTTTAAGATTGATTGGTTTGATCTCCTTTACTGTCCAGGGTACTCTCAAGAGTCTTCTCCAGCAGCACAGTTTGAAAGCATCTAGCATCTAACCCAGTAATCCCACCACTGGACATATATCCCGATAAAACCACAACTCAAAAAGACACATGCACCCCAGTGTTCATCGCAGCACTATTTATAATAGCCAGGACATAGAAGGGAGCAGGTGTCCATCTACAGTCAAATGGATAAAGAAGATGCGTTACATATACACAAAGGAATATTACTCAGTCATTAAAAGGAACCTGACTGAGTCAGTTGCAGAGAGGTGTTTGACCCTAGAGCCTGTTACACAGAGTAAAGTAAGTCAGACAGAGAAAAACAAATATCATATATAAATCATATGTATAGAATCTAGAAAAATGGTACTGATGAACCCATTCACAGGTAAGTAATGGAGACACAAATGTAGAAAATAAACTTGTGGACACAGCGTGGAAAGGAGAGGGTGAAGGTGGGACTAATTGAGAAAGTAGCATTGATATATGAACATCATTAAAACAGCTAGTGGGAAGCTGCTACATAACACAGGGAGCCCAGTCTGGTGCTCTGTGATCACCAAGAGGATGGGGCATGAAGTAAAAGTAGGCTCAAGATAGAGGTGGTATATAAAACTGTGGAAAATTCTTAAAGAGCTGGAAATACAAGACCACCTTACCTGCCTCCTGATAGATCTGTGCATGAGTCAAGGAGCAACAGTTAGAACTGGACAATGAGCAACAAACTGGTTCTAAACCAGGAAAGGAGTACATCAAGGCTGTATATTGTCACCTTGTTTGTTTAACTTATATGCAGAGTACATCATGAGAAACGCTGGGCTGGATGAAGCAGAAGCTGGAATCAAGATTGCTGGGAGAAGTATCAATAACCTCAGATATGCAGATGACACCACCCTTATGGTAGAAAATGAAGAACTAAAGAGCCTCTTGATGAAAGTGAAAGAGTAGAGCGAAAAAGTTGACTTAAAACTCAACATTCAGAAAACTAAGATGATGGTATCTGGTCACATTACTTCAGGGCAAATAGATGGGGAAACAATGGAAACAGTGAGAGACTTTATTTGGGGGGGGGCTCCAAAATCACTGTAGATGGTGACTGCAGCCATGAAATTAAAAGATGCTTGCTCCTTGGAAGAAAAGTTATGACCAATCTAGACAGCATATTTGGAGAAGGCAATGGCACCCCCCTCCAGTACTCTTGCTTGGAAAATCCCATGGATGGAGGAGCCTGGTAGGCTGCAGTCCATGGGATCGGTAAGAGTCAGACACGACTGAGTGACTTCACTTTCACTTTTCACTTTCATACATTGGAGAAGGAAATGGCAACCCACTCCAATATTCTTGCCTGGAGAATCCCAGGGATGGGGGAGCCTGGTAGGCTGCCGTCTATGGGGCTGCACAGAGTCGGACACGACTGAAGCGATTTAGCAGAAGCAGTAGCAGCAGCAGCAGCAGCAGACAGCATATTAAAAAGCAGAGACATTATCAACAAAGGTCCGTCTAGTCAAAGCTATGGTTTTTCTAGTCGTCATGTGTGGATGTGAGAGTTGCACTGTTAAGAAAGCTGAGCACTGAAGGATTGATGCTTTTGAACTGTGGTGTTGGAGAAGACACTTGAGAGTCCTTTGGACTGCAAGGAAATCCAATCAGTCAATCTTAAAGGAAATCAGTGCTGAATATTCATTGGAAGGATTGATGCTGAAGCTGAAACTCCAATTTTCTGGCCACTTGATGTGAAGAACCAACTCACTGGAAAAGACCCTGATGCTGTGAAAGATTGAGGGCAGGAGGAGAAGGGGAAGATGGAGGATGAAATGGCTGGATGGCATCACTGACATGATGGACATGAGTTTCTGTAAGTTCCAGGAGCCGGTGATGGACAGGGAAGCCTGGCATGCTGCAGTCCATGGGGTCACAAAGAGTAAGACGCGACTGAGCAAATGAACTGAACTGATATATGTGCATACGTGTGTGTGTATGCACATTCATGTGCTTAGTTGCACAGTTGTGTCCAACTCTTTGCAATGCCAGGGACTGTAACCCACCAGGCTCCTCTGTCCATGGGGATTCTCCAGGCCTGAATACTGATGTGGGTTGCCATGCCCTCCTCCAGGGGATCTTCCCAACCCAGGGATCGAACCCAGGTATCCCACATTTCAGGCAGATTCTTCACTGACCGAGTCACAAGGGATTCACGCTGTTGTACAGCAGAAACCGATAAAATATTGCAAGCAATTTTCCTCCAGTTAAAACAAATAAATTTAAAAAATTGAATCCAACTTTACTAACTTCTTGTTGGGTAACTCTAGGCAAGTCATATAGATGTTTGATGTTTTAGTTTTCTACTCTGCAATATCATTATTATATGAATGGTTTCATCAGAGAGTTGCAGTAAGGATTGAAGGAGGTAAAGTAGGTGAAGTAACTGGCACAAAGTGTTGCATATATGTTTTATGTAGTCATTTGAAACAGAAGCAGAGGGTGTATGCCAATCAAGGGACCAACAATCATGTTGAAATGATCTGACTTGTATAAATTTGCAAAGTTTATCTACCTAAGAGTATAGCAAAGAGAAAGAAATTAGTGTGCTGAAAGAATATCTCAATTTCTTATCAATGTAGTAGTTCAGATAAATGTTTTAATAGATGCGAAGTAAACAGTAAATTCATGTATTCATAAACATGTATTTATAAATTATAGTGTAAATACATAAATAAACATATATAACTAGCCTATGCTGAGCGATATTTTTCTATTTTTGTGGATTTTTCATAGCTATTTCAATTTGCCCATGAAAGTCAGAACACATTTGGAAAAATAGGTTGCCAGGAGAACTTTACTATATATACTAATATATGTCCCTTAGACTTTAGGAAAAGATTCTAGAGCATATCTTCAACTCATGGAAAAAGTGAAAAAGTGAAAGTGTTAATCACTCAGTCATGTCTGACTCTTTGTGACCCCCATGAACTTTAGCCAACCAGGATCCTCTGTCCTTGGAATTCTCCAGGCAAGAATACTAGAGTGGGTACACATTCCCTTCTTCAGGGGATCTTCTCAACCCAGGGATCAAGCCCGGATCTCCTGTATTGCAGGCAAATTCTTTACTGTTTGAGCCACCAGGTAATAAAGTATTGTAGTTAAAAGCACAGGTTGGAAGGATGACTGAATCTCAGTATTGTCAAGTAGCCGTGTAATCTTGGTCAGACATTATAATATTTGAACATAAGATTCTCATTTCTGGTCTAGTTCAAAGAGCTGTTCTGAGTACTAGATAGTATGTTGCAAAGCACTTAGTATCATGTCAGGCACTTAATAAGTACCATTTAATAAGTACTAGATAAAATTTGTGTATTAATAACAGGAAAGTTAACTTGTACTTTATGCCACTGTGTAAAATAATTTAATCCCTTTAATAATCTTGTGAGGAAGATGTATTAGGCAATATTATTTTCATTTTGTAGATGAAGAAACACACATTCACAAAGATTAGGTGACTTATTAAAATACCTAATGGGTGTTTATAGATAGAAACAGATATATGTGGGGTTTGATTAATTTTTTTACACCATATCTATTGTTTCTCCTTATTATGTTACTTCTCATTCGAATTGGGTAGTATTTTATCATAGAGCCCATATTTTTTTAAGCATCTTGTTTTTTTCTTTTTAAATTTTTGGTTGGCCAGGTGGCTTGTGAGATCTGACCAGGGATCAAACCTGTGAATTTGGTGGTGATAGCATGGAGTCTTACATTAAACTGCCAGGAAATTCCTTGTAGAATCCTCATTTTTATTAACCAGTTTTTGAGATTGGCCTCTCTGGTCCTCTGAAATACAGCATGTTTGATTTTTAAAATGTTATATACTAATATATGTATATATATATATATATATATATATATATATATATATATAAATATACACACACATATACTCCTTAATTATAAAAAAGTTCATACACACACTTAAGATTAACTTTGCTTTGATTTGAAGTTACCCAGAAATAGGACTTCACTTTTATAATGTATCTTGTTCTAGCCATTTTTTTTGCTATTATTACAAAAAATAGATTCAAACATTTGTAGATGTGTAACTCAAGTTTTAACCTCAATTTTTCAGCTGAGACATCATATAAAGTTTCTAACACAGGCCTATAAAGAACTTTTTTTCTAAAGGCACTACAATTTTAATTCTTTTGGGAATTCCTGGATAGTCAGGCTCATTATATTGATATTTAGCTTAGATTTGAACCTAAACTGAACAACCAGTAAGGACTGTGCTCTGAAATAATTACAGGGGAAGTACTGTGTTTTATAAGCAAAATGATATATTTAGTTTTAAAAATTGACAATTGCCTTATTCACAAATATCAGATGACATAAAAAAAGTTTACCCTTCCAATTAGGACATTGTGGTAATATTTTCCCCAAATGTTCACTTCAGTAACTATGCCATAAATCTATTTTGAATATGTACACAAAAGTACTGTCAAATGAGAAATAACACCTCTGCATTTTGATCTTAAAACACCTTGGAAACGAAGCTTTTAATGCAATGGAGTTATGCAAAATTTCATTCAGTTCATTTGTTCAGTCATGTCCAACTCAAGATATTAATACCTTGAGGAAGAAAAGATGTAAAAGCCTACTTTATCTGATTGTTTTCTCTGTTCCTCCTCTTAAAAAAAAGAGGTTGAAGAAGGTCCTGCTTGCTCAGCTCTTCATGGTTCAATAATTAATCTACTTGGTGGGGTTTTTATTCGCCTGCCTCTATCTGGCCATTGACTGCTCAGCCATTCTTCCACCAGAGAAGGGAAAAGGGAGAATTCTGAAATCATCCAATGTGGCTCTTTCCTTCCTAGCATGGGAGAAGTTGAAAGTCACAGGTAAATTTAGGCTAAATATTTTTATTTGGACTACCCTTTCCATGTCTTGACAGAAGAACCTTAAATCTGTAATTAATATCAATTAAGTTCAGTAGTTCAGTCATGTCCAACTCTTGGTGACCCCATGGATTGCAGCACACCAGGCTTCCCTGTCCATCACCAATTCCTCAAGCTTGTTCAAACTCATATCCATCAAGTCGGTGATGCCTTTCAACCATCTCATCCTCTGTCGTCCCCTTCTCCTCCTGCCCTTAGTCTTTCCCAGCATCAGGGTCTTTTCTAATGAGTCAGTTCTTCACATCAGGTGGCCAAAGTATTTGAGATTCAGCATCAGTCCTTCCAATGAATATTCAGGACTGACTTCCTTTAGGATGGACTGGCTGGATCTCCTTGCAGTCCAAGGGACTCTCAAGAGTCTTCTCCAATACCACAGTTCAAAAGCATCAATTCTTCAGTGCTAAGCTTTCTTTATGGTTCAACTCTCACATCCATACATGACTACTGGAACAATCATAACTTTGACTGATGGACTTTTGTCAGCAAAGTAATGTTTCTGGTTTCTAATATGCTATCTAGGTTGGTCATAGCATTTTTTCCAGGGAGTAAGCATCTTTTAATTTTGTTAAATTATACAATATTTAATTATGTAAATATAAAAACATTTAAATATATAAAATATTAATGAATATAGCTTTATAATTTATTTTATTATAAAACATTATTGATGTCAAAATGAAAACCAAAACTAAATGTCATTAAAATTGTGTTAGACTTTAAGTTGGTTTTAAGCTATTTGTTGTTATTTAGTCATTAAATCTCATCTGACTTTTTTGCAGCCTCATGGACTATAGCCTGCCAGGCTTCTCTGTCCTTGGGATTTTGAAGGCAAGAGTACAGGGGTGAGTTCCCATTTCCTTCTCTAGGGTGTCTTCCCAACCCAGGGATTGAACTCATGTCTCCTGCCTTGGCAGGTTGATTTTTACCACTGAGACACCAGGAAAGCCCTTTGCTACTGCTGCTAAGTCACTTCAGTCATGTCTGACTCTGTGCGACCCCATAGACGGCAGCCCACCAAGGCTCCCCTGTCCCTGGGATTCTCCGGGCAAGAACGCTGGAGTGGGTAGGAAAGCCCTTTAAGCTGTAATTAAAGTATAAAAGCAACATTTTTTTTCCAGTGTAATAGATAAGTATGGAATCTAAGTGTGGCAACAATTTTGTGATTTTAAAGAATCTACCAATACCAATAGCAACATTTGTTCCTATGTCATGAATAGAAGATCTCTGAAACACAAAACTGGGTGTAAGACATTCCTATAACACATATTTATTTTTAATATCACTTTATGAATAAAGTTATGTTACCTATCCCCACCCACTTTTTCATCCAAATCTTGTCTAAATTTATCTATATAAATACATTTAAATTCTATCATCTGCATGGAAGTTTATTCAACTGTTTTAGTTCATATGACTCCCTCTTCCATGATTTTAGATTGTATTCTTTCTGAAATGAAATAATGAAAAATAACAAGATGCTATATATGGTTATAAAGTAAGGAATCATTGCTTTATCATTATGTCTTATATGATTCTCTGATATTTTGATTATAAGATATCCAAAAGGAAAGTAATTTATACATTCAAAAAATATCTATTGAGTTCTTACTCTGTATTAGGAATTGTATCAAACATTGTTGATACAGTCTGATAAAGATGGATACATTCCCTTCATTTGTGAAGCTTATATTCTGGCAAAGGAACACATGCAATAAACCATAGATATAATTAGCATATTATGAAATATATAAAATTAAATTGCATTTAAGTTTTGAGACATGCTACAGAAAATCTAATTAGAACAGAATCAGGATGGATCACAAATGCCTGACGATTTCAAACTTAACTAGATTGATTAAGGTAAACCTTATTTATTCCATAAAGTATTTCCAAACCTTATGGAAATTGAGAAATTACTTAAAGAAGATGAGAATGACAGAAATATAGATATCTGGCATCTGAGGGTGGAAAGTAAGAGTTTCAAGCAGAAGGAATAGACACTGAAGATGCTACAGAGCTGAATTATTCTTGGCATATTCTAGGAATAGCAAGGAGGCCAGTGTGGATAGAATACAATGAGGAAGAGAAGAGCAGCAAAAAGTTAGGTTAGAGAAGTAATAAAGGTATGTATGGTGGGGAGATGGGGGGGGGCAGTCAACTTCTATAGGCCCCTCAAGCCATCACAAAAATTTTGCTTTTTACTCTGAATGACATAGATTAATATAGAAACACATAAGTGTGATATAATCTGATATATAATTACAGAGGATCACGGGCTTCCCAGGTGGCACTAGTGGTAAAGAACATCTCTGCCAATGCAGGAAACATTAAGAGATGCAGCTTCAGCCCCTGGGTTGGGAAGATCATCTGGAGAGGGGATTTCTTGCCTGGAGAATCCCATGGACAAAGAAGCTGGGCAGGCTAGAGGCCACAGGGTTGCAAAGACTTGGACATGACTGAAGCAACTTAGCATGCATGCATGCTAGCACTGGCTCCTAAGTAGTGCAGTGTTCCTGAGAGGGAGGTCAATCACAGGCTATTGAAAATAAACCATAAAGATAGTTGATGATGGCTTGCATCAGGGTAGGAGCAATGAGCAAGAAGGAAGTGAGTGGAATCAGGATGTTCTTTGAACATAAGACAAATAGAATATTCTGATGTTTTGGATGTAGAGTGCTGCTGCTGCTGCTAAGTTGCTTTAGTCGTGTCTGACTCTGTGCAACCCCATAGACGGCAGCCCCCAAGGCTCCCCTGTCCCTGGGATTCTCCAGGCAAGAACACTGGAATGGATTGCCATTTCCTTCTCCAATGCATGAAAATGAAAAGTGAAAGTTAAGTCGCTCAGTCGTACCCGACTCTTAGCGACCCCATGGACTGCAGCCTACCAGGCTCATCTGTCCATGGGATTTTCCAGGCAAGAGTAAGGGAGTGGGTTGCCATTGCCTTCTCCCTGGATGTAGAGTATGAAAGGAAAAAGTAAATCAAGGATAACTCCAAGCTTTTTTTACCCTGAGTGACTTGAATAAAAGGGTTGTCTTGAATTTAGATGGGAAAAACAGTATGTGAAATAGGTATTGGAGAGAAGATAAAAATTTCAGTTTTAGACATGTGTAATCTGAAATGTCTGTTAATTTCAGCTGGATTCAGTCGCCCAGTCATGTCTGACTCTTTTTGACTCCATGGACTTCAGCACGCTAGGCCTCCCTAACTCCTGGACTTTACTCAGACTCCTGTCCATTGAGTCAGTGATGTGATCCAATCATCTCAACCTCTGTCATCCCCTTCTCCTCCAGTCTTCAATCTTTCCCAGCATCACGGTCTTTTCCAATGAGTCAGTTCTTCCCATCAATTGGCCACAGTATCGAAGTTTAGCTTCAATATCAGTCCTTACAATGAATATTCAGGTCTGATTTCTTTTAGGATAGACTGGTTGGATGTCCTTGCAGTCCAAGGGACTCTCGAAAGTCTTCTTCAACACCACAGTTCAAAAGCATTCTTTCTTCAGTGAGCACCTTTCTTTTTAGTCCAACTCTCACATCCACACATGACTACTGGAAAAACCATGGCCTTGACTAGATGGAGCTTTGTTGGTAATGTCTATGCTTTTTTTTTGTTTGTTTTGTTTTGTTTTTTATTTTTTAAATTTTAAATTTATGCTTTTTAAATTTTAAATTTATGCTTTTTAATATGCTCTCCAGGTTGGTCATAACTTTTCTTCCAAGAAGCAAGCTTCTTTTAATGATATGCCTGCAGTCACCATCTGCAGTGATTTTAGAACTCCAAAAAATGAAGTTTGACACTGTTTCCACTGTTTCCCCAACTATTTGTCATGAAGTGATGGGACCAGATGCCGTGATCTTCGTTTTCTGAATGTTGAGCTTTAAGCCAACTTTTTCACTTTCCTCTTTCATTTTCATCAAGAGGCTATTTAGTTCTTCTTCACTTTCTGCCATAAGGTTGGTGTCTGCATATCCGAGGTGATTGATATTTCTCCCAGCTATCTTGATTCCAGCTTGTGCTTCTTCCAGCCCAGCGTTTCTCATGATGTGCTCTGCATATAAGTTAAATAAGCAGGGTGACAATATACAACCTTGACGTACTCCTTTTCCTATTTGGAACCAGTCTGTTCTATGTCCAGTTCTAACTGTTGCTTCCTGACCTGCATACAGATTTCTCAGGAGGCAGGTCAGGTGGTCTGGTATTCCCATCTCTTGAAGTATTTTCCACAGTTTATTGTGATCCACACAGTCAAAGGCTTTGGCATGGTCAGTAAAGCAGAAATAGATGTTTTTCTGGAACTCTCTTGCTTTTTTTATGATCCAGTGGATGTTGGCAATTTGATCTCTGGTTCCTCTGCCTCTCTAAATCCAGCTTGAACATCTGGATGTTCAAGTTCACATATTGTTGAAGCCTGGCTTGGAAAATTTTGAGCATTACTTTATTAGCACGTGAGATATATGCAATTGTGCTGTAGTCTGAGCATTCTTTGGCATTGTCTTTCTCTGGGATTGGAATGAAAACTGACCTTTTCCAGTCCTGTGGCAATTGATGAGTTTTCCAAATTTACTGGCATATTGAGTGCAGCACTTTCACAGCATCATCTTATGGGATTTGAAATAGCTCAACTGGAATTCCATCACTTCCACTAGCTTTGTTCGCAGTGATGCTTCCTAAGACCCATTTGATTTCACATCCAGGATGTCTGGTTCTAGGTGAATGATCACACCATTGTAGTTATCTGGGTCATGAAGGTTTTTTAGTATAGTTCTTCTGTGTATTCTTGTCACCTCTTTTTAATATCTTCTGCTTCTGTTAGGTCCATACCATTTCTGTCCTTTATTGAGCCCATCTTTGCATGAAATGTTCCCTTGGTATCTCTAATTTTCTTGAAGAGGTCTCTAGGCTTTCCCACTCTATTGTTTTCCTCTATATCTTTGCACTGATCACTGAGGAAAGTTTTCTTATCTCTCCTTGCTATTCTTTTGGAACTCTGCATTCAAATGGATATATTTTTCCTTTTCTCCTTTGCCTTTCACTTCTCTTCTTTTCACAGCTATTTGTAAGGCCTCCTCAGACAGCCTTTTTGCTTTTTTTGCATTTCTTTTTCTTGGGGATAGTCTTGACCCCTGTCTCCTGTACAATGTCATGAAACTTTGTCTATAGTTCTTCAGGCACTCTATTTATCAGAGCCAATCCCTTGAATCTATTTGTCACTTCCACTGTATAATCATAAGGGATTTGATTTAGGTCATACCTGAATGATCTAGTGGTTTTCCATACTTTCTTCAATTTCAGTCTGACTTTGGCAGTAAGGAGTTCATGATATGAGCCACAGTCAGCTCCCAGTCTTGTTTTGCAGACTGTATAGATCTTCTCCATCTTTGGCTGCAAAGAATATAATCAATTTGATTTCAGTGTTGGTCATCTGGTGATGTCCATGTGTAGTGTCTTCTCTTGTGTTGTTGGAAGAGAGTGTTTCCTATGACCAGTGCTTGCTCTTGGTAAAACTCTATTAGCCTTTGCCCTGCTTCATTCTGTACTTCAAGCCCAAATTTGTCTGTTACTCCAGGTGTTTCCTGACTTCCTACTTTTGCATTCCAGTCCCCTATAATGTAAAGGACATCTTTTTTGGGTGTTAGTTCTAGAAGGTCTTGTAGGTCTTCACAGAACTGTTTAACTTCAGCTTCTTCAGCCCCATTACTGGTTGGGGCATAGACTTGGATTATGGTGATATTGAATGGTTTGCCTTGGAAACGAACAGAGATCACATGTTATTTTTGAGATTGCATCCGAGTACTGCATTTTGGACTCTTGTCGACTATGATGGTTACTCCATTTCTTCTAAGAGATTCCTGCCCACAGCAGTAAATATAATGGTCATCTGATTTAAATTCACTCATTCCAGTCCATTTTAGTTTGCTGATTCCTAAAATGTTGACATTCACTTTTGCCATCTCTTGTTTGACCACTTCCAATTTGCCTTGAGTCACGCACTTAACATTTCAGGTTCCTATGCAATATTCCTCTTTACAGCATCAGACCTTGCTTCCATTACCAGTCACATCCACAACTGGGTGTTGTTTTCACTTAGGCCCCATCTCTTTATTCTTTCTTGAGTTATTTCTCCACTGATCTCCAGCAGCATATTGGGCACCTACCGACCTGGGGAGTTCCTCTTTCAGTATCCTATCATTTTGCCTTTTCATGCTGTTCATGGGGTTCTCAAGGCAAGAATACTGAAGTGGTTTGCCATTCCCTTCTCAAGTGGACCACGTTTTGTCAGAAATCTTCACCATAACCCGGACGTCTTGGGTGGCCCTACACGGCATGGCTCATAGGTTCACCGAGTTAGACAAGGGTGTGGTCCATGTGATCAGATTGGTTAGTTTCCTGTGATTGTGGTTTTCAGTCCCTTTGCCCTTTTATGGAGAAGGATAAGAAGCTTATGTGAACTTCCTGATGGGAGAGACTGACTGAGGGGGAAACTGGGTAACGTCCGATGCTTTGTGACCCCATGGACTGCAGCACGCCAGGCCTCCCTGTCCATCACCAACAATCAGCGTTTAGTCAAACTCATGTCCACTGAGACATTGATGCCATCCATCCATCTCATTCTCTGTAGTCCCCTTCTCCTCCTGCCTTCAATCTTTCCCAGCATCAGGGTCTATTCAAATGAATCTGTTCTTCACATCAGGTGGCCAATGAATTGGAGTTCAGCTTCAGCATCAGCCTTTCCAATGAATATTCAGGGATGACTTCCTTTAGGATGGACTGGTTGGATCTCCTTGCAGTCCAAGGGACTCTCAAGAGTCTTCTCTAGCACCACAGTTCAAAAGCATCAATTCTTCGGTGCTCAGCTTTCTTTATAGCCCAACTCTCACATCCATACATGACTTCTGGAAAAACTATAGCCTTGACTAGACGGACCTTTGTTGGCAAAGTAATGTCTCTGTTTTTTAATATGCTGTCTAGTTTGGTCATAACCTTTCTTCCAAGGAGTAAGCCATGTTCAGCAAATATTTAATCCAATTTTCTGTCAACAGGTGGAGCTGTGTTCCCTCCCTGCTATTTACCTGGGGCCAAACTATGGTGGAGGTAAAAGAGAAAATGTCAGACAGTTTTAGGAGAGAGGTCTAGACTGTATATTTCAAAATGTAGGATTCATTATCATTTAGACAGTATTTAAACCATGAGAAAAAATGTGAACACCAATGGTGTAAATGTAGATAATGAACCAAAAAGGACCATGGCCTGAACCGTGAAGTACTCCAAAATGAAGATGAGGAGAAGAATCAGCATAAGATACTGAACAAGATAAATCAGTGAGATGGGAGGAAAAATAAGACTATGGAATCCTAGAAGTCAAATGAAGAACATATATAAGCAGGAAGAAGTGTTCAACTGTTTCAAATGATGTTACTCTGTCAAGTAAAGCATGTGTGTTAGTTGCTCAGTTGTGTCCAACTCTTTGTGACCTCTATGGATGGCAGCACATCAGGCTACTCTGTCAATGAAATTCTTCAGGTAAGATTACTGAACTGGTTGCTGCTCCTTCTCTAGGGGATCCTGTCAACCCAGGGAATGAACCCAGGTCTCCTACATTGCAGGCAGATTCAAGCAAGGTGTCAAGTAAATCAATGCCCTAAAACTGCCTTTGACTTTAGTAGTGAGGATATCTGTATGACCTCAACTGAAATTACTTTGCAGTAGAGGATTTAAAGACTGGGGTGGGTTTAAGAGAGGATGAGAGGAAAGGAATTGTAGATAGAGGATATAAACAAGTAGACATCTAGAACTTTTGCTACAAGGAGGTAAGAGACTATTAAGGGAAGAAGATCTAAGAAGTATTCTTTAGTATAGAAAAAAATATATCATATGTTGAAACTGATTAGAATGAACAGGTGGAGAGGGAAATCTTGATCATGTGGTAGAGGCTGAGAAGTGCTCCAGTGATATCCATAGGTAGGCAAGAGAGGATGGTTATCCAGTGGGGACACAGGTTTAAAGAGAGACAGTAGCTCATCTATAACAGGGAGAAATGGGAGGATATGGATGCAGATGTTGGTAGAAAAGACAGGATGCTGCCAGTCTGGAGATTATCTTTTGGAAGCTTTAATTTTCTCAGCAGAGTGGGACAAATAACCATGAACATTGGAGAGAAGATGTGAGAGGTTTGAAGACAGACGAGAACATGTGAAACAGTCACCAGAAGAGGAGGAGAGTCAATAGATAAAGGAAGTACAATATGATTACTGGGAAGCATTAAGGCTACACTTCAGAATAGCAGTCATGAATTTTAAGTCATGTCAGTCAGTGCGGTGGAGTGTTTTGTTTTTTTTTTTTCTTTTTTCAGATCCCTTCAACCGTAGGTAGACAGTTAGATTCAGTCATGCCTGTAATTCTACTGAGTGTATGTAGATAAATGAGAGAGAAGCAAAGATGTAAAAGGGGTCATCTGATGACTGGCCATAACATTCAGGCCATGCAAAAAGGGCAGAGCAAACATTGAGGTTGACAGAATTCATGAAATAATGGTGGTGCTTATAGACTGGTGGGTTTGATGGGGTCAAAGGAAAGTTGGAGTGCTATAAGAGGGAGTGTTCTGGTTAAGATAGGAGGATGGAGTCAGTGGCATTCCATTTGATATTCCCGACAATACCTAGATCAGGCCTAGGCAAACAACAGAAACTCAGAAGTATCTGTTAAATTGGCTCTAATTATATTTTTGTATCAATATCCTGAAACAATGAAGCAAAACACTTTACAAACATGGAAATAAACACAGGCTCTTAAGTATAGATGCTTTAGATTCAAATTAACTTTTCCATACAAAATTATAAAAAGGACTTCCTGCAAATACCAAAGTTGGAATGCTTCTATGTGCTCTCAAATGCATTAAAGTTTATGTTTATTACTTAAATTTTTATATAAATCTGAATACATGATAATAGTTATGGATAGTGCATTTTGAAATGTTTCTGAGTTCTCTGAATTTCAGAGGTATCATCAGCTCAAATGATTTACTCCATGATGCAAATGACACAGGCTGAAAAATGATTGAAACCTTAATGTTATATAAAGAAGAGGGATATATATTTATAACATTTTAAAATTTTCACCTGATATTTTAAATGTGATAGCAATTTTTATATTTCTCTTTTAAAGTTTTGAGAAAGTGGGCAGGTTTTTGGATATCTAATAAATTGTATTAGATTTAGGAACAGAATGAATGAAATTTATTAAGGAAACATTATAAGCACTTTGCTTTATTTCATCTTCACAACAATTTTATAAAATGATTTATTATTGGTACTTAACTAATGAAGAAATTGAGGCTCTGAGGCTAGCTAGTATTTGAAACCAGGCCAAGTTTATTCCAAACACTATCGCATTTCATGTTATTAAGGTAACTCCATCAAATCCAGGATTTAAACTATTTGGGTTTATAAATTTTAGTTACTCAAAAATGAAAATGCAACATTTATAACAGACCACAATATATTGGATTTGTTCCATACATATTTTCCAGGTCAAAAACAAACAACCCTAACTTCCTGGAACTCTGAGTTTAATCCATATTCAGGATTTACCATGTGGTGTTCATACAGGGGCATTGCAAACTGCATTTGTACTACGATTATCTTAGATCAAATTTCAATCAGCATTAACAGTATCAAATTTCTGGAACTTTGAGTACATTGCTCAGCTCATAAAGTTTTCTGTGTTGTTGTTGTTTAACTTCGCAGTCATGTCTGATTCTTTTGTGATCCCATCTACTGTAGCCTGCCAGGCTCTTCTGTCCATGGGGTTTTCCAGGCAAGAATACTGGAGTGGGTTTTCATTTCCTTTAGTTCTGAATTTAACATACTATAAGTGCTATAAGCTTAGTTCAGAATTTGTCCTTTTAATATATAGTCCTACCAATAGCTATTAGAAGGAACAAATAGGAAAAGGCTACTCAAAATAGGGAGAATGTCAGTCTGAAAATGTGATCACATGGTCTGATAGAAAAGGTAGTAATGGGGCAAAGTACAACATTAACACTAGAACTCTTTTTATTAAAAAGATTATTTGATGTGGATCATTTTTAAAGTCTTTATTGAATTTGTTAGAATATTGCTTCTGTTTTATGTTTGGGTTTTTTTGGCCACGAGGCATGGAGGATCTTAGCTCCCCTAACAGAGATCAAACCCTCACCCCCTACACTGGAAGGCAAAGTCTTAACTACTTGATCGCCAGAGAAGTTCTAGCACCAGAACTCTTAAAGTCTAATATTATTATTTTGTCTAGAAGCAAGCAGCTACAAATACTAAAAAAAAAAAAAAAAAAAAAAAAATTCAGTGACACAAACCACAGTGAACTCAAGTCAATTTGGAAAGGTTAAAGTGCATTCATTATGGTCACATAAAAAAAATTATAGGAAATATTTTTGGAATATTTTCCATTCAGCATGATTCACACAAGATTTATAAACTTGACATATAAAGTGATAAATTGTACATATTTTTGGGAAAATAATTTTGTGTATAAGCCCACATTCCCGAAGGATATCCAGTAAATGAGGCAATACTCTATTAAGAATGGAAGTACGGACTAGAATTAGATTTCAAAGACACAACCTATTGTACGGGAGAAAGTAAAAGCATACAGCAATTAGGTTCATAAATTTGGGAGAAACTGGGCAGGTCGGTTATATCTTAAAGAGAAAGAGAGAGAGAGATAACAAACTGGAATGAATTGCTTTACTTACTATCCTTCAAATGAAGGGAGCTAAGCACTCAGTGGAAAAGACTCTGATGCTGGGAGGGATTGGGGGCAGGAGGAGAAAGGAACAACAGAGGATGAGATGGCTGCATGGTATCATCCACTCGATGGATGTGAGTGTGAGTGAACTCCGGGAATTGGTGATGGACAGGAAGGCCTGGCGTGCTGCCATTCATGGGGTCTCAAAGAGTCGGACATGACTAAGTGACTGAACTGAACTGAACTGAAGCACTCAGTAGGAACCCAAGCAAGAGGACAGTTTCCTGCAAGACTCAGCCTGTTTTAGTGGCAATATAAAGAGGAAAGCTAAATCAGGTAAAATAATCAACACTTTGAGGCAGTTGTGCAATGGATTCTGCCTTTAGGACATGTCTGTCTGGAGAAAATTTTGAGAAATCTTTATGACCCTGACCAACAATGAGTTGTTTCACAGAGAAATGAATCTTAGTCAAAATGAATTAAAATGACGCCTACCCTCCCTGCTCACCTTCTTTTTGCCTCAACAACAAACATATGGAGTCACTATTTATGAAATAGGCTTCCCAGGTGGTGCTAGTGGTAAAGAGTCCGCCTGCCAATGCAGAAGATGCAAGAGACATGGGTTCAGTCCCGAGGTTGGGAAGATCCCTTGGAGTCAGGAGTGGCATTCCACGCTGATATTCTTGCCTAGAAAGTTCAACGGACAGAGGATCCTAGGGGGCTACAGCCCACAGAGTTGCAAAGTTGGACGTGACTGAGTGACTGAGCTCACATTATGTGAAATGAACCTATTTAAGAATCTTACTTCATATTTGACTAATGATTTTTTTCTTTCATTATCAATTAACCACTTTATTGAACATTTACTATGCCTGCTCTTTGATAGTGGCTATTGTGGATCTAGAAACAGTATAAAGTGCAGCAGTGTTTATTTTTAAGGAGTTTATACTGAAGCTGAGAGAGAGTGTGGCCTAGTAGAGAGAATGCTCATGACGTTCCATTACCAGTTCAATTTGGTTAGTTTACAATTTCCAGGAATTACAGAGACACACAAAGAAGCCAGAAGCCAGGTTAATTAATCAGCCCATAAAAGACTTTGCTGAACTCCAGGAAAATTTATTGGTCTAAGTGAACACCACCTTCAAAAGGATGACGAGGTGACACCAGTTCCTTTTTCCCTAGTATTTAGATCTATTACCAGATTAGAATTTCTACCCCCATGGAGTAAATGTTGGTACTTACATGGTAACACACAGAAAAATTATTTGTTGACTTTATTTCCTGATGAAGACATCAGAAAGAGTTAAAAATCCTGGCATCCAGCTAAGAAGGTGGCAGGAGATAGACATGGCTTATGTTGCCATCATATTCTTTAATGGAAATAGAGGAGTCAATCCTCTATTTAAACACTATAATCTTGGGCAGAAGTAGATACTAAAGAAAGGAAAGTAGTCCTACAGTGATGGAAGTGCTAATGAGTTTTAGATAAACAGCACATCAAGTGTTGAAAGTGAGGTATTTAAGAGAATAAAATAATAAGCTTTACTCTAAACAAATGGCCTAATGATTTGCCAAACATCAAAGAACATATTTACTGCTAATTGAGAACAACTGCATGGTGATATTTTATCCCCAACTCACATAAGTCATTCCAAAATAGATTTCCTTGAGAATATATATGTATAACCAGAGTCTCTATTCTTCTGTTAATAGGCTCAAAATTTTAAAGATTTTCATCCTTTAACTGGTTCCTAATATTTTCTTTCCCTAGTGTGTTTGAGAGAAACTCTTTCTCTTCACTGAAAACTGAGGATATTGCTGTCTTCAGTGTTCTGCATGCATTTTTGGGGAAGGGGTGGAATAATTGGCAAGTCAGTAAAACACATAATAACGCCTTCAACTCTGATTGCCTTTCATTATAACTAACAACAGTGATTTTGCCCACTATGATGCCTTTCAAATCCATTTTTGTATAGAAATAAGTTTGAGAGGATGGGAGAAAAATCACTTAATTGCTGCAGTATTAGGAAAAGTTTTCACATCAAATCATTTTCATTAACGTCCTTAAATTAGAGTGTCACAGTCTCTGTGAAGCTAGGACAAATCAACAATCAGACTTAAAACTGAATCACTGCCTCATTAAACCTTATCATTCATTATCCTGCTTTATTATATAAAACAATTTACTCCATTATGACCATGTATCAGCTCTGCCAACAGGCATAGACTATCTATTCAAACACACTATCATACAATGCAGTTATCTCCGATGGACTAGGATTTTAATTTTACTGTTGGATTAAGATCTGAGGAAGAAAAGAGTAAAGATCCATTGGCATGGAAAGTCAACACATTTACCCATGGATTGCTGTATATGATTTTGGGGAATTTCCTTTGAGAGAAAGAGTGATTTACACACAGCATGAATATTTATCTACATTTCTTTCTCTTTCTCCTCAAGGAATATAGAGGTTAAAGTACTTATTTAAAAAAAAAAAGAATAGAATTTTTATTGAACACAAGAGGTTAAAATCTCATTTCCAATTAATTTTATCCCAGTTCATTAGGTGTGTTCAATGTTTCAAGTAGGTAAATGTTCTAAACACTGGGTGCTCTTAATGTCCAGGCATATAGAAATCACTAAGAGATTGTATTTGTCCTAGAAAAGCCTATAATACTGTGAAGAACAAAGTGTATTATTAGATGATCCCTATACTCAATGATCTGAGAATATACATTTTTCTCACAAACAATGAATATATTTTAAAGATTGCCCATATCCTAGGACACTATATGAAAGTTAATGAATAAAGAAAAATTATCCAGATTATGTAATCTGCAACATGCTTCAGTAGAAATAATATGACTAAAAAAGTTGCAAGTATATTGGCATACTAAAAACCAATACATAAACTAAAAAAGCAGGAGGTGCATAATGAAAAAGCTGCAGTATAAAGTAGAATTTTCTACTGATTGGAGAAAAAGACAACCACCCAGCCAAACAATATTGAGACTAGTAAGTCAAGAGTATTACGAGAAAGATTAGTAAAGCAGAAAAATCTCTTGCAGTAAGGAAGATAAAAATGTACAAGATAGATGGAATAATTAAACAACATTAAGAATACAAAGAAACAGTCACAGTTATGGTGTGTGTGTGTGTGTGAAGTCGCTCAGTCATGTCCGACTCTTTGCGACCCCGTGGACTGTAGCCCACCAGGCTCCTCCATCCATGGGATTCTCTAGGCAAGAATACTGGAGTGGGTTGCTGTTTCCTTCTCCAGGGGATCTTCCCGACCCAGGGATCGAACCCAGGTCTCCTGCATTGCAGGCAGACGCTTTAACCTCTGAGCCACAGATATGGTAGAGATTTCTAAAACACCTTAAAGAAGCTTGTGGACAATCTTTTACAATAAATTAAACATCTGAGTGATGGAATAGATTATTTTTCAGAAAATTATATCATAAAAAAGTAGCTCACAAAGATATAAAGGTGTAAGAATAAAAAGAAAAATACAATTGCTGTATGCAGATGATAGGATTTTATATGCAAATAATTAAAAAGGGTCTATTGGTTGTATATATTCCGCACCATGACTGAATGTAAGATTGAGACATCAAAGTGAGCAATGTGTTTATACATAGTATCAATTGAAACATTTAAAATTTTAAAAAGGAATACAGGAGTTCCCTGGTCCAGTGGTTAGGACTCTGTGCTTCCACTGCAGGGGACATGGATTTGATCTTTGGTTGGGGAATTAAGATCCTGCATGCTGCATAGTGAAGCCGGAAAAAAAATAAAAAATAAAAGGAATACAGTTTATAAAACTAACAACTTCAGCTACTTAGAGATAACTCTAATAAAAAGTGTGCAGATCTTTCTTGAAAGAAATAACAAAACTTAATTGAAAGACAAAATAAGATCTAAATAAAGGTGAATACCATGTTCATGGACTACAATACTTACTATTATAAAGATTTCAGTTATCTCAAATTCATCTTTAAATTCAAACCAATTAAAAAATTCCAATAGATTATGAATCTCAACAAGTTAACCTAAAATTTATATAAAGAATTGAGTACCAAAAACAGTGAGACACACTTTGAAACCCTTACACTGTTGGTGGCAATGCAAACTAGTACAGCTACTATGGAGAACAGTGTGGAGATTCCTTTAAAAAACTGCAAATAGAACTGCCATATGACCCAGCAATCCCACTGCTGGGCATACACACTGAGGAAAGCAGAATTGAAAGAGACACATGTACCTCAATATTCATTGCAGCGCTGTTTACAATAGCCAGGACATGGAAGCAACCTAGATGTCCATTGGCAGACGAATGGATAAGAAAGCTGCCGTACATATACACAATGGAATATTATTCAGCCATTTAAAAAAGAGCATTTGAATCAGTTCTAATGAGGTGGATGAAACTGGAGCCTATTATACAGAGTGAAGTAAGCCAGAAAGAAAAACACCAATACAGTATACTAACCCATATATATGGAATTTAGAAATATGGTAACGATGACCCTATATGCAAGACAGCAAAAGGGACACAGATGTAAAGAACAGTCTTTTGGACTCTGTGGGAGAAGGCGAGTGTGGGATGATTTGAGAGGGCAGCGTTGAAATGTGTATATTATCATATGTCAAGTGGATCACTGGTCCAGGTTTGATGCATGAGACAGGGTGCTCAGGGTTGGTGCACTGGGATATCCCTGGGGGATGGGATGGGGATGGAGGTGGGAGGGGGGTTCTAGATGGGGAACACATGTGTGCCCGTGACTGATTCATGTCAATGTTTGGCAAAAACCACTACAATATTGTAAAGTTGTTAGCCTCCAATTAAAATAAATAAATTAATTTAAAAAATAAAGAGTATTTAATAATAAGTTTATTATTTAATAATAATACTTTTTAAAGAATATTATTAAATATTAAAACAACATTAAGTTAGAATGATTAGAATGATGTGATATTGGTATAAGAATAGGCAAGTAAGCTGATGGGGCAAAAAGGAAAGTTAGGAAAAAAATGTCTTTTATATGTAAAAGGGATATAACTATAACTATAAATTAGTGAGAAAATGAGATTATTTAATAAGTGGTAGAATAATTAATCATTTATTTATATGGCAAAATAGATTTTGATAACATATAGTACAAAAGGTAAGCTGCAAATGAGTTGAAGGCATAAATATGAAAAGAAAAACTAATAATTTTGGAAGAAAATATAGACAAATAGTTTATGATATGAGCATACAAGAGTTTCCTAGATTAACTGTAAAAATACATCCCCAAAAGAGAACAATGGTAAATTTTAGTACATTATCATTGACAACTCTCTGTGATAAATGGCACCCCAAGCAAAGTGAAAAGAAAAACCACAAATTGGGAGATGACATTTGTAACTCATTTAACCAACAAAGCATTAGTGTTCACAGTACATAAGTCTTTCAAATCACCTAAAACCTAACAGACAAATGATCCAAAATAAAAATGGACCAAAAACATCAACTTGTAGAGAAAGATACTCTACGCTTGCTAATAAAAACAAATGAAAAAAATGCCAACCTCGGTGGTGATTAACAGAATACAAATTAAAACACTGAACTATCCTTATATATCCATCTGGTTGGCCAACATTTAAATTATCATGAATAACTCTAAGTATTAGCAAGGAAATGGAGTAATGCGGACTTCTGTGCTCTGCTGGTACAATTAGATTCACACTGATCATTAAGGACAAATTTTAGAGACATAATGTAAACGAAAACTTGCAGAATAACATCCACAATGTGTTAGCACGACACTGAAATTTTAAATACATTAACACAAAGGAAAGAAAAAGGAAGGAGATGAGAATTTACAAGTTTCAGTAATGTTTTATTCATTTAAAATAGCTGGATTGTTATGTTTTTAATAAATGCTAACACTTTCACAATGGGCAAACTGCTTTCCATACTATTTCCTTCATGCTTTAAACATTTAATCATTAAAAAAGTAAAAGCTACGTAAATATTTTAATATAACTGTCAACAGTTTTTAATAATAAATTGAGTTTTGAATGATAACTAAGATTGAAAGAAATGAAAAGAGGTGTGAAAGGTAATTCAGGCAGAGGAAATTATACAGATAGAGTCACGGAGATAATACAACAGCATTAAACATTTGAGGTGACTCTTCAACATCTAAACCATAAACTTAAAAAAATACAAATTATCTTTGGTGAGATGAGCAGATGGAATGGAAATGTAGGTGGTCAGTTGTGGAGACATTTAATGCTGTTGGACTTCCCTGGTGGCTAAGATGGTAAAGCATTCGCCTGCAGTGCAGAAGACCTGGGTTCGCTGGGTCAGGAAGATCCTCTGGAAAAGGGAATGGCAATGCACTCCAGTATTGTTGCCTGGAGAATCCCATGGACAGAGGAGGCTGGTGGGCTACATCCTCTTTGGGGTCACAGAGTCAGGCACGACTAAGGAATTGACACTTTCATTTCACTTTAATGCTGTTAGGGAGCCTACCCTCTATCCAGGTCAATTGAAGCATCTTAAGCAGGAGAGTAACCTAGTCATCTTTGCAACTTAGAAAGTAATGAAGCTACTTAATGAAGGACAGGTTTGGGGATGCCACTGTTCTCCACTATCTCCTGGAGTATGCTCAAATTCATGTCTATTGAGTCAGTGATGCTACCTAACCATCTCATCTTCTGTTGTCCCCTTCTCCTTTTGCCTTCAATCTTAAGCAGCATCAGGGTCTTTTCCAATGAGCCAGCTCTTTGCATCAGGTGGGCAAAGTACTAAAGGTTCAGCTTCAGCAATGATCCTTTCAGTTCAACACTGATTTCCTTTAGGACTGACTGATTATAACCGTTTAGGATTTGATCTTGCAGTTGAAGGTACTCTCAAGAGTCTTCTCTAGCACTACAATTCAAAAGAATCAATTCTTTGATGCTCAGTCATCTTTATGGTCCAACTCTCACACCCATACATGACTACTGGAAAAATAATAGTTTTGATTATATGGACCTTTGTTTGCAAAGTGATGTCTCTGCTTTTTAATATGCTGTCGCAGTTTGTTATAGATTTTCTTCCAACGAGCAAGTGTCTTTTAATTTCATGACTGCAGTCACCATCCACAGTGATTTTGGAGCCCACGAAAATAAAATCTGTCACACCTTCTTTTTTTTCCCCTTCTATTTGCCATGAAGTAAGACCTGTATGCAGGTCAGGAAGCAACAGTTAGAACTGGACATGGAACAACAGACTGGTTCCAAATAGGGAAAGGAGTACGTCAAGGCTGTATATTGCCACCCTGCTTGTTTAACTTATATGCAGAGTACATCATGAGAAACACTGTGCTGGATGAAGCAGAAGCTGGAATCAAGATTGCTGGGAGAAATATCAATAACCTCAAATATGCAGATGACACCACCCTTATGGCAGAAAGTGAAGAAGGACTAAAGAGCCTCTCGATGAAAGTAAAAGAGGAGAGTGGAAAAGTTGGCTTAAAACTCAACATTCAGAAAACTACGATCATGGCATCTGGTCCCATCACTTCACGGCAAATAGATAGGAAAACAGGGGATACAGTGGCTGATTTGATTTTTAGGGGCTTCAAAATCACTGCAGATGGTGATTGCAGCCATGAAATTAAAAGACGCTTACTTCTTGGAAGGAAAGTTATGACCAACCTAGACAGCATATGAAAAAGCAGAGACATTACTTTGCCAACAACGGTCTGTCTAATCAAGGCTATGGTTTTTCCAGTGGTCATGTATGGAAGTGAGAGTTGGACTATAAAGAAAGCTGAGCACTGAAGAATTGATGCTTTTGAGCTGTGGTCTTGGAGAAGACTCTTGAGAGTCCCTTGGACTGCAAGGAGATCCAACCAGTCCATTCTGAAGGAGATCGGTCCTGGGTGCTCATTGGAAGGACTGATGTTGAAGCTGAAACTCCAATACTTTGGCCACCTGATGGGAAGAGCTGACTCATTTGAAAAGACCCTGGTGCTGGAAAAGATTGAGGGCAGGAGGAGAAGGGGACCACAGAGGATGAGATGGCTGGATGGCATCACCAACTGAATGGACATGTGTTTGGGTAGGCTCCAGGAGTTGGTGATGGACAGGGAGGCCTGGCAAGCTGCAGTTCATGGGGTTGCAAAGAGTCAGACATGATTGAGCGACTGAACTGAACTGAATTGAAGTGAAGCTTCCTTCATGGCACAGGTGGTAAAGAATATGCCTGCAATGTGGAAGATCTAGCTTTGACCCCTGGGTTGGGAAGATCCCATGGAGAGGGAATTGGCAACCCATTCCAGTATTCTTGTCAGGGAAATCCCATGGATAGAAGAACCTAGCGGGCCCCAGTCCATGGGGTCACAAGGAGTAGGATAATACTGAGCAACTAACAATGGGACTGGAAGCCATGGTCTTAGCTTTTGAATATTGAGTTTCAAGCCAGTTTTTTCAGTCTCCTCTTTCACCTTCATCAAGATAATGGGGAGGGGGGCAATTAAGAGACTATACCAACTGGTCTTGGAAACAGACAAGTCACTAAATTAAGATGGTAAGAGTGGGAATTGTGAGAAAGAAACAGATTTGACATACATTTAAGATGTAAAATGGGCAGGATTTGGTGATTTAATGTATATTGGAGTTAAAGAAAGGATGGATTTTCACATTGTATGCCTGTGTGGGGCTTCCCTGTTAGCTCACTTGATAAAGAATCCCCCTGCAATGCAGGAAACCCCGGTTTGATTCCTGGGTTGGGAAGATCTGCTGGAGAAGGGATAGGCTACCCACTTCAGTATTCTGGCCTGGAGAATTCCCTGGACTAGTCCATGGGGTCACAAAGAGTCAGACATGACTGAGCGACTTTCACTTTCCCTGGGATGTAATAGGCAGGATTTGGTGATTCAACTATTGGAATTAACTCTAATTCAATTATATTGGAGTTAAGAAAAGGATGGGTTTTTGCATTGTATGCCTGTGTGGATAATAGTAACATTAACAGAGAACTGGATATAATGGAGGAAAAACAGACTGGGGTGGATGCTTAGCTTGGTTTTAAACACATTATGTTTGGAGGAGTTTGTGGAACTTATTTTAGCTATGTCCAGCCTGTAGTTGGCTAAACCAGTTTGAAGCTCAAGGGAGAGGTCAAAGCTTAATGTGAAGTAGTCATTATCCTATGAACAGGACTATCAAATATATTACTATATGGCAGTTTGGAGCTGATCTTAGGGCTTACTCATTTATTGCCAGAGAACGCAATGACAACCCACTCCAGTATTCTTGCCTGGAAAATCCCATGGGCAGAGGAGCCTGGTAGGGTGCAGTCCATGGCGTCGCTAAGAGTTGGACACGACTGAGCGACTTTACTTTCACTTTTCACTTTCATGCATTGGAGAAGGAAATGGCAACCCACTCCAGTGTTCTTGCCTGGAGAATCCCAGGGACAGGGGAGCCTGGTGGGCTGCCGTCTATGGGGTCACACGGAGTCAGACACGACTGAAGTGACTTAACAGCAGCAGGAGCAGCATTTATTGCAGTATCATTCCTATTTTTCAGCATTCAGTTGCAATATTTAACACATCCCAGTATAATAGGTGGGGATACTATTCTTTGTAGGGTCCCTCATGTAATATAATAGAAATATATGTTATGTATTTTACAGAATGCTAAAGTATAAAGTTTATTCATCGTCCAAACATTTATGGAGCACCTGCCATTTATGGGTATTGGTTAGTTGTTCCAAATAGAGCAATGAACAAGATACTCCCTGATTTCAAGGGTTTTACAATCTAGTCAATACATAAGGATAAACAGAAATCAAATTACAAAGTGAGATATGTTTCTAGCAAAAACACTTAAGATGTATAAACATATAACAGAGAAAGGAGCAATTAATTCTCTTCATCTACAGGATATCAGGAATGTTTCTCAGAATAAATGACATCACAGATGTCTTTTTAAAGGTGAAAAGGACTCTGGTTGCTGGGGACAATAGTGAGAGGAAGGAATACTTTGGGAAGAGAAATAGTATCATTTCTTTTGTCACAGTAACCAGCCTGATGCATTTGAAAATGATAGTTTGGCATTACCTGGGAATGCAATGGAAGGGACATGGGTTGGTTGGAGGTATGGTTAGAGAGGCAGTGACACTTATCTACACAAAATTTCTAGATCCATTCCTCTGCACAACAGTTCGCTTATCTAAAGGTTTTAATATAAAATAATATTTTTAAATTGTGGAAAGAAAAACAGCACATTTGGATAACAGGTGGAAGAATTAGACCCAAAAAGTAAAAATTGGAGGCACAGGGACAACCAAGATCAGATTTCACGTCCATCTCCAAGTGAATTAATTTCCTCATAAGGGGTCACTCATCAAATTCCAACACAATTAAGGCAAATATTTATCAAGATTGACTAGCACTTGAATGAGCCCTTGGCCCAAAATAAAGATTCATTTTCAGTCCCTCAATACCACATGTCTTGACTCTTTTCCACCAGGACAATTCCAACCTTGCCAAACAGTGATGCTGAAACTGCACTTCTTTTCTACCTGCCCTTTCTTCACTTGAGAGATTCCCAAAGGATACATTATGCCCCTTAAGTAACTGTCTAGGTCTCTGCCACGAAATTCAATGACAGCTTTTTAGGTATAATTTTGTGAAAGGATTGATGTGTTGAAATCCTTCACTATTTGTGTCACTTCTAGCAATGTCACTTCTATCATCATGCTCATCAAACCTTTTGTACTATACTAACCTTGCAGATTGATTTGCCATGCTTTGCTTGGCTTTTTGCATAAATATTTACACAATATAACCATCATAAGCATAGCTAAAAGTTCCTAAATTCTACTTACTAGGACTTCTAATTACGTTTACAGACTTATTTCTGAATAGAACTATAACTTGCAGTTTACATCCTGGCAACAAAAATTTTGTGATGCAAGAAAACTGCTAGGAGATGATTACAGTGCTCATAAAAATGTCGTATTTCTTAGAACTTTCATGTCTGTATTTGGTGATGAATTTTCTTCTGATTCTCTTTACGAATAAGATAGATTTTTATTTATTTGAACTATCTAGTCAAACCTGACCTGCCTGAAGACCAAGGGATTGTTATATTTGGTTCTAAAATATATCTAAGAAATTGTAATTTGAAAACAGAATTTCATGTGTGAATGTATATAAACATAAAAATAGTATTGTTAGTAAAGTAAAGAAATATCAATCCATAAAAAAAAGCGGGCTGTAAGTCTATTTTTAGAAGAATAAAGGTAGACCTCAGACACGACTGAGTGACTTGCCTTTCACTTTTCACTTTCATGCACTGGAGAAGGAAATGGCAGCCCACTCCAGTGTTCTTGCCTGGAGAATCCCAGGGAGGGGGGAGCCTGGTGGGCTGCCGTCTGTGGGGTCGCACAGAGTCGGACATGACTGAAGAGGCTTGGCAGCAGCAGAAGACCTCACATTATCATTCAACTGGCCTAAATCTAATTGCTGTTCACTAAGCTGACAAATTATCCATTTAGGACTGTCTTCCTGAAAACCCTCTAAGTGGTAAGTCAAGTTGGTATAGAAATATGTGTGTCCTTCATTTGTACTCCATTGTTTCCTTTAAATGAAATGCTCTCCTTTATTCATATGTTACTGTGCTTCATACGTTACTAAGCATGGCCAAAAGCTACCCTGCATCCAAGGCCAGGGGCGGCGGCCAAGAGGAGCTATCCCACGCCCAAGGAGTGGTGGCTGTGCGAGCGCAGGAGGGCCTAGAGGAGCCATTCACATTGAAGGTCAGGAAGGACGGCGGGAGGAGATAACCCTCATCCAAGGTAAGGAGCAGCGGCTGAGCTTTGCTGGAGCAGCCGTGAAGGGATACCCCACGCCCAAGGTAAGAGAAACCCAAGTAAAATGGTAGATGTTGAAATAGGGCATCAGAGGGCAGACACACTGAAACCATACTCACAGAAAACTAGTCATTCTAATCACACTAGGACCACAGCCTTGTCTAACTCAATGAAACTAAGCCATGCCCATGGGGCAACCCAAGACAGGCGGGTCATGGTGGAGAGAGCTGACAAACTGTGGTCCACTGGAGAAAATGGCAAGCCACTTCAGTATTCTTGCCTTGAGAACCCCATGAACAGTATGAAAAGGCAAAATGGTAGGATACTGAAAGAGGTACTCCCCAGGTCAGTAGGTGCCCAATATGATACTGGAGGTCAGTGGACAAATAACTCCAGAAAGAATGAAGGGATGGAGCCAAAGCAAAAACAATACCCAGCTGTGGATGTGACTGATGATAGAAGCAAGGTCCGATGCTGTAAAGAGTAATATTGCATAGGAACCTGGAATGTCAGGTCCATGAATCAAGGCAAAAAGGAAGTGGTCAACAAGAGATGGCAAGAGTGAATGTCGACATTCTAGGAATCAGTGAACTAAAATGGACTGGAATGGGTGAATTTAACTCAGGTGACCATTATATCTACTACTGCAGGCAGGAATCCCTCAGAAGAAATGGAGTAGCCATCATGGTCAACAAAAGATTCTGAAATGCAGTACTTGGATGCAATCTCAAAAATGACAGAATGATCTCGGTTCGTTTCCAAGACAAACCATTCAATATCACGGTAATCCAAGTCTATATCCCAACCAGTAATGCTGAAGAACCTGAAGTTGAACAGTCCTATGAAGACCTACAAGACCTTTTAGAACTAACACCCGAAAAAGATGTCCTTTTCATTATAGGGGACTGGAATGCAAAAGTAGGAAGTCAAGAAACACCTGGAGTAACAGGCAAATTTGGCCTTGGAATGCGGAATGAAGCAAGGCAAAGACTAATAGAGTTTTGCCAAGAAAATGCACTGGTCATAGCAAACACCCTCTTCCAACAACACAAGAGAAGACTCTACACATGGACATCACCAGATGGTCAAGACCGAAATCAGATTGATTATATTCTCTGCAGCAAAAGATGGAGAAGCTCTATACAGTCAACAGAAACAAGACCAAGAGCTGACTGTGGCTCAGATCATGAACTCCTTTTTACCAAATTCAGACTTAAATTGAAGAAAGTAGGGAAAACCACTAGACCATTCAGGTATGATTTAAATCAAATCCCTTATGATTATACAGTGGAAGTGAGAAATAGATTGAAGGGACTAGATCTGATAGAGTGCCTGGTGAACTATGGTATGAGGTTCGTGACATTGTACAGGAGACAGGGATCAAGACCATCCCCATGGAAAAGAAATGCAAAAAAGCAAAATGGCTGTCTGGGGAGGCCTTACAAATAGCTGTGAAAAGAACAGAAGTGAAAAGCCAAGGAGAAAAGGAAAGATATAGGCATCTGAATGCAGAGTTCCAAAGAATAGCAAGAAGAGATAAGAAAGACTTCTTCAGTGATCAATGCAAGGAAATAGAGGAAAAGAACAGAATGGGAAAGACTAGAGATCTCTTCAAGAAAATTAGAGATACCGGGGGAACATTTCATGCAAAGACAGGTTCGATAAAGGACAGAAATGGTATGGACCTAACAGAAGCAGAAGATATTAAGAAGAGGTGGCAAGAATACACAGAAGAACTGTACAAAAAAGATCTTCAATACCCAGATAATCACGATGGTGTGATCACTCATCTAGAGCCAGACTTCCTGGAATGTGAAGTCAAGTGGGCCTTAGAAAGCATCACTACGAACAAAGCTAGTGGAGGTGATGGAATTCCAGTTGAGCTATTTCAAATCCTGAAAGATGATGCTGTGAAATTGCTGCACTCAATATGCCAGCAAATTTGGAAAACTCAGCAGTGGCCACAGGACTGGAAAAGGTCAGTTTTCATTCCAATCCCAAAGAAAGGCAATGCCAAAGAATGCTCAAACTACCACACAATTGC
Source organism: Ovis aries (assembly GCF_016772045.2). Lineage (NCBI taxonomy): Eukaryota > Metazoa > Chordata > Mammalia > Artiodactyla > Bovidae > Ovis > Ovis aries. The sequence continues at coordinate 45,608,452 of NC_056054.1, read as the reverse complement.
ACTCATCTCACACGCTAGTAAAGTAATGCTTAAAATTCTCCAAGCCAGGCTTCAGCAATACATGAACCGTGAACTTCCTGATATTCAAGCTGGTTTTAGAAAAGGCAGAGGAACCAGAGATCAAGTTGCCAAATCTGCTGGATCATCAACAAAGCAAGAGAGTTCCAGAAAAATATCTATTTCTGCTTTATTGACTATGCCAAAGCCTTTGACTGTGTGGATCACAATAAACTGTGGAAAATTCTGAAAGAGATGGGAATACCAGAGCACCTGACCTGCCTCTTGAGAAATCTGTATGCAGGCCAGGAAGCAACAGTCAGAATTGGACATGGAACAACAGACTGGTTCCAAATAGGAAAAGGAGTATGTCAAGGCTGTATATGGTCACCCTGCTTATTTAACTTATATGCAGAGTACATCATGAGAAACACTGGACTGGAAGAAACACAGTCTGGAATCAAGATTGCCGGGAGAAATATCAATAACCTCAGATATGCAGATGATACCACCCTTATGGCAGAAAGTGAAGAGGAACTAAAAAGCCTCTTGATGAAAGTAGAAGAGGACAGTGGAAAAGTTGGCTTAAAGCTCAACATTCAGAAAACGAAGATCATGGCTTCCAGTCCCATCACTTCATGGGAAATAGATGGGGAAACAGTGGAAACAGTGTCAGACTTTATATTTTGGGGCACCAAAATCACTGCAGATGGTGATTGCAGCCATGAAATTAAAAGATGCTTACTCCTTGGAAGAATAGTTATGAGCAACCTAGATAGCATATTCAAAAGCAGAGACATTACTTTGCCGACTAAGGTCCGTCTGGTCAAGGCTATGGTTTTTCCAGTAGTCATGTATGGATGTGAGAGTTGGACTGTGAAGAAGGCTGAGCACTGAAGAATTGATGCTTTCGAACTGTGGTGTTGGAGAAGACTCTTGAGAGTCCACTGGACCTCAAGGAGATCCAACCAGTCCATTCTGAAGGAGATCAACCCTGGGATTTCTTTGGAAGGAATGATGCTAAATCTGAAGCTCCAGTACTTTGGCCACCTCATGCGAAGAGTTGACTCATTGGAAAAGACTTTGATGCTGGGAGGGATTGGGGGCAGGAGGAGAAAGGGACAACAGAGGATGAGATGGCTGGGTGGCATCACGGACTCGATGGACGCGAGTCTGTGTGAACTCTGGGAGATGGTGGTGGACAGGGAGGCCTGGCGTGCTGCGATTCATGGGGTCGCAAAGAGTCGGACATGACTGAGCGACTGAACTGAACTGAACTGAACTGAAGCTGGCAAATTATCCATTTAGGACTGTCTTCCTGAAAACCCTCTAAGTGCTAAGTCAAGTTGGTATAGAAATATGTGTGTCCTTCATTTGTACTCCATTGTTTCCTTTAAATGAAATGCTCTCCTTTATTTATATGTTACTGTGCTTCAAGGAATTCCTCAAGCTATATTCTTTATTTTAATGCTTCCCTAATCATAAATCACTCTCTATTAATCTTATTCTCTAAGAATTTACAATTGTAATTTGTGCCATACAGTTAGGGCTTCCCGGGTGGCCTTCAGCAGTAAAGAATCTTCCTGTGGTGCAGGAGAGGTGGGCTGGATTTCTGGATTTGGAAGATTCCCTGAAGGAGGTATGGAAATCCACTCCAGTATTCTTGCCTGGAGAATCCCTGGGACAGAGCAGTTTGGTGGGGCTATAGTCCATAGGGTCGCAAAGAGCTGGACATAACTGAAGCGATTTCACCTCAGTCATGTCTGACTCTTTGTGACCCTATGGACTGTACCAGGCTCCTCTGTTCCTGGGATTCTCCAAACAATAATACTGGAGTGAGCTACCATGCACTCTTCCAGGGGATCTTTCCCACCCAAGGTTCGAACCCATGTCTCTTTTGTCACCTAAATTGGCAGACAAGTTCTTTACCACTAGCTCCTTACCACTAGTGCCATGTGGGAAACCTGGAGCTCACACACACATGCCATATAATTAATTGCTTCATTGTATTGGGCTCGTCAAAAAATTGGTTCAGATTTTTCCATAGCATCTTACAGAAAAACCCAAACAAAATTTGGCCAACCCAATATAATGCTTTACAATATTCCTTGATTATTTTTATGTTAGTCTTCTCTCCCCAGTGAGAATGTAAACTTTTCTATGACTCTCATAGTTTTGAAGACTGTTAGTTACTTAAACTGGTATATTTCAACAAGTGTTTCATGTCCAGAAGAACCATTCATTTATGAATTCATCCAATAAATTGTACTGAACTCCTTCAATGTGCCATGCATTGTTTTATGCAATAGAGATGTATCAGTGACCAAGACAATGATAAAAAGTTAGAACATCACTGAACTTTTTAGTTAGGGGAATCTAAAAAATATATAGGGCTTCCCTGGTAGCTCAACTGCTAAAGAATCCACCTGCAATGCAGGAGACCACAGTTCAATTCCTTGGTTAGGAAGATCTGCTAGAGAAGGGATAGGCTACCCACTCCAGTATTCTTGGGATTCCCTGTGGCTCAGACAGCAAAGAATCCACCCGCAATGCAGGAGAACTGGGTTCAATCCCTGGGTTTGGAAGATCCCCTGGAGGAGGGCATGGCAACAACCCACTCCAGTATTCCTGCCTGGAAAATCCCCATGGACAAAGGAGCATAACAGGCTATAGTCCATGGGGTTGTAAAGAATCGGACATGACTGAGTGACTAAGGACAACACAGATAATAATACCTAAACAAGCTAAAATATGCTATGTCAGTTACTCATAAAGACTATTAAGAAAATCAAATCAGGAAGGACATTGGGATAACACCAGTTATTCTGAAGTGCACAATACTGTAATTTTAGCTATGGGCAAGATGTAGGTTGGTAAATCTCTAGAAGTTATTCACCCAGCACAAATGAAACTTTATACCCACTGAATAACAACTATTACTTGTCATGGCTGGATTTAGTTATTATTTCTTAGGGTAACTTTATCTAACTGCACTGACTGGATTATGTCCTACTAGTATGCATGCCCTTCACTTTCAATGTACCTTTAACTCAATTTTTACTTAATCACTGATAATTATTTCAGTTCAGTTCAGTTTAGTTGCTCAGTCATGTCTGACTCTTTGCGACCCCATGGACTGCAGCATGCCAGGTCCGTGTCCATCACCAACTCCAGGAGTTTACTCAAACTCATGCCCATTGAGTCAGTGATGCCATCCAATCATCTCATCCTCTGTCGTCCCCTTCTCCTACCACCTTCAATCTTTCCCAGCATCAGGGTCTTTTCCAGTGAGTCAGTTCTTTGCATCAGGTGGCCAAAGTATTGGAGTTTCAGCTTCAGCATCAGTCCTTCCAATGAATATTCAATACTGACTTCCTTTAGGATGGACTGGTTGGATCTCCTTGCAGTCCAAGGGACTCTCAAGAGTCTTCTCCAACATCACAGTTCAAATTCATCAATTTTTTGGCACTCAGCTTTCTTTATAGTTCAACTCTCACATCCATGCATGACTACTGGAAAAACCATAGCTTTGACTAGATGGACCTTTGTTGGTAAAGTAATGTCTCTGCTTTTTCATATGCTGTCTAGGTTGGTCATAACTATTCTTCCAAGGAGCAAGTGTCTTTTAATTTCATGGCTGCAATTACCATCTGCAGTGATTTTGGAGCCCATCCCCCCAAATAAAATCTGCCACTGTTTCCATTGTTTCCCCATCTATTTGCCATGAAGTGATGGGACCAGATGTCATAATCTTACTTTTCTGAATGTTGAGTTTTAAGCCAGCTTTTTCACTCTCATCTTTCACTTTCATCAAGAGGCTTAGTTCTTTGCTTTCTGCCATAAGAGTGGTGTCATCTGCATATCTGAGGTTATTGGTATTTCTCCCGGCAATCTTGATTTCAGCTTGTGCTTTATCCACACCAGCATTTCTCATGATGTTCTCTGCATGTAAGTTAAATAAGCAGGGTGACAATACACAGCCTTGACATACTCCTTTTCCTATTTGGAACCAGTCTGTTGTTCCATGTCCAGTTCTAACTGTTGCTTCCTGACCTGCATACAGACTTCTCAGGAGGCAGGTCAGCTGGTCTAGTATTCCCATCTCTTGAAGAATTTTCCACAGTTTGTGGTGATTCACACAGTCAAAGGCTTTGGCATAGTCAATAAAGCAGAAGAAGGTGTTTTTCTGGAACTCTCTTGCTTTTTCTATGATTCAATGGATGTTGGCAATTTGATCTCTGGTTCCTCTGCCTTTTCTAAAACCAGCTTGAACACCTGGAAGTTCACAGTTCACACATTATTGAAGCCTGGCTTGGAGAATTTTGAGAAATACTTTACTAGCGTGTGAGATGAGTGAAACTGTGCGGTAGTTTGAGCATTTTTGGCATTGCCTTTCTCTGGGATTGGAATGAAAACTGACCTTACCCAGTCCTGTGGCCACTGCTGAGTTTTCCAAATTTGCTGGCGTATTGAGTGCAGCACTTTCACAGCATCATCTTTTAGAATTTGAAATAGCTCAACTGGAATTCCATCACCTCCACTAGCTTTGTTTGTAGTGATGTTTCCAAAGGCCACTTGACCTCGTATTCCAGGATATCTGGCTTCAGGTTGGTTATCACACCACTGTTATTATCTGGATCATGAAAATATTTTTTTGTATAGTTCTTCTGTGTATTTTTGCTACCTCTTCTTAATATCTTCTGCTTCTGTTAGGTCCATACCATTTCTGAACTTTATTGTGCCCATCTTTGCATGAAATATTCCCTTGGCATCTCTAATTTTCTTGAAGAGATCTCTAGTCTTTCCCATTCTATTGTTTTCCTCTATTTCTTTGCATTCATCACTGAGGAAGGCTTTCTTATTTCTCCTTGCTATTCTTTAGAACTCTGCTTTCAAATGGGTATATCTTTCCTTTTAATTATTTATTTAATGTTGAATGCATGTTCTAGAATGTAAGTTTCATAAAGGCAAGGATCTGTTTTGTTCATGTCTATTTCTTTGGCCCCAATAATAAGGCCTTAAGTTAACAAAGAAATACATACAACACACAAAGTTTAACCAACTAGCTTAATGACAGAGGAGTCCTGCTTTATATCCTCATAATGCCTAGACATAACATTTTTTGACTGATTCTTGCTTTATTCTAATAAAATGGAGGGCCATGTTCATTTGGAAGAAAATGAGGATTTAATGAACATATGAGAACACAGGAGACCCCCAAAAACATTAAGAAGAAAACATCATCAACACGAATATCAACAAAATCACCAGATATAATGTTTGGCCAAAATTATAACAAATACTACTGAGCACTTATTATTCACCAGGTATTGCTCTAAATATCTGAGATACATCAGTGACTCAAACAGAGTAATATCCCTCCTGTCACATAATGTAGTTTATATTTTGGGGCAAGAGAAGGGGGACAAAACCATAAAAACTAAGTAAATTATATGTATTGAGAAGATGGTCACTGTTATGGGAGAAAAATGAGCAGAGACAGGGAGACTGGATGTTCCAATGCCAAAAAGTGTGATTGGGTAGGCCTTGTTGAGCAGATGATATCTGAAACATGTTGGAAAAAGTTTTACTCAAAGACTGAGAAAAATGTACACTGTAAAGTCACTAAAATAATCTCACAGAGGTTAAATCACATATCTGAATGCAAGGGGAAATAAGGCCTGAGTGAGTCAGGGACATTAGTAAGAGGAGGGGAGTAAAATTTTCTGTCTTCAGTTTTATGATTGAGGATTTAGTTTTTCAACAAACATTAAGCTAGAGTTGTAACATAAACAAGGAAAAGGTGTTATATCATTTCCTAAGAGAAAACATGTAAAGCATATTTTCAGTTAAAAATTCAAGTTATTTAGAGATGAACTGAAAATCTTACCATTTTTACTGATGTCGAGTTCTTTAAGGTTTACTAAACTAGCGATAGTGGTTGGCAGATTTGAAAGGTCATTGTCAGGAATACTTAGCTTTTTTAGAGCTTGACAGTTGAACAATTGCTGTGAAAAGAAAATAATAATTAGTTAGATCTTAATTTGGTTATATCCATTTATATATAATCTTAGAAGCAACATTCAATTCACCATCTTTACCAATGTGGTAATAAAAGGGCCAGTACAAAAGTCTCACTTTCTTCCACACCCTTCCACAGAATACTCTGGATTCTTTTCAGAATTTTTTCACATTCCATCCCCACGTTAGTCCCTCCCTATTGTCTGCTACCCAGATTCGCCACCCAAGGTATTCAACATTTCTTTCTTCATTAACATTAATGTTTAATTTGCCAGTGAACCAATCGATTTTGTTTCTTTGAAATAATTTCTCAAGTAGCTACTTCCTTTTTATTCCCTCAGGTACCAGGATTACCTTAATTCTCTTTCACCACAACCACAAATTACTTCCATTTAATCACGTCAAACAGCTGTTTATCAGACATGCAAGAAATGCAAAACAGTTGCATATATGCACTCACATTTCTTTTGTGTACCCCCACACTGCTTCATAAATATCTAGCAAATGAAACATTTAATCTCTGATATTTAATGAAAAATGACCACTAGTAGTTGGTTCATTTCTGCCACTAATTCAAAAGTACTAGATGGGGACAAGTCAAGTGGTAATACAAAGGTTCTCAAATCCAGCATGGTTTTAATCACTGGTGGGTGGAGGTGCTTGTTAAAATGTGGGTCTTTGGGTTTTGCCCAACGAAATACTGATATGATGGGTCTGGGATGAAGATAAAAATCGTCACTTTTAATAAGTTAGTTCCAAGTTAGTCACCTGTTAGTTACTTAATTAGTTCTCAAGTTTCAAGTTAGTTGCTCAGTCATGTCTGAATCTGCAACCCCATGGACCGTACCCTGCCAGGGATTTCCCAGGCAAGAATACCGGAATGGGTAGCCTGTTGCTTCTCCAGGAGATCTTCCTTACCCAGGGACTGAACCTGAGTCTCCTGCATTGCAGGTAGATTCTTTATCATATGAGCCACCAGGGAATCCCAAGAAATAATAGTGATATGGTTATTTTTTACGTAGGTGTTTCCAGTATCTTGTTTCTGGAAATAATGCAGTTAGATTTTTTTCACTATGTCCATCTCACCTTAACTACTCAAGATTTGAACAGCTGGGACTGAAATTTCTTATTCATTTCTGAAAGAATTATCTTAATGGGATCTTTTCTGTTTAACATTTCTAATTCTGTTTTGCTGAATTTCCACAGATGAAGTCTCTGGTATCCATGACTATGCAATTGGCAAACAGTACATTTAACTATTGCTTTTTCTCACACATAATTCATAATTTATATAGTACATGGTTATTATTTCTTAACTCAGTTTTTTCTACAAAATATATTGTGTTAGTTGTTATTTAGGATAAATACATTTGTCATTTTTGGCTCCTTACAAAGCTCACTTGCAATATCTCATGTAGTGCTAGAATTTCAATATTCTCCATAGAAATGTTGCTACTTACTGTTATAAAATCTAAAAAAGAGAACTTCAATAGACAGTTTCCCTAACTACTAATTTTCCCTTAATATATAGGGAAAAAAATATCTACACTCATGACCAGAGTTAACTTAAATTTTTGTCTAGGGTCTATCATTCTATTAAGACCATTGCACTACATGCAATGTGGTTAATTATAGCTGCAGATACATATATTTTTAAATCAACCCTATCAATCTTGGTTGATACTGGTAAATGGTATTAGTTACTCCTTAGTATATTATAACCATTTTATGCAAAATTCAGATAAATTATTTTCAAAACATTCTTTTTTTTTCAATCTGTAAATTCAAGTCTTATTTTCTCAACTAAATTCTCAGCTTATCTCAAGAATTAATAGAAGCTACATTCTTCTTCAATTTTAAATGAAGCCACATGAGGAAGAAAAGGTTTGGGAATTTCTGAACACACTATTACATTAAGAGATCCAAGATATGGTACAGTGGTTAAGAGCATGGCATTGGAATCAGACTGATGTGGATTCAATCCCCACTTATCTACTTACTAGCTGTATGACCTTGGGAAAGTTACCTGACATCTCTGAACTCTATCAATTTCCTCATCTGTAAAATGGGGATAACATTACCTTACTTGAAGGATTGTTGAGAGAATTAAATGAGTTACTTTGTGTGTGTGTGCGTGCGTGCATGCTAAGTCACTTCAGTCATGCCCAACTCTTTGTGACCCTTTGGACTATAGCATGCCAGGCTCTTCTGTCCATGGGGTTCTCCAGGCAAGAATACTGGAGTTGGTTGCAGTGCCCTCCTCCAGGTGATCTTCCTTATCCAGGGATTGAATGTGCATCTCTTGTGTCTCCTACACTGGCAGGCAGGCTCTTTACCTTTAATGCCTGTCATCAATTTTAAGTCTTATACTTTTTCACATATATCTTTGATATTTGGGATTCATCTCCCAATCTAGATTGTTATATTTTTAAAGCAGTTTTTTTTTCCCTTCATGGTACTATAATAATGGTAATGCTGTGTCTTATCATCAATAACCTTGGATTTGATAAAATGAATTACTTGTAAAAATGCAAAACTACATTTGGCACATAGTAAGAGCTTGATAACTATTAGTCTTTACTAATATTTACATGTTAATACAGAAATATATATATATATACTTGCATAATAATCTATTCCTTACTTTTCTAGATGATGAGGTCTCTGAAGGCAGGAGTCACGTCTGATTCATCTTGGTGTCAATTTATTTCACCTCTGTATATAACAAAGTGACTGATATAGTGCCCTATACATACTGTATGTTGAATAAATATATTTGAAAGTATACTTAGATAAGTAAAGTGAAAATGAGGAAAGCGCTAAGTTCCATCTTAAGTGGTACTTCACTGGTTTGGAAGTTTCAGATAGACTAACAATCTCAATGGAATCTAAATTTAATAAACAAAGCAGTGAACTCTTGAATATGAGTCATGATGTCTATAAGCTGGCAAAGAAATGAAGGCATCTTAAAGATTCTTTAAATATTCAAACTTTGAATGAAAATGAGGTACAGAATTATCATAAATTCTTCAATATAGTATAAGACAGCAACTATAATTAATAATTAAAGTAAACCTCTTAATGATTATGGTTATTCTGCCTTTAATTTACTAATGATATTTCCCATTTCAAAAAAATGTTCTGAGTCTTAAAATATTTGAGTACTAAAGTGTTCTTTTTCTTGGACTGAAGGAAGCAATTTAACTCTGACAGAAACTGGTTTAAGAAGACTATGCAATTTAAATTACTGACTCCAAACAGGAATTGGTAGGTGTTTGTAAGGGAGCTGATACCAAAGAGAAAGACCTAACTGTTGAAAATAAAACAGATTTGGGACCAAAAACGCACATTCTAAAAAGTGTTACTCATTAATTTATGGAAAACCATTCAATGATATCTGCCACAAAACTGAACAATATGCTAAGTGAAAGGTACATAAAATGAATAAGACACAGCAATTGAGCTCAGTAGATCAGCTTACAGTGTAATATTTAGATATTAAATACCATGTGAAAAGACTATGCTAAGGTAAATATCAGATGTAATGAAAACACACTGGTAGAAGTCTGCTCGAATTTACATTGACAATGGTGATGAGGTTGACTCATGAAAGTATATCTGGAAGAGGTAATTAAAAAATGTGTATCACCTAAGAGCCAGCACAAGATAACCAGATAAAGGCTAAACAAGGATAATGTATTTATAGTATCTAAAGATACTCCAAATTCAAAGACTGTGTAACTCAAACTAGTTTCAAATATATGCTTGACATCATGAGGATATTAGGATTGTGGAGGGAATTCTCTATGTGTACAACATCCTTATGCATTTAAAATATGTTTATTGAATGCCTAGTATATGATATGGTTTATTTCAACACTGAGCATAAGGACATGAGATTCCCATCAATCCCTATTTTCAGAATGGTAGGCTAAATATTCAAAGGAAAATTTTTTAGTGCAATGAATTACACACACACACACACTCCTTTAATACATAGCTGAGCTCTGGCTGAAAAATACTGGAATTTCTCAAATTCCAGAATAACAAGAAAATGTTACTACACAGAGTTGAGTGGGTCTGTATTTAGCTTCTGCTCTGGTGGTATCTGTTGGTCTCTGGTGGCTGAAGACTAAGGGTTTTTTTTTTTTTTTTTGCCAGTGGAATATAGAAGACTGCTTGGGGTCTGAACAGAGGTTGGAGACTGGCTGAGAGACCACTCTATACACAGTTGGGTTCTCCTAAGGGTAATACTTCAGTAAAGGAAGGAAGAAATCTGGGTTCTGCAAAAAGAGTCAGTGGTGAATATATGACTTTCTCAGTCTTGGGTGAGGTGAGGAGGGAGGAAGGGAGAAAGGAGGGAAGGAAAGAAGGAGGGAAGGAAGGATGGCAAGAAGGGAAAGGAGAGAGGGAGTAAGGGAGGAAGGAAGAAGAGAATGAATAAAAAAGATAAGGAGAAAAAGAATAAAACAAACCCAAAATGTCTACTTGTGGGATTAAAATATCAGTGTAGGTCAAAATAGAAAAAAGTATGGTAGTGGCATAAATATAGATATGTAGATGAATGGAACAGAACTGAGAGCCCAGAAATGAACTCACTCATATATGGTCAATTAATATTTGACAAGGGAGCCAAAAAGATGCAATGTGGAAAGGATAGGCTCTTCATTAAATGGTGTTGGGAAAACTGGATAACTGCAAGTGGAAGAATGAAATTGTACTCCTATCTTATATCAATCACAGAAATAACTCAAAATGAATTACTGCCTTAAATATAAGACCTGAAACTGTAGAGTTTCTAGAAGAAAAGATAGGGGAAAAGCTCCTTGACATTGGTATTGGCAAAGAGTTTTTGTGTATGACACCAAAAGCAAAGGCAACAAAAGCAAAAGTAAACAAGTAGGACTGCATGAAACCAAAAAGTTTGTACAGAGCAAAAGAAGTGATCAGCAGAAATAAAACATACAGAATGGGAGAAAATACCTGCAAATCTTTATCTGAAAAGGGGTTAATATCCAAAATATACATGAAACTCATACAACTCAATACTAAAATATCAAATTTAAAAATTGGCAAAATATTTGAATATATACTTTTCCAAAGAAAACACACAGATGGCCAATAGGTACATGGAAAGAAGCTTGTCATTATGGGTCATCAGGGAAATGCAAATTAAAACCACAATGAGATAAGAACTCACACTTGTTATCATTAAAAAGACAAGATACAACAAGTGATAGGAAAGAAGTAGAGAAAAGGGAAACTGTGTACCTTGTTGGTGGGAATGTAAATTGGCAGAGTCATCATGAAAACCGCATGGAGGAGCCTCAAGATATTAAAAACAGAACTACCATATGATACAGTAATCCCATTTCTGGGTATATATACAAAGGAAATAAAAATGCTGTCTTGAAGATGTGTTTGCACCCCCATGTTCCCTGTAGACAAGACATAGAAAAACCTGTGTGTTATAAGCAGATGAGTGGATAAAAATATGAGATCTATATACACACACTGCTGCTGCTGCTAAGTCGCTTCAGTCGTGTCCGACTCTGTGCGACCCCATAGACAGCCGCCCACCAGGCTCCCCCATCCCTGGGATTCTCCAGGCAAGAATACTGGAGTGGGTTGCCATTTCCTTCTCCACTGCATGAAAGTGAAAAGTGAAAGGGAAGTTGCTCAGTCGTGTCCAACTCTTAGCGACCCCATGGATTGCAGCCCACCAGGCTCCTCCATCCATGGGATTTTCCAGGCAAGAGTACTGGAGTGGGGTGCCATTGCCTTCTCCGAGACACACACACACATATATACAATATGTGCTACAGAATGCATGATTGGTTGAATCCTCACTTACGGAATCATGGATCTGGAGAACCAACTATGGAACTTGACATCCACAGATTTTGGTATCTGTGGCAAGTCTGAAACCAACCCACGTAGATAGCAAGGGAGGACAATATACAGATTTACAACTCTGTGGGGGTCTGTGCCCATAATCCTTATGTTGTTCAAGAGTCAACTGTATACACAAGGGAATATTATTCATCCATAAAAAAGATAAAGTCCCATCTTTTGTGACAAAATGGATGGAACTTGAAGGCATTACGCAAAGTGAAATAAGTCAGGCAGAGAAAAATAAATATTTTCTGTATGATTTCACTTGTATGTGGGATCTGAAAGAGTTGAACTCACAGAAATAGAAGAATGGTGGGAGAAATAGGAAGATGTTGTTTAACGGGTGCAAATACTATTTGGGATGAAAATGAAAGAGTTAAATAAGCATGCAGCTTAAAAAGACAGAAAAATATTAGCAGAATGTAGTACCAGGATGAGTTCAGTCACTCAGTCATGTCCAACTTTATTGTAGGAACAATAAAGAAACAAGTCCCTTACAACCCACAGTGGTCTATGAAGCAGGAAACAAGCCCCAGACTGGGAGCTCCTTAAACAGAGGAACCACATCATTTCCAGGTCATTGCATGTATCTTATAATGGGCTCCATCTTTTAATTTTTTTTTATACTGTGAAATCTATATACACAGGAATATATGTAATACATATTTTTTAATTATATGATAAAACAAAGAGCCATATTCCTCAAACCAGTTTAAGAAAGCTACTTTATTCTCCTCCAAAACACGTCCCTTGTCATCTTACCTGATCCACCAAAAGTAACCAACTTCTCATTCTCTCTCCTTTTACCACAGGTCTAGTAATCCTAAACTTATATACTGCTGAGATTTGTCTGTTAATCGTTATGTAAATGAAATAATGGGGGTATACTTTCTTCTGCAGCTTGATCTTTTCATTCAATACTGTGTTTTAACATTATTCCATGTTAATGTATATAATCCACTCATTCATCTTTACTACTTTATGCTTCACATAACACAATCTTCTCATATATTCTACTGTTCACAGACTTTTGAGTTATTTCCAATTTTTTGAACAATGTTGCTAAGTGTGTGTATATATCTCCTAGTGCACATATACAAATGTTTCTCTGAGGCGGGTAGGCATACATTCACATTTACTAATAATAGAATTTTGTTTTTCCAATGTGACTGTAACAATTTAAAGTCCTATTAACATGGATAAGAATTCTCATTTCCTCACATTATTTCCAAAATTTGACATTTTCAGACTATTTTTTTCCAATATGTGGTATGTAAAATGGTAACACATTTTATCTATTACTAAAAAAACTGAACACTGTTTCATGTTTTATTCATTTAAAAGAGTTCATCATATATTCTGAATATGAATTTTTTGACAGTTCTCTCAAAATATGGCTCATTATTCCATTCTTTTTATGGTAGTTTTTGATAAAAAGACATTTACAATAGTCAAATTTATGTCTCAGTTTTAGTGTGTGCAGATGGTCTCCTATTTTTTCCCTCCTAAAAGTTTTAATGCTTTGATTTGACTCATTTGGGATTTATTTTTGAGAATGAAGTGAAGTAAGGATCCATTCTTTTCTCTTTATAGATGACCAGTTGTTCCATTTTAAAAATAGGGCATTATTTTTTCCACTGATTTGCAACACAAATTCTGTTGGGTTTCCAACAGAGCTTCAGATTTTCTATCTGTAGTCCACTGGTCTATTTGTCTATCTCTCATTCTAGCTTGGTAATCGGAACTCTATGGCTCTGACTTGTGCTTATGCTAGAGAAGAATGGGGAAGGGATAGAGGAAATTTCTAGAGAAGAAAGAAACAGTCCATCCAAGCTTTGAAAGAGAAGAGGTTCTGTGAGCAGAAGGCAGGGTGGGGAAATCGGGGTAGATTGGGAAGAGGCAGGGCAGTACAGGAAGCTGTAATGGGAGGAAAGGCCCCAAGGTATGTTAGGAATGGCAAAAAATTAAAAGTGACTCTTTTCTAAGCTTTGTGGAGGTGGATAGGAAATGCAGATTTTAATCAGAACGTGAAATGCTCCATGGTGACCTACATGGAAAGGAAATTCAAAAAAGAGGGACTATAATAGTATGTATGTATATATATATATATGTATACATATGACTGGCTCACTTTTCTATACAGCAGAAAATAACACAACATTGTAAAGTAGTTCAGTTCAGTTCAGTTGCTCAGTCGTATCTGACTCTTTGCGACCCTATGGACTGCAGTCTATACTTCCCTGTCTAGCACGAACTCCTGGAGCTGTACTTCAATAAAAAATAAAAAATAAAAGCAGTCAGGGCTTTATCCCACAGAAGTTGTTCAGATGATGATTTTTAATCATTTTTGAGTCAATCTTACTGACACTCTGTCTAGAAACACACATCCACACACATCCACACAAACATACACATTTGCAGCCAATTTCAAGAAGCCTGCAAATCACTGGAAGCCCATGCATGGCTTTATGGACCAGCTTAAGGACCTCTGTGATAGGTCATGCCATGCTAAAGTAATTAACCTCCAATTAAAATGAATAAATTAAAAAAAAAAAGCAAATGTGAGCAAGTCCATCTCTTGCCTATACTGTATTCAGTGGCTCTCTCCTCTCTTTGGGACAGTCCAAGTTTCTTGATACAGCTTTCAATGCTCTTTACCTCTCTAGAATCTCATCTTGTCATTCCCCTGTCTCTTGTTTCTTTCTCACACCTTCCCTCCTGCCATCCTGTGGGACCACATCTTCAGCTACACTGAGCAGCGTCATATTCTGTATCCACCTGCTCTCCTTTACTTTTGTAAATGCCAGGTCTCCAGCTGATGCTTTCTTCCACCCCATCCTTCCCCACCTCCCCTCAACCCTCTGCTTCAAGCTCAGGCCCTCTCACCTCTCTGGTTACAGCTTAAGACTGGTTTACATGCTTTATTTGTGGATACTTTCACAACATTCTGTACTAATCTCTACTGAAGCCTGGATGCCCCTGTTTTGGGATTACTAGACCGTAAGCTTCTTTGGTTTCTGCAGCATCTACAGTGTATAATGCAATGCCTGACACATGGTATTTTCTCAGTAAATAGTTGTTCTTTCATGAAAATTCTGAGGCAGGGGGTGGGTGGTAAATAATAAGATAGTGCCATTTCCTGAGTGCTTATTATACAGGTGCAAGACACTAATCTAGATTTTAAAGTATATGAATCTCCTTCTTGCAACAATGTTGCAAGGAAGGTGTTATTATCCCTGCTTTGTAGATGAGAAAATTTAGGAGGTTAACTTTTACAAGGTCATATATATAGAAACTGCCAGAACCAGCATTCAAATTCAGTTTTGTCTGGAAACAAAGCTATTTCTACTGCAGCATATTGTTCCCTCTGTACCATCAGATCTATGCAAGGGAAAGACAATTGTGATAATTGACAGCTGGTGGCTTTCTGGGAGGGGAAAGTGAATGAAAGAGGGGGAATCTCCAGCCTATCATAATGATCCTACAGAGGTTAGGGAAGAAGACTTGGATTCAGTGACTATCTTTTAACAGCAAGGTCCTGAATTTGAGTAAATTTGAGTACATGTTATAGCGCTTTGTGAACCCTGAACTGCTACATAAATGCAACACACTATAATTTGGATTAACATTTTATTATCACCTTTATGCTCAGGCTTGGAAAATTAAGGACACAGTGATGACATCATGAATATGAATGGTTAGATCTCAAAATGTAATTCCTTAGAAAGAATAAGGTGTTTTATTTTTTCCTACTACAGATGTTAAAAGTATGAGTTGCCTGTGAACTGTGAAAAGATAAACCCATTTCCTGAGAAGTTTGATGTAAGGTCACTGTCGTACAACGAGAGTGTTATTAATGCCCTATGTTGGCACAAGTGGATTCCATCAGGGAAAAGAGGCGATTGTCTAATGAGTTGGTGTTACTGAATGGCTGGTTTCTTAGCAGTTCTTGCTTTGAATCCCCTTGAAAGTGTTCAGCCTGCAGCATTTCCAAACTCCAGATGAGTTTGGAAATGAAAGCTGTTTCAAATAAATAATTATTTTGTGCATATTACAATAAAATGCTTTTAAAATTATTTAGCTTAATAGGTATTAATAATTATCTTTAGTTAGAAAAGAGCCAATTCAAAAATAATAGAATAAAAATAATTCTAATGTAGGCACTTGGTGAAATTGTAGGCTTCCAATTATGACATTCATTCACTTCTTTCTTTACTTTCTCCCTCCCTCCTCTTTCCTTCCTTCCCTCTCTCCTTCCTTTTTATCCTTCCCAATTCCCTTCCTTCCAGACTGCTTATATTCAATGAGCATCTCTTGAACATCTGTGTGTGTTTGTGTGTGTGTGTGTGTTATTCATTCAGCTGTGTCCAACTCTTTGTGACCCCATGAACTATAGCTCTCCAGGCTCCTCTGTCGATGGAATTCTCTGGGAAAGAATACCGGAATAGGTAGCCATGCCCTCCTCCAAGGGATCTTCCTGACCCAGGGATAAAACCCTGATCTCCTTCGGTCAGATTCTTTATCATCTGAGATACCAGGGAAGCCCTCGTGAACATCAACTCAGTGACAAACACAATGTCAAAACCCAAAGAGGAATAACAAAGTATTTCTTTTCTCAAGTATACAGTCAACTGTGTGTGTGAAAGTCGCTCAGTCATGTCTGACTCTTTGCAACCCCATTGACTGTAGCCCACTAGGATCCTCTGTCCATGGGATTCTCCAGATAAAATATTGGAGTGGGTAGCCATTCCCTTCTCCAGGGGATCTTCCTGACCCAGGGATTGAAATGGGTCTCTGCCTTGCGGGCAAATTCTTAACTATCTGAGCCACCAGGGAAGCCCATACAGTCAACTAGTGGTTATAATACACACACAAAATAAAATGCAATGTAGTAAAAATAGGTGGGGCTTCTCTGGTGGTCAGTAAAGAACCTGCCTGACAATGCAGGAACACAATAGATGCTGGTTCTATCACTGGGTCAGGAAGATTCCCTGGAGAAGGAAATGGCAATCTACACCAGTATTCTTGCCTGGGAAGTCCCATGGACAGAGGAGCCTGATGGGCTTCAGTTCAAAGGGTTGCAAAGAGTCAGACAAGGCTGAGAGACTAAACCACCCCAAAACAGATAAATACTACCACAGAACAAGGGCCTTGCAAAGCACATTTTATTCCAAGAGAAACATTCCTGGACTTTGGCCTTGTCCTAGAAAATATGGGATGCTTGGATTTGTGTGCCTTTTTAAATGATTCTACACTAATCCCTCACATTATAATCCACCCCTTAAATGTTCGTAAGTAGGGAGGGACTAACTCAGATTTTTGTTTTTGAGAAACTGGCACCTCTGACCGGAGAAGCAGGCAGAAGGACAATGACAAAATATCTAGGTGAAAAATAATGAGAGTTTTAGTCAAGGCACTATCAGGAAGAGTTAGGAGACACACTGGGTCAGTTCAGTTCAGTTCAGTCGCTCAGTCGTGTCTGACTCTTTGAGACCCTATGAATTGCAGCACACCAGGCCTCCCTGTCCATCACCATCACCCGGAGTTCACTCAGACTCATGTCCATCAAGTCAGTGATGCCATCCAGCCATCTCATCCTCTGTCGTCCCCTTCTCCTCCTGCCACCAATCCCTCCCAGCATCAGAGTATTCTCCAATGAGTCAACTCTTTGCATGAGGTGGCCAAAGTACTGGAGTTTCAGCTTTAGCATCATTCCTTCCAAAGAAATCCCAGGGTTGATCTCCTTCAGAATGGATTGGTTGGATCTCCTTGCAGTCCAAGGGACTCTCAAGAGACTTCTCCAACACCACAGTTCAAAAGCATCAATTCTTCAGCGCTCAGCCTTCTTCACAGTCCAACTCTCACATCCATACATGACCACAGGAAAAACCATAGCCTCGACTAGACGGTCCTTAGTCGGCAAAGTAATGTCTCTGCTTTTGAATATACTAACCAATATAGGCTGGTCATAACTTTTCTTCCAAGGAGCAAGTGTCTTTTAATTTCATGGCGACAGTCACCATCTGCAGTGATTTTGGAGCCCAAAAATATAAAGTCTGACACTGTTTCCACTGTTTCCCATCTATTTCCCATGAAGTGATGGGACTGGATGCCATGATCTTCGTTTTCTGAATGTTGAGCTTTAAGCCAACTTTTTCGCTCTCCTCTTTCACTTTCATCAAGAGGCTTTTTAGCTCCTCTTCACTTTCTGCCATAAGGGTGGTGTCATCTGCATACTGGGTAGAGGACTCATAAAGACTTGGTGCCAGTAACATGGGCAGTCAAAGAAGTGGGGATTTTATGATTCAACAACACTTTAAGGTCTCCAGCAGCAATGGAGCTGTGGGCTGGTGTGAGAGGTATGGAGATAGTAAATGCTGGTAGTATCAAATAAAATTGAGCCTGTAGGGGAGGAGAAAGCTTATAATCCCTTCCAGTACATTTTAGCAATATTGGATGTATTGTACAGAAGCGCTCTTTTCTTAGATGGCAACTGCAATAAATACTCAGTCATTTTATCCTCAGGTCAGTTCAGTCACTCAGTTGTGTCTAACTGTCTGTGACCCGATAGACTGCAGCATGCCAGGCTTCCCTGCCCATCACCAACTCCCGGAGCTTACTTAGACTCATGTTCATCGATTGGGTAATACCATCCAACCATCTCATCCTTTGTCGTTCCCTTCTTCTCCCGCCTTCAATCTTTCCCAGAATCAGGGTCTTTTCCAGTGAGTCAGTTCTTTGCATCAGGTGGCCAAAGTATTGGAGTTTCAGCTTCAGCATCAGTCCTTCCAATGAATAGTCAGGACTGACTTC
Organism: Ovis aries; assembly: GCF_016772045.2. Taxonomy (NCBI): domain Eukaryota; kingdom Metazoa; phylum Chordata; class Mammalia; order Artiodactyla; family Bovidae; genus Ovis; species Ovis aries. The sequence goes on along the minus strand of NC_056054.1, from coordinate 45,589,726 downwards.
CTTTAGGATGGACTGGTTGGATCTCCTTGCAGTCCAAGGGACTCTCAAGAGTCTTCTCCAACACCACAGTTCAAAAGCATCAATTCTTCAGCACTCAGCTTTCTTTATAGCCCAACTCTCATATCCATACATGACTACTGGAAAAACCATAGCTTTGGCAAGGTGGACCTTTGTTGGCAAAGTAATGTCTTTGCTTTTTCATATGCTGCCTAGTTTGGTCATAACATTTCTTCCAAGCAGCAAGTGTCTTTTAATTTAATGGCTGCATTCACCAGCTGCAGTGATTTTGGAGCCCCCCAAAATAAAAATCTCTCACTGTTTCCATTGATTCCCCATCTATTTGCCATGAAGTGATGGCACCAGATGCCATGATCTTAGTTTTCTGAATGTTGAGTTTTAAGCCAACTTTTTCACTCTCCTCTTTCACTTTCATTGAGAGACTCTTTAGTTCTTTCTCACTTTCTGCCATAAGGGTGGTGCCATCTGTATATCTGAGGTTACAGATATTTCTCCTGGCAATCTTGATTCCAGCTTGTGCTTCATCCAGCCTGGCATTTCACTTGATGTACTCTGCATTTAATTTAAATAAGCAGGGTGACAATATACAGCCTCGACATATTCCTTTATCATTGCGGCTGTTTTTAAAATACAGATATTCTCAGCAACAAGTTTTCCAAATGTTGAATCATTTCTCCCTTTGGGACAAGTTTATTTTAGCTTTTGTCACTGTCTTAGAAGGAAGGGAATCTATTGTTTTACTGGAATAAGAGCTGTCTGTTTAAATATATAAGATACAGAAGGTTGCTATGGCCATTCTACATGATAACAAATTTCATTAAGATTTTTTAAATGAACATATTCTTTAACTTACATATTCATGATTACTTTAGCAAGTTAATAGCACCAAGAAACAAATAGGAAAAATTAAAAGTTGAATATAAACAGCACCACTTTAAATGTTCTTAATTTTGACCTAGCTTAACTGTTGTTAGGCATTTGGGGCAAATCCCCATATCTCTACATTACTTAAGACAAGTGGTATGTGTGTGTGTGTGTGTGGGGGGGGGCAGTATGTGGGTGTGTGCATGAATTTTCTTTTGTTGCTTTTCAAATAACTTGTTTTGTTGTTTAGTCATGTTTGACTCTTTTGCGACTCCATGAACTATAGCTTGCTAGGCTCCTCTATCCATGGGATTTTCCAGGCAAGTATACTGGAGTTGTGATCATTAAGAAAGCTGAGTGCCGAAGAATCGATGTTTTTGAACTGTGGTGTTGGAGAAGACTCCTGAGAGTCCCTTAGACTGCAAGGTGACTCAACCAGTCCATTCTAAAGAAGATCAGCCCTGGGTATTCTTTGGAAGGAATGATGCTAAAGCTGACACTCCAGTACTTTGGCCACTTCATGCGAAGAGTTGACTCATTGGAAAAGACTCTGATGCTGGGAGGGATTGGGGGCGGGAGAAGAAGGGGACGACAGAGGATGAGATGGCTGGATGGCATCACGGACTCGATGGACGTGAGTCTGAGTGAACTCTGGGAGTTGGTGATGGACAGGGAGGCTTGGCGTGCTGCGATTCATGGGGTCACAAAGAGTTGGACACAACTGGGCGACTGAACTGAACTGAACTGATACTCGAGTTTGTTGCCATTTCCTTCTCCAGAGAGTTTTCTCCACCCAGGGAATGAACCCACATATCCTGCATTGCAGCTGGATTCCATACCTGTGAGCCATTGGGAAAATACCTATTGGTTGTTAAAACAAATTTGGTCAATTAACATTTATAAAAATCTTGGCTTTATCTCTAGAGATTAATCAATATGATATGTGAACAACTGGGTTGAATGACATTAATTCTGACTTTCATATTAGTATAAGTTTGTATATATGTATAAGTAACATACATATTAGTATAAGCTAGTTTACATATTTAAGTTAATTTTTTTACTATCAATGCCTTAATCAGTTCTAGGTGCTAAAAACCCAGCTCTGCCTAGGTCAGTAAACCAGAGTGAAGTTGGCTCGTAGTATAGCTGGAGTCTCTGTTTCACTTATCGTATAATGGAAAGATTATACATTTTGGAAGCAAACAGACATAGATTTGAATTCTGATTTCATGAAAAAGTCACATGCTATTGAGCAAATTTTATACATCTAAGGCTCAGTTTGTCATTTAAATAACCCAACTAAATTGTATCCTAACCTTATCTTTAACAATGCATTTCTGCCAAGCAGACTGCCTTGACCCAGAAGCAGAGCAGGAGTAGCTGTCTCTCTATTTTGGTTTTATATAATCTTGGGGACACATTTCTACAATCCACTTTTGCAAAATCATAATTATTTATGTATCAAATATTCACTGAGATCCTAACTTTGAGCCAAACATTGATTAAGTAGACATAGTCTCATAATTTAGTGTATTTCTTCTTAAATCCTACTTCCCCAGAATAGAGTAGGCATTCAGTAAATATGTACCGAATGAATAAGTACAACAGGTCTGGGTAAATGTAATTATAGAATTGTACACATAGTAAATAGATAGACACAGAGGAGACTTAAATAACAATTCCAGCAAGTGAAGAATGAAGATTGTAGGAGAAGGTGACAACTGAGTTGAATTCTGAAGTAGCATGTGAAGAAGAAATAGGATGAGTTGAGAGGCAAGAAAGAGCTTTGTGTATCAGGAACACTTCCTTTCAGAGCAGAAGTAAGAGACTGGAGAGGTAAGCTGTAGCTGGATCATGGGAGGACTCCTATTAGCATTATATGTTTGGTTGCATAATTTTCCTCTGTAAGTTACAGAGAAAACAGGAAACATACTTAACCTTGCAGGCAGGCTGGTCATATTTACATTTGCACCTACCACTGTCGGCTATGTGAAAAATACATTGGGAAAAAATGAAAATCGGGTTTAAGATATATCAATTAAGGAGACTGTATCATTAATCCATTGAGAGATCATGAGGGCCTGACAAAGGCTCTGTTGATAGGGTAAAGAAATATTTAGGTGGCAAAATTGGTAGGTCTCGGCCATTGATGTGATGCAGAAGGTGAATAAGTAGGAAGAGTAAAGGATGGCAGCATCCTGGCATTGGGGCTGAATGGACAGTCACCAACTAAGAAAGAAAATATAGACAAGAGACAGGTTTCAGGGGCGGGGGGATCAGACTTGCTGAGTGTGAATATTCAGGTAAGCCCTAAAAGCACATATAAATCTGAGGATGGAGGGAACTTAGCTGGCACAAGAGATTTGTGAGTCTTCAGTGCGGTGGCTGAAAACTTGAGGATGGATGAATGTGATAAACTGGAGAAAATGGAAAGATCCAGAAGTTCCCTCCTCCTCTCCCCTAAAGCTGTTACTGTAAAAGTCATAAATGAAACTTTATAGCCCTGATTAATGCATTATCTAGTTTTTGCCTTACTTCGCCTTCCTACTCCATTTGACTATGTCATCACTCCCTCTCTAGAAGCTTTCACTCCCTCAGTTTCTGTGACTATTCTTCTAAACAGAGTTCCAACTGTCAGCATGCACCGCCGCCCTCAAACCCTGCCGCAACAGCCTTGGCCCCACTCCAGCTCTCCTGAGAGACGGCTTCTCCGCAGGTGGGTGGCAATGTTTCACTGGCAATGAAGAAGCAGCCACCATTAATGTTAATGAGTAAATTCATGTGGTGAACGTATATTACAAGCTTTTTGTGTACTCAGTTCTTAATTATTTAGAACAAAGAAAGAGAACCTTTACTCATATTAAAGGACACTGACAAAAAGAAAGGAGACAATTAAAAGCCAGGGGAGTTATATTCAGCACAATCTTTTTTACCACCTCAAAAAAGAGAACAAACCTTTATCATCCAATCATCCACTTAAAATTTAAAGAAAATAGAAAACTTAACTCTCTGGGAAATCATTTAGCACAGATATGCATATACACATGCCAAAATAAAAACTCAACAACAAGGCTACATTGTTACCAGTAAATCAAGAAGCCACAAAAAAGGTTATAAAGAGAGAGAGAGACAGACACAGAGAAAGAGAGAACTATTGGTATTTTCTATAATCTCTGGTTAGGATTCAACTATTTATTGCTGTCTTGGGTTCATTTCAGAAACTGCAAACCATCTCTGAATAGAAAGAATAAATATCTCTAGGATTTTGTTAAAAATTAATTTTCACATAAATTTTAAAAGATTTTTCCAAAGATTTTCACCCTTTCATATCACTATTAATTTAAAAAAGAAAAAAAAAAACCTTCCTTTTAAAATTGGTACCATCATTTTTCATTTTATGAAAGAAAGTCAGCTTTTTGGTGTTCTTTATGTTAGTGGAGCTAATAAATTTGCCACTATTTGTTGAAGGTTTTATGCTTGGCCAGACCCCATACTCACACTTCACACATGTTATTTAATCTATAACACTGAAGAAAAATTACCACAAGATCAGTAGTTGAAATAGATTTAAGGGACTATATCTGATAGACAGAGTGCCTGATGAACCATGGATGGAGGTTCATGACATTGTACAGGAGACAGGAATTAAGACCATCCCAAGAAAAAGAAATGCAAAAAAGCAAAATGGCTGTCTGAGGAGGCCTTACAAAGAGCTGTGAAAAGAAGGGAAGTGAAAAGCAAAGGAGAAAAGGAAAGATATACCCATTTGAATACAGAGTTCCAAAGAATAGCAAGGAGAGATAAGAAAGCTTTCCTCAGCAATCAATGAAAAGAAATAGAGGAAAACAATAGAATGGGAAAGACTAGAGATCTCTTTGAGAAAATTAGATACCAAGGGAACATTTCATGCAAAGATGGGCTCAAAAAGGAGAGAAATGGTAGGGACCTAACAGAAGCTAAAGATATTAAGAAGAGGTGGCAAGAATTCGCAGAACTGAACAAAAAAGATCTTCACGACCCAGATAATCATGATGGTGTGATCACTCATCTAGAGCCAGACATCCTGGAATGTGAAGTTAAGTGGGCCTTAGAAAGCATCACTACGAACAAAGCTAGTGGAGGTGATGGAATTCCAGTTGAGCTGTTTCAAATCCTGAAAGGTGATGCTGTGAAAGTGCTGCGCTCAATATGCCAGCAAATTTGGAAAACTTGGCTATGACCACAGGACAGGAAAAGGGTAGTTTTCATTCCAATCACAAAGAAAGGCAATGCTAAAGGATGTTCAAACTGCAGCACAATTGCATTCATCTCACACGCTAGTAAAGTAATGCTTAAAATTCTCCAAGCCAGGCTTCAGCAATACGTGAACCATGAACTTCCTGATGTTCAAGCTGGTTTTAGAAAAGGCAGAGAAACCAGAGATCAAATTGCCAACATCCGCTGGATCATTGCAAAAGAAAGAGTTCCAGAAAAACATCTATTTCTGCTTTATTGACTATGCCAAAGCCTTTGACTGTGTGGATCACAATAAAGTGTGGAAAATTCAAGAGATGGGAATACCAGACCACCTGACCTGCCTCTTGAGAAACCTGTATTCAGGTCAGGAAGCAACAGGTAGAACTGGACATGGAACAACAGACTGGTTCCAGATAGGAAAAGGAGTATGTCAAGGCTGTGTATGGTCACCCTGCTTATTTAACTTATATGCAGATTACATCATGAGAAACGCTGGGCTGGAACAAGTACAGTCTGGAATCAAGAATGCCGGGAGAAATATCAATAACTTCAGATATGCAGATGACACCACCCTTAAAGGCACAAAGTGAAGAACTAAAGAGCCTCTAGAGGAGAGTGAAAAAGTTGGCTTAAAGCTCAACATTCAGAAACTAAGATTGTGGCATCCGGTCCCATCACTTCCTGGCAGATAGATGGGGAAACAGTGGAAACAGTGTCAGACATTTTTTTTTCTGGGCTCCAAAATTACTGCGGATGGCAATTGCAGCCATGAAATTAAAAGATGCTTGCTCCTTGGAAGGAAAGTTATGACCAACCTAGACAGCATATTAAAAAGCGGAGACATTACTTTGCCAACAAAGGTCCGTCTAGTCAAGGCTATGGTTTTTCCAGTGGTCATCTATGGATGTGTGAGTTGGACTATAAAGAAAGCTGAGTGCTGAGCAGATGCTCAACATCACTCATTATCAGAGAAATGCAAATCAAAACCACAATGAGGTACCATTTCATACCAGTCAGAATTGCAGCGATCCAAAAGTCTGCAAGCAATAAATGCTGGAGAGGGTGTGGAGAAAAGGGAACCCTCCTACACTGTTGGTGGGAATGCAAACTAGTACAGCCACTATGGAGAACAGTGTGGAGATTCCTTAAAAAACTGCAAATAGAAGTGCCTTATGACCCAGCCATTCCACTACTGGGCATACACATTGAGGAAACCAGAATTGAAAGAGACACATGTACCCCAATGTTCATTGCAGCACTGTTTATAATAGCCAGGACATGGAAACAACCTAGATGTCCATCAGCAGATGAATGGATAAGAAAGCTGTGGTACGTATACACAATGGAGTATTACTCAGTCATTAAAAAGAATACATTTGAATCAGTTCTAATGAGATGGATGAAACTGGAGCCGATTATACAGAGTGAAGTAAGCCAGAACGAAAAACAGCAATATAGTATACTAACACATGTATATGGAATTTAGAAAGATGGTAATGTTAACCCTGTATGCGAGACAGCAAAAGAGACACAGATGTATAGAAGGGACTTTTGGACTCTGAGGGAGAGGGAGAGGGTGGGATGATTTGGGAGAATGGCACTGAAACATGTATACTATTATGTAAGAAATGAATCGCCAGTCTATGTTCAGTACAGGATACAGGATTGCTTGGGGCTGGTGCACGGGGATGATCCAGAGAGACGATATGGGGTGGGAGGTGGGAGAGGGGTTCAGGATTGGGAACTCATGTACACCCATGGTAGATTCATGTCAATGTATGGCAAAACCAATAAAGTATTGTAAAGTAAAATAAAGTAAAAATGAAAAGAAAAAAATAACAAAAAAATTTGAAATTGTACTTTTAAATCAATGTACACAGGACTTGCATAATTATAATATTACATGATTATATTAATAATTTTAAAAAAAGAAAGCTGAGCACTGAAGAATTGATGCTTTTGAACGGTGGTGTTGCAGAAGACTCTTGACAGTCCCTTGGACTGCAAGGAGATCCAGCCAGTCCATCCTAAAGGAAGTCAGTCCTGAATATTCATTGGAAGGACTGATGCTGAAGCTGAAACTCCAATACTTTGGCCATCTGATGCGAACAGCTGACTCATTGGAAAAGACCCTGATGCCAGGAAAGATTGAGGGCAGGAGGAAAAGGGGGCGACAGAGGATGAGATGGTTGGATGGCATCACCAACTCGATGGACATGGGTTTGGGTAGACTCTTGGAGTTGGTGATGGACAGGGAGGCCTGGTGTACTGCAGTTCATGGGGTCGCAAAGAGTTGGACACAACTGAGTGACTGAACTGAACTGAACTGAACAGTAGTTGACAGAAATAAGATGTAGGGAAAACAATCCAACAAGGTAAATGGTATCTCCTACATGGGGGAGAAACAGATTGAAAACCTCTCCCAAACTTAAATTCAAATCTGCCTGATTCTAAACCTCTATAGCTTTCCAGCACACCAGGCATTTCACTCCTGCTCTTCATCTCAGCAACTAGAGGTTCTAATGAAATTTGGGAGCTGACCTTTGAAATTAAATAACGTGATCCAGTAAGTAAAAACTGTGAGTTTACATTATTCATATCCTTTGCTTCTCTTCTTTCCCATTATCACTCAGCACCTGAGGAGCTATTACCTATCTATGGAGTCCAGTTAAGGATCTCTTTACCTTCCACCACAGCACCTCTAGCAGAATATAGCCAATGTGATTTTTTTCTTTACAATTCAGAAATTTTTTTTTGTTTTTGATTCCATAACATATTCTCTCTTAGAAATCTTTTATTGAATTTTCAACCTAGAAAGATGTACCACATGCATGATATGGTAGATACTAACATATCTATACTAAATTTTGGAAGTAAATGTTCACATAGTGATTGTTACATATGATAGATCAGCTATAGTTCAGCTTTATGGAAGGTCAACCTCATCGTAATCACACTGACATAATGCCATATTTCTATAACAAGTTGAGCATAGCTTGGCTTCCCAGAAGACCCTGGCCAAGAACCGGATGACGAAATTGTTCTAAATCTCACAAATACTTTAGGGAAATTGTTACTCCAGAAATTTAGAGGATAAACGTATAGAAAACCAAGCAAATAAAAATGAAGCAACTTTAGGCCAAAAAAGTTAATACTCTAGAGAAATAAACCTCCATCAATTTCCTAAATGCTGATTTAATTCTGGAAGTGAGTCCAAACTGCTACATTAGTAGAATATGGTCTGTGATTTAGCACCACTTCATATACTAAGGATGGAACTAGGAAATGAATAACACTAAAACTTCTAATAATCAGTGAATTATCATGTGAGCCATTGAAAAGAAGAGATAGTAGATATTGATCCTTCTTTATAAATTTACACTTTTCAATTTTAATGTCATTTAATTTGCTCAAATGATACCATATGATTTATTTGCGCATCAGACATTTATATTTATCAATGTGTCCTATGGATCATTTTCAAAGGAAATTACCATAATATGGTCAGATTTGGTCACAGCTACCAAAAGGTTAACTCCTGGTAATTCCTCTATTCCAGCACAATTCTCTTTTTTCTCTTTATTTTTTTGAAATTAATATCCATTTTATAAAAGCATTATATCAATTCATTATTCTCTCATTTCCATCGTATCATCCCTTTTCTAAAAATAGTTCAACTTTTAAAGCTATAGTTTCTTGTATTTCCCTTTATATTTCTAGAGAATACACATGCATTTTAGTTTCCTGTTTATCAATTGTAGATACTGCCTATTTATTTCACATATTGCAATTGAAAAGTCACATCATCTGCACCACCACAACCACCATCCCTCTCTTTCTGTTTCCTCATCTTCCCAATATACTCACATCTGAATTTTTGGCTAAATCAGTAATATTTGTCCACACATTGTGTTTGTTTTATACTGTTTACATTGTATTTGTAGAAAAGTTTTCTTTTTCCCCTGATGTTTCTTCACTTTTTATTTGCTTGGTTTTCTGCGCATATATCTTTAATTATTTTCAACTATACAAATAACTCTGTCAAATGCCCAACAGTTGTATTTCAAAACGCTAAAGAATATCAGATTTCGGTAGGTCCACATTTTATTCTGGAGGACCTCACTCCTGCACCTAGAACAGCCAGCTCCAGTGTGGGTAGATTGCTCTGTCACTGTGATATACACATGACTTCCACAGAGACTAAGTTGCTACTTTGCTGACTTGGGTTCTGGTTCTCTGGATCTCAGACCTTCCTTCTTTGCATTTATGCCCATATCTTCTAATAGAAATCTAGGAGTTACCAGGTTTTTTGCTTCCTACCCAGAAATCAAGAGATCAAAGACATGACCAACTTCAGGAACGTTGCCTCCCCAAACCTTCTCCAATCTGTATTCTTTGTGTAATCGTGAGGGCCACTACCCTGGGTCAGGCGATGGTCATCTTTCACAGATTCCTCTGCAAGCTCTGCCTAACTGGTCTGCTCACCTCTGGATTTAACCCTTGAACTCTATTCTTAGTGCAGCTAGAACTATCTTTCTAAACAGATAGCTAGAATTATCTTTTAAAATACATATCTGATCTTCCTGCTACCCAAATAAAAATTTAAGTCAATTTCCATACATTTCAGTATAAAATTCAAACCATGTGTCTTAGCATGGAAGGCCTTTATAATTTCTCCAGCCTCATTTCTCCCATGGTTTCTTTTGCACTATGTATTTAAGAAGTACTTTACTTCTAGTTCCTGACTTATCAGTGTCTTAGTTGTAATATTATTCAGGGGGACACTCCATTGAATGTTTCCTCACCCATTATAATAGATGCATACACAATATTTGAAATAATTACATGTTCAGTGTTTACTTTTCTTGCTAAATGTGCATAATTCTGTCCAATCATTATTTTCCCAGTCACTAGCAAGTATCTGGTACATAGTGGATGTTTTTTCGTGAAAAAATGAATAAATACAGAGGTTGGTCAAAAGGTTCATTTGGGTTTTTCTATAACATTACTGAAGAACCCAAATGAACATTTTGGCCAATCCAATATATATTAGGATGGAAACTCAATTTCCTAGAAAAGCTAGATGGGTAACTTCATTGCTAGGGGCAGCCTGGGTGGGATTTATGGCAACCTAGGTCTGCTTCATCAAAGGAATACAGGGACGCAAAATACTAAGTGCCACCTAATTGTTACCCGTTGAGCACACGGGCAGCACCAGATCTTCCTTTTTTTTTTTTTAAAAAATGCAAGCAAAGGTTTTGTACTTTTTTGTAAAAGTTAATATTCTACAAGTTGGCTCTAACTCGTTTTCAAAAATAGGCCAAGCAAAACATGGCTACTTATTTCTGATGTCTGGTTGAAAGATGGGTCTGTATTTCCAGTCATGCTCTGATGAGGCTCAGCTTTGGATCTTTCTTTTGGCATCTTTATGAGAATGCTCAGCTGATAGCTCACATTTCGCATTTAAAACAGAATCTGTCATGGTTTTGTACACAATAGCCCCTTCCAACATATTTTAATAGTATAATTTTCCTGGTTTTCATGGATAAAAATTTTATCATCCTTGATTTCTCCTTCCTGTTTATCCTCCAGTCTAGTCAAATGCTAGGAAGGAAGGTCTAAGAAGAAAGGTATTCTTTCAGATTAGTCAAGTGGGAAGGATGTGGTATTTGGGGTAACATGAGCCTAAGTTTCTACTCTATGGACTTTACCATTTTCTTAAATTCTTATAATTCCATTTTACTTCAGTATCCTTGGGCTTAAAGTGAGGATAACAAAACCTATTTGTCAGAGTTAATCTAAAGGACAAAAGAGCTACTGCATATGAAGAGCCTAGCACAAAGTAGATGCTCAAGAAATGTTGCATTTCCTGTCTTCTGCTCTTTTCTTAGCTCTTCCATCTGTCTTTTTTTTTTTCCCTTCCTTTTCTACTGCTAATTCTCTGGCCCAAGCATGTGAGCTAATAAGTGTTTAGAAGAACTTGGCCTTGGCATCTGTTTCTCAACTACCTGCTACTTCAAGAAAAACTTCACAAAATACAGGTAATTTATACATTTAAGAACCTTAATTCTTTTGTAAATTATATTCCTGTATAACCGTAAGCTTTATACACCTTTTCTCACCCTCTCAGGTCACAACAAGATTGCCATTTGCCATTTTCTTGACTCATCTATTCCAGTGTTTAACATACTGAGGCCACTATCATTTAAAGATTTCTCTATCTATCTAGGCCCTTAAGTCCTATCAACCATCATCATCTGTACCCATATTTTCTTTCTTTTCTCTTATTAAAATAAATGTAATGCTCCTATTCCTCTCAAAAGGGACCCTTTTATGCATTCTGTGAATTCTGTGTCCTCTTGCCTTCAGGACTTTGGTCTTATAATTATCCCACCAATTTCTTTCATTTAGTTTCTCCCTCTTTCTTCTAATTTATTCTCATTAGTGTACCGTTCAGTTCAGTTGAGTTGCCCAGTCGTGTCTCACTCTTTGCGACCCCATGAACCACAGCTTGCCAGGCCTCCCTGTCCATCACCAACTCCCAGAGTCTACCCAAACTCATTTCCATTGAGTCTGTGATGCCATTCTACCATCTCATCCTCTGTCGTCCCCTTCTCCTCCTGCCGTCAATCTTTCCCAGCATCAGGGTCTTTTCCAATGAGTCAGCTCTTCGCATCAGGTGGCCAAAGTATTGGAGTTTCAGCTTCAACATCAGTCCTTCCAATGAACAGCCAGGACCGATTTCCTTCAGAATGGACTGGCTGGATCTCCTTGCAGTCCAGGGGACTCTCAAGAGTCTTCTCCAACACCACAGTTCAAAAGCATCAATTCTTCAGCACTCAGCTTTCTTTATAGTCCAACTCTCACATCCATACATGACCACTGGAAAAACCATAGCCTTGATTAGACGGACCGTTGTTGGCAAAGTAATGTCTCTGCTTTCTAATATGATGTCTAGGTTGGTCATAACTTTCCTTCCAAGGAGTAAGCATCTTTTAATTTCATGGCTGCAGTCACTATCTGCAGTGATTTTGGAGCCCAGAAAAATAAAGTCTGACACTGTTTCCACTGTTTCCACTCTTTCCCCATCTGCCAGGAAGTGATGGGACTGGATGCCATGATCTTAGTTTTCTGAATGTTGAGCTGTAAGCCATTTTTTTCACTCATTAGTGTACAAATGTGCTTTAATACAATTGATATTAAAACAAACAAACAAACAAAACTTATTTTGACCTCAAACTTTTCTCTAACTTGTCTCATTTCTCTGCTTTCCCTCAGTGCAAAACCTCATAGAACAGAATGTGTGTATATACACACACACACCACTGTTTCTTCAATCCACTTCACTGGGTTTCCGCCCATAGCAAGGTTGCCAATTACTCATATTCTAGCAAGCAAATACAACAGTCCCTCTTCTGTCATCTCTTAAAACAACTTCTGTCATTAGCTTCCATGACAATAGCACATGGTTTCTTCCTGTATCCATAGCAACATTTTCTCTTCTTGCTATCCTAATCTGTCAATGGTAACTCTTTCTAAATCTCTTTTCAGGCTTTACTCTCTTATCTCCCAAACCCATTCTGTTAGCAAACTCTATTAACTTTACCTAAAGAGCACAATCTGAAATGCTTTGCTTTTTCTACACTAATGCTAGTTGCTCAGTTATGTCTGACTCTGTTGTGATCCCATGGACTGTAGCCCACCAGACTCCTCTGTCCATGGGATTTTCCAGGCAAGAATACTGGAGTGGGTTGCCATTTCCTCCTTCAGGGGATCTTCCTGACCCAGGGTTCAAACCCATGTCTCCAGTGATTCCTGTACTGGCAGGTGGGTTCTTTTACCATTGTGCCACCTGGGAAGCCCTCACTTATTTCTACCTTGGTGTATTTCCTCTGTCTGGAAGGCTCTACCTAAAATCTACCTGGTTGATTCTTCACTGTCATCTGAGAGGCATTACTGTCCTCTTAATCTAAGCAATTTCTCTGCTTTATTTTCATCATGATACCTGCCATTATATAACATTTTCTCTTAAAAATTATTTCTATTCTCTTTTTGCAGCAAAGGAAGTTTTGTGATAAGACTGACTATTTTCACCCTGTTTATTTAACTCACATGCAGAGTACATCATGCAGAATGCCAGGCTAGATGAATGACAAGTTGGAATCAAGATCACTGGGAGAAATATCAACAACTTCAGATAAGCAGATGATACTACTCCAATGGCAGACAGTGAAGAGAGGGACTAAAGCTTCTTGATGAGGTGTAAGAGGCAAGTAAGAAAGCTGACTTGAACACTCAATCTTATAAAAACTATGATCATGGCATCCAATCTCATCACTTCATGGCAAACATATGGGAAAAAATGGAAACACTGGCAGATTTTATTTTCTTGGGCTCCAAAATCACTGTGGACTGTGACTGCAGCCACAAAATTAAAAGATGCTTGCTCCTTGGAAGAAAAACTATGACAAACCTTGAGAGTATATTAAAAAGCAGAGACATTGAAGACAAAGGTCTGTCTAGTCAAAGCTATGGTTTTTCCAAAAGTCATGTATGGATGCGAGAGTTGAACCAAAAAGAAAGCTAAGCACTGAAGAATGGATGCTATCGAATTGTGAGGCTAGAGAAGACTCCCAAGGGTCCCTTGGACTACAAGATCAAACCAATCAATTCTAAGGGAAATCAGCCCTGAATATTCATTGGAAGGACTGATGCTGAAGCTGAAGCTCCAATGTTTTGGCTGCCTGATGTGAAGAGCCGACTTATTGGAAAAGACCCTGATGATGGGGAAAACTGAAGGCAAAAGATAAAGGGGGCAACAAAGGATGGGATGGTTAGACAGCATCACCAGCTCAATGGACATGAATGTGAGCAAACTTCAGGAGATAGTGAAGGACAGGGGAGCCTGGTGAGCTGCTTGCTGTCCATGGGGTCACAAATAGTTGAACACAACCTAGTGACTGAACAACAAAGGTTTTGTGAGAATAGGAACTTATTGGTCTTCCTCAATAATGTATCTCCAGCTTCTATAACAGTTGTCTGCATGTAATTGGTACTCATAAATTGTTTGCTGAGTACATGAACTAATCAATGCTTAAATTTTACCTAAAATTTGTTTTTTTAAATACCATTTCCCAAAATAGGCAGTAAAAATCAATAAAACTTTTCAATTGCATTTAAATTTCAGTGTGATCTGATATTTGTGTAAAGATTACCAATAAATGATGGGGTGAGTAATTTTCCAGTTACAAGATAAAACATCTCAAAAATTGACTGGAGTACTACAGAAGTCCCAGTTTCTCACTAATACACATAATAGAGGGTTGCTTAGACTATAGTGTTGGAGAACACTCTTGAGAGTCCCTTGGACTGCAAGAGAATCCAACCAGTCCATTCTGAAGGAGATCAGTCCTGGGTGTTCATTGGAAGGACTGATGTTGAAGCTGAAACACCAATACTCTGGCCACCTGACGCGAAGAGCTGACTCATTTGAAAAGACCCTGATGCTGGGAAAGATTGAGGGCAGGAGGAGAAGGGGATGACAGAGGATGAGATGGTTGGATGGCATCATCGACTCAATGGACATGGGTTTGGGTGGACTCTGGGAGTTGGCAATGGACTCTGGGAGTTGGCCAATGGCCTGGCGTGCTGTGGTTCATGGGGTCGCAAAGAGTTGGACATGACTGAGAGACTGAACTGAACTGAACTGAATATACACCGTTGAAACAATAAAAACATTTTAAACAAGAGTAGAAATCTGAGTAACAAAAAATTATCTACAAATTTCCACATATACACAGGGCTTTGTTTTGGTTTGGTTTTTACAAATTTATCCTTTGTCTTGCTTTCCCTTGGGCCCCACAAGAGTCCATCTATGTTGTTTATTTATTAAAAGAAAAAGCCAATGCATTTGAATGCTAAAGTAATTGTAGGTGAAAGAACAGATTTGGATAAAGATGCTTCAGGCAAGAGATTAAACAGATTCAAACTTTGATTATTTATGTACCACTCATGTGACAGTTTGATTTCAGATATGGCTTTATTGTATTCAGATAAATTCTATACCTTTGGAACTGGCAGACAGAATAACACACACTATGCACACTGAATATCTTTAAGGGACTGAGAGAGTTGAAAAAGGTAATTTTTAAAATTTTTATTGAATTTTCAGAGAGCCCTCCATAAATACGGGTAGTGCTACTTATATAACATGCCACAGTTATAGATTGTGTTTCTGCAAGACACACACTTAGGCAGTTACCTGTTACTGTGAAATTAAAAAAAAAATTAGGCAATTTATTAAACAGGTAGCAGTTTTTATATCCTGCATGTGTTAATTTAGCCTGTGTTTGATCTAGAGCAAAGTTTTTCACATTTTTACACATGACAATTGCTTAACAACTACACTGAAACAAGTAGGTTTTTTTTTTACTTTGAAAGAGTCCTCTTGAATTGAAGAAAATAAATCAATGATCATTTGTTTTGATAAACAAATCATAATTATGAATAAACAATTCAGAATTTGTCCCCCTAAAACATGTCTTCTTTGGCTCCTTTGGTGTTATTAGACTTCTCACAAAATAAGCTAGTGCCCTTGATTTCAAACAATTTTATTTAAAGGCCTAAGAAAAACAGGGCTTCAGGCTCCCTAATTCTAATTAGCAGATGTGAGTGAATTAAAAGAAGAAAGAATCAATAAAATTGCAGATATATGATATGTAGAATATTAGAGGACACTTTTTTTGCTTATCCAAAATCCACTCTTTTCCCACTAGAACCTCAACCTTCTTTTTAAAGGCATCTTTCACTGTTTAATAATTTTGGAGGCATCTGGAATTTGAATCTTAAGAGATGTCAGCTTCTTAAGAGATGTCTGCCACGGTTATATCGGGGGGTTTGAAGTACGTTTCTCACAAAAGCGGCAGTGTTTGGTCTGTATGATCAATGCACTGTGAATTCTATGCAGAAATTCAGATCCCTTGGTTTCTACCATTTTTTTTTTCATGTAAAGTTCTTCAGGCTCTTATTGATTTGGGACCTGAGATACATTTTGAATGGACTTTGGTCTTTACCGAAAATGACCGGTTGTTTTTTATGACCTAAAATTAAAAAAAAGACAACCATAACTGACACAACTGTATATACATACTAAGTAGTAAATGCATAGGCATTTGTTGAATAAATTTTTTGTTATCATAATACAGTTTATATAAATTTATATTAAAAAGCAAATCAACTGCATTAAACATATGCTCTTTCTTATCAAAATAAGCCATTGCTCTTAGCTCAAGAACACTTTGCTGTTCTTATCGTGCTTTCATGTACTTTATAGTGTTTGGTGCTTACTGCAATCCCAGGAGATGGGCAGAAATAAATTTGTTAGAATCTAATGCAGATGAGGAAGCCAAGATTCAAAGGGGTTAAGTAAGATGCTCAAAGTAACCTGACGAATTTCTGCCAGAACTTGTGTTAAAACTAGGTCTTCTCCATTCAGAACTCTGCATTTACTGTATTACTTCTGAGATAATCAGTAACTACAGTCACTACTCTACTTTTCAGAATACTTCCTTCCACTATTTATTATTTTAATCTATTTCAAAGAAATCTCAAATGAGTGAATCACAAGTTAAGTTTGAAAGGGATTTTAGAGCAACTATTCCACCCTCTACTGCCACAGATGTTAAAGTATATTCCTTGACATTGCTCCTATAACACTTCTAGAGTCAGAGAGCAGTTTTATTAACTTGAGAAAATATTATGCGAAAGTTCTATTTTACATGGATGAAGTACTTAGAGTTGAGAGTAAAAATAAATGCAGAGTGTACTGTATTAGGCAGTGGATTATGGAGGAGCCTCGAAAATTATCCTACCTCACTTCCACCTCTTAAGTCAGCATTAAAAATGAAAACAACAACCAACAAATTCAATGAGAGAGTTTTATTTTCTATGTTCTATGCAGATATTTTTTGGGCTCCAAAATCACTGCAGATGGTGATTGCAGCCATGAAATTAAAAGATGCTTACTCCTTGAAAGGAAAGTTATGACCAACCTAGACAGCACATTCAAAAGCAGAGACATTACTTTGCCAACAACAGTCCGTCTAGTCAAGGCTATGGTTTTTCCAGTAGCCATGTGAAATTTGGACTGTGAAGAGGGCTGAGCACCAAAGAATTGATGCTTTTGAACTGTGGTGTTGGAGAAGACTCTTGAGAGTCCCTTGGACTGCAAGGAGATCCAACCATTCCATTCTAAAGGAGATCAGTCCTGGGTGTTCTTTGGAGTGAACGATGCTAAAGCTGAAACTCCAATATTTTGGCCACCTCATGTGATGCTGGAAGGGATTGGAGGCAGGAGGAGAAGGGGATGACAGAGGATGAGATGGCTGGATGGCATCACTGACTCAATGGACATGAGTTTGGGTGAACTCCGGGAGATGCTGATGGAC
The DNA here is from genome assembly GCF_016772045.2 of Ovis aries. Classification (NCBI taxonomy): domain Eukaryota; kingdom Metazoa; phylum Chordata; class Mammalia; order Artiodactyla; family Bovidae; genus Ovis; species Ovis aries. The sequence continues at coordinate 45,572,159 of NC_056054.1, read as the reverse complement.
AGGGAGGCCTGGTGTACTGTGATTCATGGGGTCGCAAAGCGTCTGATACGACTGAGCAACTGAACTGAAATGAACTGATCCAGATATGTGCCAACATTGCCAGTCCTCACCTCTGGCTGCTGTCAAAGGTCTTACTCTTTGCAAGATAATATACATTGTTTCAGAGGAAGTTGTGGGGACTTTTTACAACAATGATACAGTATTTCAGCAGTGTTTTACTACTGGTTAACAGGATTGAACTGTACCAGAAATCTTATAGAGATACAATTAACCCTAAGGTTTTGTTGAGGGAAGTAAACGGTGGTGGTGGGCATTGTTATTTTGTCTAAGAATAACACTGGTAAAGATTCTCTGTTAAGGTGATGTTTGAGCACAGACCTGAAGGAAATGAAGCAGGAGGCCATGAGGAAGGGCAGCACTGGCAGGGGAAAGAGAAGGGGCCGTCTCTGGCCAGAGAGCTTGCCTGACTTTTATGTGCAGGCTCAGCCGAAACAGTTCCAGCACTGTTGTCAAAACCCATTCTTTGCTCATTCACTTGGAGCTCTATTTTACCTGCAGGCATAATTCAGGTGTGTTTTTATTGGTCATTTATTTTTTTAAAGAGTCAGTGAAGATATCTTCCATGTCACAGCCAGTGACTGGATCCAAGCTATGCCAAAATTTTCACCCATCTAAAACATACCTGTTTGATAAACTCTTGTCTGCTTTATACTGGATAATCAATTTCTCAGCCTTATAGCCTTGCATGAGTGACCAAGATAGAGTAATGAGCACCATCCATCTGTTTATTGGTGGCCTTGCCAGCCCTTGCCTGGCTTCCCAATGTTTGTTTCCTTCCCAGAAGAAGCAACTGTTGATATGGAAGTTTTTTTTTTTTCCCCTAGCATCTCTCAGCTTAAGAACAATATTCTGAATATAATGGATGAAATATCATTAAGATGATGAAGCATCTGGGAAGCATATCCTTGAAAAGTGGTTTGAGAAACTTGGAAACTCATCTTGGAAAACAGAACTCTAAACCAATGTATACAAAATCCTTTAAAATGATTTGAAGATCAAGGCAGTAATTCCAGAAGCATAGTTCTTTATCTAGAGAAGGCACTCCTTCATAATGTTAGCAGCACTCTGAGTGCCTAGCCAAGTTTTAGATGGATAGACAGGTGAATGGATCTCCATCATTAACATATTGCAGAATTTGCAAATAACCAGACATTTCTGAGAATATAATGGTCTGATTCTTAAGTGAGTGGCTTCTTCCACCATAGAAAGGTTCATGAAGATGTTGGATGACTGTTCTAAAAAGGAAATAATAGACATTTCTGCACTGTGTGGAAAATTGGACTAGTTATCAGCTATAGGTTCTTAGAGATCAGTGGTCCCTGCCAACACAACATGGGGCACAAAGAAAAATTTCAGGTATACATTTTTGACTTGTTACTATAGCATAATTGATTCTATCTTAACTATAACACAGTCTTTGATTTTAATTTTGGATAGAAATTTAACATCCCATGTGGCCTACGAGAAGTTAATTACCTTTTCTGACCTTGATTTGCTTATTATAATAATTAAGGGCTTAAATAAAATAATCTCCAAAGGTGCACTTACTGCAAAATGTCGTAACATGATTCTGTGAGTGAAGGAAATTCTCTGGGGAACTGGTGGTATTGTCTATTACACATGCACTTGGAGTAGCTATTTGGGTAAATAACCTATCACTCATTATGGACAGAGGATGCGATGGTTGGATGGCATCACTAACTCAATGGACATGAGTTTGAACAAACTCCGGGAGATAGTGAAGGACAGGGAAGCCTGGTATGCTGCAGTTCGTGGGGTCACAAAGAATTGGGCACAACTTAGCAACTGAACACCACTATGGACAGAGGACTGTTTTTCTAGAAGCTGTCTTTGGAGATTCCAGTTAGAAATGAAGACATGCCACAACATTTTTTGATGGAGAGTTTAACATGCAGAACTATTTTGAAATCTTACTATTCTACCCAGGGTAGTTAATATGGAGAATTTTCTTTCTCTGTGGTATAAGAATGATAAATACCAATTATTGATTTTTTTTTATTCTAAGTTCTCCATAAACATTATCACACCAAGCACCCTACCTACTTATATATCTACCTATGTACATATGTGTGTGTATATATATATATATATATATATATATATATATATATATATCTGTCTGTCTAACCTAGGAATTGATGCTATAATTTTCCCAGTTTTGCTAATGAAGAGACTGAGGTTTTCAGAAAATGAAATACCTTCTCAACCAATTAGCAGTGCTAGGTTCTGATACCAGGTTTGTCTGAGTCCAAAGCCAAGGTTCTTAATCTCTAAAATAATTCTGGATAGTTTAAATGGAGAAAATTTAGTAAGTACAGTATTTCAAATTTAGTCCCATCATCTTGCATATAAGGGCTTCCCTAGTAGCTCAGCTGATAAAGAATCCACCTGCAATGCAGGAGACCCTGGTTCAATTCCTGGGTCTGGAAGATCCCCTAGAGAAGGGATAGGCTAACCACTCTAGTACTCAAGCTTCATTGGTGGTTCAACTGGTAAAGGATCTGCCTCCATGCAGGAGACCTGGGTTTAATCCCTGGGTTGGGAAAGTGCCCTGCAGAAGGGAAAGGCTTCCCACTCCAGTATTCTGGCCTGGAGAATTCCACGGTCTATAAAGCCCATGGGGTCACAAAGAGTCAGACACAACTGAGCACCTTTCACTTTCACCTCTCTTTCATATAAAGATAAATTGACCTCTTCTACCAAATTCACTCTGTGTCCTTCAATTTTGGTTCATATTGACTTTACAAAAATTATTTCTATTATCTTTTTCAAAGTTTCTCTTCAATTTCAAGAAGTTTCTTTGTAGTTTTTTCCTTTATTGCACTTTTTTCACATTTGGCTTTCCACACTACTTCATTTATAATATACATCTGTGATGTTCTTGTACTTTGTATAATTTTAAGCTTCCAATTCCAAATAACAAGTAAAGCAGCACTAAATTATAAGCTGTGTGGGTTTCTATCACTGTGTGAAAGGCATGTCATTTTTATATTTTTACCTTTCAAGCAACACAGATTGAACTATTTCTCATCAAAAGACTTCTTATTCTTTCATATCTATTTTTGCGTCTTTTCTGACACACTCTTGACATTCTTTTCCTAATGCCATTAACCTTGATTCTGTTCTCTACCTGTTGCATAAGAACTTAGATATTCATGGCCAGCTAGAACACTCTCAGTATAAAATATCAGAATGAAGATAATAAAAAAAATTACAAAAGGTAATTTTTGCCATAATGTAATATCGAGAATACAAATGGTTATCTCATTACTCAACAAATCTGAAATCATAATGGTAACAATGTCAAAATAGTACCAGAAAAACAGTAAACTAAGAGAGCAAGTAAAAAATACTATATTTAATCTAACTTTGAAAACTTTAAATCTCCTAAGGACTCAATATTTTGCCCACAAGTCCTTACAAACTTTGATGAAGATGAACTGTGATTGTATAGCATTTGGTTTGTAGTGTACATTGTGGTAATCTCCCCTCCAGTCTTCCTACCTCTTTCTCTTGTATTGCTGCCAGTAACCACAGCTCCACAGAGGTGGCCCATCACTGTTGAACCCAATCAGAATAATCCTGTTTTTCTTGCACAGTGGATCCCATGGCAAAAGGATCAACAATGAACATGTGACTCAATTAAGTCCAGTGGGATCTAAGGACAAGGTAACCGAGGAGTTCTGGAGGAGCTACTTCTTGTCCTTCTTAGAAAAAGAGAATGTTTTCAGAAGCCAAATATTTCTATTTTTGGAGAATGTGGAAGTGAACACTAGAATCGCTGTAGCCATCCTGCCCCCTTAGGGAAAGCCAGCCTCAGGAAAATTATTCCCACATAAAGCAAATAGAAACATACCAAGTCTGGAGCGTGTCCTGAAATGCATTTTCCATTTATGTGAGCCAATCAAGCCTATTTCTTGTTAAGTCAGTTTGGATTGTGGTTTCTGTTAATTAAAACACATAAGGTAGCTCAGACAGTAAACAACCTGCCTGCAGTGTGGGAGACCTGGGTTTGATCCCTGGGTCAGGAAGATCCCCTGGGGAAGGAAATGGCAACCCACTCCAGTATTCTTGCTTGGAGAATTCCATGGACAGAGGAGCCTGGCGGGCTATGGTCCATGGGGTCACAAAGAGTCTGATACAACCGAGTGACTAACACTTTCACTTTTTCAGTGGACCCTAATTGATATGTCAGCCCTTTTGTTTCTTAATTTACCTATTTTTCAATCATATAGAAATATATACAGGTATTATTATGATCAGATTGTGAAATCAAATAATTCAGATCATATCTCAATATTAGATGCTTTAGAAGAAACTAATCTACAGGGTTGTTTTAGGAAAGTAATAATATTGAGCTTTGAGAGCCAAAGAAACCCTGAAAGATTATGTGTAAAATCTTTGAAATATGTAAAGCATACTAATAACAAAAGATAACCATTTCTCCTAAATTCTAATACAACAGAAAAGTGTTATTAAAGTCCTTGACTCACTTGTATTATTTTTCTTTATTGTTAATCCAAGCTTTCCTCATTAAGCTCCTAGTGATTTGATATGTAAAACTCTCCAACAGCATTATCTGTCTGATGTGTGAAGTCAAACCCTGCTGTGTGGCTCTCAAGACCTTTCATAATCTGAGTTCTTTCTGCTCTCCTCCTCTACCTACATATGTCAGCACTCTCCCACCTGCACCTGGAGCTCCAGACCCTTCACAGTTTTGCTGCTCCTCTCCTCCCCTTCTCCATACATTCCATCTTAGTTTTTGCTTCTGTGCTTTTTGGCCCAGCCCTCCTCTCCCCCCTCCAACAGTAGTACTCTTCTCTGGACATAAGCTCTACCACAGGACTTGGTTCTTTGGCTCTGATTATCTGTCATTGTGCATTCACCTCTAAATCTTCAGTTTTCTCTGTGATTAGGTTGTCAGACCCTTGAGAGCAAGGAATGAGACTGATTTCTCTTGTAATTCACTAAAGTTTCAACTACTGTTTAGTTGAGTAGATATTAAATGAGTATGTATTTGATCAATTGACCATGTGCTGGCTATTTGTCTTAAAGACTGTTTCATGGACCTAGAAAAAGATGTTAAATATCTGGATTGCCTTAGAACTACCAGATATAGCAAATAAATATACAGGATAGCCAGTTAAATTTTACTTTCAAATAAATAAATAACTATTTACTTTTAGCATAAGTATATCTAATGCAATATTTGGGGTATAATTATACTAAAAATGGCTTGTTTAGTAGTTTAAATTTTAAATTTTACTGGATGTCCTTTATTTCATCTGGAAATTCTAAATGGACCTGACGTAAAAAAACCAAACAAACAAAAAAAACCATTGTGTTTAATTTCTTAAATTAGAGCTAAATACCACATTTATGAATTGTTTAACTTTATATAGTTTTGCCAATGAAGTCCTATAGCACATGAAATTCTCTGCATTATTTCATCTAGCGGTGGCAACATATAAATTGAGTATTCATTATGTAAAAGTCACCATGCATCCTCCTGTACAGGGACGCAAATATGAATAAGATGCTTCCTCTGCCCTCAAGTAGTTTATAGCCTGGTAGAAGATACAGCTCATTTTAGTCCTGTCTCTAGTTACGTGCAATGTGGATGTTAATCCATATGGAAAAATTTTTTTTAGGCCTGACCCAGCCCTCCTGGGCAAAGATTCAAGATGACACTATACATTTAGGTTATCAAAAATGAAGAATATTTGCTTTGAAGTATATATTAAATAGCTCCTGTCTCTGAAGTATTATATAAACACCATAATCCATCATCCTAAATGAAGATAATTTTCAAAAATTCTTTTGATCAGAATACTTTATTCTGCTTTTGACAATTAAGTTAGCTTTTATGATGCAGGGCTTCTCTCATAGCTCAGTTGGTAAAGAATCTGCCTGCAATGCAGGAAACCCTGGTTTGATTCCTGGGTCAGGAAGATCTGCTGGAGAGGGGATAGGCTACCCACTCCAGTATTCCTGGGCTTCCCTTGTGGCTCAACTGGTAAAGAATCTGCCAGCAATGTGGGAGACCTGGGTTTGATCCCTGGGTTGGGAAGATCCCCTGTAGAATGGAAAGGCTACCCACTCCGGTATTCTGGCCTGTAGAATTCCATGGACTATACAGTCCATGGGGTTGCAAAGAGTCACTGAGTAACTTTCGCTTTGTGATGAAGGATTTTTTTTCTGGTTCTTGGATATTTAATATGCATTTTTTTAACATAAGCAATAGAAATGTATTGCATGACATTTTTTTCTCTCTGAGCTATCACATAAGTTCTTCACAGGTAGATGCCATGCCCAACTACTTAATCCGAGTCACTTATTTAGGTGAACAATAGGATCCAATGATTTACATTTTATCTTTCTGCTGTGTAGCCTTGTCTGCTTCAGCTAATTCTCCAATCTTTCCTGGTCATAGTCAGTGTGTGTTCATGTGTATGCAAAATTGATATTAGTTAAATTTTTTTTAGCTACATGATATTTATAAGTTATATGCCATATAAACTCAGTGATATTTGTTATAATCAAAGATTTCAAATTCTAGAAACAACAGCATGTCTTCCATAACAGTATTCTTAATTTTTTGTCTGTATGTGTATGTATAAGAGCATTACTTAGACTTAACATATAATTTAAGGCTTTAAAACAATGTTACCTTAACATACAATATTCAAATTTTCAGTTCTGGAATAGAGAGTACTATATTTTCTCTTTCTTTTCTAAATATAAGCTATTGATCTCAACTCACCAATCTGTATTTTCTTGAAGAGCATCTTAAATTAAAATAAAAATGCATATCCCATAAAGTAATGATTTCCATGGTTATTAACATATCACAAGAAGTTGCAAATGGAATGGCATTAAAAGGTGATGAAACTATTGGGAAAAGTTATGCTAACTTGAATGATTTGTCAATTACCTAGGTAGAAGGCTATAGTTAGCATTATCATTATGCCAAGTCTTTGGAGCTATGAAATACTCATTTAAAGTATGTGTTTTAGGTTGTCAAAAATTACCTTTGGTAGCTCTTCAATTTGATTGGCATCTAGGTAAAGTTCCTCTAATGTCCGTTCAAAGTTAAAAACCTCCTTTGGCACCTGCTGAAGGCTGCAGTGGGAGTAATCTAAAACTGAGATGATTTCTTCTTCACCTCGGAAACATCGGCACGGCACCAGACGGCCAATGATTTTCCGCTTGGTGGTCATCTCCAGGCACTGCACTAGAGAAAAACAGAAAAACAAAAAACCAACTGCTTAACCACCAGCCTTGGAAGGCATTCTTAAAATATTTAAAGCTTAGAAATTTAATTATGATTATATTTTATAATTATATAATGCTTTAAAAAAGTTTACATAAGACATGCATATGCATTATATCATTTAATCCGTAAGGTATATAAGACAGATTTTTATTAACATTTAACAAATAGAAATGGATTCAGAAAGGGGCAGATAGTTCCCTTTGTCACACACGTTTGGAATGGCAGAACTGGACCAGAACACAATCCTGACAGTGCAAGGCTTACACTCACATTTGAAACATAGTTCTATAATATAGATTTTTAAAATTTTATACTAATTGCAGTACAGGATAGAAACCTCCAGATTTGTTCAAAAAATATATTTCCCTCATTTCTCCAAAATATTAATAGTCAAGTTTTACCCATAAGGTTTATGATTTCCTCTTTTTGACTCAAATTTATTCCATTAATCAATAATTATCTATTGAGTAGCTAATGTGCTCTAGACATTCAACTATGAACTAGGGAGAGAGACATAAATTGAACAAACTCCCTGGAGACAGCTGTTGGAGACAGCTATATTGGTTATTCACTTCAGAATAAGAATCCGTACTTATGAATCCTTTTATTTTAATGGGCGAAAACAATCATGGCAGAAATTTCTGTGATGTCCTGACATATCTTTCACTAGATTGGCACCAACCAAATGCTATGAAAACTTGCATGAATTGGTATCATGGCACCTACCACACTTCATTAAAGTTACTGTTTTTCAAGTCATTTTTTTCCTAGACTCTAAGCCTCTTGAGGGTAGAAGCTATTTTGTTCATTTTTACATTTGTCTTGGTGCTTGACATATAGTAGACAAGCAATAACCAATGTAAACTAAACAAATCAATTCATGAATGAACAGATGGATATATTTGAGAGTCTGTCCTCAACCACCATCAGATACTGGTAATTAGCTTGAAAATCTTCTCATTCTAACTAAAAGGTCACTATCTCTGGAATGTCTCAGGATAAACGAATAGCATCTTCCTTGGAGCTACCAGGCACTAATCTCACTGCTTCCTAATTATGTGTACTATTTACCCATGTACTAGGTGAGTTCTTGAAGGAGAGCATCTTGTCTTTTTCATCTCTGAATTCATAGTAACAGCATAGTTTGCCATCTGCAGAAACAGTATTGAATGAGCATCATCTTGAAACTTGTATTTTATTCACTGATTTATTTTTACTGATCAACATAAACCTGTTGCAGAAAAAGAAAGTAGCAATAGTTGACAAAAACAATGCAGTATTTTGTTTTGGAATGGCTTAGATTAAATCAAATTTGGAGGCAAATGAATATGATATGCTTAAGAGATGGTGAAAGTTCAGCCCAAAGCCACCTTTATTCTTCCTTTAACTTATGAAATTTATAAAATTATATTTTGGGGCACATGAGTCAGCTCTTACATATGGTTATTTGTACATGGTAATTTGTAGAAGGTTTATCTAAAAACATTAAAAAGATGACCTTTCTTCTCCATTAGTTTCTATCTTTCAAAATCCTACATTTCTCATTTCTGGGAGCTTGAATCACAAGGTTTTGGAATTGTTGTTTTACCTGACCTTACTTGAAAGCCCTGATTACAGGCTGATCTCTACATAGGATCTAGGACATATAAACAGCCAGTAAATGCATCTAATATCTGACACATACTATATCTGACATACACTAGGCACCTACCAAATGTTTGTTGAGGTTATTGTAGTTGTAAAAGGTAAGTGATGATGGCTCAGACTATGGGAGTAGCAGTAAGAATGGGAAGAAGTGATAGACTGGCAAGGTATTTAAGAAGCAGAATCCCTAGCGTGGGTGATGGATTAAATGAGAGGTGGAAAGGGTACTGTAGGGAGAATTCTTGAAAAATTCCCAAGTTTTTAAGTCTCTAGTAGCCACATGACTACTCAGCTGTGATGCCATAAAGCTGACTCAAGGCATTTATGCTGTCTGTCTCTATGATTCACAGCTGATGAATCAATTGTTGATACATTGTTTTTACCCAGTACATTACACTCACCCTTTTGTGCCAAACCATGTGGCTATTTCTTGATGCCCATCTGTTGTTTCAACTGCAATTTTTTTATTGTGAAGAGAAAAAAGAGAATATCCAAGCCTGTACCTGAACCGTTTGGTCAGAGTGTCTACCGTCCAGGAAGGCTTTTGCAATTTAATGCACTTTTAGTACTGCTTTCCCTTTTGTTCAAAGCATTGTTCCTCTGATAATCTCATTGCCTGCCAGTAACCTCTTTCTTTAGTTCAGTTCAGTTCAGTCACTCAGTCATGTTCGATTCTTTGTGACCCCAACAGACTACAGCACACCAGGCTTCTCTGCCCATCACCAACTCCTGGAACATACTCAAACTCATGTCCATCGAGTCGATGATGCATCCAACCATCTCATCCTCTGTCGTTCCCTTCTCCTCTTGCCTTCAATCTTGCCCTGCATCAGAGTCTTTTCTAATGAGTCCCTTCTTCACAACAGGTGGCCAAAGTATTGAAGTGTTAGCTTCGTATCAGTCATACCAATGAATATTCAGGACTGACATCTTTAAGGGTTGACTAGTTTGATTTCTTTGCTGTCAAAGGGACTCTCAAGTGTCTTCTCCAACACCACACTTCAAAAGCATCAATTCTTCAGCACTCAGCATTCATTATGGTCCAACTCTCACACCCATACACGACTACTGGAAAAACCATAGCTTTGACTTGATGGACATTTGTCAGCAAAGTAATGTCTCTGCTTTTCAATATGCTGTCTAGGTTTGTAATAGCTTTTCTTCCAAGGAACAAGCGTGTTTTAATTTTGTTGCTGCAGTCACCATCTGCAGTGATTTTGGAGCCCAAGAAAATAAAGTCTGTCACTCTTTCCACTGTTTCCCCATCTATTTGCCATGAAGTGAGAGGACTAGATGCCATGATCTTCATTTTTTGAATGCTGAATTTGAAGCCAAGCTTTTCACTCTTCTAACTTTCATCAGGAGGCTCTTTATTTCTTCGCTTTCTGACATAAGGGTAATGTCATCTGCATATCTGAGGTTATTGATATTTCTCCCAGCAATCTTGATTACAGCTTGTGCTTCATCCAGCCCAGCATTTCGCATGATGTACTCTGCATATAAGTTAAATAAGCAGGGTGACAGTAAACAGCCTGATGTAGTCCTTTCCCAATTTGGAACCAGTCCATTGTTCCACGTCCAGTTCTAACTATAGCTTCTTGACTTGCATATGGGTTTCACAGGAGGTAGGTAAGGTGGTCTGGTATTCTCATCTCTTGAAGAATTTTCCACAGTTTGTTGTGATTCACACATTCAAAGGCTTTAGCATAATCAATGAAGCAGAAGTAGACGTTTATCTGAAATTCTCTTGCTTTTTCTATGATCCCATGGATGTTGGCAATTTGATTTCTAGTTCCTCTGCCTTTTCTAAATCCAGCTTGAGCATCTGGAAGTTCTCGTACTATTGAAGCCTAGCTTGGAGAAATTTGAGCAGTACTTTGCTAGCGTGTGAGATGAGTGCAATTGTGCAGTAGTTTGAACATTCTTTGGCATTGCCTTTCTTTGGCAATGAAAACTGACCTTTTCCAGTCCTATGGCCACTGCTGAGTCTTCCAAATTTACTGGCATATTGAGTACAGCACTTTAACAGCATCATCTTTTAGGATTTGAAATAGCTCAGCTAAAATTTTATCACCTCCACTAGCTTTGTTTGTAGTGATGTTTCCTAAGACCCACTTGACTTGCACTCCAGGATGTCTGGACCTAGGTGAATGATCACACTATTGTGGTTATCTGGGTTGTTAATATCTTCTTTGCATAGTTTTTCTGTGTATTCTTGCTATCTCTTCGAAATATCTTCTGCTTCTGTTAGGTCCATACCATTTCTGTCCTTTATTGTACCCATCTTTGTCTGAAATGTTCCCTTGGTATATCTAATTTTCTTGAAGAGATCTCTAGTCTTTCCCATCCTATCATTTTCCTCTATTTCCTTTGCAATGATCACTTAGGAAGACTTTCTTATCTCTCCTTGCAATTCTTTGGAAACCTGCATTCAGATGGATATGGCTTTCCTTTTCTCCTTTGCTTTTCCTTCTCTTCTTTTCTCAGCTATTTGAAAGGCCTCCTCAGACAACCATTTGCCTTTCTTTTTCTTGGGGATGGTTCTACTCTTTCTCATTTCAGTTCACTACCTCTAGAACCCATTGATGACTTTGGTATCTAATTTATGGATTATCTATTCATTGTAACTCCTTGCATTCCTGATGTATATTCCTTAGACATAATAGCTTTCAACTTTTTCCACCCTGAATTTCTAAGAAACTTAATTGTAATGCTACTCCATGATTTTTCCCTTACAGATTTTTGCTATATAACATGGTGGTTTACCTTTCTTCTAACAAATTCTCACACACTTATAACCAACCAAAATACATATAGCAATTTTGTTTTAAATTAATAATACTTATTTTACCATAGCTATAAATATCACTATAATTCAATTACATTTTATTTCTTCTGCATCTTTTTTTTCTTTAAAATTGCTTTATGTTTTTCTTTTTTTTAATGTATCTTTCACACATTCAAGTTGCTGACTATCTCCTCCTCTCTTGGTATAGTGAAAAATGTGTAATTTACCCCCAAGGATAATCCTTCAGGAGCACTCTACCTTCCTGTTTCTGTCTGGAGTGGTTCCTTTTCTAGATCTTATACACACACACACACACACACACACACATATAAGTGTGTGTCTGTGTATGTGTGTGTGTGTGTGTGTCTGTGTATATGTGTGTGTGCATTTGATCCTGGAATAGCTCTTCATTGTCATTCTGTAAATTTTACATTTCCTTCTTCTGTTTTATTCCTATTTCCTGAACCCCTTGTCTTTTTCTTTTTAGACTTACTGGACTATAACACCCAATGGTGAGACATAATATCCAGTAACTCACTGAGAGAGAATATACAGCAGGAACATGTTTAAACCTCTGCATATATGATCATAGTTTCATTTCACCTACAAATAAATTTAAAGTTTGGTCAGATATATACTTCTAGGTCAGAAGTAATTTTCTTTACAAATTTGAAGTCATTTTTAATACATTATTTTTTAGATTTCAAGGTTGTTGTCAGGAAATCTAACTCCATTACTATTCAAATTCCTGTTTTACGCCCACTTTCCCCTCTGCCAGAACATTTTAGAACTTTTATCTTATTCTTAGTCTTTTGAAATTTCAAGATGATGTGCTTTGGTATGTTTTTATTCATTTGCTGGGTACTCAATGGGCCCTTTCACTTTGAAAGCACTTATCCTTCCCTTGTTAAATCTTCTAATATTTTTTTAATTGAGAATTTCCTCTTCATTGTTTTTATTTTTTTATGCCATCCTGATCAGTTGGACCTACTTCTTAGAATTACCTGGTAATTCAATTATTTTTCTTTTGTAATTTTCATGCCTTTGTCTTTTTATTATATTTTCTGAGATATTGTCTCAACTTCATCTTTTAAATCCATCTCCTGCATTATCTTTTATCAGGTAACATATTCATACTGTCCAAAAATTATTTATTCCTTCTTAAAGCATGCTCCTTTTTCACAGTGAAAGTGAAAGTGAAGTCACTCAATCGTGTCTGATTCTGCAACCCTGTGGACTATAGCCTACCAGGTCTGACTTTGTGACCCTGTGGACTTGTAGCCTATCAGGCTCCTCTCTCCATGGGATTTTCCAGGCAAGAATACTGGAGTGGGTTGCCATTTCCTTCTCCAGGGGATCTTCCCAACCCAGGGATCAAACACAGGTCTCCCGCATTGCAAGCAGATGCTTTAACCTCTGAGCCACCAGGGAGGCCCGCTTTTTCATAGTATCATGATTTTATTTCAGGGTGCCATATCACTTTCATTTCTCTTAGAAGATAGCATTGTTAAGTTCCTAAGTCAAGTCTGAATCTTTGCAATCCTATGGACTGCAGAATGCCAGGTTTCTTTGTCCTTCACTATCTCCTAGAGTTTGCTCAAATTCACGTTCACTGAGTTGGTGATGCTATCTAATCATCTCATCCTCTGTCACTTCCTTCTCTCCTGTCTTCAGTCATTCCCAGCATCAGGGTCTTTTCCAATGATTTGGCTCTTTGCATCAGGTACCCAAAGTATTGGAGCTTCAGCTTCAGCATCAGTCCTTCCTATGAATATTCAGGGTTGATTTCCTTTAGGATTGATTGGCTTGATCTCCTTGAAGTTGAAGGGACTCTCAAGAGTCTTCTCCAGCACTACAATTTGATGGACTTTTTTTGTGTGTGTGCCTTTTCCCCCTTGCTCCTTGCATTTATTCTGAGTTCCATTTTCTGTTTGGTCTTTTGGTCTTTATCTTTCATGATAGAGGTTTTTCACAAGTATCTGGTGATCCCTGGCTGTCCTTCAATTATGAAGAGTGACTCCCTACAGAGCTAATTGGAAGCTTTGTATGCATAATAAGTTTCACTGCAGGATGACTGGCAGTCAGTCAAAGAATGTTCTGGTCTTCTGCCTGAGGCATAACTATGCAGTTTTGTAAATAAGGATCTAAGTCAGTTTTTCTATTTTCACTACTAAGTTTCTCCAGTTCTTTGTCTGGTACTTGTCTCCAAGACTCTTAAGGAGAGCTATGAAGCAAATTAATTTTTGTATCCCTTTGTGGAGAAGGAAATGGCAACCCACTCCAGTGTTCTTGCCTGGAGAATCCTGTGGACGGAGGACCCTGGTAGGCTGCCATCTATGGGGTTGCACAGAGTCTGAAACAACTGAAGAGACTTAGCATGCATGCATGTCTGTGGGTATATTATAATGTAGCTGACAATGTACTTTCTATACAGATAAATATAAACTACATTGTCTTTCCCTGTCTTCTTAAAATTTGTTGAAATCTCTTATCTCTTGGTATCTTTTCTTCAATTTTCTCTCTCTTTGGGAGTAAATGCATTAAAAATTTTATTTTAGTTTGGTGGAATTTTGGTTGTAAGTTCAGCTCAACAAGGTAAGTAGGAGATTAACTTCCATGTTAAAAAGAAAGTTTTCCTTTCTTTAATCCCCTTCATACTTTTAATCCCTTCTTATCTGACCTACTAGGAGTATTGGACTAGAATGACATTTTTTTTTTCACAAACACTCTCTTCCTTTCGCTCCTCTGACTTCACACTCTTCTGACATTTATCCTTCTGCTTATGTTCCTCAATTTCAGTCTTTTAAGAAGATCCATCTTCTCTTACAAACATTGACATTTAAAATATTAGAGTTATTCCCCAGCTAGTCTTGTTGCCCTTTTAATTGTATGCTCTCTCCCTTTCAGTCTTTACAATCTCACTCACCTTTCCCAACTCTTTTCATTTCAAATTTCTACTCAGATTTATTTCCCTCATCATTATCTCAAACATAACAATGTTCAAAATTGAAGAAATGCTTTTCAAAGGTATGAGTCTATCATCATGGTCAAGAATTTAGACTCTGAAGCCAATTCCTTGGCTGTATGACTCTCGGCACATATTTAACCTCTATCTGTCTAGTCCTCTCTAAAATCAGAGCACCTACCAAGCCTGTAGAATTGCACCATCTAGTTTTAAGTATTCACTGAGTGTTCTGCCCAAACCTCCTCTTCCTGTGTTCTCAGTCTCAGAGAACAGCCACACAGTTCACCTAGTTTCTCAAGATAGAAAGCTTAGCAATATTCTTGGCTCCTCTCATTCTCTCACTTTCCACATCCAACAATAACCAAGTCTGAATCCTTCAATAGCCAAAACTTATCTTGATTCAGGAAGGTTTTTCTTCATTTTAACTCCCCAGCAATGTTGTTCAATTATTGTCTCCTGCCTATGTACCTGTCTCTACCACTCTATTTTTCTCCCACCACAGTGAAGCTGGGGTGACCTTCTAAAAATGCAAATATTATGTCATCATCTTACTTCAAATACTTCAATGTCTCCTCTCTGTCTTCCAGACAAAGTCAAAAGTTTTTTACTGTGGCTTGCAAGTATGATATTGTCCTCTGGGCTGACTGGGGCCTTCCACTCTCAGACCCAGTGCTCTGTTCCACCTCGTTAGGTGCCACTCTTCTCCTTGTTTTCAGTGCTCTTTGTAATCGTGGCTTCTTTTACCACAATCAGGACTACCTGATCTTTTTTTCTATGAGGGTCTTCATAAATAGCTCTGCTTTTGCTCAGGGCACATTTCCTTGCTCTTTTCTAAAAATTTAGTTTCGAATGGAAAATAGCCTCTCTTTATTCAATATGTTCCAACTGTGTCCTCTTCTCTGTATGTTCCAACTGTATGCTGCAATAGCCGTTGATCACATTTTGATTACTTATTCAAATAAATCTTGTTCACTAGATTGACACCTCTGCAAGGAGAGGGACCATGTCTAGCCTTTCAACAACATACATTTCTAGTAACTTTAGTATTGAATATCTGGTTCAGAATAGGTACTTTAAAAACATTAACTGTATTAGTGAAAGAATATGAGAACTAAAGATGATTATAGTGACCTTTATTTATATAGCTTTGGAAAATTTCAAAACAATTTATAATCAATTACCTTGTTTTATCAAGACAAATAGACATCCATATATTATTGTATTTTAATAATAAACTAATTAAAGTTTAGTAAGTTTGTAATGTGCATAAGGTCACACACAGAGTAATTAGTAGACTGAGATTAGATTTCATTTTTCCTGACCCCAAAGCCACCATTTTTTCCCCATTAGCAGACAATGCATTGCATTTACAGTGATATTTAGAAAGCAATATTTGAGAATTTATCAAACATGAATTTATCAGTAGTTTTACCACACACACACACACACACACACACACATTTGATGGTTATTTACACACAGAATACTTCATAGGTACAAATAGAATGAAGGGGTAGCAGTGAGAGAAGTAACATTGCTCTCTTTTATCTGATGATAAAGAGTTTAAGCTTTTTCGAATGTCGAAAGTATGGAAATATAAGGTAGGATGAAAAAAGTGTTTCAGGAATTGAGTAGGTCATAACACACAAGAAAGCACATAAATATTACACACATGACATACAGAAGCATCATTTACTTTCTTTCTGAAACACGACCATTGCCTGGTATACTATAGAAGTGTGCAGCTTCACGTCTAGTATATGGACTTTGACTCAGAAGCAACCTGATTTCCTGTCTTACTACATACCCTTAGGAAATATCCCAAAGAGGGATTTTTAGATTTTCAGGTTTTCAAAGGGACTTAAAAGGCAAGACAAAAATATTAATCTCTTCCTGTTAATATCCTTCCAATAAATTCCATAAATCAAAGTTGAGAGTATATTATTTTTTAGATTATCACTGCATAGATTCTCTTCTCTCTTGAACATTATTTTTAAAATCTAAATTGAAGAGCTAAAGGGAATTTTTTTACAACCAAAGCATACAGCCAACAGTCTTCCTATCAACACTCTCTGAATCAAATGCATTTAAATAGCAGCACTCACTAACACAGCCTAAACTAGCTGAAGAAGCAGAAATATTCATCTTGATATATTCCTCAAATCCTTCTCTATTCATAATTTAAACCAAAGAGAATTTCAACCACTTGAGAATTATGTCTGCAGAGGTTGACTCAAGCAATAAGAATATGTGTATCAAAACATCTGCTTTTCAGTACCTTTGCATTCTCTAGGATTTTTTAGACCCATTATGCCAATTTTCTTTTAATTTAAGTCTGAATTTGGCAATAAGGAGTTCATGATCTGAGCCACAGTCAGCTCCCGGTCTTGTTTTTTGCTGGCTGTAGAGAGCTTCTCCATCTTTGGCTGCAAAGGATATAATCAATCTGATTTTGGTGTTGACCATCTGGCGATGTCCATGTGTAGAGACTTCTCTTGAGTTGTTGGAGGAGGGTGTTTGCTATGACCGGTGCGTTCTCTTGGCAAAATGCTATTAGCCTTTGCCCTGCTTCATTCTGTACTCCAAGGCCAAATTTGCCTGTTACTCCAGGTGTTTCTTGACCTCCTACTTTTGCATTCCAGTCCCCTATAATGAAAATGACATCTTTTTTGGGTGTTAGTTCTGAAAGGTCTAGTAGGTCTTCATAGAACCATTCAACTTCAGCTTCTTCAGCATTACTGGTTGGGGCATAGACTTGGATTACCGTGATATTGAATGGTTTGCCTTGGAAACAAACAGAGATCATTCTGTCGTTTTTGAGACTGCATCCAAGTACTGCATTTCAGACTCTTTTGTTGACCATGATGGCTACTCCATTTCTTCTAAGGGATTCCTGCCCACAGTAGCAGATATAATGGTCATCTGAGTTAAATTCACCCATTTCAGTCTGTCTTAGTTCGCTGATTGCTAGAATGTCCTTGTTCACACTTGCCATCTCCTGTTTGACCACTTCCAATTTGCCTTGATTCATGGACCTAACATTCCAAGTTCCTATGCAATATTGCTCTTTACAGCATTAAATCTTTCTTCTATCATCAGTCCCATCCACATCTGGGTGTTGTTTTCGCTTTGGCTCCATCCCTTCATTCTTCCTGGAGTTATTTCTCCACTTATCTCCAGTAGCATATTGGGCACCTACTGACCTGGGGAGTTAATCTTTCAATGTCCTATCTGTTCATACTGTTCATGGGGTTCTCAAGGCAAGAATAATGAAGTGGTTTGCCATTCCCTTCTCCAGTGGACCACATTCTGTCAGACCTCTCCACCATGAGCTGTCTGTCTTGGGTAGCCCCACATGGCATGGCTCAGTTTCACTGAGTTAGAGAAGGCTGTAGTCTGTGTGATCACATTGGCTGATCTCCAAGCCAGGCTTTAGCAATATATGAACCATGAACTTCCAGATGTTCAAGCTGGTTTTAGAAAAGGCATAGGAACCAGAGACCAAATTGCCAACATCTGCTGGATTATGGAAAAAGCAAGAGAGTTCCAGAGAAACATCTATTTCTGCTTTATTGACTATGCCAAAGCCTTTGACTGTGTGGATCACAATAAACTGTGGAAAATTCTGAAAGAGATGGGAATACCAGACCACCTGACCTGCCTCTTGAGAAACATGTATACAGGTCAGGAAGCAACAGTTAGAACTGGACATCATAGAACAACAGACTAGTTCCAAATAGGAAAAGGAGTATGTCAAGGCTGTATATGGTCACCCTGCTTATTTAACTTATATGCAGAGTACATCATGAGAAACTCTGGGCTGGAGGAAGCACAACCAGAATCAAGATTGCCAGGAGAAGTATCAATAACCTCAGATATGCAGGTGACACCACCCTTATGGCAGAAAGTGAAGAAGAACTGAAGAGCCTCTTGATGAAAGTGAAAAGGGAGAGTGAAAAAGTTGGTGTAAAGCTCAACATTCAGAAAACTAAGATCATGGCATCTGGTCCCATCACTTCATGGCAAATAGGTGAGGAATCAGTGAAAACAGAGGCTGACTATTTTTATGGGCTCCAAAATCACTGCAGCTGGTGATTGCAGACATGAAATTAAATGACGCTTGCTCCTTGGAAGGAAAATTATGACCAACCTAGACAGCATATTAAGAAGCAGAGACATTACTTTGCCAACAAAGGTCCGTCTAGTCAAGGCTATGGCTTGTCCAGTAGTCATGTATAGATGTCAGAGTTGGACTATAAAGAAAGCTGAGTGCTGAAGAATTGATGCTTTTGAACTGTGGTGTTCAAGAAGACTTTTGAGAGTCCCTTGGACTGCAAGGAGATCCAACCAGTCCATCCTAACAGAGACCAGTCCTGGGTGTTCATTGGAGGAACTGATGTTGAAGCTGAAACTCCAATACTTTGGCCACCTGATGCAAAGAACTGACTCATTTGAAAAGACCCTGATGCTGGGAAAGACTGAGGGCAGAAGAAGGGGATGACAGTGGATGAGATGGTTGTATGGCATCACCGACACAATGGACATGTGTTTGGGTGGACTCCAGGAATTGGTGATGGACAGGGAGGCCTGGCGTGCTGTGGTTCATGGGGTTGCAAAGAGTCAGACACGACTGAGTGACTGAACTGAACTGAACTGAACTGATGCCAATTTTATCCTTGCCGAATATTTCATCCCTGGAAAGTTAAAAGGACAACGGCAAGTTCAATCTTTCCAAGATTTCTTGTGATAAATACTCTGGCTGTCCTCATCAGTTGGCACAGTCTTACATTTTTCAAATGACAAATGTTTCTAATTTATTCACTGAAAAACCCTTTGCCACAGGAATATGGAAACCTGCCAATCTCTCTCCATGTCCTACTTCAAGAAACATCTTTAAAACCAATACTTCACCTGAAGTAGTCTCTGAAACTCCCTTATCAAAACAGTATCATGGTGATTCTTGGACTCCAAGTGGATCATCTGAGGCTCGTTTGTTTTTTGATTATTCACACACTCACATTTCAAAAATACTCAGATTGCATGGGTTTGTTTTCATCTTATCATTACAATATCTGAAAGCCTGCAAGTGTTACCCACAATTTGATTTGCTATTATTACAAGAAAACCAGTTTGTCTTCAAGATCAAAGGACTGTTATTAGGAGAAACACATTTATGGTCTTTAATGCTGATATTATGACATCAGCAATCAAAACAAGAAATCAAGAAGGAAAGGATGGTGCCTGGTACCATGAAAAGGCTTTTTAAATACTTCTAATTCAGCTTTTAGGCAAGTGACTTGTTTTAAGACTAACAGTGCTTCCATTCTCTTTCCTCACATATTTCCCAGGAATTTTCATCCACTGAGCAGAATGTCTCTTTCTACAAATGATTCTTAATATATACCATCTCTGATTTAGTTTTTAACTGCTTAATGAGTTACCTATTTTTAAATACAATTCAACTATTCTAAAGCAGAACTTGAAAATATTTGCTAAGCTCCTAATCTGTACCAGACATTGTGCCTCCCTTCTTGATTTCTTGCTTTGGCTAACTGTGTTTTAATTCTCTTAATGCTGTTCCTTGGAGTCATCTTTTACTTCTCCTTTCTTTCCTTCTATATTAGACATTCAATGTCTTCCCTTTCCTTTCTCTACCATTCAGTCAATCTAGTTCAAACTCAGCATCTCTTAGCAGTACTGCCCAAAGTAATATGGTACAAAAGTATACTATTTTCAGACATCCTTCCTTACAATAATTTATTCAGCAAATTAAATGTCTACAATGTGTTAGGCACTGGGTTATATGATGGGAAGAACCAGTGAGCAAAGAGCTACATTCCCTGCTCTGGATAAATCTCCCTGGATAGTGAGAGAGATAAATATTCAACAAAAAATTAAGCAAATAAATCCACACTTGTTCATTGAGATAATTGCCATAAAAGAAAACATTAGAGAATTATCTATTTTATATATTTACACATAACATAGCTTGATTAATCCTCTAAAATGTATGTTCATTCCCCAGCTCTAAAAGCTTCACTGAGTGTACATTTTTAAATAGAAATATTTCCCAGTTCATATTCCCAGGTCATACCTTCTTCTAAGACATAAGCAAGCTGTGTTAGCAAATTGAGGCCTAAGAGTTCTTCAGGATAAAGAGATAAGCTTCTTTTTATTCAGTGTTTCCTAAACTGCTTAAAATTTAAAACATATAAAATGTTACAGTTTATCAACATAATTAGTCTTCTAAATCATACATTTTAGGAAAGGCTCCAACAAAGATCCTCCAACAAAATTCTTTAGTTTGATAGTCAGGCTCTTAATCTAAATTTTCAGCTATTTTATCTAGTACTTTTGAGTTTATGTTCTATCTTACACCATCATTCAGTTCAGTCTCTCAGTCATGTCCAACTCTTTGCGACCCCATGGACTGCAGCACGCCATTCTTCCATGTCCATCACCAATTCTCTGAGCTTACTCAAACTCATGTCCATCGAGTCACTGATTCATTCCAACCATCTCATCCTCTGTAGTCCACTTCTCCTCTGCCTTCATTGTTTCCCAGCATCAGGGTCTTTTCCAAGGAATCAGTTCTTAATGTCAGGTGGCCAAAGTATTGGAGTTTCAGCTTCAGCATCAGTCCTTCCAATGAATATTCAGGACTGATTTCCTTTAGGATGGACTGGTTAGATCTCCTTGCAGTCCAAGGGACTCTCAAGAGTCTTCTCCAATACCACAGTTCAAAAGCATTAATTCTTCAGCGTTCAGTTTGTTTATAGTCCAACTCTCATGTCCATACATGACTACTGGAAAAACCATAGCTTTGACTAGATGGACCTTTGTTGGAAAATTAATGTCTCTGCTTTTTCATATGCTGTTTATGTTGGTCATAACTTTCCTTCCAAGGAGCAAGCGTCTTTTATTTTCATGGCTGCAGTCACCAGCTGCAGTGATTTTGGAACCCCCTAAAATAAAGTCTCTCACTATTTCCATTGCTTCTCCATTTTACATGAAGTGATGGGACCGGATGCCATAATCTTAGTTTTCTGAATGTTGAGTTTTAAGCCATCTTTTTCACTCTTCTCTTTCACTTTCATCAGGAAGCTCTTTAGTTCTTCTTCACTTTCTGCCATAAGGGTGGTGTCATCTGCATATCTGAGGTTATCAATATTTCTCCTGGCAATCTTGTTTCTAACTTGTGCTTCCTCCTTCCCAGTATTTCACATGATGCACTCTGCATGTAAGTTAAATAAGCAGGGTTACAATATACAACCCTGACATACTCTTTTCGCAGTTCAGAACCAGTCTGTTTTTCCATGTTCAGTTCTAACTGTTGCTTCTTGACCGGCATACAGATTTCTCAGGAGGCAGGTCAGGTCGTCTGGTATTCCCATCCTTTTAAGAATATTCCACAGTTTGTTGTGATACACACAATCAAAGGCTTTGGCGTAGTCAATAAAGCAGAAATAGATGTTTATGGTATTACCATAGAGTAGTAGGATTGAAACACTGATCCGTTTTCTTCTATGTCAATCCTGCCACTCTATGGTAATGCCATTCTATCTTTATATTGAATAATTTTATCTCTGGTTATTATAATTTGTTTGCAGGTCTTCTAACATCACAGTAGTTCATTTCTCCATCTGCTAACACACATTGCTTGTGCTCTGATAGAAAAGAGATCCTCAGATATTGAATTTGGATCACTTATGAAGCTCAAATTTTTCTTTTTAAAGTCTTCTCTAACTGTTCCAGACTATAAATAATGCCACTTGCCTTGTCTTCCTCCTCCTCCTTACTATTATTATTATCATCTTAGCACTAACTAAAGAATATCACCATAAGGATTAGAGAATCAACCTTTAAAAAAATCTCAAGAGGAGATTTGTATTGAGTAGTGGCAGTTATGAGCTTATTCAAAAATCTCTCTTTGAAATTCCCTGGTGATTCAGTAGTTAAGAGTTGGGAACTAGGGCCCTGACCATGTAACTAAAACCAAAGAAGTTAACAACAACCAGAACAAAAAACCCCAACATTCTCCATATTGTATCACATAGGTGAATAACAATATTTCAGTAATTCTGACCTTCTTCCATACATCCTTTCTTAGAATTTTTATCTACTGACTTACTTAAATATGTAAATATGACTATAGAGGACAGTAGAAATCAAACTTCAGTTTTAGCTTAAAATAACCCAAGTTCCTGAAAAAGTTCTAATTCTGTAATAAAATGGTACAGTTACAATTCTTGAAGAACTTTGCTTTCAGGCACATTTTCAACATTCGTTATAACTATCCTGAACCATGTGAACCTGAGCCACGAGCAGTATAAAGTAACAAATTTCTAATTAAGGTATTCTCAAAGATTTAACTTTCAAAAAGTAGTAACCTAAAGTAGAGTCTCTGGAATAACATTGGAAGCCTTGTTTATATAGAGATACAGAATAAGAAAATGGAAGAGAAATAGTCAGAGTGCGGGCTGCAACGATGTGCAGAGGGGCCCAGAGGAGCTACCCCACGTCCGAGGTCAGAGGCAGAAGTCGGGAGGACCCCATGCCCGAGGGGCGGCAGCCAAGAGGAGCTACCCCACATCCGAGGTCAGGGGCGGCAGCCAGGAGGGGCTACCCCACGTCCAAGGTCGGGGGCAGCAGCCTCGAGGAGCTACCCTGCGTCCAAGGCTATGGGTGGCAGTCGGGAGGAGTTGCCCCACGCCTGAGGCCAGGAGCGGCGGCCAGGAGGAGTGACCCCATTTCCAAGGAGCGGTGGCTGCACGGGCACCAGAGGGCCTAGAGGAGCTATTCACATTCAGGCCAGGAGGGGCAGCGATGAGGAGATACCCCTCATCCAAGGTAAGGAGCAGCAGCTGTGCTTTGCTAGAGCAGCGGTGAAGAGATATCCCACATACAAGGTAAGAGAAAACCAAATAAGACCGTAGGTGTTGCAAGAGGGCAGAAACACTGAAACCATACTCACAGAAAACTAGTCAATCTAATCACACTAGGACCACAGCCTTGTCTAACTCAATGAAACTAAGCCATGCCTTGTGGGGCCACCAAAGATGGGTGGGCATGGTGGAGAGGTCTGACACAATGTGGTCCACTGGAGAAGGGAATGGCAAACCACTTCAGTATTCTTGCCTTGAGAACCACATGAACAGTATGAAAAGGTAAAATTATAGGATACTGAAAGGAACTCCCCAGGTCAGTAGGTACCCAATATGCTACTGGAGATAAGTGGAGAAATAACTCCAGGAAGAATGAAGGGATGGAGCCAAAGCAAAAACAATACCCAGTTGTGGATGTGACTGGTGATAGAAGCAAGGTCTGATGCTGTAAAGAGCAATATTGCATAGGAACCTGGAATGTTAGGTCCACGAATCAAGACAAAAAGGAAGTGGTCAATAAGAGATGGCAAGAGTGAACATCGACATTCTAGGAATCAGCAAACTAAAATGGACTGGAATGGGTGAATTTAACTCAGATGACCATTATATCTGCTACTGCAGGCAGAAATCCCTCAGAAGAAATGGAGTAGCCATCATGGTCTACAAAAGAGTCCAAAATGCAGTACTTGGATGCAATCTCAAAATGACAGAATGATCTCTGTTCGTTTCCAAGGCAAACCATTCAATATCACAGTAATCCAAGTCTATGCCCTGACCAGTAACACGGAAGAAGCTGAAGTTGAACAGTTCTATGAAGACCTACAAGACATTTTAGAACTAACACCCAAAACAGATGTCCTTTTCATTATAGGGGACTGGAATGCAAAAGTAGGAAGTCAAGAAACATCTGGACTAACAGGCAAATTTGGCCTTGGAATATGGAATGAAGCAGGGCAAAGACCAATAGAGTTTTGCCAAGAAAATGCACTTGTCATAGCAAACACTCTCTTCCAACAACACAAGAGAAGACTCTACACATGGACGTCACCAGATGGTCAACACTGAAATCAGATTGACTATATTCTTTGCAGCCAAAATGGAGAAGCTCTATACTGTCAATAGAAACAAGACCAGGAGCTGACTGTAGCTCAGATCATGAATTCTGTATTGCCAAATGGAGACTTAAATTGAAGAAAGTAGGGAAACTCACTAGACCATTCAGGTATGACCTAAATCAAATCCCTTATGATTATAGAGTGGAAGTGAGAAATAGATTTTAGGGACTAGATCTGACAGATAGAGTGCCTGATGAACTATGGAGGGAGGTTCTTGACAGTGTACAGGAGACAGGGATCAAGACCATCCCCATGGAAAAGAAATGCAAAAATGCAAAATGGCTGTCTGGGGAGGCCTTACAAATAGCTGTGAAAAGAAGAGAAGTGAAAAGCAAAGCAGAAAAGGAAATATATAAGCATCTGAATGCAGAGTTCCAAAGAATAGCAAGGAGAGATACAAAAGCCTTCCTCAGCAATCAATGCAAAGAAATAGAGGAAAAGAACAGAATGGGAAAGACTAGAGATCACTTCAAGAAAATTAGAGATACTGAGGGAACATTTCATGGAAAGATGGGCTCGATAAAGGACAGAAATGGTATGGACCTAACAGAAGCAGAAGATATTCGGAAGAGGTGGCAAGAATACACAGAACTATACAAAGAAGATCTTCACGACCAGGATAATCACGATGGTGTGATCACTCACCTAGAGCCAGACATCCTGGAATGTGAAGTCAAGTGGGCCTTAGAAAGCATCACTATGAACAAAGCTAGTGGAGGTGATGGAATTCCAGTAGAGCTAGTTAAAATCCTGAAAGATGATGCTGTGAAAGTGCTGCACTCAATATGCCAGCAAATTTGGAAAACTCAGCAGTGACCACGGGACTGGAAAAGGTCAGTTTTCATTCCAATCCCAAAGAAAGGCAATGCCAAAGAATGCTCAAACTACCACACAATTGCACTCATCTCACACGCTAGTAAAATAATGCTCAAAATTCTCCAAGCCAGGCTTCAGCAATACGTGAACCATGAACTTCCAGATGTTCAAGCTGGTTTTAGAAAAGGAAGAGGAACCAGAGATCAAATTGCCAACATTAGCTGGATCATCGCAAAAGCAAGAGAGTTCCAGAAAAACATCTGTTTCTGCTTTATTGGCTATGCCAAAGCCTTTGCCTGTGTGGATCACAATAAACTGTGGAAAATTCTGAGAGAGATGGGAATGCCAGACCACCTGACCTGCCTCCTGAGAAGTCTGTATTCAGGTCAAGAAGCAACAGTTAGAACTGGGCATGGAACAACAGACTGGTCCAAATAGGAAAAGGAGTACATCAAGGCTGTATATTGTCACCTTGCTTATTTAACTTCTATGCAGAGTACATCACGAGAAACGCTGGGCTGGAACAAGCACAAGCTGGAATCAAGATTGCCGGGAGAAATATCAATCACCTCAGATATGCAGATGACACCACCCTTATGGCAGAAAGTGAAGAGGAACTAAAAAGCCTCTTGAAGAAAGTGAAAGAGGAGAATGAAAATGTTGGCTTAAAGCTCAACATTCAGAAAATGAAGATCATGGCATCTGGTCCCATCACTTCATGGGGAATAAATGCGGAATCAGTGGAAACAGTGTCAGACTTTATTTTCTGGGCTCCAAAATCACTGCAGCTGGTGATTGAAGCCATAAAATTAAAAGACGCTTACTCCTTGGAAGAAAAGTTATGACCAACCTAGATAGCGTATTCAAAAGCAGAGACATTTCTTTGCCAACAGAGGTCCATCTAGTCAAGTCTATGGTTTTTCCATTTGTCATGTATGGATGTAAGAGTTGGACTGTGAAGAAAGCTGAGCACTGAATTGATGCTTTTGAACTGTGGTGTTGGAGAAGACTCTTGAGAGTCCGTTGGACTGCAATGAGATCCAACCAGTCCATTCTGAAGGAGATCAGCCCTGGGATTTCTTTGGAGGGAATGATGCTGAAGCTGAAACTCCAGTACTTTAGACACCTCATGCGAAGAATTGACTCATTGGAAAATACTCTGATGCTGGGAGGGATTGGGGGCAGGAGGAGAAGGGGACGACAGAGGATGAGATGGCTGGATGTCATCACTGACTCGATGGACATGAGTCTGAGTGAACTCCGGGAGTTGGTGATGGACAGGGAGGCCTGGCGTGCTGCGGTTCATGGGGTCACAAAGAGTCAGACACAACTGAGCGACTGAACTGAACTGGACTGAATTGAGGCAATTCTATTAATAGCATCTTAGGTTTGGTTACAACTTTAGTCTAATCACTTATCTCATCCTTGAATAAATTACTTAGATGATACTCTTATACCTTGATATCTCTGGAGATATTTTTATCATATGGTATAAGAAAATTACTCATGTTCCTGATGACTGAGTAATTATGAGAAAGGTCAATTAGTCAGCATGATTTATTGAGAAGCCAGAAATACATATAGTACATTTAGAAGTAGTTTAATCAAATATTTTATTTAATAAAAGTTGGGGAACATGATGCTTAATATTTATTTTTAAAAATTTCACCTTATGTGAAACACTTTATTCTACACCTTCTTCCAAATATTTGAGTAGGAGCTTCAGAGGGAGCCAGTAAGAAAGCATTTTCCATGCAGTTGTCTCAGCTAAGGGATTTCTTGCTTTTTGTGAAGTGGCACAATGTCCATATGGTGCCCTTCACAAGACATGATGAAACACCCATCTTTTCAATCTGATACAAACAACTTTGAGAAAGCATTTGAAAATGGTATTTCATGCTGCTTTATATTCATTCTTTAATCACAAGTATAGATAAGTTCTGATATTAGCTCTGTTTATTAATATTTTAATTAATGCTCATGATGGTGGTACTTATGCCTTTAGGATAGTTAGAGCAAATGTTGAAAATGTGAACTAGATAAACAGGGCTTCTGGTAATAATCTTTTAATCAATTAAGTTTCTTTGGATTTAAATTTAGGCATTTACTTTATAATTGGAAAGATTTTAGGAGACTCATGAAACATGTAAGCCTGCTTGAGGTCATCCTTGGGCTGAAAGAAATGTTAAAATAAAAGAAAATTTATTTAAAATGCTTTCTGCAAGGAAGTTAATGACATGTGAGCATGCACTCATAGATTTAATAATTGCTAAATGACAAACTTATGGAAGCTTAATATGGAAGAATCAGAGGCTCATTTTAAAACTGAAATATTTTGTTATGATTCTGAATTATTTTCATTGTTAGTTTCTGATATGAGATTAAAAGAATAATTTCAAACAAGAATTTAAACCACCCTGAGTATTTACTTATCTTTATTTGTTTTATTATTATTATTATTTGCTATTTATTTATTTATTTATGTTTTAAAATTTTTATTTTTTACTTTATTTTACTTTACAATACTGTATTGGTTTTGCCATACATTTGTTTTATAAATAATAAATATTATATATGAAAATTTTTGGTTTATATTCTTACCGAATTTAATAATTTAGGAGATGACAAAAGGCAACAGGTTTTGAGAGAATCAAGAGAATAAAATCAGCAGCAAAGTTTTGGAAAAAGAATTGAAAGAAGCCTAAAGAAGGCAGATGAGACCTCTGAATGAATAGAGCATGCTGAACTAATACAGTCCTGCTGGTAGATAGAATAAACTTCAAAAAGACCACGTGTTACCAGAGTAATCACTATTAAAATTCAAATCTGAACATGTGTAAAACTATTTTCAGGCTTCCTGCTACCTCACCATGAATTCTGTATTTGCAAGCTGGGTATATAATCCTCTGCCAAGACTTCAGTCTCCTCCTGGACCACACTCATACCTTATCTTAAATGTCTTCTTGTCTTTGCCTTTCCTGATCTTCTCATGAACAATCTTACCTGCTTATCTCTCCTCATTACACTTCCTTATCTTTTTTCAACTAAATTCAAGGATTATCCTTTAAGAAAACTATTCCTCTACTATCCCTATTATAGGTGAATTGTGTCTTCCCCAAATTCATGTGCTGAAGTTCTAACAATTAGTGCCTCAGAATGTGAACCCTTTGAAAACAGATCTGCTGCAGTATAATTAGTTAAGATGAAGTCTGACCATTGTAGGATAGGGCCCTACTCCAGTATGACTAGTATTCTTAGAAGAATATTGCACGTGAAGAAAGAGACACATATAGATGGAAAATGTAGAGAGACATGGAGAAAATGTCCATCTTTAAGCCAAGGAGAGAGTCCTGGAACAGGCCTCTCATAGCCCTCAGAAGGAACCTTTAGTAGTCCTACTCTCCAGCATTATGAGACAATGAATTCCTGCTGGGTGGGCCACCTAATTTCTGATCTTTGTTACAGCAGCCTCAGCAAACAAATAAAACCTCTTTCTTCACCTTCCAAGCAAAAGTTAAGTATCTCTTCTTCAGCATCTATAAAACCCAGGATCCAATTTGGCAAAGATTTATTAAAATTGTTTCCTTGTGAATCTCCGGCTGCTACTGCTGCTAAGTCGCTTCAGTCATTTTCCGACTCTGTGAAACCCCATAGAAGGCCTCCTACCAGGCTCCTCTGTCCCTGGGATTCTCCAGGCAAGAACACTAGAGTGGGTTGCCATTTCCTTCTCCAGTGCATGAAAGTGAAAAGTGAAAGTGAAGTCGCTCAGTCGTGTCCGACTCTTAGTGACCTCATGGACTGCAGCCTACCAGGCTCCTCCATTCATGGGATTTTCCAGGCAAGAGTACTGGAGTGGTGTGCCATTGCCTTCTCCATGTGAATCTCTTGAGGTAGTATTAATTAGACCATGAACTCTCTCTTCTGTTTGTTCTCTTAGTCTAAGGCAGACATGCAAAGTGAAATTCTCTTTTGTATAGATTAATGAATAGAGGGAAAGAAGGAAATTTTGTTTGGCCTTAGATTCACCAATTTGTTTGAAAAGTGAAAGCTGCTCCATCATGTCTGACTCTTTGTGACCCCATGAACTATATGGTCCATGGAATTCTCCAGGCCAGAATACTGAAGTGGGTAGCCTTCTAGATTCCCTTCTCCAGGGGATCTTCCCAACCCAGAGATTGAACCCAGGTCTCCTACTTTGCAGGCAGATTCTTTACCAGCTGAGCTACCAGGGGAGCCTTGAAGATTTAAAACTGCAGTTTCAGATGCAGGTAAAAAAGTATAAATTAGATATTCTGAAGAACAATATATGTGATATTACAAAATGAATAAAATGAATAGACAATCCCTTTCTTTCTCAGAACTAAACATCCTGGAAAATAAACAACTCCCATTGTCTTTAATCCATCTTCCCAGGTGGTGCTAGTGGTAAAGAATCTGTCTGCCAATGCAAGAGAAACAAGAGATGGGGATTGGAACCCTGGGTCAGGAAGATCACTTGGAGAAGAGAATGGTAACCCACTCCAGTATTCTTGCCTATAAAATCCCATGGACAGAGGAGCATGATAGGCTATAGTCCATGGGGCTAAGGAGTTGGACATGACTGAGCAAATGTCTTTAATCATCACACATGGGGAATACAATAAATTACTTGAATCTAACAATTTAACTGACTCAATGGACATATGTTTGGGTAAACTCTGGGAGCTGGTGATGGACAGGGAGGCCTGGCGTGCTGCAGTTCTTGGGGTAGCAAAGAGTCGGGCATGACTGAGCGACTGAACTGAACTGAACTGAACAATTTAACCCAAAGAGTTAAAGATTTCAAAAGTGTCTTGAAAAATTGATATGATGATATATGTAAATAATGGGTATATCTTATTTAAAAGAAACGGTTCTAAAAGAAAAAAGTGACTGCTCTATGTCAGTATGGATATCTTAAGTGGATAGTTGAAGCAAACTACAGAACATTTAAGAGAAGATAAATATAGAAATTATATTACCTTAGAAAATACCCTGTTAACCTTCAGATTATGTGGAATATATATGAATGATGTTTTTCTAATGAATATTATCCCACCGGCACCAAGAGAAAAATAGGAGTAATGATAGAAAAGCTGTTGAGATATTTTGGACACATAATTCTGCTCAATCAAAATTCTTCTATTTAAAATTCTTTGTTATTTTCTTCAGAAGATAAAAGCAAATAGAAAAGTATAATAGAAAAATAAAACCCACCATATTTCTATCATCCAGAAATAAAGTACTACTAACACAGTGGAGTATTTTCTATCATTCATTTAAGGTTGCAATTCTGAATACACACATACATACAAATACACATGCACACACATACAACATACATATATATTACTAAGATTAAGTACGTTGCTTTGTGTCATGCTTTTTCACGTAGCATTATACTATAAATATTTTCTCACATCATAAAACATTCCTAAAGTATACTTTTTGAAGACTATGAAATATTGTTGTGAGTAGGTCTACCAATTTATTTGACCAATCATCTTATCCTAGAAATTTATAAAGTTTGCTATTTTCCCAAATTATAACTAATACCCTGATAAACAATGGCAAATATAAGTTCTTCTGCATTTACTAGGTGAAATGAATCTAACACTTTTATTATTTTTGATAAATACTGCCTAATTGCTCAGTTGATACTCTGTGCCAATTGATACTGTTACTTAAATTGAAGAAAGTAGGAAAAACTGCTAGACCATTCAGGTATGACCTAAATCAAATCCCTTATGCTTATACAGTGGAAGTGAGAAATAGATTTAAGGGACTACTTCTGATAGATAGAGTGCCTGATGAACTATGGAATGAGGTTCGTGACATTGTACAGGAGACAGGGATCAAGACCATCCCCAAGGAAAAGAAACGCAAAAAAGCAAAATGGCTGTCTGGGGAGGCCTTACAAATAGCTGTGAAACGAAGAGAAGTGAAAAGCAAAGCAGAAAAGGAAAGATATAAGCATCTGAATGCAGAGTTCCAAAGAATAGCAAGAAGAGATAACAAAGCCTTCTTTAGTGATCAATGCAAAGAAATAGAAGAAAACAACAGAATGGGAAAGACTAGAGATCTCTTCAAGAAAATTAGAGATACCAAGCGAACATTTCATGCAAAGATGGGCTTGATAAAGGACAGAAATGGTATGGACCTAACAGAAGCAGAAGATATTAGGAAGAGGTGGCAAGAATACACAGAAGAACTATACAAAAAAGATCTTCATGACCAAGATAATCACGATGGTGTGATCACTCACCTAGAGCCAGACATCCTGGAATGTGAAGTCAAGTGGGCCTTAGAAAGCATCACTATGAACAAAGCTAGTGGAGGTGATGGAATTCCAGTAGAGCTAGTTAAAATCCTGAAAGATGATGCAGTGAAAGTGCTGCACTCAATATGCCAGCAAATTTGGAAAACTCAGCAGTGGCCACAGGACTGGAAAAGGTCAGTTTTCATTCCAATCCCAAAGAAAGGCAATGCCAAAGAATGTTCAAACTACCACACAATTGTACTCATCTAACATGCTAGTAAAGTAATGCTCAAAATTCTCCAAGCCAGGCTTCAGCAATACGTGAACCGTGAACTTCCAGATGTTCAAGCTGGTTTTAGAAAAGGAAGAGGAACCAGAGATCAAGTTGCCAACATCCGCTGGATCATTGCAAAAGCAAGAGAGTTCCAGAAAAACATCTGTTTCTGCTTTATTGACTATGCCAAAGCCTTTGACTGTGTGGATCACAATAAACTGTGGAAAATTCTGAGAGAGATGGGAATGCCAGACCACCTGACCTGCGTCCTGAGAAGTCTGTATTCAGGTCAAGAAGCAACAGTTAGAAATGGACATGGAACAACAGACTGGTTCCAAATAAGAAAAGGAGTACGTCAAGGCTGTATATTGTCACCCTGCTTATTTAACTTATATGCAGAGTACATCATCAGAAACACTGGACTGGAAGAAACACAAGCTGGAATCAAGATTGCCAGGAGAAATATCAATCACCTCAGATATGCAGATGACACCACCCTTATGGCAGAAAGTGAAGAAGAACTAAAGAGCCTCTTGATGAAAGTGAAAGAGGAGAGTGAAGAAGTTGGCTTAAAGCTCAACATTCAAAAAACAAAGATCATGGCATCCAGTCCCATCACATCATGTCAAATAGATGGGGTAATAGTGGAAACAGTGTCAGACTTTATTGTTTGGGGCTCCAAAATCACTGCAGATGGTGATTACAGCCATGAAATTGAAAGACGCTTACTCCTTGGAAGAAAAGTTATGACCAATGTAGATAGCATATTCAAAAGCAGAGACATTACTTTACCGACTAAGGTCCATCTAGTCAAGGCTATTTTTTTTTCCAGTAGTCATATATGGATGTGAGAGTTGGACTGTGAAGAAGGCTGAGCACCGAAGAATTGATGCTTTTGAACTGTGGTGTTGCAGAAGACTCTTGAGAGTCCGTTGGACTGCAAGGAGATCCAACCAGTCCATTATGAAGGAGATCAACCCTGGGATTTCTTTGAAAGCAATGAAGCTAAAGCTGAAACTCCAGTACTTTGGCCACCTCATGCAAAGAGTTGACTCATTGGAAATGACTTTGATGCTGGGAGGGATTGGGGGCAGGAGGAGAAGGGGATGACAGAGGATGAGATGGCTGGATGGATCACTGACTTGATGGACGTGAGTCTGAGTGAACTCCGGGAATTGGTGATTGACAGGGAGGCCTGGCGTGCTGTGATTCATGGGGTCACAAAAGTCGGACATGACTGAGCGACTGAACTGAACAGAGTATTATACCTGTATATCCATTTCCTTGCACCATTGCCAGCAGATATCATCAGTTTTTTTCACAAGCTGTGTCAGTTTGAGAGACAGTGTTTAATTTGAAGTGTTTCTAATCTCTTCCTTTATTTGTTCCTCCTTTGCTTATAAATATTAGTTTGCTGAATGTACTTGACTCGTAATTATAAATTGTTCAACATGCTCAGTCATGTCCAACTCTTTTGACTATATGGATTGAAGCATGCAAGGCTTCCCTTTCCTTCACTGTCTCCTGGAGTTTGCACAAACTCCTGTCCATTGAGTTGTTGATACCATCCACCCATCTAGCCCTCTGTCGCCCCTTCTCCTCCTGCCTTCAATCTTTCCTAGGATAAGGGTCCTCAGTCCAGTGCAGTTCAGTTGCTCAGTCATGTCCAACCCTTTGCAACCCCATGGACTGCAGCACACCACACTTCCCTGTCCATCACCAACTCCAGGAGCTTACTCAAACTCGTGTCCATCGAGACACTGATTCCATGCAACCATCTCACCCTCTGTCATCCCCTTCTTCTCCTGCCTTCAATCTCTCCCAGCATCAGGGTCTTTTCCAATAAGTCAGTTCTTCTCATAAGGTGGCCAAAGTATTGGAGTTTCAGCTTCAGCATCAGTCCTTCCAATGAATATTCAGGACTGATTTCCTTTAGGATGGACTGGTTGGATCTCCTTGCAGTCCAAGGGACTCTCAAGAGTCTTCTCCAACACCCCAGTTAAAAAGCATCAATTCTTTGGTGCTCAGTTTTCTTTATAGTCTAAATCTCCATCCATACATGACTACTGGAAAAACCATAGCTTTGACTCGAATGACTTTTGTTGGCAAATTAACATCTCTGCTTTTTAATATGCTCTCTAGGTTGGTCATAGATTGTCTTCCAAGGAGTAAGCATCTTTTAATTTCATTACTGTAGTCACCAGCTGCAGGAACTGTGGAGCCCCCTAAAATAAAGTCTCTCACTGTTTCCATCGTTTCTCCATCTATTTGCCATGATGTGATGGGACCAGATGCCATGTTCTTTGTTTTCTGAATGTTGAGTTTTAAGCCAACTTTTTCACTCTACTGTTTCACTTTCATCATGAGGCTCTTTAGTTCTTCTTCGTTTTCTGCCATAAGGTTGTTCTTATCTGCATATCTAAGGTTATTGATATTTCTCCTGGCAATCTTGATTCCAGTTTGTGCTTCATCCAGACCAGCATTTTGCATGATGTACTCTGCATCTAAGTTAAATAAGTAGGGTTGACAGTATACAGCCTTGACATATTCCTTTCCTGATTGGGAACCAGTCTGTTGTTCCGTGTCCAGTTCTAACTGTTGCTTCTTGACCTGAATACAGATTTCTCAGGAGGCAGGTCAGGTGGTCTGGTATTCCCATCTCTTTCAGAATTTTCCACAGTTTGTTGTGTTCCTCACAGTCAAAGGCTTTGGTGGAGTGAATGAAGCAGAAGTAGATGTTTTCCTGGAACTCTCTTGCTTTTTTGATGATCCAACAGATGCTGGCAATTTGATCTCTGGTTCCTCTGCCTTTTCTAAATCCAGCTTGAGCATCTGGAAGTTCATGGTTCACATACTATTGAAGCCTGGATTTGAGAATTTTGAGCATTACTTTGCTGGCATGTGAGATGAGTGCAATTGTGTGGTAGGTTGAGCATTCTTTGGCATTGTCTTTCTTTGGGATTGGAATGAAAAGTGACTTTTTCTAGTCCTGTGGCCACTGCTGAGTTTTCCAAATTTGCTAGCATATTGAGTGGAGCTTTAACAGCATCATCTTTAGGATGTGAAATAGCTCAGCTGGAATTCCCTCACTCCACTAGCTTTGTTCACAGTGATGCTTCCTAAGGCCTAATTGACTGCATTCCAGGATGTCCAGCTCTAGGTGAGTGATCACACGATAATGGTTATCTTGGTTATGAAGATCAATTTTGTATTGTTCTTCTCAATATTGTTGCCACCTCTTCTTAATATCTTCTATTTCTTTTAGGTCCATACCATTTATGTCTTTATTGTGCCCATCTTTGCATAAAATTTTGCTTTGGCATCTCTAATTTTCTTGAGGAGATCTCTAGTCTTTCCCATTCTATTGTTTTCCCCTATTTCTTTTAACTGAATATTGAGGAAAGCTTTCTTATCTCTCCTTACTATTCGTTGGAACTCTGCATTCAAGTGGGAACATCTTTTCTTTTCTCCTTTGTCCTTAGCTTCTCTTCTTTTCTCAGCTATTTGTAAGGCCTCCTCAGACAGCCAGTTTGCCTTTTTGCATTTCTTTTTCTTGGGGATGGTCTTGATCTCTGTCTCCTGTACAATGTCACGAACCTCCTTCCATACTTCTTCAGGCATTCTGTCTATCAGATCTAATCCCTTGAATCTGTGTCACTTCCAATGTATAATCATAAGGGATTTGATTTAGGTCATACCTGAATAGTCTAGTGGTTTTCCCCACTTTCTTCAATTTAAGTCTGAATTTGGCAGCAAGAAGTTCATGATCTGAGCTACGGTCAGCTCCCCATCTTGTTTTTATGGACTGTATAGAGCTTCTGCATCTTTGCCTGCAAAGAATATAATCAGTCTGATTTTGGTATTGACTATCTGATGACGTCCATGTATAGAGTCTTCTCTTGTGTTTTTGGAAGAGGGTGTTTGCTATGACCAGTGTATTCTCTTGGCAAAACCCTGTTAATCTTTGCCCTGCTTCATTTTGTACTCCAAGGCCAAATTTTCCTGTTACTCCAGGTATCTCTTGACTTCCTACTTTTTCATCCCAGTCCCCTACAATGAAAGGGACATCTGTTTGGGTGTTAGTTCTAGAAGTCTTGTAGGTCCTCATAGAATACTGGTTGGGGCATAAACTTGGATTACTGTGATATTGAATGGTTTGCCATTCAACATATATAGTGGATATAATGGTCATGAGTTAAATTCACCCATTCCAGTCCATTTTAGTTCACTGATTCCTAAAATGCTGATATTCACTCTTGCCATCTCCTGTTTGATGACTTCCAATTTGCCTTGATTCATGGACCTAACATTCCAGATTCCTATGCAATATTGCTCTTTACAGAATTGGACTTTACTTCCATCACCAGTCACATCCACAACTGAGTGTTGTTTTTGCTTTGGCTCCATCTTTTCATTCTTTCTGGGGTTATTTCTTCACTCCTCTCCAGTAGCATATTGGGCACATACTGACCTAGGGAGTTCATCTTTCAGTGTCCTGTCTTTTTGCCTTTTCATACTGTTCATGGGGTTCTCAAGGCAAGAATACTGAAGTGGTTTGCCATTCCCTTCTCCAGTGGACCACATTTTGTCAGAACTCTCCACCATGACCCATTTGTTTTTGGTGGCCAGCCCTACATGGCATGGCTCATAGTTTCATTGAGTTAGACAAGGTTGTGATCCATGTGATCAGTTTGATTAGTTTTCTGTGATTGTGGTTTTCATTCTGATAAAGATAAGAGGCTTATAGAAGCTTCCTATTGGAAGAGACTGACTGAGGGGGACAGTGGGTCTTGTTCTGATGGGCGAAGCCATGATCAGTAAATATTTAATCCAATTTTCTGTTGATG
The DNA here is from genome assembly GCF_016772045.2 of Ovis aries. Classification (NCBI taxonomy): domain Eukaryota; kingdom Metazoa; phylum Chordata; class Mammalia; order Artiodactyla; family Bovidae; genus Ovis; species Ovis aries. Next base: position 45,535,191 of record NC_056054.1, on the reverse strand, counting down.
GGCAGGGTTGTGTTCCTTCCCTGTTGTTTGACCTGAGGCCAAATTATGATGGAGGTAGTGAAGACAATGGTGACCTCCTTGAAAAGGTCCCTTGCAGGTACTGCCACACTCAGTGCTCCGAACCATGCAGCAAGACACCACTAACCCACACCTCTGCCTGAGACTCCTGGACACTCACAGGGAAGTCTGGGTGTCTCTTGTGTTGTCACTTCTCCTTTCTCCAGGGTCCTGGCTCACACAAGGTTTTGTTTGTGCCCTCCAAGAGTCTGTTTCCCCATTCCTATGCAAGTTCTGGCAGCTCTATGGTGGGGTTAAAGGCGACCTCCTTCAAGAAGGCTTATGCCGTACCCAGGGCTGCTGCACCCAGAGCCCCTGCCCCTGTGGCAGGCCACTGCTGACCCGTACCTCGGACGGAGACATTCAAACACTCAAAGGCAGGTTCGGCTCAGTCTCTGTGGGGCCCCCTGGTGCACATAAGGTTTTGTTTGAGCCCTCCAAGCATCTCTGGCAGGTATGGGGTTTGATTCTAGGTCAGGGAACTAGCTCTTCACATCAGGTGGCCAAAGTATAGGAGCTTAAGCTTCAACATCAGTTTCCAATGAATATTCAGGGTTAATATTCCTTTAGGATTGACTGGTTTGATCTCCTTGCTTTCCAAGGGGCTTTCAAGAGTCTTCTCCAGGATTATAAAAAGAAAACACTTTATTTATTTATTCTTTTTTTATCAGTCATTGCTTTTAAATATCATCTTTGGGAATACTTTTCTCTCCTCCTGGAAAAAAACTTTTGTCAATCCCATATCTTCCTAAATTTTCAGTTCTAAGAGGAGTCTCATTTAGATAATTAGACTTTTTCTCGGGTAAAGTTCTAATATAGTGTGTGAATAATCCAAACATTTTTGGAAATTTTCTATTGGCCATGGTTTTTATGCAGATGGGTCCATTATAAGAGAACCAGGTAGTGATTATATAAAGGGTACATCTTTATATGTGAAAATTTAGAACTTAATCTTTCACTTGGTTGTGTGTTTACATGAATAAATGGGGAAAATATTTCTAAGATTTTGTTCTCCTTTGTCACTAATGGACTCTTTCAAATGGAAATGCCTCCTGATGGCTCTTCTGTTAACTGACCTTGAAATCTAAATATTCTAAGCCTTAGGTCAAGGATATTTATTTTTCTTACTGACACAGGATGCCACAGACCAAATAATTCTTTTACTAATATAAATTTAATATTTTACTTTGCTTGCAAACCCAGTTAGAGCTCAGTCCACCTCTAACAATTATAGTGAGATTAACATATGAATGCTGTCAGAACAAATCTTCTTTATAATTCACATTTTCTAGATGTACATACAACAAAACAAGGCACAGAAATGAACATCAATGGAGACAAAATGCACCTGGTTTCTCATTAAGGAGCAACAACTGTCTTCCTAGATTGGCTCTGAACCAAGGGCTAAATCTAATCTGAAAGAGAAAAGTAACACAATTTCATCATTCTCCGGGCCTTAGGCTTAGGTTTTAAAGATAGTAGAAAATAATTCATTAAAAGAGTTTATAAGCATTGTGCCAGTGTGTTTGTATGTGTGTATGGGGTTTGAGAGCAAGCTGTGTCAAAATAGGGGAAAAGATGAACACTTTGAGATAAGTGAATTTACTAAATAATTAATCTTTTTGGCTTTTTAGAATAGGCATTTCATTTATACTGCAAAAATTCTTTGAGCCATAATAAGGGAATATATGAATACATATTTAGGATAATTAATTTTTTCTTCCTGTCTCAGAGTTATCAGCATTGGGAGTCTGCTTTGCAAAGATTATATTAGATATAATTGGGTAGAGTATAGAAACTAAATGGAATTTTACCATATTTTTTAGCACATTTTCCACTTTGAGTACATATGTTCAATCACACAACCAAGATATCAGAGTAAGAGACAAAATATATATTTTTTCCTTGTTAAAAGTTTATACTTCAGATGAATCTCACAGATTGTTTCCCCAGTGAATTTCTCCCCTGTAAAGATTCTATTGTTGACTACTACTCAACTGCTGCTACTGCTACTGCTACTGCTACTGCTACTGCTGTTTAGTCACCAAGTCATGTCTGACTCTTTGCAACCCCATGGACTATTGCTGGCCAGGCTCCTCTGTCAGTGGAATTTTCCAGACAAGAATGCTGGGGTGTGTGGCCATTTTCTTCTCCAGTGGATCTTCCTTATACAGGATCAAAACCACTTCTCTTGTGTCTCCTGAATTGGCAGGTGGATTCTTTACCCCTGTGTCACCTGGGAAGCCCTCAATGTTTAACACATGCTCTTATTAATTTTTTATCTTCCAAATTGGACCTTAATGTGCTGTCACCTTTCAGTTAATGGGTCAACCCTCTCCAGTTTCCTAAGCTACACCTTTGGAACCATCCTTCATGCTGCATTTTCTATCGTTATACGTTTTCAATATCACAGATGAGTCAGAACTTTCAAAGTCACCCCCATTCCCCATAACTATTGCTGGAATGTTAGATCCTTTTGCCTTTAACTCCTCTGACTTCTTAAATAATTTCCTAGTTGATTCAACATAGTCTATAAATGCTATCCTCTTATTCCACCTAACACATATCCACAATGCCTCTGCATACTGCCATGCTTTTGCAAATGTGTTTCTCTGCCAGTATTGATCTTCACTCTTTTTTCAACTTGAAGAAATCTCAATCATTCATCCTGAAGATAGCTCACATGACTCACCTTCTGCAAATCTTTTCCAATTTCCTTAGCATGTAAGTTGTATCCCTTCTTTTGTCCTCAGAATAGTTCCTAGCATTTATTCTGGTAAATTTGTCAAAGCTTATTTGTGGATTATAATGACCCAACCTGCACATCCCTGACTGATACAGACAATTTCAGAATTCTTTACTTTAAAAGTACCCATCCGTAGCTAGCTGAGGATTCAAATTTCTTTTTTAAATTTCAAAAGAAAATCAAAACACTTTCATGCTTTACTGGATATTACATATAGGTGACATCTGAATGATGAATCATATTCTTTATGAAATAGTTTCTATAGTCACATTTATGTTCAAAATAACAATCTGGTGGGTTATAACAAATATAACCAGAAGCCAACTCTGTTTTCTTTCAAAATAAAACACTATTTTTTCTTTCCTTTAGTGAACTTATGGCTCAGAAATGCTAGTCTGCCTCAAGTACAAAATAATATGCATCAATTTTTAAAAAGCATTGGTCAGTTATAGATTATAATTATGCTCCTTAAAAAATAAGAAATTAGTAACAGAGTTGAAAGCACTTATATAATTATATTTTCTCTCCTAAAGATTTAAGATAACAGAGGTCTATATATGGCATATCTCTGTGAAATAATAGTGACCCTATTTTCCTGCTTTAATCTGAAAATGACTGACCATGCCACTGCAGAATTTCATAAACATTATTAAATAGATGGGTCTAATAACCCCAAATTATTCACAATCACTGCTGTGCTATCTCACAATATTTATACTCACACACAGATACACACATACACACACATACCTAAACACTTTCTAATGCCATATAATTTGAAGATGTTCAGTTCAGTTCAGTTCGGTCCAGTTGCTCAGTCGTGTCCGACTCTTTGCGACCCCATGAATCGCAGCACGCCAGGCCTCCCTGTCCATCACCAACTCCCGGAGTTCACTCAGACTCAGGTCCATCGAGTCAGTGATGCCATCCAGCCATCTCATCCTCTTTCATCCTCTTCTCCTCCTGCCCCAAATCCCTCCCAGCATCAGAGTGTTTTCCAAAGAGTCAACTCTTCGCATGAGGTGGCCAAAGTACTGGAGCTTCAGCTTTAGCATCATTCCTTCCAAAGAAATCCCAGGGTTGATCTCCGTCAGAATGGACTGGTTGGATCTCCTTGCAGTCCAAGGGACTCTCAAGAGTCTTCTTCAACACCACAGTTCAAAAGCATCAATTCTTCAGTGCTCAGCCTTCTTCACAGTCCAACTCTCACATCCATACATGACCACAGGAAAAATCATAGCCTTGACTAGACAGACCTTAGTCGGCATTAAACATACTCAAAATAAAATATATATGATAATATAAAATTATTTTAGTCATAAAAATATATTTCCTTTAAAATTACTGTTTGGAAATATTTTCATTGGAAATATTTGCCAGTTATTTACATATAACTTATACAAAGTAGCATGGTCATATCAAGATATAAATAAACCTGTATCATAGTCCTAATTCTGATACAAACCAATAAGTGTTTTAGACTATTTGATGTTTAGTTTTTCACAAGTAAATAATAATTTTAGACTGAAATAGTGCAGATCTTTACCTAAAGTAATACCTTATGATTTGAATTATTTCATATACTTAGCTCTGTTTTTTTCAATTTGGAATATATGAGAATTTTAGGTAGTCTTTTTATTCTGAGTTTTTGTGTTACATAATTTGCATATACACATACATTAATGTAGTTTTTAGACTTCTGCTCTTGTTTTATAAAAATTATATTCAACTCTTCATCACATTTTAAATTTTTTACTCTCTGAATAAAGCATCACTTTCTGAATAATTTGTCTTGGCTTAAACAAATAAAAGTTTATCTTTAAGTGTCCTGAGGGTTCTAAAGGGGGAAAAGATCAGACCAGATCTGCATCTGTATCCTGCTCCCCAGTGAAGAATAGTGGCTGGAAGACTGGGAAACCCATCAGGAGGTTCTTGAGGAAGCTGTGGCCAGCATGGAAGTAGAGATGTGAGAAGTAAGCACAATAAAATATTTAGTAAATAAATTATAGTTACAGCTGGCAAGACTGGAGATTATCTGGTCATGGTTAGTAAATCTCCTGAGCTTGTTCCTTTGGAAGATGGTAGAATTTGGTTATTTCTTCCATCTCCCTCACATGGATGTCTCTGGTCACCATTTTTTTTTTTTTTTGTTAATCATTGTGAGATGTCTGCTTCTCACCACTGGTTGTCATCTACACTACATTTTGGTGATCTCTAATTCACTCCTGGTGTCTAGCAATTTTCTCTTGTGTGAGGTTCTCTTTAGCTTTCCTATTCTTTTCCTGCTCTTACTCATTCCCTCAGGCCTTGGGTTACATGTAACCTTTGTGGAGTTTCCCTGATCTTCCTGGACTGAATTATAAGGTTGTCAGATTTAAGAAACAAACAAAAATGAGGAAGCAAATAACAATAAAAAATCAGGATACCTAGTTAAATTTAAAATTTGGATAAGCAATGAATAGGATAAGTATGTCCCATGCAATAGGTGGGACGTGTTTATACCAAAAATTATTTGAGATGCAGGTTTAACTGGGAATTGTATATTTAATCTGGCAAGATTAGATTGAGAACTCTTGTTAAATCCTTGTACATAGTTCACTCAGTGAATTCAGAACTTTGCCAAATGTAACTTAATTGTTTAAATGCCTCTCTTCCTCATTAACCTGCAGAATAAGATCTGAGTCTGCCTTTCCATTGCACTGATCACTGAGGAAGGCTTACTTACCTCTTCTTTCTATTCTTTGGAACTCTGCATTCAGATGCTTTTATCTTTCCTTTTCTCCTTTGCTTTTCACTTCTCTTCTTTTCACAGCTATTTGCAAGGCCTCCTCAGACAGCCATTTTGCTTCTTTGCATTTCTTTTCCATGGGGATGGTCTTGATCCCTGTCTCCTGTACAGTGTCACGAACCTCTGTCCATAGTTCATCAGGCACTCTATCTATCAATTACAGTCCCTTAAATCTATTTCTCACTTCCACTGTATAATCATAAGGGATCAATGTAAAGAAATAGAGGAAAACAACAGAATGGGAAAGACTAGAGATCTTTTCAAGGAAATTCAAGATACCAAGGGAACATTTCATGCAAAGATGGGCTCAATAAAGGACAGAAATGGTATGGATCTAACAGAAGCAGAAGATATTAGGAAGAGGTGGCAAGAATACACAGAAGAACTATACAAAAAATCTTCACGACCAAGATAATCACGATGGTGTGATCACTCACCTAGAGCCAGACATCCTGGAATGTGAAGTCAAGTGGGCCTTAGAAAACATAGCTACGAACAAAGCTAGTGGAGGTGATGGAATTCCAGTAGAGCTAGTTAAAATCCTGAAAGACGATGCTGTGAAAGTGCTGCACTCAATATGCCAGCAAATTTGGAAAACTCAGCAGTGGCCATAGGACTGGAAAAGGTCAGTTTTCATTCCAATCCCAAAGAAAGGCAATGCCAAATAATGATCAAACTACTGCACAATTGTACTCATCTCACATGCTAGTAAAGTAATGCTCAAAATTCTCCAAGCCAGGCTTCAGCAATACAGGAACTGTGAACTTCCTGATGTTCAAGCTGGTTTCAGAAAAGGCAGAGCAACCAGAGATCAAATTGCCAACATCAGCTGGATCATTGAAAAAGCAAGAGAGTTCCAGAAAAACATCTATTTCTGCTTTATTGACTATGCCAAAGCCTTTGACTGTGTGGACCACAATAAACTGTGGAAAATTCTGAAAGAGATGGGAATACCAGACCACCTGACCTGCCTCTTGAGAAACCTATATGCAGGTCAGGAAGCTGCAGTTAGAACTGGACATGCAACAACAGACTGGTTCCAAATAGGAAAAGGAGTACGTCAAGGCTGTATATTGTCACCCTGCTTATTTAACTTCTATGCAGAGTACATCATGAGAAACACTGGGCTGGAAGAAGCACAAGCTGGAATCAAGATTAATGGGAGAAATATCAATCACTTCAGATATGCAGATGACAGCACCCTTATGGCAGATAATGAAGAGGAACTAAAAAGCCTCTTTTTTTTGTCTCTGCTTTTTATTTTTTTTAATTTTAATTTTTACTTTATTTTACTTTACAATACTGTATTGGTTTTGCCATACATTGAAATGAATCCACCATGAGTGTACATGCATTCCCAAACATGAATCCCCCTCCCACCTCCCTCCCCACAACATCCCTCCGGGTCATCCCCATGCACCAGTCCCAAGCATGCTGTATCCTGCATCGGACATAGACTGGCGATTCGTTTCTTACATGATAGTGTACATGTTTCAATGCCATTCTCTCAAATCATTCCACCCTCTCCCTCTCCCTCTGAGTCCAAGAGTCCGCTCTACACATCTGTGTCTATTTTGCTGTCTCGCATACAGGGTCATCATTGCCATCTTTCTAAATTCCATATATATATGTGTTAGTATACTGTATTGGTGTTTTTCTTTCTGGCTTAAAAAGCCTCTTAATGAAAGTGAAAGAGGAGAGTGAAGAAGTTGGCTTAAATCTCAACATTCAAAAAACAAGGATCATGGCATCCGGTCCCATCACTTCATGTCAAATAGATGGGGAAATAGTGGAAACAGTGTCAGACTTTGTTTTTGGGGCTCCCAAATCACTTCAGATGGTGACTGCAGCCATGAAATTAAAAGACGCTTACTCCTTGGAAGAAAAGTTATGACTAATCTAGATAGCATATTCAAAAGCAGAGACATTACTTTGCCAACAAAGGTCCGTCTAGTCAAGGCTATGGTTTTTCCAGTGGTCATGTATGGATGTGAGAGTTGGTCTGTGAAGAAAGCTGAGCGCCGAAGAATTGATGCTTTTGAACTGTGGTGTTGGAGAAGACTCCTGAAAGTCCCTTGGACTGCAAGGAGATCCAACCAGTCCATTCTGAAGGAGATCAGCCCTGGGATTTCTTTGGAGGGAATGATTCTAAAGCTGAAACTCCAGTACTTTGGCCACCTCTTGCGAAGAGTTGACTCACTGGAAAAGACTCTGATGCTGGGAGGGATTGGAGGCAGGAGGAGAAGGGGATGACAGATTATGAGATGGCTGGGTGGCATCACTGACTCGATGGACAAGAGTCTGCGTGAACCCCAGAATTTGGTGATGGACAGGGAGGCCTGGTGTGCTGTGTTTCATGGGGTCGCAAAGAGTCGGACACGACTGAGCGACTAAACTGAACTGAACTGAACCGCCTTTCCTTATGGCAGTTCCTTTGGTGACCACTAGTGAGTGCATTTTTCAGTTGTGACCCCATGGACTGTACCACGTCAGGCTCCTCTGTCCTCCACTATCTCCCGGTTTTTGCTCCAATTCATGTCCATTGAGTTGGTGATGTTATCTTACCATCTCATTCTCTGCAGCCCCCTTCTCTTTTTGCTTTCAATCTTTCCCAGTGTCAGTCTTTTCCAGTGCGTTAGCTCTTTATATCACATAGCCAAAATATTGGCGCTTCAGCTTCAGCATCAGTACTTCCAAAGAATATTCAGGGTTGATTTCTTTTAGGATTGATTGGTTTGATCTCATTGCTGTCTAAGGGACTCAGAGTCTTCTCCAGCACCTCAGTTCAAAAGCTTCAATTCTTCAGGGCTCAGCCTTTTATATGATCCAGCTCTGAGATCTGTAGAAGACTACTAGAAAAACCATTGCTTTAACTATACAGACTTTTGTTGGCAAACTGATGTCTCTGCTTTTTAATATGCTGTCTAGATTTGTCATAGCTTTTTTTCCAAGGATCAAGTGTCTTTCAATTTCGTGGCTGCTGTTACCATCCACAATGATTTTTGGAACCCAAGAAAATAAAATCTGTCACACAGTAGCTAATTAATAAAAATAGGTCATGTGTAAATTTATTTATGGTTACTTCTACTAATCTGTTCTGTTTGGGGGTTTGCAGTTGCTATGGACAGAGCCATAATTCCCCAAAATTCATAGGTTGAAGCCCTAACCTCAAATATGACTGTGTTTGCTGCTAAGTCACTTCAGTCATGTCCGACTCTGTGTGACCCCATAGACGGCAGCCCACCAGGCTCCCCCATCCCTGGGATTCTCCAGGCAACAACACTGGAGTGGGTTGCCATTTCCTTCTCCAATGCATGAAAGTGAAAAGTGAAAGGGAAGTCGCTCAGTCGTGTCTGACCCTTAGCATGAACTGCAGCCTACCAGGCTCCTCCATCCATGGGATTTTCCAGGCAAGAGTTCTGGAGTGGGGTGCCATTGCCTTCTCCAGTGACTGTGTTTAGAGAGAGTCTTTTATAGAGATAATTGAAGTTAAAGTCAAGAAGAGTAGGCTCCAATCCAATAGGACTGGTATCTATTCAAGAAGATGAAGACTACTAGGGATATGCACACACAAAGAAGAGGCCTCTATGAAGACACAACAAGAAATCAGCTGCTTTCAAGCCAAAAAGGGAAAAGCCAACTCTGGAGAAGCCAACTCTAACAGCACCTTGATCTTCGACTTCTAGCATCCAGAATTGTCAAAAAATTAATTTCTATCGTTTAAGCCACCCAGTCTGTGATATTTTGTTATGTTAGCCCAAGCAGACTAATGCAGCAATCCTGGTGTATGTTGCTATCATTAATCAATACATATCTTCCTTTAAATTTAGAAAACTAGCCAATCATACAATAGAGCCCATAAGCTCACATCTCTTGCTCGTTTTCCCCATTTGTTTGTTCTCTACCTTAGAGGTTTTTCTGATGTTCCTCCTCGCTGTGAGTGATGGTAGTTATGAAAGCAGATTCTGACTAATAGATGACAAAGGCATTTTTTTTAAACTGTTAACTTTTAAAGTGAATTCAGTCTGACTAATAATAGTTCTTTCTTTAATAGTTCTTTGTTTTATACCAGCAGCCAGTTTCTCCTCTGGTGATTGGCATCTTTAAAATTCAGATATATAGCCACCATTACACAAAAATTAAGCTTCTTTTTGGCGAAGTATGACTTTATATCTTTAACAACTAATCCTTCAATAAATGAGATATAAATTATCTAGTATAGTTAACCAGTAAATTGCCCAGTTGACCAGTAAATAGCTGCTTTTCCTTTGATGATAAAAATGCAACATTCAAAGTAATAGGAAAAAAAAAAAAAGGACACAAAGGTCTGTAATCAGATCACTTAACTTTCTAAAAGTCTGCTCCCAATCTTATTTTAATCTTGTGCTTTCTCATCCTGTATTCCTTCTGAGACTGTCCAGTTTAAATATCCTGTAGCTGCTAAGCAGGCTTGATGGTAGAAAGATGGTCTCAAGCCATCCTGGAAGTATTCCTTCCAGGTGGATTGGAAGTATTCCTTCTCTCTTGCTGGGTTTACAGTGGACCTGCTGAAAGCCCATGGCTGTATCACACTATGACTAACACCTTTAATCACTATGCCTACCCTTAGCTCAGCTGTCCTTTTGCTGCCTCCAGCAAGGCCAAGGAAAACTATAGAACATACTTCCTAGCTAGTACCTAGACTTCCCTAGTGGCTCAAATGGTAAATAATCTGCCTGCACTGCGGGAGACCTGGGTTTAATCCCTGTGTTGGGAAGATCTCCTGGAAGAGGCCATGGCAACCCACTCCAGTATACTTGCCTGGGGAATTCCATGGACAGAGGAGGAGCCTGGTGGGCTACGGTCCATGGGAGGGCAAAGTCGGACATGACAGAGCAACCAAGCACATAGCACAGCTAGTGTCTATCCCACCACCCTTTCTTTTCTAAGTCAGGAAGGAATAGATGGAAAAAGAAACTTGGTTTTCTTTCCCTATGGCCTTTATATATAAGCTCAACCTAATCTTCATCTTTCCCAATGACATCATTTCACCTCTGTTACCATAGTGACCAGCTCTTGCTATTTTGCTTTTAGTCAGGTCTTTCAAACTCTCTTTATTGTTCAATACAGGAATTTGCATTATACCCAGTAACCTAAAAACTGCTCTTTGGGGGTATAATTATAGTCTGTTTTTTTCTCTCTAAGGAATTTCTCACTTGGCCATCTTTTTCCAGGTCCTGTTTGATTCCAAGCTATTAAAAGTCCTCCAAGAACTTCCTCCTGCATATCTACTTTTTACTAACTCTCCAGGGTTCACTTAGGTTTTTTTTCTTTTCAAGATGCCAAGAAAGAGTCAGATTTGTAATTCCTGATAGTTTATTAAGTAAAGCAATTTATCTCTTTCTGTGTCTTATTTCTCTCACATAAACTGCCCCTGGGGGCGGGGGGTCTTGCCTTTTACAACTAACAGATCCATCAGTGTGTTGTTTTTGGAAAAAAAAAAGAAAGAAAAAAGAAAAAGCCTTTTTTCTTTCTCTCTCAAATGTGTACTATTCAATATTTCTAAGCAACGGGCTCTAAAAGCAGCATACTGGTATACTAACAACATTATGTATAAGAAGACAAACACATAAAGACAATTTTTTAAAAGTAGGCTTTTGTTTTAAAGAGTTCCATATTTCAGTTTTATAAGATACTCAATGAACTGACAATAAAGAAAAATAAAGAAGTAAAAATGGCAGAAAAAAAAGTTTTTAAAAGATTTATTGCCTGGAGCCAGCACGGGAGATCCCACCCATGACAAGGTCATGCGGAGAGACCTGACAGGCAAAGCAAGTCAGGTCTCAAGGGGTCCTCTACCTGAGCATCAACCCTGAAACCAAAAATCTGTCTGTTTACTGTCTGCTATACTATACTCTTCTAACATTACAGGGGGTTATCCCCTACTACCTTTCTCTGGAAAAAGTTAACTTAGAGCTCCAACTGGTCTCCTGCATATGAAAGGAATGTTTCAGCTCAAATCCCTCTGATGGCTCTCTAACTTGCCTGACAGGTTCCCCTGGACTTTTACAACTTGTGATTGTTTATAGCCCCCCAACCGTAAGAGGCATGAAGCTTAAAAAATCTTAAAGATATAGAGCCTTTAGAGCTAAGAATTAGTTTGGTGAAGGATTTCATTGTTGAGTTAATGTTTACTGCCAGGCCTCCATATCCTTTATCTTTTAGGCAACTGGGAGGATATTAATCAATGTAAACAGGATGCAGAAATAGGAATATAGTAGTTTTGATGTTAGCAATACTAGACTTCTGAGTTAACGAATTTTCTCTTTGTTATAAATCACTCTACTCCTCTTTCCTTGTTATAAATTGTTGTGTCCTTGCTATGTAAGAATGTAACTTTATTTAGTGCTTTCTGAGAGTGGCATCAGACTTTGGGAAGAACAACACTTTTAAGGGCAAATAAGTTTTCTGGGTGAGAGACCCTTATCAGAAAAGGGCCGTAAAATGTTAATTGGCCTCCTGGCCAGAAGATGATGTAAATCACCTGAGACTTGTGTATACAGCTAGGTATGCAGAGAGAAAGCTTGGTCTCAATGAGTCAGGGCTGCTGACGCTGCATAATTTTGTATTACCCATTGATCTCTATGTACAACCAAAAGTATAAAAAGCTTTCCTGAACAATAAAGGATGGACCAGTTTCTCAGACCAGCTTCTCGAACTGGTTTCTTGGAAATCTGGCTCCCCCCATGTCGACTCTCTCTTTCTCTCTTTCTCCCTCTCCCTCCCTCTCTTTTTCAGGTTGAATTCCCATCTGGAGCATGGAGGCTCACCACGTCTACTTACTTGCCCTGGCTTCTAAGACCCCTGTGAGAGGGAGCCCAAGGCGGGGCACCCTCCACTATTTAAGTGGGCACCGGTGGCCTACATAGATGGTGCAAACCTCTTGTCTCAAGGTTTTATAAGCTTTCCACGTAAACCAAGTTATTTAGCCTCTTTTCTCTACCAATTTTCCTACTATACTATTCTTCCCTAATCTCTCTTTATATTTCTGATTAAATAGTCCTTTCCCAGATGCTGACTCTGTCCCCACTTTGAATTCCCTGGATCCACCGGGGCTGGACCCCGGCAATTTATATCATTCATGCTGCTGCTGTTGCTAAGTCGCTTCAGTCATGTCTGACTCTGTGTGACCCCATAGATGGCAGCCCACCAGGCTCCTCCTTCCCTGGGATTCTCCAGGCAAGAACACTGTAGTGGGTTGCCATTTCCTATAGAGCCTATAAAACACTCAATTATGGATTAGTATCAACTCTGGGACAGGTGAAGCAGAATGATGAGAGGGTAAGACCAGGACTTCTGAAATCAGATGATCAACAACATTCAAATTTCAGCTCTATTCATTACTGGTGCTATCATGTCAGTTACCTTCCCCATAAAAGAGGCATATTCCATTCTAAATAGGACTCAGTGAAGCAATCAATGCAAAACTTCTTATTAGGTCTCAGTATATTTTTCTTATTTTATGATCTCTATGAGACAAGTAATTCAATTCTCACTTGGCACCCAGAAAAAGTCAGTAAACCAGAGATCAATTTGCCAACATTGCTTGTATCATGGAGAAAGCAAGAGAGTGCTAGAAAAAATATCTACCTCTGCTTCACTGACTATGCTAAAGCCTTTTAACTGTATGGGTCACAATAAACTGGAAAATTCTTAAAGAGATGGAAGTACGATGGAAGACCTGGTGTGCAGGTCAAGAAGCAGCTGCTAGAACTAGATATGGAACAACTGACTGGTTCAAAATGGGAGAGGAGTATGTCAAGCCTATATATTGGCATTCTGCTTATTTAACTTTTATGTAAAATGACAGGCTGAATGAAGCACAGCTGGAATCAAGATTGCTAGGAAAAATATCAGCAACCTCAAATATGCACATGATACCACTTTAATGGTAGAAAGCAAAGAAGAACTAAAGAGCCTCTTGATGAGGGTGAAAGAGGAAAGCGAAAAAGCTGGTTTGAAACTCAACATAAAAACTAAGATCATGGCATCTGGTCCCATCACTTCATGACAAATATAAGGGGAAAATGTGGAAGTAGTGAGATATTTTATTTTATTGGGCTCTAAAATACTGTGGACGGTGATTGCAGCCATGAAATGAAAAGACACTTGCTCCTTAGAAGGAAAACTATGACAAACCGAGACAGCATATTAAAAGCAGAGACATTACTTTGTCAACAAAGGTCTGTATAGACAAAGTTATGGTTTTTCCAACAGTCACACACAGATGTGAGAGTTGGCCCATACCAAAGGCTAAGCGTCAAGAACTGATGCTTTCAAATTATGGTGCTGGAATAGACACTTTAGAGTTCCTTGGACTGCAAGAAGATCAAATCAGTCAATGCTAAAGGAAATCAATCCTGAATATTCATTGGAAGGACTGATGGTGAAGCTGAAACTCCAATACTTTGGCCACCTGATGTGAAGAGTGAACTCATTGGAAATGACAATGATGCTGAGAAAGATTGAAGGCAAAAGGAGAAGGGGGACACAGAGGATGAGATGATTAGATAACATCACCAATTCAATGGACATGAATTGAAGCAAACTCTAGAGGAGGAGGACAGGGAAGTCTGCTGTGCTACAGTCCATGGGGTTGCAAAGAGTCGAACACAACTTAGCAACTGAACAAAAACCATCAAAACAGCCCAGACAGGATAAGTTTTCCCTCTGGAGTAAAATAAAGTGGTTTCTGCTCCAGACAATCAGATTCCTCTGTTGGACAACTGCAATGTGAGCCCACAATCAAATTTCCTGGCTTGAAACTGTGAAAAAAATTCAACAAAAGCTCTTTCTTCCTCTTCTCTCTTGTCACAAAAAAAGAAAAAGAGTATCCCTAGCACAATATCAATATTTATTAAAAGACTCAGCTCCTTGGTCTTTGATCCAAAATTCAAGTATAAAACCAGTAAGTTTAAGGATATCAGGGCTGATCAAAGGGGAAACACAACCACTGGCAGCATTTCACAGCAAGATTTGTTTGTGGCAGTTGGCCAAGATTCCAAGAGAGCTCTGGGAAGTACCTCAGTCGTGGGAAAGCTTCCTTACAGTATAGTATGGGACTATAACTTCCAGAAGAGGACTAGGACAAGGGAAAGGGATTGGAGAAGGGGTTTATATGCCCAGGTAATGATGTCCATCAGCAATAGATGGGGAGTCTTTGAATTGGAGGGTTGCTAAGGGTAACAGCCTCTTTTGTAGCCATCAGTTCAGTTCAGTTCAGTTCAGTCACTCAGTCGTGTCCAACTCTTTGCGACCCCATGAACTGCAGCACGCCAGGCCTCCCTGTCCATCACCATCTCCCGGAGTTCACTCAGACTCAGGTCCATCGAGTCCGTGATGCCATCCAGCCATCTCATCCTGGGTCGTCATAGTCATAGTCATAAGTTGCTCAGTCGTATCCGACTCTTTGCAGCCCCATGGGCTGTAAACTACCAGGCTCCTCTGTCCATGAGATTTTCCAGGCAAGAATACTGGAGTGGGTTGTCATTTCCTTCTCCAGGAGATCTTCTCAACCTAGGGACTGAACCCAGTTCTTCCGCATTGCAGGCAGACGCTTTACCATCTGAGCCACCAGGTTTGTCTTATGGTTTGTCTTATCCATGGCTAGCATCTATTGGGTGCAGTTTTGTGGGGCATGCAAAGCAGGCAGGCTCCACATGACTAAAATTAAGCTTTGGCAATGAATTAGACATGAAAGAATTTGAGTTTGGCTCTGATAGACTTTGAGCTAACAGTCTTAGCCTGCAGTGAAGACAAACTCTAGGGGCCAATACACAGAGGTCATACTTGCAGAACCCTAGTTTACAACTTTAGTTTCTCTGATCAATTCAAGGGCTGATAAATATAAAAGGTAATATAAAGATAATGATGTTGATAATAATAACCATGATGGCTACATTAATTAGATGACAGCCTACTCTGAACCTCATAACCAGGAGAAAAAGCTGGTAGTTTTATTCCCTTTATACAGATAAAGAGACTACAACCCAAATTAGTGAATGCATCGAGATTCAATCACAGGGAAGTTTACAAAAACTGTATTTATCTTCTATACAATTCCTTTCTTATCGTGAGAATGCACCTTTCTATTAAAATAAACCCAAATATTCTGCAACTTTTGAGAGAGAAAATTTCGTCTTTCAGAAGATGTTCTGTTTTTCTGAAAGAGAATCATAACATATTCACAAACACTAATGAGGTATTTTTGAAAATCAGTTTTTGATGGTCTAAAATGTCTCATTGTTATTCAAATACTATTGGATTATATTAAAATATGAAGAAATATTCAGAAAATATTTCTGTAAAAAGCTAAAAATAGAAAACTAGAATTATAAATAAAGTAGTTTTTTTTTCTCAAAGAGGTGAAGATACAGCAAAGTGAGTTGGCAAGTGTTTGCATATTAAACACTGTAGCATTGTTAAATAAATTAATAATTGTCTATTCTTAGTGAATCAGTTAAAATGGTAATTAAACTTTATTTCTATAAAGATAGGAATGCCTATAAAAAGCAAGCTATATAACACTGTTTCTGCAATGCTTAGTCCCGCGAATTCTAAATGTCATTTTGGATATAGAAAATTGTGAAATAATTTCACCACATATCATGGAGACTTACAGAAAAGCAGCATTATTTTCAAAATAATGGAACAATATTAATGTTACTAAATATATTCACTTTCCCAAGCACTAAATCCTGAGCATTATTTATCAGCAAAATGAACTAGATTTACAATTGAATTTCCACTGCTTTCACTAAATTTAACAAAAATATTTGAATTTAAAACAAATTCATGAGTCTACAAAGCTGTGAGAGAGAGAGCAAGAAAGGAACTTCTTGAAAAGAATATTAAAACAGTGTAGAAAAATGATAGAATGCCCATTTGGCATTCACTAATGACAGTTCTAGATGTCCAAGCTGTATTTAGAAAAGGAGGAATCAGAGATCAAATTGCCAACATTCGCTGGATCATAGAGAAAGGGAATTTCAGAAAAGCATCTACCTCTGTTTCATCAACTACACCAAAGCCTTTGACTATGTGGATCATAATAAACTGTGGAAAGCTCTTAAAGAGATGGGAATACAAGGCCATCTTACCCGTCTCTTGAGAAACCTGTATACAGGTCAAGAAGCAACAGTTATAACCCTGTATGGAACAACTGATTGGTTCGAGATTGAGAAAAGAGTATGACAGGGCTGTCTGCTGTCACCCTGTTTGTTTAACCTATATCCTGAGCACATCATGAAAAATGCTGGGCTGGATGAGTTACAAGTTGGAATTAAGATAGGTGGGAGAGACATCAACAATCTCAGATATGCATATGATATCACTCTAATGGCAGATCGTAAAGAGGAACTAAAGAGCCTCTTGATGAGGGTTAAGGAGGAGAGTGAAAGAGCCGTCTTAAAATTAATATTAAATAAACTAAGATCATGGCATCCGGCCCCATTACTTTATGGCAAATAGAAGGGGAAAACGTGGAAGTAGTGACAGATTTCCCCTTCTCTGGCCTCTAAAATCACTATGGATAGTGACTGCATCCATGAAATCAGAAGACATTTGCTTTTTGGCAGGAGAACTATGACAAACCTAAGCAGTGTGTTGAAAAGCAGAGACAGTACTCTGCAGACAAAGGTTCATGTAGTCAAGGCTATGGTCTTCTCAGTGGTCACGTTCAGTCATGAGAGCTGAATGCAAAAGAAAGTGGAGCACTGAAGAATTGATGCCTTCCAACTGTGGTGCTGGAGAAGAGTCCTGAGAGTCCCCTGGACAAGAAGGAGATCAAACCAGCCAATCTTAAGGGAAATAAACCCTGAATATTCATTGGAAGGACTGATGCTGAAGCCGATACTCCAGTATTTTGGTCATCTGATGTGAACAGCCAACTTATTGGAAAAGTCCCTGATGCTGGGAACGATTGAGGACAGAAGGAGAAGAGGGTGTCAGAGGATAAGGTGGCTGGATGGCATCACCACTGCAATGGACATGAACTTGGGCAAACCTCAGGAGATGTTGAGGGACAGAGGGCCTGGTGTGCTACAGTCCATGGGGTCGCAAAGAGTCAGACACAACTGAGTGACTGAACAACAACAATGGCAATTTAAGGCATCATCATAAATGCTAAAACTATTGGGTAAAAAGAGTCAGGATATATTCACAGCTTTCAAAACCCACCCATTATTTACCAATTATAAAGGAGGAAATGTACAGTGGAGGGATTTGGCACCACCTCAATTAAGTGGTCAAATTCCTTGTTGTTACTGCTATTGTTCAGTCACTAAGCTAGGTCAGAGTCTGCAGTGACCTCAGGGAGTATAGCACTCCAGGATCCCCTATCCTTCACTACTTCCCAGAGTTTGCTCAGATTCATGTCCATTGAGGCAGTGATGCTATCTAATCATCTCATCATCTGTTGCCCCCTCTCCTTTTGCCTTCAATCTTTCCCAGCATCAGCCTTCTCCAATGAGTTGGCTCTTGCCTCAGCATCAGTCCTTCCAATGTATATTCAGGGTTGATTTCCTTTAGGATTGACTGGTTTGATCTCCTTTCAGTCCAAGGGATACTTTAGTATCATCAATTGAAGGACAAACTGACCTTATACACCTTCTGATGCAATCAGAAGCAATTAGTACCAACAATCTAGAAGTTTTCCAAAGAGGCTATGATTAACAAATCCAGTATCTAAGACATCTTTAAAAAGATGACTGAGTATGATGTTTAAAAATTTAATGTCATGTAAATGTTATTAGGACAAAAGGAATACAACAACCAAAATATATGAACATTGATTGAATTAAAAATGAAACAGCCATAAATTGCATTTGGGGGACAATTTGAGAAATTTAAATATGGAACACATAGTGGATGATATTATGGAGTAACTGTAGGTATTTTAAGTCTGACAATGATATTGTACTTATGGAAATGATTGTCTTTACTTTAGGATCTATAGAGTACAATCTTTAAAAGTAAAATATCATAATGTGTGAAACTGCAGGGAAAGAGATAAAGCTAATCTTTCTCTGTAAGTTGAATAAATGTGGCTAAATGCTGACAACTGGTAAATCTAGGGAGAACATATGAAGGTATTTGTCTATTTTTTTATAGATATGGAGATTTCTGAAAAATTGGGAAAGATCTTTTACTCTTTTCATGATGTCTCTTTGCATATTGCCATCGGATAAGGAGGCTCTTTATCCACACAACTTTAAAAATTATTTATCAGCCATTTTGTCCATAGTGCAATAAAACTGAATTATAAAAATATGCCTCAAGCAAAAGAAAAAAAACAAAAAAAGAATTACCAGTGGGATAAGGAATAAGAAGTGATGAATTCAAAACTGTTATCAGAATTTTTATTTGAACAATAATTATACCCTTAAAACTCTACCCAGAATTGTTTATAAAAGCGAAGACAATTTAAAATAACTTAAAATATAGTCACAAAGGATTGGTTAAATAAATATAGAATGCACTCATAGTAGAATACCATGCAACCTTTAAAAATGATGTAGATGAATAATGTTCACATTGCTTATACTATCCTACTCTGGTTCATACACCTCTCATTCATTCAGAGATAATATTAATGGAAAATCCACATAATTACTATTTTAAATTCAAAATTGATTCTATTTAATGAGAAGATCTTTGCCATATATTGATCAGAGCCAAAAAGCTTAACAGGTCACCTTTTTGGAATTATTCCTTTTCATATATGTTAGCTTTTGTATGTGCTTATGTATTAAATGTGTTCAGAAGCTAAACAAGGGCTATCTCTGATGGCTTATGGATATTTCCAATTTTCTTTGTTTTGACTATATGTATTGTCTAGTGTTTCTATAGCCACTCTGTTTCACTCCAATAATCAGATAAAATATTAATATAAAGCAAAATAAAATTAAGCAGGATCTTAGATTCTTGATAAATATATGTGACATTCTCAGTCTGATACTTATGCTATTTTGTGTGATGCTCTAAATTTTGTGAAGTTCCTACTGACAAATAAGAGTATCATATCATCAACTCAAACTCCTGTTTATGATCACCTGAAGACTGCAACAGGAGACAGTATGTCTAACTGAGCTGCTTATGGTAGCTAGTGCAATTACAATGATAAGAAAACCTGATGGATGATTTCCAAGACAGAAAATTTCTGCTTGTATAGATGCATAACCTGATACAATTAAATGCCTTTGGAAAAAAATTACAGTTTTAGCAAAGACATGATTTCTCTGCATAAAACAGATTCTGTGTTGAGAAATCAGTGAAATAAATGTTTAGTGCTAGTAAAAAAACACTTTGATAGCTTAAAGAAGTTAAAAGTTGAGAATGATATATAACTATCAAAATTCAGGAGAAGTGGGCAAAATTTGATGTGGGAGGTCCCAATTTGCAGCAAATTTTCCACTATTACTTAGAAATAAAATTAAAAATAAATTGGGAGTCACTTGAACCTAAGGGAGATGTCAGGTAGTTCAGTTAATGCAAATAAGGAAACCTAAGCAGAAAATAACAAATAATCAAATCATGTTATTATCCTTGTTTTCTGGATAATTCAAATAAAATTACTTCACTGACTCAATTTTCACACTGTCTTCTCTGTCCCGGGGTGAATAATGTGCCCTCTCATAGAATCTGAAGAAAGTCATGTTCACAGAAAAGTGGAACAAGGACCAATTATAAGCTTAATTGCGTGTCTAACAGGGAACATCAAGTATCATCAGAAACCTTGCCAGAGTTCCACTACAGGGCTTTGGATTAAGAGTCAGGAGCCCTGAATGCTAGTCCCAGTTCGGCAATTAAGTAGCCACATGAGGTGAATCAAATCACCATCTTTTTTTCCTCTCCTAAAGTGTTCTCATCTATAAACAGAGTATACTGGGACATATTTCTCTGATTTTCTAACTTTACCTTATCTTAAACAGATAAGAAAATACATACTCCATGTATTTTTTCTTTAGTTATGTTTTCTACCAAAACCCATCTAGATCCTTCCTACTCTGGAATCTCCCTGGGAATGAGATATTCTTTTTACATCTATCCAGTACAGAGCCTCTGGATCAATTTCAGAGCTGCTGATGAACTACTGTTTCAGGAATGTATGGAGGCCCTATTAACTATTAAATGCTTTATGTTTAAGGTGATTTACTACAAAAGGAGTAAAAAGGTCATTTACTTCAAGAGTATACTTTGGCAAAAGTATAATATGTTCAAAGGAGCATGTAGGTTACAATCCAGTCTGCATTCACAGCTAACTTTTAGTTCAAGAAAATTAAGTATTTTTGTTTATAAAAAGGAGATATAGCCAAGTCTTCATTCATTTTGTCAAAATTTAGGGGCAAAGTATTGCAAGTGTATATTAAGTACAAGTGAGCGTTGCAGAAAATTCTCTAGTTCTTCTTCACTAGAGAGATGCCATAATTACATTTACTGAAATAGATTTTTTCTTCAGATTTTTGTCCCTGTTTGTCAATATGACATATTTTTATTTCATTCTCTCACAACAGTATGTTAACACATAGAACATTAAAATAATTACTATTTCACAGTTTCTAAATTTGAACAAGATATTTAGTTTATTTCTAAACTTTTAGGTGTCTTTTTTCATTGAATAAGACTTTGAATTTCTCAGTGATTGCCTATTTTAGTCATAATAGTGTGTATCTTCCTTTGAACAATTAGCTACATATGTTTCCAATTTTTCATTAGATTGTATAACACTATCCAATTTTCAAAAACTATAAGAAACCTTTAAAATTTTTATCTGCAATAATGTAAAATGTTTCCTTCATTAAAAAAATACCAGATTTTTTTCTTGAAGATATGTTTCAGATCTTTATTTTTAAAATTAGCTGATAGGCAATGCCAAAGAATGTTCAAACTACTGCACAGTTGCACTCATTGCACACGCTAGTAAAGTAATGCTCAAAATTCTCCAAGCCAGGCTTCAGCAGAACGTGAACCGTGAACTTCCAGATGCTCAAGCTGGATTTAGAAAAGGCAGAGGAATCAGAGATCAAATTGCCAACATCCTTTGGATCATCGAAAAAGCAAGAGAGTTCCAGAAAAACATCTACCTCTGCCTCAGCTTTATCAGCTCTGCCAAAGCCTTTGACTGTGTGGATTACAATAAACTGGAAAATTCTGGAAGAGATGAGAATACCAGACCACCTGACCTGCCTCCTGAGAAATCTGTATTCAGGTCAAGAAGCAACAGTTAGAACTGGACATGGAACAACAGATTGGTTCCAAATAGGGAAAGGAGTATGTCAAAGCTGTATATTGTCACCCTGCTTATTTAACTTATATGCAGAGTGCATCATGCAAAATGCTGGTCTGGAAGAAGCACAAGCTAGAATCAAGATTTCCAGGAGAAATATCAATAACCTCAGGTATTCAGAAGATACTACCCTTACTGCAGAAAGTGAAGAAGAACTAAAGAGCCTCTCAATGAAAGTGAAAGAGGAGAGTAAAAAAGTTGGCTTAAAACTCAACATTTAGAAAACTAAGACCATGGCATTTGGTCCCATCACTTCATGCCAAAAGATGGGGAAACAGTGGAAACCATGAGAGACTTTATTTTCTTGGGCTCCAAAATCACTGCAGATAGTGACTGCAGCCATGAAATTAAAAGATGCTTGCCCCTTGGAAGAAAAGCTATGACAACCCTAGACAGCAAATTAAAATGCAGAGATATTACTTTGCCAACAAAGGTCCATCTAGTCAAGGCTATGGTTTTTCCAGTGGTCATGTATGGATGTGAGATTTGGACTATAAAGAAAGCTGAGCACTGAAGAATTGATGCTTTTGAACTGTGGTGTTGGAGAAGACTCTTGAGAGTCCCTTGGACTGCAAGGAGATCCAACAAGTCCATACTAAAGGGAATCAGTCCTGAATATTCATTGGAATGACTGATGCTGAAGCTGAAATCAATATTTTGGCCACCTAATGAGAAGAACTGACTCACTGGAGAAGATCCTGTTGCTGGGAAAGACTGAAGGTAAGAGAAGAAGTGGACACCAGAGGATGAGATGGTTGGATGGCATCACCAATGCGATGGACACGAATTTGTGTAGGCTCCAGGAGTTGGACAGGGAGGCCTGTTGTGCTGCAGTCCATGGGGTCACAAAGAGTCGGACATGACTGAGTGACTGAACTGAACTAAACTGGAATTACTTTTGCAACTTGCAATACATTTTTATTGAGAGACTTTTTCTAGTTTATTACACTTTCTAGGAATTAAGAGGTTAGATGAATAGTTCTATAGTTTTTATAAAACAAATCAAGTAAAAGAATCTGTCTCATATTTTCAAATAAATTATCTAGGTAGCCATCAAAATGTCATGTTTCTCTATAAAGTGAGTAAAATTAGGACAATATAAAGGAAATTTTCACCCTTTAGCTGAAAACACCAAATAATAACTTATTACTAATAACAAGCAAGACCTTTTAACATTGTCACTCCTTTTCCAGAAGTACTTATAAACTGCTCAGAACATCTGATGTTACTGTTTCACCCTCAAAATGCATCAACAGAGAATCATTGGATGATTTGCTAACATTCACAGATAGAGACCAACAAGCTTAGCATTGAACATTTTGTTTCAGATAGTTGTTTTCCAGTTTGCTGTTTGACAAAGAAGTGAACACTTTTCACAATTACGACCTGTGTAAAAATGTACTTTGGAAGAGGGTATCGAAATGCTTTGTCTTCCCCCCCCCCAGAAGATTGAGTTAGATGCGATTTATATTCTGTTAGCTACTCCAAATGGATCTTATTTTCCTGTGCCGCTTACACATTTTGGTGAAATAATAATGATCTTATATAATTGCCCAATAGCTAGTCTATCAGTGTACCCTTTGACAATTTGCTCCTTTCCCTTAGGCATAGCTGCAAAACTGTTAGGCAAAGTTCACTTCTTTCAGTTGCCAAATTGGCAATAATATTTGTGGAGCAATCAGTTTCCTTGCTTGCAAATAAAAATTGTGTTTTTTCCCCCAGTTGAAAAAGTTGATCTGCTTTCTTAAAATGAAATGAAATGTAATTAATTTTCACATTTCCTTGGCTAATGATCATAGAAAGAGCTGGAATCTGGAATCCGATGTTCCCTTTCTGATTCTCTTACACTCTACAATGGCAGATATTTTCATATGGCAATAACTACCCAATCTGTCTTGTTCACAAGGAGAGCTCTGCACAGTAGGTGAAGCCAATGAACTGCAGGATGGCTTTATCCTTCTTTCCCTTGCTGCATATTTTATGGCCTTTAATGTAGCTTCATTCCTTGTTAAATGCATTCTCCAGGCAAGTTGACAGATGGGACTGATTTTTTTTTTTTTGGTGTTTATGTGGTATTTTCAAAGCAAGAACAAATCTGCCTTTTTCAGACAGTCTCCAGGTATAACTCCATAAGGCTGCACATAATTCTGGATGTTTTTTTGGGGGGTGTTGGTTATGTGGGGATTTAGTGTATTAGAACTTCAACCAGTTTCCTAAAGAACTCTGTCAATACATCGTAGACATTAAACTATTCCATTGATAATTTAAAAAGAGAAATAAAAACAGTCTTCTATTTTATGTGACTAAGTGCACACGCGCACAGACACACACACACACACACACACACACACACACATTCTGTAAAAAGTAATAAAACTGCCAGTAAATACACATCCCAGGTGACCGCTACAGACAGTTGATGTTGCATTAAGTACCTACAGAGTGATAAAAGTGGTTGGCATGATGATATAAGTGTGTATCAACTCAAAGCCCTCCTGGGAAGTATTTTTGCACTATCCTCACACTCAGTGCTGTCATAAATTAATAATCACCAAGATGATGAAAAGCTATATTTAACTTTTTTCTATATTCACGAGCATGTGACTATGATGAGATTTCTTATTTGTAATTGTACAGCCTGCTTACTTAGTGTCTTCTAAGGAAATGGAAAGCCCCACATGAAATATTTAAGACTAGACTGTTCAATGCAGTCAGAGCCTTACAGTGATACACCGTGTCTTGGTTTGTAATTTCTGAATTCCTTAACTGAGACCAAACATGGAAAGCCTCTTTTCTACTGGTAATTGATTTAGGAAAAGCAACTCTGTAAAATATGGTTATTCTTCACATAATACATGCTAACGGCAATGGCCATAGATATCCACTTAGGGTCACAGCTGCATCTATGGTACAAGATAAGCTAAGAGTAACAATTAATGAACAGTGAAGGAAAAGAGAGCTACTTAATTGGAGGCTGTGTAAGTAGATGAAGAATCTACCTAAGAAGAAAATCTGGCAGTAAAGGAGTGAACTGGCAAGAAGATGGTGGGGAAAAATTTGGAAGACAGGATTACTGGTTGCAATAATATCTCTTACCTCGAAGTATTTAAAATGATAGCCTGCCCTTCCCAATCATTGATTCCACCCTCTCCTGGGATGCTGTGAGATGCTGCCAAACTGAGATCTCCTGTAGGCTAGAACTATTCATTCTTCTAGCTGTTAGAAGGTTACCTACTAATGGCTCACAGGTGCATCTCTCTCTGGGTACTGTCTTTTTCTGAAGGCAATTACCTCCCTTAGTTACACTCCTCCAAAGACTGTTTGATGCTCGTTTAAAAGCTTCACTTTGGCATAATTCTGAAGGGCTTCCCCAGCTCCAGTGCTCTCTGTAGGGTCTATTGAGGCCCCCTTTGTAATGTCATCAATAGTTTAATTTTTCTCTCTATCCAGCATTCTCAAATAATCTTTATCTTGGAGCTTGTTTCCAAGGGACTCAATTGAAGACACATTCAGTTCCTTACACTATACTATTATGGGCTTCTTCCACAGTTACCTTACAGTATCTTAACCACCAGATTCCATAAACCTTTAGGTTTCTTTGCAGCTTTTATTTAACTCTGTTGACTACTTTTTCCCCTTAGCACTCTCCTTTTTTGCTTCCATGAACTTGCTTAACCCTGTCCTTTCCTTACCTCTCTAAATGCTTTTGCTATTTTTTTTTTTTTGTCTTGTTCTTTAGCTCAGGTTTTGCTCTTGGTTCTTATTCTGCTTTCTACTTCTTGGGAAATCTCATTTATATCCTTGGCTTTAGTTATCATCTTCATGGTAAATCCTCCTGAATCTACATTTTTAGCTCAGATCTGTCCTATGTTTCAAAAACCTACTTTGTATTATTCCTGGATATTTCATGGCTCCTGAACAGTCATTCTGTCTACCTCCTATCATGATCTTCATAAACGTACTCTTTATCCCCATGGTCAGAGGCTTCATACTTGATGCATCAATATTGACAGCTATTGTCATTGTTCCATTGTTATTGCTTTAAGAAGGCATTGTTCAATTTCTATTTCATAGACATATGGCTCTAGAGTTTTATAATGCTGGTTAAATTTTATGATCTCTCCTTTCAGTTTTTCTCATGCAAACTCTCTTCCCTTGGCAATAGAGTAGAAAGATAATAATCCTTCGAGTAATATAGAAATAGATTTTAAGACTGATTTTCCCTTAGTAGCTGTGTGTGCATGCATGCTCAGTTGCTCAGTCATGTCTAGCTCTTAGCAGCTGTAGTAACAATGGAAAAGTCACTTAACTAGCTTCTCTGCAGCTCAGTTTTTCTCTCTCATTTAGATATTATGAGGGCTAAGTGAGAAAATGTGTGTATAGATGAAACTGGACTACATAAAAGTTACTCAATAAATGTCAATTTCCCTCTCTTCTGCCCTTCTTTTCCTCTCCATGTTCCTGGCTCCAGCTATGGTTTAAAGAACTATCAGTTCCTAGATTCCAGCCAGAAAGTTCTCAACCAGGCCATAGGTAGGAACTGGGCTCTTTCTTCAGCACAGGTAGGAATAAATTCAGATAGATGCCACAGCATCAGGAACTCATTCACCTAGCATCAAAACACCTCAGGACACAGAAGCATCAGGAACTCATTCACCTAGCATCAAAACACCTCAGGACACAGAAGCCAAGATGCAGGCTTACGCAGAGATTCCCAGAGCAGCACAGGTCTGGCGAGGAGCCTGCAGTGTGCAGCTGGTAGTGGTCTCTCTCTGCCCATCATGACTTGAGAGTCAAGTACAGTCTGTGTTAACTTCCCTCCTAACCACTAGCTTTCCTTTCATATGATCACTACTTTGAGGCTCACCCACAATTACTTTCTTATCTATCATAACAGACACCTAAGTTGCATATGGGCATTCTGTTGAAAGTGAAAGTGTTTGTTTCTCTGTCATGCCTGATTCTTTACAATCCCATGGACAGTAGGCCACCAGGTCCTCTGTCCATGGAATTCTCCAGGTAAGAATACTGGAGTGGATAGCCATTCTCTTCCCTAGGGGATCGAACCTGGGTCTCCTGCATTGCAGGCAGATTCTTAACCACCTGAGTCACCAGGGAAGTCCATATGGGCATTACAGGATCTGAAGAACCACATAACCAGTTTCATTCTTTAAATGTTGAATTTCTGTCCATATAGATGCCACACCTATAACAACTGATTATTAATTTTAGGTTATGTCTCATGGACAATATTGTATATTTATATTTCTCTGAGTATCTAGAAACAAAATGACTAAGGCACACTCAGTAAGATATGTACCTGCAGGTGTTTTTTAAAAAATAAATAGTACAGGCACATCCTTCTTTAAATACATCATACAAAAACAAGCATTATTGCCATGTTGTTAATGTCAGTAGACTTGTCAACCTGGATTGTGTACCACAGTGACTCATTAATCCCCTCTAACAATTAAGCCTCAGTATTCTCTGCTATTTCATCAATTTGTCCAGTTATGGGGCTAGCCAAAAGAGGAGCACGTGCCAGCTTTTGAACTGCAGCCTTTCCTTAAAGCTCAGGACTAATGTCCTCAGCAACAGGCAGAATCAACTCTGCACCAGACGTAAAGGACTTCTTAAATTTAGCAATGTGGTTAGCCACTAAGAATGATGCTCTCGTTGCAGACACATTTGATGAAGTAGTGGCCTTCAATAACTGCTTCTGTCCTTTGTATTCACATTTTTCTTTCGAAAAACTCCGAAGACTTGCCTTTTAATGCAGGGTGGTTGGCCTCTCTGTGGTGAAGCAGTTTTGAAAGTTTCATGGCTTCACTGGAGAGCCAGTCACCACATATTATACAAAGCAAGTGGCCCTGGAGAATGTGAATCACTTATTGCAACAAATCCATAATTTAAGCAGGACTCCTTGTATTTTCTTTCAAATGCACCTTTATTTCAGTTTGCAGTCTTATGGTCTTCTGTTGTCTCATCACTGAATCTTTCCGCTTTTTCAAACAAGTTCTCCAGTGATGTTTGTATTTTACTCATTTTGGCTAGGGGTAGTTTGCGGGCTTACCAGAACTGTGATTGAGACAAGCATGCAGTGCAGGAAAGAGGCACGGATGAAAATGGTAAATAAAATAATGGGCGGGCCACTTGTGGACTAAAATAAGTGTTGGGCTCTGACTTAAAGCCTGCCACCAGATGCAGCCGTACAATTGAAGTACATCAACGTCACTATAAAGCCTGAAACCAGATGCAGCTTAATTGTCACTTGCCACTCATTAATATGCTTTTGTTGTGAGTCTGCAAACAATTGATTTATTATGGTCTCTGTGCAGTCAAACCTCTATGTTAATGATAATCTTTATTTGCAGCCACTTCCCAGCACTAGTAACATTACTTCAGCTCCACCTCAGATCATCAGGCATTAGATTTTCATAAGAAGCTCACAGCCTAGATCCCTCACATGTGCAGTTCATGGTAGAGTTCATGCTCTTAGGAGAATCTAATGCCATCGCTGATCTGACAGGAGGCAGAGCTGAGGCAGTAACACAGCAATGGGGAGAGACTGTAAATACAGATAAAGCTTTGCTCTCTCACCCACCACTCACTTCTTAGTATGTGGCTGGTTCCTAAAATGCCACGAACCAGTACTGGTTTGTGGCCCAGGGGTTGGGGACTCCTACTGTAAACATACTTTCTTTTGAAATAAACTTGTCCATTTTGATGTGTATTTCTTGATTCTTAAAAAAATCATTATAAGTATTGTTTATTGTGTGCTCACTATGTGCCATGTGCCCTGTTGGTTCTTATTCTGATTCATTTCTCATAGTGTTCTCAGATATATATTTCATATGAATATCCCCAAATACTTCATTTATGAATTCAAGGATTTTGCCATTTTTGTTTGCAGATTTCTTCACAACACCTGAACAATCTTATAAGACAAGTACAATGAAACTGTTTTACAGATGAGGAAACAGAAATGGGAATGAGGGGCTTCCTTGGTGGCTCAAACAGTAAAGAATCTGCCTGCCATGCAGGAGACTTGGGTTTGATCCTTTAGTTGGGAAGATCCCCTGGAGAAGAGAATAGCTACTTCAGTATGCTTGCCTGGAGAATCCCATGGATATGGGAACCTGGTTGGCTAGAGTCCATGGCGTCGCAAAGAGTCAGATGAGCGACTAACACACACACACACACAATGAAACTCACTTTACCGATGAGGAAACAGAGGGAATGAAAGGTTTAAAAATGTATTCAATTTTTTACAGCCTTAAATGGTAATGCTGGATTTTAACCTAGATGATTTAACCCCCAAACGTGCATTTTAACCACTGGACTCTATTATCCTCATGACATATGTATCCTTGCTACTCATTATGCTCAACTAACATTGTAATTTGTAAAGCAGAGAGGGTCTCTATCATGTGAGATGAATAGTAATAGAAGTAAAAGTTTTAATTTCCAAATACTCATCCAAATAATTTGTAGGAATTATCCAGTAAGCATGGAGGTAAGTAAGAAATAACCCAAGAGGACTCCTGGCAACTTTTTAGTATCAGAAAAAACAAAACAGCTGTATTCTTCTCCCCTTCCTGGCATTTTGAGATAATTTTTTTTCTCTTAATCCAGTAAGTCTAAATTGAGGTTTAGTGGTGGCTCAGAGGGTAAAGCATCTGCCTGCAATGCAGGAGACCTGGGTTCGATCCCTGGGTCAGGAAGAACCTCTGGAGAAGGAAATAGCAACCCACTCCAGTATTCTTGCCTGGAGAATCCTATGGACAGAGGCTACAGTCCATAGGGTCACAAAGAGTCGGACACGACTGAGCGACTTCACTTTCACTTTCACTTTGAAGTCGCTCAGTCATGTCCCACTCTTTGCGACCCCATGGACTATAGCCTACCAGGCTCCTCCATCCACGGGATTTTCTAGGCAAGAGTACTGGAGTGGGTTGCCATTTCCTCTCTCTTATTTACTGACATTTCTTCTCTATGAAATAATATTAATACTTTCAGGATAGCTGCATAAAAGTGTGAAACCATCTCTGCATTTAACATTAAAGACAAAACATTCCATAACTGTAAAAACTACCTCTTTCACAATCATAAATGAATTAAGATTAAAATAATGAAATAATTTAAGAAAACAGATTTCCAGTCATCATAAACTCTAAGAACAACACAACTCTTTCCAGAGAATTAATTACCAATATAAACTACATACAGAAGAATCACAGCCAAAACTAGCTAATTTTATTACAATAAGAAAAGATCTGTTTTGCCTCATATAGCTAAAAAATGACAAAAACTAACATATGCAAAATAAAATTTTAGCTAGGTAGATTATTTGTTATATATTTGAAAGAAAACAGGGTTGGTATATGAATTAACACATAAAGTATAGTTACAGAGTGATAGAAAACAACAAAAAAGTAGGCAATAAAGGCAGTAATATGCAATTTATAAAAGAGTATATGATAGATATGAAACAATGCTGAATCTCTCTAATTGTCAAGAAAATGCAACTTTGAAGTAATTCATATATTACTTTACATATTCAGCACAATGAGACTCAGAATAAGAAAAGAATCATTACAATCTACTTCTGGGTGGCAATGTTAGGACAGGATGTCTACATATAATCCTGTGGCAATCTAATCCATCACAGCTTTTGAGTACAATATCCATCTATTAAATTTAGAAAGTCATATTCATCACATTGGGGGCTTCCCAGGTGGCACTAGTGGTAAAGAACCTGCCTGTCAATGTAGGAGATGTAACAGATGCAGGTTTGATCCTTGGGTTGAGAAGATCCCCTGGAGGATGGCATGGCAACCCACTCCAGGAATCTTGCCTGGAGAATCCCATGAACAGAGGAGCCTGGCGGGGTGCAGTTCACAGGGTTGCACAGAGTAGGACATGACTGGAAGCAACATGGATGCATACACCACATTATAGATAACGGTAAAAACTGAAATAAGCTCTATAAGGGAGAATTTGACAGACTCAACCAAAATGACATATCATTCTATAAAACAATTCAATTTCTCTGATTCATATAATATGCTTGCATGTATGCAAAGAAATTTATGAATTATATATGGTTACTTAGAGCAGCACTGCTTGTGACAGCAAAAGACTGGAGGCAACATACATCTATACAATGTACTATTAAGGAGTTTTAAAAAATAAAAATAGGAAAATTCTTTATAAACAGATATCAAATTATCTCCTGTATTTTCTACTATGTGGAAAAAGCAACTTTTTCAAATAGTGTCTAAAAATGCTATCTATGGAGAAGAAGGGGGAAAAAAAAGTGTGTCCATAGGTTTATATATTGGAAAAATATCTCTGGAAATTTATATAAGAAATTGATAATAGCAGCTACTTCCCTCTAAAGAGGCAGATTGGTTGACTGGGTATAAAGTTGAAAGAGACTTTTTCAAGTCATATCATTTGGAAGTTTTCATTTTTGAACTATGTAACTTATTACCAATTAACATTAATAATAATATTTAGCATAAGAATGTTAATGAACAGTGCCACAAAATTGTCTACTTAACAATGTCAAAATTTATTTTATGTATATTTTACCATAATAAAGTGACTTTAATTATATATATAAATATGTATCCGACTATATATGTATCTGACTCTTTATACCCCCATAGACTATAGCTTGCCAGGCTCCTCTGTCCATGGATTTTCCAGGCAGGAATACTGGAGTGGATTGCCATTCCCTTCTCCAAAGGATATTCCTGACTGAGGGACTGAACCTGGGTTTCCTGCATTGCAGGCAGATTCTCTACCATCTGAGCCACCAAGGAAGTCCCCTAGGATGGCTACTAATAAAAACAACCCACAAGATAATGAGTTTGCAACCACTATGGAAAACAGTATGACAATTCCTCAAAAAACTAAAAAGAAAATTATTATATGATCCAGGAATTCTACTTCTGGATATATACCCGAAAGAGTTGAAAGCAGAGGTTTGAAGAGATATTTGTATTATCCACAGTTATAGCAGTATTATTCACAGTAGGCAAAAGGAGGAAGCAACCCAGGTATCTATCCACAGATGAATGATAAAATATGTGATATATACTTAAAGTGGGATATTATTCCATGTAAAAGAAAAGGAATTCTGACACATGCTGCAGCAGAGATGAAAGTAGAAGATATTATGCTAAGTGAAATAAGTTGGTAACACAAGGATAAATACTCTATGAGTCACCTACGTGAGATCCCTAGAGTAGCTAAATTCATAGAGACAGAAAGAATGGTGGCTTCCAGAGACTAGGGGGAAGGAGACTGAGGAGTTGTTTTTTAATGGGTACAGAGTTTCAGTATTATTGGATTGTCCAAAAAGATCATTCTAGTTTTTCCTATGGACTTTCCAGTTTTTCCTACAGACCAAAACAAACTTTTTGGTAACCCAGTAAAAACCCAACTGTATCTTCAGCAATTATACAAAAGTAAATGGCTTAAACACTCCAAGTAAATATCAATATTATCAGACTAGATTTTTTTAATGATGCTCCCAAGAAATCATAGTTATAGGAACACAAGAAGTTTAGAAGAAGAAGGATGCAAAAATAAATACCATGCAAATATTAACTAAAAGAAAAATGGCAGTATTTGTACTAAAGATAGAAGGTAGACTTTTTTTTTTTTTGGTTTTAATATTTTAGTTTTTTATTTTTTAAAATTTTAAAATCTTTAATTCTTACATGCATTCCCAAACATGAACCCCCCTCCCACCTCCCTCCCCATAACATCTTTCTGGGTCATCCCCATGCACCAGCCCCAAGCATGCTGCATCCTGCGTCAGACATAGACTGGTGATTCAATTCACATGATAGTATACATGTTAGAATGTCATTCTCCCAAATCATCCCACCCTCTCCCTCTCCCTCTGAGTCCAAAAGTCCGTTATACACATCTGTGTCTCTTTCCCTGTCTTGCATACAGGGTCGTCATTGCCATCTTCCTAAATTCCATATATATGTGTTAGTATACTGTATTGGTGTTTTTCTTTCTGGCTTACTTCACTCTGTATAATCGGCTCCAGTTTCATCCATCTCATCAGAACTGATTCAAATGAATTCTTTTTAACGGCTGAGTAATACTCCATTGTGTATATGTACCACAGCTTTCTTATCCATTCATCTGCTGATGGACATCTAGGTTGTTTCCATGTCCTGGCTATTATAAACAGTGCTGCGATGAACATTGGGGTACATGTGTCTCTTTCAATTCTGGTTTCCTCGGTGTGTATGCCCAGAAGGTAGACTTTTAAAACAAGAATAATCACTAGAGATAAAAAGGGACATTTCACAATGATAAAGTGGTCAACCCATAAGGACTGTAAATGATAACTGTGGTTTTATCAGTGGATAAAAAGCCAGTCAGTTAATGGTTTTTGAAGCAACTTTTACTTTCTTTATCATACTTTCACATTGTTTTAAGTTTTCACAATGAGCATGGACTATTTAGATAACCTGAAATAAAACAACAAAGCTACTTTTATGTGGACAAAGAAAAGAATAAAACAATACAAAGATTTAAGAGTATTTGTTTTCTAAATTAAAAGTTTAGAAAAATGTGTCGGTTATTAGGCTCTAATATGCAGAGTACATCATGAGAAACGCTGGACTGGAAGAAACACAAGCTGGAATCAAGATGAAAAATATCAATAACCTCAGATATGCAGATGACACCACCATTATGGCAGAAAGTGAAGAGGAGCTAAAAGCCTCTTGAAAGTGAAAGAGGAGAGTGAAAAAGTTGGCTTAAAGCTCAACATTCAGAAAACGAAGATCATGGCATCCGGTCCCATCACTTCATGGGAATTAAACAGGGAAACATTGGAAACAGTGTCAGACTTTATTTTTGGGGGCTCCAAAATCACCGCAGATGGTGACTGCAGCCATGAAATTAAAAGACGCTTACTCCTTGGAAGAAAAGTTATGACCAACCTAGATAGCATATTCAAAAGCAGGGACATTACACGGCCCACTAAGGTCCGTCTAGTCAAGGCTATGGTTTTTCCTGTGGTCATGTATGGATGTGAGAGTTGGACGGTGAAGAAGGCTGAGCGCCAAAGAATTGATGCTTTTGAACTGTGGTGTTGGAGAAGACTCTTGAGAGTCCCATGGACTGCAAGGAGATCCAACCAGTCCATTCTACAGATCAGTCCTGGGTGTTCACTGGAAGGACTGATGCTAAAGCTGAACTCCAGTACTTTGGCCACCTCATGCGAAGAGTTGACTCATTGGAAAAGACTCTGATGCTGGGGGGGATTGGGGGCAGGAGGAGAAGGGGACGACCAAGAATGGGATGTCTGGATGGCATCACGGACTCGATGGACATGAGTCTGAGTGAACTCCGGGAGATGGTGATGGACAGGGAGGCCTGGCGTGCTGCGATTCATGGGGTCACAAAGGGTCACACAAGACTGAGCGACTGAACTGAACTGAATGATAACCATAATAATAAAGTATATAGTGACAGGACATAAAAATAAAACGTAGCACTAATGAGAATCAGGTAGAAAATCTCACACAAAAGTGTTACATAATCTCCTTATTTGTTTATTTAAGGATTTGATATAGTAAAAAAACTCTGAGTGTATTTTTTGCAAGAGGATAATTGTACTTATCTTTGCCAACAAAGGTCCGTCTAGTCAAGGCTATGGTTTTTCCTGTGGTCATGTATGGCTGTGAGAGTTGGACTGTGAAGAAAGCTGAGCGCCGAAGAATTGATGCTTTTGAATTGTGGTGTTGGAGAAGACTGTTGAGAGTCCCTTGGACTGCAAGGAGATCCAACCAGTCCATTCTGAAGGAGATCAGCTCTGGGATTTCTTTGGAAGGAATGATGCTGAAACTCCAGTACTTTGGCCACCTCATGTGAAGAGTTGACTCATTGGAATCTCTGATGCTGGGAGGGATTGGGGGCAGGAGGAGAAGTGGATGACAGAGGATGAGATCGCTGGATGGCATCACAGACTTGATGGACATGAGTTTGAGTGAACTCTGGGAGTTGGTGATGGACAGGAAGGCCTGGCATGCTGCGATTCATGGGGTCGCAAAGAGTTGGACACGACTGAGCGACTGAACTGAACTGAACTGAACTGAATTGTACTTTAAAAACAATGTGGAGATAATCCAAAGGGAGAAGAGCACTGATTCATTTGCTCATTCAGTAATTACTTACAAGTAATTATAAATAAGTAGGTACTATGTGCCAGGTTGAAATTATTACCTATGAGGCTATGGGCTTCCCTGGGGGGTCAGATGATAAAGAATCTGACTGCAATGCAGGAGACCTGGGTTTGATTCCTGGGTCAGGAAGATTCCCTGGAGAAGGGAATGGCAACCCACTCCAGTATTCTTGCCTACAGAATCCCATGGGCAGAGGAGCCTGGTGGGCTTCAGCTTATTAGGTTGCAGAGAGTCAAACATATTTGAGCAACTAACACTTTCTTTCATAGATCTCTACCTCCAGTTCTTGACATAGGGCTCCTGAAATCCTTTATAAATTTCTACGTGGTAAGAGCACAGGAAACATCTCTTATTCTAATATTTGGTCTTTGACTCTGGTTCCTAACACCCTACTCCTAAATCTCTTGGAGTTTCCTGAGTGATAGGAATGTCTTTTATTCTAGTGAGGTGACTTTGAGTAGGCTCCTAGATGGCTCCTGAGTTGGGGCTGGTCCCCAGAAAGACCATGATTAGAAGCCTGGAATTTTCAGCCCCATCTCTCATTCTCTAGAAAAAGGAGAGGGGCTAAAACTAGAGTTAATATGTGATTATACCTACATGAGGATGCTTCCAGAAAATCCCAATAGTGTGGGGTTCAGAGTGCTTCCAGAAGGTGAATGCATCCATCCACTTGAAGAGTAATACACTATAACTCCAGAGAGACAGAAGCTCCTGCTCTCAAAACATTCCCAGACCATGCTATATGTATCTTCTCACCGGGAGGTTTGTCTGTATGCTTTATCATACCCTTTTAAAAACTGGTTCATGTAAATGTTTCCCTGAATTCTGTAAGCTATTCTAGCAAATAACTGAATCCAAAGGGAGTATGACTTGGGATCTGCCAATGTGTAGCTTAGACAGAAAGTGTGAAAGTGAAAGTGAAAGTCGCTCAGTTGTGTCCAACTCTTTGCGACCCCATGGACTATACGGTCCATGGCATTCTTCAGGCCAGAATACCGGACTGGGTAGCCTTTTGTCAGACAGAAGTTGGAGATAACTTCTAGGACCTGCTGCTTGCAGTTGTCATCTAAAGTGTGCGTGTCAGGCGGCAGTCTTTGAGAGTGAGTCCTTCACCTGTGGGATCTGACAGTATCTTCAGGTAAATGGTGTCACAACTGACTTAAATTATGACACCCAGATGGTATCACATAAAATTGCTTGCTGTGGGAGAAAAATCCTCATACGTTGGCGTCAGAAGTATTATGAGTGCGATAATAGTAGAAGAGATGCAGGAGGTCTGGTTTTTCCCAACCCAGAGGGATATAGAATATTTGTCAGCCTATTGTGGAAAAGCATCTATGAGGTTACTAAATGAAATAATAATAAGTTGTTTATATTTTATAGAATTACCCAATAGTAAAGATTACCTTCAGTTCAGTTCAGTCGCTCAGTTGTGTCCAACTTTTTCTGACCCCATGAATTGCAGCATGCCAGGCCTCCCTGTTCATCACCAACCAAACTCATGTTCATCAAGTTGGTGATACCATCCAGCCATCTCATCTTCTGTCATCCCCTTCTCCTCCTGCCCCCGATCCTTCCCAGCATCAGAGTCTTTTCCAATGAGTCAACTCTTCATATGAGGTGGCCAAAGTATTGGAGTTCAGCTTTAGCATCAGTCCTTCCAATGAACACCCAGGACTGATCTCCTGTAGAATGGACTGGTTGGATCTCCTTGCAGTCCATGGGACTCTCAAGAGTCTTCTCCAACACCACTGTTCAAAAGCATCAATTCTTCGGCACTCAGCTTTCCTCACAGTCCAACTCTCACATCCATACATGACCACTGGAAAAACCATAGCCTTGACTAGCCGGACCTTTGTTGGCAAAAATAATGTCTCTACTTTTGAATATGCTATCTAGGTTGGTCATAACTTTCCTTCCAAGGAGTAAGTGTCTTTTAATTTCATGGCTGCAATCACCATCAACAGTGACTTTGGAGCCCCCAAATAAAGTCTGCCACTGTTTCCACTGTTTCCCCATCTATTTGCTATGAAGTGATGGGACCAGATGCCATGAAGTGATGGGACCAGAAGCCATGAGTTTAGTTTCCTGAATGTTGAGCTTAAAGCCAATTTTTTCACTCTCCTCTTTCACTTTCATCAAGAGGTTTTTTGGTTTTTCTTCACTTTCTGCCATACGGGTAGTGTCATCTTCATATCTGAGGTTATTAATATTTCTCCAATCTTGATTCCAGCTTGTGCTTCTTCCAGCCCAGTGTTTCTCATGATGTAGTCTGCATATAAATTAAATAAGCAGGGTGACAAATATACAGCCTTGACGTACTCTGTTTCCTATTCGGAACCAGTCTGTTGTTCCATGTCCAGTTCTAACTGTTGCTTCCTGACCTGCATATAGGTTTCTCAAGAGGCAGGTCAGGTGGTCTGGTATTCCCATCTCTATATTAATTGAATTAGCTCTTCTAATTATGGGAAGTTTTATGGGAAGATTCCCCGGAGGAGGGCATGGCAACCCACTCGAGTATTCTTGCCTGGAGAATCCCATTGACAGAGGAGTCAAGGAGGCTGCAATCCGTAGAGTTGCACAGAGTCGGATTTGCCTGAAGAGACTTAGCACCATGCACGCAAGGTATCTTTAACTGAATTATATTCTGAGATTAAGTGAATCTGAGTGAATAAAATAAAACTACCTAAAGATAAATCTGAAAAATACAATTCTATTATTGGGATTGACATAGGAAGGTGATAAGGTAGAGAACAAAGGCATTATTATATTGGAAATGATTCGTACATCCATCTGACTGTTGAAATTGGATTATCTCCATTAGAGCTCCCAATGACTGACTAATTGTGATATCCAAAAGCTTTTTCTCCCTCAGTTGTCTTCTTCTGAACACTTTTCAGCACCACTTAATACAGTTAACCCTTTTGATTCTCTCTGCTTCTTTGGTTCCTTTAAAACAAAACAAAAACATCTGAAGTCAGGTTTTCTCTTATTTTTGACTAGAGTGCAGTTTTTGTTGCCAATTCTTCTTCCTCTATGCAGAAATTTGACAACTTAATATGGATGACCCTATGAACTGTTCTGGAGCAATGTTTCCTGTTCCCTCTGTATGTTTTCTGCCTGCCTAGTCAAGGTGGCTTGAACCAGTATCCCTACTCAGATAAATTCCAAAGAAAGCCAATGCCAAAGAATGCTCAAACTACCTCACAGTTGCACACATCTCACATGCTAGTAACGTAATGTTCAAAATTCTCCAAGCCAGGCTTCAACAGTACATGAATGGTGAATTTGCAGATATTCAAGCTGGATTTAGAAAAGGCAGAGGAACCAGAGATCAAATTGCCAGCATCCGTTGGATCACTGAAAAATCAAGAGTTTCAGAAAAATATCTACTTCTCCTTTATTGACTATGCCAAAGCCTTTGACTGTGTGGATCACAATAAATTGTGGAAAATTCTGAAAGAGATGGGAATACCAGACCACCTGACCTGTCTCCTGAGAAACCTATATGCAGGTCAGGAAGCAACAGTTAGAACTGGACATGGAACAACAGACTGGTTCCAAATAGGAAAAGGAGTACATCAAGGCTATATATTGTCACCCTGTTTATTTAACATATATGCAGAGTACATCATGAGAAACGCTGGGCTGGATGAAGCACAAGCTGAAATCAAGATTGCCGGGAGAAATATCAATAACCTCAGATATGTAGATGACACCATCCTTATAGCAGAAAGTGAAGAAGAACTAAAGAACCTCTTGATGAAAGTGAAAGTGGAGAGTGAAAAAGTTGGCTTTAACTCAACATTCAGAAAACTAAGAACATGGCATCTGGACCCATCACTTCATGGCAAATAAATGGGGAAACAGTGGAAACAGTGACAGAATTTATCGTTTTGGGCTCCAAAATCACTACAGATGGTGACCGCAGCCATGAAATTAAAAGACGCTTGCTCCTTGGAAGGAAAGCTATGACCAACCTAGACAGCATATTAAAAAGTAGAGACATTACTTTGCCAACAAATGTCCATCTAGTCAAAGCTATGGTTTTCCCAGAGGTCATGTATGGATGTGAGAGTTGGACTATAAAGAAAGCTGAGTGCCGAAGAATTGATGGTTTTGAACTGTGGTGCTGGAGGATTCTTGAGAGTCCCTTGGGCTGCAATGAGATCCAACTGGTCCATTCTAAAGGAAATCAGTCCTGAATATTCATTGGAAGGAATGATGCTGATGCTGAAATGCCAATACTTTGGCCACCTAATGCAAAGAGCTGACTCATTTGAAAAGACTCTGATGCTGGGAAGTACTAAAGGTGGGAGGAGAAGGAGAAGACAGAGGACGAGATGGTTGGATGGCACCACCAACTCAATGGACATGAATTTGAGTAAACTCCAGATGTTGGCGATGCACAGGGAGGCCCGATGTGCTGCAGTCCATGGGGTTGCAGAGTCGGACACGACTGGGCAAGTGAACTGAACTTAGGAACTATACTGGAGCAATGTTTCCTTTTCACTCTGTATGTTTTCTGCCTGGTCAAATTCTGGTGTGTTCAACCAGTACCCCTACTCAGATAAATCAAGTCAATGTCTTCTAGTTCTGGAGCTCTAGTTCTGCATTTCCACTGACTCTGTAATATTCTTATTTTATTATGCTAGAGGCACATGAATTTCATATTAAAATTAAAGTTACCTTAGAGAGGATTTTAAAAAGGATTTTAACATCCTTTACTAAAAGTAAACTGTGTTCTTTTTAAAAATATATTTATTTTTCTGGTTGTGTAGTTCTTATTTGGGGCACGTGCAATTTTCATTGCAGTACAATGACTCTAATTGTGGCTTACGATCTTAGTTGTTCTGTGACATGTGGGATCTTAGTTCCTGATCAGGGATGGAACCTGAGTGCCATGCACTGAGAGGTGGATTCTCAACAACTGGACCACCAAGAAAAGTGTCTGCTCTTTTTTTAATCATCCAGATCTTATACAATGGGATTACTCTTCTTCCAAACCAGGTTCCTATAGAATCCACAGAAAAAGAGATTTCTTTCATCAAAATCCTCCTACTGCAGCCACATAGTTTGGCTCCTAAAATTTTCCCCCTGGGATATTCCAAGCATCAGTTTCTTTGTGTACAGACTCTCTCTCAACAGTATAGCAGATGTTTTTCCCTTTGTAAGTTCCTCAGTATCTTCAAAGTTATGGTCTTCTTCATTTCTTTTTGAGTTAAATTTGATATTGACTATTACAAATGTATTTCTAAACATATTTTCACAATGTTGTCTCCTTTAATACCAAGATAGCCTAACTGAACTGCCGGGAGCCAGCGTGAGGAACTCTGCCCATGGCAAAGGTCATGAGGAAGGAGGCTAGGCATTATGCAAAGGCGGGATCGAGCGTCAGGAGACCCCCTGTTCCCAAGCATCTACCCCCAAAACCAGAGTCTGCTTACTTTACTCTTTTATGCTCTCACCTACACCTCTGACTTTATGGGGGGCTGACCTCCACCACCTCTTTCAGAGAAGGAGTTAACTTACAGCTCCAAGTTAATAAAAATTCCTAGGCGTGACAAGAGTGTTTCAACTTACAAACTTCTCTGAAGGTTCTCTAGCCTGCCTGAGCAGGTTCGTCCAGCCACACATGATTGTTTTACAGCCTCCCAACTGTGAGAGGCACAAGATGCTTTAAAACTTTCTAAATACAGACTCTTCTGAGAAGTTAGAAAATTATTAGTATAGTGGGTTGATTAGAAATTATATTGGTGAAGGGTTTTTCATTTGTTGAGCCAATATTTGCTGCTAAATCTCCATATTCCCTGCCCTTATAATGAATATAACTAGCATATAGGAGAAATAAGTATTAACCTTTAAGATTAATCATGTTAAACCTTAGGCTAAGTAAATTCCTTTCTTAATTGTAACCCACTACACCCTCACCCTATAGGAATGCAACTTTATCTGGTACCTTCGGAGGGTGGTGCCTGGTTTAAGAAAAAAAATCACCCCTGGAAAAAATAAGTTTTCTAGTTGACTGACTGTTATGAGATAGGGCCATAAAATGTCAGCAGGCCTCATGGCCAGAAGATGATGTAAAACCTCTAAGACCTTTGTATACTTTTATATGAAGCACCTGATTTTGACAAGGGTCAGGTCTGCTGACCCCACGTGACTCTGTATTCATCCCTATGTATAACAAAAAGTATGTAAGCAAACCTGAAAATAAAGAAAACAGATCAGCTTCTGGAAAGACTTATTCCCCTGTGTCATTTCTTTCTTGTTCTCTGTTTTTCTGGCTGAATTCCCATCTGGAGCATGGGTACTCGCCAAGCCTGCTAAGTTTGCCTGGGCTCCTAAGATCTGACCGGGGAGGCCTCAATGTCTCCTCTCTTTCAGGAGAACAGAAAGATGCCTGTGGCCTATGTAGGTAATGCAAATTCCTTGTCTTGGAGTTTTATTGGTATTTCACGTAAACCAAGTTATTCAGCATCTTTTTCTCCACTAATTTTCCTACTACACTATTCTTTTCTAATCTCTCTTTATATCTGTAACTAAATAAGATTTTTCCTAGGACGTCGATTCCATCTTCCCTCCGAATTACCCTGGATCCACCAGGGCTGGACCCTGGCACTGAACTATTTTAAAAAGGACCTGAAAAAAAAATATATATATATGTATATATAACTGAATCACTTTGCTGAAATGAACAGAATATTGTAAATCAACTATGCTTATTTTAAATTTTTTTTTTTAATTTTGAAGGTTCTTTCCTTTCTACCATTTTATAGTGTAAGCATGTATCCATGATAAATAGTCTAAATTAGTAAACCAAATACATTAAGGACTAATACTTTACATTATAATGATGTTTTTCATTTCTACTGAGGCATTCTTAGCATTTTTCTTTTCAAAATAAATGGCTCAAATTGTATAAATATTTGATGGCATTTAAATATAAGGTGTTTACCATCCATGATTTGCCATTTATAAAGCCTTAAAATAGATTGAAAGAGAAGAAACTTCTGTTGGTTTACATAATTATTTAGGAATCTTTACTGTTAAGAAATTAAAATACAATTTTAAATATTTTTTGTAATTATAGAAATTTCTGCTATAGGATTTTAAATATAAAAATATTTATGGACAATTTCTAAAATATTTTGATTGCAAATACTGCTATCATTTCTTATATACGTATCTTTGCAAATATATTTTAATCACCATTAAAACTATCTGTTGAATTAAGAACTTTATTAATTTTATCTTAAAGTGAAGTTGCTCAGTCGTGTCCAACTCTTTGTGACCCTGTGGATTGTAGCCCTCCAGGCTCCTCCATCCATGGGATTCTCCAGGCAAGAATACTGGAGTGGGTTGCCATTTCCTTCTCCAGGGGATCTTCCTGACCCAGGGATCGAACCCAGGTCACCCACATTGCAGGCAGATGCTTTAACCTCTGAGCCACCAGGGAACTCATTTTATCTTAAAATATATGTATATTATGTTGTGTTGTTGTTTTTCAGTCACTAAGTTGTGTCTGATTCTTTGTGATCCCATGAACTGAAGCACACAAGATTTCCTTGTACTTCACTATCTCCCATATGTATATGTATGTATCTAAGGGTATCAATGTGATATATGTGTAATTTTAGCATATAAAATCAGTCTTATTTGCAATCTTTGTTCCTTAATCCATATCAGTGAAAGCATTGATTAAATGCTTTCTAAAATCCTTTTAGCTTTAACATTTTCTGATTCTACTACAATCTTCAAGATACATTTGAGGAGAAAGAATCACCTCCAGACACTTTCATTTGGAACAATGAGACTTTCAAAGATTCTTCTTGCCATTGAAATAATCTTATTTACTCCTTCCCACATTGCTTGTCTTTATCATTGAACCTCCTATTTCATTTCTTGCACATGTCAGCGAGTTCTAATAAGTGGAAAGCTCCTGCTCTGTGCCTGGATTTTATTTGATATAACCTTGAAATTTTGAAATGTAACCTTCAGAACTGAATGTAATTTCACTCTAGTTCTTAAAAGCATGATTATAATATAATTTCTGTTAATGATTAAAAGAGGAATTCACACATTTATATAGTGGTTAAGAATGTCATAAGAGAAAGGTAGCTCTTATTCTTTACAAAGGAATAGACTGTTGAATTAGGGTGCTAAAAAGAAGACCTCAGAGAGAATACAAGATCATATCATTATTATTGACAGAAAATTAGTTTCCTGAAATATAGTTGTAATTTTTCTTCCTAGCTATTTTTGTGATGTCATATACTTAACAAAAATAATACTAAGTATAAATTTAAAATTATAAGACTATTTGGTCATTATAGAGTAAAATTCCCAAAATACTATTTAATTCTATATACTTAGTCATAGTAAAATAACATAGTATCTACTTGCTAGTTATTCCTGTCTCTGCAGACTTCTAGGTTGTGACCACTTTGACTTGCATTTTTTCATGTAGCGGGCTCCTTTAAAAAAAAAGAAAATGTAAAAAATTTTGATTAACTATTCTTATAAATTGACAAATGCATCCAAATAAACATAAAAAGCAAGATTGGGTTGTGAAGAGCATAATCAGATGCTTTTCTAATTGTCAGGTTACACATCCTATTAGTATATATACATAGACACTACCACTTTAGATGCTGTGACTATCTACATTCAGTGGGGAACAAAAAGAAGATACTATTCTTCAATATTCCCCCTTAAAGTAACACTTCCTTAGGCAATGGCACCCCACTCCAGTACTCTTGCCTGGAAAATCCCATGGGTGGAGGAGCCTGGAAGGCTGCAGTCCATGGGATCGCTGAGGGTAAGACACAACTGAGCGACTTCACTTTCACTTTTCACTTTTATGCATTGGAGGAGGAAATGGCAATCCATTCCAGTGTTCTTGCCTGGAGAATCCCAGGGATGGGGGAGCCTGGTGGGCTGTTGTCTATGGGGTCGCACAGAGTCGGACACGACTGAAGTGACTTAGCAGCAGCAGCTTCAAGAAAAATTATTTATATAAGCATCTTACTCCTTGCCTGTTTTATGTCTAGTAAGTAAATAATAAATCTCTTCTTGAAATTAGGACTGTAAAGGATATTCTAGGAAACATTAACTATGATGAAAATATATAAACAGCAGTCAAAATGTTGGAGATTATATTTATTTAATTGATGCAATTCTTTCTGTCTATAAAATGTACAATCATATAATAAGTTTAGCAAACCATGTGTTTAGCCTGAAGTAATTTTCCGATTATAAATGCATT
Organism: Ovis aries; assembly: GCF_016772045.2. Lineage (NCBI taxonomy): Eukaryota > Metazoa > Chordata > Mammalia > Artiodactyla > Bovidae > Ovis > Ovis aries. The sequence goes on along the minus strand of NC_056054.1, from coordinate 45,490,782 downwards.
ATTAAAATAAAAGAAATTAACAAATTCTGTAGTTATAATTATTGTCAACAATTTTAACTTGTATATGAAAATTAAAAGTGATTTACATATGACCATTACAGTGTTACACTATGAAATCCTTACAGTCTGCAATATATTATCTTGAATTTTATAGAAAGACAAATATACAGTCTGATTAAATACTATTTAATACAGTCTAGGCCTACATATTTGAAAACTTGAATCATCTATTTTAACTTTTTTATCTGTAAAATGGCAATAATAACTAAACTTTTGTTATTTAGTCACTAAATTGTGTTTGACTCTTTTGCAACCCCATGAACTGTATAGCCCACAAGTCTCTTCTGTCAATGGGATATCGCAGGCAAGAATACTGAGTTAGCATTTCCTTCTCCAGGGGATCTTTCCAAACCAGAGATTGAACCTGTGTCTCCTGCTTGGCAGGCGGATTCTTACTACTGAGCCACCTGGGAATCTCAAAAATTAACCTTATTGTAGTGAAAGTCGTTCAGTTGTGTCCAACTCTTTGCGACCCCATAGATGAGCCTGTCAGGCTCCTCTGTCCATGGAATTCTCCAGGCAAGAATATTAGAGTGGGTAGCAATTCCCTTCTCCAGGGGATGTTCCCAATCCAGGAATCAAACTCAGGTCTCCCACATTGCAGGAGGATTCTTTACTGTATGAGCCACCAGGAAAGCCCTTAACTAACCCTAAGTGTCCCATAAAGCTTTTTTTTTTTAATTGTATAAATTCTTAATAGTTAATCACTCTCCTTAGGAGAAATGTACTTGTTATTATTTTCTTTTATTATAGTGAGTAAAATTATAAACTCAAAATTTACTATTTAAGTATCCAAGAAAGTGATATATACTTAAAAATAAATTTATTATATTCTTGTTTTCAGTTATCTTGTTGCTGCTTGTTGAAGACTAAAATTGCTGCTCCACTTTCAGGCAGATTCATCATTCACTATAATGAGAGAAATATATGTCTTAACATATCTATATATAGAACAATAAATTTTATTATTATAATGATATTATAGTGTTATAAAAATGATACTCTACTATAGTACAATATACATACTATTATATCAATTATAATATTATAATTATTATATATTAATATGGTTGGGCCAAAAGAAGGTTGAGTGCCAAAGAATTAACGTTTTCCAGCTGTGGTGCTGGAGAAGACTCTTGAGAGTCCCTTTGACTGCAAGGAGATCAAACAAGTCAGTCGTAAAGGAAATCAACCCTCAATATTCATTGGAAGGATTGACGCTGAAGCAGAAGCTCTAATACTTTGGTCACCTGATGCATAGAGCCGACTCATTGGAAAAGGTCTTCATACTGGGAAAGATAGAGGGCAGGAAGGGAATGGCACAACAGAGGATGAGATAATTAGATGGCATCACTAACTCAATGGACATGAGTTTGAGCAAACTCTGGGAGATAGATAGTGAAGGACAGGGAAACATGGTGTTCTGCAGTCCATGGGGGTCACAAAGAGTCAGACACAACTCAGCAACTGAACAACAACAACAATATAGAGTTATGTTGGGCTTCCTTGGTGGCTCAGTGGTAAAGAATCTGCCTGCCACTACCGGAGATGGGCATTTGTTCCCTGGGTCAGGAAGATCTTCTGGAGAAGGAAATGGCAACCCACTCCAGTATTCTTGCCTACGAAATCCCATGGACAAAGGAGTCTAGTGGGCTACAGTCCATGAGAGCTCAAGGGTCAGACATGACTTAGTGACTAAAGGACAACAACAAGATAGACTTGCTTTTGTTCTCTGCAAATCACTGGAACTGAGTCCTGCCATAGCTAGTGTAAATACACACTTTTCAGAAAAGTTTGTAGGATATTAGGAAGATACATATTGTTAAATACAATACTTTAATTTTGCAAGAGACCTAGTATTCTTGGTTACAAGTAAAATAACTTTCTTTTTTTTAGTAACATCACATTTTTGGGGGTAACATCATGTTTTTAAGGCCAATGTTGAAGTGCAAGAAAAAGAACATTTGATGATGCTAGAGACCAGCATACCAGTCTTACTGGTTTCTTTTTGACAAATAAAATAAGATCTTAAAAAATAAATTTTCTAGTTTTTCTTTTCTTTTTTTTTTTTTTAAAGTGCTATCACTGTCCTGGTTGGTCCAGCATACCCTTAGTTAAGTGCCTGAGCCTTTGGGTTAAAGTGATTTTAAAAGAGTTAGTGGGTTATATTTGGAAATATTGTATGAAAGCTTTTTGAAAAGTTCCTTGTTTGGGGCTAAACTCCTTTTGTGTATTCCTGGCTCCCAGGTTTTAGTAAACATTCTTGAAGTATAACCTCATTTACTATTTTTGTGATGTCATATACTTAATAAAAATAATACTAAGTATAAATTTAAAATTATAAGACTATTTGGTCATTATAGAGTAAAATTCCCAAAATACTATATAATTCTATATACTTAGTCATAGTAAAATAACATAGTATCTACTTGCTAGTTATTCCTGTCTCTGCAGACTTCTAGGTTGTGACCACTTTGACTTGTAGTTCAGTTCAGTCACTCAGTCCCGTCCGACTCTTTGCGACCCCATGAATTGCAGCACGCCAGGCCTCCCTGTCCATCACCAACTCCCGGAGTTCACTCAGACTCACGTCCATCAAGTCAGTGATGCCATCCAGCCATCTCATCCTCTGTCGTCCCCTTCTCCTCCTGCCCCCAATCCCTCCCAGCATCAGAGACTTTTCCAATGAGTCAACTCTTTACATGAGGTGGCCAAAGTACTGGAGTTTCGGCTTCAGCATCACTCCTTCCAGAGAAGTCCCAGTGCTGATCTCCTTTAGAATGGACTGGGTGGATCTCCTTGCAGTCCAAGGGACTCTCAAGAGTCTTCTCCAACACCACAGTTCAAAAGCATCAATTCTTTGGTGCTCAGCCTTCTTCACAGTCCAGCTCTCACATCCATACATGACCACAGGAAAAACCATAGTCTTGACTAGACGAACCTTAGTCGGCAAAGTAATGTCTCTGCTTTTGAATATGCTATCTAGGTTGGTCATAACTTTTCTTCCAAGGACTAAGCGTCTTTTAATTTCATGGCTGCAGTCACCATCTGTGGTGATTTTGAAGCCCCCCAAAATAAAGTCTGACACTGTTTCTACTGTTTCCCCATCTATTTCCCATGAAGTGATGGGACTGGATGCCATGATCTTCGTTTTCTGAATGTTGAGCTTTAAGCCAACTTTTTCACTCTCCACTTTCACTTTCATCAAGAGGCTTTTTAGTTCCTCTTCACCTTCTGCCTTATTTGTATTTAAATGATGAGACCAAGAGAAGAGAAAAAAAAAATCATTGTGTGCATTAGGTGGATGCTAATTATCACTTGCTTGTGCTTCTTATTTCATAGCCCTTTCCTTCCTGCACTTTCAGTATTTTTCAATGGCGTGAGTTGCATTCAGCTGCCTCTTTTTCCTGCTACTCAAAAGTAGCAAGTACACAGAAAAGTCCTTAAGGTACAAGTTCTTACTTAAAATATGGTCTCCTGGGGATAAGACCTTGTTCAGTTATGTGTCTAATCAGTGTTTATCACCCTGTAGACTCTGCAATATTTAACAAGTGTGGATAGGGCACTTAAGTTGTGACTGAACAATAAATAGACCAGACCTGGATGCCAAGCACTACAACTCCCAGCTTCACATTTCAATTATATTTAAATGAGAATGCTAATGAAAGTGTTTAAATGTTCATTAAAATTAACCTTTCAAATTCACAGTGCCCGTGGGCACTCCTAATAACACTAAAGTTTGAGATGTAGGTTTCCAACCACTATTGCACAAATGAAAAATTCAGGAGGGTTGAAATGTCAAGAATGCTTTGAAATAAACATTAAATTGACTAAGAACTTTAACTCTAACCAAGGTTCATGTTCTCTTACTGTTTTGTGATGTGATTACTAATAATCATTTAATGCAATAATGTTCTTGGATCTAAAGAAGAACAGGCGGCATATCAAATGAATTCAATAATTGTAACCCAGGAAAGAATTATGGTAGAGAATATTGAAGGAAAGTTACATGTCTCAAAATAGCCTGGAGTTAAAATGCCCCCTCTGGGTCTTCCCCACCATTCTATGCAAAACAAAGAACTCACTCACTCAAAGAAAAAAAAAAAAAGGATATTAAGGTTGATTATGCCCAGCTCCCAGCTGGGCCAGCCTTTGGCCATCTCCAGAATTCCCTGCCCTAGCCATTTAAGAGATAACTACTCCGAACAACCTTGGAGAAGAATAGGCCCCCTTAAGACAGTAGCTTTCCACATATATGCCTATACATACTTACTCTTTTCTTGGGTTAGTACAGCAGCTCACTAATCTGACTGCTGCCCCTTCTCGCTTCTGGCCTCATTAAAGGTGTCTGTTTCTGTAAAGTGCCAGTCTCCTTCTTTTTCAGAACCTCGCTTTCTCTAACTCCCTTACCCTACAAATATTGTATGTTTAGTTGAATTATAAGCTTGAGAGACACTTTAAATAGCCACAGTCCATTCAGTATTTGGGGAAGAATTTCACCACAGCTGTCCTTAGCAAGTGAGAATCTACTGCATTTTAAATGTCACAAATATCTTCAGAAAATTCATTAAGATGTGTTGTTACATTTGGCAGGTTTAAACCTATGATAATTAGAGTAAGAGGTTTTCCAGAAAGCATGAGGCTATACACTCAACACTAGATTTGTGAGATTTACGTGGGGCAAAGGATGTCTTAGCAGTAGCACTACAAATCACTTGAATTTAAAGGCAAAGCTTTGAAGTCCAGATATGAAGCCTTTTCAGAAACCAGAGGGCAATCCAGAATTCTTTATGCAAGAGTAAGGCCTGTGTGGGTTCTGGGATAAATTATGAATAAACCCCTACAAGAGCTTATCATTGAAGGGCAATGACCCAAAACATGTAAATATAATCTAAGACGTGATATGACAGAAGTGTGCACATTGTACTGGGGAGCCTGGAGGAAGGGCACTCAGCACAATCTAGGATTCATGGAAATTCTGATGCAGTGATCAGTCAGTGCCTTGGATGTCCCCAAGCATTTTATACATTTTATTAAATTTTAATTGAAGATCAGTCAATAAACCCAAAATTTCTTAAGTTTCTTCTATGCATTTGTTTTACCTTAAGGCCAGTAAAAAGCAGAAAAAAATGGCGGAGTCTCATGAATCACTATAAGGTGTTCATTCATTGTTCCTTTTTCATTCACTCCCCTCTCCAAATCCTTTCAGCTCTACAGGGATGGAGAGGAGTACACATGTATAGAGCTGCTCTGAGTAGTGGGGCCAAGAGAAGGAAGCCCTACGGCTTTACACAAGACTCTGGGCTAGACGGTGCTGTCCTTTCTGCCTCTTTCTGCTTTAAGTCTCTTGTCTTGATCCTTTTTTTTTTTTTAGATCACATTCTCTCAACCATTATCTTAAGAAACGCAACTTCAAGTCTTGCTTCATATATCCACATATTTGCATGCATCAATAATTTTCCTTATTTTATCACAGATAATAATTCATACACAATAACAACATTTTTGAAGCATTTCTTTTTCTTTGATGTTTTAAAGTTTTTATTAACACAGTTGGATTAACATCTACCATATTTGTTAATTTTTTCAGGTCATTACCCTTTTGTTTTTGTCCCTATTTTTGTCTTCCATTGGTTTTCTTCCATTTGTGGTTTTCTGTGATTATTTTATATGATTTGATTTTCTCTCCTTTTCTTAGCATATCAGTTATACTTAAAATTTTACTGTTTTTTAATTAATTTATTTTTAATTGGAGGATAATTGCTTTACAGAGTTTTGTTGTTTTCTGAACCATTTCTAAAGCAGAAGTGACGTCATAAAACCAAGATAGACCCATAGAAAGTAGATCTTTCCATAAAATGACTGCCTATCATAGTGATTACTTTTTAAATTTTATAATGATCCTGTTAGGTATGTATTATTATTCTATTTTCTTAAATGAAGAAACTGACTTCAGAATCAGTTCATTATTGTAGCTGTTCATTTATTCACTGAACAAGTGATGAGCTTCTACTTGCCAGGCTTTATGGTACCAGAGACACATCTTGCCATCAAAGACCCCACAATCTTAGTAGAAAAAAAAGTTGTGTGTTCATCACACCATTTTAATTTCCTGAATAGCAAAAAGGCTGGATTTCTCTGCCTCCTACCTCATACTACAGCAGTACTGGGGCCATATGATTGAGTTTTGACCAGTGGTAGGTAAAAGTGTGTGTGTGTGCTAAGTTGCTTCAGTCATGTCTGACTCTTTGCGATCCTATGGAGAGTAGCCCTCCAGGCTCCTCTGTTCATGGGATTCTCCATGTAAGTATACTAGAGTGGGTTGCCATGCCCTCCTCCAGGGGATTTTCCCCACATCTCTTATGTCTCCTGCTTTGACAACTGAGTTTTTTTTTACCGCTAGTGCCACTGAGTAAAAGTAATAGAAGCCATTTCTTGGCCTGGCCCTGGAAAGAATCTTCACATTTGATCTTTCGGTTCTCTCCTGGATGGGCTGCCCAAGCTCAATTAACATGGCTATTATATAAGGGAGCAGTGTTTCTTAATTTGTGTCGAACTGTGACATGAGGAATAAAAAAACTTTGATTGTGTGAAACAATATTTGAGGTTTAATTTGATACCATAGATAGCCTATTTTTTCTTTCTTGTCTAATACAAAATTTCATGGGGGAGACAGTCATTAAACAATTGAATAACAAAAACAAAATTGCCTGGAAGGGAATAAAATGAGTACTTTGAACTGGAATAACAAAGGAAACATTTTGTAATAGATTGGATCATGGTTCAGAAATATTCCCTTCCCGATCCCCATGTTTCCAACAGTACCACTGATTTTGGGTTTGGCTCTGTGACTTGCTTTGGCCAACAAAAGAGGAGGAAATAATAATGGACCAGTTCCCTGGTAGCTCAGCTGGTAAAGAATCTGCCTGCAATGCAGAGACCTCAGTTTGATTCCTGGCCCAGGAAGATCCCCTGGAGAAGAGATAGGCTACCCACTCCAGTATTCTTGGGCTTCCTTGGTGGCTCAGCTGGTGAAGAATCCACCTGCAATGCAGGATACCTGGGTTCGATCCCTGGGTTCCGAAGATACCCTGGAGAAGGGAAAGGTTACCCACTCCAGTATTCTGGCCTGGAGAATTCCATGGATTGTATAGTCCATAGGGTCACGAAAGAGTCGGACACAACCAAGTGACAGTCCCCACTTTGAGTCCAGGTCCTAAAAGACCTTGTGTGTTTCTCTTCATACTGTTACACCTGTACCATGGGTAAAGGTTGTGAAATTGAACATATACAGATTAGCCTACTGGTCCTAGGAAGAAAATGAGAGATAAATGAAGCAGATACCTTAAAGTAATAGCTTCATCACTGGTTTCTTGGACTCTTAACTGTTGCTACCTCCAATTTTATAATATAATCTAGAGATAACTTCCTAAAACATTTCACCATATATGTTTTACTCAGGAACACTAAGAATGAAGAAAAGAAGAACTAACATTTACTGAGTGCATGTGCTATTCCAAACATTATCCTAGGTAATTAGAGATGATATTTCTTTCAGATTGGGTTCCCCTGGAAGGAGACTGCCTAATATAAAGATTTGAGAATAAATACTTTATTTGGGAGGCAACCTTAGAAAACACCAGTAGAAAAGAAGTGAAACAGGGAAGAGACGGAGGCCAGCAATCAGTACATAATGGAGCGATTGTCACTCCGGGCAACAAAGGCTCATCCATGTGGAATATACCTCAGGTGAGCCATCAGAGGGTGAGAAACGTGGACTATTTATTCTCCAGCTCTCATCTGTGAATGACTGAAGGCTGCACCTGGAGCCATTAATCCCTCTGTACTTCCCAGCTTCACTGGACACAAGCTTTCACAAGGGTTTCAATAAAATTTAACAGTGCTTGCACTTAGATGCCGTGAGCACATGCGTATGTGCGTGCTCACTTGCTTCAGTCATGTCTGACTCTGTGCAATGCTATGGACTACAGCCTGCCAGGCTCCCCTGTCCATGGGATTCTCCAAGGTAAGAATACTGGACTGGACTGCCACACCCTCCTCCAGCCATGAGTACACAGAAGAATGTCAATATTCAGGAGGGCTGAGGACGGCTCCCAACAGCTACAGAACAGAACGTGGTTTTTTTTGTTTGTTTGTTTTTTGTTTTTTTTTTTTTAAAATTCCTTGTAAATATTAGCACTTTAGAGAGGTTTTCCCTGATCACTGAAAGACATATACCCCAGTTTACTATCACTTGTTCCTGTCCTTCTGAGCCTTTATCACAATTGTTTCCTCTTACTTTGCTTCTTTTCTTGTATTTCTATATTTGTTTCTAGACTGTGAACATAATGAAGCCAAGAACCAAGTTTATTTCATTCAACACCACCTAGTACAAAATAGGAACCCAATATTTGCTGAATCAATTATTGAATTGATAGCGCTAGATAGTGTAATCTTTACTGGATAGGAACACAAAGGCCATACTGGTGGTGACAGTATTCCAATCCAGGAAGGGATGACCTAAAATCCCATACTCTTTACCACACTGTGATAATGATATCATGCTGTTTTCCTATTTCCTGCCTCAGAAAACTCAATTATTTCCTATTTCCTACATCATTAAATCTAAATTCTGCATAACTTCCAATTCATTCTATAACCTTGCTAGTAAGTGCATCTTAAAAAGATCAGGGCACAAACACATTATAGAATGAATGAAATGTTGCTTAAAACCATGTGTAAAAATGACTTGCGGGTTGCTTATTGTCAAAAAATTAGCGTCGTATGAGAAAAGAGCCTTATGTCGCTTCTAAAAAGCCCAAAGTAAAAGGCTAAATGAATATAAATGTAATTTCTAGAGCAGTCAGAGGGGTGGGTGTTAATGATGGTGCACTTAAGACCGTTTCTGAGGCCAAAAATGACTGGAACTCAGATAAACTGATGACAGGACAGCACAATTCCTTTTATCCATGGATGATGAGTGATTTTGCTATAGATGTTGGGCCTAAACAAAAAACACTCTACCACACAAGCAACATGAACTAGGAAAAATGAGGTAGGAAACAAGAGAGCAAGAAAACAATGTATTTCTACTAATATTTGCTACGGATATGTAGATTCTTTCATTCACATTATTTCATTTAAACCTTAGGACCAGGTCATTAGCATGACTGTAGGGCCCAAGGAAAGCAGGAACCTAATTTAGCGTTCAGTCATGCAGTAACAAAATTCCTGAAAGAAGAGAGTTGCAGCCTGAATACTGACAGTGAAAATTCACATTTGAAATAATTAGGTAATAATATGACTTTTTTTCCCTCTCTTTTTTAGAAGAGAAATGTGGTAGAATGTATTGACTGATTAAACATATTTGAAACATTTCCATACGCTATTGCTCCTCTTCATGGGTGCCTCTTCCTATGGGAGGATCATACTTCCTGCCCAGTGATAGTAGCCTAGGTCATGTGACTCACTTAGGCTAATGGAATACAAAGTCAAAGGGAAGCTTTAAGCCAGCCTGCCTGTGCTCTTTGCTGTCTGTGGCAAATCATAGCTATTGGCTCCATTTTCTCTTTAGATCTGGAACAGAAAGATGATGGAGTGGAGCCCCAGCCAATATACAATCAACATGTAATGGTAGTGAAAAATGAATCTTGGCTGCTGTAAACACAAAGGTTTAAGGTTGTTTATTATTATAATGATAAAAGTTGTGGTCAAAGAAGTAGGTAAAAGTGTCTTTCTCACTCTGGGAAAGTTTACAATTAAAAATTGAGATCTTAAGGAAAACCACTTTTCATTCATAACTCATAAAGTTTAATGTAAGAAAAATTTATAAATGGTGTTTTTAATACTGAAAAGACTTTGACAGGTTAGAGCATAAGGGCACATAATTTCAAATGAAAAGACAAATTATTTATTGAGTTGTAACATTTATTTGAAATGTGCTGGAGAATTTTATTGGTTAGTAATACTACTATAACCCTTACAAATGCCTGAAATTTACTACATTTATACATTTAATTGATAAGATTTGCAAGCGTGTTTTAAATCTTTAGGGAGGTTTTGCTTGTTACAGCAGGGTTTTAAATACATTATAAAGAAGATAAATGTATTTGATTTATGAAGAAAATATTTAACAAAATATTTAAATAAATGTTTTAAATGGACTTAAAATGTAACAAATTTATAAATAGAATAAGATTTGTATGTTTTCTTAAAAATATTTCAAAACTAGGTTTCAGTTAAAAGCTTTAACTTTTATAAGATAAAAATTAAAAATTGCATTAGCCATAGATAATCTTCACTGTGCACAAAAGTCATCCTATAACATTTAAAAATCAACAGCAACAAAAGTCACTATGAAGTGATAAAATATTTCTCATTTTGTAAATAAAGAAATGAAGGCTTAGAGAAATTAAATTTGCCCCAAACCAAAATTATGGTAATACTACACTTTTTACAATGGCTTTCAAATGCTTCATAAAATGCACTTTATCATCTTCTTTTTGCATTTAAAATGTTAATGCATGTTCACTTATAAAAACTTTCTAAATCACTGTATAAAGTCTTAGCTATTATAGATATTTGTATATTGAAAAAAATTATTCTCTGATTTTTCTTTTGAAATGTTTGCTTCACCACCTGGATGGACTATTCTTTAAGAAGAGAAGAGATTTTTCCTACCTGAAGTAACTAAAACAAAAAAACAAACACACTGTACATAGCAAGTTCTTGGTAAGTGCTCACTGAATTAATAAAGACAATGCAAAAAAAAAAGGCATTTTCTTTTATTATTACTTTATTTCCTTTTATCTCCTACGTAAAGGAATTTGAGGAGGTTTATAATAAAAGACAGATATAATCTAGGTTTAAGTAAAAAATATTAGAACCATGAAAAAGAAAATGAAAGTAAAGATCTCATTTTCGGTTCAGTTCAGCCGCTCAGTTGTGTGCGACTCTTTGCGACCCCGTGGACTACAGCACACCAAGGCCTCCCTGTCCATCACCAACTCCCAGAGTTTACTCAAACTCATGTCCATTGAGTCGGTGATGCCATCCAACCATCTCATCCTCCATTGTCCCCTTCTCCTCCTACCTTAAATCTTTCTCAGTGTCAGGGTCTTATCCAGTGAGTCAGCTCTTTGTATCAGATGGCCAAAGTATTAGAGTTTCAGCTTCAGCATCAGTCCTTCCAATTAATATTCAGGATTGATTTCCTTTAGGATGGACTGGTTGGATCCCCTTGTAGTCCAAGGGACTTTCAAGAGTCTTTTGCAACACTGCAGTTCAAAAGCATCAATTTTTTGGCGCTTGGCTTTCCTTACAGTCCAACTCTCACATCCATACATTACTACTGGAAAAACCATAGCTTTGACTAGACAGACTTTTGGTGGCAAAGTCATGTCTCTGCTTTTTAATATGCTGTCTAGGTTGGTCATAGCTTTCCTTCCAAAGAGTAAGTATCTTTTAATTTCATGGCTGCAGTCACCATCTGCAATGATTTTGGAGCCCCCCAAAATAATGTCTGTCACTGTTTCTACTGTTTCCCCAGCTATCTGCCATGAAGTGATGGAACCAGATGCCATGATCTTAGTTTCCTAATGTTGAGCTTTAAGCCAACTTTTTCACTCTTCTCTTTCACTGTCAAGAGGCTCTTTAGTTCTTCCTCACTTTCTGCCATACGGGTGGTGTCATTTGCATATCTGAGGTTATTGATATTTCTCCCGGTGATTTTGATTCCAGCTTCTGCTTCATCCACACCAGCATTTCGCATGATGTACTCTGCATATAAGTTAAATAAGCAGGGTGACAATATACAGCCTTGACATACTCCTTTTCCTATTTGGAACCAGTCTGTTGTTCCATGTCCAGTTCTAACTGTTGTTTCTTGACCTGCATACACATTTCTCAGGAGGCAGATCATGTGGTCTGGTATTCCCATCTCTTTCAGAGTTTTCTACAGTTTGTTGTGATCCACACAGTCAAAGGCTTTGTCATAGTCAATAAAGCAGAAGTAGATGTTTTTCTGGAACTCTCTTGCTTTTTCGATGATTCAGTGGATGTTGGCTATTTGATCTCTGGTTCCTCTGCCTTTTCTAAATCCAGCTTGAAGATGTGGATGTTCATGCCTCAATGAAACTATGAGCCATACTGTGTAGGGCCACCCAGGATGGATGGGTCACAGTGGAGAGTTCTGACAAAACGTGGTCCACTGGAGAAGGGAATTGCAAAACACTTCACTATTCTTGCCTTGAGAACCCCATCAACAATATGAAAAGGTCTAATTTTAGGGCTAACATTTACTGTGAGTTAGTATGGGATGTATCTCTTTGCTTCCCTGGAAAGGTGGCAACAGGGCAAAAGTAGAGGTCATACATATTCTTAATTTGTTTAAACGAAGCACATTAAGTCTGATGCAGAATTCTTGTGTGTGCTAAGTGACATCAGTTGTGTCCAACTTTTTGTGACCTTATGAACTGTAGCCCTCCAGGCTTCTCTGTCCATGTAATTCTGCAGGCAAGAATACTGTGAAGGGTTGCCATTTCCTTTTCCAGGGATTATTTCCAACCCAGGGATTGATCCCAAGTTTCTTATGCCTCCCGCACTGGAAGAGTGTTTCTTTACCACTAGGGCCACCTGGAAAGCCTGTAGAATTCTTAATGGGGGTTAATTTGTTGATTCACATAATGTACAACCTAAAATACCTGTTAAGTTTATCAGTGACCAAATTCTATACTTTTCCAAGTTTAGAAAAGAAACAGAAGACCTTTCAATAAATAAAGAATAGTGATTAAATCAAAAGCATGATTATCATCTACCTATATTTCTATGTTAATAGCCTTTTAATACTGAGTGTTTTTATGCTACTTCAAAGGTACAGCTCAAAATTAAGTTATTATATGTTAACACACACACATTATACAAATGATATATATGTGTACATACATACACAAAAACATTTGTGTAATTTTGGGAATTTGAAGCAATAATTTATATAATCTTTTGGAATCCTAATGATCAGAGATTTGAATTTATTATTGGAATAGATACATAGACATGTAATGAGTGATATATCTTTTAAGGACTTTAAGGTTATGCCATCCTTAGACAAACTAGTGTGTGTGTGCTCAATCATGTCTGACTCTTTGCAACTCCATGGACTATAGCCCACCAAGCTCCTCTGTCCATGGGATTTCCTAGGCAAGAATACTGGAGTGGGTTGCCATTTCTTTCTCCAGTGGATCTTCCTGACCCAGGGATCGAACTTGTATCTCTTCAGAATCCTGCATGCTTAGGCAAATTCTTTACCACTGTGCCACCTGGGAAGCCCATGGAGGAAACTAGAGTTAGTACAATTCAAGACTGAAATATAACCTCCTCTTAAATCCACATGGTCTTATCTAAAAGTTTATCAAAAGCACTTAGAATTTATAGTGAAATAGAAAAATTGAGCAACAACTTTTTGAAACAAAGTGAAATGAGATTTTTTTTTAATCTTGAAGCATTAAACAATTAGAGAAAGTATATAATTTATTTTTTTACCACTTATAATCTTAATAAGTAATTCCAGAGAGACTCATTTCCATGAGAGTTTTCAAAATAAAGCAAATCAGGACAGGTAAAAGTGAAAGGTAGTTTGTGAATCAGAGGTAAGTTTTATTCAAAAGCTTTGATGTTTTCAAGCTAGGTGATCACAAGAACTGAAAGCACTACATAATTGAAGGCTGGAGTCTGTGCAGATGGATCATTGAGCTTGGAACAAGCCACCTTATGAACTTTGCTTAATGATGGTGTGGATAATACATGGTACTAGAAATACAAGTTACATTTATGTAATAAACATTGCAATTGGTCCTAGGAGAGGAACACATGTTTGGATAATGACTGGTCATAAAACTGCTCACCCTTTTCTGACTGTCACTGATTTTTTTAAACAGAAAAAAGTCATTATGTCTATTAAGCACATATTATAGTATGCCTAGAATACTGCCTACATTTCAGAAATCATCAGAAATATTCATGCTATTAATATGCTTTCCAAGTGCTATAATTACATATTCAATCAAAACTCACTTTTTAATTCTTTATATATTTTGAAGTTCACCTCTCAATTACAGTCAGCCGTTGAGTCAAGAATTAGAGTGAGCCTTTAACAGTCTCTTCTCTTTTTCCCCTTCCCAGTTAATTTTATAACAAATTTAGTTAAGCGTTTGGCCTAACAGGAGAGGGGGAAAAAAAAAAAAAACAAACCTGAAAAACAAAAAAGCCTTGAAAAAGCTTAGAAATCATTTTGCAGTTAATGATGCAGGAACCATTGTTCCAACGTGGATTATTCCTAGTAATACTGTCTAGGCCCAGTATTATTATTAATAACAGGATGCCAGCAAAAATGTTGCTGATCACAAAAGCTGTCAAGTTTAAGGTCGTCTGTAGTGCTTGACTTTAAAAGAGAGCAATAGGAACTGATGTACTTGATGATGTGCTCTATCTTGCTTGACAGTAAACTGATGGGCATGTGACATGTCAAATGTTACAAGTGAAAAGAGGCTCTTGATTAAACATGGTATGTGAAGACCTGTAAGCCGGTAGGTAACATTATTCAATCTTCAGGCGTGCAGCCAAATGGCACAAAAAGTCACATATAGTTCTGCTTTTGAAATGAAAGAGGAACGACTTCCCTGGTGGTCCGGTGGCTAAATCTCAGCACTCCCAATGCCAGGGAGCTGGGGTTGATCCCTGGTTTAGGAATTGGATCCCACATGCCATAACTAAGAGTTTGCAGGCCCCAATTAAAGACCCCGCATGCTGCAACTAAAACCTGGCACAGACAAATACATACATACACATTAAAACATTTAAAAAGGAAGTCTTTAGTTTTGGGGTTTCACAGGTGGCTCAGTGGGAAAAGAATCTGCCTGCTAATGTAGGAGCCATAGATTTGATCACTTGGTTGGGAAGATTCCCTGAAGAAGGAAATGGCAACCCACTGCAGCATTCTTACCTGGGAAATACTATATAGAGAGAAGCCTGGCTACAGTCCATGGGGTTGCTAAAGAGTCGGACATGACTTAGCAAATGAGCATGCATGCATTTAGCTTTGGTCTTGATGACAGGAGTTTCAAATTCACACAAAATGAAACAACGCAATGCCTGACTTTTGTATATGAATGAATTCAAAAGTACTGATGTGAAAATTTTCTTGCCTTTATATCATATGGACACACTGTCAATTCAAATAATTGAAACATGTAAAATGTAATCTTTCCTTTGGCCTCTCTAGTAATCGAGATGCCATTTAAAAATCTTTGCGTACAAATACTCTTTGTGTACAATAAAAATAAATTAAGGTAACTATTTCTATGATAGCATGCTCCAATTAAATAGTTATGTTTTCTTTAATAAAATCAGAGAATTTCCAAGGGGGCAAATATACATTCTTTGCTTTTAGAACTTTTATTTTGTAAAAACACTTATTTATTCCGTATATAGAACAATGTCATATGGATCAGAGGTAGTAAACGTGTCACTCAGATGTAGGCAGCTTGGCTCCAGAATCTGTGTTCTGGACTACACCTATCTGATCTATGCAGCTAAGCTTATGCTCTGTGATTTTTGGATACCCTCCTTCCAGTCAGATCAATGATTTATTATAAAAAGAATTAGTGCACTGAAAGAAAAGGAGACTTTATGAAGGAACTTCTTTGGAGAGGTTATTGCCATTGTGTGAGCACCTTCCCATCCCAGTGAGGATGCTCTCTTGGCGTTGGCCTTTCATTCTGAAACAGGAGTTCTAGATACTGAAGAGCAGTCTCATTGTGATAGAGATAACCCATAAGAGCACCTGCCAGAACTGGTTCATGGTTGTTGAGTGCCACGAGTGCTATAGGAGGAGACAGACATATCGTCCGCTTCTAAGGATTACATGAGGAGACATTTGCCCTAAACTTCCTGAGCTCTTGCCCTACTGTCTCCTTTCCAGGGATGTGGAATGGGGTTATCTGATTGGTAAGTTCTGAAGAAGACATTTTGGGTCCACACCGCCTCCCACTGACCGGCTGCTGGGGGCTTCCCTTCTCATCTCCCCAAGTGGCTGCCTGCATCCGGACTCCCTGGAGAGCTGACTCCCATGTCTACTGACGGAGGCAGAAGGTGGATGTGCCAGGGGGCGCTCAGAGGAATCCCCAGCTCTCAGGAAGGCGGCTCTGGGAGCCCAGGTTTATGGCTCAAGGCCAGGAAGCCTTGAACTTGGGCCTGCTTGGTCAGGATCCATGTCATCTCCCCAGAAGATTCCCCAGCTGCAATGTTCTCCAGGTCTGCCCATGAGAGCAGGTCAGGCTGGTCCCCCACAGAGCAGGGATCCAGCGCCCATTCATGTGTGGCCTTGGAGCCATGTGTAGAGCTGGCTTACCTGGGTGTGTGTCTGTTTCTGCAGCTAAGAGTGTCCTGAGCAGGAGCCTGCTTTTGTAGACAGCTCTGTGGTTTCAGAGGGCTTCCCAGGTGGCGCTAGTGGTAAAGAGCCCGCCTGACAGTGCCGGAGACCTAAGAGATGTGGATTTGATCCCTGGGTCGGGAAGATCCCCTGGAGGAGAGCATAGCCCCCCACTGCAGCATTCTTGCCTAGAGAATCCTATGGACAGAGGAGCCTGGCAGATTGCAGTTCATGGGGTCACAAAGAGTTGGACACGACTGAAGCGACTTAACATATACTGAAGAAGAACTGGGCACAGATGCTGTGTTCAGAACCCCTCTTTTCCCTCCTACCGCCTGCCTAGGACATCTGGTTTTACCCTGCAAGTTTCCAGCTGTACAGCAATATGCCCCATTGGAATGAAGTTACATGAGCTAATTCTTAGGAAGATCATGGGAGCCAAGCACATTAGCCACATCCTCCAATGTCAGTTTTATCAGTAATAAAAATAAGTAGGCAAAAAGTAAATTTTGGTGATGCAAATGGCACTTGGAAAAGTTTCTGATGGGACCAGGGCATGGAGTCATCATCTTTCAGTATTAGCAAGTAGGATATGCAAGATTTGATTGGGGGTTTACTGCAACTCACAGCACTCTTATGCCCAAGCAAATGGTTGTTTTTGTGTAGACGAGGCTGTTTTATCAACACTATATTGACCTCACTGATTGTATTGGGCACTGGCCACAGTGTTTAAGCTGTTGCAGTTAGATCTTGAGCTCTAGGCTTGATCCTCACATAAGCACTGTCCATGGCCTTATAAATCAGAGAACTCTTAGTGTGGATGGTCCCACAGAAGAGTAGTGAATTTGATTAGCAAACAAATGAAAAGTAATAGGGAGTCCTTATAATGAAGAGAATCCTAGGTGTCCTCTCCTAGGTGGAATTGAGAAAGATAACAAACATACCATTGAAATGACTGCATATATAAAGGCCACAAACAGAAACAATAAAGTCTGTTTGGAGCACTTAGTCTGTAAGAATTGAGTTTGTTAAGGTACCCAGGGGGAACTGGAATGGTATGAAAAGGAACATGCTTTAGCTTTATTATTATAACAGAAGAAATACAAAAATAAAAACAAAATAAAGGAAAACTGGCTAATTACACTGGAGGAACAGAGAGTTTTCCTTAGGAGAAATATTGAGATTTTATAAGATATATTAGACAGACAGGGAGAAGAAAATGGGAACTTTCAGGCCAAGAGAAACAAATATTAAAAAGAAATGGATAGACCCAGCTCTGATAAATTTTAAAGGAGGAAGTAGAAAAGCAAAAGATGTTTCAGTTGTACCAAGTCAAACAGTTATGACTGTAGCTGAAAGAAATCTAACCAAAGCAGAGAGACAGAATTTCAGAGAGCAATCTGGAATGAATCCCCAAGAGATGGCAGGGTCTGGGAAACTACAGAGGATGTGGCCTTTCAAAGCTGTAGATAAAGACTCCAGAATGACAGCAACTGGGAACTACAACTCAAAGAAAGAGGACACAGTACCAAAGCATCCACAAAATCTGGACAAATTTAAGGATAGAAAAGTATATTTAAAGCATTATTAGGTGAGTTTCAAAGTGATGAAATCATTATAGGTGAGGGTATAGGCATTGTCTTACCCTAAGAAAAACACTCCAGAAATTTATACAGTTATCGGTTTAAAGGAAGATCCAGGGCTTCCCTGGTAGCTCAGACTGTAAAGAACCCATCTGCAATGAGGGAGATCTGGGTTCAATCCCTGGGTTGGGAACATCCCCAGGAGGGAACGGCTACCCACTCCAGTATTCTTGCCTGGAGAATTCCACGGACAGAAGAGCCTGGCAGACTACAGTCCATGGGGTCGCAAAGAGTGGGACACGACCGAGACTTTCATTTTCACTTCTTTTCAAAGGAGACACACTGCAGGAAAAGGCATGCAGAACAATAAGAGATGGAGTCTCGGCTTGATTTTGATCCTGATTTCATGGGAAATTTCTCCCTCAGTGTGACTATCCAACCCAGACAAGTGAGGATGAATATGATTGCTTTGAATAGTGAATTATTTTGAAAAACTCAGAATTTATTGATTTAATAGCTCTCATATAGAAGACTTCATGAGATGAAGCTTAGGAAAATATATTACAAAAAATATATTTGAGTCCAAAAGCAGTGAAAACCTAAAAACCAAAGTACTAGGAAATAGTTATAGTTTTACATTATTAAAGAAAGAAATAGATCAACACCAGTTCAGTTCAGTTCAGTCGCTCAGTCATGTCCAACTCTTTGCGACCCCATGAATCGCAGCATGCCAGGCCTCCCTGTCCATCACCAGATCCCGGAGTTCACTCAAACTCATGTCCACCGAGTCAGTGATGCCACCCAGCCATCTCATCCTCTGTCATCCACTTCTCCTTCTGCCTCCAGTCTCTACCAGCATCAGAGTCTTTTCCCATGAGTCAACTCTTTACATGAGGTGGCCAAAGTACTGGAGTTTTAGCTTTAGCATCATTCCTTCCAAAGAAATCCCAGGGCTGATCTCCTTTAGAATGGACTGGTCGGATCTCCTTGCAGTCCAAGAGACTCTCAAGAGTCTTCTCCAACACCACATTTCAAAAGCATCATTTCTTCGGTGTTCAGCCTTCTTCAAAGTTCAACTCTCACATCCATACATGACCACTGGAAAAAACCATAGCCTTGACTAGATGGACCTTTGTTGGCAAAGTAATGTCTCTGCTTTTGAATATACTATCTAGGTTGGTCATAACTTTTCTTCCAAGGAGTAAGCGTCTTTTAATTTCATGGCTGCAGTCACCATCTGCAGTGATTTTGGAGCCCAAAAAGATAAAGTCTGACACTGTTTCTACTGTTTCCCATCTATTTCCCATGAAGTGATGGGACCAGACATAGGAACAATTAAAATTCTTAGAAATGGTTGATTTTCCAGGTCAAACTGATTGGGCCACAATGCCTAAATATGTGGTCAGACATTATTCTGGAGGCTTCTGTGAAGGTGTTTTTGGATGAGATTGATATTAAATTAGTAGAATTTGAGTAAAACCAATTACCCTCTATAATGACTGTGTGTGTGTGTGTGCACACACACACGTGCACAAATGTGCACTCAGTCATGTCTGACTCTGAGACCCATGGATTGTGGCACTCCAGACTCTCCTGTCCATGAACTTTCCAGCAAGAACTGGAGTGGATTGTCATTTCCTACTCCCCACATCTTCCCGACCCAGGGACTGAATCTATGTCTCTTGTGTCTCCTGCATCGGCAGGCAGATTCCTTACCTCTGGCACCACCTGGAAAGCCATAATGAGTGTGAGCCTCATCGAATTAGTTGAAGTTATTTCTAGAAAAACTCTGACTTTTCCAAAGGAAGAAGGAATTCTGCTAACAGATGGACTTTTAGATTTACATATCAGTTTCTTCTTGGTTCTTCAGCCTGCATATTTTGGACTTGCCAGCCAAAATAATCAAGTGAGCCAATTCCTTTGGAATACACACACACACACACACACACACACACACACACACACATGCTATTGTTTCTGTTTTTCTGTAGAATCCAAACACCCTTATCTGAGTTTCAGATAAAGAATAATATTTTCATTTTAAATGTACTCTAAATGTTAAATAAGATATAAAAATGTATTTTTTGTGTATATGTATTCAAATTTATCCAGGTGCCTTGCCAAAGAATTGATGCTTTTGAACTGTGGTGTTGGAGAAGACTCTTGAGAGTCCCTTGGACTGCAAGGAGATCCAACCAGTCCATCCTAAAGGAGATCAGTCCTGAGTGTTCATTGGAAGGACTGATGTTGAAGCTGAAACTCCAATACTTTGGCTACCTGATGTGAAGAGCTGACTCATTAGAAAAGACCCTGATGCTGGGAAAGATTGAGGGCAGGAGGAGAAGAGGGCAACAGAGGATGAGATGGTTGGATGGCCTCACCGACTCAATGGACATGGGTTTGGGTGGACTCTGGAAGTTGGTGATGGACAGGGAGGGCTGGTGTGCTGCGGTTCATGAGGTCGCAAAAGGTTGGACACGACTGAGTGACTGAACTGAACTTGTATTCTATCTGGCAACATTAACCTAAAATCAGTAGTACAATAGAAAGAGATGAAGCCTACTTCATCAGTAAAGTGCCTACTTTACTTCTGTGAAAAAGATAATACAGAGATTCTACTCAAGCCCTTCCCAGAACAATCCAATGTTGAAGAAAGAATGTTTCTTGAAAGAACAGACACTTAGCCTCATTAAGTCCCTAGAGGCATACATTTCTGAAGAAACAACAGCTGATTTAGGCCATGAATGTGCTGAGGTTAATTCTCCAGATGAAACAGATGACAGTGACAGCAGTTATAAAGGTCTAAGCAATTCCATGGTCTCCCTGGTGGTTCAAATGGTAAAGAATCTGCCTGCAAAGCAGGAGACCTTGGTTCAATCCCTGAGTCGGGATGATCCCCTGGAGAAAGGAATGGCTACCCACTCCAGTATTCTTGGCTGGAGAATACCATGGACAGAGCAGCCTGCCAGGCTACAGTTCATTGAATTCTAAGAGTCAGACATGATTGATTGATGACTAACAACAAGTAATTCCATAGCAGTACACATGGCAAAAGGCACTAGGGTTCTAGGACTAAAGACACTTGCTCATCAGACTTTGTAGAAACCATGCTATTGGTCAGACTCACATTCACCCCATATCTGGCACTCCAAAAGGCAGCAATTTTTAGAGGTTTGAAAATATTGCATGCAAAAAAAGTGAAAGTTTTAGTCACTCAGCTATGCCCAACTATGCATGATGCCAAAATTAACCTCTGGATGGGAGGGTTCTTCCAGTTAAATTTAAATGCAAGAGTCATAGAGTTTAAACTGGTGTGGCTAACTCCTTCATCTCTTTATTTGTGAAGTTCTACATATTCTGGTCTTCCTACTTAAAAGTGCCCTCAAATGTCTCTCTAATCATAAACCCCCTTAACTTTGCTCTTTGTTCTACAGTATGAATAACCTTCTATGGATTATAACCTACTTATTTTGTTTAATGTCTCTTTTCCCCAACAAAAGCATAACTTTGTTGAGACAAGAAATGTTTACCTTTTTTGATTTTTAAATTTTTTCTCACTATGTATCACAAACACCCAGAACAGCGAGACAGGCACACATGTGCACTCAAACAGTAGATATTTGTTGGATAAATGAATGTAGTTTAATCATATTGCAGAAACCTTGCTAATCATGTAGAGCATTATTTGGATAGTAAGTAGAACATGAAGTGTTAAGACTTTGGTCTACAGTGGTCTTGGAGTTAAATCTACACTGCTTCACCTCTCTGCCCCCAATGATACCAGAAGAGTTCATGAAAGAATAGCAGTTTATATCTGGGAGAGATTGCCCTAATTAATTCCCCTCTAGTTTTCTCAGGGTTTAATGTTTAAGCTCTGTAGCTTAAGACATAAAAATTATAAGCAACATTGCAAGTGGTGATGTTTCTCCACTCACTTATTTTCTGTGTGGAGAGATATTTTCAACACTATAGATCCTCTTATCTCTTTCCTAACTCTTACTAGGAAATGCAGTGATTTACCTTATTTGTAAATTTTGAAGAATTGGACCTGTGTAGGCTAGCCCCTTCCTCCATCTTTCTTTGGGGTGAACCTGCTTTAGGGAAGACAAGGTACACTGATCTGTTTCTCAATGCTATACATTTTGTAGGAGGAATTCCCACATGAGCAGGTCCATGGTTTTCCTGAACTGCTGTGGCTGAGTTAAGAATGCATTTGGGTTAAGTATGCATTTGTAGTGAGAAGTCAATTGTTGTCAAAGATCTCAGTTATGTCTTCCTATCCAGCTTTTAAAAGTAATGAGAGTGATGCTTGATCTCTAATTTCCTGACATCTTATCAATACCTTAATTGGTTCCAAAATTATTGTGGAAAATTGAAGTTATTTATTGGATTCCTTTGAACTCCAATAGGGGCTTCGCAGGTGGTGCTAGTAGTAAAGAACCTGCCTGCTTATGCAGGAGACATAAGAGATGCAGGTTGATCCCTGGGTCAGGAAGATCCCCTGGAGAAGGACATAGCAATCCATTCCAGGATTCTTGCCTGGCGCATCCCCATGGACAGAGGAACCTGACAGGCTACAGTTCATAAGGTTACAAAAAACTTAGACACAATTGAAGCTACTTAGCACACACAGGCACAGACTCCAATAAATATCATGGCATGAATCTAGTTTTATCATTTACAGTTTGTTAATTTTGGGGGGTAAACTTTTATTAGCGTGATGATTGTATATCAAATATTATGCTTAATGCTAGTGGTAGATAGATGAGTAAGATGTATCTGTCTGCTCCTAAGCAACTTAGAACCCAACTAGGAGGAAATAAACATGCAAGCAAATGGTAAAATACTGTGCTGTAAGTACTGCATTATTAATCTGTGCAAAGTGTTTCAGGGACCGAAAGGAGGGCATTCCTTCCTGCCATCTGCCAAGGAGAGAAGGAGAACCTTTCACAAAGGAGGAATAAATTAGTATGGTAGTTACTACTGAAATAAATGGAAGAATGTAGACAGGGCTGAAATTTTATGTGAAAATATCTTTCACCCAATAACAGAACCAACCCTTAGCAAAAATATGTAGCAAGTGAATTTGTTTTTAAACTCCTCACCTATATAACCATTTTTTGACCTTTTCTTTTTCTTTCTGAGCATCCAAAGTTCTCTCGAGATTTGATTGCTGAGATTCGTGATCTAAAATCACTTTTATGTTAGAGAGTCTTAAGATTTGACTAGTATTATCCTTGAAGGAATTTGCATTTTAAAAAGTCCAGTGATGATTCAAGACCTAATTCAAATGAATGGCTTGCTAAGCCAGAGGTGCCAGTAAAATTACTGCTAGTGGATTTTTTCTAAAATTATATCTTACATAGAGTCTTGGGACAAATATAACTGCTGATAACTGAGAAAGGTGGTTTAAACCTGTGGATATTCCAAAGAAAAATTCAAGACATATTTCTGCCTGAATTTCTGTTACCACCTTGAATGGAAAAGTTATCTAAAATATACCAATTTTGTACTAAGCTTGCATGAGCTTGATTTCAATTTTTTAATTAATCTAAGAATGGTCAGGCTATGAATCTAATTTAATCTAATCTTTTAATTCTATCTTTACAATATATCATGAGCAAATTATTAGTGAGTAACGTATTAATTTCAAATGTGCTGATAAAATTCAACTTAAAAATGCAACTTTGTTTTTTTGTTATGACACTGTATAGTCACAACCTAAGATATTAATAAAAAAATCAAACAAATAATAAGATTTTCAAGCTAATAAGAAATCACTGACCATTTGTTTCTTTTGAGTCCCCTAGTACGAAAATCATGTACATTATTCCTTTGACTGTTGTAGGACTTAAAAATGGTCACTGTAAAGAAAGACCTCAGAAATGAGAAGTAGGAAAGACTAGTTTTCTAGAATGGATATGCCAAACTAAAGAGATAAACAGAGTTGAGTAGGAATCTATAATTCAGCAACTCTGATGTTTTAGATACATGCATGCTAGTTTCTAACTCTTTAAGCTATACACACATGTTATATACCTTTCTTTGTATGATAATTTATGCTTAAAATTTTTTTAAGAATTAAGAAGGAAGTGAATCCTGGAGAGCTAAAATGAGGGCATAGAATACTGTGTGTAGGCATATAGCATGGAACAGTAGGAATAAGATGGCTTTTGGAGACAAACTTAACATTTGCATCCCAGCTTTGGCACTGACTGGTTGTGTGATACTGTATGAATTATTTAACATGTCTGAGATCCTACAGCCTCATCTATGTACATGCGGGCTAAGTCGGTTCAGTCGTGTCTGACTCTTTGTAACCCTATGGACTGTAGCCCGCCAGGCTCCTCTGTCCATGGGATTCTCCAGGCAAGAATCCTGGAGTGGGTTGCCATGCCCTTCTCCAGGGGATATTCCAGACCCAGGAATTGAACCTGCATCTTCTGCAGCTACTGTACTGCAGGTGGATTTTTTTTTTTTTTTATCACTGAGCCACTGGGGAGCCCCAGCCTCATCTATACAATATAACCAATAATTAAGCTTGACGAAAAGGAGGGCTGGCCCTAGAACGGAAGGGAGATGTAGAGGAAATGAGTTTCATTCCAAACAAGAAGGAAACTGTATCTTAAGAAAAGCTAGAAGAGCAACTGAAGATAATGGAAACACAACTGCCCACAAATTATAGGGCTTAGATAGGGAAAGAGGGTTCTGCATGATAAATAGAGGCCAGGAAGTCACTTTAATATCATTGGGGGCTTCCCTAATGGCTCAGATGGTAAAGAATCTAACTGCAATGTAGGAAAACTGAGTTCTATCCCTGGGTCAGGGAGATTCCCTGAAGGGAATGGCTATCCACCCCAGTATTCTTGCCTAGAGAATTTTATGGACAGAGGAGCCTGGCAGGCTACAGTTCATGGGGCCCAAAGAGTCAGACATGACTAAGCAACTAACACTTTCACTTTCAGATTCCTGATCTGCCAATTACCACCTCTTCTGTTTCTATGTTCCCATTCTCAACTCTAAAACAATTTGGGATAGCTAAATATACAGAGACAAATACATACTACAAGCAATAGTATGGGATATAGTGTTGAGTAACTTTGCCTTTTCCATTATGCTAGGCCAAATGACAAATACATTACCTCACTTTCATTACCTTACATTATCTAGGATTACTTTTAATACGAAAGTGAAAGTGAAGTTGCTCAGTCGTGTCCGACTCTTTGCGACCCCATGGACTGTAGCCTATCAGGCTCCTCTGTCCATGGGATTTTCCAGGCAGGAGAGCTGGAGTGGATTGCCATTTCCTTCTCCAGGGGATCCTCCCGACCCAGGAATTGAACCCGAGTCTCCTGTGTTGCAGGCAGACGCTTTGCCATGGGAGCCATCAGGGAACCCCAAACCAACTCTTAAATGTGATTGGTCCAGTATAATAGGCTTAAGCCAATGAGTACATAGCATTCTTATGGTGTATATTGAAGATACAGGAATAAGCATTTATCCCAATTTAGGCATGCATTGGAGAAGGAAATGGCAACCCACTCCAGTGTTCTTGCCTGGAGAATCCCAGGGATGGGGGAGCCTGGTGGGCTGCCGTCTGTGGGGTCGCACAGGGTTGGACACGACTGAAGCGACTTAGCAGCAGCAGCAGCAGCAGCAGCAGCAGCAGCAGCAGGCTAATGAAAGGATAGGGAGTATTTTCCTAGCATAAACAGAAGCCCGGGAAAACAAAGTAACTCTTCCTCTGCACACTGACATTGTTACGCACATGTATGAGTTCTATAACCACATAGCACGGTGCTACCATCGTAAAGGGTGACTTCAAATTTCCTTAGCAAATATGAACCCTCCCCCACCCCCACCGCCTAAGCGCCCTGACCAAGTGAGTGAGTTGACAGTAACACCAGGTCATCCACACCATACTGGAATCACTGGGACATAATTTGAAACAGGAACCTGGTAAAGAATCCAAGTTTCCAGAGACCCATCACAAACTTGAGATGAAGTCAGTGAGAAGAAAGGTAGGCTTAAGATCTTTTAAATTAATGCACCCCACTTCTTATATTGCATGTACTATTCCCTATTTCTCTATCCTGTTCACTGTAAATCATCCAAGGGCTTGACTGGTTTTCAAGCCTTGATTCATTGACACATATTTAGTGTGAAATTCTTAAAAAAGATGGTTTCTGAAAGAGAACATTAAAATAGGAAACACAATCCCAAAAGAATGGGTAGACAGGTAAAAAGCAAGAGCAACCACAGCAAAAGTGAAAGGTGACAACCTGATATGGAGGGACACTCAGATAAAATTCTAGATAGGAACTGGCATTTACAAAACTCTCGAGTCATCAGGGAAAATGAACAGTAAATGAACATTAAATCATGTTCAATAACTTCTTTTTTTTATATTATTCACTTTAATAATTAATATGCCCTAATCTGCATTTATTTTTTTAATTTTTTTTTTAAATTTTAAAATCTTTAATTCTTACATGCATTCCCAAACATGAACCCCCTCCCACCTCCCTCCCCATAACATCTTTCTGGGTCATCCCCATGCACCAGCCCCAAGCATGCTGCATCCTGCGTCAGACATAGACTGGCGATTCAATTCACATGATAGTTCAGTAACTTCTAATATGAAGGCAAGAACTTGACTAATTATCATGATTTTTACCAAACTGGTTAATACAAGAATATTTTGACATTTCATATAAATAATGAAGTAAGCAACCGTATTGAGAATGCGCATATACCAAGGAACTGCAGGAGATCTCTAGATCCTAAATGTGGCCCTCAGCTAGACTCTTGGTCATAAAAAAATCTAGACTCTTGGTCATAGAGCCATAAGAAAGCAAATTCTGCCAACAGCCTAAGTAAGCTTAGAAGTGGCCTCTTCCCCAACTGAGTTCATGATGAAACTTCAGCCTAGTTCTGAGGCAGAGAATCTAGCTAAGCCCCACCTGGATTCTTGATCCAAAGAAACTGAGATAAACTGTTTTTTAAGACAGCAAATTTGTGATAATTTATTACAAAGCAATATAAAATTAATACAGCATCATAAAGAGATTATGGCTAGTCTGAATAAAAGCTGTCTCAGCAGAGTGATTGAATAGGAGCCAGACTGCATTGATTTGAAGGAGTGAGAGGAGGGTAAGTGGAGTGAGCATAGATGACTCTTTAGAGAGGTTTGCCTGGGGACAGAAGGAGAATGTAGGACTGTAGCTGAATGGTGCTTTGGTTTTGAGGACAAAGTTTTTATTTTTGTTTTTTTTATGGGAAGTAACGAGCATATTTAAAAATCTGCCTTTTTGAAGGATCAAGTTTTACTTGATTCTTGAAAATTTGTACTTGATTCTTGAAAATTTGCTTGGCTATGCTAAATGCAGCATAGCTAGATATAACTTACATGAAATAACTGGTTAAAAGCAGTATGTCTGATGACCTAATATCAATATTAACATTGAAAATATTGTAAATGATTATAAAAGAAAGTAGTATAAATTCTGTTATTCAGCTAAACCCTCTTGTTTGCAAATCTCCAAATGAAAGAGGGCTTCCTTGTGTTTGGAGGATCCTATCGACTAACAGCACATACACACACATTGTCAGAGTCAAGTTCCACTATTCTTTCAATTCTCAGCAAAGGAAAGCCACTATTATTTGACTTTCTATGACGATTTTCTAAGGTGGCAGCTTTCCACAGGAGCTGACCTGTAAGTCTTGATCTAGACCCCATGTTGAATTTGTAGAATTAAGAGGAAAGAACGTGAGACAAATTACTATCTATCTAACACTGCTGCAAGGATTCCAGCTTTGTGTCATTTGTTTACAACCTGTTCCTTATGGTAAATAGTAGTTATAATTTCCCTACATTTACATTTCTATGATCAAAACATGCTTTGCTATTCTCAAATTGTTAGCTGAAAATAAGCACTGCCATAATAGTTGAAGAGGAAGAAAGCAAGAAAGAAGAAAACTTGCCACATCCCAAGTTCTATACCAGGTACTTAATATAAATCGTCCTTAATTCTCCAAACAAATTTTCAAGGAAGACTCTTTAATTATCCTCATTTTTCAAATAAGCAGACTGACTCATTTAGATTAAGCAAATAATACCCAGGGTCCTACATCTGATCATATTGTGTCACATTAAAGAATAAATCCTTGTGTATAACTTTAAAGTTAATGTCTTAATTAACTACTGTATTGCTCTCATTCTAAAAAAGAGTATTCTTTCTTAGGGAATTAACAGCAGTCAATACCAAACACGAAGAACTATGTATTAAACTAATAGGGAATAATGCGAGAGAATATTGCTTTGTATGTTTCTAATTTCTCATTATGTCCTTCCATGTTCAACAACATCATTAATCCAGTTGAGCTCCTGTAGTGATATTTCAAAAATTGTCCTGACTGCCATGATCCAGTTGTTGAGGATTTGCTTGTTACAACAGAATAAAGTTTTTTTTTTAATGTACCTTACGTTAAACAACAAAGACTTAGTTCTGAAATATGTCTATTATTATTAGTCTTTTGTAACCATGGTAATTTAATGTCATCTTACAGCCAGTCACTTGACTTAGCCTAGTGGTGTTTAGGTTCGAGCTTGCTTCAGAATCTCCTCTAGGGCTTCTTCAAAACACAGATTATAGGACTAGACTATCAGCTGTTTGGATTCAGTAGATGTGGGTTGTAGACCTTAAAATTTGTGCTTCAACAGCACATTCCCAGGTTCTGTTGCTGGTCAGGAGACCATACTTTGAGACCCACTGGCCTAGACAAGGGTTTTAAAACCTTTTTCTATAAAGGATCAAGTAAATACTTTTGGCTTTGTGGACCATATAATTTCTGTCACAACTGCTCAACTTTTCATTTGTTGTGGAAAGCAGCCATACACAATTCCTAAATGAACAGAGATGGCTCTGTTTCAATAAAATTTCATTACAGAAAGAGGTGTCAGGATATATTTGGACTGTAGCTGGTCAACCTCTGGGTTAGACCAACTCAGTATAAGAGGGCTGAAAAATGACTTTATATATACTAACTATACTCTGTGACTCCAAGAGAATCAACTATAGCTTTATTTGCAAAATCCCTTCTAAGTTTCTAAATAAAACCTGCAGAACTATAACAGAGACTAAGTTGATTGTGTTAAACCATCATAGAGGAGAAATCCTGGTGAACCCAATAAAGAAGGAATAGTTTTATGCACAAGTCTGCATTTTACAAACAGTTTTTGTCTTAACATGCCCATTAACTATATCTTCATTTTTAAATTTTAGTTTTACTTGGATATTGTTTATAATGTTGGAAGTTATAAATATACCAAAATGAAACACTATATCAAATGACATAGATGCCAACCCAATCAGATCATCTATTGACTTTCTAATAAAATGAAAGAAAACAAAAGCATACTGCTTGCTATGAGTGTGCCCAGATTTAATATATTTGATCTTCACCCAGAATAGTGTACTTCAAACTAATTTAAAATACCAATATTACCTTAAAAGTCTACTAAATTGTTTATGCCAATGAATCCACTGCATTAGCTCTATCCTAACACAATGTAAATTCCTGTAAAAATACATCATTCAGATAAATTTTTGTCATAATAAATTGCGATTTAGTTCCCTGAAAATAACCAGATGCAAATGCCATGAGGAAAGCTAGTATTATGGGTCATCATATAAACTTAAAATACACATATTATGATAAAAACATCTCCAACAATGCTATAGACTAGAAACATTTAGACAAGATCTCTGCAATTATATATTGGAACATTTCGATAACTTAAGGATGGATTAAAATGGCTTTATGAGGGAATACATGACTCCTCGTTCAAAATCTGTTCCTAAATTCAATTAATTCAAATGTTTCATTTTGAACAATGGATTTATATTTGCCACTAGACAGTTATCTTTAGATCAATGCAGTGGTTTTCAAAGAGTCCTTGGTTTGTTGTTGTCTTGTTTTGTTTTTTAAAGGTTGAAAGAGTACTGTGGTCAAACAAAACTGGAAAATGTTCATTTAAAACAAATTAAAAAAATTTTTTTAACTTCTTCAGAAGCAGTATTCATGGAACATATGTCTAAGAAAGATGTGGTAAACTGTGCGGCCTTTTCCAATCTCATCTGAACACAGAACCAAATTATCAGTAGAGCATTTTGAAGTACACAAGAAACAATAAAGAAAACAATGTTCTTAGTGCCTAAACCCAGGTACTATATGATATTTTTTACAGTAATTTCAATTAGATTCAACAAGTATTTGTTAAATACCTCTACTATTTGATTGATCACTTAAAGGTTAACATTGTAGTTTTGTTATGCTACTCACCTAAGACTATCTAGAACAAAGTTAATCCTATTAAACATACTTACACTCCTCTTCAGGCCTCTTCCGAAGTGCTGCACGAACTTCTTTACAAGGACTTCTCTGATATTGTGGGGGATTCCTTCCCCGTATTAAGTTCTCCATCCTATAGGAGGAAATTAAAAGGATAGTTTAATATAAAAATCTTGATACATTTTTTAAAATTAAATGATTTAGATTAAGAATCAATGATTCAGGTATATAAAGATGCTTAGTAGACCACATCCTTAAGAGTACTGAGCAAGGAGCAGGACAGTCAGGAGTGGCAGAGACTGTAGTAAACTGGAGAGGGCTTGACTTCTCTAAGGCATTCCAATTTTAAAAATATAGAAACCCATGTGGATGAAACTCATATGCACTTTCTCCAATTAGGGACTCTTATGGGCTGAATGTTTGTGTCCCTACTCCCCTCCACTCCTCCCATCTCCTACCTTCACAGGTTGAAACTCTAACCCCTTAAGTAACAGTATTTTGATGTGGAACCCTTGAGAAGTAACTAGATTAGCTCAGGTCATAAGGGTGGGGCACACATAATGGGATTAGTGTTTTTATAAAATGAGGAAGACAGACTAGAGCTCCCTCTCCCCTGCATAGGAGGATACAGTGAAAAGGCACCAGGAAGAGAGCTCTCGCCAGGCACCAACTCTGCTGGTGCCTCTATATTAGACTTCCAAGACTCCAAAAGTGTGAGAAAAGTGTGAGCTTAAGCCACCCAGTCTGTGGTATTTTGTTATAGTTACCTAAACTAAGTCAGAGACCCATTGATTAAAAAGTGGTTACTTACAAACAAACACATTGATTAAAAATCAGCTTACACTTTAGAAAGAAAAAACCTTTCACCAGCATTCTGAATAGCAGCTTTCCAGAGTTTACTTGCTGATTTCCTCTGTGACAATGATTAAATTGACAAGGGTTTTCTAATTCCAAATTAATTGTGACTCCTTGAAAATATGGCTAATAAAAAGTGCACTTCTCAGTTACTTTCAATGCTGACAACCAGAAAATAATAATAAATGCACCAAATGCAACTTGAGTTGGAATATTAAACAGAATATACTTTGTGATTAGTATTTTCTAGTTTTAGTAAACCTTACAGTTTTGTGCCACCATTGTACACTCTACTTATTTTGAAAACATTAAGCAACTATTGAGTGTTCAAGATTTGAAAATTCAGAACAAAACAGTGATATGTATCATTTTGAAAATAAAAACATATACTTATAAGAATCTGCTATATAACCCAGGAAATTCTACTCAATACTCTGTAATGGCCTACATAGAAAAAGAATATAAAGAAAGAAAAGAAAATATAAACATAGCTTAACATCTACATAATTATTCTAATGGAATACCACTGTGCTGGCTGATAGCATATATTGAAAACAGCATGGTTGTCATGGGTTACAGTAGTGGAAGATCTTCTAAGGTTAGTGGTACAGAGACATATTTCTAGTGTCTAGAGAGGAAATTGGGAAAGGATGATCCAATAAAAGCAATATGTAAAATGGCATGATATATGAGTAAATAACATTTTTGTACTGGAATAGTAACATAATAGGGCTAGTAGTAAAGAACCTGCTGCCACTGCAGGAGACATCAGAAACTTGGGTTCAGTCCCTGGGTTGGGAAGACCCCCAGGAGGAAGGCATGGCAACCCAGTCTAGTATTCTTGTCTGGAGAAATCTCATGGACAGAGGGGCCTAGTGGGCTCCAGTCCATAAGGTTGCAAACATCCGGACATGACTGAAGCAATTTAGCATGCACGCAGTAACATAACATTATTCCTATGAGAAGCTGTCACTGGTTCTAAAAACACTTTTCCAAATATACTTACTGATACCAATCTATTCATAGGTAAGGACTACTTTGTGTGTATGTGTGCATGTGTGTGTGTACTCACTCATATGCCCATGCTATGTATATAAAGTACATGAAAATATTTCTCAATGTGTGATAACTTGAAACAATGTCACTCAAAGCTCGAGTGAGAAAAAAGTTTATCAGTGTATGATAATACAGTGACAAGTAAGAAAATGAAAATCTCAACAGTTTAAGACATAATTTTCTTTAATATTATATATGAGGGGCAGGGTCTGAGCTTCCAGGACCAACTCTGCAGTTTCAGTATAAACCATGCAAATTATACAAAATGTTCTAGATTCTGACTCTTGAATTAATTCAATGCAGAATTCTGATTACATGTTTCAGCAAATGCATGTATTTTCATGATGATATAATAACAATTCAAGTGAACTTAAAATTAACCACTAGTATTCACAAGCTCAAAATAGTAAACTGCAACAAACATAACCTACAAATGCAAGTATCTACATAAGATTGTGATTTAACTTTAAAAACCAATTTTTAGTCATCATGATTATACTAATGAGAGATTACAATTTATCCTGGTTGGAAATCTAAGTAAACCAGTCTCTTAGATGGGTTATTAATTTTCTTTTTATGTATCTGACTATTGAATATATGAAAACAAAAGTGGTCTAATTGATTTCCATGTAACTACACTTGAGGGTATACCAGAAAAACTGAATGTATGTTAGAAAGTAACGGTAAAGATTCCAGGAGAGTTTCACTGACAGTGGTTGTTAATTGGCATCAAAGATCATGAAGAATTATGGTGCCCAAATGTTGCATTATGGGAATGCTCACAAGTAGATATGCAAGAGATTATGCAGTATTAGCAAAGAAGCATGGTTTAAATGTGATGAGCCCAGGTTCTGGAATTGGACTGCCTGGGCTAAACTCCCATTCTGTCTCTTAAAGAAATATTTCAGGGAAAGATACTTAGTTATTTTGGGGCTTCCCAGGTAGCGCTAATGGTAAAGAACCCTCATCCCAATGCAGGAGACACAAGAGTCATGGGTTTGATCCCTGAGTTGGGAGGATTCCCGGGAGAAGGGCATGGCAACCCACTCCAATATTCCTGACTGGAGAATCTCATGGAGAGAGGAGGCTGGCAGGCTATAGTCCATGGAGTAGCAAAGAGATGGACACAACTGAAGTGACTTAGCACACACTCATGCATACTCATATAGAAAAAGTATATGTTATATGTAAATATAATATTATACAAATATATATATTTGTAAAAATGTTTATCTTCAAATTAACATGTTGATTTTTTAACCAATTAGTTATTTTAGAAATGCTTGCTTTCATTTATAATATTTAAAATTTTTAGAACCAAGAAAAAGATAACTGGGGTCAAGGAAACTCACTATAAACTATATATACAACATAGTAATAGATGAATGTAAATTCAAATAGCATTAAAAGTTGTCAGAATGCTAAGTGGGAAATATACTTTGAATCAAATTAAATGTATTACACAGCAATGTTCATGTCCAAGCTAATATAACTGTGAGATTTCCACCCTCTTGAGATTATACTTCTGGCTAGTTGAACTCTTCTACCAGATGACCAGTGTCATCTACAATATACAGTTTGCATTAAATGGTCAGACAAAATGACCAAGAATGAAGCCTTGGAGCACAGCCAGGACACAGCAAAGATGCTATTCTAGCTACTCTCAGGCTTGGCATGTCACCAGCCGGGAGTGTGCTAACAGTGCCAGCAAGGAGAGATTAAGTGTGATGACCACAGGCAAGACAGATGCTCTAACAACTCATTGAAGAGCTCTGGAAAGTGCAGCCTACATGTCAACTGCTGGGAAAAAATAGGGGCAGCCAGATTGATATCAAACAGCATGAAAAAGCAATCAGAGGTCATGAGCAACCATGTCCATAACTCTCTTGGCAGTGTCTCCAAAATAAAGGTCACAAAATTATCTGAGAAAATTTATATAATACAGATTCCCCCATTTTCAGTACTAAAGATTTCCATTCAACAAGCTGGGGTCAGGTCCAGGTAGATATATATTTTTTCAACATTAATTGAGTGAGTACATCAAGGTTGTATACTGTGACCCTGCTTATTTAACTTATGTGCAGAGTACATCATGCAAAATGCCAGGCTGGAGGAAGCACAAACTGGAATCAAGTTTGCCAGAAGAAATATCAATAACCTCAGAAATGCAGATGACACCACCCTTATGGCAGAAAGTGAAAAGGAACTAAAGAGCCTCTTGATGAAAGTGAAAGAGGAGAGTGAAAAAGCTGGTTTAAAGCTCAACATTCAAAAACCGAAGATCACAGCATCTGGTCCCATCACTTCATGGCAAATAGATGGGGAAAAATTGGAAACAGTAACAGACTTTCTTTTGTTGGGCTCCAAAATCACTGCAGATGATTACTGCAGCCATGAAATTAAAAGATGCTTGCTCCTTGGAAAAAAAGCTATGACAAACCTAGACAGCACACTAAAAAGCAGAGATATTACTCTGCAAACAAAGGTCTATATGGTCATATGGTCATATGGTCAAAGGTCTATATGGTTTCTAGTAGTCATGTTTGAATGTGAGAGTTGGACTATAAAGAAGACTGAGTGCCGAATAATTTTTACTTCTTAACTGTGTTCTTGGGGAAGACTCTTGAGAGTCCCTTGGACTGCAAGGAGATCAAACCAGTCAAGCCTAAAGGAAATCAGTCCTGAATATTCATTGGAAAGATTGATGATGAAGCTGAAACTCCAATACTTTGGCACCTGATGGGAAGAACTGACTCATTAGAAAAGACACTGATGCTAGGAAAGATTGAAGGCAGGAGGAGAAGAGGACAACAGAGGACGAGATAGTTGGATGGCATCATGAACTCAATGGACATGAGTTTGAGCAAGCTCTAGGAGATGGTGAAGGACAGAGAAGTCTGGCATGCTGCAGTCTACGGGGTTGCAAAGAGTCGGACATGACTGAGTAACTGAACAACAACAAAAAGTGCTTCTAAAACAGCCTTAGTTATAATATTGGCTTTGGGAACCCATGTAAATAAAAATATGTATATTTGAAGATGCAGGAAATGGGAGTTCAGTGAGTTCTACTGGTTCAGAGGTAAGGTGAGGTCTGGTGAGAAGACTGCAGTTAGGATAGGTACTATCAAAAATAAGAAGAGTGGCTGGAGCAACAGAGTCAAAGGCTTGCCATGTCAGTAAGTTTAAAGTGTCTTCCATGTGATACAAGTCAAACATCTTTTTCTTTCCATTGCTACTCCATCTTTCTTGATATTCCTTCCAGGGCCTAGACTATGGTCAATAGACCATAAGTATTTAATAAATGATTCAGTGGATAGATGAAGTCTGCTCTATCCTGGCAGAAATATTTGGAATATTCTCCTTTTTCATTCCAAATTTTACCCATCTTTGAAGATCTATTTTTAACTTCTGATTACACTCAGAAACAAATTCAACCACTTCAAATATACTCAGTTCTTGCCTTCTGATTCTTCTCTGTGATATCTACTAAATGTTTGGAAGTGTAACCAAAGATCTTCCAGCTAATGTTATTCTTCATTTCAATGTTTGGATCCTTTACTCATATAGATTCTAGCCCATTTGAGGCCTTTGACATAACACATTACATTTGTCAAAACACTATCATATAATTTGTTTCGTTTTCTTGACAATTCTGAAGTAGATATCAGTGCATTACTATTTATAGATGAGACAACAGGAAGTCTAAGCAATTAAGTAACATAGGCAAGGCAACACATGAGGGCCAGAGGAAGGACTTGAACTCAGGTCCTTTGACTCCCAAAATTTAATCTTCATCTCACAATGCATAGAAAAGGTTGTCAATCTTTTCTTTTTCCTAATTTTTAGTGTCTCAAAAAGTAGTTTTCTTACTGAGTTGTAGATGTTCACTAAATCTTAAAATATGGAATATTTATCAGTTATTGTCACTTTAACTTAGGCTTCTATTAAGTCTAAAAACTAAATAGAAATAATTCATAGTAAAATAAATAAAAGTAATAAGAATTTAAAACATGAAAATGTACTTATGCCTGCATATAGGAAAAGGAAGAAAAATATTGCTATATGATTTTTGAAAATAACGATTGGTAGTCTGTTCTGTCCAGGGAACTAGAATAATAAGGTGGCAACATATTGTGACCATCCATCCTTACAAAGTTCTAAGGTCAGGTGACCACTCAGCTTTTCAGAAATCCTTTGTTGGCTTTGAATTTAAGAAAAAAGAGGAAAGAGTTATTAATAAAAACGCAGTGGAAAGTGTTCTTGCTTTATCTCTGAGCTGTTGGTTTTGTTTTTATGGAAAGTGGAGTATGAATTCAGCACTCCAAATCAAACTGGAGCCAAACTAGAACTATGAACACATATTAATAAAGTAGCCATTAAAAAGTCTCAAGTATTTATCAAGATCCAATTTGAACTCCAAATGACAGTGCAAAAATAATCAATACCGAATTATCTCAGTCAAATATTTTGAATTGATATGTAACAAGGACAAACTGGACAAAGTTAAACAGAAAGACTGTTGTGAAAAATATCACATTTTAACTACCCTTAAACTGCTCAGGTTGAGAGTGAAATGCCTAAGAGATTATAAAGATAGATAAAGCACTGTTCAGTTGGAAAAGAAACAGATGTGTGATTTATAAAGCCAGTGATGATAATTTACCAGACATTCAAGAATCATCGATAGTCTCAAGGAGAAACTGGCTTTATACTGCCATGTCATACATTTATGGATGCCAGAAGAAATATCAAAACCTCACATATGCAAATGATGCCACTCTAATATTGAAAGCGAAGAGGAACTAAAGAGGCTCTTGATGAGGATAAACAGGAGTGAAAAAGCTGGCTTAAAACTCAAAAAAGATGATGATCATGACATCCAGTTCCATCATATCAGTTCAGTCACTCAGTCATGTCCGACTCTGTGAGACTGCATGAACCGCAGCATGCCAGGCCTCCCTATCCATTATCAACTCTCAGAGTTCACCCAAACTCATATCCATTGAGTTCATGATGCCATCCGACCATCTCATCCTCTGTCGTCCCCTTCTCCTCCTGCCCACAACGTTTCCCAGCATCAGAGTCTTTTCAGACAAAAAGACTGACTCCTCTTTGCATCAGTTGGCCAAGTTTCAGCTGAAGTTTCGGCTTCAGCATCAATCCTTCCAATGAATATTCAGGACTGATTTCTTTTAGGATGGACTGGTTGGATCTCCTTGCAGTCCAAAGGACTCTCAAGAGTCTTCCCCAGCAACACAGTTCAAAAGCATCAATTTTTGGTGCTCAGCTTTCTTTATAGTCCAACTCTCACATCTATACATGACTACTGGAAAAACCATAGCCTTGACTAAACAGACCTTTTTTGACAAAGTAATGGCTCTGTTTTTTAGTATGCTGTCTAGATTGGGCATAACTTTCCTTCCAAGGAGTGAGTGTCATTTAATTTCATGGCTGCAGTCACCATCTGCAGTGATTTTGGAGCCCACAAAAATGTCAGCCACTGTTTCCACTGTTTCCCCATCTATTTGCCATGATGTGATGGGACCAGATGCCATGATGTTAGTTTTATGAATGTTGAGCTTTAAGCCAACTTTTTCACTCTCTTCTTTCACTATCAATAAGAAGCTCTTTAGTTCCTCTTCACTTTCTGCCATAAGGGTGGTGTCATCTGCATATCTGAGGTGATTGATATTTCTCCTGGCAATCTTGATTCCAGCTTGTGGTTCATTCAGCACAGCGTTTCTCATGATGTACTCTGCATATATTAAATAAGCAGGGTGACAATATACTACTTTTCCTATATGGAATCAGTCTGTTGTTCCACGTCCAGTTCTAACTGTTGCTTCCTGACCTACATACAGGTTTCTCAAAAGGCAAGTCAGGTGGTCTGGTATTCCCATCTCTCTCAGAATTTTCCACAGTTTATTGTGATCCACACAAAGGCTTTGGCATAGTCAAGAAAGCAGAAATATATGTTTTTCTGGAATTCTCTTGCTTTTTCCATGATCCAGAGGATGTAGGCAATTTGATCTCTGGTTCCTCTGCCTTTTCTAAAACCACCTTGAACATCAGGGAGTTCACAGTTCATGTATTGCTGAAGTCTGGCTTAGAGAAATTTGAGCATTACTTTACTAGCGTGTGAGATGTGTGCAATTGTGCAGTAGTTTGAGCATTCTTTGGCATTGCCTTTCTTTGGGATTGGAATGAAAACTGACCTTTTCCAGCCCTGTGGCCACTGCTGAGTTTTCCAACTTTGCTGGCATATTGAGTGCAGCACTTTCACAGCATCATCTTTCAGGATTTGAAATAGCTCAACTGGAATGCCATCACCTCCACTAGCTTTGTTTGTAGTGATGCTTTCTAAGGCCCACTTGACTTTGCATTCCAGGATGTCTGGCTCTAGGAGAGTCATCATACCATCATGATTATCTTGGTCATGAAGATCTTTTTTGTATAGTTCTTCTGTGTATTCTTGCTACGTCTTCTTAATATCTTCTCCTTCTGTTAGGTCCATACCATTTCTGTCCTTTATTGACCCATCTTTGCATGAAATGTCCCCTTGGTATCTCTAATTTTCTCGAAGAGATCTCTAGTCTTTCCCATTCTGTTGTTTTCCTCCATTTCTTTGCATTGATCACTGAGGAAGACTTTGTTATCTCTTCTTGCTATTCTTTGGAACTCTGCATTCAGATGCTTATATCTTTCCTTTTCTCCTTTGTTTTTCACTTTTCTTCTTTTCACAGCTATTTTTAAGGCCTCCCCAGACAGCCATTTTGCTTTTCTGCATTTATTTTCCACGGGGATGGTCTTGATCCCTGTCTTTTGTACAATGTCACAAACCTCCGTCCATAGTTCATCAGGCACTCTATCTATCAGGTCTAGTCCCTTAAATCTAAAAAGCCTTTTGATGAAAGTTAAAGAGGAAAGTGAAAAAGTTGGCTTAAAGCTCAACATTCAGAAACGAAGATCATGGCATCTGGTCCTGTCACTTCATGGGAAATAGATGGAGAAACAGTGGAAATAGTGTCAGACTTTATTTATTTATTTTTTTTTATTTTCATCTCCAAAATCACTGCAGATGGTGATTGCAGCCATGAAATTAAGAGACGTTTACTCCTTGGAAGAAAAGTTATGACCAACCTAGATAGCATATTCAAAAACAGAGACATTACTTTACCAACAAAGGTCCATCTAGTCAAGGCTATGGTTTTTCCAGTGGTCATGTATGGATGTGAGAGTTGGACTGTGAAGAAAGCTGAGTGCCAAAGAATTTATGCTTTTGAACTGTGGTGTTGGAGAAGACTCTTGAGAGTCCCTTGGACTGCAAGGAGATCCAACCAGTCCATTCTGAAGGAGATCAACCCTGGGTGTTCTTTGGAAGGAATGATGCTAAAGCTGAAACTCCAGTACTTTGGCCACCTCATGCGAAGAGTTGTCTCATTGGAAAAGTCTCTGATGCTGGGAGGGATTGGGGACAGGAGGAGAAGGGGACGACAGAAGATGATGGCTGGATGGCATCACTGACTCGATGGACGTGAGTTTGAGTGAACTCTGGGAGATGGTGATGGACAGGGAGGCCTGGTATGCTGCGATTCATGGGTCGCAAAGATTTGGACTCAATTAATCGACTGAACTGAACTCAACTGAATGGAAATCAAACCTTAATATTCAATGGAAGGAATGATGTTGAAGCTGAAGCTCTTATACTTTGGGACCTGATGTGAAGAGCCAACTCATTGGAAAAGATCCTGATGCTGGGAAAGATTGACAGCAGGAGAAGAGGGTGACAGAGAATGAGATGGTTGGATGGGGTCTCTGACTCAGTGGACATGATTTTGAGCAAACGCCAGGAGATAGTGAAGGACAAGAAAGCCTGGTGTGCTGCATTTTATGGGGCTGCAAAAAGTCAGGGACAACTGAGTGACTAGAAAGGAACATATCTGAACTATCCATCATTTTTAAAATTTATGAGCATATGGAAACTATTTAAGATATGTTTTTTGAATAAGGTAAAATATAGAGATATAATATATTTACCTACTATTTAGAAATTAACACAATACATATTTATTTATTGACATTGTTATTCAGTCACTAAGTCATGTTCAACTCTTTTGGGCTCCATGGACTGTGGCTCGCCAAGCTCCTCTGTCTGTGGGATTTCCCAGGTAAGAATACTGGTTGTTGTTCAGTTACTTAGTCATGTCAGAATCTTTGTGACCCCATGGACTGCAGCATACCAGGCTTCCCTGACCTTCACTATCTCCAAGAGTTTGCTCAAACTCATGTCCATTGAGTCAGTGATGCCATCCAACCATTTCATCCTCTGTTGCTCCCTTCTCCTTCTGCCCTCAGTCTTTCCCAGCATCAAGGTCTTTTCCAGTGAGTTAGCTCTTCTCATTTGGTGGCCAAAGTATTGGAGCTTCAGCCCTTCCAATGAATATTCAGGGTTGATCTCCTTTATGATTGACTGGTTTGATCTTCTTGTTTTCCAAGAACACTGGAGTGGGTTGCCGTTTCCTAGGGATCATCTTGGACAAGGGATGGAACTGGCATCTCCTGCATTGGCAGGTGGTTCTTTCTTACTGAGCCACTTGAGAGGCGCAATACATATTTATAAACCCAGTCTGATTTTTTCTCCATTCTTTCTTTCCTTCCTCTACATACCTTGATTTCAAAGATTGAAAACAACACTTGTGTTAACATTTGCTTTCATGATTTTGAGTCAACATTTATTGAATGAGAATACTAATGCCACTGGAGTACAGAATCATCTCTCCTCTTAAAGTGTTCTACGATTTCAACCACATCCCCAACTATCTTCTGTCTCTCTGTCCTATTACAGGATCCTCCACACACATCTTAGCATCCCAGGCTCCACTAAAATTCCTTTAGAACAGAAATTGTATCATTCCTGTGGATTGAGCACAATTTGCAGAGCATAGTAGAAATTAAATATTCATTTTTAAATGACTGAATGAATGAGTGGTTTGAGAAATAAATGTATGCCCTGTACAGCTCTAATGTGATCTACGGTTATAAACCTCTTCATATGTATTATTTATTCCTCATAAAGAGCCTATGGGCTCAATATTTTACAAATAATGAAATTGAGACTTGGTTGCCCAAGGTCAGCAGCAAAGCCAGACTAATGTCTGGATTTTCTGCTTCCTGCTGATTTTTGCACCTGAGCACAGCTGCCTAAATGAAGGAATTGTTCTGCTCATTTCCAGTGATTCCTGGAGCTTCATTAAGTCTCAGAGGAAGGACTATTACCATATATGCAGTTGTTTAGATGCAGAAAAAATGTGTGCAGATGGACTTAATTGTTTTGTAAGAAAAGCATATATTCCTTTCTGCAAGTGAAATATGGAGAGTTGGCAAATATAAAATAATATTATCTTCCAAATGTGCATAAATATCTAAACATATACTATAATGGATAATATAAATGATATCACAGTCTTTCCGGGATGTAAACATCAAGTTCTTCCCTGGAGTTCTGCCTTCAGCCTGCTCTCCTGCATCCTATCCCTGAATAATCTCTTTGTTACAGCCCATGAGTCAATGACTCTGTCACCAGATTGAGATTACTGAATGTTAGGACAACATCCCCTTAGTAAATTATCTAGTATTGTTGCATATGGCTCTGAGACACAGAAGATATTCAGAATTTTCTTTAAATAAATAAACTGTTATGATTGAGTATTGTTTGATGGCTATTGCTCTTATTTATGAGAAAAAAACTACATAATTGAAATCATATTTATATTTTCTAGGATGTTTTAAAGCACGAATACTTTCAACATCTTAGTATCTTAGATGAGAAAAATGGAACATGCTGTATCTTTTACTAAGGAAAGAAGGGACAAGATGATTCATTGACCTTGAAAAGATAGGTTTCTGGGAAAAATCCAATTAAGCTTCTATTTGGGACTGAGTACCTGAACAGCCTGAACTACTCAGACGGACCTCATGTAATTATGTGCTAATTCTAGGAGCATTTAAAAAAATCTTCTGGCTTTACCTAAAACTTTATGGGCTCACAATGAAGAATCACATCCTATGGATCATAGCAATCTTATCTGGCATTTCATTCTCAGTTCCTTCCCTCTCCATGGCCAGAAGACTTTGCGTTTCTTTGTTTCCTTTTTGCTTATCCTCTACCAAGTTCTTTTGTGAGTCCATTAAAGGAAAGTTAGAGCTTACTCCTTAGAAGGAAAGTTATGACCAACCTAGATAGCATATTGAAAAGCAGATACATTACTTTGCCAACAAAAGTCTGTCTAGTCAAGGCTATGGTTTTTCCAGTTGTCATGTATGTATGTAAGAGTTGGACTATGAAGAAAGCTGAGCGCCAAAGAATTGATGCTTTTGAACAGCGGTGTTGGAGAAGACTCTTGAGAGTCCCTTGGACTGCAAAGAGATCCAACCAGTCCATTCTAAAGGGGATCAATACTGAGTGTTCTTTGGAAGGAATGATGCTAAAGCTGAAACTCCAGTACTTTGGCCACCTCATGCGAAGAGTTGACTCATTGGGAAAGACTCTGATGCTGGGAGGGATTGGGGGCAGGAGGAAAAGGGGACGACCGAGGATGAGATGGCTGGATGGCATCACCAACTCAATAGATGTGAGTCTGAGTGAACTCCTGGGGTTGGTGATGGACAGGGAGGCCTGGTGTGCTGCAATTCATGTGGTCACAAAGAGTCGGACACGACTGAGCGACTCAACTGAACTGAACTGAGAGCATATATTCACAGTCTGTCTACAACCCTTGCTTCCCTTTGATCTA
Organism: Ovis aries; assembly: GCF_016772045.2. Lineage (NCBI taxonomy): Eukaryota > Metazoa > Chordata > Mammalia > Artiodactyla > Bovidae > Ovis > Ovis aries. The sequence continues at coordinate 45,447,655 of NC_056054.1, read as the reverse complement.
TTTTCAATTTATTTTATTTTTATAATATATATGAAGTTTGCTTTATTTTTTTTAATTTTTATTTTTACTTTATTTTGCTTTACAATACTGTATTGATTTTGCCATACATTGATATGAATCGGCCATGGGTGTACCTGAGTTCCCAATCCTGAATCCCCCTCCCACCTCCCATCCCATATCATCTCTCTGGATCTTCCCTGTGCACCAGCCCCAAGCATCCTGTATCCTGTATCGAACATAGACTGGCGATTCATTTCTTACATGATATTATACATGTTTCAATGCCATTCTCCCAAATCATCCCACCCTCTCCCTCTCCCTCTGAGTCCAAAAGTCCATTCTATACATCTATGTCTCTTTTGCTGTCTCGCATACAGGGTTATCATTATAATCTTTCTAAATTCCATATATATGTGTTAGTATACTGTATTGGTGTTTTTCTTTCTGGCTTACTTCACTCTGTATAATAGGCTCCAGTTTCATCCACCTCATTAGAACTGATTCAAATGTATTCTTTTTAATGGCTGAGTAATACTCCATTGTGTATATGTATCACAGCTTTCTTATCCATTCATCTGCTGATGGCCATCTAGGTTGTTTCCATGTCCTGGCTATTATAAACAGTGCTGCAATGAACATTGGGGTACACGTGTCTCTTTCAATTCTGGTTTCCTCAGTATGTATGCCCAGCAGGGGGATTGCAGTTCTATTTCCAGTTTTTTAAGGAATCTCCACACTGTTCTCCATAGTGGCTGTACTAGTTTGTATTTCCACCAACAGTGGTTCCCTTTTCTCCACATCCTCTCCAGCATTTATTGCTTGTAGACTTTTGGATAGCAGCCATTCTGACTGGTGTGAAATGGTACCTCATTGTGGTTTTGATTTGCATTTCTCTAATAATGAGTGATGTTGAGCATCTTTTCATGTGTTTGTTAGCCATCCATATGTCTTCTTTGGAGAAATGTCTATTTAGTTCTTTGGCCCATTTTTTGATTGGGTCGTTTATTTTTCTGGACTTGAGCTGCATAAGTTGTTGTATATTTTTGAGATTAGTTGTTTGTCAGTTGCTTCATTTGCTATAATTTTCTCCCATTCTGAAGGCTGTCTTTTCACCTTGCTTATATTTTCCTTTGTTGTGCAGAAGCTTTTAATTTTAATTAGATCCCATTTGTTTATTTTTGCTTTTATTTCCAGTATTCTGGGAGGTGGATCATAGAGGATCCTGCTGTGATTTATGTAGGAGAGTGTTTTGCCTATGTTCTCCTCTAGGAGTTTTATAGTTTCTGGTCTTACGTTTAGATCTTTAATCCACTTTGAATTTATTTTTGTGTGTGGTGTTAGAAAGTGATCTAGTTTCATTCTTTTACAAGTGGCTGACCAGTTTTCCCAGCACCACTTGTTAAAGAGATTGTCTTTACTCCATTGTATATTCTTGCCTCCTTTGTCAAAGATAAGGTGTCCAGAGCTGTGTGGATTTATCTCTGGGCTTTCTATTTTGTTCCATTGATCTATATTTCTGTCTTTGTGCCAGTACCATACTGTCTTGATGACTATGGCTTTGTAGTAGAGCCTGAAGTCAGGCAGGTTGATTCCTCCAGTTCCATTCTTCTTTCTCAAGATTGCTTTGGCTATTCGAGATTTTTTTGTATTTCCATACAAATTGTGAAATTATTTGTTCTAGCTCTGTGAAAAATACTGCTGGAAGCTTGATAAGGATTGCATTGAATCTGTAGATTGCTTTGGGTAGTATACTCATTTTTACTATATTGATTCTTCTGATCCATGAACATGGTGTATTTCTCCATCTATTAGTGTCCTCTTTGATTCCTTTCATCAGTGTTTTATAGTTTTCTGTATATAGGTCTTTAGTTTCTTTAGGTAGCTATATTCCTAAGTATTTTATTCTTTTTGTTGCAATGGTGAATGGAAATGTTTCCTTAATTTCTTTTTCTGCTTTCTCATTATTAGTGTATAGGAATGCAAGAGATTTCTGTGTGTTGATTTTATATTCTGCCACTTTACTATATTCATTGATTAGCTCTAGTAATTTTCTGGTGGAGTCTTTAGGGTTTTCTATGTAGAGGATCATGTCATCTGCAAACACTGAGAGTTTTACTTCTTTTTTTCCAATTTGGATTCCTTTTATTTCTTTTTCTGCTCTGCTTGCTATGGCCAAAACTTCCAGAACTATGTTGAATAGTAGTGGTGAAAGTGGGCACCCTTGTTTTGTTCCTGACTTTAAGGGAAATGCTTTCAATTTTTCACCATTGAGGATAATGTTTGCTGTGGGTTTGTCATATATAGCTTTTATTATGTTGAGGTATGTTCCGTCTATTCCTGCTTTCTGGAGAGTTTTTTTTATCATAAATGGATGTTGAATTTTTTCAAAGGCCTTCTCTGCATCTATTGAGATAATCATATGGCTTTTATTTTTCAATTTGTTAATGTGGTGAATCACATTGATTGATTTGCAGATATTGAAGAATCCTTGCATCCCTGGGATAAAGCCCACTTGGTCATGGTGTATGATCTTTTTAATGTGTTGTTGGATTCTGATTGCTAGAATTTTGTTGAGGATTTTTGCATCTATGTTCATCAGTGATATTGGCCTGTAGTTTTCTCTTTTTGTGGCATCTTTGTCAGGTTTTGGTATTAGGGTGATGGTGGCCTCACAGAATGAGTTTGGAAGTTTACCTTCCTCTGCAATTTCTGGAAGAGTTTGAGTAGGATAGGTGTGAGCTCTTCTCGAAATTTTTGGTAGAATTCATCTGTGAAGCCGTCTGGACCTGGGCTTTTGTTTGCTGGAAGATTTCTGATTACAGTTTCAATTTCCATGCCTGTGATGGGTCTGTTAAGATGTTTTATTTCTTCCTGGTTCAGTTTTGGGAAAGTTGTACTTTTCTAAGAATTTGTCCATTTCTTCCATGTTGTCCATTTTATTGGCATATAATTGCTGATAGTAGTCTCTTATGATCCTTTGTATATCTGTGTTGTCTGTTGTGATATCTCCATTTTCATTTCTAATTTTATTGATTTGATTTTTCTCCCTTTGTTTCTTGATGAGTCTGGCTAATGCTTTGTCAATTTTATTTACCCTTTCAAAGAACCAGCTTTTGGTTTTATTGATTTTTGCTATGGTCTCTTTTGTTTATTTTGCATTTATTTCTGTCCTAATTTTTAAGATTTCTTTCCTTCTGCTAACTCTGGTGTTCTCCATTTCTTCCTTTTCTAGTTGCTTTAGGTGTAGAGTTAGGTTATTTATTTGACTTGTTTCTTGAGGTATGCCTGTATTGCTATGAACTTTCCTCTTAGCACTGCTTTTATAGTGTCCTACAGGTTTTGGGTTGTTGTGTTTTCATTTTCATTCGTTTCTATGCATATTTTTATTTATTTATTTTTATTTCTTCTGTGATTTGTTGGTTATTCAGAAGCGTGTTGTTTAGCCTCCATATGTTGGAATTTTTAATAGTTTTTCTCCTGTCATTGAGATATAATCTTAATGCATTGTGGTCAGAAAAGATGCTTGGAATGATTTCAATTTTTTTGAACTTGTCAAGGTTAGATTTATCCTGGAGAAGGTTCCGTGAGCACTTGAGAAGAAGGTGAAATTCATTGGTTTGGGGTGAAATATCCTATAGATATCAATCAGGTCTAACTGGTCTATTGTATCATTTAAAGTTTGCATTTCTTTGTTAATTTTCTGTTTAGTAGATCTGTCCATAAGTGTGAGTTGGGTATTAAAGTCTCCCACTATTATTGTGTTATTGTTAATTTCCCCTTTCATACTTGTTAGCATTTGTCTTACATATTGCAGTGCTCCTATGTTGGGTGCATGTATATTTATAATTGTTATATCTTCTTCTTGGATTGATCCTTTGATCATTATGTAGTGTCCTTCTTTGTCTCTTTTCACAGCCTTTGTTTTAAAGCCTATTTTATCGGATATTAGTATTGCTATTCCTGCTTTCTTTTGGTCTCTATTTGCGTGGAGTATCTTTTTTCCAGCCCTTCACTTTCAGTCTGTATGTGTCCCTTGTTTTGAGGTGGGTTTCTTGTAGGCAGCATATATAGGGGTCTTGTTTTTGCATCCATTCAGCCAGGCTTTGCCTTTTGGTTGGGGCATTCAACCCATTTACGTTTAAGGTAATTATTGATAAGTATGATCCCGTTGCCATTTACTTTATTGTTTTGGGTTTGGGTTTATATGCCATTTTTGTGTTTTCTGTCTAAAGAAGATCCTTTAGTGTTTGTTGGAGAGCTGGTTTGGTGGTGCTGAATTCTCTCAGCTTTTGCTTGTCTGTAAAGCTTTTGATTTCTCCTTCATATTTGAATGAGATCCTTGCTGGGTACAGTAATCTGGGCTGTAGGTTAGTTTCTTTCATCACTTTAAGTATGTCTTCCCATTCCCTCCTGACCTGAAGCGTTTCTATTGAAAGATCAGCTGTTATCCTTATAGGAATCCTCTTGTGTATTATTTGTTGTTTTTCCCTTGCTGCTTTTAATATTTGTTCTTTGTGTGTGATCTTTATTAATTTGATTAATATGTGTCTTGGGGTGTTTCATCTTGGGTTTATCCTGTTTGGAACTCTCTGGGTTTCTTGGGCTTGGGTGATTATTTCCTCCCCCATTTTAGGGAAATTTTCAACTATTGTCTCCTCAAGTATTTTTTTATGGTCTTTCTTTTTGTCTTCTTCTTCTGGGACTCCTATAATTTGAATGTTGGAGTGTTTCATATTATCCTGGAGGTCTCTGAGATTGTCATTTCTTTTAATTCATTTTTCTTTTTTCCTCTCTGTATCATTTATTTCTACCATTCTATCTTCTATTTCACTAATCCTATCTTCTGCCTCCATTATTCTAGTATTTGTTGCCTCCAGAGTGTTTCTGATCTCATTCATTGCATTATTCATTATATATTGACTCTTTTTTATTTCTTCTAGGTCCTTGTTAAACCTTTCTTGCATCTTCTCAATCCTTGTCTCTAGGCTATTTATCTGTGATTCCATTTTGATTTCAAGATTTTGGATCATTTTCACTATCATTATTTGGAATTCTTTCTCAAGGTAGATTCCCTATCTCTGCCTTTTTTGTTTGGTCTGGTGGGCATTTCTCCTGTTCCTTTACCTGCTGGGTATTCCTCTGTCTCTTCATCTTGGTTATATTGCTGCATTTGGCGTGACCTTTCTGTAATCTGGGAATTTGTGGAGTTCCCTTTATTATGGAGTTTCCTCGCTGTGGGTGGGGTTGTTTCAATGGCTTGTCAAGGTTTCTTGGTTAGGGAAGCTTGTGTTGGAGTTCTGGTGGGTGGAGCTGGATTTCTTCTCTCTGGAGTGCAATGAGGTGTCCAGTAATGAGTTATGAGATGTCAATGGTTTTGGAGTAACTTTGAGTTGCCTGTATATTGAAGCTCAGGCTGTGTTCCTGTGTTGCTGGAGTATTTGCGTGGTATGTCTTGCTCTGGAACTTGTTGGCCCTTGGGTGGAGCTTGGTTTCAGTGTAGGTATGGAGGCATTTGATGAGCTCCTATTGATTAATGTTCCAGGGATTCAGGAGTTCTCTGATGTTCTCAAGATTTGGACTTAAGCCTCCTGCTTCTGGTTTACAGTTTTATTTTTACAGTAGCCTCAAGACTTCTCCATCTATACAGCACCAATGATAAAATATCTAGGTTAAAGATGAAAGTTTCTCCACACTGAGGGACACCCAGAGAGGTTTACTGTTTTTGAAGACAATGATCTGCTTTTCTGGATGCCTGATGTCCTCTGCCAGCATTCAGAAGTTGTTTTGTGGAATTTACTCAGCATTGAAATGTTCTTTTGATGAATTTGTGAGGGAGAAAGTGGTCTCCCCATCCTATTCCTCCGCCATCTTAGGACTGCCTCCTATTTTCAATTTAGCAGCCAGGGAGTCTTTCAAAATCATGAGTCAGATTTCAAAATCATGAGTCAGATTATATCACTGCATTGAGCTCAGTACACTGGGGATTTCCCTCCCCTCAGAGCAAAAGTCAAAGTCCTTAAAATGGCCTATGAGGTCCTTTGTGTTATGCTGCCTGTAACTTCTCCCTACATCCTCCCCTTCCCCTCTTAATCAGTCCCAATATTTCATTCTTCCATGAACACTCTTGTTCTCCCTTGTCCTTTTCTACTTTTCTCTTTAACCTTGGGTTTATCACATCTAAAATAATTTTTAATCTACTTATCTGCATAGTTTATTGACTGTAAAATTCTATATGTGCTTTGAAAAGAATGTATATAATTCAAATGTTGATTTTTGTTTCTGATATATCTACTAATTAGTGAGAGATATGTGAATGCCTTCCCCAGGTTGATGGTGAATTTATCCTCGTTTTTCTGTCATTTTTTTGTTTTATATAATTTTTTAAAAATTATATATACAGCTTGTGAATTCTTTTTATTTTTTTGGCATTACTACATCATGCAGGATCTTAGTCCACTGACCAGGGATCAAACCCATGCACCCTGCAGTGAAAGCAGAGTCTTAACCACTGGAAACCCCCATGAAGTCCTTGTTTTCTATCTTGATGCTATATTTTTGAGTATATAGAAACTGTGACATCCTGACAAATTGACCCTTCTATCATTATGTAGTGATCTTAAGATCTAATCAGACTGTCTGCCTTACATTCTGTTTACCTGTTAATTACATAGTTTTCAAGAGCTCTTGTGGATAGTGATTCCCTGGAATATCATTTTCCATACTTTGGATTAAGCCTATTTTGGTATTCTATTTAAGATATGTCTCTTGGAAAGAATATTGTTGAGCATTTTAAATCCACCTCTTTAAAAACTCAGTTTGTAATCAGAATTTTTGTTATAAGAAAGTTATATTTGTGTTTATCTCATTTCACTGATAATAATTACATTTACTTTTGATTTCCTATTTTGTGCTTTCTATTTATGCAGATTTTCTATTTTCTTTTTCTTTCATTCTTTTAAATGAAGGGTTTTTTCCCCCTACTTTCATTTTATTTTCATTTTCTACTTTGGAAATTATGATTTTTATGCTTAGATATACCATGTAATTAATATTTGTTTACTATTCTTTATTGTTTCTCAGACCTACCTTTGATCACTCTCCTTCCCAAAGTTCATCCTTTAAAATTGTCTTTAAAGTGAGTTAGATTTTAAACCTCTAAGTTGTTCATTTGAAGATGTCTACATCTTATACCTCTTCTTGAGGGACAGCTTTGAAGTATTAAATGCTAGCTCATTGAAGGTGTTATTTTCAATTTACAGCCCCGTTGTGGTTGAGAAATCAATAATGATGTCTTTTGGAACTAATCTTTCTTTTCTGTCTAGCTGATTTTAAGACCTTTTCATTGTCTTTGGTGTTCAGTTTCACTATGATATTGTCTATTTGTGAATTTCTTTTTAAACGGGGTTTCTTTCTTTTTTTTTTTAAGTTTTTTATTTTTTAAATTTTAAAATCTTTAATTCTTACATGCATTCCCAAACATGAACCCCCTCCCACTTCCCTCCCCATAACATCTCTCTGGGTCATCCCCATGCACCAGCCCCAAGCATGCTGTATCCTGTGTCAGACCTAGACTGGCGATTCAATTCTTACATGATAGTATACATGTTAGAATGCCATTCTCCCAAATCATCCCACCCTCTCCCTCTCCCTCTGAGTCCAAAAGTCCGTTATACACATCTGTGTTTTTTTTTCCTGTCTTGCATACAGGGTCATCATTGCCATCTTCCTAGATTCCATATATATGTGTTAGTATACTGTATTGGTGTTTTTCTTTCTGGCTTACTTCACTCTGTATAATCGGCTCCAGTTTCATCCATCTCATCAGAACTGATTCAAATGAATTCTTTTTAACTGCTGAGTAATACTCCATTGTGTATATGTACCACAGCTTTCTTATCCATTCATCTGCTGATGGACATCTAGGTTGTTTCTTGATCTGAGATGTATTGTCTTTCAGGAATTCTGGAAAATGATCAACCATTTCATCTCTGAACATTTGCTTTCTCTCCTCGCCCCTATTTTTTAAAAAAGAACTCTGTTTAAGTGTAAGTTGGTGGCACTAGTGATAAAGAACCTGCCTGCCAATTCAGGAGAAGTAAGAGATGCAGGTTTGAGCCCTGGGTTGGGAAGATCCCCTGGAGGAGGGCATGGCAACCCACTCCAGTATTCCTGCCTGGAGAATGCCATGGACAGAGGAGCCTGGTGGGCGACAGTCCATGGGGTCAACAAGAGTCAGACACGACTGAGTGACTAACACTTTCACTTTTCACTCTATATTTAATGTCTCATACTCTTCTGCTGGTAATTCTCTCTTTTGTCCCTGCAATCCTCCCTTCTCCACTCTGCTCTGTGTCCTGGTATACTAACAACTACATCACGCATTACCAAAGTTCCCTTGCCTCTGGTATTTAGGTGTGGTTTGGTCAGTGAAAGGTACAACAGGTGTGGGAGGAGAGAGATGGGAATATTTATTTCCCCATCTGCATACTTAGTGGGTTGTGGGTCAGCATTTGCTGCATTCTGCCAAATTTGGCTCAGTGGTAAAGAATTTGCCTGCTAATACAGGAAACAGAGGATGTGGGTTCAATCTCTGGGTTGGGAATATCCTCTCGAGGAGGAAATGGCAACATACTCCAGTATTCTTGCCTGGGAAATCCCAGGGACAGAGGAGCCTGGTGACATACAATCCTTGGAGTCACAAGAGTCAGGCACGATTTAGCATGCAGGCCTCTACCAAAGCTTGTAATTCCTCTCAGATAACTCTTTGCTCTTGTTACAGTTACAGCTTTCTCCAGTTTCCTGTAACCTCTGTTTCTATGAACCTTTACACATAGGGCTGAAAATGACTCTTGATAGTCCTGGATGCTTCATCATACCTTTCTGGTTTCTCTCATTCTGACTATCCTGTTTTTATAAATCCATCTTGTTATTTTGATAGACTCCTGTTCTTTTTTCACATTTACATTATTTATTTCTAAATGCACATACATTTGAAAATTCCAATATCTGAAAATTTTGTAATCTGATTCTTCTGATTCTTATTTCTGCTGACCCTGATTTATAGTGCTATGCTTCTTACAGTTTCTTTTTGTGTTTTGTGATTTTATACAATGAACTCATTTTTCTTGGATATTTTATCTTTAAAATTCTTTGAATTCCAGACTGAAATGTGTTTACTCCAGAGAATACCTAAGTTTTATTTCCTGACTGCCTGGCCATTTCCAGAAACAAAAACAGAAGTTCAAGATTTCTCAAGTTTAGCAGATGCTCTTAGGACAAAATCTGGCTTTAATTCTTACCTACCTTCCAGGGTTTCTCCTTGGTTTAAGCATTTGCCTACTTCTTTATTTTCTAACCAGCTCAGCAATTCATTTAAAGAAATGCATAGAGAAGGAAATGGCAACCCACCCCAGTATTTTTGCCTGGGAAATCCCATGGACAGATGAGCATGGTGGGCTAAAGCCCATGGGATTGCAAAGAGCTGGACATGACTTAGCATTTAAATAGCAACAACAGTAATTTACAGTTTTTCCAGATTTTTAAGTTGTTTTCATGGGAAGGTATTTTCAGAGTATTTAATGTTTCATGCTGACAGTAATAGAAGTTACATTTTTCAAATAAACAAATTCAATTGTCATGATAATATATTTTGGAAGAGATAAAAACAAACTAATAGGAATTACTTAAAATATTGCCATTATATTCAACATATGAGGATACTGAGCCTTAGAAATGCTAAGTATGTAAGCTGCAGAATAAGAAGTAGGAAAGATAGAATTCAATTTTAAAGTTCTTTGATTTCAGATTCTCCATGCTATAAGACCTCTGTTAACCCTGGTTTTTTGTATATATCAGAATAATACTGCTAAGAATACACGAAATTACTTTAGGCTCAAGTAGGAGCCATTAGGAGAAGGCAATGGCACCCCACTCTAGCACTCTTGCCTGGAAAATCCCATGGATGGAGGTGCCTGGTAGGCTGTAGTCCATGGGGTCGCAAAGAGTCGGACACGACTAAGCAACTTCACTTTCACTTTTCACTTTCATGCATTGGAGAAGGAAATGGCAACCCACTCCAGTGTTCTTGCCTGGAGAATCCCAGGGACGGGGGAACCTTGTGGGCTGCCATCTATGGGGTGGCACAGAGTCGGACATGACTGAAGTGACTTAGTAGCAGCAGCAGGAGCCATTACATGCCCATGCTATTGGTGTAAAAGTGATGAGTTTAAAAATAGATGCTATAAGATACAATAGAATCAATAAAACAGTATACAGATTTTAATAGATTCATCAGTTTTAATATTAAAAAACCAAATGAATTTATCTCACTAGGCAAAAATGTACTCTGAACAAGAATAAGGATAAATAAATCCATGTGAAGTACTTGAAAAAAATGGATGATGACCTTAAAGATAACATGATAAAAATAGGTGATTTCTGTCTATTCCCAGACAAATTTTTAATAGGAAAAAATTCATCTGCATGAGCCTTCAAATCTACTTTTGTTCATTTTCCTCACTTCCCATGCTTTTTCTACTTTTATTTTACCTAGTTTCTCTCAAGATCTGGGTAAGTCAGTAATAACTTACAGTGGATTTATTCAATATTGCCTCTTATACTATTTTATATATAAAAGATACACAAAGAAAAAAATACTATGAATGCATTTTACTTATAGTGGTTCAGATGTATAATACCTGGATAAAGCAGAGTCTTGGGAGTACTTTTCAAATTGAACAATATCGGTAACTTTCTAATCTGGTTCTACATATGGTTCTATTCTTATTCTGAAATAATTCTCTGTACATGAAATATCCTTAAGTATTGGTAATCCTTTATCTAAAATCACCTATTTAAGATAGTGCATTAAGATTTCAATAAACAGTTGTTTCAAACAAATAATTATAATGTTCTTAACTAGTTATTATACTTTAAAAATATTACTATGCTTTTGGCATTTCTGATTAATCATAGTGTAACAATATTTCAGGAATATTTCTCACTATTAGAAACATACAAGCACTGGTGAGAAATCAGGTCAGTGTGAATATGGGTCAGTTACCAATACCTCCTCACATACGCACAGACTCACAGTGCAAGTGTCTAATTAGGGTCTACATCTGACTGGATTTTTACAGCTAAACAAATCACTATGATTTTGTTTTTAATTGAATATTTATGTCTCCTATTTTCCTTTTCTTTCTTTATCTTTTGTAACTATAAAGTAATTGAAGATTATCATAGTTATTTCTTGATGCTTTCCATTATATTATCACTAAAATGATTTATCAGGGGGTTCCCTGATAGCTCAGCTGGTAAAGAATCCACTTGCAATGCAGGAAATCCTGGTTTGATTCCTGGGTAGGGAAGATCCCCTGGAGAAGGGAAAGGCTACCCACCCCAATATTCTGGCCTGGAGAATTCCATGGACTGTATAGTTTGTGGGGTCACAAAGAGTTGGACATGATTGAGCGACTTTCACTTAAGAAAGAAAAATTGTTTATCTCTACTGTCATTAATATCACAGATATTTATGAGCATTTAATCAATCTTTAGGATCTAAAGGTTCTAATTAATGGAAACACACATTTGAAAATCTACTTTTTATATTGAGAGAGATGTTTGTGCTACAAGATATGTTAAATAACTTGAGAATCTTGTTAGGAACTAAAGCCACAAGTGGATGACTTCATTTAAAATAATACTCTTTCTCATTTATCTATTATTACAAATGAAATAAGCTAAATGTCATTCTTTTAAATGTTATACAGCAACAATCCTTTTGATGTTTTAATTAGAAAATCAGTAACATGTCGAGAAGGGATGTACTATTCCACACATAGATCTTTAATTAGTTCTTTGATATTTATGACCTTTATTTTTCTCTGTTCTGCTTTCTGGCTTAGTGGTTCTCAAACATTGCACCTTGGATGACAAAATTTTCAATAGGGAAATGAAAAAAATAAGCAATGTTTTGAGGCTTCTTTAAGCAGTCCTTTTGGTACTAAAATGTTCTCATAAAATGATGGTGATAATCAGTGATAACTTTATCCTTATTATTCTAACAAAATGTTCCAATTTAAAAACTAGCATTGCTCTGTGAATTTTCAATGTCTGGGAAGCAATGAATTACATGATCTTGGGGAAGATCTTTTGGGAAAGCACATTCTTGATCAACTTAGTAAGCTGGAGATTGGTGATACCCTTGCTTAGGAAAAATTAAAAAGCATGGGGAAGTGTTTAGCACTGTTGCATAAAATACATACCTAGCACTGTTGTATAAAATAGATACATATTGATGCTATGTATAAAATAGATATATAGCATCAATAATGTATATAATAGAAGTCAAATGGGTCTTAGGAAGCATCACTATGAACAAACCAGAGGAGGTGATGGAATTCCAGCTGAGCTCTTTCAAATCCTAAAAGATGATACTGTTAAAGTGCTCCACTCAATATGCCAGCAAATTTGGAAAACTCAGCAGTGGCCACAAGACTGAAAAAGGTCAGTTTTCATTCCAATCCCAAAGAATGTTCAACTACTGCACATTGCACTGATTTCTCCTGCTGGGAAAGAAATGCTCAAAGTTCTCCATACCAGGCTTCAAGAGTACATGAGCCGAGAACTTCCAGATGTACAAGATGGGTTTAGAAAAGGCAGAGGAGCCAGAGATCAAAAGGCCAACAGCCATTGGATCATAGAAAAAGCAAGAGAAGTCCAGAAAAACATCTACTTATGCTTCACTGACTACACTAAAGCCTTTGTGTGGATCACACAAACTGGAAAATTCTTAAAGAAATGAGAATACCAGACTATCTTACCTGCCTCCTGAAAAGCCTGTATGCAGGTCAAGAAGCAACAGTTAGAACTGAACATGGAACAACATACTAGTTCCAGATTGAGAAAAGAGTACATCAAGGCTATATATTGTCACCCTGATTGTTTAACTTATATGCAGAGTACATCATGAGAAATGTTGGGCTGAATAAAGCACAAGTTAGAATCAAGATTGCCGGGAGGAATATCAGTAACCTTGGATATGCAGAAGACACCACCCTTGTAGCAGAAAGTGAAGAGGAATTAAAGAGCTTTTTGATGAAGGTGAAAGAGGAGAGTGAAAGAGCTGTCTTAAAACTCAATATTAAAAAAAAAAAAAATCATGGCATCTGGTCCCATCACTTCATGGCAAATAGATGGGGAAACAATGGAAACAGTGACAGACTTTTCTTTTCTTGGGCTCCAGAATCACTGCAGATGGTGACTGCAGCCATGAGATAAAAGATGCTTGTTCCTTGGAAGAAAAGCTATGACAAACATAGACAATGTATTAAAAAGCAGAGACATTACTTTGCCAACAAAGGTCTGTCTAGTCAAAGCTATGGTTTTTCAGTAGTCATATAAGGATGTGAAAACTGGACCATAAAGAAGGCTAAGCACTGAATAACTGATGCTTTTGAACTATGGTGTTGGAGAAGACTCTTGAGAGTCCCTTGGACTGCAAGGAAATCAAATCAATCATTTCTAAAGGAAATGAATCCTGAATATTCATTGGCAGGTCTATGCAAAAGCTGAAGCTCCAATACTTTGGCCACCTCATGGGAAGTGCTGACTCATTAGAAAAGATACTGATGCTAGGAAAGATTGTAGGCAGGAGGAGAAGGGACAACAGAGGATAAGATGGTTGGATAGCATCACTGACTCAGTGGACATGAGTTTGATAAAGCAGTCCATGGGGTTGCAAAGAGTTGGACATGATGGAGTGACTGAACAACAAGAACACAAAACAGATAACTAATAAGAACCTACTGTATATCTCAGGGAACTCTACTCAGTGCTCTGTGGTGACCTAAATGGGAAGGACATCCAAAAAAGAGAGGATGTATATATGTACATATATATATATATATATATATATATATATATATATATATATATAAAATCATTCACTTTGATATACAGTAGAAACCAAGACAACATTGTAAAGCAATTTTACTCCAATAAAAATTAATTTAAAAATAAACAAAAAATACTAGCTGTTTGAATGTTAAGTGAACTAAAGTACAGTTGTAAATATGAAAGTGAAAGTTGCTCAGTCGTGTCCGACTCTCTGAGACTCCATAGACTATACAGTCCATGGAATTCTCCAGGCCAGAATACTGGAGTGGGTAGCCTTTCCCTTCTCCAGGGGATCTTCCCAACCCAGGGATCATACCCAGGTCTCCCGCATTGCAGGTGGATTCTCTACCAGCTGAGCCACAAGGGAAGCCTAAGAATATTGGAGTGGGGAGCCTATCCCTTCTCCAACGGATCTTCCTGACCATGGAATCGAACGAGGTTCTCCTGCATTGCAGGTGGGTTCTTTAACTGAACTATCAGGGAAGCCAGTTGTAAATATGGATGGATATATTTGAATATGTGTGGTCCAGTCAGAAGTTTATTCTTGCCTAGCAGCACTGTAACAGGAAGCACTGTAGTATGCACCAGTGAGTGTGGAACCAAACAAGTGCTAATAATTTATCCACATCATGGGTGACTCAGTGGCAAAGAATCTGTCTGCCAAGGCAGGAGATGTGTGTCTGATCCCTTGGTCAGGAAGATCCCTGGAGAACAAAATGGCAACCCACTCCAGCATTCTTGCCAGGAAAAGTCCATGGACAGACAACACTGGTGGGATACAGTCCATGGAATCTCAAAAGTGTTGGACAATACTTAATGACTAAAACAATAGCAACAATAGATACTCGTAACCAAAATCCATCTTAAGACCTAGGAGAGAAACAAAAACATTATTTCCCTTTGTAAATCCAGCTCAATTCCAGGAGAAAAGTCAGGAGCTAAAAATAACAGATAAAACTATCTTTTCTTGAATGTACTGTCCTTTGTACAAAATTTATTTTCTCATTCTTTTAGCAATCTTATTTTACATAGGCATTTCTAAAAATGATTATTCAGCAGCTATTTTGCTAGTATTGAATAAAAGCTGTATTTGCTAGTATTGAATAATATAATTTCTATACCTTTGACCTAGAGTGGCATTTCCTTCTATACTGGCTAGCATTATTTAAATAGGCATTGTTTATTTTTACCAAAGTTAGATAAACATATGCATTAGTAAGATATTATATGTCAATTTCATTATTCCAAAATAACTATCATCACTAAAACTAAGATTTTATTAGATGTTACCCTCTGTGTTTATTAAAATAATAAGCACATTCTTGATCAGAAAAACATGACATGTTACTACAACATGAAAAAATATATCATTTCATATTACTATTTATTTTGTGCATTTAGTTGAAGTCTAATGTCTAGTAATCAGGAGGTATGGAAGAGAAGTGATCTCTAAATAGATTGTGTTCTGGGCTGAACTGTGTGCCTCCCGAAATCCATATGTTAAAGTCCTAACTCCCAGTACTTCAGAATGTAACTATACTTGGAAATGGTATAAAGAGATGACTTTATAGTCATCTTTAAGAGAGCCTTTAAAGAGATGACTAAGTTAAAATCAGGCTGTTATGGTGGGCATTAGTCCAAACTGACTGATGTTCCTATAAAAAGAGAAGATCTAGACACAGAGAGACCAGGGGTATGCACACAGAGAAAAGACCAGGTGAGGACAGGCTGCATGGTCATCTGCAAGCGAAGAAGAGAAGGTTCAGAAGAAACCAAACCCACCACTCCCTTGACCTTGGACTTCTAGCCTCCAGACTGTGTAAAATAAATTTCTGTTGTTTAAGCCATCTAATCTGTGATATTTTATCATGGCATTCTTAGCAAAATAATACAGATTTCATGTCTATCAGTCTTTTGTGTAAAGGTTAATTGGTTATTTAATTAACTAAAGTTTTAGATCTGAGTTAACTTCCAAATGAGAAACTCTTTCCTGAGCTTGCCTCAGTCACTTTGGATTGAGATAGGAGAGAGAGTGACTCTACAGTATGAATGTAAGTTAAGATTTAAAAACTGAGACTCTTGTTTTAATATAAAAGTTTAACTCAAAATCTTTTATAATTTTGGAATTTTATATTGATAGCAAATGATTTTCTTTGAATGGGGTTTTTAAAAATTGAGTATTGTATGGTCAATCATAATTTTTTCAAATGCCAAGAACAACATTTCTTAATAGAGAGTAAGTCAAATAGCTACAGTTGGTGTGGGAGTGGAGATAATATTTTAGGTCAGGTTCATAGTGACCCTTTTCACTGAGCAAAATTCAAAAGGGGGTCTTTTTTGTTTTGGGAAAAAACTGAGTAACACTGATCTAGAATGGTATTGTGAGCTTAACAGGGTTCATTGCAAAGTACTAAAAATATTCATATTTACTCATCTTGTAATTCAGTTATTGAGAAACCTCAACTATCTGAATTATAGCTGAGACTAGGAAAGGAAGTCAATAACAAAATGAAAATAAAGCCTCTGAATCTTACAACAAACTTTGTTCTGAGACTCAAATAAGGTTATATGTGTAAAACGCTTACAGGAGTACTTGATGCTTAGTAAGGAATCAATAAATTCAAGCTAATTTTATTACAGTATAATATCAATATTTGTAAAAGCAATATTTATATGAGGACAGGTTTAAATTATGTTTATTCTACTTTATTGACAAAGACAAAGTGATTATAGCAGTTAAGAAAATGCCATCAATTACTGTCCAACAAAATGGATGCTGAAGCTTAATAATCCAGGGTCAATTTAATAAGTTAATAACCAAACTGTGTTGACAATGTGTGATTACAGGAATTACATAACTCATTTTCTCTTCACAGGAATCCTATGAGTTCAGCATTTCATGAAAAAGGTCACAGCTGGAAAGTGGTGGAGTCAGAATTTGAATTCAAGTCATTTGGCTCCATAGATCAAACTTTCAACCAAGAGAATAGGACAATGTTTTTTTTTAACTAAAATTTATTAAGATTTTTAAACTAAAATTTATCATACCTATATAATGCCTTTGTTTCTATTTAACTTTCCAAACACTATTACTGGGTAACATTTTTCCCCTAGAGAAAAACATTTCCCAATTATTCTGGAAATGTAAAAAGCTATTGCAATGCACAAGTGGCTTACCTGGAACCTTCCCATTATAACAACCTGGGGGAGAGCATCTTTCACTTAGAATACAATGTTAATGGTGGCCTGTGGAATTCTGGATCCTGGTAACCATGGGTTACCACTGGCATTTGCTAGACCAGACTATCAACTCTGGAAAGCAGAAACTGAGCCGTGTTCTCTATTACCCTCAATGTCAATCAAAGTGGTTAGGATAAATAAGCACACAGTTGATGAGCTGGCCCAAGGTTTTAATAACACAAGAACTAACATTTAAACTGCAATGTATTAAGTCAGTCAATAAGGAAAAATTACCAATCCACATAATGCAAATTAAATCAACAACCCCATTGTTTCAAATAGTATTAGTCAGCCCTAGTCTTGAAAGCTCATATAAAAAAATGTTATATAACATTTTCTATTTTCAGGATAACTCATCAGGTCTTGTTAACATTATTGAAATACCTGCAGTTTTGATCATGGTATTGCATAGTTTATTATTATTACAAAAGCCGTTAGGCCAACCTGATAGTTAATATTTGCTGTTGTTTAGTCGCTCAGTCGTGTCCAACTTTTTGTGACTCCATGGACTGTAGCCCACCAGGCTCCCCGTCCATGGAATTCTCCAGGCAAGAATACTGGAGGGTTGCCATTTTCTTCTTCAGATAGTTAATTTCCTGTTTCATAAGTTAAAGAACTCAAATTTTCAGCAATCCTTAGAGCAATGTTTGAGAGTAAAATGTTTCTATTTGGTGGTTATCATACTGCGAATTCTTCAAATTACTGGAAGCATTCTGATAAGTGAGTTTGTGCCCTTGCTGCCCCAATTCTTCTTGAGGTGGTAGGTCGCAAACTCCTTTGACTCTAGGGGTGGCCATGTGACCAATCCAACCTGAAGTTCTGTAAGCCAAGTCACTAGAGACTTCTGGTAAAGCTCTTTGAAAGAGAGAGGCTTGGCTACGCTTTGTCTCTGTGTTTCTTCACTTTGCCCTTTCTCTTCCTCCTGATTGTAACATGAGTATGATAGTAGAGATGGCCCATACAAACATGCAGGCAATAAGCAGAGAAAAAGCTATACAAGGTTGGATAGACAGCTGGAAAAATCCGGGCTTTCTAGTGGCATCTCCTAGCTACTTCACTGGGCTGATCTTACTGCTTATAGTAGAGATAAGTATAGAAACATGAATCAAATGCTGGTTTAAGTCAGTGTGGGGGGGTCAATTTTACTAGCAATTGAATGTAATTCATAACTTGTACAAATGCCTTTTAGTAATAAATGCATTTAGACATATAGATAAAATCTGTGAAATCTTTAACTCCATTAAATATTTATTGAGCAGAAATTTATCACAGAAATCTGAGCAAGTCATGGCTTTCTCAATGTGCCTAATGCCTAACTTACTCCAGGGATTCATTTGCTTATAGGCTTGATGAGACCAATTAGCTATGAGATATGGAATATTGCACCATCTTAGAAGAAAACCTCAACTATGATGAATGGCAATAGGGTACTCAAACTGAACTGAAACCAATCTGTTTGAAATACTGTCCAGCATATTTGGTATGGGTAATTCTGATAATTTATTATCAAAATGTGTATTTTTTATTAATTTCATTTCTGAGAAGTACAGCTCATTTATGTTATTAAAACAATTTATCACTTAATAATAGTGAATAAGTGGCAGGCAAGCTGCCATATTTGCTATTAACTTGTCCTAAATGTTTTTTTCACTTGTTTGCAGAAGAAAATTAAGTGCAGCTTCTCTTGTAGCCTAATAGCAGCTATTGTCTATATAATAATGAACCTACAAGTCTGCATCTCTCTTTCTGCCCTGCAGATAGGTGCATCAGAATGATTTTTTTCTAGATCCCATATACATGCATTAATATATGATATTTTCCATATATAAGATAGATAGCAAATGGGAAGTTGCTGTATAAGACAGGGAGGTCAGCATACTACTCTGACAACCTAAAGGAGTAGGATGTGGTGGGGGATGGGGGGAGGTTCAAGAGGATGGGGACATATGTATCCTTATGACTGATTCATGTTGTTGTATAGAAGTTAACACAATATTGTAGAGAAATTATCCTCCAATTAAAAACAATTTTTAAAAATAAGGGAAAAATGAACCTATAATGCATAGAAAAGTATTGGGCAAGGGTTCAGAAGTGATTTTTTTTTTTTAATTAAAAAGCTAGATTCTCTGTGTTAAGAATGGTAACTTTGCTTTTTAGCCTAGCATCACTGTAATAGTGCTCTGTTGGAAGGCTTCTTAAGGTCTATTTGGCACATACTTAATTTGGCAACTGGAAGCAAGTATCTATTAGGAGTTTATACTGGAATAATCACAATTAAGATATACCTTTTTTAAAATCTGGATTTCTTTAAATAAAAGGTAAAGAGTCAGCAGTTTCCATTTTAATATTTCACCTGAAACTGTTTTCTGAATTTATACATACAGGTTTTGTTGTTGTTGTTAAGACAAAGAAAGAGATGCACTAAAAGAGATCTGAATTAGCAACCTAACTAAACCTGTGACTTAAATTTAAAGCTTCCACATTTGGGAGATATTTTTCTGAAGTTTCTTATCCTGCTGTATGTATATATTTTTATCCTGCTTCTAAGATAAATATAGGGTTCTCAGGATCATGTCTTTGCTTTCCCCACTGTGCTTTTGACTTTTAAATAAATTACCCAGTTTATTTTATCTGCTGCTGCTTTTTAAAATAGCTCTAGCAGATATGAGGTAAAATAGTCTTTGCATTGACAGATGCTCTTGGATTTCCAAAATTCCATTGTGACCAAAAAAAAATGCATAATTTGGACTCAACTACAAAGAAAGTTAGAGGTAAGTTTCTTTCAAACTTTTATTTTTTTTCTAAATAACTATTATAGCTAATTTGTAAACTAAGTTAAACTTGCCTGGAAAAAATTTTAACTATTTTTATTTCTTTAAATAGATTTATACATTTGAAATTATATATGAACAATATGAATAAAATACTAAAAATTATCATTATTTATGTCTAATTTCATTGCAAAACTTAGTTATATTCAGGTACCTCTGGCTTGTCAACTAATTAGAAAGAATTGACATCCATCACTTATCTTTATGAATTTAGATATGCCAAACTGTGTTGGCGGGTGATCTAGCTGGAGGCCTCAGTCCATAATTCTTGAATTGACATCTATACTTATCATCACAGCTGTAACTCTCATATGAGTATAGCATTCCTATCTGTGGCAGCTATCATCTAATGAAAAATGTGCTAAAATATACCCATTAAATTAGGTAAACTATTGACAGAGCCAAAGAAATGATGCTTGCAATATGCTCCCAAATTTGACCAAAGTGTGTTTGCAAATTTGAAACACTCAAAGTGCATTTAAGAAGAAAGAATTAAAAATTTCAGATTATAAAAAATTACACACTATATTTCATTCAAAATGGGTGGTTTACAAATACTAATAGAGCACAAAGATTACAGGCATTCCAAGAATCAAACAAAGACTTCACAGACAGCCCACAATGGGTACTTAATGAATATTTCCTATGTATATGAAATGATGTATTCATTTGTAACAAATGACATAGCTGCTTAGGTTTTTTATTAGAAAGTTTTGGAGAATACGCCAAAGCATTTTTTTTTAAACATAAATTTGCTCTCTTTCTATGAGGAAGAAACAAACCTAGTAGTAAGGTAGAATTTGCCTTGATGGAAAAAAAAAGCAAACCACAAAATAAAGATGCATTATTTTTACTGTTGTGCTATATCCTTGAATTTCCTTAGCAGAGAGTCACACTGACTTTAATATTTTGTTTGAGAATATTGATAGTTTTTTTTTTTTTGTATTTTGTAATCTGTTATTGCATGCTTGCCTCCGCTTTGAGGAGTGAGCATCATCTACATATGAATATCACTGAAGCCTAACAAGTAACCTATGAGGGATTCTCTTGATATCTATCTTATTCCTTAAATCATTCTTACCAGCCATTCTCAGGCCCTAGGTCAATCTAGAGCTGTTTGCAGTGTAAATGGCAGTTTGTTAATTGCATAATGGCCTCTGGGTTAGGAAGTCTGTTGACAAAACCATATGTTCCTACCTGGAGTCGCTCCTGCATGGAGGAAGGGGTGCCACATGACACACAAAGGTGCCAGACACACAAACATCTGTCCCAGAGGGTTTCTAGAGCTTTGAGGATTTCTCCTAGTCTTCACCCTTATCTTCCGCCAATCCCGTTATCTAAAGGTACCAGAGGTTATGCTCTTAAAAAGATAATTATAAAAAGATAAATATAACTATCTCTCTTAACAGTTTTATGGTTCCTCAAATTATAAATACTTAAATTGTGTATGTCATACAAGGTTCTTAGACATCTGAAGCCAATCAACTCTTCTCACATTTACTTCCACTCTTCCCTAGCCCTGCAAGTCTGCTTAGGGTCTAAGTTGCTGCTGCTGCTGCTGCTAAGTCACTTCAGTCGTGTCCGACTCTGTGCGACCCCATAGACGGCAGCCCACCAGGCTCCCCCGTCCCTGGGATTCTCCAGGCAAGAACACTGGATTGGGTTGCCATTTCCTTCTCCAATGCATGAAACTGAAAAGTGAAAGTGAAGTCGCTCAGTCATGTCCAACTCTTAGCGACCCCATGGACTGCAGCCCACCAGGCTTCTCCATCCATGGGATTTTCCAGGGTCTAAGTTAGGCAAAGCAGATGGATCATTCTTCACCTCCTGGAGGAAAAAAATAATAATTTCTTCACTTTCAAAATTGGGAAATAACAACTAATAATTTCAGAGTGTCCATTGTATCTGGGCATCATTCTAAGCACTTTACAAGGTAGTTACTATTATTATTTCCATTTTACAGATGAGTAAATGGAAGCACAGAGAAGCAAAGTAACTTGCACGATATCATGGAACTAATAAGTGGTGGAGCCAGGATTTGAAGACTGCAGGGAGTGATACACAGAATCTGTAAGTTCACATTCCAATAAAAATAACCCCTTAGAAAACTGAAAATCTTAAAAAACTTCAACTTAACACCATTCATAAATTTTTACTTCTATGTTAGCACATAATTATTTACTTGAAATAATATTACATTCTCAACATTTTCTGGTGGTTTTTCATAATCCATAGAAACAATATTTCCTTCAAATATAAAGTTTGTACTTTCTAGAACATGTCTCATCACCTAGTTTTATCTAGTATCTCAAAAAAAGAAAAAAACCACTTCAAATGTTTACAACAGAGAGAACTGAACGCAGGGACATTAGTGACACAGGAGGTGGAGGAACTGATGCCAAACAGGGGACAGACAGAGATTAGCAACAGCAGGTAGGAACCCACTATCAGCACTCATTCATAGAAACTGAGGAAGGAGGCATGTTTCTGAAGCCTGGGTATCAATTCACCTGGCAGAAACTTAAGCATGGCATGTCTATCTGGGAGGAGCCAAAAGCAAGGTGGAGATGTACCCCTGTGAGTTTAGCCCTTTGTGGCAAAGAAGTGGAAGAGAACTACTTTGTTTTCTCTCTTTCTCTCTTTGTCAATTACAAATTGGCACTTGCCATGGGCACTTGCCAGCTACCTCTACAGAGATGAATTCATGTACTGCTGCAGCTGCTGATTTTTAATACCCCTTGAAAGGAGTTCAGGATGGAGAGTAGAAATGAGGCACTTCGTGCTCTGGGAAAAACTGGCAGAACAGGTCTTTGGATAGTTAGATATTTTCAGGAGCAAATTTATGAGCCCAATTCTTGTATCTCCTCATATCTAGAAAAGCACTAAAATCCTTCACAGTGACAACTGCTCCTTGTGACTAGCAATAACCTTCTGAAAAAACTATGTGCTTGATTGCATGTATTCCCCTCTTCACCAAAATCACATATATGTAGACCTCCCCCCTGCCCGGCACAGTTTCTCAGAGCTATCTGAAATGCTGTCTGCCAAGCTGTAGTCCTCATTTTGCCCCAAATAAAACTTAATTCTCAATTCTCACATTTTGCATTTCTTTTTAAGTTGGCATCTCCAGCCAGAATCTTCCAACACGAGTTCCAGCCAGAAACCAACTAATAGAGCATGGGCAAGAGAAGAAGGCAGGCAGAGAAGCGCAGGCCCTGAAGCAGTCTCAGGCCCTGCACATCTGCTGAATGCCTCATTCTTAGCCCTTCTTCACAAAGATCTCCCTGTACCACTTAGATTCTCCCAAAGAACCATACAGTTAATTTCTTTTAATACCTACGTATGATACAAATGCACTTATTTACAAAACAAAAATAAACCCACAGACTTAGAACAAATTAATGGTTGCCAGGTGGAAGAGTGAAGGGGAGGAGTAGACTGGGAGTTTGGGATGAACATGTACACAATGCTTTCTTTAAAATAGATAACCAACAAGGACCTACTGTATAGCACAGGGAATTCTACTCAATACTCTGCAATAACCCAAATGGGAAAATAATTTGAAAAAGGATACATGTATACGTGCAACTGAATCACTTTGCTGTGCAGCTGAAACTAACACAACATTGTTAATCAACAAAAGGTCTGCAAACCAAAAAATGCATAATTTCACTCCAAAAGAGTGATAAAGGAGATTGTAGAATGAAAAAAATTTAGTGTTCAAAAATATAAAGGAAAAAATATACTTCAGAAGCAAGAATTTGTGTGTGTATTTAAAATATATCTAGTTAACTAGCTAGCTATCTCAAGCAAATGTGGAAATTACATATATAGTCTCTGAAATACAAAAAAAAAAGCATCAATGGAAAGGTTAAACAACAGAATAAAACCAGTGGAAGAGAAAACTAGTTCATTATAACACTGTCTTGAAAAATCACCCCATGAGCAACATGAAGACTAAAGTAGATGTGAAATATGAAATAAATATTAAAAAGTACAAATGATTATATATAACTAATATACATATAATGGGATTTTTAAAAGGAGAGAATAAAATAGAAATAATATTCGAAGAATTGACAGAAACTTTTCCGGAAGTAAATAAACATATAAGTTTCAAATGGAAGGAGACCATAAGATCTGAGCAAAATAAAAACAAATCTACACTGAAATAAATTGTAGTGTCAATACAAAACATTAAACAAAAAGATAAGGTCTTAAAAGAGATAGGTGGAATGGTAGCAGACTTCTCATGTACAAAAGTGGCAGCCAGAACTAAAATATCTTCAGTTTTGAAAAAACAGGTGAAAACTTAAAAATTTTTTGGGTACACTATCCTTAGACTCAAGACTGACAGCAGAAAAAAGATATTTCATTAAAAAATTGAGATTCTTCCACTTTATAGAATCTTTTAAGGATGGGCTATAAGAAAAAAGCTAAATTTGGTAGGAGTTGTAGGAAGGAAAAACATTGGTTAGCAAAGAAATTAGTAAAATATATTAGCAAATCTGAACTACTTTTGATTTTAAAAAGTAAGTAAGACCAAATTGACAGCCTTTAAAGTTAATAATGGAACTAAAACAGTAGAAAATAGCACAATGGGAAAGTAGACAACAATTATTCTCTAGGCTATGGTTTTTCCAGTGGTCATGTATAGATGTGAGATTTGGACTGTGAAGAAAGCTGAGTGCCGAAGAATTTATGTTTTTGAACTGTGGTGTTGGAGAAGACTCTTGAGAGTCCCAAAGAGACCAACCAGTCCATTCTAGAGGAGATCAGCCCTGGGTGTTCTTTTGGAAGGAATGATGCTAAAGCTGAAACTCCAGTACTTTGGCCACCTCATGTGAAGAGTTGACTCATTGGAAAAGACTCTGATGCTGGGAGGGATTGGGGGCAGGAGGAGAAGGGGATGACAGAGGATGAGATGGCTGGATGGCATCACTGACTTTATGGACGTGAGTTTGAGTGAACTCCTGGGGTTGGTGATGGAAAGGGAGGCCTGGCGTGCTGTGATTCATGGGGTTGCAAAGAATCGGACATGACTGAGCGACTGAACTGAACTGAACTGAACTGATTCTCTTGTTTTTTCATCTCATTCAAGTTCTACCCTGTAGTGCTCTTCCTCCATTCTAACAGGCCGTAACTCTTCATTCAGTATTTGCCAACAACTTCTAACTCATGTTTCAATCTTTCTTTGTTTTCATAGTTAATTTATCATATGCTTCAGGAGACTACATCAAGGACTACTGGTTAGGTTGGAAAATGCTGACATTCAAAGTGGAAATCAATACTTAACTTTCATTATGCCAGAAGACTACAAAGCCAAATGTGGGTAATTCTCATGTCTCATTTTTTTCTACAAGTGCTACTCTAAATGTCATGTATGTACCACATGCTATTACAGCTGTGTGAGTTATAATGAATTTGCTAATTTACACAATTTTATTGCTTTATTCCAAAATTATGAAGAAAACTGAAATAATGGCTTAAGTAAAAAATATATGCAAAAATACTCAACAGACCCTCAAATCATTTTAAAAATATCTCTTAGAAAATAGTCTTAGAAGAAAAGAATAAAGTAAAATAAATAAGGATTTACCACTTTTATAGCAATTCTAAGTTATTGTTATAGTTAAAAAAATGAAATTAAAAACATGACATGTATCATCTGCACTTCTCTGTTTTATAAAAGGGAATAGAACTGCCAGCCTAATTTTAAGTATGCTGTCCAATTAGCCATTGTGTATATTTTAAATCATTCATATAAATAATATACTGTCAATAATCTATGAATGTCTGTGATGCATAATTCATAATAAACTGTTATAAATTGTCCACTCTATACTCTGAAACTTAACAGAACATGGACTGTGATTTTGAGGATTTTGCAATCTGGGATAAAACTCTACTGGAAAAGGCGGGCACCAAGATTTATCACAGTTCTAAATTTAAAATACCTGGGATATTCTTATAGTGTGACTTTTATAAAACCTAATATTTAATTCAATTATGGCATTATAAGAGCTTCCCTTGTGGCTCAGCTGGTAAAGAATCTGCCTGCAATGTGGGAGATCTAGGCTACCCACTCCAGTATTCTGGCCTGGAGAATTCCATGGACTATATAGTCAATGGGGTCGCAAGAATCAGCCACGACTGAGCTTAGTGGTTAAGGCATTATAAATGCATAGCAATAACTTTTTGTTATTTATATTCTTTATGAGACACCATTATTCATTAAACATCAAGTTATTATAAGCATATTTTCTAGAAGAGGTAGTAGTGTGTAGTGGCTAAGGTCATGTGCTCTGAAGTCAGATGACCCGGTTGCTTTCAAATAGCGGTTTAAGTACCAATTAGTTGAATGATCTGATGATTAATTTTTCTTTCCTGATCTATTCAAAATGAACAATGATGTGAAACAAGGAGAAAATTTCATGAAAGATGAAGAAATAGAGAAAAGAAAATTAGAGATATTAATTCTGAGGATTAAGTATCCTGACTTATTGAAATTCCAAAAAGAACACAAAAATGGAGAAAAATTATGCAAAGACAAGGTAATTTTTAAGAAGTGAAGACCTGAGCTTCTAAATCATAAAAACCCACCATATGACTAAATATTTTACAATGTTTAATGCTTTATACAGTAAATAAAATTGTTAAAACTTCATTTTGGAGAGTTTTGTTGTATAAAAATGAAATTGACTTTTGCATGTTGAACTTACATATTTTGAAAGGGGCAGCAGAAGATGAGAAAGTTAGATAACATCACTGACTCAATGGACATGAATTTGAGCAAACTGGGAGATAATGGAGGACAGAGGAGCCTGGTGTGCTACAGTCCGTTGGATCACAAAGAGTTTGACATGACTTAATGACTGAATAACAACAATAACAACATTACTTACTCCTTGTAGTTATTTTATACATTCCTTTGGGTTTTCTGTAAAATCAATCATGTCATCTGAGAATTAAAAAATGATTTTCCTTCTTCTTTTCTAAGCTTTTGCCTTACCTCCAGTTGCTAGGACCTCCAATACTATGTCAAATGCAAGTCATGCAAGTAGATATTCTTGCTTTGTTCCTGTCTCAGGGACTACATTCAATTAATTATTAAGTAAAATGTTAGCTGTGAATTTTCACAGTTACTCTTATTAGGTGAAGAAAGTTCTTTTCTATTCCAGAAATTGCTAAAGATTTTTTTATGATTAAAGCATATTGAATTTTGTCAAACACATTTTCTGCACCTATTGTGATGGTCATATGAATTCTCTTCTTTATTCTGTTAATATGGTGATTTACATTAATTTGTGAATATTAAGCCTCAGATAAACCTCATTCTTTCATGATGTATTCTCATTCTTTATATTGCTAGGTTCTATTTGCTAACACGTTGTTATCAGTAAGAACATGGAAGATATGAGTATCACTTTCAATCACCTTAATCTTACTGACATTCATGGACTACTTTACCCGGTGACTGCAGAATACACATTTTTTTCAGGTACACGTGAGACGTTGTTTAGTTGCTAAACCATGTCCAACTCTTTGCTGGACAGACCCCATGGTCTGTAGCCTGCCAGGCTCCTCTGTCCATGGGATTTCTCAGGTAAGAATACTGGAGTGGACTGCCATTTCCTTCTCCAGGGGATCTTCCTGACCCAGGGATTGAACCTGAGTCTCTTGCATTTGGCAGGTGGATCCTTTATGGTTGAGCCACCAGGGAAGCCGTCATTAGACATATATCAAGATAATCCAAATAAAGGCAATGAATGAATAAAATCTTTTTAAAGTTAAAAATTTTGCTCTTCGCATTACTTTAACTGCTTCCTATAAATTTTGTTTTAACTCAGTTTGAAATATTTTCTAAAATTTGTGATTTCTTTTTCACCCATGGGCTACTTTTCCATGTGTTTTATAAATTTAAAACATTTAGGGATTTTCAAGTTCTTTGAAAAATCAATCTCTTATTTAATTCCATTGTAATAAGAGAATATACCCCAGGGGTAGGGTATATCCTCATATATATACATATATATACATATATATATATATATATATATATATATAGAGAGAGAGAGAGAGAGAGAGAGAGAGACAGAGACAGAGACAGAGACAGAGACAGAGACAGAGAAAGAATATACCCAGGGGTCAACAAAAGTGTTACATAGCCTTCTTCCTAAACCAAGTAAAGGGAGGCTTAAAAAACAATTGGACAGTTTTGAGATTTCTATAAACTGTTTATATTAATCTGATATTAATCCTTCCACTTTTTAAGTAAAGAGAGCAATAATTAGAGAATAATGGAAGAAGAGAGAGAGACAGAGACAGAGAGAGAGTTTGGGGTAGTTTAGAGGCATCTCTCACTTGGCCTAGCAAGGAAAAGCTATGGTTAACCAATCACGAAGACGAATCACTCATCATTAGGAAAGAGAACTCGAATTGCAGAAGAATGTGGGTTGTACCTTTGAGAAAACAGCTAAAGGAATCTGGAAGAGAAACAATTGGACAGGCATTTCTATTACACAAGAGTAGAGCATGAAGGACCCACTTCTACAGGCTCCTTTGCAGATATTAGTACCTGCGCTTCAAAAGAAAGGTAGAAATCAGTATTTTCTCAGAAAGCACTGGGTAAGATGGTATGTTTTAACAGTCAGCTTAGGTCTTTGATAAGGATGAGATCAGCACCTGTCCTTTATCTCTGTCTTCCAGGACTAACATGTAAGAGGAGAGAAGGAGGAGGACAAGGAGCAGATCATTCCTCTTACCCATTGGCTTGTTTGGCTTATTCTAAAAGGAAGAGAAGCATCGGCCTTGTGATTGAAGTTTCAATCTAGACTGAACATTTAAATATTAGAAACTGATCAGAAATTTATGGAATCAGCCTCAAGTGTTTTTAACTGACAGGAAAGGCAGGGTGTTGTTGAAGATAGTGATTAATAGGAGAAAAATACCTCAAAACTGATGCTTGAATCTCACTGAATTAGGAAAGTTCATAAGTATGATTAATTATAAAATAAAGGTTAATATAAAAGCCTTGAAACATATAGGAAAATGGCATGGGAATGCAAGAGGTTTCCTAGGTGGCACTAGTGGTAAAGAACCCGCCTGCCAGAGAGAGTGACTGAACATTATGTTGTGGCTGCAAGTAGTAAAATATGGGATTCCCAGGTGGTTTTAGTGGTAAAACAAGCCTGCCGATGCAGGAGCCAGGAGACACTGGTTCGATCCCTGGGTCAGGAAGATCCCCTGGAGGAGGGCATGGCAACCCACTCCAATATCCTTGCCTGGAAAGTCCCATGGACAGTGGTGCCTGGTGGGCTACAGTTCACAGGGTCTCAAAGAGTCAAATACGACTGAAGTGACTTAGCATGTCTGAATGCATGGGAATACAAACAGAGAAAAGATCAGTTTCCATTTGACTGATAGAAAAATAATGTATACTATTATAAACACATAATTACATGACCCATTGAGAAAACAAATAGCTAAACCATTCCTGTTTTTATACAAGGCATTTCACTCTGAAATTTTGTAGATACTCTCCCATGTAATTTTTAGCAACCTTGTTTTACCTCATTGAACAGATGAAGAAATAAAAGCTCAGAAAGATGAAGTAATGAAGTAATTAAGACTTTTGCAAAACTGAGATTTGGATGCTTTGGGGACAGATTTTACACTTTGCCTCTTGTCATTGTATATTATTTCTACAAATAGTTTAGAAAGACATGTTCCAAATTAAGTTTTATATGTCCTTAACCACTCAGTTATCTAATTTGTGGATATTTCTAGTATAGCTAATGAACCAAGGTAGACATTGTGTCTTATGCAGAAGATTTACTTTTTTATATTATAGAGATTATATATATGATATATTGCTCTCTATTTTGAGGGCTGATTAATATTTTGTCATTTTTAACTGAATTGGAAGCTCACCATTTAAGGGTTA
Organism: Ovis aries; assembly: GCF_016772045.2. Lineage (NCBI taxonomy): Eukaryota > Metazoa > Chordata > Mammalia > Artiodactyla > Bovidae > Ovis > Ovis aries. Next base: position 45,417,739 of record NC_056054.1, on the reverse strand, counting down.
TCCTAGAACTAACAGGCAATAGTTTGAAATGAAACCTCTTGAGGGCTCATTCTGGAGTGGTTTTCAGAGGCAAAGGACTAATCTGGCATAAGTGGTGGCACTGTTGGTTCAGCATATCAATTAGTGGCAGACTGCTAAGCAAGTAAGCAAACTCTCTAGTGAGTTATTATTGCGATTAACACAATAAATCTAATGTGATCTACTGCAAAAAGCACCACACTGTTTACCATTTCATATATCAAGTTCTTGATTCATAGGTTGAGACTTGCCACTTGCAGCATGCATTTTAAATAATTAATAAACATTTAAAGCATTAAATAGACATTAATTTCACAGAATGTTAAACTCAGAGAAGATATTTTTATTTGAAAAAGTATGTGATTCATGCAATGTGAATAATTTTCCTTACTAATAGAAGAAAGAAATGATATAGACAATTTAAAGGTCATTGAGATTTAAATTAAGATTACATTAAATTTTCTTTTAACTGACTTGTCTTCTAATGTAAATATACTTACATTAACGTTAAGAATAAAAATCAACATGATTTTCTGTCTCTGTGTTTAATAACCCTGGGTGCAAGCATTTCTTTCTGGCCAAGTGTTAAACAACAGTGAAAATAGCAACAAAATCTTGTTATAGGAAATAGTTGTTATTGTAAGAGGAGACTATGAACTAACTAAAATTAAAGTAGTTTTAGTATTAGTGAACTAGTAAAATAAAATACTTTATATAGCAAGCCTATCAACTTACTCACCAAGATCAGTATAAGAAAGTGCTCAATAATTTGACGCTATTGTTATAAACTATCCAAAACCCAATCAGGTTCCTACCTTGCAAGATTCATCTTAAAGTTTTCCAACTGAGGCCTCAAGATTCAGTCATGATATCCCAGCAGATGTGGTTCAAAACCCTTACATGGGTGAGGCTCTCCCTTGTATTTCTTTGGATCACCCACTGAGGAATGTCTCCAGCTGTGACAGTGAGGAGGTTCTTCATTGGATTTGAGCTCTGATTTCTTTTTAAAAGCTCCCAAATGCTAAATTTCTTTTGGGCTAGGAATGTTCTGGTTATCTGTTTAGATTTAGAAATGGTTATTTCTTTGGTGGAAGAGATAACACAACTAAAAATTCAACCAATAGTCTCTACCTATTCTTGTCACTTTCCATGGTGAGTCTCTAAAACACAGTCTATTGAAAGAAAATTGCTTTAAGTTTGATAAGCCCAACCTAGGTCTATCCTAGAGTCTCAGAATAGACAAGTTTAGAGGGATTGTCAAACAGGCTCTTTTTGAAATTAGTTGTGTTGCACTGTTTACAAATGTTCTTCTCCCAAGGCAAACATGGGTTGCATCTTTAAAGATTCACCGTCTGCTATGCCTAAATAAAGGATTTCAGTCTCTACCATTATGATATTGTTTCTGGAGATTTCATCAACTGGAAAAGACGTCAGAAAAAAACTTCCATTAAGACAACTGAAGGGAATTATCACCTGTTAACAATGAATACAATAGTAAAAGACAAGATTGTTGTTCCTCACCTCTATATTCTTCTGAAGACCTCAAGCTGAAGACTTAAACCACAAAGCAAAATCCTAGAGTCACAGACTCACAGTCTTACCTCCATCTCCATGTGTTTTGATTTTTAATTTTTCATAGCTATTTTCTTTTCTTTTTACTGTTTTGAAATTCAATATTATTAATAGACATTTATTTTTCACTTGGTAATTATGATACCTCAAAATCTCTATCTTTAATAGTTTTTTTTTTGCCTTTTTAGGCCTTGGTATCAGACAATAATTAACCTGCTTGTGTTAGACTAAAACATCTGACCGATCCAACTGTTGTGTTTATATTCACTTACAGTTCAGTTCCATCCAGCTTATGATACCAATTTAAAATAATGAAAAAGTTGTCTCCCAGGTACTTTGATTGAAATACTAAGGTGTTGCAAACAATGCAAGAAGACAGAAACCAGGAATCTAAAACACCTTTAAGGATGCACCTTTATGGGAAGGTTCTTGTTTTCACAGAATCAACAACTGAGTCCTTTCACAGGGGTCTGTTTTGGTAGCAAAATTTTCACATAAATAAAACCTGGCAAAAAAGCTAAATAAGTACTGGCATATAGTCTGAGGTTGCCATTTATAATAGAAGCGATAAGAAAATCGCCTCACTTAGACTCAAATCTAAACTCCTGCTTTATGTATATCAGATGATCTCTGCATTAGAAGTGTCACTCTCTGGTTCACTGGTGATTATTGATGAATGATGGCAGAACATTTACATGCCATTCAATAACACCATTTGATTATTTCAGCTGAAACAGATCACTGAGAGACCTAAAAATATATTATTATTGGATTTGGGGCACAAAAATCTGTTGATTACTATCTACAATTTAAATATGATATTTTACCTCAATAAACTAATACTTGCAATCAATATGGTGTCTGATATTATCCAGAGCCCAGTTGGGACCATTAACTTTTCCTCTTTGAAGGAAAATAGACATTTTGATACAAGAAAGGTAAAAGAGGATCTCAGTCTGAGTTCAAAACTTTAACCCCGAAGGAGAACTTTTGATTACTTTCCTCATCCTCCAAACCTATTTACTTCACATTACGTAAGAGACCTGAAAGGGCTTCCCAGCTGGCTTAGAGTTAAAGAATCCACCTGCCAATGCAGGAGACATGCGGCATTTGATCCCTGTGTCAGGAAGATCCCCTGGAGGAGAAGATGACAACACACTCCAGTATTATTGCTTAGAGGACCCCATGGACAGAGGAGCCCAGAAGGCTACAGTCTACCGGGTCACAAAAGAGTCAAACACGACTTAGTGACGAAACAACAACAAAGAGACCGGAAAACGGGGTCAAAAACACCTACCTGCTTTAGCGCAGGGAATAGTAGGATAACAAGACAATAAGACAGATCTTCTCACCCAAGACATTCATAAAATTGGACAGGTGATGGTTCAAAGTAGAATTCGTTTATATATAATTCTGACAACTTTTGGTGGAACATGTGTTTTCTTAGGTGAAAAATGTTGTACTTATATTCTGACAGATCTCCATGGTTCCAGGGGAAAAATGATTTCAGAAAAGAAATAAAGAATACAATTAGGCGAAGAGCTGACTCATTGGAAAAGACCCTGATGCTAGGAAAGATTGAAGGCAGGAGGATAGGGGGATGCCAGAGGATGAGGTGGCTGGATGGCATCACCAAGTTGATGGACATGAGTTTAAGCAAACTCCAGTAGATGGTGAGGGACAGGGAGGCCTGGTGTGCTGCAGTCGATGGAGTTGCATACAGACACCAATGAGCGACTAAACAACCGAAGTTTCCACATTGGTTCTACAGAATCTTTAGTGTGGATGGGTTTTGGTCTCTTGGCTTAATTCATGCTCTTAATTCAGAAGTAGACTGAAAACTCTGTTTATAATACTTATGTTTTTGTTTGTGTTGCATGGGTCAAATTTTTGATTTTCAGAGTTCCAAATGCTGCCATGCAATGACTGTTCCATCTCAATAAAAGATGCAACAAATGATCGCCTAACAAAAAGAACAGAATATGCCACTTACAGAAAATGAAATGATGCCATCATATGTACACATAATCATGACATATCGAACACAAGTTTGAGTCTGTATTAATCATCGTCATATCACAATGATCTATATCAGTTTCTGATTAGAAATTACCAGAAGAATGTCACTGAAAACTGCAGTAAATAGACATCCTTGACACTGTGTTAAAAGATGATGAGAGCAGGATTACTTTCCTGTACCTAAATATTAAGCAATGCTGAGACAGTGCATACTTTCCAGTCCAATGTTATCACTGAGAAAAAATCAAATAAACTTGGTTGTAGTTATAGAAATACTTGCTTCTGAAAGACAATTCTGTGAACTATCAAGAAATTTTATTTACCAAGATTAATATATTACTTACAAAAACTTACTTCATTATATCCTCTGTGCCAGCCTATTCTTCTCCCTGCTGAGCTTACCTTAAAATCTCAGACAAGACTCTTAAATCCTAAAAAAGATCTTACCCTGACTTCCCTGTTCTGAGACACTAATAAGATCCTATCTAGGTCATGTTTTATCTTAGTGCACTGGGCTTAAGAAACTTCCCTTTGTTTCATCAATAAATCTCTTTTGTTGTTGTTGTTTAGTTGCTATGCCATGTCTAACTCTTTTGTGACCCCATGGACTGTAGCCTGCAAGGCTTCTCTGTCCATGGGATTTCCCAGGCAAGAATACTGGAATGGTATCAAACCTGAGTCTCCTGCATTGGCAGGCAAATGCTTTATCACTGAGCCACCAGGGAAGCCCATAGATCTCTTTGTTTATCCTTTAAGAAACTTTCTGTTAGTCTTTTAGAAAATCAATCATCAGCATATTAAAATTATTCTATATAATTAAATATGAAACATATAAGAAGAAATTAATATACCAGGAAATACGTTAGCTTAGGGAAAGGGATTACATAAGGCTAAGAAATCACTGAAGGTAATTCACAAAATAGATATATACGAATAGTCATAAAAAGGGAGAGAGAAATAGAACTAACATATATTTGGAAACTCCTTTTGAGAAGAGGTTTAACATTTTACATATACTGTCTCATTTAATTATCAAAACAATTCTATCAATTTTCCAAAATTCTAAGCAAGGTAATAGAATTGATGTGAAAAAACATTTTGCCTAAGCCACCATGTGTATTTAGTAACAGAGATGTGATGATAAAATCAGGTCTTCTAACTACTTGTAATATAGTAATTATATTACTACTTTGCTGCTCTGCTCTATAATACTGAATTCTTTCCTTAGAAATAACCTCAAGGCTATGAACAATATTAGTATTTTAAATCTGAAATGCAAAAGAAAGGACCATTTTAATAGAAAATATAATCAACTACAACAGACTCCAGGAAGAATTAGAAAACCTAAATTTATTTAGGACTATTAAAGACATTCAACCAGTAGTCTGCAACCTACTCCCATGCCACAAAATGAAACAAACAGGCAACTACTACAAAAACCCCCAAATCTAGATGGGTTGAATAATCTAAATCTACCTAACACAAACTATTCTAGAGAAATGAAAGAAAGAAAAAGAAAGTGAGAAAAAAAAAAGTGAATTGGTAGGGAATGTGGAAGAGAAACAAGGGAGAAGGAAGAGAAAAGAAAGAGAATGTCCCCCAAGTAATATGAAGTCACTGTAACCTTTACGTCAAAGAATAAGACAAGGGCAATATGAGAGAAGAAAATTGGAATTGAATTTCATTCATAAACATAGTTGAAATATCATGAATAAAATATTAGTGAGCTAAATTCAGTCAAAATAAATATTTATGCATTCATGATCAATACACACTCATTCCAAGAATGCATGGTTGGTTTAACTTTAATCAATCTATTATTATAACTTCCCTAATAAACCTATTAAAGGAGAAAAACCATATGACTACTTCAATAGGTGCAAAAACTTTTAGATGAATTTCAAAGCTTAGATTTTCATGTCAACAAAATAAATACCAAAATTTCTTTAACCTGAATAAAGTACCTACCCAATACCTTCAGCAAACATCATACTTTATAGTAAAATTAAACATCAGAAATAGTTTCTCTATATTCAGAGACAAGCAAAAAATACATCCATTGTCAACATTTGTATTTAACATTGTACTAAAGCACCTACTGCTAAGTTGCTTCAGTCGTGTCCGACTCTGTGTGACCCCATAGACAGCCCACCAGGCTCTCCTGTCCCTGGGATTCTCCAAGCAAGAACACTGGAGTGAGTTGCCATTTCCTTCTCCAATGCATGAAAGTGAAAAGTGAAAGTGAAGTCGCTCAGTTGTGTCTGACTCTTAGAGACCCCATGGACTGCAGCCTACCAGGCTCCTCTGTCCATAAGATTTTCCAGGCAAGAGTACTGGAGTGGGGTACCACTAGAGCACCTAAGAAGCTCATAATAAGGAAACAAATAACTGAAAGATCCTACAAGTTCTTTGAGCTTCCCAGGTGATGTAGTGGTAAAGAGTCTGCCTGCCAATGCAGGAGATACAGAAGACATAGGTTCGATCTCTGGCTTGGGAAGATCCCCTAGAGCAGGAAATGGCAACCCGCTCTAGTATTCTTGCTTGGATAATTCCACAGACAGAGGAACCTCGTGGACTACAGTTCATGGGGTCACAAAGAGTCAGACATGAGTGAGTGACTGAGCACAGCACAGAAATTCTTTAGATAATCACAGCCTTTCTTCCTCCTACAAAAGTTGTTTTTATAGGAAGATATATACATGTATACATCACTTCCATATACATATATGTATGTCTATATGTATGCAGGTTCATATGTAAAATTCATTGATTCATAGGGATGTTACATTTATTTAGTTAGTCAAGGAGCGGATATTCTAAAGTTCAACTGAACTTTACTCTCTCTCCTTCTGCCTCTGTAAAAAAATAATGCAAGCTTACTACCAGAAAAACTGTCATATTCCAGGAAAAGAAAAGTAATCAGTGGATTCATAATACAAGACAATTAAGTAGAATCATATACTTGGTTGCATGGCCTGAAAACATGAAGCTAGTCATTTATTTTCCCCCAAGAAATGCATAACTGTACACTTTTCTTGGGTAGTACTGAATGGATGCACAGTGGATTCTTTCAAACCAGTAAGCTCAGCATGTACTCATTTATTCAATCACTCAACAAATATGTCTTAAACAAAGCCTGCCAGTTAAAATGATTAATTAATCCCACATACTAGGGAACTTGTTTTAATCTACTTTCTAATATCTATTTTCTAATATTGCATGGTTTGTGGTTAAACACTGCATTGTCTTCATTTTTACTAATTTAATAATCTTTATGGGATTATTTCATATGTTGTCAACATTAACTTACCTTCAATTGCGATATAATTTACATATTACACACTGTGTTGTAAGTTTAAGATATATAACATATTAATTTGATACATATATATATTGTAATAATATTGCCACCTATAGTGTTAACTAACTTCTCTATGTAATCCTATCAAGTCACATAATTAACATTCAAGTCACCTAAGTAACATTTCATTTTGGTGGTGAGAAAATTTAGGATCTAGTTTCTTAGAAATCTTAAAGTATGCAACATAATATTGTTGACTATATTGTGTATTGGATCTCCAGAATTTATTCATCTTTTAACTGCAAACTTGTACCATACGACCAATATCTCCCCAATTTCTCCACCTTCCAGTCTCCGGTAATTACCGTTGTACTTTGCTTTTGTGGTTCACCTATATTAGATTCCACATATAAGCAATTTCATATAGCATTTGTCATTGTCTGACTCACCTCACTTTGCCACAAATGGCAGGATTTCTTTCTTTCTTATTGTTGATAAATATTATATGTATGATATATAAATTGTATATATATGTTTCATTATCCATTCATTAATTGACATATCTTGGCTTCATCCATTCATTCATTGGCTTCATTCATTCATTGACATATCTTAGGCTGTTTCCATATCTTGGCTATTGTAAATAATCTGTTAGAATGGTTACCATCAAGAAGACTAGAGATAGGTATTGGTGAGAACATTAAGAACAGGGAACCCTTATACACTGGGTTAGTGGGATTTAACCATTATGGAAAACCATTAAGTTGATTTAACCATTATGGAAAACAGTACGGGGGTTCCTCAAAATATTAAAAATAGAACTATCATATCATATAAATACACCTCTAAGTATATATCCAAATAAATAAAAACAGGGTACAGAAAGGCTATCTGCACTCTCATGTTTATTACATTATTCATAACAGCCAAGATGACATAGTGTTATTAAAATAAATATGAATAATGTATGATGTATATTTTATCTTTCATTTCTTTAATTACATTAGTTTGATAGGTAATAGATGGGTATTGTTAATTTTCACACAAACTCTTTGGTTGTTTTCCTTGAGCAAACATTGTACTTTTGCTCTGGTTTATTTGAAAAATACAAAAGTAGAAAAACTATTGTATTAAAATGTTGCCTGTATAATAAGTTCCAGTAGAAAAATTCCAATTATTTCAATTATTCCATTACACAAGTATTTCAATTCAGTTCAGTTCATTCAGTAGCTCAGCTGTGTCTCTTTGCGACCCCATGAATTACCATCTCCTGAAGTTCACTCAAACTCACGTCCATCGAGTCGTTGATGCTATCCAGCCATCTCATCCTCTGTCATCCCCTTTCCCTCCTGCCCCCAATCCCTCCCAGCATCACAGTCTTCTCCAATGAGTCAACTCTTCCCATGAGGTGGCCAAAGTACTGGAATTTCAGCTTTAGCATCATTCCTTCCAAAGAACACCCAGGACTGATCTCTTTTCTAATGGACTGGTTAGATCTCCTTGCAGTCCAAGGGACTCTCAAGAGTCTTCTCCAACACCACAGTTCAAAAATATCAATTCTTCGGCACTCAGCTTTCTTCACAGTCTGACTCTCACATCCATACATGACTACTGGAAAAACCATAGCCTTGACTAAACAGACCTTTGTTGGCAAAGTAATGTGTCTGCTTTTCAATATGCCATCTAGGTTGGTCATAACTTTTCTTCCAAGGAGTAAGTGTCTTTTAATTTCATGGCTGCAATCACAATCTGCAGTGATTTTGGAGCCCCAAAAGACAAAGTCTGACACTGTTTCCACTGTTTCCCCATCTATTTCCCATGAAGTGATAGGACCAGATGCCATGATCTTAGTTTTCTGAATGTTGTGCTTTAAGTCAACTTTTTCACTCTCCTCTTTCACTTTCATCAAAAGGCTTTTTTAGTTCCTCTTCACTTTCTGCCATAAGGGTGGTGTCATCTGCATATCTGAGGTTATTGATATTTCTCCCAGCAATCTTCATTCCAGCTTGTGCTTCTTCCCTCCCAGCATTTCAGAAAAACATCTATTTCTGCTTTATTGACTATGCCAAAGCCTTTGCCTGTGTGGATCACAATAAACTGTGGAAAATTCTGAAAGAGATGGGAACACAGACCACCTGACCTGCCTCTTGAGAAATCTGAATGCAGGTCAGGAAGCAACAGTTAGAACTAGACTTGGAACCACAGACTGGTTCCAAATAGGAAAAGGAGTACATCAAGGCTGTATATTGTCACCCTGTTTATTTAACTTCTATGCAGTGTACATCATGAGAAATGCTGGGCTGGAAGAAGCACACAAGTATTTCAGTTTGGACAAAAAGTTAAAAAATTTACTCAACATTTTGTCAAAAACACAAAGTTATTTAATTTTTTTCAAGTTGGGTAAAATTTAATGCATATAATAATTCACAACAGATTTAGTATCTCACTTAAGTTGCATGAGTATTTCTTCATTTGAAACAGCTTAAATATTATCTAGAGTTGCTCTCCAGGAGGATTTGTTCATAACAACAAACCACACAGTTAATTTTGTAGAGGTAGTCATTTCTGCTAAATGCTTATCTTTCCCAGCATTGCTGACTTGGCCAGCAACCTGTCTTGTGTTTTTCCTGTATGCAACTGAGTATCTGCAGGAACACTGTGAACCTCGGCACTCCCTTCTAGTGGGCCAACAAAGTTACTTAATTTAAAAATATACAAAGTTACATTACTTGGCTGGGCCTTAGTCTTGTCCAACTCTTTGTGACCCCATGCATTGTAACCCACCAGGCTCCTCTATCCATGGGGATCCTCCAGGCAAAAATACTGGAAAAGGTTGCCATACCCTCCTCTAGGGGATCTTCCCGAACTAAGGATTGAACCCAGGTCTCTCACATTGCAGGTGGATTCTTTACCATCTGAGCTACCTGGGAAGCCCACATTACTTGGTTCCCCCTTCCATTTATGCTGTTATCTCTGATTTCTCCTTTTTTGATCTTATCTTTATTATCTATTTTAGATTCCTACAATTACTACTCTGTCTCAACAATTCATGCAACAATTATTATTTTCATAAGAGATTCCATATTTATAAGTTGTTTTGATATCATTCTCTTTCATTTCGTCTTTTAGTAAGGCTTAATCATATTCACTAAGCTTAAAGCAAACACTAAAGTTCTTTAAGATCTTGAATGTCAGACACTTTCCACTCTACATTCTTCAATTTTACTTCTCCAGTCAGCTTTTCTTTTACATTTACTTCAATCTTCAGTTAAGTGTCTGCCTATACTGTTAGATCTATTGGACTCCTGTCCTCATCCTTAAACTTAAAAAATCTGTCTTGCTTCTAGGGTTTCAGATGTCAGTGCCTGCACTGTAACAATTCCAAAGTATCCTGAGAGAGGTGGTCACAGCAATTATAGCCATAAAGTTAAAAGAGGAAAAGGGTAATTTGAATTCTATGGACACAAAAGGATAAAACTGTACAACAGATAATAGAATTCTTAGGCTGGCAGAGAGTGAGCCTTTCTTTCACCCTTCACCCAGAAAATATAAAATGATACATAGTTTCAACAGAACCACAAATTAAGCATGTAGAGCAATGTTATTCCAGAATTTTATGATTCAGAGTATAGATGAAAACTACCACAACAGCTGGACTATGTGTAAAAACACATACTTGCAACAACTTGAAATGACTATCTCAAAGATCTTTGTAGACCACACAATGAATAAGTAAGATACTATCCAGTTTTCAAAACCAACATAAAACTAGCTGACAATAAAGCTTGGTTGTTAACACAGGCTTTATGGCCAGACTGCTTAGTACACTTTCTGGCTTTTCTGTATTTTACCCCTGTAACTATAGTAAGTCACTTAGAATCACTATGTATGTCAGTTTCCAGATCTGTAAAATATGTATATTAGTACCAATGACCTGACAGGGCTGTTATAAGAATTAAATGTGTTACTAGATAAAAGTGTTTAAAATAGTACTTGACACATTGTAAGTATCTCTAAAAGGTTAACTATATAAACATTAGTATGTCACTAAGTATAAATGAGTTAAATTCTCTTATTCTGCAAAGACTCTCAGACTTCACTGTTAAACAGTCAAAACATGCTCTTATAAGAACTGCACTCAAAAAAATGACAGGAAAGGATTAAAAGTAAAGCATTAGTCAGAAATAAACTAGAAAACATGAAACAAACAAACAAAAAAGATTAACATTTTTATTTTGGGCGGCATGGAGCTTGCAGGATGCCCATTCCCCAACCAGGGATCAAACCCTTGTCTCCTGCAGGGGAAGTGAATAGTCCTAAACATTGGACTGCCAGAGAATTCATCTAAAAATCATTTTAAAACAAGTAGCTTTAAATTGGAGAAATATGGTGATTTAACTTTGGCAAAAGGTATAGTGCATAATCATAAAGCTTTATATAATAAAAAATAGGATACTAAAATATGAAGAAATGATAAAAACACAAAAGTAAAATAGTGGAATAATAACAAATGATGTGAGACACTTACTCCTTGGAAGAAAAGTTATGACCAACCTAGATAGTATATTCAAAAGCAGAGACATTACTTTGCCTACTAAGGTCTGTCTACTCAAGGCTATGGTTTTTCCTATGGTCATGTATGGATGTGAGAGTTGGACTGTGAAGAAGGCTGAGCACTGAAGAATTGATGCTTTTGAACTGTGGTGTTGGAGAAGACTCTTAAGAGTCCCTTGAACTGCAAGGAGATCCAACCAGTCCATTCTGAAGGAGATCAACCCTGGGATTTCTTTGGAAGGAATGATGCTAAAGCTGAAGTTCCAGTACTTTGGCCACCTCACGCGAAGAGTTTACTCATTGGAAAAGACTCTGATGCTGGGAGGGATTGGGGGCAGGAGAAGAAGGGGACGACCAAGGATGAGATGGCTGGATGGCATCACGGACTTGATGGATGTGAGTCTGAGCGAACTCCGGGAGATGGTGATAGACAGGGAGGCCTGGCGTGCTGCGATTCATGGAGTCGCAAAGAGTCAGACACGACTGAGTGACTGAACTGAACTGAACCCAATTTTAGAAAATCATTCCAAAATAAACAAGAAAAACAAAGTAATAAAATTTGAATACTAAGTTCTTGTTTATTTAAAAGTTGTAAGTCAAACTTAGTAAATTATAGAAACTTCATGCTTAAATAATTATAGAAATTTTAATATGCTATCAGATATTATACCACAAAGACAACCCTAGCAAGTTATTAGAAGAACAAATTGTAAACGCTCTATTTCTGTGATTTCATTGCATGAAAACTGTAAAGCAATAATACAAATAAGAAAGAAAAGCTCTCTATTTAGAAATTACAAAATTCCCTACTTAACTCTTAAGTTAGAGAGAACATTAAGATAGGAACTTGAAACTACTCAATAAAGTGACAGCCTTAAAATATGTATTTATTCATTAATTTCATATATATTCACCATTCAAGTCACTGAGTTTCCAATGATAAGCAAGAAAAACAGTTCTTGCTTAGCTGGCCTGGAGTTTCACTGGGGAAGGGAAAGAAGCACTTACTCATTAACTTACTCATTCAATAAATCAATAAGTTATCAAATAACCAAAATGGGGAAAACCCTGAGACAAGCAAGAAGAAAATTTAATAATAAATAAAAAAGTAATTTGGAGTGCCACAAGCTTTAAAAGAGAAAAATAAATGTAAAACAGTTTCTTGAAAAAATTAGTGAACTGGGATTTCACATAGTAATCACATAAAAATGATTAATCAAAAGTATGCAAAATTAAGAATGAATGATATATAAAATTTAAAATGTTATAAGGGAATACCAAGGGAATATTTCATGCAAAGATAGGCTTGAGAAAGAACAGAAATGGTATGGCTCTAACAGAAGCAGAAGATATTAAGAAAAGGTGGCACGAATACACAGAAGAACTGTACAAAAAAGATCTTCACGACCAAGATAATCATGATTATGTGATCACTCACCTAAAGCCAGACATCCTGGAATGTGAAATCAAGTGGGCCTTAGAAACATCACTATGAACAAAGCCAGTGGAGGTGATGGCATTCCAGTTGAACCTTTTCAAATTCTGAAAGATGATGCTGTGAAAGTGCTGCACTCAGTATGCCAGGAAATTTGGAAAACTCAGCAGAGGCCGCAGGACTGGAAAAGGTCCGTTTTCATTCCAATCCCAAAGAAAGGCAATGCCAAAGAATGCTCAAACTACCACACAAGTGCACTCATCTCACACGCTAGTAAAGTAATGCTCAAAATTCTCCAAGCCAGGCTTCAGCAATACGTGAACCATGAAATTCCAGATCTTCAGGCTGGTTTTAGAAAAGACAGAGGAACCAGAGATCAAATTGCCAACATCCACTGGATCATGGAAAAAGCAAGAGAGTTCCAGAAAACTATCTGTTTCTGCTTTATTGACTATGGCAAAGCCTTTGACTGTGTGGATCACAATAAACTGTGGAAAATTCTGAAAGAGATGGGAATTCCAGACAATCTGACCTGCCTCTTGAGAAATCTATATGCAGGTCAGGAAGCAACAGTTAGAGCTGGACATGGAACAACAGACTGGTTCCAAATAGGAAAAGGAGTACGTCAAGGCTGTATATTGTCACCCTGCTTATTTAACTTATATGCACAGTACATCATGAGAAACACTGGGCTGGAAGAAGCACAAGAAGGAATCAAGATTGCCGGGAGAAATATCAATAACCTCAGATATGCAGATGACACCACCCTTATGGCAGAAAGTGAAGAGGAACTAAAAAGCGTCTTGATGAAAGTGAAAGAGGAGAATGAAAAAGTTGGCATAAAGCTCAATATTCAGAAAACTAAGATCATGGCATCTGGTCCTGTCACTTCATGGGAAGTAGATGGGGAAAGAGTGGAAACAGTCTCAGACTTTTTGGTAGGGGGCTCCAAAATCACTGCAGATGGTGACTGCAGCCATGAAATTAAAAGATGCTTACTCCTTGGAAGGAAAGTTATGACCAACTTAGATAGCATGTTGAAAAGCAGAGACATTACTTTGCCAACAAAGGTCCATCTAGTCAAGGCTATGGTTTTTCCAGTGGTCATGTATGCATGTGAGAGTTGGACTGTGAACAAAGCTGAGTACCGAAGAATTGATGCTTTTGAACTGTGGTGTTGGAGAAGACTCTTGAGAGTTCCTTGGACTGCAAGGAGATCCAACCAGTTCATTCTAAAGGAGATCAGTCCTGGGTGTTCTTTTGAAGGACTGATGCTAAAGCTGAAACTCTAGTACTTTGGCCACCAGAACTGACTCATTGGAAAAGACTCTGATGCTGGGAGGGATTGGGAGCAGGAGGAGAAGGGGACGATAGAGGATGAGATGGCTGGATGGCATCACCAGCTCGATGGACATGAGTTTGAGGGAATTCCAGGAGTCGGTGATGGACAGGGAGGCCTGGCATGCTGCAATTCATGGGGTCACAAAGAGTCAGACATGACTGATTGACTGAACTGAACTGAACTGAAGGGAATACTTGGCCCTCAATTATTAATTCAACAAATACTTATAAACCATATACCACATCTCAGGTACTGTGCTAGTTCAGTTCAGTTCAGTTGCTCAGTCGTGTCTGATACTCTGCGACCCCATGAACCACAGCACGCCAGGCCTCCCTGTCCATCACCAACTCCCAGAGTCCACCCAGACCCATGTCCATTGAGTCGGTGATGCCATCCAAACATCTCACTCTCTGTTGTCCCCTTCTCCTCCAGCTTCAATCCTTCCCTGCATCAGGGTCTTTTCAAATGAGTCAGCTCTTCATTGAGGATAAAATGGTGAGCAAAACTACCTCTTTCCTCACATAGCTCGAAGTCTAGTGTGGGGTCTACAAAAATATCCAGGGAAGTAAAATATAATGTAATACCTGCTTGCATGCTAAGTCACTTCAGCCGTGTCCCATTCTTTTGCAACCCCATGAACAGTAGGCTGCTAGGCGTCTCTGTCCATGGGATTCTCCAGTCAAGAATACAGGAGTGGATTTTCATGCCCTCCTCCAAGTGATCTTCTAGACCCAGTGATCGAACCCACACTTGTTATGTTTCCTGCATTGGCAGGTAAGTACTTTACTGCTAACACAACCTGGGAAGCCCAATGTAATATGTACTGGAGGGATAACCACCTAAGAACGGCCACTCACCTCATCTTTGAAATTCAAGGTAGCAGTACAGGAAGAAATGCATGAGGTTCTGCCAGAGGTAAAAGCTTGCAAAAAGTATGTAAGGTTAGAGAGAACATATTTTATTAGATAATCTATACAAGATTATGACTTCCTGGTGAAGAGAGAAGAAAAATATTAAGAAAGAAAAAGAGATTTTATTGAAAGCAGAGGTGAATCAAAAAGTCTTTGGAAGCCACAGCAAGGGTTTTGAATTTTAACCTTAGGTCAACAGGGAGCATCTGGAGTGACTTGAGTAAGAGACAGACACGATCTGGTTTAAGATTAAGATGACCACACAGGCTAGCACTCATCTCACATGCTAGTAAAGCAATGCTCAAAATTCTCCAAGCCAGGATTCAGCAATATGTGAACCGTGACTTCCTGATGTTCAAGCTGGTTTTAGAAAAGGCAGAGGAACCAGAGATCAAATTGCCAGCATCTGCTGGATCATGGAAAAAGCAAGAGAGTTCCAGAAAAACATCTATTTCTGCTTTATTAACTATGCCAAAGCCTTTGAATGTGTGGATCACAATAAACTGTGGAAAATTCCGAGAGAGATGGGAATACCAGACCACCTAACCTGCCTCTTGAGAATTCTGTATGCAGGCCAGGAAGCAACAGTTAGAACTGGACATGGAACAACAGACTGGATCCAAATAGGAAAAGGAGTATGTCAAGGCTGTATATTGTCACCCTGCTTATTTAACTTCTATGCAGAGTACATCATGAGAAACGCTGGGTTGGAAGAAGCACAAGCTGGAGTCAAGATTGCCAGGAGAAATATCAATCACCTCAGATATGCAGATGACACCACCCTTACGGCAGAAAGTGAAGAGGAACTAAAAAGCCTCTTGATGAAAGTGAAAGAGGAGAGTAAAAAAGTTGGCTTAAAGCTCAACATTCTGAAAACAAAGATCATGGCATCCAGTCCCATCACTCCATGGGAAATAGATGGAGAAACAGTGCAAACAGTGTCAGACTTAATTTTTTTTGGGCTCCAAAATCACTGCAGATGGTGACTGCAGCCATGAAAGTAAAAGACGCTTAGTCCTTGGAAGAAAAGTTATGGCCAACCTAGATAGCATATTCAAAAGCAGAGACATTACTTTGCTGACTAAGGTCTGTCTAGTCAAGGCTATGGTTTTTCCAGGAGTCATGTATGGATGTGAGAGTTGGACTGTGAAAAGGCTGAACACCGAAGAATTGATGCTTTTGAACTGTGGTGTTGGAGAAGACTCTTGAGAATCCCCCTGGACTGCAAGGAGATCCAAACAGTCCACTCTGAAGGAGATCAGCCCTGGGATTTCTTTGGAAGGAATGATGCTAAAACTGAAACTCCAGTACTTTGGCCACTTCATGTGAAGAGTTGACTCACTGGAAAAGACTCTGATGCTGGGAGGGATTGGGGGCAGGAGGAGAAGGGGACGACAGAGGATGAGATGGCTGGATGGCATCACAGACTCGATGGATGCAAGTCTGAGTGAACTCCGGGAGTTGGTGATGGACAGGGAGGCCTGGAGTGCTGTGATTCATGGGGTCGCAAAGAGTCGGATACAACTGAGCGATTGAACTGACACAGGCTAGCTATAGAGTCAAAAACAGATTGTGAACACACTGAAAATGCTCATTAATGGGTTGAGATTCTTTATCAAGCAACCAGCCAGACTGTAGTAAGATTACAAAAGTAAAGACAGGGATTTTAGGGGAAAGAGTGGAAGTCTAAACAACATACTGTTGCCTAAGTTAACAGTGTTCTATTAGGTTAGGTGAAACCAGTTGAGTTTGGATAACAAAGCGGCATCTTCTCTCCCCTCTCTGGTTATTGCTCTTGGTCAAAAGCTATTTCAGGGCTACGGAGAAAGGAAAGAAGGGAGACTCGCAGACAGGTTCCTGGCATTCCTTGGTCCCTGGTCAAAATGGTACCAAACAGACTAGAACATCATTCTATTCCAAAATTATCAAAGTTATGTCAAACTCAGAGATAATTATTATCACTACAAAACACATTGAATGTAAAATGAGGAGGGATGAGGTCCTATGGCAAAACTCTGAGGGGCAGCAACAGTGAGGATATTTGAAAAAAAAAATGAAATTTGAGTTAAGGAGGAGTACACTGAAAGCTAGTCAGAAAGTAAGGAGCAAACAAATGAATAAGGCCTAGTATCATGTAAAACAGCAGAAAGGAGGGCATCTTGGAAGCTGTGGTCCCAGTGGCTATTGGTATCCTTGGCAAGAGCAAGTTCAGTTAGGTGATGGAGACAGAAATCACACTGCACAGATTAACTCGTATAACAGGGTTTTGAGAAGTGCATGCAAGCAATGTAGACAGTTTCCTCAGAGGGAGTGATTTTTGAAGCATGTGACCCAGGAGGCAGAAAGAAAATTATCAAGAGAGTTACAAATTTGGCTACAGAGCTACCAAGTCTAAGTTAGAAGACAAAGGGAAAAATATGTATAATACATACTTATAAGCTTATAAGAGGAAATAATTTATAAGGGCTTCCCAGATGGTTCCGTGGTAAAGAATCCACCACCAGTGCAAGAGACACAAGAAATGTGGGTTCCATCCCTGGGTCAGGAGCTCAATCCCTTGGAGAAGGAAATGGCAACCCACTCCAGTATTCTTGCCTGGAAAATTCCATGGATAGAGGAACTTTGGGGGCTACAGCCCATGGGGCCGCAGAGAGTCAGGCATGACTGAGCACTCACACATGGGGGTAAATTTATAAATAGCTCATAGAAATATAAAGATAAAAGCTTAAAGGATACAAACAGGCAATTAGTAGAAAAAGAAATAGCCAATGAATATTTGAGAAGGTACTAATATCATTACTGATAAAAGCAATGATGAACAATATTAAACTTATAGATTATCCAAAATTAATCATATATGGTAAAGGTGACAAGTATAGGTAAATGAAACCTATATGTGGATGGGTTGGTAATTGTTCCACACATTTTTTGTAAGGCAATTTAGCACTATAAAATTCCATGACATATGAAAGGCAATCCTGTAAATCTACTCTACAGAAATGTGTCAATTTCACTATAATCTGGAATAGCACAATACTGAACAATTCTCTTTAGCAAAGGTACAACCCTTTTAAGAAGGTTTGCTGTGAACAGGAGGAAAGAAATGAATGGTAAAGAGAAGTAAGACAGGGCAAGTTGTTTGTTTTTAATGGGAGATAGATGTGGAAGATTAAATTAGAAAGAAAAGGAACAAGTGAAAATAGATATGTTAAAATACAGAGATAGTGCATAATGGATAGATGGTGGTAGAAGACACTGTAGTCCCAAGCAAGAGAAGTGAATAAGAACCATGAAACGGCAGGAAGGAAAGAGGACAGGGACTCACACCAGTACGATTACAGATTTGGTGACAAGAGATTGAAAAATTCACATAGGACAGTGTCTGTATTCTTTTCAATTTAAGAAGAAAAGTTTAGTTGTTGCAAGTTGTAGATGTTTTCAAATTAGATTTTGGGGATGTGAAAAAGATAGGAAGTAGGCATGTATACAATGAGAACCAGAAATTAGTAAAACACATAAACTCTGATGACATCGACTTCTGGGGTTATTTATTTTGTCAATAATTAATAAAGGTAGAAAGAGAACTTGTCAGTGAGTAAGAAGGAAAAAAAGAAAGGAATAGAGGATATACTGGAGACATAGTGGTTAAAGATACATTAAGAAGTTAAAACTACACCAAAATGGAAATAAAACAGAATCAATAGAAAGTGTAAAGCTGTTATGGAATGGGGTCTCAGAGTGTTTGAAGAATAGGTGATAGGTTGAATGCCTGAGTGTGGAGAAGTGCAGGTTGCAGAGAGTGAGATGCTTAAGGTTATAAAGAATTGGTATTTCCAGTTAGAGACACAGATGTATAGAACAGTCTTTTGGATTCTGTGGGAGAGGGAAAGGGTGGGATGATTTGGGGAATGGCATTGAAACATGTACAATATCATATAAGAAACGAATCGCCAGTCCAGGTTCAATGCAGGATATAGGATGCTTGAGGCTGGTGCACTGGGATGACCCAGAGGGATGGTACGGGAAGGGAGGTGGGAGTCGGGTTCAGGATGGGGAACATGTGTATACCCACGGTGGATTCATGGTGATGTATGGCAAAACCAATACAATATCATAAAGTAATTAACCTCCAATTAAAATAAATAAGTTTAAATTTAAAAAAAGCTCAACATTCAGAAAACTAAAAAAAAAAAAAAAAAAAACCCAAGGTATGAATAACATGTTCCTCAAAGAAAATCCTATACTAAATAAATCAAACTGTCAACCAATCTTAATTTACAGTTTTATTTGCAGTTTAAACAAAATCCCAAGGCAACTGAAAATATTGTCAAAGTGGTTTTTATAATGGTTTTTGAGAAGAGCCAATATATTTTTAATAGGTTTTATATTTTTAAGAAGTCTTGGGGTTACAGCAAAACTAAATAGAAAGTACAATTTCCATATACACTCTGGCCCCTGCTAACCCACAGACCCTCCACCCATCTACATCCACACCAGAACAGTACACTGGTCACAACTGATAAGTCATTATATGGTTCACTCTTGTTATTGCACAGCATATAGGCTTTTGACACATATATAAATCACATTCAGTTCAGTTCAGTTTAGTTCAGTTGCTCAGTCGTGTCCAACTCTTTGCGACCCCATGGACTGCAGCATGCCAGGACTCCCTGTGCATCACCAGCTTCTGGAGTTTACTCAAACTCATGTCCATTGAGTCGGTGATGCCATCCAACCACCTCATTCTCTGTCATCCCCTTCTCCTCCCGCCTTCAATCTTTCCCAGCATCAGGGTCTTTTCAAATGAGTCAGCTCTTCACATTAGCTGGCCAAAGTATTGGAGCTTCAGCTTAAGCTGACACTTCATTCATTTCTAATGAATATTCAGGACTGATTTCCTTTAGGACTGACTAGTTGGATCTCCTTGCAGTTCAAGGGACTCTCAAGAGTCTTCTCCAACACCACAGTTCAAAAGCATCAATTCCTTCCGCTTTCTTTATAGTCCAACTCTCACATCCATACATGACTACTGGAAGAACCACAGCTTTGACTAGATGAACCTTTGCTGGCAAAGTAATGTTCCTGCTTTTTAATATGCTGTCTAGGTTGGTCATAGCTTTTCTTCCAAGGGGCAAGCATCTTTTAGTTTCATGGCTGCAGTCACTATCTGCCATGATTTTAGAGCCCCCCCAAATAAAGGTTGTCTCTATTTCCATTGCTTCCCCACCTATTTGCCATGACATGATGGAACCAGATGCCATGATCTAAGTTTTCTGAAAGTTGAGTTTTAAGTCAACTTTTCCACTCTCCTCTTTCACTTCCATCAAGAGACTCTTTAGTTCTTCTTCACTTTCTGCCATAAGGGTGGTGTCAACTGCATATCTGAGGTTATTGATATTTCTCTCAGCAATCTTTATTCCAGTTTGTGCTTCATCCAGCCCAGCATTTTGCATGATGTACTCTACATATAAGTTAAATAAGCAGGGTGACAAGATACAGCCTTGACATACTCCTTGCCCTATTTGGAACCAGTATGCCCAGTTCTAACTGTTGCTTCCTGGCCTGCATACAGATTTTTCAAGAGGCAGGTCAGGTGGTCTGGTATTCCCATCTCTTGAAGAATTTTCCACAGTTTATTGTGATCCACACAGTCAAAGGCTTTGGCATAGTCAATAAAGCAGAAGTAGATATTTTTCTGGAACTCTCTTGTCTTTATCAATGATCTAGCAGATGTTGGCAATTTGATCTCTGGTTCCTCTTTCTTTTCTGTTTTTTCCTCTGCCTTTTCTAAATCCAGCTTGAACATCTGGAAGTTCATGGTTCATGTACTGTTGAAGCCTGGCTTGGAGAATTTTGAGCATTACTTTACCATCATTTGAGATGAGTGCAATTGTGCAGTAGTTTGAGCATTTTTTGGTGTATTATCATATAAATAACAAAAATATAAAATACATGTATGTATCTACCATTATATTATCATGCAGAATACTTTCCATGCTCTAAAAATCCTCTGTGCTCTGCTTCATATCCTTTCCTGAACCCCCTATAGCCTGGCAACCAATCATCTTTTTACTATCTCAACAATTTTGCCTTTTCTAGAACATCATATAGTTGGACTCATATGATATGTAGCATTTTCAGATTGATTTCTTTAACTTAGTAATATGCTTTTCTGTTTCCTCCATGCCATTCATGGTTTGGATAATTCATTTATTTTTAGTACTGAATACTATTCCTTGCCTGAATAAACCAGTTTATTCATCCATTCACCTACTAGAGGACTTGCTGGCTGCTTCCAAGTTATGGTACTTGTAAATAAAGCCACTGTAAAGATCCATGTTCAAGTTTTTGTGTGAATGTAGTTTTTAAGTCCTCTCAGTTTATACCAAGGAGTATGATTCCTGGAAAGCAAGTTTAGTTTTATAAGAAAGCTATCTGTGTGCATGCTCAGTTGTTCAGTTGTGTCTGATTCCTTGTGACCCCATGGACTGTAGCCCATCTGCCCATGGCATTTTCCAGGCAAGAATATTGGAGTGCAGTGCCATTTTCTACTCCAGGGGATCTTCCCAAGCCAAGGATCAAGCCTATGTCTCTTGTGTCTCCTACACTGGCAGGCAAATTCTTTACCACAGCACCATCTGGGAAGTCCTGCTATACTGTCATCCAAAGTGATTATACCATTTTGCATTACCATCAGGAATGATAGTTCCTGTTGTTCCAAAACTTTACCAGCATTTGATGTTAGTGTCTAGGATTTCTGCCATTTCAATAGATGTGCAGTGTTAATTCTTGATGTTTTAATTTGCAGTTCCTTAATGACATACGATGTTGAGCATCTTCTCATATTTTTATTTGTTATCCCTATATCTTGTTTGGTGAAGTGTATTTTCAGAACTTTTGCCCACTTGTTTAAATTTTGCTCACTTATAATTCATTTTCTTATTGTTGGGTTTTCAGGGTTCTTTGCATGTATTGGATAACAGTCTTTTATCAGATACGTTTTTGGCAAATATGTTCTTCCATTCTATGGTTTGTTGTCTCATCTTCTTCAGAGTGTCTTTTGTATAGCAGAATTTTTTAAACTTTAATGAAGTTCAGCTTATCAATTTTTTCTTTCATGGATCACACCTTTGGTGGTGTGCCAAAAAAAAATTAACCTTAAGGTCATCCAGATTCTATCCTGATATCTTCTAGGAGCTTCTTAGCTTTGCAATTTACATTGAGATAGATGATCCACTTTAAGTTAATTGTTGTCAATGTGTAAGATCTCTGTCTAAATTATATTTTTGCACATAGATGTCCAGTTATTCCAGAACAGAAGAAGATTCTCTTTTCTCCATTGCTGCTTTCTTTGTCAAAGATCAGGTAATTGTATTTGAATGGGTTCATTTCTGGTCTCTCTATTATGTTACATTGACCTATTTGTCTATTCTTTCACCAATTTCACATTTCCCTGATTACTGGAGCTTTATAGTAAGCTTTAAGTTGGGCAGTACCAACTTTAATCTTCTGTTACTCTAAAATCTATAGCTCTTTCACTTTGAATGGATAGTTTACCAATATACAATTTTGCAATATCAAGTATGGATCATTTTGGACAACACTAGAGCACTGAGTTTGGAGAAGGCAATGGCACCCCACTCCAGTACTCTTGTCTGGAAAATCCCATGGATGGAGGAGCCTGGTAGGCTGCAGTCCACGGGATCACTAAGAGTTGGACACGACTGAGCGACTTCCCTTTCACTTTTCACTTTCATGCATTGGAGAGGGAAATGGCAACCCACTCCAGTATTCTTGCCTGAAGAATCCCAGGGACGGGGGCATCTGGTGGGCTTCCGTCTATGGGGTGGCACAGATTCAGACACAACTGAAGCAACTTAGCAGCAGCAGCAGCAGAGCACTGAGTCATACATGTCTTCCAAATGCCAACACATGCCATTATGCAATGATAGTGTACCACCAACCTTATCAGAAAAGCCTCAAGCTCACAGCGGCACAAGCAAGTTTTCCAAAATGCTAATTTTCACTTGAAACCTTTAATTGTACCATTTGCCCCTACAATTATTGTCCTTGAAATAATTGGCTCACTTTATTATCTTTTGAGGAAATTTCTGCCAAATAACCAGTCTGAATAGTCTGTTCTTTCAAGAAGAAATAGTATTCAAAAAAAGGACAAGTTCAGTTTGAAACTTAAAAAATAGAACAAAGACTTTTCCATGTAACAACCATTTTATTTTTGTTTGCAGCAGAAATGCTTTATGCATAATTCCTATTTCTTCATGAAGAATCAAAAAAGATTTGCACTCAAAATTTAGGATTTGGGCTTCCCTGGTGCTCCAATGGTTAAGAATCAGCCTACCAACGCAGGGGACACAGGTTCCATCCCTGGTCCGGGAAGATCCCATATGCCGTTTGGCAACTAAGTCCATGTGCCACAACTACTGAACCTGTACCTAGAGCCCATGCTCCACAACAAGGGAAGCCACCACAATGAGGAGTGCGCACACCTCAGTGAATAGTAGCCCCTGCTCACCACAACCTGAGAAAAGCCTGCAGGCAGCAATGAAGACCCAGAACAGCCAAAACTAAAATAAATACAGGAATATTTTTTAAAGTATTATTTATTAAAATAATTAATTTTACTTCATCAAGGACATTCTTAATAGAAACTGATGATATTTTGATTGCAGGTGAGTGGCAGTGAAGCAGAGAGTAATATTTCAGTTTGATGACACTGCTTGGATTCATATGAAGGCATAAATAGCTTTACTCGGCATTTTTTTTTTTTTTTTTTTTTTTTTACTATCAGTGCCAAACACATTGAAAAAGACATATACTTTTCATTAGTTACTAAGAAAAAGTTCGACCGTACTGGCCACCCAACCCAAAGGTCCATGGACCACATTTTGAGAATTCCTAAAGTAGAAGTGAAAATGAAAGTCACTCAGTCATGTCCGACTCTTTGCAACCCCATGGACTATACAGTCCATGGAATTTTCCAGGCCAGAATACTGAAATGGGCAGCCATTTCCTTCTCCAGGGGATTTTCCCAACCTAGGGATTGAACCCAGGTCTCCTGAATTGCAGGCAGATTCTTTACCAGATAAGTCACCAGGAAGCCCTGGTAGTAACTGAAAAAATGGTAGCTACAGCTGGTCACAGATAAACTGTGAATTAGAAGTAGTCACAGATAAACGGGACAGGAGTCAGTCTCTGCAGCACTAGAGCAGAGCCTGCACACACGTCAAGCCCTCCGCCAGAGTTACATTGGGCTGTGACATGAGTCATGCATGAGTAATGCATTGCTCAAGCTACTCGATGTTGAGGTTGTTTGTTTCAGCAAAAAATATCTCAACTTAGAAAGTGATATTTTGAACTTCAGTGTTACCATGACAAAAACTCAAATATGGACATTATGTGAATGCAAGATGTGTGGGCTATAGATGGCAAGGAGACAGAAGCTATAAGGGTGGAAAGTCCTATTCTGCCTTTTAAAACATTTGGTAGAACTATCTCTAGCGAAAGCTTGGAAGAGACACCTGTTCACAGAACCCACAGCTCTAGAGGAAAGAATGAACATAATCCTATGTATTGGATGCTACTGCTGTTTTCAGCAGAATATTAATGAGACAGAGATGAACTTAAACAAGAATTGATAGATTTGTTAGCAGAGATGATAGGGAAGAGAGAGCCCATAAATTTGAGGCCTTGAAGGAATGCTAGAGACAACAACTTCTAGGCTCCGAGCGATAGTAAATAAGATCCCTAAAATTTGCCTCTCAGAGTCAAAGATTGACCAAGTCTTAGCCATTATAGCAAAGGTCAGACTCAGGATACAGCCTCCCCAGACGCATCTGATGGTCTAGTGTGTAGATATCATTAAGTAGAGTCAGACCGGCATACACAGGAAAGAACTTAGGGTATAGTTACTAACATAGAGTTGACTTAAATAGATCAAAAGCTTAGTAAGTTTTCAAGAAACTTTTATGGCCAAAAAAATCAGGAGTCTGAAATTACTTGATATTTAAAATGACTCTGGCCCCAATATCTGCATGCGTCAGAAGTAAGTTGTGAAGACTGGGCCTCCACTAAGATAGACATACCCCCGCCCCAGCACCCCCGCAGAATTCTCACATCAGATCAGCTGATGGAGGCTATTAGGAAAGGAAGAACTTCCTAGACAGAGCCTAGAGCCAGGGAACTTAAAAAAAAAAAAGGACAAATGTGTTCTTATTAGAACTGGAGTCTAATTAAGGAACATCCCTCCTACCTCCGTCACAGCAGGAATCTTCACATCCTGCCTTGTCATCCTGTTTCATAAATGTTACAGACCAGTGTCTTCCTCTACCTAAAAACAAGTTTCAATTATGCTTTTTTTTTTAAAAAATTATGCTCCACATTGATATTACTGCTATGTGTGGAGTTGTGAAGTTTTCTTTTCGTTTTTAGGATGCTGGCCCACAAAGAACCACATTCAGATCTCATGAAGAGGACTGCCTATCACCCAAGTACTGTCCCTCCACTTTGACCTGGACCAGGGACTACAGGGAACTTTGGGTTGCCTTTCTGGAAGAGAAATGAATCTGTCCTATGCATGGGAAGAAGAGCGAAACAAGTACGTGATGTTCTGAAGAGTAGACTGTAAATGACAAGGCAGGTACTCACCAGTTTCCATGTTCTTCCGTTCTCTCTGAGCAAAGAATATATTTTCCACACCTCTTTGGCGTGGGCTTGCAACCTATTTTTGGACAATGGAATGTGAGTGGAAGTGATGTGAGCCAATTTCTGAGTATATAAATACCTCATTTTCCATTTTCTTCTTTCAGCTTCTGGCTGATGATGAAAATTCCAAAGATTTAAAGAACTAAATAGTTCTCTGAAGCCTTTGTCTCTGGACAACTGCTTATGCAGAGTGTACTGTGTTGACTTGCACTAGACTTCGAGCAAAAATGTGAAGCAAGCCTTTTATTACAATGTTTGCTGAGATTTAGGGGTGTTTGCTTGTTTTGTTTTATACCAGTCATCTACCTTGATCATAATGCTTGAGATGTTGGGTCCTACAGAAAAAAATCATTTCCTCCACTTGTAGACCCACAAGCAGTCTGAGTATTTCTGAGTTTTGACTCAGCTCACAAAGATTGTTACTCCACACTCTCCCTTACTGCTAATGTGTTCCTATACATAACATTCCCAAGATAACTGACCTTTTTATTTTAAAGTAGAGATTCCATAATTATTAATTGGGAATCTACCATGTGCCAGGCATTGTAGTAGGTGACGGTGAGACAATGATCAGCTAATCGGGCATGATCCCTCACCTTACATTAATAATAGGCTTGTTTCTGTTAACTCATTTGCATTTGACTTATATCCTCTTGATTTATGTTAGATGCCATCCTAGACGTGCCTAAAGCTGAATTCTAATCTCTAGCTGCTGCCACCCATATTCCAAGGTAATTGGGACATCCATTCAAGTATCACAGCTGTGAGTAAAATGCATGAAAAAGAGAAGGGCAATGAAACTGGCCACCAGACAAACGCTGGTTTTGTTACTGATTAAAAATTTAATGTCTTTGTCATGTAACTTGGGACAAATAGATGTAGGATTAAAAATGCAAATGCAATATGGAAATTAAATTCTTCTCAAAGAACAATGAATGACCTTCAAGTTCTTCTGACAGAATATCTCTAAGAACATGTTTCTCTCACTTGCCTGCAGTATAGTCTAAACTTGTAAATTTCCTTGGGTTGGAGAAGTACTTTATTATAGACAATTAGTCAATTAAACTTATTGTTCCTACTCTGGCCTATGCCTTGCCATTATGAATGTGTCCTTTCCACTTTGAAATACAGCTTATTTAGTTTCTCTGGAAACTTGGTAAAGCTAACACTTTTGACAATATATCTTTAAGGCAGAATCCAAACTAACCTTAGTCATTCATTAGCAAGTACTTCAAGTGAAATTTATTTTTCAATTAGGCTTTCTAGGATTCAGATTATTATTTTCCCTCATCATAAAGTCCACAAACATATCAAATCACTGAGGCTTTAGAAAAGACTTTTCCATTAAGTTTTCTCTATTACAATAATGATAAATTTAAATAAAATATTGCTGAATTAATTGAGGAAGAAAACAACTGGGACTTGAAGGCTTGAATTATTATTATTATTTTTTACTAAACATTTGATTATGAGAGTTCTGTTTGGATGTATATATAACATGGTACTACTAAATACCTTTATTATAACAGAATTATTGATCTATTAATATTTTAGAATGTAAGTACAGAAAATTACTTACAGAAAGTACTTATATTTTGTTACAAAGACATGCTTTTTTTTTACAGTAACCAAAAGAATCTGGATTTTACTAATAAATATTCAGTTTCTAGGTATTTAAAACTAACATTAAATTCTATTTACATAAAAAATTATTCATTACAAAATGAAGCCTGAGGTTTTAAAAACTATATTCAATGTTTCTTGTAATCTTCTTGAAGAGGCTGATATTAACAATCATATTTTTTTGTATACCTTGCAGTGCTAGCACAGCACTGATATAAAAAATGTACTTGAGAAATAGCTAAGATTGTCCTTTGACAATCATTTAAATTTTGCTTTATCTTTTACAGTAAATTAATAATTTCATTAATAGTAATCTTGGTAATATTAATATATACTTGGTGATTAAGTCCCATCCTCTAACCACCCGACCCCATGAAGGGAGCTAAAAATTCTTGTTTTCTTGTTACCAAGTCCAAACTCCCTCTGCTGGCTGCATGACAGGCCAATAAACCCAAGAGACTAGGTGTTGAGGCAAAGAATATGACTTTATTCAGAAAGCTGGCTGAACAAGAAGATAGCAGACTAATGTCTCAAACTAGCCATTTTATGGGGTCTGGATGACAGGTTCTTTTATAGAGCAGAGAGGAGGAGGTGAGGAAGTAAAGTAAAAAGGCCATTAACCTTGCAAATATCTCTCCTGGAATGAGGAGGGGTGGGTGGTAGGGGGAGGGATGTGTTAATTTCTTCCTTCCTGTAGGCATCCACAGGTGGACAAGGTCCTGAACAAAGGCATTTTGATTTAACATTCAGGCAGAGGGGCAGGGTTCCCAAGAAAGACCATTATGTATGGACAGTATCCTTTTAGGGAACAAAAACAATGGGAAGCCAAGGTTAAAGTAAAAGAAATAGATAAATAGATCCAACATGGAGTCAACATTGGCTTTTCCCTATAACATTCTTTGTGTTGAGGGTGGTGGGGCAGGGTAGGGATGTTAGTAAGTGATTGCTTCCTGATCATTGGGGGTTTTCTCAATTCAGAGTAATAATGATTTTGCTAGAATAATAATTTCCATTAACCTGATAGTAACATGAAACTGCAACTGATCTTTTGCACCCCCTTCAAATATCTTCATTAACATACGTATATGCACATACATACAACTACATATACATTTATAGCCTCTTATCTTGTCTCAAAATGTGTTTGTTTAAAATCAATCCACTTATAGAGGTTTAAATAAAGGTTTATTTTCTTCACATTATTAGAAAGCTGAAAGCAGGAAGCTGTTGGCACGATTTAATAGCTCAACAAATCATCTCCTTGTTCTTTATATTATTTAGACATTTTTCTCAAGACAGATACTACAGATTTCTTTCAACTTGATAAGCTTCTGCTTCTTTCACTAGAAAAGCAAAATCATTTCAAGAAGACCCCAGTAGTTTTTGTGAATACTTCACTGACCAGAACTATTGTTATAAGACCAAGCCTAGCTGCAAGGGAGGCTAGAGAAATGAGGATTTTTTTTTTTTTTTTAAGTTCCTATATATGCAAGTGGCAAGAGAGAAGGAAATTAAGAGTGTTTGGTACAAAAATATTTATAAGTTCTTTATAAAAGGGATTACATAGTTGATAAAGTCCAACAAATAATTTTAAAGTAGAAAGAGTAATTATATGCATATTCCAGCATGCTTATATTTAATCTGCATGTCTTATGCCAAATATTTGGCCAAAAGGAAAGAAGAAGAAAGCTATGCCAGCCTCTTAAAAAGACATAAATACAGTATACCTATGCTAGCTTTTATCCTATGCAGTGGAATGCACTTTGGAAGTATCTGTATGTTATAATGATAAACATTTTATAAAACCTATGTCCTGCTTCCAAATTTGTGGCAAATTGTTTCTAGTCATTCAAGTAATTAGAGTTGCCTGATGTTATTACAAATTCCACTCATTGCCACAGTAAGTAGATTAGTTGCATTTTACAAATGAGATAGATCACACAAGTTGTTAAATTTCTGTATCCCTCAAGTCACACAGAAGTTAATAGGAGAGCCAAGATAAGTAATCAGTGCCAAGAAAGGGAACATGAATGAGACAATGAAAGTTGCCTCAGGGTGATTTAAATTGCTCCTATTCCTTTCTGCACAAAAGAACACAGCCCAAATTGGTGTTTGTTTGGTGATATTAACATGCCACAGAGGCCAGGACACAGAGCTTTATCTGCCTACAATGCTGATAGGTAAAAATGAACACCTTCCCTAGCTGATTTGCTTTCAGTTTTAGTGGTACACAGTTACACAGTGGGTGATAAAGAGTATTACACAGTTATCAAATACTCCAGGGTTATATTCCAATTGTATTTAATATTACTTGAAATATGTGGCCAATGGGATTGGGTATGGAAATTGTTACAATGAACAGTTTATTATTATGCTCTTAAGTGTTTATCTTAATGATAAAGTTATCTGAGAAGAAAAACTGTGTCTGTCACATTCATTTTTTGTTGGTGTTATTCCCATGTGCCACTTCAAGCACAAACATGATTAACAAATGCTCTTGATACTGTAAGTAAATAAATAATTTTTCCAATGGAGAATTTGTGTCTCTCTCTATATATACATATATATCTATGAATATTTTCTAATATGAAAAAAATATTTCACATTTGTCAAGAACAGAGATACTAGATGTATAGTTAGATGAATGGTTTCTAATTGCTGAAATTCTATGAATGATAATATTGAGTTCTCACAATTATATGCTCAATAAATATTTTTATATTTTTCTCATGAGTCATTACTCTTTTCTAGGCTATTAATGAAAATCCATAATTGCTTTTCATTATCTCTTCTTCTTGGATATATATTTTTTCCCTGCCGTTTATCTTGTGAGTATATTTAATAACACTAGGAAGACATATCAATAACCTTAGATATGCAGATGACACCACCCTTATGGCAGAAAGCGAAGAGGAATTAAAGAGCCTCTTGATGAAGGTGAAAGAAGAAAGTGAAAAAGCTGGCTTGAAACAACAATCAAAAAACAAAGATCATGGCATCCGATCCAATCACTTCACATGAAATAGATGCAGAATCAATGGAAACAGTGACAGAGTTTATTTTTCTTGGGTTCCAAAATCACTGTGGACGGTGACTGTAGCCATGAAATTAAAAGAGGCTTACTCCTTAGAAGAAAAGCAATGACAAATCTAGACAGCATATTAAAAAGCAGAGACATTATTTTGCTTATAAAAGTCCATATTGTCAAAGCTTTGGTTTTTCCACTAGTCACGTCCAGATGTGAGAGCTAGACAATAAAAAAGGCCGAGCACTGAAGAACTGATGGTGCTGTAGTGCTGGAGAAGACTCTTGAGAGTCCCTTGGACAGCAAAGCAGTCAATCCTAAAGGAAATCAACCCTGAATATTCACTGGAAGGACTGATGCTGAAGCTCCAATACTTTGGTCACACAATGCAAAGAACTGACTCATTGGAAAAGACCCTGATGCTGGGAAAGATTGAAGGCAGGAGGAGAAGGAGACAACAGAGATGAGATGCTTGGATGGCATCACCAACTCAACAGATATGGGTTTAAGCAAGTTCTGGGAGTTGGTGATGGACAGGGATGCCTAGTGCACTGCAGTCTTTTTTAAATATTAGATCAAGTTTTAACTTAGTCACTTAACTTTTAAATTCTTAAAAAATCTATAGTAAACTATTTTATGTCAGAAAACTCTGGTTTGGCATATTATTTTCATTGTAGTTTATTGAAATATATACATTTATTTTTAATGCAATATAGGGCAATAACATTATACCATAATAGGAAGTATTCAAAGACATAATTAAACGGTCAATGGCACAGAAAAGCAAAGAAAGCAAATCAAAAGTCAATATCCATTATTTGAAGATCCTGAATTTATGAAGCTTCCCTTTCAAAAAAAAAGTATCTGTAAACTGCAACCTAATATTTACAGCATGTTTGTGGTCATGTGTGGCCATGTACATACACAGAGCAGCAAAAAGTTGAATTGCTCCATGTGCACACTTCCAGCCGAGGATTGAATGCATATTGTTTTGCCTTCTTCTTTCATCATTTATACCTCAAACAAGTGTCCTCTTTGTGGTCTTCAGCACCATGTATTTGCATTTTTTTGTTGGTGGTTTTGCTCTTAAAGTGTTCCCAGAACATGGTACTGAGATTCTATCTAGTGTTCCTAAGCACAAGAAGGCTATCATACACCTTATGGAAGAAATATCTTGATAAGCTTTGTTCAGGCATGAGTTATAGTGCTATTTGGCCATTAGCTCATTGTTAATGAATCAACAATACATGTTACATAAGGTGTCTTCAAATAGAAGACACATAAGGCAAGGTTATGTATTCTTTGGTTAACAAAAGCCTAGTGACTGGAAGCTTGCAGGAATCTAACCCTATATCTCTCCTAGGAGCCATGATTTTCTATTTCAGTATTAGCAGCAAATTTATAAGAACACAGTTACTACAGATAACCAAAGTCAATTTCCTGACATACTTTACCTCATAAAAATTTTTAAATGCTACAAATCTAAAATAACGTCAGTATTCAGTTCAGTTCAGTTGCTCAGTCATGTCCGACTCTTTGCAACCCCATGAATCGCAGCATCCAGGCCTCCCTGTCCATCACCAACTCCCAGAGTTCACTCAGACCCACATCCATCAAGTCAGTGATGCCATCCAGCCATCTCATCCTCTGTTGTCTCCTTCTCCTCCTGCTCCCAATCCCTCCCAGCATCAAAGTCTTTTCCAATGAGTCAACTCTGGTGAAAGCTAAATGACAACCTAGGAAAAAAACACGCAGCACTTGACAGCAAAGGGCTAGTATCAATAATATATGAGAAAACAAACATGAAAAGTTGTGAAAATAAGATTTATTGAGTCAATTGTCTTTAATTCCACTTTTGCTAAAACTGTAGTTGAAATCATTGGTCACAAATTTGAAAAGTACTAATGAAGAATGTGAAGTAAAAAAAGAAGCTGTTGACATGAGAGTTTTGACACTTAGTACTTAAAAGTACTTGTTTGGAAGAAAATTACTTTGTTTGGAAGAAAATTAAGTCTCATACATTTGGCAAAATACTTTAAACAAATTTATACCTCAGTTCAGTTCAGTTCAGTCGCTCAGTTGTGTCCGACTCTTTGCGACCCCATGAATCACAGCACACCAGGCCTCCCTGTCCATCACCAAACTCAAAATTCACCCAAATTCAAGTCAATCGAGTTGGTGATGCCATCTAGTCATCTCATCCTCTGTCGTCCCCTTCTCCTCCTGCCCTCAATCCTTCCCAGCATCAGCGTCTTTTCCAATGAGTCAACTCTTCCCGTGAGGTGGCCAAAGTACTTGAGTTTCAGCTTCAGCATCTTTCCTTCAAGAACACCCAGGACTGATCTCCTTTAGAATGGACTGGTTGGATCTCCTTGCAGTCCAAGGAACTCTCAAGAGTCTTCTCCAACACCACAGTTCAAAAGCATCAATTCTTTGGCGCTCAGCCTTCTTCACAGTCCAACTCTCACATCCATACATGACCACTGGAAAAACCATAGCCTTGACTAGATGGACCTTTGTTGGCAAACTAATATCTCTACTTTTTAATATGCTACCTAGGTTGGTCATAACTTTCCTTCCAAGGAGTAAGCATCTTTTAATTTCATGGCTGCAGTCACCATCTGCAGTGATTTTGGAGCCCCCAAAAATAAAGTCTGACATTGTTTCCACTGCTTCCCCATCTATTTCCCATGAAGTGATGGGACTGGATGCCATGATCTTCATTTTCTGAATGTTGAGCTTTAAGCCAACTTTTTCACTCTCTCCTTTCACTTTTTAGAGACTTTTTAGTTCCTCTTCACTTTCTGCCATAAGGGTGGTGTCATCTGCATATCTGAGGTGATTGATATTTCTCCCAGCAATCTTGATTCCAGCTTGTGTTTCTTCCAGTCCAGCGTTTCTCATGATGTACTCTTCATAGAAGTTAAATAAGCAGGGTGACAATATACAGCGTTGATGTACTCCTTTTCCTATTTGGAACCAGTCTGTTGTTCCATGTCCAGTTCTAACTGTTGCTTCCTGACTTGCATACAGATTTCTCAAGAGGCAGGTTAGGTGGTCTGGTATTCCCATCTCTTTCAGATTCTTCCAGTCTATTGTGATCCACACAGTCAAAGGCTTTGGCATAGTCAATAAAGCAGAAATAGATGTTTTTCTGGAACTCTCTTGCTTTTTCCATGATCCAGCGGATGTTGGCAATTTGATCTCTGGTTCCTCTGCCTTTTCTAAAACCAGCTTGAACATCTGGGAGTTCACAGTTCACATATTGCTGAAGCCTGGCTTGGAGAATTTTGAGCATTACTTTACTAGCATGTGAGATGAGTGCAATTGTGTGGTAGTTTAAACATTTTTTGGCATTGCATTTCTTTGGAATTGGAATGAAAACTGACCGTTTCCAATCCTGTGGCCACTGCTGAGTTTTCCAAGTTTGTTGGCATATTGAGTGCAGCACTTTCACAGCATCATCTCTCAGGATTTGAAACAGCTCAACTGGAATTCTATCACCTCCACTAGCTTTGCTCGTAGTGATGCTTTCTAAGGCCCACTTGACTTCGCATTCCAGGATGCCTGGCTCTAGATGAGTGATCACACCATCATAATTATCTGGGTCATGAAGATCTTTTTTGTACAGTTCTTCTGTGTATTCTTGCCACCTCTTCTTAATATCTTCTATTTCTGTTAGGTCCATACCATTTCTCTCCTTTATCGAGCTCATCTTTGCATGAAATGTTCCCTTGGTATCTCTAATTTTCTTGAAGAGATCTCTAGTCTTTCCCATTCTGTTGTTTTCCTCTATTTCTTTGCACTGATCACTGAAGAAGGCTTTCTTATCTCTTTTTGCTATTCTTTGGAACTCTGCATTCAGATGCTTATATCTTTCCTTTTCTCCTTTGCTTTTCACCTCTCTTCTTTTCACAGCTATTTGTAAGGCCTCCTCAGACAGCCATTTTGCTTTTTTGCATTTCTTTTCCATGGGGATGGTCTTGATCCCTGTCTCCTGTACAATGTCACAAACCTCATTCCATAGTTCATCAGGCACTCTATCTATCAGATCTAGGCCCTTAAATCTATTTTTCACTTCCACTGTATAATCATAAGGGATTTGATTGAGGTCATACCTGAATTGTCTAGCGGTTTTCCTTACTTTCTTCAACTTCAGTCTGAATTTGGCAATAAGGAGTTCATGATCTGAGCCGCAGTCAGCTCCTGGTCTTCTTTTTTTTGAAAGTATAGAGCTTCTCCATCTTTGGCTGCAAAGAATATAATCAATCTGATTTCAGTGTTGACCATCTGGCGATGTCCATGTGTAGAGTCTTCTCTTGTGTTGTTGGAAGAGGGTGTTTGCTATGACCAGTATTTATAGTCATCCCTCTTTATCCAGAGTTCTTCCACATCCACAGATTCAATGAGCCAGGAATAGTGTAGATCTATAGTATTTACCACAGAAAGATATCAGCATATAAGTGGTCCAGTGCAGTTCAAACTTAACTTGTTCAAAGGTCAACTGCAAAATGTGTTTTCGATCAGGATTAGAGAATTGCTGGTTCCTTAAGATCAGCAATTAGATAAGTGACTAGATCTGAACTAGTTTTAAAGGTACCTTACTTAAAATGATGCCTCAGTAAAATCACAAATGTTAAATGTGTAAATTCCAAAGGCATTTTGAACTTGCTTTATATAAAACTTTTCATCAACCACATGAGAGGGAATTTTTTTCAGTTCAGAAATTTGAGTTCTATATACACAAATGTATACATATATTTCAGTTTTTAAAGCAACTGTAGTTTGCTCCTTTAAAAAGAAGATTCTTTATAAGGTTAAATATTAACTTTGAGTTTAATCTACAGTTTTATTTTTAGAGACTATTACTCTAGCTCTTTGGCTTAGCATTAAGATCTTTCCATACATCTAGCACACTGAGTTTTTCAGTGATAACTCTCAATGAACCCCAAATCTTTGTCAAAGTCAATTCTTATTCTAAAGAAATAAATAAGAACTCATGCCCTCCTACTTGTTATGTGTGTTTTTCCATACCACATCTTTACCTTATCTTGGACTACTGAAATTGTTTTCATCTTTCAAGACTCACATCAAATGCAAGCGTTTCTATGGACTGTCCCTACAGTATCCAGAGTCAGGCACCAGCTGATGTCCCTGTCTAAACACAATTATAGTCATGTGGCAACCAAACTACTTACCTCAGTTACAATTACCATTCCACCCACTGTGCTACGCTTAGTTGCTCAGTCATGTCCGACTCTTTGAAACTCCATGGACTGTAGCCTCCCAGACCCTTCTGTCCATGGGGATTCTCCAGGCAAGAATACTGGAGTGGGTTGCCATGCCCTCTTCTAGGGGATCTTCCCAACCCAGGGATCAAACCCAGGTCTCCTGCATTGCAGGTGGATTCTTTACCATCTGAGCCACCAGGGAAGCCCAGAAATACTGGAGTGGGTAGCCTATACCTTCTTACCTTCTCCAGTGGATCTTCCCTACCCAGGAATCAAACCAGGGTCTCCTGCATTGCAGGTGGATTCTTTACCAGCTGAGCTACAAGGGAAGCCCTTCCACCTTCTAATAGATCTAACTCATTTTAAAGGAGACATTTTGCCTTATTAATTTTGGCATATAGTCAAGTACCTTGTATAAGTCGTCAATAACTTTGCTGAATGCATTTTATATATTCAATAGAACAGTCCATTTCTATCATCTTGACTAAGTAAGAGGATACCTGACTAGCAAGTGAATCACTATGGTGTTTAATGCAGCAACGTATGTCAAAACCAGATTGCTCTCCTACATTTGATGAATGATTAATTTTTAGTATTTTTCCTATATATACACAATGCTGTCTTTTCTACCTCATTACTGTAATACCAGGAGTAGTAAATAGTTTAATTTTCTTTTACAGAATAGAAACTTCTAAATTTGTATTATTTTAATTCTCAGATTCTAATGTGGTAGGAAATTTCTCAGAGCTGCCCTAATACCTGCTACCTCACCTAAGGCCAGCAAACCCAGGGGACTATGATAAAAATGTTGGTAGATTCACATCTACTTATAAAATAATTACAGCAAAACCGTAAAACAATAAAAAGTGATGCCAAAGACATCATAGTCCTTCACCAAAACCTAATCTATCAGGCACATTATTCTCTTGGGGTTTTACTCTTTGCTAGAGCTAATCCAATAAACCAAATCACTAAATCAAGTTAAGATATTAATGACTTAATGTTTTTCTAGCTCCAAATGGCATCTCAATAGACTACTTCTATAATTTATCTTCTTTTCACCAATCAAGAGGATTAAATAATTACAAGTTGTGAATTATTCTAAATGGCCAATATAGAATATCCCATAATTTTTTATTGACATGTTAAATTTTTTAAAAAATATTTTGTTTTGAAGACAAAAAGTAAAACTGCAGTATTTACCTCTGTGGGTTAGGATCAAATCTGGAAAGTCTCTGACAAATAAAATAAAATTGTTGTTCAGTCTTTCTGTCCTGTCTGACTCTTTGCAACCCCATGGACTGCAGCATGCCAGGCTTCCCTATTTCTCACTATTTCCCAGAGTTTGCTCAAGCTCATGTCCACTGAGTCAGTAACTCCATTCAACCACCTCATCCTCTGTCACCCCCTTTTCCTTCTGTCCTGTGTTTTGTCCCACATAAGCTACTGCTAAGTCACTTCAGTCGTGTCCGACTCTGTGTGACCCCATGGACTGCAGCCTACCAGGCTCCTCCGTCCATGGGATTTTCCAGGCAAGAGTACTGGAGTGGGTTGCCATTGCCTTCTCCGGGGATTATGCTAAGATGCTTAATTCCCCGGGTTGACGAGGATGCTGAAAGGATGGAAACCCCTCCATCTCTTACATGCTCAACAGGAGTAGATGATTATAGACAAGATAGGTGGTCCCCCAACCCCTACTTCCATCAAAGCAGACTAGCTTTAGCAGGCACCTGAAAGCAAGAGAGGCCTAGGAATGGTTGTCAGGTGGGCCTGTTGAGATATGCACATACAGGAGGAAAGGTGAGAGAACAGGATAAGACTGGTGGACAGAGGTCTCTTACATGGCAACACAGAAGTCTCACATTAGGTGTGCATACCTTATCTCAGTTGTCATAACTGTCCCTGTAATTTCCCCCTGAGTAGCGGTCATAACCACCCTGGCTTCTGCCACCATAGTCTCCGGACCTTCCATATCCATATCCGTATCCGAATAAGAGTCTTTCCCAATTAGTTGGCTCTTCACATCAGGTGGCGAAAATATTGGAGCTTCAGCTTCAGCATCAATCCTTCCAATGAATATTCAAGTTTGATTTCCTTTGGAGAAGGAAATGGCAACCCACTCCAGTATTCTTGCCTGGAAAATCCCATGCACAGAGGAGCCTGGTGGACTACAGACCATGGGGTAACAAAGAGTCAGACACAGCTGAGGGACTTTACTTTCACTTTTCACTTTTCCTTTAGGATTGATTGGTTTGATCTCCTTGCTATCCGAGACTCTCAAGAGTCTTCTCCAGCACCACAATTCAATAGCATCAATTCTTTGGTGCTCAGCCTTCTTTATGGCCCAACTGTCATATTTATACATGATGACTGGAAAAACAGCATCTTTGACTATGTGCACCATTGTTGGCAATGTGATGTCTCTGCTTTTTAATATGCTATCTAGGTTTGTCATAGCTTTTCTTTCCAAGGAGCAAGCATCTTTTAATTTCGTGGTTGCAGTCACCATCCACAGTGATTTTGGAGCCAAAGAAAATAGTTTGCCACTATCTCCACTTTTTCCCTTTCTATTTGCCATGAAGTGATGGGACTGGATGCCATGATCTTAGTTATTTGAAAATTGAGTCTCACACCAGTTTTTTAACTCTCCTCTTTCACTTTCATCAAGAGGCTCTTTCTTTTTCACTTTCATCAAGAGGCTCTTTGATGCCATTAGGGGGGTGTCACCTATATATCTGAGATTATTTATAGTTCTCCCAGAAATCTTGATTCTAGCTTGGGATTCATCCAGCCCAGCATTTTGCATGGTGTACTCTGCATATAAGTTAAATAAGCAGGGTGACAGCATACAGCCTTAATATACATCTTTCCCAGTTTTGAACCCGTCCATTGTTTAATTTCTGGTTCTAACTCTTGCTTCTTGACCTGCATACAGGTTACACAGGAGGCAGTAAAGTGATCTGGTATTCCCATCTCTTTTAGAATTTTCCACCATTCGTTGTGATCCACACAAAGGCTTTAGTGTAGTTAATGAAGCAAAAGTCACATCTTTCTGGAATTCTCTTCCTTTATCTATCATCCAGCGGATATTGGCAATTTAATCTCTGGTTCCTCTGCCTTTTCTAAATTCAACTCATACATCTGGGAGTTCTTGGTTTATGTACTGTTGAAGCCTAGCTTGAAAGATTTTGAGCATTATTTTGCTAGCATGTAAAATGAGTGCAATTGTGCAGTAGTTTGAACACTCTTTGGCATTGCTCTTCTTTGGCATTCAAGTGAAAACTGACCTTTTCCAGTCCTGTGGCCACTGCTGAGTTTTCCAAATTTGCTGGCATACCAAGTGAAGCACTTTAACAGCATCATCTTTTAAATTTGAAACAGCTCAGCTGGAATTCTATTAACTCCACTAGCTTTGTAGTGATGCTTTCTAAGGCCCACTTTGCTTAACACTCCAGGATGTCGGGCTCTAGATGAGTAATCACACCATCATGGTTATCCAGGTCTTTAAGATCTTTTTTGTACAGTTCTTCTGTGTATTCTTGCCACCTCTTCTTAATCTCTTCTGTTTCTGCTAGATCCTTACCATTCTGTCCTTTATTGTGCCCACCTTTGCCTTAAATGTTCCCTTCGTATCTCCAATTTTCTTAAAGAGATTGCTAGTCTTTCCCATTCTGTTGTTTTCCTCTGTTTCTTTGAATTATTCACTTAAGAAGGCTTCTTGTCTCTTCTTGCTATTCTTTGGAATTCTGTATTCAGATTGGTATATCTTTCCCATTCTACTTTGCCTTTTGCTTCTCTTCTTTACTTCTCTTGTATAAATTTTGAGGGGCTTAGTATTTTAGACTTTGAATTTGAAAATAAATATCTATCCATGTAAAGTGCCACCCAGAAAGAGAAACATGAAAGTCATAATTTGTCTTCTAAAAAAGTTTTAGATATATACTTTGCTTCCCCAGGTCCAAAGAAAAGGGAAAAAAAATCAAGAACTTGATAAAGCTGATGCAAATAAACTTAAAAGTTTACACTGTTCATATTTCTGAAAAATGATCCATTTATTTTTCTAACCAAACATTTGAGAATTAACTCAAGCTAATAAGAATACAGAAGGAAAAAGGCACAAGCAGAGTGACTACAGGGAGACTGGTTACTATCTTCCTAACTTGTCATCCACATTCTGGTACCCCAAAAAATACACAATAAATTTAAATATAAACATAACCAGAAATTCGGAGAGTATTCAGTTCAGTTCAGTTCAGTTGGTCAGTCGTGTCCGACTCTTTGCGACCCCATGATTCGCAGCATGCCAGGCCTTCCTGTTCATCACCAACGCCCAGAGTTCACTCAGACTCGCATCCATTGAGTCAGTGATGCCATCCAGCCATCTCACCCTCTGGCGTCCCCTTCTCCTCCTGTCCCCAATCCCTCCCAGCATCAGAGTCTTTTCCAGTGAGTAAACTCTTCGCATGAGGTGGCCAAAGTACTGGAGTTTCAGCTTTAACATCATTCCTTCCAAAGGAATCCCAGGGCACATACCATATAAGAGTAAAAGGATTTTACAGTGCTTTGATTCAAAACATCTAGTTCTTGAGATCAAAAAAGCAATAAATGAAACCAAACTTTCAACTTATTTTTTTCTTAAAAATACTTTCATTTGTTTTTTGAATTAAGATATTAGTCAAACAGAGGTTTTACTGTGTAGAAAACATCTGGTAACAAGTTATTTCAGTAATGAAACATAACTAGTATGGATTACAATAAATGTAGGAGCTACATTTTTATGTAATGAAAAGAATTACAAAATATAATTACTATAACATATCAAATTATGTTCAACACACTTTAAGCTGTTTTCCTAACAAATAAGGGTGTCCTTCCATTTATCACATCCATCATCAGCTTTACCAGATTTCACCAGGATCATATAACACAATTTATTGTTGATTCTAAGTCATGTGAATTTTACTATATAAGCTACCTACTGGTAGCAGACTGAATAACTGCCTCAAAAATGTATGTTCAAGTCCTAAACTCTGATACTTGTGAATGTGATCTTATTTGGAAATAGAGTCTGAATCTTGATATGAGATTATGCAAATTTAGGGTGGACCCTGCATCCAGTCATGAGTGCCCATACAAGAGAGACAGAAAAAGAGAACAGATTCTGACACATGAAGCCAGTTAAATATTGGAGCAATGCATGTATAAGCGAAAGACTGCCAAGAGCTGCCTGAGCTGAAGCGACCAGATTCTAGAAAAGAGGCATTGGACAGGCTGGTTTTCCCCTCTAGGCCTCCAGAAGGATTAACCCTAACATCTTGGTTTCACACTTCTGCTTTCCAGAACTATGAGGGAATACATTCCTGTTGTTTTTAAGCCACCCAATTTATGATACTTTGTATAGTAGTCCTAAGAAACTAATATAATACAATAGAACAAGAGTGGAAAAATAAAAATATCAATGATTTAAAAATTAATTTTAATTTGCTTTACCAAAATCCATTCATTTGAAAATTTCCATTTTAAGGCTTTGTAAAATTCAGATATATAATAAAATATGCATCATAACATTTAACTATATGCCACTCATAAGAATCACTGGTCTATTTCAAAGGACATTTATTCTCTTTGTAGTGTACTTTGTGTACAATATTCTAATTATTAAGCATTATGGTCAGTCTTGCACTGCTGATTAGAAATATTGCTTTTGTCATTTATACCATCAACTAATTATGAAACTGTAAAAAAAAAAATTGAGTAAATCCAACTGCGAATGACAAAAAACTGTTAAAACTAAATCTATAATTGAACAGGGAGACAGAAGATCTGAGTTCCGTTCCTTGCTCTGCCATTCGAAAGTCATACAAACATGGAACTAACTAAATCTCAATTTCTTTATTTGTAAAGTGAACCTGACAAAATTTGCCCATCTATCTTCTTAATATTCTCTTTGAAACATCAAATACTATATGAAATGTTTTATACATTACTGGAATTAGATACTTCAAAATTTTCTTAAAAGTAATGTTTTTTAAACATTAAACTGCAAAAAAAGTATATGTGTGAACCAGTATAAGTACCTTTACAAAATTTGAATATGGCTATCAAAGGCAATGGCTTCTTCAAAAGAAAAACAAAACAAAACCAGCAGCTTCTT
Organism: Ovis aries; assembly: GCF_016772045.2. Classification (NCBI taxonomy): domain Eukaryota; kingdom Metazoa; phylum Chordata; class Mammalia; order Artiodactyla; family Bovidae; genus Ovis; species Ovis aries. The sequence continues at coordinate 45,375,832 of NC_056054.1, read as the reverse complement.
CTAAAGGTGAAAAGGTAATGCTTGATTAACAAATATTAAATCTGGAAATCATTTGGACCTCAAATAAATGTATGTTCAGCTTATTCTTGTTAATAAATGAAAAAAGAAATTATGAAAAGGCTGGAGCATTACATGATGTTTTTATTTTTTCATGTTGACCTGGTAAAAGTTTCATATATTGATATTCGTATAAAATATTTATCTATAACAATTTGAAGATTATGCTGTTATACTAAAAATTACCATATGGGCAGGGTAAAATGGTGTTAACGTAAATAAACAAAAGGATCCACTAAAGGCAAAAGTAGCTGCATGTAAGTACCATTCTCTAGCTCATAAGTTGTTTCCCACAAGGAAATGACTTAACTTTCTGAAACTACTATGTATGTGTAGTGGGACTGAACAACTAAGCAAATAAATGAATAGCAAATTGTGGAAAGTAGGTTCTTACTATTGGGATGGGTGGTTACAGAGAAACAAGAGGAGGAGAATAGAATAATCCAGTTGTAAAACATGAAAGTTGGAGAGAGTACAAACTCATGTTTAGTTTAACACAGATATGGAGAATTACAGATAGAAATACTTTGGGGCATGTATAGATATACATTAGTGTGCACACATATATTTTCTAGTTCTGTCAGCTGAGAGGGCCTGGAGGCAATGACATCCCAGTAGCAGTAACACACTTAGTGGCTTGATTTTGGTCTCTAATACCATCCTTTTTTAAAATGTTCTTGCAGGGTGGCTGATTCTAAGACTGGGACAGGAAATATACAAGATGAGCCAGGAGTATCCTGTAGCATGACAGAGTAAGGAAGTAATGCAAAACTACAGGTGTATATCAAAGGAACACAGAAAGCAAATAGTAGAGCACTGCTGTTGCTGCTGCTAAGTCACTTCAGTTGTGTCTGACTCCATGCGGACCACAGGCTCCCCCATCCCTGGGATTCTCCAGGCAAGAACTCTGGAGTGGGTTGCCATTTCCTTCTCCAATGCATGAAAGTGAAAAGTGAAAGTGAAGTCGCTCAGTCGTGTCCAACTCTTAGCGACCCCATGGACCGCGGCCTACCAGGCTCCTCCGTCCATGGGATTTTCCAGGGGAGAGTACTGGGGTGGGTTTCCATTGCCTTCTCCAACAGAGCACTAATAATGTTTAAAACTGGAAGAATTTGAACAACAAAATAAAGTTGTATTGGATTATAACCCAAAGTATAAAATAAACATCCATGAGTCACTATTGGCACTTATCACCATGTTCTTCCTCCCAAAATCCTTTAGCCCTAGTCTAATCAGAAGAAAAACATAACACAAGTCTCAGTAGAGGGATATTCTAAGAAATACCTGACCAGTATGCTTCAAAACAGTAAAGGTCATCAAAAACAAGGAAAATCTAAAAAAAAAGACAGTCAAAGGTAGCCAGGGAGACAGGATGACTGAATGTAATGTCATATCCTGGATGACAGGAGCAGAAAAGGACATTAGGTTAAAAACTAAGAAAAATATGAATAAAGTATGGACTTTAATGAACAATATATCAATATTTGCTAACTAATAGTGACACATGTACCATGCTAACATCAGATACTAGAGAAGGAAATGGCAACCCACTCCAGTATTCTTGCCTGGGAAATCCCATGGACAGAGGAGACTGGCAGGCTACAGTCCAAGTGGTCACAAAGAGTCAGACACCACTTGGCAATTAACCACAAAAGGTAACATAATAAAGGGGAAAGTTGGCATGAAGGTATATGGGAACACCCTGTAATATCTTGAAATTTTTCTATAAATACTTGTATTATTTCTAAAAAAATTTTTTTAAATGATCATAGTCATGGTATCCAAGAGAAAGAATAAGACTATTCCCCTGTTTCAATGACCTCACCTTACCTATGAAACTAAGATATGTACTTGCTCAAGGTCACAAAGTTACTGAATGAACTAAACTGAAAATTGTACTATGAATGTATTGTCCTCTATACTATGATATTAATTTATTACTAAAGACAAATGTAAATTTCAGGTTTTATTTTTCTATTACTTGTTGATGATGCCATTTCAGTAGACCCTATACATAATTCAATGATACTTTATCTGCATAGTATTATTTCAATGGAGTTCATAGAAATGGAAATACTAGTAGATTTAACTAAAAAATACTATCACTTATAGAATATCATATTGTGTAGTTTACCTTTTTAATTAGAATATACTGAATATGACCTTTTCTAAACATCATAAATATGCTTTTCTATAATACAGTGATTCCCTAAGGTTAGTTTAGATGTGTATTTTTTGCTTGCCTTACAGTTCTAAACTTGATCCTTACAATCACTTTGTTGAGCTCACTTATCTCCTTTTTCCTCTATGACCATATTTCTAGTTTCAGCTGTGTTATATACTGTTCAAGTCTTTAGCAGCCAGTTCCCTTCTTCAATTCTGTTACTTCTTGGAAGACTTCTATGTTGTATGAAACAGCACACCAGAAAAACAGAATTTTGGGGTTCTGTTACTTTTTACCAATGCAATTTGAAATAAAATTTGTAACCTTTATGAGCTTTTATGGATTGTAGAGAAAGGCAATGAGATATACGCTAAAGTCTAGATATGTCTTAATTTTGTTTTCCATAGGAAATGAAAGTAAGTAGCTAAGCTTATAGGAAGGTTTTTGAAATAAAAATAATTACAGTAGAAATAAATAGTATGACAACCAATAAATATTTATTGATAAACTTTAGAGCTCATAAGATATCCAGCACAATACTAAAGTGCTTTATATCTATGATTATATTAAATCTCTATATTTACTATCATTTCCTTTGACAGCAAAGGGAATCAAGCTCCAGAGAGGTTAAGTAACTTGAACACCTGAGTTTTAGTGCTGAAATTTTCAGGGTATTATTTTTTCAACTTAGAGTAGTCCATTTTTGCTAAATTTAATTTTTCTAGTATGTATAAGAAGGGACTCAGAGAAGACTCTTGAGAGTCCCTTGGACTGCAAGGAGATCCAACCAGTCCATCCTAAAGGAGATCAGTTCTCAGTGTTCACTGGAAGGGCTGATGTTGAAGCTGAAACTCTGATACTTTGGCCACCAGATGCAAAGAGCTGACTCATTTGAAAAGACCCTGATGCTGGGAAAGCTTGAGGGCAGGAGGAGAGGGGGACGGCAGAGGATGAGATGGTTGGATGGCATCACCGACTCAATGGACATGGGTTTGGCTGGACTCCGGGAGTTGGTGATGCACAGGGAGGCCTGGTGTGCTGCAATTCATGGGGTCACAAAGAGTGCGACACAACTGAGCTACTGAATTGATTGACTGATTGATAAGAAGGGACATAAACAAAAATAATCCCCTCCTGACAAAACAAACACCAACAAAACAAGGCTCATAGAATCACCACTAATAAGATGCTGTCTCTTCTTCATTAAAAGTAAACTGTATAATTTAAGATGCACTGGGCTGAATGTAATAGAAAACCTGTCTTACACTGACTTTTAGATGGACATAAAAGATAAAGCCTAGAGGTAGAGTAGCTCTAGACTTAATCTGATCAGTGTCTCAAAGAGTCACATGGAACTGGGGAGCTTCCATCTCCTTCTCTATTCTGCCAACTCTTGAATCAGATTCATTCTAAATCTGGTTAAGTTTGTGGTCAAATGTAAATGCATCGGTCTTAGGTATAATATAGATAAGAAAAAAAATATGCATAGGAATAAAAGGAGTTTAATATCTTTGTATCTTTTGAGGGGTGAGGAAACCTTTATGGAACTCCTTTCCTATCTCATTGGCCAGAAGTGGGTCTAAACCAATCATTGACAAAGGATTGGAACGGCCATGATCAGGCTAGACCAATCATGATTTACCCTGTAAATGGAAATAGATATATCCTTCCCTGAGACTTGTGGGGGAGAAAAAGATCCAAATAAAATTAGGGTTCTGTCAGCAAGCAAGAAAAAGAGGCTGGATGTCAAGTAGATAACTAGTCATATCTGCTGCCATCCCATAATCAAAACATTGATAGGGCCAAGGCTGAAAACTACAGGCTCTAACTCCTACTACTTTTTATTTGCATTATGTTATTTCTGGTTTATCAGATATGACTTTCCAATGAATGGAACAGTATTTTCCAAAGCTTATTAAAGGTCTTATCATAGTTCTAGTGTACTGAGTTTAAAAAAATAACGACAACTTACAACATGGTTTAGAATGTAAAGACTGGAGTTTAGCCTACATTACTTCTAGTCTACCGTTGTAAGTTACATAAATTATCTCATGAGAATAGAAGGTCCTGAGCAGGGTAGGGAAGTTCCCAGAGAATATATAGCCTGCATATAAGCTCATCCTAAAGGAAATCATATATACTCAGTCATAAAGGAAATCAACCCTGAGTATTCATTGGAAGGACTGATACTGAAGCTGAAGCTCCAATACTTTGGCCACTTGATGCAAAAAGTCGACTCATTAGAAAGACCCTGATGCCGGGAAAAAATTGAAGGCAAAAGGAAAAGGGGAAGCAAAGGAAGAGATGGTTAGATAACACCATTGACTCAATGGATATTTGAATTTGAGCCAACTGATGGTGGAGGACAAGGGAGCGTGGAGTGCCAGAGTCCATGGGATTGCAAAGAAACATGACTTAGCGACTGAACAATATTCCCATAGAGTAAGAAGCACTGTAACAAGATAAATGATCAAGAAAGCTGTCAGTCTGCTTCCTCGGATTTCTACAAAAATCCTTAGTAAAGGTAGCAAATTGAAAAAAAAAAATCAGGTATACCAAAAAGAAATTAACGTGAGCACCATCTGCACTGAGTTCTATTTTGTGTGATCCTAGGTCAATTACTTGGAGAAGGAAATGGCAATCCACTCCAGCACCCTTGCCTGGAAAATCCCATGGACAGAGGAGCTTAATAGGCTATAGTCCATGGGGTCGCAAAGAGTCAGACACAACTGAGCAACTTTACTTTCACTTTCAGGCCAATTACTTACCCTCTCTGGCCCTTTGATTCTTTGTTTGTGAAAATAAGATCCTTTCTATCCCACTTTTATGGTACCCATTAGAGAAATGTATGAGATGAGTAATGCACACTGTTTTTCTTTTTTATACTTCTCCTGTAGAGATTCTTCTTAGAGCTTCAGGCATATTTGAGGTACTTACTATGTATCATTTGCTATGCCAAGCCAGGTAAGAAAAGTGTGTGAACCAAATATATGAAAACCATGGTGACTCTGAGAAGTCTGAGAAAATGTGTATATAAAAGAAAGAGATAAAAAGGCTCAAATAGGATCAGAGTTAATAATGTTCAGTAGAAATACCTGGAATGTGAAATCTGTAGAACTGGATCATTGACTCTGCTGACAGCATCTATGACTTAACTAATTGCATCCAATATCTCTCTGTGAATGTTGGCTAGAAATACCTTGGTATATATTATGGTTAATTTTATGTGTGAACTTGGCTGGGCTATAGTGTCAGATATTTGGTCAAACATTATACTGGATGTTTCGTGAAGGTGTTTTTTGGATGAAATCACTGCAGATGGTGACTGCAGCCATGAAATTAAAAGATGCTTACTCCTTGGAAGGAAAGTTATGACCAACCTAGATAGTATATTCAAAAGCAGAGACATTACTTTGCCAACAAAGGTCCATCTAGTCAAGGCTATGGTTTTCCAGTAGTCATGTATGGATGTGAGAGTTGGACTGTGAAGAAAGCTGAGTGCCGAAGAATTGATGCTTTTGAACTGTGGTGTTGGAGAAGACTCTTGAGAGTCTCTTGGACTACAAGGAGATCCAACCAGTCCATTCTAAAGGAGATCAGTCCTGGGTGTTCTTTGGAAGGACTGATACTACAGCTGAAACTCCAATACTGTGGCCACCTCATGTGAGGAGTTGACTCATTGGAAAAGACTCTGATGCTGGGAGGAATTGGGAGCAGGAGGAGAAGGGGACGACAGAGGATGAGATGGCTGGATGGCATCACCGACTCAATGGACATGAGTTTGAGTGAACTCCATGAGTTGGTGATGGACAGGGAGGCCTGGCATGCTGCAATTCATGGGGTCGCAAAGAGTCGGACACGACTGACCGCCTGAACTGAACATTTAAACTGATAGACTTTGAAGAAGCAGACTACCCTCTGTAATAAGGGCAGACATCTTGCAATAGCTGAAAACCTTATTAGAAAAAGACTGACCTCCTTTCCTCTCTCCCTTTATCTGTCCACCCCCCTCCCAACTCCAGACTCGCCGCAAAGCAGGAGTGAATTCTGCCAGGAGCTACCTTTGGACTCAAACTGAAACTTCTATGAAGTTGGCCTGCCCCATGTGATCTGGGATTAATCAAACCAGAATCATGTAAGTCAATTCACCAATTCCTTAAAACACACACACACTCACTAATACGAGTGTGTGTGTGTGTGTATACACACACAAACTCATGCATGCATTCTCAGTTGCTTCAGTTGTCTCTGCCTCTTTGTGACCCTATGGACTATAGCCCACGAGGCTCCTCTGTCTGTGGAATTCTCCAGGCAAGAATATTGGGGTGGGTTACATGCCCTCCTCTAGGGGATCACCCCAACCCAGTGATCAAATCCGCATCTCCTGCATTGCAAGCAGATTTTTCACCCAGTGAGCCACCTGGGAAGCCCATATACATATATGGGGTATATCCCATTGGTTCTGTTTCTCTGGAGAATACTAAGAGAGTACATATGTACTGAGCCTCACAATGTAGTAGGAAGACACATACAATGAAAACAGAAGACTTCCTTTCAGCTGGAGTCAGCCTTTTTCTAATTCTTTGCTAAGTTTCCTTGGTTGCCCCTTATTTGCTCTACTCCTCTGGGCTTCTATTTTCTGTATTTAGTATAGTATATGGTGGTATCACATCTCCCTTACAAGATAGCTATGGATGTCAATATATGTGAAAGTTATTTTCTAGTTGCAAAGTATAATATTTATTATATAGTTATTCTTACCATGTTAAGCATCTGTATTCATATGCTTGTTAGAAAAAGATCAGTTGTTCCATGGAGACAAAGTGGCCTCTCCCTAGAGAAACATAGCCTATGCCTCAAAAATCTAAACCTGTCTTTTAGAAAATGCCTAGGAAAAAAATTCTAGTACAAGGAAATAACTCATAAGTTCTGACAATAACAAGTCTGCCCTCATGTCAACCATACATCAATTTACTGTTCAAGAAACTTTTGTAAAAGATTTAAAAAAAGAATATGCTCAGTTGTGTCTGACTTTTTGTGACCCCAAGAACTGTAGCCTGCCAGGCTCGCCTGTTCATAGGGTTCTCCAGGCAAGAATACTAGAGTGGGCTGCTTCTCCAGGGGATCTTCCTGATCCAGGAGTGCACGCAGATTCTTTACCCTCTGAAGCGTCCCTTACCAGAGAAGCCCTTTGTAAAAATTACCAGTCTTAAACTATACTACGGAGAAGGCTTGTGTTTGCTCAAGATATTTGCCATCACTATTGAATACATATTTCAAATTATTTCAACTGGATCAAAACATGCTTCCTGATATTTCCCCATAGATTACATCTTTGAAAGTTCAGTCTCTGGATCATGGGTAAATGAAGCTTAGCAACCTGACACTGAGTAGCAACTGAGTAGGAAAAACTCACACTTCATTAAAAAGCTGCAATTTAGTTACCTGTGGCTAAATACATCTTTCCGGGTACGCATAAGTAGAAGGGACAACATATTCAGATTTAAATCTATTCAAGTAATACATTAACAGAATTTTGCTCCTTAAATCAATTTACCTCACACATAAAAATTTCATTTAGTAGTTGTGAACATTCCCTCACAGAATATTCTATTGTGATTTTTTTTTCTGTCAAGTCTTCCTTGCTTGTTCTCTCCCTATTTCTATGACTGTGATATAAATAAGTTCACTGAGTCACAAAAGTATTAATATTTGCATAGGTGCAAATTACAAAGAAAGTGATCACACTGCTTTACAGTAATATGTGATATTGTTTGATTTAATATCTTAGTGGTTTATGTTGAAGTTAGAGGTAAATGGACATCACTGAAACAGGTGTTAGTCTAGCAGACTGTCCCCTAGACATCTCTTCTTAGCATCATCCCACACTCCCTCTAAAATCCAGCCACTTGAAGATTTCAAGTCCATAACCTTTTTTCAGTCAATAGCAATTTACTGACTATTTATTACAGGTCAGGCATTTTCCTACATGCTGGAGACATTGTGCTTGATGCTGGGATTCAAATTAAATCTTGAAGATATATTATTTAAATTATACCTAGTAGAACCAGTTTCACTTAATGAACATTTTTATTTATGGTAGAGGAGACAAAGGATAGAAGAGGTGGGAAAGACAGTAAGTTGTTTTTCCTTCTAAAGACTCAGAGAACCAAACTATTTAGTTTAGAAAATCAATTATAGTCTGTAATCTCTACACATTTGCACGTGAATTTTTTGAAATTTTGAACCTTAAAAACAATTTATGTTTTTTAAACTAATGACCAGGTCTTCAAAATATATTTATTGAGTAAATATATCAGTTAAGCCACAATCAGTACAGAAATTACAGATCCTTTCCCTAAATCTAATGACTTTCACATCTCAATCCCTTTCATTCTTTCATTTATTCATTCAGCAATTATGTATTAAGCATCTACACCTGTATCTTGAAACTAGAATAAAATTCTCAACTTATTCTCCTTATGAAAATATGCCTGGATATGAATCAATTAATGAACAAGGTCATCAATACCTGATATTGAAATTTCAGTATAGAGTATTATTTTCAATATACTCTATATATGACTTAGCTTTTATTTTTTTTATTTTATTTTTTATTTTATTTTTTTATTTTTAATTTTTTTTTAGTTTTTATTTTTTAAATTTTAAAATCTTTAATTCTTACATGCATTCCCAAACATGGACCCCCTCCCACCTCCCTCCCCATAACATCTTTCTGGGTCATCCCCATGCACCAGCCCCTAGCATGCTGCATCCTGCGTCAGACATAGACTGGCGATTCAATTCACATGATAGTATACATGTTAGAATGTCATTCTCCCAAATCATCCCACTCTCTCCCTCTCCCTCTGAGTCCAAAAGTCCGTTATACACATCTGTGTCTCTTTCCCTGTCTTGCATACAGGGTCGTCATTGCCATCTTCCTAAATTCCATATATATGTGTTAGTATACTGTATTGGTGTTTTTCTTTCTGGCTTACTTCACTCTGTATAATCGGCTCCAGTTTCATCCATCTCATCAGAACTGATTCAAATTCATTTAAAAAGAATTCATTTAAAAAAAAAATGACTTAGCTTTTAAATACTCATCATATATCAGCTATTTACCTCCTCCACCCCCTATCTAGAGTATAAGCTCCATGAAGACAGAGACTTTTTACTATTTTGCTCAGTGTTTATCCTAAGTTCTTAAAATAGATCTGGTATATAATAATAACTGAATATATATTTGTTGCATAGACAAAACAACAAATTAATGAATATACAGTAGAAAAAACTCTGGTTTGCAGGTTAAAGCCTTGGATTCAAGTCCAGGTTGGGAAACTCTGATAGTGCCACTCCACAGAGTTTTGCAAATATTAAATAAGGCAACGTTTGTATAAGCAAATTGGGAAACACTGACCAAGTGTAAGGAATTATCAGTTAATATTTAATCACGAAAACATAGTATTATAATAAGGCTAATAAAAGATAACAGTAGTATTTATTACATTTTATTTTTCAGTTTTATAAGATAGTCAATGAAAATTGAAGTCAATTTCTAAAATTAATCTGCCTGCCTCACCAACACACCAAGGGACTGATAGCAGACTGTTGCTCCCAATCCAGGCACTATAACTAGTTCTGTGTAGTTCACGTGCAGCTATTACACCAGTGAAAGGCAGGAAGAAAAGGCACGCTGGTCATGGTCTAACCACATATTTCTCAGCCTAATTCAAACATGTTTTTGTGGGTGAATTCCATTTCCATTCTCCAAATCAGTATGAGGAAAAAAAAAATTTAAGTAAGTTGTAATTCCAGATGAGAATATAAGTGGTTCAGCTTTTAGCTAAACCTGGTGACAATATCCCCACAAATCAAAAGATTGACTTCCTGGACATCTGAGTTAATAGGTTTGTTCCCATTAAAGCTGTAAATGTAGGTGGAGCCACCACTTAGTTATAAAAAGGTTATCTTTCTGAGACAATTTACAAGATCCTATTGTTTTCATCCATGTGTTTATCTCCAGTGATTAACAGTAAGGGCTCTAGAATCAAATGGCTGGAGTTTTTGTTCTGTTTTCACCATTTAATATGCTGTGTAGGTCTGAGCAAGTTACTTAACCTCTCCGGGTTTTTCTTTTGAAATTCCTAATTGGTACTAACATTGGCATTGCTGTGAAGAGTAAATATAATAATCCTAATAAAGTAGTTAGAATAATGCTTGACATAAATTGCAGTGTGGTGTGGTGGTTGCAGTGTGTATGTGCTCAGTCATGTCCAGCTCTTTGGGTCTCCATGGACTGTAGCTCTCCAGGTACAAATGAAGTGCTCTTACTGTGAAAAAGGACTTGCCTCGGAACAGAAAACAAAAAGTCCTTGCCTTAAAGTACCTGGAGAGTCCTTCTCTTACAGACAGACCCACATGTATTATTGTTCATTTATGTGTGATTTAGGATAATTACTTAGAAGAGTCAAGTACAAGGTAACTAAATCACATAATCTCCTCTATATGAGACAGTTTAATAGCCTGAGTAGGCAATCACTTATTGAATATACTATTAAATATATATTTTAAGTAAAAGTGTGCTCAGCAGCAAGTTAAAGAAAATTTACTGGAAACTTAAGTGGTATAATTGTAGCTAAAGATTTCCAAAATGGAGAAATGATGGGATATTTGTACAAATTTCATAATATACCAAAGATATGATAAAAGTGCCATGTGGTAGAGTTAATTGCCATTGGAATGAGTAATGTGCTACATCATTTCATCACACATGGCATGGAGTGAAGCCAGCACAGGTTAAACTTTCCTATGCAGGTAATGCCTGGTACATCATTAGAGCAGGAACACTAAGCTAAGGAAAATAATGTAAAGTTAGTAGCTGCAGTAGAGTAATTGTTATTGCTGTTTAATCACTAAATCCTATCTGACTCTTGTGATCCCATGGACTGTAGCCCGCCTAGACTCCTATCTCCATGGGATTTCCCAGGCAAGAATTTAGAGTGGGTTGCCATTTCCTTCTCCAGTGGATCTTTTCCACCCAGGGATAGAACCATATCCTTTACCACTTGAGCCACTTGGGAAGCCCAGCAGAGTTATTACCACTGGAAAAAAAAAAAAAAAGAATTACCAGGTAGCTATTGGTCTAATACTGGTTATGATCCCTGGGTCAGGAAGATCCACTGGAGGAGGTCCTGGCAACCCACTTCAGTATTCTTGCCTGGAGAATCCCCTGGACAGAGCAGCCTGGTGGGCTACAGTCCATATGGTCACAAAACAGTGGAACACTAAAATGACTTAGCACACACTTACACACAAAAGCCAGACTTCCTCACCTTGAAATTGACTCCTATTCATGACCATCTATAGATTTTGGTAAGTTACTTAACTTTCTTCTGCTTTATTTTCTTCATTAGAAAAATGGACACTAGATGGTACCTCTTTCATAAGACAGTTGTGAGGTTTAAATGAATTAATTCATGTGACATGTTTAAAATGCTGCTGCTGCTGCTGCTAAGTCGCTTCAGTCGTGTCTGACTCCGTGCGACCCCGTAGCTGGCAGCCCACTAGGCTCCTCTGTCCCTGGGATTCTCCAGGCAAGAACACTGGAGTGGGTTGCCATTTCCTTCTCCAATGTATGAAAGTGAAAAGTCAAAGTGAAGTCGCTCGGTCATGCCCGACTCTTAGCGGGCATCCCATGGACTGCAGCTTACCAGGCTCCTCCATCCATGGGATTTTCCAGGCAAGAGTACTGGAGTGGGGTGCCATTGCCTTCTCCCATGTTTAAAATAGTGCCTGATATATGGCAAATTTACTCAAAAAATGTAACAACAATTATTTTTACAAAACTCTCTTTATGTACAGTGACATCATTTTCTATGCATGTTGATATCAAAAGGAAACGATGTTAAGATTCTTTTTCACTATTTAGAATAGTTTAGGTAACACTTCCTCCAGGCTAAGTAGGAGTTAGCCAGGCAAATGGGTAACAAAAGCACTGAGGAGAGAAGAACATAAGGAATGGAAAGCAGGATTTGACCATAACTATGTAGTGGAGGAAACCCACTTGAGTATCTTGTCTGGAGAATCCCAGGGACAGAGGAGCCTGGTGAGCTACAGTCCACAGAGTCACAAAGAGTTGGACACTACTAAAGCGATTGATCACACGCACACACACACACACAGATTTTGAAAAGTTAACCAGTTAGCACCAGAGACTATGACTCAGAGGGATAAAATAAGGGTGGAGTGAGACCAGTTAAAATGCAACTGGAATATTTTAGGCAAGAGATTTTGAGGATATGGACTAGGGCATTGATAAGAAGATAAAAATCACAAGTGAGCATGAAAGTCTGTATATAGAGAGTATGGACAGGACTTAGCAATGAATAAGATATAGGAAGTTAAGAAGAGGGAGAATTCAATACCAAGCTCTGAGAGGTGGGTTATAAAAGCAATTCCCAAGGCATTTCAGAACCGTTAGGAACCATAATAGAATTGTTAGCACCAGAACAAAGCCTTCTTGGGGGTTACTTTGAAGAAAAGAGTGCAATTGCACTTATGTTACTGTTTATATTCTGGAATGCTTGCCAAATAAAATTGGTCACAGTCAGCACAAAGATTACTATAATCCTTTTGGAAAATAATTTGATGGAATGCAGAAAGAGGCAAAAAACTTCACAATTAGTCATAGAAGAATTTTACTTCTAATAAATTATTCCAATATATTTAGAAAATAAGGGGATAAAGAGCCATATACACAAAAATGTAACTTAGACATTTTTGATAATAGGAAAAATGTCAGCAGAGCCTGAATGATCTTCAGGAGAAGGCTAGTTATACAGTATATCAACTTCATAGAATGCTACACAGACAATAGGAATTATACATTTTAATAACTTCTATCACTTACTGAGTTCACTGTACTAGACACTCTCTATGTTATTTCATTTAACAATCATAATTCTCAACAGTAAGTACCCTTATCCCTATTTTACAAGGAAAAAATATGACTGCAGAGAAATTAGGACAATTTTCCAAGGTCACCTAGCTAATGAGTGGCAAAAGGGCTGGAGAAGCTGCCTGTGGACAGGATCTGCTAAGGGATTAGGGTCAGTTTCTGAGTTCATAGCTGTAGGAAGTTCCCCTCAGCCTCAGTTTCCCCAAAAAGACAAATGATTTAAGCTCAGATCAAGTTCATCTGGCTACAAAGCCTGTGTTCTGAACACCAGCTTTAAAGTCATGTTTAAACAAGAAGAGTTGAACATCTATGGTTTCTACTGTAAAATGTGCACAAAAAAGACAAAGAAAAGAAATCTATAGGAAAAATGGGAACCACTGTATTGTGAAAGTTTAAATTTCATTAGCTATTGCTGCAGTTTGGTTTCACAAAGAAAGGACATTTAATAACTAGAAGGTATTTAAGTTTAAAAAAATCTTTTATATTTCACACATCCAAGTCTCTTGCTGATACCTTAAACTGTCAGTATGTTTTTAAACCAAAGAATATTTATTGAATATCTACTATTTGCTTAAAATAAATGTGAAATATTTCTATAACTACCTATGAATTGGTTCTAAAAGCAAAACAATATAGAAAGTATAAAGCATGTGTCAAATGTTCAAATATAGTTTTATTATTATGAAAACCACTCAGATTCTACTGTGGATTTTTCATGAACTTACATTATTTTTACTTAATTTGCTTAGAATGTGATTCCTTTCTCAATTATTCTAAGAATAATCAAATTTCTAAATACAGAATTTTAATTTTATATTCTCCATCACACACCCCCTTCCATGCTACATACTGCAAAATCAAACAAATTTAATCTTCTGAAAATATTCTATGCAGAATAAAACAACGTATTAATTAGAAATATTTATGTAAAAAAAAAGAAAATGAAAACCTTTATGAGCCATTAAAGGGTAAGCATTTAAATATCAGGATTTCCAGGTTTAGATCCTAACTCTGTATCCTAGGACCTTGAGGAAAATCATTTATCCTTTCCAGTTGTACAATATGTTGTTTTCCTTATTTGTAAAATTAGGAAGATAAGATTTCTTTTCTCCCAGAGATATTTTGAAGCTTAAAAACAAAACAGACATTCATGAAAGTATGCCTGATACATGAAAATTAAAAATAAGATGTTTGTCATTTCTACTACCAATATAAGTTCTTAAATTTTCAGTGCTCCTTAAATGCTCAGTTATGCTTTAGCCAAAATTTTAGTAGAGGAAAAAAAAAAAACTACCATAAATTTAGTCCTGACCTCATAGTCCTGACTCCTTCACTCTCTATATAGAAAATTTACTTTGGCGTTTGGCTAAAATTAGATACTTTATAATGTAATGACCTAAAACTAAAGATATGAATATGTTTAAGTGTTTCCATAAAGGCAGCATTTTTTGTGCAAAAAAAAAAAAAAACTTGCTCTCACTCTCCTTTTTATCCTTTTTATTCTTTGCTTGGGAATAAAATACAATCTCTCTAAATTTTTGATCGTTGATCGTTTTCAGGTTATGTCCTTATGTTCTTTTGAATCAGCAGATTTTATACAATGATTTAATTTCATTTAAAACTTTAATTAAGTTGGAACATCTGCTCTTTTTACAGACTGAGGGCATAAGGAATGTGTTGGCACGCGTGGGAGTGCGTGTGTGTGTGTGTGTGTGTGTGTGTGTGTGTGTGTAAGGGGATAGACAGTAGATAGGAAAAAGAATTTGAGTTAAGCAAGATAACCTACAGGCTTCCCAGGTGGTGCTATTGGTAAAGAACCCGCCTGTCAATGCAGGAGAGATGTAAGAGATCTGGGTTTGATCCCTGGGTCTGGAAGATCCCCTGGAGGAGGAAATGGCAACCCACTCCAGTATTCTTGCCTGGAGAACCCCACAGACAGAGGAGCCTGGTGGGCAACAGTCTAGGTCACAAAGAGTCGGACATGACTGAAGCAACTTAGCGTGCAACTACACAAGATAACCTACATTGCCCTTTTGTAGCATGTGGCACAATATTCTCCTTGAGACTATAAAGTGTTTAAGAATAGGAATTAAGTCCATCCCCAGCACTTGACATACCTTGCACATAGGGAATATAACTAGATTAATACTTAGATTACTATACTATAATTAGATTAATCTAATTAATAATTAGATTAATACTTTAATAAGTGTTTACAAGGCAAGAAGGAGAAAAAATAAAAGAGGAAATACATGGAGGAATGAGAATTGTGAGAGATGAGAAAAGTTTTGCATTACTGAAATAAGATGGTAGTCCTACCATTAAAGAGCTATTACATAGATAGATGTGCTAAATGTTAAAATGTTTCACTAATAAGAATTTTTAAATGTCCATTTCTTGATTGATTTGATTCCTGTTTATTCTAATTGGATGAAGAAATAGATAGTTCATTACCCACTTGATCATCAATCTTGAATCACAGATTAGATTTCTGATGATTTTGCAGAGTACAGAAAAAGAAAAAAAAATGTTTATCTTGGCGATATTGGGTGATAAAATATTGTGGAATCAGAGTTGTCAAAATACTAAAGATCAGATTTATAAATGTCCGTAGAATATAAGTCTATCATGGAAGCTATTGTTTTCATTATGCTTTTCTATAGGGAGATTATCAGAGGATCATGTGGTTTTACTTCAAAGCATGTATAACCGTTTGCTGGGCAGATTTTTCCTCTCGACATCTGTGAGGAACTACTATTCTGCAAATAGCTTCTTATTCCCCCCCCGCCCCTTTTTATGAAGTGGCAACATAAAATGTTCCCAACGATATTAGAAACTAGCATGAACAACTGGAACTAAACATATGTGAAGTGGAAGTTCTTTCATGGTAATTTCAAAAGCTGGACATTAAGCATCAAGGATCAAGCTAGAAAAAAGGGCACAGATTGTGACTTTCAGTACAGAGTACAAAAAAGTGCTTGGTGACTTAATATCTGACTTCTTACCCCAAAATAAACAGACATTTCACCCCGTAGGAAGAGGAAATGATTCAAAGTGAACAGAATTACAGTATGGATTAAAATCTCAGTGTGAAAGAAACATCCAAAAGGCTCTAATGGCATCTCGCCTGGAAATAGCATAACCCTGAAAGTCTGCAAGCCTCTCAAAATACCTTGGATTCACAACTGTTCTCTAGGGAACAGACTGGAGAGATCTCTACAGAAGTGGGATGAAGGAACACCTCACAGAGGTTCTTCACATCCCAGTAAAAGATGAAAGTGTCTAAACTAAATGTTTCTGAGGTGAGCATGAAGCGCTAATAGGACAGAAGTATAAAAGGGATGGGGAACTTGGATGAGAACATAAAATACAGATACCTGAGTGATCAATAGGATATACAGAAATGTATGGGCTTCACTGGGAGCTCAGCTGGTAAAGAATCTGCCTGCAATGCAGGAGACCCAGGTCCGATTCCTGGGTCGGGAAGATCCACTGGAGAAGGAATAGGCTACCCACTCCAGTATTCTTGGGCTTCCCTGGTGGCTCATTCAGTAAAGAATCCTCCTGAAATGTGAGAGACCTGGGTTCAATCCCTGGGTTGGGAAGATACCCTGGAGAAAGGAACTGCTACCCACTCCAGTATATTAGCCTGGAAAACTCCATGGACTCTATAGTTCAAGAGGTCACAAAGAGTTGGACACAATTGAACGACTTCCACTTTTACTTTCAAGGGCAGCAGTAGTGAGGACTGGGCTGATCCAGAGGTTGAAAACCTGAGCAGAGGAAGAGGGTGGCTTGGGAGATAGGTACCCCTCCCCCTACTCCTATCTCTCTCACACTCTCTCTCTCTCTCTCTCACACACACACACACACACACACACACACACACATGTACACACACATGTACTAGCAGTAGCAACAGCATGAAAAAGAGAAAGAAGAATATACTGTTTTAGATAAAAAGTGACATATTTGTCAAGAAAATATATATTTAATAAATACAAACTGAGAGCTTGTGAGATGCTTTGATAGCGGTTATATACAGACTTTCAGTTCAGTTCAGTTACTCAGTCGTGTCCAACTCTTTGTGACCCCAGGAATCACAGCATGCCAGGCCTCCCTGTCCATCACCAACTCCCGGAGTTCACTCAGACTCACGTCCATTGAGTCAGTGATGCCATCCAGCCATCTCATCCTCGGTGGTCCCCTTCTCCTCCTGCCCCCAATCCCTCCCAGCATCAGAGACTTTTCCAATGAGTCAACTCTTCCCGTGAGGTGGCCAAAGTACTGGAGTTTCAGCTTCAGCATCACTCCCTCCAAAGAAATCCCAGGGCTGATCTCCTTTAGAATGGACTGTTTGGATCTCCTTGCAGTCCAAGGGACTCTCAAGAGTCTTCTCCAACACCACAGTTCAAAAGCATCAATTCTTTGGTGCTCAGCCTTCTTCACAGTCCAACTCTCACATCCATACATGACCACTGGAAAAACCATAGCCTTGACTAGATGGACCTTTGTTGGCAAAGTAATATCTCTGCTTTTGAATATGCTATCTAGGTTGGTCAGAACTTTTCTTCCAAGGAGTAAGTGTCTTTTAATTTCATGGCTGCAGTCATCATCTGCAGTGATTTTGGAGCCCAAAAAATAAAGTGTGAAACTGTTTCCACTGTTTCCCCATCTATTTCCCATGAAGAGATGGGACCAGATGCCATGATCTTCGTTTAGACTTTAGGAGGGGCATTTTGGAACTTCAGAGTTTGTGACTCTAAGTTTAAACCTACTGAAAAATTAAATTAATATTTTAATAGTTTTCAGTAACTTACAGAACCTTTCCACCCATTAGTCTCTTTTACAAAATATTTCCATTTATTTATTTTATTTGATTCTCATGGCCAAACAGTGAGGTAAATATAAATATTATTTTCTTTACCTAGATGTAAAACACCAGTCCTTGGAAAAATTATGCAGTCTGTTCCAAATTCCCTAGCTATTACTTGGTAAAGCTAGAACTCAAATCTAGATTTGATAATGCATAAACTTATACTTTTTCCACTTTCATGCATTGTATTTATTTTATTTAATGTTGGTATACTCAATTTAGAAAATTAAATGTTTAGGATCTTCTTTCATCTGTATCAAACAACAAGAAGAAACACACAATTTAGAGTATAGGCCTGATCACATTAGGCCTCATGGAATTAGCTATATGTATACACAAATTTGTTGTCAAGTTTTAGTGTTCATTTATTCATTCTTCATTTATTCCTCAAATATTTATTGCATAGGTACTGCTTGCTAAGAGATAGGTATAAGAATTTGATATGGGTATAACCATTTGATGCCATGATGCTAGACACATAAACAATTAAAATACAGTTAGTTTTCTGAAGCTGAAACTGCAATACTTTGGCCACCTGATGCGAAGAACTGACTCATTGGAAAAGACCCTGATGCTGGGTAAGACTGAAGGCAGGAGGAGAAGGGGACAACAGAGGATGAGATGGTTGAATGGCATCACTGAGTCAATGGGCATGAGTCTGAGTAAACTCCAGGAGTTGGCAATGGACAGAGAGGCCTGGCATGCTGCCGTCCACGGAGTTGCAAAGAGTCAGACATGACTGAGCTACTGAACAGAACTGAATTGAGAGGTAAATGCAAATTACTCTCAAAACACAGAAGAAAAGCCACTAACTTTCTCTGGAATAGAAGAAGAAAGGTTATAGAAAGACTGCATGGAGAAAGCAATATTTGTGAGTAAAAGCTCAAGAATGAATAAAAGCCTGCCAGTATTTCTGGCACACAACATGGCTTGGAGCAAGGCAGGGTATATTTTGGGGCCTTCTAGCAGTGAAATATGGTCAGAATATTAAAGGCATATAGGAGGAGAATTTAGAGCAGAAGTCACTGTATGTATATATAATTCATGTCAAAGAGTTGGAACACAAGGAGTCAGGGATGGCTTTCAATCAGGAGAATTGTCCTAAGTAGAACTACTGTCTTTCACAAACTTTTGAGGCAGAGAGTTCTATTCATCACAGGGTTTGGACTACAGGAAGAAGAGTCAAGAGGAAATAAGAGCCAGTCAGGGGCTATAGCAGTAGGGTTCAGTTCAGTTCAGTTCAGTCGCTCAGTTGTGTCCGACTCTTTACGACCCCAGGAATCGCAGCACACCAGGCCTCCTTATCCCTCACCAACACCCAGAGTTCACTCAGACTCACATCCATTGAGTTGGTAATGCCATCCAGCCATCTCATCCTCGGTCGTCCCCTTCTCCTCCTGCCCCAATCCCTCCCAGCACCAGAGTCTTTTCCAAAGAGTCAATCCTTTGCATGAGGTGGCCAAAGTACTGGAGTTTCAGCTTTAGCATCATTCCTTCCAAAGAAATCCCAGGGTTGATCTCCTTTAGAATGGACTGGTTGGATCTCCTTGCAGTCCAAGGGACTCTCAAGAGTCTTCTCCAACACCACAGTTCAAAAGCATCAATTCTTCAGTGCTCAGCTTTCTTTATGGTCCAACTCACATCCATACATGACCACTGGAAAACCCTTTTACTAGATGGACCTTTGTCAGTAAACATTACAATATTGCTTCTGTTTTATGTTTTAGTCTTTTGGCTGTGAGGCACAGGGTATCCAACTCCCCAAACAGAGATCAAATCCACACACCCCTGAACTGGAAGTGAAATCCGAACTTCTGGACCGCAGCCAGGGAAGTTCCTCCTCAACAGATTTTACATGTCAGAACCCAAGAAACCAGGAGACTAAACTATCTATGGTCCCACAGCTGGAAAAAAAAGCAGCACTAGAGCCTTCATTCCAGGCCAGATGAAGCTGAACCCCTTGCTCCTGACTACAAATGGTACATGATCTCCCTGCATGTTCTGTCTTTGTAATCACCTGGACTTACATTTCACTGTGACCTTGAGCAGTTCATTAGTGCTTTTAGGGGAAGCACTGACTCAATAAAGCAAGTGGTATAAAAACTAGCATTTATTAAGCCTCAGTAGTGTTAGACTCTTGTTGCTTTGTATCTATTATCCTACATAATATTCAAAACATCCCTTTGAGGGAGCTAACAATTATTATTTCAATTGTCCCCACTGTACAGAGGGATAAACTGAGTATCAGTGGGATATAGAGGAAAGGTTAGGCATGCAAAGGTGTGCAGTTTACTGGAAAAGAGTAATGGAAATACAAAGGGCTCAAGGGTGGCTCAATGGTAAAGAAACTGCCTGCCAAGCAGGAGATGGGGGTTTGATCCCTGGGTTGGTATGATACCCTGGAGAAGAAAATGGCAACATGCTCTAGTATTCTTGCCTGTAAAATTCTATGGACACAGGAGCCTGGCAGGCTACAATCCATGGGGTCAGAAAGAGTGGGACATGACTGAGTAACTGAGCACAATAGAAATACTTAGGACCCCTTGATCATCCCACCATAATGCCTCCTCCTTGAAGGCATATATAAGGTCTCTTTGGAGACCTCAGCTTAGTTTAAAGAGAGAAATGTAAATAAAGAGAAAGAACAGAGAATAAGTTTAAGAAAGCTGCAAGTGAAATTTGAAAGTTTGTGAGCTTCAGCTTAAGAAATAGACTTTTATAAGCAGTGGGGAATTATTGGAGATCTCCCAGAAGGAAAATTAATTTTGCTGGAAAGATCTTCACAAAGATTAACTTGACAGATGGGTGAGGGAGACTAAAGTCAGAAAAACCAATTAAAATAATATGTTAAATTCTTACATGTAGGGAAAGAGATAAGAGGAAATAAACATTTTTAAATGGGTCAATATTTTAAATTGACAAAAATTTAATTTTATTTTGAAATTCTGGCTTATCATATAATGTAACTGGAGACAATAAGCCTGGCTGAACGTCAGATCATCTCTTAGTACCCCTACTTTTTAATAACAGTAGATTTAATTCTACAAAAACCATCCATATTCCTTCCATTTTAAGAATCATTTTTTATAGTCAAAGATTTTTATTTGTTGACATTCACCATTTTTATGGTATAAAGGAACCAAAGGCATTATCTTTTAAAATATATAAGATAAACAATGGAACAGTCTGTTAATTAAAAATTTTATAAGGATATATATTTTTGGTAATAGTTAATATAGTTCTTCTTAAATTACCAGTGGCTGGCAGTGTCATCCTGACAAGGTCAGTGGCCCTAACTTAACTGGATGCAAGCAGTTTATTACATATTGCACTTCTAAGAACTTTTACTGTGATTGCCCATAGTTTATTCTTGACATCTGTAGGCTCTTTCAAAACTTCTTTTTGCATTCAAATGCAAATGAGTATCAACATCATAGATACTTCTATGTGTGATGGCAATTAATTTCATAATAGCGATTTAATTTAGAAATATATAAATATACAAAAATATCAAAGGCTTTACATTTTATCTAGCCTGATATGTGCAAATGGTAAATATATCCCTGAGGAAAAAAAAGAATTACAGTATTCTACAGCATGAACTTTTCCTTATGCAATAAAACTTTCCTGTAACTATCTTGTCAACAAAAGAAAAAAGTACTTTTTAGTCTATAAATTGTGCACACTTCCCTTTCTCCTCTTAATTTGACCTTTAAGGAATAGATATGTAATATAATATTATATATAACACTATTTATTTCTTAAAAACCATATTTTCTCACAGAGTCAGTAATAAGGAAACAGTATAGCATGTGTAGATGAGTTCATGAAATGACAGTAGATCTCTAATTATTAGATTTTAAATTTTCCTTTTGTTCCATTTTATATATAAATTCATTTTCAATCATTTTAATGACGTCCAAGATAAAACAGTTTGAAGGACCAGAAAGATAAAATTGTACATGAGTGGAGCAGCTCACAGACAATAAACACATATGGAACACTCTGTATGGCATTGCCCTACATGTGCAGTACCAAAAGAGAATGTGATGGCAGAGGTCTTCCCCAGGAAGTGATCACTCTTTCGAAACAGGAACATTGACTCAGAGTTAACCAGGTGAAGAGAGCAGTTAATGAGAACAGCATAGGAAATGGCCCTAAGATTAAAGGAAACAAGTCTCTTCAAGGCAAAGAAAGAGGGCCTACATTTTCGGACATGTAGGAAGTTAAGTTGCAGTGTGAATAACAGACTTGAGGGACTTGTAGAAAAACTTTGAATTTTGGTCTTTATCCCCAAACCAATGGCAAATCAATAAATTATTTTCATTGGAGAGATAAGGTGATTCAATTTGCATATCCAAACTATCACTAAGACAACAGTGTGCTAGATACTTTTTCTTACATGAATTATTTAATCATCACAACATTTATGTGAAATGACCAATATTATGTTTGTTTCAGGGCTTTCCTGGTGGCTCAGTTGGTAAAGAATCCGCCTGCAATGTAGGAGACTGGGGTTCAGTCTCTGGGTTGGGAAGATTCCCTGGAGGATAGCATGGTAACCCACTCTGGAGTTCTTGCCTGGAGAGTCTCCACAGACAGAGAAGCCTGGGGAGGCTACAGTCCATGGGGTTGCAAAGAGTCAGACACAGTTGAGTGACTTTCACAGTACAGTATGGTATGTTTGTTTCAAGTGTGAGTAAACTATGAAGTAGAGCATTACAATTAACTTTCTTAAGGTCAACCACCAAAAAAGTAACAGAAATAAATTTAAACCCACATTTTCGTCTAACTATAATTCAACTACGTATATCACTAAACCACAGAGGCCAGCAAAATAAAATTTTGACAGATATTTGATAAAGTAAAAATTTCAAGGCCAGGATGACAGAAGGCAAGAGAGTAATATGGGTTAGCCAATAATTCCATGCCTTCTTGAATAGAAACCTCCCCCAAATACTCTCAAATATTTCTGTCACATAGTATAATAGAGAAATGAAATTCTGAAGAAATAATCATTCAGTCCACCTTTGCTTCTGAAGCTCTGTTTTGCTGATCTTCTTGGAATTGACTTTCACAAAATCTGCAACCAGTCTCAACAGGATATTTGGGATGAGGGAAGTAAGTGATCTTAAGCTCTGACAAAATAAAAAACCAAAGCTAAAGCCAAAACTAATGAACTATATTCAGCAAAATGAGTCTTTCTGACTACCTCCAATTATCCTAGAGTTGTGTTTTCACTACCATTTTACTTATTTGGCTGAGTACAGAAGATACTCATTAAGAGGCAACAGTGGCAGTTCCAAATACCTTTCTGTCCTGCAGAGAGATGTCTTGAATATACACTGATAATTTGGTATGATAAAGTGAAACCCTCTAGGAGTCATTGTGCAGATATTGCCCTCTGTCAATCAGAGAAAAAAGGAAAAGGAAGAGCTAATGCAATGCAATCCTGTTTGGAGCATAAGACAATTCAAATAACTTTTCTCAATGCTAATTCTGTTGGTAACCTGTAACTGAAAAGAAATAATGTCTATATTTTCTTCAAATGTCCCCAATTGAGGGTAAAATGTTTTTTCTGTTAAAACAAAAGATAAGAAACTATAAAATAACTATATTTTGATTTGATAATTCTTGAATATAAAACAGTGATTTTCAAACACAGCAAACTTACCTGCCTCTGTTTTATACATTGGAGTTTTTTGTACTATTTTACTTGATAAAATCTTTCCACGATTACAAAAATGTTTGAAAATCATTGATCTAGTGGTGACTGTGTTGTTATTCAAAGTAGAAGTTCAAGTGGTTTCAAAAGAACACCAAAGAAGGTAAAACATAAATACTCTTATATATTTACTTTTGAAGAGTTTAGTTATAAATACTTCCAATTCCACATAATAGAAAAAAATTTTTTCTTTGTGAAAATATGATTCATGAAATAATGGTTGTAAATCAAAGTTCTAGATAAAGTGTTTTGTTGTTGTTCAGTGGCTATGTCATGTCTGACTCTTTGCAACCCCATGGACTGTAGCCCACCAGGCTCCTTCGTCCATGGTATTCTCCAGGCAAGAATACTGGAGTGGGTTGCCATTTCCTTCTGCAGGGGCTCTTCCCATCCCAGGTATCGAACCTATGTCTTTTGTACTGGGAGGCAGATTCTTTATCATAGAGCCACCTGGGAAGCCCTAGATAAAGTAGACCTGAATAAAAATAAAATATGTAAGATTGTGAAACTTTAAAGGAAATTTCAGATGATAGTTTTGTCAATTGATATTTAAGCATCAGTTATCTGAGAGTTCCAAAGTATATCTATACTTAAAATCTAAATCACTCTATAGATCCTTCAGATTTTCATAAAAGAATAAAATTTTACTTCATAGCTAAAGCTTCAGTGTTTGAAAAAATAAGAAATTCTGTTTATCCAAACTAAAACTGAATTATTATTAATCTAAATTTCAAGATGAATGTTATTTTACTCAAGTGCCCCATGGTAGGGTAATAGCTATGTTATGGAAATAGTAGGGCATAGCCAAAGTAATGTATTTTAGAAATTTATAAAATACATTTAAACTCAAAAAATAAATAATCAAAACATATTCACAAGTATTACTGTATCAAACATATCTGTAGGCTGGCTATGAAAAAAGGAGAGAAGAAATAAAGAAGAGACCTGAGAGAACTCACAATTGATATCCACTGCTTCTATTAGATTCCAATCCACTTGAAGGCAGCTGTCTTATGGAAGGAGTAGTCTTTTCAAATATAAATGCTAAGAATGCTACCCAAGCCATAAGCAATGATGTGGAAGGAGTCAGAGTTCCTAAAAGCATCACTGAGCCTTGATTATAGTTATATGGCCTGCTTTAGCCAATGGAATCTGAATGACCATAAAATGTGCTATGTGTGAGCAGAAGCTTTCATTGAATTTGAGTGGGTCAGTTCGGTCTCTTGCTCCTGACCTCCACGAGGAGAACACCACATCCCTTCAGCCTGGATGCTGGAATGAGAAGACTGAGTGGACAGAGCCAAGCAGAGTTGCTGCTGCTCCACACTTGTGTTAAGTGAGAAATAAATATATGTAGTTGTAAGCCACTGAAATGTTTTGTGATTTTTAGTTACCACTGCAAATGGTAACTAGAAGAAAGGGTAAAATAATATTTTATTCAGTTAAGCTACAAATTGTGGTTACTTGCAGCTGAACACATTCCTAAATAATATATCCAAAATATGTACATAAATGAAAGATTATCATTTTTCTTAACATATGCACTCTCTGGGCAGTGATTTACACTGTGTCTGAACTAACAGAGCTTAGCATCAGGATATTACAAGTGTGGAAGGCTCAAGGAAAGAGACAGCTCAGGTAATAATCTGCAGATGTGTGTGGCCTTGCCCAGAGAACTTCACAGTATGGTTACTTGGGTAGCTACAAGGCTACAAGAGGGCAGGAAGTGCTTCAGATGGGTTGCTTAAAATAATATATATCAGCAGTTAACAGCCTTCTGTTCATCTCAGACAACCCAATATAAAAGGACCAGGAGTAAATTGTTCTTCCCAAACATTAAAGCATAACAGAAAGAGGTGGAAGAAATTGGTATTCAGAAGGAATGGATACACATTCGTGTTTTCTTTTCCTGCCAGAGAATAATTAGAAGGAAATCAAGAGAGCAATATCAAGTGAATCATTCTAATGTACCCAATTATCACTTATTTGAAAAATATTTTTCTTTCATGTTTGGGAACACATGTAAGAATTAAAGATTTTAAAATTAAAAAAATAAAAAAATAGAAACAAACAAAAAAAAGAGGTTTTTATTATTTTCCCTACAAAAGTATTCACTACATTTCCAGTAATTTTATATAGGGATGTTTATGTTTATAAATTGACATGCTGATTCATGCTTCCTCAATATGTCAGTTATTCAGGTTCCATAATATTAGTGTCAATGTTCTAGTTATGCCTGAATAGATTAGCTCCTTATGTAGGATTCTTCAGACAATAAAATACATCTCTATGTGTCCAGTTATTCCTATCAGAAATTTTGGAATAATCCTCAGTTCCATACTTTTTCTTTCTAGCTCTCTCCTACTATCAGTTTAACAAAGAATATAAGAGCTTCTACAGGGCATACTTCACTTTTCTATCCACCTCTCTCCATTTCCATGACTAAAATACTAGCACAAGATACCCTAATCTCTTGCCCAATCTACTGTAAATATCTCCTAATTTATAAATCCCTACTTCCTCTCTGACTTTCTTGTAGTGAGTTTAAAAGCAGCATAAGAGATCACTTAAAAAATCAATAAGTTCAGATCACTCTTCTGTTTAAAAATGCTTAATGACCAGTTTTCCCAGCACCACTTGTTAAAGAGATTGTCTTTACTCCATTGTATATTCTTGCCTCCTTTGTCAAAGATAAGGTGTCCATAGGTGTGTGGATTTATCTCTGGGCTTTCTATTTTGTTCCATTGATCTATATGTCTGTCTTTGTGCCAGTACCATACTGTCTTGATGACTGTGGCTTTGTAGTAGAGCCTGAAGTCAGGCAAGTTGATTCCTCCAGTTCCATTCTTCTTTCTCAAGATTGCTTTGGCTATTCGAGGTTTTTTGTATTTCCATACAAATCTTGAAATTATTTGTTCTAGTTCTGTGAAAAATGTGCCTGGTAGCTTGATAGGGATTGCATTGAATTTGTAAATTGCTTTGGGTAGTATACTCATTTTCACTATATTGATTCTTCCAATCCATGAACATGGTATATTTCTCCATCTATTAGTGTCCTCTTTGATTTCTTTCATCAGTGTTTTATAGTTTTCTATATATAGGTCTTTAGTTTCTTTAGGTAGATATATTCCTAAGTATTTTATTCTTTTCGTTGCAATGGTGAATGGAATTGTTTCCTTAATTTCTTTTCTACTTTCTCATTATTCGTGTATAGGAATGCAAGGGATTTCTGTGTGTTGATTTTATATCCTGCAACTTTACTATATTCATTGATTAGCTCTAGTAATTTTCTGGTGGAGTCTTTAGGGTTTTCCATGTAGAGGATCATGTCATCTGCAAACAGTGAGAGTTTTACTTCTTGTTTTCCAATTTGGATTCCTTTTATTTCTTTTTCTGCTCTGATTGCTGTGGCCAAACCTTCCAGAACTATGTTGAATAGTAGCGGTGAAAGTGGACACCCTTGTCTTGTTCCTGACTTTAGGGGAAATGCTTTCAATTTTTCACCATTGAGGATAATGTTTGCTGTGGGTTTGTCATAGATAGCTTTTATTATATTGAGGTATGTTCCTTCTATTCCTGCTTTCTGGAGAGTTTTATCATAAATGGATGTTGAATTTTGTCAAAGGCCTTCTCTGCATCTATTGAGATAATCATATGGTTTTTATTTTCAATTTGTTAATGTGGTGAATTACATTGACTGATTTGCGGATATTGAAGAATCCTTGCATCCCTGGGATAAAGCCCACTTGGTCATGGTGTATGATCTTTTAATGTGTTGTTGGATTCTGATTGCTAGAATTTTGTTGAGGATTTTTGCATCTATGTTCATCAGAGATATTGGCCTGTAGTTTTCTTTTTGTGACATCTTTGTCAGGTTTTGGTATTAGGGTGATGGTGGCCTCATAGAATGAGTTTGGAAGTTTACCTTCCTCTTCAATTTCTGGAAGAGTTTGAGGAGGATAGGTGTTAGCTCTTCTCGAAATTTTTGGTAGAATTCAGCTGTGAAGCCATCTGGACCTGGGCTTTTGTTTGCTGGAAGATTTCTGATTACAGTATCAATTTCCGTGCTTGTGATGGGTCTGTTAAGATTTTCGATTTCTTCCCGGTTCAGTTTTGGAAAATTGTACTTTTCTAAGAATTTGTCCATTTCTTCCACGTTGTCCATTTTATTGGCATACAACTGCTGATAGTAGTCTCTTATGATCCTTTGTATTTCTGTGTTGTCTGTTGTGATCTCTCCATTTTCATTTCTAATTTTATTGATTTGATTTTTCTCTCTTTGCTTCTTGATGAGTCTGGCTAATGGTTTGTCAATTTTATTTATCCTTTCAAAGAACCAGCTTTTGGCTTTGTTGATTTTTGCTATGGTCTCTTTTGTTTCTTTGCATTTATTTCTGCCCTAATTTTTAAGATTTTCCTTCTACTCACTCTGGGGTTCTCCAACTCTTCCTTTTCTAGTTGCTTTAGTTGTAGAGTTAGGTTATTTATTTGACTTTTTCTTGTTTCTTGAGGTATGCCTGTATTGCTATGAACTTTCCTCTTAGCACTGCTTTTATAGTGTCCCACAGGTTTTGGGTTGTTGTGTTTTCATTTTCATTAGTTTCTATGCATATTTTGATTTCTTTTTTTATTTCTTCTGTGATTTGTTGGTTATTCAGAAGTGTGTTGTTCAACCTCCATATGTTGGAATTTTTAATAGTTTTTCAAACTAGATCACTTTCTAACACCGCACACAAAAATAAACTCAAAATGGATTAAAGATCTAAATGTAAGATCAGAAACTATAAAACTCCTAGAGGAGAACATAGGCAAAACACTCTCAGACATAAATCACAGCAGGATCCTCTATGATCCACCTCCCAGAATGCTGGAAATAAAAGCAAAAATAAACAAATGGGATCTAATTAAAATTAAAAGCTTATGCACAACAAAGGAAAATATAAGCAAGGTGAAAAGACAGCCTTCTGAATGGGAGAAAATAATAGCAAATGAAGCAACTGACAAACAACTAATCTCAAAAATATACAAGCAACTTCTGCAGCTCAACTCCAGAAAAATAAACGATCCAATCAAAAAATGGGCCAAAGAACTAAATAGACATTTCTCCAAAGAAGACATACGGATGGCTAACAAACACATGAAAAGATGCTCAACATCACTCATTATTAGAGAAATGCAAATCAAAACCACAATGAGGTACCACTTCACACCAGTCAGAATGGCTGCGATCCAAAAATCTGCAAGCAATAAATGCTGGAGAGGGTGTGGAGAAAAGGAACCCTCCTACACTGTTGGTGGGAATGCAAACTAGTACAGCCACTATGGAGAACAGTGTGAGATTCCTTAAAAATTGCAAATAGAACTACCTTATGACCCAGCAATCCCACTTCTGGGCATACATACCGAGGAAACCAGAATTGAAAGAGACACATGTACCCCAATGTTCATCGCAGCACTGTTTATAATAGCCAGGACATGGAAACAACCTAGATGTCCATCGGCAGATGAATGGATAAGAAAGCTTTGGTACATATACACAATGGAGTATTACTCAGCCGTTAAAAAGAATTCATTTGAATCAGTTCTGATGAGATGGATGAAACTGGAGCCGATTATACAGAGTGAAGTAAGCCAGAAAGAAAAACACCAATACAGTATACTAACACATATATATGGAATTTAGGAAGATGGCAATGACGACCCTGTATGCAAGACAGGGAAAGAGACACAGATGTGTATAACGGACTTTTGGACTCAGAGGGAGAGGGAGAGGGTGGGATGATTTGGGAGAATGACATTCTAACATGTATACTATCATGTGAATTGAATCGCCAGTCTATGTCTGATGCAGGATGCAGCATGCTTGGGGCTGGTGCATGGGGATGACCCAGAAAGATGTTCTGGGGAGGGAGGTGGGAGGGGGTTCATGTTTGGGAATGCATGTAAGAATTAAAGATTTTAAAATTAAAAAAAATAAAAAACAAACAAAAGTTTAAAATAAATAAATAAATAAATAAATAAATAAAAATGCTTAATGACTTCACACTGGATATAGAATAAAAATTTTAAATTCTTAACCAGGTCAATAAATTCTGAGATGATCTTGTTCATGCCTACCTCATATTATAGGGCTTCCCTGATAGCCCAGTTGGCAAAGAATCCACCTGCAATGCAGGAGACCCCGGTTCAATTACTGGATCAGGAAGATCCACTGGGGAAGGGATAGGCTACCCACTCCAGTATTCTTGGGCTTCCCTTGTGGCTCAGCTGGTAAAGAATCCCTGCAATGTTGGGGACCTGGGTTTGATCGCTGGGTTGGGAAGATCCCCTGGAGAAGGGAAAGGCTACCTATTCCAGAATTCTGGCTTGGAGAATTCCATGGGCTGTAGAGACCATGGGGTCCCAAACAGTTGGACAGGACTTTCACTTTTCACCTCTTATTATGCCAGTCACCCCCTGTTCCCTAACATTCAGCCACACTGCGTACTGCCCTCCAATGTACCCCCTTCTTCAGCCAT
This sequence comes from Ovis aries, assembly GCF_016772045.2. Lineage (NCBI taxonomy): Eukaryota > Metazoa > Chordata > Mammalia > Artiodactyla > Bovidae > Ovis > Ovis aries. Next base: position 45,345,529 of record NC_056054.1, on the reverse strand, counting down.
AGAGTCTTTGCGTATACCATTTACCTTAGAATTCTCTTTCTCCTTCTCGCCTGGCTAACTCCTATCATCTTAGGCATCTTATTTCAATATCAATTCATCAGAAATTCTCCTTCTCCTGCTCAGATCCTTATTATATTCACTCTCAGTACTTTGGTCTTTTTCTTCTTAGATCTTATATTAACTTGAAGTTGTATATTTCCAGAATGGTTAGTTTTTTTAATATTGTCTAACCCATTTGGCTGTAAGTGCCCTAAAGACAGGAGTCAACTTGTAATCAGTCTCGCCAAGCACTGGGCATGGTGTGGAGTAACAGCACAATAGATATTTAGAATAGATGAATGAACAGATGCGTGAACTTGGGTAGAATGTACTAAATTACGAAAATATTGCAGATTCTAGTAGACATGGTAGAGTTTTTTCAATTACAAGTATCCTCCCAACAAGCTATAGAATGAACACATATGTATCTTTCTGGTTTCTTCAATTTGTTATGAATCAGGGGAGCTGCTGCTGTGTTGTATAAGAATATCGGAGTTTTTAGACTTTGGGTATATCAAAATATGTAAGCACATAAAATAACAAACTGAGAAAGTCAAAGTGCTTTAAGCATATAAAAATGTCTCAAGTAGATTTATTTTGTATCTTTTAAACATAGTTTTTAATTATAATTTTCATCAATCATAAAATAGAGTACATTATTATATTAAAATGTAAACTAGAGGCATGTCCATATAACAGCCCTGCAATTGTGATACCATAAAATGGACATCAGGATTCTTTCGATAGAATTTCACTCAATGAATGTGAAAGGAAGGAAAGGCTAGGTTAAATTTAGTAACAAATAACTCCCCTAAATCTTAACAGAACACATTTACTCTTGCCCATGCTACATATTAAAAGGGATGACTTTACTTAGTGCAGTTGTTCAGAGACCAGGCTGATGGAGTCCTCATCATGACACATGTGCTAAAATTGCTATTAGAGGAGAAGAGCAAATAGTGCACTAGGCCATAAATACTTCTACTCCAAAAAGGTACTCCTCAATTTTAGCTCCTGTGGCATTGGCCTAAGTAAGTCACATGACAGCCTAATGCAAAGAGAGACTGGAAAATTAAATCCTATGATAGTCTCAAAAAGGGAAGAGAAGAAGAAACCCAGAGGAACCACACTACAGGCTGCTAGAGTCGGAGACATTCAAGGGATAAGTGAAACCATTCATTCACATAACATGCATTTTTTCTGCATTATGCTGTGAACTAATTTGCTGGCAATAAAAAATCAAGTGTGCTAGTTCTGGAGAAAGCCACTTGAACAATTACTTAAGGAAGCTAAGAATGGTGCATATTCACATTTTGAAGAATCCCTGAAAGACCAGTTTAGAGCGATCTTGGGTGCTTCAGCAATATGTGAACCGTGAACTCCCTGACGTTCAAGTTGGTTTTAGAAAAGGCAGAGGAACCAGAGATCAAATTGCCAACATCCGCTGGATCATGGAAAAAGCAAGAGAGTTCCAGAAAAACATCTATTTCTGCTTTATTGACTATGCCAAAGCCTTTGACTGTGTGGATCACAAGAAACTATGGAAAATTCTGAAAGAGATGGGAATACCAGACCACCTAACCTGCCTCTTGAGAAATCTGAATGCAGGTCAGGAAGCAACAGTTAGAACTGGACATGGAACAACAGCCTGGTTCCATATCGGGAAAGAAGTACACCAAGGCTGTATATTGTCACCCTACTTATCTAACTTATATGCAGAATACATCATGAGAAACACTGGGCTGGATAAAGCACAAGCTGGAATCAAGATTGCCGGGAGAAATAACAGTAACCTCAGATATGCAGATGATACCATCCTTATTGCAGAAAGTGAAGAAGAACTAAAGAGCCTTGATGAAAGTGAAAGAGGAGAGTGGAAAAGTTGGCATAAAACTCAACATTCAGAAAAATAAGATCATGGCAACCAGTCCCATCACTTCATGGCAGATAGATGGGGAAACAGTGTAAACAGTGGCAGACCTTATTTTTTGGGCTCCAAAATCACTGCAGGTGGTGCCTGCAGCCGTGAAATTAAAGACGCTTACTCCTTGGAAGAAAAGTTATGACCAACCTAGATAGCATATTGAAAAGCAGAGACATTACTTTGCCGACTAAGGTCCGTCTTTTCCAGTGATCATGTATGGATGTGAGAGTTGGACTGTGAAGAAGGCTGAGCGCTGAAGAATTGATGCTTTTGAACTGTGGTGTTGGAGAAGACTCTTGAGAGTCCCTTGGACTGCAAGGAGAGCCAACCAGTCCATTCTGAAGGAGGTCAACCCTGGGATTTCTTTGGAAGGAATGATGCTAAAGCTGAAACTCCAGTACTTTGGCCACCTCATGGGAAGAGTTGACTCATTGGAAAAGACCCTGATGCTGGGAGGGATTGGGGGCAGGAGGAGAAGGGGACGACTGAGGATAAGATGGCTGGATGGCATCACGGACTCAATGGACGTGAGTCTGAGTGAACTCCGGGAGATGGTGAGGAACAGGGAGGCCTGGTGTGCTGCGGTTCATGGGGTCGCAAAAAGTAGGACACGACTGAGCGACTGAACTGAACTGAACTGGGTGATCTCACAAATCACGTAAGTTGAAGGTTAAAGGTTTGATCTTTTTCTTTTTTAAAAGATTACCAAAGAACTCTAAAGTTTCATTATTGTTGTCTATATATTTTCATTTGACTAGGCTCTCTAAAAAAGAAGGTACCAACACAACAGTAATCTTTACTCAGCTTAAGGACAAATTTCTCACTTGTCTCAGACCTAGAAGAGTATAAAACTTTTTAAGTAGCATCATAGAGTTTTTGTTGTCTTCCTTTTCGGTATGAATACTGGAAACTATTATATTACTTTTATACTGTGAGCCCACTAGACTATAACTCTTGACGCATTAAAATGTTCTACTTTTTATACCAAAATATACCATTTTACCTATTATTAACAATATTAAAAACATTAAGTGACATTTAAGACAAGAATATATTCATTCATATTCCTAGAATCCAAATTCAACTTTCTTTTTCGGCCTTCCTATTTATTTTCACACATTATCATACAAAGAAATTCTATCTGAAAAAAGAAGATTAAGAATATATTCCGTTCTAAAAATCATGGATAAATTTACATGTGTAAAGAAGACACGTACCCTTAAGGTTTGGGGCTGCCTTAGTCACGTGCAGAGCCAAAAGGGGTGACAAGTACATCCTCAAGACTGACTGCAAAGGGACTGATATTATTTCATTTGCAGTCAGCATTATACCATGTATTCACAGCTGAATTTATACTAATAAATAGTAGAGAAGATATATGGGATTCCCAGGTGGCTCCCTGGTAAAGAATCCACTGGTCAATGCAGGAGATGCAGGAGACGTGGGTTTGATCCTTGGGTCAGGAAGATCTCCTGGAGAAGGAAATTGCAACCTGCTCCAGTATTGTTGCCTGAATAATTCCATGGACAGAGGAGCCTGGTGGGCTACAGTCTATAGGGTCACAAAGAGTCGGACATGCCTGAGTGACTGAGCACCCTGGGCTTGGCTCAGGGAGTGTATTTAGAATGGGATGCATATAGAGTGTACCGAGGACTGAGTTCAATATATAGACAATTGTATTTAGAAAAAACAAACATTAAACACTTAATACAAACAGTACTCTTTTTATTCATTAGCACATTTTAGACTTTAAGACAAATGCATTCTCAATCACACATCTTCCTAGTTTTTCCAATATATTTTTGTAAATGAGCATACACCCATCTATTAATTAATATATTTATTAACTCTTCATAATTATTTAGTAACTATATTAATAAGCATTAATAAAGCTTATTTTTCTTCATAATTTTTATATAGAAAATAAATATGTGTTGCAGTTCTAGTAGTTTCTTTCTACACCAAAGTACAAAAGTACATCACCATTGCACCTCTTCCCTTGTTCATTTCCCACTTTGGCTTACTATGTTTATTTCAGCAGCTTGCATTTTGTCTGCAGAAAGCAAACCTTAGTTTTATCGAGATAGAAAAAGCAAGCAAGTAAGAAAACAAGCAAGCTAGCAAGCAAAGAAGCAAACACAAAACACCCTCACTTCTTCTAGTACCTGTCTAAATAGCTTCTCTTTAAATAGCACTGGATACTTTGTAAGATAAAACATGTATTAATATGAAGGTAGTTCAAACCCTGGACGGATAAAGGTTGGCATCTTGTCTTATCTTTAACACCCAGTCTTAGGACATTCAGATTTTGTCATGTAAAATGTTGTGTGGGATTATATTCACAGATACAGAAATATGTTCCGTTCTATCACACCCACGAGTCCCAGAACAGTACACTGAAAGCTGGCATGAATATGATCCATTCCACAAATGAAAAGCATAGCTAATCTACTGATAGGTAATGAACTACTTTAGTCACTAATTTTTTCTTCAGTTTTAAATATTATTGCTATACTAAGAAATTTCATTTGTCTTTAAAATAGTTATTAGATGTGGCTATTAAGTACATCTTGCTAAATAAATGTTTGTTTGTAGATATTTCTATATGCCTTTATATAAGCCAAATACATATTTTAAGTGAAAGTGTTAGTCGCTCAGTCATGCCCAACTCTGCAATCCCATGGATTGCAGCCCACAAGGTTCCTCTGTCCATGGGATTTTCCAGGCAAGGATATTGGAGTGGTTTGTGATTTCCTTCTCCAAGGGATCTTCCCCACCCAGGGATCGAACCTGGGTCTCCTGCACTGCAGGCAGATTCTTTACAGACTGAGCTACCAGGAAAGGCTGTACATCATAATTTCAAAAATATTTTATAGTTGTTGTTAATATGCTTTGTAGTAGGTTCAAAAACACTTGCCTTAAGTTTCCCAATAACTGAAGATTCTAGATAAAATGGATTCAGAATTTAAGCATTAGAGAAAGCATTAAACAAGAACATTTGTTTCAAATTTGTCTCATGAAAGAACAGAGAATTCCTTTCTTTAAAGTCATAACAGTCATAACATAACAGATAAACAGATATTTAGCAGCAAGAGGGAACTTATTATTTCAAAAGGCCCTTCAAAATATAACTTTGTAATACAAAAAAATTAATAGAAATGAATATGCTTTTAAATGTTCTAGCTGTATCATATTTTGCTTTCCTGATCAAAAATCTTTCCTAATCAATATTCAAGGCAATGTTTTACAGAAATGCCTAACCTTACTTTAAGGAATTATTGATTTTTGGTAAGAAAAATCATTGATTAATGCTTTAATGTAATTAGCAAATTTAGAAGGAAATTAATTCATTTAAAAGGAATTGAACGTTTTCCATTATCTGATATTTAGTTGGCATTATTCTAAATAGATCAGTAATTTTAAAGAACATTTTTAACTTTCATTAAAAAGAATATAGTATCAAAACTTTAATATTAGTGAAATTAATTCCATATTTCTTAAATAATGGTAACTTTTTAAAAATAGAATACTTCATAGATGTTAAATGTATAGAATTAAACTGCCTAGACAGTCAAATCAAAATGGAAAGATAAGGCAATTGTCCAAAACACTTAGGCCAAATGAAACCTCAGGCCAAAATAAAATGAGAAAGAAGTGTATTTTGGGTGGGTCATCTTGTTGGCTGACTTCATTAACCTAATTTATCAGATTAAGGTTCTTTTCCCTATTTTCCTTTGCTAAGGTGTAAAAACTTAAGTGGTCCAAGGGTATGGTTTTAGTGGCAGAAGTTGGGAGTGAAGCGCTCTGGCTCTATTTGTTTCTCTCACCAACATATGTGTAACCTTGTACAAGAAGGCAAACTTATCTGTACTTAGTTTCCTCTTTTGTAAAATAAGACCCTCTAAAGTCTTTTCCATCTCTGAAAAGTTATGAACTCATGAGATAGTAAGATGACAGCTATGTGAGAGTACATATTATAAAATAGAGCAATTACAGCTATATGTGTATGTGTGTGGTATGCTCGATGTTCAACAATATTATATTACCCTAAGGACACTGCTAATATTTAACAATCATGGAAGCTGAAATAGGTATTTGATTTAATTACAATAGCTTTTATAATTGTCTTAAGAAATTAATTACACTTGAAGTAGGGAAGAACATTTTTTCACGCCTTGAGTTACATTGACTCAGAATGACACAGAGTAAATATTCAATGTGTTGTCAGTGCTAACACTATGAGGTTTGAGATGCATCTCCATCCTTCATAACTCTGTAGGTTGCCTACTCACAGTAAGAACTGCAATGGTGAATGTACTGGATGCAGAACCCTTAATCAGTTAACATTTAAGAAGTCTGTTATTTACACTGTTAAGTTATTTTAGCTACACCATTTGCATTACATTAATCCTTTAAATTCAGCTGACACATTTTAGCTTTGTGTCCATTACTCACCTTTTTAGTGCAACAAATACCCTCATAACATTTAGGCACTATTTCAATAAGGTTCATTCCCTGCCTTTTCTTCCATTAGCAAATAATTTGATAATGCAGACAGCCATCTATAAAATATTTTTCCACTACACAAATATATCTTTATATCTTTCAATATCATAATAGCATAAAAGCTTATTTTTTCTTCTTGGGGAATTAAGTCAAATAGCTTTCTTAGACTGTTTTTCACATCTTTTTCTCTGTTAGCTCTGTATTCCACAGTACCACTTTCTTTTCTTTCTCCCTGTGAAAATCTCACAATGATTGTACTTACACTATCAGTATTTTTCTTTTCAGGTCACCTACCTCATCTGTATTGTATAATTGAAACCTATAGCTTCTCATTTCTTCTTACTTCTTGAAGAGCACAAAATTTAATTCTCTCTCTCTGCACATACACACACACACACACACACACACGTATCCTGAAATTCCCATGTTCTTAATAAATTTGTTATTCTATCACCTTGGCCCCGGTATCACTATTACCTAAGGTTAAAGATGTTCTCAAAGTACTGAACTTGATGTACAGCAAAAATATACTGATGTAACTGAAGAAACTGCCTCACTAAGAAAGAGGAAAGTGAAGTCTTTAAACAATGTTAAGTATCTATTCTAGTATTAAAATATTTAAACAGATCATGCCAATGCTAATATAAATTTTAATACTTCATCTCTGATAAATACTATTGCTTCCATGTTTATTAAAGTAAAATAATATTATTGTATAGAGATTTTTAAGTAATTTATCAAGCAGTAAACCATATAATGAAAGGGAGTATATGTAGGAAATCTTTGGGTTATTAAATTTATTTAATAGTTTTTCATGTGTCATTGAATGACAAATGATAATTTTTCTGTTATGGTTAATAATTTAAATAGCATACATGATACCTCTCTAGGGATTTATATATCAAATATATCATCACTGTTTCAAAGTAGATATGACAGCTATTGACCCAAAATTGCTTTATTGAAAACTTCCTTAATGAGCTTTTATATGACAGGTTCTACGAGTTTATTAAATGTTTCTGTCATGAGTTAATTATGCCAGGAAGACAAGCAGCAGCATTTCCTATACCAATATTAAAAGATGACCACAAAAGTAATGTGGTACATTATTGCCAAATATGTTGATAACTTTGAAAAGCTGTTTCAAAATATTGTTTTCTTTATTCATTAGGAAATAATTCAATGACCTACAGATTTCAGTTATTTAACAAGCACCACTTTTCGCCTATGAGGGAGAAGACATGGTATGGAGGAAAAGGTACAGGAGACAAATCTGAATTTAAATCTTCATCACTTTCTATTTAATAGCTTTGTGACATGAACTTATCACTTCTGTCTTTGAATCTAAACATTCTAATTTTTCAAATGGTGATAATATTGCTTCTTTAAAGATTATCTGGAAATAAGCACCTGACTTAGGAACTGGTAGCTGTTACTGTAATTATGCAGTATGTTAAGAGAAGCCAGACGATCAGGGTTGGCTCTTGGGCGCAAAAGCTCGTGAATTTTAAGCATATCAATTAATTCCAAAATAGGAATGAAATATATTTCTTATTTAAATAGCATACCTTAAAAGCATATTCCATCACTACATATAACCACGTATACACACACACACTACTATGGAAAACCTGACTTGTACCAAAAAGTTTATGTTGCACTCCTCTAAAAGGTACCATCTGTCTTATTATTTGCTATGTATTAGAATTATAAATTAGGAATTATCACTACTTCTATTTTCAGCATTAAAGGAGACTTGTTTGTATTACCAAATCACATGTTAATTTTGGAAGTATAATACATTTGGTTTTCTTAATTTTCTTTCACTATCTCAGGATAATTCATTAGAGTATTTTCTATAAAAACATGAATATTTCTAATGATTAAAGCCTGATTCACAAAACATGGTTAAAAACTTTGTAAAGGGAAAATATTACTGATTTATGGCCATCATTTTCCAAATATTGCTGACTTATGGTACCACTTTTAAATCTGAGTTTTCATTGACAATTCACAAATCAATATTTTAAACATATGTACAAAACCTATCATCTAGGAATCTCTTTTCTGATTTTGTAGTCCCTCAGAGTATAATTTAATAGCAACACTATATGGTCAAACTGCTGCTTGATACTAAAATTCCCTAATCCTGAGGCATTAAAAACCCTCTATTGAATACTGATGTAGTAAAGAGCTTCAAAGAGAAAAACGTCAAGGTTCTAGGAAGATCCCAGAATCATCTTCAGTATGTTCTTCCTTGGAGATATGAATCACTTACTGGTCAGCTGGCTTGGCACAAACTGAAGGTCTGTTTTTTGTCATAGATATGAATTAATGTTTCCCCCAAAGTCATCTTGCAAATTCACGTGACTGACTAGACCCAGTCAAAAAGAAATGTGGATGATACTCTACAAAGCAGCCATTGTTACTGGAGAGACCCAAACAAGTAATGTCTTTTTGTCTTTTATTAATTATTATACTCAACAAATGGCACATGTTCTCTAAATGAGAAATTTTCCAAAAAATATGAAATAATTTATGTAAAGGAAAAAAAGGGAACAAGGATCCAGAAATAACTCAGATGGTAATTTAGTAGTAGTTGATTACTCTTTGTCTACTCTGTTAATTTGGGTATAAAATGAAATGATAATATCATCGAATGAGGGATCCACTCATATTGAAGCAAAAGTCATCAAAAGATAAAATTATAGTAAAAATAGGTGTAATTTTGATACGTCAACATATCTTCAAATTTTCAAGTGTTTTAAAAAGGTGACTATTTTAAGTCATTTAAAAAAAAACTAGGTTTTTATATCAAGTATTACCATGGACTACAAACTGCAAATGAGAGAGATCTAAGAAATGCTCTGAGAATTAACACTATGTGGATAATACTGTCATTTAATGACTTTATAATCGCTAAAAATTCAGTGATACTAATTTCCATCTTTGCAATTTTTAAAAAATAAAAAACACACCAAAATACAGACACGCAAAACACTTCAAGCTACGTTTTGAATTTTATAAAGGAAGCAGAATTTAAAGCTTATAAACAAAAGTGAAATGGGATTTTAGTTAAGAAAATTTTAATGCCAGCCTAAAGCAGCCCTAAAATTCAGAATAAAACATGGCTCCTGTAACAGAAACAGGTTTATTTCTTTAGGAAGTGGTTTCTAATTCTGAAGCTGCAAATGTGCAGGCACACGTGATGGGGAATGTAAGGGTTGCCATGGAAGTACACATCTTTTCTTGGACAGTCAAGTCTTTTTAAAAATGCATAAAGAACTTTCACTTCATAATATGCCATGGAAATTGACTCTGCTTTCCTTACCAACATATTAGTATGATGCAATGCAACATAGTACAGAAATAACCCACATTTTAAAAAACTTCGACCCAGTAAGATCGCTTATAAAACATGGAGTGAAAAATGAAATAAGAAATCTCCAAGTCGGAGAACTAATTGTGGGTCTAGAACAAATTCTAATTCCATTAAATTAATAACTAATCACACCTCAGGACATTCCACAGGCCTGATGATACACTTCCTGGGCGTCCAAATGCAAACATCACTAAACATCACTCTCGACATACTTTGGTCTTATGCCTTATTTTTAAGGAAAAATAAAATCATTCCTACATTCCTACTTTCTCAACGGTTTCCAAGAAGCAAGGAACAGACTCTGCTCTACCGTCTTTTGCCCAAAATCCCCTGGAGGTTCTCTTAAGAGTCTGTGAAGTCAGCTCAAGACGCCTGGATGGAGGCGTGACACTTGGACTGGGGAGGTGGCAGAATCTGTTGAGAAACGCAGCAGGTTCTGAGGCGCTAGAGAACCCACGTGTACAGGGCCTGGGGAACTTTTCCGCTACGTCTCCCGGAAGGAAGGTCTCACTTTTAAATAGGGGGCTAGCGGCGGCGAGGAGCTGGGTGGGTGGAAGGTGGGCAGGAAAATAGGAGAGGTGGTGGCGAAGCAGAAGGTTCAATCCCTTCGCAGGTATCTACTTGTGCTTCCCCACATTCTAGGCTCTCCCTCATCAACTTTATTATTTTTCCGTTTTACAGGAGGGTTTAAGCAATAGGGATGCTGAGCATCTCATAGGCTCAGTCAGGAACAAAGAAAACCGAGTTCCTAATACTGTATCTCTCCCGCTGGAGATCACGTGTCCTGCTTTCGCTGGAATGCACTCTTCTCGCCCACGCTATAAAATCTCTATGGTGCTTAGAAATTTTACCCACGTTAAAATATGCTCACTTATGAATTGCTTTTTATCTACCAAGAGAACCACATTTCAACGTACACAGGTACACATTTACGTGGTGACCCAGTTACCACTGCAGGTGAATTCTGTGTTGAAAGTGTATTGGGAAAGTAATGGAAAAGAGCAGGTGGAAGATCGTGTCTCACTGAGCGCACCCTGCCCTCCCCCGTTTTCTAATTTCTTTTGAAGAAGTTCGAAAGGAACGTGGGAGTCGTGGGAGTCGCAGATGGTTCCTTTTTGAAGCCGATTCCTGGGAGTTGTGAAAGTGACCCCTTCCCTTCTCTGCCTGGCGCTGCGCCCTCTCGCCCAGCCCTCTCGCTTTGTGACTTGATGGGGAGGAGACAGTAAGGGAGAGGGCGGAGGCGGGTCCTTTATGCAGACCTGATGGCCAAGAAGTAGTATAATAAGGCAATTTTGCAGCTATCTCCATTATCATGAAGTCATACTATTTAAAAAGACATTCTGTAAAAGTCCCATCCCCTATTCCCATTCTTGACTCTGCAAACTGTAAAGACAGGAGAACCTTTGGCACCCAATTTAATTGTCCGTGAGCTAAGGTGCTATTATTACCCTGATGCTAATGTGCTTTCCTCCCTCTTTCCACGTAGGACCCAAAACTAGTCCTGCATCCTTAATGACTGAAAGAAGGATGCAAGATGCTGAAGGGGGCCCAGCGCTGGGATTGGGAATAGCGCTGCTTCACCAGCTTCTCCGAGCAACACAAAGGAGATGTGTGGGCTGGAGTTGTTGAGCTTAGGGGAAGGAGACATCGCTTTCCCTGACTCCCGGGAAGAAGGGCTTCGCTCCATCGCTCCCCTACTTCTTTTGGTCCTCCAGTCTTTTATACTCTTTCTTCCCCTTCATCCCCTCCCCAAAACCCCACCCTATCCCTTCAGTTCCCAATGGCATAAAGGTCTTCTAATTATATTTTTCAAACAAATAGGCATCACACAGTAATACTATAGCTTTTAAGATAAAGGGACAAACGTGACCTGCCACAAGTGTGTGTGTGAGAGAAAGAGAGAGACAGAGAACCAATATCAAAGGAGCGCTTCATCCTTCAGACACCTCCGGAAAAAGCTGACTGGAGATATTCAGATAATAAAGAACTGTGATCAACCTCAACCTCAATCGTCGGTCTCAGCACCAGCACCCAAAATCGCTCTTTGCCTTCCTTTTCGCAATATGTAACCCTTTAAGCTCACCCGCCAGCCCAGGCCACTCGGCACTCCCCAGCACCCGCAACAGCAAGCACGCGATTCTAAATGCCCCGCAATCTACCACATCCTCACCACCTCCGCGGGCCAGCGGGCGAGCAGCTCCCAGGGAGCGCTGAAGGCTCGGGTTCTCCTAACCCCCACCCCCGTTCCGTCGGCCACCTGGGTCCCTCACCTAGGGCGCTCACTGTCGCTGAGGCCACAAGCGGCGAGGCCCCCGCGACCCCCTTGGCCCCGGAGCAATATTATCCTACTCACATCGCCGGCGGGAGAAACTGCCCATGAGGTTCCGGAGAAAGTGAATCGTGCAGCTGCCGAGGGTTATTCCTTAAAGTGTCCGGGGTCCGCAGTAGAGTGGGCACGAGGGACCTCGGAGGAGAGGAGGGGTGAAGGAGGAGAAAAGAAGGAGAAAGCGGGGATTCCAGGCAGCTGCCACGTTAGACCATGATGCTGGTGCCCTTCAGGTGGACAGCTGAAGAGGTTTCCGCGGGAAGCGGCCGAGGGGAAGCCCGAAGCGCTGGCGGGGGAGGCAGGAGCGCATCCACTCCCCAGCTTCCGCCTGCCTTGCGCGCCGCGCTAGCGACCGCAGCAGCAGAGGCGGCCGCGGCGGTGGCGGAGGCGCAGCTCCCTCCCCACCCCAGAAGGCTCCACAGACAATAAATCCTGGGAGGAGAAGAGACGAGCCAAAGAGGCGAATCTTGCACCCAACTCCGTAAAACCCCGTACCCGCTGCCGCGCCTCTCCTGGGCGAGGATCCCCGGGGACCCAGGAAGCAGCGGGCGGTTCGGAGGGGCCGTGCGCTCCCGCGGCTGCAGGCGACGGTGGAGTGGGCGGGTGCAGGTCCCTCCGGTGAGAACTCGCTGCGCAGGAGCTGACTGTCCGTGGCTTCAAGCCCGGGGTTCTCCCGGAGTGGGGTCCTCCTCGGTGCAGTGGCTTGGTGCACAGGTGCCTGGATTGGCAGTCGAGGAGGCGCTGCTCCTGGCTCTTGGCTGTCTCCCTGATCTCCCCGCCCCCTCTCTTATTTTTCCCACCCCCTTTTCCGACGACACCAGCTGCAGCAGCCTCAAAGTGCTAAAACCTGTCAAGGAGATTTTCCAGCAATAGGGAAGGGGGTGACCACTTTCACAGTCCTCGGCTCCTTTTCGGGATCTTCGCCTGCCCCTCTGACCTCTACTCGGGCTCCCCCAAATTGTGAGAAGCAAATTCCCAGTCCCGTGGAGTACTGAAATGGTTGCCTTCTCCCAGCTCTGGCTGTTTTTTGTAAAGAACGGGACGACTGGTCGAGCTCTCCGGGGTCTTTCAATCGCCCGCTGGGCTTCAAGCAGGTGCTCGAGGCACGGCGCCTCCGGGCAGCGCGCGGCCGCCGGCTCTTCCTGCAGCTCAACCGGCCCGTGGCGCTCCGGCGGCCCCGGCGCGGCGTCCTGCAGCGCGGGCGACTCCGCCGCACCAGCGCCTCCGGGCCTCTGCGCCTTCCCGAGCGCCCCGCATCCGCACCGGCTCGGTGACGCTGCGCCGGTGGCTCCGCAGGCTGCCGCTCCTGCTATCTCAGCAAAGAGGCGCCCGGGAGCGCCTCCTCGGGGTTTCCTCCCCCGCCCGCCTTCCGGCTGCAGGTTGTTGGCTGCCAAGGAGAAAAGTCTCTGCTAGCGGTTCAGTCTCTTCACATCAGTCAAGGCAACGACCTTTGTGCCTGCTCTCGAGTTCCCTTCTCCTTCTGGGGCCCGGGTGGCTGCCCTGGGTGTTCACAAAATTAGAAGGGGTTTTCCAACCACCCTTCACGCTTCCACCCCCTCTCCTCAGGCCAGGAACACGCATTCTCACACTCAGGCACATTCATCTCCTCTCTCACGTAAAGGCACACACAGACATATAAAGTCTCACACGTCTTTAAACTCCCCAAAGGAGCAATATGTTAAGAAACCCCTATTGACGAGGCTGGTGCTATATTTAGACTTCTCTTTTATTCTCTGAACCCAACAGGTCAATTCTCTCTTTAAAATAAGATTTATCATCCTGAAATCATTTTTTTTTTCCTTTTCTTGGAATACAGGGGCTATAAGCTTTTCGTTTCCTCATGATAAGTGAGAATGTCCCTTCATCTCTCTACATCGCTGATACAGTAGACGTCATGGTGTTCAGATGCCACTCCAGTGGATGCAAATTCACAGTTTACTAAAAAGAAAATGCATTTGCTCATATTCTTGAATTTGCAATGCTAAAATCTTCAAGGTCAAAAGCCATCTTTTCCGGCTGCTAAGGGTTGTCTAGGAAGAGACTTGGGAGATTGACACCTGATCAGCAGAGTACCAAGAATGATTATTTTCCACTTTACCTGGGACATGAAAGAGGGGTGACTTTTAAGGATAACTTTCCAGTGTATCATATTATTTGCATGTAAAAGGAAAAAGGAATAAAAGCATATTTTTAAAAGCCAGGTCATTTTAAAAGTGAGTTATAAAACACCACCAAGAAAGGGTTCTGAAAGGGCAAGGAAACAAACAAAAAAAAAAATTAAGGACAAATTTTTATTTTTATTTTTATTTTTACTTTATTTTACTTTGCAATACTGTATTGGTTTTGCCATACATTGACATGAATCCGCCACAGGTGTACATGAGTTCCCAATCCTAAACCCCCTCAAAAAGGCAAATTTTTGAATTGAGTTCTCTAGGGCTCTGCTTTTTCAACCCACAGTTTTATTCTTATAAACATATGCCACATCTCAGTGTTTCAGCTGGACAGTAATATGAAAATTTTTAGGTTACAATTGAAAATCTAAAAATAAATAAATAACCTCACACAACAATTATACAGCTGTATCAATACTGTTATAGGTTTGCAGTTCTTTTGGATGCAGTTTGCACATAACTTTCACATATATCCATTATTCAATCATTTCCTAAAACTGTTTAGTGGACAATATTTTCCCACACTTATTGGAAGGGCACAAGGCTCATCTCAGAAATGTACCCAATTGCCCTGCACCTGAACTCAGAATTTCTTATTTTAACTCCAGGATTTAACTCCCTTTTACCAAAATATTTTACAAAAAAATTCTGTATGTAAAATCGCAGCCAATTATGAGGAAACTTAAGATCATTGCAAATAGGTAACCAAAGAACTTATATACCATGTGTTAAGTGGAACTGTTTTCTTAAATAAAAACAAAATTGTCCCCTTCTAATAACTGCAGATGGTGATTGCAGCCATGAAATTAAAAGACGCTTACTCCTTGAAAGAAAAGTTATGACCAACCTAGACAGCATATTCAAAAGCAGAGACATTACTCTGCCGACTAATGTCCGTCTAGTCAAGGCTATGGTTTTTCCAGTGGTCATGTATGGATGTGAGAGTTGGACTGTGAAGAACGCTGAGCGCTGAAGAATTGATGCCTTTGAACTGTGGTGTTGGAGAAGACTCTTGAGAGTCCCTTGGACTGCAAAGAGATCCAACCAGTCCATTCTGAAGGAGATCAGCCCTGGGATTTCTTTGCAAGGAATGATGCCAAAACTGAAACTCCAGTACTTTGGCCACCTGATGCGAAGAGTTAACTCATTGGAAAAGACTCTGATGCTGGGAGGGATTGGGGGCAGGAAGAGAGGGGGACGACAGAGGATGAGATGGCTGGATGGCATCACGGACTCAATGGCCATGAGTCTGAGTGAACTCCGGATGTTGGTGATGGACAGAGAGGCCTGGTGTGCTGGGATTCATGGGGTCACAAAGAGTCGGACACGACTGAGCAACTGAACTGAACTGAATGAGGAGAAGGGCTTCCCAGGTGGCACTAGTGGTTAAGAACCCACTTGCCAATGCAGGAGACATAAGAGGCTCTTGTTCCATCTCTGGGTCAGAAAGATCCGCTGAAGAAGGAAATAGCAAACCACTCCAGTATTCTTGCCTAGAGAATCCCCATGGACCGAGAAGCCAGGTGGGATACGGTGCATAGGTTATCAAAGAGTAGGACATGACTGAAGCAATTTAACATGCATACAATGAGGAGAAAGATATTTTTGAAACCCCAAACTAAAAATTGATGATACCTCTGTAATATATTTCAAGACATATGTACTCTTTTCCTCTTTGTCATATCATAGAACCTTGATTTCAGACTCTAGAGGTTCAAATGGATAAATCATTTTAAATACGAGCAGGTGTGATGCAACGCCTATGGGTTTTAACAAACACTATTTTAGCATTAAAAAAAAAATAAGAAGGAAGTGTTCTCTGTAGAATGAGCCTTGAATACCATGATTCAACTTTTTCCTAAGATTTATGAATCTTGAACAAATTTTGGCCACCTTCACTATTTAAACAATGAAGCATACTGAGGAGATTTCAATAGTTCCATAGAATTATGGAACTATTGAAATGCAAATGCGGATGCTTGTCCTAAAACTCCAAGTTGCCCTGTCATCAACCCTCTGGAAATGCAGATGACTGTCTGAACACTGGAGAAAGATGAATGCTGAATATCCTTAGGCTGTTGCTCAAGCAGAGATCCAATTCCAAAACATTAACAACTCCAAAATTAGATCAAAGCAGTTTTAATAGATTAGCTATTCAGATTACATCTATCAATGGCTAAATATTAAATCCATAAAATTTCATAAACTGTTAATCAACTCCTTTGACTCACTACTAAAATTTTTGAGATGATAATCTGTGTCTAGGAAACGCAGGACCAATAAAAGACATATGGTGATATTAACTGTCAGGTGTCAACTATCTTTCTAATAACTTTCTTTAGAGGCCTGGTTTTAGAGAAGTTGCTTGGCAATTCCTGATTTAAACAAAAACCACTTATGTATCTTAATATCTTAATGTTTAATATCTTATCTAATATCTAACTTAATTAGATATTGGTTCTTATTGGAATTTTAAAAATGTTAAATTTTTATGTATGGGGATGTAGATCTGAAGAGCTCAGAGTTCCTGGAGCTTGGTATGACAGGATCAACATTAGTGGGGAACCATATGGGTATGGAGGGCTGTTAGTTTTTGAAAAACAGGGAGAAGCACTGAGCAGGAAGTGGGAGTCATTAGATTCTTCTTCAAATTCATTTGTTAGATGGCCTTACTGTGAAACTAATCTCTCAGATTAACAGTCTAATTCTAGTGAAAGAGAAGGGTTATTGTTACATTTAATGCATTTGGATAATTACTTTTTATTTTAAACATTAATTGCATATTTATGATATACAAATTACAGTGAACACTGATGTATGAATCGTGCATCTCTTTTAAGAAGGACAATATGATTGATTAAGACTGAAGCTTCCTCTGCCATTCCTTTACCTCTTCTTCCCTCACCCCACAGAGGCAACCCCATTCCTAAATTTTTGTATTTATTTGTACATTAATAAATTTCATGCCCTTTCACTAAGACTAGTTTTACGTTGCTTTGGTAATTTAACTTTTACAAAAATGATATTATGCAGTTTGAATTCTTTTGCCACTTTCTTTGGATTTTGAAGAAAACAACGTTATGTCTATGAGAATGAATCATCTTGTTATATGTCACTCTGGTTCACTAATATTTATTGCTGTGTGATAGTTGACATAAATTTATCATTTTCACCTTCTGATGACAATTTTTACAAGTAATTTTTATAAGTAATACTGTTTTCAATATGTCTGTTTATGTATATGGATGATGCTTTTCTATTTTGTATACTATCTAGAAGTGGATTTCCTGGGTTGTTCAGTTCAGTTCAGTTCAGTCGCTCAGTCGTGTCTGACTCTTTGTGACCCCATGAATCGCAGCACACCAGGCCTCCCTGTCCATCACCAACTCCCGGAGTTCACTCAGACTCACGTCCATCGAGTCCATGATGCCATCCAGCCATCTCATCCTCTGTTGTCCCCTTCTCCTCCTGCCCCCAATCACTCCCAGCATCAGAGTCTTTTCCAATGAGTCAGCTCTTCGCATGAGGTGGCCAAAGTACTGGAGCTTGACCTTTAGCATCATTCCTTCCAAAGAAATCCCAGGGCTGATCTCCTTCAGAATGGACTGGTTGGATCTCCTTGCAGTTCAAGGGACTCTCAAGAGTCTTCTCCAACACCACAGTTCAAAAGCATCAATTCTTCACTGCTCAGCTTTGTTCAAAGTCCGACTCTCATATCCATACATGACCACAGGAAAAACCATACCCTTGACTAGACGGACCTTAGTCGGCAAAGTAATGTCTCTGCTTTTCAATATGCTATCTAGGTTGCTCATAACTTTTCTTCCAAGGAGTAAGCCTCTTTTAATCTCATGGTTGCAGTCACCATCTGCAGTGATTTTCGAGCCCCCAAAAATAAAGTCTGACACCATTTCTACTGTTTTCCCATCTATTTCCCATGAAGTGACGGGACCAGATCCCATGATCTTCATTTTCTGAATGTTGAGCTTTATGCCAACTTTTTCGCTCTCCTCTTTCACTTTCATCAAGAGGCTTTTTAGCTCCTCTTCACTTTCTCCCATAAGGGTGGTGTCATCTGCATATCTGAGATTATTGATATTTCTCCCGGCAATCTGATTCCAGCTTGTGTTTCTTCCAGTTCAGTGTTTCTCATGATGTACTCTGCATATAAGTTAAATAAGCACGGTGACAATATACAGCATTGACATACTCCTTTTCCTATTTGGAACCAGTCTGTTGTTCCATGTCCAGTTCTAACTGTTGCTTCCTGGCCTGCATACAGAATTCTCAAGAGGCAGGTTAGGTGGTCTGGTATTCCCATCTCTTTCAGAATTTCCCACAGTTTCTTGTGATCCACATAGTCAAAGGCTTTGGCATAGTCAATAAAGCAGATGTAGATATTTTTCTGGAACTCTCTTGCTTTTCCATGATCCAGCAGATGTTGGCAATTTGATCTCTGGTTCCTCTGCCTTTTCTAAAACCAGCTTGAACATCTGGGAGTTCACGGTTCACGTATTGCTGAAGCCTGGCTTGGAGAATTTTGAGCATTACTTTACTAGCATGTGAGATGAGTGCAATTGTGCAGTAGTTTGAGCATTCTTTTGCATTGCCTTTCTTTGGAATTGGAATGAAAACGGACCTTTTCCAGTCCTGTGACCACTGCTGAGTTTTCCAAATTTGCTGGCATATTGAGTGCATACTTTCACAGCATCATCTTTCAGGATTTGAAACGGCTCAACTGGAATTCCATCACCTCCACTAGCTTTGTTCGTAGTGATGCTTCCTAAGGCCCACTTGACTTCACTTTCCAAGATGTCTGGCTCTAGATTAGTGATGACATCATCATGATTATCTTGGTCATAAAGATCTTTTTTGTATAGTTCTTCTGTGTATTCTTGCCACCTCTTCTTAATATCTTCTGCTTCAGTTAGGTCCATACCATTTCTATCCTTTATCGAGCCCATCTTTGCATGAAATGTTCCCTTGGTATCTCTAATTTTCTTGAAGAGATCTCTAGTCTTTCCCATTCTGTTGTTTTCCTCTATTTCTTTGCATTGCTTGCTGAAGAAGGCTTTCTTTTCTCTTCTTGCTCGTCTTTGGAAATCTGCATTCAGATGCTTATATCTTTCCTTTTCTCCTTTGCTTTTTGCCTCTCTTCTTTTCACAGCTATTTGTAAAGCCTCCTCAAACAGCCATTTTGCTTTTTTGCATTTCTTTTCCATGGGAATGGTTCTTGATCCCTGTCTCCTGCACAATGTCATAAACCTGATTCCATAGTTCATCAGGCACTCTGTCTATCAGATCTAGGCCCCTAAATCTATTTTTCACTTCCACTGTATAATCATAATGGATTTGATTTAGGTCATACCTGAATGGTCTAGTGGTTTTCCCTACTTTCTTCAATTTCAGTCTGAATTTGGCAATAAGGAGTTCATGATCAGAGCCACAGTCAGCTACCAGTCTTGTTTTTGTTGACAGTATAGAGCTTCTCCATCTTTGGCTGCAAAGAATATAATCAATCTGATTTCAGTGTTGACCATCTGGTCATGTCCACATGTAGAGTCTTCTCTTGTGTTGTTGGAAGAGGCTGTTTGCTATGACCAGTGCATTGTCTTGGCAAAAATTTGTTAGCCTTTGCCCTGCTTCATTCCACATTTCAAGGCCAAATTTGCCTGTTACTCCAGGTGTTTCTTGACTTCCTACTTTTGCATTCCAGTCCCCTATAATGAAAAGGACATCTTTTTTGGGAGTTAGTTCTAAAAGGTCTTATAGGTCTTCATAAAACCGTTCAACTTCAGCTTCTTCAGCGTTACTGGTTGTGACATAGACTTGGATAACTGAAAAGGCAACATGATAGGATACCAAAAGAGGAACTCCCCAGGTCATTAGGTGCCCAATATGCTACTGGAGATCAGTGGAGAAATTACTCCAGAAAGAATGAAGGGATGGAGCCAAAGCAAAAATAATACCCAGTTGTGGGTGTGACTGGTGACAGAAGCAAGATCCGATGCTGTAAAGAGCAATATTGCATAGGAACCTGGAATGTCAGGTCCATGAAACAAGGAAAATTGGAAGTGGTCACACAAGAGATGGCAAGGGTGAACGTCGACATTCTAGGAATCAGCGAACTAAAATGGACTGGAATGGGTGAATTTAACTCAGATGACCATTATATCTACTACTTCAGGCAGGAATCCCTCAGAAGAAATGGAGTAGCCATCATGGTCAACAAAAGTGTCCGAAATGCAGTACTTGGATGCAATCTCAAAAACGTCAGAATGATCTCTGTTCGTCTCCAAGGCAAACCATTCAATATCACAGTTATCCTGGGTTGTAGTACATATTTAATACTAAATAGTTTTCAAACAGTTTTACATTCCTGCTATACTTTATAAGAGTTTTCTTTGATTCACATCCTGTCAGTACCTGGTATTATTAGGTAATTTAAGACTGTCCAGTCAAATCCAAGAGGTATAAAGTAGCATTTTATCATACTGTAAATGTGCATTTTCCTGCTTAACTATGAGATTGAGCACCTTTTAAAAATTAATTAATTTTTTAATTGAAGGATAATTGCTTTGCAGAATTTTGTTGTTTTCTGTCAAACCTCAACATGAATCAGCCATAGGCATACATATATTCCCCTCCCTTTTGAACCTCCCTCCCATCTCCCACCCCATTCCACCCTTCTAGGTTGATACAGAGGCCCTGTTTGAGTTTCCTGAGCCATACAGCAAATTCCCCTTGGCTGTCTATTTCACATATGGTAATCTAAGTTACTCTTTCCATGTAACTCTTGCCATGCATCACACCCTCTCCTCCCCTCTTCCCACGTCTGTAAGTATATTGTATATGTCTGTTCCTCCATTGCTGCCCTGTAAATAAATTCTTAAGTAGCATTTTTTTAGGTCCCATATATATGTGTTAGAACATGATATTTATTTTTCTCTTTTTGACTCAGTTCACTCTGTATAATAGGTTCTGTGTTCATCCACCTCATCAGAACTGACTCAAATGTTTTCCTTTTTATGGTTGAGTAATCCTGAAAGATGATGCTGTGAAAGTGCTGCATTCAATATGAAATTTGAAAACATTGCATTCAATATTTCAATTTGAAAAACTCAGCAGTGACCATAGGACTGGAAAAGGTCAGGTTTCATTCCAATCCCAAAGAAAGGCAATGCCAAAGAATGCTCAAACTACTGCACTATTACACTCATCTCACACACTAGTAAGTAATGCTCAAAATTCTCCAAGCCAGGCTTCAGCAATACGTGAACCGTGAACTTCCAGATCTTCAAGCTGGTTTCAGAAAAGGCAGAGGAACCAGAGATCAAATTGCAAACATCCGCTGGATCATAGAAAAAGCAAGAGAGTTCCAGAAAACATCAATTTCTGCTTTATTGACTATGCCAAAGCCTTTGACTGTGTGGATCACAATAAACTGTAGAAAATTCTGAAAGAGATGGGAATACCAGACCATCTGACCTGCCTCTTGAGAAACCTATATGCAGGTCAGGAAGCAACAGTTAGAACTGGACATACAACAGACTGGTTCCAAATAGGAAAAGGAGTATGTCAATGCTGTATATTGTCACCGTGCTTATTTAACTTATATGCAGAGTACATCATGAGAAACAATGGGTTGGAAGAAGCACAAGCTGGAATCAAGATTGCCAGGAGAAATATCAGTAACCTCAGATATGCAGATGACACCACCATTATGGCAGAAAGTGAAGAGGAGCTAAAAAGCCTCTTGATGAAAGTGAAAGAGGAAAGTGGAAAAGTTCTTTAAAGCTCAACATTCAGAAAATGAAGATCATGGGATCTGGTCCCATCACTTCATGGGAAATAGATGGAGAAGCAGTGGAAACAGTGTTAGACTTTTTTTTTGGGGGGGGGCCCTTCAAAATCACTGCAGAGAGTGACTGCAGCCATGAAATTAAAAGATGCTTACTCCTTTGGAAGAAAAGTTATGACCAACCTAGATAGCATATTAAAAAGCAGAGATATTGCTTTGCCAATAAGGTCCATCTAGTCAAGGCTATGGTTTTTCCAGTGGTCATGTATGGATGTAAGAATTGGACTGTGAAGAAAGCTGAGCACCGAAAAATTGATGCTTTTGAACTGTGGTGTTGGAG
Organism: Ovis aries; assembly: GCF_016772045.2. NCBI lineage: Eukaryota > Metazoa > Chordata > Mammalia > Artiodactyla > Bovidae > Ovis > Ovis aries. Next base: position 45,323,037 of record NC_056054.1, on the reverse strand, counting down.
AAAACTCTTGAGAGTCCCTTGGACTGCAAGGAGATCCAACCAGTCCATTCTGAAGGAGATCAGTCCTGGGTGTCCATTGGAAGGACTGATGTTGAAGCTGAAACTCCAATTTGGCCACCTCATGCGAAGAGTTGACTCATTGGAAAAGACTCTGATGCTGTGAGGAATCAGGGGCAGGAAGAGAAGGGGAGGACAGAGGCCACGATGGCTGGATGGTATCACCAATTAGATGGATATGAGTTAGAATGAACTCCAGGAGTTGGTGATGGGAGGACTGGTGTGCTGCAATTCACGGGGTTGCAAAGAGTTGGACATGACTGAGCAACTGAACTGAACTGAATTGAACTGAACTGAATTTTCCATTCTGTATATGTACCACAACTTCTTTATCTATTCATCTGTCAATGGACATCAAGGTTTCTTCCATGTTCTGGCTACTGTAAATAGTGCTGCAGTGAACAATGGGATACATGTGTCTTTTTCAATTTTGGTTTCCTCAGTATATGCCTAGGAGTGGGATTGCTGGGTCATGTAGTGGTTTTATTCCTAGTGTTCAAAGGAATCTCCATACCGTCTTCCATACTGGGTGCATCAATTTACATTCCCACCAACAGTGCAAGAGTGTTCCCTTTTCTCCACACTCTCTCCAGTATTTATTATTTGTAGGCTTTTTGATGCTGGCCATTCTGACTGGTGTGAGGTGATATCTCATTGTAGTTGATTTGCATTTCTCTAATAATGAGCAATGTTGAGCATCATTTCATGTGTTTTTAGCCATCTGTGTGTCTTCTTTGGAAAAATATTTGTTTATGTCGTTTTCCCACTTTTTGATTGGGTTTTTTGTTTTTCTGGCATTGAGTTGCATGAGCTGCTTCTATAGTTTGGAAGTTAATCCTTTATCAATTGTTTCATTTGCTGTTATTTTCTCTCATTCTGAAGGTTGTCTTTTCACCTTGCTTATAGTTTCCTTTGCTTTGCAAAACCTTTTAGGTTTAATCAGGTCCCAATTGTTTACTTTTGTTTTTATTTCCATAACTCTAGGAAGTGGATCATAGAGGATCTTGGTTTGATTTATATCATTGAGTGTTCTGCCTGTTTTCCCCTGAGAATTTTATAGTTTCTGGTCTTACTTTTAGGTCATTAATCCACTGTGAGTTAATCTTTGTGTATGGTGTTAGGAAGTGTTCTAATTTCATTCTTTTACATGTAGCTGTGCAGTTTTTCCAGCACCATTTATTGAAGAGGCTTTCTTTGCCCCATTGTATATTCTTTCCTTCTTTGTCAAAAATAAGATACCCGTTTGTTGCATGGGTTTATTTCTGGACTTTCTATCTTGTTTCTTTGGTCTATATTTCTGTTTTTGTGCCAGTACCATACTGTCTTGATGACTGTAGCTTTGTAGTGTAATCTGAAGTCAGGAAGACTGATTCCTCCAGCTCCATTCTTCATTCTCAAGACTGCTTTGGCTATTCAGGATCTTTTGTGTTTCCATGTGAATTGTGATTTTTTTTGTTCTAGTTCTGTGAAAAATGCCATTGGTAATTTGATAGGGATCACATTGAATCTGTAGATTGCATTTGATAGTATAGTCATTTTCACAATATTGATTCTTCCTACTCAGGAACATCTGTTTATGTCATCTTTGATTTCTTACATCAGTGTCTTATAATTTTCTATGTACAGTTCTTTTGTCTCCTTAGGTAAGTTTATTCCTGGATATTTAATTCTTTTTCTTGCAGTGATGAATGGGATTGATTCCTTAATTTCTCTTCCTGATTTTTCATTGTTAGTATATAGAAAAGCAAGGGATTCCTGTGTATTGATTTTGTATCCTGCAACTTTACTAAATTCACTGATTAACTCTAGTAATTTTTTGATACTATCTTTAGGGTTTCCTATGTAAAGTATCATGTCATCTGCAAACAGTGAGAGCTTTATTTCTCCTTTTCCAGTCTGGATTCCTTTTATTTCTTTTTCTTCTCTGATTGCTGTAGCTAGGACTTCCAGAACTATGTTGAATAATAGTGGTGAAAGTGGACACCCTTGTCTTGCTCCTGATCTTAGTGGCAATGCTTTGAGTTTTTCACCATTGAAAATAATGTTTGCTGTAGGCTTATCATATATAGCCTTCACTATGTTGAGGTAGGTTCCCTCTATGTCCATTTTTTGAAGAGTTTTAATTATAAATGGGTGCTGAATTTTGTCAAAGGCTTTTTCTGCATCTATTGAGATGATTGCATGGTTTTAGCTTTCAATTTGTCAATATGGTGTATCACATTGATTAATTTGCATATATTAAAGAATACTTGCATCTCTGAAATAGATCCAACTTGATCATGGTATATGAGCTTTTTTGACGTGTTGCTGAATTCTGTTTGCTAAAAGTTTATTGAGGACTTTTGCATCTGTGTTCACCAGTGATATTGGCCCGTAGGTTATTTTGTGTGTGTTGTCTTTGTCCGGTTTTGGTATCAGGATTATGGTGGCCTTGTAGAATGAGTTTGGTAGTGTTCCTTCCTCAGCAATTTTTTTTTTTTAATATTAGGACAAAAATTTTTAATAAAAATTTCAAATATGTAAAAAGCATATGAGAAAGTAAATAAACAAATAAATTTATATTTATTTTATCTAGACTTATAAGTCTCATTAATAATAAGGTTTTTGAAATAATGTATTAAAATATATATTAAAAATTTAATCAGATCATGGCTCTTAAATAATCTTAGAAAACAATTTTAATTCTTCTTAATAACACCTTAAGTTACCTGAACTGCCATAATATATTGACTTCATGTTTTTTTTTTTTTATTGTCACCCTGATTATTTAACTTTTTTTTTTTTAGTTTTTTATTTTTTTAATTTTAAAATCTTTAATTCTTTCATGCATTCCCAAACATGAACCCCTCTCCCACCTCCCTCCCCATAACATCTCTCTGGGTCATCCCCATGCACCAGTCCCAAGCATGCTGTATCCTGCGTCAGACATAGACTGGCGATTCAATTCTTACATGATAGTATACATGTTGGAATGCCATTCTCCCAAATCGTCCCACCCTCTCCCTCTCCCTCTGAGTCCAAAAGTCCATTATACACATCTGGCCTCGAATTGCCAAAGCAATCTTGAGAAATAAGAATGGAACTGGAGGAATCAACTTGCCTGACTTCAGGCTCTACTACAAAGCCACAGTCATCAAAACAGTATGGTACTGGCACAAAGACAGACATATAGATCAATGGAACAAAATCGAAAGCCCAGAGATAAATCCACATACATATGGACACCTTATCTTTGACAAAGGAGGCAAGAATATATAATGGAGAAAAGACAATCTCTTTAACAAGTGGCGCTGGGAAAACTGGTCAACCACTTGTAAAAGAATGAAACTAGATCACTTTCTAACACCATACACAAAAATAAACTCAAAATGGATTAAAGATCTAAATGTAAGACCAGGAACGATAAAACTCCTAGAGGAGAACATAGGCAAAACACTCTCCGACATACATCACAGCAGGATCCTCTATGATCCACCTCCCAGAATTCTGGAAATAAAAGCAAAAATAAACAAATGGGATCTAATTAAAATTAAAAGCTTCTGCACAACAAAGGAAAATATAAGCAAGGTGAAAAGACAGCCTTCTGAATGGGAGAAAATAATAGCAAATGAAGCAACTGACAAACAACTAATCTCAAAAATATACAAGCAACTTATGCAGCTCAATTCCAGCAAAATAAACGACCCAATCAAAAAATGGGCCAAAGAACTAAATAGACATTTCTCCAAAGAAGACATACGGATGGCTAACAAACACATGAAAAGATGCTCAACATCACTCATTATTAGAGAAATGCAAATCAAAACCACAATGAGGTACCACTTCACACCAGTCAGAATGGCTGCGATCCAAAAATCTACAAGCAATAAATGCTGGAGAGGGTGTGGAGAAAGGGAACCCTCCTACACTGTTGGTGGGAATGCAAACTAGTACAGCCACTATGGAGAACAGTGTGGAGATTCCTTAAAAAATTGCAAATAGAACTACCGTATGACCCAGCAATCCCGCTGCTGGGCATACACACCGAGGAAACCAGAATTGAAAGAGACACATGTACCCCAATGTTCATCGCAGCACTGTTTATAATAGCCTCTGCAATTTTTTGAAAGAGGTTTAGAAGGATAGGCATTAGCTCTTCTCTAAATGTTTCATTCTTGGTGGCAGCCAAGAGGAGCAACCCCAAATCCAAGGAGTGTCACCTACATGGGCGCAAGAAGGCCAAGAGGAGCTACTCCACGTTCAAGTCAGGAGGGGCAACCTTGTCCAAGGTAAGAGCAGCAGCTGTGCTTTGCTGGAGCAGCCATGAAGAGATACGCCACATCCAAGGTAAGAGAAACCCAAGTGAGATGGTAGGTGTTGTGAGAGGGCATCAGAGGGCAGACACACTGAAACCATAATCAGATAAAACTAGCCAATCTGAAAACACAGACCACAGCCTTGTCTAACTCAATAAAACTAAGCCATGTCTTGTGGGGCCCCCCAAGACGGATGAGTCATGGAGAGACGTCTGACAGAATGTGGTCCACTGGAGAAGGGAATGGCAACCGCTTCAATATTCTTGCCTTGAGAACCCCATCAACAGTATGAAAAAACAAAATGATAGGATACTGGAAGAGGAACTCCCCAGGTCGGTAGGTGCCTAATATGCTACTGGAGATCAGTGGAGAAATAAATCCAGAAAGAAGGAAGGGATGGAGCCAAAGCAAAAACAACACCCAGTTGTGGATGTGACTGGTGATAGAAGCAAGGTCCAATGCTGTAAAGAGCAATATTGCATAGGAACCTGGAATGTCAGGTCCATGAATCAAGGCAAATGGAAGTGGTCAAACAGGAGATGGCAAGAGTGAACATTGGCATTCTAGGAATCAGCGAACTAAAATGGACTGGAATGGGTGGAATTAACTCAGATGACCATTATATCTACTACTGTGGGCAGGAATCCCTTAGAAAAATTGGAGTAGCCATCATGGTCAACAAAAGAATCCAAAATGCAGTACTTGGATGCAATCTCAAAAATGACAGAATGATCTCTGTGCATCTCCAAGGCAAACCATTCAATATCACAGTAATCCAAGTCTATGCCCCAACCAGTAACGCTGAAGAAGCTGAAGTTGAATGTTCTGTGAAGACCTACAAGACCTTTTAGAACTAACACCCCAAAAAGATGTCCTTTTCATTATAGGGGACTGGAATGCAAAAGTAGGAAGTCAAGAAACACCTGGAGTAACAGGCAAATTTGGCCTTGGAATACGGAATGAAACAGGGCAAAGGCGAATAGAGTTTTGCCAAGAGCACGCATTGGTCATAGCAAACATCCTCTTCCAACAACACAAGAGAATACTCTACACATGGACATGACCAGATGGTCAACATTGAAATCAGATTGATTATATTCTTTGCAGCCAAAGATGGAGAAGCTCTATACAGTCAGCAAAAACAAGACTGGTAGCTGACTGTGGCTCAGATCATGAACTCCTTATTGCCAAATTCAGACTGAAGTTGAAGAAAGTAGGAAAACCACTAGACCATTCAGGTATGACCTAAATCAAATCCCTTATGATTATACGGTGGAAGTGAGAAATAGATTTAAGGGCCTAGATCTGATAGATAGAGTACCTGATGAACATGGATGGAGGTTCGTGACATTGTACAGGAGACAGGTATCAAGATCCATCCCCATGGAAAAGAAATGCAAAAAAGCAAAATGGCTGTCTGGGGAGGCCTTACAAATAGCTGTGAAAAGAAGACAAGCAAAAACCAAAAGAGAAAAGGAAAGATATTCCCATTTGAATGCAGATTTCCAAAGAATAGCAAGGAGAGATAATAAAGTCTTCCTCAGCAATCAGTGCAAAGACATAGAGGGAAACAACAGAATGGGAAAGACTAGAGATCTGTTTAAGAAAATTAGAGATACCAAAGGAACATTTCATACAAAGACGGGCTCAATAAAGGACAGAAATGGTCTGGACCTAACAGAAGCAGAAGATATTAAGAAGAGGTGGCAAGAATACACAGAAGAACTATACAAAAAAGATCTTTATGATCCAGATAATCACAATGGTGTGATCTAGACATCCTGGAATGCGATCTAGACATCCTGGAATGCGAAGTCAAATGGACCTTAGGAAACATCACTACAAACAAAGCTAGTGGAGGTGATGGAATTCCAGTGGAGCTATTGCAAGACTTGAAAGATGATGCTGTGAAGGTGCTGCACTCAATATGCCAGCAAATTTGGAAAACTCAGCAGTGACCATAGGACTGGAAAAGGTCAGGTTTCATTCCAATCCCAAAGAAAGGCAATGCCAAAGAATGCTCTAACTACTGCACAATTGCACTCATCTCACACACTGGTAAAGAAATGCTCAAAATTCTCCAAGCCAGGCTTCAGCAATACGTGAACCGTGAACTTCCAGATCTTCAAGCTGGTTTTAGAAAAGGCAGAGGAACCAGGGATAAAATTGCCAACATCTGCTAGATCATAAAAAAAAGCAAGAGAGTTCCAGAAAAACATATATTTCTGCTTTATTGACTATGGCAAAGCCTTTGACTGTGTGGATCACAATAAACTGTGGAAAATTCTGAAAGAGATGGAAATACCAGGTCACCTGACCCGCCTCTTGAGAAACCTATATGCTGGTCAGGAAGCAACAGTTAGAACTGGATATGGAACAACAGACTGATTCCAAATAGGAAAAGGAGTACGTCAAGTCTGTATATTGTCACCCTGCTTATTTAACTTATACGCAGAGTACATCATGAGAAACACTGGGCTGGAAGAAGCACAAGCTGGAATCAAGATGGCCAGGAGAAATATCAATAATCTCAGATATGCAGATGACAGCACCCTTATGGCAGAAAGTGAAGAGGAGCTAAAGAGCCTCTTGATGAAAGTGAAAGAGGAGAGTGGAAAAGTTGGCTTAAAGCTCAACATTCAGAAAACGAAGATCATGGGATCTGGTCCCATCACTTCATGGGAAATAGATGGGGAAACAGTGTCAGACTTTATTTTTCTGGGCTCCAAAATCACTGCAGATGGTGATTACAGCCATGAAATTAAAAGACGCTTACTCCTTGGAAGGAAAGTTATGACCAACCTAGATGGCATATTAAAAGGTAGAGATATTACTTTTCCAACGAAGGTCCATCTAGTCAAGGCTATGGTTTTCCAGTGGTCATGTATGGATGTGAGAGTTGCACTGTGAAGAAACCTGAGCACTGAAGATTTAATGCTTTTGAACTGTGGTGCTGGAAAAGACTGTTGCTAGTCCCTTGGACTGCAAGAAGATCCAACCATTCCATCCTAAAGGAGAGCAATCCTGGGTGTTTTTGGAAGGACTGATGCTGTGGCTGAAACTCCAATACTTTGGCCACCTCATGCGAAGAATTGACTCATTGGAAAAGATCCTGATACTGGGAGGGATTGAGGGCAGGAGGAGAAAGGGACGGCAGAGGATGAGATGGCTGGATGGCATAACCAGCTCGATGCACATGAGTTTGGGTGAACTCCGGGAGTTGGTGAGTCAGACACTACTGAGTGACTGAACTGAACTGAATTGAACTGAAATGTTTCATCTAATCCTCTGTGAAGCCATCTTGTCTTGGGCTCTTGCTTTTGGGGAGATTTTCCTCACAGCTTCAATTTCAGTGCTTGTAATCAGGTTGTTCATAATTTATATTTCTTCCTGGTTCAGTCTTGGAAGATTGAGCCTTTTCAAGAATCTTTCTATTTCTTTCAGTTTATCTATTTTATTGCCATATAATTAGTTGTTAATAATAGTCTCTTATAATCCTTTGTATTTCTGCATTGTCTGTGTAACCTTTCCTTTTTAACTTCTAATTTTGTGGATTTAATTCCTCTCTCTTCTTTTCTTGATGAGTCCTAGCTAAAGGCTTGTCAGTTTTATTTATCCTCTCAAAGAACAAGCTTTTAATTTTATTAATCTTTACTATTGTTTATTTCATTTCTTTTTCATTTATTTCTGCTCAGATTTTTATGATTTCTTTCCTTCTACTAATTTTAGGGGGTAATTTTGCTCTTCTTTTCCCAGCTGTTTTAGGTGTAAAGTTAGGTTGTTTATTCGATGTTTTCCTTGTTTCTTGAGGTAGGATTGTATTGCTATAAATTCTCTCTTAAACCTGCTTTGCTGCATGCCATTGGTTTTGAGTTGTGTTTTCATTGTCATTTGTTTCTAAAATGTTTTTGATTTCTCTGTTTATTTTTTCAGTAACCTGTCGGTTACTGAAACATGTTGTTTAATCTCCATGTGTTTGTGTTTCTTACAGTTGTTTTTTTCCTCTTGTAATTGATATCTAGTCTCATAGCATTGTGATTGGAGAAGATGCTTGATACAATTTCAGTTTTCTTAAATTTACTGAGGTTTGATTTGTGACCCAAGATATGGTCTATCCTGGATAATGTTCCATGTACACTGGAGAAGAAGGTGTATTCTGCATTTGGATGAAATGTCCTAAAGATATCAATGAGATCTATCTCATCTAATATATCATTTAAGGCTTGTGTTTCCTTATTAATTTTCTGTTTTGATGATCGTCCATTGGTGTGAGTCAGGTGATAAAGCCTCTTACTATTATTGTGTTACTGTTAATTTCTCCATTTATGTCTATTAGTGTTCGTCATATGTATTGAGGTGTTCCTATGTTGAGTGCATAGATATTTAAAATTGTTATGTCTTCCTCTTGGATTGACCCATTGATCATTATGTAGTGTCCTTCTTTATCTCTTGTAATATTCTTTAAGGTCTATTTTGTCTGATATGAACATTGCTACTCCAGTTTTCTTTTGCTTCCCATTTGCATGGAATATATTTTTCCATGCTCTCACTTTCAGTCTATATGTGTCTTTAGGTCTGAAGTGGGTTTGTTGTAGATAGAATATATATGGGTCTTGCTTTTGTATCCCTTCAGCCAGTCTGTGTCTTTTGGTTGGGGCATTTAATCCATTTACATGTAAAGTAATCATTGATATATATGTTCCTATTGCCATTTTCTTAATTGTTTGGGGTTGATTTTGTAGATCTTTTTTCTTCTCGTGTTTTTCTTGACTACGTAAGTCCCTTTAACATTTGTTGCAAAGCTGTCTTGGTGGTACTGAATTCTCTTAACTATGCTTTTCTGAAAAGCTTTTTATTTCTCCATCAATTTTGAATGAGATCCTTGTCAAATACAGTAATCTTGGTTGTAGATTTTTCCCTTTCAATACTTTAAATATATCCTGCCAGTCCCTTCTGGCCCTCAGAGTTTCTGTTAAAAGATCAGCTGTTAAGCATATGGGGTTTCCCTGGTATGTTACTTGTTGCTTCTCCCTTACTGCTTTTAATATTCTTTCTTTGTGTTTAGTCTTTGTTAGTGTGATGAGTATGTGTCTTGGCATGTTTATTCTTGGGTTTATCCTGTATGGGACTCTTTGTGCCTCTTGGACTTGATTGACTACTTCCTTTTCCATGCTGGGGAAATTTTCAACTATAATGTCTTCAAAGTTTTTCTCATGCACTTTTATTTTCTCTTCTTCCGGGACCCTTATTATTCAATTATTGGTGTGTTTGATATTGCCCCAGAGGTCTCTGAGACTATCCTCAGTTCTTTTTCATTATTTTTACTTTACTTTGCTCTTCAGAAGTTATTTCCACCATTTTATCTTCCAGCTTACTGATTTGTTCTTCTGCTTCAGATATTCCACTATTGATTCCTTCTAGAGTATTTATAATTTCAGTAATTTTGTTGTTTGTCTCTGTATGTTTGTTCTTTAATTCTAGTTCTTTGTTAATTGATTCTTGCATTTTCTCCATTTTGTTTTCAAAGTTTTTGATCATCTTTACAATCATTATTCTGAATTCTTTTTCAGGTAGTTTGCTTATTTCCTCTTCATTTATTTGGACTTCTGTGTTTTTTAGTTTGTTCCCTCATTTGTGTAGTATTTCTTTACCTTTTCATTATTTCATTTTAACTTATTGTGTTTGAGTCAACCCAGTCTTCAAGGTTGAATTCTTTCTTCCTTTTGGTTTCTGCCCTCCTAAGATTGGTCCAGTGATTTGTGTAAGCTTCATTTAGGGTGAGATTTGTGCTGTGTTTTGTTTGTTTCTCTGTTTTCCTCTGATAGGCTAGGCTGTGAGGTGGTAATCCTGTCTGCTGATGACTGGGTTTGTATTTTTTTTGTTATTGTTGTTTAGATGAGGCATCCTGTACAGGGTGCTACTGGTGGTTGGGTGATGCCAGGTCTTGTATTCAGGTGGTTTCCTTTGTGTGAGTTCTCACTACTTGATACTCCCTGGGGTTAGTTCTCTGGTAATCTAGAGTCTTGGAGTTAGTGCTCCCACTCCAAAGGCTCAGGGCTTGATCTCTGCCCAGGAATGAAGATTCCACAAGTGGTTTGTTATGCATTAACTGAGATTAAAACAAATATCCAAAAATGAGAAACCAAAGTTGAACCCCAGACAAATGGGAGTTACAAAATCAGGCAAATAATAATTAAAATAATGGAATAGACACACATACATATACACCCATGAGCAAAATCAAAACGGTCCAACAAAAATAAAGTGCAATAGATTAGCCTGGCAAACAAAGGGAATAAAAAATTATATCTACCAGAGCAAAACTAACTAAAGTACAAAACAAAACTAAAGCAAGGTGTCAAGTGGGGAATAGAACAATGAAAACAAAACTAACAAATGTGTTGAGAGCAGAGGAAAGAAAGAATAGATATGCAAAGTTAAACAGAGGTAGATGAAGATTTTTATACATTAAAGATTAACTGCAAGGAGAAAAGAGCACTAGGAAAAGCAAACAAAGGAATAAATGCAGAAAAAATAATGATAGGCTTAAAAAATTAAAAATAAAAAAGAGAAAAGAAAAAAAAAGTGGGGGAAACTCCACAGAACTGTAAAAGCCCAGTGTAGAGGCAGAGGTTTATAACAAAAATTAAAAATATGACTGAGCAAAGAAAAAAGCTCAAAAGCATAATTAGACTTCATAGTACCAATAAAATTTACAACTACAACGGCAGGGGGTGGCAGGAAGAGGATAAAAAAGAAAAACAATCCAAAAGAATCATAAAACACGTCAAAACATAAGAATAATAAATGTTTTTCTTGAGTAACTGCTGTCAGAGTCCTTTCCCTCACTGGGTGTCACAGTCCACATCAGCTTCCTAGGATGCCCTCCAACACTGTGCTGATCTCTGGACCTGCTGTGGGAGCAGCTCAGATTCTAATATGGTCCTGCTCCTGTGTGTTCTTGCTTCCAATGTCTACAGCTATCAGAACTAGTGCTTTTTCTTTTGTGGGAGCTCTCAATGACCTTTCATATATTCCATAGACACAGTTGATTGTGTGGATTTAATCTGCAGCTTGTACAGCTAGTGGGAAGGTTTTGGGTCTTCTTTAGCCACACTGCCCCTGGGTTTCAATTGTGGTTTTATTTCTACCTCTGTATGTGGGTCGTCCACTGGGGTTTGCTCCTGGGGCTGCCCTGGAGGATTTGGGTTTGCCCCTGTGAGGGCCAGGTGTGGAGGTTCTGGAAGCACCAGGTACTCAGGGGAATTGGTGGCTAGGGCAGCAGGAAATATAGTGTTCTACGAGGGTATGGAAACCAGTATTGGCCAATACACTCTAGTATTCTTGCCTGGAGAAACCCCCTCCATGACAGAGAAGCCTGGCAGGCCATAGTCTACATGGTCCCAAAGAGTCAGACATTACTGAAATGACCCTGCGCGCATAGAAGAATTTTTTTTGCCTGTGGCAGCGCTGCCCCAGTGAGAGCTGAGCGTGAAGGAGGCACAAGTGCTTGGCTTGTGGGGACTCTGGCCGTGCCAAGTGTGCAGGGACACAGAGTGCCTCTGACGCACGAGTTATGGCCATATCAGAGTCTGTTTTCAAGCTTCTTACAGCTGGCAGTCAGAGGACCTCTTTGGCCAGTCTTTCTCCATAGCTCTGCCCCATTCAGGCACTTAGAGGGCTCCCTTGCCTGGGGTCCTTCTCTGTTGTTCTGAGCAGCAGGTACATAAAGGGGCCCCCTTGGCTAGGGTCCTACTCTGAAATGGGCGCATCAGTCACTTAAAGGGGCAAGCTGGATGGGTCCTACTCTGTAGTTCAGAGTGTCAGGCCTTTGATAGGCCAGCCTCTCTATCGTTCAGCTGCCATGCTGGCGTTAGGGGAGAGAGAGGCTATGGTGATGGCTTCACCCCCTATGCATGACTCAGCAGTATCGCCTTGCTTCATGGCTGCCCAGCTTTCTTCCGCAGGCATTTCCCACCACAGTCTCCTTCCTCACACCCCACTGATCTGTCTCTCTACAGTCAACAGCAGTCCTTGCCCTTGGATTGCTCCACAATCCCTAAACTCCAGCTCCCCACTGTGTCTCCCAGAGGAACTGCTTCCCTGTCCAGGGTATGTATGTTTGTGGCAAGAACTGTCTGATTCTTATTCCATTTTGGCTGCCACAGATCAGCTGTTTCACTCTCTGCTTTAAATATTTCTCCTCTGACTCAGACAATTGCCCCAATGTGGGGATCATACCCCAGTTTCAGTTCCCCCACCCACCAAGGGCAGGTACAGTCCTACTAACAATCCTGTTTTCCCCCCTAGTTCCTTTGTCCTACTGAATTTTGCATGGTTCTGTATGTTCTTTTCCTGTGGTCAGGTACTCCTGTCTACTCTCAGCTGGTGTTCTGCATGCACTTCTGTGTCTAAGGTGTGTTCCTGATGTATTAGTAGGGAGAGATGTATTCCACATTCACCTACTCCTCTGCCGTCTTGTTCTCCATCCAAGATTGAGCATCCTTTTATGTTTATTAACAGTCTAGATTTCCAATATGAATTGCTTAGCTTATATATTTTGTGCATTTTTCAATTGGGTTTTCTTGATATGTGCGTGTTTGTGTCTGTGCACCCTGGATTCTAATCCTTCCTCAGTTATATATCATCTTTAATTTTCACTCTTAATATGATTTATTTTTACAAAAATAAGTTTAAATTTGATTTTGCTAACTTTATCAGTACTGTCCTTTATGGTATGTGCTTTGTTTCTAGTTTAAGAAAATCTTTACTATTCCAAGATTACAAATATATTTTCCTATATTGTATGCTAAAATTTTTATAATTTGACTGTTTTAACTATCTGAAAATGACTAGATAGAAAAAGGTCTTGTGATTTAACAGTCTGTTTTCAAGAGACCAGTGGTGTGAGAAAAAATAAAGAAGCTATCATGGATCCACCTTGTGCTTAAAAATTAATATCCCAAAAAGAAAGGATAAAGAGAAATTACAGACCATTTGAAAAAGAATAAGATGATGTGTGGATCACAATAAACTGTGGAAAATTCTGAAAGAGATGGGAATACCAGCCCTGTATGCCTGTCAGGAAGCAACAGTTAGAACTGCATACAGAACAACAGACTGGTTCCAAATAGGAAAAGGAGTATGTCAAGGCTGTATATTGCCACCCTGCTTATTTAATTTATATGCAGAGTACATCATGAAAAACGCTGGGCTGGAAAAAGCACAAGCTGGAATCAAGCTTGCCGGGAGAAATATCAATAACCTCAGATATGCAGATGACACCACCCTTATGGAAGAAAGTGAAGAAGAACTAAAGAGCCTCTTGATGAAAGTGAAACAGGAGAGTGAAAAAATTGGCTTAAAGCTCAACATTCAGAAAACTAAGATCATGGAATCCAGTCCTAGCACTTCATGGCAAATAGATGGGGAAACAGTGGCTGACTTTATTTTTCTGGGCTCAAAAATCACTGCAGATGGTAATTGCAGCCATGAAATTAAAAGACGCTTCTTACTCCTTGGAAGGAAAATTATGACCAACCTAAACAGCATATTAAAAAGCAGAGGCATTACTTTGTCAACAAAGGTCCATCTAGTCAAGGCTATGGTTTTTCCAGTGGTCATGTATGGATGTGAGAGTTGGACTATAAAGAAAGCTGAACTTCGAAGAATTGATGCTTTTGAACTGTGATGATGGAGATGACTCTTGAGAGTCCCTTTTACTGCAAGGAGATCCAACCATTCCATCCTAAAGGAGATCAACCCTGGGTGTTCACTGGAAGAACTGATGCTGAAGCTGAAACTCCAATACTTTGGCCACCTGATGCAAACAGCTGACTCATTTGAGAAGACCTTGATGCAGGGAAAGATTGAGGACAGGAGGAGAAGGGGATGACAGAGGATGAAATGGCTGGATGGCATCACCGACTCAATGGACATGAGTTTAGGTGGACTCTGGGAGTTGGTGATGGACAGGGAGTCCTGGCATGCTGCAGTTCATTGGGTCCCAAAGAGTCAGACACAACTGTGCCACTGAACTGAACTGAACTGAACTGAAGATGAGGTATCTTGCTTTCCTTGTCAATATTGATTATGAAACTGTAGTAATTTAGGACAGTTTTAAGTTGAAACAGAAATAGATGAAACCAAATACAAAGACAAAAAACTTAACAATGAGCTTTTATATTATAGAGGAGGCAGAAGACCATCATTTACTTTCTGAGGAATATATTGAAGCTATGAACAAAAATTAATCCCTTATCGCACACTATACGTAGAACCAAATCACTTGGCATGTTTCTTTCACAAAGAGTTCAGATTAAATTTAATATACCAGTACTCCAACAGAAAGATGATCTTAGATAAAATATAAGTAAAAAGACTAGCTAAGAGGGAATAAATAGATATTTTTTTAAAGTAGATTTCACTAACACATTATGGTGTAAACATTTTCTGAGAATGTATTTGCTATCTCTGGGTAGTTTCATATCTATACATAAATTTTAAAATACATTTTTTGTTCTAAAATTAGTAAGTGTAGTTAAAGAAACCAAAAGTTCTTTCTGATTCTAAAGTTACATTATTCCATGATCTTAAATTTTAATACAATGCATTATTATTAATTTGAGGAGTTAGGATTTATAAATAAATAGGTGGAGAATTCATAGTTTTAATAGTCTATTTTTTATGACAATTATAAACTGCTAAAGAATTTTCAGTAGTCTGCAAATATAGGAATTTAAATTCACCACTCAGGAGAGTTCGAAAGGCTACAGGTACACACAATCCAGAACATATATGATGCTGACTTTTCCTTAGATGATCCTTTAATCCAAGAATCTGTTAAATTACTAATACAAAGTTGTTTATGATAAATGAGTCAATAAGGAAACACTAATAGGGGAAGATAATATTTGCTGCTTGTTTTCTACTTTGTCCTTTGTCATGCTGCTGGTCAGTCACTTCAGTCATTTTGACCCTGTGCCACCCTGTGGACTGTAGCCCACCAGGATCCTCTGTCCATGGGATTCTCCAGGCAAGAATACTGGAGTGGGTTGCCATACTTTTCTCCAGGAGATCTTCCCAACACAGGGATCAGACCTACGTCCCTTATATCTCCTGTATTGGCAGGTGGGTTATACCTCCAAATAGTTGAAAAATTAACTACATATAAATTCTTCTATTGGTTCTATCTTTTCAAATAACTGCTAGAGTAGTGCCCTGTTATCACCAGTATCATTGAGTCATGTTGGCCCATCATACAGATGTACCTTGTTTTACTGTGCTTTGCTTTATGTCACTTTATAGGTACTGGTTTTTATAAACTGAAAGTTTGTGGCAACTCTACATCAAGCAAATCTATGGGTGCCATTTTCCTAATATTTTTTCACTTTGTGTCTCTGTGTCACAATTTGGAAATTCTCAAAATAATTCAAACTTTTTCACTATTATCATATTTGTTATAATGACCAGTGATCATTAATGTTACTATTATAATTCTTTTGGGATGTCACAAACTGCACCCATATATAAGATATTATGAGCAAACTTAGTGTGTGTCTGACTGCTCCATTGAACAGATGGTTCCCATCTCTCCCCCTCTCCCAGGGTCTCCATCTTTCCTGAGATACAATAGTATGGAATTTAGTTTTCAAGTGAAAGGAAGTGTGTGTTTGTGTGTGTATGTGTATGTGTGTGTGTGTGTGTGTGTGTGTGTGTGTGTGTGTGTGTGTACATGCACACACTCAGTTGTGTCCAGCTCTTTGCAATCCCATGGACTGTAGCCCACCAGGCTCCTCTGTCCATGGAATTTTCCAGGCAAGAATATTGGAGTGGGTTGCCACTTCCTACTCCAGGGGATCTTCCTGGCCCAGGGATAGAAACTTCGTCTCTGTGTCTCCTCTCTTTGGTAGATGGATTCTTTACCACTAGCATCACTTGAAAATGAAGAGTTTCTCACTTTATATCAAAAACTGGAGATGGTTCATCTTAGTAAGGAATACATGTTGAAAGCCTAGACAGGCCAAAAGGTAGAAATCTTGTATCAAATAGTTAGCCACGTTTTGAAATGCAAAGGAAAAGTTCTTGAATGAAATTAAACATGCTACTCCAGCACACACATGTATGGGAAGAAAACAAAATAGTTTTATTGCTGATATGGAGAAAGTGTTAGTGGTCTGGATACAAGATCAAACTAAACACAGTATTCCTTAAGGCAAAGCCTAATTCAGGGCAAGGCCCCAATTCTCTTCAGTTCCATGAAACATGGAAGAAGTGAGGAAGCTTCAGAGAAAGGTTTTAAACTAGTAGAAGTTGATTTTTTATGTTTAAGAAAAGAAGCCATTGCTATAAAATGAGTTTCAAGTGAAGCAGAAAGTGCTGATGTAGAAGCTACAGCAAAATTTCCAGCAGATCTAGCTAAGATAATTAATGAAGTTGGCTACACTAAACAACAGATTTTCAATGCAGTGAACAGCTTTCTGTTGGAAGAAGATGCCACCTAGAGTTTTCATACCTGGAGAGGAGAAGTCAACGCCTGGCTTCAAAGTTTCAAGGCTGATTCTCATTCATGAAACTGAATGGTGACTAAGTTGAAGTCAATGCTTGTTTAATGTTCCAAAAATCTTAGGACCCTTAAAAATTATGCTAAATCTACTCTGCCTGTGCTCCATAAACAGACCAATAAAGCACATCTGTTTACAACACGATTTACTGAATATTGTAAGCCCTATTGAGACCAGCTGCTCAGAAAAGGACTCCTTTCAAAATAGCACTACTCTTTGACAGTGCATCTCGTAATCCAAGAACTCCGATGGAGGTGTAGTATAATGAGATTCATGTTGTTTTAATGGCAACTAACACAACATCCATTCTGCAGCCCACGTATCATGGTGTCATTTTAACTTTTCTTTTCTTTTCTTTTTTTTTTTTTTTGTTGGAAGAATATTGCTTTAAACAATGTGAATCAGCCATAAAATATATCCTGTCCTTGAGTCCTCCCATTCCCCCATCCCACCTTTCTAGGTTATCACAGAGTGCCCAGCTAGGCTCCCTGTGTGATACAGAATCTTCCCAGCAGCTATCCATTTTACACACGATAGTGTATATGTGTTGATGCTACTGTCCCCATTCATCCCACTCTCTCCCTCCCCCACTGTGTTCACATGTCTGTTTACATCTGAGTCTCCATGCCTTCCTTGCATTGCATTGAAGTCATTTTGACCTTTAAGAAATACATTTTTAAGACAGTATCTGACTTAGTGATTCCTCTGCTAGATCTGGCCAAAACAAGTTGAAACACTTCTGGAAAGGTTCACCATTCTAGATCTCTTTAAGAACATGTGTGATTGAAGGGAAGAGGTCAAAATATCAATATTAGCTGAAGTTTGAGAGAAGTTGATTACAACTTTCATGGGTGATTTTGAGAGGGTTAAGACTTCATGGATGAAGTAACTGCAGCTGTAGTGGAAATGGTAAGAAAACTAGGGTTAGACAGAGATCTAAAAGTGAAAGTTGCTCAGCAGTGTCCAACTCTTAGTGACCACATGGATTACAGCCTACCAGTTCCTCAGTCCATGGAATTTCCCAG
The DNA here is from genome assembly GCF_016772045.2 of Ovis aries. Classification (NCBI taxonomy): domain Eukaryota; kingdom Metazoa; phylum Chordata; class Mammalia; order Artiodactyla; family Bovidae; genus Ovis; species Ovis aries. Next base: position 45,305,097 of record NC_056054.1, on the reverse strand, counting down.
GCAAGAATACTAAAATGGTGCCATTTCCTTCTCCAGGGGATGTTCTACACCCAGGAATCAAACCCAGGTCTCCTGCATCGTAGGCAAACTCTTTACTGTCTGAGCTACCCAGGGCTTTACAATATCATAGATGAAATAACTACAGTTGTAGTGGAAGTAGTAAGAGAGCTAGAATTAGAAGTGAAGCCTAAAGATGTGACCGACTTGCTGCAATCTCAGGATAAACCTTTAATGGATGAGGAGTTGCTTCATTCATAAAATAGAATTGTTTCTTGAGATGAAAACTACTTATGATGAAGATGCTGTGGAGATTTCTGGAATTACAGCAAAGGATTTAGAACTAACTCTACTATATAAAGTTAGTTGATAAAACAGTGCCAGGCTTCGAGAGGACTGGCTCAAATTTTGAAAGAAGTTCTGCTGTGGATAAAATGCGATCAAACAACATTGCATGCTTCTGAGAAATTGTTCATGAAATGAGTCAATTGGCATGGCAAATTTAATGTCTGATTTTTTTTTAATTGCCAAAGTAACCCCAATTTTCAGTAAGCTTTAGCAACCACCATCCTGATTATTTCAGGAGCCATCAACTTCAAGGCAAGAACCTTCACCAGCAAAGTCATTATGATTTGCTGAAGGTTCAGATAATAGTTAACATTTTTTAGTAATAAATTATTTTTAAATTCATACATTGCTTTCTGACACATACTTAATAGGCTATAGTATAATATTACTTTTATGTGCATTTAGAAACCAAAATATTTTTGTGACTTGCTTCATTGCAAAGTTCACTTTATTGTAGTCATGTAGAACTGAACCCAAAATATCTCCAAAGTATGCGTATAATTATTTTTTTGAATCACACAAATCTTAGGACCTTAATTACAGTGTGAGGAATCTGATTTGGTTTAGGAAGAGAATTTTTAGGAAAGAATGTCTTTCCATTCAAGAATGGGAGAATAGACATAACTAGAAAAATCTTTATGCTATATTTTTGTTTATTATGTGAACCACATCAAAACCTAAATCGAAATAATGGAGGAAAATATAAATTGAACACAATTCTAATTGGATTCTATGGCGAGATATACTGTATTGATGTCTATTATATATCTGACAGGAAATAGTCAAATAACAGTGCCAAACACAGTAAGTTCAGCAATCTGATGTTTTAGTAAAAGCAGAATAGAGTAGTTTGGACATATGTAGTAAGGACCCCAGAACTTTTAGGTTAGTTCTCATTATTTAGCTTACTTTAAGAGGAAAGAAAAGCCTTTAAGTATGTAAATCATACTGTAATATTTCTATATGTTCCATAATTGTAATATTTAGCATAGAATTCCTTGCATTGTACTTTCTAAATTAAAAAAAATATTTCTTTTATTTATGCTGTTATGGATTAAAAATATATTCATTTATTTTGATAAAAACTTCAGCCTTTCTCTCCTTAAGTATTCTCTCTCTTCCATTTCCCTATGTTGCCTCTTTCTTAGTTTATCTTTCATATCACTAGCTAACCTGTAATTTTTCTCTCTCTATCCATCTGTGCTACATTTTCTATAATTTCTGGCCTTTATCTTCCAGTTAACTGATTCTTTGTCAACTATTTAATGTATTGAATCTCACTAATAATTTCAACAAGTTTTATTGTTATGTATACAATTTTCTGATATGTTCTGAAAGCATCATGTTTTTGACCATATTTTTGATTCACTCTTTATTTTGCTTGCTGGTCTAATAATTTCAATAGTTGAAGTTCAAGGAATCTAATTTGGAGTGCTGGTTTATTTTCTCCTAATTCTTGGTCATGGCGGTATATTTCCTTGGATTCTGAGTTCATACTCAGTTGGTTGTCACATTTGGGAATGAATATTGTGAATTTTTGGTTAAAGGCATTTTCCTCTAATAAGGATTTGTATTTATTTTTAATTTTTAGCTGTGCATTTCCCAGATCATCAATAAATCCTAAATGCTCAGAAGAATATGCCTGAGATCATAAATCCTAAGAAAAGACTTTTGTCCCTGCCCAGACACAAGATTGAAGCAGACAATGTGCACTGAAATCCCTGTTTTCCAGAGGTGAATGTTTCCAAATTAAAATTTTAATGCAAATGTAAGCCTTAAAGGCTTCCCTTTTTAAGTTATTTCCCACCTTTTCTAGGCTAATGGTCTAGTGTCCTATTCAGCTGTCTGTTTATAGGAAGATTCTAGATTACTTACTGGCCAATGCCTTCAGAAGAATTGTATCTTTAATGCTTCTTACCACTGTGGTTTCTTATTTTATCAGTTGTTTGGATTCCAATAATTAATTTTCTTTCTTATAAGTTAATTGTCCCCCCAAAAAAACAGAGAAAGAGTAGTTTGTTATTTTTATTCAGTATTTCTAGATGTTTTGTCCTAGAAAAATTTCGATGACATTTAGACTGCCTTATTTTGAAGTGGAACTAATTTATCTATTATATCACAACTTTAAGGTGATATTTTTCAGTGTCAAACTGTTGAAGTTACTTAAGTTAAATAGCATTTGTATGTTGCCTTTCTGTGAAGCATGATGTCATTAGAGGTGACAGTGGAAATGAGCCTTGTCACCATAATGGGGTTACAAAGGACTTTACTGACCGATAGCTTCTAAGTGAAGCAAACAGAAACATACTTGGTTATTATTTTTGATGACCATATTATATTATTAGGATCAGTTTAGGAAAAAATCTCTTTTAATACCAGTTATCTCCATCAGTTAGATAATGAACACATTCTTCTGAGATATTTTTTATTATAGGGCATAATAGCAGACAGCATTAATGATTATTATTTGATGAAAATCTTCCCTCCTGATAGATAGCAGTATGCACAAATAACTTGAGTCATGAATGGTGTTCCAAACATCAATCTAACTATTAAGAATTTATGCATGAGACATAAAAGGTAGACAACCAATCAAATTTAGCTCCTTTGGAAATATATGGATTCTTTGATAAAGACGTAATAGAATTAAATAATCTAGAAAATTATGAAGAAAAAAATAGGAGCAATATAGCATTGTGAAAGAAAAAATATATTAAGAATTACCAAAATATTTCTCTGACAGACATTTTGTATATCTATTTTTTGGGTCACAGAATTAATTTATGTTTTTTTTGAAATCACAAGCAATGCAGATTTTATAAAGTGCCAGAGTATTCCTTAGTTTTCCCTCTTAAATGACCATAGTTATTAGTATAATGTACTCTTTTGAATTATTGTTAGCATGCAGTAACATAAAGGTACATACATTCTGAAATTTATCCCTTCAAAATATATTCTTTATATGTATGCATATTGCCTTATTACTTGTTTTCAATGAGAAATATATAGTGAAATAATATTCTACTTCACTCCTAATGTAGTGATATACTGTTCCTTTTTATAACTTTATAGACTCTTATTGCATGAATATATCATAATTTATTTAACCACTTTCCTATTAATGGCTGCTAGGCTAATCTTAATTTTTTCACTATTTCAACAATTTTCCTGTGAATTTTCTTGTATATATGCTTTTGCATTCTTATGCATGACTTTTGTAGCATATATTTTTAGAAAGATTAGTAGAAAACTGTACATTTTATATATTAATAATGTAAATACAATACATTAAGTACACTCTTATTATGATGTCATATAATACTATGACTATATAATAAAATTTTTTTTCAGTCCCTCAGTCATGTCCAACTCTTTAAGACCCCATGGACTGCAGCACGCCAGGCTTCCCTGCCCTTCACCACCATCTGGAGCTTACTCAAACTCATGTCCATTGAGTCAGTGATGCAATACAACCATCTAGTCCTCTGTCATCCCCTTCTCCTCCTGCCTTCAGTCTTTCCCAGCATCAGGGTCTTTTCAAATGAGTCAGTTCTTCATATCAGGTGGCCAAAGTATTGGAGCTTCAGCTTCAGCATCAGTTCTTCCAATGAATATTCAGGATTGACTTCCTTTAGGACTGACTGGTAGGAACTCCTTGCAGTCCATGGGACTGTCAAGAGAATTCTTCAACACCATAGTTTGAAAGCATCAATTCTTCAGCACGCAGCCTTCTTTATGGTCCAACTGTCGCATCCATACATGACTACTGGAAAAACCATGGCCACCTGATATGAAGAACTGACTCATTTGACTAGATAGACCTTCATGGAAAAATGATGTCTCTGCTTTTTAATATGCTGTTTCAGTTCGTCATAGCTTTTCTTCCAAGGAGCAAGCATCTTTTAATTTCATGGCTCCAGTCACCAAATGTGCTGATTTTGGAGCCCTCCAAAATAAAGTCTGTCGCTGTTTCCATTGTTTCCCCATCTATTTGCCATGATGTGATAGGACCAAATGCCATTATCTTAGTGTTTTGAATGTTGAGTATTAAGCCATTTTTTCACTCTCCTCTGGTATTACCTTCATCAAGAGGCTCTTTGGTTTTTCCTCATCTTCTGCCATAAAGGTGGTGTCATCTGCATATCTGAAGTTCTTGATGTTTCTCCCACCAGTCTTGATTCCAACTTGTGCTTCATCCAGCCTGGCATTTCACATGATGTACCCTGCATATAAGTTAAAGAAGCAGGATGACAATATACAGCCTTGACGTACTCCTTTCCCAATGTGATACCAGTCTTTGTCCCATGTCCGGGTAACTATTGATTCTTTACCTGCATACAGGTTTCTCAGGAGGTGTAATGTGGTCTGGTATTCCCATCTCTTTAAGAATTTCCCACAATTTGTTGTCATCCACAGAGTCAAAGGCTTTAGTATGGTCAATGAAGCAGAAATAGATGTTTTTTTTTTTTTTCTGGAATTCTCTTGCTTTTTCTATAATCCAACAGATACTGGCAATTTGATCTCTGGTTCCTCTGATTTTTCTAATACCAGATGAAAATCTATAATAACAATTATAGCATTATTAAAAACTATACCTATACAAAATTTAATTGATGGTACCAAAATCTCTCCCAAACTATTAAACTAATTTGAGTTGTCATCAACTGTTAATTGAAATTTTTGTTTTTCATACTACTGTTGACCTTGGTTAACAATCATCTTTTAAACCTTCCCAATCTAACAGACAAGAACATTTCATGTTTTAATTTGCAATGGGGTCACAAAGGGCTGAACAAACTTAGTAACTAAACAACAATGAAAACAACAAGATGATTATTGAATTGAAGGTAAGTGTTATGTCTTTTTATTGAAGTTTGAAATGTAGAGGGTTTATCTTATTACTTACAAAATGGAAAAGATGGTCTCATTTTATCTTACTTTTTATCTGTGACAAGAAAATAACCAGAAATGAGGCAACAATATAGAAATCAAAATCTTCCCTATAGTTTTTAGTCAAGCTTTATGACAGTTTAGCAGTAACCATTGTTGTTTAGCAGCTAAGTCATTTCTGACTTTTTGGAGACCCTGTGGACTGTAGCTGCCAGATCCTCTGTCCATGGGTTCTCCATGCAAGAATATTGGAGAGGGTGGGGATTTCCTTCTCTAGTGGATCTCCCTGAACAGGGATTGAAGCCCCATGTCTCCTCCATTGGCAGGCAGATTCTTTACCACTGAGCCGTCAAGGAAGCCCAAGAGTAACAATTGCATATCCTTAAAATCTCCACCCCCTGCTCCTTCTCATTTCTTTAACAAGATAAAGGTCACAGATACAAACATCTCTGATATCCTCTTGGATTTAATCCACATCAATAAGCTAACTTATAGTCAGCTGATTTAAAGAAATGTTTGAGTGTGAGGACAGAAATTTTACATCACATGGGTATAGCCAAAAGGTTTTTAATAACCTTGTTCTTCTAACCAGACACTAACAGTCCACACTGTGTAATCATCAGCCTCACTAACACATGCTTAGTTTCATTGCTTGAAAATGACATAAACAAGTATCTTTGAGCTTGGGTTACTTAGTGTATTTATTCCTGCGTAAGAGAATAAGATTAAACATAGTCCACTCAGTCATTTTATTTTAAGGTTGATATTTGATTTCAAATAAAAATGAATAATATTTACTTATGGTGGCTTCTCTATGTACCACAAACCATATTAAAATAATATGTAAGAATCTAGGAGTGTTGAGAATGAATAGAAAATATGAAAATCATTATGATTCAATTTATTTGCAGTATAAAACAGTGAAGGTGCTTTTTACTTTCATCATATGAATAGATACTGGATTAGAATGCAAACATTATCTTCTAAATCTGACAAGATATTTTATAATGTTAAATGTGTATCTAAAAAAATGAGAAGATTTTACCTTTGCTATCCAGTCTTTATGTATTGTATATTTCTAAAACATGTCAAGATATATTCCTGTTTATCTAAAGTATGCACTTGGTTAATTGACGAATTCCTTGCTTATGCTAACTAACATTAAATTTAAAGAGATTATTTTACTTCTCTGGAAATAAATCAAAATTTTCTAAGGTAGCAGAGTTATTATATAAAAATTGAATTTAAAATTGAACTGCCTTCTTGCATTACCCACAATGTATTTAAATATCTTTATGACTGCAATATACACCAAAATGACTTAATCAATGATTAAATGATTAATGATTTCACTTTTATTTATACTTTACCACTGTTTTATCCATCCCCATTAACATGCCTGATTTTTGAAAATTCTATGCCTTTAGCTGATTTCCCTAAAAATTATGACAAAACTTAAGACTTTTGTTCTGTTTTCAAACTCTACTTATGCTGAATATATTCTTAATTGTATAAAATGATATTTAACATATTTAATGAATACCTACAATGTACAAAGCCCTTCCACTGAAAAGAAGAATATAAAATTATACTGGCTAACTTGCAGTGACTGATAGGGACAACTAAGTCTCTCACAGAATAGAAAGAAGATCGAAAACTCCATTCACTTGATGAGGTTCAGTCAACAATTTATAGAGCTGAAACTACTGTCTGTAACCTTGCCCCACTGTGATACTGAGAATTTCTCTGCATCTAGAAAGTAGACTCCTTTTTAATTTTTTTTTCAAGAAGGAGTCCAATATTTCAAGCCCTGAAAGGCTATTTCTGTTGTACCATTTTCATACAGCTGTTCTCTGATGTTCCTGCCGCCAAGTTCCCATGAGCTTCCATAGGGAAGATGAAATAGACCAAGTCTCCATCCTATAGGAGCTTCAAGCCAAGTAAGCTTACATACATATTGTTTTAAAAACTAACAAAACGAGCTACTGGAGTCTCTCCTTCCAATAATACAAAACTCAACTATACAAAATATTTCAGAAGTGTTGGAGATAAGGAAACATTGGTTTCACTAATTCACTTTCCCAGATGTTCTATTCTATGCATAAACCAAATAACATATAGTAGAGCATTTATCTAATGCAAAGAACTATTGGTGATGTAGAGAAGTAAAATACAATCTCTTGAAGTAAGTTCAATTCAATAAAGAGGCTAAAAAATAAAACGATAACACTTTTTTCTAGGATGTGATATTTCATAGTAGCTATATGTGTTTATTATTTTATCTTATTTTCTGAAGAATGGAAATGGCATGGGTTAGGAATGCTTAGGGTAGAAGCTGATATTGGATACATTATTCTGCAGAATAAAGTGGACAGTGGTAGTGTTAACAGCTGACATGAACAAGAAATCAAAGAGGAAGGTGGAGGCTATGAACATTCATGTTATTTGGTGCATAATTATTAAAGATATCCCAGGGAAAGAGATAGTTTGAGGAAGAGAAAGCCATGGTGAGATTATAGGAGTCAAATGCCAAAATGTGATTTAGTCCCATGACTCCATCAAATCTGTACCGAAGGGACTAAACTGAGGAAATTCTGATTGTGTTTAGATTTCTTATAGTAAGCAAGAAAGGAACAATGACCACAAACTAACTTCTGGAAGAAAGAGACAAAATCACCCCATGAGGACGCTCAGCTTACGTGTAGGTTTTACATATATAAATATATATATATATACATATACATAAATGAAGTAATAATTTATGGTATAATATGACCAATTTGGAATAAATACATCAATAAGAAGTATTCAATGAGCTCAAAAGAGGATTGGTAAAGAAATATTTTATAAAGCTGTTGTTTAGTACTGTCCGACTCCTTGCAAGCCCTTGGATAGCAGCATGTCAGGCTTCCCTGCTTGTAAAGTGATCTTGCCAATAAATGTAGGAAAAACACCCACTGTCAAACGGTAACCCAGGCAGAAGTTTTCTATATACCTTACAAAGTTCCAAAGGAGAGCATGCATGCATGCAACTGAGGAGGATACTACTGCCACACTTGGATATTACAAGGACATTTAAAGTCCTAAAATATTATGGAAACATTAACATGTGATGAGTCCTGAAGAACTTGTAGTTCTCCCTGCCATACAGAACATTAATGGTCCCGAATAAATCTGGAAAACTGCATATACATACAGGATAAATCAGATAGTTGAACCACGTCTTAAAAAAAAAATCAATTTCACCAGCTCTTACTTTGGCTAATGTGAAGGTGAAGCCAAACCTGGGACTATTTGTTTATGATAAAAGACACCGATAAAGATCAGCTCAATAACTTGGTTTTACTCAGATTTTTATGGGGAAAATTTTCTTGAGCTAATATTATAAGCTACAAAATGATGAATACAATGTAATCCCATAATATAATAGATAGGAAAAGCCATGGATAAAAGGAAAAAAAATGATAAGGACCATTAAGGAATACCATTAAAATGCACTGTAAGTGCCCAGGTAGGGAAATATTTACTTATTGCTAATTATAATTCAAGAAAATTAGAGATAACAAGAGAACTTTTCATGTAAAAATGGGCACAATAAGGACAAAAATGGTATGGACCTAACAGAAGCAGAACATATTAAGAAGAGGTGGCAAGAATGCACAAAAGAACTATACAAAAAAAGATCTTCATGACCCAGATATTCACGATGGTGTGATCACTCACCTAGAGCCAGACATCCTGGAATGTGAACTCAGGTGGGCCTTAGAAAGCATCACTACGAACAAAGCCAGTGAAAGTGAGGGAATTCGAGTTGAACTATTTCAAATCCTGAAAGATGATGCTGTGAAAGTGCTGCACTCAATATGCTAACAAATTTGGAAAACTCAGCAGTGGCCACAGGACTGGAGAAGGTCAGTTTTCATTCCAATCCCAAAGAAAGGCAATGCCAAAGAATGCTCAAACTACCACACAATTGCACTCATCTCACATGATGGCAAAGTAATGCTCAAAATTCTCTAAGCCAGGCTTCAACAGTATGTGAACTGTGAGCTTCCAAATGTTCAAGCTGGAAGAACCAGACATCATACTGCCGACATCCATTGGATCATTGAAAAAGTGACAGAGTTCCAGAAAAACATCAATTTCTGCTTTACTGACTATGCCAAAGCCTTTGACTGTGTGAAACACAACAAACTGTGGAAAATTCTTCAAGATATGGGAATACCGGACTACCTGACCTGTCTCCTGAGAAATCTGTATGCAGGTCAAGAAGCAACAGTTAGAACTGGACATGGAATATCAGACTGTTTCCAAATTGGGAAAGGAGTACATCAAGACTGTATATTGTCACCCTGCTTCTTTAACTTATATGAAGAGTGCATCATGAGAAATGTTGGACTGGATGAAGCCCAAGCTGGAATCAAGATTGCTGGGAGAAATATTCGTAACTTCAGATATGTATATGGCACCACCCTTTAGGCAGAAAGAGGAAAGGAAATAAAGAGCCTCTTGGTGAAAGTGAAAGAGGAGAGTGAAAAAGTTGGCTTAAAACTCAACATTCAGAAAACTAAGATCATGGCATTCAGTCCCATCACTTCATGGCAAATAGATGGGGAAACAGTGGAAACAGTGGCAGACTTTATTTTGGGGGGCTCCAAAATCACTGCAGATGGTGACTGCAGCCATGAAATTAAAATATGCTTACTCCGTGGAAGGAAAGTTATGACCAGCCTAGACAGCATATTAAAAAGCAGAGACATTACTTTGTCAACAAAGGTCCATAAAGTCAAAGCTATGATTTTTCTAGTAGTCATGTATGGATGTGAGAGTTGAACTATACAGAAAGTTGAGCACCAAAGAACTGATACTTTTGAACTGTGGTGTTAGAGAAGACTCTTAAGAGTCCCTTGGACTGCAAGGAGATCCAACCAGTCCATCCTAAAGGCAATCAATCCTGAATATTCATTGGAAGCACTGATGCTGAAGCTGAAACTCCAATACCTTGGCCACCTGATGCAAAGAACTGACTCACTGGAAAAGACACTGTTGCTGGGAAAGATTGAAGGCTAGAAGAGAAGGGGATGACAGAGGATGAGATGGTTGGATGGCATCACCGACTCAATGGACATGAGTTTGAGTAAGCTCCAGGAGTTGATGGAGGCCTGGTGTGCTGCAGTCCGTGGGGTTGCAAAGAGTCCAACATGACTGAGTGATTGAACTGTAGTACTTATAAAAACTGAATTACTAATAACTGATTGGTACATTTGATAATGAAATCCTTATTTAATCTCCCATCATGTTTTAACCTCATTCTCTACTTTCTATTCCCACCTTGTCTAGTTGAATGGGCCCCCTCACTGTTCCTCCAGCCTTCTAAACACAGTTCCTTTTCAGAAAATTTTGTATTCTCTCTTCTCTCTGCCTAGATTGCCTCTTTACCAGATTTTCCTACAGTTCAACTTCTTACTTACAGATTATTAATCAAAATTTCTTTCATGATGAGACTCCCCATAATCACCCTCTGTAAATTTTAGCCACATACACAAATGTCATATCATTCTTTTCTGTTTAATTTTTTCTCTTGAGCACTTAACTGTAAGTATGACATATCTTACTTTTCTAGTTCATTGTTGGTTTTATCTCATTATTAAATAAACTCCAAGAGAGATTTTTGTCTCTTTCTTAACTTGTCCCTGTCCAGTGCCTGAAAAAATGCTGGTACATGACAGATGATTAATAAAGTCTTATTGGATTAAAGAATGAATAAATTAATAGTTATTTAAGTCTTTATACATCAGAAGGGGCACTCACAAATATTTTTTGTTTTCCTCTTCCTAAGGATTCTATAAAATGGTGTTACTTTTAGCAGAGGAACCACTTGAAGTCATCTTAGAAGATATGGCACTTGAATAAGATCTTAAAGCTTGAGGAGGAGATTTGGAGAATAATAAAGAAAATACTACCTTTTCAAAAAATACTACATTTTCAAATTTAAATATATATATATAATATATATATATATGAGTTTTTATTAGCCCTACTATTTTATTAAAAATAAATAGTATTTTTGTGAAATAATATCTATATTCATTGTTCAGATGTGCTTTTCATGCGTGTGTGCTTGCAATTCTCTAAGTTTCTCCATGAGCAGCTGACATCATAAGTGGCCCTGATCATCCTTTCCATGACTTTCTTCTTCCAAACATTCCCCTCCAGATTGTTTATTCTCTGCCTGATTTTTAACAGGAAAGTATTATAGAGCCTTGATTTAAAAAGAAAGTAATTTCATTATGTTCAAATTGTGTTTTAAATACTCAAAAATATTGTCCAGAGAATATTATGAGTAAGTGATCTGCCGCATTAGGCATGTGTCACCTGTTAAAAAATCAGAATCAAGTTTCAAATGTGAAAAAACAATTTTACTGTACTGTGAGCTCCTTGAGAGCACAAACTTTATCTCTCCATTTGCAGGCATGTAGCATGTGCTCTCTCAATTTTGTTTAATGGATATTTTCTGCATTAATAGAAATCATTCACTGATTAGTTGAGAATATAGAAATTAAAGTTGAGTAGGGTTATGAATTCATTCACTTATCTCTTCAACAAAAACCAATTAAGTTCTAATGATATTTAAGGAACTATTCTTGGTACTGGAGATGTAATGAACTAGCGGATTTGGACCGTGGCTTCCCTGGTGGCTCAGAGGTTAGAGCATCTGCCTGCAATGCGGGAGACGGAGGTTCGATCTCTGGGTTGGAAAGATCCCCTGGAGAAGGAGATGGCAACCCACTCCAGTATTCTTGCCTGGAGAATCCCATGGAGGGAAGAGCCTGGCAGGCTACAGTCCACGGGGTCAGGCAAAGAGTTGGACATGACTGAGCTTTGACTTTCACTTTCAAGGAGATTCCAAGATAGTAGGAAAGACAGACATCAGCCATAGCTGAATTCTTCTTGTGCTATTTAGAAGGAGAAAGCACTCTGAGAGCAAATAACAAGACAGGATGTTCCTGATTGTAATATTACCACTATAACTTAAAAAATTTAAAGTTTTTCTCCTAAATATGGTAAAGAAGATGTTCATTGTAGAACAGTGAGCAGACGTGTGGACTAAATAACACAAAGAACATCAACAGGAAAATTAATATGAAAAGGTCCTTCTTTTTTTCTGATCAGTTTTAAACAAGCTGTTTTAATACTCTGGAAACGTGAACAAACAGAATCGGGAATCGGGGAATAGGGCAGGTAATTGACAGAATGGATCTGGTTCTATACATCACCATATTCTTAAATCACTACACTTCACATGTACTATGTGCTCAATAAGTGTTAATTGACTAAATCAATCAATTAATTTATAAAACTAACAGATAATGGGCTAAAAGGTACTTAGAATTAAGAGGCTATAAAAGTTGAATCACTTTGGGGACAGGAAGTGAAATTTGGAAAGAAATAATATGGACTTGTACAAAGGAATATGTATTTTTAAAAATCTTCTTCAGTGTCCCCATTTGTTTAAACTTTGCTTCTAAAGTGTTCTTAGCTCACCTACATGGTTGTCCTAAGAATCAGTGCTGGTCCAGAGGAGTATTTTCAAAAATTTAAAAACCTATCTCTCCACCTGAAGTTGCTGCTCTTTCATCCCTAAGTCATGTCCAACTCTTTGCGACTCCATGACTGTAGCCTGACAGTCTCCTCTGTCCATGGGATTTCCCAGGTAAGAATACTGGAGTGGGCTACTATTTTCTACTCCAGGGGATCTTCCCAAGTAAGGGGTCAAACCCAAGTCTCCTGCCTAGCAGGTGGATTCTTTACCACTGAGGTGCCTGGAAAGTCCATTCTCTGCACCTACTCTCTATGTATCAATCTATTTATCTATCTATCATCAATTCATTATCAGTGTAGGTTATAGCTGTACCACTTTTTATTAAAACTCTCATCTTGATATTATGTCATTTCTAATTTTCAAAGGTAAAATATCACTCTTTGAAGAATATACATTGTTTGTTAAATTGCAGAGTGTTAGGTGGCATCACCTACTTGATAGACATGAATTTGAGCAGGCTCTGGGAGTTGGTGATGGACAGGGAAGCCTGGCATGCTGCAGTCCGTGGGGTCGCAAAGAGTCAGACACAACTGAATGACTGAACTGGAAGTGTTAGGTGAACCAGATTAGGTCATCTTTCCTATCACGAGTGACTGGTTTGTAGACACTGATGTTCATACCAGTTCTTCCCCTCTCATCTTGATTTGTACCGACAGTCTGCTTGTCTTCTGAGGTAGGTGAAAACAGCTCTGATTATCCAAAGTGGTAAGTGGTAGATTTTGGTGAGAGTTGAGTTGTTTAGAAGAAACAGAGTTAAATTACATCTCATATAGAAGATGGTAAGGGACATGCCATTACCGCATGGCAAATAGAAGGGGAAAAGGTGGAAGCAGTGACTTCTTTTTAGGCTCCAACATGACTGCAGATGGTGACTGCAGCCATAAAATCATAAAACAATCACTTCTTGGCAGGAAAGGGATGACAAATCTAGACAGTGTGTTGAAAAGCAGAGACAAAGTCTGACAAAGTCCATATAGTCAAGGCAATGGTCTTGACATAGTATTTTCATCACAAGTGAAGATTATATACAAAATATTCATAGTATACATTTTTAATAAAACTAACATTCTTGGATATTCATCAATATAATGCTTGATTTGGTATAATATTACTCTCAAATAAAGTTCTCAAAAGTACTAAAAAAATAAGAAAGCTTTGGTTAAGCACTAGCAATTATATTTAAACAACATATCTGTTAGTGTAGCATCAAAAATTTTTATTGCTATGAAAAATATAAAGTTAAAGTTTTAAAAGACCTTACCTGAGGCCTGAATCAATCAGCCAAGTGATGGGAGAGTGTTCTAGACAAATGGAAGATTGGGAACACCTGTTGCCCTGGAAATTACTCCCTATGGCAAGAAAGCCACTGATGAGGGTCAAAAACCTATGAAATCCTACTAAATGAGAAGCTTTAATAATAAAAAGTAGCTTTCTTATTGCCCTTAGGATGTTTTTGGCTACAGAAATCGGAAAATATGACTCAAATTAATTTAACCAGAAAGGAAAGCCATTGATTTAAATAATTATATGAACTCCAGACAGAGAGAAGTCCATCAATTCCAGACAAGGAGGAATGGGATCCTTAAAACAATCAGAACTATTCCAGATCCTAGAGATGAGGCATCTATCCTGAGTCATGTGAGCTACATGGGGAGGGAAATTATACCTGATTTAAAGTGAAGCTCTGATAAGAAGACAGAAAAAATAGATGGGTGAGAATGAACAATAGAAGAAGCCAATTGCTTCTTATTCACTAAGAGCCTACTATACTCAGACTTGGTAGTAATAACACATGTAATACATTATTATTATATTATCTACACAAGATTGTGAACCTCATGGTAGACACTATTAATGACCTAGTATATACATCAGATTTGCTAAATTATGCTGAGGTAACAGATTTCAGTATCTTGCAAAATCAGTGCTGTATTTCTTGCTCATGTTACATGGTTCAAGCAGCCTTATCCCATGTTTTTCTCTTTCTAGGATGTGGGCTGAAGGCATATCCCTGTACATGACCTGTGACTTTGCAGGAAAGAGACAAGGGTAATATCAGAACCTCATAGTGTCAAAAAAGAACTTCTTATAAGAAGTGGCTTATGTCACTATTACTCAGACTTAATCAAGCAAAATAAATTTTGCTGATGCCATTGAGTCAAGGAAGTCAAATCCTCTCACAGGCAACTGATAACTGGGAACAATAATACAGTGTGCCATCTCTATCTGAAATACATTTCCTCCTCCTTCCTCACTCCTAACATGCCTAACTGGTGGGGCCAGGATTTGAACAGTGGTCTGTTTACCTCCTTTCACCCCTAACCAGTGCTCTAAGGGACTATACAAGAATACAGAATAAGTCACTTTTAGATGTACTTTAAAATAAATATTTAAATTATTTTATCAATTTAGAGAATAGGCAGTATTCTTAAAAATAATTCCATGGCAGTATTTGCAGCTTAAGATTCATGTTACTACAGCTGTAGTCCATGAATATTTTGGTCTCAGGGCCTCTTTACACTCTTAGACATTGTTAAGGACCATAAAGAGTTCTTATAAGGTGGGTTATTCCTATCTATATTCACCAAAGTAGAAATTAAAACTAAAAATTTATAAAATTTATTCATTAATTTCCTTAAGATGAGCAATAATAAGAAATGACAACCCACTCCAGTATTCTTGCCTGGAGAATTACATGGACAGAGGAGCCTGGCAGACTATAGTCCATGGGGTTGCAAAGAGTTGGACATGACTGAGCAACTATCACTCACTCACTCAAGCTTATTACCTAGGGTTTGCCTGGTGGCTCAGGAAAAGAATCTGTCAGTGCAGGAGATGTGCGTTCAATCCCTGGATTGGGAAGATCTCTTGGAGAAAGAAATGGCAACCCACTCCAGTATTCTTGCTTGGGAAATCCCATGGACAGAGGAGCCTGGAGAACTATCGTCCATAGAGTCACAAAAGAGCCTGACATATTTTAGTGACTAAACCACAACAGACTCATTGCATATTAACATAAGTGAAATATCTTGTTAAAATAATTATATACTTCAAATTTTAAAATTCAGTGAGAAGAGAGGCATTGTTAATTTCTGTAATGTCTGATTTAATAGAAGACAGCTTTTTTTATATGCTACATCTTTCATATATATATATATTTTGGTTGAAGTATATGAAGGAAGTTCTTAAATAAATAGGGGAAAAAAGGAGGAGAGCTTTTAGATGATTTTGGATATTCTTTGAAACTGCACTAAAACTTAACAAGTGAGTGCTTCATTAAAATTAGTTTCAAACAGAATCTGAAACTATATCGGTAAACTTTCTGTATTCTGTTACAACAAAACCCTTGGCTTCTTCTGCATTTTTAATGGATCTTTTATCCATGTATGATTTTGTGCCATCAACCACTTTTATGTAAAAGTATTGGTTCACCCTTGTCCTGTATTTTCCAAGTCTCCTGTAAATTTGTTATTGTACTTTCATAATTAAAAAAGTAAAATTTAAAATGTAAAAAATAAAAGTAATAATATGACAAAAATATTGGTTCACTAATTTATACAGATCTTTCTGCATATTTATGTTGCAAAATATATTAATATATTTCATTGCACAATGAAAATCATATTTATAAATATTGACACTGATCTCATCAGAAAAGTATTTTAAGTATTGGGAAGATGTCAAGCTTATGGTTTAAGACATAAGTTTTCCAAAATTCTAATTTTTTGGTCTCTAAAGCTCAAATTTTACCACTGGCAACAATAATATCAGTTGTTGTCTTTGAAATGGCAGGCTCACTAGTTGATTTTTGAAAATAATGTTTGCAAAATAGTCAGGTAGCTTATCGATCATTCTTTCAAACAAAAATGGTGTTTTGTGTGGGAAAAAAGTGACTATTTTAGCTTTCACCTTAAACAATTACACAAGTGCTTTTCTTGATACAAATACATTTTTTGTATTATTCAGAAATGCTGTGGCATTCTTCCCATTTTTGTCACAAGGAATATACTTAAAAGAAGTATATTCAAAGCTACAGCTTTAATAGAATCAATCATTTTTATTTTTAAATCAAGAACATTAAGTGAAACTGCCACTTTTATTAGTTATTATTTTGTTGTTATTTTTCACTAGAGTGTGTGGTGAAATACAGTTGGTGCCACTGCCTTGATTTTTGTTAAAAAGCAAGCAATCCAACCCATCATTTCTTTTGCACCATCAGTGTAAATTTCCACATAGTCAATAAAGCAAATAATGTCCTGGTATTATTATGAATATAGTTTTGGCTTGGTGGATTCCTTGGTAGTGCTTTGAGTTTATTAGGCATCCACAGACCAGCCTGAGAACTACTACTCTATAAAAATCTTGTGAAGTTCAGCCAATTTGACTTCACTTCAGTGATGTCCAACTCTTTGTGACCCTATAGACTGTAGCCTGTCAGACTCTTCTCTCCATGGGATTCTCCAGGCAAGAATACTGCAGTGGGTTACCATGCACTCCTCCAGGGGATCTTCCCGACCCAGGGAAGGAACCTGCATCTCCTGCATTGGCAGGTGGGTTCTTTACCATTAGTGCCAACTGGGAAGCCCATATTCAGCTTAGTTTAACAAAAAACTGCAAGCTTGTTCTCTTCTTAGCACTCTGATAGGTGCTAGAGTTAAAAGGATGTAATGTTCATACTTTCAAAAAGCAGTAACATTCAAGAAACATTACTCAGCCATAAAAAAGAATGAGATAACATCATTTGCAGCAACATGGATGGACCTAGAGATTATCATACTATGTCAGATAAGTCAGACAGAGAAAGAAAAATATCATATGCTATTACTTTTATGTAGAATATAAAAAATTATACAAATGAACTTATTTACAAAATGGAAACAGACTCAGAGACTTAAAAAACAAACTTGTGATTACCAAAGGGGAAAAGTTGGGGAATAAATTAGGAGGTTGGCATTAACATATGCACATGCTACTATATATAAAAGAGATAAACAACAAGGACCTACGGTATAGCACTGGGAACTCAATGCTCTGTAATAACGTATATGGGAAACAGATCTGAGAAAGAATGGATACATGTATATTATAACTAAATCACTCTGCTGTACACTTGAAATTAACACAAAATTGTAAATCAATATGCTCCAATATAAAATCTTAAAAAAGTTTCAATTAGAAAAAAATAAGATAGCCAACAGAACCTTCTGTGTTACAGGAAACCATACTCAACAACATCTTGTAATAACCTATAATGGGAAAGAATCTAAAAAAGAAAATGCACATGGACATCTATAACTGAATCAGTTTGCTGAGACTAACGCAATATTGTAAATCAACTTTACTTCAATAACATTTTTTAAGAAGGAATTATTCTGTGCCTGGGAATGGAATTGTGAGCAGATTAACTGCCTCTCAGTGTCAGAAGTGTTCTAATAGAGAAGCGGAAGGAATGATTGGAACAGGGAGTGCCCCTAGTTAAGTCTGCTGACTTAGGTAGCAATATTCAGAGCTTAAAGTTTGGCCAGGTGAATAAATGGGTGAGAGGATAGTGTTCCAGCCAAAAAGGAACTCTGAAAAAAGTGTAAAAGACTTACATGTGGTTCAATATCTCAAACATGAAGTTAGGAGCAAGAATATTTGAGTAAGTTTCAGATGGCTTACATCGTTGTATGTTTAACTAAGTAGTTAAGCCTTTAAAATGCTGGGATTAAAATAGACGAGAGGATGGCTTGGGCATAAGTAATGTTAAAATAAGATTTGGGGGAAGTGGTGGTGTGGAAAGGAGGTAGTTGTAAGAGTTTAAATTGGAAGTTTTCAGGTTTGTGTTTATGAACACAAAATGAACTGATGCTGCTAGATTATGAATACAAGTACCTGAGGCTTAAAGAAGATGTCGTTAAGTAGCGCTTCATTAGTGTATGGAAGGCACTAAAAATTGTGATTGGATGAGATTGCTAAAACAATATAAAAAAAAAGTAATGAATCAAGAATCAAGTCCTTGGAAATTGGTTTTAAAAAGAACCTATGAAGAGCATTACAAACAAAAGCGTAAAGACAAAGTAGGAAACTGTTTTGGAATGAGATCAGCACTTAAATCAATGAACTATAAGTAAGCTGATTGTTCTCCATAATGTGAGCGGTCTCATCCAATCAGCTGAATATCTACACAGAATAAAAAGTCAGATTCCTCCAGCAAGAGTGTTTCTCTAGCAGACAGCTTTCAAACTTCATTTGCACCCTCAGCCCCCTGAGGTCTCTGCCCTCCAGTCACACAGCAGATTTGGACTTGGCAGCCTTAATAATTGCATGAGAGAAATTTTTATAATAAATGGTATACATATATGATTATATATGATATTTATACTTACAAATATATGTATATTTGAATATTTTATCCATCTATAGATGTATTATTTTCTCTCTGTATATCCCCTATTGGTTCTGTTTCTCTGGAGAATCTTAAATACAGAAACACTAAAAATGTATGATCATGAAAAAAAGTTATAATGCAAACAGTAACCAAATATGTTCTTTAGGATATATTTTCCATGCATGATAATAGGCACAAAAAAAGTTTTGTTGTAATATATCTGAGACTCCCTTTATACCTTTTAAAATGCACTCACAATATGACCCACAGAAGTATAAAATGTGTAACATTTAAATACATCAAATCTAAAGAAGAATCAAAGAGCCACTTGATGAAAGTGAAAGAGGAGACAGAAAAACCTGGCTTACAACTTAACATTAAGAAAATAAAGACCATGGCATCTGGTCCCATCACTTCATGGCAAATAGACGGGGAAGCAAAGAAAACAGTGAGATACTTTATTTGGGGGGGCTCCAAAATCACTGCAGATTGTGACTGCAGCCATAAAATTAAAAAATGCTTGCCGCTTGGAAGAAAAGCTATGAGCAACCTAGACAACATATTAAAAAGCAGAGACATTACTTTGCCAACAAAGGTCTGTCTAGTCAAAGCTATTATTTTTCCAGTAGTCATGTAAGGATGTGAGAGTTGGACTATTAAAAAAAAGTGACTGCTGAAGAATTGATGCTTTTGAACTGTGGTGTTGGAGAAGACTCTTAAGATTCCCTTGGACTGCAAGGACATCCAACCAGTCCATCCTAAAGGAAATCAATCCTGAATATTCATTGAAAGAACTGATGCTGAAGCTGAAACTCCAATACTTTGGCCACGTGATGTGACGAACTGACCCATTGGAAAACACCATGATGCTGGGAAAGATTAAAGGTGGGAGGAGAAGGGGACAACAGAGGATGAGATAGCTGGATGGCATCACCGACTCAATGGACATGAGTCTGAGCAAGCTCTGGGAGTAGCTGATGGCCAGGGAAGCTTGACATGCTGCAGTCTAGGGTCACAAAGAGTTGGACACAACTGCATGACTGAACTGAACTGAATCTTTCTCACTCATCTTCACTCTGCTGGGTAGTTAGGAGGCTGATTTTTTTATTGTTGTTTAAATCAATACAACTACTTTAGAAGGATTACATGTTTATAATATTTTTGAACTTAAGTTAGTCCTTTATTGGTAAAGGCTGTTTCTCATAGTTTTACAACCTTCCTCTGTTCTTCCTTCAAATGTCATTTACACTTCTAGGGGAAATGACTGTGTCCTTGTGGGGTTACCAGTGAGAGCAAGTTCAGTTCAGTTCAGTCGCTCAGTCACGTCCGACTCTTTGTGACCCCGTGAATCACAGCACACCAGGGCTCCCTGTCCAAAAGCAACCCCTGGAGTTTATTCAAACTCATGTCCATCAAGTCGGTGATGCCATCCAGCCATCTCATCCTCTGTCCTCCCTTTCTCCTCCTGCCTTCAATCCTTCCCAGCATCAGGATCTTTTCCAATGAGTCAACTACTTGCATGAGGTGGCCAAAGTACTGGAGTTTCAGCTTTAGCATCAGGCCTTCCAATGAACACCCAGATCTGATCTCCTTTAGGATGAACTGGGTGGTCCTCCTTGCAGTCCAAGGGACTCTCAAGAGTCTTCTCCAACACCGCAGTTCAAAAGCATCAATTCTTCGGGGCTCAGCTTTCTTCACAGTCCAACTCTCACATCCATACATGACCACTGGTAAAACCATAGCCTTGACTAGATGGATCTTTGTTGGCAAAGTAATGTCTCTGCTTTTGAATATGCTATCTAGGTTGGTCATAACTTTCCTTCCAAGGAGTAAGCGTCTTTTAATTTCATGGCTGCAATCACTGTCTGCAGTGCTTTTGGAGCCCAGAGAAATAAACTCTGACACTGTTTCCGCTGTTTCCAAATCTATTTGCCATGAAGTGATGGGTCCAGATGCCATGATCTTCTTTTTCTGAATGTTGAGCTTTAAGCCAACTTTTTCACTTTCCTCATTCACTTTAATAAAGAAGCTCTTTAGTTCTTCTTCACTTTCTGCCATAAGGGTGGTGTCACCTGCATATGTGGGGTTATTGATATTTCTCCCAGCAATCTTGATTTCACCTTGTGCTTCTTCCAGCACAGTGTTTCTCATGCTGTACTCTGCATATAGGTTAAAAAAGCAGGGAGACAATATACAGTCTTGACGTACTCCTTTTCCTATTTGGAACCAGTCTGTTGCTCAAGGTCGAGTTCTAACTGTTGCTTCCCGACCTGCATATAGGTTTCTCAAGAGGCAGGTTGGGTGGTATGGTATTCCCATCTCTTTTAGAGTTTTCCAGTTTATTGTGATCCGCACAGTCAAAGGCTTTGGCATAGTCAATAAAGCAGAAATTGATGTTTTTCTGGAACTCTCTTGCTTTTTCTATGATCCAGCAGATGTTGGCAATTTGATCTCTGGTTCCTCTGCCTTTTCTAAAACCAGCTTGAACATCTGGAAGTTCACGGTTCATGTATTGCTGAAGCCTGGCTTGGAGAATTTTGAGCATTACTTTACTAGCGTGTGAGATGAGTGCAATAGTGCAGTAGTTTTAGCATTCTGTGGCATTGCCTTTCTTTGGAATTGGAATGAAAACTGACCTTTTCCAGTCCTGTGGCCACTGCTGAGTTTTCCAAATTTGCTTGCATATTGAGTGCAGCACTTTCACAGCATCATCTTTCAGGATTTGAAATAGCTCCACTGGAATTCCATCACCTCCACTAGCTTTGTTTGTAGTGATGCTTTATTAGGCCCACTTGACTTCACAGTCCAGGATGTCTGGCTCTAGGTGAATGATCACACCATCATGATTATCTGGGTTGTGAAGCTTTTTTGTACAGTTCTTCTGTGTATTCTTGCCACCTCTTCTTAATATCTTCTGCTTCTCTTAAGTCCATATAATTTCTCTCCTTTATCAAGCCCATCTTTGCATGAAATGTTCCTTTGGTATCTCTAATTTTCTTGAACAGATCTCTAGTCTTTCCCATTCTGTTGTTTCCCTCTTTCTTTGCATTGATCACTGAGGAAGGCTTTATTATCTCTCCTTGCAATTCTTTGGAACTCTGCATTCAAATGGGAATATCTTTCCTTTCTTCCTTTTCTTTCTGCTTCTCTTCTTTTCAAAGCTATTTGTAAAGCCTCCTCAGACAGCCATTTTGCTTTTTTGCATTTCTTTTCCATGGGAATGGTCTTGATACCTGTCTCCTGTACAATGTCACAAACCTCCGTCCATAGTTCATCAGGCACTTTGTCTATCATATCTAGTCCCTTAAATCTATTTCTCACTTCCACTGTATAATCATAAGGGATTTGATTTAGGTCATACTTGAATGGACTACTGGTTTTCCCTACTTTCTTCAATTTAATCTGAATTTGGCAATAAGGAGTTTATGATCTGAGGCACAGTCAGCTCCCTGTCTTGTTTTAGCTGACTGTATAGAGCTTCTCCACCTTTGGCTGCAAAGAATATTATCCCTCTGATTTTGGTGTTGACCATCTGGTGAAGTCCATGTGTAGAGTCTTCTCTTGTGTTGTTGGAAGTGAGTGTTTGCTATGACCAGTGTGTTCTCTTGGCAAAGCTCTATCAGCCTTTTTCCTGCTTCATTCCATACTCCAAGAGCAAATTTGTCTGTTACTCCAGATGTTTCTTGGCTTCCTACTTTTCCATTCCAGTCTCCTATAATGAAAAGGACATCTTTTTTGGGTGTTAGTTCTGAAAGGTCTTGTAGGTCTTCATGGAACCGTTCAACCTCAGCTTTTTCAGCATTAAAGGACAGAAATGGTAGGGATCTAACAGAAGCAGAAGATATTAAGAAAAGATGACAAGAATCCACAGAACTGTACAAAAATAATCACGATGCTGTGATCACTCTCCTAGAGCCCACATCCTGGAATGTGAAGTCAAGTGGGCCTTAGGAAGCATCACTATGAACAAAGCTAGTGGAGGTGATGGAATTCCAGTTGAGCTATTTCAAATCCTGAAAGATGATGCTGTGAAAATGCTATACTCAATATGCCAGCAAATTTGGAAAACTCAGCAGTGGCCACAGGACTGGAAAAGTCAGTTTTGATTCCAGTCCCAAAGAAAGGCAATGCCAAAGAATGCTCAAACTACTGCACAACTGCACTCATCTCACATGCTAGTAACGTAATGCTTAAAATTCTCCAAGCCAGGCATCAGCATTACGTGAACCGTGACATTTCAGATGTTTAAGCTGGCTTTACAAAAGGCAGAGGAACCAGAGATCAAGTTGCCAACATCCGCTGGCTCATCAAAAAAGCAAGAGAATTTCAGAGAAACATCAATTTCTGCTTTATTGACTATGCCAAAGCCTTTGACTGTGTAGATCACAATATTGTGGAAAATTCTGAAAGAGATGGGAATAGCAGACCACCTGACCTGCCTCTTGAGAAACCTGTATGCAGGTTAGGAAGCAACAGTTAGAACTTCATCTGGAACAGCAGACTGGTTCCAAACTGGGAAAGGAGTACATCAAGACTGTCTGTCACCTGCTTATTCAACTTATATGCAGAATACATCGTGAGAAATGCTGGGCTGGAGGAAGCACAAGCTGAAATCAAGATTGTGAGGAGAAAGATCAATAACCTCACATATGCAGGTGACACCATCCTTATGGCAGAAAGTGAAGAACTAAAGAGCCTCTTGATGAAATTGAAAGAGGAGGGTGAAAAAGTTGGCTTAAAGCTCAGCATTCAGACAACTAAGATCATGGCACCCGATCCCATCACTTCATGGCAAATAGATTTGGAAACAGTGGAAACCGTGGCTGACTTTATTTTTCTGGGCTCCAAAATCACTGCAGATAGTGATTGCAGCCATGGATTGAAAAGACACTTACTCCTTAGAAGGAAAGTTATAACCAACCTAGACAGCGTATTAAAAAGCAGAGACATTACTTTGTCAACAAAGGTCCGTTTAAGTCAAGGATATGGTTTTTCCATTGGTCATGTATGGATATGAGAGTTGGACTATAAAAAAAGCTGAGCACCAAAGAATTGATGCTTTTGAACTGTGATGTTGGAGAAGACTCTTGAGAGCCCTTGGGATACAAAGACATCCAACCAGTCCATCCTAAAGGAGATCAGTCCTGAGTGTTCATTGGAAGGGCTGATGTTGAAGCTGAAACTCTAATACTTTGGCCACCTGATGCAAAGAGCTGACTCATTTGAGAAGACCCTGATGCTGGGAAGGATTGAGGGCAGCAGGAGAAGGGGACGACATAGGATGAGATGGTTTGACGGCAACACTGACTCAATGGACATGAGTTTGGGTGGACTCTGGGAGCTGATGATGGACAGGGAGGCCTGGCGTGCTGTGGTTCATGGGATCACAAAGAGTCGCACATGACTGAGCCTCTGAACTAAACTGAACTGAAGTCACTATCATCATAATTGTTTTATACAATTGATACTTATTTAGGTTTGCCAATATCAATTACTATGCTAATCATATTTCTTATAATCTTGCCTTCTTTATTTAAAAATTTCCACAGCAATATGTAGGCCTTAGTGGTTATTTCAAACAGTCTGTGCTTTCCAGGTGGCACTAGTTGTAAAGAATCTGCCTGCCAGTGTAGGAGACACTGGAGCTTCAGGTTCAATCCCTGGGTTGGAGAGATCCCCTGGAGAAAGGAATGGTAACCCAATCAAGTATTCTTGCCTGGAAAATTCCATGGGCAGAGAGCCTGGCAGACTATAGTGCATGGGGTCGTAAAGAGTTGAACATGACTGAGCACAGCACATACCTTCATGCCTAAACAGCTATGAATTACAAACTTTCTTAGGCATTGTGTAAAATATGTTTGAT
Source organism: Ovis aries (assembly GCF_016772045.2). NCBI lineage: Eukaryota > Metazoa > Chordata > Mammalia > Artiodactyla > Bovidae > Ovis > Ovis aries. The sequence goes on along the minus strand of NC_056054.1, from coordinate 45,280,026 downwards.
TTCACTCCTGTTCAGTTCAGTTCAGTTACTCAGTCATGTCCGACTCTTTGTGACTCCATGAACTGCAGCACGCCAGGCCTTCCTGTCCATCACCAACTCCCAGAGTCCACCCAAACCCATGTCCATTGAGTCGGTGATGCCATCCAAACATCTCATCCTCTGTCGTCCCCTTCTCCTCCTGCCCTCAATCTTTCCCAGCATCAGGGTCTTCTCAAATGAGTCAACTCTTTGCATGAAGTGGCCAGCATCAGTCCTTCCAATGAACACCCAGGACTGATCTCCTTTAGGATGGACTGGTTGGATGTCCTTGCAATCCAAGGGCTCTCAAGATTCTTTTCCAACACTATGGTTCAAAAGCATCAGTTCTTCAGTGCTCAGCTTTCTTTATCATCCAACTCTCATATCCGTACATGACCACTGGAAAATCCATAGCCTTGACTAGATGAACCTTTGTTGACAAAGTAATGTTTGCTTTTTAATATAGTGTCTAGATTGGTCATAACTTTTCTTCCAAGGAGTAAGTGTCTTTTAATTTCATGGCTGCAGTCACCATCTGCAGTGATTTTGGAGCCCAGAAATATAAAGTCAGCCACTGTTTCCCCATCTATTTGCCATGAAGTGATGGGACCAGATTCCATCATCCTAGTGTTCTGAATGTTTTGCTTTAAGCCAACTTTTTCACTCACCTCTTTCACTTTCATCAAGAAGCACTTTAGTTCTTCTTCACTTTCTGCCATAAGGGTGGTGTCATCTGCATATCTGTGGTTATTGATATTTCTCCCAGGAATCTTGATTTCAGCTTGTTCTTCCTCCAGCCCAGTGTTTCTCATGATGTACTCTGCATATAAGTTAAATAAGCAGGGTGAAACCAGTGTGTTGTTCCATGCCCAGTTCTAACTGTTGCTTCCTGACCTGCATACAGGTTTCTCAAGAGGTAGGTCAGGTGGTCTGGTATTCCCATCTCTTTCACAGTTTTCCACATTTTATTGCGTCACAATTTATTGAGAATAGAATTTTAGGTTGAGGTTATTTTTTCTATAGCATTTTGAAGAACATATTCCAATATTTTTCTATCTCCATGACTGTTCTATTATTGCTATCTACCTAAATATCATTCTTTCTAGACAAACTGCCTTTTATTTTAAGCTTTTTTTATGTTATATGTAGAATTTAAAAAATTAAGTAACAATGTATGTAAAGCAAGAAGAACAGGGTACATAGTAAATACAAAGTAAATCTTAATCTTAAAAGTAACTGTTGTTACTTTTAAACACACACATTTTCTTTTGCAAGTTTCTTTATTTCAAGTTCTTAAGTTGTTGTTTTTTTGTTTATATTTTCTACTAACTCTATCTCATCATGAATTAATTCCTTACATGGTAGTGGTTTTCCAGGTTTTGTTCACGTGTTTGTTTTGTTTGTACTTTTGAGTAGGGAGGGTATGACTTTAACCATTTCCCTGTGGGAGCTCTCAAAAGTGGTTGATTTTCTGTTTTATTTAATTTTACTTTTTACTGAATTATGTTTGACATAACCACATTCCATTAAGTTGAAGGTATACAACATATTGATTTTATACATTTATATTACAGTAGGACTGCCATAATAGCATTAGCTATCATGTCAGACAATTTTCATTTCTTCTAGAGTAGGGAACAATAAAATTTAATCTTTTAGCAATCAATGTTTATAATAAAGTATTATTGTCTATAATCACTGTACTATGTATTAGATGTCCAGGATTTATTTATCTACTAATCACAAATATGTATCTAAAACAACATCTCTCATATGCCCCCATCATCATCTCCTGGTAGCCATCATTTTACTCTCTGTTTTTATAATTTCAGGTTTTCTTTTCTTTTCTTTTTTTTTTAATTTTAATTTTTACTTTATTTTACTTTTACAATACTGTATTGGTTTTGCCATACATTGACATGAATCCACCATGGGTGTACATGCGTTCCCAAACATGAACCCCCCTCCCTCCTCCCTCCCCATAACATCTCTCTGGGTCATCCCCGTGCACCAGCCCCAAGCATGCTGTATCCTGCATCGGGCATAGACTGGAGATTCGTTTCTTACATGATAATATACATGTTTCAATGCCATTCTCCCAAATCATCCCACCCTCTCCCTCTCCCTCTGAGTCCAAAAGTCCGTTATACACATCTGTGTCTTTTTTGCTGTCTTGCATACAGGGTCATCATTGCCATCTTTCTAAATTCCATATATATGTGTTAGTATACTGTATTGGTGTTTTTCTTTCTGGCTTACCTCACTCTGTATAATCGGCTCCTGTTTCATCCATCTCATCAGAACTGATTCAAATGTATTCTTTTTAATGGCTAGTAATACTCCATTGTGTATATGTACCACAGCTTTCTTTTCCATTCATCTGCTGATGGACGTCTAGGTTGTTTCCATGTCCTGGCTATTATAAACAGTGCTGCGATGAACATTGGGGTACATGTGTCTCTTTCAATTCTGGTTTCCTCGGTGTGTATGCCCAGAAGTGGGATTGATGGGTCATAAGGCAGTTCTATTTGCAATTTTTTAAGGAATCTCCACACTGTTCTCCATAGTGGCTGTACTAATTTGCATCCCCACCAACAGTGTATAAGAGCTATCATACAGCATTTATCTTTCTCTGTCTGACTTATCTCACTTTTCCTAATGTCCTCAAAGTTTTTTGGTGTTGTGGACAAATGCAGAATTCTCTTCTTTCTTGTGGCTGAATAATATTATGTTGTATACATACATGGCTTCTTTATCCATTCATGTGTGTGTGTGTGTGTGTGTGTGTGTGTGTGTGTATGTGCTCTGTCATGTTCAACTCTTTGTGTCCCTATGTACTATAGCCTGCCAGGCTCTTCTGTCCATGGAATTTTCCAGGCAAGAATACTGGAGTGGGTTGCCATTTCCTACCCAAGGGGATCTTCTTGACCCAGGGGTTGTACCCGTGTCTTTTGTGTCTCCTGCTTGGCAGGTGTGTTCTTTACCACTAGTGCCACCACGAAGCCCTCATCCATTCTTCTATCAGTGGATATTTAGGATACTTCTGTACCTTGGCTACTGTGAATAATGCTGCAATGAACATGGAACTTCATATGTCTCATTAGTTACCCGTTTTCATTGTCTTTGCATATAAGTTAGAATTAGAATTGACAGATTCTACAGTAGTTCCATTTTTAAGTTTTCAAGGAACTTCCATACTGTTCTCCATCATGAATGACTGGAGCAGTTGATACAGGATATGCGTGCTCACTACCACCAGTTTTTGGTTTTATTATTGTGCATCTGGGTAAGATACAGATCCAGAGCTTAAGAAAGAGATCTGTAATCATTTACTGAATTTATTTACTGAGAAGATCATACAAGTTTAGCTTATTAAAGACTCTGTAACAACATCATCCTTATCATTTTGTAAGCAATAACCTCATTCTCTTTTTACAGAAAAGAAAACCAAAGATGAGGTTAAACAAATTACCCACAGGCAATAGATGCAATCAGGATGCTTATCTAAGACATTAACTCTAAATACAGAGTTCTTTCCTTAGTAAGGTTGCTTATACATGTAGGTGAAACTGTCCAGACCATGTGAGTGCCATTCTGTGTAAAGAAAGTTTAAATCCCTACCCTCAATGAGTATTATAAAATATCAAAGGTCATACAGATATGTCAGAATTGCTGTCAGCATTTTGTGTGCTGTGTCTGTTTTGCCTTCCCTGAAATCTAAAATGTGACTAAAACCCTCGAGTCAAGGTGAATATACGACAAACAACTATTTCCACAAGAATTACACAGGTGAAAATGGAAAATTAACGTGTGATAATTTTATGGTCTATGTCAAAAAGTTAAAGTTCCTTTTTCTTTTAAATTGACTTGACTCAAAGAAGGACAAAATAATTGGGATTTAAAACAATATTGCTATCATATTTCTTTTTAGAACACTAGTAAAACTATGTTTTTAAAAGATTTACTCCAAACTTGCCTATGGAAATTTAGCCTGCAGTTATTTGTCTCAGATAAGAAAACTTATTCATTTAATTAAAACATTATCTAAAATAGTGTGCATGTGTGGGGACATATGCACACATACATATATATTATAATTATAAATGTTTTAGTGTAAAAATTCAGATGCCTTGTGCTATATAATATAAACACTTTAACTTCATATAGTAAGAAACTGCAGGAAATACATTTTAAAGATATTCTGTCACTTTTCTATCTATGAATGTAAGAGCTTGAAGCAAAGTTAGAGATAATCTAATTCTCCCTTTTTGTTTCAAGGACAAAATAACGTCAAAACATAGAGTCAAGATTAAAACCCTAGTTTTAGCATAATTCAAATGTTATGATTCTTCTCAATATACTGAAATTTAGAGGGTAAAAAGTAATGGAATTTAGCAAAATAAATTTCTTACATTACTTATTTTAAATTGAGGTGAATAAAATTTCCATTACTGCTGACATTCATTTATTCTGTCTTTTACCAGATCAAGTTAAATCTATTCAACAATGTAATTAATTTGTTTGAAAATTAATAGTTTTTACTGTGGCTGCTTTACATGGTGAAGTCAATTGAGTCAATGATACAAAGCTTACAATACAATATTTTACAAATATTAGATCTAGCACTTTTGCTTTAATGTTTTTCACTAGATTTGAAATCAGAGACACCACCAATATTATCTTCTTCCAGTAATAACTGTCTTGAAATTTTAAAAAATAGCAATACAATAGTTAACACCTTTCTACTGGCACAGTGGTTTTTCAGTTTATAAACTGTCTGGATTCAATACCGGGCAAGTTACTTAACCTTTTTGCACCTCTGTTCCATCTGAAGAATGGGGATCATGATACCATTGTGAGAATGAAATGTGCTGAATATGTAAAGCACTTAGAAGAATGGTTGTTGCATAGTTAATAACGAATGAGTCAGCCATTGTTTTTGTAGGTGGTGGTATTATTTTTAATTCATTTATTTTCTTTTGTTAGGAGCACTTAACATGACATCTACCCTCTTAACAAATTTCTAAATGTACTGTGCATTATTGTTGACTATATGTACAATGTTGTACAGCAGCTCTGTAGAGCTTAATCATTTTGTTTAACTGAAACTTCAAGCCCATTGATAATAACTCTTCATTTCTCTTCCCTCCAGCTCCCAGCAATTACCATTCCACTCTTGGAAACTATTTTTTTGACTATTAGTTTTTATTACTACTATAATAACTCTGATAGTTGAGAGTCCTCAAAATAGCTTCAGTCAGTTCAGTTCAGCCACTCAGTCTTGTCTGATTCTTTGTGATCCTATGGATTGTAGAATGGCAGGCTTCCCTGTCCATCACCAACTCCTGGAGCTTGCTTAAACTCATGTCAATTGAGTCCGTGATGCCATCTAACCATCTCATCCAGAATAGCTTAGACTACTTGATGAACTGGAGTAGAAAGATGTATATTGAATTGGTTAGGTGAATAAGATTTATAGGGTAATTATAGAATTTAATTACCCTAACAAAATGTGCTGTTTACAGATGGATATTTAGTTCCTGGTCAAGAACAGGAGTTTGATTCCAGATGATCTGAAGATTTTTTCACTCTGGATTTGTGTTTAGCATGGTTCTCAACATCTAAAAGAGGGCTTACTAAATACATAATTAAAGATAATATTATTATTTCAGACTACTCTTAAACTTGAATATTTAGTAAGACCAAAGGTGAACAGTATAATCAAAGATTATTAGTTTAAAGACAGTATAACTAAGATAAACTGAGATTTACTAAAGCAGCCTTCTCTGTTCATGCCTGTGCTTCAGTCGTGTCTGACTCTTTGAGACCCATGGGCTGTAGTCCACCAGGCTCTTCTGTCCATGGGATTCCCCAGGCAAGAAAACTGGAATGGGTTACCATTTCCTTCTCAGGGGATCTTCCCAAGCCAGGAATCGAATCCTCATCTCTTATGCCTCTTGCATTGGCAAGTGGGTTCTTTACCACTAGTGCCACCTGGGAAAACTTCTCTGAGGTATTGCCTAATTCATCTGTTAAGTATGAATGATAACTCTTTATTTAAATTATTAGATCAGATTAAACTCAACTCATTTTCTCATTTTTTTGCATATGTTCCTGTCTGCCCAGCAAGAGAAAGACATTCATAATTGGCAACTGAAAGACTAGCAATTCTCCTGATGCTTATCCACTTTTTCTTCTTTCAAAACAGTGTAATGGACTATACTGTGATGCTTTACTTATATTTAATATGAAGTCATAGGTTTAGGTTTGAAAACAACTTTTAGACCATAGAGCTGTATTCGTAATAAATATTGTGCTTGCTTTGCCAGGATCTATTTAACCTCTTTCCCATTTTGTAGCCATCATGTGGAATTTTGACTACCTGATGAGCAACAGTTGAGTTGAAGCAATCAAGAAAATTCTTTGCTTCTTGTCTCAGTTAATGGTTTAGGGATGAGCACATAACCTAGGTTTAAGTCATATGGTACAAGGTTTTCTTTTGATCACTGTGAATGTAACCAAAGCTACTTCATTCAAAGGGGATCTTAGGACATTATTGGCAATGATTAGAGAAAGCAAAGGTCCTTTTCTCCTGGATGTTATCAAAGAAGCATTAAGCATTTGTTTCTCCGTCATGAGATAAATAAGTTGAAGATGCAGCTAGTCCATGATGATGACAGAATTGAGTGAATTAAAAAGAAATGTAGCTGCAAAGAAATGTAAATGAATTTTTGAGGACATTTCTCTTTAAAAAAAAAATTTCCCAGCAAATCCTTTGACTCTATATGTAAAACAGTTTCAGGATCTGACCAGCTTGCACATTTATTACCATGCCCTAGTCCAAGACACCTCAACTCCAGCTTGTCTTATTTTAATAGCTTTTGAACTGGTTTCCTTGCTTTTATGCTTGCCTAGTCTCAGAACAGCAGCCAAGTATGATCTTTCCCATTCTCTTCTCAGTATCCCCTGATAGTTCCTCATCTCATTCAGAGTCAAATCTAAGTTTCTTATAATAGCCTAATGTATTCTGTGAGCTATGAACAGTCTTTGTTTCTTGGCCCATCTTTCTCCACCTTCACTCCTCTTCACTCTGCTCAGACCTAAGAAACTTCGTTTCTGCTTCTCAGCATTCCAGGCAAACTCCCACTTGAGGTTCTTTCACTATTAATTTTAATTTTTCTGAAAGGCTTTACCCCTTGATTTTCTCATGGACCCCTCCCTCCTTGTTAAGGTCTTTATTCAAATATTACTTTTTCAGTGAGACATTTCCAGACCAAACTACACATACAAACACCACCCCTTTACACACACACACACACACACACACACACACACACACATATACCCCAACTCTACTTGATTTCTTTTTAGCTTTATTTTTTCACTATAATCCTATCATCACCTAATATTCTACTTGTTAATTTTATTCATTTTTGTCTTCTCATAATTAAATATAAGTTCCAGGAATTTTTCTGTTTGGTTTGCTGTTACATCTCCAAAACATTTCCTGGCATAGAGTTGGCACTTAAGAAACTTGTTGAATGACTCATGAATCACTGAATGAAATTTTTCCTAAAGTCAGTCTCTCTTTAAATTTTTAATTTACATAAAAAGTATACTCCTCTCATTATTTTAATCAATCTAATTTGAACTATCTTTTCCTTGTTGCTAAAAGCATTGTAACTGAGACAGTAATTAATATCAGATGGACAGGATGAGTTACCAGAAAGTAAACCTTGAGATGAGAATTCATGTGAAAGTAATTTATTAGAAAAAATTTTCTTATGGGTTGAATTGTGTCCTGCCAAAAGATGGTTTCATTGCTAAGTTTTGTATGACTCTGCTATCCCATGGACTATAGCCTGCCAGGCTCCTCTGTCCATGGGATTTCCCAGGTAAGAATACTTAAGTGGGCTGCCATTTCCTTCTACCTGCCAAAAGGTGCTGAAGTCCTAACCTAACTCCCAATACCTGAGAATGTGACCTTATTTGGAAATAAGGTTTTGTGTATATAATTGCATATGTAATTAGTTAAGATGAGGTCATACTGGAGTAGGGTGGGCTCTTAATCCAATATGACTGGTTTCTTTATAAAAGGGGAAACTTAGACATAGCCATGAATGCAAGGAGAAGGCCATGAGAATATGAAGGCAAAGATTAGGTTAGGCAAACAAATACAAAGACTACCAACATATCACTAGAAGCTAAGTCAGAAGATGAAACAGATTCTATCTCACAGCTTTCAAATGGAATTAATCCTGCCAACACATTAAGCTCAAGTTTCTAACCTCCAGAGCTGGGGGACAAGTTCCACTTGGCTATGGTATTTTTTTTTAACTATTATAAATTTATTTATTTTACTTGGAGGTTAATTACTTTGCAATATTGTATTGGTTTTGCCATACATCAACATGAATCCGCCATAGGTATACACATGTTCCCCATCCTGAAACCCCCTCCCTCCTCCCTCCCCATACCATCCCTCTGGGTTGTCCCAGTGTACCAGCCCCAAGCATCCAGTATCATGCATCAAATGTGGACTGGTGATTCGTTTCATATATGATATTATACATGTTTCAATGCCATTCTCCCAAATCATCCCACCCTCTCCCTCTCCCTCTCCCACAGAGTCCAAAAGACTGTTTTATACATCTGTGTCTCTTTTGCTGTCTCTCATACAGGGTTATCATTACCATCTTTCTAAATTATATATATATGTGTTAGTATACTGTATTGGTGTTTTTCTTTCTGGTTTACTTCACTCTGTATAATAGGCTCCAGTTTCATCCACCTCATTAGAACTGATTCAAATGTATTCTTTTTAACGGCTGAGTAATACTCCATTGTGTATATGTATGGCAGCTTTCTTATCCATTCGTCTGCTGATGGACATCTAGGTTGTTTCCATGTCCTGGCTATTATAAACAGTGCTGCGATGAACATTGGGGTACACGTGTCTCTTTCAATTCTGGTTTCCTCGGTGTATATGTCTAGCAGTGGGATTGCTGGGTCATAAGGCAGTTCTATTTCCAGTTTTTTAAGGAATCTCCACACTGTTCTCCATAGTGGCTCTACTAGTTTGCATTCCCACCAACAGTGTAAGAAGTTCCCTTTTATCCACACCCTCTCCAGCATTTATTGCGTGTAGACTTTTGGATCGCAGCCATTCTGATTGGCGTGAAATGGTACCTCATTGTGGTTTTGATTTGCATTTCTCTGATAATGAGTGATGTTGAGCATCTTTTCATGTGTTTGTTAGCCATCTGTATGTCTTCTTTGGAGAAATGTCTATTTAGTTCTTTGGCCCATTCTTTGATTGGGTCCTTTCAGCAGTTGCTTGTATATTTATGAGATTAGTTGTTTGTCAGTTGCTTCATTTGCTATTATTTTCTCCCATTCTGAAGGCTGTCTTTTCACCTTGCTTATAGTTATCTTTGTTGTGCAGAAGCTTTTAAGTTTAATTAGGTCCCATTTGATTATTTTTGCTTTTATTTCCAATATTCTGGGAGGTGGGTCATAGAGGATCCTGCTGTGATTTATGTTGGAGAGTGTTTTGCCTATGTTCTCCTCTAGGAGTTTCATAGTTTCTGGTCTTATGTTTAGATCTTTAATCCATTTTGAGTTAATTTTTGTGTATGGTATTAGAAAGTGTTCTAGTTTCATTCTTTTACAAGTGGTTGACCATTTCCCCCAGCACCACTTGTTAAAGAGATTGTCTTTAATCTATTGCCTCCTTTGTCAAAGATAATGTGTCCATAGGTGCATGGATTTATCCCTAGGCTTTCTATTTTCTTCCATTGATCTATATTTCTGTCTTTGTGCCAGTACCATACTGTCTTGATGACTATGGCTTTGTAGTAGAGCCTGAAGTCAGGCAAGTTGATTCCTCCAGTTCCATTCTTCTTTCTCAAGACTGGCTATTCGAGGTTTTATGTATTTCCATACAAATTGTGAAATTATTTGTTCTAGCTCTGTGAAAAATACCATTGGTAGCATGATAGGGATAGCATTGAATCTATAGATGCTTTGGGTAGTATACTCTTTTTCAATATATTGATTTTTCCGATGCATGAACATGGTGTATTTCTCCATCTATTAGTGTCCTTTTTATTTTTTTCACCAGTGTTTTATAGTTTTCTATATATAGGTCTTTAATTTCTTTAGGTAGATATATTCCAAAGTATTTTATTCTTTTCATTGCAATGGTGAATGGAATTGTTTCCTTAATTTCTCTATTTTCTCATTATTAATGTATAGGAATGCAAGGGATTTCTGAGTGTTGATTTTATATCCTGCAATTTTACTATATTCATTGATTAGGTCTAGTAATTTTCTGGTGGAGTCTTTAGGGTTTTCTATGTAGAGGATCATGTCATCTGCAAACAGTGAGAGTTTTACTTCTTCTTTTCCAATTTGGATTCCTTTTATTTCTTTTTCTGCTCTGATTGCTATGGCCAAAACTTCCAGAGCTATGTTGAATAGTAGCAGTGAAAGTGGGCACCCTTGTCTTGTTCCTGACTTTAGGGGAAATGCTTTCAATTTTTCACCATTGAGGATAATGTTTGCTGTGGGTTTGTCATATATAGCTTTAAGAACTGTACAAAAAAGAGCTTCATGAACCAGATAATCATGATGATGTGATCACTCATCTAGAGCCAGACATCCTGGAATGTGAAGTCAAGTGGGCCTAGAAAGCATCACTACGAACAAAGCTAGTGGAGGTGATGGAATTTCAGTTGAGCTATTTCAAATTCTGAAAGATGATGCTGTGAGAGTGCTGCACTCGATACACCAGCAAATTTGGAAAACTCAGCAGTGGCCACAGGACTGGAAAAGGTCAGTTTTCATTCCAAACCCAAAGAAAGGCAATGCCAAAGAATGCTCAAACTCCCACACAATTGCACTCATCTCACATGCTAGTAAAGTAATGCTCAATATTCTCCAAGCCAGGCTTCAGCAATACGTGAACCGTGAACTTCCAGATGTTCAAGCTGGTTTTAGAAAAGGTAGAGGAACCAGAGATCAAATTGCCACCATCTGCTGGACCATGGAAAAAGCAAGAGAGTTCCAGAAAAGCATCTATTTCTGTTTTTTGACTATGCCATAGCCTTTGACTGTGCACATCACAATAAATTGTGGAAAAATCTGAGAGAGATGGGAATACCAGACCACCTGACCTGCCCCTTGAGAAATCTGTATGCAGGTCAGGAAGCAACAGTTAGAACTCGACGTGGAACAACAGATTGGTTTCAAACAGGAAAAAGAGTATGTCAAGGCTGTATATTCTCTCCCTCTTATTTAACTCATATGCAGAGTACATCATGAGAAACACTGGACTGGAAGAAACACAAGCTGGGATCAAGATTGCTGGGAGAAATATCAATAACATCAGATATGCAGATAACACTATCCTTAATGCAGAAAATGAAGAGGAACTAAAAAGCCTCTTGATGAAAGTGAAAGGAGAGTGAAAAAGTTGGCTTAAGGCTCAACAGTCAGAAAACGAAGATCATGGCATCCGGTCCCATCACTTCATGGGAAATAGATGGGAAACAGTGGAAACAGTGTCAGACTTTATTTTTGGGGGCTCCAAAATCACTGAAGATGGTGACTGCAGCCATGAAATTAAAAGACGCTTACTCCATGGAAGAAAAGTTATGACCAACCTATATAGAATATTCAAAAGCAGAGACATTACTTTGCCAACCAAGGTCCGTCTAGTCAAGCCTATGGTTTTTCCTGTGTTCATGTATGGATGTGAGAGTTGGACTGTGAAGGCTGAGCGCTGAAGAACTGATGCTTTTGAACTGTGGTGTTGGAGAAGACTCTTAAGAGTCCCTTGGACTGCAAGGAGATCCAACCAGTCCATTCTGAAGGAGATCAGCCCTGGGATTACTTTGGAAGGAATGATGCTACAGATGAAACTCCAGTACTTAGGCCACCTCATGCGAAGTGTTGACTCATTGGAAAAGACTGATGCTAGGAGGGATTGGAGGCAGGAGGAGAAGGGGACGACAGAGGATGAGATGTCTGGATGGCATCACCGACTCGATGGATGTAAGTCTGAATGAACTCCGTGAGTTGGTGATGGACAGGAGGCCTGGCGTGCTGCAATTCATGGGGTCACAAAGAGTTGGACACAACTAAGCAACTGAACTGAACTGATGTTGAGGTATGTTCCTTCTATTCCTGCTTTCTGGAAAGTTTTTTTTATCATAAATGGATGTTGAATTTTGTCAAAGGCTTTCTCTCCATCTATTGAGATAATCATATGACTTTCATTTTTTAATTTGTTAATGTGGTGTATTACATTGATTGATTTGCGGATACTGAAGAATCCTTGCATCCCTGGGTCATGGTGTATGATCTTTTTAATATTTTGTTGGATACTGATTGCTAGAAAATTGTTAAGGATTTTTGCATCTATAGTCATCAGTGATATTGGCCTGTAGTTTTCTTTTTTTGTGACATCTTAGTCAGGTTTTGGTATTAGGGTGATGATGGCCTCATAGAATGAGTTTGGAAGTTTACCTTCTTCTGCAATTTTCTGGAAGAGTTTGAGTAGGATAGGTGTTAGCTCTTCTCTAAATTTTTGGTAGAATTCATCTGTGAAGCTGTCTGGACCTGGGCTTTTGTTTGCTGAAAGATTTCTGATAACAGTTTCAATTTATCTGCTTGTGATGGGTCTGTTAAGATTTTCTATTTCTTCCTGATACAATTTTGGAAAGTTGTACTTTTCTAAGAATTTGTCCATTTCTTCCATGTTGTCCATTTTATTGGCATACAGTTGCTGATAATAGTCTCTTATGATCCTTTGTATTTCTGTGTTGTCTCTTGTGATCTCTCCATTTTCATTACTAATTTTGTTGATTTGATTTTTCTCCCTTTGTTTTTTGATGAGTCTGGCTAATGGTTTGTCAATTTTATTTATCCTTTCAAAGAACCAGCTTTTGGCTTTGTTGATTTTTGCTATGGTCTCTTTTGTTTCTTTTGCATTTATTTCTGCCCTAATTTTTAAGATTTCTTTCCTTCTACTAACCCTGGGGTTCTTCATTTCTTTCTTTCCTAGTTGCTTTAGGTGTCAATTCAGTTCAGTTCAATCGCTCAGTTGTGTCCGACTCTTTGCGACCCCATGAATCGCAGCAAGCCAGGCCACCCTGTCCATCACCATCTCCCAGAGTTCACTCAGACTCACGTCCATCGAGTCAGTGATGCCATCCAGCCATCTCATCCTTGGTCGTCCCTTTTCCTCCTGCCCCCAATCCCTCCCAGCATCAGAGTCTTTTCCAATGAGTCAACTCTTTGCATGAGGTGGCCAAAGTACTGGAGCTTCAGCTTTAGGATCATTCCATGTTCCCTTGGTATCTCTAATTTTCTTGAAGAGATCTCTAGTCTTTCCCATTCTGTTGTTTTCCTCTATTTCTTTGCATTGATTGCTGAAGAAGGCTTTCTTATCTCTTCTTGCTGTTCTTTGGAACTCTGCATCAGATGCGTATATCTTTCCTTTTCTCCTTTGCTTTTCACCTCTCTTCACAGCTATTTGTAGAGTTATGTTATTTATTTGACTTTTTTCTTATTTCTTGAGGTATGCCTGTATTGCTATGAACTTTCCGCTTGGCACTGCTTTTATAGTGTCCCACAGGTTTTGGGTTGTTGTGTTTTCATTTTCATTTATTTTTATGCATATTTTGATTTCTTTTTTGATTTCTTCTGTGATTTGCTGGTTATTCAGCAGGGTGTTTTTCAGCCTCCATATGTTGGAATTTTTAATAGTTTTTCTCCTGTAATTGAGATTTAATCTTAATGCATTATGGTCAGAAAAGATGCTTGGAATGATTTCGATTTTTTTGAATTTATCAAGGTTAGATTTATGGCCCAGGATGTGATCTATCCTGGAGAAGTTTCCATGTGCACTTGAGAAAAAGGTGAAATTCATTGTTTTGGGGTGAAATGTCCTATAGATATCAATTAAGTCTAACTAGTCTATTGTATCATTTAAAGTTTGTGTTTCTTTGTTAGTTTTCTATTTAGTTGATCTATCCGTAGGTGTGAGTGGGATATTAAAGTCTCCCACTATTATTGTGTTATTGTTAATTTCCCCTTTCATACTTGTTGGCATCTGTCTTACATATTGCAGCGCTTCTATGTTGGGTGCATATATATTGATAATTGTTATATCTTCTTCTTGGATTGACCCTTTGATCATTATGTAGTGTCCTTCTTTGTCTCTTTCACAGCCTTTGTTTTAAAGTCTATTTTATCTGATATGAGTATTGCTACTCCTGCTTTCTTTTGGTCTCTATTTGCATAGAATATAATTTTCCAGCCCTTCACTTTCAGTCTGTATGTGTCCCCTGTTTTGAGGTGGGTCTCTTGTAGACAACATATATAGGGGTCTTGTTTTTGTATCCATTCAGCCAGTCTTTGCCTTTTGGTTGGGGCATTTAACCCATTTATGTTTAAGGGAATTATTAATAAGTATGATCCCATTGCCATTTACTTTATTGTTTTAGCTTCGAGTTTATACACCCTTTTTGTGTTTCCTGTCTAAAGAAGATCCTTTAGCATTTGTTGGAGAGCTGGTTTGGGGGTGCTGAATTCTCTCAGCTTTTGCTTGTCTGTAAAGCTTTTGATTTCTCCTTCATATTTGAATGAGATCCTTGCTGAGTACAGTAATCTGGGCTGCAGGTTATTTTCTTCCATCACTTTAAGCATGTCTTGCCATTCCCTCCTGGCCCGAAGGGTTTCTATTGAAAGATCAGCTGTTATCCTATTGGGAATCCCCTTGTGTGTTATTTGTTGTTTTTCCCTGGCTGCTTTTAATATTTGTTCTTTGTGTTTGATCTTTGTTAATTTGATTAGTATGTGTCTTGAGGTGTTTCGCTTTGGATTTATCCTGTTTGGGACTCTCTGTGTTTCTTGGACTTGGGTGATTATTTCCTTCCCCATTTTAGGGAAGTTTTCAACTATTATCTCCTTAAGTATTTTCTCATGGTCTTTCTTTTGGTCTTCTTCTTCTGGGACTCCTATAATTTGAATGTTTCATATTGTCCTGGAGGTCTCTGAGATTGTCCTCATTTCTTTTAATTCGCTTTTTGTTTTTACTCTCTGATTCATTTATTTCTACCACTCTATCTTCTACTTCACTAATCCTATCTTCTGCCTCTGTTATTCTACTATTTGTTGCCTCCAGAGTATTTGTGATCTCATTTATTGCATTATTCATTATATAAAGACTTTTTAAAATTTCTTCTAGGTCCTTGTTAAACCTTTCTTGCATCTTCTCAATCCTTGTCTCCAAGCTATTTATCTGTGATTCCATTTTGATTTCAAGATTTAGGATCATATTCACTATTATTATTTGGAATTTTTTATCAGGTAAATACCCTATCTCTTATTTTTTATAGCAACCCCAGGAAACAAATACAAACTGCTAGAGGATTTAGGAAGTGGGACCAGAAGAATTCAGTTCAGTTCAGTTCAGTTGCTCAGTCGTGTCCAACTCTTTGCGACCCCATGAATCCCAGCACACCAGGCCTCCCTGTCCATCACCAACTCCTGGAATTCACTCAAATTCATGTCCATTGAGTTAGTGATGCCGTCCAGCCATCTCATCCTCTGTCATCCCTTTCTCCTCCTGCCTCCAATCCCTCCCAGCATCAAAGTCTTTTCCAATAAGTCAACTCTTTGCATGAGGTGGGCAAACTACTGGAGTTTCAGCTTTAGCATCATTCCTCCCAAAGAAATCCCAGGGCTGATCTTCTTCAGAATGGACAGGTTGGATCTCCTTGCAGTCCAAGGGACTCTTAGAGTCTTCTCCAACACCACGGTTCAAAAGCATCAATTCTTCAGCACTCAGCCTCATTCACAGTCCAACTCTCACATCCATAAATGACTACTGGGAAAACCATAGCCTTGACTAGACAGACCTTAGTTGGCAAAGTAATGTCTCTGCTTTTGAATATGCTATCTAGGTTGGTCATAACTTTTCTTCCAAGGAGTAAGCGTCTTTTAATTTCATGGCTACAGTCACAATCTGCAGTGATTTTGGAGCCCCCACAAAAAAAGTCTGTCATTGTTTCCACTGTTTCCCCATCTATTTCCTATGAAGTGATGGAACCAGATGCCGTGATCTTCATTTTCTGAATGTTGAGCTTTAAGCCAACCTTTTCACTCTCCTCTTTCACTTTCATCAAGAGGCTTTTTAGTTCCTCTTCACTTTCTGCCATAAGGGTGGTGTCATCTGCATATCTGAGGTTATTGATATTTCTCCCAGCAATCTTGATTCCTGCTTGGGCTTCTTCCAGTTCAGCGTTTCTCATGATGTATTCTGCATATAAGTTAAATAAGCAGGGTAACAATGTACAGCCTTGACGTACTCCTTTTCCTATTTGGAACCAGTTTGTTGTCCATGCCCAGTTCTAACTGTTGCTTCCTGACCTGCATACAGATTTCTCAAGAGGCAGGTCAGGTGGTCTGTATTCCCATCTCTCTCAGATTTTTCCACAATTTATTGTGATGCACACAGTCAAAGGCTTTGGCATAGTAAAAAAGCAGAAATAGATGTTTTTCTGCAACTCTCTTGCTTTTTCCATGATCCAGCAGATGGTGGCAATTTGATCTCTGGTTCCTCTGCTTTTTCTAAAACCAGCTTGAACATCAGGGATTTCACGGTTCATGTATTGCTGAAGCCTGGCTTGGAGAATTTTGAGCATTACTTTACTAGTATGAGAGATGAGTGCAATTGTGTGGGAGTTTGAGCATTCTTTGGCATTGCCTTTCTTTGGGTTTGGAATGAAAACTGACCTTTTCCAGTCCTGTGGCCACTGCTGAGTTTTCCACATTTGCTGGCATATCGAGTGCAGCACTCTTACAGCATCATCTTTCAGGATTTGAAATAGCTCAACTGAAATTCCATCACCTCCACTAGCTTTGTTCGTAGTGATGCTTTCTAAGGCCCGCTTGACTTCACATTCCAGGATGTCTGGCTCTAGATGAGTGATCACACGATTGTGATTATCGAGGTCATGAAGATCTTTTGTGTACAGTTCTTCTGTGTATTCTTGCCACCTCTTCTTAATATCTTCTGCTTCTGCTAGGTCCATACCATTTCTGTCCTTTAAAGGCAAGCAAAAAGGGAAAGTTCATAAAAGGAAACTTTAGTTCATTCTCACAGAACTCTTGAACAGTATAAGTATCGCTTCTGTGTTATCTTTGTCATAGCCAGGAGAACAGGAATTTAGAACTTCAGTACAGAGCAGCCATTGGTTAGAGGGGTCCACTATGTCTGGATGGATAGAGGGATTCTTCTCCATTTCTTTGTGCTGGTTCCAGTAAACAGAGATCAACCTGTGAAACACCCTCATCCAAGGGTGTTAACTGTCAGCTCTTGGGAGGAAAAGAACAACAGTGGGCTATATGGGGAAAACTAGCAAAGGGTTGGGAACTATGGCAAAGCCCTGACAGCACCCGCCAGAATGCGTTGGGAAGCAATTAAAGAACATCAAATATCTGCAGAAAAGGGGTAAGTAAATCAGACATACAATCCATTGCTTTCCTTTCTAGTGAGGTTCTGTGGTTATATTTATTTACCTTTATTTCCTGTTTTCTTTGAGTTAGTAAACTTGGAAAAGACTCCTATTGTAAATATGTGTGCTGAGTATCTGTAAATCATCTCCCAATGTTTAAAATCATATTTGATTTGAGAAAAGCAAAAGTGGAAACAAATGAGAAAGTAAAATATTAAGATATAGAAATAAAAAAGGGCACAGTTGTCTTTTAAAAAATATGTGTGTGAAGAGAGAATTGGGGGAATTCATATTTAATTTGTCTGCAGAGCTGTAGAAACACAGGAAAAGAAGAAAAGGACCTAATAATCAGCATTCTTTTAATCGAGTATACACGTTTTTTTGTTTCCAGGTACAGAGGCAGTTTCATTTTGAGATATTTTCCTGCCTGCCTGCAACTGAAAGATGGAGGGATTGGTTTCTAGAAGTCAGACAAGCATATCTTGATTCCACTGCTTATTAAAAAAGAATGTGTCTGTATGTATACCTAGCTCCAGTAAGGTTAAAAAATTGTAGGAATAAAATATAATGTCACTAACTATATGGTTGATCTTTTCTGTGCAGAAATCCACTGTCTTTCCTACTATACAAGGTCAAGATTGCATTTTAGTTTTCATCTGTGACTTTTCTTTAGAAGGCTTTTCATTTCTTGCAGGCCATTACTTTTGATACATCTGATTGAATCCATGAACTATCTGTGCTGCGCTTAGTTGCTCAGTTATTTCTGACTCTTTGAGACCCCATGGGACTGTGTCTATGGGGATTCTCCAGGCAAGAATACTGGAGTGGGTTGCCATGCCCTCCTCCAGGGAATCTTCCCAACCCAGGGATTGAACCTAGGCCTCCTGAATTGCAGGCAGATTCTTTACCATCTGAACCACTAGGGAAGCCCATGAGTACTGGAATGGGTAGCCTAACCGTTCTCGAGGAGATCTTCCCAACCCAGGAATTGAACCGGGATCTCCTGCACTACAGGTGGGTTCTTTACCAGCTGGGCTACCAGGGAAGCCCCATGAGCTATCTGACTCAGGATTATTTACAAAAAGTAAGGTTTTGTAGTCATAGATCATTGTATTGTACCGTTCTTTTTTTTTTTTTTTACTGTTAAGTATCGTGTATATAATAGGCACAGTAAGTCTTTTATTTTGGAAGATTTTATTAGTGACTTATCCAATGGCTGTTTATTTCTTCCTGTTTCTAATAAAACCAAAATTTCATTCAAGAAACAATGTATCTGGCCACATAGAAGAATCAACATTTCTTTCTAGTAAAGACACACAAAAGGGAGACAGAGAAAATCCACCCCTCTTCCTCATTTAGACACTTGTGACCTTGAGATAACAAGCCAGAGAAGAGAAGCCAGAAAGATGCATTTGCCTGAGACGAAGCATTGAAAAACACCTGGGATTTTAACAAAGTCGAACTGCTAGAAACAAACTTGGAAACATTGACTTCTAGTTTTGCTAATAAACACAAAGTATCTGTACAGTATAAGCTACTATTATTCATGTCTCCTTTTATTTGGTATCTAATGCAACTTCATGGCAAATAGATGGGGAAACAGTGGAAACCGCGGCTGACTTTATTTTTCTGGGCTCCAAAATCACTGCAGATGGTGATTGCAGCCGTGAAATTAAACTATGCTTACTCCTTGGAAGGAAAGTTATGACCAAACCAGACAGCATATTAAAAAGCAGAGACATTACTTTGCCAACAAAGGTCCATCTAGTCAAAGCTATGGTTTTTCCAGTAGTCATGTATGGGTATGAGAGTTGGACTATAAAGAAAGCTGAGCACCGAAGAATTGATGCTTTTGAACTGTGGTATTGGAGAAGACTCTTGAGAGTCCCTGCGACTGCAAGGAGATCCAACCAGTCCATCCTAAAGGAGATCAGTCCTGAGTGTTCATTGGAAGGACTGATGTTGAAGCTGAAACTCCAATACTTTGGCCACCAGATGCGAAGAGCTGACTCATTTGAAAAGACCCTGATGCTGGGAAAGCTTGAGGGCAGGAGGAGAAGGGGACGACAGAGGATGAGATGGTTGGATGGCATCACCGACTCAATGGACATGGGTTTGGGTGGACTCCGGGAGTTGGTGATGGACAGGGAGGCCTGGTGTGCTGTGGTTCATGGGGTCGCAAAGAGTTGGACACGACTGAGTGACTGAGTGACTGAACTGAACTGAACTGAATGCAACCTAGCTGAGTCGTTCACCTCTTGCATACTTGTCGTGTGTTTGTCTAAAGAATTTCTGTATTTCTGATAACTGAACATGAAGCTTGTGTATCTGTATTTGCTATTTCCTAATATCCTGATTGTGATTCCTGATGTCACACTTTTTTGATGCTTGTGTGATCATCATATCAATTTTTTTCATGTGTAGTCCTTCTATATTAGTTCAAGTTCCAAACATGTCATTTTATTGACCTTCATTCAGCATAAATGTAGAGTCCTTAAGTTAGACAAAGTTAAGTTCAAGCCCCTATTGTGCCATTTAATATTGGTGTTAAGTTAATCAAGGTCCTTAATGTCTTTGAGACTTCTATTTTCTCATCTGTAAAATTAGGAGACCAATGTAACTTCATTATTATTTTATTATAAGGATTAAATAAACACTTAGTAAAAACCAACAATGATGCTTATAAAGACAATGTTTCTTCCCTAATGTTAATTTGCCAACAGACTTAGTTCCACGAAAACAGGGCTTTTTTTTCCCTAGTGCCTTAAATAGTGCCTTGTACAATTATAGGTATTTGATAAATATTTGTTGAGTGGATTAAGTCACCTTGACTGGTGGTCTTGTAATCTAGGGTTTATAGTCTTAGAGAAAATTGCAAAGCATTATGGGAAATAATTCATCTATTTAATAGCATTGATATACGAAATTATGCAAAGAAATCTGAAGATTTGACTACATGCTGTATCTGGCTGAGAGACAAGTTCTTTTTAATGTTTATTTTTCTTTAGAAAATGGTTCATGTTATTTTCAATTAGTTGTCAAACAAATTTTTAAAAAAGAAAGTCTACATAAAATCAGTTTCTTTTTGTAAGCTGAGGATTTTAAATCACTGCATAGCAATCAGCTGCAACTGAGTAGTAGCTATCTGCTTTACCTTGTGCAGGCTCTCAGAATCCCTGCACTCTCTCATATTTCCTGACACGATTATCACTGCTCAGTACACTTGCACCGTTTTGTTTTGTTTTGTTTTGTTTTTTTTTTTGCTTTTTAATTTTCAACTTTATTGAGGTAAAACTGATTTAAAAATTGTAAGGTATTTCAAGTGCACATTGTAGTATATTGGTGATTTGATATATTAATACATAAACATTTGAAAGGATTTCTCCATCAGTTAATTAGCATATCCTTGGCTCACATTTTTTTAATATTATTTCTTTATTTTGGGGGGATATGAGAATTGCACCATAGTTTTTGTCAGGGTAACCTACTTTATGTGTTATTCTACTTCATAGCTGTCAGGTTCTTGTGGGCATTTGAGTTTGACTTTTGCAGATCTGACCCTGAATCTTACCTGAAATTTGCTGCCTATATCATGTTCAAGTCTTCCTTTATCAAGAAATTTGACAAAAAGACTCAGGATTATAATCTATTATTTGACTTATATGGTGGGTCTCATTACTTTTGCTCTTCTTTAGAAAAAATAACCTTCCTTTTTAGTCCAAATTAAAAATGCACATAGTTCAAAAAATAGTACCAAAGAGCTAATGCAGCAGAATAATATAACAGCTTTTACAGTTTTGTCTGATGCTCAAAGGCCAAGAACAAAACAATTGCAACCAAATACCCCTTTATTCTGAAGCTGAGTGCTTACAGATCTGTGTTGTACAAACTAGCCAATAGTGGAACTGATTTTCCCAGCTTTGATGACCCTCCACAGCCTGCAGTGGGGCTTTCCAGTTGGCTCAGCTGTAAAAAATCTGCCTGCCAATGCAGGAGACCTGGGTTTGATCCCTGTGTTGGGAAGAAGAGAAGGAAATGGCAACCCACTCCAATATTCTTGCCTGGAAAATTCCATGGACAGAGGAGCCTAGCAGGCTATAGTCCACGGGATCGCAAAAGTAGATCACAACTTAGCAACTAAACCACCACCAACCACATCCTGCAATAAAAAGGGAGGCTGAGGAACTGGAAAAGAGGATTCTTGGAGAGTACTGCCGTGTGCTGTGTGATTTTTACCTCTATAAGGTGGAGGGGATGGGATGCTTTCCACTCAAGATGCATGAGGGGGTCCTTGAAAGGATCATTCTGATAATTTGTTTATCTCTTAGATTTTAAAGGGACATAATGTCTGGTAACTGGCCATATCTGGGAAAGGTAAAGCTGAAATTTAGTAGGTGGAGTTGCTCTGGCAGCAGGGCAAACAGAGAAAGCTTTTCTGATATTTTTAGTCCTTATAAGAATTTTTATTCCCATGAGCTCTGTGGACCCAGAAGGTGTACATGGTCTAAAGCCAAGTTAAAATAGTACATTTTAAAGACTGAAACTGTTATTTGGTATAGAAACTCAATGTATCATCCTAAGAGAACAACTAATAATAGAGAGCCATTACTGTTCACAGCAAAAAAAGTTTAGGGGAGCCCCAGAAAAAAATACCCCTGGGAAACTCACAAAAATATTACTACGCACAAAACAAAAAATCAGAGAGTGAGGGAAAAGGAAAAACATTAAACAGAGAAGCCTTCCATTCTCTCCCATCACCACTCCCAACCTTCACTGCAGGCTCCCATCCTAAAACAATCCTGAGGATTGAGAACAGGTTTCAAATGGGAAAAACTGTGGAGCTCTGTAAATATGACCTGAGTCTGGACTAGGTAGTTATTATGCTTAGATCTAAAAATGACCAGAGGACATTTTACTGGCTGAGAATAACCTAAAATACTAATTGAAACTGTTAGAAATTTTACCCAAGGGATAGAGGAAAAAAGATACTGCAGATTGCATTTGAAAGAGCAGTGGAGGCACCATTTTCTACTTGCACCTTACTGACTCCTGCCCATGTAATAAAATGCCTGTTTGCTCAGTTGCTTAGTCATGTCTGACTCTTTGAGACCCCATGGACTGTAGCCCACCAGGTTGCTCTGTCCATAGAATTTCCTAAGCAAGAATACTGGAGTGGGTTGCTATTTCCTCCTCCAGAGGGTCTTCCCAACCCTGGGATGAAACCTGTCTCCAGTATCTACTGCATTGGCAAATGGATTTTTACCACTGAGGCACCTGGAAAGCCCCCATATAATAAAATTGTAGGCATTATATTAAAAAATATCTTTATCCAGCACCTCTTCTCCATTGTCATGCTTTCCAGAGGTGGCTGTTTTTGAAGATTTTAGCTCCTTTCCTGGTATTTACATCCATACTTCTAAAATCTGTGCATATTCAGATTTCTCTTGATTGGTTAATTTTGACAGAATCTATTAAACTTTTCAGGGGCTTCCCTGATGGCTCAGTGATAAAGAATCCACTTGCACAGCAGGAGACATAGAGACATGGGTTCATCCTGAGTTGGGAAGATCTCCTGGAGGAGAAAATGGCAACCCACTCCAGCAATCTTGCCTGGCAAATCCCATGGACAGGAGCCTGGTGGAGTACAGTTGATGGGGTTGAAAAAGAGTGGAAACAGCAACAGCAATTAAGCTTTTAATTAGAGCAGATAAGATTTTGGATAAGCTAACAATCCTTCCTCTTATCTTCCCAGTATAATTATATCATAAATCTTGGTAAAAGCATTAGTACTTACATTACTGCTGCTGCTACTGCTAAGTCACATCAGTCGTGTCCTACTCTGTGTGACCCCATAGATGGCAGCCCACTAGGCTACCCCATCCCTGGGATTCTCTAGGCAAGAACACTGGAGTGGGTTGCCATTTCCTTCTCCAACTAGGATTATGCAAATTACTGAGCCCTGTAGTAGACTATGAAACTACTTTAAAAAAAAACATACATTTAATTTTACCTCCAGCTGATTGTTGTCTCATTTTTATTCTTTTCTTAGTGTACCAATTGCTATATTTTCCCCCTAAATACTCTAACAGGCCAGCCAAATTTACAGTAATGTTGACAAATACTGCCAAAGACCAGATGATTTATCATTTCTCTGCTTTTATTTTCATCTCCTTTCTCTTCCTTTCCCTGCCTACTAGCTTTTCTTCATACATTTTTTTTCCCCCTGCTCCAATAGAACAGATTTCTTTCTCACTCTGATGAATAAACTGTCACTCAGGGAACTTTCTGGAGAAGGAAATGGCAACCCACTCCAGTGTTCTTGCCTGGAGAATCCCAGGGATGGGGGAGCCTGGTGGGCTGCCGTCTATGGGGTCGCACAGAGTCGGACATGACTGAAGCGACTCAGCAGCAGCAGCAGCAGGGAACTTCCTTCACTTTTACTTTAGAAATTCCCCTTGCTTGTCTTCTATGCTACTCAGATTTTTATTTTTTTGTTTATCTCCTTGTTTTACTGAGACACATTATTCCTTGTTCTCCTCAGAAGGTGCACGAGGTGTAATTTCTTTTTCACTCTTATAGGAAAATTTTGCCCTCACAAATGATTGAGAATTTCATTAAATATAATATTTTAATTTGGGACTTGGGGCTTCCCTGACAGTCCATTGTTTAAGACTCTGCTGTTACAACGCAAGGGAGTGTAGGTTCAATCACTGATTAGGGAACTAAGATCCAACAGGCTGTGTGATGCAGTCAAAAAAAATTTTTTTTTTAATTTGGAATTCATTTCCTCTAAATGTATTGAAGAATTTGCTGATTGTTTCCTAGTAGCTGAAGTTGCTGTTGAGAAGCCCAAAGCTGTGTTTTCTTTTTTTCCCTTCATATCTGATTTGTTTTTCCTATTGGAAGGTTTTTAGAATATTCTTGGTATCCACATTGTTCTGATATTTTGTAATGCTGCATTGTATGGATAATTTTTATTCAATGAGGAGAATACTTTGTGGCTCTTATCAATATGGAATTAAGTTCTTTGTAGTGGGAAATCTTTTTAAAGGAATTTTTTGGAAATATTCCTTTTTATTTTTTCAAGTATTTCTGTTATTCAAATTGACTTTAATTTTCCCTGCATTGAATTTAATTTTGTCTTTCCTCCCTATTTTTGATATATTTGTCTTTCTATTTTCCTCCTAGATGATGCAATTTCTAACAATTTGAATTTTTCTTGAATATGTTAGCTATCAAATTTCTTATTTTCAAGAATTCATTCTTCTGTTTCATTTTTATAGAATTCTTTTTTATCAATGCAATGTTTTATATTTCTGATAATATCAATTATAGTTTTTCACGACTTTTTTCAAAACAAACTGATCAAGAGATGTAAATTAGAAGTGATTTTTCATTGTGATTATTTCTTGACTACTATACTTTGGGGCTTCCCTTGTGGTTCAGATGGTAAAGAATCTGCCTGCAATGCAGGAGACCTGTGTTAGATCCCTGGGTTGGGGAGATCCCTGGAGAAGGGAATGGCAACCCACTCCAGTGTTCTTGCCTGGAGAATGCCATGGACAGAGGAGTCTGGTGGACTACAGTCCACAGGGATACTAAGAGTCAGACATGACAGAGTGACTAATACTTTCACTTTTCACATTTTCATACATTAATTTAAGGTTATTTATTTAAAAAAATTATGAAAACTTGCCTGATAGTTAAAACATCTGCTTCTTTAATTCTATTGTTTAACTATGACTATTCATTATTATACAGACAATGCAAGTAATACAACAATATTTTAGCTGTTTTGAAAACTAGAAATTATTTCTTCCATATGCATTTATAGTGTTTGTGGATGATATTCTAGTCACAAAGCTACTATTTTATTAAGTCAAGAATGACATTTAAGTTTCATTCAAAATCAATATTTTGGTGTCATTGATAATATAGGGTAAACTATTTTGCAGAATAGCATTTGTATAGAATTATTGAAATTAATTGGAGGAGGCAATGGCACCGCAGTCCAGTACTCTTGCCTGGAAAATCCCATGGATGGAGGAGCCTGGTAGGCTGCAGTCCGTGGGGTCGCTAAGAGTCAGACACGACTGAAGTGACTTAGCAGCAGCAGCATTGAAATTAATGCCCCATTAATTTAAAAAGTCACCACAGTTGTAATAAATAATACTTGGTTTTGTGTTTTTATTGCAGTACATTACATACTAATTTGAGGACCATACTTTCATGAAAAAATATGTAATAGTTCCCTCTTGGATTGAGGAGCAGCATATATTTACAATTTGCTGCAGTCTGCTGAAAGTCTGCATCAGTTTGTGCCAAATGCATTGCAGATGCTGCAGCAGCAATAATGTATTCATGACGTGTACAACTACCTTTTGACAGGAGCAATTTCTAGATGTGTTTAGTCAGCTTCTGGCCTTTGCAAGGAACATAAATATAGATTGCTTCATATTCTATGCATATCCATCAAATCTGAAATAGCATAGACCCTTATAAATGGGAATATAAAAATCCATGAAGGTGATGGAGACTAAAGTAATAAAAATTTTATTTAATATAATTTGGAATTTGACAGGTAGCCTATAAAGTATTTGTGTTTGGATGTAGGGTGTCTACTTAATTTAGGCTACAATCTATTAGTCAAGTAACTGAACAAGTCAAAGAGTGTTCCACATAATACCTAAATTAAATATAATGAAAGGTGGAATTAGCACCACTTAACAATGAATGTGTTTGTTTAGACGGTTAGGAGAATTGAAATTTATATATCAGTAGAGTTTTAGCTGTGCTATAGTTGATAGATTTTTGTTATTAAAATTATGAATATTTTTTTTTAGAAAGCATGGTATACATTTCTCATTTTCCCTAACAGTGAATTTTCCCTGCTCCAGAGAAATACATTTTAGCTAGGTAGAATGTAACTCACAATAAAGATCACACTTCCAAACTTTGATTTGCAGCTAAGTAGCCCACATGATGACTTCCCTTTCACTTTTCACTTTCATGCATTGGAGAAGGAAATGGCAACCCACTCCAGTGTTTTTGCCTGGAGAATCCCAGGGACAGAGGAGCCTGGTAGGCTGCCGTCTGTGGGGTCATACACAGTTGGACCGACTGAAGCGACTTAGTAGCAGCAGCCCACGTGACTAAAATGGAATGAAGTGTAAGAGATGTGTGTGATTTTCAAGTCTTATCCTTATTAAGAAGAGATAATGCCCTTTACCTTCCTTTTCCTCTGCTAGCTGCAATATCAACATAGTGGTGAGACATCTTATACCACTCAGACAAGAGCAGAGCTTCACCAGTGATGGCTCCTTCATTGAAGTCACATAGAAGGGTGAACAAACAAGCTCACACTGCTTCATAAACAAGAAATAAGCCCCTTCCTGTAAAGTCTTTCACTGAATCTTGCCTGATTCACCAGGTGAGATTTAATTTCTCCCATGCCGATAGGACCTTTCTTGTGTGTTCATCTTATTCTATTTTGGTTTGCTTTTTAATGTGTGTTTATTATTCTTACCATGGCACAGTGATGATTTTTCTTCTCTCAGTTCCACCAGCATGCTACTCTCCAGTACCACTGAATTCCTTGAACAGGGTAAAAGTAATTTTCTCTCAGGGTCTTCAAACTTGCTGTTCCCACTGCCTGGAATACTAGTCTCACAGATTTATTATGTTATATAATATTATATAAAATAATATGACTCATTTTCCTCAGCTCTCTATAGAAATGATACCTCTCCCAGAACCACTTAAACCCGTATCCTTTTTTTCTTTAATCCTTTACTCTGCTGATAAGCAATCAGCAAGGGTACTACAGCAGAAATCTTGATGAACTGCTGAAATAGAAATTAGGGAATATCAGGGAAAGGATCCTCAGGTGATGGGGGTGATTTTGGGAAGCTGAGCTTGGAGAACAAAGGCAGAAGTGGAGGGAAGGAGAAAGTTAGGGTCATTTCCTGGTGAGCTGCATTTGGAGCAGCTGAGGGATTGTCCCTTGTGTTTCTTACGGTTGACTGAATAGTGAGTAGTTGGAGTATTTGCCCACAGTTCTAAAGAAGTGGTGGCTCAGATGGTAAAGAAGCTGCCTGCAATGCAGGAGACCTGGGTTCTTATCACTAGGTTGGCAAGATCCCCTGGAGAAGGCATGGCTACCCACTCCAGTATTCTTGCCTGAAGAATTCCATGGACAGAGGAGACTAGCAGACTACAGTTCATGGGGTCACCAAGAGTCAGACATAACTGGGTGACTAGCACGTTCATTTCACTTTTAAAGGAGTAAAAGTGTACATTGAAATCTGATAAACCGTGTACCTACATTAGCAAATAACTTAAACTGGAATTTGACATGCAAATGGTTTGTCAAACCCAACTGATTTGGCACCTAAACTCCAAAGATAAGGCCACCCCTGCCAGTGTTCCATAACAAGCACCACAGGCAAAGAGAGGATCTCAAGACAAATATGAGAAGATAAACAAGAATTGTTGACTGTTCAAGAAAACTGGCACCATGAAAGAGACACCAAACTCAACAAAAATATTAATAAACAAAAGAAGTAATACTTATGAGTATTTCCAAGGTGTAATTGGAAAAGGAGAAATACTGGAAGTTAGAGCAAAGGCAGGTACTGACTAGAACAAAAAATTTCATTGCTCAGTTTCGAGTTTCAAAAGAAAGATTTAAGTTCCAAGATTGGGACAGTGGTTTGAAAGCCAAACAAATTTGACTTTATTTAAAAGAAAAGGTTGTCCTTGTTTTTATAAACTGATTTATTACTAAAGAGAAAAGCATGGAGACCTAAACCGTGATTGTGTGCTTGTAGTCCTGTCTGACTCTTTGTGGCCCCATGGACTGTAGCTTGCCAGGCCGCTCTGTCCATGGGATTTTCTAGGCAAGAATACTGGAGTGTGTTGCCATTTCCTATTCCACAGAATCTTCCTGATCCAGGGATTGAACCTGCATTTCTGTGTCTCCTGCAATGGCAGTTGGATTCTTTACCACTAACACAGAACCATAGAAAGAGGAAGTTCAGATGTGAGAAGCCTGGTGCTCTTTAGCTGGCAGTCCTAAGAAGCTGCTATTTCTACATTACCTTCTGCAGATCAAAAACTCTGATGTGTATGCATATATGTATATGGGCATGTGTGTATTTAAGAAAGATAACTTTCTCTCAGAGACCTCCCAAAATGTACTTATACAGTATACCAGAGATTTGGCTTCATACTTCCAAATCCAGAGAGCCTCCAACTTCTTATAGATACCCACTAATGGGGAGAAATGTGTCTAGACCAATAATCTGAAGACAATGGCTAATAGGTGAAGGCAAATATCTAAAAATTTAGAACTCCCACCCTTACCCCCTTTACCATCAGCAATACTGGAAATGCAAAAACATTGAGAGGGCAAAGGCAGAGGAATATGGAACATGGAACAAGAGCTCAAGTGACGCCAGACGACAGCAGCTAATGCTAGTGCAGAGTGAGATCCAAGACTAGGTGTGACCATATGCATAGTGATCAGTGGGATCAGTGGAGATCAGTAAGTAAGATCACTAGTCCCTGACGTCAGGATTATACATGCCTACAGAAAAATTTTCACTTCTACAACAGAAACTCCTCTAGCTGGTTTAAGAAGAAGGGTAAATTACATTTACATCCTATTTTACAGCCACAACTGTGATAGATACTCATATTTAGGGCTTTCCATGTGGTGCAGTGGTGAAGCATTCCCCTGTCAATGCAGAAGACACAAGAGATGTGGGTTAAATCCCTGGGTAGGGAAGATGCCCTGGAGTAAGAAATGGCAATCCACTTTAGTATTCTTGTCTGGAAAATTTCATGGACAGAGGGGCCTGGTGGGCTACAGTCCACGCGGTCACAACAGATTGGACATGACTGAGCGACTGAGCACAGACATACACACACACACACACACACACACACACACATTTGTATTTACCTCTGAATTAAAATGTAATTATGCATAAGTAAATACTTTATGGTTAAAATATATGTAACATTTCTTAATATTTTATTTGTCACTTATTTTCATAATTTTGCTATGAAAATCCTTTGATTAATCTTTCATTTGACTTGATCACTTCAGTCAAAAAATTTAAAATGATACATGGGTGATGTACTTGAAAATGTCTTCTTATTGTTAACACGTATGAATGATAATCTGCAATTTTGATCTGTACTCATCCCTCAGCTTTGGACACTGCCCCACTGTCAACAGCTTAGTTGCCAAAGAGAGTTGGGTGGCAAACATATTTGTTTATTTTCCTTTATAGGAGTAATTCTTTTAGCTGAAAACTTCTTAAGTAAGCTAAGTATAAAATTTGTGACAAATAGAATTTATGATTGTCAGTCCTTGCTTTTTTTTTGCTTGCTTGTTTGTATTTTTCTAACAAGCAGACCTCAGTGAATACTTTGGAGATGCACATTTATTTCATTTCAAGATAATTTTCTTTTAATTATATTTGCGTTTTTTCTTGTTTACTAGCTCAACCTTCCTTGCTAGGCATAAGTTATAATAATCCTTATGTTGGATAATTTTTTTCTCACTTTTATTACCTTTTTGAATAGTCATTGGAAGGACTAGTGCTGAAGCTGAGGTTCCAGTACTCTGGCAACCTGATTTGAAGGGTCAGCTCATTGGAAAAGATCCTGATGCTGGGAAAGATTGAAGGCAAAAAAAAAAAAAAAAAAGAGGGCAGCAGAGGATGAGATAGTTATATAGCATCACCAACTCAATGAACAGTAATCTGAGCAAACTCCAAGAGACAATGGAAGACAGAGAAGCCTGGAGTGCTACAGTCCATGGGGTTGCAAAGAATTGAACACAACTACACAACTGAACAACAATAATTACATTTTTTACAACTGTTTTTCTGTGTATTATGTGTAATTTTCTGAAATTTCTGCCCCATGCCATTGATCTGATCTTCTGAAAAGTTAGACAGAATTCTTTCTTTTTCTGGGCTTGTTTGTAAATTTTACTCCATTTTTAATTTATTTCCCTATTTTGTTATTATCTCTTTCATTTAATTTATTGTCATAATTTCTATTTCATAAGAGTTATGTTTCCCTCCATGTATTTAATTGTATACAAGTTTCCCTGTTTTATCTTTTGTCAGATTTTGCTGCAGTCCTATTTCCTCTGTTTACTTATGTTTTAAGTAGGGTAAGTTCTATTTAAGTCCATATGTCACAGAATGCTATAAGTAGAATGTCCTCCTCGACTTTCTTTATGTTCATCTGTGCAGTCAATGCACATATATTTATGGAGTCTATGCTCTGTGTCAAGCACTATTTTTGGCCCTGACATGTAAAGGTTAATAAGACAGCCAGCCAGCTCTCTAGGAGAGCTACAAAGACATTCATAGGATACTGTTAAACATTTTCTCATTTCTGTGGAGAAAATGACATGTGGGAATGTAAGCGTGACTTTAGGGCTGATGTATATTTCACGAGCATTAGGTAAGGTTTTCCTGATGATGCTAGAAACTAATGTTACAAATTCAGTGTTTAGGAGCATGGTTGCTGAGTGGGGCCCAAAGAGCTGAGACTCTGAGCAATGCAGTCCAAGTTATCTTTTTTTTTTCCCCATCAGATATTTTTCATTAGACTATGTTTTGACCGGGGCTTCCCTGGTGGCTCAGTCGTAAAGAATCCACATGCCAATGAAGCAGATGCAGATTCAATCTCTGGGTGGGGAAGATCCCCTGGAGAAGGGAATAGAAACCCATTCCAGTTTTCTTTCCTGGGAAATCACATGATGGTCTATGGTCCATGGGGTGGCAAATGAGTTGGACATTACTTAGCAACTAAACAACAACGTTTTGTTCCGTTGATGGTAAGTCCTCTTAGAATTCAGCTTCTTCTTTCTATTTTGAGTAGATCATTTATCTTGCTGAAAATTTATGTTAGATGCCACATAATTGCTAAAGCAGTTTATAGAGTAGCCCAGATATTTTTTTTTTCCTAGCTCTTCTTTTTTCTTATGAAAAGGCCAGGTTAGATGATGACTGTTCTAGCCCTGCCTATACTGATGACTTGAGAAAGTATGTATTTTTCATTTTACCACCAAAACACCTCCTTTTATTTTTAGCTTTTATCTATCAGAACCTAGACATCCCAGTAGTAGTTTCTCACTTACACCTAATACAATTGTAATATACATGAGGTACCAGCATCCTTTCTTAAGTTGGCCCAGAACTGTTTTGCATCAGATAAGTTTTCACCAGATCCTTTGGCAGGAGGTTGACCTCTCTGGTTTTGGAGTAAATAGTATTTTTTAATCTTTATTTGGACCTTTTTGTTGCTGTGAAATTATTTTTAAAGGGGGTTATTTGTGAACATGTACTTGTTCTAAAAATTTCACCATATTTGTTGGGAGTCCTCCTTCACAGTGTTCTTCATTATGCATTTAGAATATTTGTTATTGGCTGTTGTGTCCTATATACAAAACATTATTTCTAATATTTACTTACTAAAATGTATCTGTTGGTCCCATAAGAAGAACTATAATGCAGCACTACCCTGTCTTAATGAACCCTCATGGATGTATTTGTTCTGAACTGTTTCATAAGCCATAGAAAAAATAAACAGAAGACATAAATATTTTATGATAAACATATTTAGTTCAGTAGGTCCTCATCATCTTTCAGTAGCACTGAATATTTAAATATACATGTATGTATTCCATAAACAACTTACAGTTCTCAATCACTAGATATTTTGCAGAGAGATATAATGATGATAGTGTAAGGGGAGATTGGTTAAGAGAATTAAAAAACTACATTTTAGTTTTCTGCACTCAGTCCTACTGTAATCACACACATTTTAAAAATAATGAACACACCCAAGATTCTTCACATTTCTCTTGCCTCTAGAAACTGGTGAAGTTTCCACTATTAATAATACAGAAACAATTCTCTAGAGAATCATGATATGTTCTGACTAACACTGTGAGACTATCACCTATGTTATTTAGTCCTTTGTAATATTTCAGAGCAGTGATTTAAGGGCCAAAAAAAGTGAGCCCCAAAGTGATACTAATGCAAAAGGAATAAATCCTTTAAATAACTTTCTCTTCATTTACAAAGTTATCATCAAATTGTAAATGTTTGCATCCTAAGTGTGTATACAAGATGATCCATTGTGGTATGGAAATAATTTTTTAAATCCCTCGTTACATCTTTATTTTATACTTTAAAATTGTATGTGACTTGCATATGTTTTTCATAATAAGTATATGAGAACACATCTAATGTATGAACAATGAAATGAGTACACGAATCTCGGAGGTGCATGATCAGACATTTTAAAATTAGTTTTTATTGGAGTATAGTTGGTTTACAATGTGGTGTTAGTTTCTCCTACATAGCAAAGTTAATCAACCATACATATGACCAACCTAGATAGCATATTGAAAAGCAGAGACATTACTTTGCCAACAAAGGTCTGTCTAGTCAAGGCTATGGTTTTTCCTGCTGTCATGTATGGATGTGAGAGTTGGACTGTGAAGAAAGCTGAGTGCCGAAGAATTGATGCTTTTGAACTGTGGTGTTGGAGAAGACTCTTGAGAGTCCCTTGGACTGCAAGGAGATCCAACCAGTCCATTCTAAAGGAGATCAGCCCTGGGATTTCTTTGGAAGGAATGATGCTAAAGCTGAAACTCCAGTACTTTGGCCACCTCATGCGAAGAGTTGACTCATTGGAAAAGACTTTGTTGCTGGAAGGGATTGGGGGCAGGAAGAGAAGGGGACAACAGAGGATGAGATGGCTGGATGGCATCACCGACTTGATGGACATGAGTTTGAGTGAACTCTGGGTGTTGGTGACGGACAGGGAGGCCTGGCGTGCTGCGATTCATGGGGTCGCAAAGAGTCGGACACGACTGAGCGACTGAACTGAACTGATACCCATATCCACATTTTTTTTTAAATTTTTTAATTTTTTTTTAGTTTTTTTATTTTTTAAATTTTAAAATCTTTAATTCTTACATGCGTTCCCAAACATGAACCCCCCTCCCACCTCCCTCCCCACAACATCTCTCTGGGTCATCCCCATACACCAGCCCCAAGCATGCTGCACCCTGCATCAGACATAGACTGGCGATTCAATTCTTACATGATAGTATACATATCCACATTTTTTTAAAAAAATTCCTTCCTGTTTAGGTCACAACAGAGCATTGCATAGACTTTCCTGTGCTATACAGTATATTCTCATTAGTATCCATTTTACGTGTGTGTGTGCTTAGTCGCTCAGTCATGTCTAACTTTTTGCGACCCAGTACCTTGCTAGTCTCCTCTGTCCCTGGAATTTTCCAGGCAAGAATACTGGAGTGGGTTGCCATATACTATTCCAGGGGATCTTTCAGCATAGTATCAATAGTATATACATGCCAATCCCAATCTCCCAATTCATCCCACCCCACCCTAACCCTTTGGTATCCATACTTTTGATCTCTACATCTGTGTCTCTATTTCTGCCTTTCAAATAAGATCATCTATAGCATTTTTCTAGATTCCACAGAAATGCATTAATATACAATATTTGTTTTTCTCTTTATGAGTTACTTCACTCTGTATCACGCTTTCTAGGTCCATCCATGTGTCTGAAAATGTCACAACTTCATTCCTTTCTAAAGCTGAGTAATAGTTCGTGTGTGTGTGTATATATATATATATATATATATATATATATACCTCATTTTATTTATCCATTCTTCTGTAGGACATTTTCTTTACTAATTAAGTGCATAATTAAGAAAAAATGATTATCTCTGGATGTAAATAAACTTCTCAGTCATCATCCATTAAATTGTTTTTGCACTTTCATAAAAAAATCAATGTGCCATATTTGTATGTGCCTATTTTTAGATTTTTCTGTGTTCTATTGATTCAGGTGTCTTTTCCTCCACTAACACAACATTGCCCTTATCAGTGTAACTGTATAATAGGCCTTAAAATCAGAAAGAGTGATTTGACCCACTTTATTATACCTTGTTAATATTGGAGTGTATACCCTGCCATATTAATTTTAAGATAAGCTCCTCTATGTATACAAAAATCTTACCATTATTTTGGTAAAAATTGATTGAAATCTCTCCTAAACTTGGAAAGAACTGGTCTTCTTTTATGGGGTTATGCTGTATAACAGATTCCTAGGACTTATTTCTTTTTTGTAACTAAATTTTTCTACATTTTGGATATTACTCCCTCTTCTGCTTTACCTTAAGCCTTCGAAAACTTCCCTGGTGACTCAGAGGGTAAAGTGCCTGCCTGCAATGCAGGAGACCAGGGTTCGATCCCTGGGTTGGGAAGATCCCCTGGAGAAGGAAATGGCAACCCACTCCAGTACTCTTGCCTGGAAAATCCCATGTACGGAGGAGCCTGGGAGGCTGTAGTCCATGGGGTCGCAAAGAGTCGGACACGACTGAGCAACTTCACTTCACTTCACTTCGAAAACTACCACTATGCTCTCTGCCTCTATGAGTCTATTTCTTTTTTTTTTTTTAAATTTTTATTTTTACTTTATTTTACTTTACAATACTGTATTGGTTTTGCCATACATTGACATGAATCCACCACGGGTGTACATGCGTTCCCAAACATGAACCCCCCTCCCACCTCCCTCCCCATAACATCTCTCTGGGTCATCCCGGTGCACCAGCCCCAAGCATGCTGTATCCTGCATCAGACATAGACTGGCAATTCGATTCTTACATAATAGTATACATGTTACAATGCCGTTTTCGGTATCATGTAATATATGGCCTTTTGTTTTGGGCTTATATCACTTAGCATAATGTCCTCTGGATTTATCCATGTTTTCATAAATGACAGGATTTCCTTCTTTTTAAACGCTGAATAATATAAAACTATATGCATATATCACCTTTTCTTTATTTATTCATCCAACCATGAATATTTAAGTTTCTTCCACATCTTGAAAATAATAACAATGCCAAGAATAATGCTGAATGAGAATAATGCTGCAATGAACTTGGGAATATAGATATCTCTTTGAAATCCTTATATCAGTTCCATTGGGTATTTAATACTCAGAAGTGGAATTGCTCAACCACAGGTTAGTTCTATTTATCATTTTTGAGAAATCTCCATACTGTTTTTGTAGTAACTGCTCCAAATTACATTCTCACTAACAGTGTCCAAGAGTTCTCTTTTCTATGTATCTCTCAACACTTAACTTTTTCCTTTTTCTTAAATAATAGCCATTCCAACAGGTGAAGGGTGATATCTTATTTTGGTTTTGGCTTTCATTCAGCTGATGGAAAGTGATGTTGAGCACTTTTTCAAGTACTTTTTGGCCATTTGTATGCTTTCTTAAAAAAAAAAATGCCTATTTAGTTCTTTTGTACATTTAAAAATTCGGATTATTTGTTTCTTACTATTGAGTTATAGAAGGTCCTTATGCTTTTTGAACACTATTCCTCCTAAAATGTATGGTTTGCAAATACCTTGTTCCATTCTGTATGTTGCCTTTCATTTTCTTGATTGTTTCCCTCACTGAGGTGAAGCTTTTCAGTTTCATGTAATCCCAGTAGTCTATTTTTGCTTTTACTATCTGTGATATTGGTGTTCTTTCCAAGAAATCATTGCCATAGCCAATGTCAAAAAGATTTTTCCTTGCATTTTCTTAAAGGAATTTCACAGTCTTAGGTCCTAATTTAAGATTATAATCCATTTTGAGTTGATTTTTGTGTATGGTGTAAAGTAAATATCCACTTGTATTCTTTTGCATGTAGATACCGTTTTCCTAACATCATTTAATGAAGAGAGTATGCTTTCCCCAGTGTGTATTCTTTGCAATCATTAGGGTCTTTTCCAATGAGTCAACTGTTCATATCAGATGGCCAAAGTTTTAGATTTTCAGCATCAGTCCTTCCAATGAATATACAGGACTAATTTCCTTTAGGATGGACTTGTTTGATCTCCTTGCAGTCCAAGGGACTCTCAAGAGTCTTCTCCAACACCACAGTTCAAAAGCACCAATTCTTTGATGCTCAGCTTTCTTTATGGTCCAACTCACATCTGTACATGACTAATGGAAAAACCATAGCTTTGACTAGATGGACTTTTGTTGGCAAAGTAATGTTTCTGCTTTTTAATATGGTGTCTAGGTTAATCATAGCTTTTCTTCCAGGGAGCAAGCATCTTTTAATTTCATGGCTGCAGTCACCATCTGCAGTGATTTTGGAGGCCAAAAAAATGAGGTCTGAGTAATATTGGTCTGTAGTTTTCTTTGTTGGACTCTCTTTTCCTGGTTTTAATATCAGGATGATGCCAAGTTCATAATACGAATTGGAATTTTTCCCTCCTAATCAATTTTCTGCAAGAAATGGAATAAATTTCATGTTAGAATCATCTTTACAAGTTTGTAGAATTCTCCAGTAAAACCATCTTGACCTCAGATATCTCTTTTGGAAACTTTAAAATTACATTTAAATTTCTTTAGTTTCTTAAATTTCAATTTCTTTAATGGTTATAGGACTATTCAGGTTGTGTCTTTCAGCTAGGTTGAGTTTTAGTGGTTTGTGATATTGGTCCATTTCTTTCATGTTGTCAGATTTACAAGGATGTAGTTGTTCATAGTATTCTCTAGTACATGTAGTGAGCAGTGATATTCCTAGTTTGATTTCTAAAGCTTGTGTTTTGTATATCTTATTTATTTTTTACCAGCCTTCCTATTAGTGATCAATTTACTTGATTTTTAAAAATAATCAGACTCAGATCTTTGTTTTATTGATTTTCTCTATTTTTTTCATGTTCTAATTTCATTGATATTTTTTCTGTTATCTTCATTGTTTCTTTTCTTCTGCTTGATTTGGGCTTAGTTTGCTCTCCTATTTCTAATTATTTGATAGAAAGAAAACAGAGTGAGGTGTTGATCAATGTTGCACTGCCTTGTCTAAGGCTGTGTCAATAGAATTATACCAAATAAAAATAAAACACATATTTTATATACGTTCAAAGTTGGAATCTCTTATTTAAATTTTGGTAAATAGCTGAATGGTCTAGATGAACTGTACAGTTAATGTCTTGAGATATGACAAGTCCTGGGAAAATTCACTTTCTCTGATAAAAAAAATATGCTAAAGTTGAATTGTTGACTTTGGCTAGTAATGCAATGTCTCTCGCTCATCCAAATAGACTAAATGTTTGACCTTAATCTGGATGCATTAAACAGCCTAAGTGGAGTGAATGCTACTTGATTATGATAAAATTGAAGCAATGAGCAAGGTTTTTAAATATCCTTTTATTAGACAACATTTTAAGTAAAACAAATATAAGCATTATAAAATATGTGAAAATTTTGGTCTGCAGGTATTTCAGCAGTAACCAAACATCTTTATATTGGATCAGAGACCCTTACATATTGGGTCAGAGAAATTTACATTAAAACAAATCTTTGAATAAAGATAAAAATTTTAGACAGATACAAGATACTATAACTAATATTTTCTATTAATTTATTTGAAGATACTACACTTTAAGTTAAATCTTAGAATAATAATAAAGTTTTAAATGATTCTTGAGACGTGCAACCATGTAGCACAGAGTATTGAGTAGGTGTTCGATGTAAGATTTTTCAAGATTGAATTATTATTTTCATAAAAATTCTAAAAACTTTTGGTAAGTGTGTAAACTTGACTTTCATCTGAATGACCTTTATGATTTTATAACCCTTAAAACTCATTTGCCCCTGATTAAAGGCAATGACAACCCACTCCTGTACTCTTGCCTGGAAAATCCCTTGGATGGAGGAACCTGGTGGGCTGCAGTCCATGGAGTTGCAAAGAGTCGGACACGACTGAACAACTTCACTTTCACTTTTCACTTTGTGCATTGGAGAAGGAAATGGCAACCCACTCCAGTGTTCTTCCCTGAAGAATCCCAGGGAAGACAGAGCCTGGTGGGTTGTTGTCTATCGGGTCTCACAGAGTTGGACACGACTGAAGTGACTTAGCAGCAGCAGCAACACCAAAGATATTTGTTTACTGTATATTCTATGTTAGGATAATAGTGCTTTGCACACATTACTTCATCCAGCTACACTCATCAGTAGCTTTTGTAATTATCAAAATGAGGAAATTTAGTTGTGCTTTGCCTATGTAGACTTACACAAAAATTATTAAGCAAGCAATTCAAATCTAGGACTGCCTGATTCTGGAACATTATTTTCACTCTCATACAATACTGCATTGGATTAAATGAAAATATATATGGGAATGAAACTGATACATAACTTGTGGTAACTAAATACATGTAAGTTTCTTTCTCTATATATATTTAGAATATTAACATCTAAAGAATGAAATAATATTGGTTTTGCTTTACAGAGTCATATATCAACATGTCTTAAAGTTTTAAAATAATTTAAAAATATTTAAAATAAAGTAGAAAGATACAGCGAATAAACAAGGAAAACCTCGTTGAGAAGGTCCAATATAAAATGACTTTAAAATAGATGATGGTACATATTGATCAAAAGGAGGGAAATATGAAGGTACTTTGCCTTATCTACATATGTTTTTGTTGTTGTTATTTAGTTGCTCAATTGTGTTGACTTTTTGCGACCCAGTAGACTGTAGCCCACCAGGCTTCTCTGTCCACGGGATTTCCTACGCAAGAATACTGGAGTGGACTGACATTTCCTTCTCCAGGGGATCTTCCTGACTCCAGGATGGAACCTGTATATATATATATATATACACACACACACACACACACACGTACACATATATGTATACACACATATACATATACTATTATTTTCAATAGTCTTAGTTGTATTTTTAAATTGATTTTGCAAAGTCCCTATTACAAATTTTTTCATTTGGCAATAGAAATTTAATGCCTATCCCCCAATAAAATTGACTTTTGAGTTGTAATGACCTATTTTATCTCTATAAGCCATAATCCTAGGAACTCTGTAGATATGAGTGCATTCAGTTCTTCATTAACATCTTGATTTACATGTCCCTAGTGCTGCTACAGCTGCTTTATTCAGCACAGGATCATTATTGGAAATGCTCTGATGGAATCAGAGGCAAATGTTCTCTTGCTTTGCTGGATATATGCTGAACAACCAGACGTTTTCATAAGCCAGAAAAAAATGCTTAATAAGTAAAGCAAAGGTAATAAAACTAGACAGTCACAGATTTCTTTTTGGCAGAGATAATACATGCTTTTGAGGCTATTTACCAAATTAAGTGAATAGAATTTGAGTTATGGTTATTTTCATTAACTTGCTACTTATGAGTAGTTTTACTTGGTCTGAACCCACATACATAAATTTGTTGCACTTGGTAAAATAACAGATTACTCTCCGTCCATATACAGACATAAGTGTTTGTGTGTAGACTCCAAATTAAAGTTCTTCACACACTTATAGCATGTGGTATGTCATCATCTTATCGTAGGAATAGCTTAGTAATACACCAGGTTAAACACTTGTACTTGCAGAGTGTTCCTGAAATGTTGGTGGAGATATGTTAATAATCATCAAGGAATCCAATTTTACTGTATGTTTATAAATAAAAATCCAAGGTGCTTCCATTTAAAAGTTAATACACTCTAAGGGATGAAAGAAGTTACTCCTGAAAAGGGTAATTAATGGAAATAATGATTAGAAATAATACTAATATTGTGGTAGGTGTTGTGATGGAGACTGCAATTCTCTTCTAGGATCCATTTTCCTCTTATTTCTTTTGGTGTTAGTCACTCAGTCATGTCCGACTCTGTGACCCCATGGCCTGTAGCTCACCAGGCTCCTGTGAGTTCTCTAGGCAAGAATATTGGAGTGGGTAGTCATTCTCTTCTCCAGGGCATCTTCTTGACCCAGGGATGGAACCCAGGTCTCCTGCATTGCAGGCAGATTCTTTACCATCTGAGCCACCGGTAAAGTCTATTTCTTTTGGTGCTAGGCCCCAAAACTCGAAAGTTAAGGCTGAGAAATAGGCTGGTCTGCCAGAGACTACCTTGTCTGTGTGGAAGTTGAAATAACTTGTACAATATGTTTCAAATCTTAAAGACAAGCTATCTGTCCTAGATTTTCTCTCTTTTTTGAACCCAATAGGAATGCAGGCATGGAGGTCAGCCAGCTTCAAGCTTTGAGAAAACACTAAGATGGAAACAAAATAAGTTCCTGAATGGCTTTGCAAAGCAAGGATTGCCCACCCACCTTGACTGTTAAGTGGCAGAGAAATAAACTTCTTTGTGAAGTAATTATAATTTTAAGTCATTTTGTTATAGTATTAGCCTATACCCAGTATAATAATGAATAATAATAAATGGGCTTTACATAGCTCCCCTCATTTAATCTTTAAAACAACTGGATGCCTGGGTGTTATTGCATACTTGCTCAGTCATGGAGCCATGTCCAGCTCTTTGTGATTCTTTGGGCTGTAGCCCTCTAGGCACCTCTGTCCGTGGGATTTCTCAGGGAAGAATTCTAGAGTGAGTTGCCATTTCCTCTTCCAAGAGATCTTCCTGACCCAGTGCTCAAATCTGCATGTCTTGCTTCTCCTGCATTATTATCTCTGTGTTAATGTCTGAGAAAGTGGGCTATTTAACAATCAGGTCTTCAGTTCATAATAGAGGAGAAAGGGTCACTGTAAACAATCATATAATTCACATATATTTGCTGGTGAATGTCTTACTTTCCTCTGGAGACACCTAGAAAGGTGTCTAGCTCCTCTATGATTTCCCTGGTGTTGTCTTGCTACATCAGCAGCTCTTCTCAATCGTTTTTGGATTTAGCATTTCCCAGGACTGCAGTGATAAAGTGTTTGGTTTGTAATGCAGACATTTTCAGGATATATAACTGAAAAACTACATTGAAAAAGTTCCATTTTTCACAAGATCATGTAAACCAAAGAGAAATAAATCTGATTGCATTAAAAAGAACAGTTCAATGAAATAAATAGACTGTATTCCTTGTAGGTGTAGTCACTGAAATCTGTTTTACTACACACATTGAAAACTGTTCCTGGCTGACATTCTTCTTCTCCTTCACACATCGTTAGTGACTTGCATATCCATGATCTCTACGGAAACTAGAATCTCCATTCTCTTCCTTTCCACCTCCTATGACTATTTCTTCCACTTCATCTCAGCCATCTGCTCTCCTGGATACACATTGAATGTCATCATCATCAGAAACTCAGCCTTCTTTTAGATCAGGATTTCCAACATTCCAATAACTAAACTTCACTTTCTATACTTCTTAGACATTTACTCTAGAACCACAACTTCTTTAGTTCTTCAGCTTCCTTGAGACATGACTCCACCTTCTCTCACTGTCTCTTTGCCTAGTTCTTCTCACTTTTCCTGAAATCCTTGTTGAAGTTTAGTTTCCTAGTCTGTAATTATAATCACACCTTGGCAAACATCCATCACTCACTTATTCCTCTTTCCCTCTGATATCATCTGATATACTATCTTCAACCCTAGAGAAACCAAATTCTTTTCTCCCCTCTGCTTAAAACTGAGGAAATGAAGATTACCAGAGAAAAATCACATAGCACTTTTTTCACTTAAAATTCATAATTACAAACTTCAAACAAGTCCCTGATTCTGCACATCAGTTCTGCTGTGTTTTCCCATAAAATTAATGTCTCACTCTCTGAAATAATTATTTCACACCTTGTTCTAGCTGCTCCTGTTTCATTCTGTTTTAGTAAATAAATTCTGCTTTTATCTCTGTTTTCTATATTCCCTCCTTCTCATCTCAAGGAATTGGTTATTTCTTTTATCACCCCAACCTTCCATCACTCACTTTCTCTACCTCAGACAGAGTGATATTCTGATGATAACCTCCTTTTCTGCATCATCATTTTCTACTTTTCTATCATGTATCAATCCATTAAGTATATAATTTGCCAGAGCATTTCCCATCTTACAAAAAAATCTGCCCTTGATCCTGTATATGCTCATTATTTTCTCTATATTTCTTTGTTCCCCTTTATGGTAAAATATTTTGAGACAATCTCCTAATGTATTCATTTTTTCAAATACTTTTTATTCTGTTAACCTTTCTAATTGGCCTTTTGTCCCTGTAAGGCCACTGAAATTGCAATTTTCTATGCCTCTCTTATTGGACATTGAAGCATCTTTCAGCACAGTTAACCACTGTCTTTTTGAAGAAATCCTTTTAATTTTTATAACACTATGCTCTACTGGTTTTCTTCCAAAGGTTTTAGCAATTATTTTTATTATGCACCTATTAAAATTCTTTGCAGAGCTTAGTTCTTGGTCCTCATCTTTATATTTTCTTGCTAGATGAGCTCATCCATTCCTATGACTTTAAAATCATTTTTATGTTGTTAACTCCCATACTTACATCCACCAGCACGGTGATCAAACCAGTCAACTTTAAAGGAAATTGATGCTGAATATTCACTGGAAGGACTGATGTTGAAGCTGAAGCTCCAATACTTCAT
The DNA here is from genome assembly GCF_016772045.2 of Ovis aries. Lineage (NCBI taxonomy): Eukaryota > Metazoa > Chordata > Mammalia > Artiodactyla > Bovidae > Ovis > Ovis aries. Next base: position 45,236,994 of record NC_056054.1, on the reverse strand, counting down.
CTACCTGATGCAAAGAGCTGACTCACTGGAAAAGACTCTGAGGCTGGGAAAGGTTGAGGGCAAAGGAGAAGGGGGCAACAGAGGATGAGACGGTTGAATGGCACCACTGGCTCAATGGACATGAGTTTGAGCAAATTCTGGAAGATAGTGAAGGACAGAGAAGACTGGCATGCTGCAGTTCATGAGGTCGCAAATAGTTGGACATGACTTATGACTGAACAGTTGATATATTTTTACTTCTACAACTGAAGGAATATTTGACTTTCTCATTTACATATTTCATAAGCATTGCAAAGTTCACATATCCCCAAATAGAACTATTGTGTTTTCCCAAATCTTTTATGCCTCTAAGCTTCTCCTGTCCACTAAATGCCACTAAAACAGAATCAGCTGCTCAATTTAGAAATCTGATAATTTCTCCTGATATCTCTTAGGTTGCATAGCTTATCCACCTCCAGTTCCATTGGTTCTGCTTTTTAAATAATTTTCTATGTATTTCAAACACATCTGGTCCATTCCACCGTCATTGCTTCTACCTTAGTGGAAGCAACCACAATTTCCAATTTGAATTATCTTCTAACTTGACCCAATTGTTTTACTAAGCACACTAACAATCTATATTCACTAACTTTGTGTAAGATCAAAATATTTTCTAATGTAAAAGTCTTCTATACCTTCCCATTGTCCTTGGAAAGAAGTCTTTTTTTACTTCTTCTTTAATTACAGCATACATTCCCTGCCTATAGGGATGCACTGTTGCTTGTCTACCCTTTAAACTCACACTGTTTCCCTCTTCCTCTTGTTTCACTTTTGCACTTCCACCACGTTCATCTTCTGAAAGTGCTTTGTATATGCTAAACTCTTCTCTATCTCAGGTCTGCACTTCATATACTCCTGCATTTCATCTTCCTGGAGCTTCTTGAAATCTTGCTTCTTCTTATATTTTAGGTTCAAGTTTGAATATCTTTAGAAGTAACTTTTTTCTATTTGTTGAAGTCCAGTGAAACATTTAGCAGGAGGTTTTGTTGTTGATGCTAATGCACATTAGCCTGTCCAAGTTACCTTCAAGGTACATAGCATTTAATATAAGAAGTATTATAGAATTTGCTCTGTTTTCAAAATAATTTACTAGGAGAAGTGCTAATGAAGGAAAGACTTTATGGATGGACAATTTCTCTGACAGTAAAACTTCATCTGAAAATTAACGCAAAGGTTTTTTTCTTCTGATTATTCAGGTCACAGTCAAGTTGCTGCAGTTTTTTCTTAGCTGTGAAATAGCAACAAAATCCAACCTGTCTGTGGTTTGCATAGTACTTTTAGATACTGTACTGAGCTGTTTATCTGTTAATTACAATTTCTCACTTCAGATTTAATCCTGCAAAGAACCCTAGGGAACAGGATTAAAGCCAGTATGGATTAAGGTCTTTAGAAAACTATTCATGACACAGAGTACATTGCCAAGTGTGTATCCTACACAAAACAGTCTTAAAAATTCAATTTAATTGATTATATGTGTTACTGAATGTTATATTGGGATGATGTTGCTCTTGTGATAGTAATTAAATTTCTGCCTTGCCTTTATAAAACCTTTATAATTTGATTGAAAAGAAGATGAAACTGTACTCAGCAGGATTATAATTTTATTTCACTACCTTTCAAAAATAGAGTCAGTTTTTGTTAGAAAGTATAAACAATATAGATTTTAATGTCTCAAGTGTTATCTTTAACTAGAAAAGTCTTGCTTAGATTTGGGTGTATCTTTGTGTAGTGATACTTACCATCAAATGTTTCAGTTCAGTTCAGTTCAGTTCAGTCACTCAGTCGTGTCTGACTCTTTGCGACCCAATGAATTACAGCACGCCAGGCCTCCCTGTCCATCATCAACTCCCGGAGTTTACCCAAACTCATGTCCATCGAGTCAGTGATGCCATCCAGCCATCTCATCCTCTGTTGTCCCCTTCTCCTCCTGCCCCCAATCCCTCCCAGCATTAGCGTCTTTTCCAATGAGTCAACTCTTCACATGAGGTGGCCAAAGTATTGGAGTTTCAGCTTTAGCATCATTCCTTCCAATGAACACCCAGGACTGATCTCCTTTAGAATGGACTGGTTCGATCTCCTTGCAGTCCAAGGGACTCCTAAGAATTACACATTGTTGCTGAAGCTGGTTATGAGTAAGCTGTACATTATAAGTTACCTAGAAACTTCTTGTTCCTTTCCTCTTAACTTTCTTCTGACTTCTACCTTTTAAGAGTCTCCTGTCTTGGAAAGAAATTCTATGAATTCCATTCCTTAAGAGCTGTAATATATACTATCGACTAATTCAACATTAAGGACTTCCCAGATGGTGCTAGTGGTAAAGAATCTGCCTGTCAATTCAGGAGACATTAACATGCAGTTTCCATCCCTGGGTTGTTTGGGAAGATCCCCTAGAGAAGGGCATGGCAACCCATTCTAGTACTCATGCCTGGAGAATGTCATGAACTGACATTACAGATCACCACAAATTTTTTTTATTTTTCCTATTGGGTATTCTGTGTGATATAAATAACTGCTTTTACTAGTAGAATAAATTAGAAATGCTATTGTGCCAGTTTCTAAATACATACCCCCAAACTGACCCAACCATTGTGCTATCTGCCATTTGCTGCACTTTGGTCACCCTGCATCTTCTTTGTCTTGAGACTTTGTCACTATGCTGTGAGGAAGCCCAAATGGTCTCATGGGGAAGTCCAAGTAATAGGCAGTACAAACCTGTCAGCTGTGGGAGTCACCTCTAAAGCGGCTCACCAGGATCCCTAACTATCGGAATTCATGACCTGTGTAATCCACTCCCACACTAAATAAAGCTAAATAAGTGACCAATAGGATATTACAGAAACAGCAATACTTGACTTATTAGACTAAGTATAAAAAGCCATTGCAGCTTCTGTTTTCTCTTCCTTGGATACTTAGAGGAAAGTGACCTGCCATTTCATGATGTCACTTGAAGCAGTTCTATGGCGATGCCCACAGATGAGGAACTGGCCTTCTGCCAATCTGTTCAGTTCAGTTCAGTTGCTCAGTCGTGTCTGACTCTTTGCGACCCCATGAATCACAGCACGCCAGGCCTCCCTGTCCATCACCAACTCCCAGAGTTCACTCAAACTCATGTCCATTGAATCGGTGATACCATCTGCCATCTCATCCTCTGTCGTTCCCTTCTCTTCCTGCCCCAATCTCTCTCAGCATCAGGGTCTTTTCCAATGAGTCAACTCTTCGCATGAGGTGGCCAGAGTACTAGAGTTTCAACTTTAGCATCAGTCCTTCCAATGAACACTCAGGGCTGATCTCCTTTAGAATGGACTGGTTGGATCTCCTTGCAGTCCAAGGGACTCTCAAGAGTCTTCTCCAACACCACAGTTCAAAAGCATCAATTCTTCGGTGCCCAGCTTTCTTCACAGTCCAACTCTCACATCCATACATGACCACTGGAAAAACCATAGCCTTGACTAGATGGACTTTTGTTGGAAAGGTAATGTCTCTGCTTTTAAATATGCTATCTAGGTTGGTCATAACTTTCCTTGCAAGGAGAAAGCTTCTTTTAATTTCATGGCTGCAGTCACCATCTGCAGTGATTTTGGAGGCCCCCAAATCACTGTTTCCACTGCTTCCCCACCTATTTTCCATGAAGTGATAGGATCAGATGCCATGATCTTCTTATTCTGAATGTTGAGCTTTAAGCCAACTTTTTCATTGTCTCCTTTCACTTTCATCAAGAGGCTTTTTAGTTCCTCTTCATTTTCTGCCATAAGGGTGGTGTCATCTGCGTATATGAGGTTATTGATATTTCTCCCAGCAATCTTGATTGCAGCTTGTGTTTCTTCCAGTCCAGCGTTTCTCATGATGTACTCTGCATATAAATTAAATAAGCAGGGTGACAAGATACAGCCTTGACATACTCCTTTTCTTATTTGGAACCATTCTGTTGTTCCATGTCCAGTTCTAACTGTTGCTTCCTGACCTGCATATAGGTTTCTCAAGAGGCAGGTCAGGTGGTCTGTATTCCCATCTCTTGAAGTATTTTCCACAGTTTATTGTGATCCACACAGTCAAACGCTTGGCATAGTCAATAAAGCAGAAATAGATGTTTTTCTGGAACTCTCTTGCTTTTTCCATGATCCAGCAGATGGTGGCAATTTGATCTCTGGTTCCTCTGCCTTTTCTAAAACCAGCTTGAACATCTGGAAGTTCATGGTTCACGTATTGCTGAAGCCTGGCTTGGAGAATTTTGAGCATTACTTTACCAGCATGTGAGATGAGTGCAATTGTGCAGTAGTTTGATCATTCTTTGGCATTGCCTTTCTTTGGATTGAAATGAAAACTGACCTTTTCTAGTCCTGTGACCACTGTTGAGTTTTCCAAATTTTGGCATATTGAGTACAGCACTTTCAAAGCATCATCTTTCAGGATTTGAAATAGCTCCACTTGAATTCCATCACTTCCACTAGCTTTGTTCATAGTGATGCTCCCTAAGGCCCACTTGACTTCACATTCCAGGATGTCTGGCTCTAGATGAGTGATCACACCATCGTGATTATCTGGGTAGTGAAGATCTTTCTGGTACAGTTCTGTGTATTCTTGCCACCTCTTCTTAATATCTTCTGCTTCTGTTAGGTCCATACCATTTCTGTCCTTTATCGAGCTCATCTTTGCATGAAATGTTCCCTTGGTATCTCTAATTTTCTTGAAGAGATCTTTAGTCTTTCCCATTCTGTTGTTTTCCTCTATTTCTTTGACAACATTGCTGAGGAAGGCTTTCTGTTCTCTCCTTGCTATTCTTTGGAACTCTGCCAATAGCCAGTTCTAAATTATCTACTTGTGTGAACCATCTTGGAAGCAGCCTCAGTCAAGCATTCATATGACTTCAGGCCTAGTCAGTGTTTTGATAGCAGTGTCATGAACCTGTGGTTCTACAGTGAGCAGAATTCAGTTAATTCTTAGACTCTTGATCCACAGAAATTATGTAAGAAAAACAAACAAACAAACACAATTGCTTGTTGCCTTTCTAAGCTGATAAATTTGGGTTAAATTGTTACACAATACTAGATAACTAACATACCAGCCATTCAATGAAGCTATCTTGCAACAGATTTTTTAGTCCTAGTTCAGCTACCTCATTGCTACTGTGGGAACAAAGACAAACCATCCATGTTACATCCTGTCTGAATGGCAGATTTGTGAACAAAATAAATGACTGTTGCTTCAAGCCACAAATTCTTGGAGTCATTTGTTGTGCAGCAATCAATAACTGGAACATATCATGTTCAAATAATATATGTTTCTACTACCAGAGAATTTACCATATTGAGGCAGGTAAATTAATTCACAAAAGTATTATAATGGAGTGATAAATCAGGCCATCAGTGTACAGAGGAAGAATGTCTAACCTAGACATAAGGCTAGGAATTCTGAGAAGGCTTTCTAGAGTAAATAATATCTGAGTCTTGCAAGATAAGATTTTGGTATGATACTTAGGAAAGTGGTGTGCCCATATGAATATTAATTACTTTATTCTTCACTGCCATTGGAAATACAAATTTTTAGTCTTCTATAAATATTGATAATAATGATAACTGTCTCAAATTCAGTACAGTTCTAAAATTAGTCATTATTATTGCTATACAAAAATTAAAGCCAATGTTTGATGGGAACAAGCATATTTAATATCTTTGATTAAATTAAGATTTGTATTCTAGCTCTAATTAACCATTATCATTTCTGTGGAGGGAACAGTCAGTCCCACCACCATCAAAACAAAGACATTTTATGTTGATTACAGATCTGGTTTCAGAATGTTTGGTTTTGCAATATTTATTAAACCATTAAGGTTTCCTTATTAAACTGTTAAGATTTTTGTCTCTCCATCTTACTCCCTGTGCTTCCTCTGGGCCATTCCAATAATCCTGGTTGCTAGTGATAAGTGTGTGGGAACAAACTAAGTATCAAATTTCTATAATCATTCTGCAGCTTACACTGATCATCAAGAAAAGGAACTTATAACATTTTCAGATGAAGAGTTCTTCAAGATGGTGATATCAATAGTTGAATTGGTGATATGTGAGTATGCAACTGCATACACATTATGTACACTATTTCTTAGAAAACTCATAGGGAAAAACAGGTGTGCCATTCACAAAAGATTTGTTCAAGCACAGGTTCAAGTTAAGCACTGGTGATACAGTTAAAAATCTTTCATTCAGGATCTTAGTTTTTATTGATGGTACAAATACCTGGACCTACTTATTCTAACATGGTGCTACTTAGGCAATGTGTGACTTGTTCTATTCCTAATTTACTTCATTTGCATGCAAAGTTATTCATCATAACGGCATTACTGTAGAGAAGTCCTTCTTATGGGAAAATCAGGAGGAAATATTCACATGGCCTTATCCACTGTCTTAACTGTACTTGGAGAAACCTCCACTTTGTTGTTTATTTGCTTAATTTTTGTGATTTGAGAACACATAAACTTTGTGCAGTTTTCCCTTTTTTTTTTTTGTCTATTTCTTACAACAGTTTGGAGAAGTATGCCTTTGCTAAAAAAATTTCAAAACTAAACCATTTCATTTCATCGGATTGCCTTTGATGATTTCCTTCCACCTATTAGCACAATCTCCTCCTCATTAATGCTATTTATGTTTGTTGGTATATCTTTTTGGCTGTTCTAATGAAGACAAACTAACACTGGTTTAAATAGCATAGAAATTTCATGAAAGAAGATGACCATAAATGGTTTAGATCTTAAATGGAGGGTCCATAATATCAGAGACCACTGTAATCATAGTGTAACTAATATGTCATAATCTATGATGATTGTTATTATTATGGCTACATTCCAGACAATGAAAGAGACATAAAGGGAGTAGAGAGCATGCCTTTTTACTTCAAACCCCCAAACTTGAAGTTGCACATGTCAGTGTCATTCAAAACTAGAACCAGTCATATATCCCCCCTTGGCTACAAGGGATACGGAGAGATACAGAAATTTATTGGACACATGATATACTAAAACTTGGGGGTTCTATTACAAAATAGAAAGAAAGATATAGCAATGGATGGTATCTAATTCTATGAAGAAGAATTACAGAAATATTGGATACTCTTTTTAACTGTAAATAGATCCTTCTTCTCTATTCTCCCCTTGAAAATGGCAAATATAGCATTGCAATTAAATTTATGGGAGCTTTTTCTCATAAGAGTTTAATTTCAAAGGCTGTAGCCTTCAGATAGGCTTTCCAGGTGGTAACAGTGGTAAAGAATTCACCTGTGAATGCAGGACACACAATAGATGTGGGTTCAGTCCCTGGGTGGAGAAGATCCCCTGGAGAAGGAATGGAAACTCACTCCAATATTCTTACCTGGGAAATCCCATAGACAGAGGAGCCTGATGAGCTATAGCCCATGGGGTCTCAAAAAGAGTCAACCAAGACTTAGCGACTAAAGAGCATCTCAAAGTAAAAGTCGTTCATTGGTGTCTGAGTTTTTGTAACCCCATAGACTACACAGTCCATGAAATTCTCCAGGCCAGAATACCAGAATGGGTAGGCTTTCCCTTCTCCAGGTAATCTTCCCAGTCTGGGGATAGAACCCAGGTCTCCCACATTGCAGGTGGATTGTTTACCAGCTGAACCACCAGAGAAGCCCAAGAATACTGGAGTGGGTAGTCTATCCCTTCTCCAGTGGATCTTCCCAACCCAGGAATCGACCGGGGTCTCTGGCACTGCAGGCAAATTCTTTACTAACTGCACTATCAGGGAAGCCCAAACAGCACCTAGGACAAGTTCCAATCAAGCTAAACAAAGTACATTTGAATGACATCACTCAACATCCTGTTAATAAATGTCCCTTGCATGTGCATGCACTCAGTCATGTCTGACTCTTTGGGACCAAATGGACTGTAGCCACCAGGCTTCTCTGTTAGTGGAATTTTCTGGGCAAGAATATTGAAGTGGGTTGGCATTTCCTTCTCCAAGAGATATCCCTTGCCACCAAGAAATGAACTCTTAAAATGTGTTAGGTGTGCTTCAACTCTGAGCTTTAGTTAAGTGGCTGTTTATCCACACTGGGAATAGCCTTGTACTTTCCACCTTTCTTTCTTTCTTTTTTTTTAGTTTGTATCCTGGTGTCCTAGAACTCAACATCTTTAGTTCTAGAGTCTTTTTTCAAGCAGTAATGCTCCTTTGGGCTGCTGGATTCCTGTAGAGATGGAAAATTTGTTTCAAGAGGCTTTTATTCTCCACTGCCCTAGCCAAGCTACTGGTGTTGGTTACATAGGTTAACTTCAAAGCATCAAAGTCTCACAGCCCTTGCAAACTCCCAAAATGCACCTACCATTACATGAAGATCAAACATTACCAGTTTTATCAGTTTTCAATCCCATTGCTTTCTATCTCTCCGCATCAACATTATGGTTCTACTGTATAGCACATGGAACTCCATTCAATGTTATGTGGCAGCCTGGATGGAAGAGAGTTTTGGGGAGAATGAATACATATATATATATATATATATATGACTAAGCCACTTTGCTGTTCACTTGAAACTATTGCTACATTGTTAATCAGCTATATCCCTGAACAAAATAAAAGTTTTTTAAAAATATTATGGTTCAGTAAGACTCTGGTAACCGCTCATGTTAGTCCATACTTTCTTCTCTTTTGATATAGTTGATTGTTACAAGAGATGTCAAACAAAGTGTAAACTGAGGCATGAAGAGGCTAAGTAACTAGTCTAGGCAATAGATTAAGTATTGGAATTCAGAGATAGTGTTCCCCATCTCCTTATGTTGGCTGCATGCATGGTCCCAGAATAGTTCTTAGATATATATGGGGAAGAAAAGTAAGAATTGAAGGTACAAAGGTACAAAGCATAGTGAATTCATGTATATGAATGACACAACTCAACATCTCGTTAATAAACGTCCTTTGTCACCAAGCAAACATACACTCATACACAAGCAACAACAAAATGCTCCCTCACTTTGATGGATAATGTTAAGCCATTTTAAGACTTACTAAGAGATTGTTTCTAGTTAGACAGACAGTAATGCACTGAATTGTCTATAACCAAAGAAAGAAAAACCAGAACGTAGAGACTAATATTCACTCTTGTCATTTCTCAAGAAAATGGTGGATCATTTACTAAAAGAGTAGTTTGTCAACTTAATGAGAAAAATATAGATAACTGATTCGTGGTTGATAATAGAATATTCCAATTGCTTACCATTTTGGAAGTAAAATTATAATTGTATCTTGGTCAACATTTAACATCAAGCGAAATGAACAAACAATGAAATAATGCTTGATTTAAATGAAATAATGTTGATTTAAAATCCATTATTTAATAATATCCTCCTTTCAGGTAAGACACAGATCTAAACAAATTAATTATCACTAGGTCAATGTGCTCCAAATTTTAAAAAATCATTAGTATTACTATTGATAACTTTTACACTTATCATTTTGATACTTTGAGATAATATTGCATACTTTGTGCTACTTTTAAGTAATAAAATTTGTTTTAAAGTAGTTTTAAGTTCATAAGAAAATTGAGTGTTTCCATATAATCATCCCCATTTATGCACAATTTACCACACTATTGACATCTGCATCACCGTGGTATATTCATTTCAATTGATAAAGCTACATGGACACACCACTATCAGCTAAATTCTATGGTTTATGTTAGAGTTATACCACTGTGTTATATATTTGATAGGTTTGCTGCTTCTGCTTAGTTGCTCAGTCATGTCTGACTCTTTGTGACCCCATGGACTGTAGCCCACCAGGCACCTCTGTCCATGGGGATTCTCCAGGCAAGAATATTGGAATGGGTTGCCATGCCCTCCTACAGGGGATCTTCCCAACCCAGGGATCAAACCCAGGTCTCTTGCATTGCAGGCAGATTCTTTACCATCTGAGCCACCAAGGAAACCCAAGAATATTGAAGTGGGTAGCCTATCCCTTTCCAGGGGATCTTCCCTACTCAGGAATCGAACGAGGGTCCCTGAAATGCAGGTACCACCTGAGTTACCAGGGAAACTCATTGATAGGTTTAGGCAAATGTAAAATGACATGTATTCATTGTATACGGAATAGTTTTACTACCCTAAGATAGTCAAATTGTATGGACATGAAATTATGCATCTTGCTCTCCAGTAGAAAAAAACAGAGATCAATCACAGATCGCTTTCTACGAGCTCAAAAGAAGTCACTAAGCTGGTTTTATCTATGTTTTATAGGTGTAAAAATAGGCTGATGAGTTCTTTTTGTGTTTAAATACCCTGAAGACAATATCTGATCAATGAGGGTCACTTTCCATGCTCTGGGAAAATATCAGGAAATCATAAGATAAATTTCCTGAGACTTATCAAGTCTTGTAGCAAAATTAGCCTTAGGCAGAGAACCTTATATGTTTTCAATAAATAATTATGAATTTGATTTAAGTGGATAGAAAAATCTAGAAATATTGTTTAGTCCACATTAGAATCATTTCTAAAAAAAAAAAAAAAGAATCATTTCTAAGTTTTAAAACTATAGGTACCCAGGCTCTGCCTCATTAAAATTTCTGATTATGCAGATCTGTGGTAGAACTTAGATATATATGGACTTCAGGAAATCTGAGCATATATTATGGAAGCAGATAAACTAGGCCAACTTGACTAGATAGAATGCAGATGCTATATATTGGGGCAGTTTCCTGTCCTGCTCAAGGACTACCTTCTGTCTTGCTCAGTAAAAACATGGACTATGTAAAGACAGAAACACAATTGATATATCTCTGATAATGTGACACTACAGAATTAGCAAGGGCTTTGAAGTCAATTTTACCAGGATTTTAATCCTAGCTAGGCTATTTACTTAATTTCCTTCCTTATAAAAAGCAAATGTAAATACATATAGGTCTTTATAATGATTAATAGTCATGCAATAATACTGACCCAATACTTGACAAGGACTTCCCTCATAGCTCAGTCAGTAAATAATCTGCCTGAAATGCAAGAGACTCAGGTTTGATTCCTAGGTGGGGAATATCCTTTGGAGAAGAAAATAGCAACCCATTCCAGTATTCTTGACTGAAGAATCCCATAGACAAAGGAGCCTGTCAGGCTACAGTCCATGGGGTCGCAAGAGTCAGACACGACTGAGTGACTTTTACTCACTAATACCCAACAAAGAGTTAGTGTTGAATAAATATTTCTCTCAGGCACTACCTGATCTCTGTACATTCACAACAGGACACATGTAACTGACCACAACTAAGAACGGTGGCACCTGCCCAACACAAAAACATACAAATTCAACTGGTTATATCTAGAGCAATGGACTTGCCCAGATTTATAAAGAGAAATTGGTTGCATTATTTTAGTAAAATGGGTGATCATTCAATTTATATGAATAGACTATCCTTAAACAAAAGAGCAGGCTTTCATTTTAAAATTCTCTATTGTTAGTATCTGCTACTTTACTGGGTGAAAAAGAAAAAAATGCATGTGTTTGTGAATACAAAGGTGGATGATCTTATAGAGAGAAATAACTTTACATTTTTCTCCTTAATCTAGATAAAACATGCTCTGATGCAGACATCATTTTCCTTTATCTATGTTCGTTTATTTTCTGAACTTCATTCTTTCCAGGATCAGGTTGTGAAGTTTTACTAAATTTACCCTCTGAGAAAATGATTTTAAACTTGTCAATCCATCAGGCATGATGATTGGGAAATCTTTGAAAGAAGATACCAAATGTACTTACCACTAAGCTGAAACTATAAAGCAGTGTTTTCTACTTGTCAGTGTAAAAAGAGCATGACAAATTCATCATTGTCTGACTTCACAGTTGTCAGCTATTCTACATACAGTGGTCACATAAGCACTATGGTTGTCACAAGCAGTAGAATTGGAAGCATCTTTACAAAAATACCAAACATCAGTGCACTACCAGGGAAAGGGAAATTTCCATTATTCCTAGTAAAACAAGGGATATCAAAAGGTCTTTGATTTGTTCTTCATGTGGTTGGACAACTTTGGCAGTGAGCCTAATTGTGTTGTTTTAATAGGTATTCGAGGCAGGTAAGTTTGTTTCTTTTTCTTTTCATCCTACTTTCTAGCTAGTTTTTCTGTAAATGCATGCAGTTACTCATTTAAAAAGATCATATTGAAGAGCATTGATCAATTATTGAAGTAGAGGAAAAAAAAAATACAATTTTCAGAGAAACTACCACATGCTATGGACGTCCCTGGTGGCTCAGTGGTAAAGAATCCGCCTGCCAATACAGGAGATGTGGTTTGATTCCTGGGTCAGGAAGATCCCCGGGTGAGGAAGATCCCCTGGGAAAAGATATGGCAACCCACTCCAGTATTCTTGCCTGGGAAATCCCATGGACAGAGGAGCCTTGTGGGTATAGTCCATGAAGTCACAAAAGTGTCATGCCCAACATAGCAATAAACACCAACAACCACATACTATGCATTGTGTAAAATGGTGAGGATACATGTGAAAGTCACTCAGTTGTGTCTGACTCTTTGTGACCCCATGGATTATACAGTCCATGAAATTCTCCAGGCCAGAATACTGGAATGGGTAGCCTTTCCCTTCTCCAGGGGATCTTCCCAACCCAGGGATTGAACTCAGGTCTCCTGCATTGCAGGCAGATTCTTTACGAGCTGAGCCACAAGGGAAGCCTGGGGATACATGGGTGACTACATAAAATCCTCATTTTGAATATATAGTTGCCCCTTCAACAACATAGATTTGAACAACACAGACTCACTGTATGCTGATTTTTTTTTCAATACATAGCTTGGAAATTTTCTTTGAGATTTGCAAAAATTTGAAAAACACTTGTAGATAAACTATATAGTGCAGAAATGCTGAAAAATATAATAAAAAGTATGTTATTAGTGCATAAAATATATATAGATACTAGTTTATTGTTTGCTACCATAAAATATTTACAAATCTACTGTAAAAAGTCTAAATTTATTAAAACTCACCCGCACAAACACAGACACTCATAGATCATATGCAGGCCAGAGAAATGTAAACAAATGTAAAGATGCAGTATTAAATCATAATTGCATAAAGTTTCCTGCAGTGTGTACTTTACCATGGTAATAATCTCATTGCCACTTCCTGCTGCTATTTTGAGCTCAAGAGTTTTAAGTATCTGCTTAAAATGTCCTGGGACACTATCCATCACTGAGTGAGCAGTTCCTCTCCCATAAATTGCATATCGAAGCAAAAGAGATCTCTTGTGGTTCTCCCCTGATTTGCATGGTACTTAGCCCAATACCATAAACCTTGAGTAACACCAGGGACCCATATGAAGTCCCACTAATGATGATGGATGTGCCCCAAAGAAAAGAAAAGAAAAGGAATGACACTACAAGAAAAAGTTGAATTGCTTGATGTATACACTCATTTTAGGCAAAGGGAATTGCTGGCACAAAGTCACAGAGGTAAGAATGAATGTGGGGTTTGGGGGAGCTGGTGGTTCAGTGTGGCTGGAATTTTGAATGGGGGCAGTAATGACAACAGATGATGCAGGTAAGTCAGAAAGGAACCAGATCAGGAACAATTTAAATACCACAAAGAAGATTCTATTTTACCCTCTGATTTACAAGATATCCATATGAAGGCAATGAACATATTTGCAGAGAAGTTTTGTAGCTGCATGGAAAATAGAGTGGGAATATTAAATTAAATCCGTTTGGTTAAGTGCTGTAATACTGTTACTCAGCTTTTACTCCCCCAGAGTGATTCCTACAAGTGTTGCAGGAAGAGGATGTTAAATTACACAGAACAGATCATCACTATTTCTATAACCAAGGACAAAAAAATACAACTCTTAAAAGCAAGCAAGATTCATGTCTGTCTCCAGGGACACTTCTCACTAGACAAGGACAGCACGGTTATAGCACTCATAGGACAGAAAACCAGGCTGCATGGGAGGACTTGTGGTGGAAAGTCCTCCAGCAGATAAAGAACAGCAGATAAAGAACAGAGTATGCCTTCAGCTGTTTGACCCAGGAATACAGTCCATGTGCTGCCAAGAAAAGCTTCTGGCAGTCTATGGGTAAGCCCTCTGATTACTGCCTCTTACTTCAAAGATGTCCACCATTATCTGCAGCTCACATATCTGCTCCAATTCAGACAAAATCAAGAAGTAAACTAGTCCACTAAATTACAGAAAATTGCTCTTAATATGTTCAAGGCTTTGGGTTTTAGAGGTCCCTGAAAATGATAAAATGTGGCTTGAAGACACTTAGAAACTACCAGTATGATTCTTACATTTTAAATAAGTTATTAAGTTTTAATGTCAATAATTATCTTAATACTTAGAGATTTGTGTTTTAGAAAAGGAAAACCCTATTTCATAGGGTTTTAAAAGACAGACCTAGAATTTGTGGGGAGAAATGATAGGGAAACAGATTTTATTTCAAAATAATAAAAACATTTAAAAAATTTCAGAGCTTCCTCATTTTAAAAAGCACGAAGTTTTCTGTGGCTAGAGGTGTTTAGGTGTTCTGTCAGTCTAAGAACTGGCTTTAGCTTGCAAAGTTGTTTTTTTTTTTTTTTAACTTTGAATAATTTTTGTTTTATTGAGGCAAAATGAACATATCCATGTAACTAGTCGGGAATAAAATATTGTTCGATAAAGATAAAAATGAAAAAAAATCGTAATGATTTTCCTACACAATTAAATGTATCCAGTGAAAAGTGTATCTTATCCTGAGGTTATTTCTTTTCTTTTCTTTTTTTTTTAAGTTTCTACTGGGGAATGATACTTATAGATCTTAGACTTTCTTAGTTGATGTTTTATTGTCTTTAATTAGACAAGATAAAGTTATTAAGGCAACACTGGCTTCCCTGGATACCTCTTGAAATGCATGTCTTTCATCAGCTATTAAACCTACAGTATAGCTAACTTCCTATAAGAGATGATGGAAAGGATATTCATTCATTGAATAGATGAAGAATAGAACATCTTAAAAAGTATGCCTTTTTTTTTCAACCTGGAAATCAAACCAATTAAATAAAATTTTATTTCAGGAGCTAAAGGATACTTTCTTTTTCTGTACTTCTTCGGCTCATTTGAAAAAAAATGTTTTTTTCTATCTGTTTGTTTCTCTGAAAGTGAGTAATTCTAAAGTATACATTTGTTTTTTATTTTAATTTTTATTTAACTAATGTGTTTTCTTATCTTCACAAATTTTAGCATACTTCACAGTAGCTCAAGGGATGCTAGAATCTTTAATGGTAAGTGACTTATGATTTCACATTTTTAAAAAAGCAACAATCATTTTTGTCATGAATAAACAATGCTTCTAAATTTAATTAAGCAAGCATAGTGATTTTTATGATCAAAACATCTATTTTATGCTTTTAAATTAAAGTTGGAAAATATTTTAAATAGTATTGTATATTGTAATGAAAATTTTTTCCTGAAAATATTATTAATAACATTAAATTGATTTTCCATGATTCCATCTTTTCCAGAAATTTTGCAATACAAGAAAGGATCATTGCAAATTGATTGCTACTCCCAGAAAAACAACTCAAAATCACATTACTGATGACATGTTGACTACTATCTTTGCTTTCAGAAAGATAGGAGTTAAGAGAATGATAGTTGAGCAGAACTGTTTTTCCAATCAAGACTCAGGCTGACATGCTTTATCTAGCAGCCTTGAGTAATGTCCTCATTTTTTAAAACTCTGTTATTATGTGTCTGCTAACATCCAGGAATACAGTTATGTCCCCTTTGCCAGTTTGCTACAGATAAAAAGAAAAATTTACCAGTATAAGTCTAGATAACAGATTTATAACTTATGAATCTATTATTTCACATGATGGCAAAATAGATCAGAAGAGACATCCAGGAAAGGAGGATATTGGACATATGGTAAGTGGTTTAAACTGATAAGCCACAATTTTGTACCACATGCAACTACAGCCTTTGCAGTGTTATTTGAAGAGTGACTACAATACCTGAAAAAATGAAAGAAATAGTGACATTTAACTTACTAAATTATGGTTTCAGTGTGTCTGCCCTCTGATGCCCTCTTGCAACACCTATCATCTTACTTGGGTTTTTCTTACCTTGGTCATGGGGTATCTCTTCATGGCTGCTCCAGCAAAGTGCAGCTGCTGCCTCTTACCTTGGACTAGGGTTAGTTCTTCTCGGCCACCTCCCCATGACCAACATCTATTGGATCATGGAAAAAGCAAGAGAGTTCCAGAAAAACATATATTTCTGCTTTATTGACTATGCCAAACCCTTTGACTCTGTGGATCACATTAAACTGTGGAAAATTCTGAAAGAGATGGGAATAGCAGACCACCTGACCTGCCTCTTGAGAAACCTATATGCAAGTCAGGAAGCAACAGTTAAAATTGAACATAGAACAACAGACTGATTACAAATAGGAAAAAGAGTACGTCAAGGCTGTATATAGTCACCCTGCTTATTTAACTTCTATGCAGAGTACATCATGAGAAACATTAGGCTGGAAGGAGCACAAGCTGGAATCAAGATTGCTGGGAGAAACATCAATAACCTCAGATATGCAGATGACACCACTCTTATGGCAGAAAGTGAAGAGGAACTCTTAATGAAAGTGAAAGAGGAGAGTGAAAAAGTTGGCTTAAAGCTCAACATTCAGAAAACGAAGATCATGGCATCTAGTCCCATCACTTCATGGCAAATAGGTGGGGAAGCAGTGGAAACAGTGTCAAACTTTATTTTTTTGGGTTCCAAAATCACTGCAGATGGTGATTGCAGCCATGAAATCAAAAGATGCTTACTCCTTGTAAGGAAAGGTATGACCAACCTAGATAGTATATTGAAAAGCAGAGACACTACTTTGCCAACAAACGTCCATGGTGAAGAAAGCTGAGTGCCGAAGAATTGATGCTTTTGAATTGTGGTGTTGGAGAAGACTCTTGAGAGTCCCTTGGACTGCAAGGAGAGCCAACCAGTCCATCCTAAAGGAAATCAGTCCTGGGTGTTCATTGGAAGGAATTATGCTAAAGCTGAAACTCCAGTACTTTGGCCACCTCATGTGAAAAGTTGACTCATTGGAAAAGACTCTGATGCTGGGAGGGATTGGGGGCAGGAGGAGAAGGGGACGACAGAGGATGAGATGGCAAAATGGCATCACTGACACAATGGACATGAGTCTGAGTGAACTCCGGGAATTGGTGATGGACAGGGAGGCCTGGAGTGCTGTGATTCATGGGGTTGCAAAGAATCGGACACCACTGACTGACTGAACTGAACTGAACTTACTAAATTCTTAGTGAGCACAGCTTATGTCTAGGATATTATGTAAAATTCTGAAATGAATACAAGAAAACGTATACCACAAACAACTGGAGAAATGGACTAATTTACTGTTATAATTATGAGCACTTTTGCTTGCTTTGTGGCTCAGCTGGTAAAGAATCCGCCTGCAATGCAGGAGACCTAGGTTCAATCCCTGGGTTGGGAAGATCCCCTGAAGAAGGTAAAGGCTACCCACTCCAGTAGTCTGGCCTGGAGAATTCCATAGACTACAGTCCACAGGGTCACAAAGAGTCGGACACGACTGAGTGACTTTCACTCATATGAGCACTTACCTAGTAGCTCAACTGATAGGCCGACTTTGAAATTGCTGCTTTCCAAATATAAGACAATTTTAATTTTTCAAGTGATCAAATAGAATATAAATTGAAATAAGAGGTATCATTTAAAATTATTAAATCATCCAAAATTAAATATTTTAAAATTCTTTAATTTTGGAAAGCTTGTGATAAAACTACAGCAAGTATACATTATAAGTGGTGTTATAAATTGGCACAAATATGTTTTAAAAATTATCAAGAAATGTCTTTAATGAGAGGTACATTGCAAACATCATTTGAAACACTAATGGACTATTCGTTCCTGAGAATTCATTTTGAAAATATAACGTATTGGGAAAAAAGAATTATACTGAAATTAGATGCCCATTGCAGGACAGTTTTAAATGAGATCATTGCTAATGTTGTGAAATGAAGTTACAGAGTACTACTTCAGTGAAATATAATGTGATCATAAACATTTGTTGTAAAAATAACTTAGAAAAGTTATAGAATAATTTTTATAAGTCAGGGGAAAAAAAAACCCTCCATAACTATCGTGATGAAGATATTAGAATGTCTAAGGTAGTCAGAACTTGAGAGACTACATGAAAGGGACAAAGGAAATTCATCATAGTCGGCCCAAATTTTCTGCATGCTGTTTTTTCCTCTAAAGGCATTTACCCATTTTCAGTAAAACACAGGAGCCTTAAAGGCCTAGAAGTATGCCAGAGTAGATGCTGCCAAAGAACTGGTGAGTTTCAAGGCAATCTCTTTAGACTTGGAAGATGAAATTTGAGATTGAGACTGCCAAAGCACCTAGATGTGAAAGTTCAAGACCTCAGTGAGTGAAAAAGTGCAAATAAGTCACCCTGATGCATGTGTAATCCTCAAACATTTTCTGTTTCAGTTGCATATGACAAAAACTTAGAAATAAAGCAGAAAGTTACTGTGAAGTAGAGTAGAACTTTTGGCAGTTTTCTGATGCTGATAAAAATGGAGTTTAGAAGTTAACAAGAATAAGAGCTTTAAAATATAATGCATGCTGTCAACAGGGACTCCAGGATCATGGGCAAAAAAGAGAAAGTTGGAGCCTAATACAAACTGAAAACCAGCCTTAAGTCTGTTCTGTCTGTAAGTAGATGGAGATGCCTTCTGCTGCCTATCAGAGTATAGTGAATACTGGCTATCTCTAAAGGGAGGTAACATTATGTCAGCCCACAAACTCTCAGATATAACACCTGGCACTAAACAATGTATTTTTGACATACCAAGAAACAAGATCCAAAGAAAGAATAAGCAATCCAAGCAAGCGCAAATTTTTCAAGGGACTATAAGAAAATCCAGAGTTGTAAACATAATGTTCACAGTGTCCACAATGTTATCAAAATAAAAAAGCCCCAAAAACATGATCTATTCTCCAGAGAAAAGACAAAATGAAAGCTATCCCCAAGAAATTCTATATTTGAAATTCACTCTCTAACGAGTTCATACTAAATGTAGAACTGTTCTCAATGATGAAAAAGAAAATCACCGACTTCTCATTAAAAACAATGGAGTCAAGAAGACAAGTAAATAATTTTAAAGTGTTAAAAAATTTCAACCCAGAATTCTACAAACAATGGAAATATTTTGTGATATAGGAGGCAAAATGAAGATAATTTTGAAATAATGATAGCTAAGAAAATTTATTGCTGGCAGACTTGTGCTTCAAAGATTGTTTTAAAAAAAGAAAAGTCATTCAGATTGAAGAGAAATGATACCAGGTAGGAATTTACCTCATTAGAAGAAAATAAGTACCATCAAAATTTATTAAATATCTGGATGATTGTAAATATCTTCTTCTAATTACTTTAAAAATACATGTACTATTTAAAGCAAAATTATTTTTTCTTATGAAGTTTTTATGTTTGTTAAATATGTTACATAACTATAACTTAAATGAATGGTGATAAATGGACCCTCTTGGTGGTAGGGTTTCTAATTTTATTATTCTTAAATAGTACAATATTAACTCTAGCTATACCATTAAACATGGTGTATATTGAAATATCTTGAGCAACAACCAAAAAACAATGACCAGAAAAGTATAACTAAAATACCAATGGGGTAATTAAAATGTAATCCTAAAACTTCACATAATTAAAAAGAAGTCAAGAAAGAAGTAGTAGATACCAAAAACACAGACTGAGGGGTAGTGTCAAAAAGCAAATGAATAAAAGCCTTAGGTATAATTTCAACCTAAAATTGTCAACCATATTAATAACTTTATTGAAGTTTCATGTAGCAAGACTCTAATTAAAGGTCAGCAATTGTCAGATTTTAAAAAGAAAAACCAAAATATTTGTTGTCACAGGGATATACTTTAAATAAACAGAAAGGAGGTGGGTCATAGAGGATCCTGCTGTGATTTAAGTCAGAGAGTGTTTTGCCTATGTTCTCCTCTAGGAGTTTTATAGTTTCTGGTCTTACATTTAGATTTTTAATCCATTTTGAGTTTGTTTTTTGTATGGTATTAGAAAAGTGTTCTAGTTTCATTCTTTTACAAGCAGTTGACCATTTCCCCCAGCATCACTTGTTAAGAGATTGTCTTTAATCCATTGTATATTCTTGCCTCCTTTGTCAAAGATAAGGTGTCCATAGGTGCATGGATTTATCTCTGGGCTTTCTATTTTCTTCCATTGATCTATATTTCTGTCTTTGTGCCAGTAGCATACTGTGTTGATGACTGTGGCTTTGTAGTAGAGCTTGAAGTCAGGCAGGTTGATTCTTCCAGTTCCATTCTTCTTTCTTAAGATTGCTTTGGCTATTCTAAGTTTTTTGTATTTCCATAGAAATTGTGAAATTATTTGTTCTAGCTCTGAAAAATACCATTGGTAGCTTGATAAGGATTGCATTGAATCTATAGATTGCTTTGGGTAGTATACTCATTTTCACTATATTAATTCTTCTGATCCATGAACATGGTATATTTCACCATCTATTAGTGTCCTCTTTGATTTGTTTCACCAATATTTTATAGTGTTCTATATATAGGTCTTTAGTTTCTTTAGGTAAATATATTCCTACGTATTTTATTCTTTTCATTGCAATGGTGAATGGAATTGTTTCCTTAATTTCATTTTCTACTTTCTTATTATTAATGTATAGGAATGCAAGGGATTTCTCTGTGTTGATTTTATATCCTGCAAATTTACTACATTCATTGATTAGGTCTAGTAATTTTCTGGTGGAGTCTTTAGGGTTTTCTATGTAGAGGATCATGTCATCTGCAAACAGTGAGAGTTTTACTTCTTCTTTTCCAATTTGGATTCCTTTTATTTCTTTTTCTGCTCTAATTGCTGTGGCCAAAACTTCTAAAACTATGTTGAATAGTAGTGGTGAAAGTGGGCATCCTTGTCTTGTTCCTGACTTTAGGGGAAATGCTTTCAATTTTTCACCATTTTGGATAATGTTTGCTGTGGGTTTGTCATATATAGCTTTTATTATGTTGAGGTATGTTCCTTCTATTCCTTCTTTAAATAAAAGCAAAAATAAACAAATGGGACCTAATTAAACTTAAAAGCTTCTGCACAACAAAGGTAACTATAAGCAAGGTGAAAAGACATGGGAGAAAATAATAGCAAAAGAAGCAACTGACAAACAACTAAACTCAAAATATACAAACAACTCCTGCAGCTCAATTCCAGAAAAATAAATGACCCAATCAAAAATGGGCCAAAGAACGAAATAGACATTTCTCCAAAGAAGACATACAGATGGCTAACAAACATATGAAAAAATGCTCAACATCACTCATTATCAGTGAAATGCAAATCAAAACCATGTTGAGGTACCATTTCACGCCAGTTAGAATGGCTGTGATCCAAAAGTCTACAAGCAATAAATGTTGGAGAGGGTGTGGAGAAAAGGGAACCCTCTTACACTGTTGATGGGAATGCAAACTAGTACAGCCACTATGGAGAACAGGGTGGAGAGTCCTTAAAAAACTGGAAATAGAATTGCCTTATGACCTAGCAATCCCACTGCTGGGCATACACACCGAGGAAACCAGAATTGAAAGAGACACGTGTACCCCAATGTTCATTGCAGCACTGTTTATAATAGCCAGGACATGGAAGCAACCTAGATGTCCATCAGCAGATGAATGGATAAGAAAGCTGTGGTACATATACACAATGGAGTATTACTCAGCCATTAAAAAGAATACATTTGAATCAGTTCTAATGAGGTGGATGAAACTGGAGCCTATTATACAGAGTGAAGTAAGCCAGAAAGAAAAACACCAATACAGTATACTAACGCATATATATGGAATTTAGAAAGATGATAATGATAACCCTGTATGCGAGACAACAAAAGAGACTCACATGTATAGAACAGTCTTTTGGACTCTGTGGGAGAGGGAGAGGGAGAGGGTGGGATGATTTGGGAGAATGGCATTCATATATGATTCATATCATATATGAAATGAATCACCAGTCCAGGTTTGATGCATGATACTGGATGCCTGGGGCTGGTGCACTGTGACAACCCAGAGGGATGGTACGGGGAGGGAGGATGGAGGGGGGCTTCATGATGGGAAACACGTGTATACCTGTGGCAGATTCATGTTGATATATGGCAAAACCAATACAATATTGTAAAGTAATTAGCCTCCAATTAAAATAAATAAATTTGTATTAAAATAAATAAACAGATGGAAGTTGAATGTGAATAGGAAAAAAAATACATGATACAAACAACAAGCATAAGAAATTAAGTATCATTTTATTAATATCAGATGAAATGGACTTCAGAATAAAGAAAAAAGGATACCAGAGTCACGGAAGAATACTCCACAATGATAATAGAGTCAAACCATAAGAAAGAACTAAAACTCAGATATGTGTATGTATCTCATGTCAGAATCTCAAAATACTCAATACAAAGTTGATAAACTTAGAGAGGAAGATAATTCCACATAACCAAAGACTTTTTCTTTTCTCTTTTGGCAATTAATAGAACTAGAGACAAAACTCAGTAAAGGCATAGGTTATCTGAATGGCTCTATCAGCCTATTTGACCTAATTAATATTTACACAATCCTATATACAGCAATCTTAGAATACACAGGTTTTCAAGTACACATTGTATGTCCATCAATACAGACTATATGTTAAACTATAAAGCAAATCTATTTCTGAGAGTGTTTTGCCTATGTTCTCCTCTAGGAGTTTTATAGTTTCTGATCTTACATTTAGATCTTTAATCCATTTTGAGTTTATTTTTGTGTACGGTGTTAGGAAGTGATCTAGTTTCATTCTTTTACAAGTGGTTGACCAGTTTTCCCAGCACCACTTGTTAAAGAGATTGTCTTTACTCCATTGTACATTCTTGCCTCCTTTGTCAAAGATAAGGTGTCCATATGTGTGTGGATTTATCTCTGGGCTTTCTATTTTGTTCCATTGATCTATATGTCTGTCTTTGTGCCAGTACCATACTGTCTTGATGACTGTGGCTTTGTAGTAGAGCCTGAAGTCAGGCAAGTTGATTCCTCCCGTTCCATTCTTCTTTCTCAAGATTGCTTTGGCTATTCGAGGTTTTTTGTATTTCCATACAAATCGTGAAATTATTTGTTCTAGTTCTGTGAAAAATGTGGCTGGTAGCTTGACAGGGATTGCATTGAATTTGTAAATTGCTTTGGGTAGTATACTTATTTTCACTATATTGATTCTTCCAATCCATGAACATGGTATATTTCTCCATCTATTAGTGTCCTCTTTGATTTCTTTCATCAGTGTTTTTTTTTTTTTTTAATTTTAGTTTTTTATTTTTTAAATTTTAAAATCTTTAATTCTTACATGCATTCCCAAACATGAACCCCCCTCCCACCTCCCTCCCCATAACAACTTTCTGGGTCATCCCCATGCACCAGCCCCAAGCATGCTGCATCCTGCGTCAGACATAGACTAGCGATTCAATTCACATGATAGTATACATGTTAGAATGTCATTCTCCCAAATCATCCCACCCTCTCCCTCTCCCTCTGAGTCCAAAAGTCCGTTATACACATCTGTGTCTCTTTCCCTGTCTTGCATACAGGGTCGTCATTGCCCTCTTCCTAAATTCCATATATATGTGTTAGTATACTGTATTGGTGTTTTTCTTTCTGGCTGACTTCACTCTGTATAATCGGCTCCAGTTTCATCCATCTCATCAGAACTGATTCAAATGAATTCTTTTTAACGGCTGAGTAATACTCCATTGTGTATATGTACCACTGCTTTCTTATCCATTCATCTGCTGATGGACATCTAGGTTGTTTCCATGTCCTGGCTATTATAAACAGTGCTGCGATGAACATTGGGGTACATGTGTCTCTTTCAATTCTGGTTTCCTCGGTGTATATGCCCAGAAGTGGGATTGCTGGGTCATAAGGTAGTTCTATTTGCAATTTTTTAAGGAATCTCCACACCGTTCTCCATAGTGGCTGTACTAGTTTGCATTCCCACCAACAGTGTAGGAGGGTTCCCTTTTCTCCACACCCTCTCCAGCATTTATTGCTTGCAGATTTTTGGATCGCAGCCATTCTGACTGGTGTGAAGTGGTACCTCATTGTGGTTTTGATTTGCATTTCTCTAATAATGAGTGATGTTGAGCATCTTTTCATGTGTTTGTTAGCCATCCGTATGTCTTCTTTGGAGAAATGTCTATTTAGTTCTTTGGCCCATTTTTTGATTGGGTCGTTTATTTTCTGGAATTGAGCTGCATAAGTTGCTTGTATATTTTTGAGATTAGTTGTTTGTCAGTTGCTTCATTTGCTATTATTTTCTCCCATTCAGAAGGCTGTCTTTTCACCTTGCTTATAGTTTCCTTTGTTGTGCAGAAGCTTTTAATTTTAATTAGATCCCATTTGTTTATTTTTGCTTTTATTTCCAGAATTCTGGGAGGTGGATCATAGAGGATCCTGCTGTGATTTATGTCTGAGAGTGTTTTGCCTATGTTCTCCTCTAGGAGTTTTATAGTTTCTGATCTTACATTTAGATCTTTAATCCATTTTGAGTTTATTTTTGTGTGCGGTGTTAGAAAGTGATCTAGTTTCATTCTTTTACAAGTGGTTGACCAGTTTTCCCAGCACCACTTGTTAAAGAGATTGTCTTTACTCCATTGTACATTCTTGCCTCCTTTGTCAAAGATAAGGTGTCCATATGTGTGTGGATTTATCTCTGGGCTTTCTATTTTGTTCCATTGATCTATATGTCTGTCTTTGTGCCAGTACCATACTGTCTTGATGACTGTGGCTTTGTAGTAGAGCCTGAAGTCAGGTAAGTTGATTCCTCCAGTTCCATTCTTCTTTCTCAAGATTGCTTTGGCTATTCGAGGTTTTTTGTATTTCCATACAAATCTTGAAATTATTTGTTCTAGTTCTGTGAAAAATGTGGCTGGTAGCTTGATAGGGATTGCATTGAATTTGTAAATTGCTTTGGGTAGTATACTCATTTTCACTATATTGATTCTTCCAATCCATGAACATGGTTTATTTCTCCATCTATTAGTGTCCTCTTTGATTTCTTTCATCAGTGTTTTATAGTTTTCTATATACAGGTCTTTAGTTTCTTTAGGTAGATATATTCCTAAGTATTTTATTCTTTTCGTTGCAATGGTGAATGGAATTGTTTCCTTAATTTCTTTTTCTACTTTCTCATTATTCGTGTATAGGAATGCAAGGGATTTCTGTGTGTTGATTTTATATCCTGCAACTTTACTATATTCATTGATGAGCTCTAGTAATTTTCTGGTGGAGTCTTTAGGGTTTTCCATGTAGAGGATCATGTCATCTGCAAACACTGAGAGTTTTACTTCTTCTTTTCCAATTTGGATTCCTTTTATTTCTTTTTCTGCTCTGATTGCTGTGGCCAAAACTTCCAGAACTATGTTGAATAGTAGCGGTGAAAGTGGACACCCTTGTCTTGTTCCTGACTTTAGGGGAAATGCTTTCAATTTTTCACCATTGAGGATAATGTTTGCTGTGGGTTTGTCATAGATAGCTTTTATTATGTTGAGGTATGTTCCTTCTATTCCTGCTTTCTGGAGAGTTTTTATCATAAATGGATGTTGAATTTTGTCAAAGGCCTTCTCTGCATCTATTGAGATAATCATATGGTTTTTATTTTTCAATTTGTTAATGTGGTGAATTACATTGATTTATTTGCGGATATTGAAGAATCCTTGCATCCCTGGGATAAAGCCCACTTGGTCATGGTGTATGATCTTTTTAATGTGTTGTTGGATTCTGATTGCTAGAATTTTGTTGAGGATTTTTGCATCTATGTTCATCAGTGATATTGGCCTGTAGTTTTCTTTTTTTGTGACATCTTTGTCAGGTTTTGGTATTAGGGTGATGGTGGCCTCATAGAATGAGTTTGGAAGTTTACCTTCCTCTGCAATTTCTGGAAGAGTTTGAGGAGGATAGGTGTTAGCTCTTCTCGAAATTTTTGGTAGAATTCAGCTGTGAAGCCGTCTGGACCTGGGCTTTTGTTTGCTGGAAGATTTCTGATTACAGTTTCAATTTCCGTGCTTGTGATGGGTCTGTTAAGATTTTCCATTTCTTCCTGGTTCAGTTTTGGAAAATTGTACTTTTCTAAGAATTTGTCCATTTCTTCCACGTTGTCCATTTTATTGGCATGCAACTGTTGATAGTAGTCTCTTATGATCCTTTGTATTTCTGTGTTGTCTGTTGTGATCTCTCCATTTTCATTTCTAATTTTATTGATTTGATTTTTCTCTCTTTGCTTCTTGATGAGTCTGGCTAGTGGTTTGTCAATTTTATTTATCCTTTCAAAGAACCAGCTTTTGGCTTTGTTGATTTTTGCTATGGTCTCTTTTGTTTCTTTTGTATTTATTTCTGCCCTAATTTTTAAGATTTCTTTCCTTCTACTAACTCTGGGGTTCTCCAATTCTTCCTTTTCTAGTTGCTTTAGGTGTAGAGTTAGGTTGTTTATTTGACTTTTTCTTGTTTCTTGAGGTATGCCTGTATTGCTATGAACTTTCCTCTTAGCACTGCTTTTATAGTGTCCCACAGGTTTTGGGTTGTTGTGTTTTCATTTTCATTAGTTTCTATGCATATTTTGATTTCTTTTTGATTTCTTCTGTGATTTGTTGGTTATTCAGAAGTGTGTTGTTCAACCTCCATATGTTGGAATTTTTAATAGTTTTTCTCCTGTAATTGAGATCTAATCTTAATGCATTATGGTCAGAAAAGATGCTTGGAATGATTTCGATTTTTTTGAATTTATCAAGTTTAGATTTATGGCCCAGGATGTGATCTATCCTGGAGAAGGTTCCATGAGCACTTGAAAAAAAGGTGAAATTCATTGTTTTGGGGTGAAATGTCCTATAGATATCAATTAGGTCTAACTGATCTAATGTATCGTTTAAAGTTTGCGTTTCTTTGTTAATTTTCTGTTTAGTTGATCTGTCCATAGGTGTGAGTGGGGTATTAAAGTCTCCCACTATTATTGTGTTATTGTTGATTTCCCCTTTCATACTTGTTAGCATTTGTCTCACATATTGCAGTGCTCCTATATTGGGTGCATATATATTTATAATTGTTATATCTTCTTCTTGGATTGTTCCTTTGATCATTATGTAGTGGCCTTCTTTGTCTCTTTTCACAGCCTTTGTTTTAAAGTCTATTTTATCGGATATGAGTATTGCCACTCCTGCTTTCTTTTGGTCTCTATTTGCGTGGTATATCTTTTCCAGCCCTTCACTTTCAGTCTGTATGTGTCCCTTGTTTTGAGGTGGGTCTCTTGTAAGCAGCATATAGAGGGGTCTTGTTTTTGTATCCATTCGGCCAGTCTTTGTCTTTTGGTTGGGACGTTCAACCCATTTACGTTTAAGGTGATTATTGATAAGTATGATCCCGTTACCATTTACTTTATTGTTTTGGGTTCAGGTTTATACACCCTTTTTGTGTTTCCTTTCTAGAGAATATCCTTCAGAATTTGTTGGAGAGCTGGTTTGGTGGTGCTGAATTCTCTCAGCTTTTGCTTGTCTGTAAAGCTTTTGATTTCTCCTTTGTATTTGAATGAGATCCTTGCTGGGTACAGTAATCTGGGCTGTAGGTTATTGTCTTTCATCACTTTAAGTATGTCTTGCCATTCTCTCCTGGCCTGAAGAGTTTCTATTGAAAGATCAGCTGTTATCCTTATGGGAATCCCCTTGTGTGTTATTTGTTGTTTTCCCCTTGCTGCTTTTAATATTTGTTCTTTGTGTTTGATCTTTGTTAATTTGATTAATATGTGTCTTGGGGTGTTTCGCCTTGGGTTAATCCTATTTGGAACTCTCTGTGTTTCTTGGACTTGGGTGATTATTTCCTTCCCCATTTTAGGGAAGTTTTCAACTATTATCTCCTCAAGGATTTTCTCATGATCTTTCTTTCTGTCTTCTGAATGCATTTTTCAATATTCAAATAATACAGAGTAAATTAACTTACCACAATGGAAACTAGGAGCTATAAGATAATAGTATGATATCAAGGAAAACATAAAACACTTGGAAATCAAATTAAAAACTACTGAATAATTCATAGGTCAGAAAAGAAACTACAAGTGAAATTATTAAATATTTCCAGCTAAATAATAAGGAAAATTGAGCTCGCTAAAATGTATGTGATGAAAATAAACTAGTGCTTAGACAGAAATATGTAGCTTTAAATAGATACATTTGGAAAGAAAGAGATTTAAAATTAATGACTCAGGTTTCCATCTCAAGAAGTTAGAAAAACAGAACACCTTAAAGCCAGATAAGTAACAAGAATGAAATAAGGAGGATAATAATGGAAATCAATGAAGGAGAAACAAACAACACAGAAAATTAAAAACAAACTAGGCTTAGCAATATTGATGAAATACAAAACAGAGAAAATGGACTCCCAATATCAAGAATCAAAAAGCTTGTCATTTTGAATTCCACAGATATTAAAAGGACAATAAGTAATTTTATGACCAATTTTATGCAAGATATTTGTCCTTAGATAAAAAAATGAATATTTAAAAAATATATAATCCAAATTGATCAAGCTGAAAGAGAAAAATATGTTTAGCCCTACACATTTTAAAGATGATGAACTCGTTTTCCAAAATCTGTAGGCACTCCAGGCTCACATGATCTCTTTCAAAAAATTCTCTCAAATATTTAAAGAAAACATATCACCAGTCTTAAGTTAGACAAAAAAGCAGAAAGGAAGATTTACCAAGTTATTGTTACAAACCCTGATATTACAATGTTATAATTCTAATTTTAAAATCTTACAAGTAGAGTATAAAAAAATTGCATCCTCCCAAATCCTTTAAAATAATGGAAAAGATAATAGCAAATCAAACACAGCATATCAGGAGAATACTACATCAAAATTAAGTAATGTTATGATGGAAAAATTAATTTTATTTCTATATACCAGTAGCAAAACATTAGAAAATGAAATTTAAAAACAATTCACTTCATCATAGCAACAAAAGCTTCTAAGTAGTAAATTAAACAAAAGATAAGTAAGATTTCTTTCCTGAAAATTGAAAAACTGAGAAAATTTTAAGAAGTTCTAAATAGACAATTCATGTATTCCACTGATTAGAAAAATTTTAATTATATGGAGAAATGCAAAAAATTGACTCTAAAGCTATATTGAAAAAATACAGAATTTAAGTAGAAGACACAGTATCTGACTTCAAGATTTAATGCCAATCAAAACAGTGTGGTACTGTATAAGTGTTGATAGAATAAGGAGCTCCCAAATAAATCCTCATTTTCGACACAGATGCCAAATCCAATGGAGAAAGGTAAACTTTTCAACTAAAGATTAGTTGTATTCAGTTCAGTTCAGTCACTCAGTCCTGTCCGACTCTTTGCAATCCCATGAATCACAGCACGCCAGGCCTCCCTGTCCATCACCAACTCCCGGAGTTCACTCAGACTCATGTCCATGGAGTGGGTGATGCCATTCAGCCATCTCATCCTCTGTCGTCCCCTTCTCCTGCCCCCAATCCCTCCCAGCATCAGAGTCTTTTCCAATGAGTCAACTCTTTGCATGAGGTGGGCAAACTACTGGAGTTTCAGCTTTAGCATCATTCCTTCCAAAGAAATCCCAGGGCTGATCTCCTTCAGAATGGACTGGTTGGATCTCATTGCAGTTCAAGGTACTCTCAAGAATCTTCTCCAACACCACAGTTCAAAAGCATCAATTCTTCGGCGCTCAGCCTTCTTCACAGTCCAACTCTCACATCCATACATGACAACAGGAAAAGCCATAGCCTTGACTAGACCAACCTTAGTCGGCAAAGTAATGTCTCTGCTTTTGAGTATGCTATCTAGGTTGGTCATAAATTTTCTTCCAAGGAGTAAGTGTCTTTTAATGTCATGGCTGCCGTCACCATCTGCAGTGATTTTGTTTCTGTGTGATAGGTTATTACAAGATATTGATATAGTTCCTTCTTGTTGTTTAGTCATTAAGTCATGTCCAAATCTCTTGCAATGATGCTACCAGGCTCCTCTGTCCATGAGATTTTTAAGGCAAAAATGCTGACATGGATTGCCATTTCCTTCTTCAGGGGATCTTCCTAACCAGCGATCAAACCCACATCTTCTACATTGGCAGGAAGATTCTTTACCATTGAGCCATCAAAGAAATCCTTAGGTCCCTGTGCTATACAAGAAACTGTCATCTATTTCCTTATATATTCTATGTATGCATGATATGCTGTGCTTAGTGGCTCAGTCATGTCCGACTCTTTGTGTAGTTTATATACATTAATCCTCTACTCCTGATTTATCTCCCCCTTACTCTGCTAACCATAAGTTTGTTTTCTATGTCTGTGACTCTGGTCTATTTTTAGATTCCACAAATAAGTGATAGCTTGTCATATTTGTCTTTCTCTGTCTTACCTCACTTAGTATGTTATTCTCTGGGTCCTCCCATGTTGCTGCAAATGGCAATATCTCATTTATTTTTAGGGCTGAGTAATATCTCATCATGTGAGGGATAATATACATATAGATATATATCCCACATCTTATATATCAATTATCCATTGATGGGCACTTGGGTTGTTTTCATGTCTTGGATATACTAAATAGGGCTGTTATGAACATTGCAGTGCATGTATCTTTTGAAATTAGAGTTTTCATCTTTTCTGGATATACGTCCAGGAATGGGATTGCTAGATTTTATGGTAGCTCTATCTACAGTTTTTAAGGAACCTCCAGAATGTTTTCCACAGTGGCTATAGTAATTTACATTCTCATCAACAGTGTAAGAAAATGTATAACTTTACTTTTCTTAATCTCAATTTCTTCTTCTGAAAAATGATATTTATAAGGATTCATTATAAAATGTAAATCATAATTTATATACAAATATTAATTAATTACCAGTATAAAGGAATTTTATGAAGCTTACATTAGATAATGAATACAATTACATACTGTATTGTTTATGGTAGAGTCTATCATTGCTTTGATTATATTAAAATCAGATTTAAATTGGAAGGATTAGAGCCACAGCTTAAAAAATCTATTATGCCACAAAAGGACTTCAGATATCATACATGGTAGACAATGGAAAGTTGTTGAAAATTTTATCCAGAAGAATACCATGCTATACTTTGCATTTTTCAACAGTTGATTCTGCTTGCAGTATAGAGGCAAATTGGAGGTACAGTAAGGAAAACTGTTATAAAAATATTTCAGTGGTCCATGAGACAAATAATAAAGATTTGAACCAAGTCAACGACAGAAACAGAAAAAGATAAGTATGAGCTGGAAGTAATTGAGCATGGTTACTAATATAATGCTGCAAAATGGAAGAGAAAGAATCAAGAATGACACCCAGCCTTCAGAAGGGTGATGATTTCATCAAGATAGCAAAGTCCAGGTAAGAAGTTAAGTGGTAGGTCAGTCTGGCAGTTCAGAGCTGAGTCACGTCCAACTCTTTGCGACCCCATGAATCACAGCACACCAGGCCTCCCTGTCCATCACCAACTCCTGGAGTTCACTCAGACTCATGTCCATTGAGTCGGTGATGCCAGCCAGCCATCTCATCCTCTGTCGTCCCCTTCTCCTCCTGCCCCCAATCCCTCCCAGCATCAGAGTCTTTTCCAATGAGTCAACTCTTTGCATGAGGTGGGCAAACTACTGGAGTTTCAGCTTTAGCATCATTCCTTCCAAAGAAATCCCAGGGCTGATCTCCTTCAGAATGGACTGGTTGGATCTCCTTGCAGTCCAAGGGACTCTCAAGAGTCTTCTCCAACACCACAGTTCAAAAGCATCAATTCTTCGGCGCTCAGCCTTCTTCACAGTCCAACTCTCACATCCATACATGACCACTGGAAAAACCATACCTTTGACTAGATGGACATTAGTCGGCAAAGTAATGTCTCTGCTTTTGAATATGCTATCTAGGTTGGTCATAATTTTCCTTCTAAGGAGTAAGCGTCTTTTAATTTCATGGCTGCAATCACCATCTACAGTGATTTTGGAGCCCCCAAACCAAACTCTGACACTGTTTCCACTGTTTCCCCATCTATTTGCCATGAAATGATGGGACCAGATGCTATGATCTTCATTTTCTGAATGTTGAGCTTTAAGCCAAATTTTTCGCTCTCCTCTTTCACTTTCATCAAGAGGCTTTTTAGTTCCTCTTCACTTTCTGCCATAAGGGTGGTGTCATCTGTATATCTGAAGTTATTGATATTTCTCCCGGCAATCTGGATTCCAGCTTGTGCTTCTTCCAGCCCAGTGTTTCTCATGATGTACTCTGCATATAAGTTAAATAAGCAGGGTGACAATATACAGCCTTGACATACTCCTTTACCTATTTGGAACCAGTCTGTTGTTCCATGTCCAGTTGTAACTGTTGCTTCCTGACCTGCATATAGGTTTCTCAAGAGGCAGGTCAGGCAGCCTGGTATTCCCATCTCTTTCAGAATTTTCCACAGTTGAGGGTAGGACTAGATTAATAAGATTAGTTTTGAAGAGGCAAAGTTTGAATTGGCTATAGGATATAAACGCTTAGAGGTCTATCACACAGTTGGTTATATTGGCTTCAACTTGGAGTTTAAGACACTTGTGGGTTTCCTACACATAATAATTAGTTGAAGTTATGAGATGATATGTGACTGATAATAGATATTAGAGTGATGAGGTAAGAGCTCATCATGGATTAAACTTTGGGAAATATAAAAATATAAAACATACATATAGAGACCAAAAAGACACATCCATACAGTACAAGGGAAATCAGGAGATGCTCATGCTAAGAAGTCAAGATGGTAGTGTATCAAGAAAAAGGAACTGGTCAATCTGACCAAATGTTGCAAGAAGTAAACCAAGATTAGGAGAGAAGAAATACTACATATAACCATAATTGATTCATTTGTGATATTTACAGAGTTTAATTGCAATGGTGAAGACTGTAATCATTCTGTAAAAGGTTGAAGTATGAATGAAACATTCTATTAGATTGTTTTTTCCAAAAGTGAGCACAGCAATATTTCTGATATCAAGTTTTCTTTCAGAATTTTGCTACACCCTAGCAAGGGTGGAGTCAATTTCTCATTTCTTTGAACTGAGATAAGACTTTAAGACTGTCTCAATGAGCAGAAATAGCAATATGACTTCCAAGCTTAGATCATAAAAGAAATAAAGGTTTTCTCTTTTTCTTGCCTCTTTGTCTTTCTACCTTTCTCATTGCTAGTTCTTGAAACTCAACAACTATGTTGTGAGGAAGCCTAGGAGAGGCTACATATAGGTATTCTGGTCAAATAACCCAGTTAACTCCTCAGTGCTAACATGAGCACTAACTTCTAGAGGGAACAAAACTTCGAATGATTTTTGTCCCCAGCTTTTGAGCTTCCCCAGCTGAGACATTTGAATCAGAGAGTGAGATATACCCATTAAGACATTCTTCAAATGGTGGGTTGAATATGCTAGATGTTTTAGGTGAATAAGTTTTGGAAAATATTTTACCTAGCCACAATAAATAGTAGAGATACAAAGGAAAAGAAATAATAAATTTAAATTATTCTCTGGGAGTCTTTTTAGATGGAAAGGTGAAATGAATATCCAGACAAAGATAGAAGGTCAAGAATGTTTGGAAATTTTTAATTTTGTCATTAATTAGGGTCATCTAAAGAGGAATCAAGATAGTGGAATAGGAGGACATGGAACTCACCTCCCACCCATAAATGCATCAAAAATAGAACTGCATGTGGAACAATTCTCACTGGAAACTAAATGGAGACAATCAGAATGACTCCTATACAGCCAACACTAAAGGAAAAGGAAGAGAAGAAATCATATTGGGACCCTGTGGGAGGGGACTCAGAGGAAAAGGGAAATTACATAGACAGAAATCCTACAATGGGGAGTGAGCAGTCCCAGCCACATATTGGGCACTCCAGTCCTAGGGTTCAATGAGTGGAATACAAACCTCCTTCTCTGGTTAGAGGGCTGGTGGACCAACAATAGGGCTGTAGGAAGCTGCAAGGGCTGCACTTGTGAGGAGCATGTGAATGCTTACTTGCTTCCAAAGCAGTACGAAAAGAGTGGATTGAAGGTGAAAATGCACAGGTGGCTGACATTTCCCACAGTCACTCTTTTCAGCATGCACCCTAACCTGAGCTGATGGAAGTCTCCAGCACCACTTGTCTCATGTCACAGCTTCACAAAGGAGCAACAGAGAGCTGCCACGACCAGGGGAAAAAACCCAAAATGTCATGAGATGGTGAGACAGCTGAAGCCCTAAGTGCCATCTGAATAGAGAGGGGATAGCCATTATTGGTGATAGCACAGGCGGTGCATCAGAGGCAGCCCAGACCCGTGACAGTGAGCAGACCACCACAGCCTGCACCCCAGTCCTCTTTGAATACTTATACTTATCCCTTTTGCTCTGCACTGTTCCTCTCTGAGGCAAGATTTGCTGGTGCTAGGGAGTGGAAGAGCACATACTTAAAGAGAAGTGAGCCAGCTCAGAACCAAGCCTCAGGGCTTCTCCTCGAGTGTCTTGAGACCCGACACTGCCCTCCATAGGGCAGTGACAGCCACTGAGCAGAAGGTGAGAGAGTCATTTCCTAGGCAGGTTGATAAGAAGTCTAAGGGTTTCCAAGGAGAGAGGGGTCTGAAATTCTCAAGGAAGAAAGGAAAACTTTTTTTTTCCTTCTCTACATTCCTTACAATTGTATAACAATAATGTATCCTGCCCGAGCAACTGAACTGAACTGAACTGATCCTGCCTGATGACAGTCTCTGGATTAAAACTTCTGGCTAATTCTGTTATCTTAAAATGTAAATTATGGGAGTCACTTCAGTTCAGTTGCTCAGTCATGTCCAACTCTTTGCGACCCCATGAATCGCAGCACGCCAGGCTTCCCTGTCATTCATCAACTCTTGGAGTTCACTCAGATTCACGTCCATCGAGTCAGTGATGTCATCCAGCGATCTCATCCTCGGTCATCCCCTTCTCCTCCTGCCCCCAATCCCTCCCAGCAACAAAGTCTTTTCCAATGAGTCAACGCTTCGCATGAGGTGGCCTAACTACTGGAGTTTCAGCTTTAGCATCATTCCTTCCAAAGAAATCCCAGGGCTGATCTCCTTCAGAATGGACTGGTTGGATCTCCTTGCAGTCCAAGGGACTCTCAAGAGTCTTCTCCAACACCACAGTTCAAAAGCATCAATTCTGCGGCACTCAGCCTTCTTCACAGTCCAACTCTCACATCCATACATGACCACTGGAAAAACCATAGCCTTGACTAGACAGATCTTAGTCGGCAAAGTAATGTCTCTGCTTTTGAATATGCTATCTAGGTTGATCATAGCTTTTCTTTCAAGGAGTAACCATCTTTTAATTTCATGGCTGCAATCACCATCTGCAGTGATTTTGGAGCCCCCAAACCAAACTCTGACACTGTTTCCACTGTTTCCCCATCTATTTCCCATGAAGTGATGGGATCAGATGCCATGATCTTCGTTTTCTGAATGTTGAGCTTTAAGCCAGCTTTTTCACTCTCCTCTTTCACTTTCATCAAGAGGCTTTTTAATTCCTCTTCACTTTCTGCCATAAGGGTGGTGTCATCTGCATATCTGAGGTTATTGGTATTTCTCCCCGCAATCTTGATTCCAGCTTGTGTTTCTTTCAGCCCAGCGTTTCTCATGATGTACTCTACATATAAGTTAAATAAGCAGGGTGACAATCTACAGCCTTGAAGTACTCCTTTTCTGGTCTTTACAAGGATTATATAACAATAATGTATCCTGCCTGAGGAAAATCTCTGGATTCAACCTTCTGGCTAGTTCTATTATCTTAAAATGTAAATTATGGGAGTAGGTCTGGTGAGGTCTTTTCCACCTCCAGATAGTCTTTGGATTCATTGGAGAGTATATAACTTCATTGCTAACACTAGCAAGGGGGTACTCTTTGTGCCCCCTTCTGATGCCTATGTCAGAAGCTTTCTCTATCTCCTTTATACTTTAATAAAACTTTATTACACAAAAGCTCTGAGCTATCAAGCCTTGTCTCTGGGCCCAGATTGAATTCTTCTCCTCCGGGGGCCAAGAATCCCGGTGTCTTCCCATAATTCAACAACAACCTTTCAAAGGGAAGCCCTGCCTCACACCTGACCCAGCCCTTCCTTCTTCAACCTCACCTCCACCAGCACATCCTGAAGAAAGACATGGCTTCTGATCATCTCTAATCCAGTTCTCCTATCAAAGCCAATCAGATAGCAAATAGGAAAAAAGAAAACAGTTGAAGAGATCTTTGAGATAATATCAAGCATATCAACATTCACATTATGGAGATCCCTAGAAGGATAAGAGAGAAAGCAGGGAGCTGAAAATATATTTAATGAAATCGTGGCTCATATTTCCCAAGCTTTAAAAAAAGAAAGATATTCAGGTACAGGGAGAACAGAGGATCTCAAACAAAATGAACCCAAATAGACCCACACCAAGGCATATAGTAATGAAAATAACAAGAGTTAATGATTAAGAGAACTCTAATGGCACACAAAAACAAAACAAAATAAGAATCATACATAAAGGGACCCTCACAAGACTATCAGATGATATTTTTGCAGAAACTTCACAGATTAGAAGGCATGTTACATTTAAAGTACTGAATGGGAAAACCTGTAACCTATTTACATGGCAACCCACTCGAGTATTCTTGCCTGGAGAATCCCACGGACAGAGGAGCCTGGTGGGTTGCAGTCCTTAGGGTCACAAAGAGTCGGACAAGACTAAAGTGACTTAGCTAGCGGGCGGGATACTCTACCTAAGATTGTCATTTGGAATTTCAGGAGAGATAGGGAACTTCCAGATAAGCAAAAACTAAAAGTCCATCAATACTAAACCAACCCTAAAAGACATATTAAAAGGCTTTCTCTAATTGGAAAAGTCTATGAAAAGAAGTAAGTAACTAGAGGAAAGGAAAATTCCACTGTAGAAGACATATATATACAAAAGAGTGAGGATTGACCATTTAAATAAGCCGTTACAAAGATTAAAAGATAAAAACTTAAAAATCAGTTTTAATTTCAACAATCCATGAACAGAAAAGCATGAAGATGTAAAGTGTTATATAAAAAATGTATAGCGTGGGAGAGGAGAGTAAAAGCGAAGATCTTTCAGAATGTGTTTGAACTTAAAGGATTCCCTGTTTACAACAAATAAATACAGTTATAGGTCAATATATATGAACACCACAAATTTAAAACCTACCACAGATACATAAAAGCAAGAAAGAAAGGAACACAAGCACGCCACTAAAGAAAATCATGAAACCATGACAGAAGAAACTAAAAATCCAAAACGAACAGGGAGAATCACAATAACTACAGGATGTTCTCTAAATGAGCTTTGATTTTTAATCCAGATATTATTTGTATTTTGTTTACTTTTCCCTTAGATCTATATAAAGACAAGAGAGAGTTGAATTCCACTTCTTTTTAGTTCCATAACTTCTATTCAAAAGAAATTTAATTTTTACTTAGTATTTTATCATATTTTAGGCAGTAGATCTAAATCCTAGAAAAAGTGAGAAGTGAAAGAGAGGGTCTTTGCATTTTCATGATAGTTAATGCTGGAAATCTTGAATATAAACTTGGATTTTTCTTGACAGTGTTTTGATGTTTTTCTACCCTTTTTAATGAAGTAATGAATACCTGATGCATTGTAAAGATAGCTTTCTTAAGTAGCTAAACTTAAGGCGTGAAAGTTTTCAAGATAACAATTACAGGGTCATGAAATTTAATTATTTTGCTTCTGCAGAAGACAGACTCACAGCAAGCTTCTTGCACAGAGGCAGAAAAACACTTCATTTTCTCTTCAAAATGAAGGTGTTGGAATGATTTCAAAATATACACGTGGCTAGGGAAAACATATTCATGCTGTCTGTAGGATATTCCATTTCATTTTGATAGCAAAACCAGATGCAAGCATATACAATAAGAAATCACTGTAAATTTTCTTCTGATCATTCCTATAACTGCAAAAGTGGTTCAAAGGCTGAGGTTCAATTTGGAGATGTGCATGTACCTGCATGGGAAGTACTAAATTATATAAATGATTATTTTCTGTTTGTCCTATTTAATACATATATAAAGAAACTTCTCCATGCTTTGTTCTTGATTAGGTAAATGAGTCCATAATCAGTCTTTTTATAGTTAAAGTGAGCAGGAGGAAAAAAATTCCATTAAAGTTTGTCCTGCACTATGTTCTGTTTTTCTAGTTAAGCACTGGAGATTTTCCTGTGTTTGATAATCTCTTATGTAGTTATCATTATTGCTAACATTTTTTGTTTCTCTACCCTCAGTGATAAAATCATACATACTTCATAAATTTTAGCCCATTTTAAAAGAAATAAGTAGATTATTTTCATTATGAACATAGATGAATGAGTTAATCTCACTGAACTTCAGTTTGTTTCTTTGTAACATGAAACAATGATGGATTTTGGTTAAGTTTCAAAGATACCCTGGTGACTGAGATGACAAAGAATCTGCCTGCAATGTAGACTAGCGGTGTATCCCTGGGTTGGGAAGATCCTCTGGAGAAGGGAATAGCTACCCACTCCAGTATTCTTGCCTGGAGAATTCCTGGCAGGCTACAGCCCATGAGGTTGCAAAGACTGAGGAACAAACACACACACACCAAAAATACACAATTATTTATGTATAAATCTGTAAGCTATGAATTAATCTCTCCGACAGTCTCTTCTTAGGAAGACCCTTGTTTAAAGTCTATTTCTATGCTGAAAGAACTGAAAATATTTACAATATTTAAAAATATTTTGAAACTTTAAATTTTTTAGTAGTAAGAAGACATATTCCATTAGGTTCTCATCTTCATCTATAAAAATGTGGATAGTAATATCCAACTTATAGGACTGCTGTAGGAGTTGAGTGGGGGGAAAAAATGCATACTAATCCCTAAGTAGAGCACAGGGCATATGGCAAGCACATAGTAAATACTTTGTTATTATCAATATTGCATAACCAAGTCCACAAGCAAACATTTGGGGGCAACAGGGACCAATATGGAAAATAATCTGTTGTTCTCATTACATGAGTTTAGTTGATTTTCTCCAGTGAATATGTCCCAAGATACTGGATATGAACAGAGGCTGAATATTTTTGCCAGCATATATAAGGAAATATTCCTCTTCTTTTGCTTTCTATATACTCCATAAACACATTTTGTGAATTTCCCAAACATGTTGTTAAGTGTCAGCCCAGTCAGCTTGAATTTGTAAGAAAAATGTATTTTTTGATTGGAAGAAGACAATTCCTCAAGTAGGAGACCCAAGAAAGATAAGAACCATGAGGATAATTTATTTATACAGTGAGATGCTGTTTCCTATGTGCTATACATTGTTCTAAGTACTTTAACAATATTAACTAATTTAGAAATCATTATATATGATTGTGTTAGCCTCTATTACTATTTCTATATTTCTTGTAGGCAAATTGAGACACAAAGCATTAAGCAACATTTTCAAGATTATACTGCTAATAGTTGAGTTGATTTGAACACATGTAAGGGCTTCCCTGAAGAGGAACTAAAAGGCCTCTTGATGAGAGTGAAAGAGGAGAGTGAAAAAGCTGGCTTAAAGCTCAACATTCAGAAAATGAAGATCATGGCATCTGGTCCCATCACTTCATGGGAAAAAGATGGGGAAACAGTGGAAACAGTGTCAGACTTTATTTTTGGGGCCTCCAAAATCACTGCAGATGGTGATTGCAGCCATGAAATTAAAAGATGGTTACTCCTTGGAAGGAAAGTTATGACCAACCTAGATAGCATATTCAAAAGCAGAGACATTACTTTGCCAACAAAGGTCCATCTAGTCAAGGCTACGATTTTTCCAGTGGTCATGTATGGATGTGAGAGTTGGACTGTGAAGAAAGCTGAGTGCTGAAGAATTGATGCTTTTGAACTGTGGTGTTGGAGAAGACTCTTGATAGTCCCTAGACTGCAAGGAGATCCAACCAGTCTATTCTAAAGGAGATCAGCCCTGGGTGTTCTTTGGAAGGAATGATGCTAAAGCTGAAACTCCAGTACTTAGGCCACCTCATGCCAAGAGTTGACTCATTGGAAAAGACTTTGTTGCTGGGAGGGATTGGGGGCAGGAGGAGAAGGGGACGACAGAGGATGAGATGTCTGGATGGCATCACCGACTCGATGGACGTGAGTTTGGTGAACTCCGGGAGATGGTGATGGACAGGGAGGCCTGGAGTGCTGTGATTCATGGGGTTGCAAAGAGTCAGACATGACTGAGTGACTGAATTGAACTGAGGGGCTTCCCTGGTGGCTCAGATGGTAAAGAATCTGCCTGCAATGACGGAGACCTGGGTTCAATCCCTGGGTTAGGAAGATCCCTTGGAGAAGGGGATGGCAACCCACTGCAGTATTATTGCTGGAAGAATTCCATGGATAGAGGAGCCTGGCTGGCTACAGTCCATGGGATAGCAAAGAGTAGGATACAACTGAGTGACGAACACTTACTTATCTAGTCTGTGTCCAGAGCCCTGCTATTAAGCACTGCATAGGCTCTTTCTAGAAACTTTTGGTGCCCTCTATAATACAGAGTTTTTTGTTGTTGCATTCTGGTCACTATTTTACCTTTCAGCTTTTTGCTGTACTGGGCTATTGACTCAGCCTCCATGTAAGAATGTTAACTTTACTCTTATCATTACTTGACCAGGCAAGTTTGGTTATTAGAAAACACTCAGGTCTGAGGATGGAAATTTAGGTACCATTTTCTTTGCTGTGTGAATTATACTTCTTCCACCATCTTCTATATTACATTACTATTTGTCTGAACTTCATAATGGAGGAACAAAGGCTAAGGAAATTTAAATAGGAATCTTAATTCTCAGATTCCCAGAAAATTGATATTCTGGAATTCTTCATAGAGGGATATAAGAAAAATTATTTTACAAACAAATTTTTATTGAAAGATTTTTTTGTACAGATGATCTCATAATCTCATACCACTAACACTTTGAAGAAAACATTTGGGAAATGCTTTGTTGCTTACTTTAATTCTGAAACAAATTTTCTTATTTTTATGAAGAAGAGGTTATTTTTTATGATTTCAATGAGACAAAAACCCTATAATTATTAAAAATAAAAAAGAATCAATTGTGTTTATATCTTCTCTGATTCATTACTATGTTTTCATGCAAAATCTGATCAAATATCTCGAAAATTTCTTCCTTGGGAAGCTAACATAAAAGTTAAAACCAGGATGAAATTCATACTCAAGCAAATAGTAAAGCAGTGCATCTTTTATGCAGATTTGTGTCTCATTTCTTAATAGCAGGAAATCTATATATTACTCATTTCTGTATCCCCTTTGCCTAGCAGAGTTCTTTGCACAGAATAGCTCTGAATAGTATGAAACTAGTAAGTATAACAAGTTTTTTCCAGAAAATTCCAAGTAGGAACATCCATTGAGTGCCATTAAGACTTGTTTTCAGTAACTTTACAATGTTTTTGTAATACAAAAAATGTACTCAATTCCAAGGAAAACCTTTTTGTTAACCAGATACAGAAAAATACAAATATTCTCACTGATAAGTAGAAAACAACTTCAGAAGATCTGAATAGAAGTATTTAAATTGTTTTTAGTTTGTCATATCCTATGTTTTCCTAAAGTTACAAATAATTTCTATTCAAAACTGATTTTTAAAATAAGTCAATTCTCACTGTAGTGTGATAATCTTTACACTTGAAAATGTCTCTTGATATCCAAGAACATCTTCAGTTCATGGTGCTCAGTTCTTTATATTGAATTTCTTTAAGCAGCATCAAAGATTTATTTAATAAGACATTACATGTCTACTGTGTGCTCATTCATTTTCACTCACCAAAGTTCAGTGTTTTATAGGTCCTAGAGTTAGTATCAAAATCCTGATGCCCAATCATGTTAATTTAGACCCTTACAGACAAAATTTCAGGTTTTGTAAAAAATCTGCTTCCTTTTTTTTTTGGGGGGGGGGATGCATAGAAAGAGACATAACATTAATTTTATTGATACTATCACCAGTCCATTCTGAAGATCAGCCCTGGGATTTCTTTGGAAGAAATGATGCTAAAGCTGAAACTCCAGTACTTTGGCCACCTCATGCAAAGAGTTGACTCATTGGAAAAGACTTTGATGCTGGGAGGGATTGGGGGCAGGAGGAGAAGGGGATGACTGAGGATGAGATGGCTGGATGGCATCACTGAGTCGATGGACGTGAATCTGAGTGAACTTCGGGAGTTGGTGATGGACAGGGAGGTCTGGCGTGCTGCGATTCACGGGATCACAGAGAGTTGGACATGACTGAGTGACTGAACTGAACTGAACTGATACCACTGTATACTTAACCCTATTGCTACTAAAAGTATGGAGAGCCCTGGATATCTTAAAGCCACATGAGTTAATGTCTAGTGTCTAAGAACTGAGACATTTGGGGCAGTGGCAAGGGAGACAGTAGGTGTCAAAAGCACATAAGTGGTCCCAAAGTGAATCAACCCAGGCTGACAGTGCTGCTTACGAAAAGTGCTGCTCATCTATATTCACAGGAGGTGAAGATAAAGAACCAGAACATAGGAAGAAAATACCTTCTTCCGACTCAAATTTGAAGTCTACCTCTTTTTCCTGCTAACAATAGAAGGCCCAAGCACTTCTATTTTAATACCCTGTGTTCAGCATGCTGAATTGTTCTGTTAAATTTAGATGTGACTGATAAAAATATAACTCTTCCACAATGATGGAATATAAAATTCATTGAATATATTGTATCTTGTTATATATTCTTTTCTTCTTTCTCTCTCCTCATAGTCATAGTCATGTACCTACATAGCAGTTTAAGAAATTTTTCTACACAAATATTTTTCGGTATATAATTTTCTGACTTAAAAAAATAAGTGATGATGATATACACTCAGACTTTAAATATCTAGCTCTGACCTATGTGTTAAACCATTTTAACAAAATCTGTAAAAATTTCAAATGCATGGCAGGTTTTTCTTTATTTCAATATCAATTGTTAGATTCAAAAAAATAATTATTGGTTCTATATTTATATCATGAATGCCTCAGGGAAAATGCATATCTCTTCCAAATGCAACCTAATTCCTTAGTAAAGATATTTATTTGAGATTTATTTCTTAGAGCCTTTGATTCTTGTAGAGCCTTTTAAAAAATACATGTCATGAACTTTTACATAGAAACTTAGAAAATGTAAAAACAATAAATCCAATAATGAATATATGGTGACTTAAACAGTGACTTTAATTGTAAACTTTAATTCTA
The DNA here is from genome assembly GCF_016772045.2 of Ovis aries. NCBI lineage: Eukaryota > Metazoa > Chordata > Mammalia > Artiodactyla > Bovidae > Ovis > Ovis aries. Next base: position 45,193,515 of record NC_056054.1, on the reverse strand, counting down.
GAATTATAATCTGTAATGAGATACACATACAAAAATATCCCTACATATCAGATTAATCTTTATTCTTCTTAGATATGGAATTTAGATTTTATTTTGAAAGCAATTAAAAAGTAAAAAATAAAACAATAAAGAAACCAATTAATTAATCTGTATAGATTCTGATATTAAATCAAGAATTGACAGACATTTAATGAAGAAGCACCAAATGGCAAAGAAAGTCTGCAATAGAAATGGACTTACCTATAATCCAGATATTGTGGCAACAGGATATGGACATAAAATAATCATCATGGATATATTCATAGAAAAGGAAATGTCAAGACAGAGAGGAACTGGTCTGTGTAAAAAAAGACGAAAGTATCTTATGTATGTACTAATGGAAGTAAATAACTGGGTAGATTTGATATAGCAACAAATTAGACTTTCAAAGAGAAGAATAGTAAATTAGAGGACATAGCGATAAAAGTTTTCCAAATCAATACACAGAAAAAAAAATGTTGAAAATACCAAAAGGAATGAAAGGGGCATAGTGAAAAGATTTAATACAAAGTATAATTAGAAAAAAAAGTATAATTGGAATTACAGAGGAGGAGGGAAAAGGAGTGGAATAAAAATATCTGAAAAGATAGTTGAGAATTTTCTAAAACTGAAAGTATCAGTCAATGTGATTCAGTAATTTCTATGAACCTAAGAGGAAATAGAATATCATTCCTAGGCACATAACAATAAAATCTACTTCAAAAAAGAAAAGAACATTGAAAACCATAAAAGTAACCAGAGAAAAAGCACATTGTTTTCAAGGGAACATCAATAAAACTGACAGCTGACTCATGAACAGAAATGATAAAACCAAAGACAATAAATTGCATTGTTAAAGTGCTGAGAAGTAGCTGCCAACCTCAGATTCTACACAAAGTAAAGGTATTCATTAGTAGGTAATGCAAAATAAATCATTTTTAGATAAAGGTTGAGATAATTTATTGTCAACAGTCATGCACTTCAAAAAATACTAAAGGGTGCTCTTCAGATAGAAGGAAAACAATCTCAGATGGAATCACAGAAATGAAGAAAGAAATAAAGAGCATCAGACAGGGTAAATAATCAAAAACACTACTATTAATAGAAATCTGAGTATAATGGTTAGCATCTCAGTTTGTAAAGAATCCACCTGCTATGCAGGAGACCTCAGTTTGATTCCTGGGTTGGAAAGATTCCCTGCAGAGGGGAAAGCCTACCCACTTCAGTATTCTGGTCTGGAGAATTCCATGGACTATATAGTCCACGGGATAACAAAGGACAGGACTGAGCAACTTTCACTTTCTAACCAGGAGACAGAAGCAAGTCAGTTGTTAGAACAGAGAAAATTTAATGTTATGATTTGTTCATTAGTCAAAGAAATCTAACTATTATTAATAAAAAGGAGTAAAAGAAGACTCAAAGCAGATTATTTAACTTCTGTGCAGAGTACATCATGAGAAAAGCTGTATTAGATAAAACTCAAGCTGGACACAAAATTGCTGGGAGAAATAGTAACACTTTCAGATATGCAGATGACACCACTCTAATAGCAGAAAGCAAAGAGGAGCTAAAGAGCTTCTTGATAACAGTGAAAGAGGACAGTAAAAAACCTGGCTTAAAACAATATTAAGAAAATGAAGATCTTGGAATCTGGTCCCATTACTTCATGGCAAGTAGATGGAGGGAAGTGGAAACACTGATAGATTCTATTTTCTTGGCCTCCAAAATCACTGCAGATGGCAACTGCAGCCATGGAATTAAGATACTTGTTCCTTGAAAGAAAAACTATGACAAATCTATACAGCATATTAGAAAACAGAGACCATTTTACTGACAAAGGTCTGTAGAGTCAAAGCTATAGTTCAGTAGTCATGTAAGGATGTGAGAGTTGGACCATAAAGAAGGCTGAGCACAAAAGAATCGATGCTTACAAATTGTGGTGTTGGAAAAGACTCTAGAAAGTCCCCTGAAAAGCAAGGAAATCAAACTAGTCAATCTGGAATTAAGTCAACCATGAATATTCGCTGAAAGAACTGATGCTACAGTTGAACTTTCAATATTTTGACCACCTGATGAGAATTGCTGGCTCATTGGAAAAGACCCTGATGCTGGGAAAGATTGAGGGCAAGAGGAGAAGGGTTCGATAGAGGATGAGATGGTTGGATGGTGTCACTGACTCAATGGCCATGAGTATGAGCAAACTCTGGGAGATACTGAAGGACAGGGAAGCCTGGCATGCTGCAGTCCATGAGGCTGTAAAGTGTCAGACATGACTTAGTGACTAAACAACAACAAGCAGCCCATAGGCAGCATGTGCAAACAAACAAACGACAATGGAAAATACTCAGCTATTATTTATAGGCAGAGAGAAAATTAAAACTGAGAACTCAAAATAATCCTTCCTGACTCTCCCCCTGCCTCATCTCAGAGGTGAGACTCAGACTTCTTTAAAGAAGGCATGACTTCCATAGGAGCACACTACCTCAGATGGAGAAGACTCTTGAGAGTCCCTTGGACTGTGAAGAGATCCAACCAGTTCTTCCTAAAGGAGATCAGTCCTGAATATTCATTGGAAGGACTGATGCTGAAGCTGAAACTCCAGTTTGGGCCACCTGATGTGAAGAGCTGACTCATTTGAAAAAACCCTGATGCTGGGAAAGATTTAGGGCAGGAGGAGAAGGGGACGACAGAGAATTAGATGGTTGGAAAGCATCACCAACTCAATCGACATGAGTTCGAGTAAGCTCTGGGAGTTGGTGATGGACAGGAAGGCCTGGCGTGCTGTGGACCATGGGGTCACAAAGAGTCGGATACAACTGAGTGACTGAACTGAACTGAACCTCATAGGGTAAAGAAAAATTCCAGAGGGCACAGGCCAGGACTGGTCTTTAGAAATGACTGGCTCTGGCTAGAAACTGTGGCCAGGCTGGAGCTGATTTAAGGAAATAGCTCTCAATTTGGGAAACAGTTCCCTGAGGATGTGACCAAAGCTGCTGTGCAAACAGCCCACTGGAGCTTTGTAGAAGCAGCCTTTGGGGAACTTCATTGGTGGTCCAGTGGTTAAAACTTTGCCCTTTCCTTTCAGTTCAAGGGAGGTAGGTTTGATTCCTGGTCCAAGATCTAAGATTCCATATGATGCAAGATATGGCAAAAAAAAAAAAAAAAGGCAGCCGTTGGGTAGGTAGAAATAAAGCCCTGGGTTCAGCCAGGTTTACCATAAAAGCACAACAAAACCTTGTGGGGATGGCCACTGGGATTGGAGAGGATAGTCTGAGGGTGCAGAGAAAAGCAATCTGTGAAGTCTTCAGGGCACCCATGCTATATCAAAAGGAGGCCCTTCACACGGAAGAAAAGTGTGTTCTGGCTCCTTTGCCTTCTTTTGTCACTACAGCATTCCAGTATTCTTGCTTGGGAAATCCCCTGGACAGAGGAACTTTGTGGGCTACAGTCCATGGAGTCGCAAACAAGTTGGATGTTATTGAGCACTCATGCATAAACCTTGCTTTAGACAGCAGAAGAAATTTTCAGAGGGTTTGGCCTGAGTATCACAAAGCAGGCAATGAAGGATGGATTTGTAGGTGAGAACAATGACTTGACCCTGGCTCACTGATGATGTGAGTCATGTGGTTTAATATGTGTAATTGCAATGCATGTTAATATTAGCATAAAACCGAGAATTAGGTGATAGCTATTTTTCTAGGGTCTTATGTATATCTAGCACAAGCTGAAATTAAGATTGCTGGGAGAAATATCAATAACCTCATATATGCAGATGACACCATCCTTATGGCAGAAAGCAAAGAACTAAAGAGTCTCTGAATGAAAGTAAACAAGTAGAATGAAAAAGTTGGCTTAAAACTCAACATTCAGAAAACTAAGATCATCGCATCTGGTCTCGTCACTTCATGGCAAATAGATGGGGAAACAACGAAAACAGAGAAAGACTATTTTTTTGGGCTCCAAAATCACTGCAGATGGTGACTGCAGCCATGAAATTAAAAGATGCTTGCTCTTTGGAAGAAAAGCTGTGACCAACCTAGACAGCATATTAAAAAGCAAAGACATTACTTTGCTGACAAATATCCATCTAGTCAAAGCTATGGTTTTCCAAGTAGTCATGTGAGAGTTGGACTATAAAGAAAGCTGAGTGCTGAAGAATTGAGGCTTTCGAACTGTGGTGTTGGAGAAGACTCTTAAGAGTCCCTTGGACTGCAAGGAGACCAAACCACTCCATCCTAAAGGAAATTAGTCCTGAATATTCATTGGAAGGACTGATGTTGAAGCTGAAGCTCCCATACTTTGTCCATCTGATGCGAAGAACTGACTCATTGGAAAAGACTCTGATGCTGGAGAAGATCGAAGGCAGGAGGAGAAGGGGACAACAGATGATGAGATGGTTGGATGACATCGCTGACTCAATGGACATGAGTTAGAGCAAGCTCCAGGAGTTGGTGAAGGACAAGGAAGACTTGCGTGCTGCAGTCCATGGAGTCACAAAGAGTCAGACAGAACTGAATGACTGAACTGAACTGAAACATATGTACAAGTGGAAAATATACCAATTTGAAGTAGACTATATCAAGTTAAAGATATTTGATCTCTCTAAGGAATCTATCAAAAGAATAGTGAAAGACAATATGATTAATAATCTCAATAGGGAAACAAATAGAATCATGAAACATGCTTGATTCAACAAATAGAATATGAAAAAAGGGAATAGAAAAAATGATGATACAAAGAGCAAAGAATAATAAGGTTGATAAAACTCAAATCAATATGGATATAAGCTAAATTCACAGAGTTAAAAAAAAAACAGTTTAAAACTGGAATAAAAAAATACAAAGACAGATTAAGGCTAAAAGTAAAATAGTAAAATAAGAAAACTGTAAGTAGAAAAAAGCCAGAAAAACTACATAACAGACAGCTCAGACTTGGGGGCATGAAATGGTATCAGGAAAAAAAGTTACTTTGACAGAAACATAATAGTACTCCATTGTTGAGGTCCTTTAATGGACTGGAAACTGGTGGTCTGGAGTTGATGATAAGAAAGTAGAGAGAACGAGGCTGATATTCCTTGGTTTACACAGAAAACCAATAAAGTCCCTGACAGGGTGCTTGCTCTGTTCACAAAGGCCTCAGGTGCCCTCTTGATGGGGTGAAGGCACAGCGTGCTTTCTTGAGAGGGTCTTAGAAGCCCAGTCAAGAAAGTGAACTCAAAGGGCCTATGCGCTACAGAGAACTAGCCTGAAAAACAGACAGAGAGGAAGAGAGGGAGGGAGGGAGAAAGGGAGGGAGGGAGCGGGGTAGAGAGAGAGAGAGAGAGAGAGAACACAGGGGAACCAAAGCTCTGATGGAGCTAAGTTGTTTTATTCAACATAGTGTGGGTATTTATACTGTTTTACAAGGCAGCTATTTTCAGCAGAGATAAAATCAAAACTTACAAGTTATCAAGGAAACATGAGGTCATCCATATGAAAGAGAGAGGGTTGTAAATAATCACTTTTACCATATGGTTCATAAAAAGGAAGAGGGTAGTCAATAGTTACTTATCACTGTATGGAAAAACTAACACAGGAAATGCATGCATTCCTAAGCCCCCAGGGGGTAGCTTGCTGCTCCACTTAAATCCTGAATATTCAGGAATTAATAAGGGACAGAGGTTCATGACAGATCCAAAGCAGTACACAGGAAGCCTCCTGTTAAATGCTTCCTGACACTCCATAATATATGATATTTTATAATGTAATTCACTATATATATATAAAATATCCGCAGAATACTTTGGCAGGATTACAAGAGAAATAATTATAGCTAGAGAATTTATTATACCTTTGCCACTGAGAAAAAAACACAGACTAAAATTTAGTAAAGAATAGAAGATTTAGACATCATGATCAACAAAATGTCCTAATTTACATGTTTAAGCACGGCATCAACAATTTGGAAAACATTTTATATTCAAGTACACATGGAACATTTACCAAAATTGACCAGTTATTATGCCATAAAGCAAGCCTTATCATGATTCAGAGGATTTGATGACCACAGAGAGCTTAAGCTAATATTCAGTAATTAAAAAAAAAAACAAAACTAGAAAATTTACAAATGTTTGAAATTATGTCACACACTTGTAAATAACCCATAGGTTATTTCAAAATGAATATTAGACTATATTTTGAATAAGTTACATTAAAATACTACTTATCAAAATGTGGGGAGCAGATAAAGTGACGTTTAGATATAAATTCATAAATTAAAATACAGACATGCTGAAAAGTAACAATTATAATCACCTACTTTAAAAACCTGTAAGAAAGAACAGCAAATTCCCAAAATACAGAAATAAGGAAATAATGATAGTATGAGCAGAATAAAGGGAGACTATAAAATAAAGGCAGACATGCGATTGAGAAGGGCAGAAAATAAAAACGTTGATTGTTAAAGCAAATTAAATTGTTTGTTCCTCATCAAGACTGACCAAAAAAGAAAAAGAGAGAGAATGAACAAAAAAAAAATTTCAGGAATAAAATGAAGGACATAATCACATATCCTATAGATATTACACAAATCGAGAATATTATGAAAACTAAGTCAACAAAATTAAAATATAAATAAAATGGAAATATATAGAAAATATTTAACAAAAGTAAAAATCTTAATGATCTTATGTTCATTAAAGACATGTAATCCATATCTAAAACTTTTGTAATCCATATCTAAGACTTTCCCGCAAAGAAAACTCCAGATCCAGATTCCCTTAACAGTAAATGAAATCAATTTTTTCATTTGTAATGTAGCACACTTATACAACTCTTTCAGAGGATAAAAAAAGTGGTCACATTTCCCAAAATGTTTTATAATATCAGTGTTATATTGAGAATAAGAGTTGAAAATTGCATTACTAAGAAAAATCAATTTTAAAACAATTGCAAAATGCTAACCATAATATCAGTAAATGTAATTTAACAATATATAAAAAGGACTCTTCATCATGACTAGGTAGAATTACCCCCAAGAATGCATGTGTGATTTTGCATTAGACAATCAATCCAAGTAATTCACCATATTAGTAAAATTAAGGAGAAAAATCACATGATCATATTAATAAATATAGCAAAATCACTTGATAACATACAAAACTCATGATAAAAACCACTGGCAACCTAAGAATAGGTTGGCATGTTCTTAACTTAATAATTGATAAAGAAAAATCTTTGGCAAAAAATGATATTTAATGATTTATCAAGTTTCTTGTGTATAGAAACAAAATATGATGACAAAGTACTACCACAAATTTTATTTAATGTTGACCTGGAAAACAGGCTATTCCAATAAGGTAAGAAACATATAAAAACTATAAAGCTTAAAAAGAAAGTAGTAAACTTTCATAATTCATAAAAGATTTGATTATGGATATAGAAAATCCAAAATGAACTGCAAACAAACTATTAGACTTAGTGAATGAACTTAGCAAGTTCACCAGACACAAAGTCAAAATAAATCATTTGCATTCTATTCACTACCAATAAATTAGAAAATGGAACAGAAAAAATCTTTGAAAATAGGTATTAAAATTTCATTTAACTGGGAATAAACCTAAAGCAGGTGCTTTCCAGGTGGCTCAGTGGTAAAGAATCCGCCTGCCAATGTAGAAGCATAGGAGATACCAGTTTGATCCCTGGGTCAGGGATCTTCTGAAGGAGAAAATGGCAACCCACTCCAGGATTCTTGCCTGGGAAATTCCATGGACAGAGGAGCCTGATGAGTGACAGTGCGTGGGGTCACAAAGAGTCAGACAGAACATGCATTGGTACACTCGGTGTTATAAAGATGTTATTTCTTACCAACGAATCTATCAATTCAGTACAATCTCAATTAAAATTCCAAGAGATTTTTTTGGTTTGTTTGGTTGGCTGTTTGGTTTGGGGAGAGGGCAAGAAAGAGGGGTAGAAAGTGACAAGCCAATTTTAAAATGTTAATGAAAATCTAAAAGGGCAAGAATAGTGAAAACAAGAAATTAGAATAAACAAAATGCTGCTTTAGGCAGAAACAGGAAGAAATCTCAGATATAATATAAAAAAGAGGAAGACAAACACAGAAGGGTACATATATGTTTTTCTAGTCATATACAATACAGAAAACAGACAAAATTAAAAACTAATTGATGTTGATAGAAGTAAAAAATATCTTTTTCTTAAAGATAGTTAATGTTTGGATGGAGGCTTTAGTAAGAAAAAAAGAAAAGAACAAAGTTGACTGAAGACTTGTGCAAGAAAAACAAATAGACGATAGATAGTCCAAAAACAAACCCATGTCTAGAGGTCATTCAACAACAAAGGTAACAGAGCAATGCGCTGAGAAAAGGTGGTGTTTTAAATAATTGATGTTGTGTTGATATGTGTAATGACCAGAAAAACATGAACTTTCACCTCTAATTCTCACATATAAATATAATTTTACCTACTTTGTAGATATAAATGTGAAATTTATAACTATCAACCTTTTAGAAGATAACATAAGAGAACATCATTGTGGCTTTGAGATGCAAAGTTTTTTAAAAAAAATAGGAAACACAGAACATCTATTATAAAGGAAAAGATGAAAGTTAAACTTTCTCAAAATAAAAACAATCTGTTCATCAAAAATTTCTTTAATAGAGTGAAAACCCCAACCATACGGTAGATAACAATGTTTAAAATACAGATATTTTTACAAAGGACTCACATCCAGAGGATACACAAAATTTATATTAAGTCATAAAAAAGGGACAGGTGGCACAACAGAAATATTAGCAAAAGTTTTGAACAAAAAGAATATATCAAATTGACTATAAGTATATTAAAAGATGGGTTTCCCAGGTGACTCGGTGCTAAAGAATCCATCTGCCAATGCTGGAGACTTGGATTCGATCTCAGGATCAGGAAGATCCCCTGGAGGAGGAAATGGCAACCCACTCCAGTATTCTTGCCTGGGAAATCCCATGGACAAAGGAGCCTTGTGGGCTACCATCCATGGGGTTGCAGAAGAGTTGGACTGGACTTAGCGACTAAACAATAACAACAATATTAAAAGGTGTTGAATGTCATTCAGTTCATTAAATTTAGTCGCTCAGTTGTGTCCAACTCTTTGCAGCCCCATGGATGGTAGCCTGCCAGCTCCTCTCTCTATGGGATTCTCCAGGCAAGAATACTGTAGTGGGTTGTCATTTCTTTCTCCAGGGAATCTTCCCAACCCAGGAACAGAACCCTGGTCTCCCGCATTCTAGGCAAATTCTTTACCAACTGAGCTTCAAGGGAAGCCCAAGGATATTTATTAATTATGCTAGTAAGGATTTGATTCTAGAAAGATTCAACAACTTCCTTGTCAGTGGCAGACTTGAGATCAAAACAAGTCTGCTGACTTCAGAAGATGAGCTCTAAATCACTCTATGGTACCTTCCCAAATACATTAAATTATAATGCATACATTGAAGGAAACAGCTTCAGGCTGAAGTTCTGTCTTAGTAGAAAAGATACAAATGAAAAGTGTGATAAAACATTTAGACTAGAATGATCAAATACTACTTGGGACATAATTGCTGCAATCAAGTTATGAAAGAAACCCTGTAACATTGGCAGAATTACCCTTTTGACTCTGTAGAACTCTGGTCTGAAAGAGTGTACCAATGGTTGTCTAAAATATCAGCTGGTCACAAGCACCAACCCAAAGGGTTCAGAATCACGACAAGCAGGTTAATTAGAGGATTAGTGAATCATTTTGAAAAGATTCAGTGACTGTTAATGAAACATTCTCAGATACACAGGGACAGAGTAAGATAGATTGCTTTCATCTTCTTAGAGTACCTATTCATTTTCCACATGGTCAAAAGAGTACCCAGTGTCAGGAAATAAAGAATGGGGCTTGAAAATCTTAAAGTCTTAAAAACAAACAAACAAAAAAAAACACCCTACAACCATAAAAATCACCCTGATCCATTTAATAAAATGAATAAAACTTTTAATCTGATTCTTATACTTCGAATGAAATGCAATATATCTGCATCTTGAACTTTCAGTGGCCAAATATAGTGAAGTCAAAACCCCCAGGGTTTTTGGCAAACAGCACAAATTTGCTGAAGCAAGCATAATATTTCCTTGAAACTTGCTGCTTTATCTTAAAATTTCATTCTTATTTTGCAGTCTACTTTACAATATACCTATATTTGACTTGAATTGAAATCATGTTTCACATTATTTAGAATAAAATTGGCCTTCTAGGAAGCTTTGTCAAATACTTGCATACTTACATACCTTCGTGGTATGAAAAAAAATAATTAAAGTGTTCATCTCTCAATCGTGTCTGACTCTTTGCTACCCCATAGATTTAAGTCCTCTGTCCATTGAATTCTCTAGGCAAGAATACTGAAGCAGGTAGCCATTCCCTTCTCCAGGGGATCTTTCCAACTTAGGGACTGAACCTTGGTCTCCTGTATTGCAGGTGGATTCTTTACCATCTGAGCCACCGTCTGAACACATTTCCATGGTATATGCCCTTGCAAATCTGAGAAAGAGACTTTAAAATAAGTAAAAGCATGAAAGTAAGAGACAGACTTTAAAGCTATTAACTGGAAAAGCCTGTGAACCTATTATTTGCCATCTTTGTCATTATTTTTTATCAGATGACCACTACTTTGGTAAGAAAATGAGCTAGGAAGCAAACATGTAGTTATCTTTTCCAAGGGAGTCTGCTTTAGTGGGTATATGCAGTTTGATGAGGGCTGACTGCATGCTTCAGGGTTAGGCTATCCTGGGGTTTCCGTTCTGCTTCCCTTCCCAGGGATTAGCACCAATCCAACCCTAACAGCTGGGTCCCTGATAACATGGGCTTCTGCCCAATAAGAACTGTTTCAACAAATCACTGAACACAGAGTTTCTATGAAAACCCAGAAAGTCAGACACTACTTGACAATTTAATTGCGTGCATACCTGCCATGAATTATTTACTTAGTTATTAATCAATAGGTCCTGAATATTCATTGGATGCTGAAGCTGAAACTCTAATACTTTAGCCACTTGATGTGAAGAACTGACTCATTTTAAAAGACCCTGATGCTGGAAAAGATTGAAGGCAGGAGGAGAAGGGGATGACAGAGGATTAGATGGTTGGATGGCATCACGGACTCTATGGACATGAGTTGACTAAGCTCCAGGAATTGGTGAAGGACATGGGGTTGCAGAGTTGGACACAACTGAGCGACTGAACTGAACTGAGAAAACTGAACTTTTTCTTATTATAAGAAAAAGAAAAACTAATTAAAAATCTACTTACATGTGAATCAATAATCCTTCCAATACATGATTTGTGAAAAGAGAACTAGATGATTAGTAAATCAATTATATGTAGATTTAGGGTCTCTTTTCCAGCCTGGAGCTCAGTAAAAACAAGAGATTGTTTTGCAATATGAAATGGTTAGTGCCTTGTGACTTATGGGCATTTCAAGTCTTTAACTGGCCGGAAGAAAGCATTTTAAATATTTAGTGACTCTGTTACTGCTTCCACTGAAAATTTAAAATAGTCCACTGGACAAAAGGAAAAAAAGTGCTAGATCAGAAAGAGTCCTATGCACAACAGTTCATAATTTAAGATCACACTGTCATCAGATGGTCCTGGTACAACTTTCAACCTCATCACTTACTGGCATGTGAATTAGGGGAAATAACTTCATCTGAGAGTCTTGGTTTCCTCATTTGTAAAATGGAGACCATATATACCTCACATGGTTTTTCTAAAGATCAAATATGATAATGTTTGTAAAATGCTTGGGGCCCATGTGTTTGTTTATGATAAGTAGGGAATGCAATCTATTTTTATAAACATAGGTACAGGAGACATATAGACTAGGACTTAAGTCTGGGCTCTTCTATTTCCTAGATGTGTCATCTTAGGCACATTTCTTGAGCTTTCTGAGTTTCAGTTTCCTTATTTCTAAAACAGGAATAATAAAACTTGCATCCTGAATCAATAGATAGTATAGTGCCTGACATGCAAGCGTTTCATAAAAGAAGCTTACACGATACACGTGCAGGCTTAGTCATGTCCAACCGCAGCCCACCAGGCTACTCTGTCCATGGAATTTTCCAGGCAAGAATACTGTAGTGGGTTGACATTTCCTACTCCAGGGAATCTTCTCCATCCAGGGACTGAATCTGCATGTCATGCCTCTCCTGCATTGACAGGCAGATTCTTTACCACTGGGCCACCTAGGAAGCCCTAAATGAAGCTACTTGTATTATATTCTGATTTTTTCCCTAAATTTTCTGAATCTGCACACATTTTAATTGAATGTGACTAGCAAATACATTCATTCTGCTATTGATTATGCCTAATTATTATTGAATTGTAGCACACACCTATTATAATAACTTAGCATTGAAAAGAGTGTGGACAAGAATGTCATCCTACTGTCAGCACAGTAGCTAATCGTGAGTAATTGTTTTGGGCAAGGCTCCAGGCAAAGTGTTCTAGGGAGCTGATACAGAACAGGCAGAGGTAACATAGGTGCCTGCCTCCATGGAGCTAATGATGCATTGTATGAAACAAGCCATGGCTGTATATAAACAAGAAGAGAGAAAGTTTATTATAGTGAGTGATCTCATAGAAAATAAAAAAAAATTTGATCTGACTTAGAGAATAAGGGATAGCTTAATGGGACAGTAGCATTTAAGTGAGGCGTTGAAAGTCAGCAGAATTTCAGAAAACAGTGAAAGTTGGTTCAGTGGATCCCAGGTAGGAGAGACAATGAGAGCAAGAAGCAAATAAAAGAAACTATACACACACACACACACACACACACACACACACACACACACAAGCTCTTCAAACTTCAGAAATATGGAATTGGTGGTTCTCACATGTCAACCATTGATCATTATTTGTGCTTGAATAATGGTAATTTATCTTTTGGCCCAAAGATTAATTGTGTTCTGGAATCTTTAGGTGGTCCCAGTTTAGTCTTGTTTGGAGCCCAGTGTGATGTGTTTCTGTGTGTAAGTGAGAACTGGAGCTGAAAAAGGGAGTAAATATTATGAGGGGGGGGGGGTTACTGCAGACTAAGGGATTTTAGCCTTTAAAAATAGGTAGCATGGAGTTTTTGAGGTATTTTTTGCCAAAAGTATGGAAAAAATGGATTTTTATTCAACATAAAATATACTACTCTACATTTAAGCATCCGGTATTGTAGTAGATGGTAGGGATACAAAGCAAACTAAGACCTAAACCTTATATTCATTGTGCTTACAATGTAATAATGGGAACAGATGCAGTAACAATAACAACAATAGGAATGTGTACAAGTGTCAGAGACTTCATTGATCAAGAGAAGCCATTAATTATACTGGGAATATGTGTGTGTATGTGTATGGGGGAAGTTTAAAAGACAACAGTGCTCACTAGGCTTATCAGGTGATGAGGTAAAATAGGACATACTAGGTAGTGAGGAAGTATATGCAAGAGAATTTAAGTGATGATCAATGGGTTCCATTATAAGAACCACTAGGGCCATATTTCTAAAGTTTGAAGAGCTTGTGTGTGTGTGTGTGTACATGTGTGTGTACGTGTGTGTGGTGTGCACACATGTGAATATCCATCTGCATGTGGGGACATATGAATATTCACATATATTGGGGAAGTTCAGCAAATGTGTGAGAGAGGAGACTGGGGAGTGTTTCAGAATCCATACTGTGCACTGACTTATATAAACTGAATTCAAGAATTATAATATTTTAACTTCATAGGTAGCACAGCATCTTGGTTAAGAGTGCGCCTTCTGGAGTCAGATTGCTTAATTCAGTAAATCCAGTTCTAGCACTTATTACCTCTGTGATTTTAAGTTACTTAACCTTTATTTACTCCAGTTCTCATCTATAACATGCATGTAATAACAATACCAATTTCATAAAGTACATATGTAGATTAATGGTTTAATGTTTTTATTTGTTAGATGAAAAGAATTTAGATAATTTGTATTTGAATATAGAAAATCTACCATCCCCTGGAGAAGTGAATGGCTACCCACTCCAGTCTTCTTGCCTGGAGACTTCTATGGACAGAAGGGCCTGGTGGGCTACAGTCCACAGGGTCGAAAAGAGTCGGACTTGACTTGGCAACTAACACACACACACACACACACACACACACACACACACACATGCACACACCAGGTTGGTAGAATAAGTAATTTGACTTAATCATTGATATTGACCTGCCTACCAAAAACAGTTATGAACAGCAGAGAGATGGTCAGCAAAGACAGAGTCCAGAGAAGCAGTGAGGATTGATCTTTATTGGTTGTTGAAGTTGGCAGAATCCCAGTAAGAGGAGGATCCATGCAACCCACTCTGAAACAAATGCCTGTGCTTGGGTGTATTAAAAGTCTCTAGACTTCTATTTTCTAAACATATCTTTGAATTAGAAGAAACTTGTTGGGAAAACAAATCAACAAAAATAAATGCTGTGGACGACACATTCTACAGACTGTGGGAGGCACTCAGCTGAGATGATGGGAGAATGTAGAAGCTATTCTTATGTCAATGGCAGCAGCAGTAGTTCCAGCAAGGCCCATTTCAAGTAGTGCCTCTAGAAATGGCAGGGGTAAGTGAGAGCCACTGCACTCCTGCTAAATAACAGAGATGGCAGTTTGAGGAATACTAAGTACGTGTGAACTCTTAGATTCCTGAAGACTGATGATGACTTCCTACAGTTCTTAATCTGAGTGTGATAACACAAACCATTTTGTTCCTTCAGACGTTTCAACATTTTTATACCTAATAGCCTAAATTAAATTTTTGATACTTCAAAAACCTTGAGCTGTTTCTGTTTTTCTGATCTGATGCTTGATCTAGGACCAATGATTTTAGACTTTGGGTAGTCAGGTTTTCTGTGTTTTATCCCACTTTCTGAAACAGTCAGTATGAAGAAGGACTTCTTGAGAGCCTGAATAGCCACTACACTGGGAATGTTAAAGAGCTTTATATAGGTTATAGAGTTACAACATAATTTGAATTCAGCCTTGTCATGTTTATGATATTAATGCAAGGACTGAAGAAGTGGGACCTTAACAATGAGGAAAAACAATTCAGGAAATCAGCCTTGAATATTCATTCGAAGGACTGATGTTGAGGCTGAAGCTCTAATACTTTGGCTACCTGATGCGAAGAGCCAACTCAGTGCAAAAGACCCTACTCAGTGGAAAAGACCCTGACACTGGGAAAGATAGAAGGCAGGGGGAGAACGGGATGACAGAATGAGGTGGTTGGATGGCATTACCAACTCAACGGTCATGAGACTGAGCAAACTTCGGGAGGTGGTGAAGGACAGGGAAGCCTGGCATGCTGCAGTCCATGGGCTCAGAAAGAGTCAGACATGACTTAGTGACTTGAAAACAACAACAATAGTTGCACTGTGGTGGATTTGGATGAATCTGAGAACCTTGAACTTTTATATTACCATGAGCTTCCCTTGAAGATAGGAGTATCCCTTTCATTCTATTTGAACAAAGTAGGCATCTCTTGCTTGAAGAATATCAATGATCTTTTCTAACAATGTCTATTTTTTTCAGTTTCCATCCCACTAACCTCCATTTCCATTTGACAAGAACCAAAAACCCCTGATGTATGCCAGTGGAATGAGAGCAAAATCTTAGTATGGAGGAAATACTCACCCCTTAATAAATATTGTGAGATTTTTATTTCTATCAGAGACTGGGAAATATGTTTGAGAATGTATCTTGTGCTAGATACAGAAGGATGGAATCACATTACCCTGGGGTGGTTTTACTGATGTGGCTGCATTTAACCAACTATTATGGACTGAACTTCCCTCTCCCCCAGTGTCTCAGAGTACAGCTATATTTCGAGATAGACTATTTAGAGATGTAAAGTTATATGAGATCATTGGGTAGATTCTAGTCCATATAACCATAGCTATAGGTAGAAACTTCAAGGAAGTGACTGAGTTCAAATGAGGCCATTAGGGCCAGGGTCTAAGTCAGTATGACTGGTGTCTTTGTAAGAAAGAGAGACACAAGGGATGAACATGAAAAGGACATATGAGAGATGCATTGAGAAGGCCATCTGCAAGCCAAGGAGAGAATTCTCGGAAGAAACCAAATCTGTCAACAGCTCGATCTTAAGACTTCTGGTCTCCAAAACTATAAGGAATTCTGGTTATTTAAACCACCTTCAGTTCAGTTCAGTTGCTTAGTTGTGTCTAACACTTTGTGACCCCATGGAATGCAGTATGCTGACCTTCCTTGTCCATCACCAACTATTGGAGCTTGCTCTAACTCATGTCTTTTGAGTTGGTGTTGTCATCCAACTATCTCATCCTCTGTCATCCCTTTCTCCTCCTGCCTTCAATCTATCCCAGCATCAGGGTCTTTTCCAATCATTCAGTTCTTCAAATCAAGTGGGCAAAGTATTGGAGCTTCAGCTTCAGCATTAGTCCTTTCAATGAATATTCAGGACTGATTTCCTTTAAGATGGACTGGTTGGATCTCCTTGCAGTCCAAGGGACTCTCAAGAGTCTTCTCCAACAAAACAGTTCAAAAGCATCAATTCTTCAGCACTTAGCTTTCTTTATAGTCCAACTCTCACATCCATACATGACTAGTGGAAAAACCATAGCTTTGACTAGACAGACCTTTGTTGTAAAGTAATATCTCTGCTTTTTAATATGCTGTCTTGGTTGGTCATAGCTTTTCTTCCAAAGAGTAAGAGTCTTTTAATTTTATGGCTGCAGTCACCATCTGCAGTGATTTTGGAGCCAAAGAAAATAAAGTCTGTCACTGTTTCCATTGTTTCACCATCTATTTGACATGAAGTGATAGGATAAGCCACCATATCTGTGGTCTTTTTGTCATGGCAGCCCTAGCCAACAATGATATTCACCAGAAACCAGAGGTGGATCAGGCAGTTCATGTGATTGATTTCAAAACTTTGAACTCATTTGATACCTCAACTCAGTGAAGGCTAACATTCTATATTAGAATTTACCTGGACTAATGGAAAATGGTGGTGATCAAGGGGTACAAATGAGAATCACCTGGAAGCCTTATTAAAACAGATTACTGGACCCCACTCCCCAAATTTCTGATTTAGTAAGTCTGGGTTGAGGGAAGAGAATTTGCATTTTTAGCACTTTCCCAAGAGGTCCAGAGATTACAATTTGAGAATCACAAAGGCAAGAACACAGGTCCTCTTTGCACCAAGAAACTTCTCAATATCTTGGTAAAGGGAACACCATCATCCATTAAAAGCTTCCAAGTGGTTCCTTGAAAATCAGGAATAAATGATTATAAAACAGGGGTGCTAATAAGATGCTGCAGTGGTGAAGTCCTGGTGACAATACTTAAAACACCAGATACAAGATAGAATAGAGTTAACAGATGGCAAAGCCAGAGGACAAATAAAATATTTAACCCATAGAATTTCAGTGGTGGCTAAGTTTTCACTTGTACCTTGGAATGGAAGAGATGGGTAGCCTACTAAAATATTACTTGATCTAAATAACATAAAAACAAAATTCTAGGTCTGGCAGCTAGAACTATAACTTGAATTGTCACAAAAGTTTTTTCTAATTCATAGATCAAGAGTCACTTTATTCAAGGGAGGGGGTCAAGTTCTCTTGCACTGTCACAGGTAGTACTGTAAATCTTCAAAATTTTACTAAAGGAAATGGAGGGAAATAGACTTGGGGAAGATTTTTAAACAATGGCTCAGATTTGACACTAATCCTCGGAGATAACACTGTGCTCCAATGATCCAACTAGAGGCTTGTACAGGTCAGATAGTAAATTAAATTTTGGCTTTAGACTTTCTCAAAATGAGCACCAGTGACTAGGCAGACATAATCAGTTACTGAAAGTACAGTTGAAATGACATTTTTTGGCAACTAGTAAAATCCCACATTGACTTCCTTACCCATACAGTAAGGTCTGTTATTAGGAATGGCCAAGTAGAAGCCACTGAAATGTCAATAACAACCAAAATAGAAAATCAAATGTAATACTGAATTTGGGGACATTTCAGAAAATATTTTAGAAAACAATTTCACTATCAAAGATTTGAAAGATACAAGGTAGTGATTCTTAGAGTATTTTCACTTAATTTGCTTTTTTATTTTGAATGAGACCAGTGGATCCTAGAGAAAGACTGTGCATTATCATAAACCTAACCACCTGGTTACTCCAAAAATTGCAGCTTCTATTACAGATTGATCTCTTACTTGAAATAAATAAGCATAGTCTCTGGCATTTGGTATAGTTATCAAGCTGAAAAAATGCTTTTTTTATACTATTTACTAAGAGCCATGATAAATATTTTGATTTCATTTGACAATGACAACTGTATACCTTTACTGTGTTAACTCAGGGCTATGTCAGCCCTAGGTTCTCTTGACATGACCTACATTATAGGAATGTTGATCATTCTACCTTTACACAAATATTGCACTAGTCCTCTGGGTTGATGACATTATGCTATTTGGACACTATAGCAAGAAGTGTTCTAACTGACTTTGTAAGACTCAAAAATCCCAGTGCAAGAGATACATGCATGAAAACTAAGGGGCAGCTAATAAAGATTCTTTGAATATAGGTGATCTGGGACATGAAAACATGGAAATTTCTGAATTGAAAAAAATTGAAATTGAGTCTATATACAACCTACTACTAAGGGAGAGGCACAGAGCTTGTTGGGCTTATTTGGATTTTAAAAACAATGCATAACCACACTTATGGATGGTTCTCTGATTCATTTACTAAATAAACCATAAACATTGGTGTTTGGAGAGGTGCCTAGAGTAAGAGGAAAATTTACAACAAACCCAGTATGTAATTAAGCTTTCCTCCTCTTGGTCCATATGGCCCAATATATTAGATGATGCTGAAAGTATGTCGCATTGATAGAGATCCTAGTGATACATGTCTAGAAGGGATAAATCACAATGTTTAGGGAATAAAGTCACAAGTCCTCCTTAGAAAATAACTATGCTTTTTTAGAAGAACAGCACCTTCTCCTTACTATTGGCAGCAAGTAATATCCGAATCCCAGACTATGAGACAGAAAGTGACATATGAACTTGGGTGAACTCTGGGAGATGATGAAGAACAGAGGAGACTGGTGTGCCACAGTTCATGGGTTCACAAAGAGTCGGACATGACTTAGCAACTGAACAACAACAATGTCTGAATTCTAGACTATGAGGCAGAAAGTGACAAAATCGGGCTCATCTGATCCATCGAGCCAGTGAATATGTACATCAAGTAGAAGTGAAAAATAAAAGGTTGGACTTGATCAGGTATTGAGGGCTCAAGAAAATTGCATGGTCTTGGATCATTAGAGTAACTATATTGTTACTCTCCTTCAACTCATTTTTGTGACCACATAGAGCAGAGGTTGACAAGCTTTCATTTTGTAAAGGGCTAGATAGTAAATATTTTAGGCTTTGTAGGCCTTATGATTGTGATCAAACCTACTCAGCTCTGCCATTATAGAGTATAAGTAAAGGAATGAGACTATGTTCACATAAAACTTTATAAAAGCATGAGTTATAGTTTGATTTGACCCATGAGTCACAGTTTGCAACCCCTGTTATACAGATCTCCTTAAAGTTAGTTTATTGAAGGAGGGAAATATGCCTGTACCTAGTAACCACTTGGTATGATATGCTGGGACCAGTCACAAGAGAACTATTGCATTACAAGGTGTACCCAAGGAAAGTCCTGAATGATAGAAGAGTAAGGAATTCTCTCAAAGAGCAGAAATTCAAACAGTGTATCTAACTGACACTTTATTAGAGAGATGATGGGACTACAATGTATGTATCTACACTGATTTATGGAACATAGCTAACAGTTTGGCCAGGTAGTTATGACTTGGAGAAAAAAAAGTTTAGCAAAGTGTTAAGAAAATGATATATAGATGAGGTATGGGAATAGATAGCTTATCATAGGCACAGATATATGCAATGATATTTGTTTTCCAAGTGAATAACCAAGAGAGGATATTCAGAGCAGAAAAAGTATCTCAATCATCAAAGAAAATAAGATAGATTCTTGCTGTGGTCAAGTTCAGTCAACCTCTCTTTTCAGCCTACTGTGTGTAGTGGGCTAAATTGTGTCCTGCAAAAAGATATGTCCAAATCTAAGTCCTTGATACTAAATATGACCTTATTTGGAAATGGATAATAGTCTTTATAAATACAATTAAGTTAAGAATCTTGAGATAATGTCAGCCTGAATTTAGAGTGGTCTCTAAATCCAATGACCAGTATCCTTATAAGACAAAGAAGAAGATCTGAGACACAGAGATACATAGGGAAGAATACCAGATAAATAGAGAGATAGAGATTAGAGTTTTTAGTAAATGTTGCTGGCAGCCATCAGAAGTAGGAGAAAGGCATGAAATAGATTTTTCCTTAAGGCCTCAAGCAGGAATCAACCCTGCTAACCTTGATTTCAGACTTCTGGCCTCCAGCACTATGAGAAGATACATGTCTATTGTTTTGTGTTATGCCATCCAGTTTGTGATATTTCAGCAATGCTAGGAAACTTATATATGATTTTTGCTTAATGAAAAAGTGGACTTGGCATCAAGGGTCAAAGGCTACACTCATACTCAATCACCAAGACTGATATGACTGTTTCCCACGCAGTGTTCCCAGCCTGTCAACAATGAGATCAGTGTTGAGTATATAGAACACAGTACCATTTTGGGATGAGATCAAGCGACCCAGCAGCAGATTCATTATATTGAACCCTTTCCCTCACAGACTGGGCAGTGATTTATCTACTCTTCTTGATACGAATAATGCCTTTCATACTTGCAATGCTTTCACATGTGAACTCATAGAATGCCTAGTTTAGGGTCACATATTTCACAAAATAGTACTCCTGACCAAATAATGAATTGTGCCTCTAAATAAATATAGTAATTGGGCTTCCCTTGTGGCTCAGCTGGTAAAGACTCCACCTGCAATGCAGGAGACCTGGGTTCAATCCCTGGGTTGGGAAGATACCCTGGGGAAGGAACAGCTACCCTCTCCAGTATTCTGGCCTAGAGAATTCCATGGACAGTATTGGACTGACACGACTGAGTGACTTCCACTTTCAAATACAGTAATAGCTTAAAACTATATAATTTATTGCTTTTCCATTATCTTGTTGCAGATGGCCTTATAAGATGTAAGGATAGCCTTTAGCTAATCAGTTACAATGCCCCATGGGAGGCAAAACTTTGTGAGGTTAAGATGCTGTTCTATAAGATTGGGAATATGTCTGAGACATGCTGCTTCTTCTTCCACGGCCAGAACTGGACTTCAAAAGAAGAGTCGACAAAGGAGGTAGAAGAATTAAAGTTGGCCAAAATTCTTTGAGGTGGAATAGCACATATTAAGAAGGGTAAAATTTGATTTTAGCACATTTGTTCACAGGAAATTTCACAGGAATGCTTGTCTTTTAAAAAAAAGTAATCTTGTTTTTCCATAGGTGGATAGCTAAAGTAATCAAACACTTTCAAAAAATTAGCATATGGGGCAGAACAGGAGTACTATTCTTACCAGTAGATATAAATCCCCTTTAATGTAAATTTATAAGTATTCCAATATTAATAACTATGTGAAAGTAACAGGCTGTTCTATTTTAGTTAAACAATGAGTGATTGGAAAATATTGCATTAGAAACCCTCTGTTCCAATGATAGATTTTCAGTGTTTCTACTCCAAACCCTGGTACCACTATTCTTTTCATAGTTAAATTTTAATTGCTGATGGTTTTCTATTTTCTTCCCTTGATACTATTATGTTTTGATGTTAGCCTACTGTCATAAAACTGGAGTTGGCATATTTTATTTTCTGGTTTTATGTTTAATTTTTGTTGTGCACTCTATCCTCATTATTACAAATGTAGCTTATCTCTGTTCTTTAGACAATGATAGCTCAGATAGAGAATGATGAAGCACACACATTACCCACTGTAAATATCACTTTCAAAAAGTCATTGTGTTACATTGAACATCAAAGTGCTTCTAATCACAACTATAAATCTTAAGAATATGATTAGAATATACAAGCCAGAAATAATGAGTTCCATAATATGCTTAGAATTGGAACATAATGAAACTTTCAATTTGTAAACTTATAAAACCTAAACATTCTGGTTTCATATAGTAGAATTTCAAGCCAATGAACAATGCCATGTTTAAGTGCTGCTTTTAAAATAAATATATTGCATGCTACCCTGTATAGGCATACCTCAGATACATCACAGTTCCTATTCCAGACCACCGTAATAAGGCAGCTGTTGCAGTAAAGGTAGTCACATAAATATTTTGGTTTTATAGTGCATTTAAAAGTTTTGTTTATACTATTCTGTGGTCTATTAAGTGTGCAATAGCATATGTCTAGAAAAAGTGTACATAGCTCAATTAAAAACACTTTATTGCAAAAAAAAAAAATGTTAACCATCATCTGAATCTTCACCTAGCCATAATCCTTTTGTCAGGAGTGTCTTGCCTCAATGTTAATGGCTGTTGACCAATTAGGGTTTTGGTTGCTGAAGGTTGGGGTGGTTGTGACAGTTTCTTAAAATAAGGCAATGAAGTTTGCCGTATCGATTGACTTTTCCTTTCACGAATAATTTCTCTGAAGCATGTAATGTTTGACAGTATCTTATGCACAGAACATCTTTCAAAATTGAAGTTAGTCCTCCCAACTCTTCCACTGCCTTATCGACTAAGTTCACATACTATTCTAAATCCCTTTGTGTCATTTCAACAATCTTCATCGCATCTTCATCAAGAGTAGTTTCCATCTCTTTGTCCACGACTAAAGTAACTTATGCAGAAACCACTTTCTTTGTCCATCCTTAAGAGGCAACTCCTCATCTATTCAAGTTTTATTGCAGCAATTCAGTTACATCTTCAGGCTCCATTTTAATTTCTAGTTCTCTTGCAATTAATATTTCTATTACATTTGAGTTCCTTCCTCCAATGGAGTCTTCAACCCCTCAAAGTCATCCATGAGAGTTGGAATCTTCTTCCAAATTCCTATTAATGTTTATATTTTGACCTCTTCCCATGAATTACAAGTGTTCTTAACTACAGTCCACAGGGTCCTAAAGAGTCAGACTGCATATAGAATAATGAATCATTTTCAAAAGGTGTTTAGTTTACTTTCCTCAGATTCATCAGAGGAACCACTATGGCAGCTGCAGACTTTAAAAAATGTATTTTGTAAAATAATAAGGCTTGAAATTGCTTCTTGATACATGAGTTATAGAATATATGTGTTAGCAGACATAAAAACAACATAAATCTCATTGTACGTCTCCATCAGAGCTCATGGGTGACCAGGTACACTGGTCAGCAATATTTTGAAAAGAATCTCTTTCTGAGCAGTGGGCTCAAAAGTTTCAGCAAACCAAGTTATAAATAGATGTCTTGTCATTCAGATTTTGTTGATCTGTTTATGGTACATAGTCAGAGTAAATTTAGCATAATTCTTAAGGGCCCAAGGATTTTCAGAATGGTAAATTAACATTTTCTTCATTTTATTTTATTTATTTGTTTATTTATTTTTTTCATTTTCTTCATTTTAAAGTTACCAGCTGCCTAACCCCTAACAAGACAAGGACAAGTCAGTTTGTCCTTTGATCTCTGAAGCCAAGCCTTAGCTACTTCTCTCTAACTACAAAATTTCTAAATGACGTGTGTACATGCTAAGTCATTTTAGTCATATCTGACTCTTTGAGACCCTATAGACCTTAGCCTGTCAGATATCCCTGTCCATGGGATTCTCCAGGCAATAATACCGGAGTGGGATGCCATTTCCTCCTCCAAAAGATCTTCCAGACTGGAGATGGAACTCATGTCTCCTGCATTGGCAGGTGGAGTCTTTACCACTGAGCAACTAGGGAAGCCCTGTAAGGCTTTTTAATCTACATTTAAAAAAAAGTATTATTTTGAGGTTCCTCATTAATTATCTTACTTTCTGCATCACTTGCTGTAGCTTCTACATCGTCACCTGCTTCTTTACCTTGAACTTTTATGTTACACAGATAGTTGCTTTCTTTAAACCTCATGAACCAACCTCTGATAGCTTCAAACTTTTCTTCTATAGTTTTCTCACCTATCTCAGCCTTCAGAGAATTGAAGATAGTTAGGGCTTTGCTTTAACTTTGGCTTTGGCTCAAAGAAAGATTGTGACTGGTTTATTCTACTATCCAGGTCACCAAAACTTTCTCCTTATCAGCAGTAAAGCTGTTTCATTTTCTTATCATTTGTTTGTTCACTGGAGTAGCAATTTTAATTTTCTTCAAGAAAGTTGCATTCGCAACCTGGTTAACTGTCTAGCATAAGAGATAAAGTTTTTGGCCTATCTCAACTTCCACTTGACTTCCTCGCCAAACATAGCTATTTCTAGCTTTTGATTTAAAGTGAGAGACATGTCATTCTTCCTTTCACTTGAACACTTAGAGACCATCCTATGGTTCAACTGGCCTAATTTCAATATTACTGTGTCTCAGGGATTAAGGAGGCCTGAAAAGGGGGTGGAGGGGAGGAATGGCTGGTTGGTAGAGCAGTCAAAACACACACAAAATTTATTGATTAAGATTGTAGCTCCTCAAAACAATTCCAACAGTAACATTGGAGGTCACTGATCGCAGATATCATGACAAATTTAGAAATATTGGGAGAATTACCAAAATGAGACACAGAGACAAGAAGTGAGCAAATGCTATTATAAAAATGGTGCTGATAGATCTGCTTCAGGCAGGGTTGCCACAAACTGTCAATTTGTGAAAAACACAGTATTTGTGAAATGCAATAAAGTGAAACATAATAAAATGAAGTACGCTTATATAGTGATGCTTCAACTGGATAGAAAAATCCTTTAATGAGAATCAGGCACGTGAAAGAAAAATACATCGGTCATGTAAATAGAGCTGCCTAAAATTCTACCATCCACTCAAAATCTCTCAATGCCCACATATAGATGTTCAGCCCCCAGCTGAACATAAATAAAGTCATTTTTTGAAAGCCAGGATAACATTCGTATTAAAAATCTCCTTTATTTATTTATTTATTTTGCATTTTTCTCTCTGAAAATCCTGGAGGACAATCCCCAGCAACTGAAGTGCTTAATACCCGGTAATGCAGTGATAAAGAATCTGCCTGCCAATGCAGGAGATGCAGGTTCGATCCCTGGTTCAGGAAGATCACTTGGAGGAGGAAACAGCAAGCTACTCCAGTATTCTTGCCTGGAAAAATCCATGGACAGAGGAATCTGGTGAGTTCATGGGGTCACGAAGAGTTGAACACACACACGTACACAAACACACACGACACTTATTACAATTAAGACAGTTCTTATAGATGGTGATCCAAGCTTATCCATTGACTGGTTCCTATAACTAAACTTCAATCATGATGCATTATCTTATTTAAGTAATCACCTTTTAACTCCAGTTTCCTCCAAATTTGTTAATATAAAATGGTTAGCATATTCTTTACAACACAGTAGAAACCTTACTCAGTGAATGACAGGTGCTTTGTCCATTACTCCTCATCTCTCTCTGCAGTTAATAAATTATCCTGAAGAATAGCTCTCTGATGGTTCTAAGACAGAAATAATGTTAGTGAGCAGTGTATTTGGAGAAGAAAGCCATGATTTACCCATCTCTTGATCTACCATTATGTTTGGTGTGTGGGATAAAAGTGAGATGAGTCTGTGGCCATGACTGTACATTAGGTAGGGAATGTCTTTCCTGAACCCAGCTGAATCTTGCGAGGAACTGCTAAGTCGAGGTTGTCCCATGTTCCAATGCCTGCTTAAGCTTTTAAGGCTTGTTTGAGCTCAGTGGCCTAGGGAAAAGAGAGAAGCTTGGTTACAAATCAGTCAAGTCACATTAGTGAGCATTTTGCTCAGATTGGTCAGTGGGAACAAAGAGTGTTGCTAATTACTATGAGAAAATAATGGAGATTTGGAGAGTCTGTGTCTGGCCTTGCCGTGAAAAACAAAACCAAAAACAAAAACAAAGCAGTCTTCTGGGAGCCTTAACTAAGTCATACAGGGAAGAATGGTTCTTTGCAGTAAACCATTTCCTAGAATACAAAACGGTAACAGAATTTCTTAACCTTTGTTGTTTTCCAGGAGCACAGGCCTCAAGTGAAGTTCAGCACTCTCAATCCTTTAACTCAGCAGTATCCCCTCTAAGTGAAACAGTAAAATGTTGGCAATAATACTAGTCCCTTTTTGCATGTCACTCTATTTTGCAAAACTATGGGTTATCTGTTCCCATGGCCAAGTGAATTGCACCAGTTCCAGCATCCAGGAAATGTTTGCGGTCCTTAGAGAATTCCACCCTTAGGCAAAGTTACTAACAGTTCAAATAACAGATACTTGGTTTATTCCAGCATTGCATTTAATAGGCAATAAAGGGGAAGTGAAACCTCTTTTTACCTTCTATCTCGAGTGTATCATAATTTCTGTTTCAATGAAATTAAATAAATAAATGGAATAAAGTTTTCACTTTTGTCAGGTGTTTCTAACATAAGTTTAATAATGTTTTATTTCTCAGTCTTGTTGAAGATTTAGAGATAATATTTACTGAGGTCAGGTAAGAGTAGAAACCTCATGGAGGAAATACTTTCTCATATTGAAGTGACCTAAACTTTAAATAATCCCCAATAATTGATTTTCTAACACTTATTAGTTTCTTCTTTCAATCAATGAACTTTATTGAGTGCCTGTATGTGCCAGGCCTTGGATAATGGTAACACAAGAATGAAGGGGATGCTTTCCTGTTGGCATGTCTTTATAGTCTAGTAGAGATGTCTAAAATTTGCTTATAATCCAATGCCATGAGTACAAGCAGAGGTTCATACAGGATCTTCCTAAAAAGCAGGAAAATATGTAACTAAAGTCCCCCTGAGAGAACTCAGGTATCTCCTCACACAGAAGTGACATCTGAATGAAATGATGAAAGATGAATGAAAATTAGCCAGACAGAAAGTGAGGAATGACTTTTTAGGAAATAGAAATAGCAGCTGTAGAGGCAAAAAGGCATATAAGCCATATAATGGTTGAAGACCACTGGTTATGTAAGGAGGACAGAGGTACGGTAGTGGAGAAATGGTTGCTCATGGGCCTATAGAGCAGAGTATTTCTCAAAAGATGATCTCAAGAACCCTGCATTTGAATGCCCTTGCCCAACTGTGCAAAAGTAAGACTTATGGTCTTTGATTCACCATTTGAGACTTGTCCATGAAGTAAGAACCTAAAACCTGCATTTTCAACAAAAATCCCAGAAGATTCTGATCCACTCTGAAGTTTGATCTTCACTGCTATAGAGAATGAAAATTTGGATGATGAGGTTAATATCTACTAAGTAATAGAGATTAAACTTTATAGGTATTTGCATAAAAATGAGAGTTTTAAAATTGAAGTTAGACTGATCGCATTTTCCATACAGCAAGATCACTGATTGCAGTGTAGGTGACACATAGGGAAGTGGGGAGGAGGATGACACACAATAGTAATAAAATGAGTTAATACCTAGTTGCTGAAAAGTACCAGCAGGAGATATTATTGTTGAGGGTTTAAACTAAGGTGGAAAAATATTTGAAAGATATTTAAAAGGTATAATTGGGTAAATTTCATGAGCTTCCCTGGTAGTTCAGTCAGTAAAGACTCTGCCTACAATGCTGGAGATCTGTGTTCAATCCTTGGGTCGGGAAGATCCCCTTGAGAAAGAAATAGCTACCCACTCCAGTCTTCTTTCCTGGGGAATCCCATGGACAGAGAAGCCTGGTGGGCTATAGTCCATGAGGTTGCAAAGAGTCGGATGTGACTGAGCTTTCTTTTCTTCTGTGAGCAATTAGATATAGAAGATAAAGTGGAAGAAGCAGCTTGGAATGACTGTGAGATTTCTTGCTTTGGTGACAAGTATTGCATGAAAGTGCATGTGTTATTTGCAGACAAAACAACTGATGAGGGAATAGGCTCTTAAATTTACAGATAGCTCATGCAGCTCAATATTAAAAAAAAAATCAAAAAAATGGGTGGAAGGTCTAAACAGACATTTCTCCAAAGAAGATATACAAATGGCTAAAAAGCACATGAAAAGATAATCAACATCACTAGTTAGTAGAAAAATACAAA
The DNA here is from genome assembly GCF_016772045.2 of Ovis aries. Taxonomy (NCBI): domain Eukaryota; kingdom Metazoa; phylum Chordata; class Mammalia; order Artiodactyla; family Bovidae; genus Ovis; species Ovis aries. Next base: position 45,165,301 of record NC_056054.1, on the reverse strand, counting down.
TCAGAACTACAGGGAGGTATCCCCTCACACTAGTCAGAATGGCCATTATCAAAAAATCTACAGAAAATAAATTCTGGAGAGGGTTTGGAGAAACGAGAACCCTCCTACACAGTTGGTAGGAATGTAAACTAGTATAGCCTCTATAGAAAACAATATAGAGATTCCTTAAAAAAACTAAAACCAGACCTATTATATGACACATCAATTCCACTCCTGGGCATATATCTGGAGAAAACCATAATTCCAAAAAATATATGTACTCCAATATTCCTTGCAGCGTATTTAAAATAGCCAGGATATGAAAGCAACCTAAATCCCCATCAACAGAGGAATGGATAAAGAAGATGTGGTACACGTATACAGTAGAATATTAACTATGAAAAAGAATGAAATTGGGCCATTTGCAGTAACATGGATGGGCCTAGAGATTATCATACTGAATGAAGTAAGTCGGACAGAGAAAGACAAATACCACAGGATTTCACTTATGTGTGAAATCTAAAAGAAAAGAAAAGGTACAAATAAACTATCTACAAAGCACAAATAAAGTTACAGAGATAGAAAACACACATCCGTATGGTTAATAGGGTTATGGTTACTAGAGAGTAACGTGGGGGAGGGATAAATTGGAAGATCAAGATTGATATATACACACTACTTTACATAAAATAGATAGTAATAAGGACCTGCTGTATAGCACAGGGAACTCTACTCAGTATTCTGTAATGGCCTATATCAGGGTCTCCAGCCTCTGGGATCTAATGCCTAATGATCTGAAGTGGAGCTGATGCAATAATTACAGAAATGAAGTACACAATAAATGCAATGCACTCGAATCATCCCAAAACCATCACCCAAAATCCCACCCCTCATCTGTGGAAAAAAAGGTCTTCTACAAAACCAGTCCCTGGAGTCAAAAAGATTGGGGACCACTGGCCTATATGGGAAAAGAATCTAAAAAAGAGTGGATATATGTGTGTATATATATATATATATATATATATATATATATATATATATATATAACTGATTCACCGCTGTATACCTGAAATTAATACAACGTTGTAAACCAACTCTACTCCAATAATTTTTTTTCAAGTGTGTGTTAAATGCTTTACAACACCGCTGTATTCATACTTTCATCAACTCTTGAAGGAGCCAAGATATTTGTCTTTATTTTATTTCTCTGTTACAGTTGGTGAGACAGGGTCTTCGAAATGTGAGTCGAGCTGTCCTCCATCCCGGAGTGCATGGCAATTAAATTACCAGTGACAAGATTCAAATGCAGGCAGGTTGGGTCACACTTTTACTCTCTTTATCTACTGCATTTCTCCGTATTAACCTAAACATTGCTTAGGAAGGGAGGGTTGCTATGGTTTCACTCTTGCACATTGCACTGAAGATCTAGTTTATGGTGTCCTGGGTAGATTATTAAACTAGTACTAATGAGAGTTTGTTTCTCTGAGTACTGTGGTCTTCACTCTGCTTCAGTATTAGTCACACAGTTCTCTTTTATGAGGGGAAGATCTGAGAATTAAAAAGTTGGTCTTCCTTTAAATAGCATGGTGCTCAGTCACTCAGTCATGTCTGACTCTTTGAGACCCCATGGACTCTAGAACACCAGGTTCCTCTGTCCCTGGAATTCCCCAGGCAAGAATACTGGAGTGGGTTGTCGTTTCCTCTCCATTTAAATAGCATAGTATCAAACAAATTGCTCTATTTAGAATCATGATATTGGCCACTACTTCTGCCCCCATAGGAATGCACCATTTTTTTCCTTAGTAGATGATCTTTCATTTAATAAAGTATCTTCATAGGCTTTTGAGGGTAGAGAGGATGAAATGTTTCTTATCTCCCTGTACTCACGGTAGGATAGAAGGAAATCGTAAAATATGTTTTGCATAAAAAATTGAGGAGAGATGGGCAGCTGGAAAGAAAGAAGGAAGACAGGGAAAGAGGGGACGTGAAGGGACAAGTGAGTCTATCAGGAAACCCTTTCTGGTAGTAAACGTAGCCAAGGGAAGAGAAGTGCTAAAGATTCAATTTTATCATTGCCGAATGATGCTATGATGTAATCCTTACTCTGTCAGACCAATGTTTCTTACCAGCGATGCTATGAATAAAGAAAGAAAGAGGGGTCATGTCCCATGTATGAGTCAGTGTATATCAGAGAGTGTATTACTCTGTAAGAGTGATCACATTCTCATAAACCTGTACAATTTTTAAGTAAAATATCACCAAGCAGGTCTTGGAAATTTATATGAAATTGCTGAGAAATACCAATCTCACATCCAGTAGGAAATCGACTGCCTACTTAATGACTTTATTTTTTAAACTGAATAACAAAAGAAAAAGTTAAGGGAAAGAGATAGAAAAGAGACAATAAGAGGGAGGGGAGTGAAGAATTTAGGGGCAGGGGTTTAGGACCTGAAAGGATAGGGGGAATGGCAGGTTATAGGAGAGGTTTGAGCAGGTGATACAGGGAGAAATGTTGCTGGTTTTCATGAATTAAACCTCTTCAAAGTTTTATTGAGAATAAAAGGTAACATGCTGATTTAATTTTGCAAGCAGCACATCCTTCTAAGATTTCTTCTGTTTCACAGTGGCTGGATATTAGGAATCACAGCCTCCAGGTTCTCTTCACTCCAGGCTTGGAATACAATTGAGGTTCTACTAAAAGGGACATTTGAGCAGGATTTGGAAGATGGAGGGAAGGCAGAGCCAAATTGTTGCTTTTTTTTTTTTTTTACTTTGGCAGTGATAGGTAAATGCATGGGCTGATGTGAGGTTTTCTAGAGAGTTTGCCGTGATCATCAAGAACAGCGTCCTGCAGTTTTCTGTTCTGGTTGGAAGAACTTGGTTACCACCTGGTTCTCCACACTCCACCTGTAGTGGTGAACCTGAAAGCTAGAGGACATTTCTCCTCATGTTTGCATCTTCAGCCCTTCCAGTGGTTTTGCAAGCAACTGATTCCTTGTATTAAGCCCCCTTTTGCTAAAACTTCTTAGAGGGATTTCTATGTCCTGACAGAAACTTGGATTTGGAATTGATGTTGTTAAACTTTACTTGAGCCCCGCAAGCATAAAATACTGATAATTCTGAAATAGCCCCTTCCTTTTGTTCTGAGTGTCTCGCCTGCGAATATTCCAAAACCTTGCTCCACCATTTCTCATAACTCCTGCACCACTGCAATGACTTCCTATGTACCAGGCCCCATCCTTCTGTTTGAGACATTATTCTTTAATTAATGTTCTCCCTATTAACAATAGCCTAAATGAAATCATATTGATTGTTGGTGATTTTGTCTTTCACGGCATCAAGCTTTGTTAATATGACTCTGCACGGAAACTACTTGTGTCAGGGTTTCATAAGCGCTATGTCAGCAATTTTTTCCAAGATCCGTGGGTAGATAAAGCTTTTCATTCCTTTCTATTGTTCTCCTTAGGCATATTAGCTTAAAGAAATTTCCTAACACCCAGTTGTCATTATGGATTCAAATGACATCCTGATTAAGAATTTATTGCAACTTACTCTAGTATAGGAGTCTTACTCAGATCTTTAATTTTTAAAAAGTACCCATTGTTTTAAAACTGCATTTTGGCTATGAGGAAGGAGATTGTTAAAACACAATCTTTTCCAGGATCAAGTGGCTATGTCACATTGCATTTATGTCTGAGAGCAGGTTGCTTATCTCTAAAGTCTAGATCCACTGTAAAAGAAAATAATTTATTGAAATTTTATGATAATATATGGCAAAGATAGCACTCTTCTTTAGAAAGGTGTAATAATACATTTGTGTATTAGTATAAATTTCTGCCATGAGCACACTTATCTAATAAAAATCCCAATTTTAAATAGAAAAGTTTACCTTTCTGATCACAGCCTAAAGCCCAAACTTGTTGTTTTAGTTGCATTCATCTTGTCTTTCTTTTATAAAGAATTGTCAAAATAAACAAAAAATAATAATCCATAGGAATTTGAGACTGTAGTATAACACTTATATCATTTTACACTTAAAATAAGGTTAAATACCTTCTTCTTTTCTCTAGAAGTTTATTCCACAATGCCCCTATGTTTTCATTATAGAAGTCTTTCTCTGTATCCAATTCATAATAGCTAATTTTCCCCATCAATGATTCCATCTTCCTTTCACATGTGCATAAATTATAGCTGATGTTCTAAGCAGTAGGTGACAAGAATTGTGATGCAAAGAAAAGTGAGAAATGAAAAACTGTAGAGATTTTGTATTATTAAACACATCCAGGCTTGCTGAGTGAAAAGAAAAGTGCCATCAGCTAAAGTAGACTGTGCTAACAAACAACTCAAATTCTCTGTGATTTGAATGCCATGATTTTGTTTTTTCCTTGTTCATTGTAGGTCAATAGGGAGTTTTCTTCATGTTAATGACCCAGGGACCCAGAAGATTGAGCAGGAGCATCTCAAATGCAATAAGTTACCATATCAGAGTGAAAGGGTGACTGAAAGTACCACAAAAGCCATTAAATGCTGAACTTGTAGACATCATTTTCACTCAAAACCATTGGTTAAGGATAATCACATGGCTCCACTCAATCACAAATTGTGCCTAGAGAGTTGATGGAAGAAAGCCAGAAATATTTAGTACACAGCACCACTAATGACTGCCACAGAAACTGAGGCAGATAATTAATTTTGTAAGATTTTTATGAATGATATTATTTGGGTTGCACTATCTGGGTCAAGCTTATATGGGATACTGAGTTATACCTACATGAAGCAATTTAGAGAGCTTAGCATTTTTATGTGGGAGATGGTCAGTGTCTACAGGTATAGCTATTGTATCCAATGTCCTTTACATTATAAGATCATTCAAATATTTATAGAATATCCAAAATATATAAGGCACTCAGAAAATATGAAGATGAATCATCATTCACTGTATACTCAGGGAACTTAAATTGTACAAAAGAGATAAAATATATGTATATTATTATAGAATCTATAAAATAATAAGTATGAGAATTTGAATCAAGGAAAGATTACTTTTGGCTGGGCAGGGAAATGAGAATGAAAGAGATCATATTTTTGTTGGACCTTTTATTAGTTGAATACTTGTAGAGAAAAGTGATCATTGTAGAGAAAACAAAGAATGAAGAAATGGTGGTAGAAGTTCATCGCAGCACTGTTTATAATAGCCAGGACATGGAAACAACCTAGATGTCCATCAGCAGATGAATGGATAAGAAAGCTGTGGTACATATACACAATGGAGTATTACTCAGCTGTTAAAAGAATTCATTTGAATCAGTTCGGATGAGATGGATGAAACTGGAGCCAATTATACAGAGTGAAGTAAGCCAGAAAAACACCAATACAGTATACTAACACATATATGGAATTTAGGAAGATGGCAATGACGACCCTGTATGCAAGACAGGAAAGAGACACAGATGTGTATAACGGACTTTTGGACTCAGAGGGAGAGGGAGAGGGTGGGATGATTTGGGAGAATGGGAATTCTAACATGTAAACTATCATGTAAGAATTGAATCGCCAGTCCATGTCTGACGTAGGGTGCAGCATGCTTGGGGCTGGTGCATGGGGATGACCCAGAGAGTTGTTGTGGGAGGGAGGTCCGTGTGAGAAACAGAAAATATCAGCAAAAAAATATGACGTGAAGAAGAGAGAATATTGCAAGTTTTGTAAAAAGCATGGCAATAAAGCATATGCATTTAATTGAAAACATCAGCAAAGAATTTTATCTGATATCATATCGAATGTCATAAAGTTTAGAAAATGATCTTGGGAATCTCAGGGAGGCCAAAAGATGAAATAATACCTCTGTTTCATAACATGACATTGAGGAAATTAGAAAATTTTCCTGTGAATGAATTTTGAAACATCATTCTCAGGGAAAAATTTCAACTTGATTTAAAGTTAACTCTAGCACATTTAACTCGTGGGGCTGACACAGTTGATTACTAGGTAGGACCAAGACTATAGAGAAAGCAGTAATATAAATTCATTCATCCGTTCACACATTTATTCTTTTAGCAAGCACTTAAGAAACTCTATTGACATACCAGGCACTGATTTACAGGCTAATGATATCTGTGAACAAAGAAGACTTTGAGTCTAGTGGGGAAGACATTACTTTACAAATGATGATGATAAAATGGGATACCTATTATGACCCATTATAGAAACATGTTGTTGGGTACTTAACCTAATCTAAGAGTCAGAGGAAGTCTTTCTAGAGAGAAATGAATACAAATATTTTGCATCTACTCATTGTTTGCATCTAAGTTTAATGATTATCACCTTGTCTTTATCTTCAATGGTGAGGGAAGGCAGGAAGGGTGTAGGTTAGCTAGAATACTAGAAAACTTTTTATTTTACTAAGTATATCAGTTAGGGTTCTGATTACACAAAATAGAAACCAAGTCAGATTGATTTAAGCATATTATTTAAGCATAATATTAAGCATAATATTAAGAATATTGGAAAGTGTTCTGATAAACTCACAAAATCACTAGGCATATATTAATAGACCAGAGAAATAAGTAGATAAAGTGAACAAAAGCTAGAGAGGTTTTGTAGTGAAAGCCACAGCCCAAATAACACTGTAGAGCATTTTGATAACAACACTGCTGGCCCTGCTGACAAGCACAAGTGTCAGTAATGATCCCAGGGCTTCCCCGTTGGCTCAGTGGTAAAGAAGTCTCCTGCAATGCAGGAGACTTGGGAGAAACAGGTTCGATCCCTGGGTTGGAAAGATCCCCTGGAGAAGGAAATGGCAACCCATTCCAGTATTCTTGCCTGGAAAATTCCATGGACAGAGGCGCCTGGAGGGCTGAAGTTCATGGGGTCTCAAAGAATTGGACACAGCTGAACTACTGAGCAGGCACCGTAATGAACCTACCAAAGCCACCTGTATTGGATCCTGCAGAACATCTCTGACACAGCTACTATCACCACAACTTACTCCCAAACAAGGTCACCACAAACAAGGTCACCACAAACAAGGTCACCACAAACAAGGTCACCGCTCTTCCCAATTCTTCATGGCACCATTCCTCAGTTTAAAGAACAGACATATCTGACTGTGCAGACAGACTTGAATGTGGCTTCCACAATCCCTCATGGTATTCACACCTTTGTGTGATGCCCTTTTCTTCAGCATGAGTGGGATCTGAGAGTTTATAATAAGCAGTAGTGTAGACAAAAGTGACACAGTGTATGTGATTATGTTTCATAAAAGTGTAATACCCACTTTCCAAAAAGATGCCCTTCCTGGCTAACTCTGAGGAAACAGGCAGCCATGTTGGAAAGGGGCACATAGAATGGATGACCTCCAGTTGACAGCCACTAAGAAACTAAAGCCCTTAGTCCAAGAAACCACAAGAAACTGAATGCTGCCAATATTCGCATAAGCCTGGAAGTAGATCCACCTTCATCTGTGCTTCAGATAACAGTACACACTGGCTGACAACTTGAGGTGTTGTGAGACCCAGAAACAGAGGACTGAGCTAAGCATTGCGCAGTCTACTGAACCACAGAAATCATGAAATCACACATTGCATTGTCTTAGGCCACTAACTGTTGGTAATTGTTAAACACAATAGATGAGAAATTCCGCAGCTGAACCTAGACCTTAGGCCTGCATGCTATCTATAAGGGAAGTTGGAAAAATGAGCATTTGAAATTGTTAGTTTCTCAAACACCGGAGATAGTCTCAGAGGTTGGGAACATGTCTACATGTTTCCTAATATGGATGCAATGAATTACCAGAACCATAGATACATAAAAGAAAAGCAATTTATTCTCCAACAGTTTTAGGGGTCAGAAGTCCAAAATAAGGGGGTTTCCTGGACAAAACTTCCTTCAAATGGACAAATCTGCTTTGCTGTTTTTCAGCTTCCGGTATCTTCTGGCATTCATTGGCTTGTGGCAGCAAAACTTTAATCTCTGTCTCTTTTCAAATCACCTTCTTTTTTATGTCTCTACATGCCTTTTTCTATGTTTCATAAGCCCACTCTCATTAAATTTAAGGCCCACCCTAATTCACAAATGACATCATTTCAATCCTTACCTTAATTACTGTCACACTAGATTTCCGCAAACATAAATATGCTTCCTGAGCAGGAAGAAGTTCTCCAAAAGAATTGCCACATGATTAATGTACTTATCTTGATTCATCTGGTAAATGTTGACCTAGCCAGGCCAGTTTCTTCAGAATGGCTTGAACTACTTATTTATAATTCAATACTCAAAACACACCTTTTGGGAAGATTTCATCTTTGCAGGAGAAAATATCTTAACATTGAGTACCAAACTAATGATTTCTCTGTTTTAAGTTCCCGTCTTTACTCTGTCCTATGTTTATACATGAAGCAAGAGTTCACATACAAGTCCACTGAAGTAAAGAGAGAACAGCTATGCATTTGTAGCATTGACATGAAGACTTAAAATAATGCTCTGAGTAGAAGGAGATAAAAGATTTTTCTTTGGATAGGAACTTGTTTGAGCTCTGAGGGTATTTGCACTTGTCCTTTATTCAACTTCAAAGGCAAAAATTTTGCTAGAGCATTTTGAAGTCATGATTATTTGCTTGTGAATTACAGCCAGTGAGGTCATGTTTATTGTTTTAAAGGTTCTGTATATATTCCGATAGTGAGGCCTTATAAAGAACCCTACATAAATTTTCTTCTGAATTTCTACATGCTCAGCAGGATTGAGTTCTGGAGTCAGAATGAGAGTTTATAAATGAAAAACATTATTTTTGATATGATTTACTATAAGACACAATAGGCATTTTTGTGATTCAAAATAAAACCAGTTTCAGAAATTCTATGTAAAGTTTTATAAGGATTCATATATGAACCCAACCTGTAGTTTGATTTTACTAGATGCTGAAGATTGATATAAGCAGTCCTCAAACTGCCAATTATAAACTCCGCAGCATCTTTTTATCAATCATGTTTTCTACATCCCTTCATTATCTGAAATCAGGTATTATCTTCTGCTTATGTAACAAACTCTTAAAGTACTATTGATTTGAGGTTTTTAAATGTCAATCCTTCTACTTCATTTGTTGATTGATTCTCTACTTTTCAAGCATTAAATTAAGAAATATTTTATACTGTCAGTCATCATCATGCTATGGTATATGGTATTGAATAGAATCATATATAGCATTAGCCTTGAAAAATGTAATTTTTATTTCATCTACAATGTTGAAAGTTGTTAGTATGTTCCTCTATCTATTGAGTAAACTCTTAAGCAATGCACAAATAAAGAAGGAATGTAATCCTGAATCATAGAATTCAAAAGTTTATATCACCTTCAAATTTGAATATATTTGCCAACTACTAATCACCAAGGTTGATTTAGTATAAAATTCGAGTTCAAGGTAGAGAAACCAAAACCAAATGATGGAAATAGCATCTTGGATTTGGTTTCTCTACCTTGAACTCGAATTTGATACTAAATCAACCTTGGTGATTAGTGGGTGACAAATATATTCAAATTTGAAGCTGATATAATTTAACAATTAGAAGATTGTTTAGAAGATTGCCAATAAAACTTTTGAATTCTATGATTCAGGATTACATTCCTTCTTTTGGTTCATGTACAGACATAATTATAACCTACAAATATATATTTGGATTGTTATCAAATGTTCTTTAATTGACAACTTTTTTGCTGATGGCAAGAAAAGATAACCAACAAGGTTCTTTCAAGATATATACTTAATCAGTCAACCCAACAGAAACTTAACACCATTCAAAGGAGCTTCTTAGAAGTACAAATACCTGATTCATTCATTAATTTAAAAATGTTTATTAATATGCCACTCTGGATTAGCCCTATGATAGGTGCTTTTATCCTGCATCTGCTGTTTAGTTGGTCTTCATCCTCAAAATTCTCCAGAATAGCTGGTATTTTCTTTGTTTTGCAGATTAAAAAAAAGTGAGAATCAGAAAGGTTATATGAATTTAGCAAATAAATTACTTGGCTTTAACCAAACATAGTTTATAAATTTATGTACAGTCAATATTTACATAAAGTAAATAAATATAATATGCTAATCAGGAACTTTTTTTTCTAACAGCAAATAAACTAAAAGAGTATTAAATAATTTGAGGTTACTTTTATCATATATTAGATATCTGGAAATTTCTTCTGATATTGGTTCAATGGTTCAAATATGTAGAAACCAATATTTATGAAATATTCTTGAAATTTCTGAACTCCCCTACCCTACACTCCTGCCTCAGCTATAAGAATTATCATATCCACATTCCAGGAAGAAGAAAAGAGGAAGAAAGTGGTCTCTATGATACTGATTCAGTTCTTTTAACCTAGAAAGCAAAAACTTTCCCAGGAGCCATTCTAGCAGATTTCCAACTATACACTAAGATCTGTATAGCATGACCACTCACTTCTTGGAGAAGAGTATGAGAAAGTGAATATTTATTCTTCCAGCCTCTGTGATTGAAATAGCAAAGGGAAAGGGATAGGAAATGAGTGTTAGATTTCCCATAAAATGCAACCATAAATCATTACAATACTTGTCTAAAAATACTGCCCGTATATCCTGGTAGGAAAGAAAAAACCACAAGCAATAACAAAACAAACAGGAAGTCAATTGAGAGAAAAGATGTGCTGAAGTGTGTGTACACATGTTTATTTACCTGTGTATCTGTACATGTGTGGGAAGGGGGAGTGAAATATAAAAATCAACATCTGGAACCTACATAAAAGATATAGACATGAGAAACAGGACTAAGGAAGAACAGTAAGGGTCAGTTTTTTTTTTTTTCTTTTCTTTTTTAATTTATTTATTTTTTATTGGAGGATAATTGCTTTATAGAATTTTGCTGTTTTCTGTAAATCCTCAACATAAATCAGCCATAGGTATACATATATCCCTACCCTTTTGAAACCCCCTCCCATCTCTCTCCCCATCTCACCCCTCTAGGTTGATACAGAGCCCCTGTTTGAGTTTCCTGAGCCATACAGTAAATTGGCTATCTATTTTACATATGGTAATGTAAGTTTCCATGTTACTCTTTCCATGCATTTCACCCTCTCCTCCCCTCTCCCCATGTCCATAAGTCTATTCTCTATGTCTGTTTCTCCACTGTTGCCCTGTAAATAAATTCTTCAGTACCATTTTTCTAGATTCCATATATATATATGTTAGAATACTGTATTTATCTTTATCTTTCTGACTCACTTCACTATGTATAATACGTTCTAGCTTCATCCACCTCATTAGAACTGACTCAAATGTGTTCCTTTTTATGGCTGAGTAATATTCCATTGTGTATATATACCACAGCTTCTTTTGTGCTAGTTTTAATATATAACTGCTGATCTGCAATCCAGGAAAAGTTGCAGAAAACACACTCATAATATCATTTCCTCAATGGCTTCACTCAGTTTTGGTAGATCCTCCTAATTTGATCTTTAAGGTCCTTCAGTAAATGGCTTCTGACCCATTTTTACTTTACTTCTACTCTTAAAAATTCTGCATTGCAGCCACTCAGGTCAAACCTATTCCTTGAATATTCTCTATAGTTTTTCAACTTACTCTTAATATCCTTCACAATAATGACTTTTAGTATTTATATTTTTTTGTTTTTAATCAGAATATCTGCTATTCATTTCTCACACATCCTTTCAGCATGTCTTAGGTGACAACGTCTCCATGAAAACTTTTAATTTCTCCAGATGAATGTGAACATTCAGACAACTGAACCTTCATAACTCTTTAACACTTTTTCCTTATGATGCTTGATGCTTGCCATGCATTTGTTTCATTTAATTCTGTACTTGTTTTCCTTTCATAAGAATATCTATTTTTTAACCTTTTGCTACCTTTTGCAGTGAGTCCAGCACCTTAGGTTATGAGGATAAGATTTGGTACAATGGGTTTATTAGAAATGTAAGTGCCCATTTATAAGCATCAATTTGTAGGAAAAGAATCTGTAGCATCCCATCTCCATTCCCTTCCAAATACTCTGTGTTATATATAAATTTAAAATGCTTTAAAATCTGAATTCTATGGTATGAGACCAACTGTTAGATATAAAGGAAACAGGGATATGATTTCAATAATGTTTTTCTTATAAAACAAAGGATTTTTGTTATGTTCTGGAAGGCATTTGTTTCAGAAGATAAAAATCTTTCAGCTTATTTAATCACTAAAGGTCAATTTTATATAAGATTTATGTCTCATGAGCATGGAAACCATGGTTTCTGTGTTACTTGATGGTCTTGTAGAAAATCCAGCTGCTATCCTTTAGGCAAAGATTGAGGCAGTGTCAATTACTTATTAAACATATTACTCTTGGAATATAGCATTGACATCTGGAGTGTGCTCACTGGAAGAGTCAATTACTCTAATATTCTTGATATTGAACCATTACATGTGATCCTTCCTCAACAACAGCAGCTCAAATTGGATCTCATCTTAATTAAAGTAGCTCATTTTTTATCTGTACTGATTGCTTGGCATTAAGTGTATCAATTATACTTCAGAGTTTATTATATGCTTCTGAAGCTCATACAATATTGAGTGTAATATGATTACATGGTTACCCTGTGAGGCTACCAAAGACAATAAATAGGATGGAATTGTGGCAGAGTGGAGAATATTGATTGACATAGCTCACTGGGCATCATAGCATCCATATTTCTTCTCAATGTGGGGGGCGTTAATGACCACAGAGAAAAACAAACAACTTAACCTATGATATTTACCCAAGAAGTGGATTTATGTCTTGCCCCTGCCCCACCACATGCAGAGCTCTTAGGGAAGGATGGGGGAGAATATTTTGGATCTATTTGGAGATCTATGAGCAGAGGGGAATTGTAACTTTGTCCCCAAAGTAGAGCCTAGTGTAACTATACAATAAGCATGTTGCTAGAGCAAAAGCCAAAGCAAGAAGTAAGCCAATACCCTTCAAAAAGAAAGTACAAAAAGTACTGATAGTCTGATGGGTTCAGAATTAGCAGAATGTATCTTGTGTACATGGAGAGCAGTGTGGCCATGCCAGAGGGATTAATGACCTTAATTTAGAGCAAAGAGGGTGAGCAACTCCCTGGGTGAATCTTTGATTATAAGTGAGAAGGGAACAAGCAATGACTGTTAGAGTGGATAAATGAAAATGGGGATTTTATTGAGCTATTCCACTATTAACATGGCAAGACCATAGTGCTACATAATCTTCCTTCATTTAGAATTTGCATATAACCCCTCAGAAAAGACAGTGAGACTCCAAGTTAACTGAACATAAATTGCAAATTTCTGGAGGAATGTGAATTTTAAATAATGTCTATTAATAAAAACATAACACCCCACTTCTCACACACTTCAATTTATGGCTTGACCAATGTATATAACATATCACTGATAAAGACTTGAGGCTCTACCTGAATTTACAAGAAAAATATGATTTTTATACATAACATTAGAATCAAACACAAGATGTAAACATTAAATTCTAGTGGGTTTAAATAAGAGCACTCCATGACTCAGAATACAGATCACATAAGCAGAAGAAGAGTGGTGGGTAGAAGAGGATCAGAATAAAAATGTAGTCTTAAGGATGTAGAATTTAATTTTTGCCATTCTCTTAATAGAGAGAAATTTAATTTTTTTTAATTTTTATTTTTACCTTATTTTACTTTTCAATACTGTATTGGTTTTGCCATACATTGACATGAATCCACCACGGGTGTACATGCGATCCCAAACATGAACCCCCCTCCCACCTCCCTCCCCACAACATCCCTCTGGGTCATCCCTGTGCACCAGCCCCAAGCATGCTGTATCCTGCATCGGACATAGACTGGTAATTCTATTCTTACATGATAGTATACATGTTTCAATGCCATTCTCCCAAATCATCCCACCCTCTCCCTCTCCCTCTGAGTCCAAAAGTCTGCTATACACATCTGTGTCTTTTTAATTTTTAAAATTGTAACCTAACTTTATATTATCAAGCATAAATAGAGGTTTCCCTGGCAGCCCAGTGGTAAAGAATTAATCTGCCAATGCAGCAGACATGGGTTTGATTTCTGATACGGGAAGATCCCACATGCCACAAAATGTTAAGCCTGTGTGCCACAACTACTGAGACTGTGCTCTAGAGCCCAGGAGCTGCAACTACTGAGCCTGAGCACCCTAGAGCCTGTATTCCACAAAAAGAGAAGCCCCTGCAATGAGAAGCCCACACACCCCACTTACAGAGTAGCCCCTGATCTCTGCAAGTAGAACAAAGCCTACACAGAAGCGAAGACCCAGCAAAGTCAAATAAATGTGTGTTTTTTTTTTAAAAAAAAGGGTAAATAGTATATAATTACATATAGTGAAATAAATTGACTTCTGTTTCTACATTATGGATTTAGGCATTCTTAACAAATCCTTTTGTCTTCACATGTCCTGAGATTAAGAATATTTTTCAGGCATTGTCACAGGTAGATATTTGACTGAAGTACTCCCATCTGCCTTTTATAATTAGGAATGCCCTGGGTGAACAAAATAAGTTAATTATACACCTTACATAACCTTCTTTATCAAGATTCCTTTCTTTCTAGAATTGCTGAATACTAAACATCCAGTTTGGAGTCCTTGGATTGATTTGTTTGACCTAGATATTACAATAGCTTGGTGTTTTAATTATAATAGATGCAATTTTCCCTAAATATTTAATAAGTACATATTTGAAAATAAGCAGATTTTATAGGTCTTGCAAAATGGCATTAATGTGCCATCTCCCATCATCCTTACTAACATTTTGGGAAAAAAAAGTATTTTGATATGTAACCTAGATTCTTCATGTGGAAGGTAATTAGAGTTAGAAGAAGTTATGAGGATGGTGCCTCAAGATGGTTTTAGTGACCTTATAAGAAGAACCATCAGAAAACGCACTCTGGTGAGCTTTCTTTCCTCGCACAAGGAAAAGGTCATGTGAGCACAGGATGAGATGGCCCTTGTCTGCAATCCAGGAAAAGAGCACTCACCAGAACCTGACCAAGCTAGCACCCTGAGGTCAGGCATCCAGCCTCCAGAACTATGAGAAAACACATTATGGTATTTTGTTATGGCAGCCCCCTATTATAGTATTTTAAGTAACAAATAGGATCAGAGTCAGAGGAGGTCAAGGGAGAGAGGGGGAGCTTTCAGCAATGAGTTCTTGTGTTGTCCGTACCTACAAATCTTCGTGCTCCTGAGGCTTCTACACAATTACCTCTTATATTTCCTCCTAAAGGCTTCCTGCCCTTCTCTTTTATTTCATAACTTTTGGCTTCTGATCTCCTTTGACAACAGTAAGCAATAGGGTTAGTTTTTCCTTTTAATTTGAGTATTGCTACCTGTGTCCCTGAGAGCCAAATTCTACTCTACTGTAGATGACACAGCCATCTGCCGCTGTTAGTTTAATGAAGAAGCAGAGAGAACTTTTGAGTGTTTAGGATGAGGTTGGAAGTAAGATGAAGTGCTAGAGGAAAGAAGTAGAAATTGTCAGTTTACTGTGTTAGATGACAAAAGGAAATTGAAAAAGGGTATGCTACTCTTTTGGTGTTGTCGTTCAGTCGCTAAGTCATGTCAACTCTTTGTGACCCCATGGACTACAGCGTGTCAGGCTTCCCTGCCCTCCACTATCTCCCAGAGTTAGCTCACGTTCATGTCCATTGAGTTGGTGATGCTATCTAACTGTCTCATCCTTTGCTGCCTTCTTGTCCTTTTGCCTTCAATCTTTCCCAGCATCAGGGTCTTTTCCAATGAGTTGGCTCTTCACACCAGAGGTATGATTTAATAGGAAATAAACAACAAAACAGCTGCAATTGTTACACATCCTAGAATACTGTTAAGAGCTAACTTGAGTACCAGGAGTTTGATGGTTTGTCCCCTTTTCAGAGGTGTGAAGGTGGTATAATCTTAGGTAGGTCACATCAACTCTCTGAGCCTCAGTTTCCTCACTGGTAAAATTAGAAGTTTGGATCAGATGAATTCTAGGGTTGCTTTCAGATCTTTTTGGACTAGGTTGCTTTTATTTTTGCTTTGAATTCTGTCAGACAGAATTTCTATTACAAAAATAATATAGGTCACCTTTATTCATTTTTACTTTTGGTACCAGTTGATCTTTACATCAGAAACCCTGCAAGAGGGAATCTTAGACTCTAGGTTCAAAGGGAGTTTAGGTCATGTAGTCCATTTTACTCAATGCAGCCAACACAAACAATGCCATCTTGATGTTCAGTAGAGATTTGATGGGCTCCCAATTAGCTCTCCTAGAAAATGTTAATAAATAGTTTAGAAAAAATAAATGGATTTTGTTGAACAAATCAAGATCTTAAATCTGTCTTCTAAATAGTAATTTGTATTCAGTGTCTACCAATTGGTACCAGTTCATTAGTGAACACTAAATATGTTTGATTTCCACTTGATTAAATGTCCTTCAGTTCTTGAGTCACTCCTCATCACATGGGTTCTAGATCCCTCAGACCTATGTCAAAATTGCTATAAAAATATTCTGTTCTTAAAACCTATTTCTAATTAATTGGATGGTTTATGGTTAGGTTAAGTGCTTGTGCCAAAATTCATGTCACCTTATAGCCAACAGAGAGCCTAGAAGATTCATTCACTTTGTAAATCTAGGATATTCCACCATTGGCTACAAGCAGGAGACCATCGTCAGAAAGAAATCATGACAAGGTTTGGGAGATTGTAAAGCAAAATCTCTGGATTTTGTGAAATAAAGGGGGAAATGGCCTCATTATAGTTGAATATATGATACACTAAAACTCTGAGAAAAATGACATTCTTTGCAGTTAAAATGAGGGATAATTAGGGGGGAAGTTTTCTTAATTTGTATTTTTTTTAAAAAACTGTCACAGATGCAACACTGATGAGACACTTGCCTTAAATCTGCAAGGCATAAATAAATACAAACATGAGTCCATTTACACATTGTTCTTGACATAAAGGGGAGAGAGCTTGTAATTTCTAAAACATCAAACAGTTCCTAATGAATATTTCCAACCAAAGGCAAATTCCAAAATGATAGGATTTTCACATCTGTAGAACCATCACTGACAAGAAACTCAGTCTCTTTGCCCATTTTATAGTGATTTTTTTTTCATTTTCTGAATAGTGCCTCATTTCACACACAAATTTTTTAAAAGTTTTACATTACAGTGACAGAAGCTTTTCCTTTAGACATTTCTTGAACTTTGCCATTTTTAAAACTATGTAAGTTTTTCTGTGGGTTTTCATTGCCTATGGAATACCTCATTTCTTATCCTAAGTGTAAGGTGCTACAATTTCAGCACACTTTCTTCCTTCCCCCTTCCACCTCCCAAGGTGACTAAGGGTCTCATTCTATTATAACATCAGTTCAAAGTCCAAAATTCCATCATCAAAGCTTCTAAATAAGGTTCCAAAGGGTAATCTTTTAGACAAAACTTTTGGACAAAATTCTTCTTCATCCCTGGACTTTTCAAACTAATGAAACAAGTTATCTGCCCCCAACCATCCCAACATATAACTATGGTGCAAGAGTAGGATATAAACATTACCTTACCAAAAAAAAAAAAAGGTGGAAAACAGAAGGTAAAACAGAATCATGGGTCTAATGTAATTTTGAAATCCAGCTGGGTGTAATCCAACCAGAGTCATTTGATTAGGTTTCAGGGTCTGGGAACAGTTCTCTGTGGCTCTTAGTTCTGCCGTCTGGGGACTTCCTTATACCCGCTGGCCCTTGGTTCTGCCTTCTGAATCATCATTCCCTCTTCATGAAAAGTAGTAAGTGTTGGGGGCTGAGTATTTTTATCAGAATTTTAGGAGTTTACAACAAGGAGCTTGTTTTAAATTCACACTCTCTGTTTCTTGTAATCCAAGCTGGAAGTGTTTCTGCTGACATCATTTCCTCAAGAATCTTGTGGGTCCATTGTGAATTTACAGGGTCTCATTCCATCAGACAAAAACTACATGCACAGATTTTTTTAAGATAATGCTTTTTCTAGCCCAACCTCCTGTTGAGGTGGCTTAGAGAAAATATTCTCAAGCTTCCTAGAGGCCTTCCGGTTTGATTGAGAGGATCTGTAAGCACACCCTTAAGCTCTCATGAACGAATCATCCGATTTTTCTTTTCTTTTTTTTTTTTTTTAATCTTTTTAAGGTTTCAGCAAAGGACAATAGAGCCATGCCCTCAGCTTTTTCTCCAGAGTATACTTTCCAGACAGTGAGTCTCTTGGTTAAATAGTTCTTTCCTCAATCTGTCTTTTTCCTATCCTATTTTACCATTAATATAAGCAACAAGAAGAGCTCAGGCTGAACTTTCAAATCTTTGCTTAGAAATCTCCTTTGCAATGCAGCCAGATTCATCACATACGAGTTCTGCTTCCCACATAACTAGAGGACACATTTTCTGCCATTATCTAATAAAGATCCATCCCTTTTGCTCTGATTTCCAAAAATGAAGTCCTCACTTCCTCCTGAGCCCCCCTCAACAGCATTTTTAACATCTATGTTTTTCTTACCATTCTACTTAAGGTCATTTACGACTTCTCTACCATGCTCCTCAGTGTTCTCTTTAAATTTCTCCCTGCTTTTGTTCACTGCTAAGTTCCAAAGCTATTCAATTTATAAATGTTTGTTACAGGAGCACCCCACTTTCAGGTCCAAAAATCTCTATTAGTTTTCTATTCTTATGTAATAGTAATAAATTATAATCTAGCAACTTAAAACAACACCTATTGTTAACTCATACAGTTATGTAGGTCAGCAATCTGGATATGGCATGGCTGGGTTCACTATTCAGGGTAGCACAAGCCTGAAAGACAGAACTCTGCTGGAGCTGCAGTTCTCATCTGTGACTTGAGATCCTCCAAACTCACTGACTGTTAGAAGAATTCAGTGCCCAAGGATTATAGGCCTGGGGTCCCCATTTCCTTGCTGGCTATCAGCAGGGCCACTGTCAACCCCCTGAGGTCACTCCTTTACATGAGCAGTTCAACATGGATGTCTGCTTTCCTCTAGCCAGAATGCATCTCTCTAACAACATGTTCTGTGACCAGCCAAAGAAAACTCTACTTCTAGAGGGCTCATATGATTATGTCAGGCCCATCGGGACAATCTCCCTTTTCTAAAGTCAACTGGGCCATTGACATAAGCTAATCACAGGAATAAAATCTATTATCTTCACTGCAAGCATCTGTGTTTAGTCACTCCAGTATGTCTGACTCTTTGTGAACCCGTGGGTTGTAACCCATCAGGCTCCTCTGTCCATGGGATTTCCCTGGCAAGATTACTGGAGTGGGCTGCCACTTCTTACTCCAAGAATTCTTTGTCCTGTTATAATAATATGTTAAATAATTTTGAACAATGTCATCTAGCCCAAAGTCTGTCTCCAAAGGACAACATAAATCACTTCATTATTTTTTCTTTTTCAGTTATAATATTAAAAAGATTAGTTCCCCAGATTACTATAAATTTTACTATTTTAAGTAGCACTTAAGTAATCCCAGTGAAATCTACCTGACTCTTTGCAATCCTTTGGACAGTAGCTGGCCAGGCTCCTCTGTCCCTGGGATTCTCCAGGCAGAACACCAGAGTAGGTTGCTATGCCCTCCTCCAGGGGATCTTTCTGACCCAGGAATTGAACCTGCATCCCCTGTGTCTCCTGCACTGCATGTGGATTCTTTACCTGCTGAGCCATCAGAGAAGCCCCATACTAAGATTTCGAGACTCAAATTACTAGATAGATACAACAGAAACCTAAATTTTATACATAATCATATATGAAGAAAAGAAGTTTTTTAAGGATAATAGATGGGGAAACAGTGGAAACAGCATCAGACTTTATTTTTTGGGGCTCCCAAATCACTGCAGATGGTGACTGCAGCCATGAAATTAAAAGATGCTTACTCCTTGGAAGAAAAGTTATGACCAACCTAGATAGCATATTCAAAAGCACAGACATTACTTTGCCGACTAAGGTCCGTCTAGTCAAGGCTATGGTTTTTCCTGCGGTCATGTATGGATGTGAAAGTTGGACTGTGAAGAAGGCTGAGCACCGAAGAATTGATGCTTTTGAACTGTGGTGTTGGAGAAGACTCTTGAGAGTCCCTTGGACTGCAAGGAGATCCAACCAGTCCATTCTGAAGGAGATCAGCCCTGGGATTCCCTGCAAGAAATGATGCTAAAGCTGAAGCTCCAGTACTTTGGCCACCTCATGTGAAGAACTGACTCATTGGAAAAGACTCTGATGCTGGGCGAGATTAAGGGCAGGAGGAGAAAGGGACGACAGCGGATGAGATGGCTGGATGGCATCACGGACTCGATGGACATGAGTCTGAGTGAACTCCGGGAGTTGGTGATGGACAGGGAGGCCTGGCGTTCTGCGATTCATGGGGTCGCAAAGAGTCGGACGCCACTGAGTGACTGAGCTGAACTGAACTGAATTCAATATGTACTTAAAAATTAATCGTCTTATTTCCTTACAAAATTGAGCTTATAAAAATCTTTGTGGAAAGAGTAAATAATTGTATATGTTCATATATTATATTTATTTGTATATTAATAAATATAAATGTTGGATATCAAACGGGAAAAATAGTTTTGCATGTATAAATGTAACTGAGAAAGACTTGGAGGACTTTGTGTGGTAGTTCTCAATCTTGGCTGCCAAAAAGAACCCAAGAAGATTGGAAAAAACAAAATTCTAGGTCCCATCACTAAAGATTCTATCTCACTTGCAGGGTGTGGCCTGTTGAGTCTTGCAAATGGTCCTAACTGGGGTCCTCAGAGAGTTAACGTTTTATAGTGAGAAAAAAGACACTACAAATGTTAGCTGTTTTCACTGAGGATATACTTTTAAAAATTAAATTTTAATGTAGAGAAAAATACAAGGTCACAATTCACAAGTGTATAGCTCAATGAATAATCACAAAGAAATGCACCTATGGAATGCCCACTGATGTCAAGAACAAAGAACCGGAAACCCCCTCATAACACTTCCAAAGTATTTAAAATCTCCTTACCAAGAATAACCAATTTCTTGAATTTTAACACCATATATTAATTTTGCCTATTTTGAATTTCATAGACATAACAATGCTTAAATATGAATTGTCTCACTCAATATTATGTGTGTGAGATTCACAAATGCTGCTATATGTAGCAAACATTTGTTTTCTTCCATGCTCTATACTTCCTGAACTGTATAAATATATTGCAATTTATTTCTCAGCTGATGGACATTTGGATTATCTCTCAGCTTTTGACAATTATAATGCTGTGATAAACATTCTTGACATATATACACATGTCTTTTAGGGCACATATATACACTCTTAGGACTGGGATTGCTGGGCCATAAAATCACTTTAATAGTTATTTCCATGTAGTTTTCTTAGAGTAATTATACCAATTTATACTCCCACCACCATGTGTGATAGCTCTCATTGCTCCACATCTTTGCCAGCAGGACCATTGTCAATCTCAATTTTTAGCTATTATACTACTGTACAGTGATAGCTCATCACACTTTTATTTTTCATTTCTTTCTCTTTCTATGATGATAGCAATTTGGAAATTCTCTCATATGAAGTACCTCTTTAAGTCTTCTTGCCCATTTTTCTATTGCACTGTCTGATTTTTCCTACTGGTTTGTAGAAATTCATTGTATAATTGGGCCACAAGTCCCTATTTAAATATATTTTGCAAATGTCAAAACTACATGAATTGGTTTTGCCCTCTTTTCAGGGTTTCTTTTGTTTAAAAGCAATGTTAATTTTAGTATTGTCAAAGATGTCCTCCTGGAAAGTTATTGCTTCTGCTTTATATTCTATAAGCCTGATTGTTTGCCTTTCACTTGAAGCTTTATGAAACAGTTTTATGTATAGATAATTAAGTAAAGATCTAGTTATTGTTTTTCTGTACAGATATCCAATTAACCCAGCACCATTGACTGAAAATATTAGACAAAATTTTCTAGAGACAAATTGAAGTTCTAAACCATGTCATCTTACAAGAGTGGGGTTGTAGACTTTCTTCTGTAACAGTCTAGGTTAAAGGCATTTAACATTAATGGAAACAGGGATTTAGAAAATTTGAAACCCTAGGAGGGCTGATATATTTGTTTCCCCCTTTTTTGGGGGATGTAAGTTTCCAATGTCCTGTTTTGGGACTCCTCCATTCTTGGTAGACTCTGATTTGTTTTCCCATGTAGTGAGTCTGCCTAAAGTTCCGTTCACTTTCCTATCTCTCAGCTACTGCTGCTGCTGCTGCTAAGTCACATTAGTTGTGTCCAACTCTGTGTGACCCCATAGACAGCAGCCCACCAGCTACTACTTTCAAATCAGCAAATGCTTTGACAGCAAAGTTGTCCAAAGAGTCAGGTTCACATTTCTATGTTTTATTCATCTTTGGGATCTTAGTCTGATGAACCTTACTACTTTGGTAGCTTATAAACAAGGCTTATGCACAGATCTTGGTATTTTGTCTAAATATTTTTCTACATGATTTAAGTAGGAAAGTTGCTTCAAAATAAACCAGTCTACATTGTCTAAAACAAAACTTTCAAAAATGTAATTTAAGGTCCCTAATGGCTATGAAGAAAGCTGAGTGCCAAAGAACTGATGCTTTTGAACTGTGGTGTTGGAGACGACTCTGGAGAGTCCCTTGGACTGCAAGGAGATCCAACCAGTCCATTCTAAAAGAGGTCAGTCCTGGGTATTCTTTGGAAGGAATGATGCTAAAGCTGAAACTCCAGTCTTTGGCCACCTCATGAGAGGAACTGACTCATTGGAAAAGACTCTGATGCTTGGTGGAATTGGGGGCAGGAGGAGAAGGGGACAACAGAGGCTGAGATGGCTGGATGGCATCACTGGCTCGATCGACATGAGTTTGGGTGAACTCTGGGAGTTGATGATGGACAGGGAGGCCTGGCGTGCTGCAATTCATGGGATCACAAAGAGTCGGACAAGACTGAGCAACTGAACTGAACTGAACTGAATGGCTATTTAATTTCTTTAAAGAGACAAGAACTGTGAATTTCTATTCTTCTGACGTCTCTTGATCTGGAATAACACATATGCTTAATTTATTGTAAGGGCTAGCTTTTTAAAAAGAGGTCAATGTGGAGTCAACTGGTGACAAATTAGAGAAAGAAATACATTTTTGGCCTGAGAAGCAGTCTTTTAGGCACTTTTCCATGACAACTCAAAGGTGCATGCTAATCCCATCTCTGTAAAGGCTCTCCTGGTAATGGGGGTGGTAGATATTTTCTGTGTTTGCAATAGTGAAATCTAAAAACTAATGGCAACACCTGTTTCTATTGTCCAATGACAAATATGGCTCAGCAGCTAGTTTCAGGAGAGCAGAGATACTGTGATATCCTTTCACATTTTGATTTTCTTCCATTTATTGCTTTGTCCTAAATATTTGTGTTGATTAAGAGAAACAGGTTATGTCTGAAACTATAGCTAAATGGTGAAGGAGAATCCACAGTCAGGGGGGTTGCCTAGCTGATTCCAGCCAAAACAAAAGTTAATTTGGTCCAAAGCCCCCTCTATTTTCTCTCTTGGTCTTTCTATCCACATTTAAGCCTTAACTATATTTAAGTATATGATATTATGATGATTAGGTCATTAGACTCTATCTTTATTTATTGGCATGTTAATGTTTCATCCCTTGATTTACTTTTGATAAACTTTTGCTAAAATAATGGGGAGGAAAAGGACACTCTGAATCCATATATTTCTCTCAGGTTTTCTTATTTGATAATTTTCCAACATTAGAGAAAAACATTTAGCACAGTTCCTTCTTTCCTGAGCATTAGCAGTATACTAAATAACAGTATACAGTATAGAGAATGTAGAGGTTTCTGAAAATATGGGCCACAGAGAACTTGCACAGGTTCTGAGGGTCTACTGTATGCATGTTCGATATATATATTTGTAATTTCACCCCAGATCTAAGTCTGAATTTCTAGAAATGGGACCAGGAGCTGGAATATTAACAAGTTTCCTATGCAAATATGACTCTTACACACATTATTTAACATCTGCAGTGGGAGATTTTGTCACATACATTACCTCACAGAGACTCCTAGATAGGGAGGATTATCTCCAATTTCCTAGTGGGGAAACTGAGACACAGAGAATTAAAGCACAGGGACAAACTCACATGCAAACTGAGCTGGCATGCCACCCAGTTCTCCCGTCATCAAGTTCAGTGCTGTTTTACTACGTCAGCTTTACTCTCCACAAAGGACTGATATCTTAGAAAGTCGATTTTCTTTTGAACTTCCCTGGTGGTCCAGTGGCTAAGACTGTGCTCCCTATGTAGGGGGTCCAGGTTTGATCCCTGGCTGGTGAACTAGATCTTGCATGCCGCAGCTGAGTTCACACGCTGCAATGAAAGATCCCACATGTTGCAATGAAGACCCAGCACAGCCAAATAAATAACATTTTTTGAAAAATGTTCTCTCTAAAAAAGAGAGAGACTTTTCCCCATATACAGCTTTCTTTCAGCTGCATAAGTCCAAAACAGCCTCATTTTGCTCTTTGGTAGCAATTATTGTGATAGTGTATCATTAACAACTTTCAGTGCACACACTGGGGTTTTCAGTTGCAGAGCCCAATTTTGTCAAGGCATTTCAGTGCTTGCTTGAAGGTTCTGTATATAAAAGCCATGCCCTGGAGAGAGAGCTTTTAACACCCGTGAGCAGCAGTGCAACGCGAGGTCACCAGGAGCAGGAATGCTGCCACTGTTAGAGCAGATATAGATGACTTCTAACAGCCTTTGATGAATGACTCAGCCTCAGCTCCACAGAGGTGATGCTCATCAGATCCACTCGGAATTACCTTCTGAAACAAACAAGAAAAAGTGGCATTTCCTATCTGAGAACAGGAAATTGGTCAGCAAAGAATTTACTGATAAAGACCACTAAAAAAATTACTGATAGAATGCTACTAATTTTACTGGCTGGATTGACTGGAATTGGGGGTACTTTTTTTTTTTAAAGCAAATACATGAAGAAAACGAGCATGGCCACTATTGACAGCTACTGATACTGAATACTCACCATATGACACAAACTCAGCCTAGAGTTTAATAACAACTGCCTTCCCTTACTAATCACAACCAACTTAATGTTTGTTTTCATAAGAGAAAACTAAGAGCTAGAGAAGTCAAGTAATTTGCTGATGGCCACTTTGCCCAGTAAATCTGTCTATCTGGTTCTAAAGCCCATTAACTTAACCACTTCACTACACTTTCTTGATGTATCGAGGATCTATTTTCATAAGATATAGATGTATCATAATTTAAAACAAGTAAAGAAAAAAGACTGTGGAAGCATCTTTTTTGTTTCTCCCACTGAGTGAGTTTTTCTAGTAGTATACCGCCACAAGAATGTTCTTCTAACACACAAGGGATTAGGAGATGGGGGACCTAGGATTTATTCTTCTTCCTATTTCTCATTCCTGAGCATTTTAACTATTAAAGGAACTTCATATTGCGTCCAAAGTGACTGGACCAATTTACATTCCCACCAACAGTATATCAGGGTGTACTTTTCACGACATCCTCACAAAAACCTGTTGGTTTTTGTCTTCTTAATGAAAGCCATTCTAATGGTAGCATGGCTTTTTAAGTATGAATTTGGTTAACTGGTCATACAGGCTAGTGGTAAATGGTGGCCAGTAATTGGTTTGTATATCTATCAGGCCAGCTGGTCAGTGGGACAGCTAGAATTTTAGCATGGTTGAAAAGGCAAAGGGTTTTAAAGGGTGAAGGGGACAAATAGAGACCTTTACATGTCCAAAGAGAAAGTATATTTTTGAGCATGTTTGTGCATGCTAAGTTACTTCAGTATTGTCTGACACTTTGTGATGCTCTATACCGTAGCCTGCCAGGTGCTTCTGTCCATGTGATTCTCGGGCAAGAATACTGGGAGTGGGTTGCATGCCCTCCTCCAGGGAATCTTCCTGATCCAGAGATCAAATCCGTGTCTCCTATGTTTCCTGTATTGGCAGGCAGGTTCTTTACCATTAGTGCCACCTGGGACGACCAATTTTTTAGAATATTTGCCACTAAATTTGGAGCCTCCCTAGTGGCACAATAGTGGTAAAGAACCTGTCTACCAATTCAGGAGACATAAGAGACATGGCTCTGATCCCTGGGTTGGGAAGATTCCCCTGGAGGGGAGCATGGCAACCCACTTCAGTAATTTTGCATGGAGAATCCCATGGACAGAGGAGCCTGGCAGGCTATGGTCCATAGGGTCACAAAGAGTTAGACATGACTAAACTGACTTAGAAAACACACATGCCACTGAATTCAGGACCAAATGGAACAGAGGACAATTGGGTTCTGCATAACTGAATTTAACTCTCAGGTGGACAGAGTACGGAATAAGAAATACCCAAGTGTAGTCCAGGAAATAAAAGCAATAGCAACAGAAGGATTCTCTTGAGAGTTTTCCAAATCTGTATTAGTAGGCAGAGCCATGTCCTTAGAGGAAATTAGTTATGATTTAGGAGCTACAATCCCTTGGATGGCTCTGATTCAAACAGGCAGAACAATTTTGCAGCCCTTCTGGGTAGAAGGAAGTTTTATTATTGCACAGCATGGTTTCTGAAGTTATATACATTGTCTATTTAATAATGTTACTGGTATCCACACTTTCTTTTTCCTTAGGACTGCTGTATCACTTATTATCAGATAATGTATGTTTCTGTATTTCATATCCATGAATATTCAAGAATATTTATAGTTTTCCAGATAGGAAATTTAAATAGCTTAAATTCTAACCATTATAAATCCCACATAACTGAGGAGGCTGAAGGATAAAATTTCTTAAAGATAAATACAGCTAAAATATTTCGTATTGGCACTCGACCATTACTACTGGAGATCATGCGCTCAGGCTTTACCAAAGAATATCAATGTATCAGTTAGCCATTGGCAACCACCCCAGAATTTAGTAGATTAAAAAATGAATTTTACTTCTCCATGGTTTTGTGGATGGCCTAGGTAATTTTTCAGGGATAGGTTCACTCACACAACTACATTCAGCTGGTGGGATTGCAGGGGGACTGGGCATCCAGCAAGGAGGGCTGGAAAGCTGGACCTCTTTTTCCTTACAGTGATTCATCTTCCAGGGAACTAGACTGGGTTTCTTTCCATGAGTTCCAGGCATTAATACAAGATTGCAATTCTTATTGCCTTTCAAACCAGTACTGCATTTAATTTGCCCATTGGACAAAGAAAAATAATGTGGCCAAGCCCTCTATCAAGGTCCAGAGGACCTACGTGAAGGTGTGAATACCACATGTAATTCACTGGGAGCCTTCAGCTTAACAACCTATCACCATCTAGTTCCCCTTCTTGCTGATTGCACATGAAGAGTATTAACCAAGCATTTCTAACTCGCATTCCAAAATAAGCGAGGCCAAAGGACAGGTAAGTAGAAAAGATAAATGTCCTGCGGCTGAAGCAAAAGTTTCCTCACTTATCGTGATTCCACCTGACTTTTTTTGTCTCCACTTCATTCCTCTGTCTCCTTGCTTACTCTCCCTCCCACTGACTTGTCATTTGCTGGCCTACCTGACCTGCGTGCATATTCAGTTATATCTGACTCTTTGCGACCACATAGAATGTAGCCCATCAGTCTTCTCTGTTCATGGAATTTTCCAGGCAAAAATACTAATATGGGTTGCCATTTCCTACTCCAGAGGATCTTCCTGACCCAGGGATTGAACCCACGTCTCTCGTCCTGTATCTCCTACATTGGCAGGTGATTTTTTTTTCCTTTTTTTTTTACCACTGTGTCCCCTGGAAGCCCCTTATCATTTGCTGCGGACATCCTT
The DNA here is from genome assembly GCF_016772045.2 of Ovis aries. Lineage (NCBI taxonomy): Eukaryota > Metazoa > Chordata > Mammalia > Artiodactyla > Bovidae > Ovis > Ovis aries. Next base: position 45,137,428 of record NC_056054.1, on the reverse strand, counting down.
TCCCCTGTTGTCTTCTTTAATAAGTGTATCAGTCAAGAATCAACCAGAGAAACAGGACCAAGAGGTGACAGGTATTAAAAATGTATTGTCAGACTTATCTGATCATGAGAACTGGTTAGGAAAAGTACGAAATTCATAGCACTGGCCATGAGGAAGGGCAAGCTGCTGTCCATGGATGGAATTTCTTCTTCGGGACAACTTATCTAGGATATTTTCCCTCCTTGATTAAGGACTTTAATCACATCTACAAAATACCTTCATAGCAATATGTAGATTGACATTTGATTGAATAACTGGGGACTGTAGTCCAGCCAAGCTGACACTTCCAAAGGCGAGCACAGCACTCTTCAATACTTGCCATATAGTATCAAATTTGAAGTCTCTTAAGCATTGTCAACTTGACTAGTCATCACTGCATTTTTTTTCCCCAGAATACTGAGTTCTTTTCTACAAATTTTAGTCTGAATGCCTAACTCTGACTCACAGTATCTATATAATCTTATATTCCTGTAATGTTTTATTCTCTCAGACTTTGGAGCAGACACTGGTCATGGAAGCTTCTAATTTTCAGTTTACTTCACTGTTTTCTTTCTAATCAGTTTCCCAACAACTATGAGTGATCACATTCGTGTAATTGATTCTCTACATGAATACTTGACATGTTGCTGTTTTAATGACAAGACTCTGAGTGACACAGTATGTAAAGTATAATATAACACTTAGTTCATTATAGTAACTCATACATATTGGTTATTTAATAAAAGAAAAAATATGTATATGAGCAGCTGGATTTTGGTGCAGCCTTAGTTGTATGTGTATGTTTTCATTTTTCTTCCATCAATTGCTGTCTTTCTATCGATTTATCCTTTCATCTACCCATCATCTGATTATTCCTAAAGACCCTGCATCCTAAAGGAGATCAGTCCTGGTGTTCATTGGAAGGACTGATGCTGAAGCTGAAGCTCCAGTACTTTGGCTACCTCATACGAAGAGTTGACTCATTGGAAAAGACCCTGATGCAGGGAGGGATTGGGGCAGGAGGGGAAGGGGACGACAGAGGATGAGATGGCTGGATGGCATCACCGACTCAATGGACATGAGTTTGAGTGAACTCTGGGAGTTGCTGATGGACAGGCAGGCCTTGCGTGCTGTGATTCATGGGGTCACAAAGAGTGGGATACTACTGAGCGGCTGAACTGAACTGAACTGAAAGACCCTGATCTACCATAGTCTTCACCATTTCTGTTCATAACTCATACACCTTTCCAGTAACTTAGGTCAAAACCTGGGGTGAATCTTGACTCTCATATTTCATATGCCATATGTCTGAATGTGGTTGGTCTCCTTTTAAAATATTTGCACTTAGTGTGTTCTGTCCCTGCCTCCGCCTAAGCCTCTTTCATTTTAACTCTTGACTGGGCACTGATTGCTAACAGTGGCCATAATACTCTTCCAGAAGTGATTAAAAGGTGTTATAAAATTTATACTAAAATGTGACTTTTCTGTTTTGGTACCTACTGGATTTGCTTTTCCTTCTCTTCAGAATGTTCTATCCTGAATCCTCCTGGCTTATTCATACAATTCCTGAAGGTTGTTACTCAAAACTCTACTTTTTATTTCAGCCTCTTTGGACCAACATATCCCACATCTTACCAATGCTCGTTTTCTGCTTTATTTTTCTCTTTAGCACTTTCTTCTTTATTATCTATATTCCCTTCATATAACAAGCCAACTTCTTCAGGGGATTATTATTCTCTGTTTCGTTCCCTGCTATATTCTCCAAGTCTAGAACAGTGCCTGGTATGGAGTAGATACATCATTTTTTTTTGTTGAATAAACTAAAGAATGAATAAATGAATATTATTTAATTGATTCAATTAGTCTGGGAAAATGACTACATAATTAAGAAAAACAGCAACAACATCAACCAGAAAACACCTGCCAATATATACCAAAGTGTATGAAAAATCATTAGGGTGTTTTTCAGCTTTCTGAAAATTAGAGAATGTTTTTCCTTAATTATAAATAGCCACTCTAAAATATTATAAAGCCTCAGAAGGAGAAAAATAAAGTAAAATGTAGAAACAGAAAACTAAGGAATATATTTAAGAGCAAAGACTAGGTTTTGCATATTCAATGCATAAAACTGAATATAAACTTTTGTAGTTAATAGGAGGGATAATTTTCAGTATTGATGTAATACTTAAGATCTTCTCTCTTCATAGAGTTCAGAGAGGCTTGAAAGATCTAATGCTAAGAAGGAAATTACGATGGCTTCCCATCCTAAATTGCACTAGGGGACATCTTGATTTTCCTGAAACAACTTTCATATTGACAAAAGCCCAAGCAATCTTCTACCAATTGGAGATATCTCCAAACTGTCATATAAATGCTGATCTTAAAAACTTGCAGGGAGTATACCAAGAACTTGCAGCAACAATGATTCATAGAAATGCACTAAAAGTCTTAATAAGGGGCTAGTATTTCAAAACTCTAAGTCCATATCTAAGATCTGGAAAGGAGTGGGATTTAATGAAGTTATTGTAATTTGGGTTAATGCCTTTTTCTAAGGGATATGTCTGGGATGTACTGTGGAGCTGTACATTCTCTTATTCTTCAAGATAAATGAGATTTAGGACATCAGTTGTGATGTCAAAGTCACAGTTAAGGAGAATCATCTAAGGCAATATAATAGATACCAGAACCAGGACCCAGCTCCAGAAACCAAAATTGGAGGTCATTTATCAGCGAGTCAAGTGCTTACCAATCAGCTTTGGGTTTCAGTTCAGTTCAGTCGCTGAGTCGTGTCCGACTCTTTGAGAATCCATGAATCACAGCACACCAGGCCTCCCTGTCCATCACCAACTCCTGGAGTTCACTCAGACTCACGTCCATCGAGTCAGTGATTCCATCCAGCCGTCTCATCCTCGGTCGTCCCCTTCTCCTCCTGCCCCAGTCCCTCCCAGCATCAGAGTCTTTTCCCAATGAGTCAACTCTTCGCATGAGGTGGCCAAAGTACTGGAGTTTCAGCTTAGGCATCATTCCTTCCAAAGAAATCCCAGGGCTGATCTCCTTCAGAACAGGTTGGTTGGATCTCCTTGCAGTCCAAGGGACTCTCAAGAGTCTTCTCCAACACCACATTTCAAAAGCATCAATTCTGCGGCACTCAGCCTTCTTCACAGTCCAACTCTCACATCCATACATGACCACAGGAAAAACCATATCCTTGACTAGATGGACCTTAGTCAGCAAAGTAATGTCTCTACTTTTGAATATGCTATCTAGGTTGGTCATAACTTTTCTTCCAAGGTGTAAGCGTCTTTTAATTTCATGGCTGCAGTCACCATCTGCAGTGATTTTGGAGCCCCCCAAAATAAAGTCTGACACTGTTTCCAGTTTTCCCCATCTATGGACGTCTAAGTGAAACAGAACCCAGGTCACCAGCTGTAGCTTTTGGGAAAGATCAGTAAAGAGGTATTGATGCTAATGTCAGATTCCTTTATAAGATATACATTTTGGTTTTAGAGTGACAATAAAGTCAATGCTTCAGAAGACAAAAATTAAAAGAGCAATACAGTAGTGTTCAAAAGGTAAGAATATTTTTGCAAGGCTTATATATAGAGGATATGAGAGGGACTTGCAACATATACTGTAAAATTTTAACAGGGTTACCTCTGAGTGAAGAAATTTTGTATGAATTTATATTTAATTTATCTATTCCTCCTTTGGACTTTGCTAGTATTTTATAGCTGTATATTGCTTTCCTTTTTGAAAAATTTGAATCTGAACTTGGTCTAGTAGAGACCCAATGTCACACATTTGCTGTTAGTTTCATAAGTGTTAAGCAGAGATCTGTTCTAAACCAAAAGGTAGATATAATCACCAATATTTATCTTGAATTGACTATTGACCCCCAACTCTGCCAAGTGCTTGAGTGGTGAGTCTTCACTGTCTTTTAAAAAATTAGATTTGAGACTATCTTAAAATTTTGAACATTTTTCTCTTCAAAATTGCACATCTGAAAATTAATATAACATTTGCCATGAAATATGAGTGCTTTAAAATTCTCTAAAATTCAACCTAAGACCATTCTGGGCACCACCCATTAAAATCTGAGGGATGGAGAAAAATGTGAAACCCTACGCCTTTTCCTTAGTTTTTACTAATTATGGAAACCAGTCCTAAAGCCATGAAAATTTAAGCAGTAAGGGAGAAACAAATGAATGGATGGATGAATAAATGAATAAATGAGTAAGTGTATGTATGCATACAAGCATATGTACAAAATTTCTATAAGGGAGTACACAATTAATAGATAAGTGAAAAGGACATATGTTATATCAGCAAATTCAGTGAAAATGACACAGAATAGCAGGATTATCTGTAATGTAAATTGACCTATAAAATACATTAATCCTGTGTATCAACTTCAAGCTTTAAAAAGAAAATATACCCTGAATAGTACTTGAAGTCCATCCTAATTTCCTAGATATAATAATTCTACTCTGTTGATACTGTTGTTGTTTCTATATGTAGAATAAATAAGGGATGACATAAAATAAATGTTTTCTAGTCAAGCCAGCATTTGAGTTTGAGATAGTATGGCAAAGTGAAGAGAATTCAATCTAAAACAATCTACATTTTGAAAGGTGTGTGTGTTTTTTTTTTCCATTTTTAAAGTAGGCTTTTTAAGAAAAATCTTGAACTTTCTGAGTCTTACTATCTTCATCCACAAAATAGGGATATTCTACCTAATCAGTGCTGAGTACAAATGCAAAGAGTTGGACAGGGCTGAGCAACTTCACTTTCACTTTTCACAAATTACTCTATAGCTCAGTGGCTTTAAAGGATAATATTTCATTATATCTCATGCTGTTGGGAATCACTAATTAGGACACGGCTCAGCTGGACAATTTCTCTGCTCCATGTTGACTGAGGTCACCCATATATTATTCGTTTGGGAGACTGTCTGGCCTGGAAGGTCCTAGATGATTCCCCCTCCTCCACCTGCCTTGTATGGCATCTTGTGTGTGGGATGTTTAAACTCAGCTGGGGTTAGATGATTGGCACACCTATGCGTGGGATCTCTAAAATGATGCCATCAGGATAACTAGATTTCTTCATGTGGCTTAGGACTTCAGAAAGAGATTTCATTTATTTTTTATTTGACCCACCAGGTCTTAATTGAAGCATGCAGAATTCTAGTTCCTGGACCAGGGATCAAATCCAGGTTCACTACATTGGAAGTGCTGAGTTTTAACCACTAGACCACTATGGGAAACCCTTGAGAGAGGTTTTAAGGGAAAGGAAATCAAAGCCCTTATCAGTCTCTTAAGGCCTGAGTCCTAGAAACTGATAGTGCATTACTTCTGCTGTGGTTTTTTTCATGAGAGAAATAAGAGACAACCTATATTCAAGACGAGGACACACAGACTCCATCTCTTGATGAAAGGAATGTCAGAGAGTTTATGGCCATCTTTTGCCTGCTTCAAGGAATAATATTTCCTACCTCAATAGAATTATTATGAGAGTTAAATAAAGTTTAAACTATATGAATTAGGCTTATAGAAATACTTGAAAAAGTTAGACAGCAAGCCTGCTGCATGATTCTCTCCCAAAAATTGCTCCCACAAAGTACTTTTTTTGCTAGGGTTTGTTTATCTCCAATCCTGCATAAAATCTCAGCAGATATAAAACAATGAGTCATCATTAGGTATTCAGAGGATATATTCTTTTCCTAGATTTTAATAATAGAACAGTCCATAAGCATTTGAATCATTGAATTCTGACTCAATTAAAACCTTTTCTTTCCCTTTCTCCTCTACTGGGGAAGGCTGGCAATGCTTCCGTTCTGATTTACACATCACATCTTCCAATGCCAGAGAGTTGTTCTGTGAAACAGTAGAAGAAAGGCATGGGGCAAAGGAGGTCTTACTTGAACTTTTAATCGTTCAGTGACATTCAGTAGATGTGGTGGGTATCCTGAGCCATTTACTTACTTCCTTTGTCACTTTTATGGATCTCTGACTTCAGCTCATTGGTGCATGTGACAATCTCCAGTTGACCACATCCACTCCCTTCTGGTTTTTCCCTCTAACACCTCTAGCTTCTTTATGTCAAGGTTGCCCTGGTCTTTGGAGGAAGGCAACTGACTTACAGTCATTTTCAAAACAATTCATGGCTATCCTCTTTATGACACATGGAAATTGCACAGAAGAACTCTGAAGTCTGGCTTGTTTACAGTAAAGACTTTTTTGTTCTGCTGTTGTAACAACTTCAGCTAGTCAAAGCTGCTATCCTTTAGACCTCTTTGGCGTGAATCAGATAGTAGTAACTGCATCCTTCAAATTGCAGGAGATGTATATCAAATTCTCCAAATTCTTAAAGCATCTCTTCCTCTCAGGCAGAACTCTCCTCTTATCCCCTGTTTTTCACAGTGGTTGACATCAAGTAGTAGTATGTGTGACCTACTGACAATTTTTCCAAAGCGTTCCTAATGTTTGGTAATTCCTCACATATGCTATTTATCCCTGAAAAGGATGATAAGCTAAAATTTCAATACTATTTTTACAATTTTAAGCATGCCATGCCTAGGCAATCTGATGCTTTGGGTTTTTTAAAACATGGCACCAAAATTTTTGATGGCCACTGAAAGAGGATCTGTGTCTCCACTTATTGAATGCAGGGAGGCTTTGATCAATAAAATATGGTGATAGTGACACTGTGTAACTTTCAATACAGTATTATAAAAGATGATGTAGCTTTTGCCTTGCTTCCTGAAACACCTGCATTGGAATACCTGAGCTTCCATATTAGTAGTGAAAATATCCCAAGGTAGCCATCCTGTGAGGAAACAAAGTCACCTAGAGAGGGCACACTTAGCAATTTCAGTTTGCAATTCTAATATTTGAGTCTTCCCAGCCCAAGTGCCAGATATGTGTAAATGAGTCTTTAGAAGATTTTGACTCACAGTTTTTGTGTCGCCCCCAGCCCCAGAGGAAGCTGAGTAACGATATGTTGGATAAGAAAATTTCTGATCCATAGAATCTGTGAGCATGATAAGATGATTGTCTTGTGCTTCTAACTTTGGGCTTAATTAGTTACCCTACTAGCTCAGATGGTAAATAATCCACTTGCAATGCAGGAGACCTCGGTTCAATTCCTGGGTCAGGAAGATCCCATGGAGAAAGGATAGGCTACCCACTCTAGTATTCTTGGGCTTCCCTGATGGCTCAGATGGTAAAGAATCAGGCTGCAATGCAGAAAACTTGGGTTCAGTCTCTGGGTTGGGAAGATCCCCTGGAGGAGGGCATGGCAACCCACTCCAGTATTCTTGCATGAGAATCCCCATGGACAGAAGAGCCTGGCTGGCTACAGTCCATGGGGTTGCAAAGAGTCAGACATAATTGAATGACTAAGCACAGGACATACAAAGCACAGCAGAGTCACCCAGAAGTAACTGGAACAAGTACTGAGTGTGTGTGTGTGTGTTGTGTGTGTATATGTCTGCGTGTGTGTGTGTGTGTGTGTGTGTGTGTGAAACCATGAATCTCAACCAAATCTGAGTAAAAAATTTACATGAAGCACTTGGAATATAACATGTACAAAATAAATAAAAGATAGTTGTTATTCTTCTTGACTAATACAATAAACAAAATCTCTGCAAGACTGCTTTTCTCTCAATACAGCAAGATTCAGGAGTTTTTAAAAACATTTTTCTAAACATGCCAGTGGGAATAAGAAAGGGGTACCCAAACAATCTGTACCATTCCATGCTTTGTTAAAGCATTTATTTATTTGCCTGTCACCATGCTGCACTGTTCATATGACATGTGATCTGTCATATGACAAAAATCACTACTTCTACTATACATAGCTGGTTAAATGTAGATGATGGGGTTTAGGAGAAAGCTACAGGGCTATATCCAAAGTAAATATAGGAAAATCTCATTTGATCGAAAGAAAAATGCCAAAAGTGAACAAAATGCTTGAACATCTGCTTCCACTAGCTACTTCTTCTATCTTACACTGAATCTAAGAATAATGAAATCTTAGGGATCTCTGAAGAGATAAGTATGGCCCTTCATGAGAGTTGTTCAGGTCTTCAGACCTGGTGCATGAACTCACATGCATCGAAAAGACTCATCTGTATGAGAGATGCATCTTGCTTAAGTAGCTAATTTACTCCTGATATAATGATTTACTTATATTAAGCAAATGGAAATTTTATAAATGTTGAATATACTCAAAGAGCACACTAGTTCAAGAAACATTTGGCCTAAAATCAGTTGAAGAATTTCAGCACTTTGATAAGCCTATTTTATATACTAAAATCCAAATTTCTCAATACCCTATTATCTTGTAATAGATACCTACAGAAGTATTTGCTTAGACCTTTGCCTTATCCTGAAAGAGATCTTTTTACAGTCATCATAGTGATATGTTGGTCCCATATCAACCAAATCTGAGTAATCTGAATTTAAGAGACTAGCCAGGAAAATATTCTTATTATCTTATCTTGTGCCAACTCTTCATTTCTTTATCAATCCATTAGGTACTAAGTGATGACTGGGGACCACCATGACAGCTGTAGAAGGAATTATGTCAGCGTAATACCAGGGACTAAGCAAAAACTTCAAGTATCCACTCTGAGAAGCAGAGAAAGACAAAAGTATAGCCTATAGATTAGAGACAGTGTTAGCAGTGAGCATGGATAATGAAGTTAACCCAGAGTGCAGAGAAAAGACAAATGATAAGAAGGGAATCCTAATACTATTTGAGTTCCAAATTCCCTTCTTTTTTGATACCAAAGAGTTTCTTGACATGTGGGTTCACGGGCTATACATTAGGCTTATAAATATAATCCTTCCTTTATTCGATCAAGAGTCTCTGCATCTGGTTCCATAGAATCTTAATACACTTATATCCTCTAATTTTAACATTTTAACATCTATCTTCACACTCTGAACTTGAGCCACAAAAGTGTCTCTTAGATCTCTGAAAATTTTCTTTCCTCTTGCATCGTATTTACAGATTTGTTCTTTCTGACTTCTCCCTTCCTTTTCCTTCTCCTGGGCTTGCCTGGCTTATTCTTATCTTTGCTCTTTGGCTCAACTTAGAAATCACTGTTTTGGAAGCTCTTTTTAATGCCTCACATTAGACTTAAGTTATTCTCAATGCTCACACAGTTTGAAGTGTACTTCCTATCATGGAAGATACTTTACTATATTTGCCTATGTCTTCCAGGAGACTGTAGGATATTTAAGATACAAGGACCTGGGTCATTCTTACGATTGCCATATCTCCAGGTCCTGCCAAACTGTCTGGCACATGTAAGTATTCAATAGCCGTGTCTCAAATAAATGTATAGATTTACTTAAAACAAGCACTCTCTGGCTCTTTTTTGATCTTTCTCTCTCTTTTTTCTCTCTCCATATATATGTGTGTGTATATGAGATTAAAGATATATAAATCACATTGGTTATAAGTGCAATGCATAAAAAACTGTGAAGCAAACAGTTGTGAAGTAAAGTATTTGGCAAAAAACTGAAGTCAACAGTATTTTAATCTGAATAAAATGTGCTTCTGTGTTCTTATTAGCTTAATTTCCTTCTTTTCCAGCTGAAATGCTTTTGTTTTGCTTTTTACTGAATATTCACTTCTTGAATGGCTTCTCATATTCAGGACCTTTTTATTTTCCTCTTTTCCAGCAAAATGCAATAATTTTTGTGACTTGTTTTTATATCCTTCTTGGGCCAGAACACTCAGTGACACATCAGCCCTGTAACCATTGCTAGCTTGCCTTTCTGGTCACTTCATATGCATGGTGAGTGACTTTCTGAAGGAAATCCCTCAATCAAAAGATATAACTTGCCTCATAGAAATCCAAGTATAGGGTCTTTGTTATGTTGATTTTGAATACTCAGTACCTGGTACTGTTGCACACAGTAAAGATTCATGGTAAAATAAAGAAAATTAATTCTACATATTATTATTTATATGGATACTTTAATAACATATAAACTCTAGAATTAAAATGATCTTTATTACTTCTCTTAAATTGTTTCCTTCTGAAGATGCCATAGCATGTTAACTAGGATTCTATCAATTAGTATTCAGAAAAGGGTAAGCACGCATACCTCACCTGTTTATGTTAAGAAATAAAGACCAGTGGTATTATTTTCCTACTTTCTTCCAACCGTGTATAAGCTTATTTTTATGATTTCTGCTTACACTCCTGGGGCTTCCTGGAGACTGCTATCTGCAATTGTAGTATATTAGCATTGTTTAATTAAGGAAGATTTCTCTGCAAGATGAAAGAATTCTCTTATACAGTATGGCTGATAGGGTGGAGATCCAAAATTACTTAGGAGATGATTTTATTATTAACAACCCAGTTGAATGAAAAATTAAGACTATCTAAACCTGGGATTAAGAAAAAGAAGCATTATAAGACAGTCTGTTGGGAATAGTAATTACCTAGCATTCAAAGATCTCATTTCATAATGATACACACAACAACATGAATGAATCCCAAATAAAGGCTTAGCAAAAGCAGCTAGACACAAAAATATACATACAGCATGATTTCATTTATATGAAATTTTAGAAAAAGCTGAAGCAATCTTTAGGGCCTGAAACATATCAGGGATTGTCTAGGACCATATCTGGTTGTGATGGGGAACTGATTGCAAAGAAGCACAAAGAACTTACTAAGTTGATGTCAATGTTGTGTATCTTGATTTTGATGGTATTTTCAGAGAGAGGTATAAAATTCTAAAAAAATCACTGTAAGGTATACATCAAATGAGTGAATGTTATTGTTTAAAAATTCAATTCAGTTCAGTTCAGTCGCTCAGTCATATCCGACTCTTGTGACCCAGTGGACTGCAGCACGCCAGGCCTCCCTGTCCATCACCAACTCCTGGAATTTACTCAAACTCACGCCCATTGAGTCAGTGATGCCATCCAACTATCTCATCCTCTGTCGCCCCTTCTCCTCCCATCTTCAATCTTTCTCAGCATCAGGGTCTTTTCAAATGAGTCAGTGCTTCACATCAGGTGGCCAAAGTATTGGAGTTTCAGCTTTAGCATCAGTCCTTCTGATGAATATTCAGGACTGATTTCCTTTAGGATGGACTGGCTGGATCTCCTTGCAGTCCAAGGGACTCTCAAGACTCTTCTCCAACACCACAGTTCAGAAACATCAATTCTTAGATGCTCAGCTTTCTTTATAGTTCAACTCTCACTTCCATACATGACTACTGGAAAAACCATAGCCTTGACTAGACAGATCTTTGTTGGCAAAGTAATGTCTCTGCTTTTTAATATGCTAAGTTCATTATAACGTTTCTTCCAAGAAGTGTCTTTTAATTTCATAGATGTGGTCACCATCTGCAATGATTTTGGAGCCCCCCAAAGTAAAGTCTCCCACTGTTTCCACAGTTTCTCCATCTATTTGCCATGAAGTGATGGGACCAGATACCATGATCTTTGTTTCCTGAATGTTGAGCTACAAGCCAACTTTTCTCTCTCCTCTTTTATTTTCATCAAGAGGCTCTTTTGTTCTTCTTCACTTTCTGCCATTAGGGTGGTGTCATCTGTATATCTGAGGTCATTGATATTTCTCCCAGCAATTTTGATTCTAGCTTGCGCTTCGTTCAGCCCAGGGTTTCTCATGATGTCCTCTGCATAGAAGTTAAATAAGCAGGGTGACATTATACAGCCTTGACATATTTCCTTTTCTATTTGGAACCAGTCTGTTGTTCCATGTCCAGTTCTAACTGTTGCTTCCTGACTTGCATACAGATTTCTCAGGAAGTAGGTCAGGCGGTCTGGTATTCCCATCTCTTAAAGAATTTTCCACAGTTTATTGTGATCCACACAGTCAAACGCTTTGGCATAGTCAATAAAGCAGAAATAGATGTTTTCCTGAACTCTTGCTTTTTCGATGATCCAGTGGATGGTGGCAATTTGATCTCTGGTTCCTCTGCTTTTTCTAAAACCAGCTTGAACATCAGGGAGTTCACGGTACACGTATTGCTGAAGCCTGGCTTGTGCATTACTTTACTAGTGTGTGAGATGAATGCTATTGTGTGGTAGTTTGAGTATTCTTTGGCATTGCCTTTCTTTGGGATTGGAATGAAAACTGACCTTTTCCAGTCCTATGGCCACTGCTGAGTTTTCCAAATTTGCTGGCATATTGAGTGCAGCACTTTCACAGCATCATCTTTTAGGATTTGAAATAGCTCAACTGGAATTCCATCACTTCCACTAGCTTTGTTCATAGTGATGCTTCCTAAGGCCCACTTGACTTCACATTCCAGGATGTCTGGTTCTAGGTGAGTGATCACCCCATCATGATTATCTGGGTCATGAAGACTTTTTTGTACAGTTCTGTGTATTCTTGCCACCTCTTCTTAATATCTTCTGCTTCTCTTAGGTCCATACCATTTCTGTCCTTTATCGAGCCCATCTTTGCATGAAATGTTCCCTTGGTATCTCTAATTTTCTTGAAGAGATCTCTAGTCTTTCCCATTCTGTTCTTTTCCTCTATTTCTTTGCATTGATCACTGAAAAAGGCTTTCTTATCTCTTTTTGCTATTCTTTGGAACTCTGCATTCAGATGCTTATATCTTTCCTTTCTCCTTTGCTTTTTGCTTCTCTTCTTTTCACAGTTATTTGTAAGCCCTCCCCAGACAGCCATTTTGCTTTTTTGCATTTCTTTTCCATGGGGATGTTCTTGATCTCTGTCTCCTGTACAATGTCACTAACCTCCGTCCATAGTTCCTCAGCTACTCTGTCTATCAAATCTAATCCCTTGAATCTATTTCTCACTTCCACTGTATAATCATTAGGGATTTGATTTAGGTCATACTTGAGTGGTCTAGTGGTTTTTCCTGAAGTGAAGTGAACTGAATTGAAGCCACTCAGTTGTGTTCGACTCTTTGCGACCCTGTGGACTATAGACTACCAAGCTCCTCTGTCCATGGGATTCTCCAGGCAAGAGTACTAGAGCGGGTTGCCATTTCTTTCTCCAGGGGATCTTCCCGACACCGGGATGAAACCTGGGTCTCCTGCATTGCAGGCAGACGCTTTACCCTCTGAGTCACTCTTCATTTCTCTACTTTATAAATTATACCACAATAAAGATAATTTAAGAGAGATAAAACTCTCGATTCATAATTGGGTCTAATATTAAGCAACAGGGCTTCCCAAGTGGCACTAGTGGTAAAGAATCTAACTGCCAATGTAGGAGACTTTTGAAAGCCATGGGTTTGATCCCTGTGTCAGGAAGATTCCCTAGAGGAGAAAATACCACTCTGGTATTCTTGTCTGAAGAATCCCATAGACAGAGTATCCTGGCAGGTACAGTCCATTGGATCACAAAGTCAGACAGGATGGAAGCAACTTAGCATGCACTAAGTAACAAGAGATTTTAATAAACCCAGTATATCCTTTGAGCCTCATTTTCAACAACAGCATGATAGAAATAATAAATAACATTACTCCAACCTACCTAACAAACTTGCTTGCTAAGCTAAAACAAAATGGACACCAAAGCACTTTTTAACTACTATAGCATAAGCTTAGAGATGTTATTGTTGGGGGAAATTTGAAGAACAGGATCTTATTTTGTTTTATAAAGGATCTGGGATTAGGTGTATTACACAGGGCTGGTGAAATGTTTATCTGCAAACTCTAAGTCATAAACCACTGCTCTTGATTCAAAATTGAATCAAAATTAGCCTGGTCAATTTTTTAAAGAGATAAAATTATGCAGAATGTTATTAATTTTTCTCAAATTTGGCCACAGAAGAAAATAATGAAAAGATATATTTTATATATTAACATATTATTGTTAAAATAACCTTGTTTCATCACTATCAAGGAACATTTATAAGCCATATACTATTCATGAAGCTGTGTGTGTTTAAAACAGAAATATGACGTGTTAAGTTTAAATTAAATTTCACTTTAAAATATTCATGATTTAATGTTAAAGATACCATAGAGAAGAATGCAGGAGCCTAAATCTAGAACCATAAGTTCTATAGAATATATAATATAGCATGTATGTCCTACCTTAGGATAGCGTGAATAATTTGGACTAGATTTCAATATACTTGTACAAGAAAATAAAGGAATTAGGACATAGCTTTAAAACTCCAGCAGTTCAGATGGAATGTGTAAATAAGTATAATAGGAACTTCAGGAGTCATTTTTTTATGCTTCTGGAAAAGTATATGTTGTGGTAAGAAATAAAAACAGGACTTCCCTGGTGGCTCTGTGGATAAGAATCCACCTTCCAAACAAGGGGACATGGGTTCGATCCCTGATCTGGGAAGATTTCACTTGCAACCAACAACTAAACCCCTATGCTACAACTCCTGAGTTGGCATTCTAGAGCCAGGAAATTACTGAGCCCATGAGCCTGGAGCCTGTGCTCCACAACAAGAAAAGCTACTGCAACGAGAAACTCAAATACCACAACAAAGATACAGGGCAACCAAAAATAAAATAAATTTTAAAAAACTAGAAAAAGAAATAAAAAACACAAACTATCAAAAATTGCACATTATTAAATAAACCATTTAGTAAAATGATTTAACTAAATGTAAAGTGAAATAAGTAAAACCTTTAACTGTACTTGTGGTCTTGTAATGTCTGGTTTATACCTATTTCCTATGGAAAGTGTGTTTGTTATCTGGTTGCACAGGTTGGCAATGGTAAATTTTCCGTAGTCCAGGCCATAACCCTTGGTGTTTACAGTCTCAAAATTTAGTTTTATAAACCTAACAAAAAGTGGTATATTTTGTAGCAACAGATGCTCATAAAGGGAGTTGAAGAGTGATGAATAGAGTGAGCACACCAATAACATAGTTTGTCATAACTACTGCAAGAAAACAGATGGAAGGTGGACATTACCTTTCCATTCCCTCTAAAACATAGTCAGAATATCACTTGTTGGGCCTGAAAGCACAATGAGAAGAACTGTAAGAAAATGAGAATAATGTCATGTCCATGTGACAATGAGATAGAAACTAGAAGTACTACGAGGTCCTTTACAGACATTCCTCCAGGGTGGCCAGTGTCTTGCTAAAATGGACAATCTTGCCTTTGTAACTCTTCCTTTATTTGGCTGTGATAACCCAATCCCTCATCACTTTCGATTGATGGACTCTTTATAATTATCAATATATTCAATTAGATAACTTTGAATATGAATATTCTGTATCATGATATATTGGACTTTACAGATACTTCTTGCCTTCTTGGAGGGCAGTCATGTTTGCATCAGTTTCAATTTCTTTATTTTCTATAATAGGTTTTTTAGGGAATACATTTTGTCATTTTTGTGTCTCTTATCTCTCAAACTCTAAAGTTCAAGTCACATTCTTAAAACATAATAGTTGACTTATCAGCATGGTCCAAAGTGAATTCATTCTTTATCAGTTCAAATATTATTCATATATTCAACATGGTGAAAGATTAAAAATAAATATATATGTAAATAAATGTTTCCCGGTGGTGGTGGTATTTTAGTTACTAAGTCGTGTCCAACTCTTGGGACCCTATGGACTGTAGCCAGCCAGCTCCTCTGTCCATAGGATTTCCTGGCAAGGAATACTGGAGTGGGTTGCCATTTCTTTCTCCAGGGGGGGCCTTCCCAACCCAGGGATAGAACCCATGTCTCTGCATTGCAGGTTGTCTCCTGAATTGCAGGCTCTTTACTACTGAGCCACCAGGGAAACCCTAATGTTTCCTGAGTAAACATTTATTCATATTCAATCCTGTTCAGTTCAGTTCAGTCGCTCAGTTGTGTCCAACTCTTTGCGACCCCATGAATCGCAGCACGCCAGGCCTCCCTTCTTGGTGTTATACCGAAACACTCATCAAGTCTTTCTCTCTAGCATGAAACATCTATTCTGTTTCTATCAGTGAAGGATCTGCAATTACCAGATAAGTAGAAAATACGTGGTGTACTAAGAAGATTATTGGAAGTACTACAAGACCAGCTATAGGCTGAGCACTGATTACTTCCAAAACATGTCATAGAATGATTATTAAGGGAGCAGCTGCTTTCCAGTCAGGAAGGCTAAAAGTCAGGGAGCTGCTCCTATAACTCCTTGCTCCAGGATCAGTCCAACTCTGCTCAAGTCTGGAAGTCAAGATATTTTCACCAACTCAGCTCTAAGATGTGACCACATCAGATCTAGATATGGAATAAACAAGACAACACTCCAACTACTAGCTTCGGGAGCACATCATTCAAGCTATATTTCATGCCAGTAAAAATGGATCTTTTGCAGGTTCCTTGCATTCTCCCCCTAAATGCCTACAAATGTGGGAGATAGTTACTGGAACTGCTGATAAAGCTAATAAGGAAAATCCACACTCCTTCTCTTCCTTGAAGGCCATTAAAGACAGAATTCCTAGGAGAAGAACTCTGCATTACTTATTACTTCCAAATCTCATAAAGGTGTATGTGTGGGGGTTCACGGCAAATAGATGGGGAAACAGTGGTAACAGTGGCTGACTATTTTTTTAGGCTCCAAAATCACTGCAGGTGGTGATTGCAGCCATAAAATTAAAAGATGCTTACTCCTTGGAGGGAAAGTTATGACCAATTTAGATAGCATATTAAAAAGCAGAGACATTACTTTGTCAACATAGGTCCATCTAGTCAAGGCTATGGTTTTTCCAGTGGTCAAGTATGGATGTGAGAGTTGGACTATAATGAAAGCTGAGTGCCAAAGAATTGATACTTTTGAACTGTGGTGTTGGACAAGACTCTTGAGAGTCCCTTAGACTGCAAGGAGATCCAACCAGTCCATCCTAAAGGAGATCAGTCCTGGGTGTTCATTGGAAGGACTGATGCTGAAGTTGCAGCTCCAATACTTTGGCCACCTGATGTGAAGAGCTGACTCATTTGAAAAGACCCTGATGCTAGGGAAGATTGAGGTCAGGTGGAGATGGGGACAATAGAGGATGAGATGGTTGGATGTCATCACTGATTCAATGGACATGAGTTTGAGTAAACTTCGGGAGTTGGTGATGGACAGGGAGGCCTGTCATGCTGCAGTTCATGGGGTCGCAAAGAGTCAGACAAGACTGAGCAACTGAACTATTGAACTATGTGGGTTCGATTCCTGGGTTGGAAAGATCCTCTAGAGAAGGAAATAGCAACCCACTCTATAGTCTTGCCTGGAGAATCCCATGGACAGAGGAGCCTGGTGGGCTACAGTGCATGAGGCAACAAAGAGTTAGACATGATTGAAGTGATTTAGCATGCATAGCACACATATTGACTCATCAAAAGCTAGATCACATGTGGAACTGAGCTGTTGTCGATTTTAGGAAGCAGGATTGGGACTAGGGTGAAGCAAGAGAGACATCCAAGGCACAGAGTTCAAGCAGGGAGTTCATTCTTTTGTGCCAATCCTGTACCTGCTCAAGTCTTAGAGTTATTGCATCCTTAAATGTGGGGGACTGGAAACCTCACTTTTCTCACTCTAGTCTTGGCCAGGATAAGAAATTTTTAGCAAATGGAGTGAGTTTGGAGTGAGTTCACAAGCCAGTTTGCAGTACTGGCCAGAGTCTGCCACTTGTCTGCTTAAGATTCAGTCAGTCCTTTCTCCTATGGTAAAACTACCAACAACACAATAGTCACACAAAGCCAGCACGTGTGCTTTTGGCTGCTACAATTTCAAATGATTTGACCTCACAAATAAATGAAAATCCAACACCCTTTCTTCATTTTAAATGAAAGACCACTGTTATCACCTATAAAAAGAAAACCAAATGCATTGAGACCATAACATTCAGTAATCTTGATTTATCACATTATCAAGAATCATAGTAGCCATAAAAATATGGTTCTGATCAATTGGGTTCATGGTAAAAAATGACTTTTCGTTATTCTATATATCATATCATTTTTATAAAGGAAATAATATATTTCATAATTTAGAACTGCTGCAAACTTCCATAGTTAAGTGATCCCAGATGTGTACATTTTACTAAAAGATTCTTGAAGTGCTTTTCCTTTTTAACAAAGAGCACTCAGAGAATTTACCTAGAACGATAATAAACTCTTAATAGAGGAGACAGAATCAAGTCTATTTGCCTCTAAAGTAATTTCTCAGCTGATTTATTTGTGAAAGCAGAGATGCATACTCAAGAGGACAATTTTTCTTAATAAGACACTAACAAGACAAAAAAATGCATATTATGACTGACCTAGATAGCATATTCAAAAGCAGAGACATTACTTTGCCAACAAAAGTCCGTCTAGTCAAGGCTATGGTTTATCCAGTGGTCATGTATGGATGTGAGAGTTGGACTGTGAAGAAAGCTGAGCACTGAAGAATTGATATTTTTGAACTGTGGTGTTGGAGAAGACTCTTGAGAGTCCGTTGGACTGCAAGGAGATCCAACCAGTCCATTCTAAAGGAGATCAGTCCTGAGTGTTCTTTGGATGGAATGATGCTAAAGCTGAAATTTCAGTACTTTGGCCACCTCATGTGAAGAGTTGACTCATTGGAAAAGACTGATGCTGGAAGGGATTGAGGGCAGGAGGAGAAGGGGACGACAGAGGATGAGCTAGGTGGATGGCATCACTGACTCAATGGACATGAGTCTGAGTGAACTCCGGGAGGTGGTGATGGACAGGGAGGCCTGATGTGCTGTGATTCATGGGGTCACAAAGAGTTGGACACAACTGAGCGACTGAACTGAACTGAACACAGTACTGATACATTCTAATGGCAAAGGTAAAGTGAGGAAGGAAAACGGACCTGTCAGACAGGTGAGGGTGAGAATTGAAGTTTTAATGGGGTACCTGGGGAAAGCATTACTGAGAATGGGGTTTTCTATTAATAATACAAAAATGAAGAAGAAAACTATATTTCATGTAGATATATTGGGAAAAGAGTAGAGGATTCAACAAGAAAAAGCACTGAAGTAGAAGCATTCTGGAGTGCTGTAGGAGGAAAAGGGGGTTCTGTGTGCCTGGAGTTTTGGGTAGGAGCAAGGTAGGAAATGAGACAGAAGAGATAAGAGAGAGCTGGGTCATGTAAGGCTTTGGTTCTGCCCATTTGCAAAGACTCAGTTCAGTTCAGTCCAGCCACACAGTCGTGTCCAACTCTTTGCAACCCCATGGACTCCAGCACGTGAGGCTTCCCTGTCCATCACCAACTCCCAGAGCTTGCTCACACTCATGTCCATCGGTGATGCCATCCAACCATCTCATCCTCTGTCATCCCCTTTTCTTCCTGCCTTCAATCTTGCAAGGACTAGTCATTTTAAAAAAACATCCATTTGATCCCAAAATGAATAAATCAAAAAACATAAACAAAAAAAATAAAACCAGAAACTTCTTTAAGGTGATATAGGAGACCTTCAAAAACATCTAGAGCACATATTATATGTAAAAATAAAGACTTGAAATCATTCTCCTTCACATCAGAACAAATCAAGATGCCCACTTTCACATTCTCACTATTTTTCCTGAAAGCAGCACTGGAGGTCCAGTCAGAACAGTTAAAGGGGAAAAAAAAGGAGAAGAAAGAGTATAATAATTAGAAGGAAAAAACAAAGATCAATATTTCCAACACTGCAGATGATGATTGTTATTAAAAATAATTAACGCATCTACAGATAAAATGTTAGAATTTTAATAATGGATAAAGGATAGTAGATATTACAATATGCAAAATAAGGGCAATGATTGATCAGAAAATGCAATTTTAAATAAACCATTTGCTACATATAGGAAGCAAAAATGTTGTCTCTAGGAATAAAAAACATTGTTTCAAGACTTTTATAAATAAGATTATAACATGTATCTGAAGATGTTATCGAAAACCTAAATATAGAAAAGTATTCAAGTCTTTAGATTCACTATAATAAAAATGCCGCTTATCCCTAGGCCAATTTTAATAAATATTCCCACGGGATCCTTTTGGAAGTTTACACACTTAGGTTTTTAAATTATTTGGAGGTATCCTGCTGTTGCTGCTGCTAAGTCACTTCAGTCATGTCTGACTCTGTGCGACCCCATAGACGGCAGCACACCAGGCTCCCCTGTCCCTGAGATTCTCCAGACATGAACGCTGGAGTGGGTTGCCATTTCCTTCTCCAGTGCATGAAAGTGAAAAGTGAAAGTGAAATCGCACAGTCGTGTCCGACTCTTAGCAACCCCCTGGACTGGAGCCCACCAGGCTCCTCGGTCCATGGGATTTTCCAGGTAAGAGTACTGGAGTGGGGTGCCATTGCCTTCTCCAATTTGGACATATAAAAGGTCAAAAATAGCCCTGAAGATTTTCTTTACTATGAAAAAAATTACCATGAAGCTAAAATTGTTTTAATAGTATTGCATTGGTTGAAGGGTAGAATTTTAGAAAAATGGAACAGAATAGAAAGACCACAAATGGTCATATCTGTATATAAAAATTTAATTTAATTTATTACATAGTCATCAGTGCAGGTCAATGGAAATAAATGGTTCTGAATCATTGTTTACCCATTTGGGGGAAAAATGTCAAATTAACACTCTACATCATTCAAGAATCAATTTCAAATAGAATTAAGATTTAAATGGGAATGGAAACTTCTATAATTATTATAGGACTTTTTTCCAACCTCAAAGCAAGGAAAAGTTTATTAAACAAAAATCAGAAAATGCAAATCATTACAAAAGATTGAGAAAATATGTTACTAAATTAAACAACTGATTATCACCAACTCCATAAAGACTACAAAATACAAGCTAAGAACTGAGGAAATTCTCACAACATTTATGACTAATAAAGGACTATTATCCAACCAATCAATCAACAAGAAAAAAAGAAACAACCAATTAAAATTGAACAAAAAGCTCAAACAGACATTTCATAGAAGAGGTAAATGAATGACCTTTGAATACACAGAAAGATACTCAAGCTCATTAGCAACCCCAGAAGTACATGCTGATGTCTCAATAACACATCATCTTACAGGACTCTGTTAGCAGAAGTGTCGGGCAGTAAGAACATTCATCCATTGCTCAGGAGCTGGAAATTGTTGCAAACACTTTGGAAGACAGTTTGCCAGTGCCTAGTAAAGTTGGGAAAATCCTGTACAAGTACAGAAGAAGGTAATTTACAAGGCAGTAATGTTTGTAATAGAAAATAAATTTTGACATTCTGAACGCTGATCAGTTGTAGAACAGACTAGCTGTGCTAATTCAGACAGTATAATAATATTAAGCAATGAAACTAAATTAACTACAGCCGTGAATTGGGTCAATCTAATTCCCCAAAACATAATATTGAAAGGAATATATCACAGAACCACAAAGGGTATAATTCCATCACTTAAAAATTGTTTTAAATAGGCAACACTACTTATATATTCCCTAGAGTTACCTATATACATAGCAAAAACTATAGAAGAATTCAAGGACCTGATTAGCACAAAAATAATGTCTGTAATTTCCTCTTGAAGTGTGGAACTAGTGTGATTGAGGAGGCACACACAGAGGACATAAATGAAGCTCCTGAAATACTAGACACATTACCTCTTAACTAGAGATTTGGGTCTCCAATTATTTCTTTAGTTTATAGTTTTTAAATTTGAAATGTATTTTAAAGTATTAAAATTAAGGTATGTTTAACAGTAAAGTATTTTACACAAATAAATGTATCATTTTATTTGTCCTTGCAAAATAAAGACTTTGAGGATTTCAGATTATTTCAGCACACACCATTACATATATTTCGGCTCACACCTTTACTTTATGAGTATACTCACCCAGGTCTCCTGCTTTATTTGACCAATTCACATGCCAAAATTTTTCAGATTTCCTCAAAATTCTACATCCACTTACAGAGTTGTACTCTGATTGCCTAAGGAACTCAATATCTGGTAGAGGAAAAGTCAATTGAAAGAAATTTTATCAGCATATAATTGTCCTGTTTCACCTGTTTCAGCATAGGGAGTTGAAGAACTGATGGATTCTAAATCAGATGATCTGCCAGGTATGTAAAAGTAGTTATTTCAACTATTTCTCATGAAGTCATAATGCATCTGTTAAGGGTCTATTTTATAACTAATAAACAGCTTCAGGAATGATTAAGTAATGAGTGCCTGAGTACACAGATAACAAAGGATAAATGAGAGAATTAATTTCTGGTTTTCAGGTCCCGAAGTCATGGCTCTTCCTGCTGCATATGGTAATCCCATAAGAAGACTGGTATTATCAGGTGTCAGAGACATAAAACACAGTGCTTCTGATGGAGTTAGAGCTTAATACATAGCTAATAAATAAAAGAATAAATAAATGAGTATCCTGAAAAATATGGTCCTTACCGGAACACTGGTTTTGGTTTCTTAGTCTGTGGATCTTTTTTCATCTTCAATTTGTTGCTGTTGTTGTTTAGTTGCTAAGTCGTGCCCAATTCTCTGTGACCCCATGGACTGTAGACTGCCAGGCTCCTCTGTCCGTGAGATTTCCCAGGTAGGAATACTGGAGTGAGTTGCCATTTCTTTCTCAACAGGATCTTCCTGACCCAAGGGTTGAAGCTGTGTCTCATGCATTGGCAGGCAGGTTCTTACCACTGAACCACCTGGGAAGTTTCACCTTTGATTATGTGTCTGTATGACACTGGACTATAGAATTTCAGTTCAGTTCAGTTCAGTCACTCAGTCATGTCCAAATCTTTGCAACCCCATGAATCACAGCACGCCAGGCCTCCCAGTTCATCACCGTCTCCTGGAGTTCACTCAGACTCACGTCCATCGAGTCAGTGATTCCATCCAGCCATCTCATCCTCGGTCATCCCCTTCTCCTCCTGCCCCCAATCCCTCCAGCATCAGAGTCTTTTCCAATGAGTCAACTCTTTGCATGAGGTGGCCAAAGTACTGAAATTTCAGCTTTTGCATCATTCCTTCCAAAGAAATCCCAGGGCTGATCTCCTTCAGAATGGACTGGTTGGATCTCCTTGCAGTCCAAGGGAATCTCAAGAGTCTTCTCCAACACCGCAGGTCAAAAGCATCAATTCTTCGGCACTCAGCCTTCTTCACAGTCCAACTCTCACATCCATACATGACCACAGGAAAAACCATAGCCTTGACTAGACAGAGCTTAGTCGGCAAAGTAATGTCTCTGCTTTTGAATATACTGTCTAGGTTGGTCATAACCTTTCATCCAAGGAGTAAGCGTTTTTTAATTTCATGCCTGCGGTCACCATCTGCAGTGATTTTGGAGCCCCCAAAAATAAAGTCTGACACTGTTTCCACTGTTTCCCCATTTATTTCCCATGAAGTGATGGGACCAAATGCCATGATCTTCATTTTCTGAATGTTGAGCTTTAAGCCAACAATTCCACTCTCCTCTTTCACTTTCATCAAGAGGCTTTTAGCTCCTCTTCACTCTCTGCCAGAAGGGTGGTGTCATCTGCATATCTGAGGTTATTGATATTTCTCCCGGCAATCTTGATTCCAGCTTATGTTTCTTCCAGTCCAGCGTTTCTCATGATGTACTCTGCATATAAGTTAAATAAGCAGGGTGACAAGATACAGCTTTGACGTACTCCTTTTCCTATTTGGAATCAGTCTGTTGTTCCATGTCCATTTCTAACTGTTGCTTCCTGACCTGCATACAGATTTCTCAAGAGGCAGGTTAGGTGGTCTGGTATTCCCATCTCTTTCAGAATTTTCTACAGTTTCTTGTGATCCACACAGTCAGAGGCTTTGGCATAGTCAGTAAAGCAGAAATAGATGTTTTTCTGGAACTCCCTTGCTTTTTCCATGATCCAGCAGATGTTGGCAATTTGATCTCTGGTTCCTCTGCTTTTTCTAAAACCAGGTTGAACAGCAGGGAGTTCACGTTTCATGTATTGCTGAAGGCTGGCTTGGAGAATTTTGAGCATTACTTTACTAGCATGTGAGATGAGTGCAATTGTGCGGTAATTTGAGCATTCTTTGGCATTGCCTTTTTTTGGGATTGGAATGAAAACTGACCTTTTCCAGTCCTGTGGCCACTGCTGAGTTTTCCAAATTTGCTGGCATATTGAGTGCAGCACTTTCACAGCATCATCTTTCAGGATTTGAAACAGCTCAACTGGAATTCCATCACCTCCACTAGCTTTGTTCGTAGTGATACCTTCTAAGGCCCACTTGACTTCGCTTTCCAAGATGTCTGGCTCTAGATTAGTGAGCACATCATCATGGTTATCTGGGTAGTGAAGATCTTTTTTGTGCAGTTCTTCCATGTATTCTTACCACCTCTTCTTAATATCTTCTGCTTCTGTTAGGTCCAGACCATTTCTGTCCTTTATCAAGCCCATTTTTGCATGAAATATTCCCTTGGTATCTCTAATTTTCTTGAAGGGATCTCTAGTCTTTCCCATTCTGTTCTTTTCCTCTATTTCTTTGCATTGATCACTGAAGAAGGCTTTCTTACCTCTTCTTGCTATTCTTTGGAACTCTGCATTCAGATGCCTATATCTTTCCTTTTCTCCTTTGCTTTTTGCCTCTCTTCTTTTCATAGCTATTTGTAAGACCTCCCCAGACAGCCATTTTGCTTTTTTGCATTTCTTTTCCATGGGGATGGTCTTGATCCCTGTCTCCTGTACAATGTCACAAACCTCATTCCATAGTTCATCAGGCACTCTGTCTATCAGATCTAGGCCCTTAATCTATTTTTCACTTCCACTGTATAATCATAAGGGATTTTATTTAGCTCATACCTGAATGGTCTAGCAGTTTTCCCTACTTTCTTCAATTTAAGTCTGAATTTGGTAATAAGGAGTTCATGATCTGAGCCACAGTCAGCTCCTGGTCTTGTTTTTGTTGACTGTATAGAGCTTCTCCATCTTTGGCTGCATAGAATATAATCAATCTTATTTCGGTGTTGACCATCTGGTGATGTCCATGGGTAGAGTCTTCTCTTGTGTTGTTGGAAGAGGGCTAATTGGAAATTATTACTTCCAGTAAGATTTCACATACATAGAACATTTAAAAAAACACACTAAATAAACAGAATTACCATAATTCTACTCTTTTAACTATTTTCTCCCTTTGATAATACTATACTGTGCCTTAAAAAAGCTGTAGCAACACACTAACAGTAACTACTAATTATAAGCTCTGTTATGAAACTTTCATAGGATAAAAGTTTCAAGTTATAAAAAAATCAATTAGGTCTCTGTTACAAATTCTATAATTTCAGAATGCTGCAGTGATTGTATCAAAGCCATATTGTGCTAGATAGAAGAAAGTTTTACTTTTTAATATAGGGTTTCCTCCAACTCAGACTATATGTGATTGAAGAGTCTAGAGGCTATCTCTCCCTTGCCATTAAAGTAGCTATTCATGTTAAAAATTACTGTACTTCAACAGCTTCTTAATTTATAATCTAGATCAATTTGATAAGCAAGCATCTATACTATTCCCCAATACCTATCTCCTCCAGCTTTGGAATGTTTTGCTAATAGAATCACAAGGCTTTTATGTAGAATTAGTGAACTGGAGAAGAACATTTATTTGCAAGTTATACACTTTTTAAACCTATACATAATGAAATAAAGATTTTGGATTTTTTCTGAAAATAATTTCTAGGCACTTTGAAGGAATTTATGCTGAGAAAGAGCCTACTCAAAGATTTGCTGATTGTTTTCATGTTTCTTAAAAGAGTTACTGACTAGATGTCTTCTCTCTTAAATAGTAAAAAAATGACAGACTTTTTATTTTGGGGGTAATCTGTGTTTAATATTGATGAAATGGACAACCTGACCAATTTTGCAATTCCTTCCTCCCTGCCTCTCTCCCTTTTTATCTTTCTTCTTTCTTCCTTCCTTTCCTCTTTCATTACCTGCCTTTCCTTCCTTCCATCCATCCCTCCTTCCTTCCTTTCTCCCTTCTTGCCATCCTTTATTCACTCTATTTTTCTCTTTCCTTCTATTCTTTTCTAACAGGCATAAGATGACAAAATCTAAAGTTTTAAATTCTATTATTGCAATAAGAAAAATAAACTCTCAGTTTTTGAATAATGAAACAACTTTAAGTCAACTTTAGTCCTGACTGTAAGTTGTTGTATTAACTTGTCAAAAAATATTTATAATTTAGAGTGTCATACTCTGAAAATGTTACAGGAAATTCAATGTAGTTGAAGACCCCTCAACTAACAAGTAGAACAGACATTAACTGCAGGTCCTAGTCTCACCTGGCCCTAGTTACATCATTTTAGGCAGCTGAATCACACACTTTCCTCATCTGCAACACTGGTTGTTAAAGGAAATTTAAACGAGATTGTTCATGTCAAAACAAGCATAAAATGGCAAAGCTTCATAGAAAATGTAAGCTATTATTATTTGGGAGAAGGATAATGTTTCTTTTCTACCCGTTAATGTTTGAAATTATAATGGCTGTAATATTTCCTAGTTTTACTGTAATTCTATTTGGAGAAGAGGAGTAATTTGAAAATGGAATTCTTCCAAACTGGTCTTTTAATAAAAAGTTGATTTATTTGATGTTGCGGGGACCCATGTGAGAGTATTATTTTACCTAAAGCAAACTAGCAGAAGTCTTTGCCTTACAGCAGTAATCCTATTCAGTATTCAATTTGTCAGCTGTGTTGCAATCTGGAATATTTTAAAGTGATTTTATGTTAAATTCAAATGCAGAATGTAGATTACATAAATATTTATCCAAGCTATCAAATAAACCAAATTCTTAGAGTAACAGTAAAGATATATATTTTACAAGATTAAACCTCTTATGGTTTCATTTTTACAGTGTTTCCATAATTATTGTTGTTGTTTAATTGCTAAGTCATGCCCAACTCTTCTGTGAACACATGGATTCTAGCACACCCGGCTCCTCTGTCCATGGGATTTTCCAGGCAAGAATTCTGGAGTTGGTTACCATTTCCTTGTTCAGGGGATCTTCCTGACCCAAGGATCAAACCTGCATCTCCTGCATAGCAGGCAGATTCTTTACCACTGAGCCACCAAGGAATAATATCCTCTCTTGGTTGGCTGGACTGCCCTTACAGGTGAATATGAGCTTTTAGTCCTTGGCCTGCCTGCTCTAGCCTCATGTGATCAAGATCCTCTCTCCTCCCCAAAATGCCTTGATTTTGTTTGTTTTCATTCAGCAGAAAGCAAGAGAAGATTCTGGGCCAAGAGTGGATTGGATCAAAGACACCAGCATCTTTACTTTGCAAAAATTACTTGCTAATTGAAACAGATTGGAAGGAAAAAAAGGTCAGACAGGATGTCCTAAAAGGATTATGGGCATAGTGAAGACTATATTGAGTATGTCAAAATTCATTAATAATTTGAAAAATATTACCCAGGAAGTCTTCCATGATTGTGTTTGTATTGATTAGCATGTTGAAATCTTATTTTCCCTTTAGTGACCTATGAACCCTTGGGGAAACTCTTGTTTTGAAGTTTAGTTTTGTTACTTATTCCCAGAACATTTAGTGAACTCTGAATTTGACTTCATTTGTAGCTCAGATGATAACGCTTCTGCCTACAATGCAGGAGACCCAGGTTCTATCCCTGGGTAGGGAAGATCCCCTGGAGAAGGAAATAGTAACCCACTCCAGTACTCTTGCCTGGAAAATACCATGGATGGAGGAGTCCGGTAGGCTACAGTCCATGGGGTCCAAAAGAGTCGGACACGACTGAGCGACTTCACTTCATACAATTATAGGGGTCTCCCAGATGGCTCAACTGTAAAGTATCTGCCTGCCAATGTAGGAGATTCAGGAGACACGAGTCCAATCCCTGGGTTAAGAAGATTCCATGGAGGAGGAAATGGCAACCCACAGTATTTTTGGCTGAGAAATCCAAATCCCATGGACAGAAGAGCCTGGCAGGCCACATCGATGGGGTTGCAAAGCATGTGCATACATGCTAAGTCTCTTGAGTCATATCTCACTCTTTATGACCCTATGGACTGTAGCCCACCAGGCTCCTCTGTCTGTGGGATTCTCCAGACAAGAATACTGGAATGGGTTGCCATGCCCTCCTCCAGGGCATCTTCCCCATCTAGGAATGGAACCCAGGTCTCTTACTTTGGCAGGTGGGTTCTTTACCTCTAGTGCCACCAGGGAAGCCCACATGCAAATACACACAAAAAATTATAATAACATTAAGTACAGGAATCTTGAGATTTCTGTTATTATCTGTAAACATATACTTTGAGGAAGTTTAAATGGATGGTAATTTGTACCCTACAGATATTTGCTTTATTCATATTAACAAGCTTTTTCCATGGGAATGGTTAGACATAGCATGCTTCATGTGCATGAACAGCCACGCAACTTTTAAATTCTTTATAACTCTAACAGGGTAGGTGATTACTATTTTATTTATCCATGAAACTGTTTTATTTATCCATTTATCCATGAAAAAGAGTAGTAAAGCAAAAATGTTGCCAGCACCCAGAAAAGACATAAATCAAGATTTACTCCATTTCTGTATCTGTTTAAAGAAAACATCTGTTGTTATGTATGACTGCCCTTTCAGCCTTTTTGTGATAAAATTCACTTTGTCTCCATTCCTTCCCCAGAAGAGTTTTCAGTCATGGTATGAACTGTGCATCCTTCCTGGATTGGTCAATCAAAAATACTCCATTTGCTTTTGTCAAATCAATAAGTTGAGGGTAATGAGTGGGATCAAAGCTGGATAAAACAGACTTTCTTAAGACAATTAATATATGACTAATCAGAATGCATTCTTATACACTATATTCATTTTCCAGAAATTGTTGACTATCATATCCTAGAGAAAATAGGAAAAGATTGAGAGATATCTGATAACACTGGCATCAAAAATGAAAAATTGTGGTTATAGCAAAATTCTTAATAATGTTTAATATGTTAAAAAAAAAACTTACCTAATGTTAAAATGTTATGTTATAATACTTACAAATGTTATGTTAAAACAGTAAAAACACATTTCATTTGTATCACTATGAAGCTTTATTTCCATATTAGGTATAGTTTCTTACATTAATATCTCTGTATCATGGATTGCCTGGAGGTCCAGTGCTTAAGACTCTGCTTCCAATGCAGGGGGTGAGGGTTTGTCAATCCTTGTCTAAGAACTATGATCCCACATGCCTCAGACATAGCCAAAAAACCCCTCTGATTCAGCATAATTAAATTCATTAAACAGAAAATGTCTAAACTGCTTGCCTCAGGTTTCCCAGGTTAAGGAAGAAGTCCTTGGCCTCACATAGGAAGAAGAAAGAGACCATCTAAAAGAGAGAGACAGGTCTCAATCTTGAAATGACTAGATCCTTCATTTACTACTCAAGATACCAGAGTGGGAGAGGAAGAGGAACAATAGTCCACACACATCAGTTAGCTAGTATTTTATTTGCTTCACTGTCTCCAACCCAGAAAATTGTGTCCCAAAATTTAAGAGATGCTTTCATTCTTGCAAACAAGGAGTTTGCAAGACTTTGAATAAGACATCATTTTGTTCTAGCTCCAAATTCATTTTTGGATTACAATAAATCAGAGAAAGTAAGGGAAGATGTCGATTCATCTGTAACAATAATTATTCTCCCCCAACAACCATTTATTTCTCTCACATATATATTTGCAGGTAAACTATTAGAAGGTATTTTTATTTACATTTTCCTGTAGGTGATTTATCTAGTCACTGGTTTTAATTCTTACCTGTATGCTGATAAAATTGAATTTATATGTTCCTTAAATTTCAGATTGTGTACCCACCTTCTATACTTTCACTTGGATGTTTAATATCATGTCTCAAAGAGACCTTCTGTTCTCCCAAATTTTCCTTTTCAAAGTAACTACCTTTTTGTTCAGTTCATAATTTGGGAAAATCCTTTACTTTTTTTAATCCATTCAAGTCAACATTCTTCACACAATCCCTGAAGAGATTTCTGATAAAATAGAAATTTCTCTTGATATGCAGTGTCCTTTATGATTTGCTTTATCTTTAACACAGTTTATTTTCCCACATGACCATAGAAAGAATATTCATTTCCCATAAACCGATATGCTCTTTCCATATGCTAAAATTTATGGCTGGAATTATTTCCCCACCCAGTTCCTGATGACTTCCTAGCCATTCTTTACAATTTAACTCACTTCCTCTCTGAATTTACCCTGATACTCAGGAGCTGCCTTATTTGTTGCTATAGCATCTCCTGCCTACATAGAGTTATTTTCACTTGGAATCTAACAAGATGAAATAATATGGAACTTTGTCTCTTTTCTTTTCCTCTTTTTTAGACTATGAAAACTTCAAGGCTAATTATTTTTTTTCTCTTTTTCTTCGTTTTACCTTGTTTATCTTTAAATCAATAAGAATGTAGCACAAATTCTTGCAAAAGATGGTACTCTACTAATATTTTGTTATATAATAAATGCTACCAAATAAAAAGCATGATTTTGTTCACTTAAATAAATTATTTAAGAATTATTTCCATTTTTGTATTAATTAGTATATTAGGCATTCAGTAGTTATATTCCTCTATCAACACCATATTCACCCTTAAGTACCTGACAAACAAATCTGAAACCTAAAATACTTTCTTTACTCTGCTGTGAAATACTTTCTTTACTATCCTGTGAAAGGATAAAAATAATTTGTATGGAAACTGCATTTATAGTGAATTATTAAGTCTCTAGTATAGTTTCAAAGTATAATAAATACCTTTATCTGTGAGTTGAGGTTTGAGGCATATTCATAAGAGGAGATTCAAAGTTTGCATTTACAGTGGTTTTACAAGGACCATCTCTACAAGCAGAGATGTTTTAATCATCTATAGTTAAAGAAGAAAGCCTCAGGGTTGAAAGGAAATAAGAAGCTCTGGCTCTAGTTATATAGAGATCATGATCCCTGAGCAAAATTAAAGGTGAGAAACCTAAATCTGGAAGAAAAATATTTTAAAATTTTATTAAGAGAAAGGAAAAAGCAATCTTGAAAAAGGAACATAAGGCTGGAGGTCAGCAGACCTTGACTCTGACCTTTGCTTATTGGGGGACCTTATGTAAATTCTCCATTTGTTCTAATAGTGTAGATAAAACCAGATATATTTGCTTTCACTTTTTGCATCATACTAAGCAAAGGATAAGATGGGAAAATAAATGAGGAAACAATTTTGAGAAAGGAAAACTCTCTTCTAACTTAAGCAATAACTAATATTATTTATAATAGGGGTGGTTCTAAGATGGCAGAGGAATAGGACGGGAGACCACTTTCTCTCCCACAAATTCATCAAAAGAACATTTCAATGCTGAGTAAATTCTACAGAACAACTTCTGAATGCTGGCAGAGGACATCAGGCACCCAGAAAAGCAGATCATTGTCTTCAAAAACAGTGAACCTCTCTGGGTGTCCCTCAATGTGGAGAAACTTTTCATCTTCAACCTAGATGTTTTATCATCAGTGCTGTATAGATGGAGAAGTCTTGAGGCTACTGTAAAAATTAAACTGAAAACCAGAAGCAGGAGGCGTAAGTCCAAATCCTGAGAACATCAGAGAACTCCTGAATCCAGGGAACATTATTGATAGGAGCTCATCAAATGCCTCCATACCTACACTGAAACCAAGCACCACCCAAGGGCCAACAAGTTCCAGAGCAAGACATACCATGCAAATTCTCCAGCAACACAGGAACACACCCCTGGGCTTCAATATACAGGCAGCTGCAGTTACTCCAAAACCATAGACGTTTCATAACTCATTACTGGACACTTCGTTGCACTCCAGAGAAAAGAAATCCAGCTCTACCCACCAGAACTCCAACACAAGCTTCCCTAACCAAGAAACCTTGACAAGCCACTGATACAACCCCACCCACAGGGAGGAAACTCCATAATAAAGAGAACTCTACAAATTCCCAGATTACAGAAAGGCCACCCCAAACTCAGCAATATAAACAAGATGAAGAGAAAGAGGAATACCCAGCAGATAAAGGAACAGGAGAAATGCCCACAAAACCAAACAAAAGAGGAAGAGATAGGGAATCTACCTGAAAAAGAATTCCGAATAATGATAGTGAAAATGATCCAAAATCTTGAAATCAAAATGGAATCACAGATAAATAGCCTGGAGACAAGGACTGAGAAGATGCAAGAAAGGTTTAACAAGGACCTAGAATAAATAAAAAAGAGTCAATATATAATGAATAATGCAATGAATGAGATCAGAAACACTGTGGAGGCAACAAATAGTAGAATATCAGAGGCAGAAGATAGGATTAGTGAAATAGAAGATAGAATGGTAGAAATAAATGATACAGAGAGGAAAAAAGAAAAACGAATTAAAAGAAATGAGGACAATCTCAGAGACCTCCAAGACAATATGAAACACTCCAACATTCAAATTATAGGAGTCCCAGAAGAAAAAGACAAAAAGAAAGACCATGAGAAAATACTTGAGGAGATAATAGTTGAAAACTTCCCTAAAATGGGACAGGAAATAATCACCCAAGTCCAAGAAACCCAGAGAGTTCCAAACAGGATAAACCCAAGGAGAAACACCCCAAGACACATATTAACCAAATTAACAAATATCAAATACAAAGAACAAATATTAAAAGCAGCAAGGGAAAAACAACAAATAACACATAAGGGGATTCCCATAAGGATAACAGCTGATCTTTCAATAGAAACGCTTCAGGCCAGGAGGGAATGGCAAGACATACTTAAAGTGATGAAAGAAAATAACCTACAGCCCAGATTACTGTACCCAGCAAGGATCTCATTCAAATATGAAGGAGAAATCAAAAGCTTTACAGACAAGCAAAAGCTGAGAGAATTCAGCACCACCAAACCAGCTCTCTAACAAACACTAAAGGATATTCTCTAGACAGGAAACACAAAAAGGGTGTATAAACCTGAACCCAAAACAATAAAGTAAATGGCAATGGGATCATACTTATCAATAATTACCTTAAATGTAAATGGGCTGAATGCCCCAACCAAAAGGCAAAGGCTGGCTGAATGGATACAAAAATAAGACCCCTATATATGCTGCCTACAAGAGACCCACCTCAAAACAAGGGACACATACAGACTGAAAGTGAAGGGCTGGAAAAAAGATATTCCACGCAAATAGAGACAAAAGAAAGCAGGAGTAGCAATACTCATATCCAATAAAAGAGACTTTAAAACAAAGGCTGTGAAAAGAGACAAAGAAGGCCACTACATAATGATTAAAGGATCAATCCAAGAAGAAGATATAACAATTATAAATATATATGCACCTAACTTAGGAGCACTGCAATATGTAAGACAAATGCTAACAGGTATGAAAGGGGAAATTAACAATAACACAGTAATACTGGAAAACTTTAATACCCAACTCACATCTATGGACAGATCAACTAAACAGAAAATTAACAAAGAAATGCAAACTTTAAAATGATACAATAGACCAGTTAGACCTAGTTGATATCTATAGGACATTTCACCCCAAAACAATGAATTTTACCTTCTTCTCAAGTGCTCATGGAACCTTCTCCAGGATAGATCACATCCTGGGACATAAATCTAACCATGATAAATTTTAAAAAAATTGAAATCATTCCAAGCATCTTTTCTGACCATAATGCACTAAGATTAGATCTCAATTAGAGGAGAAAAACTATTAAAAATTTCAACAAATGGAGGCTGAACAACACGCTGCTGAATAACCAACAAATCACAGAAGAAATCAAAAAGAAATCAAAATATGCATAGAAACGAGTGAAAATGAAAACACAACAACCCAACACCTGTGGGACACTGTAAAAGCAGTGCTAAGAGGAAAGTTCATAGCAATACAGCCATACCTCAAGAAACAAGAAAAAAGTCAAATAAATAACCTAACTCTACAACTAAAGCAACTAGAAAAGGAAGAATTGGAGAACCCCAGAGTTAGTAGAAGGAAAGAAATCTTAAAAATTAGGGCAGAAATAAATGCAAAAGAAACAAAAGGGACCATAGCAAAAATCAACAAAGCCAAAAGATGTTTCTTTGTAAGGATAAATAAAATTGACAAACCATTAGCCAGACTCATCAAGAAACAAGGGGAGAAAAAGCAAATCAATAAAATTAGAAATGAAAATGGAGAGATCACAACAGACAACACAGAAATACAAAGGATCATAAGAAACTACTATCAGCAATTGTATGCCAATAAAATGGACAACGTGGAAGAAATGGACAAATTCTTAGAAAAGTACAACTTTCCAAAACTGAACCAGGAAGAAATAGAAAATCTTAACAGACCCATCACAAGCATGGAAATTGAAACTGTAATCAGAAATCTTCCAGCAAACAAAAGCCCAGGTCCAGACGGCTTCACAGCTGAATTCTACCAAAAATTTTGAGAAGAGCTAACACCTATCCTCCTCAAACTCTTCCAGAAAATTGCAGAGGAAGGTAAACTTCCAAACTCATTCTATGAGGCCACCATCACCCTAACACCAAAACCTGACAAAGATGCTACAAAAAAAGAAAACTACAGTCCAATATCACTGATAAACATAGATGCAAAAATCCTTAACAAAATTCTAGCAGTCAGAATCCAACAACACATTAAAAAGATCATACACCATGACCAAGTGGGCTTTATCCCAGGGATGCAAGGATTCTTCAATATCCACAAATCAATCAATGTAATTCACTACATTAACAAATTGAAAAATAAAAACCATATGATTATCTCAATAGATGCTGAGAAGGCCTTTGACAAAATTCAACATCCATTTATGATAAAAACTCTCCAGAAAGCAGGAATAGAAGGAACATACCTCAACATAATAAAAGCTATATATGACAAACCCACAGCAAACATTAGCCTCAATGGTGAAAAATTGAAAGCATTTTCCCTAAAGTCAGGAACAACACAAGGGTGCCCACTTTCACCGCTACTATTCAACATAGTTTTGGAAGTTTTGGCCACAGCAATCAGAGCAGAAAAAGAAATAAAAGGAATCCAAATTGGAAAAGAAGAAGTAAAACTCTCACTGTTTGCAGATGACATGATCCTCTACATAGAAAACCCCAAAGACTCCACCAGAAAATTACTAGACCTAATCAATGAATATAGTAAAGTTGCAGGATATAAAATCAACACACAGAAATCCCTTGCATTCCTATACACTAATAATGAGAAAGTAGAAAAAGAAATTAAGGAAACAATTCTATTCACCATTGCAACGAAAAGAATAAAATACTTAGGAATATAGCTACCTAAAGAAACTAAAGACCTATATACAGAAAACTATAAAACACTGATGAAAGAAATTAAAGAGGACACTAATAGATGGAGAAATATACCATGTTCATGGATCGGAAGAATCAATATAGTGAAAATGAGTATACTACCCAAAGAAATCTATAGATTCAATGCACTCCCTCTCAAGCTTCCAGCGGTATTTTTCACAGAACTAGAACAAATAATTTCACAATTTGTATGGAAATACAAAAAACCTCGAATTGCCAAAGCAATCTTGAGAAAGAAGAATGGAACTGGAGGAATCAACTTGCCTGACTTCAGGCTCTACTACAAAGCCACAGTCATCAACACAGTATCCTACTAGCACAAAGACATAAATGTAGATCAATGGAACAAAATAGAAAGCCCAGAGATAAATCCACACAGCCATGGACACCTTATCTTTGACAAAGGAGGCAAGAATATACAATGGATTAAAGACAATCTCTTTAACAAGTGGTGCTGGGAAAACTGATCTACCACTTGCAAAAGAATGAAACTAGATCACTTTCTAACACCTTACAGAAACATAAACTCAAAATAGATTAAAGATCTAAATGTAAGACCAGAAACTATAAAACTCCTAGAGGAGAACATAGGCAAACCACTCTCAGACATAAATCACAGCAGGATCCTCTATGATCCACCTCCCAGAATTCTGGAAATAAAAGCAAAAATAAACAAATGGGATCTAATTAAAGTTAAAAGCTTCTGCACAACAAAGGAAAATATAAGCAAGGTGAAAAGACAGCCTTCAGAATGGGAGAAAATAATGGCAAATGAAGCAACTGACAAACAACTAATCTCAAAAATATACAAGCAACTTATGCAGCTCAATTCCAGAAAAATAAATGACCCAATCAAAAAATGGGCCAAAGAACTAAATAGACATTTCTCTAAAGAAGACATACGGATGGCTAACAAACACATGAAAAGATGCTCAACATCACTCATTATCAGAGAAATGCAAATCAAAACCGCAATGAGGTACCACTTCACACCAGTCAGAATGGTTGCAATCCAAAAGTCTTCAGGCAATAAATGCTGGAGAGGGTGTGGAGAAAAGGGAACCCTCTTACATTGTTGGTGGGAATGCAAACTAGTACAGCCACTATGGAGAACAGTGTGGAGATTCCTTAAAAAATTGCAAATAGAACTGCCTTATGACCCAGCAATCCCACTTCTGGGCATACACACCGAGGAAACCAGAATAGAAAGAGACACATGTACCCCAATGTTCATCGCAGCACTGTTTATAATAGCCAGGACATGGAAGTAACCTAGATGTCCATCAGCAGATGAATGGATAAGAAAGCTGTGGTACATATACACAATGGAGTATTACTCAGCCATTAAAAAAAATACATTTGAATCAGTTCTAATGAGGTGGATGAAACTGGAGCCTATTATACAGAGTGAAGTAAGCCAGAAAGAAAAACACCAATACAGTATACTAACACATATATATGGAATTTAGAAAGATGGCAGTGACGACCCTGTATGCAAGAGAGCAAAAGAGACACAGATGTATAGAATGGACTTTTGGACTCTGTGGGAGAGGGAGAGGGTGGGATGATTTGGGAGAATGGCATTGAAACATGTATACTATCATGTAGGCAACGAATCGCCAGTCTATGTTCAATACAGGATACAGGATCCTTGAGGCTGATATGGGTGGGAGGTGGGAGGGGGGGTTCAGGATTGGGAACTCATGTACACCCGTGGCTGATTCATGTCAGTGTATGGCAAAACCAATGCAGAATTGTAAAGCAAAAGAAACTAAAAATAAAAATTAAAAAAATTAATAATTAATACTACTTATAATAGTATTAATAAACAGATTTTTCTAAAAAACAATATTAATAAAACAAGAGGGACTCCTCTGGCAGTCCAGTGGTTAAGACTCTGAACTTCCACTTCAGGGGTCACAGGTTCAATCCTTGATTGGGGGACTAAGGTCTGGCTTGCAGAGTAATGTGGTCAAAGAAATTAATAAAACAAAATAATTGGTGTTGGTGCTCAGTTTTAGGGAGAGTCTGCCACTGGATACTAACTTTGAAGTGTCAAGCTGTTCCCCAGATACCTGAAACTATCTTGTTCACCTTCTTCACCCATTTATATTCTGTCACTCCTTCACACTCAGATCAAGTTAGAGGATTTTAGAATTATTGGGTTTTCAAAAATCATTAATCTAATTGCTCCTCTATTTCATAGCAAAGGAAGTATATAAAACCCAGAAAGATTGGCTGAATAAATGAGGAATGTGCCCAGTCTTGTCTGACTCATTGTGACCCCGTGGACTGTAGCCCTCCAGGCACCACTGTCTGTGGGATTTCCTAGGCAAGAAAACAGGAGCAGGTTGCCATTTCCTTCTCCAGGTGCAATAGAACCCATGTCTCTTGCATCTCCTGCATTGGAAGGTGGATTCTTTACCACTGCACCACCTCAGAAGCCCTGAAAGATTACATAGCTTGCTCTAAATCCCTCTGCCAGGGAGTAGTAACACGACAAGGTCATATTTTTGACAACCACCAATTTGATGTCATTTTTGCCCCCATGAATCCCTCTATCTGCCTCCAGCATAGAATCTAACTGGTTGAGTTTACACAGCAGAAGACTGTAAGTGAGAATTAAAGTCTATCTCTGCCACTGACTGTTTGATTTAGGCAAATCACTTATCTTCTCTGAGCATCTATTTTTCATTTCTAAAGCAAGAATATAATAAATGGAAAAACTAATTAAAGAAACATTCATAGAATGCCAGATTTTGCACTTGGTCCTGAAAATAAAGATTTAATTGAAACAGACCATACTCCTAAAGATGTCACAAATTTTCAGTGCAACATTTTATAAACTATACTCCTTGACACTCAGATCCTTTAGGAAGTAAATACTGTTTGGAAGGAAAGGTATGAGAAATGAGTAATTATATATCTGCTTTTGCAGATGTGTAATGCACGTTAGCATACTGAAGGCTTTCAAAACTCCTAATTTAAGTCAGCTTAGAATTGACAAACAAAGATCTGAGATAATATATCTGAAAGTGCCTTGTTAACTATAAATTAGAAGACAGATATAACATTCATCCTGCTCTTTTGCAAATTCTTATTAGAGTTTTTCCTACTTATCTATTTTTTTAATAACTTCACTAATCTTTCTTTCTTTAGTTTTGTCTCCTACTAGTTAGTCATTAATGGACTCTAGAGGTAAATTGAGATTCAGCTAACACCATTTGCCAGGCTCTGAGCTAAGCATATTCCTTTGCTGTCTCGCCCAGCACATAATAATCAGTGTAAAAATACTGGCTTCTACTGTGAGGATGAAGTTGAACTACAGATGCCTCTCTTAATCCATGAGCTGGAAGCCAGTACCCATGAATCAGAGAATTTATCTTCAACATCTCTCAGAATTAAATTGCCACTCACTCTTCTCATTAACTTGTTTGAAAGTTGGTCCT
Organism: Ovis aries; assembly: GCF_016772045.2. Taxonomy (NCBI): domain Eukaryota; kingdom Metazoa; phylum Chordata; class Mammalia; order Artiodactyla; family Bovidae; genus Ovis; species Ovis aries. The sequence continues at coordinate 45,098,728 of NC_056054.1, read as the reverse complement.
TGAATAAACATATGAGATTTTGTCCTGAAAGTCACATTAAAACAATAAGAAACTGCTTAAACATATTTAATATTGATAACAGCAACTACTGACATTAAGAAAGCACTTCTGGATGACAGGCTCTGTGTTACATGAGAGATTATGAATTGAGGTGGCCAAAAAAGTTCATTCCAGTTTCTCCGTAAGCTGATACAAACTTTTGGGCCAAACCAATAAATAGGCACTTATCTCTTAAATTGTATCAAATGCCTTTTTATCGTTGATGGTTTCGCTCTACTTTTTTCAGGGAACTATTGAGATAATCCTGTTTGGGGGAATTTATCCTATTAATGGGGTGGATTTGATTTGTTGATATTTAAATGTTAAACCAAAATTGTATGACTGTAATAAAGCCAGCTTTTTCTTGGTATATTTTTGGAGTAGAATAGCTAGTATATATAAAGAAGGTTCATGGTAATGTTTATTAAGGTGATCATTGTATGCTGTTTAGATTGGCATAGCTTTTCTTCCAAGGAGCAAGTGTCTATTAATTTCATGGCTGCAATCACCATCTGCAGTGATTTTGGAGCCCAAGAAAATAAAATTTGTCACTATTTCCATTTTTCCCCTTCTATTTGCCATGAAGTGATGGGATTGGATGCCATGGTCTTAGATTTTTGAATGTTGAGTGTTTTGAATGTAACAGCTTTTTCACTTTCCTCTTTCACCCTCATCAAGAGGCTCTTTGCTTTCTGCCATTATAATAGTATCATCTGCATACCTGAAGTTGTTGATATTTCTCCAGGAAATCTTGATTCCAACTTGTGATTCACCCAGTAATATTGTATGAAGTGAAGTCGTGAAGTGAAGTCGCTCAGTCGTGTCCGACTCTTTGCAACCCCGTGGATTGTAGCCCACCAGGCTCCTCAGTCCATGGGGTTTTCCAAGCATGAATACTGGAGTGGGTTGCTGTTTCCTTCCCCAGGGGATCTTCCTGATCCAGGGATTGAACCCGGGTCTCCCACATTGTAGGCAGACGTTTTACCATCTGAGCTACCAGGGAAGCCCACAGTGATATCGTATACTTCACACTAAATATATTTCAGATAATGCTCCTTACAACACTAAAACTCCATCTTCATTCTCATTGAATATTCTATTATTGTCATTTATCTCATGTGTATAAATATTATAAGCCTCATAAGGAAATGCTTTTTTCACTTAAGCAATCAGTTACCTCTAGGAAATGAAAAAGAAAAAAATATGCTAGTCTATTTTGTTTACCTAGAAATTTGCATTCGTCTGCCTCATGTGTTCCCTTCTTTCAAGAATCTGGTTCTACACTGCTTATTTTTCACTGCCTTTCAAATGTGTCACATATTTAGCCATGCGATATTTGTTTACAGCAGGATGGCAATTTCAGTCTGCTTAGTCTATAGCTTCTTTTTTTTTTTTTAAGAGAAACCTCCTTTTATTTTTCTTTTAACTTGAGTTTTTTTTTTTTTAGTTTTTTATTTTTTAAATTTTAAAATCTTTAATTCTTACATGCATTCCCAAACATGATCCCCCCTCCCACCTCCCTCCCCATAACATCTTTCTGGGTCATCCCCATGCACCAGCCCCAAGCATGCTGCATCCTGCGTCAGACATAGACTGGCGATTCAATTCACATGATAGTATACATGTTAGAATGTCATTCTCCCAAATCATCCAACCCTCTCCCTCTCCCTCTGAGTCCAAAAAGTCCGTTATACACATCTGTGTCTCTTTCCCTGTCTTGCATACAGGGTCGTCATTGCCATCTTCCTAAATTCCATATATATGTGTTAGTATACTGTATTGGTGTTTTTCTTTCTGGCTTACTTCACTCTGTATAATCGGCTCCAGTTTCATCCATCTCATCAGAACTGATTCAAATAAGTTCTGTGATCATTCACTTACCTAAACCATGATATTTTAAATTGATTCTCAGAGAATCAAGGGTAATAAGACACCTGAAGTCTATTACCCTAGCTTCTGAAACAGTGGCTAATTAGAAAATCCAAGTGATTTCAAATTTGATTATTTTCTGCTATTAACACTAGAAGAAAATTGTTGGTTTAACTGATGGACATGTGACAATGAAGTTATATTTCATCAAGTAGATGCCTCAAACATAAAGTTGCTTATAAAGCTACAAGTTCTATTTGATAATTATAGCTAAGTTTTTTTTTTAATTTGGCATATTTATACTGGATTTCGATTATGTCTTATCTCATAGTTTTTATATCAAAATATCTATAATTTGATACATAAATTTCTCATTAAACCCAAATTCCTTCCTTGTTTTATCTTTAGTTTTCAAAATCTCTCTCTTTCAATCTGTTTTATCCTTTTTTATACCTACATCCCATACTATCTGGCTTTCAAATCCATCTAATATTTTTCTTTCTATGTTTGAGAATTGCATGTTGAGTCTCTTTCTTTGGAAAGATTTTTCTCTCTCTACCTACAAACTCCAGATTTACCTTGCTAGCTCAAAACCGTCTGGACTTGCTATGTATATTTTCTGTTGGTATATCCACTTTCTAAAGATTAGCTAAAGACAAGTTTTTCCCACTGTCTTTAATGCTCCAAACTTGACTCATTCCTTTTTTCTATAGTTATTTCTGCTCTCCTTTTGGGACTATTCCTGAATAAATGAGCTTATCTATTAACATTTAAGAAAGTCATCTCAGAAACCTGGCCAGAGCTGCAGTTTTAAATCAACCTTCTGACAACTTATTTTACAGATGAATATTTAAAATAAGGAAGTCCAAACTGGAGGAAATAAGCAATCTTCTGAAATGGGCTTTACAAATAATGATAATAATAAAAACAACTTATGTACCCTATTTCCTTATGTAGCAACCATGCTGACTTTCAAATGACTGCTGTTAACTTAGGGTACAACATTAATTTTCAGAAATCTTTCATTTATGAAAAAGGCAAGAAAAGTCCTGCTTCCTGATAAGTGCCTCATATTTCCATTGCAGGTGAACAGAAATTGAATGGAAATACAGTTCACAAAAATATGTAAGCTGAAAATAAGTAAGTTCTTGACATTCAGTAGAAATGGCAGCTTAGATGGGAAAGAAAATTTTGTTCATATCCAGGATCAAATGTATCTGCAATATTATTAAAGAAGTAATGAGAATTTATCTCCTGAGGTCATTTAATACCCGTTACAAAGGAAGTTCTCAATTGCTTGTTCTGTAGGTACATATACACCTGTGCCTTTAGTGCACATACCAAAAGATATATTGCAATTATGTTGACTGTATTTTCTAGGCCTAATATCATGTCACATGGTTTGACAATGATATTTAATATTGCACTCAAGATAATATACAATATAGAATGTTATGAACATCATAATATATATAATAGAACTTGAGAGAGAAAACATTAAATATTTATTATTACACATTAGAAATATTGTATATTGCTCTATTGACTTGTAACAACATCATTATTTCTAGGCATGGATTACTTTAATACAAAAATTAATATATAGCTAATAAGTGAAAAGATAAAATGTGAATTAAGTTAGTCTAACTTACGCGCGCGTGTGTGTGTGTGTGTGTGTGTGTGTGTTCAGTCAAGTGAATTCTTTACCACTGTGCCACCTGGGAAGTCTGACTTATACAACATGTTAAAACATTTTATACATCTCTCAAGAAAAAAAGATTAATTACAAAGCCACTGAGCACTGAGACTGACTGTGTAAATCTAGATATGTGCTTAGTGGCTTCAGTCATGTCTGACTCTTTGTGACCCTATGGACTATGTAGCTCACCAGGGTCCTCTGTCCAAGGGAGTCTCTAGGCAAGACTGCTAGAGTGGGCTGCCAATTTCCTGCTCCAGGGGATCTTCCTGACCCAGAGATTGAACCCATGTCTACTGCGTTTCCTGCATTGCAGGTGGATTCTTTACTGCTGAGCCACCAGGGAAGCCCAAATTGAGATACAGTCAGTGGTAATATAAAACAAATATTTATGAAGTAAAATTTATAGAAGTTTGCAAACACTTTTATGTTAGTAGTTGAGGGAAAGGAAAAATTTAAGACTCTAAGTTAGTAGTTCTCAATTTCACTTATATAAAAATATTTCTAGTAATTCCCCTTTGTTTATCCCAAAATGAAATTTACAGATGCCTAAAAATTATCTGCATCAATTTGTTAAGCAAAATCAGTATAATATTTTAAATGTGACATATAAAAAGAGAAATTAAGGAAAGGAGTTTTAGCAAAATGTACTTCCTTATGCAAACTGTAGCACAATCACCATAGAAAGGCATAAGGAAGTTGTTATGCATTGAATGGATGAATGAATGAATGAAAAGAGTGATTCTACAGATTTTTGGACAAATGTGAATAATAACTGAATACAACAGCTACAAATGCAGACTTATGGTGACTTAAACACCATGAGTTGTGTTGCCAACAGTTATATAATTTTCTGTAATGACGAAAATCTCTGGGCAATATTTAAGGAAAAGGACAATTTACATGGTGTATACATTTCTAAAAATTCATTATGTATTGAAACTGCCAAAAATTCTATGCTTAATGTTAAATGGATTTAGATTCAAGGCTGAAGGAATTTTAAAAAAATAAAATGTTTTTTACCTTTTTGAATGTCTGAGAAATGAACATACCTATGAAACAAAAACAGACTTACAAATATAGAGAAAAGATTTGTAGTTGCCTGAGGAGGGAGGATGGGGGAGGGAAGGACTGGGAGTTTGGAATTAGCAGATGCAATATAGCATGACTAAACAACAAGGTCTAACTGTATAGCACAGGGAACTATATTCAACATTCTGAGATAAACCATCATGTAAATGAATATGAAAAGAACATATATGCATAACTAAGTTACTTTGCTGTAGAGCAGAAATTAAGCAGAACATTGTAAACCAACTGTACTTCAATAAAATTAAAATTAAATTAAATTCATGCAACGCATGAAACAATTTTAGGGGGATGTGGGCAGCCTGATGTGTAGCATCTTTAGCCCCTATATAAGAAGTACTACTGGTAATTCTTAATTCTCATGACAATCACAACCTGAAGGCCACACGAAAGTCCAAAATGCTACCTTAGGAGAGTATCTTTTCCTCTGAGAACTGCTGTGCCAAGAACTTGAGCCTTGGTGTTAGGGATGATGTAGATGTCATTCATAAACACTGGTAACATGTAAGAAAGAGCAAGTTTTGGCAGGACAGATAATGAGATCAGTTTTAGATGTATTGAGATGAAATTAATGTAGTATATTCATGGAGAGTTATGTATGACAAGTTAGAAATAAATAATAATAATTAAAAGAGAGACTATTCAGTAGCTTAGAACCATCAGAATGAGTAAATAGTCAAAGAAGAAAATATAGAAATTAGAAGGAAAGAAACATAAAGACAGATCCGTACATTTAGGGGACTTCTCTTGTGGTACAGTGGATGAGAATCAGCCTGCCAATGTAAGGGACACAGGTTTGATCCCTGGTCTGGGAAGATGTCACATGCCATGGAGCAACTAAGCCTGTGCACCACAACTACTGAGCCTGGGCTATATACCCCACAAGCTGCAGCTACTGAAGCCTGCACACCTCGAACCTGCTCTCCGCAACAAGAGAAGCCACAGAAATGAGCAGCCTGAGCACCATAACCAAGTGTAGCTCCTGCTTGATACAACTAGAGAAAGCCTGCACCAAAAAAATGAAGACCCAGAGCATCCAAAAATAAACAAAAATTTTTTTAAGAAATTTAGGGAAAAGAAAGTGAAATGGCAACCAGAAAATTACACCAAAAAATAAGATGCAGTGTGATAATAGAAGTAGGGCATATATATTTCAATGAAGAAAAGGGAAAGAGAAATTTAGAAAGAAAGGGTGGTTAGCACTCTCAAATATTTGAAAGCAATAAAGGAGAATAAGCAGAAGAACCAAGATATTTCGGCAGAATTTGGTAGCATGACAGAGTTAAACGCCACGTGTGGGAGGGACTGAGAGGAGTAGAAGCTGGAGATAGGGGAACAGGCATATGCATTGCTTCCTCTACCAGCTCTACTTGGCACCAGTCTCTGGACACATTCAAGCTTTGAGCTTAGTGCAGTGGCACCCCACTCCAGTACTCTTGCCTGGAAAATCCCATGGATGGAGGGCCTGGTGGGCTGCAGTCCATGGGGTCGCTAACAGTCGGGCACGACTGAACGACTTCACTTTCGCTTTTCACTTTCATGCACTGGAGAAGGAAATGGCAACCCACTCCAGTGTTCTTGCCTGGAGAATCCCAGGGACGGGGGAGCCTGGTGGGCTGCCGTCTATGGGGTAGCACAGAGTGGGACACGACTGAAGCAACTTAGCAGCAGCAACAGCAGAGCAGACAATTACTGAGAACATCTATATAATCTAGGAAAAAAAAAACAGCAATCCTGTAGTATTACAGGGACCACATTTTCATGGTTATGCGGATCTGGAATGAATCCTCTTACCTTCACAGTATTCAGTGGATCTTAGATGAGGTCTGGGCATAAAACTAGACATTCATAGATCTTTACATCCTGTAGAGGAAAACCTCTGCTGTGATAGGGCCTGTCTGATGCAGTCTGCACACTCAGCCATGTTCATGTTGCACTCTGTTTCTGAAACCAGACCAGTTTCAAAATCTCAGTGTGTGACTAGAACCCTGGTCTCACTGAATAGACCTTCTGATCTGTGGTCCTCTATGGCTGGGTACAAATATCCCTACTATAAAGGCATGCTTAAAACTTTAACAAGCCATACCAGGTGACACCAGGATCACTTTAGTTCCAGTTCTTCATGCCCTCGTAGACACCATATTTAAAGTGTTGAAATTCAGTCAGGAGTCTGGCTTCCTGCTTTTCCCCATTAACTTTCATATTCCTGTATCTATAAGAGCCAAACCTAGATGAATAAACTCAGCTGAGGAAAGGTGTGCAGAATACCCATTCAAGAAATTTAGAGGTAAAAATGGAACAATGGACTTTCATCAAACAGTATTGATGAGATAATCGAATAGTCGTCCTTGGACAAAAACTCAGATAGTGAATAAATGACAATATACTTTTCAGCTGGGGAGAGAGAGAATGTTTTTGTTGTTTAGTCACTAAGTCATGTCTGACTGTTTGCAACCCATGGACTATAGCCCGCCAGGCTCCTCTGTCTACGGGATTTCCCAGGCAAAAATATTGCAGTGGGTTTTCATTTCCTTCTCCAGGGGATCTTCCTGATCCAGGGATAGAACCCAAGTCTCCTGGATTGGCAGGCAGATACTTACTGCTGTGCCACAAGGGAAACCCTGAGGGAGAGAATAATAAGACAAAAATTCAGAGTAAGATAAATCTACTGGGGTATTAGAGAGAGGGACATGATTGTATGATGTCTTCAAAGGCAGTGATCACACATATTTTATCTCTTAAAATGGGTAGAAGTATGTATTTTCTTTATTATTTATAATGCATATATCAGTATTATTGGGACATATGTAATATTTCACATGAGTAAAATTTAATTTTTTTAGGAGTGGTAGCAACCAGAACATGGTCAACAACAGTGCAATCGTATGTTATTTGTATGTCGTCTTTCAGATACTATGATAGTTTCTATGAATCTTCACAGAAATTTTGTAAGGTAGTGATTATTACTTTTATTACCAGCATGGTATAAAGCTGGGGTCCCCAAGTGGCAGTACTGGTCCATGACCTGTTAAGAACCAGGCTATATAGCAGGAGGTGAGCAGTTGTCTTCCATACAACTGGTCCCTAGAACCCAAAAGTGTGGAGACCACTGCTATTGAGGATCAGATAATAGTGATCATGAAAAAAAGCCCTGGGTTATAAGGGCTTGGGTTCAAGTCTATGAACTGCCACCTAGCTGTATGTCCTGAAGTAATTCAAAACACTATCTTTATGCCTATACATCCTCATCTGTAAAATGGGGTAACAGAGCTACCTACTTTCCAAGATTGATCACTTTAAAATAAAAGTACAACTGTGTTATTATTATCATTCCTTTAAGTATTCCTAACTGAAGGTGTCATCCTCATAGTTCCAAAGTCCATGGCGTTTCATTGTTTGACTTAAGAGCAAGACTGGCAGACTATTTAAGAGAGTGAGGAAAATTAATGTCAAGGTCTTGTGTAGTAGGAGAGTATGAACAATCTATTTCCTTTATGGTTTAGCCTAATAGGCATAACCGAGCTCTGGATAGAGCAGCTAGTTTCTTCTTCAGAAGTAACTTTTAAGATGTCCCTGCCCCTTTTAAAGCCAGAGATTTCATAAGAGCTAGATCTCAAGTGCTCTGCTCAGCATCAAGAATAAGTACATTTGATCAGGTTTAATAGGAAAAATAACACACCTTTGCTGAGGTAAAAGTCAGACCATATTTTTCTTTTTTTTTCAAATATCATACTTAATACCTCATTCCACCAGGAAAAAGACATGCAATTTTCCATATTTGAAATGAGTATACACAAAAGCAATCTATGTATCAAGCAGGAGCCATAGACAACTATTACTTCTACCTGAAAATATTTAATCTAAAAAAGTCAGGAAGCACTTTGTAAAACTGGACAGAATTTCATGGATTCATTTGAATATTTGTTGTGCTGTGCTTAGTTGCTCGGTCATATCTGACTCTTTGCGACCACACGGACTGTAGCCCTTCAGGCTCCTCTGTCCATGGGGATTCTCCAGGTAAGAATACTAGAGTGAGTTGCCATGGCCTCCTACAGGTTGGTTGATCTTCCCAACCCAAGGATTGAACTCAGGTCTCTTGAACTGCAGGCAGATTCTTTACAGCCTGAGCCACCAGGGAAACCCCAAAATACTGGAATGGATGGATTATCCCTTCTCCAGGGGAACTTCCCAACCCAGGAATCAAGCCAGAGTTTCCTGCATTGAGGGCTGATTCTTTATCAGCTGAGCTACCAGGGAATATTTGCTATGGAATGCCAAGTGTCCATCAACAACAAAAAAAATGAAGAGGTTATTCACATCAGGATGGGTTTTTCAGAGGCAGTGTAATGTGGAGGTTAATACTGTGGGCTCAGGAGCCAGAGTGCTGAGCTTCATATCCAGCCCTGTCACTCACTAGCTGTGGGACCATGGGCATATTACTCAGCCTCTTTGTGCCTCAGTTTTCTTAGTTTTGAAATGAACTCATTAAGAGTACTGATCTCATCAGAGTTTCAAGGTTTAGGTGAGTTAGTACTTACTATACAGCAAGCTGATCTTCCCAGGCGGTTCTAGGAATAAAGAATCTGCTTGCCAATTCAGGAGCTATAAGAGATACAGGTTTGATTTCTGAGTCAGGAAGATGCCCTGGAGGAGGGCATGGCAACCCACTCAAGTATTCTTACCTGGAGAATCCCATGGACAGACAAGCCTGGCAGGCTATGGACAAAAGTGTCATAAAGACTTGGACACGCTAAAGTGACTTAGCACACACACATACAGCAAGATGTTCTAAGAAAAATTCTAGGCACTTAGTAAGCCTTTAATGAATTCTAAATGTTATGGATGACAGTTATAATTCTTTCTTTATACCATTGACATTGTTTTATATCAGAAGTTTATTATAGCTCATAAGAGACTGTAAAACTTCATGAGATAAGAAAATTTGCTTTTCAACTTACAATGATTTTTTAAAAAATCAGTTGAAAACATGCTTTTATCATCAGGTTGGGAGAAGACAATAGATGCTAAATATAATATTTTAGCTTGAGTATAATCAAAATATCTAAACACCATTTGAAGCAATAGTTCACATAAGGTTATTCCTACCAGAAAGAACATTTCCAGATATTTGTGAAAAAATAGATATAAGGATGTTCAGGAGAGCATATTTAATAATGCTGAAAACTTGACAGCAACTTGAATGTCCAATAATATAAAATTAATTTACTAAATTATGGTATAATAATGTATGCATTAAAAATATGTTATTAAAAAATATTGCTGTATAAAATGGTAAGTAGAAAATTAAATGGCTACAAAACAGCAATTACATTATTCATGGGGTCACAAAGAGTCAGACGCGACAGAGCGACTGAACTGAACTGAATGTATAAAGGCAAACATAATGTACTAAGATTTACATACAAATTGTATATGCAAAAAAGACATAATGGGACATTTAATTAATGGAATTATTGATTTTTTTTCCTTTTGTACTTTTCTATATTTTCCAAGTTTTTGGAATTGAACATACATTAATTTTATATTTACAAAAGGTTATTGAAATAAATGATGACTAAAAATATTGAATATGTGAGTTATAAATTTACAAATATGCAAAATTCAACTTATAAAAATAGTTAGAATATTCATTTCAAGAAAATAACATCTAAAATTTTTAAGGTAAGTATAAAAACATTTTCCCTCTAACAGATTCAACAAACACAAGCCAGATGCTCTTAACAGCTCCAAAAAAGGACAGAAGTTTTTAAATAAACCATTAGAAAATTATCACAGGCCGAAACTTTAGGTGGCTCATTATTAGCAGACATTAGGCACTCTATAAATCTGTGACTTGATTATTTATAATGAAGGATAACAAAGCTATAAACAAAACATTATGTGGATTATTAATGTGCTGAAAATACTGATGTTTATTTCATTGCCAGAAATTGCACCTATTAACAATGTGAGTATTATAGAATTCCTTCACATCTATTAACTGACTTTTTTTCAAAATCATTTACCAAATTCTTTCTAAATTTTAAGAGCCTCAGATGTGTCAGCTTAAATAGAGAAATGAATTGTACGGTCTCTAAACAGTTTATGCTCGTTATGATGCAGTGTTGTGCAGTACACAGTACTGTCGTGTGTTATGAATAACGTGTTGTATATAGTTGTGTCACCAGACACTTTCTAGATTCATGGACAGCCAAGACCATAGAAATGAACATTGTTTCCTCAAGACTCTTTGGCAAGCAAAGCCTTTTATAAAAATAAGTAGCTTCTGCACAAGGAAAAATGCAGGAAAAAAGTGCCAGCTCCCTGAGTAGAAAAGGGCTTTTGTAAAAAAGGGAGGGTTTATCTCATGATTACTATAATTTTCAGAAACTTCTCTGATCAGCAGCAGGTGACTCCATGGTGGCTATCAGAAACAGAAATACATGAGAGTTTGCTACATGAAGGGAGAGGAACAGATAATGTTAAAATTTACAATTTTAACTTGTGACAACTAAGTACACTCTTTCCGGTAACAGAGAGAGTAAATCTTTTACTCCTACTCCTGGTTTTTGTCTCTTGGACTCATGCCCCCAAGGCCTTTGTTCTTTAACTTGCAAGGCCTATTTTACCCAAAGCCGTTCCCTAGTCCTTTTCCAAACTGGCTGTAGTCTTGTCTCTATGTATCAGTTGTGTATAGTTTACAACACAATATGTTTTGATTAGCATTTAACATGAAATGAATTTTGTTTCATTGTATTAACTCTTTCTAGAGCCTTGATCATTTAGCATTGAGAAATCTGAGTAATCAATTCACTTAATATCCCCTATCCAAATAGACACTGTATTCCGAACTGTGATACAGTAATTTTTAAAAAACTTACAGTCAAATACTCTCTCCTTTATCAATCCAACTTCACCGAAATCAGCTTTAAACTACTTTTGTAATTATTAGCCACTTATGGATATGGAAAATTACCTCTAGATTGATTAAGATAGCGACATCTGAAATTCATGAATTGCAGTGAAAGACTAACACTTGTCCAACCTGCTGGGTTTAAATTTCTTCCAGCTCTTCACTTGGCAAGCAGTTGTCTAAGAGCTTGACATAATCAGGATTAAATGTTGTTAGGTACAGAAGAATGAGAGTATATTTGGATTTTCATGTCATTGACATTCCAAGGATAAGAGTGCACAATCAGTCACTCATCATTTTGAGCTGCAAAGAGATTTTGTGATTCAAATCAGATTTTTTTTTTTCACTGAATCATCACAGTTGTAGAAGTGGTTTTGACTTTGATGGCACTTAAAATTAGTGAGGAAAATAATACCTCAAAAGGCTGCAGTAACATCAAGATATTAACATTGCATCAGCTGGCATAGCAGTCTACCTATTCCAGGACTGTTTTAGCTTTGTATTTCAGGAGGATTAGTAAACCCTTATCTTCTCAGAACACTATATACATTTCTCTAGATCTCTGCCAATCTTTTGGATGGACCTGAGCTTATTAGTGTCTCTAAAAGTTGTAGCCAGAACAACTCAGAAGCAGTTCTCCTACCTCAGATATAGCTTTGACAAACTCTAAGTGCTGCGGAATAAAAAAGAATGGAATCAAGAACTATTGGTCATTAATGAACAGAAATACTTTCTGTGAAAAATAACACATGGTTATCATAACAGCCAAATCTGTTTCACCATGTTCTGCTTTTCACATCATGATCAAGTTCCATGGCTCCAATCTAAATGGACTATGGCCAGGGCTAATTGACAGGTGTACCAGGGCACCCAGAGTTGGTGCTCTGGGATATCTAGAGGGACAGAGTGGGTAGAGAGGTCGGAATGGGGTTCAGGACAGGGGGACACATGTATACCTGTAGATGATTCATGTTGATGTATGGTAAAAACCATCACAATATTGTAAAGTAATTACTTTTCTTTTAAAATTAATAATAATAATAAAAATTCCAGCACAGAATCTCCTTGGACAGGAATATATGACTGCACAAAATAAAGTGGTTAGCCTCAAATAACAAAAGTCTGTCTTCCTAGTATCAACGAAGGCCCTAGACTAGAGAAAAAGAATGTGATGAGATGATGTTGAGATGCAGATGATGATAAGAAGCATTATTATAATTCTTATTAGTTGATAAGAACGATTATTTGTATACTTTAATTCATTTATTCCTCAAAGAAACTCCTATCATGTTAGTATTATTTTTATCCCCACTCTAAAGATATAAAAACTGAAACTCAGACAGGCAAATTAACCTGCTTAAGTTCACACAGCTAACACATAATAGAGCAGGATTCCACCGGGGCAGTCTGTTCCATGTCTGTGTTCTTAACTCCTCTGTGTTGCCATCAGCAAATATTGAATGAGTGAATAGATGCATAGCAACAAAATATCTTCAAGAATCAAAACAGAAGCTTTTAATTTTAATTAGATCCCATTTGTTTATTTTTGCTTTTATTTCCAGCATTCTGGGAGGTGGATCATAGAGGATCCTGCTGTGATTTATGTCTGAGAGTGTTTTGCCTATGTTCTCCTCTAGGAGTTTTATAGTTTCTGATCTTACATTTAGATCTTTAATCCATTTTGAGTTTATTTTTGTGTGCGGTGTTAGAAAGTGATCTAGTTTCATTCTTTTACAAGTGGTTGACCAGTTTTCCCAGCACCACTTGTTAAAGAGATTGTCTTTACTCCGTTGTATATTCTTGCCTCCTTTGTCAAAGATAAGGTGTCCATATGTGTGTGGATTTATCTCTGGGCTTTCTATTTTGTTCCATTGATCTATATGTCTGTCTTTGTGCCAGTACCATACTGTCTTGATGACTGTGGCTTTGAAGTAGAGCCTGAAGTCAGGCAAGTTGATTCCTCCAGTTCCATTCTTCTTTCTCAAGATTGCTTTGGCTATTCGAGGTTTTTGTATTTCCATACAAATCTTGAAATTGTTTGTTCTAGTTCTGTGAAAAATGTGGCTGGTAGCTTGATAGGGATTGCATTGAATTTGTAAATTGCTTTGGGTAGTATACTCATTTTCACTATATTGATTCTTCCAATCCATGAACATGGTATATTTCTCCATCTATTAGTGTCCTCTTTAATTTCTTTCATCAGTGTTTTATAGTTTTCTATATATAGGTCTTTAGTTTCTTTAGGTAGATATATTCCTAAGTATTTTATTCTTTTCGTTGCAATGGTGAATGGAATTGTTTCCTTAATTTCTTTTCTACTTTCTCATTATTCGTGTATAGGAATGCAAGGGATTTCTGTGTGTTGATTTTATATCCTGCAACTTTACTATATTCATTGATGAGCTCTAGTAATTTTCTGGTGGAGTCTTTAGGGTTTTCCATGTAGAGGATCATGTCATCTGCAAACAGTGAGAGTTTTACTTCTTCTTTCCAATTTGGATTCCTTTTATTTCTTTTTCTGCTCTGATTGCTGTGGCCAAAACTTCCAGAACTATGTTGAATAGTAGCGGTGAAAGTGGACACCCTTGTCTTGTTCCTGACTTTAGGGAAATGCTTTCAATTTTTCACCATTGAGGATAATGTTTGCTGTGGGTTTGTCATAGATAGCTTTTATTATGTTGAGGTATGTTCCTTCTATTCCTGCTTTCTGGAGAGTTTTTATCATAAATGGATGTTGAATTTTGTCAAAGGCCTTCTCTGCATCTATTGAGATAATCATATGGTTTTTATTTTCAATTTGTTAATGTGGTGAATTACATTGATTGATTTGCGGATATTGAAGAATTCTTGCATCCCTGGGATAAAGCCCACTTGGTCATGGTGTATGATCTTTTAATGTGTTGTTGGATTCTGATTGCTAGAATTTTGTTGAGGATTTTTGCATCTATGTTCATCAGAGATATTGGCCTGTAGTTTTCTTTTTTGTGACATCTTTGTCAGGTTTTGGTATTAGGGTGATGGTGGCCTCATAGAATGAGTTTGGAAGTTTACCTTCCTCTGCAATTTTCTGGAAGAGTTTGAGTAGGATAGGTGTTAGCTCGTCTCTAAATTTTTGGTAGAATTCAGCTGTGAAGCCATCTGGACCTGGGCTTTTGTTTGCTGGAAGATTTCTGATTACAGTATCAATTTCCATGCTTGTGATGGGTCTGTTAAGATTTTCTATTTCTTCCTGGTTCAGTTTTGGAAAATTGTACTTTTCTAAGAATTTGTCCATTTCTTCCATGTTGTCCATTTTATTGGCATACAACTGCTGATAGTAGTCTCTTATGATCCTTTGTATTTCTGTGTTGTCTGTTGTGATCTCTCCATTTTCATTTCTAATTTTATTGATTTGATTTTTCTCTCTTTGCTTCTTGATGAGTCTGGCTAATGGTTTGTCAATTTTATTTATCCTTTCAAAGAACCAGCTTTTGGCTTTGTTGATTTTTGCTATGGTCTCTTTTGTTTCTTTTGCATTTATTTCTGCCCTAATTTTTAAGATTTCTTTCCTTCTACTAACTCTGGGGTTCTCCAACTCTTCCTTTTCTAGTTGCTTTAGTTGTAGAGTTAGGTTGTTTATTTGACTTTTTCTTGCTTCTTGAGGTATGCCTGTATTGCTATGAACTTTCCTCTTAGCACTGCTTTTATAGTGTCCCACAGGTTTTGGGTTGTTGTGTTTTCATTTTCATTAGTTTCTATGCATATTTTGATTTCTTTTTGATTTCTTCTGTGATTTGTTGGTTATTCAGAAGTGTGTTGTTCAACCTCCATATGTTGGAATTTTTAATAGTTTTTCTCCTGTAATTGAGATCTAATCTTAATGCATTATGGTCAGAAAAGATGCTTGGAATGATTTCGATTTTTTTGAATTTATCAAGTTTAGATTTATGGCCCAGGATGTGATCTATCCTGGAGAAGGTTCCATGAGCACTTGAAAAAAAGGTGAAATTCGTTGTTTTGGGGTGAAATGTCCTATAGATATCAATTAGGTCTAACTGATCTAATGTATCATTTAAAGTTTGCGTTTCTTTGTTAATTTTCTGTTTAGTTGATCTGTCCATAGGTGTGAGTGGGGTATTAAAGTCTCCCACTATTATTGTGTTATTGTTGATTTCCCTTTCATACTTGTTAGCATTTGTCTTACATATTGTGGTGCTCCTATATTGGGTGCATATATATTTATAATTGTTATATCTTCTTCTTGGGAAAATATAAGCAAGGTGAAAAGACAGCCTTCTGAATGGGAGAAAATAATAGCTAATGAAGCAACTGACAAACAACTAATCTCAAAAATATACAAGCAACTTCTGCAGCTCAAATCCAGAAAAATAAACGACCCTATCAAAAAATGGGCCAAAGAACTAAATAGACATTTCTCCAAAGAAGACATACGGATGGCTAACAAACACATGAAAAGATGCTCAACATCACTCATTATTAGAGAAATGCAAATCAAAACCACAATGAGGTACCACTTCACACCAGTCAGAATGGCTGCGATCCAAAAATCTGCAAGCAATAAATGCTGGAGAGGGTGTGGAGAAAAGGGAACCCTCCTACACTGTTGGTGGGAATGCAAACTAGTACAGCCACTATGGAGAACAGTGTGGAGATTCCTTAAAAATTGCAAATAGAACTACCTTATGACCCAGCAATCCCACTGCTGGGCATACACACCGAGGAAACCAGAATTGAAAGAGACACATGTACCCCAATGTTCATCGCAGCACTGTTTATAATAGCCAGGACATGGAAACAACCTAGATGTCCATCAGCAGATGAATGGATAAGCAAGCTGTGGTACATATACACAATGGAGTATTACTCAGCCGTTAAAAGAATTCATTTGAATCAGTTCTGATGAGATGGATGAAACTGGAGCCGATTATACAGAGTGAAGTCAGCCAGAAAGAAAACACCAATACAGTATACTAACACATATATATGGAATTTAGGAAGATGGCAATGACGACCCTGTATGCAAGACAGGGAAAGAGACACAGATGTGTATAACGGACTTTTGGACTCAGAGGGAGAGGGAGAGGGTGGGATGATTTGGGAGAATGACATTCTAACATGTATACTATCATGTGAATTGAATCGCCAGTCTATGTCTGACGCAGGATGCAGCATGCTTGGGGCTGGTGCATGGGGATGACCCAGAAAGATGTTATGGGGAGGGAGGTGGGAGGGGGTTCATGTTTGGGAATGCATGTAAGAATTAAAGATTTTAAAATGTAAAAATAAAAAACTAAAAATTACAAAAAAAAAAAAAAAGAATCAATACACACACACACACACACACACACACAAATCATATATACTCTGAAAGTTCTTGGCCCTGTCTTTCAGAGACCTAAACAGTGATAAGCAACTTATGACTCACAGATCCCACAAAATCTAACTTCAAAAATGAGAGGAAAACTAAGGTAAAGCCAATGTGATATGAAAAATGCAACATGATAGCAGTTGATATTTGGCACCTATAATTACTGATGACAATTTTAATATCCACCTCATATTTTTTCATTCTTTCGGAAACAAAGCTCTCATCAATGTTTGTTCCCTCAGCATGTTAAACGGCTGAAATCTCTGCTTCATTTCTCATCTTCACTGTCCTGCTCTCTCTGCCTCTCAGCAGCTGTCTATGAATCAGCCAATGCCTGGCAAAGAAAAGCACTATGGACTTTGGATCACCTCTCTCTGGATTTTCTTTTTTTCTGAAATCTTAGTCTCACAAGACTTGTGTCTTGGTAGCTCTCTGATAACTGAAAATAGATTTGATTTTAAAATATTGTTTCCAGCTACTCCAACTCTTTTGAATGGGAGGCTTGGTTCAAAGCAAGGCAAATGAATCCATCATCATTAATTAAAGACTTATCTTCCTACCTAAACTGTAAAGGGAGATTTTTCTTTTTTCCACAGCAGAAAATAGAGATTTCTGATCATTTAACCATTAAGACAACTCTCAAATGCTCAGCAACTAGTCGTGTGCAGCTAAAGGCATGTATTCTTGCATACCAGTCTACGTAATTTTCTTTTTTCTTTTTTTCAAATAGGCATTTTATGGCAGTTATCTCCTTCAGGGTTTATAGAATATGGGATTCCATAACTCAAGTGCACATCATTCAGTGACCATGAATTGGGAATTAGATGCAGTAACTTTCTGAATCTATGAATAAATTCAAATGGAGAGAGAAAGAGAGCATTTTTGTTATAAGAGGAATAGTTACAGTGTACTTACTGTTGACGAAGAAATGGAAAATTTTGTTTGAACCAAATTTGAGGATTATAACAGAGGATCTCAGAAAGCTGTGAGAACTGCTCCTCCCTTTCGAAGTCAAGGCACAGTTACATAAGTTTTTTGAGACAGATGGCTGTACCTCGAATGACATATTGTTGATAGTTTACATAATCCAGATCAAAGTGCCGCACAGCCCCTTATCAAGAAGGAATATCATCTTTAAAGAGCTGTGTTATTGATGCTAGAAGAATATTACTCTTTATGATTGAGTGGGCTTTTCTTCCAATAGGGAAGGTTTGTTGCTTACGTTATACACAGTGTACAATGGAGGGAGAGAGGAGGGCAAAGAGCAACGATTTCTTTCTTTAAATATTTCTTGTCTTGTCATAAAATTTCATTTCATTTCACACTACTTTTAAGCATTGTTTAAATTGTGGTTATGAGGTGAGATTTGTGTGTGTGTGTGTGTGTGTGTGTGTGTGTACATGCGTATGCGCATGTGCCATCCATGAGACTGATTATGTTTTATATTTGTGTTTTTTTATAGCCAACCTTCTGCGCGTCCTTCTAATACACTTTTCTCCCCTTTGGACTGCAAGGAAATCAAACCAGTCTATCCTAAAGGAAATCAGTCCTTAAGGACTGATGCTGAAACTTCAAGACTTTGGCCACCTGGGGTGAAGAACTGACTCATTGGAAAAGACCCTGATGCTGGGAAAGATTGAAAGCAGGAGGAGAAGGGGATGACAAAGGATGAGATGGTTTGGATGGCATCACCGACTCAATGGAC
Organism: Ovis aries; assembly: GCF_016772045.2. Taxonomy (NCBI): domain Eukaryota; kingdom Metazoa; phylum Chordata; class Mammalia; order Artiodactyla; family Bovidae; genus Ovis; species Ovis aries. The sequence goes on along the minus strand of NC_056054.1, from coordinate 45,080,049 downwards.
ATGAGTCTGAGTAAACTCCGGGAGTTAGTGATGGACAGGGAGGCCTGGCGTGCTACAGTCCATGGGGTCTCAAACAGTCAGACACGACTGAGTGATTGAACTGAACTGACACCTTTTCTCTACTCCCTCAGTTCAAGATGGCTATTCTCTCACTCTTAGTACATTCCCTGCCTGACCAGTGCCTGCATCACCTAGTCCCTACTCATAGGACTAACCTTCTTACATACATGCTCCAGGCCCCAGCTAGTGATTGATCCAAAAAGCAGATTCAAACGTGTTAATCAGTGAAGTGGGGGAATTCAGAAACTGAGGAGGAGAAGACAAGAAACTATAGTTCAGCTCAGGACAATACCCTCTCTCCTTCTGGAGGAATATACATAACAATGTATCTTTGAGCTCTTCTGTAGCAACTAAGGCTACCGCTGAGGCAGAAGAGTGTAACTACAGGCTCAGACCCCAGATTGCTTGAAAACCAGAAGGCTGATGAGTGAGAGTCCTGGAACACTGACTATCCTGTCACCTCACCATTAACTAATCAAAAAAGTCACACACACTTTAGGCTTCACTCCAAATTTTGCCTAGAAAAACTTCTCCCCAGAAGCCATCAGGGAGTTTGGGGGGTTTGAGCATGAGCCAAAAGCCCATCTTCCTTGTGTGGTCCTGCAATAAACTTTTCTCTGCTGCAAACTCTGATGTTTCAGCTTGTTTGGCCTCACTGCCCACAAACTCACATACCAAAACAAACCCACACTCTTCTTGTGATTGTCAGACCCGGGATTTTTGCAGGAATGATTGGGAAAGAAGCATGCGATGTCTCTGTAATAGCTAAGCTGGGATGATGAAAGTTTGAAACCATCATGGGTCACCGCAAGAATGTGGGAGCCTACCTGTGGGAGAAGTAGAACTGAGGAATGGAAAGAGATTCCTGATGATCTGAGTACTTCCTGATAGGTACTTGCCTGGAGAATCCCATGGATGGAGGAGCCTGGTGGGCTACAGTTCATGGGGTCACAAAGAGTCGGACACGGCTGAGTGACTTCACTTTCACTTTCACTTTCAAGAATACTGGAGTGGGTTGCTATTCCCTTCTCCGGGTAATCTTCCAAACCCAGGGATTGAACCTGGGTTTCCTGCATTACAGGCAGATTCTTTACCATCTGAGTCATCAGGAAAGCCCAACCTAAAGGAAAAGGGAACTACTATAGAAGGATCCCAGAGGTCAAAAAAAAGAGACAGTATACTATCAGAATTTATACACGTCCTTTATGTTTTTCTTTTTTCTAAAGCTAGTTTGAGCTTTTCAATTCATATTTGAAAAAATTCTAATTCAATTGATATATATTCTGTGATTGCTTGATGGAGAAGTATTTTCTAAGCAAAAAAGAAGTGGGAATAATTTTAAAGGAAGAGATATGAAGATTTCACTAATGTCAGTAGATGAAAGACACTGTGATGCTTCCCATAAGACCCTTGAAATTAGGAAAATAAGATTGCTCTGTGTGAATTAAAGCAAGAAATCAATGCTTAATGAAAAGAAATTAAGATATGCAAAGTCACACTAAAGCTAGACTGTGGATTTTGTTCCGATTATATAGTCTTTGGAAATAAAAAGAGGGTCTATGGCTTCCTCTTTGTCATTCTTAAAGGTTGGTTGGAAAGTCTTAACAAATACCTTCATGGACATTTTCTTTTATCTTTATTATTTTTTTGATCCAAAAATCAGACCCAGGCCATTTTGTAACAAAGCAGGACCCTTCTCTGAACAGACCTCCCTCTCCATGTTCTACACCTGCCTTTTGTCTGTAGAAAAACTGTCACCTCCTAGGCCTTCCCTAAGTTCTAAAGAGTAAATTTAATCAGAGAAGTGAAAAATGCATAAAGAAACCACAGTCAAGCAAGACAGAATGATATTTTAGCCACTAAAGAAAGTCAAGGACTTTTAGTTTCTCTTCAAAAGCTATAGATACTCTGAGTCAAGTCTTTCGAGTTGTTTTGAAGATACTGAAACCCCTGTAAAGTGGGAGAAGTTAACTGTATGTCACCTACAAGCACATATATAGACACCTGATCAGTAGGAACCAGAAGGTTGTTGATGCTGGTTTCTGATTAATCTCCATCAGACAATCAGAAGAATGGCCAAGAGCTGATCACACACCCTATAACCCTTCTCCCTCGCCTTATCTTTAAAAACCTTTCCCTGCAAGCCTTCGGGGAGGTCAGGTCTTTAAAGCACTGGTTGCCCTGGACTGCTCACTTGGCACAGCAGCAAATGCTGCACTTTCCTTCCCCACAGTCCAGTGTCACTGGATTGGCTTTACTACACATGGGCAACTAGGCCCCCATTTGCCTCAGTAACAATGTGACCCAAGCGTCATTCCAGTAGTCACATCTCTTCCCTTTTGTACTGTAAGATGAGACATTTAATTTATAAAACTCTGTGTAGAATGTAGAAACTCAGAGAGAGAGGAAGAGAGAGAGAGTTTCCAATAACTTGTTGCAAGTCCACCAGGGCTCCAAGACTCACATGAGAAGAGAGGTTGAATAAGGTTATTTTCAGTGAGCTGAAAACATTGTACTTTAATTATAAATTTGCAGGTTAAATAAGCTAACAAAAAGGAGGACAGGAAATTAAGACAGAGGCAGTTTGGGAACCAAGGGATTTCTCCAGTTGCTATAGCAGATGCTGGATTTCCTGCTGGGTTTCCTCAGAGATGTCTGCATTCTGGAAAGTCAGATTTCTTGAATAAGCTCAGGAATTCTATCCTATGGATTTTTATAATATATGCCAACACATAAAATTGTTTAATTACATTTGTGGAGAACAAAGCTCTTGGCCAATCAAATCTGTGGTCTATAAAATATTGGTTTGATTGATTAAAAATAAAATCTACCTATTTTGGACTTCCTTGGTGGTACACAGGATAAGAATCCCCCTGCCAAGGCATCGGTGATGGGTTCAGTCCCTGATCCAGGAAGATTCCATATGCAAAGGAGCAACTAAGCCCATGGGCCACTACTGCTGAGCCTGCATGCTGCGACTGCTCAAGCCCATGTGCCTAGAGCCTGTGCTGTGCACCAAGAGAAGCCACCACAATGAGAAGCCCACAAACCACAGTGAAGAGTAGCCCCTATCACTGCAACTAGAGAAGGCCCAGGCCAAGCAGCAAAGACCCAGCACAGCCAAAAGTAAATAACTATGTTTTTTTTTAATCAATAAAAGATATAACTATTCCAATTCATTATTTTGGTGTCACATACAGTTCATATCTTTGGTTCCTGAACCACGTTAATTCAATAAATTTCGTAAACAAACAAACAAGAAAATAAAATTGTCTCAATGTTTCTACTAAACCTCAGTGAATTTGCTTCATCAAATTTGCAGCTGGTTTTATAGATTTAAATACTCTAGTAAACCAAAATGCTTTATTCAATTATTTTTTGTTATGCCAGCTAACTATTAAGATAAGTAACTGTAGCACAGCATTGAAATGAAAATGAGAGCAATAGGAGTTTTTTCCTGGAAAAGAAAAATGCCAAGGAACATCTACTAATAGCTGCTTTTAGTTTGTGATACAAACATAAAAACACACAGGTAACATACCAGAAAAGGATGCATTTCTATCTCATATAAATTATTACACTGGATTTTGCAAAGTATATCACAGCTTTAATAATGCTGGTTGAGGAACAATTTTTAGCACTTGCAAATAGAGCAGGTTTACCATCCTTCAGACTCTCTTTACTCTTTGAAATCTGCACAGTGGCCATATCAAGTGCCCACAGCACCAAACTAGCAGTGTGTTTTCTCTGACCCCTGGGGACTTTTGCAATAATGATGTTAGCCCTTCAATGTCTACATGCAAATTTTTTTATCTTGAAAGTAGAAAATAAATATATCTGCTTATTTCTAAACCATTTTCACACAAGAAATCTGTGTTCACTTCCTGTTTATTTCCTTGAATGGTGTTGTTTTCCACTGTTTTTTTCTATTTACAAAATATGATAGAATAGAACTGCTTTATGATCTTTGAGTTTCCTTAAGCACCCCAGTTAAATGACCAGCAGCAATAGTAAGGTGTTTATGCAGTGACACCAAAGGGTCCAGACAGTAAAATCAAAGGATCTGCTTAGGCAAAAAATGTTAGCAAGACAATATTTTAAACAGCAAGTAGGAGGAAGCCCACAAGTGGCTGGCTGGTGGTAGAGGCAACCTGGAAACTATAAACTGAATATCCACTTTGAGCCTTAGAGGACAGTGTCAGCTACTTAGCTCCATCCTGCTCTGAGAAGAATGTTCCTATATAGGGAAATCCAAGAAATCAGAGCAGACTAATGCCTAATTAAATAAAAGCAAAGTACACCCTCAGAAGGAGTATTCTTCTATCACTTTAGAGAATCCTATTTCATCAACTGCACAGAATTGATGAGTTAAGTTTGCAAAAGCACTTGCCATAAATGCTTAAGGTTAACTGCAAAATATATCTAGGATTCAAACAGAATTGATATGTACTAACAAAAATTTAATTCCAAATGGTACAAACCATAAATTTCATGTAAATGTAGGATTAGCATGTGTACAAAATTTATTTGATTTATTAATTAATGAAAAATAAGTATGACAATCAATGTGGTTCAAAGGGCATTTTAAAAACTGGGTATTTTAGGACATTTGATAAAGAATTTTAAAAAGGATTATCAGGTTAGATTTAAAAAAAACTGGTAAATGCTATACAATACCCTGTGAAAGCTAACTTTCATACAAATTATTAGCATTTCTACCACATGAAATTTCCAAGTTCGCATGTAACTTCACAGTCTTAACTTCAGTCAGTTCAGTTCAGTAGCTCAGTCATGTCCGACTCTGCAACTCCATGGACTGTAGCATGCCAGGCTTCCCTGTCCAACACCAATTCCCAGAGCTTACTGAAACTCATATCCATTGAGTCAGTGATCCCATCCAGCCATCTCATCCTCTGTTGTCCTATTCTCCTCTCGCCTTCAGTCTTTCCCAGTATCAGGGTCTTTTCCAAGGAGTCAGTTATTCGCATCAGGTCACCAAAGTATTAGAGTTTCAACTTGAACATCAGTCCTTCCAATGAATATTCAGGACTAAGTTTCTTTAGGATGGACTAATTGGATCTTTCAGTCCAAGGGACTCTCAAGAGTCTTCTCCAACACCACAGTTCAAAAGCATCAGTTCTTTGGTGCTCAGCTTTCTTTGTAATCCAACTCTCACATCCATACATGACTACTGGAAAAACCACAACTTTGACTAGATGGATCTTTGTTGGCAAAGTAATGTCTTTGCTTTTTAATATGCCATCTAGGTTGGTCAGAGCTTTTCTTCCAAGGAGCAAGGGTATCTTTTAATTTCATGGCTGCAGCCACCATCTGCAGTGATTTTGGAGCCCCAAAAAGTAAAGTCTGTCACTGTTTCCACTGTTTCCCCATCTATTTGCCATGAAGTGATGGGATCGGATGCCATGATCTTTGTTATTTGAATTTTGAGTTTTAAGCCACTTTTTCACTCTCCTCTTTCACTTTCATCAAGAGGCTCCTTATTTATTATCTTAATAAATAATGAATAGCAATGAGAAACAACTGTACATTCTCTTAAAGAATTTACTGTTGGATGATTCTGTCAAATGATACTTCAGTTTGACATTAAAAAATAACAAGCATTCTTTTGCCTTATTTATGCATCTTTAGATATTTTTTCCTAACAATACTAAGCAGATAGGCAGAAAATAATTCTTTGTATTTATAAACAAGATGTGCCATTATCTCCTCAATGTGTAATAGCCCTAAATTTTCCTATTATGCCAACCAATTATTTTATGACTGATACTATTTGGAGTTATTTCTTGCCTAAAATGCTTTATAGTTATTTGAGGGAACTTGGCTTTCTCAATATAATCTTCAAGGGCACATAGCTGAACATGGTGTCAGAATATAAAAAACAGACCATGTGATTTCAAATAAAAGGTAAGGACTAGAGAGATGTTAGAATCTTCTCTTCTGGTGTGATGGAAGTAATAGGAAGAATAAGGACTGGAGAAACCCTGGAGAAAAACTGTGATTCTGAAACTCAAAGAAGTTGGTAAAATCTCTCTGATTTCAATTTGGATTGGATATTATAACTTCTAATAGTTAATAAAATTGCCCAAGTTTCTGTGAGCTAGATAGCCTCTGATTTCTCTAATTTTACTTTATGTCTTGTGAGGCCATGGCTAGTATAGAGAAAAATCCCAATACTGATTGACAATGGTGTCTTGTGTAGCTGATTAAAGATTTTCTTAAGAAAATATCAATCTCACCTTTGAATTTCACTGGAATTAAACATGAGAATAGGCCTGGCAATTCAACCTTTATTATTAAAAAAAAAACAACAACAATAATAAGCCTTGTTATCATGTTATTAAAAACAATATAAAGAAACATGATTTTTGTCTTTATAAAGCTCACCTCTGGTAGCTATGTATGGTACAGGCAGAATATTTCAGGACATGCATTTAAGAAAACTATAAGTCAATATAACACTTGGTTGTGTCTATACAGGTAATTAATGAATTAAAATTTTGTATTTTGTTATGTGTAAATGACTTTTCAAATTTTTAAAAATATATTCATTCATATGAGACAATACTTAATATCTTAGAAGTAGTTTATCAATCTTTGGTCTCTTCTACCAATTAGTTTGTGGATGCAGTTTTGAATTTAAGTATATATGTGAGAAAGAAATTTTTTTTTTCTTTTGGAAAATAAAATTTCTGGGTGAGGCCAGACTGGATATACAGTCAGGCAAGTCAATGTGACTTGAAAGAATATCCAAACACCAGGGTCCCTGAACTGTGGCCTATGATCTATAGGATAGTCCTTCAAAGGATTGTATGACCAAAATTCCACAGTGGGAATATGAACTCTTGAGAAGCAGATGAAAAGAACATGAAGAAGGAAGCAAGGGTTAATGCAGCTACATTGATATTATGCAGTTACACAGGGTGAGTGGGATACCAAAAATGGAAGAAAGACTTTAAAAATTAGCATCACAGAATAGCTTTGGTGAAACTACTACTTTTGCACATTGAACAACAGTTTTAAAAATGCTGAGAGAATCTTGGTAACTACTATAACCAGAATCATTCTAGACTCTGTTCAGTTCAGTCACTCAGTCGTGTCCAACTCTTTGCGACCCCATAAATCGCAGCACGCTGTCCAGCCATCCAGCCATCTCATCCTCGGTCATCCCCTTCTCCTCCTGCCCCCTATCCCTCCCAGCATCAGAGTCTTTTCCGATGAGTCAACTCTTTACATGAGGTGTCCAAAGTACTGGAGCTTCAGCTTCAGCATCATTCCTTCCAAAGAAATCCCAGGGCTAATCTCCTTCAGAATGGACTGGTTGGATCTCCTTGCAGTCCGAGGGACTCTCAAGAGTCTTCTCCAACACCACAGTTCAAAAGCATCAATTCTTCGGCACTCAGCCTTCTTCAGAGTCTCTCACATCCATACATGACCACAGGAAAAACCATAGCCTTTACTAGGTGGACCTTAGTCAGCAAAGCAATGTCTCTGCTTTTGAATGTGCTATCTAGGTTGGTCATAACTTTTCTTCCAAGGAGTAAGCGTCTTTTAATTTCATGGCTGCAATCACCATCTGCAGTGATTTTAGAGCCCCCAAATATAAAGTCTGACACTGTTTCCACTGTTTCCCCATCTATTTCCCATGAAGTAATGGGGCCGGATTCCATGATCTTCATTTTCTGAATGTTGAGCTTTAAGCCAACTTTTTCACTCTCCTCTTTCACTTTCATCAAGAGGCTTTTTAGTTCCTCTTCACTTTCTGCCATAAGGGTGGTGTCATCTGCATATCTGTGGTTATTGATATTTCTCCCAGCAATCTTGATTCCAGCTTGTGCTTCTTCCAGCCCAGTGTTTCTCGTGATGTACTCTGCATAGTCAACCCTTATTCTGTCAAATGATACTTCAGTGTGACATTAAAAAGGTATGCAAGCATTCTTTTGCCTTATTTATACATCTTTAGATACTTTTTCCGAACAATACTAAGCAGATAAGCAGAAAATAATTATTTGTATTTATAACAAAGATGTGCCATTATCTCTGCAATGTGTAATAGCCATAAATTTGATGTCTATAAGGATAATGATAATTGGAATTTAAGGAGAAAAAATAACCTAAATACTTGCTCATAGAGGCTGGCACAGACTTAAAAGGAGAGCGAAGCAGGCACAGGATGGTTCACTTATAGACAGAGACAGGTGGGTGACATGGTGTTGAAAGAGGAGGAGAAGGACTGAAACAAGAGTTGAAACCAACAGGTGAGATCTAATTAGACTTACAAGTGAGCAACACTGAAGTCAGACCAAATGACCATGGAAAGGGAGGTTGCTCAGTCATGTTCAATTCTTTGCAACCCTATGCACTGTAGCCTACCAGGCTCCTTGGTCCCTGGAATTTTCCAGGCAAGAGTACTGGAGTGGGTTGCCATTTCCTTCTCCAGGGGATCTTCCCGACCCAGGGATCGAACCTGGGTCTCCTGCATTGCAGGCAGACGCTTTACTATCTGAGCCACCAGGGAAGCTGACCTTAAATCCAGATACAAAAGGCATTCTGAAAGAAGAGAGATCAATCCCTCTAACATATTTGGGAAATGGTTCACCGGGATGGGGTTTTGCACATTGTTAGGTCTTTACCAGATTGAATAGGGAAACTACTACAAAATAACTAATACTGAAAGCTTGCTAAAAATAACTACTAGCTATGAAAAGCAACAAATTTGCCAAATTACAAATAAAACACATATGAGAAAATAAAAAAGTGTAAAATAAGAATTTTTCTCAGTTCTGCTGCATATTTCTTTGCTTCTATTTAGTAAGTCTGTCATACTCACAGTGGGGTGCCCCCCAGAGACAACATTTTCCAAATGCCAAAAAGATCTTGTAATCTAATTGCTAAGCATGCCGTGATTAATGTACAGAAAGGTCAAATGCAATAAAACACATAAAACAGAAGATTCTGAGATTTGACCTAAATGATGGCTATAAGTCAAACAAGCCCAATTGTAACTACTGGTTTATACTGGAATACTTGCCCTTCTGGGTATTTTCACTTTGCAGTGGTTATTTCAGGCCTTTAAGAACTATTAAGAATATTGATGGTGAATGGTGTTACATTTTTTAAATTCCTAAGGAGACTGAGGAATATAGTCAGAAAAGCTATGAAAAGTCTGTTATTTGGATCTTAAGTGTGGTGGGAAACAACGTATTTGTATTGCAATAAAAACCCTATTAAAATGCTTGACTCTGTTATGTTAACTAAATGAAAGGAGAAGTTTCTAATGAAGTTTTATCGAGAGCTTTAAAAGAATTAAATATTTAGAATTAAAGTACAATTATGCAATTCTAATTCCTAAAATTTTCCCCATATAAATGACAAAAATATGTAAAGAAATGCAAACAGCTTATGAACTCTGCATAATATGAACATACTCCTAACTAAAAGCTTCAGATTAAACAGACTTGCTAGGAAAGATCAGGGGAAAAGCACACTATCTCAGTGGTGAGGGGTTCTTTAAATAAATTTTAATTATTTCCCCAGACTTTATTTTTATCTGTTAATATACTTTACAAATGATGAAACCTATGGTTTATTTTCTTATTAGCTTCATTATTGTCCCTGGGAGACGTTGATTCTCTCTTTCCCTTGGCCTTCACTGCAGAAATATGTAGAAGCACAATGAATGTAATTGTCTTATTTCAGTAGAGGGGATGTCTTTTTGTTTATTAACCATGTTTTAAATTTCGTGATTTTCAATCAAAACAATTGCCCATTAAAACTTTAAATAAGTAGGTTGAGACAAAATTAAATTCAAGGCAAATTGAATGATATAGAAAGTACCACTTTATAACTGTAATGTGCAAGTCTCCAGTGTGAACATATTATAGTTTGTCATGAATATTTAAATATTATAGCATCAAAATGTGTGTGTGCTAAGTTGCTTCAGCCTTGTCCAACTCTTTGTGACCCTATGGATGGTAGCCAGCCAGGCTCCTTGTCCGTGGAATTCTCTAGGCAAGAATACTGGAATGAGTTGCCATGCCATCCTCCAGGGGATCTTCCTGACCCAGGGAGTGAACCTGTGTCTCTTAGTCTCCTGCACTGGCAGGTACGTTCTTTACTACTAGTGCCATCTGGGAATTCTGATAACATCAAAACACCGAATAGATAATAAATGCAGAAATGTATCTCTTTTACTTTCTGTTAGATTGCATAGAAAATACTGTAAGTAAGAACAGAACAGTTTATAACAAAGGAATTAATAAAGTTGGATGAATACTGATCTATAGATATATTTAGTTAAAAAAAGGAACTCATTCATGTAAGAGTTATAAAAACGGACTACATATTAAACTCAAAGAAAAAGTCATTTAATTTCAAATTTGAAATAGTACAAACTGCATTATCAGATGATATTACAATTCAACTGAAAATCAGGAGGAAAAATAGAAACCAAAGAAAACTTCCAGCTATCTTAGGTAAGCTCTGAAGGGGCTGCCTTTCTGGGAACCACAGATCATTCACACCTTGCCCTATTGTTAAGTTTCAGGAGCCTAAGGATTTCTTTAGGTGGAACAGTCACAAGCTGCTACTAGAGAGATTTCTTTTGGCAACACAATTTCCCTAAAATCCTAGTATGCATCAGGACTATTTGATTGTGGTCAGTTTCATAAGAGAGTAAACTAAACCCAAACACAAAGATCTTAAACTTGAGGAATCCTCTGTTGGTCACTAGTCCTTTTCTCAATTTGGAAAATAGCCACAATTTGAAAATAAAAACAAAAACTAAAAACATCGCATTTAATCTAGCTCTTGCCTGATTGTGCACTCCTTTTTTTTTTTGCAGAGAAAGCTTACCAAAATATTTTGGACGAAATCTCTGGAACTTCAGGGTTGTCAGTCTCATGCTTGCTAATTTAAAGTGCTTCAATATGGTATAGGATAGATTAGAGCTCACATTACAGAAATCATTCCAGCTAAGCTAAGTAGAAAAGGATTCAACCAAGGAAATTTGGTGCTTACAAAATAATCAGAGGGCTGGGGTTGGGTCTGGCAGGCTCTAGGCCTAACTTCTAGGAAAGACTCACAGAACAGCAGTGCATAACTGGCCCACAAAGAGCTGCTACCTTTGCTGCGGTCAGGAAACTGGGCCATTGGAAATCACATAGGATCCTGCTGTTTTGCCTCAAATTGAGCCAGCCATAGGAAGTCACTTGCTTCTGAACACTTACATGCCAAGTCGCTTCCATCCTGGGTCAGTTTAATGATGTCAAGTTTTAATTTCCTCATCTGTAAATAGGAATGGTAATAATCTGACTACTGATAGAGTCATTATGCAACTTAATAGTGTTCTGAAGTGCTTAAAACATAGTAAGCTCTCTGATGGTGAGCCTTATTTCTTTTTTTTTCCCACCACCTTACTACTTTTTGTTCCCTTGATTTTCAAGGACACCATCTCTTTAAGTCAAAATCTTACATCTACCACTATTGTTCTAGAGGCAATTAACTTCCAACATCACAAAATCCACTGATCTTTATTCAGTCCGCATTCAGTTTGGTTACTCTGTTTGATTTGACATCGTTCATTATTCTCATCCATTCTCACACCATTGACACTGATGGCACATACCAGCTTTCATGCTCTCCCTGCCCACTTCCATCCCTCATGCTCAATCTGTCACAGTAACTACAGCAATATTTGTAATCATCCTTTTCTTTTTCATCTATCCTCCTAGAGCTAGCTCTCATTATCTTATGCCTGTGCAGATTTTTTATTCACATACTGCTGGCTGACATTTTTCATTATCTTGGCTTCAATTCATTTTGTATACCAACCAACAAAAGAATATCTTTAAAAAACTGATTATGTCATTCTCATGCTCAGAAATTTTCAGTGACTTTCAACTGTCTGTCAAATGAAGTTCGAACACATTGGTCTGGTTATCAAAACACTTCTCATTCATCTCCTACTGTGCCTTTTAGCTTCCCATCCAATAATTTCTGAAGTGTGATGCTCATCATGTACTATAGTTCTATCGAGGCCTTTCTTCTTACAGAAATTTTTCTGGAATGTCCTCTCCCCAGCCATTTCCATCTCTTGAATTTTTATTTATCTCTCTAACTCTAGTTAAAATACTTTTTCCCCTTGAATAACCCCAATTAGGAGCAATCAGTCTCTCCCTTTTCACAACATTAAAGATTAATATTCATCACTGATGCACCACATACATGTTAGGGCCATATTTTTTGGTAAATATCACCTAACTGGTATATTATACCAGGGTCAAAAATCTTCCTTAAAGTCCAGATAGTAAATGTGTAAGTAAATATGGCTTAAGGACCATATGGTCTTTGCCAGAATTACTCAACTCTTTAGTGAGAAAGCAGCTGTAGACTGCTTATGTAAACAAATAGGCATGGCCATTTTCCAAAAACACATTATTTACAAAACAAAAACAGTTGGCCAGCCCAAGGGTTGTAGTTTGTTGATCACTGCACTAGACCATCAGCTTCTGAAATGCTGGAACCATGCTATATTTATTTGAACACAGTTAATGCTACCACTAAGGAGTCATTCACTATTCCAATATAGTCTATTTCAGGAACTATGGCAAACGCTTTTACACATGTTGTTTATAAACACTGCACTGACTTTAAAAAGTAAGTATTGCTATATTCCATTTGCAGGTGAGGGAATTGAGGTGCTTACCACAAATCAAAATTCTTATTTTTAAGTATTTGTTTATGGAGTTTTAGGTGACTCCCTCTAGAGGGAAACTATAAAAACAAAGAACGAGTCTGTCTCCTTTGCTATTGTTTCTGGCACAGAATAGATATTCAACAAGTGTTTATTTAATCAATTAATGAAGGAATTAAGCACAGAGCAGCAAACTCTTCTCCAGGGTCACACAGTAAACAATATGGCAAGAATTCAAATTCACATTTTCCTTTTCTCAACATTTCTTCATTTTTTCCAAGCAAAGATTTCTTGAAAACTCACCATATGCCATGGGCTATGAAGAGACCCAGGTTCAATTCCTGGGTTGGGAAGATCCCCTGGAGAGGGAAATGGCAACCCACTCCAGTATTCTTTTTTTTTTTTTTAATTTTTTTTATTTGTATATATGCTGAAGCTTTTCTTTTTATATATATTTTTTATTTAAATTTTTATTTTTACTTTATTTTACTTTACAATACTGTATTGGTTTTGCCATACATTGACATGAATCCACCACAGGTGTACCTGTGTTCCCAAATATGAACCCCCTCCCACCTCCCTCCCCATAACATCTCTCTGGGTCATCCCCGTGCACCAGTCCCAAGCATCCTGTATCCTGCATCAGACATAGACTGGCGATTCGTTTCTTACATGATAGTATACATGTTTCAATGCCATTCTCCCAAATCATCCCACCCTCTCCCTCTCCCTCGGAGTCCAAAAGTCCACTCTATACATCTGTGTCTCTTTTGCTGTCTCGCATACAGGGTCATCATTGCCATCTTTCTAAATTCAATATATATGTGTTAGTATACTGTATTGGTGTTTTCCTTTCTGGCTTACTTCACTCTGTATAATCAGCTCCAGTTTCATCCATCTCATTAGAACTGATTCAAATGTATTCTTTTTAATGGCTGAGTAATACTCCATTGTGTATATGTATCACAGCTTTCTTATCCATTCATCTGCTGATGGACATATAGGTTGTTTCCAGTGTTCTTGCCTGGAGAATTCCATGGACAGAGGAGTCTGGCAGGCTATAGTCCATAGGGTCACAAGAGTCGGACATGATGACTAAACTACCATATGAGTTTTCAACCACACAGAACCACCTATCATATTGCATATAACAATAGCCAACACTTATAGAGAACTTACTATGCACTAGGCTCTGTTCATATCAAGTTATTAACAATCTTCTAAGATAGGTATTATTATTATCACCTCCACAGATCAAATTTAGGCTCAGAAAGTTTTAAAAACTCACAATATCTAGTAAGTGGTATAATCCAGTGCTTTTAAAAAAGTATACTTTATTGCCTTTAGATAAGTAGTTTCTAAATGCTGATAAACATTGACTTTTCTCCTTACCTCTTCTTTTGTAGTAGCCAGTTGATTATGTTTTATAGTAAGCTGCTTTACATAACACTGGGATCCACTGCCACCTAAAATTAAATTTTAATTCTGGTGACTCAGATCATATCATTTTCACCTTTTCGTTTGCTCTTACTACTTCCCTAATCTGGAATACCTTCCATTTTCTCTGTTTTTCTAAACACTCTCAAAGTAGGGAGCTATATAAGTTTAATAACACTGTCTCCTAGAAAATGGAAAATGTTCATTTAACCTTTAAACCATTCTTGAATTCATTCAGTAATTAGTATTCTCAGAATGAATTAGCCTGTATTGTTGCTGTTCAGTCGCTTAGTTATGTCCAACTCTTTGCAACCCCTTGGACAGTAGCATGTCAGGCTTCCCTGTTCTTCACTATCTCCCTGAATTTACTCAAATTCATGTCTATTGAATCAGTGATGCTATCCAACCATCTCATCTTCTGTTGTTCCTGTCCCTTCTCCTTCTGCCTTTGATCTTCCCCAGCATCAAGGTCTTTTCCAATGAGTCAGCTCTTTGCATCAGGTGGCCTAAGTATTGGAGCTTCAGCTTCAGCATCAATCCTTCCAGTGAAATTCAGGGTTGATTTCCTTTAGGATTGACTGGTTTGATCTCCTTGTTGTCCAAGGGACTCAAATTAACCTGTAGGTCATACCTAATGTTTGACATCTTACAATAGCACTCCATTTCACATAATAATTTGAAAAAATTCTGCATTCAATTTTTGTCTTTTTGCACATTATATATAAAATGTATCATTATAGATCAAGTGAGACATTAGCCATCTTTTAACTCTTCTTTCAAGTATTTAAATATGTCATTCTTCCACTTCTGGATTGCGATTTGCCTAGAAGCAGATACTATGATTGATCCATCACAGTATTTTGTACAGGGTGCTCTTAGTCACATATCAAATGAACTAGATGGCTAGGTATACGTATGCATATGCAACATCTACTTTATCTTCTTTTAATTAGAACTTAAATTAACCTCCTAAATACTTCTCAGACCTCTGTTCTTGTTATTATTTGCCACAATTCAGGCCTCCAGAGCCTTTTACCAGCATTCTTAGAACAGCTATGCGCCAAGCCTCCTTACACATCACTTTGCCGAACTTCTCAGTTCATCTTATTCTTTGCATCCAAACTTGGAATTTTGGTTTCATTACGGATTACATAGTTGGCTGTCCATGTCCACAGGTTCCATGATTCAACATTAAAACTTCAAAAAAAAATTTTCCAGAAAGTTCCAAAAGGTAAAACTTGACTTTGTCACATTCTGGCAACTATGTACATAATATTTATATTTTTTACAACTATTTACATAGCATTTACATTGTATCAGGCATTATAACTAACGTAGAGCTGATTCGAATTATATAGGAGGACATGCATATGTTGTAAGTAAATACTGTGTAATTTTATGTAAGGGACCTGAGCATCTGTGGATTTGGGTATCTGAAGGAGGTAGGCAGGTGTGGTCTTGGAACCAGTTCCCTGTGGATACTGAGGGAAGATTGTATACTCTTCAGTGTCCTTCCTCCCACACTGTAGGTGCGGGTCAAAGCTCCTTGCAACTGCATATAAGTCCTTCCCCCACACTGCTCCCCTGCCCAGCTATCCTGATTCATTGTTCCTGTTCACCCGCATTCTGTATCCAGTTACACTGAGTATAGTACTTCAAACTTTTGGAACACAACAAGCTCTTCTCTTCAACCTTGACATGTGGATATGTATTTCCTTCTGAATGGAATATCCTTTTCCCCTGTTTATGGGAAATGCACTTTTCTCCCAGTGTAAGATTTAAATATCATTTATCCCACAAAGCCTTTTGCCAAGCCAAAAACTGAAACTTATTCTCTCTTCTCTGCTCTGGCAGCCATCTTTCTTTCTGAATATAATGTGTTTATATAGCTATTTTTCCCATTGAACTGGAAAATCTTTGAGAGTAGCAACCTTCAAACAGTTGTAGCCTTGTCACAATGCTGCCATATAGATAAGCCAAAATAAGAACTTTTCAATGAGTGATTTAAGTAATCAATCAATAAATCTATGCTGACATTAAAGAGGTTAAATACATGCTATAGAGGTAAGAGTCATTCAAAACAAAATTTTGGAACTATAATATGAACAAAAAGATTTTGAGTACACTATTCCTTAAAATCATGATATGTGGTTATATACGATATCCCCATAACTTTATTTGAAAAGAAAATGTCACCTGTAATTGATTAAATAGCTTAATCAAATAATATATGGCATTTGAAAATAGATTAAATTGTAAGAAGTTTCTATTTAAAAATGGACATATAAAGGAAACCACACTGGTTTTTGATGGCAACACTATAAAAATTAATTATAGATATATTAAATGTACCATGGATGTATTAAATTTCCTAGTTCAGTTCAGTTCAGTTCATTTGCTCAGTCGTGTCTGACTCTTTGTGACCCCACGAATCACAGCAGGCCAGGCCTCCCTATACACCACCAACTCCCGGAGTTCACTCAAACTCATGTCCATTGAGTCCATGATGCCATCCAGCCATCTCATCCTCTGTTGTCCCCTTCTCCTCCTGCCCCCAATCCCTCCCAGCATCAGAGTCTTTTCCAATGAGTCAACTCTTCACATGAGGTGGCCAAAGTACTGGAGTTTCAGCTTTAGCATCATTCCTTCCAAAGAACACCCAGGACTGATCTTTAGAATGGACTGGTTGGATCTCCTTGCAGTCCAAGGGAATCTCCAGAGTCTTCTCCAACACCACAGTTCAAAAGTATCAATTCTTTGGTGCTCAGCTTTCTTCACAGTCCAACTCTCACATCCATACATGACTACGGGAAAAACCATAGCCTAAGTGATATTTAATTGTTGGTCTCCAATTTTCCTATTTAATTACGGCTAGTTGCAAATTTAATGAGCATTTACTTTGTTGAGAACAATACCAAAAAACCTTATTTCAAAAGAAAAATCTGTACTAAAAATTGGAAAAATTGTTAGGTTACTGATGGGGCAAGTAGAATAACATTCTAGTACCCTACCCTAACTTCCCCATCCCAATTACATAGTTTATGATGTTTGTGTGAGGGAAACTGCAAGCAATAAAGTGTCTGCTTTTACCAGCCAAATCAAAGGAATTGTCTGGTTCATTTTATCATATCGCAGGAATTTGAGGCATCTTTAAGTTACTTAGTGGGACATTTGATCAGAAACAATCTTAGGAGACTGTCATAATATTGATCTTTTCAGAAAGAGAACTTTGACACAGAGTGTGAATAAATGGTATCAAGATGCCAGTCTTGGCAAGAGCACTTTTCCTCAAGTGGCTCCAGGGTCTGCTAGGAATCCAAAATGCCTCTGCCTTAGACAGTGGAGTAGAGTTTCATATTGATTCATAACCAGAGTTTTCCATGGAAAATTATAATGCTTGAGCAAAATAAATTAAATTGTTGTTGTTCAATAACTAAGTCATGTCTGACTCTTTGTGATCCTATGGACTGCAGCACGCCAGGGTCCTCCACTATCTCCCAGAGTTTGCTCAAATTCATGTCCATTGTGTCAGTGATGCTATCTAACCATCTCATCCTCTGCTACTCCCTTCTCCTTTTGCCTTCAATCTTTCCCAGCATCAGGGTCTTTTCCAATGAACCAGCTCTTTGCATCAGGTGGCCAAATTATTGGAGCATCAGCTTCAGCATCAATCAGTCATACTAATAAAGCAGAAAGGAATATTCAAGTGAGGTACATTTTTTTTTTACAACTAGTAAGTGTTGTCTGACAAAATATAGTATTTAGAGCTTAAGACTAGATTTCATCCAGTAGGTTTTCAATAGATACTGGTTGAATGAATGAAAGCTGTAATTCAAGTTGTAAATATCCCTTGAAATAATGCACTCACTTTTCTTAAAAAGAGAAGGCTCCTAGTTGGAGAATATCCAATTTTAGGATGTCAGAGTTACATCCAATGAATACAAATTAGCCTTCCCAGTAGTTGCCAGTGAAACCTCTCACAAATTTTAACTTAAATGCTCATAAAGAACAGAGAAAAAAAAGTTTGAGTTTCATATCTATTGACAGAACCTGACAAGTATTATAAAAGATCATAACGATCTGGTTTCAGCAAATAATTGATGGTCACATAAAGACTCAATGGACATAACTTTGAGCAAACTCTAGGAGATAGTGAAGAACATAGGAGACTGTTAGGCTACAGTCCTTGGGATTGCAAAGAGTCAAACACAACTGAGCACCTGAACCAACAACAGACACTTTATCTCGTGAAGAAATCCCCTCTCTCTGCTTAAAATAAATTTGGAAGACAATATATCCCTATCCTCAGTCTACATCTTTGCTAAGAGAACCAAGACATATACAAACTATAAAATTTTATAGCTGCCTCTCCACCTTGGAAAGGTCACTAGCTTCATGAGGACAAAGTGTGTTTATTTTGGACCACCACTGAATTGACAGGGTCTGGTACCTAGTTCTGTGCTTAGTAATTATATTTAAAAACAATGAGTTGTAATAAAGCATTTTTTTAGTACAAAGAAGTTCTGAAAAAACTTATTAGTGCAAATTAGATAATGTAGCTTTTTTTATATATCACCAATTAACCAAGCAAAATGACTGGGAGAATATCCAATTTTAGGATGGCAGAATTATGCCCAATGAATGCCAAGTAGACTACAAATTTTAACTAAGGAGATGGATATTCACTGGTCCCCTAGGCAATGGGGTGCTATATTAAAATATGTTTACTGTGCTGTATACCAACTGATTCTGAAGGTAGGTTGTAAGTTCTCATTTGTGGTTTTTGTTGATTTCTATGGTGTGTTTTAAGACCACATGACTTAAAGCAGTAATGGAACTGGGTCCAAGATACTACTACCTCCAGGTACTTATACCTCAGTAACAAACTCATACAACAAACAAACAAAATATATAAATTATATCAGTTCACTCTCTCAGTTGTGTCTGACTCTTTGCAACCCCATGGACTGCAGCACACTAGGCTTCCCTGTCCATCACCAACTCTTGGAGCTTACACAAACTCATGTCCATTGAGTCAGTGACTCCATCCAACCATGTCATCCTCTGTCATCCCCTTCTCCTCCCACCTTCAGTCTTTCCCAGCATCAGGGTCTTTTCCAGTGAGTCAATTCTTCCCATCAGGTGGCTAAAATACTGGAGTTTCAGCTTCATCATCAGTCCTTCCAATGAATATTCAGGACTGATTTCCTTCAGGATGGACTGGTTAGATCTCCTTGCAGTTCAAGGGACTCCCAATAGTCTTCTCCAACACCACAGCTCAAAAGCATCAATTCTTTGGTGCTCAGCTTTCTTTATAGTCCACCTCTCATATCCATACATGACTACTGGAAAAACCACAGCCTTGACTACATGGACCTTTGTTGGGAAAGTAACGTCTCTGCTTTTTAATATGATGTCCAGCCTTGCCATAACTTTTCTTCCAAGGAGCAAGCATCTTTTAATTTCATGGCTGTAGTCACCATCTGCAGTGATTTTGAAGCCCCCCAAAATAAAGTCTCTCACTGTTTCCACTGTTTCCCCATTTATTTCCCATGAAGTGATCAGACCAGATGCGATGATCTTAGTTTTCTTAATGTTGAGTTTTAAGCCAACTTTTTCACTCTCCTATTTCACTTTCATCAAGAGGCTCTTTAGTTCTTCACTTTCTGCTGTAAGGATGGTATTATCTACATATCTGAGGTTACTGATATTTCTCCTGGCAATCTTGATTCCAGCCTCTGCTTCATCCAGCCCAGCATTTCTCATGATGTACTCTACATATAAGTTTAAAAAGCAGGGTGACAATATACAGCCTTGACGTAGTCCTTTTCCTATTTGGAACCAGTCTGTTGTTCCATGTCCAGTTCTAACTGTTGCTTCCTGACCTACACACAGATTTCTCAAGAGGCAGGTCAAGTGGTCTCGTATCTCCATCTCTTCCAGAATTTTCCACAGTTTGTGGTGATCCTGACCGTCAAAGTCTTTGGCATAGTCAATAAAGCAAAAATAGATGTTTTTCTGGAACTCTTTGCTTTTTCGATGATTCAGTGGATATTGGCAATTTGACCTCTGGTTCCTTTGCCTTTTCTAGATCCAGCTTGAACATCTGGAAGTTTATGGTTCATGTAGTGCTGAAGACTGGCTTGGAGAATTTTTAACATTACTTGACTAGTGTGTGAGATGAGTGCAATTGTGCAGTAATTTTAGCATTCTTTGGCATTGCCTTTCTTTGGAATTGGAATGAAAACTGACCTTTTCCAGTCCTGTGGCCACTGCTGAGTTTTCTAAATTTGCTGGCATATTGAGCGTAGCACTTTCACAGCATTATCTTTTAGGATTTGAAATAGCTGAAATTACTGGAATTCCATTACTTCCACTAGCTTTGTTCATAGTGATGCTTCCTAAGGCCCATTTGACTTTACATTCCAGGATATTTGGCTCTAAAAGAGATGTCCTTTTCATTATAGGGGACTGGAAGGCAAAAGTAGGAAGTCAAGGGATACCTGGAATAACAGACAAATTTGGACTTGGATTACAAAATGGAGCAGGGCAAAGACTATCAGAGTTTTTCCAAGAGAAAGCACTCATCATAGCAAACACCGTCTTCCAACAACACAAGAGAAGACTCTACTAATGAACATCACCAATGGTCAATGCTGAAATCAGATTGATTATATTCTTTGCAGCCAAAGATGGAGAAGCTCTATACAATCAGCAAGAACAAGACTGGGAGCTGACTGTGTGTCAGACCATGAACTCCTTACTACCAAATTCAGACTTAAATTAAACAAAGTAGGGAAAATTGCTAGACCATTCAGGTATGACTAAAATCAAACCCCTTATGATTAGACAGTGGACATGACAAACAGATTCAAGGGATTGGATCTGATAGGCAGAATGACTGAAGAACCTCTTGGACAGAGATTCATGATATTGTACAGGAAGCAGTGATCAAGACCATCCCCAAGAAAAAAGAAATGCAAAAGGGCAAAATGGTTGTCTCAGGAGAACTTACATACAAATAAATTATATAATAAAATAGAATAATAAAAAAGTGTTCACTATTTGCTAAGTACTATAAAATTCCTTTATTTGCTGTCTATTATTGTAGTATAGTATTTATTATGAAAACGCTGTGTCCATAGCAGATTGTAATTTACTTATAAAAAATCTTAATCCAGTTATTGATTAAAAAACATTTATTTTTTATCAACTGTATGAATTCTCTGTATTATGAAACATAGTAGACTTACTACAGAGTGGGTTTGAAAACAGGTGTTTTAATGAGCTAAATTCTTTACAGATTCTCTGTAGTCCCGTCAGTTGCCCAACTTCCTCTCTGACTGATAGGCTCTTGGATA
This sequence comes from Ovis aries, assembly GCF_016772045.2. Lineage (NCBI taxonomy): Eukaryota > Metazoa > Chordata > Mammalia > Artiodactyla > Bovidae > Ovis > Ovis aries. Next base: position 45,058,479 of record NC_056054.1, on the reverse strand, counting down.
TCATACATTTTCAGGTAATATTTGCTGTTTCACAACTCACAAGAAATTGAATTTTTATATATCTTTACATATATTTACAGATAAGGAACTCATATCCAAAACACAGTAAGTTTCTTCTAGGTAGAGATTGGATTTTACTGTTCTGTGTCTTTAGAACCCAGTCAAAAGATTTTTATGACTCAAGAGTTCTTTTATAGCTCTTTGGTTTCTAGCAAATTAGGTTCTCAATAAATATTGGTTGCATTTAACAGAATGATTTTCTCAAGCTCTTAAATAATTCTTCAGTTTCTTGATGTAGCTACAAAATTTATATGAAAACTAAACATGTCACTTATAAAATATTGGTTTAAAGGCTATATTTACTCCTCCATTTTAAAAACTATATTTCCAAAGTATATTAATGTTTGGGATACAATGATAAAATGAAGTTTTTCTTTTTTTTTTTTTGATAAAATGAAAAATTTTTAACTGGCTAACCATTGGATATAAACCATACCATATTACCAAATATGAGAGAAATATATACCTATATATTATAATAATAAATTATTGAAATAAAATTGTTAGCCTTTCTGTTGAACATTTTTCCATATTAACAGAATACATTCCTTGAATATCTCCAAGTGTTCTTTAAATTAGGAAAAAAAATCATTCTAATAAAATCTTTAAGGTTACAACTATACTAACTCTGTCTGTATTTTGCTGAAATAACAAAAGGTTGTTAACCTAAAAATATAAAGAGTTAGAACTAAAGCATTTTTTACTTTCCATCCAGATATGAGATACCTTGCAAACACAGCTACTCATAAAGAGTATGCCTCTGCAGTATTTCTTTTAAATTATGAAAAAACTAAAAAACAGAAAGACAAGTGTAAACTGACTCTATGTTAGGTAATCTATTTTCTTTTCAAAGTAATGAATAAAGAAGTATACATGACCAAAATGACAATGCCATACTCCAATAAATATACTCACAAAGGTATCCTGCTGCTGCTGCTAAGTCGCTTCATTTGTGTCCGACTCTGTGTGACAGCAGAGATGGCAGCCCACCAGGCTTCCCCATCTCTGGGATTCTCCAGGCAAGAACACTGGAGTGGGTTGCCATTTCCTTCTCCAATGCATGAAAGTAAAAAGTGAAAGTGAAGTTGCTCAGTCGTGTCTGACTCTTAGCGACGCTATGGACTGCAGACTACCAGGCTCCTCCGTCCATGGATTTTCCAGGCAAGAGTACTGAAGTGGGGTGCCATTGCCTTCTCCGACAAGGGTATCCTATATCCTATCAAACAGGAACTATAATACTGCTTTCTCTGAATTTTTAAATGATTTATTAAATCTCACATTTACTAATATAAGGTGTGGCTTTAGAGTTGACATTGGTACAGTATCCAGTGAGAAAATTCACTTCACCTTTTCCACAATTATTCTGTTGTAGAATATGTATATTTTCCTCCCTACTCAATTGATGTTTCATTTTAATGAAAGTCCTATTTGATTTTTGAAGAAGTGATACATTTACCTATTCAAAAAAAGTACAAAGTGTACTGTAGAAATTCTTCCTACTATCATCATCAGTTTTTCATTACCGATTCTCTTGTCTATTGTTGTTCAGTCACTAAAGTCTTGTCCAGCTTGAGATGTCATGGGCTATATGTAGCATACCAGGCTTCCCTGTCCTCTACTGTCTCCTGGAGATCGCTCAGATTCATGTCCATTGAGTTGGTGATGCTATCAACTGTCTTCTGCTGCCCTCTTTACCTTTTGCTTTCAATCTTTCCCAGCATCAAAGTCTTTTCCAATGAGTCAGCTCTTATTATCAGGTGGCCAAAGTATTGGAGCTTCAGCATCAGTCCTTCCAATGAATATTTAGTGTTGATTTCCTTTAGGATTGTCTGGTTTGATCTCCCTTCAGTCCAAGAGTCTTCTCCAGCACCTCAGTTCAAAAGCATCTATTCTTAGGTACTCGGCCTTCTTAATGGTTCAACTCTCACATCTGTATATGACTACTGAAAAAAACCATAGCTTTTACTATATGAACTTTTGTCCCCAAAGAAATGTCTCTGCTTTTTAAAATGCTGGCTAGGTTTGTCATAGCTTTCTCTCCAATGAGCAAATGTCTTTTAATTTCATGTCTGCAGTCACCATCGACAATGATTTTGTAATGTCAGAAAATAAAATCTGTCACTGCTCCCACTTTTTCTCCTTCTATTTGCCATGAAGTGAGGAGCCAGATTGCCATGATCTTAGTTTTCTGAATGTTGATTTTTAAACCGACTTTTCACTCTCCTCTTTCACTTTCATCAAGAGGCTCTTTAGTTTCTCTCCACTTTCTGCCATTAGAATGGTATCATCTGCGTATCTGAGGTTGCTGATATTCCACCTGGCAAGTTTGATTTCAGCCTGTGATTCATCCAGCCCAGTATTTCACACGGTGTACTCTGCATAGAAGTTAAATAGACAAAGTGACTGAATACAGCACTGTAGCTCTCCTTTTCCAATTTTGAACCAGTCCATTGTTTCATGTAAGGTTCCAACTGTTGCTTCTTTACCTGCATACAGGTTTCTCAGGAGACAGGTAAGGGGGTCTGGTATTCTCATCTCTTTAAAATTTTTCAACAGTTTGTTGCTATTCACACAGTCAAAGCTTTAGTGTAGTCAATGAAACAGAAGTAGATATTTTTCTAGAATTCCCTTGCTTTCTCTATGATCCAGTGAATGTTGACAATTAGATCCCTGGTTCCTCTTGCCTTTTCTAAATCCAGTTCTTGGTTCATGTACTGCTAAAGCCTAGTTTGAAGGATTTTGAGCATAATATTATTAGCATACTACATGAGCACAATTGTATGGTAGTTGAACATTCTTTGGTATTGTTCTTCTTTGGGAATGTAATGAAAGCTGACCTTTTCCAGACTGGCGGCCGCTGCTGAGTTTTCCAAATTTGCTGACATATTGAATGTAGCGCTTTCACACCATCATCTTTCAGGATTTTAAATAGCTCAGCTGGAATTTTGTTACCTCCATTAGCTTTGTTTGTAGTAATGCTTCCTAAGGCCCACTTGACTTCAAACTACAGGACATCTGACTCTAGGTGAGTGACCATACCATCACAGTTACCTGGGTCATTAAGAATTTTTTTGTATAGGTCTCCTGTGTATTCTTGCCACTTCTCCTTTATCTCTTCTACTTCTGTTAGGTCCTGTCCTTTATTTCCTTTATTGTGCCCAACATTGCATGAAATGTTCTCTTGATATCGCCAATTTTCTTGAAGAGATTCCCTTGCCTAGAAGCATTAAATATTTCATATTTTTTATTCTACCCTTCCCTACATATAATATACACCAACATTTTTTTAATAAAAGAAAAGATACCATGCAGGCGTCCTACATCTTATTATTTTTTTCAATTTAGCAATACATATTTTAGGAATCACTTAACTGTGCATTAAGCTCTTCCTCGTGTTTTTTTTTTTAAACAGTTTCATAAATTTCTATTGAATAGCTGTTGCCATAATGTATTTAAATAGATGTTTATTGATGACCTTTGAGGTTGTCTCAGTTTCTTACTAATACAGATCTTCTTTGATTTAGGATAAGATTACATCCTGACAAATTCATCATAAGTTGAAAATATTATGTCAAAAATTCATTTAATGTACACTTAAACTACTTAATACCGTGGTTTGGCCTGTCTACCTTTAATAGTGCTCAGAAACTTATATTAGCCTACATTTGGGCAAAATCATCTAACACAAAGCTTGCTGCTGCTACCGCTGCTAAGTCACTTCAGTCATGTCCGACTCTGTGCGACCCCAGAGACGGCAGCCCACCAGGCTCCCCCGCGGCTGGGATTCTCCAGGCAAGAACACTGGAGTGGGTTGCCATTTCCTTCTCCAATGCATGGAAGTGAAAAGTGAAAGTGAAGTCGCTCAGTCATGTCCGACTCTGAGCGACCCCATGGACTGCAGCCTACCAGGCTCCTCCGTCCATGGGATCTTCCAGGCAAGAGAACACAAAGCTTATTTTATAATAAAGCATTGCATATCTCATGTACTTATTGAATAGTGTATTGAAAATGAAAAACAGTAGTTATATGGTACAGAATGATTGTAACTGCATTGGTTGTTTACCCTTGTGATCGTGTGTCTGTGTGACTGGGAGCTTTGTCACACTGCAACTGTCCAACATCATGAGATGTCTAGCCTGGCAAAAGATCAAAATTTAAAGTACTGTTTCCACTGAAAGTGTATAATTTTCCACTGTTGTAAAGTCAAAAAATTATGAATCAAACCATTATAAGTTAGACACATTTGGTATAAACAATGCTGATATGAATATCATTGAACATACATCATTTTGTTCATGTGTGAGAGTATCTGAAGAATGTATCCTTTGCAGTAGTTTTGTGGGGAAGAGGAATGTGTGCATTTGTAGTTTTGATTTTTGATGCAATAAAAATTGACTTCCATAGAGGTTGCATTAATTTATATATGTACTATCACTGCAATAGAACAGTTTCTTCTTATTCCCCAGTTAAAATACTTTTTATATTTCTGCCATTTTCATAGTTGAAAAACATAACTTCATTTTTTAAAATGAAAAATAATACATGTTCAGAAAAAGAATACATGTTCAGAAAAATGTACAAAATCTTAACTGGATTAATTAATTTTTAACAGGTAAACAAGCCATGTAAGAGAAAGGAACTAATGATTAAAAAATAAAAAGATGAAACATAATTGGACTTAACAAAGTAGAAATATGTGTTCATTCCACCCTTAGTTTCTCTTTTTGAAAAATATCGTTTCTGTATTGTCTCATTTTAAACTACTCACATTCCCCTTTATAAGCATATTACTTAATTTATTTAATATTAGACCCACTGTCAAATATTTAATGCTCACTAATGGTTCTTCTCTATAATGTCCCTGTCAGGACAGGACCAACTGAAAATAAGAAAATTTCTACTAAGCGAGAAATTTCAGTGTCTGTACCAAAATAGCATAAAGAAATCAATAGCTTTTTTATATACAGAAAAAAGAAGCTTTTTAAAGATATAGTGAGGAAATATGTCTATTCGTGAAACCAATACAATTATTAAAAAATAAATATAGGAAAGTATTAAAATCTCTGTTAAAAAGTAAATGTTACTGAGGGAGGCCAAAAAATTTGGAAAAACAGAAAACATATAATTTTGAATAAGAAAATTTAAAAATGAATATTTTTAATCAAAAGGTAGCACAAAAACAATAATAATACTTTTAGCATTTTATTTTTTAATCATTATTTCTCTTGTCTTAAGTGACTATATATAGTAAATACAATGTAATTTGCTATTAATAGATACATTGTTTAAGTATTTTACAGCATAGTTTACTTGATTAATTCCAGAATGAGAAAGATTAGAACTACTGGATTTTGGTTTTATTTCTTCATGTGACTTTCACAATTAATTGTTTTATTAATAAGATATTTTATCATTTAGCACTTAGAATTTAATACTCATACGTTATGTGTGAATTGAGGTCTTATCATTACAAAGTGATTTTTTTCTCATTTAACGTTTATTTTCTCCTGAATTCAACCTTTTCTAAAACTATGATAGTGATCCTTGCTTCTTTTTGTCTGCATTTACCCCATATAACTTTCTCTCCTTCCCTCCCACCATTCCCCCATGTCCATATGCGTTTTTATGTGTTTGTATGTGTTTTATAATTTTACATTGTTTTTTGAATATAACAGATCTAGATTTTGTGTTAGGATCAAGTCATTATAATCTGTTTGTTTTGTTTGGGGTACCTGTATCTTCTGTTATTTTTCAGTGTTTCTTTTGCTTCTAATGGTTAACTAATGTATATTTCTATATAATACCTTGATTCTCTACTTCTTTAGATAATATCTATTGATTTCTCACCTTCACAAATGATGTCATTATTTTATCTTCCTCTCCTACCCACTCTCTTCTTTTTCCTTTCTCCCCTTTTCTCTTCGCAGATTATCTTATTTTTCTCACTGTTTTTCTTTGTTTTATTAAGTATGTTTGTACTGGATTTTATCCACTTGTTTCTCAAGAACTACACACTATCTGTAATTCTCCATTCTATTCAGTGACCTGAGATGTTGACACGTATAATTTGGGCTGTATCAAGAGTTTCTGTTACCTCTGGCTTCCATGTGGATCAGTCAATGGAAACCTGCATTGAGTGACCCTATACCATATAATGGGCTTCCTGGGTAGCACAGTGGTAAAGAATCCATCTGCTAATGCAGGAGACGCAAGAGACACAGGTTTGATCCCTGGGTTGGGAAGATCACCTGGAGCAGGAAATGGCTACCCACTCCATTATTCTTGCCTGAAGAATTCCAAGGACAGAGAATCCTGGCGGGTTACAGTCCATGGGGTTGCAGAGTCAGACACGACTGAAGACACACACACATACGATGTAATAGAAACTCCCTTGCCTTCATGTTTCAAGTAGTAAGAGCGCCTCACTGTTGCCAGGTCCTGGGAAATTTACCATTTCTAGCTGATTTCTTTAACTTTCAGTTCAGTTTAGTTGCTCAGTCACGTCCGACTCTTTGTGACCCCATGAATCCCATGAATCACAACACTGCCAGGCCTCCCTGTCCGTCACCAACTTCTGGAGTTCATTCAGCCTCACGTCCATCGAGTCAGTGATGCCATCCAGCCATCTCATCCTCTTTAACCTTGCCACCATTAAAAAAAAAAATCCACTTGTTAAATCTTCTCAGTTATCTCATTTAAGCATGTAATCTGCCTCCTGCTGAAACCCTGACCAATACGTTATTTTTAACCCTGCTCACTGATTTCTGATTTAGCAACTTCACATAGTATCTCTTGAAATTTTGTTAATAAATAATGAGAAATTAAACAGTTTATATTCCCTCTCATCATCTCTCCTCCTCCCACTCTTGCTTTTTCTTTCTGAAAACTATAATTTCTGTTTTGTCTCAGTTTAAAATACTCATATTCATTTTATAAGTGTATTACTTATTTTATATTAGACCCAGTGTCAACTATTTAGCGTTCACTACCGGTTCTTCTGCTATAACATCCCTGCCATCCTTGGTTATGGAAATTTGTTCTATTGTGTTTTTATCTTTAAGAAAGAGTCAGGAGATTCTAACATCTCTCATTTCTTACTTCTTACATGTTGAAAATATTGGTGCTTCACATTTGAATTATATTTGGCTGAGTAAAAAATTTTAGGTCACAATTTTATCCCTTGAAACCTTGTAGGATCCACACTGCACACTCTTCTTCTTCATGCCCACAACACTCATATTAATGAATACTTTCCTGGTGGTTCAGAGAGTAAGAAGTAAAGCGTTTGCCTACAATGCGGGAGACCGGGGTTCAATCCCCGGGTCGGGAAGATCTCCTGGAGAAGGAAATGGCAACCCACTCCAGTATTCTTGCCTGGAAAACCCCATGGAGGGAGAAGCCTGGTAGGCTACAGGGGGCCCGCAAAGAGTCAGACACGACTGAGTGATTTTACTTTCACTTTCAATCTGGTTAAGAAGACTAAGATCTTCCTCTTTTAAAAATCTTGAAGTTTTTAATACAGTTGCTATCTTTTCTAAGATTTGATTTTTAAAAGGCTTAAGAGGTTTGACTCTTTGGCTTGATTCACACAAATTTTGTGAGGCAGGTGATTTCTTTTTTTAAGTTTATTTTTAATTGGGACAAAGTTCAACACTTTCAAATCTTCTTTTAATGTTGAAAGTTTTCTCTGTTCCTTTATTATTTCTTCTTTGTGGACTCCTATAATGTATACTTCAAATCTCCCTTTTAAAAATATGTCCATATTTATCATTCTCTCTTGGCAACTCACTCCAGTATCCTTGTCTGGAGAATCCCACAGAGATTGTAGAATGTAGCCTGGGAAGCTACATTCCATGGGGTCGCGAAGAGTTGGAAATGACTGAAGCAACAGCACAGCACATCATTCTCTCTATAATCTTTGTCAAATATCTATTATCCTCATTTATTTTGTTCATTTTTATTTTTCTCATCTTCTGTGCCCCTCACCGTATTTTCAGCTGTCTACTTATTCTTTATTTGCTTTCAGTTTTATCTTGATTTCTTCTATTGTTCTCATCATCTCTTCCCTGAACACTTGTATTTCTGCCTTGTACTTTTTTTCTTTCATAAAAATTATTTTATTACTAATTCTGAAAAGTATATAGCCATATTTGATCACAGTCTTCTCTTCCATAATAATATCTTTAAGTTAGGTGATTTTCATTTGGAATACATTTTTCCTGTTCCTTATTTTTGCATTTTCTTATAACACTGATATTGTGTTTATTCCTTATAGATTCTTCATATTGGAATAAAGGTAGGAAGTTTTATTTTTTTCTTAATTAGTTATTTGCAGAAATTTTCTGTTGGCAGATGCCATGGCAATATTTTGGGCCAGCAGAAATTTTTCTTGGTATTTAGTAAATTCTTTTAGCCTTAGCTTCTTTAATACTAGTAGATCTAAGTATCTGTAAGATTGCTGTTTACAATGAAGACTCTCTTTCTTACTCTGGTGCTTAAAACCAAACAAGATAAGGAGAAAAGACCATTGCTAATATTGTGTATCTTATGTCTTTCCTTGTAGATATGAGATTTTGGATTTATTCTTAACACTGTTTCCTTTACCTTTGGAGGGTGTACTCTGAAGTTCTTCTGAGATCTGAAGCCTCTGGCACTCTCTCTTTTTCCCTTGCTTTTATTGTGGCAAAATATACATAACATAATATTTATCATTTTGATCATTTTAAGTATACAATTCAGGGGTATTAAGTATATTCACAATGTTGTATACCATCACTGCAATTTGTTTGCAAAGCTCTTCACTATTCCGAAAGGAAATTCTATACTAATTAAATAGTAACTCACCAACCCTTACCCCAGCTGCTGGCAACATCAATTCTCTTTTTTATCTTTATAAATTTGCCTTTCTAGGTACCTCATATGAGCGGAATCATACAACACTTTTTTCCTTTGTTTGGTTTACTTCACTTAGCACAATGTTTTCAAGGTTTATCCATATCTGCAGCATGTATCAGAATTTCATTCCTTCTTATGGCTGAATAATATTATATTGCATATATATACCACATTTTCTTTATTTATTCAAGTACTGTTGGAAACTTGGGTTATTTCCACCTTTTAAAAGTTATGAATAATGCTGCTATGAACATCAGTGCATAAGTATCTGTTTGAGTCCCTGCTTTGGATTCTTTGGAATATATAGCTAGGAGTGGAATTGCTTGATTGACATTTTTTTTTAATGTTAATTAAAAAAAAAACTTTTCAGTTTTGTTGATGTTCATAGTTTATGGTAATGCTTCCACATATATTATTGATTATATCCATAAGACGGCTTATGGATTTGTTACAGAATGTGTTTATATTTCTGGTTTTTATTTTTCTTGCTGATTTTGGGTGTCATCTGCTCTACTACTTTGAACCACAGCATTTAACCAATTCTTACTGTCAAATGATTTGTCCAGAAATACTTACAATATCAATGCTAAATTGAAGTTTATTTCTTTTTTTTATGTATACAAAAGCTATACAGTATACAGTTTAGTACCTAAAGAAAAAAAAAATGAGTAACAATTTAGCACCTACTATACTCTGGGTTGGATGCTTAGGGATTTAAAATGATATATTATTACTTAATTTATTTAATTTAATCATTTAAGTAGCTTAATATTTATTACTCCTATTTGTTAGATAGGTTAAAATCTGTAACATAGAACTTGAGTAATTTTTCAAAGCTACATGTCTAGCAAGCCTTCTGAGAGTATACCCAGTTCTTCATAACTATATAACTCATATTATTTTCCCTGTACCAAACTCCTACCCACTGTAACAGGTAGTTTAGTTTTCATTAAAATCAAATACCTCAGCTTAGATCACAAAAAATTAGAAAAGATAGGCATTAACCAATTGATGAGTTTTAAATATAAGAGTATAATCTATTCGGTCCAATTCATTTTATATATATATGTATATATATATTTATATATATACACACTTACACATACATAACAAAACAAAAAAGTCCAGAAAATATTGTTTAAGAAGATGTAAGCGTTTGACTTGATTTAGTCTCAAGAGACCAATGTCACACTGAAGAAAAACATAACGTCAGCAGTTACTTGGCAGTTATGAATTAAAAGATTGACTCAATCATTCACATTTCCTGTTTTTCTTACATACATCACAGATAAACACTGAATACTGACATATCTATAATAAGGACTAGCAATGAACACATATGTGAATACTTTAACTTTGCTATGAAGATTATGCTCACATGGGCTTAAATAAATATTCTGTCTCTTGATGAAGGTCATTAATTAATATACCTCAGTGAAAATATGCTTTCAATTTCAAAGTATGTTTGCATGCTGTATATCTTGCAAGCCACAATAGGTACTCTTAGTGAAACTTGCATGACTTTTACAATAAAATTCCATTTATAAGCCACTAAAGTAATATTTGTATAGAACTATAAAGAGGATTGTAATTTTAAATATTCTCATTTGTCTTTTTATTATAAATTAGTTAATTTTCAAATTTCAGTGTTCTTATGGATCTTAAGAAATATAGTCATATTTCTCATTGGAAAAGACCCTGAGGCTGGGAAAGATTGAAAGCAGAAGGAGAAGGGGATAACAGTGGATGGGATGGTTGGATGACATCACTGACTTGATGCTCATGACTTTGAGCAAGCTCTGGGAGTGAAGGACAGGGAAGCCTGGAGTGCTGCAGTCCATGGGGTCACAAAGAGTCCGACATGACTGAGTGACTGAACTGAAGAAATATAGTGTGTATCTATGTACTGTGTTGTTTTAGAAATAATTTAAAGCAATGTATAAGTGGATATGTAAAATAAAAAAAAAGAGTAGGGAGAATCAAAGAAAAAATAACTGACATATACATATATGTAAATTATAGATCTTGATATGTTGAAGTACTTTCCCAAGACTATAACCAAAGATATGAACACAAAGGAAAATTTTTGTGAGTTCAAATATATTACAGAAACAGTTTTGACACCTTAAAATTCTATATATGAAATAAAATAGGTTAAAAATATATATATATATATATATTGCAGACAAAGTTGTCAAGGAAACTATAAGGAAAGACTAAATAAATAAGGCAGTTTCAGAAATTTCTAGATGCCTGACCCAATTGCCATATCTTGGTAGTATAATATCTCAATTTACAGTAATGCCATGTTTCATATTGCAGATTGACAAAGACTGATACTTTTGAAAAAATAAATCATGTGAAGGATTGAAAACAAAAACCAAAGAAATTAAAACAAAAGTGGAGGTATGTATTGATAAGATATTCCTCAAGTAAACTTAAATTATATATGAGGGCAAAATTTGAAAGTAACATAGATGTTGGAAAAAAAATACTGTCAGATGGATAAACTATACATCCAGAGGATACTTTGTATACTTGTTACAGTGCATGCTCAGTTGTGTCTGTTTCTGTGTCACCCCATGGACTGTGTCCTCCAGGCTCCTCTGTTCGTGGAATTCTCAAGGCAAGAATACTGGAGTGAGTTGCCATTTCCTCCTCCAGGCAATCTTCTCTATTCAGTGATGGAACCCATGTTTCCGGTATCTCCTACATTTGCAAGAGGATTCTTTACCATTGAGTCATCAGAGAAGCCCCTTGTCCAGATGATAAACTAATACATAATCAGTAAAATGTTGTTGCCAATAAAATATTAAGATACAGGAAAATATTTATTATATATTGATAAGTAGATGTCTGGTTAAAATGTAGTGTAGTTTAATTTACAAATGCATACTGTTGTCTTTTTCCTATCTAAACATTTAGATATGGATTCTTATTTGGAGACTGTCTTGAGGTTGTGTGTGTGCTATGTTGCTTTAGTCTGACTCTTTGTGATCCTATGGACTGTACCCTGCCAGGCTACACTGTCCACGTGATTTTCTAGACAAGAATACTGGACTGGATTGCCATTTCCTCCTCCAGGGAATCTTCCCAACCCAGGCATCAACCTGCACCTTTTATATCTCCTGTATTGGCAGGCAGGTTCTATACCGCTAGGGCCACCTGGGTAACTCCTCTTGAGATTATTTATGGATTTATTTTCACTTCCGATTCTTTATTGATATTACCCTCTTCAAATTTCCTACAGTGATCATGTACTGCATTAATAACCAGAAAAATTATTTCTATGAAATAAACCAGTTGAAAAATGAAAGAAAAACAAAGGTAGGGACATATGTAGGTACTGAGCATTTAGCAAAACATGCAACATGAAATGACCTAACCATTTTATCTGAACTCTGAGAAGCCAATAAGGAGTTTAACTTCATTCATAAGAGGAAAAAGGAATTCAAAAGGAAAAAATTCCTTTCGTTCAAAGGAAACCAAACAGGCATGGTATTAAGGTCAGACATGAATTATTCTAAGGTTACTTTTTAAAAACAGCATTCTGAGGTGAAAAGCAATATCTTCGGTAATATCCTTAAGACAAAAGATTTAATAATAGTGTACCAAATGGTCCTTTTCCTTGACCAATTTTTGCTCATCCTTCAGATCTTTAATTGGGATACTGCTTTCCCTAGCAAGGATTTCTGAAACCTCCAGATTAAGTCCAAACTTTTCTTGGCTCCTAGGGCACCTTGCACTGCTCCCACAACAGTACTTTCCTTTCTAGGTTGTATGTATCAGTATATGCCTGCATACATCACCAGGCTCCATAGGAGCTAAAACATCTCTATTTGGTTTGCTGTCATATCCCTGGTCCTTAGCCCAATAGTTAGCACATAGTAGATGCTCAATAACTGTTGAACTAGACTGAATTTCGTATGACTACCTGTTATTATAAATTTCAGTGTAAGCTGTTGGCATCATCAAATCAGAAGACAATTTACAATAAGTAATTTGGGATATGTAGCCTTTGTAGTATACTTTGTATGTTTACCTCTTGCCTGGTCTGGCTTGGTATTTTAGAATATCTGAGAAGATGAATGAACTGTTTGTTCTGCATAAAATTGTTCATGTACATTGTATCTCTCAAATAAATATTGTAAACTGTTTGGTTTTAGTGAGTTTAAATTTGTTCAGTAACTGGCAAGATTTTGATACACAAATATTTTTTTTCTTTTTTGGTATCAGTTATATAAAGACTCATAAGCCTTAACAGATCATGGAAGATAATGATAAACATACGTCTTGAAACTTGTCTGGAAACTCATCAGTAGGATCAACTCTTTTCTTTGAAATATTTCGATTTCATTTTTGCGCATAAGCAAATTTAGATCTGAATTATGTACCTTATTTCACGGATGCAATGGCTACACGCTTCAAATAAAAGTTAAGCAAGGCAAACTCAGTTGTCTTTGCAATCATTAGAAACGTGATAGGTCAAAAAATACCCAATCATTTGATTTATGGCATTATGCTTTTTATAAAGCAGTCAAAATTTTGAAATCATCTAGTAAAATACTGTTGTGATTTAGTCGCTAAGTCATGCCCAACTCTCGCTATTCCATGGACAATTATAGGCCTCCAGGCTCCTCTGTCTATAGGATTTCCCAGGCAAGAATACTTGAGTGGATTGCCATTTCCTTCCCCAGGGGATCTTCTCAATCCAGGGATCAAACCTGGGTCTCCTGCATAGATGGCAGATTCCTTACTGACTGAACTACCTAACTTTACTCATAAAATTACTAATTTTAACTGTTTTGGGGCCACAATTATGCACCAGAATGGGTTTCCCTGGTAGCTCAGACAGTAAAGCATCTGCCTACAATGCGGGAGACCTAGGTTTGATCCCTGGGTTGGGAAGATCCCCTGGAGAAGGAAATGGCAATCCATTCTGGTATTCATGCCTGGAAAATCCCATGGACCAAAGATCCTGGTGGGCTACATTCCATGGGGTTGCAAAGAGTCGGACATGACTGAGCGACTTCACTTCATTTCATGCCCCAGAACCAATCAAATGCTGTGGCTTGAACTTCATCATGTGGACTACAGTTGGTGAACCTAAATAAAGATCAATATTATTTTTCTAATTTTAATATTAACCAGGTGACAAATGCCCCCAAATATAAGAATCTCTTGCTAACTAGCTATACAAAAATGTTAATACACGTTTGAACTGCTAATAAGATTGACACTATTAACTCAAGTGACAAACATAGATATTTCAGACTTCTACCAAAAAAGCTAGATAGTAAGGAGATTAATTAGAAATAGAATTAAAACCTATCATCAGTGCTTATTCAAATGTGTTTGACAGTTTATCAATTTCCGTGAGCTTAATCTTTGTATAAACCTACAATGTATCTTTCACAAAACTGAAGTAGAACCATTGTTGCTCACATGTTAACTGTAGTGTAAGAATGATCTCTACAACCCCCTGGGTATATTTAATTACTTTGCAAAGGATTATTGGTTTTAGACATCAGCACTCAATCCATAATGATTGATATTATTCTTCACTTTATCAATTCAATTTATAACAGTTATTCTCAGTAGTTAATGTTATCATAGAATTTCATTTATTTAATAAGCTTGAAGAATATTTACTACTTTCTCCTTATTTTATGTACTGAGACACAAACGGCTAAATGACTCTTTCAAAATCCAGAGGTAGTTAGTGATAAAACTGGGAAAACTTCTTCATTCTCTTAACTCTCAATTTAGCACATTTATTTCCCACAAAAGAAATTTTAAAATTTAGATGCAAATTATTTACTTATGCATAAATGTATGTTTATAGAGATTTTTGACATATTTACTGAATCCTTGGGATACAATATTCCATATACTTATTTTTGAATCATTAAATTGTTTTTAATTGTAGACAGATAAAAGAGAGATATATCTCTGCATTACTCAGGACAAATTTTAACAATATCATTTTAAGAGGAAATGACTTGAGAGATAGCAGTCCTAAGAAACATCAGTATAAGTTGGTCTCTTCTCTAAAAACCATAGCCTTTACATGTATTAGATTCTTAAAATGAATTTATTTTCCATATTGAACAAATCAGTATTTACATTTGTATTATGTACCCTAAAATATAATGCTAAAATAAAATCATATTTATTTTTCCACTTTTGTACTTCTGAATTGCTCTGATATTTAACTTTTCAAAGTATCCAGTTAGATATAAAGTGTTTAAACAACTGCCATCTCATGACCACCATTCATGATAACTTCTGCTCTCTGTCAGATGATACAAGGTATATACAATACCTTAACAGATTCTTTTTAAAATTCAGGATGAGTGAAAATTTAAGTCAAGGAATCAATCATTGTGGGGAGCACAATATACTGTTCAACTATTTTTTCACCTTTAAAACTCTCATTTTCATAAACTGTAGGAGGCATATTTTGGAAACAGATAAACTATCAAAATCCATCTTTATATGAAAGAATGAGATATACAAGGGAACGTGCTTGTAAAAATCAACTGCTTCCTGATGTTTCCCTCAGAATTTCAAGTTGTTCAATACAATTTATGGAAAATATGATGGCAAATTTTATGTAATCTCTCTGGAAAAGTATTGGTTAATTCACTTTTGACTAAAGGCCAAATACAATTTGTTAGTTTCCAAGACATAAACACTATTCCTTGCACAGCAGCTGTTGGATTATAGCCAACAATCTGAATTTACTTATTTAGCTTAAAAAATACAGGTCCCTATATTTCCAACCACAGCTTTCACAATCAAAACTGCCATATTCTTCACATAATTACATCTAAACACATCACTAGCCTCTAATAATTGTCTCCATGCTGTTTTCTTTTTAATTCTTACAATTGAAATCCATAATTTAGTTCTAAAATTTTCTTTGTGTTCTAACATTTTAAAAGCAACATGCTGTATTTACCATTCTATGTTAACTTTTTTGACTCCATGAATTTCCTCCTCTGCTTTTTGCTCTTTCCTTGTTCCAGAGTTACTTTTGGTCTTCTGCGCCAGTTAGTCTATGTCCAGAATATCCCATTAATTTTCTTGTCTTTCCTGTAACTTTTCTATCCAGAATAGTTTCTGCCTTCTTTCATTGATCAGTTCCTCTTGCAGGTTTAATCCTGGAAGACAACTGTTTCCGTTATAGATCTCGTATTTTCTTACATGTGCTTAAGACCCAGAGCAAAAACAATATCCACCAGCAACTTCTTATATTTATAGCATCATTCTTATGTCTACTTATTCACTGAATAGACACCTTTCTAGATAGGGGGTGAAAAAGATCAATACAATATTATCCTGTCCCACATGGAGAACTAGTTTAGTAAGGAAAACAGTTGTAAATAAATAAGTGCAACAATACAGGTTTCAGTCAAGAAACTAACGAATCAAACATTTTACATGCATCTGATTGAGGGCCTGCATAAGGCAGGCAACGTACCAAGTCCTGAGAGATGATAAGAAATAAATAAATATATAAACATGGTTTATTCCCCCTTGTGGAATTTATATCTCAGTGAGGAGATAGAAATTGACTGTAGTCATTTAAATAGCACTTTGGAGACTGCTAATTTATCACCTCTATTTCTTTAATGCTGGAACTACATTCTCATGCTTCATATTCTGAAGATAAATATGGCATTAAACAGAATGCTTTGACCTACATTTTATGTATATCAGGGTTCCTGTAATCATGGACTGAAATCACAATGATCATTACTCCCTGGCTATTATTTGCTGCAGCTGCATCTGTGAGCTGAGAGGCTTCCAACCATAAGGCCATGTGGAACTGTTATTTATCTTCATTCTGCAGGGTAATATTTTATCTCACCAATATCCCCACTTTGACAAAGTTTATGGGGACCATTTTTTCCTTGTAAATCTCTGGGCATTGGACATATTGAAACAAATTTTTCTAATCTATAGATATCATTATTTGCCAAAGAGAACCAAGGATAATGACAAAGTTTTCTTTACTAGAGGAAAGCAATCTCAGAGGATTAAAGCAATGATGCTTCATAAAAATGCTGTGGAATTCTGAAGGAAAATCAGCTAATGAATCAAAAACACAACAATTTTATATGCATTACCTGCTTTGATTTTTACAACTTTTTGGGAAAGGTAGGACAGGTGTTACAATCTTCATGTTAATAGGGAGAAATCTGAATGATTCAAGATCATTGTCCACAAGGGTCCTTTGGATTCCAAAGTGAGGGCTCTTCTACTACAAATGGAGAGAGGGATAGGAATGCATCTGGATAAGGGAGACTGTCTACTTTGTGTCGGGAACTATATTGGTAAATTAGCATATTATTTCACTTAATTGAACAAAAGATATGAGAGATTCAAGGATGGCTGACAAGCTGATGCTTTTGAATTGTGGTGTTGGAGAAGACTCTTGAGAGTCCCTTGGACTGCAAGGAGATCCAACCAGTCCATCCTAAAGGAGATCAGTCCTGGGTGTTCATTGGAAGGACTGACGCTGCAGCTGAAACTCCAATACTTTAGCCACCTGATGCAAAGAGCTGACTCATTGGAAAAGACCCTGATGCTAGGAAAGATTGAAGGCAGGAGGAGAAGGGGACGGCAGAGGATGAGATGCTTGGATGGCATCACTGACTAAATGGACATGGGTTTGGGTGGACTCCGGGAGTTGGTGATGGACAGGGAGGCCTGGCGTGCTGCGGTTCATGGGGTCACAAAGAGTCGGACACTACTGAGCGACTGAACTGATACTGATACTGACAAGCTGATATCTAAAGAAGCCTTTCAGAATAAGAATATAAGAATGTGCAAGTAGGCCTAAGGTAGGCTCACCTGATTCTGTGTTCATATCTGTTTGTGCCATCTAAGCGCAGGGCATCTGTGACTGGACCTCAAAATTTTAGTGTATCACTTACTATAGTGATGACAATGAACAAGAGATATAAGTAGATTAGCCTGACAAGATGACCTAGGTTCTAGTTTCAAATCCCCAGCACATTCATACACACATACACACACACACACACACACACACACACACACTTACCACTAGCTTTATAACTTTGAAACACTCAAACTTCTCTGAACTTCAGTTCTCATGATTTTCTATTTTCATTAATGTAGTCATTTTTACCAGCAACATTATATTTATTACTTATTTATTAAAAAATTTTTGACTGCACTGAGTCTTCATTGCTGCGTGTGGGCTTTCTCTAGTTGCAGTGAGTGGGGGCTACTCATCATTGCTGTGCGCAGTCTTCTCGTTGCACGGGCCCTAGGTGCATGGGCTTAGTTGCCCAGTGGCATGTGGGATTTTCCTGGACCAGGGATCAAACCCATGTCCCCTGAATTGGCAGGTGGATTCTTAACCACTGGGGCACCAAGGAAGTCCTTTACCAGTGATAGTGTATTGGCGTTATAGTTACCATAAGAAGCCTAAAGTCACTGACTCATTGGGTTCACTGACTTCTGAACATAATTTAACTGACAGGGGTTAGAGAGAGGTTTGCTTAGGGGCAAAACACCATCTGCTACAAAAAGAAAACACATTTATTTTGTTCCCAACCTCATGTTCCTTTGAAGGCATATAGGCAACTTCTGATCCTGATGAAGAAATGGTGGCAAGGAGATAATTCCCTGGTGCTCTCATTGCTGGCTCTGCAATCCATATAATTATACACACGATTTTCTTCTTTGTTAGCAATAAAGCTAATAACTAGCCTGGCTTATCCAGGGTATTTCAGCAGCATTCTAGGATTGCTGTTCCACTTAACTTCTGCAGAATTCTGCTAAACATCAGACTGGCTATATTACCAAGAAGCACCAATCAAATGCTTGGTAGAACTGATTAAAAGTTTTCCAAATAAATACCATAGCAAAATATTCTACTAATTTGCAATAAAACTGTAAGATGTTTTGACTTTATGATAGTTGCTAGTCAGAAGCTCACTATTGTTTTCCATGCAGAATTTCAAATTGACATTGATCTTGTCAGTGACATCCTACAATTTATTTTTCTTCCTTTAACATGAAAAGAGTACTTTGAGTGGTGAGCCGACACAACTGTGGGACATTTATGTGGCAGAGTCCTATTGATATTTAAGCCTCAGCATATATACAATACCCTTCGTTACTCTTTATCTTTGTACTTTTTCTCCTTTTCTTTCTCTACGTGTTGATTTCATGGGTATCCTTGATGGGAGAACAAGAGGATGTTTTTCAAAAGATGAAGTATACTGGAGTCTTAACATCCTTTACACAGCAGGGAAACCAAATAAATACAAGTTATCTTTTTCAATGTTGTGCCTAACTGTCCTCTCAAGAATGTTAATTAATTGTAAAAAAAAAAAAAAAACTACCAGAAATAGAGGTATAAGCATTAGACTTTGAAAATGAACCTGGAGTCACATATGTATTTGTTAATGGATAAAAGAAAAAAATGCTTTCAGGAGGGATTGCTGAGTCTTTATAAGGTGTTTTTAAGACAGATTGAATATAAAAGGTTCATATCTACTGGGTACATTTTTCTCAGTTCTTGTTCAAAAACAGCAGTTTTTGAAATGAATGACACCAGCCTAAGATATTATATAATGTGATATCCTAAAAATAAAATATCTGAACATCAAATTTCCTCAGTGTCCTGAGGTTCCCAAGATGAGTAGAAAAAAGGCTCTAAAATAGGGCATAGGACAGTGAGCTGTGAAAAGAAAGTAAAAACATACAAAACAAGGGCAAAGAAGCTTAGAAAGCACTTTTATCTGCTCATTTCATCTACATTTCTGCTGAAAGTAGTGTTTCAATTAACTAATCTATCTACTTTCTCTTTGATCTCATAATGCACTTGTCTTTTATTATTTTATTTAAAATATTAGTTTTCTTAACATTTGTATTTCATCTCAGGAAAGTGTTTGCAAATTCACAAGGGGTTTGAGGTTTCATGTCCTATTATGCAAAGATTTTAAAGCTATACATTTATATCTGCCAGTTTCTCATTTATCCCATGAAGTGAAGTTACACGGACTTAAGCATGAATGTGCATACATCCTGACTCATATTATTTAACTCTCCTCATGCCATCTCCAGCCTATTGTCACCCATAACCCTGCCTTGATTACTTTCCACATTGTTATTCTTGAAATACATTAGACTGAGATTCTGTGATGTTGCATATTATATATCTTGTCTTTAATAAGTATAACTGGGTTTAATAAATATGAAATAGAGAAAGGAAAGGGATATAATCTCTCAAATTATACCTCTCAGGTAGCAAAGCAATTTGTGACCTTTTACTTTTCTTTTGCAGAAGTTAGCTATTTCTTCAAGAATTCTTTCAAGATGCTCTGTGTATCAGTAGTAACCATCATTACAGTACAAGAATTCTGTTCATGTCCCAGATTTCCAGATAGAGTTTTGCAGGTTTTTTTTACTTTGCCTTTTCTTTTTTTGATGCTGTTTCTAAGCACTACCAGTCCTGAGTATCTATAAGTAATTCCTGCTATGAGTGGTAGGAGAGGAAAGGAAGAATAATTGTACATTTTTCCCTTGTAATTTTCACTTTGCTTGTTCCATGCCTTAAGGGGCATCAGTCTAGGAGACCTGAAGGTTGATATCTTGCTTAAAGAGCTTTCAAAATTAATCTCTTCTATTATCTCTCTTACAACACTGCATTATTTTCCTATACGACACTTACCATAATTTGTAAAACTGTGTATTGGGAATGGCATGAAGAGAGAAAACTTGTTTGAAGGAGAATTCCAAATAATAAACATGGACATTCTCCCTTCCAGGAGGTGAAGCTTAATCTCCTCTGAGTATAGGTAGGACTCAGTGACTCCTTGCCACTGAAGAGTAAAGGAAGGTTATACAGAGTGAAGTAAACCAGAAAGAAAAACACCATACAGTATACTAACACATATATACGGAATTTAGAAAGATGGTAATGATAACCCTGTATGCAAGACAGCAAAAGAGACACAGATGTATAGAATGGACTTTTGGACTCTGTGGGAGAGGGAGAGGGTGGGCTGACTTGGGAGAATGGCATTGAAACATGTATACTATCACGTAAGAAACGAATTGCCTGTCTATGTTCGATACAGGATACAGGATGCTTGGGGCTGGTACACAGGCATGATCCAGAGAGATGATATGGGGTGGGAGGCGGGGGGGGGGGGGACGGGTTCAGGGTTGGGAACTCATGTACACCCGTGGCAGATTCATGTCGATGTATGGCAGAACCAATACAGTATTGTAAAGCAAAATAAAGTAAAAATCAAAATTAAAAAAAAAAAAAGTAACCTTCCAGTAGAGAAAACGGGCTCTACTTCTTGGACAAGGTTAACATTACCAAAGATGTCCTGCTGAGAAAACTTTACTCCTGTTGCATTCCAGTCCCCTATAATAAAAAGGACATCTTTTGTGGATGTTAGTTCTAGAAGGGCTTATAGGTCTTCATAGAACTGTTCAACTTCAGCTTCTTCAGTGTTACTGGTTGGGGCATAGACTTGGAGTACAGTGATATTGAATGATTTGCCTGGGAAACGAACAGAGATCATTCTGTCATTTTTGAGATTGCATCCAACTACTGCATTTCAGACTCTTTTGTTGACTATGATAGTTACTCCATTTCTTCGAAGGAATTCTTACTCACAGTAGTAGATATAATGATCATCTGAGTTAAATTCACCCATTACAGTGCATTTTATTTCACTGATTCCTAGAATGTTGATGTTCACTCTTGCTATCTCCTGTTTGACCACTTCCAATTTGCCTTGATTCATGGGCCTAATATTCCAGGTTCCTATGCAATATTGCTCTTTACAGCATTGGACTTTACTTCCATCACCAGTCACATCCATAACTGGGTGTTGGTTTTGCTTTGGCTCCATCTCTTCTGTCTTTCTGGAGTTATTTCTCCACTGATCTCCAGTAGCATACTGGGCAAATACTGACCTGGGGAGTTCATCTTTCAGTGTCCTATCTTTTTGCCTGTTCATACTGTTCATGGGGTTCTCAAGGCAAGAATACTGAAATGGTTTGCCATTCCCTTATCCAGTGGACCATATTTTGTCAGAAAAAGCAAGAGAGTTCCAAAGAAAAAACACATCTACTTCTGCTTTACTGACTATGCCAAAGCCTTTGACTGTGTGGATCACAACAAACTGTGGAAAATTCTTAAAGAGATGGGAATACCAGACCACCTGACCCACCTCTCGAGAAATCTGTATTCAGGTCAGGAAGCAATAATTAGAACTGGACATGGAACAACAGACTGGTTCCAAATCGGGAAAGGAGTACGTCAAGGCTATGTATTGTCACCCTGCTTATATATGCAGAGTACATCATGAGAAATGCTGGGCTGGATGAAGCACAAGCTGGAATCAAGATTGCCAAGAGAAGTATCGATAACCTCAGATATGCAGATGATACCACCCTTATGGCAGAAAGCAAAGAAGAACTAAATAGCCTCTTTATGAAAGTGAAAGTTGGCTTAAAGCTCAACATTCAGAAAACCAAGATCATGGCATCTGGTTCCATCACTTCATGGCAAATAGATGGGGAAACAGTGGCAGACTTTATTTTTGTGGGCTCCAAAATCACTGCATATGGTGACTGCAGCCATGAAATTAAAAGACAGTTGCTTCTTGAAAGAAAAGTTATGACCAACCTAGACAGCATATTAGAAAGCAGAGATACTACTTTGCCAACAAAGGTCCATCTAGTCAAGGCTATGGTTTTTCCAGTGGTCGTGTATGGATGTGAGAGTTGGATTTTGAAGAAAGCTGAGTGCCGAAGAATTGATGCTTTTGAATTGTGGTTTTGGAGAAGACTCTCGAGAGTCCCTTGGACTGCAAGAAGATCCAACCAGTCCATCCTAAAGGAAATCAGTCCTGAATATTCATTGGAAGGACTGATGCTGAAGTTGAAACTCCAATACTTTGGCCACCTCATGTGAAGAACTGACTCCTTGGAAAAGACCCTGATGCTGGGAAAGATTGAAGGCAGGAGGAGAAGGGGACGACAGAGGATGAGATGGTTGTATGGCATCACTGGCTCAGCAGGCATGAGTTTGAGTGAACTCTGGGAGTTGGTGATGGACAGTGAGGTCTGGAGTGCTGCAGTCCATGGGGTCACAGAGAGTCAGACAAGACTGAACGACTAAACTGAACTGAACTATACTTTATCCCTGTAATATTCTTCCCCGTAACCCACAACCTCAGTCTAGTCATGAGAAAAACATCATGCAAACTCAAATTGAGGGACTATCTACACAATTTCTTACCAGAATTCTCCAAAAGTATCAAAATCATGAAAAGTAAGGTAAAACTGTCACAGATGGAAGGTGATAAGAAGACATCATTCAATGCAATGTAGTATCCTAGATTGGGCATGAGAATAGAGAAAGGACACTCGTGGAAAAACTGAAAAAGAAAACAAATAAAATCTCTGGTTAATAGTATTTGCCTAAGCTAATTTCTCACTTTTAGCAAACATGCCATAGTGATGGACAATGTTAATAGTAGGATATTAAAATATCCTATTAAATGTACTATTAAATAGAATTACCATTTAATGTACTATTAAAGTGGAATGTACTATTGAAATTAGCAGGACCCTGTGGGGCTCCTGCACACAGAAGCCTTTCCGTGTTCCCCATTTTTATCTGTAGGGAATAGACACACAGCTTCTATTACCTTCCCTGTGTTGCAAAGGGCAGATTCAAACAGTTGCTAATCAGGGAAAGGAAGGAATGCAGACAAAGGAGAAGCAGTTAAGAAACAACAGTGTAGCCTTGGGGCACAGTCCTGGTTTTCCTCAAGGGATACATGTAACAATGTCTTTAAACTCTTCTGAGTGCTTCACAGGTGGTGTTTCCAGTGGGGAAGAACCCTCTTTCCAAGGCAGGAAACAGAGACTCAGCTTGGATCCCTGGGTCAAGAATATCCCCTGAAGGAAGACATTACTACTCACTCCAGCATTCTTGCCTGGAGAATCCCAGGGACAGAGGAGTCTGGCGGGTTACAGTCCATAGGCTCATAAAGAGTTGGATGCAACTGAAGCGCCTTAACATAGCACACAGCAGAACTAAAACTGCCATCAAATGAAAGATCTTTCAGAGAGAAGGTCACAGTTTGATAACCTAGAGAAGTTCATCATGGGACCACCTGGGGCTAGATTAAAGGACCTACAGAAACTCATGAGAATACCATCTGAGGCCAGATTAAAGGAATGCAAGCCCTTCACATACTCTGATCCTTATCAGCACTCAAGCCTTGAACTGTTGCTATGAAAGTCCTCACCAAACTCTTCTGGGTTGGGACACACAATTTTGAGGCATGAGCCTGCTGCGACCCCTTTGCTTGGTAAAATAATAAAGCTGTTCTTTTTACTTCACCCAAAATTGTCTCCAAGATTTGATTCAGCACAGGTGCACAGAGGACAAGTTTTTGGCATCAAATTCTCTCCTTCTTTTGTGTAAATCTGATATTATTTTACAATAAGATTTTTTAAAGAAGAGCGAAAATATTTATTTGGTACAGATTTGCTTAGTGTCTACATTGCTCATGATACTATAAGCTTTAAGAAGCCAAAGAACATGACTACTATATAAATTTGTTGTTGTTGTTTTTTCCCCTAGGGCCTGGAATTGTAGTTTTCTGGTAAGACCTCAGGAAATTGTGGTGTTAGTAACTCAGTCGTGTCTGACTCTTCACTATCCTATAGCCTATCAGGCTCCTCTGTCCTTGGAATTCTTCAGGCAAGAACACTAGAGTGGGTAGCCATTTCCTTCTTCAGGGGATCTTCCTGACCCATGGATCAAATCTGGGTCTCCTGCACTGCAGGCAGATTCTTTATCATCTGAGCCACCAGGGAAGCCTGCTTGTTGTCTAAATAAGTGTGTAACTGATTCAATGGACATGAATTTGAGCCAACTCCAGGAGATGGTGAAGGATAGTGAAGCCAAGTGTACTGCAGTCCATGGGGTTGCAAAGAGTAGGACAGAACAACAACTTAGTGACTGAACAACAAAAACAAAATAAGGATAAGTGCATGCCAGGATTTCTCCAATATCTGCCGTTTGCTGACTTTACCAGGATTTAAACCCACACCGGGGGGAATTCAAGACAATATAAGCATAATATGAGACCAAATACATTCTCTCATTGGAAAAAATGTATATTTGGTCCTATAGTTTCTGTCACAGAACTAGGTTCATATGCCTGACATATAGCAAGCCAAACACTAAAGGATTATCGCAGAGAAACAGTTAAATCACAAGGCAGCCAAGCAAGGGGGTAGGGAAGTAAATTTCAGATCTGCTTCTCCAGAAGAGAAGGGTTAGGGCTATTTTGATGGCTCAGATGATAAAGAATCCACCTGCAAAGCAGGAGACCTGGATTTGATTCCTGGGTTGGGAAGATCCCCTGGAGGAGGGCATGGCCAACCCACTAGTGTTCTTGCTTAGAGAGTCCCCACAAACAGAGGAGCCTGGCAGGCTGAAGTCCATGGGGTTGCAAACAGTTAGACATGACTGAGCAACTAAGCACACACACAGCATGGGATAAGAGGTAGAGGGGTCTAAGGTGTGGGCAAAGTTGATTGCAGGCAAGAAAAGTGAGGTAATCAGTGGTCTGTGCAAGCGTGGTCTAGCTTCATGGCTGTGAATGACACAAGTTCAGATCATGTTCTGAGGGTGGAGTATTGGGTCCTCTGAGGTCAAGAGGTTCCCCCATGGGATACTCACATAGGCCCATTTGAATGGTTGGTGATCTCAACAGGTCTGAACTGGGCAAGAACTAGCTAAATGTTCCTTAAAATCAACTTAAAAATTATTATGAGGAGATGGGAGTTTAGTTCAAAATCAATTGAAAGCCAGTGACTAAAAGTAAATTAGGGCACTTCCCTGGTGGTTCAGTGGCTAAAACTCTGCTCCCAATGCAGGTGACCTGGGTTTGATCCCTGTTCAGAGAACTAGATCCCTGACCTCGACTAAGATCTGATGCAGACAAATAAATAGAAGCAAGTGAGGTGGATTATACTTGGTGGTATTAAGCAGGGTCACCCCTGCTTTTATTTTCATTGATCACATTTTAAAATTTCTATTTCTGATGCAAATTTCTTTGGAATGTTGATGGAGTTCAGGATAAGCTATTCTAAAATATGACAACTTGGGATTGAACCCAGGGATCAAACATGCCAACTTGGTTGGTTGGTCTAATTGCTAAGTTGTGTCTGACTCTTGTGACCTTGCACTGTAGCCAGCCAGGCTCCTCTGTCCATGGGACTTTCCAGGCAAGAATACTGGAGTGATTTGCCATTTCCTTCTTCAGGGGATCTTCCTAACCCAGGATTGAACCCAGGTCTCCTACACTGCAGGCAACTATTTACCATGCTATGACAACTTAGCATGATAAATATTTGAAGCTGAAGGAATCTGAGAAATGGCATATGCAGGGAGGACTTTCTGACCTTCCCTTGAAGTAGGCCTTAAAACTGTCTTGTGAGAAGTGATCTCCCAATACTTAGAAGAAAGGAACATTCTTATCTTTGAAGATGAAGGGAAAAAGAGAGAACTCGGAACAAAAAAGCCTTGCTAAGCTTCCCTCAGTTTACTATACTTAGCTCACCTTTATCCTTTTACATCTTTCTAGGACTTTCCATCATTCATCAAACTTAGCACGAAAACACTCACGTTTAACTATTTTTCTGGTGCTTTATTTTTTTCTGAAGCCTCCTTCCTCATAATACTCCTTATGAAGTATTATGTCACAAAATATTTATGTTAAATCTGTATGCTTGTCTCTTGTTAGTCTGTCTTCTGTTAGGAGGAATCCAACTAAGAACTTAAACAGGTAGGGGAAAATAATGATTTTTTTTCCCCACTACATTGTTTTGATCCAGTTACTAAAAGCCAGATCTGACAATTAAGTCTGCCATTTGGAATCTCAGCATTTTAGAGCTAGAAATGCATTCAAATAATAGAACTTAATTTATCTTTAAATGAAACAGTTAGTGAAATTCAAAAGAGGGACAAGAGCTCAGCTGCTCTATTTTACTTTATTCTACTCATCTGAATTTCTCCTTATACTTGCAGAACTTCAGGAGACCTGGGGCTCTGTGGAACCCAGTTTGAAAATCAGGGCCATAATTTTACTGATAGGAAACACTAAAGCCCTAAGAAGCAAAATGATTTGGCCAAATATCACTTATAGAAATTTTGATAAGATCAGGAGAAAACCAAAACTTTCTTGAGAATCATTCCTAATGAATTCAGTTAAGTTGCTTAGATGCAAATTATGTATTTTCTCTATCATATTGAAAGAAAGTCAAACATTTTCCCTAAAAAAAAGAGACATTTTTGACCAAATAAAGTAAGAAAAATAGTATTCTCCATCTGCCCATCTTCCTCATGGTTTTCTTGTTTGTTTTATGAGAATTTTTTTCCTTCTTTTCAGAACCCACCAATATATATCTATGGGAAGAGAGAAGTTGAGGTCTTTCATGTACACTTTGTAAATTATGTTTTTCAAATCTTAGTTGCTATGATGACGGTCACACTCATATGAAGACTTACAAATTTCTCTAAAAGTTGATCTACCTTGTGTACAATGATGTTAAATGTTGAGAATGACATTTATATGAAGATTTGTGAATCTTCCTGAAAATAGACCCTTCCTAGTATATAATTAAATACAAGCCTAAGGGGGCGGGGGGAGGGGGGGGGAATAGAGTGTGTACTCATCCTTACCAGAAGGAAATAAATGACTTCAGGGCATGAACTATGTTAACTGAAAGTGACAGTATAACATAGTAGAAAACTTACTTCAGTAGAGCATCAGGGAAATCTGGACTCTACCTCTGATCGTTTCATACATTCTACATATTCATTTTGAAATTTCTGAGGTTTGAAGGGGGCGAACAGGAAAAGATGAGGTCCTTTTCAAATGTATGGTTAAGTCTGAATTTACAATAACATTTTGCAGGAAGTGAAATGAGAGCTGTTTTTATAGAGGCATTTCCTCTACTTTTCCAGACCACCTGGAATACTTCATACATGTCTAAAGAATTCTGATACCTGATTTTTACCTTCATGCATTTCTCATGCCATTGCACCTTTTCTATACTAATGAGGCTTTTCTGTTAAGTCTTTTCCTGCTAATGATGTCTAAAAACCAAAGGCCAAGTAATGAGCAGATCAATAGCTTTCATTAAAGTCTCTGTAGAAACTCTTCTAATTTTATCTCCTATCTTGTGACCTCCAATTTGCATAAGAGAAATACTACTTAAACTTACAGGCAGGATTGATTGACTGAACCTGACAAAGGTGGGAGAGCAAATGCCTAATTTAAATCACATCCAAAAGATGAGGAAATGATTAAGATCTGTACTATAATTACTCTCATAATTCTTATTTCTGCTGGTTTTTTTTTAATAAATTTTACGTACTCATGTATTTATTTGGCAGTGCTGGGTCTTTTTTGCTGCATGGGCCTTTCTCTAGTTTCAGTGAGTCGGGGCCATTCTCTTGTTGTGGTACATGGGCTTGTCATTTCAGTGGCTTCTCCTGTTGAAGAGCATAGGCTCAAGGGAACTCAAGCTTCAGTAGTTGTGGTTCCTGGACCTTTAGAGCAGAGGCTCAAAAGTTAGGGCACACAGGCTTAGCTGGTTAGCAGCATGTGAAATCTTGCCAGACCAGAGATTGCATCTGTGTCTCCTGCATTTGCAGGCAGATTCTTTACCACTGGGCCACCAGGAAGCCTTCTCCTAGTTTTTAAACTTAATTCTCTCATATAATTTTCAAATTGATACCCCCTAAGTTTTTGTTTCCTTAGGTCAAGGAATAAATATCACTAAAATAATTTTAAATCAAAGGACAGTTAACAAGGCAGCAGGCATTTCAGGTACTAGAAGCAGAATAAGAAATGCTTTATTGCAATATATTTTGTTGCCTAGAGTTCAGAATTTTACATTCTGGTTTGTAACATCCTCCTAGGGCATTTCAACAGTCAATTATTTTAATGTGTTTGAGTTGGCCTCAGAAATCCCTCTACCTCATTCACTTTCAGCTGCCCCCTTATACTTATATCATACTTCCAATGTTTTCTTTGCTGACCAGGGGCACATCTCTTCTTTCTTGGTGCCTCTATTTCCAGCTAATTCTCTCACCCATATCTCTTTTTGTGGAAAATGTCTATTTTACAGTCTAGTTTTTAATACAATAATATCCTAGAAATGTTTTCTTGTATTTTAAGTGTTCCTATTCAATTTATCTTTCTCTATTTTTCCTGTTACCATCATTGAATGAATGTCCAAGGTTTAGAGAAAGTACCTCATTGGGCACAGTAGTATTAAATTGATATTTAAAATAATAGCATCTAATATATACCAGGTGCTTACTATGTGTCTGGTCTTGGGATAAATACTTACTTAAATCATCTGACTATTCATAACATCTTTATTAAGTAAACACCCAATCTGTACCCATTTATGATGAGGAAGCTAAGCCTTATTAAAACAACAACAACAACAGAGTAAATTTGAAGATCTAATTGGTTGTATTTGACTCATAAACTGGGCAGCATCCCATCTAGACAATGCAGGAGTCGGAGATGACTGAGCAACTAACACATACACACACACAAGGGGTTGCTCCAAGGGTGGAGGAAGAAGTTATGAGCACAGGAAAAGAAAGAATTGTTTCTGGCCAGGCCATCTTCTTTTGGGGAAATGGAAAGGCAGGGGTCTTTACCATGCAGATTATTTCCTGTTAACCAGGAGATTTTAGATTGAATCTTTTCAAGGTCGCATTTCTGGGATGGGTGGAAACTGCAAGTAAGCATTGTTTTGCTGTCATATGGGGCAAGTGACTCTTTTTTGGCCTTGTTATTTCTAACAATTCTTACCTTTGATCAAACTCTCTGCCTGAGAAATGTGATCTAAATTGACAGCATTAAAGCCTCTCTCAGCTACTGCTCTATAGTTCTTACAGGTTTTTCTGATCCTTTGTGTAGTATCATTAGGCCATGGTATTTTTGCGTAATCCCTGTGATATTCTCAGGTCAGGGCTTCAGGTTTGCAATCTTTAAGTTAGTATTGTCTTGGCTTTTTCTTGACATTCCAGTATTATAGAGATCATGTCTAGTGATCAGCAGCTACAAAAATGCATTTAAAGCTTTTGATAAAATACGTTTTGATAAAATGTGCCAGGAAGAAGATACACAGGATAATTCCAAAAGTTTGGAGTAGGCTTCAGAGCTATGATCTCCAAGAAGTGAAGTGAAAGTTGCTCAGCATGTCTGATTCTTTGCAACCCTATGGATTATACAGTCCATGGAATTCTCCAGGCCAGAATACTGGAGTGGGTAGCCTTTTCCTTCTCCAGGGGATCTTCCCTACACAGGGATCAAACCAGGGTCTCCTGCATTGCTGCTGCTGCTAAATTGCTTCTGTCGTGTCCAACTCTGTGCGACCCCATAGACAGCAGCACACCAGGCTCCCCCAGTCCTTGGGATTCTCCAGGCAAGAACACTGGAGTGGGTTGCCATTTCCTTCTCCAGTGCATGAAAGTGAAAAGTGAAAGTGAAGACGCTCAGTGGAGTCTATTAGTGACCCCATGGACCGCAGCCTACCAGGCTACTCTGTCCATGGGACTTTCCAGGCAAGAGTACTGGTGTGGGTTGCCATTGCATTGCAGGCAGATTCTTTACTAACTTATCTATCAGGGACTCCCTGAGCTCCAAGACCTTAACCAATTAAAGAAGACCCTGTTGAAGTTTCCTTAGTGGCCTCCCTAGTGGCTCAGATGGTAAAGCGTCTGCCCACAATGTGGGAGACCTGGGTTCGATTCCTGGATCGGGAAGATCACATGGAGAAAGAAATGGCAACCCACTCCAGTACTCTTGCCTAGAAAATTCCACAGATGGAGAAGCCTGGTAAGCTACAGTTCATGGGGTCATAAAGAGTCGGACATGACTGAGCAACTTCACTTATTGAAGGTCATCCTTTTAAGCCAATGGCTTGCTCGATGATCTTATGTAATTGAGTTTCAACTTCCCCAGAATTTTCAATCTGGGTCTAATACAAGATGTTGGCCACGGCACAGACATCTCCTTGCTTTGCTAAAAGATAACCAAGGACTATCCTGTTGTTGGGATTTCTCAGGTGGCTCAGTGGTAAAGAATCCACCAGCCAATGTTTGATCCCTGGTAGGGGGAGATCCCCTGGAGAAGGAAATAGCAACCCACTCCACTATTTTTGCCTGGGAAATCCCATGGACAGAGCTGCATGGCAGGCTTACAGTCTATAGGATCACAAAGGGTTGGACATGAACAACAACAACAGAAAATCCTATCATGAGGAACAACTCATGAGAGTCTTTCACGAGAGAGTCTATGGATGCTTTGGGGGCAACAATTTTCTTAGCAATGGAATGTGCAATGTCTATAAGAGTCAATGAGTGATTTCTGATTATATTTTCATTTGTATCTACTCCTAATCTGGGACTAGATTTACTGTTGGGAATTTCTGTGTTTACCCATTTAATCCAGGGATTAGTCAGGTTTTTAGTGTATGTGGGAAGAGATTTTCCTATGGCTTCCCAGGTGGCACTAGTGGAAAAGAATCCACCTGCCAGTGCAGGAGAGATAAGAGACATGGGTTCGATCCCTGGGTCTGGAGAATCCCCTGGAGTTGCCTGGAAATGGCAAATTACTCCAGTATTCTTCCCTGGAGAATATTATGGAAAGAGGAATTTCCTAGCTAGCTTGAGATAAATTCATTCTATGATTTGGAAAGAAAGTTTCTTCTGGTGAAATCTCTTAGTGAGTAGGGGCAAATCGGACCTAGATCAGCATGGGAATGAGGGGGGTGAAGAAAGGGTCTTGTCTTTCTAGGACAATGTGAGAATAAAGGAAAGAAAGAAAAGAAGAAAAGCGCTCATGTTCAGTAGAAGTACGAAGTCTTGATCTGTCATCTGGGACAAAAGGCATCTACCTCAATGACTATTTCTCGTCTCATCAATTTGATTCAGAGGTCTCCAGAATTCCTATAGGTGTTATACGAAATCTATAGCTGTGACATGTGAACCCAAGGCTCACAGCCTTCTAGTTTTGTAGTAGTGGGATCAGTGGGGCATTTGCAAGATCCTTTCCAATGGAGCTACATCAGTGTCTTAGTTCTGAGTGAGTGGGTGAAAATTGTTAACATTGCTTTGGTGAATTGTAACCAGATACTTGAGGAAACTAGAATTCAAACTTCAGTCCAATTTAAGGTATACAACAAGACTTCAAAGACAAATAAGACTAGAATCTAATATCTAAAAAGGTTCAAACATAAGTTTTCTCTGTACAATTATCTTTTATTTTAAAGATAAAATGAATTTATTTGACAAGGAATATGAAAATAAGAATATTGACTGAGACTTTCTGAATTCTGAGGAACAAGGTAGGAGAAAACATAGATGTTTTACTTCTTTATGTAAAGGTATATCTTACCAAAGTGTTGATAGTTGTAAAGATTTCTTTAAATCTGGAAAAAAGTTAAGAACCTGCACTATTTTAAACACAAAGTCATAAAAACTATAATCTTCCTCATCAGTTCATTTAATTCCATGTATTAATTTGTATTGTGCTTTATCCAGTTTTTTAATTCTTTTGACCTTGACTAACAATTGAGGGTGAGAGGGACAGTAATAATTCATGGATATTTGCAAACTTTTCATTAAGACTCATATAAGTTCCCAGTAAAGTGGGTGCTTTGATCTCTGGAAATTTACCACAAATGAGAAAAAAACACTTTCTAACTTTCTTTGCCACTCTGATGGCATTAACTTTGTAACAGGGAAAGACTTTAACTCATCTCGAAGCTATATGTACAATAACAACAATATATTGATGTAGTTATCAACCCATACTAAATGGGAGTTTAATAAAGTCCAATTGCAGGTATTCAAAGGATCTATAGAGAAGAGGTCTGAGGAGTCTAGAGATGAAAATAATTTTTCTTAAATGCACTACGGTGCGTGAAGGAATACAAAACCCAGAAAATGGGCTTTCTAATGCATCAGAGAAAAACCAAACAGCTGTCTTGTTATTCCCATGGCCAAGCCCTAAATGTTCATTAATTTACAGTTATGTTTACTTATCCTAATTTCTCTAATTTAGAAGCAGATTATTGCTATGTTACTAGGACATCAGGTTGGCTAAAGTCTGACAATTGAGTGAGTGGTCAATTTTGCAAATGCAGAACAAATTTTACCTACTTTTTCCATAAACCTAATAGATTATCTTGTTGCTGCCTTTGCATGAAAGCCAGCTAGGATATTTCCCTGATATTCAGATTCAGTCCATTTAGTGTGAACCTCAATTTTGTCATCAAATTACTTTCAGAAAGAGAAGAGCACTGAGAAGATCACCTATTTGTGGTCCATTTCACCATGGTCCCAGAGAACATCATACATTATAAGACAATGGCTAGATTTACAAATGATAACATTATACCAGCGCATATCACCTTTCTAGGAATTTCACACAATTTCTAAACACTTCCATGCCTATGGCAATACAAAATAAAGAAGGACTACCATTTACTTTAAAATTATATTAAATATTTACTAACCACATAATATACCAACAGCATATTATAGCAAACAAATATTTAGCATTAGAATATATTTAAGTATTATAGATCACAACTATCCTAGAACAATGTTTGATATATAACAGCCATCCGCCATATATTTATTGAATATATAGCTAAAAAACTTTAAATGTATGAATCAATTTGAATCAGTGAAAAAGTAAGCCTTTACTATCAAACAGTGGTCTGAAGATATCTGGAAGATAAAACTGTTACTGCTTGTGAGCCATTGTTAAACAGTATGGGAGGATGACCCATATGTTACAGCAAACATGGGAAATTCCTTTTAATTTTACTTATTTTATTTTTGAAATTTAAATCATTTTAGTTGTCAAAAAATATGCAAGGCTCTTTTACTTGAAATGTAAGGAAAGTAATATCAATTGTTGATCTTATTGTACTCATAAGAACAATAAGAACAATTATACATAAACCTTGAAATGTCTTGCCCACTCTCTACCATGTAATGTGCTAAGTCACTTCAGTCATGGCCAACTCTTTGTGACCCTATGGACTATAGCCCACCAGGATCCTCAGTCCATGGAATTCTCCAGGCAGGAATGCTGGAGTGGGTTGTCCTGCCCTTCTCCAGGGGACCTCCCTGACTCAGGGATCAAACCACATCTCCTGAAGCTCCTGCATTCCACATTGGTTCTTTACCGCTGAGCCACGACCATGCAATAATCCCATTTAATCAAATTTGTTGTCATATATTTTGAAATACTTTTTTAATATTCTTTTTCAAATTCTTTTCCCATTTAGATTTTTATAGAATACCGTGCAGAATTCTTGCTGCTATATAGTAGGCCCCTACCAACTATATACTTTAAATATAGCTGTGTATACATATCAATTCCAAACTCCCAGTCTATCCCTCCCCGCAACTCTTGCCCAGTTGTAATCATAAATTCGTTTCCTAAGTCTGCAAGTTTGTTCCTGTTTTATAGACATGTTCATTTGCATCTCTCCTCTTTTTTTTAAAGATCCTGCATTTAAGTGATACCATACATTTGTTGTTCTCTGCCTGACTTACTTCATTTAGTATGATTATCTCCAGGTCCATTCATGTTGCTACAAATGGCATTATTTAATCTTTTCTTTATGGCTGATTTTACATTGTACATATGTACCACATCTTTATCCATTCGTCTGTCAATGGACATTTAGGTTGCTTCCATGTTTTGGCTATTGTAAACTATGCTGAAATGAACACTGAGGCAGATGCATACTTTCAAACAGAGTTTTTTCTCCAGATATATGTCCAAGATTGGGATTGCTAGATCATATGGTAACTCTATTCCTAGTTTTTTAAAAAAACCTTCATATTATTTTGCAAAATATTTTATTTGGCAATGCTTTCTAGGTAATTTAACATATCAAATAAGCTTAGATAGTTGAATAAACCATTTGGAATGTTCCAGAGACTCTCTGAAAGATTCCCAAGTTAGTTTGCAGTCATAAGACTTCATGTAAAATTTGATTTGGGGAAGTTTGTAAAAAATGTCAAACTGTTCTAAAACACTTAATGAAATAGGATCACAGATTATGATGACATAATACTTAATATCTATTAACAAAACTTAGCTTTTTAATATTAAGCTTTCTTAAGTAATCAAAGAGCTGATAAAAACAGGAAGCACAGATGTTTTTATCTTGATGTGACATAAAACCATTGTTTCCTAGGCCAATTACTTAAAAGGTAAGGAAAATTTTTGTTTACAATTTCTTATTAAGAGGTGATCAGGAGGATTGAAGATGGTGGAGGAATAGGATGGGAAGACCATTTTCTCCCTCACAAATTCCTCAAAAGAACATTTCAACGCTGAGCAAACTACACAAAACAACTTCTGAGGGCTGGCAGAGGACATCAGGCAACCAGAAAAGCAGACCATTGTCTTCAAAAACAGTGAACCTCTCTGGGTGTCCCTCAATGTGGAGAAACTTTTCATCTTTAACCTAGATGTTTTATCATAGGTGCTGTATAGATGGAGAAGTCTAGAGGCTACTGTAAAAATAAAACTGAAAACCAGAAGCAGGAGGCTTAAGTCCAAAGCCTGAAAACATCAGAGAACTCCTGAATTCAGGGAACATTAAGCAATAGGAGCTCATCAAATGCCTTCATACCTACACTGAAACCAAGTTCCACCCAAGGGCCAACAAGTTCCAGAGCAAGACATACCACGCAAATTCTCCAGCAACACAGGAACACTCCCCTGAGCTTCAATATACAGGCAGCTCAAACTCATTACTGGTCACTCCACTGCACTCCAGAGAGAAGAAACCCAGCTCCACCCACCAGAACTCCAACACAAGCCTCCCTAGCCAGGAAACCTTGACAAGCCACTGATACAACCCCACCCACAGTGAGGAAGCTCCATAATAAAGAGAACTCCACAAATTACCAGAATATAAAAAGGCCACCCCAAACGCAGCAATATAACCAAGATGAAGAGACAGAGGAATACTCAGCAGGTAAAGGAACAGGAGAGTTGCCCACCGAACCAAACAAAAGAGGAAGAGGAAGGGAATCTACCTGAGAAAGAATCCCGAATATTGATTGTGAAAATGATCCAAAATCTTGAAATCAAAATGGAATCACAGATAAATAGCCTAGAGACAAGGATTGAGAAGATGCAAGAAAGGTTTAACAAGGACCTAGAAGAAATAAAAAGAGTCAAAATATAATGAATAATGCAATAAATGAGATCAGAAACACTCTGGAGGCGACAAATAGTAGAATAACGGAGGCAGAAGATAGGATTAGTGAAATAGAAGATAGAATGGTAGAAATAAATAAATCAGAGAAACGAATTAAAAGTAATGAGGACAATCTCAGAGACCTCCAGGACAATATGAAACACTCCAACATTCGAATTATAGGAGTCCCAGAAGAAGAAGACAAAAAGAAAGACCATGAGAAAATCCTTGAGGAGATAATAGTTGAAAACTTCCCTAAAATGGGAAGGAAATAATCACCCAAGTCCAAGAAATCCAGAGAGTTCCAAACAGGATAAACCCAAGGCGAAACACCCCAAGACACATATTAATCAAATTAACAAAGATCAAACACAAAGAACAAATATTAAAAGCAGCAAGGGAAAAACAACAAATAACACACAAGGGGATTCCCATAAGGATAAAAGCTGATCTTTCAACAGAAACTCTTCAGGCCAGGAGGGAATGGCAAGACATATTTAAAGTGATGAAAGACAATAACCTAGAGCCCAGATTACTGTACCCAGCAAGGATCTCATTCAAATATGAAGGAGAAATCAAAAGCTTTACAGACAAGCAAAAGCTGAGAGAATTCAGCACCACCAAACCAGCTCTCCAACAAATTCTAAAGGATATTCTCTAGACAGGAAACACAAAAAGGGTGTATAAACCTGAACCCAAAATAATAAAGTAACTGGTAACGGGATCATGCTTATTAATCATTACCTTAAACGTAAATGGGTTGAACACCGCAACCAAATGACCAAATGGATACAAAAACGACCCCTCTATATGCTGCTTACAAGAGACCCAGCTCAAAACAAGGGACACATACAGACTGAAAGTGAAGGGCTGGAAAAAGATATTCCACGCAAATAGAGACCAAAATAAAGCAGGAGTGGCAATACTCATATCTGATAAAATAGACTTTAAAACAAAGGCTGTGAAAAGAGACCAAGAAGGCCATTACATAATGATCAAAGGATCAATCCAAGAAGAAGATATAACAATTATAAATATATATGCACCCAATATAGGAGCACCACAATATGTAAGACAAATGCTAACAAGTATGAAAGGGGAAATCAACAATAACACAATAATAGTGGGAGACTTTAATACCCCACTCACACCTATGGACAGATCAACTAAACAGAAAATCAACAAAGAAACGCAAAGTTTAAATGATACATTAGACCAGTTAGACCTAGTTGATATCTATAGGACATTTCATCCCAAAACAATGAATTTCACCTTTTTCTCAAGTGCTCATGGAACCTTCTCCAGGATAGATCACATCCTGGGCCATAAATCTAAACTTGATAAGTTCAAAGATATCAAAATCATTCCAAGCATCTTTTCTGACCATAATGCATTAAGATTAGATCTCAATTACAGGAGAAAAACTATTAAAAATTCCAACATATGGAGGTTGAACAACACACTTCTGAATAACCAACAAATCACAGAAGAAATCAAAAAAGAAATCAAAATATGCATAGAAACTAATGAAAATGAAAACACAACCACCCAAAACCTGTGGGACACTATAAAAGCAGTGCTAAGAGGAAAGTTCATAGTACTACAGGCATACCTCAAGAAACAAGAAAAAGTCAAATAAATAACCTAACTCTACACCTAAAGCAACTAGAAAAGGAAAAATTGGAGAACCCCAGAGTTAGTAGAAGGAAAGAAATCTTAAAAATTAGGGCAGAAATAAATGCAAAAGAAACAAAAGAGACCATAGCAAAAATCAACAAAGCCAAAAGCTAGTTCTTTGAAAGGATAAATAAAACTGACAAACCATTAGCCAGACTCATCAAGAAGCAAAGAGAGAAAAATCAAATGAATAAAATTAGAAATGAAAATGGAGAGATCACAACAGACAACACAGAAATACAAAGGATCATAAGAGACTACTATCAGCACTTGTATGCCAATAAAATGGACAACGTGGAAGAAATGGACAAATTCTTAGAAAAGTACAATTTTCCAAAACCGAACCAGGGAGAAATGGAAAACCTTAACAGACCCATCACAAGCACGGAAATTGAAACTGTAATCAGAAATCTTCCAGCAAACAAAAGCCCAGGTCCAGACGGCTTCACAGCTGAATTCTACCAAAAATTTCGAGAAGAGCTCACACCTATCCTACTCAAACTCTTCCAGAAAATTGCAGAGGAAGGTAAACTTCCAAACTCATTCTATGAGGCCACCATCACCCTAATACCAAAACCTGACTAAGATACTACAAAAAAAGAAAACTACAGGCCAATATCACTGATGAACATAGATGTAAAAATCCTCAACAAAATTCTAGCAATCAGAATCCAACAACACATTGAAAAGATCATACACCATGACCAAATGGGCTTTATCCCAGGGATGCAAGGATTCTTCAATATCCGCAAATCAATCAGTGTAATTCACCACATTAACAAATTGAAAAATAAAAGCCATATGATTATCTCAATAGATGCTGAGAAGGCCTTTGACAAAATTCAACATCCATTTATGATAAAAACTCTCCAGAAAGCAGGAATAGAAAGAACATGTCTCAACATAATAAAAGCTATATATGACAAACCCACAGCAAACATTATCCTCAATGGTGAAAAATTGAAAGCATTTCCCCTAAAGTCAGGAACAAGACAAGGGTGCCCACTTTCACCGCTACTATTCAACATAGTTCTGGAAGTTTTGGACACAGCAATCAGAGCAGAAAAAGAAATAAAAGGAATCCAAACTGGAAAAGAAGAAGTAAAACTCTCAATGTTTG
Organism: Ovis aries; assembly: GCF_016772045.2. NCBI lineage: Eukaryota > Metazoa > Chordata > Mammalia > Artiodactyla > Bovidae > Ovis > Ovis aries. Next base: position 45,019,364 of record NC_056054.1, on the reverse strand, counting down.
CAGATGACATGATCCTCTACATAGAAAACCCTAAAGACTCCACCAGAAAATTACTAGAGCTAATCAATGAATATAGTAAAGTTGCAGGATATAAAATCAATAAACAGAAATCCCTTGCATTCCTGTACACTAATAATGAGAAAGTAGAAAAAGAAATTAAGGAAACAATTCCATTCACCATTGCAACGAAAAGAATAAAATACTTAGGAATATATCTACCTAAAGAAACTAAAGACCTATACATAGAAAACTATAAAACACTGATGAAAGGAATCAAAGAGGACACTAATAGATGGAGAAATATACCATGTTCATGGATTGGAAGAATCAATATAGTGAAAACAGGTATACTACCCAAAGCAATTTACAAATTCAATGCAATCCCTATCAAGCTACCAGCGATATTTTTCACAGAACTAGAACAAATAATTTCAAGATTTGTATGGAAATACAAAAAAACCTCGAATAACCAAAGCAATCTTGAGAAAGAAGAATGGAACTGGAGGAATCAACTTGCCTGACTTCAGGCTCTACTACAAAGCCACAGTCATCAAGACAGTATGGTCCTGGCACAAAGACAGAAATATAGATCAATGGAACAAAATAGAAAACCCATAGATAAATCCACACACATATGAACACCTTATCTTTGACAAAGGAGGCAAGAATATACAACGGAGTAAAGACAATCTCTTTAACAAGTGGTGCTGGGAAAACTGGTCAACCACTTGTAAAAGAATGAAACTAGATCACTTTCTAACACCACACACAAAAATAAATTCAAAATGGATTAAAGATCTAAATGTAAGACCAGAAACTATAAAACTCCTAGAGGAGAACATAGGCAAAACACTCTCCGACATAAATCACAGCAGGATCCTCTATGATCCACCTCCCAGAATTCTGGAAATAAAAGCAAAAATAAACAAATGGGATCTAATTAAAATTAAAAGCTTCTGCACAACAAAGGAAACTATAAGCAAGGTGAAAAGACAGTCTTCGGAATGGGAGAAAATAATGGCAAATGAAGCAACTGACAAACAACTAATCTCAAAAATATACAAGCAACTTATGCAGCTCAAGTCCAGAAAAATAAACGACCCAATCAAAAAATGGGCCAAAGAACTAAATAGACATTTCTCCAAAGAAGACATGCGGATGGCTAACAAACACATGAAAAGATGCTCAACATCACTCATTACTCTACTAGAGAAATGCAAATCAAAACCACAATGAGGTACCATTTCACACCAGTCAGAATGGCTGTGATCCAAAAATCTGCAAGCAATAAATGCTGGAGAGGGTGTGGAGAAAGGGAACCCTCCTACACTGTTGGTGGGAATGCAAACTAGTACAGCCACTATGGAGAACAGTGTGGAGATTCCTTAAAAAATTGCAAATAGAACTACCTTATGACCCAGCAATCCCACTTCTGGGCATACACACCGAGGAAACCAGAATTGAAAGAGACACACGTACCCCAATGTTCATCGCAGCACTGTTTATAATAGCCAGGACATGGAAACAACCTAGATGTCCATCAGCAGATGAATGGATAAGAAAGCAGTGGTACATATACACAATGGAGTATTACTCAGCCATTAAAACGAATTCATTTGAATCAGTTCTGATGAGATGGATGAAACTGGAGCCGATTATACAGAGTGAAGTAAGCCAGAAAGAAAAACACCAATACAGTATACTAACACATATATATGGAATTTAGAAAGATGGCAATGACGACCCTGTAGGCAAGACAGCAAAAAAGACACAGATGTGTATAACGGACTTTTGGACTCAGAGGGAGAGGGAGAGGGTGGGATGATTTGGAAGAATGACATTGAAACATGTATACTATCATGTAAGAATTGAATCGCCAGTCTATGTCCAATGCAGGACACAGCATGCTTGGGGCTGGTGCACGGTGATGACCCAGAGAGATGTTATGGAGAGGGAGGTGGGAGGGGGTTCATGTTTGGGAACGCATGTACACCCGTGGTGGATTCATGTCAATGTATGGCAAAACCAATACAGTATTGTAAAGTAAAATAAAGTAAAAATAAAAAAAAAAAAAAAGAGGTGATCAACAATCCAAGAAAAATTGTCCTTTCAGGAGATAAAAGAAAACTAGAATTTAGTTTTATATAATACAAAAACCTATTTCCAAAAACCCTTTAATAGCAACACTTTTTTAAAGCCAACTTGACCATGCAAAGCAAGATTCTCTCTCTCTGAAACAACCAAAAGTTTTAGATTAGGTAAAAGTACTCTAGTGACTCAACAAGAATATATCTCCATAGTGTTGGTCTCTCAGTAATGTCCAACTCTTTGGGACTCCATGGACAGTAGTCCAATATGCCCCCCTATTCATGGAGTTCTGCTGGTAAGAATACTGGAGTGTATTGCCATTCCTTTCTCCAAGGGATCTTCCTGACGCAGCCATTGAACCCATGTCTCCAGCATTGCAAGCAGATTATTTACCATCTGAGCCACCATGGACGCACATATTTTTTCTTAATCAAAAACATAACCTGCTTCCCTTGCAAGGAAACAACAGAGTTGTTTCCTTTATTATTTCTAGTAGTTTCAATTATATACATTAAATTTTTTAACACTTAGAAACCTTTAATTCTAGTGAAAACTAAGAAATAAGTAATTATAAACTGTGGATTGGCAGATTTATACTCCCTATAATTCCTGGAAAATGTGCTTTTTCATAGAAAATATCCGATGTGACAATAACATATTTACAATAGATCCAACTTTATCTTTTGTTTCTCCACAATAGGAAGCCAAAAGTAGATAAACCTTGTAGAGTAAGGGAGTTAGAGAAGGCGAGGTTTGGAAAAAGAATGAGACCTGCTCTTTAAAGGAACAGATCACCTTTAATGAGGCAAGAAGAGGCAGCAGTCAGATTAGTGAGCTGCTGCACTAATCTAAGAGTGGAATCTACTGACTTAAGGGGGCCTGTTCATCTCCAAGGTTGTTCAGAGTAGTTATCTCTCAAACAGCTGGGGCAAGGAATTCTGGAGATCTGCCAGAGGTTGGACTGGCTGGGAGCAGGGCATAATCAAACTTAGTGTCCATTTTTTTCCTTAGGTGAGAGAGTTCTTTCTTTTGCATAGAATGGTGGGGAGGACTTGGAGAGGAGTTTTAACTCCAGGCTATTCTGAGCCATGTAACTTTCCCTCAAACCTAGTTTAGTAATTAATGTTTCTTTATTTTATCTTGCAATACCATTCAGAGGTAGAAAATCATCAGACATCAACAGCACACACAGACACACATACACACACACACACATACAGAGAGACAATCATGAACATATAGACAAACAGAAGATTCATAGCTTCCATTCTAAAAATTTAATCTTAGGTTGAATCAGTTCAGTTCAGTTCAGTTGCTCAGTCATGTCCGACTCTTTGTGACCCCATGAATTGCAGCACGCCAGGCCTCACTGTTCATCACCATCTCCCGGAGTTCACTCAGACTCACGTCCATCGAGTCTGTGATGCCATCCAGCCATCTCATCCTCAGTCGTCCCCTTCTCCTCCTGCCCTCAATCCCTCCCAGCATCAGAGTCTTTTTCAATGAGTAAACTCTTCGCATGAGGTGGCCAAAGTACTGGAGTTTCAGCTTTAGCATCATTCCTTCCAAAGAACACCCAGGGCTGATCTCATTCAGAATGGACTGGTTGGAACTCCTACCAGTCCAAGGGACTCTCAAGAGTCTTCTCCAACACCACAGTTCAAAAGCATCAATTCTTCGGCACTCAGCCTTCTTAACAGTCCAACTCTCATATCCATACATGACCACAAGGAAAACCATAGCCTTTACTAGACGGACCTTAGTGGGCAATGTAATGTCTCTGCTTTTGAATATACTATCTAGGTTGGTCATCACTTTTCTTCCAAGGAGTAAGTGTCTTTTAATTTCATGGCTGCAATCACCATCTGCAGTGATTTTGGAGCCCAGAAAAGTAAAGTCTGACACTGTTTCCACTGTTTCTCCATCTATTTCCCATGAAGTGATGGGACCAGATGCGATGATCTTCGTTTTCTGAATGTTGAGCTTTAAGCCAACTTTTTCACTCTCCTCTTTCACTTTCATCAAGAGGCTTTTAGTTCCTCTTCACTTTCTGCCAGAAGGGTGGTGTCATCTACATATCTGAAGTTATTGATATTTCTCCCAGCAATCTTGATTCCAGCTTGTGTTTCTTCCAGTCCAGCGTTTCTCATGATGTACTCTGCATATAAGTTAAATAAGCAGGGTGACAATATATAGCCTTGATGTACTCCTTTTCCTATTTGGAACCAGTCTTTTGTTCCATGTCCAGTTCTAACTCTTGCTTCCTGACCTGCATACAGATTTCTCAAGAGGCAGGTTAGGTGGTCTGGTAATCCCTTCTCTCTCGGAATTTTCCACAGTTTATTGTGATCCACACAGTCAAAGGCTTTGGCATAGTCAATAAAGCAGAAATAGATGTTTTTTCTGGAAGTCTCTTGCTTTTTCCATGATCCAGCAGATGTTGGCAATTTGATCTCTGGTTCCTCTGCCTTTTCTAAAACCAGCTTGAACATCAGGGAGTTCATGGTTCACGTATTGCTAAAGCCTGGCTTGGAGAATTTTGAGCATTACTTTCCTAGCATGTGAGATGAGTGCAATTGTGCAGTAGTTTGAGCATTCTTTGGCATTGCCTTTCTTAGGGATTGGAGTGAAAACTGACCTTTTCCAGTCCTGTGGCCACTTCTGAGTTTTCCAAATTTGCTGGCATATTGAGTGCAGCACTTTCACAGCATCATCTTTCAGGATTTGAAACAGCTCAACTGGAATTCCATCACCTTCACTAGCTTTGTTTGTAGTGATGCTTTCTAAGGCCCACTTGACTTCACTTTCCAAGATATCTGGCTCTAGATTAGTGATTACATCATCATGGTTATCTGGGTCGTGAAGATCTTTTTTGTACAGTTCTTCCGTGTATTCTTGCCACCTCTTCTTAATATCTTCTGCTTCTGTTAGGTCCATACCATTTCTGTCCTTTATCGAGCCCATCTTTGCATGAAATGTTCCCTTGGTATCTCTAATTTTCTTGAAGGGATCTCTAGTCTTTCTTATTCTGTTTTTTTCCTCTATTTCTTTGCATTGATCACTGAAGAAGGCTTTCTTATCTCTTCTTGCTATTCTTTGGAATTCTGCATTCGGATGCTTATATCTTTCCTTTTCTCCTTTGCTTTTGCCTCTCTTCTTTTCACAGCTATTTGTAAGGCCTCCCCAGACAGCCATTTTGCTTTTTTGCATTTCTTTTCCATGGGGATGGTCTTGATCCCGGTCTCCTCTACAATGTGATGAACCACATTCCATAGTTCATCAGGCACTCTATCTATCAGATCTAGCCCTTAAATCTATTCTCACTTCCAGTGTATAATGATAGGGGATTTGATTGAGGTCCTATCTTAATGGGCTAGCGGTTTTCCCTACTTTCTTCAATTTAAGTCTGAATTTGGGAATAAGGAGTTCATGATCTGAGCCACAGTCAGCTCCTGGTCTTGTTTTTGTTGACTGTATAGAGCTTCTCCATTTTTGGCTCCATAGAATATAATCAATCTGATTTCGGTGTTGACCATCTGGTGATGTCCATGTGTAGCGTCTTCTCTTGTGTTTTTGGAAGAGGGTGTTTGCTATGACCAGTGCATTTTCTTGGCAAAGCTCTATTAGTCTTTGCCCTGCTTCATTCCGCATTCCAAGGCCAAATTTGCCTGTTACTCCAGGTGTTTCTTGACTTCCTACTTTTGCATTCCAGTCCCCTATAATGAAAAGGACATCTTTTTAAGGTGTTAGTTCTAAAAGGTCTTGTAGGTCTTCATAAAACCATTCAACTTCAGCTTCTTCAGCATTACTGGTTGGGGCATAGACTTGGATAACTGTGATATTGAATGGTTTGCCTTGGAGATGAACAGAGATCATCGTGTCGTTTTTGAGATTGCATCCAAGTACTGCATTTCAGACACTTGTGTTGACCATGATGCCTACTCCATTTCTTGAGGGATTCCTGCCCGCAGTAGTAGATATAATGGTCATCTGAGTTAAATTCACCCATTCCAGTCCATTTCAGTTCACTGATTCCTAGAATGTCGACGTTCACTCTTGCCATCTCCTGTTTGACCACTTCCAGTTTGCCTTGATTCATGGACCTAACATTCCATTGCTCTTTACAGCATCGGATCTTGCTTCTATCACCAGTCACATCCACAACTGGGTATTGTTTTTGCTTTGGCTCCATCTCTTCATTCTTTCTGGAGTTATTTTTCCACTGAGCTCCAGTAGCATATTGGGCACCTAAAGACCTGGGGAGTTCCTGTTTTGGTATCCTATCATTTTGCCTTTTCATACTGTTCATGGGGTTCTCAAGGCAAGAATACTGAAGTGGCTTGACATTCCTTTCTCCAGTGGACCACGCTCTGTCAGACCTCTCCACCATGACCCTCCCGTCTTGGGTTGCCCTGCAGGCATGGCTTGGTTTCATTGAGTTAGACAAGGCTGTGGTCTTAGTGTGATTAGATTGACTAGTTTTCTGTGAGTATGGTTTCAGTGTATCTGCCCTCTGATGCCCCCTTGCAACACCTACCATCTTACTTGGGTTTCTCTTACCTTGGGCATGGGGTATCTCTTCACGGCTGCTCCAGCAAAGCACAGCAACTGCTCCTGACCTTGGACGAGGGTATCTCCTTACCGCCACCGTTCCTGACATGAATATGGTAATACAAAACTTGTAACAGGGAAGAACAAAGTCTGACTCCATGTTGGATCTATTCTTTTTAACCTTTGCTTTCTGTTGTTTCCTTACTATAATTACTAAATAAAAAAATTTGTCTATAGCTATACCCATACATAATGGCCTGCCTAGGGGAACACTACCCCTCTTTCTGCAGGGGTAAAAAGAAATTAGCACACACCCCACCCCCAGACTGGCCAAACTTGGAGATACTTTGAAAGACTTTTTACTTTATTTCTTTACTACCTCCTCCTCTCTGATCTATAAAAGATACTAGCATCCAGAACCCAATAAGATGGTACTCTAGGACTCTACTTTGCCATCTTCTTTGATCCTAGCTTTCCAAATGAAGTCACTTTTCTTGCCTCAACACTTGGTCTCCTGATTTATTGGCCTGTCCTATGGCAAGCAGACTGAGCTTGGACTCAGTCACAAACTCACTCATTTATAAAGGAACAGTTAAATCCAAACTATTTTTCTGACATGCAGAATAAGTTGTTCCCTGCTCCAATGACTAAAGTTGGTGTGTTCAGCTACCGCTACTGCTGCTAAGTCGCTTCAGTCGTGTCTGACTCTGTGTGACCTCACAGACGGAAGCCCAGTAGGCTCCTCTGTCCCTGGGATTCTCCAGGCAAGAATACTGGAGTGGGTTGCCATTTCCTTCTCCAATGCATGAAAGTGAAAAGTGAAAGTGAAGTCGCTCAATTGTGCCCTACTCTTTGCGACCCCATGGACTGCAGCCTACCAGGCTCCTCTGTCCATGGGATTTTCCAGGCAAGAGTACTAGAGTGAGTTGCCGTTGCCTTCTCTGAAAGTTGGTGTGTGTGTTAAATATTTTTGGAGAAGACACATAATGTTTTATAAGTTTCAAATGACCTGTTTCTAATGACCTTTCCCCTTTCCCATAAGAATTACTTTTCTAAAGTTTGCATTTCAATGAATGGCTCTTAGGTTATAGAGAAATGAGAGTAGAAAATCTGCATCATGAAGGTAAAGATTAGGTGCACGGCAATTCTGTTTAAAATGCCCTGATCTCTTCAAGTGGATGAAAAGTTAAGGCACTGTGTATTGGCAAAGAAAAAAAAAGCAAGTGAGCTTTGGACCTACAGAGCCATATCTTTGGCCTGTAAATATTTGATTTGTGAAACAAAAACAGCTGTATTATTTTGAATGTTTTTCTTTCCGCATTTAAACTTATGGGGGAAGCGAAAAAAAATCTTATCAGACTCTGAAATTTAGCTTCCAATTTGGTCAAATTTCTGACTATAAATTTATTAAATTATTTCAAATATCTTGTCAGGTTTCAGCTGGAAAATCAGTAAATATTTCCAGCAGTACTGAACAACTCCATTAATTTTAATTTATAGTTTCCCCTTTACTGTTTAAGGTAATAAACTTAGCAGTTTAGTAGAAAATCCCTCAGAGTCCAGTCACCTTTGGGAGGAATCCTTGTGGGAGTATTTGAGTTGATTTTGATGAATTTTCATTGAACCTTTGAGGACACCCTCTTATCCAATCTCCCAATTGATTACAACTGACATATCAATTTCTGGGGCAGTGTTTTGATGATGAATCCCTAGGAGAGTGTAACAGAGGAGACCCAGGTGTTATTCTGGGTCTCTGGCCTTGGATCTGTGGCAGCTGCAAAGCTATTAGCTTAGCAGATTTCTGTTTGAAATTTTGTTCCAGAGTCCTTTCAAAATGCTCAGCAATAGTCACAAGTTCAAGCAGGTTAATGGCCTCCTATCCCAGTTTCTGCCTTTTTAATCCACTAATTTCAGGAGATAATCCATTCGCAAGTGGGCAGCTAGAACAGATTGGGTGATCTCAGTATCTATATGGAACTCCAAATGCCTTAAAAAGAGAGCTTCCCAGTGGGCTTTAAAGTCTGCCACAGATTCATCTTTCTTTTGTTTACATGATTGAATAACAGACCTGTCTGGGTAGGCACGGAAGATTTTAGGAATGGATCATGAGTACACAGGTGAAAAAGAAAAGAGGAGCCCTTGCGAGTCATATCAGTAGTCACGTCCGTCCTTTCACCTTTTCTCTTAGATACCCCTAATGTCTTTAATTTTTCATTAGCTTTTGGTAATGACTCTTTTAATGAAGCCATTTTGGAATCTTAAAGACTTTTATGAGCTTCTGCATACTAATTAAAGTAGGAATTCCATTCTATCTGTCCAATTTGGGATCTCTTTCTCTCAAGTGCATTTTCTTAAATGAGTGACAGGTCTAATGGAATGTTCCCCATAATGGCCATTATAATTATAGATTGTTTTTAGTAACATATGATCATCTTATTAAATATCTTAAACTCCCAAGACTATAGTTGTTAAACATAAAATTAGCAGGTGTGCTGAAGGTGGTACACTTAAGTTTTGGATATAAAGGATCCCATTTCTTTTAGCTAGAATTTTGGTTCTCTTAGAGCTAAATGAATATCTAGAATTCATTCCCATTTACCTGGGAATTATGGGGTGCTTTACAGTGTATCTTGTTGCACAGAAATTTTCTTGAAGTTGGTGGGTGACTAGCGTCAGTCTAACCTGTTCCATGATTAACTTATCTTATCATAGGAGTCTTCTTGAGATGACAAGGACTCTGCTGCTACTGCTACTGCTAAGTCACTTCAGTCGTGTCCGACTCTGTGTGACCCCATAGACGGCAGCCCACCAGGCTCCCCCGTCCCTGGGATTCTCCAGGCAAGAACACTGGAGTGGGTTGTCATTTCCTTCTCCAATGCATGAAAGTGAAAAGTGAAAGTGAAGTTGCTCAGTCGTGTCCGACCCTCAGCGACCCCATGGACTGCAGCCTACCAGGCTTCTCCGCCCATGGGATTTTCCAGGCAAGAGTACTTGAGTGGGGTGCCATTGCCTTCTCCAGACAAGGACTCTAACAGCTTTTAAATGCCTACACTCATGCTCATCAATTTTTGTAACTTTCTGGCTTCTGGGATTTCCATAAGCAATGTCCTCTACCTCATGCACATATTAACAGAAATCAGCAGTTAACCAGAAAAACTAGTGGCTGCGAAAAGGATTGAACTAAAAGCTTTCTAAGAATGAGACCTATAGATTGACTTCTAACAAATGGAGAACTGAAGCTTCCATCAGAAGTTCCCAGAGCAGGATCTGGGGAAGGATTCCAAATAAATGAGGAACTACAGCAGTTTCTAATGCAGTGCCTAAGAATAGAATTAAGGGTTGAGGTTTCTCATCCAAGGGATTTTGGTCTAAAAGCCCAGGGATTTGGCTTCAGGTAGAACTGACTGTCAGATCTGTTGGGCTCTAAGCAGAATTGTTACTTCCCCTGTGGCTCAGCTGGTAAAGAAGTGGGCTTCCCTTGTAGCTAAGCTGGCAAAGAATCTACCTGCAATGTGGGAGACCTGGGTTTGATCCCCAGGTTGGGAAGATCCCCTGGAGAAGGAATAGGCTCCCCACTCCAGTAGTCTGACCTGGAGAATTCCATGGACTCTATGGTCCATGGGGACACAAAGAGTCAGACATGACTGAGCAACTTTCACTAGCTGCTCTACCCTGTAAAAGAAAGCCAATCAGACTGGGAGCCTGAACACAAAGTGAGGGGAGCTCAAACCAACATGAATGAGAAAGTGACCAGTGGCCCTTGGAACTATAAGAAATGCAGGGAATTCAAAAGGATTTGTGGAGTGCCATCTCTGTGAATCTCATTTTCCCCAAATGCCACTAGAAGTTTGGCTCAGATCCCACTATAGCCACCAATTTGTTAAAAAAAATAAGTTCAAAAGAGTACATTTGAAGATCTAATCGGTTTTGCTCAATAATTCATGAACTAGGGAGCATCCCATCAGGTAAATAGAAGGGCACACACACAGAGGGCTATTCAAATGAAAGGTTTTTATAGGCCAAAGGAAGGTGGAGTAAGTAAGTATTAGTAGAAGAAAATAAAGTATTGTTTCAGGACCATCTTCTTTGCAGGGAAGGAAATGGCAATGGTCTTTATCATGCAGATTACCACACTAGGGTTGATCAGAAAATTTTGGGTTGATTATTTTAAAGGTCACATTTCTGGGAGGGGTTGGAACTGCAACGAAGTCTTGGTTTTCTGTCATGAGGGGCAAATGACTCCATTTTGGGCTTGCTAACAGACTTAAGATAGTATAAACAGAAATACATTTAACCCACAGATTTAGATGCTTATCAAAATCACTGAAAAGTGGGAGGAGAGGACTGCACTTGGGGTCTCTGGGAACAACATACACAAACAGCACAGGACAGGACGGATGCCTGGTGAAAGGTGGGGGATCAGGAGGTTCTTTGCTAAACTATTGAATCTAAGAACACAAGCTGGAAGTGCAAACCTTGGAACTAGAAGACAGGACCAGGAAGCCCTTGAAGCCATCCCCTCTTGATACTAGACACTAGTGCGCTGCTGCAGAAAATGCTCATATTTCTATGATAATTTCAAGCAGTAGAGTAAACGAAGTGTAGTGTGGTCTACCTGGCCTACATGTTCTCTCCCCTACCTTTCAAAACTTTGGTGAATGCAATCAAAGAAGTGAACCTAATTTGTCACCAGATTCTGGCTGCAAGGGAATCTGGGAAATGAAGTTTTTAGCCTTTCAGCCTCTACTGAAAGGGAGTCCTCCTAGCAGGAGTTAGAATAGATATGAAGTGCCAATCAAATAAGCTAAATCCAACAGAAGGAATAAGCGACTGTGACACAACACGGAGTGAGTAAACAGTGAAGATCAGAGCACAACTCAGGCTGACTTGTTTGCAAAGTCTGAAACTAACCACTGTACTACACTGCCTCTACAGCAAGATGCTCCAAATTTCCAAATACATGTTTTGAGAAACATTAATTTTAACAGGAAAAAGCACCCTAAAAAGGAATTGAAAATAGAAAAACTATTACCTGTTATCTTTTCTTTATTCAAGGTTATTAGTCTTATTACAGTAATTAATATATACATTTTTGATGTAGATAAAGACACGCTTACTTACTTCATGTAAATTATGCCAAACCAGAGAATGTGACTTTTTTGAAATCTTATGCTGTGAACTGGAGGGAGACAGATTCTTTTGATATTATTGTTATAATTTTATAGCCTTCACAATCTATAATTTAGAAGTCTAAATATTTATTTCAGGAGATTTTATCAGATTCTGTTGGTATCTTCAAGGTTCTGGGATAAGCATCTACCATTGTCAAAATGTATCTGACTTTGGTACACATGGTGTCCAGAGATGAGCTGGGATTACAGCATTCCTCCACCAAAGGAAGTGTAGGGAAAACAAAGATGATAACAGCAGAGGCTACCCTCCTTCTCCCTACCAATGGGAAGTGAAGTGACAGATACTGCTACTGCTATCCCACCTGCCTCATGTTCTTTAAGATATTTGTGTACCTTAGGTTTTTATATACCTGTAAGATTCACTAAGCAATTTTCTGAAACTGAGAACTTTTCCTTAGCCTTTAAAAAGACGTTGCTGTTACTGTTTTACCAACTTCAGTGACTTTTCTCTTACACTGGTAGGTCTGTGGAAAATTCAATAACTGTATTCAGTGTCATGAGACCAGGGCATGTGGCTGATAGTCAGAATATCTGACTTCTCTACTCTTGACTTAATGTGTAAACTGGACAAAGTCACTCCACTTCTCTCAATCTCATTCATCCTCAAAAAATAGAAGACACATCACTGGATAATATCTGAGTGAAATCAATATTAAAAAGAATCTCAAGACTCCAGTTTCACATATCTTCCTGAGCTCCCTATTTCATTAAAATAATAAAGAAGATGGAAAAGTCTTTTTACATAGCTTTCAATCACAGGGATAAGAATAGAAAGTTAATGTAGCATTTGCTGTATTCGTTAATTTTTTTCTTTCTGGGGTTTCTCCTTGCCAAAATGTTTTGTATTATGCTGCAAGGAAACTACTGTCTCCAGTAAGACAGGTAGCTTGATTTTCTGAAGAAAAGTGAAAGTGAAGTCGCTCAGTCGTGTCCGACTCTTTGCGATCCCATGGAATATAGTCTACCAGGCTTCTCTGTCCATGGGATTTTCCAGGCAAGAGTACTGGAGTGGGTTGCCATTTCCTTCTCCAAGGGGATCGTCCTGACCCAGGGATCGAACTCAGGTCTCCGGCATTGCAGGCAGACGCTTTACTCTCTGAGCCACCAGAGAAGCACTTCTGAAGAAAGAAGGGCAATTATTTGAGAGGCAAAAGCTCGGAAATGTGCTTGAAGAAAATGTGATTTATGTGTATGTGTGGAAACTAGTGTTAAAAGAAAAAAAAAAAAGAAAAATTCCCATTCCTAGTTGCTACTTTTTTTTTTTTTTAATTTTCACAATTGCAGTGGCAAGATAATAAACAGGCTGTCAAAAAGTGTGTAAACACACTCTTTTGTCTAGTCTCCTAAAACAGTCTCAATCAGCTCAGTACAGTCGCTCAGTAGTGTCCAACTCTTTGCAATCCCATGAATCACAGCACGCCATAAATAGGGTCAATTATTTAATAATGATTTTGCAGCCACGAAATTAAAAGATGTTTTCTCCTTGGAAAGGAAAGTATGACAAACCTAGACAGTGTATTCCCCTGGAGAAGGGAAGGGCAACCCACTCCAGTATTCTTGCCTGGAGAATCCCATGGACATAGGAGCCTGGTGGGCTGCAGTCTATGAGGTCGCAAAGAGTCAGACACGACTGAGCGACTAGCACACTTTGATACTTTGACAGACAGTGTATTAAAAAGTAGAGATATCACTTTGCCAACACAAGTCCATGTAGTCAAAGTTATGGTATTTCCAGTAATCATGTAAGATGTAAAAGTGGACCATAAAGAAAACTGAGTGCTGAAAAGTGGAAGGTGTTGAATTGCGGTGTTGGATAGGACTCTTGAGAGTCCCTTAGATTGCAAGGAGATGATCAATCTAGTCAATCCCAAAGGAAACCAATCCTAAATACTCATTTGAAGGACTGATGCTGAAGCTGAAGCCTCAATAGTCTAGCCACCTGTTGTGAAGAGCCAACTCATTGGAAAAGACCTTGATGCTGGGAAAGACTGAAGGCCAAATGAGAAGGGGGCCAAAGAGAATGAGATGGTTAGATAGCATCATAGACTCAATTGACATGAATTTGAACAAAGTCTGGAACACAGTGGAGGCCAGAGAAGCCTGGTGCTCTGCAGTCCATGGGGTCACAAAGAGTCAGACACAGCTGAAGTGACTGAACACACAAGCATTTGTTGAACAATGTAATCAAAATCTTGCTTTCTTACTTTTGGCTTGATTGCCAAGGAACTTGATTCTTTAAGAAGGCGAATATCCAAGGGAAAAATAACAAAATGAGGTAACAGTAGGAAATTTCTCTCCTAAGATTTACATGGCAGTTATGTAAGTTCATTCAGTTCTGTCTAAATTTGTCAACTGAACCAGAGTACTTTATAGATTACTTGCAGTGGATATGAACTTCTGAAATTCAGACTCCCCAAATTCAGGGGGTCAGTATGAATCTCTTTTTTTTTTTTATCATGTTTTAGAGCAAAGCTAACTTCAGACTCTTTCAAATCAGTTGTAGCATTTTGCCTTCTTCTTGCGGCCCTGGGGTAGGATGTGATTCTGACAAAACAGTAACCTTTTTGACAAACTGATCTTCTAATAAAGGAGGTTTTCTTTCTCTTGCTTGCATCCGTTTTTTGATTTTGTTTATTCTTCTACATATTGTTTAAAAGATCTTTCCACAAGGAGTACTTTTCTTTGGCCAAGGGCATTTCTCCCTTTTTTTTACCCACACTGTATTTTAGAGTCACTGAAGCATAGAGTGGACATTCTGTCTTAGTTATGTTTTTATTTTCCTATAGCTATATTTTCTTTGCCTACTTATAGTATAAAACAGCCATCAATCATCTTTATCAAATCCACTTTTTTGTGTCGGTCCCTCTACCAAGTAACTTAAGGAAGGGAGATTACTGGCCTCTTTGAATTTATTTCTGAAAGAGGCACTGCTACAAAAATAGTTCTTGGCATTATTCATATTTTCATCACTATTTCATTTTTTATCACTTTCTTTTCCCTGGTATTTTGTTCAATCATGACCATATTTGTCTGTCTGTTTTTCCACTTGATTAATTCAATGAGAGAGAGACCATCTTTGTTCTGTTTACCACTCTATCAGCCGCCTTGTGCTAATTGATTTTGTATCCATTGTATCACTTAAACATCAAAAGCAGCCTGTGTTTAGGAATCATTATCTTTCTTTTACAAACAGGAAAACTAAGCCTCCAAGACATTAAGTATCATTTATTAAAAGTCACACAGCTGGTAAGTAGGGAGGAATGATTATTGCTAAGAGATCTATGGTTCTCAAACATACTTTCCACAACATCTCTACAATATCTCACTGCTGCTGGAGTTCTAAAAGTGGAAGAAAAATATGCTCAGTATCTCACAAGACTCTAATTTATCTGTAATTCTGAATCTACTCTGTAGCATGAGAACTGACAAAACTTGTTTTGATAAAATAACAACAGAGATTAACAGCTTTCCACACCCCTAGATGTGGTCCAAGCATCCAGGGTGTTCAGTTAAAGGTGTTATATAAATAGGTAATCCCAGGTGGTGCAGTTGTAAAGAACCCACCCACCAGTGCAGGACACACAAGAGATGTTGGTTTGATCCTTGGGTTGGGTAGATCCCCTGGAGAAGGAAATGGCAACCCACTCCAGTATCTTGCCTGGAGAATCTCATGGACAGAGGAGCCTGACAAGCTACAGTCCATGGGGTCACAAAGAGTTGGATTATATAGGTGACAATGTAATTTTTAAATTTTAATAGTTTTTATCTTGGTTTTGTAGTTTCTTAAATATGCCCCCTGACTTCATACTTTCCAGAGAACATTTGCTATTTATATTATTTAAATATATCCAAACCCGTCATCACTGTAATGCCTAGCATAATGACATTAAAAGCTTTCATTCATGAAGTATTTAGTCTGTGCCATCATTCAGTTGCTAAATATCTTCAAAAGTGAAAGTGAAGTCGCTCAGTCATGTCCGACTCTTTGCCACCCTGTGGACTGTAGCCTACCAGGCTTCTCCGTCCATGGAATTATCAGCAAGACATCAATACTTTAAATAACCTTATGGAACATTCTATACTATCATTATTCTCATTTTTCAGATAAGGACACTAAGGCTTATAGAATTTTCTTCATATTCAAGGCTCAACTCATGTGTCATCTACTTAGAGAGTTTTCCTAATCACCCTGTATCAAGTTGTATTTGGGTTTTCCATGCCCCCACCATCTCATATTATATACCTTTACAAACAGAAACAAACATGTAGAACAGAGTAGTGGAAAGCTGAATGCTGAAGAATTCATACTTTTGAATTGTAGTGTTGGAGAAGACTCTTGAGAGTCCCTTGGACTGCAAGGAGATCCAACCAGTCCATGCTAAAGGAAATCAGTCCTGGGTGTTCATTGGAAGGACTGATGCTGAAGCTGAAACTCCAATACTTTGGCCACCTGATGTGAAGAGCTGACTCATTGGAAAAGACCCTGATGCTGGAAAGGCAGGAGGAGAAGGGGACGACAGAGGATGAGATGGCTAGATGGCATGACTGACTTGATGAACATAAGTTTGAGTAAGCTCCTGGAGTTGGACAGGGAAGCCTGGTGTGTTGCAGTCCATGGGGTTGCAAAGAATTGGACATGACTGAGCAACTGAACTGAACACTACTATTTTTAAAATAAGTAACAAATACATGAAATTATACATATATGATTCTTTATATGTTTTATATATATATACGTATATATATATATATGACAACTTTTTGTTGCTGTTCTGTTTTATCCAATTGCAACTAAAATCTATAATGCTGTGAGCTTATTTTGTTACCACTGTATCTCTAATACCTGAAACAGCCTACAGCACAGACTTAACATTAGATAAATACTTGTTAATGAATAAATAAATCAAGGAGACAATTGATTTAAAAACAATATTTAGAGCTGAGAAGAAGACCAAGGTCTTTTTACTTCTAGTTCAATATACTTTGAACTATTAATAAATTATACAAGGTTATATAAGAAAATTGAGTTTACAAAGTTTGGGTATAGAAATGCTTAACTTTGTTTGCATTTTATTTATAGCTTTATAGTTTCCCTTAAATTGTACTAGGTTAACGTGATTGAAAGCAGAAGTTTTTAACCTGCTTGAAGAGCAATCTCTTCAGAGAACTGTGTGTGGTTTGGTGCTTTTATGCATAATTCAATTACCTTTGTTTATGACAGCAGGAATCCTCACTAAACAATAAGATATTAGCACAAAGTTTGAATTACTATTCAGAATATATTTATTTTAATTCCTTTTAAAATTGCCTAGACTTCACACTTTTACTCTCTTTGATTAGTTGGTAGCAGTAAAGCCTTACTCTATCTACATAGACTTCTTTGATATGGTTTGCCATCTTTGAGTCAGAAAATTGACTTTTTATGACAATTCTTGGCTCATTTTGCTACAAATTAGAAGAACTCAAGGCATGAGAGCTCAAGAACTGAATTTGTATTAGGCTGACTTTTAAAAGTACAAGTCAATTATCAAAGAAGTTTGCAAAGGTGGAATCATTTCATTTGGGAATCTGCCAGGTAGGGTCCTAATAACTACATTTGATTAATTTGGCTACTTTACTTTTCAAGAAACCTGTATTCTAGATGGTTGAGTCAGGGGACCAAGTTGTAGCAAGGATTTGTGCAGCAATGCTGCATATATTTAAGATTAAATTTATTAGAAATTGATGCCAAATGTGGGTGATGAACCTTGTAAATTCCAGTTTGAAACACTGGATTTGCCAAACATCTGCCATATGCACTGTTTTTGCTTCAACTGGACTTCATTTTATTTTAAAATTCTTGTTGGGGGACTTGCCTGGTGGTCCAGTGGTTAAGAATCTGCCTACCAATGCAGGGGACATGGGTCCAATCCCTGGTGCAGGAAGATCCCACATACCTCAGGGCAGCTGAGCCTGTGAGCCACAATTACTGAGCCTAAGCATCCTAGAGTCCATGCTCCACAAGAGAAGCCACTGCAATGAGAAGCCTGAGCACTGCAATGAAGAGCAGCCCCTGCTTGCTGCAACTAGAGAAAACCCACTTGCAGCAACAAGACCCAGCATAGCCATAAATAAATAAATAAAAATTAAAAAATAAAGTTCTTTTTGGGTAGATGCAAGAGTCATGGTAGGATTTCTCAGCAGGTGGACTTTATCACATGATCTTAAGGTTCTTATGTGGCTACATGACTTTTCCTAAATGAGAATACATATGCAGAGAATACCGCACATACTACCAAGTTTGACATTTAACTGTCTCACACCAGAAATGAAGAAGCACATGCATTTGGAATTAAAATTTTAGGAAGAGTGTAATGCATTGGGTGCTCATTCTGGGAGTTGGCATATGCCTGTGTGATCTCAGGACTGAGTTGAACCTGGGGGGCAGCAGGTTGGGGAGAGGTATTTTCCAAGGATGGAATGTGGCAGCCAAAACATGACTGTGGACCATAGTTACTATTAAAAGAGTTGATTCAGGGACTCAAATTCAGAATGTTAAATTAAAAATTATCTTGGCATTTGTTTAAAATGGTAAGGAGGCCTGTATTCAAGGGACTACTGCAATGGTGTTTTGCAAAAGAGCAGAGGAATTGGATTCAACTGTGAATACAAGGAAAAATGGAAACTTATAGCCAAGGAGCATGTAGGGCATCTGTGGATGGAAAAATACTAAAGGGAAATATCAGAAGTTAAGGAGGGGGGATTCTGGGTATTTAAACTGACTGGACAGGATTCTTGCTGAAGTCAGGTCAGGGTGATCAGATATCACTGGGGGAATGACAGGAATGAGTAATTTGATCAAACATTGGGGATGATCATGTAAACAGGGTGGAGGAGCCTCTGTAAACCGATTTAGCATGATTCTTGCTTTTGCAGACAAGGCCCTGGGATAGGGCCAAATCAAAAAATCACAGAGGAACCTGCCTAAAGTTTGGTTAAGGAAAAAGTCTTCATCAAGGATAAGGCTATAAGTATGCAAAGACAAGAAGAAAATGATTTACACAGCTGAGGTCTCCATCCAGGGGCATCAAAGAATCAGCAGTGAAGGGTGACTCAGGACAAGACTCCATGTATGCATAGTGGTCAATGGAGTTTCCTTTATATGCTGATCATGAGGATGGTAGTCAGGACAACTTGGAAAAGGAGGAGAGGACTGAGCATAGTGATCAGTTCTTTGTTCTTTGTTCCCTAAAATGAGGGCTCCCTAAAGCTAGCATCATAATAAAATGAAAACAGTGATTGAAAAAAAAACACACAAAAACTGTTCTTATCCTCAAATATGAAGCTTTTGGTATCCTATCAGCTATCATCAGCCTTGTCTAGATTTTTCGTCAGCTTTTCAAAGCTATTATAGATGTGTTTTGTGATAACACTCCCAAATCTTTCTTGAAATCTATTCCCTTTCAAAGGGTTAAAAAGATGATCATTAATTTCCTAATATTAACTAAATTCAAGCAGTTTTTTAATGAAACTTTTCTAGGTACTTTTGTATACTTTATCTTACATTATCTTGCAACAGTCATAAATGGTATGTGTGTGTGAGTGTTTGCATGTGTGTCCATTAACGTTCTTTCAGGTTGAGAAACAAAAGCAAAGAGGTAAATTGACTTGGTCAAGGGAAGTAGCAGCTTGGAAGTAGCAGACATGGGACTTAAGCATGAGGTTTCCAGATCCAAATCTGGACCTTAAAACAATATTTATATTGGAACATTAAACATATTAAAAAACATGTATGACTCTTTACAGCCCTAAGGACTATAGACCCCCAGACTCCTCTGTCCACGGAATACTCCAGGCAAGAATACTGGAATGGGTAGCCATTCCCTTCTCCAGGGGATCTTCCCAACCCAGGGATTGAACCTGGGTTTCCTGCATTGTAGCTGGACTTGGAAGATGTTATATATTTTTTTTATTGTGTCAAAATTTTGTCATCAAAAAATAGAGAGGGCTTCCATAATTTTCATACCTCCTTTCTCAAAAGATAATATACCCAATTGCTTGTTTGATGCTTGCTAAGACCCAAAATACACTCCTGTTAGTGCTGGTCTAGTCATCAAATATAAATATAAATGCATCCAATTTTGCAAAAGTATTTTCATCAAGCCACACAGAGCCTCTGCGAGGCTTGGTACCCACAAATTCACTAAGGGTCACTAAAGGTCAGTTTTTGTCAGTTTCGGTGGTCGGGGCCCAGGCTAAAGAAGCCATGTTGAAAGGCACAGCTCTTGGGAGGACCAGTGGCCTTTCTTCTGCTCTAGTGTCAAGTGCATCTTCCTGACTGCTGTGCTAGTGACTGGAAGGGAAACTATAGCTGAGAACTCTGGCTGATGGATTGACGGGCTGGTTCATTTACTCATGTACAGTCTACTTCACACTTCACAAACTGTTAGCAATTCTAAGAGGAGAGACAATGTGGTCCTCTTTTCAAACAATTTATTATTTCTTGTTCGGTGATATGGAAATGCTTGCAATATCATGAACTAAACAGAAGCTGGAAGTGCCTGGTACACAGAACAACAGAATGTGGGAGAGCAACATGGACACCATAATTAGAGCACAGACGCTAGGGTTAGACTGGCCAATGTCCAAATGCTACACGTACAATTTACAAGCAGTGTGACATGAGCCAAGATATTCCACCTCAGGATCTCAGCCTGGTGCTCTTTGATGAGCTAGAGGGTGGGATGGCTGGTTAGATGGGAGGTTCAAGCAGGAGGGGATATATGTAAACTTGTGGTTGATTCATGTTTGTGTACAGCAAAAACCAACACAATGTTGTAAAGAAATTATCCTTCAATTAAAAATAAGTTTAAAGAAAGGTATTCCATCTTCCTTTGACTCAGTTTCCTCATCTGGAAAATGAACATGAATTTACAGTGGTATGGCTAGTTTGAAGATTAAATAGGTTAATATTTTTAAACAGCTTGGCATTTAAGCACTGAAAAAGGTTTTATTAAAGAAATAAAATTAGGTATCTTGAAAGGCAGGAAATAAAAATGGAAAAGCGATCAAAATGAACATTGTGGAGTATTTGTGAATGCCAGGTACTCTATAACCTTTAACTTTTAATTGTCATAGTGACATGAGTCACTAGGTTTATGATCTCCATAATGCAGAGTTCTTCAACCTCAACACAACTGACATTTAAGAATGGATAATTCATTATAGTGGGGAGCTGTCCTGTGTATTGTATTATATTTAGTAGTATCCCTGGTTTCTGTTCACTTGATCCCAGTGGCACCCTTCTCCTGTTTGTAAAAATAAAACATGTCTGTACAATTGACAAATGTCCCCTGGGATACAAAATCACCCTCGATTGAGAATCAATAACTGCTAAAAATCAGGAAAATGAGACTGAGAGAGGTTAAATATTTTTTCCAAAATACACAGTGAATTACAGTAAAACAACAATGGGAAATTAGTCTGTATGACCCATGTAAAGACAAGGATATAATGAATAATGATCTGTAAAGATGAGGGAATAATGAATAAACTTTAAGGACGTTTCCAGTATTGGGTTGTGAAATCCATTCTACAGTGACTCACCTGATTTTCTCTTGGGCAATAGAATTAACTTGATCAGGTATATGTCTTATGTATAACATGACATATAGATTGAGGGAATGAAGAACTAAAAAGTGAGAAGTTATGCAATTATCCAGATGTGGCATTTGAACTCAGGCTGTGTAGAACAAAAGAAACAACGAATAGAACCATTGCAGAGTACAATTTGTTGAAATTCTTCATCACTGTATTCAGGCTATGTGAAGGACTCCATACACCCTTCTGATTTTACTTTTGGTACCCTTGCCACAAGATAAAGATGCATGCTTAGTCCCTCAGTCGAGTCTGATGCTTTGTGATCCTTTGGACTCTAGCCTCCCAGGCTCCTCTGTCCATGGGATTCTCCAGGCAAGAATACTGGAGTGGGTTGCTGTTTCCTTCTCCAGAGGATCTTCCTGACCCAAGGATGGAACAGAAACTGTTATTTAACTTCATACTCTAGAGATGTGGCTCAAGTCCTGACAGATTAATTACAAGCACACAGGGTCATACGGATAGTCATTGGTTCTTAGTTTTTCATTTTAATCTCTGGAACACCGTGTCTCCTTACACTTCCTTCTAATCTAAGTGATCTCCTGTTACTGACTGCAAGAAAATGGATATTTACAAAGCTAATCAATACCAGTTTAACGTATCTGCTTCAATCCACTTTACTTAATAGCACGGCACAATCCTGAATAGCCTTTTCAAACAGGAGAGATGCAGATCCTCTCAACTGTAAGTCTGATATAAATCCCTTCTTCCTCTTTCCATTTATCTTCTTGCCTTCCCTCTCTCATCATTTCTTTTCCTCTCTCTTTTTTTTTTCAGTCTGATACAAATTTTACAAAGTACATTGAAGTTAATAATCATTATAATAGGATCAACAGAACAACTAACATTTATTAATATTTTGCCATGTGCCTGGCACAATTTTAAGCTTCATGCATTTTTAGCTCATTTAATCTTCACCACAGTTTTATAAGGAGGATATAATTCTTATCCCCATTACACAGATGAAAAGCCAGGCATACTTACTTCCCAGCATTATCAGAGTCAGATGAGCTAGTAGATGCATTAGCAAACTGCTAGACATGACAGATTTGAGCTGTTGTTATTAATTCACTTTTCTGACTTCATTATCTAACAAAGTGAAATCTGACAACTCTACTTAACCTAGACCCTTAAAACCTAGAAACAATAATTGGAATGGAGAGCAGATGTTTGCTGTTTAACAAGGCTTGTTCTAACAAACAACAAAAGCTCTATGGTTCCTATTTACTTAGTTGAAAATGAATTTTGGTTAACTTTAAATCAGGTCAGGCATAATTAGGATTAAGGACTAACTGGACTTGAAAAATGTTTGAACATGTGTCATCTATCTGGCCAATATACCTGTATTAAAAAAATTAACATGAATGACTGAAGTGCACTGACCTTGTGCATTTGATTTCTGTTCTCTATTCAAAATATTGAGGGATGGACTTAGTGAGAAATAGACTTTCCACTAGAAGCTAATTTTGTTTTTCTACCAGACCTTATTGCAGCTATTAAGACTAAGAACAGAAATCGAGCTAAGAGGAATATACTATGATGTTGTGGAAATCTGATTTTCTCTTAAAACTTTAATATACATCACCAGCCCACACACACTGTTAGGGTGTGACTTCTTTTCTGTTATGATCCCTACTCAGTTTTCATGAAAGGGCTTCCCTGGTAGCTCAGCTGGTAAAGAATCTGCCTGCAATGCAAGAGACCTGGGCTTTTGATCCCTGGGTTGGGAAGATCCCCTGGGGGAGGGCATGGCAACTTACTCCAGTATTCTTACCTGGAAAATCCCCATGAACAGAAGAGCCTGGTGAGCCATAGTCCATGGGGTTGCAAAGAGTCAGACATGACTGAGTGACTAAGCATAGCACACCACAAGATACGTTAAGTAATTCAAGATGGATTCACAGTGGCCAAGGTGAACCCCATGATAGTTGCTTTCATGGGTGTGATATAGGACTGCAAGTGTCTCTGTGTTGTAAGTAAGACTTTACCAGAACAAAATGAGCAATTATGTGCTTCCCAGGTGGCCCAGTGTGGAAGAATCTGCCTGCCAATGCAGGAGATGTAAGAGAAGCAGGTTTGATCCCTGGATCAGGAAATCCAGGTCCCCTGGAGAAGGAAATGGCAGCCCACTCCAGTCTTCTTGCCTGGAAAATTCCATGGGCAGAGGAGACTAGTGGGGCTATACAGTCCATGGTGTTGTAAGAGTCAGGCATGACTGAGTGAGCACTCATACACACACAGAAGGAGCAAATGACAGAGATAAGGCTTCCTAACTGTTATGATAGAGACGATCTTTCTAACCAAGGGTGTAACCATTAGGGAATACTAGCAGATTCCTTAAAATGAGACCACTGAGCCAAGCCACTTGAAGGCTCCTTGTGGGAGGCCCTGACTTCATGCTGCTGGGAGCTGCTCTAGTCGGCACTTTCAGAAGCCCTGTTGGAGCAGAGGGTGACTTTCCACTCAGACTTGTTCCAAGGTCTGCTGCCAACTGGAATCACTGCTCATCCTGAGATACCCCTTGCCCGAACTTCTCCCTGGAGTGATTTCTTACCTCCTTTTCTAATTTCCCCACTCGGATTAACCTGTGTTGTGTGCTGATCGTGTGCAACATACTGGGTGATTTGTGAATTGATTAGCTACTTTTCATGTATTTCCAATCTGATCTTTACCTGGGTTTACCTCTGAGCCCTGTGATGAAACACATAAGCTATATCTCATCTCTTTCACCACAGTATCATAAGTATCTTCTCTAAATTGATTTATTTTCTACTGCATCCAAGTTGAAATGTTCATATAAGTGGTTCCATCAGCTACCAAAGAATGTCTAGTGGTCGGATACAGTGGCATCATGTCGGGCTTCATCCTTTCAACTATTCCTCACCACTTTTCCTTGAACTTGCTTCACTTTTCTCTTCTTCACTCCTGAATTTCTGCTTTCTCAGAATATTCAGTTTAGAGTGTTCATCTCAGCCCCTTCTCTTTTCTGTCTCCTCCTCTTCTCTTCTCCCTACTTGCCTCTTCCTTCCCCTCTCTTCCTCTCCCCCTCCCTCCCCGACACTCCTGTCTCTTTCTCTTTTATTCTTTCCTGTGGACTCAAATGATACATTTGTCTAGATGATGCTTGAACTCAAATGCTTTATGGCTTTATAAATGTTCTCATAGTCCTCAAAATAGTGGCAGTCTCCCTCTCTGAGCTAAATTATACTTTGATGTCTCTGGTTGTGATTAAAAAGATATTTCAGGCCATCCATAGACCAAATCCAGTGATATGGTCTCACTTTCCTTTAATGCTCATGAAACAATGCCAAGAAATACTTATTCAGTTCTTTGTCCAAGGTGGGATTTATCAATATTCTGAGAAGTCCAGCCAGGGCTAGCTGAGTGAAAAAAACTGCATAAAGAAGGATTCTTGCTGGTTGCCAAGCACCTATGAGCAAATCTTTCATCAGGAAAGAAGGATTTGTTCTGACTCCTTTCGTTACCCTTCTTGTGAAGAGATTAGGCAACATCCAAGCATAATTTTGTTTGGCTTTATTCAGTATTCAGAGGGACATATTTTCCCACAAGTTATTTATTTAGGTATAAATATACAAAGATAAATACACATGATTTCTAAGTAAAATGACTTTTTAGTAGGGAATTTGCAGATGTTGTGTGATCTCTTAATGTGAGAAAAGTGGCCTACCTCCTTGGAAAGGGCAATCACATTATTGACAATCTCTTACTTAAGAGCAACAGAAAATAGTCACCATTGTTGGTTCAGTTTGCTTTCAAAGCAAAGGAAAAATTGCTACTTGGTGGTATAATGGAGAAGATTCTCCCAGAATTGTCCTCTAACACTATGAGGTTTGAGCTCCACGTGTATTTCCACTCTTTTAGGCAATAACAAAGAGATGGCAGGCAGATTTTTTTTTTTACCAAGTTACAGACAAAATTAAATTTACTAATTTAATTGCAAAATCTGCTCAATGACCATATTTCCAGGTTCAAATTATATAGTCAACATCAAGCTAACCCTTCAAACTAAAAAATTCAAAGTTGATTATTTTCTTCTCTTTCTTCTTTACCCCACATAAGCAATTGGTTCCAAATGTGCTCAAAGGTCTTTCTCCTTCCCATAGTACTCATCTCATATAGCAATGCCATTGCTCAGTGACACATGTATCACTTCCTTTTTCTTCCATAAGCACCTGTCCATTCACCCTGTCATGCCACTCACCGTAATTATGCATCAGTCTGCTCACTACCCAGATGTTCCAAGGCTATTCATAACTCTGTGACTTTAATCTTTCTCCTGGCTCAATATTAAATATACGCCAATAAATTATTTTTATTTATTCACTTAATAAATAATTATGATTTGTTAATTGGATGTATGTTAGCTATTGTGTTAATGCTGCGGGTTCACACATCATAGTGCACCTTCTTTTGGATCTTATTCTCGTTATTTTGAACTTTTATCCCTAGACCATGGTGCTCAGCTCATGTCCACAAAATCTTTCCTGGTAACACCATCACATTTAACGCTCCCTCTTCTCCCCCACCTTCATAAATTGCTTCAGTTGTGTCTGACCCTGTGTGACCCTATGTTCTAGAGCCCACCAGGCTCCTCTGTCCATGCGATTCTCCAGACAAGGATACTGGAGTGTGTTGCCATGCCCTCCTCCAGTGGAATCTTCCCAACTCAGGGATAGAACCCACATCTTTTATGTCTCCTGCATTAGCAGGTGGGTTCTTTATCATTAGCACCAGCTGGGAAACCTCCTGCTCCTCAACCTCTCCCATATTCACAATTCCACTTACTACTTATTCATTCTGATTTCTATTTGTGGTCAGTTGCTTACATAAATCTGTCTCTGTTAGACCTCTCAGAAGACAGAATATGCTCTATTCACTTTCTGATATCACAGTTTCAAGTTCATATAGACTTGAAATAAAGGCTTAATAAACATGGAAACCCCAATTACCACAACAGCAATTGCTCATCAAAGAGAAATGTTGCGTGAGAGTTTCCTATAGAATGTAATAAAGGAAAAAGTTTATTATATCCTGGCTAGTCTGTCACAGCATAAATTCCATTTGTTTGGCTCACATTTGCACTCTCAGCACATGATGCAGTGCCTGAACATCCTAGGCACTCAATAAGTAGCTCCTCAGTGAATAATAGATTACTTACTCTTCTGTTGACTAGCTATGTGCCTAAAACTTCAACTCTTTGAGCTTCAATTTCAGTTTATAAAATGTTATAACAAATTTTAACCCGCAAGCTTTTTGTGAGGCTTAAACAAGTTAGACCTCACTTGTGAATGATGAGCTATTATTATCATTATTTGCTAATTTAAAAATCATGTCTTGGGAGTCTTAATCACAATTAAGGTCAGTATGATTTGTGTGCTCACTAACAAGATAATTTAAATGAACACGCTTAGTGGTCTTCTACAATTTTTCTTCATTTTCTCTGCTCAGAAAAGGATGTGTGCAGGCTCAGTAGCATCCAACTCTTTGCAACCCCATGGGCTATAAACTGCCAGGCTCCTGTGTCCATGGGGTTTTCCAGGCAAGAAGACTGGAGTAGGTTGCCATTTCCTCCTCCAGAGGATCTTCCCGACCCAGGGATCAAAGTCTCATCTCTGACATCTTCTGCATTGTCAGGCAGATTCTTTATCACTGAGCCACCTGAAAAGTTCCTTAGAAAAAGTGTACAGGTAATCAAAAATAGGCGATGATTCACATTCCCTGCTTCACATCCTGGAATTCTAACATACGGCTCATTTTGACAAGGCAGTTTCAATGTACTTCATAGATTTAAAATTTTAAGATTGGTTTGGACCATTGTAGTCATCTTATTCTTTCTCTTATATCTGTTTCCACACTACAATTATTATATTGAAACCTTGCACTATACTCATTTGGATATTAAACCAAATGAGTATACCTCTGAAGTAGGAATCAAATCTATTTTGTCCATCCCTGTATTTATTAATCCTTCACAGTGCCTATAAAATAATTGATTATGTAATAAACTAACTGATACTGATCACAATGAGAGAAATTGGGAAGAAAAGTTTGGCACGTTAAAAACTAACACAAAATCTCAATTTTCTTTAACTTTTATGTCATAATGTTCCATATTAATATGTATGCTGCTGTCCTATGCTTAGTTACTCAGTTGTGTCTGACTCTGTGACCTCATGGATTGTAGACTGCCAGGCTCCTCTGTTCATGGTGATTCTCCAGCAAGAATACTGGAATGGGTTACCATGCCCTCCTCCAAGGGATCCTCCCAACCCAGGGATTGAGCCCTGGTCTCCTGCAGTGCAGCCGGATTCTTTACCATCTGAGCCACCAACTCTGCATGGCGCTGCAGCGGTGAGCAGCTGCTGTGTGGTGCTGGAGTGGCGAATTGCCAAGAGGAGACACCCAACGTCCAAGGTTAGTAAGGGTGGCCTTGAGAAGATACCCAAAGTCCAAGGTAAGGAGCAGTGGCTGGAGCAGCTGTGAAGAAATATTCCACATCCAAGGTAAGAGAAACCCCAGTAAGATGATAGGCACTGAAAGAGGGAATCAGAGGGCAGAAAGACTGAAACCACAATAACAGAAAACTAACCAATCTAATCACATGGCCCACAGCCTTGTCTAACTCAATGAAACTAAGCCATGCCATGTAGGGCCACCCAAGATGGACAAGTCATGGTGGAGAGTTCTGGCAAAATGTGGTCCACTGGAGAAGGGAATGGCAAACCACTTCAGTATTCTTGCCTTGAGAACCCCATGAACAGTATGAAAAGGTAAAAATATAGAACACTGAAAGATGAACTCCCCAGGTCAGTATGTACCTAATATGCTACTGGAGATCAGTGGAGAAATAACTCCAGAAAGAATGAAGGGATGGAGGAAAAGAAAAAAACAACATCCAATTGTGGATGTGACTGGTGATAGAAGCAAAGTCTGATGCTGTGAGCTATATCGCATAGGAATCTGGAATGTTAGGTCCACGAATCAAGGCAAATTGGAATTGGTCAAACAGGAGATGGCAAGAGTGAATGTCGACATTTTAGGTATCAGTGAACTAAAATGGACTGGAATGGGTGAATTTAACTCAGATGACCACTATATCTACTACTGTAGGCAAGAATCCCTTTGAAGAAAAGGAGTAGCCATCACAGTTAACAAAAGAGTATGAAATGCAGTACTTGGATGCAATCTCAAAAATGATAGAATGATCTCTGTTCATTTCCAAGGCAAACCATTCAATATCATGGTAATCCAAGTCTACGCCCTGACAAGTAATGCTGAAGAAGCTGAAGTTGAATGGTTTCATGAAGACCTACAAGACCTTTTAGAACTAACACCCAAAAAAGACATACTTTTCATTATAGGGGTCAGGAATGCAAAAGTAGGAAATCAAGAAACACCTGGCTGCTGCTGCTGCTGCTGCTAAGTCACTTTAGTCATGTCCGATTCTGTGTGACCCCATAGACGGCAGCCCACCAGGCGCCCCAGTCCATGGGATTCTCTAGGCAAGAATACTGGAGTGGGTTGCCATTTCCTTCTCCAATGCAGAAACACCTGGAGTAACAGGTAAATTAGGCCGTGGAGTACAGAATGAAGCACAGCAAAGGCTAATAGACTTTTGCCAAGAGAATGAACTAGTCACAGCAAACACCCTCTTCCAGAAACAAAAGAGAAGACTCTACACATGGACATCACCAGATGGTCAACACCAAAATCAGATTGATTATATTCTTTGCAGCCAAAGATGGAGAAGCTCTATGCAGTCAGCAAAAACAAGACTGGGAGCTGACTGTGGCTCAGATCATGAACTCCTTATAACCAAATTCAGACTTAAAAAGAATGTAGAGAAAACCAGTAGACCATTTAAGTATGACCTAAATCAAATCCCTCACAATTATACAGTGGATGTGAGAAATAAATTTAAGGGACTAGATCTGATAGATAGAGTGCCTGATGAACTAAGGATGGAGGTTCGTGACATTGTACAGGAGAGAGGGATCACGACCATCCCCAAGAAAAAGAAATGCAAAAAATCAAAATGGCTGTCTGAGGAGGTCTTACAAATAGCTGTGAAAAGAAGAGAAGTGGAAAGCAAAGGAGAAAAGGAAAGATATACCCATTTGAATGCAGAGTTCCAAAGAATACCAAGGAGAGATAAGAAAGCTTTCTTTAGTGATCAGTGCAAAGAAACAGAGGAAAACAATAGAATGGGAAAGACTAGAGATGTCTTCAAGAAAATTAGAAATACCAAGGAATATTTCATGCATAGATGGACTCAATAAAGGACAGAAATCGTATGGACCTAACAGAAGCAGATGATATTAAGAAGTGGCAATAATACACAGAAGAACTGTACAAAAAAGATTTTCATGACCCAGATAATCATGTTGGTATGATCACTCACCTAGAGACAGACATCCTGGAATGTAAAGTTAAGTGAGCCTTAGGAAGCATCACTATGAACAAAGCTAGTGGAGGTAATGGAATTCCGGTTGAGCTATTTTAAATCTTAAGAGATGATACTCTGAAAGTGCTGCACTCAGTATGCCAGCAAATTTGGAAAACTCAGCAGTGGCCACAGGACTGGAAAAGTTCAGTTTTCATTCCAATCCCAAAGAAAGGCAATGCCAAAGAATGCTCAAACTACCAATGGCACTCATCTCACAAGCCAGTAAAGTAATTCTCAAAATTCTCCAAGCCAGGCTTCAACAATACATGAACCATCAACTTCCAGATATTCAAGCCTGTTTTAGAAAAGGCAGAAGAACCAGAGATCAAATTGCCAACATCTGCTGGATCATGGAAAAAGCAAGAGAGTTCCAGAAAAACATCTACTTCTGCTTTATTGACTATGCCAAAGCCTTTGACTGTGTGGATCACAATGAACTGTGGAAAATTCTTCAAGAGATGGGCATACCAGACCACCTGACCTGCCTCTCGAGAAACCTATATGCAGGTCAGGAAACAACAGTTAGAACTGGACATGGAACAACAGGCTGGTTCCAAATCGGGAAAGGAGTACATCAAGGCTGCATATTTTCACCTTGCGTATTTAACTTATATGCTGAGTACATCATGAGAAACGCTGGGCTGGATGAATCACAAACTGGAGTCAAGATTCCTGGGAGAAATATCAATAACCTCAAATATGGAGATGATCTCAGCCTTATGGCAGAAAACGAAGAAGAACTAAAGAGCTTCTTGATGAAAGTGAAAGAGGAGAGTGAAAAAGTTGACTTAAAGCTCAACATTCAGAAAACGAAGCTCATGGCATCTGGTCCCATCACTTCATGGGAAATAGATGGGGAAAAGTGACAGACTTTATTTTTGGGGGCTCCAAAATCACTGCAGATGTTGACTTCAGCCATGAAATTAAAAGACTCTTACTCCTTGGAAGAAAAGTTATGAGGAACCTAGATAGCATATTAAAAAGTAGAGACATTGCTTTGTCAACAAAAGTCCTTTTAGTCAAGGCTGTAGTTTTTCCAACTCATATATGGATGTGAGAGTTGGACTATTAAGAAAGCTGAGTGCCGAAGAATTGATGCTTTTTTACTGTGGTGTTGGAGAAACTCTTTGAGAGTCCCTTGGATTACAAGGAGATCCAGCCAGGCCATCCTAAAGTAAATCAGTCCTGGATATTCATTGGAAGGACTGATATTGAAGCTGAAATTCCAATACTTTGGCCACCTGATGTGAAGAGCTGACTCATTTGAAAAGACCCTGATGCTGGGAAAGATAGAGGTGGGAGGAAAAGGGGATGACAGAGGATGAGATGGTTGGTTGGCATCACTGACTCCACGGACATGAATTTGAGTAAACTCTGGGAGTTGGTAATGGACAGGGAGGCCTGGTCTGCTGCAGTCCATGGGGCTGCAAAGAATCAGACATGACTGAGTGACTGAACTGAACTGAAATCTAGTATGTGCTGAACACTGATTCTGTGGAGAGGGGACAACAATGGATGTAGAATAAACATAATTCTAGAAGTAGCTCTGCTATTGATTGGTGATGTTACCCTAGGCAACTCATTTAACTTTTCTTAGCCTGAGATTTCTTATCTATAAAATTATATAACTAGATTTAAAAAAAACAAACTATATTTTGCCCTCAAGGTTTAATATTCTCCAATTCTGTGGGTTAAGTGCTTCTGTTGTACTATAGAGTACACTGCTTGGTTGTTTAGTCACTAAGTCATCTGATTCTTTTGTGACTCCAAGAAATATAGCCCATTAGGCTCTACTGTACATGGGATTTCTCAGGCAAGAATACTGCAGAGGGTTGCCACTTCCTTCTGCAGGGGATCTTCCTGACCCTGGGAGCAAAACTGCATCCCCTGCATTGGCAGGCAGATTCTTTACCACTGAGACACCAGGAAAGCCATAGGGTTCACATCTGAGGTCTACATGATTTGATCATATAGAGCTTTAAAAGAAAGAAAAAAAAAGAGTCAATTATATTACAGAAGGCAAAATAAATTCATGCAAATATGAGACTTTGGAAATGTCATAGGTAGTGTTAGAAATCAGTGAAAATTTGTGATATTAAATAAATTGTACTGGGACAATTGACATATACAAAGAAATAATATTGATATCTTATCCCACACTTTATATAGAAGTAATTTCATGTTGATTACAGATAAAAATGTGCTAGGCAATACTTTAAAGCTTTTAAAAGAGAATGCAGGAGACTATATTTAAGTCCTGTTTGCAAAGGCTTTATAAATAAATTAGGGGAAACAAGTAACAAACCGTAAATGGATGCATCAGTAAATCAACACTGTAAACAAAATTAAAAGAGAAACCATGCACTGGGAGAAGATATGTACAACGCATGTAAGAAAATAAAATTCACATTCAGTATATGTAAAGAAAATCTACAAATAAGTAAGTAAAAGGTAACTCATTAGCTAAACAGATAATGGATGTGAACAGAAGGCATAAGGATATACATAAATAAAGGACATTCAACCACACATTTTCACACCCATCAGATTTAAAAACTTAAAAATCTGCTAACATAAAGTATGCAAGATTTAGAAAAGAGGAAATGTAAATTGGGAATGGTATTGTACTCATTGGAGAAGGAAATGGCAACCCCCTCCAATACTCTTGCCTGGAAAATCCCATGGACGGAGGAGCCTGGTAGGCTATAGTTCATGGGGTCGCAAAGAGTAACTTCAATACTGTACTCAGAGGCAGGGCATTCAGGTGGCCTTCCCAGAGACTTTGGAGGAAGCAGTTTAGGGGATCTGTCATTTTAGATAAAGTTTGCTGAAATGTGACTAGGAATTTAACAGGCTTATCAAGTGGCACTAGCAGTAAAGAACCTGCCTACCAGTGCAGGAGACTTAAGAGGTATAGGTTCAATCCCTGGGTCAGGAAGATCCCCTGGGAGAGGGCACAGCAACCCACTCCAATATTCTTGCCTGGAGAAATGTTTGGAAAGAGGAGCCTGGTGGGCTACAGTTCATAGGGTCACTAAGAGTTGGATGTGACTTAGCATACCACACACTCACATTTTAACCCTAGAGCATCTAAGGCATCACGTCATGGAGGTAGTAAGTAGTTCCTAAAGTTGATCACTTTAAGGAAAAAAAAAAAAGTATAGTAGCAAAAGAGGTGGAATCCAAATGGTTAAAAAAAAAAAAAAATTCAGATAACCTTATGCATGTTTTGCCATTATCCAAACATGAAACTCTACTTCAGGCTTGTCCTGAATTTGCCTTCTAGGACCTTATGCCAGTAATCATTTTGTTTTATTCCCTTGGCATAATGTTTCCAGTAATAGCTCTTCCCCAGTGCCTCTGGTTTTATAACTTGGTTTTTCCTTGTCCAGCTAACTGCTATAATTCATAGCATTATGTGTGTGTGTGTGTGTGTGTGTGTGTGTGTGTATATTCATAGCATTATGTATATATATATATATATATTCAGAAAATACATATATGTATCTCTGCTCAGCCATTCCACCTTTTTTCATCACCCATCTGAGGCCAGTTTTAGTCAATTTCTGACCTTTTCTACCACAGCTTCAGACCTGAGTTACCTGTTCTTCAGCCTAGGACCCGAAAAACCCAGTGCGTTTTGGGAAAACACAAGAATACCAGGCTGGTTGAAATAGACTAGATTCATAAAAGGACATCTTGAAAAGTGTGCTGGGGCTACATGATGAGTGACTTGATAGTAGACTAATGGTTTGGGCAAGCATTTGTTCCACCATATGAAATAACAACTTTGGTTGGATCATTTGTTTTTGTCAACTGATTGCTTCTTGTGTTTCAAATTCAACAGTTGCTTCTGGCTGATTTATTTTTTTTTCCATTTCCCCGCTTCACTAAGAAAATAATATTTCTTCCCCTTCTTCAGAATTTATCTTATTCTTTGTGACCTCTGCGCTTTCTCTAATAAATCAGATAGCTATATTACTTGCTGTTGTCTCTACCATGGATACACTTTCTGTGTCACTGCTGACACCAAGATTTTTTTAGGCTGATGAGTTGTTGTTGTGTGAAAATATTTTGCCTTCATGACATGAACACATACTCCTGGGTATGCAAATGGAATTAGGCTTGCTAGGCTGAATCAGTGCTGGTTCTGAAATAGGGGGAGAAATAACAATAATTTACATGAGGAAATAGAACTTTGGAGTTTTAAAAACATAGATTTTCAATCGTCAGGTTAGTCATCTATGGGAAATTAGAAACGTTAATTAACCTTTCTAAATTTTAGTCTTATTACACGTAGTGAGTAAATTGCCACATTTTCATAATTTTAAGACATCAAACATAAGGCAATTTAATAACTGCATTTCACAAAAATTATAGTCTATATAAAATGCAATGTATGCATCCATATAAAATGTATATACAAGGTCTTGTAATAAAATAAAAAGTTTTCTTTATATTAGACACATCTGTAAGTATGTATGGCACATAGTAGACATCTTATCCTTATTTAACTGAAATATCAAATTATACCTTGTTATTTAAAAAAAAAATACAAAATTGATCTGAACCTACAAAGTCTAGTTATATGTAATGTCTTACTAATATTTCTGCATATCCTCCCTGATAGCTCTTGTTCCTGGTGCTTGCTTCTCTTAAGCTGTGACTCACCTCATTTTTATTTTAACACTTTATTTTATTTTATTTTTCAATTTTAAAATCTTTAATTCTTACATGCCTTCCTAAACATGAACCCTCCTCCCACCTCCCTCCCCATAATATCTCTCTGGGTCATCCCCATGCACCAGCCTCAAGCATGCTGTATCCTGTGTCAGACATAGACTGGCGATTCAATTCTTACATGATAGTATACATGTTAGAATGCCATTCTCCCAAATCATCCCACCCTCTCCCTCTCCCTCTGACTCCAAAAGTCCGTTATACACATCTGTTTCTTTTTTGCAGTCTTGCATACAGGGTCGTCATTGCCATCTTCCTAAATTCCATATATATGTGTTAGTATACTGTATTGGTGTTTTTCTTTCTGGCTTACTTCACTCTGTATAATCGGCTCCAGTTTCATCCATCTCATCAGAACTGATTCAAATGTATTCTTTTTAATGGCTGAGTAATACTCCATTGTGTATATGTACCAGTGCTTTCTTATCCATTCATCTGCTGATGGACATCTAGGTTGTTTCCATGTCCTGGCTATTATAAACAGTGCTGCGATGAACATTGAGGTACGTGTGTCTCTTTCAATTCTGGTTTCCTCGGTGTGTATGCCCAGAAGTGGGATTGCTGGGTCATAAGGCAGTTCTATTTGCAATCTTTTAAGGAATCTCCACACTGTTCTCCATAGTGGCTGTACTAGTTTGCATTCCCACCAACAGTGTAGGAGGGTTCCCTTTTCTCCACACCCTCTCCAGCATTTATTGCTTGCAGATTTTTGGATCGCAGCCATTCTGACTGGTGTGAAGTGGTACCTCATTGTGGTTGTGATTTGCATTTCTCTAGTAATGAGTGATGTTGAGCATCTTTTCATGTGTTTGTTAGCCATCCGTATGTCTTCTTTGGAGAAATGTCTATTTAGTTCTTTGGCCCATTTTTTGATTGGGTCGTTTATTTTTCTGGAATTGAGCTGCATAAGTTGCTTGTATATTTTTGAGATTAGTTGTTTGTCAGTTGCTTCACTTGCTATTATTTTCTCCCATTCAGAAGGCTGTCTTTTCACCTTGCTTATAGTTTCCTTTGTTGTGCAGAAGCTTTTAATTTTAATTAGATCCCATTTGTTTATTTTTGCTTCTATTTCCAGAATTCTGGGAGGTGGATCATAGAGGATCCTGCTGTGATTTATGTTGAGAGTGTTTTGCCTATGTTCTCCTGTAGGAGTTTTATAGTTTCTGGTCTTACATTTAGATCTTTAATCTATTTTGAGTTTATTTTTCTTTAAGGTGTTAGAAAGTGATCTAGTTTCATTCTTTTGAAAGTGGTAGACCAGTTTTCCCAGCACCACTTGTTAAAGAGATTGTCTTTACTCCATTGTATATTCTTGCCTCCTTTGTCAAAGATAAGGTGTCCATATGTGTGTGGATTTATCTCTGGGCTTTCTATTTTGTTCCATTGATCTATATGTCTGTCTTTGTGCCAGTACCATACTGTTTTGATGACTGTGGCTTTGTAGTAGAGCCTGAAGTCAGGCAAGTTGATTCCTCCAGTTCCATTCTTCTTTCCCAAGATTGTTTCGGCAATTTGAGGTTTTTTGTATTTCCATACAAATCTTGAAATTATTTGTTCTAGTTCTGTGAAAAATATCACTGGTAGCTTGATAGGGATTGCATTAAATTTGTAAATTGCTTTGGGTAGTATACTCATTATCACTATATTGATTCTTCCGATCCATGAACATGGTATATTTCTCCATTTATTAGTGTCCTCTTTGATTTCTTTCATTAGTGTTTTATAGTTTTCTATATATAGGTCTTTAGTTTCTTTAGGTAGATATATTCCTAAGTATTTTATTCTTTTTGTTGCAATGGTGAATGGAATTGTTTCCTTAATTTCTTTTTCTACTTTCTCATTATTAGTGTATAGGAATGCAAGGGATTTCTGTGTGTTGATTTTATATCCTGCAACTTTACTATATTCATTGATGAGCTCTAGTAATTTTCTGGTGGAGTCTTTAGGGTTTTCCATGTAGAGGATCATGTCATCTGCAAACAGTGAGAGTTTTACTTCTTCTTTTCCAATTTGGATTCCTTTTATTTCTTTTTCTGCTCTGATTGCTGTGGCCAAAACTTCTAGAACTATGTTGAATAGTAGCGGTGAAAGTGGGCACCCTTGTCTTGTTCCTGACTTTAGGGGAAATGCTTTCAATTTTTCACCATTGAGGATAATGTTTGCTGTGGGTTTGTCATATATAGCTTTTATTATGTTGAGGTATGTTCCTTCTATTCCTGCTTTCTGGAGAGTTTTTATCATAAATGGATGTTGAATTTTGTCAAAGGACTTCTCTGCATCTATTGAGATAATCATATGGTTTTATTTTTCAATTTGTTAATGTGGTGAGTTACATTGATTGATTTGTGGATATTGAAGAATCCTTGCATCCCTGGGATAAAGCCCACTTGGTCATGGTGTATGATCTTTTTAATGTGTTGTTGGATTCTGATTGCTAGAATTTTGTTGAGGATGTTTGCATCTATGTTCATCAGTGATATTGGCTGTAGTTTTCTTTTTTTGTGACATCTTAGTCAGGT
Source organism: Ovis aries (assembly GCF_016772045.2). Classification (NCBI taxonomy): domain Eukaryota; kingdom Metazoa; phylum Chordata; class Mammalia; order Artiodactyla; family Bovidae; genus Ovis; species Ovis aries. The sequence goes on along the minus strand of NC_056054.1, from coordinate 44,982,171 downwards.
TTTGGTGTTAGGGTGATGGTGGCCTCATAGAATGAGTTTGGAAGTTTGGAAATTCAGCTGTGGAATTCAGCTGTGAAGCCGTCTGGACCTGGGCTTTTGTTTGCTGGAAGATTTCTGATTACAGTTTCAATTTCCGTGCTTGTGATGGGTCTGTTAAGATTTTCCATTTCTTCCTGGTTCAGTTTTGGAAAATTGTACTTTTCTAAGAATTTGTCCATTTCTTCCACGTTGTCCATTTTATTGGCATACAACTGCTAATAGTAGTCTCTTATGATCCTTTGTATTTCTATGTTGTCTGTTGTGATCTCTCCATTTTCATTTCTAATTTTATTGATTTGATTTTTCTCTCTTTGCTTCTTGATGAGTCTGGCTAATGGTTTGTCAATTTTATTTATCCTTTCAAAGAACCAGCTTTTGACTTTGTTGATTTTTGCTATGGTCTCTTTTGTTTATTCTGCATTTATTTCTGCCCTAATTTTTAAGATTTCTTTCCTTCTACTAACTCTGGGGTTCTCCAATTCTTCCTTTTCTAGTTGCTTTAGTTGTAGAGTTAGGTTGTTTATTTGACTTTTTTCTTGTTTCTTGAGGTATGCCTGTATTGCTATGAACTTTCCTCTTAGCACTGCTTTTATAGTGTCCCACAGGTTTTGGGTTGTTGTGTTTTCATTTTCATTCATTTCTATGCATATTTTGATTTCTTTTTTGATTTCTTCTGTGATTTGTTGGTTATTCAGAAGTGTGTTGTTCAACCTCCATATGTTGGAATTTTTAATAGTTTTTCTCCTGTAATTGAGATCTAATCTTAATGCATTATGGTCAGAAAAGATGCTTGGAATGATTTTGATATTTTTGAACTTATCAAGTTTAGATTTATGGCCCAGGATGTGATCTATCCTGGAGAAGGTTCCATGAGCACTTGAAAAAAGGTGAAATTCATTGTTTTGGGGTGAAATGTCCTATAGATATCAACTAGGTCTAACTGATCTAATGTATCATTTAAAGTTTGCGTTTCTTTGTTAATTTTCTGTTTAGTTGATCTGTCCATAGGTGTGAGTGGGGTATTAAAGTCTCCCACTATTATTGTGTTATTGTTGATTTCCCCTTTCATACTTGTTAGCATTTGTCTTACATAATGCGGTGCCCCTATATTGGGTGCATATATATTTATAATTGTTATATCTTCTTCTTGGATTGATCCTTTGATCATTATGTAGTGGCCTTCTTTGTCTCTTTTCACAGCCTTTGTTTTAAAGTCTATTTTATCAGATATGAGTATTGCCACTCCTGCTTTCTTTTGGTCTCTATTTGCGTGGTTTATCTTTTTCCAGCCCTTCACTTTCAGTCTGTATGTGTCCCTTGTTTTGAGATGGGTCTCTTGTAAGCGGCATATAGAGGGGTCTTGTTTTTGTATCCATTTGGCCAGTCTTTGCCTTTTGGTTGGGGCGTTCAACCCCTTTACATTTAAGGTAATTATTGATAAGTATGATCCTGTTACCAGTTACTTTATTGTTTTGGATTCGGGTTTATACACCCTTTTCCTGTTTCCTGTCTAGAGAATATCCTTTAGAATTTGTTGGAGAGCTGGTTTGGTGGTGCTGAATTCTCTCAGCTTTTGCTTGTCTGTAAAGCTTTTGATTTCTCCTTCGTATTTGAATGAGATCCTTGCTGGGTACAGTAATCTGGGCTCTAGGTTATTGTCTTTCATCACTTTAAGTATGTCTTGCCATTCCCTCCTGGCCTGAAGAGTTTCTATTGAAAGATCAGCTGTTATCCTTATGGGAATCCCCTTGTGTGTTATTTGTTGTTTTTCCCTTGCTGCTTTTAATATTTGTTCTTTGTGTTTGATCTTTGTTAATTTGATTAATATGTGTCTTGGGGTGTTTCGCCTTGGGTTTATCCTATTTGGAACTCTCTGTGTTTCTTGGACTTGGGTAATTATTTCCTTCCCCATTTTAGGGAACTTTTCAACTATTATCTCCTCAAGGATTTTCTCATGGTCTTTCTTTCTGTCTTCTTCTTCTGGGACTCCTATAATTCGAATGTTGGAGCGTTTCATATTGTCCTGGAGGTCTCTGAGATTGTCCTCGTTTCTTTTAATTCGTTTTTCTTGTTTCCTCTCTGATTCATTTATTTCTACCATTCTATCTTCTATTTCACTAATCCTATCTTCTGCCTCCGTTATTCTACTATTTGTTGCCTCCAGAGTGTTTCTGATCTCATTTATTGCATTATTCATTATATTTTGACTCTTTTTTATTTCTTCTAGGTCCTTGTTAAACCTTTCTTGCATCTTCTCAATCCTTGTCTCTAGGCTATTTATCTGTGATTCCATTTTGATTTCAAGATTTTGGATCATTTTCACTATCAATATTCGGAATTCCTTCTCAGGTAGATTCCCTACTTCTTCCTCTTTTGTTTGGTTTGGTTTGGTGGGCAACTCTCCTGTTCCTTTACCTGCTGAGTATTCCTCTGTCTCTTCATCTTGGTTATATTGCTGCGTTTGGGGTGGCCTTTTTATATTCTGGTAATTTGTGGAGTTCTCTTTATTATGGAGCTTCCTCACTGTGGGTGGGGTTCTATCAGTGGCTTGTCAAGGTTTCCTGCTTAGGGAGGCTTGTGTTGGAGTTCTGGTGGGTGGAGCTGGGTTTCTTCTCTCTGGAGTGCAGTGGAGTGACCAGTAATGGGTTATGAGACATCAAAGGTTTTGGAGTAATTTTGAGCTGCCTGTATATTGAAGCTCAGGAGTGTGTTCCTGTGTTGCTGGAGAATTTGCGTGGTATGTCTTGTTTTGGAACTTGTTGGCCCTTGGGTGGAGCTTGGTTTCAGTGTAGGTATGAAGGCATTTGATGAGCTCCTATTGCTTAATGTTCCCTGAATTCAAGAGTTCTCTAATGTTTTCAGGCTTTGGATTTAAGCCTCCAGCTTCTGGTTTTCAGTTTTATTTTTACAGTAGCCTCTAGACTTCTCCATCTATACAGCACCGATGATAAAACATCTAGGTTAAAGATGAAAAGTTTCTCCACATTGAGGTACACTCAGAGAGGTTCACTGAGTTACAAGGAGAAGAGAAGATGGAGGGGGTAGTTAGAGGTAAATGGAATGAGATGCGGTGAGATCAAAAAGAGTAGAGAGCAAACTAGCCAGTAGTCACTTCTTTATGTGCGCTCTATAGTCTGGACCGCTCAGAGGTCTTTACGGAGTTATACGGGAAGAGGAGAGGGAGGAAGTAGACAGAGGTGACCAGGAGGATAAGAGAGAGGAATGAGAAGGAGAGAGACAAATCCTGCCAGTAACCAGTTCCTCAGGTGTTCTCCACCGTCTGGAACTCACAGAGATTCACAGAGTTGGATAGAGAAGAGATGGGGGAGAAAAGAGACAGAGGCCACCTGGTGGAGAAAAAGGAGAGTCCAAAGGAGGAGAGAGTGGTCAAGTCAGTAATCTCGCTCTCAGGTAAACTTGGGTAGTGAAGTTTGGGTTTTTAAACGTACAAAATTGACAACAAAAACCTAAGAGCAAAGATTAAAAATCTAGGGTAGAGGTTGGATTTTCAAAAATACAATATTAAAGAAAAGAAGCAGAAGGAAAAAGGAAGAAAGGAAAAAAAAAAAAAAAAACAACCAAGAATTATTAAAAAAAAAAAACAAAACACCAACAACCATCCAAAGACTATATATGGTGTGTGCCTTAAAAAAAAAAAAAAGGTAATAGTAGGTTATAGAAATAAAAATTAGAGGAGAAATAGAAGACTTAACAATTTTTAAAAAAGTTAGAAATAAAAAGAAAAAAGAAAAACAACAACAACAACAACAAAAAGGAATGATTTTAAAAGTATTAAAAATATATCTGGCCCTTCTCTGATGTTGTGGGCCATGTGGGATCACTTCCAAGGTGGTTCCCTCTGTTTAACTTCTTCTGTTTGCTGGTTTTTTAGGCTCACTAGTTCGGTCGCGCTGTGGGGAGGGGGATGCTGCAAACAAATAGCACTATCGTGTGCACACAGTGTCTCAGCCCTGCTTGACCTGTCCCTTCTCGCGGCGCACAAACCGCTCCGGCTCTTCTATGCTCAGCTGGGAACCGTCTGAGGCCGGCCCTAGGCTGCATGCACTTCCCTGGTCCAAGCCACTCAGGTTCGGCGCTCAGGCAGCCCTCAGAGGCACAGATTGGGCTGGGACTGCGCTTTGTGCCCTTCCCAGGTCCGAGTAGCTCAAGAGTTTGGCGAGTGCGATCGCCGCGGCTTGTCACCTTTTCTGCCGCTGCTGCTCAGCTTTCTGGGTGGACCGCTGGCGCTCCGCGTGAGGCAGATTGTGACTGTCCAGCACCCCCAGAAGTCTTAGCAAAGGAGCCTGCTTGCAGTTAGGTAAGTAAAGTCTCTCCAGGTCTGCAATTGCCCCTTTCCAGTCCTTACGGCTCTGGCTGCCTGTCCCCAGCGGGGGCTGGTCTGCAGCCGGCTTTTTCCCTTCCGTCCTTTGTTCTGTGCTCGGTCCTGGCGGTGTCTTATGTTTGAGCTTTTCGGGTGGTAGCTATCCCACAGTCTGGTTTGCTAGCCCAAGTTAGATCGTTCTGGTTGTGCATGGGGCGTTCCTGCCTGATTCTTACAAAGATCTGCAGCCCGTGCCTCCAGCGCTTCCCTGCCCTGCCCCCACTTCCCAGTGGCAGATGCAGGCGCCTGTGCTGCTTTTCCGCTGGGGGAGTTACTGTTGGGCTTGTAATCTCTTGGTTTTAATTATTTATTTATTTTTCCTTCCTGTTATGTTGCCTTCTGTTTCCAAGGCTCGCCACAGACTCGGCAGGGAGAGTGTTTCCTGGTGTTTGGAAACCTCTCTTCTTAAAATTCCCTTCCTGGGACGGGCTTCCCTTCCCAGGATGGAGCTCCCTCCCCACCTCCTTTGTCTCCTTTTTTGTCTTTTATATTTTTTCCTACCTGTTTTTGAAGACAATGGTCTGCTTTTCTGGTTGCCTGATGTCCTCTGCCAGCCTACAGAAGTTGTTTTGTGGAGTTTGCTTGGCGTTGAAATGTTCTTTTGAGGAATTTGTGAGGGAGAAAGTGGTCTTCCAGTCCTATTTCTCCTCCATCTTTACAGTTCTCCTGACTCATCTCATTTAATGTGTCTGTTTTCTTTTCTCACCTCTGATTTTCCTTTGATTTTTTTTTCTCCCACTTAGGCTTTTGTGTGTATGACAGGCTTTATGAAAGTTTAGAGTAACTGGATTTGATCACCATAAAATATTAAAGATGAATTATAAGCTAGTTATTTCTGTTCATAAAATCCTTGTCTGCTTGGTCAGAAATTTTTTCCTAGTTATGTTTTCCTCTGAATCAGGAGTTCTGCCATGTTGCTTTCTTTCACCAGCACATTCTTCATTCCCTACTTTTTCTGCTACAAAAACTTGGTCATTTCTCATGCAGACTGCTTTTTTCCCTCTATATATATTTAATTATATCCTTTTAACCTATGTGCTTTGAGTTCTAAGTCCTGCATCAACAAGACTAAACAATATACACTCTGACATATACCAAATTCTCTTCTTAATAAGTCTGATGCTGGTTTTCGATGTATTTCCCGAACAGTTACAGTTCACGCAGGACATGTTCAATGTTGTCTAAAATGTTAAACCCAACTTTCCATCTGTACTCTAGGTACACCCACACAACTGAATATGGCTGGAGAGAAACAACAACTATGCTGACTGGTCTTACTTTAAATTTATGACCATGAACTTCAGATATGCTCTTAGTACTGCCTAGAAATCATACTGTGCTTCCTTACTCAATACATTGCCCCCATTCTCATAAATGGCCACTTCACAATGCCTCATTATTTAACACATGTGTATGCATGTACATACACACACCTCCCTTACCACACTTCCTCTCAAGCTTACTCCCTTGCATCCAATTGCTTACATCATATCTCTACGTGAAAGCCAGACAAGTATTTTAAGTTCATGTGCGGAACTGCTTGTTCCTTATCCCTCCTCCACAGTTCTTTCCATTGATTACATTCCAAATCTTAATTGATGGTAACTCCATTCATTCATTCAGACCTCAAATCTTAAAATCAGCCTTGATGCTTCTATCACATGCCACCGCAAAGAGCAAATTCTGTCGATTTTGTCTTCCATATATCACAGATTTAACCACTTCTTAGGACCTTCTTTTCTATCTCTCACCATCATTTCACTACTGAACTATTACAATATCCTCTTGATTGGTCTCTTTTCTGGCTTTCATGCTTTCCCATAGACTATTCTCAATAGCATGTTCAGAGATATCCTATTAAAATACAAATTTAACCCCATCATGATTCCACTAAAAATGCTCCCATGGCTCCTTATTTTCCCAAAGTAAGAGCTAGTCCTTTCAATGATCACAAGGCTCCGGGACTCTCTGTGCCCCACCACCTCTCTGTCCTCAACGCCTCTGAGTGGCTCACCTCTCACTCTACTCCAGCCGCATCAAGAGCCTACCGCCTCCTGAAACTCACTAAGTGCCCTTCTCCCCAAGGATGCTTGCAGTGGCAGCTCCCTCTGACAGAATGCTGTCTCCTCATTATCCACACAGCTCATACTCTTGACCCCTACAAGTCCTTCTGCCGGGGGCCAGCGTGAGGAACTCCGCCCATGGCAACGGTCATGAGGAAGGAGGCTTGGCATACCCAAAGGCGTGATCAAGCCTCAGGAAACCCCCTGTTCCTGAGCATCTACCCCCAAACCAGAGTCTGTTTTATGCTCTCACCTACACCTCTGACTTTACGGGGGCTCTCCCCCATAACCGTTTCTCTCAGAGAAGGAGTAAACGTGCAGCTCCAAGACAATAAAAATTCTTGGGTGTGACAAGAGTGTTTCAGCTCTAACCTCCTCTGAAGGTTATCTAGCCCGCCTGTATAGGTTCGTCTGGCCACATATGATTGTTTACAGCCTCCCAACCCGAGAGGCATGAGATGTTTTAGACTTACTAAAGGCAAATTCTTTGGGGGAGTTAGAAATTATTAGTATAGTGGGTTGGTTAGGAATTATATTGGTGAAGGGCTTTTCATTTGTTGTGTCAATAATTGCTGCTAATTCCCTGCTCTGGGTGGGACAAGGATGTCTCAGGTCAAACCTCTCTGCTGACAGACTAGCTTGTGTGACAGGATTATCCATACTCCTGCCACTACGCACATGATTGTTTACTACCTCTTAACCATAAACAGCACAGAGAATTTTGGAGTATTTTGAAAGTCTTAATTAGCATAGGGCTTTTTCTTCTTGTTGAGTCAATGATTGCCACCAGGCCTCCATATCCTTAGGCACCTGGGAATATATTAATCAATGTATTTGGAATATAGAAAAGGAAACATAGTAGTTTTTAAGGTTAGCAATACTAGACTTTTTGAGTTAATGAATTTTCTCTTTTGTAATAGATCACTGTACTTTGTTATAAATCACTGTGTCCTTGTTATGTGAAAATGTAACTTTATCACTATCTTAAGACTAAATAGATCTTAAGGGGAGCATTGGTGAAAGGATTTTCATTTGTTGGGCTGATGTTTGCTGCTAAATCTCCATATGCCCTGCCCTTATAATGAATATAACTAACATATAGGAGAAATAAGTATTAACCTTTAAGCATATAGGAGAAATAAGTATTAACCTTTAAGATTAATCATGTTAACCTTGGGTTAAATAAATTCCTTTCTTGATTGTAACTCACTACACCCTCACCCTATAGGAATGTAACTTTATTTGGAGGGTGGTTTAAGAAAAAACACCCTTGGAAGAAATAAGTTTTTTGGTTATCAGAAAAAAGGATCATAAAATGTCAGCAGGTCTCACTCATGGCCAAAAGATGATGTAATATCCCTAAGACCTTTTTTTTATACATTTATGTGAAGCACCTGATTTTGATAAAGGTCAGGACTGCTGACCCCCGCATGACTCTGTATTCATCTCTATGTGTAACAAAAGGTATATAAGCAAACCCCAAAATAAAGAAATTGGATCAGTTTCCGGAAAGACTGATTCCCCCATGTCGCTTCTTTCTTGCTCCCATTTCTCTGGCTGAATTCCCATCTGGATTCAGCCTCCTTTTCTCCACTAAACTATCTCCTACTACACTATCCGTTTCTAATCTCTCTCTATGTCTGTAATTAAATATGTATTTTTCCAAAGACGCTGACGCTGTCCCCACCTTCGAATTCCCTGGATCCACCGGGGCTGGACCCCGGCATCCTTCCTTTAATGTCACCTTCCACTAAATCTGGCCTCCAATATATCATTAAAATTAGAATTGCTTTCTGTACCCTGGCATTCCTGAAAACTTTTACTCATCCATTTTCCACATAAAATTTATTATTTTCCTGCTTAGCATTTAATTTACTTGCTCAATTTTTTGTTTAATATCTCATATTCAATATCAGGGTATAAGCTTTGCATCTTTTTTTATTATGGATATACAGTAGCTAGAATAGCAATCAGCAAAGCATAGACACTAAGTATTTATTAAATGAATAAATAAGTGAATTGAATTGAATTACCTATTTAATGAATAAATACATACAATAATTCACTAATTTATTCAATTATAACACAGAGAAATTTACTGAGGCTACAACATGAATAAGTTGTGACAACTGAGGATTTTATTGGGAGAGCTAAGTATATAAATAAAGGTAGCAGGAAACAATAAAATATATCATTACAGAGTTATGAAAAAGAACTCTGGGAGCATATAGAAGACTAACATGGAAAATATGGGCAACTTTAAACAATGTTTTGATGGTTCACAGGCTATAACTGGGAAATGAAGGCGATTATAATCTAAATAAAGAGGCTGACATGTGTAGTAATGGGCAATGAAAGTCTTTTTGTTCCATTTCTGTCTAATATTGTATGATTGACCAAGTCAATTCAAAAGAGGTGTGCTCCATAAGTAAGACATTTCTGTCTGCTGCATTCACTGCTATACCCTCAGGACCTGGAACAATATTTGGCCATGGTGGATTCACAGTGTTTCTCTGTAGAGTGAATGAATGGACTTCCTGTTATAAAAAGAGGGATTTGTCAAACGAATTTAAAGTGTTTTTCAGTTACATTGTCCTAAGTTACAATGAGTATACTTTGAATTGTCAAGAAGACCCTCAGTGATCAGACTAGCCTCAAATCAAAGTGGTTGTTAGAGAAACTGGTGTTCTCCCCATTCAATAAGCCTTTGGCTGTTTAAAGATCTACATGACCCCTTTCCAAGACATTGAACAAAATGTCTCTGAATTTGATCAGGAGTTTTGCTAATATATGTTTTGAGTCTGATGCTCTGAAGATGACTTTAAAAAAAGTCCATGCAGTCTTCTCAGAAGCCCTATAGTGAATTAAAAAAAAAAAAAAAATCTAAGCTTTTACCAGCTCTGTGCTTCATTTGGATAGATCCCTGGCTAGCTCATAGTTTTAGGTGCTATTGTTGACAAAAGTATTTATCTGAATGTGGGCTATCTTTTATAGCCACATAAGTAATTAAATTGCAACTCAGAGGAGAGAAACTCAGAGAAAGTATTTAAAAACTACAGGCTCGGTTCTGTGCCCACCAAATATTCTTAAGACCTGAGGAACATCAAAAATAAAAAATAAATGTTATAAAGTAGAATGTTTTATTTTATGGAAATTATAATAGAAATGTTACTGTTAGGCAGTATATATGTATTAATAACTTCATTAGTAGACAGTACTTATTATAGGACCTCAGAGATACTGTTTATATTTTTAACTCAACAACCTCTAGAAACCAGCTGAGTCTGCTCAACACACACCTCTGTTGGAGTGCCATTTAATCACTAAGGAGGACTCAGAGGGTCAGGTCATGACTCTGATCCAGGAGTCCCCTGTACTGACCATCTGATACAAAATGGACAGTTTTATTTGGACTAATTTTACTTAAAGCTTTTGGTTCTTATTGAAATGAGAACTTGTTTACAAGTCACTTGAGTATCAGACTCTAATCCAAATATTTCTACAGCTTTCTATTGTCTCCATGTTTGTTCCTTGAGGGTCTTACGGAAGAGAAAATTTTAAAGTGCTGCAAACTCCATTTCGGCTGAAATTCACCCCTACCAGGTAAACTAAACAGGATGATGTATGAACCTTTGGGGAACTTTTCTTTTGGCTTTCCCCTTTAAACTCTATAAACTAGAACCAATCCAATCATTCTATACTTTCTTTCCTCTTTGGAAAGGATACATTATAGTTTATTGATACTAAGCATGGACTCCAGTAGCAGACACACCAATCTTGATGCGTAATACTGACTTTGTGATTTTGGGTGTATTAGGTGACCTTTTTACACATCAGTTTTCTCATCTGTACAATGAGAATAATAATACTTACTTAATAGTTTTGAAGAATAATTGAAATCATGTATAGTAAGCATAAAGTACAATGTCTGACTTATATACTAAATATATTATAGGTGACAGTAATTTTTATGCAGGGCAGTCCATTCCTCACTTACCCTCAGTTATATCATACCAGCTACAGGATAGAATAGAGCAAATGACTTTCATCCAACTTTATGTTTGATCTATTTAATTTTTCTATGAAAGATTTCACTTCCAGTCCTCTGAAAAGATATAGGGAGTTCCCATATAGAGCAGCCTCATTTATTCAATTTTTTTTCACATATGTGTTTGATGCCAGCACATCCACATGACATTAGACCAAAAGGCAGGGGTGCGGGGCGGGGGGAGGGGGGGCGGGCTCTGATCAACACCATTTCCCTTTAAAGTGTTCATGCTTCTTGAAAAACTTGTTTCTATACCATGTGGTCATCAAGGTGAAAACTCTTGGGTTACAACTTTACATTAAAAACAGAACTTAGGAAAAATAAACACTGTCTGCAGTGTTCTATAATTGAAGAGAGCCAGTTACTGTCATTCTATGAGGAGGTTACATTTCTGAGAACCACTCAGTAGTCTCAGGGGACAGATATCTAGAATATTATCCTGCTGCCACTGCATAGGATGAGAAGAGGAGAATGACTGATGGATCCCTGGGGCTATTCAGTGATGCTGTGCATCGCCAGAAATAGGACACACAGGGGACAGTGACACAGTGAATATCTTTATATCAGAGACATGCTAGCTACTCTTGTGCCGTGGGAAGAGAGTAGAAGGAATCTGGATCTTCCATCTGGACATCCAGGTGACACTATGCCAGCTGCTGCAACCAGATTGGTTGCAGAATTCCAACCTGGTTGGAATGCTGGTTGGTTCCCAGAATTCCATACTAGTGAGCCCATGCAGTCATTTATTCATCCAGCAAATATTTACTGAGTGCCAGCACATTCCCAGATGCCAAGAACACATTGGCAATCAAGGCAAAAGGAACCCCTGCCTTCAAATATGTTCTACATCAGAAGACACATAAAATGAGAGTTGCTATAAAACTCATAGAAGTTGGAACCACAGGTTCCCCATTCCTCTCATTTCCATCTTTTCTTGTCCCCCCCCACTCCTCACTAATGTATCCCCCAGCAACAGAATGCCTGCCTGAATGGCGAATTGCAGGGGAGAACTGAGCATGGTCAAACCCTCTGGTTTCTCTCTTTTGAATAAAAACCTCAAAGGATTGTGCATCTCTGGATCCTCACTTCTCCAAGAAGAGCTCAGCAGAGGGACTTTGGACCTGCACAGGGAAAGCTAGAAATGGTGAAGTGAAGTGAAGTGAAGTCACTCAGTCGTGTCCGACTCTTTGTGACCCCGTGGACTGTAGCCTACCAAGCTCCTCTGTCCATGGGATTCTCCAGGTAAGAATACTGGAGTGGGTTGCCATTTCCTTCTCCAGGGGAATCTTCCTGACCCAGGGATCGAACCCGAGTTTCAGATTGGTTTAATCCAGACTTCAGTATCAGAGCTAAACTACATTCTCCAATCAACTTTCTATATCTAAAAATGAGCTGATATTTTGATAATCTCCTGAGCTTAATTTCTCAATAAATTCTAAACTTAGATGAGAAAATTACATGTTATTTATTGATGTCCCTTATGTGCCATAATCTTATAGTATTTCCCAAATATCTAAGAAGTATCTGCAAAAACTGGCATTTAAGAAACAAATTAATCCATTGCAAATAGAGATTGAGGATTTTGACTTAAACTGAGATACTGAAATTGGCAGTGTTTTAGGAAGTGTATTTGTGTGGGGCTTTGACTTTTGTTACTAAAGATGGTGACACTGGCATTTCAGCAGGGACTGTAGCCTTTATAACTGACCTGAAGATGTGATCTAAGAAGACGCATAGAGATCAGGTCATAAAGGAAAGAAGTCTATGTGTCCTACCTAAACCTCATCTTAACAAAGACAGTACTTCAATACATTGGCTTTTTCAGGTCTTATTGGGCAGAATATTTTTTCCTGCATTTACTGAATTTCTCAATGAAAACTACAGATTGAATCTTCCAGTTCTAAAGACAGCTAGCTAATCTCAATGAGGGCTACCAAACACTGATACATGTTTTGTGCCAGGCATAGGGAAGAAGTGCAAGCTTCAGTCAGTTCAGTTCAGTCCCTCAGTCATGTCTGACTCTTTGTGACCCCATGAACCGGAGCACGCCAGGCCTCCCTGTCCATTACCAACTTCCGGAGACTACCCAAACCCATGTCCATCGAGTTGGTGATGCCATCCAACCGTCTCATCCACTGTCGTCCCCTTCCCCTCCTGCTCGCAATCTTTCCCAGCATCAGGGTCTTTTCAAATGAGTCAGCTCTTTGCATCAGGTGGCCAAAGTATTGGAGTTTCAGCTTCAACATCAGTCCTTCCAATGAATACCCAGGACTGATCTTTAGGATGTACTGGTTGGATCTCCTTGCAGTCCAAGGGACTCTCAAGCATCTTCTCCAACACTACAGTTCAAAAACATCAATTCCTTGGTGCTCAGCTTTCTTTATAGTTCAACTCTCACATCCATAGATGACCACTGGAAAATATACCCCCAATTCTGCTTTTCTCTATGTATACCATGGTTCAGGACTAATTGGGGGAACAAATCATGGCTGAATTCCAGGATTCATTTAGGTTATCTACAAGCTTCTGTCTTAGGTTAATACTGATTTATTGGTTACCTAATCCTTGACTGGGCTTCCCTGGTGGCTCAGATGGTAAAGAATCTGGCTGCAATGCAGGAGATGTGGGTTCAATCCCTGGGTTGGGAAGATCCCTTGGAGAAGGGAATGGCTACCCCCTTCAATATTCTTGCCTGGAGAATTCCACAGACAGAAGAGCCTGGCAGGCTACCATCTACGGGGTTGCAAAGAGTCAGACACGACCAAGCACAACACAGCAAGCCTTGACCATGGTTTTTAGATTACAGAGATTCATACCTTGGTATTGATCACAGAAGTATATTAGTTTTTATTAACTAACAATTAAAATTTTGAAAGCAATTCAGAATCTGGCTTCTTTTTAAATTGACATAGAGAAACAACTCCATGAACTTTTGGCAAACTCATGAGTTAACTCATATATTACTCAGCCTTTAGAAGTCAAACTTGCTGAACAAATGAAAGAGGGAAAAATAATTTAAAAATCTGTGTATTTCTTGTCATTGGAATAGTAAGAGTGGAAAAAATTAAATTCAAAAAGATCAAAATGAATTAAAGAACATGAGAGTTGTATTATTTCTAGATCAATAATGATGATGAAGTACAATGAACAGAGAAAGAGAGTTGAGTTTTTAGAAGACCAGAGGTTACTTTTCTAAAGGAACCTGGAAAGGCAAGGTGTTGAGGAGCAGATGGCAGGTGTTTCGGTTCTCACCAGGCCCATGTTGCTCAGATTCAGAAGCATCAGTAGTATTTAAAATGTGGGAAACTGATGATTCTCTAGTATAAACCAATATGGAAAAGACTTACCAAGTGTCAAAGAATTTTCATCACAAGGAGCAGTGTCAATGACCACTACGGCAGAAGACAAAGATTTCTCATAAGAAGAGGGTGGAGCCTATGTCACTAGACAAAACACACAACACAGCCTTAATGCTAGGGAATTAGAGGGGGAGCAAGAAGAAGAGATTTTGCATATGACAGATGGGGAAGAGGCAGTGTCTAATAACATCTCATGATGGAAGTTGCTACTTGTTCTCAGTTCTATTGTCTTTGAAAGACGGCATGGATGTCTCCAGTGCTGTTCTCTGAGGCTTGAGATAATATATATAGGTAGATCCTTCGTCTCCATTCTCTCCTTGAAGATGGCAAGCATAACGTTACAATTGAACTTACGGGAGCTTTTTCTAATAAGAGTTTAACTTCATAGGCGGAAGCCTTCAGATAGGCTTCCCAGGCGGTGCAGTGATAAGGAATCTGCCTGCCAGTGCAGGAGATGCAGGAGAGGTGAGATCGATCCCTGAGTCAGGAAGATCCTCTGGAGAAGGAAATGGCAACCCACAGCAGTATTCTTGCCTGGGAAATCCCATGAACACAGGGGCCTGGCGGGCTACAGTCCATGGCATCACAAAGAGTGGGACACAACTGAGCAACTAAGCAACAAAAGCCTTCAGATAACTGACACAAAGTAACAGGCATCTGGTAAATCTCTAAAATGAAGATTTCCCTGTATCACTCCTCTTTTCCTCAGCTACTAAGTTTCTGCTCTCATTTTTCTGGCAACAGCCACATGGGTCTGGAATGTATAGAGTTTTGGGTTCTGGGAACTATATCCCTGTAGAGGCTAGAGATTCAGTTTTTAAATTTTGCAGGGTAGGGTTGATGTGATATTCTTTTACATCCAAATATTAGAAAAAAATATGGCACATAAGAGATTTTAGGTTGGATTAATTCCACAATGAACATGACTTAGAAACTATATATTTTATTTTTTTAAAATTTATTTTTAATTTTAAAATCTTTAATTCTTACATGCATTCCCAAACATGAACATCTCTCTGGGTCATCCCCATGCACCAGCCCCAAGCATGCTGCATCCTGCGTCAGACATAGACTGGTGATTCAATTCACGTGATAGTATACATGTTAGAATGTCATTCTCCTAAATCATCCCACCCTCTCCCTCTCCCTCTGAGTCCAAAAGTCCATTATACACATCTGTGTCTCTTTCCCTGTCTTGCATACAGGGTCGTCAATGCCATCTTCCTAAATTCCATATATATGTGTTAGTATCCTGTATTGGTGTTTTTCTTTCTGGCTTACTTCACTCTGTATAATCGGCTCCAGTTTCATCCATCTCATCAGAACTGATTCAAATGAATTCTTTTTAACTGCTGAGTAATACTCCATTGTGTATATGTACCACTGCTTTCTTATCCATTCATCTGCTGATGGACATCTAGGTTGTTTCCATGTCCTGGCTATTATAAACAGTGCTGCGATGAACATTGGGGTACATGTGTCTCTTTCAATTCTGGTTTCCTCGGTGTGTATGCCTAGAAGTGGGATTGCTGGGTCATAAGGTAGTTCTATTTGCAATTTTTAAGGAATCTCCACACTGTTCTCCATAGTGGCTGTACTAGTTTGCATTCCCACCAACAGTGTAGGAGGGTTCCCTTTTCTCCACACCCTCTCCAGCATTTATTGCTCGCAGATTTTTGGATCGCAGCCGTTCTGACTGGTGTGTAAAATTAAAAGCTTCTGCACAACAAAGGAAAATATAAGCAAGGTGAAAAGACAGCCTTCTGAATGGGAGAAAATAATAGCAAATGAAGCAACTGACAAACAACTAATTTCAAAAATATACAAGCAACTTCTGCAGCTCAACTCCAGAAAAATAAACGACCCAATCAAAAAATGGGCCAAAGAACTAAATAGACATTTCTCCAAAGAAGACATACAGATGGCTAACAAACACATGAAAAGATGCTCAACATCACTCATTATTAGAGAAATGCAAATCGAAACTATACATTTTAGTAGAAGCTGTCTACTCAGTCACAACTCTACCCAACCATAGCACTGGAGAGCTCTCTGAGTCAGAATGAACAGAATAAGAAACCAGGTGATTGTGACGAACGAATCTTACATTCTATTTGGTCTTAACTTGTAAAGAAAAAAGAGTATAATCTTTAGATCTCCTTTTGTATCCATATTTTTCATAATAGGAGATTTTTTTTTAATTGAAATTTGGGACTACTTTAGGATTGCTTTTAGAGAACATGCCTAGCTGTAAATCAGGATGAAAAACTAAATAAGGAATGGAGCTTTATCCAGGGTTCAGAAGTTGGTTCCATTCTGGCTCATTTCAGAGCCTTTTAGAGGCAAAAACTAAATTGCCCACCAGTTGCCTGGAAGGACTTTGAAGGATAAATGTCTGATATGATGAAGTGGCCTCAGAAAGGTGATAGCATTATCATCCTAATATCTTGCCACCAGTAAACCAGTGACATCAATAGTTGACCATTTACTTAATGAATAAACTTAGTGGGTTAAAGGAATAAAAAGCTGGGGACATTGGAGACAGATATTTATTCTATATTCTGATTTTTCAAAGGGAAGGGGACTGGAGAGAGGAGAGAATTTCTACTCAGCTTCTGGAAAAGAACGTTTAGATAGAAGGTTCTCAGTTTCCCTCTAGTCCCCGAAGGGAGGAAGAGTGACTTGTCTGACACATCAGTTTGGGAGAAGAGATTCAGCTCAGTCCTTCTGGTTTTCCCCTGCGTTGGGAGCAACACTCTGGCCTGTTCTTTACAAAGCCTGCAATTGGGAGATTAAGTCCAGTTCAGACAGTGTTGTAGAAGTCCATCTGGCTGCCAATTTATAATTATATTATTCAGTCAATTTTGCTTTCTCTATGTTTGTCTTTGTCTTATTTCTCAGTTGGCCCTAGTTAGAAATCAAGGCATGGCTTTTATTTATTGCCTCTACTGAAACCGTAACAATGGCAAGAGTATACAATATTGGCTTTCCTGGTGAACCTTTTAAATATTTAGCAAATATAAGTTGTTAGACTGGGCAAAAAAAAAAAAAATAGTAATGATGGCTGGTAGTGGAGCAGAGAGCTTCCTAGACTAAAGGGAATAGCTATGCAAAGGCATGGTGCTGATAGAGCAAAACTCATTAATAAACAGAAATAAGTACAATAAGATCAGAGCAAAAAAATTAGCAAGTAAGTGTATCTATACTAGAGATACATTATGTAGAGATTGGCTATGAGTTGAGACTTTTGCCCTAAGGTGGGTTTGCCAGATTAAGTAAATAAAAATATAAGACTATTTAATTTGAATTTCAGATAAAAAATAATTTTTTGGTGCAAGTATGTCCCATGCAACACTTGCAACATGTGGAATATACTTACACTAAAAAAGTATTCCATGTTTATCTGAAATTCAAATTTAACTAAGAGTCCTTTATCTTCAACTCTATCCTTATGGAAATGGCAAACCACTGAAGTCTTGAAAACATTCAAGTGACATGATCAAAAATCAGAGAGAAAGAAAAATAGTCACAGCAACAGGCCAACATCTCTTTCCAGATGCAATGGCCTCACCATAAAACCTATAACAATGAGAGCCTTTTATATCCCATGACTAATGATAATATTTTAAATACAGCTTGATTAAGATAAATTGCAGTCTCAGTAATATGGCAAATGAGGTTGACTTCAAAAAAAAAAAATGGAGCTTGGATTCTATCTCTTAGCATTCATGATCTGTAGCAAAAAAGCAATATACACAAAAGTGCCTGATGAACATAGCAATTTCACTTCCAAACTGGGCACATTCACTTTGCATCCATTGAAATCTAGATTCTACACCTCCATAATCTTCTACAAAGCCTATGTTTATCGTGCCTGACTTTTTCAGAATGCAGTGACTTCTGCTGAGTTCTTGGCCACCTCAACCTTATCCACAGAAAAGTGTTTTGAATGGATGGACACTGCGATTACTCAAACACAAGCCATCAGGAAACAGAAACTGAGGCTACCTACAGGAGAAGTGGGCACAAAGTCAGTGAACAGAAACTGTTCTCCTGATTTACTATCCATTCTCTAAACACAAATCCTCATTTTCATTATGACTTAATGTGCTTCCTAAAAACCTCTATGCCCCTTCTTTGTAACCTTTTCCCTAGGAGTTCTGTCATATGGCAGTTGTTAGGATTCTAATTGCAACTCTCTGGAACAGAGTAATGGTCCACTTGGAACAAGTTGTTATCACTGACCAATCGGTCAATTTGTGGGCTTGCAGCTGTGTGAGTACATGCATCACCAGGAAACCAGTCTCTTTATAGGAGGTTAATAACCATGAGCAGTAGGAACAGTGTTAAAATGGAAAAGAGAAGGCCAGGACAAAGTTTGAAAAAGCACTGACATCTTTTTTAACAAGTCCAGGAATGTAGCTGCAATACGTGGTAGGTAGTTGGAAACACCTCCCTACTCCAAAAATGTAACACATCATTGCTTATGTTCAGTATGTCCATCCAGTCCTAGTATCAATATTATAAAAATGAAACTGAGGTACAGGAAACCGAAGCCTCAGTATGGGGCCAGAACTTCTAGCTTTTCAGACAAGCCAAGATCATACTATGTGAAACAGAGTTCAGCAAAGTAATATCAGTTCTGGCTAACATTTGATGAATGTTGACCATGTGCAAAGAACTGTCATCAAAACTTTAATCATAACTATTTAGTACTAACTAGGGCTTCCCAGGTCAGTAGTAAAGACTCTGCCTGTCAACACAGGAAATGTGAGTTTGATCCCTGGGTGTGGAAGATCCCTTGGAAAAGGAAATGGCAACCCACCCCAGTATTCATAGCAGAGCCTTGCAGGCTACAATCCATGGGGGTCACAAAAGAATCAGACACAAGTTAGTAACTACACAACAACAATTTAATACTTACTACAGTTCTACAAGATAGGTCTTATTATTTTTTCTATTATATAAGTGACAATTGAGACACATGAACACAAGTTATTAGCCAAGATTACACAGCTCAAGAGAGATAGATCAAAAATATAATCCAGGCAATTTGACTCTTAAAGCTGTACTTCAAATCACTATACTACTCGTTTTCTGGGAAAACAGTGGAGAGCCCTTGCATGGTCTACAGAATATGAATGGAGACATGCTTACATTGCTTGGCTTTGGTAAAAAATTTCAGTTCAGTTCAGTTGCTCAGTCATGTCTGACTCTTTGCGCCCCATAAATTGCAGCACGCTAGGCCTCCCTGTCCATCATCAACTCCACGAGTTCACTCAGACTCATGTCCATCAAGTCGGTGATGCCATCCAACCATCTCATCCTCTGTCGTCCCCTTCTCCTCCTGCCCTCAATCCCTCCCAGCATCAGAGTCTTCCAATGAGTCAACTCTTCGCATGAGGTGACCAAAGTATTGGAGTTTCAGCTTTAGCATCATTCCTTCCAAAGAAACCCCAGGGCTGATCTCCTTCAGAATGGACTGGTTGGATCTCCTTGCAGTCCAAGGGACTCTCAAGAGTCTTCTCCAACACCACAGTTCAAAAGCATCAATTCTTAAGCACTCAGCTTTCTTCACAGTCCAACTCTCACATCCATAAATGACCACTGGAAAAACCATAGCCTTGACTAGACGGAACTTTGCTGGCAAAGTAATGTCTGCTTTTCAATATGCTATCTAGGTTGGTCATAACTTTCCTTCCAAGGACTGAGTGTCTTTTAATTTCATGGCTGCAGTCATCATCTGCAGTGATTTTGGAGCCCCCCAAAATAAAGTCTGACACTGTTTCCACTGTTTCCCCATCTATTTCTCATGAAGTGATAGGACCAGATGCCATGATCTTCTTTTTCTGAATGTTGAGCTTTAAGTCAAATTTTCACTCTCCTCTTTCACTTTCAAGAGGCTTTTTAGTTCCTCTTCACTTTCTGCCATAAGGGTGGTGTCATCTGCATATCTGAGGTGATTGATATTTCTCCTGGCAATCTTGATTCCAATCTGTGCTTCTTCCAGCCCAGCATTTCTCATGATGTACTCTGCATATAAGTTAAATAAGCCGGATGACAATATATAGACTTGACATACTCCTTTTCCTATTTGGAACCAGTCTGTTGTGCCATGTCCAGTTCTAACTGTTCCTTCCTGACCTGCATATAGGTTTATCAAGAAGCAGGTCAGATGGTCTGGTATTCCCATCTCTTTCAGAATTTTCCACAGTTTATTGTGATCCACACAGTCAAAGGCTTTGGCATAGTCAATAAAGCAGAAATAGATGTTTTTCTGGAAGTCTCTTGTTTTTTCCATGATCCAGCGGATGTTGGCAATTTGATCTCTGGTTCTTCTGCCTTTCCTAAAACAGGCTTGAACATCTGCAAGTTCACGGTTCATGTATTGCTGAAGCCTGGCTTGGAGAATTTTGAGCATTACTTTACTAGCATGGGAGATGAGTGCAATTGTTCGGTAGTTTGAGCATTCTTTGGCATTGCCTTTCTTTGGGATTGGAATGAAAACTGACCTTTTCCATTCCTGTGGCCACTACTGAGTTTTCCAAATTTGCTGGCATATTGAGTGCAGAACTTTCACAGCATCATCTTTCAGGATTTGAAATAGCTCCACTGGAATTCCATCACCTCCACTAGCTTTGTTCATAGTGATGTTTTCTAAAGTTTCCCTTTCCTGTTCCATGATTCTAAGCAACTTTGCAAGAGTTTATTTTACATACAAAAAAGAAGGTATGGTTGTGAAAACTACCTGCTCAAAGCAACAATCAGTTCTGCGCTTTGATTGAATCTATATCCAATTCATTGAATCTATATCCAAATTTTGCTCTGTATTCAAAACTCATGCATGGAGTGCCTGCTGACTGAGGTGCACTAAATGTGGTTATCAAGACATTGTTCATGATCACAAGACTTGCACAGCCTATGGGAATATATAGGCATGTGAGGAGACAATTAGAATGGTAATTACATTGGCAGTTTAAGCTTTCTAATTGTAGGCTAGGCCTTTAATGCTCTGTGAAAGTGAAAGTGTTAATCGCTTAGTTGTGTCCAACTCTTTGCAAATGCATGGACTGTAGCCCACCAGCATCCTCTGTCCACGGGATTCTCCAGGCAAGAATACTGCAGTGGGTAGCCAGTCCCTTCTCCAGGGATCTTCCCAACCCAGGGACCGCAGATTCTTTACCATCTGAGATGCTCTAGAAAATTGTAACTCAGTGCTTTAAAGATTCTCTTGCTCTTTTCCCTAACTACTCATTTGGGACCATCTCACCTCTTGCAAATTATCCCCAATGATTTCTAGAAATAACCATGGATGCTTCTTTTGGTAAAGGAACTGAACCATTAGCTACAGGAACTTTATAGTAGACATACTGATTAGGAGAGCCACAGGAGGAGAGAAGGAAAACTGTCTTGTTTTCATTAAATTGCTAATGGGAACTTCACTAGGGCCACTACTGATGGTGGCACTAAACCACACCTCTCCTTTGGACCACAGCAGTGTGGAAAAATTGCCCATGATCTGATTATGAGTTACTTAGTAGGGTTTGGTTGGTAGGGCATTCTTTAGTGTAGCCCAGTGGTACTCAAGGTCTCAGAGACTCTCAGAAAAGCAGTATCCCCAGTTGTGAATCTTTTTTTTTTAATTTTTTTTTTTTACTTTACAATACTGTATTGGTTTTGCCATTAAAAAAACAAACAACAACATAGACAAAGGATTAAGCAGGAACATATGTTTCATTGTTTTTCATTTTTGTTTCTCTCTTAAGAGCTTGAAACAAGCAGATAATGTATAAACAAAACAAACCTTTCTCTTGTTCTTTAGCCAAAATACATAAAAAGTTTCATGCAAAATATTCATGCAAATTGTGGCCACCAGCCTGCTAATAACGTGCACACCCTGATTTAGTTTGGATTCAAATAGGACACCCTGCTATACACAGGATGTGGTAAGTGACATGAGGCATGCAGAGGATCACCACCATGTCTGGGAGTTCTGGAAATCTTTGTCAACCAGTGACTATCAGGCTTGATCATGAAAAGTGAGCAGTGGTTTATTTATTGTTTGATGAAGAGACATTATGGCATTTGGGATAGGAAACTGTATAAAGGATCTGGGTATATGGAAGAATCTGGAATTCTGGGATGAATGGATGGTGTAATTCTTGTGTTAGGCTGTCCCTGTGGGCTGCAGTTTGGAGAAGTGAGACTAGGAAAAAAATGAAAACGATGGGACCAAACTCAGGCCATTATTCTGGGATATTTTCAGTCAAAACTTTTCTAAGTGGATCTCAGTTTAGGAGAGGAAGGAACTATTTTTCCTTTCTATCTATGTGAGGTTCTTTGGCTGGGGTCCTATAAATCAGACTAATAAAAGACAGATGACAAAGAGGAAAACAATTAAGTGTATTGTCGTGCACAGCACGGACAGACACAGGAGGGTAGTCAGAGATGAGTAACTCACAGGGGTGGGTAGAACTTGAGTTTGTATAGCATCTTTTTTTCTTCTTCTTCTAAGCTTAAGTCACTTTTATTTTAAAATAAAACCAAAAAAATTGAAATCAATTTTGCTTTAAACTAAGAAATTTGGGAGAGAATATGTTATGATTACCTGAAGAAAGAAGATGTTAATTTCATGGTGGATGCATGCTAAGTTGCTTCAGTCATGTCAGACTCTTTGAGACACTATGTACTGTAGCCAACCAGGCTCTTCTGTCCACGGAATTCTCCAGGCAAGAATACTGGAGTGGGTTGTCATTTCCTTCTCCAGGTGATCTTCCTGACCTAAGGATCAAACTTGGGTCTCCTATATTACAGGTAGATTCTTTACCATTGGAGCCACCAGGGAAGCTCAATTTTATGGTACATGGGGGTAAAGGAGGTGCTTTTTAAAAGGGCAGTATTTAATGCTGGGTTTAAGAGATGTAAACCCAGCATTCAACAGACAGGTAATACATTTGAAAGAAAGTGAACATCACATGTAAGGGCGTGAGGAATTGGATCTTCAGGGAAGAATAAGTCCTCTGTGCTCATAGTGGAGTTCATCTATAGCATCTTAACAAAATAGTAATAAATTTTAGAGAAGTGACGACAAAAGCAAAGGGCTTGTAGCTTCCAGGAGCAGCGTATGCAGAAAGGTAAACCTATGGAAAAACGAATGGTCGATAAGAACCAGTTTGAGCAAGGTTTATTACGTTGGTTCCTTTAGTGTCTTCTCTGTGTTGCTAAGGGTTTAGAATTGTCTCCAATAACTGACTTTTCTTTTTCTTTTTTGCTGTGCTGGGTTCTTCGTTGTGGCATGGGCTCTGTGGTTGTGGCACACCAGCTTAGTTTCCTTGTGGCATGTTGGATCTTAGTTCTCTGACCAGGGATCTAACCCGGGTCCCCTGCATTGGAAGGCATATTCTTAATCACTGGACTACCAGAGAAGTCCCTCCAATGATTAACTTTTGTCTTTTCTTATGCAGAGGGAAGGAGGGGGATAACTTTGCAAATTTATGTCCTACTTTTAAGCAAATATTGGGAGGCAGAAAGCTTTTCTCATATCTTCCTATTCTCAATTGACTTAGCTATTAATCTCTACCACTCACATTGCTCTCATATAAATTTCCCCTTTGATCTTCATAATAAGTTCATGGAGTTGGAAATGCAATGGCATCATTCCTGTTTCATAGATGAGGAGACAGTACCCCCAAAAATGAAATGGCTTACTCAACCTGTTCCACTTTCTGGAATCCTGCATTTTGTCATTCAGAGAAATCCACCCATGTCCTGGATGCCCAATTCTGCCTTTGAAGTGTAACAGTAGGATTATAACTTTGGAGTGATGAGGGCATTGTCATGAAAAAGGGAGGCTTCATATCTTTGCTCTGGTCCCTACTAGCTAAGCCTTTAAGTGAGTTACTTACGCTCTTCGGAGAATGTCTCCTACTTTGCGACATTCAGATGGCAATCCCTGTCTCTCAGGGTCGTTGTATGCATTAACTGAGAAAATATGTATATTAGTATAAACAGCACCATACCTGGTACTTAATAAGACCTAAACATATCAGTGCTTAATGTCATTATCATCATATCATTATGATATAGCAGTAAATAATAGGAAATATAGTAAGCAAATGAAGGGACATGTAGATTCAGGTATTTTTTCTGATTGATTCCCTTCCATGACTTTCAAATTCAGATTCCCTGAAAAACAATTTTTACTTCCATCCATATTTGCTTGCATTTGAAAAATTCAGTTAGGTCTGACAGCTGCTATTAATGCCAGAATGCTGGCTGAGCTTGGTTGCTTTACTGTCTCTCACAGATTTGTAAAGTTAAAAAAAAATCCCTGAATTATTGTGGGGGTCATATTTATATATCATTACTTATGTTGTTGGACCACTGTGAGCACTCAAATTTATTTTTATGATCATGCTCACTTTTGTGTAACTTCAGATAGTTTATTTGGTCAACTAATGACTGCAGTATTAATAAAATTATGAGGAAATGATCTAACATCACTATTTCAACAAAATGACTTATTGATATGTAATGTAACATTAACACTGCCTTAGAAAGTCTCTAATACATGTTTTGAACATGTATATCCATGTTCTCCCTTGAGAGAAATTTTTATTATTTATTTAATGAGTCATTTAAGCTGAAACCAAAGACTATATTCTATTTTTCTCTGTATATAGAAATAGTAATGTAATTTGACCTTCTGTCATCAAAAGTAAATGTATGAAGAATAGCAATAGTAAACATTTTCCAGTGTAAGCTTCAGCTTATTCTTGTTTGCTGTCTGAAAGGGGCTGCTGCTGTGAGAGGTGCATGTCTTAAAGATTTCCCTATCCTTGACACCTGGGATAACTTCAGTAGCAGGAGCTTTGAAAATCTAAATTACTCATCTCGGCTGTGTGTTTATTGCTGTCATTCAGTTGAATGAAATTAAACTTGCCACTTGTACCATCACAGAAGAAAATTATAGAACAACTTTTTTGGAAAAATGTTATTTCATTTAATTAAGGAGTAAATAGAATTGTTTGGTATAAAAAATACAACATTGAAAAAAGGGGGAAATAGTAAGTTTCTATGAGAAGTTCAGCAACTAGAATAAAACTCACAGCTGGGCAGTACTTTCATTCTTTGTACTTTATTTATCAGAAGGACTCTTCAATAACTAAGATTTTAGCATTCTTGCTTCCTTGTTAAATTCTGTCCTTAGTATTTGGGGGTGGGAGTGGGGAAGAGGTTCCTCTTGAAATTACTTTCATTTTTGGAGATGCTTGATTAATTTCTTTTTTTATATTTGTCACAATTGAAGGATAATTACAATGCTGTGTTAGTTTCTGCTGTACAACAATCGTAAATCAGCTACAAGTATATATATCTGGACCCTCCCTCCCCTTCCCCTATACCACTCCTCTACCTCTAGGCCATCACAGAGCACAGAGCTGAGCTCCCTATGTTATACAGCAGCTTCCCAATAGCTATCTATTTCATACATGGCAGTGAACATATTTAACAGGGAGAGAACAATAAATAAGTCTGGGGCAGATCTTTTTCTTGGTTCTCATACTTCTTTTTGTGTTCACATTTAAGAATGCATAGATTTCACATGAAAATTGGGATTGGTGGGTTGTTTTAAAAACTCAGAAAATCTGGCCACGCTAAGCCTATGTTTTGGCATGACAAACATCAGTGGGAGCTGAGCAGCTGCCTTCTTTGAATGGACACTTGAAATCCAACCAGCCGCAGACCTCACCAGTCTCTATTGTCTCTCTGCTCAACCAGACTGCTTCACGCAGTTGAATTGCTGGCATGAACCTGAAGATACTTGTATTTTTATATATACTGGCCTATCCATCTATATTTAGATTGATAAATATAATTATTACTATTATTTCATCAGTATTACCATTTTTTAACAACAGAAGAACACCTAGAGGGACAAAGTCTATCTCTGATTACTTTAAAATTTTTTCTAGGTTATTGATGAGTTTAGGCATTTCACATAGATAATTTTTTTTCATTTGTAAAGCTGGAGATAGTTTTAACAATTTCTATCTTTTTCAGTTGTATGACAATCAATAATGTGATGTATATAAAGCATATTGCAGAGTAGGTATGCAATAAGTGTTAGCTACAGCGTTCTGCGACAGAACAAAACAAACGTGGCTTTAAAAATTGCTTCTGCATTCCTATCATTCCATTTCATATAAAAGATGCCATGGATCAAGATCTTTGATTTTCAGTTGCATTTTGCCCCTTGAGTGTTCGGGGATAATTGCCAATGAACATGGGGCTTCTGTCATTCTGGGTGAATCTTTTGGTCTTGAGCTTTGAGCAGGATAATGAATGAAATAGGAAAGCTGAAGCAAACATGTGGGTGGATATCCCTTGTCAGAGCTTTGATTTAGATTCCTTACAGAACAACAGAAATATTCATTATATTTTCATCCTTTTCAAAATGCAAAGAATAGCAGAGCTTCAAAAACAGGACAGTAAGGCACTATCCTAGAGGAAGTTGTTTTAGCCTATTTAAAAGCAGCCTCCAGGAATCAGGGCATAGATGCTTTCCTCATTATTCTTCCTGCTCATTATTTGGCACCATTATCTGTTTTGACCCCTTTCTACAGATTTTCCAACGTTAACGTGCTACAAACATGATTCTTGGATCCAATAGAGGGTCTGCACTTCATGCTAATGAACACAGTAGATCATTAAACAGATTTCTGATTTACTACCTTTAATTTGTTCTTCAGGAGCAACAACAGAAGCTAGTGGGTGGAGGTGGAGGATCTCTGATTACAATCATGGATAGAGAAATGGTTTCTTCTGACATTTTTCTTTCAGAGAGACTAAGCAAAATTGCAGTACAGTTTAACAGTACTCTTAACTCACTGCAGGTTGCCATGGAAACAGGAATCTGGCACCAACATGAAAGGCATTTAGGGAATCTGTTAGGCTTTAACATTAGCATGATCTAAGCATTCTTGCTCACCACTAACAAGTCTAGCATCTCTTTCAGAATAACATTAATATTCATTAAATTCTCTGCATGTGGTTTGGGGATCTTCATATCACATTTGAGGTCATTTTTTGTGAGTGATCAACTCTTCAGAGAACACGCATTTTGTGGAACTTAGCTCATCTAGCGTATGAAGCAAGATTCACTCTACTTACACTGTTATTTTCCCATGATCCAGATTTAGATTTTAATAAAGAAGAATATGATTGCAATGGCAATTAAAGAAATCTGCTAATATTTAGGAAGTTTATTTATAATAAAGAAGAACCAAATGGGATTTTTTGTTCTATAAAAAAGTTTAATAGAAACAGGCCCTTTGATCATTTACTTGTGCTAGGTAACTTTTAGGTTAGCCCTCATGTGTAAGTTTAGTTTGGCTAAGTATGTGTATGTGTATATATATATATATATATATATGTATGTATGTATGTATGTATATGTATTCATTTTTGAGGACAGTTTACTTTAGAATCTTATAACACTAAAAGCTTATGTTGCTGGCAAAATCAGTTGGACTTTTTGTTTTTCTCTCAAGGGCTATGTGACTGTGACCAATTTGTTTAAAGCAATTATAGCAATGACTAAATTACAATTTTCTTTTATTTCACAAAAGAAGAAATTTTGGTGGACTTATTGGGAAAAAATGAGAGACATTATTTTTGAATTATGTTTTGAACTCTTCCAATTATTTTTATGTGAATTAAGTCCCTGGTGCATCAATTAGTCTCCTTCTCCAGTTGACCTCCCAAATTGGTTCTGTGTCTTTTCTGTTGAAAGGTTCTGAGTGGTATTTAATGCCTATTCCTAGGGCAAGCAGCAAGTTTTTTTGTGATGAATACATCAGATTTGTATTTGATGAGTACGTCAGAAAGCCCAAGTTCAATTCTCAGCTCCACTGTTTTCCCACTGGATAACATTTTGGGCAAGGTATCTAAACACTGTACCTCTTTCATCATGTGGTTTTTTTTAAAGATTGAGATAATGCATATGCAGTACTTAGCAGATTTCTGCTATAATATATACATACTAACATATAACACTCAGTGAATTTTAATTCTGTCATTATTATATTAATTTTATAGTTTGAATAATCTGATGAGACTGCCAAGCCAATATTTCCTTTTTTATTATAACCAAACATCCTAGCAGAAGTTAGGTCTCTTTCTTTTTCATGAGCTTGCTGTTCATTTTCATGAAAAAGTGGATTACAGTTAATAAAATCTCCAAAACTCAGAAAACAGGTAAGAAATGAAAATAATGAGACCATGTACAAACTGGAAATTTGATTGTTAGGTGACAGGTTAAACAAAACCAATCAACTCTTCAGCTGTAGTTGAAAAGAGTCAAAATGTGTCTAACAGCAGTCGCATTGCTGGCTCATCTAGCTTTTAGACCTGAATCAATTTGTCTGTAATAAATTATTTATCATGAACAGATGCAGAATCTATGATTATTTTAACTTGATATTTAATTTCTTGAATGTTGAGTTTTAAACATGTAAATTAATTATTTCCCTTTCCAAACCATCTGACATGAAAGCAAAGTGTAAAAACAAAATGGTATCAAATGGAGACAAAAGATAAGCTTGATTAATGACATAAATAATTAGCTGTTGAGAATATGCCTTAAGTTTGGGGTAACAGTGGAATTTTTTAAAGTTTCATCCCAGAATTAGACAAATGTAAATACCTAGGCATTGGAAGCACTGAGAAAGAGTTTTAGGGGCCAAGATTACTACTATAAAACTTGTAGCATGAATGAGAATAGAATGATGATCACAGTAGGCAGAAAGCTTCCAAAGACAAAGGCCAGAACAGCTGAGATGCTGAGGTCCAGTAGATGCTCTGGCCAGCATCAGACTGGAGTACATGCTCTGTGGAGGCAGGCAGATCCAAAAAGAAAGAATTGGGGAGAGTAGAGTCAAGCCAAGCTTTCCCAGTTTCTTATTGCCCCAATCACCAGTCAGTTGAGAGGAGTGACTGAAGTAGGAGTATTATTCTGATCGACGGTCCTCCATGTTGGTAGAGAATAAATGCATTAGGTGATGATGCTGTAACAAAATATCACAGAGTGGGTGATTCAAGCAACAGAAATGTATTATCTCA
This sequence comes from Ovis aries, assembly GCF_016772045.2. Classification (NCBI taxonomy): domain Eukaryota; kingdom Metazoa; phylum Chordata; class Mammalia; order Artiodactyla; family Bovidae; genus Ovis; species Ovis aries. The sequence continues at coordinate 44,953,161 of NC_056054.1, read as the reverse complement.
CAGTTCTAGAGTTAGAAGTCCGAGATTAAAATGTAGCTTTGGCTTTTTTTCTAAGCACTCTTGCTCTTGTTCTTTTGGTTTTGCAGATGACCCCCTTCTCATTGGACTTTCCTTTATGTACTTATAGCATTGGTGGCTCTTTGCGTGTCCAAATTCTCTCTGCTTATAAGAATATCAGTCAGATTGGATTAGGACCCATTTAATGATCTCACTTTAATTAATCATCTCTTTAAAGGCCCTATCTCCAAACACAGTCATACACTGAGATACTGGAGGTCAGGACCTCAATATAATTATTTAAAGGGAAGACAGATCAGTCCATAACAATCAAAGTGCCCCATAACAGCCTAGTAATAACTAGAGATTGCACATCATGATTAATACTTCTGTAACTAACTTTTTCCTTTTCTTCTTAGACTTTTTTTTTTTTTTTCAAGAGCTAAGCTGCCTTCACAATGAGGCATGATGAAGGGCAAACCTGTAGCCAGTAACTTATAGTATTAATGATGTACAGAAACAAAATGAGGAATTGCTAAGTCTATCTTTAAAAGACCATTTACCACCTGGTTTCTTGATGAACATTTTAAATTCCAGCAAGTTCAAAATGTTCCAAGATGGCTAGTCATTTCAGAAGTGCCAATAAAAATGAAAGGATAGATACTTTATTTTTTGAAAAATGAAGGATTATATTTTACCAGATATCTTCTGTTATATTTCTGTGTGACATGGAATTCTAAAATTGCATTAAAACAATTTCCTCCTGGAGAACAGTTTGTTTTAATAAAGCTAAACACAGAGTAAGAATAATGATAAAGCCTTTTAGCTTTGGAACAAATAACTATAAATGAAATGAAATTAAGTGAAACCATAAAGAAAAATCATGTTTTTTTCCACATCATCTTTCCACAGAGACATCAAGAGCTTTATAAATGCTCATTAGTTAGGTTATCTGGTGCACTGCACTGTGGAAATTGCCTTTGTAGTCAAATGTAAAATTTTCAGATATTGCAACCTGACCATGGAATCCAAAAAAAAATAGAAGTTTCTTAAAAAATTTCCATACTCATGCCTTGGTTCCTATGTTCTGCTCATTCTTTGTATATGCCATGTAAGTGGGAAAGACTTATGACCAGGCCTTACTCCAAATTTCTGAATTTCATTTTAATCCACAGGCAGATATTAGAAAAAGATGGAATCTGGAAAAAAAACAAAAACAAAAACAAAAACTCAGTCCCTACTTTTTCATTGTGTTTAAATTACTAATTTTAATATCAAGAATTAAGACTAATTGAGTACTATACTAGACATAATTCAAGTTACTTATGAACACAGTAACCATGGCAGTCTGCTAAGGGTTATGGAAATGCCAACATATGGAATGAAACATAGTGTCTAGTCCCAGGGTGTTCACAGTCTAATTGGGAAATTAGACATTAACAACTGTAGTATAATCATAGGTTATATGCAGTTTTATATATAATAACTGTAGTACTTGCTCATGAAGTCTGGGTAATTTAATAGAAACATAGGAAGCAAAGACTCACTTTGTTTAGATAATCAAGGGAAGGTTCTCAGAGGAGAAGACAATTAACCTGGGTCTGAAGGATGTGAAGAATTTTGTAGGAAAGTGTTTCCCAAAGGTTAAGGCAGAACACAAGAGAACAGAGAAAAATTCATATAAGACATAGTGATGGAACACTTGGTGTGAAAAATCAGATAATAGAGGATTTTGACAAAGACTTTGAGAAATGGGAGAAAATAAAATACTTTTTCTCCAGGAAGACAGTTCTAGAAGCATGTGAGGGTGGCATGCACATAGGAGAGCAAACAGGGAGACACCTTTTCCTATGAGAGTTTACAAGCCAGGTTTTCAAGGGCAACATGATCATGATGTTCTTTTTTAGTTAACTTCTTGTTCCAAATATCCAAGAGCTTTGAAGATGTGGTCACTTTAACACAATGTTCTCACACAGTCTGTCATAGTCTATCTATTCCTTGAGGAGCATAATATAATCATAAACAGATAAATTCTAATTTGTCTCATCAACACAAAATCTAAATTCTTTCCAGACCACTCCTTTATTGAACACTTAACATGTTTTTACATTGTTTATGGTTCTCATTTTTCCCCAGACTCTAAACAAAATCCTATTCAAAAATCAGGTAGTCAATGATAAGTAAGGCTTGTGTCTCCACTTTACAAAATCTCTCTCTCTCTCCCCTCTGCTACTATTGACATCTCTTACTTGATTGTGCCATTCATTACATCTTCAGCCCATATGCCATTAAAAGTGCAGCCAAAGTTTGGCTGGAAGCCATTCTCAGATGTTTTAGAAAACTCAGCTTTTAGAGCTTTAGGGAATCAGATTGGTTAGCATCACAAAGTGTTTACCCCCACTTCTTGGCTGGTGAAACTGGGCAGAGATTGTAACTTCACCCTAAGGCTGTTATTCTTTTAAACAAATTCATGATGTCTGTTGATTAATGTGCGTGAAACAAATTACACTGAAGTCTGGGAGTTTTTACTTGTGTTGGCAAATTGTTCTTAGTTTTTGATTGGTCTTCACTCAAAAATAACTCTAAAATATGTGAATCTTTTAGTGTATAGTCTCTAGAACAACCAAATGTCTGGTTGACACCTCTACTTGGATTTATCACTGACGTCTGAAATCTAGCAGGTCCAAACACAGGCTGCCTCCCATAGCTCTCTTCCCCATTTCATTAAATGGAACTACTGTTCATCCAACTGACCAGGGTTTATACTTCAGAGATGTCCTATGCTCCTTTCTTTTTCTCATCCTTTAAATACAATCTTCACCAAGTCCTAGTTGCAGTCTCACAATATATCGCTTCCTACCAACTTCATCACTGTTTACCAAGTAAAATGGCCTGAGTCGCTGCTTAATCCTTTCAACTAATGTCCCTGCTTTTGTCCTTGGGATATACTTCCATTCTTACTGTACCAGCAAAGGAATCCATCTTCTAAACATGTAAATCCTATCCTATAACTCCTTAGCACAAAATTCTCCAATACTTTCCCACTATGGTCAAAAAATATCCTTTTCACAGCCCACAACTAAAGTCCATCACCCTTTACGCTCCATCTGGGCAAACTGATTAGAAGGCTTAGCTGCACCTTCCTTTGGTGCAGGCACAAGATTCAAAACACACAATATCCTGACAACATGAGATCTATTGTCCCAAGCCTCCTCCAACCACGATGAAAACACTAAGTCAATTTCCTTTCTTACATTGTCAAGTCATTTCTGAATCAGCTCAGGAAGCCTACCCTGTTCTTCCAAAAAGCTATATGAGCAACAAATCTTCTCATACTCTCTTGGTGTGTGTATGTGGTCATTGGTCTTGAAAACCCAAACAAATTTTGAGTGGGGTGGAGTTCCATCCTTGCAGTGCTACTATCTATCAATCTATCTATCATCTATCAATCATCTACTTATCTTCACTCTTCATCATCTGGAGTTTTTATACATGCCTCATTTACTTTTGGTGGTGTGTATGCCTCTTGTTCCAACTTCTCCATATTTAAAATTCTATAAAAAGACCCCCATCATTTCTACACATAAACTTAGAGTTTAGGTCTTTATTCCTTCTCCTAAAAACTTTCTTTATATCATTTATTGCCAATTAATATCACTGACAATGACTCTCTCCTGAACCAAACTCTGATAGGCTCCTCTGAGCCTGACTCAGCCCATCTTTAACATGTTTTCAAGAACCTGGTTTAGTAAAAATCCTGTGTAATCAGTTTAGCAAGGATTCCCCTTCCCCCGGTGTTTATACTTAGTAGTTTTCTATCCACAGACCCCTACCCTGATCTTTGGCTATAAATTTCTCTTTTTCCTTTATGTCTTTAGAATTGAGCCCAATTCCCCCAATATTGCAAAAATCCATTGCCGTAGTTCCTACACCTATCAAGATAGTTTTGAATAAACTCTATCTTTCCATTCTAACAAGTGTCAGAATAAATATTTCTTTAGCAACCACCCTTGGATATTTTGAGAAGACACAGAGACTTCTCTTCCATTTATCAACTTGCTTGTCATTAAGAACAGTTCATTTGCCCTAATGGGAATTTGACTTCTATTTATCTCTGTCAAATTTTCTAGCTTTTGAGAAATTTATTTTAAGTACTGTCATATTACGGTCAGAAAACACAATGTCTGTCACTTTATTACAATCTCTATTTATACAAACTCTATCAATTTTCTTGGTGATCACTTCACACTTTTGATAATACTGACCACCTGTATGAGCACAGATACTCAAATCCAGAGTCTCTAATAGTATTCACCTACAAATAATACTTTAATGTGTAGTTTCTCTGATTGTTTTTGTTTATTTCCAAACCTGGACACCAAGAGTAAATGAATTTACTCCACATTCCATACTTTAAGTTGTACACAGAGCAAGTGCTATATTTCCTGGGAAACTTTCCTCATTTGCATTTGTAAGGAGCATATAATCCCAAGTCTTATCCTCATCCCTTCATAATAGCTGTAGTTTCTGTTTAGACATTTTTTATCTTTCTAAAATAAACACACACACAAAAAAGTAAAAAAATAAATAAAATAAAATAAACACAAAAAATATCACTCCCCTCTTGGTTTGGTGGTCAGGGCTTTCCCATCAGTCATGGCAGACTTACTGTCGCATGCTTTCCCTTTCTCCATGGTAAATGTCTCTTGTGCTCTGAATAATGCTTCAGAATTCACTCAGAACAGTTTGCCAGGTGGCCATTTCAATATATTTAAATGATCTCAAGAGATAACATCTATTTACCATTCAGTATCATTGTCAAGAACCCTTAACATCATCTCTTATCAAAATATTTCTCTTTTTTCTTCTATCTTTTGTAGTTAATGACTGAGATCTGAGACAGGTATGCTGGGCTACTCAGTCCAGGCTTTATGATAGAGCCTGGATCAGAATCCAGGAACCAGTCTTCTGCTTGGTTAGTTGAAGTACTGCTTTATTGATGCTCTCAGAACTGAGAAAGCTAAAAATTCCACTGACCGAACTCACAAGAAATTGAAACGTAAAACAAAATGTTCCTCTATTAATAAATAAAACATGATAAAACTAACCAAAGACCAGAATGTTTATACTGTTTGATTAGCACATTCTATTTCTAAAATGAAAACAGCTGTATGGGAAATTACAGTGTTTTCATGTGAACCTGATATGACAACAAAGCTATAATTAAGGCTGGTACAAGAGACCTACCATATCGTGATGAACCATCTCCATGCTCAGGAACAATTCTGACAAGCAGAGATTCAGACCTTCCCTTGAATGGTTTTCTTCTATCCTAGTCTCTAAGCAGACCACTTTCTCTCCATTCACATATTCCTTCATGGGACAATAGCTTCAAAATAATAACAATCTTATATTAAATGCCTATAATGCTCCTAATATTTTAAGAAAATAATAATAATGATAATAAACATATTAATTCCAAATTCCAGATGCTGTTTGAAGCAACTTGTTTATCCTCATAGCAACCTTATGAAGCAGAGGCTTCTTACAATCTTTATTTTAAAAACTATATTGGGGAATACATGTTCTTTACAAAAAGTATGTAAAATGTAAATATTGGTAAAAATAAGGGCTTAAATCTCAACATTCAGAAAACAAAGATCATGGCATCTGGTCCCATCACTTCATGGGAAATAGGAAAACAGTGGAAACAGTGTCAGACTTTATTTTGGGGAGCTCCAAAATCACTGCAGATGGTGACTGCAGCCATGAAATTAAAAGACCCTTACTCCTTGAAAGGAAAGTTATGACCAACCTAGATAGCATATTGAAAAGCAGAGACATTACATTGCCAACAAAAGTCCGTCTAGTCAAGACTGTGGTTTTTCCAGCGGTCATGTATGGATGTGAGAGTTGGACTGTGAAGAAAGCTGAGTGCTGAAGAATTGATGCTTTTGAACTGTGGTGTTGAAGAAGACTCTTGAGAGTCCCTTGGACTGCAAGGAGATCCAACCAGTCCTTTCTAAAGGAGATCAGCCCTAGGATTTCTTTGGAAGGAATGATGCTAAAGCTGAAACTCCAATACTTTGGCCACCTCATGCAAAGAGTTGACTGACTGGAAAAGACTCTGATGCTGGGAGGGATTGGGGGCAGGAGGAGAAGGGGACGACAGAGGATGAGATGGCTTGATGGCATCACTGACTTGATGGACATGAGTCTGAGTGAATTCAGGGGGTTGGTAATGGATAGGGAGGCCTGGCGTGCTGTGATTCATGGGGTCGCAAAGAGTCGGACAAAACTGAGCGACTGAACTGAACTGAACAATCCATTACCCAGCTTAAGAAATAGAGCATGCATCTCCCTCCTTTCCTACATTATCTCAATGGACCAGTATCTTGATTGTGTTGTTAGTAACTCCCTTTCTTCTCTCTGGGCTTATTCCATTGACTTTTTATCTTATTGATTTGGAAGGCTTTTTTCTCCACTGTATTCTGAATATCAGTATTTTGTTTCCTATAAGATGCTAATATCTTCTCCCAGTTTTTGGTTTTTCTTTTCATCATCTTTACTGTATATTTTGTGATTAATTTTAATGTAATCCAATTTATCATTGCTTATAATTTAAAATTATTTTTTTCTTGTTGAATAAAAACTCTTTTTAATCCTGAGGTTGTAATAATATTATTCAGTATTGCATTCAAACAATTTGGTAGTTTGGTTTTCACCATTTAGAAATGATTTTTATGAATATTGTAGCAGGGAGGTAATTATTTACATATTCTAGATAAACAGAGGCAAGGACATTGTCTTACTCAAGATTTACAGATTGTGATTTGTAGAGCTAAGATTTAAACCCAAGCAGTCTGCTTTTGAAGTCCATACTTCTATATCTGCCTCTGAGGGTATTATTAGAGAAATTATATAGACATGGAAACTGAGGCCCAGAGAGGTTAGGTGACTTGCTCAAGGTCACAGAGTCAGTAAGGGCTACAGACAGTATGCAAACTTCAACACTCTTTAGACCAGAGTTTGTATATTTCCCTTTATAAGTCCTGTCTTCTAAGGACCACATGCTGGTCTGTGGATTCTATTCCCACAAATGAATGTTTTGCTCCCTGTTTTATTTTGGGAGTCATTTTCTTCTCTTCTGAAAAGAGCTGGCTTTACTTGTACTCTTTGCACCTCACTTGTTTAACCCACAAATTAAAAAATTTATCTCCTGGTTTTGTATTAATCTTATCTCAGCTTTTTCTGATTCATCGCATCACTTTATTTCTTAATCTGAATTGATATGTAATTTTCACTTCTTAGAGCCCCATCTGCTGACCTTCTAATATTCTGCATTCAGATTCTATTTATAGAGGATAGTCTTACTTTGAGCTTCAGGTTACCACTTTTTCAGTGATTGCAATTAACACTTCAAGGGTTTCTTTGATCTTGCTCCTTCCTTACTCTTGGGCTCATCTTTTACTATTTCTTCTTCTTAATTTTGTTTCATTCTTTCCTTCATTCATTCAACCAGCAAACACTCAATTCTACATTCCGAGTCTAAGGCACTGTTCTAGATGCTGAAAAGAAACATGCTCTCACCCTCATAAAGCTTGCATTCTAGTGGAAAGGCAAATAATAAGCAAACAGGTAGATGCATAACATGTCAGATGATGTAAAGTGCTATGGGAAAGGAAAGGAAACAGGTCAGCTTGAGTTGTTTTTCTTAATTAATTGATTTATTGGATTGCTATCCAAAAGAACTAACAATTGACAAATATCCTAAGTCCTAGATTTGGCTCACTGTTTTATTTAGAATTTTATTACTTTTCAAATATTTTCATTCAATTTCACTTACACTCAGCTGTTTCTCTAGAGTCAAGGACAATAGCTGACTTTTCCTTGTCATGCCTTGCAGGGAAATAGTTAAAGGTAAACTTTTTGGTAAAAGTCAACTACTGTTTCTGACTCTTGAAGATAATATAAATCCTCCCTTTTGTGGTTACTGGGAGTTCAAAGGATGCAAACTTGTCACTTCTGGGTTTTTAAGGGGTCCTTGCTTCAGCCTAAATTCTCTCAAAGTACAGCCTTTATGCATACAAGTGACTCTTTCTATTTTACTGATATATATGCCTCTGCTCAAAATGCCATTTGTTCTATTGTCACATATTGAAATTCTGCTCATCTTTCAAAATCCAAATCAAATATCATCACCCCATTTCTTGCAATGAATACTTTTCTAACTATCTGAAGCAGAATCCAAGTGCATACCCAAGCATGTTTCATCTCTCTCAGCTCTTTATACCTACTCTTGCAGTATTTTGTATCAAACACATGCAGTCCCTTAGTATATGCAATTGCAATTTCCTTAGGGTATAAAAAGACTGACTTTAGGTAACCTTAGTTACAATAATATTTTTTATTTAAGACTGTAAGTTCTCCAACAACCACAATCTAATAGCCTTATTTTATAAACTTTTAGATGTATTTATTGAATGGCATGATTAGTTGGATTGAATAGTTTTTCCTTCTTCATGAAATCATTTAAGATCTTCTCTATGCCTTGAACTGTGTCATGAAGTAATGATAACATGAATATAACAGAGATCCTGTCTCATAGACTGGTGAGGGGGACAGATGAGATGACAACATTCAGTGTAGTGGAAATGCAGAAGCAGAGAGCCAGCACGACTTCTTAGTTACCAGCTTTGACACTTGCTTTTTGTGCAGCTTTGGATATGTCTCTTAATCCATTGGTACCTAAAATTTTTCATTTATAAAATGAGAGGTATAAATTCCCATCTTTCAAGGAGATTTTTAGGTGTAGAGATAAAGTCCAACATAATTATCAATAAATGGGAGTCATTATTATCGTTGTAGTATGATCTTGCAAAAATGTGAAAATGTTAGTTGCTCAGTCCTGTCCAACTCTTTGTGACCCCATGGACTGTAGCCCATCAGGCTCCTCTGCCCATGGAACTCTCCAGGCAAGAATACTGGAGCAGGTAGCCATTCCCTTCTCTTCCTGACCTAGGGATCAAACCTAGTCTTCTGCATTGTAGGTAGATTCTTTGCCATCTGAGCCACCAGGGCATATCAGCTAATTTGAAAGCACACAAGACTGTAAAACCAGTTCAGGCTGGAGGATAAATCCAGATGATAAAATCAATACCATGGTATGTCCACTCAAACCAGACTTGTTCTTGGGGGCACAACACTGCTTGTAGAGATGACCACTGTCAAGATGACCTCAAAATTCATGTTTAAGAGAATGGGAATTAGGTAACCGTTATTGAAAAATCGTTGTTTGTTAGATTCTTATATTTCATGTACATTATTTAATTTGATCTTCACAATAGCCATTCAAGGAAGTGGGCATAGTTATTCCCTTAGTATAGGCATAGAAAGTGAGATTCAAAGAAGTTAAATGTTTGCATTTCTAACATTATAGTCTAAAAACAGCCAATTATACTTCAACAGATGTGTACGTATGTGTATAATATTTAAAGAAACTATAGCCATTTTACTACAGAGCATGTTATCAAACAGTGGTTTTTCAACATCTGTCCTTAACTATAATTCAGATGTGTTTATAGAATAATGCGATCTTTTTGCCAAGTCAAATGATGCATAATGTACTGTCTAACATAACAACTAAAACCTAACATGTCCTTTGAAAATTTCCCATCTGACTTTTCACGATGTAGGAGACATAGGACTACTGTCCAATAGAAGAGATAGAAGAGTCATTTTTACCCTCTCACATGAACAGACAGTCACTGTACCTCCTGGGTAGTAAAATAGTAGAACATGATTTCTAGATGGAATCATCTATGTGTTGAGATCATCACTGTTTTGCGTAGTCTATGTTAATACAAAAAGCATAATTAAACATTGTTATGAATTTTGGCTGTGCCTCCAGTGGCAAATCAGAGGCTGCTCTCTTTGCTTCTTTTTCTTTGAATTACTAGAACATTGTTCACTGTACCTTGTATTTCATATATCCTGAGAGATAGTCAAGCCTGTGATATTGTAGTCCTTTAACTAAGAAAATATTTAAAACTGCTTTTATGAAAGAATATTGCTGTATATTCAAGATTGAACATTAGTGTTCTGCTCGGCCTCAATGATCTTTTTAAAAATGTAGATTCATATCTATGTATGATATATATATTTAACGTTGTTTATTGATGTTTTTGAACTTTGGTGCTGGAAAAGACTCTTGAGAGTCCCTTGGACAGCAAGGAGATCAAGCCAGTCAATCCTAAAGGAAATCAACCCTGGATATTCTTGGAAAGACTGATGATAAAGCTAAAGCTCCAATACCATGGACAGCTGACTCATTGGAAAAGACCCTGATGCTGGGAAAGATTTAATGCAAAAGGAGAAGAGGGCAACAGAGGGTGAGATGGTTGGATGCCTTCCCGATTCAATGGACATGAGTTTGAGCAAACTCTGGGAGATAGTGAAGGACAGGGAAACCTGGCATGCTGCATTTCATGGAATTGTAAAGAGTCAGACATGACCTAGCAACTGAAGAACAATGTTCTTTATGTTAATAAATACTTTAAGTGTGTATGTGTGAGTGCATCCATCAACGATATTCTTCCCAATAAAACAAACAAGATACTAAAAATGAGGATACTTTTATAAAAAATAAGCACAGTGATAAATGCTTCCTTGATGATTCAGTGGTAAAGAATCCACTAGCAATGCAGGAGACACAGGAGACATGGGTTCAATCCCTGGGTCAGGAAGATACTCTGGAGGAAGAAATGACAACCTACCCCAGGATGTTTGCCTGGAGGATCCTGTGGACAGAGGAGCCTGGTGGACTACAGTCCATAGTTGTGAGGAGTTGGACATGATTGAGCAACTGAGCACACACACACACACACACACACACACAGAGTGACAAATGTGCCCAGGTCTTCAAATCTAAGGATCATTCAGCTAGCATTTTTAATATCAAAGATAAAAACGACAAGTAAAATAAATATCTTTTTCTACGATAAAAAGTAGATGGCTGTTTCAAGTCGAGATCTGTCATAGCTGAAGTGGCCTTGTGGTATTGCATCCTTATGCCTTGGCAACAAGGACAGTGAGAAGAATTTAAAAAGACAGTGCCAGGCTCTGGGAGACTGGCTCTCTCAGCATACAAGCCCTAGCATGGTTTGGGCAGACCTCACCAGGCTGTGCTCAGGGGAAGAGGAGGAAGAGGAATGTCCAACCTGGCCTGCGAGGCACAGCATGGCCTCTGAACAGTGTGGGTGGTGGGCACCTAATATCAATCCTGCTGTCAGGATGCTTTAATCTCACCATCTTGGACAGAAAATCAAGGGACCACTAAAGAAAGGAAAACAATCAGCTTGTAAGGGCTGGACAGTTTCAGAGCAGTTCAGGTTATTAAGCAAATGGAGAAGGCTAAGGAACCTTCCTTGTCTTCTGGAGATAAAAGTATTAACACAGTATAGAGATTGTGGAACAGAGAATACTGTGACTCAGAAGCTTTTTGGACTCAACCAGGAGCTTTTCCATGCATGCTGACACTGGGCCCACTGACTTCATAATGCAGTTCAAAGCCCCTCACATGACAGCAAGAAAGCTTCTTCTATAGCCTCTGACTTTGCCACTATTGACTCAGAGAGACAGAGAGGCAGGCAGAGAGCTTGGAAAGGTAAAGTTGAAATTAGATTGACCTGTAATTGTAGTCTTTTACTGACTTATCAGATAGGTCTGCCTTGAGAGGCAGCAGGAATAATTGCTATTCTGCATTAAGACTAAAGGTATGCCCTTTGCAGCTAATATTTCAAAATTCTTCATTAGGGATTTTCCAATTTGAAAAACAAAAATCTTCCTATCCACATGTCCAACTCAGCATTTTGGGGGACCATAGTTACCTGAAGAAAGAATAACAGAGTGAATGTCAAAAACATAATGGCTTAGATTAAAGGGCAAAGGCAAAGACAACCTTCATTTCTGTGATGTTTTTCACATAACCGAATGTCCCCAAATACTTCACAAAGCATTTAATTACATGCTAGCAGCAGAGGAAATGCTGGCATTGCTGCATGCCAGCTTCAGCCCACGTGAAGCAAGGAATGTCAAGTTAACTCACTAAGTGTAAGGAATTTGTAGAAAGCTCACTCCCAGCCTTTTCTCTTGAAAGCAAAGCCCAGCTTCTTATTTCTTATCGCTTACACATTTCATGCGGGATGAAGTAGCCTATATATACTGCTTCCTAGCAGGCAGTCAAGGGATGGTAGTCAAGACAAAGTGGTAAAAGTGGGTGCTATCTGCATCCTAAGATTCCACAGAAAAAGACCTGAACATCTAGGAGTATGTAAGAATGGTGGGGAGGAAAGCATTTGAGAACTTCAGCTGGAGAGAGACAGAGTTGGCAAGGCCGGGTATATATATATATATATATATATATATATATATATATATATATATATAATAGGCTGGAGACATTTTAGATTTTGCTTTAAAGGTTGGCCTACATTTCAACACACCCACTCTCTTTAGATCCATAGGTAACAAAGAGTTCCCACGAACTCTTTGCAGGAGCCCTTAGTGCAAGGATGGCATGATTGACCAGACCCCGAAATAGTTCAGTTATGGACCTGGGTGACCCATGGCCTTGAAGCCTGAAACTCTAACACCCTTATATAGAAGAACTTCTTATATTTTAGTAGAATGCATGCCTAGTCACTCAGTCATGTCTGACTCTATGCAACTCCATGGACTGTAGCCCACTAGGCTCCTCTATTCATGGGATTCTCCAGGCAAGAATACCGGGGTGGGTTGCCATTCCCTTCTTCAGAGAATCTTCCTGATCCAGGAATCAAACCTGTTCTTCCTCTACTGCAGGTGAATTCTATACTGTCTGAGCCACCAGGGAAGCCCTTAGTAGAATGTGATCATGAATAAATATATAGATAGCAAAGAGTCTAGACTAAGCAAGAACCTTATGAGGAAGAAACTGATATCCCACTGAAATGAGTTCAGGGTTTATTTTGTAGACAAAGGGCATCTATTAAAATATTTTAAACAAATGACAAGATAATTATGTATTCTATTTCTTAGAAAATATGTACTAAATATCTGCTTGTGTGCCAGACACTGGGGATAAGTGAAAAAGCCTTCATGGTAGCAGGCTTCCCTGGTGGCTCAGACCTTAAAGAGTCTGCCTGCAGTGCGGGAGACTATGGTTCAATCCCTGGGTCAGTACGATTTAGTAGAGAAAAATTTTTGTGTAAATAAATATGTATGGTTAGATATCAGTAGTGCTATAGTAATATTATATTTTATGTTTATTTAAGGATTACATTAGTTAGAACTGGACATGGAACAACAGACTGGTTCCAAATAGGAAAAGGAGTACGTCAAGGCTGTATATTGTCACCCTGCTTATTAGCTTATATGCAGAGTACATCATGAGAAACGCTGGGCTGGAAGAAGCACAAGCTGGAATCAAGATTGCCAGGAGAAATATCAATAACCTCAGATATGCAGATGACACCACCCTTATGGCAGAAAGTGAAGAGGAGTTAAAAAGCCTCTTGATGAAAGTGAAAGAGGAGAGTGAAAAAGTTGGCTTAAAGCTCAACATTCAGAAAATGAAGATTATGGCATCTGGTCCCATCACTTCATGGGAAATAGATGGGGAAACAGTGGAAACAGTGTCAGACTTTATTTTTGGGGGCTCCAAAATCACTTCAGATGGTGACAGCAGCCATGAAATTAAAAGATGCTTACTCCTTGGAAGAAAAGTTATGACCAACCTAGATAGCATACACGTGTACACCCGTGGTGGATTCATGTTGATGTATGGCAAAACCAATATAATATTGTAAAGTTAAAAAAAAAAAAAAAGAATGGAATGACTTCAAAATAAAAAAAAAAAAAGCAGAGACATTACTTTGCCAACATAGGTCCGTCTAGTTAAGGCTATGGTTTTTCCAGTAGCCATGTATGGATGTGAGAGTTGGATTGTGAAGAAAGCTGAGTGCTGAAGAATTGATGCTTTTGAACTGTGGTGTTGGAGAAGACTCTTGAGAGTCCCTTGGACTGCAAGGAGATCCAACCAGTCCATTCTGAAGGAGATCAGTCCTGGGCATTCTTTGGAAGGAATGATGCTAAAGCTGAAACTTCAGTACTTTGGCCACCTCATGCGAAGAGTTGAGTTACTGGAAGAGACTCTGATGCTGGGAGGGATTGAGGGCAGGAGGAGAAGGCAGAGGATGAGATGGCTGGATGGCATCACTGACTCAATGGACATGAGTTCGAGTGAACTCTGGGTGTTGGTAATGGACAGGGAGGCCTGGCGTGCTGAAATTCATGGGGTCGCAAAGAGTCGAACATGACTGAGCTACTGAACTTAACTGAACTGAAGTGAAAAAAGTCAGTCTGAAAAGACGGCATATTGTGTTACCCAAATACATGACATTATTAGGAAAGGGGGATGGAAAGGGAGACAGATGACAGAGGATTTTCAGGGTGATGAAACTGCTCTGTACAATACTATAATGGTAGATGAATGTCATTTTGATGTTGGGTTCAGTTCAGTTCAGTCACTCAGTCATGTCCGACTCTTTGCAACCCAATAGACTGCAGCACGCCAAGCTTCCCTGTCCTTTACTATTTCATGGAGCTTGTTCAAACGCATGTCCATTGAGTCAATGATGCCATCCAACCATCTCATCCTCTATAATCCCCTTCTTCTCCTGCCCTTAGTCTTTCCCAGCATCAAGGTCTTTTCTAATGAGTCAGTTCTTCACATCAGGTGGTCAAAGTATTGAAGATTCAGCTTTAGCATCAATCCTTCCAGTGAATATTCAGGACTGATTTCCTTTAAGATGGACTGGTTGGATCTCTTGGCTGTACAAGGGACTCTCAAGAGGCTTCTCCAACACCACAGTTCAAAAACATCAATTCTTTGGTGCTCAGCTTTCTTTGTGGTCAAACGGCTTCCCTTGTAGTTTAGTCTGTAAACAATCTGCCTGCAATGCAGGAGACCAGAGTTCGATCCCTGGGTCAGGAAGATTCCCTGGAGAAAGAAATGGCAACCCATGCCAGTATTCTTGCTGGGAGAATCCCATGGACAGAGGAACCTGGCGGGCTACAGTCCGTGGGGGTCACAAGAGTTGGACATGACTTAGCGACTAAAACCACTAAAACCATCTCACCTCCATACATGACTGCTGGAAAAACCATAGCTTTGACTCTATAGATCTTTGTCAGCAAAGTAATGCCTCTGCTTTTTAATGTGCTATCTAGGTTTGTCATAGCTTTCCTTCCAAGGAGCAAGCGTCTTGTAATTTCATGGCTGCAGTGATTTTGGGGCCCAAGAAAATAAAGTCTGTCACTGTTTCTATTGTTTCTCCATCTATTTGCCATGAAGTGATGGGACCGGATGTTGGGAAGGGATTGAATATTGTGTCTGTGATTTAAATCTTGAGTATTATGAATATTTTTGAATCCTGAGTAATATGTAATTTAAGTATTATGCCTATAATTTGTATTCGATTCTGATTCACAGTCTAGTGCTTACTGCACTGAACCAAAATTGCCACTTTTTAGACAGAAGGGAAAATAAAGATAACAAGCCATAGTCATGTACCTAGGATTGAATTCATCTAACCACATGTACTCTGGGTCTTACAAAATGGTAATATCTTTCTCATGAGGCCATTTTATGCTTAAAATGAAATGAGATGATGAAATGTCCCAAAACATAGAAGATATTCAACATGTTAAAGGAATCTGCTTTGATCATATGTTGCCCCTAACTTATGGCAATTCTCCACATTTTTCATTTTTACCAGTTGCTACTACTAATGTAGTAGATGACTACTGCAGAATCTAGTCATTGCAGTATTGCTAGATACGATGCGGAATGGCTGTTTAAAACACTCTTCTCTCTTGTACTCCTTAAGAAAATCTGAACATTAACAAGTTACATAAAATGCCTTAGACTAAATTTTGTAACAGATGGTCATCTACTAGCAGGCAGACATGCTGATGGCCACACACGTAATATATGTGAAAGGTAAAAGGAAGTCTCAGGTCTCTATCCTTCTAGGTTCTCTAACAGTACCTGAGTGAAAGATCAACTTCAGAGAGTTACGAAAGATCCAGTGGCAGGATTCTAACCTTATTGTTGTAGTCTTGTGGGAAAAAATTCATCAGAAAAAGTGGTCTAACAAAGAGTCAGTTATGAATTTTAACCCTTGGCTACTCTTCTGCCTGATACAACTATCGAGTTCAATAGGCATCATACATGTAATTACGTTTAATATACTTAACATTTAAATTTAAGAAAATCACAGACTACAAAATAAAAGGGAATTTCCATGAAGCAGATGAAAGAAGCTCTTTGGAATTAGAACATGTGGGTTTTGATCTCAGTCCTGCCAAAAAATGGGCAGAATAACTTTGGGTAAACCACATTGCTTCTCTGAGCTTCCGTGAATTTTATAGCACATTGCAGTGGGTGATAGAATTTAATATAATATCCTGTGTAAGGGAGCTTTATAGCCTCTAAATTTCTAAGTAGTTAAAGATGCTGTCTTTGTTGTTGTAATAGTCAACATCATCATTATCACCTCAGACTGAAATTTAGTTTCAAGTTTAGATTATTAGTCAAAATTGGAATGTGACTCAACATCCGTAGGGATGGTCTTGAACAACACAGTCCACTAGAAATATGCCAGACACATATAAAATTCTAAATTTTTTGGTGGCTGTAATTAAAAATATAAAAAATTACATTAAACCTTAAAATCTTGTATGTATTTTACACTTTATCCCATCTGAATTAAATACTAAATATTTCATCAAAAATACTTGATCTGTATTTAGACTTCCTAAAATGTAGAGAAAAGGTAAAATCACATATCCAGCTGGCCCCAAACATAAAGTTTACTTGTAACTGAATTTAGTGTCAGTCTCATAACTACTGAAAACTTATTTTTCAGGGTAGGAGGGAAATCTTAACCTATTTCAAAATGAGAAATTGATTTCAACACTCAGAATGTGCCTGGGCAGGGTCAAAGTCCTTTCGGCTTTGGCAGAGAATTCCCTTAGGAAGAGCCGCATCCTATAAGAAGCTTCCCACGTAATGAGCTTTCTCAGTTCCATTGATCACCGCAGCTTATTTTCTTCAAGAACTTGAAGCTATCTTGCTCCATGCTCCTGCTATCAAGCACATCTATTTGCTATCTCTGGGCACATCTGCTCCACTGCTCCAGCTGTCTCAAGTGTCTGATCAAGAGGCAGGTGTGAGTATCAGGATTTTCTTTCTATGGCAGGGAAGGTTTATTCCTCTAGTGGCCATGTACCTCTCCATCTGACAGCCTGGCTTTGTTGGTTTTGATTCTGTGACCCTCCACATAAATCTAAATCATCATTTCCTTGTTCTTCTGAAATAGCAAAGAGCAAAAAAAAAAAAAAAAGTAGAACGTTTTTCTCATTTCTTCTCTATTTTATATTCATTGGGCTTATCCACATTGCTGTGCTGAAGGTTACACTTAAAATATCGTATAATACAAAGTTTCCTGCCCATTGAGAATGCGTCAAGAATGTTACTTAGGGAAAATAAATTTCTTCTGGGAAAAAATAGATATAGAACTTAAGAAATGAAGTTAAATTAAATGGGATGGTTTAATTTATATGAAAGTTCAGTTGTGTGATAAAAAAATAAATATTTTGTTCTGAATTTCATCATCATGGTTTGTATCAATTTTTTCTTTGTGTTATATAAGAGGGGGGAGAAAAAAGGACAGACCCAAAAAGGAAAAAAGGATAGGAAAAGAAGAAATAAAAGAACAAAAAAACGTAGTACTTTAGGATCTTAGTTACTTCCATCACGTTTTATTCTAGCACTGCATGTTGCTTTTTACAATCAACCTGCCCCTGTTCTGTGAGCCTTCATAATATAACATCAAACATCTAGTACCCCTCATAAGGACCTCATCCTAAGCCTCTTTTCCTGACTCAGGCTGTACATCATACTGAACTTTCTCCAAATGATCATTTTTGGATGAGATGCTTTAGCAAAACATTTATAACTCATGGTTTATTCTCAAATTATGAATAAAATACTCTTCAGACTATAATGCCTCTGCTTCTCTTTATTTCCCCTTCCTTTTACAACTCTGGACCTGCTCATCTGCAAGGACTGCTCAGTGTAATTATACTGAGAGACCCTCCTCTGGGTCAGGAGATATTCCATTTGGGTGTCCCCAGATAGAGGGAGAGAACACTCTGTGGGAGGTCTTGGTATTGCCAGTGCTTGATGACTAAACAAAGGGCGAATGGATGGAAGGATAGACTGATGCTTGAGTGACAGGATATGCAGAACAGATTGGAAGAATGAAGCAAAACACAAAGTGCTATACGTGCAAGAAGCTCTTTGTTACCCAGTATTCTATTACTTGGCACTTTACCACTTCTGCAATACAGTGATAACTGAAACAGCCAAAAGTAGCCCTGAGGCTCTGAAAAAGCTAAAGTGCTTTCTGAATTCTCAAAAGAAAAGTGCATTCAAACTAATTCCATGCTCAGGATATTGGGTTCAACTCAAAACTGAACTGGTAATCCAAGTAAATATGAGGTATATAACATAGATATGCTTTTAAAAATCATAGAAATTAGAGATGAAAAGGTAATTTGAAAATTATTTAGCCCACCAGTCTTATTTAATGAATTATCTATATTTCCTGTGTCTACTTGCTCTTTAATTATTCACAAGAAAGAAAGAGAAGTCGCTCGTGTCCGACTCTTTGTGACCCTATGGACTGTAGTCTACCAGGCTCCTTTGTCCATGGGATTTTCCAGGTAAGAGTACTGGAGTGGGTTGCCATTTCTATCAGCTTTGTCCCCATTACTCCCTCAAATCACATTTGTCATGGATATCAATACCCTGAACAGTACCCTGAACAGTACTTAATTCTAGGGTAAAGTCACAGTCCTCATTGTGTTCAACCTATTAACAGCTTTTGAAACAACTGATCACTCTTTCCTTGAAACTACTTCTTCACTTGGTTGTTATACCTATTCCGTGGGTCCCTACTTCTCAGTCTCCTTTGATGGTTTTTCTCTGGCTTGTAAACCTTGCTTAGGACCCTTATCTTCTCTGCCTTCATTTCACTCAACTTTAAACTCTATGGCTGTAAGTTTATCCATGTTTAGGTCATTTGCAGATTTTAATTTCAAACTTTGAGCTCCTCTACTTGTAGACTCAATCATCTTACTGCTGACTTGAGATTTCCACTTGTATCTACCTATGCCTGTATCCACATCTCTATCTATGCCATATATGTGTATCTATGTCTAAGTCTATGTCTGTTTACATCTAAGACGGATCTTTTGTTCTTATGCTTTTCTCAGTGTTTTTCACCTCCGTAAATGGCCAAAATTAAATCATCACAGATTATTCTATCATATATCTCACATCCAATTCATCAGCAAAAAAACTGTGCTATCAAATCTATCTTCAAAATGTATCTGAAATCTATCTGTGCTCTCTGCTTTATGGGCTCCCACCCTAGCCTGAGTCATCAGCAGTGTTTCCTACCTAATCTTGCCTCTAGACTTGTCCCCCTAACAACATTTACTCCATAGAAGAGTCAGAGTGCTTTAAAAGAGCAATCAGATTGTACCTCAAATCTGCTCAGAATCCTTCAATGGGTTTTTCTGTAACTCAGAATAAAAAGGAAACATCTCACCACTTGCTACTGAATGGCTTGGTCCTGCCAACTCTGACCTTGTCTCTTTTCACAAGCCCCTTCTTCACTCTGCTCTGACCACAATGAGAGTCTTACTGTTTCTGGAATAGATAAACATGATCTTGCCTCAGGCTCCTTGACCTTGCTGTTCCCTTTGCCTGGAATGCTCTTTCTCCAAAAATGCACAGGCTCACTGTTCTCTGCTCAACTATCACCTTATCTGAAATGCCTTCTCTGACCATTCTATTTCAAACTGTATCCTCTTGCTTCTTTAACCTCCTTATCCTATTTCACTTTTTATAACTCTTACAGCAACTTGACATATACTATATGCCTATCCATTTGTTTTTGTCATCTCAAATACAATGTGAATTCCATGAGAAAGGGAGTCTGCCTATTTGGGCCAACAAGGGACTTCCTTGGTGACTCAGTGGTAGGGAATCCACCTGCAAATGCAGGAGATGTGGGTTCGATCCCTAGGTTGGGAAGATTCCCTGGAGAAGGAAATGGCAACGCACTCCACTATTATTGCCTGTGAAATCCCATAGACAGAGGAGCCTGGAGGGTTATAGTCCATGGGGCTGCAAAACAGTCAGACATGATTTAATAACTAAGCAACAACAACATCCTCAAAACCTCAAACTGTGTTAGCCCCTAATAGTGACTCAATAAATAAACATTTTAAGGTATGTGAATGAAATAGAGGCTCAGACACTAGCTTGCAAAGTCAATAATAGGAACCTGACTTTCTGACTCTTAGTTTGGTGGTATCCTGCCTGAACACTAATACACCAAAAACCCAATCTCTGACCTGGTGGGATTATAGAAAGGGTATTGTGCACACTCATATACTGAGTGTAGAATATCAACAATTCGTTCAGTAATCATTGTAGGAGATCAGTCCTGGGTGTTCATTGGAAGGACTGATGCTGAAGCTGAAACTCCAATACTATGGCCACCTGAAGCAAAGAGTTGACTCATTGGAAAAGACTCTGATGCTGGGGAGAGATTGGGGGCAGGAGGAGAAGGGGACAACAGAGGATGAGATGGCTGGATGGCATTACAGACTCAATGGACATGAGTTTGAGTGAACTCCAGGAGTTGGTGATGGACAGGGAGGCCTGGCAAGCCTCATGGGGTCGCAAAGAGTTGGACACGACTGAGCAACTGAACTGAACTGAATCATTGTTGTGTGCTCACTTTGTGTCAGGCACAGAAGAACTGACATGAATAATACTGAGGCCCTCCCCTCAAACTATAGATTCTCAGCTACTTGTGGTGTAGTCGGAACGCAGGCAAAAAATTCTTCCAGACTCATAGGTGTTTGTATCATCAAAAATGATGTCTGATACGCTGTGCAGAATAAAGAAATAGTGGCCTGGTAGCCAAGGAAAAAAGGTATCCCATTTAGAACAATGACACACATGAACCCCAGAGTCACGAGAGAGCCCAGCGCAGTTAGGAAATTATAAGTATGGCTGAAAGGAAAGCTGCAAGGAGAGGAGTGAGACTGAAGAGATGAGTAGGGACCACAGGGTAGAATGCTTGAGGGGATAATTCTACAGCATGTGGACTCTAATGCTAAAGGCTGGTGGAAGACTCTGAAAGGTTTTAAGTAGAAAAACAGCATGCAAAGATTTGCATTACAAAAAGAAAATTCTATTTGCCAATATTGAGGCAGGAAGGCCAGTTAGGAGACCACTGTCATAGTATTGGCACAAAGTAATGGGGATATAAAGCAATGACAGTGAAATTTATTCTATTATACAAATTCTATTGGGATTACAGAATTTCCAGTAAACATCAACATGATTCCTCTATGTTCCTGAAAGGAAGCAAGGATGGCAAATAAGGATCATGATAAAGCATCCTTTATGGCCAGCATCCAAACTTTCTCTCATTCAGAGAGCAGAGACATACATATATATTTATATATATGTATATGATAAAAGATTTATATGATATTAAAAGATTTCATATATATATATGAAAATATTAACATCTTGATGATCAACTCTGACAGCAGAGGTAGTTAGCAGTGACAAAAGTAGAAAAGATGAGGAGCTTGTAATGGTATATCTGAGACAAGCACCTAGGTTTTTTGAAAAGACAGAGACAAGTAGAGGCAATTCAGACACCAGCTTGTAAGATTAGGGTGGACTGAGGTGCGGTAAAAGAGGTGAGACCTTTCCAGGGAGGTTTGAAACAAGACACTGAATATGATATACTTTTGGGGGCTGGAAGCACCCCAAGACCCAGTGAGGATGTTGTCACCATTTGTACCCCCTTGATTTATAAAAGCTTTGTATCTTTCTTTCTTCTTCTTCTTTTTTTTTTTTTGCTGTGCTACACGGCATGCAGGATTTTGACTGGGAATGAATCCATACCCTCTGCAGTGGAAGCCCAGAGTCTTAACCATTGGACCACCAGGGAAGTCCTCACCTCTACCATTTTTAGCCTTGCATCTTTTTTTTAAAGAAAAATAATTGCAACTGTGAACAAAATCTTACGAGGGGGAAGCAGAAAGATTGACAAAATAATCTTCTGACTGAGAGAATGATTTTCCGTGATGTAAGACTCATTGGCAAGTGGCTTGCTTCTTCCTAATAAAGACCAGATTTTTGAAGCTTGAGTTCTGATGTCTAATGATATATGGGTGAGCACAGGGAGAGAGATTTGAAGAATGTCAGAGAAATTAGAAGATGAAGTTTGAAAGGTTTGTCTTCTAAATCATAAACATCTTTGTTCCTTTTTCATCTCACATCTAAAGTAAGGGTCATAGACCCTACCCTGTCTGCCACAGGGTGTGGGAGAATTAAAAGAAAGATGAAGCCACTTTGCAAAGTGTATATTATTAAATAGTTCCTTTGGGAGATCTTTCTAAATGATAAATAAATCATGTTGTATGTTAAAAATTTAAAGCTCACATTAAGTGATACTTTTTCATTTCGCTTTTGTTGCTCAATTTCCCTCATGAAATGCTAAAGCCATACTGAATTGTAAATGTTCAAACACACACACACATACAGTGAAGATCTGGCTTCCTGGATAAGTTGCTGCTCTATTTTCTCTTATTCTTTTCTTAGCTACTTTAAAATTATTTGTTCAAAGTGATCATCGGCCAGCAGGTACATCTGAATAGGACTTTGTAGCTTCCAAGATGACAGGCACACAGATGAACAATGAATAAATGTAAAGCAAATGTGAATAAACCTCAAATGTTATCTTTTCGCACAGTCACTGGCTATAGGATTTTCAATATTGACTGGGACAGATGCACACCAGCGACTATACAACTAGGACTCAGATGCTTAGGAAAAAACAGACTGATGCAAAACCCTAGGATCCATGGAAGTATCCTGATTCAGTTTAAAGTTTTAAGTTCAAGAATTCTTAAAAGTTTGCAGGCACTAGTCCCTGCCTGTTCCTGCTTCCTTTACAAGGTGCTATTTCCAAAATATATAAAATGTTGGGAAATGTAATTGAGAAGAAACATGTCCCTAATGTCAGGGACAAATATCAAGACTTGGTTAGCAGAGAAAATCACTGATCCTATAGTCAAATCTCTGGCTGTATAGGTGCAAGGCACCAGGTAAGCTAGTTGGGACATCAGAGCACTGATGAGAAGAAAAGCGTGGACAGTGTATCTTGGGCAGAGATACAGCTGTGCCCTGACAGCACACCTGACAGCTGTGTAAGCAGGTTAATTTGCAGAAATTAAAGCAACTTAGTATGTGTGGAGCCTAGACTAAAAAATAAAGTGTAAGAAATAAAGATGGGACTAGACGTGCAAGAGAAGCAAGACAGATGGGCTTTCAATCAGTCTCAATGGTGGCTATGGGCATATGTGCGTGTATGTGTGTGCTCAGTCATATCAAACTCTTTGGAACCCCACGAACTGTAACCTTTAAGGCCACTCTGTCCATGGGATCCTCCAGGCAAAAATACTGGGGTGAATTGCCATTCTCCTCCAGGGGATCTTCCTGACCCAGGAATAGAACCCACATCTCCTATATCTCTTACATTGCAAGCAGATTCTTTACCGCTGAGCCACCTGGGAAGCCCTGAAAGTGGAGGCTTGTCCTGACTATTTTGGGGCTGGGGCAATGCCTCGACTGTGGTGTGCAGAGCAGCTCTGGCTTTCAAACACACTGGATCAGGGCCTGAATGGCAGCTGTTTTCAGGATTAGTTGGTGATTGTGCCCTGTCACTTAATGGTTAGGAAGCCTTGTGAAAAAGAGATACTTTAGCTTGAAGGTTAAAAATCTAGTTTCTGGAGTCAGATGGCCTGAATCAAAATTTCAGTGAGCTGTGCAGCTTTGAGCAGTTAAGTAGCTTCTTAAGTCTCAATTTCTCAAAATGATGGAAATAATAGTGCCTATTTCATTCAGTAATTGGGAAGGTTACAAGAGTGTTTAGCCCAGTGATTGGAACACACAGGCAAGAAGCAAACATGTTTGCACATATTGTTACAGTTATTATTTTTGTGACTTCCATAGTTTTCCCATCATAGAACATACTTGTGTGTGTGTGGTTAGTTGCTCAGTCATGTCTGACTCTTTGCAACCCCTTGGACTGTAGCCCGCCAGGCTCCTCTGTCCATGGGGATTCTCTAAGCAAGAACACTGGAGTTGGTTGCCATGCCCTCTTCCAGGGGATCTTCCCAACCCAGGGATCAAACCCAGGTGTCCCACATTGAAGGAGGATTCTTTACCATCTGAGCCACCAGGGAAGCCCATAACATACTTATTGAATATCTAAAATGGGTAAGGCCTGCAAAACACTGAAAACTACCCACTCTAGTAGGGTAGAACAGCTATGCAATACAGTCTGCCCTCTGTATTTATGGATTCACAGGCAAGGAGTCAACGTAGTATGAATGAAATATGCATATAGCAAACCTGCAGATATGGAAGACCTACTATTCATGGTACTTTGTCATTTTATGTCAGGGACTTGAGCATCTGTGGATTTTGGTTTCAGAGGGGGCTCCCTGTACTTAGGAACAACTGTTCAGGCCTTTGGTTTGAATGGAGCTCAGTGTACCATTGACACTGCTTTTTATCTACAGAGTCTCAGGAAGCTTCTAGGAGTTTTATTTCTGTTTCAGCCAGTCGACAGAAGCTGACTAAAAAGAGAAATCAGATTTTATGCACCCAGGAACATGGGAATCTAAGGGCAGGGGGACGTGTTTAAGCAGGATCAGGTGGTTTTCAGCTCTGTCTCCATTGGGATCTTAGACCTTATATTGTGTCTCTCCTGCAGAGTGATCTGAGATTAATTGCAAAGTCTCTTCATTATGCCTGATGGAAATGTAGGTCCGCATTCAAACATTTTCCTGATGACCAAAATATTTAGAAATTTTTTGGAGACAAGTTTGTCTTCTGCAGTAATTATGTGTGTGTGTGTGTGTGTGTGTGTGTGTGTGTGTGTGTTTGTACACACATATATACACATCTGAGAGATTTTATTTTTCTCTCTGTCGAGTGGATAAAATTAACATTTACTATGCGTCAGGTACTGTGAAAAGTACTTTCTATACGTTACCTTATTTTACTCTCAGACTTTTCTGTTCTTCACATTGCTTTTATAAGTGAGATCTCATGGCTTTTAAAGGGTGAAGCCAGATTACAACCTAGACCTGTCTTATTCAAAGTTAAAGCTCCTAACCATTATACTAGAATGCCTACTGTGCAATTTCTTGTTAGGATTATAATTCAGATCCCTATAAAGACTTATATTTGCATTTCTCTCTTTGGGATTACCATCCCCATAAAATATAGGGTACTATATATGCTCATATAAATCTAAATGCATTGTCTTTTAGGAAGAAAGACACCTTTACTGAAGACAATCACAACATACAGTTAAATATCAATGGTGGTCAATAAACTGTGTACATGCAAACGTGTTATATATTTTATACTAATCATTAGTAGAGTCTTCTATCTACAATGAATTCACAGGGAAATTCCTTTCATATAGCCATGAGAGGACTTTTTCATTTTATGAGTCTCAATGATTTCTCATAACTTCACATCTTGTCTGTAGAATGATATTAATATCCTCAATAAAAATATCAATCAATAATATCAACAGCTACAACAATAATAGTACAGATTACTTATTAACATCGATACTGTATGATTTATAAAGTAAGGTATGTAAGATTTATAAAGGTATGCACTACATGAGCGTATTATATATGTCATTATATATGCACATATATATATATATATGTATATATGTAAAAACTATCTCCATTTACCATATAAGGAAACTAAGATTCAAAGTGCAATGTGCATGGGGTGATACAGGCAGCAAATGGTGAAGTCAGATATCAAATATTAAGAGAAGTGAATCCAAAACTAGATGTGTTCTTTCTACTTCCTAGACTCTACCAGAAAGGTTTTATTTTTTTTCATTCAGCATCATTTGCTCTTACTAGTAACCACACCTATTTTACTCTTCGATGTTCTGGAAGTATTTAGAAACATTGTTTTCTTCAATCTCCCTCTTCTATTTTAGGACTGAAGGAAGGCATAGCCTGCAGGGTTTTATGAGGCTAGAGTTAGAGAAAACCTTGGGCAAGGGGAAGGTAGGGGTGTATGGGTGCTGAAAATAAATTGTAAAATAGAGTAGGTCCCAAGTAGAATACCAAAAAAATCAAAACAGTAAGTCTCAAAACTCTGTGAAGATTCGAAGAAATGGAGTCTTTCTTGCCATATCAATAAACCAGGCTGTCAGAGTCATCAGTGATTCTGGCCCCCAAATGTGAATTCCTGAGCCCTAAGGGCTCTCAGGAAGGAGAAGAACACCAGTACGATCTGCTGGCCATCAGGCTGCAGTCACTCCTTATGGTGAGGACTGAGGAACTCAGGATATGAAAAGCAAAGGGTCCTGGCACCTGATAGCTGAGATGCATATGAAAGGAAAGATTTCAGTAAGCTCGGACTCTTACATCTTCCTATACATAGTGCAAGTGTGCATGCTAAATTGCTTTAGTCACGTTTGATTCTGTGTGACCCTATGGACTGTAGCCTGCTAGGCTCCTCTGTCCATGAGATTCTCCAGGAAAGAATACTGGAGGGGGTTGCCATGCTTCTTCTAGGGGATCTTCCTGACTCAGGGATCTAACCTGCATCTCTTCTGTCTCCCACATTGGAGGGTGAGTTCTTTGCTATTAGCACTACCTGGGAAGCCCTCCCATACGTATAAAAGCCCTGAAGTCCTTAACTTGGGATATCTGATTTTCCTTTAATTCACAGTAATCTTTTGAAGTTTAGACTGCCTGCCCTTTGTGCAAAACTTCTGTGTAAACTGGTTCCTCCCTTTGACTTCTCTGAGAAATTCTCTAAGGGTTAGTTGAGATGCTGTCACCTGGGCTAAAAATTTCCGCTAAATAAAACATAACTCTCAACTTTTAGGTTGTGACTGTTTTTTAAGTTGACAATTCAAAAAAGCTGAGAGAGCCAAAAGATTTTGACATCTATTGTATGTATGCAATTTATAAATTTGAAGACAGTATGTGTGTATGTGCATGTGTGTGTGAGATGTATTTGAATTTGTAATCTAGAGGTAGTCATTTCAGGAATTCATAATTCATAGGAATTCAAGAGCAGGAAGGCCTTGCTCCAGAGGTGGTTGTTACATGAGTTAGCTATATTTTCTTTCTGATCAATACCAGAGGATTTGCTAATTAACTTAATAAAT
This sequence comes from Ovis aries, assembly GCF_016772045.2. Taxonomy (NCBI): domain Eukaryota; kingdom Metazoa; phylum Chordata; class Mammalia; order Artiodactyla; family Bovidae; genus Ovis; species Ovis aries. The sequence goes on along the minus strand of NC_056054.1, from coordinate 44,925,730 downwards.
ATTAAAGACTGGGTTTTTAATGGTGACAAATTAGTAGTATTCAAGATCTATGCTTTGTCTAAGAATTTGGAGACATTCCTCACCCTAGCATAAATAGGAAGTCCAGTGAAACCTCTATTCTTTACTGTTCAGGATAGTGCTGGAGGCTAGATTCTGAAATTATAATGTCAGAAAAATCTGTTTACCTGATGGTAATTGTAAAACTAATTGAATCCTGCTTCTGTGTTTCACATCATCTCAGTGAACCCAGAGACAACATGTTATGCTCACAGAACCTAAAGAGCAGGGAACTGGTACATCTTTGAATTTACAGAGGAGGGCTGTTGAGCTGTTGTATAGCTTTTTAAACAAATAGCGTTTCTAAAAAATGTCTCCAAGTGTGGCTGAATCTTCTTTGACACTTGCTTTTATAAGTGTCAGGTTTTGATGTCAGAGAGTAGCTAACACTCATTTCTAACCATAGCAGCTACCAAAATCTACCACAGAAAATCTGATAAATGTACACAGACAACTGGCTTAGGCTAATTCCCAACAATAACAAAATTCTAAACCATAGAAATGAGAGCAGGGATAGAGGCTTGAATATAAATAGAGAAGGATCTCTGGCAATTTGTCAGAATAGGTATCAATGTCTTCTTTTTGCAATTTTGGCACCAGCTGCCCGTAAACACCTGAGCTATAAAAAGTGGGGTAAAGTTGATACCTTCTTATAGCCAAGATTTCCTTATTGATAATCTCAATTTGCTGAATAATTATAAGAAAAATGAATTATCAGCAGCTGTTATCTCTGTCATATGTCAAATGCCTGGTTATTTCCAAGAACCCAACGTTTTGTCTCCTTGATGACCTAAGAAGCAAGCTACCGATTCTTCACCTTAATATCTGCCTAGACCAGCTTCACTTCCTTTCATTAAACTTATCAAGTGCCTAGTTATGCTGTATGTGTATCACTGATTTCCTTAGTGAAAAGCCTCAATAAACTTAGCGTGGTTCTACAACTTGTTCAGATCAGATCAAATGATCATCTAAAACAGAGTTTAGTTCACTGTAGAAGTTGATGCTGTGCTCAATCTTCATGCTGACTTTCCATTTCCCTAAATACAAGTCACATTTTGGATTCCCTTTTCCATGTCCTTTTCTATTAATGTCATCAAAGATTACAAACTTTCTAGAGAAAACCAAAGTCTATTGTGAAGACTTTCTGTAACAAATGTTGGTGAAACATGCTCTCAACTCTTAAGATTGCTATAAACACATCAACACCTAAAGGAACCATTTTTCCTTTCCATTTTTTTTTCTTTCCCTCATAAAGCAAAAATAAAGCAAATGAACAAACAAACAACACACAGACAATATACACAAGCAAAAACAAAGAATCTTTTCTTAACAACTTTCTCTGGAATGCTAGAGATCTTTTGCTATAATATTGAGAGAGGGCTAGAAACTGATCAACTTCATGGTCCTTTATTGTATTGTTCAGCAGGTATAAGTCATACTGCACAAATCTGCTCCTCTTTCTTTAGTATCTCTAAAAAACGAAGCAATAAAACTCATCAAAGTATGTTCTAAAGAGAGCCAGTTTTCTGTTATGGTTCTACCTGTTTGTGCCTGTGCTTACCTTTGCATTCAGCACAGAAAGGTCAATATTTGGAAGAGAACAAGAAGGATATTTATGAAACTATAAGAACACACATTTCATTTCGAAGTGCTAGTTGTGCCTTCCATACTTTTCTGAGTCATCTCCATAGGAAGCCAGCATAAATGCTACCTATTATTTTTGGGAATTGAGCTCCTAATTTGCATCTGTTTTCTATTGGATCACTCCAGGAAATTGAGATCACAAAGTTTAAAAAGGAGAGTACCTGTTTAATGTTCCATGGCAGTCAGATTTTGTGCTTGATGCTTGCTCACAGCAAAAGCCTTGCAGGCAAGAAGCAGAATGAGCAATTTAACCAATCATTGACTGCTCAGAGTCCATTATGTAAATGGAAAATAAGGCCATTGTATTAATGGGGAAAAATGGAAAAATAAAGTCCTATCTTAGCAGTTCATTGTTTAAAGAGGGACTTATTTTAATATCTGTCATATAAAATGGGTCTTTAAAAAGCTAGTATAAAAATGCAAAAAGGAAGTCCACTCTGGAATTATAAACATACATGAATCTAAAGTTAAGTTTCTAATACAGCATTTCTATTTTTCTTTGTTGTATCTAATAAATACTGTAGCAATCACAAATATTAAAAAATATTGCATTTTGAAAAGTTTATAGACCTTTATTGAAAGTTGACTTCTTCAGTCTCAAAAACCAGCCCTTAGTAAGTGCTGCTGTAATGCCAGGTGCTTTGTATGTTTGTTTTAATCCTTGCAATAACCTTGTGAGGCAGTACTTTCTTTCTTTTCTGCTGAGGGCATGTTATAACTATCTGATGATCTTTTAGTTACCCGTTGTTGAGTAACAAATAACCGCAGCTCTCCATGATATACAGGACAGTTGATAACAGACGCATCAGGAGCAGCTCTCCAGATCTTGGCTGGATATCCACACAGGTATAGAGGTGCCTGGCTGTCAGCTAAGGTAACTGGAGCAGTTTGGCTCTGCTCCATGTGTCTCTCAAACGGCCACAGGCTGCCCAGACATGTCCTTCTCATGGCAATAGCAGCAATATAAGAGGCCCAGACTAGTGGAAATGTGCCGTTCTTGTATAAGCTTCTGTTGGCTCATTCCTATTAACCTCTCATTGGCTACAGCGATGCAGAGAGAAAATCTATTCTGGCTCTCGATAAGAGGTGCTCCAAAGTCCCAGGGCAAGCGGTAAAAAATTGAGTCCATTAAAACAATCAATCTTAAGTAAAGCAATCAGTCTCAAACAGATGACAATGGCTTAGTATTTGTTTATTTAATCAAATTGCTGTTCATGTTCTATTGATTTAACTCTTAAGATGCCTGTAATACTTGCAACTTTTCTACACAAACTAAAAAACTAGAAACCAAACCAGACTCGAAACAGTTATTTCAAGGATCATTTCATTTTTCCAAAGTTTTCCCAACCCACTTATTATTTTTCTTAGTAATCAAGATGATGGTAGTGGCCATCACCATTTATTGACATTTACTATATGCCAGACAGTAAGTAAACACTTATAAATCTTACAGTGATCCTACTGAATTGGCACTATGATCCCAGTTTTATAGATGAGGAGGAAAATGAGCTGTAAAGAGATTGAGGAATCTGTAGAAGTTTGTCCTACTAGTAAGCACTGAAACTTAGATTGAAGTCCGGGTCTGTTGGATGTCAATACTCAGGCTTTCAACAGCCAGTCTACCACACTTTAATCTATCCAAATGCTAATAGTTAGAATTGTCTACATATTGTTATCTCCTGTCATCCCTCTGTTAGGAAGATTACAAATATTTCTGTTTGCTTCTGGACTATTGAAAAAAGGCTATGTTGTTCTAGTGACACACAGATTCAAACATATTCTGGGCATAATAGTAGCAGAAATTTTTTCTCAACAGACAGCATTTGTTCTAATTATGCAAAGCACTCAACTGTGACCTGCAGAAGTTTCCTCCTTCCTTCTTTCCTGTCTTTGTTCAGATTGGCTTGGGCCCTTTCTAAGAGTATGGCCATTTAACCATCTGCCTTCAAGATGTCTCTCATTCAAGGAATCAAAATGTCTACTCCAGTTAAACGACACTTTCAGTTTGTAAAGCCATTAAGGAGTTTACAGAATGATTTTACATTTATATATATATATATATATTACTCACTTCACTTTTTTCACACATTTTTCAATTCTTAGAACAAGTATAAGGGCAGATAAAAATAAAACAATAATAGGCTTAATTCTCTCTATTGAAAATAAGGGAGGATATCCTTCCCTTCTTTTATTCAGACTGTTTACTTCAGAAAACTTAAACTTATAAGTACTTTCTCTTCTTTTTGAAATGCATATAAATTCTTTGAAAAACTAGATAGGTCCTTTGTCAGCTTTATGACCAGGAATGTCTTTCTCAAATACCTGGGAACCATTTACTTGGAATAAAAACTTCAAAGGAGATGGCACCACTACCCCTTGGTTTCAGTGGTAGGGTAGGAACCCAACTTCCTGGGTTGCTCCAAGTTGCATAACTGCTTCCTTTATTACAGATATGAAACATTTGTTTTTCTTCTGCATAAAGTCAATTAACTAATACAGATGGTTACTCCAACTGTGAAGTGAAATTGGGATGAACTATGTGTGGCAAATTGTATTGTGAAGTCTTCTTACTTGAGGACTATTTATTCTTTATCTCAAACGCGGGTATGTAAGATGAAAGGGTGAGATTTCTTTCTGTCTTTGCAGTCTCTTAGCATACTGTCTGTGATGTGCAAAACTCTGTTTAATGTGTGTTTTTTTTTTTTAATAACAAAACTGTTTTCTTTCCCTCCTAACTTTGTAGAGAGGATTTTTAAGTTGGGAGAAAATTTTGTCTTTAATTATATTTCTCCAGCACAATCTGCAAGCTAAGTATTACTACAGTCATTTTACAGGTTAGGAAACCAAGGTTTCAAGAGATGAAGTAACTTGCCTATACAGACAGTCCTACAACTTATTATGTTGCAGAACTAATGGGTTTATAAATTCATGAAGATTGGAATCATGTCTATCTTGCTGATAATTTTATTCCCAGTGCTCCATGAAAATTTGGCAATATGAATGCACACTTAGTCTTTTTGGAAGAATAAATATCCCTAAATCCCAAGAGCTTTCCAGTATTATATTTGATGCTAATTTGTAGCAATTTAGAGTTACAGTGTGGTATCATCAACAGTTAGGAAATTAAAAAGAAAGATTATTATCTGACTGGGAACTAGTGAGAATGAAATATAATTGATCAAAGTAGAGATATTCAAAAGCTCTCAAAGAGAATACTTTAACACCTAGAACTAAACTATACCTTAAATATAAAAAAGATACAAAGAAATAATGCAATAACATTTGGGGATGGGTTGTGCTCAGCCATGGGATCACTGAAAGACAATAGATGCCAATTTTAACAGCACCCATCCTATTATTGGTCACATTGGTGAAAGCAACTTCAGGCAACAGTCCCACTGGCAAGTTCACCCCTAATGTGAAATGAGAGGAAAAGATGATCTTGTCTTGATTCTGTTAAATTATGTTACTAATCCCTGTAGTGCCACTAAATGGATTAATCAATAAATTTCAAATTCTTTTAGTCTCTATTATTTTATTTTCTTATAGTAAGTCAGTTAGTAGTTTCCAGTTCATATCTGCTTTCTCATCAGGTGTGACTAGCATTAGATAATATTTGACATGTCATTTTTATGTTGTCTCAGAACCATTCTAGTTTCACTAGCCCAGCTTAGCCAATCACTCTGGACTTGATCCCTTCTGGGCACTGACATGAGTGTATTTCTGGGACTTCAAAGAGGAGAACCAGATTAGAGGGGCCCTCTCTTGCACCACCAGGTCTCAGTCCATTTTACGTAAGACATGCATGGCAAGATGGGCCAGGTACCTGAAACCCCATCTCCAGGAACCATCTCCTTGCCTCTCCCTTTCTTGCCCACTTGAGAAAGTGAATGGGAACATAAATAAGAGAACATCACAACTCAGAGCAGACTTTCACAAGGACATGCCCCACAGAAAATTTCCACACTTAACCGATAAGCATGCTATTAGACAAAAGATGGGGAAAGCTGAGTAAGTTTAGAAAATTGTGGTATGACAAAGCAGTAGTTTGTTGGAGTTGGTTCATACTAATTCACAAGAGCTAAAACTGATTTGTCTGTTTCTGTCTCTGCACTCAGTAATGTCACATGGATTCTTTGAAATAGGCCAAGGCATGAGGGTATTTGACATCATAAAAATCTCCAGATACAACAAATTGGAGATTTGTTTTCCAGAGAGCAGTTTATCAGCATACGTTAGGATGATAAATTCTTATGCAATTCCTTGGATGAGAGACTTTTTAATCATAATACCCCTGATGTCTTTAAGATACTTGGCCATGAAATACTTTCGGCAGCAATGCCATGTTGAGACAAAATTAGACCCTTCATAAACTAAGAAAAATGAATTAACTTAAAAATTATATTATCAAATATTTACTGGTTAATTTTCTGTGACATACATACCACCTTTCTGATCATATCTTCACTTATTGATGTATTTATTCAATATTTATTCAAGAGCTTCCTAAGCAACAGATACCATAGCACTGAGATACAATAGCTGAATACTGTCCCCTGATGCCACTTCTAGCTGTTAGAATATTCTGAGTTTTACTGTTTCACTGTTGAGATACACATCCACATGTACCTGAAAGCACATCCCCTTTTAGGCATGGGCAAACAGTGGGATACTCCATGCCCCCCCCCCACAGGACTTAGTACCCTAAGCATCATGTTAAGTTCTTTATATGCATTATCATGTCCCTTCCTTGGGTTTCCCTGGTGGCTTAGATAGTAAAGAATCTGCCTGCCATGTGGAAGACGGGTTCAGTCCCTAGATTGGGAAGATCTCCTGGAGAAAGGAATGGCTACCCACTCCAGTATTCTTGCCTAGAGCATTTCATCCAATCCTTATCCTTTGACGGCTCTGTATTTTATTATCCCGACTATTACAGCTGAAGAAACTCAGTTACATAGAGACTGAATAATCTGTTTAAGGTCACATGAGAACAAATGCTAAACGTCAAAATTCAAACCTAAAAAAAGAAAGATAGTTCATAGGTATACTTACACTATGCTTTGTCACCTCTTGACAAGACATTTAAGTTTATATTTCAACACCTCCACACACTTAGAGGGGAGGAACAGGCTGAGTATGCATTTACCCAGTTCATTAAGCATTTACCAAGTACTTACCTTGAGTTATGTCAATCGTGTTTTTCAAAATACATTGTATATACCAGGCATGCTCAGAAGTGCTCCATGGGGGCTCCATGCAGAGTCTCAGAAGAAATACAGCTCATCTTCCCAGAATTCCAAATTTCTAAGGAATGGAGAATATATTCTCATGTTAAAACAAACAAAAGATGTATTGGGAAAAGAATGCAAAGTTTATATAAGTTTTAGGAACAGTAGAAAATTCTTAGATTTTACATTTTGGAGTAGCAGCTACTTGGTCTGTGTCAGAATTTTTGTGGTCCACTACTGAGCTGAGAACACTTTGTGACTGAAAATCTAACTGTTATGAATGTAACAAAAGAGAAACATAGATATAGAGAAGAAACTAGTGGTTACAAGTAGGGAAAAGGAAGGAAGAGAGGCAAGATCGGGGTAAGGGATTACAAGACACAATCTATTATGTATAATATAAGATACAAGGACATATTGTAAGAACAGGGAAAGCAGTTACTATTTTATGACTTTAATCATAGTATTATCTATACAAATATTGAATCACTACTGCTGCTGCTGCTCCTGCTAAGTCGCTTCAGTCGTGTCCGACTCTGTGTGACCCCAGAGATGGCAGCCCACCAGGCTCCCCTGTCCCTGGGATTCTCCAGGCAAGAACACTGGAGTGGGTTGCCATTTCCTTCTCCAATGCATGACAGTGAAAAGTGAAAGTGAAGTCACTCAGTCAGTCTGACTCTTAGCGACCCCATGGACTGCAGCCTTCCAGCCTCCTCCGTCCATGGGATTTGCCAGGCAAGAGTATTGGAGTGGGGTGCCATTGCCTAAAACTAATACATGGGTCAGTGGTAAAGAATCTGCTGCCAATGTAGGAGTGATTTCAATCCCTGGGTAGAGAAGATCCCCTGGAAAAGGAAATGGCAAGTCACTCCAGTATTCTTGCCTGGGAAATCCTATATATAGAAGAGCCTGGCAGGCTACATTCCATGGGGTCGCAAAGAATCAGACACAACTTAGTGACTAAACAACAAAATTAACTATACTTCAATAAAAAATAATTTAAAATAAACTCACACTCTATTACCGTATCTACGTAGTTTAGAGCTACATATATATATAAATTATCTCATTCATTTTATATATATATATAAATTATCTCATTCATTTTATAATTGTTTTTGTTTTTCATCTCTATATCTTAAAGGAATTTAAGCATTCTAAGACTGGGAACTTGTCTATTTGTCCAGTTTTATTCCTAATCCCCAAAACAATGCCTAGTATAAAAAGGTATTTAATGCTGCTTGTTAAATGAGTGGATAAATGATGAAGTGTATGAACATTTGCTACTTAATTAACTCTTTTCCCTCAGTTTCTATATCTATTAAAAGAGGTAAAGTATGACATTTTTCATAGCGTCATCATGAAGATTTACAAAATATATAAATCATGCCTATAATCATGACCAGCATATAGCAAGCACTTAAAAAATTTAAGTTATTGTAACTGAAAGACACATAAGGATCAATGTGCACAACAAAGAAAATCACTTTTCTATAGTTTCTGTATTTCATTGGGACTGTATTAAAGAGACATTCTAAATAAAAATACTCAGATTCTTTAAACCCACTTCTTCAAAACACAACTAAGTATCAGGTAGATTTATGTCCGTCTTGTCACCATAGACATAAGCTGCATTATTGCCAAAGAGTAGTGCAAATCATAAGATTCTTCCCTCAAAAAAGGCTATAAAGTGTTAGCAATAACATAAAAGATGATGGCCATAGTGATTCATTGCAAGGGCATGGGCAGAAAGCTGTATCATCTGGTTAGTATGTTTTAAATGTTTATGAGTTGTGGATGTATTTGTTTATGCTTTTATGTATTTGGTGCTGACCACTCACATAGAAAAAAATGACAATGATGCTTGCCCTTTTTAAAATTTGAAATCACAAAAATTTTCATTTAGGCTGCTTTACTGATATAAAAACTAGCCTGTGTTTTCATTCTAAAAATCTTTCATTTTTAGATTATCTTCCATGTTAATAGAAACATTTTGGTGTAAAGTAGGCATTTTACCCTAAAATCCTATTTTACAAAATCGATCCAAAAATTGGGGTTTATTTAACTGTTATAATTTAAGAATTACAAGTTAAGTTGGGATTCTTTTTCACAAGTTGATAAACAGTCATATCTAGTTCATTTGTGAGCATTAAAAAATGCTGTTGATTAACCTATATAGATAGGGGAGGGGGAAGCTGCTTATATGGTAAGCCAAGTCCTGTCAATAATGTTTACATTCTAGCGTCGGAGAGAGGGACAAAAGAAAGTAAGTGTCCAGAGCATTCTGAATTTCAGCTCTGGGTCAAATGGTCTGGTAGATCTGAGGGACAGTTCTGAAGTTTTGGCATCTGAACTGATATGCAGCCAGAGAAATTGCCAGGTTATCAAGCACTGCTTTCTAAAGGTAAGTTAAAGAAGCTTCTTTCTTAACACAGTCCACCAGTTACTGAGTAGCTGGTACTAATTAACTCTGTGTATTTGTCTTTCATTCAGTAGTAACAAGAGTCCTGACACCATTTTTCAGCTATCTCCCCAGCTCTCGCACCTGCTATTCTTGTTGTCACATTATTTCTTTTCTATGTATGCAGTTCAGTCTTTTCCTACTTCACCATCTCTGTGCTCTGTATACACCTACTTTACTGTGAACAAATTGACTTTAATTTTTACAATATTTTTTTCAGATCATGAAAGAAATACATATTCAATATAAGACACTTATAAAATTATATATATATATTAAAAGGAACATTAGCACTGATCCCAAAGCACAACCCACATGTAACATTTTTGGTATGCTGTGCTTGTCTACAATCTTTTCCCCACATGTATATCATTACTAGGTAAATGATCTTTTTGAAATTGCTTGTTTTCTAAATTGTTGAGGAAGCCAATTACTATATTACTGTTTCTTTATTTATCTATACACTGGTTCTCACTCTTCTTAAAGGAGGAAAAACCAGATCAGAGAGTTTAGAAGAGGAAACTGATACATGAGTTGGCCAGCCCCTTCCTCTTTTCCTCCTCTTGGGACCCAGTGGCCTAGAAAGGAGCACACTGCTTTATTCCTCCATGTGGTAAGTCTTCGGGATTCCCTGGTGGCTCAGATGGTAAAGAATCTGCCTGCAATGCAGGAGACCTGGGTTTGATCCCTGTGTTGGGAAGATTCCCTGGAGAAGTGAATGGCAACCCACTCACAGTACTCTTGCCTGGAGAAACCCAAGTCTTGGTGAGGTGGTTATTCAGTGGGAGGCCTGTCCTAGCCCAACTCTGCTGAAAACTGAATGGGAGACTCTGTCTAATTCTAGAGTGTTACAAAGACTACATGCCATTTTCTTCAATAGCATTTTTTTTTTTTTTGGTAATAAAGATGTTATTTTAACCTTGATCATGGGGAGCCTTTAATCTTCCTTTTTTAGTTTGCTCAGTACCTGCACAGGAAAGAAGGATGTTGCTTTATTCTTCACACAGAGACCAAACACACGTGCTCTATGATGGATGCTGTGATGTGCCATCTAGATTTCTCTTTCATGAAGTCTTATTCTCTCAACTTTTGGAATTAGCACCAGCATAGGATGGAGAGCCCCTTCAGGGACCATCTCAGGTGCAAAGAGCATCCCATCCAAGGTTGTGAACTTGCTTTGGAAGCCTACATTCAATAACTGATTGATGTGTGTGTGTGTGTGTGTGTGTGTGTGTGTGTGTGTGTGTGTGTGTTAGTTGCTCAGTTGTGTAAAACTCTTTGCAACCCTATGGACAATAGCCCATTAGGCTCCTCTGTCCATAGCATTCTCCAGGCAAGAATACTGGAGTGAGTCGCCACTCTTTTCTCCAGGGGATGTTCCCAGCCCCGGGATCAAACAGGGGTATAAAGTCCCGGCCCATCCTTTGAGACATTCAATGGTCATTCTAGCTCCAGAGCTCCCTGAGCATCAAAAAGACTATCACTGGGCATAAGCCAGTGGTATTTGGCTTGGCTTTTCCTTTTCCTCACAACTGCTTCCTTTTTCTCTATTATGATGTTCCCAAGGGCTCTCCATAAGAAATATGCCAATTTTGTCTCTGAGACTATTGAGTCTGCTTACTGAGAAACTTAACCTCTCACATTTATATACAAATACACGCATATCATTCTATTAAAGGTATTTGTTGTAATAACCACGTATTGTTAAAGAGACAGTCTAATAATAGAGGAATAATATTGTATTCAATAATGATTCCATAATTATGCTAACTCTTATTCTTGGACACTCATTGTATTTCCAATTCCTACTGTTTTAAACATCACATCACACACAAAAAATTGTTTACAAATATTTTTGCACATCTCTAATTAATTGTGAAGGATAAATACATTCAAGAAAGAGTGAAATTACTGAGTAAAAGAAGATGCACATTAAAAAAAATTGATATTATTGTCAATTTAATCTCTGAAAAATCTCACACCAATATACATTCTCACCATCAAGGAATGGGAAAATCTATTTCAAAGCACACTTACTAACATTGATGCTTTAAATTATATATTTTCTAGTTATTTAATTATGTTTTTATTTTCCTTATTAATGAATTAGAAAATTCATTTATGTATTTATTAGCCAATTACTATTATCTCTTTCTTTATGGATTAGGTGTCTACAAACTTGTTTATTCTTCTAGATAGTTTTTTTCCTTAAAAAACTTTCTAAAACTTTTCAAAACTGAAGAGTATTGATATTTGTATGGTATGAGCTTATCATGAAAGAAATTGACCGTGCTCTCCATTTAAGAGGGTTCGTTCATGATACAGTGTATAACAATGATTCTCAACTCCTGCCAATTTTGCCTCCCAGGGGATCTGGCAATGTCTGGAGACAATTTTGATTGTCATCACTTTGGTGGGAGGGGAGGAAAAGGAGGTAATACTGAAATATAGTTAAAATCTAGTGAGTAAAGTCTAGGGATGCTGCTAAACATCTTACAGGAGGGGAGTCCACTAAAACAAATACTTACCCAGCCCAAAATGTGAGTCGTGCCAAGACTGAGAAACCCTGGTCTGGTATATACAGAGAGTTCTGCAAACTTCCTGCATGAGTTTATTCATAGGTTTGTCTGTGTGTGTGTGTGTGTGTGTGTGTGTGTGTGTGTGCATGCGTGCATGCACAAGTACAGACATATACATTTTTTTTTCAATTATATTTTCTGACTTGTTAATGTTGGTTGAAATAAATCACTTTTTATGTGTATGTTTTGAAACTCTAAATCTTTTTTTGGTATTTTCATACTTGTTTTTTTTTTTAAGTCTGCTGGGATAGGTGTTGCAATTTTGAAATTATTTTGCCTATAATTTAGGTAAGAAAAATAACTAGGTGTATTGACATTATTGGAAATCAGAGTTTTCAATTCCTCTAGGACCCTACATTCTGTAAAGCACAATTGCTACTTTATATATAGTATAGTGCTATTTATTTCTCATATAAAGGCTTTTCTGGTGGCTCAGATGGTAAAGAATCTGCCTGAAATGCAGGAGACCCAGGTTTGATCCCTGGGTCAGGAAGATCCCCTGGAGAAGGGAATGGCTACCCACTGCAGTATTCTTGCCTGGTGAATTCCATGGACAGAGGAGTCTGGTGGGCTACAGTCCCTGGAGTCACAAAGAGTTGGACACGACTGAGCGACTAACATTTTCACTTTCTAATATAATGGTATCGCTAATAACAGCTGCTATTTATTGAGTCTCTCTGATGTCTGCCTGGTGGTGTCACTCTACTCACTGATACACATGCAATATTCCATTTGTTCCTCATAATAATTCTATGAAGTGGTTATTACTTCCCCTACTTTACCAAAGAAGTTCAGGGATTATAAAAACTGTATCAAATGCTTGTGCTCAATTCCTAGGCTATGATCTTTCTATTTAAATATCAAAAGTGAAGTTAAAATAGCTTAGTATTCAGATCCTTAGCGTATAGCTGATACTATTTGTTCTTGCACAGGAAATTTGAGGATCCTTTTGCCAGATAGTATATACCTCTGAGACTTTGATCAGAATTGGACAAAGTATATTTATTTTCAATTATCCATTGATCTAAACAATAAATGTTTCCTGTCAGGTCAGTAATAAGAGACACTGATTCTTATCTTTCAACAGCTTCATGTTGAAAGGACAACAACTGATATTGATCATCAGTGTGAACATTACTTCAAAGTCACAAATTTCTCAATAGTTTTTTGGGTTTTATTGGCATGGATTGTTTGTTTACATTTATCATTCTTACAAGATGTCAATTTCTAGCATATTTATTTTTCTTAATCTTCCTCAACATACATAAAATGTCAGTCTGGAATAATTATAAGTAGAGCAAATTACAAGTCACTGTAAGTGACAGGCACCTAATGGCTTCTAGGACCTGGTCATGTCATAATCCTTCTCTGTTGATGTGCTTTTCAGCTTCCAGGGAAAGTTCTGTGAGGCTGAAGCCGTTCTCTCTTCCCAGTTTGAGAGACAGCAATGAGAAGTTTAACTACTACAATTATTTGCAAGTATAATTGTTCATAATTTGAATAAAGCAAATATCCTGCTTTCTGGAGCTTATAGGAAAGAGAGGAAAGATTAACTAAGAGAGGTGAATGGGCTTCCCAGGTGGCACTAGTGGTAAAGAACCCACCTGCCAATGTAGGAGACATGAGACGTGAGCTTGATCCCTGGGTTTAGGTGACACCCTGGAGGAGGAAATGGCAACCCAACTCCAGTATTCTTGCCTGGAGAATCCCATGGACAGAAGAGCCTGGTAGGCTGCAGTCCATGGGGTTGCAAAGAGTTGGACACAACTGAAGCGACTTAGCACAGCACACAGCACAAGAGAGACGAAAGGAGAAGAGGATGAGGTGATTACACAGCCTCACCAACTCAGTGGACACGAATTGGAGCAAATTTTAGGAGATAGTGAAGGACAGGGAAGCCTGGTGTGCTGCAGTCTATGGCGTCACAGAGAGTCGGATACACCTCAGAGAGTGAACAACAGCAACAAAGAGAGGTGAGCTTCCTTTGTCATTTCTCTTTCAAGGGAGCTTCACACTTAGCACTGAGGGGAAACAGAGGTGTTAGACCATTAGGAAAATAATTGCAGAATTGAAGCTAAGGACTGTCGTGAATAGTGGCATGTGCAGAGAACTGAGAGGCTCAGGACGTTCAGCAATGGGGTCCTGTCTTGACCAGTTTATAATGAGCCATGTTAAACCCTAAGCAACTCTCGAAGTCAACTGGACTGCATGGTCTCAGTTTCTGTGAACTACCCCTAGAATCTCATCATAAATTCCGTTTCACTTCAGCTAGTTTAAATGGGTTTATTTCATTGAAACTAATTAAAGACTACAGTAACCAACTCAGATACTGAATCCTCTGGGAAAAGGTAAATTCCCTGGTTTGAATATTAAACCTTAGGCTCTGGGAGACAGGCAAAACATACACGTTCCCTCAAATGAAAAACTCAGCTTCTCCAAGAAATCTATCTGGTTAGCTGTAGAGTTCCTTTGCCAATAAGTATACTGAACAGCTAGAATCTATGAGCCTTTTTCATGGGGCAGGTTGCATTTCTCAATAGGTCAATTAGACAATGAAAAATCACTTCTCAAATCTAATTCAACACACCCCACTGCCCTGATGTTGGTTTCAGCAGAATGTCTAAGATATATATTTATATGCCTTGAACAAAAGGGTTCAGTAATTTGTCTTCAGCTGTTGGTCACTATCCATTCAGTTCAATTCATTTTAAGTGTGAATGTATACAGACTATTGTGTGATCTGATTAAGGAACCAAAAAAGACATGTAGCTTCTCTTGGGAAATTTGCATTTTCGGGGTTTACATTTCTGCTCTGAACTAAATCAATAGGTACTTGGTTACTTCACACCTTTATTTTCATTGAATGAATCATATTTTGGAGTCACAGCCTTTAAATTCCAGGTGATACTGCCTAGGTAAGTAAAAGCCATATGGCTAGTTCAGTGATCCAGAGAAAATCAATTTACCTTCCAGACTGAGAGATCTCAAAAGAAAACAAAACAAAAAATGGATGACTATAAATGAATCAGACTCTTAAAGATATTTTCATCTCTAATAGCTATAACCCAGTGACCTCAAAAGATAAATGTATGAAAACAAGAAAGAACGACTTCACCTGAATGAAAAAAAGTCATCCCCTGAAGATGAATGATTCATGAAATATTTTCCCTATTTCTATCTTTAAATACTGGTCTTCAGTAAAAATCTTTCTGAATTAAAAACTACAGTTGGCAGATCTTCTTTATGGACTCTAATATCTTTTTTTCCCTCTTATTTTGGTTCTTTGCAAATGGGTTTAATCCAGGTAACTTCTCCAAAACGTAGCTTGAATAATATTAAAATGATGGGTGCATCAATAATGCAGCTAGTGGGTAGTCATTAAGAGTTGGGTTTTGGAGTTGGTTTGGTTTGATTTCATTTCAAAAAACTGTGTAATATTAGGCAAGTAACTGGAAAATTCAGATTTCTTATCTGTAGAATGGGAATGAAGTTAAGTGAAAGTCATTCGGTCGTGTCTACCCTTTGTGATCCGATGGACTATATAGTCCATGAATCCTCCAGGCCAGAATACTGGGGTGGGTAGCTGTTGCCTTCTCCAGGGTATCTTCCCAACCCAGGGACTGAACACAGGTCTGTAGCATTGCAGGCAGATTCTTTACTAACTGAGCCACTAGAGAAGCCCAGAATGGGTATAACAGTACTTATATCTTAGGGCTCATGTGAGAAGCAAAGGAAATAATTCATGTAAAAATATTTGAAGTTATAACCATTTTTATTAATATATGTTCATTTATTCATTCAGCAAGTATCAATATTTACTGAGACAGCCCTATGTGTCAGGCACTGTTCTGGGTTTCTAGGTTTGTCAGGCACTGTTCTAGGTTTTGGAGATGTAACAGTGAGCAAGATAAGATCTATTACTTCAGAGATCTTACCTACTAGTGAGAGACAGATATTAAAAATAAATAAGTATATGTTATAATATTTAAAAATGATTTTCCTATGAAGAAAAATCTTCATTTTAGTAGACCTCTTTAACCAAAGGCCTTGACATATCAATAGGATTTCATTAACAGGAAGGATTAACAGATATAGACAGCAGGGTAGAATGATCCTAATGGAATCATGATGTTATCCCACTAATCAACAAACTTGAAGTTGAAGACAGTGGAAGTCAAACTACTAGGGGTTAACTATATTGTGAGTTTTGAAATCTTTATCAAAGTAAAAACTGAAAAACAGGTAAATTGTATCTATTGTTTCTTAAAGAAAGTTTGTGAATTCTTGACTTGGTAATCTTTTTGAAGTAGGTTAAGGAAAAGAAAATGTAATTGGCCAATATTTCTGAAACTCAATATTCTTTCTGTCTCTAAAGCACATATTAAAGCAGCAATGATAATAGTGATAATGGTTAATACTTATAAGAGAAATAACAATTGTTAACATTTATCAAAAGCTTACAATGTATCACATTTTTGCAAAGCCCTTCAAGAGCATAATCTCATTGAATCTTTAAAATACTATGAGAAAACAGAATCACAGATATAGAAAACAAAATTATGGTTACTACAGGAGAAAGGGGTAGGGAATAAATTAGGAGTTTGGGATTAGCAGATAAGACTACTATATATAAAATAAACAACAAGGTTCTAGTGTATAGCACAAGGAACTATATTCAGTATCTTATAATGAACTAAAATGTAAAACAGTATATTTATATATATACACACACACATATATATGTATAACTAAATCACTTTACTGTACACTAGAAACTAACACATTGTAAGTTAACTACATTTCAATAAAAGAAAACACTATGCATTATGTGCCATTATCTCCCTCAATTTATAGGTAAAGAAACCAAGACTTACAGAAGTTAGGCCTTCTTAAGGACACATAGTTGGTAGAGAAGCATGCCATAGGCTGCTCTATTGATTTCAGAGCCCTAAAAGAACTTTGGCAATACCTTTTGTTCTTACTGGGTTATGAACTTTTCCTTCATTACCTATTCTGTATAATTCATTTGGCATCCTTCTGTACTGAGTACCTTATATGTCATTATTTCTTAATTATCTAAAAAATATGATGAGGTATATTTTAGCCATTTGTATATAGCAAATCATCCCAAAAATGAGTGGTGAAAACAGTAAGCATTTTTTTTTTTCTCACTCATGGATTTTTGAGACAGACTGGGAGCCAGCTAATCTAGCTTGGGCTCAGCTAGAATTGGCTCCAAGTCATGGATCACCCAGATACGCTCTACATGCCTTTCATTTTCTTTGGACCATTCAGCTAACATGAGTATACGTTTCACACAACTATGAGAGAAACATAAGAGAAAATCCCACCAACCTGGGCAAGCAAATGTCAAGCCTCTATTCTCATCACATCCAATAAAACTTCTTTGGTCAAAGTAAGTTACATGGGTAAGGCCTACATCAACAGAGTGGGAGAAAACACTTGGACTTAGGGGAAGTAATTGCAAAGGCATATGAAAAAGACATGGATACAAAGATGATAAAGATTTGGTGACTTGGTGATAATGATGTAATCTACCACAAGTGTACAATATTACCTACTACATATTAATATCTAAATAGAGTAATATTACATATAAATAACATTACAATATAATATTTACGGATATTATTAGAGATGAAGGATTAGAGACTTAGGTTGCTTAACAAACTTGACTTTGGTTCACTAGCTCTTAACTGAAATAGTAAGCTTTTTATTCCCATTCTCAAAGAAAACCTGCTTTCCAGTAATGAAAGATGTTAGGAAAAAAAACTTAGGTGAATTTATGGCATATGCCTCTATTCATTGTCTGTCCCTTGCAATACCTAATCTTGTTCCTGACCCACAATGCATGGTCAACAAATGTGTGATAATCAAAAAGTAGCCATCAAAGACTCCAATTAAACCAGAGCCAAATGCACAAAAGTGATAGTGTTGAGTGGGACATTTTTATATGTTCCTTTTCTATATTAATGGTGTTCATAAAAAGGAATTTTAAAGTAATGCAAAAGTAGAGTAGGGCTTTGAGCAAAGAAATAAATATATTTTGAGAAGACAGATAATTAAAATGAAACACTGGCATTACTTAAGTAGCATTATTAAAACAAGCTATTTAGCAAAACTATTATCCTCCCCAGTTTTTACTAGGAAAAAAAAAAAGCAAAACAAAAACAGATAAAACATGATTATAGAACTTGTGCTTCCCAAATGGAGGTAAATTTGGTTCTTTGTTTCCTCATTTCTCTAGTGATGCAAATTTGTGCCTTTTAATAGATAGTATTAACTTGATATGCTTCCAACTCAGTAGTTTTAAGTTTAATTGATGTCAAGAAAACAAATGTTTCAGGGCAGGTACAATTCTTTTACAATTAAGAGATCACTTGGGTCCACTGCACTGTAAACACATTGAAATTAGTGATGATATATAAAGCATGTTAACTCTTCTAAAGTAAATGAGAAGCCAGAGATGCCCTATGAAGAATGTGCCAATGACTACAATAATAAGAGGTAAAATTTATAAAATGCTTGCTATGAAGCAGTCAATAATGCACTACCATAATCTGTGTTATCATTTTCAGTCCTAATAAGAAGTCTTCCTTTTTTCAGGCATTCAATAAATACATGGTGACCATCTATTATTTACTAGAACTTATGTTGGCTGGTGGCAATAGAGTGAGGGAAAAAAATAATCATGGCTCTGTCCTTGTATGATGTATAGTGATTATAAATAATCACAAAAATAATTATAACACTGAAACTGTGTCAAGTGCTATACAGATGAATTTAATCAGTAATTTAACCTGACTGAAGAGGTCAAAGAATGCTTCTTTGAGGAAATAATTTGAGTTGAGATCTGAAGGACAAGGATGACTTAGTTACAGGGAAGAATAGCATTTGGTCAGAGGGAAAAACAAAGATGAGGCAGGGAGCAGAGATGAGCTGACCTCTAGAATGCAGAGTGAAGAAAAGCAGAGAACGATGAGAAGAAAAGCAGATGAGGCTGGAGAAGAGATGTGGGCCTGACCATGCAAGATGTGGTTGATAGAGAAGTTTTGTCTTTATTCTAAATATGATGGGAAGCTATTGAAGGGAACCAGAGGAAGAAACCTAGCACTAGTGACATTATTGGGCTTCCTGTTAATGTCTAACCTCTGGTGGCTCAGAGGTTAAAGCGTCTGCCCGCGATGCGGGAGACCCGGGTTCAATCTTTAGGTCGGGAAGATCCCCTGGAGAAGGAAATGGCAACCCACTCCAATACTCTTGCCTGGAGAGTCCCATGGACGGAGAAGCCCGGTAGGCTACAGTCCATGGGGTCGCAGAGTTGGACACGACTGAGCTACTTCACTTTCTTTCACTTTCAGTGACATTATCAGATTTTCAAACTGTCTGGCTACTAGGTGGAGATAGGATTGGATGGCAGGATGAATACAGATAGACTGCTTCTATAACTATTGTGATTGTATAAGAAATGATGACAGTTAAGACTATTGTGATGGCAATGGTGATAACAAGAAATACTATCTTTTGAAATTCTAAGGCACACTTGAAAACATTTTAACATCTCTGAAATTAGGATGCTTCTTATAGTCTCTGTGCCATATTAATTATCCAATTGCCATTGCCTGTGTAAATGCATGGAAATTTGCAAAATCAAAAAGATAATAGAGATATTCTCTTAGAAAGGATATATAGTGAAATTTTGTGATGGAAATAATGTGTATAAACACCTGGTGCTCCAGATCTAAGTCAAACAATGTGTCGATGCATTCACTGGCAGCAGTTTTTCTTTGATATGGGTACTTAAAGTAATGGTGCATGTTACAATTGATGGGTTGTTATGGCTAGTTATGGATTGACTATGGACATGACTCAAAATCACTGCAGATGGTTATTGCAGCCATGAAATGAAAAGACGCTTACTCCTTGGAAGAAAAGTTATGACCAATCTAGATAGCATTTTCAAAAGCAGAGACATTACTTGCCGACTAAGTTCTGTCTAGTCAAGGCTATGGTTTTTCCTGTGGTCATGTATGGATGTGAGGGTTGGACTGTGAAGAAGGCTGAGCACCAAAAAATTGATGCTTTTGAACTGTGGTGTTGGAGAAGACTCTTGAGAGTCCCATGGACTGTAAGGAGGTCCAACCAGTCCATTCTAAAGGAGATCAGCCCTGGGTGTTCTTTTGGAAGGAATGATGCTAAAGCTGAAACTCCAATACTTTGGCCACCTCATGAGAAGAGTTGACTCATTGGAAAAGACTCTGATGCTGGGAGGGATTGGGGGCAGGAGGAGAAGGGGACGATGGAGGATGAGATGGCTGCATGACATCACCGACTTGATGCACATGAGTCTGAGTGAACTCCAGGAGTTGGTGATGGACAGGGAGGCCTGGCGTGCTGCGATTCATGGGGTTGCAAAGAGTCGGACACGACTGAGCGAATGAACTGAACTGAACTGAACTGAGGCAACTGAACAACGACAACAACGGAAAATAAAGGAGATAGAAGACTCAAGTTCCTGTTTGGTTAAAAATGCATATAACATTATGAATAAAGAGGTGTGTATGTGTGTGTTAGTTGCTCAGTCATGTACCACTCTGTGTGACCCCAAGGACTATAGCCTACCAGGCTCCTTTGTCCATGGGATTCTCTAGGCAAGAGTACTAGAGTGAGTTGCCATTTCCTTCTTCAGTGAATAAAGAGGTACATAATACCATACCAATATTATTCCAATTTAACTGGAAAAGTAATTGAAAAAAAGGAATTAAGAAAACTGTCAAAGGCTATACCATTTGCAGTTGGCAGAAATTAGATAGGTCTGACTGCAGTGCCTGATATCCTAAGACAGGTAGGAAAAAATACCTCGACCAACAAATATCATCAAAGAGTAAATGGTTGATTAGCTAACATATGGAAGTATATTAAATGTTACTTGATCTCTCAAATAATTAAAGAAATATAAACTAAAATAATGATGGACTATTATGTTGTATGCTATTCAAAACAAAACAATAAATTATTAATTTAATAAATTAAATCATCATCAAAAATTGTCAATATTGAGTATAAATTCCTTTTTATAATGTAAGTGAAAACAAATTAATGTTTAAGAACAATAAAACTAAGGTAAGTGTGACAGAAAGGAATGCATAGGTAAAAAATATGCAAATAATTAGTAATTATACATTGCTAAGTCACTTCAGTCATGTCCGACTCTGTGTGACCCCATAGACGGCAGCCCACCAGGCTCCCCCGTTCCTGGGATCCTCCAGGCAAGAACACTGGAGTGGGTTGTCATTTCCTTCTCCAATGCATGAAAGTGAAAAGTGAAAGTGAAAGTGAAGTCGCTCAGTCATGTCCGACTTAGCGACCCCATGGACTGCAGCCTTCCGGGCTCCTCCGTAGGCAAGTGCTATTTTGACATTTTCTAGCCTTGGGTAGCATCCTACATTTTTTTCTTCTTTTTTTATTCTTTCCCTTTTTCTTCATTTCTTTTCAAATTTCTTTTCTGAGAGGGAGTAGACAGTGGGAAGAGAACACTAGTTGTCTTTTACTACAATATTTTCCTAAACACTGCTTTTGGCTCATGTTCAGGATCTTTGGATCAGTGTCTAATGCAGATATCCTCAACTATCTCTCATGTCAAGAGCCAATTGAGATGACATCTATCAATGCCCAGCATAAACACTGTCATCCCAGTGAGCTTCAGCCTGTCTGAACAGATGGGGCTTGGATCTCTGGACTCATTATTTACCTTCCCAGCTCTTCCTCTCCTCTGGCAAAGTGCTTGGACCCAGTTACACATAAAGCCAAATGGCTTGTATTTTTGTTCACAGATTGTACATTGTCCTTTTCTTCCTCTTGGCACCTTTAGCCATTTGTTATCTTTATAGAACTGATTCAAGAAGATTTGTGTGACTAATCCACATCCCTAAATAATCTGCTATGGTGTTAATCCCTGGCAATGCTGAATTTCATCTGGAATTGATGAGAAAGAAGAGTGGCATTGGCTTTAAATCCATGTCAAGTAACCCTAATTCCATGCTACCTGACTGAAATAAACTAAAATATTGATTTTTGGGTTTTTGTGATGACTTTGGTCAAAGAGGGAAAGAGTAGTTGAATCAAAGTATTGAATATCTCATGACATGGACAGAGTAGACATAAATTGCCAATCCCACAAAGTGATTGAAAAGTATCATTTGGGGGGTTAGAACTAATAATAGCTAAGTAAACTTGTCCTTGTTTATCCCTTTCATCATTATTAAACTATCAGCTTTTTTTAAGAAGAAATTTTACTTTATTTCTCTCACTCTTGAAGTCAATGCAATGCCACTCTCTTTGAAGTTGAAAATAGAATACTGAGTAATTACCAGTAATTAATTACCAAGTAATTAATATAAGTATTCTTAGAATAAAGATGTTAGGGTACAAGAGAGGCTGATTATTTTTATGACAATGTTGTGATATTTTACCTAAAATGCTTGACATTTATGCTAAAAATTGGGACTGCAATCTTAGGCAATCTTATACTTTACAAGTTACAAATTGGTGACATTCAGGTTGGATTCAGCTTTTAAATGTCTTTTGTCTACTATTAATGTTTTAAAAAATAGTTACCATGATAAAAACCTGTGGAAATTTAAATAGAATTCAAAACATTCTGCCATGGAAACAATCAACCATGTTTGATCCATGTTAATATAGGATTTCTTCTAAGTTTCCAAGCTCATAGTATATTTTTAAATTAATCAAAGAAGTTATTTTTCTCATAATACCAGCTTTTAGATTTTTTGAAAAATCTTTTTCTCTATTTTTCCATTATATTGATATGAAAAATTTCCCTCAAAGTTTCATCTTCAAACTTATTTTCGTTTACTGGCAATGTCTAATTCCTTAGGATAAATACTAAATTCCTTTATTTTTCATCATTTCCTAAAAATGTGGGCACTTAAGGCTATACATTTTTCAACATGAATTACTCTTTCTATATCATATGTTTTGATATAAGACGTTGTTTTTTGCTTTGTAGATAATTTTAATTTCACTTCTGTGTTTTCCTTGTTAATCTAAGTTATTTATTGTTGTTGTTGTTTAATCACTATGTCATATCCCAGTCTTTTGTAACCCCATGGACTGTAGCCCACCAAGCTTCTCTGTCCGTGGGATTTCTCCAGGAAAGAATACTGGAGTAGGTTGCCATTTCTTCCTCCAGAGGATCTTCCTGACACAGGGATCCCCCAAACCCGAGTCTCCTGTATTGGTAGGTGGATTCTTTAACACTGAGCCACCATGGAAGCCTATGTTATCTATTGGTGTCTTGCAAAGTTGCTAAAAATTTTAGTTATATTGATTAGCTCACAATCAGAAAATCCACCCTTAAAATTCAAGATTTAAAAAAATTGTAGGACATTTTTATACAGATACACATTAAATAAAATTCTGGATTAGATGAAATTAGAATTAAATAAAATTCTTTATTAGATGGCTATATTTTAAGTGTTTATTAAGTCAAGCTTATTGATCACATCATTAAAGTCTTCACAGTCTTTACTTTTAAAGATTTTGTCTGCTGAATCATTTCAGTTCTAGAGAGTACTTTGCCATCTTCACTTCTAAATCATGATTCTACCTTTCTTCCACTTTATTCTTATATTTATTTCATATTTGTTTAATATTTGTTCTAAAATAGCTCTTTATCTTCTATCACATCCGCATTGCAGCTAATGGAATTGTGCCCTTAAACCCAAGTATGGCTAATTTTAGGTACTCTACTGCACTACTGCCCCTCTGCTGCTGTTGTTTAGTTGCTAAGTCATGTCTGACTCTTTTGTGAGCCCATGCAGTGTAGCCCACCAGGCTCCTCTGTCCACGGGGAATCTCAGGTGAAAATACTGGAGTGGGTTGCCATTTCCTTCTCCAGGGAATCTTCCCAACTCAGAGATCAAACCTGTGTCTCCTACTTTGTTAGGTGGGTTCTTTAACACAGAGCCACAGGGGAAAACACTTACTCTACTCAAAGCTAAGAATATAAGAATACAACTACTATACTCTCATAACCTCTTCCCTTACAGATGAAGCAACAAGAATACCTTATTCTTCCCTTTTCAGTTCAGTTCAGTTCAGTCGCTCAGTCGTGTCTGACTCTTTGCGACCCCATGAACTGCAGCACGCCAGGCCTCCCTGTCCATCACCAACTCCCAGAGTTCACTCAGATTCACGTCCATCGAGTCAGTGATGCCATCCAGCCATCTCATCCTCTGTCGTCCCCTTCTCCTCCTGCCCCCAATCCCTCCCAGCATCAGAGTCTTTTCCAATGAGTCAACTCTTCACATGAGGTGGCCAAAGTACTGGAGTTTCAGCTTTAGCATCATTCCTTCCAAAGAAATCCCAGGGCTGATCCCCTTCAGAATGGGCTGGTTGGATCTCCTTGCAGTCCAAGGGACTCTCAAGAGTCTTTTCCGACACCACAGTTCAAAAGCATCAATTCTTCGGCACTCAGCCTTCTTCACAGTCCAACTGTCACATCCATACATGACTACTGGAAGAACCATAGCCTTAACTAGACGGACCTTAGTCAGCAAAGTAATGTCTCTGCTTTTCAATATACTGTCTAGGTTGGTCATAACTTTTCTTCCAAGGAGTAAGCGTCTTTTAATGTCATGGCTGCAGTCACCATCTGCAGTGATTTTGGAGTCCCCAAAAATAAAATCTGACACTGTTTCCACTGTTTCCCCATCTATTGCCATTAAGTGATGGGACTGGATGCCATGATCTTCGTTTTCTGAATGTTGAGCTTTAAGCCAACTTTTTCACTCTCCTCTTTCACTTTTATCAAGAGGCTTTTTAGTTCCTCTTCACTTTCTGCCTTAAGGGTGGAGTCATCTGCATATCTGAGGTGATTGATATTTCTCCCAGCAATCTTGATTCCAGCTTGTGTTTCTTCCAGTCCAGCACTTCTCATGATGTACTCTGCATATAAGTTAAATAAGCAGGTGACAATATAAAGCCTCGATGTACTCCTTTTCCTATTTGGAACCAGTCTGTTGTTCCATGTCCAGTTCTAACTGTTGCTTCCTGGCCTGCATACAGATTCCTCAAGAGGCAGGTTAGGTGGTCTGGTATTCCCATTTCTCTCGGAATTTTCCACAGTTTATTGTGATCCACACAGTCAAAGGCTTTGGCATAGATGTTTTTCTGGAACTCTTTTGCTTTTTCCATGATTCAGTGGATGTTGGCAATTTGATTTCTGGTTCCTCTGCCTTTTCTAAAACCAGCTTGAACATCTGGAAGTTCACGATTCACGTATTGCTGAAGCCTGGCTTGAAGAATTTTCAGCATTACTTTCCTAGCATGTGAGATGAGTGCAATTGTGCAGTAGTTTGAGCATTCTTTGGCATTGCCTTTATTTGGGATTAGAGTGAAAACTTACCTTTTCCAGTCCTGTGGCCACTGCTGAATTTTCCATATTTGCTGGCATATTGAGTGCAGCACTTTCACAGCATCATCTTTCAGGATTTGAGATAGCTTTACTGGAATGCCATCGCCTCCACTAGCTTTGTTCATAGTGATGCTTTCTAAGGCCCACTTGACTTCACATTCCAGGATATCTGGCTCTAGATTAGTGATCACACCATCGTGATTATCCAGGTCGTGAAGATCTTTTTTGTACTGTTCTTCTGTGTATTCTTGCCACCTCTTCTTAATATCTTCTGCTTCTTTTAGGTCCCGACCACTTCTATCCTTTATCGAGCCCATCTTTGCATGAAATGTTCCCTTGGTATCTCTAATTTTCTTGAAGAGATCTCTAGTCTTTCCCATTCTGTTGTTTTCCTCTATTTCTTTGCATTGATCACTGAAGAAGGCTTTCTTATCTTTTCTTGCTATTCTTTGGAATTCTGCATTCAGATGCTTATGTCTTTCCTTTTCTCATTTGCTTTTCACTTCTCTTCTTTTCACAGGTGTTTGTAAGGCCTCCCCAGACAGCCACTTTGCTTTTTTGCATTTCTTTTCCATGGGGATGGTCTTAATCCCTGTCTCCTGTACAATGCCATGAACCTCATTCCATAGTTCATCAGACACTCTATCTATCAGATCTAGACCCTTAAATCTATTTCTCACTTTGACTGTATAATCATAAGGGATTTGATTGAGGTCATACCTGAATGGTCTAGTGGTTTTCCCTACTTTCTTCAATTTAAGTCTGAAATTGGTAATAAGGAGTTCATGATCTGAGCCACAGTCAGCTCCTGGTCTTGTTTTTGTTGACTGTATAGAGCTTCTCCTTCTTTGGCTGCAAAAAATATAATCAATCTGATTTTGGTGTTGACCATTTGGTGATGTCCATGTGTAGAATTTTCTCTTGTGTTGTTGGAAGAGGGTGTTTGCTATGACCAGTGCAGTTTCTTGGCAAAACTCTATTATTCTTTGCCCTGCTTCATTCTGCATTCCAAGGCCAAATTTGCCTGTTACTCTAGTTGTTTCTTGACTTCCTACTTTTGCATTCCAGTCCCCTATAATGAAAAGGACATTTTATTTTTGGGTGTCAGTTCTAAAAGGTCTTGTAGGTCTTCATAGAACCATTCAACTTCAGCTTCTTAAGCGTTACTGGTTGGGGCACTTCAGTATTCTTGCCTTGAGAACCCCATGAACAGTATGAAAAGGCTCCCCAGCTTAGTAGGTGCCCAATATGCTGCTGGAGATCAGTAGAGAAATAACTCCAGAAAGAATGAAGGGATGGAGCCAAAGCAAAAACAATACCCAGTTGTGAATGTGACTGGTGATAAAAGCAAGATCCAATGCTGTAAAGAGCAATATTGCATAGGAACCTGGAATGTCAGGTCCATGAATCAAGGCAAATTGGAAGTGGTCAAACAAGAGATGGGAAGAGTGAACGTCGACATTCTAGGAATCAGCGAACTAAAATGGACTGGAATGGGTGAATTTAACTCAGATGACCATTATATCTACTACTGTGGGCAGGAATCCCTCAGAAGAAATGGAGTAGCCATCATGGTCAACAAAAGAGTCTGAAATGCAGTACTTGGATGCAATATGAAAAACGACAGAATGATCTCTGTTCGTCTCCAAGGCAAACCATTCAATATCACAATAATCCAAGCCTTCTGTTTTAGCTACTCTTATTCCAACTCTTGTTGACATGCTATTACTCTTGTTTCTGCACTATTATTATAATTTATCTTGCATATGCTTCCTATATTTCACTAACTTTATTAAGCATTGCATTTATTTTCTCAAATGATCTGTCTCTATTTATTTTAAAAAGGTGAAAGGTTTATATGATCTGTCTGAAGAGAAACCAGAGTATGTCACTGTTTATTTAACTGTTAGTTTTACTGCTTATCACTTGTTTTCTCTTAAATCATTTTTCCCAAGCTGAGTTCCAAGCTTTTCCTCTCTCTCTTTTTTTAAATGGGTCCAGTTCTTCAGTTTTTCTCAAGTGTGGTATAAGTGTAGTGACCCTATTCATCTCCATTTTCCTAGGAAGTCCTACCTATTTGGTAGAAGTAGTGATAGTGCCATCTTTCACTTTCAGTTAGGATGATAAATTACATGCTAGTCCAGCTTTCCTAACAAGTCTTATTTTATGCCTGTTATTATGGAATAATTAATAATGACACCTTTCACTCTCAATTGGAATGATAAATTACATATTACTGTATGTACAGGTACACACATTCTGAATTCTAGAGTATCTCTGTATATCTTACTCATATATTAACATCTTGGTCAGATATATGTTTCTAAGGTTTTAATTCTTATTTCTCACTCATTTAGATGTATTATTCTACCATCTTCTAGCTTATTTTTTCTTTTGCAAGCAGTTTAATCTTTCTGTTTGAAATGTTAAGAGTTTTTTATCTTTAAATTTAGAAATTTTAATGTCTAGGTACATGTCCTTTTTAATCACTTATACCAGGAATTCAGTGCATCTTTTAAAATGATAAAGTCTGGTACTTCTTTAGCCTGGGGATATTTGTGTTGAATAATTGTTAAACTAGTATAACCCCTATATCTGTTCCTTTCTCTTTTTTTTGGAAGTTCTATTATTGGCATGTATATCCTGGATCTATCCTCAGGACCTCTCTTCCATCCATATCTCCACTTTAAAATATTAGCTTTGAGCTTTTCTTTCCTTCTTCTACCTGACCTTCTAGAATGCTAATTCAGGTCTCAACAAAGGTCATACTTTCTTCATTTTACTTATGAAATTTTTAGTTGGAAATCATGCTTTAAAGGTGAAAATTTTATTTCTAAAAACTAACTTCTGTTTTTAATCTGAATATTCTTATGTTTCTATTATTTTTCTATTTTCAATGACATTTTTCTCACCCAGGAAGTATATTTTGTTAGCCAGATGATCTTTTTGTGTCCTCTCTCTGCAGGTATGGGACTGCCCCTTTAATATGTTGTGTTTTTTCTGTCAGCTTATTAGAGACAAGTTCTGAAATTCCCTAACTAGCAACCGGCTCACAAATTGTGGGAGAAGAAACATTTTCTAACCCTGTGAGCTAGTGTATTCAGAAGAGAACCTGAACTGATGGTGCTCTGAATGGTCAATGCTGGAACTCTTTCAAATCCTCCTAAATTTTAAACTTAAAAAGTTTTTTATCTTCACCCCCCCCCCTCAAAAAAAACACCTCACTTCCCTAGACTACTGACACTGTAGGAAGGATGCCCAGAAGAGAGACAGGTAAACAGGTTTATCTTGAAAGGGAGAGCTCTATCTCCCTTTTTGTTCCAGGTACATGAAAGGAAGAAGCAGAAAAGAAAATATATGTGGCCATGCCAACTATAATGGAGTCGGTCATCAAACTACATCTAACTAATGAGATTAGTGATACTCGTCCTTCAAGATTAGTGAGAAAGAGTCAAGACAATGAAGAAACTATCCTTGGAACTGAGAGAAACACCAGATCCTTCTTTTCCTCTAAAGACCTATATTAATTTCCACAAGTAATGAGGGAGGTGAAAAAAATAAATAAAACATATATATATTTTTTTTCCATCAAACAGCTCAGTGACTAGTGGAGAAAAAAAAAAATGAGGTGGGTAATCCAGACAAATAGAAATATAGTGTAAATTTCCTCAAGATGATATAAAACCCAGAGGAGAATATTGTGAACACTGTGAGGTTTCTTAATAATATCCCAGTGGAGGTAATATTATAGTAGAATCTCAAAGGCACCTTGGAAAATAAGCAATTTGTTAGATGCAAGAAAATTTACCTAATACAGAGGATAAAGCTGTCCAAATTCATCAAGATATGAAATTAAAAAAAAATCCTTGTATTAACTAGAGTTTCAGATCCAAGTATACAGCATTGAGAGATTAGGCTAAAAGAACAATAAGAATCAGAAAATGAAAGTCATACGAAGTCATATAATGCTGTTTGAGCTTTGTCCTAACTGTAATGAGGTGTCAGTGGTAAGTTTGACTTTTCTAATTTAGATGGGAAAGTCTACTCCAACAGGTCTTAAGAGAAGGTAACAATTTCAGGAAGTCATAAAGTATTGAAAGAGTAAAATACAATGAAAATTTTATTGTAATGTATCATAAATTGCCACAAATATGATAGTACCACTAACTGCCATCTATATAGTACTAGGGACTTACTGATATAAAAATTAGCAATTAAGGTTACAAGTTCAAATCAAAGTTTTTAAGTCACAGCTTATACACTTGATATCAGACAAAGTAATATATAAATTTTAAGCTTTGATTGGCACTGCAAAATTGAGTATTTCTGCTATCAACAAAGATTTGCCATCACAGTAATGTTACCAATTTGGAAAGCACAAGAAAAACGTAAATTGGTGATAATCAGAACATCAAAGCATCTAAGGTGGAAAATCAAAGGAAAATTACTTTTTATGTCTTATTTCAATAACAATGCAACTTTATTTTTTATTCAAAACTGTATTTTACTGTAACAGTTACAGTAGTCTTTTCTTTTGAGATGATGATTTTGATAATTGAGGGCAATATCTAAGGATTAGTAAAAATGCAAAATTCAGGATAAATTTTTCCAATTTTCATGAATCAATGGTAAAAATATTGATGATGGTGGGCACATGCATGCTATAAGGACGAAAAGTAACATCAATTAATTAGCATTTGATTTGGGTGTTAATTTTCTCTAACTATCCTTTGTTTTTCTTATTTCCACCATATGTTTATTATCTTATAAATAAATTGTCTTTAGTAAACTTTAATTAACTGATATTTGTAAAGCTGTCTAAGGATGAGCTTTGTATAATTGCTAAGAGTTTTTTTTTAATTACTAAGCATTAATATTTTCTCTGTGTGCTTGCTGAATATAAAGAACACTAATTTTTAAACCTTCAGTAGAATCTTTCATTTGACATAGCTTTATAGAAAGAATTAGGGGGCTCTGAATGTCTAAAGAAACAGTCTTAAGGAATTAGTTTCTAGCTTACAAAACTATTTACAGAGCTCAGATACATGTCCAAAAAACTTCAAGACCCTGAAAAAATCATGCTGTAGTCACCAAGTCACTGTCCTCAATATTAGGACAAACGTCAGTATTCAAGAAAGGACGTTCCACGGTTTTCATGAGAAAATACACAAATGATTGAGAACTGACAGATTTGGTCATGGATAAAAGTAGCTGGTAAAGTGAAAGGTGGCTAGTGTTTGTTACTCTCATAACCTAACTACTAGTTTATACAGAAAATAAGTTGTGAATTATTCCTCAACTCTGTTCTGCTGCTGGCACAGATAGTAAAGAATCTGTCTACAAAGCAGAAGAACTAGGTTTGATTTCTGGGTCCAAAAGATCCCCTGGAGAAGGGAATGGCAACCTACTCCAGTATTCCTGCCTGGAAAATTCCATGCACAGAGGAGCCTGGCAGGCTACAGTCCATCAGGTTGCAAAGAACGAGAAAACTGAGCAACTAACATACTTCTGTCCCTTAAATGGATATTTATTAGATTACTATTTATCCATAACTAAATAGTAAAGTGATGGACGTAAAGTCCGATGCTGTAAAGAGGAATAGTGCATAGGAACCTGGAATGTCAGGTCCATGAATCAAGGCAAATTGGAAGTGGTCAAACAGGAGATGGCAAGAGTGAACATCAACATTTTAGGAATCAGCCAACTAAAATGGACTGGAATGGATGAATTTAACACAGATGATCATTATATCTACTACTGTGGGCAAGAATCCCTTAGAAGAAATGGAGAAGCCATCATAGTCAACAACAGAGTCCAAAATGCAGTACTTGGAGGAATCTCAAAAACAACAGAATGATTTCTGTTTGTTTCCAAGGCAAACCATTCAATATCACAGTAATCCAAGTTTATGCTCTGACCAGTAATGCTGAAGAAGCTGAAGATGAATGGTCCTATGAAGACCTACAAGACCTTCTAGAACTCACACCCAAAAAAGATGTCCTTTTCATTATAGGGGACTGGAATGCAAAAGTAGGAAGTCAAGAAATACCTGGAGTAGCACGCAAATTTGCTCTTGGAGTACAGAATGAAGCAGGGCAAAGGCTAACAGACTTTTGCCAAGAGAACGCACTGGTCATAGCAACACCCTCTTCCAACAACACAAGAGAAAACACTACATATGGACATCACCAGATGGTCAATATGGAAATCAGGTTGATTATAGTCTTTGCAGCCAAAAATGGAGAATTTCTATACAATCAGCAAAAACAAGACCAGGAGCTGACTGTGGCACAGACTATGAACTCCTTATGGGCAAATTCAGACTTCAACTGAAGAAAGTAGTGAAAACCACTAGACCACTGAGGTGTGACCTAAATCAAATCCCTTACAATTATACAGTGGAAGTGACAAATAGATTCAAGGGATTAGATCTATTAGACAGAGTGACTGAAGAACTATGAATGGAGGTTCATGACATTGTACACAAGGCAGGGATCAAGATCATCCTCAAGGAAAAGAAATGAAAAAAGGTAAAATGGTTGTCCGAGGAGGCCTTACAAACAGCTGTGAATAGAAGAGAAGTGAAAGGCAAAGGAGAAAAGGAAAGATATACCATTTAAGTGCAGAGTTCCAAAGAATAGCAATGAGGCATAAGAAAATTTCCTCAGCAAACAATGCAAAGAAATAGAGGAAAACAATTGAACAGGAAAGACTAGAGATCTCTTCAGGAAAATTCAAGATGCCAAGGGAATATTTCATGCAAAGATGGGCACAATAAAGGACAGAAATGGTATGGATCTAACAGAAGCAGAAGATATTAAGAAGAGGTGGCAAGAATACACAGAGGAACTATACAAAAAAGATCTTCATGACCCAGATAATCATGATGGTGTGATCACTCACCTAGACCAGGCATCCTGGAATGTGAAGTCAAGTGGGCCTTAGGAAGTATAACTATGAACAAAGCTAGTGGAGGTGGAATTCCAATTGAGCTATTTCAAATCTTAAAAGATGATGCTGTGAAAGTGCTGCACTCAATATGCCAGGAAATTTGGAAAATTCAGTAGTGACTACAGGACCAGAAAATGTCACTTTTCATTCCAATCCCAAAGAAAGGCAATGCCAAAGAATGCTCAAACTACCACACAGTTGCACTCATCTCATACACTAGCAAAGTAATACTCGAAATTCTCCTGGCCAGACTTCAATAGTACATGAACCATGAAATTCCAGATGTTCAACCTGGTTTTACAAAAGGCAGAGGAACCAGAGATCAAATTGTCAACATCCCTGGGGTCATCAGGACTTCCCTGGTGGCTGAGATGGTAAAGCGTCTCTACAGTACAGGAGACCCGGGTTCAGTCCCTCGGTCAGGAAGATCCCCTGGAGAAGGAAATGGCAATCCACTCCAGTACTATTGACTGGAAAATCCCATGGACAGAGGAGCCTGGTAGGCTACATTCTATGGGGTCACAAACAGTCGGACACGACTGAGTGACTTCACTTTCATGGGATCATCAAAAAAAGCAAGAGAGTTCCAAAAAACATCTGAAGCAGGTGTAGCCTGCTTTATTGGCTATGCTAAAGCCTTTGACTGTGTGGACCACAACAAACTCTGGAAAATTCTTCAAGAGATGGGAATACCAGACCACCTGACCTGCCTCTTGAGAAATCTGTATGCAGGTCAAGAAGCAACGGTTAGAACTGGGCATGGAAAAACAGACTAGTTTCAAATAGGGAAAGAAGTATGTCAAGGCTGTATATTGTCACCATGCTTACTATGCAAAGTACATACATCATGAGAATGCTGGGCTGGAGGAAGCACAAGCTGGGATAAATATTGCTGGGAGAAATACCGATAACCTCAAATAGGCAGATGACATCACCCTCATGGCAGAAAGCAAAGAAAAACTGAAGAGCCTCTTGATGAAAGAGAAAGAGGAGAGTGGAAAAGTTGGCTTAAAGCTCAACATTCAGAAAACTAAGATCATGGCATCTGGTCTTATCACTTCATGGCAAATAGATGGGGAAACAGTGACAGACTTTATTTTGGGGGGCTCCAAAATCACTGCAGAAGGTGACTGCAGCCATGAAATTAAAAGATGCTTGCTCCTTGGAAGAAAAGTTATGACAAACCTAGACAGCATATTAAAAAACAGAGGCATTACTTTGCCAACAAATGTCTGTCTATCAAAGCTATGGTTTTTCCAGTAGTCATGTATGGATGTGAGAGTTGGACTATAAAGAAAGCTGAGCGCCAAAGAATTGATGCTTTTGAACTGTGGTGTTGTAGAGGACTCTTGAGAGTCCCTTGGACTGCAAGGAGATCCAACCAGTCTATCCTAAAGGAGATCAGTCCTGAATATTCATTGGAAGGACTGACGCTGAAGCTGAAACTGCAAATCTTTGGTCACCTGATGCGAAGAACTGACTCACTAAAAAAGTCCCTGATGCTGGGAAAGATTGAAGGCAGGAAGAGAAGGAGACAACAGAGGATAAGATGGTTGAACAGCATCACTGACTCAATGGACATGAGTTTGAGTAAACTCCAGGAGTTGATGATAGACAGGTAGGCCTGGCATGCTGCAGTCTATGGGGTCACAAAGAGTCGGACATGACTGAGTGACTGAACTGAACTGAACTGGGCTCCTCTTGTGGTTCAGTTGGTAAAGAATACGCCTGCAATGTGGGAGACCTGGGTTTAATCCCTGGTTTAGGAAGATGCTCTAGAGAATGGAAAGGCTACCCACTCCAGTATTCTCGCCTGGAGAATTCCACGGACTGTATAGTCCATGGGGTTGCAAAGAGTCAGACATGACTGAGCGACTTTACATAAAGTTGGTTTAGAATGGGTTAATATAATCTGTTTCCTTGACCTGAAGAATCCCCAGTTCTATGTTGTCTAGGCATTTCAATCAGTTTAAGTGGTTTTGATAAGGACATGGATAAATTCCTAAGAGAAGGAATCCATCTAATTGGCATAATACAATCAAGACATTCTTCTGAAACCAACAAAGGGGTACAGGCTAATTACAGAATCAAAAGCACGGTTATTATCTCTGAGAGGAGAAAAGAACAAGCAAAGATGGTTTAGCCAAATCACATATCTTGAATATTTTTAATTTTTCAAATAAGTCTCCCATAAATGATCATCAGGGACTCCACTCACCGTCCAGTGGTTTGTAATTTGGGGAAGGTTGGTTCAATCCTCAGTTGGGGAATTATGATCCTGCATGCCTTTGGGCAACTAAGCCCACAAGCAGCAAGGAGAGAGCCTACACTCTAGAGTTCAGGAGCCACAGCTAGAGAGTCCATAAGCCTCAATGAAAGATCTCAAGTACTGCAACTAAGACTCAATGCAGCCCAATAAATAAACACATATTAAATAAAAAATTAATTTTTAAGAAATAAATAAGTGGTGATAACACCAATTTCATCAATAAAACCCTTTTTTAAACATTTAAATTTATTTATTTTAATTGGAGGCTAATTACTTTACAATATTGTATTAGTTTTGCCATACATCAACATGAATTTGCCACAGGTGTACATGTGTTCCCCATCCTGAACCCCCCTCCCACCTTCCTCCTCATACCATCTCTCTGGGTCATCCCAGTGCACCAGCCCTAAGCATCCTGTATCCTGCATGGAACCTGAACTGGTGATTAGTTTCTTAAATAATATTATATATGTTTCAGTGCCATTCTCCCAAATTATCCTACCCTCTCCCTCTCCTACAGAGTCCAAAAGACTGTTCTATACATCTGTGTCTCTTTTGCTGTCTTGCATACAGGGTTATCGTTACCATCTTTCTAAATTCCATATATATGTGTTAGTATACTGTATTGGTGTTTCTCTTTCTGGCTTACTTAAATAAAAAATTAATTTTTAAAAAATAAATAAATGATGATAACACCAATTTCATCAGTAAAACCCCTTTTTATACTGATTGTCACAAACAAAGTATCAGTTGTGAATTAGGTATTGATAGCAGGAGGATGTGTTTCTTTTCCTATCTCAGGAGTACAACCCTTTATCATGTTGCTAGTTGACCAGCTCTAGACTCCAAAATCCTGACAGCATGATACCATCTAATCATCCCTAGAACTAAAACTGACTGATACATGTTAACTATACTGAGGTGTTTTAAAGTAAATTATAGGTATTATAAAAAATGTGCTGGAAGAAATATAGGATTTTGAACAAAGGTCGCTTTAGTAAATACTTGCTGAAGTATGTGACGTTTCAAAAGTTATTCAACTACTTGCTGTCCCAATATATTCGTCCATAAGGAAGGGAATGTAGTAATACATATTTCATAGGATTATAATGAGAATTAATTGAATTTCTGAAAAGTGCTTTATAAATGGTAAAGCATTAATTCTAGGTTTAATAAAGGTTAAATGCTCCTTAAGGGCAGCTGG
Organism: Ovis aries; assembly: GCF_016772045.2. Taxonomy (NCBI): domain Eukaryota; kingdom Metazoa; phylum Chordata; class Mammalia; order Artiodactyla; family Bovidae; genus Ovis; species Ovis aries. The sequence goes on along the minus strand of NC_056054.1, from coordinate 44,889,878 downwards.
AAGTATATTCATAGGCAGAGAAGGAGGATTTTCTTAGTACTACTTTATTCCAGGGATTTTGCTAGTTGCTTTACTGAGAAGATAGAAATATATAATCTCTATAATCTTTAATGACAAAATGGAAAACCTATAAGCTCCATACTCTTTAATTCAGTCTTATCTAATAAAAATCATGCTGATACCAGAGGCTATAACGGATCTTATTAGCAAATGTTAATGAAAATTGAGGGAGAATAAAAGATTGTGGACTTAGGTACACTGCAGGAAGCAGACTTCTGAACTCTAAAATAATTTATTGCTCATAGATAAAGATAAAATTTTGGAATGTTTGCAAGGCATTTGATTTAGTGCTATCACAAATACACATCCTATTTCTTATTAGAGTAAGATCTGTGTCAGATTTATACTTGTTCTCTATATTCTCATCATAAAATGCCTTGCTTATTTTTGAAGAATTTCCTTTAATATTAGGAACTCCAAAAGTTTAAAGGCCTTCTTATGAAATGTAACCAATAATTCTGAAGCAATTCTAGTTGTTTGCATGGAACAAGTATATTATGATTCACAATTGTTTGCTGCCCCTCCCTGGAGGACCATTATAATTTCAAGACCAGTTGATGACAGAATCAGCCAATTAAGTGAGAATAGAAATGACTGAATTCCACTTCAAGCAGAAATTTTAAGTACCAGCATACATTTTCCCTTTGCAATTAATTCAACAATGGATACTTTGGATACTGCACAGGGCCTATAGGGGATGCCCCATGAAGAAGAGCCATAGACCACTCCATGATGGACAGATAGCATTAGTGGTAGATGAATCCTTGCTGTTGCAGGCCACTAAGATTTTACAGTCATTTGTCACTGCAGTCTATCCTGCAGTGTTCCATTCACAATCTGTAACTTCATTTGTATATAAGACGTTTAAAATCCACTGTTACTTTATTAATCAGAGAACATCATATTTTGTGTTTGACTCTTTTTGCTTTAAGACATATGGTGACTGATACTGATTATTTTGAAAAGTAATGTAAAGGAGTTTTTTCCTTCAACAGCAGCTCTATGTGCTAAGTCATTTCAGTCATTTCCGACTCTTTACAACCCTTTGGACAGTAACCCACAAAGCTCCTCTGTCCATGGGATTCTCCAGGCAAGAACACTGGAGTGGGTTGCCATTCTCTTCTCCAGGAGAGATTCCCTACCCAGGGATCGAATCTCTGTATCTTATGTCTCCTGCATTGGCAGGTGGGTTCTTTACCACTAGCACCTTTTTCTTCAACAGCAGCTCTACCTGAATCTAAATTAAATAGGAAGGCAGCAAGGCATTTTTCTTGTGCCCTATATAAAAAAAGTGAAGAAATATCACTGGCAATAGAAAAGTTCTAATACTGCCTAGAGTGAGTCCAGGCATGTAAGAGTCATTCAAACAACATTTGTCATATGAATGGATAACATATAATACCAATTAATTCAACTAACAGTAACATGTAAATTGGTCTTTTCCCCTGCAGTATTAGTCTGCTCTTGTTGTTAAATAATTGCATAAGAAACAATGTCAGAATTTTAGGGGCTTAGGCAATTAATAAATTTCCTTTTTCATATGTCTGTGGGAAAGTTGGCATGGCTCTATTTATAACTAGAAGTCCAGTTGATGTGTTCTACATGTTTCACATTCTGAAACAATGGTTATTCAATGAATTCTGTCCTTACACAGAACAATAGAAGCTCAACAGAGTAAGTCAAACCATGCAACTATACTTTCTGCTTGCATGTCTGTGCAGATTTAATTACTCAAAACAAGGCATAATCAATGTCAGAATAATCAAGCTCAGAATCAATAAAGAGGAGATACAGTTTCTATATACTTTCCTGGAAGGCACATAGCAAAGTGTAAGGGCATAAATTTTTAGGATAAGGAGGGTGTAAAAAATTGGAACAAAAATACTAACTTATCCACCAAAGATGACTTATTTTTTAATACAAATTTAAAAGCAGCAATAATAAACAGCAGTAAACTCCTCTATAGTACTAAGTACCTCTGCTGAGAATTTTACAGCAACCTTTAGATGGGTACACCTAGGAGTGCTTAAACTCAACTGCTATAATCAGTTGAAATTCTGAAATTGACTACTGCATGATATGAGAATATCTGCTAGAAATAAATCATTAAAAAATTTACTAGAGCTAATCAATGAATATAGTAAAGTTGCAGGATATAAAATCAACACACAGAAATCCCTTGCATTCCTATACACTAATAATAAGAAAGTAGAAAAAGAAATTAAGGAAACAATTCCATTCACCATTGCAACAAAAAGAATAAAATACTTAGGAATATAGCTACATAAAGAAACTAAAGACCTATATATAGAAAACTATAAAACACTGATGAAAGAAATCAAAGAGGACACTAATAGATGGAGAAATATACCATGTTCATGGAAGAATCAATATAGTGAAAATGAGTATACTACCCAAAGCAATTTACAAATTCAATGCAATCCCTATCAAGCTACCAGCCACATTTTTCACAGAACTAGAACAAATAATTTCACGATTTGTATGGAAATACAAAAACCTCAAATAGCCAAAGCAATCTTGAGAAAGAAGAATGGAACTGGAGGAATCAACTTGCCTGACTTCAGGCCCTACTACAAAGCCACAGTCATCAAGACAGTATGCTACTGGCACAAAGACAGAAATATAGATCAATGGAACAAAATAGAAAGCCCAGAGATAAATCCACACACATATGGACACCTTATCTTTGACAAAGGAGGCAAGAATATACAATGGAGTAAAGACAATCTCTTTAACAAGTGGTGCTGGGAAAACTGGTCAACCACTTGTAAAAGAATGAAACTAGATCACTTTCTAACACCGCACACAAAAATAAACTCAAAATGGGTTAAAGATCTAAATGTAAGACCAGAAACTATAAAACTCCTAGAGGAGAACATAGGCAAAACACTCTCTGACTTAAATCACAGCAGGATCCTCTATGATCCACCTCCCAGAATTCTGGAAGTAAAAACAAAAATAAACAAGTGGAATCTAATTAAAATTAAAAGCTTCTGCACAACAAAGGAAAATATAAGCAAAGTGAAAAGACAGCCTTCTGAATGGGAGAAAATAATAGCAAATGAAGCAACTGACAAACAACTAATCTCAAAAATATGCAAGCACTTATGCAGCTCAATTCCAGAAAAATAAATGACCCAATCAAAAAATGGGCCAAAGAACTAAATAGACATTTCTCCAAAGAAGACATACGGATGGCTAACAAACACATGAAAAGATGCTCAACATCATTCATTATCAGAGAAATGCAAATCAAAACCACAATGAGGTACCACTTCACATCAGTCAGAATGGCTGCGATCCAAAAATCTGCAAGCAATAAATGCTGGAGAGGGTGTGGAGAAAAGGGAACCCTCCTACATTGTTGGTGGGAATGCAAACTAGTACAGCCACTATGGAGAACAGTGTGGAGATTCCTTAAAAAATTGCAAATAGAACTACCTTATGACCCAGCAATCCCACTGCTGGGCATACACACCGAGGAAACCAGAACTGAAAGAGACACATGTACCCCAATGTTCATCGCAGCACTGTGTATAATAGCCAGGACATGGAAACAACCTAGATGTCCATCAGCAGATGAATGGATAAGAAAGCAGTGGTACATATACACAATGGAGTATTACTCAGCCATTAAAAAGAATTCATTTGAATCAGTTCTGATGAGATGGATGAAACTGGAGCCAATTATACCGAGTGAAGTAAGCCAGAAACAAAAACACCAATACAGTATACTAACACATATATATGGAATTTAGAAAGATGGCAATGATGACCCTGTATGCAAGACAGCAAAAAAGACACAGATGTGTATAACGGACTTTTGGACTCAGAGGGAGAGGGAGAGGGTGGGATGATTTGGGAGGATGGCATTGAAACATGTATACTATCATGTAAGAATCAAATCGCCAGTCTATGTCCGATGCAGGATACAGCATGCTTGGGGCTGGTGCACGGGGATGACCCAGAGAGATGTTATGGGGAGGGAGGTGGGAGCGGGGGTTCATGTTTGGGAATGCATGTACACTCATGGTGGATTCATGTCAATGTATGGCAAAACCAATACAGTATTGCAAAGTAAAATAAAGTAAAAATAAAAATTAAAAAAAATTAAATTCAAGAAGTATTTATGAACTTTTAAAATGCATTTTGAGTAAAGTTTTGTAATGATACACAGTGCACACACATGTGCTCAGTTATATCCAACTCTTTGCGACCCCATGGATTGTAGCCCACCAGGTTCCTCTGTCCCTGGAATTTGCCGGGCAAGAACACTGGAGTTGACTTCATTTCCTACTCCAGGGGCTCTTCCCAACCCAGGGGTTGAACCCACATCTCTTGAATTGGCAAGCGAATTCCAGTGTGCCACGTGGAAAGCCATGTAACTGTAATTTGCATGTTACTGAATATTTATGATGGTGATGGTTAATTATATGGGCAAACTTGGCTGGACCACACTACTAAGACATTTGGTCAAACACCCTGTCTGGAGGTTTCTGTGAAGGTATTTTAAAAGATGAGATTGACATTTAAGTTGGTAGACTTTGAGTAAAACAGATTATCCTCTAGAATGTGGATGGGTCTCTTTAAATTAACTAAAAGTCATAAGAGAAAAAGACTGAAGTTCCCCCAGGAGGACAGAATACTACCTCCAGACTATGTTTAGACTCAAGCTGAAACATTAAACCTTTCCTGGGTCTCCAACCTACTGGCCTGACTTGCAGATTTTCAACTTGCCAGCCCCTACAACTGTTGAGCTAATTTCTTAAAATAAGTCTCTGTCTGTCTGTCTGTCTGTCTCTCTCTCTCTCTCTATATATATATATATACACATATACACACACACATATATCTTATTGGTTCTGTTTCTCTGGAGAACCCTGACTAACACAATGACTAACATTACCTTTGAATGACAGAAAGGTATGAATTTAGATATAATTATGAATTTTATAAAGTTATAAATGATTAATACATATAAAAGATCTCTCATTTTCAACATGAAGCAAAAGTATCCACTCTTGATTAATTGATTATAGTAAGGACAAGATGAAGAATATAGATATAGCACCATCATCAAATCTATTTTCTGCACCAAATCCTTTAAAAATTACAGAAAAATATGTTTTAAGTATAACAAGCACAGAATATAATGGAAAATAAGATAGTGTCATCAGCAGAACAGAAATTTTGAGAACCACCTGAAAGGCAAATTACAGACATGTTTAACTAGCCAAAAACAAAATTAAAAAACCATAGCCCCACAGAGTCCAAAAGACTGTTCTTTACATCTGTGTCTCTTTTGATGTCTCTCATATCGGGTCATCATTACCATCTTTCTAAATTCCATATATATGTGTTAGTATACTGTATTGGTGTTTTTCTTTCTGACTTATTTCACTCTGTATAATAGGACTCTGTGGGAGAAGGTGAGGGTGGGATGACTTGAGAGAATAGCATTGAAACATGTATTATTCTCATATGTGAAACAGATCGCCAGCCCAGGTTTGATGTATGAGACAGGATGCTCAGGGCTGGAGCACTGGATTGACCGTGAGGGATGGGATGGGCAGGGTGGTGGGAAGGGGGTGCAAGATGGGGAACACATGTATACCCATGGCTGATTCATGTCAATGAATGGCAAAAACCGCTACAATATTATAAAGTAATTAGCCTCCAATTAAAATAAATTAATTAATTAAAAAAAACATGGCACCCAAAATATGAAGAAAAGCTGGACTGTAAATTCAAACAATTTTAATGATTCTGAAAATGCAGAGTTAGACTGTACAGAGTCAGAGAGGCTCCTGGAGATTTTACCTAACTAGGACTAAATTTTTGGAATGCTGATCTCTTTCTCTTCCCTTGTTCTGACTGAACAAGAAGCAGCAGGGACATTTCTGAGGCTCTTAGGGTGTTGCTGGTGATCTGAGAGAAAAGCAGAGCAAAGCTTGAGCTAATTCCAGTTTGCAACCTAAGTTAGGCTAAAGGGATAGGGGAAGAGTAGAAAGGGAAGAGAGGAAAGGAAAATGATTTGTGGTGTTTCCAAGTCAAGGCAAAACTTTTTATTCTGGTAATTGGTTGAGAGCATGGGTTTTTCAGGTGGTGCGAGTGGTAAAGAATTGCCCTGCGAGTGCAAGAGATGTAAGAGACGAGGGTTTGATCCCTGGGTTGGGATGATCCCCTGGAGGAGGAAATGGCAGCCCACTCCAGTATTTTTGCCTGGGAAATCCCATGGACAGAGGAGCCTGGAGGACTGAAGTCCATGGACTCGCAGAGTCAGACATGAGTGAGCCACCAAGCGCACACCATGCCCAAACAGGACAAGATGACTAGTCTGTTAGTCTTTTTCTTAACACATCCCAAAGTAAAGCTTGCCTGTGGCATCCCGCAGGTAAACACGAACCTCACAGCCAACCCAGACAGTCAGAGAGGGCTATTGGTGACAGAGATTTTCATATGTGGAAATAAACTGTTTCTCAATACCCTGATTAATCTGCTTAGTCCTTTGCTCCAAACTCAGATTGGCAAACCACAGATCACCAGACATCTGGAGAAAGACAATGAACTGAAAGAGAATGAATAAGATAAACAAGATATCCTGTATTTACTATGTTTGAGACAAATTTTTCTGTAAGTGTTAGATGATCTGATGCAGAAGGTAGAATTGTTGGTGGTTCTATATTTGCATTTTTCATCTAGTCCCTGTGATTGTCAATTAAAAGTGGATAATTTTGCTTCATGTTTAAAATGAAAGATCATGTACATACATTGATTATTCCATAACTCTGTAAGCAAAGAACAGTTGACTTTAGAAAAAAATCTGAAAAATCCAAAAATAAATAGAATTTTTTTAAAAATTGACATTCTCCAAAAAACAGAATAGCTCTTGCAATAACAAATATTAATAATCTGCACTATAAAAATTGCTAAAATGAAAAACCGTAGTAAAACTTTGAGAAAAATTAGAAGAATTGTGAAATAGAAAAGAGAAATGACTAAAGAATCTCTTTCTATTCTATGCACACACAGAGAGAGGAAGCTATATACATGTATGCGTGTATGCGTGCTAAGTTGCTTCAGTTCTGTCTGACTCTTTGCAACTCTGTGGACTGCAGCCCACCAGGCTCCTCTATCCAAGGGATTCTCCAGGCAAGAATACTGTAATGGGCTTCCATGACCTTCTCCAGGGGCTTTTCCCAACCCAGAGGTCTAACCTGTGTCTCTTTAGGCCTTCTGCATTGGCAGGTGTGTTCTATACCACTAGCGTCACTTGGGAAGCCGTATATATATATACGTATATGTATATATATATAATTATGTATATTAAATATAATTATAATATAATTATATATTATATATATATTAGACAGGTATAGTGATAAAAATACATAATTCAATGCTTCATAGCTATTATATTCAAAAGACAGGCAGGGTACCAATATGTGCCAACATCATTAAGTTTTCAGAATATGTAAAATGATGAAATGATTCCAAGATAATTCCACAAGTTAGCATAAGTCCTAACAACAAAATTAGATGAGGAATACATTCTAATCAAAAAGGATTTCTTTCTACGAAATATAAGGAGGGTCTAGTATTAGGAAAATCATATATTATGGTTCACTACATTAGTAGATTAAGAAAAAATACTTTTGACTATCCTGTAGATGTGAAAAGCATTGGATATAATTTTTGTTTAAAAATATCTTAGCAAGTTAGAACTAGAAGGAATCTTCTTTTATTTGATAACATCTGTATGCCAGAGCTTTCCAGTTAAACTTATATTTAAGAGCAAGTAGTTTTAAAAATTACACTGAACTAAGGAAAAAATTATATATACCAACTACTACTGTCATTAGTCAATATCTTGCTGGAGATTCTAGGCAAAGTAGTAAATTTAGAAAAATAAATATATCTTTACATATTTAAAAAAGAGAAAACTGTCAGATTTTATAGATGAGATCATTCTCCTCCAATATAATCCAAGAAAAATTACTTGAAACTTTCATAAAGTTAAAAATTATTTTTAGTAATATTAGGATAAAATATATATAAGAAATCACTATTTTATACAATAGAAATAAATAATAAGAAAAAGGGGAAAATATTACTTTGACTAGCACCCAAACCACAAACATTTAGGAATATACCTAATATAACTGTGTGCGTCACTCAGTCACTCAGTCACTCGCTTGTATCTAACTCTTTGTGACCCTATGGACAGTAGCCTGGCAGGCTCCCCTGTCCATGGAATTTTCCAGTCAAGAATACTGGAATGGGTTGCCATTTCGTACTCCAGAGAATCTTCCTGACCTAGGAATCGAACCCTCATCTTTTATGTCACCTACATTGGCAGGTGGATTTTTTATCACTGTGCCACCTGGGAAGCCCATCCTATTACAACTATTACCTATTTAAACAAAAGTAAATGCTAATAAACCAAAAAGAATAAATAGACATATAAAATTCACAAAATGTAAAATCTAAATATTCCCCAAAAATAATCTCATGTTAATCAAATTCAAAGCTATCCTAAACATATATTCTCAGATGATTCTGACAAGTTAATTCTTTAATTCAAAATGGAAAGAAAAAACATAGATAGTGAATAAACTTTTGGAAAAATAGAAGAAACTAGAACCTTGTATATATCTAAACTTAACCTTTAGGTCCTTGTTTACATGTACCTGAAGTTATTTCAACAGTGAGGTTTGAGGGCACAGTACCCCACAAAACCATCCTCACTTTGGATACCAGGTCCAAGTTCTATGGGTTCTTCAAACCATTCAACAATTAGCTAAAAGGAGTATGAAACTCACTGAAAGCTGTTACACTCACATTACACGTTGTTGAAGGATAAAAGATAGAGATTAAAATAAGCCAAGAGACTAGACACATAGAGTAGAATCCACAAAGGTCCAAACATGTAGCTTCCAGTTGTCCTCTCTCCACCAAGTCATGGATGGTTTGGTCATGCTGAGACAGTCTGCACAGACGGCTGCTCACCAAGGAAGCTCACCTTTGGTGTCCAAAGTTTTTACTGGGGCTTTAACATGTACTGTCTGCATAGTCTCAAGCCCCTCCTAAAAGTTAAGCTAATACCTTTAGTCATCAGGTCTTAGAGCTCATTCTTCAGTAATCAAGGAAAAAGCCCAGACTTCTCTTCAGGTAAGGTTAATTCTTCACTACACAATATGAAAATTTAATGTATAGCATAGAATTCAAATTGGAAATGATTTGCACACTTTCATATAAAAGTATTGGAAAATATCTAGGGAAATATATACTAAACTGTAAACTACAACATATGCCAACTTAGGAAGAAAGCAGAGGAATATTGGGGGTCAGGGGTGTAAGGAGATTTTCATTTTTTGCTCTTTGTACTTCTAAAGTATTTGGATATTTTTAACAGTAAGAATCAATTAATATATATTGTGTATGATTTAAGTAACTAGTTTTTAAAAATCCAATTGTCCCCATTTCTACTAAATAAATATGAACATAAACCTATACAATATCAAGTTTAAGAAGAGTCCCATGTTTTAGCCCACTGGAGATGCTCATATGCATTATCTGGGTTTACTGGCTCTCCTGTTCACCTCTCAGAAGGTGGTGGTTGAAATGAGCTGATAGAAACTCTACAATAATCTATGAACATTGCTGGTATATGTGGAGTCATTTCCTTCTCTCTTATTATTTTTTCCTAAGTCATTATTCCCAGTCAAATTGCACAGATGTGAGAACAGAGACAGAGACCGCACACCTGCTCACCCTAAAGTCTCCTTTGTGAACTACTCTTCCTAAATCCACCCTTTAAAGTCAGTGTTTCTCTCGCTTCCATCCTTGCTCTCCTTTTCTAGCCAGACTGCAAAGCCTCAGAGGGTGAACTCATCCACCTTGAACTTGTCTCTTATCATTTGTGGTGATTCATGAATTTTATTTCCTGTCTCAATTCTTTGGACTTCAATTTCTGTATTTGATATCTTTAACCTATCTGTAGTCTTTTTGCTGCTTTAATCCTAAATTTAGATCTTTATCATTTCATTTCTCACTACCATAAATGTTGTTAATTAAGAGACCAGCTTGGTAACATAAATAAGTGAAACAGACAGCTCTAAAAAACTCTAGAGTAGTGAGTATTATAAGAAGCTGGAGAATTTTTGTCCCATTTGAAAATATTCACATTCAAAGTTTTGCTTGCTGCATATATGCCTTGTTTTGTTTTCCATTATTGTGGGTAAACACTTCTGTGACCAAATTCGAGCTAGTATGCAAACTCTGTGAACAGGGTCTCTACACCATATACCTTACAAATTTATTTGGCTACTGGAATGATCTGTCTAGATATATAAATCTGATAATGTCATTCCTTCATTCAAAATTTTTCTAATATTTAATTCTACAGTAAAACCAAAACATCTTACTCTGGCAGTCAATCTTTTAATTTTCTGACTTCTGATTATCTTCAGCTATATTCCTTACCATTCCCATATCACGGTGTGATTTTGTGATTCTAAAATTCTGCCAGATCCATACAAAGTACTGTGCTCTATATTGTTTCTATGACATTCACTTTTTAGAAGAATTTCCTGGCCTTACTTACTTCACTTATTTCACCTTCCCTTATTTCACTTTGATAAAAGCCTCTTGTCTGTTGTTTCTTCACCGCCACTGACCTAGTCCCCGCAAAGTAATTTTCACAGACTTCATGAAATAGTATATGCTTGCTTTCTGCCTCTTTCACTAAAGTGTATGCTCTTTAAGGTGGGCTTGATGTTATGTTTTTCTCTGTAGAAGTGGCATTTGGAACTTAACAGCGACTACATCAATATCTGTTTTCTTCCTAAATGGATTTTTCTTCTTCTAACTACAAAGTTAGCCTTTATGAACACAGAGTTTGACAACAGACAGGATTCAAGTCCTTGCTCTATTATGTGTGTGACATTAGGTAAGTTATATAATCTCTCTAAGCCTTGGTTTTTTCATAGTGCCTACCCCATAGGATGACCATAAATATTGAAGTCATATAATTCATTAGTACCCAGCCTAGCACTTTGGAGATGTTCAAACCTTCAGGCTATGGTCATGATAACCATACAGATCTTCCTCTACTTATGATGGGGTTACATCATGATAAAACCATCATAAGTTGAAAATGGATGTAACATGCTTAATTTACCAAACATCATAGCTTAGCTTTCCCTACCTCAAACATGCTTGCACATTTACATTAGGCTACAGCTAACACAAAGCCTATTTTATATTAACATGTTGGGTATCTCATGGAATTTATTGAATATCATACAGAAAGTGAAAAACAGAATGGCTGTAAGCCTAAATCAGTTGTTTACACTTGCAATCATGAGGCAGAAGGGAGCTGCCGCTGACCAGCACCATGAAAGTGTATTGTACTGCATATTGCTAGCCCAGGAAAAGAGAAAATACAAAATTCAAGGTATGGTTTCTATTAAATGTATATTACCTCCCTACCATTGTAAAGTCAAAAAATTATTCTGTTGAATCATCATAAGTTGAGGATGGTCTACAACAGCAGAAATAGAAGTAATGTTGATAACATTAAACATTTTAAAACATTTAATTTCTTAAAGGCCATAGTGCCATTCAAAAGAAACAATAAACATACTGAACTCCTATTACAGTGGTTCTCAATATACCCTCACATACCTTTTCTTGCCCTAATTGAGCCCATTACCTCACCCTATCCTTAATCCCCAAGCCTGCTCCTCCTCCTGGATTTCCTATGCATTCACTAGTCCTGCCATCTACATCTTTGGTTAATCCAGTGATCTAGTAAAGGGGCTTCTTGATTCCTCCTCCACATCAATTCTATAGTAAATCATCAAGTCCTATTGATTCTATAATGCAACAGCTACAGTACTAGTCTCAGTGCATGTTGGCAACCCTAATTGATTTTCTAAACAGTAGTCAGAAATAATCTGAGCATTTCTCTTCCCCTCAGTGCTTTCCATTATGCAAACTCCTTCCCATTGCCTTGAGAAGTCTCACAAGACACACTTGCTCTGGCCTACTACTCCAGCATCACCTCTGGTTACTCACTCCTTTATACTTGGGCTCCACCAGGTTATAATTCATTATACTTCTCCAATCTATCTCACTTTCGCTCACCACTAAGTCTTCACAGAAATCATTTCTAAAACTGTCTTCCCAAGTCTTCTCAACCTAGCCATCTACTACTCATTACTCGGTTTCACCATATGTGTGATTTCTTGCAGGAATCCTTCACTGCCGTATATCTTCTCTCCCTCTACGGTTCATACAGCACAGCACTTGACCTGTTTCACTGTACTGCAAATGGCTGTTCACTTGTCCTCTTTTTCAGCTCCCTTATACCGTGAGCTATATGAAGCAGAAACCAGGTGTGTTTTGCTTACCATTGTATCCCTAGTGCTTACCTCAATACAGGTGGCACATAGTAGGAATTGTAATACCGATGCATGACAAAAACAAATGAATGAGTGGATTGTTAAGCCTATTTTGAAGCTACATCTAGGTCAAACTGGAGGGTGTAAACTCCTTTCTTCTTTATTCTGGCTCCTGCGGTGATCCTAGAAGAATTACTGTATTCTTGAGTTTTCATAGCTGTCTGCAGCTAGTCTGATTGAAGTTCAGCAGTTCTATGAAGTTTTGCAGTGTGAAGCATAGCAACTCTCCTCTCATCAGCAGTAAGAGACTTTTCACACTTTATTTATGAGAATAGAAGTGATGATTCCTTCACTGCACATTTCTTCTCCAACTGATTGATTTTGTTTTTCATAAACTTAGAATTACTTTTCTAAAACTCAATTTATTTGATTCTTCTTTTCAGTCCTCTGTGTTTAGAATGCCACTGATTTTTATTACCACTACAATTGGTAAAATCATCCAGCTCTGCTGATGGGGTCAAGGTCTTCTTATTTAGTTTAGATAATCAAACTTTATTTTTGACTTAAAAACAAGAAGTACATTTCCAGATATCAGTGATGTGATGCATTTGGGATGAAAGTATCACTGCCATCTATAATCTCAGTTCTTTGAAGGGAACCATGGAAAATCTATTCCTTATCTCTATTATCAGTTTCCAATAAGAGGAAACCTTAGATTGCAGTGATAAAATAAAATCCTTCCCAAAAGTTTTGTCATCAGCTACTTGTGAGGATAAGTAAATAAACAGTTCATCATAATGGAAAAAAACCATATGGGCTTTGGAGCCTGATGAAAATGAATGAAATTTGAGTCACAGCTCTGTGACTTCCAGCTGCATAAATTTGGCATTTTTTTAAACTCTCTTAGACTCACTTTTCCCCATTATTTCTTTAAATGGCATTGTTTTGAGTGCTAACTGAGTAATGCACATAAAGAGTCTTTTATCTAATGTTATTGTACAGAGTTTAAACATATAAGTTATAGTTACTGTTTGCCATGAAGCAACCTCTGCAGCAGAGTTCTTGCAACAGCATGCTGTTTTATAATCTGAACCTGAAAGATGCATGTTGATCCTGCCATCTTTGCAAACAGTCCTTTGATGAAAGCATTCCCTGGGACTTATCTTTACATGTGAGAGAATCAGTCTGATCCAAATTTTTTCTATCTCCACTTAAAGTGGTTCCATATTAGTATAAAAGTCGTAGCATTCAAAGAGCCCTATGATATAACTTGTCACAACCCTTGGCTTTTAGCTTTCAAGGTTATCTAATGTCAGATGATGTGGATTACTATAATTTTTTCTGAACTTCCTTCTTGAGATTTGAAATGATGTATTCTCCCAATATGGTCCTGGCTTTAAAAGAATGTGCCCGAATCTTGAATCTGAAAGCAGAATATAGATAGAACACTGCTCAGCCTGAGCTCAACGCCTGTCAGACCTAAAGATTTTCTAGAGTTGGTACTTCTCACCTGCTGATGTTGATGGGGAGCAGTCTCTATTTATATATCATAGCCAAGATTTCTGTTAAAAAGATGCTTACTTTTTAAAACAGCTAATAGAGTGGTTTCTCTGACTAGGGTCTTTACTTGAATGACTAAAAATGACAAATTTTACTTGAAGGGTTGCTGCTGAAGAGAAGGATTTTTACTACCTATAGCTGCTTTTCAAGTTATCTAAAACAATGGCTGTGGAAGACACATCTAAGGTGACCAGCAACTACTCTTGTGTAATCCCCTCCCATTAAGTGCAGGTGGAATCTGTGACTTCTAACAGTATATGGCAAAGGCAATGAGCTATCACTCTCTTGATTAGGTTACATTATATAGCAGAAGTGATGTGATATCACCTTTGGTTCATGTACATTATATAAGACTCTGTCTTAGCAGATTAGAGCAAGAAATAATAGCCAACTTCTGAACTGCCAATGGAGAAGGCCCTGTTTCAGGGAACTCTGGGGGGCCTCTAGGACTTGTGAGAGATGTCTCTAGCTAATAATCAATAAGAAGTCTCAGATATACAGCTGCAAGGAAATGAGTTCTGTCAACAACCCAAAGGGGTCTGAAAGTGGATTCTTACTGGTCAAGGCTTGGGTGGTCTGACACCTTAATTGTAGCTTTGTGAGATCCTCTAAAGAGGACTCAGCAAGGTCATGACCTGACTCCTGACCCAGGGGACAGAAAAACTAAATATATGCTTAAGCCTCTCAATTTGTAGTAATTTGCTACATATCAATACAAATGAATACCATAGCTTTTGAATCAAAAAAATAGTTTAGTTTTCTTTTTAGATTTTTCATTCTTCTTTGGATTGACCTGGGTTCATGTAGGGGTCAGCTGGAGTAATCACCTGGTTGCTTTCAGCCAGGAACTCAGACAGAATGAATGGAACTCACCACCACTTCCACCCTTCTCCACATGTCTCTTCAACAGAAGAGTTGGACATCTTGTATAGGGGTTCAGAGCTCTCAGAGAGAGTGCCAGTTTCCAATTTGCTTAAAGCCTGAACTGAAAAGTCAAAGAACTTCTGCTATACTCCATTGGGCAAGGCAAGTCACAAGGCTATTTCAGATTCAGGGTAGGGGAAATAGGCTCCACCTCTTATTGTGGGAGCATCATAAACATCTGGAATGGGAGAAATTGTTTATGGCAATATTTGCAGACAATTTGCCACAACCCACCCTCTGGCTACAGTTTGCAACCATTTCACTTGCAGAATAAACAAGAGAAAACACTGGGTAAGCAGCAAGCTGTAGTTTTTAAAAATATTTTTAATTAAATGTTGAGGAGAAAAAGAAAAGCTTTTCCCTCAAAGTATCATGTGCAAACCTGCAACACCCTGACCTCTTTCTCTCCTCTTTGACTGTATGAATAACCCTGAGATCACCTTTTATAATTGGTTTTAACCATTAGCTGCAGCTGCTGCGTTGCCACGTGTGTATGTGAATGACATTGTACATTGCACATACCCTTGGATGCCCCAGTTTGGTCCCCCTTCCAACTACCCTTTTATAGTATGATGAGATAACAAGTTGGTGACCTACACAAAGAGAGACACAGCTATTTAATCTCTTGCCAGACATTGCTCCTCGATAAGATTTTGTATAGGTCTCTGTAAAAAGTCTTTGATGTCCCAGCAGCCCATTAACAGAGTTTATTTTTTTCTGGGTTTTGTTTTGTTTTTGTGAAAAAGTTCTAGATTCATTTGAAGATTCTGATGAAGAAATGCAGTTGAGATTTTTTTTCAGTAATAAAATCTGCATATTTGTATTTCAAACGGTGTAGCTAAAACGATGTAAATTCTTCCTTTTTTCCTTTTTTTTTTTTTGGTTTAACGAATATTATTTATTCAGTCTGAAATATCTATATTATATGTTCTACCAGTTAAGAATAAATGTACATTAAATCTTGGTAAAGATATATAAATAAATAAAAGACTGATTCACCCCACAATGGCAAAGCCTCTGTTCTCAGAGATCCTACTTTTGAACAAAAAGAATTATTTGATTAGGATCCAGTCTGTACCCTGGGAGTGATTTTCTATGTCTCTAAGCTCCATTCTTAAACCTATAAAGAAAGCTAAGTGCCAAAGAGTTGATGCTTTTGAACTGTGGGGTTGGAGAAGACTCTTGAGAGTCCCTTGGACTGCAAGGAGATCAAACCAGTCAATCCTAAAGGAAATCAGTCTGGAATATTCGTTGGAATGACTGATGCTGAAGCTAAAACTCCAATACTTTGGCCACCTGATACAAACTGACTCATTGGAAAAGACCCTGATGCTGGGAAAGATGGAAGGCATGAGGAGAAGAGATGACAGAGGATGAGATGGTTGGATGGGATCACCAACTTGATGGACATGAGATTTAGTAAGCTCCTGGAGTTGGTGATGGACAGAAAAGAATAATGGTGTGCTACAGTCCATGGGGTCACAAAGAGTCAAACATGACTGAGTGACTGAACTGACTGACTAAAGCTCCATCCTTAAGCTTTTGCCTCTGTCTTTCAGATCATCTTTTTGCATAAGAAATGGCCTATATTTATAGCTGAATGGCATTTTCAGCCTTCATCCTGCCAATACAAAATTGAAGGCCTAAAAGTCTCTTCATTTTAAACTTTCTTTCTCCATTATCAGCCAATCTAATTCAAGTACCTTAAAAACACTGTGTGTTTCCAAGGTATCAAATTATAATCCACTACACTAAAAAAAATGCCACGAACACAGGTCTTTTTAGGCCACTCTCTACTATGGGTTGAGATTCAGGATGCTCTGGGATAATATTTTTTACATTCTTTGAAGGCTTTTGTCTGGCCAAAAGGGTCTACAAGGCACTGACTTAAATCTCTCAGTGTTCTTAACAAGCAGTATTAAAGTTATACCATTGATTTGATCTTAACTCTGAGTCCGCATTTTGCTGCCAAAGCTTCAATTTGATCTTTGTTCTGAAGCTATTTCTTATATTGAGAATCTTTTGTAGATTTGAGTAACTGGAAATGAGAAATAGTGTTATTTTTCAACCTAGCAAAATCCGGTTCAAAATATTTCTTCTTGGTTCTGTTGAACACAGAAAAGTTCCTCCTTTAATTCTTTTATCTCTTATAATCATGTCTCATAACTGAAAAAAATGTTTTCAAAATGTTGCCAGGAAATCTTGCAAACCATATACAGAGTTCATTAGGTACTTCTATCCTGTAAGTAACCTCAAACAATCAACTTAATTTTTCTGCCAATACTTAAAATACTTCTCCAGTCTCTCATAGCAATCTTCATTAACAATCACTTCATCACCATTCAGGCCTCTGCCAAATACTCAGTCACAAATCCAATACCACATATTTTATATTGGATATGACACCTAAGTTCTTACATCTGAACAAATGACCCTGAGGAGTCTTATCCACATATGGGCTTGATTTAGATGACAGGATCCTTGACTTGGAACTGATTTCATAATGGGCTGTGGCTCTCTGGGGAGAGGTGAATGTATTTTGCAATTTGGGGAAATGTGAATTGCTGTGGCAGAACACAGAGCTAGGTGGCCTCTGAGTATCAGCACTCCTTCCACCCTTGTACATGCATGCCACTCTTCTCAACAAGAGGTTGAGTCTATTTCCTCTCTTCTTGAAACTGGTCTGGTATTATTTGCTTGACTGCAACTACATTCTTACCACAGGTGTTAAGAAGACTGATATATGCTTTCTACTTCTTGGGGACAGTCATTAGTTCAGTTCAGTTCAGTTGCTCAGTCGTGTCCAACTCTTTGTGACCCCATGAATCACAGCACGCCAGGCCTCCCTGTCCATCACCAACTCCCAGAGTTCACTCAGATTCACGTCCATCGAGTGAGTGATGCCATCCAGCCATCTCATCCTCTGTCGTCCCCTTCTCCTCCTGCCCCCAATCCCTCCCAGCATCAGAGTCTTTTCCAATGAGTCAACTCTTTGCATGAGGTGGCCAAAGTACTGGAGTTTTAGCTTTAGCATCATTCCTTCCAAAGAAATCCCAGGGCTGATCTCCTTCAGAATGGACTGGTTGGATCTCATTGCAGTCCAAGGGATTCTCAAGAGTCTTCTCCAACACCACAGTTCAGAAGCATCAATTCTTCAGCATTCAGCCTTCCTCACAGTCCAACTCTCAAATCCATACATGACCACAGGAAAAAACATAGCCTTGACTAGACGGATCTTAGTCAGCAAAGTAATGTCTCTGCTTTTGAATATACTATCTTGGTTGGTCATAACTTTTCTTCCAAGGAGTAAGTGTCTTTTAATCTCATGGCTGCAATCACCATCTGCAGTGATTTTGGAGCCCCAAAAAATAAAGTCTGACACGGTTTCCACTGTTTACCCATCTATTGCCCACGAAGTGATGGGACCAGATGCCATGATCTTCTTTTTCTGCATGTTGAGCTGTAAGCCAACTTTTTCACTCTCCTCTTTCACTTTCATCAAGAGGGTTTTTAGCTCCTCTTCACTTTCTGCCATAAGGGTGGAGTCATCTGCATATCTGAGGTGATTGATATTTCTCCCAACAATCTTGATTCCAGCTCGTGTTTCTTCCAGTCCAGCATTTCTCATGAGGTACTCTGCATATAAGTTAAATAAGCAGGGTGACAATATAAAGCCTTGACGTACTCCTTTTCCTATTTGGAACCAGTCTGTTGTTGCATGTCCAGTTCTAACTCTTGCTTCCTGACCTGCATACAGATTTCTCAAGAGGCAGGTCAGGTAGTCTGGTATTCCCATTTCTCTCATAATTTTCCAGAGTTTATTGTGATGCACACAGTCAAAGGCTTTGCCATAGTCAATAAAGCAGAAATAGATGTTTTTCTGGAACTCTCTTGCTTTTTCCATGATCCAGCAGATGTTGGCAATTTGATCTCTGGTTCTTCTGCCTTTTCTAAAACCAGCTTGAACATCTGGAAGTTCACGGTTCATGTATTGCTGAAGCCTGGTTTGGAGAATTTTGAGCATTACTTTACTAGTATGTGAGATGAGTGCAGTTGTGCGGTAGTTTGAGCACTCTTTGGCATTGCCTTTCTTTGGGATTGGAATGAAAATGGACCTTTTCCAGTCCTGTGGCCACTGCTGAGTTTTCCAAATGTGCTAGCATATTGAGTGCAGCACTTTCACAGCATCATCTTTCAGGATTTGAAACAGCTCAACTGGAATTCCATCACCTCCACTTGCTTTGTTCGTAGTGATGCTTTCTAAGGCCCACTTGATTTCGTATTTCAGGATGTCTGGCTCTAGATTAGTGATCACGCCATCGTGATTATCTGGGTCGTGAAGATCTTTTTTGTACAATTCTGCTGTGTATTCTTGCCACCTCTTCTTAATATCTTCTGCTTCTGTTAGGTCCAGACCATTTCTGTCCTTTATGGAGGCCATCTTTGCATGAAACGTTCCCTTGGTATCTCTAATTTTCTTGAAGAGATCTCTAGTCTTTCCCATTCTGTTCTTTTCCTCGATTTCTTTGCATTGATCACTGAAGAAGGCTTTCTTATCTCTTCTTGCTATTCTTTGGAACTCTGCATTCAGATGCTTATATCTTCCCTTTTCTCCTTTGTTTTTCACCTCTCTTCTTTTCACAGCTATTTGTAAGGCCTCCTCAGACAGCCATTTTGCTTTTTTGCATTTCTTTTCCATGGGAATGGTCTTGATCCCTGTCTCCTGTACAATGTCATGAATCTCATTCCATAGTTCATCAGGCACTCTGTCTATCAGATCTAAGACCTTAAATCTATTTCTCACTTCCACTGTACAGTCATAAGGGATTTGATTGAGGTCCTACCTTAATGGTCTAGCGGTTTTCCCTACTATCTTCAATTTGAGTCTGAATTTGGTAATAAGGAGTTCATGATCTGAATCACAGTCAGCTCTCAGTCTTGTTTTTGTTGACTGTATAGAGCTTCTCCATTTTGGGCCGCATAGAATATGATCAATCTGATTTCAGTGTTGACCATTTGGTGATGTCCATGTGTAGAGTCTTCTCTTGTGTTGTTGGAAGAGGGTGTTTGCTATGACCAGTGTATTTTCTTGGCAAAACTCTATTAGTCTTTGCCCTGCTTCATTCCATATTCCAAGGCCAAATTTGCCTGTTACTCCAGGTGTTTCTTGACTTCCTACTTTTGTATTCCAGTCCCCTATAATGAAAAGGACATCGTTTTAAGGTGTTAGTTCTAAAAGGTCTTGTAGGTCTTCATAGAACCATTCAAGTATATATAAAGAGGTTACATGTAGAAATACTGTGGTAGCTAAGACGCAAGTTGGTCTTTTCAGCCTCACCTGATTCCCCAGGTGATTGTGACTTAAATTTGGCCTGCCAAATTTAGCCTAAACAATGCTCAGAACCATGACAAATAATAAATTATTTTTACACCACTAAGGTCTTTTCTGTTTTTGTTTTGTTTTGTTTGTTTGTTTTAATGGCAGCAACAGGTAGCTGAAATAAATCTTGATCATGGAATCATATACAACACAGTTAAATTATGTGTCAGCTAAAACTGTTGTCTCTCCAAGCATCAGTTCAGTTCAGTTCAGTTGCTCAGTCGTATCCGACTCTTTGTGACCCCATGAATTGCAGCATGCCAGGCCTCCCTGTCCATCACCATTTCCCGGAATTCACCCAAATTCACATCCATCAAGTCAGTGATGCCATCCAGCCATCTCATCCTCTGTCGTCCCCTTCTCCTCCTGCCCCCAATCCCTCCCAGCATCAGAGTCTTTTCCAATGAGTCAACTCTTCGCATGAGGTGGCCAATGTACTGGAGTTTCAGCTTTAGCATCATTCCTTCCAAAGAACACCCAGGACCGATCTCCTTTAGAATGGACTGGCTGGATCTCCTTGCTGTCCAAAGGACTCTCAAGAGTCTTCTCCAACACCACAGTTCAAAACCATCAATTCTTCAGTGCTCAGCTTTGTTTATAGTCCAACTCTCACATCCATACATGACCACTGGAAAACCATAGCCTTGACTAGACGGACCTCTGTAGGCAACCATGTCACTAAGACAGTTGCTTGTATACTTCCACATAAAGTAACTGAATAATGTGATATTGAGGACAGTTTATTTAGTTATTTCATTAAATGTATTTGGTTAGAATAAGTCAAAAAGAGAAAAGACAGAATAAGACACATAATTGGGTTCCACAAATGTGTAGGAATTGGTTCCTTGATATCTTCTTTGTTATGAATGTTCAAGTGTTGGGCTTTTAGTTATGTTGGACTCCTTGAGACCCCATGGACTGTAGCTGGCCAGGTTCCTCTGTGCATGGAATCTTCCAGGCCAGAATACTGGAGTGGTTAGCCTTTCCCTTCTCCAGGAGATATTCCCAACCCAGGGATCAAACCTGGGTCTCCTGCATTGCAGGTAGATTCTTTACCATCTGAGCTACCTGGGAAGCCCCTGTTTGTTATGAGGTGGCTGTAAATTTCCCAACAAATGTGTACCAAAAAGAGTGACTGATGTTGAACATTAGTAATGTGCTTGCTAGATTTGCTTTTAATCATATTGTTTACTCACATATTAGGATGGAGTCTGGATTAATATGCTTAGGAGAAGATCAAATTAAATTGCTCCTCTTTGTTTAGTTTTCTTTTTCTCATTAGGATTCTATCCTCATTAGCTGAAACTGCAGTATCTTGTAGTTAGCAATAACCAAGCAAAGGTTATGCTTTTGTTCTAAAAATATATATAACTAACCAAGCTCTATAAGCTATAGGTTAGGAAAATATAACCCTATAAGGCACAATGAAATATAAAAACACTCAGATAATCATTGCTTTTTCTGTAGGGAAATTGATTTTCAGAGACATCAAGTATTTCCCCCTAGGTTGCATCCACTTCTGTTTGTAACAGAAATCTACGCCTTTCCCTTTTTCTTTTTCCCTGTGTCCAGGGTGCCTCTTAGAAACTGAGGTGCTCTTTAAAGTGTGAAACTTGGAATATAACATTGAGCAGACAGTAGTGAAAGGTGTGCGGTCTTTGTAGTAGCCATGATTGAAGGCAACTCTAGATCATACTAGTTTTATAGAACATACCATTTTTGCTTATTAATAACTTGCTATGGCTGTCTTCATTTTCTTCAGCATTAGAAGTTCCAATACAATGTTTCAAGTCTTAATTATCCTATTCCAATTTCCTTATCTCTCAATAAAAATATATCAAGAAGGAAAAATAAATGCCATCTAATAAAAAAGTGCTGTGTTTTAATAAATGCTTACTATGTGCCCCCAACAATTCTATGTCCAAGAAATATATACGTAATAATTTCTATATCTTTAAGGGCTGTCACTTATCATTGTTACTCTAAAATTCAAGACAGACAAGTTAAGATAGATCATGTTCCTGCAACGGGTTTGTGTAATGAAATCATTGTGCCCTACTGGTTAATTTATCTGACATCACCACCAGAAAACAAAGCAGGAGAAAGAATCATGGATTAGTATTTGCAAAATCTAACTCAGGAATTCTCAAAATATTTAGCTTCCTGTTCCACACCCTCAGAGATTCTGATTAATTAGTTGTATCAGTTAGTAATGGTTCCAACAAGTGTCAAAAGAAGTGCTTCAAGCATTTATAAAGGAACTGTTTAAAAAAATGCAAAAAAATCCATAATGATCAGCTATCACAGTTTTAAATAAAATGTCATACAGAACCATAGAGGAACATTAGGCAAAATGAAAAATCAGAAATAGTGATCTTGTCTTTAAAATTTTAACATTGCGTTCACCATGAATTTTTGCATTAATTTCAGTTTTTGGAAAAAAGTATATTAGAATATTATTTATCTAGACAATTGAGTTTTCTGACATACCACCTTCCCCTAAATATTGTACTCAGGGTGTGCACCTGTGTCTTCTCACACCACTTGTATCCTTGCCATACAGAATATGTGCCGTCATCAGAATCATGGCACCACTCTGAGTGCTTAGACTCATACCACAGCTTTACTCCTTATCAATCCTATAACCTTAGATTATTTACGTCACCCTATGAAAGCCTACATTATAGATTTATTTTGAAAATTAAATGAAATAAACCTTATGAAACAGTACAATGCTTGACATGGCTATTTCTATTTCTCAACAAATATTATTATTATGTTTGGAGATCTATTTTTATTAGACTAATTGAGGAAGGACAATTATTCCTTTTATGATATTCTAGATTAAAATAATGGTTGTTTTTCTTCAGAATTTTAGAATATTGTACCAAGGGCAACAAAGAAAATCTTTGCTTGTCCTTGGCCTTCTCACTCCAACACAGCTTTCTGAAACAGTGAAAATATTTTATAATCTATGGGAGCTACAAAAAGCTATTTCCTCCTGATCCCATCAATGGACTAGCTTTTTATTACCAGTCCAGCTTTTGCTGATTTTCCTACATATATTACATCCAAAGTTTGATGTAATCTTTGCAGCAGTTTCCAAAGTGGGAGCCACAAGCCCAGGAATATATAAGATGATCCATTGGGGCCAGGGAGAAAATAGAGTTAAAGTATATATTTATTTTAAATATAAATATGAGGAAGAAATTAAGCTTTGTAATATTCAATAAATGAATAACTAACCACCTCTTCATCCTGCCTTACTGAGTCTCTGCCTTATACAGTGCTCACTCTGCCTCAGCTTACATAAGAAATTTATCCCAGGAAAGATGAACACTTCATACAACAGAAATGTTGACAGTAGTGTTCTCATTGGATGGTTTCCATTTTAACATAAAACATTTTGCATTTTGTGGGATGATATCATACGGCTGTGTTAAAAATAAAAATTTAAAAATAAAATCTGTATAATACTATGTAATAAAGTGAGAATTGGCTATAATGTCTTTTGGCAATGTACTGCAAAGAGTTGTTGACCATAAAGGCAAATTATGCTTTTGTCTTACAAAAGAAAACAGTTCCAAATTTGCTGATTTTTTTTTTCTAGTAGAAGTGGTTGTCTGGGAGCTGCTACTTATCAAAGCTTTAAATAAGTAAACACTTTAATTCATCCTTTCAAGGTAAAAGTGATATTTCAACAATAGGCAAGACAATAAATGCTTTTTGAAAGAAATTCTTACTGTAGAGAGAGTAAGTATCTGGAAAATAGATGCTTAGAAATGTTTCTATCCTTTTCTAGTGTTGCTGCCAAAGATGCTGTATACCACCTATAAAAAACACTCATATCTGAAGGCTCTAATGCCTCAGAAACAAAATTTTAACCTTCTTAATATTTACACAAATGATATTCTGGGGGTTTTTGAAGGCCTTGTTTTAACATATCTAAAAGTGCAATGTTTCAGTTAGGTTGAAAAACAACCAACTGAATCATCAGAGAAGAAGGAAATTTACAAGATGCAACTTGACATAAACTATTCATAAGTGGTGAAAAACTTAAAAATCTTGTCTAATACTTTGTTATATTGTACTTTATGATGCCTTTCTACAATTTGGATTTATAAATCTTTTTCAGCTATGAAAGCCATAAAAAT
This sequence comes from Ovis aries, assembly GCF_016772045.2. Lineage (NCBI taxonomy): Eukaryota > Metazoa > Chordata > Mammalia > Artiodactyla > Bovidae > Ovis > Ovis aries. The sequence continues at coordinate 44,865,372 of NC_056054.1, read as the reverse complement.
TAGGAATAAAAAAAATGAAAAAAGAATTAGACCTTTATATTGCTATGTCACAAAATGCTAAAGACTGAAAGGCAGGAGGCATATTCAGTCACATTGCTTTCCCCCCATTTATAATGTATTTATATATTAGTAACAATAATTTTGTTGACAATAAAAATGACTGTGTAGTTTTAATAACATCATATCTCATTCCTTTAAAGTATATATTTGCTTATATTAATAATATTCATAATATATTAGGACCACATCATGTGTAGATTTTTAAAAGAAATAAATGACATGTATTATAGGGAAGGACCAATTTCATTACTGACACACATGAGTTATCAAAAATGTCTGAATATTTGGATAGTTTGTTGCTAAGTCTACTCTGTATGTCTTGACTTTCTAATCAGGTTGAAAAAGCCTTAGCATACATACTTTTGAATTTCTCCTCAAAGCCTTTATAATATTAACATTATAATTATTAACATTATGTAAAAATAATAGGCAACAATAAAAATAGCTAGCACTTATTAAATGCTATGCCAGTAATTATATTGGTGCCTTACAGTATAGTACAAGCTCCTAAGGAACACCCTGTTTAAGCTTCATAGCATATCTACAAGGCAATATATTGCCTTATGAAGAACCAAGAAACTGAGAGTCAGAGCAGCTAAACAACTTTCTCAAGTTTACAAAGCTAGTAAGTGACAAATATGATTTATATACATTTCTTTCTGGATCTGAACACTAATATTACTAGTAAAATAATTGTAATAATGTCTAAGAGTCATTGTTTTTATTACAGCCAAGGGTTCTAAGAACTTTATATTGTATCAAATAACCCTTGCAAGAATTCTTGGAAGCTGTTGTTCAGTAGCTAAGTCATGACGCACTCTTTGTGACCCCTGGATTACAGCATGCCAGGCCTCCCTGTCCTTCACCATTTCCTGGAGTTTGCTCAGACTCATGTCCAATAAGTCAGTGATGCCATCAAACCATCTCATCCTCTGCCACCCTCTTCTCCTGCCAACAATATTTCCCAGCATCAGGGTCTTTTCCAATGAGTCGGCTCTTTGCATCAGGTGGCCAAAGTATTGGAGCTTCAGCTTCAGCATCAGTCTTTCAAACAAATATTCAGTGTTGTCCAAGAGACTCTCAAGAGTCTCTTTAACACTAAATTCAGTTCAAATCTTGTATGGGGGGAGCCTGGTGGGCTGCTGTCTATGGGTCTCACAGAGTTGGACACTACTGAAGCAACTTAGCAGCAGCAGCAGCAGCAGCAGCAGCAGGGTTTATTAACTGGAGTGTGATATAGAATTTAAATAACTAACCCAAGCTAGTAATTGGCAGAGGAAATATTTAATTCCTAGAGACCATCCCTTAGGTATACCCTACTGACCGTAAAGACTATGTGCTTTACAATACGACATCATTCTTCCATATTGATTGGACACCAAGAATAATGGTATCATTGTCAATTATCATTATCCTAGGATTATTTCTAGGGTTTTATACTTTTAATGAATTATTCAAAGAATTAAGATGAATGAAGATTATAATGTTGGAGACCAAATCCAGAGAAATAAATTTGAAAAATTTGTCTACCTAATTTAAGTTCTGGACTCCTTTAAATAATTTCAGTGCAAGTGGTTTGTTTACTTGCTCAATTTAGCTTTAGAATTGTCTCACTTCTCCACATCACTGAGCATGTCTGCTGGTAGGAACTATGTGAAGCAGAGTTATTTTCATAATTAGACAATAACAGTGCCTAAGATATTCCCTGTAAAATTTGTGGCAAGTTGGCAAGCCTTTATCTAATATTTAAATCAGGTTGTTATGGCACTTGTGAATTTTTTAATGGCACTTGTGAATTTTGCATTCTAGGCTTTATATTGATACCCTGTGAAATTCAAGTCACTTAGATTTATAGGTTTTAGGTTGTCTATTTACAAATGCCCTAATTAAAAGATGCTTGCTCCTTGGAAGAAAAACTATGATCAACCTAGAAAGCATATTAAAAAGCAGAGAGATTACTTTGCCAACAAATGTCCATCTAGTTAAAGCTATGGTTTTTCCAGTAGTCATGTATGGAAGTGAGAGTTGGACCATAAAGAAAGCTGAATGCCAAAGAATTGATGCTTTTAAACTGTGGTGTTGGAGAAGACTTTTGAGAGTCCCTTGGACTGCAAGGAGATCCAACCACATTCCTGAATACTCATTGGAAGGACAGATGTTGAAGCAGAAACTCTAATACTTGGGCCACCTGATGTGAAGAACTGACTCATTTGGAAAGACCCTGATGCTGGGAAAGATTGAAGGCAGGAGAAGGGGATGACAGAAGATGAGATGGTTAGATGGCATCACCGAATTGATGGACATGAGTTTGAGCAAGCTCCGGGAGTTGGTGATGGACAGGGAAGCCTGGTGTGCTGCAGACCATGGGGTCACAAAGAGTCGGGCATGACTGAGCGACTGAACTGAACTGATTAGGTATTATTAACTGTTGATTGAAAAGTTTTCAAGAAAAATAAAATGTTAAATGTGCTACAAGGCAAATACACATTCTGCTTCCGTTGATGGAAATGCTTCTGTTAGATATTGAGAAATCCTAAGTTTAAACTAGTTATGTTTTTCCCCATAGATTCTGTAGAACACTCAGTGTGACTGTGTAGTTTAATTTCTATGGAAAGAAAATTTAGTCTCAATTCACTGATTATGATGCTATGTTGTATTAATAAACCTCCTATTATGCTAAACCAGCTGGACACATTTGACTAACTCTGGAAGACAGTGGATGAATACGTTAGCTGTCTGGCCCAAGTTCCAACTTGCCATCTGTGAGTTGGCCCCATTTGCTGATACTGCTACTTGAGAGATTAATAAAAAAAGCTAAAAGAGTGTTTATAAGACAGTGGTTAGGTAGGAATACAAAGCAAAGATAAAGAAGGCATTAGAAAATACACTTGTTGCTATTCATTAAGCTTTTTAAACTTAGACCTCTTAGACCCAAGAAATGACTCAGAGTCTGTCTATAAAGGCGTTACAGAAGAAGGCCTATCAACTCAGTTCAGTTTTGTTCTACAAATATTGATTCACCACCCCCAACTAAGAGTAAATCCAAATGAACTGTTTTTCTTCAGTAATAGTGTATTCTTGAGTACAGACATGGATTGAATAGCTCTAGATGCGACTTTTCAAGCAAATATATAGAAAACAAAATCTATAGAAAAAAATGGGGCTTTAAAAAAAAGATTCTTATTATCTCTGTCCCTCTCTTTCTCTGTCCCTCTTTCCCTCTCACCTATCAAGCTATCAATCTTATTTACAAAAGCAATCAAACATAGATTACGATGACAGATATTTCAATTGTTTGATGTTTTTCTCCAAAAACAAAAGTTTCTCTTGAGAAAAATTATGAGTGAAAACAACTTTAATTATGTACTACAATACTTCAGGCACTTACAATGAATATCATTTTCTACCAATATTTAGACATATTGACAATGGTTTGTCATATATTAGATTACAGAAATACATGGATTAATTAATACATAATTAATTATATGAGTTTCTGATACAGTCAAAGAGAGTAAAAATGTTCTGATTTCCAGAGGTTTGCAATGTGATCAAAAGCTTCACCACCCTTCCTTAAGGTAATACTTCATGAACATTTCAGTGAACTCCTATTGAGGACTTACTCTATGTCAAGCAGAGCTCTTAGTATTTTTCAAAAGGAAAAAGTGCAAAAGTGTATATTCACATGATTATGCAGTGATGTGATAATAGTGGTAAGACCAAGTGAAGATATTATCATGGAGTGCTGTAGACAATTGTAAGAAAAGTTATAAAACAAGACTTCAAAGACTTACTTATTCTTTTATATAAAGAAGTTCACTGACAGGAGAAAACAAATAATATTCTAGAAACAGCAAAGCTGAGGCATAATGATAAATAATATTTATGGAGCAACCAACCGCTGGACATTTTGCTAAAATTCTAAGCATGCTCTAGCTTATTAAATTCTGATTTAGAAAAAAAAAATCTTATGTAACAGTAATCTTACTTCAATTGTAAAAACAAGAAAGTTAAATCTCAGATAGCTTAAGTAATTTACCAAGGACCATAGAACTAAAAATGGTAGTACCATGATTTAAATCAAGATAGTATGACTGCACAATACCGTGTTTTTAAATAGTACATTACACTATATCCCAAAGTTGGTGAAATGTAAAATAACATGACTGTTTCAGGGAGTATCAACAAGATCAAGGAGATACTTGCTTAAATTAGAATATGCATATGTGTGTCTGTCTGTCTGTCTGCCATCTGTATTTATAATATTGCTTTGTCTTGGTTTCTGAAAAAGTAATTACTTGAGATACAGTAGATTTATGTCTTTCTTTATTGTTTTGCACCCAACATAAGTCTCTAAATTCCTCAAACACAGAAACTGATTGATTTTTTTCATCACTACTTCTTACTAGGATTGAATGAAATATAAATTTATTTTTTCTCTTTTACTTGTTTGGATTCATTCATCCTTTCTCCAAAACAGTTTCCAATTTTTGTTAAGAAATCACTCCATTCCTCTTAATCCATGAGTTTTATAGAGCTATCATCATGCCCAATGGAGATATAGAAACGAACCCGGAAAATCAGACCACCACACAGTTCTAAACACAGATTTATTTCACTGATGGCATATGATGCAATCATGCTCAATGAGAATTACTCTTGGGGTTTATGAGGGCATATTGGGAAGAAAAGATTACTTCTTCTGCTCCAGTTTATGAGAGAATAGGATGCAAGGTGAGAGTTATTGACAATCATCTTGCCACTGCTTTTTTGGCAATAATTCTTACACTTCCTAAGTATGAAAGTAACAGTGAAGGAAGATACATGACGTTATTTTAGTCAAGGGTGGATAGTAATTGAAACGAATTTGACTTGGGAGTTTTCAGTTACTTGAGGTAATAAAAATCTTTCTTGTTTATACCAGTTTAAGTTTGACTTTCTATTGGCTCATTATGAAAGACTGAAAGACTTCTGAGCACTGATAAATATGGCTCTATAGTAAGCATCTTTTGACATGGCCCCATATTAGTTTCCTGTGGCTGCTGTAACAAATGACCACAAACTTGGTCATTGAAAATTCTTATTTCACAGTTTTGGAAGCCTGGAGGCCAGAATCAGCATCACTGGGCTAAAATCAAGTCAGAGGTGCTATATACCCAAAGGCTCTACTAAGAATGCATGCCTTGCCTCTTCCAGCTTTGGTTGGCTATTGACATTCCTTGGTTTGTTGGCTGTGTTGCCCCAATATTCAGGGTCAGCATCTTCCAATCCATCTTTATATTTTCTTTTCCTTTCTATGTATAAATTCCTGTCTGGCTACCTATGTAAGCATACATGTGTTTAGAATTCACACAGATAATCCAGGAAAATTGCCCCATTTCAGGATCCTTAACTGAACCACACCTGCAAAGATTCTTGTTTTGCCATACAAGGTAATGCTCACAAGTTCTTGTAGACATTAAGATGTGGCTATCGGGGCGTGGTGGGGAGGAGACATTTTTCAGCTTACTACAGATCCTAGTGGTGCCCGCCTCCCAGTAGTCATACTCTTTTGTGACACTCTCCCCTGAGTGAGGTTTAGACCTAGTAACTTGCTTCTAAGGAATAGAACAGGGCAAAAGTGCTATGATGTCCCTTATGTGATTAGGTTATAGAACAGTTTGACTTCCATCTTGCTGGTCTTTTTCTATGTCTCTCTTGGCTTACATACTTTGATGAAATAAGCTGCCATTTTGCATAGGCCCATGTGTCAAGGAACTGAGGGAAGTCTCTGACTGATAGCCACTGAGAATCGGAAGCTCTCAGTCCAAAAGCCCACACAGAACTGAATCTTATCAACAGCTAAGTCAATAACCTTAGAAACAGAATCTTCCCTTAGTTGAGTCTTGTGATGAATATACTCTAGCCAATATGTTCATCATAAAAACTCTGAAGCAAAGGACTCTATTATTCCATTCCCAGATTCCCAACTCACAAAAACTGCTAGATGATAAATGTTGTATTAAGCCATTAAATTTTGAAATAATTTGTCAAGCAGTAATAAATATCCACTGAATAAAATGGTAAATGAAAGAGACTTGTAAGTATTAACAGTTGGTCTCTGTGTGGTAGAAAACAGGTAACAAGAGAGGTGTGATAGGGAAAAGATTCAGATCCAGTAATCAGTCAACAATGATTTGTAATTTTCACAGAGATGATACACTGTTCTGTGTTACTGAGTAAACAAAATTTATCTAGGTGTAACTTAAAAGTAAATATCTACTATAGAGTAAATCACCATGAAATCTTCGATCAAGTTACAAAAAAGTCACAAAAGTTACTGATTCTGTGTTTTTCAAAAGAAACACAGATGTACAGAAGAGTCTTTTGGACTCTGTGGGAGAGGGAGAGGGTGGGATGATTTGGGAGAATGGCATTGAAACATGTATAATATAAGAAACAAATTGCCAGTCTAGGTTCGATGCAGGATACAGGATGCTTGGGGCTGGTGCACTGGGATGACCCAGAGGGATGGTATGGGGAGGGAGGTGGGGGGGAGATCAGGATTGGGAACACGTGTACACCAGTGGGGATTTATGTTGAAGTATGGCAAAACCAATACAATATTATAAAGTAAATAAATAAATAAATTTAAAAAAAATGATGCCAATGTGCTCCTTACTCCTTTCACTCTCTGAAAACCTATATACATGTCAGCTATCATTATGTAAAAACTAACCAAAAAAATCTCAGTGACAAACAAGTATTTATTTTGCTGATGCACCTGTGGTTTGAATGGGTGAGTGAAGAATCAGTTGATCTAGATAAATTTCAGTTGAGCAGCTCTAATCCATGGGCTAACAATAGATTTGATCTGTGAACCTCTTCACCACCTCCTGGAACAAAGCAGGCTTGCCAGGGTACATATATTATTTTCATGGCAGTGGCAAGAGGACAAGAAAAAGCATTTGATGGCTCTTAAGTAGAGCTGCCAAGTAAAATACAGGGTGCTTAGTTATATTTGAATTTCAGATAAGCAACAAGTATTTTTTTAGCATAAGTACATCCTATGCAGTATTTGGGACATCCTTATACTAAGATCAATTATTACTTTCTTGAGTTTCAAATTTAACTGGGCAGTCTGTAAATTGGTAAAGAATCCACCTGTAATGCAAGAGACATGGGCTCAATTCCTGTGTTGGGAATATTCCTTGGAGGAAAGTATGGCAACCCACTGCAGTATTCTTGCCTGGAGAATCCCATGGACAGGGAGCCTGGTGGGCTACAGCCCATAGGGCCACAGGAGTTGAAGACAACTGAAGCAGCTGAGCACACATGTGGCGGCCCTAGTCATGACACAGGTGTGGAGCTGGCATATAACTGAGTCATCCAGATTTCACCAGCCAAAGAAAGCCACATGGCAGACAGCCACGAGTAGAGGGCCTGGTACATATAAGTCACGGAGAGGAGAGAGTGAATGTTTTGAACAACCTACCACAATTTGTTAAGCCCTGCAATAAAAGCAACAGAGCATAAATTAGGTATTTTATGAAAGTGAAAGTCTCTCAGTCATGTCCAACTCTTTGTGACCTCATGGACTGTAGTCTGCCAGGCTTCTCTGTCCATGGGATTCTCCAGGCCAGAATACTGGAGTGGGTAGCCTATTCCTCCTCCAAGGGATCTTCCCAACCCAGGGATTAAACCCAGGTCTCCCACATTGCAGGAAGATTCTTTACCGTCTGAGTCACCAGGGAATCCCTGATATTTTATACTTTTTTCTTTTACTTAGTTTTCAAAAACCCATGTCAGCAGTATAAAGTAATATTGTCAGTTCCATACACTTTAAAGTAAAATCAGTCTTTTTTTTTTTTACTTTGTTTTTATGTTTTAAAGAAAAGGTAACATACAAATATTTCTCAATAATATGGCAGTTAAGTTTAAATATTCATTTCCTAGAACAATGGTATTTTTCAGTTTCAGTTTGTCCATGCATAATTTTGTGTCTGTTTGTATTAAAACAATTATATACTTATCTGAATACTTTTTCTTATCATATCTCAGCTACAGTACAAATTTGTATTTCATCTCTGTGTTGGAGAATCCATTCCAAGAATAGCTCCAAACATCTTTAAGTATTGGAAGTTTCTCATACTTTTTCTTTAACTTATACTTTTTTTGAGTAGTTTTAAATTCATCTGTACATGACTGTCTATGGAAAAACTGTAACTTAATCTATGTTGACCTAAGTGAAGTTTCTGCTTTGTAATCTGTCTAGATTTGTCAGCTGTCTTTCCAAGGAACAAGTGTCTTTTAATTTCATGGCTGCAATCACCATCTACAGTTATTCTAGAGCCCCACAAAATAAAATCTGTCACTGTTCCACTTTTTCCCCTTCTATTGTATGAAGTGATGGGAATAGATGTTATGAGCTTAGTTTTCTGAATGTTGAGTTTCAAGTCAGCTTTTTCACTCTCCTCTCTCACCCTCCTCAAGAGGCTTTTTAGTTCCTCTTCACTTCCTGCCATTAGAGTGGTATCTTCTGGATATCTGAGGTTATTGATATTTCTCCCAGCAGTCTTGATTCTGGCTTGTGATTGGTCTAGCCTGGCATTTTGTATGATGTCCTCTGCACAAGTTAAATAAGCAGGATGTAAATATACAGCTTTGTTCTATTCCTTTCCCAGTTTTGAACCAGTCTTTTGTTACATGTTTGGTTTGTTGTTTCCAGGCTCGAACACAGGTTTCTCAGCAGACAGGTATGGTGGTCTGCTATTCCCATCTCTTGAAGAATTTTTCACAGCTTATTGTGATCTACACAAGTCAAAGGCTTTAGTGTAGTCAAAGAAACAGATGTTTTTCAGGAATTCCCTTGCTTTCTCCATGATCCAGTGATTGCTGGCAATTTGATCTCTGGTACCTCTGCCTTTTTCTAAATGCAGCTTATACATCTAGAAGTTCTCAGTCCGTATACTGCTGAAGCCTGTCTTGGAGGATTTTGAGCATAACCTTGCTAGCATGTGAATTGAGGATAACTGTACAGTAGTTTGAACATTCTGTGACATTGCCCTTCTTTGGGATTGGGATTCCCTAGTGGCTTAGAGAGTAAAGAGTCTGCCTGCAATGCGGGAAACCCAGGTTTGATCCTTGGGTCAGGAAGATCCCCTGGGGACGGAAATGGCAACCCAATCCAATATTCTCTAGAAAATCCCATGGATGGAGGAGCCTGGCAGGCCGCAGTCCGTAGGGTTGCAAGGAGTCAGACATGACTCAGCAACTTCACTTCGCTTCACTTCTTTGGGATTGGAGTGAAAATTGACCTTTTCCAGCTCTTTGGCCACTACTGAGTTTTTCAAATTTGCTAACATATCAAGTGCAGCACTTTAACAGCATTGTCTCTTAGGATTTTAAATAGTTCAGTTGGAAATCCATCACCTCCACTAGCTTTGTTCATAGTAGTGTTTCCTAAGGCTCACTTGCCTTCACACTCCAAGATGTCCAACTCTTAGTGTATGATCACACCATCATGGTTATTTGCGTCATGTAGATGCTTTTGTATAGTTCTTCTGTGTATTCTTGCCACTTCTTAATCTCTTCTGCTTCTGTTAGGTCTTAATCATTTCTGTTCTTTATAGTGCCCATGCTTGCATGAAATGTTCCCTTGATATCTCCAATTTTCTTGAAGAAATCTCTAGTCTTTCCCATTATATTTTTTCCCTTTATTTCTTTGCTTTGTTTATTCAAGAAAGCCTTATCTCTCCTTGCTTTCATGGATCACAGCCTTGTTGTGGCAAAGGGGCTTGCATAATTCAATGAAGACATGAGTCATGTCATGCTGGGCTGCCCAAGATGGATGAGTCACAATCAAGAGTTCTGACAAAATGTGGTCCACTGGTGAAGGAAATGGCAACCCATTCCTGTTTTCTTGCCATGAGAACCCCATGGACAGTATGAAAAGGCAAAAATAGGACACCGGAAGATGAACAAACACCCCCCCCCCCCAGGTCAGAAAGTATCCAATATATTACTCAAGGAGAGTGGAGGGCAATCACTAATAGCTCCAGAAAGAATGAAGTGACTGGGCCAAAGCAGAAATGACCTCAGTTGTGGATATGTCTGGTGGTGAAAATAAAGTCTGATGCTGTAAAGAACAATATTGCATAGGATCCTGGAACGTTAGGTCCATGAATCAAGGTAAATTGGTCATGGTCGAGCAGGAGATGGCAAGAGTGAACATCAGCATCTTAGGAATCAGGGAATTAAAATGGATGAAAATAGGTGAGTTTAATTCTGATGACTATTATATCTACTATTGTGGGCAAGAATCCCTTAGAAGAAATGGAATAGCCCTCACAGTTAATAGAAGAGTCTGAAATGCAGTACTTGGGTGCAATTTCAAAAATAACAGAATGATCTCAGTTTGTTTCCAAGGCAAACCATTCAACATCACGGTAATCCAAGTCTATGCCCAACCACTGATCCCAATGGATCTGAAGTTGACTGGTTCTATGAAGACCTACAACACCTTCTAGAACTAACATGGGAAAAGGATGTCCTTTTCATCACAGGGGATTGGAATGCAAAAGCTCTGTGTCAAGATTCAGCTATTTTTTTTTCTTTTTTTTGCAATTGGATGTCCATGTGTTCCAGCATCATTTGTTAAAAAGACTATCCTTGCTCCATTGTATTACCTTTGATCTTTTGTCAAAGATCAGTTACCATTGTTTGAGTGAGTGAAGTCGCTCAGTTGTGTCCGACTCTTTGCGACCCTATGGACTGTAGCCTACCAGGCTCCTCTGTCGGTGGGATTTTCCAGGCAATAGCACTGGAGTGGATTGCCATTTCCTTCCCCAAGGGATAGTCCCAACCCAGGGATTGAACCCAGGTCTCCCTCATTGTAGACAGATGTTTTACCGTCTGAGCCACCAGGGAAGTTTAAGTGGGTCTGTTTCTGAGCTCTCCATTCTGTGCTATTGATCTGTTTGTCTGTTCTCTCACCAGTAGCACACTGTCTTGATTACTGCAGATTTATAGTAAGCCTTATGGTCGTCCTAATTTGTTCTTCTTTAATATTGTGTTGACTATTCTGGGTCTTTGTCTCTCTGTATAAACTTGTTGAGGTCCACAAGATAAGTTGATGAGACTTTGTTTGGGAATGTATGAAGAAGGACTGAGAAGGTGTTTTAGAGTAGATTTTTCTATGGATTATTTTATAAAGTCAGAACCTCTTCAATTATCTCTGGTAATTTAGATTCAGTAACAGAGTGGTTTTACACTAATGGATCACTTTCTCTTGTCCTAGTTTGGGTGTAATTTGTGCCTACTCAGTTCCTGCTGTATGCTATGGCATTACCTATTTTTAAAAATACATGGAGAAGTATTATTAGTATTACTTCAAAGCAGAAATCATTCAGAAGCAAACAGATAAGCAAGAGCATTGACAGTATGGGAATATATTTTGATTATTTGAATGAGAAAACTATTGTGAGAGGTACACAGATTTTTGAATGCTTTATGTATACACTTATTCACTCCTTTATTCATTATGTAGTCTACAAGCATCTCTTAAGTATCTATAACATAATAGACATGTGATAACTAGAATAAAAAATGAAGATGCCACCAGTTTTCTAAAATAATATAGTAATATATATATATTTTTTTCTGAATACAAGATCATATACCACACACTTTGCATACATCATTTCCTATAATCATCATTGAAAATCAGATAAATTGGGAATTTTAGTACTCATTAAACTAGTCAAGAAACTGAAGGCTGTAAGGCTGGACTTGCCAATGATTATAAGTTAATGATACATGGGACCAGAATTTAAACCTCAATTTTTTCCCCTGTTGGAAGCCATGTGTTTTAACCTCATTTCACTGTCTGATAAGGAAAACTTCAATGAATGTAAAAGACAGCATGCACAGGGTTTGAGAACATGCACTTTGGAGTTAAATAAACCTAGTTTTAATTTTTGACTGACATGGATTGTATAATCCTGGGCAAGTTATTTAGAGTTCCAATGTTCAGTTTATTTGCAAGGAGGAAGAATGGACAAAATAGCACTGATATCACAGGCTTCTTAACTAGCACCATGCCTGGAATAGCCCAGTAAGAACTCAGTAAATCCTGTGTGATAAATGTAACAAAGCGTATTAAGTATTTTGCAAACTCTTCCCCAGCCCATCATCAGTAACTTCATAAATGCCAAATTCCTGAAATTTCCCTAACTACTCGAGCTCTGATTTCTAGTAAGTTTCTGATTCTTTTTCAGTTTTTTTTTTTTTTTAATGCAATCCTCCATTTAAATGACTAATTTTCATTTTCCAGTAGCTTGGCTTCTCATAGTAACTTATCTTAATCAACAACAAAAAATTAGTGAAACTCTGCTTTACTAAAATATGTGATTAATTTGTTATACAAGAAACACTGTTTTCACTGATTTTGTCATATCACATTTAATCCACACAGCAATTTCAGGAGGAAATTGGGTTTCATAATATTTAATAAGACACAAGAAATATTAGCCTGGCTTTATCCTCTAACTCCTCACCATAATAATCAAACTCAGTATTATTTGATGGACCTGAGAATTTTATAAAATATAGGAATCTAGTTTTATTTACACAAAGCAGAGCAAAATACCAAAGAGTAGATGGTATCGATCAATTTTTCAAACCTGGGTAATCATCCTGAATTTGACTTAGCTATAATATAAGAGTCTGTATAATTGCTAAATATACTCAGGTCTGAGAGTGTAATCATTTTTAGATTAATATTGTCTGGTAATTTGATTTATCTATCCGTTGCTATATTCTCCCAAGTAACTAGGCTATATTCTACTTAAATAGAACCCCCAAACCCAGCCTTTGAAATCTGGTTGCAGTGTTTAACCACTACTGGTCTGGAGAAAGCAGAGGCAGAGTTTTGATAGAGGGAATTCTGTGCAATTCATTAATATTGAGTACATTTTTTGGAGGTAGGATCTCAAATTTAATACTATTTGGTCTAGGTGCTCAATTTTCAGTCAGATTAATTCTAAAATGCAACATAAACTTGAAAGCAGTGTAAAATAGCTTTGGACTCAGTTATTTGATTTGAATCCCATGCCCTTTCCCTGTTAGCTGCACAACCTTGGGAATTTACTTGCGATCCTGAATTTTGTAATCTTTAAAGAAAAATGATATTAACCCTTTCCCCAGACTGATAAGGATGAGATAATAGATGATGTATGTTTAGCACAGAACCTAGTATAATACTGATACAAGAAACTCAGGTGATATGTCTAGTGGGCAATTTAATACACAGCCATGTAGCTCAGGAGCAAAGCTGGAGTTAAAGAAATAAAGAATTGAGAGTCACTGCTATATAGATAGTGTATATATAAATTCCTCAAATTTGAAAAACAGGTAGTTCATTTTGAAGACCAGAATTTTTAGTGCATCTGAAGATACTATTCAAATGAAAGCTTCATCACTAGTTATAACATCAGTATAGTCAATCATGTTTTGATTTCCCAACCTTGTAACTAGAAAACTAGGACTTTAGAAACCTTTCAGAATGACAAACCAGTGTTTCTGCCTGTCTGTTCAGTGGTGTGTCCATGCTGATTTCAAACTAAATAATCATCACTCTATTGGTGAATCCAACGATGCTTTTATCACAGCAGGATAAATTCCCCTTGTCAAAACTGGCACCAATTATGCAAATGAAATTTGAAGGATTCATTAGCTAAATGGTAATTGGAGTAACTCACATTAAAGAAATGATATACAAAATTTCTATCAAGAAAAATCACTTGATTTTTACAATAACCTCTAAAAAGCTTCTCAGATAATGATAAATAAATCAAGATTATAGAATTATTATGTAGATATTTAATGCATTTACAGCTGATATTTTGTTCTTGATGCATTTTAATATCTGTTCCTTGGCTTGTCATTTTCTTTGGTTACAATATACTTCTTCTAGTACTGATAGGAGAAATAATAGACATTATTTGGAGATACAGTATTGTATTATCAATGAAATGCAAAATCAATAAGCTTTTACGGGAAGAAAATGTAAGGTTTCCTAATCATCTCAGGTAGATTTGATCAATTATATATATAAATAGCAATAACATCTATAAATGACCTTTCTCACTTAATGAGTTTGAAAGTATTTCATCCTCTTCAGCTTTCCAGAAATGTTTGTATTGAATTGATATTATTTTTCCGCAAATATTTCTTATAAATTTCAGTGAAATCATATGAGTTTGGAACTTTGTGCTCAATTTTAAGTTCAGTTCAGTTCAGTCGCTCAGTCATGTCCGACTCTTTGCGACCCCATGAATCACAGCATGCCAGGCCTCCCTGCCCATCACCAGCTCACAGAGTTCACTCAAACTCATGCCCATCAAGTCGGTGATGCCATCCAGCCATCTCATCCTCTGTCGTCCCCTTCTCCTCCCACCCACAATCCCTCCTAGCATCAGAGTCTTTTCCAAGGAGTCAACTCTTTGCATGAGGTGGCCAAAGTACTGGAGTTTCGGTTTCAACATCAGTCCCTCCAGTGAACACCCAGGACTGATCTCCTTTAGGATGGACTAGATGGATCTCCTCGCAGTCCAAGGGACTCAAGAGTCTTCTCTGACACCACAGCTCAAAGGCATCAATTCTTCAGTGCTCAGCTTTCTTCACAGTCCAACTCTCACATCCATACATGACCACAGGAAAAACCATAGCCTTGACTAGACGGACCTTGGTTGGCAAAGTAATATGTCTGCTTTTTTTTTTATTTTATTTTATTTATTTTTATTTATTTATTTTTTTAATTTTAAAATCTTTAATTCTTACATGCATTCCCAAACATGAACCCCCCTCCCATTTCCCTCCCCATAACATCTTTCTGGGTCATCCCCATGCACCAGCCCCAAGCATGCTGCATCCTGCGTCAGACATAGACTGGCGATTCAATTCACATGATAGTATACATGTTAGAATGGCATTCTCCCAAATCATCCCACCCTCTCCCTCTCCCTCTGAGTCCAAAAAGTCCGTTATACACATCTGTGTCTCTTTCCCTGTCTTGCATACAGGGTCGTCATTGCCATCTTCCTAAATTCCATATATATGTGTTAGTATACTGTATTGGTGTTTTTCTTTCTGGCGTACTTCACTCTGTATAATCGGCTCCAGTTTCATCCATCTCAACAGAACTGATTCAAATGAATTCTTTTTAACTGCTGAGTAATACTCCATTGTGTATATGTACCACAGCTTTCTTATCCATTCATCTGCTGATGGACGTCTAGGTTGTTTCCATGTCCTGGCTATTATAAACAGTGCTGCGATGAACATTGGGGTACATGTGTCTCTTTCAATTCTGGTTTCCTCGGTGTGTATGCCCAGAAGTGGGATTGCTGGGTCATAAGGTAGTTCTATTTGCAATTTTTTAAGGAATCTCCACACTGTTCGCCATAGTGGCTGTACTAGTTTGCATTCCCACCAACAGTGTAGGAGGGTTCCCTTTTCTCCACACCCTCTCCAGCATTTATTGCTTGCAGATTTTTGGATCGCAGCCATTCTGACTGGTGTGAAGTGGTACCTCATTGTGGTTTTGATTTGCATTTCTCTAATAATGAGTGATGTTGAGCATCTTTTCATGTGTTTGTTAGCCATCCGTATGTCTTCTTTGGAGAAATGTCTATTTAGTTCTTTGGCCCATTTTTTGATTGGGTCGTTTATTTTTCTGGAGTTGAGCTGCAGAAGTTGCTTGTATATTTTTGAGATTAGTTGTTTGTCAGTTGCTTCATTTGCTATTATTTTCTCCCATTCAGAAGGCTGTCTTTTCACCTTGCTTATATTTTCCTTTGTTGTGCAGAAGCTTTTAATTTTAATTAGATCCCATTTGTTTATTTTTGCTTTTATTTCCAGAATTCTGGGAGGTGGATCATAGAGGATCCTGCTGTGATTTATGTCTGAGAGTGTTTTGCCTATGTTCTCCTCTAGGAGTTTTATAGTTTCTGATCTTACATTTAGATCTTTAATCCATTTTGAGTTTATTTTTGTGTGCGGTGTTAGAAAGTGATCTAGTTTCATTCTTTTACAAGTGGTTGACCAGTTTTCCCAGCACCACTTGTTAAAGAGATTGTCTTTACTCCATTGTATATTCTTGCCTCCTTTGTCAAAGATAAGGTGTCCATATGTGTGTGGATTTATCTCTGGGCTTTCTATTTTGTTCCATTGATCTATATGTCTGTCTTTGTGCCAGTACCATACTGTCTTGATGACTGTGGCTTTGTAGTAGAGCCTATGTCTGCTTTTGAATATGCTATCTAGGTTGGTCATAACTTTCCTTCCAAGGAGTAAGCGTCTTTTAATTTCATGGCTGCATGCTTGGGGCTGGTGCATGGGGATGACCCAGAGAGATGTTATGGGGAGGGAGGTGGGAGGGGGGTTCATGTTTGGGAACGCATGTAAGAATTAAAGATATTAAAATTTAAAAAATAAAAAGCTAAAAAAAAAAAAATTTCATGGCTGCAGTCACCATCTGCAGTGATTTTGGAGCCCCAAAAAATAAAGTCTGACACTGTTTCCACTGTTTCCCTATCTATCTGCCATGAAGTGATGGGACTGGATGCCATGATCTTCGTGTTCTGAATGTTGAGCTTTAAGCCAACTGTTTCGCTCTCCTCTTTCACTTTCAAGAGGCTTTTAGTTCCTCTTCACTTTCTACCATAAGGGTGGTGTCATCTGCATATCTAAGTTCATTGATATTTCTCCTGGCAATCTTGATTCCATCTTGTGCTTCTTCCAGCCCAGCATTTCTCATGATGGATTCTGCATAGAAGTTAAAAAAGCAGTGTGACAATATACAGCCTTGACGTACTCCTTTTCCTATTTGGAACCAGTCTGTTGTTCCATGTCCAGTTCTAACTGTTGCCTCCTGGCCTGCATACAGATTTCTCAAGAGGCAGGCCAGGTGGTCTGGTATTCCCATCTCTTTAGTTTCTTATAAATAGTAGATTGTTGAGTCTGGCATTTTTTTTTTTTTTAACCATTGTAATCATCTCTGTCTCTAAACTTGGATCTTTAGATCATTTATACTCAGTGTGATTACTGAGATAGCTAAGTTCATCATATTGCTGTTTGTTTTCTACTTGTTCATTTTTCCTTGTTTTTTTCATCTGTATTCTTCTAGAGTCACTGGGCCTTTTTAAGATTCCCTTTTATTCCTCTTATTAGTTATAACTTTAAACATATTTTAGTGATTTCACTACAGCTTATAGTATACATTCTTAATTTTGTATAGTGTACTTCCAAGTGTTATTATACTACCTTATGCATATTATAAAAATTC
Organism: Ovis aries; assembly: GCF_016772045.2. Classification (NCBI taxonomy): domain Eukaryota; kingdom Metazoa; phylum Chordata; class Mammalia; order Artiodactyla; family Bovidae; genus Ovis; species Ovis aries. Next base: position 44,847,986 of record NC_056054.1, on the reverse strand, counting down.
AAGGATAGTATACTATTATTTCTCTCCTTCTGACCTGAATGCTATTTTTGCCACATATTTTACTTTATATTCTGTCAGACAACATTCTGTCATCTTGGGTTGCCCCGCAGGCATGGCTTGGTTTCATTGAGTTAAACAAGGCTGTGGTCCTAGTGTGATTAGATTGACTAGTTTTCTGTGAGTATGGTTTCATTGTGTCTGATTCAGAGTGTGGTCCACTGGAGAAGGGAATGGCAAACCACTTCAGTATTCTTGCCTTGAGAACCCCATGAACAGTATGAAAAGGCAAAAGGATAGGATACCAAAAGAGGAACTCCCCAAGTCGTTAGGTGGCCAATATGCTACTGGAGATCAGTGGAGAAATAACTCCAGAAAGAATGAAGGGATGGAGCCAAAGCAAAAACAATACACAGCTGTGGATGTGACTGGTGATAGAAGCAAGGTCCAATGCTGTAAAGAGCAATATTGCATAGGAACCTGGAATGTCAGGTCCATGAATCAAGGCAAATTGGAAGTGGTCAAACAGGAGATGGGAAGAGTGAACATTGACATTCTAGGAATCAGCAAACTAAAATGGACTGGAATGGGTGAATTTAACTCAGATGACCATTATATCTACTACTGTGGGCAGGAATCCCTCAGAAGAAATGGAGTAGCCATCATGGTCAACAAAAGAGTCTGAAATGCAGTATTTGGATGCAGTCTCAAAAACGACAGAATGATCCGTTTGTCTCCAAGGCAAACCATTCAGTATCACAGTTATCCAAGTCTATACTCCAACCAGTAATGCTGAAGAAGCTGAAGCTGAACGGTTTTATGAAGACCTACAAGACCTTCTAGAACTAACACCCAAAAAAGATGTCTTTTTCATTATAGGGGACTGGAATGCAAAAGTAGGAAGTCAAGAAACACCTAGAGTAACAGGCAAATTTGGCCTTGGAATGCAGAATGAAGCAGGGCAAAGACTAATAGAGTTTTGCCAAGAAAATGCACTGGTCATAGCAAACACTCTCTTCCAACAACACAAGAGAAGACTCTACACATGGACATCACCAGATGGTCAACACCGAAATCAGATTGATTATATTCTTTGCAACCAAAGAGGGAGAAGCTTTATATAGTCAACAAAAACAAGACCAGGAGCTGACTGTGCTCAGACCATGAACTCCTTATTACCAAATTCAGACTGAAATTGAAGAAAGTAGGGAAAACCACTAGACCATTCATGTATGACCTCAATCAAATCCCTCATGATTATACAGTGGCAGTGAGAAATAGATTTAAGGGCCTAGATCTGATAGATAGAGTGCCTGATGAACTATGGAATGAGGTTTGTCACATTGTACAGGAGACAGGGATCAAGACTATCCCCATGGAAAAGAAATGCAAAAAAGCAAAATGGCTGTCTGAGGAGGCCTTACAAATAGCTGTGAAAAGAAGAGAGGTGACAAGCAAAGGAGAGGAAAGATATAAGCATCTGAATGCAGAATTCCAAAGAATAGCAAGAAGAGATAAGAAAGCCTTCTTCAGCAATCAATGCAAAGAAATAGAGGAAAACAACAGAATGGGAAAGACTAGAGATCTCTTCAAGAAAATTAGAGATACCAAGGGAACATTTCATGCAAAGATAGGCTCAATAAAGGACAGAAATGTTCTAGACCTATCAGAAGCAGAATAGATTAAGAAGAGGTGGCAAGAATACACAGAAGAACTGTACAAAAAAGATCTTCATGACCCAGATAATCATGATGGTGTGATCACTAATCTAGAGCCAGACATCCTGGAATGTGAAGTCAAGTGGGCCTTAGAAAGCATCACTACGAAAAAAAGCTAGTGGAGGTGATGGAATTCCAGTTGAGCGGTTTCAAATCCTGAAAGATGATGCTGTGAAAGTGCTGCACTCAATATGCCAGCAAATATGGGAAACTCAGCAGTGGCCACAGGACTGGAAAAGGTCAGTTTTCATTCCAATCCCAAATAAAGGTGATGCCAAAGGTTGCTCAAACTACCGCACAATTGCACTCATCTCACATGCTAGTAAAGTAAGGCTCAAAGTTCTCCAAGCCAGGCTTCAGCAATACATGAATCATGAACTTCCAGATGTTCAAGCTGGTTTTAGAAAAGGCAGAGGAACCAGAGATCAAATTGCCAACATTTGCTGGATCATGGAAAAAGCAAGAGAGTTCCAGAAAAACATCTATTTCTGCTTTATTGACTATGCAAAACCCTTTGACTGTGTGGATCACAATAAACTATGGAAAATTCTGAGAGAGATAGGAATATCAGACCACCTAACCTGCCTCTTGAGAAATCTGTATGCAGGTCAGGAAGCAACAGTTAGAACTGGACATGGAACAACAGACTGGTTCCAAATAGGAAAAGGAGTATGTAAGGCTATATATTGTCACACTGCTTATTTAACTTCTGTGCAGAGTATATCATGAGAAACGCTGGACTGGAAGAAACACAAGCTGGAATCAAGATTGCTGGGAGAAATATCAGTCACCTCAGATATGCAGATGACACCACCCTTCTGGCAGAAAATGAAGAGGAACTAAAAAGCCTCTTGATGAAAGTGAAAGAGGAGAGTGGAAAAGTTGGCTTAAAGCTCAACATTCAGAAAACAAAGATCATGGCATCTGGTCCCATCACTTCATGGCAGATAGATGGGGAAACAGTGGAAACAGTGCCAGACTTCATTTTTTGGGGCTCCAAAATCACTGCAGATGGTGACTGCAGCCATGAAATAGCCATGAAATTAAAAGACACTCCTTGGAAGAAAAGTTATGACCAACCTAGATGGTATATTCAAAAGCAGAGACACTACTTTGCCAACCAAGGTCCGTCTAGTCAAGGCTATGGTTTTTCCTGTAGTCATATATGGATATGAGAGTTGGACTGTGAAAAAGACAGAGCGTCGAAGAATTGATGATTTTGAACTGTGGTGTTGGAGAAGACTCCTGAGAGTCCCTTGAACTGCAAGGAGATCCAACCAGTCCATTCTGAAGATCAGCCCTGGGATTTCTTTGGAAGGAATGATGCTAAAGCTGAAACTCCAATACTTTGGCCACCTCATGCGAAGAGTTGACTCTTTGGAAAAGCCTCTGATGCTGGAAGGGATTAGGGGCAGGAGGAGAAGGGGATGACAGAGGATGAGATGGCTGGATGGCATCACTCACTCGATGAACGTGAATCTGAGTGAACTCCGGGAGTTGACGATGGACAGGGAGGCTTGGCGTGCTATGATTCATGGGGTCGCAAAAACTGAGCCACTGAACTGAACTGAACTTACTTTATATATGTAATAAAACCCACAATGCATTATTATTACTTTTGTTTCAACAGTTAATATCCATTAGAGAGACTTAATAAGAAAACATAAATTTACCCACTCTACCGTCATTCTTTTGTGTAGATCTAGATTTTAATTTTGTATCATTTTTGTTTTGCCCAAAGGACTTCTGTTAGAATTTCTTGTGATGTGAGTCAGCTGGTAATGAATACCTTCAGTTTTTGTATGTCTGATAGTGAATTTATTTCATCTTCATGATTAAAATATACTTTTGCTAGAGATAAAATTCTAGATTGCCGTTTAAAAATTTTTCCTATCCTTTCAAGATGTTGTTATATTTTCCTCTCACTTGCACTATTTTCAAGAATAAATATGCTGTCATTCTTAAATTTGTTCTTAAAAAGTGTGTCTTTTCTTCCTCTGGCTGATCTTACAATTTGCTCATTTTTGTTTTGAAGCCTCGTTGAACTTGGCTCTATAGACTTACCTCCCTTCTCTTTCACTTTAGGATTTCTGCACTTGCATATTGTCCTGCTTGAAGTTGTCCCATCAGCCTACTGATGCTTTTTTTATTTATTATGGCATCCTTTTGACTTTGGTCTTTTTTATATCTTTCACGTTTCTACTTAACTTTTTGTACATATGGAATATAGTTATAGTATCATTTTGCTGTTCACGTGAAACTACAACATTGCTAATCAGCTAAACCCTGATGCAAAATAAAAAGTTAAAAGTTTGAAAAAATAATTATTTTAGTGTTTTTGCCTATTTCTAATATATGTATCTATCTTGTGTTCATTTCAATTTTTGATTATTCTCATCATGGGCCGTGCTTTTTTTGCTTTCTTTTATACCTGATAATATTTGGTTAGGTGCATACATTGTGAATTTTACCTTTTTACATGCTAGATATTTTCTGTCTTCATATATAACATTGAATTTTATTGTGAGATATAGCTTAGTTACTTATAGTTTGATTCTTTTGTATCTTCCTGTTATATTTTGTTAATTATTCCCCAATATTAGAAAAGATCTTTACTTCTCTACCCAATGCCTTGTAAGTGAGTTTTCCATTTAGGCTGGTGGGAAGAGGTACTATTCCCAGCCCTGCATGAGAACAGAGGCAGTGTTCCTTTTTTTCTCCAGCTACATGTTGTTTTTTCACATGCATACATGATCGAATACTAGAGAAGGATCTTTATAAATCTCAAGGGTCTTCATGCAGTTCTCTGGTACTCTGCTGAGCCTGTTGGTTTTCTTGAACTAACGACTCATCTTCTCAAGTTGGAGAGTCAGCTGGTTTTTACCTGAATTCCCCCTCCTTCAGCTGGCACCTCTCTCAATGCACTAAGCCTAGGAAATCATAAAGCTGATCTCTTTTGCTTCTTGTCTTTCATGGGTAACCTTTTGTAACTTAATTCCAATGTTTAAAAATAATTTCTATGTATTTTTCTTTTTTGGTTGGTCTTTTCAGGATTTTTACTATTCAAGTATAAATCCAGATCCTGTTACTTTATCATAGTAAATTTTAATTTAAATGTGAATATAATGTCTTATATTTTCTTTTCTAAAATGTCCCTGTTCTTTACTATTATGGCTATACTACATTATTGCAATTTTTCTCTTTTAGGGGAATTATAAAGGATATACAAGAAGAAGTAAGGATGTAGATGGTGAGCTCACACCTCACTGAAGAAACAGAGAAAGTTGTCATCTGTAAGGAGAAGTGAGGGAAAGATAAGTGGTAGAAGGCTAAAGGTTGAACCTGCCACTGAAAAGCAGGAGCCAGAAATCCAATGAGGGATGAACAGACAGTTGCCAAGTAAATATCCATGGCCAAGTTGTGGTTGGACAAAACAAACCTCTAGTAAGCCAAGTTTTCTGGCTCCAGCAAGCACTGTAGCATAGAAGCAGGAAAAGAGCAGAGAAAGCAAAATGTGAGGATATGTCAGGCTTGGTACAGATATGCCAAGAGAGGTGTTGGGTTGGTGCAAGAGAAGATGTTGACAATAGATGTAAGAGAATTCAGGTAGTTGGACTGGCAAAAAAGTACCATTTGGCCATCAGGGGACTCATTTAATAATTTAGGAAAACAATATTCTAAAATATAAATATGCATGAAAAACAATTTTTGTGCTTGAGAGGAAGCGATACAAGAGACGACAGGTGAAGAGAGTTTAATTTTGGACAGTACCGAGGGAACTCAGGGACAGCACTTTATTCTATTATTTGTGGCACATGGCTGATTAGAAGTGGAAATGAAGGTTAACAGAGGCAGAGGTAATTGACCATGAGATCAAGTGTCTGAAAGACAGCAAGTGCATTGAAAGGAACGATATTTGTGAGCCAGATGCTGTAGAATTCCAGGCAGAGTGATACTAACAGGAGTGAACTGGTATGGATGTTTCCCCCGTGCTGAAGAGCTGAGGGAAGACAGAGGGGCAGTGAGGAGTTGGTGTCAGGCCCAAATCCTAGGTGTGATCTCTCTGGCCCAAACAGAGGCAATTATAAAGTTTCTCTTTGCAGGCTTCATGGGAGGCCTTCACCATATCAGATTTGATGGATAGCCCATGCCTTGCAGTTCTGGAAGGAGCTGTAGTCAAGGATTCATCCTTGGGCCAGCCAGATGTGCTCATATACATATTTGTACTCCTAACCCAGCCATCGCAGCTCAGTTCAGAGGCCACCTTATTGAGGGCCTTGGCTGAGATACTTTTTCCCACTTAACTTAGTATCTTTCCACTCCCATCCCTTACCCCCAGCCCCTGAGCACCACACATACAGATCTATTAAAAAAAGCAGCGATCTTCTGTCCAGGCCCCTCCACAGTAAGAAGATTCCCCTATTTGTGCTAATCTACCTGACTTGCCTGGTGCTATTCCATGGAAAGAAATGGAATATTGAGGAGCTAGTGATATTTTTTGTCTCTTGCTTGCTCTGTGACAGTAAGTGAATGAAAGCTTGAATGTTACCTTCAATTTTGCTTATTATCCTAATTAACCACCTTGATATCTGGCTCTTCAATAGTCAAGGCCTAAAAGCTTCATAACTTTCAAACTAAAATGAAATTAGTTCTAGCTCCATAGGATCAATTGCAAAAGATAAGCCTAAACAGATGAAACTCTGCTAGTATGAACGGAAGAATATCCCCAACCTTGGAGCCTTGTACCAGTACCTCATCAGATCAGTGGCAGCATTAGATTAGAAATAAAGTGCACATGTAAATTAATGCATTAGAATCATCCTGAAACCATATCCCCCATCCTCAGTCCATGAGAAAATTGTCTTCTAAGAAATCGGTCCCTGGAGCTCAAAAGTTTGGAGGCCACTGTATTAAATTGTCCTCGTACAAAGTCTTATACATAACATGAAGGACTTTTGCTCTATGAGTTTTTGCAAACTGAGTATAAGGCAAGAAAACTAGTTACTTAGGGTAATCATGGCATTCTTAGTAACTGATGCATGAAGTCACAATTATATATCAATTAAGTAAGAAGTAATGCTGATTACTTAAAGATATCATGATAAAATGTGATTAATATTATTAATAAAAATGTTCTTTGAAGACCAAAAACTTACTGATTTTATATAATTTACAGTGCTGAATTCAGTGTGTAAACCATGGAAGGCATACAGTAAATATTTGTGATTTCCAATTAAGTTAAATACTTAGGCTGTTGCTTTACTTTGTTTTAAATTTGATCTTTGTCATTCATGTACAGTTCAGTCATTTATGTATTTTCTTCAAATACTTTTTATGTCTTCTACACACCAGTTACTTTATGAAGCCCTAAGATAAAGGGGTGAAATACACATGGTTCCCAATCTCAATGACATATCAAATGTTTACAGTGCTAGCCCCCTTCTAAAGACCATCATTCAGTATTGATAAATATCAGTTTTAATGAGACTGTACTAAAACCTCAAGAGGAAAATAAGTAAGTTTAAACATCAAATGCAATGAAGATAGCTGATAATGAGTGATGTACATTAGAGAAAAAATTCATAAGTAGGGTAATTTCTTAAAGAGTCTTAGAGCACAGAATAAAAACAAATACTCTTAGGTTTTTGTTTGTTTGTTTGTTTACATCTGTGCAAGACTTTCTACATTCTGATTGTTTTTCTACCAGTACTGTGGCCTTGTCTCCAAAATATTTACTGTAGGTGTCATAAAAATGTAAGTAAAAAGTTTCCTCCCCATCTTATTCCCCCCTCTCTCTGCCACCTCCTTTATCTTCTTTTCTTCTTTCATAATCACATAAGGTTATCTCACAGAAATTATAGCAAGAAATTCATTAGGTAAACATTTGACCTAGATATGCCTTTTTATGTGTGGTTCAGTGGCTTAAAACTGGGAAAAGTGAACTAAAAATATAAGCTGTTTAAATTCACATAGGATGTCCTCTTAGACATGCTTAATGATCTGCTTGATTCTAATTGCAGTACAAGAATAAGATGAGTGCCCAGATCTAAAATCAAAAGGCAAAATTGTCTAGATTTTTTAAAAAATGCATTACTTTTTTTTTAATGGCATTTTGGAACGAGAGCAAAAATAACCTCATAGGCAAAAGAAAAACGGATTCAAACATTTTGAGAATATCATATATATATATATTGGAGAAGGCACTAGCAACACACTCCAGTACTCTTGCCTGGAAAATCCCATGGATGGAGAAGTCTGGTAGGCTGCAGTCCACGGGGTCGCAAAGAGTCGGATATGACTGAGCAACTTCACTTTCACTTTTCCCTTTCATGCATTGGAGAACAAAATGGCAACCCACTCCAGTGTTCTTGCCTGGAGAATCCCAGGGATGGGGGAGCCTGGTCGGCTGCCATCTATGGGGTCGAACAGAGTCAGCAGAGTCAGACATGACTGATGCGACTTAGCAGCATATATATATATATATATATATATATACATACATACACACACACACATATGTTTAGCATGTCATATACACAGCACTTAAAAAAATCTAGGGAAAGTTTAAAGCAAACAAACAAACAAACAAAACCTGTAATCAAAATGGATTGTAGGGAAGAAATAAATCTTTTGCCCAATGGTCTTCACAGTTATCTCACCACCTAGGAAAAGAATACATCCCTGCTAAATATTCTTGGGCTAGGTTCAGTTCAGTTCAGTTCAGTCACTCAGTTGTGTCCGACTCATTGCGACCCCATGAATCGCAGCACGCCAGGCCTCCCTGTCCATCACCAACTCCTGGAGTTCACTCAGACTCATGTCCATCGAGTCCGTGATGCCATCCAGCCATCTCATCCTCTGTCGTCCCCTTCTCCTCCTGCCCCCAATCCCTCCCAGCATCAGAGTCTTTTCCAATGAGTCAACTCTTCGCATGAGGTGGCCAAAGTATTGGAGTTTCAGCTTTAGCATCATTCCTTCCAAAGAAATCCCAGGGCTGATCTCCTTCAGAATGGACTGGTTGGATCTCCTTGCAGTCCAAGGGACTCACCAGAGTCTTCTCCAACACCACAGTTCAAAAGCATCAATTCTTCAGCACTCAGCTTTCTTCACAGTCCGACTCTCACATCCATACACGACCACTGGAAAAACCATAGCCTTGACTAGATGGACCTTTATTGGCAAAGTAATGTCTCTGCTTTTGAATATGCTATCTAGGTTGATCATAGCTTTCCTTCCAAGGAGTAAATGCCTTTTAATTTCATGGCTGCAGTCACCATCTGCAGTGATTTTGGAGCCCAGAAAAATAAAGTCTGACACTGCTTCCACTGTTTCCCTATCTATCTGCCGTGAAGTGATGGGACCAGATGCCGTGATCTTCATTTTCTGAATCTTGAACTTTAAGCCAACTTTTTCACTCTCCTCTTTCACTTTCATCAAGAGGCTTTTTAGTTTCTCTTCACTTTCTTCCATAAGGGTGGTGTTATCTGCATATCTGAGGTTATTGATATTTCTTCCGGCAATCTTGATTCCAGCTTGGCAGGCAGATTCTTTACCACTGAGACACCTGGGAAGCCTAGTATATGTCATAATAGAGTGCAAAAAGTGCAAAAAGAACCCAAGATCTAGAATCTATTTGTTTTGTCTAGGGGGTGTGTGTGGGCGGAGCATCAGAAAAGGCTTCAGATGGAATATGATATTTAAATTGGACCAGGAAATTTGAATGAATTTTTCTCCAAATTACTCTTACACCTAGTTTTATGTCACCAGAGACCAGGGCAAGGAAGAAGTGCTCACAAAACACCTCTGGGATCTTGTTTCTTCTCTGTCTCAAACTTTAGCCTCCCTTATTTCATGAGAAGAACAAGAGAACAAATGATGTTAACAGAGCCCTGTTCAAGGCAGTAAATCTAACAGAGAGTCTCTAGGAGATAGTCCCAGCACAGAGATGTACAGGAGCGGGCTCTCTGCCAAATGCCAATGTCTTTATGGCAGTTTGTTGAGCTTCTGCATCCATGGGGAAATAGGAATTACAGATACATAGGAACACATATGAGAGACTATGGGCTAAGAAGCAGGGTAGAGAATAATGATCAATATCATAAAAGGAAGAGTAGTAATATATAATTATAATAATGCCCTACATTTGCATGACAGTTCAGATTTCACATCTCTTTCATATACAGCATTTTATTTAAGCCTCACAGCAAATCTGTAAGACAAACAAGGAAAATATTAACCTTTCTCTTTGAAAATTGAGGAAATTGAGACTGGCAAATTAGAGAAGTTGCCAAATGTCACACAGCTTGGTTTCCTAACTAGTAGTCTGGGGATTTCTCCTCTGTTCCTTGTAGTCTAATTGCAGCATTTGCCTATTTGTCTGGGGGTATTCAGGCTGCTGCTATGAGTTAAAAAAAAAAAAAAACAAAAAACTCCAAGAATCATGGTTTCTAAAAGTTTGATTCTCATTTCTGCCATTCATTTTCTTCATAATAAAGACATTAGAATAGTAATCAAAAGGTAACTTTTTTTTTCTGATTATGGGGAACAGAAAACCACAATCATTACCTGAATTGTTAATCACTTTATTGTTATTATTATTATTTTGCCAGTTCCTGATTCAGAAGCACATTCATACCCTGAAACAGTACATACCCGTCCATATGATCTATACCATTCAAAATTCCCATATCTACAGAGGATGAGATGGTTGAATGGCATCACCAACTCAATGGACATGGGTCTGAGCAGGCTCTAGGAGTTGGTGATACACGGGGAAGCCTGGCGTGCTGCAGTCCATGGGGTCCCAAAGAGTCAGAAACAACTAAATGACTGAATTGAACTGAACTGAACCATCTGAAAGTGCCCAAAGTATGGACTTAGTAATTTTATAACCAAACAAGTTACAAAACTCACAGTTTTAAAATGCACAGCCATAGTGCAATGCATCATAGAACAAGTTCATGAGGCACATTAAGCTCCCATGTTTCATGAAAATTGTATTAGAGGCAATGACTGGCTCTCAATGTTTTTCTTAAGTTTTTCTTTTCATATAAACCTTAAAATAGACTTATAGGATGGCAATAATCTTTATTCTCATATAACCAATAGTGTAAAATAGAGCACTTGGATTAGAGGCATAATACATGGAACGTTCAGGAATAGAAGTTTGCCCCAGAAAAAATAACCCAAATGGTGAGCCTTAAGAACACAGGACATAACTTTGCAGTGATTACTATATCCAGGCCTTTGTGTAACCATCTGCCAGTTTTGCTGCACTGCTACATCACATGTATTGGTGGTGGTGGTGGTGGTGGTGGTGGTGGTGGTGGTGGCGGTGTGTGTGTGTATGTGTGTGCTCAGTTGCTCAGTCATGTCCAAATCTTTGTGATACCATGGACTATAGCCCCCCAGGCTAGTCTGTCCATGGAATTTTCCAGGCAAGAATACTGCAGAGGGTTGCCATGTCCTACTCCACAGGATCTTCCCAATCCAGGGACTGAATACATGTCTCTTTCATTGACAGGCAGATTCTTCACCACTGCACCACTTGGGAAGCTCACATTATGTTCCTTTAACTTTGTCTTTTTGCTTTTTCACTTAAAAATGACATATTTTTAAAAAATCACTTACTCTAATAAAAGAAGAAGCCCTCAAATGAAAAATCATATTATTAAATTGTATTGGTATTGTTCTTCATCTGGAGTCTTGAACTCTTAGACTGATGCCCCTCCCTTTCACAAAAGAGAAAGATTTGTCTAGAGAAGAGCTAAAGATATGGGAGCATCAAATTGAACATTTTCTTTGATGATAATCAGACAGTTTGGAAGAGAAGTGGAAAGAGCTTGCCCACTGTCTGACTCGTTGTCATTTAATATATCTCACCATGCTCCCTAAAACTATCTTTAAGCCACAGCTAATATTTGGAATACACTAACATAATTTTCATTCTTCACATAGGTAGTAAATAGGAAATGATTAGTATATATGTGTTAGATATACACTAAATCAAATCTAGACTTACTATCTCTTTAGTATCTATGTCTGGCCCAGTTGCCTTATAATTCTAATTAATGACCAGATTTTCAACACAAATTTGCAAATTCCTAGAAAAAATAAATACTTAGTAATAACTAATTGATCAGTATCTGAATTGATTTGGACAGAACAAAAAAATATGCATTCCCACCATCAAAGTGAATGATAGGAATGGAAGAACCTTTATTTGTGCTATGCATATTCAAATGAGATATATACTATTCCTATTTTTCCATTAGTATGTTAGGATATAGAGAAGGCAATAGCACCCCACTCCAGTATTCTTGCCTGGAAAATCCCATGGACAGAGGAGCCTGGTAGGCTGCAGTCCACTAGAAAGTATCAAATAGAACTCAAAGAAAACATAACTTACATATGTTAAATATGGTATAATACTATGGGAGAAGCTATTGCTTCTTTACATTGACTTGTCTGTTTAGGAAAGTTGATCTTTATCCGACTAGAGTTTCCAGTTTAGACTTGCACCTAAAATGACTATAGCACATGCTCATTGTCAAACATTCAACTGTTATTCATGTTGACATCTTTCATACATTCTGTTCTAATTGCATCCAGGAAGCACAGTAATGTTGTTCCTTGTTTCAAAGACAAAGAAGATTCTATAAAGCAAAATTAATAGTAATAATATGTTTGACATATTAATGCTGGCTTTCAGAGAATGCAAAGGTGGAATACAAGGAAATAATGCGTTCTTTCAGAATGATAAATATCATTAAAATTCAGAAGCATTTTAACTGTGTTGAGAACTTAATAAAGAAAAAGGTATAAAATCTAAAATATAAGTGGATTTTCATAAAAAATAAAATAAGAAAATATACATTGAATCACCAGTAAGAAAAAAGGAAGATAAAGGAAACAAATTTTGGAATGACACAGGTTAATATTAGGAGATACTGTGCACATATGTTTTAAACGTTATATAGAAGTAATCTAATACCTTAAAAAACATTAAGCCATAGAGGTTGGAGAAAATACATTCTGCTATGTACTTCACACTTTTAAATGTGCATACAATGTATAGGTTATAAAACTAAGAAGTCACAAAATTGCTGTAATGTTAACCCCATTAATCCAAAATTATCTAATCAGTATTTTGTCCAAATCCAGGGAGATGTACTAATCAATTACCCTTCTAACCATGTCTAGCGCTGTGTTTCTACATGGCTACAACAATAGCAAAGGGGAAACTTAAACGAAAGAAGAGCAAAATTTTAACATATTGGAAAAAACCTACATTTCTGGTGGGAATGCAAAATGGTATAACCACTTTGGAAGATACTATGACAATTTCTTACAAAACTAGATATTCCTACCATAGTACCCAGTATTCACATCCCTTGGTACTTACTCAGAGGAGTAGAAAGCTTATATCTACACAAAAACTTACATACAGATATTTATAGCAATTATTCATGACTTCTAGAAGTGGAAGCAGCCAAGATTATTCTCCAATGGGTAAGTAAATAAATAATATATGCTATATTGCAATAATAAAACATTATTCAGCCTTAAAAAGAAGTGAGCTATTTAGCCATGAAAAGACATGGAGAAACTTTAAATGCCTCTTTCTAAGTGAGAGACAGAGAAGGCAATGGTACCCAAATCCAGCACTCTTGCCTGGAAAATCCCATGGATGGAGGAGCCTGTTGGGCCGCAGTTCATTGGGTTGCTAAGAGTCGGACATGACTGAATGCCTTCACTTTCACTTTTCACTTTTCATGCATTGGAGAAGGAAATGGCAACCCACTCCAGTGTTCTTGCCTGGAGAATCCCAGGGACGGGGGAGCCTCGTGGGCTGTGGTCCATGGGGTTGCATAGAGTCGGACACGACTGAAGCGACTTAGCAGTAGCAGCAAGTGAGAGAAGCCAATCTGAGAAGTCTACAAACTATAGATTCCAACTCTATGCTGCTGCTGCTGCTAAGTTGTTTCAGTCATGTCCGACTCTTGTGCGACCCCAAAGACGGCAGCCCACCAGGCTCCCCCGTCCCTGGGATTCTCCAGGCAAGAACACTGGAGTGGGTTGCCATTTCCTTCTCCAATGCATGAAAGTGAAAAGTGATAGTGAAGTCGCTCAGTCGTGTCTGACTCTTAGCGACCCCATGGACTGCAGCCTACCAGGCTCCTTTGTCCATGGGATTTTCCAGGCAAGAATACTGGAGTGGGGTCGCCATTGCCTTCTCCATCCAACTCTATGACATTCTGAAAAGAAGCAAAACTATGGAGGCAGGAAACTGATCAGTGGTTGTCAGGGGTCAGGGAGTGGTGAAAGATGAATAATTAGGGCACACAGAGTTTTTAGGGCAGTATGATATAATGATGACTGTATGTAATTATACGTTTGCCCAAACCTACAGAATATACAATAAATACCTTAGTGAACCTTAAGGTAAGTATGGGCTCCATAATGTGTCAATGTAGGTTCATCCTTGGTGAAAAATGCACCATTCTGCTGAGTAGGGTTGATAATGAAGGAGGCTATGCATGTGTGGGGCAGGGGTAAATGGGAAATCTCTGTATTTTCTCTCAATTTTACTGTAAACCTAAAATTGCTCTAAAAAATAAAGTCTTCAATAATATTTAAGAAATCAGTTGTGTTCAGTGTAACGGTATTGGCAAAGTGATAGTTTTGAGCAGATGTCTTATAAGATTTCATTACGTTTGACAAAGTAGACGCCAAAGCACTTATATATACACACTTTTCTCAGGAAAGAGTGATAAGCTAATTTTATGGACCTATATCTACAAGGAAGTCTTATCTTCATATAAATCCTTAAAGTTCTCAAAAAATGAACCAAAGGATGCAATGTAAAATATTAGATGCATAAGACTGGACAGAAACAGTTTCAGGGAACTCCTCATTCAATATTTCATCATTATTTACAACTCTCAATGAAATGATCAGTCTTACTTAACAAATGTATACTGCACATTGCCTGTATGTCAGACAAAACCTTAGTCTCTAGATAGCTCTTTCTGCCTAACCAAACTATATTATTTGGCACAGTTCAATTTATTAGACAATCCTAAGTCATTTCAGTCATATTTGACCCGTGGACTGTAACCTAATAGGCTCCTCTGTCCATGGGATTCTCCAGGCAAGAATGTTAGAGTGGGTTGCCATGCCTTCTCCAGGGGATCTTCTTGACCCAGGTCTCTTACATCCCTTGCACTGGCAGGCGGGTTCTTTACCACTGAGCCACAAGGGAAGCCCTAATTTACTAGACAGTTCTTCCTTATTTCATTTTTTGGAATTAAGCCTTTGAAGCTATATAAGTTGTCTTCTCTTTTAAAAGAAATTCTCCAAGATTAAGAAAAACATCCCTAATTTACCAGAACAAAGTACAGAAAAAAAATACAGTTGAACAACATGGGTTTGACTTTGTAGGTCCGCTTATACATGGACTTTTTTCAAAGTGCAGTACTATAGAATCTGAGGCTGATTGAATCCAGGGGTGAGAAACAGTGGATGTAAAGGACCAAATATAAATTACATGTGGATTTTTGACTAAGCAGAGGTCAGTATCCTAACCCCTGCGTTGTTCAAGGGTCAAACAACTTCCTTTTCTGCCTCAAAGTTCTTGGAATACACTTATTTTTAGTGCTAAATTTAGTTCTTTAAAGCACTAATCACAAAGATATGACTAGTTGATTACATGTGGAATTTCCAAGGTCCAGTCAATGGGTCTCTTCGCACTTGGAACAGTCTGTCTAGGTTATTTTATATAACAAAAACCTCAGGACTATGAGTATCTCTCCCTGGACTTACCGCTTGAGATTCAGGCATGATATTCCTACTGAACGCTGGTCATCTTAAAATGAATGTCCCATAAAAATATCAAAGAAAAATTTCTAAATCTCAATGTTGTCTCTAGGTCTTTCTTTTTCAATTCTTACATTCTCTATCCTGGTAAACGCAGTCACCATCCATCTATTATTCTAGGGTAGACTCCTTGAAGTCTCATTCTATCTTCCTCCTTGCAAGTGAGAGTGAAGTCACTCAATCCTGTCCGACTTTTTGCAACCAAATGGACTGTAGCCTACCAGGCTACTCAGTCCATGGGATTTTCCAGGCAAAAGTACTGGCGTGGGTTACCATTTCCTTCACCATCTTCTCCTTCTCCTTATTATCTCTCAAATATGGCCTCTTCCTTAGTTTAGACTGGAGAACCTCCAAATTGGTTTCTTGACTCCTGTTTTCCATCTTCTAATCACATGCCAAGGAGTTCTAAGAATATGCAAATTATGTCATTTCCCTGCCTAAATTTCTGAAATTACTCTATTTTGTTTAGGATAGGTACTCATGTGAAAGATTTTTCCCATCTTTCCTTCTATGTTTTATACCTTCATTTTCTACTATAACTGAGAGTTTCATTTATATAATTTTACTGACATTTAGGTATTAAAATCTGAATTTTATCATATCTTCACTCATACTCTAAATTAGAACAGAAATTTCTGAATGTATTGGTGGCATTTTCAATCTCCCAGTCACATGCTAATATTCTGAATTACTGAGAAAGTTTATCATGATCATGTTTTCCTTTCAACCCTATCAGCATCTTTCACCATAAGCAGTGATCTCATGTGTATTCAGAAATTAAGAGTATATTGACATCAGTAATTAGCACATATAAATACAGCAAGATTGTGTAAGCTCAAATCTTTACTGTTTTTCCTAGAGTTATTCAATACATTATAGTCACTACATGCATATTAGACTGTTACTAGGAGACACACAGGGTTTGGAAAACATAGGAATTACATAAAGATAATTAACTATTAAGTTAAGGAGAAAGCTATTAAGTATGAAGTTAAGGAAAAAGCTTAGTGGTCAAGTGGATACTCAGTTTTTCCCTATATTTTTCATATTTTGATTTTTAGTTCAGTTCAGTTGCTCAGTCATGTCCGACTCTTTGCGACCCCATGAATCGCAGCACTCCAGGCCTCCCTGTCCATCACCAACTCCCAGAGTTCACTCAGACTCACGTCCATCAAATCAGTGATGCCATCCAGCCATCTCATCCTCTGTCTTCCCCTTCTCCTCCTGCCCCCAATCCCTCCCAGCATCACAGTCTTTTCCAATGAGTCAACTCTTCGCATGAGGTGGACAAAGTACTGGAGTTTCAGCTTTAGCATCATTCCTTCCAAAGAAATCCCAGGGCTGATCTCCTTGCAGTCCAAGGGACTCTCAAGAGTCTTCTCCAACACCACAGTTCAAAAGCATCAATTCTTTGGTGCTCAGCCTTCTTCACAGTCCAACTCTCACATCCATACATGACCACAGGAAAAACCATAGCCTTGACTAGATGGACCTTAGTCGGCAAAGTAATGTCTCTGCTTTTGAATATACTATCTAGGTTGGTCATAGCTTTTCTTCCAAGTTAGGGCTATTTTAAACACTTCATTAAGAAAATTTTCATACTCAAAAGTAGAGGAAAGGAATTTCTATGAATTTCTGTCTGTTCTGGCAATAGCAGTCTGTCTGTGTCCTGCGGTTTGTTATTTAACCTTTGCACTACCTTTTCTCCTGTGCTCTCAAAACAGAATGCCAATAACCTTTCCTCGGAGCTCTTAGAAATTTAAAAATTAAAGCTTTCTACTGGAAATGCTAAATACAATTTAGATTAAATACAAATACAATTTAGATTTAATGGGAGAATTGGGGCATGTAAATATTGTAATAAGAGCAAGAGAGCAGGGTGTTGACTGTTTTATAGATGAGAACAGGGAACTGGAAATCAGTGTATTCCCACCTATGTTAGTTTTTGCTGTTACCAGGAGAAAAACATATAACCTGTCTCAGTTTACCCATCTGGAAATAAAAATTGCTTTTCTTTTCTAACGTGAGCCTTAACTAGATTATTAAAGCTGTCTGAACTCACTTTTTATGTAAAGAAAAAAATATATGCAATTTAATAATAAATATTACATCATGCATAAGGATATTTGTATTAGAGTGCTCAGTTTCCAAGGCTGAAATAAATGAGGCAAAGCCATCTGTACGGGTTGCCAGATAGAGCATCCTGTCCTAATGGTTCAAGAGTTTAGCAGCGTTAAGTGTTTATGGTCCATGGATCAAAGCTAAGAAAAAGGTCACTTCAGGAGAAAGATGATGTTCAACTAAGTAATTCCCTACCAGCTCATACACACAAAATAATGAGTCCCAGTGTCCTAGAGAAAACAAATATACAGAAAATCTGGATGCTGGAAAACCTTTCAGTTCAGTTCACTTCAGTCGCTCAGTCATGTCCGACTATTTACGATCCCGTGAATCTCAGCACACCAGGCCTCCTTATCCATCACCAACTCCCAGAGTTCACTCAAACTCAAGTCCATCGAGTCAGTGATGCCATCCAGCCATCTCATCCTCTGTAGTCCCCTTCTCCGCCTGCCCTAATCCCCCCCAGCATCAGAGTCTTTTCCAATGAGTCAACTCTTTGTATGAGGTGGCCAAAGTACTGGAGTTTCAGCTTTAGCATCATTCCTTCCAAAAAACACCCAGGGCTGATCTCCTTTAGAATGGACTGGTTGGATTTCCTTGCAGTCCAAGGGACTGTCAGGAGTCTTCTCTAACACCACAGCTCAAAGGCATCAGTTCTTCAGTGCTCAGCTTTCTTCACAGTCCAACTCCCACATCCATACATGACTACTGGAAAAACCATAGCCTTGACTAGATGGACCTTGGTTGGCAAAGTAATGTCTCTGCTTTTCAATATGCTATCTAGGTTGGTCATAACTTTTCTTCCACAGAGTAAGTGTCTTTTAATTTCATGGCTGCAGTCACCATCTGCAGTGATTTTGGAGCCCCCAAAATAAAGTCCGACACTGTTTCCACATCTATTTCCCATGGAGTGATGGGACCGAATGCCATGATCTTCGTTTTCTGAATGTTGAGGTTTAAGCCAACTTTTCACTCTCCTCTTTCACTTTCATCAAGAGGCTTTTTAGCTCCTCTTCACTTTCTGCCATAAGGGTGGTGTTATCTGCATATCTGAGGTGATTGATATTTCTCCCAGCAATCTTGATTCCAGCTTGTGCTTCTTCCAGCCCAGAGTTTCTCATGATGTACTCTGCATAGAAGGTAAATAAGCAGGGTAACAAAAAACAGCCTTGACGTACTCCTTTTCCTATTTGGAACCAGTCTGTTGTTCCATGTCCTTTAGTAAGATCAATAAACAGTAAACTATGGACAAAGGTCAATTAGATACATAGAAAGTAACAGAGTAACAGATAGTTCTTTCAGATCTCTGGCACTTGTCAAAGGTCAAGTCACAGAAACTGAAGTCTTCACCCTTGCCTAAGGGAACACCTTGATCTTTGAAACTTTATTATGTTTTGTACAGGGTATTCTCTTGTACTAATTTTTTGTGGCTATAAAGCAATTAGGAAAACAGCTTATATTTGTATTTATTCTCTATTCCATGCCTCTCTGTTCCATGGTTTTTTCTCTTCAAAATCCATTCCTTGTCACAGATCTTTTCTGCCTACAGTGTAGGAGACCCAGGTTCCATCCTTGGGTCAGGAAGATTCCCTGCAGAAGGAAATGGCAACCCATTCCAGTATTCTTGCCTGGAGAATGCTATGGACAGAGGAGCCTGGCGGGCTACAGTTCATGAGGTTACAAAGAGTTGGACATGACTGAGCGAATTAACACTTCACTTTCAAGGCAGAGAAGGGTGGATTTCTGGATGTCTCACAAATGTCATTAGTTTTTCTTTCCTGTGAGATAGGTTTTCCCTGGTTGGCTCCTATGGAGCAGAGTGGTCTGTTGTACCATTACCAGCATTCCCAGATGCTGCTCCCAGATGTGGTCATGCAGCTGAAACCAAATGGAAGAGAGTTCTGAGATGTCTTTATGGAGCTGAGCTGTGTCTAAACTCAAGACTGTTTCCACCCACTGGCAATATCCATGCTCCCTCATCAAACTCTTACCGCTATCGAAGACCTTATGTTAGGTCACCACCTCTCTACCTTTGAACTTGAATGGATTTAGTAATCCACAAATAACTTCCAGACAACAGGGTATCTTGTGATAGCAATGCCTGATACACACGTGAGACAAGGTCAAAAACCTCTTCCCTCTGCCTTTCTTCTGATTTTTTCTCTCAAATTTAATCAACCATTTTGCTTTGTGCTCTCTCCACCCCTTTTTTAATAAAAGCTCAGACCTTCTCCCTTTCCTTAAGCACTGTCATTTGATTTCAGGTTTCTCTGTGGGATTATTGACCACAAAAGGATTTGGAGAGGGATTTTAGAGAACATCAAGTTCATTTTCTCCATCTGGTGTCTGATGACTCCAATGCACCTTCCAGTCTCTGCTTCCAAACCTCTGGGCATGCTAAGTCACTTCTGTCATGTCCTATTCTTTGCAATGCTATGGACTATAGCCCACCAGGCTCCACTGTCCATGGAATTCTCCAGTGAAGAATACTGGGGTAGGTTACCTTGCCTTCCTCCAGGGGATCTTCCCAAACCAGGGATCAAAAACACATCTCTCTGGTGGCTCAGACAGTAAAGAATCAGCCTGGGTTCTATCCCTGGGTTGGGATGGTCCCCTGGAGGAGGACATGACAACCCACTCCAGTATTCTTGCCTGGAGAATCCCTAGGAACAGAGGAAATTGGCAGGCTGTAGTCCATGGGGTCTCAAATAGTCAGAAATGACTGAGCTATTAAACACACACACAGCACCACCTGGGAAGCACTCACCTAAAATTCATTCCTTCCTGAGCAACTTTTCTCCTTTAGAGAAAATTAGAAAATATTTGTATTATTCCTCAGTAAAGCTAGGGTGGGGGGTGGGAGGTGGGGTGGGTAGAGAAAGTCTTCACATGAGAACCTTAAAAAAAGACTGTGATCCTGGACAAAGAACAAAAAAGATCTAAGATAAGATAAGCAGAAAGGTATCTGATTCCTATTTTACCTTTATAATTATTTTTTTTAAATTTTAGGTGAATAACATTCCTTGTATTTTAGTTTCTAATATATAAAATGGAACCAATAATAGACCTCACCTAAGTGCCTTCCTCTAAATACCTCATAGAGTTGTCATGGAAACCTTATGAAATAATGTATAGCAGACTCTCACTTAGGCCTGAATCAAATCCAGTGCTAGGGTTAATCTGAGCATAATTTGTGAGTGATGGGGGACTTGCTCAAATAATCTATGTATTTGGCATAAATGTCTCAGAGGTGGAAAAATTAGGGGGGAAAATATAGCATAAAACAGGTTAAAGCAAAGCATTCTCTCCACTTCCATGGAGATCAGAGCACTCCTCTGGCACCTTAAGGGTCAGCAAGGATATTAACATTCTCACAGAGGCACTAGTGGGCATTTTTAAAGTAATTTGGAGAACAGAGAGCATTAACAAAAGAATTCAGGACAGATGAGAAAGAAAGGGTATCTTGTGATAGCAATGCCTGATACACACGTGAGACAAGGTCAAATACCTCCCAGAAACACCAGGTTGGAGGGGCTGCTAGTTTAAGTGCCAACAGGATCAAGAAGCTACCACCACTGTTTTTTAATATTTACATTGCCTACTTGTATCCAAGGAAGAAAAATCAGATTATTTACATTCAAGAGCTTTATAAACTACAAAGTTCTATACAAAAGAAATGCAATACTATGCTTTTCCATGACTAAAACCTCTAGGCATGTCTTTTCTATTACAAATGCACACTCTTAAAAGAAAAAAAAAATACAAACACTTTTTATCACTCTTATGAAATTAAAGCACAAATCTGAACCACTACTGAAATGCAAAGAAAACAGGTTGCCTTACTTTTCTCCTGACCAAGCTTCTGTCTATTTTTAGACATGTATAGGAGTGCTGCTCTTGAATAGCTAATTAAAGAGCTAAGGGGGAAAGTCAATGCAGGGGAAAGTCTTTTGATTAACTTATATACTGCATGTATTTCCTCTGGAATAATCAACATGATCCACAGAGTACCCACTTAATCAATGCTGTTTATCAAGAACCATTTCTGGGAAAGGAAAAGAGGGGCAGGTGTAAAAAAATCCTAAAGAATCCTTCCTCCACCTCTTAAGCAAACCCTTTTAGTCACCTGTGCTCAATTTTAGGAAACCACCCATCTGAAAGATGAATAGCCCTCAAATTCCAGCATACTGAATTTTTCCCATAGTTAAAGCAAATATGTTTTATGCATGATCTTAAAGTCTAGATAAATGCAGTGGGCAAAACTACATGGACAGTCCTTTCCCACTTCTGCAGACTAATTATAGCCTGTTTAGGCTGCTTGACCGAATTCCAGTTCTACTCTTAATCTAAATCTGGAGTGGAATGTCCCTAATATATTAGCATTTACTTTCAGAGTGAACATAGACACTGGACCCTGTTCCCTAGATACTTTACGCGTTCTATCTACACTCTGAAATAACAAACACATATATTTCTCAAGAAAGGAATATCCTCCCCTGATATGTGGGAGGCACTAAACAAACACTGGTCATTAGTTACTGAATTTATTCCACACTGAGTGATTACTCATTACCAACCCTGTGCTAAGTAATTGGAATAAAGTTGTGAAGAAGACGAAGCCCCTCCCCTTGTGGAAACTGCATGCATAATAAGTGCATAAACAAATAAATGTGGTAGTTTCAGATGGTGTCAAATTCTATTTAAAACTCATGAAGATTAATTAAGATGGTGAATATGAGCAGTTATGAACCATGTAAAAAATCCTTAGGGCAGAGCAGCCCAGGCAGAGAGAACAGCAGATATGAAGGCCCTGAAGGAGGAATGGGCATGGCAGATGGGTGTAACAGCAAGACAGGACTGTGGGAGCAAAGAGACTGGGGAACTTCGTAAGGCTTTGTGGGCCTGGATCAAAATTTGGGCTGTCTCAGAGGAGAGTAGAACTGATTGGAAAGAAAGCTTTTGGAAGGAAAATGATGTAAAAGGAATTGTGTTTGGAGATGGCTCTAACTGCAATGTGAAGAATGGACAGTACAGGGTGAAAGCAGGTCAACAGGCCAGCAAATTACTCAGAAGAAAGTCAGTGTAAGTTGTCCTGAGAGTTCTTGTTTTATTTTTTCCAAATTTTAGTATAATTGTAAGAAATATGGACCTGTGCAACTTTTTTGAGATTCCTTTTTAAAGAAGTCTGTTGCTAAGCAGGTTGCTATGGAGACTGAGCAAAGCCAGGAAGACAGTGACTTCAGTATTTTATGCAGACTTTATTTAAATACCAGCAAAGGGGAGCCAGGAGTAGTTTAATGCCCCAAAGGAAAAAAAAAAAAAAAGTGTGAGTTATAAAAGGTCAGAGAAGGAGCTTGTGTGTGTTTATATGAGTGTGAGTGTGTGTGTGTGTATGTGGAAGCAAGGGTTTGCGTATGTTGTGGATGTGTCTGTTTTAACCACTCCCAAGAGAAAGATGATTGGTGGCATGCCTCTGGGTGACTATCAGAAGAATTTGTCTAGATGGGAGATATAACTCCTGATTTAACAAGTTAGAACTTGTTAAGGTCTCCTTTAACTGATCAAAAAGCCAGTAAAAACAAGAAGGTTGAACTCATTTGAAGAAGAAAGCAAAATGTGGTAACAGGAAGGATTGTCTCTCACTAGAGATGGCTTGTTGTTGTTCAGTCACGTCTGACTCTTTGCGACCCCAGGGACTGCAGCACACCAGGTTTCCCAGTCCTTCACTATCTTCACTTCACTTAAGTTTGCTCAAACTCAAGTCCATTGAGTCAATGATGCCATCCAACCATCTCATCCTCTGTTATACCCTTCTCCTTCTGCCTCTGTCTTTCCCAGCATCAGGGTCTTTTCCATGGTTTAGAATATGGCAACCCACTCCAGTGTTCTTGCCTGGAGAATCCCAGTGACCGGGGAACCTGGTGGGCTGCTGTCTATGGGGTCGCACAGAGTCAGACACGACTGAAGCAACTTAGCCCAAAGACAAATCTAGACTTTAAAATTAGACAAAAAAATTCAGTAGTTACTTAAAAGACCTTGGAAAAGATTCTTAAATATGTATAAACTTTGATGTCCTCAATTGTAAAATAAGGAGAAATGCTTATTTTGCTGATGGTAGCTGAAAATGTTAGCGACCCCCCAACAAATTCATTCTCTTTTTCCATAGATGGGAATATCTGAGAGACAACTAATTCAGGCCTCTGTTTATCAGTTTCCTTCTGAGTCCTTGCTGTCTTCCATCTTCCTTGCTTTCAAATTCAGTCATGTGAGTTCTTCTGGCTAATGGAATGTGTGGACGTCACTTCCCAGGCAGTTTTTACAAAGCACCTGTGCTACTACACATGCTCTCTTTTTCCTATTGGCTGGTTAAACGAGGAGGATGCTGAGAACTTTTATAAAGGAAAGAGCGACCACAAGATGGAGAAAGCCTGAGTTCTAGCATCGTCACATGTAGGAAAGAAAATCACTTAAGAGGATCAAAATTGGATAATTTAGATGTGTGCAAATAAACTTTAAAGTCTTTGAATTGATAAGCTACTAAAATTTGGGGTTGTTTAATATTGCCAGTCCACATGCTTATTATGAATGCTGTGAATGATCCAAAGTCCATCACTTAGCAATGCAAGTTTGATTAATTGAATCAAATAGTACTAATTACCTTGTACAATTACTTAACCTGAGTCTTAATTCACTCATGTGTAAACTATAAATCGCCTAAATATTTTCTTCTATGCTTTGAATATCTCCAATTCTGTCCATCATTCTTCAAATTAAGGAGTGTTCAAATCCTGCATTACTATTTTTTAAGTTTTTAGGTTGGTCAATGCTCCTCTTAAAAGGTATCACTCAGCATTAAATACATTAACCATAAACAAGTCTAGTATAACAGGATTAATAACCTTGTCTGTGTTAAATATTAGGCAACTATTATAGTTAAAGATGACATAGAAAAAGATGAAACCAGTGTCTCTGTACCTAAGATAGTAACGAGCTGATGTGTATAAGAGTGCCTATGCCTTCATTTCATATTGATGCAATCATATTCTGGGGACAGAGTATAAACATCACTGTATCTGTTTTAACTCATCATTTTATCATGGGTATCTCCCATTATATTAACTATTTCTTTCAAGTTTGTGTTATCTCCAAATCTGATAAACATGGCTCCTATATCTTTCTCTAAGCCATTATCAAAACACCTAACTGAAAGGCCAAATTCATTACATTTTCTGAAGGACAGTTTTAAATACACCAATAAATATCCACATTTATAAACATATGTTTTCAAACAGCCATCAATCATCATTATACTGAGAAAGTGATTTTTATATGTTTGTGAACTTCTACTTCTTATCTGCTTTCTAGATAATTTCACCTTCCTATTCATCCATCCATAACCAGTCCACTACTGGGAACCTATGTACTGAAGAAGCAGATGCATTCAACAAATGTTTAACAGAGCAGTTCTCAAAGGGGAAGTCCCACTTTCAGAGGGCTGTTTTAGAAATTCGAGAGCATTTTTTGATTGTCACAATAATTAGGGAACTCATTAAAATTTAGGACACAGGGATAACCAGGGATACTGTTTATACCACAGTGCACAGTGCTGTCCTGCACATTAGATGACTGACTCATCTCTGCCAACTATCAAATATCATATAGGAGAGCCATAGATGAGTGATCTCTATACAATGTCTGAGCCCAGGTCCTAACTCTACTTGGTATGGAAAAAAAAAAAAAAAAACATACACAAACACACACACACACACACATACACACACACACACATATACACACACATTTTCTCTGTTTATTACATAGAATTTTTCAGAAATGTCATGATGGTAATCAGCAAAATACTTTCTTAGTAAGTCACCAAGATTTGTTTACTTTTTTGGAAAAACATCATAAACTGCAGTAATCTTATGAAACTTAAGTTTGTATGTAATACTTCTGTGTCATTCTTCACTTTTAGTCGCCACATCAACATTGTGTCTATGACTCTATACACTGAATCTATATATCAGCTCAATTAACAAAGATAAAAGTGTAAATAATATTTGAAAGTTTCCTGTTTTTTAAGTATTTTTCATAAGTAAATGCAAGTGACTAACCACTTAGTATGCCTTCTAGTATATTCATGGTTGGTGGTGGTTTAGTCACTAAGTTATGTCCAACTCTTGTGACCCCACGAACAGTAGCCCGCCAGGCTCCTCTTTCCCTGGGATTCTCCAGGCAAAAACACTGCAGTGGGTTGCCCTTACTAAAGATATGCATATTATTTGATTATAAGTTAGTTTCCTCTGATTTTTTTCTTTTTATTAGAGTTGGGATATAATATTTATGTTTTTGAAAATATGTGTAAATAGGTTTTAATATTTAAATTTCAGGGTAGTAAATGGAATATTTCAAAGTATTTGCTATAAAAAGAGAGGAGTTAGGTGTGATAGGATTAAAATATCAATTTAGGGCTTTCCTGGCAGCTTATTGGTAAAGAATTCACCTGCCAATGTAGGATCCATGGTCCAGGAAGATCACACATGCCAGGGCAACTAAGCTTGTGCACCGCAACTACTAAGGCTGTGCTCTGGAGCCCATGAGCAGCAACTACTAAAGCCCATGCTCCACAACAAGAGAAGCCACCTCAATGAGAAAACCACACATAGCAACTAGCCCCGCTTGTCACAACTAGAGAAAAGTCTGTGCAGCCACAAAGACCCAGCACAGCCAAACGTAAATAAATAAATAATTTAAAATAGCAATTTAATACTTTATATAAATAAAGACTTCTGTGGTTGGGTGTGATAGAGACTAAACAATAAGAAATAGTTCTGATTTAAGAAGCAAAAGAATAGGTAGAAACAGGTATGTAATAAACACAACGATTGACACATGAAGAAAGTACCAAGCACATAGAAGGGAAGCATCTAATTTTGTCCTGAGCGTGTAGCAGGTGCTGCCATTGCCCCTTGGCCCTCATCATTCCTTTATCTGCTGACAGGTTCTCACTGCAAGTACTTGCATTTTCTGCCTCTGGTCTTTCTCTGATCATCATTCTTTGAGCATGATCACCCTATGCTCAGGGCAGGCTGGAAGAACCACTGAAACAATTGTCTATCCTCTTGCAAAACCAGTTCTCAAGCAATGAGACAAAAGAACTGATGCATACATACTCCAGCTTCATCATCTCTCAGGGAAAGAAACTACTTGAATGCAAGTCCTCATTTTAGGGTACTTGTAGGTAAGCTCAACTTAAGATAAGCTGTAAATTTCTTTTGCTGCTGGCTCGAAGATCCATTCCCTACCTCCTGTCTGATCTGCTTTGCATCTCAAGGAACCGAATTTCCTAGGCTGTCCTTGGCAAGTGACATCTAGTTGGTTTGGAAGTGGAAGTCATTGGTGGAAGAATGAGGGGCAAGAATAGAGGAGAAGGCAGGAGATTTATGTATCTCTAACACTACATGGGCTTCCCTGGTAGCTCAGATGGTAAAGAATCCGCCTGCAGGGCAAGAGACCCGGATTGATCCCTGGGTTGGGAAGATCCCCTGGAGAAGGGACTGGCAATCTACTCCAGTATTCCTGACTGGAGAATTCCATGGACAGACCATGCGGTTGCAAAGAGTTGCACACAGTTGAGTGACTGATACTCTCACTTTCATTCTACATGATAGTATCTCCAGCAGCAGCTGTGCTCTCTCTGATCCATCTCCAAAGGAACAACCTGTCATCAGGTTCCACCTGCAGCCCATACCATGGTTCTAGTTTGGACAATCCCAAATCCTAGCCTCTAATAAGCCAGCTGTTCCTTTTTTCCTTCCAGCATGACTTTTCTAGGAAATTCAGTTTGAGTGCTTTCAGAATATTCAGCATAAGATGGTGAATGACAAGAAATGAGCTAGAAAAGTCTGAAGCAGTTAGATGAAAAACGATGTCAGATGTATCTTATGGGATTTATCTTCTTAAGTAAAATTTCCTGAATTTAAATACTGTTTCTTTTTTCTTTTAGAAAACCCTTCACGTGTTGAGTTATTCAACTGTGTGTGAATCTTTATTTTTAAATGATAAGACAGTTTTTTTCATATGTTTTTAGTCTGTGTTTTTCTTTGGGCAACAAAATTATTTCCACCCCAGTGACAATACAATGCCAATGAGACACACATCAGACTGCGGCTTAAGAGATGTGAATCCTAAAACCTATTCTCCCACATTGGGATGAAGATGACATAAGCAAACAAATAAAAGAAGAACTATTAGAGGTTACTTCACCATCTGGATAAATATGTGCCCTCAAAATGTTTCTTAACTCTTGCAACTTTAAAGAAAATTGGAGGCCAAAATTTGATGTATATGAGTCAAGACACTTTACCCTAAATGAGTTACAACTTCTTATTCTTTCAGTGAAAACAAAATCTAGAGACTGTACAGGGCTAACTGTATTAAAAGCAATCTGGGAAACTGTAAGTTAATTGTTTTTCTTCTTGATTCCTTCTTTCTAACTCCAAAAAAGAAGGTAATACAGGAATAGTTGCCTAAAACCTAAACTGATAAATCATGGAATACTAAACACCAAAGTTTAATGCAAACAGGAAGTAACAGTTTTGTGCTTTTCTATGTTTTCAGAGGTCTGGTGAATGTTATCACAAGGGTCGTTAAATTAGCTAAAGCTTAATTCATTTTACTGAGGATATATTAAAAATAAAAAGGAAGCAAACTTCAGAAACCACTGTTACTTTATTTTCAAGTTCTGTCCCCATGACCAAATTTCAGCAGAAGTCACAATAAGTTAGGGAGTAAATTAAAACAACTTTGACAAAAACTACATTGATTGATGTGGACATAGAGGGGGATAAGCATAGCTCACGTATTTCTAGAGATGATTCAAATGCTTTCAAGTCTTCATATCCTAGTGCTCACTAAACCTCCTTAGTTAAAACAAAAAATGCTTTCCTTTGTGGGAGACTCACAAATTTCCTGGCATTGCAGTATGACATTTTCCCCGATAGGCTGTCAAAAACTAGGGCATTGAATTGCAGTTTTTTGCCAAGCAGTTTCCCTTCTGACTTATAAAAACAAGTGCTATTTCATCCTTCTTTATTGGAGTCACTTAAATGTAACATAAACTAAACCCCATGGGCTCTATCAAAGTGATACAAATTTGAAGAATTCAAAGGATACCTATTATTTTCTTATTCCAGCAACTCTTTTCTCCCTATTACACTCTATGACTTCTTTGTTTCATAAGAAATTATCATTATTTAGCCACAAAGAGCTTGAGGGAATCCCTGGTAGTCCACAAGTTAAGAATCTTGCTTGTCAGTGCAGGAAATATGGGTTCAATCCCTGGTGTTGGAAGATTCCATATCCTGTGGGGCAGCTCAGTCTGTGTGCCACAACTACTGGAGCCTATGAACCCTAGAGCCTGTGTTCTGCAAGAGAAACCACTGCAATGAGAAGCCTGTACATTGAAACTAGAAAGTAGCCCCCACTCACCACATCTGGAGGAAGTCTGCACACAGCAGTGAAGACCCAATACAGCCAAAAACAAATAAAATTAATTTAAAAAAAAAATAACCTACATGCAGAACATGTCACTATATGATCCCCATGGATTCTCTAATTTAAAGACTGCTTGATTCTAAAACTGAAGTATGATAATGCAAAAAAAAAAAAAAAAAAAAACAAAAAACAAAAAACCTCGGTCAAGGGGAGAGATCAAGACTCCTAAATACCACATTTTTAAGCAGGCTCATTAATACCCGAGGGGTAGTAATTTGCCACCGTATTATAACTTTCACTAAATTGAAGTCCAATGAGATTTATAAGCAATCAAAAAAGAATTTATTGATCTCCTGTATTATGTAGCTTGTGTCTGACTGGCTTAGCTGTAAATGCTGGCGTTAGTTACCATCTTTACAATGTGGAAAGAAAACTCTAAATTTCCTTGAGTCTCAATGCCCTCATATGCAGAATACTGAAATGCTGATTTCTTCCTTAAAGTAATGCTGTGAAGATAAAATTAGATAAATCTGTGAAGTCATATTCTGAATATATTTCTTTTTCTTATCTGATCTCAAGTACAAGTACTTGGTAGAGTTATGGTATGGAAAGTTTTTAAATAGTCTGGGTGACTACTCTAAATTGAATGTTTGTGTCCTTTCAGAATCCTTTTGCTGAAGTCTTAATGCCCAAGTGATTGTCTTTAGTGGTGGAGGAATCTGGGAGGTAATCAGGTTTGGATGAGGTCATGGGGCTCGAGCTCCCATAGTGGAATTGAAGCATTTAAAAGGGGATAAAGAGCCCTGAGCCCTCTCTCTTCACCATATGAGGAAACCAGGAAGAAAGCTTGAAATATATACATATATATAGAGAGAGATATAGATATCTATCTATCTATCTATCTCTCTCTATTTGTTTTTCTAGAAAGATACAACCTGCCCAAACTAGGTTGTATATTTCTAGAAAAAAACTTCAGTTTTGATAGGCTGTATTTTTCTAGGAAAAAAAAATGTAGATATATATATATGTACGTATAACTGAATCATTTGCTATACAACAGAAATTAACACAACATTGTAAATCAATGCTACTTCAAAAAATAAATTTTTAAAAAAGTCGACTTGATTCTGGGGAAAGACAAACAAATAATCACCATGTGTGCTGACTTTATAATCTAATTATCACATAAAATGTGATTCCATCAGTTCCATTCAGTCACTCAGACTTGTCCGACACTTTGCGATCCCATGAATCACAGCACGCCAGGCCTCCCTGTCCATCACAAACTCCCGGAGTTCACTCAGACTCAAGTCCATCAAGTTGGTGATGCCATCCAGCCATTTCATCCTCTGTCGTCCCCTTCTCCTCCTGCCTCCAATCCCTCCCAGCATCAGAGTCCTTTCCAATGAGTCAGCTCTTCCCATGAGGTGGCCAAAGCCACCTCAGCTTCAGCTTTAGCATCATTCCTTCCACAGAACACCCAAGACTGATCTCCTTTAGGATGGACTGGCTGAATCTCCTTGTAGTCCAAGGGATTCTCAAGAGTCTTCTCCAACACCACAGTTCAAAAGCATCAATTCTTCGGCGCTCAGCCTTCTTCACAGTCCAACTCTCACATCCATACATGACCACAGGAAAAACCATAGCCTTGACTAGATGGACCTTTGTTGGCAAAGTAACATCTCTGCTTTTCAATAAGCTATCTAGGTTGGTCATAATTTTCCTTTCGAGGAGTTGCTGCTGCTGCTGCTAAGTCGCTTCAGTTGTGTCCAACTCTGTGCGACCCCAGAGACGGCAGCCCACCAGGCTCCCCCATCACTGGGATTAAGCGTCTTTTAATTTCATGGCTGCAGTCACCATCTGCAGTGATTTAGAAGCCCCCCCAAAAAATAAAGTCTGACATTGTTTCCACTGTTTCCCCATCTATTTCCCATGAAGTGATGGGACCAGATGCCATAATCTTCGTTTTCTGAATGTTGAGCTTTAAGCCAACTTTTTCACTCTCTTATTTCACATTCATCAAGAAGCTTTTTAGTTCCTTATCACTTTCTGCCACAAGGGTGGTGTCATCTGCATATCTGAGGTTATTGATATTTCTCCTGGCAATCTTGATTCCAGCGAGTGCTTCTTCCAGCACGTGCTTCTTCCAGCACAGCATTTCTCATGATGTACTCTGCACAGAAGTTAAATGAGCAGGGTGACAATATATAGCCTTGACGTACTCCTTTTCCTATTTGGAACCAGTCTGTTGTTCCATGTCCAGTTCTAACGGTTGCTTCCTGACCTGCATATAGGTTTCTCAAGAGGCAGGTCAGGTGGTCTGGTATTGCCATCTCTTCCAGAATTTTCCACAGTTTATTGTGATCCACACAGTCAAAGGCTTTGGCATAGTCAATAAAGCAGAAATAGATGTTTTTCTGGAACTCTCTTGCTTTTTCCATGATCCAGCTGATGTTGGTAATTTGATCTCTGGTTCCTCTGCTTTTTCTAAAACCAGCTTGAACATCTGGAAGTTCATGGTTCATGTATTGCTGAAGCCTGGCTTGGAGAATTTTAAGCATTACTCTACTAGCATGTGAGATGAGTGCCATTGTGCAATAGTTTGGGGATTCTTTGGCATTGCCTTTCTTTGGAATTGGAATGAAACTGACCTTTTCCAGTCTTGTGGCCACTGCTGAGTTTTCCAAATTTGCTGGCATATTGAGTGCAGCACTTTCATAGCATCATCTTTCAGGATTTGAAGGAGCTCAACTGGAATTCTATCACCTCCGCTAGCTTTGTTTGTAGTGATGCTTTCTAAGACCTACTAGACTTCACATTCCAGAATGTCTGGCTCTTGGTGAGTTATCACACCATCGTGATTATCTGGGTCATGAAGATCTTTTTTGTATAGTTCTTCTGTGTATTCTTACAACCTCTTCTTAATATCTTCTGCTTCTGTTAGGTCCATACCATTTCTGTCCTTTATCAAGCCCATCTTTGCATGAAATGTTCCCTTGGTTTGAATTCTCCTGAAGGGATCTCTAGTCTTTCCCATTCTGTTGTTTTCCTCTATTTCTTTGCATTGATCGCTGAGGAAGGCTTTCTTATCTCTCCTTGCTTTTCTTTGGAACTCTGCATTCAGATGCTTATATCTTTCTTTTTCTCCTTTACTTTTCACTTCTCTTCTCTTCACAGCTATTTGTAATGCCTCCCCAGACAGCCATTTTGCTTTTTTTGCATTTCTTTTCTGTGTGATTACATAGTAACTATGTAAAAATCTCTCTCCTTGTGCTGGGCATATACATGTTAATGTCTCATCTGCTCACTTGCCTTCACTATAATTGGATTTCTTATATTAGGTCCAGAGTAGGATACAAAGAAAGTTTGGAGGTTTCCCCTAAAATTAAAAATAGAACTACCAGGGAAGTCCCTGGTGGTCCAGTAATTAAGACTCAACCTTTCCACTGCAAGGAGCAGTTTCAGTCACTGGTCAAGGAATTCAGATCCTGCATGTCATGTGGCCCCCAAGAAACCAAAAAACTAACCAGAATTACCATATAATCCAGCAATTCACTTTGGGATATTTGTCAAAAATATTAAAAGAAATAAAAGCACAAACTCAGAAAGATATATGCACCCCCATACACATATTCATGGCAACATTATTTGCAACAGCCAAGATAAGGAGAGAATCTGAGACCATCCATGGATGAATAGATTTTAGAATGGATATGTATATATAGAAAGAGAGAGAGATGTACATAGATACAGAATGGATTATTATTCAGCCATAAAAAGAATGAAATCTGGCCATTTGCAACAACCTAGATGGTCGTCTAGGGCATTATGCTAACTGAAATAAATCAGACATAGAAAGGCAAATACTATATGATCTCACATGCAGAATATAAAATTTAAAAAAACACCAAGATCTTAGATACAGAGAACAGATCAGTGATTGACAGAGGTAAGGGGTGGAAAGGGGGAGAAATGGGTAAAGGAAGTCACAAGGTGAAAAGGGAAAAAAATGCAGTTGAAGTAAAGCTATCACAGAAATTCTGAATCACGTTCAAAATGCCAACTCTTTTCTATATATGTTTATACTTTTAAAGTATATTAAAAAAATTGCCCTCAAGAATTGGTCGTCATAAAACAGAACAATTTGTGAGAATACAAAATTATGTGCTAAACTGAGTAGTACAGATATGGAAGCATTTTCAATTTCTGGCTTTGCAGTGCATTATGAATAAAATATTCTATCTCACTGCTTTACATTTTATAGAAATATTTTTAAAAGATGGTGGGTTTCACAGTGCAATTTCAAAATCAGATCAAGGATGCTATTTTATAATGGAACAGATTTTAGAGATAAGCAGATCTGAGGTTGAGTTTATTCATTTAACCTTCCTGAGATTGTTATAGTAGAGGTTATAAATATCTACTCATGGAATATCAGGAGGACTAACTGAGATGCACCCAGCACTGGGCCAAACACAAAACAAATAATAAATAACCATTATTGTTGTTACCATAATTTGTGCCTATCAGTCTGATTTGACATTCAAATAGTCTCTTCCACAGAGGCAATAAGGACCATATAAATATAATAACTTGACATTTTGTGATGAAACAGATCTGCTTTGGTACACACACACACACATCACTTCTCAGTAGAGTTGGCCACAGACCCAACAGCTCGTGGATGGAGATGTTGGGAGTTGCCATCTGCAGTCGACACTCAGTCACAGGAAGGAATGTTCCCTACCCAGTGGCATTCTGCTTTACTCTCTCCCCCACCCCCATCTCCACCCCTCATCCACGCACATAATTTGCATGAGTAGGTGGTATCAACCCCTTAATCAAGTGTGACTCATTTCTTCCCCAATATATGAATCAAAAAAGAATAGAACATGACCAGACCCCCAGGGATTAGCCAGGTAGCAGCATTCTTCCAAGAAGTTAACATTCAATTGGCGTGTGGAGAAGAAATTTTCTGTTTAATGGGACCATTCTGTCATTCTTTCAGAAACTGTCATGGAAGCTGCTAATGACAGAATGTCAGAAGAATTTTAACCATTGAAGCAAAACAAGTCAATGAAAAGGGAAGAACCAAATGTCACAAAAGGTCTCTTTTTTTCTGAAGGGTCTTCAACTCAGCTATTTAAAAATGTGGTCCTCTCCCTCAGTGGTATCCTCTCCCAGTTTTTTTCATGTCTGGGTGTGATTTCTGTCTTTGCTAGCAAGCCAGAAATAGACTCTTTCCTCTGATGTATGCATGTGTTTGTGGGGGTGGGTAGAGAAAAGAGAGAAGCAAAAAGCAAATGGAGGCAGATTGGGGGAGGCATCTCCTATGAGTCCCCAGGTTTGCAAGGGCACACAGGCCTACTCAAGCCCGAGCTGTCCACACTGGTCTCCCTGCATCCTCTGGCCATCTCTCTCATGAGTCGTGAACAGAAGAATTTCCACTCTTCTCCACAGCCGAGTAGGAGACTGTTTGGGCTAGAGTCAAGTAGATGGAGTCACTTTTGCAGTGTACAACACCTACTATAAATTCTTGTGTGATTGTTAGCTTCAGAATAGCACTTGATATTTTATCAATTTAGTCACTGAGGGGGAGAAGTATCATCAAGAAAACACATGGGATGTTAACAAATTTCTTCCTTCGTTGCCTGCCCATGCTGAAACTGCCATCTTTTGAAAATGTTTACATGTTTTAGTACATGAAAATGCTCATCTGTACCTTCCCCTGGGGCTTTTTCCTCTTCACCCCCCTTCCATTTTAAGTTTGATTTCTTCTTCTAGATTTAGGTATAATTCACAGAACAATGTTTACAAAGGTGAGTTTCCTTCAAGTCAGCCACAGCTCACTTAGTCCAGGGGCCAACTTGAACATGGGTAAGGAAGTCTGTAGGTGTCCCTAGGAGAGGAGGCAAGAGTTTAGCTACAACTTAAGAAGATGTGTCCCTGAGATAACTTACCCCCCATCACTGATGTCTGTGTCAGCTGCTGATTTAGAATTAGATTCCACTCCAAGTGTTCACACTGATGGGGGTGGAAAAAGGGATTGGGCAGCCAAGAGTTATTTGAATGATTCAGCTACAGCCACGAAACTGTGCTAGGTGGTTACCAAGCAACAGTCTCAAAAGCCTCTGGCAGCTCTCTTTAGGATCTCTCTCCTCTTTGCAGTCAATCCTTCTTTGCTTAGCCTGTACTTTCTGCCTATAATTTCTATCCCCTTTTGCTCTTGCTGAATTTTTATTCACTCTTCATGACTTTCCAAGTGCCATCCCTTCTCTGAAGATCTTCACTGCTCTGACATTCACCCTGCAGAAAGAATAATGGGGTGGAAATTAATCTAATTGGCCCGGATCATCTTTTTGAGCCACAAAAACACCCGAGTCAGAGGTCACTGGCCCTCACTCACTTTGGTTTATATGCCCACTATTTTTTTCCATAAGGTTAAGACTGCGGTACCAACATGCAATGAAACATGGACATTTAGATAATGGGGTCTGTTTTATAAAGGATGAAAAATATCCCATAGAAAAGGCAATATAAAATCTCTTCTTTCTACCATTTCTCAAACCTGTGCTGTATTCCCAGGGCCAAGATGCCTCCTGATTGGCAAATAAGGAAAATATACCTCAAATCAAGAAATTCTTGTCTTCCCTGGTGGCTCAGCCAATAAAGAATCTGCCTGCAATGCAGGAAACCCAGGTTCGATCCCTGGGTTGGGAAGATCCCCTGGAAAAGGGAAAGGCTACCCACTCCAGTATTCTTCCCTGGAGAATTCCATGACAGAGGAGTATGACAGGCTACAGTCTGGGGTCACAAGGAGTCAGACATGACTGAGCAACACTTTCACTTTCAATAAATTTTATAGAGAAATATATGACAAAATATGACAATATGTATGACCAAAAATAAACCAATAAATGCAACTAATGGAAAGTTAGGGCTTGTCTATATTCTATCACTTCCAATGAAAAATGTTTCCATTTGAGTTTCATTATGAATCTTTGTATTAAGGTTAATATGCATCTGCTCATTTTGAGTGGGCGTAGCATGATCTCTGGAGTTAAAAGGACTAGGTTTTAGTAGGACTTCTGCTATTGTTTACTGTAAAGCTTTGGCAGGACTATTTTATCACTTTAAACTTCCTTTATCAGTAAAATGAAAATATGAATACTAGTTAACATTTATTAAGCATTACTATGTACTGAGCATTGTGTTGTATAAACTACATATGCTACCTCATTTAATACTCACAAATATCACGTGTTTAGCCCCAGTTTATAGACAGAGAATATCATTATAACAATTGCATTTATCACAAACATTGATTGAAGGGCCTTAGGAAATGGCACCCCACTCCAGTATTCTTGCTTGGAGAATCCCATAGAGGGAGGAGCCTGGTAGGCTACAGTACACCGGGTTGCAAAGAGTTGAATACGACTGAGCGACTTTACTTTCACTTTATACTTGAGGTAGCTACTATTATAATCCTTTATTAACAGATTAGGCACCAAGGTACTAAGAGGGTAATAGTCTGTTCAAATTCATACAGCTTTTAAGTACAGAGCTAGATTCCAATACCAGTCTCTTTCTAAAGCTTGTGCTGTGAACCAGAATGCACCACTGATCTAAACATTTCTGCTGTGGAGCTGCCGCATGTGTTTCTTTAGGAGGAACCAATGAGACTTTAAAAATGGAAAGGTTTGGATGCTGTAAATCTCTATAACAGCAATGGAAAATGCGTGGCATCTATGTCACCACTCCTCCTCTGTCCACCAAAGAAATTGCTAATTGCAGGTAGCAGCAAACTATAGCCCTGCAGTGAGCCAAATTTTGCTACCTATTATATAAATAAAGTTTTATTGGAATGCAACCATGCCCATTTCTTTCTGTATTACCTTGGCTGCTTTTGGTCTGTGATGGAAGAGTCGAGGGGTTGCATACGGCCTTCAAACCTAAAATAATATTTACCATTTGGCCCTGTACACCCCCCACCAAAATGGCCAACCGCTGTATTGCAGTATAATTTTCTACCAACCAATTTACAGTTTGAATTGTTATCAACCAACTGCTCCTATCACCCACTAGGGTTGATTGAAATTTGACTGTTAGGTATTCTGATGATTTAAAAAGTCATTTATCATTACTACTAAATCAAACAGAGAAACCAAATCATTAATAAATCAGTGGACTCAAGTTAGGTCACATTTGGGAAGTCAGCTTTCTTGTTTCTTGGGCTTTTAAACTTTGTGTGGAAAGCTCTTTTCTTTAACCATGGGAATCACCCAGTTAAAGAGTATTTCTAACCAAGGATTGGGGTGGGCAGATTAGGGATTACTTGTAAGCCACATCCTCATTCCATTTTTTCTGGAGATCCTTCTGGATGTGGCCTCTGTAGACGTCAGTATCACACTGTGACTAACTCTGTCCCCTAATGAAGCAAGTCTGATTCACCAAATATCTAAAACAAAGGGAAAAATGCAGATAAGACGGGACTATCTGAAAACCTTCAGGGAAAGCATTGTAGAGAGAATGAAGGGGATGGGGTTGGCTAAGTTGCCCATTCTAGTACATTCAGAAATCCTATTTCAAGCAAACTTCAAATCTCATTATCTTGTTCCCAAAGGCCAAGCACAAAGATGACCACAGCACAGCTATCCGAACCTTGGGAAGGCCAATTTTAAAGTGCATGACTTCAGTCATGTACAGAGCGACCTGAAGAGCAGCAATGTAGCCTATATACAATGATTTCCAGCAGCGTTTCTTAAGGGAATATTGTGCATGCAGATTTCCAAGACACCCACACCTCAGAGATAATGCCAGTGAGTTAATCAAATACTTTTCTGCCTGCACAACTGTGATACCTAAAGCTGCTAGGAACATCATTTTTAGACATCCGTGGGAGGAATTCTTTTTGTAATTCTGCATTTCTTTAACTCCCACCACATGTCTAGGCTTGCCTTCCAAAGACACACACTGCCACCTTTTCAGAGCATTCTTTGTCTTTTTTTTTTTTTTTTTTTTTTTTAAGCCATGGACTTAGTAGCCTTCCTAGGGTTGCTTGCAGCAAATGCTAAAATAGCAAGTATGATTTCACTGGCAGTGCATGAACTGACCTGAAAGCAAATCCCATTGAGTCCTCTAGAACTGAGTCCGTCATCCCTCCTTCCCCTCAATCTGCTTTTGTTCTTACCTCCTCAGGCACCATTCCACTCTCCTAAAACATCCAACGAGAACAAAGGACCAGTTAACTCTGACACCTTTAACGGACAAGTAAAACCCTAAGACAATGCTCGTGAACAAGGCATAGAGCCAATGTTCTGAAAGCCCATCTCTGATGGGTGAGCAAGATTAATAAATGGAACATGCAAAAGAGTGGACTAAGTTCTATGACAAGAGTAAACATAGGAGAATATGAACTCACACAGAGTAGAGCTGGTGGGCTGCCGTCTATGGGGGTCACACAGAGTCAGACACGAGTGAGCGCCTTCACTTTCACTTTTCACTTTCATGCATTGGAGAAGGAAATGGCAACCCACTCCAGTGTTCTTGCCTGGAGAATCCCAGGGACGGGGGAGCCTGGTGGGCTGCCGTCTATGGGTCGCACAGAGTCGGACACAACTAAATCGACTTAGCAGCAGCAGCAGAGCAGGTATCACAGTAGGCTTCCAAGAATATATATTTCAGCTGAGGTAGAGGCCATAATGAGCAACGCTTGTGGCTCAGTGGTATAGAATCCACCTGCCAATGCAGGAGATGAGGGTTCAATCCCTAGATCAGGAATATTCCCTGGAGAAGGAAATGGCAAACCATTCCAGTATTTTTTCTTGCCTGGGAAATGCCACGGACAAAGAAGCCTGATGGCATACAGTCCATGAGGTTGCAAGAATCAGACCTGACTTAGCTATTAAACAACAACAGGAAACATAAATGAGATTTAGTCAAGAAAAGACAGTGGAGAGAAAACTGTTCCAGCCACAAGGAACAGAGACCTGGAAGAGACAGAAAACATTTGGAAACTGCAGGAAGGCTCGTAGAACTAGTTAAATAATTAAAGCATATAAACTCACTCATTAGAAAGATCTGAATTTCAATTCTATGACTTGGGGCAGATTATTTAACCTTTCTGTGCCTCAGTTTCCTCATCTATAAAATGGAGATGATAAGCAGCACATAATAAGCTCTCAAAACCCATCGGTGATTATTACACTAGCATTTTATTACTTTATTATAATTCATTATTTTAGCATTTTTTATTATTTTTAATATTAAAATATTACCTTTTATTATTAAGCTTCAATTTAAGTATCAACTGAAGAAAACTGAGAATAATAACACTTTACCTTCCTAGGCTTTAACAGATTGAAATTATGCATGGTTTTAAATAAAAAATACATTCCTGTTTAAACTCTGTTAGGAATGCTTTTACCTGCAAATAAGGGAAGAACTTCTGATAGAGTCAATATAAAATAATAAAATTAAACATTCAGTTCAGTTCAGTCACTCAGTCGTGTCCGACTCTTTGCAACCCCATGAATGGCAGCATGCCAGGACTCCCTGTTAATCACCATCTCCTGGAGTTCACTCAGACTCACGTCCATTGAGTCCATGATGCCATCCAGCCATCTCATCCTGGGTCATCCCCTTCTCCTCCTGCCCCCAATCGCCCCCAGCATCAGAGTCTGAGTCCACTCTTCTCATGAGGTGGCCAAAGTACTGGAGCTTGAGCTTTAGCATCATTCCTTCCAAAGAAATCCCAGGGCTGATCTCCTTCAGAATGGACTGGTTGGATCTCCTTGCAGTCGAAGGGACTCTCAAGAGTCTTCTCCAACACCACAGTTCAAAATCATCAATTCTTCGGCACTCAGCCTTCTTCACAGTCCAACTTTCACATCCATACATGACCACAGGAAAAACCATAGCCTTGACTATATGGACCTCTGTTGGCAAAGGAATGTCTCTGCTTTTGAATATGCTATCTAGTTTGGTGATAACTTTCCTTCCAAGGAGTAAGCGTCTTTTAATCTCATGGCTGCAGTCACCATCTGCAGTGATTTTGGAGCCCAAAAAAAGAAAGTCTGACACTGTTTCTACTGTTTCCCCATCTATTTCCCGTGAAGTGATGGGACCAGATGCCATGATCTTCGTTTTCTGAATGTTGAGCTTTAAGCCAACTTTCTCACTCTCCTCTTTCACTTTCATCAAGAGGCTTTTTAGCTCCTCTTCACTTTCTGCCATAAGGGTGGTGTTATCTGCATATCTGAGGTGATTGATATTTCTCCCAGCAATCTTGATTCCAGCTCGTGTTTCTTCCAGTCCAGCATTTCTCATGATGTACTCTGCACAGAAGGTAAATAAGCAGGGTGACAATATACAGCCTTGATGTACTCCTTTTCCTATTTGGAACCAGTCTGTTGTCCCATGTCCAGTTCTAACTGTTGCTTCCTGACCTGCATACAGATTTTTCAAGAGGTGTCTGGTATTCCCATCTCTGTCAGAATTTTCCACAGTTTATTGTGATCCACACAGTCAAAGGCTTTGGCATAGTCAATAAAGCAGAAGTAGATGTTTTTCTGGAACTCTCTTGCTTTTCCATGATCCAGCAGATGTTAGCAATTTGATCTCTGGTTCCTCTGCCTTTTCTAAAACCAGCTTGAACATCAGGGAGTTCACGGTTCACGTATTGCTGAAGCCTGGTTTGGAGAATTTTGAGCATTACTTTACTAGCATGTGAGATGAGTGCAACTGTGCAGTAGTCTGAGCATTCTTTTGCATTGCCTTTCTTTGGAATTGGAATGAAAACTGACCTTTTCCAGTCCTGTGGCCACTGCTGAGTTTTCCATATTTGGTGGCATATTGAGTGCAGCACTTTCACAGCATGATCTTTCAGGATTTGAAACAGCTCAACTGGAATTTCATCACCTCCACTAGCTTTGTTCCTAGTGATGCTTTCTAAGGCCCACTTGATTTCACTTTCCAAGATGTCTGGCTCTAGATTAGTGATCACATCATCATGATTATCTAGGGGGGTTTTCTCACACAAAGGGAACCCTAGAACTTCTCTGGCAGTCCAACAGCTAAGAATCTGCCTGTCACTGTAGGGACACAGGTTCAATCCATGGTCTGAGAATATTCCACATACCCAAGAGCAATAAGCCCTCAAGAGCCACATTACTGAGCCTGCTGGCCCTTGAGCTCTGCAACAAGAAAAGCTACTGCAATGAGAAGCCATCGCACCACAGTGAAGAGAACCCCTAGCTCTCTACAACCAGAGAAAGCCTGCCGGCAACAGCAAAGACCCAGCACAGCAAAAAGAAAAAAACAAGAAACCAGGATATAGGTTCCTGCTGGTGCTGATTTTGTAAATTGATGACATTTGGGCTGGCATTTCTGCAATTCTCTTGAAATTTCTCTGTGCTTGCTGCTTCCATCACAAATGGTAGCTTTGATTCCTAACGGTAAATTCATATTCAAGTAAGAAAAGCTGGGGAAAGGGTTATGTCTGACACACACCAGGTTATGTTCCCTTTGAACAGGGAAATGAAACATTACCCAGAAACTTCCAGGAGACATTCACCTACACCAATTGAACAGAACAGCAACATGTGCCTAACTCTTGTTCAAGGGAGGCTGGAAAGTGAATATTCATCTAGCAATATTGCCGCTCAACTCAGAGTTTCTCAGCAAGAAAGGAGAGAATGGATATTAAGTAGACAATCAATACTTTCTGCCATAGTATTACTTAATGACTGTTCCATGTGCCAAGCTCTGTGTAGAGTGCTTTATATGAATTATTGTATTTACTCTTCACGTTTCACACAATGAGGCATTTATTACTAGCAGTGTTATTTAATGGATAAGGAGATGGAGGCACAGACAGAGAAAGAGTAATTTGGGCCTCATCACACATTGCCTTCTCCAGGGGATCTTCCCAACCCAGAATTAAACCCATGTCTCCCACACTGTAGGCAGAATCTTTACTGTCTGAGCCGCCAGGGAAGCCCTGACTAATACACACAACAATTAGGTGGTAAAGGTGGGTGCCAAAGCCAGGCAAATGGACTCCAGGCCATGGAGCCAAAAACAAAGAAATTATTCAGAGGGCCTCTCCAAAATGAACTCAATTTTGAGCTACTATTGTGGTTGAAATATAGTGTGAGAAACCACGAGCTTTCACGTTCCTCTAAATGCCCATCCCACAACTCTGGCACCCAACTTTTTACCAGTACCTGTGTTGAGCACTGTGTCGTCTCACATACTCCCTCCTCTCTCACCACTCCTGCCCTTGTGCTTCTTGAGATAAGGGTCATATCCTAAATTTCTTTAAGTCCACCTCTCCATCAACAACTTGTCCTCAACAAACCCAAAAGAATGCTGCTAATCAAATAAAATCAACCAGAGTTTGTTTTTAAATTCAAAAGCTCTGAGTTCTGCTTTCCTAGGCATAGAGTCTGTCCATTAGCAGCTTCAGAGTGGTGGTACTGGCGGTAGAGGAATCATGGGCTGGGGATGCATGGGAGAGACAGACTTCAAATATCCCAGCTCTTCTCAAATAAAACAGTATCTTTAACTTTTCTCTGTTTTTTCTCTTCTTAGCTCCTCTCAATTCTGATTTGAGGGAATCAGAAAAGTTCTGTATTTCTTGTTAGGAATAGCATAAAAGAGTAATGTGGCATCAGTGTCTTGACCTAAGACCTATAGGTCTGGGGATATGTGTCTTCATCAAACATCAGTAATTTAAGGTCTGTTTAATGAGATAAGTAAATCATAACAGCAAGCATATACCTAGACCTAATATAGATCCAGCTGTCAGTCCACTCAAGTAGCTAA
Organism: Ovis aries; assembly: GCF_016772045.2. NCBI lineage: Eukaryota > Metazoa > Chordata > Mammalia > Artiodactyla > Bovidae > Ovis > Ovis aries. The sequence goes on along the minus strand of NC_056054.1, from coordinate 44,804,949 downwards.
AAAAAGGAGACAAAACCAATTTCTATGCCTCTTTCATTAGACTTTATGCATGAGAGTAATTTGAGCTTGGTCAGTGTCATGTAGTGGATGCTATTTGTTTGTTGAAAGTTCTTTGTGTTTCTGCAGAGATCCACCCAGCATTACCCCCTTTGCATTGGAACCTGGTGGTTATGTCTTACCCTTAGGCCTTGCCCTTCTCTCTCCACAGCTAGAGCTGCTATTATGAAATAGCTACCTGCTGGCTCCTTACTGTCCTACCCACTGTTCTCTGTCAGAGCCTGCATGCTCCCCAGTTCTGGGTAACCTTTGGTTACAATGTAGAAGTTATGACAATTCCAGTCATGGGGTTTTTACACTGTTGGTGAGCTTGATCAGAGGGATCAGTTGGACACTTCTCCTGCTGTGAGTAATCAGACCAGTACATCAGCCTGTGATGTCTGAAGGAAGCAGAGCCTTCTGGGTCTGCTAGGCAAGAAAGTAAAGTCATTCCTATTGTCCTCGGTGATCCCTTCATGAAAAGCCTTACCCGCCAACAACCAAAGAAGAATGGGTGAGCGACAAACTGTGGCTGGAGCCCTTGAGCCTGGTGCATAGGGCTGAACAGGATGAGAAGAGTCTGAGAAGAGGGAAGGATAACTCCAATTTTACTGCCAAGCAGAATGCTTTTCGGCCTAAAGATTTTTGTTTTCAACAATCTGCCTTGGCCATTTGAATTACAGACTGTACGTTTTTATCTATGGTGATATCAGCCTCTGCCTAATTCGCCATTGTTTGTCTGAGGTTTTCTTCTTAGAGGTCACGACTGCATGCCAACTTCCTTCACCAAGTAGCTGGTGCATGAGACAAATATGTAAGATCTGACCACATTCTCCATTAGGATTAAAAGTCCACAGCTGGGATTCATAGGACATTTTAAACACCAAGTGTTTAACCAAGTCACACTCACATAGCCATTGCACCATGGAGAATAGGAGAGGGTAAGGAGGAGACAGAATTTCCATTTGTGTTAGAAAAACAGTATACGCACTTAGGAAGTTGCAATTCCAATTTGTACTGAAGCATAGTGGATATTAGAAAGCATACTTGAAAGAAAAGCCACAGTTACTTGTTTTACATAATAATGGATTCAGAGAAGTTTTCAAAACAGGAAAATTGGTTGATTCATCAAAGTTTATTTCTGGATCTTTTGATAGGCCAGTAGACTCCAAACCCAACCCTAAATGCCCTACATGATTTCCAAAGAATGTCTCAATATGTCAATTTTCTTCCACTTTAGAAGAAAGGAAAACAAAATAGCTGAAGTTTGCTCAGAGCCAGAGGAAAATATTATGTCTCTTTTGCAAAGTAATAGGCCAGCATTAAGTACTTTCCTTTAAAAAAAAAATTTTTTTTTTTTTTGTTTCTTTCTCTGCACTGTAAGGAAAACTGTGTTTTTCCTCACAATTGGGCAGCATTTCAACAACAAAAAAGCCTTCCACTGAGATTAAAGATCGTTCCAGACATCTAATTTCTCAGGGCACAGATATCCTGCAGCCAAAAATGAGATGAACTCTGGGATCAAGAAGAAAGCTTTCCAAAGCCCCAGTCTGTAGTTGAGTTGACTTGCCCAGCATGATATATTTGGATGATCCGATCATTTTAAAATAACAAATGCTCTCTTAAAGAGAAGGTAACCTCTAATATCATTAGAGACCCCAGTGTTGCTCTGATTGTTACACTCTTTTCTTTTCTTCTTATCTATAATCTGATAACCAGTGGGAAGCCAGCAGAACAAAGCCATCTCAGACACTGTACATCAATCAAGAAATCAGTTGTACTACAATGACAACTCAGCTGGTGGTTCTGAAGGTTTATGCCATGAGCCAGCATAAAATGTAACCATCTCAGGAGTCAGGGCATATTATGGAATAGCAAGAAGCCTTGCTTTAGAGCTTGAGAAGATCAGCAGGGAAATGGGAGCACAGATAAAAGTCTTCAACATATTAAAATGGTTTTAATAAACAATTCAGGATAAAGGAGTGCCTTATGTCACATTTTCATGGGTAGCATGGCCCTGAAGGGCAGCATGCAGAAGTTCAGAACAAAGAGTAGCAGGCATGTTCCTTGAACACCGTTTGTATACCCTCCCTAGTATAAAATCTGGCTGCTGTTGCTGCTAAGTCGCTTCAGTCGTGTCCGACTCTGTGCGACCCCATAGACGGCAGCCCACTAGGCTCCTCTGTCCCTGGGATTTTCCAGGCAAGAACACTGGAGTGGGTTGCCATTGCCTTCTCTAATAAAATCTGGCTAGCTCCACTGAAGTGCAGAATGCTGCTGCAAGAAAAATGCCTTCTCTTAAAACCCAAAAGGGTTCTTTTTAAGTATGCATATAATTTTTTCTGTCATTGACAATCCAAAAAGATCATTTCTCTGTTATTGGGCTCACCCCACCAAAAGAATGATGCAGCACTTGAAAGTTCAAAATCCAGCTTATCTGAATTTACTGTTTGTCATTGATCTTCTGACATTAGCCGGCTGGCTGATGAGAGCAAAACAGAGTCAAGTGAGCTAGGTCCGCAGTACAGAGAGAGAAAGTTGATTATTCTCCTTAATTCTCTGAGTTCCACTTATGTGAGAAACTCTAATATCCAGTACTTTCCACTCTGTGAAGTTGTGATATTCTCTTTTCCCTTCAATATAATCTAGGGATTGTGATGTGTTTATCTGTCTACATGTGGGTTTGTTATGTCCATTTTTTGTATACTGAAAACTTTCTGAGATCTCCCTTCCAAGCACTTTTAAATCATTGCCATTGTCAAAATCAATGTCATTATTATTATTATTATTATTTTTACCAAACACTAACTGTAAGGAAGAGACTGTGCAAAATGGTTTCTATACATTATCTCCTTTAATCTTCATAATCACCTTGTGAGAAAGACAGTACAAACCCACAAGATGCAAATTAGAATTTTGGCTCAAAAACATTTATTAACTTGCCCCAAATCAAGCAGTTAGCAAGCACAGGCTTGAAGTTTGAACCAGGTCACCTGAACTCAAATTCCATCTTTTAGCTGTTATTCTACACTGCTTTCTGAGGCTGAACTTAAACCTCTCTTTTCAACTTCAGTTCATTTCCTTGTTAAGAGTTTTACATTTCAGTGACCACAGTCCCTCATGCAATACCCAGCAAAGAAAAAAAAAAAACAGTTTACTTTTAGGTTAGGGGGTTGGGGAAATCCAGTAACTCTGCAACAATCTAAAAATTACCTTATAAATAAAAAGGCTTTGAAAATCTCACCCCCACACTATGTTCCAATCACACTAAACCACTTGTTATTCTAACTGGGCTCAGCTTTACACTGGCTTTTCTGTTTGCCTCTAATTCCCTTCTTAAAATTTACAAAATGTTCAGCCTTTCCTTATTCGAACATTTAATGTTCATTCTCAACAGCATATTTATTATCAGTGTTGCTAAGAAGATTTGCTTCTTCCAAAGCCCTCTGTCAAATGCAGGCTTCCTGCATATGTTGATGCCCTATGTTTGGGTTCTTTTGTCTGTGTGTTTAAATGCTGAAGCCAGTTCCCTCAGGATACTCCAAGCTCTCTGGCTCACAGCCTTGTGAACTTATCCCTTTGCTGCAAACAGAAGAGGATGCAACAAATGAAGAATCCTTTAAAGTCCTTTTCATAGTGTGAGCTTAAAACAGTCCTCTTCCTCAATTGAATAGAGATATAGACACTCTCACAATTTCTATGTTAGATGGTCTAACTAACGATTTTATGCTGCATTTCCATATCAAAAAAGCATTTTATTGACTCATAACTCTTACATTTGAACAGGATCTCTGATTTTTTTTCCCATCTTTTTGCACAGAATTATGAGATATTTCAGACACCGTGTGAAGCCTTGAACAAAAAAATAAAATAGAATAAAATAACCAAATGTTACTGCTCTTCTACTCAGAAAGTCCTGTTAACCCTTGCAAGGCTGATGTCACCTAATACCTATATAGCTAGTTAGCGCTGTGCTTCTACATTAGAGGGGAACATTTCTGGATAGCTTTGCTTTGTAGATAACAGCACTAGCAACTGGTACAGATGAAAGAATAGAAACCAAGATTTCTGCAGTCAAGGAAGCATTGCATGGAGCTCTGCTGTAGAAATTCTGACCTTAATGATGGAAGGTAACACTGTTTACAAGGTTCCAAGCATTGTATTAAGTACCTTACATGCATTCTCTCCCTTAATCTTCTCAATAACCCTATAGGGTGAAATAGACATTAGCTTTTGTTCAAATTTGAGGCATTAGGCTAAATGTGCCTGTGTTATCACAACCAGTAAAGGCAGAGAGTCTAGGTCTGGAGTCTATGCTCCTGATCACTAAACTATGCTGAAATTTACTAAAGTGCTGCTGAAATGAATCTCTACTGCTTCCAGACAGGGTGGAACACAAGAGTTCATCAGAAAATGACATAATGAGAAAAGAAATAGATCATTTTCTGAAGTGTATTTATTAGTTGCATCCGGTTTATTCATTCGAAAAGCATTTTTTGAAACTACTTAGTATGTACCAAGCGGTATCCTAGATGTAGATGATGTATCAGTGGCTAAAAGAAAAAAATCTCTCACATTCTTCGGAAAGGAATCAGACAAAAATGATACATATATACTTTATAATAGGTATTTTATAGGTATTTACATAGGTACTTTATAATGATAAAATACATAGGTGTTTTATAATGCTAATTCTTGGTAAAAAGCCAGCCAACCAAACAAACAAAAAACCAACAGAAGGAAAAGGAATAGAGAGTTATAGAGTATAAGAGATCAGGGAGGAAAAACTAGAATCAAGAGACAGAAGACATGGTCAGTGACAGTGAGGTAAGAAAAAAACAAGGAGAGTGTGACATCCAAGAAGCCAAGTGGAAAAAAATTTCCAAAAAGGAGGGGGTAATCAACCATCTCGCATGCTGCAGTGCCCTCAGATGTGCTGTTTGATAACAACGGTGAGGTCAAACACCTAACAGGAGCAGTTCAGGACCAAAGTGAAAGTGAAACTCGCTCAGTCATGTCTGACTTTTTGTCACCCCTTGGACTTTACAGTCCATGGAATTCTCCTGGCCACAATACTGGAGTGGATAGCCTTTCCCTTCTCCAGTGGATCTTCCCAACCCAGGGATTGAACCCAGGTCTCCTGCATTGCTGCTGCTGCTGCTAAGTCACTTCAGTCGTGTCTGATTCTGTGCGACCCCAGAGATGGCAGCCCACCAGGCTCCCCCGTCCCTGGGATTCTCCAGGCAAGAACACTGGAGTGGGTTGCCGTTTCCTTCTCCAATGCATGAAAGTGAAAAGTGAAAAGTGAAAGTGAAGTCGCTCAGTCTTGTCCAACTCTGAGCGACCCCACGGACTGCAGCCCACCAGGCTCCTCCGTCCGTGAGATTTTCCAGGCAAAGGTGCTGGAGTGGGAAACCCTCAGTAAATCTTAAATCCAATTTTCTGCTGATGGGTGGGGCTGTGTTCCCTCCCTGTAGTTCGGCCTGAGGCCAAACTATGGTAGGTGTAATGGTGACCTTCAAAAGGACTGAGGCCAGCATGCCATGGCTCCCAGGACTGGTGTATTCACGCCTCTGACCCTGGGGCAGGCCACTGTCAGCCCACACATTCACTGGAGGCTTCTGGACATTCACAGGCAAGTCTGGATCAGTCTCTTGGGGGATCACTGCTTCTTTATCCTGGGTCCTGGTGCTCACAAGGTTTTGTTTGTGCCCTCCAAGAAGTCTGTTTCCCAGTACTGTGGAAGTTCTGTAGTCGAATTCCACTGGCCTTCAAAGTCAAATTCCCTGGGGGTTCTCAGTCCCTTTTCCAGATCCTCAGGTTCTGGCAAATCTGTTGTGGGCCCCAGAAGATTTGCAATGGTGTGAGAACTTCTTTGGTATAATTGTTCTCCAATTTGTGGATCATCTGCTTGGGGGCTCTGTGGTAGGGCTAATGCCAACCTCCTCCAAGAGGATTTATGCCACATGGCATGCCTCCCAGGCCTGCTGCAGCCAGACCCCCTGTCCCTGCAGCAGGTCACTGCTGACCTGTGCCTCTGCAGGAAAGACACTCAGAGGCAAGTCTGGCTCAGTCTCTTATGGGGTCCCTGTGTCCTGGTGTGCACAAGGTTTTGCTTGTGCCCTCGGAGAATCTCTGGTGGGTATAGGGTTGATTTTAGATGTGATTTCACCTCTCCTAACATCTTGTAGGAGCTTCTCCTTTGCCCTTGGATGTGGTGTATCTTTTTTTGGTGGGATGCAACACTCTGCTGTCAATGGTTGTTCAGCAGCTAATTGCAAATTTTGGAATTCTCACAGGAAAAGATGAGTGCATGTCCTTTTATTCTACCATCTTGACAAGAACCATAAAGAAGGCTGAGAACTGAAGAACTGATGCTTTTGAACTGTGGTGTTGGAGAAGACTCTTGAGAGGCCCTTGGACTGCAAGGAGATCCAACCAGTCCATTCTAAAGGAGATCAGTCCTGGGTGGTCTTTGGAAGGAATGATGCTGAAGCTGAAGCTCCAATACTTTGGCCACCTGATGTGAAGAGTCAACTCACTAGACAAGACCCTGATGCTGGGAAAGATTGAGGGCAGGAGGAGAAGGAGATGACAGAGGACAAGATGGTTGGATGGCATCACTGACTTGATGGATATGAGTTTGAGCAAGCTCTGGGAGATGGTGAAGGACAGGCAAACCTAGTGTGCTACAGTCCATGGGGTCGCAAGATGTTGGACATGACTGTGCAACAAAAGGACTTCTCACCCTTTTCAGTAAGTAAAACACCTTTCAGTTTTAAAGGAGGGGACAGATTATGTAGCATTTCTGTGTATATATAATTACAATTTTCATATATCATATAATGTTCTGGTGTCCATAGCGCACCATTTGATAAATGCTTTTCTGTTTTAATAATAATAATAATAGCCATTATATATTTACTGTGGGTAAAGCCAATGAATCTCAGTTCCATTGGAAAGTCATTTCCATCTACTCAATTGCTATTGGCCTTACTGTTTCTGTTGTCACTGTGTTGTTTTTATCACTTGAGACATACTAAATCAAAAGCTCAGTGTGGAACCGTAATTGTGATGAATAGCTAAAGTTGAGGAGCATCATGCTAAGTACTTTCTAAGCATTATCTCATTTAATTGTTTCAACTGCTTAAAGCATAGGTTCTATTAGTATAGTTCAATACATTAACAATAGTATATGTTTGGCCTGAGAACTACTATTCTCATATCCCTCATTTAGGGAAGAAATTTCTCATTATTTCTCCTGTTTTTTCTTACTGTACCTTGACTTTGCTTTACAAACCTTCTTTTCATGGTTCTTCAGGTAGCACAATCAACCTGAATTAACCTAATAAGATGGATTTATTTTGGTATTTCTGTTAAATATATAATCTTTTATTGGGGAGACCCTTTCTATTAAAGTAAAAATTCTGTTGCTCAGAGTAGGTAAACCCAGTAAATAGTCATCATATCATTTTTTAGAATATAGTTGCTTTAAATTCTTTCCTCATGCAAACATTTCACAAATAGCCTGGTAAAGGGAAATTCATTCAAATTATTTTTCTCCTAACATATAGTTGAAAATATTTGAAAAAAGAAAGAAATTTTGAATGGTATGGGGAAAGTGGGAGCATAATGGGATATTAAGTTGGCAGCTGAGGATTGAACAGTTAAAATACAGGTGAAGAAAAGGTAGCACCAGAATGATAAAAAGTAAAGAATGGAAAGAGAGAAGGAGAGCAAAACAAATTTGCGAATTTTGAAAATTTGCTGAGGATCCAAATAACTCTAATCCTGTTATTGGAGTTTGACTGCTTTAAAATATGCTTTAAAAATATTATTTCATATGTTAAGATTTACCATTAGCAGACTGCAAGGTCAACGTCTATTTTCCATACCAACTGCCTTATTTGCATAGCAAAATACAAAAAAAAAGTTCAGGACTAATTCTCTCATTGTGTATATTCTATTTCACACCCAAATTACTAGTGCTCTCCTTCTTTTTAAAAAGCAAATTGCATGAGACTTCAGAAATCAATTCATGAATTTCTAACTTGGTAAATCTTCCCACCTGGAATTGAAGAGTTAACTCCCTGGGAGAAACCTTAAATGTCTTAAGACTCCAAAGCACTTGAAGTTTCTTTTTTCCTGAACTTTTCACTTCAATTGGCATTTTGAGATTGAAAAACTCAAATAGCTAGTTCAGCTCAGTTCAGTTCAGTCGCTCAGTCGTGTCCGACTCTTTGCGATCCCATGAATCATAGCACGCCAGGCCTCTCTGTCCATCACCAACTCCCGGAGTTCACTCAGACTCACGTCCATCGAGTCCGTGATGCCATCCAGCCATCTCATCCTCTGTCATCCCCTTCTCCTCCTGCCCCCAATCCCTCCCAGCATCAGAGTCTTTTCCAATGAGTCAACTCTTCGCATGAGGTGGCCAAAGTACTGGAGCTTCAGCTTCAGCATCACTCCTTCCAAAGAAATCCCAGGGTTGATCTCCTTCAGAATGGACTGGTTGGATCTCCTTGCAGTCCAAGGGACTCTCAAGAGTCTTCTCCAACACCACAGTTCAAACACATCAATTCTTCAATGCTCAGCCTTCTTCACAGTCCAACTCTCACATCCATACATGACCACAGGAAAAACCATAGCCTTGACTAGACGGACCTTTGTTGGCAAAGTAATGTCTCTGCTTTTGAATATGCTATCTAGGTCGGTCATAACTTTTCTTCCAAGGAGTAAGCATCTTTTAATCTCATGGCTGCAGTCACCATCTGCAGTGATTTTGAAGCCCCCCAAAATAAAGTCTGACACTGTTTCTATTGTTTCTCCATCTATTTCCCATGAAGTGATGGGACCGGATGCCATGATCTTCATAGAGGCAAATTATCTATGAATAAATGAAAAACTTGATCTTAAATCAAGAAATAGATGAAAGACCCAAGCTATAAAGTTAGAATGGGTTGCAAAGAGAAGGCAGGCATTTAAGATTAGATCACATTGTAACAATAAAAGAAGTCAGTAATAAATCCCCAAAGAAGGTAAAAATAACAGTCCCAAGCAAATTACGAAAGCCAAGGAGCCTAAGTTAACAATAAAGATATCCTACTCATAATTGATGCTCTATTTAAGTACTGTGCCAAGGAGAGGTTTTGCCACATGTTCATCAGTATCAGAGTTATTAAAAGAGTATATCAGTTAATAGGATAAACAAAGACTATGCTGCAGATCATGCTGTGAAAATCAAAACCCCATAAAATGTATCCTCTAAAAAACAAAAAGCATCAACCTGCTAAATGAATAAGAGCTTGACCACCTTCATCCTTCATTTTAGTTTATGTTGTCTTTTATAAAACAACAGAATGGCACATGATCTTTAATGGGAAAATTGTTAGGGGAAGCACTGAAATCACCCACCCTGGCCAGGCACCATAGTAACCATCTACACAAGTTACTTTATGACTGGAGGTCCCAGTAAGGAATATGAAACTAACAAGACACCAACAAACAGAAGGATTTGGAAAAGTCAAAAGGAGACAAGAGATGCCAGTCCATAGGTCCTACCAACTTCTCAGAATCCTCATGAAATCCACCTTGGCTGAGCAATGTGTGACACCAGGAAGGACCCTGAGTCAGAATGACTGGTTAGAGGCCAACCTAAGAACAAACCTCATCACCATAAAACCCAAGGCTGTGAGCCACATGGCAGAGCAGGTCTCCTGGTTTCCCTTACCCTCCTGCTCTCCGCCTGGGCACTCCCTTCCCAATAAAGTCTCTGGCTTTGCCGCCATGTATGTCTCTTTGGACAACTCATTTCTGAGTCCTAGACAGGAGCCCAGTCTCAGGTCCTGGAAGGGTTCCTCCTTCCTGCAATATGAGCTATTTTCTAGCAATGAAACTGTCCTCTTTCTTCCAGATTGAAATCAGAGACTTGATGGTTTTGCTATATTTAATCAGATTGTTGTTTCATGGAGACAATCAATGGTGTCAATAAGAAGCAACTGATAACAGGTCAGGGCTGAGCAAAACAATGCACATGGGATTGAGCTATATTTTTAACCTGCGATGTTTAGGTCCTGTTTCAGCACTTTTCTCATCTTGTAAAACTATTTGTGTACAATGCTGGCAGGGTACAAATCATGATAAATCTTTTTCTATTAAATACACTTAGGGTTTCGGGAGTTCATGTTTTCTCATGTGGAAATAGCTTCACTGCTTTCCCCTTCCCTCTCACCACCACCCCCCCATATTGAATGCAGCATCCTGCCACCCTAGCGTTTAACTCTTATGAAAGATGAATTTTATTAGTATCTCCCTCAGTCAGCAAAAATTCTTAGGCTATGGAACTGTTAGGGGAAGCACACTGATTGAAACCGCCCACCCTGGCCAGGTACCATAGTAACCATTTGCATGAGTTGTTTTATGACAGGAGATCTTGATAAGGAATACGGAACTAATAAGCCACCACCAACTGGAAGAGTTTGGGAAAGGTCTAAAGGAGACACTGCATGTCCGTCCACTTCCCAGAATCCCTCTCGCTAGAATCCATCTTGGCTGAGAGATGCATGCACCACCAGGAAAGACTCTGAATTAGAATGATTGGTCAAAGACCACCTGGAAACTAATCCCATCACCATAAACCTGACATTATGAGCCACGCGGCAGAGCAGTTCTCCTGGGTTCCCTTACCCTAATGCTCTCCACCTGGGTGCCCTTTCCCAATAAAATCTCTTGCTTTGTCAGCACATGTTAATTGTCCTCGGACAATTCATTTCCAGGTGTTAGACAAGAGCCCAGTTTCGGGCCCTGGAAGGGGTCCCTCTTCCTGCAGCAGAACCAGAGAAAGGTACAGCTTTTACAAATGCCTGTCACCATGTTTAACACAAAGGAACAGTTTTCTTAAATAATACTTGTACATTTCTCAGTCTCTGATATATGGATATTAGGTGTAAGAGGTTTGTAGCTAAAGATGGTTAACTATCATTCTTGGTGATCATTTGCATTTATATAGCATATTTCATAGGAGAAAATCAAATAATTGAAGTTGTTATGCTAATGAATGCAAGACAGCAAGTGTCATTATTTCCATGTCTGTGGTGAGAGAGTGAGGGTCTCTGAGAAGCCAGAAAAGGAGCCTCCCAGGGCCTCCCCGAGACTCATATAGTTCCCATGGAGCGTATAGACCTTGAGAGAAGTCCTCCAACACTTTGATGAGGCCATTTCTGATCCTCATAAAATGAAAATTATTTTCCAGGATTGTTTGGAGTCTCTGATTTTCAATTCATTTCAGACAAATCCTGTGTTGTAGCCAGTGTCTGAAGGGATAGAGCAGTCCTTGTAAATGTTTCTCTTCAAATTCTATCAGAGAGGTGGTGCTCCTGGGACTAAAGAACTGGGCGTTTTTGATCCATCATGCCTATCAAATTGCAAACCTTTGAAAGATCTTAAAATCATAGTCAAACCAGATGAAGCATGACATTAAGGTCATCTGCCTTGACTCTCCCTAAAATTTCTTTATGGCAGCCTATAAAGAAGATCACTGAATGCCAGCTGTGTGGCCAAACCACCGCTGATTAACGAGAAAAATTTCTGATCAATGAGACAGTCTCTCATTTATTTAGCCTCACTTACATAATGCTCTGCCGGCTCCACACCTTAAGGATACTGTGACAAACAGGAACACAGACCCTGGCTTCAGGCGGATTTACCCCCACCCCTCCCCCATCTCTGCCGTGCTGTTAGGACTCCAACGCAAGCTGAAGCAGAACAAATCTCCCTTCCCTGAGAAACATTTCTGATATCCCACAAAAGTGTACTAGACCATCTTTTACTTCTGGTGAATATAGTTCAAGCATTTCAACAAAATATTCCCTTGAAAGAAAGAACCATTTTGTTTGCAACTGAAACTTCTAAATCTGCAGGACTCTCTCAGCTCAGTCTTTATCGACTTACATAAACTGTCTTTGAATTTGGTGATCACTGTCTGGGCTTACACATACTGTGCAGCACAATGCTCCTTTTGTAGTTTCTTAGTAGGAAAAACACTTGTTCAGTTTTTTTCCACTGTCCCAGTCTAGTTCCACAAGCTGACAGACATATAAACACATTTGCTGAAAACCTTGTAAGTGCCTCCTACTCAAGGGTTTCAGGAGATAGTTTCATGGGCTCTCTCTATGCTTCCCTGGTGGCTCAGATGGTAAAGTGTCTGCCTGTAATGCGGGAGACCTGGGTTCAATTCCTGGGTCAGGAAGATACCCTGGAAAAGGAAATGGCAATCCACTCCAGCACTCTTGCCTGGAAAATCCCATGGACGGAGGAGCCTGATAGGCTACAGTCCATGGGATCGCAAAGAGTCGGACACAACTGAGCGACTTCACTTCTTCAAGGTATATTAATATTGTAAGAGTGTATTTGAGCACTGGAGTGGTTAGGAGCACTCCACCAACCAGGAGCTAGTGACAAAAGAAGACATAGAAGCTAAGTGAGGAAAGTAATTGGGTAATATTTCTTTATTTGGTAAAATCTAGTTGGCTGTTTGGGATTGGTTGTCCTTAGGTTTTAGTTTCTTAACCTTGAGGCATTTGCAGGCAGAGGCTTTGGCTTACTTACTAGGCTGTTAAGATAATAGAACCACCTTAGTCTGATGGCCTCCTTGCTTAATTAATTTAACACTTCTGTTACAAAGACAAGACCCCAAATTTTATAAGTGGACAATTAATAAGTACCGAAGCATGTTTTCAAATTTAGGTTATTAGTTCATTTGACCAATGAGAAATATGTGCATTTCTCAAGGTCAAATCTGTTTTAAGCAGAGAGATTTCTAAACAAAGCCTCAAATTCACTAAAAACAAAGAAATGAAACCTTTTTATTTTCAGGCTATTGACTTCTTTGATTTTTGTCAGAATATTATATCTCAAAAACTAGATGTGAGAGTTGGAGTCAGATAAAACGCACACCAACAGCATGTTTATCCTGTTCTCTCCCAGGCATTATTTGGAGGCTCAATGGTATTTCCAAAGCAATCAAGAACAATTCAGTGATTTTTGTTTTGGCTGACTGGCTGGCTGTATTCACTGAGTCATGTCCGACTCTTTGCGACCCCGTGGACTGTAGCCCGCCAGGCTCCTCCGTCCATGGGATTCTCCAGGCAAGAATACTGGAGTGGGTTGCCATTTCCTTCTCCAGGGGATCTTCCTGACCCAGGGATCGAACCCAGGTCTCTTGCTGCTACTCTACCAATCACATTAAAATGATGGACACATTCTTATTTCCCAAGGGCAGTTTTTTTGTTTGTTTTTCCTAAAGAAGTTTCAGAACTAAAGATGAGATGAAGAGGCCATAAAGAGGGAGAAAGTCTGACTATTTGGGTTGGAGCTGGATAGAATCTCCAGGATTCAGGATTTGGTCTTCAACTTTAGACAATTTTATTTAATTTTTTTCTTTTTTTGCCTATTTAGAATTGATCAGGGCCTCAGGATTGATCTATTAGACTTTTCACAACATGCCAATAGATGGGTTAATTTCCTAAATACTAATTTTCAAAAGGGAATATAATTTTGATGACTAGAGTATTAATGTCTAAAAATTTAAGGCACCAACTTGCTGTGTCAGTGTACATAAGAAATTAAATCACTGGTCAAACTCTGTGGTATCAGCATGTGTGGTACAATGAGAACAAAATAAAACAGAGGTAATGGATATGACATTGGGGTTAGAAGTCAGAGGTTTAAATTCCAGCTCTAGCAGTTGCTAGCTGTGAAACTAATTACTTTGTGCCTCAGTTTTTTATTTGCAAAATGGGTGTAGCAATTGTACCTAATTCACATGCTGTGAGGAACAAATGAATACAGAACGCAGCTCTAAGTAAGCACTGAGTACATGAAATCAGAGTAAAAAGGTTTGAATAGTGTAAAAAGCATATTTCATTTAGACCCCCAAAGTCTGATGAATTCTCTGTGATGTTGCAGAATTGACCACTCTTGTGCCAGATAACTGTAGTTTATCAGACAGCATATTCATCTCTTTTGGGTAGCTTTAGCCGTTTTCCCAAATTCTTTCCCATTCTCACCACACCCACTAGCAAACTTTCATCTCTCTAGGCCTCATCTCTTCTATCAGACTTCCTCCTACTCTTGTCTTCGTGACTGCTTTGAGACCTCACCAAACTGGGCCCTCTGCCTTCATGGCTCAGACGGTAAAGAATCTGCCTGCGATGCAGGAGACAGGATTCAATCCCTGGGTTGGGAAGATCCCCTGAAAAAGGGAATGGCAGCCCACTTCAGTATTCTTGCTTGGAGAATTCCATGGACGGAGGAGCCTGGTGGGCTATATAGTTCACACAGTCACAAAGAGTCAGACTTGACTGAGTGACGAACACATACACAAGTTCTCTCCATTGTGTATTTTCGAAGCATCACTTAGAGTGAAATGTTTCTAGAGATGGATAGTCTTATTAATGGATGATCTGTACTAGGTTCAATTAGACCTATCTTTAAACAATCACCCAGAGATTAGTCTCAGAGCACATAGGTGTGTAAAACCTTCTATGTGCTTACTAGAACTAGAACACTAATTTCACGTGGTCATTGAGTATTAGTTTTGATTGAAATGTTTTGTAAGTGTAAAATGGACACCAGATTGCAAAGACTTTAATATGAGAAAAAAAATCTAAAGTCTTTTATGAATAAATTTTCATAAAGATTACATGTTAAAATGATAGTATTATTGAAATACTCGGTTAAAATATACATTAAAAAATTAAGTTAACATATTTCTTTTTTAATATGGCTATTAGAAAAATTATACTACATATGTGGCTGGCATTATATTTGTATTGGACAGCACTGTTATTACAAAAGGAATGAGCTTCCACAATGAAACTTATCTTCATTTAATAGAACTTTTCTATATCAAATATTTAATGCATACACTAGAGCCCAGCAATTTCACCTTTAGGGATTATCCTGATATAATCAGAGGTATGTACAATGATGTTCATCACAACAACATTTTGCAAACTAAAATATCCATCTACAGGGAATTAGTTGAGTAAATTAGGATTCATCTGCTCTGAAGCATGCCTTCTAACACTTTAAAGTAATCATATAAACTTCTATTTTTGGGAGTGGGCAATTGTTGATTTCAACTTCTAAGTCTTTATTTCTCTCTCTCTAAAAAACAAAACCAAACCTAATTTTCTCTGGAAAATCACCCTTGTACGCATTCTTGGTCTTTAGTACTGGAGTTAGGTCTATTCTTTATATGCAGAAACCATGTAGTCCAAGCTGGATTAATTTGTGTTTCACTCTCTTAGACTCAATATTTGATTTGGGACTGGTCATTGTACTTTCAAAGAGTTGCACTTGAAGGTGAGCACCGCACATAAGCCTGTTGATATTTGCCACCAAGTTGTCCCCTTTTCCAGAAGCAAAACAATGAAGCCCGTACCCTCAGGAAGCTGTAGGAACAGAAAATTTTTCCTTTCTTCCCATCTAATTTCTTCGGTCAGCCTAATAAAACAGATTAACATAAGAAAACCATTTTAATTTCACAGACACAGGAATCCCATAAAAACATGAGACTCTAAGAAGAGACCAAAGCAGGAAGCTTTAAGATCTTTTAGACAAAGAAACAATTAATATGTGGAGAACTGAAATTAAATAAAGAGGTTTGGGTTGGGGATAGTAAAGTAGTGAAGTAACATGATTTGTTTATATGACCATCCTGCTTCTAAATTTCCTATCTCTGGTAATAAGTGTACCTCTTTACCTTCTGGTACAGGAAAGGTGCCTATCACACAGAAGATTTATTTCCTGCAATTTACTTATCTCCTGTCAAAAGAGAATCAGAATGTTCTTCTTGCACCAACTGTTTCTTAAGTAAATTTAATTCAAAATAATCAATATGCTAAAATGACATCTTTTGAGGTGACATATTCTCCTCTTCAGTATCAACAGACTGAGGTGACTTCAGAGTGTTTTAGAGCAAATAAATAGAATAATGGAACCAATAGTGGGGGAGAGGTATGCATTATCTATGGTGGTCAAAGTAGGTCTTTCTAAGAAGATGACATTTAATTGAGATTGAATGGAAAGGAAGCAGGTACATGAAGACTAGGAAGGATAGGGGCCATCATCATCCATAAAGTTTCTAAGGCAGAAAATACCCAGATATGTCTGGGTATCAAAGAAGTCTACTGGGGACAGGAAACAGGAAGAATATGAAAAGCAGAATTCATAAAGATAGATTACATCCAGATCATGATCTTTACATCCAGATCAGGACAACGTTCTATTTGTAGTGCAAAGGTTTTAAGCAAAGGGGTAATGTCCATAAAATATAAATAAAGGTAGTCTATCTTTCTCTCTTATGTTAACTTTTTCTCAGTTAAGTATCTTAAAACTTCATTATAAGAGAAAAAATGTATATTCACAAATATCACTCAGAATAAATATATTTATAAAATCTCTAGCATGTTATAATTCCCATCATTAACTTTTAAAACATAATGATTATGCTCAATGGCTGCTAAGTGCAGTATTGCATAAGGCAGATATACATCATTCTTCATGCTTTGCTCTCATTCAACCTGAACAGAGTTCTGGAGACAGAGACCATAGAAACAAGAGGAGTTAGAAATATTCTCAAAAAGTGAGTGAATGTTTGAGAGAAGAAACCACGTAGACAACCATGCAAATCAGTAGAGTCCCAGAGGGTCTGTTGTTGAAAGAAATCAAGCCAGGTCTAAAAGAAAACTGCCAATGAGATAAATCTTTAAATGCCACTTCACATTTGGTATTGATTTATTTACTCCTGGATTTTAACTAATATGCCATTCCTAAGGACACATCTGTAGGAGATCAAGAAAATATTTCTCTTTTTCTTTCAAGCAGATGTGTGAATGTCATTTACCTTTTCTAAGAGCTAAAAAAAACTTAGTCTACTAAACCAATCCACTTGGGTTTAAGTAACATATTGAAATTAAAATGAGCTTATCCTTGGGCCAGCTTTGTGAAAAATTGTGAGTTGCTTTTGGGTAAGTAATTTAGTATCAGGTTTTTAACTGAACACTTTCTGTTATCTTAGAAGATGATCTTTTAAAAAACTTTCTTCAGTAGCATTGTCCCTATCACTCACCCCCAGACTATTCCCCACCCCAGGCAAAGTTTACTTCTTTTTCAATCATCTTCAAGTGAAAATGTTTAAGTGGAAGTGCTAAACATACCTATGATTATGTATATATATTTAGTGGAATTTAAGTTTTTGACTTAAACATATACTGAGTACCTATTTTATTCCATGCAAAGTGAT
This sequence comes from Ovis aries, assembly GCF_016772045.2. Classification (NCBI taxonomy): domain Eukaryota; kingdom Metazoa; phylum Chordata; class Mammalia; order Artiodactyla; family Bovidae; genus Ovis; species Ovis aries. Next base: position 44,787,605 of record NC_056054.1, on the reverse strand, counting down.
AATTAAAAGAAATAATGATAAACACAAGCTTCTATCCAAGGATCTTAGATGATCATGAGTTTTATGGGATAAGAGATACAATGGGTATACAGATGATGAATTACAGATGCAGACAGAGGATATATGGGGAAAGTGTATGTGGTGGTTCTTCCCAGAAAAGATGACGCCTGACTAATTCTTGAAAGACAGGTGATAAGAGCAGAGGAGGAAGGATCAGAGGGTATTCCAGGGAGAGGTAAGATAAAACATGAAGTGTGCAAGACTATATCACTAATTTGATTGTGTAACTTCAGACATAAAGCAATAAAAGGGATGAGAAGGAAACAAATGTGGGTGTTTCTCAGCCTCTGAAACCATGTGAATAAAGTAAATAAGCTAACTCTAAAATATTAGACATAAATAAAAACAAATAAAATCAAAAGTTAGGGAGGTTAATAAACTATCCAATAAAATGAAACAATATCCACTCTATTTCTAATATATTCCAACATTTGTTCTTAGATTCTTACTTTTTAGTTTAGTCTTCCAGTTAAAGGTATATTATTGTCTGTTTTATTGCAGTAATATTTTGAAACAGCTTTACATTAATACAAGTAGATATCCACAAAATAACAAGAAAAGTTAAACAATGTGGGGGAATAATTCTTGAGAAATATTTATGCGATAAATGCAGTAAATGCATGCTGTATAGGTTTGTGGTGGCCCTGGGTAGGGTTGCCGGGAGAAATATCAATAACCTCAGATATGCAGATGACACCACCCTTATGGTAGAAAGTGAAGAAGAACTAAAGGGCCTCTTGATGAAAGTGAAAGAGGAGAGTGAAAAAGTTGACTTAAAGCTCAACATTCAGAAAACTAAGATCATGGCATCCAGTCCTATCACTTCATGGGAAATAGATGGGGAAACAGTGGAAACAGTGGCTGACTTTATTTTTCTGGACTCCAAAATCACTGCAGATGGTGATTGTAGCCATGAAATTAAAAGACGCTTACTCCTTGGAAGGAAACTTAACAATCAACCTAGACAGCATATTAAAAACCAGAGACATCACTTTGTCAACAAAGGTCCATCTAGTTAAGGCTATGGTTTTTCCAGTGGTCATGTATGGATGTGAGAGTTGGACTATTAAGAAATCTGAGCGCCAAAGAATTGATGACTTTGAATTGTGGTGTTGGAGAAGACTCTCGAGAGTCCCTTGGATTGCAAGGAGATCCAACCAGTCAGTCCATCCTAAAGCAGATCAGTCCTGCTTGTTCATTGGAAGGACTGATGTTGAAGCTGAAACTCCAATACTTTGGCCATCTGATGCAAAGAGCTGACTCATTTGAGAAGACCCTGATGCTGGGAAAGATTGAGGGTAGGAGGAGAAGGGGGCGACAGAGGATGAGATGGTTGGATGGCATCACAGACTCAATGGGCATGGGTTTCGGTGGACTCCGGAAGTTGGTGATGGACAGGGAGGCCTGATGTGCTGCAGTTCATGGGGTCACAAACAGTCGGACACAGCTGAGCAACTGAACTGAACTGAACTGGATAGTGTTGCTCAGATATGTCTTTAAGAGAATCTTCTATGAAAAGCATAGTTGACAGATGTTATTGTTTAGTTGCTCAGTCATGTTCGACTCTTTGCAGTCCCATGGACTGTAGCGCACCAAGCTCCTCTGTCCATGGGATTTTCCAGTCCAGAATAATGGAATGGGTTGCTACTCTGTTCTCCAGCAGATCTTCCCAACCCACATCTCCTGCATTGGCAGGTGGATTCTTTACTGCTGAACCACCTATATTATTCCATGCAGGGAAGTTCCAGTTGACAGACAGCTTCTAGCTACCACATCTTTGGATGCACTACACTTTTCCCTCCAAGCCCACACTTGCCCTCAGTTGCTCAAAGTTAATGACTGAATTTGGAGGGGCACCATTTCTGTAAATATGACTTTCTTCTGATATGTAGTCTTTATTCTGTGCTTCCTCTTACCTAAGCTGAGACTTTCTCAGAACTTCATTGCAGCCTGAGACCCTTATTAGTCCAGCCTTTCTTCCCTCCCTCCTTTCTCATGGCTCAGATCAGCATCAAGGTCCAAAGAACCTCCCTGCCTGCTCCTGTCCCTTCTCTTTATCTTTACAGTATTGCTCCTAATAAATCTCTTGCATGGTTAATTCTATTTTACCTTCTGCTTTTTGGAAGACCCTAAAATCACTGCAGATGGTGATTGCAGCCATGAAATTAAAAGATGCTTACTCCTTGGAAGAAAAGTTATGACCAACCTAGATAGCATATTCAAAAGCAGAGACATTACTTTGCCAACCAAGGTCCATCTAGTCAAGGCTATGGTTTTTCCAGTGGTCATGTATGGATGTGAGAGTTGGACTGTGAAGAAAGCTGAGCGCCAAAGAATTGATACTTTTGAATTGTGGTACTGGAGAAGACTCATGAGAGTCCCTTGGACTGCAAGGAGATCCAACCAGTCCATTCTGAAGGAGATCAGCCCTGGGATTTCTTTGGAGGGGATGATGCTGAAGCTGAAACTCCAGTACTTTGAACTCATGCGAAGAGTTCACTCATTGGAAAAGATTCTGATGCTGGGAAGGATTGGGGGCAGGAGGAGAAGGGGACGACAGAGAATGAAATGGCTGGATGGCATCACCGACTCAATGGACGTGAGTCTGAGTGAACTCCAGGAGTTGGTGATGGACTGGGAGGCCTGGTGTGCTGCGATTCATGGGGTCACAGAGTCGGACACAACTGAGTGACTGAACTGAACTGAACAGAACTGTAGTATTTTTGATTTATGATATATTCAACTTATGATAGATTTATTGGGATTTAATCCTACTGTTAATTTGAGGAAGATCTGTACTTCATTAAGTACATTCTTAAGTGAAATTGGGATTTTTAAAGAAGATTATAAGTGTAATGGTGAAAAGCTACTAGGATAGCTGATTGCCACAGCTATAAGAGCAAGTGTACCTCTCAAAATCTCTCTTAAGCTAGTAATTGCCTATTAGATCATTATTTTGAAATTCTATAACTTGCTTTTTTCATTTTTGCAAAATATTATACTTCATCCTATAATTTCAAAATAATGATTTCTAAGTGATAATAAGGTTAATAAGATTACTAAAGGTGATAACTGGTGATAGCAAGGTAATATCACTGAGAACAAACTGAGTTAATTCCTGAAAAAGTATATTTATACCCTAAGTCTACTACCTTAGAAAATCCAAAATACATAAGTATACATCTTATTAGCTATCAAAAAGAGGGTGTTATCAAACTTCAAGTAGCTTCTGAAAGATCCCACTACATATTCATAAAGAGAATAAGAGTGAAAAAGGTGAATAACATTTTAGCTTTATTATGAAAACAGTTTTAATTGCACTTAAATCCTTACTTAAAGGGTCTCAGGCACTTCCAGAAACCCTCTATCAAACTTTAAGAATCTCTGGCTAATATCCTTTCTGGAAAGAATATGTAAGTTATAAAATACAGTATTATGATATACTAAAATAGATTTTCTGGCCCTAGTTTTTCCCTTTTTCCATGGTTAAAAATCCAGGGCTCTTCAAATCCACGCTGAAACTGAAAGATCCTTTTTGGTCCACCAAAAAGAACTCTGCATTCCAACCTTCATTCAATGCAAAAGCCAGCTGAGGTGAAATCCCCAGAGGCCAACAGAGACCAGGAGTAAAGCTCCACACAGCCTTCAACCACAGTAGTCTTCAAACAGCTTGATCAGGCCACCTCCTAGAGTCCCTTCATCTATCATTTATGCCTCCCGCTGTTCTTTTTTTGAGATTTTGTTTTTGTGTAATATGGCTGGGCGTTCTGGCCTCAATTTTCTTGTCACACAGTGAAGGAAGTGTTCTATCTGATAGGAAGCCACATGTCAGCACCTGTTCTCTGGGTTGATTTGTTCATTATTTCCATTTCTCTTTTCTGATACTGCAGGGTCTTTTTCTGTCAACAGCAACAACAACACATCTATACTCCCTGGGCCTCCATCTTTTCTATGGATGTCAAAATCCAGGGTCTGATGAGTGCCCTTGAGGCTCAGCCTATCACTTAAGGAGGGTTTCTGTTTAGATGTTCAATTTTTTGTTTAACTGAATTTACAGTTAAGCCTTGTTGAAATATAAAGTTTGACTTTATGTGGGTGGATAAATCTAATTGAAAAGGGGAGGTAACTTTTTACCACACTAGGAGACAATTACGCTTTTACTATGCAAAATAATATATTGCTTTAGGTTTAAACATTCAAACGTCAGTGTAACCTAGTGAAATCCAATTCATTGTAGCAACCATATATTGAGATCCCACTGGGGACAGGCACCATTTGTAAATGGACTGGGATTCTTGGGAAATAAGGAAAAGATTAAAGTTGAAGACACAGGTAACACAGAAAAATCGATGCTTTTAACCTAGCTAGATAGGTAATTTTTGTTTTTTTTTTTTTTTTTTGTGGCACACGAGTAAGCATAATCCATCTAAGTATTTTTTAACAGTTCATGACAGCCTATTCTATGTTAGGCAGATAATTGTTTATAGTTAGGCAAATGGATTCAAACTCAAACAGCCTGATTAAGTAGCTTTAAGCTTCAGGCTTCAGTAGACATATAAGATTTTAACTTGGTCACTGTAACATTAGTGAGTTGTTCAGATAAGTGTTGCTTTCATATAGAGAAGGACACAGGTGCAGATCTTAGCCCATGACAGCTGTAGGGACTTTAGTGTGCTGACCAATAAGAGTGGCACTTAAACTATACGGTACTGCTTAGCTTGGTATAGGCAAAGTCAGAGTAAGAACGAAATCACAAAATGAGGATAAAGAAACATATGAGGAAATATCAGACAAGCCAAATTTGAGGAGCATTCTATTCTTCAAAAATGTCATAAGTGCTGAGCATATTGCCAGATTAAAGGACATTAGAGATATGATAACAGTATAGCGCTTGATCTTGGAATGCATCGTGCACTGATAAAAATATTTATTTAAAGGGTAATACTGGTATAATTACAAAAATTTGATTCTGAACTATACATTGGATATCCGTATCAGATACTAAATTTCCTGAATTTGGTGATTTCATTGCAGTTCTATAAGGAGATACATTATCCATCCTAAAGATTTTATGACTTTTTTTGAAAGGTCATGATTTTTATAATTATTTTCAAATGATTCCTCAAATAATGATATATGTTATAGATGTATATAGAGGTGTGTGTGGGTTACAGGTACGCATAGATTTGGGGGGGGGATTGGGGGGCAGAGAGAGAAATAAAGGAAAAAACAAATGTGGAAAAATATTAACAGTGAGTGAAGCTAGATAAAGGATATCTGTGTGTACATGTTCTTTATAATATTCTTGTAATTTTTTTTTTTAGGTTTGGGATTTTTAAAACTAAAAAAAAAAGAAAGAAAGAAAGAAACATAGTCCTCTTTCTTATCTCCTCACCACTCTACCCCATAAAGTCTTACTTTTCAGGGAGAATTATGAAAAAAATAATGGTGTCATTTACTTTGAATCTCAAAACAGATCATCTGGCCATAAGACCTGGTCCTAAAACTCTAAAAGCAGCTGGGACCTCCCTGGTGTAAACCCTTTTGAGTTTCTAACTTTAAATCTTTAAGACCACGCCTTGGTAGGTAGAGCTGCAATTTTATCAAATTCAAGAATCTCTCAGCAGCCCATAATGACAATGTGGCTGTAATGAGTTTTGCTCATTACGCAAATTGTGAACTTAATTTCAAACAACCAAAGCGGCACCTTTCCAAAAGAGTGAAAGATTTTTTGTTCATAAATGGAAAGTGAATGAGGTTCCTAATGTGATACTTTATTTAGTTACTATGGAAAAACAAATTGAAGAATTTATGGCAAATCCAAATGGCCAAATCGTGTTTAAGGGAACTTCGCTTCTAAGAATCACATTTGCCTAGAAAATAAGAGCATAACTGGCATGTTTAAAAATATTCTTCAGACTTTAAATTAGAATGAAAGCAAAGTAAATGAGTAAATAAAGGAGCAAAAAAAAAAAAAAAAAAGAAGACTAATAAACTGGAAGAAGAATTACATTTCTTGAAGAGAAAGTATAAAGATCTTGGATAACAGATTATTCATAGATGAAAATGAAGATGAGATCTTAAAGATCAAGAGAAACTAATAAATGAAGAGGAAAATGTCAGTCACCCAGATCTGGCATCATCAACTCAATGGACATGAGTTTGATCAAACTCCAGGAGATAGTGAAGGACAGAGAAGCCTGGTGGGCTGTAGTCCATGGAATCCCAGAGTCAGACAGGACTGAGCCACTGAACAACAACAAAGAAAAAAGGGAGATGTTTTCATTAGCAGGAAAGAGAAATAGGGCCCAGTGAAGTGAAAGTCACTCATTCGTGTCCAACTCTTTGCGACCCCATGGAATTCATACAGTCCATGGAATTCTCCAGGCCAGAATACTGAAGTGGGTAGCCTTTCTCTTCCAGGGGATCTTCCCAACCCCAGGGTTGAACCCAGGTCTCCCACATTGCAGGTGGATTCTTTACCGCTGAGCCACAGGGGAAGCCCACAAATGCTGGAGTGGGTAGCATATCTCTTTTCCAGCAGATCTTCCCAACCCAGGAGTTGAACTGGGGTCTCCTGCATTGCAGGCAGATTCTTTACCAACTGAGCTATCAGGAAAGTCCTAATAGGGCCCAGAGAAAAAGAAAGAGAAGTCGCTCAGTTGTGTCTGACTCTTTGCAACCTGATGGACTGTAGCCTACCAGGCTCCTCTGTCCATGGAATTGTCTAGGCAAGAGTACTGGAGTGGGTTGCCATTCCTTTCTCCAGGGGATCTTCCCTACCTAGGGACTGAACCCAGGTCTCCTGCATTGCAGGCAGATGCTTTACCATCTGAGCCACCAGGGAAGACCAGGAGCAATAGGGCCCAGAGTAACCAACAAAAGAAAAATGGCAAGTTCATAGCTAGCAGACAGGCTTCCCAGAAAGAATCAGGTTCCAAGAAGCTGATAAGAAATACTCATTGAAAGCAGCAGTTGGAGATTTCACAGTAATTGGATAAAAATATTACCACTCCCCTCAACAGCTAAGCTGCAATATTACAAATTATATAGATTTGAGATGAAAAGACCAAAAAGTATTCTAAGAACACAGACTTTAAAAATTGCTAGTGAACTTTAAGGTGACACCTGTGAGAGGTATGTAGACACTAAGTATATCCTGAGAAACTATGCCCTTAAACACTGGAATTATGATTCTGAAGGCAGACACAGCTAAAATAAAGCAGATTAAGGAGAGATAAGAAAGACAGCAGGCTGAGTTCAGGCTTGGACAAAATATTGCCCAGTGGGTAAAATTAAAGCAAACACTGACAAGATTTATTTTTCATTGGTTGCTTTGGTTGTGCCAAGAATTCAATGATTTCATATATCTTGCTATAGGATAAAACAGAAGACAAAATCAAGAGAAATGAATAGAAAATCAAACATCTGGACAGAAGGAAAAGAGAAGGTGAAATGAAAGAAAGTCTTTGGTTCCAGGTAAAAGTGCTCATGCAACATATGCTAGAAAAAGGAGAAGACAAGTCTAAGATGTCAGTTAAGCTATTAACACAATCGAGTGTTCATAAAAGATATGTAGGGGTATGATAAGGAAAAATTATAGCAACAGAAGGAAATTTAATTCCTGCAGAAATAAAGTTAGCAGAAAGATTTAAAATATCCCAAAAATAAGGAAGAAGTGAATTAAGTAGAAGGAAGAGGTCATGGGTGTCACTAGGTTCCTGGGGAAACAGGCTTCAGAAAAAATCAACTGTTTTTCTTCTGGAATCGACTGAGAATGATTATTCAGGTGAAACAAATGTGAAGACAATGCATATCTCTCCAAGGACACAGATTTCTCAGGTATAAGCAATCCCATAGCAGAACTGTCAATTGTTAGTTACCATAGCCCAAAACTCAAAATGTCTGCTCAGAGTTGAGAAGGAAGACATAATAAACCTGGTGCCAGAAACATAAGGGCCAAAGGGAAAATGGAAATTAAGAAGTTCTGAATACACTAAGTGGAGAATAAAGACACCTCCAAATACAATCTGGTGATTGGAACTGATTTGCAATTGCCCAACTGTGATAAGTGAAATAGCTCAGGTGGAGAAAGACAAATACAGTTTGTTTTCACTTACATATGGAATATAAAAAATTAAACAAGCAAACAAATATAATAAACAGGAATAAGACTCAGATACAGAAAACAAACTACTAGTGAACAGAAAGGAGGGGGTAGAGAGAGGGGTAAAATAGGTAGTGTAGTAGTGTTAGTCATTCAGTTATGTCCAACTCCTTGCAATCCCATGGAGTGTAGCCCATCAGGTTATATGTCCATGGAATTCTCCAGGCAAGAATACTGGAGTAGGTAGCTATTCCCTTCTCCAGGGGATCTTCCCCACCCAGGGATAGAACCCAGATCTTCTGCCTTGCAGGCAGAGTCTTTACCCTCTGAGCCACCAGGGAAGCCCCTGGGTAAAGGGGATTTAGCAAAATAGGTGAAGGGGATTAAAAGATACAAACTACACAGTATAAAATAAATAAGATACAAAGATGTAATGTACAGCACAGAGAATATAGTCAGTGTTTCATAATAACTTTGTATTGAGTATCATCTAAACAATATTGATTTACTATGCTATACACTTGAAATTAATAAAATTATGTCAACTATTATCAATTTTAAAAAGAAACAAACTGTGCTAGAGAATGTAACAATGTCTCAGATACCATTCTCTGCCAGAAAATGACAGAATACATAGGTAGGCTTTTTTTTCTACCTGTACTAATTCACATTATCCTGTAATCAGTTTCCTGATGGGAGACTGTTCTCAATTAAAATTTTGTTCATAGTTTGTGCTATCAGGACAACTAGCCTAATCTGCCAATCATCCTAAAGCAGCCAAACATCTGTTAATTCTCTTTCAACCTCAGATAAGTGAATCTTTGTTTTGGATTGATTCTAAGAATATTATTTTGACTCTAGAAGCAAGAATAAACTTCTTTTACTTGTCTGAGAGATAGTAAAATTCTGTTTCAGAAGTTTCTGTTTCTGGGCATAATTGAATAACTACTGGACACTGGGAACTATGAAACTGAAAAATAAGTGAAATGACAGTTATCACGTATTAATAAGAAATAGCATAGGATTGTGGTCCTTGAATAAGGGAAATCCATGAAGTAAGTACCACAGTCATTTTGACTTTCTGTATGCAGGCACTAGCTATACTCCAACATTCACAGACAGACCCCAAGCAAAGCATCACATTCTCAATAAGCTGCTGAGAATGAGATCAGAGTTGAATGTTAAGGCAATGCTGAGACAGATAAAATATATGGAACATAATACTGCAGAGAAAAGTGGTATGCAGACTATCACAAATCTACAAGAGGTATTCTAATGTCTTTGGCAAATACAACGTTGAACACAAACAGGAAAAATCCCCTTGAGGCTTGACAGAACAACTACTGAGGAACTGCCAGCTGAATGGATATTCTTGAGATTGTACGGTGCAGAGAAAAGTAGGAGTTGCAAACAGACAAAACTAATCTCAAATGTTTAATTGGCTACTGTATGAATGGTTATCATTCTAGAAAATATTATTGCTTACCATAAAAAAATAAAATAAATGATAGTGAATTGGTAAAAAATAATACTAATATAGTGAGAATATAACATGTAGAATAAATTATTTGACAACACCACCACAAAGGTGAGAGGAAAGTAAGTAAAAGTATACCATTGCACTGTCTTATGTAATATATGTTGTTTTTGTTTAGTTGCTAACTCATCATCACCAAAAGCTCACGGTTTACCATAGGATTCACACTAGATGCATATTCCATGGATTTAGACAGATGTATAAATAAATCCATAATTATAATATTATAGAATATTTTCACTGCCCTGAAAATCCTATGTTTTTCCTATTATTCTTCCCATTACCACTGCTTCTGGAAATCACTGATCTTATTTGGTCTTTTTATTGTCTCCATAGTTTTTCCCTTTCCAGAGTTTCATATCATTAAGATCATATAATATTTGGCCTTTACAGACTGGCTCCTTTCCCTTAGTAATATGTGTATAAATTTACTCCATGGTTTTTCATGGTTTGATAGCTCATTTTAAGTGCTAAAAAATACTTAATTGTATTGATGTAACATAGTTTACTTATTCAGTTACCTATTGAAAGATATCATGGTTGCATCCAAGTTGTGGAAATTATGAGTAAGACTATTTTAATCATCCTTGTGCAAGTTTTTGTGTGGTCATTGGTTTTCATCTCCCTTGGGTAAATAACAGGAGTGTGATTTCTGGATCATATTGTAAGGCTATGTTTAGCTTTTTTTAAGAAACTGTCAAACTGTCTTCCAATAGCTGTACATTTGGCATATTTCCACGAGCAGTGTACGAGAGTTCCTGTTCTTCCACATTCTAACCAGCACTCGATATTGTAAATGTTCTGGATTTGAGCCACTCTAATAAGTATGTAGCAGCATCTCATTGTTATTTTAATTCACATTTCCTTGATGACATAGGCTGTGCAGCATCTTTTCATATACTTATTTTCCATCTGGGTCTTTTCTTTGCTATCAGTGAAAGTCTTTTGCCATTTTTAAAATTGTTTTCTAGTTTTATTGTTGACTTTTAAGTTATTAGTACCTTAGAGATAACAGTCCTTTAGCAGATATGTATTTTGAAAATACTTTCCACTAATCTGTGGCTTGTCTTTTCATGCTCTTGACATTGTCTTTTAAAGGGCATAAATTCTAAATTTTAATGAAGTCCAGCTTATCAATTATTTATTTCTCAGATTATGTCTTTTGCGTCATATCTAAAAAAATCACCAAGGTCATGTGTAGGTTTCTCTCATGTTATCTTCTAGGAGATTTATATTTTTGGGTTTCACACACAGGCTTATGATCCATTTTGTTGTAGGTTTATGTAATTGGCATAAGGTCTGTGTCTAGATTCATTTTTTCCCATGTGATTGCTCAGTTTTTCCAACACCATTTGTTGAAGAAACTATCTTTGCTCCATTGTAATGACTTTGTTTCCTTGTTAAAAATAAGTTGACTATATTTAAGTGAGTCTGTTTATGGGTCATCTATTCTGTTTCACTGACACATTTATTCTTTTGCCAATGCCAGGTTGTCTTGATTACCTAGTTTTATACTGTCATGGAGTTGGGTGGTATCAGTCCTCCAATTTTGTTCTTCTGCAATATTGTATTGGCCATTTGGACACATTTACATCTTCACATAAACTTTCAAATCAGTTGGTATTCATAAAAGAAACCTCCTAAGATTTTGACTGGGATTGCACTGGATCTATGGATTAAGTTAGGAAGAACTGATATATTGACAATAGTGAATCTTCCTTTTCATGAACATGAAATATCTCTCCATTGATTAGTTCTTTGATTTCATTCATCAGAGTTAAGTAGCTTTCCTCATAATAGACCTTGTAAGTATTTTGTAAGATTTATACCAAAGTATTTCACTTTGGGGGACGCTAATGTAAATGGTATTATTTTTAAATCCAAATACCACCCATTTATTTTTATTATATAGGAAAGGAATTGACTTTATATATTAACTTTATATTCTGCTACATTACTATAATCATTCATTACTTCCCAAAATTTTATCAATTACTTTGGATTTTCTACCTAGGTGATCATGTCATCTGTGAACAAAAACACTCTCATGTCTTCCTTCCCAATCTGTATACATTTTCTTTTGTTGCCCTATTATTTCATTAAGGATCAGAATAATGTCAAAACAAAAGCTGTGAGAGGGTACAGACTTTTCTTGTATCTAATCTTGGTTGGAAAGCTTTCAGTTTTTTCACCATAAATTATTATGTTGGTTGTAAGTATTTTATAGATTTTCCTAACCAAGTTGAAGAAATTTCCCTCTATTCCTCATGTATTGAGAGTATTTTATCATGGGTGGGTGTTGAATTTTGTTAAAATGCTTTTTCTGCATCTATTGATATGATCGTGAGACTTTTATATTTTAGCTCTTTATGTAATAAGTTATATCAATTCATTTTAGAATGTTGAATCAGACTTGCATACATGGGGTAAATTTCATTTGGTCGTGGTGTTTAATTATTCATGCTGGGAATGCATGTAAGAATTAAAGATTTTAAAATTTAAAAAATAAAAAACTAAAAAATTAAAAAAAAAAAAAAACTGGTTCCAAATAGGAAAAGCAGTACGTCAAGGCTGTATATTGTCACCCTGCTTATTTAACTTCTATGCAGAGTACGTCATGAGAAACGCTAGGCTGGAAGAAGCATAAGCTGGAATCAAGACTGCTGGGAGAAATATCAGTAACCTCAGGTATGCACATGACACCACCCTTATGGCAGAAAGCAAAGAACTAAATAGCCTCTTGCTGAAAGTGAAAGTAGAGAGTGAAAAAGTTGACTTAAAGCTCAACATTCAGAAAACGAAGATCATGGCATTTGGTCCCATCACTTCATGGGAAATAGATGGGGTAACAGTGTCAGACTTTATTTTTGGGGGCTCCAAAATCACTGCAGATGGTGACTGCAGCCATGAAATTAAAAGATGCTTACTCCTTGGAAGAAAAGTGATGACCAACCTAGATAGCATATTGAAAAGCAGAGACGTTACTTTGCCAAGCAAGGTCCATCTAGTCATGGCTATGGTTTTTCCTGTGGTCATGTATGGATGTGACAGTTGGACTGTGAAGAAGGCTGAGTGCCAAAGAATTGATGCTTTTGAACTGTGGTGTTGGAGAAGACTCTTGAAAGTCCCTTGGACTACAAGGAGATCCAGCCAGTCCATTCTGAAAGAGATCAACCCTGGGATTTCTTTGGAAGGAATGATGCTAAAGCTGAAACTCCAGTACTTTGGCCACCTCATGCGAAGAGTTGACTCATTGGAAAAGACTTTGATGCTGGGAGGGATTGGGGGCAGGAGGAGAAGGGGATGACAGAGGATGAGATGGCTGGATGGCATCACTGACTCGATGGACATGATTCTGAGTGAACTCCGGGAGTTGGTGATGGACAGGGAGGTTTGTCATGCTGCGATTCATGGGGTCAAAAAAAGTTGGACTTGACTGAGAGAGTCAACTGAAATGAGCCTAGACACCATATTAAAAAGCAGAGACATTATTTTGCCAACAAAGTTCCATCTAGTCAAAGCTATGGTTTTTCCAGTAGTCATGTATGGATGTGAGAGATGGACTATAAAGAAAGCTGAGTGCTGAAGAATTGATACTTTTGAACTGCGGTGTTGGAGAAGACTCTTGAGAGTCCCTTGGACAACCAGGAGATCCAACCAGTCCATCCTAAAGGAAATCAGTCCCAAATTTTCATTGGAAGGACTGATGCTGAAGCTGAAACTCAAATACTTTGGCCACCTGATGTGAAGAACTATCTCATTTGGAAAGACCCTGATCTGGGAATGATTGAAGGCAGGAGAAGAAGGGGATGACAGAGGATGAAAGGGTTGGATGGCATCACAAACTCAATGGACATGAATTTGAATAAGCTCTGGGAGTTGGTGAGGAACAGGGAAGACAGGCGTGCTGCAGTTCATGGAGTCGCAAAGAGTCAGACATGACTGAGCAACTGAACTGAAGGAAGTCAAGTTGGTTTAACACTGAAAAATAACTGTAACTTAACATATTTAATGAATAAAGGGAAGTCAATACAATTATTACAATACCAGACCACCTTACTACCTCCTGAGAAACCTGTATGCAGGTCAGGAAGTAACAGTTTGTACAAGACATGGAACAGCATACTGGTTCAAACTTGGGAAAGGAGTATGTCAAGGCTATATATTGTCACCTTGCTTAGAGTACATCATGCTAAACACTGACCTGGATGAATCACAAGCTGTAATCAAGATTGTCAGGAGAAATATCAACAACTTCAGGTATGCAGATGATACCACTCTAATGGCAGAAAGCAAAGAGGAACTAAAGAGCCTTTTGAGGACGAAAGATGAGAGTGAAAAGCTGGCTTAAAACTTAACATTCAAAAGATGATGATCATGGCATCCAATCCCATCACTTCATGGTAAACAGAAGGGGAAAATGTGGAAACAAAGACACATTTTATTTTCTTGGGCTGCAAAATCACTGCAGACAGTTACTGAAGCCATGAAATTAAAAGATGCTTGCTCCTTGGAAGGAAAGCTATGACAAACCTGCTGCTGCTGCTGCTAAGTCACTTCAGTCGTGTCCGACTCTGTGTGATCTCTTAGATGGCAGCCGCCAGGCTCCCCTGTCCCTGGGATTCTCCAGGTAAGAAGACTGGAGTGGGTTGCCGTTTCCTTCTCCAATGCATGAAAGTGAAAGTGAAGTTGCTCAGTCATGTCTGACTCTTCGCAACCCCATGGACTGCAGCCTACCAGGTTCCTCTATCCATGGGATTTTCCAGGCAAGAATACTGGAGTGGGGTGCCACCGCCTTCTCCAATGACAAATCTAGACAGCATTTAAAAAAGGAAAGACATCATTTGTTGACAAAGGTCCATATAGTCAAAGCTATAGTTTTCCCAGTAGTCATGTACAGATGTGAGAGCTGGATCACAAAGAAGGCTCAGAGCAAAAGAATTAATATTTTCAAACTATGGTCCTTGAGAAGACTCTTGAGATTTCCTTGGACAGCAAGAAGATCAAGCCAGTCAATCCTAAAGGAAATCAATCTTGAATATTCATTGGAAAGAGTGATCCTGAAGCTAAAACTCCAATACTTTGGCCACCTAATACAAAGAGCCCACTCACTGGAAAAGATCCTGGTGCTGGTAAAGACTGAGGGAAGGAGGAGAAGGGGGAAACAGAGGATGAGATGGTTGGGTGGCATCACTGACTCAATGGTCATGAATTTGAGCAGACTCCAGGAGATAATGACAGATAGGAAAGCCTGGAGTACTGCTGTTCATGGGATCACAAAGAGTTAGACATGAATTAGTGACTGAACAACAACAACTAAATAATTAAATATAGTCTTCCTAAGACTAGGAATAATTGAAAAATATTCTTTCTCATCACTATTATTTAACACTGTACTGCAGATTCTTGACAGTGCAGAAAAATAATTAGAAATATTATAGACTGGAAAGAGACAGATGATTCTTTCTTAAATAGAGAAACCTCATGATGTCCAAAACATCCCAATGAATCTACAAAGAAAAAAATAAAACTAGTAAGTGAACTAATTTAGCCAGTTTCTATAATCTAGTGTCAACACAGAAAACAAACTATTTAAATTATGCTAGTAATAAATGTAAAATAAAATATTTAAAGATAAATTATAATAGAAAAAATAGTTTGGTTTATTTTTCTAATAAACGCAAAACTTCTATACTGATATATACTAAATATTGTGAGACACATGATATACCTGAAAATGTAGAATGATACTAAGTTCATGACTGAATAGATTTGATGATTTTCATTATAGTAAAATATGAATTCTGCCCATATTGATCCACTGATTCAACACAATCTCCAACAATACCCAACAGGATTTCTTTTGTAGAAATTAATAAGGTAGGTATAAATTTAAAGGGAAATTCTAATGGCCTAGAATAGTAAACACAATTTTTAAAATAGAAGAAAAAAAGAAAAGTAGTAGGTTTCACTTTCATGCATTGGAGAAGGAAATGGCAACCCACTCCATTGTTCTTGCCTGGAGAACCCCAGGAGCCTGGTGGGCTGTCTATGGGGTTGCACAGAGTCGGACACGACTGAAGCGACTTAGCAGCAGCAGCAGTAGGTCTAAGTAATTTTTGTGGAGACTTCTTGTAAAGTCACTGAAAATGAGACAGTTTAATATTATCATTAGTTCAGTTCAGTTCAGTCGATCAGTTGTGTCTGGCTCTTTGTGACCCCATGGACTGCAGCACACCAGGGCTCCCTGTCCATCACCAATTCCCAGAGTTTATGCAAATTCATGTCCGTTGAGTCAGTGATGCAATCCAACCCTCTCATCCTCTGTCATCCCCTTCTCCTCCCACCTTCTAACTCTCCCAGGATAAGACTCTTTTCAAATGAGTCAGTTCATTGCATCAGATGGCCAAAGTATTTGAGTTTTTGCTTCAGCATCAGTCCTTCCAATGAAAATTCAGGACTGATTTCCTTTAGGATGGACTGGTTGGATCTCCTTGCAGTCCAAGGAACTCTTAAGAGTCTTCTCCAACACCACAGTTCAAAAGCATCAATTCTTTGGCGCTCAGCTTTCTTTAGAGTCCAACTCTCACATCCATATATGACTACTGGAGAAACTACAGCTTTGACTAGACGAAACTTTGTTGTCAAAGAAATGTCTCTGCTTTTTAATATACTGTCTAGGTTGCTCATAGCATTTCTTCCAAGGAGCGGGCATCTTTTAATTTCACAGCTGCAGTCACCATCTGCAGTTATTTTGGAGCCCAAGAAAATAAAATCCGCCATTGTTTCCCAATCTATTTGCCATGAAGTGATGGGACCAGATGCTATGATCTTAGTTTTCTGAATATTGAGTTTCAAGCTAATTTTTTTCACTCTTCTCTTTCACTTTCATCAAGAGACTGTTTAGTTCTTCTTTGCTTTCTGCCATAAGCATGGTTTCACCTGCATATGTGAAGTTATTGTTATTTCTCCTGGCAAACTTAATTACAGCTTGTGTTTCATCCAGCCTGGCATTCCGCATGATGTACTCTGCTTAGAGGTTAAATAAGCAGGTGGCAATATGCAGCCTTGATGTACTCCTTTCCTGATTTGGAACCAGTCTGTTGTTACAAGTCCAGTTCTGTTTCATCTTGACCTGTGTATAGATTTCTGAGGAGGCAGGTCAAGTGGTCTGGTAGTTTCATCTCTTGAAGAATTTTTCCACAGTTTTTGGAAAACAGTGATCCACACAGTCAAAGGCTTTGACATAGTCAATAAAGCAGAAGTAGATTCTTTTCTGGAACTCTCATTCTTTTTCAACTATTCAACAGATGTTGGGAACTTGATCTGTGGCTCCTCTGCCTTTTTTAAATACAGCTTCAACATCTGGGAGTTCACATTTCACATACCTTTGAAGCCTGGATTGGAGATTTTTGAGCATTACTTTGCTAGCATGTGAGATGAGTGCAATTGTGTGGTAGTTTGAACATTCTTTGGCATTGTTTTTCTTTGGGATTGGAATGAAAACTGACCAGGTTTCAGTTGTATGGCCAATGCTGAGTTTTCCAAATTTGCTGATATACTGAGTGCAGCACTTTCACATCATCATCTTTTAAGATTTGAAATAGCTCTACTGGAATTCCATCACCTCCACTAGCGTTGTTCATAGTGAAACCTCCTAAGGCCCACTTGACTTCACATTCCAGGATGTCTGGCTCTAGGTGAGTGATCACACTATCATAGTTATCTGGGTCATGATGATCTTTTCTGTATAGTTCTGGGTATTCTTGTCACCTCTTCCTAATGTATTTTGCTTCTATTAGGTCCATACCACTTCTTTCCTTTATAGTGTCCATTTTTGCATGAAATGTTCCCTTGGTGTCTCTAATTTTACTGAAGAGATCTCTAGTCCTTTCCATTTTATTGTTTCCCTCTATTTCTTTGCATTGATCACCAAGGAAGGCTTTCTTATCTCTCCTTGCTTTTCTTTGGAACTCTGAATTCAAATGAGTATATCTTTCCTTTTCTCCTTTGCCTTTAGCTTCTCTTCTTTTTTCAGTTATTTGTAAGGCCTCCTCAGACAACCATTTTGTCTTTTTGCATTTCTTTTTCTTGGGGATGGTCTTGATAACTGCCTCCTGTACAATGTCATGAACCTCCATTCATAATTCTTCAGGCACTCTATCAGATGTAATCCCTTGAACTATTTATCACTTCACTGTATAATCTTAAGGAATTTTATTTAGGTCATATCTGAATGGTCCAGTGGTTTTTCCTACGTTCTTCAATTTCAGTCTGAATTTTGCAATGAGGAGTTCATGATCTGAGCCACAGTCAGCTCCCAGTCTTGTTTTTACTGACTGTATAGAGATTCTCCATCTTTGGCTACAAAAATATAATCAATCTGATTTGGGTATTGACCATCTGGTGATGTTCATGATAGATTCTTCTCTTGTATTGTTGGAAGAGGGTGTTTACTATGACCAGTGCATTCTCTTGGCAAAACTCATTAGCCTTTGACCTGCTTTGTTTTGTATGCCAAGGGCAAATTTGCCTGTTACTCCAGGTAGCTCTTGACTTCCTAATTTTTCATTCCTGTCCACTATAATGAAAATGACATCATTTTTGGGTGTTAGTTCTAGAACATCTTGTAGGGCTTTAGAGAATTGTTCAACTTCTGTTTCTTCAGCATTACTGGTCTGGATTACTTGGATTATTCCATAGACTTGGATTACTGTGATATTCAGAGGTTTTCCTTAGAAAGGAACAGAGATCATTCTATCGTTTCTGAGATTGCATCCAAGTACTGCGTTTTGGACTCTGATTGATTATGAGTGCTACTCTATTTCTTTGAAGGGATTCTTGTCCACAGTAGTAGATATAATGGTCATTTGAGTTAAATTCACGCACTCAGTGAATTTAAAATTTAAAACTCAGTCCATTTTAGTTCACTGATTCCTAAAATGTCAATGTTTACTCTTGCCATCTCCTGTTTGACCACTACCAACTTCGTTTCCAAGGCAAACTCTTCAATATCATGGTAATCCAAGTCTATGCCCCAATGAGTAGTGCTGGAGAAGCTGAAGTTGAACAGTTCTATGAAGAGCTATAAGACCTTCTAGAACTAACGCTGAAAAAAGATGTCCTTTTCCTCATAGAGAACTGGAGTGCAAAAGTAGGAAGTCAAGAAACACCTGGAAAAACAGGCAAATTTGGCCTTGGAGTACAAAACGAAGCAGGTCAAAGGCTAACAGAGTTTTGCCAAGAGAATGCACTGGACATACCAAACACCCTCTTGCAGTAACACAAGAGAAGACTCTACACATAGACATAACCAGACGGTCAACATCAAAATCAGATTGATTATATTCCTTGCACTAAAGATGCAGAAGCTCTATACAGTCAGTAAAAACAAGACTGGGAGCTGACTGTGGCACAGACCATGAACTCCTTATTGCCAAATTCAGACTCAGTTGAAGAAAGTAAGGAAAACTATTAGACCATTCAGGTATAAGCTAAATCAAATCCCTTACGATTATACAGTAGAAGTGAGAAATAGATTTAAGGGACTAGATCTGATAGACAGAGTGCCTCATGAATTATGGATGGAGGTTTGTGACATTGTACAGGAGGAGAGGGATCAAGATCATCCCCAAGAAAAAGAAATGCAAAAAGCAAAATGGCTGTCTGAGGAGGCCTTACAAATAGCTGTGAAAGGAAGAGAAGTGAAAAGCATAGCAGAAAAGGAAAGGCATACCCATTTAAAAGCAGAGTTCCAAAGACTAGCAAGGAGAGATAAGAAAGCCTTCCTCAATAATGAGTGCAAATAGAGGAAAACAGTAGAATGGGAAAGACTAGAGATCTCTTCAAGAAATTTAGAGCTACCAAAGGAACATTTCATGCAAAGATGGGCAAAATAAAGGACAGAAATATTATGGACCTAAGAGAAGCAGATGATATTAAGAAGAGGTGGCAAGATTACCCAGAAGAACTGTACAAAAAAGATCTTCATGACCCCAATAATGATGATGGTGTGGTCACTCAACTAGAGCCAGACATCCTGGAATGTGAAGTCAAGTGGGCCTTAGGAAGTATCACTACAAACAAAGCTAGTCGGGGTGATGGAATTCCAGTTGAGCTATTTCAAATCTTAAAAGATGATGATGTGAAAGGCTGCACTCAGATTTCCAGCAAATTTGGAAAACTCCACAGTGGCCACAGAACTGGAAAATAACAGTTTTCATTCCAATCCCAAAGAAAGACAATGCCAAAGAATGCTCAAACTACCACACAGGTGCACTTATCTCACACAGTAATAAAGTAATGCTCAAAATTCTCCTAGCCAGGGTTTAGCAGTACATGAACTGTGAATTTCCAGATGTTCAAGCTGATACCATAAGGCAGAGGAACCAGAGATCAAATTGCCAACATCCATTGCTGGATCATGGAAAAAGCAAGAGAATTCCAGAAAAACATCTATTTCTGCTTTATTGACTATGACAAAACCTTTGTGTGAATTACCACAAACTGTGGAAAATTCTTCAAGAGATGGGAATACCAGACCACCTGGCCTTTCTCTTGAGAAATATGTATGCAAGTCAGGAAGCAACAGTTCGAACTGGACATGGAACATTTAGAACATGTTAGAGCATAACATGAAACAACAAACTGGTTTCAAATACAAAAAGGAGTACGTCAAAGCTGTATATTGTCACCCTGCTTATTTAACTTATATATAAAGTACATCATGAGAAATGCTGGGCTGAATGAAGCACAAGCTAGAATAAAGATTGCCAGGAGAAATATCAATAACCTCAGATATGCAGATGACACCACCATTATGGCAGAAAGTGAAGAAGAACTAGAAAGCCTCTCGATGAAAGTGAAAAAGGAGAGTGAAAAAGTTAGCTTAAAGCTCAATATTCAGAAAACTAAGATCATGGCATCTGGTCCCATCACTTCATGGCAGTTATATTGGGAAACAATGGCAGACTTTATTTTTGGGGGCTTCAAAATCACTGCAGATGGTGACTGCAGCCATGAAATTAAAAGATGTTTGCTCCTTGGAAGGAAAGTTATAACCAACATAGACAGCATATTAAAAAGCAGAGAAACTACTTTGCCAACAAAGCTCTATCTAGTCAAGACTTTGGTTTTTCCAGCAGTCATGTATGGATGTGAGAGTTGGACTATAAATAAATCTGAGCACTGAAGAATTGATGCTTTTGAACTGTGGTGTTGGAAAAGACTCTGGAGAGTCCCTTGGGCTGCAAGGAGATCCAACCAATCCATCTTAAAGGAAATCAGTCCTGAATGTTCATTGAAAGGACTGATGTTGAAGCTGAAAGTCAAATACTTTGACCACCTGATGCAAAGAACTGACTTATTTGATAAGACCCTGATGCATAGAAAGATTGAAGGCAGAAGAAGAAGAGGGCGACAGAGGATAAAATGTTTGGATGCATCACAGACTCAATGGATATGAGTTTGAGTAAACTCCAGGATTTGGTGATGGACAGGGAGGCCCTCATGCTGAAGTCCATAGGGTTGCAAAAGTCAGACCCGACTGAGAGACTGAACTGAACTGAACGGAATTTACCTTGATTCATGGATATAACATTCCAGGTTTTTATGCAATATTGCTCTTAATAGCATTAGACTTTAGTTCCATCACCAGTCACATCCACAGTTGGGTGTTGTTTTTGCTTTGGCTGGGTCTCTTCACTCTTTCTGGAGTTATTTCTCCACTGATCTCCTGTAGCATATTGGGCACCTACCGACCTGGGGAGTTCATCTTTCAGTGTCCTGTCTTTGTGCCTTTTCACACTGTTCATGGAGTTCTCAAGGCAAAAATATTGAAGTGGTTTGCCTTTCCCTTCTCCAGTGGACCATATTTTGTCAGAACTCTCCACCATGACTGGTCCATCTTGAGTGGCCCTACATGACAGGACTCATAGTTTCATTTAGTTAGACAAGGCTGTGGTCCATGAGATCAGTTTGGTTACTTTTCTGTGATTGTGTTTTTCATTCTTTCTGCCCTGTGATGGATAAGGATGAGGATTATGAAAACTTCCTGATGGGAGAGATTGACTGAGGGGAAGTCTTGTTCTGATGGGCAGTAAATCTTTAATGCAATTTTCTGTTGATGGATGGGGCTATATTCCCTCCTTGTTGTTTGACCTGAGGCCAAACTATGGTGGAGGTAATCAAGATAATAGTGACTTCCTTCAAAAGGTCAAACTTATTAAAGGAATCATATAAAACTACACCCACCTTTATATGGTCATTTGATTTTTTTTAACAAATTTTTAAGCAATCCAATGTGGAAAGCAAAGTCATTTCAACAAACAGCAATAAGACTACTGAGAAAATATAAACTAAAAGTATTACTGCATAAACCTAAATATAGAAGCTAAAGCTATAAACTTTTTAGGTGAAAACATAAGAGAATATTTTCATGAATATTTCATGAGATAAATTTAGATAGGGCACAGAAAGAAGAAACCATAAAAAACATAAATTACATTTACTTAAAAAATTAAAATATCTGCTCATAAACAGGCAATATTAGGGAAATGAGCAGGCAAATTATAGACTGGGATACAATAGTCAGTCCCTGTGTGTGTGTTTGCACACGTGTGTGTGTGTGTGTGTGTGTATTATACATCAAAATACTTACATCCAGACTATGTAAACATTCCTACATCAGTAAAGAGAAAATCGAGCTAATTTTAAATATAGTTTCATTCTTGAAATATCCATCAAACAGAAACAAATGTGAATATTCAATAAGCACATAAAAGAAGTTCAGTATCACTACTCACACATTAGAATGATTAAAATATAAAAGAAACTAGCTGTGAAGATCTGCAGTATTCAAGTATCTCACATATTGATGATGTAAATATAAAATAATACAATAATTTTGGGGAAAAAATCCCATATAATTATTCTATTCTGAAAATTCTATTCCTAAATATTTATCCAAGAGGAATGAATACATGTGCAACAAGACCCTTGTATATGTATTTCCATAGCAGGTTTATTAACAATAGTCAAACCTATAAGCAGCCCAAATTTCTATATAAATGAACAAAATTACAATAAAGTTGTCATACTCATTCTATTTAAGAATACAGTCTGTGACAATAACACTGATTTGAAATCACACTAGAAGATACAAAGTACAGCTGAATTGAATCAATCTTTCAGTATATTGTATAAAATATTTATATTGAGCAAAAGTACATGAAAACATGTGTATCTGTGAAGCAGAGAGTGAACAAAAGAAAAATGGCCCATAAATTTTGCATGTTGGAGGGAAGGAAGACAGAAACAGTAGTGCCTTCCATCTTTAAAAGAGCTTGAAG
This sequence comes from Ovis aries, assembly GCF_016772045.2. Lineage (NCBI taxonomy): Eukaryota > Metazoa > Chordata > Mammalia > Artiodactyla > Bovidae > Ovis > Ovis aries. The sequence goes on along the minus strand of NC_056054.1, from coordinate 44,764,552 downwards.
AAAATTATATATCTGCCAGATGTCATTTCATGATGATGTCACACCACTTTCCAAAGGTCTTCCTTTTACTACAGTGAGTAAAAGCCTAGAAATACATTTCTTGGATAACTTTGGGAAATATATTTGATATTTCAAAGACGGAGGAAAAGAAGAAGCCATTAGACACATACAAAAATTAGAGAGATGGCCAGTATGGAATTTTACTAGCAGATTCCAGCTGTCCTTAAAATACCGTACTTAGACTTTGCAGGGTGTTGAGATTATTAACATCTTCTTTGCAATTCTTTCTCTTCTGAATCGCCTCCTCCCCAAACAGCAATGGTTATAATGCCTTCATTCCTCCAGAACTTCCAAAAGTTGTATGACTCTGACTCTCTGTATTAAATCCCTTCTTATTTGAAACAGTGTGATTTCTGTTTTCTTAGGTAAACCTTGACTGATTCAGATTAAGACAAGTATTATGGGCTTCAGAGTTCTTTTTGATTCACTTTTTATTTGTTTTTTTTTAATGTACCTATTATATGCCAAGAAACATGCTGTTGTTTTCCAGTCACCCAATCGTATCTGATTGTCTGTGACCCCATGGACTATAGCACACCAGGCCTCCCTGTCCCTCACCATCTCCCAAAGTGTGCCCAAGTTTGTGTTAATTTTATCAGTGATGTTGTCCAGTCATCTCATCCTCTGATGCCCTCTTCTTCTTCTGCCCTCAATCTTTCCCAGCATCAGGGACTTTTCCATTGAGTTGTCTGTTCATATCAGATGACCAAAATACTGGAGTTTCAGCTTCAGCATCAGTTCTTCCAGTGAATATTCAAGGTTGATCTCCCTTAAGCTTGACTGGTTTAATCTCCTTGCTGTCCAAGGGACTTTCAGGAGTCTTCCCCAGCACTGCAGTTCAGAGGCATCAATTCTTTGGTGTTCTGCTGTCTTCATGGTCCAGTTCTCACAACCATACATGACCACTAGGAAGACCGCAGCCTTGACCATACAGACTTTTGTTGGCAGAGTAATGTCTCTGTTTTTCTTGTCTTGGTTTGTCATCCTCCTTCATGTATCACTGCCTTGTGGCACAGGGGCTTATGTAACTCAGTGAAGCTATGAGCCATGCCATGCAGGGCCACCCAAGAAGGACAGGTCATGGCAAAGAGTTCTGACAAAACATGATCCACTGGAGGAGGGAACGGCACACCACCCCAGTATACCTGTCATGAGAACCTCATGAACTGTATAAAAGGCCAAAGAAATACATTAGATGTCATTGTACATTCAGATCAGTAGATCTGTGCCCTCATGATATTTACATTTAGTGTGAAAATCAGGCAGTTAAAACTGATTTTAAGAGCATCTCAGGTGATTCAAATCTAAAACAGTTTTGAGAACCAGGAATAAAATCTTTCCACCAAAACTGCTTTTCATTCCCAATTTCTCTTTTCATCCAGGCACTCAAGCCATAAAACTAGGAAGCATTCTGGACTTCTTCCCTTCTTTCCTCACTATTCTAATCCAGTCAAACATGAGGATTTGTTTGCTAAATAGCACTTGATTATGTTCCTTCCTCACCACGCCATTGAAGCTGAATTATGTTGATGAAAAATGAAGAGATTTGAAACCAGATAAACCCTAATTTTAAATACTGGTTATGCCATTTGCTGGCTGTGAAAAGTGCAATATATTATACCATTTCTCTAGGGCATTAAAAATAGTAGTGCATAACAGAAATTTTTTGGAGGGTTAAAGATAGTATTTCCAAAGCATCTAGTGTACTGCCTGGCATTGGTAGGTATCTTCATCCTCTACCCACATTCCATTCATTTGTTTCACTTAATAATTGTGAATCACATGGACCACATCTTTAGGAGTAATATCCTAACAGATCTCTTTTTCTACTGTTTTGCATCACTTAAATATCTTTTCACTAATGATTCCAGAATTTCAAAATATAAATTTAATTATACTCCTCTCCTGCTTAATGGCTTTCAAAGTTTACAGAATGAAATTCAACCTCTTTACAAGATTTTTATTATCTGATCCAGAGATACTCTTCTAGCCTTCTCTGCTCTCCCTTGTATATACCTGCCATCTTAGCCAAAACAAAATCTTAGTTTCATGAATGAGTGAATTAAATTGATGTAACAGTAGTCTTGGGACTTCTCTGGTGTCTCAGTGGTAAAGAATCTGCCTGCCAATGCAGAAGACATGGGGTTCAGTCCTTGGGTTAGGAAGATCCCCTGGAGAGGGAACTGGCAACCCACTCCAGTACTCTTACCTGGGAAATCCCATGGACAGAGGAGATTGGTGGGGTACAGACCATGGGGTCACAGAGAGTTGAACACAACTTAGTGACTAAATAACAAAACCAGGAGTCTCAGCAAACGGGGTATTAAATTCTAGCTTTTTTACTTGCATTATTTGGGGGAAGTATTCTCTGTGTTTTACTTTTCTCATCCATATGAAGAAGATAATAGCATCCATTTCAGCTGTCTTGCGGTTTGTGAGTGAAGTGAAGTCTCTCAGTTGTGTCCAACTCTTTGCAATCCCATGGACTGTCGCCTACCAAGCTCCTCTCCCTATGGGATTTTCCAGGCAAGCATACTGGAGAGGGTTGCCATGAGGTTTAAGATGAGTGAAATAAAAGTTCTGTTTAGGCTGTAAGATTCCATGGAAATACATGATTAACACTATTTGATGTTGTCATTATATTGTGGTCATTGTTGTTTTTGTTTATCAATGTGTGAAAATGTCTTGTAGAAGTGAACACTACATACTTTTCAGTTCAGTTCAGTTGCTCAGTCGTGTCTGACTCTTTGGGACCCTATGAATCGCAGCACGCCAGGCCTCCTAAGTAAAAAGCAGACCCATTTACTCAATGGCTAGACAATATGAAGAATAGGAAAAATTTAGAAGAGACATATGGGTATTAGTAAACATGTTAAATTCAGAAGAAAATTAATTCCCTTATTATGCTTGCTTGCTTATTACACACCAACAAATTTGTGTTAAAGAATTCAGTAAATATTTAGTTTAAACACTAAAGATAGGTAACCTCCCTTTAACTGAAATCTCCTTGGGAGGTTTTCTACTTTCATGAATCTCACATAAATATCTAAATCCTGATTCGGAAGCTGTGATTTGCCATTGTAAAAGAAGCTCAAACTTTAGTTTGATGAATGTTCAAAAGATCAGGCTTAATAAAAGTTCATCAGTGATACAGAGAAGTCATTGTGGATCCCAATCAAAGGATTTTTTAAAGTCTTTTAGAAGAGCAAGAGTTTGAGAGATAGACTTGATAAGCTAACAACATTAAATCTTTGAGAGGATTTAGAAAGGGATTTAGTGAGTCAATCACATCACTGTAGTGCTCTACCTGTAGTTGCCAGGGTAAAAAGAAACATGGAGTTCCCATAATGAACTTATTTTTTCAAACTAGCGTCAGGAAAAACACAATTATTAGCCAACTTACTGCTTCCCAGTGTGTCCAAATAAGTTTCCAGATGCTACTCTTAGAAAAAGGTAAAGTTCTATTCTGTTTTCCCTTTAGATAAGCATACGTGCATTTCAAATAAATGACCTTCTCCTTTCCCATTTAATGACTCTATTTCTCTCTAAATTATACAAGTACTTTATTTGTGCTTTATGTTATTACTGGCAATTGTTTGTGACTTGTCTGACTCACACAAATATTCTAGTCTCTTCAGAAAAGAAAATATATTGCTACCAAGAGTGGTGGGAAAAAAAAAAAGCAGGTCAACACAGCAAAACACTCTAGCATAGACCTTTTACTTATTCACTTATTCAGTCAATATTTAGTAAGAAACAACCTTGTGCTAAGCCTGTAGTAGAGCCTATGAAAACAAACACAAATAATAAACTGTAAACATAAAGCATGATTTTGGTATCATGAGCTTCAGTATAGCAAAGGAGACCAATATCTAGTAGTAAAGTGGTTATAAAAATCTGTGATTAAAACAAAGACAATCCTCTCTTAAAATTTTGTTTTCAATGTTGAAACTAGCAATGTACTTGCCACTTGAGAAGCACCTCTGAAAAGAGGGTATTGGATCTAGGAGAAAAAAAAGTTGAAATTTTTTGCTAAAGAATGACTTCAAGCTTTAAGGAAAAGATGTGGTAGTAACTGGTACTTCTTTCTAAAGTGTTTGTTTCAAACTCATCCTTAAAAACTCACACCAAGTAACTGGTAGAGGATATCTGATCAGAAACAATAAATACATATTAGGATTTATTATGTCTGTGTTGCATCTCTTCAGAACCTAAGCAGGCATAAATCAATATGGGCAAGAAAAAAGCAACAAAATCTCAACAATTGATGCTAAATTAACAAAATAGCTATCATTTTTGAACCACATATTATGATCCTAGTAGCTATATCTAGTTGTGGGACATTGGAAAATGGATATCTACCAAAGAAAAAATAGCTACATTTACTAGAAAACTATATGATGGTCATCTAAATAGATGGCAAACAAACCCAAGAAAAAAAATCCAACATTCATTCATAATAAAAATACTCAGCAAACTAGAAATTAAAGGGAAATTCCTCAATGTGATAACAGTATTAGATTGACAGTTTAGGGTATCAATTCCTTTTTGAAAATCTGCTGATGTCCATGTAGAGTCTTCTCTTGTGTTGTTGGAAGAGGGTGCTTGCTATAACCAGTATGTTCTCTTGGCAAAACTCTATTAGCCTTTGCCCTGTTTCATTCTGTACTCCAAGCCCAAATTTCCCTGTTACCCCAGGGGTTTCTTTTTTACTTTTTACAAAATTACTTTTGCATTCCAGTCCCTATAATGAAAAGGACATTTTTTGGGGGGTGTTAGTTCTAGAAGGTCTTATATGTCTTTATAGAATACTTAATTTCTGCTTCTTCAGCATTATTGGTCGGGGCATAGATTTGGACTACTATATTGAATGGTTTTCCTTGGAAGGGAACAGAGATCATTCTGTCATTTTTGAGATTGCACCCAAGTACTGCATTTCAGACTCTTTTGTTGACTATCAGGGCTACTCCATTTCTTCTGAGGGATTCCTGCCCATAGTAGTAGATATAATGGTCATCTGAGTTAAATTCACCCATTCCAGTCCGTTTTAGTTCGCTGATTCCTAAAATGTCGATGTTCACTCTTGCCATCTCCTGTTTGACCACTTCCAATTTGTCTTGATTCATGGACATAACATTCCATATTCCTATGCAATATTGCTCTTTATAGCATCAGACTTTACTTCCATCACCAGTTACATCCACAACTGAGTGTGGTTTTTGCTTTGGCTCTGTCTCCTTGTTCTTTTTCTGGAGATATTTCTCCACTGATCTCCAGTAGTATAAGCATATTGGGCACCTACAGACCTGGGGAGTTCATCTTTCAATGTCCTATCTTTTTGCCTTTTCATACTGTTCATGGGTTTCCCACAGCAAGATTACTGAAGTGGTTTACCATTCCTTTCTCCAGTGGACCATGTTTTGTCAGAACTGTCCACTGTGACTGGACCTTCTTGGGTGGCACTACACACCATGGATCATAATTTCCATGAGTGAGACAAGGCTTTGGTCCATGTGATCAGATTGGTTAGTTTTCCGTGACTGTGGTTTCATTCTGTCTTCCTTATGATGGATAAGGATACAAGGCTTATGGAAGCCTCCTGATGGGAAAGACTGACTGAGGGGAAACTGGGTCTTGTTATGATGAGTGGGGCCAGGTTCAGTAAATATTTAATCCAATTTTCTGTTGATGTCTGGGGCTGTGTTCCCTCCCTGTTATTTGATCTCAGGCCAAGCTATGGTGGAGGTAATGAAGATAGTGGTGTCCTCCTTCAAAATGTCTCATGCAGGCCCTGCTACACTTAGTGACCCCAACCCTGCATCAGGCCACCACTGACCCATGCTTCTGCCAGAGACTCCTGGACACTCACGGGCAAGTCTGTGTCAGTCTCTTGTGGGGTCACTGCTTCTTTCTCTTGGGTCCTGGTGCACACAAGGTTTTGTTTGCTTGACTGTGGCTCAGATCATGAACTCCTTGTTGCCAAATTCAGACTGAAATTGAAAAAAGTAGGGAAACCACTAGACCATTCAAGTATGACTTAAATCAAATTCCTTAGGATTATTCAGTGGAAGTGAGAAAAAGATTCTAGGGATTGAATCTGATAGAGGGCCTGAGGAACTATGGATGGAGGTTTGTGACATTGTACAGGAGGCAGTGATCAAGATAATCCCCAATAAAAATAAATGCAAAAAGGCAAAATGGTTGTCTGAAGAGGCCTTACAAATAGCTGTGAATAGAAGAGAAGTGAAAGGTATAGGAGAAAAGGAAAGATATACCTATCAGAATGTAGAGTTCCAAAGAATAGCAAGGAGAGATAAGAAAGCCTTCCTCAGAGATCAGTGCAAAGAAATAGAGGAAAATAATAGAATGGGAAAGACTAGAGATCTCTTCAAGAAAATCAGAGATACCAAGGGAATATTTCATGCAAAGATAGGCACAATAAAGGACAGAAATGATACGGACCTAACAGAAGCAGAAGATATTAAGAAGAAGTGGCAAGATTACACAGAACTGTACAAAAAAGATCATCATGACCCACATAACCGTAGTGGTGTGATCACTCACCTAGAGCCAGACATCGTGAAATGTGAAGTCAAGTGGGCCTTGGGAAGCAGCACTATGAACAAAGCTAGTGGAGGTGATGGAATTCCAGTCGTGTTTTTCCAAACCCTAAAGGATGATGCTTTGAAAGTGCTACACTCAATATGCCAGCAAATTTGGAAAACTCAGCAGTGGCTACAAGACTGGAAAAGGTCAGTTTTCATTCCAATCCCAAAGAAAGGGAATACCAAAGAATATTCAGCTACCACATAATTGCACTCATCTCACACGATAGCAAAGTAATGCTCAAAATTCTCCAAGCCAGGCTTTAACAATACATGAACTGTGAACTTCCAGATGTTCAAGCTGGTAACAAGTCAGCGGAACCAGAGATCAAATTGCCAACATCCACTGGATCATAGAAAAAGAAAGAGAATTCCAGAAAAACATCTATTTCTGCTTTATTGACTATGCCAAAGCCTTTGACTGTGTGGATCACCACAAACTGGGGAAAATTCTTCAAGAGATGGGAATACCAGACCATCAGACCTGTTTCCTGGGAAATCTGTGTGGAGGTCAAGAAGCAACAGTAAGAACTGGACATGGAACAACAGACTGGTTCCAAATCGGGATTGGAGTGCATCAAGGCTATATATTGTCACCCTGTTTATTTAACTTATATGCAGAGTATATCATGAGAAATGCTGAACTGGATGAAGCCCAAGCTGGAATAAAGATTGACAAGATAAATATCAATAACCTCAGATATGCAGATGTCACCACCTTTACGTCAGAAAGCAAAGAACTAAGAAGCCTCTTGATGAAAGTGAAAGAGGAGAGTGAAAAAGTTGGCTTAAAGCTCAACATTCAGAAAACTAAGATCATGGCATTCGGTCCCATTTCTTCATGGCAAATAGATGGGGAAGCAATGGAAACAGTGACAGAATTTATTTTGGGAGGCTTCAAAATCACTGCAGATGGTGCCTGCAGGCATGAAATTAAAAATGCTTGCTCCTTGGAAGCAAAGCTATGACCAACCTAGACAGCATATTCAAAAGCAGAGACATTACTTTGCCAACAAAGGTCCATCTAGTCAAATCTGTTTTTTCCAGTAGTCATGTATGGATGTGAGAGTTGGACCATAAAGAAAGCTGAGTGCTAAAGAATTGATGCTTTTGAACTGTGGTGTTGGAGAAGACTCTTGAGAGTCCCTTGGACTGCAAGTATATCCAACCAGTCCACCCTAAAGGAAATCATTCCTGAATATTCATTGTAAGGACTGATGGTGAAGCAGAAACTCAAATACTTTGGCCATCTGATGAGAAGAACTGACTCATTTAAAAAAACAATGATGCTGGGAAAGATTGAAGGTGGGCATAGAAGAGGACAATGGAGGATGAGACAGTTGGATGGTATCACCGACTTGATGGACATGAGTTTGAGCAAGCTCCAGGAGTTGGTGATGAACAGGGAGGCCTGGCCTTCTGAAGTCCATGTGGTTGCAAAGATTTGGAGAAGACCGAGTGACTGAACTGAACAGAACTGATTCCTTTTTGAGTGATCTTTGGCAGTTCATGATATCAAAGAAGTTACTCAGTTAATCTACATTGTAAAAATGTATTGACATAAAGTTGTTCAACGTATTTTCTTATTATCATCATAATGCTTACAGGATCTGTGGTAATGTCCCTTCTTTCATTTTTGATTTGTAGTTTGAATCTCTTCTCTCTCAAACAAATACATTCTTTCTTTCTCATTTTATTTCTTGGTCATTCTGACTAAATGTTCATTAAAGGAATTTGACATTAAACCACAAGCCATGTCTACCAGCAGCGCTCTTTGCACTTCTAGCGTACAAAGACTAGCATGCAAATGAACTCAAAATCAGCAAGAGAAAATGGGGTCAGCATCATTTCCTTTTCTCTTTTTCTTTTCACTTTTTATTTTGAAATAATTTTGCAAAAATAAGGCAGAAAATCCTTTGTAACATTTGCCCATCTACCTTAACATTTGACGTATTTGTGGTACTGCTAGTATTGTCATCTGTTTCTTACAAAACAGTTTTGATACTAAATCGATGGGATTTCCACACTAAGTAATTCTCTAATTTTGTGCAGACACCAAATTGGTGTCCTAAAATTAATTCAATTTTTATATTAACTTCCTGTAGTAGCATAGACCCCAGTCTGTCCCATAAATATGTCCCGGCTTCATACATCCATCACAGTAGTGGGTCTGCAGAGTGCCCACATTTCTGCCTGACTTGGTTACAAATTGGTGGTTCCAATAATCCCCTCTTCAGGTTCAGTAATTTGCTATAATGGCTCATAGAACCCAGGGATATATTTTGCTTACCATCACTGGTTTATTATAAAAATATTATGAGGGATACAGATCAACAGCTAGATGAAGAGGTACGCAGATGAAGTCTAATGCCATCTTCTTACCTCATGGAGTTTGGGATGCACCACCCTCTTCTCATGTGGACATGCTAACCAACTCAGAAACTCTCAAAATCCCATTGTTTATAGAGTTTTTAAAGCAGGACATTATATAGGAGTGATTGATTACATCTTTGCCCATTACCATCTTTGGTGCTTAACTGAATCTCCAGCCCCTCAACCCTCCCTGGAGGTCAGGGGGTGGAGCTGAAAGTTTCAACCCTATAATCACATGGTTGGCTTCTCTAGCAACCAGTCCCCATCCTGATGCCATTTAAGGATCCACTAAGAGTCACCTCCTTGACATATATCAGGTTTGGGTAAATGGGGAGATAGTTCAATTCAGTTGCTCAGTCGTGTCCTACATTTTGTGACCCCACGGTGCAGCACGCCAGGCCTCCCTGTCCATCACCAACTCCCAGAGCTCACTCAGACTCATGTCCATCGAGTCGGTGATGCCATCCAGCCATCTCATCCTCTGTCGTCCCCTTCTCCTCCTGCTCCCAATCCCTCCCAGCATCAGGGTCTTTTCAGTGAGTCAACTCTCTTCTCATGAGGTGGCCAAAGTACTGGAGTTTCAGCTTTAGCATCCATCCTTCCAATGGACACCTAGGACTGATCTCCTTTAGAATGGACTGGGGAGATATATACACATACACACACACACACACACACACACACACACAATAATTGATGCTTTTAAAACACCTATCACTGGGGAAATTAGAAAGAATTTTTAGAATTCTGTGCTAGGTACCAGAGACAAAAACCAAATATATATTTTTTATTATATCGCAACATCACAGGTACATTTATCAAAATTAATAAATCAACATCAGTATGGAAGGGGAGAATGGCATGTTGGGGGAGGGATTACAAGACATAAAGTACTGTGTATCAAATAGATAAGCCACAAGGATATATCCTACAGCATGGGGAACTATAGTCATTATCTTGTAATAACTTTAATAGAGTATATCTTATAAAAATACTGAATCATTATGCTGTATATTTTAAATGTAATACTGTAAATCAACTGTACTTCATTTTTTTAAAAAAGAAGAAATTCATAATTTAAAAAATCAACATTGGTACAATACTAATGACTAAACTATGAACTTTATTTGCATTTCTCTACCTTTAATGCTTATAGTTTATCCCACTAACTTCCTTTTCTAAGTTTCTCCTCAGAAAGAGAGTGTCATAGGAACCATGGAGGTGCTGTTCTCCAAAGCTATGTGAAGTATATGCTGTGCAGCATAAGACATGTACTTGGGATCTGTGAAAATGTGGCACTCAGATCTCCTTCTTGGGGAAGCAGTGTTGTTGGATGGCCCCAGCTGCTGCCCCTTGAATTAATCACTGCGCTCATGCTAAGTCATACTACTCATGGGCCGCCTAAAGAAGCCCTAAAGTCAGTCTCACCAAGACATCTCCTTTTTTTTTTTTTTTCCAGCGTACAAATATACAATACTATGTGTGTGCATGCTCTGTTGTTCAATTGTGTCCAATTCTTTGCAACCCCATGGACTGTAGCCCTCCAGGCTCCTCTATTCATGGAATTTTCCAGGCAAGAATACTGGAGCGGGTTGCCATTTCCTACTCCACAGGATATTCCAGACCCAGGAATTGAACCTGAGTCTCTTGCATCTCCTGCATTGACAGATGGATTTTTTACCACTGCACCACCTGGGAACCCAGGTAAGATACTGTCAATTATAGACACCATGAAGCATATAACATCCCCAGGACTTATTTATCTTATAACAGAAAGTTTGGTTCCTTTTTTTTTTTTTCCCCCTTAGGGTGGATCTAATCAAAAAGTATCTTCACTATCTAACCCCATCTTGGGGTCTGTTTATAGGAGGCATAGAAATAGGGCAAATGTATACTCATCTATTCTGGGTGAAGTATATTTATTTTAATGTCAAGTAATGTTGCTTTGTAGTGTTGTAAAGGCCTTCTATATCTTCACTGATTTTCTATTTGCTCTACGATTACTGAGAGAGGAACATTGAAGTCTCTCAACTAAAATTATGAATTTGCCTATTATGCCTTCAGCTCTATCAGTTTTCATTTCCATATTTTGAAGCTAATTGTTAGGTGAATACATATTTAGGATTGTTATGTCTTTTTTGGTCAATTAATTCCTTTATCATTGTGTCCCTCTTTTACCCCTGATAGTACTATCCTTTGTATTGAAATCTACTTTGTCTGATATTAATATAACCACTCTTTTAGTGAGTGTCTACATATCTCTTTTTATATCCTATTGCTTTTACTTATGTCAACATCTTTAATTTGTAATGAGCATTTTTTAGATAGCATATAGTGTGGTCATGCATTTTATTCCATCTGATAACATCTATCTTTTAATTCAAATGATTGATCCTTTTATATTTACTATAAACATTTATAGTGTTAGAGTTAAATCTAGTATCTTATTGGATGTTTTCTCTTTATTCTATTTGTTCTTTATTTTTATTATTATTTTTTACTTCTACAGCCTGCTTTTCAATTTATTTTCTAAGACCAAATTCAGTTCAGTTCAATCGCTCAGTTGTGTCTGACTCTTTATGACCCCACGGACTGCAGCATGCCAGGCTTTCTTGTCCATCATCAACTCCCGGAGCTCGCTTAAACAAATTCATGTTCATCGAGTCGATGATGTCATCCAGTGATCTCATCCTCCATCATCCCCTTCTCCTCCTGCCTTCTATCTTTCCCAGCATCAGGGCCTTTACAAATGAGTCAGTTCTTCGCATCAGGTAGCCAAAGTAATGGAACTTCAGCTTCAGCATCAGTCATTCCAATGAATATTCAGAACTGATTTCCTTTAGGATGGACTGGTTTGAACTCCTTGCAGTGCAAGGGACTCTCGAGTCTTCTCCAAACCACTGTTCAAAAGCAGCAATTCTTCAGTGCTCAGCTTTCTTTATGGTCCAACTCTCACATCCATACATGACTACTGGATTAGCAATGTTTTTTTCTTTTTCATTTTTAAAGATTGCCTTAAAGTTTACAACACACATCTTTAATTTATCTCAGTCTACTTTCAAACAGTATTCCACTGCTTCATGTATAATGTAAGAACCTGAAAAGAAAGCCATTCATTTTTTTCTCTCATCTGATTTCTGTTACCACTGACATACAGTTTAATTTTAAATATGTTATAATCCAATAATATAATATTAAAATTTTTGCTTGTAATGGTCAATTACATTTTAAATTAAAAATAAGAAAAATTATATACTTTGCATTTATCTTAACATTAACTATTTTTTAAAGCTTTTCATTTCTATGTGTGGAAACAAATTTATATCTGTTATCTTCTCTTGCCTGAGAAATTTCCTTTAACATTTTATATCATAAGTCTTAGTGACGAAGTCTCGGTTTCTTTTTTTTTTCTTTTTGAATGAAAACTCCTCATGCATTTTTGAAAGATGATTTCACTTGGCATTAAATTAAGAGCTAAAATTTTTAAGTTAAAAATGTCACTATTCTGTCCTCTCTTGCATAATTTCTGGTGAAATCATTATTAATAGTCTCCAATTATCCATATTTTTCTTTCAAAGTCTATATCTTTTGGTCTGTCTCTTTGTTTTCTTTTCTGCTTCAATTACCAGAAGTTAAATATGCTCTATCAGATGTGCTTTATTTATCTTTTTGTGTTTCTCTAAGCATCTTGACAGAGAAGGCAATGGCAACCCACTCCAGTACTCTTGCTTGGAAAATCCCATGGACGAAGGAGCCTGGTAGGCTGTAGTCCTGGGGTCACTAAGAGTCAGACATGACTGAATGACTTCACTTTCACTTTTCACTTTCATGCATTGGAGAAGGAAATGGCAACCCACTCCAGTGTTCTTGCCTGGAGAATCCCAGGGACGGGGGAGCCTGGTGGGCTGCTGTCTATAGCGTCACACAGGGTAGGACACGACTGAAGCAACTTAGCAGCAGCAGCAGCAAGCATCTTGAATCTGAAGTTTTATCACTTTATTATTTGGGGAAAATTCTTGGCCATCTTCTCTTCAAATATTTCTTCTGCTATGTTCTCTCTAGTTCTTTAAAACCTCAATTACATGTGTATTAAGCTATTTGATGTTGTCCTGCAGCTGTTAGAAATCTTTCTTCCCTTACTGCTTTTTTCTTTGTGATTCAGTTTCAGCATATTCTTTTCATATATATTCAGATTCATTGGTTTTTATTTCAGCTGTGTTGAATCTATTGATGAGCTGGCAAATAAACTTTTTTATCTTTTATACTAGGTTTTTTATTTTTAGCATTTCCATTTGATTTTTTTAGAGATTTATATCTCTGCTGAAATTCCCCCTTTCTTGATGCATGTCATCAAATCTTTAAGTTGATGTTTTAAGATAGCAAACATAGTTTTTGCTGTTTTTTTTTTTAATTTTTTCCTGACAATGGAACCCAGACAACATTTATCAGACACAATAAGGAAAACTCTCACTCTGCATTATAAAAAACAGCCATATATCAAATATTACAGAAAAAAAATAAGATGGAAACATTTAAAAAGCTGTTTAAGTTATTTTCTTAAAGAGACTTCCTCTACTGCCCGAGATCTTGAATAGCCTCCTGGTCAGTCATCCGGAAACAATTCTTCACAGCATTGATGAAGCTGGCTTCCACTTTTGGAAGGGAACCATCTCTTTCAATCTTATTTGCATTTTTGCTTTAACATATTCTACAGAACTAGGTCCTTTCAGTGTTTTAACTTCTTTCTTGTTTTTAGGAAGGATTCCTGACATTTTGATCTTGAAGTTAATGGTTTTGAGTCTTTTCCATTCTGGTTTGATTTTTGTGCCTTTTTAGCTGGAGTCTCTCATACAGATTTCTTTACTGGAACTTCTTCTTCAGTTTCCTCATCATCAAAATTATTGTCTTCATTATCATCTTAATCTTCATCAGCAGCAAATCATCTTGAAACTGGTTATACAGTGGTCTGACTAGAGTCATCTTGATTGTTTTTAGTTTGTTTTCAGATTGTTTCAGATTGTTCCCATTTCTTTGAGTTCAATTCTCATTACTGTGACAGTTTATGCCATGGCTACAGTCTGGTCATCATACAGTTAACTTCTTCCACCTGGTGGGGCTTTCAGTATCTATAAGATAGCTCACAGGATCTGCCTCAGACTATAATCTATAGGCCATGAGAAGGAATTCAAGGTCCTCAACATTCAGAAAATGAAGATCACGGCATCCGGTCCCATCATTTCAAGGGAAATAGATAGGGAAACAGTGGAAACAGTGTCAGATTTTCTTTTTTGGGGCTCCAAAATCACTGCAGATGGTGACTGCAGCCATGAAATTAAAAGACGCTTACTCCTTGGAAGAAAAGTTATGACCAACCTAGATAGCGTATTCAAAAGCAGAGACATTACTTTGCCAACAAAGGTCCATCTAGTCAAGGCTATGGTTTTCCTGTGGTCATGTATGGATGTGAGAGTTGGACTGTGAAGAAAGCTGAGTGCCAAAAATTGATGCTTTTGAACTGTGGTGCTGGAGAAGACTCTTGAGAGTCCCTTAGACTGCAAGGAGATCCACCCAGTCCATTCTGAAGGCGATCAGCCCTGGGATTTCTTTGGAGGGAATGATGCTGAAGCTGAAACTCCAGTACTTTGGCCACCTCATGTGAAGAGTTGACTCATTGGGAAAGACTCTGATGCTGGGAGGGATTGGGGACGACAGAGGATGAGATGGCTGGATGGCATCACGGACTCAATGGACGTGAGTCTGAGTGAACTCCAGGAGTTGGTGATGGACAGGGAGTCCCGGCATGCTGCGATTCATGGGGTCGCAAAGAGTTGGACATGACTGAGCAACTGAACTGAACTGAAGAAACAAGGAAAAATAATTTTCGGAACAGTGAATGTCTTCAGTGTTTAAACCCATATGGTGGAAATTGACAGTGTTAAAACCTATATGGTGGAAATTGACGAAGGTCTCTGAGAGTAACACTCAATAGCCAAGAGTGAAGTAATGATTTGAACTAAGATGAGAAATAAAGGGTTAAAAGTAAGCTTATGATATCTGCGGAGTTTTTTTTTTTTTTTCTTTAACACGGATACTCAGGAAAGAAAAAGTTGTACTGGTCAAAACTCCTTGCAAATTTACCAGCAGAATGATAGTGTATATATATATGTATGTATATATATATATACATACATATATATGTATATACTATATATTTGGAGTATATATATACACTATATATTTGGAATATATATATATATACTATATATTTGGAATATATATATATTTGGAATATATATATATATATATATTTGGAATGCTTTTAACAAAATGCACTGTGCATCTGGTCTGCCTAGGTGGCTTATTGTATATACCTTAGGAATTCATAAACATATGGGACCTGGCCCACTGGAAAGTGTCATATAAGCTACATATACTGAAGTTTTTAAAGGAAATACTCTATAACCAAAATGGCTCTTTCTATAATAAGCAAAGCCCTGCATGTATTGCTTGGAATATCCCATGTTTAATCAAAGTCAGAATAGGTCCTAACGGACGTAGGGAGCAGCATTGGTTGTCTCTAATCTTTCCAAAGGAAAATTCATTGCTTGTGTTGCATTATCACCCATGCCCTGTGAATTACTAGTAAAGCTCAGTACTGAATATGACACCTGATTCTTGTGACTCAAGTTCAACAATCCAGAACACTGATTTTAAATCTCAGTCAGTTCAGTTCAGTCACTCAGTCGTGTCCGACTCTTTGCGACCCCGTGAATCGCAGCACGCCAGGCCTCCCTGTCCATCACCAACTCCCAGAGTTCACTCAGACTCACGTCCATCGAGTCTGTGATGCCATCCAGCCATCTCATCCGGGTCGTCCCCTTCTCCTCCTGTCCCCAATCCCTCGAAGCATCAGAGTCTTTTCCAATGAGTTAACTCTTCGCATGAGGTGGCCAAAGTACTGGAGTTTCAGCTTTAGCATCATTCCTTCCAAAGAAATCCCAGGGCTGATCTCCTTCAGAATGGACTGGTTGGATCTCCTTGCAGTCCAAGGGACTCTCCAGAGTCTTCTTCAACACCACAGTTCAAAAGCATCAATTTTCGGCACTCAGCTTTCTTCACAGTCCAACTCTCACATCCATACATGACCACAGGAAAAACCATAGCATTGACTAGACAGACCTCAGTCAGCAAAGTAATGTCTCTGCTTTTGAATATGCTATCTAGGTTGGTCATAACTTTTCTTCCAAGGAGTAAGCGTCTTTTGATTTCATGGCTGCAGTCACCATCTGCAGTGATTTTGGAGCCCAAAAAAAGAAAGTCTGACACTGTTTCCACTGTTTCCCATCTATTTCCCATGAAGTGATGGGACCGGATGCCATGATCTTCATTTTCTGAATGTTGAGCTTTAAGCCAACTTTTCCACTCTCCTCTTTCACTTTCATCAAGAGGCTTTTAGTTCCTCTTCACTTTCTGCCATAAGGGTGGTGCCATCTGCACATCTGAGGTGATTGATATTTCTCCTGGCAATCTTGATTCCAGCTTGTGTTTCTTCCAGTCCAGCGTTTCTCATGAGGTATTCTGCATAGAAGTTAAATAAGCAGGGTGACAATATACAGCCTTGATGTACTCCTTTTCCTATTTGGAACCAGTCTGTTGTTCCATGTCCAGTTCTAACGGTTGCTTCCTGACCTGCATACAGATTTCTCAAGAGGCAGGTTGGGTGGTCTGGTATTCCCGTCTCTTTCAGAATTTTCCACAGTTTATTGTGATCCACACAGTCAAAGGCTTTGGCATAGTCAATAAAGCAGAAATAGATGTTTTTCTGGAACTCTCTTTCTTTTTCCATAATCCAGCAGATGTTGGCAATTGGATCTCTGGTTCCTCTGCCTTTTCTAAAACCAGCTTGAACATCAGGGACTTCACAGTTCAGGTATTGCTGAAGTCTGGCTTGGCGAATTTTGAGCATTACTTTACTAGCATGTGAGATGAGTGCAATTGTGCGATAGTTTGAGCATTCCTTTGCATTGCTTTTCTTTGGAATTGGAATGAAAACTGACCTTTTCCAGTCCTGTGGCCACTGCTGACTTTTCTAAATTTGCTGGCATATTGAGTGCAGCACTTTCACAGCATCATCTTTCAGGATTTGAAACAGCTCAACTGGAATTCTATTACCTCCACTAGCTTTTTTTCGTAGTGATGCTTTCTAAGGCCCACTTGACTTCACATTCCACGATGTCTGGCTCTAGATTAGTGATCACATCATCATGATTATCTGGGTCGTGAAGATCTGTTTTGTATTGTTCTTCTGTGTATTCTTGCCACCTCTTCTTAATATCTTCTGCTGCTGTCCATTCCGTTTCTGTCCTTTATCGAGCCCATCTTTGCATGAAATGATCCCTTGGTATCTCTAATTTTCTTGAAGAGATCTCTAGTCTTTCCCATTCTGTTGTTTTCCTCTATTTCTTTGCATTGATCACTGAAGAAGGCTTTCTTATTTCTCCTTGCTATTCTTTGGAACTCTGCATTCAGATGCTTATATCTTTGCTTTTCTCCTTTGCTTTTTGCCTCTCTTCTTTTCACAGCTATTTGTAAGGCCTCCCCAGACAGCCATTTTGCTTTTTTGCATTTCTTTTCCATGGCGATAGTCTTGATCCCTGTATCCTGTACAATGTCATGAACCTCATTCCATAGTTCATCAGGCACTCTATCTATCAGATCTAGACCCATAAATCTATTTCTCACTTCCACTGTATAATCATAAGGGATTTGATTTAGGTCATACCTGAGTGATCTAGCGGTTTTCTGTACTTTCTTCAATTTGAGTCTGAATTTGGTAATAAGGAGTTCATGATCTGAGCCACAGTCAGTTCCTGGTCTTGTTTTTGTTGACTGTATAGAGCTTCTCCATCTTTTGCTGCAAAGAATATAATCAATCTGAATTCGGTGTTGACCATCTGGTGATGTCCATGTGTAGAGTCTTCTCTTGTGTTGTTGGAAGAGGGAGTTTGCTATGACGAGTGCATTTTCTTGGCAAAACTATATTAGTCTTTGCCCTGCTTCAAATAACTATTTCTGATTTCAAAGTACATACACACTCACCTGTGCAATGATGCCTGGTTCTATCTGATACATGATCAGAGTCTAAAGAAGAATCATTGAGCCAAACTCAGAATTCATGTCATTTTAACAAGCACATTTTAAAATTACATTTAAGGAGTTTTCATTTGTTATAAGTTTTAAAATACAACTGTGTATGGCATGAAGTGTGATAAAGATTCCTGGAAACCAAAAATCTTTATGCAGCATAGGAGAATACAACACAGAAGAAATATTTAATACTAACTATTTAATATTTAACAATGGAGGAAAAATAATAAACAATTAACCATAATGAATTTATTTTCCTTTGGGTATAAGTGTTTGGCAATTTTGTGATAGACTATTGATCTGTAATAGCAGATAATAGCAGCCACACAAAATGAATCTATCCAATAGGTATTGTGCTATTTACTCTTTCTTTATAGCTTAACTACAACAAAGATAAATAGACTTAAACAATAATTTATTTGGATTGTTACTCAAGGCTCAACCTAAACTACAACCAATGCTGCTTTTCACACTCAGTGGTCTAGATTTCTTTGATTGCTGAAGGTAGCTAACATAATGACTCTGTCTTTAATTGTATAGTTGGTTTGAAAAATGGATATATATACTTCTGTACTGGTAGATAATTTTAACTTTGGTTATTCTTGAATGGTTTTAAAATGTTTTTCCAACCTAATTTTTTAATTTAATGCATAAATTTGGAAGCCCCTGTAGGCTTCTACTGCCGGTAGGAAGGAAAATGGAAGGAATTTTTGGCCTAATGGTATTGGGAACAGTGAAAATGGGGGGAAAAAGCTCTACAGATTAAGACACAGCATATTTTTCTCTTGAGTTTTCTATAAGATGGTGAGGTAGAAGAACGTGTGCTCATCTTCTCCTGTTAGAAATCCAAAATTACAACTCGCTGCTGAACAACCATCAACAGGAGAATGTTAGATCCCACCAAAAAAAGATACCCCACATCCAAGGGCAAAGGAGAAGCCCCAGTAAGACAGTACAAGGGGCAAAATCTCATTTAGAATCAAACCCCATAACCGCCAGAGACATTCGGAGGCTCAGACAAGCTTTGTGCAAACTGGGACCCAGAGACCCCACTAAGACTGAGCCAGAACTGTGTTTTAGTGTCTTCTGTGGAGGAACAGGTCAGCAGTGGCCTGCTGCAGGGGCAAGGACTCCGGGTGCAGTAGACCTGGGAATGGCATAAGCCCTCTTGGAGGAGGTCACCTTTAACTCCACAATATAGCCTCCAGAACTTACATAGGACTGAGGAAACAGACTCTTGGAAGGCACAAACAAAACCCTGTGCATATCAGGACCCAGGAGAAAGGAGCAGTGACCACACAAGAGACTAAACCAGACTTCCCAGTGAGTATCCAGGAGTCTATGGTGGAGGCATGGGTCGATGGTGGACTATACAGGGTCAGAGGCGATGAGTGCAGCAGTATGTGCATGGGACTTTTTGAAGGAGGACATCATTATCTCTATTACCTCCATCATAGTTTGGCATCAGGTCAGGCAACGGAGGGAACATAGCCCCAACCATCAACAGAAAATTGTATTAAAAATTTGCTGAGCAAGGGCCCGCCCATTAGAACAAGACCCAGATTCCCACACAGTCAGTCTCTCCCATCAGAAAACTTCCACAAGCCTCTTATTCTTATCCCTCAGAGGGCAGACAGAATGAAAACCACAATCACAGAAAACGAACCAACCTGATCACATGAGTCACAGCCTTGTCTAACTCAATGAAACTATGAATCATGCCATGCAAGGCCACCAAAGACGGAAATGTCAGGGTGGAGAGTTCTGACAAAACGTGGTCTACGGGAGAAGTAATGGTAACCCACTTCAGTATTCTTGCCGTGAGAACCCCATGAACAGTATGAAAAAGCAAAAAGATAGAACCCTGAAAGGTGAACTCGCCAGGTCAGTAGATGCCCAATATGCTTATACTACTGGAGATCAGTGGAGAAATATCTGTAGAAAGAATGAAGACACAGAGCCAAAGCAAAAACAATATCCAGTTGTGGATGTGACTGGTGATGAAAACAAAGTCCAGTGCTATAAACAGCAATATTGCATAGAAACCTGGAATGTTAGGTCCATGAATCAAGGCAAATTGGAAGTGATCAAATAGGTGGTGGCAAGAGTAAACATTGACATTTTAGGAATCAGCGAGCCAAAATGGATTGGAATGGGTGAATTTAACTCAGATGACCATTATATCTTCTACTGTGGGCAAGAATCCCTTAGAAGAAATGGAGTATCCCACATACTCAACAAAAGAGTCTGAAATTCTGTACTTGGATGCAGTCTCAAAAATGACAGAATGATCTCTGTTCGTTCCAAGGCAAACCATTCAGTATCACAATAATCCAAGTCTATGCCCCGACCAATAATGCTGAAGAAGCTGAAGTTGAATTGTTCTATAAAAACCTACAAGACCTTCTAGAACTAACAACAAAAACGATGTCATTTTCATTATAGTGGACTGGAGTGAAAAAGTAGGAAGTCAAGAGATAACTGGAATAAATGGCAAATTTGGCCTTGGAGTACAAAAATGAAGCAGGGCAAAGGCTAACAGAGTTTGGCCAAGAGAATGCGCTGGTCATAGCAAACAATTTCTTCCAGCAGCACAAGAGAAGTCCAATACACATGGACATCACCAGATGGCCAATACCCAAATCAGAATGATTATATTCTTTGCAGCCAAAATGGAGACACTCTATACAGTCAGATAAAATAAGACTGGGAGCTAACTGTGGCTCAGATCATGAACTCCTTGTTGCCAAATTCGACTGAAATTGAAAAAAGTAGGAAAACCACTAGACCATTCAGGTATGACCTAAATCAAATCTCTTAGGATTATACAGTGGAAGTGACAAATAGATTCAATGGATTAGATCTGATAGACAGAGGGACTGAAGAATGATGGAGGTTTGTGACATTGTACAAGAGGTAGTAATCAAGATCATCCCCAAGAAAAAGAAATACAATAAGGGAAAATGGTTGTCTGAGGAGGCCTTACAAATAGCTGTGAAAAGAAGAGAAGTGAAAAGCAAAGGAGCAAAGGAAAGATATACCCATTTGAATGCCAAGTTCCGAAGAGTAGCAAGGAGAGATAAGAAAGCCTTCCTCATCGATCAATGCAAAGAAATTGTTTGCATTGGGAACGGGAAGACTAGAGATCTCTTCAAGAAAATTAGAGATACCAAGGGAACATTTCATGTAAAGATGGGCTTGATAAAGAACAGAAATGGAATGACCATACAGAAGCAGAAGATATTAAGAAGAGGTGGCAAGAATACACAGAAGAACTACACAAAAAAGATCTTCACGACCCGGATCACTCACCAGGAAAAGACTAGAGATCTCTTCAAGAAAATTAGAGATACCAAGGGAACATTTCGTGTAAAGATGGGCTCGATAAAGAACAGAAATGGAATGACCATACAGAAGCAGAAGATATTAAGAAGAGGTGGCAAGAATACACAGAAGAACTACACAAAAAAGATTTTCACGACCCGGATCACTCACCTAGAGCCAGACATCCTAGAATGAGAAATCAAGTGGGCCTTAGGAAGCATCACTACGAACAAAGTTAGGGGAGGTGATGGAATTCCAGTTGAGCTGTTTCAAATCCTAAAAGATGATGCTGTGAAAGTACTGCACTCAATATGCCAGCAAATTTGGAAAAGTCAGCAGTGGCCACAGGACTGGAAAAGGTCAGTTTTCATTCTAATCCCAAGAAAGGCAATGCCAAAGAATGTTTAAACTATCGCACAATTGTACTCATCTCACATGCTAGTAAAGTAATGCTCAAAATTCTCCAAACTGGGCTTCAACAGTACGCAAACCATGAACTTCCAGATGTTCAAGCTGGATTTAGAAAAGGCAGGGGAACCAGAGATCAAATTCCCAACATCCGTTGGATCCTAGAAAAAGCAAGAGAGTTCCAGAAAAACATATGTTTCTGCTTTATTGACTATGCCAAAGCCTTTGACTGTGTGGATCACCACAAACTGCAGAAAATTCTTCAAGAGATGGGAATACTAGACCACCTGGCCTGCCTCTTGATAAATCTGTATGCAGATCAAGAACCAACAGTTAGAACTGGACATGCAACAACAGACTGGTTCCAAATCAGAAAAGGAGTGCATCAAGACTGTATATCGTCACCCTGCTTATTTAACCTCTATGTAGAGTACAGCATGGGAAATGCCTGGCTGAAATAAAGATTGCCAAGAGAAATATCAAGCACCTCAGATATGCAGATGACACCACCCTAATGGCAAAAAGTGAAGAAGAACAAAAGAACCTCTTGATGAAAGTGAAAGAGAAGAGTGAAAAAGTTCGCTTAAAACTCAAGATTCAGAAAATGAAGATCATGGCATTTGGTTCCATCACTTCATTGAAAATAAGTGAGGAAACAATGGAAACAGTGAGAGGTTTTATTTTAGTTTTTGGTCTCCAAAATCACTGCAGATGGTGACTGCAGCCATGAAATTAAAAGACACTTGCTCCTTGGAAGAAAAGCCATGTCAAGCTAGACAGCATATTAAAAAGCAAAGACATTATTTTGCCAACAAAAGTCCATCTAGTCAAACCTATGGTTTTCCCAGTAGTCATATATGGATGTGAGAGCTGGACTTGAAAGCTGAACACCGACGAATTGATGCTTTTGAATTGTGGTGTTGGAGAAGACTCTTGAGAGTCCCTTGGACTGCAAGGAGAACCAACTAGTCTATCCTAAAGGAAATCATTCCTGAATATTCATTGGAAGGACTGATGCTAAGTTGAAACTCCAATACTTTGGTCACCTGATGTGAAGAAGTTACTCATTGGAAAGACCCTAATCCCAGGAAAGATTGAAAGTGGGAGGAGAAGGGGATGACAGAGGATGAGACAGTTGGATGGCATCATTGACTCGATGGACATGAGGTTTGAGTAAGCTCCGGGATTTGGTGATGGACATGGAAGCCAGACATGCTGCAGTCCATGGGGTCACAAAGAGTCAGACACAACTGAGCAACTGAACTGAACTGTACTAGGTTTACTAAGCATTTTGTCTTATTTTTCATTTCTCAACTAGGTCATTCATTTCTCAACATCAACACATACACTCAAACACACACACATAAACTTATTATAGAAATCTTCATACCCCAATCCCTATTTCTCAGCCCCTGACTCCTATACAATTATTCTTTTTTTACACTGTTAAAATTCAGGCTGCCCAAATAGCCTCAGAAACAAATCAAAGAATCAGATCCACTGGTATTGAAATTGTCTAGAAGACTTTGAGAGTGGTGACATGGGAAGTGCTATCTGTGGAAAATACAAAAAGGACAGCCAGAATTGGATTCTAAGTGTTGTCTTCCTTTCCAGAGTAACTGGGCTAAGTATGCATAGTAATGGTCTCTGCTTTCCTAGTTGGTGATTGGGCTTAACATGAGCACCCACAATGGCTTTTAAACAGCTTGTTTGCAGAAAGATAGTAATCAGACAATATTTTGACAACAGCCCTGGAAAACAACCAGGTTTTCTCTGAGTCAGAAGACCTTTTCAGATGTCTTGAGTAAAGTTCATACTAGAATCAAGTATATGTCTGATTTGTTTAATTGGTCTCTTATCAGAGAAAAGGAAGCTTGCCACAATATATTTTTTAGCCTTATGAATTTTCTGATTATACTTTTTATTCATCATTCAATCAGGTCATTAGAAAGAAACTATAGAAAATGAAAATAATTCTAATTGTAAAGAATAATAGCTATATAATTATAGTAATAGAAAAAATTATGATTATAAAATAATTCTATAGAAGTAATTTCTAGATAAAAAATATTTGAAGTCAGAGGACTAATTTTTTTTTATTATTTTCTGATTCCAAGTAAGTTTCTAAACTTCTCTGTCTCTCCTTGATTTATAAAATACAAAGAAAATGTCTGATCTGCCTACTCCATAGGAATTTCATGAATATCAAGTGAAAGAATGTGTATGAATGTCCTGGTAACTGGAATATATATGAACATTTTGATCCATGCAACTGTGTACTTACACTATCCCTTGAGTCCATCATTCATTTTTCTGGTGTGTTCCTAAGCTTGAGTTTCACCCAATTTGAACATCCCCTGTCTTTGGGTGAGAGTAGGAAAGGTTTCACCTCACAAATCAATATGGTAAGTGATAGTGGCTGCCTGAAATAGAATACTTTTTAAGAAAAGTATTAGCTTAAAAAATCGTCTTAGCATTGTTAATAACTAGCGACATCTCCCATGGGGACAAGTAAAGAAATGTAAGTGGCCATGCCACGCATTTGCAATAGCTTCTTTAAAACTCAAAACAGTTATTCCAATAAATGGGATATTCCTTGCCAATTTAAGGACTAACATTAACAGAGAAACATAAAAGATTTATATTACCTAGCATTAGTCTCTTCTACCTGGCCAAGATGAATATCACCTAAGTTTTTCAAGGGTAATTAATATTATAGCCTTTTTGCAGTACCTTAAATTTGTTATTGAGGCCACTAAATTCTTTTGAAATAGAAAATAAATGTTGAGTGCTAGATAGATCTAGCTGTGAACTCACTGAAATGAAAAGTGAACTCTGGTACTCTGACCAGCAAGGTAAGTATTGTCCACATTGCTCCATTCAGAGAGGAATACTTTTCATGATAAAGGATTGTTTCTCAGTAAAGAGATATAAATAGATGTGTGCATTTCCCTCTGAGAACATTTTAGCATGTCAGGAATCATGAGGGATAAATCTTAATTGTTGTGTTTTCCGTACTTACAGATTGCTTTTGATATATGTCAGGAAGATACATCTTGATACATCTTTCCCCAAAGCAATAGTCTGAGGAAAAGTATGACAATGTATAATTTGAGCAATTAGTTTTTAAAATGACTTATTAAATAAGTCATTAAGACTTATTTATTGATCCATTTAAGAATGTAGAAAACACTGTTGATTTCAGATCACTGATACTAAATGGTCCAGTTGATACATTTGCCTTCATCCATTTATTTATCCAATCAATGATGTACCAAGAGGTGTGCTAGATGGTGATAATGCAACAGTGAACAGGACAAGCATGATTTCCTAGCTTCACAGGACTGACATTCTTAACAGAGATACAATCATTAAGCAGGTAGTTACACCCGTGGAGTTGCTGCACCGAACACCATAGAGCATGCTAAGAAGATCATAATGAGAAGCCTTAATTCTGTGAAGTTAGGGAATTCTCAAGTCCTAAAGACTTATAATGGTAAATATATGAGGGTAGAGAAAAGGTAAATATTTTCTAGATAGAAGAACTAGAATGGTCAACTTAGCCAACTGAGCCAGCCAGTCCAGATTAAAAAAAATAATTATAATAACAAAAACAGATGAGCAGGCTTGTTAGAGTCACCCATTGTGAAGTACATTTTTGACGCTGGTATTTTCTTAATTTTCACCTGAGACCAGACGATTTTGAGTGTCTTATCACTAAACTGACTTCAGAAGCAAATTTCTTTTGTCTGGATTTTCCCTGTTATTATTATTTTCTCCTTCCTAAGGCATGAGTCATTAAAACCACCATCTACAGCGAGAATCTGACAAAAGCTTCCTAGGGAATAATGCCAGTAGCCTAGAAATATATATATGAATCAACAAGGAGAGAATAAGAAAACTCTCAGTATGGTCTGTCCACACCCAATAACTCTTTAACATGGTAATAAAATGACATCAATTTGGCACAATTCTGAAATAACTTCCCCAGCTTTTGAGCTCCCTCTAGGGTCAACTGACATCTTTGGTGAGACTTGTTTAAAGCCCATCTTTTCCCTCTATTCAGCACTGATTCCTTTTCCTTCCTTCTAGAAGTAGAAGCCCAAGCTTTCCCTAATAAACCTCCTGAAAAGTATTCTCTGCACTACAAACTAAACTGTGTCCCCTGTCCCCCACCAAATCTATATATTGAAGTCCTAACCCCTAATGTGATTATACTTGAAGACAGGGCTTTTAGGAGATAATTAAGGTTAAATGGGGGCTTTCCTGGTAGCTCAGCTGGTAAAGAATCCATCTGCAAGGCAGGAGACCCTGGTTCAATTCCTGGGTCAGGCAGATCCCCTGGAGAAGGGCTAGGCTACCCACTCCAGTATTCTTGCCTGGAGAACCCCAATGGACAGAGGAGCCTGGTGGGCTGCAGTCCATGGGATGGCAAGGAGTCAGACATGACTGGGCAATTAAGCACAGCAAGCTTAAATGAGGTTATTAGGGTAGAGGTCTAATTCTGAAAGATTATGGCCTAATAAGCAGAGAATGATCTCTCTAAGTGTGTGTCTGTCTGCGTGTATGTGTGTGTGTACAGATAGATATCTTTATGTGTACACACTGAAGAACAGTTACGTGACCATACAGTGAGAAAGTGGATATTTGCAAGCCGAAAGAGAACCCTTACAAGCATCTCACCATGCTTGAGGCAGGACTTAGATGGACCCCAGGCTGAGCAATCTCTCCCCTGTGGACAGAAACTCCATAAAGGCAGGATGATAGAGGAGGCTGGGCCCTGCCTAGATAAGAGATAAAGACCATATAGTCCTCATTCTTGAAGTCAGAGACCTCCCTGACTACTCATGCATAGAAAGGTTCCTTGGAGGTCAAAAAGGGAGGTGGTGTCACCTCATAGTAAGTGATGTCAAGTACCCATAAGCCTCTTCACTAGGGACCACCTTGGTTAAAAGACATGCATGCACACATGGGAGGATCCTGAGATATACCGAACAAGGTCTCAGAACCAGGCAAAGCATGACTGGTCAAAGGAAACCCAGAAGAAATGCCTCATAAAACTGATCCAAACTACCATGAGGCCACAACTCTCTCTCTCTGATCTTGCCCATGTGTATATCCACATGCACTTTCTCTCTTCCAAATAAATTCTTTACTTGTTTCACTATTTTCCATCTTTGTGGGAATTCTTAGAGTCCGAGCTCTGTCACTTACCACTGGTGTAGTAGCTAGGATTTGATGCTCTTACCCCTGTGACCAGACCTTAATCTCTGTCCAGGAACTGAAGCCCTGCTTCAAGCTACTGTAGGCTGAGGCCATCCAAGATCATGCAGGGACCCTGATCTCAGACTTCCATGTTCCAAAAACTGTGAAAAAAAATAAATTTCTATTGTTTAAACCAGCCAGTCTACAATATTTGGTTATGGCAGCCCCAAATAACTAATACACTCTTTTTCAGCACCTGCATCTCAAGAAACCCAAGCTGCAATGGTGCCCCTTTGTAATCACCACTGACTATGCAATTAGGACAATTCCTCAGGCTCAAATGGAAATAAAACAGATAAATCATGCATATAGAGATTCCTATATGATTAAGTGCTTTCTGAGTGGAAACTTAAGCTTTCCATTTAGAAACTATTTTCTTTGCCTGAATTACTCTAAGATAACTACCTGGTGAACACAGAGCTATTCATAATATTCGTGACTTGGGGAGAGGCTGCTACTAGTCCCCGAGTTCTGGCAGGTGGAAATGGAGACACTATCATTTCTAGTACGTCATATTCCCAGTGGTGCTGAATCAATTGAAATTCCAAACACCTGCATTGTTCCCCCTAAGACTGCTTACCATCAAAATGCAAGATGCTGCTGAGCCCTGAGACAGGTGATAAGAAGGGCCCACTGAGCCAAGAAAACAACAAATAACTTTGTAGAAGCCTCTGGAAATTTAGCATTTCCAATCAAAGCTTTGTTTGCTCTGAGCAAAACTAAGTCCTGCACTCCAAATTATTAGAGCTGGGAATGCAGGAAAACCTGAATCCTGCCTTGTAATAACTGCTTCCTAATAGAAGTTTTCTGAGGCAGATTCATGCAGGAATCAATGCCTAGAATAAAAATAAAGTACTACGTCATCATGAAAGATGGGTCAGCACCTGGTACCACAGTAAGGGCTCTCTGGTGCTGGTAGATTAAATTGACCCAATTGAGACTGGTGCGTGTTAGTTGCTCAGCTGTGTCCAACTCTTTGTGACCCCATGGACTGTAGCCAGCTGGGCTCCTTTGTTCATGGGATTCTCCAGGCAAGACTACTAGAATGGGTTGCCATTTCTTTCTCCAGGGGATCTTCCTAACCCAGGGAATGAACTTGGGTCTCCTGCATCACAGGCAGATTCTTTACCATCTGAGCCACCAAGAAAGCCAATTGAGACTGAACTTGAAGCCAAAGCATTGTGTCCATTTCCACCTTAAGCCCCAGACTCAGATTTCCTCTAGCTACAAGCAAGGAAGAAACAAGAGTAATATGTGGAGCCTGAGCCCACTTACTCCCACATTTCTGCTCATGTTATTGCCTCTGTTTGGAAACCCTTCTTTAAAGGATATACCTCACATCTTCTTACAACAATGATCTACCTCACACATTCCAGAAATATCCATTAGTGAGTCACTCTTTATTTGTGCCTTACACTTTAAGTAAGTCCTTGTTGCACATTTCAACCTCTTTACAATGATTTATTGGGTCCTTTTATTCACTAGAGAATGAATTTTTTTGAGGCAAGGACCACATCTGGCCCAACTTTCAGATGACTCTAACACAAGACTTGAAAAACAATAGATATTATGTACCCCAAAACATGAAATGACACATCATTTGGCCCCAACCTTTCTTTCTAGCCTCCAGGCTCACCAAACCCACTAGTTCCTCATTTATCCACATAGCGCTACTTTATCCACAACACACAACTCACTGACTGGCAAACGTGTCCTGTACAGACACACCCTCTTGCTTTCACTCATATTGTTCCCTCTGTCTGAAATATTCTCTCATCATTCCAAACCATAAAAATGTTCATCTTCCTCTCAGGTTCTACTTAAATACCATTCTCCAGAGAATCTCTTCTTTGCTTTCCCATCATCTAATGTTGATGTCTTTCAACACACATCATACTTTCTCTCTATTGGGCTATACATTCTTAGAAGCTGGAGTCTACCAGGAACATCTACAGCTCAATAAGACAAACAATTTCATTAAAATTAAGCAAAATATTTGAACAGAGATTTCATATAAGAAAATATATTCCTCCTTTGGTATGCACAAGGCATTCATACAAACACCCTTGAAGATATCAAAATTCACCAATGCTCAAGTATCCTAAGTAAAATGATTAATATTTGCATATAACTTATGCATATCCTCCCATATACTTAATATACTTAAATCATCTCTAGATTACTTACAATACCTAATACACTGTAAATTCTATGTAAATAGTTGCTGGCACAGGGAAATTTCAAATTTTGCTTTTGGGGAATTTCTGGAATTAAAAAATATATTTTTTCCATCCATAGTTGGTTTAAAATTCGTGTATGCAGAACTGTGGATATGGATGGCCAACTATACACACACATGGCTAATAAGCATATGAAAAGGAGATCAATATTACATTATATAAAATGTATCACAGAAATGGGAGTTAAAATACAGGGCAATATCATACTCACCCGTTTGTTTTGATGAAACTTAAAGGTTGAAAATACCAAGTGTTAATGAGGTTGTAGAACATCTAAAAGTTTCATATCCTTCTACAAAACAGTACAAGCATGCTGGAAATTTTGCTTTAAAAGTTAAAAGTGAAACAAAAGGAAAAGCTATGCACAGATATTCTGTTCCAAAATATTTACTTAAGAGAAATGAAAACATATCTACATGGACTAATGCATGAATGTTCATAGCTACTTTGTTAAAACTATTTTAATAATTATTAAGTAGCCAGAAACTGAAAACAACACAAATGCCCTTTAACAAGAAAACAGACAAATGACCATGGTATATTCAAACACTACAATGGAATAGTTCAGTTCATTTCCGTCATTTAGTCATGTCTGATTCTTTGCGACCCCATGGACTACAGCACGCCTGGCTTTCCTGTCCATCACCAACTCCTGGAGCTTGCTCAAACTCATGTTCATCAAGTCGGTGGTGCCATCCAACCATCTCATCCTCTGTCATCCCTTTCTCCTCCTGCCTTCAATATCTCCCAGCATCAGGGTCTTTTCCAATGAGTCAGTTCTTCACATTGGATGGCTAGAGTATTGCAGTTTCAGCTTCAGCATCA
Organism: Ovis aries; assembly: GCF_016772045.2. Classification (NCBI taxonomy): domain Eukaryota; kingdom Metazoa; phylum Chordata; class Mammalia; order Artiodactyla; family Bovidae; genus Ovis; species Ovis aries. The sequence goes on along the minus strand of NC_056054.1, from coordinate 44,734,305 downwards.
GTCCTTCCAGTGAATATTCAGGAATGATTTCCTTTAGGATGGACTGGATGGATCTCCTTGCAGTTAAAGGAACTCTCAAGAGTCTTCTCCAACACCACAATTCAAAAGCATCAGTTCTTTGGTGTTCAGCTTTCTTTATAGTCCAACTCTCACGTCCATACATGACTACTGGAAAAATCATAGCTTTGACTAGATAGACTTTTGTTGGCAAAGTAATGTCTCTGCTTTCTAATATGCTGTCTATGTTGGTCATAGCTTTTCTTCCAAGGAGCAAGCATGGAATACTACTTGGCAACAAAAAAAATGACCTACTGGTAATTGCAACAACACGGATGAACCTCACCTTAAAATCATTATGCTGAGTGAAAGAAGTCAAGCACAAGTCAGGACATACAGTGTGAACTCATTTATATAAAACTCTAGGAAATTGAAACCAAATCAGAGGTTGCCTGGGGCAGAGTTGGGGTTAGGGGAGAGAGAGATTATAAAGGACATGAGAAAACTACGGAAGTGATGAAAAATGTCTGTTTCCTTGATTGTGGTAATGATTTTACGGGTGTTATTAAACATATCAAAATTCATTAAGTTATTTTCTTTAAATATGTGCAACATGTTGTACTTAAGCCTCAACAAAGCTAGGGGGAAGCCCTCAATGGTTCCATATCACCAATGAGTGAAATAAAATCTGTACCACAGTGTTTTCATAAGTCAGATCCCTGCCTCTGGCCTCATCTCCACTAATTCCTCCTGCACATTTTATGTTCTAGAAGGACTAATCAGCATCTCCTCCATTGAATATCTCTCCTTAGGTCACTTGTTGGACATGTGCTTTTTTAAAAGGGTATTTCCTTTCTGAAAAGTTCACTCACACTCCACTCCTATTCCTCTGGAAAATAGTTACCTGTTTCTCAAAACTTTGTTCATTTTGTGTATAGAGTAGTAGGTGCTTGATAAGTTATTGTACAATGTATGAATGGGCTAAGGTATACCTCCTTTAGGAAGCCTGTTCTGACATATTCCCCAGAATTAGTCACTCTTTCAATTTTTGCTATTATTTTTATTATCATCCAATATTGTTTTGCATAGGGTTTTAAATCTGCTTCCTTACATGTTAACTCCTTGGGGACTGTGGTGGGCAGAATTTTAAGATGTCCCCTCAAATTCTTGTCCAGTATGCACACAAACTTTTTCCCAATTGTTTAATCAAATACTAATCTAGGAGTTACTATGAAGGGTATTTTGCCTCAGCAATTAAGGTCCCAAATCAATTTTAAGTTAGGGAAATCATCCAAGTGGCGCTGACCTAATCATGAGAATCCTTTAAAAGCTAAGCGTTTTCTCCAGTTGATCACAGAAAAGCATAGATTTGAAGCATGAGAAAAATTCAAAGCACCGTTGCCAGCCAGAAGATGGAGGACACCAAACGATGAGGAATGTGAGTGGCCTCTAAGAGATGAGAGACTCCTGACAGTCAGCAAGGAAAATGGAACTCAATGCCACATCTTCACAAGTTGAATTCAGCCAAAAACATAAATGAGCTCAGAAGTGGATTGTTTTTTTTTTTTTTTTGCAGTCTTCAGATAAGAATTAAATCTGGCAAACAGTACCATTTTAGCCTTGTGATATTCTTGGCAGTGAACCCATTCATGCACGCTCTGCCAGACTTCTCAGCTACAGACTTGGTAGCTAATAAAGGGTACAATTTTAAACCTCTACATTTTCATTCATTTGTTACCCTGCTGCATAAAAACAACACACCTTCTATACCTTTATAGCACATGGTTACTCATGTAATAAGAATTCAATTGTGTTTTTAAGAAAAAATGAAAAGGAGAATGAGAAAAAGGAAAAGAGGGAGAAACAAAGATAAAATATTAGAAGGAATAAAAGAGAAAAAACAGAAACATTTTAGTTTCCAAAACAGTGGTCCTTGACCTTAGCTACACATTCTCATCCTATAGAGAACTTTAAAAAAATATTAGTACCTGGGTTCCACCCCCAGTGATTCTGATTTAATTGATTCGAGTGTGGCTTAAGCCTCCCTAGATGCAGCCAAAGTTGAGAACCACTGCTGTGGTTGCTCCATGTGAACAGACTCCCAAGGCGCAGAAGCTCTGCCAGAACTCCAGCGGCCCCAGGCATCCATGGAGACTGGCTGGGTCCTTAAGGCTAACCTCCTGAAAGCCCTTATTTACTAGCTGTGTCCTTTTCCACAGTGAGCTCTTTCCAGGATGTTAATCAGCCTCACTCCAGGACATATTCATTCTTCTCTCCACTCACAGGTTCCTTAGCTTAGGTTTAAATAATAATCGCTTGGTATTTTAATATATTCTGGGCTTCTTCCACATTACAGCCTTCTTGGACCCTGCTGATCACATAAATTTTTCTCTGCAGGATTCTCAACTGCAATCTACAGAGAGAACATTGGCAATGTTCTGATTAGAAATGGTGAATGCCATTACCTGGATAATGTCCTTATCTATCACCAACACCTAAACATCTTTCTCAGTTAAAAATGACTTTAATTGCTAATCAGAATTCTCTGAAGGGCTTTATAATCTTAAGAAAGCTATAGAATATTGAGATACTGAGCTATAATTCTGGTTCTGCCCTTATTAATTGTGTGAGATATCTGGCAAGATAGTTAAGCACTGTTAATAATAATAATAATAGTTTATCATCTTTAAATAAAGGAGTTTATTATTTCAAAGGGTTTATATTAGATTAATAGTATGATAAAGGTTTATTACAACAGCTTAGGTGCATATGTGTGCATTTCTCTGTGTGTGTTTGATATGATTGTTCAACCAGTTCACTGGAGTACCTAATATAGTTCTGTCATTCTGAAGAAAGTTTTAGTAAAAAAAAAAAAAAGTAAACTATTTCAATAAATTTCATTCTTGGGGAAAGAAAGAAGGATGGATGAGTAGGATACTCTACCTGGCATGAAGATATCAATATGTGCTATTGATTCTTAAGTCTAGTTGGTCTTTTAAAGGTATCTGAGAGGGGGAGGGAAAAGGGAATACACATAAATTTTAGATAACATTGCTTAGCACATAGGAAACCAAGAGCTATCATTTTGCATTAGCATGGCAGGGGCATGGTTTGATGGACATGGGATGGTCCACCCACATTTCTCCTCAGGGTCCTTGTTGCTAAGCTGTAGACAGTGTTGTAGGCAGATACTTGCCAGCTGCCAGTTCTTTCAAGGATGGCCTCAGATGCAGAGTCATCTCGCCCAAGATCATGCCCTTCCCAAAGCAGACACATACAATGACTATTGAGGCAGAGATATAAAGGCTTGGTTACTTTGGCCCAATATAAGACAACTCTGCCCACCGGTATAGTCTAGAGCTTCCTGTGGGGTCAGCTGAAGCTGCTTGGGCTGCATCACAGCCTGACCTCCCTTCGCTCAATTCTGCCTGCTTCCTTCTCTTTCACAGAGGCTGCTCCCAAGACCCCCCTACCCTGAATCTGAACATGCTTCTGCTGCTTCTAAGTCAGTTCAGTCATGTCCAACTCTGTGCGACCCCATAGACGGCAGCCCACCAGGCTCCCCCGTCCCTGGGATTCTCCAGGCAAGAACACTGGAGTGGGTTGCCATTTCCTTCTCCGATCTGAACACATTGTGCACTAAACTGCGTCTCAGAGTCTGAATCCTAGAGAACTCAATGTGTAACATGTTAAGCCCTTTGAGGTCAAAGATGTAGGAGTTGGAGGAGGAGGCACAACATAACATCAAAACTTTGGGTTTAATATCTAATCTCATGAAATTTTCTAATGAGTAGCTCCATTCATTGCTGCTTAGTATGTGCCAAGGATTGTTGCACTTCATCATTAGAAAATGCCTGTAGGTTATTATTATCCTCAATCTACAGATGAGGAAATCAGATTTACCAGTGGCAGGTAACTTCTATCCATAGCCCTGTTAAATAACTTTGTCATGAATAAAACCTGAGTATGTCTGATTCTGAAGGTTGGGATTTTATATATCATACTTTTCTGCTCTGGTTTCTCATTAAAGGAAAATGCAAGCAGTATTTTTCGCAGTGTGAGAAACTTGGGGCTTGGGAAAGCTTTCCTTACTTAATCAGGTGAAGTTCTGCCTGGAAAGTTGTTGTCTTCCCTACAAAAGAAATTGTTATTGAGCCATGGGGGCTTTGTTGATCACTGTTGCTGGGCATTCCCGAAATTAGATAGCACTCTCTTCACTGCAAGCTCTCAGAAGAGGGGGAGTTAGCTCTGCGAGTCATGAGGAGATGTGTTTGACGAGGACCCAAGATCATCCATTTTTTGACTACCTGTATTTTGCTACTTCAGATTCTAAAATAAAATATGTAGAAGGGACATGCTAAGCAAACAGGCATATTTTTTTTACCCTGCAAGACACTGGTCCCTGACCCCATGGGGGAACTCCAGCATGGTCAAGTTGTACCAGTAGACAAACAGGGACAATTTTGGCTTACAGTAGGCATTCCTGAGTGTCTCAGATCAAAAGCAAACCCATGACCTCCTTGGCACCTTATCCCAGACCCATGCCCTAACTACCCCTCTGAATATTATTACTCTAGTGATGAGAAGAGACAATAAAAGATAAAACCAAAGATGTATATTTTCTCCCTAGAACCTGGGGCAGCTGGCTGACTCTTCCTCCCTTTCTCCTAAACCTTACCAAATAGCCTAGACTGAGTTCATTTTCTTCTATTAGGCATGATGAAGGGAAAGTAATATTTCATTATATTTCCTTAAAAATCTCAGAGATGCAAGAGAAAGAAATAATTCATGGATAGAAGCCACCCCAAATAGAGACTCACCATAGAAAACTGAATTTTTTAATCTCTTTGTTCAGCATGCCAAAATTTCTAGTTCCCAAGCACCATGACCTAATGATACACTTGAATGTAACCCTTCCATGTTGGCAGTTCTCCTTGGGGACACAGGGAGAAGTGCTGTTTCAGCAAGTTCTGGAAGCCAGCAACCTCACAAGCAACAGAGTTCAGTTCTGAGACATTACTGGCAGATGACAAGAAGCAGCCTCATTTTTTGAAGAAAAGGCAGGTCTGAGATGACTTGCAAAGCACTGGAATCCCCCCTGTTCTCCCTCTTCTGTTCCTTTGCTCTCCTCCCTTTGCCCCCCTCTTTTTTTCCTTGTATCCTTCCACCCTTTCTTTTATCTTTCCTTATGGCCAGTTTTTTTCCTTCCCAAAGCATTAACTGACCTGAGAAGTAATGTTACCTGGAAATTAGAATTAAAATAAGAAGAAAAACTACTTCACACATTTAATATGGAACCCAGAGCTAAAAAACAAACAAAAACACCCAGACTGGCTGACCTCAGTTTTCTCATCTAAAAAAGGCAGAAGATAATTTTGCTGCATATCTCTGTAGATTGCTTGGGGTTCAAGAAGACAATAGGTATAATTTAATACAGTACCTAGTTCAGAGAAATCAATTTATGTTAGTATTTATTATTACTTGGAGTGTTAAGGATAGTAGTGTTGCTACTGTTAATCTACTGGACTAGGCATTGACTGTTCAAAGGTGAAAAGGACATAGAGATGACGTCAGAAAGCTGCTTTCTCAAGCCCTCCCTAACAGTTCTTAGCACAGATGCCTCATGACAGAATAAACTATTTCATAATTCAAGAGTGATTCTCAGCCCTTTTTGTGCATCAGAATAACCTAGAGTGTTTTGAAAACTTGAGCTTTGTATTTCCCTACCTCTAACCCCCGGGAATCTAAGTAGCTTTGAAATAGATCCAGGCATTGCTATTTTTAATAATTTACACAAGTGATTATGATGTAGACTTAGAAATGGGCCACAAAGAGTTGATCAAACTGGTGTGAGTGACAAATTCAACTGTGTCTGGGTGGAAAGCCTTCTTTAGTAAGTTTAATATTCAATTTTATTATTGTTTAAATCTGTAAAATTTTTGGATATGAGGTGATACAGTATTGTTAGCTTTAGAGTCCAAGAGACTAGGCTTGTTTTCTAGCTTGCATATCTAACGAGCTCCCTACTCATCTGTGAAATGGGAATAAGGATGACAATTGGGTCATAGGTTTGTTAAAAGAACCCAGTAAAATACGTTCATTCAGTATTCACTATTGCCTAGTCTATATCAGATACTGTTTTAGGTCCAGAAGATACAGCAATGAACAAAACAAATCTCCATTTTCACAGAGCTCTCCTTCTAGTGGGTAAGGAAGGAAATCTGTAATACACATAAAGCACCTAGCAGTATCTGGCATACTTAATACGATACTAATTATTACAAAATATTTGGTGTACCCTAATTATGTACCAGGCTGCTACACATGTTGAAAATACAGAGGACAAGAAAGGGTGTCTGCTCTCAGAGAGCCTCTATTCTGGTGGACAAAAAACTGGCAAGGAAATAATTATACACAACAATTTCCAGTATTTGTATAGGAAATTTCTATAGAAAACAGGAAAGCTAAAATACAACAGTGGGATAGTAATTGCATCTTTTAGTATCCTTTCCATGAACAGAAAACACAAGTAAAGCTGGCTTAAATAGAAAAAGGCTTTATTGGTAATAAAGTCTGATAAGAGAGCAGGATTTAAGCTTGGTTATTTAAGACCTGGCTTTATATCTCTAGGTATATCTCTGCCTGTTCTTTGTACATCTGTATCATCTTCAGAGAGAACTTACAGTTACATAAAGGCTGCCAGGATACTAAAGCAGGCTTCCCTGGTAGTCACATCTCATAATCACTATAAGTTCTATGGTGTGCAATGATTGGATTCAGTTCAGTTCAGTTCATTCACTCAGTCGTGTCTGACTCTTTGTGACCCCATGGACAGCTCTCCAGGCTTCCCTGTCTATCACCAACTCCCGGAGTTTACTAAACTTATGTCCATTGAGTTGGTGATGTTATCCAACCTTCTCATCCTCTGTGGTCCCTTCTCCTTCCACCTTCAATCTTTCCCAGCATCACGGTCTTTTGAAATGAGTCAGTTTTTCACTTCAGGTGGCCAAAGTTTTGGAGCTTCAGCTTCAGTATCAGTCTTTCCAATGAATATTCAGGACTAATTTCCTTTAGGATGGGCTGATTGGATCTCCTTGCTGTCCAAAGGACTCTCAAGAGTCTTCTCCAACACCATGGTTCAAAAGCATCAATCCTTCAGCACTCAGTTTTGTTTAGAGTCTAACTCTCACATCCATACATGACTACTGGAAAAGCCATAGCTTTGACTAGATGAAACTTTGTTGGGAAAGAAATGTCTCTGCTTTTTAACATGCTGTCTAGGTTGGTAATAACTTTTCTTACAAGGAGCAAATGTCTCTTAATTTCATGGCTGCAGTGACCGTCTGCAGTGATTTTGCAGCCCCCCCAAATGAAGTCTCTCTCTGTTTCCATTGTTTTCCCATCTATTTGCCATGAAGTGATGGGACCACATGCTATGATTGTAGTTTTTTGAATGTTGAGTTTTAAGCCAACTTTTTCACTCTCCTCTTTCACTTTCATCAGGAGGCTCTTAAGTTCTTTTTCACTTTTTGCCATAAGCATGGTGTCATCCACGTATCTGAGGTTCTTGATATATCTCCCAGCAGACTTGATTCTAGCTTGCACTTCATCCAAGTCAGCATCTCTCAAGATGTACTCTGCATACAAAATAAATAAGCAGGGCGACAATATACAGCCTTGAACTACTCCTTTCCCTATTTGGAACCAGTCTGTTTTTCCATGTCCATTTCTAATTGTTGCTTCTTGACCTGTATACAGATTTATCAGGGGACAGGTCAGTTGGTCTGGTATTCCCATCTTTTTAAGAATTTTCTGCAGTTTGTGGTGATTCACACAGTCAACGTGTTGGCATAGTCAATAAAGAAGAAATAGATGTTTATCTGGAATGCTCTTGCTTTTTCGATGGTCCAACGGATGTTGGCAATTTGATCTCTGGTTCCTCTGCCTTTTCTAAATCCAGCTTGAACATCTGGAAGTTCACAGTACACATAGAATTGAAGCCTGGCTTGGAGAATTTTGAGCGTTATTTTGCTAGTGTGAGATGAATACAATTGTGCAGTAGTTTGAGCATTCTTTGGCATTGCCTTTCTTTGGGATTGGAATGGAAACTGACCTTTTCCAGTCCTCTGGCTACTGCTGAATTTTCCCAATTTGCTGGCATATTGAGTGCAGCACTTTAACAGCATCATCTTTTACGACTGAAATAGCTCAGCTGGCATTCCATCACCTCCACTAGCATTATTCATAGTGCTGCTTCCTAAGTCCCACTTGACTTCGCATTACAGGATGTCTGGCTCTAGGTGAGTGATCACACCATCGTGATTATATGGGTCATGAAGGTCTTTTTGTATAGTTCTTCTGTGTATTCTTGCCACTTCTTCTTAATATCTTCTGCTTCTGTATGATCATACCATTTCTGTCCTTTATTGGCCCATCTTTGCATAAAATATTCCCTTCATATCTATAATTTTCTTGAAGAGATCTCTAGTCTTTACCCATCTATTATTTTCTTCTATTTCTCTGCATTGATCACTGAGGAAGGCTTTCTTTTTTTTTTAATTTTTATTTTTACTTTATTTTACTTTACAATACTGTATTGGTTTTGCCATACATTGACATAAATCCACCACGGGTGTACATGCGATCCCAACATGAACCCCCTCCCACCTCCCTCCCCACAACATCCCTCTGGGTCATCCCCATGCACCAGCCCCAAGCATGCTGTATCCTGCATCATACATAGACTGGTGATTTGATTCTTACATGATAGTATACATGTTTCAATGCCATTCTCCCAAATCATCCCACCCTCTCCCTCTCCCTCTGAGTCCCAAAGTCCGCTATACACATCTGTGTCTTTTTTGCTGTCTTGCATACAGGGTCATCATTGCCATCTTTCTAAAGGCTTTCTTATCTCTCCTTGCTATTCTTTTGAACTCTGCATTCAAATAGGTATATATTTCCTTTTCTCCTATGCCCTTCACTTCTCTTCTTTTCACAGCTATTTGTAAGCCCTCTTCAGACAACTATTTTGCCTTTTTGCATTTCTTTTTCTTGGGGATGGTCTTGATCACTGCATTCTGTACAATCTCACGAACCTCTGTCTGTAGTTCTTCAGGCACTCTATCAGAACAAATCCCTTGAAACTATTTGTCACTTCCGCTGAATAATCATAAGGGATTTGATTTAGGTCATACATGAATTGCCTAGTGGTTATCACTACTTTCTTCAAGTTAAGTCTGAATTTGGCAATAAGGAATTCATGATTTGAGCCACAGTCAGCTCCCAGTCTTGTTTTTGCTGACTGTATACAGCTTCTCCATCTTTGGCTGCAAAGAATATAATCAATATGATTTGGGTATTGTCCATGTGTAGAGTCTTCTCTTGTGTTGTTGGAAGAGGTGTTTGCTATGACCAGTGTGTTTTCTTGGCAAAACACTATTAGCCTTTGCCCTGCCTCATTCTATACTCCAAGGCCAAATTTGCCTATTATTCCAGGTGTTTCTTGACTTCCTACTTTTGCATTCCAGTCCCTTATAATGAAAAGGACATCTATTTGATTTTCAGTTCCAGAAGGCCTTGTAGGTCTTCATAGAACCATTCAATTTCTGCTTCTTCAGTATTACCATTTGGGGCAGAGACTTGGATTACTGTGATATTGAATGCTTTGTCTTGGAAAAGAACAGAGGCCATTCTGTCATTTTTGAGATTGCATCCAAGCACTGCATTTCGGACTCTTTTGTTGAGTATGAGGGCTACTCCATTTCTTCTAAGGGATTCTTGCCCACAGTAGTAGACATAATGGTCATCTGAGTTAAATTCACCCATTCCAGTCCATTTTAGTTCTCTGATTCCTAAAATGTCAATGTTCACTGTTGCCATCTCATTTGACCACTTTCAATTTGCCTTGATTCATGGACCAGGTTCCTATGCATTATTGCTCTTTACAGCATCAGACTTTGCTTTCATCACCAGTCACATCCACAACTGGGTGTTGTTTGTGCTTTGGCTCCATCTCCTCATTCTTTCTGGAGTTATTTCTCCCTCATCTCCAGTAACATATTGGGCACCTACCGATCTGGGAAATTCATCATTCAGTGTCCTATATTTTTGATTTTTCATGTTGTTCATGGCTTTCTCAAGGCAAGAATACTGACGTGGTTTGTCATTCCCTTCTTCAGTGGACCACATTCAGAAATCTCCACCATGACCCGTCCATCCTGGGTGGCCCTACATGGCATGGCTCATAGTTTCATTGTGTTAGACAAGGCTGTGGTCCATGTAATCAGTTTTGTTTGTTAGTTTTCTGTGATTATGGTTTTCATTCTGTCTTCCCTGTGATGGATAAGGATAAGAGGATTATGGAAGTTTCCTGATGGGAGAGACTGTCTGAGGAGAAACTGGATCTTGTTCTGATGGGCTGGGCCATACTCAGTAAATCTTTAATCCAATTTTCTCTATAAGGAAGGGGCTGTGTTCCCTTCCTGTTGTTTGACCTGAGGCCAAACTGTGGTGGTGGTAATGAAGATAATGCTGCACTCAGTGCCCCCAACCCTGCAGCAGGCTACCACCAACCCATGCCTCTGCCAGATACTCCTGGACACTCATGGGTAAGTCTAGGTCAGTCTCTTGTGAAGTCACTGCTCCTTTCTCCTGAGTCCTGGTGTGCATAAAGTTTTGTTTGTTCCCTCCAAGAGTCTGTTGGATTGCCAATGAACAAATTCCTGAGTCCTGACAGGGGCATTGTTTAACAGGCTAAGGACTGGATTATTTGAACAAAACAGAATTGCAAGAGATCACATTGTCCTGATTGACAATTTCATTTCATTCTCTTTTCCAATCTCCACTTCAGTAGGTGACTAGGGAAAGGGCAAAATTTAGGATAATCACTGTATTTCTGGTATTCAAGATGTGACTTCCGTCAAAGAAACATCTAACCCTTTGAAGCTCTGGGATAAGAACATTTCATGCACAAAAAGACATAATACAAACACTCATGTATTATTAATAGTTGATTAGGGTTGACATAAAGTTGTCAGAGACTGGGTAGCTTAAAACAACAGCAATGTATTTTTCACAATTCTGGAGGCCGGAAGTCCAAGATCAAGGCATTGTCAGGGTTGGCTTCTTCTGATACTTCTCTCCTTGGCTTGCAGCTAGCAGGATCTTCCCTTTCCGTGTTCTGTGTCTTAATCTCCCTCGTTTATAAAGTCAAGTTTTAAAAAGCCCCACCCCAATGAGCTCATTTAAATTTACCTCTTCAAAGATCTTATCCCCAAATACAGTCACATTCTTAGGCATAGGAGAATAGGATTTCAACACATGAACTTGGGGGTATAGTACGATTCAGCTTAGAACAACCCCCAACATGGAGAATTCACTTGGCGTATTTGAGGAACAAACAGGCCAATGTGGTTAGAACAGGGTAAACAGGGAAGTGTTGGCACAAAATGACATCAGAGAGTTAGACAAGGCTCCATCCATCTAAGGTCTTGCAAGATAAGAAATGTACTTAGATTTTACATTTTTGATGGCTGCTGTTACTATTAGTGTTATTACATTCAGAAAACTATGTATGAAAAATCAATAATTATCTACCTGAAGGGAAAAATAACTTTATTTCTCCCTTAAAAGGAGCAAGCTTTTATTTATACCAGGCAGGGCTTCCCTGTTTGCTCAGACAGTAAAGAATCTACCTGCAATGCAGGAGACCTGGGTTTGATCCCTGGGTTAGGAAGATCCCCTTGGGAAGGGAATGGCAACCCACTGCAGTATCCTTGCCTGGAGAATTCCATGGACAGAGGAACCTGGTAGGCTACAGTCCATGTGGTTGCAAAGAGTTGGACATGCCTGAGCAACTTGCACATATCAGGTAGAGAGACAGGGGTTCTTACTTTCAAAAGTTCAGCTGCATCTCTTTAAATTGGTTGAGTGTATGAATAATTTAAGTACAAAAATGGGGCACTGCAATTCTCAAGTAACCTACAATACATTCCTCCCTCCAATAACCCCTACACACACTGCCAACCCACCTGTGTTTGGCACATTTCCATGGTAACTGTCATGCTATTTAACTGCAGGATTGTGCTGTTAATATGGTGATTTAACATTTTCCATGTGGGTTAAACTGGATACAAAAAGCTGAAACAGCTTAGGTATGTAAGATAAGTTTTACGGAATTTTCAGTGGTTTTCCTAAGCCATAGTTCTTCATAATTTTAAAAGAGATTTATTGCTGAAGTCAAGAGTAGCTCAGAATGGTACTTGAAATGTGCTTGTCTCCTAGGGGAGATTTTTTTCAAAATGGCAGTCAGGTGTTAGGCATTTTCACCCCTTAGAGAGAGAAGAGTGATGGGATATAGCCAGAGGCCTAGCAGAAGGTGTCAAGATTTCAGATCTTGAACCAAGAATCTGGTGCTAATGAAACGAGATGGGAGAGTAGTTAAAAGAAGTTCCCAAACGGTCGTGATACGACTAGATATTTCAGAGTACCACTGGAGGGGCCTGTGAATCTGCCTCTTGCTTCAGCAGTATTTGGTGTTTGGAAGGAATACACCTTCTTCTGGTCTCTGAGTACCCTCTAGACACCTCTTCAGTCCCAAACTCTGGGACCAGTCAACACCATATTTTGCGGATAGGTCCTTATTGTAGGCCAACCATGAGCTACCAGATTCATCAGGATTAGTCCACCAAGGTGAGAATTCCCATTAACTACCTAGTGCACTTGCCTTTGCAAGACTTTTGCACCTACCTCTCTCTGGGCTTCTGGTTTGACCTCAAGCAGGTGGCTCTGGAGGCTGTCTAGCATCTCCTGAAGATGTGCTCTCTTTCAGGAAGTGTCCCAAAGTGATTGGGATGACAGCTTTGATGCCACAGAAGCCACTGTCACCCTGGAAGAGAACGAGGGCTTTCTGGATCTGCATGCCTTGAGTTCTACCCACACAAACTCTCATCTCTGTGACTTCCTGGAGATCTACTTCCTTGATGAGTGAGTGAAACTCATCAAGAAGATAGGCAACCACCTGACTAACCTCTGTAAACTGCCCAGCCCGAAGGCTGGGTGTCTCTTAGAAAGACTCACCCTAAGCATACTAGGAGCCCCCAGGGCCCAGTGGCCTTTGAGGATCCCCTCTGCATCTCCTTGATGTCGGGGTTTCCCCCTGAGCCTCCACCAGCAGCCATTAAGCAACTTTTCAACCAGTTGTCTACTGGAAACAGTAAAACTTTCTGCAGTAGGAAAAAAAATAATAATAGAAAATTGGTTATTCAAAATCACCTGGAGAAATTTTTTAAAATACAAGTTCTCAAGTTCCCTCTCCTGCCTATTTTCTAAATTCTGATTCCATTGGTTTAGGGTGAGGTTTATAAATCTATATTATTTCATGTGTCCCAGGTTATCTCAGTCTTGCCCACTTCAGTAACCACTGCCTTCGAGTAATGAATACTAAAGTATGGTCCCCAAACCACTTGCATAGGATCATTTTGGGAAAATGTTAAAGCTTCAGTTTCCTGGACCCTCTTTCTACCTTCAGTTCAGTTCAGTTCAGTTCAGTTGCTCAGTCATGTCCAACTCTTTGAGACTCCATGAATTGCAGCACGCCAGGCCTCCCTGTCCATCACCAACTCCTGGAGTTCACTCAAACTCATGTCCATCGAGTCAGTGATGCCATCCAGCATTAGGAAGTTACAAAGAAGGGCTATAGAAATAAGTATCTTAATTTTTGCCAGAGTCCAGTCCGTCTTGGGTATTCTGAGAACATGACTAATCTGTATTCAAAAGCGTTTAACAAGCATGCATGTAATCAGCTGTCATTGGTTGTATTAGTGAACAAAAAAGAAGGAGATATAGGTTTGTTTCTCAAGGAACTCAGAAAATTCAAGCTATATAGCAAAGCGAGGCAAGGCATATTCTAAAGAAACAGAGACAAACTAAAAGCAATATGGGATGAACTAGTTTTATAATTCTGAAAAGTAGTCCTTTAGAAATTTTAAAGAGACAGAAAGATAGCTCAGCATGATCTGGGCTAGTTTTGGAAGGCTTCATGGAGGTAGTGATACTTGAGATCAATTTTTGGATGAGAAGAAAAGTGGAAATGGTAGTATATTTTGCATGTGAGAAGTACAAGAGAATAGTGATGTAGACCTAGATCAGGATGAAAATTTGAAGAATTTTCAAAAATCAGTCAATTATTCACCTTAGAGTATCTGTTTTTTCTCTTTGTTTCCTCATTTGTAGAATGTAAGCACTGAACAAGATCAGGTGTGAACATGCATAACAAAAGCCTAGGCTCCTAATGAGACATCAACTAATGCTGATTCTACTCTCTTCTCCTTCAAGATGAAGATAGCAATTATATATAATGTGAAATCCTGCTTTTATTTTCTTGTTCCATATGCCAAAATGAGTATGGCCTGCCAGTCATCACTGCTCTTGCCAAACATCTTTGAAAAGGTTAGGGAAAATGATTCCATTGCTTTAAAAATATTTTATAATACAACTGTGACTGAGCTTTCTAAATTACCATCTTCAAAACTTAAATGGGCTTTGTTTATGGAATAATTCCTTCAAGACTCAAGATCATGTGATACAGTTAGACTAAGATGCTTCAACACTGAAAAACTTTATTAAATGAATGGGAGGCTTCCCTGGTGGCTCAGGAGTAAAGACGTCGCCTGCAATACAGGAGACATGGGCTCAATCCGTGGGTCAAAAGATCCCTTGGACTAGGAAATGTAAACCCACTCCAGTATTCTTGGAGACACAGCTGAGCATGCACACACGCATACACGCATATACACATACATGTGTTTATATGTATGACTACAGTCCATGGGGTCGTAAAGAGTCAGACACGACTGAACAACGGAAACTTCCGTATATACGTATACATTACATTGACTAATTTTTACATAGATACAGAAAATCTTTGGGCTTCCCAGGTGGTGCTAGTGGTAAAGAACCCACCTGCCAATGAAAAAGACCTAAGAGACACAGGTTTGATAACTGGGTAGGGAAAATCCTCTGGGGGAGGAAATGGCCACCCACTCTAGTATTCTTGCCTGGAGAATCCCATGGACAGAGGAGCCTGGCAGGCTACAGTCTATAGGGTTGCAAAGAGTTGTACACAACAGAAGTGACTTAGCACACAGCACATAGAAAATCTTTGGGTCTTTGGAATTTTCCAATTCTTATAAGATCCCCTCAATCACCTCAGATATTTGTTTTCTTTAGGATTTGCTATCAGTATTCTCATAAATAAGAAGATCTTAGGATCTACAAATTAGTGACAAGTCAGCCACTAGTAATGTTTAAGGGGTATCTATAGCTATAGATCACCTTACGCCTGCAAGGTAGCCAGATAGAATGAAAAGTGCAGGGGCTGTGGAGTCAAACAGAACTTGGCTTGGAACCTGGCTCTGCTAAACCTCCTGGCAGTGTGACTCTGATTATGGTTCTTAAGCCCCCTGACATTCGGGTACAATACGTGTAAGAAAAGGAAAATATTCATGCATTCCAGGGTTGTGTTTCCATTCTCCTATAGTATAGCACTATAGGTAGCACTCAATATACATATATAAAAAAGGGAAAGGTAAGAGGCAGAAAGGGAGAGATGAAGAGAGAAGGGAGAGAAAGACAGTAATCAAAGCACTTCAGGGATGGTCAGAAACAAGCAAAGATCACTTAGGAGGTTTTAGAAATTGTACTGATACCAGTGACATTGCATACATTAGATAATGTAAATGAGACAAGGATCCTGACTAATTGAAGCCTCACTGAGAGACAAGATATTTCTCAAAGCTTTTCTAAGAGCCCCAGTACTGCAATGCCTTATCTAGGCCACCACCTTCTAACACTATGGCAACATACATAACAAAACGGAGAAGAGGTTGCTGATGTTTATCCACAGAAGATAAACATCTTCTGTGCTGTGTTTCCCTAGCTATTTCAGGATCTACTTACAGCACCAACAAGAATATCCAGGCTTGAGACTTAAAGATACCAAGTTATCAGAATTTTTCTTTTATTAGTAGGAAAATATATCTTTTCCAGACTACAATCTTATTCACAAAGGCTTTAACTGGTCCCAAACAAAGATGCCTAAGCTAAGATATTCTGTGTGATTAGGAGAACTGAGGAGCATAGGGGAAAAAAAAGAAACCCATGTAGGGCCATTCACAGCTATTCTGTTTCAGATGATGCTAGCCAACATGGATGAGGATCAGAGCTCAAATTCAAATATTTTGTGCTTCTTCATATTTCAATTGAGTTAGAATATTATGATTAATATTAAGTAGCACCATTTGGCCTCTGCAAATTAAATTCATTAATATTCCCCAAGGTCAGTATTAAGACCAAATAGGATAATCCCAGAAACATCAGAGGCAAAATCCTGTTTTGATTCTTTTTCTCAGAAGTCTAAGAACCCACATTGGAAACTTGAGGCCCAGCAGGCTAAAATCATCCCCTATTTGAATCATAGTTAGTAAAACAGCCTTCTGCCATTTCATCCAACAGACATATATAAAACATTGAAGACTTTTAATTAAAAAATAAATTCTAATAAACTATATGCAATGAGCTTTTACTTTATTATAAAACTATTTTCTTTCTTTGACCTTCCCCCAGAAAACAGCCTGGCCCAATAATCTAAAAGAAATTAAACAAACATTTCTCCATCAGAGATCATGCGAGGACATGCTCAGGAACTAAACAGCTGATCTCTATTGCATTTCTGAGCTGCTGTCTCAAAATAAGAAGGATTCTTCATGTCTCCACCTCGCTCCAGGTTTTCAAGAGAGACTCACCTAGGAAGTTACTGACATACTTTTTGAAAGGATCTATTTATAAGATGCAGATACTCAGAACAGGGAACACAGCATCCTTGTCCAGTAAGAAGCCTCAGAGGGCCACAGAATGCAGTGCTAACTGCCCCTGCCTCTGCTGCTTCCCAGCCTCCTGTGATTCTGTGAGGCATCTTGGGGAGGAAAGAGAGCAGAGGATAGAAGGGGGCAGATTTCCATTCAGAACAGCCTCCTCAGATGATGAATTTGTACCCTGAACAATAAGCACTGCCCTGATCTGTTGCTCAGAGCCGCGAGTAATACACAGGAGCTGAGAGGCCAAGGGAAAGCTCTGGATGGTGTGGGCTGCATCTCAGACAAGCCTGCTCAAGTCCTGACTGTTGAGCATGGAAATTTATGTATTACCTTTCAGCCTGCCAACTTCTTATCTGCCCAGGAGAATTTCCTTTTGAAAGCATACAAATAGACTTAATAGAGTTAGGAATAGAGTCTGTTCTTTAAGCACTGTGCTTCCTTTTATCCTGATGATACAAAAATTTCCACTTCTTAAAAAAGCCAATACTTAAGTTATGGGTCTTCAGGTAACTCCCTGGATTGAAGTTACTGTAAAAGTCACTCAGGTGATATGACTATAACAATCACAAATATTTCTTCTTGTTATGTGAGAGAAAAATAAAAGAACAAACCTGTCAAAAAGTATCTTATTTCTGATTGTAGACCAATGTGTAATTCTTATTTCTACCATCTTACCTAGGTTAACCTTTTGGGCCACTGATTCCCAGTTCACAAAAACAAAAACAAAACTTAGAAAATAGGATTGATAAGGCCCTTTTCTGCCTTAAGATTCCACAGGTCTATGTTCTAATAACTCATAGTGCCTCACCCTCATTATTGTTCTATCATCTCACACTAGCAATAACAGTGCCTTACCCTGTGCCATTGTGCTCTGTATTATTTATTTCTTACAATAAGCTTATGAATTAGATGCTATTAGAGTGACCATATAAATGAGAAAACTTAACATTTAGAGATGACAGGCAATTAGTTTAGGGTCCTGTGGACCGTAAGTGATTGAACTTGGATCTGAACTTGTCTGTGTTTAAGACCTTACTCCATGCTACATCACCTCTCTTCTAAACAGTTGGTATATAATATCATGTATCTTCTGATATATTAGACTAATTGTACAAACATGTTTCTTTGGGCTTAACAAAAAAGCATAGATGTATCAAGTCTTTTGCTTATGGCTTCAAAGGGTCCACATGAAGACAAGGATTCCTCAGGCTGCAAATACAGAGGCAGTATCTACATGTTACATATACATATAGATATATAGGATATAAATATATATATATATATATGCCTATCTATACATCTGTCCATGTCCATCTATCTGTCTATCCATCCATCCATTCATCTATATCCATCTATCTACTTCTTTTGTTGCTCTGTTGCAGAAGTGTCTGCAATATCCTGGAGACTTTCTTATGGCAACTGATTTAATAAATATTCTTACATGAGTCTATTTAAATATTTACAAAAGATTTCAACACTTGAACTCCCAGAATTGAGAGTCAAACCAAGCCATTTGATATTGTAAAAGGAGCTACATTTTTTAAAAAGTCAAAGCTTCTTCCAAGTAAAACAACTCAGAAAAGATTTGATCCTTCATTTTTAAGAATACTTTAAACAACTAAATAGATTTATTTTTATAAGGTTATGTGCACGAGGGGCAATAAAAATGATTGAAACCTGTATCAACAATGATAACTGCCAGAGAAGAAACAGATACTGCCCAGAACTAATGAGAATAAAATCAGTTTCTTTACTTTCACACATTAGATGAGCTACAATACTCCAAATTCAGCTAATAGTATATATTATCCCCAACTTTACCAGTTCTATCCTAATGCAGAATAAAGCTCAGCACTTTACCACAGAGTCAATCTTGCAAAAGAATAAGTCAATGAATTATTTCATAGAAACAATTATATCAGCACTATTGGATTCTCTTTAATATTTTTGTTGCCCTTGTTTTTCACTTCCTATTGCACTTACACATTGAAAAATATTTATAGATATATTATTGGCCATTGGATTTCTCAATAAGAAAAATACCTACTCCAGAAAATACCTGTTTTAGAATATACCTAATTCTAAACATACCAAAAAGATCTCTACATGTTTCTTACTTTTCATAACTTGTGAACAGTGTGCTAGCCTGCAAGCTCTTTAAGGGTGAAAACCTTTGTTAACTTGGTTGGTTATTGTTTATTAAGCTTCTAAAATGATGCCTAGCACACAGTAGGCACTCAATAAATAATCAGTAGAAAGTTGAATAAGTAATTAGCATCAGAAAGATAGACTTATTTCCTCCTGTATCAATTCTTGCCCTGTAAGCAAGTCAAAGAGTTACTATATTTGGAAATGTCTTGCTGTATAAAAATAAAGAAGAATCTACTTGACATCTTGAGGTCTTTCTGTCACCAAATCCAAATGGCCATGTCACCCAGGTACTAATTCTTAAACGTCCCAGAAATAGTAGACAGTTTCTTCCAATGTTATAGTTTCTCTGCCAACACAGAAAGTAACTGGCAGCTTCTCTCAACAGAATACTATATTGAGACTCATTTAGATGCAAGTAACAGAACTCATTTCTACCAGCTTAAAGAAAGTAATGGTTTTTATTACACTTCCAGAAGCTACTTAAAGCAGATATGGGCAGGCTGTATAGCCAGGGATCTCCAGGTTCCAGAGCCAGAGCCTCTGTCTCTTACATGGATTTTATTCCGTTATCCCTGTGGATACACTTTTGTTGTTTTCAGTTGAGTGGGTCCAGTGCCTATCATAGTACCAAGCATACAATGAGTGTGCTGTTAATATAACTGAATGAATGAATGAATGGTATGTCTCTGTTTCTCCATGAATATCGAGAAGAAATGGCTGCACAGAATTGCTTTTGATTCCAGTATCTCTAACTTATATCTTTGCTTGGAAATTTAAAATTCTTCGAAAAAGAATCTATTGCTTTGACTTGGCAATTAATTAACTCCTTCTTGGGTAAGGGTGTATCTTTTATCTAAGCAGCTCTTTTTTTTTTTTTAACTGATAAAATTTTTTATTTCACTTTTGAGTTTTTACACTTTTCCTGATTATTCCGTGTAAGGTGGAAACTAGAACTGTTTAAAAGACATACACAAATCTAGTACATCAATAACCGGGGTTTTTTCTTTTTTGCTATACTATTTTCACAACCACGGGTGTGCTTGCTAGGCAATATAACCATCACAGAAGCAAACGTGAGGCAGAATACTGGTGAGGAAAAACAAAGCGAGAGAGAGAGGTGCCCTAGTCCATGAAAAGGGAAACAATGCTCCGAGAAGGGTGCATTGCCTGAGCAGATTTTCAAAGAAATATCCACTAAAACAGTGGTCGAGTTTTTGCAAAGATGGCTACAATAATCCCTGCCCACAGGCCCCTCTGCAGCTTGACTTCACTGTTTCTCTCATGAAGAATAAGTGTCCATTTCCTGCCTTTGATTCTGGGCTGGGTTTATGACCTGCTTTGAATAGCAGAAAGTGAGGAAATTGATAGTAAGAGAATCCCTAAGTCTGATTCTCAAGAAGCCTGAGCACACTGCCACAATCATGAGAAGAATCCCATTTTTGCCTTCTGGATACAAAAGTGCCTCTTGTGAACCAACTGTAACCACCAGACATGAAAACAAGGCTGTGCTAGACTGTCCAGCCCCAGTTCAGCTGCCAGATGACTCCTGCCATGTGAGAGACCTCAGATGAGACCAAGGGAAGTCCTGGGGTCAAATAAAACGTTCTGTGTTTTAAGCTTCTCTGTTTTAAGTGTGGTTTATTAGGCAGAAATTGTTGACTGATGTAGATTTTCATAAATTTTAGTAACATTTTTTTGTTCCCCAGCTATTAATGAAAGTACTAATGTTGAATCCTAAATTGGCACCAAGGCATTCATTCATACATTGATTATTTATCTAGGTCAGCCTGATTAAAAACAAAACAAAAAACTGGGAAAGACTTGAAATTATCCTTTTCACTTCAATAGAAAGATATTTAGGTTTGTATCCTGGTTACAGTACTTATTAACTATTCTAATATTATATTTATACTTAGGCTCCCTAGACCTCAGGTATTCTGTTAAATGGGAATCATGACGTATATTTCAGGAAGGGCTATGAATGTCATCTCCTATACAATATGCACAACCATTGCGCTGGGGTATTTTGTGAAAATTAAATGAGATCATTTATATAGAATTTCTTTTTAAAGTGTGGTCCAATATAGGCATAAACACTGTCATTTGAAGCATATTATAAAGCTCAATTTGTCTCTCATGGGAGTTTAGGCATTAAATCTGAGCAGAAGTTTTGGGCACACAGCTGGGCACAGAATTTTTAAACCAAGAATTCACATTTGTGTGTGTCCCCTCTCCCTTCAGAAGATAATCCAGCTCTGTCCCCTGTCCCAGGTGTTCCTAGACAACATAAGCAGTAGCCCAGCTCTCCTTCAGATAAATGATGCCCAAGTACCACCAGGTATAGCATTCCCCTGAACCTAGTTCTGGAAAACTCTCACATGATAAACATTTTGAAAATGTGGCCTTGTGGTCAATCAAGTTTGGGAAATGCCACTGAGTGTTTGACCACTGGGAGATCAGTAATTTGCATTAGTGTATAAAGGTCCTGGGAAATCCTGTAGTGAATAACAAACAAAAAAGTAAAAGTGAGAGTCGTTCAGTCATGTCTGTGGAATTCTTCAGGCCAGAATACTGGAGCAGGTAGCCATTCCATTCTCCAGGGGATCTTCCCCACCCAAGAATCAAGCCCAGGTCTGCCACACTGTGGGTCAGCTCTTTACCAACTGAGCCACGAGGAAAGCCCAAGAATACTGGAGTAGGTAGCTGTTCCTAAGGGGAGCATTGGTGAAAGGATTTTCAGTTGTTGGGCTGATATTTGCTGCTAAATCTCCATGTTCCCTACCCTTATAATGAATATAACTAACATATAGGAGAAATAAGTATTAACCTTTAAGACTAATCATGTTAACCTTGGGTTAAATAAATTCCTTTCTTGATTGTAACTCACTACACCCTCACCCTATAGAAATGTAACTTTATTTGGAGGGTGATGCCTGGTTTAAGAAAAAACACCCTTGGAAGAAATAAGTTTTTTGGTTATCAGAAAGAAAGGATCATAAAATGTCAGCAGGTCTCACTCATGGCCAGAAGATGACGTACCTTTTTTTTATACATTTATGTGAAGCAACTGATTTTGATAAAGGTCAGGACTGCTGACCCCCACGTGACTCTGTATTCATCCCTATGTGTAACAAAAGGTATATAAGCAAACCCAAAAATAAAGAAATTGGATCAGTTTCCGGAAAGACTGATACCCCCATGTCACTTCTTTCTTGCTCCCGTTTTTCTGGCTGAATTCCCATCTGGAGCATGGATGCTATTCCACGTAATCCAAGTTATTCAGCCTCCTTTTCTCCACTAATCTTCCTACTACACTATCCATTTCTAATCTCTCTATATCTGCGATTAAATATGTATTTTTCCAAAGACGCCGACTCTGTCCCCACCTTCGAATCACCCTGGATCCACCAGCGCTGGACCCTGGCATGTTCCCTTCTCCAGGGGATCTTTCTGACCCAGGAATCGAACCCGGGTCTCCTGCATTGCAAGTGGATTCTTTACCAGCCGACCTACCAGGCAAGTCAAAAACCTTGTCTAAACAGTATTTCACTTTTTGTTTTAAATAAAAAGTGACTTTCACTATATAATGACATTTAACACATATGGAACTTGTATAACGTGTATAAATCAGGGCATACTGTGGAAAACCCTAATCTAATGTGACTGCCCCCCATCCCACTTTAGAGAGGTCACTGAGGTCCCTGGGGCAAGGGGTTCATACACAGTCAAGTACAAATTCGACTCTACTATTCAGGTACAGCACTAGTCAGCCCCTTCATTTGCTTTCTCCTGCAATGATTTTCCCAATAAATCCCTTTGGAGGCATCTCCTACCTCCTATTTCTCCTCCCATACGCAATCATCGCCATAAAGCACATAAAGGCTGGGAATTCCATCACCACTCTGCTCCACAAATGGAGAAGTAGCATTTTCATTTTGCCAAGTGTACAGCAATAGCTTGGCTGGCTCCGTCTATCTCTGCTAATGACCTAAGCATGCTGCCGTGGCTTATTTATTACAAACAGGGCAAAAAGGAAAACTACAGGCCTTCTTTACAGTCTGTATATTTGCATAAGTCCTCATTCTCCCAACAGAGATGTTTTCTTTGGCCCAGCTGGGTGTTCCTGAGTAGTCATATGTGACAAGGGAATTTAACCCACTAGGAAAAGAGTAAAGGGCTAACTTAGGGAAGATGGTGACGGTCTTAAGAGACATTTGAGAGGCAGGACTGCTTAATGAATAAGACCATGGTCTCTGTAGCCAGTCATTCCTGGGTTTGATGACCACCACTGGCTTAGATATAATAATATAATATAAACATGTATGAAAATGTAATTGCATATAATATGCATATAATTGGATATACCTGTATCTGTCCACATGTATGATTCTCAGTTATTAATTGATGATAATAGGATTGAGTTGCCATATATCTATATTATTTGTATGAACATATTGAAAAACACTAAGGTACTAAATTTCATAACATGCAAAAATCCATAACTACACATTTATATGAGGTCAAGAGCTTCCCTGGTGGCTCGGATGGTAAAGACCTGCTTGCAGTGTGGGAGACCAGGGTTTGATCCCTGGGTTGGGAAGCTGGGCTACAGCCACAGAGCCACAAAGAGACAGACACGATTGAGTGACTAAGCACAATAACTTGGACCAATTGCCTAACACTTTTAACCTTTGCTTCCTTACCTGTGAAATGGAGATTATAAAATTTCTACCTCATATAATCACTGAAAAGTATAAATAAAATCATGTATATAAAATACTTACATTGAGGCTCAGTAAATAAAAGTTATTATTAGTAGTAACACTACTGCAAGAAGTTTCTAATGCCTTTATACATGCATTAATTCATGTGGAAAATGTCTGAATCTTTTTTATCTGCCCAGCATGGTATTAGATCCTGAAGATATAGACAAAAATAGTATGCTATCTTTCTGTTCAAAAAGCTCTAGTTGTAGTAAAGACAGCAAACACAGTAACCATACCTTGTTGCAAGTGCACTGATAAAATAGGAGGAGACCACAAGACTTCAGGCAGGAAGAGGTGTGCTTCAAAAAGGTGCGACTCTACAACAGATGCTTGGAGGACTAAATAATTTAAGTATCTAATAAAAGGCTGGCCATATAGAAGGTGATTCACACCTAGTAGCCACATATAACAAAACAGGAGTTAGGCAGGTGAGATGACGCTGAAGCCATATCAGAAAGATGACCAGCTTGAGGGGAAAGCATCAGGAAGAGGACAGCATGTCTGATCCTACAAGACATTTCTTCAAAGCTAAGACAAAGTGAAGGGGAGGCTGTCAGACACGGACCTTCATCTCAACAGAAGGTCTTGGTTATCTAATTTAAAAGGTTAAGGGGACCACTGAAATATTATAAGCAAGGGTGGGGAGGTAACAGAAGTAGAAGACATTAAGAAAAGGTGGAAGCAATACAGAGAAGAGCTATACAAAAAATATCTTCATGACCCATATAACCACGATGGTGTGATCACTCACCTAGAGCCAGACATCCTGGAATGAGAAGTCAAGTGAGACTTAAACATCACTACGGACAAAGCTAGTGGAGGCAACAGAATTCCAGTTGAGCTATTTAAAATCCTAAAAGATCCTGTTAAAGTATTGCACTTAATATGCCAGCAAATTTGGAAAACTCAGCAGTGGCCCCAGGACTGGAAAAGGTCAGTTTTCATTCCAATCAAAAAAAGGCAATGCGAAAGAATGTTCAAACTACTGCACAACTGCACTCATCTCACACATGAGCAAATGCCCCCAATTCTCCAAGTCAGGCTTCAACAGTATGTGAACTGTGAACTTTCAGATGTTCAAGCTGGATTTAGAAAAGGCAGAGGAACCAGAGATCAAATTGTCAACATCCATTGGATCATTGAAAAAGCAAGAGAGTTCCAGAAAAACATCTACTTCTGCTTTATTGACTACGTCAAAGCCTTTGACTATGTGGATCATAACAAACTGTGGAAAATTCTAGAGATCAGAACACCAGACCACCTGACCTCCCTCCTGAGAAACCTGTATGCAGGTCAGGAAGCAACAATTAGAAGCAGACATGGACAACAGACTGGTTCCAAACTGGGAAAGGAATACGTCAAGGCTGTATATTGTCACCCTGCTTATTTAACTTATATGCAGAGTACCTCATGAGAAACGCTGGGCTGGAAGAAGCACAAGCTGGAATCAAGACTGTCGGGAGAAATATCAATAACATCAGATACGCAGATGACACCTCCCTTATGTTAGAAAACAAAGAGGAACTGAAGAGCCTCTTGATGAAATTGAAAGAGGAGAGTGAAAAAGCTGGCTTAAAATGCAACATTCAGAAAACTAAAATCATGGCATTTGGTCCAATCACTTCATGGCAAATAGATGGGGAAACAATGGAAATAGTCAGAGACTTTATTTTCTTGGGCTCCAAAATCATTGCAGATGATGACTGCAGGCATGAAATTAAAAGACGCTTGCTCCTTGGAAGAAAAGCTATGACCAACCTAGACAGCATATTAAAAAGCAGAGACATTACTTTGCCAACAAAGGTCCATCTAGTTAAAGCTATGGTTTTACCAGTAGTCATGCATGTATATGATAGTTGGAGTATAAAGGAAGCTGAGCGCCGAAGAATTGATGCTTTTGAACTGTGGTGTTGGAGAAGACTTTTGAGAGTCCCTTGGACTGCAAGAGGATCCAACTAGTCCATCCTAAAGGAAAACAGTCCTGAATATTCATCAGAAGGACTCATATTGAAGCTGAAACTCTAATACTTTGGCCACCTGGTGCGAAGAACTGTCTCACTGGAAACCCTGATGCTGGGAAAGATTGAAGGCAGGAGGAGAAGGGGACGACAGAGGATGAGATGGTTGGATCGCATCACCAACTCAATGGACATGAGTTTGAGTAAGCACCGGGAGTTGGTGATGGGCAGGGAAGCCTGGCATGCTGCAGTCCATGGCATCACAAGGAGACAGACATAACTGAGCGACTGAACTGACTGGGAAGGTATATAGACTTGCATCTGGGGAGATGATTTCAGCTGGATCATGGAACTTAGATTGTGGAGTGGGAGCAACTTAATGAAACTATATCACTAGGAATAAATCCTTCCCCAAGGAGCCTTCCCTGGGACTTCCCTAGTAGAATCGTGGATAAGAATCTTCCTGGCAACACATGGCACATGGGTTCGATCCCTGGTCTAGGAACATTCCACATACCTTGGAGCAAATAAGCCCATGCACCACAATCACTGAGCTACACTCTGGAGCCCACAAGCTGCAGCTACTGAAGCCTGGATGCCTAGAGCCTGTGCTCCGCAACAAGTGAAGCCACTAATCTGCCTCCCATCTTGGAGGATGACTCTACTCTGGTCCAGACTTTTTCCTGAGCACCAGTAACCTCCTGTCCTACTCAGGTCCTCTAACCCAAGAGCCAAGAACAGTGCCATTGCAACGTGTGTCCCAGGCTCCTGAGACAGGATTCCAGGTGGCTGTACCAGCTCCTGGCAGAGATGAGGTAGGTGGGACTGCTGGCAGTCCCCTTCCCATTATTTCTCAGGCAGCTGCACTCATCATCTACCAGAGCAGCTGGGCTGCTCTGCAGTGCCCTTGTCTGCTCATTCACAGAAGCCAAGGGGCTCCTGCCCAATTCCTGGACCAAACCTGATGGAGGCAGGGAGGACATTAGCAGCCTCTGACCTACCAGCTGGTCAGGGCTAAAATTTGTCTAGCTAAGTCAAGTGTACCAGGGAGCCCTGACGCTCTCTTCTGGCTCTGACTCACTGTGCCCATCTGCATTCCTGGTCTGTTGACCTTGCTTCCCGATTCACACTTCATTTTCATTGCTGAGACCCAGGATCCAAATTGCTATCTACTATCTGTCTGCCCTCTCTCACTTTTCTTGAGGTCTCAATCCTCACATCTGATATGAATAAATATCATTTCATTGTCAGCTCCTATGTAGGGTATTTGATATGCATTACCATACTTAAATATCATCACAACCTTACGAGATAATTATTATGTCCTCTATTTTATGTGAGAAAACCAAAGCTGACAGAGATTAATAAATTGCTCAAAATCTCAGAGCAAGTTAAGGGTCAGCGGGAATTAGAACCCAACTCCTTTTAACCCCAAAACCTTTGCATTATGCCTAACTTACTTTTGACTGGAGTAGACTTTCCCAAATAATGTAAAATACTCACATCACCAAAGCTGCCACCAGTCATACTTGGCATATGGTCACTAACTGGAGTCTAATTGCCATACCCCGCCCACCAAATAGAACCACTTGGGCCTTGATGCTGGGCACCTCACTCAGGGTTTATTAAAGTGAAATCCAGCTTAATGGCCTTGGTCTTCAGTGGTCTTCTCTGTAGCTGAGAGTATAAAGGAAGCTGAGTGCCAAAGAACTGATGCTTTTGGATAAGACTCTTGAGAAGACTCTTAAGAGTCCCTTGGACAGCAAAGAGATCAAACCAGTTAGTCATAAAGGAAATCAGTCCAGAATAGTCATTGGAAGGACTGATGCTGAAGCTGAAGCTCCACTACTTTGGCCACCTGAAGCAAAGAACTGACTCACTGGAAAAGACCCTGATGCTGGGAAAGACTGAAGGCAGGAGAAGGAGATGACAGAGGATGAGATGGCTGGATGGCATCACCGATGGACATGAGTTTGAGCAAGCTCTAGGAGTTGGTGATGGACAGGGAAGGCTGGCGTGCTGCAGTCCATGGGGTTGCAAACAGTTGGACACGACTGCGCAACTGACTTGAACTGAGAAACTGCATGGGAAATGAAGGCTTAGACCTCAAGTACAGCTGTTCAGACCAGATACAGACATTCCTTATGGCACAATGTTGTAAAAGTCTTGTGGTCTTGCCTGTTCGTGAGGAGGAAGCCAGCCGATAACAAATGGCTTCAGCTGCCTTTTGAAATACCAGTAAATGCAAGTGGCAAAGTACACAGATGAAGATTTTCTTGAGTCCAAAGACTTAACTCCAGTCAGGGCAGAGTTGAAGGGAAGTTCTCAGCTTTCCCTTCTCCCAGTTCAGAACTTTTGTGGCTCTTGATGTAGGCATTGAATACCATCACTAACACTAGTAACTTCACCAGGCAGCCCCGGGCCTGCTGCTGTCTCCCCAGAAAACAGGTGGGTTCTTTGAAGGGACAGACACAATGTACTATTAGCACTGTTTCAGTGAAACATAGAAAATATGCCATGAAAACTTAATTGCTACTTTATTCAGTAATCAGCATTACCATGGTGAATATTTAAAGCAGCAGACTGCATGACAGTCAGGAGTTAGGCAGCGGCGGCTTCTAGAAAGCTAGAAAATTAAGACCTATGTGGACTGAGGCTGACTGAATTACTCAGGCCCTTTTTTCTACCTGTGTGTGAAAAGGCTCGCTCACTCCATTGAAATCCCTTCCCAAGTCTCTCATCTATAGTTTGATTGAATGAAACTCAACCAATTTAGTTCTTAATAAAGATGGTGTGGCTAGCACTGGGGTTAAGAAGACAGAGCCCACATCTGCAAGTTTGTAGTATATTATTGGTAATGAAAAGGTACAGTGATTACGATTATAATCCAGCCATCATGTAATCAGGAAAGAGAAAATGTTTGGCTGATTCCTGACTCTAAAACTCATTAGTGATTTGACCTTGGGTATTTCCCTACTCTTTAAAATGGGGATATCATTATGGACTTAGCAAGGGTATAAGGAGTTTTAAATATTATCTCTTATGACCTATCCCAGTGCTTGGTATAGACTATATGCTTGTTAAGTGGTTTTTGCCAAAATGTAAGAAACAAAACAGATAAAAAATAGTGCCATTAGAAAAGTACAAATAAAATACTGAGAAATTTTAGAGGACATAGAAATGGCATTGCCTTGTGAAGCAAAAAGGCTTAGTAGAGGAGGCTGCATTTGATATGGGCCTGAAAGGACAGGTAGACATTTTATAGGTGAGAGTCTCTGAAAATCTTTGTGGGAGCATAAAAAGTCATAGTTCAGAGAATGGATTAAAATATGAAGGTGGGGGATTATCTTTTCAGGCAGAGGAAACTCATATCAAAGGCACAAAGGAGTGAAATGTGGAATTTGTTAACGGAATAGCAGAAAGATTCATTTAAAGAATTTCAGAAGAGTACAGAGAGTCAGAAAGGACAGATTAGATGACATACAGTTGTGAATGTGAATGCCACCCTGAGTGAGTTAATTAACAATACACAGAGAGGAGGAGCTATTGGAAATTTCTAAGCAAAGAAGAAACACATTTAGAGGTGGCAGTCTTGTGGAAAAGAGATTTGAGTGAGGGGAGACAGGTGGCAAGGGTGTTGGTGGGAAGCTATTTCCAGTTGAGGCAAGAGATAATGAGGGCTGACAGTGAAGACATAGAACAGTGGACAAATGTGAGAGATACTGTAGGATAGAAACCACAGGAATATGCAAGGTGTTAAATGTGAGGAGCAAGATATGCTCTTTAGAAGTACTATGGCTGAAAGATATGAGAAGGACACAGCAGACAGCTTGAGTGCCAGAAAGTAGTAAGAGAAGTGTGTGTGTGTGTGTGTGAGTGTGTATGTATATGAGAGAGAGAGAGGTGGAGGGAGAGAGAGAGAGGCTGACTGATGGTTACTCAGAAAGAGAGCAACATTGACCTTTAGAATGTAGCTCCTATGAGGTCATATCAGGCCAGCCATACATTCCTGGGCAATATACAGGGTCACCTGCAAATGTGGATTTGAAAGTGTATAACCATCAACTCCTAAAAATCAGGTTTCTGACCAGTGAGCATTTGCTCCCATAACACACCGCCTGTCTCTGAGGTCTCACAACTAACACAGACCATACGGGAAGCCAGGAGGGTAGATGACTTCTTCTAGAGAAGACAGAGGAGCTCTTCATTCAGGCCCACTTGCAGCCTCCGAAGTGGAATGTTCAGGATAAACAACTAAGGAAATAGGGAAATAAATTTAGAACTTTTATTCAAAAAAAAAAAAAAAGAAAGAAAGTCAAGTCGCTCAGTCATTTCTGACTCTTGCGACCCCCATGGACTGTAACCTACCAGGCTCCTCTATCCATGGGATTTTCCAGGTGAGAAGTACTGGAGTGGGGCGCCATTAAGTGAAGATCAAATGTCATATGCACATATACCAGTGAATGAAATTCCAGTCAGGAGAGTGGGACTTCACAGGTAGAGAAGCTGGCAGTGGCACCTGAACGCTGGCATTGCTTTTGAGATATTGCCACATGGCATCACTTTACATAAAGTAGGTTTACAGAGAAGACTGTCTGATATTAAACAAGCTAACCCTCACAAATGCACTTGTGGTAGGCAATAATCCCCTCAGGAAATTCAGAATGAAGACAATACAAATAATTTGTGTAGTATCTCCCTATAGGAAAACTGTACAACTAAGACTTCTGTCCTGGGTATGAGATCTCCAATAACCACACCAAAAGTAAAAATGGACATTCAAATCAGATTTGACAAAAGTTGGCCAAAATTACTGAAATTAAGACTATTTGTATCCACCTAGTTAGTTATTAATATTTACTAATACTTGTATATGTGTGTGTGTGTGTGTGTGTGTGTGTGTGCACGCTCAGGCACATCAGATTCTTTGCGACCCCATGGACTGTCGCCCACCCACTCCGTCTGTCCACGGAATTTTCCAGGCAAGAATACTGCAGTGGGATACCATTTCCTATGCCAGGGGATCTTCCTGGCCCAGGGATTGAACCCACATCTCCTGCATCTCCTGCACTGGCAGGTGGATTCTTTACCACTAGTGTCCCCTGGGGGGTTACTTATATATACACTGCATTTATTTTATTAATACACTTATATTGTGAGTGTTAGCTGAGACAGTAAAGAATCTGTCTGCGATGATGGAGACCCTGGTTCTATCCTTGGGTCAGGAAGATCCCCTGGAGAAGGGAAGGGCAACGCACTGCTGTATACTTGCTTGGAGAATCCCATGGACAGACCATGGGGTCGTAAAGAGTCGGACATGACTGAGCAACTAACACTTTCACTTTCAAATATAAGTATATATGTATTTATTTTACTAAAACAGGTATAGTCCAGAAGATTTGGAAATCACAACTGTCAGTGATTTTTTTTTTTAACTTTGAGGGCCTGCAGTTATTTCAAAATAGTGGGACTGAATCTTTCTGAGAAGACTTTGTTGGGGCATGGTGTGTGTGGCACAGATGGAAGAAGTACATAATTATTGATAAGCGGAGGAAAGAAAAGTGCAGAGAGGTGGGCTGGGACCATTGGAACCAACTGAATCTCCTGTCTTAATTTTACCCAGAATACCTGAGTGGAAGGAAGGACTAAGTCATTTACTGAAGCAGAAAGGTCTCATTAGGGCTCTCTTCACAGAGCTGCCCTTTGGCTGAAGTGTTGCCAGTCTTCCCTCTGATATCATGGTACAAAGGTTAGAAAGGAATTCTTTAGCGGATGCCATTTCATACAGCACTGCATGCTGTTTTCCTCCTCTCACCACCCAGAAGCTGTTGCGATGGGCACATTTTTAGAATATTTAAAAATAAATTACAGTTAGTGATGAAACTCATAAG
This sequence comes from Ovis aries, assembly GCF_016772045.2. Classification (NCBI taxonomy): domain Eukaryota; kingdom Metazoa; phylum Chordata; class Mammalia; order Artiodactyla; family Bovidae; genus Ovis; species Ovis aries. Next base: position 44,702,665 of record NC_056054.1, on the reverse strand, counting down.
CCAGAGAAGTGCTGGGCAAGTATGTGCTTCAGGCTACACAGCCCAAGGCTGCCGGGTATAAAAATACTCCATGTCTCCCATTTGGCTTAAGTGAGGCTTTAGCAACTGGTAATTTTTGCATGTCATAGTCACTGCTAATTGTTGAATTAGAACATCTGTCAAAAGTGGGGATATTTTCCTCAGAACACAGAGCCAGGGAAATTAGCTTTTCTCATAGGCAGTACAAGGCACATCGTGACTGTGCTCACTGCCAAAAGCAAATATTCCCTCATTCTGGCCATTGTTTTCAAACAGGAAGCCTACTGAGTGGTCTCTGATCACCCTCATTAGAAATCAGGTGGGGCTTTTGCAAATTCTTTGGGTTTTCCCAGGAAACGCCAACTTAAAAAATGTTCCAAAAGCATCAAAACACTGGCTAGTATCTGATTTCACAAGATGCCTACCACTAACCAAGAAACTTGGTAGAAGTTTAGAGCTTAGCTTTGCCCCAGGAACTGAGTTTCATTTACAGCTTTACTCCACTGAGTCAGGAGATATTAGTGTACGTGGTTTTGAGCAAGTCTCATACCCTCTCTAGTCCCAGGTTTTGCACCTATAAAATGAAGGGACTGGACTAAACCAATGGTTTACAAAGTGTGAGATCTTTAGAACACTAGAGCTTCCTTACACTGTCTTAGGAGTCATCTTGGAAGTGGTTGTTGAACAGTGGCCAGTTTCTCATTTCAATAAGCTCAGTACTCCTTTTATACATATACTGAAGTTCAGCGTCAATAAGGATGGAGTGATTTGAAGTTAAAACATTTAGAAGCTCCCAAAGGTCCCTGAAGAGATCTGCTGTAATAAAGACAACCGTGAATAAGCTGGACTACACAGTATATCCCATATGGAACTAGACAAAAGGAAAGATTTCTCCAAACACACTAGCCTACGTACATTCTTCAGACAAAGCTCTGCCAGTCACCTTACCCTTCAACTCCTTCCATTCTCTCTGCTATTAATTCCTTCCCTGCTCCTTTGACTTGTGTTGTCCTTCTCCTTCAAGCCCCAAATAAGGTTTGCACCTGAAACATGAAGCCATTGATGCCCATCGATGTCACCCTATCCTGTCTCTTTAACATAGAGAACTTGAACCATTGATTCCGGGATTTGCCTCCAGGATGCCTCACTTTATTATCAGTAAATCTTGTTTCCCTACCAAAAACGTAAACCTTTTAAAGGAAGTGGCCAAGATTATTCATTTTTGCATCCCAAAAGAGACCAGTGCGGTCTTTGGTATATGATAGAATGCATGGCATTTTGGTGTTTGATTGATTGAGTAATTTGAATAATTAGACTTATAGGATCAAAATCAAAATCAAATCTCTGGCACCTCAAGTAATCCAGAATGAAATCAAACTCTTTCAGCATTTACATACGGAAATTACCCTTATTTCCATCCATTTATCCAGAAAAAGATTTATGGATCTTGGATTCACCATGGACTTTTTACTTTTTCTTCTTTATTGTCATATCTAATCAATAATCAGATTTGCCCGTGTGAAATTTCTCCCATATACACCTATAGTTAGGGAATCCATTCCCTCCTCTCCTATCAACTACTCTTTCTTCAGTTGAGGCTTTTCATCAGGCTAGAATTACTGTTTTAGCCTTCTAATGTAACTTTCCCTTTTCAGTTTGATTCCTCTTAAATCTATCCTTCATCATACCTCTAGATTGATCCTTCTAAAACACAAATACAACCATGTCATCTTTCTGCTTAAAGCAGCTCATCTGTTCTCCAAAAATATAGATCAAACACATTAATAGGGCATGGAATGTCCTAGATAACCTGGCTCTTGTATAATTCTCCAGCCTCATTGTTTGGCATTCCAACACGTCCTACATCTAGTAATACTAAACTGATTTTCTTCCCAGTGCCAACTGGGATATCTTTCTAGTTTTGCACATTTTGTTGCTTTTGTCTGGCATGCCATGGATGCCTCTGCCCTACTTCACTTGGGCAACTCTTCTACATCCTTTGAAAGGCAAATTTGGACTTTCTCCAAGAAAGCTTCTTTCCATCTCAAGGCTTGATGAACTAGATGGCCTCTCAACTACCATTACCTCCGAAGCATAGATCTAATTAAATGTTTACTGAAACAAAATAAACACAAATATATAACAAAATATAAAACATATGTGTATATATATATAAGTGTGAAAATATTTCATTAAGTAAAAATATAAGGCAAAGTTAAATGTCATAGTTCTATAAGGCTTCACAGCAGACAGGGTATATTCATATCCATGATCTTCTTTGAGCCTTATTTTGTGAGAATAGAAATCAAGCATCACTTGTTTTACTACCTGAATTATAAGAGTTCAAATAGCTTTCTGAAAATTATAGAATAAGTAGCAAATATTAATAGGAGTTCAAAGTTTAAAAGAGATGTTCCAAGTTCAGTGCATGATACAATGTATGGTACAGGATGCTGGTAGCTGCCTTCATCATTATTACCCAGGTCTCAGTATTCCATTCACCAGCCCAATAACCACTCCACACTGATACTAATGCACTTGGCCAGCAGCCCACCTGACTTGTTTGGTGTGCTCAGCTAAGTTGTTTGAGCCGTGTCTGACTCTCTGTGACCCTATGGACTGTAGCCCTCCAGGCTCCTCTGTCCATGGGATTTTTCAGCTGAAAATACTGGTGTGTGTTGCCATTTCCTTCTCCAGGGGATCTTTCTGACCCAGGGACTGAACCCGTGTCTCCTGTATGAGTGGCTGGGTCCTTTACCACTGGCACCAGAGAGGAGCAACTATTCTAGTCCTCCACAGAGCAGATTCACACCCAAGAACTGACTTAAAATCAAACCTGCTATTCAAAGAAAGGGTGGGAGACAATTTATTTAGGGCCGCATAACTCTGTCCTAATTTCCCCTGTAGCCATCTGATTGTTCTCATCATTATTCTATCCCATTAACCATGCTGTTGGTATACTAAAACTAGTTTGTTTTTTTCCCCTTTTGTAATTTTTTTTCATAATTGGCTTTAGATCACGCCTGAAAATGAGAAATTTAGAAGGTATGTTTGGAGCATATGGCTTCGTACTTAGGGGTGTGTGTGTGTGTGTTCCTGAAAAGTAATGTGAATCAAATTTTGGTGAATCAAATTTTGGTAAATCAAATCCTATTTTAAATGTCTAAAAGAAGCTCCATGTTTAAAGGACTCCTCTGGGAAATTATTTTATGAACTGAAAATTCACCCGAATTTTCAGATAACTTTCTTTATTGATACATTCTAAATATACATGTTAAAAAATAAATATTTATGGATTGATTACTGTGTACTAAACAATTTTTTATACTAAGGATGTTGCAAGCACCTCAAGGAGCTTATATTCTACTGGGTGATAGACAGTAAACCATGATTCCACAAGGACACAGTCACTTATTTCCAAGTGTTGCCTATGTTCCAAAGGGAAGTACCAGGTACTCAGGCAATTTATAGCAGCAAGACCTAGACTATTCTGCGGTGTCAGGAGAGTCAAGGAGCTATGCAGAAGTAGCTGACGTAGAGATTTGAGGTGAGAAATGAAACTAGGAGTCAGATTTTTGAGTCGGGATATACCTATGAAGAAATGGTGTCCAGATTTTTAAAATAAAATCTCACATGAAAAGAGGCAGTTCTTGTCAGTTAGTCATGTCTCCAGGTCTTTCCTCTTCCATTGACAGTGCCTGACTAATGTAATTCTGGAAAAAGTTCCAAAGCAAATCTACCTTCCCAGATAGTTTTGTTACTAAAGTCTTTAACCAAAATCAGCTTTATTTCAAAGGAGCCAAACAGTCACTATTAATCTCCTCCAATATTTAGATTAAAATCCATTATTTGAATTCCATGCTAAAAACTCTGATCCAAATGATTAAGATTATTTCTTGAAAGTCTGACTCTTTTTAAGGGCAGATTTTTGGATCCTACAGTATATTTGCATTCAGAGGTCATATTTTCATGAACACAAAATCAGGACTCAACTATCCAGGGACTTTCTATTTGTACATTTATCCATTTTTATGAGGTAAGAGGAGAGTAAAATTAGGCTTTGTTGACTGACTCTTGGGGCAGATACTTTCCACGGCTTACCCAACATCTCTTTTCCCCACCTCATCTCTTTCTAATTGATAGGACCTTACTGTTTCAGGAATCTAGTTGACATCCCTTCATCTCATATATACCAGACTCTTCCTTGCTCCACTCCAAGTGGTGAATAATGATAATTTTATTACCCTTGGTCATTGATTGAATCCAGTCATAGCCAATGATTTATAAAAGGGCACTCTGGGAGGGGAAGATTCTATTTCTGAAGGCAAAGCCCAAGTTTCCCAAAGAGAAGACTTTTTAATTGTTTGGTTTTTTTTTTTCCCCTCTTGAAAGTGAAATTAGAGTTGTGAAAGTCATCTTGTCATATAAGGTAAGAATGAAAGGCAGTGTTCTAAGAACAGAGAAAAGAATAAACAATTTATGTCATCATTGCTGAGCATCTCTTCCAATGTCAATGATTATTGCTTTCTGGGATTTTGTTATCAGGAAAAGATAGAACCCTATCCATTTAAACCACTTGAGTGTGTGTGTGTGTGTTGGGTTTATGCTACTTGCTGCTGAAAACATTCTTAATTATACTTTCATTAACTGCCAGGTATTTTATGTCATGTCATTAGATCATTGCAACATTTAATCTTTATAATAATCATTTGACATACATATTATCTTCATTTTACAGATATGAACTGAGTCTCAGAGAAACTGCCCAAATTTATACCATTAGAGAAGGATGGTAGACGCATCTGGACCAATCGTGTATTTAATTCAAAATCCAAGCCCTTCTCATTACAAAGTTCTGCTTTAAGACAGTACAAAGTCAATCTATTTTAATTGTATAGTTAAAAATCCCATTTATCATTAATATCATTCCATTAATTATATGGAAGTATAATTACACTGCAAAATGATTTTACCAATACAATTATTGCAAACTCTTGTTTTATTAAATACATTTTAATAAAAAAAACACAATATGATCTCTCAGTGTACTAGACTTGGACTGTGTGACTACCTGGAGATGATAATGACTCCAACATTGTTAAGTGTATTCATAACTTATTAACATTACTCGCTAGTCCCTTTGTTGAGTATTTTATACACCATATAGCATACAAATTTTTTTGACAATCCTCTGAATTGTCAGATAGAATAATTATGTCCACTTTACTGATGAGAAAATTGAGGCTTCTTGATCCTAAAATAACTTGCCTAACGTTACACAGATGGTTTTGGGGTGTATTTAAGCTTAAACTTTATTCTAGAGCACATGCTCTTATCCTTAGTGTACCATAGTCTCCATGCACACAATAGCCCTCCTTCCCAGGACCTTAGTCAAACAACTCCACATACGCAGATTGCATCTTGGTATTTATCAGTGTTAATGGTAGCAGATAAACTGCATAGACATTGCATGATAGAATGAAAAAACAGGCATCCCCTGGGGAAGGAAATGGCAACCCACTCCAGTACTCTTGCCTAGAAAATCCCATGGATGGAGGAGCCTGGTAGGCTATGGTCCATGGGGTCTCAAAGAGTCGGGCACTACTGAGCAACTTGACTTCACTTTGGAACCACAAAGATCTGGGTTTGAGTCCTAACATAGTCCTTTATCAGCTGCATGATAATGAGGTAGTTATTTTTGTAGTGCCTCAGTTCCCCCATTTATATATGAGGGATTATAATGCTACGAGGCAAAACAGTTTTAAAGATCTAAAAAGATACTGCAATTATATTAATCTTTCTTCCCATATTATTTTCAAATGCTATACATTATTTCACTGGTACCAAAATGCTGAAATCCTATTTTTTAAATACTTAAGAAACAGGTAACACTTACATGTCTGGAATTGGTTTACATTTTTCCCTGAGGGTAGTTCTGAAAGTCATATTCTTTTCAGTTTTTGCTGCCTGTTCCCCAGAGGATCATTAGAGAATATTTATTTGGAACATAATATGTGTTGGGAAGCAAGACTCATAGAGGCAAATAAACATGGTAGCTGTGAAGAGTTGTGGGCAATAAGGTTAGGCCACCCCACAGGTTGTGCATAGCTTCTTGTATTGTAGACGGATCCTGGATGAATATATCATACAGGCCCACATATAGTAGATGCCTTGATGGTCTCAAGCTATGATTTTTAAAATACTCAACAGTGAGTTGACTGCATATGAATACCTGAAAACATGGTAAAAATACAGATTCAAGATGTTCCACTAAACATTTTGATTTAGTAGTTTCAAATCTAGACATTTTATTTTAACAAGAATCTTATTTATTTGTTATCTGGACCTATTTTGGAAATATTGGCTTAAATGATGACATGGTTTATATATTACCTCCACTTCATTCTTGTTTTGATGATTGCATTATTATCTCAATATTTTTGTATATAATTGTCTCTTCATTCCCCAAATACTTTCTACAGAAACACACTACAAAAGATTATATAAGGAGAGCAAATAGCATTACATGAATGAAAGCATTTATAAAATATCAGGAGATCAATAAAACAAATGCCAGATGAGCCTGGGAATTTACTAATTACCCTATGTTCTCAGTAGCAAATGACTGCTGGACACAGTATCCATCTAAAAGGGTTACACATTTCTTGTCTTCCCAAAGCCCTTGGGAGTAATTGTATATAACCTTTCCACTAGCAGACAGCTGTGTTTATCTCTCACTTGGGTTTTCTCCAGGAAAACATTATTCCAGAATCACTGTTACACAAAGGAAATTTCACCTTGGCAACCAGAAGGAGCACAAACTGTGATTGGAACGACACACACACACACACACAAATCCCCATTTCGACAAAAACCATCAACACCCCTAAGTCCTTGACCTCTTTCTTCTATTGTAGTTTGTGACCAAATTCCATTTGGTTATAGAATCTTCTATGAAAACAAATTATTCCAAAGAATTCTAGTAGATTTAACAGAAATAAAAACACAGCTGCTCTGTTTAGAAATGGTAGTGAACATAAAGCCTGCCTCTTCCTCTCAAGAAATCTCCATAATATGCAACTTGAAGAATTAGTCCCATTGCTTCACAATACGATAACAGCTGTGGCTGGACTATTACTTTTAACCTATCTTCATTTCCCTTCTACATAAATGAGACCTCAGGTCCGAAAACCATGTTACTAGCATCTATAACTTCTCCACTCCTTGGTCAGTCTCAAACAAGGATCCATCCTTTTTTTATTACTTTCCACATCCCTTCTCATCTTTCCAAGCCTTGATAGCAACACTGAAGAGGTATTAATCTATCCTATTGAAAATTTCTAATTTCCCACCTCCTTGGGTTCTTAAAACAATTTGACAGCCTTCTTGATGAGCCTTAATTGAGAGTCTTTTCCTATTCCTTTAACAATGAATCCAATTTTTGCCACACTCCCAAGAACCTGTATCAAGCAGTCCCTACAATGTGGTCCTCAGACCTTCAGTGTGGTCAATCAACACCATGTATTGAAAAGCAAATTCTCTACCCCAGACCTACTGAGTCAGAAGTTCTCAAGGAGGGTCCCAATACTCTGCAGTGGACTGAGTACACAGTGAGCTTGAGAACCACTGCTCTGAATCACTGTCAACACTTGTCTATCATGTCTCACTGAGAAAGCAGATGCTCTTTCAGCACTGTGAACAAACCTTATCATAACAGATGCCAATCTGTCTTTTCCATGTTGGTCTTTCTTCCTGGATTGCTCAAACTTTGAAGGTAGGTAAAGTGTCTTATGGCACCCCACTCCAGTACTTTTGCCTGGAAAATCCCATGGATGGAGGAACCTGGTGAGCTGCAGTCCATGGAGTCGGGCACGACTGAGCGACTTCACTTTCACTTTTCCCTTTCATGCATTGGAGAAGGAAATGGCAACCCACTCCAGTGTTCCTGCCTGGAGAATCCCAGGGATGGCGGAGCCTGGTGGGCTGCCGTCTCTGGGGTCGCACGGAGTCGGACACGACTGAAGCGACTTAGCAGCAGCAGCAGCAGCAAAGTGTCTTATTCATCTTCATCCTCATAGTCCCATATCCTAGTACTCTGCTTAGCACATAATAATGATAAAGTGAGTATGTTTCAATAAGCTAAATAAGGTTGTGGCCATTAATTAAAAAGCAGAGACATTATTTTGCCTACAAAGTCGTATGATCAAAGCTAAGCTATAGTTTTTCCAGTAGTCATGTATGGATGTGAGAGGTGGACCATAAGGAAGGCTGAACACCAAAGAACTGATACTTTTGAGCTGTGGTGTTGGAGAAGACTCTTGAGAGTCCCTTGGACTGCAAGGAGATCAAATTAGTCAGTCCTAAGGTAATCAGTACTGACTGTTCATTAGAAGGACTGATGCTGAAGCTGAAGCTCGAATATTTTGGCCACCCGAAGAGAAGAGCTACTCATTAGAAAAGATCCTGATGCTGGAAAAGTTTGACTGCAGGAGGAGAAGGAGATGACAGAGGATGAGATGGTTGGATGGTATCACTGACTCAACAGACATGAGTTTGAGCAAGCTCTGGGAGATGGTAAAGGACAGAGAAGCCTGGTGTACTGCAACCATGGGGTCACAAAGAGTCAGACAGGACTGAGCGACTGAACAAGAACATTAAGAGCCACTACCCTCTCAAGTCTCAGTTTTCTCCTCTATGACATAGAAGTAAGTCATTAATTGACCTTTTTACTTGACAGGATTGTAATAACAATCAAGTCTAGTGAGATCATGGATATTAAAAAAAAAACTTTTAATAAGCTAAAAGTGCCATGTAAATGGAGATATTATTATTGTTCTCTACCACATAGAGAAGAAGAAGAATATTACCTGTGAAATAAAAAGCCACTGTTCCTTTAAAACTGAAAGGGCAATTGGATAAAACCTAAAGTCATTAAAATCATATAAGTCAGATATCTTTTCTTTTTCCTAAAATTCTATTTTCTCTTCATCTGATAATTCAAGAAAGTATACAGACTCAAATTTTTGATGACTTTATTTTCTATTAAAATACTATCAGTTTTACAGCTCAAATAAAGCCTATGACGCTGTAATTATCTCTGGGTGAATTTGAAGTACAATGTTTTGTCTTCAAAGTGAACCATTGTATAAATATTTGATTAAAAGAGAGGTGCCTACAAAGGTGTCTCCATTTGAAATACCAAGAAAACATACCATAAAGTTTTACGTCACAATGTGGGGCTGGGTTTAAGGAGAGGAGATGATTCTGAGTAGGAAGAGAAATTCTGCAATTCACTATTAGATTTTGCAGAGAGAAAAGACAGCCCCCCCACCCCCACATGACTGTCTGCTGCCTCCAGAGAAGTCGCATCAAAGCTGTTGCCAGGGCAGCTCTTCACATAGCTACTGTCTCCAAATAGTTTTGTTATTGGTAGCACCTCTGCATGAACTGGGAGGAAGTGCTGCATTCTCTAATTCAGTTCAATTCTCTAAATATCGATTGAGCGTCTAACATGTGCTCAGCCAAGGTTGACCTGACTTGAAACTGGAGAAAGGGACTGCTTACATGCTTGTTTCAAGTAGAACAAGGAAGGTTGCTGGATCCTAAATAGCCACCTACCCATTTCTCTCTTCTTCCATATCACCTAAAATTCTGCTCAGTCTTCTGGGCTACAATGCAGCGCTATCCAGGATATATTTGATAAACACTCATTCCAGATATCCTTCATAAATATCCAGTTTTGCTGTCCAGTTGGAGAAATAATGCAGACTATACCCTCTTTTAGGAGATGCTTAATGTTTATTAACAGTAAAACTCTGAAAACACATGTAGTAATGGTGTCTGCTTAACTTTAGTATTGTTTTCCAGTCTTATTTGAGCATAGAACTCTTCCACTCCAATAGTTTTCTTCTTTCCCCTTATTTTTAAGTAATGCTTCATAGCTTACACTTCAAAATAGTTAGGTAGAGGAAAGTCCAGTTCTACACCCAGCAGGTCTGAATCTGCCTCTCAGCTTACCCATCTATTAGCTTGGAACATTGGGTGAACTATTTAACTTATGAGCTTTAATATCTTTGTCAATAAATACAGATAAAAATAGCACATACATAAATTGTATTGCCTTTTCTTACTGGCAGCAGTTTTACCCATAAGAGATCCATTTAATTTAAAAGGCATTTATTGAAAAAATTACAGTAATCCTGGGAAGAGTAAAAGAACCCCCTATTGGTATGATTCTACCCCCAAGAAAAGACATAAACACTTTCTACTTCAACTTTTCAAGGACCATATCAAACGTTACTGTCATGAAGCCTTGGTATCCCAAGTCGAAACAGACTCTCTTCCTTTTCTGAATTCTGCTGCCATACCTCAAATTGAATACTTGATGCTTTTTCTGCCTAGTCTTATAGTTCTCTCTACAAATGCTTCACCTCTTAGACTAGTTTATGAAGTTATTAAGGTAGAAACTGTGCCTTATCTATTATCCACGACAGTGCTTGAAACAAACTTTTAATAAATGATTGTTGAATGATTTCAGGACTACTTGACTTATCTTTTTTTTTGGTAAATTTATTTATTTTAATTGGAGGTTAATTACTTTACGATATTGACTTATCTTAATTGAATAACTTTCCTCCATTCACTTGATCCACATCTGTTGTAGTAAAGAAATAGAACCTTTTTCGAGGGAAAGAAGGAACACATTAGAATACGAGACAATTGGAATCAAGCTGGGTAGATAATTGATAAAGACAAGTAGTTAGAAGAAGTGCTAGGCAGTGTAATCACCAGATGACTAAGGTGTATGAATCAAGAGTATCTAGAGGTTGAAGAGAGAGTATAGCAGGTTTCACATTAGGGTTCCACAGTACAAGTGTCCTACTGAAAGTCTTGCCCAGAGGGAACTCCATGCCCAGTGCCTTTGGGGTTGGTATAAAATGAGCACAAGGCACTTAGGCCCTAAAGACTTAAATCTAATCCAGAGACAAGGCTTTACCGACACTATAGTCAAAGAAGTGGTGAATGTGTAAGACAGACTTAAGCATACACTCTGTGATCAGACTATTCAGGATCCCATCCTCATTCTGCCACAACCCACCTGTGTAACCCGGCTGTGTTATTTAACATCCTTGAGTCTCAACTTCCTCATCACATGTTTAAAGTATTAAAAGAAATAATTAATGTACCAAGCTTATAAAATGTCTCCCATGTCATAAGATACATCAAGTATTATGTGTGGTTGCACTTATACTTTATTGCTATTGTGTATTTACCAGTGTAAACCACATGTCCTTTTGTCTCACGTGCCAGCAAGTATAATTGTATAAAAACTATAGCAGTACTATAATAGTCCCACAGTGGTCTGGGACCTCACTCTCTGGACAAATAGAATGTCTTGTCTTTTCCATAATCTCTCTTCTTAATAAGTCTTACCAGGAATCTCTGGGCATGGGGAGATATGTGACTGTCCACAAACAATCAGGGTTGCTGTTAGTGGTTTTGTGGCCTTCTGGTCTAATGGCTGCTGCTGCCATCGTCCCTCTCTCTCAGCTCACTCCTAACAAGTGGCTATAGCTGGTCCCACCGCAGGCTTTCTCTCAACTGTTGGCCTTTGGTGCTCCTCCCCTGTGCCAGCAAGCAGAAAATCTCCTCTGCTTTTGGAGACTGAGTTATATGGTGCTCATTTTATACCACTGTCCTGGTCTTCCCCAGAACACTAGGCACTGGAGAGGAAGAGTTTCAGAAGACAATAAGCCTCACACGGTTGCCTCTAGGCCTTGCTCTCCAGGGTCTTTAGCAGGGAGAGGTTTCCAGGAAGACAGGGAAGACCCTGTTCAAAAAGTTGTTTTCCTTTTGTGATTTTCCCTTATCATTATCTCTCCTTCTACATGGCTGGGCCCCAAGACTGGCCAAATTCATGTTCTGCCTCTTGGGTCTTGAGAATCTTATGTAAACCTTAGGATGGACATCTTTCTCAGTGTCTACAAATAGCTTCTGTCAGTTAGGAGCCTAGTCTTCCCAGAATACCTGGGTAACTCTAGTGAGTATAATGGTCTACCAAGATGATTGTTGATCTGAATTCAATCTGACCCTCATGCAAATTTTCATCTGATCCTCCAATAGAAGATGAGTTTCACAAGGGCAGAGATTATGTATATCTTGAGTTTATGACTTAATATCTAGTACTTGTCAAAATGCCTAGCATCCTGTAAGTGTATAATAAATCTGTGTGAAAGATGAATGTAAACAAGGGAGGGACACAGGGATGCAAGGAAAGGAAATCTGTTTGGGTCAGCTTAGATAAAGTCCCTTCAGAAGAGATGAGCTTTACTTAGCTTTAAAAGAATGACATCAATAACCTCAGATATACAGATGACACCACCCTTATGACAGAAAGTGAAGAACTAAAGAGCCTTTTGATGAAAGTAAAAGAGGAGAGTGAAAATGTTGGCTTAAACCTCAACATTCAGAAAACTAAGATTATGGCATCTGGTCCCATCACTTCATGTCAAATGGATGGGAAAACAGTAGAAACAGTGGCTGACTTTCTTTTTCTGGGCTCCAAAATCACAGCAGATGGTGCTTGCAGCCATGAAATTAAAAGATGCTTATTCCTTGGAAGGAAAGTTATGACCACCTAGACAGCATATTCAAAAGCAGAGACATTACTTTGTCAAAGGTTCGTCTAGTCAAGACTATGATTTTTCCATTGGTCATGTATGGATGTGAGAGTTGGACTATAAAGAAAGCTGAGCACAGAAGAATTGATGCTTTTGAACCATGGTGTTGGAGAAGACTCTTGAGAGTCCCTTGGACTGCAAGGAGATCCAACTAGTCCATCCTAAAGGAGATCAGTCCTGGGTGTTCACTGGAAGGACTGATGTTGAAGCTGAAACTCCAATACTTTGGCCACCTGATGTGAAGAGCTGACTCCTTTGAAAAGACCCTGATGCTGGGAAAGATTGAGGGCAGGAGGAAAAGGGGATGACAGAGGATGAGATGTTTGGATGGCATCACTGACTCAATGGACATGGGTTTGGGTGGACTCTGGGAGTTGGTGATGGACAGGGAGGCCTAGCATGCTGCAGTTCATGGGGCTGCAAAGAGTCGGACATGACTGAACAACTGAACTAAAAAGAATGACCATTTTTTAATATAAAGGGCTATTCTGGTACTGCATCTACATCTTTATATAGCCAAAAAATAGAAAGAAATTATGTCTTTGAGTTGAACACAAATTTCAGTGGAATTCATGTTTGTATGTGATTAAGCTTCAGAGTTATCTCCCTTGTGGCTTATAACATATTGTTGCAAAATGCTATTTTTAACAAAAATGTGCAGACACAAGTGTGGCTGCAACACAGAGTAAAAATTGAACGAGGACAAATTTTTGTTTGCAGAATGTAAATTTCTTTTGAGGATTCATTCATTCATTCATTCAAAAACTATTGAGCATTAACGTAATACAAATGCTGTATTAGGCACTGAAATACATGAATGAAAAGACTTAGAGCCTTCCCTCAGGGGGCTTCAAGTATGAAATCAGAATACAGAAACATAATTGTTTACTGGGACATGGACTAGTGAAGTAGAAACATAGGAAAACAAATACCTTAGTGTACGGTGAAAGTAGTCAAAGTGGGTTTTGCAGAAGTATTCTTCCAGATCTAAAGAGGGTGTAATACCATCACACACACACACAAAAGGTATATTTGAGGATTAATTACCAAGCACTATATTAAGAGCTGGATATTAAATATAGTTTCAAATTATTGCTAAACAATTAAAGAAGTTATTATTGGTCCTATTTTATTCAGTTCAGTTCAATCGCTCAGTCATGTCCGACTTTTTGCAACCCCATGAATTTCAGCATGCCAGGCCTCCCTGTATAAATGAAAAAGTTGGAGCATTAAGGAAGTAAAAGAACTTGCCCAAGGCATCACAGTTATTAAGTTATAAAACCAGGGCTTAAGTCAAGATTTAATGACTCTAAACTTCATTACTGTAACCAAGAGGATTTTATCCTCAGTGACTTGAAAGGACACTTACTATGATCAAATGAAGTCAGAGATGAAAAAGCATGTGAGACTATCACAGATGTATAGTGCAGAGGACTAGTGCTGTCATATGCTGTCCCTTAATTTCCACTCCCAAATGCCCTTCTGACACTTTCAACCAGAAGACACCAAATCCAAACCCCAATGGACCACTCATTATCGCATTGCCTGGTGAACCAGGCACAACATCTGGAGCTGACAGGAACCATAGTATCAGATAATCCAAAAGTATATACATTTTAATTTTTAGCCATGAAATACTTATTCTTAACGAATTTTTGGAAAGATTTCCAAACTAAACAGAAAGCTGACAAGATCATACCCTTTCTTTGATGACTTCTACTGCCTAACTGAAAAGCAATATCTCACCAGAAATTTAAACGATTTTTCCCCTAGGCAGACAGTTCAGTTCAATTGCTCAGTCATGTCAGACTCTGTGCAAACCCATAGATTTCAGCACTCCAGTCCTCCCTGTTCATCTCCAAAATTTGGAGCTAACTCAAAATCATGTCCTACGAGTCAATGATGGCATCCAACCATCTCATCCTCTGTTGTATCCTTCTTCTCCCACCTTTAATCTTTCATAGCATCAGAGTCTTTTCCAAAGAGTCAAGTTTTTCACATCAGGTGGCCAAAATATTAGAGTTTCAGCTTCAACATCAGTCCTTCCAATGAATATGCAGGACTGTTGTCTTTTAGTATGGACTGGTTGGATCTCCTTGCAGTCCAAGGACTCTCAAGAGTCTTCTCCAGCATCACAGTTCAAAAGCATTGATTCTTTGGTGGTCAGCTTTCTTTATAGTCCACCTCTCACATCCACCAGGACTTCCTGGTAGCTCAGATGGTAAAGCATCTGCCTATAGTGAGAGAGACCCGGGTTCAATCCCTAGGTTGGGAAGATCTCCTGGAGAAGGAAATGGCAACCCACTCCGGTATTCTTGCCTGGAAAATCCCATGGATGGAGGAGCCTGGTAGGCTACAGTCCATAGGGTTGCAAAGAGTCAGACACAACTGAACCACTTTCACTTTCAAATCCATACATGACTATTAGAAAAACCATAGCTTTGAAGATGGACCTTTGTTGGCAAAGTAATGTCTCTGCTTTTTAATATGCTGTCTAGGTTGGTCATAACTTTTCTTCCAAGGAGCAAGTGTCTTTTAATTTCATGGCTGCAGTCACCATCTGCAGTGATTTTGGAGCCCAAGAAAATAAAGTCTGTCACTGTTTCCACTGTCCCCTTCTGTTTGCCATGAAGTGATGGGACCAGATGCCATGATCTTAGCTTTCTGAATGTTGAGTTTTGAGCCAACTTTTTCACTCTCCTCTTTCACTTTCATCAAAAGGTTCTTTAATTCTTCTTCGCTTTCTGCCATAAGAGTAGTGTCATCTGCATATCTGAGGTTATTGATATTTCTCCCGGCAATCTTGATTCCAGCTTGTGCTTCATCCAGACCAGCATTTCTCATGTCCTCTGCATATAATTTAAATAAGCAGGGTGACAATATACAGCTTTGGTGTACTCCTTTCCTGATTTGGAACCAGTGTATTGTTCCATATCCAATTTTTTTTTTTGTTTGTACAATATACATTTATTTACTGCCAGTGATGGAACAGAATTGGGCCTTCTCCAGGCTTAGTTGTGATATAAAGTTTTTTTTTTTTGTTGTTGTTGTTGTTTTTATTTTTAAATTTTAAAATCTTTAATTCTTACATGCATTCCCAAACATGAACCCCCTCCCACCTCCCTCCCCATAACATCTTTCTGGGTCATCCCCATGCACCAGCCCCAAGCATGCTGCATCCTGCGTCAGACATAGACTGGCGATTCAATTCACATAAAGGAGGCAAGAATATACAATGGAGTAAAGACAATCTCTTTAACAAGTGGTGCTGGGAAAACTGGTCAACCACTTGTAAAAGAATGAAACTAGATCACTTTCTAACACCGCACACAAAAATAAACTCAAAATGGATTAAAGATCTAAATGTAAGATCAGAAACTATAAAACTCCTAGAGGAGAACATAGGCAAAACACTCTCAGACATAAATCACAGCAGGATCCTCTATGATCCACCTCCCAGAATGCTGGAAATAAAAGCAAAAATAAACAAATGGGATCTAATTAAAATTAAAAGCTTCTGCACAACAAAGGAAAATATAAGCAAGGTGAAAAGACAGCCTTCTGAATGGGAGAAAATAATAGCAAATGAAGCAACTGACAAACAACTAATCTCAAAAATATACAAGCAACTTCTGCAGCTCAACTCCAGAAAATAAACGACCCAATCAAAAATGGGCCAAAGAACTAAATAGACATTTCTCCAAAGAAGACATACGGATGGCTAACAAACCATATCCAATTTTAATTGTCTCTTCCTGACCTGCATACAGATATCTCAAGAGGCAAGTAAGGTGGTTTGGTATTCCCATCTCTTTAAGAATTTCTCACAGTTTGTTGTGATCCACACAGTCAAAGGTTTTGGCGTAGCCAATAAAGAAGTAGATGGTTTTTTTTGTGTGTGTGGAATTCTTTGCCTTTTTGATGATCCAGTGGATTTTCTAAATCCAGCTTGAACATCTGGAAGTTCATGTTTCACATACTGTTGAAGCCTGGCTTGGAGAATTTTGAACATTACTTTGCTAGTGTGTGAGATAGGTACAATTGTGCAATAGTGTGAATATTCTTTAGCATTGCCTTTCTCTGGGATTGGAATGAAAACTGACCTTTTTCAGTCATGTGGCCTCTGCTGAGTTTTCCAAATTTGCTGGCATATTAAATTTAGCACTTTCACAAAATCATCTTTTAGGATTTGAAGTAGCTCAGCTGGAATTCCATCACCTGCACTAGATTTGTTTGTAGTGATGCTTCCTAAGGTCCACTTGACTTCACATTCCAGGATGTCTGGCTCTAGGTAAATGATCACACCATTGTGGTTATCTGAATGAAGAAGATGTTTTGGATAGTTCTTCTGTGCATTGTTGCCACCTCTTCTTAATATCTTCTACTTGTGTTAGGTCTATACCAGTTCTCTCCTTTACTGTGTCCATCTTTGCATGAAATATTCTGTTTGTATCACTAATTTTCATGAAGAGATCTCCAGTCTTCCCCATTCCTATTTTCCTCTAGTTCTTTGCACTGATCACTGAGGAAGGCTTTCTTATCTCTCCTTGCTATTCTTTGGAATTCTGCATTTAAATGGGCATACCTTTCCTTTTCTCCTTTGCCTTTAGCTTCTCTTCTTTTCTTAGTTATTTGTAAGGCCTCCTCAGACAACCATTTTGCCTTTTTTGTATTTCTTTTTCTTGGGGATGGTCTTGATCACTGCCTCCTGTACAATGCCATGAACCTCTGTCCATAGTTCTTCAGGCACTCTGACTATCAGATCTAATTCCTTCAGTCTATTTGTAACTCCACTGTGTAATTGTAAGGGATTTGATTTAGGTTATACATGAATGGTCTAGCAGTTTTCCCTACTTTCTTCAATTTCATTCTGAACTTGGCAATAAGGAGTTCATAATCTGAGCCACAGTCAGCTCCCAGTCTTGCTTTTGCTGACTGTATAGAGCTTCTCCATCTTTGGCTGCAAACAATATAATCAATCTGATTTCAGTACTGACAACTGGTGATGTCCATGTGTAGAATCTTCTCTTTTGTTGCTGGAAGAGGGTGTTTGCTATGACCAGTGGGTTGGCTTGGCAAAACTCTGTTAGCCTTTGGCTTGCTTCATTTTGTACTCCAAGGCCAAATTTGCCTGTCACTCCAGGTATCTCTTGACTTCCTACTTTTGCATTCCAGTCTACTATAATGAAAAGACATCTTTTTTGGGTGTTAGTTCTAAAAGGTCTTATAGGTCTTCATAGAACCGTTCAACTTCAGCTTCTCCAGCATTACTGGTCAGGGCATAGACTTGGATTACTGTGATATTGAATGTTTTGCCTTGGAAATGAACAGAGATCATTCTGTCATTTTTGAGATTGTATCCAAGTACTGCATGTTGGACTCTTTGTTGACTATGATGGCTATTCTATTTCTTCTAAGGGATTCTTGCCCACAGTAGTAGATATAATAATGGTCACCAGAGTTAAATTCACCCATTCCAGGCCATTTTAGTTCGCTGATTCCTGAAATGTCATTGCTCACTCTTGCCATCTCCTGTTTGACCACTTTCAATTTGCATTGATTCATGGACCTAACATTCCAGGTTCCTACGCAATATTACTCTTTATAGCATCAGACTTTACTTCCATCACCAGTTACATCTACAACTGAGTGTTGTTTTTGCTTTGGCTCTATCTCTTCATTCTTTCAGGAGTTATTTTTCCACGATCTCCACTAGCATCTTGGGCACCTACTGACCTGGGGAGTTCATCTTTCAGTGTCCTAACTTTTTGCCTTTTCATGCTGTTCATGGCGTACTCAAGGCAAGAATACTGAAGTGGTTTGTCATTCCCTTCTCCAGTGGACCACGTTCAGAAATCTCTACCATATCCTGCCCATCTTGGATGGCTCATAGTTTCACTGAGTTGTGGTCCATGTGATCAGTTTGGTTAGTTTTCTGTGATTTAGGTTTTTTATTCAGTGTTCCCTCTCATAGATAAGGATAAGAGGCTTATGGATGCTTCCTGATGGGAGAGACTATGGGGAAACTGGGTCTTATTCTGGTGGGCGGGGCCATGCTCAGTAAATCTTTAATGGAATTTTCTGTTGATGGGCGGGGCTGTGTTTCCTTCCTGTTGTTTGACCTGAGGCCAAACTATGGTGAAGGTAATGAAGATAATGGTGTCCTCCTTCAAAACGTCCCATTCAGGCACTGCTATACTCAGTGCCCCTGATCCTGCAGCAGGCCACCATCGACCCATGCCTTCACTGGATACTCCTGGACTCTCACTGGCAAGTCTGGGCTACTCTCTTGAGGGGTCACTGCTCCTTTCTCCTGAGTCCTGGTGCACACAAGGTTCTGTTTGTGCCCTCTGAGTCTGTTTCCCCAGTCCTGTGTAAGTTCTGGCAGCTCTATTGTGGGGTTAATGGCGACTTCCTCCAGGAAGCTTAGGCCAAACCCATGTCTGCTGCACGCAGAGCCCCTGACCCTACAGCAGGCCACCATTGACCTGTACTTTTGCCAGGGACACTCAAACACAGTTCTTGCTCAGTGTCTCTGGGGTCTCTGGGTACTGGTGTTCACAAGGTTTGTTTGAGCCCTCTGAGCATTCTGGAGCATAAAGGGTTTAATTCTAAATGCAATTTCGCCCCTCCTACCATCTTTCTGGGGCTTCTCCTTTGCCTTTGGATGTGGGATATCTTTTTTTGATGGGATCAACCATTCTCCAGTCGATGGTTGTTCAGCAGCGAGTTGTAGTTTTGGAGTTCTTACAGGAGAAGATGAGTACATGCCCTTTTACTCTGCCATCTTCCTCCTGGCAGTGGCTGCATACTCTTCTGTATATTATGGATGTGGATATGTGATATAATGATGCAGAGTACATTATGAGAAACTCTGGGCTTGAAGAAGCACAATCTGGAATCAAGATTGCCAGGAGAAATATCAATAACCTCAAATATACAGATGACACAACCCTTATGGCAGAAAGTGAAGAAGAACTAAAGGCCTCTTGATGAAAGTGAAAGAGGTGAGTGAAAAAGTTGGCTTAAAGCTCAACATTCAGAAAACTAAGATCATGGCTTCCAGTCCTGTTGCTTCATGGCAAATAGATGGGGAAACAGTGGAAATAGTAGCTGACTTTATTTTTCTGGGCTCCAAAATCATTTCAGATGGTGATTGCAGCCATGAAATTAAAAGACGCTTACTCCTTGGAAGGAAAGTTATGACCAACCTAGACAGCAAATTAAAACTCAGAGACATTACTTTGCCAACAAAGGTCTGTCTAGTCAAGGCTATGGTTTTCCAGTGGTCATGTATGGATGTGAGAGTTGGACTATAAAGAAAGCTGGGTGCAGAAGAATTGATGCCTTTGAACTGTGGTGTTGGAGAAGACTCTTAAGAGTCCCTTGGACTGTAAGGAGATCCAACCAGTCCATCCTAAAGGAGATCAGTCCTGTTTGTTCATTGGAAGGGCTGATGTTGAAGCTGAAACTCCAATACTTTGGCCACCTGATGCAAAGAGCTGACTCATTTGAAAAGACCCTGATGCTGGGAAAGATTGAGGACAAGAGGGGA
Organism: Ovis aries; assembly: GCF_016772045.2. Taxonomy (NCBI): domain Eukaryota; kingdom Metazoa; phylum Chordata; class Mammalia; order Artiodactyla; family Bovidae; genus Ovis; species Ovis aries. The sequence continues at coordinate 44,682,412 of NC_056054.1, read as the reverse complement.
AGGGGACAACAGAGGATGAGATGGTTGGATAGCATCATCGACTCAATGAACATGAGTTTGGGTAAACTCCAGGAGGTAGTGATGGACAGAGAGTCCTGGCATGCTGCCGTTCATGAAGTCAAAAAGAGTCAGACACGACTGAGCGTCTGAACTGAAATGATGTGATTTCATCCTATTGTCAGCTTGATTTCATCACCATAGCTTTAGCTAGAACAACTATTTTGTGAATATGTGTGTAGCTTGCTCTTTTCTATTCCCCTGGCTGGTGATGTATCTCTTTGCTTCTTGGGTCATTAAGGATTTTAATTTGATAAACGTTGGTTTGGTCCAACCTATTTACTTTCTAGATGAAAGAAAATGCCCAGAGAGAGGGCATAATGTGCCAGAAGTACTGACTGGTAGAATTAAAATTCAAACTGAAGACCTTTAACCATAGGTCTTATTTTCCCAAGAACCTCATGTTAGCGTAATAAATGACTTGTAGCAAAAGGATGATAACTTAACCCTCTTCCTTCAGAGCACACATGTCAAATGTTACAGCTTCATGAAGACAGATGTTAAAAAATGGAGATTAAAAGAAAAGCTGTGCAAAGAACCCTGGAATGAAAGCTGTGGAAATGTAACACTCCATAAACTAAGAAACAAAGCAAATAAACATGTTCAAATGGACAAGTTTGGAGAAAGTGCTAATAATAGTGATTTCTTGTGGAAAAGAACAGCATCAACTCCTTAGGTTAGCTTCAGAAGAAAATATAAGTGGGTTGGTATTTTGAAAATGCATTATACATGCAAATCTAACTGATGAAGGAGAAAACAAAAGGTGAAATTTTGCATGGCAGATTTATGTTCTGTTTAATTCTATGGTATTCCTTTTTTTTTACATATCATTTTAAAAGAAATAAAAAGTGTTTCTAAAGAAATTATCAACACAGTTGACAGAATCATACTGATTTTTACATTCTGAGGACAGAAAAAGAAAAAATAAAAAAACACTGTGCTGCTCATAGAAGTTTCACTAAAGGGCAAGTTCACATCCCAGATCTGGACAGTACATTACATCAAAATAAAAATAAATCATAACCAAGCATACTTCCATTGAAAGTTTACTTGGGTTTGTGAAGAGATTTGACTTTAAAGATTAGCAATACAAGTTGTCAGATACAACTTATTGTGTTGATAGTGTATTAGCTACATTATTGATTAACTCATTCACTCATTTATACATTCCAATTCAGATTGTTGAGGGAATGAGATAGTATAGTAAATGGGTCAAAACAATGAATAAGATAGGGTTTAATCCTCTGGTAAGCTCTCAATCCGGAGAATGCAATGGCGACCCACTCCAGTATTCTTGCCTGGAAAATTCCATGGGTGGAGGAGCCTGATGGCTGCAGACCATGGGGTTGCTGAGAGTCGGACATGACTGAGCGACTTCACTTTCACTCTTCACTTTCATGCATTGGAGAAGGACATGGCAACCCACTCCAGTGTTCTTGCCTGGAGAATCCCAGGGACGGAGGAGCCTGGTGGGCTGCCGTCTATGGGGTCGCACAGAGTCGGACACGACTGAAGCGACTTAGCAGCAGCAGTAGCAGCAAGCTCTCAATCTAGTTGGACAGAAATCTGTGTATATATATATATATATATATGTATGTATATATATATATATATATATGAATATAAGTACATTATAAAATAGGACAAGAGAAAGGAAAAGAGTATGATAAAAATTAATGCTATGAGAATTCAGAGAAAAAAACACCACATATAGCTGAAATAATCTGGGATAATCATTATACAGTGGCTGAAATTGAGATTACACTTAAGGTTAAGTAAGTGGAAAATATAGGTGAGCAGAACAGGTGAAGGGGCTTCCCGGGTGGCACTAATGGTAAAGAACCTGCTTGCCAATGCAGGAGACATAAAAGATGTGAGTTTGATCCCTGGGTCAGGAAGATTCCTTAAAGGAGGGCATGGAAACCCACTCCAGTATTCTTGCCTGGAAAACCCCATGGACAGAGGAGCCTGGAAGGCAACAGTCCACAGGGTCACAAAGAGTTGGACACAACTGAAGCAATTTAGCATGCACGCATAGAGCAGGCTAGTAAGCAAAAAGTGAGGGGAAAGGAATGAGGAAGGCAATGAGATTTTCCAGGTACTGACTAGAAAAGAAAAGTTTACTGTGAGAAGTTGTGAGAAGCAAAACTAGATATGTAGTTCGGATGAGATTGTAGAATGGTGCTTTTCAATGTTTTTCATGCCATCACACATATAGGAAATTACCATGTGTATATGTTTCACAGGGGCAACTGGACTATGTGCTCATACCTGGAAGTCTGGTGGCTCTTCAAGGTGGTTGGGTAGCTCACATACCTGTATCCCATTCATAGCACCTTTATTTGCCACTTTACAGCTGTTGGGAAGTGGGGAACCTGAATGTCATTCAAACGATAACAAGTTATCCTATAGCAATCATTTTTGCTTATCCAAACTTATTTTCCATACATGTTATCAGAAATTTTCTCAAAGTATACTAGGTAGCCAAATACCACTTCTCTGTTCTAGCAGAACTTGGGAAAAGCAAGCACAGCTAAGGCCAAGAGTAACAAACCATATGGATAGAAATGGTAGAATCTAACTCTTCTCCACTCATTCTGTCCTCTGAATGGGGGCAGATGGGCTTGTGACCCTCAAATGAGAGATTAGAGGATTTCTAACTTGAAAAACAAAACAACCCAAGAGAAAAGATCCACAGATATTAACTTTGGAGAAACATATCACCCTACAGTGAATCCCAAAAGAATACAAGCACCTACTCACTACTCTCCACAGTTTTTATTTTTTCTTTTAGTTCTTCACTGTGAAATATGAGTGGATAGCCAAACAGTTTATGGAACAGCTATAGGATGAAATACAGAGACCTAAACAAATAAGCAAGTATCTTAGAGGTAATAGAGACAATTCAGAAAACAATACACAACTTCAACAACAACAGAAATCATTGGTCTTAAGATATAAAACAATCAAACAAAAATGTTCTAAAAGAAGAAAAAAGAAACAATACTTGGAAATTAAAAGTATGATAGAAACACAATATTTCATAGATGAGAAAAATGTCCAAGAAAATAAAAAGTTTAAAAGCCTTGAGAAATAATACAGAAAAAAAAAAAAAGACATTTAGAAGATCAATTCAACAGTGCAGTTAATAGGAGGTCCAAAATAGAAAACTGGAAAAAAAAATTAGAAATTAACATTAAAAATCTCAAGCAGTTTCCCAGAATTGACAGACACCATTTTCAAATTGACAGAAAATGCCAATGCCCATTCAATGCCCATCAACAATGCCTTTTAAGACATGTGACAAATACAAGGGTTCAAACATTGTAACACAACAGATTTCTAAATATAAGCATTGTGGGTTAGAAGACAATGCAGTTTTCAGATTCTGAGTGAAAAAAAAATTGTATTTCCAATCTGCAATTTTATGCAGAACAAACATCAATTAAGGGTGAGGGTAGAAGAAAAGCACTTACATACAGCCCTTTCTCAGGGTGGTACAGAAAGATAATGTATTAGTTAATCTTTGCTACATAAAAAGTATTACCACAAACTTAGTGGCTTTAACATTCATTAAATAATGAATAATCAACATTCATTAATAATTAACATTCATTAATTATGCCACAATTTGTGAGTTAGGAGTCCAGGCACAGCTTAGTTGGGTCCTCTGTATGGCGGCCATCAAAGTCTTGGCCAACTAAAGGATTCCTCCTCTGGAGGATTACTAGAGATGAATCTACTGCCAAGTTCATGTTTTGTTGGCAGCCCTAAGTTTATATTACAAGATGCCAAACTGAGGGCCTTAGTTTCTTATCGACTTTTTGCCAGAGGCTGCCCTCAGTTCATTATCATAGAGCTTTCTTCATGGGTCAGCTCACAACAGACAGCTCTTTTCTTTAAAGTTAGCAAAGGAGAGAGTAGGCAACTTTTTTGGAGATAAATTTTTATTTAGTTTGAGCTCCTGCTGAAATAGCTGAGGGACAACACCCTTAATCTTCTTAGAAGCCCCAGGGTTTGATTGAGAGATTCCACAAAACATACTTTTATTTTCTTTCAGTGTTTCCCTGTGTGACTGAATACTAATACTCTGATATTTCTGAAGTTGTAACCAAGGATGTACAGTCATACTCCTTGCTTTTTCTCGATACTATATACTTTTCTGACAGTGATCAAAGACATCTCCTTAATTTCATGAGAAAATATTTAGGGGGGAACTTCCAGATTATTTGTGGAAGGATTCTAACTACTCACAGAGAAGTCAAGAGCAGAATATAGATCCTGTAGGGAAGGGGTAAATGAAACACGGATGGGTCAGAGTTCCCATGTAAAGACATGTAAATTAGCGCAGCCACTGTGAAAGCAGAATGGAGATTTCTCAAAAATCTAAACACAAAACTACAGTGCTGTGCTGTGCTGTGTCTAGTCACTTAGTCGTGTCTAACTCTTTGCGATCCCATGGACTGTAGCCTGCCAGGCTCCTCTGTCCATTGGGATTCTCCAGGCAAAAACACTGGAGTGGGGTGCCATGCCCTCCTCCAGAAGATCTTCGCAACCCAGGGATTGATCCGAGCTCTCCCACACTGCAGGCAGATTCTTTATCATTTGAGCCACCAGGGAAGCCCAAGAATATTGGAGCTGGTAGCCTAGTCCTTCTCCAGGATATCTGCCTGACCCAGGAATCGAACCAGGGTCTCCTGCATTGCCAGTGAATTCTTTAACTGAGCTGCCAGGGAAGCCCAGAACTACCAAGTAACCCAGCAATTCCACTCCAGGGTATATATCTGAAAAAAACAAAAACACTAGTTTGAAAACATACATGGTGAGAGGGAAGAGAGGAAGGACAACAGAGTGGTGGGAAAAAAAGGATAATTATGGGATTATATAAAATCACATTGCAAAATTAGTGAAAACTGTAAAGCACTACAGAATGTTAAGAATCTTTCATTCAATTAAAAAAGGCAAGAGATTTCAGAGAAGGTTCCAGTGTATGCAGGGCATGCATGCGTGCCAAGTCACTTCAGGAGTGTCTACTCTGTGTGACCCTATGGACTGTAGCCTGTCAGGCTCCTCTGTCCATGGGATCCTTCAGGCAAGAATACTGGAGTGCATTGCCCAGTATCCAGGGGAATCTTGCCCACCCAGGGATCGAACCCTCATGTTTTACGTCTCCTGCACTGGCAGTCAGGTTCTTTAACACTAGTGCCACCTAGGAAGTCCATGTGCATGTACGACGCTGGGCAAAGAATTCGATTTAAAATTATACTCCTATGACCTGAGCTAGAGAGAAAGAGTACAAGTAGGATTCTTTGACTCAAGAGGTCTTCATCAGATAATGGGTCAATTAAAAACAAACCTTCAATCCAAACACAGTCATATTGGGAAACGTACCATTAATTTTCTCTGTCCCTGCCTCAATGAGTTCAGAAATCTGTGGGTTCTGGTAGTGTGTGGGCCTTGGCTTATTGATAGAGCTCATTGTTTAATCCAATTCTAGAGCACTGGAGAAGTTATATATGTAAAAAAAAAAAATCACATTTTCATTGTGTTCAATTATAATAAAGTATTTGGTAAAAGGAACTGTCAGTAAATATAAAATGCACATAATGAGAGTGAAATATTTAAACAGCACAACCTTGGGTTTCTAGATTTGAATTAAAAGGAAGACTCTGACAACATGACAAAGAGAGAAATAACCACTTATTTCTGTTCACCTGGGGAGTCTTTATGGAGGTGGCACTCAGCTTGGAAAGAGGTATTTTTCAAAGGAAATGTCAAGAACATTTATAAAGCAATCCCTTCAGAAATTGTAATATATATATATATATATATATATATATATATATATATATATACTTACAGACATATACACACACACTGAAAGGGATAAATCCCAATGGCAATTGCAGTTAAAATTCCAAAGCCCAGAGTGGGCAGGCCATGTAAGCAGAACTCACAAAAAATACAATTTAAAAGGTGAGTTTCTACCTTAATGTTCTCCTGGGTTCCCTTACCCTACTGCTCTCCACCTGGGTGCCCTTTCCCAATAAAATCTCTTGCTTTGTCAGCACATATGTCTCCTTGGACAATTCATTTCCGAGTGTTAGACAAGAGCCCAGTTTCAGGCCCTGGAAGGGGTCCACTTTCCTGCAACAAATGGCAACTCTGCCGGGGACTCTTCTTCTCTGAGACTGACATCCTGACCACTCAGGGTACTCAGGGGCCAGCTTGCCTGCCAATGGACCAGAGCCAGTGGCTGCAACTGGGACCCTTTTGTCCTTGGTCTCCTCCCGACATGGACAACTGGCCAGAGTGCCCCGACCGGTAAGGAAAAAGAGACTTTATTGACCTCTCTCCCCTACCCTCTCTCTTTCCTCTCCTTAACCCTTCCTATCCTTCCCTGTTTTTCTAGTCCCCTGGTCCTGAACACAGGAATCTGGTCGAAGGGCCCTTGGCCTGAGCTGAGGATTGGAGACTGATCACCTCCTCTTGGCAGAGAACTTGAATTCTGGTTCTGCTCTGGTCTAATTTCTGGTAGGGCCGAGTTCCAGTCCTCCCTTCTCTGAAGGCCCAGGGAAAAGTCCCATAACGCCTGGGCATCTGTAGGTGGCAGGAGACGTCTGTAAGGCCACCCCTTTCGCCCCACCCCCTACCTCCTCCCCCTTCTACTTTCAACCTGGCTTCCTTTCCTCCCTTGAAATCTTTGATGTTATTACTTGGATCTGAAGTTCTGTGTCTCTAATAGGAGGTTTTCTGAGAGACTGTATTCTTGTATTTAAGGGCTTCCCTGGAGGTGCAGAGGTTAAAGCATCTGCCTGCAATGTGGGAAACCTGGGTTCGATCCCTGGGTTGGGAAGATCCCCTGAAGAAGGAAATGGCAACCCATTCCAGTATTCTTGCCTGGAGAATCCCACAGACAGAGGAGCTTGGTGGGCTACAGTCCACAGGTCGCAAAGAGTCACACACGACTGAGCGACTTCACTTTCACTTTCACTTTCTACCTTAATGTGTTACCCTGATTAAAAACTCAGAACATATGCACTGGAGGAGCTGAGGAGACCATAGATTCACCCTGTGATGATATCATTTGAGATCCAATTTCAGAGTGTGAATAGCTTCCCAGCCCATAACCACCACTACTTGTCAATATGAAAAATCATGCAAGGTCTTAATCTCTGAGATACCAATTGAGCATGAACCAGGAGAGATTATAATGGCCTTGAACAAATTCAGATCAAACCTACCCAACCAAGCGACAGTGACAGCAGTTCTAATTAAAGGCCTTTTGGAGATAAGAGTTATGGCTGTCTGAAAAGCATGAGGGTACAGGGACAAGTTGGAGAAGGCAATGGCACTCCACTCCAGTACTCTTGCCTGGAAAATACCCTGGATGGAGAAGCCTGGTAGGCTGCAGTCCATGGGGTCGCAGAGAGTCAGACACGACTGAGCAAATTCACTTTCACTTTTCTCTTTCATGCACTGGAAAAGGAAATGGCAACCCACTCCAGTGATCTTGCCTGGAGAATCCCAGGGACGGGGGAGCCTGGTTGCTGGTGTGCTGTCTATGGGGTCACACAGAGTTGGACACAACTGAATCCCAGGGATGGCAGAGCCTGGTGGGCTGCCATCTATGGGGTCGCACAGAGTTGGACATGACTGAAGCGACTTAGCAGCAGCAGCAGCACAGAGACAGGTCCATCGGCTACATGGATCAGCAGAGATTAGAGTGTCAGAGGACTGCACAGGTTCCTGCTTCTGCCCCATTGGTGGGATGTGAACCTCAATAACCTGCTGTCTTTAATAATGCTATTTTTTTTTCTGCTTTCAACTCACCAGGTACAGTGTCATCACAGAGAGGAAGAGAGAACAAGAAGCTGAAAATATCCCTTTAGAACATCAGCACTGATCAGGACAGATATTCTTAGTAAGCATTTGTCTGTCAAATCTGAGTCACGTGGCATGATGCTTTAATGATCTGAGAGTTTTGCAAGTCCCTGAAAAGTGACAGCTGCAAATGAGAATTTAGGAGGTTCCACTAGGCAAGCAGAACATTGATCAAATCTATTGGCAGGAACCCTAATCAAAGTAAAGTGTCAGTGGAGATGCTGAGCTTAAAATCCTCCAGGTGATGAAGTACTTTCTGGCAGGCGTTTTCAGTGTTAATGCATAAACGTTATTGCCATATGAGACTGGTTTACATCTTCAAGAGCCTGTCACCCTTTCACTGTTTACTACATTTTAAATATTTTTCCTCCTTATAAATATGAGATGGAATAGCATTTCAAAAATAGATAAAATGTGAATTGCTGCACATTATGTTCTCTGGGAAATTTTAAATGAAAATTCTCCATTCATCTGTGCTCATCCATCACGAATGGGCTGCAGTAAGGTGTCCATTCCCCCTAGTTCCTCTCCATGCCATAGGCCATCGTGCCAACTTTGACTTGTCATTCATAGCCTTATAACTGAGAGATTACTTGCCTTGCCTCCAACTTACCCATGAATGTACATGGAGAAGTATACAAGGAGAACCTTCCTGAGGTTGGTACTCTTGTTGAATGGATCCTCTGTGAAGTTTGCATAAAGGACTAAATAATTCAGGGTACAAAACCCCATGCTACATTTCAGTTGCTGTCAGAAGTATTAAAATCAAGCTACGATCATAACATTTTTGCACGAAAGCACTGGTCCTCCTCCTTCCTCTTATCTTGCTCTTCTCTGCAATGACTTGGCTTTTGGCTTCAATTTAATTATCTTTGAGTCTTAAATATAGTGAACAATCATGCCAACTGCTCTCTGATTTCTGACCAGGATTCCTTGCCTTCAGTTTAGTTCAGTCGCTCAGTAGTATCCGACTTTTTGTGACCCCATGGACTGCAGCATGACAGGCTTCCCTGTCCATCACCAACTCCTGGAGCTTGCTCAGGCTCATGTCCATAAAGTCGATGATGCCATCCAACCATCTCATCCTCTGTCATTCCCTTCTCCCACTTTCAATCTTTCCCAGGATCAAGGTCTTTTCCTAGGGGTCAGTTCTACAGTTCAGGTGGCCAAAGTATTGCAGTTTCAGCTTCAGTACCAGTCCTTCCAATGAATATTCAGGAATGATTTGACTTAGGATGGACTAGTTGGATCTCCTTGCAGTCCAAGGGACTCTCAAGAGTCCTCTCCAACACCACAGTTCAAAAGCACCAATTCTTTGGCACTCAGCTTATTTATTGTCCAACTCTGACATTCAAACATGACTACTGGAAAAACCAAATCTTTGACTAGATGGACCTTTGTTGGCCAAGTAATGTCTCTGCTTTTTAATATTCTGTCCAGGTTGGTCATAGCTTTTCTTCCAAGGAGCAAGTGTCTTTTAATTTCATGGCTGCAGTCACCATCTGCAGTGATTTTGGAGCCCACAAAAATAAAATCTCTCACTGTTTCCATTGTTTCCCCATCTATTCGCCATGAAGTGTTGGGACCGGATGCCATGATCTTTGTTTTTTGAATGTTAAGTTTTAAGCCAGCTTTTTCACTCTCTTCTTTCACTTTCATCAAGAGACTCTTCAGTTCTTCTTCATTTTCTGCCATAAGGGTGGGGTCATCTGCATATCTGAGGTTATTGATAGTTCTCCCAGCAATCTTGATTCCAGCTTGTGTTTCTTCCAGCCTGGCATTTCCCATGATGTACTCTGCATATAAGTTAAATAAGCAGGGTGACAATATACAGCATTGACATACTCCTTTCCCGATTTGGAACCAATCTGTTGTTCCATGTCCAGTTCTAACTATTGCTTCTTGACCTGCATGTAGATTTCTCAGGAGGCAGGTAAGGTGGTCTGGTATTCCCATCTCTTGAAGAATTTTCCACAGTTTGTTGTGATCCACACAGTCAAAGGCTTTGGTGTAGTCAATAAAGCAGAGGTAGTTTTTTTCTGGAACTCTTTTGCTTTTTCTAGGATCCAACGGATGTTGACAGTTTGATTTCTGGTTCCTCTGCCTTTTCTACATCCAACTTAAACATCTGGAAGTTCATGGTTCATATACTGTTGAAGCCTGGGTTGTAGAATTTTGAGCATTACTTTACTAGCGTGTGAGATGAATGCAATTGTTCAGTAGTGTGAACATTCTTTGCTGTTGCCTTTCTTTGGGATTGGAATGAAACTGACCTTTTCCAGTCCTTTGGCCACTGCCAAATTTTCCAGATTTGCTGGCATATTGAGTGCAGTACTTTCACAGCATTATCTTTTAGAATTTGAAATAGCTCAACTGGAATTCCATCACCTCCGCTAGCTTTGTTCATAGTGATGCTTTCTAAGGCCCATTTCACTTTGCATTCTGGGATATATGGCTCTAGGTGAGTGATCACACCATCTTTCCTTTAATCTCAGATATTTTCTTTCCCTGCTGGATTATGAGCAGTCCTGCCCAGAACTCTTTTTCCCTTTTGTAACCCACTATGCTAGCTCCTCTTCAAATATTCTGTGACTGACCCATTACTCTTGAACTCTGCGAAATCTATTAGGGCTAAAACATAATTTTTTTGCAAGTTTTATTGCATGATTTTCCATTTATACAAAATGTGTGTCTTCTCACAACAATATCAACATGGTATACTTGCTCACATTGGAACTACAATTATATAGCATTTTCAGCGATGAAATTCTTCATTGATTCTTTATGCAAGTATTTTCTTGAATAACTTGAGATGGCATTCCACATTATCATTTGCAGAACTCCTGGGAATATCTGAACTATTATGTAAGCACTCTTAACATACATTTATATTAAGTATAATTAACAGAACTGCCATGTTGTTGTTGTTCAGTTGCTCAAATGTGTCTGAATCTTTGCGACCTGGTAGACGACAGCACTGCAGCTTCCCTGTCCTTCACCATCTCCCACTTGCCAAAACTCATGCCCATTGAGTCACTGATGCCATCCAACCATCTCGTCCTCTAGTGTCCCCTTGTCCTCCTGCCCTCAATCTTTCTTAGTGAAGGGTTGTTGCTGAACTACAGAAACACACCTGGATTCTTGGCCTCCAGAGGAGAAGAATTCAATCTGGGGCCAGAGACGAGCCTTGATCGCTCAGAGCTTTTGTGCAATACAGCTTTATTAAAGTATAAAAGGGATAGAGAAAGCTTTTGACATAGACACAAGAAAGGGGAAGAAAGAGTACCCCCTTGCTAGTGTTAGCAATGGAGTTATATACTCTCCAATTAGTTATTACAATGAATCAAAAGAATGTCTGGAGGTTGTGGAGACCTCACTAGACCTACTTCCATAATTTACATTTTAAGATGACAGAATTAGCCAGAAGATTTTTTCCAGAGACTGTCCTCAAGCAGGATATATTATTGCTATATAATCCTAAGGAATGTAGAGAGGGAAAAAAAAAATTTTCTTTCTTCCTCCTTGAGAATTCCAGACCCCTCTCTCCTTGGGGACCCCTGAACTTCTTATCAATCTGCCTAGAAAATGATTCTCTCACTAGCATCAGGATTTTTTCTAATGAGTCGGCTCTTGGCATCAGTTCAGTTCAGTTCAGTCATTCAGTTGTGTCCAACTCTTTGCGACACAATGAATTGCAGCAAGCCAGGCTGCCCTGTCCATCACCAACTCACGGAATTCACTCAAACTCAAGTCCATCTAGTCAGTGATGCCATCCAGCCATCTCATCTTCTGTCATCCACTTCTCCTCCTGCCCCCAACCCCTCCCAGCATCAGAGTCTTTCCAATGAGTCAACTCTTCGCAGGAGGTGGCCAAAGTATTGGAGTTTCAGCTTTACCATCATCCTTCCAAAGGACACCCAGGACTGATTTCCTTTAGAATGGACTGGTTGGATCTCCTTGCAGTCCAAGGGAATCTCAAGAGTCTTCTCCAACACCACAGTCCAAAAGCATCAATTCTTCGGCGCTCAGGTTTCTTCACAGTCCAACTCTCAAATCCATACATGACTACTAGAAAAACCATAGCCTTGACTAGACAGACCTTTGTTGGCAAAGTAATGTCTCTGCTTTTCAATATGCTATCTAGGTTGGTCATAACTTTCCTGTCAAGGAGTAAGCGTCTTTTAATTTCATGGCTGCAATCACCATCTGCAGTGATTTGGGAGCCCAGAAAAATAAAGTCTGACAATGTTTCCACTGTTTCCCATCTATTTCCCATGAAGTGAAGGGGCCGGATACCATGATCTTCATTTTCTGAATGTTGAGCTTTAAGCCAACTTTTTCGCTCTCCTCTTTCACTTTCATCAAGAGGCTTTTTAGTTCCTCTTCACTTTCTGCCGTAAGGGTAGTGTCATCTGCATATCTGAGGTTATTGATATTTCTCCTGGCAATCTTGATTCCAGCTTGTGCTTCTTCCAGCCCAGTGTTTCTCATGATGTACTCTGCATAGAAGTTAAATAAGCCGGGTGACAATATACAACCTTGACGTACTCCTTTTCCTATTTGGAACCAGTCTGTTGTTTCCATGTCCAGTTCTAACTATTGCTTCCTGACCTGCATATAGGACTCTCAAGAGAAAGGTCAGGTGGTCTGGTATTCCCATCTCTTTCTGAATTTTCCACAGTTTAATGTGATCCACACAGTCAAAGGCTTTGGTATAGTCAATAAATCAGAAATAGATGTTTTTTCTAGAACTCTCTTGCTTTTTCCATGATCCAGTGGATGTTGGCAATTTGATCTCTTGTCCCTCTGCCTTTTCTAAATCCAGCTTGAACATTTGGAATTTCATGGTTCACGTACTGCTGAAACCTAGCTTGTAGAATTTTGAGCATTACTTTACTAGAGTGTGAGATGAGTACAATTGTGCAGTAGTTTGAGCATTCTTTGGCATTGCCTTTCTTTGGGATTGGAAAGAAAACTGACCTTTTCCAGTCCTGTGGCCACTGCTGAGTTTTCCAAATTTGCTGCCATGTTGAGTGCAGCACTTTCACAGCATCATCTTTCAGGATTTGAAATAGCTCAACTGGAATTCCATCACCTCCACTACCTTTGTTCCTAGTGATGCTTTCTAAGATCCGCTAGACTTCACATTCAGGATGTCTGGCTCTAGGTGAGTGATCACACCATCGTGATTATCTTGGTTGTGAAGATCTTTTTTGTACGGTTCTTCTTTGTAATCTTGCCACCTCTTCTTAATATCTTCTGCTTCTGTTAGGTCCATACCATTTCTGTCCTTTATCGAGCCCATCGCCAGCTGCGACGGACCTCGCAGAAGCATGGCTGAGAGGAGCTACCCCACGCCTGAGGCCACAGGCAGTGGCTGGAAGGAGCTACCCTATGCCTGAGGCCAGGGGCAGTGGCTGGGAGGAGCTACCCTATACCTGAGGCCAGGGGAGGCGGCTGGGAGGAGCAACCCCACGTCCAAGGAGCGGTGGCTGTGTGGGCACAGGAGGGCCAAGAGGAGCTACTCTATGTTCAAGGTCAGGAGGGGTGACAATGAGGAGATACCCTTCGTCCAAGGTAAGAGAAAGAAGATGGTAAGTGTTTCAAGAGGGCATCACAGAGCAGACACACTGAAACCATAATCACAGAAAACTAGTCAATCTAATCACACGGAACACAGCCTTGTCTAACTCAGTGAAACTAAGCCATGCCGTGTGGGGCCACCCAAGATGGACAGGTCATGGTGGAGAGGTCTGACAGAATGTGGTCCACTGGAGAAGGGAATGGAAAACCACTTCAGTATGAGAACCCCATGAACAGTATGAAAAGGCGAAATGATAGGATACTAAAAGAGGAACTCCCCAGGTCAGTAAGTGTGCAATATGCTACTGGAGGTCAGTGGAGAAATAACTCCAGAAAGAATGAAGGGATGGAGCCAAAGCAAAAACAAACCCAGTTGTGGATGTGACTGGTGATAGAAGCAAGATCTGATGCTGTAAAGGGCAATATTGCATAGGAACCTGGAATGTTAGGTCCATGAATCAAGGCAAATTGGAAGTGGTCAAACAGGAGATGGCAAAAGTGAATGTCGACTTTCTAGGAATCAGTGAACTAAAATGGACTGGAATGGGTGAATTTAACTCAGATGAGCATTATATCTACTACTGTGGGCAGAAATCCCTTAGAAGAAATGGAGTAGCCATCATGGTCAACAAAAGAGTTCGAAATGCGGTACTTGGATGCAGTCTCAAAAACGACAAAATGATCTCTGTTCGTTTCCAAGGGAAACCATTCAATATTACAGTAATTGAAGTCTATGCCCCAACCAGTAATGCTGAAGAAGCTGAGCTGAACAGTTCTGTGAAGACCTACAAGATCTTTTAGAACTAACACCCCCCAAAAAGATGTTCTTTTCATTATAAGGGACTGGAATGCAAAAGTAGGAAGTCAAGAAACATCTGGAGCAACAGGCAAATTTAGCCTTGGAATATGGAATGGAGCAGGGCAAAGGCTACTAGAATTTTGCCAAGAGAACTCACTGGTCATAGCAATCACCCTCTTCCAACAACACAAGAGAAGACTCCACACATGAACTTCACCAGATGGTTAACACCGAAATCAAATTGATTATATTCTTTGCGCCAAAGATGGAGAAGCTCTATACAGTCAGCAAAAGCAAGACTGGGAGCTGACTGTGGCTCAGATCATGAACTCCTTATTGCCAAATTCAGACTTAAATTGAAGAAAGTAGGGAAAACCAGTAGACCATTCAAGTATGACCTAAATCAAATCCCTTATGATTATACAGTGGAAGTGAGAAATAGATTTAAGGGACTAGATCTGATAGATAGAGTGCCTGATGAACTATGGATGGATTCATGACATTGTACAGGAGACAGGGATCAAGACCATCCCCATGGAAAAGAAATTGCAAAAAAGCAAAATGGCTGTCTGGGGAGGCCTTACAAATAGCTGTGAAAAGACAAGAAGTGAAAAGCAAAGGAGAAAAGATAAGCATCTGAATGTAGAGTTCCAAAGAATAGCTAGGAGAGATAAGAAAGCCTTCCCCAGCGATTAATGCAGAGAAATAGAGGAGAACAACAGAATGGGAAAGACAGCAATTTCTTCAAGAAAATTAGAGATACCAAGGGAACATTTCGTGCAAAGATGGGCTTCACATCAGGTGGCCAAAATATTGGAACTTCAGTTTCAGCATTAATCCTTCTAATGAATCTTTAGGATTGACTGGATTTATCTTCTTGCAGTCAGTCCAAGGGGCTCTCAAGAGTCTTCTCCAACACCACAGTTCAAAAGCATCAATTCTTCGGCACTCAACCTTCTTTATGGTCCAACTCTCACATTCTTACATGACTACTGCACAAAACATAGACAAAGACCACATTTATCAACGCAGTACATAGATCAGATTCAGATGTTGAGAATTCCTGATGATCCACAGGCTGTAAAACTAATCACCTAATCTGAAAATGCTTTCTTGGGATGGAAAACTGGGATCTACCTCTTTTAGTTTTGTAGAGCTTTAGTATGTGCGTGCTAAGTCACTTTAGTCGTGTCTGATTCTTCGTGACTCTATGGACATGCCAGGCTCCTCTGTTCATGTGATTCTCCAGGAAAGAATACTGGAGTGTGTTGCCGGGCCCTCCTCCAGGGGATATTCCTGACCCGAGTATCCAATCTGTGTCTATTATGTCTCCTGCATTGGTAGGCAGGTCTTTACTACTAGCACCACCTGGACTTTAGTAGAAATGCTTAATTTTTCTTTTGCCAGATTTCTTGGATAACTGATGTATCTTTACGTCAGTTCTATCCTACATCTATCCTACATCTTTATCTATCTTTTCCCCGCAGAAAACTTATACTGAATCTTGATTCTAGGCAGAAAATGCTCTCTGATCCCAACAGAGTCCTCTACCTCAGCACTGGTATTTCTTGACTGAAAGAAAATTCCAATGCAATGCTTGGAGGTAGCAATTTTGATATGAATTCATCACAATAGCACAGTAGACACGCATTCCTGATTATTATTCCAATACTTCACTTCATCTCTCAACACTCAACTAATTTTGAATTTGAGCAAGCTCAGAGAGTTGGTGGTGGACAGGGAAGCCTGGGGTGCTGCAGTCCAGGGTTTGCAAAAGTTGGACACGAGTGAGTGATTGAACAATAGCAACACATTCTCCGTGAAGAATCTTCTGGCACCTTTTAAGCCACTCTTTCCCAATACCCACCCCACCTTACCCCCACTTACTCTAGGCCTTTCTCCTCACAGCCTGTCACAATGGTGTGTTGTGTTTCCCTAAAAAGCACTCATTATCACTGCACTCACCTTAACAAATCAAGGCTTTGAAGAATGAGTTAAACGTGAAAGTTAAACATGAGGAGTTCTAAGAACTTAATGATTGTATCAATTATTTAACAAGGAGAGTAACTGGAAGATAAAAGGGAAAGTATTCAATCAGGGGAAAAAAAAGTATAGTTACTGAAGCAATGAAGGAAAATTTAACTGTGAAATTTCTGTGAATATTTTATTTTTAACTCATCCTATAATTGCCACTCACCTCTTAAACTGGATATTGAACTGCACTAATATGATAATAAAGGATCAGTTTAGTTCAGTTGCTCAGTCATGTCCAACTCTGTCACTCTATGGACTGCAGCACCCCAGGCTTCCCTGTACATCACCAACACCAAGAGCTTATTCAAACTCATGTCCATCGAGTTGGTGATGCCATCCAACCATTTTACCTTCTGTCATCCCCTTTGCCTCCTGCATTCAGTCTTTCCCAGCATCAGGATCTTTTCCAATGAGTCAACTCTTCACATCAGGTGCCCAAAGCATTGGAGTTTCAGCTTTAGCATCAGTCCTTCAAATGAATATTCAGGACTGATTTCTTTAGGATGGACAGTCTAGATCTCCTTGCTGTCCAAGGTACTCTCAAGAGTCTTCTCCAACACCACAGTTCAAAAGCATCAATTCTTTGGCACTTAGCTTTCTTTATAGTCCAACTCTGACATCCATACATGACTACTGGAAAAAACCATAGCTTGTTAGCAAAGTGATATCTCTGCTTTTTAATATGTTCTCTAGTTTGGTCATAGATTTTCTTCCAAGGAGCAAGTGTCTTTTAATTTCTTTCATTTCACCATCTGCAGTGGTTTTGGAGCCCACAAAAATAAAATCTCTCACTGTTTCCATTGTCTCCCCATCTATTTGCCATGAAGTGATGGGACTGGATGCCATGATCTTTGTTTTCTAAATGTTGAGTTTTAAGCCAGCTTTTTCACTCTCTTCTTTCACTTTCATCAAGAGACTCCAGTTCTTCTTCACTTTCTGCCATAAGGGTGGGGTCGTCTGCATATCTGAGGTTATTAATAATTCTCCTGGCAATCTTGATTTCAGCTTGTGCTTCATCCAGCCTGGCATTTCCCATGATATACTCTGCATATAAGTTAAACAAGCAGGGTGACAATATACAGACTTGATGTCCTCCTTTTCCTATTTGGAACCAGTTTTTTGTTCCATTTCCAGTTCTTACTGTTGCTTCCTGACCTGCATACAGGTTTCTCAAGAAGCAGGTCAGGTAGTCTGGAATTCCCATCTCTTGAATAATTTTCCACAGTTTGTTGTGATCCACACAGTCAAAGGCTTTGGTGTAGTCAGTAAAGCAGAGGTAGATGATTTTCTGGAACTCTCTTGCTTTTTCAGTGACCCAATGGATGTTGGCAATTTGATCTCTGGTTTCTCTGCCTTTTCTAAATCCAGCTTGTACATCTGGAAGTTCATGGTTCACATACTGTTGAAGCCTGGCTTGTAGAATTTTTGCATTACTTTGCTAGCGTGTGAGATGAATACAGTTGTGCAGTAGTTTGAATATTCTTTGGTATTGCCTTTCAATATGTTCAAATTCATGCCCATTGAGTTGGTGATGCTATTTAACCATCTCATCCTCAGTAACCCACTTCTCCCATTGCCCTCAATCTTTCCCAGCATCAGGGTCTTTTCCAATAAGTCTACTCTTTGCAATCCCAAAGAAAGGCAATGTCAAAGAATGTTTTTAACGATGTGTTCCTTTGTAATTTCCCTTATGTTATCTCCCCAAGCAGATTTCTCTACCTCTAATCTCATCACATCTTCCCTTTGTTATGCATTTGACCTCTTGATTAACCACCACTATTCCTTCAAATTTTCAGCACAAATGTCACCTTTTATTTATTTGTTAGCCAATCATTCCTTATTCCATAACACCTGGTGCTGGAGGTAGTGTTCATTTGCTAAGTTTGTCCAGCTCTTTGTGATCCCATGGACTGCAACATACCAGCCTCCTCTGTCCTGCACTATCCCCCAGAATTTGCTCAAATTCATGTCCACCGAGTTGGTGATGCTATCTAACCATCTCCCCCTTGGTCACCTACTTCTGCCCTCAATCTTTCCCAGCATCTCAGGTCTTTTCCAATAAATCAGTTCTTTGCATTAGGTGGCAAAAGTATTGGAGCTTCAGTTTCAGCAACAGTTCTCCCAGTGAATATCTAGGGTTGATTTCCTTTATGAGTTACTGGTATCTCCCTCAAATTTGGCACTGATTCTACTGAAATAGCCTGTTCATGTTCCCATTTACAGGGTGAGCTTCTTCCAACCAGACTTTATCTTTGTATCCTCACTTCTGTTATAGCATATAACATGGAGCATGGGCTCAATAAATAAATAATCTATAAGGAATATTTTCAGTAAACACCAATCTATATGGTCCTTCTTTGCTCTATTAATAAGTTACTTTTGAACCATTTTTAAAATTAGGATTAGCAATGCTGTACATGTTTGGACAGCTGAGAAGGAGAATGGTAGAGGTACTGAACAAAATACAGACTGAGTTAAGAGGGCATAGGAGGGGAAACATGAAGAGAACTCATACAGCCTTTCAGATCTTGCTATAGGAAACTCTGTCCTATGACCTCTCTATTTACCTCTCCTTCTTATAATTTTTACTATCCCTTTAATTGCAGCACTCTGTCTTCAACCCTTTTAAGTCTGTCTTGAAGTTCTCTTGTGCTTCCTTACTTCATAGCATTCAGTAATGTTATGTCAAGGAGAAAAGTATGTTAGCCAGTTAGTTTCTTCTGTTATATAAGAAGTTAGGCGTGAACGATAATGAGGGGTGGCCTAGCCAATAAGCATGCAAGCTGATCTCTACACCCCATCCCAGAAAAGCACAGGAGAGCTCAAAGATATGCTATAAAAATAACCGCAGAGACTTTTCCAACTCCTGCACAGGCACCCCAGGCACATAGTGTATACAAACTAACCTCAGGAGATTCCTCAAGTAACCTTAGACAGTTAGGAGCCCATTAAGGTTCATAATTATTCTATACATACATGCATCTCATTATAACAGACTGAATTATTGGAAGACATGTGAAATAGTTGTTATATAACTTGCAACTGTGAATCAGCCTTGAGTGTATGCCCATTTGCATTTTCTTTCCTGATTGGTGGTGGATACAAGTCCTATTTTGCAAAGGGCAGAACCAAGAGGAGTAGACAGTAAGTATAAAAAGTGAAGCCAAGAGGAATCCTGATGACTCCTTCAGGGTCATCTGCTCTCACATCTTGGGAGTGTACTATCCCCTGTCTGTTTCATAAAAGATCTGTCTTCTTGAACTGTAACTGAGCTGTAATTGTCTGTTGTTTTAAGCCCTTTGTTGGGAAGAGACAAGAACCAAGGGAGAGAAATAAACCAACGTGACATTTTGAAAGCTGTTAAGAATATCAGTAGATATTCTGGGCCCATCTCTTCCTTTTACAGGGTAAGCTTGATATAATCAGGAGTCTTGATATTTTTGTTTGATGGATTTACAGGGAAGGTTCTCTTCTGACTGTTAATTCTGGAGACTGATATCTTTCTAGAAAGATGACATTCAATAAATTACTCCAATGGCCAAATAAGGATAGAAGAATCAGCATAAGTAAAATAACTTTGAATTGGGGAAGGGGGGAGACAACTCTGCAGCTGGAATGGGAAAACGCCCAATACAAATTCAAATCTCCCACTTTCTTTTATGAAACAAGACAGCATTATACAAGTCCTCATAGTACAGCCACAGCTGGCACCTCCAGCAAAGCCTGGGAGGCTTTTGTTCTTCATATTTCAAAAAGCATCCCATGAAAACCAAGCATCAGTCTCAAGCAATTGCAACCAGTAAGGGATGGGAAAATGTGAAATTTTATTGCTCATGAAATTGGTGTTTCAAATAAGGTGGCTCACGTCTCTTAGACTGCTTGTTTTGCAGCAGAGCTAGAGGGTTCCGAGAGAGTTGAATGGATGCAGGTGGATAGGGTCCTCTCCAGGTCAAAATGGTTACGTTGTCTCAAATGAGGACCTGACCCTCAGCTGCTCCCATATTTGCTGGGTATAATTTTATGTCAGTGACCGATTTTAAACAGACTGTGCTATGGATGCTGAATTGTTGGACATTCTGCTCATTGTGGAATGTAAAACAGTGATTTAAAGGGATGTTTCCATGACTGCAAACTTTCTTCTTGAAAAATAGGTACAGTGTGCTGATTTTTTTTTTTTTCTTTTCAACCTCAGGAAAAAACAGGAAACTGTAGAGAGAGACATGGAGAGAAAAGAAGCCCCATAAAGGTTTGTTTTCTTTAAAGAAACAAGAGATAAAATAGATCAAAGTTTCTAAGCAATCTCTAGACTTCAAAATGAACACAAGAACATTTAAGTCATTTGAAGATCATCTTTTTGAAGGTCAGTGTGGTTTTGCCTGCATACATCTTTATATTGATAACACTATAAAATAATAAAGTTAAATTATAAAGCAGAAGGAGCTTGAGAAATTTTATAATCTCAGGCTCCTAATTTTACATATGAGAAAATGGAGATACCAAGAGGTTGTATGCAACCTTTTCAAGAAATGGCAAGAACTGGAACACACATTTTAAAATGTTAATTACCATGCTTTCTCCATTATGACAGGTCCAGTTACAGGAAATTTACACTATTTTTTTTAAAACCAAGCAAGGCAGTTAGATATATGACTTTCAGGATAATAATGAATCACAGGTCTGGTCATAATTGAAAGAACTGTCACACATAACATACTTTTACCTGTAAAAAAAAATCCTACACATAAAACTTTGCCTTTCAATGACCTGTGAGTAAAACATTTGACTACTATTTTTACTCTTTGTAATTGTTTTTCAACATCACCACAAACAGATTAGGAAAACAAAAGACTGCCTATTATGCATAATCATCCAAGAAGAATAGATACAATGGCCAACAGAGTATCAGACATTTTGAATTTTTATCTCCTTTGGAACACAGTCATCGATTATTGCTGAAGATCACTGAGAGTTTGCCTTAGCTCATTCTTCATTTCTCATCCCTGGCTTATTCATCACTGTTTCTGAGGAAATTTCAGTTTGGTTAAGGTACTGATATTATCTATTGGCTCTCAGCATCATTCCCACTGCCTTTTTACATAGTTCAGCAATTACAAGCTTGAAAATACCTTAATCCCAGCTCTCGTGCAGAGATTATATATGCATTTTGGTTTCTTTCAACAAGATGCACTCGTTCAAGATTTGGGAGATGGAAAGGAGGCAGAGCTCATTCTTGTCAAGTTCCAACAGGTGTCAGTGCTCAAGATGGCTAGACTCTTTGAGTCAGTGTCCAGGCACCAGCTACAGGAATGTGAGGTAGTAGCAACTGTGTGTACGGCAGCAAATGTTTGATTTGCAACTTGCTGAATCTTGAAGTCAGTAGTTATGAGAACTCCTGACTTCCCTAAACCCTCATTTTGTAAGCAACTAAATTCTTCCATTAAATCTCTTTCTTCCTGAAAAGCATAGAATTGTTTTTCTTTCCTGCAATAACTCCTAATACAGTTACTATTTTAAGAGGAAATGTTTTAGGTCTAAGATCTTTTCTTTCCATGTCTTAAATTTTTCAGACTTTTCCAGGGTCCGTGATCCTGCAACAACGTTTCTCTCTCCTTCTTTCCAGACTTCTGATTAATTTGTAGAAAATGTGGCGGCTGGAAGTAGGCATAGCAATGAATTTAGAGCCTGGAGTTGGGAGGCATTTTCTAGTTATTTATTACCAAGTGATGATAGGATTAAAAAAAAAAAATCAAATCCTTAGCATAGCTCATAAGATTGCTTTTTTACATCTGTGACTCTATTTCTGTTTTGTAAATAACTTCATTTGTACCAGTTTTTTAGATTCCACACATAAGCGATATTATATGATACTTGTCTTTCTCTGTCTGACTTACTTCACTCTGTATGACAATCTCTAGGTCCATCCATGTTGCAGCAAATGGTAATATTTCATTTTTATTTTTGGCTGAGTAATATTTCATATATATATATATATGCACACACACACACACATACATATATATGTGCATACATACCTGCCACATCTTCTTTATTCATTCCTTTATAAATGGGCATTTGAGTTGCTTCAAAGTCCTGGCTATGGTAAATAGTGCTGCAGTGAATATTAAAGTGCATTATCTTTTCAAATTATGGTTTTATCTGGATATAGACCCAGGAGTGGGATTGCTGGATCATATGATAGCTCTATTTTCAGCTTTATTTTAAAAACAAACTTATTAAAAAAAAACAAATTTACAGTAACCAGGGAAGAAGGGGAGAAGGGAAGGATAACTTGTGAGACTGAGATGGGCACATACACACTACTCCATAAAAAAATAGATAACTACTAAGGACCTACTGTATAGCACAGGGAACTTTACTCAATACTCTGTAATGACCTATATGGGAAAAGAACCAAAAATGAGTGAACAAGTGTATATGCATAACTGATTGATTTTAATGTACAGCAAAAACTAATACAACATTGTGAATCAACTATATTCTGATAAGAACAAAAAAAACCCTCAAGGGTGGAGCAAGAAAAAACATATGGGCCATGAGAAGGGCTATGATTCAGCCTCATTTTGAGCCTTTTTCTTAGCTCTGTGTCCCATTGTCCTATGGCTTTGTTTCAAGGCTGTGAGCTATCATGTGCCCTCTCACTTCAGGAAATTTGTAAAAGATCTGGCTTCTTCTTAATATATAAAAGATCTGTAATCCCAAAGAAAGGCAATATCAAACAATGTTCAAACTATTGCACAATTGCATTCATCTCACATGCTAGCAAAGTAATGCTCAAAATTCTCCAAGCCAGGCTTCAACAGTATGTGAACCATGAACTTCCAGATGTACAAGCTGGATTTAGAAAAGGCAGAGGAACCAGAGGTCAAATTGCCCACATCAGTTGGATCATCAAAAAACCAAGAGAGTTGCAGAAAATAATTTACTTCTGCTTTATTGACTATGCCAAAGCCTTTGACTGTGTGGATCACAACAAACTGTGGAAAATTCTTCAAGACATGGGAATATCAGACCACCTTACCTGCCTCCTGAGAAATCTGTATGCAGATCAAGAAGCAACAGTTAGAACTAAACATGGAACAACAGACTGGTTCCAAATCTGGACAGGAGTACGTTAAGGCTGTATATTGTCATCCTGCTTATTTAGTTTATCTGTAGAGTACATCATGCAAAATGCCAGACTGGATGAAGCACAAGCTGGAATCAAGATTGCCAGGAGAAATATCAATAATCTCAGATATGCAGATAACCTCACTCTTATGGCAGAAAGTGAAGAAGAACTAAAGAGCTTCTTGATGAATGTGAAAGAGGAGACTGTAAAAGTTGACTTAAAACTCAACATTCAAAATCATAGATCATGGTCTCTGGTCCCATAACCTCATGGCAAATAGATGGGAAAACAATGGAAACAGTGACAGACTATTTTTCTGGGCTCCAAAATCACTGCAGATGATGACTTCAAGCCATGAAATTAAAAGACTCTTGCTACTTGGAAGAAAATATATGACCAACCTAGACAGCATATTAAAAAGCAGAGACATTACTTTGCCGACAAAGATCTGCCTAGTCAAAGATGACCTTTGGTATTTTCAGTATTCATGTATGAATGTGAAAGTTGAACTATAAAGAAAGATGAACTTCAAACAATTGATGCTTTAGAACTGTGGTGTTGGAGAAGACTCTTGAGCGTCCCTTGGACTGCAAAAAGATCAAATCAGTCAATTTTAAATGAAATCAGTCCTGAATATTCATTGAAAGGACTGATGCTGAAGCTGAAATTCTGTTACTTTGGCCACCTGATGTGAAGAACTGACTCATTGGAAGAGACCTTGATGCTGTGAAAGATTGAAGGCAGGAGGAGAAGGAGATGACAGAGAATGGGAGAGTTGGATGGCATCACTGACTTGATGGACATGAGTTTAAGCAAGCTCTGGGAACTGGTTTTGTACAGGGAAACCTGGCATACTGCAGTCCATGGGGACCCAAAGAATCAGACATGATTGAGAGACTGAATTAAATGAGTCAATGCTGTGTTTTTTCCAGTAGCTATGAGTGGATGTGAGAGTTGTACCATAAAGAAGGCTGAGCATCAAGAACTGTTGCTTTCAAATTGTGATGCTGGAGAAAACTCCTGAGAGCCCCTTGGACAGCAAGGAATTCAAATCAGTCAATCCTAAAGAAAATCAACCTTGAATATTCATTGGAAGGAATGATGCTGAGGTTGAAATTCCAATACTCTGGCCACCTGATGCAACAAGCTGACCTACTAGAAAAGACCCTGATGCTGGGAAAGATTGAGGATAGGAGAAACAGGTGGCAGAGGATGAGATGGTTTGTTGGTATCCCCAACTCAATGGACATGAGTTTGAGAAAATTCCAGGAGAGAGTGAAAGACAGGGAAGCTTGGCATGCTGCAGTCCATGAGGTCGCAAAGATTCATAAGTAACTTAGAGGTTGAACGACAACAATAGAAGCCCTAGCTGGCCAAACAAAGATCTTTGTGTACACAGAAAGAAGAAGAGTTAGAGAGAAGAAGAGAAAGCAGCAGACAGATAAGCAGAAGGAAAGGGAAGAGAGAATAAAGATGAGAGAGAAAGAGAACAATTTCTGGTTAACTCATCATTCCAGTCTCTAGCCATTAGATTCAACCAACCTGAGAACTCAGATATCAGGAAACACAGACAAGTTGTTCCCATAATGTTTTGTTAGAATTCCGAACTCACAGAATTAGGAGATAAAATAGGAAGAAAAAGCTTTAAGCTAAGTTTTGGAATAGTTTGTTCATGGCAATAAATACCTGAAACAATTTCTCTCATAATTGTTTATTGAAAAATATGTTTGTTGAAAAGTATTTGTTGAATAAATGGCTAATTAAGCAAATACATATTAAAACAATGTGTCTCTTCTCTAGCCCCATCACATTAGTGATAATCAGCAAGATTGCCAATAACATGTTAGAGACACAATGGTGAAACAAGATTCTCAGGCACCATTGAGAAGGATACAAATTGATATATTCTCCTTGAAGAACAAGATGCATGTGTGTGTGTTCAGTCACATCCAACTCTCTGAAACCCCATAGACTATAAACTGCCAGGCTCCTCTGTCCATGGGATTTCCTAGGCAAGGATACTGGAGTGGGTTTTTGTTTCCTCCTCCAGGAAATCTTCCTGATCTAGGGATTGAACGTGCATCTCCTGTGCCTCCTGCATTATGAGGCAGAATCTTTACCACTAAGCCACCTGGGAAGCCCAAAGAACAGGTAGAAATCTCTATTAAAAGTTAAAACACATGTTCCCCTTAGTCATGCTCCTGTACTTCTGGGAATGTATTCCATAGATATACTCTTGTGCAGAAACACATGTACAAATATGTTCACTCACTGCAAAATAGTTTGTGAATATTAAAATCTGGAAATAATATAAATTTTCATCAATAGGAGGTCAGTTAAATAAATTACATCTTTTCAATAGAATAACTGTCCCCTGCTGACAAATATCAGGCAAAATCAATAGATACAAACATCATACTATCTCTGAAGTGCTTTATCAAATGAGAAAATCAAGGTGCAGAATACTGCATACTGCCCACTGTGCAATAATGTGTAAAAGGAAGAGATGTGTGATTCCTGTAGAACCACCCTACTTTTTGGAAGTTGATTAAGAAATCGATAATAGTGGTTATCATTAGAAGGTGGACTAGTGATCTAGAATGGTGAAAATTTACTTTTCACTGAATTTATTTCTGTACTGTTAGTTATTTTCCCCCATACTTGTTTTACTTTGGATTCAAAACCACATAAATCTAGAACTCAATCACAGTTTTCAACTGACATGAAGAGTTAAAAGATGTTATCAGTAGCTAAGATATGGAAGCAATCTAAATGTCCATCTACAGAGGAATGGGAAACAAAAAGATGTGGTACATATATACAATGGAATATTATTCAGCCATTAAAAAGAATGAATTCATGTCATTTGCAGCAACATGGGTGGACCTAGAGAGTATCATACTGAGTGAAGTAAGTCAGGCAAAGAAGGAGAAATACCCTGTGGCATCCGTTATACGTGGAATCTAAAATAAAATTTTACAAATGAATTTACTTACAAAACAGAAAGGTACAGATTTAGAAAATGAACTTATAGTTGCTGAGGGGAAGGGATAGTCAGGGAGTTTGGGATGATCATGTACACACTCTATTTTTAGAATGGATGACCAACAAAGACCTATTGCCTAGCACATGGAACTCTGCTCAATGTTATGTGGCAGCCTGCATGGGAGTGGGGGTTGGGGAAGAATGGATACATGTATATATCTATAGCTATATATATATCTATATCTATCTACATATACACATGTATATAGACTCAGTCCCTTGGCTATTCACCTAAAACTATCACAACATTGTTAAATGGCTATACCCCAAATACAAAATAAAAAAGTTCAAAAAAAAGTTATCACAAAAATATAATCCTAGTTTAAACTCAGAAGAGTTGTGTCTAACATAGAATAGGCAAACTAAGGAATGTTTCCACTGAGACGAAATTATATCTGGGATTCTGGAAAACTAGGTTTTTAAGCCTAAAGAGTTTAGTGACCTTATGTCAGGACTTCTAGCTGTTAGCCTTTGGGACTTCAGCTTCTTTTATGGAGTCTAATTCAGAATACTGTTGATATCATTACACATGTTTATATCAATTTGCAGGCAAAAGTTTGAAAGGAATCAACTATGGGCAAGAAAATGCATCCCCTGAACATGAAAATGTTCTTCCTCCTTCAGCCCCTCAACTCGCATTATTAATACAGTGAATGGTCATACACATGTACATTTTGAGAACAATCACTAAGTAAGTATTTTGAATTTTGTTTGTTTTAGTAAAGAAAAGGAAAGAGACAAAGGAATTCATTATAATTCCTTATAAAAATAAGAAATTAATTATAGGGTCCTTTGACCTACCATGCATGTTAGTGTTAACAGGGCGTCTGTGGGCTAGAGCCAACCCATAGGGAACATTTTCTCTGCCTTTGCCTGTTGTGAGCCAATATCAAGACACCAAAGAAATTCACTTTTTTTCTACCTTATCCTCTCATCATCTGATAACACTTCATCTTTTCCACAGAAAATCATATGAGCTTCTGCCTGAACATTATAGGCAATGAATGATTTTTATATACCAAATTCCCATTGGAAACTACAAAATATTTAGGGTCTCATACAGGTAATATGGATTTTCCTATTGCTTTCCCAGTCTGATCAAAGTCACAACAAGATGGGCCTCTTTTTAAGAGTTTCTGTTAATCCACTGCAGATTTACTGTTATATTTTAAAAGCTAATACAGACTTGTTCACAATTTTTTAAAATTAAATTACCAGCAAAGCACTCCTTAACCATTACTTGTCATTCACTGTCTGTAAAAATAATCGGCTTTATAAATAATTCAATTCTGTCTATTATTTTCATGAATGAATGTAAGTTCTCCATGAAGCCTATTTGTATTATTTATTTTAAAAGCTGAGATGATTTTTTTTAAAGCTGAGATGATTGCTTAGATAAGGCATAGAGGGAAGAAAAACTTCCCTGGTGGATTAATTTGATGCAAAGATTGAGAACTGAAAGGAATGATAAAAGATGTTTCCTGCTTGATTATTTTTGTTTTCAGGCTGCTTCATTCTCAGTAATTGAAAAACTAAAATATTTTAATCTGCTCTTTCTTTTTTTTGATAGAACATAACCTAAAGGTTTTTCCTTCCTTTTCCTTTTCTTTCTTTCCTCCTTCCCATTCTTTCTCCTTTCAGTCATAATTCCAAGTCGTTGTATGCAATCACATGCTATTTTAATAGGCCCTGTTTTGAATTCACCCCTACAGTTCTTAACTTCTACCTGAAGTCTAATGCATATGCCAAAATTGACACTGACTGTATCTGGCTCTAAAGTTCTTTCTGGCAGGATGGTAAAATATAGCCTTTTATCATTTCCTTGCATACGTTTAAAAATCATTTTCACCTAGAGAGGTAGCATGTTAGTTCTCTATTGCTGTCATAAAAGCAATATTGTTTAGTGGCTTAAACAATACAAATTTATTAACTTATATTTTCTGTAGACCAGAAGTCTGACATGGACTTCACCAAGATGTCATTAGCCCTGTGTTCTTTTCAGAAGGCTATAGAGAAGAATCTGTTTTCTTGTCTTTTCTAGTTTCTAGAAACTGCTTGAATTCTTTAGCTTGTGGCCTCTGTCCATCAGCAAAGGTGCAGTGGGTCTTTCTCATATTGCATTACTCTGACATATTCTTCTGTCTCTCCCATCCGCTTTTAAGGACTTTGTGATTACTCCAGTCTGCCCAGATAATCCAGGATAGTTCCATTTGAAAAATTCATTCTCCTTTGCTATGGACTGTAACATATTTATAAGTTCTGGGAATTAGGACGTGATTATTTGGTAGTTAGGGGATATATCATTGGCAGTTAGGATAAAGGCATTACCTCATAGAAAATGTGTGGTCTTTAATGTTGACTGGATTTATACTTGCATCTCAGAGTAGCCTCTTACCAAGTGAATGAACCTGTCCATATAAGTTAATCTCTATGCTTAGTTCCATTTGAAAAATAAGTTTAAAGATTCCTAACTTTCAAGATCTGTCCTGAGGACTACAAATAATATAAAATGTCTGGATCAGGGCAGAAAGAAAGTCAAGAGGGGACATTACTGATCTTATTTAACTTATAATATGCTATTTTTTACATCATTACCTCCTTTTCTAGAACATACAAAAACCAAATGATAAATATTCATTAAATAGTTGATTATTAGATTATCAGATATAAAGAAAATTGAGTAGGAGTTGGTAAAGCAAAATAGAAACCCATAAATGAGAATGGAAAGTGCCTTAAACAAGGTTATTTGGGGGAAAATAGTCCAGAATAAAATGCATCATTTGCCTGAAAATCACATTGTGTTAGATTGTATGCCCCAAGAGGGTGAGGGCTGTGCATGTCTTATTCAATGCAAATTTCCTGGCATCTCACCAAGCACCCATCACATAATAGAGAGGCAATAAATATTTGTTGGATGAAACAAACGGAAGTAAGCATGAAACCTAGATAGATTTCTGGGCTTGCACAGACTAAATATTTGGAAGTTAGCTGGTGTCGCTCAGCTGTTCAGTTAATTTACCTCTAAAAGATCCAATACCCCACTAAAACCCTAGGTCAGAATTAATTTTAAAAACTTCATTATTGATAACAACTGTCATTCATCAAACACCTACTACATAGAGATATGAGCTTTATTGATGGTCTTTAATTAAATACTACAAGACTATGTGGCAAGTATTTATCTTCACACTTGAGAGCAGGATTTAGAAAAGGCAGAGGAACAGAAAACAAATTGTCAATATCCATTGGATCATCAAAAAAGCAAGAGAGTTCCAGAAAAACATCTACTTCTGCTTTATTGACTATGCTAAAGCCTTTGACTGTGTGGATCACAACAAACTGGAAAATTTTTAAAGAGATGGGAATATCAAACCACCTTACCTGCCACCTGAAAAATCTCTTTGCAGGTCAAGAAGCAACAGTTAGAACTGGATATGGAAAAACAGACTGGTTCCAAATCAGGAAAGGAGTGTATCAAGGCTGTATATTGTCACCCTGCTTATTTAACTTACATGCAGAGTACATATGACAAATGCTGGGCTGGATGAAGCACAAGCTGGAATCAAGATTGCTGGGAAAATTATCAATAACCTCAGATACGCAGATGACACCACCCTTATGGCAGAAAGTGAAGAGTAACTAAAAAGCCTCTTGATGACGGTAAAAGAGGAGAGTGAAAAGTTGGCTTAAAGCTCAACATTCAGAAAATGAAGATCATGGCATCTGGTCCCATCACTTCATGGGAAATAGATAGGAAAACAATGGAAACAGTGACAGACTTTATTTTTGTGGGATCCAAATCACTGCAAATGATGACTGCAGCCATGACATTAAAAGACGCTTGCTCCTTGGAAGAAAAGTTATGACCAACCTAGACAGCTTATTTAAAAGCAGAGACATTACTTTGCCAACAAATGTCTGTCTAGTCAAAGCTATGATTCTTCCAGTAGCCGTGTATGGATGTGAGAGTTGGACTATAAAGAAAGCTGAGTGCAGAAAAATTGATGATTTTGAACTGTGGTGTTGGAGAAGACTCTTGAGAGTCCCTTGGACTGCAAGGAGATCAAACCAGTCAATTCTAAAGGAGTCAAATCCTGAATATTCATTAGAAGCGCTGATGATGCTAAAGCTGAAACTCCAATACTTTGGCCACCTGATGCAAAGAGCGAACTCATTGGAAAAGACCCTGATGCTGGGAAAGATTGAAGGCAGGAGGAGAAGGGGACAATGGAGGATGAGATGCTTGGATGGCATCACTGACTCAATGGATATGAATTTGAGCAAGCTTCGGGAGTTGGTGATACAGGGAAGCCTGGCAAGCTGCAGTCCATGGGGTTGCAAAGAGTCAGACACAACTGAGTGACTGAACTGAACCTGAGAGCTAAACTGGGGTTCAGAAAAGAGATTTAATATGTCCAAAGTGATTCACCACTTTAATGGTAGAAGTAGAACTAAGCATAGACTTCTTTTTTCCCCAAAGAGCATGCTCTTTGTCAATTATGCTAGTTCCTATGAAACAATCTTTTTGAGCATTTGTGTAGTGTATCAGGTCACTTCTAAGTGCTAGAAATATGAAGATAAAATGTTAACTATAGCTTCTACTCTCAAAAATACGTCTCTAATATATTATGAAATGTTAGTCACTCAGTTGTGTCTGACTCTGCCACCCCACGGACTGCAGTTTTCCAGGCTCCTCTGTCCAAGGGATTCTCCAGGCAAGAATACTGAAGTGGGTTACCATTTCCTTATACTGATAGCTATATTAGCAGCATAGCAAAGTACTTTGCAGAACATAGACAAGACAACTATTTTTTAGTGTTTGGAGAATTAGAAAATTTTCCCTCTCCAGCTTTTTTTAAATTGAGCTATAACATTATAGTAGTTTCAGGTATACAACATAGTGACTCAATATTTTAATATATTGTAAAATGATCACAATAAATTTAGTTACAGTCTATCACCATAAAATGTTATTACAATACTTTGACTATATTCCACATGCTATGAATTATATTCCCATGACTTATTTATGACTGGAAGATTTTACCTCTCAATCACTTTCACTTATGTTTCCCATCCTCCCACCCTACCTGTCTGGCAACCACCAGTTTGTTCCTTGTATCTTTGAATTGGTTTCCATTTTGCTTCTCTTGTTCGTTTTGTTTTCAGATTCCATGTATGTTAAATCATATGGTGTTTTTCTTTCGCTCTCTTATTTCACTTAGTGTAATATCCTTTATATCCATATACACTGTTGTAAACATCATGATTTCATTATTTTTATAGCTGAGTAATATTCCTGTGTGTGTGTGTGCATTTGTCTGTATATACATATGAAAAGTGAAACTGAAAATGTTAATTGCTCAATCGTGTCTGACTTTTTACAACTTCATGGACTGTAGCCCACCAGGCTCCTCTAACCATGGAATCATCCAGGAACAAAACCAGAGTGGGTTGCCATTTCCTTCTCCAGGGGATCTTCTTAACCCATGGATCAAACCCGGGTCTCCTGCATTGGCAGCCAGGTTCTTTACCGTCTGAACCACCAGGAAAGCTGTATGTACATATGCATCCATACACAGAGAAACACACACACACACGCATATATGCACATAGCAAGTCTTCTTTATCCATTCATATACTGATGGACACTTAGGTTGCTTCCATCTTGGCCATTGCAAATGATTCTACAGTGAACATAGGGGTGCATATATCCTCTCAAATTTATGTTTTCATTTTCTGCAGATATATACTCCAAAGTAGAATTGCTGGACCACTTGGTAGTTATATTTTTAATTTTTTGAGGAACCTCTATGCTATCTTCCATAGTAGTTGCATCAATTTACATTCCAACTAACAGTGTGTAAGAGTTCCCTTTTCTCTACATCTTTTCCAACATTTGTTATTTCTTACTTTTTTGATAAGAGTCATACTAATGGGCACAAGGTGATATCTCACTGTAGTTTTGACTTGCATTTTCCTGATGATTAGTGATGCTGAACATCTTTTCATGTCTGATGGCCATCTATATGTCTTCTTTAGAATAAAGTCTACTCAAGACCTCTGTCCATTTTAATTGATTGTGCTTTTTCTATTATGTTTTATGGATTATTTATATATTTTGATATCAATTCCATATCAGATAATCATTTACAAATATTTTATCCAATTCCATAGGTTGCCTTTCTGTTTTGTCAATGGTACCCTTCACCATGTGAAAGTTTTTAGTTTGATGGAGTCCTATTTGTTACTTGTGCTTTTGTTATCCTTGCCTAAGGATACATGTCCAAAACAACAAATTAAGACCAATGTCAAAAAGATTGCTCTATTTGTTTTTCTTTTAGAAGAAAAGATTGCCTTTTCTTCTAGAACTTTGATAGTTTCAGATCTTGTATTTAAGTCTTTAACAAATTTAGAGTTTATATTTTTATGTGGCATAAGTTCAGTTAAGTCGTTCAGTCATATCTGACTCTTTGCAAACCCATAGACTGCAGTACACCAGGCCTCTCTGTCCATCACCAACTCTCGGAGTTTACTCAAACTCATGTCCATTGAGTCAGTGATGCCATTCAACCATCTCATCCTCTATCATCTCCTTCTCTTCCCACCTTCAAATCATTCCCAGCATCAGGGTCTTTCCAAATGAGACAATTCTTCACATCAGATGGCCAAAGTATTGGAGTTTCAGCTTCAACTTAAGTCCCTCCAGTGAATATTCAGGACTGATTTCCTTTAGGATGGACTGGTTGGATCTCCTTGCTGTCCAAGGGACTCTCAAGAGTCTTCTCCAACATCACATTTCAAAAGCATCAATTCTTCGGTGCTCAGCTTTCTTTACGGTCCAGCTCTCACATACATACGTGACTACTGGAAAAACCATAGCTTTGACTAGACAGACCTTTGTTAGAAAAGTAATGTCTCTGCTTTTAATATGCTGTCTAGGTTAGTCATAACTTTTCTTCCAAGGAGCAAGCGTCTTTTAATTTCATGGCTGCAGTCAACATCTGCAGTGATGTTTGGAGTCCAAGAAATAAAGTCTCTCACTGTACCCATTGTTTCCCCATCCATTTGCCATGAAGTGATGGGACCAGACGCCATGATTTTAGTTTTCTGAATGTTGAGTTTTAAGCCAACTTTTTCACTCCCTCTTTCACTTTCATCAAGAGGATCTTTAGTTCTTCAATGCTTTCTGCCATAATGGTGGGGTCATCTGCCTATCTGAGGTTATTTATATTTCTCCTGGCAATCTTGATTCCAGCTTGTGCTTCATCCAGCCCAGTGTTTCTCATGCTGTACTCTGCATATAGGTTAAATAAGCAGGGTGACAATATACAGCCTTGATGTACTCCTTCCCCAATTTGAAACCAGTCTGTTGTTCCATGTCGAGTTCTAGCTATTGCTTCCTAACCTGCATACAGATTTCTCAAGGGGCAGGTCAGGCAGTCTGGAATTCCCATCTCTTTAAGAATTTTCCACAGTTTGTTATGATCCACAAAGATTTTGGCATAGTCAATAAAGCAGAACTAAGTGTTTTTCTGGAACTGTCTTGATTTTTCGATCATCCAACAGATGTTTGCAATTTGATCTTGGTTCCTCTGCCTTTTCTAAAACAGGCTTGAACATCTGGAAGTTCACGGTTCACATATTTTTGAAGCCTGGCTTGGAGAATTTTGAGCATTATTTGCTAGTGTGTGAGATGAGTGCACTTTTGCGGTAGTTTGAGCATTCTTTGGCATTGCCTTTTTTGGGGATTGAAATGAAAACTGACCTTTTCCAGTCCTGCGGCCACAGGTCAGTTTTCCAAATTTCCTGGCATATTGATTGCATATGAGTGCATCAGTTTTACAGCATCATATTTTAGGATTTGAAATAATTCAATGTGGTATACGAAAGTGGTCCAATTTTGCATGTAGCTTTCCAGTTTTCCTGATTGATTTTCTGTTTTGATGATCCATCCATTGATGTAAGTGAGGCATTAAAACTCCCTATCATTATTGTATTGCCATCTATTTCTCTCTTTCTGTTAACATTTGCCTTTTATTTAGTACCTATTTATGTAGGTTGGAGAAGGGAATGGCAACACACTCCAGTATTCTTGCCTGGAAAATCCCAAGGACAGAGGAGCCTGGTAGGCTGCAGTACATGGGTTGCAAAGACTCAGGCATGACTGAGTGATTTCACAGTGTATTTTTCAGTTCACTTGAAACTTTGGTTTGGTGTTTTCTTTCTCTTTGTTGAAGTTCTCACTGTGTTCATTTTCTGTGATTGGTAAGCATTTTTATGACTATTTCTTTGAATTTTTATCAGGTAGATTGCTTATCTCCATTTCCTTAAGGTAATTTTCAGAGGGTTTGCCTTGTGCTTTGGTTTGGAACATATTTCTCTGTCTCCTCATTTTGCCTATCTCATGCGTTTATCTATATGTCTTAGGTAAAAAGGCTACCTACCTCAGTCTTAAGTGATCTTCTGTAGGAGCTGTTCTGTGTGGCCTAGGAGCACTATCTCTTGTGGCCACAATGTGAGGCACTTTATGGGTGTTTCTCATGTGAGCTGCATGCACCCACCAGCTGTGATACGGTTGTGGCTGCTGCATAGGCATAGTGAGATTCAGGGCACTCATTTGGCTCAATTGTAGTTTAAACACTGTGTGGGGAGAGAAACGGGAAACTTGCTCGCATGTTCCAGTTGTAGCTTGATCTCTGTATAGTGAGTCAGGGTTCAGAGCACTTGTCCAGCCTGGGTACAGCTCATCTCCTGTGCAAGAAGAGGCGCTAGAGGCTTTCGATAGGCCTTGTTGCAGCTGGGTCTCTGTGTGGGGTGACCAAGGCTCAGGCCACTCACCAAGTGGCAGCTCAGTGTTATGCAGAGTGGATGGGATACAGGGTACTTGTTCAACCTTATTACAGTGTGGGATGGGCAGAGCATGTCCTCCAGTGCTGGCAGACTAGAGGGAGGGCACCACAAATCGTGCCCATCAGCACTGTCACCATTAAGTTAGGATTAGATAACAAAAATGGCATCTGTCAATGCTTCTATCCCTGGATAAAGTCCCCACAGGTTCCTGCCTCTCCAGAAGCTGTTTTAAAATTAGTAATTGTGTCTCTATCACTTATGGTCTAGGTGTTTTTCAATCTGTTCTTTTTTGTGCTGAATCTAAGGAAGATTGAATTTTCATATAAGCCCTTTTAGAGTGGGATCTCCATTACTTACAGTTCTATGATTCACTTAGTCTTAATCTCCACTGATTTTCAAATCAGGCGTTTTGGGAGCTTGTCTTCTTGGTGCCAGCTCCCAGGGTCAAGGTGCCCTATACGAGGAAAAATCCCTCCCATCATCCCTCAAGGGAGAGTTCTGTATTTGGCGATTCCCCCTAATTGTGGAGTCATCACACCTGGTGTGGTGTCCTGGATGAGGTCATGTCTCTGCCTCTCCTGTTTTGCTGTGGGAGTGCTGCTGTCAGGTCCTTTTCAGAGAAAAACTATTTCATATGTAGATGTAAATTTCTTGTGTCTGTGGGAGGAGGTAAGTTCAGGATGTTCCCATACTACCATGTTGAACTCTCCCCCTCTGCAGTTCTTTACAAGTGCCATTCCACGTCCCCAGAAACTGTTCCTATTGCTAACTGATCCCTGAGATCTCAGTTAAATCGTCATACCAAACCAACACAATATTGTAAAGCAATTATCCTCCGATTAAAAATTAATAAAAGTCATACCTGGCAATCCCTGACATTCAAGATTAGCTTAAACCTTCCTGCTTAATATTCCCCAAAAGCTATACTTTCCCAATAACTGTTATTTAAAAGTATTGAATATGTGGCCACACATACAATGTGGATTATCTCATTTGATCACCAAAACCATAGTAGAGATATGAAAATGGAAGCTAAATGTTAGTAAATTTCTCATGGTAATGGTTAATATGGAATGGATCAAGTATTTAAATCTAGACAGTTGTTTAGATTAATATACCAGTTATAGTAAATTTCACACCTTAATTGACTATCTGTTCATTTAGAATAAAGAGCAAAGCTGTGATGGCAAGAGTCCAGTTTATCTTACTCACCATTTATCACCAGTGCCTAAACTTATAAAAGAATGGTTATAAACTGAGCCTTAAAGGATTGGAAGGAATTTACTAGGATTTCAGTTAGAAAGAGATTTTGGAATCTGGACTGACTGGTATTAGAGTGACTACCAGCAACAAAACCAATTGGAAGGCTGTACATAATTACCCAGGTGAGAGATGATAGAACGTGAACTAGAACAGAAATCAGCAAACGTTTTCTGAAAAGGGCCAGATAGTAAATATATAGGTTTTGGAGCTACTCAATTCTGACATTGTAGCACCAAAGCAACTTCAGATAAATACATTAACAAATGAATATGACTATGTTCCAATAAAACTTAAATAAGCCAAAATATTTGGCAGGCTGGATACAGCCTGCAGGCAGCTGTTTGTTGACCCCTGAGCTAGAATAGTGGAAATGCAATCAGAAGAGTCTTTGTGTCTTGCAGTGGTAGTAGTGTGTGTGAACTAAAGAAACATTTCAAATGCAAAACTGACAGGATTTATTGACTAACTGACTATAGAACTTGGGGAAAGGAAGAGTTGAAGAAAATCTTGATTTCCCTGCCACAGGAAATCAAGGATATCAAGGAAGATAAACTAGTGTAGAGGTAAAGAATGATAATAATAACAATTCAAGATCCAAATAAGAAGTTTCAGATGGAAAAGAACATCTAATAATAGCCAAAGCTCAGAATAAGAATGAAAAGACCAATAGATAGATGGGGAGTTCCTAGATATAGTCTTATAAATCCATTTCAGGGTCACATTATTACAAATCTCCCTATCCTTATACTTGACTACTTAGTTCTGTGGGTTTTTTTTTTTTTCTGATGATTCAGAGTTTCTCTCTGTTCTTATCAGGAGGGACACAGGCTGAACTGTTTATGCAATAAGTCCCATAGCCCAGTGCATAGCTTAATTCACTATGAAAATTTTCAAGGAAGTACTTTGTAAGATCTTTTGGAAATTTAGTGCTTAATGGAAAACCTTTGAATCCTCAACCAACTTATGAATGAAGGAGGAAAGTAATTTCTACAGATGAGATCTGGTTTCTCTGCCTTGAAGTTTGCTACTTGTACAATGGAAATATTATGCACTGAATTGTATGCCAAAAGATGAATTCCTCTGTTTCACTGGAAGAAAGTTTTAGAAAGAATGGGAAAGGTGAATACTGGGTGAATACTCACTGATTTTTAATTTAAAGTTACACCCCTTTCCATTACAGAAATATTCTTTTAGATATTTTTCTATGCTACAAAACCTCATTTAACACTAAGAATTTAGGTACTAGATGGACTTAAAGATATTATTAATGACTAACACTGCTATGAGTTATATTCAAATAAAGAGTCTATATCAATATGCACATTTCCCTCTCTGAAATTTTTAAAAGGCATTTGAAGGAATCAAGCAATCTAAGGAGTTTGCACAAATGACTTCCCTTCTTGCAAGATGTAGCAAGATGTAGTGATTTCTCTGAGCATGGAGGAATTAAACTTATTAAAGTGAAGGGGGAATCTTTGCCAATAAATGCTTCACCAGGATTCATAAACTGGCTTGGGAAGGAAGGAATAGAACATCAGAATCTAGCTACATGTCATTAGTCTTTCTGCCCTTGCAAAAACATGAGTCATACACTCACATAACTCATGTGAACTCTGAATTGCAACAAATTCTGAAATCTTGGAAATGTCAATAGGTGAGTAGTAAGAGAAAGCAAGGATTGAGGGACCAAAAGAGGCTGAAGGGCTATGTCCTCCCCCAACCCCAGGCTGCAGTCTAGCTGATAGCGTTTAAGGGATAGAAAAAACACAGGTTTAAGGGGAAGATCTTAACCAAGACCCACAATGGATCAGATCTGGCCCTCAAAGAAAAAAGTTGGCAATGTCTAGATCACATACCAAAAAGTCAGGTGCAGGGAATAACATACAGAGGGTTGATAGACAGCCTGGAGACCCAACCAGCAGAGAGAATAAGCACCATCACAAATAAGAGCTGGCTAAGGCTAAACACTGATGAATTAACATATGCCCAATCCACTCTCGATACATCAGGTCTCAGTTGTGTCCGACTCTTGCACACCCCATAGACTGGAGCACACCAGCTTCCCTGCGCATCACCAAATCCCGGAGCTTACTCAGACTCATGTCCATTGAGTCGGTGATGCCATCCAACCCTCTCATCCTCTGTCATCAACTTCTCCTCTTGCCTTGTATCTTTTCCAGCATCAGGGTCTTTTCAAATGAGTCGATTCTTCACATCAGGTGGCCAAAGTATTGCAGTTTCAGCTTCAGCATCAGTCCTTCTAATGAATATTCAGGACTGATTTCCTTTAGGATTGACCGGTTGGATCTCCTTGCAGTCCAAGGGACTCTCAAGAGTCTTCTCCAACACCACAGTTCAAAAGCATCAATTCTTCGACTCTCAGCTTACTTTATGGTCCAACTCTCACATCCATATGTGACTACTGGAAAAACAATAGCTTTGACTAGAAGGACAAAGGTAATGTCCTTGGCAAAGTAATGTCTCTGCTTTTTAATATGCTGTCTAGGTTGGTCAAAGCTTTTCTTCCAAGGAGCAAGTGTCTTTTAATTTCATGGCTACAGTCAGCATCTGCAGTGATTTTGGAGCCCCAAAATATAAAGTCTGACACTGTTTCCACTGTTTCCCCTTTTATTTGCTATGAAGTGATTGAACCAGATGCCATGATCTTAGTTTCCTGAATATTGAGCTTTAAGCCAACTTTTTCACTCTCCTCTTTCACTTTTATCAAGAGGCTCTTTATTTCTTCACTTTCTGCCATAAGGGTGGTGTCATCTGCATATCTGAGGTTATTGATATTTCTCCTGGCAATCTTTATTCTAGCGTGTGCTTCATTCAGCCCAGCATTTCTCATGATGTACTCTATATATAAGTTAAATAAGCAGGGTGGCAGTATACAGCCTTGACATACTCCTTTCCCAATTTGGAACCAGTCCATTGTTCCATGTCCGTTTCTAACTGTTTCTTCTTGACCTACATACAGATGTCTCAGGTTGCAGATAAGGTGGTCTTCTATTTGCATCTCTTTAAGAATTGTTCACAGTTTTTTGTGATCTAAACAGTCAAAGGCTTTAGTATAGTCAGTGAAGCAGAAGTAGATGTTTTTCCATAATTCCCTTACTTTTTCTGTCATCCAGCAGATGTTGGCAATTTGATCTCTGGTTCCTCTGCCTTTTCTAAATACAGCTTGATGATCTGGAAGTTAATGGTTCATATACTATTGAAGCCTGGCTTGCAGAATTTTTAGCATTCTTTGTAGAAATTTTAGCATTACTTTGCTAGCATGTGAAAGTGAAAGTGAAAGTCGCTCAGTCATGTCCAACTCTTTGGGATACCATGGAATTCTCCAGGCCAGAATACTGGAGTGAGTAGCCTTTCCCTTTTCCAGAAGATCTTCCCTACCCAGGGATCAAACCCAGGTCTCCCATATTGCAGGTAAATTCTTTACCAACTGAGCCACAAGGGAAGTGTGTGAGATGAGTGCACTTATGTGGTAGTTTTAGCATTCTTTGGCATCGCCTTTCTTTGGGATTGGAATGAAAACTGACCTTTTCCAGTCCTCTGGCCACTGCTGAGTTTTCCAAATTTGCTGGCATATTGAGTCCAGCACTTTCATAGCATTATCTTTTAGAATTTGAAAAAGCTCAACTGGAATTCCATCACTTCCACTAGCTTTGTTCATAGTGATTCTTCCTAAGGCCCACTTGACTTCACATTCCAAGGTGTCTGGTTCTAGGTGAGTGATCACACCATCATGGTTATCTTCATGAAGATCTTTTTTGTGTAGTTCTTCTGTGTATTTTTGCTACCTCTTAATATCTTCTGCTTCTGTTAGGTCCATACCATTTCTTTTCTTTACTGTGTCCATCTTTGCATGAAATGTTCCCTTGCTATCTCTAATTTTCTTGAAGAGATCTCAAGAAAAGAAGAGATCTTGAGGCCAGGGAGAGGGATTACAGTCTAGTTGTTGATGAATAAGGGGAACAATGATGGAGTTGTGAAGGAAGCTGAATCCTGGAGTCAGGAGATCCTGTACCGAGTAGAAGAATAAAGATGATATTGGAAAATTCAGTTGGTAAAGAATCTGCCTGCAATGTGGGAGATCCCAATTCAATTCCTGGGTTGGGAAGATCTGCCGGAGAAGGGAAAAGCTACCCACTCCATTATTCTTGGGCTTCCCTTTTGGTTCAGCTGGTAAAGAATCCACCTGCAATCTGGGAGACCTGAGTTTGATCTCTGGGTTGGGAAGATCCCATGGAGAAAGGAAAAGTTACCCACTCCAGTATTTTGGCCTGGAGAATTATAGTGCACAAGGTCACAAAGAGTCAGGCATGACTGAGCGACTTTCACTTCACTTCAGGAAATGGCTAAGGGGGTTTGCATGAATAAAGCAAGAGACAAGTGGTGGAGTGAGGATATTTGGATCATCTTGGAAATAAAATAAGAACATTGAACAAAAGTTGAGCTGTTTCCTTTTAGCAAAGATTTACTTACAGACCAAGTACTTTACACCATATATATAATGCTCATTAAAAATGTTACATCAGGGATTTCCCTGATGGTCCAGTGGTTAAGACTCTGCACTTCCAAGGCAGGGGTCATGGGTTCAATCTCTGGTCAGAGAACTAATATCCCACATGTCACATGGAGTAGCCATAAAAAGAAAAAGATGTTGCATTAGTCCAGACACTAAGTTTGGAAGGTGTGTGTCAGTTCATCTGGCAGGAAAATGGAGTCAGGGCAGCCTGACTATCACATGTACTCTATGTGTCCCCAGCTAAAGATGAATGTGTCATAACTTGAAAACGGCAAGTATTCTGACAGAGCCTTGATTTGTGGACATGGGGCTCCAGACAGGTTGGAAAGATAAGCATTAACCACGTTATGCTAAAAGACTTGTGTAATATATTACATAGGGTTCTATTGTATTGCATGTTTGCTCCCAGTCAAGAAATGTCATCCCCCAGCATTGTGAGGTCAGGGAACATTCTGGAAGAATAATTAGGAGGCTGTTACAAAACCCCATTGAGCTAGGAGTACATGAAAGAGGGAGAAACAAGAGCATTTCAACTATAGAACCTATCAAAATGCTTTTAAAAAAAATTTAAAGACTTTCTATTTAATCCTGACAACAACACAGCGCAATAGATACACAATTGGATTTTGAACAACTCGGGGGCTAGGGACATCAACCCTCAGTGCTAGGAAATCCCTGCTATACCTTATGGTCAGCCCTCTGTATACATGGTTCCTCCACATCTGTAGTTCCCATCTACAGATTTAACCAACCTCAGGTTGTATAGGACTCCAGTATTTACTATTGAAAAAATTCCACGGATAAGTGGATCCATGCAGTTCAAACCCAAGTTGTTCAAAGATAAACTGTATATTAACAACAGCTCATAGTTATTGAGCCACTATTATGCCAGGCATCAAATCTCAGGGATATATTTGAGCACATTGGTTAAGAGCTTTTACTGCTTACTAGCTATATGACCTTGGGAAATGAATCTGCCTAGGCCTCAGTTTTCTCATCTGTAAAAACAGGGAGTTTTGCAGTGTTTTTGTGAAGACTAGTGAAATATAATGTACTTAGAATTATTCCTTGCAGGGCTTCCCAGGTGGTACAGAATCCACCTGCTAATGCAGGAAACCCAAGAGACACTGATTCGATCCCTAAGTCAGGAAGATCCCCTGGAGTAGGAAATGGCAACCCACTCCAGTATTCTTGTCTGGAAAATTCCATGGACACAGGAGCCTGGTGGGCTACAGTCCAGGGGGTCACAAAGAGTCAGGTATGACTGCGTACAACATCTATGAGAAAATAGGAAGCAACCAAAAAATATTAGCTATCATTATATTTAAATTTCACAGTGCTTTTATTACTCTGTGTGTGCCATGGCACTGAAGAGGAAACAGAATCTCAATGAGAAATTTAGTAACTTGTCAATCAGAATTAGGCTCTTTTGATTCCTAATCTTACACAGGAGAGAAGAACCACATGGCTTCCAGTCTTCACAACTGCCAATTTCATCATGATACACAAGAAACTGTGATTGAGGTAGATGTCATCATCCAAGACTTATCCATTAGTGGCTTCTATGAAAGGTCTTTCTGAGCCAAATAAGGATCTCTTTTCTTATCTAATTTATTTTGCTGCTTCTCGGAATCCTTTTACAGCATTTCTATCTTCCCTGACATTTAATTTGCAATCCCAGGAAACCAGAAACTTTCACATATGCAGTTGCCTAGGCTTCCAAAGCAGGGGGATACTCCCTTAACTAGGCAACAGATATTTCCAGCAGAAATCTCAAGTCAGTTAATGTGGTAATACACAGTGGATGTTCAGTTATGTTTGCAATGAGTCAGCCACATTTCTCTGCCCAGAGCTTCTCAGGGTTGATAGTGCCATGTAAACAGAAAAATCAAGGTTGATCCTAATTATGATAAAGACACAGTCCTACATCCTATTAAAACTATTGTTAGTCTAATGGTATTGTTCATATGATTCTAATCATACTAGTAAAGCTACCTTTACCAGTTGGTTACTTACCATGTCTTACAGGTAAGGCTTAGAGGTCTGTTAATTTGTCCAGGGTTACACAGCTAGTATATTGTTTTTTTATGGCTGCTATCACAAAGGATCATGAATTTAGTAGCTTAAAACAATATTAATTTATTGTCTTACAGTTCTGGGAATGATAAATCCAAGTCTCACAGGGCTAAAATGAAGGAGTCAACAAAATTGTTGCTTTTCTTTCTGGAAGCTCTAGGAACCCATTTCTTTGCCTTTTCTACCTTTTTGAGACTGCCTACATATCCAGGCTCATGGCCCTATTCCTTATCCTTCATAACCAACAATGTTGTCATTCCGACCTCTGCTTTCATGGTCACATCAATTTCTCTGCTTTCTACTTACATCTTATAATTGGAAGGACCCTTATGATTACATTGGTCTGGCCCGGCTAATCTGGGATAATGTCCTTTTTTTAAGATCAGCCAATTAGCAACCATAAGCCTACCTGCAACTTAAATCTCCTTTGCCATGTAACTTAACACAGTCCAGGTTCTGGGCATTAGCATAGGCATATCTTTGAAGAGTCATTATTCTGCCAATCACAGCTAATACAACTGGGAAAGCCAGGATTGGAATCTAAATATATCTGATTCTGAAGGCTATGCTCTTAACCATCATACTGTATCAAACTACTGCAAACACATCAAGTCCTCATCTTCAAAAGGAAATGACTGAGAATGGGTCTCATGGTTCTCAGAGATTTGTTCCCCCAAGCAACTTAATGATTAATATTTATGTTGTTAATCTGAAACTCTGTGATCTTATTTGAGCACCACAAAGGGCAGAATAAAGTGGGCAGCAAAAGGGTTATTGTTAGCCCCACTTCAGGTAGTAGGACCAGAGAAAATAAGTGTCATGAGCAGAGTTTCACTTTAAATAAATGACAGAGCCATCTCAAGCTCTGAGGTTTTGGACTCTTTAAATGCCTCCTCCTAATTAGGTGATATCAAAAGGACTCCAGTTTTAAAAAGTCATTTACAGCTGGACTCAATTTGAACTCCTCCACATTCTGGCTGCATGGCATTTAGGTCCCTCAACCCCTTTGAGTCTTTGTTTCTTCATCTGTAAATGGAAAATAAGAACACCTGTTATGAAAGCTTGTTAAGTAAAAAAGTGATAATGATAGAAGTAGCCTAGCACACAATGGGTGTATAATAGAATTATCCATTTATTACTGCATGAAGAACCAGTTGACTTCACAATTACACCATGGTATTACATCATACTGTTCAGGGAGTTTTTGGTAAATATGCAACTAGAGCCAGCTTCCTCAGATAAATAGGCAAAATTCCCTATTCCATGACAAGAATTTTTTCCTCCAGAGAGGAGCATCCTCATTTTATGACTTTCTAGGATTCACCTGGATGAAGGTGGAATTTGACTGGGCTACAGGTAATCAGCAAGACACTTCAAAACTCTATTAGAATCTCTAGAATTTTCATTTTGTTGGTAGTGTTTTATTCATTTTTTTATTAGTATTCTAATAAAGAATTCTCCATGGTCTCTGTATTCTCCATGGTCCAGAACCACAGACTGGAAATAAAATGGCTCTATCTGGAGGATGCTTTCCTGGAGTGTCTTGCTCTAAACT
Organism: Ovis aries; assembly: GCF_016772045.2. Lineage (NCBI taxonomy): Eukaryota > Metazoa > Chordata > Mammalia > Artiodactyla > Bovidae > Ovis > Ovis aries. The sequence goes on along the minus strand of NC_056054.1, from coordinate 44,637,600 downwards.
CTAAAGAGGGAATTTTCATCAAGGCTCGCTCAGTCATGTCTGACTCTTTGCGACCCCATGAATCACAGCACGCCAGGCCTCCCATCAACTCCTGGAGTTCACTCAGAGTTGTGTCCATTGAGTCAGTGATGCCATCCAGCCATCTCATCCTCTGTTGTCCCCTTCTTCTCCTGCCCCCGATCCCTCCCAGCATCAAAGTCTTCTCCAATGAATCAACTCTTCACATGAGTACTGGAGTTTCAGCTTTGGCTTCATTCCTTCCAAAGAAATCCCAGGGTTGATCTCCTTCAGAATGGACTGGTTGGATCTCCTTGCAGTCCAAGGGACTGTCAAGAGTCTTCTCCAACACTACAGTTCAAAAGCATCAATTCTTCAGCGCTCAGCCTTCTTCACAGTCCAACTCTCACATCCATACATGACTACTGGAAAAACCATAGCCTTGGCTAGATGGACCTTAGTCGGCAAAGTAATGTCTCTGCTTTTGAATATGCTGTCTAGGTTGATCATAACTTTTCTTCCAAGGAGTAAGCATCTTTTAATTTCATGGCTGCAATCACCATCTGCAGTGATTTTGGAGCCCCCAAAAATAAAGTCTGACACTGTTCCCACTGTTTCTCCATCTATTTCCCATGGAGTGATGGGACCGGATGCCATGATCTTCATTTTCTGAATGTTGAGCTTTAAGCCAACTTTTTCACTACTGAACTGAACTGAACTGAACTGAACTGAACTGAACCAGTACAGAGATGCTCATGGAGGAAAAAATGAAAGCAGCAAGACATTCTAAGTGCATGAGACTCACTGGAAACTGCACAGCAACTCCCCAGACCAACAGCCAATTCTTTACCTATCAAAATCCTACGTGTCCTTGGTCACTCAGTTTAGGAATCTCTCCACATTTGCCTGCATAACTAATGCTCCTTCCTCTTTACCTACAACACATTGTTCAGCCATTTGGTTTCTATGTCTTGGTAGGAATCTATGTAACTCTCCCGGTATTTTAGTGACTACTATCTATCCAACTCCCCCTTTCCAAGGTCTGAGTACAGAAAGCTTTACTAAGTGTCCCATGAGGTAAATCTACATATCTGCATGTTAAAGGTGCTGGTAGTATCAAAGAGTTAAAGGTTATCTGCAAGCTGCATGATTTCCAGTCAATGCTCATTCAAGGAGTATCTACTGAGCACTTATTCAGCACCTGGTCCCATGAGGAATGAAAGACAAGTGTATGCTCTGTGCTCAGAGAACTTGCACTGTGATAGAAGAGGGCGATAAAAAGACTGCTTTAAGTCACTGAGTAAGGGCACAGGGGGTCATGAGAATACATAGAAGAGGATGTACCCTGGACGAAGCGATCTCTTACAGAAAAGTGGTTTGGTCCTGGTTTTAGTTTCTCACTTAAAATAAGGGAGTTGGAATAAGCCCAGGCTGACTCTCAGGCCATGGGTATGTCTAGCCCACATATGTGAGATCCACCTACTGCACTGGCCTGCACAGAGGTTTCTTTCATTTTCCTAAACAAATATCAGAAGTGTAGGCAACATGGCCCCGTTTTTCCACTGACAATGATCTGCTGAACTGAGATGTGGATGTCATCTGCATCTGCATGCTCTTCAGTCCCTCTAGCCCTGCCACCTGCTATGAACTCTCTTGCATGGGTACCCAGTATCTTTTGCCAATTTTCACCAGGTAATAGGTCACCCCCCTCACAAACTGTAGGATTAGCTGGTATATAACGTACTTCCCAATTTGAATAACCTGGTTTTCTGTTTACTTAAACCTCTGAATAAATTATTAGCCCAACCTTAATACTTGAATCAGGAGTATAGAGATTAATTAAGACATAGCTCTTGCCTTCAACAGAGGAATTAAGGAGAAACCAGCTGTAGCAAACAACTGAAACAGAGTGTGACATGTTCCAGTAGGAAGGGAGGCATGAAACAAGAGAGAAAGCACAAATTTTTCTGAGAGACAGGCAAGTTTTACAGCAGAACCTCATCAGGAAAAGAGCAAGGGGAGGAGGTTTATCAGTGGACTGCATGTATTTGGGCATACTATAGGTTTAAAGTAGCTGGTTACAGAACAGATTAGAATTAGCTAAATTCTGAGATGAGCATGTACAAAGACAAAGAGGTGAGTGATAAAGACTTTCTATTCTAGGAGCCAAAATTACTTAAGCAGAGTTGTGTATAGAATCCAGACTGTGAAGAAATGAGATATGAGGCTGAGAAGGCAGAAAACAATCCAGTAATGTGGGATCTTGTGTGTCATGCTGATGAGTTTTAATTTATTCTGAAGATAATAAGTTACCACAGTAAAGGATTAAGTAGAGAGCCCATGAATAGATCTGTGGGGTTTGGTGAAAGATCACCCTGTCAGGAGAGTGGATGGTCAGCTGGAGGGGAACATGCTATAAATACAGAAATGAGTTATCAGGCCATCGTGATAACTCTGGCAAGATAAGATATATCAGTTAGGATCTGTATGTTTCAAATCAGAGAAATCCATAGTTAAATTTAGCTAATCAACATGTAAACTTATTGTTTCATGTAATGAAAATAGTAGCATGGGCTTTAAGCACAGCTTAATGCCCGGTCCCCAGATCCATTTTTCTGCTCTTCCCTTGCCTATGCTTCATTCTCTGGCTGGCTTCCGTCACAGTGGTAAATTAATCCAGGGTTAATATCATCAGTACAATATCCCGGAAATAATCTTGCATCTCTTTGGCAAAATGAATCACATGCTCTTGATTCAGTCTTTTGTCTCAGAATGTGAAAAGCTAAGTTCCTGATCCAATTACTAGGGTAAGGTATATATATATAATTACCATTGGATTGGCCAAACATACCCCTGAATCTGAGGATTGGAATAGCTTCCCCTGAATTTCCCATATAGAGGTGAACTATACATAAATGCACAAGATTTAGATCACTACTAGAAAGAGAAAAGTCGTGCTTAGGATGTAGTCATCAAATCCTAGGATGATGATGCCCTGAGAAGTGTCAGGAGTGAAGTAAAGGAGAGGATAGAGAAATGTTAAAGAGACAGAAGGATCAAGATTCAGCCATTCATTGAATGTGGGAGGCAAAGAAAGGGAATTGAGAAAGATGTCCTTCTTTCAGACACAGATAACTAGAGTACCTGGAGGTTAAGCATATTTTGAAGTAAAGATAATGAGTTGACTTTTGATCATGTTAGTTGGCCCTGACTCTTAACTATTCAAGTGATGTCTACAGATTAGTTGGATGGTTAAGACTGACTCACAGAGAAGGGGACAAGAAATAAAGATTAAGAGCATGACGGGATCATAGACAGAATCCACCAGTGACAGGGTTATGTGAGAAAAGCAACTTCTGGACATGTTATGATAAAATTGTTTTTAAGAGATATGATGCCTACAAGAGGGCAAATCTCACCTCAGAGATAACAGAGATCCTAGTAACCTCTGAGAATAATCTCTCCATCTTCCCACGAAGGAGTTACAGCTGAGTGACTGAAGGAGTTGATAAGCAGCTTTGTCATCTCCTTTTAGAGTTTCTTCAAATGAGCTAAAATGTACTGCAGCTGCCATTGGTGTCTGCCCTCTGGGAGTTTACAATGTTAGACAAGTGTTCAGTGTATTTAGGATACGAACTGTGTCTGAAAATACGCCCTCATCATAAAAGAGAAGCAATGGATTTCTAGTGTCCAGAAATATTATAGGGCTGACTGGAATTTGACTCATATTTGATCATATGTAGCTTGTCAGGATATTAAATATTACAGAGGTAGCTCATCACTGCAGATTAATGAAGTCACCAGAATCATTTAGAAAGCAATTGAGTGACTAATTTTAATTAGAAATTTGATTGCTGCTATTGAAATGAAACAAGAGGAACTTATACCCCTCACCCATAAATGTTTTTCCCATTGGAACAACAATTACTATGTCAATCTTTAGTTCATTAGTGGGTCTTTGCTAAGATTAGATGATTTCCAAAGAATAGATTATTATTTTAAACAGAGAATACAAAGTAGCAGGACTTAAATCAGGAAAATTCCTGGAGTCAGAAAGACAGGATTAAAAAAATGACATTTTCTGAAACTGAGGTAATCTAGTGAAAGAAGGAGTATATGAAGAGATAGCGTTAATTGTCCTCCTAGGAAATAAGATTTTTCCAATAAATATAATTATAAGTATGATACTAACAGGTTGGGATGTTTTCCTCAGGTTGGCAAGGAGTCAAGGAAGAAATCCGTTTAAAACCAAAGATGTATGAAAACCTGAAAATGTTTACCATGAAATTTTCTAATTAGGTAAGATGTTGATTAGCATGTGTTTTGAGAAAGAAGGGACCAGAGAATAGAAAATGTCATTTGTCAGGTCTTATTCTCACATGGAGAGGGAGAGACAGAAAGGGAGAGTAAGAGGGAAGAGGAGATAAGAGACACACACACATATGGAATATAGGCATTTTCCTTACCAAACTGTCAAATGCTAGAATAATATCCATTCTGTGGGCTCTCCCTGGACTGTGACATTTATGTCCAACTATAATCTGTTTGTCTCTAACTTGGCTTCCCAGGCATCCCAAGACTTGATGAGGGTAGAAAAGGGAAGAGCCAGGACTGAAAGCCTAACAAAATCAAAATACAATTTTCTATATTAATACTTTGCACATAATTCATACAACACTTTGCACAATACCTGCCTCCCAAGAAACCTGTGTGCAGGTCAAGAAACAACAGTTAGAACCCCACATGGAGCAATGGACTGTTTCAAAATTGGGAAAGGGGTACATTAAGGCTGCATATTGTGCCCTTGCTTATTTAATTTCTATGCAGAGTACATCATGCACAATGCTAGGCTGCAAGAAGCACAAGCTGGAATCAAGAGAAATATCAATAACCTCAGACATGCAGATGATACCATCAAAATGACAGAAAACTAAGAGGAACAAAAGAGTCCCTTGATGAAGGAGAAAGAGGAAAGTGAAAAAGTTGGCTTAAACTCAACATTCAGAAAACTAAGATCATGGCATCCAGTCCCATCATTTCATGGCAAATAGATGGGTAAAAAATGGAAACAGTGACAGACTTTATTTTCTTGGTCTTCAAAGTCACTGCAGATGGTGAATGCAGTCATGAAATTAAAAGAAACTTGCTCCTTGGAAGAAAAGCTATGACAAAACTAGACAGTGTAGGGACACATGTACACCCATGGCTGATTCAAGTCAGTTCAGTTCAGTAGCTCTGTCGAGTCCAACTCTTTGCAACCCCATGAATCACAGCACACCAGGCCTCTCTGTTCATCACCAACTCCTGGAGTTTACTCAAACTCATGTCCGTCGAGTCAGTGATGCCATCCAGCCATCTCATCCTCTGTCATTCCCTTCTCCTCCTGCCCCCAATCCCTCCCAGCATCAGGGTCTTTTCCAGTGAGTCAACTCTTCGCATGAGGTGGCCAAAGTACTGGAGTTTCAACTTTAGCATCAGTCCTTCCAATGAATACCCAGGGCTGATCTCCTTCAGAATGGACTGGTTGGATCTCCTTGCAGTCCAAGGGACTCTCAAGAGTCTTCTCCAACACCACAGTTCAAAAGCATCAATTCTTTGGCACTCAGCTTTCTTCAAAGTGCAACGCTCACATCCATACATGACCACTGGAAAACCATAGCCTTGACTAGACAGACCTTTGTTGGCAAAGGAATGTCTCTGCTTTTGAATATGCTGTCTAGTTTGGTGATAACTTTCCTTCCAAGGAGTAAGCGTCTTTTAATTTCATGGCTGCAGTCACATCTGCAGTGATTTTGGAGCCCCCAAAATCTCAGACTTAAATTAAAGAAAGTAGGGAAAACCACCAGACCATTCAGGTATGACCTAAATCAAATCCCTTAGGGTTATATAGTGGGAGTGAGAAATAGATTTAAGGGACTAGATCTGATAGATAGAGTGCCTGATGAACTATGGATGGAGGTTCATGACATTGTACAGAAGACAGGGATCAAGACCATCCCCATGGAAAAGAAATGCAAAAAGGGAAAATGGCTGTCTGGGAAAGCCTTAGAAATAGCTGTGAAAAGAAGAGAAGTGAAAAGCGAAGGAGAAAATAAAAGATACAAACATCTGAATGCAGTGTTCCAAAGAATAGCAAGGAGAAATAAGAAAGCCTTCCTTACCAATCAATGCAAAGAAATAGAGGAAAAGAACAGAATGGGAAAGAATAGAGATCTCTTCAAGAAAATTAGATATACCAAGGGAACATTTCATGCAAAGATGGGCTCAATAAAGGACAGAAATGGTATGGACCTAACAGAAGCAGAAGATATTAAGAAGAGGTGGCATGAATACACAGAAGAACTGTGCAAAAAGATCTTCATGACCCAGATAATCATGATGGTGTGATCACTGACCTAGAGCCAGACATCCTGGAATGTGAAGTCAAGTGAGCCTTAGAAAGCATCACTATGAACAAAGCTAGTGGAGGTGACAGAATTCCAGTTGAGCTATTTCAAATCCTGAAAGATAATCCAAGTCAATATATGGCAAAAAACCACCATAATACTGTAAAGTAATTAGCCTCCAATTAAAACAAATTTATTACTTAAAAAATAGAAAGCACACATTACTTTCCTGACAAAGGTCTGTATAGTAAAGTTATGGTTTTTCAAGTAGTCATGTACAGATGTGAGAGCTGGACCATAAGGAAGGCTGAACACCAAAGAACTAATGCTTTTAAACTGTGGTGTTGGATAAGACTCTTGAGAGTCCCTTGGACAGCAAGGAGATCAAACCACTCAAGCTTGATGACTCAAGCCCATAACTTTTATCATGCTCTTTACTTCTAACTGAATGCCACTGCTGATCTGACAGGAGGTACCAGTTGCAACCCAAAGGTTGAGGATCCCAGTTCTAGAATCTTTTAGAAATGATTTTTTTAAGCATTTAAAAAAAACTTTTTACCCATTCACTCTTTCACTTAAAAGATTTTAAGTAAGGTATCCACAGTGGACGCTTCATTACAGTTACCACATACACAGCTTCTCAGTTCACTTTATCCACAGATTTTTCTAAATCAAAGCAGAATGATCAGATCAGGAACACTGCATTGCATAAATTCCATGGACATTGTAATGTATTTAAATAGTGTTCTCTGAGGACTTTCAACACTTTACTTCTGAACAGGCTGTAGCCAAATTTCAAGGAAACAAACTGTTTCTTTTTGGATGCAAAAATGCAAACTTTCTGGCTGTTTTGGAGAATTAGTAAATTGGAGGTTTACTTTGAGAGGAGATTGGATTTTCATAGTAGTAGCTTTATCATTATTCTTAAGCTCACCACCAAAGACTTGTACTTGAATGCTTTTCTTGTTATGGAAAAGTGTTTTCCAGTTGTTTCTATACCTCCTTTGTAAAGTGTACCAGGGAAGTTCTGGTACCTTTAAAACCCAAGTTAGAGAGGATATGAAGAAGATACAATCTGATTGTGCTGCATCTATTCCAGCCATGGATGGACATGGAAAAATGTACGATTCATCTCACAAGACCAGCCTGGTATTAATACATATGGTCTCTTTATAGTCTTTTTCACTGCAGTTGAATGGTGGTTAATGGTAATCCCATTCTATTTGCTCAGGTCAAAAATCTTGGAGTAATTCCTAACTATTTTCTCTCTGTCACATCTAATACCTAGTTACACCATAAATTATATAATCTCCAACTACCATTTAAACCTCCACATGAGTTTTCTGGACATAGATTTGCTTTCTGACCTCAGATACAACTGAAGCCACTGTGTACAGGACCACCAGAGTTAGATGACTCATGTCTCTTCCCTCTGCTTTTACTCACTGTGCCAAATATTCTCTTGTAACAACTTAATAATGGAACCAGGAGAACATGGTTTGAAAGATGGGTTGAAGTAAGCATTTAAAGAACAAGTAAAACAGATACTATAGGAACTATTCCAGGCTATGAGCCAACATGGAAATGTCTCTTATTCATTCCATAAAACCAGCCTAGTGTCAATACAGGTTGAATACTAGAAGCCCAGAACCAGTGCTTACAGATCTAGTGTGGGTCATGATGCTTGGGAATGCTACCTGTATCTCCTGATGCCTCCCCTACCCACACTCCCACCCTATCCTCAGAGATTGTTTCTTTTAAGAATTGATGCCAAAACCTCCAAGAAGGCTTTTGGTTTCCTGATATAGGAACTCCCCTTCCTCTTTCTTGTTTTCTCTAGATCACGGATATGAGGTATTTCCGTATAAGATTTCTATTTTTGATTATATCACATATTTTTCCATCTCAATAAAATCTAAGGTCAATGTTACCAGGTAGATTATAATACATACATATAAAGATTTGTCTTGTCACCTGAGGAACTCACTAAGGTGAGACAACTACCAATCCCTAGATTACTAAAATAGATTTTCTATATTATTCAGTAGATTCAACCATCTATAGTAATTTCATATACTCATCAAATCAATGTTTGGGGTGAAGAAATAAATTTAGTCACCATGATTCTAAAGCCAAATAGATTTAAATAGCAATTATTTTGCATACTGACTTTCACTTTTTCCTTCTCTCTTACTTTGATTTCTGTTCCCACTAACCCCAATGGAATATAAAATACTCTGGAGTCATCCATGTATAAATTTGAATTGACAGGCCTTCTAGACTTGGAACCCAGTTCATATGGCACTTGAAAACTCAGCAGATCTCTTCTTTTATCTCCTTTGTGTGAGGGTTACTATGATGATGAGAAGATACAGCAAATGTTGTCATTATTAAAGTTGATAATATTTCTTAGCAGCTCTCTCTGAGCAAGTTTGGACTGAGACATTACCTAACTTCCATGGTAGTGGATGACATGAGAGTAGTAAAAATGATGATCAAAATATATGTGCCTTGTTTTATTTTATCCTAGACTCCAAGTTGCCTGGTTTCAAAATGAATGTACCCCTATCCCTATCATCACTACTTTATAACGTTCTCTCTGCCTCTTGGGGTTTTTGGTAGTTTTTGTATCTTCCATGAAGGCTGAAGTATCTAAATATTGTGTAATATATTTCTTCTTTCCCTACAGATTATGTCTAGCTTTATATACAAAAACTATTTTGATTGATCTTTGCATTTCTTTCACCTTCCTTTTATCCTTGTAATTTATGGAAGGAGATGAGACTTAACTTTGAGTATATATCATGGACTAAATATTGCAGTAGGCAACTTCATATCTAAATTCATTTAATATTCCTAGTTATTCTATAATTTAGGGTAGCTAAATCATTATCCTTATCATCACCAATAAAAAACACTGACATCTCTGTTTCACAAATGGAAAACTGTGAATTAAAAAAAAATTTTTACCCAAGATAATGGTAAAGCCAAATTTTATATTGAGATCTAAGTTCTCAGACGATGGTTCTAATGATATCAGTGATGATGGTTCTAATAATGATGTTAGTGATACATTATATTTCTCCAGTATTTTATGTGTCAGACTCTTTGCTAGGATCTTTATTAATATTACCTCTTTAATACTAAAAATATTAGTCACATCTTATATAATGCTAGCTATATGCTAGGCACTGTTCTAAATAGTCTAGGTTATTACCTAATTTAATCCTCACAAAGTCCCTATGAAGCTGTAGCAGAAATTGTTACCTGATCACCAAAATAATTTCTTTTCCTCCTTGACAGTTATCAAGACTGCCTTCCCCAGTCTTCCAAGCTATTAGATAAGGGAGTATAACTGAGATGTAATCAATGGATTGTGGGTGGAGATGATGTAAACCTCATTCAGGCTCAGGCTATAAGAATTACTCGCATGATCTTTCATTTTCTGGTTAGTGGAATGGACGTGACCTCCAGGGCAACTTTGGAAATGGTGTGCTGAATGTGCTTAAGCTGCCACAGCTTGAGCCCCTGAATGATGGTGTGAACTAGAGAACCACCCCAGCCCCACATCTCCATCCTATGTTGCTAGATATGCAGTGAACTGCTCATCTATTAGATAAGCTGCTGAATTTGGATGGTGTGTTTCTTATGGGAATTAGCTTATTTCTGTGTTAAGTACTGTTTTTATCCATATTTCATAACCAAGGAAAATGAAGCACTGAGAATTTAAGTAACTCAGAAGTATAGTTGATTAACACAGGTTTGAATTGAACATGTACACATATATGTAGATATATTTTCATTTCACTAAGTTAACTAAGTGTGGGGGAAATTTTGCCCTTGATTACAGATCACAATGTATGGAATAAAAAGACCTAGAGTTTGAGACCTGACTCTATCCAACCTGTTTCAGCTTCTTGCCCTTGGGTGAGTCACTCATCATACCCTTGGTTTTTGAGACAGAGACAGCGTATGTATTTTTCCTTTTTCTTTTTATTTTTTTTGACTGTGTTAGCACCGCTAACCTCCAAGTTTTTCAAGGGTCAACTGTAGTTATCACTTTTAAAAAAGGAAACTGAGTCTCAGTGAAGTTGACTATTTGGTCATACTATATAAGTCAGATTCAGTTAACTAAATACAACCCACATTAAGGTGTTCAATAAGGGATATTTAACAAGCAGAACTATTCACTAAAAGGCTGGAGATGCTGACAGGGCAAATAGGAGACAGTGAGGCAACACAGAGCAGGAACAGAGGGAAGCCACCACCAGTTTCTAAGACTGGAAAGACAAAGTATAGGTAATGTTATTACTACTAGAGCCCAAGGGCTAGGGTGGTCCGGTGTAGGCTAGAACCAATATCCTTCAATAATTGGGAAATATGAAGAGAAATAGAAGGACAGCCAAGGCTCTGTGTAAAGCAGAGACATCAGGAGAGAAAGAGCCCAGCTCCTTTCTCATTTGCAGGCTTCTCCCCAGGCCTTCCATTAGTTGAGCCTAGCTAGAATCCAATTAGCAAAAGAGCATGTGAAATGCAATTTGCCTAAACCAATGCTCTGCAATACAGAATGGAACAGGGGAAGCATAGGGGATGGATCCAAGAGCAAATAGGCAAGGGACTTGAATATAAACTAAGGGCTAACAGTGCAAACCTGTGATTGAAACTCAGGCCTATACACTTCCCAAGACACATCTAGACCTAGTCTTTCTAATATGCTATGCTCTTTGAAGTGAACATAGCTCTTTCTTTGTACATAGTATATCTTAAATAAATGTTTCCTTTCATTGCTTGTACCATTTAAAAATCATTTAATTCATAGCATAGAGAGAATCTGTCTTTTTAAAACATAAGGCAAGTAAATGATTCACTGCTTTTCTACCACCTCTCCAGATAGTTCTAGATAAACATTAAACAATCATATGGATGTCAGAAGATGTCACCACAATAATAACAAGCAGCCGAACATGATGGTGTTTGTAATGGGCTTTGTTGTTGGACAAATTTGGTTTTAACTGTCTGTCAATCACACCTACCAACTAGCTGGGAATAAAATTACTTAACTTAATTGAGCCTTAGTTCCTTTACCTGTGACATGGGAGTACTCATACCAGCAGTTCATAGCTGCATTCATAGTAGAATTTATGAGGAATAAATTGTTATATATATTTAACCTCATTAAATTCCTGATGAGCAGTCAATCTAGTAGTAACTATTGTTGTAGCTGTGGCTGTTGGTATCAAGTCATTTAGTGAGTAAAGACTGCTAGAATTGGGATGGAATGGAATGCAGCTTTGAGCAAACCACAATTTCTTCAAAATAATCAGTGCATTCAACTAAAATTCAAAGCATGCACAAAGTCAGGGTTTTTGGCTAGATAGACTCCCTCAAGTGACATGCTACAAACCTTTAGCATTTTGACAGATTTGAAAAAATATATATTTATTTTAAACCATTGAAGATTCAAAAATTCATTTTAGTTCACTCTAGTCATAGTACTTCAGAATAATTTCATCATTTTCAATGCACCCTCAACAGAAAATGAATTTCAACTGATGACATTCTACTGTAACAGTAAAGAAGTTTATATAAGGACATTGAAGAGGTTATCAAGAACTTAGGTCAATTTAAATTATTTTGTTATTTTTTTCACTTGGGACTAGGAAGCAATATTAGCTTAAAATTCTTACCTAAATATGCTTCCACTGCCATGTCAAGGCCAGGATTCTCTGTGTCAAATGAGTTTTAGGTGATAAATTCCCTAAGATAGAAAGCAGATATGTGATCATTCATAGGAATAAATTGGCAGATACACTTTTTCTTATTTTGATTCTAATATGAATTCAATCTGAATATTGATAAGAAGTGGCTGTTGGAATTCCCAGGAACCAGTGAATTCAAGTCTGATTCCAAGAGTACAGAAGCATCATTATTAACTGCCTATTCTTAGAGACATTTATAGTCTCATCACCACAATAAATTATTTTGCCTTAGGGTATGCTGTTGGACGTAAAAATAATTTTCTTTTTCCCATTCTGCATTGTATCTGTTGGTGAGTTGAGTTAAACTCACATGTCATTTTTGACATGATCATATGCTAGCTAAACTATAAATTGACATTTATCCACCCTGAACCTTGACCCACAGTGTACATCACTCTGAAGCCAAGGCCATTCTGGTTTAAGGAATAGGGAGACATAAGGGAAAGAAGAAGCAAGACTAAGAGAGAATTTCAGAGTACTCAGAACTAAACAAGTGTGGGCAGCCTCCTAGCCAGTAGGACAGCCTCTGCACCTGTGGTCCTTCATCAAATGGAAAACTTTAAAATACCCCTGGTGGTGGTGGTGGTTTAGTCTCTAAGCCATATCTGACTCTTACGACCCCATGAACTGTAGGCGCCAGGCTCCTCTGTCCATGGGATCCTCCAGGCAATAATACTGGAGTGGGTTGCCATTTCTTTCTCTATAAAATACCCCTGAAGGCCAGCATTTTTCTATTTTTGATTTTTCTTTTTATTAAGATTAATGGCTTAGAATTGGGTGTATGGTTAATTAGGGCCACTAATATCCCCTCAAAGGATGACATGAAGAAATAGTCAACACCTTCATAAAGTGGCTTTCCCACATCTCCTCACTGTCTCTATAATTAGAGTGTCCATTGTATTTCATTCCAAGTTTAGTATACTAACACATCCCCATTAACTGAAGAGAACAGAAAAAAGATACTGCACTAGACCCTTATGGATGGTTCATTTATCCCCCCAAAATATTTATTAAGCAACTGTTATATGTCAGGCACAGTCCTAGTATTGGTGGTGGCGGTGGTTTAGTCACCAAGTCATGTCAGACTCTCTGTGACCCCCTTGGACTGCACCCTGCCAGGTGGCTCCTTTGTCCATGGGATTCTCCAGGCAAGAATATTGGAGTGGGTTGTCATTTCCTTCTCCAGGGGATCTGCCTGACCCAGGGATTGAACAGGCATCTCCTACGTCTCCTGCACTGGCATACAGATTCTTTACCTGAGCCACCTGGAAAGCCCACATGTCAGACACAGTCCTAGATCTAGGGATGGCTATCAGCTCAGTTCAGTTCAGTCACTCAGTCGTGTCCGACTCTTTGCGACCCCATGAATCACAGCACGCCAGGCCTCCCTATCCATCACCAACTCCCGGAGTTCACTCAGACTCACATCCATCGAGTCGGTGATGCCATCCAGCCATCTCATCCTCTGTCGTCCCCTTCTCCTCCTGCCCCCAACCCCTCCCAGCATCAGGGATGGCTATAGCAATGTTCAAACAGACGAAATTACTACTCTTGTTGAGTTTGCATTCTAGTGGGGGAATGACATAATAAACAAGTTAAATACCAGCATCACCCTAGCATTTGTGAAAGCTCTGGGATCTGAGAGTCAGTCTTGTGATGGGTACAGTTATTTAAAACATCAGTCTCAAGGCACTTGCAGAAAAATGACCTTGTTCATTTGAATATTAGAAAATTGGCAGTAATTCATGAACATTTGCTGGACAATGTACTGGCTCATTTCAAGAAAGAATTCTTAGAGAACAGGTCTTGGAACATGACTATAAAATATTCCCACTCAGTCAGCGAGCTGGCCAACTCTGGCTAGTCATTATTAGTTTTCTATTTCAGTGTGACTCCTGGGTTCTTGCACGGCACTCCTCAAAGTGACCTTATCCCTGCCTGGACCTGTCTAACTGTGAGACTTGGAGGATCTGACAGAACCTAGCCTGTGATGAGCAGTTGAGTTCACATGCTTGCTTAATGGCTCATGGTCAGAGCTCTACATTATCAGGACCTAGTAGGACATGAGTAGTTTATTGACTGGTATGCAGTTCATTGTTGCAGATGGCTTGATCTTGCTTCAGAACATTGGAGGGTTATGCTGTGATTTTTGCACTGCATCTTGCCATCAACTCTACATAGTATCTTTTTTCCAATCACACATATTTATAACACTATATTTCCTATCCAGATTATATTCTCAATATATGCTGTATCAGTTAAAGAGCTTTACTGCTCTAGGATCATTAATAGTTAATAGCTTTTCTAATTATGTGGCAAATGGGTCAGAGGCATACATATAAAATATGTGCTTCCAGAATGCAGAGGCATTTACCAAGTGTTATGCTTCCTTCTTGGACGTGGGGTATCTCTTCACGGCTGCTCCAGCAAAGCACAGCCACTGCTCCTTACCTTGGACGAGGGGTATCTCCTCATGGTTGCCCCTCCTGACCTTGAAGGTGGAGTAGCTCCTCACGGCCCTCCTGCACCCGCACAGCCACCGCTCCTTGGATGTGAGGTAGCTCCTCTTGGCTGCCGCCCCTGACCTCGGCGTGGGGTAGCTCCTCTCAGCCGTTCCTACACTGTTGCAGCCTGGCTCTCTAGGCCGCCGCCTCTGACCTTGGGAGAGGGGTAGCTCCTCTCAGCCACGCTTCTGTGTGATGCCCCACACAGGGGTATCTGTCATGATATCCCTGCGTGAATAGATACCCCACATCCAAGGTAAGAGAAACCCAAGTAAAACGGTATATATTGCGAGAGGGTATCAGAGGGCAGACACACTGAAACCATAATCACAGAAAACTAGTCAATCTAATCACATGGAACACAGCCTTGTTTAACTCAATGAAACTAAGCCATGCCGTGTGGTGCCACCCAAGACGGGCAGGTCATGGTGGAGAGGTCTGACAGAATGTGGTCCACTGAAGAAGGGAATGGCAAACCACTTCAGTATTCTTGCCTTGAGAACCCCATGAACAGTATGAAAAGGCAAAATGATAGGATACTAAAAGAGGAACTCCCCAGGTCAGTAAGCGTACAATACGCTACTGGAGATCAGTGGAGAAATAACTCCAGAAAGAATGAAAGGATGGAGCCAAAGCAAAAACAATATCCAGCTATGGATGTGACTGGCGATAGAAGCAAAGTCTGATGCTGTAAAGAGCAATATTGCATAGGAACCTGGAATGTTAGGTCCATGAGTCAAGGCAAATTGGAAGTGGTCAAACAGGAGATGGCAAGAGTGAATGTCAACATTCTAGGAATCAGTGAACTAAAATGGACTGGAATGGGTGAATTTAACTCAGATTTAACTTTATCTACTACTGTGGGCAGGAATCCCTTAGAAGAAATGGAAAACCATCATGGTTAACAAAAGAGTCCAAAATGCAGTACTTGGCTGCAATCTCAAAAACAACAGAATGATCTCTTTTTCCAAGGCAAACCATTCAATATCGCAGTAATCCAAGTCTAAGCCCCAACAGTAACACTGAAGAAGCTGAAGTGGAACAGTTCTATGAAGACCTCCAAGACCTTTTAGATCTAACACCCAAAAAAGATGTCCTTTTCATTATAGGAGACTGGAATGCAAAAGTAGGAAGTCAAGAAACACCTGGAGTAACAGGCAAATATGGCCTTGGAATACGGAATGAAGAAAACTCTAATAAGAGTTTTGCCAAGAGAACGCACTGGTCATAGCAAACACCTTCTTCCAACAACACAAGAGAAGACTCTACACATGGACATCACCAGACGGTCAACACTGAAATCAGATTGACTATATTCGCTGCAGCGAATAGATGGAGAAGCTCTATAGAGCCAGCAAAAACAAGACCAGGAGCTGACTGTGGCTCAGCTTACCTTATTGCCAAATTCAGACTTAAATTGAAGAAAGTAGGGAAAACCACTGGATCATTCAGGTATGACCTAAATCAAATCCCTTAGGATTATACAGGGAAGTGAGAAATAGATTTAAGTGAGAAATAGATTTAATAGATTTAAGAGCTGATAGATAGAGTGCCTGATGAACTATGGACGGATTCATGACATTCTACAGGAAACAGGGTTCAAGACCATCCCCATGGAAAGAAATGCAAAAAGCAAAATGGCTGTCTGGGAGGCCTTACAAATAGTTGTGAAAAGAAGAAGAGTGAAAAGCAAAGGAGAAGAGGAAAGATATAAGCATTTGAATGCAGAGTTCCAAAGAATAGCAAGGAGAGATAAGAAAGCCTTCCTCAGCGATCAGTGCAAAGAAATAGAGGATAATAATAGAATGGGAAAGACTAGAGATCTCTTCAAGAATATTAGAGATGTCAAGAGAACATTTCATGCGAAGATGGGCTCGATAAAGGACAGAAATGGTATGGATCTAACAGAAGCAGAAGATATTAAGAGATGGCAAGAATACACAGAACTGTACAAAGAAGATCTTCATGACCCAGATTATCATGATGGTGTGATCACTCACCTAGAGCCAGACATCCTGAATGTGAAGTCAAATGGGCCTTAGACAGCATCACTAGGAACAAAGCTAGTGGAGGTGATGGAATTCCAGTTGAGCTTTTTCAAATGTGAATGATGATGCTATGGATGTGCTGCACTCAATATGCCAGCAAATTTGGAAAACTCAGCAGTGCCCACAGGTCTGGAAGAGGTCAGTTTTCATTCCAATCCCTAAGAAAGGAAATGCCAAAGGATGCTCAAACTACCACACAGTTGCATTAATCTCACACGCTAGTAAAGTAATGCTCAAAATTCTCCAAGCCAGGCTTTAGCAATACGTGAACCGTGAACTTCCAAATGTTTAAGCTGGCTTTTAGAAAAGGCAGAGGAACCAGAGATCAAATTGCCAACATCCGTTGGATCATGGAAAAAGCAAAAGAGTTCCAGAAAAGCATCTATTTCTGCTTTATTGACTATGCCAAAGCCTTTGACTCTGTGCATCACAATAAACTCTGGAAAATTCTGAGAGAAATGGGAATACCAGACCACCTGACCTGCCTCTTGAGAAACCTGTATGCAGGTCAGGAAGAATCAGTTAGAACTGGTCATGGAACAACGGACTGGTTCCAAATAGGAAAAGGAGTATATCAAGGCTGTATATTGTCACCCTGCTAATTTACCTTATATGCAGAGTTCAGCTCAATTCAGTTCAGTTGCTGAGTTGTCTCCGACTCTTTGCGACCCCATCAATCACAGCATGCCAGGCCTCCCTGTCCATCACCAACTCCTGGAGTTCACTCGGACTCGCATCCATAGAAGCAGTGATGCCATCCAGCCATCTCATCCTCTGTCGTTCCCTTTTCCTCCTGCCCCCAATCCCTCCCAGCATCAGAGTCTTTTCCAATGAGTCAACTCTTTGCATGAGGTGGGCAAAGTACTGGAGTTTCAGCTTCAGCATCATTCCTTCCAAAGTAATCCCAGGGCTGATCTCCTTCAGAATGGACTGGTTGGATCTCCTTGCAGTCCAAGGGACTCTCAAGAGTCTTCTCCAACACCACAGTTCAAAAGCATCAATTCTTCGGCACTCACCCTTCTTCACAGTCCAACTCTCACATCCATATATGACTACTCGAATAACCATAGCCTTGACTAGACAGAAATTAGTTGGCAAAGTAATGTCTCTGCTTTTGAATATACTATCTAGATTGGTCATAACTTTTCTTCCAAGGAGTAAGCGTCTTTTGATTTCATGGAGCAATCACCATTTGCAGTGATTTGGGAACCCAAAAAAATAAAGTCTGACACTGTTTCCACTGTTTCCCCATCTATTTCCCATGGAGTGAAGGGACTGGATGCCATGATCTTCATTTTCTTAAAGTTGAGCTTTAAGCCAACCTTTTCACTCTCCTCTTTCACTTTCATCAAGAGGCTTTTTAGTTCCTCTTCACTTTCTGCCATAAGGGTGGTGTCATCTGCATATCTGAGATTATTGATATTTCTCCTGGCAATCTTGATTCCAGCTTGTGTTTCTTCCAGTCCAGCATTTCTCATGATGTACTCTGCATATAAGTTAAATAAGCAGGGTGACAATATACAGCCTTGACGTACTCCTTTTCCTATTTGGAACCAGTGTGTTGTTCCATGTCTAGTTCTAACTGTTGTTTCCTGGCCTGCATACAGATTTCTCAAGAGGCAGGTTAGGTGGTCTGGTATTCCCATTTCTTTTATAATTTTCCACAGTTTATTGATATCCACCCAGTCAAAGGCTTTGGCATAGTCAATAAAGCAGAAATAGATATTTTTCTGGAACTCTCTTGCTTTTTCCATGATCCAGTGGATGTTGGCAATTTGCTCTCTCATTCCTCTGCCTTTTCTAAAACCAGCTTGAACATCAGGAAGTTCACGGTTCACGTATTGCTGAAGCCTGGCTTGGAGAATTTTGAGCATTACTTTACTAGCATGTGAGATGAGTGCAATTGTGCATGCTGGGATGGAGGAAGCCCAAGCTGGAATCAAGATTGCCAGGAGAAATATCAATAACCTCAGATATGCAGATGACACCACTCTTATGGCAGAAAGTGGAGAGGAGCTAAAGTGGAGAGGAGCTAAAAAGCCTCTTGATGAAAGTGAAGGAGGAGAGTGGAAAAGTTGGCTTAATACTCGACATTCAGAAAACGAAGATCATGGCATCTGGTCCCATCACTTCATGGCAGATAGACAGGGAAACAGTGGAAACAGTGTCAGGCTTTATTTTTGGGTGCTCCAAAATCACTGCAGATGGTGACCTCAGCCATGAAATTAAAAGATGCTTACTCCTTGGAAGGAAAGTTATGACCAACCTAGATAGCATATTCAAAAGCAGAGACATTCCTTTGCCAACAAAGATCCGTCTAGTCAAGGCTGTATTTTTTCCTGTGGTCATGTATGGATGTGAGAGTTGGACTATGAAGAAAGCTGAGTGCTGAAGAACTGATGCTTTTGAACTGTCTTGCTGGAGATGATTCTTGAGAATCCCTTGAACTGCAAGGAGATCCAACCAATCCATACTAAAGGAAATCAGTCCTGGGTGTTCATTGGAAGGACTGATGCTAAAGCTGAAACTCCAGTACTTTGGCCACCTCATGTGAAGAGTTGACTCATTGGAAAAGACGCTGATGCTGGGAGGGATTGGGGGCAGAAGGAGGAGGGCAAGACAGAGGATGAGATGGCTGGGTAGCATCACCAACTCGATGGACATGAGTTTGAATGAACTCCTGGAATGATGATGGACAGGGAGGCCTGGCGTGCTGCTATTCATACGGTCATAAAGAGTCATTAGGACTGAGCAACTGAACTGTAGTGATGCTTCCTTCTTAGTAGACAAAAGTTCTTAATGAAATGATTTATCCCCTGATGTACAGGGGTTATTCTGGCATGTCTCAGAATACTGAACCTCTAAAAACTTTAATGATTTGTCAAGACACTAAGGCTCTTTAAAATTTACCTTTCAGCCTCTTTTTACATAGAGGAGAGTTTCTAATGTACTTGCCATGTCTTTCTTATCTGGTTATATATATATAATATATAATGCCTCTGATTCAGTGAACTAAAATGGCATTCTGCTCAGACAATCCAGGTCCCTCTGGATAACATTATGACAGGCCTAGAGAGTTGTCACAATCCTGGGGCAAAAATCATAAATGTAAAATGCTTTCCATCTCATGTAAAGGCAAACTGCTTGCATTCCTTTTCCTGATAAAAACGGAGGAGAACTGCATTTGAAACATCAGTGGACACACACCATGGTATGTATATGAGTCAGCAGTAATTTGCTGTTACTAAGATATCATATCTGGCCCAGCAGCCACAATTTGGACTAGTTCTTCTTTAAATTTATGATAGCTGCTATCATGCTCCAGGCCTTGTGGTTTTTGTTTTTGTTTTTGTTTTTTTTTTTTTTTTTGAATGATGAGAATGGTGAAATAATTGCTAAATATAATGGGATCACCAAACTTGCAAACCTTAAATGCATTAAGGTGGGCACTATTTCTACCATTTTCCATTCAGGGTGAGGCTATTACTGTTTTCTGTTGTTATTTTCTTCCCTGTGTGAAGGATTTCCAGAGCTTTCCAATTGGATTTCCCCCATTGACTAGTTTAGGAACTAAAATGGGGAGCTCTTCCAACTACCAAGTAGATCCATTCTAGTATACATTTGGAGATAATGAATTAACTACTGTGTGAATCTTTGAAACCAGTCAATTCTCTATGAATAGGTTTTGGACTAGAATTCCATTCTTACCTGGGTACCATATATCCCCACTCTTATGCAAGGGGTCTCTGATGGCACTGGGTCACTAGACATCAATATCAGCTTATACTCTATGTTCAGTTGTTCTTGAAATGACTGGATATTGCTCTTCGTCTCAGCATATGGATAGCTAAGTAAATGTAGATGCCATTGAGAAAGAACAGAGAAAATCATTACTATGCATATTATTGCTGCATTTCAGGGTCCTTCTTCCTGGTGATACAATATATGCTTCAGTCATTGAGTTACAGGTTTGAAAAAGTTACAGGTTTTTGTTCAGAAACCATGCAAAATATTGTGACTTCTAATGAGAAGATTGTCATCACCTTCCTCATCACCCATCCTTGATTTCTTCTGTTTGAATAAATTGAACAACTCCCTTATTGGCTGCCCATTTATTTTCCCTTAGGGATGCCAAGTTCTATTAATCATCACTCCAGCTCCTTGCAAGTCAAGCCCCTTTCGATGTTACTCTGATGATCCACTCATGATAGTTGCATTCTTTTTGTTTCTTATAATCAAATGCCTCCACCTGGTCTCTATTATTCTGAGGTCCTATTATCCCCATTGTTATTAGGGAAGCTAGCTCTTTAATGGCTTCTCCTAGTGTCAGTCTTGGCCTACAGAGGACAGCTACAGCTGAGGTTCTCAGTGATGCTGGTGATCCTTTCACATGTATAATTATTTTTGCTTTGATAAATGCAGTCAACTCTGGACTTTTCCACACACCACAGTGGCTGGTGACTTTCCAACCCTGTAGTCACTCTAATGTACCCACTTTTTTGAAACTGTGGATATACTTTTCCACCACTGAACCTTTCTCCCCAACTTAGTGCAAGGCATTGCCTTCTCCAGACTTTCAAGAGCCATCCTAGCAGGAAGTAAGCAACATCACCAAGATCTCTGCCTTGATAAGAAATCTTATATCAGGTGAGAGTATCCTTGCATTGATAAACACTCTTTATTCAACTGAGAGGCTATCCAATTGTTGACCCATGAATCTCGAGCTCCCTACGGGTGATGAGTCCATGCCAGTTGGAGGCAGAAAATTCATGAAGCACATGTAGGAAGTTTTAATGGCATGGCTGGGGAGTCATACTAGTCACTTCTACTCATGTTGTTTTGGCTCAAATTCAGTCATGACCACAGCTCACTGTAAAGGGAACTGGGAAATACAGTTCAACTTTGTGAAGAGAGAAGTAGAGAGTACTGCTCTTTGTGAGCAGTTAGCATTCCTATTCCTTACTACAATCGCATAGCCCAGTAGTCTCAAGATTCCTAGGAACTAGCCCAGAGCACAAGGCTAGGTATATGCAGATTCTATAGGACTTTAAGCCTTTTGCTTGTAATCCATACGTAGTCCCCTGATGAGTCAATGTGGACCTTAGAAAGGAATCTTTTTTATCAATATTACATAAACCAAATAAAGTCTAATAGCTTTCCTAGCTCCTTTCTATATAAGCATGACTTCAAATCTGATATTCTGTATACCCCAAGGGCAAATGTGAGGAAAGGCTACAAAGAAGAACAAGTTAGTCAGGGAGGGACAGAATACACGGGAGAGACAGAGATGGAGAGAGGGGAATAGAGCAAGGGAGAGGAAGAAAAAGGAAGGGAGGGACAGAAAGAAAGAACTTTTGTCCAGTACTTTGGTGATCACAGACATGAAATTAAAAGACACTTACTCCTTGGAAGGAAAGTTATGACCAACCTAGATAGCACATTAAAAAGCAGGACATTACTTTGCCAACAAAGGTCCGTCTAGTCAAGGCTATGGTTTTTCCAGTAGTCATGTATGGATGTGAGAATTGGACTATAAAGAAAGCTGAGTGCTAAAGAATTGATGCTTTTGAACTGCGGTGTTGGAGAAGACCCTTGAGAGTCCCTTGGGCTGCAAGGAGATCCAACCAGTCCATCCTAAAGGAGATCAGTCCTGAGTGTTCATTGGAGGGACTGATGTTGAAGCTGAAACTCCAATACTCTGACCACCTGATGTGAAGAGCTGACTCATTTGAAAAGACCCTGATCCTGGGAAAGATTGAGGGCAGGAGGATAAGGGGATGACAGAGGATGAGATGGTTGGATGGTATCACCGACACAATGGACATGGGTTTGGGTGGACTCCAGGAGTTGGTGATAGACAGAGAGGCCTGGTGTGCTGCAGTTCATGGGGTGGCAGAGTCAGACATGACTGAGCAACTGAACTGAACTGAACTAGAGCTAGGAGGCAACTTATATATAAGCCGTTTTCAAGATCGAGTCCATATTTGCCATTAACTGTATGAGGATGAGACAGAGAGGAAAGAAAGAAAGGGGGAGGGTGGGGAGGAAGCCAGACAATTGCTGCCAGGGTCCAAAATGTTCAACTTCTTTGCTTAGTACAGTGAAAAAAAAAAAAAAAAAAAACAACTAGTAGAAACAGGATTTGATAAAATATCCTTTACCTTAAAATTGACTTCTCCTTTGGAAAGAAGAGGGGAAAGGTATAAGGTCCATGAAAGGGCAGAGCTGAACTGCAAAAGGCAGACAATAAACAAATGATCAATATCAGTGGATTTGCCTACCACTGTCTTCTCTTAGGTAAAAAAGCCAGAAACGTCATCATTATTCTCTAGCATTTGTGTGGCCTGTAAAAACCCAAATTTGTTTTTATGATTATCTGAAAATTCATTGCTTGCAATGTAAGCTCTTGTTAATGGTTTATCAAATATGCCCTCAAAGAAGAAAACTTCAACAGTGAAAAGTTAACTGATTAAAAAATATTTAAAATTTTAAAATGTGCTCTTGCTAGAAATCACTTCGTCAATGGTGATAAGAATATGGTGAAAACGGCATGGTTATGTTAATACCCATGAGAGTGTTATGATACAGGGCAATTTGCAAGCTGTATCAAGAGCTTCAAAATTATTCACATCCTTTGAACTGACCTTCCCACTTTTAGGTCATTCATCTTAAAAAAAAATAATAAATATACTTAAGGACATATAGATTTAAGTATATGTCAAAACCTCATTTATACATTTTTGTTATCCAAAAAAGTATGCTCTAATGGGACAAAAGTATGAAATATTGATTGTGAGATGTACATAAATTTACACCAGCTAAAATCTCACTCACCAGAAGTAACCACATTTTCTTGCCTGTTCTTCCAAAAGATTATTCTAGGCAAAATATAGCATACTACACATTTTCTTCAATAATGCTTTTGCACTTAACAGATACCAATTTTCCTCAACTTCTTAACACTATACATAAATTTACATTATTTTATTTAGGAACCGCACTGCTTTCTCCTGTATGGTCACAACAAAATGTTTTCACAACCCAGTGTTGTTGGACATTTAGGTTGCTTTTGATTGTTTATGAAAAAAATAGAAAATAGTCCTTCAGATGAATTCCAAGAATTAAAAGTACTCAATATTCAGGGTCTTTGATATATATTGGCAAAATACCTAGGGAAGTTGTACCAACTTGCAATTCCACTCTGTATTTAGAAGTACCTATTTCCCCACAGTCATGATAACACAAGGTGTTCTAACTATTTTAAACTTTGTAAGTATAACAGGGGAAATGATCCGTTGCTGTTTTAATTTATATATTGTTTATTACTAGAATATGAGAATATTTTAAGTGATGGTCATCTTTTCTATAGTGAATGATCTATACCTAAAATTTAAACCATCTTTATAACTGTTTTATTATTGATTTCTAAAATATTTTAATAACTTTGTGTGCTATTTCTCCTTAAAATTTACCAATTATTTCCCTTCTGGTTTCTGTTTTGCTTTCTTGTTTACATGAAGATTATATAAATATTTACCCATATACATTTCTTGCATTTTATGATACATTTTAAATATTAAATCATTAATCCATCAGGACTTTATTTAGAATTAAGGTGGCTCAGAGGGTAAAGCGTCTGCCTACAATGCGGGAGACTGGGGTTCGATCCCTGGGTCAGGAAGATCTCTTGAGAAGGAAATGGCAACCCACTCCAGTAATCTTGCCTGGAAAATTCCATGGACGGAGGAGCCTGGTAGGCTACAGTCCATGGGGTCTCAAAGAGTCGGACACGACTGAGCAACTTCAATGTCAATGTCAAGGTAAGAAGTGGGCTTTAACTAATGGTTGTCCATTTTGAGGGGATGGTTTTGAGAAGTCTTTTTATTCCTCACTACCAAAACTCCAATACTTTGGCCACCTCATGTGAAGAGTTGACTCATTGGAAAAGATGATGATGCTGGGAGGGTTTGGGGGCAGGAGGAAAAGGGGACGACAGAGGATGAGATGGCTGGATGGCATCACCTACTTGATGGACATGAATTTGAGTAAAATCTGGGAGTTGGTGATGGACAGGGAGGCCTGGCGTGCTGCGATTCATGGGGTTGCAAAGAGTCAGACACGACTGAGTGACTGGACTGAACTGAACTGAACTGAAATGTGAAATGATATCATTATTTTAGTCTTAATTGGAAATAAATGCTCCACAGTAAAAGATAATTAAATCATCTACCCAATAGCATATTGAGATATAATTAAATATTAAATTTATAATTTATTTGCAATATCATTTAAAATGCTTTTATCTTACAATAGGTGTACAGGAGCAGGAGAAGCAAGAAACTGAATTCTATAATTGGGAGAATTACAACTGTATTTTTTCAAATATTCAAAATTTTGTATTTAGAAAAAATTAAAAATACACACACACTAAAAGTGATTATTTTAATGGATTAAAAATGTGGCAGAATTGTAATTTCCCTGTTTTGGGTCTTTACAGTTTCTTTTTATGAGTTTGCACAGCTGGTACTACTGATAAAGAACCTACCTGCTAATGCAGGAGATTCAAGAGATGCAGGTTCAATCCCTGAGTTGGGAAGATATTCTGGAGGAGGGCATGGCAACCCACTCCAATATTCCTGCCTGGAGAATCCGATGGACAGAAGAGCCTGGTGGGGTATGGTCCATAGTGTCGCAAATAGTTGGATATGACTGAAGCAAGTTAGCACATACTCTTCTTGTAATGAAAAAAATACTTAAATTTTCTTTACAAATATAATTGGAATACATTCTCTATGTTTAGGGGAAAATATCACAAAAATGTGAATTCAAGGATCTGGGATTTTCACCAAAGGATGGAATTCAGACATTTTGGTATCTCTTTCACCACTATGAGTTTCCATGCTAACATACTATTGGAAAGGATAAATTAGTCAGAATTTTCCAATTCATGTCAGCACCTCTGAACCTTTTCCCCCAAGCAAAACCATTTATTCTAAGAGGCTCCCATTTCACTGTATTATGGGAAGCTTGGATGCCTGCTCAGGGTCCAAGGGGGTCAATTTGCTGTAGAAAATCGATTAGGTACCATCCCTACAGAGTACTTAAGATCTGAAGGAGCTTTAAATGAGCTTGTATGGAATCGTTCACAAGGTGGCTTTAAAGGAGTACACGCTTTGAGAAATCGTCAGTACTGGAAATGGTATCGATCTATGCTGAGCAACAATTCACTGAAATTGCATAAGATACTTGTACAACTGTGAGTGCGGTGAAGAAAAAGAGAAACAACAAAACCAGAAAGTACCTCTTAAACCAGATATAATGTTCTGCTGTACCCAGAAAAAGACTGTCAGGAAAAATACAAATCTGTAGTGCAGAAGTTTGCATTGACTGAGATGTTTTTTCTTCTTTCCCATTAACACATTTTCAATGCTTGCCACTATTTATGGAAAGGCAATAAAATGGACACATTACCTCATGGTCAAATTCACCCACTTCTTCACTCCATCTGGACGAAAAGTGATCTCTATCTGCCCCCAATCAACAAAGATTCTCACTCTCAAGTCTCTGGTTGTAGAAGAAATGTTTCCTTTGCTTTCTACCTGAGTCATTCCATTCTAATAAAGTAACAGGGTAGGAATCTGGCATTTAAAAAAATACAGAAGACAAAAAACTGATACCCATGGCATGATGTATGACACTGAAAAGAGGAAATGAACATGTATTTGGATGCTGAGACCCAAGCACTTTACCCTGATAGGATTCTAGGGCTGACAGACATGGCTGTGCCTTTACCCTACTGACAGGAAATAGCACCCTCCTAGGAATATGCCCTTATGATTATATAGTGGAAGTGAGAAATAGACTTAAGGGACTAGATCTGATAGATAGAATGCCTGATGACCTATGGACAGAGGTTTGTGAGATTGTACAGGAGACAGGGATCAAGACCATCTCCATGGAAAAGAAATGAAAAAAAGCAAAATGGCTGTCTGAGGAGGCCTTACAAATAAGCTGTGAATAGAAGAGAAGTGAAAAGCAAAGGAGAGGAGGTAGAGAAAGATGGTGGAGGAATAGGACAGGAAGATCACGTTCTCCCTCACAAATTCCTCAAAAGAACATTTCAACGCCAAGCAAACTCCACAAAACAACTTCTGTAGGCTGGCAGAAGACATCAGGCAACCAGAAAAGCAGACCATTGTCTTCAAAAACAGGTAGGAAAAAATATAAAAGACGAAAAAGGAGACAAAGGAGGTGGGGAGGGAGCTCCGTCCCGAGAAGGGAAGCCCGTCCCGGGAAGGGAATTTTAAGAAGAGAGGTTTCCAAACACCAGGAAACACTCTCCCTGCCGAGTCTGTGGTGAGCCTTGGAAACACAGAGGGCAACATAACAGGAAGGAAAAATAGATAAATAATTAAAACCAACAGATTACAAGCCCACCAGTAACTTCCCCAGCGGAAAAGCAGCACAGACGCCTGCATCCGCCATTGGGAAGTGGGGGCAGAGCAGGGACGCGCGGGAGGCGCGGGCTGCAGAGCTTTGCAAGAATCGGGCAGGAGCGCCCCACGCGCAACCAGAACGATCTAACTTGGGCTAGCAAACCAGACTGTGGGATAGCTACCACGCGAAAAGCTCGAACATAAGACACCGCCAGGACCGAGCACAGAACAAAGGACGGAGCGGAAAAAAGCCGGCTGCAGACCATTCCCCGCCGGGGACAGGCAGCCAGAGCCGTAAGGACTGGAAAGGGGCAATTGCAGACCCGGAGAGACTTTACTTACCTAACTGCAAGCAGGCTCCTTTGCTAAGACTTCTGGGGGTGCTAGACAGTCACAGTCTGCCTCACGGGGTGCGCCAGCGGTCCACCCAGAGAGCTGAGCGGCAGCGGCGGAAAAGGTGACAAGCCGCGGCGATCGCGCTCACCAAACTCCTGAGCTACTCGGACCTGGGAAGGGCACAAAGCGCAGTCGCAGCCGCATTTGTGCCTCTGAGGGCTGCCTGAGGGCCGAACCTGAGCGGCTTGGACCGGGGAAGTGCACGCAGCCTAGGGCCGGCCCCAGACGGTTCCCGGCTGAGCATCGTAGAGCCGGAGCGGTTTGTGCGCCGCGAGAAAGGACAGGTCAAGCAGGGCAGAGATACTGTGTACACGACAGTGCTATTTGTTTGCAGCATCCCCCCTTCCCACAGCGCGACTGAACTAGTGAGCCTAAAAACCAGCAAACAGAAGAAGTTAAACAGAGGGAACCACCTTGGAAGTGAGCCTACACGGCCCATAACATCAGAGAAGAGCCAGATATATTTTTAATTTTTTAATATTTTTAAAATCATTCTTTTTTTTTTTTTGCTTTTTGCTTTTTTTTCCTTTTTTTTCCAAGCTTTTTTTTAATTGTTAAGTCTTCTATTTCTCCTCTAATTTTTATTTCTATAACCTAGTATTACTATTTTTTAAAAAAAAAATTTAAGGCAAACACCATATATACTCTTTGGATGGTTGTTGGTGTTTTTTTTTTGTGTGTGTGTGTTTGTTTGTTTTTTAATAATTCTTTTTTTTCTTTCTTCCTTTTTCCTTCTGCTTTTCTTTAATATTGTATCTTTGAAAATCCAACCTCTACTCCAGATTTTTAATCTTTGCTCTTAGGTTTTTGTTGTCAATTTTGTACATTTAAAAACCCAAACTTCACTACCCAAGTTAACCTGAGAGCGAGATTACTGGCTTGACCACTCTCTCCTCCTCTGGACTCTCCTTTTTCTCCACCAGGTGGCCTCTGTCTCTTTTCTCCCCATCTCTTCTCTATCCAACTCTGTGAATCTCTGTGTGTTCCAGACGGTAGAGAACACCTAAGGAACTGGTTACTGGCAGGATTTGTCTCTCTCCTACTCATTCCTCTCTCTTATCCTCCTGGTCACCTCTGTCTACTTCCTCCCTCTCCTCTTCCCCGTATAACTCTGTAAATACCTCTGAGCGGTCCAGACTATAGAGCGCACATAAGGAAGTGACTACTGGCTAGCTTGCTCTCTCCTCTCTTGATCTCACCGCATCTCATTCCAGTTACCTCTAACTACCCCTCCATCTTCTCTTCTCCTTGTAACTCAGTGAACCTCTCTGAGTGTCCCTCAATGTGGAGAAACTTTTCATCTTTAACCTAGATGTTTTATCATCGGTGCTGTATAGATGGAGAAGTCTAGAGGCTACTGTAAAAATAAAACTGAAAACCAGAAGCAGGAAGCTTAAACCCAAAGCCTGAAAACATTAGAGAACTCTTGAATTCAGGGAACATTAAGCAATAGGAGCTCATCAAATGCCTTCATACCTACACCGAAACCAAGCTCCACCCAAGGGCCAACAAGTTCCAAAACAAGACATACCACCCAAATTCTCCAGCAACACAGGAACACACCCCTGAGCTTCAATATACAGGCAGCTCAAAATTATCCCAAAACCTTTGATGTCTCATAACCCATTACGGGTCACTCCACTGCACTCCAGAGAGAAGAAACCCAGCTCCACCCACCAAAACTCCAACACAAGCCTCCCTAACCAGGAAACCTTGACAAGCCACTGATAGAACCCCACCCAAAGTGAGGAAGCTCCATAATAAAGAGAACTCCACAAATTATCAGAATATAAAAAGGCCACCCCAAACGCAGCAATATAACCAAGATGAAGAGACAGAGGAATACTCAGCAGGTAAAGGAACAGGAGAGTTGCCCACCAAACCAAACAAAAGAGGAAGAAGTAGGGAATCTACCGGAGAAGGAATTCCGAATATTGATAGTGAAAATGATCCAAAATCTTGAAATCAAAATGGAAACACAGATAAATAGCCTAGAGACAAGGATTGAGAAGATGCAAGAAAGGTTTAACAAGGACCTAGAAGAAATTAAAAAGAGTCAAAATATAATGAATAACACAATAAATGAGATCAGAAACTCTCTGGAGGCAACAAATAATAGAATAATGGAGGCAGAAGATAGGATTAGTGAAATAGAAGATAGAATGGTAGAAATAAATGAATCAGAGAGGAAACAAGAAAAACGAATTAAAAGAAACGAGGACAATCTCAGAGACCTCCAGGACAATATGAAATGCTCCAACATTCGAATTATAGGAGTCCCAGAAGAAGAAGACAGAAAGAAAGATCATGAGAAAATCCTTGAGGAGATAATAGTTGAAAACTTCCCTAAAATGGGGAAGGAAATAATCACCCAAGTCCAAGAAACACAGAGAGTCCCAAATAGGATAAACCCAAGGCGAAACACCCCAAGACACATATTAATCAAATTAACAAAGATCAAACACAAAGAACAAATATTAAAAAGCAGCAAGGGAAAAACAACAAATAACACACAAGGGGATTCCCATAAGGATAACAGCTGATCTTTCAATAGAAACTCTTCAGGCCAGGAGGGAATGGCAAGACATACTTAAAGTGATGAAAGACAATAACCTACAGCCCAGATTACTGTACCCAGCAAGGATCTCATTCAAATACGAAGGAGAAATCAAAAGCTTTACAGACAAGCAAAAGCTGAGAGAATTCAGCACCACCAAACCAGCTCTCCAACAAATTCTAAAGGATATCCTCTAGACAGGAAACACGAAAGGGTGTATAAACCCGAACCCAAAACAATAAAGTAAATGGTAACGGGATCATACTTATCAATAATTACCTTAAACGTAAATGGGTTGAACGCCCCAACCAAAAGACAAAGACTGGCCGAATGGATACAAAAACAAGACCCCTCTATATGCTGCTTACAAGAGACCCACCTCAAAACAAGGGACACATACAGACTGAAAGTGAAGGGCTGGAAAAAGTTATACCACGTGAATAGAGACCAAAAGAAAGCAGGAGTGGCAATACTCATATCTGATAAAATAGACTTTCAAACAAAGGCTGTGAAAAGAGACAAAGAAGGCCACTACATAATGATCAAAGGAACAATCCAAGAAGAAGATATAACAATTATAAATATATATGCACCCAATATAGGAGCACCACAATATGTAAGACAAATGCTAACAAGTATGAAAGGGGAAATCAACAATAACACAATAATAGTGGGAGACTTTAATACCCCACTCACACCTATGGACAGATCAACTAAACAGAAAATCAACAAAGAAACGCAAACTTTAAATGATACATTAGATCAGTTAGACCTAATTGATATCTATAGGACATTTCACCCCAAAACAACGAATTTCACCTTTTTTTCAAGTGCTCATGGAACCTTCTCCAGGATAGATCACATCCTGGGCCTTAAATCTAAACTTGATAAATTCAAGAAAATCGAAATCATTCCAAGCATCTTTTCTGACCATAATGCATTAAGATTAGATCTCCATTACAGGAGAAAAACTATTAAAAATTCCAACATATGGAGGTTGAACAACACACTTCTGAATAACCAACAAATCACAGAAGAAATCAAAAAAGAAATCAAAATATGCATAGAAACTAATGAAAATGAAAACACAACAACCCAAAACCTGTGGGACACTATAAAAGCAGTGCTAAGAGGAAAGTTCATAGCAATACAGGCATACCTCAAGAAACAAGAAAAAAGTCAAATAAATAACCTAACTCTACAACTAAAGCAACTAGAAAAGGAAGAGTTGGAGAACCCCAGAGTTAGTAGAAGGAAAGGAATCTTTAAAATTAGGGCAGAAATAAATGCAAAAGAAACAAAAGAGACCATAGCAAAAATCAACAAAGCCAAAAGCTGGTTCTTTGAAAGGATAAATAAAATTGACAAACCATTAGCCAGACTCATCAAGAAGCAAAGAGAGAAAAATCAAATCAATAAAATTAGAAATGAAAATGGAGAGATCACAACAGACAACACAGAAATACAAAGGATCATAAGAGACTACTATCAGCAGCTGTATGCCAATAAAATGGACAACGTGGAAGAAATGGACAAATTCTTAGAAAAGTACAATTTTCCAAAACTGAACCAGGAAGAAATAGAAAATCTTAACAGACCCATCACAAGCACGGAAATTGATACTGTAATCAGAAATCTTCCAGCAAACAAAAGCCCAGGTCCAGACGGCTTCACAGCTGAATTCTACCAAAAATTTCGAGAAGAGCTAACACCTATCCTCCTCAAACTCTTCCAGAAAATTGCAGAGGAAGGTAAACTTCCAAACTCATTCTATGAGGCCACCATCACCCTAATACCAAAACCTGACAAAGATGTCACAAAAAAAGAAAACTACAGGCCAATATCTCTGATGAACATACATGCAAACATCCTCAACAAAATTCTAGCAATCAGAATCCAACAACACATTAAAAGATCATACACCATGACCAAGTGGGCTTTATCCCAGGGATGCAAGGATTCTTCAATATCCGCAAATCAATCAATGTAATTCACCACATTAACAAATTGAAAAATAAAAACCATATGATTATCTCAATAGATGCAGAGAAGGCCTTTGACAAAATTCAACATCCATTTATGATAAAAACCCTCCAGAAAGCAGGAATAGAAAGAACATACCTCAACATAATAAAAGCTATCTATGACAAACCCACAGCAAACATTATCCTCAATGGTGAAAAATTGAAAGCATTTCCCTAAAGTCAGGAACAAGACAAGGGTGTCCACTTTCACCTCTACTATTCAACATAGTTCTGGAAGTTTTGGCCACAGCAATCAGAGCAGAAAAAGAAATAAAAGGAATCCAAATTGGAAAGAAGAAGTAAAACTCTCACTGTTTGCAGATGACATGATCCTCTACATGGAAAACCCTAAAGACTCCACCAGAAAATTACTAGAGCTCATCAATGAATACAGTAAAGTTGCAGGATATAAAATCAACACACAGAAATCCCTTGCATTCCTATACACGAATAATGAGAAAGTAGAAAAAGAAATTAAGGAAACAATTCCATTCACCATTGCAACGAAAAGAATAAAATACTTAGGAATATATCTACCTAAAGAAACTAAAGACCTATATATAGAAAACTATAAAACACTGATGAAAGAAATCAAAGAGGACACTAATAGATGGAGAAATATACCATGTTCATGGATTGGAAGAATCAATATAGTGAAAATGAGTATACTACCCAAAGCAATTTACAAATTCAATGCAATCCCTATCAAGCTACCAGCCACATTTTTCACAGAACTAGAACAAATAATTTTAAGATTTGTATGGAAATACAAAAAACCTCGAATAGCCAAAGCAATCTTGAGAAAGAAGAATGGAACTGGAGGAATCAACTTGCCTGACTTCAGGCTCTATTACAAAGCCACAGTCATCAAGACAGTATGGTACTGGCACAAAGACAGACATATAGATCAATGGAACAAAATAGAAAGCCCAGAGATAAATCCACACACATATGGACACCTTATCTTTGACAAAGGCGGCAAGAATATACAATGGAGTAAAGACAACCTCTTTAACAAGTGGTGCTGGGAAAACTGGTCAACCACTTGTAAAAGAATGAAACTAGATCACTTTCTAACACCATACACAAAAATAAACTCAAAATGGATTAAAGATCTAAATGTAAGATCAGAAACTATAAAACTCCTAGTGGAGAACATAGGCAAAACACTCTCAGACATAAATCACAGCAGGATCCTCTATGATCCACCTCCCAGAATTCTGGAAATAAAAGCAAAAATAAACAAATGGGATCTAATTAAAATTAAAAGCTTCTGCACAACAAAGGAAAATATAAGCAAGGTGAAAAGACAGCCTTCTGAATGGGAGAAAATAATAGCAAATGAAGCAACTGACAAACAACTAATCTCAAAAATATACAAGCAACTTATGCAGCTCAATTCCAGAAAATAAACGACCCAATCAAAAATGGGCCAAAGAACTAAATAGACATTTCTCCAAAGAAGACATACGGATGGCTAACAAACACATGAAAAGATGCTCAACATCACTCATTATTAGAGAAATGCAAATCAAAACCACAATGAGGTACCACTTCACACCAGTCAGAATGGCTGCGATCCAAAAATCTGCAAGCAATAAATGCTGGAGAGGGTGTGGAGAAAAGGGAACCCTCCTACACCGTTGGTGGGAATGCAAACTAGTACAGCCACTATGGAGAACAGTGTGGAGATTCCTTAAAAAATTGCAAATAGAACTCCCTTATGACCCAGCAATCCCACTGCTGGGCATACACACCGAGGAAACCAGAATTGAAAGAGACACATGTACCCCAATGTTCATTGCAGCACTGTTTATAATAGCCAGGACATTGAAACAACCTAGATGTCCATCAGCAGATGAATGGATAAGAAAGCTGTGGTACATAAACACAATGGAGTATTACTCAGCCGTTAAAAAGAATTCATTTGAATCAGTTCTGATGAGATGGATGAAACTGGAGCCGATTATACAGAGTGAAGTAAGCAAGAAAGAAAAACACCAATACAGTATACTAACACATATATATGGAATTTAGAAAGATGGCAATGACGACCCTGTATGCAAGACAGGGAAAGAGACACAGATGTGTATAACGGACTTTTGGACTCAGAGGGAGAGGGAGAGGGTGGGATGATTTGGGAGAATGACATTCTAACATATATACTATCATGTGAATTGAATCGCCAGTCTATGTCTGACACAGGATGCAGCATGCTTGGGGCTGGTGCATGGGGATGACCAGAAAGATGTTATGGGGAGGGAGGTGGGAGGGGGGTTCATGTTTGGGAATGCATGTAAGAATTAAAGATTTTAAAATTTAAAAATAAAAAATAAAATAAAAAAATAAAGATAAGAGAAAAAAAAAAAAAGCAAAGGAGAAAAGGAAAGATATAAGCATCTGAATGCAGAGTTCCAAAGAATAGTAAGGAGAGATAAGAAAGCCTTCCTTAGCGATCAATGCAAAGAAATAGAGGAAAACAACAGAACAGGAAAGACTAGAGATCTCTTCAAGAAAATTAGAGATACCAAGCGAACATTTCATGCAAAGATGGGTTCGATAAAGGACAGAAATGGTATGGACCTAACAGAAACAGATGATATTAAGAAGAGGTGGCAAGAATACACAGAACTGTACAAAGATCTTAATGACCCAGATAATCACAATGGTGTGATAACTCACCTAGAGCCAGACATCCTGGAATGTGAAGTCAAGTGAGCCTTAGAAAGCATCACTGCGAACAAAGTTAGTGGAGGTGATGGAATTCCAGTTGAGCTTTTTCAAATGTGAAAGATGATGCTGTGAAAATGTTGCACTCAATATGCCAGCAAATTTGGAAAACTCAGCAGTGGCCACAGGACTAGAAAAGGTCAGTTTTCATTCCAATCCAAAAGAAAGGCAATGGCAAAGAATGCTCAAACTACCACACAATTGCACTCATCTCACATGCTAGTAAAGTAATGCTCAAAATTCTCCAAGTCAGGCTTCAGCAATACGTGAACCATGAACTCCCTGATATTCAAGCTGGTTTTAGAAAAGGCAGAGGAACCAGAGATCAAATTGTCAACATCTGCTGGATCATGGAAAAAGCAAGAGAGTTCCAGAAAAACATCTATTTCTGCTTTATTGACTATGTCAAAGCCTTTGTGTGGATCACAATAAACTGTGGAAAATTCTAAAAGAGATGGGAATACCAGACCACCTGACCTGCCTCTTGAGAAACCTATATGCAGGTCAGGAAGCAACAGTTAGAACTGGACATTGAACAAGAGACTGGTTCCAGATAGGAAAAGGAGTACGTCAAGGCTGTATATTGTCACTCTGCTTATTTAACTTATATGCAGAGTACATCATGAGAAATGCTGGGTTTGAAGATGCACAGCAGGAATCAAGATTGCTGGGAGAAATATCAATAACCTCAGGTATGGAGATGACACCATCCTTATGGCAGAAAGTGAAGAGGAACTAAAAAGCCTCTTGATGAAAGTAAAAGAGGAGAGTGAAAAGTTGGCTTAAAGCTCAACATTCAGAAAACAAAGATCATGGTATCTGGTCCCATCACTTCGTGGGAAATAGATGGGGAATTAGCCGAAACAGTGACAGACTTTATTTTTGGGGGCTCCCAAATCACTGCAAATGGTGATTGCAGCCATGAAATTAAAAGACGCTTACTCCTTGGAAGGAAAGTTATGACCAACCTAGATAGCATATTCAAAAGCAGAGACATTACTTGCTAATAACGGTCTGTCTAGTCAAGGCTATGGTTTTTCCTGTGGTCATGTATGGATGTGAGAGTTGGACTGTGAAGAAAGCTGAGCACCAAAGAATTGATGCTTTTGAACCATGGTGTTGGAGAAGAGTCTTGAGAATCCCTTGGACTGCCAGGAGATCGAACCAGTCCATTCTAAAAGAGATCAGTCCTGGGTGTTCTTTGGAAGGAATGATGCTAAAGCTGAAACTCCAGTACTTTGGCCACCTCATGCAAAGAGTTGACTCATTGGAAAAGACTCTGATGCTGGGAGGGATTGGGGACAGGAGGAGAAGGGGACGACAGAGGATGAGATGGCTGAATGGCATCACTGACTCAATGGACGTGAGTCTGAGTGAACTCCGGGAGATGGTGATGGACATGGAGGCCTGGCATGCTGCAATTCATGGGGTCGCAAAGAGTGGACATGACTGAGCAACTAAACTGAACTGACTGACTGAGGAATACGCCCAGACTAAAAGGAAAAACAGTGATATTAACATTGAAGCATCATCTACAGCGGACTTCCCTGGTGGCTCAGCAGTAGAGAATCTGCCTGCCAGTGCAAGAGACGCAGGAGACACAGGATCAATCCTTGGGTCAGGGGCATTTTCTGGATGAGGAAATGGCTATCCACTCCAGTATTCTTGCTGAGAAAATCCCGTGGACAGAGGAACCCAGGAGGCAGCAGTCGAAGGGTCAAAAAGGGTTGAGCATAACTGAGCACACACACAGTACATCATCTACTGAATGGCCCAGCTAGGACACTGAGTTTAGCGGAACTGAGTCATAATGCCTACCTGTGCACTTAGAGCCCCCACTTCAGTCATGTTTTTAAATAATTAGTTATCATTTGAGAGTTCACATAGTAAAGTACTACTGCATGAATTTCTAATTCCAGATGGTGTGTAAATATGTGTATCTGTGTCTATGTATGTTTGTGCATGTGTGTGCTGTATAGTGAATTTTTATATAAAAACTCTTTATTGAGAGCCAAAATAAAACAGTTTTGAAATCAATACTCTGAGTGATAATAATTAGAACAACAACCAAAAAAAAACTGATTAAAAAAAAACAAACTAGAAGAAGCAGAATCTATGCAGGGAGAAGAAAACTAAAATTAATTATGAATAAAGACCCTTATTATAATCTAAGACATTATAATTGCATTAGCAAAGTTAAAAAAAGTAAAATTAAAGTGAAAGTGAAAGTCACTCAGTCATGTCTGATTCAGTCCATGGAATTCCTCAGGCCAGAATACTGGAGTGGGTAGACTTTCCCTTCTCTAGGAGGATCTTCCCAACCCAGGGATCAAATCAGGAATCAAACCCAGGTCTCCCACATTGCAGGTGGATTCTTTACCATCTAAGCCAAAAGGGAAGCCCAAAAATACTGGAGTGGGAAGCTTATCCCTTCTCCTGTGGATCTTCTCAAACCAGGAATTGAACCAGGGTCTTCTGCATTGCAGGTGGATTTTTACCAACTGAAAGGAACACATAAAAGGAAACAGAGCACTTCAAAGTTAAAAAATACCATCAGGATGCAATAACAATCTAATGCTCCATAAAATAATGGGGAAAATACAGAAGAATCTTGCCAGAAGCAAAGCAAAATAAAATCTAAACTTTGCTGACCAATTATTAACTTAACATGCATTACCTCATTTACTCCTCACAAGAATCCAGGAAGTAGATACTATTATTATGTCATTTTACAGATGAGGAAACTTAAATAACTTATAAATGTTCCCACAGGTAATAAGTAGTGGAATCATAACTTGAACTAACTTACTGAATTCTCCTCTGTAGGGTAAAATTATCTTACTCTTTCTGTTCTGGTCCTGATTTTCATTCTATCCTGATTTTCCATTCTATTCATACACTTATTAAACATTTTGTAACTGTCTCAAATCCCTTTAAAATACAAGTTGACTATCAATACCTTTAGTGAATAAATACACTATAAATGAAGCATCTTACTCACTTATGAGACAAGATGTATAAGCTATATTTCAGTTAAATTATATACATGTCTGTTTCTCTCACTATATTTAATTCTATTATTGAGGTATAGTTTACATATAACATTACGTAAGTTTAAGGCAAACCATTCAATATCATGGTAATCCAAGTCTATGCCCCAACCAATAACGCTGAAGAAACTGAAGTTGAATGGTTTTGTGAAGACCTACAAGACCTTTTAGAACTAACACCCCAAAAAGATGTCCTTTTCATTAGAGGGGAATGGAATGCAAAAGTAGGAAGTCAAGAAACATCTGGAGTAACAGGCAAATTTGGCCTTGGAATGTGGAATGAAGCAGGGCAAAGACTAATAGAGTTTTGCCAAGAAAATGCACTGGTCATAGCAAACTCCCTCTTCCAACAACACAAGAGAAGACTCTACACATGGACATCACCAGATGGTCAACACTGAAATCAGATTGATTATATTCTTTGCAGCCAAAGATGGAGAAGCTCTATACAGTCAACAAAAACAAGACCAGGAGCTGACTGTGGCTCAGATCATGAACTTCTTATTACCAAATTCAGACTCAAATTGAAGAAAATAGGGAAAACCTCTAGACCATTCAGGTGTGACCTAAATCAAATCCCTTATGATTATACAGTGGAAGTTAGAAATAGTTTTAAGGGACTAGATCTGATAAATAGAGTGCCTGGTGAACTGTGGAATGAGGTTCGTGACATTGTACAGGACACAGGTATCAAGACCATCCCCATGGAAAAGAAATGCAAATATGCGAAATGGCTGTCTGGGAAAGCCTTACTGTGAAAGCCTTACTTTTCACTTAGCTGTGAAAAGAAGAGAGGCAAAAAGCAAAGGAGAAAAGGAAAAATATAAGCATCTGAATGCAGAGTTCCAAAGAATAGCAGGAAGAGATAAGAAAGCCTTCTTCAGCGATCAATGCAAAGAAATAGAGGAAAAGAACAGAATGGGAAAGACTAGAGATCTCTTCAAGAAAATTAGAGCTACCAAGGGAACAAATCATGCAAAGATGGGCTCGATAAAGGACAGAAATGGTATGGACCTAACAGAAGCAGAAGATATTAAGAAGAGGTGGCAAGAATACACAGAAGAATTGTACAAAAAAAGATCTTCACGACTAAGATAATCATGAAGATGCGATCACTAATCTAGGTCCAGACATCTTGGAATGTGAAGTCAAGTGCGCCTTAGAAAGCATCACTACGAACAAAGCTAGTGGAGGTGATAGAATTCCAGTTGAGCTGTTTCAAATCCTGAAAGATGATGCTGTGAAAGTGCTGCAATCAATATGCCAGCAAATTTGGAAAACTCAGCAGGGGCCACAGGACTAGAAAAGGTCAGTTTTCATTCCAATTCCAAAGAAAGGTAATGCCAAAGAATGTTCAAACTACCACACAATTGCACTCATCTCACATACTAGTAAAGTAATGCTCAAAATTCTCCAAACCAGGTTTCAGCAATATGTGAACCGTGAACTCCCTGATGTTCAAGCTGGTTTTAGAAAAGGCAGAGGAACCAGAGATCAAATTGCCAACATCAGCTGGATCATGGAAAAAGCAAGAGAGTTCCAGAAAAACATCTATTTCTGCTTTATTGACTATGCCAAAGCCTTTGACTGTGTGGGTCACAATAAACTGTGGAAAATTCTTCAAGAGATGGGAATAGCAGACTACCTAACCTGCCTCTTGAGAAATCTGTATGCAGGTCAGGAAGCAACAGTTAGAACTGGGCATGGAACAACAGACTGGTTCCAAATAGGAAAAGGAATATGTCAAGGCTGTATATTGTCACCATGCTTATTTAACTTACATGCAGAGTACATCATGAGAAACGCTGGACTGGAAGAAACACAAGCTGGAATCAAGATTGCTGGGAGAAATACCAATAACCTCAGCTATGCAGATGACACCACCCTTATGGCAGAAAGTGAAGAGGAGCTGAAAAGCCTCTTGATGAAAGTGAGAGAAGAGAGTGAAAAGTTGGCTTAAAGCTCAACATTCAGAAAACGAAGATCATGGCATCAGGTCCCTTCACTTCATGGCAAATAGATGGAGAAACAGTGGAAAAAGTGTCAGACTTTATTTTTTGGGCTCCAAAATCACTGCAGATGGTGAGTTCAGCCATGAAATTAAAAGACGCTTACTCCTTGGAAGAAAAGTTATGACCAACCTAGATAGTATATTCAAAAGCAGAGACATTACTTTGCCGACTAAGGTCCGTCTAGTCAAGGCTATGGTTTTTCCTGTGGTCATGTATGGATGTGAGAGTTGGACTGTGAAGAAGGCAGAGCGCCAAAGGATTGATGCCTTTGAACTGTTGTGTTGGAGAAGACTCTTGAGAGTCCCTTGGACTGCAAGGAGATCCAACCAGTCCATTCTGAAGGAGATCAACTCTGGGATTTCTTTGGAAGGAATGATGCTAAAGCTGAAGCTCCAGTACTTTGGCCACCTCATGCAAAGAGTTGACTCATTGGAAAAGTCTCTGATGCTGGGAGGGATTGTGGGCAGGAGAAGAAGGGGACAACCGAGGATGAGATGGCTGGATGGCATCACGGACTCAATGGACGTATGTCTGAGTGAACTCCTGGAGTTGATGATGGACAGGGAGTCCTGGCGTGCTGCGATTCATGGGGTCGCAAAGAGTCGGACACGACTGAGCGACTGAACTGAACTGAAGGCATACAGTGTGATGATTTGATACATGTAAAATATTTACCACAGTTACATTAATTTAATAAATGTTTCATCTCACATAGTTATCATTTTGTTGTTATTGTTATGGTGAGAATATAAACAAAATGGTATTGTTATCCATAGTCATCACACTATAACTTAGACTATCAGAACTTATCCTTCTTATAATTGATACTGTGTACCCTTTGACCCACATCTTCCTATTTCCCCTACCTCTCAGCTCTTGGAAGCCACCATTCTATTCTCTGTTTCTATGACTTCAATGTTCTTAGAGTCCTTATATATAAGGGAGACCATACAGTATTTGTCTTTCTCCGTCTAACTTACCACACAGCATAATGCCTCAAAGCTCAGCCATGTTTTCACAAACGGCAAGATTTCCTTCATCTTTATGGATTAAGAATATTTCAGTGTGTGTGTGTTTGTCAGTGTGTGTATGTAAATATAAATAGTTTTCTTTATCCATTAATTTGTTGATGACAAAAGACATGTTTCCGCATACTGTCTTCTGTGAATAATGCTGCAGTGAACTTGGGAGGGCAGATATCTCTTCAAGAGAATGATTTTACTCCCTTTGCAAAGGTAATTCCTGAGGGAAGTAACGTATTTTGATCACCCAAAGTTTACCACACAAATATCTGGACACAGTAAAGGCTCAGAAAATGTTCATGAAAATAATTCTAAATCAGTTGAATATTCCACTGGGGTAAAGTTAAAACTGAGTTAAAATGTAAGAGACCATTGATTTCATTTTCCTCTTCTTAAAACTAGCACACATCCTCCCCAATCCTCCCTAATTGTTTTTGACATTTCCTGGCCATGACAGAGCTCAACCTTCTCTGTCTTCCTCTCCTATACATCCTTACACGGTCTTCAGAAAGCACCGCAATGGCCTCTTCATCTGAGCACCAGAGATAAATGTGTGTGTGTTATGTCCTGGCTCCCAGACATGAATTTTAGCCCCAGTGGAACTTTGTGCTGAATCTCCACATGGGAGAGTTCTGTTTCTTGGTGCCCTCAAGGAATCCACTCTGGCCAACTACCACTCCTATTTAATCAAATTTGACAGGTGGCTCATCAGTCTCCCAGATGAAAAGCTTTGTATATTTTCTCATGAGACAGTCAACCTCCTGGGACTTTGCTTAGAGATGAAAGGGTTGGAGTAACACTCCAAACTTTATTTTGATGAAACACTGTATGTAAACCAAAGTGGGAAGATGGTGATTTGCTTAAAATGCAGGCTTTACAATGCCCCTCCCACAAAAGCCTTGAAGGAAAAAACAAGAAAACAGTTCCACTCTACATTGGGACCTACAGGAAGCTACTTACCCTCATCATGTGATTTAGACTGCCCTTCAATAAATGAGGCAGTTAGACTAGAGCTATGATTAAAAACTGTCTTCTACAGAGCCTTAGAGTTTCATAGTGGCACCTCAGGGACCAACTGAAGTATGGGGCTAGGAGAGATTGAGAAAGCAGGGCTCAGAGTTTCCTACTCCTGCATCAATCTGAGAAACAGTTAACCTTGTTAACAACTCTGTTATTTGTATAAGATCTCATTTGTGGGAGGAAAATTCTGATCCAAAAATAAATAAATAAATAAAATGGAAAATGTCATATTCCATTACATCTAAAATCCTTACCACCAGCCCTCTCGGTGATTCTATAGTATATTGATAGTCATAGTATCTCTTTACCAGCTGAGCCACCAGGGAAACCTTGAATTTCTTAGTTGTCTTTATTTTGAAAAAAATTAGAAATTATTTAGCCTGTCTTGTTATACACACATCTCCCTTCATCCCACTCTCCTTCTGTTTTTCTCATTCTCTCCCCCTCTTCCTTCTTGTTTCTTTCTCTTTTGAGTTATTTCCTTGTGTGTAGGTGACTCATCTTAGGAAGAGAATCTGCTCAATTAATGCTCTCAAATGAGTGCTCCCTACACAGGTATCAGTATAGCTGTTTTAACTTATGGTTACATCCCCTAAGATCTGCCTGAATGTCCTATCTCTAAGGGTCATCACTTCTAAAAGTTTTCCTAACACCTTCACACAGAATTGATATATTATGTCCAGCATCTTGCACATACTGAGTTCAAATAAAAGGCACAGTAGGAGTTTGTGGGTGTATTAATCATATCCACTAGATTATGAAACTATCAAAAAATATAGCTCTTGGTGTTCTTTTCTCTTAGCATCAAACACAGCACTTTGGCATGGGAGTGGAATCTAAATACTGTCCAATAAAAGCATGAGATATTTTAAGAAAGAAAAAGCCAGCATTTATTGCGTACTTACTGGATATTAAGCATTATTCTAGATGCTTTACATGGAATATTTCACTTAATTCTCATAGCAAACCTATGAGCTAGGATTTTAGCCCATTTAGACCTTCCCTGGTGGCTCAGACAGTAAAGAGTCTGCCTGCAATGCAGGAGATCTGAGTTCAAGCCCTGGCTTGGGAAGATGCCCTGGAGAAGGAAATGGCAACCCATTCCAGTATTCTTGCCTGGAAAATCCCATGGATAGAAGAGCCTGGCAGACTATAGTCCATGGGGTTGCAAAGAGTTGGACATGACTGAACAACCTCAAAAATGACAGAATGATCTCTGTTCATTTCCAAGGCAAACCATTCAATATCATGGTAATCCAAGACTATGCCCCAATCAGTAAAGCTGAAGAAGCTGAAGTTGAATGGTTCTACGAAGACCTATAAGACC
Source organism: Ovis aries (assembly GCF_016772045.2). Lineage (NCBI taxonomy): Eukaryota > Metazoa > Chordata > Mammalia > Artiodactyla > Bovidae > Ovis > Ovis aries. The sequence continues at coordinate 44,594,332 of NC_056054.1, read as the reverse complement.
TTCTAGAACTAACACCCTCAAAAGATGTCGTTTTCGTTATAGGGGACCGGAATGCAGAAGTAGGAAGTCAAGAAACATCTGGAGTAACAGGCAAATTTGGCCTTGGCGTACAGAATGAAGCAGGGCAAAGGCTAATAGAGTTTTGCCAAGAGAATGGACTGGTCATAGCAAACACCACCTTCCAGCAACAAAAGAGAAGACACTACACATGGACATCACCAGATGGCCAACACCAAAATCAGATTGATTATATTCTTTTCAGCCAAAGATGGAGAAGCTCTACACAGTCAGCAAAAACAAGACCGAGAGCCGACTGTGGCTCAGATCATGAGCTCCTTACTGCCAAACTCAGACTTAAATTGAAGAAAGTAGGGAAAACCACTAGCCCATACAGGTATGACCTAAATCAAATTCCTTATGACTGTACAGTGGAAGTGAGAAGTAGATTTAAAGGACTAGATTTGATAGAGTGCCTGATGAACTATGGATGGAGGTTCATGACATTGTACAGGAGACAGGGATCAAGACCGTCCCCATGGAAAATAAACGCAAAAAAGTAGAAGGACTGTCCAAGGAGGCCTTACAAATAGCTGTGAAGAGAAGTAAAAAGCAAAGGAGAAAAGGAAAATTATACCCATTTGAATGCAGAGTTCCAAAGAATAGCAAGAAGAGATAAGAAAGCCTTCCTCAGTGATCAGTGCAAAGAAATAGAGGAAAACAATAGAGTGGGAAAGACTAGAGATCTCTTCAAGAAAATTAGAGATACCAAGGGAAAATTTAATGCAAACTTGGGCTCAATTAAGGACAGAAATTGTATAGACCTAACAGAAGCAGAGGATATTAAGAAGAGGTGGCAAGAATACAAAGAAGAACTGTACAAAAATGATCTTCATGACCCAGATAATCACGATGGTGTGATAACTCACATTCACCTAGAGCCAGACATCCTGGAATGTGAAGTCAAGTGGGCCTTAGGAAACACTACTATGAACAAAGCTAGTGGAGGTGATGGAATTCCAGTTTGAGCTTTTTCACATCCTAAAAGAAGATGCTGTGAAAGTGCTGCACTCAATATGGGAGCAAATTTGGAAAATTCAGCAGTGGCCATGGGACTGGAAAAGGTCAGTTTTCTTTCTAATCCCAAAGAAAGGCAATGCCAAAGAATGCTCAAACTACCGCACAATTGTACTCATCTCACACGTTAGTAAAGTAATGCTCAAAATTCTCCAAGGCAGGCTTCAGCAATACATGAATTGTGAACTTCCAGATGTTCAAGCTGGTTTTTAAAAAAGCAAAGGAACCACAGATCAAATTGCCAACATCCGCTGGATCATCAAAAAAACAAGAGAGTTTCAGAAAAACATCTGTTTCTGCTTTATTGACTATGCCAAATCCTTTGACTGTGTGGATCACAGTAAACTGGAAAATTCTGAAGGAGATGGGAATACCATACCACCCGACCTGTCTCTTGAGAAACCTATACGCAGGTCAGGAAGCAACAGATAGAACTGGACATGGAACAACACACTGGTTCCAAATAGGAAAAGGAGTATGTCAAGGATGTATATTGTCATCCTGCTTATTTAACTTATATGCAGAGTACATCATGAGAAATACTGGGTTCAAAGATGCACAGCTGAAATCAAATTGCCAGGAGATATATCAATAACCTCCAATATGCAGATGACACCACCCTTATGACAGAAAATGAAGAAGAACTAAAGAGCCTCTTGATGAAAGTGAAGGAGGAAAGTAAAAAAGTTGACTTAAAGCTCAACATTCAGAAAACTAAGATCATGGCATCCAGTCCCATCACTTCATGGCATCCAGTCCCATCACTTCATGGCAAATAGATGGGGAAACAGTGGGAACAGTGGCTGACTTTATTTTTCCAGGCTCAAATATCACTGCAGATGGTGATTGCAGCCATGGAATTAAAAGATGCTTACTCCTTGGAAGGAAAGTTATGACCAACCTAGACAGCATATTAAAAAGCAAAGACATTACTTTGTCCATAAAGTTCCATCTAGTCAAGGCTATGGTTTTTCCAGTAGTCAAATATAGATGTGAGAGTTGTACTGTAAAGAAAGCTGAGTGCTGAAGAATTTATGCTTTTAAGCTGTGATGTTGGAGAAGACTCTTGAGAGTCCCTTGGAGATCCGACCAGTCCACAATAAAGGAGATCAGTCTGGATGTTCATTGGGAGGTCTGATGTTGAAGCTGAAACTCCAATACTTTGGCCACCTAATATGAAGAGCTGACTTGTTTGAAAAGACCCTTATGCTGGGAAAGATTGAGGGCAGGAGGAGAAGGGGATGACTTAAGATGAGATGGTTGGATGGCATCACAGACTCAGTGGACATGGATTTGGGTAGACTCCAGCAGTTGGTGATGGACAGGCAGGCCTGGAGTACTGCGGTTCATGGTGTTGCAAAGAGTTGGACAAGACTGAGTGACTGAACTGGACTGAGCTGAACTGAGCAACCTCAGTTTCTTTCTATCCCTTTTTAACAATAAAGGTACTGAGATTTTGTGAGGTTATATAAGCATAACAGTCATATGGTTAGCAAGCAGAAGAAACAGAATTCAGACACTAGCAGGCTGAATCCAGAAACCATGCTTTTAACCACTTCACTACTCTGTCTTCTAAGAAATCAATATTCAGTGGTCCGGGTCACTACATGACTCATTTTCACTGCTGCTCGTGTTTGTTGAGTGTGCTCTCTAACTTTAAGTCACATATCATAAAATACCAGTCAACTGGAAAGTTCACAGCATCTAGCTAATTGAATTTCTTTTATTAACATTTTAGTAACCATTCTCCTGCCTCAGTAAGTACAGAATACAAGTGACTCCTTATCTTCAAATTTAGACTCTCCAAAGATCTCAAAGACATGAATTTGAATCTTAGGAAATATTGCTTCATACATGGCTGTAGGAATTCTGGAAAAATGTGTCTGCTTATTAGATAAACAGGAGTCAGAATGAAATGATTCAGAAGAAATGATCCAGGAGGCTATGGATTCTATAAACTGAGACACATGATGAGCTGCTCAAAGAGCCCTGCTTATCCTGGAAATGAAAAGACTTTGGGTGTCAATTAAGTTAATAATGACATATTAACATTATCGGCTCACTCACCACTACTCTTTTAGGTCTCAATTGTTGATTCACTTCATTGCCTTTTCCCCTCTGCCTCCAATCTCATTCCCTTCCCCATATGGGAGCATTCTAACGTATTTAATATATCTTTTTTTTTTCTTTTTGTGGGCACTTGCAAAAATTGTGTTGGCATTTGTGCATGTATGTTTTCAATTCACATAAAAAGTATTAAACAGCTTGCTCTTTTGACTCAGCACTATACCACTGAGATCCATTCATAGTGCTCCATGTACATATCTACTCTTTCTAACTGTGGTGCAATTCTTCATAACATTCATCCATCATGTTTTACCTATCCACTCTCCATATTGTAGTCTTCTGAATTTTCTCCAACTCACTGTTATCACAAGTAATCTGGAGTGAAGACTCTTTTCTCTGTCCCTTATGGAACTGTATAAGAATTTCTTTGGGTCATAAATGCAGGTAGATGATGATCTTCACTGAGTGTATCTAAAGGAACAACATGTACTCAGTCTGACTCATCAGTGAAGCCAGAATATCTACAAAGGTGCACAGTAACAGTAGTGCATTCCATTCTATCTCCAGATTGTTCAGTATCCATTATTTGCTGAGTGGATGAATGAATGAGTGAATGAGAATGAATGACTATCAACTCTTGAAATTGACACTCTAGGAAGGGAGGTAGGCAGTGAACAAATAAATACAAATGCACTTAAAAGTAATAAGGAATATTAAACACATGGCAGCATATGAAGAAAGAGACTGACAGAGATCCTAAATATGAGGTCAAAGAAAAAGTTTTGTCATTGATTTTCGAGCAGAGATCCAAAAAAAGTGAGAAGGAAGCCATATGGATATCAGTGTAAAAGATTTTCAGCCAGAGGGAAAAACAAATGAAAGGCCTGACATAGCAATATTTTTGGCATACTCATAAGAAAGCTTAGGTGTTAAGAAATAACTTAAATATCTAGATTAGAAAAAATAAGGGGTAGAGCAATTGGATGGAGCTTTGTGACATTGTATAGGAGAGAGAAATCAAGGCAACCCCAAGAAAAAGAAACACAAAACAGCAAAATGACTGTCTGAGGAGGCCTTACAAATAGCTGTGAAGAGAAGAGAAGTGAAAAGCAAAAGAGAAAAGGAAAGATATACCCATTTGCATGCAGGGATCCAAAGAATAGCAAGGAGAGATAAGAAAGCCTTCCTCAACAATCAATGCAAAGAAATAGAGGAAAATAATAGAGTGGGAAAGACTAGATGTCTTCAAGAAAATTAGAGATACCAAGGAAACATTTCATGCAAAGATGGACTCGATAAAGGGCAGAAATGGTATGGACCTAACAGAAGCAGAAGATATTAAGAAGAGGTGGCAAGAATACACAGATGAACTGTATAAAGAAGATCCTAATGACCTAGATATTCACAATGGTGTGATCACTCACCTAGAGCCAGACATCCTGGAATGTGAAGTCAAGTGGGTCTTAGGAAGCATCACTATGAAAAAGCTAGCGGAGGTGATGGAATTCCAGTTGAGCTTTTTCAAATCCTGAAAGATGATGCTGTGAAAGTGCTACACTTAATATGTGAGCAAATTTGGAAAACTAAGCAGTGGCCAAGGGACTGAAAAAGTTCAGTTTTCATTCCAATCCCAAAGAAAGGCAATGCCAAAGAATAATCAGACTACTGCACAATTCCACTCATTTCACATGCTAGTAAAGTAATGCTCAAAATTCTCCAAGCCAGGCTTCAATGATATGTGAACCATGAACTCCCAGATGTTCAAGCTGGTTTGAAAAAAAGCAAAGGAACCAGAGATCAAATTGCCAACATCTGCTGGATCATCGAAAAAGCAAGAAGAGTTCCAAAAAAAAACATCTATTTCTGCCTTATTGACTATGCCAAAGTCTTTGACTATGTAGATCACAATAAACTGCGGAAAATTCTTCAAGAGATGGGAATACCAGACCACCTGACCTCCCTTTTGAGAAATCTGTATGCAGGTCAGGAAGCAAGTTAGAACTGGACATGGAACAACAAACTGGTTCCAAATAGGAAAAGGAGTATGTCAAGGCTATATATTGTCACCCTGCTTATTTAACTTATATGCAGAGTACATCATGAGAAACGCTGTGTTCGAAGACGCACAGCTAAAATCAAGATTGCCAGGAGAAATATTAATAACCTTAGATATGCAGATGACACCACCCTTATGGCAGAAAGTGAAGAACTAAAGAGCCTCTTGATGAAAGTGAAAGAGAAGAGTGAAAAACTTGGCTTAAAGCTCAACATTCAGAAAACGAAGATCATTCCATCCAGTCCCATCACTTCATGTCAAATATATGGGGAAACAGTGGAAACAGTAACAGACTTTATTTTCTTGGGCTCCAAAATCACTGCAGATGGTGACTGCAGCCATGAAATTAAAAGACGCTTACTCCTTGGAAGAAAAGTTATGGCCAACCTAGATAGCATATTTAAAAGCAGAGGCATTCCTTTGCCAACAAAGGTCCATCTAGTAAACACTGCGGTTTTTCAAGTAGTCATGTATGGATGTGAGAGTGGGCTATAAAGAAAGCTGAGCACTGAAGAATTGATGCTTTTGAACTGTGGTGTTGGAGAAGACTCTTGAGAGTCACTTGGACTGCAAGTTGATCTAGTCAATCCATCCTAAAGGAAATCAGTCCTGAATATTCATTGGAAGGACTAATGTTGATGCTGAAACTCCAATACTTTGGCCACCTCATGCGAAGAACTAACTGATTTGGGGAAAGATTGAAGGCAGGAGGAGAAGAGGACCGCAGAGGATGAAATGGTTGGATGGTATCACCAACTCAATGGACATGAATTCAAGTAGGCTAAGGGAGTTTTTAATATACAGGGAGGCCTGGCATGCTGCAGTCCATGGGTCGCAAACAGTTGGACACGACTGAGTGACTGAACTGAACTGAGTCCAACTGGCAAACTGTATACCATGGTTAAAACTTATTCTGTGTGACATGAAGATGCTGGAAGCTTTGAAAAGAGAAGTCGTATCATCCAGTAGGTTTAGAAAGAACCACTAAGGTTTTTGTGTAGAAACAGACTATAAGGGAGGATTATAGTAGGAAAAGGTGATGAGGTAGGAGGGTAGAGAAATTTTCCAGCTGAGAGATATTTGCTAAAGGAATAATGGTACAGGTGTTGAGAAGTAAATGCATTCTAGATGTACTTCAGAAGTGAAACCAATAGGATTGTTGTTGGAACTGAAGAAGGATGTGAGAAAAATAACTGAGTCCAATATAACTCCAAAATGCAGAACCTAAGCAACTGAGTGAATTGGCATGTCATTTACTAGGATGGGGAAGGTGCATAAGGAGCAGATTTGAGGTAGGATTTAGACCAGGAATTTAATTCTGAATGAGGTAAGGAAGTAGTGAGGTTTATGACTTAGAAGAATGAGTGTCAGGGAAAAATCTCAGCTTGTAATTATGTTTGAGAGCCATTAGCATATAGAGACAAAGAAGGCTATGGCACCCCGTTTTTTTGCCTGGAAAATCCCATGGATGGAGGAGCCTGGTAAGCTGCAGTCCATGGAGTCGCAAAGAGTTGGACATGACTGAGTGACTTCACTTTCACTTTTCACTTTCATGCATTGGAGAAGGAAATGGAAACCCACTCCAATGTTCTTGCCTGGAGAATCCCAGGGATGGGGGAGCCTGGTGGGCTGCTGTCTATGGGATCACACAGATTCGGACACGACTGAAGTGACTTAGCAGGAGTAGCAGCAGCAGCAGCAGCATATAGAGATAGCTTTAATCTCTGCGACAGGATGAGTTCACCAAAAGTGTAGATGGGGGCTTTCCCAGGTGACAGAGTGGTAAAGAACCCACCTGCCAATGCAGAAGACATAAGAGATGTGGGTTTGATCGTTGGATTGGGAAGATCCCCTGAAGAAGATAATGGCTACACATTCTAGTATTCTTGCCTAGAGAATCCCAAGAACAGAGGTACCTGGTGGGCTACAGTCCATGGGGTTGCAGAGTCAGACACGATTGAGCAACTGAGTGTGCACAGGCATGCGATTGTAGACAGAATTGATTAAAGTTTCCTAGGACATCTAAGACTTGGAAATTACAAAGATGGAGGATTCAGGTAAGGAGATCCAAAAGGACCAACCAAGAAAAACATCATAAAGGGTAGGAGGGCATGATACCCAGAAAGTGAAGCTTTAAAAGTCCAATTTAAAAAAAAAAAGTCAAATAAGATGGGATTCTAAAAAACTGATGTTGTGGGCTGAATTGTGAGGCTGCAATTTGTATGTCAAAGTCTTAATTCTCTGTACCTCAGAGGATTGGAGTTAGGGTGTTTAAGAGGTAATTAAGTTAAAATGAGTTCATTAGATAAATACTTAACTGACTAGAACTGGTGTCTTTAGTAGAGGGGGAAATTAGGACACAGACATTTGCCAAGGGAAAAACCACCTGAAAACACAGGAAAAATATGACCATCTACAAGCCAAGGAGAGAAGCCTCAGGAGAAATCAACCTGGCCAATACTCTAACTTCAAGCTTCTAGCTTTCAGAACTATGAGAAAATAATTTATGTTATTTAAGCCTCTAGTGTGTGGAACTTTGTTGTGATAGCACAAGCCAACTAACAAAATTGGCCACTGTATTTGGGATATGGAGGTCATTGGTGATGTTGAAAGAAACAGTGTCAAATAGATAATTGGGCACCAAAGCCTATCTATCCAGTAGGTGGACTAGAAAGAAGTTTTTAAGGGGATAGATTGAATTGTAGCATTTGATGCTACTTCCAACAGCCCAATTGTTGAATAGAGAGGAGGTAAATTTCTGATTAAAGGAAGAGTTTGCACAATTAATTGTGTTTTTAGTTCATTATTTTATTTTAAAATTTTTATTTCATTGTTAGCACAGATATGGACAAAAAGCTTTAAAATATCCAGGAGATGTTCTTATTATATTTGCCTTTTTTTTTCCACAAAAAATGAAAACTGTGAGGAAGTATATAAGATATTCTATTTACTCAAATGTTCTGGTTGGTTGGTTTCTCATTAATTCATTAGCTTTATTGAGGTATAACTGGCAAATAAAATTATAAGGTATTTAAGCATGGAATGTGATGATTTGATATAGGTATACATTCTGAAAAGATTCCCCTCACCAAATTAATGAACACATTCATCATCTTACATATTTACCCTACCTTCCTTCCCTTTTTGTAAGAACATTTAAGTTTTACTCTCTTAATAAATTTAAGTATACAATACAGTGTTATCAACTATAGTCACCACATTATACATTAGATACTCAGAATATATTCATGTTGCAACTGAAAAATTTTACCCTTTTAATCCTATTTAACCAGCCCTCAGGCCCTGGCAACCAGAGAAAGACAAATATTGCATGATATCACATGTGAAAATCTTAAAAAAAAATCAAACTCACTGATTAATTATTTTATCTTACATGGAAAACAGGAGAAGCTACAAAATTATCTTATGAACCAGTGGTGTAACTTCATGCTGGCTTTTTTTCAGGTTTGATAAGGCTGGTTGGTTCCTGATTCACCTTATGCTCTCCAGAATTCAAGGGTTCAAAAGAGAATCTCATTGATGTAATTCTTTTTTAAAACATGAGCTCAAAACACAGTCTATCTTCATGTATCGAGTAACAAATTAGAATCAGAACAACTTTCAGTTGATTTGTTCATTCTAATAAGCCACATTTATTGATGCCAAATTCTTTAGTAACAGGAAAGGAGATCTGAGTTCCCCTTTTGGTTTGGTTTCCTGGGGTTCATCTCTGTGAAATGCGAGGAAGGTCTCTGGAGGTGTGGAATAATGACACTGTTCACTACCATGATTAATCCTTTTCAGAGGACTTCTGGAATCAATCTCTTTCTCAATGTTGTCCAACTCTATTACCATATCCCTCTACTCCTAGCCAAAGTTATGATTATAAAAATAACAACTCCAAAATTTTAAGCAGTACTTTACATTTTAAATAGTACTTTACACATTCACAAATATTATACAGAGAATATTTTTAAAAGATAGAATAAGTATGGACTCTACTGGATATTTGGAATAAGGAACTGAAGTCTGAAATCAGGAGGTATTTCAAATGTGCTTACCCCTGAATTTTATTCCTTTGAAACCTGTGAGAGTGCTTTTCTAGCTCTCTAGTATGATGCGTTTCTATACTTAGAAACAGTGCTCTTTGGTGTCATCTCAAACTCGCTTTTACGCTAGGACATTTTATACTCCTTTCAGGATTGGAATATTATTATGGTCTTATTGGTTGTGTTCCACCCCCTAATTCACATGTTGAGACCTATCCTCTAAGGTGAAATGTATTTGGAGATGAGGTCATTGGGAGGTAATTAGTTCATGAGGGTGGAGCCCTCATGAATCAAATTAGTGTCCCTATAAAAGTGCCCCTAGGAAGCTCCCTTACCCTTTTACCATATGAAGTTATAATGAAAGACAGCCATCTAGAAATGGGGTCTCACCAGACACAGAATCTTCCAGACCCATGATCTTGGATTTCTCAGGAATAAGAACTGCAAGAAATAAATTTCTGTTGTTTATAAGCCTCCTATTTTAATATATTTTTGTACAGCAGCCCAAAACAGGTATGAGTATAGTTAGAAAATTTGAGCTGGGACTCACACGATTGTTATACGCTTGACGGTGGCAGTTTGTTGGGGAGGGTATCTATAGATATAAGCAATATCTTGGTAGGTGGGTGCTATGAATTGAATGTTTATGACTCCCAAATTCATATGTTGAAGCCTAGATTCCTAATGTACTGGTATTTGAAAATGGAGATTTGGGGCGGTCATTAGGTAATAAAGGTGGAACTCTAATGAGTAGGATTAGTGACCTTATAAGAAGACACAAGAGATGGTCTCTCTGTCATGTGAGGACACAGCACGAAAAAAGCCATCTACAAATCTATAAACCACAAAGAGGGTCTTTACCGAATCTTACCGTAGTGGCACCCAGATCTCAGACTTTCAAGTTTACACAACTGTAAGAAGTAAATGTTTGTTGTTTATATCACCCAGGCTATGACATATTTTTATAGCAGCTGGGACTGACTGAGAGAGTAGATGTCTGTGGTACCCAGTACCATTTGAGGATGTCTGACTTGCTGACTGGCCCATGATTTAAAGATCTATTAGTCACCCAGAAAGACTTTGGCCCTCTGAACTGGGAATGCAAGTTGAACACACAGGCAAGTTTTTCTATTTTTGCTACTAAATCTAGCCCCTGATATTTTGTTCTAGAATATGAATTATTATGGTATAGATAAAGGTTGAACCAAGAGAGTTCAACCACAAACACTGTTGTAATTCAGAGGGTCCAAGAGGACCCATAACTTATGTCAATGTTATCATATTTGACTCCTTGGAGTTGGACTTGAGATATTATACCACCTATTTGAATGATTCATGGCCTCCATAAAATAGTCTAAGATGTCTAAACCTGACTCACCTCTGGAATCCCATGGAGATCACAGCTTTAAGATGTATGGGAGTAGGAATGTTCATATGTCATTAAAATCTTTCATTTTTAGAAGAGGTTATTGCTCAAAACAAGAACCATTATCACTACCTTTGGCAATCCTTCTGTGAGTAATTATATTCTTTCCCTTCTTTCCCAAACAGAGGTGACATTAACACTGAGGGCAATGAATTAAAAGTATACTTTTTGTTCAGTGTCGTCTTTATGGTAGAAACAGAAGGACTTACAAACACGGAGTTTTGGCATCAAAAATTTAAAATTCAACTCGGCTAATCAGCAATTGAATATCTATTTATAAATTATGTATTTAAACTAAGCCTTAGTTTTCTCAGCTACAAAGTGAGGACAATATTGAGTCCACAGACTTTCTGAGTATGAAATTTTGTTATAACACTTTGTCTTTTTGCTCCCTCACTCCTCTTGGAGTCTATAGATATTCTTCCTCTTATTAGATTTCCTCAAAAAGTTATCTCAGCCTAACCACAAGCATTACAAGGATGCCAATTTGAATTTATGCTTTCAACAAGAGCCAGTCTCAAAATCAGTCACAGAGGGAGGATACTGAAATAAATTACCCAGTGAAAATTAGGTTTATTCTAGAACCACCCTGCTCTAAGCTCACTCTTCACATCGCCTATCTACTATGTGCTTGACATGAGAGGATAAAATTGGCCTTTAATGCTATATGATAGTTTACAAAGTTTTTTTTTTTTACTTGTATTTCTCAGATTCACAAAATATGCTTGAGAAGTCTCTGAATTAAGGCAAATATTATTACTCTCTCCACTTTACATAACTAAACTCTCAGGCTCAGAGGGTCAAAGTATCTGGCCAAGTGCTGGAAACAAACTCCAAATTCAGGTCTAGCTGATAGTCAGGCTTAATTTTCTTCCTTTTTGCTGAGTTGCCTTAGAGGCAGTTAAATCCCCTAAGGCTTCTTTTTTCAGCATAAATTGCCCTTTCTCTCATGCAGATTTTGTGCAGGAAAATGTTGAGCCTAAGTAGAAAATTTCATGTGTATCCTTCCTTTCACTGACTCATGGACATGAGCTTGGGTAAACTCCAGGAGTTGGTGATGGACAGAAAGGTCTCATGTGCTGCAGTTCATGGGGTCGCAAAGAGTCAGACATGACTGAACGACTGAATTGAACTGAACTGATCCTTCCTAAATTTTATCTTGATTATTTTGAACACCATTGCAGTCTTGGATGCCTTTGATTCTTGTGTCCAAAATATTTTCTATCCATCCCAGCATTTTGTCATCTACAGATTTGACCAGCTTGTCTACTATGTCTTCAACCAGTTACGGAAAGTGTTATCCAAAAGTACTAATACATGAGCAAGATCCTGTAACATGTCATTTAACCATGCTATCTTACAACATGTATTTCATCTCCAGCTCTACCAAACCTTCTGTGCTATGGAGTGAATGAACTTAGAAGTGGACTGTCCCTGGGTCAAGCCTTGAGATGACTGCAACTAGGGTCAACAACTTGATTTCAGCCTCATTAGAAACCTTGACCTAAAGGTACCCAGGGAAGCCATCCTGGGATTCCTGATCCATAGAAACTTTGAGATAACATATGTTTAGTGCTTTAAATCATAAGTTAGGGATAATATGCTGTACTGCAATAAATAACTAATGGATTATCTCTCTTCTCTTACCCTTGCTACTGTAATTGCTTCCTAACAAGTTTCCCCATGCACAGGCTCCCCCTATACATCCTTCATACACTGTCAGAATTATTTTGGCGCAGGTTAAATTATGTTATTTTCTAACTTAAAAACATTTCAATAATTCCCAATTGTATCTTAGTTAAAGTCCATATTTTTTATTAATAAATGGATCTTCAGAACCCACTATCAATTCACTTTTCTGGTATTATCTTCTATTATGCCACCCTACTATGATCCAGCCAAACCAAAACAGCTTCTCATATTTTCTATTGCACAGTGTATTCTCAGTTGGAGATGTTAATATCCATCTTTACCTCCCATCAAATTCTTGATCTTCCAAGGAAAATTTTAAATGCTAGCTTTTTTTGACAAATGGGCCACAATTAACTCTGATGAAAGTGATTTTTCTTTGTCCTCTGTGTTTCCTTACCCATTAATTATATCTCAACTACAGCATCCATTTTAGTTCATTTGTATTACAGAGTAGGATATCCATATGTGTTTGCCTATTTGAATAAACTCCCTGAAGAGACAAATTCTGTATAACTCATCTTTTTATCTCTGTATTCTCAATAGGGTATTTTGCTTATGGTAGGTGCTCACCAGTAGGTTGACTCAATTAATTCAAAACTTATCTGGGGAATAGATTTTTCTACCCATGGTCTATTCTTTGCTCTCAGAAATAAAATAACACTCCATTGCTCATTCACTTTATACCTAAATTTGAGCTCCTTAACATACTACTAATCATAAGATTTACGTTTCCATACCACTCAGCCTAGGCATTAAGAAAGGTCAAATGAAAAGAGGAGAGGAATGTAGATCAAAAAAGTGGAAGAAAAATCACAAGAAAGAATGAATATTTTCTTTTTCATTCAGTTCCTTCTCAACATGTAATATGGGAAGTCAAAGGGAAAGACTTAATGTAAAATAGACCTGGATACAAATATTAGGCTCAAGCCTTTTAACCTAAAGTCCCTTGGCTGCAATTTCTTTAGTGGTAAAAGGAAAGCAATAAGAATGCCTGGCACGTAAGTTCGTGAAGGGAGATGAGATAACCTGGTCAAGACATTCCACAGTCATGGGTATTCTTTCACTTTACTTCACCTGCACGGCCCTAGAACTTCATTTCCAATTGCTTCAGATTTTGTTCAACAAAGACCAGAAGAGTTTAAGAAATAGGTAAAAGGTAAATGAGAAAGAAAGACAATCTGTCAGGGAAAATGAGAAAGGGAAGAGGCAAGGGCCAGAGAAAAAGAAAGAAAGAAAGACAATAATGTATTCACAAATTTGTAGGGTTATTTATTTATCTTACATTCCCCAGCTGAGATGGAGACTCTCATAATATGGAGAGTCATTCCAGATACAATTACATGCAGAGAAGTTGTGCTGGTAGAGAACGTAAACCAGCAGGACACCTTTGCATTATCTGTTGTAGTTTCACAAAACCCACTACTGCTATTTTTTAGAAACCTGGAGTAGTGGGTTTAATATGCCAGGTAATTTCTTTGATCTCATGGAGACTTTAAATCAATGCAGGCCATATCATACAGCTGCTTTACTGTAATTTTCAAGAAAATATCCCAAACTTTATATTTGTAGGGGGTCCCAGAGGAATATCACAAATTACTTCCCCCTTACAAAGACTGAGCTCAGTGCCCTCAGGCTGCACAGTTCTAAAGAAAGTGAACTGGCAGTGTTTGGTGCCAAGTTTGAGGCATATAAAGTAAGAACTGACTATAGCTATTGCTGGAGGTTCTCCAAAATGTCCTGTTCCATCCTCTATGGTGCACATCATGGTATGGTACTGAATTATTGCTCTTTGTCACTATAACATCAGATCTTTTTTTCACTGTAAAATGAACTATTCTGTCTAAATGACACACTCTATCTAAAAAAGGAAACAGAGAAATATGTTATTTGAAGAATCATAAAATTGACATTTTTTAAAAACTCATTTCTCCTGCTATAAGCACAAAATCTTCAAAATGATCATGGGAAAAAATATTATATCCCATAAATGAAATAGCATGCTTACCTCTTTTGGGGATGATAAGATTAAACAACTTATAAACCAGAAGTGGATATTTCATAGAGACTTTCATTAAGGAGCTGTAACTTTCAATGCAAAACCCATTATATTTCATTAAGAGACACTATAAAAATCAGTGCTATCTTCTTTCTAAAAACTCAAGAGCAGTTCAGCAGTTTCCCAAGCATCTACGTCTCACCGACACCTCACAAACTCTTACTAGCAAGAGGAGATAGTCTGAGATGAGCCAGTCAGAGGAAAACCAAGAAGTTCTCAGATCCAAAGACAGGCTCATTTAATGAATGACTGAAGGACTATTCTAAGATAGACAGCAGAAGAACACTGGCATAACAGGAGAAGCAAACAGCTTTATCAGAATAAGCAACTATTCCTTTTGATTTTCTATATACTAGTCTTACTCACAAGGAAACGAGTCAAGTTTCCTGAACTTAGGTTCTCAATAATTCCTATTTCTAATTCATATCCTTTCCTTCTAGGATTGAAATGAAGATCCTATAATAGGACTGATACTCAGAGTTACATTTATATACCACAGAGGCATGAGTGTCATTAAAATGTTAAGATGCTTTTTTAGTGTTTGATAAAGACTCCTACACTGAGCCCCTAGACTTCTCTCATCACCATAGCCACTGCAGCCCCATGCCGAAGAACCCCTGAATCTTCCCACATAACAACCTAAAGGTTACTATCTGGCATCACAATGAGATGTGCCCCAGAAAACTGCTTCTGCACCCAATAACTAGTATTCTTTCTGATTGACTGGCTCTAGTAGCTAAACATATGAACATTTGTTGCTGTTCTTGTTTAGTCATCAAGTCGTGTCTGACTCTTTTGCAACCGTATGGACTGCAGCCCTTCAGGCTCCTCTGTCCATGGGATTTCCCAGGCAAGAATACTGGCATGTGTTGCCATTTCCTACTCCAAAAGATCTTTCCAACAGGGATCAAACTTACATCTCCTGCACTGGCAGGCAGATTCTTTACCACTGAGCCATCAGAGAAGTCCAAGTTCAATATTAGCCCTGTTTAAAAAATCAAAAAGACAATGGAGATAAGTTAAGTGGGTGGATACAATACAATAGGAGGTGACAGGAAATGTGGAAAACTGGAAAGTATATACCCACTAAAAAAAAAAAAAAAGTAGCTGCTCTGTCATATGAGGAAGTAGGCTAAGAAAGCTTAATATTCTGAAATTTCAAAAGAAGCCAGAAATCTTGATTCTAATGAGGAACCTCATGACTTCCTAATACTTGCAATGAAGAGTGCCTTTTGCAAAATAATGTGTGTGTCAAATCAAATCCATGGACCACAAGTTTGTGACCTCTGTTTTAGGGATCATGGAGTTTTTGTGACCTTGTCAGAGCTCCTTCATCTGTCATACTTGAAGCAAGTCTGGGGGGAAATCTGGCACTCTCAATTATATAACTAAAAGTAATTTCAAATTGGAACTCTGAAATAACTAAGTAAAACTGATAATTATGTCAAAACTTCTCTTTTTTTATTGTATTTTAAGTCTTGCCAAATGCATTCAAGTACATTGTCTTAGATTTTCCTCATAAATCAGGTAACTATTATTACGTACTTTTTATAGCTGAGGAAAATGGATTCAGAAGGACTAAGGAAACTGCTTTAACATCACCAAAATGTATGGTAGCACTGGGTTTTGAGCACCAGTGGATCTGTGCCTCCAACACCTTCTTTAAATAGTCTATGCTCTTCGCTGATATCCCAGGCATGACCTCAGGCCATCACCCCAGAATAATCACTTTTTGGTTTATATGTTTCACATTTATTTGAAATTATCTTTAATACATCTAAATAACTTCTTAAAGGCAAACCATGTTTTGGGGATGGACTAAATTACTGTTCCCAATTCTTTAGTAAAATTATACATCAAACTCTTGATCATGTGACTTTGCAAGGCCTCTTTGTCGTCTTTCCCTAACAGATTGATATCAAACTTAGTCAAGAGAATTTCTTTGGCAAATGGATGAGGGCAGAAGGCACATTGTACCAATTTGAGGGATTAAGAGGCATCATGTGTTTCTACTTTTTCTCCTGACCCCTATGATCAGCTCATTTCCCAGTTCTCTTCTGCTCCTGATTTAGCCACAGAAGGAAATATGTGAAGCAGACCCAGATTTGACCTGCTGCCTAGGGCTAAGCCCAGCCTAACTCAGCCAAGATCAGAAGAACTGTACATGACTCATAGGTCCACGAGTGAGAAAAATACAAACTTGTTGATATAAGCTACTGAGATTTTGGGAGCAGCAATATCTGACTGCTTTACCCGTTGTAACCATCCTTAGGAAAATAATCATTTTCATGCTTATGCCTTTTAAAATCTATCTGAACAATAAAGAGAATTCTATAAATAGCTCAATAATAATAAAAGGAGAATATAAGCTTTTGGAGAATGGTATTCTTATATCTTCTAAACTAATATTCCTACAGAAAATTAAGGAAGGTTCTAAGCAAAGAAAATAGAAAAGAAAACTCTATGTATTAATAGGGATATAATAAATTTGAGATATCAGGTGATTAATGCCTTATAAGACATTGTTATTGATCCTTGTTCAGATCAACCATTATTAAAGAAACACTTTTGTTAACTGTTCTATTTGGAAAAGGCAAACAGAAAAACAAAACAAGGGAACAACAACAACAACAACAAAATCCTTTGTTTTCTTTATTGGTTGAATTATTTCCACCTGCAATTGATTAAAACCATTTTTTCCCCTCTTTTTCTTCTTTCAGATTCTTTGAACTGGGATGAAAATCATGACTCTGAAGATCTGAAAAAAAAAATCATCATAGTTGTTTTTAACCCAGGTTATGCTTTTGAATTACCTGGGAAGCTTTTTATAAAACACAAATACCCAGAACTTTCTCCTAGAAATTCTGATTTAATAGGCCTAAGTAGGGCTGGGACAAAGGTACATTGTGACACCTCTCCCCAGGTGATTCTAACAGGAAACCAGGGTTGAAAACTACTGTCTTTACAGGAGATACATTGCCAATTCTTTAAAAAAGTTAATAAAAATATCTTTACAATAAGAGACAACATATTAAAGAATGCTTTGAACTAAAAAAAAAAAAAAAAAAATCCCAGGAAAGCATCTTGGCTAATAAAATGAAAAGTTGAGTATGTCACCTTTTTCAATTAACACCTTCTTTGAAGTAAACTGCCAACTGAGTAATGAACACATCTCACCCATTCCACCTAGGAGACAGCTGATCCTGGCAGCTGGAAGGGCAACATCACTCATATTTCTCATTCATAATCACTGACTCAAGATAGGAAATGGATTTTCTTTAACTGAAACGTCTTGATAATAACTGAGTCCCTAATTATCAGTAAACTACAGAAAACAATGGGATTTTAAGTCTTGCTTTGCAAACATAGTATATTTTCTGGCTTTTGGAATATGGCCAGGTCATTACTTATTGTGTTCAAAATATATGTTCTATCTATTGAAAGCTCAGAGTCACAACGGCATTCTTGATTCACCCATTTTAAAAGGTTCCACTGAGCTCAGTTAAAACGTATGAGTAGAGGATAGGGAGTTGTCAATAAATGAGATCTGCTATAAAATCTAAGCACTTGTCACCAATTTTTGCAGATTTTCAAAGGAGAGAAATACATATAATGCTGCACATTTACTGATTATAATTTAGGAGAGTTGGAGCTGAAAGATGTGGTTTGCAGGCTGAAAGTTAAGAGCTAAGCTTACTCCAGAAATCAGTTTTGTTCACATGCTTCTCCCCCTCTCTTATTTCCTAAATTCAGTAACTAAATGTTAAGGATTCTCTCTCTCTCTTTCTCTCAGAACTGTTATTCATGTCCTTCATTTCACAGTCTTCCTACAACTGGCAGTATTAAACCCCCAACATCTCTGCCACCATCCCAGTCCATTTTGTACACTGCCTCTAGGGTTAGCTTTGTAAACACAAATCTGACATAGTACTGCTATCACACAAATGTTTTGGTTCCTTATATCAAACAATATCAATTCTAAAATCATAGCTTTTGCATATATGGTAATGTACCATATAATCTGGGCCCAAATGAATTTCCAATATAACTCTTTATTCCATGCAACCTACAGTTATCATATCATAGCCAGCTTCATGATTGTTCAACCTCAGTATTCACACAGGGTCCTATCCTCAGAAAGACTTCTTTGGTTAATGCTCTGTTGTTGCTTTCTTAAAATTCCTAATAATCCTCCTTTTGAACATCTGTTTTATAAGTGAAGTCTAATGGAACAACGGAACATGTGCATGAACATGGGAGGTATACACACTGCATGTCTGCAGTTCTTTAATGCTGTCTCCACAAATAGCATCTGTGATGCCCCAGTGAACACAGAATTCCAAAGAACCCACAATGTGTGGTATTTCTGCAGGATTAAAGCAAACGTGAAGTATGTGCATTACAACTTAAACTAAGTAAGTAGGTTTATGATAGCCTTGAGAGTCCACACTTTGCTTGAACAACAACTCACTTTAAATGCCAAAAAGAAGGCAATGGCATTTTTAAAAGCACAAAGAACCAAGAAATCCTATCATATCCTTTCTTATTGTTGTTACTTCCCTATACTAACCAGCTAACTACTAAATATAAACGTGTAGAAAGAACATAGCAAAACCTATAGTTTTTAGTCTTTTTAACTGCTCAGTAAGTAGAAGGTTGAGAGTAGTGATAAAATGTGCATAGATCAAGATGTAAAATAGCTGATTTAGTTTTCTGTGGCATTTCCATTGTCGTAATAAGAACAAAATATATATGCATGTATTTTCTTTAAAAGAATTGTGTCATTTTGGTGATTCCACATATGAGTTAAATATTTGCATTTAAAACTGATATAAAACTATTATTGTGCAATAAGGGCATCCCTGTTGGCTCAATGGTAAAGAATCTGCCTTTCGATACAGGAAATGTTGGTTTGATCCCTGGGTTGAGAAGATCCCCTGGAGAAGGAAATGGCAACCCACTCCAGTATTCTTGCCTGGGAAATTCCATGGACAGAGAAGCTTCGCAGGCTACAGTCCGTGAGGTCACAAAAAAGTCAGACATGACTTAACAACTAAATAACAGCAACAATTGTGCAATATAAAGATGAATGGAAAAATTCATGATAATAGTTAAAATTTAATTTTTAATATTTTCCCCTTAGGAAAACTAAAAACAAACAAACAAACAAACAAAAAACACCATGACAAGTTAAGAGAAAGACTGGAAGAAACCTTTAATAGCATTTTTTACTGCTTTTCTTTAAATCAAACAATCCCACAGTTTTCATTTTGCAACTGAGCCTTGAGACGTATTTAGCCAGCTTTGCATCACTTAACTTCTGCTCTTTCTTCAAATACTTTCATTGCACATGCATTCTTCTGCCTACAGTGCTCTTCTAAACCTGAGAATTCCTACTCATCCTTCATAGCCCAACATGAATGTCACCTTCTCTGTGACAATTTTCCTAAAGTCTCTAGGACAAAGTCGGGTACTGCTTTCATACTATTAACTGTGATGCCTTTAAGGCAGGGCCTGGGCACTATTGTAATAACTAGCACATATGTAGGCATTTAGTAAAAAATTCACTGAATGAAATGCCAGTCAAGGAATTAAGTAGTAAAGGGCTTTTTATTCTATGATTTGTCCTAGACTCCTACACTCTTCTAGAGATGACACTGCTTTTGTCACAGGCTCACACTGGTTGTCTAATGAAAGTAGTTGTAATTTAAAGCAGTTTTCTGCTTACTGAGTCAAGACCCCTTTATCTTTTCCTTTCAAGATGAGAGTATAACTAGTACAGCCAAAGGTGATCTTATTTCCAGCCATTAAACAATGTTAATTTCATGGGCTAAAGAGAGAATAAGCTTATGCAAATGAAAATGATTTTTGCCAGCACACGGTTTATTAATATGAATATGTTAGCAATTCATGATCCATAGCCTTCCCCAATAGGTATGATTCAGAAGGTCAAGGTTATTTTTTTTTTCTGAAAAGAGACCCATATTTAATATGCAGATGACTTCTCAGAGGTAGGCTCAGAACCACTCACATTCCAAATAGCTTCTTCTACTGTACAAAAATCAATGAACTGCAGAGCAAATGTGAAAAGGAAAACTGAATTTCTCTGTGAAACCCCACAGAATTCAGAACAGGCACAAAGATATGACTTACTGAACTTGATCCAACACTTTAACCCATTCAAGTACATGTCAAATATATCTATTATAAGTAGAACACTTCTGGAATAGAAATGTAATTTTTCATGGTGAAGGGTGCTGATAGTGTTTCTTGTGCTCATGAAAAACTTTAATAGTTTCCATGCATCATTAGTACACATAGGTTATGGATCTTTCATGTTAATATCTGGGCCGAATATAATATGAAATATATTCATGAAGAACAAAATGAAAGATCACTTAGCTAAAGTAGGTATTTATCATGTCTAGATATACTCATCCTTCTTTGTTTTAAAGCCATTTTTCTTTAGAGAGAATACTCTTAATCAAGTGCCCCTGAAATGCCAGTATTGTATTGTTTCTGTTAACAGCTGGGTGGAGCAGATTGTCTTTGTTCTAATCTGATGCTCCTTGAAATTAAACCGTAAATGTATAAAATACTGGTTAAGGTACATTTTGAAAACTGCAAAGATTTTTTTTTAATTATAAATGCCTGTAAGTGTGTATGGTACATATGGAGATCTACCTTCCTTTTGAACTCAGCTTATCAGAGAGACATTTTCATAAATCAAGACTACCAGTCTAGAACCCAAATATGAGAGTAGGAAGAGAAAAAAAGGCATAAATGATTTAGTCTATTTTTTTTTTCTTTAGCTCTGCTGGAAGTCTTTGTCTACCAGAAATAAAAAGATAACAGGTCAAGTAAGGAAATGTAAATTTGGAAAACTCAGCAGTAGCCACAGACTGGAAAAGATCAGTTTTCATTCCAATCCCAAAGAAGGACAATGCCAAAGGATGTTCAAATCACTGTACAATTGAACTCATTTCACATACTAGCAAGGTTATGCTCAAAATCTTTAAAGCTAGGTTTTAGCAGTAGGTGAATCAAGAACTTCCAGATGTACAACTTGGATTCTGAAGAGGCAGAGGAACTGGAGATCAAATTGCCAACAATTGTTGGATCATAGAGAAAGGAAGGGAATTCTAGAAAAATATCTACATCTATGTTGTTGACTACACTAAAGCCTTTGACTGTGTAGATCACAACAAACTGTAGAAAATTTTTAAAGAGATGGGAATATCGGACCACCTTACCTATCTCCTGAGAAACCTGTATGCGGGTCAAGAAGCAACAGTTAGAACAGGACATGGAAGAATGAACTGTTTCAAAATTGGGAAAGGAGAATGTCAAGGTTGTATAGTATCATACTACTTATTTCCCTTATATGCAGAGTACATCATGTGAAATGCCAGGCTGGATGACTCACAAAGTGGAATCAAGACTTCTGGGAGAATTATCAACAACCTCAGATATGCAGATGATACCACTCTAATGGTAGAAAGTGAAGAGGAACTAAAGACTTTGCCTCTTGATGAGAGTGAAAGAAGAGAGTGAAAAAGCTGGTTTGACACTCAACACTATAAAAACTAAGATCATCGCATCCTGCACCATCACGTAATAGCAAATAGAAGGGGGGAAAAGTAGAAGTCATGACAGATTTATTTTCTTGGCCTTCAAAATCACTGTGTATGGTGATCATGAAATTAAAAGATGCTTGCTCCCTGGAAGGAAAGCTATGACAAAGCTAGACAGCATATTAGGAAGCAGAGACATCACTTTGCCAACAAAGGTCCATATAGCCAAATGTCAGTTGCTCAGTCATGTCTAACTCTTTGCAACCCCATGGACTTTAGCCCCTCAGGCTCCTCTGTCCATGGCATTCTCCAAGCAAGAGTACTGGAGTGAGTTGCCATTCCCTTCTCCAGGGGAGCTTCCCAACCCAGGGATCAAACCTGGGCCTCCCATATCATAGGCAGTTTCTTTACTATCTAAGCCATAGAGAATCCCCCATCTAGCCAAAGATATGGCTTTCCAGTAGTCATGAATGGATATGAGAGTTGAACAATAAATAAGTTTGAGTACTGAAGAATTGTTTTTGAATAGTAGTACTGGAAAAGACTTTTGAGAGTCCCTAGGACTGCAAGAGTTCAAATCAGTCAATCCTAAAGGAAATCAATCTTGAATATTCATTGGAAGGACTGATGCTGAAGGTGAAGCTCCAATACCTCAGTCACCTGATGTGAAGAGCCAACTCACTGGAAAAGACCTGGATGCTGGGAAAGATTCAAGGAAAAAGGAGAAAGGGGAGGCAGAGGATGAAACTCATTATGAAATAGGATCATTGACTTAATAGATATGAACTTGAGCAAACTCCAGGAGATAGTGGAGGACAGAGGATGCTAATGGCTGTGGTCCATGGGGTCACAAAGAGTCAGACACAACTTAGGGACTGAACAAGAAAATGTAAATGACCAAAATACAAACAAGAAGCACGCCTGATCAATTACAGAATCCTACCAATTCTCCTTTCAAGATAGATTTTTAAAATCTGTTAAACATCTTACCATCTCTATTTCCGAAAACATAATGAAGGACAACAAAGAATTGGATTCCTTAAAAATCTCCTTAAAAGAGAAGTTACAGCTGAGTCCACAGAAATACCAAGGATTATGAGAGACTACTATGAACAACTGTATGCCAATAAAATGGACAACCTGGAGGAAATGGACAGATTCTTATAAAAGTAGTCTCCCAAGACTGAGCCAGGAAGAAATAGAACATATGAACAGATCAATCACAATCACTGAAATTGAAACTGTTATTAAAAAAAAAATCCCAACAAAGTCCAGGATGTGATGGATTCACAGGCAAATTCTATCAAACATTAAGAGAAAAGTTAAAAGTTATTCTTCTGAAACTATCCCAGAAAATCACAGGGGAAAGAAAACATCCAAACTCATTCTATGAGGCCACCATCACCCTGATACCCAAATAAGCAAAGATACTACAAAAAAAGGAAAGAAAAGTACAGGCCAATATCACTGATAAACATAGATATTTAAAAAAAAATCCTCAACAAAATACTAGTAATCCAAATCCAACAATACACTTCAAAGATCATACACAATGATCAAGTGGAATTCATCCCAGGGATGCAAGGATATTTCAGTATCTGCAAGTCAATCAATGTGATACATCTCATCAACAAATTGTCAATTCAACAATATTATCAATTCAATAGATGCAGAAAAAGCTTTTGACAAAATTCACACTCATTTATGACAAAAACTCTCCAGAAAGTGGGCATAGAGGGAACACAATTTAACATAATAAAGGCTATTTATGACAAACCTATAGCTAACATCACACTCAACAGTGAAAACCCGAAAACATTTCCTCTAAGATCAGGAACAAAACAAGAATGTCCACACTCACCACTTTTATTCAACATTATTTTAGAAGTCCTATATACAGTAATCAGAGAAGAAAAACAGGCAAAGGGAAATCAAATTGTAAAAGAAGAAATTAAACTGTCACTATTTGCAGATGACATGATGCTATAAATAGAAGATCCTAAAGATGTTACCAGAAAACTATTAGATCTCATCAATAAATTTGGTAAAGTTGCAGGTTACAAAATTAATACACAGAAATCTGTTGCTTTTCTATACACTAACAATGAACGATCAGAAAGAGAAATTCATGAAACAATTCCATTTAACATTGTATCGAAAAGAATAAAACACCAGGAATAAGCCTACCTAAAAAAAAGACCTATACTCCAAAAACTATAAGATGCTGATGAAAGAAATCAAAGAGGAAACAAGCCGCAGAAAAGATACACCATGTTTGTGGACTGGAATAATCAATATTTCAAAATGACTACACTACCCAAGGCAATCTAAAGATTCAATGCAATCCCTATCAAATCACACTGGTATTTTTCACAGATCTGAAACAAAAAGTCTTAAATTTATATGGAGACAGAAAAGATCCTGAATAGCTATAACAATCTTGAAGAAAAATAAAGCTGGAGGAATCAGGCTCTCTGACTTCAGACTATACTATAAAGCCAGTCACCAAAAGAGTATAGTACTGACACAAAAATAGATCAATGGAACAGGATAGAAAACCCAGATAAACCCATGCATCTATGGTCAATTAATTTATGACAAAGAAGGCAAGACTATACAGTGTTGGAAAGAGGGTCTCTAAAACAAACAGTGCAGGAGAAACTGGACATGTAAAAAAGAAAATAAAGTTAGATCGTTCTTTAACACCACACACAAAAATAAACCCAAAATGGATTACAAACCTAAATGTGAGACTGGACACTATAAAAAAAAAAACAAAACCCAAGAGGCGATCATGTCACTGTGACATAAATTACGGCAATATATTTTTCAATCCATCTCCCAGAATAATGAAAATAAAAGTAAACATAAACAAATGGAGCCTACTTAAATTCCAAAGCTTTTGCATAGCAAAGGAATCAATAAACAAAATGAAAAGACAGCACAGAGATTTGGAGAAAATATTTGCAAATGATGAGACTGACAAGAGACTAGTTTACAAAATTTGCAAACAGGCTCATGGTGCTCAACAGCATCAAAACAAAACAACAAATGGGAGACCTAAATAGACATTTCTCCAAAGAAGACATACAGATGGCCAAAAGGTGCATGAAAAGATGTAAAACATTGCTGATAGAGAAATGCAAATCAAAACTACAATGAGATATCACCTCACACCAGTCAGAATTGCCATCATCAAAAATCCATAAACAATGCTGGAGAGAGTGTGGAGAGAAGGGAACCCTCCTACACTGTGGGGATGGAAATTGGTACAGCCACTTTGGAAAACAGTATGGAGGTTCCTTAAAAACAGAGCTACCATATGACCCTATAATCTCACTCCTGGGCATATATCTGGAGAAAAACATTATCCAAAAGGAAGCTTGCATCCTAGCATTCATTATAGCACTGTTTACAATAGCCAAGATATGGAAGCTATCTAAATGTCCACCGACAGAGGAACGTATAAAGATGTTGTACATATGTACAGTGGAATATTACTCAGCCATTATAAAGAATGAAATAATGCCATATGTAGCAACACGGATGGACCTAGAGACTGTCATACTGAGTGAAGTAAGCCAGGCAGAGAAGGAGAAATATCCTATGACAACCGTTATATGTGGAATCTAAAAAGAAATGATACAAATGAACTTATTTACAAAGTAGAAAGACTCACAGACTTAGAGAATGAACTTACGGTTGCCAGCAGGGGGAAGAATGGGAGGAAGGGATAATTAGGGAGTTTCAGATGGACATGTACATATTGCTATATTTAAAATGGATAACCATAAGGACCTACTGCATTGCACAGGAATGTCTGCTCAATGTCATGTGGCAGCCTGGATGGGAGGGGAGTTTGGGACAGAATAAATACATGCATATGAATGGCTGAATCCCTTTCCTGTTACCCTGAAACTATCACAATAGTGCTAATCAACCACACCTCAGTAAAAAATTAAAACTTTTAAAAAATTCTCCTTAACAATCATACCTCAAGATATCCTTCTTCCCACTTTCTACACTATAAATTATCACCTTTAGAAGTAATTTTGACCAGTTGCCTGCAAAGCTTAAATCTCTGCAGTGACTTTCCATTGCTCTAAAATCCCAAACTCTAATCCTGGTTTATGAGTCCTCCGGGCTCGTAGAACTGCTTCTATATCAAGGTTGAACTTCTTCAACTTCTCAGTCTCAACTTTGTT
The DNA here is from genome assembly GCF_016772045.2 of Ovis aries. Taxonomy (NCBI): domain Eukaryota; kingdom Metazoa; phylum Chordata; class Mammalia; order Artiodactyla; family Bovidae; genus Ovis; species Ovis aries. The sequence goes on along the minus strand of NC_056054.1, from coordinate 44,568,133 downwards.
ATCTAAAATTTAATCACCTGAACTTTGACTCCAAACCATCATTCTCTCCATTGTGGTCTGGCTAACTCCTACTGAAGAGACAACTAGCCCTAAAAAATGATGACAGTACAGAGAACTTCCTGTCCTCCAGAAATAGATTCTCAGGTTATGTATGTTTTATCACCTTATATTTCCTCTTTCCTAATGCTTATCCCAATTAGTATGAATTTATTTCATCCTAATTGTTATAAGGACATATCACAATGTTTGTTCAGCATCAATATTTTCTATTTTTTTAAGATCTGTGAGAGTAGGAATGTAACTGCCTTATATAGCTCTCTATAGCTACTATCAATAGTTTAATAGTATTAGATAAATAATAGGTGCTTGGTTTCTGCTAAGTCAATCGGAACACAGTTTACAAATGTTGGTTGGGCTCTTCTAAAGAGGCTATGAAAGCCAAGGCAGAGATTTTGGACTTGACTCTGTAGGGAATAGAAAACAAGTGAATGTGTTTGAGCAAGGAAATAGCAGAATAAAAACAATTGTTTAGAAACAGTGATCTAATAGCTTTCTGGAGAATGGTCCCAGATAAAAGGCTACTACAGAACTCTAGTTAAGACTAAGTAATTTATAACCTAAACCTATTGTAGAGAAGATAGACAGTGAGAATAAAAAGAAATGGAAGGATGTCATTCCATTTTTTCCCATAAATTACTTGGGTGTAGTCATTTTCTTTCATTAGGCAACCTCTTTTTATTCTGTGACTATAACAGGAGGATTGTAATAGGGTACACAGATTGCATTAGGGAAGAACAAATCTGACTCCACACTAGATCTGCTCTGTTCACACACTTAGTCATGCTGGTTCTGTAAGTTTTGTAAAATAATGTTGCCTATAGCCTGGAATATACAAGATAGCCTATTCTCAGAACTCTGTGAACTTGAAAGAGTCCATTCATATAGAGATAACAAAGTTGTAGCACAGAGAATAGTATTTGTTTTGTCGGAAATTTACAGGAACATCCTGATCCAAACTATGTGGACAAGAACATGGGATTTCAACACCAAGAAGTTTGTAACAACTAATCAGGTACCTCCCTCATGAAGTGCTTTGCTGAAACCCTCAAGGAGTTTGGGGGTTTTAGGGCACGAGCCACCAGTCTCCTTGCATGACCCTGCAATAAACCTTATTCTGCTTCAATCTCCAACATTTCGGCCCGTTTGGTCTTACTGTGTGTTGAGCACATGAACTCACACCAATAATAGGATTGTGTCACTGCCACCAGAGCTCAGGTATCTAAGTGGTGGCCAAAGCTAAGGTTTTTAATGAGATCGATTCAAAAATGTCCATGGCAGAGGCCTGAAAGCAACACATTTCTCTATCCTCTTTGAGTGGCCCTCTTTTCTTATTTTTTTCCCTCTATTTTTTATGTCTAACATATAGATATACATGCATATCACTATGTCTAGACATATCTATATCTATCTGTTACATCATAGTCATATTCTTCCATATGCTCTACATTCTCAGTCAGTAATCTGACCAGCCATGCAGATAGCTTCTGCTCCTCATAAACCAATGATCCTCAAATATTTTCCTATATTCTCCTGATTGTCAGACCTAAATATTCAATATCATACTAAACATCCCTGTTCAGATGTCCCACCAATCACCCTTAACTCAGTATGTCCTGAGCTGTATTCATTAGCTTTACTGGATGTGAGAAGAGTAGAGACAGTGAAATATTAGTATTTGTGGTTAATAGTTGTATCCATGAAAATTCTTTCTATATAATATTTAGCAGTGAGTATTCTTTTAGCTATGTACTGATGAGAAAACAAGAAGGCATAAAGATAGGATAACACACTCCACATCAAACTCTACCCATGAGCAGAGACAAGCACTTTGTCCTAAAGGAGAGAAGTCAGTAAAAAGTAAAAAATCATAGCATTTGTTTTAAAATACTAATTGAAAAAAAAATGCCAACATTCCTTCTGAACTAAATTTATAAAAGGATATAGTTAAAAAGCCTAAAAGCATTCCCTAAAATGAATCCATTTTTAATGTAATTTTAAAAGCCTGTGTTATTCTTAAATAGTGTGCAAATGGAAACCTCAATTTTCTTTATTTATTAATGAATTCAAAATATTCCAAGTGGCTGCTCTTGCTGTTGAAAGGTGCTAGATGGCCAGGTGCTGATCCATGGTTAATTAAACAAAAAGAAACTGTTTTTCAAAAAGCGGTATGGAACTCTGTGAGAATAGCTCTGCCTTTCAAGCATTCCATCTGTCAACCTCAAAAATAAAATATCCAGCTATTTTACCAGCAAACCTCAGGAATAGCAAGAGAGTTGCAAATTTGGACAGCCAAGCTATGATAAATCATAGCAGGGTAAATTGGGGAGGGTTGTTTTGGATAAAAGTTTATTGGAGAAGAACCAGAGTTTGAGGTTTCCCGTTGGCTGCAAGTGGTGGTTAGTGCACTGTTGTCGAGGAAGAGTGAGGGGTGTGGATTAAGCTCAGGATATGAAATTCCCATAAGAAAACCACTCTCCCCACTAGAAACAGCATTCTAATCATCAGGATAGGAAATTAAGAAGAGAATTTTGTGCAAGCAATTTTGCACAAACAGATCTTGTTAAAATAATTCTTGTCGTCCTTCTTCCTGCTAGCTACGCAGACTACAAAAAGTGGCACGTGAGTAAAAACCTCCCATCAGGGATTCCTGACTCCATTTTAAATAGGGTTTTCATTTATTTTCAGATATCTTCTCAAATATTTGTATTTCTCTGAGTGATTCAATCAAATGGTGCATCTGTGAAATGGTGCATCTGCGTGCATGGCAATTTGTTTGTCCATTTTGTTCCCTATTTTTAAAAGTCCAACCTTATATACAACATCTGTATCTTTTTCATGCTATGTTACTTCTACAGAACTCATACAATGTGATTAACACGCACAAGCACTGCAATCTGGCTTCTGCATGGCATAAATTAGACACTCGATACACACTTGTCAAATGAGTAAAGGACTCCACTTTAACTGCTCTCTCTAAGTGATCAGTTGACTCCATACAGAACAATCCATTGACTTCTTTTTATTCCTTAATATTTATCTTTATTTCTATTTGCCATCTTCCTAGCCACCTGGTCCAAATTTATCTGGACAGAAATCTCGCATTTGCCTACATCTCTGGGTCTATGTATGGTATTTCTGCTGCCTGGAATGCCACTGAGCCACATCCCTGTCACTCTGCCTGGTGGAAAATTCATCCATCATCAAAGTGTCACCCTGAATACTTTCAACATTTAAATGAAGCCCTCCCTGTTCGCTCTAGCTAATGATACTTTCCTGCCTTCTCCAAATGTATATTTCATTTGCATCACTCACATGGTACTGTTCTCTTTCTACCTGGCATTTTAACTTTCTAGAGCTTATCATTCCATCTAAAATACTAAAAATTTTAAAGACAGCATCCATATCGAAGAAAATATTTTCAATTGTCCTTTAGGTCTCTTAAGTTATAGTTCATATACAATTTTAAGCTTGACATGAAGGAACAAGAAGTTAAAAAATACAAAAAGCAAATGCACATCTCCCTAAACTATAGTTCCCTGGGACCATTTATATGAGAGCAAATAATTCTTGTGTCCTTGAGGACATTAGCATGAAGCAGGTCAGAGGAATAAATGATGTGTATAAAATACACCCTGAATCCTAAATAAATAATGTGTTAATTACTTATTAATAATATCTTATGTATTATGCAGCTATAATGATTTAATAAATTTACCAGAAGAGTTAACTTTTAATAAATTATTAATAACTATATTAACAATATATTATTCATTATTAAGTGAAAATAGTTGAACACATTTTCTGAGAGGTTTAACATTTACATTTTTACATCTACTATAAAACTTAATCTTTACAATAAGACCAAATGATTGAAAATGTTAAATCTACCAGATTTTACAGAAGGAAATGCTGAGAGTCAATGGGTTCAGTAAGATGTCCCAAGGTCACACAGTTAAAAAGTAGAAAAATCAGGGTCCAAATTTTAGTGTTCTAATTTCAGTGAGTAAAGCAGACATAGTGTGCACTTTCTGCTTGATGAGGCACTGAGAAGCTAGAAACAAAAATAAGTGAACAAGGAGTAATTTTTGGTGGAGACTAATGGTAGGCAGAGAGCAGAACATTTTGAGATAAAGTGATCAGGGAAGACAACATGGAAAGCATTATTTTTAAGCTAAGAATTGAAGGATGAGCCAGACATTAAAGGAAACAAACAGAAACAGTGGAAGAGCACTGAAATATAGAAACAGGTTTGTGCAAAGGCCTTAAAATAAATGCGTGACTTATCACAACATAAAACATCCTTCATGAAGTGGCTCCCAAGTATGAATTATGCGCCAACTACTCTTCATGCCTTCCACCCTTCATACTGGAAGAAAACCCCAAACATTTCATGAACTACATATTCTTTCATACTTTTGCATATGTTTTCTCTTCTACCTGAAATATCTTTTCCTGGAATCTCTACACAGAAGAAAAATATATTTAATCTGAAAAATTTTTCTCAGGTGGTAGTAATTCTCTCACAGTTTCTCTATCCCTACTCCAGTTTAGCTAAATGATTCTCTCCCATATATTTTAACATTACTCTCATTTTTATTCACAAATTCAATAAAGAATGATTTATATAACATAACATTACCTGTTGAGTTATGCAAGCAACATCACAAACTAATTTTAGAATATTTGCATCACTCAAGAATAAAATGTACAGCGCTTCCCTATTCTTTTCTTCAGCTCTGGGCAACTGCTAACCTACTTTCTAACTCTATAAGATTTGTCTTTTCTGGACATTCTACATAAATGGAATCATACAATATATGTTCTTCCACGTTTGATTTCTTTCACTTGGCATAACATCGTTTTTGAGATTCATCTGAGATATAGCATGTTCATTATTTTTACTGATAACTTTACATTGAATGGAAACACCGAAACTTATACAGTCACCAGCTGATAGACATTTAGCCTAACCTACTTTTATCTATTGTGAATGATGCTGCTATGAACAAATATTCACATAAGATTATTTGCAAGGACATAGGTTTTCTTCATTTCCCTAGGTAGCTATCCAGGAGTAGTACTGCTGAATCACATAATATTCCACCTTCCTTTCACTTCCATGCCTTCCACGCATCCTTCTCTCAGCATGCACACCATTCTTTAATTGTTGATTTATTTGTCTTTGTTTTTACATATCTATCTCCCCCTATTGGGCTATGAGCATCATTACAGCAGGCAGCATGGCAACAATTTCTTTAGCAGTTATAGGTACATAGTAGGATTCATAAACTTCCTAAAATCTGATCCCAGATCCTCTTCTTAAGTATGGGAGCATTCATGTTCACAGCTGCAGAGGGTGCTTGCCTGCTGAGGCTCACAAATGAGCTTCTCCCCAAGAACTGCCCTTTGCCAAGAAGCTGGTTTGCACAAGGGTATTTTTGTTTCCTATAGGCCTCCCAGATCCAAGTATTAGTCTGTGTAAGGATACAAGGACTTGGCTTCTTACTTCCTTTCAGGACATCTCTTAAAGGCATTCTAGCTCCACAGCATCTTATGGGACTGGCTGGGACCACTGTTGCTTCTCTACCCAGGTCTCATCTTCTTTTTGCCCAATCCCGCTTTTCCTGTCTTCTCCCCACGTATGTAAAAAAACATAAAATTGTGCTGGGAGCACTCCTCAGTAAACCTTCTGTAAACAAGTGTCAGTCCTAGAATCTGGTTCCTGGGGAACCTGACTGGCCATTTATATAGGGAATTCAAACAAGGAAGTCAGCTGTCAAGGAGATAATAATCTTCAATAACCCCCCCCCCTTTTTTTTTCCACAGGCAGTTAGTCCAACAATTGTTTATGATATAGCTGTAACTGACATATAATTCAGGTCCCACCTGACCCTTGACAATGAGTTAAGATCAATGTAAGCCCATCCTCATTCCATGTCACTGGAAAATCCAAAGCCCTGATTTTTTTTTTTTTTTTTAAGAATTATTGAGGAAAAGGAATGGTAAGATTCTTAGGATTGCACTAACTGTTTGATTTGTTTTACACTTTTTATTGTGCTACCTATCTTTATTTTAAACTATATCACTCCATATAGAAGACTTCTATCAATTTTTATAAAACTGATGAGTTGACTGTTGAATATCCAAGGACATCAAGAAAGTGTTGACACTTTAGTGAAAGACATATTGTCAATTGCATATTAGATTTCCCTGGGCTTAAATTTTCCTTTGGCTTTCCCATCAGGGTATTTTTTTTTTTTACCATGGCCACTTCACCCCCAGGACTATGTCACCGTCATGCCATTTTCCTGGAATTTGTTTTCCCACTCTTCCCTCCCACCCATCACTCACTTTTCTTTCTTTCTTCTTCTATTCCTGTCTCAGGAGCACATTCCTCCCATTTTCTTATGCAGTCAGTAAGGCTCTCTGCTGTATTTATATTCATATACTCAGTGTCTCTTTTGTATATGAAATGGCTTTCAAGACTTTCTCTTAAACAAAACGTTATCTCCTAAAAAGAGTTCAGGCTCCAGCCATTAAGATATTTTCCATCTTCACTACATAGAGATGCATTAATTCATTCCGAGAGAACACTAATACATTTATTACTTAATATTTTGAGTAAATAACTATGCAATCTTTCTGACTTCTATAATTTTGTCACCATACAGAACCAGGACACATGATCTAAAAAGTTTTATTATGTTTTGGATAAAAGCACTGTATCAGGGTCTACAAGACTATTTGCAGGTTCAAAAATTCACCATGAGGAGTCAAAGGATTCATGGTTATGGTACACTCACAGTTGTGGCTTATTACAGTGAAAGGATACAGATAAAATAAGAAAAGAGAAAAGCCACATGGAGTGAAGTCAGGGAGAAGCCAGGGACAAGCTTACGAGTGTTGCCTTCTAGAAGTCACACCAAGTTACACTTAATTCTCCCAGCAAGGATGCATGGCAATACAACAGTGTTGCCAACCAAGGAAGCTCATCCTAGCCTCGAGTCCAGGGTTTTCATGGGGGATTGATTTAGTCAGGAACATAGGTAGGTAGCACATGGACAACTAGCTTGGCTACTCAGACTCCAGTACCCCGAAGCAAAAACAGATGTCCATAGTAAACCACATTGTTAAATTCTGATCACACTGCTATAGTGTGCCCCAAGGTCTGCTCACACATACAAAAACAGTCACCAGGCAGACATTTCTAGGGTTCAGAGCTCTCAGCTCCCACAGGCCAGCCAAGGCTCAGTCCTAAAAACAAGCTTTTCTTGGGATTGTGTAGGATTTTAACCTTCTAAGTTAATCCTTTCCTATACTATGGTGACTTAAGCATCTAATTTCATGTTCTAGAATCCTAATCATTTCATTCACTCATCCAGGCGTTAAAATAGGAAAGTAACTCAGAAAGTCATCTAAAGCCACCCATATAGTATGTATCAGTATTAACTAAAGTCCACCAAGACCCCAAACTCAGAAATTCACTGGTTAGATTTGCTCCTTATCTGCAGACAATTATACATTCTACAGCCTTCCTGATGGGGGTGCAGAGCTAGGCCCTGTCCCCTCCTTAGAAGAGAGATTAGATGGAATCCCAGCTGATCCTACTGTGTATCTACTATAGACTTTTCTACCTGGCCCTGTCCATTGTTTTGTCCCTTTGTGTCCACTGCAGATAATGCCAATAGCATCAGTGAAAATATTGAATCTTTAAAGGTTGGGGAAGAATAAGGAGGTAAATCAACACACTCTTCAGAGACACTGCTGTTTGTCTAGAACACTGAGAAATAAGGTCAGTATCTCCTTCACAGTCCACAGAATTTGCTGGGACTGTAAACTGGGAATCTGTCTATACTCACTGCTCCCTGTGCAAAGCAGATTAATAGAACTGAGCCATTGAAATATAGAGCAGAGGAAAAAGCAAGCAGAAAGTGCTTCTACTGATATTACCAATATACCTACCAATCTCTCAGGGCCTCCTCTGGTGACATCTATCCTCACCCTGGTCTTTTTTGCTTGCCTCTCTCCCTCCATCACTTTCCTCCTTCCCTTTGACTCACTGCTCTTTCTCCTTGCATCCTTTGCTTACCTTCTTTAAATATTTACTAAACTCTACTCTGTTTCAAGAACTATGCTATACACTAAGAATCCAGTTATAAATGAGATCAACATAGTTACTCCCTTCATGAAACTCACTGCCTAGCAGAAATGAGCTTTCAAGTATAGAGGTTGCAGTGGCCAGCTACTCTCCACATCCAGAAACCTACTTTGCCTTCAGTCTTGTCTCTGATCACCCACCATCACCTCCTTCTTTGTATTCAGCACCATAGCCATGCTAAACAAGAATACTGACTTGAGACCTCACACATGTGCTTTCTTGCTCTGAGCTTTGCATTCTGCATCTTCTGTTGTGATATCCTTTTTACCTAGACCCTTGCACTAGATCTAGTTTCTTCTATTAATCCTTCAGGTTTCCTCTGAGCACTGACTCAGGGAAGCCTTCTCTGAATGTCTCCTGAGATCAATATTATTCAGTACTTTTGAAATGCATTCATGTTGACATGTGGAAGCCACAGGCTTTGCAGCTATCATTTCAGGCTCCATGCCTGAGCCACACAGGGAAACCTTTCTTCTGACACATCAGATACACCCAGAGGAAGTCATTCCTTTGAATTCTTCTAATTGTAGGATACACTTGAGTAATTCCTGCAGTAAACAACTGCTCTCTCAGGAATTAGGATAGTGTAAAACAAACAAAGAACCAACACTTCACTTCGCTACTCTAGGGGTTTCTCTTTTTATTAATTGCTTGCCCCATTTTTCTTTCACTCAACACACAATCATTGTTTAACTCTGTGGTGCCCCCGCATGCAAGTGTTCTCTTCTCAGTTCAGTTCAGTCGCTCAGTCGTGTCCGACTCTGTGACCCCATGGATCGCAGCATGCCAGGCCTCCCTGTCCATCACCAACTCCCGGAGTTCACTCTGACTCATGTCCATCGAGTCTGTGATGCCATCCAGCCATCTCATCCTCTGTCGTCCCCTTCTCCTCCTGCCCCCAATCCCTCCCGGCATCAGAGTCTTTTCCAATGAGTCAACTCTTCACATGAGGTGGCCAAAGTACTGGAGTCTCAGCCTTAGCATCATTCCTTCCAAAGAAATCCCAGGGCTGATCTCCTTCAGAATGGACTGGTTGGATCTCCTTGCAGTCCAAGGGACTCTCAAGAGTCTTCTCCAACACCACACTTCAAAAGCATCAATTCTTCGGCCCTCAGCTTTCTTCACAGTCCAACTCTCATCCATACATGACCACTGGAGAAACCATAGCCTTGACTAGACGGACCTTTGTTGGCAAAGTCATGTCTCTGTTTTTCAATATGCTATCTAGGTTGGTCATAACTTTTCTTCCAAGGAGTAAGCGTCTTTTAATTTTATGGCTGCAGTCACCATCTGCAGTGATTTTGGAGCCCCCCAAAAATAAAGGCTGATACTGTTTCCACTGTTTCCCGTCTATTTCCCATGAAGTGATGGAACTAGATACCATGATCTTCATTTTCTGAATGTTGAGCTTTAAGCCAACTTTTTCACTCTCCACTTTCACTTTCATCAAGAGGCTTTTTAGTTCCTCTTCACTTTCTGCCATAAGGGTGATGTCATCTGCATATCTGAGATGAAGTGAGAACCCCATGAACAGTTCTCTTCTCAGAGAGTCTCAAAAAGTAAGTCTTTTTGTTGGCCACTGGATGGGTGTCCTATGTTCCTGCAGTAACAAATTACCATAAGCCTAGTAGCTTAAAACAACACAATCTGTTTTTTATGTTTATGGAGATCACAAGTCTGAAATAGGTCTCACTGGGTTAAAACCAAGGTGCTGGCACTACTGTCTTTCTCTGAAGGGGAGAATTCACTTCTGCACTTTTGCCAGCTTCTAGAGAATACCTGAATTTCCTGATTCACAGCCCCTTCCTCCATTTTCAAATCCAGCTCTTCAAATGTCTGCTCACTCTCCCTCTCTCCCCTCTGTCTCTCTCTCTCAATTCTACTTTCATTGATGTATTACCTTCCCCCTTATTAAGGATCTTGTGATTATATTGGGCCCACCTGGATAGTTTAGAAAAATCTCCCTATCTTTACATTCTTAATCAGATCTGCCAGTTCTCTTTTACTGTATAAATAACATATTCATACATTCTGGGTGTTAGGACATGGATATCCTTGAGGGACTATAGTTCTGTCTAGCATAGCCATAAATGGCTTCCTCTGTAGCCACTAGAGACATTCTTTCTATTTGGCACTATAAAGTGTTTTAAAATACTGTATTCTGTTCCCTTACTGTATTGAGCAATGATGTGAACTGGTCTTGTCCTGACCATAATGTGTTAGTCTTGGATTTCTTGTTTCCTGTTGATCTTTTTTCTCTACCTCCTCGGCCTTCCTACTAATACTATTGTATATAACCCACTGCTGGGAGGTTGGCTCTGCATTTCCACATATATTGCTCATGCTGATGTGGGAGGTGAGGGGAACTTCTCTACCAGTCTTGAAACAAATGTATTATGCTAGAAAGTAGGGCTTCCTTATTCTTTCAGTTTCCTTGAGCACTAGTAATATTATAACATGTTTATATTGAAAAGCAGAGACATTACTTTGCCAGTAAAGGTCCATCTAGTCCAGGCTATGGTTTTTCCTGTAGTCATGTATGGATGTGAGAGTTGGACTGTGAAGAAGGCTGAGTGCCGAAGAATTGATGCATTTGAACTGTGGTGTTGGAGAAGAATCTTGAGAGTCCCTTGGACTGCAAGGAGATCCAACCAGTCCATTCTGAAGGAGATCAGCCCTGGGATTTCTTTGGAAGGAATGATGCTAAAGCTGAAACTCCAGTACTTTGGCCACCTCATGCGAAGAGTTGACTCATTGGAAAAGACTCTGATGCTGGGAGGGATTGAGGGCAGGAGGAGAAGGGGACGACAGATGAGATAGCTGTATGGCATCACTGACTTGATGGACATGAGTTTGGGTGAACTCTGGGAGTTGGTGATGGACAGGGAGGCCTGGTGTGCTGCAATTCATGGGGTCGCAAAGAGTCGGACATGACTGAACGACTGAACTGAACTGAACTGACTTATTCTACATTTGTAATCCAGGGATTCAGGCTTAATTTTTAATCCTGGCTGTGCCACAGATATACTGTGTGACTTTCATTCAATAAATTCTTCTTCCTATGACTTAGTTTTCCTCATTTGGATAATAACAGATTTACATAATAATATCCACATTGTTGAAGGCAAAAGGAGAAGGGGGCAGCAGAGGATGAGATGGTTAGATAGCATCATTGATTCAATGAACATGAATTTGAGAAAATTCTGGGAGATAGTGATAGAAAGGGGAGCCTGGCATGCTGCAGTCCATAGCGTCACAAAGATTTGGGTACAACTTAGCAACTGGACAATAGCAATCCACATTGTTGATTTCTTATAGAAATTGATTGAGGTAATACTTGGAATGCCCCCGTGCAGGCTACATATAGTAGAGACTGTAGGATTTCTATATATTGTTGTCATATGATATCCACATGAAAGAAAACATGGGGAGTGAGATGAGGTAAGGTTATAGAAAGACTTGAATGATCAGATAAGGAGGTAATGTGGTCCCTGGAATCAAACTTTAAGCCTTTCCTCAGGTAGCGCTTATCCCCAGATCCTTGGAGCGCTTACTCTTGAAGAGTCTTTCCCCTTCTTTCCCTAAACTTTTTCCCAAACCTCATTTCAAACTAGAAGTTCTTATGAACAGTTGGAAGATTGATTGGTTGTCTCAAACAACCCCTTCTGAAACCACTATTCATGAACATATGCTTTTTACAATCTACAGGAAATCCTGATAATTTCCTCCTCTTGAATAATGTCAATCATTTTGACCTAAATAGATTCTTAGTTTTCCAGATAACTAATAGCTCCAAGCCCTATTAAGTAGCCCCTTATCCTGATCAATGAAACAATTCAATGTACACTCAGGTGCTAACACTATTTATTTATTTAGTCACTCATTAAAATATTAGGGCTTCCCTTGTGACTCAGCTGGTAAAGAAACTGCCTGCAATACGGGAGACCCTGGGTTCGATCCCTGTGTTTGGAGGATCCCCTGGAGAAGGGAAAGGCTACCTACTCCAGCATTCTGGCCTGGAGAATTACAAAAGGCCATGACGTGATCAAGTGACTTTCACTTTCAAATAGTAAACTAATATAAAAATAATTTTGCAAGGATACCTCCCAATCCTAACACAAACATCACTTGCAAAGGTTTAAAAGCTACAGCAATAAATCAAGGAATTTCCACAGGACATTGGTGTCTCCTTTTTGTGGATTCTTCATAGCTTTAAGCTCTAATACAATCGATTTGTAAGTGAAAACAAGAATTTAGCAACTGCCAACTCATCTTGGCATTTGAAAAATCAAGTTGTATTCCGATGTTTGCTTCATAAATTAGAACCAACAATAAAGATTCTGGAATGAGGCCTTAAGTGGCAATTTTGTTGATGATGCATGATGCAGAACAGAATGCATTTTGCTCTGCCACACGGTGCTGTCTTTGCAGGGCTGGCAGCAGTAGAACGTTTTCTGTGTAGGATGTTAGCTAAGGTTTGTGAAAGGCCACCAATTATATACCTTCTAAGCCAAAGAGATGCTTTTCATAGCTATTTATACACTTCGATCCTAAATGGCCAGAATTCCAGGGGTTATCAAGGACAACGTGATCTTAAACAAAAGTAATAAATCCTTCTTTCCTTTCAATTTACACAGAAAACTTGTATGAGACCAGATCAGATGCAATTATTTTAGTGAACTTTGGGGAAAGGAGTTAATTTATCATTGTCAAACGAGCAATTTAAAGCAGAGAGACACCCAACAAATTGCCCAAGTTCACGCAGGTAACCATGGAATTGAGACAATTGAGACCAGGACTCGTGATTCCTGATCCAGTCCTTCTTTTCTAGCTGTGTGACCTCTGACTTCAGATGTCATTGTTCATTTTTCATTTATAAGGACCTTAACCTGAGCTTCTGTCTCTGCACGTTAAGACCCCATTTTGCTCCTTTACACTGACACACTTCCCCAAAGGTAGTCATACTCATATTTTTATTTCTTCATTCCATTATTGAATACTGTAATCTGGCTGCCACAGTTTCCCATCCCAGTGAAAATTAGCTTCTAAGGGCCTCCAAATAGTTCCTGTTGTAGGAGTAGTTTTAATCACTCTCAGTTGTTTCTGACTCTTTGCAGCCCCATGGACTGTACCCCACCAGGCTCCTCTGTCCATGGGTTCTCCAGGCAAGAATACTGGGGTATGTTACTTTCCCTTCTCCAGGGGATCTTTCTGGTCCAGGGATCAAACCCAGGTCTCCAGAATTGCAGGCAGATTCTTTACCATCTGAGCCACCAGGGAAGCCCATCAGCATTGTAACTGAGAACTAAAAACTAGAAAACTTGGATTTACTGGAACTTTTCTTCTCCTCAAAAAACGGGTATCATTGATTAGAGATGAGAAACTTCTGTTTTGTTTTACATTGGTGACCCCTACCCCTTCCTAAAAAAAAAAAAAAAAAAGTCAGTAGAAATCCATAAACAAAACAAGAACTATATTTAGGATTAAAATTTGATACTGGAAGTAACAGGAGATTTACAGGGGCATCTCACCTTGGCTAACCTGAGTATCATAACAACTAAATATACAACTGGTGCTGATTCTTACATAGCCAAATTATATAGATCTGAGAATCAATTGCTTTAAATTTTGTTTCCTATCCCAATAACTCTGAACTCTGGTGGCATGCAGGTTTTTTGTTCCCAAGAGAATGACACATGTAATGTAATGTAATTCTTACTGCAGTTCAGATTGCCATGTGGACTTTTCTAGCTTCTTGGGCCACAGATGGTACTACAGGGAAATAGGACCAGTATTGGCCAAACTGTTAATGCTAAGTCTAAAGAGGTCATTGGCTTCTACTATATTTAGTGCTTGCAGAGAGTATGGATAGACCCCTAGAACTTGGAGGCTACCTGAGTAATTCTTTGTATCATCACATCCAAGGGAGAGGTTAATGGAAAATGACCTCAATTTCACATTGGCAAGACTACCAAAGACTCAAACCCTACAAGAGTGAAGATCACATTTCCTAAAGTAGAATCCCTGTCTAGCTGAGGTGTTGTTCTGAAGATTAAAGGAATGCATCATGTGTGGAAATGAAATACCCTGGGCTCCTATAGCTTCTTTGTTTTAAACACAAGAATAATTAAGGCAATCAATGCTAGTTTAATTTTATCTTTTTCCGTTATTATATATTTGGTCTATTACTGGTATTGATAGCTGCCATTTAGTTTATAGGTTGTAAAACGGTGAGGAGTTTAGTTGGAAGTATGATAGTACACACTAAAGCTTAATGCATGAATGTTGGATCATGTGAAATGACAGTGTCTGCCAGACTATTAGGAAGAAAGACAGTTCAAAATATTTTTTAGCCGCCTTAATTTGCAAAGTTAGTATTATATTGATATCCTATTTAACCAGATAAGAAAACCAGATAGTACTACAGAGACTAATATAGATGGCAAAGTGATGTGTTGGTACAGTTCTGGCCATAACTAAAGACTGCATCTGTTTGAAGGGAATTGGGAAATTGGAAGTGGGTGGGGAGGAATGGAGCACCATGACTATCTAGTTTCTCCTCTTGAAATGTTTTATCTGTATTTATTTGCACGTAATTTACTCATAAATCCCTTTAAGTCAGGTCTTGTATCCTGAACTTCTTAAGTATTCATAGTCTAAGCAAGTTGTCACTAAACTGAATTACAATTCAGAATAGAGAGAAGGCTTATCCTAGTAAGGATTCTCTACTGTCTTTATTTGAGGCAAAAGTCTAGTATCCTAGGTTAGTACCTTGATTTCTTATTGACTTAATTATAAA
Source organism: Ovis aries (assembly GCF_016772045.2). Taxonomy (NCBI): domain Eukaryota; kingdom Metazoa; phylum Chordata; class Mammalia; order Artiodactyla; family Bovidae; genus Ovis; species Ovis aries. The sequence goes on along the minus strand of NC_056054.1, from coordinate 44,553,116 downwards.
TTTAACTGTTTTAGGAGAAAGATGGCAATCGAGATATTTTGATATGTATGTTTGGCGTCTGCTTCTTGATTCATGAATCTCAAAGAGGGGAAGGAGTAAATTAAACTTGGATTTGAAAGCTAATGAACAACAAAGGAATTAAGAAACTCTCCAAGCAATATAACCTACAACCTAGATATGTTTATGTATTAATCCCACATGTTGAATTAATATATATCATCCAGGCATATTGATGAATGTCCTGTTTCCCAAAAACATGAGTACTTTAGGACTTCATGTATTTAATTGTCTTCCTCTATTCATCCTATGGGGAAGGCACTGGCACCCCACTCCAGTACTCTTGCCTGAAAAATCCCATGGACGGAGGAGCCTGGTAGGCTGCAGTCCATGTGGTCACTAGGAGTCGGACATGACTGAGCGACTTCACTTTTATTTTTCACTTTCATGCATTGGAGAAGGAAATGGCAACCCACTCCAGTGTTCTTGCCTGGAGAATCCCAGGGACAGCAGAGCCTGGTGGGCTGCCATCTCTGGGGTCACACACATTCGGACACGACTGAGGCAACTTAGCAGTAGCAGCATTCATCCTATAGTTGAAGAAACCTTTGTCTACAAAATTTCATTTATTAAGTACACGCTTATGTTTTCATTACAAATCAATTCTATATAGCACTCTCAAGTGATACTTCTGATTGACATAAAATACACAAAGAGATTAACTCAGCTGATAAAATTTAAACCAATTTTAAACCAAAGGTTAAGCAATTTGACAATTTAGCCTCAGCAGTCCTTAAGTTTGAGATACTGTGATTTTAAGTTTCTTGAAATATGTAAAACAGCTCATAGATTTCTAATTTGCTTCTCCTTAGCAGTTTCAGGTTCAGTTCAGTTCAGTTCAGTTCAGTCGCTCAGTCATGTCAGACTCTTTGTGACCCCATGAATCGCAGCACACCAGGCCTCCCTGTACATCACCAACTCCCAGAGTTCACTCAGATTCATGTACATTGAGTCAGTGATGCCATCCAGCCATCTCATCCTCTGTCATCCCCTTCTTCTCCTGCCCCCAATTCCTCCCAGCATCAAAGTCTTTTCCAATGAGTCAACTCTTCGCGTGAGGTGGCCAAAGTACTGGAGCTTCAGCTTTAGCATCATTCCTTCCAAATAAATCCCATGGCTGATCTCCTTCAGAATGGACTGGTTGGATCTCCTTGCAGTCCAAGGGACTCTCAAGAGTCTTCTCCAACACCACAGTTCAAAAGCATCAATTCTTCGGCACTCAGCCTTCTTCACAGTCCAACTCTCACATCCATACATGACCACTGGAAAAACCATAGCCTTGACTAGACGGACCTTCGTTGGCAAGGTAATGTCTCTGCTTTTGAATATGCTGTCTAGGTTGGTCATAACTTTTCTTCCAAGGAGTAAGCGTCTTTTAATTTCATGGCTGCAGTCACCAATCAGCTGGTTCAAAGGAGGTTTAAAAGGAGAGCCAGACAGCACACAGTGTTTCATCCTGCTCTACCTCTGAACATGCACTCTTTCTGTCTGGAAAGTCTTCCTTTTCCTCCTTCTTCATTTACCAGGGATAAATTCTGCTTCACAATTCACATTCTGAATGGGATCCTCTGGGAAGAATATCCTAAAACCCACTTCCCTTCCCAGGTCAGGCTCCCATTGTTAACAGTTACATAAAATAGAAAATCAACAAGGATCTACTCTATAGCACAGGGAACTCTACTCAATAGCTGTAATAACCTATAATAGGAAAAAATCTGAAAAAGAATGAATATATGTATATGCACAACTGAATCACTATGCTATACACCTGAAAGTAACACAACATTGTAAGTCAATTATACTCCAGTTAAACTTTAAAAAAAACTTGCAAGAACACGTACAAATCTAAGGGTGCACACGAAGTATTTTTTTTAAACTGTGACAACCTAGAGGGCTGGGATGAAGTGGGAGATGGGAGCGGGGTTAAGGAGGGAAGGGACATACGTATGTGTGTTCAGTTGCTCAATCGTGTACAACTCTTTCAGCCCTATAGACTGTAGCCTGCCAGGCTTCTCTGTCCATGGGATTCTCCAGGCAAGAATACTGGAAGGGGTTGCCGTTTCCTTCTCTAGGGGACATTCCTGACCCAGGGATCTAATGCACATCTCTTGCATCTCCTGGCAGGACCACTAGGGCCACCTGGGAAGCCCATATGTATGCTTGTGACTGTTTCATGTTGATGTACGGCAGAGGCCAGCACAATATTGCAAACCAATTGTCCTCCAATGAAAAAAAAGGAGGAAAAAAAAACACAAAACAAACTATAAAAATATTAAAATTTTTAAAAAGGAAATTTAAAAAATTGTCAGAACAAAAAGGAAAGAAGGTTAAAGAACAAGAATAAATTTATGAAATAAGAGGAGCTTGCATAAACCAATGATAACCAAAAGCTGCAAACTGGAAATATTATTTTTCAAACCTCCATGCCTGAAGTTCATCATACAATGTAAAACATATATTTTTATGATAATTTGAACCACACTGCTGCTTAGACCTCCTGAACACTTTAGCTCTGGGATAGCCTTCCCCATCACTTGGCCCTCTAACAGTCTCTTTAGAACACTGTCTCTAAGTGTCCCCCACAGGAGAGGTCAGCCTAGAACTTAGAGGACACAGAATCTCTAGGACAGTGAGGAAATTCAGTGGAGTAAACATGCACCTTGAAGTGAGGAAGACTACACTGATGATCTGGAAAACCAGCCTTCTGACCATCTAAGTGCCCAACCAGAAACCAAGGCACTGGCATCAGCTTCCTTCTGGGCTCCCACTCTACCTTCACTCAGCATTCTCCTTCCCAGCTAAGTACTAATAGATCTCGGTTTGTCCTGCTCCTCTCCATCTACATGGCTCCATCTCCTCTCTCCTAGATCACAGTCCAGACTCCTCTTATGTCCCCTTCTCTGTCCCAGTCCACTCTTGCTTCCAGAGAAAATTTTCTAAGAGAAACATGGAGTATTCAGTCATCAGACCCAGAGTTAAATATTAGCTCTCACTGTGTCTTTGAGAAAGAACTTTCCAGCTCTGAGCCTTCTCTCTCAAAAACAGGAATATCCAGAGAACTGCCTTCAGTGAGTCCATGAGGATTCACATAAAAGCCTCTGAGTTTACCTCTGAGTAAGTAAATAAACAAATGTAGTTTTTTACAAAAATAATGCCAGAACTTACTGTGATATATGGCAAAATGTTTTCTCATCTCTCTCTCTCTCTCTTTTTCTCTCTCATTAGAATGTGAGATAGGTTCTTAAAGTTAAAAAAGGTTTCTTTTATCTGTTTCTTCACACCAGGGAAATTACTGGTACCTGGGAAGCACTAAATATATGCCTATTAGGTTAGTTTTCATTCCAATCCCAAAGAAAGGCAATGCCAAAGAATGCTCAAACTACCACACAATTGTACTCATCTCACATGCTAGTAAACTAATGCTCAAAATTCTCCAAGCCAGGCTTCAGCAATACGTGAACCATGAACTTCCTGATGTTCAAGCTGGTTTTAGAAAAGGCAGAGGAATCAGAGATCAAATTGCCAACATCCGCTGGATCATCAAAAAAGCAAGAGAGTTCCAGAAGAACATCTATTTCTGTTTTATTGACTATGCCAAAGCCTTTGACTGTGAGGATCACAATAAACTGTGGAAAATTCTGAAAGAGATGGGAATACCAGACCACCTGACCTGCCTCTTGAGAAACCTATATGCAGGTCAGGAAGCAAAAGGTAGAACTGGACATGGAACAACAGACTGGTTCCAAATAGGAAAAGGAGGGCGTTAAAGCTGTATATTGTCACCCTGCTTATTTAACTTATATGTAGAGTACGTCATGAAAAACGCTGGACTAGAAGAAACACAAGCTGGAATCAAGATTGCCGGGAGAAATATCAATCACCTCAGATATGCAGATGACACCACCCTTATGGCAGAAAGTGAAGAGGAACAAAAAGCCTCTTGATGAAAGTGAAAGTGGAGAGTGAAAAAGTTGGCTTAAAGCTCAACATTCAGAAAACAAAGATCATGGCATCTGGTCCCATCATTTCATGGGAAATAGATGGAGAAACAGTGGAAGCAGTGTCAGACTTTCTTTTTGGGGGCTCCAAAATCACTGCAGATGCTGACTGCAGCCATGAAATTAAAAGACGCTTACTCCTTGGAAGAAAAGTTGTGACCAACCTAGATAGCATATTCAAAAGCAGAGACATTACTTTGCCAACGAAGGTCCATCTAGTCAAGGCTATGGTTTTTCCAGTAGTCATGTATGGATGTGAGAGTTGGACTGTGAAGAAGGCTGAGTGCCAAAGAATTGATGCTTTTGAACTGTGGTGTTGGAGAAGACTCTTGAGAGTCCCTTGGACTGCAAGGAGATCCAACCAGTCCATTCTGAAGGAGATCAACCATGGGATTTCTTTGGAAGGAATGATGCTAAAGCTGAAGCTCCAGTACTTTGGCCACCTCATGTGAAGATTTGACTCATTGGAAAAGACTTTGATGCTGGGAGGGATTGGGGACAGGAGGAGAAGGGGATGACAGAGGATGAGATGGCTGGATGGCATCACAGACTCGATGGACATGAGTCTGAGTGAACTCTGGGAGTTGGTGATGGACAGGGAGGCGTAGCGTGCTGTAATTCATGGGGTCGCAAATAGTCGGACATGACTGAATGACTGAACTGAATTGAAATAAATGAGAGAGGATAAATGACTTGTCAAATGTCACATAGTTATTTACAGAGTTAGAGTTGAATGTGAAGCATTTTCCATGAATGGAATACTGTGATGTATTTTCAAGATACAGTAAAATACTCTCATTGGATTCTCTATCATCATACAGGAAGGATCTGTCTGATAGGTATATCTCAAAATCTTGTGTTACAAAGGTATTATTTATATTCTCTTTTTAGCAAAAAACAACAATTGATCAATAATATAAATTAGCATTTTGACAGGCAAAGTGATTTCAGCAGTGCTTCCTAACCTTATCTTAAGTGAGGAATCATTTTTTCATGCAAAATGTATAAAAAGTTTAGTACATGACAATAACTGTACTTTTAGTATGTATAGGGAGGCACATATACGTAAAACTCCTTGTACTTGTGACAACTGCATGGTTCTTAGAGAACTGCACTCCATAGTCTGGGAGTCATAGGTTTAATTGAAAGATCACTAAAGTGAAAGTACAGAAATTTGGCTTCTTATTCAGTTCTACAACTGCCTACATGACCTTGGCCCAAGACTTGCCCTTTCTGAGTCTCAAAGCTCTTTTACTTACAAACGAGGTGCTGGATTTAATATGTCTATATCAGGCTTTGCACTGCACAACTGCACAACCCCAGGGATAACTTTCACATAGATTACAATGCAAATGATTCTCCTTTAGATGACCAAGGCAACAGCTCTGCTTAGGAAACTTCCAGCTGACTCTAAATAGGCTCAATGCGTGAAGATAGGTCACTTGTTCCCCAAAGTGCCAGCCATTCTCATTATCTTCTCATAGTCCTTCATAACCAACTTGACAACTTGAGAATGTCAGGAAGCACTCTGACACTACACTTTTATAAGAAGCACTCTGACACTACTTAAACTTTCCCTTTCCTACTCCCTCCAATCTCATCTTTCCTCTTCCAAAACATTCTTTATGGGCAAAATGACACTGAGCGAGTCTTTTGGAGTCCCCTGGGTTTCTTTCTAAGGTTATATCAAACATTCTTGTTAAAAGCTCTGAGGCTTTCCAAAGCCAAGTGCGCACTTTCTCTCTGAACCACATCTGGCCCTTGTATCACTTCCAGAAGCAATGATCATGGAGATTAGAGGTGACACATTACAGCGGCTCATCTCTTCCATCCTCTGGCACTGCCCTGGAGAAACAATCACAGTGGACAGGAAGTCCTCACTCCTACATCTCCTTGTAGTTCTCACCATTAGACTTTTTGGAACATAGTTCTCATTTATCTTTAAAAAGTATTCCTGAAATATAAGCCCTGAACTTTCATATAAAGCACACTTGGAAGGAAGAAGTATGAGAAGGAGGAAAGGAAAAAAGTGCATTGTGAGAGGAGAGGGTCAAGGGAAGAAGGAAAGATATGCAATGTTTCAGGCATTTTAATCAAGAGCTTACTTACATTATTTTATTTAATCCTTTCAATTATCTTGTAACTTATACACTGTTACTTTTCCTTTGAAAAAATGACAACCAATGCTGAGAAAGGCTAAAGTATTAAAAGTGTTAGTAGTTCAATCGTGTCCGACTCTTTGCAACCCCATGGACTTAGCCCACCAGGCACCTCTGTCCATGGGATTCTCCAGGCCACAATACTGGAGTTGGTTGCCATTTTCTCCCTGAGGCAATCTTTCCAACCCAGGTATTGAACCCATATCTCTTACATCTCCTACATTGGCAAGCGGGTTCTTTACCACTAACACCGCAAAACATGTGCATAAAGTCACAATTTTAACATCATATTTCATGTGGTACCCATATCCTACTTGCTAAAATAGCAAGATCTAGTACAGAGAGAGAAAGGAAGTACCAAGTATTACAAAAATGTCCACAGAATTTTAAAATATGTAAATATATATTTTTTCTGATCAAACCCCATACTTTTACACATGATAAAAATGAGGCCCAAAGAATTTTATGTAAATTCCCCAAATCACACAGTGACTTGTTGGCAGGGACATAACAGGAACTCTAGTAATGTAAGTACCAACAATGTGATTTGTGATTTTGTGCAGAGTATGAAATAGCCCTTGGAATAAGTGTCTTGGCCCCAAATTCTAGCTCCAGAATATACTGACTGTTAATTTTTGTAAACATTTCTTGACTTCTGTTTACAGTTTCTTGTTAGCTAGAAACAAACAAACAAACAAACAAACTCACCATAGTACTGAGCTAGAAGGGCTTTAGGAAGACTAGAGACATTGTATGCACAATGCCTGGCACACAGGATGTGTTTCAGCTGGAATTTTTTGGCTTATATTTATGGATTGTAAAGATGTCATAAACATTTTCATGGGTACCAGAGGGCAGAAAACAAAATGGCCCCATAGACTCAGTGTCTGAAAATGCAGCTACCAAGTCTCTTCTCTCCATCTCTCAGAAGATTCCTCTTTGCTCCTCTGTTTGTGAATAACCCTATTCTTCATTCTCTGTTAAATTAAAATTCTCCATTTGTACATTTTCCATTTTGGCCACTCCTGGTAGCTATATCACAGCTTTCAATTCCAGTGCTAACCATTAATCCATCAAGTTATCTATGTCTATATGTCTGTGTCTATATCTATATATCTAGATATATATATCATACATCTATATCTATGTTGGTAGCATTCACAAGATAGATAATCTGACTGCATCCCACTCTCAGTAAATTGGTGATCTTGTATCACAATTCTATCCCATGTCCAACCAAAGATGGGTAGTTTGGTAGACATGAGACCCAATATACCCCATGGGGACAAAAAAAAAAAACACCTAAGGTTCTGTGTGTAGATCAACCTGTATCTGAATCTAGATTCCTTTACTCATTTATATGCTGTATGACTTGAGTAAACAACTTAATCTCTTTGAGATTCTATTTCACACTTCAAATGGGAATAAAAATAGTACCTTCTTAAGAAAGTTGTTATAAGAAATAAAAAAGATACATGTATATCAGGGATCACTTATTAAATGTTCAAAACTGCTGACTAGTAAAAGTTGAATATCTAGGCTATGTGAGAGAAGATTCTCTCCAATTTTTTTCCTTCACCTAACTAACTCCTATTCATCTTTTAGTTCTCACCTTGGCTCTCCTCTGGAATGTACCACCCAGTATGCTTTAAACTAGTTTATCTATTTCTTTCTTCCACTAAAGTTCCCTAATTTTATCAAATGCATATCTCACTGTACTAAAATCACCTGGTTTTTTTTTCTCATTTTTTTCATTTTTCTAAGGTAGAATTGACACATAAAATTGTATACATACACACACACATATATACATATGTGTGTGTGTATATATATATATATATATATATATATATATATCCAGTACTCTTGCCTGGAAAATCCCATGGACAGAGGAGCCTGGTGGGCTGCCGTCTATGGGGTCACACAGAGTCGGACACGACTGAAGCGACTTAGCAGCATATATATATATATATATATATATATATATACATATATATATATATAGTTGCTGTTTGGTCGTAGTCGTATCCAGCTGTTTGTGACCCCATGGACTGTAGCCCACCAGGTTCTTCTGTGCATGGGATTCTTCAGGCAAGAATACTGGAGTGGGTTGCCATTTCATTCTCCAGGGGATCTTCCCAACCCAGGGATCAAATTTGTATCATCTTCTGTTTGGCAGGCAAATTCTTTACCACTGAGCCACCAGAGAAGCCATATACATAGTATGTGTGTGTATATATATACACATAAAAAATGTAAAAGGATTGCCATGAACTAATACCCATCACCTCACATATTTACCCTTTTTGGTGAAAACATTTAAATTTCATCCTTAACAAATTTCAACTATGCAATACAGTTAAAATCATCTGTTTACTGCCTAAATTTACGACTAGTATATGAGATGCCCTAGGGCAGGCAACATGCCCTGTCAGCTCTGTATCACCAGAAGATAGGAAAACACTGCATGGAGTAGTGCCAAAAAGTGCTTATTGAATAAATGAACTAATGAACAAACACCATAAAGTAACACCTCACTTCAAAACAGAGTACATTTTGAAATGTAGTATTGGAAGAAGACATAGCAAGTTCCATTTAAATCTCACTAATTAATACACCCTGGTTAAATTTAAAAGCATTTTTTCCTATTGAGAAGTGTTTCTAATTGGTTCCAGCCAAGAGTCCCCAAGCAGAGAAATAACGGATTTTTGGAACCTTATCCAAGGGATGATTCAATGATTTGCTTCTGCTGTGCCCTTCTGTCCAAGGATGGCTAAGATTCCCACTGAGAAAGAGAACTCACTTTTGTCAGCAACCTCCAATCACTCCCCTCCTTCAAGGCTCAGGGGTTTGACAGTGTCTCTTTTCTCTTGCGGACAAGTCAGTCGCCTATTACTGCTGCAGTCTTTGTTAAGTTCAGTTCAGCAAGTCGCAACTTGTGTGCCCAAAAACAACACACTCACTGCCCTGTGAGCATTTCTCCATTTGTAAAAATATCTGTAGAGACCAAGGAAAGAGGTTCATAGCTTTGGAGTGGTGTTTGTTTCTTAAATATTCAGTCCCATATTTGTTCAATTGAGAGGGCTGAATGTGGGAGATTTTCTGGAGATAAATGAATAGAATGAATCACTAACATACACTAAAAATTACCATATTGCCATAGGTTGGCATAACTCTGGCAAAATGAAAGGATGTGTGCCTGCTCAGTTGCTTGGTCATGTCTGACTCTTTTGGGACCCCATGGACTGTAGGCCACCAGACTCCTCTGTCTGTGGGATTTTCCCAGGCAAGAATATTGGAGTGGGTTGCCATTTTCTCTTCCAAGGGATCTTCCTGACTCAGGGATCACAACTGTGTCTCCTGTTTGGCAGGTGAATTCTTTAAAACACTGAACCACCTGGGAAGCCCCAAAGGACAGAGTATTGATCAAAAACAATGGATAATTTATGTGTATATTTTCCAGTCAGCCATGCAATAGAGATATGACATGCCATGGACATGACCCATAATGCCACTTTATTAAATGCATCCCACACTGATTGTAGAGTAACCAGTGTCTCCATCCCCAAGATTAGTGGGAAGTAACAGGCCTGTGACAAGGTCTGACTTTCTTAAACAGGTATAAAACTCACTGTGAACTGCTCTGACTTTTATTTTTATCTTTTCTCAGAAGGATTTAACAGACTTGTTACACAATTACCTAAACATTGGATTAAAATACATGAAAGGCACTGTGAAGTCTTTGCTATAACAAACATCTATTGTTGAGCATTTTAGAAATCTTGTCTCTGCAGAATTCAGACCACACTGTAGGCATCACTGAATTCAATCAAACTGCCAGTGCTTGGAGGGAGATCAGCAAAGTACCATTCCTTTCTGTTTTACTTCTAGAGAAACTGAGGCATAAAACCCTTTTGGAATATAGTTTAGACAATAAAACAATAAAAAATGAAGTCATAGAAATTTTGTCTCCCTTCCCATAGACTTAAACTAGAATACTTCAAGTAAAAATTGTTAGCAATGCTTAAACTACTACAATATTACAACACGGGGGCCATACTTGTCACAGCTGTTCAGTCACTAGGTTGTATCTGACTCTTTGTGACCTCATGGTTTGCAGCAAACCAGGATCCTCTGTCCTCCAATGTCTCCCAGAGTTTGCTCAAATTCACATCCATTGAGTCAGTGATGTTATCTAACCATTTCATCCCCTGCTGCTCCCTTCTCCTTTTGCCTTCAATCTTCCCCAGCATCAGGGTCTTTTCCAATGAGTTGGGTCTTTGCATCAGGTGGCTAAAGTATTGGAGCTTCAGCAAGTCTTTCCGATGAAGGTTCATATTATCATACCATAAATAGAGTGCCCTTATTTAATAAATAGGAAAGGTTTTTGAAGCTCTTCTAAGTAGGTTGAAAATTAGCTCTAGGGCTAAGGCACTGCCTTAAGGGACAGCAATGCAGCAATGGTGTAATACAGTGTTTTTTCAGAGTGTATTCTACCAAAACAGAAAGAAAGAAATCCCAAATAATGCATCTTGAGAAAGGTCAAATAAATATAAAAATCATTACATGTTTGCTGTACCTCCTTTTGAAATGGACACTAGCATGCAAACGACTTTGAGAAACCTTCCTTAGGCCACATCAATAGAGACCTTGGCTCCAGGTTTCCTTCTCACTCCATTCCTGGGTTTATATTCACTTTACCTGAACAGAGATCTGATTGGCTTAACTGGGAGTCAAAAACAAAGTCTCTGCTTAGGACATTGTACTGAATTGGTTTGACCTTAAGGAAACCACTTAATGAAGTGATTACCATGTATGATGAACAAAATTACTCCAGTGATTGTTTGTAGCTCTGAAATTATAATCTAAATAGAATTTTAGGTCATTTACACATTTCATGGTTGTCATAAGAAACCTCCTGAATGTTTCTTTGGCTGTTTTCCCAAACCTTTTTCTAAACTGTGCTGTATCGAGAGGCTCAAGACAGTTAGTTTTATTTTCCTCTGAAATGGTTTTCTTTGTGAAATCTGAAAGGTGGTCAAAATAAAGTAAAGAGGGATCTGACCTCTAAAATGGAAAGTTTCTCTTACTATAAAAGCCAATAATAAAAAGTAGGTGGGAAAAAGAAAATGGAATCGCATTTTGTGTTTGGATTTCAGCTCTCAAACTATATGCTTCTGCCAGGTGGCCATCCCCCGATACTTGTTTGCTGTCCCACATAGTAAAGGGATTAGTCACTCTTTGGGTCAGTTTAGACTTTCCTATAACAGTTTAAGGGAAAAGAGAACAGCAGGCAAAAGGCAGGGTAAGCTCATTCTCTCTTTCCTCTTCTACCCAAAGAAAAAGGATATTAGTCAGATTCCAAGTCACCAGTTGGGAGGCATTTACAATGACAGGTCAGTCAGTCAGTCGGTTCAGTCGCTCAGTCATGTCCGACCATTTGCAACCCCATGAATCGCAGCACACCAGGCCTCCCTGTCCATCACCAACTCCTGGAGTTCACTCAAACTCACGTCCATCGAGTCAGTGATGCCATCCAGCCATCTCATCCTCTGTCGTCCCCTTCTCCTCCTGCCCCCAATCCATCTCAGCATCAGAGTCTTTTCCAATGAGTCAATTCTTCACATGAGGTGGCCAAAATACTGGAGTTTCAGCTAGCATCATTCCTTCCAAAGAATACCCAGGGCTGATCTCCTTTAGAATGGACTAGTTGGATCTCCTTGCAGTCCAAGGGACTCTCAAGAGTCTCCTCCAACACCACAGTTCAAAGCATCAATTCTTCAGCGCTCAGCTTTCTTCACAGTCCAACTCTCACATCCATACATGACCACAGGAAAAACCATAGCCTTGACTAGACAGACCTTTGTTGGCAATTTGATATCTCTGCTTTTGAATATGCTATCTAGGTTGGTCATAACTTTCTTTCCAAGGTGTAAGCATCTTTTAATTTCATGGCTGCAGTCACCATCTGCATTGATTCTGGAGCCCCCAAAATAAAGTCTGACAGTTTCCACTGTTTCTCCATCTATTTTCCATGAAGTGATGGGACCAAATGCCATGATCTTTGCTTTCTGAATGTTGAGCCTTAAGCCAACTTTTTCACTCTCCACTTTCACTTTCATCAAGAGGCTTTTAGTTTCTCTTCACTTTCTGCCGTGTCACTGTACATCCAAATATGAATCAATGAGTGTGATTCTTTTCCTCCTTCAGTGATACAACCACTGAAGCAAAGTGATCCGTGACATTTTGCCACCTGCAAAGCTCAGCCCTGTCTCTGATATTCTCTCTTCTGCACCCTTTATCTGGACTGTAAGCTTATTTTCTGGCTGTCACACATGTTCTTATCTCTTTCCTCTCTCAGTGTATCTAGAGACAAAAGATGACTGTGGCCTTTGCCTGTTCAGGGCAGGTCCAGGATGAGATAAGATACTAGGGGAGAAGGTAGAGATAGGCAGATCCCAGGTCAGACTACCTACTTTAGCAGAGCTTATGAGATTTCTGCCTGGAAGACAGTCTAACTTATTAATACTTAAGTATGAGTTTGTTTCTCTTTGTTAAGATTCTTATTTGTATATTTATTTCTTCAATAATATCTATTAATAAAGATGTCTAATGTGGACTGAGAGATACAAGGTATATGAAAACGTGACGTTTACATATTGGAGACTTTACAATTCTGTGGAAGATACAAAAATCAATCGCATGTAGAAAGATAATATTTTGAAAAATAACCAAACGTTTCTTTCCCAAATCATCCTTGTTGCCCTGGGAAAGTGTGAATCAGCTTGAAGAAAAGTTTCTGAATGGGTTTTACTGCAGGGACAAATGTCTTAAAAGCTAATGAAATGAAGTTAAAAAAAAAAAAAAAACAAATCGGACCTCAAATATCAAGAGGAGGCAAAATCTTAAAGAGGTGGGTGCCAAGTTTGTCCATAGCTTTATATTGGAAAAGCAATCAGGGACGATTCAGCTTTCATCTGGATCATCTGGATCTTTCATCCAGTTTTTATTGAATCCGGGAGAGAAAGCAAGAGAGTGAGCCTGTGGTTGGTGTGGATTCCTGAGAAAGGACCCCTGGCTCAGACTTCTTCTCAGACAAAATCATAAATAAGCCAGACTACAGCAGGGCCTCACCTCCCCTAATGCATTTGGAGAAGAAGGCAACGCTTATAGGAAAACAAAATTCTATCATGACATCACAGCCCTGCTGTAGCTGTGGTTGAATGAGGTGTCCTAGGTATTGAACCTGGAGGCAGCCTCATGGAGCACAGAAGATCCCAGCAGTATATAGAAAAGCAACTAAGTTGGAAAGCAACCTCAACTGGCTGCAACCAAGAGAAAATCAAGTCCTAAAAATAGACCAGCAGGCCCCTGGGGTGAAAATGAGGATTAGACAAAGGTCATGAATGTGGCAATCAAAAGTCACAGCTGGATCAGGTATAGTCAGCAGGCCCAGGTAAAAATGAGGAAGACAGATAGGACATAAATGTAGCAATCAGAGCTGATGGCAGGATCAGGTGCAGCAGGAGGAAATGCCAGCATAGGAAGGAACAAAGAAGAGCAGGCAGATATCAGCACAGGTTAAAGAGAGTAGAGAACCAATATGAAGAAGGTACCCCATTCCTTCTCAGGTCCAGGAACTCATATCCTCCTAAGAGAAGGGAAGGAGCTGAAGGAGGGAGAGCTTGTGAGCTGAAAGAATAGCATTTATCCCAAAGAGACTGAGAAAAACATCTGAAAGGGACTAGTGACACTATGAATGGAAATAGAATCCCAGGAACTAAACCCTGTTGAATAAAATAAAGGAAATCCTATCTTTGCATATATTTGTACTTTGTAACTATTAAAGCTCATAAAAGCACAATTTATATTTACAAGTTGTGAAAAACACTTGTAAAGAAAAAGGACAGGGTGTCACACAGATATAAATAAATAAGCCTATAGACTTATTAATAGGTCTAAAAAAAGGCTTCCCCATGGAGTTGACCTTTCAGATGAGACTTCAAGGATGTATAGGCATGAAAAACTTAACAGTTAAGCAGAAGAAGAGAATAGCACTTTAGACACATAGAACAGCAAGTGCAAAGGTGCCAAAGACAGGAGTGAGCATGAGATGTTCATAGAAAAGGAAGTCGGCCAAGAAGGCTGCATAATGGAGAGTGCGGAGATGTATGAGACTAGGGTGTGGACTTGGGAGTGCAGGGAAGGTGAACAGAAACCAGACTCCACGGGAACTTGTAAGCCATGTTGAGAATGATGAGACCCTTTTGAAGTATTCCAAGTGAGAGAGTGACACCATCAGATCTGTCTTACAAATACTATTCTACCAAAATGTGGGAATGGATTACAGGTGAGCAAGAATAAAGATATGGAGATCATTTAGGAGGCAAGTACAGTGGGTAGGGATGAGGTTATGGAAAAGGGGAAGAATGGGAAGTGGAAAGATCTAGATAAATATGACAAATAAATCAAATGTTAACAATCAAAAGAACTTGTAAAAATGGATTGCGAATGAAAGTGGGGAAAAGGCACGAAGGACTCAATAAGGAGAATGGTTGTAGCCATATTGGTTTTAGAAAAGGCAGAGGAACCAGAGATCAAATTGCCAACATCCGCTGGATCATGGAAAAAGCAAAAGAGTTCCAGAAAAACATCTATTTCTGCTTTATTGAGTATGCCGAAGCCTTTGACTGTGTGGATCACAATAAACTGTGCATTATTCTGAGAGAGATGGCAATACCAGACCACCTGACTTGCCTCTTGAGAAATCTGTATGCAGGTCAGGAAGCAACAGTTAGAACTGGACATGGAACAACAGACTGGTTCCAAATAGGAAAAGGAGTACATCAAGGCTGTATATTGTCAACCTAGATAGCATATTGAAAAGCAGAGACATTACTTTGCCAACAAAGGTCTGTCTAGTCAAGGCTATGGTTTTCCAGTAGTCATGTATAGATGTGAGAGTTGGACTGTGAAGAAGGCTGAGCGCCGAAGAATTAATGCTTTTGAACTGTGGTGTTGGAGAAGACTCTTGAGAGTCCCTTGGACTGCAAGGAAGTCCATCAGTCCATTCTGAAAGAGATCAGCCCTGGGTGTTCTTTGGAAGGAATGATGCTAAAGCTGAAACTCCAGTACTTTGGCCACCTCATACGAAGAGTTGACTCATTGGAAAAGACTCTACTGCTGGGAGGGATTGGGGGGCAGGAGGAGAAGGGGACGACAGAGGATGAGATGGCTGGATGGCATCACCGATTCGATGGACATGAGTTTGAGTGAACTCTGGGAGTTGGTGATGGACAGGGAGGCATGGTGTGCTGCGATTCATGGGGTTGCAAAGAGATGGACATGACTAAGTGACTGAACTGAACTGAACTGAAACCTTTGACTGTGTGGATCACAACAAACTGTGGAAAATTCTTCAAGAAATGGGAATACCAGACCACCTGACCTGCCTCCCAAGAAATCTGTATTCAGGTCAAGAAGAAGCAGAACTGGGAATGGAACAACAGACTGGGTTCACATCGGGAAAGGAGTACATCAAGCCTGTATATTGTCACCCTGCCTATTTAACTTATATGCAGAGTACATCAGGTGAAATGCCAGGCTAGATGAAGCACAAGGTGGAATCAAGATTGCTGGGAGAAATATTAATAACCTCAGATATGCAGATGACACCACCCTTATGGCAGAAAGCAAAGAACAACTAAAGAGCCTCTTGATGAAAGTGAAAGAAGAGAGTGAAAAAGTTGGCTTAAAAGTCAACATTCAGAAAACTAAGATCATGACATCCAGTCCCATCACTTCATGGCAAATAGATGGGGAAACAGTGGAAATAGTGGCTGACTTTATTTTTATGGGCTCCAAAATCACTGCAGATGGTGACTGAAGCCATGAAAATAAAAGACGTTTGCTCCTTGGAAGAAAAGCTGGACAGTATATTTTAAAAGTATAGACGTTACTTTTGACAATAAAGGTCCATCTAGTCAAAGTTATGGTTTTTCCAGTAATCATGTATGGATGTGAGAGTTGGACTATAAAGAAAGCTGAGCACCGAAGAGCTGATGCTTTTGAACTGTGCTATTGGAGAAGAGGACTCTTGAGAGTCCCTTGGACTGCAAGGAGATTCAACCAGTCCATCCTAAAGGAAATCAGTCCTGAACATTCATTGGAAGGACTGATGCTGAAGCTGAAACTGTAATACTTTGGACACCTGATGCGAAGAACTAACTCATTGGAACAGACCCTGATGCTGGGCAAGATTGAAGGCAGTAGAAGAAGGGGACTACAGAGGATGAGATGGTTGGATGGCATCACTGATTCGAAGGACATGAGTTTGAGTAAATTCCTGGGAAGCCTGGCATGCTACAGTCCATGAGGTCACAAAAACTTGTCAGACACAACTGAGTGACTGAGCTAAACTGAACAGATACAATTTAGTAATATTACTATCAAAATCACTTAATTCTCTTTTAATACATAAATCTTTAACCTGAGAAGAATGGGAAACAATATCATGAATTATACTTCACATGACTTCCTAAATAAACAGTTCATAGTTCAAAGTTTTAAAAGCACTTTACCAGTGAAGCTAAAGCTAATCATTTGTCTTAGCTAACCAAGCATTTAAATTTACAGGTCATTTTTTTTTATAATTTCCATTTTATTTCTGTTCTATTACCTAAACCAAGAGTAGTCCACACATACATACACACAGAAACCCTAAAATATGTAGATTTATCATATACGGAGATAATCTCATTGCTCTTTTTTTCCCCTTGGCCTTCCCTCTGGTTTCACTTGACCCATTTATTTGTTTACTCAAACTTTAAGAACATAAATATGCCCAAATGAAGCATAATACTCTGTTTCTTGTCAATGTTCAGGGAATGGACTGCATGCTTTCATAGCTTTTCTCTTTGAAAAAGTTGGAAAATAGACACATCTGTGGGGTAACAAAGAAGCACACATTAAAAATTCTGTGCTTGTCTAGACATAATCAAACTCATTTCACAGTAGGTGTTAAATACTTCTAATTAAAGTAATTTAAGAAAATTAAAAAAAATTCAAGAATGGTAGCAAAATGTTAATTCAAAAATCAAAATTCTTGTTTTCCCCAAGCTCCACTTTGGTCTCCATAGTAACCATAACAGTTACTGGTCTGACTCTCTGTTAAATAATTATATATGTTCAATAACTATATATACATATATATATATATCTCACAATATAAATAAACTAAACTGTTATATATTTTATATAGATACATGTAGGTATATACGAGAAATATTGACTGAGGTAACAGAGCTTTTTTTTAAGTAGCATGCTATCTAACCTATTCTTTCTTCTCCAAGTTTCCTCACAGCCTTCTTTGTCAAAGTCTCCTAATCAACAAAGATTGATCTTTTCCAGGTGGCTTTGACCCTTCCAAGGAATGTTTCAGTAGGCATGATGGACTAGAAAGAGAAAGCAAACTGCTTCTCACAAAGAGGGTAGGCTACAGAATTTGACATACTGTGATGTCACTTGCCATAAGTGGATAAGTTGCATGACTTCCCTCCCATTGGGATAACCACCCTTCCTTTTATCTGAGCTAAAGAATTGCTACCTGAAAGCATTTATCTGATGATAACACTGAACAGTAAAGCAAAGATAACTCCAAAGAATAGATCTGTCTGCCACCATTCCAGCTCATCCCTTTGTTTTACCTATGTATCACTGCAACTCCTCTTCATAGTTAAAAACACACCCTTTCAGGTCCTCCTTAACTTTATCTTTTCTTGATCTCAAACCAGGAAAAAAAAAAAAAAAGATTGACACAATCACATTTTTAGTGTTCCATTTAGACCAAAATCACTGTAAAAAAAATGAAAAAAGAAAAAACTGAAGAGGACTGGGAATAAAGAGAGAGTGAAAGAGAGGGACAGAGATAGGAAAAAAAGGTGAAATGAAAAGTAAGCTTGAGGCAATATGGTACAGAATTTTAATTCACCTTGAGGATTACTCATTTCAAAGTTTTGGAGAATTTTCCCAGACAATATTATACAGTTTCCTTCTATTACAATATTAGAAAGTTAGATGCAGTTCTACCATAGAATCTGATGACTCAGAGGATTAGTTTGCTTTTGTAGACTATTGATCAGAGGAATCTTTGCGGGAAGCAGGACTAAGTTTTATCTGAACTCCAGTTAACTTTTTCATCAGTATTAATGGTATATACCTTCTGATAATAATTCATAGGGTGTAAATGAGATAGTTACTTCACTCCTCAATTTTGCACATTTGTGCAAATACTTTGTTTTTTACTGTTTAGTCATTTTAACTCCCGCAATTCAGTAACAGTGTAAACCTTTACTTCATCTCAATTGTCTACTAGGTTAGGCTAGATTATAAGTGTTATAGCAAACAATCCCAAAATGTCAGTAGCTTTATGGTAACAGTTTTATTTCTTGCTCATGGAACATGTTTAGTGTGGGTTGGTAGGTGAAGCTTTGTTCATGATAAATATTCAAGAATCCAAATTAGTGAAGATTCACCATATTAAAATGCTACCACTGCAACAAGAAGTCTTGAGGTTTGTACCAGCAGGGGAAATGAGAGAACTGAACCATTAAATCCTGGAAGTGAAACTGGACAATTTTGCTCACATTTACTGGCTTTAAAAGGGTAGAGAAATGAAAGCCTCCATGTTCCAGAAAGCAAAGGAGATTCCAAAATTGATGTATAAAGTCTACTGTATCCCTTCTTCCCCAGAATAGGCTATTTGGGGTTATAGCGTGTAGAGGGTAGATCCTAGGATGGCTCCCATGATTTCTGCCCTCTGCCCTCTAGTGTTCATGCCCTGTATGTACTTTGAACCCCACCCCACCTCCACCACTGCTCTTTCACCTTGGGTAGGATCTTTGTATTCATTTGTTAGAGATGCCATCTGGGGGAAAATAAATAAATAAATAAATAAATAAATAAATAAACTGGGTGGCTTAAACAAAATACTTTTTTTCAAAATTCCTGGAGATTATAAATCTGAGACCAAGGTATTGATCAAAAATTGATTTCTTCTGAGCCTCCTCCTTGCATTGTAGATGGCCATCTTCTCTGTAAGTCTTTCCTCTACATGTTTGTGTTCTAATCTCCTCTTCTTCTAAGAACATTAATCACTGGATTAGCCCTCTGCCCCCTCCACCCAATGAGATTCTGGTGACTCAGACAGTAAAGAGACTCCTGGCAATGTGGGAGACCTGGGTTCAATCCTGGGTTGGGAAGATCCCCTGGAGAATGAAATGGCAAACCACTCCAGTGCTCTTGCCTGGAAAATCCTATGGACAGAGGAGCCTGGCAGGCCACAGTCCATGGGGTCTCAGAGTCAGACATAATTGAGAACTTTCACTTTCACTTTCTTTCCTCCTAATGACCTCAATACTGTATAATATCCAACCCCTCTAGATATGAAGAAGGCAATGGCACCCTGTTCCAGTGCTCTTGCCTGGAGAGTCCCAGGGACGGGGGAGCCTGGTGGGCTGCCATCTATAGGGTCACACAGAGTTGGACATGATTGAAGTGACTTAGCAGCAGTAGCAGCAGCATTCCTTAGTGTATAAATCAGAGGTTTGATCAAAGGTATTCCAATTGTATAAAACACAGTTATCATCTTATCCATGCAGAATGAAGTTTCAGGGTGTGTGTATATAAATATTCAAGGATGAAAGAACAAGATGATCATGATGATGTGGGAGATGCAGGTGGAGAAGGCAACCCACTCCAGTACTCTTGCCTGGAAAATCCCATGGAAGGAGGAGCCTGGAAGGCTGCAGTCCATGTAGTCGCTGAGGGTCAGACTTCACTTTCCATTTTCACTTTCATAAGTTGGAGAAAGGAAATAGCAACCCATTCCAGTGTTCTTGCCTGGAGAATCCCAGGGACAGGGGAGCCTGGTGGGCAGCCATCTACAGGGTTGCACAGAGTTGGACATGACTGAAGTGACTTAGCAGCAGCAGCAGCAATAACCCTCTTTAAAGGTCCTTTCTCCAAATATAGTCATGATTTGAGGTACTGAAAGCTAAAGAATTCAACATATAAATTTTGGAGAAGAGAGTGAAGGGAGAGGGCATACAATTTAGCCCATGAGCACCCATGACTTGCTTCTAGTCAGTAGAATATGGCAAAAGAGAAGAGATTTTATGAATAAAATTAATTTCTCAATTCAATTGATTTTTAGTTAATCAAAGGGGAAATTACCCTGAATGGGGCAGAGGAACCAGAGATCAAATTGCCAACATCAGCTGGATCATGGAAAAAGCAAGAGAGTTCCAGAAAAACATCTGTTTCTGCTTCATTGACTATGCCAAAGCCTTTGACTGTGTGGATCACAATAAACTGTGGAAAATTCTGAAAGAGATGGGAATACAGACCACCTGACCTGCCTCTTGAGAAATCTGTATGCAGGTCAGGAAGCAACAATTAGAACTGGACATGGACCAACAGACTGGTTCCAAATAGGAAAAGGAGCATGTCAAGGCTGTATATTGTCACCCTGCTTATTTAACTTATATGCAGAGTACATCATGAGAAATGCTGGACTGGAAGAAACACAAGCTGGAATCAAGATTGCTGGGAGAAATATCAATAACCTCAGATATGCAGATGTCACCACCCTTCTGGCAGAAAGTGAAGAGGAACTAAAAATCCTCTTGATGAAAGTAAAAGAGGAGAGTGAAAAAGTTGGTTTAAAGCTCAACATTCAGAAAACGAAGATCATGATATCTGGTCCCATCACTTCATGGGAAATAGATGGGGAAACAGTGGAAACAGTGTCAGACTTTCTTTATTTGGGCTCCAAAATCACTGCAGATGGTGACTTTAGCCATGAAATTAAAAGAAACTTACTCCTTGGAGGAAAAGTTATGACTAACCTAGATAGTATATTCAAAAGCAGAGACATTACTTTGCCGACTAAGGTCCATCTAGTCAAGGCTATGGTTTTCCAGTAGTCATGTATGGATGTGAGAGTTGGACTGTGAAGAAGGCTGAGCACTGAAGAACTGACGCTTTTGAACTGTGGTGTTGGAGAAGACTCTTAAGAGTCCCTTGGACTGCAAGGAGATCAACCCTGGGATTTCTTTTGGAAGGAATGATGCTAAAGCTGAAACTCCAGTACTTTGGCCACCTCATGCAAAGAGTTGACTCATTGGAAAAGACTTTGATGCTGGGAGGGATTGGGGGCAGAAGAAGGGGATGACAGAGGATGAGATGGCTTGATGGCATCACAGACTCTATGGACAAAAGTCTGAGTGAACTCAGGGATTTGGTAATGGACAGGAAGGTCTGGTGTGCTGCAATTCATGGGGTCACAAAGAGTCAGACATGACTGAGTGACTGAACTGAACTGAATTGGGGCAGAGCTAGGCAGGCCTAAGACCTTGGAAAGGGGACTGGGTCTTTGTAGGGAGAGAAACTCTCCCTAGGGACTACATGACACTGGAGAAGTCTATGTAGCAGGAACTGTGGGTGGCTTCCAGGATCTGAGCACAGCCTCCATCCAACAGTCAGCAAAATGCTAGGGCCCTCAGTCAAAGAGATGCAAG
The DNA here is from genome assembly GCF_016772045.2 of Ovis aries. NCBI lineage: Eukaryota > Metazoa > Chordata > Mammalia > Artiodactyla > Bovidae > Ovis > Ovis aries. The sequence continues at coordinate 44,531,324 of NC_056054.1, read as the reverse complement.
GCAATGAATTCTGCCAACAACCTCAACAAGCTTGGAGGTGGTTTCCACTGCTACTAAGCTTCCAGATGATAATGCAGCCCAGCCAGAAACTTTCTTACAGCATTGTAAGATCTGAGCAGAAAACCCAGATAAACCACATGCAGATTCCTGACCCTGGAAACTGAGATAATAAATATGTGTTGTTAAAGAAATATGTGTCATCACTAGATCTGTGATAAGTTGCTATGAAACAGTGGAAATGAATATATAGCTAGACTGACTTCATTAACATTTGAGGTATGTGCCCAGTTGCTCAGTCGTGTCCAACTGTTTGTGATCCCATAGATTGTAGCCTGCCAGGTTCCTATGTCCATGGAATTTTCCAGGCAAGAATACTGGAGTAGGTTACCATTTCCCCTTCCAGGGGATCTTCCCAAACCAGGAATCGAACACACATCTCTTGAATCTCCTGCATTGGCAGGTGGATTCTTTACCTCTAGCACCATCTGTGATATCAGACACTAATAAAAGAAATGTGAGTTTATGTGTTTTACATAACCCCATTCCCCATTATTGTGATGTCTTTATCATTGTTTTCTCCTTGCCTTATTTTTCTCTCATGGTAACTTGTTTGTGTGTATATGCATGTACGTGTGTGTGTCTATTAAAGCAGAAAATATTTTCTTAAACTCTACCACTAGCCTATCATGTAGCATTCAGTTATTGCAATTCACTCTCCCTGTTTTTGTGTATATAGCTAGAAAAGAAGCTGCCAAACAAGGCTAGCAGAACTTTTGGAAAGGATTAGCTTTCAGAAATTGCATCTTGCTACCTGTCATTTTCTAGATGTAACAAAATCCAGTATCCTTTGGGTTTATGAGAGAAGCACCAAGGAACTAGATCCCTGCAAAAAGTTTCAGTTCAGTTCAGTTCAGTTCAGTTGCTCAGCTGTGTCCCACTCTTTATGACCCCATAGACTGCAGCATGCCAGGCCTCCCTGTCCATCACCAACTCATGTCCATTGAGTTAGTGATGCCATCTAACCATCTCATCCTCTGTTGTTCCCTTCTCCCACCTTCAATCTTTCTCAGCATCAGGGTCTTTTAGGCAAATAATAAAGTTATATTACACTGGTGCTTTGACAAAGTACAAATCTGGAAACTTTATATTATTCCTGGTTTTAACAAAAGCATTTTAGACTCTTTTGAAACACTGTCTAGCATAACACTTGGCTGTACATATTTGTCAAAAAATAAATGGGTTTTATCTTTTTCATTTCTATTGTATTGATTAGAGCCCTCAACATTTTTTTTGTGTGTGATGAATCTGGGTAAAGTTTTGTCAATTTTGTTTTTCATTTCAAAGAACCAATTTTTAGTTTCATTGATATTTTCTATTGTTTTGTTTTTACTTCTTTTATTTCTGCTCAATTTTTATGACTTACTACTTTCTCTAATTCCTACTACTTCCTCTAATTCCTTTATATGTAAGGTTAGGTTGTTCACTTGTGATTTTTTCTTATTTCTTGAGGTAAGATTGTATGGCGATAAACTTCCCCCTTAGAACGGCTTTTGCTACACCCCATATGTTTTGTTATAGTGTGTTTTGCTTTCATTTGTCTCTAGGTATTTTTTATTTCCTCTTTGATTTCTTCAGTGACCCACCAGATGTCTAGTCATACTGTTTAACCTCCATATGTCTGTGTTTTTTACAGTTTTTTTTTTTTTTATTGTAGTTGATTTCTAATCTTAGAATGTTGTGGTCAGAAAGATGATTGATATGATTCCAATTTTCTTAAATTTGCTGAGGCTCACTTTGTGGCCAAGCACGTAATCAATCCTGGAGAATGGTCCATGCACACTTGAGAAGAATGTGTAGTCTACTGCTTTTGGATGAAATTCTCTATAAAAACCAATTAAAATGATCATAAGATACTACTATAAGCAACTATATGTCAAAAAAAAATGGGCAAACTAGAAGAAATGGACAAATTCTTAGAAAGGTACAACCTTCCAAGCCTGAACCAGAAATAAATATAAAATATGAACATATCAATCACAGGTACTGAAATTAAAACTGTGATTAAAAGCTCATATTTCTGAAACTCTTCCAAAAAAATTATAGAGGAAAGAATAGTCCTAAACTCATTCTATGAGGCCATCATCACCCTGACACCAAAACCAGATAAAGGTACCACAAGCAAAGAAAATCACAGGCCAGTATCACTGATAAACATAGATACAAAATTCCTCAACAAAATACTAGGAGGCCAAATTCAACAATACATTAAAAAGATTATATATATACACACACACAAACACACACACAAAATACACTATGATCAAGTGGGGTTTAACCCAAGGAAGTGAGGAGTTTTCAATATCCATAGATCAATGTCATACACCATATGGACAAATTGAAGAATAAAAACCATATGATTATCTCGATACAGAAAATACTTTTGACAAAATTCAACATCCATTTATGATAAAAATTGTGAACAAAGAGGGAAAAGAACTCAAAATAATAAAGGCCATATATGAAAAACCTACAGTAAAGATCATATTCAATGGTGAAAAGCTGAAAGTATTTCCTCTAAGATCAAGAACACAACAAGGATGTGCACTCTCACCACTTTTATTCAACATAGTTTTGGAAGTCCTAGCTATGGAAATCAGAGAAGAAAAAGAAATGAAAGATCCAAACTGAAAAAGAAAAAGTAAAACTGTCACTGTTTGCTGATGACATGATAATATACATAGAAAATCCTAAAGATTTTAGCAAAAAACTACTAGAGCTCATGGACGAATTCAGTAATGTTTCAGGATACAGACTTAATAGACAAAAATCTGTTGCATGTCTACACACTAACAACAAAAGATCAGAAAGAGAAATTAAAGAAATAATCTCATTTACCATCACATCAAAAGGAATAAAATACACAGAAATAAACCCACCTAAGGAAACAAAATATACGGACTCCAAAAACTAAGATGCTGATAAAAGAAATAAAGTTGACACAAAGATGGAAAGATATATTAAGTTCTTGGTTTAGAAGAACAAACTTTTACAAAATGATGATACTACTCAAGGCAATCTACAGATTCAGTGCAATCCTTATCAAATTACCAATGGTATTTTTCACAGAACTAGAATAAAAACTCTTAAAATTTGTATGGAAACACAAAAGACCCTGAATAGCCAAAGCAGTCGTGAGAAAGGGTAACACAGCTGGAGGAATTGAGTCTCTGACTTCAGACTATATTACAAAGTTATAATCATTAAGATAGTACTGTATTGTTATAAAAACAGAAATATAGATCAAAGAAACAGGATATAAATTCCAGAGATAAACCCACATATCTATAGTCACCTAATCTATGACAAAGGAGGAAAGACTATACAATGGAGAAAAAAAAAATGAGAACATTCTCTAACACCATACACAATAATAAACTCAAAATGGATTAAAGACCTAAGTGCAGGACCAGATATAAAACACTTAGAAGAAAATATAGGCAGAATACTCTGACAGATATCACAGCAATAGCTTTTTCAAGCCATCTCCTAAAGTAATGGAAATAAAAAACAAAATTAAACAAACATGACTTAATTAAACTCAAATGCTTATGAACAGCAAAGAAAACCATAAATAAAACAAAAAGACAACCCACAGGATGGGAGAAAACATTTGCAAATGATGCAACCAACAAAGGATTATTGTCCAAAATTTACAAACAGCTCATGTAGCTCAATTTAAAAAAAAAAATTAAAAAATGGGTGGACATTTCTCCAAAGAAGACATAGATGGCCAAGAGCCACATGAAAAGCTGCTCAACCATCACTAATTATTACAGAAATGAAAATCAAACTACAATGCGATATCACCTAATGCCAGTCAGAAGGGCCATCATCAAAATATTTACAAACAAATGCTACAGAGGGTGTGGAAAAAAGGGAACCTTCCTACATTGTGGCTGGGAATGTAAATTGGTACAGCCAGTATGGAAAATAGTATGGAAATTCCTTAAAAAACTAAAAATAGAGCTACCATAGACCATATGCCCCAGCAATCCTAATCCTGCACATACATCTGGAGAAAAACATGGTTCCAAAGGACACGTGCACCCCAATATTCATTGCAATGCAGTTTACAATAGCCAATACATGGAAGCAACTTAAATGTCCATCAACAGACGAATAGATAAAGAAGGTATGGGGTTTGTACAAAACAGAAACAGACTCACAAACCTAGAGAATGAACTTATACTTAGCATGGACTAAGTCTGAAGAGGGAGGCATAGATTGGGACTTTAGGATTGACAAGTACACAATGTTATATTTAAAATCATAATCAACAAGGACCTACTGTAGAGCACAGGGAACTTTCTTCAATATTTTGTAATAACCTAAAGGAGAAAATAATTTAAAAATGAATAAATACATGTATATGTATAACTGAATCACTTTCCTGAAACTAACACAACATTGTTAATTAACTATGTCAATATAAAATTTAAGAATTATTTAAATAAATAAATAGGCTTTAAATAGAATTCTCTAGAATAGTCATTCACATATTTAGTAAACAGTTTTGAATGCCTACTGTTATGTGAGCTGTGTGCTGAGGGAAAAAAATGGGGAAAAGTAGGATGGAAGAAAGGAAGAAACAAGACTAGAAAGGAAATCAAAAAAGTGTGATGAAAGACGACTGATGAATTTATCCAGTGAATAGAAAATTGCTGGTCTCAGCTAAAGTGAGGAGATAAGATAAAAGGAATTCAATGTAGATGACATCACAGGAGCAAAAATTCTGAGGTATATATGTGACTGATTTGCTCTGAGACTGGGTATGGTTTAATATGCTGGCAGAATTGTCTGAAAGACGCCAGGAACTGGAATTTTCCAGGTCAGATTTTGTTCATAGATAGGTTATGCTTTAACTGCACAATGGTTATTAAAATTTTTAATTAGCTAAGTACATTGAAAAGAACTTAAAATAATATATAGCCCATAATACATGCTACATTCATGTTTGCTATTAATATTGAAAAATCGAAATATTTCTGTCAAAACTCTAGATTTTCAGATTTTTCTGGAAGATGAGAAATAGGGAACCATTGAAGCGATCTACTGGAGATGCTCCTACAGAGAACATATGTTGCCTCACAATCAGCACACCCCCATGTGAACCATTCCCATGACTCACTCTAAGTCATGTCGAACAATTACACTATTCATTGATCCCTGTAAGCATTTGAGTTTTCAAATCCTGGTCAGGTCATCAAGTTCAAGGTTTGTTGTTAACAAAGCATGCTCCTAAATATTTCTCTGAGGGGTTTGAACATTTTCATAAATACAGTAGAGAACCATAAAAAAACTATAAATTAAAGAATGACACAATGTTATATTGTGCCTATGTTATATTAGGTTGAACTATATGAAACTGGTTTTTTGTTTTTGTTTTTGTTTTTTTTGCTAGTCAAAAATAGTGAAATAGCAATTTCCTTTGGTTCAACCTAAAAGAAGGATTATTCTAGTTACCTATGGTAAATGGAATGGAGAGGGAACAAACTGAAAGCAGAGAAACCAGATAGGAGGCAATTATAATCATCTCAGTAAGAAATGATGAAAGCTCAAATTGGAATAATGGCAGTGAAAATGAAGTAAAAGAACTGAGATAATACATAGATACATGAATAAGTGAGACCTATGGTTTTTGACTATCTGGTTTGAACCCTCAGAAAGACAAATCAGAATAAACTTGGATTTTAAAAAATATATTATATATGCTTAGCCTCTTCTCCATGAGGTACATGCTTTAAAAAGATTTGTTCCATTACACTTAACTGACGATTACTCTTGTTAGAATCCATTGTTACTTATGAAAATGAGTATGCCCCTCAAATGTGTGGGCACAGACAAATGTTGCAAACTAAAGTAACTTTCATTTTTTTTTTTTAGTTTTTTATTTTTTAAATTTTAAAATCCTTAATTCTTACATGCAATCCCAAACATAAAGTAACTTTCAAATTGAGAGTTTCAAAGAACACCAAGGAGAGTTAAGAAAGGCTTCCTAAGTGATCAATGCGAAGAAATAGAAGAAAATAATAGAATGGGAAAAAACTAGAGATCTTTTCAAGAAAATTAAGGGAAAATTTCATGCAAAGATGGGCATAATAAAGGACAGAAAGAGCAAGGAACTAAACAGAAGCAGAAGATACTAAGAAGAGGTGGCAAGAATACACAGAAGAACTACACAAAAAATCTTCATCACCCATATAACCAAAATGATGTGATCACTCACCTAGAGCCAGACATCCTGGAATGCGAAGTCAAGTGGGCCTTAGGAAGCATCACTACGAACAAAGCTAGAGGAGGAGATGGAATTCCAGTTGAGCTATTTAAAATCCTAAAAGATGATGCTGTGAAAGTGCTGCACTCAATATGCCAGCAAATTTGGAAAACTCAGCAGTGGCCATAGGACTGGAAAAGGTCAGTTTTCATTCCAATCCAAAAGAAAGGCAATGCCACCAAATGTTTAAATTACCACACAATTGCACTCATGTCACACACTAGCAAAGTAATGCTCAAAATTCTCCAAAGCAGGCTTCAGTAGTACATGAACTGTGCATTTCCAGACATTCAAGCTGGATTTAGAAAAGGCAGAGAAACCGGAGATCAAATTCCCAATATCCATTGCATCATCAAAAAAAGCAAGAGATTTCCAGAAAAACATCTATTTCTGCTTTATTGACTACACCAAAGTCTTTGACTGTGTGGATCACAACAAGCTGTGGAAAATTCTTCAAGAGATGGGAATACCAGACCACCTGACCTGCCTCCTGAGAAACCTGTATGCAAGTCAGGAAGCAATGGTCACAATTGGACATGGAACAACAGACTGGTTCCAACATACTCCAAAAGAGTATGCAAAAGCTGTATATTTTCACCCTGCTTATTTAACTTATATGCAGAGTATATCAAGTGAAATGCTGGGATGGATGGAGCACAACCTGGAGTCAAGATTGCAGGGAGAAATATTAATAATCTCAGACAGGCATATGACAGAACACTTATGGCAGAAAGCAAAGAACAACTAAAGAGCCTCTTGATGAAAGTGAAAGTGGAGAGTGAAAAAGCTGGCTTAAGGCTCAACATTCAGAAAGCTAAGATCATGGTATCTGGCCCTATCACTTCATGGCAAATAGATAGAGAAACAACAGAAACAGTGAGAGACTTTAATTTGGGGGTCTCAAAATCACTGCAGATGATGACTGCAGCCATGAAATTAAAAGATGTTTGCTCCTTGGAAGAAAATCTATGACTAACCTAGAAAACATATTAAAAAGCAGAGACACTAATTTGCCAAAAAAAGGTCCCTCTAGTCAAAGCTTTGGTTTTTCCAGTGGTCATGTATCGATGAGAGAGTTAGACTATAAAGAAAGCTGAGCACCGAAGAATTGATACTTTTGAACTGTGGTGTTGGAGAAGACTACTGAGAGTCCCTTGGACTGCAAGGAGATCCAACCAGTCCATCCTAAAGGAAATCAGTCCTGAATATTCCCTGAAGGACTGATACTGAAGCTGAAACTCCAATACTTTGGCCACCTGATGTGAAGAACTGACACATTTGAAAAGACCCTGATGCTGGGAAAGATTGAGGGCAGGAGGAGAAGGGGACTATAGAGGATGAGATGGTTGGATGGCATCACCGATTCAATGGACATGAGTTTGAGTAAGCTCCCAGAGTTAGTGATAGACAGGAAAGCCTGGTGTACTGCAGCACATGGGATGGCAAAGAGTTGGACATGACTGAGCAACTGAACTGGACTGTGTTTTGTTTTTCTTATAAGCAGAGAGAAAACCTGGCTTACTCAAACCATACCACTGGCCTTTGCAGGCCTCCTTGTTGAACATGAATTGATATTATATATTTATTTCCATTTTTTAAGACCAGAAAAATCTTTCCAGTCCTCACCTCTCCCACTTACCTGTTCTTGCCTGGAGAATCCCAGTAACACCATGTTCTTGCCTGGAGAATCCCAGTAACAGAGGAGCCTAGTGGGCTCTCGTCTATGGGGTTGCACAGAGTCGAACATGACTGAAGCGACTTAGCAGCAGCAGCAGCAGCAGCAACACTGTGTTACATTAGACAGCTCCTTCTTTACCTAGAATATAAAGCATATCCATTACATCTTATAATACCTGAGAGTAGTCAAGATCTGGAAAGGAAGACAGGTTTTATATACTTTCTTGTAGTTACTGGAAAGTAAAATAATAACAAAAGAATTACTTTAAAAACTGCTTTCAAATGAGATTTTCCCATAAAAAGCCCACATATTTTGTAAGTCAGAAAACAGCTTACCGATATTATGTAAGCTATTTACCCACTCTCTGCCTCCATTTTCTCATGTGGAGAAGAAAACTAATAACAGCACCTACCTTAAATGGTTCTTGTAAGGATTAGATGAGTTAATAAATAAAAAGTATTTAGAACATTGTTTAACATATGGTAAGCATGTGATAGAATTTGACCATATAAGAAATCTTTCTTAAGTGAACAGTGCAAAGAAATAGAGGAAAACAATACAATGGGGAAAACTAGAGATCTTTTCAAGAAAATTAAGGGAACATTTCATGCAAAGATGGGCATAATAAAGGACAGAAACAGAAAGGACCTACCAGAAGCAGAAGATACTAAGAAGAGGTGGCAAGAATACACAAAACTGTACAAAAAAAGCTCTTAATGACCTGGATAACCATGATGGTGTGATCACTCACCTAGAGCCAGACATATTGAACTGTGTGTGAAGTCAAGTAGGCCTTAAGAAGCATTATTACAGAAAAAGTTAATGGAGGTGATGGAATTCGAGCTGAGTTATCTCAAATTCTAAAAGATGGGACTGTGAAAGTGTTGCACTCAATACGCCAGCAAATTTGGAAAACTCAGAAGTGGCGACAGAACTGGAAAAGTTCAGTTTTCATTTCAATCTCAAAGAAACGCAATGCCAAAGAATGTTCAAACTACTGTACAGTTGTGCTCATTTCACATACTAGCAAGGTAATTCTCAAAATCCTTCAAGCTAGACTACAATACTACATGAACCAAGAACTTTCAGATGTACAACCTGAATTTATAAAAGGCAGAGGAACCAGAGGTCAAATTACCAACATCCACTGGATCATAGAAAAAGCAAGGGAATTATGGAAAAATATCTACTTCTGCTTCACTGACTATGAAAGAGAGTGAAAAAGCTGGCTTATTTTCTTGGGCTCCAAAATCATTGCAGATGGTACCTGGAGCCATGAAATTACAAGATGCTCCTTAGAAGAAAACCTATGACAAAACTAGATAGCATATTAAAAACCAGAGACACCACGTTGCTGACAAAGGTCCGTATAGTCAAAGCTATGAAGCTTCCTATAGCTCAAATGGCCAAGAATCTGCCTGTGAGGCAAGAGACCACGGTTTGATCCCTGGGTTGGGAAGTTTTCCAGAGAAGGGAATGGCAATCCACTCCAGTGTTCTTGCCTGGAGAATTCTATGGACAGAGAAGCCTGGAGGGCTACAGTTCATGGGGTCACAAAGATCAGACACGAGTGGCTAACACACATGTGCTTTTTCCAGTAGTCAGGTACAGATGTGAGAGCTGGATCTTAAAGAAAGCTGAGTGCTGAAGAATTGTGGTGCTGGAGAAGACTCTTGAGAGTCCCTTGGAAATCCCCTGGAGCAAGATCAAACCAGTCAATCTTAAAAGAAATCAACCTTGAATATTCATCAGAAGGACTGATGCTGAAATTGAAGCTCCAAAAATTTGGCTACCTGATGCGAAAAGCAGATTCATTGGAAAATAACCTGATGCTGGGGAAGGTTGAGGGCTGGAGGAGAAGTGGGTGACAGAGGATGAGATGGTTGGATGGCATCACCGACACAATGAACACAAGTTTGAGCAATCTCCAGGAGATAATGCAGGACAGGAAGGTCTGGTGTGCTGTAGTAGAAGGGGTCATAGAGAGTCGGACATGAGTTAGAGACTGAACACAACAACATTATTACCACTATTACTTCTAGCAACTTCTTTAATTTATAGATATGTAAATCTGATGCATAGGGAAATAAATTGATCAATACAAGGTGTTCCAGAAAGTCAATATCAGAGTCAAAATTAGGACCTAGTGGAAAAGCCCTGAGAGTGGTGGGGAACAAAAATATAAGATTGAAATACTGAAAGTTCCAATGAGTATGAGTTCCAATGAGTATTATAATTCAGATTTATAAAAATCAGTCAGTCATCAAGATGGGAGGTGACAGTGCTTAGATGGTATATAAATTCACAGTTATATAGGGGTGCAGTTATTGAAAATAATAAGGTATAGAGTATAAGCATGGTAGTGTGCAAGGTAAGATAAGATAAAATCATTGCAGGAAAAGATTCAATGGACTGAAATACTATAGTATTGCAAAAATCATCACTATGTATATTGAATTCATTAACAGTTAAGACAGGATTAGTGCTAGAGAGTGACAATGAGCCAGATGCCAAAATCCTTGAAAAATAAGAAGTGACCCAGGAGGTGGTGGATGACTATAGCAAAGTAGAATGATGGGTGGTATAGCCAAGAGAATCAAAGCTGGGTGCTTTTATGGAGGATAAAGGAAAAAGGATATGAAGGTAGCACAGAGAAATAAGGATATTGTCTACCCTACCTTCTGAGTCTAAGGTAGGAAGGGTTTAAGCAGTGAAAGAGCCTGTGATTAAAGAAAGGTTGGGGAAACACCTGTGAAGAGACAAGTTTCTCTTACAGCAAGAGAGTGAATAGATAGCTCACAAACTGGTTGAGTTCAAAGATTTGCTGAGGATCAGTGTTGAGGTCCAGGGAGCATGGGGAGAGCTTTGGGAGGCAGAGAAGCTTAGAAAATGGGGAGGGTTCAATAAGGAGTCAGAAAAGTCATTGAGGATTAGAGTTCTGAGTATGAGAAGTAGCTGTGGTTTGGGGGGATGAATAATTAATCTGGAATAAGGAACATGAGGAACTAGCCTTGACAATCCCTGGCAGATAGTGATGGAGAAGTGATGAGGACATAGGGAAGAGAAGGACAATAGGGAGGATACTTCTCAGAGCAGGAAGGGTTCTGGGCCTCTCCTTTATTACTGCTGGTAAGGTAAGATCTCCTGCAGAAAGGTGGTCTTATTTCAAATGCAAAAATTGTCTTCTCTCCATCATTCTGCAGAGCAGTAGTCCTATGCCAAGCAGGCTAGCATGGTCTTGACCTTTGGGACAGCTGCTTTGAAAATAAGAATCTATACCACAATCTCATGAACATTCTCAATAGTAGCCAATCCTCATCCTCTGATAATTTTAGAAATGTCCAAAAGTGCGTCAGAGTGGCTGAATACTTCATAATGATATAAAAATAACATCATTTGTTTGCATGTCTACCTCCATAACTGTAATGTATTCAGATGTTATATCACAGTCATTGCTGTACCCCTTAAATGGTTAAAAGAACTTTTTATTGAGGTGTTGATGCTGAATATTTTAATACTTAAAAATCTTGGATCATGTCTACTTAATTTCATGCTCTATCTTAAGAAGTATTTATGTTTTAGTGCTTTCTAATAAGGATAGATTTTTCATAATTCAGGGAAATGAATATTTAATTAAATTCAACATATATTGAATATGTGATTTATACATGGAATAGCTCTATGCACTAAAGGGGACACAAATGTGAATAAAACATTGTTTCTGTCCTTGAGAAGCTAACTGTCCAACAAAAGAGATGAAATTTGGAATCAAATCAACTAATCTAATTAATGATCACTTTGGAAATATATAATGTATTCACTGATCATGAAAAGCACAGCATCTCTTACTTATATCCTTTGAAGAAGGACTTGATTTCTAGTGCCCAGTCATTTCAGCTGAAGGTGTCTAGCAAGGCATCAAAAATCATTTTAGATCCAATGTCACTAATTAGGAAAATGCATATCAAAATCACAGTGAAGCAGGGCACCAAAGCCAGTGCTCTGGGACAACCCAGACGAATAGAGGGGGAAGGACGTGGGAGGGGGGTTCAGAATGGGGGAACACATGTATCAGTTCAGTTCAGTTGCTCAGTCGTGTCTGACTCTTTGTGACCTCATGAATTGCAGCACGCCAGGCCTCCCTGTCCATCACCAACTCCCGGAGTTCACTCAAACTCATGACCATCAAGTCAGTGACGCCATCCAGCCATCTCATCCTCTGTCATCCCCTTCTCCTCCTGCCCCCAATCCCTCCCAGCATCAGAGTCTTTTCCAATGAGTCAACTCTTCACATGAGGTGGCCAAAGTACTGGAGTTTCAGGTTTAGCATCATTCCTTCCAAAGAACACCCAGGACTGATCTCCTTCAGAATGGACTGGTTGGATCTCCTTGCAGTCCAAGGGACTCTCAAGAGTCTTCTCCAATACCACAGTTCAAAAGCATCAATTCTTCAGTGCTCAGCCTTCTTCACAGTCCAACTCTCGCATCCATACATGACCACAGGAAAAACCATAGCCTTGACTAGATGGACCTTTGTTGGCAAAGTAATGTCTCTGCTTTTGAATATGCTATCTAGGTTGGTCATAACTTTTCTTCCAAGGAGTAAGCGTCTTTTAATTTCATGGCTGCAGTCACCATCTGCAGTGATTTTAGAGCCCCCAAAAATAAAGTCTGACACTGTTTCCTCTGTTTCCCCATCTATTTCCCATGAAGTGATGGGACCGGATGCCATGATCTTCATTTTCTGAATGTTGAGCTTTAAACCAACTTTTTAACTCTCCTCTTTCACTTTCATCAAGAGGCTTTTTAAGTCCTCTTCACTTTCTGCCATAAGGGTGGTGTCATCTGCATACCTGAGGTTATTGATATTTCTCCCAGCAATCTTGATTCCAGCTTGTGCTTCTTCTAGCCCAGCATTTCTCATGATGTGCTCTGCATATAAGTTAAATAAGCAGGGTGACAATATATAGCCTTGACACACTCCTTTCCCTATTTGGAACCAGTCTGTTGTTCCATGTCCAGTTCTAACTGTTACTTCCTGATCTGCATATACCTGTGACCTATTCATGTTGATGTATGGCAAAAACCATCACAATATTGTAAAGTAATTATTCTCCAATTAAAATAAATTAATTACTTTAAAATATCACAACGAGATATCACCTCAGGCCTATTAGCAAGGGTATTACCAAAAAAGACAAGAAAAAAGTGTTGATAACGATATGGGTAAAAGGAACCCTCATGCACTGTTGGTGGGAATGTAAATTGGTGCAGCCACTGTGGAAAACAGTATGGAGATTCCTCAAAAAGTACTATCATATGATCCAGCTATTCCACTTCTGGCTGTTTGTCCAAAGAATACGAAAACACTAACTTGAAAAGATATATGCACCAGTATGTTCATTGTACATTATTTACAATAGCCAAGATATAGAAAGAACCTAAGTGACTACGAGTGTATGAAAGGAGAAGACTGGCATATATATAACAGAGCATGCCCCATGAAAAAGATGAAATCTTGCCATTTATGACAATATGGATGGTCCCTGAGGGTATTAAGCCAAGTGAAATAAGTCAGAGAAAGAAAAACACCATATTATTTCACTCATATATGTGTGATATAAGAAACAAACAAACAAAAAAATAAGTTAAAAAAAAAAAACAACCAAGAACAAGTGTGTAGATAAAGAGAATAGAGTAGTGGCTACCAGAAGTGAAGGGGCAAGGATGGAGGGCAAAATGGGTCAAAGAGATTAACTGTGGTGATGGATGGAGATTAGAACTGTGGTGGTGCCATGCTGTAGTTTATATAGAAGTGTAAATATAATATATACATGAAACTTATATAATGGTATAAACCAATGTTACCTCTTTGGCTTACATCATTACATAAGTTTATAAAAATTAAATTACAAACTAAACAATCAAACATACAAAAAGCAAGCATCTGCATCTGCAGCAGTATTCCAGTAGCACAATTAGTGGATGCTGCATCAGGAAGTTCTTGGTAGCTAAATTATAACACCAACAATGACAAAATACCCTCTAATAGTTAAATTTTTCATATATAATTTCAAACAGAAAAGGAAAAGGGAGGCTAGGTTTCTCCTGGCAATATACATGCTACTTATGAATTGTATTATACATAAAAATACATATGCTTTAACAACATCCTCAGTAATTTTCTGAGTCTTACTGAGATGAAAGTGCTTTGAGAACTTGACAAAGCAAGAAGGGAGTTTGGCAAGAAAAGTTAACAGAAGTCACATCTCGTCAGTGGGAGTCAAAATAATACAATTTACATGATTCTGGGAAACAGGGTTTCTAAGCAGCCACCAATAACACTACATACATTAGTCAGCTTGCCAGCCCCCTGGTGAACTATCAGTTTGTAGATGAAAGAAAACACTGCCTCAAAGTAACTTAAAATTGCTGTGTGGGCAGGAAGATGAATGATCACCACAGATTTCTGCCCCCATGCCTTTTAATGGGGCTTTATAAAATGTAGGCCCATGTACAAACATGCCTTATTTTAAAATTTCCCAGCCACAGAGAGGTTTTATAATCATGGAGTGAAGATCTTATTTGCCTTCCCTGTCTCACCTATGTGTTGATCAAATTGATCAGTTCACCAAAAGTTTTAAGTGTGTCAGGGAAGAGCACAGGGATGAGCAAGGATCTTAAGGTCTCATTTTATGACTTTCAAGTGGAAGGAGCTGGGTATGATCTAAGAAGTGGGTCTGAGGGCCCACTGAAGCAGTTCTTTCTGTCTGAGGGTGCTAGTCTGATTGCCCTTCATTCAGTCGGATTTCTTCAAGTATCTAATATGTGGCAGGCAACTAACAGTGTGCCTACGATAGAGCAGTGAATGAGGTGAACGGGGTCTCTTGTCTTGTGGCTCTTCTGGTCTTATAGTAAGACAGAATGAGAATGTGGTGCACTGAGTGTCCCCACAGCAGAAACAGGTTTTATAGCTGCTAACTTAGACGTAAGGGACATAGAAGACTCCTAAAAAGGAAAAAGCTGAACTTGGAACCAGTAAGATAAGTAAGCAATAGGGTGGTGAGGGTATAGTGGAGGGGAGCACAGAGGAGAGAATATTTCAGGGAGACAAAACTGCTTGCACAAATGCCAAGAAGTGGAAAAGCATGGTGCATTCAAAGAACTGAAAGAATTTCAGTGTAATTGGAAGATGTATTGTCTGTGTTTCTAAGGAGGGGCAGGAGAGGCAGGAAATAGTATCTGGAGAAGTTGTCAAGATAAGCAAGATCCACATATAAAGAGCCTTATTTAGCTTATGAATAAAATTTGACATTTTCAATGAGATACACCACAGGATTTTAGCAGAGAAATGACATAATTCCTCAGAAGGTAGTATAGTTCAGTGATTGTGCCCACAAACCCTAGAACCTGACTTTTAGGTTTCAACTCCCACCTCTGACACTTAACTGTATGCTCTGGTTATTTAACCTATGTCACACAACAACCACTATAACTCTTAGGGAAAAAAAGGAACACTTTTTATCATTATCTGGATCAAAACAGAGCTTAATTCCTTTCACACTTTTTAAGTTCTAATAACTGGATTTATTCTGAAACCTTGCTTCTATTCTTCTTTTGAAGCTAAGAGTTTTGTGCCATGACTCACAGTACTTTCCTGAGAAGCCAAAAGACATGACCTTACAGGCATTTCCCTATAGAGTTCTCTGAGTCAGGGATCTCTGACAAGGTACAGTCTTCATCCACATTAGGAGAAACAGATTTTCCAAAGTTTGTGCAGTCAAAAGCTTCCAGTCTTAGACACTTAATAAATCCTCTCCTCCTTCAACTCATGGGTATTCAGCACTCTTTCAAATTTAAAAATGCTCTCTATTTTTGTTTTTGATCCACCTCCCAGAATTCTGGAAATAAAAGCAAAAATAAACAAATGGGATCTAATTAAAATTAAGAGCTTCTGCACAACAAAGGAAACTATAAGCAAGGTGAAAAGACAGCCTTCTGAATGGGAGAAAATAATAGCAAATGAAGCAACTGACAAACAACTAATCTCAAAAATATATAAGCAACTTATGCAGCTCAATTCCAGAAAAATAAACGACCCAATCAAAAAATGGGCCAAAGAACTAAATAGACATTTCTCCAAAGAAGACATATGGATGGCTAAAAAACACATGAAAAGATGCTCAACATCACTCGTTATTAGAGAAATGCAAATCAAAACCACAATGAGGTACCACTTCACACCAGTCAGAATGGCTGCGATCCAAAAATCTGCAAGCAATAAATGCTGGAGAGGGTGTGGAGAAAAGGGAACCCTCCTACACTGTTGGTGGGAATGCAAACTAGTACAGCCACTATGGAGAACAGTGTGGAGATTCCTTAAAAATTTGCAAATAGAACTACCTTATGACCCAGCAATCCCACTGCTGGGCATACACACCGAGGAAACCAGAATTGAAAGAGACACATATACCCCAATGTTCATCGCAGCACTGTTTATAATAGCCAGGACGTGGAAATAACCTAGATGTCCATCAGCAGATGAATGGATAAGAAAGCTGTGGTACATATACACAATGGAGTATTACTCAGCCATTAAAAAGAATACATTTGAATCAGTTCTGATGAGATGGACGAAACTGGAGCTGATTATACAGAGTGAAGTAAGCCAGAAAGAAAAACACCAATACAGTATACTAACACATATATATGGAATTTAGAAAGATGGCAATGATGACCCTGTATGCAAGACAGCAAAAAAGACACAGATGTGTACAGCAGACTTTTGGACTCAGAGGGAGAGGGTGGGATGATTTGGGAGAATGGCACTGAAACATGTATACTATCATGTAAGAATTGAATCTCCAGTCTATGTCCGATGCAGGATACAGGATGCTTGGGGCTGGTGCACTGGGATGACCCAGAGAGATGTTATGGGGAGGGAGATGGGAGGGGGGTTCATGTTTGGGAACGCATGTATACCTGTGGTGGATTCATGTCAATGTATGGCAAAACCAATACAGTATTGTAAAAGTAAAATAAAGTAAAAATAAAAATTAAAAAAAAAATCTTTCATATCAATATATATATATATATATGCCCTCTAATAGCAGCTATGAGGAATTCTTGCCAAAAAACAGAACCTGAAACATATCAAAACTTTCAGGTCTAACCACCTAATATAACAAAGTCAGAGGACAAAATAATATTTTGTAAGACATCATGACAATCTAATCATCAAGTCTTGAATGCAGGAAAGCCTACAGAACTAATGATATCATCACTTCACCAAGTAAATTTTTAAGAACAAAAAACAGTGAGGGATCTATGGCATAAAATAACCTTAAGGGACATACAAACTAATTCAATGTGCAGCCCTTACTTGGACTCTTACTTAAACAAATCAACTGCTGGAAAAAAAAAAAAAGGACAATTTGGAAAATTTGAACGCTGAATACATATTTGATGACATTAAGAAATTATCATTAAGGGGTGTGAGAATGAGATTGTTGCTGTATTTTTAAGACTTTTTATATTTTAGAGATAATGGATCACTTATAATTCAAATGATACCACTCAAAAGCAATATCTTGCCTACAGAATTTTGCAAACCAAAGAGGATTATTAAGCCTTTCAAAACAATAGTGATAGTGATAGAACTGCAGTAGTCTGAAGATGTGGGAATGAATTGGGCATAGGCAACAGCTGAACCACCATAACATGGGAGTTTGTCCAAAATACAGAATGTCAAGTCCCATCCCAGATATGCTGCATCAGGATCTGCATTTTAATAACCTTCCAATGTGACAGACACACACATTAAACTTTGAGGCTCAGTGATGTAAAGGTCAGGCAGTTTTCCATAGCATGGTTGTGAACTAAAGCCACACTGGAGAGAGAAAAGGCGGGGGGGGGGGGGGGGGGGGGACGGGGGGGAGAAGGTTTTAATGGGCTTCCCTGTTAGTTCAGATGGTTAAGAATCAACATGAAATGCAGGAGACCAGGGTTTGATTCCTGGGTAGGGAAGATCCCCTGGAAACAGGAATGGCAACTTGCTCCAGTATTCTTGTCTGGAGAATCCCATGGACAGAGGAGCCTGGTGGGCTACACCCATGGGGTTGCAAAGAGTCAGACACAACTGAGCAACTTCACATATGTGTAAGTTCAGTTCAGTCACTCAGTTGTATCTGACTCTTTGCGACCCCATGAATCACAGCACGCCAGGCCTCCCTGTCCATCATCAACTCCCGGATTTCACTCAGACTCATGTCCATCAAGTCGGTGATGCCATCCAGCCATCTCATCTGTCATCCCCTTCTCCTCCTGCCCCCAATCCCTCCCAGCATCAGGGTCTTTTTCAGTGAGCCAACTCTTCTCATGAGGTGGCCAAAGTATTGGTGTTTCAACCTCAGCATCAATACTTCCAATGAACACCCAGGACTGGTCTCCTTTAGGATAGACTGGATGGATCTCCGTGCAGTCCAAGGGACTCTCAAGAGTCTTCTCCAGCACCACAGTTCAAAAGCATCAATTCTTTGGCACTCAGCTTTTTCACAGTCCAACCATAGCCTTGACCAGATTGACCTTTGTTGGCAAAGTAATGTCTCTGCTTTTGAATATGCTGTCTAGGTTGATCATAACTTTCCTTCCAAGGAGTAAGTGTCTTTTAATTTCATGGCTGCAATCACCATCTGCAGTGATTTTGGAGCCCCTCAAAATAAAGTCTGATGCTGTTTCCTCTGTTTCCCCATCTATTTCCCACGAAGTGATGGGACCAGATGCTATGATCTTCGTTTTCTGAATGTTGAGCTTTAAGACAAATTTTCACTCTCATCTTTCACTTTCATCAAGAGGCTTTTTAGTTCCTCTTCACTTTCTGCCAGAAGGGGGGTGTCATCTGCATATCTGAGGTGATTCATAATTTCTCCCTGAAATCTTGATTCTGGCTTGTGTTTATTCCAGCCCAGCATTTTTTCCAGCCCAGCGTTTCTCATGACGTACTCTGCATAGAAGTTAAATAAGCAGGGTGACAATATACAGCCTTGACATACTCCTTTTCCTATTTGGAACCAGTCTGTTGTTCCATGTCCAGTTCTAACTGTTGCTTCCTGACCTGTATACAGGTTTCTCAAGAGGCAGGTCAGGTGATGTGGTATTCCCATCTCTTTCAGAATTTTCCACAGTTTATTGTGATCCACACAGTCACAGGCTTTGACATAGTCAATAAAGCAGAAATAGATGATTTTCTGGAACTCTCTTGCTTTTTCCATGATCCAGCAGATGTTGGCAATTTATCTCTGGTTCCTCTGCCTTTTCTAAAACCAGCTTGAACATCTGGAATTTCACGGTTCACGTATTGCTGAGGCTAGTTTGGAGAATTTTGAGCATTATTTTACTATCAGGTGAGATGAGTGCAATTGTGCAGTAGTTTGAGCATTCTTTGGCATCGCCTTTCTTTGGGATTGGAATGAAAACTGACCTTTTCCAGTCCTGTGGCCACTGATGAGTTTTCCAAATTTGCTGGCATATTGAGTGCAACATTTTCACAGCATCATGTTTCAGGATTTGAAATAGCTCAACTGGAATTCTATCACCTCCACTAGCTTTGTTCGTAGTGATGATTTCTAAGGCCCACTTGACTTCACATTCCAAGATGCCTGGCTTTAGGTGAATGATCACACCATCATGATATCTGGGTTGTGAATATCTTTTTTGTACAGTTCTTCTGTTTATTCTTGCTACCTCTTCTTAATATCTTCTGCTTCTGTTAGGTCCATACCATTTCTGTCCTTTATCATGCCTATCTTTGCATGAAATATTCCCTTGGTATCTCTAATATTCTTGAAAAGATCTCTACTCTTTCCCATTCTGTTGTTTGCATCTATTTCTTTGCAGTGATCACTGAGGAAGGCTTTCTTATCTCTCCTTGCTATTCTTTGGAACTCTGCGTTCTCATTAGAATATCATTCCTTTTCTCCTTTGCTTTTTACTTCTCTTCTTTTCACAGCTATTTGTAAGGCCTCCCCAGACAGCCAGTTTGCTTTGCTGCATTTCTTTTCCATGGGGATGGTCTTCATCCCTGTCTCCTGTACAATGTCATGAACCTCCATCCATAGTTCATTAGGTACTCTGTCTATCAGATCTAGTCCTTAAATCTATTTCTCACTTCCACTGTATAATCATAAGGGATTTGATTTAGGTCATACTTGAATGGTCTAATGCTTTTCTCTACTTTCTTCAATTTAAGCCTGAATTTGGCAATAAGGAGTTCATGATCTGAGCCACAGTCAGCTCCTGGTCTTGTTTTTGCTGACTGTATAGACCTTCTCCATCTTTGGCTGCAAAGAATATAATCAATCTGATTTCGGTGTTGACCATCTGGTGATGTCTACGTGTAGAGTCTTCTCTTGTGTTGTTGGAAGAGGGTATTTGCTATGACCAGTGCGTTCTCTTGGCAAAACTCTATTAGCCTTTGCCTTGCTTCATTCCGTATTCCAAGGCCAAATCTGCCTGTTACTTCAGGTGTTTATTGACTTCCTGCTTTTTCATTCCAGCCCCCCATAATGAAAAGGACATCTTTTTTGGTTGTTAGTTCTAAAAGGTCTTGTATGTCTCCATAGAACCATTCAACTTCAGCTCCTTCAGCTAAATTAAGCTGTGCAATTTACATAACAGATGCTATCTCATTTATTCATTTTACGTATATTTATCAGGCACATGCCATATGCAGAGAATGGTTTTACTTGCTGAGGAGACTACAGGAAATAAAATAAAAATCTCCTACTTCATGGAATTTAGTCTAATAGTGAGTAACTCACACATACTGTGTGCTTAATTGGTATTAAGAACTGTTCTAAGTCCTTTATATGTATAGTTCACAAGAAAAAAAAAGGAGGTTAGCAGCTGGAAATAATGTTCATAAATTATCAGATTAAAGTATGATATAAATATAGTTCAACCTAACCTTACAAGCAGAGTTGACTACCGCTTGTATCTATCATACACTGTTCCTCTTTCCTTAAGCTCAGCATAGCAGCCCAGGACATCTTAACTTCCACACATTGCATTTGTGATGTTCTATTCATTCCTATTACTGTTTCCTAGAATGCTACCATGGCACAGAAATGGAAGGAAGAGAACAGACATGGCTTGAGAATCTAATCTGAGCTAGGTACTTTATTTACAACATTCTCAAAACAATGCCACGTAGTATATATCTTTAACTTTCACTGAAAAATAAGTTACAACTCAGACTGTCATTTGTCTAAAGACAAAAGGCTTCCAAGGATTAACCCCCCTACATTCAGAATCCACTGCTTCTCCAAATTAATATGAATCTGAAACACCTGAAGGGCTTGTGAAAACAGGCCCTTCCCCAGGGTTTCTGATTCTCTAAGCTTGGGCTGGGGCCTGAGAACCTGTATTTTTAACAAGATCCTCAGGGATGGTGAGGCTGCCACTCAGAATTGGAGGGCAACTGACTTAGTACATATTCAGAGTACTTTATGAAGTAAGTCTGCTTCCTCTGCCATAAAATGGTCCTTCCAGTATTTCATAGTAGCTTTTTCACTGGTTAGCATGGGACTAATAGTTATAAATAGTTACATTTAGATATACTCCAAAATGCAGAATGACTCAAAGACAAGATGAAAGAAATATCAGAAGGGGATTTATTTGATGCACATGTGACAGTCCAAGACAGGTATTTCTGATCAACAAAATAGATACAGCTCTTCTCCAAGTAGAGACTAGGGATCCAGGCAAAAGGAGCCTCTGAAAATTTCAACATGTAGCTACCAAAATCATGACAGCCATCTCAATTTGGGTCATCCAGGAGGGAGAAAAAGCATGGAAAAACACGAGCAAGATTCCATACTGGGTCAGATCTGGAAGAGCAGGGGGCATGTGTTGCTTTTGCTAAACATGGTTGCATCCAGCTACACTGGAGATTTAACATGTACTGTAGCCTTGTGCTCAGGAAGAGAGAATGGACTTTGGTAAGCAGCTTTCACTCATAGTCTGCCCAGAGCTGAGATAGGTGTGAAGGTATGCACAGAAGGTTTTGCTGGGGAAGAGGTGTTTATGGTCAGACCTGAAAAAGAAACTAGGTGTTTGATAGGCAAAGACTGAAGTGGGAGGAACACAGGAGAAAAAGCTGAAGAGAAAAAAGCAGGAATCATTTAAGGAACTAAGAAAAGGACAACGGGGCTGACAATTGGAGGGTGATGAGGAGGATGACTCCAAATGGGAGAGCTGTGGCAGGCAGAAGCATGGAGGCAGTGATAAAAGTGGTTCATTCACCCAAGAAAATTTATTGTCTTTCATGGTCCATGTTTCAGCTGGGTGCTGCAAATATGGAAGTATTTAAAACAAACATGGTTGCTGACCTCACAGAGATTATAGTTTCATGGATAAGACTTTTAACAAACAATTATCTATAAAATTAAGTACTGATATTTATTTTAAGAAAAACCTAGTATTATGAGAACATTTTCATAGGGAGCTAACATAGTCTTAGCTTCAAGAAAGGCTACTGTGAGAAAGTGATCATAAGCTAAGAGATGAATGATTATATTTGGGGGTTCAAAGATGACCTTGTCCCCATTTTATACATGAGGGGTGAAACAAAGGCTTATGATTACATGGCTAGATCATGACTGATCAGAGATTTGACCCAATATCTAACTCTAGGTCTTGTGGTATTACCATTATACCAAACCTATATAAGTTCTCGGAGAAGGCAATGGCACCCCACTCCAGTACTTTTGCCTGGAAAATCCCATGGGCAGAGGAGCCTGGTAGGCTCCAGTCCATGTGGTCGCTAACAGTCGGGCACGACTGAGCGACTTCACTTTCACTTTTCACTTTCATTCAGTGGAGAAAGAAATGGCAACCCACTCCAGTGTTCTTGCCTGGAGAATCCCAGGGATAGAGAAGCCTAGTGGGCTGCCGTCTATGGGGTCGCACAGAGTTGGACACAACTGAAGTGACTTAGCAGCAGCAGCAGCAGCAGCAGCATATAAGTTCTATGGAAGAAAATAATGGGATACTGACTCTGTTCTAGAGAGCTCTGGCAATCATAAACACATATAAAAGAAACAAAAGGTCTTAAAATTATTTTTAAACTATTTTGTGATTACAGATCAAAGTAATCAAGGTTGGCTCTTGGAAGAGATAGAACTTGGACTATGCTTCAGTAGACCAAGAGAGTGAGACTAGGAATGAATGCATTCTGGGAGCAGCAATCCCACTGTATAGATATTTAGGTACAACTCTTCAACCAGCTACTAATCCATTGAATGCTAATTTTATCCAGCTTGTATCCCTCCAGCTGGTTCATCAGCCAATCGTGCAAATCTGTCAAATCCCTTGTTAAAATGCAGATTAATGTCAGCACAGGTTTCACAGTTTCCTCTATACGAACCTGCTTCACAATATTTCTGATGCTAAGGGAGCCTCACAGAGAATAAGAAAAATCAACCATTAAGGTTAAGCTACTGAACAAAGATGTGTTCCTCCAGGGTTGACTGCTTGTCAAAAGTGTTATTAAAATTCTGCCTTGTCACAACTAGACAAGAGTGCGGCCCAGAAGATACATATGGCTATAATGGTGCCCTGGCCTCCCATATGAGTTCTGTCACTACCAGACCACTCATCATTGGACTCACCACTACTCATCAACACAGAGATGGGCTGAAGAGAAGAGACCAATCAATATATTTTATTTTTTCAGTCAGCTAACGTTTACTTGTTGCCTACTTACTGCCAACAACTATAGGTACTGACGTTACAAAACAGAGTAAGTTAAGAGCTTCCCTCTTGAGATATTCATATTTTAGCTAGAAGAGCACACACAAGAAAAATGTTTATGATAAACTGTGAGAAATGCTAAATGAAAGCATAGAAAAGAATATAGTTAGTACTGTATTGAAGTTCAAACAAGCTTTCACATAGAAGATAACATTTGACCAGGCAGAAAGTGAAGAGGAACTAAAAAGTCTCTTGATGAAAGTGAAAGAGGAGAGTAAAAAGTTGGCTTAAAGCTCAACTTTCAGAAAAAGAAGATCATGACATCTGGTCCCATCACTTCATGGGAAATAGATGGGGAAACAGAGGAAACAGTGTCAGACTTTATTTTTTGGGCTCCAAAATCAATGCAGATGGTGATTGCAGCCATGAAATTAAAAGACACTTACTCCTTGGAAGGAAAGTTATGACCAACCTGGATAACATATTCAAAAGCAGAGACATTACTTTGCCAACAAAGGTCCATCTAGTCAAGGCTATGGTTTTTCCTGTGGTCACGTATGGATGTAAGAGTTGGACTGTGAAGAAAGCTGAGCACTGAAGAATTGATGCTTTTGAACTGTGGTGTTGGAGAAGATTCTTGAGAGTCCCTTGGACTGCAAGGAGATCCAACCAGTCCATTCTAAAGGAGATCAGTCCTGGGTGTTCATTGGAAGGACTGATGCTGAAGCTGAAACTCCAATACTTTGGCCACCTCATGCAAAGAGTTGATCCATTGGAAAAGACTCTGATGCTAAGAGGGATTGGGGGCAGGAAGAGAAGGGGATGACAGAGGATGAGATGGCTGGATGGCATCACCGAGTCGATGGACATGAGTTTGAGTGAACTCTGGGAGTTGGTGATGGACTGGCGTGCTGCGATTCATGGGGTTGCAAAGAGCTGGATACCACTGAGCAACTGAACTCAATTGAACTGAACTAAGTGAGAGTATAAATTCAAGAATGAATGGAGGATTCATAGAAGGCTATAAGGACATCCCAGGCAGAGTAAGCAATGAGCTAGGTGTATAATCCTTCACAGGGTTGGTCATATGCAGGAAACGATGAGAAGACTGATGTGGCAGTAGAGGGTGGAGATGAGGTGGGGGGAACTTTTAGGAGATATGGTTAAGGAAGGCTGTGCTGATACTGTGTTAAATACCATGCCAAACTGTCTACATTCTCTCCTGAGAGCCATAGAGAAACATTAGAGATTTTTAAGGGAGAGATAATGAAGTCATTAACTTTTAAGGTCTTATTAAGGTCATATCAACTTTGAAAATAAGATTCTCATGTTTGTGACAATGCAAGTATAAGCAATAACTCATGAAATTGGTATAAAATAATGCATGGACTTGACTTCCTAACTTTTATTAGCTTGGTGACCTTAAGTAATTAACATCTTCCATAAGACTCCTATGTATAAAATGAGTGTAACAATAGTTCACACCTGAACTGCCTGGAATTGAGTATTAATTCAGTAAATATTAGCTGTGCTACTGATTTTTTAAATCTGAAACTATTATTCTAAGGATTCATGGGCACATACTATGTATCATTATTCTTAACAATAGCATCAATAACAATAATAATAAAGTATATATTTATATTTACTTATGCCTGGTAACATTTACTTCATAAATATTTCAATCTCATAATGTCTCTAAGGGATAAATATTACAATTGTTATTTTATAAAGTGAGGAAAATGAGGTTCAAAGATTCTAAGTGACTTGCCCCAAGCAATAAAGCAAGTCTATAGTGAAGCCTGCAATGAACAAGCACTTGTTTCATTCCACCATACGGTTTCTTGGCTTAAATAATAATGACATACTATCCTTCTTCGGCAATGATCTAAGCCAGATATATTTTTGAGCCACAGTTTAGTAAGGTAACAAGAATACTGTGCTATGGGAGCTAAAGAATTGAGATCCTTCTTCTTACAGTTGTCACACGGACCTGTAAAGAGGCAAAGATTCTCTACTTTACGCATCTCCTCACACTTTATCCTGTTCCCTATTCCTTCCCACCAGGCATTCGGTGTGCCATTTTTCTATCTCCTCTTTCATGCAGCAAGCACACAGCAAAGATCTGGCCTTTGAATCATGTTGTAATTTGAGTGAATTACCTCATGACTTCTATGAAAGACTGTCTAGTTCGGGGGGGGGGGGTCAAAAAGAAGATTATGCTGGGAACCCCATGACTGAGTCTTATGATTTAAGTCCCTAAATCTTGAGGATCCTGAGGCTTTAGCTGCCTTTGAAAACTATTTCTTTGTTTACAATCTAGCGCTTATCACCACTGTCAAGACCTCTCAGTAAGAATTTCCAGAGGAAAAAAAAGAGTGAGTGGTGGGGGTAAGGCACGACTATTCCAGTCCAAATGCATAAAAATTAGTATCAGAGAAATGGGCCAAAACCCCAACCTTCTGTCTTTCAAGAGGTGCTCATTTGTTAAGTGGCAGGGTAATAGAGTTGTGATGGATCCATACAGTATGGTGATTAAAAGCACTGGTCTGGAATCAGACAGAGAAGACTTTGAGCTTTTTTTTTTTTTTAACTACAAAATGATCACTCAATTTTTTATTGAGTTTCAGAATTCTAATTTGCAAAGTGGAAGAAATACTACTTATTTTGCACGGTTGTTGTAAAAATTCAATAAAATAAGGTATGTAAAGTGACAAGAATAGTGCCTGACATACTGAAGATAATCAGTAAATAGAAGCACTCTGTGCTACTTATTATATAATAATTATTTATCTTCTCTGAATGCATTGATCATATTTAAACAAAAAAATGGGCACGTCTTCATTTCACAAGTCGCTGTGAAGACATGACATAATGGCTTAAAAGCATAATTTATGAAAGAAAAATATAACATGACTTATCCATTGTTTTCCTTTTGAATTATTTATGAAGTGTTTGTTAATAGGCATTCAGATCAGTCAGAATTAAAGCTATGAGTTGATGTTTGCTGTACCATGCTTTTAAAAATTCAGTAGCTTCAGAAAACGTTATTTCACAAATTGTATTCTCACTTAATGATTTAATCACTAAGGATACATGTTAACAATCACTCTAAATAAGAGCCTGAAAGGAAAATATACTGCTTCTCACCACCCACCCAACAATCTGTAACTTGGCTTTTTGGAATTAAATGGTCATTAAAAAAAAAAATCATCTGTAGCAATGGCTTAGGGAAAACAGAAAAAAAAAAAAAAAAACATTTAATGAACTGAAAGCAGGAATCACAATAAGGACATAATACTCCTTCCAAGATGCCTAGGATATTCCTCAGGAGAAAATACTGCCAGGAAATAGTGAGCAGATTTATTTCAAATCTGACTTTTATCTATCTACCACTACCCCTATTATACAGAAGGTATAAATAAAAGCCCAAAAATATCAAGTAGCTTACTTAAGATCTTGCAACTAAAAATGGTGAAGAGGAAACTCTAAAAAAAGCCTTGACTATGCCCTATAATATACTGCTACTTCCTTCAGGCCTACAAAGGGGCTGGCATTTATCATTGTTGTTATTTAGTCCCTTAGTCACATCCAACTCTCTGTGATCACATGGACAGTAACATGCTAGGCTTCCCTGTCTTTACTGTGTCCCACAGTCCCACAGCAACATATGGAGAGTTCCAGTTGCTTCATTTTTTGCCAATAATTAATTTTGTCAATCTTTTTCTTTTTAGTCATTCTAGTGTGTGGTGGTGATAACTCATCATGGTTTTAATTAGCATTTATCTAATAACTATAGGAGGCGTGGGTTGACAGCAGCCTGCTTTGGGGTCAGGGGCACTGACTACAACAGTCCTGGAGTCTGTGGCATGCTGGCATAAGTCATTTTGAAGGAGGTCACCATACTGTAGATTGGCCTCACGGGGAGGGAACACAGCCCCACCCATCAGCACAAAAATTGGATTAAAGACTTACTGAGCATGGCCTTGCCCATCAGAACAAGACCCAACTCTCCCAAAGCCAGTCCCTCCCATCAGGGAGCTTCCACAAACCTCTTATCCTCATCCATCAGAGGGAAGACAGAATGAAAACCATAATCACAGAAAACTAACCAAACTAATCACACAGATCATGGCCTTGTCTAACTTAATGAAACTATGAGCTATGCCATGTAGGGCTACCCAAGAAGGATGGGTCATGGTGGAGAGTTATGACAAAACGTGGTCCACTGGAGAAGAGAATGGCAAACCACTTTAGTATTCTTGCCTTGAGAAACTCATGAACAATATAAAACAGAAAAAAGATATAACAGAGAAAGATGAACTCCCCAGGTTGGTAGGTGCCCAACATGCTACAGGAGATGAGCAGAGAAATAGCTCCAGAAGGAATGAAGAGGCTGAGCCAAAGCAGAAACCACACCCTGTTGTGGATGTGTCTGGTGGTGAAAGTAAAATCCGATGCTATAAAGAATAATATTGCATAGGAACCTGGAATATTAGGTCCATGAATCAAGGTAAATTGGAAACAATCAAAAGGAAATGGCAAGAGTGAACATCGACATTTTAGAAATCAGTGAACTAAAATGGACCAGAATGAGTGAATTTAATTCAGATGACCATTTTATATATATACCACTGTGGACAAGAATCCCTTTGAAGAAATGGACTAGGCTTATAGTCAGCAAGAGTCCAAAATGCAGTACTTGTATCCAATCTTAAAAATGACAGAATGATCTCTGTCCGTTTCCAAAGCAAGCCATTCAATATCACAGTAAGCCAAGTCTATGCCCCAACTAGTAATGCTGAAAAAGCTGAAGTTGAATGGTTCTATGAAGACCTACAAGACCTTCAAGAACTAACACTAAAAAAGATATCGTTTTCATCACAGGGGAGTAGAATGCGAAAGTAGGAAGTCAAGAGATACCTGGAGTAACAGGCAAGTTTGGCCTTGGAGTAGAAAATGAAGCAGGGCAAAGGCTAGTAGAATTTTGCAATGAGAGCACACTGGCCATAGCAAACACCCTTTTCTGACAACACAAGAGATGACTCTACACATGGATATCACCAGATGGTCAATACCAAAATCAGATTGATTATATTCTTTGCAGACAAAGAGGGAGAAGCTTGATATAGTCAGCAAAACCAGGCACTGACTGTGGCTCAGATCATGAACTCCTTACGATAAAATTTAGACTTAAATGGAAGAAATTGGGAAAAATGACTAGACCATTCAGGTATGACCTAAATCAAATCCGTTACAATTATACAGTGGAAGTGACAAATAGATTCAGGAGATTAGATCTGATAGAGTGCATGAAGAACTATCGATGGAGATTCGTAACATTGTACAGGAGCAGTGATCAAAACCATCCCCAAGGGGGAAAAAAAATGGAAAAGGCAAAAGGGCTGTCTGGGGAGACCTTAAAAATAGCTGAGAAGAGAAGAGAAAGGCAAAGGGGAAAAGGAAAGATATACCCATTTGAATGCAGAGTTCCAAAGAATAGCAAGGAGACATAAGAAAGCCTTCCTCAGTGATCACTGCAAAGAAATAGAAACAACAACAACAACCAACAGAATGGGAAAGACTAGAGAACTCTAAGAAAACGAGATACCAAGGGAACATTTCATGCAAAGACGGGCACAATAAAGGACAGAAATGGGATGGACCTAACAGAAGCAGAAGATAGTAAGAAGAAGAGACAAGGATACACAGAAGGACTATACAAAAAAAGTTCTTCATGACCCAGATAACCAGAATGGTGTGATCACCCACCTAGAGCCAGACATCCTGGAGTGTGAGATCAACTGGGAGTTAGGAAGCATCACTATGAACAAAGCTAGTGGAGGTGATAGGATTCCAGTTGGGCTACTTCAAATCCTGAAAGAGGATGCTGTGAAAGTGCTGCACTCAATAAGCCAGCAAATTTGGAAAACTCAGCAGTGGCCACAGGGCTGGAAAAAATCAGTTTTCATTCCAATCCCAAAGAAACGCAATGCCAAAGAATGTTTAAACTACCACACAATTGCACTCATGTCACACACTAGCAAAGTAATACTCAAAATTCTACAAGGGAGGCTTCAACATTACATGAATCGAGAACTTTCAGATGTTCAAGCTGGATTTAGAAAAGACAGAGGAACCAGAGATCAAATTGCCAACATCTGCTGGATCATCGAAAAAGAAAGAGAGTTCCAGAAAAACATCTATTTCTGTTTCATTGACTACTCTAAAGCCTTTGACTGTGTGGATCACAATAAACTATAGAAAATTCTTCAAGAGATAGGAATACCAGGCCACCTTACCTGTCTCCTGAGAAACCTATATGCAGGTCAAAAAGCAACAGTTAGAACCAGATATGGAACAACAGACTGGTTCCAAATAGGAAAAGGAGTACGTCAAGGCTGTATATTGTCACCCTGCATATTTAAGTTATATGCAGAGTACATCATGTGAAATGCCAGGCTAGATGAAGCACAAGCTGGAATCAAGACTGCAGAGAGAAATATCAGTAACATCAGATATGTAGATGAAACCATCCTTATGGCAGAAAGTGAGGAGGAACTAAAGAGCCTCTTGATGAAGGTGAAAGAGGAGAGTAAGAAAATTGACTTAAAACTCAGCATTCAAAAAACTAAGATCATGGAATTCAGTCCCATCACTTCATGGCAAATAGATGGCGAGAAAAAGGAAACAATGACAGACTTTACTTTATTGAGATCCAAAATCACTGCAGAGGGCAACTGCAGCCATGAAATTAAAAGACACTTGCTTCTTGGAAGAAAAGCTGTGAGAAACCTAGACAGCATATTAAAAGGCAGAGATATTACTTTGCCATCTAGTCAAGACTATGGGTTTTTCAGTAGTCAAGTGTGGATGTGAGAATTGGACCATAAAGAAACTGAGCATCAAAGAATTGATGCTTTCAAACTATGGTTTTGGAGAAGATTCTTGAGAGTCCCTTGGACTTCAAGGAGATCAAACCAGTCAATCCTAAAGGAAATCAACCCAGAATATTCATTGGAAGGACTGATGCTGAAACTGAGGATCCAATACTTGCTCTACCAGATGCAAAGATCTGTCTCATTAGAAAAGACCCTGGCACTGTAAAAGTTTGAAGGCAGGTGGAGAAGGGGATGACAGAGAACAAGATGGTTGGATGGCAACATTAATGGACGTGAGTCTGAGCAAGCTCCAGGAGATGGTGAAGTACAGGGAAGCCTGGCGTGCTGCAGTCCATGTGATGACAAAGAGTTGAACAGGACTGAGCAGACTGAACAACAAAGGTATTGAGGATTTTTCAGTGCTTCCTTGCCATTCTTGTATCTCCCTGTGTGAAATGTTTAAATTCTCTGGTTTTATTGTCTTTAAATTGTTTATATATTCTGATTACAAGTATTTTATCAGATATGTTATATTTATTTTTTTTCAGAAAGTGGCTTATTTTTTCTGATTATTAACAGTATCTTTTGATTTGCATTTCTCTAATAATGAGTGATGTTGAGGATCTTTTCATGTGTTTGTTACCCGTCTGTATGTCTTCTTTGGAGAAATGTCTATTTAGTTCTTTGGCCCATTTTTTAATTGGGTCATTTATTTTTCTGGAATTGAGCTGCATGAGTTGCTTGTATATTTTTGAGATTAGTTGTTTGTCAGTTGCTTCATTTGCTATTATTTTCTCCCATTCAGAAGGCTGTCTTTTCACCTTGCTTATAGTTTCCTTTGTTGTGCAGAAGCTTTTAATTTTAATTGGATGCCATTTGTTTGTTTTTGCTTTTATTTCCAGTATTTTGGTAGATGGATCATAGAGAATCCTGCTGTGATTTATGTCGGAGAGTGTTTTGCCTCCTCTAGGAGTTTTATAGTTTCTGGTCTTATGTTTAGATCTTTAATCCATTTTGAGTTTATTTTTGTATACGGTGTTAGAAAGAGTTCTAGTTACATTCTTTTACAAGTGGCTGACCAGTTTTCCCAGCACCACTTGTTAAAGAGATTGTCTTTAATCCATTGTATATTTTGCCTCCTTTGTCAAATATAAGGTGTCCATAGCTGTGTGGATTTATCTCTGGGCTTTCTGTTTTGTTCCATTGATCTACATTTCTGTCTTTGTGCCAGTACCATACTGTCTTGATGACTGTGGCTTTGTACTAGAGCCTGAAGTCAGGCAGATCGATTCCTCCAGTTCCATTCTTCTTTCTCAAGACTGCTTTGGCTATTTGAGTTTTTTTGTATTTCCATACAAATTGTGAAATTATTTGTTCTAGCTCTGTGAAAAATACTGTTGGTAGCTTGATAGGGATTGCATTGAATCTGTAGATTGCTTTGGGTAGTATACTCATTTTCACTATATTGATTCTTCCAATCCACAGACATGGTATATTTCTCCATCTATTATTGTCCTTTTTGATTTCTTTCACCAGTGTTTTATAGTTTTCTATATACAGGTCTTTAGTTTCTTTAGAGCAAGACCACAATGATGTGCCATTTCACACCAGTAAGAATGGCTGCGATTCAAAAGTTTTCAAGCAATAAATGCTGGAGAGGGTGTGGAGAAAAGGGAACCCTCTTACACTGTTGGTGGGAATGCAAACTAGTACAGCCACTATGGAGAACAGGGTGGAGATTCCTTAAAAAACTTCAAATAGAACTGCCTCATGACCCAGAAATCCCACTGCTGGACATACACATCAAGGAAACCAGAATTGAAAGAGACATGTGTACCCCAATGTTCATCGCAGCACTGTTTATAATAGCCAGGACATGGAACCAACCTAGATGTCCATCAGCAGACGAATGGATAAGAAAGCTGTGGTACATATACACAATGCAGTATTATTCAGCCTTTAAAAAGAATATATTTGAATCAGTTCTAATGAGGTGGATGAAACTGGAGCCAATTATACAGAGTGAAGTAAGCCAGAAAGAAAAACACCAATACAGGATACTAACACATATATATGGAATTTAGAAAGATGGTAATGATAACCCTGTATGCAAGACAGCAAAAGAGACACAGATGTATAGAACAGACTTTTGGACTCAGAGGGAGGGGGAGAGGGTGGGATGATTTGGGAGAATGGCATTGAAACATGTATACTATCATGTAAGAAACAAATTGCTAGTCTAGGTTCGATACAGGATACGGGATGCTTGGGGCTGGTACACTGGGATGACCCAGAGAGATGATATGGGGAGAGTGGTGAGAGGGGAGTTCAGGATTGGGAACTCATGTACACCTGTGGCAGATTCATGTCAATGTATGGCAAAGCCAATACAGTATTATAAAGTAAAAAAATAAATAATTAATAAATAATTTTTAAAATTACTATACAAAAAACACAGTATCTTTTGCAAACAAAAGTTTTTAATTTTCAAGATGTTCAACTTAACGTTATTTTTTTATCATTATGCTCTTGGTGTTCTAAGAAATCCTTGCCTAAGTTAAGGATATAACATTTTTCCCCTATGGTTCTTTCTAGAAATTGTGTAATATTATCTTTTATTTTTACATCTATAATGCACTTCAATTTAATTTTTATACACTATAAATAGTGTGTAGAAAGAGCTGAGGGTTATTTCTTTGCACATGGATATCCAATTGTTCTGGTATCATTTATTGAAGCTTTTCACCAAATCCATGAATTACCTTGACAACTTTATAAAAAATCAATTGACCTTTTATGTTTTGTCTGTCTCTAGACTCTATTCTGTTCTGTGTATCACCATATGTAGCACCATATTTGTTTGCTAATAGCTTTTTGCTAATAGCTCCTTGTTTGCTAATAGCTTTTTGATAAGCATTGAAAACAGTTAGTATATGACCTCCACCTTGTTTTTCAAAGTTCTTTTGGCAATTCTAGGCCTTCTTTTTACATTTTTATATGACTTACAGACTCAGCTTATCAGTTTTTACAAAAAAATTAAAATCTTGCTGAGATTTTGATTGGGACTGTGTTGAACCCAAAAATGAATTAATATAGAACAGACATCTTGGAAACATTGTCTAATTCATTAACATAATATGTACCTCATTTATTTAGGTCATCTTGAAATTCTTTTGGCAAGGTTTCATGGTTTTCGTTGTGAATGTCTTATACATATGTCATTAAGCTTAACCCACAACCTTTTATATTATTTAATGGTAAAATAAGTTGTATTTTTATTTGAATTTCCAGTTGGTTGCTGTTACCATAAAAACTTCAAGGCGATCCAACCAGCCCATTCTAAAGGAGATCAGCCCTGGTTGTTCACTGGAAGGACTGATGCTGAAGCTGAAACTCTAGTACTTTGGCCACCTCATGCGAAGAGTTGACTCATTGGAAAAGACCCTGATGCTGGGAGGGACTAGGGGCAGGAGGAGAAGGGGATGACAGAGGATGAAATGGCTAAACGGCATCACCGACTCGTGGACATGAGTTTGGGTAAACTCCCGGAGTTGGTGATGGACAAGGAGGCCTGGTGTGCTGCGATTCATGGGGTCGCAAAGGGTCTGACACGACTGAGCGACTGAACTGAATTGAACCATATAAACATTAAATTGATCTTTATATATCAATCCTATCTCCTGTGGATATTCTAAAGACAGTTAGGTCTGGTTGCATTTTTGTAGATTTCTTCATTTTTTTGCAAAAGTCATCATATCACCTGCAAACAAAGATAGTTTTACCTCTTTTTCATTCTAGATGCCTTTAATTTTTGTACTGCCTTCATGCACTGGTTGACATCACTGATAAGGTTAAATGCAAGTGCTGAAAGAGGATATCCTTGCCTTATAGGAGAAAGACTTCAAACTTTCATAGTGATGATGATTATAGGTTTTTCCTAGATGCCTGTTTTACAGGTTAAACAACTACCTTTCTACACCTCATCTTTGAGTTTCTGTTTTGTTTTATTCATTAACAATGAATAAATTTATTGAATCTTTTGAATCTCATCAAATGTTTTTCTTGCATCTACTAGGATAATACTATGAATTTTACTTTCCCATACTTTAATATACTGACTTGAAGTGACTGAGTTCTTAACACCAAACCAATCATATTTTGGGGGGAGAAATCCTACTCAGTCAGGAAATATTATCCTTTGCATATATTGGTGAATTATATTTGCTAAATTTTTAAAAGATTTTTGCATATATGTTCTAATAAAGGGTTACACATTGTTGTTGTTGTAACAATCACTATCTTTGGTTTTAGTATTAGCATTTTTAGTTTTAGTTATAATGTTGGCCTCAAAAAATGAGCCTTTCCTTTTCTGTTTTTTCAGAGGGTTTATGAATAATTTATATTATTTTTCCTTAAATGTTTGACAGAATTCACCAACAAAGCAATCTGGGTCTGCAGTTTTCTTTGCAAGTGAATTTTTAACTAAAAATTCAATTTAAAAATAAATATTAGATGATTATTTCTTCTTCAGTGAGTTTTAATAGATTGTACATTTTAAGGAATTTGTCCATATCATATAAATTGGTGAACTTACTGGCATTGTTTTTCATAACATTCATTCTCTTATTAACCTTTTAATATCTCTGGATTGTGAAGTGTCGTTAGCTCTCATTCATGGTACTGGGGATTTTTGTCTTGGCCCTTCTTTTCCTTACAAATCTGGCTAGGGAGTTATTAATTTCATTCATCTTCTTGAAGAACTAGCTTTTGGGTTCACTGATTTCCTCTTTTGACTTTTTCTAGTTCACTGATTTCTGCTCTGATATTTATTAGTTTTGTCATCTACTTGATTTAAGTTTCGTTTGCTCTTCCACTTTTAGTTTTTTTTAATAAAAGCTGAGATCACTGATTTTAGTTCTTTGTTCTTTTTCTGATATAGACATTTAATGCTATAAGTTTCCCTATAACCCTTGCTTTAGTGGCATCCAGAAATTTTGATATATTGTGTTTTGCTTCCTTTCCATTCAAGATATTTTCAAATTTTCCTTTTGACTACTCTTTTAATCCGTGAAATATTTAGGAGGAGAAGGGGATGATAGAGGATGAAATGGTTGGATGGCATCACCAATTCAATGGACATGAGTTTGAGCAAACTCTGGGAGTTGGTGATGGACAGGGATGTCTGGTGTGCAGCAGTCCATGGGGTCACAAGGAGTTGGACACGACTGATAGACTGAAATGACTGAGTTTAATTTCCAAATATTTGGAGAGTTTCAAGATACCTTTGCATTACTGATTTCTAGCTTAATTCCAGTATAGTCAGAAAACATAATTTGTATGACTTGATCATTTTTAAATTTATAGACACTTGCTTTATGCTGAGAATATGGTCTATATTGGTAAGTGTTCCATGT
The DNA here is from genome assembly GCF_016772045.2 of Ovis aries. Lineage (NCBI taxonomy): Eukaryota > Metazoa > Chordata > Mammalia > Artiodactyla > Bovidae > Ovis > Ovis aries. The sequence goes on along the minus strand of NC_056054.1, from coordinate 44,495,267 downwards.
ACACTTTGAAAAGAATATGTATTTTACTCTTTTATTAGGTAAAGTGTTCTATAAATGCTAATTGTGTCTAATTGTTTGACAATGTTGTATAGATCTTGTGTATAGTTGCTGATATCTTTGTATACTTGCTCCATTATTGAGAGAGTGGTATTAAAATACTTAAGTGTAGCTATTGATTTGTCTATGTCACTTCACAGTTCTGTCATTTTTTGCTCCATTATTTGAATGTTTAGGATTGGTGCATAAACCTTTAGAATTGTTGGGTCCTCTTGATGAAATAATCCCTTTATTATTATAAAATAACATTCTTTGCCTCTGGTAATTTCTTTGCTTGAAAATATATTTTGTCTTATATTAGTATAGCAAGATAAAGATTCTTTTAAATAGTGTTATCATGGTATATTTTAATTATCATTTTACTTTTAACCTGTTTGTGTTTTCCTACTTAAAGTGAGTATTAGGTTGACAGCAGAGACGTTTATCCAATCTAACAATTTCTATGATTGTGATATGAGACCATTTACATTTAGCATTAATACTGATATGGTAGGTTTAAATCTACCTTAAATTAACCTTTATAATTCCTCACTAGATAACCTTCTACTTCACTATGTCTCAGCAAAATGCCTAGTTTGGTAAAATAAGGAAATACTGAACCAGAGAATGGGAACAAAAATAATCAGGAGCCAATCATACTTCAGTGAATTATTAGACATTAACTATTATCTAGCCAGAAATTATCTGTTCTAATAATGTTCTTCTCTTACCGTATATCTCATGATTTTTAAAAAGTAATAATGGCAATTTAGAGAAGTTGTCAGATATATTTCAGAAAATATCCTTATAGAAAAACTAAGAATTGGTATGAGGGAATGAATTTTATACATATAGGGGACCCCAAATAGCATACTGTTCTTGAAAAAAGGAAAAAAGAGAACTGGAGAAAATCATCTCTGACTGTCTCCACAGTGGAGCCATCATCTTTAGGCAGAGTTCCAAAGATGTCTGTTCACTGCAACACACAGTGGAAAAGTTAGGAGTTCTGTGAATCATCCTGGCCACAGTGATATAATACAATACAATGAAGCAGCAGCTCTTGGAAGATACATTCTACTAACAACGAAGACTATTTGCTATTAAGTGGATAATATATGCACAGACTGGCATGGACAATTAACTCCTCTTGATATATAATAACTTCCTTGACAGGTTGTGGTAAAACAGTGTATACAATCAGAACAGCATCAGTTAAAAACTACTTCTCCAAAAAAAACTTCCATTATAATGTCATTTCTCCCCAGAACACTTCATATAATCCCAGGTTACTTATGACTCTCATTGTTCTATAATATATAAATCCTCATTTAATATATCTATAATCCCTATGTTGATCCATGATGATTATGTGAGCAAGCTCAGTTGCTCAGTCATGTCTGACTCTTTGCGACCCCATGGACTGTAGCCCACTGGTAACCTCCTCTATCCATGGGATTTCCCAGGCAAGAATACTGGAATGGGTTGCCATTTCCTTCTCCATGAGATCTTACCAACTCAGGAATCAAACCCTTGTCTCCTGCATTGGCAGGCAGATTCTTTACCACTGAGCCACAAGGGAAACCCATGATGATTATAAATCACTATTATTACAAGGAATACATAGAATTTATCAGACACAGAAATATCATCAGAGGTTAGGGGAGAGTGGTTTTAAACCCAGGAGCCACAATAACTCTGAGAAAATTCTACTAATCACTGTGGTGATGAGAAGGAACAAGGCCCTACTCAACATCTCTGCTTCATTACTCTCAACAACTCTGTGTTTCGCCTCAACTGCACTACCAGCTAATCCCTAAATGCCCTGTAGACATACTGTCTTGCTATTTTGCCTTTATAAGTATTATTCTCTTAATAAGGAGAACTTTTCCTATCTTTTCCGTGGTGACCAAGGATGAAAAAGCAGATAAAACCAAGGAGGGTCTTGGAATGCAGGAATGGAAAAACTAGACCCTTCTTGCCCTTCCATCCCCCATGTTTTAACTATTAATGGAACAGTATAACCTGTCTCCTCTCCTACCCCATAGGGAGAAGGTATTTGCCCTACGCTTCCCCCATCCAGTATACATGACTCTTCCAATCAGCAAATGACCCACAAGACCTCTATCCCACCTCTTGTACCCTGGGTATAAAAGTAGACTAAAGAGCCCTATTCAACATTGGTTCTCCCTTGAGCTGACAACTGTTCTAACAGCATCTCCCACTCTAATATTGCTCTCATTCTGTCTCACATCTAGAAATTCTTTTCCAACCTGTACCAGGACCATGACATTTTCCTTAATGATGCATCTCACAAGTTAGATCCTCTCTGATATTCCTGTGCTTCCCTCATTCCCATAGCTGAATTCTCCTGAGCTGCTTGGCAATCTGCACCTATATCTCACAGAAACTTATATTGCAATTGCTTCCTTTGATAGCAAGTGCTTCCCTTTTAAAGCCTTCTTATTTAACACTTATTATATATCTACATCTTTCCACAAAGAACTTGAAGCGGCTTATAATAAAAAACAGTGCGAGCAAATATGGAAATAGAAAACTAGGACCATAGAAAAGAAGTACATAAAATTGTCAAACATAAAGTTGCCCTTTATAGGCTTCAAATATTTCCTTGAACTTCTTGGAATTTTTCATGAAAAGATTCTCATCAGAGAGGAGAAAAATATTGTTTCCCTTGGTTCTTCAAGGAAAACAAATTTATTCCCAGCAGAGAACCCTAAAAAAAAATTCATCATAGGTGATTATATATAGAAGAGCCTAATCCATATGAAAGATAATATTCTCAACACAGTAGTCCACAATAGCCCAAATGAATTGCAAATGATTGCCTTTTATCCCTATTTTCAGCATAACTAGTGCTCAAAATATTAAAATGCAACACAGTTTGGTGAATCTGAGTAGCCTGGATCACGATAAGCTAAGCAAGTAGTCTTCTGATAATTCAATTAGCTACAAAGATAAAATTACTATACAGTATGTATTTAAGACAAAGTTTCCTAAGTACTTTCTTCACATGGTCTCTTAACAAAAGAAGCCAGATCTCACTAGACTACCATTGCTAACACTGTGTGGGTATTCTAAAACATGGGAAGGGTAAGTGGAAAAATAACTTGAGAAACACTGCCTTAAACAAAATTCCGCAGGTACCTTTTCATCAGAAATTCTCAGAGAATTAAAATTTATAAATATGGTTCATAAATCCCCAAGTGAAGATTACAGTTTATAGAAGTTCCCAAATTGAAGATTAGGAAACTGAAGGTTAGGAGAAGAAACTATAGTTATGTTTTATAATGCAAGTGGACTTTAAAAAATCAGGGCTTTCTGCGATGATTTTATAGCTAACACTGATAATAGTGCTTAACACACATTTCAGACAGTATTCTAAGTGCTTTTCATAGAACAACTTACTTAATCTTCCCAACAACCTTGACATAGGTATTTCTATCTTTATTTACATATAAGAAAACCGAGACATACAGAAATTAAGTAACTTGTTCGAGGTCACACAGCTGGAAAGCTGGGATGTGACTCTAGGCTATCTGGTTTCTAAGTCTATGCTCCTGATTACCACCTGTGCTACTTGTTAAGTCGCTTCAGTCATGTCTGTTTTCGACCCTGTGAATCACCAGGCCCCTCTGTCCATGGGATTCTCCAGGCAAGAATACTGGAGTGGGTTGCCATGCCCTTTTCCAGGGGATCTTCCTGATTCAGGGATTGAACCCAGGTCTCTTATGTCTCCTGCATTAGGCAGATACTTTACCACTAGCCCCACCTGGGAAGCTCAAGTAAGAAAAGCCCTGGAAAAAGTAATATTGTAACTTGGCTCTAAAGACTAAACAGTAAACAGATAATCCAAAGGGCAACATCCAACCAGTGAAGAAAGTTCATATGTGGTTCAGGTTGTCATGAACCAGAGAGACAGATCACAGGCATGACCTGAAACTAAGCAAAACACTAGCAAATACAGAAGCACATGCCTGGGTCAGAATTCTATCCATGCACTCAGTAGCTGGAGGAAATGCTATGGACCTCAGTTTCCTCATACATAAAATGATGATTAAATGGTCTGCCTTGGAGATCTGCTTCATGAGGGGGAAATGTGTGTGAAGCATCTTGCACAGTGTCTGTCAAAAACAGGTTCTGGCTGCTCTCACCTTCTGAGATGGCCCACACTCTGTCTGTGGAATGTGTTCCTCTCTAAATAAATCCACTTCTTACCTATCATGTTGTCTCTTACTTGAATTCTTTCTGTGACAAGACATCAAGAACCTGAGCTTCATTAAGTTGAGACCAGGTATGATCTCAGTTAAAAGACTGTGGGGGGACTTTTCTGATGGTCCAGTGGCTAAGGCTCTATGTTCCCAATGTAGGAGGCCCAGGTTCAAGCCCTGGGCAGGAAATTAGATCCCACATGCTGCAAACTAAAGATCCCGCATGCCTCAACTAAAGGATATCTTGCTTGCTACAATGAAGATCAAGGATCCTATGTGCCACAGCTAAGATCCGACTTGGCCAAATAAATAAATTTGAAAAAAAAAAAAAAGACCAAGGGTTTGGACTTCCCTTAGTCACCTAGTGGTTAAGACTCTGAGCTTCCAGTGCAGGGAGCATGGGTTCAATCTCTGGTTGGTAAACTAAGATCCTACATGCCACAGGCATGGCCAAAGAATAAAAATTAAATTTAAAAAAGGCACTTATTAAAACACAGCATTACTGGTCAGTCCTCATGATCATGAGACGAGCATGCTTAACTCCATTTTGTAGATGAGTAAGGTGGAACTCAGCGATGTCAAGTCAAATAACTTATCCAAGCTTCCTACGCTGGTGAGCAGAAGAGAACATATACATCCAATTCACATGACCTCAAATTCAGGGTTCTTAGCTCTGAATGACAGAAAAAGAGTGATGCTAAAGAGTTTCTAATCCACTTGCTGTAATAAGACAGAGAGCATCAGTGAAGAATAAACTGAGCTTAAATATATACATACATACATATATTTATATATATATACACACACACACACACATACATACACACACACACTAAGTTGCTCAGTTGTGTCTGACTCTCTGTGATCCTAAGGACCATAACCCACCAGACTCCTCTGTCTATGGAATTCTCCAGGCAAGAAAAGTGAAATGGGTTCCCATGCCTTCCTCCAGGGGATATTCCTGATCCAGGGATCAAACCTGCATCTCTTATGTCTCCTTCATCGGCAGGTGGGTTCTTTATCCAGTGCTACCTGGGAAGCCCCTGTGTGTGTGTGTGTGTGTGTGTGTGTGTGTGTGTGTGTGTGTGTGTATAAACATACACATACACTACAGAGACATGAGTAATCTCTTAGAGACTGAGAAATGTAAAAAGAGAGTGGTGCATGAACAAGAGTGAAAAATCTAGAGCTGATAGAAATTTCATGGCAATGATGAAAGATTTACAGAATCCCATCTGGGAGGCCTTATAAGAATTCAGAGTGAATACTGATAGGATGAAAATTTGTCCAGATCCTGATTTAGCCCTGGGTCTGTTTCTACACGTGTGCATACACACTGATGTTCAAGTTCAGAAATAATTCTTTCTGTAAAATGATTGAAGTTTAATTCCAGGAGTTTGAAAAACCTTTACTACATAACAATAAGTTGAAAGTAGCCAAATGACTCTTGCAAGAATTCATCACTTGGTTTAGACAACAGCATTGCTATGTTTTAGGGAAGAATCAAGGCCTTTTCTAGTGGGTCCAAGATTTCAAAAGTAGCTGATTTTCCCCTAACATCTATTCATGCAAGTGCCACAAAAGACTTTCATTCAGAAAGAAATGCTTTTGTATTAGCATTCAGTCAGAAAAGCACCCACTTTCTCCTTAGCCAAACATTTCTAAACTGTCTTCCTGTTACCTTAGCTTCAGTCAGCTAACCACACACTAGAATGTGAAAATGTTACTGATGCATTCATTTCTTTAGGATTGAAGTATTTAGATGGAAATAGATGATTCTTTGAAAAATCTCTAGAGTGTTTGGAATTCTCCTGAAGAGTTCAACTGTGGTGGTTATTCTGTGCATTTTCAGAGTCACATTCACCGAAGGACTGCTGGATACACAATTAACATGCATTAACTAGATAACCAATATTGAAAAGAAATCAAACAAATCAAATACATTTAAAGGTGATAAATGTCTATGATTCTCCTTTTTAGAGTTGTGAAGAAAGAGAAAAGCCTAGCTTCAAAAATACATAAATCAGTTTTTGTTGATAGAGATTACATGACAATTACAGAAGATTTAAAGAGCCTGAGTAATTAAATCATATTTGCTCCTTCAATAATGTTACTCATAAAATAGCCTAAGCTCTACTTACCTGCTTATAAAATAGGTGCTGGAGGAGGACAGTAGACTGGTTCTTCAATTCTAAAAGTAGGTCATTCAATACTCAGTTCAGTTCAGTTGCTCAGTCGTGTCCAGCTCTTTGTGACCCCATGAATCGCAGCACGCCAGCATCCCTGTTCATCACCAACTCCCGGGGTTTACTCAAACTCATGTTCATCAAGTCGGTGATGCTATCCACGCATCTCATCTTCTGTCATCCCCTTCTCCTCCTGCCCGCAATCCCTCCCAGCATCAGAGTCTTTTCCAATGAGTCAACTCTTTGCATGAGGTGGCCAAAATACTGGAGTTTCAGCTTTAGCATCAGTCCAGTTATGACCAACCTAGATAGCATATTAAAAAGCAGAGACATTACTTTGCCAACAAAGGTCTGTCTAGTAAAGGCTATGGTTTTTCCAGTGGTCTTGTATGGATGTGAGAGTTGGACTGTGAAGAAAGCTGAGTGCCGAAGAATTGATGCTTTTGAACTGTGGTGTTGGAGAAGACTCTTGAGAGTCCCTTGAACTGCAAGGAGATCCAACCAGTCCATTCTAAAGGAGATCAGCCCTGGGTGTTCATCATTCAGTACTAATGACAGACAAAAAAGAAGTTTTATCAAATTCAGTGTCTGGAGGAGCACACAAAATAAACCCTAAAAAGAAACATTCTATTTTATTTTGTCTTTAGCCAAATCTAATCACTATTATTTTTCTTCAAAAAAATAAAGTTTCCAGATACAAAAGCATGTATAGGTACTCAGTTCACCAAAAAAATAAACACGTCAATGACAATGGAATTCATTGAATTTTGCTAAATAAACTAATACATATCTTTTGTTTTGTATGGTCTTTTTGTCAGGAGTAAATGCTACTAGCTATAATAAATTTTACTCAGCATTTTTATATGATTCCATCTGAGTCCCAAAAAAAATTTTTAAGAAACCCATACATGTCAAAGAACATGAAAGCTGATTGTTACTATCAGAACAAATCAATCAATGTCTTTGATATAAATACCAATGATATCATCAATGCCACAAAATAACTCTGCTAAAATGACATAGTCTTATATGAGTTTCTCAAGAAGGGGAATAGAAAGTCTCCATCTCTCAGGAAATTCCACAATATTAAGTGAAGAAAAGTAGAAATATTCACTCCAAATTTTTAATCTATGGTATGTCATAACAAATTATGCCGGCTTCCTCCCTTTTCTGCTTGGAGTCCCTTGTCTAAAATGGGAAGAGAAGGAGGTACTGAGTTGTGCACAACATAATGTGAGGATCTTTCTAGGTATGGCTTAATATATATTTAAAGTGAAATTTCCCAAGGTCAGCTTTCTCCACCCACTCTTTCAGCAAAGATCCTCCCTCTCAACCAGACCCCAAGATGGCAGTTATCTCAAATTCCTCAAGACATATTTACAAAGAATTTAAAAAAGAGTGGATATATGTATATATATATATATATCACTGATTCACTCTGCTGTATACCTCAAACGAACACATTATAAATCTACTATACTCCAATAAAAATTATTTTAAAAAAATAAGGTAAGCACAAAATAAACAAATTTTTTTTTAAAGAGATGGAGAGACAGTGAGCAACCCCGAAGTCCTTTCCAGTATACATATAGCCCTCCTATGGGTAGTAGAGTTAAGATCATAGACTTAGGCTCAGACTTCCAGTCATTGAATTCCTGCTTAGCCACTGTGACATTGGGTGGTAATTTGCTTTTTTGAGCTTAATTTTTGTCATCTGCAATATGATAATAATAATAACTGCACAGAGTTGAAGTGAAAGTTAAATAAAGCAACCCATGGACTAGTGTTTGACAAAATGTCTGGTATATAACAAGAATTTAAAATAAAGTTAATTACTGTTATTGATAACATTTGTATGGAAAAGCATTTCAACACCCTATGTCACAGGAAGCTATAGTATAAACAATGATTGTGACACCATTGTGAGGTAAATATTATAGTCAACCTCATTTTATAGATGAGGATTCAGAGGCCCAGAGAAAGGTTTTAACAAATCTAATTTTCAAAAATGAAAAATCTAATAGGTGACAGAGCAAGAAGCCAAACCTAGCTTTTTACTCTACAGCTCAAGCTCCAACCAGTACTTCATAATTCTTACTGTCAAAGCAAGCATAAATATCCTTGAAATGAATAAAAATTATTACTGGCATCTTCAATGGAAAACTTTTCGCATTGCCTAATTTTATATGCTCTCTGTGCCTCTCATTGCCTTTGAGCTGTTTCATAATTCTATAAATTGTAGATAACTGATAACACAAATGATAATAGTCTATATATATGCAAATGGATTTTGACTGGTACAGATGCATTGATTTTTCCTCCCCTCCTTCAGGAGTCAGTTTTGGGTTTATTAAGCAAATTCATTAAGCATTCCAATTGTCTAAAAATATTCCTGCTCTTTGGATTCTCTGTTGAATCAATTGTAATACCATACTGGTTTATTCATCAATTAATGAACTTTAAAAAGTCATTCACATTCATTTTATATTTGTGGTAGACTCATGATTTCACTTTATTTCTCAGAAATTATCCTTTAACAATGGGGAGATCTCTACCAGCTCCCATACCCTCCTAGGAATAGAAGGGGAACTTCCTTGGGGAGTCTCTAGCCTGTGAATTTTGGTAGCAGAAAGATGATATGCTATATCAAATATTGATCCTGAGTCTCAAAATGTGTAAATTGCTCTCTGTTAGTCATTTAGGAAATATATATTAACTCTTTCACGTCCTAGGATGTTATGAAACAAATGTAGGCTTTTGTTCCATGGGTTCAGATTGAGAGCAGCAGGGGGACAGGACAAACTTATGAGGTCCCATTGATCTTATTTCTTAATCTCTCTCCTTTTCTCAACAGAAAACAGAACGGTCATTGCATCAACGTTTTTCTTTGCCTTGATGCTTAACTGAGCAACTGCACTGTGCTCCCACAGAGCTTACCCACAGCCAGTCCTTTGAAGTAACTATGCCTTTTCTGAAGTCTAACAGCTTGGATACACAGGATAAATCACACATGATGGACTCACTGCACCCTTGCAAATCCAGGATAGAAAATGTTGGACTCTGAGAAGGCAGCACTTCTCCTTCAGTAGGAAGAGAAACCCCTCCCCTTCCTCCCACAGCTCTCTGTGCGTCATGTTGTCCATATTCCAGGAGGGGTGTGAAGCCCTTGTACTCATTTATAAGGTAGAGAAACAGATGGGACTGGCTTAATTTGTGAAGACAACTAGTTATCTTATAAGTACAGATGGAGTAAGTAGCACAATTATTACCAGAGAACTGAAGCTGGCAGATGGTTTGGTTAAAAAAAAAAATTTTTTTTTTAAAGGTTGACTGCCAGATTCACAGCAGGGACCAGCCTGCTCCCAGGGGCATAGAAAACCATGCAGATTTAAATCACCCTGCTTTTTGTCTAATAGTCTGCTCCTCTTCTAGGGCTTCTAGGGCGGCAGAGGGAATAGATGAAGACAAGGGTCATCATGTCGTCAGAATAGCACATCGATAGGCTTTCCAAAAGTGAAAGTGAAGAAAGGGAAAGGTTTGTCCACAGTACAGATGGTGTGAGAAATTGTATTTTTTTTTTTAAGAATAAGAACTAAACTTTAAAGGGGCGCAATAGTGCAAGATAAAGAAACTGTTCTATATTTTGTTCTGTTTGTTTGTTAGTCAAGTTCACTGTTTGCATTCAGAACTCTTCCTTTCTTGGCAGTCTCCCTAAGAAGATGGAATCTTACTGGCTGAATCTGTCAGCACCGAGGGCTGAATCATTGATATCTCCAAGTTCAGTTCACTCAAAGTACCAAGTTAATTGGTCTAGCGAAGTAAAAAAATCATTTTAAAAAAGAGAGAGAAAGTCAGTCTGCGCAAACTCCAGATGGTTGATTAAGCAATCTGGGCCCTGTAGTTAATTTTATCTTTTCCAGGGAGAGCATACTTCATCCTACAGCAGCTCCTCTGTGAATCACATCCATTAATGGGGAGAGGAGAGGGGGGTGTCCAAATACCAACGAAACCCCATGAGTTTATAATCCAGTGTACTTCTTCCTCTATATTGTAGGTGCTATTGCTTTCTTCAGTCTCTTGTCACAAACGGTTAGCTAAGCTCATTTTAGAGCCTAAAAGAATATTGCTGCCTGGTGGGCAGAAAGCCATGAAAACAAGAATCTATGATCTTGTTCCTGTGAGACTGCAATATAGAGGGTCTAACAGCAATGCAGGGGCTGAGACTTGATAGAGATATTATAGAGTGATTGACAAAGATGTTTTATATGTCTCAAAGCCTTTCACTCTTGTCTTTGTCTCATCTTATATCCATTTAGAGTAAGCATTTTAAAAATTACTGATTGAAAAATGATGTCCTTTCTTCAAACCTCTATAAATTGATTTAGCTATTCATTTAACAAGTGTTTATCAAATCATCTCCCAGTGCCAAGGCCCCCGCTATGATAGAAATACAGGCATATTCAATCCTCTCAAACTCTGCCACTGCTTTATCAAATAAATTTGCGTAATATTCAAACTCTAGGAGACAGTGAAAGGCATGGAAGCCTAGCGGGTCCATGGGGTTGCAAAGAGTCGGACACAACTTAGTGACCGAACAACAACTAAATCCTTTGTTGTCATTTCAACAATCTTCACCAAGAGTAGATTCCATCTCAAGAAACCACTTTCTTTGCTCATTGATTAACAGAAGCAACTCCTCATCCATTAAAGTTTTATCATAAGACTGCAACAACTCAGTCACATCTCTACGTTCCACTTCTAATTCACTTTCTATTTCTCCCACATCTTCAGTTCATCCACTGAAGTCTTGAATTCCTCCCCAAGCCCACCACAGCTGCCCAGGGGAAGACCTCTTACCAGTGGGCAAGCACCCCAGGATCCTGCATCCAGCTTCTTTAGAATATGGCTTTGCCCACCAGTGGGCTGCCACCTGGCCCAGGATCCCTCAGGCTTCCCAGGTAGCTACTCTGGAATTCAGCCCTGCCCAACAGTGAACTAGCAGTGACCACTTGAGTCAGCATCTGGCAGCCAACGAGATCAGGGCCAGCACTACCTACCAGCACACCTGCTTACCAGCCCCACCACAACAGAAGGGCCCATGCACCCTATATATGGAACACCCCTAGAGTATATGGCTCTGGTAACCAAAGGAGAAGGTGCTGCTGGGTCCCTCAGGGTATCTCCTACATAAAGACACATTGCCAACATGAAGAAATGTAAAGAAGCTTCCTAATACATAGAAATAACTACAAAAAATTAGGCCAAATAAGTAGACAGAGGAATACATTCCAAATGAAGGACCAAGACAAAACCTCACAAAAATAAACTAAAGAAAGTGGCAATAAGCAATCCTATCTGATAATGAATTCAAGCTAATGATTATAAAGAAGCTCAATGAACTTAGGGGAAAAAAATACATGAACTGTGTATTCTAACAAAGAGTTAAGTATCCATGTTGGATTGCTGAATTTTGTCAAAAATTTTTCTCTGCATCTGAGATGATATGATTTTGATTTTTCAATACATTAATGTGGTGTATCAGATGGATTGATTTGTGAATACTGAAGCATCCTTGGATCACTGGAATAAACTCCATTTGATCATGGTGTAGGGGATCCTTTCAATATATTATTTAATTCAGTTTGAAATTGTTAATATTTTGTGGCAAATTTTCACATGTATGTTTATCAATTATATTGCCCTGTAATTTTCTTTTTTTCTGGTGTTTTTGTCTAGTTCTAGTATCAGGGTGATGCTTGCCTCACAGAATGAATTCATAAGAATTTTTTCCTCTTAAATGTTTTGGAATAGTTTGAGAAGGGTTAAATGGTAACTTTTCTTTAAATATTTTACAGGGAAATTCCCTAATGGTTCAATGGTTAGGACTCTGCACTTTTACTGCTCAGGGCTAAGGTTAAACCTCTGATTAGGGAACTAGGATCCTGAATGCTCTGCCATGTAGCAGAAAAAAAAAATTTGTTTATAAAATTCATGCATGAAGTCATCTGATTCTTGACTTTTGTTTGTTGAGAGTTTTTGTAATTGATTCAGTTTAACAACTGGCAATATGCAATCTCCCAAGACTGATCAGCAAGAAATACAAAATATGAATAAACCAACTAACAATAACTGGTCTAACAGATTAATTAATAATTAGTCATTAGTATTTTGTATTTCTCTCTGATCAGTCTTAGGATATTACATATTTCAAGGAATTTTATCCACTTCTTCTAGTTCCTCCATTTTACTGGGGCATAATTGTCAAAAGTGAAGTGAGAGTGTGAACGTGTTAGTCGCTCAATTATGTCCGATTCTTTGTAACTCCATGGATTGAAGCCTGCCAGGCTCTTCTGTCCATGGGATTCTCTAGACAAGAATACTGGAGTGAGTAGCCATTTTCTTCTCCAGAGGATCTTCCCTGGAGGCATCCAGGCATCAAAACTAGGTCTCCTGCATTGCAGGCAGATTCTTTACCATCTGAGCCACCAGGGAAGCCCATACTTCTTTGTAGCAATGTTTTATGGACCTTTGTATTTCTGTGGAGTTGTAACTTCTTTCATTGATTTTATTTATTTGGGCCCTCTCTTGTTTATTTTATTTTATTTTTTTATTTTTAAAACATTTTTATACATTGAGCCAACTTGTGCCACTTAATTAGAGCACTTAGTCCATTTACATTTAAAGTAATTATTGATTATATGTATTTATTGCCATTTTGCTAATTGTTTTCTGATTGCTTTTGTATTTCATTCTGTTCCATTCTTTTTCTTTTTCTCGTGCTCTTTTCCCTTGTGATTTGATGACTTTCTTTAGTGTTACATTTATATTCCATTCTACCTTTGTGCATGAATCTTTAATAGTTTCTGAGTTGCATTACCATGAGGTTCATATATAACAACCTATCTAAATATATGTGATTATTTTAAGTTGATGATCTCTTAAATAAATTTGAATACACTCTAACAAGCCTGTATTTTTACTTCCTCATCCCCTCATATTTAATGTTTTGCCATTATATTTTACATCTTTTGTATTGTGTAGCCTTTATCCACTCTTGGTGGATATAAATGATTTCAGTACTTTGTCTTTTAACCTCCCTACCAATGTTACATGTCATTTGTCTGCTACTTTTACCCATGAGACTTTTTCCTCTTATAATTCTCTTATTTTTAGCTGTGGTCTTTTCCATTTAAGAGAAGTCCCTACTTAGGAATGTATCTACCTAAAGAAACTAAAGACCTATATATAGAAAACTATAAAACACTGATGAAAGAAATCAAAGAGGACACTAATAGATGGAGAAATATACCATGTTCATGGATTGGAAGAATCAATATAGTGAAAATGAGTATACTACCCAAAGCAATTTACAAATTCAATGCAATCCCTATCAAGCTACCAGCCACATTTTTCACAGAACTAGAACAAATAATTTCAAGATTTGTATGGAAATACAAAAAACCTCGAATAGCCAAAGCAATCTTGAGAAAGAAGAATGGAACTGGAGGAATCAACTTGCCTGACTTCAGGCTCTACTACAAAGCCACAGTCATCAAGACAGTATGGTACTGGCACAAAGACAGACATATAGATCAATGGAACAAAATAGAAAGCCCAGAGATAAATCCACACACATATGGACACCTTATCTTTGACAAAGGCGGCAAGAATATACAATGGAGTAAAGACAATCTCTTTAACAAGTGGTGCTGGAAAACTGGTCAACCACTTGTAAAAGAATGAAACTAGATCACTTTCTAACACCGCACACAAAAATAAACTCAAAATGGATTAAAGATCTAAATGTAAGATCAGAAACTATAAAACTCCTAGAGGAGAACATAGGCAAAACACTCTCAGACATAAATCACAGCAGGATCCTCTATGATCCACCTCCCAGAATTCTGGAAATAAAAGCAAAAATAAACAAATGGGATCTAATTAAAATTAAAAGCTTCTGCACAACAAAGGAAAATATAAGCAAGGTGAAAAGACAGCCTTCGGAATGGGAGAAAATAATAGCAAATGAAGCAACTGACAAACAACTAATTTCAAAAATATACAAGCAACTTCTGCAGCTCAACTCCAGAAAAATAAACGACCCAATCAAAAAATGGGCCAAAGAACTAAATAGACATTTCTCCAAAGAAGACATACGGATGGCTAACAAACACATGAAAAGATGCTCAACATCACTCATTATTAGAGAAATGCAAATCAAAACCACAATGAGGTACCACTTCACACCAGTCAGAATGTCTGCGATCCAAAAATCTGCAAGCAATAAATGCTGGAGAGGGTGTGGAGAAAAGGGAACCCTCCTACACTGTTGGTGGGAATGCAAACTAGTACAGCCACTATGGAAAACAGTGTGGAGATTCCTTAAAAAATTGCAAATAGAACTACCTTATGACCCAGCAATCCCACTGCTGGGCATACACACCGAGGAAACCAGAATTGAAAGAGACACATGTACCCCAATGTTCATCGCAGCACTGTTTATAATAGCCAGGACATGGAAACAACCTAGATGTCCATCAGCAGATGAATGGATAAGAAAGCTGTGGTACATATACACAATGGAGTATTACTCAGCCGTTAAAAAGAATTCATTTGAATCAGTTCTGATGAGATGGATGAAACTGGAGCCGATTATACAGAGTGAAGTAAGCCAGAAAGAAAAACACCAATACAGTATACTAACACATATATATGGAATTTAGGAAGATGGCAATGACGACCCTGTATGCAAGACAGGGAAAGAGACACAGATGTGTATAACGGACTTTTGGACTCAGAGGGAGAGGGAGAGGGTGGGATGATTTGGGAGAATGACATTCTAACATGTATACTATCATGTGAATTGAATCGCCAGTCTATGTCTGACGCAGGATGCAGCATGCTTGGGGCTGGTGCATGGGGATGACCCAGAAAGATGTTATGGGGAGGGAGGTGGGAGGGAGGTTCATGTTTGGGAATGCATGTAAGATTTAAAGATTTTAAAATTTAAAAAATAAAAAACTAAAAAAAAAAAAAAAGAATAAAAAGGCAGAAAAAGAAAAAAAAAAAAAAGAGAGAGAAGTCCCTTTAACAGTTATTTTAAAAATGGTTTAGTGGCACTGAAATCTTGCACCTTTGCATGTCTGTAAGATTATTTCTCCTTCATATCTGAATAATAGGCTTGCTAGGTACAGTATTCTTGGTTATAGTTTTTTTTTTTTTTTTAATTCATCACCTTGAATACTTCATGCCACTCCTCTTCTGATCTGCAAAGTTTCTGCTTAAAAATCAGATTATATTCTTATGGCAGTTCCCCTGTATGTAATTGTTACTTTTCTCTTACTGCTATCAAGATTCTTTATCATTATTTTTTTTTTCTTTTTAACTATAATGTCTTATAGTGTGGACTTCCTGAGTTCATCTTGTTTGGGACTCTCCTGCTTCTTGGACCTGGATGTTTTCTTTCCCCAGTTAGGGAGGTTTTCAACTATTGTATGATCAAATATATTCTGCCCCTTTCTCTCTCTTTTCCTTTTGGGACCACTGTAATAATAGGTATCCATGGAACTTATTATCCTCAGTATAATAATGTCTATATGACAAGCTAAGTTTCAGCACTACAAGAAGTAAGAACCTCCAGATGTACAAGCAGGGTTTTCAAGAGGCAGAGGAAACAGAGATCAAAAGGCCAGCTTCAATGGATTATAGAGAAAGCAAAGGAGTTCCAGAAAAATATCCACTTCTGCTTCACTGACTATACAAAAGCCTTTAACTCTGTGGATCACAATGAACTGTGGAAAATTATTAAAGAGATGGGAATACCAGACCACCTTACATGTCTCCTGACAAACATCTATGTAGGTCAAAAAACAACATTTAAAACCAGACATAGAACAACTGATAGGTTTAAAAGTGGGAAAGGATCGCAAGGCTGTACATTATCACCCTGCTTATTTAACCTATATGCAGAGTACATCATGAGAAATGCCAGGCTGGATGAATCTCAAGCTGGAGTCAAGATTGCTGGGAGAAATATCAACAACCTCAGATATGCAGATGATACCACTCTAATGTCAGAAAGTGAAGAGGAACAAAAGAGCCTCATGATGAGGGTGAAAGAGGAGAGTGAAAAAGCTGGCTTGAACTCAACATTCAAAAAACTAAGATCATGGCATCCAGTCCCATCACTTAGGACATAAGCTTTTTGACATTGATCTTAGCAACCTTTTCTTGACATGCTTCCTCAGGCATGGGGAAGAAAAAATAAACAAGTAGAACTACATCACACTTAACAGTTTTGTACAACAAAGGAATTTCAATGAAATGTAAAGAGTGCCTACTGAATGGGAGAATATATTGGTGAAAAATATATTTGCAAGGGATTAAGAATTCATAAAACTCAACATCAAAAAGTAAGCAATCCAATTATAAAATGAATACTAGAACTGAACAGATATTTTCCCAAAGAAAACATGCAGATAGCCAACAGACATATGAAAAGATGCTCAATATCATTAACCATCAGGGCAATGCAGATCAAAGTGATGACATATAACTACACATACGTCAGATGGGCAATCGTCAAAAAGACCACACATATTGACAAGGATATGGAGAAAAGAGAATCTTCATGCACTGTTGCTGAGGATACAAATTGGTGCAGTTACTGTGGAAAAAAGAATGCAGTTTCCTCAAAAATTAAAACTAGACCTGCCATATAATTACCACGGCAATTTTACTTGTTGGTAATTACCTGGAAAACAAAAACAAAACCACCAACTCAAAAAGATACATATACTCCAATATTCCTTGCAACATCATTACAATTTACATTTTAGGAATCAGTGAACTAAAATGGACTGGAAAATAGGTGAATTTAACTCAGATGACCATTATCTACTATTGCGGGGAAGAATCCCTTAGAAGAAATGGAGTAGCCATCATTGTCAAAAAAAAGAGTCCGAAATTCAGTACTTGAATGCAATCTCAAAAACGACAGAATGATCTCTGTTCATTTCCAAGGCAAACCATTCAGTATCATGGTAATCCAAGTAAGTCTATGACCCGACCAGTAATGCTGAAGAAGCTGAAGTTGAACAGTTCTATGAAGACCTACAAGACCTTCTAGAACTAACACCCAAAAAAGATGTCCTTTCCATTACAGGGGACTGGAATGCAAAAGTAGGAAGTCAAGAAACACCTGGAGTAACAAGCAAATTTGGCCTTGAGTACAGAATGAAGCAGGGCAAAGGCTAATAGAGTTCTGTGAAGAGAATACACTGGTCATAGCAAACATCCTCTTCCAACAACATAAGAGAAGACTCTACACATGGACATTACCAGATTGTCAATACCAAAATCAGATGGATTATATTTGCAGCCAAAGATGGGGAAGCTCTATACAGTCAATAAAAACAAGACCAGGAGCTGACTGTGGCTCAGATCATGAACTCCTTATTGCCAAATTCAGACTTAAATTGAAGAAAGTAGGGAAAATCACTAGACAATTTAGGTATGACCTAAATCAAATCCCTAACAATTATACAGTGGAAATGAGAAATAGATTCAAGGGATTAGATCTGATAGAGGTTTGTGACACTGTACAAGAGACAGGGATCAAGACCATCCCCAAGAAAAAGAAATGCGAAAAAGCAAAATGGCTGTCTGAAGAGGCCTTACAAATAGATGTGAAAATAAGAGAATCAAAAGGCAAAGGAAAAGAGAAAATATATACCCATGTGAAAGCAGAGTTCCAAAGAATAGCAAGAAGAGATTAAAAAAAAAAATTCCTCAGTGATCAGTGCACAAAAATAGAGGAAAACAATAGAATGGGAAGGACTAGAGTTCTCTTCAAGAAAATTCAAGATACCAAGGGAACATTTCAAGCAAAGATGGGCTTGATAAAGGGCAGAAATGGTATGAAGCAGAAGATATTAAGAAGTGGCAAGAATATACAGAAGAACGATACAAAAAAGATGTTCATGACCCAGATAATCATAATGGTATGATCGCTAACCTAGAGCCAGACATCCTGGAATGTGAAGTCAAGTGGGCCTTAGGAAGCATCACTAGGAACAAAGGTAGTGGAGGTGATGGAATTCCAGTTGAGCTTTTTAAAATCCTAAAAAATGATGCTGTGAATGTGTTGCACTCAATATGCCAGCAAATTTGGAAAACTCAGCAGTGCTCACAGGACTGGAAAAGGTCTGTTTTCATTCCAATCCCAAAGAAAGGCAATGAAAAAGAATGCTCAAACTACTGCACATTTGCACTCATCTCACATGCTAGCAAATAATGCTCAAAATTCTCCAAACCAGTCTTCAATAGTACATGAACCATGAACTTCCAGATGTTTAAGATGGTTTTAGAAAAGGCAGAGGAAACAAAAATCAAATTGCCAACATCTGCTGTATTATCAAGAAATCAAGAGAGTTACAGAAAATCATCTATTTCTGCTTTATTGACTATGCCAAAGCCTTTGATTATGTGGATAACTGTGGAAAATTCTGAAAGAGATGGGAATACCAGGCCACCTGACCTTCCTTTTGAGAAATCTGTATGCAGGTCAGGAAGCTACAGTTAGAACTGGACATGGAACAACAGATTAGTTCCAAATAAGAAAAGGATTATGTCAAGGCTGTATACTGTCACCCTGCTTTTTTAACTTATATGCAGAGTACATCATGAGAAACACTGGGCTGGATGAAGCACAGCTGGAATCAAGATTGCCAAGAGAAATATCAGTAAGCTCATATGCAGATGAGCCCAACCTTATGACAAAAAGTGAAGAAGAACTAAAGAGCCTCTTGATAAAAGGGAAAAAGGAGAGTGAAAAAGTTGAGTTAAAGCTCAGCATTCAGAAAACTAAAATCATGGCATCCAGTCCCATCACTTCTTGGTGAATAGATGGGGAAACAATGGAAACAGTGGCAGACTTTATTTGGGGGGCCCCCAAATCACTGCAGATGTTGACTGTAGCCACGAAATTAAAAGACGCTTTCTCCTTGGAAGGAAAGTTATGACCAACCTAGCATATTAAAAAGTGAGACATTACTTTGCCAACAAAGGTCCATCTAGTCAAAGCTATGGTTTTTCCAGTAGTCATGTATGTATGTAAGAGTCATGTATGGATGTGAGATAAACAAAGCTGGGCATTGAAGAATTGATGCTTTTGAACTGTGGTTTTGGAGAAGACTGTTGAGAGTCCCTCGGACTGCAAGGAGATCCAACCAGTTCACCCTAAAAGAAATTAGACTGCTTCTGAAGCTCAAATTGCAATACTTTGGCCACCTGATGCAAAGAACTGACTCATTGGTAAAGACCCTCGTTGCTGGGAAAGATTGAAAGCCAGGGTAGAAGGGGACAACAGAGGACGAGATGGTTGGATGGCATTACTGACTCAATGGACATAAGTTTGAGTAAGCTCCAGGAGTTGGTGATGGACAGGGAGGCCTGGCATGCCATGTCCATGGGATCACAAAGAGTCAGACATGATCAAGCAACTGAAGTGAGCTGAATACACACACACACACACACATACACACACAATTGATAATCTTGCTATCTGTTACAGCATGTTCACATCTGAAGAGTATTATGCTAAATGAAGTAAGTCAGACAGAGAAAGATATATACTGCATAATCTCACTTATATGTGGAATCTAAAAAAAAAAAAGAATAAAACAAATGAAGACAGACACATAGATACAGAAAACTAACTGTGCTTGCTAGAGGAAGGGACATAGAGGGTTTGGGCATAATAAGTGAAAATAAGATTAATATGTATAAACCTTCAGTTATATAATAAATATGTCAAAGGGAGTTAATATACAGCATAAATAATATGATTAACAATATTCTAATAACTTTATATATGGACAAATATTTGCTAGATTTATTGCAGTGCTTTCATAATGCATTCAAATGTCAAATCATTCTGTAGCACACCTAAAACTATCATAATATTTTATGTCACTGTATTTCAACAACAAAAATGTCAATAAATAGAATATATTTTAAAAATTCTCAGAGTTACATCTGAGAATTGCAGGGCTTTTGTGTCTAGACTAGAACTAAAATACAAAGCAACATATCCAATCAACATATCTAATAGATGGTAAAACTCAGGAAAATACATCCTTGCATGGAAATCCATACAAAATAATAATAATAATGAAGTGTGAGACTTACAACTCTTCAGTTAAACCCTTATAAACCATTGCAAGATGATTAATTGGACTAATTTAAATATGGTTTTACTATGATGAAAATGAGAGCGATATGGGGAAGGCTGATGGAGTAGTCAGACAATTCACAGCATTATCAATTAAGTTTGCCATCTTGCATGGGCGAGGTATGTGGTGCCTCAAAGCAATTACAATAGTAACATCAAAGATAATTTATCATAGATCACCATAATAAATGTAACAAATAATGAAAAAGTTTGAAAGACTGTAAGGATTACCATAATGTGATACAAAGACAAGAAAAGAGCAAATGCTATTAAAAAATTGATGCTGATAGATTTGCTCTACACAGGGTTGTTACAATCTTCAATTTGTTAAAAACAAACAAACAAAAAAACAACACACTATCTGCAAAGCCCAATAAAGTGAAGTGCATTAAAACCAGGTATGCCTGTATACTGGGAAGTCATTGCAATGTCGGTTCTAAAGGCAAAGAGATCTGGGTTTGAATCCCATCTCCCTCTTACTTGACAATCAAGTTATTTTACATCTCTAGTTCCCTTAGTTATGAAATGAGCATAATATAGTACCTACTCCCTGATGCTATTACCATAATTTTCAAGGCCAAGATACAGCACAAATATAATTAATGAAGTGCCTCATACATAGAATTCAATTGTATATTAAAATATAAATTACTTCCTATAAATTACTTTCTCTGTGCTTCTGCTTTACAATTACATTTGTCATGGTAACACTGATTTTTATAAGAATACATATGATTGTACATTATCTAAATTTCATTTAATGATACTAAAGAGGGCATTAAATATACTTGTTACAAAGACAATGAATTGGGCCTGGTAGAAATAAAAACAATTGAACTGTATCTCTTATAGCAAACCGTTTTTATTATTACTGCTTTGACATCTGTATCCACATTTTCTAATGTCCTCACTACATTTCAATCCTGTTATCCAGAAACCAGTATGCCTGGAAAAATTGTCTTGACCCTTCCCAACACTTAAAATTTATCCTGGAATTTCTCCTGGAGCCTAAGGCAGTCTCACCCTGACTCATAACCATGCCTACTGTGTCACAACACCAGATACTAGGCTCCATCCTCCCCAGGGCTTGACCCACATCTGTTTGTATTCTTTTTGCTTGGTCCATCTTTGTTCTGCTAATCACATGCCCCAGTTTTTCTATACTACACGCTCCAAAACTAACAAATCCCTTCTATTTTTAAGGCTTATCAGGTACTTTCCTTACTCACTTTCTTGCTGCTTCTCTTCCATGAGGAGTGGGTCCTCTTCCTTGCACCATACAAACCATCAGTACCATGAGTATTTTTCCTGCTCCTCAGTACTAGTCTCATTCTATCAAAATTCCAGTTTTCTTTGAAGCTGATACTGTACTAGTAGATCACCTTCATCCTTGCTATCACTGTTACCACCTGCTGGCACACTCTCCCACATTCTTTGTGTAGCAGAAAAATTATCTTCTGTATTCCCATACAGAATGTCCCACCATCCATGGCTTTCTAAATAGTTTCCACAAGGAGAAAACAGATACAGGCCAAATGGAAAAATTAATCAAAATATCTGAAAAAATTTTTGTAAATTTATAGAAGTTCTTAAAAGTGATAGATTTTTAGCCAGTCTCTTCAGAAAGAAAAATATTATCAAATTATAAAAGCTTTCTCTTTTTTGAGCAAAATCAAGTTACTTTATTTCATTATTAAAAATTTTTTATTTCTGAAATTAACTTGATTGTGTTCAAATATTTTTAATAGAAAATTAAAAGCTTTCTTTAAATATGAACAGACAGCCTGGTCAAATTATAATATTCAAGTATAGAGTTTACACCACAAATCAGAGCTTAAGCTTCAGTAAAATAAATAAATAGAGATGTCTTATGCCTTATTTATATCTAATTTCTACAAAGGAAAATAGCAGGTTTTAACAGAATAACAAACTTCTATAATCCAGACTAAAGAAATAGGAAAATTCTCTTAGAGGAAGTGACCTGAGTTTGGGAAGGTGCCAGGAAGACCTGAAGAAATTATTCTAAGTAAAAACATTTGCAAAGGCCCTAAGATATAAGTTAGAGGGACACTGAAGAGTAACCATTGAGAGGGATATGAGATTTAAGGAAGCAAGAAAGGGGATGCAGATTGCAGTTTTAAATCAGGTTGTTAGGAAATGTTTCAATAAGAAAGATCACTTTTAATAAATACTTAAAGGAGGCCAGGGAGTTAGTAACAGGGGAAATCAGGGGAAGACTATTCCAGGCAAGAGAAACAGAATTTGTGAGTTGAGAGAGGAGTCCATGTGCTTTAGGAAGCAAAGAGGTTGGTCAGTATGGCTAGAAACAATGTACAAGGGGAAAGAGAAGGAGATGAAGTTAGGGAAGTAATGGGAACTAGATCATACAAAGCCTATAGGCCATTTTAAGTACTTTATTTTTCTTTTTTTTCTGAGTCAAATGAAAGGTCAATGGAGAAGAGCAGAGGAGTGACATGACAGGATTTATGTTTAAAAAAAAAACAAAACACAATTTGTTTCTGGGTTGAGAATGAACTGTAAGCAGAACCAGGAAGACCAATTAAAAGGCTATTGCAATAATTCAGGTAAAAAATTGACAGAAGCATGTATTTGATATCAGTTCAGTTCAGTTCAGTCACTCAGTCGTGTCCAGCTCTTTGTGACCCCGTGAATCGCAGCACGCCAGGCCTCCTTGTCCATCACCATCTCCCGGAGTTCACTCAGACTCACGTGAATCGAGTCAGTGATGCCATCCAGCCATCTCATCTTCTGTCGTCCCCTTCTCCTCCTGCTCCCAATCCCTCCCAGCATCAGAGTCTTTTCCAATGAGTCAGCTCTTCGCATGAGGTGGCCAAAGTATTGGAGTTTCAAAAGGGATGATTAAAAAGTAAACAGATTTTGACACATGATTTTCTGACAGGCTAGATGTGTGTTATGAAGGAAAGGAAGAAGTTAATAATGACTTAAAGTTCTTTTTTTTTTTTTTTCATTTCTCTAAGCCACTAAAAGAACAAGGTTGCCAGATGAAGGACAGTCTTTCAATTTACTGACTTGGAGAAGACTTGGAAGAAGTTTATGGAAGAAGATCACTATTGGGCATGTCAAGTTTGATATGACTGGTAAATATCCTTTGGAGGTGTTGTGGTGGTTGTTAGACAAAGGGTCTAGAGTAAGAAGATCAGGCTTGAGCTTTAAATTTGGGAGTTAGCAGCAGACAGATAACATTCAAAAAGGTGCTAGTCTGTGACATCCCCAATTTAATGTACAAAGAGACGAGGGACTGAACCTTGGGACACTTCAAAGAATGGCTAGCAGAGGAAACTGAGCAAAAACAAGTTATTGAGATAGAAGAAATACAAAATGTGTTGCACTAGGAAAAAAGTAGGAAAAAAAAATGTTTCAAGAGAGAAGGAATAACAACTATCCAGTTGCTTCAGACTGGTCAAGTAAGAAGACTGAAAATCCATCACTGTATTCAACAACATGGAGAATCTGTTTGACCTTAAGGCAGTAATTTTGTTAACAGTGGGTGCAAAAACCTGAAATAAGTGAACTTTGGACAATGTAAGAGAACACTTGTAGACAGAGTTTAGAGAACTCTTTAATAAATATTCCTGTGAATAGAGACCTGAAAAGTGAGATGATGATAGATAAAGAGAAAAACATGGACAAAAACAACAACTTTAATATCATCAAATAGAATGAAACAGGTAAAGGAGAGAAACTGATGGGGTGGGAGAGTTAAAAGGACAATGTCCTTACAGAGAAGGCTTGGATAGGCAATATGTGGAGGTGTCAATGCAAAGGAAAACAAGAAATTCAGCACAAGAGTGAGGACACTGCAGATGTGAAGTAGGAGCTTAGGTAAGAGCACAAGCCCAATGTTCCCTAGAAAATGTTACAATTTCCCAAGAGCAGACACACTAGGGTTTCACCTCTTATACTGCCAAACCCTCCATATAATAGAACCTCCACAAATTATTCTTTAAGAAGATTAATGTGGTACACTCTCTATATACTACACAAGCACACATACACTATATCTGTGTGTACATAGTCATTCATATCATCCTTCCCATAGCTTCAACTTCCCTGGTGGCTCAGATGATAAAGCGTCTGTCTACAATGTGGAGACCTAGGTTCGATCCCTGGGCTGGGAAGTTCCCTGGAGAAGGAAATGGCAACCCACTCGAGTACTCTTGCCTAGAAAATCCCATGGGTGGAGGAGCCTGGTGTCCATGGGGTCACAAAGAGTTGGACACAACTGAGCGACTTCACTTCACTTTCCCACAGCTTCAGCAAAGAAAAATGTCAAAACTGTTCTATAAATGATAAATCTGAAACTCAAGTAAAACAAAAACTGCAAAGAAAGAAAGTGGCATAGCTTTCTCCGTATGTACTCATATTTAATATCCTACTTATTGCTTAAGTTTTCTCATCATACTAAGTCATTTTTACTTTGTGAAATAAACTTTGCTGAATAGACTCAGTACCATGTCATACATAGTAATACTTCGTACATTCTACATCCTCTTAAGATGGTCAAGACTGAACCAAAAGATTCATTTATTTATTTTTTTTAGCATTTGCATGATCTCTCATCATTTGAAAACTGATTGGGTAGCTTTCTAAATTCCATGACCAATCAAGCAAGTAAATTAAATAAAAAATACTGACTCACTCTATTTTGGTAAAAAAAAAAAAGAAAAAGAAAAACTAATTTCCCAAAAGAACAGGTTGCCTTCTGTTTCTGGCACTTTGGCAGCTCTATATCCTGATTGATTCTCCCACTGTTAATGACTGAAAATAAAAAATAAATATTTTGAAACTTTTGATATATCAGTGAACTAGCAATTAAGAAGTACTCAAAATAACTGAAAAAAGAAGTGAAAATTCCTAAGCTGAACTAGTTTACTTCCGTTTTGTTTTTATGAACACAGAGAATGGAACACAAAAGTTGGGGCCAAACCATAACAAAGAGACTAACAGAAGACCACCCCGTGTTATCTGAGGACCCCATGTAAACCCAGGATTCCAGGGAATGGAAATCTTGAAAAGACCATTCTCCCTGCTGCCAGGAACTTGCAAAAAGATTGCTTTTCTTGAAGTTTAGCAGAGAATGGATAGGGATAAAAGTCTCCCTTAATAATCTGAAACTTCAAACTAGTCTTTACTTGGCTTTACATTGAAAAGCAGAGACATTACTTTGCCAACAAAGGTCCGTCTAGTCAACGCTATGGTTTTTCCAGTCATCATGTATGGATGAGAGTTGGACTGTGAAGAAAGCTGAGTGCTGAAGAATTGATGCTTTTGAACTATGGTGTTGGAGAAGACTCCTGAGAGTCCCTTGGACTGCAAGGAGATCCAACCAGTCTATTCTGAAGGAGATCAGCCCTGGCATTTCTTTGGAAGGAATGATGCTAAAGCTGAAACTCCAGTACTTTGGCCACCTCATGCAAAGAGTTGACTCATTGGAAAAGACTCTGATGCTGGGAGGGATTGGGGGCAGGAGGAAAAGGGGACGACAGAGGATGAGATGGCTGGATGGCATCACGACTCGATGGACATGAGTTTGAGTGAACTCTGGGAGTTGGTGATGGACAGGGAGGCCTGGCGTGCTTTGATTCATGGGTTCACAAAGAATTGGACACGACTGAGCAACTGAACTGAACTGAACTGAACAGTCTGAGAACATGCCATGATGTCTTGCATAACTTCAATCTGAGAATTTAATTATAAATGGTCCCACATTTGTAGTATTTCCAACTGCCAGAAATAAGTAAACACAAATCTGTAGAGAATTTCACTTTCCTCAATGATCTCAAAGAATTACCAGGGATAAAGTTGTAAGGACTATGATTATAGTCTAAAATGATCTAAGTGAAGTGAAGTCTCTCAGTCGTGTCTGATTCTTTGTGACCCCATGGACTGTAGCCTACCAGGCTCCTCCGTCCATGGGATTCTCCAGACAAGAGTACTGGAGTGGGTTGCCATTTCCTTCTCCAGGAGATCTTCCCAACCCAGGGATTGAACCTGGGTCTCCCACATTGCGGGCAGATGCTTTACCATCTGAGCCACCAGGGAAGACTCGAACTGACAAGAAATAAAACACTATGAAGAAGAGCTAGCAGAAACACAAAACAATAAAATTAGATCTGAAAAAGTTCTAAATTTGAACTATCAAATAAGATTATAAAGTGTGTATATATTACACATCTTGAAAATAACATTAAAACATTTCAAATGCAAAAAGATTAAGGTTAAGAGACTAGGTCAGAACAGTGGACTAAATACTCACTACCCTCCCAGTACGAAACAATAAGATACTGCATAAAATATAACTTTCATGCACTCCACATTTAGGGGAAGTAAGGAAAATTCCCAAGCAAAAGCACTTCAAAACATATAAAGTAAAACAATAGCAATGAGTATTAAGTACATTAAAAAAAATGCAGAGTGTTCATGAAAGCACCTGCCATGTATTGGAAGACACCTTTGAAACAGATTGAGTTGATGTAGTTTACATAATGTTGACTATGGACAATGGAAAGAAGCAAAGAAGTTTAAGGACAGAATATTACTGTTGTTGAATACAGCAAACACTGAATTAAATAATTATCAATTTTAGTTTTTATATCCATCACAGATTAAGATCAGCTAAGAAAGGGCTCAAAATCAGAAAGAACAAAATATATATGAAAACAAAATTGAGATTGCTAATCAAACAATAATCATCAAATTTCTATCTCAGACACATAATATTTAACAACTATGTATAAGATATTTAGAAATAAAGAGTGAAATAAAAACAATGAGTAAGTAATAAGAGATTATTCCAAATAATTAGGTATATTTTTTAAATAATTAGAATTTTTAGAAAATAAAAATATATAGCTCTTAAATTTTCTTAATGTAATGAATGAGGTTGAAGAACATATTATCTCAAGCTGAAGAGAAAATAGCCACAGAACGAGGGAATTACCCTGGATACAAGCTAGAGAGTCAGGAGATATAAAATATAAAAGAGAGATTAAGAGATATAGAAGACAGAACAAAAGGTCTAACGTGAAGCTACCTGAAGTTCCAGGAGGAAAGAATAGAGAGAGGAAAAAAAAAAAAAAGGGGGGGGAGAGAATAGACAATATGTAGAGAGAAAATGTCCTACAATATTCTAATACTGGAAGAAGGAATGAATTCATGATATAGGAAATACAATTTAAAATGTGGAATAAGCAAAGAGAAGACAACACCTAGAAACATGATGCTGAGACTGTGGAAAACCAAAACAAAGAGAAAATTTTAAAAGAATTGAAAAATATAAGACAGTACAGCTAAAATGAAAGGATAATTAGCCCAATACCGTGTTTCTTAATACCAACAATGAACAATTTTAAAAAGAAAAATTATATATTCAAATTGCTGACAGAAAATAGCTCTCTAGTGCCACTTTTGCACCCAGAAAACCATTATTATTTTTCAAGGAAGAGAGAAAATAAATTCAGCAGTTAATTACAAAAAACACAAGGTGTTTTTAACCAACACTCATTGCTAAAATAATTCATTATAAAATGAAATTATTCCACAAAATATATATGAGAAGAAATGGCAAGCAAAGAAGTTTATAAACTTGAAGGAGTAATGAGTAAGAAGGAATGGTTACAAAAAATATATATATATAGGCATGTATGTAAACCTCAAACACAAAATAATGTACTATAATTATTAATAATAAGATGGGGTTATTAAAATGTTTTAGGCCCTTATGTTATTCACAGAAGGAGCTAAAATACTAATCTTTGAATTTGTTAGATAAGTATGCACCAAAATATCTTTATGTTAACCACCAAAAAATGGTATCAGGGGCATATAATCCCCATACCTTTAAAGTGAGGAGAGATGGGACAGGAAAACAAACAAACAAGAATGACCACAAACAAGAATGACTGTGATTTTAATCAAGGACAAAAATTAAAAAGGAAAAAAAAACAAAGAAAAGAGAAACAAGAACGTATGTAAACAGAAAAAAAAAGTTCAAATAAATGACTACTCACAGTGAGCGAGTAGTCAAATGAGCACAAATGAGTTAAAGTTGTCATTTAAGAGAAACATGAAAAAAATTAATTTTTAAAAACGCTTATTTTGTTTAAGGGTCTTCCCTGGTAGCTCAGATGGTAAAGAATCTGCCTGCAATGTGGGAGACCAGGGTTTGATTGCTGGGTTGGGAAGATCCTTTGGAGAAGAGAACAGCTACCCACTACAGTCTTCTTGCCTGGAAAATCCCATGGACAGAGGAGCCTGGTAGGCTACAGTCCATAGGGTCACAAAGAGTCAGACACGACTGAGCGACTTCACTTTCACTTTCACCAAGAATATAAAGACAAAAACCAGAAGTTTAAAGGTGGAAAAAGATACTAGACAACACTTACCAAAGAATACACTGATGTAATCTTGTCAGACAAGATAGATTTTAAGAAAAGTGTTATGGATCAAACAAATTATTACATGAAAGTAAATTATTCAATTCACAAGTTATAACACTACATATAACAAAAACTTTCATTAAAAAAATTTCAAATTTTGTAAATAAATTAATAAATTGTGGTGACTTGTAGAATAAATTTATTATCAAAGTAAGATGCATCAACACAACTCTCTCAATTGAAAAAGACTATCAAAAATAAGTGAACATATAGAATATCTGAGTACCACAATTAGCAATTTTGATTTATTGTCACAAGTTCTTGTTCCTATACCCATCAGCTAGAATGTACACATATGTGTAAACGGACCTGAATATCTACAAAAATTGACCTCTTCTCAAGTGACTTAGAGCAAGTATCAAAGAATCAGTACCTGATTGTCTATTCATAAACATATAGAAGTTAACTTAAACAATTAGAAATCTGTCTCTGTTGGAATTCAATACAGAGTTTTAAATAATCTAGGCATCGAGAGAAAACATAAAATTTAAATGTATAAGAATTGAACAAAAAATGAAGACATGACATATTGAAACTTAAATCCAAATAATTTTTTTTATTTTCTCATAACTGAGAAATTTGCAGCCTTAAATGTGTACATTTAAAATATGAAACAGAGCTTCATGGCATTGTACAGGAGACAGCATCAAGACCATCCCCAAGAAAAAGAAATGCAAAAAAAGAAAAATGACTGTCTGAGGAGACCTTGCAAAATGTTGTAAAAAAAGGAGAAGAAAAAAGCAAAGGAGAAAAGGAAAGATATACCTATTTGAATGCAGAGTTCCAAAGAACAACAAGGAGAGATAAGAAAGCCTTCCTCAGTGATCAGTGCAAAGAAACAGAGGAAAACAATAGAATGGGAAAGACTAGAGATCTCTTCAAGAAAATTTGAGATACCAAGGGAACATTTCATGCAAAGATGGGCAAAATAAAGGACAGAAATGGTATGGACCTAACAGAAGCAGAAGATATTAAGAAGAGGTGACAAGAATACACGGAAGAACTGTACAAAAAATGTGTTCATGACCCAGATAATCACGATGGTGTGATCACTGACCTAGAGCCAGACATCCTGGAATGTGAAGTCAAGTGGGCCTTAGGAAGCATCACTATGGACAAAGCTAGTGGAGGTGATGGAATTCCAGTTGAGCGTTTTCAAATCCTCAAAGATGATGCTGTGAAAGTGCTGCACTCAATATGCCAGCAAATTTGGAAAACTCAGCAGTGGACAAAGGACTGGAAACTGTCAGCTTTCATTCCAATCCCAAAGAAAGGCAATGCCAAAGAATGTTGAAACTACTGCACAATTGCACTCATCTTACACGCTAGTAAAGTAATGCTCAAAATTCTCCAAGCCAGACTTCAGCAATATGGAAACTGTGAACTTCCATATGTTCAAGCTGGTTTTAGAAAAGGCAGAGGAACCAGAAGTCAAATTGCCAACATCTGCTGGATCATGGAAAAAGCAAAAGAGTTCCAGAAAAACATCTATTTCTGCTTTCTTGACTATGCCAAAGCCTTTGACTATGTGAATAACCACAACTGCAGAAAATTCTGAAAGAGGTCGAATACCAGACCACCTGACTTGTCTTTTGAGAAATCTGTATGCAGGTCATGAAGCAATAATTAGAACTGGACATGGAACAACAGACTGGTTCAAACAGGGAAAGGAGTACATCAAGGCTGTATATTGTTACCCTGCTTATCTTACATGAAGAGTGCATCATGAGAAATGCTGGGCTGGAGGAAGCACAAGCTGGAATCAAGATTGCCGGGAGAAATATCAATCACCTCAGATATGCAGATGACCCCACCCTTATGGCAGAAAGAAAAGAAGAACTAAAGAGCCTCTTGATGAAAGTCAAAGAGGAGAGTGAAAAATGTTGGCTTAAAGATCAACATTCAGAAAACTAAAATCATGGCATCCGGTCCCATCACTCCATGGGAAATAGATGGAGAATCAGTGGAAACAGTGTCAGACTTTATTTTTGGGGGGCTCCAAAATCACTGCAGATGGTGATTGCAGCCATGAAATTGAAAGACATTTACTCCTTGGGAGGAAATTTATGACCATCCTAGACAGCATATTATAAAGCAGAGAGATTACTTTGTCAACAAATGTCCGTCTAGTCAAGGCTATGGTTTTTCCAGTAGTCACGTATGGATGTGAGAGTTGGACTATAAAGAAGGCTGAGCACTGAAGAATTGAGGCTTTTGAACTGTGGTGTTGGAGAAGACTCTTGAGAGTCCCTTGGACTGCAAGCAGATGCAACTAGTCCATCCTAAAGGAAATCAGTCCTGGGTGTTCATTGGAAGGACTGATGTTGAAGCTGAAACTGCAATACTTTGGCCACCTGATGCTAAGAGCCAATTCAGGTGAAAAGACTCTGATGCTGGGAAAGATTGAAGCCAGGAGGAGAAGGGGACAACAGAGGATGATATGGTTGGATGGCATCACTGACTCAATGGACATGGTTTAGGTGGACTCCGGCAGTTGGTGATGGTCAGGGAGGCCTGGTGTGCTGCGGCCCGTGTGGTTACAAAGAATCAGACATGACAGCAACTGAACTGAACTGAACTGAACTGAAAACATGAAATGTAAAGTAGAACAGGAGATAAAATAACTTTAGGTGCTCAAACTATTGGTAAAGGATAATTTACACCAAAACTTAATGGAGAAATAACAAAGATGTTATAGAGTCTATTAATTTTGTTCTTTACACAAACAACATGTAGGACATATTACATTAAAATAAATGTCAAGAATCAGGCAAATCTTAATTGAAACTAACAATAAATTCATCCATAATGGTAAAGGAATGTGGCCATTAAGAAAAAAAGAAAAGGAAAAACAAGATTAATTTTACAAAATATTGGAACTTACCTGAGTAAATTTTTGCTGCAAAGGAGCATTTATCATACTTAATAGTATAAATAATGTTAAAGGTTTACTTTTAAAAAATCCTTTAGTTTTCAGCTTCTAGTAATAACTGAATCTAAAAACCAAACCTCCTGCCAATAACAACCATAAATTCTGTGCAAAATATATTTTAAAAACAACTACCTGGAGGTACTGCAGAGTGAAGAGAATCAGGCAGATAAATGGGGAGGGGAGGTGGTCAATATGTAAGGGGAAAAATCAGCATAAGGAAGTTTCCATTTGCCTTAGACGTCATCAGTTCCATCAGTTTAAATGGAAACAAAACAAGCAAGAAAAAACCACTGGTTTTCTGACATGATAAACCAAGATTGGATGCCTACAGCATACTATATAGCATGCTCAAGGATGGAGGAATTCACTAGCTATTTAAGATATATAGATAAAATAATCATATAAAAATAGCAATTATTCAAGAATTAATTTTAAAGATCTTAAGGATTACGAAAGGATATGAAATTAAATCCGGCACTGTTTCTGCCCTCAAGCATTTTATGACTATATAATTAACAGATTAATCAATCCTATCAATTAATCAGTCCTATCAACTAGGTACAAATAAAATTCTGTGAACTTCCAGGGGAAGGGATCAAGCAAAACTTTAAAGAAAAGGGTCTTAAAGAATAAGAACCTTTGGATTTTGCAGAGAAGAAAGGAAGGACATTGTAAAAGGAAGGATCAGTACCAACAAAATTGAAGTGACAAAAGTCAATTAAGATGGAAATCATGAATAGTGGAAGAGGATAGCTAGAGTTGAGGGTAAGTAGAACAACTAGCAGGAAAATGTTTTGACAAGGTGGTCAGAGGCCACAACACTAAGAGCTCTTAATGCCGACAGCAACAAAATGACCATGATGCCTCCATCTTCTGAAAGCTTATCATGCTAAAATTATTAAGCTAGAAGCGAATCTTTGATTAATACTTTTTAAAGAAACTCTAAATCTCTAAGTATAAAAAAGCAATAAAGTAGCTATGATTTAAGTAAAATGTAAACAAAAAAACCAGCCTTAATGCTGTAAGACTAAGACTATATGAAATATATAATCTAGCGATAAGTAAGGCTAGGAAGAAAGAGCTATATTAATAAACTTTAAAATGAAAGAAAGATAATAAATAGGAGGTATGAAGTAGAGGGCACATACCACTTCCAGAATATTTACCAGAAATATCAGAAAAAGAGAAACACTGTTCACTTAACTCTGAGTGCAAAA
The DNA here is from genome assembly GCF_016772045.2 of Ovis aries. Taxonomy (NCBI): domain Eukaryota; kingdom Metazoa; phylum Chordata; class Mammalia; order Artiodactyla; family Bovidae; genus Ovis; species Ovis aries. The sequence continues at coordinate 44,461,957 of NC_056054.1, read as the reverse complement.
GAGCTGGGAAATTTATGATAGGGTTGTTTAACATATGCCATATATATATATATATTACAAATGAGTTTTGGAGAGAAAAAGAAAGCAAGAGAATATATCTTTCCAGTGTATATTGCAGTGTACCAGGAAATAAATTATTCCTCAGTAAATTATCAAATAATTTTGGGAAAAAATTCTCTCTTGAGAGGCTCACAAGAGTGTGTGCTACTTAGGTCAACTAAATGATCTAAAAACTGACACTGGTTTTCTTTCTGGTTTGGCACAGATCCGGTTCATAAACTGAAAACACTATTGTAATGTAATTTATGTGTGTGCATTAGGGGCTTACTGCTCAGTCTCTTTTCTGTTTTCTCTACTTTGGGGAGGATATCTCTTTTCTAAAACAATTCTGGCAGTATTATTTGTACACATACACACTACTCATATACACACATGCTCCATATTCCCCTAGGAGTGCTGCTACTGAACAGGATAGGAATGACAAGAAGCACACAATGACTGATCAGCACTGCCTAATAGGATTACCTCTCAAGAAATTGAGGACAATCTAATGAAGCTTCTTGTTAAACACAGTCCAGGCACCGACATGGTGGCACAATGCCCAGTTACTCCATGACCAGAAAACATCAATTCTGAAGGTTCCAGGGAAGAGGAGAATCTGATCAGCAAGCTCAACTGATTTTCTCTCCTTATATAAAATACCTTCTTTTCAGCATGGGCATTTTGAAACTTCAGGGAAGCCATTAGAAGATAACAAGTGTAAATAAGAAAGAGAAACTGATATTATCTTTTTTCTGAAGACTAACCCAAACAGGAATAAACAAACACACAAAATCCCATAAACACGACATGTAGTCTGTGAATCTACAAATTACTCAAAGATCCACATCTAGAGAAAACCATGTCATGGGTCTTCACATTACTCTGCCATCTAGTTCTAAAATAAAAGATTGTCTTTTTTATTCTTAATTTTTGAAATACCGTCTTAGTTTGCAAAACTTAAGTGCTACCACATTTATTAAGCCACTCTAAAATTCTGTGCTGAGACAGAATGGACCATGCTTCCCTGCTGTGCCCTATGTAAATTGTATTCCTATTGGTAAACTTTCTTAATGCCAATTGCCTATCTGCCTCCTTGGATATTTGAATGTTATCCACACTTTGACAACATGAAACAAATAAATGCTATAGAAAGTTATAGATATTGTGATAAAAAATAGAACACTACATGAATCTTTCTTACTTGCTTTGTCAATCTATCAGGAATTAGCCAGTGCTGAGAAGTTCAAAGTGCATTCAACAGACACTTATAGAGTGCCCACAGGTCAGACAGGTTCCCAGGCACAATGCTAATGATAGGAACTTGCCCATAAATAAAATACAATTTCTAGCCTAAATGAGTTTAAAAGCCAATGGCAGGTATTAAGACAGAGAAGCAGCACCATAAACAGTAATTAAAAAAATGTATTAGAGTATTGTTGATTTACAATGTTGGTTTAGTTTCAGGTGTACATATACACCTAGAACTGAATTAGCTATATAAACACATATACCCATTCTTTTTTAGAATCTTTTCTGATATAGGCCATTACAGGGTATTGAGTAGAATTCCCTGTGCTATATAGAAGGTCCTTATTAGTTACCTATTTTATATAAAATAGTGTGTAATGTCAATCCCAGTCTCCCAGTTTATCCCTACCCCATATTACCCCCGGTAAAGTTTGTTTTCTATATCTGTGACTCTAGCTCTGTTTTGTCAGTTCAGTTCAGTTCAGTTGCTCAGTCATGTCTGACTCTTTGAGATCCCATGATGCAGCACACTGGGCTTCCCTGTCCATCACCAACTCCCGGAGCCTACTCAGACTCATGTCTATCGGGTCAGTGATGCCAGTCAACCATCTCATCCTCTGTCATCCCTCCTCCTCTGGCCTTCAATCTTTCCCAGCATCAGGGTCTTTTCAAATGAGTCAGTTCTTTGAATCAGGTGGCCAAAGTATTGGAGCTTCAGCTTCAGCATCAGTCCTTTCAATGAATATTCAGGACTGATGTCCTTTAGGATGGACTGGTTGGCTCTCCTTGCAGTCCAAGAGACTCTCAAGAGTCTCTCCAACATCACAGTTCAAAAGCATCAATTCTTTGGCACTCAGCTTACTTTATAGTCCAACCCTCGCATCCATACATGACTCCTTGAAAAACCATAGCTTTGACTAGGTGGACCTTTGTTGGCCAAGTAATGTATCTGCTTTTTAATATGCTGTCTAGGTTGGCCATAGGTGTTTTGTATATCTGTTTTGTAGATAAGTTCATTTGTACCTTTTTTTTTTTAGATACCATTTATAAGAGTTGTAATGTGATATTTTTCTTTCTGTATCTGACTTACTTCACTCAGTATGACAATCTCTATGTCCACTCATGTTGTTGCAAATGGCGTTATTGCACTCTTTTAACAGCTGAGTAATATTCCATTGTATATATGTACTACACCTTTATCCATTCTTCTGTTGATAGGCATCTAAATTGCTTCCATCTCCTGGCTATTGTAAATAGTGCTACAGTGAACAATGGGGTGCATGTATCTTTTCAAATTATGGTTTTCTACAAATACATTCCTAGGAGTTGGATTGCTAGATCATATGATGGCTTGTAGCTCAGTCGGTAAAGAATCTGCCTGCGGTACAGGAGAACGGGGTTTGATCCCTGGGTTGGGAAGATGCCCTGGAGAAGCAAATGGCAACATACTCCAGTATCCTTGCCTGGAAAATCTCATGGACAGAGGAGCCTGGTGGGCTGCAGTCCATGGGGTTACGGAGAGTCAGGCACACCTTAGCAACTAATACTCTAAGGAATCTCCGCACTGTTCTCCATAGTGACTGTACCAATTTACATTCCTACCAACAGTATAAGAGAGTTCCCTTTACTCCACATGCTCTCCAGTGTTTATGTTTGTAGATTTTTTGATAATGACCATTCTGACCAGTGTGAGGTGATAGTTTGAATTGTATTTCTCTAATAATCAGTGATGTTGAGCAACTTTTCAAGAGCTCTTTAGCCATCTGTATGTCTTCTTTGGAGAAATGTCTACATAGATCTTCTGCTCATTACTTCTCAGCCTTTTGGCTAGGATCAAGTGTAGATCTTCTGCCCATTTTTTAATTTTTTTTTATATTGAGCCACATAAACTGTTTGAATATTTAAGAGACTAATCCCTTTTTGGTTGATTCACTCGCAAATATTTTCTTCCATTATGTGAGCTGTCTTTTCACTTTTTTATGGTTTCCTTTGCTATGCAAAAGCTTTTAAGTTTAATTAGATCTCATTTGTTCATTTTTGTTTTTATTTTCATTATTTGAAGAGTTGGATCAAAAAAGATCCTGCTGTGATTTATGTCAAAGAGTATTCTGCCTGTTTTCCTTTAAGAGTTTTATAGTATCTGGCCTTACATTTAGGTCTTTAATCCATTTGGGGTTTATTTTTGCATGTGGAGTTAGGGAGTGTTCTAATTTCATTCTTTCACATGTAGCTGTCCAGTTTTGCCAGCACAACTTATTGAAGAGATTGTATTTTCTCCATTGTATAGTATTGCCTCTTTTCTCATAGATTAGGTGATCATAGGTGTGTGGGTTTATCTCTAGACTTTCTATCTTGTTCCATTGATCTACATGTCTGTGTTTTGTGTGAGTACCATACTGGTGTGATGACTACAGTTTTGTAGTATAGTCTGAAGTCCAGGAGCCTGATTTCTCCAGTCTCATTTTTCTTTCTCAAGATTGTTTTCACAATTCATTATCTGCTGCATTTCCATACAAACTGAAAAAAAAATTGTTCTAATTAAGTAGTTTTTAACTCTTTAGTTTACTGATATTTTCCCAGATCCTAGAATACTATCTGGCACATACTAGGTCTATGAATGAATGATCTGATTGAATGAATGAGAAAACTACAAGAGACTATGGCAGTGCCTTAGAGTGGGAGTACTGAGCTGTTCACTACTGCAGTAACTTTAGAATGGCATTCTGCCTGCTAGACTGGCCTACCTATGTCTACCTAAAACTATGGTCTCCTCACTTTGCCAAATATCCTAATAGTCAAGATTTTCACACACCTACCCTATAAGAACTGTACTGAGTTTGAATTTGTGGGCAAGAAGTTCTATGTCAAATGGTGACTTCCTCAAGAATAATTGATCATAAAGTTACTGATTGAATTTGATAAAATTTAAAGTGTACTTATTTATAGTATAATAATAGTAATATGGAATAAAATGCATATAAAGAATTATGCATAATAAAAATAACAATTAAATTTATTTTGAAAGCCTTGGAAAAAATCCCATGTCTTTGGGGATGTAGTGCCTTTACTCTGTTTTGGGTCAGCAGTCATCAAATTAAATCATGAGAACTTGCTTGGTAAGGTGATAAAAGTAAGATTATATGGAAAGGTTCAACTATTTTGCACATATTCATTTACAAAAATGCAGTAAGTCTTGAACATACCTAGCAGAAGTCTCCACAAGCATTATCACTACAAAATCACACATAAATAAAAAATCAGATGAGGAGCAACCCACCAGCTAACTCTAGTTTAGCTTAAGAAAGGTTTGAAAGGAATTTAAAAAGAGAATAAGATCACAAGATCCATGTAGCTGGAAATAAAAACAATTCTAGCAGCTTACAGTTCTAGAAGTTTATGAAAATTTCCTAGGTGCTACACATGCTGGTCACTCTACTCTTTTGGTTGAAGCCACTACACGTTTGTTGTTTTGCAGAATTGTGCTTCAATTGTCTAACAGGTTGGCATGACTATGTGGAAAGTATTTTCCACTGCAGGATTGCAGAACTCAAGATTTGAGGAAGTTACTTGGAAATTGTGGCCATTTTCAAAAATCTTATGCCTATGTTTTGTTCTCTGTCCCTATCTATTTCTAAGAATTGTGAAGCTCATTTCAAGTAGTTTAATGGTAAAATATGTCTCTGAAATTTATCTACACACACTTTTCTCATTAAAAATTATATTTTATAAAGTAACATATTTTATATATATTTATTTGTTTATATTTTTTCTTTAAAATTAGTGGAAATTTTCATCATGCAATATGAATGTTTGCCATTTAACTTTTTTTTCTCTTTTTTATATATATTTTTTAATTTTAAAATCTTTAATTCTTACATGCATTCCCAAACATGAACCCCCCTCCCACCTCCCTCCCCATAACATCTCTCTGGGTCATCCCCATGCACCAGCCCCTAGCATGCTGTATCCTGCGTCAGACATAGACTGGCAATTCAATTCTTACATGATAGTATACATGTTAGAATGCCATTCTCCCAAATCATCCCACCCTCTCCCTCTCCCTCTGAGTCCAAAAGTCCGTTATATACATCTGTGTCTTTCTTGCTGTCTTGCATACAGGGTCATCATTGCTATCTTCCTAATTCCATATATATGTGTTAGTATATTGTATTGGTGTTTTTCTTTCTGGCTTACTTCACTCTGTATAATCGGCTCCAGTTTCATCCATCTCATCAGAACTGATTCAAATGAATTCTTTTTAACGGCTGAGTAATACTCCATTGTGTATATGTACCACAGCTTTCTTATCCATTCATCTGCTGATGGACATCTAGGTTGTTTCCATGTCCTGGCTATTACAAACAGTGCTGCGATGAACATTGGGGTACATGTGTCTCTTTCAATTCTGGTTTCCTCGGTGTGTATGCCCAGAAGTGGGATTGCTGAGTCATAAGGTAGTCCTATTTGCAATTTTTTAAGGAATCTCCACACTGTTCTCCATAGTGGCTGTACTAGTTTGCATTCCCACCAACAGTGTAGGAGGGTTCCCTTTCCTCCACACCCTCTCCAGCATTTATTGCTTGTAGATTTTTGGATCGCAGCCATTCTGACTGGTGTGAAGTGGTACCTCATTGTGGTTTTGATTTGCATTTCTCTAATAACGAGTGATGTTGAGCATCTTTTCATGTGTTTTTTAGCCATCCGTATGTCTTCTTTGGTGAAATGTCTATTTAGTTCTTTGGCCCATTTTTTGATTGGGTCGTTTATTTTTCTGGAATTGAGCTGCATAAGTTGCTTGTATATTTTTTGAGATTAGCTATTTGTCAGTTGCTTCATTTGCTATTATTTTCTCCCATTCAGAAAGTAAGAAACATATACTGGTATTTATATTACCTCTTTATCCTATTCATCTTCTGTAAGAACAAGTATTAAATGAATACAGTATTAGTAATAATCATTATACATTAAATCATTTTAAGGAATAGCAGAATTTGTTTTTCATAAAATCTACTCTTCTGTAACCATAATTTATTAGTCCTAAATTTATTAGCATTGCTTAAATATATCTGATTATATCAATATTAATTTTTATGTCTTTACCTGTATCAGAATTAGTGGAATCAAATGACATATCAATATATTCAGGCTGAGGCTTAATCTCACAATATCATAGAATATAAATATATTTATATACATTCATAATGCACTGGACTTCTTTGGTAGCTCAGCTGGTAAGGAATCTGCCTGCAATGCAGGAGACCATGGTTCAACTCCTGGGTTAGGAAGATGCTCTGGAGAAGGGACAGGCTACCCACTCCAGTATTCTTGGGCTGCCCTGGTAGCTCAAATGGTAAAGAATCTGCCTGCAATGCGGGAGACCTGGGTTTGATCCCTGGGTTGGAAAGATCCCCTGGAGGAGGGCATGGCAACCCACTCCAGTATTCTTGCCTGGAGAATCCCCATGAACAGAGGAGCCTGGCAGGCTACAGTCAATGGGGTTACAGAGTCGGACACAACTGAGCAGCTAAGCACGGCACAGCACATAAATGCATTATCAACAGCAAATTAAACATATTGATTCACTGCTGCTGCTAAATCACTTCAGTCGTGTTCGACTCTTGTGTGACCCCAGAGACGGCAGCCCACCAGGCTCCCCCGTCCCTGGGATTCTCCAGGCAAGAACACTGGAGTGGATTGCCATTTCCTTCTCCAATCCATGAAAGTGAAAAGTCAAAGTGAAGTCGCTCAGTCGTATCTGACTCCTAGAGACCCCATGGACTGAAGTGTACCAGGATCCTCCGTCCATGGGATTTTCCAGGCAAGAGTACTGGAGTGGGTTGTCATTGCCTTCTCTGATTGATTCATTATTTATGTAAAAATACTTCATAACAAAATAGCAAAAGCCAACAGTCCATGGCTTAAAATAAGTGTTTGTTATTGCTTAAGTCTCTGAGGATTGTTTGAAGGTCAGTTGATGGAGCTGACCTTTGTGGCATTCCTCTGATTTTGGTTGGCTCACTCACATGTCTGCAAGATATCTGATTGTCTCATAGAAGCAAGCCCCCTAGGGTAGCTCTGCTCCACACTCCAAGTATGTAGTTCTTATCTGCTCCATATGTCTGTGCTTCAGTCATCTTCCTTGGAGAACCCAGCTAGTCAAGGTGCCACTGCTCCTAGCAAAGCCCAAAAGGGATGGAGGAAAGATACCTAAGCTCAAACATGGCTCCACGATGTTTCTCAGTCTATTGACCAGAGTAAGTCATGTGACTGGACCAAAAGTGAAAGCATGAGGAAATAATTTCTTCATCTTTGGTAAGATGAACTACAAGGTCACATGGCAAGAGATGTGGATACATGAATGCACGAGGCCAATGATGCAGTCACCCATCCATACTGGATATATTATTCAATACAATTCAAAACTCTTCACTGTTCAATACTACAGCTCAAGACAAAAGAGTTATTCATTCACTCAATAAATTTATTAATATATTTGCCACCTACCCTGGGCCACACCCAACTCTAGGTCCTGAAGATGCAATAAGAAATTAAACAGACAAAACTTCCCGTTCTTGGTGGGTACAGAATACAAGAAATGGTTGAACTGTTCTTTTTGTTTGTTTGTTTTAGCTTAATAAATAATTTTTTAAAAATCAGGTAGATAGCCTGTGTTTCATCTTGCTAGTTACGGTTGAACTCTCCTTTATGTTCTATACAACCCTGAACACTCCACATTTAATGCACAGTTCTTGATTTTTAGCAGCTCCAACCCTAATCCAAAATGAAACAAAAATGAAACTTCCCACTGTCATAAAACTTACATTCTAATGAAGGAAAGGGAAGAAGAGAACCAAGAAATAGGGGAAAAAGTGGCTTGGGGTATGAGTAGTAGGAAAGAACAAATGATATCAATCAATCAAACAACTCAGGGCATGAAATTTAAAATCCCTTAGCTATGTTAGAGTGTTATCACACTACTCTCTTTGGATCAATGGTTCCAGGACCAATTCTTAGCTCTACAGCTCAATAACTGTATGATCTTGGTCAAGTTATTATTCACTCCAGGACTGAGCTTCAGTAAACAAATAGTAAATGTATTTTTGTAAACAAATAGTAAATGGAAACAAATAGTAAATGCCACCTTGCAACTAGGTGATCACAATCACATTATGTGGGATGTGAAGAATAGTGGCAAAGTAATTTACCATGGCTGGGAGCTTTGGGGTTTTGGAGTAACCTTGCTTCTGCAACCAACTCACTGAGTAATATGGAGGAATCAATCCTTCTGTAGTTCAATTTATCAGTCTGTAAATTGGGAATGTTCCCAGAGTGAAACACAGTCACTAAACACATATAATAGAACTCAACAGTTACACATAGTCCCAGTAACCCCTTATTGCCACTGTGATAAGTCGCTTCAGTCATGTCTGACTCTTTGCGATCCCACGGACCATAGACTGCCAAGCTCCTCAGTCTATGGGATTTCCCAGGCAAGAATACTGGATTGGGGTTGCCAGGGGCTCTTCTTCAGGGGATCTTCCTGACCCAGCATTGAATTTGCATTGCTAACATCTCTTGCTTCTTTATCACTAGTGCCACCTGGGAAACCCCCAGTATTACCACTAGAACTTTTATAATTATTGTAGTTAAATTTCAGGTATCTAGTGAGTGACAATAAAGCTGAGTATTTCCTGTCATGTACAAGTAAGCTTGCAAGTTGGAACAAAAAAGAGATGAACTTGTTTTGGTGATTCAGTTTAATAACTGGTTTAATTATTTCTGTTAACCATACAAACAGAACAAAGTTTAATAAAGATGAAAGCATCTCCACTGAATGGCAACTGAAGGTCACTCATGTAGTTTTAAATCAGTAGTTGGTTCAGTGATTCTGGGTCTAGTTGCTCTACCCCTTACCAGCTGCATGACCTTGGATAAGTTTTTACCTAGTCTATAACTCAATTTCTCTAAACAGAAATAATAAGAGCAACATAAAGTTATTATAAGGATTATAGATAAAATATATATTGCTTAACACAATATTTGGCACATAGTTGTTCAATAAAAATTGTTCATGTTATTTACTATCCTGCCTAACTCGGGAAAGAATTGACAAAAGTTCAGTCAGAGAACAATAATAACTGCTAACATCAATTGAAGTCTTTTAGATACCAGATGCTACACTCAGCACTTTATAAGGATTATCTCAGTAAATCTTCAAAATAACCTTGTGGGAACACTAAGGATTAAATTTCACTGATGTGTCTTAGAGAGCTTTAGTAACTTGCCCACAGGCTTTCAGCTGTAAGTAGAAGAGTCAAACATCAAATGCACATCTCCTTTCCTTCTGAATCTTTGCTCCTAGCCACTGTGACACACTGCCCCTTTTCCCTTCCAAAACTGGAGTGATATGGGGCAATAAAGGGGAGTGAATAAGTTAATAAATAATTATTTTCAGATAGAGCCTTTATTTAGTTACTTACTCAAAAAGCTGTGTTTTATTTTTAGCATCAGGTATTGTAAGATGTCAAAATACAAAGATGATTAGGTCTTAGTTTCTACCCTTGAGATGCTCATATTTCATGGAATTTCAACAATGATTATAGGTCAGTTGGCTTAAAATCTAAGAGGGAGCTTCATAGGCAAAATACTTTATGCATAAAAACTTGTCTACCTACAAACAAGTCAGTTCTCTTGACCAAATCATATTTGAAATGGTCATCCCCAAGGTTAAGAGAAGACACTGTACCAAGTTGGTTATCTAATCTGGCCAACTGCAGCATTGTAAACAGAAATCTTGCTTTGGCTTACAACAAACCCAGTTGTTAGTCATGGATTAATGTATGAAGTAAATACTACCAATGTTCAATATTCAATTCTCCTGTCCCTCTGGGCATAGAGATTGCAATTCTGAGACACCAAATGTGTAGAACTAAATGTGGCTGACTTATCACAGCCAACAAAAAGAGCAGAAGAGACACACATCTTCCTATTTCAAGCTGAGCAGTAAAAAGAATTCACTAGGCTTTCTCTTCCTATATAATGATGCCCAAAGAGGTCACTTATTCCTGACATGACAGTCACAGGTTTGTGGAACTTGGTCACTGAAGGAACAGGGAATAAAACCTTGATATGGTAAGCCTCTAGAATTGGGAGATTATTTGTTTCTTCAGCATAACCTGACCAATTCTGACTAACACAATACAAATACCTCAGGACATACATTATTGACCATAAGAAATACTCAGGAAAGAGACTGGTGTGGAAAAGTATACTTTCTGTGGGAGAACAGAATGGAAAGAAGCCATATTGAGAAATTCCCAGATTTCACTGAAGCCTTGAGAAATCAAATCCTTCCAGACCAGCTTTCCTTATGTTGGGTTTTCCAATAACTTTTTCAATAGAATGCAATTTACTAATTTATAGTTTTTGTTCTTATTTACATTTATTAACATAATACATAATTAATAAATATTTATTATTTGCAATAATAACTTATTTATTGCATTCTTACTATATGCCAGTCAGAGACCTAATACTGGTGACACAACTGTTAACCAAACCTGGTCTCCATTCTCAGGTTGCTTAAAGTCTAGACTACAATGTAGGCCAAATAGGAAAATGCAATTCTTTACGATAAATGCATGATTAGAGAAAGCACAAGGATTACATAAGAAAAGCACCATACCACTGAAGGAAGGAAGGACTGAAGGAAGCTAGGACCTAAAGGATGAGGAGTTACACAAGCAGCCATCATACTGAGGATTATATGTTTCATATTTGTATTTTGATAAAAAGAACTGATGTTTCTATTACACATACTATGGTCAACCACTCTACCATGTGCTTTAAACATATAAAATAGTCCCCACAATCACCTTTGAGGTAAGATATAATTATCTCCATCCTTATTTGACAAGTGTATAAGTATTTTCCAGGAAAAAAAAAAGAAGGTGAAGGTTACAAGCTGAAGGAGCACAGTAAGCAAGAATAAAGAGATGTGAAACATTAATATTAATAGTTCAGAACAACAGAAGAATAATTTAATGGAGGGTGGGGAGGTTGGGCAGTATGAGAATAGGAAGACAAGCAATGGATCTATCTGTATTCCTGGAAGCTTTTCTCCAGAGTATTCATGTCACCAATGCCTAACCTGCTTCAGGCCTTTGCTCATTGTCTGCCTCATAGAGATGCCTCCTCTGACTACCCTGACTTAAATTAAACACCACCTCTACTCTTCATTCCCTCCTCTGCTTATTTTTTCTCCACAGCCTTATTACTGGTTGACAAACTGCATGGTTTCCTTATTTAACTTGCATATTGTCTGTCTCTCCTCATTAAAATGTAAGCTCCATTAGGCAGAGATTTCTGCCTGCAGTTTTTTGTCTAGTGCTATACCCTCTGTCTCTTGAGAAACCTATATGCAGCTCAGGAAGCAACAGTTAGAACTGGACATGGAACAACAGACTGGTTCCAAATAGGAAAAGGAGTACATTAAAGCTGTATATTCTCATCCTGTTTATTTAACTTCTATGCTGAGTACATCATGAGAAACACTGGGCTGGAAGAAATACAAGCTGGAATCAAGGTTGCTGGGAGAAATATCAATAACCTCAGGTAAGCAGATGACACTTCCCTTACAGTAGAAAGTGAAGAGGAACTAAAAAACCTCTTGATGAAAGTGAAAGAGGAGAGTGAAAAAGCTGGCTTAAAGTTCAACATTCAGAAAACTAAGATCATGGCATCTGGCCCCATCACTTCATGGGAAATAGATGGGGAAACAGTGAAAATAGTATCAGACTTTATTTTGGGGGGCTCCAAAATCACTGCAAATGGTGATTGCAGCCATGAAATTAAAAGACGCTTACTCCTTGGAAGGAAAGTTATGACCAACCTAGATAGCATATTCAAAAGCAGAGACATTACTTTGCCAACAAAGATCTGTCTAGTCAAGGCTATGGTTTTTCCTGCGGTCATGTATGGATGTGAGAGTAGGACTGTGAAGAAAGCTGAGTGCTGAAGAATTGATGCTTTTGAACTGTGTTGTTGGAGAAGACTCTTGAGAGTCCCTTGGACTGCAAGGAGATCCAACCAGTATATTCTAAAGATTCAGTCCTGGGTGTGCTTTGGAAGGACTGATGTTAAAGCTGAAACTCCAATACTTTGCCCACCTCACATGAAGAGTTGACTCATTGGAAAAGACTCTGACGCTGGGAGGGGTTGGGGGCAGGAGGAGAAGGGGACGACAGAGGATGAGATGGCTGGATGGCATCACCAACTCGATGCACATGAGTTTGGGTGAACTCTGGGTGTTGGTGAAGGACAGGGAGGCCTGGTGTGCTGCATTTCATGGGGTCGCAAAGAGTTGGACACGACTGAGCAACTGAACTGACTGACTGACTGACTGACTGATATCGTCTAGAACAGAGCCTGAATCATAGGAAACATCTACTGAATAATGTTGAATGGTGCTCTTAATTTTATCCTCACTTATAAACATGGAAATTTTGAGGCACAAAGTTTAGTAACTTGTCAGGTTCACAGTAAGTGACAAAACTACAATTCAAACTGAGGTAATTTGCTCTGGATTCTATGTTTTTAGTTACTACATTGGAAAAAACAAGAGAGTTCCAGAAAAACATCTATTTCTGCTTTATTGACTATGCCAAAGCCTTTGATTGTGTGGATCACAATAAACTGTGGAAAATTCTGAAAGAGATGGGAATATCAGACCACCTGACCTACCTCTTGAGAAATCTGTATGCAGGTCAGGAAGCAAAAGTTAGAACTGGGCATGGAACAACAGACTGGTTCCAAATAGGAAAAGGAGTGTGTCAAGGCTGTAGATTGTCACCCTGCTTATTTAACTTACATGCAGAGAACATCATGAGAAACGCTGGACTGGAAGAAACACAAGCTGGAATCAAGATTGCTGGGAGAAATATCAATAACCTCAGGTATGCAGATGACACCACCCTTATGGCAGAAAGTGAAGAGGAACTAAAAGCTTCTTGATGAAAGTGAAAGAGGAGAGTGAAAAAGTTGGCTTAAAGCTCAACATTCAGAAAGCGAAGATCATGGCATCCAGTCCCATCACTTCATGGGAAATAGATGGGAAAACAGTGGAAACAGTGTCAGACTTTATTTTTTGGGCTCCAAAATCACTGCAGATGGTGACTGCAGCCATGAAATTAAAAGACACTTACTCCTTGGAAGAAAATCTGTGACCAACCTAGACAGTGTATTCAAAAGCAGAGGCATTACTTTGCCGACTAAGGTCAGTCTAGTCAAGGCTATGATTTTTCCAGTAGTCATGTATGGATGTGATAGTTGTTTTGAAGAGGGCTGAGCAATGAAGAATTGATGCTTTTGAACTGTGGTGTTAGAGAAGACTCTTGAGAGTCCCTTGGACTGCAAGGAGATCGAACCAGTCCATTCTGAAGGAGATCAACCCTGGGATTTCTTTGGAAGGAATGATGCTAAAGCTGAAACTCCAGTACTTTGGCCACCTCATGAAGAGTTGACTCATTGGAAAAGACTTTGATGCTGGGAGGGATTGTGGGCAGGAGAAGAAGGGGACAACAGAGGATGAGATGGCTGGATGGCATCACTGACTCAATGGAAGTGAGTCTGAGTGAACTCCGGGAGTTGGTGATGGACAGGGAGGCCTAGTGTGCTGCGATTTATGGGGTCACAAAGAGCTGGACACGACTGAGTGACTGAACTGAACTGATTGGATGCTTCTTTCCAAAGCAGTCATTTAGTAGGGAAATAAAAACAAAGGAGTAAATGAATCTAGCATAAAATCAGGTGATAATATATTTTTTTTAAATGAAGAAGGAAACTCCAGTGTTAGGCAGTGGACATGGGTGTCATTTTAGACTGGGAAGTTAGAGCAGTTTTCTCCGAGGATCTGATATTTGGGGTGGTTAGGGGAAGCTGAAAGAAGTAACAAGGCATGCTCTGCACACTGGATCACTTATATAGATCCTGGAGCCATAAACAACACGGCGATGTGAGAGTAAATGAGATCTTCCAGGTTGACGCTGCAGAAAGAGAGTACCTTCTAAGAACTGAATCTTGGGAAAGTAACTTTCAAGCATGATGAACAAAGATGCAGAAGAAACAAAGAAGTAGAAATATCTGAAAAGAAGGCTGTCATGTTAGTAAGTCAAGAGGGAAAATTGTCCCCTAAAAAACCTCAATTGTCAAACATGCAGTACTTGGGTTCAATCTCAAAAACCACAGAATGATTTTAAAGGCAAACCATTCAATATCACAGTAACCCAAGTCTATGCCCCAACCACTGATGCTGAATAAGCTGAAGTTAAATAGTTCTATGAAGACCTACAAGATCTTCTATAACTAACACCAAAAAAAGCTGTCCTTTTCATCACAGGGGACTTGAATGCAAAAGTAGGAAGTCAAGAGATACCTGGAGTAACAGGCAAGTTTGGCCTCAGAGTACAAACTGAAACAGGGCAAAGGTTAATAGAGTTTTGCCAAGAAAACACACCGGTCATAACAAACACACACTACCAACAAAGCAAGAGACAACTCTACGCATGGACATCACCAGATGGTCAATGCCAAAATCAGACTGATCATAGTCTTTGCTGTTGAAGATAAAGAAGCTCTATGCTGTTGCTGCTGCTGCTAAGTTGCTTCAGCCATGTCCGACTCTGTGGGACCCCATAGATGGCAGCCCACCAGGCTCCCCTGTCCCTGGGATTCTCCAGGCAAGAACACTGGAGTGGGTTGCCATTTCCTTCTCCAATGAAGGAAAGTGAAAAGTGATAGTGAAGTCACTCAGTCGTGCCTAACTCTTAGCAACCCCATGGACTGCAGCCTACCAGGCTCCTCCATCCATGGGATTTTCCAGGCAAGAGTACTGGAGTGGGTTGCCATTGCCTTCTCTGAAGAATCTCTATACAGTCAGGTAAACCAGGAGCTGAGTGTGGCTGAGATCATGAACTCCTTACTGCAAAATTTAGACTTAAGTTGAAGAAAGTAAGGAAAACCCCTAGGCCATTCAGTTATGAAGTCAAGTGGGCCTTAAGAAGCATCACTACGAACACAGCTAGTGGAGGTGATGGAATTCCAACTGAACTGTTTCAAATTCTAAAAGATGATGCTGCACTCAATATGCCAGCAAATTTGGAATACTCAGCAGTGGCCACAGGACTGGTAAAGGTCAGATTTCCTTTCAATCCTTGAGAAAGCCAATTTCAAACAATGTTCAGACTACCACACTATTGCACTCATCTCACATGCTAGTAAAGTAATGCTCAAAATTCTCCAAGGAGGCTTCAATAGTGCATGAACCAAGAACTTCTAGGTGTTCTTAGAAAATTTAGAAAAGGCAGAACCATAGACCAAAATGCCAAAATCTGTTGGATCATAGAAAATGCAAGAGAGTTCCAGAAAAACATCTACTTATGCTCTGGTGACCACACTAAAGCTTTTGACTGTGTGGATCACAACAAACTGTGGGAAAATCCTTAAAGTGAAGAGAATACCAGACCACCTTACCTGCCTCCTGAGAAATCTCTATGCAGGTCAAGAAGCAAAAAACCAAAAAAGGAACAACAGACTGGTTCAAAATTGGGAAAGGAGTAGAACAACGTTGTTTATTTTCACCCTTCTTATTTAACTTGTGCAGAGGACATCAAGCAACAGTTTGATCCAGATACGGAATAATGGACTGGATCCAAATTGGGAAAGGAGTACATCAAGGATGTATATTGTCACCTTGCTTGTTTAACATATGCAGAGTACATCATGTGAAATGCCAGACTGGATAAAGCACAAGCTGGAATCAAGATTGTCAGGACAAATATCAATAACCTCAGATATGCAGATGACATCACCCTTATGGCATAAAGTGAAGAAGGACAAAAGAGCCTCTTGATGAAAGTGAAAGAGGAGAGTGGAAAAGTTGACTTAAAACTCAACATTCAAAATCAAAGATCACAGCATCTGGTCCCATCACTTCATGGCAAATATATGGGAAACAATGGAAACAGTGAGAGACTTTATTTTTGTGGGCTCCAAAATCACTGCAGATGATGACTGCAGCCACGTATTAAAAGACACTTGCTCCTTGGAAGAAAATCTATGACCAACCTAGACAGCATATTGAAAGGCAGAGACATTACTTTGCCGACAAATATCTGTCTAGTCAAAGATGACTTTTGGTATTTCCAGTAGTCATGTATGGATGTGAGAGTTGGACTATAAAGAAAGCTGAGCGCTGAACCACTGATGCTTTTGAACTGTGGTGCTGGAGAAGACTCTTGAGCATCCCTTGGATTGCAAAAAGATCAAACCAGTCAATTCTAAGTGAAATCAGTCCTGAATGTTCCTTGGAAGGACTGATGTTGAAGCTGAAACTCTAATACTTTGGGCACCTGATGCAAAGAACTTGCTCATTGGAAAAGACCCTGATGGTGGGAAAGATTGAAGGTAGGAGGAGAAGCAAACAACAAAGGATGAGATGGTTGGATGGCATCAACAACTCAATGGACATGAGTTTAAGCAAGCTCCAGGAGTTGTTGATAGACAGGGAAGCCTGGAGTGCTACAGTCCATGGGGTCGCAAAGGGTCGGACACGACTGAACAACTGAACTGAAAATGAGATCACTAAGCATAGCAATTGAACAGAATGCATTGATTTTGGCAACTAAAGGAGCCTACTAGGAGGCAGAAGACTGTAATACAATTTAAAATTAGACCATGCATATCTAAGGGAGGAGGGAGACAACTAAGAATAAACTTGAAAATGCAGAAAAGAAAGAAATAATACAAGTTTTAGAAGATACTAAAAGCCAGACTGGAGAAGCAAGAGCCCAGATAGAGCCCTGATTGGAAAGAGGGCAGCTTTTTTGCATCCATGCAGCAGAGTCGTTAAGGGCAGACCTAAGTTTGGGTCCTGGCTTATCCACATCATACCTGGCTTAACTTCAGACAGATTACTTCTATATTAGTCAGTTCAAGCTGCCATAATAAAATGTCACTGACTGGCTGGCTTAAATAACAGGAATTTATTCCTCACAGTTCAGGAACCTGGTAAATACGCAAGCAAGGCCAATTCAGCTTTCTCTTGGGTTGCAGATGACCACCTTTCCACTGTGTCTTCACACAGGTAGGAAGAAAATGGTGTAGAAACTGGGCCAAGAGACCAATGCCACTGCATACAGCAGCAAGACGGAATCATGACTGGTGATGAACATGACAATGAGAGGAAACATTTAAGCAAGATTTACTCTGAGCCAGACACTGATCTAAGTCTTTTGCATGTTATTTCCTTGTAATCCCACAACTACTCTCTGAGGAAAATACTATTTTTATTTTTTAGTTGAGGACATTGAGGCAATTAACAACAGAAATCTGGCTGGTAGGTCTCATTTCTTACCACCAGGAGGAATCTGGAGACCAGAATAGTCAAGTTCTGATGGATCCACCAATTTCCATCCTGATACTGCAAGATTCAATGGATTTAATGTTGGGTTTTGAAGTATGCAGACTATAATATTGAATAAATTCATAATTATCAAGATTATTCTGTGAGCACCAATCCATCCTCTATCACCATAATCTCTAGGCAGGATGAAACTGTCAGTATACAAGTGTAGGGCCAGCAGCAAGGGAGCCCCAGCCCACCTTCCCCATTCCCATACATAACTTATTAATATGCAACCTGCTCTCAGACCTACTTGAAAGTACAAAACACACGAATTTATTTGCTAGTAAAGCATGTGGATGTTGAAGCTTTCTGACATTCAGGCAGTTAACCCTCCTGTTAAAAGCCTTCACCACTACAACAGCCTGAGGCACAGTCGAAGAAAATGTCAACGATATCCAGAATGCTCAAGTGAATAAATGGGCTTCTCTCCAAAGCCCCAGGAAAGAGCAAGCTGGGCTTAGTAAAAACACAGTGGGAATCTTGCAGTGTTAGCCATTGCCACTGCAGGGACATTCATATTACCATGTTTAAGGGAGGGAGCTCTTTGGGTAGTTGTCCCTCTGTTTGCCTAAGTATTAACAAAGAGAACTGCAAAATGAGGCAACAGTGAGAAAAGGTATAGATGGACTTTTCCTCTCGATTTCAACAGTTTTTGTTAAGACTTCTGGCTTGCATTCTCTCTCTCTCCCTCACACACACACACCTGTACATTATACACATGCACAAAGATGAACAATGAAATCTTTAAATAATCATCCAATGATGCAGTTTTACCTAAAACTGACTGCTGACTAGAAACTGCTAACTAAAAAGCTTAACTAGACATCAAACCTAATTTTAATAGAATCTATACATGAAGATGCTTTAGAATTCGTGACTTCACTGGAAAGTCAGCTGGCTGGAGCTGCCTTGATGCAGGGCTCTGTCTGAAATCTCCTAATGAGGTGCAAAGCCGGTCTGTTTCACCAGGCACATGCTCAGAAATCAGATTCTGTGGATCTTATTTTAAAATCCCCATAGTCTTTGGGGATTTGAAGGGTTTTTGCTTTATTCCTTAAAGCAGTTATTGAGAAGCACAGGTACTTACCTGAAGCTGCAATTCAGCAAAACTGTTTCTTTAAAAATTCAATAAGTAGATATACTATAAAAAATACATTTTTCAACTATATATACAAAAAGTGTTTGGTTCAGAGTATTTATTGCTTTACTGGGAACAGGAAACATCTAGGATGTTATCAAGAAGTACATCAAAATATAACATGAAAATACAGAGATAAAAATAAAAGCACATGTCAACTGACTTACATATGATAATAAGGGCTCTTAAGCAGTTCCATGATCTGGTCTGATGGGAGGCAAACCCCTTAGTCAACACAAGTGTCAACTCATTTAAAACAGAATATGGTACTATTTTTTAAAATACTTTAAAAATATTGAATGAATTAAACTACTTTCTTTTTAAGAAAATCAAATAAGCTAAAAGTGTAATTGTACCTTTAAGATGATTTTACACTTTCTGGAGAGTCTTAGCTATTTTAGACTCTGACAGACAGCTGGCATAGCAATGCAAAGCATGTTTCAGTTCATTTTTCTGATGCTTCTTCCTTTCGAAGGATAAGCTGCCAAGAACAATTCAAGGTACTTTTAAAAGAGAGCCTTTTGCTATCATGCTATCTATGGGCCATTTCAGTGCCTGGAGCATCTGAGACAAAACCCTGCCAGTTCATAGACTTGTACATTAGAATAAATGCACAATACTTAGGACAAATTATCAAAAGCTAAAATTTACCTTCATATTTCATTAAAAATGAGTTTTTCTCCAACACCTACTAAAATATGACAAGAAATAGGATAAACCACTACCCTCCCTCTTCTTTCTTCAGGCATCATGGCTCATGGACCAGCTGCTACATCTAAAGGTCACTTCTGGCACTCAAAAGCTTTGTGAGCTTAGACAAGTTCCTTAACCTCAGTTTTGGCTCAGTTCCCTCATGAGTTCAGAAAAGGCAATGGCACCCCACTCTAGTATTCTTGCCTAGAAAATCCCATGGACGGAGGAGGCTGGTAGGTTGCAGTCCATGGGGTCGCTAAGAGTCGGACATGACTGAGCGACTTCACTTTCACTTTTCACTTTCATGCACTGGAGAAGGAAATGGCAACCCACTCCAGTGTTCTTGTCTGGAGAATCCCAGGGACAGGGGAGCCTGGTGGGCTGCCATCTATGGGGTCGCACAGAGTTGGACAAGACTGCAGCGACTTAGCAGCAGCAGCAGCAGCCTCATGAGTTAAAAGATACTCACACTAATTACAATATGGAGATTTTGTAAGAATGAAGTAGGTTGATACTTTTTAAGCACTTAAAAAAGTACATAGCATATGGTAAATGTTCAATACATGTTAATAATTATAATTATTATTACATAGGCTAAATTCGTTCTCCCTGCTTACTTCCATATTTCCCAAAGCTTTAAATATCAGCAATATTCCATGCCAATAAACTTATGTATCTCGAATGCCAGTATATTTCTCAGGCTATAGATTTGTACTGTGATTTGACTGCCCCCAGGCTTTAATGTCCCTTGTTAGATGTGCATTCCTTTGTTTCTGGACTTAGTTATTGGTGTTACAATCACCTAATTTTTTAAGCCAAAGTCTTCGAAATCAGTATTTATTGAGTATGCTGTTAAGAAGTGGTTAATCAGTGGTGAACTACATAGATTTGATCTCTGACTTTATGGCATTTACAGCTATATAAGAAAAACAGTACACTGAACTAAAGTCAAGGAACAAATATGAGTTGGTCACTATTCTCTGAGGCCCAGTTACCACACCATTCTAAAAAGAGAGTCCAAGAAAGAGCAAAGATTCCTACTAGCCTGCTCTTTCCCCTAAGTTGCTACAGAGGACTGAGAAAACAAGCTGATAAAATGTTCTCTGTGCCTCCTCATCAGGAGGGAGGGCCAGGCTGGATTCATCATGATTATGGGAAGCAGGGGACTCTAGAGATTCACAGAAAATTGAGATATTTGAAGGGTGGAATTGTGCTACAATGGTACAGTGCCCATCACGGTTTCAGAGTCTATCCCCTTGTCCCCATAAGTACACTTAAACTTCTAAAACCACACATGCTTTGGGGCTAAAATTTTTTAACTTCTTCAGAGAAGACCAAGTACTTCTCTCCCATCGGAAATCACTTCCTTGAGAATGTCACATTATGGTAATTATTTGTACTGGCATTCAGGTGCTCCATTTCCCAAATTTGGGGATTCATATAAATAACAACTTGTCACTAGGTACATTCAACAAGTACGTAGAAGCTCTTGTTATTTGTCACACACTGGAGAGGTTTCAGAAATGCAGCTGTAAGTAAATCATAATCCCTAATCTTAATACATTTTCAGTCCATTGAAGGAAACAAACAGATGAGTAGGCATCCCCTACATTGTGTGATGAGCAACATATTAGGAGCACTGATGAAAGTCACCTATGTAGGACAATTGAGGTAAATAAGGCTTTAGAAAGGAAATGACATAGGGCTGAGATTTGAAAGAAAATAAAAATTGGGCAGTGGGGAAAAAGAAGGAAAGAACGTGTTCTAAGTAGAGGGAATTATAGCTTTTTCAGAGACTGTCATGAGACACAATGTGGCACATTACAGAAGCTAGAAAAAAAAATCAGTATGGCCAGAGATGTTGTAAGAATTGGAGTTGGGGGCAGAAGGGAGAGATGGAACTGGCAAGGGAAGCATTTGTTATTAATAGATTGTAAGTAGCTTGCAGGTCATCCTAGGGAGACTGCATTTACTTCTTAGGGCAGTGCAAGCCAGAGATGATGTAAAGCAGGAGAATGACACGTGGTGAGGGATATACCTAGTGTGATAACAGATGAGGCAGGGATCAAAGCAGCGGAAGTTGAAAAAGAGAAAAAAAATATTGCACTGGAAAAACAGCAGAGATAAATACAGTAGGATGACCAATTAAACATGATGACAGGAGAGAGGGGGCACAAGGTTCCATGATATCTGACAGGGGTAAATTAAGGCAAAGACACTACAATTTACCGAAACAGAGAACACAAGATAAAGAACGGGTATGGAATTCAGGCAGGTCTCCATTAGAGCTGAGTTTCTGAACTTATTCTCGGGGTTTTTCTCAATGACAGCATTGCATATAAGCAAGGATATTAATAGTCTCCATACCTTATATTATGAGCTAAATTATGTTCTTCCGAAATTATTATGTTGACGTTTTTATCTTAGCACCTCAGAAGATAATTGGATTTGGTGATGGAATCTTTAAATTCATTTCAGTTCAGTCGCTTAGTCGTGTCTAATTCTTTGCGACCCCATGGACTGCAGCACGCCAGGCCTCCCTGTCCATCATCAACTCCTGGAGTCTACTCAAACTCATGTCCTTTGAGTCGGTGATGCCATCCAATGAACTCATCCTCTGTCATCCCCTTCTCATCACACCTTCAGTCTTTCCCAGGATCAGGGTCTTTTCAAATGAGTCAGCTCTTCGCATCAGGTGGCCAAAATATTCGAGTTTCAGCTTCGACATCAGTCCTTCCAGTGAACAACCAGGATTCCTTTAGGATGGACTGGTTGGATCTCCTTGCAGTCCAAGGGACCTTCAAGAGTTTTCTCCAACACCACAGTTCAAAAGCATGAATTCTTTGGCACTCAGCTTTCTTTATAGTCCAACTACTGACCTGCCTCTTGAGAAATCTGTATGCAAGTCAGGAAGCAAAAGTTAGAACTGGACATGGAACAACAGACTGGTTCCAAATAGGAAAAGGAGTACGTCAAGGCTGTACATTGTCCCCCTGCTTATTTAACTTCTATGCAGAGAACATCATGAGAAACGCTGGACTGGAAGAAACACAAGCTGGAATCAAGATTGCTGGGAGAAATATCAATCACCTCAGGTATGCAGATGACACCACCCTTATGGCAGAAAGTGAAGAGGAACTAAAAAGCCTCTTGATGAAAGTGAAAGAGGAGAGTGAAAAAGCTGGCTTAAACTCAACATTCAGAAAGCAAAGATCATGGCATCCAGTCCCATCACTTCATGGGAAATAGATGGGGAAACAGTGGAAACGGTGTCAGACTTTATTTTTTGGGGCTCCAAAATCACTGCAGATGGTGACTGTAGCCATGAAATTAAAAGATGCTTACTCCTTGGAAGAAAAGTTATGACCAACCTAGATAGCATATTCAAAAGCGGAGACATTCCTTTGCCGACTAGGTCCGTCTAGTCAGGGCTATGGTTTTTCCAGTGGTCATGTATGGATGTGAGACTTGGACTGTGAAGAAGACTGAGTGCTGAAGAATTGATGCTTTTGAACTGTGGTGTTGGAGAAGACTCTTGAGAGACCCTTGGACTGCAAGGAGATCCAACCTGTCCATTCTGAAGGAGATCAGCCCTAGGATTTCTTTGGAAGGAATGATGCTAAAGCTGAAACTCCAGTACTTTGGTCACCTCATGTGAAGAGTTGACTCATTGGAAAAGACTTTGATGCTGGGAGGGATTGGGGGCAGGAGGGGAAGTGGACGACAGAGGATGAGATGGCTGGATAGCATCACTGACTCGATGGACGTGAATCTGAGTGGACTCCGGGAGTTGGTGATGGACAGGGAGGCTTGGCGTGCTGCAATTCATGGGGTCACAAAGAGTCAGACATGACTTAGCGACTGAATTGAACTGAACTCACATCCATACATGACTATTGGAAAAACCATAGCCTTGACTAGACCGACCTTTGTTGACAAAGTAATGTCTCTGCTTATTAATATGCTGTCTAGGTTGTTCATAACTTTCCTTCCAAGGAGTAAGCATCTTTTAATTTCATGGTTGCAGTCACCATCTGCAGTGAATCTGGACTCCAAAAAAATGAAGTCTGCTAGTTTCCACTGTTTCCCCATCTATTTGCCATGAAGTGATGGGACCAGATGCCATGACCTTTATTTTCTGAATGTTGAGCTTTAAGCCAACTTTCCACTCTCCTCTTTGTTTTTATTTATTTATTTTTTTAATTTTACTGTACAATACTGTATTGGCTTTGCCATACATCAACATGAATCCACCACGGGTGTACATGAGTTCCCAATCCTGAATCCCCCTCCCACCTCCCTCCCCATACCATCTCTCTGGGTCATCCCAGTGCACCAGCCCCAAGCTTCCTGTATCCTGCATCAAACCTAGACTGGCAATTCATTTCTTACATGATATTAAACATGTTTCAACGCCATTTTCCCAATCATCCCACCTCTCCCTCTCCCACAGAGTCCAAAAGTCCATTCTACACATCTGTGTATCTTTTGCTGTCTCACATACAGGGTTATCATTACCATCTTTCTAACTTCCATATAAATGTGTTAGTATACTGCATTGGTGTTTTTCTTTCTGGCTTACTTCACTCTGTATAATAGGCTCCAGTTTCATCCACCTCATTAGAATGGATCAAATGTATTCTTTTTAATGGCTGAGTAATACTCCATTGTGTATATGTACCACAGCTTTCTTATCCATTCATCTGCTGATGGACATCTAGGTTGCTTCCATGTTCTGGCTATTATAAACAGTGCTGCGATGAACATTGGGGTACATGTGTCTCTTTCAATTCTGGTTTCCTCAGTGTGTATGCCCAGCAGTGGGACTGCTGAGTCATAAGGCAGTTCTATTTCCAGTTTTTTAAGGAATCTCCACCCTGTTCTCCATAGTGGCTGTACTAGTTTGCATTCCCACCAACAGTGTAAGACAGTTCCCTTTTCTTCACACCCTCTCCAGCATTTATTGCTTGAAGACTTTTGGATCACAGCCATTCAGACTGGTGTCAATGGTACCTCATTGTGGTCTTGATTTGCATTTTTCTGATAATGAGTGATGTTGAGCATCTTTTCATGTGTTTGTTAGCCATCTGTCTGTCTTCTTTGGAGGAATGTCTGTTTAGTTCTTTGCTCTACTTTTTGATTGGGCCATTTATTTTTCTGGAATTGAGCTGCATGAGTTGCTTGTATAATTTTGAGATTAGTTGTTTGTCAGTTGCTTCATTTGCTATTATTTTCTCCCATTCAGAAGGCTGTCTTTTCACCTTGCTTATAGTTTCCTTTGTTGCACAGAAGCTTTTAATTTTAACTAGATCCCATTTGTTTATTTTTGCTTTTATTTCCAGAATTCTGGGAGGTGGGTCATAGAGGATCCTGCTGTGGTTTATGTCGGAGAGTGTTTTTCCTATGTTCTCCTCTAGGAGTTTTATCATTTCTGGTCTTATATTTCAGTCTTTAATCCAGGAGAAAAACTATTAAAAATTCCAACATATGGAGGCTGAACAACATGCTGCTGAATAACCAACAAATCACAGAAGAAATCAAAAATGAAATCAAAGTATGCATAGAAATGAATGAAAATGAAAACACAACAACCCAAAACCTGTGGGACACTATGAAAGCAGTGCTAAGGAGAAAGTCATAGCAATACAGGCATACCTCAAGAAACAAGAAAAAAGTCAAATAAATAACCTAACTCTACACCTAAAGCAACTAGAAAAGGAAGAAATGGAGAACCCCAGGGTTAGTAGAAGGAAAGAAATCTTAAAAATTAGGGCAGAAATACATGCAAAAGAAACAAAAGAGACCATAGCAAAAATCAACAAAGCTAAAAGCTTGTTCTTTGAAAGGATAAACAAAATTGATAAACCATTAGCCAGATTCATCAAGAAACAAGGGGAGAAAAAACAAATCAATGAAATTAGAAATGAAAATGGAGAGATCACAACAGACAACACAGAAATACAAAGGGTCATAAGAGACTACTATCAGCAATTATATGCCAATAAAATGGACAACGTGGAAGAAATGGACAAATTCTTAGAAAAGTACAACTTTCCAAAACTGAACCAGGAAGAACTAGAAAATCTTAACAGACCCATCACAAGCTCGGAAATTGAAACTGTAATCAGAAATCTTCCAGCAAAAAAAAGCCCAGGTCCAGACAGCTTCACAGCTGAATTCTACCAAAAATTTTGAGAAGAGCTAGTACCAATCTTACTCAAACTCTTCCAGAAAACTGCAGAGGAAGGTAAACTTCCAAACTCATTCTATGAGGCCACCATCACCCTAATACCAAAACCTAACAAAGATACCACAAAAAAAGGGAAAACTACAGGCCAATATCACTGATGAACATAGATGCAAAAATCCTTAACAAAATTCTAGCAATCAGAATCCAACAACACATTAAAAAGATCATACACCATGACCAAGTGGGCTTCATCCCAGGGATGCAAGGATTCTTCAATATCCGCATATCAATCAATGTAATTCACCACATTAACAAATTGAAAAGTAAAAGCCATATGATTATCTCAATAGATGCAGAGAAAGCCTTTGACAAAATACAACATCCATTTATGATATAAACTCTCCAGAAAGCAGGAATAGAAGGAATATTCCTCGCATAATAAAAGCTATATATGACAAACCCACAGCAAACATTATCCTCAGTGGTGAAAAATTGAAAGCATCTCCCCTAAAGTCAGGAACAAGACAAGGGTGCCCAGTTTCACAGCTACTATTTAACATAGTTCTGGAAGTTTTGGCCACATCAATCAGAGCAGGAAAAGAAATAAAGCAACCCAAATTGGAAAAGAAGAAGTAAAACTCTCACTGTTTGCAGATGACATGATCTTCTACATAAAAAAACACTGAAGACTCCACCAGAAAATTACTAGAGCTAATCAGTTGCAGGATGTAAAATCAACACACAGAAATCCCTTGCATTCCTATACACTAATAATGAGAAAGTAGAAAAGAAATTAAGGAAACAATTCCATTCACCATTGCAACGAAAAGAATAAAATACTTAGGAATATATCTACCTAAAGAAACTAAAGACCTATATATAGAAAACTATAAAACATTGGTGAAAGAAATCAAAGAGGACACTAATAGATGGAGAAATATACCATATTCATGGATCAGAAGAATCAATATAGTGAAAATGAGTGTACTACTCAAAGCAATCTACAGATTCAATGCAATCCCCATCAAGCTACCAGCGGTGTTTTTTACAAACCTAGAACAAATAAATTTCACAATTTGTATGAAAATGCAAAAAACCTCGAATAGCCAAAGCAATCTTGGGAAAGAAGAATGGAACTGGAGGAATTAACCTGCCTGACTTCAGGCTCTACTACAAAGCCACAGTCATCAAGACAGTATGGTCCTGGCACAAAGACAGAAATATAGATCAATGGAACAAAATAGAAAGCCCAGAGATAAATCCGCACACCTATGGACACCTTATCTTCAACAAAGGAGGCAAGAATATACAATGGATTAAAGACAATCTCTTTAACAAGTGGTGT
The DNA here is from genome assembly GCF_016772045.2 of Ovis aries. Taxonomy (NCBI): domain Eukaryota; kingdom Metazoa; phylum Chordata; class Mammalia; order Artiodactyla; family Bovidae; genus Ovis; species Ovis aries. The sequence goes on along the minus strand of NC_056054.1, from coordinate 44,434,839 downwards.
TGGGAAAACTGGTCAACCACTTGTAAAACAAGGAAACTAGAACACTTTCTAACACCATACACTCTCCTCTTTCAATTTCATCAAGAGGCTCTTTACTTCTTCACTTTCTGACATAAGGGTGGTGTCATCTGCATATCTGAGGTGATTGATATTTCTCCTGGAAATCTTGATTTCAGCTTGTGCTTCATCCAGCCCAGCATTTCTCATGATGTACACTGCATATAAGTTAATAAGCACAGTGACAATACACAGCTTTGACTTACTCCTTTTCCTATTTGGAACCAGTCTGTTGTTCCATGTCCAGTTCTAACTGTTGCTTCCTGACCTGCATACAGGTTTCTTATGAGGCAGGTCAGGTGGTCTGGTATTCCCATCTCTTTCAGAATTTTCCACAGTTTATTGTAATCAACACAGTCAAAGGTTTGGCAAGTCAATAAAGTAGAAATAGATGTTTTGTGGAATTCTCTTCCTTTTTTGATGATCCAATAAATGTTGGCAATTTGATTTGTTTCCTCTGCCTTTTCTATAACCAGCTTGAACATCTGGAAATTCACGGTTCACGTACGGTTGTAGCCTGGCTTGGTGAATTTTGGGCATTACTTTTGTAGCGTGTGAGATGAATACAATTGTGTGGTAGTTTGAGCATTCTTTGGCATTGTCTTTCTTAGGGATTGGAATGAAAACTGACCTTTTCCAGCCCTGTGGCCACTGCTGAGTTTTCCAAATTTGCTGGCATCTTGAGTGCAGCACTTTCACAGCATCACCTTCCAGGATTTGAAATAGCTCAACTGGAATCCCATCAAATCCACTAGCTGTATTCACAGTGATGCTTTCTAAGGCCCACTTGACTTCACATTCCAGGATGTCTAGCTCTAGATGAGTGATCACACCACCGTGATTATCTGGGTCATAAAGAACTTTCTCATACAGTTCTTCTGTGTATTCTTGCCACCTCTTCTTAATATCATCTTCTTCTGTTAGGAGCCTTTAAAGAGGCAATTAAATTCAGTGAAGTCCTAATCCATTATGCCTGATATCCTTATAAGAAGAGGAAATTTGGCCTCGCAGAGAGGCACCAAGTTTGGGCATGCAGAGAGGCACACAGAGGAAAGACCACATGAGGACACAGCATGAACATGGCCATGTGCAAGCTAAGGAGAGAGGCCTTAGTAGAGATCAAACTTGCTACCACCTTGATCTTGAGCTTCCAGCATTGGGAGTTGTGAAACAATAAATTTCTGTTGTTAAAGAAAATTCAGATTCTGATTTGGAAGGCTGGGGATTAGACCTGAAATTCTGCATTTTTGTTAGTTCCCAGGTGATGCCCATTTTGAGGGTTAGGGCCACACTTTAAATAGCAAGTCTCTAAATGAGAATTTCTCAAAGTGCAGTCCAGGAACTTCTTAGAGCAAAATCACCTGGGCCCTTGTTAAGCAGGCAGATTTCTAAGCTTAGGCTTTCTGAATTGAAAACTCTAGGTCAGAAGGTGGGTCCCAGAAAAATATACTTCTAATAAGTTCATTTCATACATACCAGAACTTCAGACCTACTCCTCAAGACCATCATTAAGTACTTTAGGTGGGTTCAATCACTTGCTTACATGTCACCTTGTCATCTTTCCTTTAAAAGCCAATTTGTTCTTTGAAGACACCAACCACTTAGTGCCTACTGTGGAGAGACATTATCTTTAATAGTTGGGAGAAAACTTTGTCAGGCACTGATACTCGGGATAAAAGTTAAAAGCATTTCACAGGCTGAAGAATAATTTGGAGAGACCCTTCCAGGCTTATTAAGCAGTTGCTTTTGTATGTGAAAGGTGAAAGTTGAGACAATGAAACCCAGAGGGGGAAAAAGGGTTATAATATTTTCAAGACTCTTCTAAGGAATGCAATTTGCTTCATTAACTAAGGCTTTATACCTCCTGGAAATCAAGAGTATCAACCCCAACACTAAGGCAATTTTGGACACAACTGTGAATAGGTACAATGTGTCTGTCATCTGGATCCCCTTGCCTTATTCTTATCATCTTCACCTACCCTCTCTCATCTCTTCTACCTCTCTACGCCCAGTTCTCCCTCCACTCAGCCAGAAGCTGCTGTTAGACACATAACCTCAAGCACACTGACCCCTGACAAGAATGGGGGCAAGATCCAGTGTGGAAAGTCTGCTCTTTCCGTCAGGAGACCAGCATTCTATTCCCTATTTGTGCATCCTCTAGGCCTTTGAACTCCTTAGATAAGCATTATCTCCCTGACCCTCAACTTCCTCTCCTCACATGTGCAACCATGTTAAAATGATTAAAGAAGACAGCTTAGGTGAGACAAACAATTTGGTTCTTGAAGAATAATAAGAATAATAAGTAGCAATCAAAGGTTCCACACCACTGAGCCTAAACTGTGCATTCTAACTTAGAGAGGAAGTCTGGGATTTAGAGTTAGAACTTGGTTCAAATTCAGCCTATTTTACTTTCAGTTCAGTTCAGTTGCTCAGTCGTGTCCAACTCTTTGCGACCCCATGAACTGTAGCACACCAGGCCTCCCTGTCCATCACCAACTCCCAGAGTTTACCCAAACTCATGTCCATTAAGTTGGTGATGCCATCCAACCATCTCATCCTCTGTTGTCCTCTTCTCCCCCTGCCCTCAATCTTTCCCAGCATCAGGGTCTTTTCAAATGAGTCAGCTCTTCGCATCAGGTGGCCAAAGTATTGGAGTTTCAGCTTCAATATCAGTCCTTCAAATAAACACCCAGGACTGATCTCCTTTAGGATGGACTAGTTGAATCTCCTTGCAGTCCAAGGGACTCTCAAGAATCTTCTTCAACACTACAGTTCAAAAGCATCAATTCTTCGATGCCCAGCTTTCTTTATAGTCCAACTCTCACATCCGTACATGACTACTGGAAAAACCATAGCCTTGACTAGACAGATCTTTGTTGGCAAAATAATGTCTCTGCTTTTTAATAAGCTGTCTAGGTTGGTCATAACTTTCCTGCCAAGGAGTAAGCATCTTTTAATTTCATGGTTGTAGTCACCATCTACAGTGACTTTGGAGCCCCCCAAAATAAAGTCAGCCACTGTTTCCACTTTTTCCCCATCTATTTGCCATGAAGTGATGGGACAAGATGCCATGATCTTAGTTTTCTGAATGTTGAGCTTAAGCTAACTTTTTCACTCTCCTCTTTCACTTTCATCCAGAGATCTTTACCTACTTGCCTAGTTTATCCAACTACTCTGGATCTCTTTCCTCCTTGGTAAAATGGAGTAATCCTCCTTTAGAATCATGAGGAGAATATATACATGAAATTATATACATATTAAATATTAAATTAATAAATGGTAAATAAATCATTTCAACCATCCTATCCAAAAAGATTAAGCTAGTTTTATTATTCTAAAATATCAGATCCCTGGGACTGAGTGGACCTATCTAACATGGTAACTATTTCCAGCAGGGAGGCATCTTAAATTTCAAAGGACAAGCCCCATCCAAAAGTGCAAGTCCTGCAAAATAAAATGTACACCTAAAACCCTGATGTGGACATTCTGCAGTTGGCTCATGTGTCTTTAGCAGAGAGAGCAGTACTTTTCTTTTAATGAGCTCTTCCACAGTCTGGGGACACTGGGGGACCATTAGAATTTTCCTCTGCAAAGTGAACAAGGCTCGCAGTTCCATAGTAACCACAGCTGAATAATTTAAGCTAGGAGTTTACAAAATGGCAGTTTACCTGAGAATGTGTTTATAGCCCCTTATGCAATAATCCTAATAAAAGGGTTTCTCATCAAAACTCTTATTATTCTAGGGGAAAAAAACACACACTTATATATGCACATAAATACACACATATCTGCACCTTATTTTCAGTGTTTTCTCAGTAGAATACCTCCAAAGAGAGAGAGAGAATATTTATAAGTGAGTAAGCATTCCATTCTGTGAGAAATGTTACCTTCCCTTCCTATAGTTGAGATGGAGCTTCATTTTGAATTACAGCACATCTGGGGCATAACTAGAGAGAGGAACAACCGCAATCAGCAGAATCACTGATTATACCTATAATGACTGTCAGAAATGTGCCTGTGGGCAAAAAGGGATTCACATTAGCACAAAATACACACACCACTCTCCATTTGCTCTCTACTAGTACTCAAATGCATATCCACAGAATTCATGTACCAAAATCACCTGGAGAGTTTTCTTCTTTAATTATGGATCTGAGGACTCCACCCCTAGAATTTCTCAGCCCACGTTATCTGAGATAGAGTCCTAGAAGGGGTCGTTTTAAAAGCTTCTCTTAGAGGATGTATTATAAGATTTTTCAGTCACTGCCTCCCTAATTGGTTTATATATTATATTACCTGAAAAGGATGTCTTCCAGGTAGAGAAACATTCACTGAGTCTACAGTGTATGCCATTAAAATATGTGGCATTGAAGCAGGGATGGAGAAAATGTACCTGCACATCGATGACTTGTTTTCTGAATGCTAAGATCCTCCCGAATTCTATTCTTAAATCTGAAATAATCAGAACTACATTTTTCAGATTACTTGATGAAATAAAACTCATTCCTTTACAAGAAAGAGGCAAAATATTTAAAATAAGGACATAGAAGAATTTCATTTTAAAGAAATCAACTTCTGAGGTGTGGTCCGGAGCTTCTGTCCCATTCACTTTCAACACCCTGCGTGCTGAGTTATTAATCATTAGTGTGCTGAAGTAAGCACATTTCAGGACTCTTGAATCTTCAAAGCAGTGTTCAGTTATGTTCAGGCCACCATACTAATTGTTAGCCTGAAATGTTCACATTCTTCATTACCAGACAACCTTGAATTTCAGGCCTCTCAAATGCCTATACTCAATCCCCTGAAGGGTGTTTAAAAGATGAAATGTAGAGGCTAACAACAGATTAATCAGAACACTAGTCCAAAAATAAAGAACTCATCACGTCTTTTCTACCACTTCAGAAAATATGATATTATTTCATAGATAATAAAATAAAGTAATTAGGAGAGAGATTTTAGATACACTTTTATATAGAAGTCCTATCTGTGCCTAATTGGCCATAAGAGAACAGGATCCTTGCCTGAAAGCACAGGATATATAATGGATTTGGCCTTGATGGTCAATTTTCAGTAAATCTATATTGCCCTAAGTCTTTGGTCAGGTTCTTTGACACTTAGAAGAAAATGTAGGGTAGATTGTTGGCAATATAACTAAAGTAAAAGGGTTATCTAGTTAATTCTTATTTATATAAAAGATCCAAACTGGGTCTGTGTTAAACACTTTAGCCAGCTCACTTATTCACACCATATTTTACAACTGAGAAAACTGAGGCTCAGAGAGATTAAGTAAGTCTTCCATGGTAAAAACACGACTTTCAAAAATAGGACTAGTACACTTCTTCAGTTCTTCAAACACCTTAACCTCTTTCTCTCTCAGTATTTTTTTTCTTATGTCTGTTGGCAAAATGCAATCATAGATTCACTGTGCCACTGTTAGTGATTTTCTCCCTTATGAATCTATGGGTGCCATGGGGACAGGGAGGTTCTCTCTTATTCTCTACTATTTACCCAGAAGTCAGAACAATGCTTGACTTTTAGAGCCTAAATAAATATTTACTGAATGAAATAGTTCAGTATAAAAAGGCCTAATTCCATTACTCATGCTTTCCCCCACACTAACTTCACTCTATTCCATAACCTATTCCTGCTGTCACAAATTCCAAGTAACTCATCCAATACCTCCTTAGTGCATCTTTATTATCAGCACAGTGTAGAAAATTATTCATTTACTTTTAAAGTGTGATTTGAGTTTTACTTTTTAGTGTGATTTTTTTCTGTCATGTAGACAAAACTCTAAGGAAAACAGGAAGAAGGTAGATGGCATCTAACTTTTCCTGTAAGATATAAAACCATGGAAGACACCTAGAGAGAACCACTTCAAGCAATATGTACTAAGAAGCTGATAATATAACCTTCAGTTCAGTTCAGTTCAGTCACTCAGTCGTGTCCGACTCTTTGCGACCCCATGAATCGCAGCACGCCAGGCCTCCCTGCCCATCACCAACTCCCAGAGTTCACTTTAGTCTAGACAAAAAGAAAACCCTAACATCTAGATCTTTTAGTCATCCTCCAAAAGCACTCCATCCAGAATTCATTTTTTTCCATCCCTCTCCTTTCCCTGGTTGAAGTAAGCTTAGAAACATGCATGCCTATCAACAAAAAGCTTCTAAATTTTTCTCTTTTTTTCATCATATTCATACAGAAGATGCTTTTTTTCCTTTTTAGGGCTTTTGAAGATCTCTTCCAGGCAGCAGCTGAGGAGTTTCCATGGCACAGCTCCTCTGCTAGCTCATTTCAATTTGAATTCCTCCCCCTCACACTGCAGCATTTCTGTTGTCTTCATGAAAATGGTATTTGGGGGTTCTTATTCAGGTTTCTTACTTCTGTTTCAGGGACAGTACCTTTGTATTTGCCCTTGATAGTAGTTCAGACATTTTTCATATTCTGCTCTGCCCCAGATGAATCAAGGGGCAGAAGTACATTTGGGCATTTTGTTTCCTCTTATGGTTGATTACAATCAGAACAGCAAATCCATGCATCTCTTAGAAGCTTTTAGCTTTTGTTAAATAATAGAAATCTATGACTGCAGTAAAGAATCTAACCATTTGACTTAATAATTAAACACCTGGGTGAAAGATTGACTTCCTTCTTAACATTTTCTATGATGATATACAGACATGGCCCATCCTCTTAAATCCTTTAAGTTTCCCTAGAACTTTTATTTTAAGATGCTAATTTTTACCTTTCTGTTTTTAAATCACATATGTTCATATTTTCAGAAGCATTCCCTCAAGTTGGCTGCATAATTTAATGTTCTAATATGTGTTTGTGCAAAACATGTTCACAATTTAAAATGGTATTTGGATGTGTAGAACAGTTGCTTAAATTGTGACACAACAGTGCAAATCAACAAAGTATCATTTGAATCTGAATTGCATGAATTTTATATAATATTCCCTGGGAAAATGAAAACTCTACTACTCCTAGCAGATAAAAGATACATGCAAGAATCTTTACCCAGAGCCCGCTATATGCAAGGCATTATGTAGGTGCTAGTGACATAAAGAGAAATAAACAGAAGAAACCTCAGTTCACACTATTTCAGAAGAAAGGTAAAAATGTACACTCATCAGTGACATATAATCTGATATAGTCTGTGACTGAGATACGAAAAATATAGAAATTTTCACATTTCCCTGAAATTAGATGTCTTCAAAATTAACAGCATCCCAGATCTGATACTTCTCTAGTGGTAATTTTTTTTCTCCTTTTTTAAACAAGTATTTTTCTTGCAAGAAAGTGTTTGGGTAACAGAGGCTTCCTAACAGGAAGAATGATTTAACCAACTTTCTCCTTCTATTTTACAGCTGTACCATCGGTAAACATTCTTTAAGATTGATTCGAGGCAGGGAGCAAGAAAAAATAAAATCATAGTGAAGAAGATATATGTTGTCAATTTTCAAATCTTGAACAGGGAAATCATTGTCTTGGAGAGAGAATTCCATGCAATTCAGAACCTCACAATAGATAAGACCATCCACACAGATGCTGCCGTTCATGTGTCTCTACATGGGACTGTGACAAGGTAAGAAAACTGCTAAAATTGAAGGTGTATATATAGAAAAGAAAGAGGGGGCGGGCAAGAAGAGGGACTGCAGTGTCCTAGGAGGATAAGGTTTGCATCAGACAGTATGCAAGTCAACAAGAATAGAACTAAAAGAAAACAATACTTAGTCTGTCATGAGAGTACTAAAAAAAGCCCAGGCATGGAATAAGTTAAAACAAGAAAATCTGTGGCAGTGCTAGACTAGGAGGAGAATGAACCAGAAGAAGATGGAAAATAAAGCTCCCATTTTCCCACAAGCATTATTATCTTTCTCTTATATATAACATTTATTAGAGCATACATTTCTTGAGCTTGCTCTGTATGTTAAACTCTGTTCCAATAAGGTGTGTGTCTGTGTGTGTGTGTGTGTGTGTGTGTGTGTAGGAGGAGGAGGAAAGAGTACATATAACATCTCAAAGGAAAGGGTCCCCTTGCTAACTGTGCTAAGATAGAAATGATTGACAATTGGCAGTTTTGAAGTCTGCATAAGGTTTAGAACCCTCTGCTTGTACTTCAGCCTTTTAAAACTTCCAACAACTCTGGTAGCTCTCCCCAACTACTCTAGTTTTACCAAGAGTCATGGAATTAATGAATTATGGTTGCTGTTTAATTAGCTGCTCATGCCTTCCCACCATCTCTGATCCAGAAGAGTCTTTGTGTTCAAATCCCAATCTGGCTATTAAGGAAATCACCATTATCCTTTGCAGCGTCAGTCTAGGAAAGGAAAGGAAAGGAATGCAGGCTAAGGGAAGCAAGTGACAGTGCACAATCTCAGAAAAGTTCAGCAGTCTTTCAACTGTCGACTTCCTTTACAGAAAATCAAAAATGACAATCAATTCCTGAGAAAGGGTATAATTTCCCAAACCAGATAAAAAGACGATGCCAAACTGCAAACTGCAGTGAAATCTCAGGAGTCTCTCAGTTGTTCTCTCTCTCTCGTTTCTCTTGTCTCTAGACCTCTCTTCCACTCTCTCCTCCCCCTCTCCTCTCTCTCCATATATATTGATATATACGCACACACGCACACACACACACACACACACACACACACACACACATATATATATATATTTCCACTGCCAACAGTTTTCTCACACCAGGCTGGTGTCATGACTTGCAAGTGAATGAGTTGAAAACAGCTTTTGACTGAACTGAGAGGGATTTTTTTTTAAGGTTTTTGTTTTTGTCTCCTACCTTCTCTCTTCTCTTGGTTCTCTAAGACTTGGCGGGGCTAGAAAGTCTTTAGTAGCCTACCTGCACCCCATACTGTGAAAGTTTCTATAGTAGCTACATATTAAGGTTACTTTTTTAATTGTCTGCATCCCCTAAAGACACTTAGACAATAGGGATCAGGGACAGTCTTTTACCTCTGTGTCATCAGTTCCTACTGAAAAGTTTGGCATGAAGAAAACGCAGTAAGCATTTACTGAATGATGCATGAGCATTACATTTTTCATTTGGTCTCTCTGAGGTGAGAATTTTTATATTCTTTAGCAATGGTCTTAGATTCAGAAAAATTATCATATATGCATTCATTCCTAGATCAAAATGTATTAAAAACTATTTGGGGAGTAATGGGAAAAAGATGGGCTTTTTAATTAATCAAACTTGGATTTTTAGCCTCAATTCACCAATTATGAATTGGCTAACTCATGGCAAGTTACTTAATCTCTCAAAATCTGAGTTTCCTCATCTGGGAAATGAAGATGATATCTAGTCATATGGTTATTTGATGAATAAACTGGATAATGTATATAAAGCATTTGGGACACAATACTTATCCTACAGTGAGTATTGCATAAATGATAACAATTATTGAACTGACCAGAACAGTGCCAGGCACATAGAACGAGCTGGATAAATAGGAAATGTGTGTGTGCGGAGGGGCGGGGTGGGGGGGAGTGTGGAGGGGGTGCAGTTCCTTCCCCCATAGTTTCACTTACATGCAAGGTACTAGAGGCCAAAAATATTGTCTTTAAAGAATGTACATGATAGTGGAAGAAATAAATCAAATATAAGTTGGTAATGTATGCTGTGACAAATACAAAGTGGTCCAGGGGTCCTGCTTCATCACTGGCTTCCCAGTAAGGTTATATTTAATTTCATACATGGAAAGGAATTTTTCATAACTTGCTTTGAGGTATTTTCAGCAAAGATTTAGTACAAACCTTAACTCTACTTGTGCCTGTAGAGATTTATGTTCTGCTTCTATGTCAAGTCATTTGGAATCAACTCCATTGCATATATTAGGAAATAAATACCCCATAAATACACTCCTGCATCTATCCTGCTCCCTGGAACCTGGAAATAGCCATGAATTTTTGTTGCTCTTTTCATTTTTCAGAAATGGCACATATAATAAATAAATAAATACTTGAAAGGAAAATCAATACAATGTAACCTTGTTATAAGAGACTCTTTCATGCCCATTTTAAATAGGCTGTCATGAATACAGAATTGCGATTTTCTTCTGCATACCAATGTAAACTGCAATATGATCTATTCCATGGGTTTAAATTCTGAACACAAAGATCAACAAGAGGCCTGATGATACATTACATTCACTTTTTAAACAATCTCTATTTTAAATGAAAAATATTACAGTTCCAATTAACTGGTTCTATAAAAGGTGTAAATAATTTATATGTACAAGTTTTCCATACTGATGACTTAGAAAAAGAAATCAACCACTTGTAAAAGAATGAAATTAGAACACTTTATAACACCATACACAAAAATAAACTCAAAATGGATTAAAGATCTAAACATAAGACCAGAAACTATAAAACTCCTAGAGGAGAATATAGGCAAAACACTCTCCGACATAAATCACAACAGGATCCTCTATGACCCACCTCCCAGAATACTGGAAATAAAAGCAAAAATAAACAAATGGGATCTAATTAAATTAAAAGCTTCTGCACAACAAAGGAAACCATAAGCAAGGTGAAAAACAGCATTCGGAATGGGAGAAAATAATAGCAAATGAAACAACTGACAAAAAACTAATCTCAAAAATATACAAGCAAGTTATGCAGCACAAATCCAGAAAAATAAACGAACCAATCAAAAAATAGGCCAAAGAACTAAATAGACATTTCTCCAAAGAAGATATACAGATGGCTAACAAACACATGAAAAGATGCTCAACATCACTCATTATCAGAAAAATGCAAATCAAAACCACAATGAGGTACCACTTCACACCAGTCAGAATGGCTGTGATCCAAAAGTCTTCAAGCAATAAATGCTGGAGAGGGTGTGAAGAAAAGGGAACTCTCTTACACTGTTGGTGGGAATGCAAACTAGTACAGCCACTATGGAGAACAGTGTGGAGATTCCTTAAAAAAACTGGAAATAGAACTGCCTTATGACTCAGCAGTCCCACTGCTGGGCATACACACTGAGGAAACCAGAATTAAAAGAGACACGTGTACCCCAATGTTCATTGCAGCACTGTTTATAATAGCCAGAACATGGAAGCAACCTAGATGTCCATCAGCAGATGAATGGATAAGAAAGCTGTGGTACATATACACAATGGAGTATTATTCAGCCATTAAAAAGAATACATGTGAATCAGTTCTAATGAGATGGATGAAACTGGAGCCGATTATACAGAGTGAAGTAAGCCAGAAAGAAAAACACCAATACAGTATACTAACACATATATATGGAATTTAGAAAGATGGTAATGATGACCCTGTAGGCGAGACAACAAAAGAGACACAGATGTATAGAATGGACTTTTGGACTCTGTGGGAGAGGGAGAGGGTGGGATGATTTGGGAGAATGGCATTGAAACATGTATACTATCATGTAAGAAACGAATCGCCAGTCTATGCTCAATACAGGATACAGGATGCCTGGGGCTGGTGCATGGGGAGGATCCAGAGAGATGATATGGGGTGAGAGGTGGGAGGGGGGTTCAGGATTGGGAACTCATGTACACCCGTGGCTGATTCATGTTGATGTATGGCAAAACCAATACAGTATTGCAAAGCAAAATAAAGTGAAAATAAAATTTAAAAAATAAATAAATAAAAAATAAAAATGGGACTTCCTCGTGGTCCAGTGGCTAAGACTCTCTGCTCCCAATGCAGGGGGCCTGGGTTCTATCCCTAGTCAGGGAGCTAAATCCCACATGCTGCAACTTAGAGTTCACATGCTGCAACCAAGACTTGGCCCAGTCAGATAAATAAAAAGTTAATTTTTAGAAAAAGACTTTAAAAATGATCCATATTAAAAAAAAAACCTTAAAAAAAGAAATAAAATGTACCCAATGTACACCCAAAACAACAGATTTTATTACAATTATTGGTGATACCATTTGATAATGATAATAATCACAATAGGTACTCTTTAATGAGTACCTCTAAGAGGTTAGCCTCTGGCTATACAATCTTTTCAACAACCTGAAGAGGTAGGTAATGTCACCCTATTTCACAGGTAGATAACTGAGGCTCATATGAACTTTCTGTTTACCCTCTGTTCCTGCTTGGTCAGCAGGTCAAATAATATGAATTTAGATTCTGGTCCTTCTCCCCTTCATATTGATCAAATCTGACCTATGCTCTACCTTTATGCTTTTCTTCCTGGGGACAACCTTTCTGGAACGCTGAAATGAACAGGCTCAAAGCAGTCAAACCAACATAGGAACTCAGGGAAAGAGTGATGGAGTCAGCTAAACTTGTTTTACCACACCAACTTCCTCCTACTGTAAAGATCCAGAAGCAACAAAATGGCTGTGCTCAAATATCTAACAAACTGACCATGAAATATTACACATTCTACTGAGTAACAAATGGTTGAGCTATGACCTTAGGGTGTATGTTACAGAAAGACAGTTTGACGTATGAAATTGTTTTAGGCCTTCCCTTCTAATGATCAGTTAGTTCTCTATTACTGATGCATAGTTTAAAACAGAGACTAAAATATATAAACCGCAACCAACCAACCAACCACTCCAGTGGTATAAGATTTCAGTATCTGCTAGTTGGTTCTACTGAACCACTTTTCAAGTACCTGCTGACACTGAAACTGTATAATCCTTTCTGCTGTACATTAGGGGGAGGAGGCGTCTAATGTGATATTACATGATATGCAAGCAGGTACCTGGTTTCCTCTGTTAATTTATTCAAATCCCTTCAAAAATTATCCAGGATTTAAAAACTCTGAGTAGCTTTCCATGAGCAAGCCCAGGACCACCTGTAATTCACAGGTTCTCAAAATTTATCTCAGTGATGCTCAGTGATTCCATCTAGCCCCTTACTCACATACAGCAAGGATCCCCAACCCCCAAGCCACACTGGTACTAATCTGTGGCTATTTGGAACCAGGCTACATAGCAAGAGGTGAGCAGCAAGCAAGGGAGCAAAGCTTCTCTTTACTTACATCCACTCCCCATCGCACTCCCATCACCTTCAGATGGGACTGTATAGTCATAGGAAAACAAGCTCAAGATTCCCACTAATTCCACATTATGGTGAGTTATAAAATTGTTTCATTATGTATATATCACTATGTAATAATAATAGAAATAAAGTGGACAATAAATGTAATGCACTTGAATCATCCCCAAACCATCCTTCCAACCTCTCAGTTCTTGGAAAAATTGTCTTCCACAAAATCAGTCACTGGTGCCAAGATGGTTGGGGACCACTGACTTAGAGCACATGATCAACTGTGTCAGAGGTCCTCATTCCCTGACTTTACCTCAATGCCTTCACTGGCCATGGTGTTTTTACCAGAAGCTCTACAGAGAATACCACCCATGCTGTCCCCACTGATAATAAGTAACAATTATGGCCAACTACTGCTCTGTTTTAACTCATTTAATCCTTATTCCAACTCCATTAGTACTGTCAGTATCTCTATTTGAAGGGAGACTTAGAAAGGAGACAAGGTTTAATGTGGTCAAGTGACATACACAATATAAGGTCTCAAAGTTAGAGGAAAAGCTAGAGTCTGCTCCCATGGACAACTCTCTTAAGAACTATGCTACACGCGTCACACTGAGCACCTTCAACCTCCCTTCATCCACCTAAAGTCTCTGTCTTAATTGTCCCTCTCATTTCTTTCTGCTCTCTGTTCTCTCTTCCAAGGCTATCTCCCATTGTGTTCTTAACAACATGTCTCATTTCTGTGTTTTCTCCCTTCACCCATCATTGATTCTTTCCATCTTCAGTCTCAACCCTCTCCCTGCCTTAACTTATTGTAATCTAGAATCTGTTTACCACCTTCACTTTATTTTTTTTAACTTTTTATTTCTACTTTATTTTACTTTATAATACTGTATTGGTTTTGCCATACATTGACATGAATCCACCACGGGTGTACATGCGTTCCCAAACATGAACCCCCCTCCCACCTCCCTCCCCACAACATCCCTCCGGGTCATCCCTGTGCACCAGCCCCAAGCATGCTGTATCCTGCATCGGACATAGACTGGTGATTCGATTCTTACATGATAGTATACATGTTTCAATGCCATTCTCCCAAATCATCCCACCCTCTCCCTGTCCCTCTGAGTCCAAAAGTCCGCTCTACACATCTGTGTCTTTTTTGCTGTCTTGCATACAGGATCATCATTGCCATCTTTCTAAATTCCATATATATGTGTTAGTATACTGTATTTGGTGTTTTTCTTTCTTGCTTACTTCACTCTGTATAATCAGCTCCAGTTTCATCCATCTCATCAGAACTGATTCAAATGTATTCTTTTTAACAGCTGAGTAATACTCCATTGTGTATATGTACCACTGCTTTCTTATCCATTCATCTGCTGATGGATATCTAGGTTGTTTCCATGTCCTGGCTATTATAAACAGTGCTGTGATGAACATTGGGGTACATGTGTCTCTTTCAATTCTGGTTCCTCAGTGTGTATGCCCAGCAGTGGGATTGCTAGGTCATATGGCAGTTCTATTTGCAATTTTTTAAGGAATCTCCATACTGTTTTCCATAGTGGTTGTACTAGTTTGCATTCCCACCAACAGTGCAGGAGGGTTCCCTTTTCTCCACACCCTCTCCAGCATTTATTGCTTGTAGATTTTTGGATCGCAGCCATTCTGACTGGTGTGAAGTGGTACCTCATTGTGGTTTTGATTTGCATTTCTCTAATAATGAGTGATGTTGAGCATCTTTACCACCTTCACTTTAAAAGCAGTGCTGAATCTACTCTTAACCACCTGCTTTTCCTAAGTTGTCTTCTTTCTTACTGTCTCAATGCCATCAATGATGTTCACACAACTCCACTGGCAGCTCTCTACTTTCTTCTATACCGTTATGTTCTTTGTCCCCGGTTCTGCTCCTATTTTTCTGATCTGTCCTTTCTCCTTCTCAAACTCTTTGTCCTTCTCTCAACATCTAAAAATAAACATTCCCCAAGGCTATGTCCTTGATTTTATTTTCTCCTCTTTTTGCATTCTCTCCTTGGAGGTCACCCACTGAAATAGTTTCAAATCTCTCCTCTATGCCATGAAATCTCTCTTATGAATGTTAGAATCATCCAGGGCTATTTCCTTATGTTTTCTACTCAAATATGAGGTCTTTGAATAGGGTAAGTTCAGTTCAGTTCAGTTGCTGTTGTGTCCAACTCTTTGCAACCCCATGGGCTGCAGCACTCCAGGCTTCCCTGTCCATCACCAACTCCTGAAGCTTACTCAAACTTATGTCCATTGAGTCGGTGATGCCATCCAACCATCTCATCTTCTGTCATCCCCATCTCCTCCTATCTTCAATCTTTCCCAGCATCAGGGTCTTTTCCAATAAGTCAGTTCTTCCATCCGGTGGCCAAAGCATTAGAGCTTCAGCTGTAGCATCAATCCTTCCAGTGAATATTCAGGACTGATTTCCTTTAGGATTGACTGGTTGGATCTCCTTGCAGTTCAAGGGACTGTCGAGAGTCTTCTCCAACATCACAATTCAAAAGCATCAATTCTCCGGTGCTCAGCTTTCTTTATGGTCCAACTCTCACATCCATTGAATAGATTAAGCACAGAGAAATGGGGAAGGACAGATTCTCTGACAGTAGATCTTGCTGGAATTTAAAAAAAAAAAATGATACTGAGTAGAGGCTCAAAAGAGAAGAACAAATAGCCCCTGGGCAGAAGCACATGATGAGGGAGATGGATCCATTCCCAATTTCTAGAATGTTCTTATTGTAACACCTCTAGTTAAGGATTGTTCTTGATCCCTTCTCACTATTAAGATCAATTTAATACTTCCTAGAACCTAGGATTCTTGCCTGCTCTCTTGCCTCACCTTCTACATTCCCCTGAATGCCTGCTTTACTTCAACTGTGTCAAAGTCTTTGTGATTCTCAATGTACATTATGCTATTGAATCCTCTAAGTTTTTGAACATGAGGCTAAAGAGTTATTCCTGAAGAATAGTTTGGATGATGACATGATCCTGCTAAAAATCACTAAAGCTTTCCTACTGACATTTAGGATAGCCTAAATTTTCTCGATCTACCAGATGAAGCTAATGTTTCAGTTTCTCAATATTCTCCATTTATTAAACCTATGATACTCACTGTTCTCTAAATATGCCAAGAATTCCTTGCCTCTTGTCACTTAAACTTTAGCCAAGACTATAATCCCTGAGACGTGTCATATTCTCAGCTGCCAAATTCTATTTGCCCTTAAAGCTTACCTATAAAGCCCACAGATATGTGGTCTCTTTCTTTATTCTTTTACCTTTAGAGAGACACAATCTTTCCTTCATCCAAATGCCCTTAGAGCTAATTTTGTACCTTATGTGATGAATCATTACATTGTCCAATTACCCAACAGACTAACTTAAGTCAAGAAAAATGTCCTTCTTATTTTTATATCTCCTGCAGATGCAACAGTATGTTTAACATAAAACAGACACTCAATAAGTATCTGTTATCTTAAATATGGTAACTTTCTTCCTCAATTTCTGGAGAGTAGGTGCTTTATTAAAAAAAAAAAAAGACTACTACACAGATGCCTAAAGTTCTCAAGAACACAAATCATATTTTAATTGAAATTATACCTGTTTTGATTCAGTTTTTATTAGAAAGAACCTACCTCTGGAGAGGTTAAAGTTCTATCTCCAGTAAGAAAATCTTCTTCGCATTTCAACTATTTTGATTTTCAAATTATTTCCAATCATTGATAATGAAGGGAGAATATAATGGTGTTACAGCCACAATAAGGAAGGGCTATATGGAGACACCTAAATATCAGAACAGCATAAATTAACTTATAACATGGAAATAAGCACTCTTAAGATAATGTTGGTAAGTTCAGTTCAGTCACTCAGTCGTGCCTGACTCTGCGACCCCGTGAATAGCAGCACGCCAGGCCTCCCTGTCCATCACCAATGCCCGGAGTTCACTCAGACTCACGTCCATCGAGTCAGTGAGCTATCCAGCCATCTCATCCTCTGCCGTCCCCTTCTTCTCCTGCCCCCAATCCCTCCCAGCTTCAGAGTCTTTTCCAATGAGTCAACTCTTCGCATGAGGTGGCCAAAGTACTGGAGTTTCAGCTTTAGCATCACTCCTTCCAAAGAACATCCAGGACTGATCTCCTTTAAAATGGACTGGTTGGATCTCCTTGCAGTCCAAGGGACTCTCAAGAGTCTTCTCCAACACCACAGTTCGAAAGAATCTATTCTTCGGCGTTCAGCTTTCTTCACAGTCCAACTCTCACATCCATACATGACTACTGGAAAAACCATAGCCTTGACTAGACAGACGTTTGTTGGCAAAGTAATATCTCTGCTTTTAAATATACTGTCTAGGTTGGTTATAACTTTCCTTCCAAGGAGTAAGCGTCTTTTAATTTCATGGCTGCAGTCACCATCTGCAGTGATTTTGGAGCCCCAAAGAATAAAGTCTGACACTGTTTCCACTGTTTCCCCATCTATTTGCCATGAAATGATGGGACCAGATGCCATGATCTTCGTTTTCTCAATGTTGAGCTTTAAGCCAACTTTTTCACTCTCCTCTTTCACTTTCAAGAGACTTTTGAGTTCCTCTTCACTTTCTGCCATAAGGGTGGTGTCATCTGCATATCTGAAGTTATTGACATTTCTCCTGGCAATCTTGATTCCAACTTGTGCTTCTTCTAGCCCAGTGTTTCTCATGATGTACTCTGCATATAAGTTAAATAAGCAGGGTGACAATATACAACCTAAAATTCCCTTTAATTTTTTCTTTTCCCCTTTCTATATATCTAAATTTTACCTTGCCAATCTCAAGATAAAAATACCAAGACAGTATTAGACAATACAAGGAAGATTAATAAGCCTTATATAAACCCAGTCAAAAATCACTTGACTAATTTCACCCACTATTGCCTTGCTAATTTGTTAACCTTTCAATATACCTTTGCTAATTTCAAAACTTGAGAGTATGTTCCAAACTGAAGAAGATACTTAAAAGAAAGAAGAAAATTAACTGTTAGAATAGCCAACCAAAAAAGCACCTCAAAGTTGTATCAGTGTTTATATTTCCACAATTGTCTAGTTTTCTGATATTCATAATTTTGGTACTCTACAAAAAATAGCCTAGGAATTAATTTAAAATAAAATTGATATTATTAATATGCATCAATTCTAGTGCACATTTCTTGATGCTTTGAGTTTCTTAAATTAACAAACATTCACTCATGAAGTTCTGAATCAAAATTTTGTGTTTCTTTTTTTAATATACCAGTAAAGAAAAGAGATGTTCTCTGCATGTTCTTTATTTTTATTATCCTACCCTACCTTTGGAAATATTAATAAATGCCCATGAACTAGGATGGGACAGAGAATATAATCTATTCTAAATTAAATTTTGTGTTTATATAAAAAATTAAATGGAAGCATAAAATAATATATTTTACAAAAAAGTCATTTGGGATTTATAATGCAGATTTAAACATAATCAAACTTCACGTGCTAAAAATTTTCCTACCATTTACAACTTTCACCATTCCCAGTGACTAATGTAGTAAACTTGTTGCTGTTTATCCAGATTAGGGCTGAAGTGTTAGAGTACCAAAATCTGAGTCAACATTATAACTTCAAATTACATGATCCACACATCAAAAACTCCCACAGACAACCTTCAAAACCATATCATCTCATAAATTCTTAAAATTTATTATTTAATATTTAATTTATTAATCTCCAATTATTTAACTGCAGGTAGGTAGAAGAAAGGTAGGGAAAAGCTCAGCTATGAAAATCTTCAGATACCTTGCTGCTGCTGCTGCTGCTGCTGCTGCTGCTGCTGCTGCTGCTGCTAAGTCGCTTCAGTCGTGTCTGACTCTGTGCGACCCCATAGATAGCAGCCAACCAGGCTCCCCCGTCCCTGGGATTCTCTAGGCAAGAACACTGGAGTGGGTTGCCATTTCCTTCTCCATTATAAGAATTAAAAAATGCTAATAAAAATAACAATGCTCTACATATTAATAGTCCTTACAAGTTTATGTATAAATATATATTATATACAATGTATTTGTATATATTATTTATATTTATTTACATATTTTATATATCATACAGTTATTTCTAAAAGTTGCAATACTCTAGGACTTCCCTGGTGGTACAGTGGATAATAATCTGCCTGCCAATGCAGGGTAGATGGGTTTTATCCCTGGTCCATGAAGATGCCACACCCACAGAGCAACTGAAGCCTGTGTGCTGCAGCTGCTGAGCCCACATGCTGCAACTACTCAAGTCTGTGTGCCTAGAGCCTGTGCTCTGCAATAAGAGAAGTCACTGCAATGAGAAGCCTGTGCACCACAATGAAGAGTAACCCTTGCTGGCCACAATTAGAGAAAACCCACAGGTAACAATGGAGACCAAGCAAACCAAAAATATAATTAATTATATAAGTATATTTGTTAAATATAATTAAGAATAATTAATTAAGTTTACCAAGGAGACATATCATGCAAAGATGGGCTCGATGAAGGACAGAAATGGTAGGGACCTAACAGAAGCAGAAGATATTAAGAGGAGATGGCAAGAATACACGGAAGAACTGTACAAATAAGATCTTCACAACCAAGATAATCACGATGGTGTGATCACTCATCTAGAGCCAGACATCCTGGAATGTGAGGTCAAATGGTCCTTAGAAAGCATCACTATGAACAAAGCTAGTGGAGGTGATGGAATTCCAGTTGAACTGTTTCAAATCCTCAAAGATGATGCTGTGAAAGTGCTACACTCAATGTGCCAGCAAATTTGGAAAACTCAGCAGTGGCCACAGGACTGGAAAAAGGTCAGTTTTCATTCCAATCCCTAAGAAAGGCAATGCCAAAGAATGCTCAAACTACCACACAATTACACTCATCTCACATGCTAGTAAAGTAATGCTCAAAATTCTCCAAGCCAGGCTTCAGCAATATATGAACTGTGAACTTCCAGATGTTCAAGCTGGTTTTAGAAAAGACAGAAGAACCAGAGATCAAATTGCCAACATCCACTGGATCATGGAAAAAGCAAGAGAGTACCAGAAAAACATCTATTTCTGCTTTCTTGACTATGCCAAAGCCATTGTTTGACTGTATGGATCACACTAAACTGTGGAAAATTCTGAAAGAGATGGGAATACAGACCACCTGACCTGCCTCTTGAGAAACCTATATGCAGGTCAGGAAGCAACAGTTAGAACTGGACAGGGAACAACAGACTGGTTCCAAATAGGAAAAGGAGTACGTCAAGGCTGTATATTGTCACTCTGCTTATTTAACTTATATTCAGAGTACATCATGAAAAATGCTGGGCTGGAAGAAGCATAAGCTGGAATCAAGATTTCTGGGAGAACTATCAATAACCTCAGATATGCAGATGACACCACCCTTATGGCAGAAAGTGAAGAGGAACTCAAAGCCTCTTGATGAAAGTGAAAGAGGAGAGTGAAAAAGTTGGTTTAAAGCTCAACATTCAGAAAACGAAGATCATGGCATCTGGTCCCATCACTTCATGGGAAATAGATGGGGAAACGGTGGAAACAGTGTCAGACTTCATTTTTTGGGCTCCAAAATCACTGCAGATGGTGACTGCAGCCATGAAATTAAAAGATGCTTACTCCTTGGAAGAAAAATTATGACCAACCTAGATAGCATATTAAAAAGCAGAGATATTACTTTGCCAACAAAAGTCCATCTAGTCAAGGCTATGATTCTTCCAATGGTCACATATGGATGTGAGAGTTGGACTGTGAAGAAACCTGAACTCTGAAGAGTTGATGCTTTTGAACTTTTGAACTGTGTGTTGGAGAAGACTGTTGAGAGCCTTTTGGACTGCAAGGAGATCCAACCAGTCCATCCTAAAGGAGACCAGTCCAGAGTGTTCATTAGAACGACTGATGCTGAGGCTGAAAATCCAATGCTTTGGCCACCTCATGAGTAGAGTTGACTCATTGGAAAAGACCCTGATTCTGGAAAGGATTGGGGGCAGGAGGAGAAGGGGACAACAGAGGATGAGATGGCTGGGTGTCATCACCGACTCAATGGACATGAGTTTGGGTGAACTCTGGGAGTTGGTGTTTGACAGGGAAGCATGGTGTTGTGTGACTCATGGGTCGCAAGGAGTCGGACACAACTGAGTGACTGAACTAAGCTTAAACTTTGCTACGCTGCAAATATGAAGTCTTATTTTAAAGTTTTGCTAGTCCCAAACAGAATAAACCCAAGGAGAAACACCCCAAGACACATATTAATCAAATTAACAAAGATCAAACACAAAGAACAAATATTAAAAGCAGCAAGGGAAAAACAGCAAATAACACACAAGGGGATTCCCATAAGGATAACAGCTGATCTTTCAATAGAAACTCTTCAGGCCAGGAGGGAATGGCAGACATACTCAAAGTGATGACAGAAAATAACCTACAGCCCAGATTACTGTACCCAGCAAGGATCTCATTCAAATATGAAGGAGAAATCAAAAGCTTTGCAGACAAGCAAAAGCTGAGAGAATTCAGAACCACCAAGCCAGCTCTCCAACAAATGCTAAAGGATATTCTCTAGACAGTAAATGCAAAAATGGTGTATAAACCCGAACCCAAAACAGTAAAGTAAATGGCAACGGAATCATACTCATCAATGGAAGAACGGAACTGGAGGAATTAACCTGCCTGACTTCAGGCTCTACTACAAAGCCACAGTCATCAAGACAGTATGGTCCTGGCACAAAGACAGAAATGTAGATCAATGGAACAAAATAGAAAGCCCAGAGATAAATCCATGCACCTATGGACACCTAATCTTCGACAAAGGAAGCAAGAATATACAATGGATTAAAGACAATCTCTTTAACAAGTGGTGCTGGGAAAACTGGTCAACCACTTGTAAAAGAATGAAATTTTTAAAAAATTTTTAAAAATTTAAAAAAATAAAAAAGAATGAAATCAGAACACTTTATAACACCATACACAAAAATAAACTCAAAGTGGATTAAAGATCTAAACATAAGACCAGAAACTATAAAACTCCTAGAGGAGAATATAGGCAAAACACTCTCCGACATAAATCACAACAGGATCCTCTATGACCCACCTCCCAGAATACTGGAAATAAAAGCAAAAATAAACAAGTGGGATCTAATTAAAATTAAAGGCTTCTGCACAACAAAGGAAAATATAAGCAAGGTGAAAAGACAGCCTTCGGAATGGGAGAAATTAATAGCAAATGAAGCAACTGACAAACAACTAATCTCAAAAATATACAAGCAACTTATGCAGCCCAAATCCAGAAAAATAAACGACCCAATCAAAAAATAGGCCAAAGAACTAAATAGACATTTCTCCAAAGAAGACATATGGATGGCTAACAAACACATGAAAAGATGCTCAACATCACTCATTATCAGAAAAATGCAAATCAAGACCACAATGAGGTACCATTTCACACTGGTCAGATTGGCTGTGATCCAAAAGTCTATAAGCAATAAATGTTGGAGAGGGTGTGAAGAAAAGGGAACCCTCTTACACTGTTGGTGGGAATGCAAACTAGTACAGCCACTATGGAGAACAGTGTGGAGATTCCTTAAAAACTGGAAATAGAACTGCCTTATGACCCAGCAATCCCACTGCTGGGCATACACATCGAGGAAACCAGAATTGAAAGAGACATGTGTACCCCAAATGTTCATCACATCACTGTTTATAATAACCAGGACATGGAAACAACCTAGATGTCCATCAGCAGACGAATGGATAAGAAAGCTGTGGTACATATACACAGTGGAGTATTACTCAGCCATTTAAAAGAATACATTTGAATCAGTTCTAATGAGGTGGATGAAACTGGAGCCTATTATACAGAGTGAAGTAAGCTAGAAAGAAAAACACCAATACAGTATACTAACACATATATATGGAATTTAGAAAGATGGTAATGATAATCCTGTATGCGAGATAGCAAAAGAGACACAGATATATAGAACAGACTTTTGGATTCTGTGGAAGAGGGAGAGGGTGGGATGATTTGAGAGAATGGCATTGAAACATGTATACTATTATGTAGGAAATTAATCACCAGTCTAGATTCAATACAGGATACAGGATGTTTGGGGCTGGTGCACTGGGATGACCCAGAGAGATGATAAGGGGAGGGTGGTGGGAGGGGAGTTCAGGATCGGGAACTCATGTACACCCATGGCAGATTCATGTAAATGTATGGCAAAACCAATACAGTATTGTAAAGTAAAAAAAAAAAAGAATAATAATAAAATAAATAAAGTTTTGCTTTGTTTTAAAGTCACAGTACATAACCTGTCAGACCTTAGTTCCCTGACCAGGGAACCCAGGCCTTCAGGACTGAAAATGTGGAATCCTAACCACTAGACTACCAGAGAATTCCCCTTAAGTTAATTTCAAAAATAAGAAAAATAAGGCTTAAACTTTATATAACTAACAAGATGTAGAGATAAGATTCAAATGAAATCAGTTTCCAAAATTCTTTCCATTATGACATAACTATTTAAATGCAAATTCAAGAGACAGTGAGAACTCATTCCTTGTATTTTAAAGGAAGACTGAGGATAAATAGACTTATTAAATAAGGAAAAATATAGACTAATAACTTTTTATGTCATAGGCCTTAAGCCCTCTGAATTCCAGAACCACTTCCCCTCTTCTTCTATTCCTATATACTTAAGAATGACATGATGAGGGGACACCTGATTTTTAACTTGAGAAATGATAGAGAAAACAAGGAAAAATAGAGATGATTAATCATACATGTGTTATTCATCAATAGTCACAATGTCTTCAGGCAAGTACAATAAAAGGTAGCCAGATTTTAATTAAATCCTTTTTAAACATCTGTTAATTCAACAAATATTTAGTAAGAACCACTTTCTAAACATAAAGAATACAATGCTGACTAAATCAGATTAGGGACCTACCCTCATGAAGCTCACAATCTACTTATATTCCTCAGATATTAACTCCTTCAAAGTTCGTTCTCTCATACCACCTGCTTTAGCCCAAAACAGGAATGATGCATCTGCTCCCTTACATCATAATATTCTATATGAAGTTCTTTCATCATTTTCATGTTACAATATTGTGTTCATGTGAATCTCCTTACCCACACCACGCCCCCCTCCTCCAGCCTGTTGACTGCAATTACTTCAAGTTAATTCCTATACCTTACTGAACTCTGCATCTCAAGCTCTTTCCATAGTGAACAGCACATAAGAGGTATTCAACAAATGTTTATAAAATGACTAAAAAGAAATGGCAAAAAAAGAAAAAGAAATGGCATTGCATTTCCATTTTGGGAATATGGTGTACTAGGGGCCAGGACAGATCATCTTGTTTAAATCAACTTATAGTGATAGATGAGAAGTTTTTCTAACTCAAATTTATCTATAAGCTAACAAAACATATGGCTATTTGGGCGAAAAACAAGATGAAGGCAGGAATCTAGAAAGGTAAGAATTATTTAAAATAGCTTTTGCTTGAGAGTATTTATAAAACCAGGGAGAGTAAGCCTTTGTTGTTAAGCCTTATGAAGTTTAAAGCATAGGAATAAAAATTCCAGGTCTCACTCAAGGTGGAGATTCTAATAGATCACTCCCAATTTAAAAAGTAAGCACTAAAAGGCACTATATTACCCTGCTCTAATGGACCACATGTACATAGAAATTGATGATTTCAAAACTTTGTTGGTGAATAAAAAACTGTATTATCTGACAAAGTATAGCCAAAAGCCAGACCTGTCTGTAAACTGAGTTCATACTACATTGGTGATCAGAAAAGACTCAAGCTGAGACGCTGGCTTCCAGACACCTGCCAGAAGCAAACACCAATTCTATCTAGACCAACCTTCTTTAATCCAGGACCTTAGAGAGTGTCCACAGACAAAGTATGGACTCCCCTGGTGGCTCAGAGGTAAAGAATCTACCTGCAATGCAGGAGCCAAAGGAGACAAGGGCTTGACCCTTGGGTTAGGAAGATCCCCTGGAGGAGGACATGGCAACCCACTACAGTATTCTTGCCTGGAGAATCCCATGGACAGAGGAGCCTGGCAGACAAAAGTCCATAGGGTTGCAAAGAGTTGGACATGACTGAGTGATTGCACTGAACTGATGGAACACAAAAGATCTCAAATAGTCAAAGCAATCTTGAGAAAGAAAAAAAGAGCTGAGGGACTCAACCTTTCTAACTTTATACTATGAAGCTCCAGTCATCAAGATAGTATTGTTCTGGTAGGAAAAAAAAAAAAAAAAAAGGAATTACAGACCAATGAAACAAGATAGAAAGCCCAGAGATAAACCCACATACCTATGGGCACCTAATCTTTGACAAAAGAGGCAGGAATATAAAATGGAGAAAAGACAACCTCTTCAATAAGTGGTGCTGGGAAAACTTGGCAGCTACAAGTAAAAGAAAGAAGCTAGAACACTTCTTAATACCATATACAAAAATACATTCAACATAGATTAAAGACCTAAATGTAAGGCTGGAAACTACAAAGCTCTTAGAAGAAAACATAGACAACGCACTATTTTACATAAATCACAACAAGATCCTATTTGACCTTCCTCCTAGAGTAATGCAAATTAAAAAAAAATAAACAAATGGGACCTATTTAAACTAAGAAGATTTTTCACAGAAAAGGAAACAATAAACAAGGTCAAAAGACAACCCCAAGAATGGGAGAAAATAATTGCAAATGAAAGAGCCAGCAAAGGTAATCTCCAAAATACGTAAGCAGCTCATGTAGCTCAGTATCAGAAAAACAAACAGCCCAATCAAGAAATGGGCAGAAGACCTAAACAGACATTTCTCCAAAGAAGACATATCAATGGCCAATAAACACATAAAAAGATGTTCAACATTACTAGAGAAATGCAGATCAAAACTACAATGAGTTATCACCTCATACTAGTCAAAATGACCATCATCAAAAAATCTACAAACAATGATGGAGAGGAGGTAGAGAAAAGGGAATCCTCTTACACTGTTGGTCGGAATGTAAACTAATACAGCCAGTATAGAAAAAGTATACGTATTCCTTAAAAAGCTAGAAATAAATCTACATATGACCCAGAAATCCCACTACTGGTCATATTCCCTGAAAGAAAGAAAGTGAAGTTGCTCAGTTGTGTCCAACTCTTTGCAATCCCATAGACTGTAGTCTAAGAGTCTTCTCCGTCCATGGGGTTTTCCAGGCAAGAGTACTTGAGTGGGTTGCAATTTCCTTCCCTGAGAAAGCTACAATTCTAAAAGACACATGTACCCCAATGTTCATTGCAACATTATTTATAATAGCCGGAAAATGGAAGAAACCATAGATGTCCACCTACAGATGAATGGATAAAAAATATGTGCTACATTTATACAACAGAATATTACTCAGCCATTAGAAAAGAATGAATTTCCATGTCCTGGCTATTATAAACAGTGCTGCGATGAACATTGGGGTACATGTGTCTCTTTCAATTCTGGTTTCCTTGGTGTGTATGCCCAGCGGTGGGATTGCTGGGTCATAAGGTAGTTCTATTTGCAATTTTTTAAGGAATCGCCACACTGTTCTCCATAGTGGCTGTACTAGTTTGCATTCCCACCAACAGTGTAGGAGGGTTCCCTTTTCTCCACACCCTCTCCAGCATTTATTGCTTGCAGATTTTTGGATCGCAGCCATTCTGACTGGTGTGAAGTGGTACCTCATTGTGGTTTTGATTTGCATTTCTCTAATAATGAGTGATGTTGAGCATCTTTTCATGTGTTTGTTAGTCATCCGTATGTCTTCTTTGGAGAAATGTCTATTTAGTTCCTTGGCCCATTTTTTGATTGGGTCGTTTATTTTTCTGGACTTGAGCTGCATAAGTTGCTTGTATATTTTTGAGATTAGTTGTTTGTCAGTTGCTTCATTTGCTATTATTTTCTCCCATTCTGAAGGCTGTCTTTTCACCTTGCTTATATTTTCCTTTGTTGTGCAGAAGCTTTTAATTTTAATTAGATCCCATTTGTTTATTTTTGCTTTTATTTCCAGAATTCTGGGAGGTGGATCATAGAGGATCCTGCTGTGATTTATGTCTGAGAGTGTTTTGCCTATGTTCTCCTCTAGGAGTTTTATAGTTTCTGATCTTACATTTAGATCTTTAATCCATTTTGAGTTTATTTTTGTGTGGGGTGTTAGAAAGTGATCTAGTTTCATTCTTTTACAAGTGGTTGACCAGTTTTCCCAGCACCACTTGTTAAAGAGATTGTCTTTACTCCATTGTATATTCTTGCCTCCTTTGTCAAAGATAAGGTGTCCATATGTGTGTGGATTTATCTCTGGGCTTTCTATTTTGTTCCATTGATCTATATGTCTGTCTTTGTGCCAGTACCATACTGTCTTGATGACTGTGGCTTGGGGCTGGTGCATGGGGATGACCCAGAGAGATGTTATGGGGAGGGAGGTGGGAGGGGGGATTCATGTTTGGGAATGCATGTAAGAATTAAAGATTTTAAAATTTAAAAAAATAAAAAACTAAAAATAAAAAAATGAATTAAAGAAAAAAAAAAAAGAATGAATTTGAGTCAGCGCTAATGAGGTGGATGAACCTAGAGCCTGTTATAGAGTGAAGTAAGTCAGAAAAACAAAGTGTATATTAATGCATATATTTGGAATCTAGGAAAATCATACTGATGAACCTATTTGCAAGGAAGGAATGGAAATGCAGATATAGAGAACAGACTTGTGGACACAGTGAGTGAAAGAGAGACTGGGATGAATGGAGAAAGTAGCATGACATATATATGCTACCATGTATAAAATAAAGAGCTGGTGAGAAGTTGCTATACAACACAGGGAGCCCAGCGTGGTGCTCTGTGATGAACTAGAGGGGTGAGATGGGGGGAGGGTAGGGATGCTCAAGAGGGAGGGTCAGTTCAGTTCAATTGCTCAGTCGTGTCTGACTGTTTGCGACCCCATGAATCTCAGCACACCAGGCCTCCCTGTCCATCACCAACTCCCGGAGTTCACTCAGACTCACGTCCATCGAGTCAGTGATGCCATCCAGCCATCTCATCCTCGGTCGTCCCCTTCTCCTCCTGCCCCCAATCCCTCCCTGTATCAGAGTCAACTCTGATGAGTCAACTCTTCGCATGAGGTGTCCAAAGTACTGGAGTTTCAGCTTTAGCATCATTCCTTCCAAAGTATATATGTATAATTATGGCTGACTACCCACTCTAGTGTTCTTGCCTGGAGAATCCCAGGGACAGAGGAGCCTGTTGGGCTTCCGTCTATGGGGCCACACAGAGTCGGACATGACTGACGTGACTTAGCAGCAGCAGCAGTGTTGTTGTACAGAAGAAACTAACACAACATTGTAAAGCAACTCCCTCCAATTAAACAAATATACATATGTTGGATTTTTGTGTGCTGTGCTTAGGTTGCTCAGTCATCAGTTATGTCCAACTGTCTGCAACCCCATGGACTGTAGCCCGCCAGGCTACTCTGTCCATGGGGATTCTCCAGGCAAGAACACTGGAGTGGATTGCCATTCTCTCCTCCAGGGGATCTTTACAACCCAAGGACTGAACCCAGGTCTCCAGCATTGCACGTGGGTTCTTTACCATCTGAGCCACAAGGAAAGCCCAAGAATACTGGAGTGGGTAGCCTATTCCTTCTCCAGGGGACTTGCTGACCCAGGAATCAAACTGGGGTCTCCTGTACTGCAGGCGAATTCTTTACCAGCTGAGCTACCAGGGAAGCCCATGTTGGATCTTTAAAAATTGTCAAAATTGAAAAATAAGCACTACTGTAAATGAAAAGGGGGCTTCCCAGGTGTTGCTAATGGTAAAGACCTGTCTTCCAATGCAGGAGATATAAGAGACCTGGGTTCAATCCCTGGGTCATGAAGATTCCCTGGAAAAGGGCACAAAACCCTTCCAAATTCTTGCCTGGAGAATCCCATGGACAAAGGAACCTGGAGGGCTATGGTCCATGGGACCACAAAGAATCAGACATGACTGAAGGGACTCAGCATGCATGCAGGTAAATGAAAAAAGAGATAAGTACACATTAAGCAGATATTTAAAAGATGAGTAAATCCTCTGAACAACTTTACAAAAACAATTTGAAAACTTAGATGAAATACATACCTTTAAAAATGCAACAAAACTCATTCCAAAAGACAAAGAAAGCCCAACTAGGATTAATGACAACCATTAGGTAGTTGAGCCAGTATTTCAAAGCTTTTCACAAAATTACAGACCCAAATGACCTCATTTGCAAATTTGAATATATTTTTAAAAATATTCAACAAACAAATCTATTATCACACAAAATACTCCAGATTGAAGAGTAAAAGAGGAGAGAATTGCATTTCATGTTAAAGCCTAGGTTAATTTGATCCCAAAACCTTCAAAGGACAGAACCAGAGGAAAATTAAAACCAACCTTGCTCATGAACATAGATACAAGTTCAGTTCAGTTCAGTCTATCAGCCGTGTCAGACTCTTTGCGACCCCATGAATCGCAGCACGCCAGGCCTCCCTGTCCATCATCAACTCTTTGGAAGGAATGATGCTAAAGCTGAAACTCCAGTACTTTGGTCACCTCACACGAAGAGTTGACTCATTGGAAAAGACTTTGATGCTGGGAGGGATTGGGGGCAGGAGGAGAAGGGGACGACCGAGGATGAGATCACTGGATGGCATCACGGACTCGATGGACGTGAGTCTGAGTGAACTCTGGGTGTTGGTGATGGACAGGGAGGCCTGGCATGCTGTGATTCATGGGGTCACAAAGAATCAGACAAGACTGAGTGACTGAACTGAATTAAGCATAACAATATAGGATGTTTAGGAAAAACTTAACTGAATTTATGAGACCTCTGTAGCAAAAATTATGAAACTATATGGAAAGACTAGACTTCTAAAAGTCTCAAAAAATAAAAATGTGCACACTATGTTCATGGGTTGAAAGTTCCTCTCAGTAATAGATAGATACTCAGTTCAGTTCAGTCACCAGTTGTGTCCAACTCTTTGCAACCCCATGAATTGCAGCACACCATGGTCTCTCCAAATTAAACTGTAGATTCAACACAATTATTATTTAAGTTAGAACGTCAGGGTGGCTCTGTGTGTTTGTGTGTGTGTGATGTTGACTGTTGAAATGTTCTATTTTTCTGACTATATGACAAACCAATTGAAAACTCAGTGCCTTAAAATGACAGCAATATTTATTTAACTCATGAATCTGAAATTTGGGCTGGACTCAGTAGAAAAGGCTAGTTGCTACTCAACTAAATATTAGAGCAGTTAAGACCATTTGAAAGAGGAGGTTAGAATTATCTGAAGATTTGCTTTCTTGTATGTTTGGCACTTAAGCTGGGGGCTAGAATAGTTGGGCCCCTTTAGTATCTCTCTATATATTTGCTCCATGTGATCTCTTCAGCACAGTTGCTATAGGGAAGCCAGACATTATATGTACATGTCTGTTCAGGGCCTCCACGAAACATGTCATGAATTGCAGAGCCAGGTGGAAGCTCTGACAGCTTTTATGCCTCAGCCTTAGAAGATCTGTATCATGTCTGCCATAATCACAAAGCCACCCAGATTCAAAGGGAGAGAACACACACTCTTGATAGAGGAGTATCAGTGTCAGATTGCAAAAGAAGCCTGTGGGATGAGAAAAACTGGTGGAACCATCTCTAAAAAATACAGTCTTAAAGTAGAAAATAACAAGATGATCCTATAATTTCTATAGAAGACTAACATTCAAGATCAGTCAAAATATTCTTAAAGAAGGAGAAAATCCTTGACTTACAATACAATAATGCAATGTGCTATAGGCATTGAGATAGACAAATTGACTATCCATAGGGATAGATAAATTGAACATATACAGATAAACTGACATTTGTATATGTTAAAAACATGGAAGGCAAGTATGTGTGTGCATATGTATATTAAATACATAGAAAATATATACCTGTTAGTAAAACTGGGAAGAAATGAAATTGGATTCTACCTCAGACCAAACACTAAAATCAATTCCAGATAGATTAAACTTCTAGAAAATATATTGTGATTTATTCCTATTTATAATTATTCTTTTTGTTTTTTTCCTAAATAAACACAAAATAAAAGTTTCCAATGAGAGTACAACCAATTTAGTCTATTATTATTAAATTTGTCTCTTTCTCTGTCAATTATTCCTAGCCACTTTGAGTCCTCATCTGAGTCCTATTTAATTCTAACAACTCATTTCTAACAACTGTCGTAAATCATCTCATCAGAAAGAAACACTGAGCTGTGCTATGGCCCTTTCTTCCTTATTTTCTTTCATTTTTTGGAAAGAAACTGAGACAAGGATCAAACCTACATATAAAAATACTGCCAATATCACAATCCAACAGTATTTTTGGAGTTTTGTTTTGGCTTTTTCTTTTGTCAACTGGTAGTTATGGATAGGAATGAAGTAAAGGTTTTGCTTATATTTTGTTTGTTCACAAAGATTCTAAATTTGTCATAACTTACATTTGGCAAGCATTATTGTCAAATAGCCTGAATATCCAAGTTTCTCAAATGTTTCATTAACTGTTTTTCTAAGAAAAGCTGCAGATACATCCTATTAACTTTATTTTACTCTTGGCATTGTATGTCTTTTTATTCATTCATTTACTTATCCATTCTCAATTCACTTTATATATATATATATATATATATATATATATATATATATATATACACTCTATGTCTCTCATTTATTTCTAAACCATCACCTAATATACATTCAAGACCTTCTTATAGATTCTCTTTTCACTAATACATAAAATAGCCACATTTTTTTTCTCTTGAGGAATTTAAATTCAAGTGGATTCAAGTCAGAAAATAATAATATAAATAATAAATTGATTTGTTATTAAGTTAAAAGATAATAATAGCTTTGGAAAAAAGATAGCATGGTGAAAACGTTTGGGAGCTGGGTAAGAGTTAAGTTTGTAAAAGGGATCAAACAAGGTTGCCTGAAAAGAAGATATCTGAGCAAAGATATGAAGCAAGTGAGAAAATGAATAATGATTTTTTTCTTGGCATTTACCAATGATGTTGAAAATCAGCCCTATTATACAATTTTAAGCTCATTATACTATCCTTTGAAAATGCTTGACATTTTAGAAGATAAGCATGATGATGTATGCTTGTCTCCTTGATCATGAAGAATAAATTGTGTTGTAGTGAAAAAGTAAATATTTCTGAGTTAGAAAAACAAGTTCTTGTCTCACTTCCAAAATTTACTAGTATCATAGCCCTAGGCAATGGTCTTAAACTTTCTTCACTTTAATTTACCCATCTGTAAAAAATGAGTGTAATAAGTCCCTATCATATAATTGGGGTTGTAATTAGCTTTATACTATATTGAATAGATGGGTATAAGCATATAGTTTTATGTTGCCTTAATGTGTTGGAGGAGACTCTTGAGAGTTCCTTGGAATGCAAGGGGATCCAACCAGCCCACTCTAAAGGAGATCAACCTTGGGTGTTCTTTGGAAGGAATGTTGCTAAAGCTGAAGTTTCAGTACTTTGGCCACCTCATGAGAAGAGTTGGCTGATTGGGAAAAACTCTGATGCTGGGAGGGATTGGGGGCAGGAGGGAAAGGGGACGATAGAGGATGAGATGCCTGGATGGCATCACCAACTCAATGGACCTGAGTTTGAGTGAACTCCGGGCGTTGGTGATGGACAGGGAGGCCTGGTGTGCTGCGATTTATGGGGTCGCAAAGAGTCAGACATGACTAAGTGACTGAACTGAACTGAATGTTTCACAAAATATTTTCAGGATTAAAAAAAAGAGAAACATAGTAATGATCCATAAGTTATAAGTGGTAAAAAAAAAAAAGTAAGTTAAATTATATCACAATCTACTTAAATAGACTATAAAAGAACCAGCTTTTGTTTCATTGGATTTATTGATTTCTGCTTTTTATTACTTCTCTCCTTATGTTTGTTTTGGTTTATTTTGCTCTTCCTTTTCTAAGTTTTTGAGGTGAGAGTTTAGACTATTGATTTGAGATTTTCCCTCTTTTTTAATATAAACATTTAGTGTTAAAATTTTTCCACTCTTTTGAAGCACTTATCACAGTGCATTACAACTGACTTTAGTGCTTTCAGTTCAGTTCAGTCGCTCAGTTGTGTCCGACTCTTTATGACCCCATAAATCGCAGCACACCAGGTCTCCCTGTCCATCACCAACTCCCAGAGTCCACCCAAACCCATGTCCATTGAGTCGGTGATGCCATGCAACCATCTCATCCTCTGTTGTCCCCTTCTCCTTCTGCCCTCAATCTTTCCTAGCATCAGGGTCTTTTCAAATGAGTCAGCTCTTCGCATCAGGTGGCCAAAGTATTGGAGTTTCAGCTTCAACATCAGTCCTTCCAATGAACACCAAAGACTAATCTCCCCTAGGATGGACTGGTAGGATCTCCTTGCAATCCAAGGGACTCTCAAGAGTCTTCTCCAAAACTACAGTTCAAAAGCATCAGTTCTTCAGCGCTCAGCTTTCTTTCTGGTCTAACTCTCACATCCATACATGACCACTGGAAAAACTGTAGTCTTAACTAGACAGACATTTGTTCACAAAGTGATGTTTCTTCTTTTTAACATGCTATCTAGGTTGGTCATAACTTTCCTTCCAAGGAGTAAGCG
This sequence comes from Ovis aries, assembly GCF_016772045.2. NCBI lineage: Eukaryota > Metazoa > Chordata > Mammalia > Artiodactyla > Bovidae > Ovis > Ovis aries. The sequence continues at coordinate 44,401,050 of NC_056054.1, read as the reverse complement.
TCTTTTAATTTCATGGCTGCATTCACCATCTTCAGTGATTATAGAGCCCCCAAAGATAGTCAGCTTACTGCTTTAGTAAAGGCAAAATGATAGGATACCAAAAGAGGAACTCCCCAGGTCATTAGGTGCCCAATATGCTACTGGAGATCAGTGGAGGAATAACTCCAGAAAGAATGAAGGGATGGAGCCAAAGCAAAAACAATATCCAGTTGTGGATGTGACTGGTGATAGAAGCAAGGTCGGAGGCTACAAAGAGAAATATGGCATAGGAACATAAAATGTCAGGTCCATGAATCAAGGCAAATTGGAAGTGGTCAAAAAAGACATGGCAAGGGTGAACATCGACATTCTAGGAATCAGCTAACTAAAATGGACTGGAATGGGTGAATTTAACTCAGATGACCATTATATCTACTACTGCAGGCAGGAATCCCTCAGAAGAAATGGAGTAGCTATTATGGTCAACAAAAGAAACCAAATGCAGTACTTGGATGCAATCTCAAAACGACAGAATGATCTCTGTTCATCTCCAAGGCAAACCATACAATATCACAGTAATCCAAGTCTATGCCCCAACCAGTAATGCTGAAAAACTGAAGTAGAACAGTTTCATGAAGACCTACAAGACCTTTTAGAACTAACACCCAAAAAAGATTCCTTTTCATTATAGGGGACTGGAATGCAAAAGTAGGAAGTCAAGAAACACCTGGAGTAACAGGCAAATTTGGCCTTGGAATGCGGAATGAAGCAGGGCAAAGACTAATAGAGTTTTGCCAAAAAAAATGCACTGGTCATAGCAAACACCCTCTTCCAACAACATGAGAGAAGACTCTACACATGGACATCACCAGATGGTCAACACCGAAATCAGATTGATTATATTCTATGCAGCCAAATATGGAGAAGCTCTATACAGTCAACAAAAACAAGACCAAGAGCGGACTATGGCTCAGATCATGAACTCCTTATTGCCAAATTCAGACTCATTGAAGATAATAGGGAAAACTGCTACACCATTCAGGTATGACCTAAATCAAATCCCTTATGATTATACAGTGGAAGTGAGAAATAGATTTAAGGGCCTAGATCTGATAGATAGAGTGCCTGATGAACTATGGAATGAGGTTCATAACATTGTACAGGAGACAGGGATCAAGACCATCCCCATGGAAAAGAAAGGCAAAAAAGCAAAATGGCTGTCTGGGGAGGCCTTACAAATAGCTGTGAAAAGAAGAGAGGTGAAAAGCAAAGGGGAAAAGTAAAGATATAAGCATCTGAATGCAGAGTTCCAAAGAATAGCAAGAAGAGATAAGAAAGCCTTCTTCAGTGATCAATGCAAAGAAATAGAGGAAAAGAACAGAATGGGAAAGACTAGAGATCTCTTCAAGAAAATTAGAGAAACCAAGGGAACATTTCATGCAAAGATGGGCTCGATAAAGGACAGAAATGGTCTGGACCTCACAGAAGCAGAAGATGTTAAGAAGAGATGTCAAGAATACACAGAAGAACTGTACAAAAAAGATCTTCACGACCTGGATAATCATGATAATGTGATCACTCATCTAGAGCCAGACATCCTGGAAAGTGAAGTCAACTGGGCCTTAGAAAGCATCACTACGAACAAAGCTATTGGAGGTGATGGAATTCCATTTGAGCTGTTTCAAATCCTGAAAGATGATGCTGTGAAAGTGCTGCACTCAATATGCCAGCAAATTTGGAAAACTCAGCAGTGGCCACAGGACTGGAAAAGGTCAGTTTTCATTCCAATTCCAAAGAAAGGCAATGCAAAGGAATTCTCAAACTACTGCACAATTGCACTCATCTCACATGCTAGTAAAGTAATGCTCAAAATTCTTGAAGCCAGGCTTCAGCAATACATGAACCATGAACTCCCTGATGTTCAAGCTGGTTTTAGAAAAGGCAGAGGAACCAGAGATCAAATTGCCAACATCCACTGGATCATCAAAAAAGCAAGAGAGTTCCAGAAAAACATCTAGTTCTGCTTTATTGACTATGCCAAAGCCTTTGACTGTGTGGATCACAATAAACTGTGGAAAATTCTGAAAGAGATGGGAATACCAGACCACCCAACCTGCCTCTTGAGAAATCTGTATGCAGGTCAGGAAGCAACAGTTAGAACTGGACATGGAACAACAGACTGGCTCCCAATAGGAAAAGGAGTCCGTCAAGGATGTATACTGTCACCTTGCTTATTTAACTTACATGCGGAAAACATCATGAGAAACGCTGGGCTGGAAGAAACACAAGCTGGAATCAAGATTGCTGGGAGAAATACCAATAACCTCAGATATGTAGATGACACCACCCTTATGGCAGAAAGTGAAGAGGAGCTAAAAAGCCTCTTGCTGAAAGTGAAAGAGGAGAGTGAAAAAGTTGGCTTAAAGCTCAACATTCAGAAAATGAAATTAGGGCATCCAGTCCCATCACTTTATGGGAAATAGATGTAGAAACAGTGGAAACAGTGTCAGACTTTATTTTTTGGGCTCCAAAATCACTGCAGATGGTGACTGTAGCCATGAAATTAAAAGATGCTTACTCCTTCGAAGAAAATTTATGACCAATCTAGATAGTATATTCAAAATCAGAGACATTACTTTGCTGACTAAGGTCCGTCTAGTCAAGGCTATGGTTTTTCCAGTAGTCATGCATGGATGTGAGAGTTGGACTGTGAAGGCTGAGCACTGAAGAACTGATGCGTTTGAACTGTGGTATTGGAGAAGACTCTTGAGAGTCCCTTGGACTGCAAGGAGATCCAATCAGTCCATTCTGAAAGATATCAACCCTGGGTGTTCTTTGGAAGGAATGATGCTAAAGCTGAAACTTCATTACTTTGGCCACCTCATGCGAAGAGTTGACTCATTGGAAAAGACTCTGATGCTGGGAGAGATTGGAAGCAGGAGGAGAGGGGACGACCCAGGATGAGATGCCTGGATGCCATCGCAGACTCTATGGACGTGAGTCTGAGTGAACTCCGGGAGATGGTGATGGACAGGGAGGCCTGGCATGCTGCCATTCATGGGGTCGCAAAGAGTAGGACATGACTGAGCGACTGAAATGAACTGAAGTGATAGACATCTATTTCTGCTTTATTGACTATGTCAAAGCCTTTCACAGTGTGGATCATAATAAACTGTGGAAAATTCTGAAAGAAATGGAAATACCAGACCACCTGACCTGCCTCATGAGAAACCTGTATGTAGGTCAGGAAGCAACAGCTAGAACTGGACATGGAACAACAGACTGGTTCCAAATAGGAAAAGGAGTACGTCAAGGCTGTATATTGTCACCCTGCTTATTTAACTTATATGCAGAGTACATCATGAGAAACGTTGGGCTGGAAGAAGCACAAGCCGGAATCAAAACTGCTGGGATAAATATCAATAACCTCAGATATGCAGATGACACCACCCTTATGGCAGAAAGTGAAGAAGCACTACAGAGCCTCTTGATGAAAGTGAAAAAGGATAGTGAAAAAGCTGGCTGAAAGCTCAACATTCAGAAAATGAAGATCATGGCATCTAGTCCCATCACTTCATGGCAAATAGATGGGGAAACAGTGGAAACAATGGCTCACTTTATTTTTCTGGGCTCCAAAATCACTGCAGATGGTGACTGCAGCCATGAAATTAAAAGATGCTTGCTCTTTGGAAGAAAAGTTATGACCAACCTATACAGCATATTAAAAAGCAAAGACATTTCTTTGCCAACAAAGGTCCATCTAGTCAAGGCTATGATTTTTCCAGTAGTCATGTATGGATGTGAGAGTTGGACTATAAAGAAAGTTGAGGGCCAAAGAACTGATGCTTTTGAACTGTGGTGTTGGAGAAGACTCTTGAGAGTCCCTTGGACTGCAAGTAGATTCAAATAGTCCATCCTAAAGGAGATTAGTCCTGGGTGTTCATTGGAAGAACTTATGTTGAAGCTGAAACTCCAATACTTTGGCCACCTGATGCGAAGTGCTGACTCATTTGAAAAGACCCTGACATTACGAAAGTTTTAGGGCTGGAGGAGAAGGGGACAACAGAGGATTAGATGGTTGGATATTACCAACTCAATGGACATGTGTTTGCGTGGACTCTGGGAGTGTGATGGACAGGGAGGCCTGCCGTGCTGCAGTTCATGTGATCGCAAAGAGTCGACACGACTGACCAACTGAACCGAAGTGCTTTAGTTGCATCCTAAGAGATTATTAGGTAGTATTTTCATTTTAACTAATTTAAATATACAATATACTTTCAATTTTTTTCTTTGAATGTTCCCCTTTTACTCATGTTAATTAGAGTTTCTCTATGTTTGAAGATTTTCTACATCTTTGTGTTACTGATTTCTCATTTGATTTATTGTGGTCAGAGAGCATCCAGTTTGTGACTTAGATGAAATGAACTAAATAAGAACTACCACAGCTCAGCCAAAATGAAATAGATAATTTAAATAGCTCTGTATCTATTAAGAAACACAAATACATAATTTAACAATTTCAAAAAAAAAAAAAAAAGAACTGCTGAGCCCAAATGCTTTCACTGGAGAATTTACTAAACATTTAAAGAATTAACACAATTCTACACAATAAACTATTAAAAGATATCAAAGATGTATTTCATTAGAGAGAAATATCATGTTTATGAATTAGAAGATTTAACATAGTAAATATATGAATTCTCCCCAAATTAATATTCAGGTTTAACATAATTCTTGACAAACTCCCAGCAAGATTTGTGTAGATGCAATAAGACTATTCTAACAATTAATGTAGCAAAGCAAAGGAACTAGATTAGTTGTGATGGACTAAATGTTTATCTACCTCAAAATTCACATGTTGAAGCCCTAATCCCCAACATTATTGTGTTTGTAGATGGAGCATTTGGGAAGTTATTAGGTCATGAGAATAGAGCCTTCATGATGGGCCTAACAACTTTATAAGAGACAGAAGAGTGCTTGCTTCCTCTCTTGCTCTCTCTGCCATGTGAAGACTCACAAGAAGGCAGTCATCTGTGGTTTTGCAGTATATTATCATTGGGAGAAACCAGGTAAAGCATTCATGGGACCTCTCTGTATTATTTCTTATAAGTACATTAAATCTATAATTATCTCAAGATTAAACATTTAATTTAAAATAAATTATTGTTGAAGAAATATATATAGTGCATTAACTAAGAATAAGGGAAAAATGATTTTCCAAAGAAATTATGGTTGTGTTACTAGAAGAATAGAGCATGACTATTATGTACAATCAGACAACTATCCAGCATAGAAAGATGTCAAAACTTATTTACTTCTGTTACTAGATGTTACTGTTTCATATTACATTGTTTATCATCAAGGATTTGGAAAAGCAGATACGATTTGTCCTTCTTCTGGCAATGACAATTTTATAACTGCTTAAATTTCTAACATAGTTTTTAATTATACTGCATCAAAGATGACATGTATTAGAGATGGGGGGATAAAATACATAAATTATATTTACAAATAAAAACTTCCTGTTGACCTGATATTTTTATAAATTAGAGAGTTTCACAGAATATCTAAAGCCAAACCATGGCTACAGAGTAATGAGCGTAACAAGCTTTTAGTAGGTATCATAAGAGTACTGAAGTTTCTTTTTTAAAACTGTTCTGCTTCCATATTACCTGTGTTCAAACTTAAAAGTTTGTTTCAACTAAGCAGGATATCAAAAGCAGAAGGAATGGTAAGTTGGCCAAGTTACCAGTAGCACCAATCAGCATTCTCTGTACACTCACAGAGGGCTTGGAACTGGACTGTTATAGAAGCAGACGCCAAAGAAGTAGTTCTTTCTTGGATTCACCAAAGACTATTTAACTCCCTCCATAGGTTAGAAAGACAGAAGTCATTTATGCAGACCACTGAGGAGAATGTGGCTAGTTTTTAAATGGTTCATAGTTTTAATTGGATATATATTAATACTTCACATTACAATGGCACCGTGTTCAATCACTCTACAAAACAGAATATATACAATCCTTGCTAGAGAGGCAAATAGAGTGGTCTTAATTGACAAAGTGGCCTGCAAGGTGCCATTCTAATTAAGGATTTCACATTTTCCTAGATAGTGCTAAATGTTAATGACAGTGAAAGTTCACTTGTATATGATGCTTTATGATTGGAAAATCAGTTTCACTTCGATTGTTGCATTTTATTCTTACAGTCTTTACTACGAGGTAGATTCCTTCTCTTTTACAAATGAGAACTAAATACTGAAGAGGTGAAATTACTCTAGAAGAATGTAAAGCCAGTGAGTGGTGGCGTGGACTTGAAGCAAAGTCTCACTATATGCAAATCTTTGGTTCTGATGAGACCATATGCTATTAACAATATATCTGGTACAAGAGAAGCAGTGGAAATAAAATAATAAATTCAAAGGAATAAAATCAGTTCTAAATTCTCTTACCTACAATCCAATTATATTAAGAAAATAGCTTGGTTACAAATCTGAGAAATGGATAATCTGGGGATAGTAGTCAGAAGAATCCCATGCAACTGCCAGTAATGGAGTATTTCTCTTTAGTTTTTATTAATATGTAGCATACTCTTTTATAGACCTCAGACACATTTTACACAGCACAGAAATAAGACAGTGCCTGAACCAAGGATTACAGACTCTGCATGTAAAATGATAGCAAACAGAATGGATATATACTCATAGAGATCCACAACACACACACACACACACACACACACACACACACACACACTCTGCTGGCATTTGAACGAAACTCCTGCCACTCAAAGCAAAAATTTAATAGTCAGCAGTTAAAAAGCCATTTTCCTATGAGACATATTTTGAATTGAGTAATTTGGGTAAGATGGCTGCTTATCTAAGTTATGCAGAAGACCATTTTCTCAAGTTTAGTCTATTATTAATAGCTTTCATTTTTTTCTAAAACTATTTTATGTATGGCACTGAACTAGGAGAAATTTACATATATTATGCCTACTCATTACAAAAATACTAAAGGGTAAGTATTTCTATCCACATTTAACAGAGGTATAGACTAAGGTTCAAGATATTAAAGTTGAATGCTTAAGATGTTATAGCTGGTAACTAGGACTCCAGTCTAAGTATGTTGAACTATAAAGCCTACTTTCTCTTTTCACCATCATACCCTAATTTGATTTTCTGAATGTGATCACTCATCTTTTTACATCTCTAATCACAAATATTTGATAGGCATTAGAGTTAGAGAATCAGAGAAGGCAAAGGTACCTCACTCCAGTACTCTTGCCTGGAAAATCTCATGGATGGAGGAGCCTGGAAGGCTGCAGTCCATGGGGTCACTGAGAGTCGGACATGACTGAGCAACTTCACTTTCACTTTTCACTTTCATGCGCTGGAGAAGGAAATGGCAACCCCCTCCAGTGTTCTAGCCTGGAGAATCCCAGGGATGGGGGAGCCTGGTGGGCTGCTGTCTATGGGGTTGCACAGAGTCGGACACGACTGAAGTGACTTAGCAGCAGCAGCAGAGTTAGAGAATATGGGGATACTCTGTCATGCCCCCATTCTGTCATTTGATAGTAGAAAGAAGGGAAAAGCTCTCTTGCTCTAGTGAAGTATTCACGTACCAAAAGTAAACAGACCATCATCTGTACAGTGTAGTACTAGCATAGGGATATATTTACACACCAATGGAATAGAACTGAGAGTCTAGAAATAAACCCGTACACAAATAGACAATTAAAATTTGACAAGGGCACCGAGACCACTCAAAAGAGAAAGAACAGTTTCTCCAATAAATTATGCTGGCAAAAGCTGGAAACTTTAATGCAAAAAGAGTGACTCTGAACTCCCTTATACGAAAATTAACTCAAAGTGGATCAAAAACTTAAATATAATGCTGAAACTATAAAATTATTATAAGAAAACAGAGATGACTCTGGATTTTGCAATGGATTCTGAGATTTGACACCAAAAGCACAAGCAACAAAATATAAATACACTAAAAGACAGATAAATTAAACTTCTTAAAAATAAAAAATTGATCCATCAAAGTACATTCATATCATTCATACATATAAAAAAGTAAAAAGATGACCTACAGAATGGGGAAAAATATTTATAAATCATATATTTATTTGATAAAGTTTTGGTATCCAGAATATATAAACAATGCTTAAACTGAACAACAAAAAGGGAAACAATCCTTTTACTGCCATTTAAATAATTTATTTATTGCCAATTAAATAATAGGCAAAATACTTGAATAGATATTTTTCTAAAGAAGATATAGAAATGGCTAACAAGCATATAAAAAGATGTTCAATATAATTGGCCATAAGGAAATTCAAACAAAAACCACTATAAACTACCTCACACCCACTAGGAAGGTTATTAACTTCATATATACATATACATATACAGAAGCTAAGAGTTGTTAAGAATGTGAGGAAATAAGAATCTTCACACATTCCTAATGAGAATGTAAAATGTTGCAGCAACTTTGGAAAACAGTTCTGTGTTTCCTCAAAAGGTTAAGTATAGAATTACAGTATGAGTCAGCAATGCCACTGCGGGGTATATACACACCCCCAAAGAACTGAAAATAGGTACTGAAGGAAACACATGTTGCTGAGTGTTCAGAACAACACTATTTACAAAAGCAAAAGGCAGAAAAGCTCCAAATGTTTGTCAACAGATGAATGGATAGGCAAAGTTGGGTATATTATACAGTGTAATATTCAGTCATAAAAGGAATCAAATACTGACACATGCTAAAACTTGAATGAACCTAAAAAATATTATGCTGAGAAGAGAAAGATGTAAAAGTTCACAGGTATCAGTCCTTTGACATGAACTACCAAGAATAGGCAAGTCCGTAGAGACACTGGACCTTAAGAAGTATCACTATGAATAAAGTTAGTGGAGGCGATGGAATTCCATCTGAGCTATTTCAAGTCTTAAAAGATGATGCTGTGAAAGTGCTACACTCACTATGTCAGCAAATTTGGAAAACTCAGCAGTGGCCACAGGCCTGGAAAAAGTCAGTTTAAATTCCAATCCAAAAGAAAGGCAATACGAAAGTATGTTAAAACTATTGCATAATTGCACTCATCTCACATGTTAGCAAAGTAATGCTCAAAATTCTCCAAGCAAGGCTTCAAAAATCTGAGAACTGAGAACTTGCAGATAATTCAAAATGGATTTAGAAAAGGTAGAGGAACCAGAGATCAAATTGCAAACATCCATTGGATCATAGAAAAAGCAAGAGAGTTCCAGAAATATATCTACTTCTGCTTTATTGACTATGCCAAAGCCTTTGACTGTGTGGATCACAACAAACTGTGGAAAAGTCTTCAAGTGTTGTGAATACCAGACCACCTGACCTGCCTCCTGAGAAATCAGTATGCAGGTCAAGAAGCAACAGTTAGAACTGAACATGGAATGACAGACTGGTTTCAAACTGGGAATGGAGTAAGCCAAGGCTGTGTATTGTCACCCTGCTATTTAACTTATATGGAGAGTACATCATGCAAAAAGCTGGGTTGGATGAAGCACAAGCTGGAATCAAGATTGCCAGGAGAAATATCAATAACCTCAGACATGCAGATGACACCACGCTATGGAAGAAAGTGAAGAGGAACTGAAGAGCCTCTTGATAAAAGTGAAAGAGGAGAGTTTAAAACTCAACATTCAAAATACAAAGATCATGGCATCCAGTCCTCATTACTTCATGGCAAACAGATGGGGAAACAATGGCTGACTTTATTTTCTTGGGCTCCAAAATCACTGCAGATGGTAACTGAAGCCATGAAATTAAAAAACACTTGCTCCCTGGAAGAAAAGCTATGACAACCTAGATAGCATACTGAGAAGCAGAGACATTACTTTGCTGACAAAGGTCCGTCTAGTCAAAGCTATGGCTTTTCCAGTAGTCACATAAGGATGTGAGAGTTGGACCATAAAGTAAGCTGAGAGTCAAAGAATTGATGCTGTTGAACTGTGGTGTTGGAGAAGACTATTGAGAGTCCCTTGGACTGCAAGGAGATCCAACTGGTCAATCCTAAAGGAAATCAGTCCTGAATATTCACTGGAAGGACTGATGCTGAAGCTGAAGTTCCAATACTCTGGCCACCTGACGGTAAAAAACTGTCTCAATGGAAAAGACCCTGATGCTGAGAAAGATTGAAGGCAAAAGGAAAAGGGGACAAAAGGGGACAACAGAGGATGAGATGGTTGGATGGCATCACCAGCTCAATGGACATGAGCTTGAGTAAGCCCCAGGAGTTGGAGAAAGACAGGGAAGCCTGGCGTGCTGTGGTCCATGGGATTGCAAACAGTCAGACATGACTGAGCAACTGAACTGATTAGGGAGGTATATACACTTGCATTTGGGGAGATGACTTCAGCTGGATCATGGAGTTTAGATTATGGAGTGGGAGCAACTTAATGAAACTAGGTTTTAGGAGAAAATTCTTCCCCAAGGAGCCTTCCCTGAGACTTCCCTGGTGGCACAGTGGATAAGAATCTGCCTGCCAATGCAGGGGACATGGGTTTAATCTTTGGCCAAACTCCAGTACTTTGGCCACCTCGTGCAAAGAGTTGACTCATTGGAAAAGACTTTGATGCTGGGAGGGATTGGGGGCAGGAGGGGAAGGGGATGACAGAGGACGAGATGGCTGGATGGCATCACTGACTCGATGGACATGAATCTGAGTGAACTCCAGGAGTTGGTGATGGATAGGGAGGCCTGGCGTGCTGTGATTCATGGGGTCGCAAAGAGTCGGACACAATTGAGCGACTGAACTGAACTGAACCAAGAAGACTCCACATACCTTGGAGAAACTAAGCCCATGCATCACAATTACTGAACCCACACTCTATAGAGTCCAGAAGCTGCAACTACTGATGCCTGGATGCCTAGAGTCTATGCTCCGCAACAATGAGAAGCCTGCACACTGCAATGATGAGTAGCCCCAACTTACTGCAGCAAGAGACAGGTCAGACAAAGCAACGAAGACCCAGCATAACCAAAAAATTTTAAAAATAAATAAATAATATATATATATATATTTTTAAAGAAGCCTTCTCTGTATCTAGGCCATGCCAGATCTCCTCCAGCATGTGTCACATGACTCTCAGAGACTAACATCACAGTAACTGATGTATATTCCTCTGATCTTCTATGGGGCTCCAAGCACTGAAGGAGGATTAACTGGTACCCAGACACTTCTCCCTTCTTCACAATACCTTGCATGGGACAATGCCCACCTCCCCTCCTCCCAAAATGTTTGTTGAATGACTGAAAGAACATGCAATCATACAAACGTGTTCTGCCTGTAGATAACCTTCTCAACCAGAATTCCATTCCTGCCTATCTCAACCAGTGTCTCTTGGAACTGTCCTATAGATCAAATCAGAACAGACTTGCCAAATCCAATGTAGGATACAAAGTTTAATTTAAATTTCAAAGTTGGTGATGGACAGGGAAGCCTGGCGTGCTGAGGTTCATGGAGTTGCAAAGAGTCAGACAGGACTGAGTGACTGAACTACACTGATAAGAGACAGAAATCAATTGGTGGCGCCAGAAGATGAGAGTAAAGGAAAATAGAGAGTGATGACTTATGGAGTAAAAGGTAGGGATGTTCTTCTTATATGATGAAAATGTTTAGAAAGTAGAGGTAGTGGTTTCATAACATTGTGAGTGCACTAAATGACAGTGAATTTTACATTTTAAAAGGTTAATTGTATTACTTGAATTTCGCTTCAGTAAAAAAAAGTGAGCAGTTCTGAGCTCAGTTATGAGCTCAAATATCTCTAGTATTTCATTTCAGAGATAAACTTGGGTAGTCTAGGATCTCTGTGTTTATTATATTCTCTAAGTTTCTTGCTTTCATATGTCTCATTTTTCACCACTATAACTAGATAGCAAGATCAAAGCACCCCACTTCATTTAGTTACCATATCTTTAAGAAGTTCCAATATATACATATTTTACCTAATAAAAAGACCTTATATCCTCAGCCTTTCAATCTTACATATTATAAAAATGTTAACTTCTCTCCATAAACATCATGAGAAAACCTTTGATAAACAAATCTATTCTGATGTAGTCAAAGCACTGAGAAAATGAGTGTCATTCAGGAGAAAAATATCAATATCAATTTTGCTCACAAATTTATTTTGTGAGCATTCAAACTGCACTACAGGAAAACTAAGAAAGCCTAATTTTCACTTGATAAAAATTTTTTGCAACTGTAAAATAAGATAAAAGGTACAATGAAGAGAATTGGAACAATTTAGAAATATTCATCGTCACCAACCAACAGAATCACATATTATTACCATCTTGATATCTTTAACAGTGACTTCAGATTTTATGGTGGGCAGGGCTAAACCTGGCTTTAGAACTTTTTTAAAAACCCTCTTTGTACTCTAGACAATGTTACTTTTTTTTAAAACTTTGGAGGAGTTACTTAACTTTCAGAGGATTTCTTCAAGCACAAAGTGTGATCATATGTGGAAAAATATTTTGTGAAAATACAAAAAGGAATTTAAAAAAAACACTCTAAAGTATAAAATAACATTCTTTACACCACTCTGCAAAAATTAGTGGAAAAAAACAAAAACAAAAACAAAGCTGCTGGATCATACAATGAGATTTTTAACAAGTGTATTCATTCATTTAACATTTACTAGACTTAACATGCAGAAGGTAATGTAAGAGGTATTAGGAATGTGAAAACAAAAAGAAAGCCTTTAACCTCAATTTGTTTTCAGTTTGAAGACAGGATCCAGTCAGAGGATGGACATAATATGATGAATATGTAGGAAAGGAGTTAACAGGTCAAAGGATGTTTTCTATGAGACATTATATCAAGTGAAAGTGTGAAAGTGAAGTCACTCAGTCGTGTTCGACTCTTTGCGACCCCATGGACTGTAGCCCACCAGGCTCCTCCATCCATGGAACTGGGCAAGAATACTGGAGTCGGTTGCCCTTTTCTTCTCCAGGGGATCTTCCTGACCCAGGGATTGAACCCAGGGCTCTTCTGCATTTCAGGCAGATGCTTTACCATCTGAGCTACTAGGGGGAAGATATTTCAAGACATTACTTCAAACCTGAGAGATGAGTTCAGCAAATCAATGAAAACTAAATATCTGAGAGTCTAACAGACAGAAGGCACCTAGTCATGATAAATAATGTTGTATGGGGAGAAATATAAGTATTTTAATAGAAAAAAATTATAGGAGGGGTTGTATAAGTTCAAGTTAAAATGCTAAGCAAGGATCAAATCATGAAGGAAGTCAAATCAGGTGCTTTGAAAAGGAGTGCATCCTTGATCTTGAAGACATTCACTGAGAATCAAATGCTTTGAACATATGAGAGATCTGATAATATTTGTATTTCAGTATAAATCTGGATTGCAGTATGATACACAGGTTGGAAAGACTTCATTTCTAGCAATACTAGAGACTAGATGGTAGACAAGATATGTGTAAAACCCTTCTAGTACAAAAGAAAAAAAAAACAGCAAAACAGTGATTGTTTACATTTTAATAACCTTTCTAACAATTAACTAAATGGAAATAAAGGGAAAACATCTGAGGTCCAAAATGTCAAAAGAGCATGGTTCCTAAATTTAGGTGAGATTTGTGGTCTTCATTTGCTCAGGGGGTTGGGATATCTTCCAATGCTGAGTACTCAGGAGTGTGGGTGTTAACAGGGCAGTCACTTATATCTATCAAGAACAAGAGAAAAGGTTTGGTGTCAATCACTGTGGGAAGTCAGATCAGAAAACCTCAAGAAGCAAAAACCCTAGAAGAAAGATGTAGCCAGGTCGTAAACTAAAAAACACAGAGACAGAAGAAAGTAAGAAGAATTTGGGTACAGGGGGAGAAAATCTTCCCTAAAGTTCCTAACCAGCGCTCATAGCGTATCATGCTTGAACTCACACTGCCTGAAAGCCTTCTCTTTTCACAAGAGGTCAATAGTATAGTTTTAAAGAAATCCAGGTTAGTCATGCAACCAATACCAGGCAAAAGGAAATGCAAATGCCTAGTGACATAATACACAGTAAAACAAGGAATTTCCATATATTAAGTTTCATGGAAATTATCTAACAATAGATGAAAATCTCACAACACCAAGGAAATAAATCGTCAGGAATGAGAATTCTATAGAAAAAGCAAAAATCTGAAAATATTAGGATTATCGGACACAAATGACAAAATATGTTTTAAGAACTAAAAGAGACTAAAGAATAGCAAAAGAAATAAAAGACTATCAAACATGACCCAGGCAGCTGTTAAAATGGATAAAACAAACACCTGGAAATAAATAGTTTAATTGAAAATTAAAATATTGAGAAACCTATATGTAGGTCAGGAAGCAACAGTTAGAACTGGACATGGAACAACAGACTGGTTCCAAATAGGAAAAGGAGTATGTCAAGGCTGCATATTGTCACCCTGCTTATTTAAATTTTATGCAGAGTACATCATGAGAAACGCTGGACTGGAAGAAGTACAAGCTGGAATCAAGATTGCCAGGAGAAATATCAATAACCTCAAATATACAGATGACACCATGCTTATAGCAGAAAGTGAAGGGGAACTAAAAAGTCTCTTGATGAAAGTGAAAGAGGAGAGTGGAAAAGTTGGCTTAAAGCTCAACATTCAGAAAACTAAGATCATGGCATCTGGTCCCATCGCTTCATGGCAAATAGATGGGAAAACAGTGGAGAAGGCAATGGCACCCCACTCCAGTACTCTTGACTGGAAAATCCCATGGACGGAGGAGCCTGGTAGGCTGCAGTCCATGGGGTCATGAAGAGTCAGACATGACTGAGCGACTTCACTTTCACTTTTCACTTTCATGCCTTGGAGAAGGAAATGGCAACCCACTCCAGTGTTCTTGCCTGGAGAATCCCAGGGACAGTGGAGCCTGGTGGGCTGCTATCTGTGGGGTCGCACAGAGTCAGACACAACTGAAGCGACTTAGCAGAAGCAGCAGCAGTGGAAACAGTGTCAGACTTTATTTTGGGGGGCTCCAAAATCACTGCAGATGGTGATTGCAGCCATGAAATTAAAAGATGCTTACTCCTTGGAAGGAAAGTTATGACCAACCTAGATTGCATATTCAAAAGCAGAGACATTACTTTGCCAACAAAGGTCCATCTAGTCAAGGCTGTTTTTTCCAGTGGTCATGTATGGATGTGAGAGTTGGACTGTGAAGAAAGCTGAGTGGCGAAGAATTGATGTTTTTGAACTGTAGTGCTGGAGAAGACTCTTGATAGTCCATTGGACTGCAAGGAGATCCATCCAGTCCATCCTAAAGGAGACCCGTCCTGGGTGTTCATTAGAAGGACTGATGCTGAGGCTGAAACTCCAGTACTTTGGCCACCTCATGCGAAGAGTTGACTCATTGGAAAAGACCTGATGCTGGGAGGGATTGAGGGCAGGAGGAGAATGGGACAACAGAGGATGAGATGGCTGGATGGCATCACCAACTCGATGGACATGAGTTTGGATGAACTCCGGGAGTTGGTGAAGGACAGGGAGGTTCATGTTGTCGCAAAGAGTCGGACACGACTGAGCCACTGAACTGAACTGAACTGAAACAGGTTAACCAACTAATAGGTTAAACAACTAAAGGGAAATTCGTAAAAGAATGGGCAGTAAAAAATAAAGAATTCAATATAAAATATATACAAGATAATATATATGGAAAATACACAGGGAAAGAGTTCTAAATGAAGAGGCTAGAAAGCAAGGAGAAGCCATATTAGAAAGAGGTGGGATGTGGGGTGGGGTGAGAGGGAGGCCCAAGAGGGAGGGGATATAGTATATAGTTAGCTGATTCACTTTATTGTACAGCAGAAACTAACACAACATGGTAAAGCACTATACTCCAATTTCTTTCTTTTAAGAGTTATTCACTGAGTCTTTTGACTCTGGCTATAAAGAAAAGGTTTTATCAGACCAACCTCTTGCTAAGAACTGTACTACTAGATAAATAAACAAACAAATGTTTGTGAACCAAATTTAAATTTTTTTATTTGATTAAGCCCATTTATATTTATTGATACAACTGATAAATTTTAAATATTACATGTACTATGTTTATTTTCCATGTTTGTTTACCCTATGTGTTTTTTATCTTTAATTTCACTTGGTATTTAGAAAAATTTATGTTTTGATTGTATTGATTACTTTTGCACATTTACAATTGTTAAAATTTCCTTATAACTCTATTTTATTATTTAATCTTTACCCTTTGATTCTCAAATAATGCTTTAAAACCATAGTAATTTAGCTTATTCTATTTTGATTATTTTGCCCAACTCCTATTTTAGTGGCATTGTTTCTATTTTCTAAGAGCATATATTTATACATTATTCTTCTACCACTCTCACCTTTATTAATCTTACATTTTAAATTTAAAAACTTCAGTTGCTAAAATTTCTCTAGTCATTTCTTGGCTGAATGAAGTTTATTCTCTAATAGTCTGGGCCAAGAAGGTTTCAAGGATAGAATATTTCTTAAGTTACTGTAAGTTTGCTGTTTAGTCACTGAGTTGTGTCTGACTCTTTTGCAACTCCATGGACTGTAGCCACCAGGCTCCTCTGTCAATGGAATTTCCCAGGCAAGAATACTGAAGTGGGTTGCCATTTCCTTCTCCAGGGTATCTTCTTGACCATGAATTGAACCCACAGCTTCTGCATTGACAGGTGGTTCTTTACATCTGAGTCATCTGGGAAGCCTGTAGAAAATTTACAACTATTTATATATGGCCATGATATTTAAAACACAATTTAGATGTATATAAAATCCTTGATTCACATTTTACTACTTTGAGTTTCTTGAAAATGCTGCTCCTCTGATAGTTTGATTTACATGTTGCTTTTCTAAAGGCCCTGAGAATTTATAACTCATAGTTTTACTTAATACATATCAGAGTTGGTAATTCTGAGACAATTTTCCCAGCTATTTGGTGGACCCTTTAAATAAATTTAAATATCATATGTGTGTGTGTATTTCAAAATTTTTTCTGTTAGAATTTTAAACTTTAGTCCTTTTCAATTATTTAATTATTCATCTTCAGGAATTCCAGTCGTTATGACATCATATCTTTCTTCACAATGTTAATTTAAATACTTTATCTCTGACTCTTTTTACTTTTCTATTGTTGTTTTCTGTATTTAGAGGATCTTGGTTTTTATTCAAATCTATTCCTTCTGGGCCTCTTATAATTTAGTCTTCATTTTTTATATGATTTTGTAATTTCTTATTTTTTTCAGAATTCAATCCACTCAATTTATTTCTCTTTATTGTTTTATGTTCATTGTTCTACTAAATTCTAAAATATCTGATACAAGCTGTTTCTTCATGTGCATGTTTGATGATACCTGCTTCAGTATGAAGTAATTATGCATTACAGTTATCTTCTGCCTCCTGGTTAATTAGGCATGGGGAGTGGGATTTTCTTTATCTGAAAAATTTGGCATCCATATGTTATGCATTTTTTCTTTCAGTGCCTTCTCATATTTGTTACTACCTGTACCTTTACATTTCTGTGAACAGGCTGACAGTTTCCAGTGGTTCAAAAGATTGCTAGCTCAAGAGCACTTTTCTGTCAGCGTTAGAACATAGTTTTTTTAATGTTGCTATTGTTTAGTCGTCAAGTTGTGTCCAACTCTTCATGACCCCATGAATTGCAGCACAGCAGGCTTCCCTGTTCCTCACCATCTCCTGGAGTTTGCCAAAGTTCATGTCCATTTCATTCATGATGCCATCCAACCATCCCATCCTCTGTCACCCTCTTATCCTTCTGTCTTCAATTTTCTCCAGCATCAGGGTTTTTTCCAATGAGTCAGTTCTTCCCATCAGGTGGCCAAAGTATTGGAGCTTCAGTTTCAGCATCAGTCCTTCCAATGAATATTCAGGGTTGATTTCCTTTAGGATTGACTGGTTTGATCTCCTTGCTGTCCAAGGGACTCTCAGCAGTCTTCTATAGAACCACAATTTGAAAGCATTCATTCTTCGGCACTCTGCCTTCTTTATGATCCAACTCTCACATCCACACATGACTACTGGAAAGACCATAGCCTTGATTATATGGACATTTGTCGGCAAAGTGATGTCTTTGCTTTTTAATACACTGTCTAGGTTTATCATGGCTTTCCTGCCAAGAAGCAATTGTCTTCTAATTTTAAGGCTGCAGTCACCACCCACAGTGATTTTAGAGCTCAAGAAGAGGAAATCTGTCACTGATACCACCTTTTCTTCTTCCAGAACTGATGGGACCAGATGCATGATCTTATCTTTTTTAAATATTTAGTTTTAAGCTGGCTTTTTCACTCTCCTCCTTCACCCTCATCAAGAGGCTTTTTAGTTCCTCCACTTTCTGCCATTAGAGTGATATCATCTGCATATCTGAGGTTGTTGATATTTCTCCTGGCAACCTTGATTCTAGCTTGTAACTCATCCAGCCTGGAATTTTTCATAATGTGCACTATGTATAAGTTAAATAAGCAGAGTGACAAAAAAAAAAAAAAAAAAAAAAAAACAGCCTTATCATACTCCTTTCTCAATCTTGAATGAGTTAGTTGTTCCATATAGGGTTCTAACTGTTGCTTCATGACCAGCATACAGATTTCTCAGGTGACAGGTAAGATGGTCTGGTATTCCCATCTGTTTAAGAGTTTTCCACAGTTTGTTATGATCCACACAGGCAAAGCCTCTAGCATAGTTAATGAAAGAGAGGTAGATGTTTTTCTGGATAAATGTTTTATTAAAAAGCTCTTTTTTGAGATGTGGTAATAAAGTGTGATATCCTTTGATTATTTTAATTTTGCTCCATCTTATAAGATCATAAATTACCCCCTGTTGCTCTTTTTCTCTTCACCATGCATGCAGTTTCCAAAATGTGCTTATTCCATTCTTTTTGCTCTCCTCTTCACAAATGCTCCCTTTCCAACTGCCTCCTTATATAGCCCTCCCTTACCTTTAAGTAAATATCTTTCTTACACTCAGTGTTGAAAATTACCAGGACTCTTTCTTCAGTATTTCCTTATATAGATTGACTTTCAATTTCTTTTTTTTTTTTTAATCCTTTTATTTTTTTTTTATTTTAGTTTTTATTTTTAAATTTTAAAATCTTTAATTCTTACATGCATTCCCAAACATGAACCCCCTCCACCTCCCTCCCCATAACAACTTTCTGGGTCATCCCCATGCACCAGCCCCAAGCATGCTGCATCCTGCGTCAGACATAGACTGGCGATTCAATTCACATGATAGTATACATGTTAGAATGTCATTCTCCCAAATCATCCCACCTCTCCTCTCCTCTGAGTCCAAAAGTCCGTTATACACATCTGTGTCTCTTTCCTGTCTTGCATACAGGGTCGTCATTGCCATCTTCCTAAATTCCATATATATGTGTTAGTATACTGTATTGGTGTTTTCTTTCTGGCTTACTTCACTCTGTATAATCGGCTCCAGTTTCATCCATCTCATCAGAACTGATTCAAATGAATTCTTTTTAACGGCTGAGTAATACTCCATTGTGTATATGTACCACAGCTTTCTTATCCATTCATCTGCTGATGGACATCTAGGTTGTTTCCATGTCCTGGCTATTATAAACAGTGCTGCAATGAACATTGGGGTACATGTGTCTCTTTCAGGAATCTCCACCGTTCTCCATAGTGGCTGTACTAGTTTGCATTCCCACCAACAGTGTAGGAGGGTTCCCTTTTCTCCACACCCTCTCCAGCATTTATTGCTTGCAGATTTTTGGATCGCAGCCATTCTGACTGGTGTGAAGTGGTACCTCATTGTGGTTTTGATTTGCATTTCTCTAATAATGAGTGATGTTGAGCATCTTTTCATGTGTTTGTTAGCCATCCGTATGTCTTCTTTGGAGAAATGTCTATTTAGTTCTTTGGCCCATTTTTGATTGGGTCGTTTATTTTCTGGAATTGAGCTGCATAAGTTGGTTGCTTCATTTGCTATTATTTTCTCCCATTCAGAAGGCTGTCTTTTCACCTTGCTTATAGTTTCCTTTGTTGTGCAGAAGCTTTTAATTTTAATTAGATCCCATTTGTTTATTTTTGCTTTCAATTTCTACTGTTGATTTTAATTCAGTTCTAGGCACTTCATTTCCCTCTCCTTTCTTTCACAATTTTTCTGGACCCATTTTCCTTTCTGCACGGGTGGAGAGTCAAGAAATAGCTGCACTGAAAATTATGCTTATTTTTTTTTACTTGTGGATATTTTGAAGTATGCAATTTCTTTGACATAATTATATTAAAGATACGGGATTTGTGAGGTTGTATTTGTTCTCCTTCAGGAGTCAGTAATGATCTCCCAGGACAAATCTGGTACAGCATGTGTTTTTGAAATAAAGTCATGCTTTTTATATTTATGCATTTTTATGACTGCATTCACACTACAACAGCACAACAGGTTAATTACAACTGAGATTAGGTGGCTTTCAAAGCCTAAACTATTTTCTATCTGTTCCTATACAAAATAAATTTGCAGACCCCTGTTTTACTTGATTTTCATAGTTTTTGGAGGATATGTTAAAAGATTCAAATTAAAGTGCATGCCATTAACTTGATTCAGAGATCCTCTTCAGTTCAGTTCAGTCACTCAGTCGTGTCCAACTTTTTGCGACCCCATGAATCGCAGCACACCAGGCCTCCCTGTCCATCACCAACTCCCGGAGTTCACTCAGACTCACGTCCATCAAGTCAGTGATGCCATCCAGCCATCTCATCCTCTGTCGTCCCCTTCTCCTGCCCCCAATCCCTCCCAGCATCAGAGTCTTTTCCAATCAGTCAACTCTTCGCATGAGGTGGCCAAAGTAATGGAGTTTCACCTTTAGCATCATTCCTTCCAAAGAAATCCCAGGGCTGATCTCCTTCAGAATGGACTGGTTGGATCTCCTTGCCGTCCAAGGGACTCTCAAGAGTCTTCTCCAACACCACAGTTCAAAAGCATCAATTCTTCAGCGCTCAGCCTTCTTCACAGTCCAACTCTCACGTCCATATATGACCACTGGAAAAACCATAGCCTTGACTAGATGGACCTTAGTCAGCAAAGTAATGTCTCCAGTTTTGAATATGCTATCCAGGTTGGTCATAACTTTTCTTCCAAGGAGTAAGCATCTTTTAATTTCATGGTTTCAATCACCATCTGCAGTGATTTTGGAGCCCCCAAAAATAAACTCTGACACTGTTTCCACTGTTTCTCCATTTATTTGCCATGAAGTGATGGGACCAGATGCCATGATCTTCGTTTTCTGAATGTTGAGCTTTAAGCCAACTTTTTCACTCTCTCCTTTCACTTTCAGCAAGAGGCTTTTTAGTTCCTCTTCACTTTCTGCCATAAGGGTGTTGTCATCTGCATATCTGAGGTTATTGATATTTCTCCCGGAAATCTTGATTCCAGCTTGTGTTTCTTCCAGCCCAGCGTTTCTCATGATGTACTCTGCAGAGAAGTTAAATAAGCAGGGTGACAATATACAGCCTCGATGTACTCCTTTTCCTATTTGGAACCAGTCTGTTGTTCCATGTCCAGTTCTAACTGTTGCTTCCTGACCTGCATATAGGTTTCTCAAGAGGCAGGTCAGGTGATCTGGTATTCACATCTC
Source organism: Ovis aries (assembly GCF_016772045.2). Lineage (NCBI taxonomy): Eukaryota > Metazoa > Chordata > Mammalia > Artiodactyla > Bovidae > Ovis > Ovis aries. The sequence goes on along the minus strand of NC_056054.1, from coordinate 44,379,412 downwards.
TTTCAGAATTTTCCACAGTTTCTTGTGATCCACACAGTCAAAGGCTTTGGCATAAAGCAGAAATAGATGTTTTCTGGAACTCTCTTGCTTTTTCCATGATCCAGTGGATGTTGGCAATTTGATCTCTGGTTCCTCTGCCTTTTCTAAAACCAGCTTGAACATCTGGAAGTTCACAGTTCAAGTATTGCTGAAGCCTGGCTTGGAGAATTTTGAGCATTGCTTTACTAGCATGTGAGATGAGTGCAATTGTGCAGTAGTTTGAGCATTCTTTGGCATTGCTTTTCTTTGGGATTAGAATGAAAACTGACCTTTTCTAGTCCTGTGGCCACTGCTGAGCTTTCCAAATTTGCTGGCATATTGAGTGCAGCACTTTCACAGCAGCATCTTTCAGGATTTGAAAGAGCTCAAATAGAATTCCATCACCTCCACTAGCTTTATTTGTAGTGATGCTTTCTAAGGCCCATTTGACTTCACATTCCAGGATGTCTGGCTCTAGGTGAGTGATCACACCATCGTGATTATCTTGGTTGTGAAAATCTTTTTTGTACAGTTCTTCTGGGTGTTCTTGCCACCTCTTCTTAATATCTTCTGGTTCTGTTAGCTCCATACCATTTCTGTCCTTTATCGAGCCCATCTTTGCATGAAATGTTCCCTTGGTATCTCTAATTTTCTTGAAGAGATCTCTAGTCTTTCCCATTCTGTTGTTTTCCTCTATTTCTTGCATTGATCTCTGAAGAAGGCTTTCTTATCTCTTCTTGCTTTTCTTTGGATCTCTGCATTCAGATGCTTGTATCCTTCCTTTTCTCCCCCTAGAGAACTGAGTATTAAGATAAGAATTTCCTTAAAATGTTAAACTTAAGAGCCTTAAAATGGAAATTTAAAAATATCACATACTGTCCTATTTCTTCTGACAGTAGGAGAATAATAAGTAATATTTCTAAATGCCTATTGTGAGATAGGCATTTTGAATTTTGCATATATTTCAATATTCCATACCAAAACTCAGGGAATTATTCATTATCACTTCCCCTGCCACAAATGAGGGTGCTGGTGCTCAGAAAGATTGTTCTTTGTTCAAGGTCTTTTTACTGATGAATAGAAGAATTTGTATTCCAATTCAGGCTTCTCTGGTTCTAAATCCTGTATTCTACTAGACCTCTTTTGCTAATTTATGAATGTGAATTAGGCAAACTATGCAGCTAGTTCAGGTTAAGTCTCAAGAATTAGATGCCATTTCACGAACATTCACTTTTCTGTTTAGCTCCTATCCCTGATTAATTTGAACGCTTAAATTCTGTATCATACACTCCCAGCCCATTTCCTTATTCCTGTGCCTAACTTTCATGAAACATAGCTGCCTATATGAAGGACCAGCATGCCAAACATTCTCATGATACACAGTCAACTGTGTCAGGAAAATTGCCCCTTGGTGACCTACCTATCTTTCTTAGCAAAGAACTATCAAATTTACCTTCCATTTTGGTCTAAGTGTAAGACCCTGAGAGCCAGAATGATTATATATTTGAAGTCTTCTTTATCTATCTCATGTTGCCAAGCCTTACAAATTACTAAAACTAAGAACAGAATGCAACAAACATATACACACAGAGACACTATGCACAGACTTGCCAGAGCAAAATATGCATGGCTCAGAAGCTCCTGAAATTGACACTAGATTGATACATTATTACACTAAAGTACCCTGAAGCAAAATGGGCACTCAGGGTGTCCTGAGGAGCTATCTGGTGTTTATATGTGCTCATTTCAAAATAATCAGTTCTTCTATCCCTCACCACATGTTATGGTTGTGTTTCACCAGGTTTTGCCCCTTATTACAACCAAAATACTACTGAGTCCATTCTTACTGCACAAAACAATTTCATATGGGAAGGAACTGGTACAGTTCAGTTAGTCAGTCATGTCTGACTCTTTGTAACCCCATAGACTGCAGCACGCCAGGCCTCCCTGTCCATGACTAACTCCTGGAGTTTACTCAAACTCATGTCACTCGAGTTGGTGATGCCATCGAACAATTTCATCCTTTGTCATACCCTTTTCCTACCACCTTCAATCTTTCCCACATCATGGTCTTTTCCAATGAGACAATTCTTCACATCAGGTGGCCAAAGTACTGGCATTTCAGCAACAGTATCAGTCCTTCCAATGAATATTCAGGACTGATTTCCTTAGGGATTAACTAATTGGATATCCTGGCAGTGCAAGGGACTCTCAAGTGTCTCCTCCAATACCATAGTTCAAAAGCATCCACTCTTCAGCCCTCAGCTTTCCTTATACTCCAACTCTCACATCCATACATGACTACAGGAAAAACCATAGATTTGACTAGAAAGAACTTTGTTGGCAAAGTCATGCCTCTGATTTTTAATATGCTGTCTAGATTGGTCATAGCTTTTCTTCCAAGGAGCAAGCTTCTTTTAATTTCATGGCTGCAGTCACCATCTGCAGTGATTCTGGAGCCCCAAAAAATAAAGTCTGTCACTGTTTCCACTGATTCCCTATCTATTTCCCATAAAGTGATGGGACCAGATGCCATGATATTCATTTTCTGAACGTTCAGTTTTAAGCCAACTTTTTCACACTCTTCTTTCAATTTCATAAAGAGGCTATTTAGTTCTTCTTTACTTTCTGCCATAAGGTTATCTGCATATCTGAGGTTATTGATATTTCTTCCGGCAATCTTGATTCCAGCTTGTGCTTCCTCCATCCTGGCATTTCGTGTGATGTACTCTGCCTTGAAGTTAAATAAGCAGGGTGACACATACAGCCTTGACGTACTCCTTTCCTGATTTGGAACCAGTCCATTTTTCCAAGTCTAGTTCTAACTGTTGCTTCTTGACCTGCATACAGATTTCTCAGGAGGCACTAAGGTGGTTGGGCATTCCCATCTCTTGAAGAATTTTCCACGGTTTATTGTGATCCACACAGTCAAAGGCTTTGGCATAGTCAATAAAGCAGAAATAGATGTATTTCTGGAACTCTCTCACTTTTTTCGATGATCCTACAGATGTTGGCAATTTGATCTGTGGTTCCTCTGCCTTTGCTAAATCCAGCTTGAAGTTCTGGAAGTTCACAGTTCATGTAATATTGAAGTCTGGATTGGAGAATTTTGAGCATTACTTTGCTAGCCTGTGAAGTGTGTGCAATTGTGGGGTATTTGAACATTCTTTGGCATTCCCTTTCTTTGGGATTAGAATGAAAATTGACATTTTCCACTGTTTCCACTGTGGCCACTGTTGAGTTTGCCAAATTTGCTGGCATATTGAGTGCAGCACTGTCACAGCATCATCTTTTAGGATTTGAAATAGCTCAACTGGAATTCCAACACCTCCACTAGCTTTGTTCACTTGATGCCTCCTAAGGCCCACTTGACTTCATACTCCAGAATGTCTGGCTCTAGGTTAGTGATATGGGTCACCGTGGTTATCTGGGTCATGAAGATGTTTTTGTCTAGTTCTTCTGTGAATTCTTGCCACCTCTTCTGAAGATCTTCTGCTTCTGTTAGCTCCATACCATTTCTGTCCTTTATTGTGCCCATCTTTGCATGAAATGTTCCTTTGGTATCTCTAATTTTCTTGAAAGAAGAAATCACTTGTCTTTCTCATTGTATCATTTTCCTCTATTTCTTTGCATTGATCACTGAGGCAGCCTTTATCTCTCCTTGCTATTTTTTGGAACTCTGCATTCATATGGGTATATCTTTCATTTTCTCCTTTGCCTTTAGCTTCTCTTCTTTTCTCAGCTATTTGCAAGGCCTACTCAGACAACCATTTTGCCTTTTTTGCATTTCTTTTTTCTTGGGGATGGTCTTGATCACTGCCTCTTGTGCAGTGTAATGATCCTCCATCCATAGTTCTTCAGGCACTTTGTCTATCAGATCTAATCCCTGGAATCTATTTGTAACTTTCACTGAATAATCTATGGATATATGGATGTGAGAGTTGGAGTATAAAAAATGTTGAGCACCGAAGAATTGATGTTTTTGAACTGTGGTGTTAGAGAAGATTCTTGAGAGTCCCTTGGACTGTGAGGAGATCCAACCAGTCCATCCTAAAGGACATCAGCCCTGAACATTCACTGGAAGGACTGATGATGAAGCTGAAACTCCAATACTTTAGCCACCTGATGCAAAGAACTGAGTCATTCGAAAATAACCCAGTACTTGGAAAGACTGAAGGTGGGAGGAGAAGGGGATGACAGAGGATGAGATGGTTGGATGGCATCACCGACTTGATGGACTTGAGTTTGAGTAAACTCCAGGAGTTGGTGATGGACAGGGAGGCGTGGCATGCTGCAGTCCATGGGTTCACAAAGAGCTGGACACGACTGAGAGAATGAACTGAACTGTATAATCCTATGGGATTTGATTTAGGTCATACCTGAATGGTCTAGTGGTTTCCCCTACTGTCTTCTTTAAGTCTGAATTTGGCATAAGGAGTTCATGATCAGAGTCACAGTCAGCTCCCAGTCTTAATTTTGCTGACTGCATAGAGCTTCTCCAGCTTTGGCTGCAAAGAATATAATCAATCTAATTTCAGTATTGACCATCTGGTGATGTCCATGAATAGAGTCTTCTCTTGTGTTGTTGAAAGAGGGTCTTTGCTATGACCAGTGCATTATCTTGGCAAAACTCTGTTAGCCTTTGCTCTGCTTTGTTTTGTACCCGAAGCCCAAATTTGCCTGTTACTGCAGATATCTCTTGACTACCTACTTTTGCATTCCAGTCCCCTATAATGAAAAGGACATCTTTTTTGAGTGTTAGTTTTAGAAGGTCTTGTAGGTCTTCATAGAACCGTTCAACTTCAGCTTCTTCAGCATTACTGGTCGGGGCATAGACTTGGATTACTGTGATATTGAATGGTTTGCATTGGAAATGAACAGAGATCATTCTGTTGTTTTTGAGATTGCCTCCAAGTACTGCATTTTGGACTCTTTCATTGATTATGATGGCTACTTTATTTATTCTAAGGAATTCTTGCTCACAGTAGTAGATAAAATGGTCATCTGTGTTAAATTCACCTGTTCCATTCCATTTTAGTTGACTGATTCCTAAAACGTTGATGTTCACTCTGCCATCTGTTTGACCATTTCTAATTTGCCTTGATTCGTGGACCTAACATTCCAGGCTCCTATGTAATATTGCTCTTTACAGTATCAGACTTTACACCATCACCAGTCACATCTATAACTGGGTATTGTTTTGCTTTGGGTCTGTCTCTTCATTCTTTCTGGAGTTATTTCTCCACTGATCTCCTGTAGCATACTGGCCACCTACCAAACTGGGGAGTTCATCTTTGTCTTATCTTTTTGCCTTTTCATGCTATTCATGGGGTTCTCAAGACAAGAAAACAGAAGTGGTTTGCTATCCCCTTCTCAGTGTACCACGTTTTATCAGAACTCTCCACCATGACCTGTCCATCTTGGGTGGAGGACATGGCATGACTCATTGTTTCACTGAGTTAGACAAGGCTGTGGTCCATGTGATCAGTTTGGTTAGTTTTCTCTGATTGTGGTTTTCATTCTGTCTGCCTTCTGATGGATAAGGATAAGAGGCTTATGGAAGCTTCCTGATGGGAGAGACTGACTGAGGGGGAAAGTGGGTCTTATTCTGCTGGGCAGGGTCATGCTCAGTAAATCTTTAATCCAATTTTCTTTTGATGGGAAGGGCTGTGTACCCTCCCTGTTATTTGATCTGAGGCTCAACTATGGTGGAGTTAATGAAGACAATGGTGACCTCCTTCAAAAGGTCCCATGTATGCATTGCCACACTCAGTGCCCCTGATAATTCAATTTTGACACCAGTTGACTAGTATATGTTCAAGGACTTTCTCTGAGAAGATAGGGTTCCTCTGGTTAAAAACTGCTATTTTAAATTTTTTTTTTTCTGGGAATTCATGGAGTTTGCCTAAATCTGGGCTTCCTTGATTCCTCCAAAATTAGTTCTCCTATAGCAGTCATTCCATAGGTACTGTCTTAGGCAGTTTCTACTGAAAATAAGTTTAGATGAACGTGAAAAATGAAGAAATATATAGGCTTGAAGTTTTGGAATAGCAATTTATTTTGATAATAGTAATGACAACAACACAGGACTGGAAAAGGTCAGTTTTCATTCCAATTCCAAAGAAAGGCAATGCAAAGGAATGCTCAAACTACCACACAATTGCACTCATCTCACATGCTAGTAAAGTAATGCTCAAAATTCTTGAAGCCAGGCTTCAGCAATACGTGAACCGTGAACTTCCTGATGTTCAAGCTGGTTTTAGAAAAGGCAGAGGAACCAGAGATCAAATTGACAACATCCACTGGATCATGGAAAAAGCAAGAGAATTCCAGAAAAACATCTATTTCTGCTTTATTGACTATGCCAAAGCCTTGACTGTGTGGATCACAAGAAACTGTGGAAAATTCTGAGAGAGATGGGAATATCAGACCACCTGACCTGCCTCTTGAGAAACCTGTATGCGGGTCAGGAAGCAGCAGTTACAACTGGACATGGAACAACAGACTGGTTCCAAATAGGAAAAGGAGTACGCCAAGGCTGTATATTGTCACCCTGTTTATTTAACTTATATGCAGAGTACATCATGAGAAATGCTGGGCTGGAATAAACACAAGCTGGAATCAAGATTGCTGGGAGAAATCTCAATAACTTCAGATATGCAGATGACACCACTGTTATGGCAGAAAGTGAAGAGGAACTAAAAAGCCTCTTGATGAAAGTGAAAGTGGAGAGTGAAAAAGTTGGCCTAAAGCTCAACATTCAGAAAACGAAGATCATGGCATCCGGGCCCATCACTCCATGGGAAATAGATGGGGAAACAGTGGAAACAGTGTCAGACTTTATTTTGGGGGGCTCCAAAATCACTGCAGATGGTGATTGCAGCCATGAAATTAAAAGACGCTTACTCCTTGGAAGAAAAGTTATGACCAACCTAGTATATTCAAAAGCAAAGACATTACTTTGCCGACTAAGGTCCGTCTAGTCAAGACTATGGTTTTTCCTGTGGTCATGTATGGATGTGAGTGTTGGACTGTGAAGAAGACTGAGCGCTGGAGAATTGATGCTTTTGAACTGTGGTGTTGGAGAAGACTCTTGAGAGTCCCTTGGACTGCAAGGAGATCCAACCAGTCCATTCTGAAGGAGATCAGCCCTGGGATTTCTTTGGAAGGAATGATGCTAAAGCTGAAACTCCAGTACTTTGGCCACCTCATGAGAACAGTTGACTGATTGGAAAAGACTCTGATGCTGGGAGGGATTGGGGGCAGGAGAAGGGGACGACAGAGGATGAGATGGTTGGATGGCATCACGGACTCGATGGATGTGAGTCTGAGTGAACTCCAGGAGTTGGTAATGGACAGGGAGGCCTGGCGTGCTGCGATTCATGGCGTCGTGAAGAGTCGGACATGACTGAGTGACTGAACTGAACTGAATGACAACAAACTGGATAATTTCTGTATTTAAAAATTCTGTCTGATGATGGAAGTTTCACAGGTGACTCTCACTCTAAAAAGCATGAAGGAGAACTCTTCACACACATGCAGAAAGAGAATGATTAAGTAGTTAAGTGATATCTTTCTAGATCCTTTGAACAATGAAAACTACAGGCCCAATGAGCATGTCATAATTTATAATTATGTTTGCAATAATTCAAGGACTCATACTACCTTTCTCAAAAGAAAACTCTGATAAGCTCAGAGAAATACATTTGAGATTTAATGTACGGCATCTCTATTCATTTTATGCCCAGTAGGCACACCCTTGAAACCATAATTGGCAGGTAACTCTAAATCAGCTGTAAATAAAACAAAGACCATTGTTTAAAATTGCAAAAAATGACTGATGGGAATTGTGGTATTTGAACAGCACATTGATGCTGATGATCCTTTGTCCCTCTAGTGAAGGGCGAGGTAAGTACTTTGGAAGCTGCAGAACTCTCAGGCCTATTCTATTGAGTATCAAAAAAAAAAAAAAAATCTTGAAAGAAAATATTAAGCTGTCATGGCTAAATGAAGCTTTATAGCTTCATTTAAGGGTAAAATTTTCAATTAAAGGACAGTTTACTCATTAATAAATGAGTCATTACATAGTAGATTTAGGAAGAAATAGTCAGTTTATTCTATTTAACAATAGAATGGTAAAGACTAGAGATCTCTTCAAGAAACTTAGAGACACCAAGGGCACATTTCAAGCAAAGATGGATGGGCACAATAAGGAAATAAGTAGTATAGAACTAACAGAAACAGAAGATATTCAAAAGAGGTGGCAAGAATACACAGAAGAACTATGCAAAAAAGATGTTCAAGACCCAGATAATCATGATGGTGTGATCACTCACCTAGAGCCAGATGTCCTGGAAGGCTAAGTCAAGTAGGCCTGAGAAAGCATTTCTAGGAACAAAGGTAGTGGAGGTGTTGAAATTCCAGCTGAGCTATTTCAGATCCTAAAAGGTGGTGTTGTGACAGTGCTGCACTCAATATGCCAGCAAATTTGGAAAACTCAGCAGTGGCCACAGGACTGGAAAATGTCAGTTTTCATTCCAATCCCAAAGAAAGGGAATGTCAAAGAATGCTCAGATACTCCACAATTGTACTCATCTCACACGCTAGCAAAGCAATGCTCAAAGTTCTCCAATCCAGGCTTCAAGATTACGTGAACCATGAACTTCCAGAATTTCAAGCTGGATTTATAAAAGGCAGAGGAACCAGAGATCAAATTGCCAACATCTGTAGGATCATCAAAAAAACGAAAGAGTTCCAGAAACACATCTACTTCTGCTTTATTGACTATGCAAAATCCTTTGACTGTCTGAATCACAACAAACTGTGGAAAATTCTTCAAGAGATGGGGATGCCAGATCACCTTAGTGCCTCCTGAGAAATCTGTATGCGGGTCAAGAAGCAACCGTTAGAACTGGACATGAAACAATGGACTGGTTCCAAATTGCAAAAGGAGTAGGTCAAAACTGTATATTGTCACCCTGCTTATATAACATCTATGCAGAGTACATCACGTGAAATGCCAGGATGGAGGAAGCACAAGCTGGAATCAAGATTGCCGGGAGAAATATCAATAAGCTAGATATGCAGATGACACCACTCTTATGGCAGAATGCAAAGAAGAACTAAAGAGCTTTGTGATGAAAGTGAAAGAGGAGCACGAAAAAGTTGGCTTAAAACTCAACATTCAAAACTTAAGATCATGGCATCCAGTCCCCATCACTTCATGGCAAATAGATGGGGAAACAATGGAAACAATGAAAGACTTTATTTTTCTGGGCTCCAAAATCACTGCAGATGGTGATTGCAGACATGAAATTAAAAGAAACTTCCTCCTTGGAAGAAAAGCTATGACTGACCTAGACAGCATATTAAAGAGTAGAAATATTACTTTGCTGACAAAGGTTCATCTAGTCAAAGCTATGGTTTTTCCAGTAGTCATGTATGGATGTGACAGTTGGACAATAAAGATAGCTGAGCATTGAAGAACTGATGCTTTTGAATTGTGGCATTGAGGAAGACTCTTGATTAGAGTTCCTTGGATTGCAAGGAGATCCAACCAATCCATCCTAAAGGGAATCAGTCCTGAATATTCATTGGAAGGACTAGCTGAAGCTCTAATACTCTGGCCACCGGATGGGAAGAACTGACTCATTGGAAAAGACCCTGATGCTGGGTAATATTGAAGGCAGGAGAAGAAGGGGAAAACAGAAGATGAGATGGTTGGAAGGAATCAGTGGACTCAAAGGACATGAGTTTAAGCAAGTTCCGGGAGTTGGTGATGGACAGGGAAGCCTGACTTGCCGCAGTCCATGGGGTCGCAAAGAGTCAGACATGACTGAGGAACTGAAAGTTTAGACAAACTTTGAGGAAAACAGAGTCAAAACAATATGAGAAAACAGGCTGCAGTGTCCAGTGGCTTTCTTGTTTATTTGAGGGGGGAGGGTGTTGCGCAGGGGTTGTTTTTTAAAACATGGAGTGAGAGTAGCTATGAATATAATGGGATTCTAATTAAATGCTTATAAAGATACCAGTCAAAACTACAGACGCCTGTAAAAGGGGAACTTCATTTTTTGATAATAATAATAAAATGAGAAAAAATGCACGTACTTGAAATAAAAAGTGGGAGGACCTCACATGGGTAAGTAGGGCTCCTGTCATGAAAAGGTATGGGAAAGAATTTGTACTCCAGACAAAAAGAATGACAACAAATAAAAGAATGTTATTTATATAAGAGGAAAAACTATGATTTTAGCCTTTCACTTGAGGAAGTTTTCAGCTGCTACTGAAATTTTTTTCTCCAGCTATCGGTCATAGGCAGGGCTAGTAATAAACCAGATTATTATACAGCTATTTGTCACCCATTAATTTTCACTTTGCTGCTTGGAAAGAAACCCTAGAAATAGGACTCTAAGCCTGAGGAGAAACACATATGTGCTTTACTGAGGCTATGAATAAGGTTCAAGGCAACACCTGTAGCCCACTGAGCCTGACTGATTTTATATTCCTTCAAAGGTTTGGGAGGACCCAGAGAGGGGGCATAAAACAGAGTCAACAAAGTATTAACAAAATACTCCACTTAGGTTTATAGGGGAGTCTATTAAAAGTCAGACATGATTATAGCCCTGATTCTACCATTTATTCATTCAGCATGTCCACCAAACTACATTATATCTCTTAACTCTCAGTACATGATTTACATACTGAGGATAATGATGATATCCACCTTACAAGTGGTTTTATAAGTAAAAGAAAACACTACATTTAAAGTTTTAAAATTTTTGTTATCAGCAAGTTTAGGACTTGCTGCATATAACAATCATTTTGTACTTGAGCACTAAGTTTTTCAACTCTTCAGATGCAGGGACCATAATTTATTCTTCCTTCTCAATTACACAGCTCCTATGCCATTTCTGAGTCAGCAATAAAGAAAAAGAGAAGTTGAGGAAGATTTTAAATGAGTCTCAATTTTTGTTAAAAGGAGTTAAATGTTATGTATTAAGATTGAGAGTAAGATGGGTTAAGGAAAGAAGTATATGCTTATAATACTCAGTGATGCAGTGGGAGAAGGAGTGAACCAAAAGTAAATAAATGGTTTGAAGGTGATCCTAAAGACTCAATTCAGATTATGGAGGATAAATCTTCAGTGCTATAAATAATCTTGAATTCAACTTAAGAAAGAAGACAAGAACGCAGTGTATAGCACAGGGAGCTATACTCAATATCTTGTAATAACCTACAATGCAAAATAATCTGGGAAAGAATATATATATTCATATATTGTTGCTAAGTCATGTCTGACTCTTTGAGACCCATGGACTGCAGCACACCAGGGTTCCCTGTCCTTTGCTATCTCCCAGAGTTTGCTCAGATTTATGCCCATTGAATTGGTGATACTATCTAACCATCTCATCCTCTGCTGCCTACTTCTCCTTTTGCTTTCAATCTTTCCAGTATCAGGGATTTTTCCAATGAGTCAGCTCTTCCCATCAAGTGACCAAAGTATTGGAGCTTCAGCTCCAATATCAATCCTTCCAATGAATATTCGAGGTTGATTTCTTTTAGGATTGACTGGCTTGATCTCCTTGCTGACCAAGGGACTCTAAAGAATCCTCTCCAGCACCACAGTTCAAAAGCATCATTTATTCAGTGCTCACTCTTCTTTATGGTCCAACTTTCACATCCTTATATGAACACTGGAAAACCCATAGCTTTGAATATACAGACCATTTTTGGCAAAGTAATGTCTCTGCTTTTTAATATGCTGTCTAGTTTGGTCATAGCTTTTTCTTCAAGGAGCAAGTGTTTTTTAATTTCATGACTGCAGTCACTATTCACAGTGATTTGGGAACCCAAGAAAATAAAATCTGTCACTGTTTTCACTTTTTTCCCTTTTATCTACATGAAGTGCTGAGACTGGATGCCATAAACTTATTTTTCTGAATGTAGAGTTTTAAGCCAGCTTTTTTCCTCTCTCTTTCACTCTCATCAAGAGGCTCTTTCATTCCACCTCACTTTCTGACATTAGAGTGGTATCGTCTGCATATCTGAGATGCTGATACTTCTCCTGTAATCTTGATTCCAGCTTGTGATTCACCCAGCCCTGCATTTCACATGATGTACTCTGTATTGGTATCTTCCCAACCCAGAGATCAAATCCAGGTCTCCTGCAATGCAGGTCTCCCTCATTCTTTACCAGCTGAGCCAAAAGGGAAGTCAACTTTCACTCTGCATAGAAGTTAAATAAGCAGAGTGACAATATACAGCATTTATGTACTCCTTTCCCAATTTTGAACCAATCAGTTCTAACTGTTGCTTCTTGACCCACATACAGGTTTCTCAGGAGATAGATAAGGTGGTCTGGTATTCCCACCCCTTTATGAATTTTCCACAGTTTGATGTGATCCTCACAGTCAAAGGCTTTCGTACAGTCAATGAAGCAGATGTTTCTCTGAAGCCTCCTTCCTTTTCTTGTCCTGCTTTCAACAAAAATTTAAAAGGCTCAGTAAAGGGGAAAAAAATCACAGACTGAAGAGACAAAGCAACTATTAGATTTAGATATATTGGAATTATCAGGCAAAGAATTTTAAATATCTGTATTTACTATGCTAAGGTCTCGAAGAACAAATAAAAAAAATACAAATACAGAGGGGTAATTCAAATCAGAGAGATGAAAATGCTAAGAATCAAAAGACAATGCTAGAAATCCAAAAGTCGTAACAGAAATGAAGAATACCTTAGGTGTGACTGCAAGTAGGTTTAACAAAGCTGACAAAACAACCAGTGGATTTAAAAGAAGGTCAACAGAAATTTTCCAAATTGAAATGCAAAAAGAAATAAGAATGAAAAAGAATAGTTCATAAAATAAACACAAGATGGGGTGATCCTAAGATGGCAGAGGAATAGGATGGGGAGACCACTTTGTTCCCCACAAATTCATCAAAAGATCATTTGAACGCTGATTACATACTACAAAACAACTTATGAACACTAGCGGAGGACACCAGGCACCCAGAAAGCCAGCCCATTGTCTTCGAAAGGAGGTAGGACAAAATATAAAAGATAAAAAGAGAGACAAAAGAGTTAGGGATAGCCATGACATGGAAACAACCTAGATGTCCATCAGCAGATGAATGGGTAAGAAAGCTGTGGTACATATACACAATGGAGTATTACTCAGCCCTTAAAAAGAATACATTTGAATCAGTTCTAATGAGATGGATGAAACTGGAGCCGATTATACAGAGTGAAGTAAGCCAGAAAGAAAAACACCAATACAGTATACTGACACATACATACGGAATTTAGAAAGATGGTAATGATGACCCTGTATGCGAGACAGCAAAAGAGACGCGGATGTATAGAACGGACTTTTGGACTCTGAGGGAGAGGGAGAGGGAGAGGGTGTGATGATATGGGAGAATGGCACTGAGACACGTATTCTATCATGTAAGAAACGAAGCACCAGTCTATGTTCGATACAGGATACAGGATGCTTGGGGCTGGTGCATGGGGATGATCCAGAGAGATGATATGGGGTGGGAGGTGGGAGAGGGATTCAGGATTGGGGGCTCGTATACACCCATGGCGGATTCATGTCAATGTATGACAAAACCAATACAGTATTGTAAAGTAAAATAAAATTAAAAAAAAAAAAAAAAGAGTTAGGGACGGAGACCCATCCTGGGGAGGGAGTTGTAAAAGAGAAGTTTCCAAACACCAGGAAACCTCTCACTGGTGGGTCTGTGGGCAGTTTTGGAATATCAGAGGGCAATATAACCAGGAGGAAAAAATAAATAAATAAAAGTCACAAATTACACGCCTAACTGCAACTCCCAGGAGAGATGTAGTCCACAGGCTTGTGTACGCCACCAGCAAGCAGGGGGTGAACAGGGAGGCATGGGCTGCTTTGCTTAGGGTAAGGACCAGGTCTGAATGCCCTGAGGGCAATCTGAGGGAGTTAAGGTGAGATAGCAACCCTAACTGTGGGATAGCCAGCGAGAGGGGGAAAAAAAAAGGAGAGAGAGAGAGAAAAAAAAAAAAAAAAAAAAACTTTCCTGTGAAAAGCTCTAACCTAAGGCACTGCCGGGCAGCTCACAGAACAAAGAACTGAGCAAATACCAGAGGAGAGGCCCATCCCCCTCAGGAGGCAGGGAGGTAGGTGGGCGACAGCCAGAGCCGGAAGGCAAGGGGCAAACTTGGCCCCAGAAACAGCATCTCTAGCAAACTGTAAGCAGGCTCCCAGTTGCCTGTTGCCTGGGATCCTGGATAGTTGACATCCACCAACAGGGTCGCAGCCAGAGATCAGCTCCCCAGAGGAGACACACAGCACACCTGAGATGGTGATCTTGCTGCACACCCAGGAAACCGAGTGGCCGGGACGGGGGTGGTGACAAGACATACCACCCCACACGGGGAGAGTGCGCTCACCAAGCACCTGGTCACCTGAGCTGCTCGGACCTGGGAAGGGCACAAAACACAGGCCCAACTGAGTCTATGCCTTTGTGGAGTACCCAAAAACCAGAACCTGAGTGGCTTAGGCCTGGGAAGTGCACGCAACCCAGGGCCTGCTTTAGACAGTTCCCCTGCAGAGCAATCTGGAGCCTGAGCAGTTTAGACAGGGAAAACACACACTCCGTAAGTGGGGTCAAACCCAGTGTGGTCCAGACACTGCGAGCACCCCCCACACATGCCAGTGATATATTTGTTTGCAGCATTCCTTCCTCCCCACAGCACAACTGAACAAGTGAGCCTAAATAAATGCCCACCTTCGCCCCCTTGTATCAGGGTGGAAGTTAGATACTGAAGAGACTTGCAAACAGAGGAAGCCAAAATAAACAAAGAAGAGGGAACTGCTTTGGAAGTGACAGGTACAACAGATTAAAACCCTATAATTAGCATTGACTACATTGGAAGGGACTTGCAGACCTTGAGAAGAAGTATAAGCTGGAACAAGGAACTATCTGAAACCGAACTAACCCCACACTGCCCTCAATAGCTCCAGAGAAATTCCTAGATATATTTTACTATTATCATTTTTAATTTAAAAATTTTTTTATTTATAAGTTCTTTATTACTCCTTTAATTTTCATTTTTAAACCCTATTACCTTGCCAAAAAAGACCCTATTTTTAAAGCAAATTTCATATATTTTTTTATAACTTTTGAGAATTTGTTTTCTTTTTTTAATATTGTATTTTTGAGAGTCTAAAACCTCTACTCTAGATTTTTAACGTTTGCTTTTTGGTATTTGTTATCTATTTTTTTTTTTTGTCGTTGTTGTTGAATGAATGCTTCTATTTATTTATTTATTTTTAATTTTTATTTTTACTTTATTTTACCCATGGTGGATTCATGTCAATGTATGGCAAAATCAATTTTTTACCATTAGGATCCACTGTTAAGTACCCATTTTTATTTAGGAGAGTGATTATTGGTTTGATTGCTTTCCCCTTTTGACTCTCCTTTTTCTCCCTCAGGTAACCTCTATCTCCTCCCTCCCACTTCTCTTCTCTACTTAACCCTGTGAATCTCTTTAGATGTTCCAGGCTGTGGAGAACACTTAGGGAACTGATCACTGGCTAGATTGG
Organism: Ovis aries; assembly: GCF_016772045.2. Lineage (NCBI taxonomy): Eukaryota > Metazoa > Chordata > Mammalia > Artiodactyla > Bovidae > Ovis > Ovis aries. Next base: position 44,363,808 of record NC_056054.1, on the reverse strand, counting down.
TCTATTTCCTTTTGACTCCCCCTCCTCTCCTCCTGGTCACCTCTATCTCCTTCCTCCCTCCTCTTCTCTATTGAACTCCATGAACCTCTCTGAGCATTCCAGACTGTGGAGAGGAAATAGGGAGTTGATTACTGGCTAGATTGTTCTTTCCCCTATCGATTCCCCCTATTCTCCTCTTGGTCACCTCTGTCTCCCTCCACCCTCTTCTCTTCTCCATGTATCTCTGTGAACCTCTCTAGGTGTCCCTCACTGTGGAGAATCTTTTCACTATTTACCTAGATGTTTTATCATCAGTGCTGTATGGATGGAGAAGTCTTGTGGCTACTGTAAGAATAAGACTGAAAGCCAGAGTCAGGGGGCTTAAATACAAAACTTGAGACCGCCAGAAATCTCCTGACACCACGGAAAATTAATCAACAAGGCCTTATCTAAAAGCCTCCATCAGTTCAGTTCAGTTGCTCAGTCGTGTCTGACTCTTCGCGACCCCATGAATCTAAGGAGGCCGGGCCTCCCTGTCCGACACCAACTCCTAGAGTTCACTCAGACTCACGTCCATCGAGTCAGTGATGCCATCCAGCCATCTCATCCTCTGTCATCCCCGTCTCCTCCTGCCTCCAATCCCTCCCAGCATCAGAGTCTTTTCCAATCAGTCAACTCTTCGCATGAGGTGGCCAAAGTAATGGAGTTTCACCTTTAGCATCATTCCTTCCAAAGAAATCCCAGGGCTGATCTCCTTCAGAATGGACTGGTTGGATCTCCTTGCAGTCCAAGGGACTCTCAAGAGTCTTCTCCAACACCACAGTTCAAAAGCATCAATTCTTCAGCCCTCAGCCTTCTTCACAGTCCAACACTCACATCCATACATGGCTACTGGAAAAACCATAGCCTTGACTCGATGGACCTCAGTCGGAAAAGTAATGTCTCTGCTTTTGAATATGCTGTCTAGGTTAAGCATGACTTTTCTTCCAAGGAGTAAGCGTCTTTTAATTTCATGGCTGCAATCACCATCTGCAGTGATTTTGGAGCACCACAGAATAAACTCTGACACGGTTTCCACTGTTTCTCCATCTATTTCCCATGGAGTGATGGGACCAGATGCCATGATATTCGTTTCTGAATGTTGAGCTTTAAGCCAACTTTTTCGCTCTTCTCTTTTACTTTCATCAAGAGGCTTTTGAGTTCCTCTTCACTTTCTGCCATAAGGGTGGTGTCATCTGCATCTGAAGTTATTGAGATTTCTCCCAGCAATCTTGATTCCAGCTCGTGTTTATTCCAGTCCAGCGTTTCTCATGATGTACACTGCATAGAAGTTAAATAAGCAGGGTGACAATATACAGCCTTAACGGACTCCTTTTCCTATTGGGAACCAATCTGTTGTTCCATGTCCAGTTCTAACTGCTGCTTCCTGGCCTGCATGCAGATTTCTCAAGAGGCAGGTTAGGTGGTCTGGTATTCCCATCTCTTTCATAATTTTCCACAGTTTCTTGTGATACACACAGTCAAAGGCTTTGGCATAGTCAATAAAGCAGAAATAGATGTTTTTCTGGAACTTTCTTGCTTTTTCCATGATCCAGCAGATGTTGGCAATTTGATCTCTGGTTCCTCTGCTTTTTCTAAAACCAGCTTGAACATCAGGAAGTTCACAGTTCACGTATTGCTGAAGCCTGGCTTCAAGAATTTTGAGCATTTTACTAGCGTGTGAGATGAGTGCAATTGTGTAGTAGTTTGAGTACTCTTTGGCATTGCCTTTCTTTCTGATTGGAATGAAAACTGACCTTTTCCAGTTCTGCGGCCACTGCTGAGTTTTCCAAATGTACTGGCATATTGAGTGCAGCATTTTCACAGCATCATCTTTCAGGATTTGGAATAGTTCTACCGGAATTCTGTCACCTCCACTACCTTTGTTTGTAGTGATGCTTTCTAAGGCCCACTTGACTTCACATTCCAGGATGTCTGGCTCTAAATGAGTGATCACACCATCGTGATTATCTGGGTCGTAAAGATCCTTTTTGTACAGTTCTTCTGTGTATTCTTGACATCTCTTCTTAAAATCTTCTGCTTCTGTTAGGTCCATGCCATTTCTGTCCTTTATCAAACCTATCTTTGCATGAAATGTTCCCTTGGTATCTCTAATTTTCTTGAAGAGATCTCTAGTCATTCCCATTCTGTTGTTTTCCTCTATTTCTTTGCATTGATGGCTGAGGAAGGCTTTCTTATCTCTTCCTGCTATTCTTTGGAACTCTGCATTCAGATGCTTATATCTTTCCTTTCTCCTTGGCTTTTCGCTTCTCTTCTTTTCACAGCTATTTGGAAGGCTTCCCCAGACAGCCATTTTGCTTTTTTGCATTTCTTTTCCATGGGGATGGTCTTGATCCCTGTCTCCTGTACAATGTCACAAACCTCATTCCATAGTTTGTCAGGCACTCTATCTATCAGATCTAGGCCCTTCAATCTATTTCTCACTTCCACTGTGTAATCATAAGGGATTTGATTTAGGTCATACCTGAATGGTCTAGCGGTTTTCCCTGATTTCCTCAATTTCAGTCTGAATTGGGTAATAAGGAGTTCATGATCTGAGCCACAGTCAGCTCCTGGTCTTATTTTTGTTGACTGTATAGAGCTTCTCCATATTTGGCTGCAAAGAATATAATCAATCTGATTTTGGTGTTGACCATCTGGTGATATCCATGTGTAGAGTCTTCTCTTGTGTTGTTGGAAGAAGGCGTTTGCTATGACCAGTGCATTTTCTTGGCAAAACTCTATTAGTCTTTGCCCTGCTTCATTCCATATTCCAAGGCCAAATTTGTCTGTTACTCTAGGTGTTTCTTGACTTCCTACTTTTGCATTCCAGTCCCCTATAATGAAAAGGACATCTTTTTTGGGTGTTAGTTCTAAAAGGTTTTCTATTTCTTCATAGAACCGTTCAACTTCAGCTTCTTCAGCATTACGGGTTGGGGCATAGACTTGGATTACTGTGATATTGAATGGTTTGCCTTGGAAACGAACAGAGATCATTCTGTCGTTTTTGAGATTGCATTCAAGTACTGCATTTCGGACTCTTCTGTTGACCATGATGGCTACTCCATTTCTTCTGAGGGATCCCTGCCCGCAGTAGTAGATATAATGGTCATCTGAGTTAAATTCACCCATTCCAGTTCTCCATACCTACACTGAAACCAAGCTCCACCCAAGAGCCAGCAAGTTTCAAAGACATACCAAGCTAATTCTCCAACAATGCAGGAATATAACCCTGAGCACAAGAATACAGGCGGCCAAAAGTCACACCAAACCCATCGACATCTCAAAACTCACTACTGGACACTTCATTGCACTCCAGAGAAAAGAGATTCAGCCCCACCCACCAGAACACCAATGCAAGCTTCCTAGCCAGGAAACCTTAACAAGCCACTCATCCAATCCCACCCACAGGGAGGAACCTACACAATAAAGAGGAACCACAAACTTCCAGCATACAGAAAGGCCACCCCAAACATAGCAACCTAAACAAGATGAAAAGGCAGAGAAATATTCAGCAGGTAAAGGAACATGATAAAAGCCCACCAAACGAAACAAAAGAGGAGGAGATAGGGAGTCTACCTGAAAAATAATTCAAAATAATTATAGTAAAAATGATCCAAAATCTTGAAAACAAAATGAAGTTACAGATAAATAGTCTGGAGACAAGGATTGAGAAGATGCAAGAAAAGTTTAACAAGGACCTAGAAGAAATTTAAAAAGAGTCAATCAATAATGAATAATGCAATATCTGAGGTCAAAAGCACTCTGGAAGGAACCAAGATTAAATTAACAGAGGCAGAAGATAGGATAAGTGAGGTGGAAGACAGAATGGTGAAAATAAATGAAGCAGAGAGGAAAAAGAAAAAAGAATTAAAAGAAATGAGGGCAACCCTCAGAGACATCTGGGTCAATGTTAAATGCCCCAACATTCAAATCATAGGAGTCCCAGAAGAAGAAGACAAAAATAAAGGCCATGAGAAAATACTTGATATACTAGTTGAAATTTTCCTTAAAATGGGGAAGGAAATAGCCACCTAAATCCAAGAAACCCAGAGAATCCCAAACAGGATAAATCCAAGGCAAAACACCCCCCAGAAACATATTAATCAAATTAACAAAGATAAAACACAAAGAACAAATATTAAAAGAAGCAAGGGGAAAACAACAAATAAACACAAGGGGATTCCCATAAGGATAACAGCTGATCTTTCAATAGAAACTCTTCAAGCCAGAAGGGAATGGTAGGACATACTTAAAGTGATGAAAGAGAAAAAACCTACAACCCAGATTACTGTACCTAGCAAGGATCTCATTCAAATGTAAAGAAGAAATCAAAAGCTTTACAGACAATAAAAGCTCAGAGAATTCAGCACCATCAAACCAGCTCTCCAACAAATGCTAAAGAATCTTCTCTAGACAGGAAATACAGAAAAGGTTTATAAACTTGAACCCAAAACAACAAAGTAAGTGGCAACGGGATCATACTTATCAATAATTACCTTAAATGCAAATGGGTTGAATACCCCAACCAAAAGACAAAGACTGGCTGAATAGATACAAAAACAAGACCCATATATATGCTGTCTACAAGACATGTGCCTCAAAACAAGGGACACATACAGACTGAAAGTGAAGGGCTGGAAAAAGATATTTCACTCAAATGGAGACCAAAATAAAGGAGGAGTAGCAATACTCATATCAGATAAAATAGACTTTGAAATGAAGGCCATGAAAAGAGACAAAGAAGGACGCTACATAATGATCAAAGGATCAATCCAAGAAGAAGATATAATAATTATAAATATATACACACCCAACATACAAGCACTGCAATATGTAAAACAAATGCTAACAAGTATGAAAGGGGAAATTAACAGTAACACAATAATAATGGGAGACTTTTATACCCCTCTCACACCTATGGATAGATCAACTAAACAGAAAATGAGCAAGGAAACACAAACTTTAAATGATGCAATAGACCAGTTAGACCTAATTGATATCTATAGGACATTTCACCCCCAAACAATGAATTTCACCTTTTCTCAAGTGTGCACAGAACCTTCTCCAGGATAGATCACATCCTGGGCCATAAATCTAGCCTTGGTAAATTCAAAAAAATTGAAATCATCTCAAGCGTCTTTTCTGATCACAACAGAGTAAGATTAGATGTCAACTACAGGAAAAAAACTATTAAAAATACAAACATATAGAGGCTAAACAACACACTTCTGAATAACCAACAAATCACAAAAGGAATCAAAATATGCATAGAAATAAATGAAAATGAAAACACAGCAACCCAAAACTTATGGGATTCAGTAAAGCCAGTACAAAGGGAAGGTTCATAGCTATACAAGCCTACCTCAAGAAACAGGAGAAAAATAAAAAATAACCTAACTCTACACCTCAAGCAACTAGAAAAAGAAGAAATGAAGCACCCCAGGGTTAGTAGAAGGCAAGAAATCATAAAAACTAGGGCAGAAATAAATGCAAAAGAAACAAAAGAGACCATAGCCAAAATCAACAAAGCTAAAAGCTGGTACTTTGAGAAGATAAATAAAATAGACAAACCATTACCCAGACATCAAGAAACAAAGGGAGAAGAATCAAGTCAACAAAATTAGAAATGAAAATGAAGAAATCACAACAGACAACACAGAAATACAAAGGATCATAAGAGACTACTATCAGCAACTATATGCCAATAAAATGGACAATTTGGAAGAAATGGAAAAAATTCATAGAAAAGTACAACTTTCCAAAACTAAACCAGGAAGAAACAGAAAATCTTAATAGACCCATCAAAAGCACAGAAATCAAAACTGTAATCAGAAACCTTCCAACAAACAAAAGCCCAGGACCAGATGGCTTCACAGCTGAATTCTACCAAAAATTTAGAGAAGAGCTAACACGTTATGGCCAACCTAGATAGCATATTCAAAAGCAGAGACATTACTTTGCCGACAAAAGTCCGTCTAGTCAAGGCTATGGTTTTCCAGTAGTCATGTATGGATCTGAGAGTTGGACAGTGAAGAAGGTTGAGCACTGAAGAATTGATGATTTTGAACTGTGATGTTGGAGAAGACTCTTGAGAGTCCCTTGGACTGCAAGGAGATCCAATCAGTCCATTCTGAAGGAGATCAGCCCTGGGATTTCTTTGGAAGGAATGATGCTGAGGCTGAAACTCCATTACTTTGGCCACCACATGCGAAGAGTTGGCTGATTGGAAAAGACTCTGATGCTGGGAGGGATTGGGGGCAGGAGGAGAAGGGGACGACAGAGGATGAGATGGCTGGATGGCATCACTGACTCAATGGACGTGAGTCTGAGTGAATTCCGGGAGTTGTTGATGGACAGGGAGGCCTGGTGTGCTGCGATTCATGGGGTCACAAAGAGTCAGACACAACTGAGCGACTGAACTGAACTGAACACCTATCCTACTCAAATTCTTACAGAAAATTGCATAGGAAGGTAAACTTCCAAACTCATTCTATGAGGCCACCATCACTCTAATACCAAAACCAGACAAAGATGCCACAGAAAAAAGAAAACTACACTCCTACATCACTGATGAACATAAATGCAAAAATCCTTAACAAAATTCTAGCAAACAGAATCCAACAACATATTAAAAAGGTCATACATCATGAACAAGAGGGCTTTCTCCCAGGGATGTAAGGATTCTTCAATATTCTCAAATCAACCAATGTGATACACCACATTAACAAATTGAAAGATAAAAACCATATGATTATCTCAATAGATGCAGAGAAAGTCTTTGACAAAGTTCAACATTCATTTATGATTTAAAAAAAAAAAACAGAAAGTAGTCATAGAAGGAACATACCTCAATATAATAGAAGCCATATATGATAAACCCACAGCAAACATTATCCCAATGCTGAAAAATTGAAAGCATTTCCCCTAAAGTCAGGAACAAGACAAGGATGCCCACTCTCACCACTACTATTCAACATAGTTATGGAATTTTTAGCCACAGCAATCAGAGCAGAAAAAGAAATAAAAGAAATCCAGATTGGAAAAGAAGCAAAACTCTCACTATTTGCAGATGACATGATCCTCTACATAGAAAAACGTAAAGACTTCACCAGAAAATTACTAGAGCTAATCAATGAATAAAGTAAAGTTGCAGGATAGAAAATTAACATACAGAAATCCCTTTCTTTCTTATATACTAACAATGAGAAAACAGAAAGAGAAATTAAGGAAACAATTTCATTCACCATTGCAACAAAAAGAATAAATACTTAGGAATAAATCTACCTAGAGAAACTAAAGACCTATATATAGAAAACTATAAAACACTGATGAAAGAATCAAAGAGGACACAAATAGATGGAGAAATATACCATGTTCATGGATCAGAAGAATCAATATAGTGAAAATGAGTATACTACACAAAGCAATCTATAGATTCAATGCAATCCCTATTAAGCTAACAACGATATTTTTCCCAGAATTAGAACAAATAATTTCACAATTTATATGAAAATACAAAAAACCTTGAATAGCCAAAGCAATCTTGAGAAAGAAGAATGAAACTGGAGGAACCAACCTGCCTAACTTCAGGCTATACTACAAAGCCACAGTCATCAAGACAGTGTGGTACTGGCACAAAGACAGAAACATAGTTCAATGGAACAAAATAGCCCAGAGATAAATCCATGCATCTATGGACACCTTATCTTTGACAAAGGAGGCAAGAATATACAGTGGAGAAAAGGCAATCTCTTTAACAAGTGGTGCTGGGAAAACTGGTCAACCACTTGTAAAAGAATGAAACTAGAACACTTTCTAACACCATACACAAAAATAAACCTCAAAATGGAGTAAAGATCTAAATTTAAGACTAGAGACTATAAAACTAGAGGAAAACATAGGCAAACATGCTCTGATGTAAATCACAGCAGGATCCTCTTTGACCCACCTCCCAGAGTAATGGAAATAAAAGGAAAAATAAATAAATGGGACCTAGTTAAACTTAAAAGCATTTGCACAAAAAAGGAAAATAAAAGCAAGGTGAAAAGATAGTTTTCAGAATGAGAGAAAATAATAGCAAATGAAACTACTGACAAAGAATTAATCTCAAAAACATACAAGCAGCTCCTGCAGTTCAATTCCAGAAAAATAAGTAACCTAATCAAAAATGGGTCAAAAAACTAAACAGACATTTCTCCAAAGAAGACATACAGATGGCTAACCAACACATGAAAAGATGATCAACATCACTCATTATCAGAGAAATGCAAATCAACCATAATGAGGTTCCATCTAATGCCAGTCAGCATGGCTGCTATCAAAAACTCTACAAACAATAAATGCTGGACAGGGTGCGGAGAGAAACCCTCTTACACTGTTGGTGGGAATGCAAACTAGTACACCAATATGGAAAACAGTATGAGGATCCCTTAAAAAACTAGAAATAGAACTACTATCAGTTCAGTTCAGTTCAGTCGCTCAGTCGTGTCCGACTCTTGGAGACCTCATGAGTTGCAGCACACCAGGCCTCCCTGTCCATCACCAACTACCGGAGATCACTCAAACTCATGTCCATCGAGTAAATGATGCCATCAAGCCATCTCATCCTCTGTCGTCCACTTCTCCTCCTGCCCCCAATTCCTCCCAGCATCAGAGTCTTTTCCAATGAGTCAACTCTTTGCCAAAGTATTGGAGTATTGGTGGCCAAAGTATTGGAGTTTCAGCTTTAGCATCAGTCCTTCCAATGAACACCCAGGACTGATTTTTAGAATAGAATGGTTGGATCTCTTTGCAGTCCAAGGGACTCTCAAGAGTCTTCCCCAACACCATAGTTCAAAAGCATCAATTCTTCGGTAATCAGCCCTCTTCACAGTCCAACTCTCACATCCATACATGACCACTGGAAAAACCATACCCTTGACTAGATGGACCTTTGTTGGCAAAGTAATATCTCTGCTTTTGAATATGCTGTCTAGGTTGGTCATAACTTTCCTTCTAAGGAGTAAGAGTCTTTTAAATTCATGCCTACAATCACCATCTGCAGTGATTTTGGAGCCCCAAAAAATAAAGTCTGACACTGTTTCCACTGTTTCCCCATCTATTTCCCATGAAGTGATGGGACCAGATGCCATGATCTTCATTTTCTGAATGTTGAGCTTTAAGCCAACTTTTTCACTCTCCTCTTTCACTTTCATCAAGAGGCTCTTTAGTTCTTCTTCACTTTCTGCAGTAAGAGTGGTGTCATCCGCATATCTGAGGTTATTGATATTTCTCCCGGCAATCTTGATTCCAGCTTGTGTTTCTTCCAGTCCAGCGTTTCTCATGATGTACTCTGCATAGAAGTTAAATAAGCAGGGTGACAATATACAGCTTTGACGTACTCCTTTTCCTATTTGGAACCAGTCTGTTGTTTCATGTCCAGTTCTAATTGTTGCTTCCTGACCTGCATATAGGTTTCTCAAGAGGCAGGTCAGGTGGTCTGGTATTCCCATCTCTTTCAGAATTTTCCAGTTTCTTGTGATCCACACAGTCAAAGGCTATGGCATAGTCATAAAGCAGAAATAGATGCTTTTCTGGAACTCTCTTGCTTTTTCCATGATCCAGCAGATGTTGGCAATTTGCTCTCTGGTTCCTCTGCCTTTTCTAAAACCAGCTTGAACATTAGGAAGTTCACGGCTCACGTATTGCTGAAGCCTGGCTTGGAGGATTTTGAGCATTATTTTACTAGCGTGTGAGATGAGTTAAATTGTGCAGTAGTTTGAGCATTCTTTGGCATTGCCTTTCTTTGGGATTGAAATGAAAGCTGACCTTTTCCAGTCCTGTGGCCGCTGCTGAGTTTTCCAAATTTGCTGGCATATTGAGTACAGCACTTTCACAACATCATGTTTCAGGATTTGAAATAGCTCAACTGGAATTCCATCACCTCCACTAGCTTTGTTCATAGTGATGCTTTCTAAGGCCCACTTGACTTTGCATACCAGAATGTCTGGCTCTAGATGAGTGAGATCACACCATCGTGATTATCTTGGTCATGAAGATCTTTTTTGTACAGTTCTTCTGTGTATTCTTGCCACCTTTTCTTAATATCTTCTGCTTCTGTTAGGTCTACACTGTTTCTGGAGATCAGTGGAGTAATAACTCCAGAAAGAATGAAGGGATGGGGCCAAAGCAAAAGCAATACCCAACTGTGGATGTGATGTGATAGAAGCAAGGTCTGATGCTGTAAAGAGCAATACTGTATAGAAACCTGGAATGTTAGGTCCATGAATCAAGGCAAATTAGAAGTGCTCAAACAGGAGATGGCAAGAGTGAACGTTGACATTCTAGGAATCAGTGAACTAAAATGGCCTGAAATGGGTGCATTTAACTCAGATGACTATTATATCTACTACTGCAGGCAGGAATCCCTCAGAAGAAATGGAGTAGCTCTCATGGTCAACAGAAGAGTCTGAAATGCAATACTTGAATGCAATCTCAAAAAAAGACAGAATGATCTCTGTTCATTTCCAAGGCAAACTATTCAATATCACAGTAATACAAGCCTATGCCCCAACCAGTAATGCTGAAGAAGCTGAAGTTGAACAGTTCTATGAAGACCTACAAGACCTTTAAAAACTAACACCCAAAAATGATGTCCTTTTCTTTATAGGGGACTGGAATACAAAAGTAGGAAGTCAAGGAGCACCTGGAGTAACTGGCAAATTTGGCCTTGGAATATGGAATGAAGCAGGGCAAATGCTAATAGAGTTTTGCCAAGAGAATGCACTGGTCATAGCAAACACCCTCTCCCAACAACACAAGAGAAGACTCTACACATGGACATCACCAGATGGTCAACACCAAAATCAGATTGATTATATTCTTTGCAGCCAAAGATGGAGCAGCTCTATATAGTCAGCAAAACCAAGACTGGGAGCTGACTTAAATTGAAGAAAGTAGGGAAAACCACTAGACCATTCAGGTATGACCTAAATCAAATCCCTTATGATTATACAGTGGAAGTGAGAAATAGATGTAAAGGAGTAGATCTGATAGACAGAGTGCCTGATGAACTATGGATGGAGGTTCATGACATTGTACAGGAGGCAGGGATCAAAACCATCCCCAAGAAAAAGAAATGCAAAAAACCAAATGGCTGTCTGAGGAGACCCTACAAATAGCTGTGAAAAGAAGAGAAGCAAAAAGAAAAGGAGAAAAGGAAAGATATAAGCATATGCATGCAGAGTTCCAAAGAATAGCAAGGAAAGATAAGAAAGCCTTCCTCAGTGATCAATGCAAAGAAATAGAGGAAAACAACAGAATGGGAAAGACTAGCGATCTCTTCAAGAAAATTAGAGATACCAAAGGAACATTTCATGCAATGATGGGCTCAATAAAGGACAGAAATGGTATAGACCTAACAGAAGCAAAAGTTATTAAGAACTGTCATATGACCCAGCAATCCCACGGCTGGGCATACACACCGAGGAAACCAGAACTGAAAGAGACATGTGTACCCCAATGTTCATTGTAGCACTGTTTATAATAGCCAGGACATGGAAACAACCTAGATGTCCATCAGAAGACGAATGGATAAGAAAGCCAAGGTACATATACACAATGGAGTATTACTCAGCCATTAAAAGGAATGCATTTGAGTCAGTTCTAATGAGGTGGATGAAACTGGAGCCTATTATACAGAGTGAAGAAAGTCAGAAAGAAAAACACCAATTTAGTATATTAACGGATATATATGGAATTTAGAAAGATGGTTACAATGACCCTATATGCAAGACAGCAAAAGAGACACAGATATAAAGAAAAGAGTTTTGGATGCTGTGGGAGAAGGTGAAAGTGGGATGATTTGAGAGAATAGCATTGAAACACATATATTATCATATTTGAAATAGATGCCCAATCCAGATTCGATGCATGAGACAGGGTGCTCAGGGCTGGTGCACTGGGATGCCCCTGAGGGATGGAATGGGGAGGGAGGTGGGAGAGGGGTTCAGGATGGGGAACACATGTACACCCATGGCTGATTCATGTGAATGTATGGCAAAAACCAGTACAATATTGTAAAGTAATTAGCCTCTAATTAAAAAAAAATTTTAAGAAAAAAATAAACGACAATTTCAGAAGATGTAACATACAAGTAATTGTAATAACAAAAGAGAAACAGAATAGAAGAAATATTGCAGGTAATAATGGCCAAGAACTTATAGAAATTAATGATAAACACCAAGCCACAGATACAGGAAGTTCAGAAAACATTTAAAAAAAAAAAGAGAGAAGAGAAAAAATAAAAACTCTATCATATTCAAACTGAAGAACACCAAAGATAAAGGGAAAATATGATGAAATTCAGAGAAGAAAAAGCACCTTACTTACAGAGGAAAAAGGATAAAAATTTTGGTGGACTTCTCATCAGAAACGACAGAAGCAAGAAGAGAAAGAAATGAAATATTTAAATACCTGTAGGGAAAAAAAAAAACACCAATCTAGAATTCTATATACAGCAAATTGTCCTGAACATTAACTGAAAATACTGTATCAGATAAATAAAAACTGAAGTAATTCAATGCCAGCAGTGAAAAGAAATATTAAAAGAAGTCCTCAGGGAAAATAAAATGACATATTAGAAACTCAGATCAATATAAAGAAAGGAAGAGAATCAGAGAGGGACAGATGAATGCAATCTTTTATTTTTCTTATTCTTAATTTATCCAAACAATAACTGTTTATTTAATAATGACAATAATGTATTGAGAGACTATAGGACATATACGTTAAATGAATGACAACAATGTCCCCAGGGACAGAAGAGAGGAAATGGGAGTACTATCTTATAATATTCCTTGCTATTCACATAGCAGTATAGAATTATTTGAAGGATAGTTTAGATTATTTATAAAATACATATTGTAAACTCTAAGGCAACCATTATGGTTTTTCAAGAAGTATAACACACTAACAGAGGAGATAAAAGATGAATAATATAAAATGCTCAGATAAAATGAGAGGTAGGGAAACCTCTGGCAAATGTATATAATACAGTTATAAATATAGTTGACATAAATCCAAATATTTCAAAAATTACTTTAAGTGTGAATGGTCTATATACATCAATTAAAAGTCAGAGATTGCCAGAGTGGGTTAAAAAGACAACACCCAACTATATGCTATCTGCAAGCAACTCACTTTAGTTGTAAAGACACAGATAGGTTAAAAATAAAAAGATAGAGAAAGATATACCATGATAATACTACTCAAAAGAAAGCTGGAGTGGCTATATTAATCTCAGGCAAAGCTGATTTCAGAACAAGAAAAGTTATCATGGGTAGAAAGAACATGAAATAAAATTAAAGCAATCAATTCTCTAAGACATACTAATTCTAAATATGCATGCAACTAAAAATAGTGTTGGAATATAGAAACAAAAGCTGACAGAATTGCAAGGAGAAATACATAAACCACCCTTGCATTTGGAGATCTGATAGATATAATTGACAGATCAAGCTGACATAAAATCAGTAAGGACACACTTGACCTGAACAGTACTATTAATCAAATTGATCTAAATCACATTTTATAAATACTCCATCCAACAACAGCAGAATACACATTCTTTTTCAGCTCGTATAGAACATTTGCCAAGATACACCATATTCTGGTCCCTAAAACACACCTTCAAAGAATAGAAACCACAGAAAGTATGCTTGCAGACTACAACAAAATTAAATTCAAAGTCAATAAGAGGAAGATACTGGGATAATCTCCAAATATTGGAAAATTAAGAAATATATCAGTTGAGAAAGAAATCTTAGGTGATATTTTTAAATACTTTGAACTAAATAAAAATTAAAATGCAATAGATCAAGTTTTGTGGGAGGCAGTGAAAGCAATATTTAGAGGGAAATTCACAGCATTAAATACATGCTTTAGAAAAGAATAAAGGTCTAAAATCAATAACCTAAGCTTGTTGTTGTTTAGTTGCTAAGTCCTGTCTGACTCTTTGGACCCTGCCAGAATCCTTTGTCCATGAGATTTTCCAGGAAAGACTACTGGATTGGGTTGCCATTTCCTTCTTTAGGGGATCTTCCCAAACCAGGGATAGAACCACATCTCCTGCTTGGTAGGCAGATTCTTTAACCACTGAGCCACCTGGGAAGTCATTTTATACTTAGCCCATCTTTATCCTTTATCTTAGCCAGACTATAATAAACATTGTTCTAAGGAAACAAGAACTTTAAGAAGTTTTTCCAGTAGTCTATGGATGATTTTTCAATATATTTTCAATGTGTTGAATTCTTACATTCAAAAAAAAAAAAAAAAAACCCCAAAAACTCCTTAAAATTTCCAGGTTCTTAAAATATCTCTATCAAAGTTCTTAAGAGATTTTGCCAAGAAAAGCCTGTTACATTTTAAACAGTATCATTCCTAACTCCTGCTGAGAATCCATAAACAAGTTGTGGATTTCAACCAATTCAACCCACCACAGCCAGGATTATTCTGATAAAAATTATTTTTGAGGTGCCTACTGAATTTCTGTTCTTCATCCTCCTAATAACTTTGCATGTAAGCCATCATTACAAAATCTTGATCCTCCTGCTTATGACTAAACATATGAAGACAACAAAGACAACATCACAAGAGCCTGAATGGGAGATAGTCCTAGACTATATGTTTTGGAAATAAGAAGGTGTTGGGCTCACCTTTGCAGAATGTCAGGAAGTGCCCACAACTTAGTATCTGCTGCTTTGCCAGGGCTGCAGATGCTGCTTGGAGGTATGCTGTCTAAAGTACTGCTTCTCAAACTTAGTCCCAGGCGGCAGCAGCAGCAGTTAGAAAGGCAAATTCATGGCCCTCGCCAATTAGAATCTCTGATGCCCAGGAATTGGCTTTGAACAAGCTCTCCAGGTGATTCCCATCCTTACTGAAGCGCAGTAACAAAAACTTCTAAACCTCTAGGTGCTGGGAGTAAAACTTGCTAAGGACCAACAACAGAAAGTGATGAAATTCTTCCACTCCAGCATCAGGGGCCTCACCTTTGGAGCTTGCAAGGAAGACTCCTACTCAATGACTCAGCATTTTAGTTAATTTATTTCCTCTGTTCCCCTAGAGGATACTGCCTTGGGCAATCAGCCCCAGGTCCCTCATGCCTGCCCATATTCTCAAGTAGTGGCTAGAACATTCTGGGCTTCTTTTCATTATTTCGCATCTCAAAATCCCTATTTATTCAACTTGTTTCAGCCAAGTTTCAGGTGTGAGGAGTGATTTTCCTGAGCTAATAAGATTTAGCTTGGTTCAGTCCAGTTCAGTTGCTCAGTCGTGTCTGAATCTTCGCGACCCCATGGACTGCAGCACGCTACACTCCCTTGTCCATCACCAACTCCAGGAGCTTTCTCAAACTCATGTCTATTGAGTCAATGATGCCATACAACCATCTCATCCTCTGTCATCCCCTTCTCCCCCCGCCTTCAATCTTTCCCAGTATCAGAATTTTTTCCAGTGAGTCAGTTCTTCACATCAGGTGGCCAAAGTATTAGACTTCAGCTTCAACATCAGTCCTTACAATGAATATTCAGGACTGATCTCCTTTAGAATGGACTGGTTGGATCTCCTTGCAGTCCAAGGGACTCTCAAGAGTCTTCTCCAACCCCACAGTTCAAAAGCATCAATTCTTCATCCCTCAGCTTTCTTTATAGTCCAACTCTCACATCCATACATGGCTACTAGAAAAACCATAACCTTGACTAGACAGACCTTAGTTGACAAAGCAATGTCTCTGCTTTTTAATATGCTGCTTGGTTGGCCATAGCTTTTCTTCCAGGGAGCAAGTGTCTTTTAATTTCAAGGCTGAAATCACCATCT
This sequence comes from Ovis aries, assembly GCF_016772045.2. Lineage (NCBI taxonomy): Eukaryota > Metazoa > Chordata > Mammalia > Artiodactyla > Bovidae > Ovis > Ovis aries. Next base: position 44,347,935 of record NC_056054.1, on the reverse strand, counting down.
GCAGTGATTTTGGAGTCCAAGAAAATAAAGTCTCTCACTGTTTCCATTGTCTCTCCATCTATTTTCCATGAAAGGATGGGACTGGATGCCATTATCTTAGTTTTCTGAATGTTGAGTTTTAAGCCAACTTTTTCACTCTCCTCTTTCACTTTCATCAAGAGGCTCTTTAGTTCCTTGCTTTCTGCCATAAGAGTGGTGTCATCTGCATATCTGGGGTTATTGACGTTTCTCCCAGCAATCTTGATTCCAGCTTGTGCTTCATCCAGCTGGACATTTCACATGATGTACCAGTTTCTCACTGTGTTTTGTTGTATTTAGTGTTAAGTTCCTGATAAAACTCAAAGGAAACAAAACTGATAAAACTCAATTCGCTACTGATTCCTGTAATAGCATTAAAAAGGAAAGACTGTTGGAGATGCCTATATTTTAAGCCCATGAATGAATCCAATGGTAGGATTGTAGGCACAGTGAGAAAATAGCAGAGAGAATAAAGACTGTGGGATGCCACAGATCAGACATGAAGAAGGCTGGGCTAGTCCTGGTCTTCCCCTGGATTCCTTACCTTTCTATTTAACAAGAATTGATTGAAAAAAGAGTTCACTTCAAAATGTGAGTCCTATTATCTCCAGTAACCTATCACCTAGGTTTGCTACAACTATCTTATAACTCTAGGCAACTGTGAGTAAAGTATTCAAGGAGTTTTAGGCTAATAACATCACAGCAGCTCCAGAAGCCCGAGTAGGCACCAGTTCTCTGCAGCACCCTGAAAAGTCCTAAAACTGCAAACTCTTACCTCCTCTTCCATCCACCCCCACCAACAAATCTGGAAATCTGTGATTATAGGATGGGGACTGTGGCAGGAAAACATGGTTTTTATGAAGTTTTCTAGGCAATTCAGATACATATGCCTGACTTCACCAACAGATAAACACTGATGAGTTGTGTAAGGTTTATTATTGCACATGAAGATTTTATACATAATTCAATGGTGGCTACCATGTTATTGGGCTTCCAAGGTGGTGCTTGCTAGTGGTAAAGAACCCACCTGCCAACGCAGGAGATGTAAGAGACATGGGTTTGACCCCTGAGTTAGGTAGACCCCTAGAGGAGGAAATGGTAACCCATGCCAGTATTCTTGCCTGGAGAACCCCATGGACAGAGGAACCTGGCAGGTTAGAGTCCATGGGGTCGCAAAGAGTTGAACTCAACTGAAGCAACTTAGCACACACACTGTTATTACTGAAATGAGTGAGACAAATCATAAAAGTACAAGTTTTCTTTCACTTATGTGAAACGTTATACCTCAATTTGATCCAAGCATGATTTGATAAATACAGGTTCTCAACCAAAACATAGGTCTGAGCATGCAAAATTGGGAATGCATGTAAGAATTAAAGATTTTAAAATTTAAAAAATAAAAAACTAAAAAAAAAAAAAAATCACTTGAACTTTACTGGTAACTCTTTTAACCTTGAACCATTTCAAATGAATTCACATATTGAAGAGAGCTACATTTATTAAAGTACACTGGAAAAGTCCCTGATGCTAGGAAAGATTGAGTGCAGAAGAGGGAGATGAGACAGTTGGATGGCATCACTGATGCAATGGACATGAACCTGGGCAAACGTAGGGAGATGATGAGGGACAGGGGGCGGGGGGGGGGGGGTGGGGGGGTGGGGTGCCTGATGTGCTGCAGTCCATGGCATCTTAAGGAGTCAGACATCATTGGGTGACTGAACAACAACAACAAAATTTATTTATTTTGTTTGCATTTTTATATTTTATATTTTTTTATTTTAATTTTTATTTTATTTTACTTTACAATACTGTATTGGTTTTGCCATACATTGACATGAATCCACCACGAGTGCACATGAGTTCCCAAACATGAACCCCCTCCCACCTCCCACCCCATATCATCTCTCTGGATCATCCCCGTGCACCAGCCCCAGGCATCCTGTATCAAATATAGACTGGCGATTCGTTTCTTATATGATAGTATACATGTTAGAATGCCATTCTCCCAAATCATCCCACCCTCTCCCTCTCCCTCAAGGGTCCAAAATTCTGCTCTACACATCTGTGTCTCTTTTGCTGTCTCACATACATGGTCATCATTACCATCTTTCTAAATTCCATATATATGTGTTAGTATACTGTATTGGTGTTTTTCTTTCTGGCTTACTTCACTCCGTATAATCAGCTCCAGTTTCATCCACCTCATTAGAATTGACTCAAATGAATTCTTTTTAATGGCTGAGTAATACTCCATTGTGTATATGTACCACAGCTTTCTTATCCATTCATCTGCTGATGGACATCTAGGTTGTTTCCATGTCCTGGCTATTATAAACAGTGCTGCGATGAACATTGGGGTACATGTGTCTCTTTTAATTCTGGTTTCCTTGGTGTGTATGCCCAGCAGTGGGATTGCTGAGTCATAAGGCAGTTCTATTTCCAGTTTTTTAAGGAATCTCCACACTGTTCTCCATAGTGGCTGTACTAGTTTGCATTCCCACCAACAGTGTAGGAGGGTTCCCTTTTCTCCACACCCTCGCCAGCATTTAATGCTTGCAGACTTTTGGATCGCAGCCATTCTGACTGGTGTGAAGTGGTACCTCATTGTGGTTTTGATTTGCATTTCTCTAATAATGAGTGATGTTGAGCAACTTTTCATGTGTTTGTTAGCCATCCGTATGTCTTCTTTGGAGAAATGTCTATTTAGTTCTTTGGCCCATTTTTTGATTGGGTCGTTTATTTTTCTGGAATTGAGCTGCATGAGTTGCTTGTATATTTTTGAGATTAGTTGTTTGTCAGTTGCTTCATTTGCTATTATTTTCTCCCATTCAGAAGGCTGTCTTTTCACCTTGCTTATATTTTCCTTTGTCAACAACAAGATTTATTAAACATTTCTTCATCAGTATGAACATCAATAATGCACTGAACACTGTAGCAAACAGCCTTCTTGGATTGGGGCAATCACTTATTTTCACTTAAAATTCACAGTAAAGTTTGAAAATATGTACTTGTGCCAGTTTAACCTTGGTTTCTATGATTAAACTAAAACAACAAACCAAATCTTTAGAATTTCAAATGTTTATAATCAGGAAATTAAAGGTTTACATTAGGAAATTAAAGAAAGAATAGCAATTTGAGCCTAAAACAGAAGAAAAATACCATAAAAATTAGAATAGAAATCAATGAAATTTATAAGAGGAAAATAATAAAGAAAATCAAGAAACTCCAAAGGTGATTTTTTTTAATATCAAAAAATTGGTAACTCCTAGCCAGACTAACAAGAGAAAAACCAAGACAGAGAATACAAGTTATCAATATCAGAAGTTAAAGAGGAGTCATTACTACTGATCTAATGGAAAGTAAAAGGACAAACAAGGAATTCTATGAACACTATAATACACCTCATCCTTGTCTTAATTCAGGGAACATTTGAAGCTTCTCCTTAGAAGTTAAGCTGATTGCTTTGCAAAACTGCAGAGCAAATAAAGAACTATTGTTTAACTTTCAACTTATATGTTCCTGAAACTCTGAACAAAATCAATAGTCCTGAATGCCAAGGCTTTAGATTGTAATTAGACTTCTTTACAGACAACAATATTTGAATTTAAAAATGCTAAAAGCATGAAGAATATAAGATATAAATTTTATACCATAAATGACAGTGTTGGAAAAGCTGCAGGGTTTTATAAGAGCCACTGAAAATTTTCAATCAAATGTAGGAAGTAAGAAGATGTTTTTTCATTAGTGAAGAATACAGGGAAATTTGTCTAGTGTTGCTAGCAGGAGAAAGTGCTGGAACCCGACCTTTTTTCAGGATAATTTGCCTAGTGAGGGATCTTAGAATCCTCAGAAAGGTTCAGGAGAGTCTTGGAACACTTTTGAGAGTTGGCATGCTTCACAGAAAAGTCTTGGCCCAGTTATTGCAAGTGATTTAGCTTTTTTCACTATGGAAGTAAATTATCACAGATTGAACGGTTTAAAACAACATACATTTATTGTTTTGCAGTTCTGTAGATTAGAAGTCTAACACAGCTCTCACCAGCATAAAAATCAACGTCTTAGCAAGGCTAAATTCCTTTCTGGAGGTTCTGAGGAAGAATGCATCTTCTCAGCTTTTCCAGAGGCTATAGACCAGCTTCACTCTGTGGTGTATGACTCCTTCCCTCCATCTTCAAAGTTAGCACTGATTCATCTTTACATTGTCCTTTCATTGGCACATCTTGCTCTGACTTAGTTGAGAAAGGTTTTCCACATTTAAGGACCTCTGTGATTACATTTGCCCCAATTGGCTAACTGAATATGACCTTCCATCTTAAGAGTCTTAACTTCATCACACATGCAAAGTACTTTTGGTGTCATGTAAGGTAAATTACAGGTTCTGGGAACTAAACATGAGGACATGTTTGGGGAGCTGTGACTGCCAGGCAAAGCCTGAGAAAGATGTTTAAGTAGATAGGCCAGAATGGAGTCTTAAAATAACCCATATGCTAGTTTGGGAAGAAGCATATATTTACTTTCTTCTCAGAGGGCATGAAAGTGACTGAGAGAAAGCAGGCTGTCTGGGACAGGTTCAAGAATATGGTTAAAACAAGGTCAGAGTGTACAGTGTGGCACACTCTGTCAATAATCCATATCGTATGTACACTCTGTCAGTGATCATGGAAAGACAGAGGACAAAAACAACAGATATGTCAAAGGAAGGGGCCATTGCCTCATGACCAGGGTAAATGACTTATAAGTCAGTGGAGGCCAGCAATGGACAGAAGACAGTCACAGATAAGACACACCTCCCTATAATGTTCACCAATGCTTAACCCCCTGGAATCAGACTTTACTGATATAGCTGTGTGTGAATTCTTATTTCACTGAGTTCATATCATGGTATGACTAACCTTACATGAGGGAGACTAGATAAGTTGGCAGATGATAGGCAGTAAATAAGTTTATAAAACATAAATAAGTAAGTTCAGTGTTTGCTCACCTCAATGTGACCATGAAATTTGTTCTCATTTTGCAAGCATGAGTTCTAAATTCAGACAGGGAGGAACAAAATTTCAGTCCCTCCATGTTCCAGCTGTATGACCTTGAGCATATAATGCAATGCCTCTAAACTTCAGAGCTTTCAAATGTAGTAAAATAAATTTATACACTATTCAGTAGAAAACTGAGACTCTTGGGACATGGGTCACTGTAACCAAGCAAATGAGAGTATTATATAAATTGCTCTTCTGAATAGAATTTTTAAAAATGCAGAAATTAGAACAAAGGAATATAGAAAAAATATAAGCAGAAGAAAAAATGACAGGGGACTAGACTATAGCTTTGCTACTTTTAGGATCAGGAATAGTTAATAGTGAATTTTAAATTGTGTTACCATTATGAAAATACTTCCATATCCTCAAGACCTCAAAAAAGATCTTATACACATACACAACTTCGTGTGAATGGTTTGTGAGACACTAATGTAATTAACTCATTTAATGCAAGATACAACAGACACAAACAAAATGAAAAAAATAATCCTTAAACTCAACTAATTCAGTGAAAACAGGTAGAAGGCACAGGGAAGAATAAGTCCTCAGTAACAGGTAAAGATCTTAGAGTTCGCATTTTTTCAGACTATATAATAAGGGATTTATAAAATTATTTCTATAGAAATAACCATCTATATCCAACCTCCAATTCCTCATTTTTCTTTATATGAATATTATTTTTGTTGTTTAGTCACTAAGTGAAGTGAAGTAGCTCAGACGTGTCCGACTCTTTGCGACCCCGTGGACTATAGCCCACCAAGCTCCTCAATCCATGGGATTCTCCAGGCAAGAATACTGGATTGGGTTGCCATTTCCTTCTCCAGGGGATCTTCCTGACCCAGGGATCGAACCCAGGTCTCCCGCATTGAAGGCAGACGCTTTAATCTCTGAGCCACCAGGGAAGCCCTAAATCATGTCCAAATCTTTTGTGATCATGGACTGTAGCCGTCAAGCTCCTCTGTTCATAGAATTCTCCAGGCAAGAATACTGGAGTGGGTGCCATTTCCTTCTCCAGGGGATCTTGCTGACCCAGGGATAGAACGCGAGTCTCCCGCATTGCAGACAGATTCTTTACCCTCTGTGACATCAGGGAAGACACAACAGCATGCTAGATGATAACAAACCAACCCGGAAATATTGAAGACTTAACAAAGGTTTCTTTATTTTTCACTGGAACATATTAATAGTTGCTTTATAATGTTGTGTTAGTTTCTGCTATATGTATACACATAACCCCTCCCTTTTGAACCTCCCTCCCACTACTGCCATCCCACCCTCTAGGTCATCACAGAGCACCAAGCTGAGCTCCCTGTGCTATCCAGCACTTTCCCATGTGCTATCTAAACACACAGTAGTGTATGTATGACAATCTCATCTCCCAATTCACTCTACTCCACTTCCTGCAACCTGTGTCCACACGTCCATTCTCTATGCCTGTGTCTGTATTTCTGTCCTACAAATATGTTAATCTGTAATATGTTTCTAGATTCCACATATATGTATCAATATACTTTGTTACTCACAGTTCAATGTACATCAGTGGTGTATAACATTTCTCCACAGTTCTTTAGTAACCCAGGGTTTTTTCCTATGTAATGTCTATGTTATTCTCTCCCTATCATCCCCCAGAAATGTCCTGTCTAAAAGAATAGTCACTGTCCATTTGTGATCACTGAGCACTTGATATGGTGATTTGGTCTGGATTGAGATGAGCTATAAGTATATAAACACTTTGAAGATACAGTATAGGAGAATTTCTTCGCAGTCCTTCAGGTTGGACTCTGCACTCTCATTGCCAAGGACCCAGGTACATCTCTGGTGAGAGAACTAAGATCTCACAAGCTGCCCAGTGTGGCCAAATAAATAAAAATAAACAAATAAATGTACAATGTAAAAAAAGAAATTCTTTTTAATAATTTTATATTGATTACATTTTGAAATACTATAGCTTATATTTGTATCAAGTGAATAGACCAGTGAATCAATTTTATCTGTTTCTTTTAACCATTTTTTAATGTGGTTCTTAGAAATTTTAAAATTATATATGTACTCACTTTGTACTGGACAATACTTATATACAAATTTCAGATTCAATTTTTTATTATATAAATACATAAAACATGCCTATATTTGTTTCCTATCTGTTAAATTTTCATGCAAAATATTGTACTAAGAAGGCTGCTGAGAGGATTGTGCTATGACCTATGTAACCTCTCTACAGCAGCTATGTCAGGAAGTAAATGAGCAAATGCAATAATCTTGAGTTTGTGATGTGGTAGACTCATGGGAGGGAAAGGTTTGACATTACTGTTTATATAACTACTCAGAAACATGGTATCAACAGATTCAAGGACCTTTGCTTAATCAGAAACTTTTTTTTTCTTAATACAACTTCTATGAAATTTTCTAGTCTTCAAAGAAACACAATTCTACAATATCTATTTTAATAAAAGATATACTGCAAAGAAACCCTGTACTTGGTGAGTGTGCAAAGTTTGTTTCTCCCTGGTCTATGCCACTGTCTGGCTGAGTTTTGATGAAGTTATTCCCAAGCCATATTTTGCTACCTGAAGATGGACATTAGCAAACTAATGCTTAATACTCAATGTCTTCTCATGTACTCTTCAAAAGCTTTACTCTGCTTTTAGAGCTATCTTGATATACAAGTGAAATTGAATGTGAATTTGAAATATCAAATTTTTCTGGATCTTATGTGACTGTTTCATTGAGGAACAAGTTTTCTTTAGCATAGAACAGCAGATCACTCCAAAACAACCCTGTTCTCTGGGCCTTTCCTGTTTTCTGGAGCACACTTCAGGAAGGTCTCCCTAGCCTCATCTAACTACTCTCCATTTCTTTGATTATAGAACAATTCCAAACTGAGAGCATTTAGCATCCATCCCCTTTAAAGATCCATCCCTTTTAAAACTGATAAGAGATATGCTTACACAAACAAGTATATGTTTTTGTGTACACAATACTTTGGCCACTTGATACAAAGAACTGACTCATTTGAAAAGACCCTAATGCTGGGAAAGACTGAAGGCAGGAGGAGAAGGGGATGACAGAGGATGAGATGGTTGGATGGCATCACTGACTCAATGGACATGAGTTTGAGTAAGCTCTGGTAGCTGGTGACGGACAGGGAGGCCTGGCATGCTACAGTCCATGGGGTTGCAAAGAGTCGGACACAACTGAACGACTGAACTGAACTGAACTGATAAAGATACATATATACACACACGTATGTGTGTGTGTAGGATAAATCTTAACACTTTCACTTTCATAGTCTCACAAATCTAAAGCTCATATCATATCAGATAATTTTTCCAAAAGACTCCCTACTAAGTCAAATACACTAATTCCTTAAATAAATATTTAAGTAACCATAATGTGCCAAACACTTTGATAAGCATTGAGGACATAGCAGTGAGCAGAAAAATGGATGCTTGTCTTTATGGAGTTTATAGTCTGTCCGAAAATTGGGTAAGCAACTGCAATTAGGTGTATGATAGGGTTACACCAGTTGTCCAAGAGACTAAAGAATAAGGAGACAATGAGTTAAAAGGCAGAGAATAATGTTCTAGTCAGAAAAATAGTATATAAAAATGTCCAGAGAGAGAACATCTCAGATGGAAGGAATCACATAAGGGTGGGGCTGTGAGACAGGAGTGCACAGTGGTGCCCCACAGGAAGGAATAATAAATCCTGCCTGAGGACAGAGGACAAGTCATGGCAAGTTAAGATTGATGTATAACTTGTCCTACATATAAGCAGTTTTTTACGTAAAGAAAATAACAGCCCGAGGAAAGGCACATGGATACGAAGTGACAGATAACTTATCCAACTGTCTCCAATTAAAATGTGACAACTCCAGGGCAATTCTACTTCAAAGTTCATGCTTTAACCCCATAAACAGACTTGGAGCCATTGAAGGACAACAATGAAGCATACAGCACCAGAGTTCTCAAGAAGCTCTTCTGTGTTATACCCTAATAACAATCAAGCTGTGCTTTGATCTTTTAACATTTACAGTGTGCTTTTCCATTTAATCTCACACCAGCACTGAATCTCACCAATACAGTATTGTAAAGTAAAATAAAGTAAAAATAAAAATTAAAAAAAATAAAAAATAAAAAAAATTTCAATTAAAAATGAGCAGAAAAGAAATTTTTCCAAAAAGAAGACATACAGTCAATAGGTATATGAAGACACTGCTGCTGCTGCTACTGCTGCTGCTGCTACTGCTGCTGCTGCTGCTGCTGCTGCTGCTGCTGCTGCTAAGTCACTTCAGTCGTGTCCAATTCTGTGTGACCCCATAGACGGCAGCCCACCAGGCTCCCCCATCCCTGGGATTCTCCAGGCAAGAACACTAGAGTGGGTTGCCATTTCCTTTTCCAATGCATGAAAGTGAAAAATGAAAGGGAAGTTCCTCAGTCGTGTCCAACTCTTTGCAACCCCATGGACCACAGCCTACCAAGCTCCTTTGTCCATGGGATTTTCCAGGCAAGAGTACTGGAGTGGGGTACCATTGCCTTCTCTGATAAAAAGATACAGAATATCACTAATCAACCTTACAAGTGTTAGGATAGCTTCTACCGACAAGATAGGAAACAAGTGTTGTTGAGGACATGGAGGAGAGAAGAGAACCTTTATGCACTGTTGGTGGAAGGTAAATTGGTATAGTCATTATAGATAAAAGTAGAAATGTTCCTTGAAAACTTTAAAAAATAGATCTACCATATGGTCTGGCAATCCCAATTCTGGGTATATATCCAAAGAAAGCAAATCAATATCTTAGGAAGATAATATCTGCAACCCCATGTTCACTGAAGCATTTTTCACAGTAGCCAAAATATTGAACCAAACTAAGTGTCCAGGAAAACTGCAAAGATGGCGGAGGAATAGGATGGGAAGACCACTTTCTCCCTCACAAATTCCTCAAAAGAACATTTCAATGCTGAGCAAACTCCACAAAACAACTTCTGTAGGCTGGCAGAGGACATCAGGCAACCAGAAAAGCAGACCATTGTCTTCAAAAACAGGTAGGAAAAAATATAAAAGACGAAAAAGGAGACAAAGGAGGTGGGGAGGGAGCTCCTTCCCGGGAAGGGAAGCCCGTCCCCCGTCCTGGGAAGGGAATTTTAAGAAGAGAGGTTTCCAAACACCAGGAAACACTCTCCCTGCCGAGTCTGTGGCAAGCCTTGGAAACACAGAGGGCAACATAACAGGAAGGGAAAAATAAATAAAGAATTAAAACCAACAGATTACAAGCCCAACAGTAACTCCCCCAGCGGAAAAGCAGCACAGACGCCTGCATCCGCCACAAGCAAGTGGGGGCAGAGCAGGGAAGCGCGGGAGGCATGGGCTGCAGTGTTTTGTAAGAATCGGGCAGGAACACCCCATGCGCAACCAGAACGATATAACTTGGGCTAGCAAACCAGACTGTGGGATAGCTACCGCACGAAAAGCTCGAACATAAGACACCGCCAGGACCAAGCACAGAACAAAGGATGGAACGGAATAAGCTGGCTGCAGACCATCCCCCGCCGGGGACAGGCAGCCAGAGCCGCAGCCAGAGCCGTAAGGACTGGAAAGGGGCAATTGCAGACCCTGAGAGACTTTACTTACCTAACTGCAAGCAGGCTTCTTTGCTAAGACTTCTGGGGGTGCTGGACAGTCACCATCTGCCTCACAAGGGGCACCAGCAGTCCACCCAGAAAACTGAGCAGCAGAGGCAGAAAAGGCAACAAGTCACAGAGATCACGCTCGCCAAACTCCTGAGCTACTCGGACCTGGGAAGGGCACAAAACGCAGTCCCAACCGAATCTGAGCCTCGGAGGGATACCTGAGCCTCGAACCTGAGCGGCTTAGACCGGGGAAGTGCACGCAGCCTAGGGCCGGCCTCAGACGGTTCCCGGCTGAGCATCATAGAGCCGGGGTGGTTTGTGCGCCGCGAGAAGGGACAGGTCCAGCGGGGCTGAGACACTGTGTGCACATGACAGTGCTATTTGTTTGCAGCATCCCCCTTCCCCACAGCGCGACTGAACTAGTGAGCCTAAAAAACCAGCAAACAGAAGAAGTTAAACAGAGGGAACCGCCTTGGAAGTGACCCCACACTGCCCACAACATCAGAGAAGGGCTAGATATACTTTTACTATTTTTAAAATCATTCCTTTTTTTTCTTTTTTTTCTAACTTTTTTTTAATTGTTAAGTCTTCTATTTCTCCTCTAATTTTTATTTCTATAACCTACTATTACTATTTTTTTAAAAAAAGACTTTTTTTTTTTTAAGGCAAATACCATATATAGTCTTTGGGTGGTTGTTGGTGTTTTGTTGTTTTTTTTTTTAATAATTCTTGTGGGGGTTTTTTTTCTCTTTTTTTTCTTTCTTTCTTCCTTTTTCCTTCTGCTTCTTTTCTTTAATATTGTATTTTTGAAAATCCAACCTCTACTCTAGATTTTTAATCTTTGCTCTTAGGTTTTTGTTATCAATTTTGTACATTTAAAAACCCAAACTTCACTACCCAAGTTTACCTGAGAGTGAGATTACTGGCTTGACCACTCTCTCCTCCTTTGGACTCTCCTTTCTCTCCACCAGGTGGCCTTTGTCTCTTTTCTCCCCCATCTCTTCTCTATCCAACTCTGTGAATCTCTGTGTGTTCCAGACAGTGGAGAACACCTAAGGAACTGGCTACTGGCAGGATTTGTCTCTCTCCTTCTCATTCCTCTCTCTTATCCTCCTGGCCACCTCTGTCTACTTCCTCCCTCTCCTCTTCCCTGTATAACTCCATAAATACCTCTGAGTGGTCCAGACTATGGAGCGCACATAAGGAGTGACTACTGGCTAGCTTGCTCTCTCCTCTTTTGATCTCACCGCATCTCATTCCAGTCACCTCTAACTACCCCCTCCCTCTTCTCTTCTCCTTGTAACTCAGTGAATCTCTCTGAGTGTCCCTCAATGTGGACAAACCTTTCATCTTTAACCTAGATGTTTAATCATCGGTGCTGGATAGATGGAGAAGTCTAGAGGCTACTGTAAAACTAAAACTGAAAACCAGAAGCAGGAGGCTTAAGTCCAAAGCCTGAAAACATTAGAGAACTTTTGAATTCAGGGAACATTAAGCAATAGGAGCTCATCAAATGCCTCCATACCTACACTGAAACCAAGCTCCACCCAAGGGCCAACAAGTTCCAGAACAAGACATACCACACAAATTCTCCAGCAACACAGGAACACACACCTGAGCTTCAATATACAGGCAGCTCAAAGTTATTCCAAAACCTCTGATGTCTCATAACCCATTACGGGTCACTCCACTGCACTCCAGAGAGAAGAAACCCAGTTCCACCCACCAGAACTCCAACACAAGCCTCCCTAACCAGAAAACCTTGACAAGCCACTGATAGAACCCCACCCACAGTGAGGAAGCTCCATAATAAAGAGAACTCCACAAATTAACAGAATATAAAAAGGCCACCCCAAACGCAACAATATAACCAAGATGAAGAGACAGAGGAATACTCAGCAGGTAAAGGAACAGGAGAGTTGCCCACCAAAACCAAACAAAAGAAGAAGAGATAGGGAATCTACCTGAGAAGGAATTCCGAATATTGATAGTGAAAATGATCCAAAATCTTGAAATCAAAATGGAATCACAGATAAATAGCCTAGAGACAAGGATTGAGAAGATGCAAGAAAGGTTTAACAAGGACCTAGAAGAAATAAAAAAGAGTCAAAATATAATGAATAATGCAATAAATGAGATCAGAAACACTCTGGAGGCAACAAATAGTAGAATAACGGAGGCAGAAGACAGGATTAGTGGAATAGAAGATAGGATGGTAGAAATAAATGAATCAGAGAGGAAACAAGAAAAACGAATTAAAAGAAGTGAAGACAATCTCAGAGACCTCCAGGACAATATGAAATGCTCCAACATTTGAATTATAGGAGTCCCAGGAGAAGAAGACAAAAAGAAAGGCCATGAGAAAATCCTTGAGGAGATAATAGTTGAAAACTTCCCTTAAATGGGGAAGGAAATAATCACCATAGTCCAAGAAACACAGAGAGTTCCAAATAGGATAAACCCAACGTGAAGCACCCCAAGACACATATTAATCAAATTAACAAAGATCAAACACAAAGAACAAATATTAAAAGCAGCAAGGGAAAAACAACAAATAACACACAATGGGATTCCCATAAGGATAAAAGCTGATCTTTCAATAGAAACTCTTCAGGCCAGGAGGGAATGGCAAGACATACTTAAAGTGATGAAAGAAAATAACCTACAGCCCAGATTACTGTACCCAGCAAGGACCTCATTCAAATACGAAGGAGAAATCAAAAGCTTTACAGACAAGCAAAAGCTGAGAGAATTCAGCACCACCAAACCAGCTTTCCAACAAATGCTAAAGGATATTCTCTAGACAGGAAATACAGAAATGGGTGTATAAACCCGAACCCAAAACAATAAAGTAAATGGTAACGGGATCATACTTATCAATAATTACCTTAAACGTAAATGGGCTGAATGCCCCCAACCAAAAGGCAAAGACTGGCCAAATGGATACAAAAACAAGACCCCTCTATATGCTGCTTACAAGAGACCCACCTCAAAACAAGGGACACATACAGACTGAAAGTGAAGGGCTGGAAAAGATATACCATGCAAATAGAGACCAAAAGAAAGCAGGAGTGGCAATACTCATATCTGATAAAATAGACTTTAAAACAAAGGCTGTGAAAAGAGACAAAGAAGGCCACTACATAATGATCAAAGGATCAATCCAAGAAGAAGATATAACAATTATAAATATATATGCACCCAATATAGGAGCACCACAATATGTAAGACAAATGCTAACAAGTATGAAAGGGGAAATCAACAATAACACAATAATAGTGGGAGACTTTAATACCCCACTCACACCTATGGACAGATCAACTAAACAGAAAATTAACAAAGAAATGCAAACTTTAAATGATACATTAGATCAGTTAGACCTAATTGATATCTATAGGTCATTTCACCCCAAAACAATGAATTTCACCTTTTTTCAAGTGCTCATGGAACCTTCTCCAGGATAGATCACATCCTGGGCCATAAATCTAAACTTGATAAAATCAAAAAATCGAAATCATCCCAAGAATCTTTTCTGACCATAATGCATTAAGATTAGATCTCAATTACAGAAAAACTATTAAAAATTCCAACATATGGAGGTTGAACAACACACTTCTGAATAACCAACAAATCACAGAAGAAATCAAAAAAGAAATCAAAATATGCATAGAAACGAATGAAAATGAAAACACAACAACCCAAAACCTGTGGGACACTATAAAAGCAGTGCTAAGAGGAAAGTTCATAGCAATACAGGCATACCTCAAGAAACAAGAAAAAAGTCAAATAAATAACCTAACTTTACAACTAAAGCAACTAGAAAAGGAAGAATTGGAGAACCCCAGAGTTAGTAGAAGGAAAGAAATCTTAAAAATTAGGGCAGAAATAAATGCAAAAGAAACAAAAGAGACCATAGCAAAAATCAACAAAGCCAAAAGCTGGTTCTTTGAAAGGATAAATAAAATTGACAAACCATTAGCCAGACTCATCAAGAAGCAAAGAGAGAAAAATCAAATCAATAAAATTAGAAATGAAAATGGAGAGATCACAACAGACAACACAGAAATACAAAGGATCATAAGAGACTACTATCAGCAGTTGTATGCCAATAAAATGGACAACGTGGAAGAAATGGACAAATTCTTAGAAAAGTACAATTTTCCAAAACTGAACCAGGAAGAAATAGAAAATCTTAATAGACCCATCACAAGCATGGAAATTGAAACTGTAATCAGAAATCTTCCAGCAAACAAAAGCCCAGGTCCAGACAGGTTCACAGCTGAATTCTACCAAAAATTTTGAGAAGAGCTAACACCTATCCTACTCAAACTCTTCCAGAAAATTGCAGAGGAAGATAAACTTCCAAACTCAGTCTATGAGGCCACCATCACCCTAATACCAAAACCTGACAAAGATGCCACAAAGAAAGAAAACTACAGGCCAATATCACCGATGAATATAGATGCAAAAATCCTCAACAAAATTCTAGCAATCAGAATCCAACAACACATTAAAAAGATCATACACCATGACCAAGTGGGCTTTATCCCAGGGATGCAAGGATTCTTCAATATCCGCAAATCAATCAATGTAATTCACCACATTAACAAATTGAAAAATAAAAGCCATATGATTATCTCAATAGATGCAGAGAAGGCCTTTGACAAAATTCAACATCCATTTATGATAAAAACTCCCCAGAAAGCAGGAATAGAAGGAACATACCTCAACATAATACAAGCTATATATGACAAACCCACAGCAAACATTATCCTCAATGGTGAAAAATTGAAAGCATTTCCCCTAAAGTCAGGAACAAGACAAGGGTGCCCACTTTCACTGCTACTATTCAACATAGTTTTGGAAGTTTTGGCCACAGCAATCAGAGCAGAAAAAGAAATAAAAGGAATCCAAATTGGAAAAGAAGAAGTAAAACTCTCACTGTTTGCAGATGACATGATCCTCTACATAGAAAACCCTAAAGACTCCACCAGAAAATTACTAGAGCTAATCAATGAATATAGTAAAGTTGCAGGATATAAAATCAACACACAGAAATCCCTTGCATTCCTATACACGAATAATGAGAAAGTAGAAAAAGAAATTAAGGAAACAATTCCATTCACCATTGCAATGAAAAGAATAAAATACTTAGGGATATATCTACCTAAAGAAACTAAAGACCTATATACAGAAAACTATAAAACACTGATGAAAGAAATTAAAGAGGACACTAATAGATGGAGAAATATACCATGTTCATGGCTCGGAAAAATCAATATAGTGAAAATGAGTATACCACCCAAAGCACCTTACAAATTCAATGCAATCCCTATCAAGCTACCAGCAATATTTTTCACAGAACTAGAACAAATAATTTCAAGATTTGTATGGAAATACAAAAACCTCGAATAGCCAAAGCAATCTTGAGAAAGAAGAATGGAACTGGAGGAATCAACTTGCCTGACTTCAGGCTCTACTACAAAGCCACAGTCATCAAGACAGTACGGTCCTGGCACAAAGACAGACATATAGATCAATGGAACAAAATAGAAAGCCCAGAGATAAATCCACACACATATGGACACCTTATCTTTGACAAAGGAGGCAAGAATATACAATGGAGTAAAGACAATCTCTTTAACAAGTGGTGCTGGGAAAACTGGTCAACCACTTGTAAAAGAATGAAACTAGATCACTTTCTAACACCGCTCACAAAAATAAACTCAAAATGGATTAAAGATCTAAATGTAAGACCAGAAGCTATAAAACTCCCAGAGGAGAACATAGGCAAAACACTCTCCGACTTAAATCACAGCAGGATCCTCTATGATCCACCTCCCAGAATTCTGGAAATAAAAGCAAAAATAAACAAATGGGATCTAATTAAAATTAAAACCTTCTGCACAACAAAGGAAAATATAAGCAAGGTGAAAAGACAGCCTTCTGAATGGGAGAAAATAATAGCAAATGAAGCAACTGACAAACAACTAATCTCAAAAATATACAAGCAACTCATGCAGCTCAATTCCGGAAAAATAAACGACCCAATCAAAAAATGGGCCAAAGAACTAAATAGACATTTCTCCAAAGAAGACATACGGATGGCTAACAAACACATGAAAAGTTGCTCAACATCACTCATTATCAGAAAAATGCAAATCAAAACCACAATGAGGTACCACTTCACACCAGTCAGAATGGCTGCGATCCAAAAGTCTGCAAGCATTAAATGCTGGAGAGGGTGTGGAGAAAAGGGAACCCTCCTACACAGTTGGTGGGAATGCAAACTAGTACAGCCACTATGGAGAACAGTGTGGAGATTCCTTAAAAAATTGCAAATAGAACTACCTTATGACCCAGCAATCCCACTGCTGGGCATACACACTGAGGAAAGCAGAATTGAAAGAGACACATGTACCCCAATGTTCATCGCAGCACTGTTTATAATAGCCAGGACATGGAAACAACCTAGATGTCCATCAGCAGATGAATGGATAAGAAAGCTGTGGTACATATACACAATGGAGTATTACTCAGCCATTAAAAAGAATTCATTTGAATCAGTTCTGATGAGAGGGATGAAACTGGAGCCGATTATACAGAGTGAAATAAGCCAGAAAGAAAAACACCAATACAGTATACTAACACATATATATGGAATTTAGAAAGATGGCCATGACGACCCTGTATGCAAGACATCGAAAAAGACACAGATACATATAACGGACTTTTGGACTCAGAGGGAGAGGGAGAGGGTGGGATGATTTGGGAGAATGGCATTGTAACATGTATACTATCATGTAAGAATAGAATCGCCAGTCTATGTCTGACTCAGGATACAGCATGCTTGGGGCTGGTGCACGGTGATGACCCAGAGAGATGTTATGGGGAGGGAGGTGGGAGGGGGTTCATGTTTGGGAACGCATGTACACCCGTGGTGGATTCATGTCAATGTATGGCAAAATCAATACAGTATTGTAAAGTAAAATTAAGTAAAAATAAAAATTAAATAAATAAATAAACAAAATTAAATTAAATTAAATTTAAAAAACTAAGTGTCCATCATCTATCAAATGGATAAATATGTGATATATATACATACATATCCATACATACAACATATACATATATACATATACATAGTGCATTATATGTATTATATATATATATATATATATATTATTCATCCATTTGTAAAGGAGATTCTGTCATTTGCAAAAACATGAGCAAAATGAGAGAACATTATGCTGAGTGAAATCAGTCAGACAAAGAAAGACAAATACTAAACTCATACAAAACACAGAATGGTGGTTACCAGGGGCTAGAGAATGCGAGATATCAAAAATGCTAGTCAAAGGGTTATAAGTCTTCAGTTACAAGATGTATAAGTTCTGAGGATCTAAGGTATAGCATGATAATGATAGTTAATAATAATGTACTGTATACTGAAAATCTGTTAAAACATTTGCCTTAAGCATTCTCACCACATATACAAAATATATAAGGTGATGGATGTGTTAATTAACCTGACTGTGGTCATCATTTCACAGACCATACATATATCAAATCATCACACTGTACACTATCAGTTCGGTTCAGTCTCTCAGTTGTGTCTGACTCTTTGCAACCCCATGAATCACAGCACGCCAGGCCTTGCTGTCCATCACCAACTCCTGGAGATCACTCAAACTCATGTCCATCGAGTCAGTGATGCCATCCAGCCATGTCATCCTCTGTCGTCCCTTTCTCCTCCTGCCCCTAATCCCTCCCAGCACTATAAATGTATACACTTTGTAAATTACACTTGGAAAAGAAAATTTTATTGTATTAGGTTTTACTGAAGAAATTAAAGAATGATTAGTTATCCCTATAACCTTTTAAATCAGGAGCACTGAGGCCTGTTACCTGCTGTTTATCTGCTGCTTATTTTTTGTATATTCTAGCCTGTGTGGTTTTTAATCTTTAGCAAATATCCATGGTGAATCCAGCATATAAGGCACAGTGAAAGTGAAAAGTGAGTCTCTCAGTCATGTCTGACTCTTTGTGACCCCGTGAAATATGCAGTCCTTGGAATTCTCCAGGCCAGAATATTGGAGTGGGTAGCCTTTCCCTTCTCCTGGGGATCTTCCCAATGTAAGGATAGAACTCAGGTTTCCCACATTGCAGGTGGATTCTTTATCAGCTGAGCCACAAGAGAAGCCCAAGAATACTGAGGTGGGTAGCCTATCCCTTCTCCAGCGGATCTTCCCAACCCAGTTATCGAACCTGGGTTTCCTGCATTGCAGGTCTCCTGCATTGAAGACATAGTAAGGGGATAAAATAACTAAGGTCATTGTCCCCACACCAGAATCATTTATAATTTAGTAGGAGAGAGATGAAGGCAAATAGAATCAATCATTGGAGCAGATACATTCAATTTATAGATTCAACAGAGACAAGTAGGGTAAACTTGGAATAATATTACCAAGAAATCAAAACATATCCTGGTAACACTCGTTCATCTCTCATTTATAAGTTAATGAGAGGCATTTTTAGACCTAGTCTCTCAGAATAAAAAAGACCCAGTGTCTCTGTCACTCACTAGCTCTTAGAAGTTGAGAATGTTACTCAAGCTACTGCACCTCAGTTTCCTCCTTTGTAAAAGAAGGATAATAAGAGTTTCTGCCCTATCAGGTGATGATTAAAAGAGATGATACAAATAAAATACTTAGCATAATGTCTGACACAATATAAGCCATTATTATTTATCAAATATTTATTGGGGATTTAATAGGTACCAGACACTCATGTTATGCAAAGAATAGAAAGATGAATCAAAGAAACTCTGGAATGCTAAATCATCTGCAAATAATTCTACCAAGGTAATGTTTAAGGCAGGCATAACTTCTACGCTCAAGTTTTTATGACCTGAAAGCCAATCATAGATTCCGGAAAATTCTTTAAGTGTTAAGAATAAGAATGATTTGATGTCATGAGGACAAGTAAAAGAACAGCCTTAAATTAGACCTTTTCAAAAAAGAAGAATTAGCTTCATTGTTCTTATTAAATATATGAAGTAACCTTCCATGACACTCATAAAGAAATCTCTCACAACTGGTATCTCTTAACACCTAGGAAATTATTGTGTAGAGTTTAAACTATTCAAGCAAGACTAGTCTCTGTAAAGATATATTGAGCATAAAATAAGAAACCATCTTGAACTAAAAAACAATTGCTTTACGTATTGATATGTTACTAAAAGATACTCTCTTAATGGAAAAGCAAATCAAAACTCAAGTATATATGCTAAACTTATATTTATAGGTCTTCATCTATATAGTGAACATCCTTTGTTATTTGTTTTCATTTATATAGAATCACTATGAAATGAAGTGAAGTGAAGTCACTCAGTCGTGTCTGACCCTTTGCGACCCCGTGGACTGTAGCCCACTCAGGCTCCTCTGTCCATGGGATTCTCCAGGCAAGAATACTGGAGTGGGTTGCCATTTCCTTCTCCAGGGGATCTTCCCAACCCAGGGATTGAACCTGGGTCTCCTGAATTGCAGGCAGACGCTTTATCCTCTGAGCCACCAGGGAAGCTAAACTAACATAAACCATAATAGGTTTCAATGCAGATAAAAGAAATTTAAAGCATTATGTATGTCAAAATAAGAAAACTGAGCTGAGAATTTTCTGATATGTTCCTTACTTATTCATCCTCTCATACCTATTCAGTCAATCTAAATCTTTAGCAGAAGGGGTCAGTGGATTTTTCCTTACTCTAAGTGTATTTTTATTAAAGTATGATTGACATACAACATTAATTTCAGGTGTGCAACAAAGGGATTCAATATTTGTATATATTGAGAAATGATCACCATAAGAAGCCCTGTTACTGTCACCATAAAAAGTGAATACAATATTATGACTTTATCCTTCATGTTGTACTTTCAATTCAGTTCAGTTTTTCAGTCGTGTCCAACTCTTTGCAACCCCATGAATCACAGCATGCCAAGCCTCCCTGTCCATCACCAACTCCCGGAGTTCACCCAAACTCGTATCCATCGAGTCAGTGATACCATCCAGCTATCTCATCCTTGGTCATCCCCTTCTCCTCCTGCCCCCAATCCTTCCCAGCATCAGTGTCTTTTCCAATGAGTCAACTCTTCGCATGAGGTGGCCAAAGTATTGGAGTTTCAGCCTCAGCATCAGTCCTTCCAATGAACACCCAAGACTGGTCTCCGTTAGGATGGACTGAATGGATTTCCTTGCAGTCCAAGGCACTCTCAAGAGTCTTCTCCAACACCACAGTTCAAAAGCGTCTATTCTTCGGCGCTCAGCTTTCTTCACAGTCCAATTCTCACATCCATACATGACCACTGGAAAAACCACAGCCTTGACTAGATGGACCTTTGTTGGCAAAGTAATGTCTCTGCTTTTGAATATGCAATCTAGGTTGGTCATAACTTTCCTTCCAAGGAGTAAGCGTGTTTTAATTTCATGGCTGCAATCACCATCTGCAGTGATTTTGGAGCCCCAAAAAATAAAGTCTGACACTGTTTCCACTGTTTCGCCATTTATTTCAATGAAGTGATGGGACCAGATGCCGTGATTTTAGTTTTTACATCCTCATAATTTATTGATTTTATAACTGGAATTTTGTAGTTTTCACACACACACACCCCACTAAACCCCCTCTTTTCTAGCAACTGCTTCTCTGTATATATAAGTCTGAGTTTTGTTTAGTTTTCCTTGTTTGTTTCTAAATTCCACATACAGGGTTTCTCTGGTGGCTCAGTGGTAAAGAACCCACTTCCCAATGCAGGAGATATTTGATCCCTGGGTTGGGAAGATCCCCTGGAGAACCCACTCCAGTATTCCTGCCTGGGAAATCCCATGGAAAGAGGACCTGGTGGGCTATAGAATCAGACACGACTTAAGGACTGAGCACACACAAAGAATATAAACAAATATAAGCTGTATCTCTGGTCTCAAAAGGAGTTTAATATAGTTGTTGAGAACAGGCCTACTTGTATAGAGTAAACATTTCTCCAAAGAAGACATACAGATGGATAACAAACACACGAGGCAATTCTCATCACTCATTATCAGAGAAATGCAAATCAAAACCACAGTGAGGTACCACTTCACGCCAGTCAGAATGGCTGCGATCCCTGTGTGTTGATTTTATATCCTGCAACTTTACTATATTCATTGATGAGCTCTAGTAATTTTCTGGTGGAGTCTTTAGGGTTTTCCATGTAGAGGATCATGTCATCTGCAAACAGTGAGAGTTTTACTTCTTCTTTTCCAATTTGGATTCCTTTTATTTCTTTTCTGCTCTGATTGCTGTGGCCAAAACTTCCAGAACTATGTTGAATAGTAGCGGTGAAAGTGGACACCCTTGTCTTGTTCCTGACTTCAGGGGAAATGCTTTCAATTTTTCACCATTGAGGATAATGTTTGCTGTGGGTTTGTCATATATAGCTTTTATTATGTTGAGGTATGTTCCTTCTATTCCTGCTTTCTGGAGGGTTTTTATCATAAATGGATGTTGAATTTTGTCAAAGGCCTTCTCTGCATCTATTGAGATAATCATATGGTTTTTATTTTTCAATTTGTTAATGTGGTGAATTACATTGATTGATTTGCGGATATTGAAGAATCCTTGCATCCCTGGGATAAAGCCCACTTGGTCATGGTGTATGATCTTTTTAATGTGTTGTTGGATTCTGATTGCTAGAATTTTGTTGAGGATTTTGCATCTATGTTCATCAGAGATATTGGCCTGTAGTTTTCTTTTTGTGACATCTTTGTCAGGTTTTGGTATTAGGGTGATGGTGGCCTCATAGAATGAGTTTGGAAGTTTACCTTCCTCTGCAATTTCTGGAAGAGTTTGAGTAGGATAGGTGTTAGCTCTTCTCGAAATTTTTGGTAGAATTCAGCTGTGAAGCCATCTGGACCTGGGCTTTTGTTTGCTGGAAGATTTCTGATTACAGTATCAATTTCCGTGCTTGTGATGGGTCTGTTAAGATTTTCGATTTCTTCCTGGTTCAGTTTTGGAAAATTGTACTTTTCTAAGAATTTGTCCATTTCTTCCACGTTGTCCATTTTATTGGCATACAACTGCTGATAGTAGTCTCTTATGATCCTTTGTATTTCTGTGTTGTCTGTTGTGATCTCTCCATTTTCATTTCTAATTTTATTGATTTGATTTTTCTCTTTGCTTCTTGATGAGTCTGGCTAATGGTTTGTCAATTTTATTTATCCTTTCAAAGAACCAGCTTTTGGCTTTGTTGATTTTTGCTATGGTCTCTTTTGTTTCTTTTGCATTTATTTCTGCCCTAATTTTTAAGATTTCTTTCCTTCTACTAACTCTGGGGTTCTCCAACTCTTCCTTTTCTAGTTGCTTTAGTTGTAGAGTTAGGTTGTTTATTTGACTTTTTCTTGCTTCTTGAGGTACGCCTGTATTGCTATGAACTTTCCTCTTAGCACTGCTTTTATAGTGTCCCACAGGTTTTGGGTTGTTGTGTTTTCATTTTCATTAGTTTCTATGCATATTTTGATTTCTTTTTGATTTCTTCTGTGATTTGTTGGTTATTCAGAAGTGTGTTGTTCAACCTCCATATGTTGGAATTTTTAATAGTTTTTCTCCTGTAATTGAGATCTAATCTTAATGCATTATGGTCAGAAAAGATGCTTGGAATGATTTCGATTTTTTGAATTTATCAAGTTTAGATTTATGGCCCAGGATGTGATCTATCCTGGAGAAGGTTCCATGAGCACTTGAAAAAAGGTGTAATTCGTTGTTTTGGGGTGAAATGTCCTATAGATATCAATTAGGTCTAACTGATCTAATGTATCATTTAAAGTTTGCGTTTCTTTGTTAATTTTCTGTTTAGTTGATCTGTCCATAGGTGTGAGTGGGGTATTAAAGTCTCCCACTATTATTGTGTTATTGTTGATTTCCCTTTCATACTTGTTAGCATTTGTCTTACATATTGTGGTGCTCCTATATTGGGTGCATATATATTTATAATTGTTATATCTTCTTGGATTGTTCCTTTGATCATTATGTAGTGGCCTTCTTTGTCTCTTTTCACAGCCTTTGTTTTAAAGTCTATTTTATCGGATATGAGTATTGCCACTCCTGCTTTCTTTTGGTCTCTATTCGCGTGGTATATCTTTTTCCAGCCCTTCACTTTCAGTCTGTATGTGTCCCTTGTTTTGAGGTGGGTCTCTTGTAAGCAGCATATAGAGGGGTCTTGTTTTTTTATCCATTCGGCCAGTCTTTGTCTTTTGGTTGGGGCGTTCAACCCATTTACGTTTAAGGTAATTATTGATAAGTATGATCCCGTTGCCATTTACTTTATTGTTTTGGGTTCGGGTTTATACACCCTTTCGTGTTTCCTGTCTAGAGGATATCCTTTAGAATTTGTTGGAGAGCTGGTTTGGTGGTGCTGAATTCTCTCAGCTTTTGCTTGTCTGTAAGCTTTTGATTTCTCCTTCGTATAAAATCAACACACAGAAATCCCTTGCATTCATATACACGAATAATGAGAAAGTAGAAAAGAAATTAAGGAAACAATTCCATTCACCATTGCAACAAAAAGAATAAAATACTTAGGAATATATCTACCTAAAGAAACTAAAGACCTATATATAGAAAACTATAAAACACTGATGAAAGAAATCAAAGAGGACACTAATAGATGGAGAAATATACCATGTTCATGGATTGGAAGAATCAATATAGTGAAAATGAGTATACTACCCAAAGCAATTTACAAATTCAATGCAATCCCTATCAAGCTACCAGCCACATTTTCACAGAACTAGAACAAATAATTTCAAGATTTGTATGGAAATACAAAAAACTCGAATAGCCAAAGCAATCTTGAGAAAGAAGAATGGAACTGGAGGAATCAACTTGCCTGACTTCAGGCTCTACTACAAAGCCACAGTCATCAAGACAGTATGGTACTGGCACAAAGACAGACATATAGATCAATGGAACAAAATAGAAAGCCCAGAGATAAATCCACACACATATGGACACCTTATCTTTGACAAAGGAGGCAAGAATATACAATGGAGTAAAGACAATCTCTTTAACAAGTGGTGCTGGGAAAACTGGTCAACCACTTGTAAAAGAATGAAACTAGATCACTTTCTAACACCGCACAAAAATAAACTCAAAATGGATTAAAGATCTAAATGTAAGATCAGAAACTATAAAACTCCTAGAGGAGAACATAGGCAAAACACTCTCAGACATAAATCACAGCAGGATCCTCTATGATCCACCTCCCAGAATGCT
Organism: Ovis aries; assembly: GCF_016772045.2. NCBI lineage: Eukaryota > Metazoa > Chordata > Mammalia > Artiodactyla > Bovidae > Ovis > Ovis aries. The sequence goes on along the minus strand of NC_056054.1, from coordinate 44,322,952 downwards.
GGAAATAAAAGCAAAATAAACAAATGGGATCTAATTAAAATAAAAGCTTCTGCACAACAAAGGAAAATATAAGCAAGGTGAAAGGACAGCCTTCTGAATGGGAGAAAATAATAGCTAATGAAGCAACTGACAAACAACTAATCTCAAAAATATACAAGCAACTTCTGCAGCTCAACTCCAGAAAAATAAACGACCCTATCAAAAATGGGCCAAAGAACTAAATAGACATTTCTCCAAAGAAGACACACGGATGGCTAACAAACACATGAAAAGATGCTCAACATCACTCATTATTAGAGAAATGCAAATCAAAACCACAATGAGGTACCACTTCACACCAGTCAGAATGGCTGCGATCCAAAATCTGCAAGCAATAAATGCTGGAGGGTGTGGAGAAAAGGAACCCTCCTACACTGTTGGTGGGAATGCAAACTAGTACAGCCACTATGGAGAACAGTGTGGAGATTCCTTAAAAATTGCAAATAGAACTACCTTATGACCCAGCAATCCCACTTCTGGGCATACACACCGAGGAAACCAGAATTGAAAGAGACACATGTACCCCAATGTTCATCGCAGCACTGTTTATAATAGCCAGGACATGGAAACAACCTAGATGTCCATCAGCAGATGAATGGATAAGAAAGCTGTGGTACATATACACAATGGAGTATTACTCAGCGGTTAAAAAGAATTCATTTGAATCAGTTCTGATGAGATGGATGAAACTGGAGCCGATTATACAGAGTGAAGTAAGCCAGAAAGAAAAACACCAATACAGTATACTAACACATATATGGAATTTAGGAAGATGGCAATGACGACCCTGTATGCAAGACAGGAAAGAGACACAGATGTGTATAACGGACTTTTGGACTCAGAGGGAGAGGGAGAGGGTGGGATGATTTGGGAGAATGACATTCTAACATGTATACTATCATGTGAATTGAATCGCCAGTCTATGTCTGACGCAGGATGCAGCATGCTTGGGGCTGGTGCATGGGGATGACCCAGAAAGATGTTATGGGGAGGGAGGTGGGAGGGGGTTCATGTTTGGGAATGCATGTAAGAATTAAATATTTTAAAATGTAAAAAATAAAAAACTAAAAAAAAAAAAACAACAACAAAAAAAAAAAAAAAACCAAAAAAAAAAAGAATGGCTGCGATCCAAAAGTCTACAAGCAATAAATGCTGGAGAGGGTGTGGAGAAAAGGGAACCCTCTTACACTGTTGGTGGGAATGCAAACTAGTACAGCCACTATGGAGAACAGTGTAGAGATTCCTTAAAAAACTCAACATAGAACTGCCTTATGACCCAGCAATCCCACTGCTGGGCATACACACCAGGGAAACAAGAATTGAAAGAGACACGTGTACCCCAATGTTCATCGCAGCACTGTTTATAATAACCAGGACATGGAAACAACCTAGATGTCCATCAGCAGACGAATGGATAAGAAAGCAGTGGTACATATACACAATGGAGTATTACTCAGCCATTAAAAAGAATACATTTGAATCAGTTCTAATGAGGTGGATGAAACTGGAGCCATTTATACAGAGTGAAGTAAGCCAGAAAGAAAAACACCAATACAGTATACCAACACATATATATATGAAATTTAGAAAGAAGGTAATGATAACCCTGTATGCAAGACAGCAAAAGAGACACAGATGTATAGAACAGTCTTTTGGACACTGTGGGAGAGGGAGAGGGTGGGATGATTTGGGAGAATGGCATTGAAACACGTATAACATCATATATGAAATGAATCACCAGTCCAGGTTCAATGCATGATACCGGATGCTTGGGACTGGTGCACTGAGATGACCCAGAGGGATGGTACAGGGAAGGAAGAGGGAGGGGGGTTCAGGATGGGGAACACGTGCATACCTGTGGCAGATTCATGTTGATGTATGGCAAAACCAATACAATATTGTAAAGTAATTAACCTTCTATTAAAATAAATTAATTAATTTATTTATAAAATAAAATAAATTTGTTTTATTTATAAAAAAATAAAATTAGTGGTAAGGGTTGCCCACACTTTATGAATGTTCCCCAAATCCTGAAATCAATGAATTTTATGTTATTAATATAATGTTCATATAAAACTGTTTTAGAAAAAAAATTAAGACAATCAATATTTATTGATCCAGATACAGTATAAATATTATATGTGTAACACAGACAATAAATGTCTGTGCTAAAACTGCCATAAAATGGACCAAATCTGAAACAAAATAAACCATGAATAGGGAAGTCCTACAGCAGCTTAAACCAAAATGAAAATAACAGTGAGTTCTTATTAATAAAGCATCGTCTTAATGAAGAAATATAAAAAGCATGATTTAGCAATAGATTGACCCTAAACCTCACTGACCCTTTTTTAAAATTTTATTATTCTGTATTTTAGATCATATTTGGAGTAACAGAGAAAGAATGAGAGTTGAAAAATGTCTGACAGTTTTTACAAAGATTTAAATTCTTTCAAACACCTGACTGCTGAAGGTCTACAGAATTTAATGAAATGAAATGCCTAGTTGTTAGATACTAGGTTTTCTTTCTTCCTTCCTTCCTTTATTTTTTTTTCTCCCTTTTGAGCAGCTTAAACAATTTACTTCTCACAGTTCTGAGGTTGAAGAAATCCACAATCAAGGCACTGACAGACTCAATGTCTAGAGAGAACCACTTCCTGGTTCAAAGGCCATTGCCTTCTTGCTGTGTCCTCAGATGGTGGAAGGTGCAAGGGAGCTTTCTGAATTTTCTTTTCTAAGGATACTAATCTCATTCTTGAGAATTCTATCTTCATGACCTCTGGAAGACCCACCTCTAAACACTATTATTTTAGGGATCAGTATTTCAATATTCAAGTTTTGGAGGAAAACAAACATTCAGTCTACAATGTCAAGTGAATCATATACAAAGCAAATGTGGGAACTACTGAATTCAGCTCTGCTGCTGCTGCTGCTAAGTTGCTTCAGTCATGTCCTACTCTGTGTAACCTCATAGTCAGCAGCCCACCAGCCCACTAGGCTCCCCCATCCCTGGGATTCTCCAGGCAAGAACACTGGAGGGGGTTGCCATTTCCTTCTCCAATGCATGAAAGTGAAAAGTGAAAGTGAAGTTGTTCAGTCGTGTCCGACTCTTAGTGACCCCATGGACTGCAGCCTACCAGGCTCCTCTATCCACAGGGTTTTCCAGGCAAGAGTTCTGGAGTGGGTTACCATTGCCTTCTCTGGAATTCAACTCTAAACGCTTGCTAATCAAAGTATGGTCCACTAATAGCATTCATATCACCTGGGGATTTATTTGAAATTTTAAATCTCAGACCTCACCCCACATATACTTAATCTACACACAACATCCTAGATGATTCATACAAACGTTTAAATTTGAAAAGCAGACAATTGTGCTCCTAGACCCACAATATCAGCATCGCCCAAGAAATTGCTTGAAATGCAAACTATCTGGCTCCACCCCAGATCTATTGAATCAAAATCCCTCTGGGGATGGGCCTAGTGGCTGCATTATTTGTTAACAAGATCAGCATTTTACATCGTTGATATTGAAGATAACATTACATACTATGCAATGTTCAAAGAAAATGTGCAACCCTTACCCTATTCCTTTCTTTCTATGTCGAGAATTTAAGGGCACCTGCCTCCTCTTCCACTGCCCTCCCCTTGATGGAGTTTACATCATCTACGGTATACATTATAAATACAAGGTCCACTAGGAGCAAGGTCCACTAAGGTCTCCATGGTGGCTCAGACAGTAAAGAATCTGTCTCCAATTTAGGAGACCCAGGTTCAATCCCTGGGTCCAGAAGATCCCCTGGAGAAGGATATGGCAACCCACTCCAGTATTCTTGCCTGGAGAATTCCATGAACAGAGGAGCCCAACGCTCCAGTCCATGGGGTCGCAAAGAGTCGGACACGACTGAGTGACTGACACTTCCTTTCACTAGGAACAAAAATAAAGGCAGAGTGGCAACTGGATCACTGAACATTAGTAAGTGATGTTCATTTTGCTATTTTAATGAATGTCCCAATTATTCATTTTAATATTAATGTTAATTGTGCATATGTGCATGAGTGTTAACTGTACTGCTGGTTAATTATATCTGAATAAGAAAACAATGTACACAGAAAAAAAAATTATAACCACATTGGGAAAAAATGAGATGAATAACACTTAGGCATGGAAATTCACTGTAGAGAGGTAGAAGCTTATAGGAGAAAGCTCTGTGTCAAGAGGTAAATAACCTGCCAGAGTCTTCTACACTGAAGGACTTTTTTCCTACAAGAAACATTTCAGAACCACATACCATTATCTAAGTCCTAGCTACAGAAATGTGTGTGTGTGTGGGGGGGGGGGGGAAGACATAGTATAGTTCTTGACATTTAGGTTCAAATGTGTTGAGAAAAACAAATACAATAGAGAGATAATTATAATACTCTGTTAAGCATCATAATGGAGATTGGTCCTGCCTATTAGAACCAAGCAAGATTTCTGAATCAAGCAACTAACCCTCTGGAGAAATTAGGAAAAGCAGAAATAGTGAAGACTATACCTGGAATACTGAAGCTTAAGTAAACAAACCACATAAGGAGAAAGGCAGGGAAAAATAAAACCCTAGAATTACACCAGACTTTTCTCCTACAAAAGAGAATGTTTATTGCCAAGTGACCAAAATGGGTGAGATTTTATTCTTAATAAAAATTTCCTGTGAAGGGCTGATTGATTTGGTTTAATTTGCTATAACAGCTTCTGCATTTGAAAAAATCCTAAACCTGTCTCTCAAGAATCTTCAGATTCATGAAAAATCTGGTGTGTTAGGAAATGGAAAGGTTACTACGCTCCTGACCACCACTCCAACCATGGCCCTCCACTTATAAAAACACTCTGGAGGTAAAATCCACAAACAGATGACCAAGAGAAAATTTACTGATTTTTTGCTAGAAATTATCTGCAACAAGGGTACTCAATGCTATTCTCTATTGTAATGCAAGTTCACAACCCCACCCTCACTGCAAGGACTACTACTGTATTTGAACCAGTCAGAATCTCTCTTTTTTTTTTTTTTGACAAATTATGGGACAAACAAGGATTGCAGTTTTCCTAACAAGGAAGTGCAGAGGTCTCTCTGAAACAGAGCGCTGTACCCTTAATCAAAATGGTTCATGCTCTGTAAAAGCAAAAGAGGCTAGCAAGCTTGAAAAGGTCCTCTTTTGCAGTAACCTGAAAGAAGCCAGTACTGAAGAACAGGACCAGACTGTAATTCCCTGAAGACAGCCCCTCAGCTCTATAACATGCAAATTTCCTGTGGGAATACTGAAGTCACCAGGCATATCTCCATCAAATGTATATTAATGAGTCCTGTAAAGGTTCTCAAACTCTGAGCATTAGTCCCCTGGGCAAATCTGACAAGGCAGCTAGTGTCACATGGGATATTTATTAAACCATTTTCAACTGACCACGTGGTATTACTGTTGCCAGAAACAGATGACCCAATGATGTAACAGAATGTAAGATACAAAGGGTTTTTTTCCTTCTCTTTCTTTGCAATTGCCCTTGGAGTGTTGTTTTGAGAGTAAGATAAACAAGGACAAACAATTTAAACAATACTGCTTGTGGTTTCAGAAACTACTCAAGTAAAGTGTTCTAAGAGACATGACAAAGTGACAATCCACTTCTGAAAACATTAAGAAAAATTCCTGGGAAACTACATTTTAAGTTTCACTCTTCACCGATGGAAAAAGCATTTCAAGAGTAATTTAGTTGAAGAATATAGATTGTGTGTTGAATTTCATAGTTCTCATTTATTATAAGACAAATCACAAAACATCCTCTTAATGAGGTAGTTCTGTGTTCATAACAACCAGAAAGTTATTTTCTCAGTATATAATAAGGTAAATCTCTTCTGAACATATCCCATCTCTCCCCATTACCTAATAATTATATATATATATATATATATATATATATATATATATTTTTTTTTTTTTTTAAAGGCTACTCGCCTTTAAAGTGAGATGCTTCCTTGATCTCTTCCAAATCCGTCCTCTGGAATACAATAGAAATTATCAGGTCTGTAGTTTGAGTTTGAACTTTATGTTCATGAGTCATGAGAAAAAATGCCATTTTTAAAGCAGTAAATAGTTTTTCTAATTCTCTAGATACCAAGGATTTGATTCACCTCCAAGAGAAGACTGAATCTTTGTTTTAGGATACTACAGTTCAGTTCAGTCATTCAGTCGTGTCCGACTCTTTGCAACCCCATGAATTGCCACATGCCAGGCCTCCCTGTCCATCACCAACTCCCAGAGTTCACTCAAACTCATGTCCATCGAGTCGGTGATGCCATCCAACCATCTCATCCTCTGTCGTCCCCTTCTCCTCCTGCCTCCAATCCCTTCCAGCATCAGAGTCTTTTCCAATGAGTCAACTCTTCGCATGAGGTGACCAAAGTACTGGAGTTTCAGCTTTAGCATCATTCCTTCCAAAGAACACCCAGGACCGATGTCCTTCAGAATGGACTAGTTGGATTTCCTTGCAGTCCATGGGACTCTCAAGAGTCTTCTCCAACACCACAGTTCAAAAGCATCAGTTCTTTGGCACTCAGCTTTCTTCACAGTCCAACTCTCGCATCCATACATGACCACTGGAAAAACCACAGCCTTGACTAGATGGACCTTTGTTGGCAAAGTAATGTCTCTGCTTTTGAATATGCTATCTAGGTTGGTCATAACTTTCCTTCCAAGGAGTAAGCGTCTTTTAATTTCATAGCTGCAATCACCATCTGCAGTGATTTTGGACAGTATAATATATAATTCGGTTAGGCAAAATAAGCAAAGAACCCATGATGGCAATGGAAAGGTGTGAGGTGCTTAAGTGCTCCTCATGAAACATCAATGGCTTTATGTTCATTGCTGGTGATAATTGCAAACATACAAAATTTGTTTCCTCTTCAGGATGCTGTTTTTCTTTTGAGAGTCTGAAAAGTTAGGCCTGAACTTCCAGTAGGAAGTGATAGAATCTCTTCAGGGCATTCTAACTGAAAGAAGATAAATGGCCAGTAGGAGCCTTCCTGTGGAGAATCGCGGTTATGAGCTTGAGAGCCATTATATACAGTAGAGTACCTAGTTTTAAATTATTTTTCTTCACTGTTGTTCCAGTTACTAAGACTATATAACAAATTACCCCCAAACTTAGTGGCAAGAAACAAAACATTTATTTTGTTCATGGTTTCATAGGTGAGGAATTCAAATAGGGAACAATTCAAATTATGCTTTATGGTGGCTTTGGTCTCAGAAGGAAGATCCAAAGACAGAGAACTAAAATCATCTACAGTCTGGCATGCTAACATGTTAGGCATTTGATGCCTACTGTTGGCTAGCAGCTTCTCCTCTCCAATGGACCTCTCCATGAAGTCTCTGCAAATGATACCTTCAAGGTCACAGGACTTCTTTCACAGCAGTTCATGACTCCAAAGGCATATGTTCTGAGAGACAGAGATAAGGTCAGAGAAGGCTTTATCATCCTCTATGACTTTACTTCACAATGTAATTTCTACTACATTCTAAGGTGATTAGAAGCAAGTCACAAAGAAGGATTCATATTGAAGGGGAAAAAATATATGGATCCCACCTCCTGATGGAAGAATATGTCCACACCACTATAATGGACACACTCTAAGGGGGCCCAGTGAGACCTGCATTTGCATAATTCCCTCCCCTTGAGTATGAGCCCTGCAACTTGCTTTAACCAATAGAATACCACTGCTTTGATTAGATTATGTAACACAATAAAGGCAGATATGATGCTGCACAGAAAGTATTGCTCAAATATATCATGATCAAAATTTTTTTGCTTCCCCAAATTCATATATTGAAGCTTGAACTCATATTGTTACACCATTTGGGAGGTAATTAGAAATTAGCATGGGGCCCTCTTGATGAGATTAGTATTCTTATGAGAAAAGACACCAGAGAGTTTGCTCTTTCTCTATCTGTTATGTGAGGGCACAGCAAGAAGGTGGTCATCTACAAGCCTGGAAGACAGTTCTCACCGGACATGACCATGCTGGACCCTGATCTTGGACTTGCAGCCTTTATATTTGTGAGGAAATTAATTTCTCTTGTCCTAGTCATTGAGTCTATGCTAATTTCATTACAGCATTTGAAGCTGACCAATACATTATATTATATGGCAAAAGTACTGGGATATCACTGCCAAACTTCTGTTGGTAGACTGGAAAGAGATTATTTTGTGAGCCTTGAGGAAGCAAATTGCTATGATATAAACTGCCAATGGATAGGTCCACATGACAAGTAACTGCAGGAAGAGCCAAGGGCCTCAGTGCTACAATTGTGAGATACTTTAAAAGCACTTGAGCAAACTTATAAGTAGATCCTTTCAAGTGAAACCAGAGGAGAATGCAGCCCAGTCAACCCTGAATTGTAGCCTTCCAAGACCCTCAAACAGAAAAGTCGGTTACAACAGATCCTCTTTGATCCACCTCCCAGAGTAATGGAAATAAAAACAAAAATAAACAAAAGGTTTTGCATAGCAAAGGAAACTATACAGGAAAAGACAACCCATAGAATGGGAGAAAATATTTGCAAACGATGCAAATGACAAGAGAAACAACTCAATCAAAAAATGGGCAGAAGATCAAAACAGACATTTCTCCAAGGAAGACATACAAATGATTAAAAACCACATGAAAAGATGTTCAGTATCACTAATTATTAGAGAAATGTAAATCAAAACTATGATGAGATATCACCTCACCACAAGTCAGAATGGTTATCACCAAAAATCCACAAATAATAAATGATGGAGAAGGCATAGAGAAAAGAGAACCCTCCTACACTCTTGGTGAGGTTGAAAATTGGTACAGCCACTATGAAAAACAGTATGGAGGTTCCTTAGAAAACTAGAAATAGAGCTACCATATGATCCTGTAATCCCCCTTCTGGGCATATATTCATAAAAAAAAACATGGTCCAAAAGAATACATGCACCCCAATGTGCATGGCAGCATTATTTAGCCCGGACATAGAAGCAATCTAAATGTCCATCTACAGATAAACAGACAAAGAATGTGGTGCATAGATTGTATCTATGTGGTACCTAGATACAATGGAATATTAACTCAGCTACTAAAGAGAATAAAATAATGCCATTTGCAGCAACATGGATGGACCTGAAGATTATCGTACTGAGTGAAGTAAATCAGACAGAGAAAAATAAATAACATATGATATCACTTACATGCAGAATATTTTAAAATTATACAAATGAACTTATTTATGAAATCAAACAGACTCACAGACTTAGAGAACAAACTTATGGTTACCACAGGGGAAGAGTGGTATAGAACAATATTTAAGAGAGTTTGGGACTGACATGTACACTTGACTACATTTAAAATGGATAATCAACAAGGACATACTGTATAACAGGAAACTCTGCTCAATATTATGTAACAACCTAATTAGGAAAATTATTTGAAAAAGAATGAATACACATATATGTATAATTGTTACACTTGGACAACTTAAATGGAAGAGCCCACCCTTTCTCTTATTGGATGTGGGGGAATGGAGTAAGGTCATTCCAGAACAGCAGATGCAAAAGTGTAGAATATAAAAGAGCAGAATGGTATGTGTTATTGCCACAGCTGGTACTACGATTTACTGCAGTTAAAACTTAAGATGTGGAAATAGAAAAAAAGATGAGCCTAGGAAGATGGCTATAGGTCAGATAGCCAGATAATGAAAGACCTACATGCTTCACTAAAGACTTGTGATGATGCCAAAATATACCACTAAATATATTTTAGCATTCAAGGGAAATGATCATCTTTTACAGAAAGCCCATTCTGGCAGCAATGCAGAAAGCAGTCCTAGCTCATTACATTTCACAGGGGTTTCACCTGTGTGTTTCCTCTGGGCTGTTGGTTCTTTTTTTTTAATATTTATTTTTTCTCCCTGTACTCCAGTACCTACTCAGAACAAATGATATGCCATGTTGGTTCTTTAAGGACAAGAAGCTTGCCTTCTTTACTCTTCTATTGTGAATGCCTAAAACAATACATATTTATGGGAGTGAAAGGAAGTGAACTGATCAGAAGAAAAAGAAATCATTACAACAACTCTGATGAGAGATGTTCTGTATCAGGAGTCAGAAAATCATAGCCCACAGTCCTAATCTGGCTCACCACCTCCTGTTTGTAAATAAAATTCTATTGGAAAACAGTCACAAAAATGTGTTTACATATTGCCCATAGTTGTATTCATGCTATAACAGCAACAGTTTGGTAATTACACACATAAACCATATGTGGCCTATCTGGACCTTTACAGAAAAAGTTTACCGACCCCTGCACTGAACTGAAGTAGGAGTCATATAACTAAGTAGATGCAGATGGTATTTATAAGGCAAAATCATTTGGTATAGACACTACTTTTTGTTCCTAGTTCTATTTCACAATATCACATACACATTAGAGGCCCACAGTATAAATATGTATAAAAACCTTTCAAGTGTCCCAGCGTAATTTTGACAAGTCTTATTTACTTTCTCAGGCCTCCCTGATAGCTCAGTTGGTAAAGAATTCACCTGCAATGTAGGAGACCTAGTTCGATCCCTGGGTCAGGAAGATCCACTGGAGAAGGGATAGGCTACCCACTCCAGTATTCTTGGGCTTCCCTGTGGCTCAGCTGGTAAAGAATATGTCTGCAATGTGGGACACCTGGGCTCGATCCCTGGTTTGGGAAGATCCCCTGGAGAGGGGAAAGGCAACCCACTCCAGTATTCTGGCCTGGAGAATTCCATAGACTGTAAAGTACAAGGGGTTGCAGAGAGTTGGGCATGACTGAGCGACTTTCGCTTTCACTATTCACTTTCTCAAATTTAAATTGAACTATCATTTCCACCAAGATCCTTAAACTCTGGAGAACACATGGTGGAGTCTACTTATCACACAGAGTTACAGATCCAAAGCAGAAGCAGTATTCGATTGGTCCACTTAGACAAAGATAGTTCTGTGGTAATAGGACAGTATCAGCCCTGTGGTCCCTTATATAAATCTTCTAAAAGGTTCCTAACCTCTAAATTATTGCCATATTCTTGTTTTCCCTGCAGGTCTTCAGAGATGGCCTAAATCTTTTTTACCTCATTAAGCTGCTCTGCACCAGAGTCCTCTAAAAACTTTTCACCCGAAAAGTCTCCACAAGGCTTGAATTTCTTTTCCCTTTTCTGTACTCAGAACATAAAAGATTGCAATTCAAAGAAAAAGTAAAGAACCGTCATGGTCCTTTTTGTTGGTGTTAATCTCTGAACTGTAGATTTAGGGTGACTATTTTTTCAGTTCCTGGTTTTCTACTTCCTGTTTGAATATACACTACAAAGTGCTGGTGAAATGTATTTATAGGACACAGTTGGCCAGTTGCTAGGCCTTTTGTACCAGGACTTAAAAGATAAAGGCAAGTGCCTTTCTTAAAAAAAAAAAAAATGGTAATCTGCAGGTACAGAAATATCTAATCATAGTCATAGTCATAGCACCAATACTCCTAGACAGGCAAGAAAAAAAAAAAAGGCAATTTAGATTAAAAGTTGCTTATTACAAAAGTGGATTTCTAAATATCACACCTTGAATAACAAACTCATAAGCAAAAATTTTCCTATCCCCCATGGAATAAATTTAAGGAAAATGAACAATGTATTAGCATTTTTATTGCTAATGCATTAGTATTTTTATTTTTGAAGATTATTTACCTCAACTATTTAGTTTGTGTCATTATTTGGAAAAAAGTAATGAACCATACATCATACACCAAAATAGTTTTCAGTTTAATGAAAGATTTAAGTGTGAAGACAAGCACAAAAACACAGAACTAGGAAATGTAAATATCTCTCTAATTTTAGAGTGCAGAAGGATCCTTTAGGCACATGAGTAAGTAAAAGCAGAATCTGAAACACAAAGTGAAAACTTAAGACTTCTGGGTATCTTAAACCAAATTTTCAAAATTTAACAACCAATAACCAATATGGAAAATATTTTAATGTGTATGACTAGAAGTTTTGTCCTTTTTTTCCAGAAAGGATAAACACATTAAAACATAATTTTAAATACTGAGCACAGAATATGAAGCTACTATATAAGGAATAAAAATGACTAATAAATATATGAAAAAAATCTCAGCCTTGCATATAATCAAATAAACTAAAAAAGGCAATAAGTCATCTATTTTTGTCTGTATATGAGTAAAGACATTTTATTTTTAAAATAGTACACAGATATATTAGTTCAAATTATTTCGGCAGCAAATAACCGAAAATTTATTCAAAACAACAGTGGAAAATTAGTGAACTCTCAAAAATTTTAAATTCCAAAGAGAAGTTTGCTTCAGGCATAGTTTAATCAGTAATGAAGCTGTAATTCTCTTTAATTCTTTGTATCTGGTCTGTTTATCAGCATTGTGCTAAAGATGGCTACCCTCATGAGACAAAATGGCTACAAGAGTTGGCTTTGCATAACATCATTTAGGAAAAAAAGAGTATTTCTTTTATCAGCAAGCTCAGTCCTGGCATTCATTCTGATTAAATAAATGTAGGTCATTGTCCAATCCTTATGTAACTGTGGCCAGGGAAATAGAATTATCCAATTGGATTAGTCCTATGTTAACTGTCCATGCACTTCCCTCGTGGCTTAGACGATAAAGAATCTGCCTGTAATGCAGGAGACCAGGGTTCAGTCCCTGGGTCAGGAAGATCCACTGGAGAAAGGAAAGGCAACCCACTCCAGCATTCTTGCCTGGAGAATTCTATGGACAGAGGAGACTGGTGGGCTACAGTCCACGGCGTCGAAAAGAGTCAGACAAGACTGATCAACTAACACTCCTACTAACTGTCCATGGCTAAATCAATCACTGAAGCCCGGGCGATAACAGTTTGATAATTGGTTTAAAGCATTAGGGACCATTCATGGCGACCAAGATGGGATAAATTCTCTTTAAGTCACGCAGCTTTACATAATGGAGGAAGAGGGATAGAGCAGTTGCACTGAGGTTGTAAAGAAAAAAAAAAAAGTCTAGGCAGGCACACTGCGTTTGTTGTTCATTCGCTAAACCATGTCTGACTCTTTGTGACTCCATGGACTGTAGCACACCAGGCTCTTTTGTCCTCCGCTATCTCCCAGAGATTGTTCAAATTCATGTTCACTGAGTTAGTGATACTATCATCCTCTGCCATGCACTTCTCCTTTTGCCTTCAGTATTTCCCAGCATTACAGTCTTTCCCAATGAGTCAGCTCTCCACATCAGGTGGCCAAACTATTGGAGCTTCAGCTACAGCATCATTCCTTCCAGTGAATGTTCAAGGTTGATTTCCTTTAGGGTTGACTGATTTGATCTCCTTGCAGTCCAGAAGGCTCTGAGAGTCTTCTCCAGAACCACAGTTCAAAAGCATTAGTTTCCGGCACTTAGTGTTCTGTATGCTTCCCACATGGCTCAGTGGTAAAGAATCCTCCTGCCAATCAGGAACCACAGGTTTGATCCCTGGATTGGGAAGAGCCTCTGAAGGAGGAAATGGCAACCCACTCCAGTATTCTTGCAGGACTGAGGAGCCTGGTGGGCTCACATAAGGTCACAAACAGTCAGAGACAACTGAGCACAGCACACACACACAGCCTTCTTTATGGTTCAATTCTTACATCCATACATGACTACTGGAAAAACTATAGCTTTGCCTATATGAACCTTTGTCGGCTTTGACTATATGAACCTGTGATGTCCCTGTTTTTTAATATGATGTCTAGGTTTGTCACGGCTTTCCTTCCAAGAAGCAAGAGTCTTTTTATGGCTGCAGTCACCTTCTGCAGTGATTTTGGAGCCCCTAAAAGAATCTGCTACTGCTTCCACTTTTTCCCCTTCTATTTACCATGAAGTGATGAGACCAGATGCCATGATCTTTGCTTTTTGAATGTTGAGTTTCAAGCCAGCTTTTTCACTCTCCTCTTTCACCTTCATCAAGAGACTCTTTAGTGCCTCTTCACTTTTTGCCATTAGAGTGGTATCATCTGCATATATGACACTGTCGATATTTCTCCTGGAAATCTTGATTACAGCTTGTGATTCATCTAGTCCAGCATTTCTCATGATGTACTCTGCATATAAGTTAAATAACCAAGGTGACAATATATGTATGGCACAGTGTATGAAGCAATAAATTATTGAAGTATTTATGGAAAAATTGGACTAAATATAAAGCCTTAAATATTTATATACATTTGTTCCAGAATATCAGATCTTAAAATTTATCCCAAGGAAAAATGCAAAGATATATCTATTAGGTTGGTTTAGGAAGGATATCCAAAAATTAATGTACACAATGGAAAATTAAATAAATTCTGATACATAAATATAATGGTATATTATACAGCCTTTACATGTGGGAGAATATTTCAGTTCAGTTCAGTCACTCAGTCATGTCCGACTCTTTGTGATCCTATGAATCAATATTTACTGACATGTAAAACTGATCAATATAGTTACATTATTAAAACCAACAGAATAATTCATGTTGATTGCTTGTTTCTAAATTTTGAATATTCTGTTTTAAGATATTGTCAAATGAAAGAAAAACACACAGAGCTGTGAGCTAAGTTTTATTCGGGATATTACTGAGTATACAGCCCAGGAAACAGCCTCTCCATGTCTTGGAGAGAAATGCTCGAAAGAGAAAGGGTGAAAAGCCAGTATATATGTGACTTTTGGCTAGGGAATATGTGGAGGAAGTCGAGCATATCTCTCAGCAAAAGATTACTGCTAGTCATGAAGAATAGATATTTTAGTTAATGATTTTAGTGGTTTTCTATGTATGGGAAGATGCAAAAATCTGGGTTCATTAAAGTTCTTTCCAAAATATACATGCAATTATCTAAGAGGCTTATTTTTCCAAAGCACAGAGTATCTCACCCTGTTTTTCATCCTGAATTGCTCTTGGGTATACTATTGGTCAGAGACTCCAAAAGCTAATGACTTAATCCTTGGATAACTGAATGGTGAGCAACATTTTTTGTTTTACAGTATTCAGAAGTCTTAATGAATTATCTTATTTCTGTAAAATAATATATATATATTCATTGAAAAAGATTTAAATACATAAAAAATTAAATAGTGGTTGTCTCTGGATAGATAGCATTATTTTAATGACTTTCTGTATTTTGTAAGTCTTCTTAATGCTTGTAAATTATTCTAGTAAATTAGTTTAAAAGAAATAATAAAACAAATCTATATTTTAAAAAGATTTGATGGGAACTATGACTTTAAGAGTGTGTTGGTGAAGAATATCTAGATTTCCCAATTGCAGGTTGAGAGGAAGTTCACAAAAAGGCACAGCTCTACAAATGAAATCTTTAAGTAATCTGTATCTTATTTGTCAAACAGCACCAGCATGCAGCCACTCTTTAGCTGTACAGCATAAACCACCTGAAACCCTATATGCTGATTTTATCCATAATGATTCTCCTACCCCGTGGGGAAGAGCATAGCATGAACAAAGAAATGTTAAACTTCTCAAGAGGGCTTTCAAACTCCCTGAGGTATCCCTTTTTGAGAATAAGCACAAATAGATTTATACATCTAGGTAAGTGATGACTAATAGTCCAAAATTGTGCTCTCTGTAGCCTCAGCTGCACTATATGTAGTTTCAACTTTCACATAGTTGATTCGAAGAGCAAAAGTTGGGCTGGCCTACATAAAATTATGTGTACACTGGGCTATAGGACTAACCATCTCAACTGAAGTTAAAAATTGTTTTTAAAGTCAGTTAAAATGTAACTGAAAGTAATTGGTTTCATCTACTAATGTATCACTATATAGACACAGACCACAGAAACTAAATATGCATCATCTAAATGAGAGCTGCAGGACTAAACAATGTATAACCTTGCATGATGTGAGAGGATTCCACACATACATGCCTTCTGCACAAAGCTAATCCTAACTTCACTGCTTTACAACATACCCTATTCTTCAGTCACCATAGACCAAATATGCTGCAACAAATGAAGAAAGGCAAGAGAAGAGCACAAGTATCAGGAAAAATTTACTTCTCTGATTTAAAAGAGTAAAATTCAAAGTATTCATTTGTTCCACATCCAATTAATACTTATACAGGATAGAAAGGTAAGTTAATCACCTTTAATAGAAAGGTGAGTTAATCACAAAAATCCCTGCTCCTTGGAGCAGACATTCTAGTGGATACATGGGCATACATACAAAGTCAAAATAAGGTTCTTTTCCCTCTTACACTAAGATTCAGGTAAAATAAAAAATAAAATTGGGTATCTAAGGCAGAGGCTGGCAAACAGTGAATGATAGATACCCTTCACTAACAAGAGAGCTTGGAGAGCCCATCCTATCTGAATCCTGGGAAAGGAAGAGGAAAAGGCAAGTCTGCAGCCAAAATCTGGTCAGAAATTTATCACTGGTTCTTCTTTCCACCTTCATATTAGGTGACCTTTACCTAATTACTGTGCCTTCTCTTTCCTACTCCTCAATACCAACCATTCTTTCAGATACCCCCAGTCAACAGTGAATGAGAAAAGGATGAGAAATGTCATATATATTTTTTCTCTATGGATGCTGCTGTACCCACAAGTATCTGACCCGTATAAAAACCACTAAGGGAAGAAAAGCCTGGGGGATGGATGCATGGAAGAACAGATGAATGGAAGGATTATTGCAAGGGCACAAGGATTATATGTGGAAAAATAAGTGAACAAAAATGTGAAATAATAAGTGGAGGCATGAACAAAAGAATAATTATATAAAGTGAGGGAAAACTTAAAGGTGTTTGTAGGAAGCTTTGAATCAGAAATAGTAAAGATTAGAGAGAAATAAAAAGAAATCATACCCCAAAGATGTGGATAAGTTTAGAGACTCTAGGAGAAAGGAAAATAATAATTAAAACTGTAGAACTTGAAAGCCCCAGGGAAAAACAGAAAAAAAAAAAAAATCAGAGCATCTCTTAAAGATGAGCAGAGGAGACAAGGGGAGGTTAGAGGATTTGCTCTGATTCAACCTTGAATCTGAATGCAGTAAGAATGACTGCTTCTGAAAACAGCAGGCTCTGTGAGTTTCACTGAAAGTGGCATTATGCTTTCAAGCATAGAAGTATGTGCAGAAAGATTACAAACTTTTGTTAAAGGCTTAAACATTATGTATACCAAATTGATATCAATTTTAGCTATTTATACATAGCTTTTATATTTTTAATAAAAATACATACCTTCAAAATTGAAAAATGAAAATTAAAATAGAAATTAAAATCATCCACAATATTCCAACAATCAAAAACATTTCTGAGTTTTATACCAGCTTAATATGTATGTGTACATGCACACGTGTTTGTATGTGTCTAGTATAATATATATTTAATTAGATTAGCTTAATATAAAATGTATTTTTAATTTTTAACAGAATAGTATAAAGTGCTATTAATTATTTTTCACGTAAATATTTCTATGGTAGGAAACTGCCCTTAGTATTAGAATATTTTATCCTCATGCTATTTTATTTTATAGGTATATCAAATTTAATCAAGCAGTCTCTCATTGTTAGAAATTTAGTTTTGTTTCTCCTCATGTTGTTATTAAAACAATTTAGTTTTGCTATTTTAATGCTGTTTTAGTATTTAAACAAAGTGCTACCTTCTCAAATTATATCATTATTAATAAACACTTGCATTGGAATTGCTTGATCAAATTTAAAATCTTAAGGCTTCTGTTATGTGTATTAATTATGATGGCTTCAGTTGCTATTAACAACAATAAAAAATGTCTTAAATAATAAAGCTTTTTATAATGGATCTCATAGAGATAATTCAGGTCATATAATTGGATTCTTCCAGTAGCTCAATGACATTATATCCTGCCACTTTTTGTCTTCTGTTCTACCCACTTTGATAAAAGCCTCCTCCTCTCATAGATTCCACAGGTTACCAACAACTCTAGGGAATACATTTTTTTTTTCTCTTTTAAATTTAGAGAAAAAACATTTTTCCCAACCCTCAAACAAAACTCCTAAATCTTACTTTAGATAAGTCTGCATCATGTGCCCAGTTTTGAGCTCTGACAAAGGACTTAGATGTTGTCAATATACAATCGCACAAATAGTGTGAGTTCAGGTTTCCTCCAGCCTTCACTAAAATTGAGAATTAACCCTTTTAAAAATCAAAATAAAATCAAAAGCTGCCAACTTGACAACTAAAAATAGTAGGCCATTATTCACTTTTTCCTTTTTTTTCTATCTTATTGGTGTGGACTTTTAAATTTTGAGAACTCTGGGCTCTAAAATCAGATGGTCCCTGACTAGGCAGAGTTGCTTTATCTTAAGCAAGTTAGAGAAATTCTCTGGAAAACAGGAATAATAATAATAGAATCTGCCACTTGAATTTTTATGAAGATAAATGACATAAATTTTTGAAGGCCTAGTAATTGTTAGTTTTGTTTTTCATTATCTTGCTTTTATTACTAAATTGTTATAATTACCTATTCATTCTTTGTGCTCAGCTTTCTATTGGGAGTAGCCATTTTTAATCCTAAATAGGAAGATTTTTCATTTTTTGAAATGTCTATTTCCTCATTTAAGATATATATGTAAATGCTCATATTTTCTTCACTAGTCAAACAGCAACACCTACAGACACTAGCCATTAGTATCAAAAAACTGAAAAATTAGTCAATTTAGAAACACTAGAAAACCAATCACTGATGAGAGGGTGAGTAAATCTGGCCTATCATCCTCCATTTCCAAGATACTTTGCATATAAGGATTCCCAGGCCACTCAGTGGTAAAGAATCCACCTGCCAATGCTAGAGATGCAAGAGACTCGGGTTTGATACCTGGTCAGGAAGATCCACTGGAGAAGGAAATGGCAAACTACTCCAGCATTCTTGCTTGGAAAATCGCAGGGACAGAGGAGCCTGGTGGGCTGCAGTCCACGGGATTGCAATCTGATACAACTAAGCATGTACATGGTTCCTTTGCAAAAAAGGCGTTTGTGTTACTATAGCTCCATGAAGTCTATAAAACACTAGACTTTCTTCTCTGTGATATTTCAGACAAAAATGCCAGCAATGATAGATAATGGCATGACTAATGCCAAAATGAGTCACCTCAAAGACAACTGAAATCATATACGACAAATGTTATTTGTTAGAACTTTTACAAATTCCACAAATAACTCTAAGTCTCAACCCCTTATTGTGGTAAATATCTTTAAGAATTAAGAGAATTTTGAAGGGGGGAAATAAACAGTGAAAGAAATATCTCATTCACAAGTTATGAATATTCCTATCCAAATACAGGAATAGCTTGATTTACCAAAACTTTATATGAAGCCATTCCTCTAACTGGAAATAGAAATGACATTTTTAGTTTGTTCAGTGTGCAGTGTGATTCTTGTCTGAATGGTGTTATTTCTGGCTCCCCAACGAGGCACTGTTAGGATTGGTCAAAAAGGATCTGGGCTCCCTTCTTCCCTTTGGATGTGTTCTTCCTCTGAAATTTGTTAGAACAGAGAGATTTTTAATTCCACCTCAAAATTCAGCAGTTCTCTAATTCCTGAATAGATACGTTCTAAGAAAACAAAACTTACTTCACTGTGCCCCCAAAAGCTCCCTCCTTGCCCCATATATACAGCATACCATAGTTAGATTAATAATGGATGTTGTTCAACCTTCACTGTTCTTTACCTCCCCTTATGTATCTCTCATGCATATGGACCTTATTATTGCAATCTAAAAAAAAATGTCTTTTGGAAACTGGAAAGGTTTGCCCTATTCTACAATATTTGGCAGTGTTCATTTTAATTGATTTACTCGTTAGGGCAAAATTACTGTAACCTGTAATAAATTGTTAAGATTGTCGGATGCATACTTGTACTGAATTAATATTTTATAGCTTCTTGGCCCTGTGTGGGCTGAATGTTCTATCAGAATGCTCTAGCACCATGGAAACGCTAGGAGATATTTTCTCTTAATTGTAAGAATGTTTGACAGATAACAGTACAGTACCATGAAATTAAACTCCATTACTGATGAATTCTGATCAGCTTATAATCTTTTTTATTATATTATTTGAACGGTTGTTTTTTGTTTTATTTTTGAGCTTTGGGACATCTGTCCTTGTCCATATCACTTTTTAAAAGTCTTAGTGTAAGTATTGCCTTGCCTATATAATTGCCATCAGATAAAGAAATCCAGTTTTTTAATTAAATATTTTCCCCATTTAGAAAAAAATCCAACTTGTTAACTATGATTAAAATATTTTTGAAGAAATATTTTTAAAGAATAAAAAATTCTGCTAACATCTCTCTATTGCTAAAGTGTAATTTAAGTCACAATTACATTAACCTTAAATTCTAATGCCAGAAATAGCTGTATTCAGCTAAAAAAATATTTGTAATTTTAAAAACAAAAAATAAATAATGTGTTTTATATGTTTTTACATCTAAGAGAAACATGCCATGCTTCTATCTGTCTAGTCCAATGAAATGGAATAGAAAATAAATATTTGTTATTTTTCTAAGCTTAAGATTTTTTTAACTGATTGACTCAAGTTTTACCCTAAAACTCCCATAGCCCTAAAGAGTCAAGTTCATAATAGAAGCCAAGTACCCAAATCCCTAGGCTGAGTTTCCAGAAAAATAAATAACTGCCAGTCACATTTTCTTTTTCTTCTTGTTTCTTTCTCAGAAACACTTAATGAGGGTTCAAATAGCTGTCTATAGCCAACTCATTAACGTGCCATATTTTCTCCTAGTGCAGCACTGTGTTGGCTCTCCTACTCCAGATGAATGAGGTATTTTACTTTAGCATGTGGATTCCACCAGATTCCTCTAACTCAGCACTAGTATTCTGACACCCACTACTGGCCTAACTAGAAGCAGAACCCTAGGAAGAGCAGATCATCACCTGACTCAGTGGTCTTCTCTTACCAACCTGCCCCATGTAGCTTTCCTCTTTCCTTTGTCACAGATTTGAGAAGTGAAGAGAAGCTAAGAAGACAGTACTCAAAATATTCAGTTGAAAAGTGGTGGAGAAAAGCTATGGACACATTAAAAATGTCTCTCCTGATACAGGGGGGTTACTGAGGGAAGAGATGGTTTCCTCTTGGGAGTAACTGGGAATGGTTTTATGGCTTCCCTGGTAGTTCAGCTGGTGAAGAATCTGCTTGCAATACAGGAAACCCTGGTTCGATTCCTGGGTCTGGAAGATCCACTGGAGAAGGGATAGGCTATTCCACTGGAGAGGTGGACTGGCTGGCTATCCACTCCAGTATTCTGGCCTGTATTCGTGTATAGTAGACACGACTGAGTGACTTTCACTTCACTTTATGACAGAAAGGATATAGACACATATAATGTGTGCATGTGTTAGGAACCGTAGCAACCCAAAGTAGGAAAAGACTACAAATCAAGTGTGATAGACAGAAAATGGTCCCTGAAAAGGAGTCTAGTCTTAATCCCAAGATCATGTTATCTTTACAAGGCAAAAGGACTTTGATGAGGGGGTTAAATTAGGAAGTTTTGAGATGAGGAGATTATCCTGATTATCCAAGTAGACCCTAAGTGTCACTTGTATAAGAAGGAGGTAGGAATGTGAGTCAGGGAAGGAGATGTGAGGACAGAAAGAGAAGTTACAGTGATACAGCCTCTAGAAGTTGGAAAAGGCAAGGAAATAGATTCCCCCTCTTATCTCCAGAAAGAACGCAGCTCTGCAACCTCTCAGTGTTAGCCTCCTGAGACCTGTTTTATCTCTCTGACTTCTAGAATCATAAAATAGTAAATTTGTGTTGTGTTAAAGCAGTGGTCTGTGGCTATTTGTTATAGCATCAATAGGAGACTAATACACAAAGACAAATGGAAAAATGTGCACTATTTGTAAAGAATGTTAAACTTTAGAGTGAAAGGTGCATAGGGATATTCAATGGAGGGCAAAGAAAAAAGGAAAATAATAAAAAAAGATAACATTTTGCTTTCTATTTGAAGTGCTTTCATATTCATTATTTTAAAAATATGATTCCCAAGAAACCTCTTAATCCAGGCATTATGATTACCTTTACAAGGTAAAGACAATTAAAGACAAAGTAGCAATGGCTCGAGGAAGTTAACTGCTTTGCTCAAGTTCACAGTTCTGTAAACTGAGGACCTAGATGGGAGTCAAGGTGTCCCTTCCTCCTCACATCTTTCCAATGAACCTCATCTCTTGTTCAAACCAGGCCACCTGATTTCAGAGTGGTTTAAATGTCAGGTCAAAGGCATAAAATATATTAATCAGTAATAAACTAAAGGTTTTATGCAAGGAGTGGTATAATCAATTAATTTAATAGCATAACATACAGTAGATTATAGAAGGAGGGAAAAATCTGGGAGACTGATTGTGCTAATAGTATAGTCCAGGAGACAGGAAATAGAGGCCTGGAGGAGGCCAGCAGCGGGAACAGAGAAGCATGTTGCTTTATACAGGATAAGGAAAGGGTAGAGGCAGGTGAAAACAGGAACATGGAGTTCATCTTTCTGGCTTACTATCAAAGGAAAACTTATGGTTTTCTAATATATATCTCTTGGGGGGCAATAAGTTAGTATATATTTAAAGTCTACTTTATTCATGTAAATCACAGGTTTCAAATAAAAATTAAGTTTTTAACCCCCACCATATTATTTAACTTTCTAAATTCTCATTTCAGAATTTTTTTTTAATTTGCTTAAAAAACAGATGAATCCCAATACTCTATTTTTCACACTAATACCTGAGTACTTTATGAGAGGTCAACTAGCTGGCCATGAGTGAAAACAGCTAGAAAAGTGCCATTCCACTCCTCTCACAGTAATGGCAATACACTCTCTCAATTGTCACCTTTCCAACAGGCCTTTCTTGGCCCCATCCATCTCACATTCTATTACCTGTTTTCTATTCCCTTTGTATGCTGTTGGTAAACTACAAAAATATCTTTGGGTGGTCATCCTTGTTATATATCTGAAACATTTGCTGCTGCATTATGGCATGTTAATTTTTGCTGTTACTCATCTCTCAGTTCTTATCATGTCCATTTTTCTATCTTTGATTGCCTTTTTTGACCTTAATTCTTAGAAACTTTCACAAACTTTTTTTTTCTTTTACCAAAAATACTTTAGAATTCTGATATTGGTTTTTACAGGGAGAATAATTGTCCTCCAAAGACATCCCTGGTAGCTTAGTTGGTAAAAATCCGCCTGCAATGCAGGAAACCCTGATTTGTTTCCTGGGTTGGGAAGATCCACTGGAGAAGAGATAGGCTACCCACCCCAGTATTCTTGGGCTTCCCTGGTAGCTCAGACAGTAAAGAATCCACCTGCAAGGCAGGAGACCTGGGTTCAATCCCTGGGTTGGGAAGATCCCGTGGAGAAGGGAATGGCTACCCACTCCAGTATTCTGGCCTGGAGAATTCTGTGGACAGAGAAGCCTGGCAGTCTACATTCCATGAAGTCCCAAAGAGTCGGACATGACTGAATGACTTTCACTTTCACTACTTTCAAAGGCATCTATCTCCTAATTCCCAGAACTTGTTAATATGTTACCTTACCTGGTAAAATGTACTAGACAAATTTTATCAAGGATCTTGAGATAGTGAGAGTATCCTAGATTATCCAGGCGAAACTAATGTAATCATAGGCATCCTTACAAGGGAAAGAGAAAGGCAGAAGAGAAAGGGAGATGGACACAACAGAAGCAGAAATCAGAGAGGAGAGAAGATGTTATGTTGCTTGGTTCAAAGATGAGCAAAGGTTACCTATTTTAGACTTCTGACCTCTATAATACTAGTAGAGAATAAATTTGCATTGTTAAGCCACTAAGTTTGTGATCCTTTGTTATAGTTGCAATAGGGTAAGCACAATTTCCTAACAGAAATAGAAATCCCAAATGTCGTATCTTTTTTATATATTTAAATTGAGGTAAGAAATTAGAGTATCCCAATTAAAGTGGTCTCTAACATCTTATTTTTTTTTCTTTAATTCTTACATGCGTTCCCAAACATGAACCCCCCTCCCTCCTCCCTCCCCACAACATCTCTCTGGGTCATCCCCATGCACCAGCCCCAAGCATGCTGCACCCTGCGTCAGACATAGACTGGCGATTCAATTCTTACATGATAGTATACATGTTACAATGCCATTCTCCCAAATCATCCCACCCTCTCCCTCTCCCTCTGAGTCCAAAAGTCCGTTATACACATCTGTGTCTTTTTTCCTGTCTTGCATACAGGGTCGTCATTGCCATCTTCCTAAATTCCATATATATGTGTTAGTATACTGTATTGGTGTTTTTCTTTCTGGCTTACTTCACTCTGTATAATTGGCTCCAGTCTCTAACATCTTAATTATTACTTCTTACCTCATTTCCTCACTCAAAGAAAAAAAAATTCCAGCTAATCATTTTGTTTTTACAATGTCAATAGATTGTAGATGGATTATAAAGACTATAATCCATCCCATAATTATTCTAAAAATAAGCAATTTAAAACCTATTCAGAACTTTACATATGGAATCACTCACTTTGAGTAACATGAAATCCATACATAAAAGCCACGGTAGAAAACGTCTGTGAGTAAAAAACTGCAGTAACACTAAAGAAGAGGATTGAAGAGACATATTTAGATTCTCAGAATTAACCTGACCTAAACGTAACATCAGCTTTGACTTATTCCTGTACCCAACGAATAGGAGGGATAAAGTCTTCAGAGAGACCAAAGTTATTGTAGGGAGGATAGATGCCACACAGCTACCTGACCCCAAGCCCTATATACATCATGTCTGGCTTGGTTACATAAAGGGTGACAGGTGGGAGTTGAGTGTTACCTAACAGCTTTTGAAAGCTAAAGGAAAATTTCAGTGAAATATCCAATCACTTTTATAGCCATATTCTGTGAACTCCACCCTCACCTCTCCTACCTCTTTCCACTCCCAAAAATAAGGGCAGAAAGAAAAAAGGAAGAGAAAAGGAATTGATGTTTTTGAGAACCCATTAATGTCAGATTAAAACACAAGATGTTTTTAATTTATTACATTTCATCTTCATCCATTCAGTTCAGTTGCTCAGTCATGTCTGACTCTTTGTGACCCCATGAACCGCAGCACGCCAGGCCTCCCTGTCCATCATCAACTTCCAGAGTTTACCCAAACCCATGTCCACTGAGTTGGTGATGCCATCCAACCATCCATCCTCTGTCATCCCCTTCTCCTCCTGCTCTCAATCTTTCCCAGCATTAGGGTCTTTTCAAATGAGTCAGCTCTTCGCATCAGGTGGTAAAAGTATTGGGGATTCAGCTTCAACATCAGTCCTTCCAATGAACACCCAGGACTGATCTCCTTTATGATGGACTGGTTGGATCTCCTTGCAGTTCAAGGGACTCTCAAGAGTCTTCTCCAACACCACAGTTCAAACATAAAAGAGCTAAAATGCCTGAGCCTTTAATGTGAGCCAAGCACTGTAGATGATTATAGTTTAATAGCTTTAACTGTACATTATATAGTTTATCTTATCTTGTGCTAACAACTACTCTCTGAAGTGTGTACTGGTACCCCATTTTGTAAATGTACTGGTATCTCCATTTTGTAATGAGAAAATGAACCCTACAGAATTCAAGTAACTGGCCCCAAGTCAAGCAGTTAGCAAATTGCAAGACAGGGATTCAAACATAGCTTTATCTACTTCATATGAGTACCTAGTTCTTTACCATTTCTCTAAGAGGTAAATAACTATTTTTCTTTCTTTACGGATGAAAATATTTGAGTCAAAGGGATATCAAGAAACAGAATGATGTTATGGGGAGGGAGGTGGGAGGGGGGTTCATGTTTGGGAATGCATGTAAGAATTAAAGATTTTAAAATTTAAAAAATAAAAACTAAAATTAAAAAAAAAAAAAGAAACATACTGTGTCTAAATCAAAATTACCTAATTCTGACTTCAGAATATTAGTTATACACATGATAATGAACTTATATTTGTAAAGCAGATAGTTCAGGTTTTGATGGCTTTATAAATTATATTTTATAAAAACCACCCCTAAACTTACACTGGACAACCATCCTATTACTTATACTCTCTCAGGATGCACAAATTGATTTAGAATAAATCCCAGTTTTCAGAGCTACAAAGTAGAATCTACTGATTCACCTAAGGGCAGAATTAAGATTTGATATAATGGTGTCAAAGTCTGAATTTGGAATAAATAAGTCTCTCAAGCACAGCTGCACTTTTAATTTTCAAACGTGCTCTTAAAAGAAACATTGCTACATAATTCCAAGGGTTTATTTCTCTTAGATCCAAATAATAGATGAGATTTGCAGTGGGAAGAAGCCACTAGCAGAACTTTACACAAACCTCAAACCAGAATTTCATCATGGTTCATCTGTGTTTCATGAGGTGCCCCATTGGCCACCAGGGCTACGTGCAACTCATAAGACTCACAAACAAATTGATCTCACTTCCTCATGCGTCAGTCTGCTTCCAGACAACCAAGTGTGTACTTCTTTGTTTTGGTTCAGACATGACATACGTTGCTGCGCAAAATACACAAAATGCCATTATGTTTTGATTAAAGCTCCTAATTTGAGAAAGGACAGAGATAAATTTGGATAATGCAGATCTCATCCATTTTGTTCCTACCACTCTTTTAAAATGTGTGTTAATTTACGCAGAGCTTGTGCCACAGTAAAAATAACCTCGCATGTACCTGTAATATCTCCCAGCTCAAGGAATATGAAAACAAAAAAGTTCATGAGAGTCACATGTGTTCTGGTGAGAATACAAAAGAAGCTACTAATTAGGAAAAACAAAACCACCATCGGTGGAGCAGCTGCACTAATTTTCTGTGCCTTTCTGGCATTATGGGAAACTGCATGCATTATCACAGTCACTTATCACACCATAGAGAGACTGCATTAGCTTATTCTTTTCCCCACAAATTCATCCCCTTTAGGATGCAGTAAAACAGTTCATCAAGTTAAGGATGAAATGCTAAATTCCAGAAAATAATGCTTGAAAGTGGCCATTAACAGATTTTTAAAACAACCTTTTGAATAATTTTCAATTGAAGTCACAAAGTGTTTAGCTGCAACATTCCTTTTCCCTCAATGAGAATTCAAGAAAATCACTATTTTACTTGCTGAAATGTGGTAGGAATATAGTCTCGGTTGGCAGTAAGTACAAGAAGAAGATGCGGAGCTGGGTGGGAAAACAGGAGAGATGTAAAGCTGCCAGCCAAACAGAATGAAAGTGTTTACAATACAGTTCTGAAAGAAGTAAAGAAACCTAGTCAAAATCCCGCAGGACATAGAAGTGCGCTCACTTCACATGGGGGTGTGCCAGAGTGGAAAGCTGAGAGCCTCAGATCCTGCAGTGCTGCTGAGTTCTGCCAGGCTCTGGAATGATGGCTGAAATGGACACCCCCAAATCTGGACACACAGAGCCTCTTCAAACACACCAACCTGAGAGTGCTTATAAGCATGGTATTTATTCTGGTTTGAAGAGTCATTACTATACCCAAAGAGGAAAAAGGGTACACCCAATCCACCACATGGAGAATGGTGCTCCCTGTGAGCCTGCTATTTTCCCATGTTAAATGAGACCTTTGTTAAAGTATAAGGTGTTGCATAAATAATTTTAAATAGTAATATATTTAACTAAATGTGAGCTCAGGATTGTGGGTAGCCATGTCCCTTCCTCCCACGATTGGGAAGCCATGTGCGAAGCAGGGCTGGCCAATCTGTCTGCTATAGCTGGCGTGGAGAAAGAGAACCATGCCTTTTTCAAGTGCTTTCAACAAATAGTAACTGAGCATCTGCTGTGGCCCCACCCAAAGATAATGAGGCTGTAGGATGTCTACGGAATATGATGTGTGAAAGTGAACCAAATAAGCTTATTCAAAATAGAGAGTCAAACAAGGGCAGCCTGGAGAGAATATTGGGAATTGAGATGCAGGAGAAGCAGCCTACAGGAGCCATACATGAACAAAAGCTGATCTAAACAAGTTTAACAGACAGTTGTTAATGCCTATTGAAGGGTTTTTACCTGCTCTTGGCACATTCACGTAAGTGTATAGTACCAAAGGAGCTGGAATGTGAAGATAAGTCATACTATTTTTAAAAAACAGTGGGATCAAACAAGCAGCTTATGATATGGGTTATCATTTGAGCCTGTGTATTTAATGTCTGCCTTTCTGCATTCTCTTTGAAAGAGAAGAAGAAATATAAAAATTTGAAAAATAATATCTGTACTAATATGGGAATCAAGCAGTGCCAAAAAAATATACCTTTTTTGCTGTAAGCCATTGAAATTCTGGAAGTTTATTCCAGCAACATATTGATATGCTTTTTACAATTATAAAATGAAATGCAAATCAAAACCACAATGAGGTACCATTTCATGCCAGTCAGAATGGCTGCTATCCAAAAGTCTACAAGCATTAAATGCTGGAGAGGGTGTGGAGAAAAGGGAACCCTCTTACACTGTTGGTGGGAATGCAAACTAATATAACCACTATGGAGAACAGTGTGGAGATTCCTTTAAAAACTTGAAATAGAACTGCCTTATGACCCAGCAATCCCACTGCTGGGCATACACAGCAAGGAAACCAGAATTGAAAGAGATACATGTACCCCAATGTTCACTGCAGCACTGTTTACAATAGCCAGGGCATGGAAGCAACCTAGATGTCCATCAGCAGATGAATGGATAAGAGAGCTGTGGTACATATACACAATGGAGTATTACTCAGCCATTAAAAAGAATACATTTGAATCCATTCTAATGAGATGGATGAAACTTGAGCTGATTATACAGAGTGAAGTTAAGCAAGAAAGAAAAACACCAATACAGTATACCAGTGCATATATATGGAATTTAGAAAGATGGTAACAATAACCCTGTATGCGAGACAGCAAAAGAGACACAGATGTATAGAACAGTCTTTTGGACTCTGTGGGAGAGGGAGAGGGTGGGATGATTTGGGAGAATGGCATTGAAACATGTATAATATCATATAAGAAATGAATCGCCAGTCCAGGTTCTATGCAGGATACAGGATGCTTGGGGCTGGTGCACTGGGATGACCCAGAGGGATGGTAGAGGGAGGCAGGTGGGAGGGGTGTTCAGGATGGGGAACACGTGTACACCCATGGCGGACTCATGTCAATGTATGGCAAAACCAATACAATATTGTGAAGTAGTTAACCTCCAGTTGAAATAAATAAATTTATATTTAAAAAATATATATATAAAATGAATACAACAATTTTTTCAAAGGTATAGAAGTGGGCTGGAAGTTTAAACATCAAATAAATCCCAGTTGTTAGCTCTGGAAAAGTAGAAGGAATGGTGCAGATGATGAAGGATAAAAGGGATTATTTCTTCTATTAAAAAAAAGAATTGAAGTAAATATAATAATATAATAATAACTACTAATTTGCACTATGGGTACATGAGTACTTTTCTACTATTCTTTGTAGTATACTACACTTTTAATATCTCAAAATTAAAGGTAAAAACAAATAAAATTATATACATTCACTGAAGATGACTGAGGTATGCATAAGAGCATGATAAAAATTAAAACCACTCATAATTCTACTATCAAGAGGCAAAATGGAACATTCTAAATACTAATATATATACACACTATAATATAAAATTGGAGAAGGAAATGGCAACCCACTCCAGTATTCTTGTCTGGAAATCCCATGGACAGAAGAGCCTGGCAGGCTACAGTCTATGGAATTGCAAAGAGTCAGACACAACTGAGTGGCCTCACATAATATTAAATAATTTTATAAAAATGACACCTTGTTGAACAGTCAATGCCTTGCTTTTGTATATAACAATTTTTTCCTCATATTAAATAATACTTTAAAATATAACTATTTTCTTGGAAAATGCATATAAAACACAAGATCAAAGATTTTTATTTCCCTCCATCATTCAGTATTGTCACTTCTCTTTTAGTTTTCAACTCCATGACAGAAAAACATCCTTCCTTCTTTATTTTGCATTTCTTTGATTGCCAGTTAGGCTGTACACATTTCTCTGTATATATGACATTCATACCTCCTCTATCAGCCTGGCCTGTATTTCTCTTTGCTGATGAGAAACTGCCTCACTTCTTTCTAATATTCTGACAGATGTGCACGGGTGCTAAGCTGTTTTAGTCACAGCCGATTCTATGCGATCATATGGATTACAGACTGCCAGGTTCCTCTGTCCATGGGATTCTCCACGCAA
Source organism: Ovis aries (assembly GCF_016772045.2). Taxonomy (NCBI): domain Eukaryota; kingdom Metazoa; phylum Chordata; class Mammalia; order Artiodactyla; family Bovidae; genus Ovis; species Ovis aries. Next base: position 44,292,613 of record NC_056054.1, on the reverse strand, counting down.
GAGTACTGGAGTGGGTTGCCATGACCTTCTCTAGGAACTGATATGTAAAATACCTCTTGCTGTTGCTATTGTTGTTCAGTTGCTCAGCTCTTTGCGACCCCATGGACTGCAGCACGCCAGGCTTCCCTGTCTTCACCATCTCTCGGAGGTTGTTCAAACTCATGTCCATTGAGTCAGTGATGCTATCTAACCATTTCATCCTATGTCATCCCCTTCTCCTCCCGCCTTCAATCTTCACCAACATCTGAGTCTTTTCTAATGAGTCGGCTCTTTGCATCAGGTGGCCAAAGTATTGAAGTATCAGCTTCAGCATCAGTCATTCCAATGAATATTCAGGACTGATTTCCTTTAGGATTCAGTGGTTTGATCTCCTGCAGCGCAAGGGACTTTCAAGAGTCTTCTCCAACACCACAGTTTAAAAGAACCAGTTCTTCAGCACTCAGCCTTCTTTATGGTCCAAATCTCACATCCATATATGACTACTGGAAAAACAATAGCTTTGACTATACAGGCCTTTGTTGACAAAGTAATGTCTCTGCTTTTTAGTATGCTGTCTAGGTTGGTCACAGCTTTACTTCAAAGGAGCAAGCATCTTTTAGCTTCATGGCTGCAATTGCCATCTGCATTGATTTTAGAGTAAAGAAAATAAAGCCTGTCACTGTTTCCATTGTTGCCCCATCTATTTGCCATGAAGTGATGGGACCAGATGCCATTCTTAGTTTTTTGAATGTTGGGTTTTAAGCCAGATTTTTCCACTCTCCTCTTTCACTTCATCAAAAGGCTCTTTATTTCCTCTTCACTTTCTGCCATAAGGGTGGGGTCATCTGCCTATCTGAGGTTATTAATACTTCTCCAGGAAATCTTGATTCCAGCTTGTGCTTCATCTAGCAAAGCATATCACATGATGTATTCTGCATATAAGTTATATAGGCAGGGTGACAATATACAGCCTTGACAGACTCCTTTCCCAATTTGGAACCAGTCTGTTGTTCCATGTCCGGTTCTAACTGTTGCTTCTTGACCTGCATACGGATTTCTCAGGAGGCAAGTAAGATGCTTTGGTATCCCATCTCTTTCAGAATTTTCTGCAGTTTGTTGTGATCCACACAAAGACTTTAGCAAGGTCAATGAAGCAGAAGTAGACGTTTTTCTGGAATTCTCTTGTTTCTTCTAAGATCCAGCAGATGTTGGCAATTTGATCTCTGTTTCCTCTGCCTTTTCTAAAACCAGCTTGAACATCTGCATATTGCCGAAGCCTAGCTTGAAGAATTTTGAGCATTACTTTGCTAGCATGCGAGATGAGTGCAACTGTGCAGTAGTTTGAACATTCTTTGGCATTGGCTTTCTTTGGGATTAGAATGAAAACTGAACTTTTCCAGTCCTGTGGCCACTGCTGAGTTTTCCAAATTTGCTGGCATATTGAGTGCAGCATTTTCACAGCATCATATTTTAGGATTTGAAATAGCTCAGCTGGAATTCCATCACCTCCACTAACTTTGTTCATGAGATACTTCCTAAGGCCCACTTGACTTCGCATTCCAGGCTGTCTGGCTCTAGGTCAGTAATCACACCATCGTGGTTATCCTGGATCATGAAGATCTTTTTAGTATAGTTCTTCTGTGTACTCTTGCCACCTCTTCTTAATATCTTCTTCTTCTGTTAGGTCCATACCATTTCTGTCATGCCATGTGCTTCTCCAGAAATTGACATGCAAATACCTCTGCCTGCCCCTAACTGCAGGAATTGGTGTGTAACCCAGTCATCGTCCAAATGAAATGCCATCCCTCTAATGGGTTCCCTGGTGTATTCTGCCAAACTTTTAAAGAAGACTTAATGCCATTACCTCTCACAGTCTTTCAAAAAACTAAAGAAAAAGAAAACACTCCCAAACCCATTTTACAAGGCCATTATCTTGATAGCAAAGTGAGGTAAGGACGTGATAGGAAAAGAAAACTGCAGACCAATATCCCTCATGAATGAAGATGCACAAAAGGAGAGAATGATGTAACAAACTTCTGTGTACTCAGCAAATTATCAATATACATAAGAGTATAATATGCTTTCTACTATTAGTTTAAATATAAAGGAGCTAACTATAGTGAGTCTTCTTGAATCCTTGAGGTTTAAGAGTATGGAGTTTGAGTTGACTATATATAGAGAGAAGCAACATTAATTAAAAAGTACAGTAAGTTTTCAAACTACATAAAATTTAAAATGTGTGTTAAAATATCATTAAAAATTAAAAGGCAAACTATACTATAAAATTTATTTGGCACAGATGTGATATTTTAAAAATATCTTTATTATATAAAGAGATCATTCTTAGTGGAATGTTCTATAAATATCAAATAAGTTCATTTGCTCTAATGTGTTATTTAAGGCTTGTGTTTCCTTACTGATTTTCTGTCTGGATGATCTGTCCATTGATGTTAATGGGATGTTAAAATCCCCTACTATATTGTGTCACTGTCAATTTCTCCTTTTATGTCTACCAATATTTGCCTTATATACTAAGTACTAAGGTGCTCCTATATTGTGTGCAGATATATTTACATTGTTATATCTCCTGCTTAGATTGATCCCATGACCATTATACAGTGTCCTTCTTTGTCTACTATACTATAACAGTCATTATTTTAAAGTCTATTTTGACTGATATCAATTTTTCTATTCCAGGTTTCTTTTTATTTCCACTTGCATGGAATCTTGTTCCCATCCCCTCACTTTCTGTCTGTATGTGTCTCTAGATCTGATGTGATCTCTCTTTATGCATATTCTAAATTTTTCCATAGTGAAGCCTAAAATATTATTTCGTAGTTTTGACTTATTTTCTGCTGCCGTTCAAGTTTCATTGACATAAATTCCTAATTTGTGACCTTGAACAAATTTTGAAATCTCTAAGTTTTGGTTATCTCTGTTACTAAAAACCAAAACCAAACAAGGAAGTAAAAATATACCAAAAGTGTAGGATTGTTAAAAGGAGGAAAGAAAATAATGCATATATAGCATATAATATTGTGCCTTGCAAACACCAGGTGCTCAATAAAGGTTTCCTTTTATTATTATTATTACTACTATTACTATTTCAATTTCTATATATCAGGCTTTTCTGCTGTAAAAATCAGAAGCTGATCCTGGATGATTAAGTTAAAGAGAAGTTTATTTCAAAAGATACTGGGAATAGCAGAAGACAAGTTCAATGACAGTTTCAGAATGCCGAAGACCTGAGCTGGGGAGAAATCTGCTGCCAGCCACAAGCCTGCTGAGCACAAGTGGAAAAGGCTTGGCCACAGTCACCCTTACAGGACAAGTCTGCCCCAGAGCTGGATGTACACATTGACACTGGCCCATGAATGTTTCTGAGGAGGCTCTGCTTCCTCAAACTGCTCCTTTGGATGCATATGACAAGCAAATCCTTGAGAGGTCAAACCCTAAGGATGAAAGCTCTTCAAACAGGAGTACAAAAATGTGGACAAGCAGGCAGAATACTGAGCGATGTCCTGTACAGCCCTCTTGCTAGTTACCCAAATTTCACATCGACCTTCCTTCTATGCTGGAACTTGACAAAGACAATAATAAAAATTCTATAAGTGGGGTCATTAGGTACGGCTGCCCTGGTAAGGCCTTTCTGAGGAGACTGATACCCTAACAACTCAAATGCTGGGGAGCCCAACTCCAGGCAGCTGAGCATAAAATTTAGAGTTCTGGGGTGGCTTTCCCTTAAAATCCAGATTATTTTATGCCACTGTGTCCCCAAGAGAGAATATTGCTATATAAAATGCTCTGGGCAGTCCTACTTGGTTTGGAGAAATGTGGGATTAAACAAGTTTGTTTGACCACTGAATCCTTATCTATTTACCTTAAAGATAAGGAAATATATTCCAGGTGGAAAGGATTATTTCAACACACAGTTAGAGGAATACTGCTGTATAGAATCCAGAGTTGATTTTTAACTCTCAGCTACATGGAATTATTCTGAGGTTCTGATTAAATAACAGATGTAACAAAAAAGATGCATAAATTCACAACAAAATACTAGTAAACTGAATTCAACAGCACATTAAAAAGATTATATATCACAATCAAGTGGGACTTATCCCTAGGATGCAAGGATGGTTCAATAAATGCCAAGCAGTTCATATGATAGACTACATTAGCAGAATGAAAAATAAAAATTATATGATCAAAAAAAATTATATGATCCTCTCAGTAAGTGCAGAAAAGCATTTGACAAAAATTTAACACCCAGGTGTGATATAAACTCTCAAAAATTTGGTATAGAAGGAATCTATCAAAACATAATGAAAGTCATAGATGACAAACCCACAGCTAACATCATATTCAATGATAAAGAGCTGAAAGATTTTCCTCTAAAACCAGAAACAAGAAAACAGTGCCCACTCTCACCAGCTAGATTCAGCATAGTACTGGAAATGACACTAGAGCAATAAGGAAAAATGCTGCTAAGTCACTTCAGTCCTGTCCAACTCTGTGTGACCCTGTAGACCCAGCCCACCAGGCTCCCCTGTCCCTGGGATTCTCCAGGCAAGAACACTGGAATGGGTTGCCATTTCCTTCTCCAATGCATGAAAGTGAAAAGTGAAAGTGAAGTCACTCAGTCCTGTCCGACTCCCAGCAACCCCATGGACTGCAGCCTACCAGGCTCCTCCATCCATGGGATTTTCCAGGCAGGAGTACTAGAGTGGGGTGCCATTTCCTTCTCCAAGCAAAAATAAATAAATAATAAAATGAATTCAAACTGGAAAAGAAGTAAATTTTTTTTATTTGCACATTTGATCTTGTACACAGAAACTTCTGAAGACTCCACCAAAAATTGTCAGAACTAATACACAAATTTAATAAAGTTGAAATCAACATACAGATATTGGTTACATTTCTATACACTAATAATGAATTATCTGAGAGTGAAATTAAGAAAAAATCCCATTTAAAATAGCATCAAAAGAATAAAATACTTACAAATAAATTTAACAAAGGACAAGGAAGATCTAGCTGTAGAGTGAAAACTTTAAGACTGATTAAAGAAACTGGAGAAGGTGTAAAAAATGTAAAGTCATCCATGTTCATAGACAGAAAGAATATTGTTAAAACATCATACTAGACAAAGTCTTTTAGAGAGTCATCAATGCAATCTCTGTTGAAGTTCCAATGGCTATTTTTACAGAAATAGAAAAAACAATCCTAAAAATTCAAAATTAGTATGAAACCACAAAAATCCTTGAGACTAAGCAATCCTGTGTAAGAACAAAGCTGGAAAAATCATGGTTCCTGATTTCAAAGTAAATTATAAAGCTACACTTTTCAAAACAGCCTGGTATTGGCATAAAAATGGACACATACAACAATGTACAGAATCAAGAGTTTAGAAACAAACCTACAAAAATATACAATCAACTAGATGCCAAGAACACACAGTAGGGAAAAAATGTATGTAGTCAATAGCTAAGTCGTGTCTGACTCTTTGCAACCCCATGGACTGTAAAACGCCAGGCTTCCTCGTCCTTCACCATCTCCTGGAGCTTGCTCAAACTCATGTCCATTGAGTTGGTGACGCCATCCAACCATCTCAAGCTCTGTCATCCCCTTCTCCTCCTGCCGTCAATCTTTCCCAGCATCAGGGTCTTTTACAGTAAGTCAACTCTTTACATCAGGTGGGCTAAGTATTAGGGCTTCAGCTTCAATATCAATCCTTTCAACAAATATTCAGGATTGATTTTCTTTAGGGTTGAGAGGTTTGATCTCCTTGCAATCCCAGGGTATCTCAAGACTCTTCTCCAACACCACAGTTTGAAAGCATTAATTCTTTAGTTCTCAAGTTCCTCTGAAAATGGGGCTGGGAAAACAGCATAATCACATACATAAGAATAAAATCTGACCTCTGTTTTATACTCTAACAATAATTAGCTCAAAATGGACTAAGGAGTTAAGTGTAGTACCTAAAACTGTAAAATTCCTAGAAGAAAACAAGGGAAAAGCTCCTTACATTGATCTTAACAATTATTTTTTGACATGATGACACCAAAAGCACAGGCAATGAAAACAAAAATAAATAAGTAGAATAACATAAAGATAAAAAGCTTCTCAGTAAAGGAAATAATCAATGAAACTAAATGCAACTTATGGAAAAATATTCTCCAACCAAATATCTCATATGAGGTTCATATCTAAAATATTAATATAAAAGTAATTCATACAACTCAACAGCAAAATACAAACAGCCCAATTAAAGATGGGCAAAAGGTAAGCAGGCTCCCATACCCCAGCCACTATGCCAACCACCTCATCAGTGGGCCCCTGGGAGCAGATGTCAGCAGGTTGCCACATGCAGATACACAACTGAAACCACATATGAGCCACAGTGGCCGCACGACTTAGGAAGCAAGGCTGAAATCTCTCCTGCAACTATGTGAACCACAAATTTATACCTCCAATGCCAGTTCTGTAAATTCAGCACCTACAGGACATCCGAATAGACAATGGGTCCTCCCACAGATGGGAAGAGTCTGGCCTTAGCAGGTGTGGGCTTTGTGAGTGTATGCACACAAGGGCTGGGCTGGGCCAGTGTCTGAGCTGCCACCATAGCTCCCAGAGTGGACTCAGATACCTGACTATTGTTAGAGATCTGTGCTGGTTGCCTTATGACAACAAAACCTGAGGAACACAGTGTCAATTGCTGGCATTCCTACAGATGAGGCAGGGCCAAGACCAGTGCCAACAATCATGTATTTTGTAAGTCTTCACAGTGAGTGAAACAACAGAGCACATTTACCAGTGAACAAACTCCAGCAGAGAAATACTGAGTGACTCCTCTCCTAGTGGGAGTGCTCCAATCCTGCCTAACTCACAGCAAAGTGTGGGGCCCTACGTGGGAAACCTTAAAAAAAAGGGGGCTAGCTTTTGTGGTTGGAAGCCAAGATGGTCTCCGGCGGAAGAGATAGGGCTGTGGTCTATGTTAAAGTTTTTGATTGGCTCTCTTGACTTCCGTAAGTGGATAGTGCGTGATTACCATAGACTCCTGTTAACCTCATGACTACTTGACCTTATATGCATATTATAATTTGACCTTTAACGTGATTGGTGCAACTATGGGAGGTCCCTCGCAGAACCCCCTTGCTTATACCAAGAGTTTGTGGCAATAAAGCGGAACTGCTCAGGCGGAACCCCTGTCGGGTCTGATTGTCTCTCGCTGGCCAAGAGGCTGGGTTGGCGGACAGCAGGCTCACCTCTCCTCGGGACCCCTCGGCTTTGCTGAGGGAAGTTCCACTGCCTCTCTTTCTACGGAGTGCCCCCCGCAGCAAAGTTCAGAAATGTATCTGGGGCTTCTACTCTAAAAACTAGTAAGGGGACTCTGCTCCTGACAGGGCAGTGACAACCACAGAGCAAAACAGGAGGCCCTACCCAATACCCAGCACAGGCTCTGATCTCTACAACACTAGTCACATCTCCATCAAGGGGATAACAGCCTTTAAAATAAAAGCTATGAAGAAGGACAGTATCTAATAATAAGGACACTATATAATAATAAAGAGATCAATACAGGAGAGGATATTACACTTGTCTATATATATGCACCCAATTATAGGAACACCCCAATACATAAAACAAATAATAACAGACATAAAAGAAAAAATTGATAGGAATACAATACTAGTAGGAAATTTTAACACCCTCCTCATATCAGAGGACAGATCTTAAAGACAGAAAATCGATAAAAGAGATCCTAAATGGGTTTGGGTGGACTCTGGGAGTTGGTGATGGACAGAGAGGCCTGGAGTGCTGCAGTTCATGGGGTCGCAAAGAGTCGGACACAACTGAGTGACTGAACTGAACTGAACTGAAACGATATAAAGAGAGCACAGGAAAAGAGATTCTAAATGACATACTATAACAATTAGACTTAATTGATGTTTTCATCCCCAAAAAAGCAGAATACACATTCTTTTCAAGTGCACATAGAACATTCTCTAGGACTGACCACAAAACAAGACAACAAAATTGAGTGCAGAAATTATTTCAAGCATCTTTTTCAAGCATTTTAATTTCAAGCATCTTTCCTGACCACAGCAGCATGAAACTAGAAATCAGCCATAGGAAAAGCAACAAGAAAAAAATAATTACATGAAGGCTAAATAACATGGCTGTTGAGAAAACAATGAGGAAACCAAAGAAATTTAGAAATACCTCGTACAAATTACAATGAAAATACAACCATACAAAATATATGGGATGCAGCAAAAAACATTCTTTTTTTTTTTATGCAGAAAACATTCTTAAAGGGAAGTTCACTGTGACACAGGTCTTCTTCAAGGACCAAGAAAAATCTCAAACAACCTAACCCAACACCTAATAGAATTAGAAGAAGAACAAACAAACCATAAAGTCAGCAGAAAAAAAGAGATAACAAAGATCAAAGAGGAAAAATTAGATTTTTTAAAATAGGGGGAAAAAATCAATAAAACCAGGAGCTAGTTCTTTAAAGGGTAAAGAAAATTGACAAGCCTCTAGCCAGGCTCATTAAGAAGAAAAGAGAGAAGATCCAAACAGACAAAATAAATTCAAGACAACAAATCACAACTGAGATCACAGAAATACAAAAGGAAAAAACATAAGAACAATAACTATGAACAATTATATGCCAATAAATTCAACCTAGAAGAAATGGACAACATTGTAAAAACATATAGCCCACAAAAACTAAATCAAGAAGAAATATATAACTTGAACAAACCAATCATAGGCAGTGAAACAGAATCTATAATTTAAAAAAAAAAAAAGTTCCCTACAAACAAAAGTCCAGTATCAGATGGCTTCAGAGGCAAATTCTACCAAACATACAAAGAAGAACTTATACTGATCCTTCTCAAGCTCTTCCAAAAGATTGAAGAGGAAGAGATACTTCCAAAGACATTCTAAGAAGCCTCCATCACCCTGATACCAAAACCAGACAAAGACAATGTCAGAATCTTTGATGAATATAAATATGCAAAATTTCTCAAGAAAATATTAGCAAACCAAATCCAAAACCACATAAAAAAATCATATACCACGACCAATTTGATTTATCCCTGGGTCACAAGAATGGTTCAACATTATGCAAATCAAACAAGGTGATAACCACATCAACAAAGGAACAGAAATAAACCACAGAAAAAGCATTCAGTAAAATTCAACATCCATTGATGACAAAAAAAAAAAACCCTCTTATGAAAGTGGATATAGAGGGAACACATCTCAACACATTAAAAGTTATTTGTGACAAACCCACAGCCCACAGCCAATATAATACTCAACAATGAAATGCTGAAAGCCTTCCCACTAAAGTCTAGAACAAGACAAGAATGCCCGCTCTTATCACTTCTCTTGAAGATAGTATTGAAGTCCTAGCCACAGCAACCAAACAAGAAAAAGAAATAAAAGATAGTCAAATTAGTAAGGAAGAAAAAAACTGTCATTATATGCAGATGACATGATACTACATGAATGAAACCCTAAAGATTCCACACAAAAACTATTAGAACTAATAAACAAATTTAGCAAGGTAGCAAGATACAACATCCAAGAATAAGTTGCATTTTTTTTACACAATGAAACATCAGAAAGGGTATGTAAACAATCTCTTAAAATTGCATCCAAAAAATGCTTAGGAACGAATCTCACTAAAGAAGTGAAAGACTTCTATATTGAAAGCTGCAAAACAGTAATAAAGGAAATTGAAGATGATTCAAAGAAATGAAAAGATATCCCATGCTCTTGGACTGGAAAAATTAATATTGTTAAAATGACCATACTACTGAAAACAATCTACAGATGTAAGGAATCTGTCACATTACTCATGACATTTTTTCACAGAATGAAAACAAATAATCTTAAAATATTTTATGATATTTCATGATTCCATATAAAATCCAGAATTGCCAAAGCAATCCTAACAAAAAAAGAACAAAGTTGGAAGCATAGCACTCCCAGACTTCAGGTAATACCACAAAGTCACAGTAATAAAAACAACATGGTATTGGCACAGAAACAGATATATGGATCAATGGAACACACTAGAAAGCCCAGAAATAAACCTGAACACTAATGGACAATTAATCAAAAGGGGCAAGAGTATAATCAAAAGAGCAAGAACATACAATGGGGAAAAGACAGTCTCTTCAGCAAGTGGTGCTGGAAAAGTTGGACCGTCATATGTAAATCAATGAAGTAAGAATACGCTCTTACACTATACACAAAAAATAAATTCAAAATGGTTTAAAGACTTAAATATGAGAAGATACATAAAACTCTGAAGGGAGAACATAGGCAAAATATTCTCTGACATAAATTGTAGCAATGTTTTCTTAGGTCAGTCTTCCAAGGCAATATTAAGAAAAGCAAAAATAAACACACGGGACCTTATCAAACTTATAAGATTTTGCACAGCAAAGGAAACCATACAAAACTAAAAGAAAACCTATGGGCTAGGAGAAAATATTTGCAAATGATATAACCAAAAAAGCTTAATTTCCAAAATACACAAACAAGTCACATACAGCTCCATACCCAAAAACAATCCAATCAAAAAAATGGACATACCTAAATAGACGTTTCTCCAAAGAAGACTTACAAATGATTTAAAAGCACATGAAAAGATGTTCAACATAACTGATTATTCAGTTCAGTTCAGTCGCTCAGTCGTGTCCAACTCTTTGTGACCCCATGAACAGAAGCATGCCAGGCCTCCCTGTCCATCACCAACTCCCGGAGTCTACCCTAACCTATATCCATTGAGTTGGTGATGCCATCCAACCATCTCATCCTCTGTCATCCCCTTCTCCTCCTTCCCTCAATCTTTCCCAGCATTAGGGTCTTTTCAAATGAGTCAGCTCTTCGCATCACATGGCCAAAGTATTAGAGTTTAAGCTTCAATATCAGTCCTGCCAATGAACACCCAGGACTGATCTCCTTTAGGATGGACTGGTTGGATCTCCTTGCAGTCCAAGGGACTCTCAAGGTTCTTCTCCAACACCACAGTTCAAACTGATTATTAGAGAAATGCAAATCTAAACTACAATTTGGTATCACCTCACACCAGTCAGAATGGCCATCAAGATTCCTTGGAGAAGGAATTGGCAATCCACTCCAGTACTATTGCCTGGAAAATCCCATGAACAGAGGAGCCTGGTAGGCTACAGTCCATGGGGTTGCAAAGAGTCGGACACGACTGAGCGACTTCACGTTCACGTACAAACAATAAATGTTGGAGAGGCCGTGAAGAAAAGGGAACCCTCTTAAACTGTTGGTGGAAATGTAAACTGGTACAGTCACTATGGAGAACAATATGAAAGTTCCTTAAAAAACTAAAAATAGAGCTACTATATGATCCATCAATCCTACTCCTTGGTATTTATCTAGGGGGAAAAAACATATTTTAAAATAAATAAATTTATATTTAAAAAATAAAAATAAAAAAATTAAAAGATAGATGCACCCCAGTGTTCACTGCAGCACTATCTGCAACAGCTAGCACATGCAAGCAAACTAAATGTCCATCAACAAAGGAATGAATAAAGATGAAGATGTGATATAGCATTATTCAGCCATTAAAAAGAACAAATAATGCCGTTTACAGCAACATGGATGGACCTAGAGAGTGTCATACTGACACTGAGGGAAGTAAGTCAGAAAGGTAAAGACAAATATCATATAATATCACTTTCATGTAGAATCTAAAATGTGACACAAATGAACATATCTGTGAAACAGAAACAGATTCAAAGACGTAGATAACAGACTTGTGGTTGCCAAGGGGAAGAAAGAATGGCAGAAGAAAGGATTGGGAGTTTGGGATTAACAAATGTAAACTATTATATACAGGGAGGATAAACAACTAGGCCCTACTGTATAGCACAGGCAACTATATGTGATATCCTACGATAAACCATAATGGAAAACAGTATGAAAAAGAATGTATATATGTACAATTTAGTCACTTTGCTATACAGCAGAAGTTAATACAACATTGTAATAAATTATACTTCAATAAGATTTTAAAAACTAAAATGAAATGGGCAAAGGATCTAAACAGATACTTATAAAAATGACATACAAATTGCCACCAGGCACATGAAAAGATACTTAATACCACTAATCATCAGGAAAATGCAAATTAAAACCACATTAAAATATCACTTCCCACCAGTTAAAATGGCTATTATTAAAAAGATAACAGTGTTCCTAAGGATGTAGAGGAAAGGGAATCCCTGTGCACTGTTTACAGTAATATAAACAGGTACAGACAGTATGGAAAACAATATGGAGAGTCCTCAAAAAACTAAAAGTAGAGTTACCGTATAATCTAGAAATCCTACTTCTTGGTATATATACAAAGAAATGAATGATATTCTTATACAGAAGGGATATCTGCATCCCCCAAATTTATTATAGCATTATTCACAATAGCCAGAATATAGATATATGTATAAATGGAAATACATATATATATTTTCTACTTTTGTTAACTTTATATATTGTTTATTTTTTAACTTCCATCCAGTATTTTAACGTTCACATTATCAATGTGCTTTTCTTATACTTCTACCTCTTCAGTTGCTATCCTTAGAGAAACCTTTCTTCATCTAAACTCTTGTAAATATTTACCTGTGCTCTCTATTAACCCTATCAATGGGCACTGTTTTTAGAATACATATATATATATATATATAACAAGATATATATATATATATATATATATATATATATTCTATTTCTCTTAAGAACCCTGCCTAGTACAAAGCCCTTGAAATTCTGCATGGTTTCTGGTCCAAAGGATCTAAAGATGTGAGACTCAACTCAATTTAGTGAGTTCACTAAATCTCATATCAGTTCTATACCCATCTTCACCGCTGCATCCAGACATTTTGTCTATTCTCAACTAGCTACAACCGAAGTTCATCAAAGCTAGGAAAGCATCTTCATTGTTGAAGTTGTTTAGGCATTATTTTCCACAGATTGAGACTGTGCTATCATGGTACTTAAAGAGCGCTACTTTTAACTGCAAAATGCTTCATTATTTTCAGCATACCTTGGTTATGAAGTTGCTTAATTTTCTTCTCAGATGTAGTAGATATACTGATCAGACATATAAGCACAGGTGCAGTACCCGTGGTGGTAATGGTGGTTATGTGTGTGTTTGTATACATACATATACTTGACGATCTTTGCTGCTGCTGTTAAGTCGCTTCAGTCTTTATATAAATACAAATATTAAATATCTAAATACTAAGATGCTTGCTCCTAGTATCTCATATACTTTATTTTTACAAATATGGTTCTGGGGAACCCTACTGTGTCAATCAATCAGTAAAACCTCCTACCCTGGGTTGGACACTGAGGGGAGGCACATTAAGGAAAACTGGCAACTTCTGCCCTAGGGGAATTCACAGTATAAGAGAACAATCAGGACCAAGAAACAAACAAACAGAAAAAGACAACTTTTAAGTGTCAGAAACTTTAAAAAGTAAATATACAAATATCTATAAAGTGACAAGACACAGATGCCAGATGGTTTTAACATTCACTTCAAACCTAAATGTCTAAGAAGTGGGAATTCCCATCTTGAGACCTTTGTGTCTATGCATAGGTGTTATGATCTCAGTTGGTCCTAATCCTGGTCTAGAGGAATAGATTATCCAATCTCCTTAAGACTCGGGGTTAATATCAAATTAGGTGCATGTTCTCAGTACTTAATGAATTATAAAATATCTCTGCCCCCTCCTCCTTCTACTTCATCTCTTTTTCCAATGATATTTATTCATTTATGAAAAATATTTTATAATTTTATAAAATATAAAATTTATTTACAATATCTACAACTGAATGCATTCTGTGTTAAATAGAAGTCTAGAGATAAAATATTCCATCCTTTCCCTCACAGAGTTCACAATTTAATGACAGGAGACAAACAATTGCAGTACAGTGTGAAAAAATACTACCAGTCTAGGGAAAAGAGGACCAGAAAAAGACATGGGAGGCTTCCGGGAAGAGATATTACTCACAATGAAACTTGGAAGATGAATAGAAATCTGGACTATGTGTATGTAGAGGGTGGAATTCTTTGCTTACTCCAGTTATCTAGGGTAGGAAAACACTCATTGATTTAGGGTCATCACCCTTGCTTTCGATAAATACCATATATCTTTTAGGTCTTTACTGCTTTACAAAGAATTTCCTTCTTAGCTATAGACATCAATAGAAATAGAAAAGAGGTGACAGGATCTCAGTCTCCAAATCCACAAGCATATACTTGCTGATTTCAGCCACTTTAGCAGGATTTTAGAAAATACAGATCATGCAAAGATATAGATCTTAGAAATATAAATCATACAGATCTAGAAAATATATGGTATATATTGAAAGCCAGGGTGATGGTCCTAAATCAATGAGTACTTTCCTACCCTAGATAACTAGATTAAGAAAAAATTCCTTTCTGAAAGACCACTGATTTTCACACTATGTGTATTGGGCCCAGTGTTCTCAACAAGGGCCACAGAGTGGACACTGAGCAGGCAGATGCCCAAGTCCCCACTCCCTGATTGAACTACTCAATATTTCATTGGTTTATGCATCAGAACTTTGCCTAAGACTTTTTTTTTTTAAGTGTTCTGCTGTTAAAAAAAAAAAGTTTAAAACCATTGTCTCACTGCCCTATATATTGATTGACTCTATTTTTCAAGAATGGATCTAGAATATCCTTAATCTCTAATAAAAGAAAATCAAAATGATGGGTTCTGGCTTTACGGTCTTTCCTGAAAACCTCTTCTTCCTTTGAGTATACTCTCCTTATATCCAACCCCTCTAGATCCCCATTTCCATATCTTTTTGATTCATAAGTCATTACTAAATTCAGTGTGATCTCTTTGCAGGGACAGAGATGCTATTCTTTCCTGTGAGCAAAGAAATCTATATTTATCACAGGAAATCCTCCAAAAAAGAAAAAAAAAAATCTGTGGCTTTGCACCACCTCCACCCTCCAGTCTCCTACTTTTAACTTTGCTCTACTTTGTATTCAACAACTCTGGTAAATTCCCAGGGTCTTCTAGGCTCATCTAGCTCTTTTTTGCCAGTACAGTTGCTGCTTCTATCACCTCTTCTAGAATTCTGTCAGCCTGTAACTTTTGAGGCCAGGAAATGTTCCCCATTTGCTCCTGTATTTGTCCTGGATGTAGATTTTCCTCAAAAGATATTTTAATTGTAATTGCTACAGTTAAATAAGCCAGTATATTCATGTGTGTGCTTACTGGCTCAATCGCGTCCACTCTTTATGACATCATGGAAAGTAGCCTGCCAGGCTCCTCTTTCCATGGGGATTCTCTAGGCAAAAATATTGGAGTGGGTTTCCATGTCTTGCTCCAGGGGATCTTCCCAACTCAGGGATCCAACCCAGGTCTTCCACGTTGCAGGTGGATTCTATGCTGTCTGAGCAACCCGTGAAGCTCAAGGATACTGGAGTGGGTAGCCTACCCCTTCTCCATGGGAACTTCCCAAACCAGGAATCAAACCGGGGTCTCCTGCATTACAGACAGATTCTTTACCAGCCAAGCTACCACGGAAGACCTAATATATTCATGGGTTCAGCTAAAGCTGATGTATACTCAATTACATGCTCTCCTCTCAAACCCTTCCTCTACTGTAAAATTACTCAGGGCTATGTACTTCTGGTCCAATCACTTCATGGGAAATAGATGGGGAAACAGGGGAAACAGTGTCAGACTTTATTTTGGTGGGCTCCAAAATCACTGCAGATGGTGGCTGCAGCCATGAAATTAAAAGACGCTTACTCCTTGTAAGAAAAGTTATGACCAACCTAGATAGCATATTCAAAAGCAGAGACATTATTTGCCGACTAAGACCGTCTAGTCAAGGCTATGATTTTTCCAGTAGTCATCTATGGATATGAGAGCTGGACTGTGAAGAAGGCTGAGCACCAAAGAATTGATGCTTTTGAAGTGTGGTGTTGGAGAAGACTCTTGAGAGTCCCCTGGACTGCAAGGAGATCCAACCAGTCCATTCTGAAGGAGATCAGCCCTGGGATTTCTTTGGAAGGAATGATGCTAAAGCTGAAACTCCAGTATTTTGGCCACCTCATGCGAAGAGTTGACTCATTGGAAAAGACTTTGATGCTGGGAGGGATTAGGGGCAGGAGGAGAAGGGGATGACAGAGGATGAGATGGCTGGATGGCATCACTGACTCGATGGACATGAATCTGAGTGGACTCCGGGAGATGGTGATGGACAGGGAGGCCTGGCGTGCTGCGATTCATGGGGTCGCAAAGAGTCGGACATGACTGAGCGACTGAACTGAACTGAACTGATGTACTTTAAACAATAGCATGCACATACTTTTCTGCCACTCCTCTTTCTGCTGCTAGAAACAGTTCCTCTGTGCTCACCCCATCCCTTTCATGCATGCTCAGCTGGGCTTTAAAAGTTTCAATCTGTTTCTTAATTTGCTTCTGCATGTTCTCTGAGCTTTTTTTATTTTTTCAAGTAACAAAAATTGAACTCAAACTCTCATAAGTAAAACAATCCATGCAATAGGGAAGCTCAAGGGATACTAACTTCAGGCACAGCTGAGTTTAGGAGTTTTCAATTCATGCTTCTTCTCTCTTCGCTCTTCCTTCCTTCCTTTCTCTCACTCTCTCTTTCTCGTTCATTATTCAGCTCATCTTTCTCCTGTATTTGCTGATTCTCAGGCACACTCTCTCCATATGTCAACAAATGTGCCTCTTAGCACCTGTGATTTTAGAAGCAAAGGGATTTTTTTTCATACTAATTGCCCTTGTCTAAGGCATATATACAACCACAGAGCAATCATGTGAGAAAAACACTATTTATTGACCAGCCTAGACCCTCTACAACCACCTTCAAATCCCTTTCTCACCTTTGATCACATCTCAGAGACAGAAAGGCCCCTGCAATTACAGCCAACCAGAATTTTATGGCCTGGTATTAAGACAGTTCCCAAAAAAGAAGCAAATAAAATCAGAAACAGATATAAGAATTTGCATTATTTGTTGAACTGAGTGTCTCCCTTCCTTTTTTAATCCTCTCACAGTTCCTTTTTTATTGCAAAATTTAAAACATATTTAAGCTAAAACACTTCCACTCTGGGTTTCTGATATTTTTCCTCCAAAGCTTAAGCAGTAGCTTTAAGTCTCATACCAAATACTGAGCCTTTTATCAGCTGACCATCCTTTCCCTTTAGAGGATGAGATGGCTGGATGGCATCACTGACTCGATGGACCTGAGTCTGAGTGAACTCTGGGAGTTGGTGATGGACAGGGAGGCCTGGCATACTGCAATTCATGGGGTCACAAAGAATCGGACACGACTGAGTGACTACACTGAACTGAACTGAATCAAGATCATCTCACATATTGGGAATATTTTTCTCTCCACATAGGATATCACCCACCAGAAACTATTTTAAGTCTTAAAATCCCCAAACGAACTTGCCTCCCAAAATTCAGTTACTGATACATATCCTAATCCCATCTGATCAACTATGCAAATGATAGTCATAATTCTGAGAGATGAGACCAACTTCATTATAGTATATTCTCCTATGAATATAGAAAGACAAGAGAGGCACTCTTCTTTTCACCCATCCCATCTCTTTCTTAAATCATCCCTTTATTTCTATTTTAATATACTTCATTTTTAAAGGACCAAGAGATTTAAAACAGTAGGAAGTGGTCAAAGTGAACACATCACCAAGAAAAAGAACCCTTCAGGAAGTTTAGCAAGGGACATTTTAGGAAAAATATCTTCCCCAGTTATGAAGTACTTTTCAGCAAGATCCACTGAGAAATCAAGAGGAACTTCCTTAACCACCTTTGCTTTAGACATAAAAAAACTACCTTATTTAAATCCAAACATGTAATAGTTATAAATATTGCATAGAGACCCTAAAGTAATGAGGTAGAAAGTTTAAACAGTTAATTGAAAAAAATGTAATTTATGCTCTTCTCTAAAGAAAAAGTTATTTTTGTACATAATGTAGTCATTAGCATGCCTAAAGAAGATAATTTTGGAGAGGTAAAGCTCCATGTTCAAAAAATGATTAATGCTCAAGAAACCGTATAGAATGAAGATCAAATGGATATATTCAGTAACATCTTATTCAAGTCTCAGCTTCTAATGGGGAATCTTGGGTAAGTTACTTAAATTTCTCTGAGCCTCTGTCGTCTATCCAGTGAAATGTAAATTTCTCTCCTAAGTTTCTAGGAGAACAAATTGAAATCTAACACAGAGAATCCACTAGGTAATAGATAATATATGGTAGACTTTTATTCTAAGTCTATTGTAGTTGAAGAATTGGAGAGAGGCAACCAACAAAGGTCCGTCTAGTCAAGGCTATGGTTTTTCCAGGAGTCATGTATGGATGTGAGAGTTGGACTGTGAAGAAAGCTGAGCACTGAAGAATTGATGCTTTTGAACTGTGGTGTTGGAGAAGACTCTTGAGAGTCCCTTGGACTGCAAGGAGATCCAACCAGTCCATTCTAAAGGAGATCAGCCCTGGGATTTCTTTGGAGGGAATGATGCTAAAGCTGAAACTCCAGTACTTTGGCCACCTCATGCGAAGAGTTGACTCATTGGAAAAGACTCTGATGCTGGGAGGGATTGGGGGCAGGAGGAGAAGGGGACGACTGAGGATGAGATAGCTGGATGGCATCACTGACTTGATGGACATGAGTCTGGGTGAACTCTGGGAGTTGGTGATGGACAGGGAGGCCTGGTGTGCTGCAATTCATGGGGTCTCAAAGAGTCGGACACGACTGAGCAACTGAACTGAACTGAACTGAACTGAACTGAACCTTTCCTGGCAGGATAGCTATGACAAACTTAGACAGTGTGCTGAAAAGCAGAGACATTTCTCTGAAAGGTCTATATAGTCAAGGCTATGATCTTCCCAGTGGTCATGAGCGGGACTGTAAAGAAGACAGAGTGCCGAAGAATCAATGCCTTCGAAGTTTGGTGCTGGAGAAGATTCCTGAGAGTCTCTTGGACAGCAAGGAGATCAAACCAGTCAATTTTAAGGGAAATCAACCCTAAGTACTCATTGGAAGGACTGATGCTGAAACTGAAGCTCCAATACTTTGGCCACCTGATGTGAAGAACTGACTCATTAGAAAAGACCTGATGCAGGGAAAGATTGAAGGCAGGAGGAGAAGCGGACAACAGAGGACAAGATGGCTGGATGGCGTCACTAACTGAAGGACATGAGTTTGAGCATGCTTCAGGAGATGATGATGAACAGGGAAGCCTGGCATGCTGCAGTCCATGGGGTCACAAAGAGTCGGACATGACTGAGCAACTGAACTGAACTGAACTGACCAATCAACAACTCTTTATTTTCCCTACCCCCAGGCTGAAGTATTTCAGTGGAAAGCATCTTTACCTTTGAGTGTCAGCACTGTCTTTTCTTAGATTACAAAATGACAGCAATAAACAGATAATTGTTTCTAAGTCACTCTAGCATTGTACCTTCTTAGCATAACAATGACACCAAAAACATGCTTGGTCTTAAAACTTATTCTCCAGGAAAATAATTCAAGCATCCAACTACTAAGAAATAATCATTGTGCCTGCAAAGTAAATTCTCAGATATTTTAGCTTTTCATTTTCTACTTTTCAAGTTATGAAAACATAAAAACAAAAGGAAATGACTCCATGTGACACAGTACTCACCAAAGATACTTAAAACATGCTCTTGAGCATAAGAAAAGAAAAATTGAGTCAGAGTAAAAAAACCTAGGGTTGAATCCCACCCTCACATCTCATCAGCTTTTCAATCACATAAGCTCTCTAAACTTTAGTTTTCTCATCTGTAAAATGAGAATAATAAAATGCAATTTTGAGAGTAATATAAAAATTAAATTGAAAATGCCATCTCCAGTGTTTCCTGTAGTAGGTTTTCTAAAAAAAAAAAACAAAAAAACAGTATGAAAAGCCTAAATACTCCTGCAATTATCTCTCTTTCCATAGTCATAGGAAGGAAAATTAAACCAGTTAATCAGGGCATTCCCTAGTTGAACTCTAGTTTTCTAGTAGTTTTAGTGCCAGAACTGTTTTCTCGAGCAAAATTTTATGTAGAAGCATAAAATATTATGTTAAAATATGGTCAAAAGTATAACTGCTTTTTTTTAACCATCCACCCACCCATCCATTCACTTACTAAATATCATCAGTGTCAGGCACTGTGATAAACACTGGGAATACAAAGAATAAGTCATGGCTCCAGCTTTCAGTGAAACTGACACCCACCCAAAAATAAATAAATAGATAAATAAGGATTGGGGGCGCATGAAATGGAACATTTGCTGCAGACCCAGCATAATATAACTCCAAATCAACGTCCCAGGTGAGACTGCTTAGAAACAAGGAACAAGTCTGAAACTTGAGCACATAAGAACAGACAGAGAACAAGAAGTAATTACTAAAGGAAGGCTCAACACTTAAACAAGGATTCCAGAGGAAGACACTGAAGAGATCTCATGTGAGGATCTGGAGACAGGTTATAATTCAAGGGGCATAGCTGCCTAAGGGTTGAGTAGGAGGAAGCAGTAAACGGCGTGGAGCAGTTTGAAGGAGGAGATTATGGAAATGCAGAAAAACACAATCAACAATATAATACTATGTGACATTTTAGAAGTATAAGGTTTAGTAAGGCCCTGTATCCTAAGTCAATCATTCATGATTTACAGTGCATTTAGAGGAAAGATGTTCAAGCTGGTTTTAGAAAAGGCAGAGGAACCAGAGATCAAATTGCCAACATCCAATGGACTGTGCAAAAAGCAACAGAGTTCCAGAAAAACATCTATTCCTGCTTTATTGAATATGCCAAAGCCTTTGACTGTGTGGATCACAATAAACTGTGGAAAATTCTGAAAGAGATGGGAATACAGACCACCTGACCTGCCTCTTAAGAAACCTATATGCAGGTCAGGAAGCAACAGTTAGAACTGGGCATGGAACAACAGACTGGTTCCAAATAAGAAAAGGAGTATGTCAAGGCTGTATATTGTCACCCTACTTATTTAACTTATATGCAGAGTACATCATGAGAAATGCTGGGCTGGAAGAAGCACAAGCTGGAATCAAGATTGCCGGGAGAAATATCAATAACCTCAGATATGCAGATGACACCACTCTTATGGCAGAAAGTGAAGAGGAACTCAAAAGCCTCTTGATGAAAGTGAAAGAGGAGAGTTAAAAAGTTGGTTTAAAGCTCAACATTCAGAAAATGAAGATCATGGCATCTGGTCCCATCACTTCATGGGAAATAGATGGGGAAACAGTGGAAAGAGTGTCAGACTTTATTTTGGGGGGCTCCAAAGTCACTGCAGATGATGACTGTAGCCATGAAATTAGAACACGCTTACTCCTTGTCAGGAAAGTTATGGCCAACCTAGATAGCATATTCAAAAGCAGAGACATTACTTTGCCGACTAAGGTCCGTCTAGTTAAGGCTATGGTTTTTCAGTGGTCATGTATGGATGTGAGAGTTGGACTGTGAAGAAAGCTGAGCGCCAAAGAATGGATGCTTTTGAACTGTGGTGTTGGGGAAGACTCTTGAGAGTCCCTTGGACTGCAAGGAGATCCAACCAGTCCATTCTAAAGGAGATCAGTCCTGAGTGTTCTTTTGAAGGACTGATGCTGAAGCTGAAACTCCAGTACTTTGGCCACCTCATGCAAAGTGTTGACTCATTGGAAAAGACTTTGATGTTGGGAGGGATTGGGGGCAGGAGGAGAAGGGGACGACAGAGGATGAGATGGTTGGATGGCAACACCAACTCGATGTACATGAGTTTGGGTGAACTCCGGGAGCTGGCGATGGACAGGGAAGCCCGGCATGCTGCAGTTCATGGGGTTGCAAAGAGTCCGACACAACTGAGTGACTACACTGAACTAAAGAGAGAAAAATATTCAGAACAAATGACCCCCAAACCTGGAGATTTGGGCACATATTAGAAGATAGGTAATGAGAGTAGTCACTTAACTGGAGTAAATGCAATCAAACACCAATAAAAATAGTTTACCTAGAATAATTGCCAGGTAAATGAAACCTATGTGTGAAACTAGGGAACAATGTGATGTCCACAGAGACTACAGAAACTGAGGGAGTCTGTACTCTTTTCCAAGTTTTCTCTTTATGAACACCATGGAATACTCACAGAGCAGATCAGAAGGATCCCAAAGAAGTCTCCATAATGGTTCAAAACAAGGTGGGATAAACAGGAGCCATGCTGAAAGGACAAGAAATTCTATACAGATGGAACAAAAACCTTAGTTGGTGAGGAACAGGGCAGCAAGCATTGCCATCCTCATGACTGTAGTGAAAAATCACTGCAGCTATAGGAAGGGACAGAGTGAGAAAAAAAAAAATCTACTCTTAAATAATGTACAATAGAACTAAGATGTCCTTACCTCCAAGAACTGACAACAGAGTACCTAAGAAAGAAACTTAGTTTAAATATAAAGTACTCCCTATAACTAGCTAGTAAGCTATGAAGTGAAGTGAAAGTCACTCAGTCATGTCCAACTCTTTGTGACCCCATGGACTATACAGTTCATGGAATTCTCTAGGCCTGAATACTGGAGTGGGTAGCTTTTCCCTTCTCCAAGGGATCTTCCCAACCCAGGAATCAAGCTGGGGTCTCCTGCATTGCAAGCAGATTCTTTACCAACTGAGCTATTAGTGAAGCCCATACCCAACAAGTTTTGGGTAACCACAAAAGAATCCTGGAAGAGGGAAAGGAGAAAAAGAAGAGTAGGAAAAGAAGCCCTTTCTGAGGTACAAATAAAGGAACAACCTACAGCTTAAGGTCTAACATACTTTGCTTTTATAAATCTACCCTAAACACAAAGATGCCATTAAAGGATCTGAAGCCCGTGGTGCCACGTGGGTAACCAGAGATACAACACACCTCGAACCCATCCCCTTCTCTGATTAACTCAATTTTGCAAATCAGAGGCCTGAGAGTAAAATGATGCATCCCTTTCCAGGCATAAAACTTATTTACCTCAACCTCTACTACCCTACATTCAGCTTTTAACCAAAAAGAGAGATGCACAAGGCAAGAAAGAACACTCCCAAAAGACAAAGCAATCATCAGATTCAGATACTAATATAACAGATATTGAAATAACCTAAGATAATATGTTAAAGATTCTAATGGAAAAGGCTGACAAAATGTAAGATCAGATAGGAAATTTCACCAAAGAGTTGATAACTACAAGAAAAGATCAAAGGAAAAATATTTAAAATGAAAAGACAGATAAAAAATATCTTTGATCAATTTAACAGTAAACTCAACATAGATGGGGCTTCCCTTGTGGCTCAGCTACAAAGCATCAAGAATCTGCCTGCAGTGTGAGAGATCTGGGTTTAATCACCAGCTTGGGATGACCCCCTGGAGAAGAGAATGGCTACCCATTCCAGTATTCTGGCCTGGAGAATTCCAAGGACCATATAGTCCATGGGGTCTCAAAGGGTCATACATGACTGAGCATCTTTCACTTCACTTCACTTCAAAATAGACAAAATAAAGAATCAGTGAATTTAAAGTGCAGTCAACAGAACTTACCCATACTGAAACACAAAAAGAAAAACAGGAGTGGAGGGGAAAGCCTAGAGCTAAGCATCCCAGAGGTGTGCAACAATGTCTAACTTACAAATAATAAGAATCTTAGAAGGAGAAGAAAGACTGGAGAGATAGTATAGGGCAAATATATATATATATATATATATATATATATATATATATATATATATGAAGAAATAATGTACTGGCAGACTGCAATTAAACAAGGATAATCATCACTGCTAACACATTTCAATACTGTGAAACCTCTATTACAATGCACTAAAAAGGGCATATTACCTCTGTAGTATCCTTCTGAATAATGCATAACCCCAATCTAGTCATGATAAAATATCAAACAAACCCAAACCGACAGATATTCTGCAATCTAAAGTATAGTATGGTATAGTATTTGGATTATTTTATTTTTTTTTAAAGAATACCATTGCTTCCATATTGCCAATAGCCTTAATAGGGAAGGCAGCAAGAATAGAACCATAAAAAATAAAATAGGAGGCAGTTTCAATGACTTACAAAAGAGATTTTGATAACTTACACTAGACTGGGCAGAGTAGTCAGATTATGGATATACTTTAAAGGCAGAGCCATTGGAATTTCCAGACAAATTGGACATGGAACATGGAATAAAGGCAAATAAATCTCAAGGTTTTGACCTAGGCGACTAGAAAGACAAAGCTGACTGAGATGAAGACAATCATAGATGCAAGTGATCTGGAGATGAACATAAATTCTATTTTGAACATGTTAAAATAAAACACATTTACTATTTCTATTAGATGTCCTAGTACATGTTTCATCAGCAACTGGATTTATAATCCTGGGGGTTTTAGGGAGTCTGATCTAGAAATATAGTTTGGAGAGTTACCAGTATACATTATCTGAAAGTTGCCTCTGAATGTATTCATGGAGGGGAAAAGAGTGGATCAGTTATTGGCATGCTTTTCCTGAAAAAGGCCATAGAGTGAATATTTTTGGTGTTAAGCACCATCTGCTTTCTGTCACAACTAGTCAGCTATCTATACTGCTCATAAGTAGCCACAAATAAGACATAAACAAATGAGCATAGTTATGTTCCAAAACAACTTTATCAAAACAGGTACGTACTGGATTTAAGCCATGGGCCTTAGTTTGTTGGTACAGATAAACAGAAAAGAAGGATCAAGGACTGTGCCCTAGTACATACAAATTTAAGAGGTCAAGGAGAACAATAAGTACATGGCACAGGAAAATGAAAAAAAGTAGCCAAGGAGATAAAAGAAAAAAACAAGAAATAGTGGTATTGTGAGCAAGAACAAAATAAAGTATTTGAAGGAAGGATGATTGAAGTCTACCAAATGCAGCTAATGTTTCAAGTAAAATGAAGATTGAGAATTGTCAGCAATTTGAAGGTCACAGGGATCTCAGCAAAAACAGTTTTGGTAAAGTTAGTACGAGCAAAATCTGACTACAGTGGCTTAAGTACAGCCAAAGAGTAAAGAAAATAAGAATATTAAACTTTTACTGGGAGTTTTGCTGCAAAAGTAATAAAAAGTGAGGTCAAGAGTTTCTTGTAAAAATGGGACAAAACTAGAATATATTTATGTTGCTAGAAATGACCCAATAAACAGAAAGAAATCATTAGCTACAGAAGAAGGAGGAGAGAATTGCTGAAAACACGTCCTTCTCATTTGGGAAAAAATAATGAAATATAGCCTACAAATAGAGATGCTATCCTTAGATAAAAGTGGGACAGTTCATCCATAATAACTGGCAGTAGTAAATAAATGGTGGCAGGTTAGTCATGATTGTGGAGACTGTGAAAGAAATGCTTGAAATTTAATAGCTGAGAGTGCAGACTGTTGAAGAAGGTTTGGAGAGTTGAGGAAATAGAAGACTGTAAGAATAGTTTAAAGAATTGGTAAAGTGGATGGAAAAGTATCATGATTGCAGGCAGTGTTAAAAGGTCATAAATAAATTTCCAATGAAAGCAGTCAACAAGGCTCTTTTTTTTTCCTGTCTTGTTTACCTACAAAGGAGCAAACAAACCTAGTTAAAATTAATAAGTACTCAAATTTCACAAAAGTATATGGGATAAAGAAGAGTTAATACCTATCCTCAAACTATTTCAAAAAATTGAAGAGAATGGATCACTTCAAAATTCATTCTCTGAGGCCACCATTATCCTGATATTAATACCAAAACTAGACAAAGACACTATATAAAAAAAGAAAATGACAGGCCAATATCTGTAAAGAATATGGAACTCCTCAACAAAATATCAGTAAATTGAATTCAACAACATATAAAAAGGATCATATACCATGATCAGGTGGGATTTATCCCAGGCCAGCAGGCAAGGATGGCTCAATACTCGCAAATCAATCAATGCAATACACAACATTAATAAAAGGAAGGAAAGATTAAAATCATATGATCATCTCAACAGATACAGAAAAGCATTTGACAAAGTTTAAACTTAACCCATGCCAAAAACTCTCCTCAAAGTTGGAATTGAGGGACATATCTTAAAATACTGAAGGACATGTGTGACAAAACCCACAACTACTAGATGATCCAGCAATTCCACTGCTGATTATATATCAAAAAATTGATTAATTCAAAAGATACCTGTACCCCAATGTTCATAGCAGCATTATTTATAATAGCCAGGATATGGAAGCAGCCTAGGTACATGTCCATCAACAGACAAATAGATGAAGAAGATGTGGTATGTGTGTGTGTGTGTGTGTGTGTGTGTGTGTACACATATAAATATACATGTATATGTTTATGTATATATACATATTTAGTATGTGTGTATATATAGTATATATGTGTGTATATACACACATATATGTATATATATACATACACACACACACCAAATATTAGTTATAAAAGATGAAATTCTTCCATTTCCAACAATATGGATGATTATGCTAAGTGAAATGTCAGACAGCGACAGACAAAATATTTTATGTTATCACTTTTTTGTGGAATCTAAAAAATAAGATAAATATATATAACAAAACAGAAACAGATTCACAGATACAGAGAACAACCTACTGGTTTCCAATGAGAAGAGGGAAGGACCAAGTGCGAGGTAGAGGTATGGGATTAAGAGACAAAAACTACTATGCCATAAAAGAAACAAGCAACAAGAATGTACTGTACAAAACAGGGAAATAGCCATTATTTTTAATAATATTAAATGGAGTATGATCTATAAAAATATCATTATGTTATACACCTGAAACTGGTATAATATTGTAAATCAACTAAACTTCAAGAAAAAAAAAGAGGTATATGGAAGAAGAATAAAAAGGCAAGAGAAATAACTATGTGCAGGAGAATGACTCATGAAAGATGTTACTTTTCTTTTTGTCAAAGAAAGTAACATTATGAAAGGGTGAGGAACAGTGGAAGAGGTGACAGGATCAAAGGATTGCAGGTTCCAGAAAAGCTGAAAGATTGTCAGATTTGGAGAATTAGATGAAGTAACCCAGAAAGAGATGAGGTACTGACCAGACAGTAGGATGCATGAAATTGAGATTGTATAGGTATATAATTGCAAGTAATGATAAGGTCACTGCCTTTTCCCCAAGCTCAAGACCTTACTCCAGCACATCATATGTATTTATTCATTTCAGTTCAGTTGCTCAGTCATGTCCAACTCTTTGAGACTCCATGGACTGCAGCACACCAGGCTTCCCTGTCCATCACCAACTCCTGGAGCTTACTCAAACTCATGTCCATCAAGTCAGTGATGCCATCCAACCATCTCATCCTCTGTTGCCACCTTCTCCTCCTGCCTTCAATCTCTCCCAGCATCAGGGTCTTTTCAGATGAGTCAGTTCTTCACATCAGGTGGCCAAAGTATTGGCGTTTCAGCTTCAACATCAGTCCTTCAGATGAATATTCAAGACTGTTTTCCTTTAGGATTGACTGGATGGACCTCCTTGCAGTCCAGTGGACTCTCAAGAGTCTTCTCCAACATCACAGTTCAAAAGCATCAATTCTTCAGCACTCAGCTTTCTTTATAGTCCAACTCTCACATCCATACATGACTACTGGAAAAATCATACCTTTGACTAGACAGACCTTTGTTGGCAAAGTAATGTCTCTGCTTTTTAACATACTGTCTAGGTTGGTCATAGCTGTTTTTCCAAGGAGCAAGCACTTTTAATTTCACTGCAGTCAACATCTGCAGTGATTCTGGTGTCCAAGAAAATAAAGTCTGTCACCGTTTCCATTGTTTCCCCATCTATTTGCCATGAAATGATGGGGACTAGATGCCATGATCTTCATTTTTTGAATGTTGAGTTTTAAGCCAGCTTTTTCACTCTCCTCTTTCACTTTCATCAAGAAGCTCTTTAGTTTCTCTTTACTTTCTGCCATAAGGGTGGTGTCATCTGCATATCTGAGGTTATTGATATTTCTCCCGGCAATCTTGATTCCAGCTTTTGCTTCATCCAGTCTGTCATTTTACATCATGCAACCTGCCTTTAAGTTAGATACAAGGTGACAATATACGGCCTTGATATACTCCTTTCCCAATTTTGAACCCGTCCATTGTTCCATGCTCAGTTCTAACTTTTGTATCTTAACCTGCGTACAGATTTCTCAGAAGGCAGGTAAGGTGGTCTGGTATTTTCATCTCTTTAAGAATTTTTCAGTTTGTTGTGATCCACACAGTTAAAGGTTTTAATATAGTCAATGAAGCAGAAGTAGATGTTTTTCTGGAATTCTCTTGCTTTTTCAATAGTCCAACAGATGTTAGCAATCTGATCTCTGGTTCCTCTGCCTTTTCTAAATCCAGCTTGAACATCTGGAAGTTCTAGGTTCAGGACCAGAAATTCATGATTACATAACTTTTTAGCGTTTCCTAGATTTTCAATTATATTTTTCAGAAGTGAAATTCACCCATTTAAATACCAAAAAAACACTGATGACCTACTTTATATCAACAAGCATGATAAACTGCAACAATGAGTAAGGTGGTAAGTATTGTCTTCTCTTCTCTGGGGCAATCCAGAGTCTTCTTCAGAGGCAGATCTTTACAGTTCCTCCTTTTTTAACTTGCATAAGCAAGGACACTTTTCTGGGGGATTTCTGGGTACCTCTAATCACCTCACAGCTTGTACAGGAGTACCTCTGATCATTAAGGTTTCCTGATATTATCAAAGATAATATGTTTATCATTTACAAACAATGATAGTAAATTCTTCAGCAACAGTACATTGGCTACTTAGTGATTTAATCAGCTTACCTAAAGAAGAAATATCTTTTAAAACTTAGAGGTAAACACAATATTCAATACAATAACTAAAGAAGTTAATTATGTATATTTATAAAATAATATTATATACCATATATATAAAACATATAGGGCTTCCCAGGTGGTGCTAGTGGTAAAGATTCCACCTGCTAATGCAGGAGACATAAGACAGAATGACAGTCCCTAGGTCAGGAAGATCCCTTAGAGGAGGGCATGGCAAACCACTCTAGTATTCTTGCCTGGAAAATCCCATGAACAGAGAAGCTTGGCTGTCTACAGTTAATAGGGTCAGAAAGAGTTGGACACAACTGAAGCAACTGAACGACCGCAACAACCTTCTTAGAATACCCTGAAGTTTTTCTCTAAACCGACCAAACTTCAGAATAGTGTTTACATCTCAGTAAAGTGTCTGGGATTTAGTTGGAGCTTAGTGAGTAACAAATGAATAAGTGAACACAAAGTGATACTGTCATCTCCTAGAAACCACTGACCATATCCAAGATTTTTTTTTTCATTTTCCTTATGATATAAAATCAGTGTCAAGTCTTGTTTTTTCCTTTCCCTGGGACTATACTTACACAAGTTATTCTCTCTCACGTTAGGTAACAGCCTTGCTTCATAAATACAATACTGACAGAACTGTCCTATTTATAGCCCCTTGGCTTCAGAAGACATTTCCCCTCTCATTAATTTATTTCCTTTTAGTCCCAAACCTCACTCTTTATATGATGATGTGTAACAGGGACAAATCTTCCCTGGCTTTGCTCATGCTCAGGAGGAAGCTGAGAGCCTGGAAAGCTACACTTCATATACCAAGATGATGCCAGCCAAGTCCTGGCAAGAGAATGATTGAACATTCTCAGATTAATTTCATGGTTATTTGTTCCATCCCAGAATCACATCAGGAACAGGCCTCCAAGTTGAAATTGTATCACTTTGTCCTTGATGCCCAGGTTAGGGCAATGAAAAATGAGCGTATTCCCCACCCTCTAATGATAAATAATGACTTTTCCCTTCACAGCTGAGATATATTTTACAGCATCATCAGAGAAGTCTAATTACCAAACAAAATGATAAGATATATCAGGATACAGGGAGCTTAGATTAAACTCACAAGAATAGACATTTGCATCTTCGCCATCCTTCAGTGTCACTGCAGTAATAGAAAAGTGGCAACCAGAATGTGCATAAGAGCATTCCATTAAATAGTATTTGAATTATAAATAACTTAAAATTTTAAGCTACCCCAGTAAAAGACTGTAAGGGAAAAATGCAAACATGTTTGGAGGACTGGCAAGCAGAGCTGCAGGGAAAAATAATAGAGGGACTAATTTAGCACTAATTTGGTAAAAATAATGCAGCTGTGGGCCCACAAAGACAGGAAGCAAAACATTCATTTTTAGAAATTTGACAGGGCAAATGTGGCTTTCACAAATTTTGATCTGTTATCATCCAGGTGAACTAACATGATTTCTGCAACGGGGTAATTCTTGTAATCACTTCTTTTTTTTACACTAATAGTCCCTTAACCATAAGTGTGGCTTTCACCATCCAGGGGTTTTCCTGGTTGTGAGTTTTTTCTTTACTTTAGGTTTATATGACTCATTGAACTAGGTACTAAATCAAGGTACTGATTCTAAATTCTTGTTTATTGAGTTTGGCCTAGTCACTCCAGCATCAATAAGAGAGACAGAGCAATAATAAGTTGTTGGAGAGAATGGGGGAAAAAAACATTTAAAAAGAAGGTTGAAGAAGTGCCATATAGAATGGGATTTAACATTCACTGAGTCAGAGTCCCTACCAAGAACCAGATACCATCTAAGTACTGAGGAGTTATATATAATCTTACTGTACCCAACAACTATTCTGCCTGGTTGATAAGAAAAATTAAGTAACTTACCAAAAGTCAGCCAGTAGGAAAGAGGTAGTACCCAAATACAAACCTATGCGAACTCTCGGCCTTATTATTCTCATTATATCATATAGTCTTATTTGTCACTGCGAAAGCCATTATAGATGATAATAAAAAATTGCAGAAATTACAGGCACACTCAGGTTGGATATTATATACCCAGCACCCCTTAAAATGCCTGGCAAATCAATATCTGAAGGGTGAAAGGAAGGAAAGAAGGGCAAGGGAAGAAGGGACAGAGGGAAAGAATCATCCTTTCACAGTAACTATTTTAGTAAGATCATTAAGCATAAATGAAGTGGAAGTGGTTCAGTCATGTCTGACTCTTTACGACCCCATGGACAATACAGTCCATGGAATTCTCTAGGCCAGATACTGGAGTGGGTAGCCTTCCCCTTCTCCAGGGTATCTTTCAAACCCAGGGATCAAACCCAGGTCTCCCAATTCCACACAGATTCTGTACCAGCTAAGCCACAAGGGAAGCCCCTTGTATATTACGTATAAATAAAGATAATTTTTAAGAAGTAAAATACCTGTAAATATAAAATGAGCATGTGTGCCAAAGATTTTATTTAACACATCAAATGAGGGGACAAATAAGATGTTACAAATGGCACAAAAGGAAACCACACATATGCAGACCATAAAGAAGGCTGAAATGAATTTGCTTAACAGATGTAAAACATGCTAACACCCACAGAGCAATAATGAACTGAATTTCCAGTGGGACACAATTTCCATTTCTGTGGACAATAATCATTTACTATTAGCATTCAGTTCAGTTGTTCAGTAGTGTAAGACTCTTTACAACCCCATGGACCGCAGCAAGCCAGGCTTCCCTGTCCATCACCAACTCCTGGAGCTTACTCAAACTCATGTCCATCAAGTCAGTGATGCCATCCAACCGTCTCCTCTGTCATCCCCTTCTCCTCCCACCTTCAAACATTCCCAGTATCGGGGTCTTTTCCAGTGAGTCAGTTATTCGCATTAGGTGGCCAAAGTATTGAAATTTCTGCTTCAGCATCAGCCCTTCAGATGAATATTTAGGACTGATTTCCTTTAGGAGGACTGGCTGGATCTCCTTGTTCAAGGGATTCTCAAGAGTCTTCTCCACCACAGTTCAAAAGCGTCAATTCTTTGGTGCTCAGCTTTCTTTATGGTCCAACTCTCACATCCATACATGACTACTGGAAAAACCATAGCTTTGACTAGATGGACCTTTGTTGGCAAAGTAATGTCTCTGCTTTTGAATATGCTGTCTAGTTTGGTCATAACTTTTCTTCCAAGGAGCAAGTGTCTTTTAATTTCATGGCTACAGTCACAATCTGCAGTGATTTTGGAGCCCCCAAAAATAAAGTCTGACACTGTTTCCACTGTTTGCTCATCTATTTGCCATGAAGTGATGGGCATAGATGCCATGATTTTCATTTTTTTAATGTTGAGTTTTAAGCCAGCTTTTTCACTTTTTTCTTTCACTTTCATCAAGAGGCTCTTTAGTTCTTAGCTTTCTGCCGTACGAGTGGTGTCATCTGCATATCTGAGGTTATTGATATTTCTCCCAGCAATCTTGATTCCAGCTTGTGCTTCATCCAGTCCAGCACTTCTCAACATGTATTCTGCATATACGTTAAATAAGCAGGGTGACGGTATACAGCTTTGACGTACTCCTTTCCCGATATGGACCTAGTCTGTTGTTCCATGTCCAGTTCTAACTATTGCTTCTTGAACTGCATACAGATTTCTCAGGAGGCAGGTCAGGTGGTCTGGTATTTTCAT
Organism: Ovis aries; assembly: GCF_016772045.2. NCBI lineage: Eukaryota > Metazoa > Chordata > Mammalia > Artiodactyla > Bovidae > Ovis > Ovis aries. Next base: position 44,259,999 of record NC_056054.1, on the reverse strand, counting down.
CTCTTGAAGAATTTTCCAGTTTGCTGTGATCCACACAGTCAAAGGCTTTGGTGTAGTGAATAAAGCAGATGTTTTTCTGGAACTCTTGCTTTTTCTATGATCCAGTTTTCGAGTGGTACATTGTATCATTCAAAACTACTTAGCAGATGTTGGCAATTTGATCTCTGGTTCCTCTGCCTTTTCTAAATCCAGCTTGAACATCTGGAAGTTCAGGGTTCACTTACTGTTGAAGCCTGGCTTAGAGAATTTTGAGCATTACTTTGCTAGCATTTGAGATGAGTGCAATTGTGCGACAGTTTGAACATTCTTTGGCCTTGCCTTTCTTAGTGATCAGAATGAAAATTGACCTTCTCCAGTCCTGTGGCCCACTGCTGAGTTTTTCATATTTGCTGGCATATTGAGTGCAGCACTTTCACAGCATCATCTTTTAGGGTGAAATAGTTCAACTGGAAATACATCACCTTCACTAGCTTTGTTCATAGTGATGCTTCCTAAGGCCCACTTAACTTTGCATTCCAAGATGTCTGGCTCTAGGTGAATGATGACACCATCATGATTATCTGGTCATAAATATCTCTTTTGTATTGTTCTTCTGTGTATTTTTGCCACCTCTTCTTAATATCTTCTGCTTCTGTAGGTCCATACCATTTCTGTCCTTTATCAAGCCCATCTTTGCATGAAATGTTCCCTTGGTATCACTAATTTTCTTAGAGAGAGCGCTAGTGGTTTTTTGTGTTATGTAACACTAGAAGTTATAAAATAGCTTAAAGACAATGAAAGGCAGAGATAATTCAGAAGGATACACAAGATAGAAGAGCCCAAAATCTTTTTTTCCCATTTTAGTCTTTCACAATTTTTCCTGACAAACTATATATAATATATACATACATATACACACACACAGACATAAATCATTGGCTATATAGCACAAGTGCTTAATGCTACTGTATAAGTCCCTTCATAAGGGTAGAAGAGCTTCAATGTACCACAAAATAGAATATTTTTCTAAAAATCTGAACTTGCAGAATTAAGCAGCAAAGAATTCTAATGCCAGAGCCACAACCAGAAGTCTGCCAGCTGTCATTCCTGGACAGCCATTCTCTCATGTTATGCATTTTACCACTGCCAAAACGAGCTAATACGAGTTTATGTATGCCTCTGGGTTTGCTGGTTGGAGTCTATCGTCCTTAACTTGTTTGTTTTGTTAGATCTATCTTTTCTTTTTCTTACTGTATCTCTTTTTTTCCTATAGAGCTTATATGCTATACAGGGCTATATTTCTAAAACCAGAACTCAGAACAAACGTGAGTCACAGAAATGTGTTTTACAACTGACTTTTCAGGAATGTACATTATCCGTAGGTTTATTTATAAGTGCGTCATTACCTTAGAGCCTGATGTTAATGCCTAAGGTTTAGAACAAATGGATTCTTAATGTTCACTGCCACTGGCTTATAAGTGGTTACCATATAATTTCCTTTGTGAGTGGTGCGTTAATCTCCCTATTCAGATATTTCCCATTCATCAGTGAATACTATGTGTATTGTATATATGAACACTGTATGTGTTGGCTGTCATTCAGTCGCTAAGCTGTGTCTGACTCTGCGACCCCATGGACTGCAGCACACCAGGCTTCCCTGTCCTTCATCATCTCCGACAATTTGATCAAAGTTATGTCCATTGAGTTGATGATGCCATCCAACCATCTCATCCTCTGTCACCTCTTTCTCCTCCTGCCCTTAATCTTTCCCAGCATCAAGGGGTTTTTTCTTTTTTTTTTTTTCCCCCAATAAGCTGGCTCTTTGCATTAGGTGGCCAAAGTTTTGGAGTGGTACATTGTATCATTCAAAACTACTTAGCAATTTATTGTTCAACTATTATTAACAAACATCAGAAAAATATCTCCCCTGGGTTAGGGAAATATTTGATAGAGAACCTGGTTAGATCTGAATTGGCATTAACCTAGTTAGCTTAATGTTTGTGCTATGATGGTCTAGTCCTGCCTCTTACTTCAGATATGGGAATAGTGTAGGTGGTAGAGTATCTCAGAATGGTGAAAAGAATGTCTGTTCATCTGCAACTTACAACACACTCTAGAAAGAGACAAACCATGGCCAGTACATATCAGCACAACAATGAAAGTTATGTATGTAATTTAGGGGCTTTTATAGCAGCTGTTAGAGTGCTGCCCATCTAGGATTCTGCTTTGATGACTTTGGAAAGGCACTACCAAACTTTATGCCAGAAATCACATTAGACCACTGGCAGCATAAAGATTATTCTGTCCTAGAAAATAATAGGAGCACAATACAAAGATACTCTTCTACTTCACCACAGTACTCTCCTCAGTACAACAGAAGACTCTAGCTTTTGTTGTTGTTGTTGTTGTTGTTGTTGTTGTTGATGTGTATGCAGATATTTGGAAGAAAGATACAAGACTATTTTAATTATTAATGGTAAATGAAAACAATGGTCCTTTGATAACTGAACACCTGAATGATAGTGAATAACAGCTACTGTAATATTATTTTTATTACCATACTATTTATATCCAGATATGTCCAAAAGGGATTTAAGATGACTCAAAGTCATATGGATAGCATTATATTATATTAAAATATGACAGTCTTCTTTTAAAGAATCTATTTGGAAGAGAGTCATAAACTAGGTAGGTAAAGTACCAAGGGAAGGCAGAGAAGGAAGAGATTACCTTAACACAGAGACAATCCTGGAGTACTTCACACAATTAATCTGAACCTTGAAGGATGAATCCAAAGACAAAGAGGAAGAAAGGCTTTTCTGGATGTTTTCAAGTGAAGGATACATTGAGAAAATTACAAGTAGTTAGCTATATCAAGAACCAAGGATATCGGATTGCAGAATGCAGCGTTGGCATGCAAAGATGAATGTAAAGCTCCATATCCAAAGAGCATGATTACAAAGGGCATTGAATTCCATCTTGGTTATTTTATAGCTAACCTATTGGTAACAGAGAGGCATCAAGAAGAGAAAAGCAGTAGAGTATCATAAGTAACAGTATCTAGAAGCATTGTAAATATTTCAAAAAGGGAATAGATAATGGTACCAAAGGCCACAGAGTGATCAAGATGGGGACTGTTGTATTTTACTGCTGAACATCTAAAGCTCTCTCTTAATTTGAGGGAAAATCCTTCTCTATGTGAAAGGTAAAGGGCCATGTGTCCACTAGAGAAGGTAAAGAGCAGCCAGGATTTCTTAAGATAAATGACTCAGGTTCAGATAACTGGATATTCCACTCAGGACTTCCAGTCTCAAGTGAGGATGCAAATAAATAGAGGGCTCAGAATGTACCCTCAGTGACTGTGGAAGAGTCCAGCATTTCAGTGGCTGTGGAAGAGTCCAGTGCTCCCAAGCATTTAGCTGAAGTATGACTTGGCCTTGGAATCTGTTCATTTCCTTTGCTTCTTCATACATTGTAAAGAAGTTAGATTAAAGAGAAAGTACATACAGCTCAATTAAGGAAGATGATAAAAGGTTAGAAGAGTTTAAGACCAAGAAGAGATAATTACTTGTGGAGAGTGTGAAGAAAACATTTATTCAACAATATTCAGATTGAAAAATCAACATGAACATATGATACCCATCAAAAACATTTTACAAATAATGCAGCCATATTCTTCATAAAGCCATTTCTTAGGAAAATCCATGACCAGAATATTGAGTCAATCCAGTGAAGTCTTTTTTGTAGAAAGATGGTATACTGTAAGTATAGATATTTCTGGTCATCAAACTTTCTAAAATCTAGAGCTTAAAAGTGAATAGATTAATGAATGATATGTAATATATCTGATAATATTTTCTTCCACTCAAAATGTCTTCACTCTCATCATCTAGAAAATGACTATTCATTCTTCAAGAATCAGTACAAGTGTGATCTCCTGTCTCTAGAGCCTTTCTCCATCCATAAAAGACAATATTCATGCTTCTTGTCTGGTGTTTTTGTGGCACCATGTTCAAGAAATAATTTCATACTTCTCACATGATAGATCATTACTCAATCTATCTTCCATAACATAGTGTGAACTCCCTGGAGAGAGAGATACCATGCTATTTTTTCAATGGAACCTCCAAATCTACAACAGTACCCAGCATATCATCGGAGCTCAACAAATGCCATTTGAGTGGGTTGGTGGGTATGTGAAATTTTACTGAATACCATTTATGCTAGTCAAGTAACTGATAGGATCTAACTAGGTTAAGGCTATACCCTATGATAAGGATGTTGAGCACAAATTCTCTGCAGTTTGTTAAAGAAGGACTCATTCTAGCCCAGTGGTTCTGTTCTCTGGAGATTTTGGAAACTGCAATAGAGTATGTTCTGTTAGTTTATATTAAGGACACTAAAATGTTGTAGTTTAAGGAACATTCAGTTCAGTTCAGTTCAGTCCCTCAGTCGTGTCTGACTTTTTGTGACCCCATAAATCGCAGCACGCTAAGCCTCCCTGTCCATCACCAACTCCCGGAGTTCACTCAGACTCACGTCCATCGAGTCAGTGATGCCACCCAGCCATCTCATCCTCTGTCGTCCCCTTCTCCTCCTGCCCCCAATCCCTCCCAGCATCAGAGTCTTTTCCAATCGGTCAACTCTTCACATGAGGTGGCCAAAGTACTGGAGTTTCAGCTTTAGCATCATTCCTTCCAAAGAAATCCCAGGGCTGATCTCCTTCAGAATGGACTGGTTGGATCTCCTTGTAGTCCAAAGGATTCTCAAGAGTCTCCTCCAACACCACAGTTCAAAAGCATCAATTCTTCGGCACTCAGCTTTCTTCACCATCCAACTCTCACATCCATACATGACTACTGGAAAAACCATAGCCTTGACTAGACGGACCTTAGTCGGCAAAGTAATGTCTCTGCTTTTGAATATACTATCTAGGTTGGTCATAACTTTTCTTCCAAGGAGTAAGAGTCTTTTTTAATTTCATGGCTGCAGTCACCATCTGCAGTGATTTTGGAGCCCAAAAAAAGAAAGTCTGACACTCTTTCCACTGTTTTCCCATCTATTTCCCATGAAGTGATGGGACCAGATGCCATGATCTTCATTTTCTGAATGTTGAGCTTTAAGCCAACTTTTTAACTCTCCTCTTTCACTTTCATCAAGAGGCTTTTTAGCTCCTCTTCACTTTCTGCCATAAGAGTGGTGTCATCTGCATATCTGAGGTTATTGATATTTCTCCCGGCAATCTTGATTCCAGCTTGTGTTTCTTCCAGTCCAGCATTTCTCATGATGTACTCTGCATATAAGTTAAATAAGCACGGTGACAATATACAGCCTTGATGCACTCCTTTTCCTATTGGGAGCCAGTCTGTTGTTCCATGTCCAGTTCTAACTGTTGCTTCCTGACCTGCATACAGATTTCTCAAAAGGCAGGTTATGTTGTCTGGTATTCCCATCTCTTTCAGAATTTTCCACAGTCTCTTGACTGATCCACACAGTCAAAGGCTTTGGCATAGTCAATAAAGCAGAAATAGATGTTTTTCTGGAACTTTCTTGCTTTTTCCATGATCCAGCAGATGTTGTCAATTTGATCTCTGGTTCCTCTGCCTTTTGTAAAACCAGCTTGAACATCAGGGAGCTCACAGTTCACATATTGCTGAAGCCTGGCTTGGAGAATTTTGAGCATTACTTTACTAGCATGTGGGATAAGGAACATTACAAGTGACTCTAACATTTTGGGTAATAACTTTATATATCACATAAAAATAGCATATAGTCCCAAGTAGTGACTCCTGTTTTACATCATAAATAGACTTCCATACACTAGCGGATTCTGGATTCCTGAAGAGGAGGAGCTTTGGAGCAGCAATCTGGTGGGACAAGTTTATGTGTGTGGGGTGAGCAGAGAATAGGTTCTAAGGGAGTCACCTGAAGTTACACCCACGTTATAGGAATACTGTTTTTATGACTACTGTATATTTAATGAGGGGTGGATTGGAGGAGACATTAAAAATTAGAGATATTATTCTTACAGCATTACCATCCCACTGGTAAAAAATTGTCTTCCTTTGGGGGCCATAACTTCCAAAATTAAAATCTTGATTACACTGATATGCTAACATACATAATAAGTGCATTTCATCTCTGCAGATAAATATTATCTTTAATATTTTAGAACAAAAAGAAGACTATGGAAAATTATAAAAAAATATTGACTAAATGTGCTTTCCCTTCATTATTGAGAAATATAATAGAGGCCTGGGTTAGGAACACTTTTATGTGTATTAGTACCACCTTGTACATCTTTATATCCTACTTAGAATTGCCTGTTTAGCTGTTAGCCTCTCCTACTAGATTGTAAACATCTCGAGATAGAAATTATGTCTTATTTATCTTTGTGTCTTTCATGCCTAACACAATCAGTAGCATTTCATAATTTTTTGAGTGAGCAAACATATATAAAGTAAATGCCCTTCATCAAGTAAAAGAAGGTCAATATTGATTTTTGAAAGAAGATGCACATTATGTGAATCTTAATTTGGTTTTTTACTTGAATGCTAAAATTAATTGTTATGTAACTCTATATTCTCATATTACTATTTCATTTTTTCACCCTATATAATTAATCACAGTTTCTGCCATATCTGATTAAAATATGAAGATATTAAAACATTTTTTCCTTCTCTCTAGATCAAAGTGATATATACCAACAGAAAAATAATTACAAATGGCATGCATTTGAAAAATATATGATTCATATTTGATTTCTAGTTTAGACAACACAAAATTTACAATCATGAAAGTCTATGTAATTATCAAGAATAGGTGGTTTCAGGACTCAAATAAGAATTTAAAGTCAAGATCAGAAATATCATCCTCTGAAAGTATCACCAGCAAGCGTGAATACAAAGTAGAAGTGACTAGCCATCTGCCAAAGTAACATATCTCATGAGGTTTTGATTCATCTATCCCTGACACAGTGGCCCTCAGGAGCTGATACTACAAAACTTACTAAAATGGTACAGCAGGGGCTATGACCACTGTAGACTATTCTGCCAGGTGCACTTCTCATGGGAATTATAATAATGGAGCACCTCAGGCTTATCTCTCACTCTCTTTTGAGATCAGTTACTCTAGTGGGTTTCAAAGAGCATAATCAGTCCCTGGCTGAAATGATAAGACATTTCTAAATCTATAAAGCTGAGGAATGCATTTAGGATGCCAGGTGACCCCATTGCCATTCAGATCCCTGCAAACTTAGTCTAAATCTTTCCACAAACCTCTCTTACTATCTTACCTTTAAAAGGCTACAGAGTCACTGGATTGCTGGGTGTGGAGAAAACTGTCCCCTGAGAAAATAGCTAAGGCCCTGCTGAGACAGGTATGCTTTCTCACACACCATCACCTCATTTGACAAAGTGACAAAGGAATTTATTTCCTCCACTAAATCTGCTGATTGCAAAATTTAATGTTAATAGAAACTGTACTTCTGAGAACAGAGCAACCAAAAATCATAATTGAATATTTCAGTAAACCCATGATGGTCATGAGGAAAATAAATAATTTCTGACATGTTAAACCCAGATCTCTCAGAGTACAAAATGTAGTTTGCTATATTTCTTCAATATTTTTTGGATCTGTGGACAGATTGTGACTGACTCCAGTATGCTGCAAACTACATTTCATAATTTTATCCTGTGACTCATTCTCACAACAAGATGGTTGCCTCCAGACAAATGAAATGGTTTTGAATTCAAGCAAACAGAAGCGTCACAGCTTCCAAGCAACATCACATTCTGCTGAGCATAAAGCAAACAAATTCCTTTTCTAGGAGTCCGCCAACGAACAGAGGCTGCCTTAAAGGACATCCTTGGAGGCACTTGAGAAACTGCACAGCCATCTGTTCTGGATGATGCAGAAGAAATTACTGCATGCAAATAGAAGGTCACACTAGACAACTTAGACGCTGGCTTCTAATCCTAAATCTGCTATAAAAGATTATGTAGATTACAATCAATGTAAGTGCCATTTTAAATTTCTCTTCTTCAAGATAAATATCTACATCAAGTTAGAAGGAAATAAATTATACTTGTCAACCCAATTAAAAGGGGAAGTAATTTGAAAGACAATGCCTAAAACAAGATTCACTTAAGAAAGGAGATAACGAGAATGTTCCTGACATCCAGAGATCTGTTTCCTAGGGAAGAAATGGCAATTCTCCTCAGGAAACACTGGCATTGATGTTTCCTGCTCTTTAAAAATAACATAAATGTGTAGGAGTCTTTTTTCTTTATAAAACTAATGTTTTATTGTTAGATCTCCTTGGAGAAATATATTTTTTTATGATTTAACTGGCATCTCAATCTATTTTTATTGCTTAACAAGAGAAGCAACACTACCATCGTGTGGCAAAAGGGATTAAACTTATTTTTTAAAAAGGAAAAGTGCCAGTCAAAGATGAAATTGAAATCCCCAAATAGAAGTTCTAACCCAATGCATATTCATTCTTCTATCATTTGCATAGCATTTGTCTTTCATTTAAAAATCTGCAACTTATCCAATTTTTTGAAATTAAGGCAAAATTAATGTGAAAAAGGAAACTGAGTTAGAATGTCAACAGCAGCTTCCTGTTTCTTTATGCATTATCAGTAAATCAAAATATTTGAAAGCCCACAAAATATCACTGACTTTACTCTAATAATACAGTCATATCAAACAAAGAGCTCTAGAATGATAAGCAAAGAACAAAGTTTGAACTACCTTGGCAAAACTTTGGAGAAGAGTTCCAAGGTCTCAGAGAAGTTAGCATGTTATAACATATTTATTTTGTAATGTCAGAGAAACTACTAGCTGATTATGTTCCCCAGGAGAGCCCAGATGACACTCCCTTCACCAAAGCAATAAGGAGTATCCCCAAAAGTGGGATGCCAGCATCAGTGAGAAGCTCACTGGTAGCTGTTCTCTGTAGACTAGGTTTCAGATTGTAAATATGCTGTTGAGTTTGACTGGGAATGACACTATACATGGTTAGGGTTCAAGATGTCACTGTATTAGTAAATGATGTTAGTATATACAGTGTTCAGTCCTGCATCAGTTCAGTTCAGTTGCTCGGTCGTATCCGACTCTTTGCAACCCCATGAATCGCAGCACGCTGGGCCTACCTGTCTATCACCAACTCCCAGAGTTCACTCAAACTCACATCCATCAAGTCGGTGATGCCATCCTGCCATCTCATCCTCTGTCGTCCCCTTTTCCTCCTGCCCCCAGTCTCTCCCAGCATCAGAGTCTTTTCCAGAGAGTCAACGCTTCACATGAGGTGGCCAAAGTATTGGAGTTTCAGCTTTAGCATCATCCCTTCCAAAGAAATCCCTGGGCTGATTTCCTTTAGAATGGACTGGTTGGATCTCCTTGCAGTCCAAGGGACTCTCAAGAGTCTTCTCCAACACCACAGTTCAAAAGCATCCATTCTTTGGTGCTCAGCCTTCTTCACAGTCCAACTCTCACATCCATACATGACCACCGGAAAAACCATACCATAGCTAGCATCAAAAGGTAGAGTGAAGTCTCCCACTAACACTATATAATCTCCTTAAGAAAATGGGCTTTCCAACCTACTGCACAGTCCAGGGAATTACATTCAATATCAAGTGACAAACCATAATGAAAAAGAATATTAAAAAGAATGTATATTTATATATATATACATATATATAACTGAATCAGTGTGCTGTACAGCAGAAATTAACACATTGCAAATAAACTACACTTAAATAAAACAAATTTTTAAAAACAAGAAAGAACAAAACCTAACAAAAGCGAGATATTTTAATATTAGCTTATATTTTAAGTACTTTTTATCAGTTATCCCCGTTGATCCTGGGGATTCTGCGGTAGTTCAGTGGTAAAGAATCCACCTGTAATGCGCAAGATGCAGGTTCGATCCCTGGGTCAGGAAGATCCCCTGGAGGAGGGTATGGCAACCCACTCCAGCATTCTTACCTGGAGAAGTCCATGGACAGAGGAGCCTGGAGGGCTACAGTCCAAAGGGCAGAGTCAGACATGACTGAAGCGACTGAGCAAGCACACATGTATGCACACATTAGTTGATCCTAACAACGACACCAGTATTATTAATTTCCTCATTTTATTTTCGTGGAAACTAAGACCCAAAGATAAAAGTTCTCCTCTGATTAGTTCACTGAGCCAAAAGGTGAGATAAGCTCACTTGTTTGGCAAGATTCTCCTGACAAACTAAGGAAAAATTGGCCCTTTTCTTCTGCAACTCTGCTAATAGTTGGCAACTAACTGACCAACCTAGATAGCATATTGAAAAGCAGAGACATTACTTTGCCAACAAAGATCCGTCTCATCAAGGCTATGGTTTTTCCTGTGGTCATGTATGGATATGAGTGTTGGACTGTAAAGAAAGCTGAGCCCCGAAGAATTGATGTTTTTGAATTGTCATGTTGGAGAAGACTCTTGAGAGCCCCTTGGACTGCAAGGAGATCCAACCAGTCCATTCTGTAGGAGATCAGCCCTGGGATTTCTTTGGGGGGAATGATGCTGAAGCTGAAACTCCAGTACTTTGGCCACCTCGTGCAGAGTTGACTCATTGGAAAAGACTTTAATGCTGGGAGGGATTGGGGGCAGGAGGAGAAGGGGACGACAGAGGATGAGATGGCTGGATGGCATCACTGACTCTATGGACATGAGTCTGAGTGAACTCCAGGAGTTGGCGATGGACAGGGAGGCCTGGCGTGCTGCGATTCATGGGGTCGCAAAGAGTTGGACACGACTGAGCGACTGAACTGAACTGAACTTCTTGTGGCTCTTACTGCATTGCATTGTAATCATGTACTTTCTCCCTCACTTGGAAGTAGAATCTGTAAAGTTGGTGCTATTCATTCAGAAAATATTATCAAACTTTATCTACTCAGAATGAATGCTCTGCAGTGGCATTTCAAGTACAGCCTTCTCTGCAGAGTGGTTTTCAAAGTGTGAATCCTGAGGCAGCAGCAGCATCACCTGGGAACACGTTATATATGTAAATATTGGAACCCTCTCAAGATTCTTTAAGTCAGATAATCTGGGGTTTGGGCCCAGAAATCTGGTTTAAAAAGCCCTCCAGGTGATTCCAATGCACCCTCAAGCTTGAGAGCCACTACTGTCCAGATCACCGAAGTGGTTACAGCTGTGTGCAGCCCCGAGCTGCCTGCAGGATGGAGGCTCTCATTTTGCCAGCTCCTAGGAGCATAGACCAAAGAAGGCAATGGCACCCCACTCCAGTACTCTTGCCTGGAAAATCCCATGGACGGAGGAGCCTGGTAGGCTGAAGTCCATGAGGTTGCTAGGAGTCGGACACGACTGAGCAACTTCACTTTCACTTTTCACTTTCACGCACTGGAGAAGGAAATGGCAACCCACTCCAGTGTTCTTCTCTGGAGAGTCCCAGGGACAGGGAAGCCTGGTGGGCTGCCATCTCTGGGGTCGCACAGAGTCAGACACAACTGAAGCGACTTAGCAGCAGCAGCAGCAGGAGCATAGACTAGAGAAGGCAATGGGACCCTACTCCAGTACTCTTGCCTGGAAAATCCTATGGACGGAGGAGCCTGGTAGGTTACAGTCCATGGGGTCGCTAAGAGTTGGACACGACTGAGCGACTTCACTTTCACTTTTCACTTTCATGCATTGGAGAAGGAAATGGCAACCCACTCCAGTGTTCTTGCCTGGAGAACCCCAGGGACAGGGGAGCCTGGTTGGCTGCCATCCATGGGGTCACACAGAGTCGGACACAACTAAAGCAACTTAGCAGCAGCAGGAGCATAGACAGCTGAGAGTTCTCAGCTGAGTCCTTCTCAGAGCACCACTCACAGAGAAAGAGTGTCCCCTTACCCAAGGTCACACTTAAACAGCACCTCTTCCAGGAAGACTTCCTGAAAAAGTATGTTCTCCATACGTCTTGAGGGTCTCTGCTGTGAGCTCCCATAGCACTTATGGCACTTGGCAATAAAGAATTTTTAATGAATATTATCAGTCACAATATAGTTGTCTATTGAAGTGTGTTAATGATCTTCCTCTCTGGGCTGCAAGTTCCTTGAAGGCAGGGACAATACTTCCTTTATACACTACTGTTTAGTTCTCAGCACACTCTCACACTGATGGTGTGTGTTCAGTTGCTATGTCGTATCTGACTCTTTTTTGCAACCCCATGGACTGAAGCCCTCCAGGCTCCTCTGTTCATGGGACTTCCCAGGCAAGAATACTGGACCAGGTTGCCATTTCCCTCTCCAGGAAATCTTCCCAACCCAGGGATTAAACCCATGCCCCTTACATTGGCAGGCTGATTCTTTGCCATTGTGCCACCTGGGACATCTGGGTCTCCAAATGCTCTTAAACAACAGACAAACATGTACAGATTCAAAGATTACAAACTCAGCTTTGCACGATGTGCCTAATTTGATCTAAAATATCATCAGCCAACATATGCATTATTTCTTTATTATTCTCATACTTTTCAGTTTTTTTTTTAAATTTTATTGGAAGTTTCCTAAGATTTCTGAATTATCCTCAATCCTTCATATAAATCCATGTTGCAGAATCTGGTTGGGACATAAGACCTGGTAGGTTATGCATAAATAATTCAAAATTGCCATGCTCATTAGATTGAGGCTATTTCTAATGTGAAGACTGACATCACAAAATGATTTTTTGAATTTTCTGTCATTTCGCTTTAACTTTTGAAATTTGGTATCTTTCCCAAAATGATGTATTCTTCTAATTTTACATAGCTTTCAGTTCCTCGTTGTCCTATTGTTATGATTATCAATAGAAAATACATATTGTATTTGTAATAACTGAATTTACTATTAGTGTTTTATCATTACCAGAGACATTTAGAGGACTTAGCTTTATAGCACATAAGGATTTGAGTTTGTGTCCTGACCAGCTCTGCTAGTCAGGACACTTGTCACTTTGGAATACCATACTGAAGTTTCTTTACAAAATTGAATCTTCAACCCATGAATATGGTATACCTTTTTATATATTTAGTTCCTATTTAATAGTGTATTTCAATAAAGCATTCTGTTTTTCTCCATAGTAATCTTAAACTTTCTGTTATATTCAAAAAACATTGTGCTGGCTATTACAAATGATATCTTCTTAAACTACATTTTCTACCTTAGTTTTGATGGGGTATAAAATTAAAATTGACTTAGATATCAATATTGTATATTACAGCCTAGAAAAACTCTCATTAATTTTAATACTTTATCTGTAGGTTCCTTTTGGGTTTTCAAGTAGATGGATGACTACACTGGCTGAAAATAATTGTTTTCTATGTGTTCCAAGTGTTATTCTTTTAATTGATTTATTGATAAGGATAGTAACTGGAAAACTATTGAATTAAAGAGATGGTAACAGGAATCTGAATCTTGTTTCTGATTTTTGAGGATATACTCTTAGAACTGATGTTTGATGTGAATATTTTTAATTTATCTTTAATTGGAAGATAATTGCTTTACAAAGTTGTGTGAGTTTCTGCCATACACCAACATGAATCAGCCATAAATATACATATGTCCCCTCCTCTTGAATCTTCCTCCCACTCTCCCCATCTCAGCCCTCTAGGTTGTCACAGAGCACCAGGCTGACCTCCCTGCATCATACAGCAAATTCTACTGGCTATTTGTTTTACATATAGTTATGCATATGTTCATGTTACTCTCTCAGTTCATTCCACCCTGTCTTTCCCTGACTATGTCCACAAGTCCATTCTCCACGTCTGCATCTCTACTGCTGCCCTGCAAATAGGTTCATCAGTACCATTCTTCTAGGTTCCATACATATGTTAATATAAGGTAATCGTTTTTCTCTGACTTATTTCACTCTGTATAACTGGCTCGGAGGCTCACTGGCCTCACTAGAACTGACTCAAATTCACCCCTTTTTATGGCTAACAGTCCATATGTACCACAACTTCTTTACCCATTCATCTATCAGTGGACATCTAGTTTGCTTCCATGTTCAGGCTATTGTAAATAGTACTGCAATGAACACTGGTGGTACGTGTATCATTCTGAGGTATGTTTTTCTCAGGATATATGCCCAGTTGCGTGATTTCTGGATCATATGGTAGTTTTATTTCTAGTTTTCAAAGAAATCTCCATACTCTTCTCCATAGTGGCTGATCAATTTAATTTCCACCAACAGGGCAAGAGTGTTCCCTTTTCTCCACATCCTCTCAAACATTTATTGTTTGTAGATTTTTTTGATGATGGCCATTCTGACCAATGTGAAGTGACACTTCATTGTAGTTTTGATTTTCATTTTTCTAATAATAAGCAATGTTGAGATTTGAATTTTTGTAGATGTCTTTATCAGCCTAGAAGTTCTCTTCTATAATCTGATTTTTAAGAGTTTTCTAAATATCAAATTAGTGTTACAGTATTCAATTATATACCTTGAGATGATTGTATCATTCTTGTCCCTTAAAGTATTAGAGTTGTTCAGTTCAGTTCAGTCGCTTAGTTATGTCTGACTCTTTGGGACCCCATGGCCAAGCTTCCCTGTCCATCACCAACTCCTGGAACTTGCTCAAACTCATGCTCATCAAGTTGGTGATGCCATCCAGCCATCTCATCCTCTGTTATTTCCTTCTTCTCCTGCCTTCAATCTTGCCCAGAATAAGGGTCTTTTCAAATGAGTCAGTTCTTTGCATAAGGTGGCCAAAGTATTGGAGTTTCAGCTTCATCATCAGTCCTTCCAATGAATATTCAGGACTGATTTCCTTTAGGATTGACTGGTTTAGTCTACTTGCAGTCCAGGGACTTTTAAGAGTCTTCTCCAGCACCACAGAATGAAAGCATAATTCTTCAGCATTCAACTTTCTTTATGGTCTAACTCTCACATCCATACATGACTACTTGAAAAATCACAGCTTTGACTACATGGATCTTTGTCAGCAAAGTAATATCTCTGCTTTTTAATATGTTGTCTATAATTAGAGTGTAACACATTGTTTTAAAAATCTGAATCAATGCTTTATTCCCAGAATAAATCTAATTTCATAATAATGCATTAGCTTTTAATGAATTATATTCACTAATATTTATGTTTACGTGTTTCTCTGTGAGATAGGTATATATTTTTTTTCTCATTTTGTTTTGTTATCAAGGCCTTATAAAAGGAGTTAGAAAGTATTAATATTTTCCGGTAGAATGGTATATTTGTCAGTTCTCTTGTAGTAACGTTTTCATGTATATTTAAAATGAGATATTAGATGCCTGCAAGTTTAGAATTTAATATTTTCATAATGATAAATTTTTATCAAGGCATATTGTTTACTTTTCCCTACTAAGACTGTCATAAACTCCATCTTGTCTGATATTTAAGGAGTAGCCAGTTTATATGAAAGCTTTTTGGTGTGGCATCAACATAGAATACATATGAAATTCCAAAGTAAAGAGTACTCAAGTCTAGATTTTCAAATTCTGAATCTGACAACTGGTTCATGTATTTTAAAAATCATTTGCTCACAATAAAGGTCAAATATGTCAAAAGTAACCCATAGGTGGGATTTAACGAGGACAATTTTGAAGTTATTCATTTTACTGCTAAGAGTCAACCCTCCCACTATCACCATGGCAGAAGCAGAAAAACAATGTTAAAAACAATTTTCCACATATCTTTCACATTCCTATATATCTAGGCATTCATAGTCCATTTTTTCCATGATTTTTTTTTCATGAATGTTTCCAAGGGTTTCTGGCAGGATAGAAATAGTGACTCACTCTGGAGCATTATTCATTATTTACATTAATGTATAATAAAAATAAAGGTATCCCCTCTCTGAGATACTGCAAAGTAATAAACAGCTGTCTCCCTGTTCTCCCCAGAGAGATATGTTTATAGTCCAGAGTAATAAAGGCAACCTCCAGCAAGGAGAATGGATAGATTTATCACCAGTCCCTTATAAGATTGGAGGTATTCTAAGACCAGTACTCCTCAGCTTTGACATAGATGCACTATGGGTACAGAATTCACCTGGATCTACTTTCAGATCACTTTCTGAGACTTAGTGGGGAAAGAGAAACTGATGTGAACGTGGAGTTCATGCTGCCTAATGTGCTATAAATAATAAACTCTAAATCTATGAGGACTTACTGTCTCCTGATCAGCCAAAACTACTGAAGACAAGCTGACAAGTCTCTGTGCTTCTGTTTCAGAAATACTTGAGAGGAACTTCATGTCTGATAAATGAGCCTACAGAAGCTTCAGTAATTTGTCTCTTACTAAGGTACTTGAATCCAGGAATCAGAAGTGAAATTCATGGTTAGAATGTCAGTATGGCATCATTTTTTAAAGGCCCCTAGTCAAGAGAGCTTATTCCTAGGATAAAATGACCCTAATAGAAGAGAAATGTGGAAAGTACTGTCAGGGGCATATTTAAAAGGGCATTATCTGAAGAAGCACTGCCCATTGAGAAAGCTATAGTTAATGAACAAATAAGCAAGTTTCCAGAGAAACCATGAGAGGGTCCCTCGAGAGAAACACTCTGGCCTGAATATCAGTCAAGCCTAAAGAACTAACTTATGAAAAAAAAAATCAAATAACAATTGTAAACTCCATAAATCCTGATTGTTCAATAGAAACAGTATATTAAGAGTTAAACCAACATTTAGTTCACATTTGCCTACTATAACTTTTCCTAATCTTTTCTTTAACTCTAGTTTGAAATTTTTTGTCTTTTACCTAAGTAATTGAATCCATTTACATTTATTGTTGTGTAATTTTTTGTTATTTCTCTATGTGATTTTATTTCTTCTTTTCTTACATTCCTTTGAATTGACTGGTTTCTTCAATTTTGATTTTTTACTTATTCTACCTTTCCTGTTTTGAAGTTAAATTGATCATTCCACTGTATACATTTTAATAGGAAATGTAGAAATTTTAACATTAAAATCTAGAGTTTAAAGAGAAAGCATATAAGTTTAAAACCTTAACTAAAGTCATTATCTTCTGACTTCCATTCTATTGTCCAGAAGTTTATTCTTTTTTAAATGTTCTATAATTTTACCTTTTTATAACCTTAGATATTAGTACATTTACTCACATTTATCATTTTCTTCTCTCACCATTTCAAACCTCCCTTTCATTATTTTTCTTATAACTGAGATATATCTTTTAAAGGTACTTTAATGAGAGCCTGATAATAGTCAGTCTTCTCTCTTGCAAGTGTGTGCTTTTTCTGTATAACTGAAATTTTCATTATGACAATTATTTTCCCTACAGTTTTTAAAGATTTTATTCCACTGCCTTATGGCTTCCCTTGCTGCAACCGAGAAATAACTTGTCAAGCCAGCTACAGTTCCTTCTTAAGTAATCAATCAATCTTTTTCTCTTTTGCTGCTTTAAAGATTTTTCTTTTGTTTTAAAAATTAGAAATCTGATTATAATTAGACTTTCTCAATCTACTCACCATATTTCTTGATTTCTCATTGTGTATGTGTGCTCAGTCACTCAGTTGTGTTCACTGTCCATGTGATTATCCCAGCAAGAATAACTGGAGTGGCATATATATGGAATTTAGAAAGAAACTAACGACAATCCTATATGCAAGGCAGCAAAAGAGACACAGACATAAAGAACAAACTTTTGGACTATGTGGGAGAAGGTGAGGGTGGGATGATTTGAGAGAATAGCATTGAAATATGTAGATTGCCATATGTAAAACAGATGACCAGTACAAGTTCGATGCATGAAGCAGGGCACTCAAAAGCTGGTACTCTGGGACAATCCAGAGGGATGGAGTGGGGAGGTAGGTGGGAGGGGGTTTCAGGATGGAGGGACACGTGTGCGCCCGTGGGTGATTCATGTTGACATATGGCAAAAACCAACAACAATACTATAAAGTAACTATCCTTCAATTCAAATATTAATTCAAAAAAAAAAAAAGAATACTGGAGTGGGTTCCAGGGGATCTTCCCAACCCAAGGATGGAACCTGTATCTCTTGTGTCTGCTGCATTGGCGGGCGAATTCTTTACCACTGTGCCACCTGGGAAGGCCTAATTTCTCTTTACTATTGACCATTTCTTAGTCTCGTTTTGTTTCCCAGTCTTTAATTTCTTCAGATCAGTTTTCCAGTCCTCTACACTATTAACTTATACACTGAATTTCTAATACCAAATATCAAATTCTCTATTAAAAGAAGTTTTCTGTACTTTTTAAAAAATATGACTGATAATTTTTACAGTTTCTTGTTTTGTAAGTTCAGAAATATTTGTTTCATTTATAGTTGAAGACTATTTGGGCAGATATGTAAGTCTAGAATCACAATATTCCAGTAATGCATGTTATGGTGAAATCTGGCCAGATTGATATAATTGTCCTTGAATAACAATCTCTTTGCTTATATGCACAAAATATTTTCTTTATCATTCATACACACTGTGTGGAAAAATACATAGACTTTTTCTTCATTAAAAATGTGTAAGATAATAAGAGAAAATTATATCAACACATTATGGGGGGTTATGATTTACATAGAAGTAAATGGCTATAGTCCATGTGGTCACAAGAGTCAAACATGACTTAGCGACTGGAGAAAAAGAGAGAGAGAAATATATGACAAAAACAGCACAAAAGATCAGAGGCGGAATGGAAGCATACTGTTGTAAAGTTTTTACACTATTTATAAAGTTGTTTAATATTAATAGAAGGAGAACTGTGATAAATTAAAGATGTATATTTTAAAGTCAAGAGCAACTAAAGACAATGTATATGTATAACTAATAAGGTACAAAATAGTTTATTAAAATACACAATCTAAAAGACAGAAATGAGGAAAGAGAATAAAGAGCAGATCCTACAAGTAGGAAATAAAAAGCAGAAAGAAGACTTAAATCCAAATATATTTTTTAAAATTACATTAAATATAAAGAGTCTAAACACACCGATTAGAATACAGGGATATTTCTGTGACAATTTCTCTTGGGATATGGAATGACTTCTTAAATTTATTGATTCAAATCTTTTCATTTTAAAACAGTTATTGAACTATATATTTGCAGTCTTTTCAGTTTTGTTCTTTAGTCAAAATAATTATGAATTAACTGGAATCTCCTTTGTATCTCTTCCATGCACGTAAATTTCTCTCCAATCCTATACTATTTTCCTATGACTGCTATAACACATTATCACAAACTAAGTGGTTTAAAACAATACACACTTGTTCTGTTACAGTTCAAGAGGTCAGAACTCTGAAATGTGTTTCACTAGGCCAAAACCGAAGAGTGGGTATAGTTGTTGTGCTCCCACTGGAAATTCTATGAGACAGTCTGTTTTCTTGTCTTTTCCAGTTTCTAGACCTGCATTTCTTGCATTCTTTGGGCCATAGTCTCATCTTCCATCTTGAAACTCAACAACATAGCATCTTTAAATCCATCTCCACTTGGTTGTTACATCACCTTTTCCTTTTCTGTCTCTGTAGTCAAATCTCCCTCTGTCTTCCTCCTATAAGAGCATTTGTGACTACATTTAGGGAGCATTAGTACTCTTGCCTGGAAAATCCCATGGATGGAGGAGCCTAGTAGGCTGCAGTCCATGGGGTCGCTAAGAGTCAGACACGACTGAGTGACTTCACTTTGACTTTTCACTTTCATGCATTGGAGAAGGAAATGGCAACCCACTCCAGTATTCATGCCTGGAGAATCCCAAGGACAGGGGAGCCTGGTGGGCTGCCGTCTATGGGGTCGCACAGAGTAGGACGCAACGGAAGAAACTTAACAGCAGCAGGATAATTTCCCCATCTCAAGATACTTAATGACATTTGCAAAGTTACTTTTGTCATATAAGTAACATTCACAGGCTCCAGGGATGAGGATCTGAGTATCTTTGGGGCTGTTACTCAATATACCATAAATTTAATACTTATTAATTTCCAATTTATTTTCATGCTTCTCCCACTCTTACTGTGTTTTCAACAGTTTCTATTCTCTTTTGTTATAATTCACATGTGACTTTCATTTCAGGTATCATCTTATTTCTTCTTAAGATGTGTGCTCATGGATTTTTTTTAAAAAATTGCTATATAATATCTGAAGCCTTCAAAAAACAATATGATGACTTGAAATGTTTGAAAATTCTTCATTCCTCATCCAATCAAAAGTCAGAGCCTAATTCTCTTCCTTTTGAATTTGGATTGGACTTGCTGACTCACTTCTCACAAATAAAATATGGAAGAAGAGATAAAAGGTAGCACCCAAGGCTAGGTCCTAAAAAGTATTGCTGCTTTTGCCTTGGTGGTCTTTGAATTACTCAGCATGAGGAAAACCAACCACTATGTTGTTAGGACATTCAAGCAACCTTTGAGGAAGCTCACACTGGGAGAAACTGAGATCTCCAATGAAAAACCAGTGACAATTTTCCAACCATTTTAATGGGTTACCTTGAAAGTTGATTTTCTAGCTCCATATAAGACTTTAAATGCCTATATCCCTAGATTACAACTTGACTGCAACTTTATGAGAAACTTCAAGCTAGTTAAGCTGTTCATGAATTCCCAACTCACAGAAACTGTGAGGATAATAAATATTATTTATATTACTAGGTTTCAAAATAATTTGTTATACAGCAAAAGATACTTAATACATTTAACGTAAATTAGTAAATAGAATAAAATGGACATCCATGAAGTAACCACCACATTAAAACCAGAATATTGCCAATGTCTTACATCAGAGGTATGGAGATCCTGTCTCTTCCAGTCTGCTTTGTCCCCTGATTATTTTCTCAAAATACAGCATATCTGTATGATTCCTTTTTCAACTCTATCCATGTGATTCCCCTCTCTGCTAGTTTGAATCCAAGAAAGGTTATGCTGTCAGTCCAACCATCTCACTTCTCTTATTTAAAATGGATTGTTAATATTTCTCTTCAGATTATAATGCCAATTTTGGAAAATAGTAACCTAATTTTTTGTTCTTTTTTAAAAATTTCCTTGCTCTTCAGAAGCCCAATTTTCAGAGCTCTTATATAAGAGACATGCACCAAGGAATACATATGTTAGTTTCTCAATTGTTTTTAAGATTCCAAAAATGTCATCCATGTATTAAGAAAAAGCTTTAAACAAAGCAATCCTGGACCATGACATTCTCTAGCTTCCCTTTGTTCCATTTAATTGCAGACCTATGCTTATTATTGCATTCTCTTTCAAGGAAGGCCATCATAAAGAACAGTAAGTAGAGAAACACTGTTGTACTTCTTTTAAAGTTGCTTTCAATTTAACTTTCTATTATGCTACTTATGTTCCTGCTGCTGCTGCTGCTGCTGCTGCTGCTGCTAAGTCGCTTCAGTTGTGTCCGACTCTGTGCTACCCCCCATAGACGGCAGCCCATTAGACTCCTCTGTCCCTGGGATTCTCCAGGCAAGAACACTGGAGTGGGTTGCCATTGCCTTTTCCAACTTATGTTCCTACTTACCCCCCAAAAAGCTTTAATGATCAATCTATATTCAGATTCAAGGCCAAGGAGGGCAAAATGGTTTCATTATGAAACAGTATATAATTGCTTACTGGTAAATGAGAATTTTCTGGTTTAGAGTTTATAACAATGGGATCCATGTGCATATATTTGGTATTAGTATTACTTTAATACCAAGCAGAAAGGATGGTTTAATAGTAGATATAATAGGGAAAAAAGATGGAAAAATTGAGTCTTCACAGGAGAGAAATTAAATAAAACATTCTTTCTATAAACTAAACTTGTTTTCCAAAATAGTGTTACTCACAATGATGCATACCCTTGTCTCAGGAGACACTTTTTATAGTAAGAACAATATGAAACTTTAGTTCTAAATCTATGTATCATACTTCTTGGTCCTCTTTACTCCTTTTGAGATTCTCAAATAGAAATGCACAACAGCAGTCCTGACATTTAGGTATCATCTACACAACACTGTAGGTAAGTCTTTCCATTTAATGTCTTTTCAACTTGTGCCCTATTTTGGAGGAGAGAGGACAGGAGAAGAAAAAAAGATACTACAAAGGTACAACACTGAGAAGAACCAGTGTCTTAGTAGTAACATTTCCAAGTTGCAAACAGCTACTTTATGTTAGCAAAAGTGAAAGTCACTCAGTCTTGTCCCATTCATTGCAACCCCGTGGAATTCTCCAGGCCAGAATACTGGAGTGGGTAGCCGTTCCCTTCTCCAGGGGATCTTCCCAACCCAGGGATCAAACCCAGGTGTCCCACAGTGCAGGTGGATTCTCTACCAGCTGAGCCACCAGGGGGCCCAAGAACACTGGAGTGGGTAATCTATCCCTTCTCCAGTGGATCTTCCTGACCCAGGAATCGAACCAGGGTCTCCTGAATTGCAGGCAGATTTTTACCAGCTGAGCTACTAGGCAAGCCCTAGTAATGGCCCCCAAATACTTTTTTATTGTTGAAATTTTCTTTAATTTATACTTTATTTTTTCTAGTTTTTTTTCTTTGTAACATCATATTGCCAAAGAATAAAAATGTAACATTTATACAGTTTTAGGAACTATATCCATATAAACACTTGTAGATAAGATTGATGAAATCCTGTCTATATAATAGAGGAAAATCTATTTTACTTTGGACTTGAAACTATAAATTTTGGGTATCCTTAGTCTTCATAGTTTCATTGGAATTATTTCAACAAATTAGTTGGATAAATTTACAATTCATATATAAACAATGCTTACTGCATAGAAAAATCTGTGGCTAGTATATACAGATCCCCCAAAACGCCATGAGTGTTAACTGATCAATAAACCCATAAGATATGCACAAATTTTCATCAATAAGTAGATAACATAGACAGAGGTGGCAGAATCAGAGGAGGAAAAACAGCATTTAAGAAGTAAAATGTTACACTTAAAATTTTCCATATCCTTTGAAATCTTGAAAATTGTGATTTTTTATGAATCAATTTTAAATTTCCCTGTGATAAATGAAAATTTTAAATATATGCAATAATACTTTTGGGTGCAATGAAACGAAGCTTTGACATTACAAGGTCCTGGGCATAACACTGTCTCCATCATTCAAGCTCCTGAGATTCAGTCCAATAGCAACAATGAAAACAGTCCACATGCCTGGTTATTTTTCTAGTTTTATATATTTTATATGTTCTATAAAGAGTACATACTTTATAAATGTTATTTCACTTCCATTTAAATATCAAGTTGGTACAAAAGTAACTGCAGACTTGCAACTGCTGAAATTTGCCATTTGATATTAGAATACATTCTTAAATAAATATGGTTACATTATATATCATTTTAATGTGCATTTCTCTCTTTATGTTTTTTGTTAATGACTTATGATTTACTGATTTTTGTATATTTATTTTACACTGGGGAAATGATGTTAGACAAAAAGAAAATTCAAGGGATTTTCTTATTCAAGTTCAAAATGGGTCATAAAGCAGCGGAGACAACTAGCAACATCAACAATGCATTTAGCTCAGGAATTGCTAATAAATGTACAGTGCAGTGGAGGTTCAAGAAATTTTGCAAAGGAGAAGACAGCCTTGAAGGTGAGGAGAACAGTGGCTGGCCATCAGAAGTTGACAATGACCACTGAGAGGATCATCAAAGCTGATCCTCCCACAACTACACGAGAAACTGCCAAAGAACTCAATGTTGACCATTCTACAGTCATTCAGCTTTTGAAGCAAACTAGAAAGATGAAAAAGCCCAAAAATGGGTGCCTCATGAGCTGACCACAAATCCAAAAAATCATTGTTTTGAAGTGTTTTCTCTTATTCCACACAGCAATGAAAAATTTCTCTATCAGATTGTGACGTGTGATGAAAAGTCAACCAGTGACAACCAGCTCAGTGGCTGAATTGAGAAGAAGTTCTAAAGAACTTCCCAAAGCCATACTTGCATCAAAAAAGGTCATGGTCATTGTTTGGTGGTCTGGTCTGCTGTCCGTAGGATCCACTACAGTTTTCTGAACCCTGGTGAAACCATTACATCTGAGAAGTATGCTCAGCAAATCAATGAGATGCACTGAAAACTGCAACACCTGCCGCTGACACGGATCAACAGAATGGGCCCAATTCTTCTCCATGACACTCCCAACGACACGTCACACAACCAATCCTTCAAATTTTAAAGAAATTAGGCTATACAGTTTTGCTTCATCCACTATATTCACCTGACCTCTCGTCAACCAACTACAACTTCTTCAAGCATCTCAACAACTTTTTGCAGGGAAAATGCTTCTACAACCAGCAAGGAGCAGAAAATGCTTTCCAAAAGTTCATGAAGCATTAATTTTTATGCTAAAGGAATAAACAGACTTATGTCTCATTGACAAAAATGGGTTGATTGTAATGGTTCCTATTTTGATTACTAAAGTTGTGCTTGAGCAGAGGTATAGTGATTTGAAATTCATGGTCCCAAACCACAACTACGTTTGTACCAACCTAAATAACACTACAAGGCAGGTAATTTAAATCTACCTTATGAATCTATGGAGAAGGGATAGGCTACCCACTCCACTATCTGGCCTGGAGAATTCCATGAACTGTATAGTTCATGGGGTCACAAAAAGTCAGATACTACTGAGCAACTTTCACTTTCACTATGAATCTATGAGTATATTTTTCCTTTCCTCTAAAATATTGATATTGATCACTGCTTTTTTTTTCTTTTTGCCCTGGCTGCTAAGAAATTCAGAACTAAACTTTGTTATCAATTTCTACTCCATCATGAATAGTTTTCTATACAGTATTCTTCATTCCTTATTTATGTCTCCATTTCTTTGTCTTTGGTAAAATTTTTTGACCTCATCATATTTGCTTTTTATAAGATTCCTAAAATAAATTTAACACATATACAAAATAAAAGTATTCAATAATGTAAATGCTAAAGTCCTGTGCAAAAATGCTAATCTTTATTTATATAACAGTACAGTCAGATTTAACTTTTGGCAATGATGAAACCGTTCTATATTGTAGCCATTGTGTAATATAGTAGCCACTAACCACAAGTGTCTTCTGAGCACTTCAAATGTGGCTGTGTAACTCAGAAACTGAATTTTTAATTGTACATTAATTAATTTAAATTTAAACAGCCATATATATTCACTGGCTACAACACTGGACCACATAGCTATAACTTACATTTATATATTTCTTCCCATAAGATATAAATTTCAAGTGGAATATTATATATTTTAAATACCTCAAGCACATGAAGACAAGTTCACAAAAGTTTAAATAAAAAGTAAGATAATATATCCTTTGCATTGAACAGAATAGTTATGTCTCCCCACCAAATTCACATGTTGAAATCCTAGCCTCCAACATGGTGGCATTAGGAGAGAGGTGATTAGATCAAGAAGGTTGAGTACTCATAAATGGGATCAGTGACCTTATAAAAGAGACCTTAAAGAACTCCCTTACTTCCATGGCTATATGAAAACAGCAAGAAGACAGCTGCCTATAAACATGGAAGCAGGCTCTTATGGAATAAGCAGACATCCTGGAATGTGAAGTCAAGTGGGCCTTAGGAAGCATCACTACAAACAAAGCTAGTGGAGGTGATGGAATTCCGGTTGGCTATCTCAAATCCTGAAAGATGATGCTGTGAAAGTGCTGCATTCAATATGCCAACAAATTTGGAAAACTTAGCAGTGGCCACAGGACTGGAAAAGGTCAGTTTTCATTCCAATTCCAAAGAAAGGCAATGCAAAAGAATGGCCAAACTACCACATAATTGCAGTCATCTCACACGCTAGTAAAATAATGCTTAAAATTCTCCAAGCCAGGCTTCAGCAATACGTGAACAGTGAACTTCCAGATGTTCAAGCTCGTTTTAGAAAAGGCAGAGGAACCAGAGAGCAAATTGCCAACATCCGCTGGATCATGGAAAAAGCAACAGAATTCCAGAAAAACATTTATTTCTGCTTTTTGACTATGCCAAAGCCTTTGACTGTGTGGATCACAAGAAACTGTGGAAAATTCTGAAAGAGATGGGAATACCAGACCACCTGACCTGACTCTTGAGAAATCTGTATGCAGGTCAGGAAGCAAGAGTTAGAAGCGGACATGGAACAACAGACTGGTTCCAAATAGGAAAAGGAGTACGTCGAGGCTGTATATTGTCACCGTGCTTATTTAATTTATATGCAGAGTACATCATGAGAAACGCTGGACTGGAAGAAATACAAGCTGGAATCAAGATTGCTGGGAGAAATATTAATAACCTCAGATATGCTGATGACACCACCCTTATGGCAGAAAGTGAAGAGGAACTAAAGAGCCTCTTGATGAAAGTGAAAGAGGAGAGTGAAAAAGTTGGCTTAAAGCTCAACATTCAGAAAGTGAAGATCATGGCATCCGGTCCCATCACTTCATGGGAAATAAATGGGGAAACAGTGTAAAGAGTGGCTGACTTTATTTTTGTGGGCTCCAAAATCACTGCAGATGGTGACTGTAGTCATGAAATTAAAAGACACTTACTCCTTGGAAGGAACGTTATGACCAACCTAGATAGTATATTCAAAAGCAGAGACATTACTTTGCCAACAAAGATCTGTCTAGTCAAGGCTATGGTTTTTCCAGTGGTCATGTATGGATGTGAGAGTTGGACTGTGAAGAAAGCTGAGCGCCAAAGAATTGATGAGTTTGAACTGTGTTGTTGGAGAAGACTCTTGAGAGTCCCTTGGACTGTAAGGAGATCCAACCAGTCCATCCAAAGGAGATCAGTCAGTCCTGGGTGTTCTTTGGAAGGACTGATGTTGAAGCTGAAACTCCAGTACTTTGGCCACCTGATGCAAAGAGTTGACTCATTTGAAAAGACCCTGATGCTGGGAAAGATTGAGGGCAGGAGGAGAAGGGGATGCCTGAGGATGAGATGGTTGGATGGCATCACCAACTCGATGGACATGGGTTTGGGTGGACTCTGGGAGTTGGTGATGGACAGGGAGGCCTGGCATGCTGCAGTTCATGGCGTCGCAAAGAGTCGGACATGACTGAGCAACTGAACTGAACTGAGGCTCTTATGAAACACTGAATCTGCCAGTGCCATGTTCTTAGATTTCCCAGTCTCCAGAACTGTGGGAGATTCTTATTTCAGCCACCCAGCTTGTGGGAGTCTTTTATAGCAGCCTGAACAAACTAAGACATTCTTGTTCTATAAAAGAACAAGAAACCATGAAACACTTTTGAATTTTTTTTACACCTAATGCAAATCAACAACAAAGGTCTGTCTAGTCAAAGCTATGGTTTTCCAGTAGTCATGTATGGATGTGACAGTTAGACTGTAAAGAAAGTTGAGCACTGACAAACTGACTCTTTTGAACTGGGGTGTTAGAGAAGACTCTTGAGAGTCCCTTGGACTGCAAGAAGATCCAACCAGTCCATCCTAAAGGAAATTGAATATTCAGTAGAAGGACTGATGTTGAAGCTGAAACTCCAATAGTTTGGCTACCCAATGTGAAGAACCAACTCATTGGAAAAGACCCTGATGCTGGGAAAGATTAAAGGCAGGAGGAGAAGGAGATGATAGAGGGTGAGATGGTTGGATGGCATCACCAACATGATGGACACGAGTTTGAGTAGGCTGCAGGAGTTGGTGATGGACAGGGAAGCCTGGCATGCTGCAGTCCATGAGGTCACAAAGAGTCGGACTCAACTGAGCAACTGAACTGAACTGAACTGAATGCAATTCAATACACCACCATGAGTTCTTCATCTATAAAGTTCAGATATAATGTGATTTCCACTATATCTCACAAAGGTATGTACTATGTCAGAGACTTAGAAGTTATATTCATAACACTTTTATTGTATTATGACCTCCCTTTTATGGTTTGAGTAATGAGTTATTTAATTCTCATAATATTAAACAATTTAAATAAAACTTTGGAGATGGCTAAATTAAATGGTTTGATAGCATAACGTTTAGAGTTAAGCAATTGAATAGAGCTGTAGGGAGCATCTGTAATCAAGCTAGATTTAAGGAGCATCTGATGCAAATTTATGGAATAATAGCCTTGATGATAGGCTAATTTGAGAAAAGTTGGTCCAGCTGTATATTCATTAGAAAGAAAGAAAATGCTCTCCCTAAAAACATAAAGCAACATACAAGAGGCAATCTAGTAAAATATCCATTAGCTTAAGGGTATGTATAATTTCAATAGCAGTCTTAGCTCTGTCATTGACTAAGCAAGTTCATTTCAGTTCCTTCCTTTATACTCTAGTGCCTCAGAAAAATAGAGGGGAACAATAATGGCACCCTTGCCTTGCATATTTCATGAATACATTGTGATTATAAGTATATGGATATGGATGAGGGAACAAGGTATACATAATGTCTGAGGCAATGTATTACTTCTGTTTATTAAGACAAGAACTTCAGAACTTTTCAAACAACATACAGTGCAAAAGAACAATATGTTATCATTAAAGACAGTTATAAGCAGTCCAAACTTATTTGTACTTACTGACCCTTATAAGAACCTGGAACATTCTTTTAACACCTGAGCAATTTCATTAAATGTTTTCAGAATGTTTTCAGGAAGTTTTTTAAATGTTTACAAATCCATTTTGAGGTGTACAGTATTCCTCACTCTGTTCTATGGAAGATCACAATGTAATATATCACAAAGAAGATAGGTTTTAGGCACTCAATAAACCTGAGTTTTAAACTAAACAAATAGTTTAAGTTACTCAGTAATATTACCGCTTTATGTCTGTTTCCTCATTTATAGAATGGGTATTATAAAACCTATCAGTATGTTTTAGAAAATTAAGTGACAAAAAAAAAAAAAGAAAGAAAATTAAGTGAAAACATTTATTTAGCATCTGGGATAAGATAGATGCTTCTAGTCTTTATTTTCTGAAGTTATTTGTTCTTCCTTCCATTGCTGTGCATGTTTCACCCTCTTTCTACAATCCGATCTTACGATTCAATCACAAAAGGATGACTGAAAATTCACAGAGTTCGAAGAGAGAACATTAAATCACTTTCAAGCTCCTTTCTGGATTATAATCTGGGTTGGAAAACTACAGCTCAGGCCAAATTCAGCCTGTTTTTACATAGCCCATGAGCTAAGAATAGGTTACAAAGAAGAAGAAAGAAGACAAGGAGCAAAAGGAAAAGGAAGAAGGGAGGAAAATGGAAAGGAGAAGAGGAGAATACGTGACAGACTGTATGTGGCCCCAAATACCTAAAATATTTTCTCTCTGGCCCGTAATGAAAAGCCATTTCCTTCTCCAGGACATCTTCCTGACCCAGGGATTGAACCCGGATCTCCTGCCTTGCAGGTAGATTATTTACCGCCTGGGTCACAAGGGAAGCCCTACATGAAGACATTTGGCAGCTTAGGGACTGTATGTTGAAGTCTTTATGATTGAAGGCACCCTTTGATTTTGTAATATTGAGAATTCAGCAGAATTAGTTGTAAGGAAATAATAGATAAAAAATGTAGACAGGCCAAGAGGAAAAGGGGCAACAGAGGATGAGATGGTTGGATGGCATCACTGACTCAATGGACATGAGATTGAGCAAATTTAGGGAGATAGTGAATGACACGGAAATCTGGCATGCTGCAGTTCATGGAGTTGCAAAGAGTCAGACATGATTTAGCAACTGACAACAACAAAGACTTTGTTTATTAACAATAAAGAAACAAAACGAAGATTAAAGATATAATGAATCTGTGATTGTTTTTAGATATTAGTAAAAATAATTGTTAGTTACATAGAATCTGAGTTAAAATTAAATTCATTTGAAATGTTGCTTAAACTTCCAGTTTTGCAACCAAAAAGTCTCATTGAATCATGCATTATTTGAATATTAGAGTAGTGAAAGTTAAAAATTCTTACTTAAAATGCCTGAACTGCAACATTAGTAATTATTTATTGAGCTATTATTTCAGAGCTTTGTAGGAAATACATTTATATCTTAAGAAATCAATAAAAACTCCAATATGGAAGTCAAACTCTCAACCACCTTCCACTCCAGCAGAAACTTAAATTTCTTGCCAAAGCCAATTTATTTTCATATATCCAGGCATACAGAAATGAGCACAGGACTCAGTCAAAGTACAAAAGAATAAAACTATGGACAAAAAATTTAATAAAAATTAGAAATGAAAGTCACTGATATTAGCGGCCTTCAATCTTGAATCCTGCTGTTCACATTTATAATATGAACCCCTGTCCCAACTATCACAAGTTGGGACTCACAAGTGTGAGTCCCCTTCAGCCCTGTTTGTCCCACAAGATTCTGTCAATCTGGCCAAAACTTACTGAAATTGACTCAATCAAATCTTTCTCCTCAAACAGGGTTTCTGATTCATTAATCAATCTCTGTTAACTCCGTGAGCTGTTGTGGAGCTAAGAAAGTGTCATCTCTTTATAGACTAGTGTTTCTACCCTCTCTGTGATAACTTAGGACTCAAGGAACATTAATAAGTATCTCAAGCCATAAGTATAGAGAAGCAGAAAAAAAATCCTTAAACAAGGAAAAACTCAGAACATTCACAGAGTAAATCCAAGACAGACCATGCCATCATATATCCAGAAAGACTTTGTGATATTGTTTTGTGTCCTGATGGCTCTTGTGTTTCTGTTTCCCATCGCTCATAAGACCCAGCTGGCCCATCTGTTCACCTGTTGTGTAATATTATGAACCCATAAGTAGTACAGAAAAATTTGCTCTATAGACCACTTCCTAGAGTTTCTAACTAGTAGGCCTAAGAATTTGTATTTCTAAAACATTCACAAGTGACTCTGATATATGGAAAGGGAATCATACTTCAAGAATT
The DNA here is from genome assembly GCF_016772045.2 of Ovis aries. Lineage (NCBI taxonomy): Eukaryota > Metazoa > Chordata > Mammalia > Artiodactyla > Bovidae > Ovis > Ovis aries. The sequence goes on along the minus strand of NC_056054.1, from coordinate 44,229,209 downwards.
ACTACCTTAAAGTCATATATACAATAGTCATGAGTTGCAGTGATGGGATGGGGTGGCTAAGTTATGGGATGGAGTGATTACATACATAGTTCAAGAAACTGGGGGAAAGGGACGATGGTCTTCAATTTGAGATGATTTCCCTATGATATGAATTGTCCAACCATCGATAACTTAGGACTCAAGGAATTATTAATAATTGTCTCAAGCCATGAATTCTACTGCCGCAATACAATCAGCCTTATGAAAGAAGCACCACTTCTAAGAACTATGGGTATGAGGGGAACAAGATGATGGTCCCTGTTATTCTCAACAACCTTGCATCATCTGTGCCGCCTAAACTCAAGGACTCTAACAATGTCTCTCCCAGGGTGGAATACTTCCACTGGAGTCCTTTCAGTCCAAAATAATCAATTTGCATCACATCACCCTAGGTTTTCAAAAACAAAGGTTCTGTTTGATATCCTGTAATGGCAAGAGGCTAAGTTTCTAGAGGAGAAGGGAAAATCTCTCAATATAGAATGCTAGTAGTTATTACAGCTTTAGGTAACTGGGGTAGTCAGACAGCTCAGTGATAAAGAATCTGTCGGCCAATGCAAGGGATGCAGGCTTGATCCACTGGAGGAGGAAATGGAAACCCATTCCAGTATCCTTGCTTGGAGAATCCCATGGAGAGAAGAGCCTGTCAGACTACAGTTCATAGAGTTGCAGAGAGTCAGACACAACTGAGCATGCACACATGCTTGCATGCAGGTACTAGACTGGAGTTACAATAAGTCTGTACCGAGCGGCTTCATTAAGTACAGGGTCTTGAAAGCATGTCCTCTAAGATCATAAACAAGACGATCTTATTTCTTTTTCATCAGAGAAAAAAAGAAGTAAGAGGAATACAAATGGAAAAGAAAGAAATAAAACTGCCACTGTCTGCAGATGACAAGACACTACTCACAGAAAATCCTAACGACTCCACCAGAAAATTACTATAGCTCATCAATGAATTCAGTAAATTTGCAGGATACAAAATTAATACATGGAAATCTGCCGCATTTCTATATACTAACAACAAAGTATCAGAAAGGGAAATTAATCAACTTAAGGTTATAAAAACTGCTTTTGTCCTTCTGAATTCTTAGCATCTCGACCCTATAATGTTTGCTCTTCAATAGCTAACCTAGATGAAATGGAAGATTACACACTTGCTATACATGGACTCCTAGTACACGATTATCCTTTACCAGTGAGGAAATGATTTTCCTGGTAATTTGTCTTATAAAGCCCATTCTGCATAGACACCTGAAATAGCCAATGAAAAGGTTAAATATGCAAGCTTTTTTTTTTTAACAATTTCTATAAATTCCTAGCAATATTTCGAACAGCACTTCTTAAATGATTATATCTTTTTCGCTCTTCTAAACATTGTTGGAATGCATTGGAATAGCACCAAATGATATTTTTTGTGTTTTTAAAAAAGATATGTAATGATTTGCTTCCATCAAGTGATAAAGCAAATGTAACTCAAGATGGTTCATGGTTGGTCTCCCAGGTAAATCTACTTGAAAAATCCAGTAGTACTGCCAAAATTTGTAAGGAATTACAAAACATGTAATTTAGTACTTTGCATCAAATTTTATTCATATTTCTCTGATAGACTGAATTTAGATTTAAATTTTCTCTTGAGTTCTTTGCTTGGAAATCATTTACAAAAAAGAAATTTTAAAAACTAGGAAAATAATCTGGCATTTTAAAGTGAGTATAAAACTCTTACAAAATCACTTAAGTGCCAAAAGGACCATTTTAATGTGATTTGGGAAAGAATGAACAAAAATAAAAATATTTTTTGAACTGTGCCTTTTAATAACCCTAAGTAGATCTGAGATCATTTCACAGTCATTATATTGCAACAGAACTCTCTGTAGAAATAAAGTTTTAAATTTATTCCCAGAGTTCTCATAAGGTAATTATTTAATAAATAGAAAGTGAAACCAAAGCATAAAGTATAGAAATCTATACAATAAATACAATGGTAACAGAGGGACCAATTTAAGAACTTCGGGTGTTTTACAATATAAAGAAGACATTAGCAAATTCTTTGGGTGTCAATTTCCAGGACTATGTTTTTTATCTGTTGTGTAGTAAAGAGTTTAGGATCATATTTTCTTTGTATTATGTTTGGCTTTTCATTCATTCAACAAATATTTATTTTGCAGATACTATGTTAGACCCTGAAGATACAAAATCAAAACTGGATAATAATGATCCCAGACCTCTGATACTGACAATTTTTAGTTGAGTGTAACAGAGGTCCATAAGAGATTTTGTCCTGTTTTCTAGAAATTGCTACAAAGACTCAAAATTATATGCAAAACATGCAAAGTTCTTGCATTATAAGCTCAGCAGTTACTAGCAGTTGGGGCCAGACACATCTTCAAGGCTTAATGAAAGGCAAAAATCCAAGCATCTTCTCTTCTATACCTATTATACATCATCTCTGATAGTCAAAATACATGAAGACGGGTGGTGATAAGCAGTGTCCAAGACAAAAGACTATTTTCTTCCTTTCTCAACACAAGCCTATAAGAGTGATTATCCTTCCAAAATCCACTGGAAATTGGGAGCTTTGAGAGAATTATTTATTCAATAGCAGGATTTCTACAAGAAAAGGAGAAAAATATTTTGTTACCCAACTGTACACTGTGTAACCAGCAGATTCACTAATTTGTCCCTGGATCACCATAGGGGAAAAAAAAAAAAAACAGGGCTAAAAAAAGAGGAGAAAGTGAAACTTCACCTATTGTTAAGGTGGAGTGACGAGAATATTTTAGAAAGTTGCTGGGTTTGAGCTATCTTGGGAAAACTTCTCCAAGAGGACTCTCAGCAGGAAGTTGTGGTGGGATAAGCTTAAAACAAAAGAGGAGAGTGAAAAAGTAGGCTTAAAACTCAACATTCATAAAATTAAGATCATGGCATCCAGTCCCATCACTTCATAGCAAATAGATGGGGAAACAGTGACAGGCATAATTTTTTTCAGCTCCAAAATCACTGCAGATGGTGACTGCAGCCATGAAATTAAAAGATGCTTCCTTCTTGGAAGAAAGCTATGACCAACCTAGACAGCATATTCAAAAACAGAGATATTACTTTGCCATCAAAGGTCCATCTAGTCAAAGCTGTGGTCTTTCCAGTAGTCCAGTGGATGCGACAGTTGGACTATAAAGAAAGCTGAGAACTGAAGAACTGATGCTTTTGAACTGATGTTGGAGAAGACTCTTAAGAGTCCCTTGGACTACAAGATCAAACCAGTCACTCCTAAAGAAAATCGGTCCCGAATATTCATTGGAAGGACTGATGCTGAAGCTGATGCCCCAATATTTTGGCCATCTGATGTGAAGTACTGACTCACTGGAAAGACCCTGATTTGGGGCAAGATTGAAGGCAGGAGAAGGGGATGATAGAGGATAAGATGGTTGGATGGCATCACCGACCCGATGGACATGAGTTTGAGCAAGTTCCAGGAGTTAGTGATGGACAAGGAAGCCTGGTGTGTGGCAGTCCATGGGGTTGCAAAGAGTTGGACACACCTGAGTGGCTTAACTGAACTGAAGGGTAAAGGATGTGGAAAATACCAAGTCAAAGCTAGATCTCCCATATCAGGGAATCAGCAGGAAACCTGAACAGGACCCTCCTGGGTCCCATGACAGAAATGATCAACGTGAGCCAAACACCTCATCAATTAACAAGTAACCAAATGGCTTTAACCCCTAGTTCAATAAAGAGAAGTTTGCCTTTTCCCTCTCCGTCTCTCCACCATAACCTAAAAGAGAAACTAGCACCTAGGAGGAGGCGGCAGATGGAGAAACTCTGATCCAAGCTGCTGAAGACACCAATAAACCTAGCTCTCTTCTAAAGAAAAAAGGCTGAATTGAGTTTGAAATCAGTCTTAAAATGTACAAGACTGTATGGTAAATGCAGAAATAAGACTGTTCTGGTAACTGAAAATTACCTGGAATGTGAAGCAGTCTAGTCAACATTATATTAAGCAAAGTGAATGAATGACCTTGCTCTCCCCAGAGTTTGGCCCACGTCTTAAGTAAAGGTATCAGCAATAAAAATCGAGTTAGCAGATGTTTTGTTAAAAGTTAGATGTGGGGCACAGGCAGGGCTGAATCCCAGAAAAGATATCTGAACTGAAAGCACAGAGCTGAAAGTTCTTAGCACTGAAAAATACTATCACCAACAAGTAATATTAACAAAAATATATTAAAAATAATAGTAGCATTAACAATAATAATTAACATTTATTGACCTCTTACTACCTGCCAGGCACTATACTAAGAGTACTATATGAGTTATATAATTTAATCCTTAGAACATCCTAGTGTACTTAGGGTATCACTTTTACATAGAAGTTTTACATAGAAGTAAAATGAAATTTTAGAGAATTCGAGAATCTTTCCTTAGTTTCACAGCTAGTAAACAACAGAACAAACATCTAAACAAAAGTAGCTCTGATTCCAGTGTCCACTTGTTTAACTGAATTCATTAAAATGTTTTCTGAACATTTTTAATTGTATGAAAGTAGATGTTATTATTTAGAGATACATGAAGTAAGAAAGAAGGGAAATTCTCAAAACGCTTAAAGTAGAAAAGCAAGACAATGAATAAAAATGAGATGTTAATTTAAATATTTTGTAAGATAAGGACAGTGAGATGACTGCATAAATATAAAAGTTTTTTTTTTTCTTCCCAATCAGCGTTGAGAGCCAATTTAGGATGGAGAATATGAATTTATAATAGCATAAGACTTTGTGGGGGTTGCTATGTCTTCACAGATAAAATGCTTGTTTTCTTTAAGAACTAACACTTCACCTACAAGCTCCATTCTCTATTCCTTGAGAGCAACACAGAATAAAGTACATGAATATACTATTATATATGCATACCTATATGAAAAGGCTACAACAAGTGGATGATTGTGCATACCATTTTGAAAACAGAAGTCTATTCTGTGGATCACTTTCTTTTAACATAATTCACTTCATGGGTTACAGAATATTCTATAGTTTCAGTAAGATGAAGGAAACTGGACTAAGAAATGTTGAGGTTCACTTCACACCTAGATATCCAAAGCTACTGCATTCAGTAAACCTCATTCTATATAGTCATACCTCATTTAACGTGCACTGCTCAGGAATATGGTGTGCAATATAAAACAATTTTCCAGATACCTAAAGCTTACTCACAATAACATCAAATTGATACTATTTTAGTGAATCTGATAGAAGCCTTCTAAAATATATACTTCCAGTCCTTCTTATACAAGGTATATATATATAAGGTATATATACCTTATACAAGGTATATAATATAAAATTTATGGTTTTCTTGATGGTCTACAATCATTCTTATACAAATCAGTATTTGTGCCACACTACAATATAGCAATGCCCTAAAGAGCTTATCAGGTTGCTTTCCTCTAGACTAAGACCACTTCAGAGTTAGCATCAGTTCACTTCAGTCCCTCAGTCGTGTTCGACTCTTTGGGATACCATGGACTGCAGCACACCAGGCATCCCTGTCCATCAACACCTCCCAGAGCTTGCTCAAACTCATGCCCATCGAGTCAGTGATGCCATCTAACTATCTCATCCTGTGTTGTCCTCTTCTCCTCCTGCGTTAAATTTTTCCCAGCATCAGGGTCTTTTCCAACGAGTCAGTACTTCGCATAAGGTGGCCAAAGTATTGGAGCGTCAGCTTCAGCATTAGTCCTTAGATGAATATTCACAACTGATGTCCTCTAGGATGTACTGACTGGATCTCCTTAAGTCCAAGGGACTCTCGAGAGTCTTCTCCAACACCACAGTTCAAAAGCATCAATTCTTCGGTGCTCAGCTTTCTTTATAGTTCAACTCTCACATCCATACATGACTAATGGAAAACCATAGCTTTGACTAGATGGACCTTTGCTGGCAAAGTAATGTCTCTGCTTTTTAATATACTGTCTAGGTTGGTCATAGCTTTTCTTCCAAGGAGTAAGGGTCTTTTAATTTCATGGTTGCAGTAAACCATCTGCAGTGATTTTGAGCCCAGAAAAATAATGTCTTACACTGTTTCCACTGTTTCCCCATCTATTTGCCATGAAGTGATGGGACCAGATGCCATGATCTTCATTTTCTGAATGTTGAGCTTTAAGCCAGCTTCTTCACTCTCCTCTTTCACTTTCATCAAGAGGCTCTTCAGTTCTTCTTTGCTTTCTGCCATAAGGATGGTGTCATCTGCATATCTGAGGTTATTGATATTCTCCTGGCAATCTTGATTCCAGCTTGTGCTTCATCCAGCCCAGCATTTCTCATGATGTGCTCTGCATATACGTTAAAGAAGCAGAGTGACAATATACAGCCTTGATGTACTCCTTTCCTAATTCGGAACCAGTCTATTGTTCCATGTCCAGTTCTAACTGTTGCTTCTTGACCTGCATACACATTTCTCAAGAGGAAGGTCAGGTGGTCTGGTATTCCCATCTCTTTCAGAATTTTCCACAGTTTATTGTGATCCACACAGTCAAAGGCTTTGGCATAGTCAATAACGTAGAAATAGACGTTTTTCTGGAACTCTCTTGCTTTTCCCATGATCCAGTGGATGTTGGCAATTTGATCTTTGGTTCCTCTGCCTTTTCTAAAACCAGCTTGAACATCTCAGAGTTCATGTTTCACATACTGCTGAAGCCTGGCTTGGAGAATTTTGAGCATTACTTTACTAGCGTGTGAGATGAATGCAATTGTGAGGAAGTTTGAACATTCTTTGGCCTTACCTTTCTTTGGGATTAGAATGAAAACTGACCTTTTCCAGTCCTGTGGCCACTGCTGAGTTTTCCATATTTGCTGGAATATTGAGTCCAGCACTTTAACGGCATCATCTTTTAGGATTTGAAATAGTTCAACTGGAATTCCATCACCTCCACTAGCTTTGTTCATAGTGATGCTTTCTAAGGCCCACTTGACTTTGCATTCCAGGATGCCTGGCTCCAGGTGAGTGATCACACCATTGTGGTTATCTGGGTCATGAAGATCTTTTTTGTATAGTTCTTCTGTGTATTGTTGCCACCTCTTCTTAACATCTGCTTCTGTTAGGTCCATACCATTTCTGTCCTTTATTGTGCCCACCTCTGCATGAAAGATGACATCAAAAACACAGACTATAGAGTTGGACTTTTCCCAGCTCTGTGACCTTAGGCAAATTTCCTAACCTTTCCATGACTTAGTTTCCTCATTGGTAAAAACGAGCCATAAAAATACCTTCATTATGTGGTTACTGTGAAAGTCAGTATATTCAAAATGCTGAGAAGAGTGCCCCAATGTTAGTAAGTACTGCATAATTGATGATGATGGTGATGATGTTCTCATGTAATCCTCATAGCAATCCTGAAATTTAATAATTCCTTATTTTGAAGATGATGAAATTAAGATTTAGAGACCTTAATTAATTTGACAAAATAACATCACTAGTAAGGAAGTGCTCACTCCAGGCACAAGCATGTAACCACTAAAATCATCCATCCACTATGTGCACACTCCCAACACATGCTGCTCACACTATGGGTAGTGACGTGAGAGTACGGCAGGGCACAACCCATTCAGAAGCTCTACCCTCTAGGCTAACTCTTCCATGCAACACTTTTTGGAGATTAAACAAAAGTATGAAGGCACCCAACACAATTTTTTGCACATAGCCTTTTAATAAATGTTTGTCACCTCAACATGCCCCAGTGTTTCTAGCCCTTTCAGTGTGTCCAATCTAGAACACTCTGAACCTAAACAGAAGTGAGATAACTTGCTAATTCAATCATTAATTCTAAGTCCCTTTCTGGCCTGAAAAAATATACTCATCACCTACAAGAAGAAATTTATGGACTTTTTTGACAGACATTTTATTCCAGGTATTTTAGGCAATTTCTGAAATGGTCCCCCAATGATCTCTACCTCCTGTCTTTGGCTAATCTCTTCCCTTGAGTATGGGCTCAACCTAGTGACTTGCTTCTAACAGACAGAACAGGACAACAGTGATAAATGTCACTTCCAAGATTAAATTACAAAAAATCTGACTGCTCTCTTGTTGGCACTCTTGTACTCTCACCTGCTTACTCTGATAAAGCCAGATAACACTGGCATGCATTGGGCTCCCTATGGAGAGGCCCTCCTTGTAAGAAAGTAAAGGTGGCCTCCAAGTTACAGCAGCAAAGAACATCCATACATATGGAAAAACCATAGCTTTGACTAGATGGACCTTTGTTCAGCAAAGTGATGTCTCTGCTTTTCAATACACTGCCTAGGTTTATCACAGCTATTTCTCCAAAGAGGAAGTGTCTTTTAATTTCACGGCTGCAGTCACTGTCCACATTGATTTTGGAGCCCAAGAAAATGAATTCTAATGCTGTTTCCACATTTATCCCATCTATTTGCCATGAAGTGATAGGACAGGATGCCATGATCTTCATTTTTTTAATGTTGAGTTTTAAGCCAGCTTTTTTACTCTCCTCTTTCACCTTCATCAAGAGGTTCTTTAGTTTCTCTTTAATTTCTGCCATTAAAATGGTATCATCTGAGCTGAGGTTTTTGATATTTCTCCCAGTAATCTTGATTCCAGATTGTAATTCATCCACCCTGACATTTCTCATGATGTACTCTACATACAAGTTAAATAAGCAGGCTAACAATATACAGCCTTGAAGTATTTCTTTCCCAATTTGGAACCAGTCTGTTGTCCCATGTCCAGTTCTAGCTGTTGCTTCTTGTGTTGCATCAGGTTTCTCAGGAGGCAGGTAATATGGCCTGGTATTCCTATCTCATTAAGAATATTCCACAGTTTGCTGTTATCCACACAGGCAAAGATGTTATCATACTCAGTGAAGGGAAAGTATATGTGTTTTTGGAATTACCTTATTTTTCTACAATCTAGCACATGTTGGCAATTTGATCTGATTCCTCTGCCTTTTCTAAATCCAGTTTTTACATCTGCAAGTTCTCGGTTCACATACTACTGAAGCCTAGCTTGAAAGAGTTTGAGAATAATCTTTCTGGCATGTGAGATGAGTGCAATTGTACAGTAGTTTGAACATTCTTTGGCATTGCCTTTCCTTGGGATTGGAATGAATTTGTTGCATAGCAATATAAAATTAATATAAATGTTCAACTAAAGTTGCCACATGGTTTTGTCATTATCTGGCTCCTTTTTTTTGCCTATCCTACTAGTCTGTGAGCTTCTTGAGAGCTTACATTTTATCTTTTTCCTTTATTTTCCAAAAGCAGGAGGCTTGTTATCTATTAAAATATCCAGAGCAAAGTCAAAAGACAATGATGAAGTAAAAGCCCAGGAGAAGCAAAAATGTTGGAAGGTAGGGGAGGGAGGGAGGAAGAGGAAGCTGTGATAAAAGACAGATTGCAGAGTTTCAAATCCTACAGACAAAAAAAATCAGGATGATGATAATGTGTGAAATGTGACAGTACTCTGCTGAGCACATAAGTCATTCTTAACCAGCTCATGAGTAGTAGCTTGTCAATGGTAATAACCATAAGGAAGAATTAGTGGTGAGCCAAGCTCCCTCCATTTTGAGAAAGCTAGAGCTAATGCTGACAACTCAACACCTCTCTAACATTTCCTGGCCTCAGTATTGAAACTAGGACAAGAATAGCACTCCCAGTTCCATTTCCAAGGCAAACATGGCAAAAGGAGTGGGGAACAAAATTTTGACATTTCACTTACACTACTAATCAAAGGAAAAGTTGTCTATATGAATTCTCATGAGCAGAACTTTGAAAGGTTGAAAGGTCACTATTATATTAATGCACTTCACCTGCCCAAGTTGACCTGATCCTTGATGATAATTCATTTTTCCAAACTTATAGGGACTAATTCAGAAATATCAGTTTTTCTTTAATAACTACTCACTTTTAACTATTTTCTTAGTGTATTGTCCAAGTACTTTTGAACTTTTGACAGTCAGTAAAAATATCAGAATACACAGGATTCTATTTGTTACTTAAATAATGAAGGATACAATAAGAAAGTGACTAAATCCTATGGAAATAAAACAGATCAGAACAAAGGGGGTTTGGGTCCAAGTCTCAGATATTGAGTAACAAAATATGTCCTTAGATAATACCTGACTTCTTTATGGCTTAGTTTATTAGTCCAATTGATATGATCACTGTTATAGAATTTTTGTCAAGATAATGTGGGATGATAAACATGAAAATCCTTTGAAAAGCTTAAATGAGTTGTCCAGTACAAATTATAACATAGGCATCAATCTGTACCTGTAACCTCCTTCAAGAAAGAGCTCATTCACTTTCTTAAAGAAACTTTCTCTAACTCATCAGTAATCTCCCTGACTCTAGAATTATTCTGTACCTCTTGTGTGGTTTATTTTATCATGCACTTATTAGCAGTTATAATAATTTTCATTCAAGTTAAAGGTACAAAAATAGAAAAGATTTTATAGTATATATCAAAGTGAAGTTTCACCTTCCTGTTAGCACCAAACCAAACTAAATGTGTGCCCCCATAAAATGTGTTAACCTCTCCAATAACATGATTTAATGTTTTACATCTGGGATATTCCACAATGCCATCCTTACCACCAGCAACAACTACCCAACACTTTCAGAATCATATTTTCTCTCTTATGTGAACCCATAGCACACTGTGCATGCCCTGATTAAAGCACCTATCATGGAATGGTATTGAAATTATCCTTGTTTTTGTAAAGTGTAAACTCTTTGAAAGGCAGGTACTGAATCTTCACATACTCGTTTTAGAGCTATGCATTTTGAATTGCACTAAGTGAATGCAATGTACTGAGAAGTTGTAAATCTCTGGGTTATCCTTGCTCTATTTTATACAATCAAAATAGAAAATGCCCTTAAAACCTTGTAATGAAAATTTTAAGCAATTTTCAAACATAAAACATGCTCCAGGATATTGAATTTATAAATGTTAAAATCACTTCTTATTCTTCAATTTTGCCATCATTAAGATCTTCAAAAATGTGTACATTTCTTAATACCGATATATACTATGATTTTAATTATTTGGCTTAACTCAGTGTTGTATTATTCAACTACCATTATGAGAATTCTCTCACCAAAACAGAAAAACGAATTCTTTCCATTTATAAAACAAATATGATAGTAATATAAAATTGGATTATAAAATATTCTGAGGGCTTGCATAAGCAGTGATTAGGAAGCAGAAATGTATCTAATTATCTATATTAATTATGATTTAAAGAGGCAATAAAGTCTTGAAACTGAGTAATAACAGACTAGAAATTGCTTTAAGTGAAAAGCTAGCTGTCTCATTTTTTGTCTTAGACTATTAATCATAGGGTACTCATTGCTTAATACTAATACAAGGTATCATAGTAATAAAAACAACAAAAATTCAGCTCTATATAGTGACTTGACCCAGTCTATAGCATTTAAAAATCAGAGACATTACTTTGCCAAAAAAAGGTCCATCTAGTCAAAGCCATGGTTTTTCCAGTAGTCACGTATGGATGTGAGAGTTGGACTATAAAGAAAGCTGAGAACTGAAGAATTGATGCTTTTGAACTGTGATGTTGGAGAAGACTCTTGAGAGTCCCTTGGACTGCAAGGAGATCGAACAAGTCAATCCTAAAGGAAATCATCCCTGAATATTCATTGGAAGGACTGATGCTGAAGCTGAAACTCCAATATTTTGGCCACCTGATGCAAAGAAATGACTCATTGGAAAAGACCATGATGCTGGGAAAGATTGAAGGCGGGAGGAGAAGGGGACGACAGAGGATGACATGGTTTATGGCATCACCAACTCGATAGACATGAGTTTGAGTAAGCTCCGAGAGTTGGTGATGGACAAGGAATTGCTGCAGTCCATGAGGTTGCAAAGAGTCAGATACAACTGAGCGACTGAACTGAACTGAAGCACTCCACTTAGTAGAAGCCCACATAGTTGTACATTTTGTAATATCCAGGTTCTCTGTCAGAGTACATTGGTCCCCATGTGCTGTCGCTCTCCCCTTGGTCTGGAGTTCACTTGCAAATAACCTGGAAACAAATTATTTTGACCTCTCAAAGCCTCTTTCTCCATGAAGACAGAAATATTCATTGCCACCATTACCTTTAAGCCATGATCTTCCTCTCCTGAAGGCTTTGAATTCTATATTTTCCTTTCATTTTATTCAATCATTCATCTTTTCCAGCTAAACAAGATAATTTGCTTTTATCTTACTGTGCTGTAGGAAAACATCAAGATAATAACTGGAAGGAATAAACTCAGAAATGAAACTTCCAGTGATAAAAGGAGAAAAGAAAGCAAAAGACACCTGAGAATACTGTATCAGAGACATTAAATGAACATATACTATCCTTGAAAGCAGTGATTTTTCTGGAAAACTGAGGATAAACTAGGTAAAGAATCTAACAAAAATGGGACTGATGTTTCATAAGAACATTTCTTAACCCTCTTCATAAAGGACAAAAAAGAATGGAAGGGCTCTAGAAACAAAACTGCAAGACAAGCAAATAGATCCATGAATCCACTGTCAGATGAGAAAACAGTAAATGAAAGCTGCTGACAGATTTCATCAAGAATTATTATAAAAAACTTGATTTAGGAGGCTGTACACGTATAAAATCATTTATTAGTAACTGGTAATTATGACATTTCTTTAAATAAATCACTGTTTTAGTCATTTGTATCTGATCATGATTATATATTAATAAAGGTCCGTGTCATCAGCGTAGAAAAAAGTATGTAAACATTTCTGGGCACTCATTCTTTAAGAGGTACAAAATAACATTGAATTAGAATCATAAAGCATCACTATTTACAAGCTACAGGTGTCAGGAGATCTCAGGCTAAGTTAGTCACAAGTCAAAGAGAGCTTCAATCATCCCTTCCCTTGGCTGATATGTTCTTGGTCTTGAGTGTTATCCTAGGCCTTCTTTGAATTAGGTGTTCTTCTATACTCCTAAGCGATATAATTCTATCACAACACAAGTTAAACTTTATATTATTGGCTTCTATTTCCTGCTAGATTTTAAATAAATCTGACTCAAACTATGTTTTACTGACTAATTTAGCAATATCTAGCAAAGTCCAAGAACACGGTAAGCAGTCAATAAATATTTACTGAAGCAATATATGAAAGCTTCAACAGGAAAGATTACTTATAAAAGAGTCAAAACTCTGTGGTCTAAAAAAGTTTGTCATTTCCTAATAGGTACTCCTGGAGAATCTTAGAATTAATGTTAACACTAAGGCTATGATTAAAAGCATCATGGTCCCTAGGAAATGAATGCCTACTAAAAGTTTAGGATTTTAGGAAGCAGGCATCCAACCTAATTAATCTCATGATGATGACAAGAGAAGGCAGATAAACTAGACTCATTCTTGCCCAGCCTGATTCTCAGAGTCCAATAGCTCGTTTTACAGTGTTCATGACACCAAGTGTCCTGGTTTTAGAATTCATTGTAAGGACTAAATTTCAGTTAAGTCTAAAGTCTCTGACATGCAGTTAAGATGGAACAATATTAAATGTTCACAAGCTTTAAAGTACCAACTACAATGCAATGCCCTTACACAGTTGCTTGTAACTGCAACTTCAGGTCAGTTCAGTTGCTCAGTCATGTCCACTCTTTGCAACCCCATGGACTGCAGCATGCCAGGCTTCCCTGTCCATTACCAACTCCCAGAGCTTGCTCAAACTCATGTCCATTGAGTTGGTGATCCCATCCAACCATCTCATCCTCTGTCATACCCTTCTCCTCCTGCCTTCAATCTTTCCCAGCATCACGGTCTTTTTCAATGAGTCAACTCTTCGCATTAGATGGCCAAAGTATTGGAGTTTCAGCTTCAACATCAGTTCTTCCAATAAATATTCAGGACTGATTTCCTTTAGGATGGACTTGTTGGATCTCCTGCAGTCCAAGGGACTCTCAAGAGTCTTCTCCAACACCACAGTTCAAAAGCACCAATTCTTCGGCACTCAGCTTTCTTTACAATCCAACTCTCAAATCCATACATGATCACTGGAAAATCCATAGCCTTGACTAGATGGACCTTTGTTGACAAAGTAATGTCTCTGCTTTTTAATATGCTGTCTAGGCTAGTCATAACTTTTCTTCCAAGGAGTAAGTAAACTGCAACTTATATATAGTTTATAAAGGAAAAACCCAGAAATAAATTAAAGTTTTGGTAATTTTGATGCAAATAAACACTTTTCCCTATCTATACTCAATGGTTAACATGTGTCCTGAGTAGCAGTTTCTAGTTATAAATTCTTTCACCTAATAAAAGACTCAACAATGTTCTTTACTCCTATGTCCACTTACACAAGAATTTCATTTTAAATTTACTTTTAAGGTATAAGAATGAACCCAATATTTTAAGGAAAAGGGAAGCCATTATAGTAAAAAAGAAAATTGCACTTATTGCATCATAAATTTTTAAAGAACAAATGCTATTGAAATGGTTGACATTATTTGATTGCTAGAATATTTTATACTATGTGGTTGATTTTATATGGTATAACATTTTGATTGTTTCTTGAGACATACTTAGGCTTTTGTTTCATTTTGAATGAAAGACATTAACGAATATATTACAACCTACTCAGAATAAAGAGACACATAAAATAATTCTTTTTTGAAAATCAGTAACATACTAAACCTGTAGCAAATACTTTGTGAAGTAAACAATAATGTGAAGAATATTATTTCTTTCATGATAACAAAGGACAATCAGTTTAATATCTAGAAGATTTTTACAAGAGATATTAAACTTCCCCTAATAAAAGAAAACAGATTATTTCCAAAATATATTTCATTGAAAAATTCCTAAACTTAGAAGCTATGATAACCTCTCATCCACAATTAACCAACCAATTATTTATTAATAATTCACTATTGCACCAAATACAGCTATAAAACCTGAACAGAATGCATAGAGCAGAGCTACTTGAGGACTCAGAATTAAAGTATAGCACACAGAGTGGGAAAGAAAAGCTAGAAATCAGAGTACCACTAAACTGACACTGAATTTCAACTTTCATTTTACTCTGGCATTCCCTGGCCTGGACTCAACTCAACCCAAAATCTAGAAATAGAATTTGGTCAAGAACAGACAAGTGCGAAGAGAATTTCTGCAATTCTGGCTCAACGAGCAGGAAAGGTGTGACCTAACACTCAGAGAGAAAGCAAGAGCTCCATTTTTCTTCCTTTTTCTCCATTCTCTAATGCACTGGCCCCCCCAGGGGCTAGGCTCCAATGGTGGCTCAGAGACCATGGCAAAGGTGGCAGTGAGAGGTATGGGAGTCTAAAATTCTAAGTGAGGGGAACTTTCCTCTCCTGTAGATGATCTGTCATTCAAAGAGGGTAAGGCAATTCCTTCCCATCCACCCACCTTTGTCTTCTTGCTGCTTTGCACCAAATGAAGATAGAGTCACAGGAAGTATGAGAGTGGAGTAAACAAAGAGATATTTCTGGCCAGAGGACCAAAAAAGGGGAAGTGAAGTGAGCTCGCTCAGTCATGTCTGACTCTTTGCGACCCCATGGACTGTAGCCCACCAGGCTCTTCCATCCATGGGAGTCACCAGGCAAGAATACTGGAGTGGGTTGCCATTTCCTTCTCCAGGGGAACTTCCCGACCCAGGGATCGAACTCGGGTCTCCCGCATTGTGGGCAGGCACTTTACCCAGGAAATAGGTAAGTACAGGAAATATTGCAGACTAGAGATTGTGGGAAAGTCACACCATAAATTTTTTGTGAACTATAATGCTCAACCCTAGCTGCATATGTATGTGCTGTGCTGTGGTTAGTTGCTCAATCGAGTCTGACTCTTTGTGATCCCATGGACTGTAGCCGGCCAGGCTCCTCTATCCATGGAGATACTCCACACCAGAATACTAGAGTGGGTATCCTTTTCCTTCTCCAGAGTATCTTCCCAATCCAGGGATAGAACCCAGGTCTCCTGCATTGCCAGTGGATTCTTTACTGTCTGAGGCACCAGGGAAGCCCAAGAATACTGGAGTAGGTAGCCTAGCCTATCCCTTCTATAGGAGATCTTCCTGACCCAGAAATCAACCCGGGGATCTGTGCATTGCAGGTGGATTCTTTACCAGCTAAGCTACCAGGGAAGCCCCACATATGTGTATTTGACCTGAAACAGCATCCAAACAACTCTGAGAAGTGAATCAGTATTTAGATCACTGCCCAGATTCTTTACTGGCCACTGTGAATGGTACACACACACAAAAGGACTCTTTGCAGAACAAAAGCTTTGAAAACAGAATTGACCTTGAAACCACAACCAGTAGAAAGCTGGTTGCAATTTGTGGTCTTAATTTAAAGTGGCCAACTGCTAGCAAAAACAAAAATATCAATATTTTTCATAGGATTATAAATAAGACCCGGAGTTTCATAACATAATATTTAACTGTCTAAGGTATAACCCCAAATTACTTGCTTTTAACCAAGAAAACGCTCAGAGGGAAAGAAAATCAATAAGTGACTGAATGGAACTGAATCGGAAAAATAGGAAAATATGAAAAAATTAAATTGAAAATCTGGAATCTCTGGTACAATAATAAAAGGTCTGATATTATTATTTAATGAGTCCCAGACAGAGTAAAGGAAAAGCTTGCTAATAAATCATATAAATATATCAGTTCATCATCAGTTCAGTCACTCGGTCATGTCCAACTCTTTGCAATCCCATGAACCACAGCACACCAGGCCTCCCTATCCATTCACCATCTCCCAGAGTCCACCCAAACCCATGTTCATCGAGTTAGTGATGCTATCCAACCATCTCATCCTCTGTCGTCCCCTTCTCCTCCTGCCCTCAATCTTTCCCAGCATCATGGTCTTTAAATGAGTCAGCTCTTCACATCAGGTGGCCAAAGTACTGGAGTTTTAGCTTCAACATCAGTTCTTCCAATGAACACCAAGGACTGATCTCCTTTAGGATGGACTGGTTGAATCTCCTTACAGTCCAAGGGACTCTCAAGAGTCTTCTCCAACACCACAGTTCAAAAGCATCAATTCTTCAGTGCTCAGCTTTCTTCATAGTCCAACTCTCACATCCATACATGACTACTGGGAAAACCATAGCCTTGACTAGACGGACCTTTGTTGACAAAGTAATGTCTCTGCTTTTGAATATGCTATCTAGGTTGGTCATAACTTTCCTTCTAACGAGTAAGTGTCTTATAATTCCATGGATGCAATCACCATCTGCAGTGATTTTGAAGCCTAAAAAAATAAAGTCAGCCACTGCTTCCCCATCTATTTCCCATGAAGTGATGGGACCGGATGCCATGATCTTTGTTTTCTGAATGTTGAGCTTTAAGCCAACTTTTTCACTCTCCTCTTTCACTTTCATCAAGAGGCTTTTGAGTTCCTCTTCACTTTCTGCCATAAGGGTGGTGTCATCTGCATATCAGAGGTTATTGATATTTCTCCCGGCAATCTTGATTCCAGCTTGTATTTCTTCCAGTCCAGCGTTTCTCATGATGTACTCTGCGTATAAGTTAAATAAGCAGGGTGACAATATACAGCCTTGACATACTCCTTTTCCTATTTGGAACCAGTCTGTTGTTCCATGTCCAGTTTTAACTGTTGCTTCCTGACCTGCGTATAGGTTTCTCAAGAGGCAGGTCAGGTGGTCTGTATTCCCATCTCTTTCAGAATTTTCCACAGTTTATTGTGATCCACACAGTCAAAGTCTTTGGCATAGTCAATAAAGCAGACATAGATATTTTTCTGGAACTCTCTTGCTTTTTTGATGATCCAGAGGATGTTGGCAATTTGATCTATACATATATATATTTGAAGAAATAATGGTTGAAAACTACACAAATGTAGAGAAAAATGCACAAATCTGCAAGTTCAATAAATTCAGTAAACCCAAACAAAGCTTTGCCCACATTCACCATAACTGAACTGATGAAAACTATAAACAAAGAAAATACCATGAAAGCAGCCAGAGAGAAATAATGGATTACTTATAGGGAAACGCTTATTCAAATTAACAGCTGTCTCATGGAGGCCAGAAGGAAATGCATTTAAAAATGCTAAAAGAAAATAATTTTTAAACCAGAATTCCATATACAGAGAAGATATCTTTTAGGAAAGAAAGTAAAATATACATAGTCTCAGATGAAGATAACTAAACTATGAGAATTTCTTGCAAGTAGATTTGTTCCAAAAGAATTGTTAAAGGAACCTCGTCAGACAGAACAGAAATACCCAGAAGATGCCTGCAGCATTGAGAATGAAGAAAGAGCAGGAGAAATGGTAAATATAAGAGCAAATATAATAGACTATTTCTATTCTCTGTAGTTCTTTAAAATGTTTGATATTTGAAAGCAAGAATTATAACACTGAGTTTTAAATGTGTATATATACAATACATAAGATAATTACATTATTATAAGGTGAGATTTAAACATATATAGTGGAAAATTAAGTGGGTGCATGAAGGATCATCTGTAGGAAGACTATAGAAAGATCATCTATAGGAAGAATCTAAATGTAAAGATTCCAACTGCAATGTGACTGTCTGTAGGAAAATGAATTTGAAAGTCAGAAGCGGTTAATCAAGAATAGATCGGGGAATAGTATAATATGAAATCCTCACACAATCTATAAGCATCCTCATGATCCTAACCCATCATGAGGATTGCTAACCTCTCCAGCTTTATCTCACTCTTCAGTTCTTGCACTATATACCCTAGTCAGATAAAAACTATTCCCTGGTGGCTCAAACAGTAAAGAATCTGCCTGTAATGCGGGAGAGACTGGGGTCGGATCCCTGTGTCTGGAAGATCCCTGGAAAAGGGCATGGCAGTTATGCCTGGAGAATTCCATGGACAGAGGAACCTGGTGGGCTGCAGTCCATGGGGTTGCAAGAAGTCAGACGTGAGTGAGAAACTAACACAAATGGTCCATAACTAACAAACCTCCATGACTCTGTATAAGTTACTCCTTCTCAAGAGGCTTCCTCTCCGTTTCTTCACCTGGATAACTTCAACTGATTTGTCAAGATTAGCTCAGGTGTTACAGCCCACACAGGACCTCCCAAAGTCAGGTTATATGACTTTTCTATGCAGTCCACATACATATTATTATATGCATATGTATATTATTGGAGATTTTTTTGTTGTTGCTGTTGTTCAGTCGCTCAGTCATGTTCAACTCTTTATGATCCCATGGACCACACACACCAAGCTTCCTTGTCCTTCACTATCTCCCAAAGTTTTCTCAAACTCATGTCCATTGAGTCAATGATGCCATCCAACCATCTCATCCTCTGTCACCCCCTTTCCCTCCCGGCCTCAATCTTTCCCAGCATCAGGGTCTTTTCCATTTAAGACAATCCAGGGCTACCCCCTTAGCTGGCAGTAGTACAGCTCCCTGTACTTATGGGCCATACACCAAAAGGGTGGATGTCCTAAGTAAAATCTAGGGGCTTTTCTGTTGGCTCAGAAGGTAAAGAATCTGCCCGCAATGCGGGAGACTGGATTTAATCCCTGGGTTGGGAAGATCCTCTGGAAGAGCGCATGGCAACCCACTCCAGTATTCTTGCCTGGAGAATCCCCATGGACAGAGGAGACCAGCAGGTTATAGACCACGGGATCACAAAGAGTCAGACACAACTGAGCGGCTAAGCACACACATAAGGAAGGTGGCTAGGGGAAAGGGATATTGCATAATCAATCAATAAATGTCCACTATAGTAGAGAAAATGTTCCTTGTTCTATGAATTTCCTGCAAAGAAGAGTCATTTACACTCTTCATCCAGTCTTTTCTGACCAAAAACATCACAAACTGCCCCTCCTTTATAAATTCCTTTCTACCAATGCTTTTGTCATACCCTGAGTTTACCAGATTTCCCACGTATGTAATATAGTTATGAAGCAGTTCACCAAAGGATTTTTTTTTCTGATTTGGGAATTCATACATACATATATACATCATTACATTCATATCTTAAACTAGTATAGTTGTACAGATAAAGACTAATTGATTATTAATGAATCACTTTTCACTGAAAAACACAAAAAATACATTAAACAAAAGGGAATCCAGACATTTGATGGTTATATATTATATTAGCATTTTCCATATATACTCACTAAAATTCATGAATTATTATTATTACTCCTTGGAGGATAGTAAAAGTACTGACTAAGCAGAGTTAAAAGAGAACAAAGAATTAGCATTAAAGTTCACAGAAAAATACAAATCTATAAAATGACATATGATATGAAGACCAGAATTTCCTCCTTCCTTATTATTACCTCTCCACAAGAAGAGACAAAGGATGAAGCAAAAAAAAGCAGATAGAATAAAAGAAGACATAAGATAAAAGTATTTTATGTGAATGGCTGTAAGGAAAAAACTAAAGTTCTACATTAATAGCAGAATATAAATTATAAAACTGTATTACCTATTATCATACACCAACACACACACACACACAATCATGCATTAGAATTATTATAAAAGCAGAAACCCAAGGTTGGGGGGCAGGGAGGACCTAAACACTATAGTATTCAAGCGTAGTAAAATCCTAACCAAAATAAAATTGAAAATTACTTAAAATTTTTCCTATAATTTTAATACACATTTTTAAGCATTAACAAGACCTCAAAGGAAAGTGATTTATTTTAGAAAGATGTTCAACAATATTAAAACCAATACCATTCTGATTAAACAGAAAATTCTGATTAGCTAGTATACCCTATATACACTCAAGTGTTTTTTAATTTGAATTTCAATTTATATACACACCTGTGTATTCACACACACAATATACAGTTTTGACAGAAATTAACTTAAATTCTAAAATGCAGAATTTCCACTTTAAAACTATTTGATCTTGGTGTTAGTTTTTAAGGAAATGTTCAACTTCCTGTCTCTAAGGGATTCTAAATCTATTGTGGTTTACAAGCAATCCAGTCTAAACCAATACACTTGTGTGTGTATGCACAGAGTTGTGTCTGACCAGGCTCCTCTGTCCATGGAACTGTCCAGGCATGAACACAGGAGTGAGTTGCCCTGCACTTACATGCAGCTAAACAGAGAACTCCAAGGATATCCCACTAAAGAGCTAATATGCAAATGTGTGAAGGCATTCACATAAAACACAGGAAGAAAAGTAGAAAAGGATTCATTACCACCTTTTTATTGTGTTCTCTCATATATGTATGAACGAGGCATCTCTAAATCATCATTGCTATATTTATTATGGCTGTTGTTAACCAGCTCAACTGCAAATTCCTACTTTTCCTTAGTCTTCCCCCTTAGTCTTGGGTCCTTCTTTCTCTTATGCTTCAATGCACTTTGAACACATCTCCATTATAACCATTAAATTCTTGCATCTGAATTATTTATGTACATGATCACTTCCAAAGTAGGTTTTAATCTCCTAGAGAAAGATATTCTATCATTTTTCCTAAGTAACTTCTACTTTGTTGGAGTTCAATATATATTCCTTTAATGAATAATCAATCAAAACTCTGTATCAGAGATTAATTCCTTCAACTAATTATATAGACTAGGAGTTGAGATGGCAAGACAGCTTTTCTGACATGTTTTCACTTCCCAGAGTCTTTGTATTACTAAGGAAAAGGCCCACAGTTGCCTTCTTAATAGACATAGGAAGTATTTCTGTTCCCATCAAAGTCCAGCATCTCTACTTCTATTCTATTGGGGAAACACTAACTGAAACCACCTACCCTGGCCAGACACCATAATAATTATTTGCATAGTAATTTTACCACAGGAGGTCCTGGTAAAGAATATGGAACTAATGAGCCATTACCAACTGGAAGAATTTAGGAAAAGTCAAAAGGAGAAGCCACATGTCCTATCAACCTTCCAGAATCCTTCTCACTGGAATCCATCTTGGCTGAGCAATGCATGCACCACCAGGAAGAACCCTGAATCAGAATGACTGGGCACAGACAGCACAGAAACTAATCCCATAAAACCAAGACTGTGAACCATGTGGCAGAGCAGTCCTCTTGGGTTCCCTTACCCTGCTGCTCTCCGCCTGGCTGTCCCTTCCCAATAAAGTCTCTTGCTTTGTGAGTCTCAGCACGTCTCCTCGGACAATTCAATTCCAAGAGATAGATGAGCCACTCTGGCGCCTGGAAGGGGTCTCCCTTCCTGCAACAATTCCATTCCCTCTGAGTCCTTTATGGGGTTTGCTCTCATAGTTATCCCCTTTCCTGCATCACCAATTATTTTCTTGAAGTTACTTATTCCCATCAGCTTACAAATGTAGTCTCATACCCTATATCTTTAATTATAAACACATAAACTAGAAATAAACTCCCCTCTTCCAACTACCTTCATATTTCTCACCTTCTCTTCACTGCAGAACTTCATGAACCTGTTAGTGATGTCTGTCTTAACCTCCTTATTCCCATTCTCTTGTCAAGTTACTCCAACTGTGCTTCATTCTTTCCCCACTACATTAAGACTGCTCTTATGAAGGTGTTACTGACCTCCATTTCACAGCTCCCACAGACATGTCTCTACTATAATAATCCTGCTCAATCTCTCAGGTCATTATAAAGGATGGCCCACTCCCTTCTAGAGAGAGTTTATCTTCTAGGTTTCCTTAATACACAGGCTAGTTTCTTTTCCTATCTCAATGACTGTCTCTTCTCAGACTTCTTTGCTAATTCTTCTTCCTTGTGACTCAGTGATGAGCTCCATTCTCTTTGTCCACATCTCTTCCTATAATTTTAAATATAATCTATATACAGATTCCTTTCAAATTTCATTATGTAATTCTGTTCTCTCTATAAAACTTAATAATCTTATGTCCACCTTCATATTTGACTTCTGCATTTAAATTTATACTTGGCATCTCATAATTAAAAAGTCCAATGAAGAAAGCTTTGTTCATATTTGTTCTTCCCCTAATCTTTCCCATCAGAATAAATTCTACTATCCTTTATACAGTTGATTTCTTAAGAAAAATGAGGATCCTTATATTAATCATGTATTGCTATGTAACAATTCTCCCAAAACTTAATAGCTTAGGACAATGAATATTTAATGTTTTAAACATATATTTTCTATAGGTCAGGAGTTCAGATATGACTTAGTAGCTCTGACTCAGGGACCGTCATAAGACTGCAGTCAAGATGCTCCCCAAGGCTAGCCATACAAAGCCTAACTGGGGCTGGAGGTTCCTACGGCAGTTACTCATTCAGTGCTGGTTATTAAATAGAAGGCTTCATCTCCCCTCCACAGGAACTTCTCCAAATGATTTCCTGAGCAGCTTCAGGATATGACAGCTAACTTCTCCCAAAGTGAAAGACCCAAGAGATGGCAAGATTTGAGCAGGAATTTCTTTTCTGATCTAGTGTCAAGAATAACACTGTCACTTGTACAATATCCTACTGGTTACAGAGGTTAGCCATACTTGGTTTGTGATGAGATGACCCAAGGACATAAATACCAGGAAGCATGACTCATCAGGGGCTCTCTTGGAAGCTGGCTAATATAATTTTGCATAGGGAAAAAAATCACATAATTAAATTTTTCACAGTCCTTTCAATCTCAAATGTTTATTTCCTGTAAATTATTCTATTAAACACAAGCACAACACAGAAAAATATGGAATACAGCAGCCTAAATATAAGACCCCATCTTTCTACTTCTCTTCCAAAACTCAGTAGACCTGGATAGTGCATTTGAAACCATGAGCTTTACTAGAGGCTTTGGAGAAATGAGTTAGGGACTTCCATCTACTGTGTACTAGACAGGAGTGTAGAGGTCTCAGGAAAACTCCCCACGAAAGACAAAACACCAAAAAACAAAAACAAAACCTCACCATCAACCAATTAGAGAATGGTACACAAGCTGATCACCTACCATGCAGCTCCTCTCCCTCACCTGGCTTTTAAAATTGTTTCCCTGAAACCTGTTGGAGAGTTAGGGGTTTTTGAACATTAGCTACCACACTCCTTGTTTGGCACCTGTAATAAACACCGCACTTCCTTCAGCACAACCCAGTGTCAGTAGATTGGCTTTACTGAACTCTGGTGAGTGGATTCAACTATGGTTTGGCAACATTTACACAACAAAGATCTAAACAAACTGAAAAAAAATTATGAATCGTGTAATCAAATTATAGGAATATAAGTTAGCCTCAGAAAGACTAAAACTAGCACTCGCTAGTTCTCCTTTTCCTTTTTAACAGAACAGAAGACTCCATTCAGTTGTAATTATAGCCACCATTGGCTCCTAGCTCATATCTTCTCAGTCACCAGAAAGGGAAACCTCTTCCATTTTGACTCAGCTTGAAAAAAAATCTCAGAGGACTCTGCTTAACTCAGCTTGGTCACGTGACTACCTCATTGAGTCAGGGAAGCAAATTGCTATGAATCAGCTGGACATGGGGAAGATGGAAGAGTCCATTCAGAATATAAGCCACAGTGGGAGAATTAGTATTCCAAATAAGGAAGTATGCTACTCTCAAAAGAAATAAGAGTGAGTTGCCAAACAAAACAATGAATGTCAACTATACTTCCAACCCTAAACTATAGCATTTTTCTGCATACCTGAGGATACAGGAATTTGAACATGGATGGTTGAAAGTAAAAAGTAGGTATTTTAAAATATTTCCATGGATGTACCCAGCTTCCTTAGTAGCTCAGCTGGAAAAGAATCTACCTGCAATGCCAGAGACCCCACTTCAATTCCTGGGTTGTGAAGATGTGATAAAGAAGGGATAGGTTAACCACTCCAGTAATATTGGGCTTCCCTGGTGGCTCAACTGGTAAAGAATATGCTTGTAATGTGGGAGACCTGTAATGTGAGAGACTTATTAAGAAGAGGCGGCAAGAATACACAGAAAAACTATACAAAAAGATCATCACCCAGATAACCACGATGGTGTGATCACTCACCTAGAGCCAGACATCCTGTAGTGTAAAGTCAATGGCCCTTAGGAAGCATCACTAAAAACAACGCTAGTGGAGGTGAAGGAATTCCAGCTGAGCTATTTTAAATCCTAAAAGGTGATATTGAGTGCTGTGCTCAATATGCCAGCAAATTTCAAAAACTCAGCAGTGGCCACAGTACTGAAAAAGATCAGTTTTTATTCCAATCCAAAAGAAAGGCAGGGCCAAAGGATGTTAAAACTACCACACAATTGCATCATCTCACAAGCTAGCAAAGTAATGCTCAAAATTCTCCAAGCCAGGCTTCAACAGTAAATGAATAGAGAACTTCCAGATATTCAAGCTGGATTTAGGAAAGGGAGAGGAACTAGGAATCAAATTGCCAACATCCGTTGGATCATAGAAAAAATGAAAGAATCCCAGAAAAACATCTACTTTGGCTTCATTGACTATGCTAAAGCCTCTGATTTTTTGAATCACAACAAACTGGAAAATTCTTCAAGAGATGGGAATACCAGACCACCTTACCCGTCTCCTGAGAAATCTGTACACAAGTCAAGAAGCAACAGAACCGGACATGGAATAAGGGACTGGTTCCAAATTGGGAAAGGAGTACATCAAGGCTATATATTATCACCTTGCTTATTTAACTTAAATGCAGAGTACATCAAGAGAAATGCCAGACTGGATGAAGCACAAGCTGGAATCAAGATTTCAGGGAGAAGTATCAATAACTTCAGATACGCAGGTGACACCAGTCTTATAGCAGAAAGCAAAGAGGAACTAAAAAACCTCTTGATGAAGGTGAAAGAGGAGAGTGAAAAAGCTGGCTTAAAACTCAAGATTCAAAAGTCTAAGATCATGGCATCTGGTCCCATCACTTCATGGCAAGTAGATGGGGAAACAATGGAAACAGTGACAGACTTTATTTTGGGGGGGGGGGGTTCAAAACCACTGCAGATGGTTTACTGCAGCCATGAAATTAAAAGTTACTTGCTCCTTGGAAGAAAAGCTATGACAAACCTAGACAGCATACTGAAAAGCAGAGACATGACTTTACCAACAAATGTCCATCTAGCCAAAGCTATGGTTTTTCCAGTAGTTATGCATGGATGTGAGAGATGGACCATAAAGAAAGCTGAGCACTGAAGAATTGATGCTTTTGAACTATGGTGTTGGAGAAGACTCTTGAGAGTCCCTTGAACAGCAAGATCAAACCACTCAATCATAAGGAAAATCAGTCCTGAATTTTCACTGGAAGGACTGAAGCTAAAACTGAAACTCCAATACTTTGGCTACTTGATGTGAAGAACTGACTCACTGGAAAAGACCCTGATGCTGGGAAAGACAGAAGGCAGGAGGAGAAGAAGACAATGGAGGATGAGATGGTTGGATGGTGCCTCAATGCGACATGAGTTAGAGCAGGCTCCGGGAGTTAGTGATCAACAGGGAAGCCAGGTGGGACTCCAGTCCATGGGATCGCAAAGAGTTAGACACAACTGACTGACTGATCTGAACTGACTGATCCAGCCTTCACTGAGACTCATATCTGTTACTGATGGTAAATTTTCAAAGCAATCTTTTATAAGAATACATAAAGAAAATTAATGCACACAATTAAAACATCAGCAGTTCAAAGAAGAACATCCTTTCGGAGCATTTTAGAGTGAGTTACTATGTAACTCAGAGGGTAAAGAATCCGCCTGTGTGGGAGACCTGGGTTCGATCCCTGAGTTGGGAAGATCCCCTGGAGGAGGGCATGGCAACCCAGTCCAGTATTCTTGCCTGGAGAATCTCCATGGACAGAAGAGCCTAGCAGGCTACACAGTCCATGGGGTTGCAAAGAGCTGGACACAACTGAGCAACTAAAACATAAAACATAGAGTAAAGGAAATTGGACCAATGAATTTAAAGCTCAGTTGGAAGAATTCTCTCAGAACTTAAAGGGAAAATAATAATAAAATGAAAAATATAGGAGGATGGACAAGAAAAAGAAGATAGTGCCAGGAAATAAAATAATCATTAATACTAGTTTCAGAAGCAGGGAGGAAAACAAACTGGAGCAATACAAGAGAACTGGAAATTCCCTCAGATCATACCAAATATTAGTCAATACTCATGAACTCAAACTCTAAACATAGCATGGTGGAATGGCTAAATTTCAAGGATAACTGACAAATATGCACAAAGATTTCATAAAACGTTTCCTAGGAAAGATAATTTACTTATACCACCTATATATAAACTTTCCTTTAGTGATTAAAAAACTCATCTGTTCACCAATTATTTATTAAGTTTCTACTATGTACTGTTCAGCAGCAGCTAGAGATAGAGCAATGAACAAACTACAGTCTAAATTCAATTTTTTAATTTAAAAAATTAAACTTCAAGGCAAGTGGACAAAACTTACTAAGACAGATAATCTCTGTCAAGGTGGAAAAATTTGTTTCATCATGTTTTATGTCTTTTACATTTAAGAGGTGATGCATTCATTTCATTTTACTTTGTGATATTCATTCTGTCAATTACGATTAGGTTCAGCCACAAATAAATTAACAGAGGCCTATTTCTTACACATATAAGTCTACAGGTAGGAAGTCTATGGGCATTCTAACAGATCAGCTCTATGAAATCTTCAGAGAACTCAGACTCCTCTGTCCTTAAGAATGTACCTTGTACTATCCTGCCATGCCCAATCACACACAAACACTCCCCCCAAAACTGGGGAATCTAAGGAATCTGCATTTTAACAGATATCCCAAATAATCCAAATTCAGGTGGTTTATAACCCACATGAGACATTCTGATGTCAAAGAATGAGGAAAAGATGATAAAGTGACTCTTAAAACCTCAATAATGAGAAAAATAAAAAGTTACTTCTAAGAATCAAACTATGAAATCAACGAACAGTGGTTAAGAGCAAAGATATGTAAAGTCACCTTAACAAAAGCCAAACCACCCATGTTTGACAAAACCTTGACTTTTAGATATTTTCTTATCTAAACAAATGGTCAGAGGATGGTGGGTGATGCAGAGTGAGCCGACAAGCAATATGGAAGTCCCTAAATAAGAGTCTCAGAGGTCTTCTCAAGATGTGACACCTACATCTTATTACACACCTTTTCAGAACTCCTCCAACCATTTTCTTACAAAAAATTTAGATGCACCTTTATTGTTTTCGTTGTTGCTGCTGCTGTTATTTAGTTGTTAAGTCGAGTCTGGCTCTTTTGCATCCCCATAGACTGTAGACCACCAGGCTCCTCTGTCCATGGGATTTCCCAGGCAACAATACTGGAATGTGTTGCCATTTCCTTCTCCAGGGGATCTTCCTCACCCAGGGAGCAAAGAAGTCTCCTGCACTGGCAGGCAGATTCTTTACCACTGAGCCACCAGGGAAGCCCGCTTTTATTGCTACCTTTTATAATGTTTCAGATGAAGCTTTATAATTTGAAATTAATTTTGTGCCATTAATGGTATCCCCTGTCAGGTAATATTACATAAAAACAGGTAATGTTAGGCTGTGGCTACTCATACTGAAGGCTGTATATGAGATGATGTGCAACAAGGAAGCCAGACAAAACATGCAAAATACATATTGACTTCCACATTCTCATCTTCTTTCATTCTGAAGGGAAACAGGAAACAAAAGAAAAAAGAAAACCCTAGAACAACGTGTCATAAAGCCAGATTTTAAAAAATGGTTAACACTATTTTGCAATATCTATCACTGTACTTCTTTTCCTTAACACAATACAAAACAGAGTTGATTATTCCTATCCACTAAGAGCTTTCTGAAAATTCCAAACCATTGATCTGTTCAGAAAGATATGTATCTTCAACGAAATAATGCAATAGGTAACAAAATAATGCAACAGGTAAGTAAACTCTGCACATCATTATACTCAGTTCAGTTCAGTCACTCAGTCGTGTCCAACTCTTTGCGACCCCATGAATCGCAGCACGCCAGGCCTCCCTGTCCATCACCAACTCACAGAGTTTACTCAAATTCATGTCCATCGAGTCGGTGATGCCATCCAGCCATCTCATCCTCTGTCATCCCCTTCTCCTCCTGCCCCCAATCCCTCCCAGCATCAGAGTCTTTTCCAATGAGTCAACTCTTTGCATCAGGTGGCCAAAGTATTGGAGTTTCAGCTTTAGCATCAGTCCTTCTAATGAACACCCAGGACTGATCTCCTTTAGAATGGACTGATTGGATCTCCTTGCAGTCCAAGGGACTCTCAAGAGTCTTCTCCAACACCACAGTTCAAAAGCATCAGTTCTTCGGTGCTCAGCCTTCTTCACAGTCCAACTCTCACATCCATACATGACCACTGGAAAAACCATAGCCTTGACTAGATGGACCTTTGTGGACAACATAATGTCTCTGCTTTTGAATATGCTATCCAGGTTGATCATAACTTTCCTTCCAAGGAGTAAGCGTCTTTTAATTTCATGGCTGCAGTCACCATCTGCAGTGATTTTGGAGACCCCAAAAATAAAGTCTGACACTGTTTCCACTGTTTCCCGATCTATTTCCCATGAAGTGATGGGACCAGATGCCATGATCTTCATTTTCTGAATGTTGAGCTTTAAGCCAACTTTTTCACTCTCCTCCTTCACTTTCATCAAGAGGCTTTTTAGTTCCTCTTCACTTTCTGCCATAATGGTGGTGTAATCTGCATGTCTGAGGTTATTGATAGTCCTCCCAGCAATCTTGATTCCAGCTTGTGCTTCTTCCAGTCCACCGTTTCTAGTGATGTACTCTGCATAGAAGTTAAATAAGCAGGGTGACAATATACAGCCTTGATGTACTCCTTTTCCTATTTGGAATCGGTCTGTTGTTCCATGTCCAGTTCTAACTGTTGCTTCCTGACCTGCATACAGGTTTCTCAAGAGGCAGGTCAGGTGGTCTGGTATTCCCATCTCTTTCAGAATTTTCCACAGTTTATTATGATCCACACAGTCAAAGGCTTTGGCATAGTCAAGAAAGCAGAAATAGATGTTTTTCTGGAACTCTCTTGCTTTTTCCATGATCCAGCGGATGTTGGCAATTTGATCTCTGGTTCCTCTGCCTTTTCTAAAACAAGCTTGAATATCTGGAAGTTCATGGTTCATGTATTGCTGAAGCCTGGCTTGGAGAATTTTGAGCATTACTTTACTAGCGTGTGAGATGAGTGCAATTGTGCGGTAGTTTGAGCATTCTTTGGCATCGCCTTTCTTTGGGATTGGAATGAAAGCTGACCTTTTCCAGTCCTGTGGCCACTGCTGAGTTTTCCAAATTTGCTGGCATATTGAGTGCACCACTTTGACAGCATCATCTTTTAGGATTTGAAATAGCTCAACTGGAATTCGGTCACCTCCACTAGCTTTGTTCGTAGTGATGCTTTCTAAGGCCCACTTGACTTCACATTCCAGGATGTCTGGCTCTAGGTGAGTGATCACACCATCGTGTTCTCCCTTAAAATTTTTCTGTTATCACTCCTTTTTACTATAGTCTATCCTTTCAAATTGTCCTTTAATTTCCAAATTAATTCTTCCACGCCTTCAATTCACTCAGGTAATTTCTCAGTGTCTGAACTAAGGGACTCCCACCACCAAAACAGTTTCAAACTCGTGATAGAACGTTTATTAAAAGTACGAAGTCTGAGATATGCCAACAGGACCTGAGATTCTGAGCAAGTTCTGGGAACTTCAGTTTCTGTATATCCACGATTTAAATAAACCCAGGATTTTCGTGTGATGAGATAGATTTTAAGGGAAGCAATTTGGCAAGTTTTGCATCACCGGGGGGGGGGGGGCGGGGTGTTGGGGGGCGGTTAGTGAGCGTTAACTCACATTCAGCACTGGGGAGGATGGAATTGTGGGAATTGTGTTCCCTTATACCCAGAAAGCTTCCTAAAAGCAAAACCAAGCGGTCAGTCGGGCGAAAGCTACGCCCCAGGTTTGTTTCTCTTGCTAACCAACTGCCTGGGACCCTGCGGGACCAGGCAGAAAAGGCTTGTGTTTGTTCGTTTTTTTCTTTTCAAATTTCAAATTCCTTTAAGCCAAATGCTGGGCTCCAAACATCCTGTAGGGGAATAAACCGCCTCACCAATTCTGAGTGTGGAAGCATGACTCCGCCTCGCCAAGGACCGCAAGACAGATAAACAACTTCAGAGAAGCCAGGTGAGGTTAAGGAGCCGGTCTCACCCGTCTGGGAGGAAGAAGATCAGCTTTTCTCAGCCAAGTCCGCCTGCGCCGCAGCCTGGAGAGAGTCCACAGCCCACGCCCCCTGCGGCTAGCCAGGGCGGTGCGTCACGTGGGCAGACAGCTCAGCCAATCAGCGCAGCCCTCGGCGGTATTCAAATCAACGGCGGGGTGACGGTTGTGGGGATCTGTGTCGCCGCCCGGGAATCGGGGTCTGAGTGTCGCCTTCCGCTGCCATGCCGGGCACCGGACGCTGAGGGACCCTTGGGCCCGGTGGGCGGAATGGAGAATCGGGATGTGCCTCCAGGCCCTTATCGGGCCACTAAGCTGGTAAGACAGCGCGAACGACGAGACTGGCCAGCGGAGTGATGGCCGGTTTTACGTGAAAAGGCTCATAGTTTTTCCTAGGGCGTAGGGATGGGCCCCAGAGCCCAGGAGATCGCTGAAGAGGCGGATGAGGGGAGTTCTCGGGTATCGCGGACCTTTGCGATACCGTTGGATACGCTTGTCCCCCTCCTTTGAGAGTCTGCCCCCCTCCTTTGCTCCAGGCTCCCGGGGTAGGCGCATCGACCCAACTTCTTAAGCGACTCTGTTCTTGGTGTTTTCAGCGTCTCCTGGGATGACTTAGAATATTCTGAGTTTAGGCGCTCCTCGCCCCAGGTTTTCTACCCTCAACAGGATTTTAGGGGAATTTAGAACGAGTTCCCGTGTTTTGTAGGATCAGATTGCGACAGCTTCATTTTTCCGGTCCTGTGGAATTAAATACAGGATGTATCGACTGAATACAACTCAATAACAGCTATTTCTAACAGCTAAAACTCAGACTATTGTAAGTACCCATCAGGAGCCACTGTTGGTAGTCACAGGATTTGTACTTGCACACAGTGTCTTGTGTATTTGGATCATCGGTCCACGAGGATACTGTGTCACTAGTTATGTGACATTAGGAGGATCACTTGTGTGAGCATCAGTTTCCCCACTGGTAAAGTAGAGCTGAGAGTTGTCCAGAGTAGATGTTACTGTAGGTTAAAGTGTGTCGTTATCTGTAGAATAACAGACAACTTATTCTCTGTATAAACTGCAGCTCAGTATAACTTTCTTGAATAACATGAAATGTGGAGGTGTAT
This sequence comes from Ovis aries, assembly GCF_016772045.2. NCBI lineage: Eukaryota > Metazoa > Chordata > Mammalia > Artiodactyla > Bovidae > Ovis > Ovis aries. The sequence goes on along the minus strand of NC_056054.1, from coordinate 44,196,932 downwards.
AAAGAAAATAATACAGTTATTGTGTTCTCTTTCAGCCCGTAAATTTTGTGCTATGATGTTGGGACCACATAGGTTAGAGAAGTGGTAGCGTAACAAGTACTAACAGTTGGATTTACAGATCAGATTTCTTCACCTCTAAAGTAGGATTTTTTTCAATTAAAAAGTTATATGTTCTGCTCTATCTGTACCACATCTTATTTACTCTTTCATCTGTCATGGAACATTTGAGTTGTTTCCATGTCCTGGCTATTGAATATAGTGTGGCAGTGAATATTGGAGTACATGTATCATTTTGAATTATGGTTTTCTCAGGGCATACGCCCAATGGTGAGATTGCTGGGTCATATGGTAGTTTTATTTTTAGTTTTTGAAGGAATCTGCATACTGTTCTCCACTTGGCCGTATCAGTTTATATTCCCACCAACAGTGCAAAAGGTTTCCTTTTCTCTACACCTTCGCCTGCATTAGTGAAGTTGAACATATTTTCATGTGTTCATGGGCCATCTCTATGTATTCTTCTCCAGGGGATCTTCCCGACCCAGGGATTGAACCTGGGTCTCCTGCATTGCAGGTAGATTGTTTACCACCTGAGCCACAAGGGAAACCCATTTTCACTGAGCGTATTTTCATGTGTTTATTGGCCATCTGTATGTCTTCTTTGAAGAAATGTCTTTTTAGGCTTTCCACCCATTTTCTGACTTGGGTTGTTTGTTTTTTAATATTGAGCTCTATGAGCTGTCTGTGAGAGAAACAAATATTTTATATTAACCCATATGTGTAGAATCTAGAAAAAATGATACAGATGAAGCCTATTTCTGGAGCAGGAATAGAGACACAGACATAGAGAATGGAGGTGTGGACAAAGGGAGGGTGGGAAGAATTGAGAAATTAGGATTGACATACATATATATATGTGTGTATATATATATATATATTATACACGTGAGCGTGCTCAGTCATGTCTAACCCTTTGCAACACCGTGGACTGCAGCCTGTCAGGTTTTGTCCATGGGATTCTCCAGGCAAGAATACTGGAGTACGTTGCCATTTCCTCCTCCAGGGGATCTTCCCGACCCAGGTACTGAACTTGCATCTCCTGCATTGGTAGGCAAATTCTTTTACCACTGAGCCACCTGGGAAACCCAACTACCATGTGTAAAATAGATAGCTAATGGGAAGCTGCTGTATAATACAGGGAGCTCAGCTTGGTGCTGTGTTGACCTAGATGGGTGGTGTAGGGGACAGGGGAGGAAAGTCCAGGAGGGAGGAGATATATGCATACATACAGCTGATTCACTTCATTGTACAGCAGAAACTGACACAAGGTTGTAAAGCAATTGTACTCCCAAAAAAACATTTATCACCACCACCTTCTATACCACCTCTCTTAGACCTGCCACAAACCCAAAATTTTGGGTAATTTGAAAAAGATTTCTGAAAGTGTGATTATCTTTTTAAAATGTAAATATATCACAGTGTTATTAAACAAACAATAGACTTAAATTTTAATTTACTCCATCTGTTATGTTCATTATTGGGATCTTCACTAGTAAATATATAAACTTTTTTTAATACTAAAGGTATTTTACCAGTAAAACTACTGCCTGCCGTAAGTTTTGTTTGGTGTGCTTAGTTATGAGTGCAAGTTCTAGAGTTTTCAGGTGTGTGACCTTGGTCAAGTTATTAAATATCTCAGTGCTTCATATTCCATATCTGAAAATGGGATGATAATAGTACCCATTCATTGAATTGTGAGAATTAAAGTGAAGTAATGAATGCCATGCGTAATGTCTGACACAAATGCTACTATGATATCATTAATATTAGTTGAAGTTGTAGAAACAGGAATAAATGCTTTCTCTGTTGAGGACTAAAGGCGGGTCCATTACAGTTCTCCATTATTCCTAGGTTTCCTAAGTAAGCTAATCAGCCAATGAAGTACTTTTCGTCAAAAACCATTACATAAAAATATTTTCGTAACACTGTAATTAATAATAAGAAATTAGTATGAGATGTAAAAAAATTTTAGCACAAATAAGACAAGTGATTTCTTCATGAATTTCAATGATTTAATAATATGTGAAAGGAATGAGTGGATTTTTAAAACTTTTTTTGTTTTTTTCATTTTGCAGTGGAATGAAATTACCACGTCTTTTCGAGTGGGAATGCCCCTGAGAAAACATAGGCAACACTTCAAAAAATATGGCAACTGTTTTACAGCAGGAGAAGCAGTGGACTGGCTTTATGACTTATTAAGAACTAATAGCAATTTTGGTCCTGAAGTTACAAGGCAACAGACTATCCAGCTATTGAGAAAATTTCTTAAGAATCATGTAATTGAAGATATCAAAGGCAAATGGGGGACAGAAAATCTTGATGACAACAGTCAGCTATTCAGGTATTAAACAAAGAAATAATTGCAAAACTGAATTACTTAACCATAAAGTTTCACTCTGCTTCTATTATATGGTTACTGAGACAGCAGCCTCTTTAAGAGAAGTAATATTTTCTTTAGAAAACTATTGCTCTTAGTTCAATTGAAACCACTTAGAAGTTAAAGTCCTTTAAGACTAATTCCTGCACAATTCAAACCTTATAATGATAGATAGTATATATAATAAAATAGAAAGTTGTGAGGAAAGGAGGAGATACTGTAACTTAAACATCTTCTGAAAGCTCTATAACATGTGAAGGACAGAACATTATCAACATTTAGTTTCATAGATTTAAGAATGACAAATTCTCACAGGTTCTTGCTTTCAAAAGACATAAATCTATATAATCTAAGAATACATGTGATGAGATAAATAATAGCAAGCTTATTTAATAACTAAAAAATGAAATATACCACAATTTGAAAAAAATAAGCATTTATCACGTACTAGCAGCCTTACTTTGGAGAAGGCGATGGCACCCCACTCCAGTACTCTTGCCTGGAAAATCCCATGGATGGAGGAGCCTGGTGGGCTGCCTTCTATGGGGTCACACAGAGTCGGACACGACTGAAGCGAGTTAGCAGCAGCAGCAGCCTTACTTTATGAGTTATGTGTTTTCCTTACTTAATACCTAGAATAGCTAAACAGAGTAGATATTAACTCATTTTTACAGGTGAAAAGGTGGAGACCATGCGTCAACAAATCTTATCCTTCAGTCTGAAATATGCTCATGTACACATTCATCAGACTAGTGAATACATTTCTTCTCATGTCAGCTGTATTGTAGCCCACCTTGAGGTCAAGAGACCTTTCTGACTCCCTTGGGTCTGCATAATTGAGTTTTCTCTCATGCACCCAGAGTTCTTGATTATATATCCCTTAAATTAGATCTTTGGATTCTAATACACATGCTTTTTTACTCTACAAAATTAGTACTTTTCAAATGAAATGTAGAAGTAGATTTTTGCCTATGTGTCAAAGATGATTTATGTCACACAAGTAAACTACAGTAACAAATATATAAATACTTTGTATAAAGCTCTATAAATCTTTCCTCTCTGCACTACTCATTAGTCACCATTTGAGTTTCTCTGCTGCACCTCATCCTTTAGCTTTTATTGTCCTCAAGGTCCTAGGCTTGTCTATACTTCACCTCTCTCCCTAGACAATCTCCTCCTATGTCTCTGCTTTCATGCCATGTTTTAATGATTTTCAAGTCTCCAACCCAAATATCGCTCCTGAGCTTTAGGACTCACTTTTTGCCTATTAGACAGGCGATTCACATATCATATAGCATATGAAAAATCACTACCATCGCCTAAGCTAACTTTTGACCTCTTATATCCATATCTGAATGAATGGCAGTCTTTCCTGTAGTTGCTTTCATTCTTTCCCTTCTCCTCTTTAAATATGATATAATTATCAAACCATGTATATCATGCTGCCTTAGTACTCTCTGATCTGCCTGCTTGTCTTCATGGTATTTTTTTCATTAGACTATTGTTTTCTCTTACCTGAAATTCTGCAAAACTCTTAGTCTCTCTACCTCTAGGCCTTTTACAGTGATAATAAAACTATGAATTGGTTTAAGAAGTCTTGCTAAAATGTTAACTGTTGCATTTGTTGATGGTCACCTATGTGGATGTTATTTTATAAAAACACCTTGTACTTCTTTGTATCTTTGAAATATTTTATATTAAATTGAAGGGAGGAAAAGCATTATAATCAAAAGGAACAACAGAGTTCTGAAAATTGAACAGTCACAAAGGACAGAAAATATATACAAATTAGATAATAAGAGAAATTTAGAAAATGTAACTTTCTAGAACTGTTTTGTATGTAAGTCATACCTCTCCTAAAGAATTAGTCCTAATAATAACCCTGAATTATACAGGAATAAAGTTAAAATATACAGTTTACTCATAATATCAGGAAACTATTTTAAGAAATTAAAGGCTTAAGAAGAAAATTAATTTATGTAGAATATTCATTCCTTGATAAATTAAACCCAGTGTTTTTGAGTTATTTTTAAGATTTTTGTTGTTGGTCAGTTGCTAAGTCACGTCCAACTCTTTGAGACCCATGAACTGCAGCACACCAGGCTTCCCTGTCCTTCACTGTCTCCCAGATTTTGCTCAAGCTCATGTCCATTGAGTTAGTGATGCTATCCAACTGTCTCATCCTCTGTCCCACTCCCCCCCACCACCCACCCTCAGTCTTTCCCAGCATCAGGGTCTTTTCCAGTGAATCAGCTCTTTGCATCAGGTGGCCAAAGTATTGGAGCTTCAGCTTCAGCATTAGTCCTTCCAGTGAATATTCAGGGTTGATTTTCCTTAGGATTGACTTTTTTGATCTCCTTGTAGTCCAAGGGACTCTAAAGAGTCTTCTCCCAGAACCACAATTGAAAAGATAAATAGGCACTAAGATAAATAGGCATTAAAAGTTCATTATCTCACATTATTTAACTGCATATTCTTAAACCAGATTTCCTACAAGTTCTCCACTTAAAACTCTTCCACGAAGGCATCCAGAATTGAGAAAAAACAGCATAGAGAATTTTTCCAAAGATAAAGATAGTATTTTTAAATTGCGAAACTTATCTCGAAGAACTCCCAAAAAACATGGACTACATTTCTCTCAGGTAAAAACATCCTTTTTACTAATCACTTGTTTAAATATAATTACTGTGTGCTTAATAATATCAATAGAATAATTAAAAGTAAATGATTCTTTAAGATTTGAAGCCAATGCTTGGAATCACTTAGCTATATTATATTCTAAATGTATATATGTAAATTTGTTTGGAACTCAAATAATAATAAAAAGTGAGACATATTTGAAATACTATTTGTATAATTTAAGCATGTATTTTAAATTAATTTGACAGTAGTGGGGGCAGATACAAAACCAAAAGCTCTATTACAGTGCATGCTAAGGGCTAAATTGCTTCATTCATATCCAACTCTGCAACGTCATGGACTATAGTCCACCAGGCTCCTCTGTCCATCAGATTCTCCAGGGAAGAATACTGGAGTGGGTTGCCATTTCCTTTTCCAGGAGATCTCCCCAATCCAGGGGTTGAACCTGTGTCTCTTAAGTCTCCTGCACTGGTAGGCAGTTTGTTTACAACTAGTGCCACCTGGAAAGCCCCAAATACTGTATTATTTCTTCAAGTGACACCTTTACAGCTCCACAGTAGACTGATACTAATAGAATTACTAAATGTTAGAAGTAGTATCAGTTCATTATTTCTAAAATTTGAGCATATCATATTAAACCAAAGTAATTCTTTTTTCAGGAAAATGCAGAGAAAATGAACTGTGAAATAATTGATGAAGATCAAGAAAATTTAGCTGAAAACAGAGAAATAAGCCAGAAAGATGTTGAAGAAGTTTGGAGATATGTTATTCTGATATAGTAAGCTAAAACTAAGCTATAACCAAGTTCCTGGGGTGTTTAGGATGTTATTTTGTTATTTTCATCAAGATGCTCAGTTGAAGAAGAGCAGATTAATTCTCAACGCTTAGAATTTCACCTGTATATGTGTTTCATGATAAATACTTTTGTATTTATTGTTCTGGTAGAGTAGAAGTAGAATGGTTTGACTATGATTTGCTTTTTCTTTGACTCAAAGTTGTAGCTATAGTTTGGGGTCTATGTTGGAATCCTTCAAAGGTTATAAAGATAAATATACTTTAAAGTAGATACTAAATATAAGCCTTAGAGGTTTGATTTAAGAAAAATATTCTGAAATCTTTGTCTGTTTTCTATTCATACTCGCATATTTCTATTCCACCTATTTTATGGAGAAAAAAAAAAAGCTTGTATTCTTTCTTCTATTTAGCCTGCAAACCGTTCTAGGTGTATCCTCCCTAGAAGAAGTCATAAATCCCAAACAAGTAATTCCTCAGTATATAATGTACAACATGACCAATACAAGTAAACATGGAGTAGTTATACTACAAGACAAATCAGGTTGGTATCAATAAAAGAAGTTGGAATCATTTTAAACTTGCTAAAAAAGGCTGCAGCTATAGTGAGGATAAAGAAAAACCAAAATATATAAAGTAGAATGCTTCAACTGAGAGAACATCAGGGAGACTACTGTTTTATCAGAGGTACTTTGGTAATCATGGCAAAATAATTTTAAAATGAATATTATTCACAGTATTGTTTTAGCTCCTAAGGTGGATTCTTGCTTGAATTTTTTTAATGACAGAGTAAACATCCAGAGTATGCAAATAAAATTGAAACTATTGTTTAACCACATTTTATTGAGGACCTACAATGTGCTGGGCATTGTGCTAAAGATTAGTGATGATTAAGAGAAAAATGGTCCATTCCTTTCTGGAGCTTACATGAGAAGTTACATACAGATTTAAAGGGGTCAAGACACATGCAAAACCAAAGTAACACAAAATAAAATATAAGTCCAAACTTAAGAACAGTATTTAAAAGAATACTGGCTTCATATTGTATGTATTTTATATAATGTATTGGTTTCAAATATAAAGAAAATCAGGGAAATCAAGCCAGTTGCATTGGAAAATTTACATTACAGGAAGTGTATTAATAAATTTACTCAAAATGTTGGCTCTTGTCTTTTTTCCTAATAATCAGTTGCTGGCTGTAGAATTAACTGACATGCATTACTTTGAGATTCTTTCTGTGGGCAAGAACTTTTGAGATTTTAATCATAAGGACAAAAAGTAAATGTTGAAAACTAGGAGCTATGTTGTATTTGTATGCAGCTTTGGATCAATCCCATCTTTCATTACCTGAAATAACTTGAGTGTATGCTCTCATCTAAGCTTTCTATTCTTTATGACTATTAACTTTTCAAGTGAAATGTATGTGTGGTTTTTGTGTTTGTGTCAAAAAACTGCAACACTTATGCATCATATTACACTTAGTGGCAATTGAAAGATTTTAAGCAAGCCTTGCTTTGAAATCACCTTAATAGTAAAATATAATATTTTAATTAATATATACTTTATTAATATATTTATATATTAATATATTTCATTAATTATATTTATATATTTTATAAAATATAATATTAAAATATAGCTTGTTTCTGTCATAGGTTTCACTCAAATCCGTAATATTCAAGAAGCATAGCTAACTTTTAAACTTGTATTTTAAAACCCTATATCTTATTACATATGTAATCAATTTTAACTCTGGTAGTACATATACATATATATAATTATGTATAATTATGTAGCAAGTGTGAAGTTTTAAATATACTGTTATAATAATTGTATAATTAAATGATATTAATTTTTTGTGTAGATGATCTTCCTCACTGGGTACTATCTGCCATGAAGTGCCTAGCAAATTGTAAGTAAACAAACGGTATATGTGTGATATGTGTATGTATTATATTGATAGTATTTAATAAGAACCAAGGGATTATTTAATTCATGAAAGTCATGATAAAATTGAACTATATCATTTCTGTTGATGTTTAAATGAAGATCTAGTAGAACTGATTACCTTTCATTGCATGTGGATTGTGTTATAGAGCACTTAACTTTTTCTGTGCACATAATGATTTTATAATCCAAGCTAATCATTTATGACTCAGTTTTCATAGATGATAAAATCATAACCTAGAAGATCTCAAACAATTTTTAGATATAATCTACATCAATTGTCTCATGAGTCCAGGGAGTTCAAATAGCAACTTATAAATAAAGCAGCTGGTAAATATAAAGTTTCAATTAGAAATGAAGTCTCATAAACCCACTTCATTCCCCTGGCCATTGTATGCAGCTTCAGCATTCAGATGTTTCATGATATACTTCTTCTCCATAGGATATATTAATGGGACTTTTATGTTTATCAAAAAGAATGATCTTCACTAAGTTAGATAATTTTTTCATGTTTTGTTCTTCAAGCTTTTTCCATACTGGTCAATGATGATTGATTTTTATAATTTAAGGCCCTGTTCAAGTACAAAACACTAATTGCTCTCAAAGTCAATTTTAAAAATGTATGCAGAGGTGTATGCTTCTTAATCATCAAAAGTAAAATTATATTTTAATAATTATAGAAGTAATTTTCTAGGTCTTATAAAATTTGTATTTTATTAATGTTCAAAATAAGTATATATTCCCTTATTGTCCACTGGGTGTCAATATGACAAAATAACAGAGTAGCAATAAAGTAAATAATATTAGATACAGAAAAATTCTATTTATCAAATCAAGGTAAAGATCTTGAACAGAAACATAAGCTTTTTGAAATTCTCTTTCTACCTTCCCCTACCTACCTGCCTTTCTCTCTCATACCTTGCCTCATAGTTAGCAACTCAGATAGCATACTTCCAGGGATTTCTCTGATACCTCATCTTTAGGGTTTTGTTTCTTTTGCTTCCCAGTCCATGTTATGCATTCAGTTCAGTTCAGTTCAGTCGCTCAGTCATGTCCGACTCTTTGCGACCCCTTGAATCACAGCACGCCAGGCCTCCCTGTCCATCACCAACTCCCAGAGTTCACTCAGACTCATGTCCATCGAGTCAGTGATGCCATCCAGCCATCTCATCCTCGGTCGTCCCCTTCTCCTCCTGCCCCCAATCCCTCCCAGCATCAGAGTCTTTTCCAATGAGTCAGCTCTTTGCATGAGGTGGCCAAAGTATTGGAGTTTCAGCTTTAGCATCATTCCTTCCAAAGAAATCCCAGGGCTGATCTCCTTTAGAATGGGCTGGTTGGATCTCCTTGCAGTCCCTTATTATGCATGTTATGCATAAATGATACCAAAGATATAACTTACTGGATTCCAGTTTAACAACAATATGTCTAGCCAGAAGCAATATCAGGACTTTCATTTAACATGTTTGTTATTTATTCCCCCACAGTAATCCTGTGACATACAAGAATCAGTGATCAATATACTATTCCCAGTTTTTCTCTAGAAAAGAAAATTCAGGCTTTTTTTCTGATACATGAGGAGCTATATATTCAAACCTAGATTCTCTAACTGTAAATTTTATATGTTAATTCCAGTAAAGAATTTTCTATCTTAAAAAACTTGTAATGATTATCAAAATTTTTGTTCTACATATTAAGAATATATCTCATATCCTCCTTATAAAAACTGTTTTGTTCCACATAAAGCCATCATTCGCCTTTAAACTATTAAGTGTGTATGTATGTGTGTTACCTTGAAAGATAGTAGAGTAACTCTCAAATCTTAGTGCATAACATAGTCACTAGAGATACTCACCAAACTTTCAGGTTCAACTGATTGAATATGTCAGGATTTTTTTAAAAAAAATCCTATCTCAGAAGATTCTTCTAGTGAAGATGCCCAGATCAGTATTTGGAAGCTACTAAATTAGTGAACAAATAGCAAAAATTCTAGATCAATAATCCCTAGCTGCATTGGAATTCTGATAGATTCTGTACTGTATAGAAGAGATTATGCTTTTAATAGGCATATTGATGTTTCTGATTATGTTGTCCATGAACTGCACTTTAAATGCTGTTGAATCTCAAGGTCCTATGACTTGCTGTTACAGAGCTCTGAGTTCTAATTTTAGCTTTGCCATCAAAGGCTCTTGAATCTTGAGTGAGTGGTTCTAAGCTTCAGTTTCTTCATCTATAACATGAGATCAGAATTTCCTGAGGAAAATACCAATAAGTAGGCATAATTATTTCAATAATGTTAAGCTAATTGAATAGCAATGTAATGACATTATTTAAATTCATTCAGAGTATGCTTTATATCAGGCAAAATTTAATCATGAAAATATAAATTTGCAAAAGATAATTTGAAAGAATTATTTGCAATATCTAAATATTCTGTGCTATATAAAATGAATTGTGATAAAATTCCATTAAAATAAACTTCCCCGATGCTTTTAAAATATATTTCAAATTTTTCAGTCATACAAATATTAAAACTAAACAAAATATTAATAGTTGCAGTGATTTCTAGTGAAAAGATAGTGAGAAGGCATGAGATATGCACAACCTTTTAAATTTTTGAATTATGACAATTTGTTGTTAAGCATAGATCCTTCATGAAATAAATACAGGCTTTAGGCTTTTTATAAGTGTCTTTAAAAATTATATTTAAAAGAAATAAATTTCACTATTTTTTTGCCTTCCACTTAGGGCCAAGAAGTAATGACATGAATAATCCAACTTATATTGGATTTGAGCGAGATGTATTCAGAACAATTGCAGATTATTTTCTAGATCTCCCTGAACCTCTACTTACCTTTGACTATTATGAATTATTTGTAAACATTTTGGGTATGTATAGATTTTTCCTTATTATTTAATTTATTTTACTGGTTTCCAAGTCCCCCATAATTTAAAGGATCTAAAAGTATAGATAAGTATGAAAGTGACAGGCTATAAATTATTTTAAAACTCAGAAATATTCTGGTTGCTGTTATGTTTTCAGTCATTCAAATATACCATTCTAACACCAACTCTCTACACCAATCACATCTTGCAATTCAGTTCATTTCTGAAACTACCCGGTTAACCCAGACCCCAAAAGTTGAGGGCAAAGTTTTTCAACTTGGGTACTAACTACGCAGGACTAGCTTAGACCCCACAGATTAAGGGCTCAGTTCATCAAGACTGTCCTCACTTCATACAGGAGCTGCAAATGGGGTCCTCATGTTTCATAGCCCTTCTCCCTGGCTCATTACCAAACCCAGGGAGTCCCACAATCCCCCTGAGGTTTAATAATTCACTGTAATAGTTTTCAAAACTGTGGAAAGTGCTTTACCTAATGATCACCAGTTTATTATAAAGTATATAAGTCAGGAGTAGCCAAGTGGAAGAGAGATATAGGGCAAGAAATGGGGGTAAGGGCTGTGCAGAGCTTCTAAGATTTCTTCAGGAATGTCACTCTTCCAAGTTTGTCCATGTATTTACCAACTGGTAAGCTCCCATAGCTGTGTTGTTTCCATAAGATTTCACTACATAGACATGGTTGATTAAATCATTGGTCATTGTTGATTAAGTTTGATCACCACCACCACCACCACCCACCCTACCACCCCCTCCAGGGAGGTATGCATGTGTGCATGCTAAGTCACTTAAGTCGTGTCTGACTCTTTGTGACACTGTGGTCTTTAGCTGCCCAGCTCCTATGTCCATGGGATTCTCCAGACAAGAATACTGGAGTGAGTTGCCATGCCCTTCTCCAGGGAATGTTCCTGACCCAGGGATTAGACCCATGTCTCTTAAGTCTTCTACGTTGGCAGGTGGGTTCTTAACCACTTAGTGCCACCTGGGAAACACCAGAGTCAAGTGAAGTAAAAGTCGCTCAGTCATGTCCAACTCTGACCCCATGAACTATACAGTCCATGAAATTCTCCAGGCCAGGATACTGGACTGGGTAGCCATTCCCTTCTCCAGGAAATCTTCCCAACCCAGGGATCAAATCCAGGTCTCCTTGAGGTAGGACTAAAATTCCAACCTTCTAAGCAAGGCCAGCACTGGTGGTGGTTTAGTAGTTAAGTCGTGTCTGACTCTTACGACCATAGACTGTAGCCCGCCAGACTTCTTTCTCCATGGCATTCTCCAGGCAAGAATACTGGAGTGGGTTGCCATTTCCTTCTCCAGGGGATCTTCCCAACCCAGGAACTGAACCCTGGTCTCCTGCATTGCAGGTAGATTCTTTACTCAACTTTACTCAGGCCAGCCCTAAGTCAACTCATTAGCATAAACTGAAGTGTGCTCAAATAGGCTCATGGTGAAGAATAAAAGGCTCCAATCACTCTGGAAATTCCTTGGGTTTTAGGAGCTATGTACCAGGTATCTGAGAGAAAGATCATATATATGTTTTCTTAAACTATAGTTGTCTTATAATTAAGAGCTTTCTAATATTTGTAGACTGAAAGTAGATATTTTTTAATGTATTTGACTCAATCCATTTAATTAGATTGTTGAAATAAATTTTAATATTATTTTCATCACAAGTTGGAAAACCTCTAGTCTTGCACTTTGTAACTGAATGTTGCATGTGTCCTATTTAAGTGGCTTCTGAATTAAGCAGCTGCTATTTGTACTATACTAACAATATGGACTATAGTGATGCTTTATTGTTTTTGTTTTATTTTTGTCCACTATCATACAGTTGCATCTTAATTTTTGTTTCATTTCCTGGTAGTTGTTTGTGGCTACGTCACAGTTTCAGATAGACCCAGTGGGATACATAAAATCCAAGATGATCCACAGTCTTCAAAAATTCTTCATTTAAACAATCTGAATTCCTTCAAATCAACTGAGTGTCTTCTTCTCAGTCTTCTTCATAAAGACAAAACAAAAGAAGAATCAGATACTACTGAGAGACTGCAGATAAGTGATCAAGGATTTCAAGAAAAATATGCTAAGAAAATGCAGCTAGTTAATTTTAAAAACAGAAGAGCCAGTGCTAATGACATAATGGGAGGAAGTTGTCATAATTTAGTAGGCTTAAGTAGAATGCATGTTCTATCCTCTAACATCAAACCAAGGTGCTATTCACTAGAAGGAATTGTAGATTTACCAGGGAGTTCAAGTAAAGAGGTCTCCAGTGTCTTCCATCAATCTGTTCTGAACATAGAAGGACAAAATAATAAGCAATCTTTAGAATCTGAGACCAAACAGGAATCCCTGATGAATCTTCATTCAGAGGAAAGTATTCAAAAGCCATTCTCTGTTGGTTATAAGAGAACCTCTACTTTGACCATTCAAGACCAAGAGGAGTTATATAATGGAAAGTGCAAACCAAAACAGCTTTGTAGATCTCAGAGTTTACTTTTAAGAAGTAGTACAAAAAGGAATAGTTATATTAATATGCCAGTGGCTGAAATTATCATGAAACCAAATCTTGGACAAGGCAGCACCAGTGTGCAAACAGCTATGGAAGGTGAACTCGGAGAGTCTAGTACCACAATCAATAAAAGACTCTGCAAAAGCACAATAGAACTTTCAGAAAACTCTTTACCTCCAGCTTCTTCTATGTTGACTGGCACACAAAGTAAGGTTGATGCTTTCAATGCATGTAATATTAATTTTTAGTGTTTACTAACCCAGTTTTGCTTACCTGGCTTTTCTTCTCTGAAATTGCTTTATTTTTTTCTCCAACAGAAAAAATTCTTGTTGTATAAGACTTGTCATGGCATAACCAAGATTTATTCTACTTACCTAAAGCACTCCTTTTCTTTGCCTTAAATTTCATTTATTCTAAGTCAGTTTATAATTGGTGAAAGATTTTCAGTCCTTCATAATCCAGTGGGTTATGAAGAAAATAATGAGTACCTTACCATGTTTTTGAAGAATGTATAAATTTCATGGAATAGTTAAAATATCAAAATATTATTTTGCCTTCCTTATATAACTGTATGCTGGTAGTATTAAAACAACTAGTGTCATTGATGATTTTTTTTTCCTGGGGGGTGACTTTGCTTTCCTAGGTTTGCTGCAACCTCATTTAGAGAGGGTTGCCATCGATGCACTGCAGTTATGTTGTTTGTTACTTCCCCCACCAAATCGTAGAAAGCTTCAACTTTTAATGCGCATGATTTCTCGAATGAGTCAAAATGTTGATATGCCCCAACTTCATGATGCAATGGGTACAAGATCACTGGTAAGTTGATTTCTTAAGGAAAGAATAAGTCTGAATCATAAACCACCACCACCACCACCACCATTCTCCCGTCCCCAGCAGAAAAAAAAAGATAGAAAACCAAACTAAGAGTACTATTCAAGTGATGTCATGGTCTTGAAATCTAGATTCTTGAGTTTAAAAGACTTAAAAGTCTAACCTTCCCTAATGTACAGCGGAATGCACATTAATCCTTTATGCCCAGTCTTTTATACTTTCACATCTTGATCTTTGTATTGTCTAAGGACTTTGCCTCTTCATTCATTCTGTGTTACAATGAGTCAGACTGTCAGACCATATTATATTGCCCATGCCAATTCTGTTTGGTGGGGAAAGAAGAGGAGATATAGGCACTGCTGAAAGCTGAAGGGCACTGTAACCCTTGAAATAGAGAATTAATGGGAAATTCATATGTAGTAAGTCAGAGTGTTTCAGATACTCTGGAAGTGGAAAAGTTGTATTTGATGTATTATGTGAATTAGAATGGCTTATCACTGTAGGCAGGAAGTTGGGAGAACTTCTGTGAAATAGTCTTGGGCTCCATATGAATATGAGGGATGAGACATTCATATGCAGATCCCCATTGGAAATGAACTCTTGAAATTGTACCTCTAATATGTCTTTCTCTGTTTCTCTCTCTGTCTCTCTCTCTGTCTATAAAGAACTGCCACTTCCTCAGAGCACAGCTTCAATTTACAGGATGTTCTTGTAGCAAGGACTCAAGAGCTAAGTTCCATTCTTCCACTCAATAAGGACAGTTTTTTAATAATAACAGACCTAATATAAAGAGAAAAAATTGCACTCAAGTGATTGTGGCACCACTAAAAAGCATAGGCAGGTTTGTAGGGGAAGATATTTAGAGAGATATGAGTAGAAAGAAGATAATTTTGATTTTACACTTTTTCAGTTAGGTTATAGGACATCCAAGTAAAATTTATCCTACAGAGTGTTGGAAACCTGAGACTGGTGAAAAAAGATCAGGGCCGAAAGTACGTGTTTTGAAAAGTGGTAGTTGAAAGTATGGGAGTAAATGAGCTCTACAAAGCTGAGGAAAAAAAGAATAAAAATCTGAGGACTGAACCTTAGAAGAAGATAGAAAAAACCTGCCAGACATGTAGAAATAAAACCAAAAATAGTTTAATAAATATGCTCAGCATCTATTATGTGCACAATACCTAAAATACAATTTTGTATTCAAATTATTTTAGAATGAAGTGTGTGTTTATATGTGCCTTATTAAATTAATCCCACAAAAACACAAATAGGAGAATATATAACATATAAACACACGTGGTTACAAGGTTGGCACCATATATCTTTTGAAGCTGGAAAATAGTGTGTGCAAGGGTGCATGCATGTGTGTGTCTTATATTTGGTGGCTTATATGGATATAAATGAGAGTAAATTAGTTTTGAAACCTAAAATTTATCCCAGGATTTGAAGATCATCATGATGGAACCGAATAATACATACATTCTCTTTAAAGACTGATGGAATAGCATTAAAAACTATTTTCCAATTTCAAAAGATATATGGTGCCAACCTTGTAACCACGTGTGTTTATATGTTATATATTCTCCTATTTGTGTTTTTGTGGGATCAATTTTATAAGTCATTCTTCTCTAACAGTCCTTGTGCTGTGCTGCGCTTAGTCATGTCTGACTGTTTACAACCCTGGGGACTGTAACTTGCCAGGCTCCTCTGTCCAGAGCGATTCTCCAGGCAAGATACTGGAATGGGTTGCCATGCCCTCCTCCAAGGGATATTCCGAACCCAGGTGTCCCACATTGCAGGCAGATTCTTTACCGTCTGAGCCACCAGGGAAGCCCAACAATACTGGAGTCGGTAGCCTGTCCCTTCCTGCCTTCTCCAGGGGAACTTCCCAACTTAGGGGCACCATATTTATGTGGTATTAATGGAATCTATGTATTTACTAATGAAATTGTGACAAAGTTAAAAAGCTAAGTCATCTGTGGTCGTTTGGAATTTATATTAAGGAATTACTTAACAAGTACTAAAATAAAAGGAATTGGCATTTTATTCTTCCTAATGTTATGTTATTGTCCTCATTTTTTAAGCTGAAGTTGGCTTATCACTTTATCTCAATCTGTTAGCATAATGCTACCTAGAATTTACTGATACTCTAATTTATGTAAAACCTTAAGCTTTTAAATTCACGTCTTTATTATGTTTCTAGATGATACACACTTTTTCTCGGAGCGTGTTACGCTGTGCTGAAGAAGTAGATCTTGATGAGCTTCTTGCTGCAAGATTAGTATCTTTCTTGATGGATCATCAACAGGAAATTCTTCAAGTGCCTTCTTACCTGCAGGCTGCAGTAGAGAAACATCTTGACTACTTAAGAAAGGGCCATGTATGTATTGTAAGTCTTAAAATTCTTTGCATTAGTCTATTGCAAGTGTCAAACTCATCTCAAACTAGCCTTATCAAAAAGGGAAACTATTTCAGCCCATGTAAATAACCTCCAAAAGTCAGGAATATAGATAGAATATGGAGATTCAAATAGCCAGAGGACTCTTTTCTATCCCTTCATCTCTTATTTCCATTTCAGTCCTGTAGTTGAAAACTGGCTCCTTCACATGATGGGATATGGTTGATTAAAGTGGAAGTCACTCAGTCGTATCTGACTCTTTGTGACCCCATGGACTATATAGTCCATGGAATTCTCCAGGCCAGAATACTGTAGCAGGTAGCCTTTCCCTTTTCCAGGGGATCTTCCCAAACGAGAGATCAAACCCAGGTCTCCCACATTGCAGGTGGATTCTTTACCAGCTGAGCCACAGGGAAGCCCAAGAATACTGCAGTAGGTAGCCTATCCCTTCTCCAGTGGATCTTCCTGACCCAGGAATCAAACCAGGGTCTCCTGCATTGCAGGCAGATTCTTTACCAAGTGAGCTATGAGGGAAGCCCTATGGTCCATTTAAGCTCTTTGCATTCCATGGGGGAAAAGAGCCATTCCTTCACCTTTGATTTGAAAAGTTACTGGTATGGACTCATATTGGCCCAATCTAGGTTAAATGCACATTTTTTAAGTGGTTGAGGGTGAGTGAGTTGGAGAGAGGGCCATACTCTGAGTGACTCTACATAGATTAGAGAATAGTCTGTTATTCAAAAAAAAGTAAGGATAGTTGGGGGTAGAATGGGAAGGAGAAAAGGAATCTAAGCAGCCAAAAACAACACATCTGTTCTATTCAGTCTTTGACTGCCCAGCATATATACTCATGTTTCTTCCTACGCATACCATTCTAATGTTGCCATGACTTACCATAATTATAACTATCCCCTACAATTTCTTTCTCTTGTCTACAGATGTTAGAGGCCCTGCCCATATTCTTACACCTCAGAAATCGTAGATGAACACTCACTATTTCAAAACATTAGTGTTTTAAGATGAATTAAAATATCATGTTGATTGTTACTGTTTCATAGTTAAAAGGATAAAATCTATAGTCAATGGTACTAATGATGATTTTACATTATCAATATCTTATGTACATCCCCATTTTATGGATGAGACAAATCAAGACAAGTTTAAATAACTTGCTGATGGTTATAAAGCTGTAGTAGCTTGTAGGACTGGGAGTGAGACTCTACTGACTTATTGCTTCTCTGCTGCATAATACAGTTTTCTTAAAATGTTGCATGTTTGGTGGCAAAATAATAGGAACAAAATTCCATTGAAAGAATCATTTACCAACTAGGAACATGACCTGAATTAATAGATTTGACTGTATCATTTTATTCTTTACAGATTAAAAATCCTGGAGATGGAGTGATTGCTCCTCTGCCAACGTATTCATACTGTAAGCAGATCAGTCCTCAGGAGTTTGATGAACAGAAAGTTTCTACCTCTCAAGCTGCAATTGCAGAACTTTTAGAGAATATTATTAAAAATAAGAGTTTGCCTCTAAAGGAGAAAAGGAGAAAACTAAAACAGGTAAGAGATTGAATAATTTCCTAATCATAAATATTTCTAAGATGCTATTGCTGTTTGTTATTTAAAAGCATTTAGAATCTAATTTCTTATTTTAATATTTTGAATTTTAAATATATATATATAACTACATATTTCTACCGGCTTGGTTTTACTCTGTCCTGAAATTAATAATAATAATAGCATATACTCTCCTTTATGTCAAGTATTTTGTATTCATAGCATGGAAAACGCTATATTTGTATTTATACCTTAGGAAAATAATTATAAACTTTAGATTATAATATGTAAATTTTAGTGACTCATCATTGCCATTTAGAATTTTTAGCTCTATATCAAAGCACTGTAGCCACATGATTCTAGCATGTCCAATTCCAGATCTGAGACACTCAAAGAAATATGAAATATACCAGGTAGATCCCAGTGACCTTCATGGTGTTACCAATGAGAAGAAAGAACATCTGGAATTTAGGAGAATTAATATCAGAAGAGAATCCTAGAGCATTAATGCTAACTGGGCTCCAAGAAATATTACAAGATACCTTTCATATGTGAGAAAGCGCAAGGAGAAGCAAGGATAAAGTAAAAGGATACTTATCAAATACATATTTGAGAGGAGCACAGAATCCTTATAAAATCTTGACCAGTGGCTTCAGCTTGGATAATAATGTTAAATATCCTCTAATTGTTCACCCCATTTTTAAGTTTCAGAAGGAATATCCCTTAATATATCAGAAAAGATTTCCAACCTCTGAAAGTGAAGCAGCACTTTTCGGTGACAAACCTACAATCAAGCAACCGATGCTATTTTTAAGAAAACCAAAGTTTCGTAGCTTAAGATACTAATTGAATTGAAAATTATGTACTACTGCTAGAACTTTGGTAAGTGAAGCCATATGTAAGAATTCAGGTACTAGAAAGGAAGTCTATTTATTAATTAGGTTGTTTGGTTTTTTTTCAATAAAACATTATATAAGGAGGTGCCAAATAGTTTTTATCATTGTGAAGCTGCTAAGAAACTAGTAGACCTTAACTGAGAGCAAATAACAGTAGATGATACCAGGTATTTTAACCAGAAATGATCTTTTGTTTTTTATACAGCTATCTGGAAAATTTATCATGATGTGTGCTAAAACTATATTTACTTGAATTTTGAAAACTGACATTTGCTCATCAAGATTAAGCTGTAATTCTGTTTAAAAAAAAAAAACCTTATCTGCACATGCTTATGGATGTCACTTAAAGAACTAGTTGTTTTAGTTGTTTATAATTACTTTTGTTTCTAAGTGTAAGAATGTGAAGAATATTTGAAAACTTGATGAATTAATTTTCATCTACTAAATATTGCACTCATATATTCTTTTTCTACTTTTGATCTATTTATGTATCTATGTGTTTTTAAAATATGTATATATAACTCTTTGGTTTGCCTTTAATGTTTACCCCAACTGCTTCAGACATTCATTTTTCTCCAGTAAATATCTTTTGCATTCTAATTGTCATGAATCTCCAAGAAGGTAGAGATATGAAAGAAGTAGAAAGCAGTCATATGTTCATTTAAAAGATATTTATTTAGCAACTGCCTTTCATTCTTCAAGATGTGGGGAAAAAATGATGAATAAAACAGAAAACCTCTTCCCCTAAAATATTTTCTAATCAAGGAAAATATACCTATTATATACTTAAAATAACAGTACACCCACTGAAGTCAAGTCATGAGGATTCATTCCTACTGAAGACTAGCCTTTTTAATGATGAAACAGTTCTCTACTGCTGCTGCTGCTACTGCTAAGTCGCTTCAGTTGTGTCCGACTCTGTGCAACCCCATAGACGGCAGCCCATTAGGCTCCCCCGTCCCTGGGATTCTCCAGGCAAGAACACTGGAGAGGGTTGCCATTTCCTTCTCCAATGCATGAAAGTGAAAAGTGAAACTAGTGTTTTTTAAATTGGTGCATATTAGAAGCACCAGGAGAGTTTTAAAATAAAAAATGCTCAGGCCCTACCTTATATTAATTAAATCAAAATTTTAATGGATAGCATATAGGCCTTAGTATTTTTTAAACTCTCCAGGTGACTCCAATATTCAGCCAACTTTGAGAATCAGTGCCCTGAATACTTAGTATAAATAAAATGTCAAACTGGGATCACATTGGCTTTATTATTTCATGGAAGAAAATCCCAAGTGTAAGTTCCTGTCATCTTAATAGAAGGTTCTCCAAATTTCTGCTTGACCAACAGTACAAACTTGAAGCAATTTTTCTTCTCAATTTTTCTGACGATTATTTAATATCTATTTGGTAAGTGTAAAGATATACATACTGACTGGGATGTAATAGACGCTTATTGTTCAATGACTGTTTTGATTTCTCAGTGTAATGTCATACAGTAAAATGACAATGTTCCATTTGAGATTATTATTTTTATTAAAAATAGGAACAGAAAATAATATATCTTTTGCCCAGAAACCTTAGCTAAAAATATTGAACCAAATTAGAATTCTTCCCAAGGTGTTTGTAGACTCAAAAATTTGTTTAAAGGTGTGTACTAGTGTGAATTATGTTGTGTATTGCGATAAAAACTATTGTGGGTTTTGTAACAATTTAATTTTGTATTTATTGATTGATATTAAGTATATAAATACTATAAAGGCATAATAAACTTTCATTTCCATTAGTGTGCATTCAATTGAGGTTAAAGAGTACATGACATAACACTTTAATAATGTGAACTCTGAAGTCAGATTTGAATCATACTGTGCTGTATACTATGTAACCACAGACAAGTTATTAACTTTTCTAAATCCCAGTTTTCTCTTATCTGTATGATAAAAATTATAATAGTACATGTCTATTAGGATGTGAGCATTAAATACAATAATGCATGACAGGAGTGTTTAGCACAGTATCTAGCATAAAATAGGCACTCTAAAATATTAGAAATTAATACTAAAAACACCTAGAATTATAGCACTAGAAAAGATTGTAGGAAAAAATAGAGTCCTCTCAGTTGCTTTGAGCAGAAGGGAAGGATACAAAACAAAATTGTGAACAATTTCTTGTTAAACGTATTTGTAGTGTGTGTCTTATTAAACTATTTTTAGTTATGAAAGAAAGCTTCTGATTGTACATACTAGTTGAAAATATTTGGTCTAGTATAAAGAGAAAGAAAACATTAATGTCTTCAGAAGCAATCATTGAATATGTGAAAGCATACAGGATACATTACACAAGTTGAATGCTTAGCCTTTGACTGGAATGTGGACAGATACCATTGTATCAGGGGGAAAAAAAAGAGTCTTTAATTTCAAATATTGATGGTTTGGTTTGATGTTAGATGCTTATAGAAAGTTTCTTCTAATACTTTTACTTTCTTGGGAAAAAAGAATCAAAATCAGCCCTTGAAAGTAAAGCATTTTGGGGAAGATGTTGCAAATTTCAGGGAAGAGGATATGAAATGGTCTAGCAAATCTGTTGGAACACATAGAAAATTTTATTTCTGGTGCCAAAAGTTATTGCCACCAAGCATTCCCACTAGCTTCTGCTAATTGCTGTCATTTAGTGATCCACACTTCTCATATACTTATCTAGTTAATCTATACTCAGTAGTGGAAAGTACAAAGAATTTCCTACTGACTAGCTTTCTGTCCTTGGAAAGTCTAAACTCTTAGTTTCCTCATCCATAAAATATGAATAATAACATCTACTTAACCAAGTTGTAAGGATAATTAAAAGAGGCAATGTAATGTATTTAAATCTTGAACTTATTAGCAAGCCTAAGCTCAATTTCTAGGTCCTTTCCTCTTATATTGAATTTAATAAAATTTCTGCTGATTGAAACTTTCCTTCCAATCTCTGTTCTCATATCTCACAATATATTTTCTGTTCTCTTCTATCAGTGGTGATATGTTCATGTTTGGAAGAATTAAAAATAGTTCCAGAATTTTATATACCTGCAGCCTGTTACCTCTCCAACAGATATATCTCCCTTTGATTTTGAAGGTAAAGCACATGTGGGTGCATGTGGTATTACTGTTGAAACTTCTAGAAGAGAAATGAAGGATTGTGGTTTTAACACTAAACTCTAAATTTAAGGAAATAAAGTCAGTTCACTGGAATAAAATTCACAGTTCTAAATACAATAAAGTATACCAACTTTATACTGTAAATCTTTTATTAACTCAGGATTAACTTAGCTTTTGTATTAACTAAGAATCTTATTTTCTTAAGAACTAGGGGGGAAAATATATAGAATAGCTGATTTTAATCTCTCCAGAAAACCTCCCAGGATGTGTACTGAGGAAATGCAGAATGTATAAGACATTTGAAAATAGTCTTGACTTTTACTCATTATGAAAAAAAACTTTCGTATCATTAATTGGTCTAACTTATCCTTCCATAAGCAACTGGAAAACCAAGTATTGAGTTGGCCAAAACTTTCTTTTAAGTTTTTCCATAACATCTTACGAAAAGCCCAAACAAGGTTTTTGGCCAGCCCAATGTATGAAGCAACTGTTAAGAGATACCAACTACAGGTAATAAAAGACTGATTCCTCAGAAAATGAAAACAAAGGAGGTAAGCCCTATGCATGTGTGCATAGTCACATCCACCTCTGTCCATGGAATTTTTCAGGCAAGAATACTGGAGTGAGTTGCCATTTCCTCCTCCAGTGGATCTTCCCAACCCAGGGATCAAGCCTGTATCTCTTGTATCTTCTTCATTGGTAGGCAAGTTCTTTACCAGCTGAGCCACTGGAGAATCCCTATGATTGTCTCAAGATTACTGCCTCCAGGCGGCTGCCAGGCCACAGTGCAGGGAGGGACAGCCAAAATAAACCTCAGCATTTCAGTGCATTCAGTAGCTAGAGATCAGAGGATGAGTGAGGAAGCTATTAAAAAATACAGAAGACAAAAAGTTAAAGAAAAAAAACTCTTCAGAGACCTGCAGTAGTTTAAAGGTTTTATTGAGTACTAATTGGCATTGGACAGGGTGAAGTAAATCAGTTGAGTACTTAAAAAGGGGTTTGGGGGACAAAGAAAGAATGGAATGAAAAGCAGTAAACCAAACAATCTCAGTACCTCACAGATCTGGGAATACATATTCCCATCTGTCAAAGTATAGAGAACCTCTAATACTTGGGGCATTGGGTAGCATCTTCAGAAGAGTTGCGCTTCAATAGTGGGCCAAATTAGTGCTAGAATAAAAACTGCTATGAATTCATCCTACTATAAATCTTAAAAACAAGCCTCAAAATGTTCACATTGCTCTTCAAGTAACTTCCTGTGTGCCAGAACAATACTTTAAAGAAATACAACAAAATCCACATTTAACAATATAAAAATTACAATGTCTAGCATCCAATCAAAAATTATCAGACATGCAAAGAAACAGAAAAATATATAATCCATAGCCAGAGGTAAAAGTGATCAATAGAAATGTACGTAGATATAACAGATAAGAAATTAACAGGCACTTTAACAGTTATTATAAACATTATAAATACATTCTAGGATATAAAGAAAATCAGGAATATATTGGCAGACATGGAAGATACAAAAAAGATTCAAAGATAATTCTAGAGATTATAATATCTAAAATGAAAAATAAATGTAATAAAATTAAGAGCAAATTAGACCCAGCAGAAGAAAAAAGTCATGAGCTTAGAAACAGCAATATCCACTACCCAAAATAAAGTTCCCTGGTGGTCTAGTGACTAGGATTCAGCACTTTCACTACTGCAGCCTGGGTTTGATTCCCAGTAAGGGAAGGTATGATTTTGGGCTTCCCTGATAGCTCAGTTGGTAAAGAATCCGCCTGCAATGCAGGAGACCCTGGTTCGACTCCTGGAGAAGGGATAGGTTACCCACTCCAGTATTCTTGGGCTTCCCTTATGGCTCAGCTGGTTAAGAATCCACCTGCAACGTGGGAGACCTGGGTTTGATCCCTGGGTTGGGAAGATCCCCTGGAGAAGGGAAAGGCTACCCACTCCAGTATTCTGGCCTGGAGAATTCCATGTACTGTACAGTCCATGGGGTCGCAAAGAGTCAGACACGACTGAGTGACTTTCACTTTCAAAATAAAGTACAAAGGAAGCAAAACTGAAAGAAACGAAAAGAACAGAGTTTCAATGAGCTATGTGAAAATATGAAACTGAGAATTGTGTAAATTAGAGCCTAGAAATGAAAGAAGAAAAACAGAAGGCGTAAAGTTACTGACAAAAAACAATGAGGTTTTCCTAAATGTGACAAAGACCATAAATCTATAGAAGTTCAAGTAACACAGCAAAAAAAAAAAAAAAAAAAAAACCCTGTACCAAGGCACATGTAATCAAGTTGCTGAAAACTAATGACAAAGAGGAAAAGCATTCAGAGAAAAACAATTTATACAGAGGAACAAAAATAAGAATTATAGACTTATTTTTAAAAACTGTAAATGAGAAGACAATTAAGTGATACTGTTTTAGATTTGTTTTCTTGGTTGAGAATTGGTGTAAACTCACTACCAGTAAAAAATTTGGCAAGGCCTGTCAGTATTCTACCAACCACCAATAACAGATTCTTCATTACAAGCTAGCCATTGATTGATCCAGATCCGAAATCCTAGTTTAGTCAGCTTTGTAGGACTAGTCTTAGTTCTGCCTTAGGTCATGTTACCCATATTACAGTACTGAGACAAATATTTGTGTGTCGGAGATTACTGAGTAGTACATTTAGCTGACTCATTGGAAAAGACCCTGATGCTGGGAAAGATTGAAGGCCAAAAGAGAAGGGAGCAGCAGAGGATGAGATGGTTAGATGTCATCCCCAACTCAATAGACATGAATTTGAACAAACTCTGGAAGACAGTGAAGGACAGGGAAACTTGGCATGGTGCAGACCATGGGGTCGCAAAACATCAGACACGACTCTAACAACTGAACAACACTTAGCAATACTTGCAAAAGTGATGGAGAGTGGGAAGGATGGGGCAAAAGAAAAGGTTGAACTGCAGCAGAATTGTAATAGAGGCCTCAACTGATCCAATGAACAGGCTTTGGAGCTGGGATGGGCCTTCAGAATTGTCCCAAATTGAAAAAAGCAACTGAGCCTTTGTACCTTCATCTAAGTGAAAGTGTTAGTCACTCAGGCATGTCCGACTCTCTGTGACCCCATGGACTGTAGCCCACCAGGCTCCTCTGTCCGTGGGATTCTGCAAGCAGGAACACTGGATTGGGCTACCATTTCCTTCTCCAGGGGATCTTCCTGACCCAGGGATTGAACCTGGGTCTCCTGCATTGCAGGAAGATTCTTAACCATCTGAGCCACCAGGGAAGGTACCTTCCTGTAAACCAGTCACTCAATATGGACTGATTTCGGAAGTGCAACCCTGGGTGAAGAAGTTCCCTTCAGTCAAGCATGGTTCCTATAAAAGACTGCAGCCAGTATCCCTGACTGGTGAGAAGAGAATGACTCAGCACAGAATGGGTTCTATGGAGGATGCCTCATATCCACTGCAAGGGATCCTTAGCATTAAAATGAACAAACTAGAAAAGGGATTAATATGAGAGGTTATGAGAATTAATGCTTTGGGATATTATTTGCTTCATTGTTTGTTGATTTATTAAAAAGTAATGTCTGTCATATTAATAGATGATTTGGAATTGAAAAAGTTTAAATTGCCTGTAATCTTAACAATCACATAAAACCCTATGAAATCTTAGAGTATCCTATCTGTCAACAACTCAGAATAAAGTAGCTCTTTTTGTCTTCTACGCTTATATGATTGACTGAGATTAGCATTAATTTTTCTTAAAAGTTCATGATGAAGCTAAAAATACAATGAAAGGACCTGCATTCTTATTCATTATGTACAATGTCTCAGACTTTTGTATTTATGGGGTTTTTGTCAGCTTTCTGATTTATATCTTGGAAATCCTAAAGACTGCATCCATCTTTAGATTTTAGCAGTTTCTACCTGTCTTCTTACAATTCAGTGATCTAACTTGCCAGGCATTACTTCATGCTCAAGTGAAGAGTCCAAAGTCTTTCTTTAACCCATCTTAACATTGTGTGTCCCCTCCACTCAGATTTATATTTCACCTAGGCTGTAGTGCTATTAAGTGTTGCTATTAAGCACTTATTGGTCAGTAAACAGAAAATTAAATTTCAAAATCAAATCATAAGTTGAAAGAATTACATAGTTTAAAAATCACAGACAGTGGAAATTTAACTTTCGGAATCTGTTGCATAATTTGTAAAGTGAATGTATTTTTAAGAAACCTATTAGTAAGTTAGATTTGGATGACTTGTGGGCAGCAGTGCCATCTGCAGGTCTGTGATGCCATTCTTCTTAGTGTCTGATGTTCTCTAAGAGATTTGACTCTACTGAATATTTATGGTTTTATAATGTCAAGTACAAAGTGGCATTAATCACAGACTGAAGAAGGATGAATTTATAGGTCCTTACAGATCCTCATTAGAGATTTTTAAACCACTGAGCTAATATCAACTGCCATATCCGTATTAATAATTCAAATGTTAAGCATAACGTGTAAGATCTAGACTATCTATATGAAATGAGCATAGATATTGGAATAATGCTCTGGAAGTGGGTTCTAATTGTGTATAATCAGCTGTGTGACAGTAAAGAAATTACATAACTTCTCTGAAATGCAGTATTTTTAATTTATAAAATGGGAATAATACTTCCTTCCTGACATCTTTGAGACCTCAAAATACATAAAATGTATAAAGTGCCTAGCACAAGTATGCATACAGGATGATATCAATTGATAATAGTTCCCTTTCCCTTAAAATTAGAACAAAAATCTCAAGACATTTTTACTGTCTTCCTACCTAGTGCATTTAAGAGTTATAAAATATATCATTACCTTTTTGGATAAAATAGAATTTGGGATACTTATCCTATCCTGTATATCTTTTCATTTTTACGTCTTTTATAAAACTTAAATGTAGATATATATGTTGGTAGCTGCATAGAGTATTTCTACAATATATTTATAAAAAATGATAAACAGTGATTGCTGAATTTGGGGATTATGAAGGAGTCTTATTTTTTTAATGTGTGTACCCCCGAAACTGTTTTAATATCTGTCATATCCAACATTACTTTTCCAAAATAGAGTGCTAATAAATATAAATATTTGGAAAAGGAAAATATCTGAGATTATCCTTATATTAAAATGAATGACAATTCCCTCTCTTCACCCCCACCTCTAAATCTTTGCTTCTAAATAAGACAAAGAAGAGAAGTCTTACCTGAGCAATTCAGATTTAGAGTAAATTTTCTCTAAAATCATAATGTATACTTTCAAGGGAATCTATAGACAGCTTTCTTCAAAATTGAAAAGAATGGACTAAACCGTCTAATATCTGTCCTCTTAGAAAGCAGAAGCTGACATGATTATTCAGTTGCTAGCTCTGTGATTACGTAGTAGACTATGATTTCCATGGTCATTGATGGACATGCCCAAATAACACCATATTTGAATCGCCTGACATGCATGTTTCCAGCTGAGGTTGAGCAAGATAAGGCTCTACCTTCTTGTTTCAGCTCTCATGCTGTACATAAGAGTCCTTTCTACAGTTATGCAGTGCCATGTTTTTATTTTGGAGCTTTTGATAGGTGACTTCACTGTTTAAAA
Organism: Ovis aries; assembly: GCF_016772045.2. Lineage (NCBI taxonomy): Eukaryota > Metazoa > Chordata > Mammalia > Artiodactyla > Bovidae > Ovis > Ovis aries. The sequence goes on along the minus strand of NC_056054.1, from coordinate 44,169,283 downwards.
TGAACCCCAAGTATAGTGCTGAAGTGCTGCCTTTTGTTCCTAAGAATAACAAAGTGGTGATATACCTGAAGAGCAAATGAATGTGTTATGTAAACTCCATTCAGGCACGAGTTATAGTACTGTTGGCTATCAGTTAAATGTTAATGAATCAACAAAACAATTAAATAATGCATTTTTAAACAGAAACATACATAAAACAAGGTTATAGATTAGTCAGTTCATGAAAATGTTAGGGCCAAAGGCTCGCAGGAACCTAACTCTATAATTCCCCTAAGAGCAAAGGTTTGTGATTGTTATTTCAGTGTTTGCGGTGACTTTTTAGAAACATTATATTGCCATATGTTTACAAAAGAGTGAAGGTATCATGGCTGACTTTGTCCCCCTGCACCTTTCCTTTCTGAATTTATTCGGATGAACATACACTAATTTTACTACAAAGAGAATAAAATTTTTCAAAATATATACAATATTAAATGTGATAAAAGTAAAATGCATTGATTTAGCAGTTATATGGATTTGAGTTACTACTTTGCCATTTAATGGCTATGTAACTTTGGGAACATTGTTTAACTTTTTCACAGCCTATATACACATAAATAAAATAGATAATATGTAACTTGGAAAGTTATTCTGAGGATTAACAACGATGTATCTAAATTGTCTAGCTCAATATCTGGTATTCATGGAACTCAAAACATGTAACTATTAATATTAATTCTCTCCTGGGACTAAATCACAGAAGCCCAAGCCTCAGAGGCTCAACAGGTCTTTGAAAAATCATGATTTTCTTCCCAGTTATTATCCCCATTCACAAGCACAAATTTAATAGATTCAGTGCTTCAGCTTCTCTACACTTATTCTTGTTCCATCAGCTGTTTGTTGAGTATCCACAACGTGCAGAAACTCTTCTATTGGTGAATAAAATAAAGTCTGCTGTGGGGTATTTTAAATCACATGATTTAGGCCTTTGTAGAAGATCTATGGCTTCCCATGTGGCTCAGTGGTAAAGATTCCACCTGCCAAGAAGGAAAAGTGGATTCAATCCTTGAGTTAGGAAAATCCCCTGGAAAAGGAAATGGCAACCCACTCCAGTATTCTTGCCTGGGAAATCCCATGGAAAGAGGAGCCCGGTGGGCTCGCAAAGAGTCAGACAAGACTTAGTGACTAAACAGCAACAATAGCGGAAGAACTATAATGACTTTGACCTCCACATATATTTCATCTAATACCCAGATGTAGGGATGGAGCAATTAACCCTAAAATACTGCATATTCTGGAAGTGATTCCTTTTTGAATCAAGTCCATCAGAAATTTGCCTAGGTACAGCCCCAGATTTTTACTCCTAATCTCGTTTAATATGTGTGGCATCATAGTACCTGATTTTTCTTCTAACAATAACTCTCCAAAGCTTGTTCCACCTGGACCCTTTTTCTCCTTTGAGAGTTCATAGTATCTCCTTTCTCTCTTTACCAACCTGGGGAGATGAAATTTGTTTAACATTTACACTAGGTTAGTCTGAGATGGTCAAGATGATCTGACTATCATACAAATTTAGAAAATTTATGAATGAAAGCTCTATTTCAAAAAAGTAGTTTTGAGAATAACTGAATCCACATCTCAAATTTAATAAGGATGATTTGTTGTTGTTCTGGTTGTTCAGTTGTGGCCAATTCTTTGTGACCCCATAGGCTGCAGCACTCCAGGCTTCCCTGTCCTTCACCATCTCCCAGAGCTTGCTCAAACTCTTGTCCATTGAGTTGGGGATTCCATCCAACCATCTAGTCCTCTGTCGTCCCCTTCTTCTACTGCCTTCAATCTTGCCCAGCATCAAGGTCTTTTCCAATGAATTGGCTCTTCACATCAGGTGGCCAAAGTATGGGAGCTTCAGCTTTAGCAGCAGTCCTTCCAGTGAATATTCAGGGTTGATTTCTTTTAGTATTGACTGGTTTGATTTCCTTGCAGTCCAAGGGACTCTCAAGAGTCTTCTCCAACACCACAGCTCCAAAGCATCAATTCTTCAGTGCTCAGCCTTCTTTATGGTCCAACTCTCACATCCATACGACTACTGGAATAACCATAGCTTTGAATATAAGGAACTTTGTCATCAAAGAAATATCTCTGCTTTTTAATACACTGTCTAGGTTTGTCATAGCTTTCCTTTCAAGGAGCAAGCATCTTTAATTTCATGGTTGCAGTTACCATCTGCAGTGATTTGGGAACCTAAGATAATAAAATCTGTCACTGCTTCTGCTTATTCCCCTTCTATTTGCCTGAAATGATGGACCAGATGTCATGATCTTAGTTTTTTGAATGTTGAGTTTTAAGCCAGGTTTTACTTAGGATGATTTTACTTGGGTGTAATTTATAATACAAGTTGTGCTTTCAAAAATAGGGTACACAAATGGGAGTTCTACTGGCCCCATTTACATAGAGAAGTAGCAGTGTATTTCTCCCTCTGCCCCCGTCATGATCTGTTATCTGTGTTGTCCTTTTCCTTGGTATAAGGTGCTGGAATGTCACTAACTATATTCCCATGTGTTGTCCAAGAGGCTGGCAAAATCCTTCCATGTATGGCCCAGTGTCCCACTGTGTCCTTTACTAATTATATAGCTTAGCTGACTTCACCTGTGCACAGCTGCCCTTTTACATTTTTCTGTTTTATCTTGTCTCTGCTTTTTTTTTTCTTTGTCTCTGCTTTTATGTTGCATTCAGCTTTTCTCTTCTGCACACAGCAGTGTCCCCTTTGTGCATCCTCTTTTCTTTAGCATCAGCTCTCAACCATTGGGAGAGACTACCTTTGGGAAATGACTTTATTTTGCCACCTGATAAACCCGCCCCCTCCCCATGTGCTTCTTTTCTAACACACTCTGGATCTTGGAAACAGAAGACAGTAAGTAGTTTTTCTTCATTCCAGAACATCTTGGGCCATAGCTACACAGCAGGGATCAAAGCAGGCACACATCAAAAGCACCCCAACTGAGAGGAGCAGCCCTGAAGCTTCTGCGCCTCCGGCTCTTGTTATCTTCACTGCCCGTGAGTCATGTATATCTCATCTCATCTCATCTTTCCTGTCTGCCATTCTGTGTCTAAGGCTCAGCAGAGAAAGCTGCTCTATACTAAACTTACTTAAAAACTCAAGATAAACTCCTTCAATTTTTCCATCCCTCCATCCTCTCATAATTACTATACTTAAACAATTTCAGTGATACTCATTTATTTGACATTACTTAAGCTCTCACTGTGTGCCAACTACTATGAGTGAGTGATGAAGCTAGAAAAGATGAATGATACATTCCCTACTCTCAAGGAGCCTTCAACTAATGGAGCAAGACTACTATCACGTTCAGTTCAGTTCAGTTCAGTTCAGTCACTCAGTTGTGTCCGACTCTTTGCGACCCCATGAATTGCAGCACGCCAGGCCTCCCTGTCCATCACCAACTCCCGGAGTTCACTCAGACTCACGTCCATCTAGTCAGTGATGCCATCCAGCCATCACATCCTCTGTCATCCCCTTCTCCTCCTGCCCCCCATCCCTCGCAGTATCAGAGTCTTTTCCCATGAGTCAAGTCTTCACATGAGGTGGCCAAAGTACTGGAGTTTCAGCTTTAGCATCATTCCTTCCAAAGAAATCCCAGGGCTGATCTCCTTTAGAATGGACTTGTTGGATCTCCTCGCAGTCCAAGGGACTCTCAAGAGTCATCTCCAACACTACAGTTCAAAAGCATTAATTCTTCAGTGGTCAGCTTTCTTCACAGTCCAACTCTCACATCCATACATGACCACTGGAAAAACCATAGCCTTGACTAGACGAACCTTTGTTGGCAAAGTAATGTCTCTGCTTTTCAATATGCTACCTAGGTTGGTCATAACTTTTCTTCCAATACAGTGTGTGATCAAATCCATTGTTGTCATCATTCAGTCGGTAAGTCCTGTCCCAACACGGCGACCCCATGGACTGCAGCACACCAGGTTTCTCACTCCTCCACTATCTCCTGGAGTTCGCTCAAATTCATGTCCATTGAGTCAGTGATGCTATATAACCATTCTCACAGCATGCTCTCTTCTCCTTTTACCTTCAATCTTTCCCAGCATCAGGGTCTTTTCCAATGAGTCATTTCTTCACATCAGGTAGCCAAAGTTTTGGAGCTTCAGCTTTAGCATTAGTCCTTCCAATTAATATTCACAGTTGGTTACCTTTAGGATTGACTGATTGGATCACCTTAGAGTCTAGGGGACTCTCAAGAGTCTTCTCCAGCACCACAATTCAGAAGCATCATCAGTTCTTTGGCTCTCAGTCTTCTTTGGGCTTCCACGGTGGCTCAGAATAAAGTATTTGCCTGCAATGCAGGAGGCCCCGGTTCAACCCCTGGGTCAGGAGGATCCCCTGGAGAAGGGAATGGCTACCCACTCCAGTATTCTTACCTGGAGAATTCCGTGGACAAAGACACCTGGTGAGTTACACTCCATGGGGTCATAAAGAGTCACGACTGAGTAACACTTTATCATCATTAGTAGCCTTTATGGTCCAACTCTCACATCCATACATGACTACTGGAAAAACTACAGCTTTGACTATATGGACCTTTGTCAGAAAAGTGATGTCTCTGCTTTTTAGTATACTGTCTGAGTTTGTCATAGCTTTCCTTCCAAGGAGCCAGTGTCTTTTTAATTTCATGGCTACAATCACTGTCTGCAGTGATTTTGGAGCCCGTAGTAAAGACAAAGGATCTTTTTGGAGTAAATGGAAGGGGCACCATTTCTCAGATGAAGTGATACCTTGGATGGGTGTTTTTCCAGGCAGAGGGTTCACAGATGTAGGTACAGAGTTCAGGTAGTGTTGTTGCTGCTGCTGCTAAGTCGCTTCAGTCGTGTCTGACTCTGTGTGACCCCATAGACAGAAGCCCACCAGCCTGCCCCATCCCTGGGATTCTCCAGGCAAGAACACTGGTGTGGGTTGCCATTGCCTTCTCCATAGGGTAGTGTAGAGAGGCAAATCATTGGGGATGAAAAATAGCAAATATGTTCTTCAGGTTGGGGTAACAAGAGCAAGTCAAGATTGCTGAGCTATGGATTTGAGTCAGGGAGTTACTAGAGATACTGCTGAGAACATCATAAAAACTTCATACTATTTTTTCCCTTTATTTTGTTCCACTGCAGTGATTTCCACCAATCTGTCTTCCAGCTCACTTATTCATTCTTCTGCCTCATTTATTCTGTTATTGCTTCCTTCTAGTGTACTTTTCATTTCATTTATTGTATTGTTCATCTTTTTTTTTCAGTCTTCTAGCTCTTTGATAAACATTTTTCATAATCTTGTCAGTCTGCCTCCATTCTTTTTCCAAGATCTTGGATCATCTTTACTGTCATTGCTGTGAATTCTTTTTCAGGCAGATTGCCTATCTCCACTTCACTTAATTGTTCTGGGGTTTTATCTTGTTCCTATATCTGGAACGTAGTTCTCTGGCATCTCATTTTTTATAGCTTCCTATCTTTGTGCAATCTGTTCCACAGGCTGTAAAATCGTACTTCCTCTTGCTTCTGGTGCCTGCCCACTGGTGGATGCAGCTGCATTTTGTCTCTGGTAGGCAGGGCCATGTCACAGGTTGTGTTTAGAGGCAGCAACTGTGGGCTCATGATGACTTTAGGGAGCCTGTCTGTTGATGGATGGGGCTGTGTTTCCACCTGACGCATCCCAGCACTGGAACCTGCAGTCTATTGAGTCAGGCCAGGTCTCAGTGTCAAAATGGCAACCTCTAGGAGAGCTCATGCCAGTGAGTGTTCCCTGAGGATTCTGCCACCAGTGTTCACCCCAACCGTGAGCTAAAGCTAACCCCTGCCTCTCCAGGAGACACTCCAACTTACCCACAGTTAGATCTGGCCCAGGCTTCTATGGAGTCACTGCTTTGCCATGGGTCCCAGGGAAACTGAAAACTTGTGTGCGCCCTCCAAGTGCACACAAGGAGTCTCTGTTTCCCCTAGTCCTGTGGGGCTCTTGCACTCAAACCTTTCTAGCCTTCAAAGCCAAATGCTGTGGGGGCTCCTGCTTCCAGTGCTAGACCTCCAGGCTGGGGAGCCTAACATGGAGCTCAGAACTCTCACTCCTGTGGGAGAAACTCTGCAATATAGTTATTTTCCAATCTGTGGATAATCAAATTGGTGAGTATGGGATTTGATTATATCATGAAAAGTACCCCTTCTACTGTCTCTTTGTGACTTCTTTGTCTTTAGATATAGAATATCTTTTGTGGTAGGTTCCAGTCATTTTTGTCAATGGTTGTTCAGCTATTAATGTTACTTTTAGTGTATTCAAGAGAGGGGATAAGCTCAAGTCCTCCTATTTCCCCATCTTTCTCCTTCCCAAACATCATAAAAGTTTATCTGACATGTATTCAAGAAATTTATCCTATAAAGGTGGACTTTACTGAAATGTAATTTTCTTGTGTGAAGTTGAATAACAGGTTCCAAGATAAGTTTATGTCCTAATGGCAAAAACCTGTTACTATAACACCTTATATGATTTTTTTAAAAAAGAAGAAGAAGAAAAGAAAGAAATACTTTGCAAATGTGACTGAAATAATCTTGGGATAGAGAGATCATCCTGGATTATCTGTGTCGCCCCAATATAATCACAAGAGTCCTTATAAAAGGAAGATAGAAAGATCAGAGACAGAGAGAGATGTGATGATGGAAGCAGAGGACAGAGAAGATGCTGTGCTGCTGGCTTCAAGATACAGGAAGAGGCCGCAAGTCAATGAATATAGGTGGCCTCTAAAAGCTGAAAATGTCAAGGAAACATTCTTTCCTAGAGGCTTCAGAAGAAAAGTGATTCTGTGAAACCAAGCTAGACTTCTAACCTCCAGAGACTTAAGATAATGTTTCTGTTGTTTCAGTTAGTATGTGGTGTTTAACAGCAGGAATTTAATATACTCCTTGAGAGCAGGAGTTTTGATTTCATTGCTACTCTATCTTGAATGGTACAGAATAACCATGCCAAAATATGTTTCTTTGAGCTAAAGGCCAGTAGAACCAAAATGCTGAGGAAAAGCTCTAAACCAGGGCACAGGATCCTTTTTAAAGGAAACTTACATTGATAAGGGCTTCCCTGTAGATCAATCAGAAAAGAATCTGCCTGCAGTGCAGGAGACCCAGGTTCAATCCCTGGGTTGGGAAGATCACCTGGAGAAGGAAATGGCAGCCCACTCCAGTATCCTTGCCTGGAAAATCTCATGGACAGAGGAGGCTGATGGGCTGCAGTCCATGGGGTCGCAAGGAGTTGGGCACAACTGAGTAATACTTACTTACATTGATAAAGGAAATTTTTGAAAAGATGTCTTCTTTTCCTATATCAGAAAGAGGACTCAACTCATCAATGGGGAAGGCACCCCAAAAAAAAAAAAAAAAAAGGTTAACAAACCTTATTAAACAACTCTTGCTTACCATATATTTTTTGGCTATCTTTGCATAACTAGTCTCCTCAGAAGCCTTTTATCCCTTTACCTTGTCTAAGATGGTATAAAAAACTCAAATTCTGAACACATTTTGGGTTGCTCATCTTTAGGTGCTCTCATATGTACATGCACAATGCACATGCTGATAAACTTCTCTTGTTTTTCATTTGTTAATCTGCCTCTGCCTTATACTATTAATGGAATGCTATCTGGCTTAAAACTCAACATTCAGAAAACTAAGATCATGGCATCTAGTCCCATCACCTCAGGCAAATAGAAGGGGAAAAAGTAGAAGGAGTGACAGATTTTATCTTCTTGGGCTCCAAAATCACTGCAGACAGTAACTACAACCATGAAATTAAAAGACACTTACTCCTTGGAAGGAAAGCTATGACAAACCTAGACAGTGTATTAAAAAGCAAAGACAGTGTCTGTTGTCCTGGGACCCTGCTTCAAACAGGAGGGGCGGTCCTAAGATGGCAGAGGAATAGGACGGGAGACCACTTTCTCCCCCACAAATCCATCGAAAGAACATTTGAACGCTGAGCAACTTCCACAAAACAACTTCTGAATGCTGGCAGACATCAGGCACCCAGAAAGGCAGCCCATTGTCTTCGAAAGGAGATAGGACAAAATATAAAAGATAAAAAGAGAGACAAAAGCGGTAGGGATGGAGATCCGTCCCAGGAAGGGAGTCTTAAAAAAGAGAGGTGTTTCCAAACACCGGGAAACACTCTAGCCTTGGAGCCTCAGAGGGCAATATAATCTGGACAAAAAATAAATTATTAAAACCCACAGATTCCATGCCTAATGGCAACTCCCAGCAGAGAAGCAGCCCAGACACACATCCACCTCTAGCAAGCAGGGGCTGGACAGGGAGGCTCAGGCTGCATTGCTTAGGGTAAGGACCAGGCCTGAATGCCCCAAGGGCAATCTGAGGGAACTAACTAGAGATAGCAACCCAGACTGGGGGATAGCTATCCCACGAAAAGCCTTAACTTAAAACGCCACCAGGCCCACTCACAGAACAAAGGACTGAGCAGAGCTAGCTGGCCGCAGACCAGCCCATCCCCCACCAGAGACAGGCAGGCGAGGGCAGCCAGAGCTGGAAGGAGGCAATCGTGGCCCCAGAGAGGCATCCTATACCAAACTGCAGGCAAGCTTCATTGCTAACCAAGACTTCTTGGGATTCTGGACTGTTAACATCCACCAGAGGGTCGCAGCCAGAGATCAACTCCCCAGAAGAGACACACGGCACACCTGAGAAGGTGCACAGATTGTACACCCAGAAAACCGAGCAGCAGGGACGGGGGAGGTGATAAGTCGCAGCCCCCACGTGGGGGCGACTGCGCTCGCCAACCACCTGGTCACCTGAGCTGTTCAGACCTGGGAAGGGCACAAAATGCAGGCCCAACCAAGTCTGCACCTTTGTGGAGTACCCAAGAACCTGAACCTGAGTGACTTAGACCTGGGGATTGCATGCAACCCAGGCCCACCTCAAACAGTTCCTGGCAGAGCAACCTAGAGCCTGAACAGTGTAGACTGGGAAAGCACACGTGCCATGAGCGAGGACCAACCGTGTGTGGTCAAGACACTGCAAGCACTCCCCACACACACCAGTGATGTATGTTTGCAGTGTTCCTACCTCCCCACAGCACGACTGAACAAGTAAGCCTAAAAAAGTGAACCAGCACCCCCACCCTTGTGTCAGGGTGGAAATTAGACACTAAAGAGGCCAGCAAACAGAAGAAACTAAAACAAACAGAGGGAATGAACCCTTTGGAAGTGACAGGTACAATAGACTAAACCCTGCAGTTAGCACCGACTACATAGGAAGGGGCCTATAGATCTTGAGAAGTGTAAGCCAGATCAAGGAACTATCTGAAAATGAACTGACCCCACACGGTCCACAACAACAACAGAGAAAGTCCTAGATATACTTTTATATTTATAATTTTTTAAATTTTTTTTATTTTTAAGTTCTCTATTACTCCTTTAATTGTCATTTTTATAACCTACTATTACTTTGCAAAAAAAAAAGACCCTATTTTTAAAGCAAACTTCATATATATATATATATATATATATAATTCTATAATTTTTGTGACTTTGTTTTTTTCCTTAATATTGTATTTTTGAGACTCTAACTTTGCTTTTCGGTATTTGTTATCAATTTTGTACCTTTAAGAACCCAATCTTCAGTACCCATTTTTACTTGAAAGCAAGATTACTGGCTGGATTGCTCTCTCCCCCTTTGGAATCTCCTTTTTCTCCACCAGGTCGCCTCTATCTCCTCCCTCTCCCTTCTCTTCTCTACCCAACTCTGAATCTCTTTGTGTGTTCCAGGCTGTAGAGAACACTTAGGGAACTGATTACTGGCTAGATCAGTCTCTCTCCTTTTGATTCCCCCTTTTATCCTCCTGGCCACCTCTGTCTCCTTCCTTCCTCTTCTCTTCTCTGTGTAACTCTGTGAATATCTCTGAGGGATCCAGACTGTGGAGAGCACATAGGGAAGTGATTACTGGCTAGCTCGCTCTCTCCACTTTTGATTCCCCCTCTTCTCCTCCTGGTCACTTCTATCTCCCTCTTCCCTCTTCTCTTTCCCATGTAACTTTGTGAACCTCTCTGGGTGTCCCTTACTGTGGAGAATCTTTTCACCATTAGCCTAGATGTTTTATTATCAGAGCTGTATGGATGGAGAAGTCTTGAGGCTACTGTAAGAATAAGACTGAAAATAGAGGCAGGAGGCTTAAGTCCAAAACCTGAGAACACCAGAGAACTCCTGACTCCAGGGAACATTAATCAATAGGAGCTCATCAAAAACCTCCATACCTAGACTGAAACCAAGCACCACCCAAGGGCCAACAAGTTCTAGAGAAAGACATACCACACAAATTCTCCAGCAACACAGGAACATAGCCCTGAGCTTCAATATACAGACTGCGAAAAGTCACACCAAACCCACTGACATCTCAAAACTCATTACTGGACACTTCATTGCATTCCAGAGAGAAGAAATCCAGCTCCACCCACCAGAACACTGACAAAAGCTTCCCTAACCAGGAAACCTTGACAAGCCACCCGTCCAACCCCACCCACAGCAAGGAACCTCCACAATAAAGGGGAACCACAACTGCGAGAATATAGAAAGGCCACCCCAAACACAGCAACATAAACAAAATGAAAAGGCAGAGAAATACCCAGCAGGTAAAGGAACAGGATAAATGCCCACCAAACCAAACCAAAGAGGAAGAGATAGGGAATCTACCTGATAAAGAATTCCAATTATAGTGAAAATGATCCAAAATCTTAAAAACAAAATATAGTTACAGATAAATAGCCTGGAGACAAGGATCGAGAAGGTGCAAGAAAGGTTTAACAAGGACCTAGAAGAAATAAAAAAGTCAATATATAATGAGTAATGCAATAAATGACATCAAAAACACTCTGGAGGGAACCAACAGTAGAATACCTGAGGCAGAAGATAGGATAAGTGAGGTAGAAGATAAAGTGGTAGAAATAAATGAAACAGAGAGGAAAAAAGAAAAAGGAATTAAATTAGGACAACCTCAGAGACCTCTGAGACAATGTTAAATGCCACAATGTTCGAATCATAGGTGTCCCAGAAGAAGAAGACAAAAAGAAAGACCATAAGAAAATATTTGAGGAGATAATACTTGAAAACTTCTGTAAAATGGGGAAGGAAATAATCACCCAAGTCCAAGAAACCCAGAGAGTCCCAACAAAATAAACCCAAGGTGGAACACCCCAAGAAACATATTAATCAAATTAACAAAGATCAAACACAAAGAACAAATATTAAAAGCAGCAAGGGAAAAACAACAAATGACACACAAGGGGATTCCCATAAGGATAACAGTTGATCTTTCAATGGAAACTCTTCAGGCCAGGAGGGAATGGCAAGACATACTTAAAATGATGACAGAAAATAACCTACAGCCCAGATTACTGTACCCAGCAAGGATCTCATTCAAATATGAAGGAGAAATCAAAAGCTTTACAGACAAGCAAAAGCTGAGAGAATTCAGTACCACCAAACCAGCTCTCCAACAAATGCTAAAGGATCTTTTCTAGACAGGAAACACAGAAAGGGTGTATAAACTCAAACCCAAAACAATAAAGTAAATGGCAACGGGGTCATACTTTTCAATAATTACCTTAAATGTAAATGGGTTGAATGCCCCAACCAAAAGACAAAGACTGGCTGAATGGATATAAAAACAAGACCCCTATATATGTTGTCTACAAGAGACCCACCTCAAAACAAGGGACATGTACAGACTGAAAGTGAAGGGCTGGAAAAAATATTCCATGCAAATAGAGACCAAAAGAAAGCAAGAGTAGCAATACTCATATCAGATAAAATAGACTTTAAAACAAAGGCTATGAAAAGAGACAGAGAAGGACACTACATAATGATCAAAGGATCATTCCAAGAAGAAGATATAACAATGATAAATATATATGCACCCAATATAGGAGCACTGCAATATGTAAGATAGATGCTAACAAGTATGAAAGGGGAAATTAACAATAACACAATAATAGTAGAAGACTTTAATACCCCACTCACACCTATGGATAGATCAACTAAACAGAAAATTAACATGGAAACACAAATTTTAAATGATACAATAGACCAGTTAGATCTAATTGATATCTATAGGACATTTCACCCCAAAACAATGAACTTCGCCTTTTTCTCAAGTGCACACAGAACCTTCTCCAGGATAGATCACATCCTGGGCCATAAATCTAGTCTTGGTAAATTCAAAAAAAATTGAAATCATTCCAGTAAGATTAGATCTCAATTACAGGAGAAAAACTATGAAAAATTCCAACATATGGAGGTTGAACAACACACTGCTGAATAACGAACAAATCACAGAAAAATCAAAAAAGAAATTAAAATATGCATAGAAATGAATGAAAATGAAAACACAACTCAAAACCTATGGGACACTGTAAAAGCAGTGCTCAGGGGAAGGTTCATAGCAATACAGGCTTACATCAAGAAACAAGAAAAAAGTCAAATAACCTACCTCTACACCTAAAGCAACTAGAAAAGGAAGAAATGAAGAACCCTAGGGTTAGTAGAAGGAAAGAAATCTTAAAAATTAGGGCAGAAATACATGCAAAAGAAACAAAAGAGACCATAGCAAAAATCAACAAAGCCAAAAGCTGGTTCTTTGAAAGGATAAATAAAATTGACAAACTATTAGCCAGACTCATCAAGAAACAAAGGGAGAAAAATCAAATCAACAAAATTAGAAATGAAAATGGAGAGATTACAACAGACAACACAGAAGGATCATAAGAGACTACTATCAGCAACTATATGCCAGTAAAATGGACAACGTGGAAGAAATGGAAAAATTTAAAGTACAACTTTCCAAAACTGAACTAGGAAGAAATAGAAAATCTTAACAGGCCCATCACAAGCACAGAAATTGAAACTGTAATTAGAAATCTTCCAGCAAACAAAAGCCCAGGACCAGACAGCTTCACGGCTGAATTCTACAAAAATTTAGAGAAGAGCTAACACCTATCCTACTCAAGCTCTTCCAGAAAATTGCAGAAGAAGGTAAACTTCCAAACTCATTCTATGAGGCCATCATCACCCTAATACCAAAACCTGACAAAGATGCCACAAAAATAGAAAACTATAGGCCAATATCACGGATGAACATAAATGCAAAAATCCTTAACAAAATTCGAGCAAACAGAATCCAACAAAATATTTTAAAAATCACACATCATGACCAAGTGGGCTTTATCCCAGGGGTGCAAGAATTCTTCAAATTCTGCAAATACACCACATTAACAAACTGAAAAATAAAAACTATATGATTATCTCAATAGATGCAGAGAAAGCCTTTGACAAAATTCAACATCCATTTATGATAAAAACCCTCCAGAAAGCAGGAATAGAAGGGACATACCTCAACATAATAAAAGCTATATATGACAAACCCACAGCAAACATTATCCTCAATGGTGAAAAATTGAAAGCATTTCCCCATAGTCAGGAACAAGACAAGGGTGCCCACTCTCACCCGTACTATTCAACATAGTTTTGGAAGTTTTGGCCACAGCAATCAGAGCAGAAAAAGAAATAAAAGGAATCCAGATTGGAAATGAAGTAAAACTCTCACTGTTTACAGATGACATGATCCTCTACATAGAAACCCCTAAAGACTTCACCAGAAAATTACTAGAGATAATCAATGAATATAGTAAAGTTGCAGGATATAAAATTAATACACAGAAATCCCTTGCATTCCTATACATTAACAATGAGAGAACAGAAAGAGAAATAAAGGAAACAATTCCATTCACCATTGCAATGAAAAGAATAAAATACTTAGGAATATATCTACCTAAAGAAATAAAAGACCTATATATAAAAAACTATAAAACACTGATGAAAGAAATCAAAGAGGACACTAATAGATGGAGAAATACACGGTGTTCATGGCTTAGAAGAATCAATATAGTGAAAATGAGTATACTACCCAAAGCAATCTACAGATTCAATGCAATCCCTATCAAGCTACCAATGGTATTTTTCACAGAGCTAGAACAAATAATTTCACAATTTGTATGGAAATACAAAAAACCTTGAATAGCCAAAGCAATCTTGAGAAAGAAGAATGGAACTGAAGGAATCAACCTGCCTGACTTCAGGCTCTACTATAAAGCCACAGTCATCAAGACAGTATGGTACTGACACAAACACAGAAATATAGATCAATGGAACAAAATAGCACAGAGATAAATCCACACACCTATGGACACCTTATCTTTGACAAAGGAGGGAAGAATATACAATGGAGTAAAGACAATCTCTTTAACAAGTGGTGCTGGGAAAACTGGTCAACCACTTGTAAAAGAATGAAACTAGAACACTTTCTAACACCATACACAAAAATTAACTCAAAATGGATTAAAGATCTAAGTGTAAGACCAGAAACTATAAAACCCCTAGAGGATAACATAGGCAAAACACTCTCTGACATAAATCACAGCAGGATCCTCTATGACCCATCTCCCAGAATATGGGAAATAAATGCAAAAATAAACAAATGGGACCTAATTAAAATTAACTTCTGCACAACAAAGGAAACTATAAGCAAGGTGAAAAGACAGCCTTCAGAATGGGAGAAAATAATAACAAATGAAGCAACTGACAAGGAAATAATCTCAAAAATATACAAGCAACTCCTGCAGCTCAATTCCAGAAAAGTAAATGACCCAATCAAAAAAATGGACCAAAAAACTAAACAGACATTTCTCCAAAGAAGACATACAGATGGTTAACAAACACATGAAAAGATGCTCAACATCACTCATTATCAGAGAAATGCAAATCAAAACCACAATGATGTACCATTTCACACCAGTCAGAATGGCTGCTATCCAAAAGTCTACAAAAAATAAATGCTGGATAGGGTGTGGAGAAAAGGGAACCCTCTTACAGTGTTGGTGGGGATGCAAACTAGTACAGCCACTATGGAGAACTGTGTGGAGATTCCTTTAAAAACTCAAAATAAGACTGCCTTATGACCCAGCAATCCCACTGCTGGGCATACACACCAAGGAAACCAGAATTGAAAGACACACATGTACCCCAATGTTCATGGCAGCACTGTTTATAATAGCCAGGACATGGAAGCAACCTAGATGTCCATCAGCAGATGAATGGATAAGAAAGCAGTGGTACATATACACAATGGAGTATTACTCAGCCATTAAAAAGAATACATTTGAATCAGTTCTAATGAGGTGGATGAAACTGAAGACTATTATACAGAGTGAAGTAAGCCAGAAAGAAAAACACCAATACAGTATACTAACACATATATATGGAATTTAGGAAGATGGCAATGACGACCCTGTATGCAAGACAGGAAAAAAGACACAGATGTGTATAATGGACTTTTGGACTCAGAGGGAGAGGGAGAGGGTGGGATGATTTGGGAGAATAGGAATTCTAACATGTATACTATCATGTAAGAATTGAATCGCCAGTCCATGTCTGACGTAGGGTGCAGCATGCTTGGGGCTGGTGCATGGGGATGACCCAGAGAGATGTTGTGGGGAGGGAGGTGGGAGGGGGATCATGTTTGGGAACGCATGTAAGCATTAAAGATTTTAAAATTAAAAAAATTTAAAAAAAAATCTATTAATAAAAAAAAAGAAAAAAAAAGAAAAACATCAATACAGTATACTAATGCATATATATGGAATTTAGAAAGATGGTAATGATAACCCTGTATGCGAGACAGCAAAAGAGACACAGATGTATAGAACAGGCTTTTGGACTCTGTGGGATAGGGTAAGGGTGGGATGGTTTGGGAGAATGGCATTGAAACGTAAAATATCATATGTGAAACAAATCACCAGTCCAGGTTTGATGCATGATACAGGGTGCTCAGGGCTGTTGCACTGGGATGAGCCAGAGGGATGGGATGGGGAGGGAGGTGGGGGGGGGGGGTTCAGGATGGGGAACACATGTACACCCGTAGCAGATTCATGTCAATGTATGGCAAAACCAATACAATATTGTAAAGTAATTAGCCTCCAATTAAAATAAATATTTTTTTAAAAAAAAACAGCAAAAACATCACTTTGCTGACAAAGGTCCTTATAGTCAAAGCTATGGTTTTTCCAGTAGTTATGCATAGATATGAGAGTTGGGCCATAAAAAAGACTGAGCACTGGACAATTGATGCCTTTGAATTGTGGTGCTAGAGAAGACTCTTGAGAGTTCCTTGAACTGCAAGGAGATCAAACCAGTCAGTCCTAAAGGAAATCAACTCTGAATATTCATTGAAAAGACTGATGCTGAAGTAAAAGCTCCAATGCTTCAACCACCTGATGCAAAGAGCTGACTCATCGGAAGAGAACCTGATGCTGGGAAAGATTGAAGGCAAAAGGAGAAAAGGCAGCAGAGGATAAGATGGTTGATGGCATCACCAATTCAATGGACAAGAATCTGAGCAAACTCCAGGAGATAGTGAAGGAAGGACAGGGAAGCCTGGCATGCTGCAGTTCATAATGTCGCAAAGAGTCAGACGTGACTTAGCAACTGAACAATAAAAACGACAATCTGCCTTTGGCCAGATTATCTGAGCCCCAGCTAAGGAACTTAAAATGGGTAGAGGAAAATACTTTTTTTCTCCTAGACTTCTGGCAATAATAGGCTAGCTAGGACATTCACTTGCTCTGGATGCTGCAACTGAAATCCAGGACCCCTGACAAAGGTGGCCTAAAGTAAAAATTCTTCCCAAAGTCAGCCTCTCGGACTTATATCTTCAGGGTGGTCAAAGTCTTTTTGTCTTATCTTTTCCAAATTTAGGTTAACAAGAGAAAAACATTTGTAAAAATTAGTTATTTGGATTGTTACTCATGTG
The DNA here is from genome assembly GCF_016772045.2 of Ovis aries. NCBI lineage: Eukaryota > Metazoa > Chordata > Mammalia > Artiodactyla > Bovidae > Ovis > Ovis aries. The sequence goes on along the minus strand of NC_056054.1, from coordinate 44,152,398 downwards.
AATTTGGTTTTGGAGACTGATTATTGATCCTTTCCCTCCAAGAGACTGCTATTGCTTTCTTGTTTGTCTGATTCTGTGTGCTGAAGGTTTGGCTTCCCTCCTACCAGGGCATACAGGTTGTCATACCTGCAACTGCAAGTGGCTAGCTGTTATCTTACCAACCACTGCCAGTTTTCACGGTTTGTTTAAGTCGTTCTTGCTTTTGACTACCTTTGAAAGTGAATCTGTGTCATTAGAGCTGCTTCTTCTGCACTTCCTGTTGGGATACCACTTGTATCTGTGGTTACACTATAAGAAAGCTATTGCTTTTGGTTTGAGTCACAATTGGAATAGTATATCTCTGCTTTAAAAAATCTTCAAGACCTTGAACAATATCTGGAACATATAAGGTGCTGAATAAATATGTATAGTGGGGGTAAAATAGAGAGGACTTACAATGAGGTACCCCAAATGAGATAATCAGAGGCCTTGTGAATTTTTACCCTGTTAGCAGCAGTGTATAGAATATGGTTTTTTTGCTTGACCACTTTAATTTAATGTGCTTCTCCAGCAGGATTCCAGGTTATGTTCAGGGCATAACTCAAAACTTAAGACAAATAGGATTCATTTTTCTTCAGAGTCAGTTTGTCATGAGATTTTGGAGATATAAAAATCCTTATTTATGTAAACAACTATACTATGTGATAGGGTACAAAAGCATTTTACAGACTTCGAGGAAATTTGATCCTCCGAGTCAGTAGCCTCTGGTTATGCCCACAAAACCCTTGAGGGTGAGTTCATTCTCATCCAATATTCAGACTATTTGGGTGACAAGATTTGAGAGACACATGTCTACTGGTAATGATGAAAAATATCTCAGTCATGCAGAACTTCTTTCCTAAGCTTTCCATGGTCACATTCTCTTCTCTTTCTAAAGAAGTTCATGAGCACTTTACTTTGCTTCCAAAATTGATATGCATTTGTCATCTATCTTTTTTATTATTCTCCTAGCATTCTTAAAATCTAGCACTGAAAGTGAAAAGTGAAAGTGAAGTTGCTCAGTCGTGTCCAACTCTTTGTGACCCCATGGACTGTAGCCCACCAGGCTCCTCCATCCATGGAATTTTCTAGGGAAGCGTACTGGAGTGGGTTGCCATAAAATCTAGCACTACAGTTACCTATATGACCTTTTACAAATCACGTAATCTCTTTGAATCTCAGTTTCTTCATTGGTAAACTAAAGACTTCTATCAAGATATCTTTAAAGTTTATATGATGTTTAAAATTCTTTGATAATATGTTTTATGGTATTAGCCAAATGCTAGTAGTTGGCTTAGAGTAGCAAATAAGCAAATATTCATCAATTGACATCTGTCCCTCATCTTTAGTTGCAAGATATCAAACAGCTACTTTTGTATTAAACAACCATCCCTCAAGATCTAAAAGCTTAAAACAATGACCATTTATTTAGCTCACAATTCTGCAATTCAGCAGTTTTAACTGGGTTCAGAAAGATAGTTTTTTCTGATCTTACCTTATTTAGAATGGGCCTCAGCTAAGATGGTTATCTCCATTTCATACCTCTCACTTTCCAACCGTCTAGCCTGGGCTTTTTCTCATGGCTGAGTAAAGGTCCAAGACACAGAGAAAAGTTTCACAATGCTTCTATCTAAGATAAATCCTAAGATAAATTAAAATTTAATTTCAGTGCAGTTGGAACCTTTCTAAATCCAATTGTTAAAAGAAATTCTTAATTAAGTAAAACATCTCTAACGAATACAAAAAAGCAATAAATTTTGCTGTGCTTAGTCACTCAGTGATATCCAAGCCAAGAATACTGGTGTGGGTTGCCATGCCCTCCTCCAGGGGATCTTCCTAACCCAGGGATCGAACCTAGGTCTCCCACATTGCATGTGGATTCTTTACTGTCTGAACCACCAGGGAAGCCCAAGAATACTGGAGTGGGTAGCCTATCCCTTCTCCAGGGGATCTTCCCACCCAGAAATTGAACCAGGGTCTCCTGCATTGCAGTTGAATTCTTTACCAGCTGAGCTACCAGGACACTCAAAAATGTGTCCTCATGCAAAAGAATAAAACAGGAATTTGACTCAACAGTAGATAATTCAGATAAAAGTTTCAAGTTGAAAGCATTCATTCAGAAATATTAATATTACAGATCAAAGTGATTTTTTTGAGACCAAGATTCTTTGAAAAATTTAATCAGTTGCAAACAACCCGAACAGACATGATTAACTTAGCTAAAGAAAGATTATGAGGATTTATGTGGAAAGAAATTACTAACAAATCTTACTGAATGTCAATTTTTGCATTTGCAATTAATACCAGGAAAAGACACTGTAGCAGTTTCATGGAATATCTCACAGTTCTAGTACACATTTTTGTGCTTTTATCAGCAGTTGCAAACTAATTGACAAAGCTTGCATGGTAAGCTATTAGAATCTACTAATCTGCTTTTTTTCCCACTCAGCTTTTTTTTTTTTTTTTTTTGTATGCAAGATAAGCAAAGTCTGGAAATAAATAATTCAACAAGTCTGATTTGGGCGTTTTCAGTGAATTCTTTTCTGATATTTCACCTTTTCATAATTATATTTGATATCTTAATAAATATTTGACCAAGTTTTTAATTATAAAATAGGCTTAAAGCCCTGTAGCTTATGCCCAACTTTGCCACATTCTGTTTGTGTGTGGCTTTTCTTTTCCTGTGTGCCCCTGTACTATTCTGCTGATTATATAAAAGGATCTTCTGAGAAGCAAGTTAAGAATGACTGAGGTTTTGCAATCCCTATCAAGCTACCAATGGTATTTTTCACAGAGCTAGAACAAATAATTTCACAATTTGTATGGAAATACAAAAACCTCAAATAGCCAAAGCAATCTTGAGAAAGAACTGCCGAACTTCATGCTCTGCTATGAAGCCACAGTCATCAAGACAGTATGGTACTGGCACAAAGACAAAAATATAGATCAATGGAACAAAATAGAAAGCACAGAGATAAATCCACACACCTATGGACACCTTATCTTTGACAAAAGAGGCAAGAATATACCATGGAGAAAAGATAATCTTTAACAAATGGTGCTGGGAAAACTGGTCAACCACTTGTAAAAGAATGAAACTAGAACACTTTCTAACACCATACACAAAAATTAACTCAAAAAGTATTAAAGATCTAAATGTAAGACCAGAAACTATAAAACCCCTAGAGGATAACGTAGGCAAAACACTCTCTGACATAAATCACAACAGGATCCTCTATGACCCATCTCCCAGAATATGGGAAATAAATGCAAAAATAAACAAATGGGACCTAATTAAAATTAAAAGCTCCTGCACAACAAAGGAAACTATAAGCAAGGTGAAAAGACAGCCTTCAGAATGGGAGAAAATAATAACAAATGAAGCAACTGACAAGGAAATAATCTCAAAAATATACAAGCAACTCCTGCAGCTCAATTCCAGAAAAGTAAATGACCCAATCAAAAAAATGGACCAAAAAGCTAAACAGACATTTCTCCAAAGAAGACATACAGATGGTTAACAAACACATGAAAAGATGCTCAACATCACTCATTATCAGAGAAATGCAAATCAAAACCACAATGAGGTACCATTTCACACCAGTCAGAATGGCTGCTATCCAAAAGTCTACAAAAAAGAAATGCTGGAGAGGGTGTGGAGAAAAGGAAACCCTCTTACAGTGTTGGTGGGGATGCAAACTAGTACAGCCACTATGGAGAACTGTGTGGAGATTCCTTTAAAAACTCAAAATAAGACTGCCTTATGACCCAGCAATCCCACTGCTAGGCATACACACCAAGGAAACCAGAATTGAAAGACACACATGTACCCCAATGTTCATGGCAGCACTGTTTATAATAGCCAGGACATGGAAGCAACCTAGATGTCCATCAGCAGATGAATGGATAAGAAAGCAGTGGTACATATACACAATGGAGTGTTACTCAGCCATTAAAAAGAATACATTTGAATCAGTTCTAATGAGGTGGATGAAACTGAAGACTATTATACAGAGTGAAGTAAGACAGAAAAACACCAATACAGTATACTAATGCATATATATGGAATTTAGAAAGATGGTAATGATAACCCTGTATGCAAGACAGCAAAAGAGACACAAATGTATAGAACAATCTTATGGACTCTGTGGGAGAGGGCGAGGGTGGGATGATTTGGGAGAATGGCATTTAAACATGTATAATATCATATATGATATTAATCGCCAGTCCAGGTTTGATGCAGAATACAGGATGCTTGGGGCTGGTGCACTGGGATGACCCAGAGGGATGGTACAGAGAGGGAGGTGGGAGGGGAGTTAAGGATGGGGATCACATGTACAACTGTGGTAGATTTATGTTGATGTATGGCAAAACCAATACAATATTGTAAAGTAATTAGCCTCCAATTAAAATAAATTTATATTAAAAAAAAAAAGAATGACCAAGGTTTTCAATCTGACATCTTATTTTACAAATCTGATTGGAATTCGGGATATTGAATCATGGCTTCAATAGTTCGGCTTAAGCTGAAGCCTTATATTCCACAGATATGCTAAAAAGCAATCTGTTCACCCATTTGATTAGAAAATATCTGCTTTTACAAAGAGGCAGCTTTAGAAGAAACCCTTTGATAAATTAGAATTATCTTCATAAACTATAATAATAGCATCCTCATCACAAATTAATACTATCAAAAATGAAGTCACTTTTTTTTTCAGCTATGCACTGAATCATTTTGCTGATGATGAATTAGCCTTGAGAAGGATGAGGTGGTGTTCCTCTCTTCATTTCTAGGCATTGTTCTAGATCCTAGAGACAAAAAGATCCTGCTGCTATGGACATGGGCCACAATTCTCTGTTGCCTCATTTTTTTTCTCTCTTACATAAAAGATTACAGAACTACCTTTGTCATATTGTGAAGTAAGTACTGAGTAACACTCAAGTAGATACATAATTAGCTTCTCACTTCTTTGAATTTAAGAATTACTGCTGCTCATTTAAATTTAAAGGCAAAAAGCTTGAAGTTGTCATAGAAGTTTAGTATTAAAACTTTAGAAAACATGTACTGAACACTTAACCTATGATTACACACCAACCTCAGTCATGCTTGAGAATAAATGTGTTAGCCATTTTGACTGATGGGTGATAGGACAGTGGGCAGAAGGCCTATTTATTCAAAACAACCCCCTTGACAATCAACTGTGGTACAGAAAAGTTGTACCATTCATTCTTCCATTCATCCATTCGTGTATTCACTCACTAATACCTGCTGTGTCCACTGCATTGTGCTAGACAATGGAGTTAAAAGACTAAATAAGAAACCCTAGTCCTGATATAGAGAAGTTCACAGGCTGGTTAGAGAAAGAGATGAATAAATTGTCAGCTGTAATGTAACAAGTGTTAAAGTATAAGGCTATGAGGTAACATGTATCACATGTTGTGTATTTTTGTATTACATCATCTACCTTAATTAAATAAAACCTCCATTGTTGAATACAAAAATAATAGGTACTCAAAACTTGATTTCATTCACACTGGGATGAAGTTTAATGAAAAAAGAGACTTGATCTTTTTATTCACTGTCATATATACATAGTGTTTGACACATTTGTATCTTATAAGTCTTAATAGAAAAGTCTTTCTTAAATTTCTTGCCTCTTGCATTGTCTTACTTCTAGTACCACTGTATAATACCTAATGCCCTCAGTCATGGAGCTCCTTAATCTCATCTTCCCACTTCTAAAAATGTACAACAGAAGCTCCTCACACTTTTCTATATGAAGCTCAGGCAATTCTCTGAAATTTATTTGACAAAAATATATACTTACCAATCAGTGAAATTTCCCAACCAAAAATTAAGTACTAAGGACCAGACTAATGAAATAATTTGTTTAAAAAACAATGCTATGCAAGATACTGGAAGCTATAATTTAAAAAAAACAAAGACCACTAGACAAGATGAGGCACCTAACTGTATCAGCTTAATGCCATGAAAGGATTCTAGGCTGTAATGCCCATACAGCCTAGAAAATTCCAAATTGAGATGGAGTTGAGAATTATGGGAAACAAAAGGTCTAGAGTTCACAGGAAAGAGTCATAAAAGGGGAAATCTGCAAAGAATTCTGAAGCTCTGTGAAGTGTTCCCCTTGAGTATTCAGCTGAAATACTTATTAGCACTACTATATTAGGAAATTACCCAAGGCCAAGAGAATCATCTGAGTGGTTTAGAGGTCACAGTGCTACTCACCCACACAGAATTGAGTATATAGTACCTGTTCCCACCACAGAAGACTAGAAAGCCTCGTGATTCATGAAGAATTTGGTAGAATTCTCAGAAGACTCTTGACTCAGTATTGGACAGTACTATTGTATAATACAGTATTAAGGAAAATTGGTCTTAGTGCTGCTTCAATCCAACCTAAAAATTCTTAAAAAACAAAGGCCAAACTGTTTCCGAAAACAGTGAGTTACAGAATAAAATTCAATAATATTTAAAAGAATACAAATAAACAACAACAAATGAAGTAAAATTTTAAATGTCTGGCATCCATAGAAGGGAGTGGAAAGATATGTTCAAAGTCCTGAAAAGGAAAACTCTTCAACTTAGTATGCTCTACCCAGGAAGATTATCATTTAGAACAGGAGAAAGAATTTCTCCGACAAGCAAAAGCTAAAAGATGATGGCAATACTAAATCTATCCTAAAGGAAATATTGAAAAGCCTTCTTTAAATAGAAAATAAATAAGACTGTATGCTGCTGCTAAGTCGCTTCAGTCGTGTCCGACTCTGTGCAACCCCATAAGTGGCAGCCCACCAGGCTCCCCCATCCCTGGGATTCTCCAGGCAAGAACACTGGACTGGGTTGCCATTTCCTTCTCCAATGCATGAAAGTGAAAAGTGAAAGTGAAGTCGCTCAGTCGTGTCCGACTCTTAGCGACCCCATGGACTGCAGCCTACCAGTCTTCTCCCCCCATTGGGTTTTTCCAGGCAAGAGTACTGGAGTGGGTTGCCATTGCCTTCTCCGAAAAGATTTAATACTTTCTCCTTAAGATAAGGACAATATGAGGCTGTCATTTCTCACGATTTCTATTCAGCATTGAATAGAAGTTCTAGCAGTGTGATAAGACAAGAAAATAAAAGAAGTAAAATGCATCTAGATTGGAAAGGAAGATGTAAGACAGTCTTTGTTCATAGCAACATGATCTTTACGTTGAAAACATGATTTATTTTTAAAAAACTACTAGGACTCTTAATGAGTTTAGAAGAATTTCAGGATACAAGATCAATATGCAGAAATCAAATTTATCTCTATACACTAGCATCAACAAGGAGACTAAATTCATATTAATAAAACAGTACCATTTACAATAGCATATAATGTTTAACAATTACTTATTAATGCTGAGGTTTACAACACAGTAACAAATAAATAAGGGCACAGTCCTCAAGACACTAAGTAGGTAAGTGAAGTGAAGTGAAGTGAAGTCGCTCAGTCGTGTCCGACTCTTTGCGACCCCTGCAGCCTATCAGGCTCCTCTGTCCATGGGATTTTCCAGGCAATAGAACTGGAGTGGATTACCATTTCCTTCTCCGGTGGATCTTCCCAACCCAGGGCTCGAACCTGGGTCTCCCGCATTGTAGACAGACGCGTTTCCATCTGAGCCACTAGGGAAGTCCTGTACTCAGTGGGTGAAGTGAAGTGAAGTCGCTCAGTCATGTCCAGCTGTTTGTGATCCCATGGACTGTAGTCTAACAGGCTTCTCTGTCCATGGGATTCTCCAGGCAAGAATACTGGAGTGGGTTGCCGTTTCCTTCTCCAGGGGATCTTCCTGACCCAGGGATCAAACCTAGGTCTCCTGCATTGCAGGCAGACGCTTTACCCTCTGAGCCACCAGGGCAAACATAAAAACATATAACATTCTGATAAGGAATACAATTAAGAGTGAACATAAGGTTAAATATACTAACAATTTCCTCTTGTTAAGAAACCTATTCTTCCATTGTCTGAGAATGACTCATAAGCAATCCAGTAATTCCATAAACTGAATCAGTGCAACCAGAATTCCTAATGCTATTAGAACAGCTCTTTTTCTGATGTTCATGTGCCTGAAGTAAAGAGGATAAGTTTTCCTAATCCACATGTAAGGTTCTTTTGTCTAATAAACCAGTTCTCTGGCCCAGAAGGTAGGGGGAGTCTGTTCTAAAAGATTCAGTAACCAACCAACCCCCCTTTTTTTACATTTGTACCAACTCGCAGAACCTGAGAACTTAAAAACGTACTGAGGTCTTCAATAGCTGAGGCATCATAATCCAATGAGTCTGGCCCAGAACTTTCTTTTACTGTGCCTTTTTTTCTGTGAATCAAGAGCTGATTAATTAAAATGAGTATAATCAAGATTTTAAGAAAAAGTAAAATATTTCAAATTCTTTCCAAAAAAAAAACCCCAAATCCTTAAGAACTCTTTTATAAATTCAATTTTTAAATGATTCTTGTGTTCATTTCATTAAGGCAGTTCTTCTAGTGGCCTCTATTAACTTGATTGAGCAGACAAGCTTTATTTCCTTCTTATACTGATGCACTGAGCATAACAGTGCATAAATGTTACTGTAGGCTGCTGCTGGGCTCTGTGTTTTCAAGATATCAGACATCAAAATACACCACACTCAAACCAGAAACCAAAAACTGTTAAAATTATTACTGAAACAGGCATGTACAAAGCAAGAGGGATTCCATGAGCAAGGATCCACCAGCAAGTAGGCACTCTTAACATCCCCAGGGGAAAGAGAGAGGCAGAGTGTGCATGATCATAAGGATATCTATACATATCCTTCTTTCCCGATTATCTTTTTAAATGGTGCCAGGGCAGACTAAGTTCTGGTGGTGGCGGGGGAGAGAAGAGGGGCAGGGTGGGTTGCCTTATATGTGATTTATGAAGGGAGAGGGGGGCAGCAGAAATAAGTGCAGAACTTTTGACTGTCTATTGGTTCTCACCCTGAGGGAACAGATGGGTGGCTGCCGGTTTCCATCCTGACAGATGTCGAATGACTTAGCCAAATGTCATTGTACTAGGGTGAGTTAATTCTCTCTCTACAATAAGCAAGGGCTTCCCAGGTGGCTCAGTGGGTAAAGAATTGGCCTGTGATGCAGGAGATGCCAGTTCAATCCCTAGCTCAAGAAGATCCCCTGAAGGAGGGCATGGCAACCCACTCCAGTATTCTTGCCTGGAGAATCCCATAGAGGAGTCTGGCAAGCTTTAGTCCATGGGGTCACAGAGTTGGAGGCAACTGAAGTGACTGAGCACACAATAAGCAAGACGCATACAATCAAAAGCGGAAGACAGACATGCTAACAAATGAACAGGATGGTGTGACATATACTAAATTTTTAAACTTACACATGAATTTACAAAAAAGTACAAAAGAGGATATCCTGTCTGAGGCAGCACAAGAAAGCAATGCTCTATCAGGGTTGTGGTGGAAACTGGGAATTTACCAGACAAAAGAAGGAAGGGAGCTCCAAGTAAAGGAGTTGGCCTGTGTGAAGAAAGGGAAGCGCGAAACAGTATGCAATTGACAGGAAACAGCTTGCGACTGCTAGAGCACAGATGAAAGGGGAGAGTGGCAGATGCTGACACAGAAGTAGGCAGGGGCAGGTGTGGGGGATCTTATTGCTGTACTAAAGTACTTGGACTTTATCCAGTGGTAATGCAGACCTCTTGAAAGGTCCTAAGTATAGAAGGGACATGATCTGATTTTCCTTTAAGAGGACTGACTCTGACAGTATCGTTAGGGAATGGTTGAAGACAAGTTAGCTGAGAAGCTTCCAGGACCATCTGTCTACACGGAGCACTAAAATATCATTGGGCATATAATGAAATCAAGAAAATAACATTTACCAGAACTTCCATTTGTGGATGAAAGTAATATTTATAAGAACATAGACCTTGGAATATGACTGCTTTGGTTGAAATTCTGTTTCTACTGAGCAAGTTCTTTCAGGGTAAGGAGGTGCTACAGGAGGGAAGGATAAACAACTAACCCCTATGGAGAAGATGAAGATCTTATAGCATCTCAGATTTCACTGTGAACTCTTGATATATCCATTCCTACTCAACTATTCCTCTTTTAGTCTTAAGGAAGAGTATAATATTCATTTAAATGCTCAAGCAAAAACCTAGAAATCCAATTTTGTTGTTTAGTCATTAAGTCATGTCCAATTCTGCAACCCCATGCACTGCAACACACCAGACTTCCCTGTCCTTCATTCCTAGGACTGCAAGGAGATCAAACCAGTCAATCTTAAAGGAAATCAACCCTGAATATTCATTGGAAGGACTGATGTTGAAGTTTCAATACTTTGGCCACCTGATCTGAAAAGTTGACTCATTGGAAAAGACCCTGATGCTGAAAAAGATTGAAGACAAAAGTAGAAGGGGGCAGAAGAGGATGAACTGGTTAAATAGCAGCATTTACTCAATGGACACAAATTTGAGCAAACTTTGGGAGAAAGGGGAGGACAGAGGAGGCTGGCATGCTGCAGTCCATGAGGTCACAAAGAGTAGGACACAACTTGGTGATTGAATGACAACACCACCACCAAAAATTATCACAATGAAACAGTTTCTTTGGAAACACAGAAATCAAACATAATGGTTTAATTTTACCAAATAACAAAAAAAAAAAAATTAGGGAGAGAATAAGAGGAGAGGATGAAAAAAAAAGTAACACTCCATTGGAGGTCCAGTGTATCACACTGAAATGACAGAAGGATACAGTTAGACCTAGAAGGGGGCTTCTCTGGTGGCTCAAACATAAAGCCTCTGCCCGGAAGATCCCCTGGAGAAGGGAATGGCAACCCTCCCCAGTATTCTTGCCTGGAGAATTCCATGGACAGAGGAGCCTGGTGGGCTACAGTCCATGGAGTTGCAAAGAGTCAGATACAACCGAGCTATTAATGCTTTCAGACCTGGAAGAGAAGTCTACATTTGGGGCTTTGGAAAGGATATAACCCAGCTGTTCTCTAACTTCACAGAGAGAGGACAGAGGAAATAAGTTACCTGAGGTAGAAGGTATTAGCTGAACAATTAGACATGAAATCAAACTCCTTGAGAATCAGTTTTGGTATTGCTTAATATTTATGCAGAGTACTTAGCTAAAAAAATACTAATACTTATTTTTCTTGCTTTATACCTGAAGAACTTAGAACCCAGTGAGGTTCCATACACAGTAATTAGTTTTCATTGTGACTTTAATCACATATGGTAACCTGACATTTCATACAATCCATGAGTCTGTAAGCCTTCCCAGAATTGCCATTATTTGTAATTTTCAGACAGTTATCCCTCAAGCAGCTAGCTGGCTTTTCATATTAAAACAGGCTGAAAAATAAAGGCTACCAAAGATGAAAAGCAAAATACAAAAATCACTAGAATCAGTTCTTGTTTTTAAATAACATGACTACACCTGCAGAATACCCAAAGCAGCACAGGAACACCTAAGAAAGGTGTTTGGTGCAGTTGAGGTCACCAGTAAGACTGGTTTTCCCTGGAAGTGATATTCAATATAAAATACAGTTTGTTAATGCCCCGTCACTCAGCCAATGTGTAGTAGTACAGTGTAGTGTAGTTTTCTGGCACCTGGCTGCTACAAAGCCTTCTTTTTTGGTTCCTTGTAATGAGAGGTGAACATGAAGAAGAGCATCTGGGTCCTGGTATTCCTGAGATTTCTCTTCAGTGGACTGCCAGTGTACAGGTATCACAACATGGCACATGGCTCTACTCAGGGAATTGAGATTCCTTCTGAGGAAATGAAACCTGGCAGAAATGGTGTAGGAGTCAGAAAATCCTTCTAACATGTGCCTCTCCTACTGCCTTCACTCTCTCCCTTCACCAGAAGTGACCTCTCCATCTTCTCTGCCTTCTCCATATCTAGGCTGTCATTCAGATTCCAACTCATTTCACTTCTCTATAAAGCTTTCGAACTATCACAACTCCCAGTAATGTCTTTCTTTTAATAAATATATTAAAATCAGGCTTTTCTCTGTCTGCATTGCTAAAATATCACACAGAGAGAAATATCAATAACCTCAGATATGCAGATGACACCACTCTTATGGCAGAAAGTGAAGAGGAGCTAAAAAGCCTCTTGATGAAAGTGAAAGAGGAGAGCGAAACAGTTGGCTTAAAGCTCAACATTCAGAAAACGAAGATCATGGCATCTGGTCCCATCACTTCATGGGAAATAGATGGGGAAACAGTAGAAACAGTATCAGACTTTATTTTGGGGGGCTCCAAAATCACTGCAGATGGTGAATGCAAGCATGAAATTAAATGACGCTTACTCCTTGGAAGAAAAGCTATGACCAACCTAGATAGCATATTCAAAAGCAGAGACATTACTTTGCTGACTAAGGTCCATATAGTCAAGGCTATGGTTTTTCCAGTGGTCATGTATGGATGTGAGAGTTGGACTGTGAAGAAGGCTGAGGGCCAAAGAATGGATGCTTTTGAACTGTGGTGTTGGAGAAGACTCTTGAGAGTCCCTTGGACTGCAAGGAGATCCAACCAGTCCATTCTGAAGGAGATCAGCCCTGGGATTTCTTTTGGAAGGAATGATGCTAAAGCTGAAGCTCCAGTACTTTGGCCACCTCATGCGAAGAGTTGACTCATTGGAAAAGACTCTGATGCTGGGAGGGATTGGGGGCAGGAGGAGAAGGGGACGACCGAGGATGAGATGGCTGGATGGCATCACGGACTCAATGGACGTGAGCCTGAGTGAACTCCGGGAGATGGTGGTGGACAGGGAGGCCTGGTGTGCTGCGATTCATGGGTCGCAAAGAGTTGGACACAACTGAGCGACTGAACTGAACTGATGAATTATCTCGTTGAACTGTGCCATATTTCAAGTTAGAAACCTTCTGGCAAACCTTGTTCTGCCTTCTATTTCTCCATACATTCACCAAGCACAGAGTTTTATCAGTCTTTCTCTGAAACAGTTCTTGAATCTGACCATTCACATCCTCCCACCGCACCCACCCCCATTCCCCTTCATTAACTACCTTCACTTATTTGGTCACTTTCTAGTTTAAATTGCCCAAGTCTCCCATTCCAACATATTGTCCACAATGTAATCAGAGTGGTCTTAATAAAAGGCAGATCAGATCATATCACTCTCCTGGGTAAAATATTTCAGTGACTTCCTCTGTTCTCATGATACGGGTATCAATTTATTTTCATAGTTCACAGGGCTCTGCAAAATCTGGCCTATGATTATCTCTAGTCTAACTTCATCTCTTGTCATTTTCCCAAATCTTGCTCACTTCCAGACTTTTGTAAATTCCTCCAGGCTGTTCCTAAACTCTTCTCCCTGCACTTTGACTGGCTAATGTTTATATATTCTTCCTATCTCATCTTAGATACATTCTCAAAAATCTTCCATATATCAATACAGATGTTCATTCTATGTGATACTATAGTATCCTATATTACCATCATTTTCTATATACAGAGTTCTTAGTTATAAATAGTAAAACTACCTCTAGTTAATCAAAGCTGCACACACAAATTTTAAATACTAGATAGCTAATAGCATCTCCGGGATAGCTAAAAAATGAGACTGGGAGACTACAAGGCCAGTGGTAATGCTCCAGGCCCCACTGTAGAATGGTTCCACACCACGATGCCTTGGATGAATAGAGATACCCCTGATCTTGGGCACTGTACCACTGAGACTTCTGCCCTTGCCTCTGATTGATGGAGTCCAGGTCACATGCCTGAATCTTCAGTGCAAAACATGCTGGGAAAGTAAGGTTTTGTCACCTATCTTGGAGAGTGCTCAGATATACTGCTTTATAGGTTTGTTGAAGATCTTGAGGATAAGTAGCCTAACCACTTATTAATATTGAAATGAGTTAAATAGTTTAATGAGTTTAACAGGTTAATAAGTTAATGAGTTTCTTAAAAATGTTAGTTATCAGCTGGTATAGCATATATCTTGTATGTTCTTGGGGAGCCCTTTGGATAGTACCACGTTTGTGCTGACAAACTATTGAGGCTTAGTAAAAAGTGTGTGGAAATATGAATGGAATATTGCTATTTACTTTCTGAGTGCAGCACATGTACCAAGGAATAGGAAGGTGACGTGGAGTTCAGGCAAGCTTTAGTGAAAAGCAAGGATATCATAAGGGGTTCATCTGCAGCACATCAAAAGAACACAGCTGAATTCCTCAGCCTGGTCAGAAATGGGCCCTGGAAGGGGTCAAAAATGTGACCCGAGAGGGTGAGAGGTACTGCAGTGTGCTTCTATAACACTCCATACTTCTCCAATCATAGCGCTGATAACATTTTACAGAATAGCTTGTTAGTTTCTTATCATTCTTGCAGAGATACAAGATCTGTGAAGACAGAGATAGCTTATCCACGCCTGCTCCATAGACAATGAGTAACAGATATTTTCAAAAATAAGTAAGTGAAAGAATAGTGAATGAGGGTAAAGATGAGGGCATAGAGGAAGAGAGAGGTAGGCACCAGAGAAGGATACCAGGTTCCTGTGGGGTGACACGGATCAGCTCAGGCCTGATGCTAGCCACTCCCACACAACTCCTTTCTTTCTAATCCACTTCTTGTTCTCTTTGGGAAGGATTGAGGTCTCTGGAAGATGGCCAAAAAACAATTAAGCGAGCAGCCAGCTCAAATTAATGCTCAAGTATCAGGAGTATCTGAGTCCTGAAAGCCACTTCTGTTTTCCCTCTCTCAGCTGAGGGGGTGGGAAGAGGTTCCCAAAGCCACCTCTCCTTTCAGGGAGATTTAGAAGGCATATAAAGGCCCCTGGCTGAGGACTTGCTTCCTCACTCCACAGTTGGTGCCAGAACTCTCAATCCTCTACCAAGAGAAAATGTCCATCCAGTAAGTATCTCTGGGAGATTTTTTTATTAATGCCTTAGTGCGTTGATGGTAAATGAGCTATTTCAAAAACTCCTGAAGACAACTGAGGATCCATTTAGGAAAAGCCTTGGGTCTCGGTGGGAGAGTTTGTTTCTTCCTATACACATATTGAAGCAAATATCTAGAAGTCAGGTCTAAGTTACAGTGGGATTTTATTGCTTGGAATGGGCCTTGGAAGCAGTAGTGAGCATGAAGATTCAATGAGGCAGACCTGGGTTCTACTTCTTGTCCAGTCATTTCCTAACTGTGTTATCTTAGGCAAGTTACTTTTTAAAGTCTAGGCTTTTCCATATGTAGGATAAGTAATACTTACCTCATTTTGGTGCTGTGATATTTAAATGAATGAAGGGCATATAAATTCCTTTTGATGGTATGTGGCACATAGTAAATGCTTAATAAAAAATAAGTGCCTAAATTAGGCAGTCTTGTCAGAGCTCTCACTCTAAGAAGTCATATAATGAGCCAAAGTGAGAAGGAAGAACATTAAAATATATATATGTATATATGACCTAAATATTCTTATCTGACTGCTTTTAAAATGTAGTGAAGCTCTTGGAGATTGGTGACGAAATAAGACAGTGGAAAGAGATGATGGTATAATATGCATGAATAGCAAAGGATGAGGTATTGACCCCAAAACCTGTGGTCTCCCAGTACATAAGAGGGAGAGGAATGAGACTGGGAGTCAAGGGAATAAATGATGCAGTAAGCTGAGGGTACTGACAGGGTAGGATAATTCTGTGGGAAGGACTTGGTCAGGAAGAGAAGTGACAATGATAATGGGATTTGTTGACTTGTCCTCAGAAATATGGGAAAGCTGCGGAAGGTAAGTCCACTGTAATGTTAAAAGGGAGGTCATTTTCCTTGTCATCAAAGGAGAAAAACCAACCTGGGCCTTTGCCAACATGAAACATTTCTGCCACCCTTCCCCAGTTTCTACCACCACCACCGTATCTCCTCCCAAAACACTGTACTCTCAGCTCCAGCTGGACTGGCAGTACACACCAGCATTGAGTAGAGGGCATCTTTTCTTGTGGAGCTCTGCCTCTGTCTCCATGGACTCCCTGAGATTCCACATGAACTTCTTCCTCATTATTCCACCATTTCAGAGTTGAACATCCAGCTGGTGGTTACAAGAAACTGTTTGAAACTGTGGAGGAACTATCCTCACCGCTCACAGCCCATGTTACAGGTTGGTCTCAGCTTTCTTGAAGCCATCTTCTTTTTTTTGTTGCGATCTCTCTTTGCTGTCTCCTTATTCATTGGCATCTCTCAGCATAGGTTCCCCTATGGGCTACAAAGAGAGAAATCTGGAGATTTGGGCTTTTTATACCAAGAACTCATTTCCTCTTTTCTTTACTTTTCTAAAATATATATTTTAAAAATGCTACCTAACTGGAATTCATTGACTACTGGGACTATACCTTTGTCATCTTTAAACTGTCTCCTCCCAATTGCCTCTTCTGGAAAATAGAAAAGATGAACCCAGTGCTCTTTCTCAACTAGATTCTGATGTTAACAGTCTAGATGCAAGCAATCAAATTAATGGTGTGTCTGTTAGGTAAGCCATGTCTTCTTTTCAAATTTTTATCAGAAATATAAATCTGTATAAAGTGGACTGCTGAAACTGAGCTGTATGAAATAATACATTTCAGGTTGGAGAGTTGACAAGGATTAAACAAATACTGCCATATGCTGTACATTCAAGGACCAAAGGGCACAACCTGTTTAGACTGAATGGCCTTAAAACCTTTATTGTGTGTCCCTCATTTTTCAGAGAAGGACACTGAGGCCCAGAGATAGCACACAGCAAATCCTGAAGCAGAATCCAGGTCTCTGACAGCCCTGTGTACTTTCTGCTACAGCAAGGTGACCTTTATCTGGACAATAGCCCATATTCTCAAAGGAATTTAGCTCTATATTTTAAAAAGCCAATTTCCTATTGTTTCACAGAAATGGTTCGTTCTATCAACACATCTTTTTTTTAGTATCTTGATCTCTACTTCTAATCCATCCCTCCTGTATCAAGAAATTTGAAATTTTTTCTTAAAAGTAAGATGGTAAAAATGCAAATGTATTGGTAGCTGGGAATATCTGTTAGATGGAGAATCCCATTCCATTCCAGATGTTCTTCCTTGTCTCCTTCCAACCTTTTGTTTGAACTCAGAGATGCTGCCACATTTCCCAACCTTGGTTCCCTAGAAAAAGCAGAGTCAGCCAGCAGGCATTTCCTGAGAGCTACTCCGCGTGAGAGCTGGGAATGGAAATCACTGCCAGCTTTAGAAGTAAAAGGCTGCCCATCCAGATGGCTTATATAATCACTGCTTCTTACCAGGGGTGAGAAGAGCAGGTATAAGAAATAAGATTCTGTGTCTCACTTTCCTCACAGGCAGGATCCCCCTCTGGTTGACAGGCAGTCTCCTTCGATGTGGACCAGGACTCTTTGAAGTTGGATCAGAACCATTTTACCACCTGTTTGATGGGCAAGCCCTCCTGCACAAGTTTGACTTTAAAGAAGGACATGTCACATACCACAGAAGGTAAAGAACACTAGGTTCCACTCCCCTTCCTAGGGTTGAGGCCTAGCTCAGCTCCTCCTTGCATGCTTTTTTTAACCTCCTGAACCCAATAGGAGACTTTATACTCATCTCCACTCAGAATCCTCCTGGGCCATGAGTCTGCATGGACACCTGGGAGCTATAGGACAGGATAAAGAAACAGCAAAGAACTAGGGCTTTGGAGTCTGACATGCCTGGCATTAAATCCTATACGCCCTAGATACCATTTGTCTAGGTGGGTGCCCTTTGGCAAGTTGTTAACTTCTACTTCTTTGTTTTGTCATCTATAAAAATGGGAGAAGTAAAAGAATTTACTTCAGAGTTTATTACAAGGATAAAATGAGAACACAGTGCTTAGTCCATCAGATGCATTTAATAATAATAATAGTCATTTTATTACTATTAGACCACGTATCGCTTGATTTCTTTCCTTTTTTGTAATCAGAAAGGCCAGTGGGAAGGAGGGAGGGGGTGTCACAGAGCAGGCAAGGACCAAATATGTCATAATAATACCAGGAATAAGTTTTCTAAAAACAGGAGATGGTTGCTAAAAGGCTTGAGGCCCTAAGCCATCACTCCAACTTCATTACAAAGACTCATTAGCACCACAATAAATACTTTGTTTCATGTTTTAATATTCAGGCCTGTTAGTGGCTTTGTTGATCACCACAGATTTCAGGCATTCTGAAGAGACATCAAAAGTAAGAATAAATGGAGTCTTGAAGTAGTTGGGATAACTTGGACTGTTTTAGAAGAGAAACAGATCAAGTCAAGCAAAAATTTAGCTATGAAAGCTTATTTTGGAGGTCAGAGAAAGCCTTCTAAAGACCTTGGTACTTTTTCCTCTTCACAAAAGTACAAAATCAAATTTTAATTGGCTCTCCACATGAGAAACCCTAGGCAACGTACGCTGTCTAGTCTGGGATATGGTTGAGGAGGTCTGCCTGTGTAAGAGACTGGATTCAAAAATATCTACTTTTAAAAGTAGCAAAATAAAATTTTAAATTAAAGAAAATCACTAGAGGAATAGAAGGAAGATTGAAGGAAATCTAATTCAGCATACCATGTTCTATACCTCCCTGCTCAGTGTAGGCTGGTGAGTCATAGGGTACAGGAAGTCAGAAGCCCAATTTGAACTATCCATGGGACTATGTAGTATGATATGGAAAAGTCTTATTTTCTGGCTCAGGCCATATATGCCGATCATTAGCTTCTCTGAGCCTTGATTTCTCAGCTGTCACTGTGAAGTTGATAATCGGAGCTCATGGCACATGGTCTCCTTCTCCTTCAGTCACCCCAAGAAAGTGACCTGACTCTTCATTCTCCATGTTGTGAATTTATGATTCTTGATAAGGGCACATGGAATGACCTTCTATGCTACCCAGGGACTACACTAATTCCCCTTCTCTGTGACATTTCCCATATCTCAATGTCCTTCAGGTTCATCCGCACTGATGCTTACGTACGGGCAATGACTGAGAAAAGGATCGTCATAACAGAATTTGGCACCTGTGCTTTCCCAGATCCCTGCAAGAATATATTTTCCAGGTTTCTGAAACCCAACTGCATGTTATTAAAGACATTTTACATTAGCCATTTTTCTCTCATGGCTTGAAAGTTACTGGACTAAAAAATCCATTTGCTTCTACAGGTTTTTTTCTTACTTCCGAGGAGTGGAGGTTACTGACAATGCCCTTGTTAATATCTACCCAGTGGGGGAAGATTACTATGCCTGCACAGAGACCAACTTCATTACAAAGATTAATCCTGAGACCTTGGAAACAATTAAGCAGGTAGGACACAGTGTTCAAAAGATATTGCTTAGGAATTTAGAATTTGTACCTTAGAATTAAGTCCACTGTACATTTTGTTTGGAAGAATATGAGAGCCAGATAGATTAAGTTTCAAATCCCTGCTTTGTCATCAACTACTAGCGATGTGACATAAAGCAGAATTTTCTTCTCATTTGTGAAATTTTAAATATTTATTGCATGAATTAGAGGAAAACTGTATAAAATGCCTAACATATTTAATTGTGACACAAGTATTAAGTCCCTTCCATGTACCAGAATGTATGCTAGATGCAAAAGATACATCAAAGAGTAAGATAAAATGGTCCCTGCTCTTTGTGGGTTTTATAGGCTAGCATGGAACTGGCACATTTAATATTGAAAAGATAAAATTCATGGTTCTAGGAAAGTGTGTTGCACCAATTTTACACCTTCTTATAGAACTTCTTGTTAGAAATAAAAGCCATACCTTAAATGAAAAAGTATAAAGAAACATGTGAGCAATATTAGAAAGTGATAAATTTTGCTGAGATATGAGGCAGTCTCAATGCAGCATTCAGTAAAACAAATCTACATTTTCAACCAATGTTTATTAAGTTGCAGCTGTTTTCTTTCTTTTTGCTTTGTGAATTTATTTTTTAAATTAATCTATTTTATTTTATTTTTTAAGATAAATTTATTTATTTTAATAGGAGGCTAATTACTTTACAATATTGTATTGGTTTTGCCATATATCAACATGAACCTGCCACAGTTGTACACGTGTTCCCCATCCCGAACCCCCCTCCCACCTCCCTCCCCATATCATCCCTCTGGGTCATCCCAGTGTTTTCAAGGCATCATTCTTACTTTCAGAACACTTAACATCTAAGTGGAGAAATCAATTAATATATTACTTAACTATAATAGAGTAGAGCACTTTCACAGCATCATCTTTCAGGATTTGAAATAGCTCAACTGGAATTCCATCACCTCCCCTAGCTTTGTTCATAGTGATGTTTTCTAAGGCCCACTTAACTTCACATTCCAGGATGTCTGGCTCTAGGTGAGTGATCACACCATCGTGATTATCTTGGTCATGAAGATCTTCTTGGTACAGTTCTTCTGTGTATTCTTGCTACCTCTTCTTAATATCTTCTGCTTCTGTTAGGTCCATACCTTTTCTGTCCTTTATCGAGCCTATCTTTGCATGAAATGTTCCCTTGGTATCTCTAATTTTCTTGAAGAGATCTCTAGTCTTTCCCATTCTGTTGTTTTCCTCTATTCCTTTGCATTGATCAATGAAGAAGGCTTTCTTATCTCTTCTTGCTATTCTTTGGAACTCTGCATTCAGATGCTTGTATCTTTCCTTTCCTCCTTTGCTTTTCACTTCTCCTTTTCACAGCTATTTGTAAGGCCTCCTCAGGCAGCCATTTTGCTTTTTTGCATTTCTTTTCCGTGGGGATGGTCTTGAACCCTGTCTCCTGTACAATGTCACGAACCTCTGTACATAGTTCATCAGGCACTCTATCTATCAGATCTAGTCCCTTAAATCTATTTTTCACTTCCTCTGTATAATCATAAGGGATTTGATTTACATCATACCTGACCTAAATCAGTATGCACTCAATATGCCACCAAATTTGGAAAACTCAGCAGTGGCCACAGGACTGGAAAAGGTCAGTTTCCATTCCAATCCCAAAGAAAGGCAATGCCAAAGAATGCTCAAACTACCACACAATTGCACTCATCTCACACGCTAGTAAAGTAATGCTCAAAATTCTCTAAGCCAGGCTTCAGCAATACATGAGCTGTGAACTTCCAGATGTTCAAGCTGGTTTTAGAAAAGGGAGAGGAACCGGAGATCAAATTGCCAACATCTGCTGGATCATGGAAAAAGCAAGAGAGTTCCAGAAAAAGATATATTTCTGCTTTATTGACTATGCCAAAGCCTTTGACTGTGTGGATCACAAGAAACTGTGAAAAATTCTGAAAGAGATGGGAATACTAGACCACCTGACCTGCCTCTTAAGAAACCTGTATGCAGCTCAGTTAGAACTGGACATGGAACAACAGACTGGTTCCAAATAGGAAAAGGAGTACATCAAGGCTGTATATTGTCACCCTGCTTATTTAACTTATATGCAGAGTACATCATGAGAAACGCTGGTCTGGAAGAAGCACAAGCTGGAATCAAGATTGCCAGGAGAAATATCAATAACCTCAGATATGCAGATGACACCACCCTTATGGCAGAAAGTGAAGAGGAACTCAAAAGCTTCTAGATGAAAGTGAAAGAGGAGAGTGAAAAAATTGGCTTAAAGCTCAACATTCAGAAAACGAAGATCATGGCATCTAGTCCCATCTCTTCATGGGAAATAGATGGGGAAACAGTGGAAACAGTGTCAGACTTTCTGTTTTGGGAACTCCAAAATCACTGCAGATGGTGACTGCAGCCAGGAAATTAAAAGACGCTTACTCCTTGGAAGAAAAGTTATGACCAACCTAGATAGCATATTGAAAAGCAAAGACATTACTTTGCCAACAAAGGTTCGTCTAGTCAAGGCTATGGTTTTTCCAGTGGTCGTGTATGGATGTGAGAGTTGGACTGTGAAGAAAGCTGAGCCCCAAAGAATTGATGCTTTTGAACTGTGGTGTTGGGGAAGACTCTTGAGAATCCCTTCGACTGCAAGGAGATCCAACCAGTCCATTCTAAAGGAGATCAGCCCTGGGATTTCTTTGGAGGGAATGATGCTGAAGCTGAAGCTCCAGTACTTTGGCCACCTCATGTGAAGAGTTGACTCATTGGAAAAGACTCTGATGCTGAGAGGGATTGAGGGCAGGAGGAGAAGGGGGGATGACCGAGGATGAGATGGCTGGATGGCATCACTGACTCGATGGACGTGAGTCTGAGTGAACTCCGGGAGTTGGTGATGGACAGGGAGGCCTGGTGTGCTGCGATTCATGGGGTCTCAAAGAGTCGGACACGACTGAGCGACTGAACTGAACTGAACTAACTATAATAGAACTAACTATAATAGAATATAGTAAGTCCTTTCACAAAAGGAGTCCTTCTATGGAAGTGCATATAAAGATTACTTCTAGCAGTGTTGAAGGGTGTGAAGTAGGGCAGATCAAGGAAGATTTAAAAGTACTGTATTTGAGTTCGAAATTAGAGGGAAGGCAAAACTTCATTGAATTTGGGAAAAGAACATTTCAGATACAGGAAGTACCATGACCAAACAAATAGAGGTGGGAAACTGGAGAATAAAGTTTTTGGTGGTTTTTTTTTTTTTTTTTTTTTTTTTTTTTGGTTAGAATTGCAGTATTTCTCAATGGAGGTGGCATTGGCATTGGGCAGGTGGCACTTCATCATTATGGGGACTGTTTCACCTATTGCAGAGGTTTGACATCCCTGGTCTCACCCACTAAACACCATACATGTCCTCAATCATTGCACAAAACCCAAATGCTCCCCAACATTTCCAACTTCCCCGCTAGGGGACAAAAGCATTCCTAGGTGCAAACTAGTGATCAGAGCATGCCATGTCAAGGGTAGAGTGAAACTATAAGTTTGAATAATGGACAAAAATTTGGAATAAGTTGTTTGGTTGATGGTAAACTACTGAAAGTTTTTGTTCAGAGAAGTGGTATAGCAATGCTTTAGGTTATTTAATCTGGAAGCTATGCATAAGCTGTATGGGAGGGCAAAAGAACTAGGAGACCAGCTAGTGGAACTGAAGACCAGAAGGAGAAACTGAGTGTAATAGGAATAGAAAGGAAAGTAGTCACAACACTGGGTCTCAATACTACCGGCTGATTTATAATCCCACGGACTGTTTACTAAGGTTTGACATATTCTCAACAGCTTTTTCTTGGTTTAGATGTATGTTTGTAACCGCATATGAGTGTGTGTGTAAATCATTTAGAGAAGTCCTGAAACTAAATTTCTAAACTACTCATTTGACTTTGACAGTATATCAGATTGCCATGGTAATTTAACTGGAAGTGTGAAGTTCATGGTATGGCTCCAGAATAGACTTTATTAGAAGTTAAGTTTCATTGTGAGCAGCACTATACCCTAACTTCATATAAAAATGTAATTTTAAAAACTTGAGGGTTTTTTGTTTGTTTATTTGTTTACCATGACTGAAATAGCCTGCTAACAAGTACCTTTGCCTCTAGACTGATTCCCTTAAATACAACTTCCTTAATTCAGTAGAAGTATTTTTTTTTCTAAAATGCAAGTATAAATGTGCTATTCCATCTAGTGCACCCACAGTTTCCAAGATATAGTTAAAACACAGACCTTTGTGGCTGGCCCACTTTTATTTCTCCTTCTCCATGTGTGCTCTTCACCACAGCCATGCTGAATGACTAGACTTCCCTAAGCAGCATTCACTATTTACACCTCTATGCCTTTACAGCAAGGTTCCTGCTTCCTAGAACACATCGTTATCATTCTGCATCTGACTGACTTTTACTCATCTTTCAACACGAGTTGGAGTCATCGCCCTTGGGAAGCCCTGCCTAATCTCCCAGTTTGGGTTAAATGGCTTTTCTTTATAGATATGGTTTTGCACTTACTACACTTATTCCAGCTCATTGTTCTAGTGTTGTTGTTCAGTCACCCAGTCATGTCGGACTCTTTACGACCCCACAGACTGCAGCATGCCAGGCCTCCCTGTCATCACCATCTCCCGGAGTTTGCCCGAGTTCATGTTCATTGCATCAGTGATGCTGTCCAGCCATCTCATCCTCTGACACCCTCTTCTTCTGCCCTCAGTCTTTCCCAGAATCAGGGACTTGTCCAATGAGTCATCTGTTCCTGTCAGATAAGCAAAATACTGGAGCTTCAGCTCCAGCATCAGTCCTTCCAGTGAGTATTCAGGGTTGATCTCCCTTAAGACTGACTGGTTTGATCTTGCTGTCCAAGGGGCTTTCAGGAGTCCTCTCCAGCACCACAGTTTGAAGGCATCAATTCTTTGGCATTCTGCCTTCTTTATGGTCCAGCTCTCACAACTGTATGTGACCACTGGGAAGACCATAGCCTTGACTATACGGACCTTTGTCAGCAGAATCACATTTCTGCTTTGCAACACACTGTCTAGGTCTGTCATCACTTTCCTACCATGAAGCAATTGTCTTCTGATTTCATGGCTGTAGTCATGGTCTGCAGTGATTTTGGAGCCCAAGAAGAGGAAATCCATCACTACTTCCACCTTTTCACCTTCTATTTGCCATGCAGTAATGGGGCCAGATGCCATGATCTTAGTTTTTTTAATATTTAGTCTTAAGTTGGCTCTTTCACTCTCCTCCTTCACCCTCATCAACAGGCTTTTTAGTCCCTCTTTGCTTTCTGCCATTATAGTGGCATCATCCGCATATCAGAGATTGTTGATGTTTCTCCCACCTATCTTAATTCCTGCCTTGTAACTTATCAGCCCGGTATTTCTCATGATATGCTCAGCATATAGGGTACCAGCAGACAGCCCTGATGTACTCCTTTCTCAGTCTTGAACCAATCAGTTGTCTAGTACAGTGCTGTCAATGGAACTTTCTACAACACTTCTATATCTACATCGTCCAAGTGCTGTT
Source organism: Ovis aries (assembly GCF_016772045.2). Classification (NCBI taxonomy): domain Eukaryota; kingdom Metazoa; phylum Chordata; class Mammalia; order Artiodactyla; family Bovidae; genus Ovis; species Ovis aries. The sequence continues at coordinate 44,127,513 of NC_056054.1, read as the reverse complement.
AAGTACATGGATGTGGCTAATGTGACTGAGGAACCGAATTTGAAGTTCTGTCCTAATTATGGTTGACTTACATTTAAATTGCAACATGTGGCTGCAGTATTGGATACTGCCAGTCAAGACTGAGATTTTGAAAAGCAAGGACTATCGCTGTTTTCCTAGACTCTGACGCAGCTTCTGGCATACAATAGAAGCCCAGTGAGTGCCTGACAAATGACTGAGTGAATGGATGTCTTGCCTAATATTTAAGTGAGAACGCCAAAAGCTCCCTAAGCTTTAAAACATTTTCTCTTAATCGAATAGAAAGCACTTTGGTTAGACAAATATATAACCATGGATTATTTATTCAATAAATCTTTACCGAGTAGGTCCCAAGCAGAAATTCTAGTGCTCTGCATCTTTTGACAAGTCACTTAACTTCTCTGACTCCTCAAGTTCTCCTTAGGTAAATTGAGAGGTTTGTGATAGATGATGGTTTTGAATTTTTTATAAGAATCCAAATTCAACTGAAGTACTGAATCCTGTCTTCAGAAGTTTCCATTAATTCCAGGCATTCATGGTTCCCCTGAAGTGTATTTAGGTTAAGACTTTCTATACTAGAATTCTGAGGTTTCTTTCAGTTCCAAATTCCTTTACATGTAAGACACTGGATTTGGTATTTAGGTTGTATCATACAAAATTTGTGTTTTTGTAAAATGAAAATTAATAACTATCAACATGCAGTTCAATGTAATTCAATAAGGAAAATGTAAAGATGTTTCAGGATTAAAATTTATCACTGTTTGAGGACAGCTTGTATATACAAAAGGAAAATAACCGAACAGAGAAATGCATGGTCTACATCAACAGAAGAACACAGTCAGAGAGAACTTAAAAATTTCAAAGGCATGAAGGGTCAACATGGGGGTCAGAGAAGAGCTCTACACTAAAGTTGGAACTTCCACAGGTTTGAAAGAAAGTAGGACCCCAGAGAGAGAGAAGGAAGGAGAAAGTGCACTTAGGGTAAAGGTGCAAATGGTCATGGTGAGGTCAGATTGCGGGACCAAAGATACAATACAGTTTTTCTCTTAACATGGGTGACATCTCTTTTCCTTCCATAGGTTGACCTTTGCAACTATGTCTCAGTTAATGGAGCCACTGCTCACCCCCACATTGAAAATGATGGGACTGTTTACAACATTGGTAATTGCTTTGGGAAAAATTTTTCAATTGCCTACAATATTGTAAAGATCCCACCACTACAAGCAGGTCAGTTTACCACTTTGATTCTTCTTAAAACAAGTATAGATAATGTGAGAAAATTACTGGAAATACAAGATATCAGATCAGAAATATGAGGACTGCACTATATGGACTGTTAAATTACTTTCAGATTTTCAGAAAAATATCCTCATCCTCACCCTACCAGGGAACAAATACCCAATAGCACCATAGTAGGAAATAACAAATTGAAAATACAAAAAGCATGTGGCCATGTTCTGTTCTACAGTGTTTCAAAGATGTAGTGTATATGTGACTTTGATCATGTAAAATTTAGATTCAAATCAAGCAAATAGTTATTAAGCACTTATCCATGTGCCAGACACAATTAAGATTTTAAACAAACATATGTGTACGTATATGAAAGTGTATTCAGTATTTTATATGTATTTAATTCCCAAAACTACAAACAAAACCTTTTAATCATATATAGACTATAGAGAAAGAATGCTAAAACAGAAGAGAGTACTCTTTAGAATTCTACATTCATCCTCCATTCGTTGCAAGAAATTTGATATTGATCTTATTAATAGAAGTATTTGAGTATATATGGATTTTTATTTAGTTTTTGCTTAGTATAATTTGTGAAGTTTACATCCTGGACCAGCAGCATCACCTGGAAACCTGTTAGAAATACAAATCTCAAGCCCCACCTGAGGTAGACTGAATGAGTAACTCTGAGGGTGGGCCCATGCTCAGTATTTTCAGAAGCTCTTTATGTATTTCTGGTGTACACTAAGGTTTAAAGACGCTGCCTTAGTAGCAAATAAACTTTAATGTGCTTAAGAATTATTTGTACCGGGCTATTGACACAGAAAGGGCTTCCCAGGTGGCACTAGTGGTATATGCCAATGCAGGAGACATAAGAGACAGGAGTTTGATCCCTGGCAACCCACTCCAGTATTCTTGCCTGGATAATCCCATGGACAGAGGAGATTTATGGGCTACAGTCCACAGGGCCTCACAGAATTGGACATGACTGAAGGGACTTAGCACCCACAAACAACAAAACCACATATTCTATAACTTTACAGCTAATTTAAGAGAGTGTAAAAGTCACTTTGACCATACTAAAGTTTTGCCTACTCCCTTGACTTAGAACCCTCCTTCAGTTAGTAAGATGTGACTCCACTATACTCTATCTACCACACACTGTTTGAGTGCACTTTCCAAATCTGCTGCTATTTGGATTTTCCTGGGTGATTGCAGCTCCACATGAAATTTCCCTCAGAAATGCCAGTGACTGAGAAAATGGAAATAAACTCTTTAAAAAATCAAGATCTGAAAATGTATTTCTTTGCTCGCATAAGCTGTTCTAAATGCTTTGTATTTAAAAAAAAGAGGCTGTTCCACAGCCTTTTAAAACCACTTTATTTCAGACAAGGAAGATCCAATAAGCAAGTCAGAGATCGTTGTACAATTCCCCTGCAGTGACCGATTCAAGCCATCTTACGTCCATAGGTAACTCGAAGGCCTGCTATGAATCTTCAGGAAAACTCAAGTTTAAAGATCTGCTTTGCCTACCTTTGATACCAGTCCTGATCATGACATTTTCTTGCAGAAACCTAAATTTAAATGTAATTAATTTCATGTAGGCACTGTTGATTCATATAAATGACCATACCTCATGTGTACATATTTCTCTGTGGTTTGAGCATCAACCCTTCCCACTCACAAGTTTATTTCTGTTTCTGAACAGTTTTGGTTTGACTCCCAACTATATTGTTTTTGTGGAGACACCAGTCAAAATTAATCTATTCAAGTTTCTTTCTTCATGGAGTCTTTGGGGAGCCAACTACATGGATTGTTTTGAGTCCAATGAAACCATGGGGGTAAGCCTTACATTTATTTGTCAGGTTTATGATTCCAAAGAATATGTGTTTCATAATGCAGACTTTTTTTCTTTTTAAATGCATCAAAATATTCTCACTTTTAGGTTTGGCTTCATATTGCTGACAAAAAAAGAAAAAAGTATATCAATAATAAATACAGGACCTCTCCTTTTAACCTCTTTCATCACATCAATACCTATGAAGACCATGAGTTTCTGATTGTGGATCTCTGTTGCTGGAAAGGGTAAGAGAGTACACTGAATGAATAAATGTTACATCTCCAGTTGCTCCTGGAAATCAGGTTTGTTTGTTTGTTTTCAGAGATACTGCTTTCAATATTTAATCTGAGTTATATCTTTTAAAAGTATGCTTAAGTCACAAAATATGACTTAAAAAGCTGTAGGGAGTTTAGGTAATCAGAAACACAAACTGAACCTAAAAACCATGGTTAATGATTGAAAACTGCTCAGGTCCATGAAACAGACCTGAAAATAAAAGATTCTATGACTTGATGAATGAACTTAAACTTAATTTCCCTCAAATTTAACAAGATTGTTTGAGGAGCCTTAAACTGCATCTGCTCTGGGTTTGATTTTTTTAGAAAAGACAGACATTCTTTCTTCAGAACAGCAAGTCACTAAAAGAGACAGTAGCCCCTGAAGACACAGACAGAATGGTGATAGAGAAACAGAGCAGAAAGTTTCAACGGCTGCTGTTTTTAAACATATCCATGAAGCAGGACTCTTTTCTCCACCCAGAGCGGGCAGAAGTGGCTGCAGTATACCTGAGTCTTTAGGAGTTTCTAGATTGGAGACTAAAGAAGAGACAGGCACTTGTGCTTTTAAAAGACATGCATCATGTCTCTAAAGTTTTTGTAATTGTCTGTCCTCATGTTTGACTTTTTATTTTTGCAGATTTGAATTTGTTTATAATTATTTATATTTAGCCAATTTACGTGAGAACTGGGAAGAGGTGAAAAAAAATGCCAGAAAGGCTCCTCAGCCTGAAGTTAGGAGATACGTACTTCCTTTGAATATTGACAAGGTAACCACCCTCTACATAGATTTCAGATATAACAAGAATGTTTCATCTTCCTCAGGATTTTTCCTCCTGCTGTGTGTTTATACATAAAGGCTCAAAATTTATGAACTGGAAGGGACCTTAAAAATTAGCAAATTCAATTCCCCTCATTTTATAAATGAAACTGAAGCTCATGAATTAGCAAAATCCAGTTGTGAAGAGTCAAAGTGAAACCAGTTTTCACTCTCAACCTGTTTTTCTTTTTTCTACAAAATCTTTTTAAAAACTGATTGCTAAAAAACAAACAACAAAAAACTGATTGCAATCCAACTGGTTAGAACATAAACAAAAACAGTGGGATAAGTGGGCAAAAATAACTTAAAACAATAGGTTGGTAATCTTTGAAGGCTTTTAGGTTAGGGTAAAAGGTTTGCATTTTATTTGACAGGTGGTAGGGAGTTAAGGATTTTGAATAGAAGAAAGCCATATTCAGAGTTGGTGAACTGGGTATAAATAAAGTGTACTGACTCTTCTAGTTGTCTCTTCTGCTAAATGTCCAGCTTCCCTGAGCAAGTCTCTCAATGAGCAAGTTACCCCAAAGTTCAGTTGCCCGTTCTGAAACCTAAATAAATTGGACTAAATAATAACTAAGTCATTTGCTGTTTTGATTTTCTAAAATAAGGCTATGTCATGTGTAAGTAGTATTGGAAGTGAAGGAGAAAGATAGGGATCTGTGATTGTAGACAATTTAAATTCTGTAGGTGCCAGAAAAATGTAGTGGTAGTAGCGACAGAAAGGCAAAAGTGAGCATTCCTACAGATAGAATTAAAAGGATCCTACATTTGACTGGATGGCAGAATGAATTGTCTTAGACATGCAAAACCCTATGTGTCTAAAGTGTTGATACCTTTGGAAATAGGAAATGCAACAGGCAGAGCAAATTTGGAGATAAACATGAACTGTAGAACTAGGAGGAAAGGGTAATAATGAGTAAAAGGGCTGACTTGAAGACAAAAACAGGTTAACCGGGGCTTCCAGCTTTCTAGTATGTGATTTGGGGCAAGACATTTAGTCTTTTCACGTCCCCTTTTCTTTATCTGCACTTTCCTGGTAGCTCAGACAGTAAAGAATCTTCCTGCAATGCAGGAGACCCAGGTTCAATCCCTGGATTGGGAAAATCCCCTGGAGAAGGAAATGGCTACCCACTCCATTATTCTCACCTGGAGAATCCCATGGACAGAGGAGCCCGATAGGCTACAGTTCATGAGGTCACAAAAGAGTTTTACACAACTGAGTAATTAGCACTTTCATTTCATTTTCTTTGTCTATATCCACCATACAGGATTTTTGTGATCAATAAATGAGGTGATATATGTCAATCTCTGAATATAGTCCCCCACATAAACTGTGTTAAATAATATTCATTATAATTCTCATCAACAACAAAGAAGTATGAACTTCTCTTGCTAGCAATGTTTATCCTCATATATTTGATCATCATTTCAATGCCAGTAACTATTAGCTCTTTTCTTCTAACCCTGCTTTGTGTCACAAGGACCTGCCCTTCCACATGAAAGCCTACCAGATATCTTCATCAAGATGTTGTTGATGCTGATCTTATTGTTGTTGATGAGAATTACAAGATCAGCATCAACAACATCTTGATGAAAATATCTGGTAGGCTTTCATGTGGAAGGGCAGGTCCTTGTGACACAAAGCAGGGTTAGAAGAAAAGAGCTAATAGTTATCAGCATTGAAATGATCAAATATATGAGGATAGACATTGCTAGCAGCAAAAGTTCATACTTCGGAGTAAGCATTCTAAAAGAAACTTACAAATTTGTTGATTTTTAAAAATGAAGAACTTGACAGCCAGAAAATGTTGAAAGAAAAGATAGCCAAGCACATAAGTTGGGGAAACACCCATGGGCAGAAAGTAGTAGGAAAAGAGGAGTCAGAAAAAGAAAGAAAAAAAAAAATCACTAACGGGTCCTAGTTACAACTAAGAGAGGAAAATGCCACATTGACAAAGCAAGAGAGGATTTCATTGATGTCCACTGCTATGTATAGGCAAGCTGAAAAACATGAAGCTGAAAATAGGAGCCAAAACCCAGATTTAGTGACCTCTAGGAGAATAGGGAGAGAGGCAGAAATCAGGTTTCAAGCCACAGTGACAATGTGGTGGCAATTACTATAGCCTGTGCTTTTAAAGTTTGGCAATGAAGAGAAAACTAGATCATAAATTAGAGAGAGAAGAGATTTAAAAAATGAAGGAAGGACTAAGGAAGGGAAAGAGTATAAGATGACTAAAGCTTCAGGTTTTGTGATTGAAATAATGGTGATATTTTTTAATATATCTTTCTTATTTTTGAATAGGCAGTGCATTTAATTGGTCAGAAAATCAAAATAATCTAAAAAGGTTTGCACTGAAAGTGTCACTCCAACCTCTTTCTGCATCCATTCCATACCATTCCTCTTCACTTCTATGTTTAACTTTTAATGTCTTTCCTTTGCATTTGTTTATGAAAATATTAAAAAATGCCAACATATAGAATTATTATTCCCACTTTTTACACAAAAAGTAACTTTCTCTATCCACATTTTTATTCCTTGCTTATTTTCATTTTAAAATATATATTGAAGATTTTACTTTCTGCAACCACACAGTGTACTTTTTTACCAATATGCTGCAGTCCCTCACTGCTGAGCAAGTCATTTCCATTTTTTGACTGTTACAGATAATTTCACAAGGAATAACTTTGTATGTATGTTCTTTTATGTATATGCAGATATAGCAATAGGATAGACTCTCAGAAGTGAGTTTGCAGTATCAGAGGATAAACACATCTGTTTTAAAAAGAAAAATAGTGAGAGGGAGAGTGAAAAGGAGGTGCTGGTTTGGAAAGCAAAGATGATGTTACAGATCTCTTACATTAAAAAGCCTGAATTTAATAATAGAAAAAATAAGATATAACAGAGTAAAATCATTAAAGTTACAGTCCCATAAGTAAAGTGTTCAACATCAACATTTGAACTAATTGTATTTTTCTTCTTAATTCATACAATGCTACAAATCATAAGGACTCACTGTGTTGGATCAATTGTTATTTCCAGGTCTTCTGCATGGAGAGAAAGAGAGACATATATAAAATTTTCTTTATTTTGCCACCTTTAGGTAGTCATGTATCAATATGTATATATGCATACATGCTGCTCTCTGCTTCCCAACATCACCACGAAGAGCCTTGAAGTCACACTTCATGGAATCTTACAAGATCCATTCCTCACCTCCTATCTCTTCCCAATTCTGAAAATCTTTCACTATTTCCTTTTAGTTCATTGTACATCACTAGAAAAATTCCATCTATCCTCTGCTCAGAAGGTTCCTTCCATCTTATCTCTTTTACCAAAAAATCTGACACTCTCTAGGACACTGGTCTCTTCAGCAGCAGTTTCCAGGGGTAGCAGTTTCTCCTCCAGCCCTTGTACCACTGGGCCTGGAGTTGGAACACTTGTTCCACTTTGCTGCTTCCAAACCATTGTTCCTTCTGACCATCCTTAAAATCTTTCAGTTTCAAATCTCATTTCAACTAATTATATACCCAAGTGGTATGTGTACATTTATATATATATATATATATATATATAGCCCTTCATTATTGTTTTCATGTACCAATCACCACTCCCTCTTCTTTTGGTTCAGTGTCACACTCCCCTCCATGATCTACTTCCAACTGTCAGTGATTTCAGTATACACATCATAGATGATTCTTCCAACAGCCTGGCCTCAGTTCCTTGACATCTTCCACTGATCCTGTCTTCCATTCTAACTCAGCCACTCACTTCCCAACTCATACAATTGACCTTGCTATTACCTTTGACTGTGCTTCTATCATAACCTTGGTTTATACAGGACACATTCTGACTTTCCTTTCAAGATTACCAACCCTATTACAATTCCCACCAGAACCTCCAATTTATTGAACCTGCTCACCATCTCCCACTCCCCTGAAGACTTATCTTCCCTCCTTATTCAGTTAAAATTTCATGATCATTGTAATCACCCCCTTGAGTAGATCCTCATTTCTCTTGCCACTTTCTTACTTTATAGAATTTATTTGTCAAAGTCATAAATCCTAGTTAAATTCAACTCTCCACCTACTCCATGCTTGTACCTCTAAGGCTCAAATCAAGTGCTAAAAATACACAATTGTGTTAATTGGCCCATTTTTAAATATATGACCACAAACCTTACTGCAACATTTCCCAACTTCATTTTCCTAGTTAAGTATTTCACAACCTCCTCTCTCAAACTTCCCACCTCCACACTCATACTCAATTAATGGCTCTGTTTCCTCTTTTACTAAACAAATGAAAGAAATCAGAAAAGAATGTAGACTCCTGCCACCACATCTACTCACCCACCAGCATCTGTACTCATACTGAATTATCCCTGGTCTTATTCAGAACTAGTCTTTCCCATCCTTCCTCACCCACTCCAGGACATTATTCTACAACACTCCCATTCTGTCATATATCTCACTCTCCTCCTGTTTTTATTAACTCGTGCATATCATGCTGTTATTTTGCCTTCTTATAAAATCCTTCTCTTGACTCTTCTTGCCCCTCCATTTATCCCTTCTTTCCTGTCTTGTGGCCCCTTTAATGTTGGAGGGCACCAGGACTCACCCGTTTGTCCTGCTTCTATTTGTACTTTCACTCCTCTTAAAGACTCATGCCTTAAATCAACCTGCATTTCCACTTCCAACTTCCTTTTAACTCAAGATTCTTGTATGTTATTGCCAATGCTAAGTCTTTATTTTGATGTTCAGTAAACATTTCAAGTTTAATAAGACAAAACTCAAACTTCTCCTCTTCCCCTACCAAAAACTTTATCCCACCACAGTGATTCCCATCTTTATTGTGACAACTCCAACTTTTAACTATTCGGCCCCAAACCTTGGAGCCATCCTTGACTTCTCACTTAATTTCATGCCTGTTCCCTATGCAGTATCTTACCTATTAGGAAATCCTCTCCTCTGCCTTCCATTCCTCACTAACATCAGTGCTACTAGCCCAGTCTGAACCATTGTTTTCCTTTGACTAGACTACTACAAGACAGACTGGTTTTCCTAATTTCACACCTGCATATCCCCTATTCTTAAAGGGATCTTGACAGAGCAGCCAGACTGATTCTTTTAAAAATAAATCATAGCCTTACAAACTCTTCTGCTCATCTCTTGCTCACAAGAAAAACCAAAGTCCTCACAATGACCCATCAGGCTCTAACCAGTCTGACCCCATTATACCCCTCTACCCTCCTTTCCTGTGTTCTCCCCCCAGCTCAGTCAGCACAGCCAACCTGGTCTCCTTAATGCTCTTCAAGCACCCTTGACAATACTCCTGCCTCACGCCTTTGCAATTTGTTTTCTCTGCTTAAATGCTCTTCCCCAGATATCTACATTGCTTCCTTCATCTCCTACAAGTTTTACCCCAAATATCACCTTATCAGTGAAGCCCACCCTGACTACCTACTAAAATTATAAATCACTTACCCTTCACACTTCTGATCCCCCATACTCTGCTCTGTTTTTCTCTCCACATTCATGGTGTACTAAACACTTTATCTATATTTATAGTTTTCCAAATTAGAATGTAAACTCCATAACAATAGGAACTCTGTTCTCTGAAATATCACAAATGCCTAGAATAGAGTCTAATACAAACCAGGTATTCAAGTATTTAATGCAAAACTAAATGCATATGTTCTTTGAAGAGCTCATGATATTCATTCCTTTCATAATATAATCTGAAAAATGATGTGGGGGCAATTTCGGTATCAAGAGATCTTAGAAAACATCAGGTCCAGAAGTTTTTTCATTTGTTTTCTTTTTTGACAACATAAGGATATGATATTTTTCCAATAAAATCAAAATATAGCGAACTTTAAAGGAGATAAACATTGTATGGATACCTAGAGGTTGAAGTCTTTGTTACTGTGAAGCAAAATACTTCTTTTCCCAGAACCATATCCTCAGGGCCTTATATGGGTCTATATGGCCCTGTATGTTCTTTGAGGTCAGTCTCATTTCACAGATGAGAAGACTATGAGGTTATATTTCTTTTATATATCTCTGACTTTCCCAGTGATACACACTCAGTGACTGACATGGACATGGGCAGCTTTCTCAGTCGTGTTCTTTGTCTCTCCCTTCTAGAGTTTTCTGTACTGACTCTTCTACATGTTGACTTAAGAAATGAAGAACTCAGGAAACTAAACTTGGAAGCTGTTCTCATGGCTGCTTGATTTTTATTCCTTGCTCACTGAGGTTTCTGTTATCCTCTTTCTTAGGCTGACACAGGCAAGAATTTAGTCACACTCCCCAATACAACTGCCACTGCAATTCTGTGCAGTGACGAGACCATCTGGCTGGAACCTGAGGTTCTCTTTTCAGGGCCTCGCCAAGGTGAGATGGTATAGGAAAAAACTTCACATGTGAGAGAACAAAATGTTCCACTCCGAGAGAGTAATTGAGTTTTCCTAAGCATGTTTTTTATTTTGTAGCATTTGAGTTTCCTCAGATCAATTACCAGAAGTATGGTGGGAAACCCTACACATATGCATATGGACTTGGCTTGAATCACTTTGTTCCAGACAGGGTAATTAATTCCTCTTCCTAATATTTGAACCGTACTTTGAATCATATGTAAGTCAAGTAAAGCATATTGACTGACTAATTTATTGACTAATTTTTCTTTCTTATAAGCAGCTCTGTAAGCTGAACGTCAAAACTAAAGAAACCTGGGTATGGCAAGAGCCTGATTCATACCCCTCAGAACCTATCTTTGTTTCTCACCCAGATGCCTTGGAGGAAGATGACGGTAATGAGAGTAATAGATGTGTCTGAACCCTCTCTTCTCATTGGAGTTCATATAGTTAATTCACTAGGAGAGCAGTTATGTTGATTATTTCCAAATGTTCAGAAATAATCCTTCCTGCTATTGAATAGGACAGCACTAAAGAATGTAAATATGTTTGAAAAATAGTTTTATCTTATGGCCAGGTTTCATTAGGTACTGTTGGAAAAATGCTTAGAGCACCATCGGGTGTCACGATGGAATATCAGTATCTGCTCTAGATGGAGGCGAGAAGGAAGAAGGAGCAGCATGCTATCTAGGTTTTGCCTTTCCTGACCTAGATACATTTCTGAAAAGAAACAGGGTTCTAAGGAGGGAAACTGAATATTCTAACTGATCCAAGAGAATGAGGCTTTGAGATTCTGGTTCTAGTTTTTGTTTTCAGTAAGCTGAGGCTAGAAGGGGATCCAGAGCAACAGTCTGTAAAACAGCAATTCAGATACACTCAACTACAAAGCTGGAGCAGCAGGGTAGGTGATACTCTCTGGGTTTAAAATATGGGAGACCACAGAGAAATGAATAGAATAAAGAGTTTTAGAGCCATTTTACACTAAGTAATTTTACATTTGCAGTGCATCCAGTTAAAACTGCAAAAAGTTTGTTCCTATTTAGTTTGATAAAAGTAAGCATCCAAGCTAGGTCTTGGAAATTGTAGAAATAATATACCTGACTGTTTTCAAAGTCTTTAATACATGTTTCATTTGATTGTCACAACATTTTTTGCAATAAGTAGAGCAGGTGTTAAGTCTTATGACACAAATAAAAACACAGAAACATTCATTAAATAAGAATTCAATGAATATTTACTGTGTTCTAACCATTGTGGTAGGCTATCAGGATACAATGGTGGGCAAGAAGGACACTGTCACTCCCTTCCTGGAGCTTATAGTCTAGGGGACTTGAAAATTTTAACATCCCTCTCATGGTTGCCATGGACTTTGCTGGTGACTCAGGCGGTAGAGAATCTGCCTGCGATGCAAGAGAGTACTCTTGCTAGGAGAATTCCATGGACAGAGGAATCTAGCAGCCTACAGTCCATGGGGTTGCAAAGAGTCAGACACGACTGAGCAACTAACACTTTCACTTGCATGGTTGCCACACAGCCAGGTGACAGAAGAGTCAGAACAAGCTATCATGTCATCTGGTTTTCTTTATTTGTGAGTGTAATGTCTCCTGTATTATTTCAATGATATTTAATCTATGGCTCTGGGCTTTTTTTTTTTTTTTTTAATTCAACACTGCCTTATTAACTTCTCATTAACAGGTGTAGTTCTGAGTGTGGTGGTGAGCCCTGGGGCAGGACAAAAGCCTGCTTATCTTCTGATTCTGAATGCCAAGGACTTGAGTGAAGTTGCCAGGGCTGAAGTGGAGATTAACATCCCTGTCACCTTTCATGGACTGTTCAAAAAATCCTGAGCACATTCTAGCATGACATGTTTCTGGTGACAAAACACAGAAAAACATAGTTAGGTCTGCAATCAAATTCTGTTTAGCTTTAGCCTGCTGTCTATAAGTGTTTTAACTTGCAGATGCACACCATTTTGCAGTATTTTACAGAAAGTACAGAGCTAAGTAAGGAATTCCTTTTAAAAAGTGCTTATTTAGATAATCATACTTAGTGAAACAGGCACATCATAACTAAAAACTCTTTATATATTTACAGTCAAACAGAAATTGAATGTGAATTTATTAAACTGTTTTTCATTCCTATTATAAAAGTGTATTTTAGGCACCTATCTGCTCCTATTACTTTTTAACATTTAAAAGCCAAAGTACTCTACAGCTGATATGTATATGGCTTTGCTGTGTCAAGGCAGCATCTTGGAAAAAAGGCTTAGTTACTAAATGTCAAATCAAACTTCTTCTCAAACCAGGGACTTTGATCTAAGACAATCATTGTATGCACATATGTATTATTTTCAAAGATTCTCATGGTTTAAACTTTAGTATTTCCATTTTATATAGGCAATTATTACTATTTCTGATTTCACAGTAAAAAAGCCTGTTTCTAATTCACTGAGGGCGCTCAACCAAATAACTTCTCAGAGATTACGTTATCTATTAGAAACATATAACATCAAAGCAATTACATATAGTAGTGACTATTTTTTTTAATAGCATAAAATACTTACAAACATAATTGCTGTTTAAAATCAGATTATGGGGATAATAATGTTGGGGATAATAATGTTGGGTTATACTTTGTTGCCTCTTCTGCTCAATTACATTTAAGCTCTGTGCACCTGACTGAAGAGAAAGTGAAAAAAGAGAAAATACTGTCATTAACATTCAGATATGAATATAGTTTAAGCACTTTTGTTTTTAAAATATTCTTTTCTGAGATTCATGTTGCAAAAAAAATGAAGATTGACAAAAATTTTTATTCTATATCTTAATCCTGTTTTACTAAGTAAAAACAGCTTGAAGGAACAGACTGACTTGGGTACTTGATGCATCCATTTGATTTCTTTATTTAGATAAAATGCAAACTCATTTTTTAAGATTATAAGTACTCATTAAAATATACTTTTCAAATAAAATCTAAAATTGCAAAAAAAGCAGAAATTATAAGGTAAAATCATACAGAGCTCATCTAAGCACAACTACTGGTCTTTTCCATCATTTCCCACGTGTGGCTTTTTAATGTAATCATTATTTCTTTGGGAGTAATTCCTAGGTAAACCTAGATATCTCAAAAAAATAAAAAGAAAAATGCCATAAAATAACATGGACTATGTGACTGTAGATAAACATCAATCTGCTGGATTTTGTCTCTAGACATGGCACATGAACTTAATTACACAAAGAAAGCTATTCATACATTTATTTTAAAAATGCAAAAAATAAATTACTGAATAATTACCAAGTTTTGTGCTTATTTAAGTCTCTAAATTTAAGAAAATTCCTAATACTGTCACTTCCCACACTTGCCAGTCAGCCCCTACCTTCTTCCCATTCCTTTTCGACAGGAAAGTCTGGCAGTTCTTTATGCCTGCTTCTCCAGTTGGAAGATCCCACTTTGAGCTCTGTGCTCTGTGGAGATAGCCATAGTGTTAAGAAGGGAGAGAGGCACATCTGACTAAAGGAACATTCTGTCAATACCTTTTCACCAATTGGATTGTCTATATAATCATTGCTGATATTATACCAAAAAGGCTTAGGAGCTGCTTTACAAGTGCAAAGATAGAACATGAGTTTTAAAAACTTAAATTAGGATAAGGGAGATTTAAGTCAAGCAGGAAGGATTAACTCAGAAATTCAGATTGAAAAAATTAAGTAACCTGATTTCTAAGAATCAAAGGTATTCATCTGGAGGAATCAAGAGAATCATGTCTCATCCAAAAACAAATAAATCTGTTTTAAGGGGAAAATTCAAATTGAATTAAGATAAATAAACCTATTAGTAAGTAGCTACTTTTGAAATAAGTTGTTCAGCACCCTATTTGTCATAGCAAAGGAGAAATAATAACATCTTTGAGAATATAAAAAAGTAATTAGTAGCTGATAATTTCCTCATGGCTATCTAGACAGAGTTCCTATCAGCCAGTTCAGTTCAGTCACTCACTCATGTCCAACTCTTTGGACCCCATGGACTGCAGCATGCTAGGCTTCCTTGTCCATCACCAACTCCAGGAGCTTTCTCAAACTCATGTCCATCGAGTCAGTGATGTTATCCGACCCTCTCATCCTCTGTCATCCCATTCTCTAGCCTTCAATCTTCCCCAGGATCAGGGTCTTTTCCAATGAGTCAGTTCTTTGCATCAGGTGGCCAAAGTATTGGAGTTTCAGCTTCAGCATCAGTCCTTCCAATGAATATTCAGAACTGATTTCCTTTAGGATTGACTGGCTTGATCTCCTTGTTTTCCTCAAGGAACTCTTAAGAGTCTTCTCCAACACCACAGTTCAAAGCATCACTTCTTTGGTGCTCAGCTTTCTCTATGGTCCAACTCTCATATCCATACATGACCACTGGAAAAACCATAGCTTTGACTATATGGACCTTTGTTGGTAAAGTAATGGCTCTGCTTTTTAGAGTTCCTATACTATATTCTAAACCAAAAAAGATCAACAGGCAGCAAAGCCAGCCTACCTTCCAAGAATTCTGTGGCAGTTTTATTCTATCATCTACAATCTGGCTGAAGAATAAAATGCAGTTCTTTCTTCTGTAAACACATAAGAGTGATCAATGATTAGGATTAAGAGAAAATGTCTCCTAAAGGATCCCTTAGGGAATACCAAATCAGTCTCAATGGGAAAACAATCTCTGAAAGACAGGAGAAAAGTAAACTTATACTCATTGAGTACCTTTTACTTTTACAGAAAGGTGGCAATTACTCCGAATATTATACCCACCATGATACTATCTTCACCATTTTAAAGATCAGGAAAGGGAAGTCAAGTAACTTTTCTAATAGTCACAAAACTTAAACTGAAATCTAAGCCTATCAGTCCTTCCATTAAAATTTTGGTTTATGATGCTTTCTAAAATATTTCTATTAACTTAAAATTTATTCCAAATACAACCACTATCATACTACTCAGTCATCAAAGTGAAGTGAGTGAAAGTGAAGTCGCTCAGTCGTGTTCCTCTGTCCGTGGGATTTCCCAGGCACGAATACTGGAGTGGGTTGCCATTTCCTTTTGCAGGGGAATTTCCCAACCCAAGGATCTCCCAACCTGGGTCTCCAGCATTGCGGGCACACGCTTTACTGTCAAATAAAATCTTTGACAATTTAGTAACCCCTACTATTGATAGTGGGTCAAATGCTCCTTGAATAATAGTAACCAAATAACAAGTATATATTATGCCAGGGATTCCACTAATTAGTCTTTAAATACATAGTTTTGATAATGCTATTTTTCAGGTGAAGAAAGTAAAGCTCAATAAAGTTAAATAACTTGGTCAACTTTCCACACAGGATGAAAATCTGATTCCAAATACCATCTGTATCTGTTGAGCACTACGAACTACTACCTTGAGGTAGTTCACAATTTCAGCATTAGATCACTACATTCCTTTTGATGACATTTTAAAAAACCACTTTCCATTGACTTCTGTGAAAATATATTACACGCAAAAATTAATGTGGAATACAAAGTGATAATGACCGTGTCCAATCTGATTCCAAAGTTTGAGAAGTAACAGTTACTAAGCTATTAGAACAAAGATGTCTATTGTGTCACTTGGACTTATCTATGTAATAAGCAAAGGTTTTATGTATTTCTTTTAGTGTGCCATAAAAAGCAATTCTGACAGTAAAGGTTTTGTGAAGCAAGAAAGTTAGAGAATCTCTGTTTGAGACTCTTGTTTTTAACTTAGTAGGTAAAGCTATAACCTCATAGGACCTAGTTTAGAGGGTTTTGATTTAAATGAGTTTATAAATTCATCCTAAAGCCATTTTATATCAGTTATTACATTAAATTTGCATTAAAGAGCTTTACTTATTTTGAAAAAAGAAAGATGAAAGAATAATATTCAATATTTATATGATTAGTCTGGATATTTCATATTCTAATATGTTGACAATATTATACTAGATTGATAAAATAAGTTTAAAAGGCTACCAACAATAATCTCAAAACTCACTGTTTCTCGAGTTTTTTTTAACTTGGATTCATCTCCATATCTATATATATACTCTCTCTCTCTCTCTCTCTCTCTCACACACACACACACACACACACACACACATATCTTAATCTCCTTCCAAAAAGTAAGCAAAAGGGTATCACCCCTTTATAAGAGCAACCCTTGCATTGAGACATAGGACTAAGAATTAAAGATTAAACAATCTACCACACTAAAAGAAGAAATATTGCTAAGTGTTAGGGAATTATATAATAGTACATTTGTAATAGAATTACTAATGAATAACTAATCCAAGAAGCAAAAAATATACATTATGGCTGAAGCTATTATAAAGAGAGTTGTAAAAGCCTTGATGTGATGACTAAGCTGATGTGAAATGTAAAAGAGACTTGAATATTCTTTATAAGATAAGTGGTTATGAGTTATTATTTCAGTGCTATGAAAGGAAGTAGTACTAAATAGTACTAGATCTGCCTTTGAATGGTTTGGGTGAGGTATTATGTACCTAACATAGTGCCTAACATGCAATGAAAGTGAAAGTCGCTCAGTCATGTCCAACTCTTTGTGACCCCATGGACTGTATAGTCCATGAAATTCTCCAGGCCAGAGTACTGGGGTGGATACCTTTCCCTTCTCCAAGGGATCTTCCCAACCCAGGGATCAAATCCAAGTCTCCCATATTGCAGGTGGATTCTTTACCAGATGAGCCACAAAGGAAGCCCAAGAATACTGGAGTGGGTAATCTATCCCTTCTCCAGTGGATCTTTCCAACCCAGGAGGAATCAAACCAGGGTCTCCTGCATTGCAGGTGGCTTCCTTCTTTTTTTTTTTTAATGAGAATTTAAAATTTTTTTAATTAATTTATTTTAATTGGAGGCTAATTACCTTACAATATTGTAGTGGTTTTAGCCATACATTGACATGAATCAGCCATGGATATACATGTGTTCCCCATCCTAAACTCCCCTTTCTCCTCCCTCCCCATCTTATCCCTCGGGGTCACCCCAGTGCACCAGCCCTGAGCACCCTGACTCATACCCTAAACGTGCACTGGTGATCTGTTTCACATATGATAATATATATGTTTCAATGCTATTCTCTCAAATCATTCCACCCTCGTCTTCTCCCACAGAGTGCAAAAGTCTGTTCTTTATATCTGTGTCTCTTTTGCTGTCTATTAAAAAGGGTCATTGTTACCATCTTTCTAATTTCCATCAGTTCAGTTCAGTTCAATCACTCAGTCGTGTCCGACTCTTTGCGACCCCATGAATCGCAGCACGCCAGGCCTCCCTGTCCATCACCATCTCCCGGAATCCACTCAAACTCATGTCCATCAAGTCGGTGATGCCATCCAGCCATCTCATCCTCTGTCATCCCCTTCTCCTCCTGCCCCCAATCCCTCCCAGCATCAGAGTCTTTTCCAATGAGTCAACTTCTCACATAAGGTGGCCAAAGTATTGGAGTTTCAGCTTTAGCACCATTCCTTCCAATGAACACCCAGGACTGATCTCCTTCAGAATGGACTGGTTGGATCTCCTTGCAGTCTAAGGGACTCTCAAAAGTCTTCTACAACACCACAGTTCAAAAGCATCAATTCTTCGGCACTCAGCTTTCTTCACAGTACAACTCTCACATCCATATATATGCGTTAATATACTGTATTGGTGTTTTTCTCTCTGACTTACTTCACTCTGTATAATAGGCTCCAGTTTCATCCACCTCATTAGAACTGATTCAAATGCATTCTTTTTAGTAGCTGAGTAATATTCCATTGTGTATATCTACCACAGCTTTCTTATCCATTTCTCTGCTGATGGACATCTAGGTTGCTTCCATGTCCTGGCTATTGTAAACAGTGCTTTGATGAACATTGGGAGACACATGTCTCTTTCAATTCTGGTTTCCTCAGTGTGTATGCCCAGCAGTGGCATTGCTGGGTCATATTGCAGTTCTATTTCGAGTTTTTTAAGGAATCTCCACACTGTTCTTCATAGTGGGCTATACTAGTTTGCATTCCCAGCAACAGTGTAAGAGGGTTCCCTTTTCTCCACACCCTCTCCAGCATTTATTGTTTGTAGACTTTTTGATAGCAGCCATTCTGACCAGTGTGAGATGGTACCTCATTGTGGTTTTGATTTCCATTTCTCTGATAATGAGTGATGTTGAGCAACTTTTCATGTGTTTATTAGCCATCTGTATGTCTTCTTTGGAGAAATGTCTGTTTAGTTCTTTGGGCCATTTTTTTACTGAGTCCTTTATTTTTCTGAAATTAAGCTGCAGGAGCTGCTTGTATGTTTTTGAGATTAATTCTTTGTCAGTTGCTTCATTTGCTACTATTTTCTCCCATTCTGAATGCTGTCTTTTTACCTAGCTTATAGTTTCCTTTGTTGTGCTAAAGCTTTTAATTTTAATTAGGTCACATTTGTTTATTTTTGCTTTTATTTCCATTACTCTGGGAGGTGGGTCATAGAGGATCCTGCTGTGACTTATATCAGAGAGTGTTTTACCTGTTTTCCCCTAAGAGTTTTATAGTTTCTGGTCTTAAATTCAGATCTTTAATCTATTTTGAGTTTATTTCTCTGTATAGTATTAGAAAATGTTCTAGCTCATTCTTTTACAAGTGGTTGACCAGTTTTCCCAGCACCACTTGTTAAAGAGATTGTCTTTTCTCCATTGTATATTCTTGCCTCCTTTGTCAAAGATAAGGTGCATGGATCCATAGGTGCATGGATTTATGTCTCAGCTTTCTATTTTCTTCCATTGATCTATATTTCTGTCTTTGTTGCCAGTACCATACTGTCTTGATAACTGTAGCTTTGTAGTATAGTCTGAAGTCAGGCAGATTGATTCCTCCAGTTCCATTCTTCTTCCTCAAGATTGCTTTGGCTATTCAAGGTTTTTTGTATTTCCATACAAATAGTGAAATTATTTGTTCTAGTTCTCTGAAAAATACCATTGGTAGCTTGAATGGGATTGCACTGAATCTATAGATTTCTTTGGGTAGTATACTCATTTGCACTATATTGATTCTTCTGATCCATGAACATGGTATATTTCTCCATCTATTTGTGTCATCTTTGATTTCTTTCATCAGTGTTCTATATATAGGTCTTTTGTTTCTTTAGGTAGATTTATTCCTAAGTATTTTATTCTTTTCATTGCAATGGTGAATGGAATTGTTTCCTTAATTTCCCTTTCTGTTCTCTCATTGTTGTATAGAAGATTGCAAGGGATTTCTGTGTATTAATTTTATATCTTGCAACATTACTATATTCATTGACTATCTCTAGCAATTTTCTGGTGGAGTCTTTAGGGTTTTCTATGTAGAGGATCATGTCATCTGCATCAGTGAAAATTTTACTTCTTCTTTTCTAATCTGGATTCCTTTTATTTCTTTTTCTTCTCTGATTGCTGTGGCTAAAACTTTCAAAACTATGTTGAATAGTAGGTGAGAGTGGGCACCCGTGTCTTGTTCCTGACTTTAGGGGAAATGCTTTCAATTCACCAGTGAGGATAATGTTTGTTGTGAGTTTATCATATATGGCTTTTATTATGTTGAGGTTTGTTCCTTCTATGCCTGCTTTCTGGAGGGTTTTTATCATAAATGGATGTTGAATTTTGTCAAAGGCTTTCTCTGCATCTACTGAGATAATCATATGGTTTTTATTTTTTAATTTGTTAATGTGGTGTATCACTGCATGTGGATTCTTTACCAAATGAGCTATCAGAAAAGCCCCTAAGCTACTCAAGAAAGGATAGCTAATATTTTTAACTTAGGTTTTCTTTACTACATGATTTGTCTTTAATATTTAAAGTATTTCATGATATACTACATGAGAGAGAGTATAAAACAATTCTCAATCTTATACAAGGGTAGCACGTTTTTTCTTGACACATATCATGAGACATATGTTTCAAAAACAAGCTGCTGCTGCTAAGTCACTTCAGTCGTGTCTGACTCTATGTGACCCCACAGACTGCAGCCTACCAGGCTCCTTCATCCATGGGATTTTCCAGGCAAGAGTACTGGAGTGGTTTGCCATTGCCTTCTCCAAAAACAAGCTAGAACCCTAATAAATATCCAGTGCTTTAAAATTTTAAAGGTGTTAATTGTAATCACCAGGGCAACCACTAAAATGCTAACTTTTAAAATGTGTTACATATTGAAATACGCGCTAGAAACATTTAACAAAAAAACACAAAAGTGGGAAAAGAACTGAAAGAAAACAAAAGATGTATAAAATAAATAGCAAAATGTTATGCAAAAGTCATATCAGCAATTAAATATAAATGGACTAAGCACTCCAATCGTAAGGCAGAGATTGGCAAGATGTGTTTTATTTTAATGATCTACTGATAGCCTGTGTACAAGCAACACACTTTAGATTCAAAGGCACAAATAGATTTTTCTTTTAAAGAATGGAAAAAGTAACCAAAAGAGAACTGAAATGGCTATACTAACATCAGATAAAATAGACTTTAATGACAAAAATTGTTACTAGAGACAAAGACAGTTTGTAATGATAGGGTAAATTTTAATAACACATAAGGGAATAGTATGAACAACTCTGTGCCAACAAATTAAGCAACCTAGATGGAATAGACAAATTTCTAGAAAAATGATAAAAATAAAAATTGACTGAAAAATAAATGGAAAATCTGAATATACCAATAAGAAAGAAAGAGACTAAATTAGCAATTTATAAATTTTCCCAAAGAAATATCCAGGTTCACATGGCTTCCCTCATGGATTGTACAAAACATTTAAGGATGAATTAATACCAATTACTTGCAGAGTTTTCCCAAAAGCGGACATAGAGGAAATACTTCCCAACTCATTCTATGAGGGAAAATTTACCTTGATAACAGTATCAGACAAAAACATCACAAGAAAAGAAAACCACAGACCAATATCACTTAAGAATTTACATAAAAAATCCTTAATGAAACAATAACAAACCAAATTCAGCAATGTATAAAAAAGACTACACCATGACCAAGTGGGATTTCTCCTAGAAATTCAAAGTTGGCTTAATATCCACAAATTAATCAGTATAATTCACCATATTAATAGAGCAGTAGACAAAGTCACATGATCATCTCAGTAGATGCAAATGCATTTGAAAATATTCAACATTCATTTTAAAAATTTTAAAAATCACATATAGAAGGGAACTTCTTCATCCTGATAAAAAGTATCTCTGAAAAACCCACAGTTAATATTCTACTTTTGGAGAAGGCAATGGCACCCCACTCCAGTCCTCTTGCCTGGAAAACACCATGGACGGGGGAGCCTGGTAGGCTACAGTCCATGGGGTTGCGAACAGTCAGACACGACTGAGCGACTTCACTTTCACTTTTCACTTTCATGCATTGGAGAGGAAATGGCAACCCACTCCAGTGTTCTTGCCTGGAGAATCCTCGGGACAGGGGAGCCTGGTGGGCTGCCATCTGTGGGGTCACACAGAGTCGGACACGACTGAAGTGACTTAGCAGCAGCAGCAACATTCTACTATATGATGAAAGATTGAATTGTCTCCCCAAGATCAGGAACAGGATGTACGCTCTTCCCACTACTATCCAACATTCTACTGGAAGTTTGCAATTAGGCAAAGAAAATAAAATGTATACAATTGGAAAAGAAGGAAAACTTTACAGATGGCATTAATGTATGTATAAAATTCTAAGGAATTATCTTTTAAAAAATGTACTGGAACTAGTAAGTTCAGCAAACTTGCAGGATACAAAACCAATACACAAAATTAATTTATTTCTATATACCAGAAATGAACAATCTGAAAATAAAATTAAGATAGCAAGTCCATTTATAGTAGTATCAAAGAATAAAATATTTAGAAATAAACTTAAGAAAAATGTTTCAAGACTTGTATCCTGAAACTGTAACACACAGTTGAAAGAAATTAAATAATTTTTAAATGGAAAGACATCCCAAGTTCTTGGATTGAAAGATTTAATATTGTTAAGCTAGCATTACTACAGATTCAGTGAAATTTACTGTCTTTAAACATGACACCACCCTTATGGCAGAAAGTGAAGAAGAACTAAAGAGCCACTTGATGAAAGTGAAAGAGGGGAGTGAAAAACTTGGCTTAAAGCTCAATATTCAGAAAACAAAGATCATGGCTTTTGGTCCCATCACTTCATGGCAAATAGATGGGGAAACAGTGGAAACAGTGTCAGACTTTATTTTTGGGGGCTCCAAAATCACTGCAGATGGTGATTGCAACCATGAAATTAAAAGACACTAACTCCTTGGAAGGAAAATTATGACCAACCTGGACAGCATATTGAAGAGCAGAGACATTACTTTGCAAAAAAAAGGTCCTCCTAGTCAAGGCTATGGTTTTTCCAGTGGTCGTGTATGGCTGTGAGAGTTGGACCGTGAAGAAGGCTGAGTGCCAAAGAATTGATGATTTTGAACTGCGGTATTAGAGAAGACTCTTGAGAGTGCCTTGGACCGCAAGGAGATCCAACCAGTCCATCCTAAAGGAAATCAGTCCTGAATGTTCATTGGAAGGACTGATGTTGAAGCTGAAACTCCAATACTTTGGCCACCTGATGTGAAGAGCTGATTCACTTGAAAAGACCCTGATGCTGGGAAAGATTGAAGGCAGGAGGAGAAGGGACGACAGAGGACGAGATGGTTGGATGGCATCATCAATTCAATGGACATGGGTTTGGGTGGACTCCAGGAGTTGGTAATGACAGGGAGGCCTGGCGTGCTGTGGTTCATAGGTTTCTAAAATTCATAGAACAACAGTCAGTTCAGTCACTCAGTCATGTCTGACTCTGTGACCCTATGGGCTGCAGCAGGCCAGGACTCCCTGTCTATCACCAACTCCCAGGGTTTACTCAAACTCATGTCCATTGAGTCGGTGATGCCCCTCCAACCATGTCATCCTCTGCCATCCCCTTCTCCTGCCCTCAATCTTTCCCAGAATCAGTCTTTTCAGATGAGTCAGTTCTTCACATCAGGTGGCCAGTGTATTGGAGTTTCAGCTTCAACATCAGTCCTTCCAATCAACACCCAGGACTGATTTCCTTTAGGATAGACTGGTTGGATCTCCTTGCAGTCCAAGGCACTCTCAAGAGTCTTCTCCAACACCACAGTTCAGAAGCATCAATTCTTTGGGATTCAGCTTTCTTTATAGTCCAACTCTTACATCCATACTTGACCACTGGAAAAACCATAGCCTTGACTAGACAGACCTTTGCTGACAAAGTAATGTCTTTGCTTTTCAATATGCTATCTAGGTTGGTCATAACTTTTCTTCCAAGGAGTAAGCGTCATTTAATTTCATGGCTGCAATCACCATCTGCAGTGATTTTGGAGCCCCCAAAAATAAAGTCTGACACCATTTCCATTGTTTCTCCATCTATTTGCCATGAAATGCTGGGCCTGGATGCCATATCTTTGTCTTCTGAATGTTGAGCCTTAAGCTAATTTTTCACTCTCCTCTTTCACTTTCATCAAGAGGCTGTTTATTTCTTCCTCGCTTTCTGCCATAAGTGTGGTATCATCTGCATATCCGAGGTTACTGATATTTCTCCTGGCAATCTTGATTCCAGCTTGTGCTTCTTCCAGCCCAGCTTTTCTCATTATGTACTCTGCATATAAGTTAAATAATCAAGGTGACAATATACCACCTTGGCATACTCTTTTTCCCATTTGGAACCAGTATTTTGTTCCATGTTTAGTTCTAACTGTTGCTTCCTGACCTGCATATAGGTTTCTCAAGAGGCAGGTCAGGTGGTCTGGTATTCCCATCTCTTGAAGAATTTTCCATAGTTTATTGTGATCCACACAGTCAAAGGTTTTGGCATAGTCAAGAAAGCAGAAATAGATGTTTTCCTGGAACTCTCTTGCTTTTTCCATGATCCAGCGGATGATGGCAATTTGATCCCTGGTTCCTCTGCCTTTTCTAAAACCAGCTTGAACATCTGGAAGTTCACAGTTCACGTATTGCTGAAGCCTGGCTTGGAGAATTTTGAGCATTACTTTGCTAGTCTGTGAGATGAGTGCAATTGTGTGGTAACTTGAGCATTCTTTGGCATTGCCTTTCTTAGGGATTGGAATGAAAACTGACCTTTTCCAGTCATATGGGCACTGCTGAGTTTTCCAAATTTGCTGGCATATTGAGGTCAGCACTGTTACAACATCATCTTTCAGGATTGAACTAGCTCAACTGGAAGTCCATCACCTCCATTAGCTTTGTTCGTAGTGACTTCACATTCCAGGATGTCTAGCTCTAGGTGAGTGATACACCATTGTGATTTTCTGGGTCATGACTATCTTTTTTGTACAGTTCTTCTGTATATTCTTGCCACCTCTTCTTAATATCTTCTGCTTCTGTTAGGTCCCTACCATTTCTGTCCTTTATTGAGCCCATCTTTGCATGAAATGTTCCCTTGGTATCTGTAATTTTCATAGAACATGGAAGAGACCAAAAATAGCCCAAATGATCTTCAAAGAACAGAATTGAAGGATTCATACCTTTCCACTTCAAAACTGTTGTAATCAAGACAGTATGGTATCACTATAAGGATAGAGACATAGATCAAATTAACAGGATTGAGAGTCCAGAAATTATCCCTTACATTTAGTCAAATCATTTTCAACAAAGGCACCAAGATATTCAATAGGGAAAGAATAGTATTTTCAACAAATGATGCCTGAAAAAAAACTGGATATACTCATGCCATAGAATGAAGTTAGACCTTTATCTCACATAATATATATAAATTATCTCAAAATTGATTACAGAATTAAATGTAACTGCTAAAACTCCAGAATTTCTAAGGGTAAATTTCCAAAACCCTGGTTTCTTAGACGTGATATCAAAAGAATAAATAACAAAATAAAAAGACAAATAAATTAGACTTGATGGGGAAAAAATAATTTGCCACACAGGGAGGCATGTAAGGTCTTAGTTCCCTGACCAAGGATTGAACCCACACCCTCCTGCTGTGAAACATGGAGTCTTAAACCACTGTATCAACAGGGAAGTCCGCTATGGAAATTTCTGAAATCTGTGCTTCAAAGAACATCATCAAAAAAGTGAAAAAACAACTTATAGAAAAGGAGAAAACATTTCCAAAAACAGCTGAGAATAAACTTATCAGTTTATGTGTATATAATATACACATGTGTAATATATAATATACATGTAATTATACATAATGTAATATACATAATATACATGTAATATACATACATAATATATATGTGATATATGATATAATATATAATATACACATGTATATATTGCATATGTATAATATATGTATGCATATGTATAATATACATAATATATGTAATATATAATATACACATGTGTATATGAATATACATATAATATTCCTAGAAATATTTATTAATAGTTGTTACTGGTATTTCAAAACTTGCTTTTCACAAAGCTTGCAGATTCATTTAAAAATTGTATAATATGTGTACTTGTGTGTACTTCCCACCATATATTTTATAAAATAGAAATTGCATAATACCTGACACCCATTTGGAATAAGAGAATCTTGAAATTGAAAGGTCATCCAGGCCAGCCTATATCTGATATAAATCTCTTTCACATTTTACGGAAGGTATTATCTAATCTTTTCTTCAATTCCCTGGTGATAGGAACCCATTATTTCTGAGACAGTGAGTACACTAATTTACAGCTCTATTTGTGAGAAAGCTAATCTTTACTGAGATAAAACTTACTTATATTAGGATTATAAACAATAACTCTCTTACCAAGAAAAACAACAGAAAAATCTTGGTTTGTTCTAAGAAAGTGGTGCTTGTGAATATTTTTTATGTTAGCCTTAGATAATAAGTATACTCAAAGTATACAAATCATAATATTACAAACAGTACAATAATAATCACTAAGATATTAAAATTTTGTGATCCTAAAAATTAAGTTGTATAACCATAATCCCTCAAACTAGAAATGTGTTTAGCGTAAGGTAAGTGAAATGTGTCACATGGCTTTTTCTGACTTCAGGGGAGTTCACTTGCAACTAATAAACTTAAGAAAATATTAGTAAACTAAGATTATGGCATAAGTAGCTAGTTTGGCCACCTGAAGTGAAGAGCTGACTGTTTGGAAAAGACCCTGATGCTGGGAAAGATCGTGGGCAAGGGGAAAAGGTGCTGGCAGAGGATGAGATGGTTAGATAACATCATTGATTCAATGGACATGAGTTTGAGCAAACTCTGGGAGACAGTGAAGGACAGGGAAGCCTGGTGTACTACAGTCTGTGGTTTTGCAAAGAGTCCGACATGACTTAGTGACTGAAAAATAAACAGCTAGTTTTACATGAAGTTATAAGTAAGCCCTGACAATGTAAATGTTGAAGATGAAGGTTACTATAAGACATGTAATAAAAGAGCTTTGGCAGGGCTCTATTGTTATGCATAGGATTGTGAATGTCTTCTTATCTCTCTGTTCTCCAGTGTCCTCAAAATGAGAGGTATTGGACCATATTATCTTTATGGCTCCTTCTAGCTTTGAGAGTTCTGTATAGGATGCATACATTAAGAGAGCATAGGGGTTATTAGTTCTATGTTGATTTACAATTAAATAATATCTTCAGTACCAACTAATAATCAACTGTGTGCCAGGCTCTCTGTTCCAAGCACAAGGTGAAACAAAATAGGCAAATATCCCTGACTTCATGGAGCTTGTATTCTAGTGAGTTGAGCAGAAATGAACACTGTAAGTAAAAATACATGTGTTCAATAGTGGTTAGTGTTAAATGAAGGAGGACATATATGAAATATTGGGAGGGGATGAAAATTTTAAGAGAGATGGCTAGTCTTAATTAGGTGAAATTTTAGTTATTCCTGATGGAAGAATCTACAATGAAATAAACTAGCAAAGTATGTAGGCAGACAGGTCTTTGGAAGCGGGAGGTTGGTGAGATCTCATGGGCTTTCAGATTGCAAGCCACTGGAGAGGTAAACAGGTTTAAGGTCATCTGGTTTAAACAGGTTTAAGGCATCTTTGGAGTAGCTAGTCAGAGGCTAGACTACAATGGAACAAGCCAGAGATAAGGAGGCTTTTTAAGAAGCTATTGCAATAATCCAAGTGAGAGAGAATGAAAGTCTGGACTGAAAAAGTGGTGACGAAAGTGATGAGAAGGAGAATTCTGGATATATTGTGAGGATAGAGCCAAAAAGATTTGCTGACAAATTATGTTGAGGGGAGACAGTAAAGAGTAAATAGTAAAACTAGAATTTTTGTCCTGAGCATCTGGAAAGATAGAATTACCATTAATGGAAATGTCAGTGGGAGGAGCTGGTTTAGTGACAAATATCAGGAACTGTTTTTGACATGCTAACTTTGAGATGTCTATAGCAATCCACATGACATATTAAGTAAGCCACTGGTTATAAGTTTCTGGAGTTGAGGAGAAATCAGGTCTGCAGACATATATTTGGGAGTTGTTACCACATGCATGGTACTTAAAGCCATGAAATTAAATAAAATCAACAAAAGAAAAGATAGCAAAAGGGAAATAAATAGATTCAAAGATGAGCTCTGGGACACTCCAACATTTAGAAGCCAGGGAGATGAGAAGGAATTAATTGAAAATTTTTAAAGGGTAGACAGAAATATACAAGAAATAAAGAAAATGGATGTTATGGAAGCAAAGTGTTTTAAGAAAAGGTGGGTGGTCATCAATAGGTCAAGTTAGAGAGGGATTGAGAATTAACCTCACCTGCTCATTTAGCTTACTAATGTGGAAGTCATTGACTGGCTTTGTTAAGAGTAGTTTCTGCAGAGTGCTGGGGAACGATACTTGACTGATACAGGTGCAAGAGAAATGAAAGGGGGAAACAGAAATATAAAGCATAGCAAACACCTTCAACAGGCCTTTCCATAAAGGGAAGGAGGGCAGTGAAATGATAGTGGGGGTAACTGGGAGAAATTGGGATCCAAAAAGCTTTTTTTTCATTGATGATGGCTAATTTTTATGCTATTAAGAATGATCTAGTAAAGAGGAGAACATGATGAGTTGGTAGAAACAGAAGAAAATTTATAGGGCAATGTCCTTGAAAAGACAAGAAAAAAATGGAATCTGAGGCATGTATATTTTGGATGGGTTGAGGTGGCATCATGCAAAAAAGTTATAATGAATAGACATGGAATTTAAGCAGAGAGAGAAACAGGAAGATAAAAGATTATGAGGATAGGGTCACTGGTCCAGCCAAACCATTTTGTAATAGGAAAAAATAGTAATGGTTGCAGAATAGAGTATGTGAAACTGAGACTGTAGAGAATTCGCAGTAAGGCATATGACAAGATTAAGAATAGGACATGGGAGGGACTTCCCTCATGGTCCAGCGGTTAAGATTTCATCTTATGTGTAAGGCTACATCTTACCATTTTTCAGTATTTGTTGAAAATCCCATGGACGGAGGAGCCTGGTAGGCTGCAGTCCATGGGGTCTCTAAGAGTCGGACACGACTGAACGACTTCACTTTAACTTTTCACTTTCATGCATTGGGGAAGGAAATGGCAACCCAGTCCAGTGTTCTTGCCTGGAGAATCCCAGGGACGGGGGAGCCTGGTGGGCTGCCGTCTCTGGGTCGCACAGAGTCGGACACGACTGAAGCGACTTAGCAGCAGCAGCAGCAGTAGATACTTAAATAAGTGGTAGGCCTTTTGAGAACACATGGACTGCCTAACCTTTATCTGAGATCTGTCGCTGACAGTTCTAAAAGGGGGAGAATGCTGTATTTATAAAAAGCTTACTCAGTCATAGTATACTTGTAAGTAAGCTGATGTTCCTGATTTGCTAATTTGTTTGTTTGTTTTTTAATGAGTAAACCAAAGTTCAGAAAATGTAAGAAACTTGTCCAAATGTATTCATCTAGTTAGTTGTGGGGGAGACATCAGAATTCAAACCTGTCTGACTTAAAAATCTATTCTATCCTACCATTCTTCATTGTATCTAAGTTAAGCAAAGATAAAAGAATTGCAAAACACAACCCAGTTTAAAGGATATTAGAGAAAACTGAAATAGGCTCAAGTTAGTATCTATAATACTACCTACCTCTGGGTTCCTCCCCCTTCAAAGTAAATTAGGCTGCAGAGTGTAAAGGAGTAAGTATCAGAAGCCCTGGATTTTAGCCCTATTTTGCTTTTCATAAGCTACATAACCTGAAGCAAAACACTCAAAATGCTGTTTGCCACAATAATTATATCTGTCCAACCATCCTCTGAAACCATTCTAAGACAAGTGAGATGACATATAAACATTTTAATAAACCTGAGGAGACAGATTTAAGTATAAGACACTGATTCAAATAATGTAACTTCATTCTGAGAGTAATAAATAGATCAATTAGCAAGGAAATTTTAAAAACATAATAAATTAAAACCAGAGCACAAAGAAGTCAAATCACTTTTACTCCTGTTATTGAAAGCAGCTTTTTTTGTCATCTAGAGAGGTTGCTTGGGAAACCACTGCAAGTGGATTGCAAACCTCTTCACTGCCAGCTCTGCTCACAACCACCACCACCACCACCACCACCGCCGCCACACACACACACACATTTTTTTCCCCTTAGGCTACTTCACCAAATGTTCCTAGGAGCAATCCCAAAGGGGTTTTTAACAAAATCAAATGGTTAAAGAGAAAAACAGAAGAACAAACGACGTCACACCGTTATGTCAAGTTTACCCTGTTCCCCATAATCAAAAGGGAAGATTTGTTTAACTGCAGGAACACAAGGAAACACCATTCGTACAAAGGTAGGAGCTCACACTCTAGAGCACATGCTCTCCCAACAGGACGTGGTCGGGGCTTCTTTACCTCAGCAGAGCCTGGGCGGAGTTCTTCCGAGTCTCCTAAGCTGTGCTGCTCAGGGCACTCGCCCCAGATCTCAGTGCCCGGTGCAGCGTCTCTGCAGACGGCCTTCTGCCACCATGTTGGATTTCAGTGAACTACCTCCGAAGTGTCTCTTTACACAACGTTAGAGCTGAAGTGTTATTGGCACAACCATTTAGCACTAAGAATGCTGGTCTGACGTACCAGGGAGAAGACTTAAGCCTGTGAGTAATTTAAAACTAGATGAAACACAAAGGAAAAAAAGGTTAGACTTTTTATTACCATAATTCTATTTTTAATTCTTGGGCATTGTTAGTGGGGTTTGCTGGTGATAGCATGATTGAGGAACTTGCCCGGGTCCAGCCCCGGTGGATCTAGGGTGATTCGAAGGTGGGGACAGAGTCGGCGTCCTTGGAAAAATACATATTTAATTACAGATATATAGAGAGATTAGAAACGGATAGTGTAGTAGGAAGATTAGTGGAGAAAAAGAGGCTGAATAACTAGGTCTATGTGTAATAGCATCCATGTTCCAGATGGGAATTCAGCCAGAAAAACAGGGAGCAAGAAAGAAACAACATGGGAGAATCAGTCTTTCCAGAAACTGATCTGATTTCTTTATTTTGGGGTTTGCTTATATACCTTTTGTTACACATAGGGATGAATACAGAGTCACGCGGGGGTCAGCAGTCCTGACCTTTATCAAAATCAGGTGCTTCATATAAATGTATAAAAAAAAAAGGTCTTAGGGATATTACATCATCTTTTGGCCATGAGACCCGCTGACATTTTAAGATCCTTTCTTTCTGATAACCAAAAACTTATTTCTTCCAAGGGTGTTTTTCCTTAAACCAGGCACCACCCTCCAAATAAAGTTACATTCCTATAGAGTGAGGGTGTAGTGAGTTACAATCAAGAAAGGAATTTGTTTAACCCAGGTTAACATGATTCATCTTAAAGGTTAATACTTATTTCTCCTATATGCTTAAAGGTTAATGCTTATTTCTCCTATATGCTAGTTATATTCATTATAAGGGCAGGGAATATGGAGATTTAGCAGCAAACATCAGCCCAACAAATAAAAATCCTTTCACCAATGTTCCCCTTAAGATCTATTTAGTCTTAAGATAGTGATAAAGTTACATTTTCACATAGCAAGGACACAGTGATTTATAACAAAGTACAGTGATCTATTACAAAAGAGAAAATCCATTAACTCAAAAAGTCTAGTATTGCTAACATCAAAAACTACTATATTTCCTTTTCTATATTCCAAATACATTGATTAATATATTCCCAGGTGCCTAAGGATATGGAGGCCTGGCGGCAATCATTGACTCAACAAGAAGAAAAAGCTCTATGCTAATTAAGACTCTCAAAATACTCCAAAACTCTCTGTGCTGTTTATGGTTAAGAGGTAGTAAACAATCATGTGCGTAGTGGCAGAAGTATGGATAATCCTGTCACACAAGCTAGTCTGTCAGCAGAGAGGTCTGACCTGAGACGTCCGTGTCCCACCCAGGGCAGGGAATTAGCAGCAATTATTGACACAACAAATGAAAAACCCTTCACCAATATAATTCCTAACCAACCCACTATACTAATAATTTCCAACTCCCCAAAAGAATTTGCCTTTAGTAAGT
Organism: Ovis aries; assembly: GCF_016772045.2. Classification (NCBI taxonomy): domain Eukaryota; kingdom Metazoa; phylum Chordata; class Mammalia; order Artiodactyla; family Bovidae; genus Ovis; species Ovis aries. The sequence continues at coordinate 44,095,393 of NC_056054.1, read as the reverse complement.
CTAAAACATCTCATGCCTCTCAGGTTGGGAGACTGTAAACAATCACATGTGGCCGGACGAACCTATACAGGTGGGCTAGATAACCTTCAGAGGAGTCCGTAAGCTGAAACACTCTTGTCACGCCCAGGAATTTTTATTGCCTTGGAGCTGCACGTTTACTCCTTCTCCGAGAGAAACGGTTATGGGGGAGAGCCCCTCGTAAAGTCAGAGGTGTAGGTGAGAGCATAAAACAGACTCTGGTTTTGGGGTTAGATGCTCGGGAACAGGGGGTTTCCTGAGGCTCGATCACGCCTTTGCGTATGCCAAGTCTCCTTCCTCATGACCTTTGCCATGGGCGGAGTTCCTCATGCTGGCCCCCAGCAGGAGCTGACTTTTTTTTTTTTAATGAAACTGCGTTTTTTTCACTGGTGTTTTTATAAGCAAAGAAACCCAGTCTCAACAAGTGAATTAGTTGCTTTCCCAATATCTCTCCTCTTTCTACCTCCACTCTTTTCTTCTCACGTTAAAGCACAACCCCAAAGTCACTCTCTTTGCCTGAACCTTGCCCTGATTTTCATAACTGTCCACATGAATGACCAGCTAGTTCTAGCCAGTTGAGGAAACATCCCTTTCATACCCCAAGGTGGATCTGCTTGCCCCCTCACCTGCGCCAACTTGCTGCAGTCTTGTCTGACTCTTTGTGACCCTATGGACTAGCCTGCCAGGTTCATCTTGTCCATGGGATTTCCCAGGCAAGATACTGGAGTGGGTTGCCCTTTCCTTCTCCAAGATATCTTCCCAATCCAAACCTGAGTCTTTTAAGTCTCCTGCATTGGAAGATAGGTTCCTTACCAATAGCACTACCTGGAAAGCCCATTTTAAGGGCATTTGTCTCAGTTATTTCCTAGAATGCTTGATCAAGGAAGACTAACAATTCCTGATCTCAGCACTCTCTAGTGTCACTCAAAAATTATAAAACCAATAAAACATTTAGACAGTAAAACTGGAAGTATGAAACGAGTTGTTTTCACACTTCTCTAGAAACTTAAAATTCTCATAATGTGCCCAGCACTGTTAAACATATCCAATAAATATTCATTAAGTATCTGTGATGATGATACATGATCTATATAATTTGCTTCTTAACTACCATGAAAATTTTAACTCAAGCAGTAAACAGTGAGCTTCCTTGGAGAAAATGAATTTGCCTGATATAAGCAAAGTATTTTCAACAATTTTTGTGTTTTGTAAATACCCTTTCCTGGATTAAGAATGTTTCCTTCTATTTCATATTTCCTAGGAATTTTTTATTATGAATGAATGTTGACTATTAAAGTGATTTTTTGGCATCTATCAACATGTGATGTGCCTTATATATTTTGTTGATGTGACAAATAAAATTTTCTAAATTTTCATTATTAGGAATAAATCCAAGTTGGTTATATTTTATTATTCTTTTTATAAATTCCAGGATTTGGTATCCCATTGTAAGGATTTTTGTATCTAGGTTTATTTTTTAAAAGCTGGCTTGAATTTTCTTAAGCTCTCATCAGGTTTAATTATTAAGGTTATATAGGTGTCACAAAAAAGTTGGTAAGTGTTCTTTTTGCCCCTATTTTCTAAAAAAACTTGGGTGACAGACATTGTTTCTTTCTTTATATATTTTGAAAAACTCATTGGTAATGATTCGAACTCAAAGTTTTCTCTATGGAAAGTGTTTAATTATACATTAATTTTTTTTAGAAGTTATATATAATTCCTTGATTTTGTTTGTCTTCTCTCATTTTTGGTAAGTTTTATTTTCCTAGAAATTCATCTGTTTCATTTAAATTTTCTACGGCTCTGACATTAATTTGTTCATAATGTACTCTTATGGTTCTTTTCTTTATAATTGGATGATAATTGCTTTACAGTCTTGTGTTGGCTTCTGCCATACAACAATCTGAATCAACCATATGTCAAACATATGTCCCCTCCTTCTTGAACCTCTCTTCCACCCCCCATACCGTCCCACCCTTCTAGGTATGGTTCTTTTTAATGTCTCTTTGTCATTCCTTTTCACTTTTTTTTTTTAACTTCTCATTTTTTGTCTTCATAATTTTCATCTAAACTTATCAGTGTTATTAGTCTTTTCAAAGAGACAAACAGTCGATTTTACTATATAACTTTTCTTCATTTCAATGTTTTCTGAGTTTATTATTTAACATTTTGGGATGATTACTGAGACTGTTGGTCTATTCTTTGTATGATTTCAATCTTTTGGATTTTCTTTGAGAAGTTCAAGGTCAGATTCCTAAACCAAGGTGAGCCCCTAATTATGACTGGTCACTGCATAATGTTCAGCATGGGTCAATCAGAGGAACTGATCCTTCTTTATAATGCTCTAATTATAATTACTCAGTCTGCATAAAAATAGCATGCAGTTTACCTGTGTTTTAAATAATACTTTTTGAGAACATCTAATTCATTCATCTGTTATCCTACAAGAATTCAGAATGGCTCCTCCCAAGTCTTCTACAGAAATATCTTCTTTTATTAAACTGGGCCGGCTAAGAACACAGACCCAATTTTGTTTACAATTATACATTCTTCAGGTTAAGCTAGGAATGTAGGCAGCTCCTGCTACACAAGAACCACACAGCACTGACTGAGAGAAGCAAACAAAAGTTATTATTTTTCAGGTCTTAAGATTATATGGTTATATTTATCTTCTGTGCCAATGCCTGAAAAATTCACCTTATGAAATAACAAAATAAAACTTTTAATAGCATGATAATACTCAGTGTTGATAAGAATGTTGTGAAATCCTATGTTTTCAAAAATATTTATTTATTTTATTTTTTTGGCTGCTCTGTGTCTTACTTGTGGCATGCAAGATCTTCAATCTTAGTTGCAGCAGCTAAGATCTAGCTCCCTGACCAGGGGTGGAACCCAGGCCCCCTGCATTAGGGGCATGGAGTCTTAGCCACTGGAACACCAGGAAAATCCCACTCTCATACATTTCTGGAAGGATGGATGGGAGTATAAATTGGAATAAAACTTCTGGAAACAATTTGTAAAAATACATTAAAAGAAATAAGAAAATTGATTGATCTTTTATTCAATAAATTCAGTGTTAAGTAATCTAGCCTTTAAAGAAAGGAATATTTCAGAGTGTGTGCAAATGTCTATTAACTATATAGAACAGTTGAAACTAACATCATACACAACTATACTTTCAAAAATTTTTTGTAAAATTTAGATCTCAGGGGAAAAAATATTAAATTACTTTACCATAGTGAAATAGTAGGAATAACCTAAATTTCTGACACAAGAAAAAATGACTGAGCAAATTATAATACATCTAAAAATTTCATATTATGAAGCTATTGTTGATAACTGTGTATCATTTAAGGAAAATGCAGATGATAAGTGATATAAAGTTAAACACAAAACTTACAGAGATCACATGCTTACTCTGATTATAATTATGTAAACATGTGTATATGGATAGAATACCACAAAAGAATGTATCAGAAAAATAGTTTTTTATCAGTATTATAGGGTGATTGCTTTCCTTTTTTGAATTTTGATTATGTTCTTTTTACTTTTTAAAATATAAATTTATTTATTTTAATTACAGGCTAATTACTTTACAATATTATATTGGTTTTGCCATACATCAGCATGAATTCGCTGCAGGTGTACACATGTTCCCCATCCTGAACCCCCCTCCCACCTCCCTTTCCATGCCATCCCTCTGGGTCATCCCAGTGCACCAGCCCTGAGCATCCTGTATCATACATCAAACCTGGACTGGCGATTTGTTTCACATATGATATTATACATGTTTCAATACCTTTCTCCCAAATCATCCCACCCTTGCCCTCTCCCACAGAGTCCAAAAAAGTGTTCTATACATCTGTGTCTCTTTTGTTGTCTCACATACAAGGTTATTGTTACCATCTTTCTAAATTTCATATATATGCATTAGTATACCGTATTGGTGTTTTTCTTTCTGGCTTACTTCACTCTGAATAATAGGCTCTGGTTTCATCCACCTCATTCAGTTCAGTTCAGTCACTCAGTCGTGTGCGACTCTTTGCAACCCCATGAATCACAGCATGCCAGGCCTGCCTGTCCATCACCAACTCCCGGAGTTCACTCAGATTCACATCTATCAAGTCAGTGATGCCATCCAGCCATCTCATCCTCTGTCGTCCCTTTCTCCTCCTCATTAGAACGTGATTCAAATGTATTCTTTTTAATGACTGAGTAATGCTCCATTGTGTATATGTACCACAGCTTTCTTATCCATTAATCTGCTGATGGACATCTAGGTTGCTTCCATGTCCTGGCTATTATAAACAGTGCTGCGATGAACATTGGGGTACACGTGTCTCTTTTAATTCTGGTTTCCTTGGTGTGTATGCCTATCAGTGGGATTGCTGCATTGTATGGCAGTTCTATTTTGAGTTTTTTAAGGAATCTCCACACTGTTCTCCATAGTGGCTGTACTGGTTTGCATCCCCACCAACACTGTAAGAGGGTTCCCTTTTCTCCACACCCTCTCCAGCTTTTATTTTTTGTAGACTTTTGGATAGCCGCCATTCTGACTGGCATGAAATGGTACCTCATTGTGCTTTTGATTTTCATTTCTCTGATAGTGAGTGATGTTGAGCATCTTTTCATGTGTTTGTTAGCCATCTGTATGTCTTCTTTGGAGAAATGTCTGTTTAATTCTTTGGTCCATTTTTTGATTGGGTCGTTTATTTTTTAAGTCATTATAAATATTATACAGTGAAAACACACACAAGTTTTCAAAGGAAAGACAAATTCAAATATTTAGAATGATTTGTAAGTAGCAATTTTACAAATAGAAACTAAAATATTACATAAATAGTTTATTAAATATGTATATTCTAAAATCTTACAGAATTAAAAATAGTATAGTACCTGTGGGATTTTCACTGAAAGCATTAACACTATGTTCTATGTATCATTCTACCACCATGCTCTTCTTTTGGAAAAATGTCTGCCTGGGATGAGAATCAAACAGATACAAAGTAAAAAATTCCACCTGAGGCTTCAATTAAGACTTTAAAAATAAGAATCAGTTTCTATTCAAAATTTGTAAGTTGAAACAAACTATTAACTGTATGTTACACATCTTTATATTTTCTACTCAACATTCAAAAGCTATAACTAATTACACAATTTTATTCTAAACTTGGGCTTCCCAGATGGCACTAGTGGTTAAGAACCCACCTGCCAATGCAGGATTTATGAGAGACACTGGTTCGATCCCTGGGTCAGGAAGATCCCCTGGAGGAGAGCATGGCCACCCACTCCAATATTATTGCCTGGAAAATCCCATGTACAGAGGAGCCTGGTGGGCTGCAGTCCATAGGGATGCAAAGAGTCAGACATGACCAAAGTGACTTAGCATGTAAGAATTCTGGATTTTAAAATAGTAAGGTACTTTGATAATGTTACTGGTAGAGAGTTTTTTTAATGGCAGCAGTCATATAAATATAAGGAAAATTGGCTAAGTATATGCACTTTTTCCTTTGTTTAAAGTCAATTTTTTGGATCTGTCTCCTAAAGCAAAATTAAACAAATGGGACCTAAGTAAACATAAAATTTTTTGCACAGCAAAGGAAACGATCAACAAAACAAAAAGACAATCTACTGAATGGGAGAAAGTGTTTGCAAAAAATATGACCAATAAAGGGTTAATATCCAACATACATATATGAGCAGCTCATCCAACTCAACATCAAAAAGACAACCTGATTTTAAAATAGACAAAATTACTGATTAGATAATTTTTCCAAAGAGTAAGTTCAGATGTCCAAGATGCTCAACATTGCTAATCATCAAGGAAATGCAAATCAACACCATAATGAGATGTCACCTCACACTGGTAAGAATGGCTGTCATTGAAAAGAACACAAATACAAATGTTGACCAGGATGTGAAGAAAGGGGAACCCTCATACACTGTTGGTGGGAATGTAAATTGGTACAGCCACTGTGGGAAACAGTATGAAGGTTCTCAAAAAACTTAAAACAGAGCTACCATATGGCCGAACAATTCCACTCCTGGGTATGTATCTATAAAGAAAATCTAAAAATACTAATGTGTAAAGATGCATACACCCCAATGTTCATAGCAGGGCTCAGATGGTAAAGGATCCACCTGCAGTGCAGGAGACCTGAGTTCAATCCCTGGGTCATGAAGATCCCCTGGAGAAGTGAATGGCAACGCAATCCAGCATTCCATGGAGAATGGAAAATTCCATGAACAGAGGAACCTGGCAGGCTATACCCCATGGGGTTGCAAAGAGTCAGACATGACTGAGCTACTTTCACTTCACCTGGGGATGTGGATGCAACCTATGTGTCCATCAACAGATGAATGGATAAAGAAGATGTGGCATATACACACACACACACATATACACACACACACACACACACATATATATATATACATACACACACAATGGAATGCTACTCAGTCATAAAAAGAATGAAATTTTTCCATTTGCAGCAACATGGATAGGCCTGGAGTGCATTATGCTTAATGAAATAAGCCAGACAGAGAAATACTGTATGATATAACTTATATGAGGAAACTAAAAAAATATAACAAACTAGTGAATATAACCAAAAAAATGAATCAGACTCATAGATACAGAGAACAAACTAGTGGTTACCATTGATGTGGGAGGTGCATTATGGGAGTAGGGGAGTAAGAGGTACAAAGTATTAGGTATAAAATAAGCTACAGTGATATATTGTGCAACATGGGGAATATAGCCAATATTTTACGATAACTATGCATGGAGTTTAGGGCTTCCATGGTAGTGCTGGTGGTAAAGAATCCACCTGCCAGTGCAGGAGACATGAGAGACTTGGTTTGATCCCTGGACCAGGAAGATCTCCTGGAGGAGGGCAGAGTGACCCATTCCAGTATTCTTGCCTGGAGAATCTCATAGACAGGGGAGCCTGGCTATAGAGTCACAAAGAATTGGACACAACTGAAGCGACCTAAAATGCATGCACACGTGCATGGAATTTAATCTTCAAAGCATGTGAATCACTATATTCTGCACCTGTAACTTATATAATAGTGTACATCAACTATACCTAAATTTTAACAGTCACCTCCAAAATGATTTTAGAATAAAAATGTACAGATACACATTTTTAAACAACTGTGATGAAAACTCCTAGTAAAATAAGAATAAATGGAAGCATCCTTAATAAAATTCATCTGCACAAACTAACATATTTATATATTTATTTCATATATTTACATAAATATTAATAATATGTATATATTTATTTCTCCCAAATATAGAAATATTCTATTAAAATCTAAGACTCTAAGATAGTAACACTATTGACTTTAATAGTTAATATTGTCTGGCTATGTTAGGAAATACAATAAAATAGAAAAAAGAAATAGCATCAAATATTACAAAGTGAAGGAATTTTTATCTCTCTCTACAGGTAACATAATGGTCTACCTAGAAACTTCAAAAAAAATCAACTGAGAATTTTAGACCAGATAAGTAAATCTATGGAAAAATTGAGAAAGAGATCTTTTTCTTGTATACAAGCAAAGTTCATTTTGAAAATGCCATGAAAATGATCCCATTAAAGAAAAAGTTTTAAAATAGCTCAGAATAAAGTTAAAAAGAAAAATCCAACACCTCTCTGAAGTTAACTCTAGAATTTTATGAAAGACATAAAATATGTCATGAATAGAGAAGTATATTACATCCTGGATAGGAAGACTTGACTTGAAAAATTGACTCCAAAGTTCATCTGAGAGAAAAAATGTCAAATAGCCTAATACTGCAGAGAAGAGTAAAAGGAAGAAGGAAGAGAAGGTGGAGGAAGAGGAAGGAAAGGAATCAAACCCATGTCTCCTGCATCTCCTGCATTGGCAGGCAGATTTTCACCACTGAGCCCCCTGGGAATCCACTTCTTTAGACAGGGCTGTGTATTTGTACAGTGTTTTGAAGGACAGTTTTATACTATCTAGTAAAATGTATTATCTTTCCTGTTTAATTACTTTTATTTTTCATGGAGATATGATATCTATGCTAAAGCATATAAAGTGTACTATATTAATTATACAATTTGGAGATTTTTTACACATGTAAAATATCATGTAACTATCACCAGGATTAAGATATGGTAACTCCTATCATTACAGTTAGTTTTGCCTATTCTTGAGTTTCATGTAAAGGAAATCATACAGTTAGTTTTCTTTTGCATCTGGGTTCTTTCAATAACACATCTGTGAATTCATTCACAAAGGTAAGGAGTTCAAATTTTTGATCAATTTTCTATTGGTAAACATTTAGATTACTTTCAGTTTGGGCCTGTTAGGAGTAAAGCTAATGTAAACATTCCTACGCATGTCTTTTGGTGAGCATATATGTTCATCTGTCTTGGGATTACTGAGCCACAGAATGTCTTTAGCTTTAATAGATATTCCCAAACAGTCTTCCAAAGTACTGTATTAATTTATACTCCCACAAACTATGTATGTGAGTTCCAGTTGTACCATATCCTTTCTAACACTGCTTAATCAGCCTTTTTAATTTTAGGCATTTTCATGGGGACTTGATGGTATCTCCTTGTGGCTTTAATTTACGTTTCCTAGATGAATAATAATGTTAAGCACCTTGTTTTCAAATACATATTTGGTCATTTATATATCCCCTTTTGTGAAGCAATGATTTCTAACAAAATTTGAAATGCACATACACCTTAACTTAGCACTTCCACTTCTGGGAATTATTCCACAAAAATAGTCAACTTATTCCTGCAAGAAATATGTATATTGGAACATTGCTTATAATATCAAAAAACTGAAAACAATCCACATGTTTTGTTTAGGGAAATGTGAGAAACTAGACAGCTATCTGTATAATGAAGCAAATCCATGAAAAACAGAGTTTGAACACTTTTCTTGCCCTAGGGGATATACAGAGCACAGCCAGAGATTTTTCATACTTTTTGAGATCTACACTTTCTATATAAATATGACAATCTCCAAAAAAGATAATACTTTTCTATCAATCTCAGTGATTTTTTTTTAACAATCTGGCCATGACAGACCCTCCAGCCTCATCGCCCGTCATTTTCCCTTGCTCTCTCTAATCCAGGTACAATGGACTACTCTCAGGTTGTCAAATATTCTTGCTCTCTTCTACCTACAGATCTGTCCACATACATTTTCATCTATTTGTAAAGCTCATCTCTACTCTGTACATCTTGTCCTTATCTCCATCCAGTCAACTCCTATCCATTCTTCAGTTTTAGCTGAAGTATCAGTTCTTCAGGAAGGACATCTCTGATTCCTCAACTAAGGTAGATATCCTAGTACATGGTCTCATAGCTGATTTAACTGAAATATCTAACATATTTATAATTAATTAACCTATGTCTTTCCTACCAAATTATAGGCTCCAAACATGCCTACTTATCCCCAGCCTATACAATGCCTATACCAAATCGAGTGCTCAGAAAATATTTGTGGAACTGAATGAGAGTGATTGTAGAATTCCATGTAAGTGAAATGTTACCACATTATCATTAGCTAGTTCAGTGATACCATTGAAAAAAAGAGCCCAGGTTAGAGAAATCAATCACCTTAAGTAATTTCATAACTAGGAATTAGCATAGCTAAGAGATAATATCATCAATGTTTCAGAAATCAACCTCCTGCCATGAGTGAAGATCATCAACATTGTCCAATGATAATAAATGCTATGAATCCATAAAGAAACCAAAAGACTAATAATTCATCATGTTATCATTTATATAGCTCAAGAATGCTCCTCGAATATCAATGAGGTACACAATTGCAAGGTGATTTTTGATCGCAAATCTCGTGTACGGAGTTGTTTTCACTGTTGCATCCTTAGCTGCTAACATATATCAGACTCCATATATCTTTCCAATTTCTAATTAATTGTATCTTAAAACAAAAAGTGTTGGTGTTCACAAATGCTGTCATCTATTCTATGTTGATGTTTTCTCCCTCAAAGTTGGCTCATGCAGAAAATCTTCTGAGCTGACAATGATTTTTCAAGCAGCCTGAATCAGTTCCTTCTAGTCCACTCTCTGGTTTTAAGTTATGCATATTTTTACACTATACTCTTAAAAGAGAGAGAGACTACTTGCTGAGTGTGTGGTAGATGTGGGATAAACATTGACTAGAAATTTGCCCTATCCTCTTATCCACACTCTTTTGCAAAGCAACTATGCAGTCTCTCCCACTGAGGAGGAGTGCCTCTCCACCCACTAAATCTGGTCTTGGTCCTGTGACTTCCATGTGACAATGGGACTTTAGTCAACATGGTACAACCAGAGGCCTGAAAAGTACCTGGGTTTGGAGGCTTGCTGTCTCTTGCTGCTTTTAGGAACCCTATTGCCACAACCACATGAATAAGCTGGGCAACATTCATTGCCCTGATCTTATGCTGTGTGCTGTGTTTTGCTCAGTTGTATCTGCTTTGTGACCCATGGACTGTAGCCCGCCAGGCTCCTCTGTACATGTGGGTTCTCCAGGTAAGAATACTGGAGTGGGTTGCCATGCCCTTCTCCAGGGGATCTTCCCAACCGAGGGTTCAAACCCAGGTCTCCTGAATTGCAGGCAGATCCTTTACTTTCCGAGCCACCAGGGATGCCGACTGCCAAACAAGTGAGCCTACATAAGGTTGATAGCTGACAACACATGTGTAAGGGAGACCAGACTCAAAAACAGAAGAGTAAGCAAATAAAGAATTGTTGATGTAAGCCACCAAGTTTGGGATGGTTTACTACACAATAGAAACTAACTGATATAGAATGATGAGAAAAAAAGAAACAAACAGACCCAGCTGCATGTAACCTTATTTTCCCAGTCCTGGCCCTGGGTTGAAAATGTCCATGGAACTGAGGGTTAGATCATGCCCATCACTGACTCAATGGACATGAATTTGAGCAAACCCCAGGAGATAGTGAAGGACAGGAAGCCACAGGTTACAAAGAATAGGACACAACTTAGCAATTGAACAAGAAGCCTGGCACTTTCTCTACTAAGATGGTATTTAAATCTGAATTCTAAGCATCCTCAGAGAGTTACTCTTTTTTTCTGGATGTCTCCCATGTGTACTTGAAGTAAACATGCTAATAAACTTCTGCTTGTTTTCCTCGTATTAATTTGTCTTTTGTTACAGGAGTCTCAACCAAGAATTCAGAAAGGTAGAGGGGAAATTATTTTTCCTCCCCTACTCTGACCAAAGAAACAAATTTGGCAACATTCCATTAAAAGATGGGACTTCCTTGGTGGCTCAGTGATAAAGGATCTGCCTGCAAAGCAGAAGATGCAGGTTTTATCTCTGGGTCAGGAAGATCACCTGGAGAAGGTCATGGCAACCCACTCCATTATTCTTGCCTCGAGAGTCCCATGGACAGCGGAGCCTGGTGGGCTATAGTCCATGGGGTCGCAAAGTTGAGCACGACTTAGCAACTAAACAATAACGACAACTAAAAGACACTTCTGACTGGTATGTATTGACTAGAAGAATAAGCCTAACTCTAAATCAGATTTTATTTCAAGTCAAATGTATTTTGTTACGTAAATCCTCAATATGTCAGCATACTCTTTGCTTCTGTTTTAAGCAGAGAAAATCCACAATATTGAACAGGAAAATTTATTATGCATGCTTTAAGTTTTTCTTCCTTATCCCCAGCACTCTTTCTGAGAATGGTTCCCACCAGCATCTCCTCTCCCCCAAAGCACTATTTCCTATTATCTTTACTCTTACCATAGCACTTCAAGATACTTTGGTGGGTGGGGATAAGAAGTAATTCATTCTTGACATCATATCCCTCAGCACTTAGCACAACACCATGATAGGCATGCAGTACATCTTTATTGAATAGAAATAAATCTGCGAACAACACACAGCACAGGCCTGGACAAGTAGCCAATGTTCAAAATTAATGGTTTGTAAATTGCTATTTCTTGAAACTATAGGTCATTTCACCATGAAATTAATTGTCACATGGTTGACTAACTGCAGTTACTTTTTTAAATTTTTATTGGAGTATAGTTGATTTCTATTGGAGTATAGTTGATACTATTGCGTTAGTTTCTACTCTACAGCAAAGTGAATCAGTTTTATATATATATTTGTGTGTGTGTGAGTGTATATGTATATATATATATATATATATATAGTCACTCTTTTTTAGATTCTTTTCTCACATAGGTCATTATAGAGTACTGAGCAGTAGGTTGTTTTAAATTACCTATTTTATATATAGTAGTGTGTATATATCAATCCCAATCTCCCAATTTATTCCCCACCTTCAGTTATTTCTAAGACATAGTTCTTAATTCCCCTTTCCTCCTTCCCTTGCTGCTTGGTTCAAGAATGGGTATGTGTCCCAAACCAGAGACAACTAGTACAAAGTGTCCCCATGGTCATTGTGATAGGACCTAAGACAACTTTTGTGTGCATATGCTAAGTCACTTCAGTTGTGTCTGACTTTTTGTGACCCTACGGACCATAGTCCACCAAGTTCCTCTGTCCATGGGATTCTTCAGGCAAGAATACTGGAGTGGGCTGCCATGTCCTTCTCCAGGGGATCCTCCCACCCCAGGGATCAAACCCACATCTCTTATGTCTCCTACATTGGCAGGTGGGTTCTTTACCACTAGTGCCACCTGGGAAGCCCAAGACAGATTTATCAGAGCAAAACTCGAGGCTCTTGTAGAAAAAAAATCTCTCTCTGTCCCTGATGTGAACAAAGAGGCATGTAGCCCTTGCTGTTGAATGCAGCAATCAAGCAAGCATGAAGGAAAACAGTCTGAGGATATTAAAGATTAGGGCCAAGATAATTAAAAAGAAATATAACTAGGTCCCTGGTCAAACTGTGTTTGATATCTGCATTACTAGTGGAATTTTTAGTTTTGCTAGCTAATATATTTCCTTTATCGTGAAAGCCACATTGGGTTATATTTTCCATTAGTTGAAACCAGAATGATCCTAAATAATACAAACTCTAAAAGGATTACTTCAAATTTAAAATATCTGGCTATGGCCTTTCTTCTGAGATATTGCAGATTATATCAAGCTTCAACTCCATCAGAAAGAATTCTTAGATAACTCCAGGAGAGGGTATTATCTCTCTTGTTTGTGACCTTCATTTATTGTATACTGTTCTGTAACATCTACCATATTGTTATATTGTATGACTGTTTTCTCTCATTATTTTAATATATTGTAATCTCAATGACATTGTAATTTCATTGGGCTCATGACCATCTTTGTATCTTGTACAACATTTTGCAGTCAGTGGACTGCTAATTAAATTCAACTTCCCTGGTGGCTCAGAGGTTAAAGCATCTGCCTCCAATGCAGGAGACCCGGGTTCGATCCCTGGGTCAGGAAGATCCCCTGAAGAAGGAAGTGGCAACCCATTCCCATATTCTTGCCTAGAGAATCCCATGGACTGAGGAGCCTGGTGGGCTGCAGTCCACGGGGTCACAAAGGGTAGGACACAACTGAGTGACTTCACTTACTTAAAGGTTAATACAAACCTTTCAATGTTCTTTAGCAGTAGGAAAGACCTAGCTATGGTGTTGAAGAAAAATGTCAAAACCAACCTATTGAGAATGTATATTTGACAATAGAACTTGAAAACATTTTAAATGCCTACACTAAAGACTACCCAATGCCACACTTGGCATAGAACACTTTTGATGTCAGAACAGAGTACTAAAGGTTTACTGCATACTAAATTTTACAGAACACTGTGTATTACTGTACCAGACAGTTTCTCCTTGCCTCAGTGCCTTTCGGTTTCCCTGGTGGCTCAGCTGGTAAAGAATCTGCCTTCAATGTGGGAGACTTGGGTTCAACCCCTGGGTTAGGAAGATCCTCTGGAGAAGGGAATGGCTACCCATTCCAGTATTCTGTCCTGGAGAATTCCATGAAAAGGTATGACCAACTGAAACAGCATACTAAAAAGCAGAGACATTACTTTGCCGACAAAGGTCCATCTAGACAAAGTTATGGTTTTCCCGGTAGTCATGTATGGATATGAAGGTTGGACTATGAAGAAAGCTGATCACTGAAGAAGTGATGCTTTTGAACTATGGTGTTGGTGAAGACTCTTGAAAGTCCCTTGGACTGCAAGGAGATCCAACCAGTCCAAGCTAAAGGAAATCAGTCCTGAATATTCTTTGGAAGGACTAATGATGAAGCTGAAACTCCAGTACTTTGGCCACCTGATGTGAAAAACTGACTCATTAGAAAAGACCCTGATGCTGGGAAAGATCGAGAGCAGAAGGAGAAGGGAATGACAGAGGATGAGATAGTTGGCTGGCATCACCAACTCCATGGACATGAGTTTGAGCAAGCTCTGGGAGTTGGTGATGGACAGCGAAGCCTGAAGTGCTGCAGTCCATGGGATTGCAAAGAGTCGGACATGACCAAGAGACTGAACTGAATAGTGACTTTTCCCTTGTCTGCTATTATAATCTGACATATTGCTACTCATATTTTAGGATTAAGTTTCTCTGAATCTCTATATTAAGGTAAGTTCCCTTATCATCAATTCTCATTGTGTTCTCTACATGTCCTTCATTGGATCTCTTATGTTTGTCATTACATAAATAGCTGTTTAAATCCACCTATTCTGCTACACTATAGCATCCACTAGAAAAAGGGTGAGAGTCATTTTACTCTCCTGTCTATTAACATTGACTAGAATACAGCTAACAAATGCTCAGTAAATACCAGTAGAGTGAATTAACACTTTGGGAGATGGTTGCAGATTAAGAATGCTCCCTCTCTCAAGAACAATGCCACTGTGGCCCTCATCTCTGCCATCTTTGGTAATTGGCCAAAATGCATGTTTTATAATCCACTATTCCTTTATATGCCATCCTTTCTATACAATCCTATACTTCTTCCTCAGGCTTTTGTGGTGGCTCGAATGGTAAAGAATCTGCCTGCAATGCAGGAGTCAGGAAGATACCCTGAAGAAGGGAATGTTTACCCACTTCAGTATTTTTTCCTGGAGAACTCTATGGACAGAGGAGCCTGGCAGGATACAGTCCATCAGGTTGCGAAGAGTTGGACACGACTGATGGACTAACACTTTCACACTTCTTCACACCTTTGATTCTTCTTTTCATTGCTTTCCTACTTCTCAGTGCTCTAAAAAACTCTTGATTCCACTGCAACAATTCTTTTCATATTGCCAACCGAGTCACAGGATGTTCCTTCACCTTCTTAGTCTTACCTAAAACCTGAATCCCCCAGGAGAATTTGTCTTCTCCTAAGTCTTTTCAAGGCTGCCTATTTTCTCAGTCCAAGTACCAGAGTCCAGATTCTTCCCTATTCTTTTGTACCTGGCTACTTTTCCATACTCAGGCTGAATCACTTACCTCTTTGATATCCATCTATACCACTCTCTATCCCAAATGACTGCTATCATCTATAGACATCCTAGTTACTCTCCCACACTCTTTGACTGCTAGTCCAGATCTCCTTCTATGTAACTTCTGCCTTCTTTGAGGGTAATTTAAATTTCATATATAAAATTAATCTGCAAAGCCACTAGTAATTTGGGGGACCATCTCAACACCATCTTTATTTACCTCTAATCCAGTGAACCACCTCTGTATTCATGTATGCAAACACCTCCTAGACACCTCCACTTGGATATCCATATGTTCATTGAACAAATGTTCATTTAGGTGCTGGGGATGCAGTAATAAACAAAATATGTAAAGTCCTGCCTTCAAGAAACATATAATCTAGAAAAGAAATCAACAACCAACAAGAAAAAGACTTGCTGCTCTTCTCAGTAAAATACAACTTAGGGCAAGAGATATATTACCAGTGAAGATACCTTCATTCTAGGCAGTGTCATAGTTAAGTCATGGCTTACAGCTCCAGAAAATGTTCATCATCCAGGAGTAATCTGAGTTGCTCATGTACTAACAGTTTGTAATTGGTACCCTTGTGTCTCAGATGTCCTTTATCTATCTTAAAAAAGATGCATGAGAACTAATAATAACTTTTTAAATTATATAAATACATTATACATTAATACATCTCATTGATTTATTAATACAGGATAATTTCTGCTTGGTTGATTATGCTCTTTTGACATTTTTATATCAGTGGTAAAGAGAGATTGAGGAAATCCCTGCTTATATTTCCAGGACCATTTTTGTTTCTTTATATTTTATGACTGTAGAATACCCTAATTACTTGTAATTACCCTAAGTAATACTTATTTGTTTCATACCTCCAAATGTTTGTGCATCTTGTTTCCTTTGATTAGAAGGCCCTCTTTGCCCATTCTAAGCCTAAGTAATTCCTACTGGTTTTTCAAGACTCAGCTCAGCACCATTCTCTCCAGAAATACTTAGCAATCCCTCTTCTGTGCACTTGTAAACATTTTAATGCCGTATTAAAATTGTATGTGTTTCATCTACAAGACTGCATTCATTTATTCACTCACTCAAAAAATTTCTATATGTTACTAGACAGGCATTTATTCAGCAAATATTTGTTGAATGTGTACTAGAAACCAGGTGCTTCTTCTTGGTGCTCAAGATACAATAGTGAATAAGACAATAAATTGCCTGCCATCATAAGAGTGGTATTATGTGTAGCATTCTGGATAGCAATTAAGTGCTACAAAGAGGGGTTCAGTTCAGTTCAGTTGCTCAGTCCTGTCCGACTCTTCGTGACCCCATGAATCGCAGCACGCCAGGCCTCCCTGTCCATCACCAACTCCAGTAGTTTACTCAAACTCATGTCCATCGAGTCGGTGATGCCATCCAACCATCTCATCCTCTGTCATCCCCTTCTCCTCCTGCCCCCAATCGCTCCCAGCATCGGAGTCTTTTCCAATGAGTCAACTCTTCCCATGAGGTGGCCGAAGTACTGGAGTTTCAGCTTTAGCATCAGTCCTTCCAGTGAACACCCAGGACTGATCTCCTTTAGAATGGACTAGTTGGATCTCATTGCAGTCCAAGGGACTCCCAAGAGTCTTCTCCAACACCACAGTTCAAAAGCATCAATTCTTCAGTGCTCAGCTTTCTTCACAGTTCAACTCTCATATCCATACATGACCGCTGGAAAAACCATAGCCTTGACCAGATGGACCTTTCTTGACAAAGTAATGTCTCTACTTTTCAACATGCTATCTAGGTTGGTCATAATTTTTCTTCCAAGGAGTAAGCGTCTTTTAATTTCATGGCTGCAATCACCATCTGCAGTGATTTTGGAGCCCCCAAAAATAAAGGCTGACACTGTTTCCACTGTTTCTCCATCTATTTCCCATGAAGTGATGGGACCAGATGCCATGATCTTCATTTTCTGAATGTTGAGCCTTAAGCCAACTTTTTCACTCTCCTCTTTCACTTTCAACAAAAGGCTTTTTAGTTCCTTTTCATTTTCTGCCATAAGGGTGGTGTCATCTGCATCTCTGAGGTAATTGATATTTCTCCCAGCAATCTTGATTCCTGCTTGTGCTTCTTCCAGCCCAGCTTTTCTCATGATGTACTCTGCATATAAGTTAAATACGCAGGGTGACAGTATACAGCTTTGAAGTACTCCTTTTCCTATTTGGAACCAGTCTGTTGTTCCGTGCCCACTTCTAACTGTTGCTTCCTGAGCTGCATACAGGTTTCTGAAGAGGCAGGTCAGGTGCTCTGGTATTCCCATCTCTTTCAGAATTTTCACAGTTTGTTGTGATCCACACAGTCAAAGGCTTTGACATAGTCAATAAAGCAGAAATAGATGTTTTTCTGGAACTCTCTTTCTTTTCCATGATCCAGCAGATGTTGGCAATTCGATCTCTGGTTCCTCTGCCTTTTCTAAAACTACCTTGACCATCTGGAAGTTCACGGTTCACATATTGCTGAAGCCTGGCTTGGAGAATTTTGAGCATTACTTTCCTAGTTTGTGAGATGAGTGCAATTGTGTGGTAGTTTGAGCATTCTTTGGCATTGCCTTTCTTTGGGATTGGAATGAAGACTGACCTTTTCCAGTCCTGTGGCCACTGCTGAGTTTTCCAAATTTGCTGGCCTATTGAGTGAAGCACTTTCACAGCATCATCTTTTAAGATTTGAAATGGCTCAACTGGAATTCCATCACCATTACTAGCTTTGTTCAAAGTGATGCTTTCTAAGACCCACTTGACTTCACATTCCAAGATGTCTGGCTCTAGGTGAGTGATCATACCATCATGATTATCTGGGTCGTGAAGATCTTATTTGTACAGTTTTTCTGTGTATCCTTGCCACCTCTTCTTAATATCTTCTGCTTCTGTGAGGTCCATACCATTTCTGTCCTTTCTTGAGCCCATCTTTGCGTGAAATGTTCTCTTGGTATCTCGAATTTTCTTGAAGAGATCTCTAGTCTTTCCCATTCTGTTGTTTTCCTCTATTTCTTTGCATTGATTGCTGAAGAAAGCTTTCTTATCTCTTCTTGCTGTTCTTTGGAACTCTGCATTCAGATGCTTATATCTTTCCTTTTCCCTTTGCTTTTCACTTCCCTTCTTTTCACAGCTATTTATAAGGCCTCCCCAGACAGCCATTTTGCTTTTTGCATTTCTTTTCCGTGGGGATGGTCTTGATCCCTGTCTCCTGTAGAATGTCAGAAACCTCATTCCATAGTTCATCAGGCACTCTATCTATCAGATCTAGGCCCTTAAAAATCTATTTCTCACTTCCACTCTATAATCATAAGGGATTTGATTTAGGTCATACCTGAATGGTCTAACGGTTTTCCCTACTTTCTTCAATTTCAGTCTGAATTTGGCAATAGGGAGTTCATGATCTGAGCCACAGTCAGCTCCCAGTGTCGTTTTTGTTGACTGTATAGACCTTCTCCATCTTTGGCTGCAAAGAATATAATCAATCTGATTTCAGTGTTGACCATCTGGTGATGTCCATGTGTAGAGTCTTCTCTTGTGTTGTTGGAAGAGGGTGTTTGCTATGACCAGTGCATTTACTTGGCAAAACTCTATTAGTCTTTGCCCTGCTTCATTCCATATTCCAAGGCCAAATTTGCCTCTTACTCCAGGTGTTTCTTGACTTCCTACTTTTGCATTCCAGTCCCCTATAATGAAAAGGACATCTTTTTGGGGTGTTAGACCAGCTGTGATGGACTGCGCAGAAGTGCACCGGCTGCAATAGACCACACAGAAGCATCGCCGAGAGGAGCTACCCCATGCCCGAAGTCAGGGGCAGCAGCCATGAGGAGCAACCCCATGTCCAAGGAGCAGCGGCTGCGTGGGCGCAGGAGGGCAGAGAGCAGGTACTCCATGTTCAAGGTCAGGGGAGTGGCCCTGAGGAGATACCCCTCATCCAAGGTAAGGAGCAGTGGCTGCGCTTTGCTGGAGCCGCCATAAAGAGATACCTCACATCCAAGGTAAGAGAAACCCAAGTAAGACAGTAGGTGTTGTGAGAGGGCATCAGAGGGCAGACACACTAAAACCATAATCACAGAAAACTGGCCAACTGATCACACGAACCACAGCCTTGTCTAACTTAGTGAAACTAAGCCATTCCGTGTGGGGCCACCCAAGATGGATGGGTCATGGTTGGGTCTGACAGAATGTGGTCCACTGGAAAAGGAAATGGCAAACCACTCCAGTATTCTTGCCTTGAGAACCCCACAAACAGTATGAAAAAGCAAAACGATAGGATACTGAAAGAGGAACTCTCCAGGTGTAGGTGCCCAATATGCTACTGGAGATCAGTGAAGAAATAACTCCAGAAAGAATGAAGGGATGGAGCCAAGGAAAAAACAATACGCAGTTCTGGATGTGACTGGTGATAGAAGCAAGCTCTGATGCTGTAAAGAGCAATATTGCATAGGAACCTGGAATGTCAGGTCCATGAATCAAGGCAAACTGGAAGTGGTCAAACAGGAGATGGCAAGAGTGAATGTCGACATTCTAGGAATCAGCGAACTAAAATGGCCTAGAATGGGTGAATTTAACTCAGATGACCATTATGTCTACTACTGTGGGCAGGAATCCCTTAGAAGAAATGGAGTAGCATTCACAGTCAACAGAAGAATCTGAAATGCAGTACTTAGATGCAATCTCAAAAATGACAGAATGATCTCTGTTTGTTTCCAAGGCAAACCATTCAATATCACAGTAATCCAAGCATATGCCCCAACCAGTAATGCTGAAGAAGCTGAAGTTGAATCGTTCTATGAAGACCTACAACACCTTTTAAACAAAGAAGGGTAAGAGAAAGTCAAAGACTGGGAATGGCTAGAGTGTAACAGATAGGCTCTTCAGAAAAGTCCTCTCTGTGAAAATGGTATTTCAGAAGAGATATCAATGAAGCAAAAGAAATGCTGGGGAAAGAATCTCACGGGCAGAGAGACAAGTAATTTTCCAGTTCCTAAGGCAGGAAGGAATCGCTGTATTGGAAGGGCAGCAACAACAATGTAGGTAGATGGGAGTGAATAAGGCAGGAAATGGTAAAGATCAGTTTGTGCAGTCAGTAGCCACATTGCATCAGATCTCATAGTAGCTTGGATTTTATTCTAAATGAGATGGAGAGTCACTGGAGGTTTTGACAAGGATAATAATTTGATCTAATGGTTTTTAAATATTACTCTGGAAGCTGCATAAAAAATAGATAAAAGGGAAGCAAAAAAGAAAGCTGAGTGGCCAGACACAATACCCAGTACTAGGGATGCAATGATGGGCAAGAAAGAGAGTTAACAGAGTCACACAGGAGAGTGATGAAGAATACAGACTCCAATGTCTACCGGATTTGGAACCCTGGCTCCTCCATCTTATGCTGTGTGACCTTGGTCAATTAATCTAATGTCTCTGTGCTTCAGTCTCTTTGTATATAAAAATAGGGATAATG
Source organism: Ovis aries (assembly GCF_016772045.2). NCBI lineage: Eukaryota > Metazoa > Chordata > Mammalia > Artiodactyla > Bovidae > Ovis > Ovis aries. The sequence continues at coordinate 44,074,489 of NC_056054.1, read as the reverse complement.
ATAATAATAAGCACTTATCTCCTAGAGTTACTGTAAAGATTAAATACATTAATACATGTTTAGTACTTACACCCAGAACCTGGCACAAATAAATTCAATCTAAACATTAAGTGCTACAGACTATGAGGAGGTCAGATATATGAAGTGGCACTGGAATTGATCGTTTATAAAAGCAACAGTGGTATTAATAGTACACAGTGCTAGGGAAGCTCATAGGAAGAGTTCCTACCTAGTCCTGGGTAGTCAGCACAGTGGTCGGGCACTTAGCAGGTGCACAAAAAATTATGGTCTTTCATTTTCAGATGGATCTTTGCAGTATCAATTTTAATTCCATACTGTTACTGGTATATGAGTCATTAGTCTCTCTGTTTATTTGCCTCAGAAGTCATCTCCACTTTTAAGTATTTTTAATTAGGTTTTCCTCTGAGGATCTTATTTGTTCATTTAAGTCTAGTCATTCTTCTATGAAAAGGTTACTCCTTGATAACAGATACTGAGAAAGCTACAGCAGCTCTACAGATCACAAACCTAGAATCTGTGCCTATGGTTTTCTAAATGTATCCCCACCTTTAGCCTGAAAGCACCATTGCCTTCCCTAATTTATTAGCAGTGAGTCATTACAGCACAAAAGTAGCTTACCAGTTATAGATGGAAGTAAAATGAACTAAGGAAAATGGCCATGTAAGAAAACCTAGTGAATGACTCTGTGTAATTGCTAAAATACCACCACAGAGGGGCCCAGAGTCTTTCCTTGAGTGCTGTGTGTTCTTCGGAAGAAAGACCTCTAAGCCTCGTGACTCCCAAGGACAAGCACACAAAGGAGATGAATCACTTTCGTTTTCATCAGTGAATCATGGTTGAGATCACCACCACTTAATTTGAGCTTTTCAAATGCATGAGTCACCACACGAGTCCCTGCATTCTAAATTAGAATGAGAACAGATTTCGTGATGTTCGGTCAAGTAGCTCTTACGGGGTCTTTCTTCCTGGAACCAGGGCAGTTTGCCTGGACTAGAAGAAAGGGGACAGCACATCATATGTATTCCAAACAGCCAGTTGAGGCCTAAATACACTATCCCAGCAGTTCTCTGGTAACTGGCTCAATAGAAGTTAAAGCTTAAAGAGAACTCTGCCAAGGGTATAAGTAGTACACATAACTCTGCTAAAACCACAGGATCCAGAGACAGTTTCAGGCATGGGGATTCCTACCAAGCAAAGTTCAGGTATATCCTTCTTTTATTAAAGATCTTAGAACTTATCCACACTTGTCTCCTCTAATCCAAATCAGGCTGTCATCTGTCCTAGGAGTCCCATAGTCACATGAATGACCCCTTAGTCTCTGACTTCTTTGACCTCCTTAGTGCTAATAACCTCCACCTCACATCTTCTTCCTCCATCTCCCATCTCATATCACTCACTCCCATGTTCATTCCAAGATGGAATGGTCCTGTCCCATCTCTCAAGGCTTAAATTCAAACTCCCCACTCACTGTAGCCTTCCTTCCACCTCTCTCATTCTATTACTGCCACAGTGTTATTTATTCAACCTCATCATGACTTTCAGATACCCCTTTATTTCTCCTGATATCAGCCCCTCTAGTCTTCAGTTCAGTTCAGTTCATTTCAGTCACTCAGTCATGTCCTACTCTTTGCGACTCCATGAACCCCAGCACGCCAGGTCTCCCTGTCCATCACCAACTCCCAGAGTCCACCCAAATCCATGTCCATTGTATCAGTGATGTCATCCAACCATCTCATCCTCTATCATCCCCTTCTCCTCCTGCCCTCAATCTTTCCCAGCATCAGGGTCTTTTCAAATGAGTCAGCTCTTTGCATCAGATGGCGAAAGTATTGGAGTTTCAGCTTCAGCATCAGTCCTTCCAATGAACACCCAGGACTGATTTCCTTTAGGATGGACTGGTTGGATCTCCTTGCAGTCCAAGGGACTCTCAAGAGTCTTCTCCAACACCACAGTTCAAAAGCATCAATTCTTTAGCGTTCAGCCTTCTTCACAGTCCAACTCTCACATCCATACATGACCACTGGAAAAACCATAGCCTTGACTAGACAGACCTTTGTTGACAAAGTAATGTCTCTGCTTTTTAATATGCTGTCTTCAATCTTCACTTCTTCAATAATATCAATGGTTGCTACAACAGTAGTAATTGCAATAGCAAGTAAGTAATAGCAATTAACAACAATGACTAACATTTGTACAGTTCTTATTTTATTCTAAGCACTGTGTTAAGCATTTTTGTGCCTTCCATGATATAATTCTCAGGATTCAGGGTTTGTCTATGGACTAAGTGTTTTTATTCAAGCTTAATTTTTATTCAAAACTAAGGGTTTTATTCAAACCTTCAATTCTGAGCCCTTTCTAGGTCTCCAGCTGAATACATATGCACTGCTCATCATACAAGAGATGCATAGCCATCACTCTAAACGCTAGGACAATGTAGCAGGATAGTATTGTGGTTTAGCAAGGAATTGTACCTGGAACTTATGCCATTTAGATACACGTAATGAGGCTTGCCAAAAAAAGGTTTTTTTCAGCTTTATAAAGTAATTATACTAGAGTATGGAGTGTGACATATTATGGAATATAAGAGATTTGATAAGCTCCCACTCAGAGCTTCCTGCAACCTGGTAGGACTTCACCACAGACAGGTGAAATACCATCACCAGCAAAGTAGACAGTTGTTATGTGAAGAACTAGGAGAACTTGAGGAGTTACACTTATATCACATAGATTAGGTGAAATATCTGGGCATCCTTTGCTTAGAATGTATCTTTTGTTCTTATAACATCTGTACGTTTAGTTTGTCAAGCCTCCACCCTGAATATTTGCAGTATTACTACAGATAAGTTATTATCCCCATTTTATAGATAAATAGACTAGACTTTATCATTTCAAACCTCTTGCCAACAGTTTCTACTCCTTTTTCCAATAGTAACTGCACTGCACCTGCTTGTCTAAACCTCTGTCTAGCCCAGATTTTTTCTCCTGACTTGTAGAACAATATTAGCAACTTCTTATTTGACATTTCCCCTTGGTATGTGACTTCCCTGGTGGCTCAGATGGTAAAGCGTCTGCCTACAATGCGGGAGGCCCAGGTTCGATCCCTGAGTCAGGAAGATCCCCTGGAGAAGGAAATGGCAACCCACTCCAGTACTCTTGCCTGGAAAATCCCATGGATGGAGGAGGCTGGTACACTCTATGGGATCACAAAGAGTCGGACATGACTGAGCGACTTCACTTTCTTTCTTGGTGTGTGACATACACCTCATACTCAATATGTCTAAAACTGAGCTCAGCTCTCCCTGAATACTGTTCGTCCTCTTGAGTCCCATCCTTTCGACTGATGCATCTAGTTACCCAGCCTCACAAGCTGAAAACCTAGATGTTAACCTTTGTTAGTGTCTGAATATTCATTGGAAGGACTGATGTTGAAGTTGAAACTCCAATACTTTGGCTACCTGATGCAAAGAACTGACTCATTGGAAAAGACCCTGATTCTGGGAAATACTGAAGGTGGGAGGAGAAGGGGACGACAGAGGATGAGATCGTTGGATGGCATCAGCGACTCGATGGACGAGTTTGAGTAAGTTCCAGGAGTTAGTGGCGGACAGGGAAGCCTGGCATGCTGCAATCCATGGGGTCGCAAAGTTGGACACAACTGAGTGACTGAACTGACCTAAACCTTTGTTACTCTCCTTCCTCACAGTTCAGGTGCAGATAAACATATGTTGCTCTTATTCCTGCTACCTCTCAAGTCCATACAATCCTTTTCATTCCACCATCACCCAATTCAGGTATCGCTAACTTGGAAGAATCTGGTCTGATGTAAAAGTTCAGATTAGCACATAAAACCTTTTGTAACCAGCCTATAGCGGCTGTGACCAGCACACATAGCATGGCCAGGAGGAGCTACCCCACGTCCGAGGTCAGGGGAGGCGGCTGAGAGTGCCAGGCTGAGACAGCACAGGAGCAGCCGAAAGGAGCTACCCCATGTCTGAGGTCAGGGGCGGAAGCCAGGAGGACCCCATGCCCGAGGGGCGGCGGCCAAGAGGAGCTACCCCACATCCGAGGCCAGGGGCGGCAGCCAGGAGGAGCAGCCCCATGTCCCAGAAGCCATGGCTGCACGCCCACAGGGAGGGCCTAGAGGAACTATTCCATGTTCAAGGTCAGGAGGGGCGGCAGTGAGCAGATATCCCTCGTCCAAGGTAAGGAGCAGTGGCTGTGCTTTGCTGGAGCAGCCCTGAAGAGATACCCCACGTCCAAGATAAGAGAAACCCAAGTAAGATGGTAGGTGTTGCAAGAGGGCATCAGAGGGCAGACACACTGAAACCATACTCACAGAAAACTAGTCAATCTAATCACACTACAACCACAGCCTTGTCTAACTCAATGAAACTAAGCCATGCCAGTGGGGAAACCCAAGATGGATGAGTCATGGTGGAGAAGTCTGACAGAATGTGGTCCACTGGAGAAGGAAATGGCAAACCACTTCAGTATTCTTGCCTTGAGAACCCATGAACAGTATGAAAAGGTAAAATGATAGGATACTGAAAGAGGAACTCCCCAGGCCGGTAGGTGCCCAATATGCTACTGGAGCTCAGTGGAGAAATAACTCCAGAAAGAATGAAGGGATGGAGCCAAAGCAAAGCAATACACAGTTCTGGATGTGACTGGTGATAGAAGCAAACTCTGATGCTGTAAAGAGCAATATTGCATAGGAACCTGGAATGTCAGCTCCATGAATCAAGGCAAATTGGAAGTGGTCAAATAGGAGATGACAAGAGTGAACATCGACATTCTAGGAATCAGCGAACTAAAATGGCCTGGAATGGGTGAATTTAACTCAGATAACCATTATGTCTACTACTGCGGGCAGGAATCCCTTAGAAGAAATGGAGTACAATCACAGTCAACAAGAGTCCGAAATGCAGTACTTGGATGCAGTCTCAAAAACGACAGAATGATCTCTGTTCGTTTCCAAGGCAAACCATTCAATATTACAATAATCCAAGCATATTCCCCAACCAGTAATGCTGAAGAAGCTGAAGTTGAACGGTTCTATGAAGACCTACAAGACCTTTTAGAACTAACACCCAACAAAAATGTCCTTCCAATCATAGGGAACTGGAATGCAAAAGTAGGAAGTCGAGAACCACCTGGAGTAACAGGCAAATTTGGCCTTGGAATATGGAATGAAGGAGGGCAAAGACTAATAGAGTTTTGCCAAGAGAATGCACTGGTCATAGCAAACACCCTCTTCCAACAACACAAGAGAAGACTCTACACATGGACATCACCAGATGGTCAACACCAAAATCAGATTGATTATATTCTCTGCAGCCAAAGATGGAGAAGCTCTATACAGTCAACAAAAATAAGACTAAGAGCTGACTGTGGCTCAGATCATGAACTCCTTATTGCCAAATTCAGACTGAAATTGAAGAAAGTAGGGAAAACCACTAGACCATTCAGGTATGACCTAAATCAAATCCCTTATGATTATACAGTAGAAGTGAGAAATAGATTTAAGGGACTAGATCGGATACATAGAGTGCCTGATGAACTATGGACTGAGGTTTGTGACATTGTACAGGAGACAGGGATCAAGACCATCCCCACAGAAAAGAAATGCAAAAAAGCAAATTGGTTGTCTGGGGAGGCCTTACAAATAGCTGTGAAAAGAAGAGAAGCGAAAAGCAAAGGAGAAAAGGAAAGATATAAGCATCTGAATGCAGAGTTCCAAAGAATAGCAAAGAGAGATACGAAAGCCTTCCTCAATGATCAATGCAAAGAAATAGAGGAAAACAACAGAATGGGAAAGACTAGAGATCTCTTCAAGAAAATTCGAGATACCAAGGGAACATTTCACGCAAAGATGGGCTCAATAAAGGACAGAAATGGTATGGACCTCACAGAAGCAGAAGATATTAAGAAGAGATGTCAAGAATACACAGAAGAACTATACAAAAAAGATCTTCAAGACCAAGATAATCATGATGGTGTGATCACTCGCCTAGAGCCAGACATCCTGGAATGTGAAGTCAAGTGGGCCTTAGAAAGCATCACTATGAACAAAGCTAGTGCAGGTGACGGAATTCCAGTGGAGCTATTTCAAATCCTGAAAGATGATGCTGTGAAAGTGCTGAACTCAATATGCCAGCAAATTTGGAAAACTCAGCAGTGGCCACAGGACTGGAAAAGGTCAGTCTTCATTCCAATCCCAAAGAAAGGCAATGCCAAAGAATGCTCAAAACTACTACACAATTGCACTCATCTCACATGCTAGTAAAGTAATGCTCAAAATTCTCCAAGCCAGGCTTCAGCAATACATGAACCGTGAACTTCCAGATGTTCAAGCTGGTTTTAGAAAAGGCAGAGGAACCAGAGATCAAATTGCCAACATATGCTGGATCATGGAAAAAGAAAGAGAGTTCCAGAAAAACATCTATTTCTGCTTTATTGACTATGCCAAAGCCTTTGACTGTGTGGATCACAATAAACTGTGGAATTCTAAAAGAGATGGTAATACCAGATCACCTGACCTGCCTCTTGAGAAACCTATATGCAGGTCAGGAAGCAACAGTTCGAACTGGACATGGAACAACAGACTGGTTCCAAATAGGAAAAGGAGTACTTCAAAGTTGTATATTGTCACCCTGCGTATTTAACTTATATGCAGAGTACATCATGAGAAAAGCTGGGCTGGAAGAAGCACAAGCAGGAATCAAGATTGCTGGGAGAAATATCAATTACCTCAGAGATGCAGATGACACCACCCTTATGGCAGAAACTGAAGAGGAACTCAAAAGCCTCTTGATGAAAGTGAAAGAGGAGAGCGAAAAAGTTGGCTTAAAGCTCAACATTCAGAAAACGAAGATCATGGGATCTGGTCCCATTACTTCATGGGAAATAGATGGAGAAACAGTGGAAACAGTGTCAGACTTTTTTTGGGGGCTCCAAAATCACTGCAAATGGTAATTTGCAGCCATGAAATTAAAAGATGCTTACTCCTTGGAAGAAAAGTTATGACCAACCTAGATAGCATATTCAAAAGCAGAGACATTACTTTGCCAACAGAGGTCCATCTAGTCAAGGCTATGGTTTTTCCTGTGGTCATGTATGGATGTGAGAGTTGGACTGTGAAGAAAGCTGAGCGCCGAAGAATTGATGCTTTTGAACTGTGTTGTTGGAGAAGACTCTTGAGAGTCCCTTAGACTGTAAGGAGATCCAACTAGTCCATTCTGAAGGAGATCAACCCTGGGATTTCTTTGGAAGGACTGATGCTAAAGCTGAAACTCCAGTACTTTGGCCACCTCATGCGAAGAGTTGACTATTGGAAAAGACTCTGATGCTGGGAGGGATTGCAGGCAGGAGGAGAAGGGGACGACAGAGGATAAGATGGCTGAATGGCATCATGGACTCGATGGACGTGAGTCTGAGTGAACTCCGGGAGTTGGTGATGGACAGGAAGGCCTGGCGTGCTGCAATTCATGGGGTCACAAAGAGTCGAACACAAGTGAGCAACTGAACTGAACTGAACTGATATTTATCTCATCATATCCCCCTGCCCACTTCCCCTTGCATTCTAGTTCTAGGTACATCAAATACTTGTAGTTCAATCAAATGCTCTCACATCTCAGGACATGCTTTAAATGTATTTTTTGTGCTCAAAACACTCTCCCCACCCCCACCCCCAATACATACCTCAATTCTGCACACCTGTCCATGTATGCACAACATACTCCCATCTTGGTTGTTACTCCCTGCTCCTCAGAGCCAGAATCTCTCCGCCCCTCCCCCCCCACCACCCCACCCGTTGCCATCCCTCTCTTAAGTTTGGATTAGGTCATCTTTATATGTGCTCCTGCATTATCCAATTACAGTAGTTAACACACTATATTGCCATTATATATTTACTGTTACCCCCAACCAACATAAAGCCCATGGAAGGCCAAAATATTATTATTATGTTTATCATTTAATCCCTAGTGCTAAGCCCAGTGTCTAGAGATGTATACAAGTTTTTCCATAATTTATTGAAATGATTTGGTTTGACTGGGATCTCATCTCTCTGAAAGTGCGTACTATCCAGGTATATTCCTCACAGAATCTCTCAGAAACATAAAGCAATAAGAGGCTTAAACCTAGAGCTACCTCTTTCTAGTAAGGGCTCTTAAAAAATTATTAGAATCATGTGTGTACCATAAAATTCATTTCATCACTGACCTACAAGGTTGTTCTATAAACCCCTGGCTAGACTGATTTTATGTGGTTTAATAAAAATTTGGTCTCTGTTGTTTAAGAGGATATAATTAAACACACACACACACATTAGTGTTCTATTGCTGCATAACAAATTACCACAAGCTTCCACCAGTAAATAACATGAGTTTATTATCTCAGTTTCCAGGAGCAAGGTGTCCAATGTACTTTAGCTGAGCCATCTGTTGAGGGTCTCAAAGGTTGAATAAGATCAAGGTACCAACTGAACTGAGTTCTCCGCAGAAGGTTCAGAGGGAAGAATTCTCTCCCAAGCTCATTCTGGTTGCTGGCAGAATTCAGGTCTTGTGGTTGTGGGGTTAATGTCTCCATTCTCTCACTGGGGCTGCTGACCAGGGGTCACTCTCGCTCACATTCCTCAGCTTGTGGCTCCCTCCATCTTTAAGCTGGCCATTACATATCGTACTCCTATCATGCTTTGAATCTCTGACTTCTGTTTCTCCAACCAGAGAAAAACTCTCTTGAGTTAAAGCATTTGTGTGATTAGCATCGTTCTTAATGTCCAAATTTCTAAGAACAGTCTGTTCATGGTGATTTAGGCTTTCTCAAAGACAATTTAAGTTTTCTCTATAGGGCTTCTCACTTCTTTTTGAGCTTTCACCAGCTGAATCTTTAATGTCCATATTTCTGCAAATAGCCTGTTCAAGGCAATTTGGGTTTCTTTTATCATACTCCTCAAAATTCTTTTAACCTCTAGCACTGCCTAATTCCAAAGCTACTTCCACATTGTTAGGTATTTGGAACTGTGGGGGCAGGACCCCACTTCTCAAGACCAAAATCTACATTAGTCTTCTATTACTGCATAACAAATTATCACAAACTTAGCAACTGTAAACAACCCATACTTATTACAGATATATCTTGTTTTATTGTGCTTCATTTCACTTCACTGCATTTCACAGATAGTGTGTTTTTTTATAAAATGAAGATTTGTAGCAACCATGCTTCAGGAGACTCTATTTGCACCATTTTTCCAACAGCGTTATTTTTTAGTTAAAATAGGTAAGTCAGTAAGAGAAAGATAAATATTGTACACTAATGCATATATATGGAATCTAGGAAAATGGTATTGATGAATTTATTTGCAAGTCAGCAATGGAGAAACAGACATAGAGAACAGACTTATGAACATGAGGAGAGGGTGAGATGTATGGAGAGAGTAACATGGAAACTTACATTACCATATGTAAAATAGATAGCCAATGGAAATTTGCTGTATGGCTCAGGGATCTCAAACAGGGGTTCTGTATCAACCTAGAGGGTGGGATGGGGAGGGAGATGGGAGGGAGTGTCAAGAAGGAGTACACCATATGTACACCTATGGCTGCTTCATGTTGATGTTTGACAGAAAACAACAAAATTCTGTAAAACAATTATCCTTCAGTTTAAAAATACATATTTTTTTTAAGATTTGTACATTGCTTTTTAGACATGTTACCCCACACTCAGTGGACCACAGCATAGTATAAACATAACTTTTTATATGCACTGGGAAACAAATCTGTGTGACTTGCTTTGTTGCAATATCTACTTTACTGCAGTTGTCTGTAACCAAATATGTAGTATCTCCAAGGAAAGCTTGTATCTGACTTTTTTTTTTTTTTTTGAGTCAGGAGTCAGGCATATCTTAGGCTGGGTCCTCTGCTTGGGATCTCAAAGCTGAAATCAAGGCACTGACCAAGCTGGAGGCTCTGAATAAGAGTTTCCTTCCAAGCTCATTCAGGCAGCTGGTAGAATTCAGTTCTTTCTGATTATAGGGCTGAGATCTCCACTGACTGCTGGCTGCTGGCTGGGACTCACTCTCAATTCTGAGTTTAGTTCAGTTCAGTTGCTTAGTCGTGTCCAACTCTTTGCAGCCCCATGGACTGCAGTACACCAGGCTTCCCTGTCCATCACCAATTTCCAGAACTTACTCAAACTCATGTCCATTGCATCGGTGGTGCCATCCAACCATCTCATCCTCTGTCATCCCCTTCTCCTCCTGCCTTTAATCTTTCCCAGCATCAGGGTCTTTTCCAATGAGTCAGTTCTTTGCATCAGGTGCCAAGGTATTGGAGTTTCAGCTTCAGCATCAGTCCTTCCAATTAATATTCAGGACTGATTTCCTTTAGGATTAGCTGGTTGGATCTCCTTGCAATCCAAAGGACATGCAAGAGTCTTCTCCAATATCACAGTTCTAAAGCATCAATTCTTTGATAGGTCACTCCCATTCTTTAGCTTGCAGCCCCTTCCATCTTCAAGCCAGCAATGCTATGTTGGATTCTTCTCATGCTTTGAACCTCTGCCTTCTGCCTTTCCAACTAGCCAGAGGAAAAATTGCTTTCAAACAGTTAAAATAATTAGATTATATCCACCTGAATAATCTCCTTATCTTAAGGTCAACTGATTAATAACTTAAGTACCTCTGTAAAATCTCTTTTGCCATATTACATAACCTAACAGTAGGCATATCCTTGGAGAGTGGAGATCATGGGGGCATCTTAGAATTCTGCCTTTTACACATCCTCACACTGAAAATAATTGAGAATTGTATTCATAGTAGCAACTCCAAGTTTTCATTTCTTTTCACTTTTTCATTTTATGCAGTAAAAAGAAAATATGACTTGACAATCAGGAAAACTATAGAATGATACTATTATTTAGTTCAAATCACTATGACTTTCTAGAGTCTTGGAGCTATCAATTTACCCATTTGCAATTACTACAACTGCATAAATTACTGATTACAAAAGATAGAATGGTCAATTTTTTTAAAACTGCTTTTGTTACATGGCAGGTCTTTCTGCAAACACACACATGCAGGCATGTATAAAGATTTCTAATAAAACAGATTTATTGTTAATAACAAGCTTTTAGAATAGGTGGTTTAAAATAAAAGTATGCCTAACAATTTTATTAGGTCTTTACCTACTTTTAAAAAGTTATTTAGTTATTTTTATTTTTGGCTGCACTGGGTCTTCATTGCTGTGGGTGAACTTTCTTTAGTTATGGTGCGTGGACTTCTTATTGTTGTGGCTTCTGTTGTTGCAGAGTATGGGCTCTAGGGAGCAGGAGTTTCAGTAGTTGTGACTCTCGGGCTCCAGAGAGTGGGTTTAGTAGTCATGGTGTCTGGGATTAGTTCCTCTATGGCTTGTGGAATCTTCCTGGATCAGGAATTGAACCTGTGTCCCCTGCATTGACAGGTGGATTCTTAACCACTGGTCCACCAGGGAAGTCCTACTTTACCTACTTTCACAGCAAAAGAAATAACAAATGCTGACATCCAATTAGTTATAACCAACCAGCTGCTCTCAACTGAAACAGCAGAGCACGGTTGCATAATGCAGTTGGCTTTCAGTTTCTCCACTTAGGCACCAAATGTTTATGAACTCCCACTATATGCCAAGCACTTGGGTACAGAAATACAGATGGTATCACCATGAACCCAAGTGAAGAGCTCAAAACTTCTCATTTTTCCCAGCAGGCAAGTTTCTTATTTCACTATTTCACTTAGACATGTAAATATTAGTTGTCAGATTCTAGAGGGCATTTGAGAGATCTTAAAACTCTTTTCATAATTAAACAAAAATACACCTACATTATAATCAGTGTTTATTCCCTGCTTCTTAAGAAACTGATGCTTTTAAAAAAATAACTTGGAAAATTGTAAGTTTTCTTTAAACATGACCCTTGATCAAACATTTTCTTGACTATTTTGACAGGTAAGAATCAGGCAAAAGTCCGAGGTCACGTTCTTTGGGATCACATACCTTTAAGGTCACCTCTTTGACAACATCATCTGTTCTTTGGGAAGATATAGTAGTTGGCCCCAAATAACACTTACTTTCTTGGCTTAACCTTAGCCTAACCCAGCCAATCCACTGAATCAACCCAGCAGCAACCCTGGCAGACACTGGAAAAGTGGAACACCAGGTTCCTCATGAGCTGTTTCCACTTCAGCATACTGTGTTTTATACCCATAAAATACAAATATAATTAGTCATTTAGGCCTACCCCTTGAGGACATTTTAATGCAACCTGGCATTGAATATAATGTTAAAATGCTTGGCTAAATGAATTTCTAACCATTACATTTAGCTGCTATTCTTCACCTGCTTAACAATTCCTCATCCTGAACTGCAGTTCTTCTGACCAGAAATGGAGCAAGTTGGGATGGACTACAAAGAGAAACTCAAAAAAGTTCAGTGAGTCCTGGAGCTGAGAGGAGGGAAGAAGGAAGAATGGAGTCTGGCAGATGGGATTTCTTTCACTATTCCTCTTTTCAATTCTCCTGCTCCATCTTTCTTTCATCCCTTTCCTCATCTGAGAGATCTTCCTTACCACCACTAATTCTCAAACACTTCCCAAACATCCCCAGCTTCTTATCCTTCTACTAACACTGGCCCTACAGGTGCTAACATAGCCATGCTGTCTTTCCAATGGTAAAAATTAAAAGTCACAGCCTTCCATAATAAGGTGAACTTGTTATTCACCTGTTCATCCATCCATTCAAGGGACATTTACCAAGTGCTTTCAAGGTGTCAGGCCCAGGGCTAGGTTTGGGGATAAGAAGGGCAACCAGGACTGATCTCTACCTTCAAGGAACTGGAAGAAACAGTCATATACACGAGGATCTGTAATACATTGTATTAAGTTTTTATGCAAGAGCATAGAGGAAGAGTGGGGTCATCCTAAATTGATGCACCAAGGGAGGCCAAATTTTAACACCCCTCCCCCAATAAAACCATAATACTAAAACAAACCAGTCCCACTCAATTAGGTATAGGATAATAAGAATTCCAAGGATGTCTGGGCACTGGGTTGAACTTGGAGCAGAACTGCTTTCCAGGGAGCAGTTACAGGTGAAATAAGCATATTTCTTGAAAAAGGTTTGTATACCAGGAAAAAGGATGGTCAAATTTGTGAAAAAGTTACTTTGCAAGAGGATTCAGCATAAATTACTCATCTGTTTATCTTGATAACTTTTTTTGTCAGAGAGAAGAAAGAAGTATGATTTAAACGTAAGTTCACAAATATGGGAGGCAGGATATATATCAATACATTTTTTTAAAAGAGCTCACCTTAGCTAAGAACAATGAGGTGCAGCCTGGTTGCAAATCAGTAAGTAGAACCATAGAGACAGAATTGGTTAGACTTAAAGGTCACCCTCTTCCCCAACCTCCTTATAAAAACATTTGAAATAACTTGAATTCCCTTGCAATGTTTAAAGACTTTTTTGTAACAATATCAAATGTCCTTTCCATGGAAATATCTCCCCATTCAACCTTTTATTCATTGCTAAGAACTGAAGACACATATGTGCAACTTAATTCCAGCCCCGAAGGTCATGATGTTGAAAGATCACTTTTGACATTGCAAATTTCAGTCTATAATAAAAATATTTTCTTTTAAAGTGGGCTGGAAACGGCACATATCCCACAAAGGGTTTGGCAACCCAGACCACCTGGGGCATACAGGGATGAGGTAAGAGAAAACTTTAAAGTTTCCTTTGGAGGCTGGCCTCTCTTCATTCTTCTTTCAGACATTCCTTGTTCATTGATGAAATATTTACAAAAGTTCTGTCCACGCCAGCCACTGTACATGGTACTGGAGGCATAGAGATTAATCACCAGTTCAGCTCAGCCCCTGTAATATATGTTCCTCATGTAAGGTTGAGGAGAGTAAGGTATATAATCATAACACAGTGTGAGGAAGACAAAAACCCAAACGGGTGCCAAGCCCCATGGATATAAAGGAGAGTATGCCACATTAAGGCTAAAGGGGTCAAGGAAGGCTTCTCAGAGGAGGGGATATCAGAGTTGAATCTTGAAGGTGGTAAAGGATTTCCCCAGGTGAAAGGACAGAAAAGGGGAGTATATGCAAAGGTCTGAAGACAGGTCACAAGGTGCTGGGGGTAAAAAAAAAGAATAACTTGGAATAGATCCTTTCTTTTCCACCATCTTCTCATTACTAATGATGATGGTGATGACTTTAACTTTCTAATAACTCAATTTGGGCTGCTGCGAACTCATCAACCCCACTGAGAGATTCACCAGCCACCACAGAATTACCCTTGTGTGTGAAATAACCTCTTTATACAGGCTTCTCTGTTCTTGAGATTTTCTTCTCTGATGGATCTGTGGGTGGATCCAGCACTAGAAAGGACCCCCTGATCCTGGTGTTGCCCTTAAAGAAGTCAAAAGGTACAGTATCCAAGAGGTTATCTAGCTGCTGTATACCCCTCCCAGGTTCTCAGCAAAGGCCAGTAAGGCTGGTAAGGAAGAACCTAGAACCTGTTTCTTTCCATGAGAAGTTTGCATGGCAATAACAAAACATAAGACAGCACTTTAAGCCCCACCAGCCACAGCAAATCACATAACCAAGCCCAAGGTTAGGAGTTTAGAAGTACCTTCTGACCAGCTGAGGCCAAAGCAAATCATTTAGAATCAGACCCAACATCAGATGAGTTGGGAAAGAGAGCTCTTCCCATGAGGTTATGGGGAGACAGTAGATATTTTGAACAGTAAAATAATTCACAATGCTTCCTTTTAGAGGTCATCAGAAATTGCACCTCATCTTGGGCTACACAGATTTAGCCCAATAAATTATAGCACTTGGTCTTTAATCAAATGTTGGATAAATCTTTGAAGTCAATAAAGCAATAACTAATTGGAGGGCTATTGTATATTTATGTTTATTCTCTGAAAGTAATAGTCTTATCTTTAAAGAACAAACAATTTGAATGGAGAATAATCAGGAAATAAATGTATTTATTTAAATTGAGCACTCTGTTCATTTTTTTCTGGAAGTGGTTGCCTTTTTTACAAAATGTTTATATTAAGCTATCTGGTCATAATGTTTCAGGAAGGGGGACCCCTTCCAGGGCCTGAAACTGGGCTCTTGTCTAACACTCAGAAATGAATTGTAAAAGGAGATACACATGCAGACAAATCAAGAGATTTTATTGGGAAAGGGTGCCTGGGTGGAGAGCAGTAGGGCAAGGGAACTCGGGAGAACTGCTCTGCCACATGGCTGAAGTCTTGGTTTTATGGTAATGGGATTAGTTTCCGGGTGGTCTTTATCCAATCATTCTGACTCAGACTCCTTCCTGGTGGTGTACACCTTGTTCAGCCAAGATGGATGCCAGTGAGAAGGATTCTGGGAGGTGGTCAGACATGTGGTGTCTCCTTTTGACCTTTTCTGAACTCTTCCAGTTGGTGGTGGCTTATTAGTTCCATGTTCCTTACCAGGACCTCCTGTCATAAAACAGTTCATGCAAATGGTTACTATGGTGCCTGGCCAGGATGGGCAGTTTCAGTCAGTGTGCTTCCCCTAGCGATTAGAGATATGTATTTTTAAAAATCATTATCTAGGATATTTGTTTATTGGAAATGTTATTAATCATTAGCTTTTCTAGGGAATAAAAATGTTTTAATGCTTTAAACAACTTTCTGACATTTAATTCACAACCAGAAAACTCACCTCCCCCTAAATTTGTCCATATTAAATGTACAATTCAATGATTTTCCATAAATGTAAATTCACAGAGCCATCACCACATTCCTATTTTAGAATATTTCCATCACTCCCAAACGAATCCTCAAGCCTTTTTGCAGCCAAAACACTTTCTTACTTCCAGCCCTAGGCAACTGCTAATCCGTTTACTCTCTCTACAGATTTGCTTTTCTGGATGCTTCATATAAACAGTATCTTATTAAAAGAGATCTTTTGTGTCTAGCTCTTTTCACTTAGCATATTTTTGAGGTTCATCCATATTGTGATAGGTGTCAGTAGTTCATACCTTTTATTGCTGAATAATATTCCATTATATGGGCTTTTAGGATGAGCCACAATTTATCTGTTATAAATATTCCTTTCTTAAATTCTGTTTTACCTGACATTATTATAGCTGCTACATCTTTTTAAGTTTACTGCTTGCATCACACTCACATAAATGCATATATATATATTTTAATAAATTATTTGTGATGTTTTTTGCTTATAGAAAATTACTTAGATAGTACAGAGTTTCCCTATAACTCACATCCACTTTCCACTATTATTAACATCCTACATTAGTAAGGTACATTTTTTAAAATTAATGAACTGATATTGATACATTATTATTAATTAAAGTCCATTATTTAACCAAATTTCCTCAGTTTTTCTCCTATTCCTTCTCATGATTCAGTATCCTATCCAGGATGCCACATTATATTTATTCATTGTGTTTACTTAAGCTGCTTTTGCCTGTGACAATTTCTTAGATTTGCCTTGTTTGTGATAACCTTGACATTATTTGAAGAGTATTGGTCAAGTATTTTGCATAATGTCCTTCTATTGGGATTTGACTTATGTTTTTCTTACAATTAGACTAGAGTTATGGGTTTTGCAGAGGAAAATCACAAAGGTAAAGTGCAATTTTCATATTCTATCAAAGATACACACTATCAACATGACTTATCAAAGTGGATGTTGACCTTGATCAGCTGATCAGGGCAATGTCTGTCAGCTACCTCCACTATACAGGTACTCTTTTTTTTTCTCCTTTCCGTATGGTAATCTTTGAAAGGAAGTCACACATTCACTATACACTGGTCAAACCTAATGAGTGGGGAATTACATTCCACCTTTTTGAGGAAAGTGCATCTACATAAATTATTTAGAATTCCTCTACACAGGAAATTTGTCTCTTCTTTCCCCATTTATTATTTATTCAATCATTTATTTATGTAATTATGGACTCATGGATACTTATTTTATAATTTGGCTTATGATACAGTAGTACTTTATTCATTTTGCTCCTCAAACTGTTCCATATTTGGCCACTGGGAGCAGCTTTCATTTGCTTGCTGTGCCCCAGACATATCCCCAACATTGTGGGTATATGCTGGTTGGTTGGTTAGTTTTTTCAACTCTTTCTTACTTTCTGGTGCTGCAAGGTGCTCCAGGCTCATTTTGTATATTTCCTGTCCCAGTTCTAGAATCAGCCAGTTCTCCAAGGAGCCTAGTTCCTTTGATTGAAGAATAGTTTCGAAAACCAAGATCTGGGCATTAGGTGTATTCACTTCTGCTGCTGCTAAGTCATTTCAGTCGTGTCCGACTCTGTGTGACCCCATAGATGGCAGCCCACCAGGCTCCCCTGTCCCTGGGATTCTCCAGGCAAGAACACTGGAGTGGGTTGCCATTTCCTTCTCCAGTGCATGAAAGTGAAAAGTAAAAGGGAAGTCACTCAGTCATGTCCGATTCTTTGCGACCCCACGGACTGCAGCCTACCAGGCTCCTCCGTCCATGTTCTACTGGAGTGCTATTGCTTCTGGCCTGCTCAGCTGCCAGAGCAAGGAAATGGATGTGTATACACTAATTTGTGAATATACACATTTCTATATGTAATCATCTGTATTGATATTAAACTAAACATGAACTCACACTGACATCTCAAACTCTAACCCATTGTGCTGTCACTTCAGTCGTGTCCAACCCTTTGCAAACCTGTGGACTGTAGCCAGGCCCCTCTGTCCATGGGGATTCTCCAGACAAGAATACTGGAGTGGGTTGCCATGCCCTCCTCCAGAGGATCTTCCTGATCCAGGGACCAAACCCCTGACTCTTAGAGCTCCTGCAGTAATAGTCATGTTCTTTACCACTAGCGCCACCTGGGAAGACATTACCGCTTGATTAATTCTAACCTTTCTCCTTTGCATATCTATAAATTTTCAGTGCATCAGTGAGACTTCTTCTGACATCATCTAACATCTGATTCCCATCATCTGACATAAATTTATTTAATTGTTCAATCCCAGAACAGCAGTATAGAACTGTTAATCTGAAGGGTAATCAAGTAGTGACAGTGCTTGTGCCGTTTCTTTAGTCATTAGTTTTGCAGACACCATTCATCTCCAAAGTTACATCAGTTAGTACCTGTTACCTGCACCCCCTTCAATGGGGTTGTTCATGCATTTGTAATACATACAGTGTGATTGTTTCTTTCCATGCAGCAGTCCTGAGACTCTGCCAATCTCCTAAATGATTTGCTTACATTTTTGTAATTAAAGTCCACTCCTTTTTCTCTAAAGTTTTGACAAACACACAGTATCACATATCCGCAATTATATTATCATACAGAATCCTTTCAACATCCTTTAAAAATCCCCGTGCTTCACCCACTGACTTCCCTGCAACCCCACCACAACCTCCTGCCAAACCTTGAAAATTAATGATCTTTTTACTGTCGCTATAGTCTTACCTTTTCCAGATTGTCGTATAATTTGAATCATAGAGTATATAGCATCTCTAACTTATCAATAGGCATTTAAATTTCATCATGTCTTTTTTATAACTTCATATCCTTTTATCACTTAATAAACATTCTATTCTATGGATGTAAGAGTCTGTTTCTTCACCTTCTGAAAGACATTTAGGTTTCTTCTAGATTTGGATTACTAAAAATAAAGCTACTACAAATATTCATGTATAGATTCAACGCATTAGATATGATAGAGTGCCTGAGGAACTATGGACAGAGGTTTGTGATATTGTATAGGAGGCAGGGATCAAGACCATCCCCAAGAAAAAGAAATGCAAAAAGGCAAAATGGTTGTCTGAAGTGGCCTTTCAAATAGCTGTGAATAGAAGAGAAGTGAAAGGCAAAGGAGAAAAGGAAAGATATACCCATTTGAATGCAGAGTTCCAAAGAATAGCAAGGAGAGATAAGAAAGCCTTCCTCAGAGATCAATGCAAAGAAATAGAGGAAAATAACAGAATGGGAAAGACCAGAGATCTCTTTGAGAAAATTAGAAATACCAAGGGAACATTTCGTGCAAAGATGGGCACAATAAAAGACAAAAATGGTATGGACCTAACAGAAGCAGAAGATATTAAGAAGAGGTGGCAAGAATACACAGAAGAACTATACAAAAAAGATCTTCATGACCCAGGATAATCACAATGGTGTGGTCACTCATCTAGAGCCAGACATCCTGGAATGTGAAGTCAAGTGGGCTTTAGAAAGCATCACTGTGAAGAAAGCTAGTGGAGGTAATGGAATTCCAGTTGAGCTATTTCAAATCCTAAAGGATGATGCTGTGAAAGCGCTTTACTCAGTATGCCAGCAAATTTGGAAAACTCAGCAGTGGCCACAGGATTGGAAAATGTCAGGTTTGGATTTCATTCCAATCCCAAAGAAAGGCAATGCCAAAGAATTCTCAAGCTACTGCACAATTGCGCTCATCTCACACACTAGTAATGTTCAAAATTCTCCAAGCCAGGCTTCAACAGTATGTGAATCATGAACTTCCAGATGTTCAAGATGGATTTAGAAAAGGCAGAGAAAGCAGAGATCATATTGCCAACATCTGCTGGATCATGGAAAAGCAAGAGAGTTCCAGAAAAACATCTACTTCTGCTTTATTGACTATGCAAAGCCTTTGGCTGTGTGGATCGCAACAAACTGTGGAAAATTCTGAAAGAGATGGGAATACCAGACCACCTGACCTGCCTCCTGAGAAATCTGTATGCAGGTCATGAAGCAACAGAACTGGACATGGAACAACAGACTGGTTCCAAATCAGGAAAGGAGTGCATCAAGTCTGTATATTGTCACCGTGATTATTTAACTTATATGCAGAGTACATCATGAGAAATGCTTGGCTGGATGAAGCACAAGCTAGAATCAAGATTGCCAGGAGAAATGTCAATAACCTCAGATACACAGATGACACCACCCTTATGGCAGAAAGCGAGGAAGATCTAAAGAGCCTCTTGATGAAAGTGAAAGAGGAGAGTGAAAAAGTAACTCAACATTCAGGCATCCAGGCCCATCGCTTCCTGGCAAATAGATGGGGAAACAGTGGAAACAGTGACAGACTTTATTTTGGGGGGCTCCAAAATCACAGCAGATGGTGACTGCAGCCATGAAATTAAAAGACACTTGCTTCTTGGAAGAAAAGTTATGACCAACCTAGACAGCATATTAAAAAGCAGAGACATTACTTTGCCAACAAAGGTCCATCTAGTCAAAGCTGTGGTTCTCCAGTAGTCATGTATGGATGTCAAAGTTAGACTATAAAGAAAACTGAGCACCGAAGACTTGATTCTTTTGAAATGTGGTGTTGAAGAAGACTCTTGAAAGTCCCTTGGATTGCAAGGAGATCCAATCAGTCTATCTTAAAGGAAATGAATCCTGAATATTCATTGAAAAGACTGATGCTAAAGCTGAAACTCCAATACTTTGGCCACCTGATGTAAAGAACTGACTCACTGGAAAAGACCCTGATGCTGGAAAAGATTGAAGGCAGGAAGAGAAGGGGAGGACAGAGGATGAGATGGTTGAATGGCATCACCAACTCTATGGACATGAGTTTGAGTAAACTCTGGGATTTGGTGATGGGCAGGGAAGCCTGGCGTGCGGCAGTCCATGGGGTCGCAAAGAGTTGGACACGACTGAGTGACTGAACTGAACTGACAGTTTTTATGTGGATGGAGCACAGAATACCTGGAATATATGGTAAGATTATGTTTGGTTTCATAAGTTGCCATGCTGTCTTCCAAAGTATGTGTATCATTTTACATTCCCACCAGCAATGTATGAAAGTTCCTGTTGCATCCTTGCCAGCAACTGGTGTTCTCAGTTTTTGGATTTTGACTATTCTAATAACATGTTTTTTCTATGCATTTGCTTTCAACTTATTTGGTAAAATTTTATTTGGATTTATTTATCTACATATCTCATTTTTTTCTGTTCTTCCTTAACTGCCTACATTATATTCAATATTATCTAGTGCACCATTTAAATTCATCTGTATGATGCTGTGATTGACTGAATGTCTTCCCAAGAAGTTCATCTTTTGAACCTCTAATCCTCAGTGTGATTGCATTTGGAATTAGGGGCCTTAGTGAGGTAATTAGGCTTAGATGAGATCATAGGGATGGGGCCTCCTTGATGGAATTTGTGTCCTTGGAAGAAGAGGAAAAAAGGTTAGAGCTCTCTCTCTCTCTCTCTGTGCCACCTGTTCTTCCACACAGGAAGAACACCACCATCTGTAAGCCGGAAAAAAAGGCTTCATCAGGAACTGAATCTGCCAGCACCTTTATCTTGAACTTCTCATTCTCCAAAATTGTGAGAAAGAAGTGTCTGTTGCTTAAGCCACACAGTCTATGATATTTTGTGATGACAGCCTCAGCAGAGTAATACAAATGCCTTTACTATATATATATTTGTTATTATTGGTCACAGTTTCTTGACAATTTTTTTTTCCCTTTTTTATCTCTCCTCTACTTCTGAAACACTTATGCTGGATCACTTGATGTTCCTCAGGTCTCTGCGACTATTCATTTTTCTTTCTGTAATTTGTAATATTTGATCTATCTTCAGTCTCATTGATTCACTTGACTTCGGCCATCTGAAATCTATTATTGAGCCCCTCTGGTAATCTTTCTCATTTTAATTATTGTACTTTCAACTCTGGAATTCCTATTTGATTTGTAAATAATCTTTATCTCTTTATTGATAGTCTCTACTTAGTGAGTCATTGTTATACCTCCTTTACTTCTTAAACTATTGTTTCCTTTATTTAAACATATTTACAATAATTGTCTTGAAGCCTTCATCTGCTAAGTCAATATCTGACACTCCCCCCCCCCCCTTCAGAAATAGTTTCTATTGATTGCTTTTGTAGAGAAGGTACAAACTTTAAAATCTCTGACTACCCCTAAGAATTAAATTGACAAAAGACATATTAATAGAGAAAAGCATAAACATTTGTTTAAGGTTAGTTTTATATGACACAGAAGCCATCATAAGGAAATGAAGACCCAAATAAGTGGCAAAACATGAATACTTAGATACTGAATTGAATAAAGAATGGCAGTTGTGGAAACATAACTAAAATAAAGGGCTTCCCTCATAGCTCAGTTGGTAAAGAATCTACTTGCAATGCAGGAGACCCTGGTTCAATTCCTGGGTCAGGAAGAGCCCCTGGAGAAGGAATAGGCTACTATCCACCCCAGTATTCTTGGGTTTCCCTTGTGGCTCAGCTGGTAAAGAATCTGTCTGCAATGAGGGAGACCTGGGTCTGATCCCAGAGTTGGGAAGACCCCCTGGAGAAGAGAAAGGCTACCCACTCCACTCTTCTGGCCTGGAAAATTCCATGGACTGTATAGTCCATGAGGTTGCAAAGAGTCAGACACAACTGAGTGACTTTTTAAGAAGGAAATGGCAACCAACACCAGTATTCTTGCCTGGAAAATTCCATTGACAGAGGAGTCTGGTGCACTGTCCATGGGGCTGCAAAGAGTCGGCCACGATTGAGCACATCAGCAACTAAAATAAATGAAGAGACTAAAGGAAGATAAAAGTTATTTTAACAAGGTCTGTTAGTCCAGCATTCTCCTGGTCTTGACTCCCATTTCTGGTGATGAGAATGTTTCTATCCTCCTGGCACAGGGAGGCAGCTCTCACATGGGAGTTTTAACTTCTGCTTTCAGGAAAGAAAGGAGGATCAGAGTGCCTTTCTTGTACCCACTGTTTAAGTGCCTTTAACTCAAAATTATCACTATATCAAGGCAATTTATTTTGGGTAGCATGTCTTCAACCCATTCATCTCTCCAGTTTGAAAACTCCTTCAAAATTTCACATGTAATAACCTGAGTTGGAGGCTGAAGAGAGAAGAAACAGGTTACTAGCTAATTGGTAAAAGATCTTCAAAGGAAAAGAAGAATAGATAAAACAAGAATAAATATGCAGAAAAGAAAAAAGAAATCTAAGAACGTTTCCCCCAAATCCCTTTAAACCAGTCTTCCATACCTGGGAATCGGTCTGTCCAATTTAAAAAGTTCATAGAGCCTTATTTATCTGATGGAGAGTGTTTATTTTGTCCTTTAAAAGGACAATAATATAGATTAGACATTATTTGTACCAAGTGATTTACATATAATAGAAACATCATTATTCCACTGATGATTACACAAGCTTCTCCTTGTCGGGTTGTCCAAGTGTCCAGAGCACACAGATTTTGGAGTTAAACAGAGGCTAAAATACTAACTTCCAATTGAAGTGCTTCCAATATTTGCAGATTAGTGCTGAAATCTTGTTCTATTACTATGGAAAGATTTCAAACTGCATTTTCTAGCTCTTAAGTTTAAAGTGTGGCCAAAAAGATCTCCATACGGAAAAGAATTTAGAATTGTGATACACAAGTGGTCTTTCTATGACTTCCTGACTAATTTAATATGAATGTGTGGCACTTCTTCTGAACAAAGGTGCCCAAGTCTGTAGTATGGTGAAGTACCTGGTAACAGAAGGCTCAAGTCCCCAGTCCACATTGTCCTGACTGTCTCAGTGGGAATCCTTCAAATATTAATACTTTTGTCATTGCATAAGACAAAAAGACCCTGCGTTGCTCATGGATAAGGTCAGAGTGGAGCTTTTGATCCACTCGGGTGAAATTTGGTGATTTTTGTCATCTGTCATATTGTCATCTGCACAACTCCATGTTACATGTGTCCCCAGTAGTCTGTAGGAGTGCAACAGGTGGCAAAATAACCTGATCTAGGAGAAATGTAATCCAGTTTTGGTAGTTATGAGGCTTCATTTTGCCACCTGGCCAAGTTAGTCCAGAATTTTTATCTACTTTGGTCTACAGAGATTACCCCATATGTAATCTTTAGTGTTAAGCAGCCTAATTAGGGGAGCAGCTGAACTATACCAGATTGCACAAGGGTGTCCTGTGACCCAGCCACAATATCTGATGGTGCGGCAAATATTTGTACCATAAGAGTCAGTGCCAGGAGCATCTACAACCTTTGTGAGAGGCTGGAGCACGTCACCTGTGGAATCAAACCTCAGAGTTTGATTGAAATATTGGCACTGCCATTCCTTAGTATGTCGAGTAGGAAGAATCCAGCATCATGCCTATTTTCAATGCAAGAAGAAAAATTCCCTTCTAATGACCTCACCTGAGCAAATGATGGTCCTTGAGATTCTACAGAGGTTCTTTTTTTTCTTTTTTTTCATGTCCAATGAACTCATCAGGAGAAGTAGGTCATATTATTAACTTGATTGTGGATACCATACCCTGTTGTATATCCATTTTCTAGAACTGCTCCATCCTGCTCACTTTGGCAGGAAAAGAAATTGTTAGGTTCTTTTGCATGATTTAGATGTTGACATAATGAATAATTAGAATGATTAGTTACCATGGCTAAGGTGCTCAGGTATCGAAAACCAGTGTAAAGGAGTGTCAAGTCCATGTCTGACCTGTTGAGAAAACAGTCAAGGTTAATAAGAATGAGATACAATTTGAAAGAAAGGTCCTATTGGAGGATCAGAAGGAGAATAGGACAGGTTGAGACAAGTAATCTCTGTAAGTCTTAATTTAAATAGCCAAAGAAAGGGGAAACTTCATTAAAAGGAAGATTGTTTTGTTTTTGTTGTTGTTGTTGTTGTTGTTGTTGTGTGTGTGTGTGTGTGTGTGTATGAAGTTGGGAACTTAGTAAGGGAAGAATATAGGTGGAAATGAAGTTTTTTTTAATCCACATTCTTGGGGAAAGCTATCTAATTCATGATGTCATCTCCTCCCAGCACTTGGGAATTGATGCTAGAAATCCATCCATGCTAGAAGTCTGTAGAAATCTGTACATAAAAGTCGTTTATAGGAAGGGTCCTCTACTTGAGCTGGGAGTGCTTATCTGGGTATTGTTTGGTGGCTCATGTGAAGTCACCAAAATTATTTTATTTTGATGGCAGTGTAAGTGGTTAGCAATACTTCATAGAGTCCTTCCCAATGAGGTGACAGTGTGTTCTTTCTTCTAGAAGCCTTACTATATCCCCAACCTTCTGGCGGAAAGGATGGAGAGGCTTATTAGCTGGTGGAAGTCATGCTTTCTTAATCTGTTGATGATATGTTCCAAGTATCATCTTATATAAGTAATTCTTATACATAGCTAGTTTTTTATTTTAATATTTATTTATTTATTTGGTTGTGCTGGGTCTTAGTAGCAGCATGTACGATCTTTAGTTACTGCATGCAAACTCTTAGTTGCTGCATGTGGGATCTAATTCCTTTTTTTTTTTTTTTTCTTCTAATTCCTTGACTCAGGATTGAAGCCGAGCCCTCTGCATTAGGAGCATGGAGTCTTAGACACTGGACCACCGGGGAAGTCCCTACATAGCTTGTCTCAACATCAAATTATTCTCTTTAGTCCCCATAGCATTCTCTCTATCTGCAAATGGAAGGCTAGAGATGCCACAAGGCAAAGGGCAACCTAAACATTATTTTTTAATGGATTAACTTATGTCTCCTATTTAAAGTATAATTTTTAAGCTCAGTTTAGGACTTTTCCTAAAATCCTTCTTATGTCTTGATTTTTATGTTCTACTTGCCTTGATGATTGAGGATGGTACCGGTAGGAAATTCTAATGAGTATGCCAGTGTTTTTGCGAGTGGTTTATTTTTGCTGTAAGATGAGTTGTTTGATGATTCAATCCATAATGGATTTCCAAAATGAGAAATAATCTGTTATTAATTTCTTTACCACAAATGTAAAGTGGTAAAGTGGTATCAGCACATCTAATGGATAGCATTCAACCCATCCACTATATGTACAGACAACTATCACACATTGGGTATAGCCTTAAGCTGGAGGCAAGCCTTTAAAATCGATTTGGAGTAATACAAAGGGAGTATGAGCCTTGGAAGTCTTCCTAACGTATGTTGGCTTCTAAAAATTTGGTAAAATTACAAGTAGTGAGCTGGGTCAGAAATTTTATGAATGCAAGAGCAGAAATGAGTATCTTTTAGTGCCTTAACTAGCCTCCATCTGCATGTGTTCCATCTGATGGAGGATCTGTGCAAGACAAAAGGTCAGAAGAAAGGGGCCACACCAAGTCCATTTGGCCCAGTGTAAAATCTGTCTGATAATTGTTTGGCATCCCTTTGTATTCATTTGTCTGTTTTCAGACTGAGGAGGACTTGCCTGATAATCAGTAACATCAGTCAGGGATCAAGATGGGTTTGTAAATTGGGTGGGAAAAGGATGGGGATTCATTTGGGGCTGTGTATTTAGCAGCTTTGTCAGCCCTGTCATTCCATAGAGTATCAGTCTCCTTAATACAGGCTGGACAATGGAGGCAGATTGCCCCTCATAGGGCAGCCATTAGATGCCCATTGGCAAATAGGAGTACTGGCAGTGTTTAAGAATCTGTGGGATTTCTAGGCTGTGCCAACAGTATGGCAGACTTAAAAAGCTTATCTGAAAAAAAAAAAAAAAAGCCTATCTGGAGTCAGTGTAAGTAGGAGCATTTTTTTCCTTTTATTCGCATGCAAACTCTGGTAAAATCCGTAAGCAGCCCAGACTGATTTTATAGTGGGCACAGGGTATGCCTCAAGTATTTCATGTGGAGAAACAGTTACCATGTTTTCCCAGAGATTTCATTTACAAGAGCCATAACAAAATAAGAGTA
The DNA here is from genome assembly GCF_016772045.2 of Ovis aries. NCBI lineage: Eukaryota > Metazoa > Chordata > Mammalia > Artiodactyla > Bovidae > Ovis > Ovis aries. The sequence continues at coordinate 44,047,752 of NC_056054.1, read as the reverse complement.
AGTCTGGGTTGTCTAAAGGCGGTGTCTAGGAGGTCTTCTTGTGGCTTTGAGACCATTTATATATGTAGTTGCAAGGCAATCACATAGAATGGACTGAGGCTCTCCATCAGCCAGGAGGGGTGGTAGAGTAACCAGATTTAAAGTTACAACAATGTAAGATGATGGGATTGGGGGCGGGCTGTGTGGATTATAAGTAGGGCTTATTTCTAGCTGGTCTGCCTCCATGTAAAGAGATGCTGTGTCTTACAAACTTGTAAGAGAGCACAGGGCATATACTCATTCTTACATTAGGTGTGTAATGTAAGAGTACTGGCTCTGTCATTTAGGGCAGCAGCTGAAGTACAGCATGCAGGCATGGAGCATGCCCACTGCCACAGCGTCCAACTGACATGAGAAATACGCTTTAGGAAGTATGAGAGGTAAGTTTGTCCTGAAGCAACCCCATTATTTTTTCAAGGCAATATGGGTGAAAAGGCTTGTCAAAATTAGGTAAGCCAAGAGCTAGGGTGTGAACAACATTAATTTTAAGGCTTCAAAGTAAGTGAATGCCTCTAGGGGCCAGGAAATGGACTCTGAGGTAGTACCTGGAGGAGGGCACATAAGGGTCTAGCAAGGGCAGCGAAGTGATAAATCCACTAGTGGCAACAGTGGAAATCTATGCAGCTGCTTTTTTGGTTTTGGGGAAAAGGATAAACAAAATTGACTCAAGACATTTTGGAGTGAGGTTTTGAGTGCCCTGAGATATCTCCTGTCCTAAGTTGTTGTTGTTGTTGTTGTTGTTGTTTAGTCACTAAGTCTTGTCCAGTTCTTTGCAACCCCATGGACTGTAGCCTACCAGGCTCCTCTTGTCCATTGGATTCTCCAGGTGAGAATACTGGAGTGGGTTGTCATTTCCTTCTCCAAGGTATCTTCCAAATCCAGGGATTGAACCCGCATCTCCTGCATTGCAGGCAGATTCTTTACTGCTGAGCCACCAGGGAAGCCCTCACCCCTGTCCTAAGCAGCTAATGGTTGTTTGCACTCATTGAAGTTTAGACTGGGAGGCTTTATGACCTCCTTCAGCCAGTACCTTTAGGAGAATGAGAGCATCTATAAAAGCATTCTGCTCAGTCTGGTTCCAGAATGAATCAGTTCAGTTCAGTCACTCAGTTGTGTCTGACTCTTTGCAACCCCACAAAGTCTGCAGCATGCCAGACTTCCCTGTCCATCACCAACTGCCAGAGACTGCTCAAACTCATGGCCATCGAGTCAGTGATACAATCTAGCCATCTCATTCTCTGTCATCCCCTTCTCCTCCTGCCCTCAATCTTTCCCAGCATCAGGGTCTTTTCCAGTGAGTCAGTTCTTCCCATCAGGTGGCCAAGATATTGGAGTTTCAGCTTGAGCATCAGTCCTTCCCATGAATATTCAGGACTGATTTCCTTTAGGATTGACAGTTGGATCTCCTTGCAGTCCAGGGAATTCTCAAGAGTCTTCTCCAACACCACAGTTCAAAACATCAATTATTCAGTGCTCAGCTTTCTTTATGATCCAACTCTCACATCCACATATGACTACTGGAAAAACCATAGCTTTGACTAGATGGACCTTTGTTGGCAAAGTAGTATCTCTGCTTTTTACTGTGCTGTCTAGATTGATCATAGCTTTTCTTCCAAGGAGCAAATATCTTTCAATTTCATGGCTGCAGTTACCACCTACAGTGATTTTGGAGCCCTCAAAAATAAAGTCTCTCACTGTTTCCATTGTTTCCCCATTTATTTGACATGAAGTGATGGGACTGGATGCCATGATCTTCATTTTCTGAATGTTGAGTTCTAAGTCAGCTTTTTTACTCTCCTCTTTCCTGTTCATCAGGAAGCTCTTTAGTTCCTCTTTGCTTTCTGCCATAAGAGTGGTATCATCTGTGTATCTGAGGTTATTGATATTTCTCCTGGCAATCTTAATTCCAGCTTGTACTTCATCCAAGCCAGGATTTCGCATGATATACTCTGCATATAGGTTAAATAACCAGGGTGACAATTCCAGAATGAAGGGTCACTGACATATGGAACAAGAATAGAGCCTTGAGTAAAGGCTACAGAATCTAACAGCTTTAAGGACTGGGAAAAATATTGAGGGAGACCCATACTGTCCCTGAGATTTGGGAGTCCACGTTAGTGGTCTTCCTTCAAATGTAAATGTTAAAAATCACAAAAACCCATGGGTCAAAATGCATTGGAACCAAAGATCAAAGAGAAAGCTGAGCAGACATCAATTACTGAAGGCAATGGCACCCCACTCCAGTCCTCTTGCCTGGAAAATCCCATGGACAAAGGAGCCTGGTGGGCTGCAGTCCATGGGGTCGCTAAGAGTCGGACATGATTGAGCGACTTTACTTTGACTTTTCACTTTCATGCATTGGAGAAGGAAATGGCAACCCACTCCAGTATTCTTGCCTAGAGAATATCAGGGATGGGGGAGCCTGGTGGGCTGCTATCTATGGGGTTGCACAGAGTCAGACACGACTGAAGTGACTTAGCAGCAGCAGCAGCAGCAGCTGCTGCTGCTGCTGCTGCTGCTGCATTACCAGGAATGGCAATGAGTATAGTAGCTGGATTAGGAGCTACGTGGTGGCAAGGTATTACAAAGGAGTTATGGCATCCAGTCCCATCAGTTCATGCAAAATAGATGGCGAAACAATGGAAACAGTGACACATTTTTTTGGGGGGTGGCCTCCAAAATCACTGTAGATGGTGACTGCAGCGATGAAATTAAAAGATGCTTCCTCCTTGGAAGAACAGCTATGACCAACCTAGACAGCATACCCTCTTACACTGTTGGTGGGAATGCAAACTAGTACAGTCACTATGGAGAACAGTGTGGAGATTCCTTAAAAAACTCAAAATAGAACTGTCATACAAACCAGCAATCCCACTACTGGGCATACACACTGAGGAAACCAGAATTGAAAGAGACACGTGTACCCCGTTGTTCATTGCAGCACTGTTTATAATAGCCAGGACATGGAAGCAACCTAGATGTCCATCAGCAGATGAGTGGATAAGAAAGCTGTGGTACATATACACAATGGAGTATTACTCAGCCATTAAAAATAACACATTTGAATCAGTTCTAATGAGGTGGATGAAACTGGAGCCTATTATACAGAGTGAAGTAAGCCAGAAAGAAAAACACCAATACAGTATACTAACACATATATATGAAATTTATAAAGATGGTAATGATAACCCTGTATGCGAGATAGCAAAAGAGACACAGATGTATACAACAGTCTTATGGACTCTGTGGGAGAGGGCAAGAGTGGGATGATTTGGGAGAATGGCATTGAAACATGTATAATATCATATGTGAAACGAATCGTCAGTCCAGGTTCGATGCATGATACAGGATGCTCAGGGCTGGTGCACTGGGATGACCCAGAGGGATGGGATGGGGAGGGAAAGCGGGGGGGGGGGGGGGGGGGGGGGGGGGTTCAGGATGGAGAAACACGTGTACACCCATGGCAGATTCATGTTGATGTATGGTAAAACAAATACAATATTGTAAAGTAATTAGCCTCCAATTAAAATAAATAAATTTATATTAATAAATAAATAAAAAGCAGAGGCATTACTTTGCCAACAAAGGTCCATCTAGTCAAAGCTATGGTTTTTCCAGTAGTCATATGTGAATGTGAGAGTTGGATCATAAAGAAAGCCTAGTGCCAAAAAATTGATGCTTTGAACTGTGGTGTTGGAGAAAACTCTTGAGAGTCCCTTGGACTGCAAAGAGATCCAACCAGTCAACCCTAAAGGAACTCAGTCCTGAATACTCATTGGAAGGACTGATGCTCAAGCTGAAACTCCAATACCTTGCCACCTGATGTGAAGAACTGACTCACTGGAAAAGACCCTGATGCTGAGAAAGATTGAAGGAAGGAAGAGAAGGGGACAACAGAGGATAAGGTGGCTGGATGGCATCATGGCACTCTATGGACATGAGTCTGAGTAAGTTCCAGGAGTTGGTGATGGACAGGGAAGCCTGGCATGCTGCAGTCCCTGGGGTCTCAAAGAGTCAGACATGACTGCACAACTGAACTGAACTTGTGACTCTTAGATCTGGCACAAATTGATAGTTTTCATTTCCATGTGAATCAAATTTCCCTTCTTTCTTTACTGGCAAGCCTGGTATTATAAGTAAAGCTAAGATCATTCTATTAAAAAAAAAAAAGCCTGTTATAGGTTCAATTCCCCACTCTGTGTCTCCTTAGAGGGTCTACTGGACTTATCGGAAAGATGTTTCTTTCCCTGGCTCTTCGCAAGCTCTACACTCAGTAGCAATCTAATTTCATTTGCATGTGAAGCCTAGATACCAGTTGAGACAACTTTTAAAGTTGCATTATCTTCTGAGGATTTAAATCGAGATGGGATTTCCTTATGGAAAGTAAGAAACTTGAGGTTTAATCTGAGTGCAGGGGGAGAAAAACCTGCATTTTTTAGTACATCATAAGGTAACATTAAAATTACGTAACAATTCTCTACCTGTTAATAATAAAAGATTAGCTGGTGAGGAATCAGAAATTAGAAAGGCATATTGGGGCTTGAGAGCCTAAGGATATTGGGATGGCCTGAGATGCGGACAATGGAACAGGCTGTCCAGAGACTCTGACACCTCGAATAGAATCTGAGGTGACAGGTAGTTTTAAATCCTCTGAGCAGATGGTAGAGAGACTCACACCAGGGTCAGTTAAGAAGTCTGGTTTCCAGTCCTCTATTTTAAGTTTAATAGTGGTTTTTGGAATGTGACTGAGGATTGGCTGACCCTGTCAATCAGTAGAGTATTGTCCTAGAGGAGGGGAGAAATGAAACTTCTGATAGTTCTGAGGGTTAGGGAAAAGGTTATTTGAACTTTTTAAGTTAAGGAAGGATAATTGTCCTTCTAGTGTCCTAGCTTTTCCCAATATTTGCCAGTGTCTGGAGGGAAGCTGTGTGGTTGGTGAGAAAAATGAGTGAACTTTGAGTTAGCCTTATAGTCATCATTTTTGCTTTTGTAAAGACTCAATATGCACATCAAGGTCTGTTCATTTTAATTTCTTTTTTGTCTTGTTTTCCTGTGTGCTGTTTCCAAAGAACTACATAGTTACTTCTCTAACAATGTTAAGAGACATACCTGCCTAGCCAATGACACTATTTTAGATTTCTCTCTCTGTATGAGAGGGAAGATTTCCAATCAAGGCAGAAATTTTAAATTGTTCTAGGCTCCAGGGTTTACTGCACTGTGCCTTTTTAAAGTTTGTGTAAAGTGTTCCTCCAAAGTCTTAGAATGTTCCCCTTTCTCTGAGCGCACAATTCAACCTGAGACAAATTTACCTTACAGAGAGAGGCCTCCTCCGTTATCCCCACATCAGGCCCTGAATGTTGGCCTGGTTGAGCCATTTCCAGTTCCTTGCAGGAGGGTTGGGGTGATGCTGGTCACCTGTTTCTTCTGGGGCCAGGGAAGGGTTGCGGGAGGGTTTCTCCCCCTGAGGCCATCTAACCTGTCTGATAATTATATTATAATCAAAGGTGGGAAGAATATCTTTTAATAGCCAGTCCAAGTCCCTAGAGTGGGGTTGTGAAAGGCCAGTAACCTTTCTAACTCTTCTCTATATTTGGCAGAATCTTTGAAAATGTTCAGATGGCAAAGAATCAGCCTGCAATACAGGAGTCCTGGGTTCAATCCCTGGGTCGGGAAGATCCCCTGGAGAAGGAAATGGCAGCCCACTCTACTGTTCTTGCCTTGGAAATCCCATGAACAGAGGAGCCTGGAGGGCTACATTCCATAGGATCGCAAAGAGTCAGACACGATTGAGGCAACTAACACTTGAAAATGGCAACAAAAAATGCTTTGGAATTTGAAAGAGCTGGTGTTGCTATATATAAAGTAGATAACAAATGAAAATCTATGGTATACCTCGAGGAACTCCACTCATTGCTCTGTGGTTACCAAAATGGGAAGTAAATCTAAAATAGAATGGATATATATGTGTGTGTGTGTGTGTGTGTGTGTGTGTGTGTGTGTGTGTGCTCAGTCACGTCCCACTCTTTGCACAACTATGGACTATAACATACCAGGCTCCTCTGTCCATGGGATTCTCCAGGCAAGAATACTGGAGTAAGTTGCCATTTCCTCCTCCTAGGGATCTTCCCGACCTAGGGATCAAACCCATATCTCCTGCATCTCCTGCATTAGCAGGAGGATTCTTTACTGATGAGTGACCGGGGAAGCTCAGATATATTATACATATGACTGATTCACTTTGCTGTTCAGCAGAAGCTAACACAACATTGCAAAGCAACTTGTTGTTCCGTCACTAAGTCATGTCCACCTCTTTACCACCCCAAGGACTCCAGCACACTAGGCTTCCCTGTCCTTCGCTGTCTCCCAGAGTTTGCTCAAACTCATGTCCACCATGGATGGTGATGCCATCCCACCATTTCATCCTCTGTCGTCACCTTCTCCTCCTGCCCTCAATCTCTCCCAGCATCAGGGTCTTTCCAATAAGTCAGCTCTTTGTATCAGGTGGCCAAAGCATTGGAGCTTCAGCTTTAGCATCAGTCCTTCCAATGAATATTCACGGTTGATTTCCTTTAGGATTGACTAGTTTGATATTCTTGCAGTGCAAGAGACTCTCAAGAGTCTTTTCCAGCACCAAATTTGAAAGCATTAATTCTTCAGCACTCAATCTTCTTCATGGTCCAGCTCTCACATTTGTACATGACTACTGGAAAAACCATAGCTTTGACTATACTGACCTTTGTCAGCAAAGTGATGTCTCTGCTTTTGAATATGCTATCTAGGTTTGTCATAGCTTTCCTTCCAAAGGAGTAAATATCTTTTAATTTTGTGGCTGCCATCACCATCTGCAGCGATTTTGGATGCCAAGAAAAGAAAATTGTCACTTCTCCACTTTTTCCCCTTCTATTTGCCATGAAGTAAGGGGACAAGATGCCATGAGCTTAGTTTTTTGGACGTTGAGCTGAACACTGGAGTGGGTTGCCATTTCCTTCTCCAAGGGATCTCCTGACCCAGGGATCAAACTCGAGTCTCCTATGTCTCCTGTCTGGGCAAGTGGATTCTTCACCACTGAGCCACCCGGGAAGATCATTATTTCAATAGCAACCCAATCCAAAAAAACATTTTATGGAAAGACCAAGAGGCAGATTCCGTCTTGCATGGACACAAGATGCATCCCCAAAGCAGGTCTAGAAGATGCAGCCACATGATGCAAGTTTCACTTCACGTGTTGCCCTAAGAAAGCAAAGATCCTCATTGTCACAGTAGGTAAAAATAGTGTTTGTGAAAATCGTGACTCCAGTCCCCCATAAGAATCTGAGATTCCCCCAGTCACAGACCTACTAGTTTGTGACACAGGGTAGGCAATACTAGGAAGGAGCTTTACCAGCACTTGTGAGACAAAGGCTCCTTATGGACTGGGATCTTTTTATTAAGACAAAGTCCCCTGAAAGCTGTCATGCTTGGACAAAGAGACTGCTGCTTGTCATTTCTTATCTTGGGTTCCCAGCCTGTGGGGAGGTCACCTGAGGCAAAGCCAACAGCTGTTGACACCAAAGTCTCCTCCGGCTATCAGAGACCAGAGAGAATATTCTCTCAAGACATAAAGCAAGGTGAAGAGAGAATCGGATCCAGTTGCTGCTTTTATTTGTGATCCACAGCAAAGTTTGTCTTAACAGATACTGATCTGGTCAAAACTAAGGAGACTGTAAACTAAGCAGACTGAGGCCAGCTCAAACAACAGCCTTGTCAGACCTATGCCTCAGTTTTATTCTACGAATCTCCTCTTTATGACAAATGACACAGAAATAGAGACAAAGGAAAGCAATGACTGTCTCTGTGAGGTTGGAAATCAACAGAAAACAAGAGTACTCAAAAGAGAAAGCATAGAGTTGCTATACCCAACAAGCTACTGCACATAAATGGTTTTCCCTGCCAATCTGATCTTGCATGAGGAAAAAGACAAGGGGAGACTCTTATCACTCTCACCCCAACCAGACCCTACAGGCAGAGATCTGGGAGAGAGTGACATTGTAAGAACTCTAGCCAACTTCCAGCTTTTGTCAGAAGTCCCAGGATCTCTCAGCTGCAGCCCCCAGAGTAATCAGCAATGACGCAGCAGGTACTCTCCCATTGTCACCACCAGAAACTGTTGGGAAGGCAAGCACTTTACCCTCTCAGGGTCTCTGGCTGGGCCTGAGAATTAACAGAAGAAAAGAAAACAAATTTATTTAGTATTAGTTTTACATGGCATAGGAGCATTCATAAGAGAATGAAGATCCAAAGAGGTAAAATCTAAATGCTTATATACTGGATTGAACAAAGAGTGCTAATTATGGCAGCATAACCAAAATGAAGAGACTAGGAGAAGATAAGAAATTATTTTAGCAAGGTTTGTTAGTACAGCCTTCTCCTGGCCTCAACTCCCGTTTCTGGTGATAAAAATGTTTCTTTCCTCCTGGCACAGGGAGGGCAGCTCTCACATGCGAGTTTTAACTTCAGCTTTCAGGAATAAAAGGTGCTTCCCTTGTAGCTTAGACAGAAAGGAATCCACCTACAATGCAGGAAACCTGGGTTTGATGCCTGGGCTGGGAAGATCCCTTGGAGAAGGGCCTGGCTACCCACTCCAGTATTCTTGCCTGAGAATCTCATGGATGGAGGAGCCTGGAGGGCTACAGCCCATGGGGATGCAAAGATACGATATGACTGAGCAACTAACACTTTCAGGAATAAGAAGTGGAATCAAGTACCTTTCTTTCACCTGCTGTTTTTTAAGTTCCTTTAGCTCAAAATAATCAGCATGTCAAGGTGGCATATTTTACGGTGGCATGTCCTGAAATCACTTTTCTTGCTATGTGAATGGTCATACTTTCCTAAGCTATTTTTTTACATGTAATTTTTAAATTGGAGACTTTTAGATAATATATTGTACCAACTCTGGATTCTTATCTCCTCCAGGGATAGTTGTTGTTGCAGATTTTTTTGTTGTTGTTTCTTTAATGACTTGCCTGGATTAACTCTGTAGAGTCTGTCTCCCCAGTAGTGTGCAGCCACTGATGTCTTTGCTCAGGTTTTGCTTTGTTTAATGTATTTTTGTTTCATTTTTAAGCCTGACTCCCTAAGGGACAGCATAATTTAATGGTCAGCCAGTGACCAACTAGAGGTTGTACATAAACTTTTTGAAACAGTAAAGTTTCCACCCTTTGCCATGGAGCTGTGTGTGTTTAAAGAATGTCATCGAACTTCAGGCAGTTTACAGTCTGTTCTAGCTTATTCTTTCTGCATCTCAAAGCTTCACATTCATCATGGACAAGTGGATAGCCAGGGCCCTATCTGATCTTTCCTCTGTGGGTGCACATGCTTGAGCACGCATACACCTGCGTCTAAATCACAAGGGCTAAGTGGCCACTTGTGAACTCTACTATCACTCTCTCTGTCTCAGAATTGTCCTTTTACTTTTTTAGCTGGTCTGTCAATCTCTCCCTTGCCCAAGCAGTATTGTGACCTCAGGCAGCTTACTTAAAATGTTTGCTATTATTCCTGGCTTTTCCTGTTATCATTTTTGACAATGCCCTTGTGTATCTGTGCTTTGCTCTGGAGCAAATCAGCCCCCTCTGGTAAGGAGACTGCAATTCCTCACAGCTTGCTCTGCCTTAATAAAGTTACCGAACAGCAGAGCTGGCTGAGGAATGGCAGAATCCCCAGGACAAAATGCCACAGACTCCCACTATTCTTACTGATGCTTAGTTTTTATCGAATAAATGTTTCTCAATTAGATGGATGCCTTTGGTCAACTTCTAAAATCCTGGAGTGGCTGTTTTTAACAGCTTTGTTTGGTTTTATACTTGCTTTTAAGGAAGAGGTTTTGCCTCCCTTCTCACTCAACCTTTCCAGAAGTTCCACCTCACATTCAAATTTTTTGCTTTGGGCCACAGGCCACTACAACATTTCACCATGACATATGAAAAAGGAAGATATTCAAGATTGATGAACAAGCTTGTGAATGAGGAGATACACTCCATTTTTAAATAAAATTCAATATCAAAAATGAACTATAGATCCAATGAAATGCCAATTAAAATATCAGTGGGATTCTTGATGGAACATGATTAGATAGTGTAGATATTGACACAGGAATAAGCCAATTGTGGAGGTTAGAAAGGGCTTCCCCGGTAGCACAGCTGGTAAAGAATCCATCTGCAATGCCGGAGACACCGGTTCAATTCATGGGTCGGGTGGATCCCCTGGAAAAGGGCGCGACAACCTACTCTGGTATTCTTATGTCGAGAATCCTCATGGACAGAGGAGCTATAATCCATGGGGTCGCAAAGAGTTGGACACAACTGAGTGACTAAGTACAGCACAGTACAGAGGTTAGAAAGGCTATAAACAGCATGTAGGCAGGATTCTATGGACTCAGTGGCCCTTGTCCTTCTGTAATATCCTCCCCCCTGACTGAAACAGAATATAATGAAATGTCCTTCCCATGATAAGTTATATTATATGCAAAAAATAAAGGTTATCTATGTAGGTAGTCCTGGTCTAATCAAATGAGCGCTTTAAAAGTAAAAACTATTCTCTGGTTGGTGAAAGAGAGACTCAGAGATTGAAAGGCAGAGAGGTATCTGACATGGAATTGCTGACTTTGAGTATGGAGGTGGCACAGGCCAAGGAATGTGGGTGGCCTTGAGATGCTGAGAGTGACCCCAGACTAACAGCCAAGGAAATGGGGACCTCATCCTTAAAACCCCAAGGCACTGAATTCTGCCAGCAACCTGAATGAGTCTGAAAGCAGGTCATTCTCTGAAACCTCCAGATAAGAGCCCAGTCTAGCCAACATCTTGATTTCAGCTATGAACCCAGCTGAGCCTACCTAGACTTCTGATCTACAGAGCTGTGAGATAATAAGGGGGTATTGTTTTAACTGAAATTTCTGTGATAATTTGTTATACAACTAATAGACAACTAATGCACCCCCCTATATTTATATAAGTATTTGAGAGATGACAGAGCTGTCTTTCAGAGAAGGCAATGGCAACCCACTTCAGTACTCTCGCCTGGAAAATCCCATGGACGGAGGAGCCTGGTAGGCTGCAGTCCATGGGGTCACTAGGAGTCGGACATGACTGAGGGACTTGACTTTCACTTTTCACCTTCATGCATTGGAGAAGGAAATGGCAACCCACTCCAGTGTTCTGGCCTGGAGAATCCCAGGGACGGGGGAGCCTGGTGGGCTGCCATCTCTGGGGTCGCACAGAGTCGGACACGACTGAAGCGACTTAGCAGCAGAGCTGTCTTTGCAGATTCTTGGTGAAAGGAGGATCTATTCAATGAGTAATTCTAGGACAAATGATCATACCTAAAGAATTCAAAAAGGCTGGATCTCTACCTCAAAATATGACAAGCAGATAGAAATTTTCAACATTTACAGCAAGGAATTCCTTAATGAAAGATACCAAATAAATGCATAAAAGGATTGAAAATTGAAGTATGTAAAAAATTTTAAATTCAACTATCAAAGGTCAACAGTGAACAAAGAAAAAGGAAGGAAAGAACAAGAAGCCTGAAAAGCAGGAGTATGCAATGTCTCATTGAAGAGCCAACTCGTTGGAAAAGACACTGATGCTGGGAAAGATTGAGGGCAGGAGAACAGGGCAACAGAGGATGAAATAGTTGGATAGCATCCCCAACTCAATTGACATGAGTCTGAACAAACTCTGGGAGGCAGTGAAGATCAGGGAAGCCTGCGTGCTGTAGTTCATGGGGTCGCAAAGAGTCAGATACAACTTAGCGATTAAACAACAACAATGTCTCAAGAGTCCTGAGAGAAGCATGTTTGTAGAAAGGAAGTTGTCATCTGTGTTGAATTCAACTGATGGAGAAATTCAAGGAAGACAGAAAAGCATACACTGGATTTGAAGAAACAAAACTGATGACCAGAACAAGAGCCTCTCAGTGGAATAGGAGGAAACCCAGGGTAGTGCGTGGACAGCTGTGTCTCTTGTTCATTACCCTTCCAGAAAACGCCACCCTTCCCCCATGCAGTGTGCTTGAATCAAGAAGCAGTTCCTACAGGCCTAAAACGCCCTATCACTTGCATATTCACGGCTTTCCTAAAATACCCATGGTAGTGACAGGTGTCTATTTGGCTTTTATTTTGTAACAGAGCAAGTAGAATTACCATCTGTTTCATGATTTACTTACCTGATTTCACATGCTTTTGAGAATTATATCATTTGTCTGGCAGTTTTTCCTTTCTAGGAAGATTAGAAAGATAGAAACCATAACAAAATTGTGGCAATCTCTACAGTCAAAATAGGTCTTAGTTGTTTCTAGTCAAGCCGAACTTTCTGGAGAGTCAAGGGATAGAAATTTGAGTTACATTATGCAGTGCTAAAATCTTACACTATATATACATATGTGTATATATATAGTGTATGTGTGTATGTGCGTGCTGTCCCTTCAGCTGTGTCCGACTCTTTGCAATCCCATGGATTGTAGTCCACCATGCTCCTGTGTCTATGCGATTCTCCAGGCAAGAATACTGGACTGAGTTGCTATGTCCTCCTCCAGGGGATCTTCCCAACCCAGGGATCAAACCTGCATCTTCTATGTCTCCTGCATTGCAGGTGGATTCTTTACCACTGAGCCACTGAGGGAGCCCATGTGTATGTGTGTGTGTGTGTGTGTGTGTGTAGCATAAAAACCCTGAAACTAATCTCCCTCCCCTTTTTCTTTTCATTGTCCCTTGCAAGGTTAACTTAACTGGTCATTTGGCCCCACTAATTCAATTAAAAAAAAAAAAAACCTGAGGATAAGGAGGTGCAGGAGAATGGTCAGAGGCCCACTGTTGTGCTCCCTCGGGACTGGTTGTATCTCAACCGGTGAAATCTTGAAAATATTCCCCTTTCTCCAAATTATTCTATTCCAACAAAAATAGCTCCTAAACTATAGAAGCTCTGGATATGCAAAAGGATTTCAAGATTTCACTAATGAAGATTATAATTAAAATATTTAAATGGGTTTTTAATTTTCTTTTTAGGCTATGCTATTTCCTACTCCTCTCAAGGAGCTGCTATTGTTCAATCCTGACAGAATTCTGTTAGAAATTATAGCCTGCTGCCTTTCAGTATCTTCATTAAAATGCAATGCTGCCAGATATATCTGCATGCATATGAATGAAGCATCTATAGAATAATTAAGTCATGAATAACACATTGCTGAGCATGGCTTTTCCTGAATAGGGAAAGACTATTATTTATGAACCCAGAGATTTTATGTTATATGAAAAAATAATTGGCCGTAACATGTATTATTTGAAGACTTTAATTTAAATTATGATTGCCCTTTTATAGACTCCATTTTTAATAAAATGGCATTTACATTAGAAAATAAATGTGAATTCATGTGCCATTTTTCTTTATTTTGCTCAAAAGGCCACATGAAAGCTTTTTGGCAACGGGGATGGCATTATTTGAGAATCTTGAGATCTTTTACAAACAAAATGTCATTAGAATCCAGCAATTTCACAGACCTGGGTCCAAACTAATAGCTACATATCAGTGGATAACATAGATACTGTTCACAAGCAGTACTTAGGCTTTTCCAAGGAGCACTGTAGAAGCAAAAGCTGAACTACCCTGAGTCTACCCCTCCCCCGAGTCTACCCCTCCCCCATGCAGCGTGTTTGACTCAAGAAGCAGCTCTTTTCCAAAAGCCCCAGTTTAGCAAGGACCACATTCTGGAGTTAAACTGTGCTGTAGTTTTAGCACTGTTTAATGTTTAGCTCCAGACTCTCCCAAGACCTGTTACCACAGCCACTGTATGCTGAAGTCTAGAAACAGAGGAAGAATAAGGGAGAAGGCATGAGAAAGACTGGAGAGAGAAAAAGGACACAAAGCTCAAGGTGAAAGGCAAAAGGTAATACCCCTTCCTTCTTGACCTCCCTCAGGTCCTGGATTGAGTCTTTTTTGTAGTCAAAGCCCTTTGTGATTCATTTCATATTTGGTTTTTCTTCTGCTTCTTTTTCAAAATGCAACACACCCAGTAAATTCTCAGGAAAGTCTCCTTGAGGAAGGATGAGAGTTAAATGTCAGCAGAGAAAAGAATCCTACCATCTACTTAGTCCGAGTGGCAGTCAAAGGGCCTGTTTCCAATTCAGGAAACCCGTGTCCTCCTTTCCACTTTCCCTTGCAGATACCTCAGTCCACTCTTTCTACCTGCAGCTTCCCCTCTGGTGCCCTGTCCACAATCTCCCATCCCCCTACCCAATGCCCCACCCCACCTTTCTATCCTCCACAACCCACCCAAGTACAAGCACACTCCCTAAACCATTTCTAATTAAGTCATTCATCTGATAAAAATTCCACAGCAGTTTCTCAGGATCAGTTCCAAACTACTCAACATGATTCAAACACCCTGCAGAACCTGGCTCCAGACTGCCTCTCCAGCTCCTTCTGCAGAGCCTTGCATGGTCCCCTCCCTCCAGTTTAAATCAATTACTCACCACTTTTTGAGTGCATCTGTTCCATGTCCTCAGACATACTGTTTCCCTAACTGACATCTAGTCCTCCTTAAATATTCACCTCAAAGGCCCGCTAGACCTGCAAGCATTCCCTGCCCATCCCCACTCTCAGTTGTGTTGATGTGCCCCATGGCACTCTGAGCATCACATTTATACCTCAAGGAAAACACTTTTACTCTTTTCCATAATTGCTGATTTGTTTGTCTATTTTGCCCACTAGAGTACAGTCTCCTTAAAAGCAGAAAAATATTTCCTTGGACCTAAGTGTTCCTATCACCTGTTCCAGGGTATAACAATAAAAGCCCTTTGAATGAAAGAATTAAATATAGCATAAGGCAGAACAAGGTAAGTGCTGTCACCTTCTGCCTTATGTAGTAGTGAGTAAAACAAAGGTTCTTAGAGACCAGAAGTTTACACTTTGACTCTACTATATATTGAGTGATGACAAATTATCCTATTCTTCTGATCATCTTTACTCTGTAAAGTAGATATAGACATTTGTTTTTTCACATTGTTTTGAAGATTAAATTAAATAAGGGAAAATGAGTATTGAGTGGGAGACCTGGCATATAATATGTAAGGGTAGTTATTAGTATTGTTACTATTTTTATTACTATCAAAGTACAGCCAATGAAAACTTAAAAGGCAATTTGAGGTAGGGTGGGATATATTCTCAGGTGGCCTAGATGTGAAGAATCTGCCAATGCAGGAGATGCAAGAGACACAGGTTTGATCCCTGGGTTGGGAAGATCCCCTGGAGTAGGAAATAGCAACCCAATATTCTTGCCTGGAAAATTCCATGGACAGAGAAGCCTGACAGGCTACTGTCCATGGAACCACAAAGAGTCAGGTATGGCTGAGCACACATGGCACACAGGGAAATATTCACCTTCATTTGGGGTGTTGGAGAAGGCTCTTGAGAGTCCCTTGGACTGCAAGGAGATCCAACTAGTCCATCCTAAAGGAGATCAGTCCTGGGTGTTCATTGGAAGGACTGATGTTGATGCTGAAATTCCAATACTTTGGCCACCTGATGCGAAGAGTTGACTCATTGGAAAAGACCCTGATGCTGGAAAAGATTGAAGGCAGGAGGAGAAGGGGATGACAGAGGATGAGATGGTTGGATGGCATCACCAACTCAATGGACATGGGTTTGGGTAGACTCCAGGAGTTGGTGATGGACAGGGAGGCCTGGTGTGCTGTGGTTCATAGGGTTGCAAAGGGTCGGACACAGCTGAGCGACTGAACTGAACTGAACTGATATCATTAAAACAGAATACAAGACTCCCACATAATCCATAATGAAACACTATAACTAAAATAGCATAAGCAGACTGGCAAACCAATATTATTTTGCTACTCCATTCAGTTCCTCTGTCAGGATGTGGTGGGAAAAAGGATACTCTGCTGTGGTTGTAATCACTAAGTCCATCTTTTTTTGTTTGTTCCTACATTCACCCAATATAGATTTTTCAAGAGATATTGCACTTAGCACTGAGTGAGGAGTTAAAACAACATTGAATAGTAGGAGATATCTTGGCCTGCAGGTAGAAGGTATGACTCTAGCCAGCAGTGTGATCAAGGGCTAGTCACACCTATTCAGGCCTCAGTTGTTTCCTCATCTATATAATTGGAAAAGTGGACTATCGGATCTCTAAGGTTCCTCATTTCACCAAAATCATAATTACAAGTGGAAGTATGGCCCCTACCCTAAAAAGAAAAAAAAGTAATTATGATGGGACTAGACTGTTAAATATAATTGACCTGGTTTTGCTCATTTGTCCCCTCTCCCCACTGTTCTAATGATGTGCTGTGTGCCTAGTTGCTCAGTCTTATCCAACTCTTTGCAACTCCGTGGACTGTAGCCCACCAGTTTCCTCTGTCCATGAGAATTCTCCAGGCAAGAGTACTGGAGTGGGTTGCCATATCCTCCTCCAGGGGATCTTCCCAGCCCAGAAACAACCCAGGTCTCCCACACTGCAGGCAGATTCTTTACCGTCTGAGCCACCAGGGAAGCGCACTGCCAGACTGACACTCAGATTTCAGGCCATGGAATCCTCAGAATGTGGAAGGTGGAGAAAAAACAAAAGTTAGCTGAGTAGTTATCTGGAAGAGAGCAGTGAAAGCTGCAAACTGACAGAGCAGGTGGGCAGAGAGGAAGGTGAGGGAACAAGAAGACCTGAGGGAGGACCCTGAAGAGGTTCAAGGTAAGATGCCATAGGTTAGAGAAAAGTTCTTGAGCATGACAGGAGGCAGCAGGGGATTTTCATGAGTTACCATGAAACATAATCTCCATTCCCACTTATGCCTTTCAAGAGAAACAAGTAAAACAGAGTCTTTCCTTCAACGTAGCACTTCCTGGGTGATTGGATTTGATCATTTGATCCGATCATTCAAAATAAGTCAAAATGTCAGTGGACTTACACCAATTAATGAGAAGACAGAAGTACCAATTGATACACCCATAAATATGTGTACTCTGAATGTGTTTAATTGTCAGGGTCAAGGAGATGAATGAAATATGATTTGAAGTACCTTTAGAATACTTTTTAAAAATTAAAAGGTTGACATTTTAGAGATGAGGGAAAGAGAAAAGTGGTGAACTTCCTTATAATCCAGTGATAAGCCAGTCAGGCCTAATGAAATCCATGTAAATAACATAATCGACAAAAGTAAAGAAATTATTCCAATTCTGTGGATGAAAAATTATTTCACAAACAGGTGAGGATTACTCAAAAAGTTTAACTTTTTTACCTCTTTTTTTAACATTATGTAAGTAACGTAGTCTATGTTTTTTAAAAGGTATGGTTACCCTTCTACTCGATAGTGCTGAGGCTTGATTTTTTAAAAAAATATTTATTTATTTGGCTGTGTCTTTGATCTTTGTTGCAGGATATGGGTCTTGCAGCATCTGAAATCTTTAGTTGCAGCCTGTAGGATTAAGTTCCCTGACCAGGGATTGATCCCAGGCCTCCTGCAGCAGTTCAGTTCAGTCACTCAGTTGTGTGACCCCATGGACTGCAGCACGCCAGGCCTCCCTGTCCATCACCAACTCCCTGAGTTTACTCAAACTCATGTCCATTGAGTCGGTGATGCCATCCAACCATCTCATCTTCTGTCATCCCCTTCTCCTCCTGCCCTCAATCTTTCCCAGCATCAGGGTCTTTTCAAATCAGTCAGCTCTTCACATCAGGTGGCCAAAGTATTGGAGTTTCAGCTTCAGCATCAGTCCTTCCAATGAATATTCAGGACTGATTTCCTTTAGGATGGACTGGTTGGATCTCCTTGCACTCCAAGGGACTCTCAAGAGTCTTCTCCAACCACATTTCAAAAGAATCAAGTCTTCGGCGCTCAGTTTTCTTTATAGTCTAACTTTGACATCCATACATGACTACTGGAGAACCACAGCTTTGACTAGATGGACCTTTGTTGGCAAAGTAATGTCTCTGCTTTTTAATATGCTGTCTAGGTTGGTCATAACTTTTCTTCCAAGGAGTAAGCGTCTTTTAATTTCATGGCTGCAATCACCATCTGCAGGGATTTTGGAGCCCCCCAAAATAAATCTGTCACTGTTTCCACTGTTTCCCCATCTATTTGCCATGAAGTGATGGGACCAGATGCCCTGATCTTAGTTTTCGTGTTGAGCTTTAAGCCAACTTTTTCACTCTTCTTTCCCTGCATTAGGAGAATGCAATCTTCGCCACTAGATCACCAGGGAAGTCCCAAAGTGCGAACTTTTCAAGGAGAACAAATGTCATTTAGGGAAAAAATATGGTGAGGGCATGGAACTTGATGAATTCAAGGAACTATAAATCATTTAGTTAGACAAATCAGGAGACTAATGAATACAATATAACAAAGATTTCCCTGGTTGCAGAGTATAGGAGGCATGAGAAGAAGTCTAGTTAGGAAACTGAGGCAATAATTCAGCTGAGAAACAATGAAAACATGAACCAAATAATGTAATTGAAGATGAGGGGTTTTGAAGACTTGGGTTTGAATCCCAACATTCTCACCCTTTATACATGTGATCTTGGACAAATTATTTACTTCTCTACATCTTAATTTCACAAACTAGAAGATGAAAATAAGAGTAAATAGGACTGTTGAAAGGTTTTTAAAAAGATAAGGCATGCAAAGCATTCAGCACAGTACCTGGACTGAAAAACATAGACATGCAAGTAATCAGCAAATACGTGGGCGTTAAACTAGGACAATTGCTCAAGTTCCAAGTGTGGAGGAGAAAAGGAGAAAACCAAGGCTGCCTAGGTTAAGAGAGTGGGTTTCTGACTCCTTAAATTCTAACCCTCCTGCTGGTCTAGAATTCCACTGCTTCTTTATGGATAATAAAATATATATATACCACATAAATGATGACACTGTCACTACCAACCAGCTGTTTGCTGCATGGTGGCTCATGTTTGAAACCAGCAGCCAGAAACAATAGGAAGAAAGCATGTGTGAATGTGGCTGGTCAGCCTTCTTGATAAATCCCATTCCCCACTTGGCCTGATAAAACCGTATGATTTTTCTCAGTGTCTCAGGATAGAAAAATGAGGTCTGCTTTTTGAAGCTGTTTTGATTTTAGTTTTAATTAGTATTGTTTCTAGGGAATTCATTGCTTTAATTAATGATGTGCCCTGAATCTCTTAAGTGAAGAATGTCATTGAAAACATGAATATGTAATGACTACAACTTTCTTTATCCCAGCTGAGGAGGGTGGCTGTTAGTTGGCTCTCACCTCTCAGTACAAGGACCTCAGGTACTAAAAAGAGCTAGGCTGCAAGGTTTTATTTGCATGTCTGTTTTTAGTTAGTTAGTTAGTTAGTTAGTTCAAGAGTTCTTTTGCTTTATTTAAAAGCTGAGTGCATTAACTAGAAACCAGAGAGAAAAAACAATCAACTTGCTTTGGTGCCCTTTCAGACCTTCTCTTAACTGCTTGTAAATCAATACACTAAGTTCTAAATCAGGGTTTCTCAATCTCACCGCATTTTGGAGCAGATAATTCTTTGTCATAGGAGACTGTTCTATGCATTGTAGGATATCTAGCAACATCCCTGGCCTCTACCCACTAGATGCTAGTAGTATCTCTCATTTATGACAATCAAAACATGTCTCCGAAAGAAGGCAAGAATATACAAAATTCTCTTAATATGAGATGAGAGGTCCTATATAATTTAAACTCTTTATCTCTTCATCTTCTACTACTCTCCTGCTCACCTACATACACACTGACTTTCCCAATTTGGTATTTGTGCTATGATATGAATTTCTGGATCCAAATGCTTGACTTTACACGGTCTATATGCAAATACCTTTTTCTTAGATGTGGCTTTTCAATATCATCTCCAGCTCTGGAGTGCATGCATATTTTCAAATTAGAGTTTCCTCGAGATATATGCCCAGGAGTGAGATTGCCAGATCTATTTTTAGTTTTTAAGGAAATTCCATACTATTTTCCATAGTGGCTATACCAATTCACATTCTCACCAATAGGATAGAAGGATACCTTTTTCTCCATAGCCTCTCCAGCATTTGGTATTTCTAGACTTTTTAATGATGACCATTCTGACCAGTGTGATGTACTTCGTTGTAGTTTTGATTTGCATTTCTCTGGTAATTAGTGATGTTGAGTTTCTTTTCATGTGCCTATTGGCCATCTTTGTTTCCTCTTTGAAGAAATGTCTATTTAGGTTTTCTGACTGTTTTTTGATTGGCTAGTTTTTTGGGTTTTGTTTTTGTTTTTAAGTTGGATGAGCTGTTTGTATATTTTGAAAATTAAGCCCTTGTCCGTCACATCGTTTGCAAGTATTTTCTCCCATTCCATAAGTTGTCTTTTCATTTTTCCATGGCTTCCTTTGCTGTGCAAAAGCTTATAAATTTGATTAGTTTCCATTTGCTTTTATTTTTGTTGCCTTGGGAAACTGACCTAAAAAAACAATGCTATGATTTACTTCAGAAAATATTTTGCCTATGATCTCTTATAGAAATTTTATGATATCATGTCTTATGTTTAAGTCTTTAAGCCATTTTGAGTTTATTTTTGCACATAATGTGAGGGAGTATTCTAACTTCACTAATGGACATGTAGCTGTCCAATTTTGCCAACACCACTTGCCCCTGGCAGTGAGCAAGAATCATAGCCAGAAGCCTAAGTGAAATGGGAGGTTGGATCAAAGACCCTTGCCATAAAGTCAGGACCACCAAGGGCAATATTCTCAATGGGTGAACTAGAAACAGTCTCTCTCTAAAAGAGCGTCAGGGAGATACCATCTTTTTTAACCTTAGCTTTGTGTGAAAAGAGAAAATATATAAAGAATAAAACAAAAATAAATGTCTCCAGTGAAATTCTTCACACAGATTCTTATAGTTTGAGGGCCAAAATCCACACTGCCCATGTACTTGAAAAGCTAAACCAGAGATAATTTGAGTGACCTTTGGTTGACAGTATTCCCAGAAACCTGGCTCAAAAATCGACTCTGCCCTAGAAAAATTAATCTTGGGCACAGACTCAAAGAAAATTCTGAGATACAGTTCTAAGATATATATTACATTCACAATCAAAGTTACCAATCTGAGAAGGAAGAAAATCATGATGAGTGAAAGCTGAAAGAAAGAACAAACAGCAGATTAAGAAAATAAAGAATAGATACTGAAATAATCAGACCCCAAACATTAAATATGTTTAATATGTTTCAAAAATAAGATATTAAAAATATTGAAAGGCACAAGAAGCTATTAGAATTGGCCATTTGGATATAAAATGGAGCCAAATAAAAATTCTAGAAATGGAAAAAAATTAAAATTAAAAAAGCAACAGATTAGACTCAGCAGTGGAGAAGTTTAGTGAACTGGAAAGCAGAGATTTTTTTTTAAATGACAAAACACGGTCCAAGAGAGACAAAAGAAAAATATGAAGTAGAAGATAAAACACGTAAAGGCGACAGTGAGAAAGTCTGCTGTGTTCAATCAACTGGTAAAGAAACTCGGAAGGAAATATTAGCAGTAGCAACTGCAAAATTCAGGTAGACTTCAAAAGCTGCCCCCTGCTATGTAGATTATTAATATTAAAGGAGCATGGATACTTGCTGAGCCCCAAGGCTGAGAAGAAAGGCTGCCAACTTGCGACAAAATATAAATGAAAGGGGAAAATCTGACCAAACTTTCTCTCCCTTCCCACTCAAATTGATAGTGACGTATTACTATAACCCTGAAAGAAGGAAAGTGCTAGGTCTCAAAGGCAATGAAACTGTAATGGGACCATGGGAGAGGGGATAGTAGATTCTCCAGGAGGAGCATTGATTGTTGCTCATTCTCCCTGCTTATATAACACAATTAGAGTAATCTAGGAAATAACTAATCCCCCCTCCGTGCTCTTCAGAAGTCTCTCTCTCTAAGAGAGTCTGAGACCCCACCTTGTGTACCCTAGGCATGGACCTTCTTCTACAGGAATAATCACGCGGAAGAACAGAAGTGGGCAAGCTTTTAAAAGGACCAGAATATTTGAGGGACCGTTTGAGGTTTGAGAGCCATATGGTTGGTATCACAACTACTAAACTCTGCCACTGTAGTACAAAAGTAGCCATCGACAATGCATGGATGAACGAGCCTGGCTGTGTTCTAATAAAACTTTATTCATAAAAGCAGGTGATAGGGGGCTTCCAGGGTGGCTAAGCGGTAAAGAATCCACCCGCCAGTGCAGAGACACGGGTTCAATCCCTGATCCAGGACGACCCTACATGCCACCGAGCAACCAAGCCCGTGTGCCACGACTATCGAGCCTGTGCTCTAGAGCCCATGAGTTACAACTGCTGAGCTTGTGTGCTGCAGCTAGTGAAGCCTGAGCGCCCTAGACCCTTGTTCCACAAGAGAAGCCACTTCAATGAGAAGCCCAAGCAACACAACTACAGAGTAGCCGCTGCTCGCCAAACTAGAGAATAGCCCTTGCAGCAGGGGAGACTAAATAAATAAATAGAATTATTTTTTTTTAAAAGCAGGTAGTAGGTTGTAGTTTGGTAACCCCTGCTATAAAGAATTATTATCTAAAAAAAAAAGAATTATTATCTAGAAATACAAACATTGGCAGCATTCAATAAATGGAACTGTTCTAAAATGATTTTTAATGATCACTCATTTTAAAACTCATTATGATAATTGAGGAAAATGTGCTCTAGCATTTGGACATAGTCATAGTATAAAAGCCTGGGAAATATAACTGGGTGAGTCACAGTGGCCCAATTCAAACAGTATACCCATGATGGGATGAGATAGTCAAGTAGTTAGGGCAATAACAGACTGCAGAGTAACTTATACATGGTGATACAGATCATAACAGACAGAATAAAAATAACTTTCAGAGGGAATTATGTGTGGCTTTGTTGTTTGCACACAATGAAAGTCATTCACTTCCTAGGTAGAGACACTCCAGTGCGCAGGGTGAGGAGACATTCCGTGGGGAAGCATAGCTTTACAAAGCAGGAGACACTGAAGGAAGTTTACTCCAGTGCCCTCTTCTCTGGATTCCGTTCCTCTATTAGAAAAGGGCACACATGTCATTTTATCCACCTCTAGCTACAAATAAACAAGGATTACCCAATAAATCAGAATTTTAGAATAGAATAGAATAGAATGCTTTCTTTTGCCATTTTGAACAAAATGAATATGCTTACAAATTCTCATGTTTTTCTTGGACAAATGAAAAAATATATAACTTATATGCAGAGTACATCATGTGAAATGCTGGACTGGATGAAGTACAAGCTGGAATTATGGGAGAAATGTCAACAACTTTAGATATACAGATGATACCACTCTAATGGCAGAAAGTGAAAAGGAACTAAAGAGCCTCTTGATGAAAGTGAAAGAGGAGAATGAAAGCTGACTTAAAACTTAACATTCAAAAAGCTAAGACCATGGCATCCGGTCCCATCACTTCATGGTAAATAGATGGGGAAACGATGGAAGCAGTGACAGACTTTATTTTGGGGGGTTCCAAAATCACTGCAGACAGTGACTGCAGCCATGAAATTAAAAGTCACTTGCTCCTTGGAAGGAAAACCATGACAAACCTAGACAGCATATTAAAAAGCAGAGACATTACTTTGCCAACAAAGGTTCATCTAGTCAAAGCTATGGTTTTTCCAGTAGTCATGTATGGATTGTAAGAGTTGGACCATAAATAAGGCTGAGAACTGAAGAAGTATTTGAATTGTGGTGTTGGAGAAGACTCTTGAGTCCCTTGGACAGCAAGGAGATCAAACTAGTCAATCCTAAAGGAAATCAACCCTGAATATTCACTGTAAGGACTGATCCTGAAGCTGAGGCTCCAATACTTTGGCCACCTGATGCAAAGAGCCAACTCATTGGAAAAGATCCTGATGCTGGGAAAGATTGAAGGCAGGAGGAAAAGGCAGGAGACTGAAGGCAGGGCAACAGAGGATGAGATGATTGATGGCATCACCAAGTGAATGGACATGAGTTTGAGCAAGCTTCAAGGAGATAGTAATGGACAGGGAATGGGCAG
Source organism: Ovis aries (assembly GCF_016772045.2). NCBI lineage: Eukaryota > Metazoa > Chordata > Mammalia > Artiodactyla > Bovidae > Ovis > Ovis aries. The sequence continues at coordinate 44,023,672 of NC_056054.1, read as the reverse complement.
TAATGGACTGGTGTGCTGCAGTCCCTGGGGGTCACAAAGAGTCGGACTGAACAGCAACAATTATAAAAAGATTTTTGCATGATAAAATTGCCTTCCATTTTCCCCTGAATTTTTAATTACTATAGAATAATAGCTAATATTATTGATTGTTTAATATGCCCAAGTACCATTCTAAATACTTTATATGAATTATTCAATCCTCAAAACTCAATTGTTTGGCACCATAATTGATTTGTAAGATATATGTTTAACCTGTGATAACACTTAACACACCCATTTTTACTTTTCTTTCCTGCTCTCCTCATACCCACTTCATAATGTCTTAGATTAAGCTCAATGAAGAACTTACCATGTGAGACATACATACACACAAAAATCAGAGCAAACTAGAATGGCTCAGCTTCCCAGACTTTATCCTCTGAAGAAATGGGCTTCCCTGGTAGCTCAGCTGGTAAAGAATTCACCTGCAATGCAGGGGACCCCAATTTGATTCCTGGGTCAAGAAGATCCCCTGGAGAAGGGATTGGCTACCCACTCCAGTGTTACTGGGCTTTCCTGGTAGCTCAGATGGTAAAGAATCCCCCTGCAATGCTGGAGACCTGGGTTTGATCCCTGGGTTGGGAAGATTCCCTGGAAGAGAGCATGGCAACCCATTCCATTATTCTTGCCTGGAGAATCCCCATAGACAGAGGAGCCTAGCAGGCTACAGTCCATGGGGTCACAAAGAGTCAGACACAACTGAGTGACCAAGTGCAGCACAGAGGAAGAAATATAAAAATTAAAATGAGCTGAAGAACAAGAAGAGTTTTGGGGGTTCAGATCCAAGTTCCTGGATGCCTGAATTTGTTCCATGGACCCTCACTCCCTCACTCCTGGTTTGGGGGGTACTCCATGAGACAGCTGTGGTATAGTGAGACTACAGGAAGAGGAGACTGGCACCTTGCTTGCCAGTTGCTTACCTGCTGAGCCTCAGGACTTCCAACCAGAACCTGAAGAAAGAAATTTTAGAAGGGAAAGGTATTGGCAAAGAAAGGCAGAAGAGAGCAAGACTCAGTCCCCAAAGCTACTCCCCATCACACAGATACACACCATGTTTCTTGAGAACCATAAACAATAGAATCACAGCTACATCTGCAAATCTCAAGACCAGGAACACAGGGACATCAAAAAATAAATTGGAAGGGAAGAAAAGGTATCTGCCAAATAGACCACATTCATCACAATTATAAAGATGGCTATCAGGTGAAAGATGCAGCCAGATACTTCATGGAAACCAGAAATGCCTAGACCACTGCTCAGAGACAAGTCCATTCCTATCCAGATTTGTGAATCTCCCTCATCGGGAGATCTGGAATAAACTCCACGGGAGATGATGATTGACTCAGGAGTGTACAGCCAATTAGCCATCACGGAGTCCTCAGTTCAGTTCAGTTCAGTCGCTCAATCGTGTCCGACTCCTTGCAACCCCATGAATCGCAGCATGCCAGGCCTCCCTGTCCATCACCAACTCCCGGAGTTCACTCAAACTCATGTCCATCGAGTCGGTGATGCCATCCCGCCATCCCATCCTCTGTTGTCCCCTTTCGTCCTGCCCCCAATCCCTCCCAGCATTAGAGTCTTTTCCAATGAGTCAACTCTGCATGAGGTGGCCAAAGTATTGGAGTTTTCAGCTTTAGCATCATTCCTTCCAAAAGAACACCCAGGGCTGATCTCTTTAGGATGGACTGGTTGGATCTCCTTGTAGTCCAAGGGACTCTCAAGAGTCTTCTCCAACACCACAGGTCAAAAGCATCAATTCTTCAGTGCTCAGCTTTCTTCACAGTCCAACTCTCACATCCATTTAGCAGATTATAAGAAAAGAGCTAGGACACCTGATGCATCTGCTCTACATCAGTTGTTTTTCACATTCACCTCCCACCCCACTGCCTCGTCTCACCATTCAGCTACATGTCTGTCCTGTCGACACCTGCTCTGGGATCAGGACCACCTTCAGACAAAAAAAAAAAAAAAATATTACCTTCAGTGCAGGTAATAATGAAGTATAGTTTGGTAACTGTTTTTAATAGTTAACAAAATGATGTGTGAATATTTTTGACTGGTTTCAGTCATAGCATTTCATTCTCATTAAAAATATGGTCAAGAAAGAGGAATCATCCCTAATTTGGAATACGTCTCAAATCAAGCACACGGTGATAGGAGAGGCTAGTATAGTCTTCTCAACCTTAACCCAAGAGGTCAGAGGAGGTCTATTTGAGGACATGGTTCAGTTAAGATCTGAAAAGGAGAGGGGAGAACATTCCAAGCAGAAGAATCAACATATACAGTGTCCCTTAGTGACTATGGAAGGGGTTTGAGATGGACTAGACCAGGTAGGTAAGAGCTTAATCTTCTTACATGAGTTTTCATTATCCCAAATGTAGCAGGAGGGCTTTAATCAGAGGATTGGGACAGGAGGGGGATGACATGTTTGGACTTTTACTTTGAAAAATATTCCTCTGGATGAAGAACAGAGAACAGATTGAAGGATACACAAAGAGATATTAAGAGGTATTTAGGAGTTTTGTTTTAATAGCCCAGGTGAAAGATGAAGCTATCTTGAACAAAGAGATGTAGATAGATTTTTTTAAAAAAATTCTAATGGCAAAATATCCAAAACTCATTGGCATATTAGATATGGAGCTTGGGAATGAGAAGGGTGTCAAGATGACTCTTAGGTTTCTAGCTAGCACATTGGATGAGTAATAAAGGCATTCACTAAAATAATAAACACTAAAAGAGAATCAGGTTGAAGGCCAAAACTGTTACTTCAGAAACAGTTTACCAATTAGGAATCTTTTAGTCACAAGTAATTAAGAAGCCCAATTCAATCTAACTTAAATAAAGAAGAGAAGATATTGCTTCACCTAATGCAAAATCTTTTAGAGTCCAGTCTCACCCGGAGCCTCATTTAAGAATCAGATGATATCACCAGGATTTATCTCTCAATTCTATTTCCTCCTGATGGGCTTTCTCAGACTTTCCATGGTAGCCCCTAGACAACTTCAGACTCACACCATCATAAGACTAATTCAGTGTAAGAGGACATTCTCTTCCCAAAAAGTTGAAAAAAAATTCAAAATTAAATCTCTTTAACTTTTATGGTCTTGATTTGGGTCTATGCTCAACCTTCAACCAATTACTATTGCTTAGGGTGATTAAATAAGCTAATTGGATCCTGTAGCCTGAGGCTTAAGTCATCTTCAAAAAGACTTTCGTGACTGAAAATGGAGGAGGGTTACATATCCCAGAGCCAAATCAGAAAGCATTGCCACAAAAAGCATAAGGGGATACAGGGTAGTGAAACAAAATATAGCTATCTCTTTTAGGTGAACCTGATTTCTGAGATTAACAACAGGCAGGCTGTGGTGGACATTTGAGAAAATCAAATCTTCACTGATAAAGAAGGGGTACTTAAAATCAGCTCTGAGCATTGGCAGAGGTCAAGACAATGGGCTTTCAGTAACAACTGGCTTGATACCAGAAAACAGACCACACAAGGCAAAAGCAACATACAATATTTCCAAGAAAATCTATTATTGGTGAAGAGTCTCTGGAAGGTTCATCAGATGTCTTGCTGTAAAATAATCTGAATGTATTTTTTTTCTGTTTATGTATAATGCATATTGCATGGTGCAGGTTCAGTCTTACTTGTTCTGTTATACAAGTACTCCTCCAGGTATCAGGAGAAATCTATAAACTCTGGCACCTAGAATGGACACAAGCAGGACAGCAACCCTCTTTATTTCCTACTGCATCAGCCAGATCTTTTTCTGCCTGGGAATGCTAAACAGCAAATGTGAACACATATACACACACACATACACACACACACACACGCACACACACACACAATCTTTGGGGCCTGCCTTGGTAAGATTGAACATAAAGAATAGCTTCCACTAGAGGGTGCTAAGCCTCAAAATAAAAATGCAAACAAAGTACTTAACGATTTTCCCATATTTTCCAATATCCATTGAGCGACTAGTCACTATTAACCTGGACCCTCCCAAAGAAGCAGAGCCTAGGCAAAGCTTACGCATTACTACTTCAGTATAGAATGCAATCCCAGGGAGCAAGAATGAGGGGAAAGGGAAAGGAGGCAGGAAAAAATGAGAGTCAATCCAAGAAGTAATATTGTTTAGCAAGTCACATTGCTATTAAACACAACTGACTCCTAGATATTATAGCATGTGTGTGTGTGTGTGTGTGTGTGTGTGTGTGTGTGCTCAGTCACTCAGTCATGTCCAATTCTTTGCAACTCTATGAACTGTAGCCCACCAGGCTCCTCTGTCTATGGGATTATCCTGACAAGAATACTGGAGCAAGTTGCCATTTCCTCCTCCAGGGGGTCTTCCTGACCCAGAGATGGAACCTGCCACTCCTTTGGCTACAGAATTTGCAGGCGGGTTCTCTATCACTGAGCCACCTAGGAAACCCTTATTTTATGGTACCTTCTTCCAAGAGGGCATATAAAAAGCTGTTTCTCAGTTCATCCAGACTGGCTCAGTTGTCAAAGTTTTACTGAGTGGGATATTAATTTTCTCCTTACAACTGAGCTGCATGTATGCGGACACAGAGCATATCTTAAGTGTTTCATGCCAGTGTCCTCAAAATATAAGGTGAGGGATGTGCAAAGAGGACAGAAGGTAAAGTGATGTCAGGTTGTTCTGAGGAATTGGTCCCAATTCATACACAGATGGTTACTCAGTGCCTGGGGCTTAGAGACAAGTAAGAAGTACACGAAAGGTGTCTGATATGATGAACAATTGCTCAAAAATAAACAATGCACAACTTAAAGGGGAAAAAACACCTTGTTAAAGATATACCATCCAAACAGCAGTTAGAGGAAGTTTGTCCTGTGATACTAAATATTAATTATTATTTCCCATTTAATAAGACAACTAGCTATGGGTTTCTTAGGTATTTCTTGGTTGAAAATAATTTCCATTAGACTTGCTGGTGGCTCAGATGGTAAAGAATCCGCCTGCAATGTGGGAGACCTGGGTTCAATTCCTGGGTTAGAAAGATCCCCTGGAGAAGGGAATGGCTATCCACTCTAGTATTCTGGCTTGGAGAATTCTGTGGGCTTATAGTCCAGGTGATCGCAAAGAGTCGGACATGACTAAGCGACTTTCACTTCACGTCACTGAGACTTCCTAGTCATCTAAGGAATTAGCTTTGTTATTTACCTTTGAATTAATCTTGCTTACCTCTGCCAAATGAATGCTACATTATATTGTATTGAATAAGGAATTCTATTTGTTTTTAAGAATGAGAACTTTTAAATTGCTTTTCTCAAGTTATTTTGAAATATTTATAGCTTTTCCTGTGGCATCAGAAACAGATGGACTAGAAAGAAAAGACATTTAAGTTGCCTTTGAACAACGATTGTATAACACTACAACTTTATTTTCTGTTTGTCTACTTAGTAAACCAAGCAAATGCTTTCTAGAGGGCTTTGTCTAACTGTCATAATAATTAGCATCCATTTGTCCCACCCGCAAAATAGATGCTTTAGATCCTCACTAGTTTTTCTTAATATGCTCATAAAATGTGTCATTTTTACATTGACTTTTTATTTGGAAATAATTTCAAGCTTACAAAAAATTGAAAAAATGAAAATAGTACAAAAGTACACTCATATACCATATGATTTAGCCAGATCTATCCATTTTTTAATATTTTACTCTGTTACATATGGTTGTCCATCATAGCCCTTTATCCCTAAATACTTCAATGTGTTATTTCCTTAAAATAGGGATAGTGTCTCAAATAATCAATTATATAAATCTACTATCCATATTCCAGTGTTATCAGTTGATCTACTAATGTTCTCCAATACAAGATCCAGTGTATTTTTTTAAAGCTTTTTATTTTGAATTGGGGTATAGCCAATTAACAACAATGTTGTGATAGTTTCTGGTGAACAGCATGGGAACTCAGCCATACATATACATGTATCCATTCTCTCCCAAACTCCCCTCCCATCCAGGCTGCCACATAACACTGAGCAGAGTTCAGTGTGCTATACGGCAGGTCTTTGTTGGTTCTCCATTTTAAATATGGCAGTATATACATGTCCATCCCAAACTCCCTAACTATACCTTCCCCCTGGCAGCCGTAAGTTCATTCTCTAAGTCTGTGCATCTTTTTCTGTTTTGTTAAGTTCATTTGTATTATTTCATTTTAGGTTCCACATATAAAGGATGTCATACTATCCTTCTTCCCTGTCAGGTCAGTACTGTATTTAGCTGTCGTAGTTTTTCAGCCTTCTTTTATCTGGAATGGTTCTACAGTCTGTGTTTTTTAAGACTAACATTTTTGAAGAATACAGCCTCACCTCCCTTTTATCAAAACTGAAAATTTCTCATTTCGTGATTGTCTGGTATTTCCATATGATTAAATTCTTTCACAGCCAGCAAACGTATGGGTGATGTTATGTCCTTCTCGAGGTATCACATTTGGAGCTCCATGACTTCTGTCTGTCCCTCGTTGGAGACACTAGCTTTGATCACTTGATCAAAGGGTTGCCTGACTTCTTCACTATTTATTGTTTTTTATTCCTTTTTGCAACTAATAAGCAGTCTGTGACAAGACACTAAAAGACCATACAAATACTCTGTCCCAAAGCAAAATTTATCTTCAGATTTAGCATATATGGAAGATCCTTGGCTAATCCAATCTTCGCTAGGATGGTTGCAAAACTTGTGATTTTTTTCATTCCAGAGCAGTTGGTCTTTGTCATTCTTCTGTAAGCAAGAGCCCTTCCTTCTTCCCCATTTATCTATCATTGGCATGGACTCATGAATTACTGTCTTTTCAATGGTTTAGATTTCATTTTTTAACTTAATTATTTTGCTGCTTAGACACTCCCAGATTTGGCAAGTGGGAGCCCTTCAAAGCTAGCTCCCATGTCTTTGTGACATCTTTTTTCCCCAACATTTCTTACTATCTGATATAAAAAGATATTCCAGGTCCACTTGTACCTATCCTGCTCCAGTTCTAGAAATCAACCATTTTTCTAAAGAACCCTACTTTCTTTTAGCAGGGAATGGCAGTAGAGATCAAGATCTGGGGGATAATGTGTGCTCAGTCCTACTATGGGTAGAGGTATCTCTGTTTCTTGGCTCTTTCAACCAGAGATAGAAAATCTATGCATATACATGCATGCAAATGTTCATATAGACAAAAACATTTAAAAATACAAATACACAGGCATGCACACATACATGATTTTAGATTCTATTTAGCTGTGCTGGGTCTTCGATGCACACAGGATCTTCAGTCTTTGTCCCAGCATGCCGGATTTTTAGTTGCAGCATGCAAGCTCTTAGCTGCCGCGTGTAGGATCTAGATCCCTGACCAGAGATCAAACTTGGGTCCCCTCCATTAGAAGCTTGTAGTTTTAGCCTCTGGACCACTAGAGAAGTCTCCACATATTTTTTTAAGATATCAAGTGTTCAAACTGATGCTTACAATTCCAGTTCTTGCCTGGAGTTTTTTCTTTCTTTTCAGTATTCAGATTTGTATGGCCATTTGCCACAGAAAGAATTCTGGTTTCCAACAAGATACTATGTATCCATTTGCTCAATCCTGGGACACATCTAAAATAGTTTCAGAATTTGGCCAGTACTACTACAATAAACAAAACTACTAAAAAGAGTTAATTTTTTTTTTCCAGTCTCACCTCCCCTACTCCAGTCTCCTACCACACGCAACTCTACATACGCTATTCTGGCCATGACTAATGGTATATAGTAAAATATCATGTTCGTTAATTGCTTCTTCCTTTCTCCTCCTTCTCATTCTCCTCTTGCTTTCCTTTCCCTTCCTTTTTCTTACCTTCCCTCTTAAAGATTAGAATAGTCACTTAAAATTAGATTATTTTTTCAATTGCTTTTAGGCTTAGCCCTCCTCCTCCTTAACAATTTATTTTTCAAACTTTGAGTATTAAAATGCTTTCAGAAGTCAAACCATACAAAGAGATAAATTCAGAGAAGGGTCACTCACTCCTATAGGTCTTTTAACCCATTGGTCCCTACCCTCACAACCCCATGTAGGTAACCAATCTGTTGTTTCTGACTCATTCTTTCTATTTCTTATTGAAACAGCAAATAAGTATATGTTTTCCTTTCCATCTTACATGAAAAATAGCATACTAGAAATGCTTTATTGCACTTTGTTTAACATCTTTTAGAAATCACTACAAATCTGTTCTCAGAGTCCATCCTTATTCTTTGTTACAGCTATATAGTACTCCATTGCCTGTAGGTATAATAGTTTATTCAAGTGACTCCAAATTGTGGATATACAGGTAGTTTCCAATATTTTGCAATTATAGATAGTGCTGCAATGAATAACCTTGTGCATATATGCATGTTGAGGGATAATACTTAGAAGTAGAATTGCTGGATCAAAGGTTAATGAATATGTAGTTTTGTTAAATGTTGCCAGATTCTTTCCCTTGTGACTGACATAATTTTTCATTCCCACAAGCAATGTGTTAGCATATCTTTCCTCATAGCCTTATTGAGAGCAAACTTCAAAGCTTTGGCATTTTGGTCAATACAGTGGGTGAGAAACAGCATCACATTAGAGTTTTTATTTGCATTTCTCTAGTCATGACTGAAATTGAACACAATTTTGTATCATCTATGTGTGAATTATCTTTGCATATCTTTTCCCTATTTTTTTCTATTGATATTTAGGGTTTTCCCCTTAAACTGTTCTTTATAAAATAGAGATTTAGCCCTTTATCTCTGACATATTTTTAAAACACCTTATCTCAGCTTGTCATTTTTTTTTTCTAACTTTGCTTGTAATAAATTTTTGTCATGCAAAAGTTTTCTTTCTTTTTTGGTTAAATTGATCAATATTTTTTTTTAATCATACCGAACTTTCAGTCACAGAAATTTTTTCTCTATACTCAAGTAAAGTTCATCCATAATTATTCTTTATTACATATTTTGGTTTTGGTTTTATGTTTAAAGCCCTGATTGATTTGGGATTTATTCTTGTGTATGTTTGCTGTGAGGAATGGTTCTACCTTTTTTTTCAAAGTTATCTAATTGCTCCAATTATGGCTATTTATATTTAAGACTACATTTTCCCAGTATTTTGAGATACTACAGTAGATATTTTTAAATAGTTGGATATATTTCTGGGCTTTCTATTCTTTCCCATCATCTGTCTATTCATAGGCCAGTTCTATACTATTTTAATTACAGAGACTTTCTTATATTTTTAATATCTGATAGGGCTAGGCTCTATTCAGAAGTTTCCCTTTTCACTCTTTTCCTATTTTTCCATATGAATGTTAGGACCAATTTGTCCAATTCCATAAGAAGCTCATTAGGATTTTTATTGGGGTTCCATCAATAATGTTGAAGCATCCTTACTAACAACAAAAAGCATTTTCGTGTTTGTCATGAATTGAATTGTTTTCCACACACACACATTCATATGTTTAAGCCCTAACCCCACCACCCAGGCAACTGTTATTTGGATATAGCACCTTTAAAGATACAATTAAGGTTGAATGAGATAATAAGAGTGGAACCCTGACCCAATAGGAATGGTGTCCTTAAAGGAAGAGGGAGAAACACCACAAGTACTCAAGCACAGAGGAAGGGCAGATGAGGACACCATAAGACGAGCATCTGCAAAATAAGGAGAGAAGCCTCAGAGGAATCCGCCTCTACTGGCACCTTAGTCTTGAACTTTCAGCCTCCAGAACAGTGAGGAAAAGTAACTTCTGTTGTTCAAGCCACCTAATCTATGGTATTTTGTTATGGCAGCCATGGCATATTAAGTCACGCTTCTTTTGAATCTGCTTTATGCGTCTTTGAGGGTTTCCCAGGTGGCTCAGAGGGTAAAGAATCTGCCTGCAATGCAAGAGACACTCAGACACAAGTTCAATCCCTGGGTTGAGAAGATCCCCTGGAGGAGGGCAGGGCAACCCACTCCAGTATTCTTGCCTGGAGAATCCCATGGACAGAAGAGCCTGTCGGGCGACAGTCCACAGGGTTGCAAAGAGTCAGACACGATTGAAGCGACTGAACACATATGTGTCTTTGAATAGTGTTTTCTATCCTTCACCACATAGGTTTTGAAAAATCCCTGTTAAATATATTCCCATATATTTATATTTTTCAGAAATAACTCATTATTTAAAGGGAAATTCATATCCTGTTCCACATTTAACAAAGTGCTTCCTTCACATTTTATCTTAAATCCTTATAAAAAAGTATTTTCTTCTGCATCTTCACATTCCTTTTTTCTAATGCTTCTTTTCTTCCTACAAATATATTCAGATCTCTTCCATCATGAAATGCAAAAACCAAGCAAAGTCAAAATCTTCAGTATAACATTTATAAAATTCTGTTGTATAGAACACACCGGTTCCTTTAAAAGGTGATAGTTGGAGCTTCCCTGGTGGCTCAGTGGTAAAGAACCCACCCACCAATGCAAGAGACACGGGTTTGATCCCTGATCCAAGAAGATTCAACATACCGTGGAGCCACTAAGCCTGTGCATGCCACAGCTTTTGAGTCTGTGCTGTAGGGCCCGTGCTCCATAAGAAGAGACGCCACCACAATGAGAAGCCCATGCACTGCGACTGGAGAGTAGCCCCTGCTCTCCGCAGCTAGAGAAAAGCCTATACAGCCACAGCCAAAAAAAAAAAAAAACAACCTGTAAAACCTCTTTAAAAAAAAAAAAGGTGATAGCTATTCAGAATTATTTCCACAGGACAGTAATATCTGCAAACTGAAAGTTCAGAGTAGACAAATAATGTACACCTAATCAAATATTGTCCAGCACAATTGACCATAGAACTGTTTTTCTTCAGAACACTTGTCAACATCACATGTAATAAATACTCCTTGGAATATTTCTTAACTCATCATCCATTTGAGTCAACTCTTTTTAAGACTACCAGTGATTTCTTATTAGTAAATGCAATGGGCTTTCTTCATGTCTTGTTCTCTTTCCCTTGTTCCCAGTATTACATATTGTTAACTAAACCTTTGGTTTTAAAACTCTGCTTGCTTGAATTTGGTAACAATATATGCTCCTGACTCTCTTTCTACCTCACTGACCTCATCTTCTCTCTACCTTTTGCTGGATTAATGTACTCATCTGCACTTCAAATTATGGGTGTTTCCCAAATTTAGTAGTTCTTTTTGTCTTTTGTCTATGCCAGTGGTGAGAATTGTTTAAAAAATTACAGATGCTGAGGCCACACTCAATACCTACTCAGTCAGAATTTTTGTAATCTTTTCTCTCCTCATTTTGACCCAAATCTTAAAGGACTAGAATCAGTCAAATCCCAGGAAATTAATAGACCATGGCTCTGGAGAGAGATGATTTCAAGACTGACTGACTTCAAGTCTTTCAAGAAAGACTGACTTTCCTTATCGATGATCAGTTACAGTCAGTGGCCATGTCAAAGGGTAGTTTAGGATGAGTGCCCTTCATTTCCTCTGTAATCTCTATCACCACTCCCACCTCACCTAAATTTTTAAAAATAATAATTTTATATGGCAACTGATATTTTTGTTAATTTTCTATAGTGTCAATAAAGGCATATTTTTTATTACTCTTAGCAAACAGGATATCCCATGTTCTAGCCCTCTCCTTTCCTAGACATGCATCTATATCAGCAGCCCTCTTCATATGACAAATTACCAAAGTCCCTCTCCTTTTGGACTGTGCTTTTTTATAACCCATCCCATATGCAGCTTCCAAAAGAAAAAGTTCCTGGGGTGTAGCATCAGACATGCCATGCTCCTGTTAACCAAGACTTTCCATCACTTCCAGTTGTGCAAGAAGAAGAAACAAATTCCTCTTCCAAGCCTTGTGCAATAGAGTCCCAAACTAGCTCATATCTTCTGGCTCCCCAAATTACAGTCTATATCTGATTCTGGCCAAAATGGATTATTTGCTGTTTCCCAAACTGTTCCCATACTTTTTCTCATGCATTTCACACTTCTTGGATGCCTTTTATTATCAGACGACTTGCCTTTTGAAACCCTACAGTCCTTTAAGGTTCATCTCCAACACCAGTTCTCCCATGATGGCTTTTATTTTTTCAATTTATTCTGATTTTAATTATGATCAAAAAAAAATTTTATATATATTATCAAAAATCATTTATTTTCTATCCAATATTTGGAAGAAACCGTGACAGAGACTAAAATAACCTGTGTCTACTAATATATTGTGAGGCCTTTATGATTTGACCTTGGGGTACCGGACTCATTGGTGAATCCTAATTTCATTACCAGATAGCTGTGTAAACTTGGACAAGTAATATCTCCAGCCTTAAGCTTATCATAAATAAAATAAACATTATAAAGTATCTTCATTGGAGAATTACTGTGAAAAACAGAAATGATCTTGCACATATTGTCTAGTAAGTAGCACATTATTCAGTGTTGCTGAATGTGTTTAGTAAATGTCGCAAATGAGTTGGGATCCAAGAGAAAGAATTCTAACCCCAACTCTGTCAAAACCTTGGATATATTACTTGCTCTCTCTAGGCCTCCCTATCTCCCATCATGCATATCGCTAAGTGGTGAAACCCGTGCCCTCCGACTGAGTCAACCTGAGTCCCTAGGCGGCAGTGTCTTAAGTTTAGGCCCATACTCTGTGTGGCCACTAGCTGGCAGGATTGCCACATGGCTGCCTGGCCACTCCCTATCTCCACCTCCAGGAAGGCCCTGCCTTAGGGACTCTGGACCAAAACAAACACAACAGTCTAACCTAGTAGCGGCCAAGACTTCAGAGTGGAGTTTTATGGGGCTTTTATAGAGAAGAGGATGTGCGTCTCCAGCGCTCTAGTACAAGCCTAGAGAAGGGAGTAGGATTCCCAGGGCAGGACATTGATCACATGGCAGATGGCCCTGTAAAGTGCTGCAGGTTACCCAGGCCAATACCAGGGTGCCCTTTGGAGAATCAGATGCTGCCTGTCTTGGAAACCACATCCCATGCCTCACAAAATACTTGTGAAAATTTGGGACTTGGACTTGTCATGTCCAAATGTGTGAGCAACTCACTTTGATTTCTTCACTCCTCAGTTTCCTTTGATGTAAGATGAGAATAAGTCAGGTCTCTGAACATCTTGTTCTGCTTCTCAGCGCCACAGGCACTGCAGAATCCTGGAAAGAATACGGGCTTTATGAACACACAGACTTGCTTTAATTACTGTTCTGTCCTTTTACGTGAACCTGAGAAACTTTTCTAAGTTTCCTCATCTACAAAGTGAAGGCATGCTGCTGCTGCTGCTAAGTCGCTTCAGTCATGTCAGAGTCTTTGCGACCCCATGGACCACAGCCTACCAGGCTCCTCCAGCCATGGGATTCTTCAGGCAAGAGCACTGGAGTGGGTTGCCATTGCCTTCTCCAAGTGAAGGTATAAAACCTATTTATTTCACAATTTTTTTTTTTTTGATGAATGAAATGAAATAAAGGAAGTGAAAGGAGCACATAGAGTTGCTCAATAATGTTAATTCCCTTCCCTGATTATAAACATACAAAATAGCATGTTTCTGTAGTCATTAAAAATTTGTACACATGCATTAAAAAAAATGTAACAAACTCTTAAGATTTATCTCTAGTGATAAAAATTCAAGTGACTAGTCTTTTCTTCTTTATTCCCCTCTGTAGTTTTTCTGAATTTTCTAAAATGAACCTTTGCCTCTGTTTTTCCTTTTTTATTGTGGTAAAATATGCAAAGCCTAAAATCGACCATTGGAGCCATTTTTAAGTAAACAGTTCTGAGGTAGATTCACAATGTTGTATAACCACACCCATTGCCATCCACATCCCCTTACCATCCCAAACTGAAATTCTGTGCCCATTAAATCATAGCCTCCATTTCTCCTTCCCCCGACCCCTAGTAACCACCATTCTACTTTCTCTCTGTATGAATTTGACTGTTCTAAACACTTCACTTCATATAAGTGGAATCTTACAATATTTGTCCTTTCGTACATGGCTTATTTCTTACTTTGCTTAGCATAATGTTGTCAATGCTCATCTATGTTGTAGCACAAATAAGAATTTCCTTTCTTCTTAAGACTGAGAAATATTCTATTGTGTTTGTGTATTTACATATTTTTATTCATTTATCCATCAATGGATATTAGGATTGTCTTTATCTTTTTGACTCTTCTGAATAATATGAACAACAGTATACAAATATCTGTTTGAGTCGCTGCTTTCAATTCTTTTGGTTATATATCCAGAAGTGGAATTGCTAGATCACATTGTAATTCTACATTTAATATTTTAAGCAACTGCTATGCTGTCTTCTATATCAGCTGCAGCATTTTACACTCTCAGATTTTATATATATATATATATATATATATATATATGCCATCTGATGGATGTGAAGAGGTACTCATTTTGGTCATAGCGTTTGTTCCAGTGTGCTGATTTGCATCAGAGAAGGCAATGGCACCCCACTCCAGTACTCTTGCCTGGAAATCCCATGGACGGAGGAGGCTGGTAGGCTTCAGTCCATGGGGTCGCAGAGTCGGATACGACTGAGCAACTTCACTTTCTTTTCACTTTCATGCACTGGAGAAGGAAATGGCAACCCACTTCAGTGTTCTTGCCTGGAGAATCCCAGCGATGGGGGTGCCTGGTGGGCTGCCATCTATGAGGTCGCACAGAGTTGGACATGACTGAAGTGACTTAGCAGCAGCAGCAGCTTATTTGCATTTCCCTAGTGATTAGTGATGTTGATCATGTTTTCGAATTGTTTAGTAGCTAAGAAAAAAAATCCTTTCTTCTAAACAAATGAATATATTATGTAGCAGAATACAATATTTGTACAAACTTTCAAGTTAAAATATGAGACTTTGAAGGAATTTCCCATGTGCTGGGCAGCTTAGATCTATGGCCCTAGATGCCCCAGGAGTCCTCATTCACTCTTCTCCACCATGAGGATGGGTCGGGAAACAGTCTGAGCAACCATCTGGTCCCTGAGTTCATAAGAGGAGAAAAGAGTGTAAGAGGCCAAGAAGGCTACATCTAATAAGAGAAAGTTTCCAAAGGAAAGTCAGCCCCAAATTAAAATGAAATCCACTTGGTAAACATTTAAGTTACCTGAAAGTTATTCTGCAAGTGACAGTGATCAAGTTACTCCTCATGAAGAAGTGAGTGAAACAGACATTGAGCACCTGTTTGCAGTGTAACAAGTACTACTGACATAAATGTACAGTACCACAGGAGGGTGCAATAGGAGGACAGAAAGCACAGAGCCAGACACTAAACGGACACGTCAGGAGCTCCAGGGGGAGATGGACCAGGAGCTAAAAGGAACACATGGACCAGTTATCCCCAAACATCTGTCTGTAGGCAGAATAGTAGCTGATCAGCAGTAAGAAGGGAAAAAATAAGGATATTCTCATGAGTTTTTCATAAAGCTAAATTGACCCCATATGGGAACTATCACTAGGGATTAAATGCCCTTTCTTTTATAAAATAAAAATTACTCTTAACAAGCCAAAATTAAAGGAACAAATCCACATCATTTCTGAAATCTTGTTATGACCTCTAACTGGTCCATGACATTTTGGTACTCTCAGTACTCCAGGAATTCCTGACTAGGAGCAAGGAGAGGGTGTCTGTCATAGAGAAGGGTGAGCCAGTCAGGATGCGTGGAAACCTACTGAAGATGAAGACTTGGCCCAGGATGAGTGTCATGGACTCCAAGCTCTTTCAGAGAAGCCACTTGTAGGTCCTGACACATGCAGCGCCCTCCCTCACCCCTATCATTCTGAGCCAGGGATTTGGATTTAAAGGGATTTAAAGAGACAGGAATCTGCTGATGTGTTTTGGATTTGTCTGTCCCACTCAGTAGAGGGAAGTTGGTACATTTTTTTCTGTAAAGGACCAGACAGTGAATATGTTAGGCTTTGTGAGGCATCTGATCTTTGCCATGACTACTCAAAAGCAGCCACAGACAATACACAAACTGCCGTGACTGTGTTTCACTGAACCCTTATTCACAAAATGTAGGCAGAAGGCCAAAGTTGGCCCGTGGGCCATCGTTTACCTAAGACTACTCTAAAGAGCAGAGAGGAGAGCCTCATAAATCCCAGATCAGACTTAGCAGTAAAAACAGATCCATTAGTTAACATAAAACTTGTGGCACAGAGAGACCCCTGGTGTTGAGTTCAGCTTAAACAGATGTCTGCTGAGCACCAGTATCATTGCTAGAATTTTACATCTAGCTGGCATGCCAAGCAATATACTAAGTACATCATATGGATTATTTTACTTAATTTGCACAACCACACTATAAATAGCTATTACTACCAATTCCACTTTACAGCTGAAGGAATTAAAGATAGACAGGTTATGTAAGTTGCTTAGGCCCACACAGCCAGTAGGCGGTGGAGCTGTGGTTCATAAAGCAGGACATGTAGACTTCTGCTTCCAGCCATAGTGGACTAACAGGGACTAGATTCACATTTCCACCTGAAACAGCCAGTAAGTTGAACAAACTCTGTGAAACGATTGTTTTCAGACATTCAGGAAGAGGGACAGTGATTCCTATGAAAAAAGAGGTGAGCCCTGCCTAAGATTCCCCAACTCACTGTCTGCATAAAGTTTCCAGGCTAATACCAAAGGGAACAGGGCCCATACAGAACCCAGCTATTTGAGGTCACAATGTCTGGAGTCTGAGAGGCCAAAGCAGCTAAAATTTCTGGGGCAGAGTGCTGGAGAAGAAAGAGCCACACAGAAGGGAGCTCCAGAGACATGCAGGTTTCTCTTACATCTTTACTGGCGAACTCATCACCATCTGTGTGCAAGAAACTACCAATGCTAGAGGAGAACCATCAGAAAGGAGCATTCCCAGAACTCACCCAGGGTTGGGAATATTTAATATTCATGTAGCCAGAGTTAAAAGGTCTCCTGATAAGCACCTACTGGGACTAAACCAGGCCTACACTAAAGGATGCTCTGGACCTGCCTACCACAAATTCAAAGCAAGTCAGAAGAATTAATTTGTTTCCAATTATCTCAACTGCATACCTCAAATGTTTGTTGCTCAGTTGTGTCGAACTCTTTGTGACCCCATGAATTGTAGCCCACCAGGCTCCTCTGTCCATGGGATTCTCCTGCCAAGAATACTGGAGTGGATAGCCATTCTCTTCTCCAGGGTATCTTCCTGCTCCAGGAATCGAACCCAGGTCTCATGAATTGCAGGCAGATTCTTTACCATCTGAGCCACCAAGGAAGCCCTCAAAAGAAGGCCTAAAAATATTTAAAGGGTTAGAGAAAAAAATCCGTGCCCCATCACATAAAGTTTACAATGTCTCCTATCTAACAAAAAAGTAACAGGCATTCAAAGAAGCAGGAAAATATGCCCTAAAACCTGGGGAGGCAGCAGGGAGAATCAGTCAATAGAAATAGATACAGAAATGCCACAGATGATACAACTAATAGACAAGGATGTTAAAACAGCTTCTATAAATATGCTCCATATGTTCAAGAAAGTATAGACGAGCATAAGCATGATGAGAAATGAATAAAAAAAGATCCATATTAAACTTCTAGAGATGGAAAACAAACAATAGTAATGTCTGACATGAAAGGTCATACAACTAGCAAGTGGCAAATCTGAGATTCCAACCCTGGACTGACTCCAGGTTTGGTTCACTGCACTTCTGTATCAGTTTTGTAGCAGAGACAACTGAGAGAGAAGGATAATCAGCACCATTTTATTAATGAAGCCAGCTGGTTCATACATGTAAGTAGAATTTTAAAAATTCCCCTGAGTGAATTTAAACTGTCTTGTGTTTACACTCGTTACTCCAGGTTATCTCTTGACTTCCTACTTTTGTATTCCAGTCCCCTATGATGAAAAGGGCATCTTTTTTTTTTTTTTTTTTTTTTGGTGTTAGTTCTAGAAGGTCTTGTAGGTCTTCACAGAACCATTCAACGTGAGTTTCTTTGGCAGTAGTGGTTGGTACATAGACTTGGATTACTGTGATATTGAATGGTTTGCCTTAGAAATGAAAGAAATCATTCTGTCATTTTTGAGATTGCACCCAAGTACTGCATTTTGGACTGTTTTATTGACTATAAGGGCTACTCCATTTCTTCTAAGGGATTCTTGCCTACGGTAGTAGATATAATGGTCATATGAATTAAATTTGCCCATTCTGGTCCATTTTAGCTCACTGATTCCTAAAATGTCAATGTTCACTCTTGCCATCTCCTATTTGACCACTTCCAGTTTACCTTGATTCATGGACCTAACATTCCAGGTTCCTATGCAATATTCTTCTTTACAGCATCAGACTTTACTTCCATCACCAGTCAAATCCACAACTCAGAGTTGTTTTCACTTTGGCTCTGTCTCTTCATTCTTTCTGGAGTTATTTCTCCACTCTTCTCCAGTAGCATATTGGGCACCTACTGACCAATAGTTCATCTTTCAGTGTCCTATCTTTTTGCCTTTTCATACTGTTCATGGGGTTCTCAAGACAAGAATATTGAAGTGATTTGCCATTCCCTCCTCCAGTGGACCACATTTTGTCAGAACTCTCCACCATGACCTGTCCATCTTGGGTGGCCTTACACAGCATGGCTCATAGTTTCATTGAGTTAGACAAGCAGGGCAAAAGCTAACAAAGTTTTGTCAAGAGAACACATTGGTCATGGCAAAGAGCCTCTTCCAACAACACAAGAGACAACTCTACACATCGATCACCAGATTGTCAATACTGAAATCAGACTGATTGTATTCTTTGCAGTCAAAGATGGAGAAGCTCTATACAGTCAGCAAAAACAAGACTGGGAGCTGACTGTGGCTCAGATCATGAACTTCTTATTGTCAAATTCAAACTTAAACTGAAGAAAGTAGGAAAAACCACTAGACCATTCAGTACAGTTCAGTTCAGTTCAGTCACTCTGTCGTGTCCGATTCTTTGTGACCCCATGAATTGCAGCATGCCAGGCCTCCCTGTCCATCACCAACTCCCGGAGTTCACTCAAACTCACGTCCATTGAGTCAGTGATGCCATCCAGCCATCTCATCCTCTGTCGTCCCCTTCTCCTCCTGCCCCCAATCCCTCCCAGCATCAGAGTCCTTTCCAATGAGTCAACTCTTCGCATGAGGTGACCAAAGTATTGGAGTTTCAGCTTTAGCATCGTTCCTTCCAAAGAACACCCAGGACTGATCTCCTTTAGAAGGGACTGGTTGGATCTCCTTGAAGTCCAAGGGACTCTCAGGAGTCTTCTCCAACACCACAGTTCAAAAGCATCAATTCTTTGGCACTCAGCTTTCTTCACAGTCCAACTCTCACATGGCTCAGATCATGAACTCCTTATTGTCAAATTCAGACTGAAATTGAAGTAGGGAAAACCACTAGACCATTCAGGTATGACTTAAATCAAATCCCTTATGATTATACAGTGGAAGTGAGAAATAGACTTAAGGGACTAAATCTGATAGAGTGCCTGATGAACTATGGACTGAGGTTCGTGACATTGTACAGGAGACAGGGATCAAGATGATCCCCATGGAAAGGAAATGCAAAAAAGCAAAATGGCTGTGTGGGGAGGCCTTACAAATAGCTGTGAAAAGAAGAGAAATGAAAAGCAAAGGAGAAAAGGAAAGATATAAGCATCTGAATGCAGAGACAATTCAGGTATGACCTAAATCAAATTCCTTGAGATTATACAGTGGACGTGACAGATTCAAGGGATTAGATCTGATAGAGTTTCTGAAGAACTATGGACAGAGCTTCCTGACATTATCCCGAAGGCACTGATCAAAAGCATCCCCAAGAAGAAGAAATGCAGAAAGGCAAAATGGCTGTCTGAGGAAGCCTTACAAATAGCTGAGAAAAGAAGAGAAACTAAGGGCACAGGAGAAAAGGAAAGATATACCCATTTGAATGCAGAGTTCCAAAGAATAGCAAGGAGAGATAAGAAAGCCTTCCTCAGTGATCAATGCAAAGAAATAGAGGAAAACAACAGAATGGGAAAGATTAGTGATCTCTTCAAGAAAATTAGAAATACCAAGGGAACATTTCATGCAAAGATGGGCACAGTAAAGGACAGAAATGGTATGGACCTAACAGAAGCAGAAGATATTAAGAAGAGGTGGCAGGAATAAACAGAACTATATCAAAAAAAGATCTTTATGACCAGATAACCACAATGATGTGATAACTCACCTAGAGCCAGACATCTTGGAGTGTGAAGTCAAGTGGGCCTTAGAAGCATCACTACGAACAAAGTGGAGGTGATAGAATCCCAGTTGAGCCATTTAAAATCCTAAAAGATGATGCTGTGAAAGTGCTGTACTCAATATAAAAGCAAATTTGGAAAACTCAGCAATGGCCTCAGGACTGGAAAAGTTCAGTTCTCATTCTAATCCCAAAGAAAGGCAATGCCAAAGAATGTTCAAACTACCACACAATTGCACTCCTTTCACACACTAGCAAAGTAATGCTCAAAATTCTCCGAGCTAGGCTTCAACAATACGTAAAACAAGAACTTCCATATATTCAAGCTGGGTTTAGAAAAGGTAGAGGAACCAGAGATCAGTAAAGTATAGTTGAATTACAATATTGTTAATTACTGCTTACAGTAAAGAGACTCAATTATACATACAGCAGCATGAGCTTCCCAGGTAGCCCTATGGTAGAGAATTCCCCTGCCAATGCAGGAGACACAAGAGATGCAGTTTCAATCCCTGAGTCTGGAATATCCCCTGGAGGAAGGCATGGCAACCCACTCCAGTATTCTTGCCTGGTAAATTTCATAGACGGTAAAGCCTGGTAGGCTACATTTCATGGGGTTGCAAAGAGTCTGACACGACTGAGTGACTGAGCATATATATGTGTCTGTGTATATATATATATATATAAATCTACTTTGAACTGTAGTTTGCTACCTGCAACAGAATGCAACCTAATGAATCAAAACTGGTTTATCATGAGCACTTTCCTATGTGAGATACAATGTTCTAATCAGTCAGCATATATGTTTGGTCCACCTGAAAGATGGTTTTCAAGCAAAATTAATGAATCAACATTTAATTTTATATTTAGGTCACATATCGTTTTGTTTAGCATGATTCATTTACTTGTCATGTGGGATGTGTCTTCCAGACTTGTTGAGTGGGTCATTTCTAGCAATACCAACATTTTCACATTTCTGGACCTACAAATCTAAGAGCCAGACCATGAAATGTGGCCGCCATGCTCCATGTTTTATCTTGCATGACCTAGACTCTGTGTCTGCTCTGTTCATCTCATCTCTCCTTAATGATTCCCATTACAGTGCTCTTCCCACCATTCCGCATGTTCATTAGGTGGTTAATTACGTCATGAGCCTCAAGTAATAAAACAGCATTTCTTACTTTTTGTTAATTCAGATAGGCCTTCCTTCCAATTAGTGTAAATTGTTAAGGTTTTATTACATACATACATATGTGTTTGTGTTTGTAAAGTTTCATTGATGAATAATGACTGTGCAGCCACCCACAGACCAGATGGAAATGATTGGAGATCATTAAATAAAACATTGTTAGGTCATTTCCAGCATGTAATCAGCAACAATGGCTGTGGTTAGACTTGTTATATAAACAGATGGAGGAAAGGATGACTCACAGAGGATAAGAATTACTGAGGCCTTAGGTAGCCCAAACACAGACCTTCCAAGAAATAAGCCTGGGGACTGCTGAGAATGGCTTGGATGGTGCCCTAGGTTGAAGGGATGAGGAACAGCACAGAATCTTTGTTCTCTGCATATAGTTTAAAGTTATAAAAACAGACTTTCCATCCATCCTCCTTCCTAACTTTCATTCCTTCCTTTATTTTCTTCTTTCCTAAAAACACTTATGAATGTCAAATATGTGCCACCCATGGGGCTGGGTATTTAAAAAGATACAATTCTAATAACTTGCCCCTACTATTTCCTGGTTTTGTGGCCTTGGTCAACTTGATTAACTTCCAGAAGCTCATTTTCAACTTCCAGAAGCTCAATTTCAGCATTTGAAACTGAAGATAAAATTGCCTCTCATATCTCTACTTTAGAGATTTGGTTTGAAAATCCAATGACGTTAGTGAGGTAAAAGGAAAGAAACTCCTGTAAGGATCTTTACTGCTATTCCATGCCTAGCACTACCACAACCCTCTAACAGATAATGTCATCTTTGTGCTTTGCTTCTAAGCATATTTTCACTAAGTTATGTAGTACTTTAAAATAGAAAGCATATAACATTATTATCAAAACAATCAGTCTTAAGTCCCAGCTTCACCATTTAATAACTGTGTGACATTAGGCAAATTCCTTCAGATATTCAAGAAGTTGTTGTAAGGAAAAAATTAAGCTTAAAAAAAAAATACTTAGAAATCAGTTAGATTATGTGTGTGCGTTGGTTGCAAGGATCACCTTTAAAAGTGGAGGGAGTTTATTTTCAGGATTTATACTATCTAGAGCAAGAACAAGAAATCATTAGGACTTGAGACCTTCTGGGAACCAGACAAATCCTTCAGACTTTCTCGCTGAATCTCTGTTTCTCTCCACCTGTCTGGTTTGCAGTCTAGATGGAATCCTAAAGTGAACCAATCTGAGTGATTTAACAATCCATCATGGATTCTGTGACACAGCAGCCCTGCACACAAGATCATCTCCAAACAAGCCAAGAAATTTAGCTCAGGTCAGCCCAATCAGCGGCCACTTCTGCTCAAAGGATAGACAAACATTAGTCTCCTGATTAAGGGGCTATGAATGGGCTGAGGGTTGTCGTACGTGTCAGGAAACATCACTGACTATTTCAAAATAAGACAGGAACATATGAGTACACTGTATTGGGAAAGAAGTAGCAAATAAAAACCGCCTGCCACCACCCCCACCCCCAGCACTCTGAGGCTATATGTAAAGGCATAACACAAGGAAAAGGAAGAGGAACCAGAGATCAAATTGCCAACATCCGTTGAACCATAGAAAAAGCAAGAGAATTTCATAAAAACATCTACTTCTATTTCATTGACTATGCTAAAGCCTTTGTGTGTATCACAACAAACTATGGAAAATTCTTAGAGTTTCAGACCACCTTACCTTCCTCCTGAGAAACCTGTGTGCAGGTCGAGAAGCAACAGTTAGAACTGGATGTGGAACAATGGACTGGTTCAAAATTGGGGAAAATGTATGTCAAGGCTGTATATTGTCACTCTGCTTATTTAACTTATATGCAGAGTACATCATGCAAAATGCCAGGATGGGTGAAGCACAAGCTGGAATCAAGACTGCTGGGAGAAATGTCAATAACCTCAGATATGCAGCTGATGCCACCTTTATGGCAGAAAGTAAAGAGGAACTAAAGAGCCTCTTGATGAAAGTGAAAGAGGAGAGTGAAAAAGCTGACATAAAACCCAGCATTCAAAAAACAATGATCATGGCATCTGGTCCTATCACTTCATGGCAAATAGATGATGGAAAAGTGGAATGGTGATAGATTTTCTTTGCTTGGGCTCCAAAAATCACTGCAAATGGTGACCGCAGCCATGAAATTAAAAGATTCTTGCTCCTTGGAAGAAAAGCTGACAAACCTAGTTCAGTTCAGTCACTCAGTCGAGTCCGATTCTTTGTGACCCCACGAATCGCAGGACGCCAGGCCTCCCTGTCCATCACCAATTCCCGGAGTTCACTCAGACTCACGTCCATCGAGTCGGTGACGGCATCCAGCCATCTCATCCTCTGTCGTCCCCTTCTCCTCCTGCCCCCAATCCCCCCCAGCATCAGAGTCTTTTCCAGTGAGTCAACTCTTCACATGAAGTGGCCGAAGTACTGGAGTTTCAGCTTTAGCATCATTCCTTCCAAAGAAATCCCAGGGCTGATCTCCTTCAGAATGGACTGGTTGGATCTCCTTGCAGTCCAAGGGACTCTCAAGAGTCTTCTCCAACACCACAGTTCAAAAGCATCAATTCTTTGGGGCTCAGCTTTCTTCACAGTTCAACTCTCAAATCCATACATGACCGCAGGAAAAACCATAGACTTGACTAGACGGACCTTTGTTGGCAAAGTAATGTCTCTGCTTTTGAATATGCTATCTAAGTTGGTCATAACTTTTCTTCCAAGGAGTAAGTGTCTTTTAATTTCATCTGCAGTGATTTTGGAGCCCAAAAGGATAAAGTCTGACACTCTTTCCACTGTTTCCCCATCTATTTCCTAGATAGTGTATTAAAAAGAAGGCATTACTTTGCCGATAAAGGTCCATCTAGTCAAAGCTATAGTTTTTCCATTAGTCATGTATGGATATGAGAATTGGACCATAAAGAAGGCTGAGTGCCAAATAATTGATGCTTTAGAATTTTGGTGCTGGAGAAGATTCTTGAGAATCCCTTGGATTGCAAGGAGATCCAACCAGTCAACCCTAAAGGAAATCAACCTTGAAAATTCATTGGAAGAACTGATGCTGAAGCTTAAGCTCTAATACTTTGGCCACCTGATGTTAAGAGCTGACTCATTAGAAAAGAGCCTGATGCTGGTAAAGATTGAGTGAAGGAGGAGAAGGGGCCAACCAAGGGTAAGAAAGTTGGATGGCATCACCGACTCAATGGAAATAAGTTTGAGCAAACTCTAGGAAATAGTGAAACACAGGGAAGCCTGGCATGCTGCAGTCCATGGGGTCACAAAGAGTCGGACATGACTTAGCAACTGAACAACAACAGAATGAAATCCCTGGTTGTCTAGTTAAGACTGTGCTTCCACTGCAGGGACCATGTATTTGATCCCTGGTCATGTATGGATGTAAGAGTTGGACTGTGAAGAAAGCGGAGCACAGAAGAATTGATGCTTTTGAACTGTGGTGTTGGAGAAGACTCTTGAGAGTCCCTTGGACTGCAAGGAGATCCAACCAGTGCATTCTGAAGGAGATCAGTCCTGGGTGTTCTTTGGAAGGAATGATGCTAAAGCTGAAACTCCAGTACTTTGGCCACCTCATGCGAAGAGTTGACTCATTGGAAAAGACTCTGATGCTGGGAAGGATTGGGGGCAGGAGAAGGGGATGACAGAGGATGAGATGGCTGGACGGCATCACTGACTCAATGGACATGAGTTTGAGTGAACTCCGGGAGATGGTGATGGACAGGGAGGCCTGGCTTGCTGCAATTCATGGGGTCGCAAAGCGTCGGACACGACAGAGCGACTGAACTGAACTGAATTGTACTGTAGATCTAATCCTGCATTCTGTGAGTCATAGCCAAAAAAAAAAAAAAAAGTTACACAAAAGGTGTGTGCTTAGAGACGAAGAGATTAGAGTCTAGTTAGAAAATAACTTTTTCTCTCAAAGTTTCCCTTAACTGCAGCAAATAACAGAAAAAAGAAAGTTAACATAGATGTAAGAAATGGGAAGCAGGGTAGAGGAGGCATCAAGAGTGTTGAGATTAAATGAGGGATGCCAAGATGAAATACACTTCAACTATCCCCATAGTGTAAATAATCAGACAGCTAGCATTCTGCAGCAGGTTTTGGGGGATCTGGTCTCATCAGCAATATTGATGACAAATTTTGAATACTTAACATGAATCCTGAATAATAACATAAATAATCACTAATAAGTACCCTGACAAATTAGCAGAATAACAGAGGAGGAAAAAAGAGTGTAGGGGACAAAGGAAAATCAAAGAAAGCCAGAAGATGGTAAATCTAAACTATATCAAAATCAAAGATCTCTCCTCAATAATACTTATCTGTTATGGGTTGAATTGTGTCCCCTCTTACCTCACACACAAAAGATATGTTGGTCTTAATCCTCAGTACCTGAAAATGCAACCTTATTTGGAAATAAGGTCTTCACAGCAGTAATTTACTTAACATGAGGTCATTAGAGTGTCTTTTTATGATTCAAGGTGTCCTTATAAAAGAGGAAGAATTTGGATACATAGACAAGCACGCACAGAAGGAAGGAGATGTAAAGACATAATAAGAATGACATCTACAAGCTAAAGACTCCCAGAAAAACCTCCAGAAGCTACGAGAGAGAGACCTCTCCCACAGCCCTCTGAAGGAACCAACCCTACCAAGTTCTTGGTTCTTGACTTCTACTCTCTAAGTTCTGTTGTTGAAGCCACCTGGTTTATGGTACTGTGTCATAGCCCCAGGAAACTCATACACCATCTGAGGATGTTTACCCATTTCTTAGGGAGAAAGCGAAAAGTCAGAACCCCATTAATAGGTGCATATTCTTGTTGCTTATAAATAATCCTATCTTATAGTATTCCACCTATAATGAGATATGTGTATTTCATTTAGCATAATATCTTCAAGATCTATCCTGGTTGTTGCAAATAGAATTGCCCTATTTCTAAGGGCTGAATTTTATATATATATGTTTTTATATATATATATTTATGTATAGGCTTCCCTGGTAGCTCAGCTGGTAAAGAATTTGCCTGCAGTGCAAGAGACCTGAGTTTGATCTCTGGGTTGGGAAAATCCTCTGGACATGACAACCCATTTCAGTATTCTTGCCTAGAGAATCCCCATGGGCAGAGGTGTCTGGTGTGCTATAGTCCATGGGGTCGCAAAGAGTTGGGCACAACTGAGGGACTAAGCACCATATATAGATATATATGGATATGGATATATATGGATATATATAAATGGATAAAGAAGTTGTGAGATATATATGTATGTACGTATGTATGTGTATATATATATATATATATATATATATATATATATATCACAACTTCTTTATCCATTTGTCCATCAATGGGTACTTAGGCTGTTTCCATGTCTTGGCTATTGCAAATAATGCTGCTATGAACAGGGGGGTGCAGATGTCTTGAGATAATGTTTTCATTTCCTTTGCATATATTCCCAGAAGTGGAGTTGCTGGAATACATGGGAGTTCTATTTTTAATTTTTTGAGAATCCTCAGATCCTCAAGATTGTTCTCAATAGTGGCTGTACCAATTTACAACCCCTCCCCTCAACAATGCACAAGGGCTTCATTTTCTCTATATCCATACCAGCACTTGTTATCTCTGATGGCTAGTCTAACAGGGATGAGGTGATATCTCACTGTGGTTTTGATCTGCATTCCCCTAGTAATTAGTGATGTTGAACATCTTTTCATGTGCCTGTTAACATTTCACATTTTTTGAATAAATATCTCTTCAGGCCCTTTGCCCGTTTTTAATTGGGTTATTTAGGGTTTTGTTTTGTCTTTGTTTTTCCTGCTTTATTTCTTTACATTTTGGGGATATTAATCTTTTTTCAGATATATGGTTTGCAAATATTCTTTCCCATTCTGTAAGTTGTTCTTTTCACTTTGTTGATGGTTCCTTTTGCTATGCAAAAGTTGTAGGATGACTCTTTAATATTGCTTTTGCTTTTCTATCCAGGTGGGATATATGGTACTGAAGCACTTTACAGACTGTGAAATACTATGAAATAATAAGAACATACATTCCACTGATTAAAATATTCTCTCTGTTTTATGTCTCTTCCTTCTAATAAGGCTGCTACTGCTGCTCCTGCTAAGTCGCTTCAGTCGTGTCCGACTCTGTGCAACCCCATAGACTGCAGCCCACCAGGCTCCCCCATCCCTGGGATTCTCCAGGCAAGAACACTGGAGTGGGTTGCCATTTCCTTCTCCAATGCATGAAAGTGAAAAGTCAAAGTGAAGTCGCTCAGTCGTGTCCAACTCTTTGCGACCCCACGGACTGCAGCCGACTAGGCTCCTCTGTCCATGGGATTTTCCAGGCAAGAGTACCGGAGTGGGGTGCCTGTGCCTAATAGGGCTAGCTACAGGAAAAATATAAAACCCCAGGAAAATCATGTTAGGTTCATTGGGCAAGAATATTTATTGTTCCAACAGGAGACTGATTACATGTCAGAAACCATAGCAAAAGTCCAATCACACCAGAATTGTCCTCACAGTTACCCAGAAAATCCCTTCAGGAATCCGTTTCCACTCCAGCTACCACCTCCCATACAAGTGCATCATCGTCTAGATGAATTGCGAGGAGTCTCTAGGTTGCAGAGATGAGTAAGCATTCCTCAGCATCACTGCTCCTCTTCTTTAGCAACAAGCCCACACATTGTTTCTGGAAGCATAACCATCCAAAGTAAAGTCAATCTTTTATGCAGCCACAGATGTGCTCCCATGTGAGTAAGTTCTGACCAATGGCACACAAATAGAAGTGTTGAATGTGATTTCTATGTCTGTAAAAAGGGAAGACATGTGATCTGTATCCTCCTGTCTCCTGGTTAGAATATCAACATTATAGCCTGTCTTTGTAACATAATTCCTGCAGTCATCTATTTAACATAAAGGCATAATAAAGGAAACACAGGCACTTGCCACTGTAGAGAGTCTACCCTGGGTTGCCAATATCAGCACATTTTTATCAAGACAGTATTACAATTCTATATTTTTAAAATCATGATTATTTTAGGATTTTGTAAAATGTAGCCAAAATGAGTCAATGCCCTTAAAAACAAAGCAGAGAAAATGTGTCATGGTAGTTCAAAGAATACGAAAGTATCTCACATAAGGAGAAATGCAGAGCTCAGGCAGCCACAGGGCTGGTTAATCCAGCAATTCAAGAAGGTCAAACATCCGGACTTTTGCATCTTTCTGGTCTGTTTCCCATTGTTTACCCACATATATAATACTTCAGGATTGACGAACTACTAGTGGTTCCCTAAATATGCCACCCTCTTTTAATTCTCTTTTCAATTAAATGTTCTGTTGCTTCTCCTTGGAACATTCTTCCTTTCCTTCTAGCTAGCTTATTTATTTAGCTCAGGCTGCCATAACAAAATACCATAGACTGTGTAGTTTAAACAAGTTTAACAAATTTGTTTAACAAATTAAAAAATTTATTTTCTCACAGTTTCTGGAAGTCCAAAATCAAGGTTCTGCCCAATTCAGTTTCCAGTGAGGACTCTATTCTGGGCTTGCAGAAGGCTGCCTTCTTGTTAGTCCTCACATGGCTTTTCCTCAGCTTGTTGGGGTGGGAAGCAGGAGGAGGAAGGTGAGGGAGCTGGCTGTCTGGTGTCTCTTCTTACAAGGACACTAATCCTTTCAGACAAGGGCCCCACCCTTATGACCTCATCTAACCTCAATTAGTTTAGTAAAAGTCCTATCTCCAAATACAGTCACCCTAGGGTAAAGGCTTCAGCATATGAATTTTGGGTGGAGGAGACATAAAAATTCAATCCATAATATCTGGTAAGTTCCTCCTAATCCTCTCAGATACAATCAAACCATATCTCCTTTAAAAAGCCTTCCCAGACTCCTAAGGTGGGAGTTTCTTCCTGTTTCCATATTAGTTCCTATCATGTCATGCTAATCACATTGAACAGTAAGTAACAAATGTTTGTCCCTCCTTGTTAGCCCATGAAACCCTTAAAAATAGGGACAGTAGTTTATTCATTTTTCATTCCTAACACCTAGGATAATGCGTGGCAGAAAGTTGGTGTTAGCAAATGTTTAAGGAAGAGAGAGAGGAAAGTTGGAGGAAAATGTAATCTGTGTGCCGAATAACTGAATTACAAATGAACATCAAAATAGCCATCATCCACTGGATTTGTCTCAATGATACATAAATTCAATTACCAGGCTGCTAAACTTAGCATAGTCATTAAGAGTGTCTGAATAATGCTATCTTCCAATCTACTGGTATACGACTTCATTATTTACAGTAGCATATTTAAAATGATTCTCAGTTCTTTGACGTCTCTCCTATTCTTTTTTCCTGGAATCTTGGCTAGTCTTAGGGGCAGAAGTCACCTTCTGCAGGTTCTGAGGCTGTGCCAAAAGAAGCCTGGCAGCTTCAGCTCAGCCCTCTTGGAACACTTGCTCTTGGAACCCTGGGGCACCATGGAAGAAGCCAACTACTCTGAGCACACAACATAACGAAAAAACTCACTCTGGCCTGTGGAGAGGCCACACCTCATGTAAGATGCCTTGCCAGGCCCCAGACATTCAAGTCATCCCAGCTGTGGTTCTAGACATCTTGGAGCAAAGCAGAGCTGACACTGTTATGTGCTGTCCAGTTTCATGACCCTCAAAAGCATGAGATATGTGTAATAATAGTGTTGGAACACTTTTTTAAGTGGTAGAAGATGGTGAAATACTTACTCCACTGAGCCTCAGTGTTCTTGATTGAAAATGGAGCTGTAGGGACTTCCCTGGTTGTCCACAGACTGGGACTCGATGTTCCAAGGCAGGGGGCCCAAGTTCAATCCCTGGTCAAGCAGCTGGATCCTACATGATGAAACTAAGAGTTCACGTGCTACAATGAAAGATCCCAAGTGCCACAACTAAGATCTTGCACAGTGAAATAAATAAATAAATATTTAAAAAGAAGAAGAATAAAATAGAGCTATATACAGATTCTACCTCTTGGCACTACTGCAAGACTTAAAGAATTAGCACTTATAAAGCATTTAAAACTATGTACCTGGCCCAAAGTAACTGCTTATAAATATTAGATACTATTTTATTTTACTTTTATTTTGTTACATTTTTATTCCTGTAGATCAAGACTGTTTTGTTTTGGTGAAATTAATGATTGATCAGAGCTAGGGTGCATTGCAATTTTGATGACTCTCTATGACTTTGTAGCTAGTGGGCCATATAAGTAAGGCCATCTCTTGCTAAGAGCCGGCATGTGTAGAGGGTGAGAAAACAAGCCCCTGCCCCGTTGCTTGTTTAGTCACTAAGCCATGTCCAACTCTTTTTTGACCCCACGGACTGTAGCCCACCAGTTCCTCTGTCCGTGGGCTTTCCCAGGCAAGAATACTGGAGTGGGTTGCCATTTCCTTCTCTAGGGGATCTTTCTGACCCAGGAGTCAAACCCGCATCTCCTCTATCGGCAGGTGGATTCTTTACCTCTGAGCCACCAGGGGAGCTCCCTGCTCCAGTTATCAACTATTAATCATTTTCCTAAGAGCTCAAGCTCTGGCTGGGACAGAGGAAAGAAGCTCCATAGCACACTTCCAAATCCTCTGTTTACTCTGCTGCCTTTTTTTTTTTTTTTTTTCCTGCCTTCTCCCTCCTGGAATAATTTGACACTAATGGGCAAAGCTCTTAAGGATGGAAATCATTGGTCTTTTCTCCCTGTGAGCCTAAAATCCAGCTTCAGAGGAGGAGAAATACAAACATGACACTAATGGACTTCCCTTGTTCTCAGTTCTTCTCATTTCAAGACAGCAGTCCCCTTGGCATCAAGGCTCCTCATTTTAGATCCATTAGTGCCAGGCAAATGAGCCGTGTGGCTTCTCTCATCTCCTGCCCAGAAACCACCACATGTACCTCTCTCCTGACCCCTCCCTTTAGTTAACATTGTTATACAGACTCAAGGACACATTTGTGGTTCTTTTATTCCTAGAAGAGCAAAATGTGCTAATGCTTCCTGAGCTGGCCTCATGGTTTGGTGGCAACTCAAAGCCAAGGCCAGGACTGTTTGATGCTGTCTATTTTAGGACATTATTGATAGTCTGTTACTGAAGACCTGGGCAGTGAAAAGGCCCCTGGGAGCCCATGACACTCAAACTCTTGTGTTCCTCACTGACACACCCTGACAGGGCCCAGCCATGTGCTCTCTCCTGACTTCCCAGTGTGGCGCTGGCTTCACTGGCCTCCTTTAGGGCAGCATCAGGGCTGGAGACCTTGGGAGGAGGTGCTGAGATACAGAAGAGGAGCTGAAGAAGACTTACACAACTAGTGCCCTAACTCAGCTAACTTGTGAGGAAAAAGGAAGCATTTATAGGCTCAGCTGGATATTTAACCAGCATCTCCCCTGGCGGCTCAGATGGTAAAGTGTCTGCCTGCAGTGCAGGAGACCCAGGTTCAATCCCTGGGTCGGGAAGATCCCCTGGAGAAGGAAATGGCAACCCACTCCAGTACTCTTGCCTAGAAAATCCCATGGATGGAGGAGCCTGGCAGGCTACAGTCCATGGGGTCGCAAAGAGTCGGACACAACTGAGCGACTTCACTTCACTTTTCAGGGTAAGGGAAAGTGTATCAGTTTCAAAACTGCAGACTGGAGTCTCAGGTCCTTTCCAGGTACTAGCCCCCTGACATTAGTTAAACTGTCTCAATCTCAGCTTCCTTATTTGTATAAAAAGGAATATAATATTTAGCTGAAACGGTTATTTTGACAATTGGATGAGATAAAGTATTACCGTTATGAAATACAACACCTAGAAGGGCCTGCAGATATCAAACATGACCAGAAAGAGTCCAGTTTTCTTGTAGCTGGGTCACGAACACATCTGGAATCCAGAGGACTCTAAACTGTTTTCCAGTCTTCCCAACAGGTTGTATTTCAGTCCACATAGAGTTTGCTTTCTTTATTTCCTCTTTACTTCCTTTTTCTTTTCTATCCTCTGCCTTCTGGGTCCCAGCCAAGGTTAAGGTCTGTCCCTCCTGGCTGAGTCTGGGATGAGCCCTATTCCAGGTGTCTTCTGAGTGGAACTCCGGAAATGAAACGAGACTCTCTTGTGGATCCTGACCGCCTCTCTTAGAATAGCTTTTATGTATCAATATAATGATGTTGAAAAGTCTGTCTCTACCATGGATGGGACAGATTAAGGGACAGAGATGTACACCCTGACAAAAGTAGTATTAAGTATTCAATAGTGACACTGTTTTCCTTTAATGTTTAACTAAATCTTTATCCTAAACTCTTCAACCCACAGATTGAGTGACCTGGGGCAAATGGCTTAACCTCTTATGCCTCAGTTTTTTCATCTGTTAAAGAGGGATAATAATAGAACCCAGGTCACAGGGTTGTTACCGGAATTAAATGAACTCACGCAAAAGCAAAGATATTACTTTGCCTACCAAGGTCCGTCTAGTCAAGGCTATGGTTTTTCCAGTGGTCATGTATGGATGTGAGAGTTGAACTCTGAAGAAGGCTGAGCGCCGAAGAATTGATGCTTTTGTACTGTGGTGTTGGAGAAGACTCTTGAGAGTCCCTTGGACTGCAAGGAGATCCAACCAGTCCATTGTGAAGGAGATCAGCCCTGGGATTTCTTTTGGAAGGAATGATGCTAAAGCTGAAACTCCAGTACTTTGGCCACCTCATGCAAAGAGTTGTCTCACTGGAAAAGACTCTGATGCTGGGAGGGATTGGGGGCAGGGGGAGATGGGGACGACAGAGGATGAGATGGCTGGATGGCATCACCGACTCGATGGATGTGAGTCTGAGTGAACTTCGGGAGTTGGTGATGGACAGGAGGCCTGGCGTGCTGCGATTCATGGGGTCGCAAAGAGTCGGACATGACGGAGCGACTGAACTGAACTGAACTGACACATATAAAACTCTCAAAATGATCCCTGGCAAATTTTTAACTGTTTTGATTGCCTTATTTTGAAATAGGTTTTTATGCATGTTGATGCAACTTAAAGTTGGAGGTTCAAACAATACAGCCTCCTCTTCCTCTGTCCTTAGTCATTTACAGATTTTAAAAGTTGTTTCATATGGTTCAAATTTTCACTTGTTAAGGTGTAGGGTATCAGACTGGGAGCATAGGAGTCTGAGGTCTCTGGGCTTGGCCACTGTGTGACCTGGGGCAAGGCACCTAGCCATCTGCTCCTCCCTTCTCTCCTCTCCTTAAAAAAGGGCAGCACTCTCAGACCAGATGACCTATGGAGGGAATTCACCCTCAGGCCAGGAGAACAGCAGGGCCCCTTTGATATGACATCCCTATATTTCTCCTTCACTCTGGATTCTAGGCAAGGCTGAAGGCAGCCTGTTTTCAAACTGTTTAACTCCCAAGAGAAAAGGAAAGCCTGCCTTCAAACATAGCTCACTGGCTTTCCCCAAGATGAGCACTCCCCCAGCCAAGACTCCCTGATTATCAAACATGTCAGCATATTCTAAGAACCCTGTATAAAATAAGCAAACCAGTCCTCCGGGAAGACCTGAGGGACTGCTTTGAACCATGTGAATGAGCATTAATGCATAAATGGATACATCCTCATTAAGCTGCAGATGCCCAAAATCACTAGAATTGTGACCTCCAAGGTCCTATATCTCTGCAGACGAGGGTCACCAGGGAGATTAATTCTCTACCCTCTGCAGAATACTTGCCTCCAACATCTTTATAGTCTCATAATGATACCTGTAGAATCAAGATTTTTTTTCCTCCCTTTCCTTTAATCTCTCTTTCCAAGGTAGTCTTGCGTCCCTGCTATGCACTAGATACTCTGCTTACTGACAATTACATAAGGAAAATTAAGACATGCTTCTTGCTTTCACACAACTTATGTATCAGTAGGAAAAACTAGGTTATAAAGAATTCTATGCTATTAATACCTTACCCTGCTAAATCTAGTTCCTTTGTTAACACATTAAAAGCATTTAGTAGTTTTCCTTAACTTCTCATAAGTTAGAAAACGTATTTGTGTTTTCTATTAATTAATATCTATTCTCCTCATACCCCTCCACAATGTAGGCTATAATGCTTACAGCTAATATATACTAGTACTTATTATATATGAGACACTGCTTTTAAGTGTCTTACATATATCAACTTTTAATGTCCACAACTACTTTAAGCTGAATGCACTAAATATTATTCTCATTTTACAAATAAGGAAACTAAGAGAAGAATGAAGAATTAAGTAACATGCTTAAACACAACTGAAAAGAGTCAGAGCCAGGTCTTAAACCTAAGCAGTCTGGCTCCAGACCTCTGCTTTCCATACTAATCTCTGTATTAAAGGGGAGACACTGTGGTTCTTTTTAAGGTAATAGATAAGGACATGAAATAGTCTAGATAAGTGAAAGTGAAGTCGCTCAGTCTTGTCCGACTCTTTGTGACCCCATGGACTGTAGCCTACCAGGCCCCTCTGTCCATGCGATTTTCCAGGCAATAGTACTGGAGTGGATTGCCATTTCCATCACCAAGTCTAGATAAACTTCCCCATAAAACTAATAAATCTTGTTAATACAGGTAAACTTCATTCAGAAAGAAAATCCATTCATACAGAGTCTCTAGTGTCAAATGCCAGTAAGTGAGGTACTGGGTTGTATACAAAAGGGGAAGAAGAGGAAAGAAACAGCAGCACTTAGGTTAGACTACGGAAAAGAACATGCACTACAAAGCAAGACTGTAGAACTGAGAAATATCCTCATCCTAGAAACAAAGGACTATCCATTGTCAGATTTCTGACTTGATCTAAATTTGTAATTGTGAAAACCAAGAAAAATGGCCTCCTATTTCTTACAGAAAGAGCTCCACCCTGACTGCTATAACTATAACAATTCTTTCATCTCTGGGCAGCAGGCATTTCTCTGGTAAACACTTATCATCTCATCAATTAAAAGAGCAAAATGCCCATCAAAAATAAAAGTTTCCTTTGTGCAACTGTGTAATTTAAAGACCTACTAGGTTTCAAAACTATTTAATTGTTCTCTGCCTTTTGAAAGTGTAACATGAAGACTTTTTATCTTGATGCATTAGATTCCTGCTGGTAATTTAAAGTGTGAGATCACACCAATTAGGTTTTGACCCCAGCTCTCTTGCTAATTATCTACAGAGATTTGGACACATCATTTAGCCTTTCTTGGTCTCAGTTTACTTAGCTGCAAAATTAGGAGGCCAAATTAGATTATTTTTAAGATTCTTTCACTCTCCTCTGACATTCTGAGATTTGGTGATATATTTTTAAATCAGTCTGTTTATGTCTTTGTATAATGTTTTATTTTCATTCAGTGATGTTAGAAAATACTGATGTTTGACTCCAGTTCAAATTCTTTCCATGAGTATTTACTATAACAAAAACATTAAATTCATTCAGAAAATAAATTGGGAGTTAGGGCCAGTGTTCAACAGAGTACAGTGGTTCTCAGAGCATCAATAAATAGATGGGATGGGACATCTCTTGTAGAGACTGCTAGTGTTTACAAGCACCAGGGCTCTGCTTTTCCTCTGGGCACATAGCTAGACCACATCTACAGTTAGTTGAGGCCATGTGTCTACATTTCTACCAAGAGACTGTGAACCTATGTGACATGAGCTACTTCTGGGCCTGAAATGTAAAAATCTCCTTCATGCATTCCTGGTTCTTCTTCCCCATCCACTAGCTAAATAGACAGAATTTGAAAAGTGGAAAGAGGAGCACAAGCTCAAGACAAAAGCAGCCAATGTTCCTGAAAGACCACATACAGCAAAATATGATTTGATTGTTTCGTGAAAGAAAAATATTTATCGTGTTATACCACTGAATTCTGGACAACAGCCTATTCAAACCAATAATTCATCCTTTTAGATTTTTATCCAGGTGAAACTGAGTTATGATGAGCATCTGGCTAAACCTTGAAGGGAGGCAATCTCCCAAAATGGTTAGTCTGGAGAGTGTTGGTGGCAAGGAGAAAAGAATATTTTTGCTGGGTATCCTGCATCTCTCTCCTTTGCTTGCCCTATGCCACTACTGTTTAAATACCTTGTCATCTTATACAAAGGTCACCCTGGTTTTGCCAATGGTTCCTCCCAGCACATCCCTACAAAACTCCACTTCTGCCTCTCCCTATCCAAGTCGCTCCATTATCCAAATCTCCTCTCTAGTAAACGCAGCTTAGCCACTCTTCATTCATTTTTTTATTTGTTATTTTTAATAGCATTACTTCTAAAACATTTTCAGTTTTCTAATCTGTCACATTATTGACTAACCCTTCATCCCAGTCAAAACTGAAAACTGTTTAAGAAAAGAAACCTGTCCGTGAATTGATCTGTTTCTCCTTGGTGTTCATCAGTTTTTGCTTCATGTATTTTGAAGCTTTGTCATTACGTGCTTATGTGTTTAAGATTGCTATATCTTCCTATTGGTATGACCCCATTATTCTTATGAAATGACATTCATTATTCCTCACAATATTCTTTGCTCTGAAATTTACTTTGCCTCCACTGCCTGGAATCTATTTAAAGGGCGTAAGCTGGGACAACCGCAAAGTTTGCCCCATCTGTTTCCTGTCTTTCAGAAGTTATTGTCCTTTGCTGCTTGTTGCCCAGTGTCTGAAAAACTATTGCCACTTATATTTGAGCCAGTTTTGGGTTGTTTCAACCAGGAGGGTAAATTCGGTCCCTGTTAACTCAATCTTGCCCTGAAGGGAAAGTCACTAATGCTTTTATACATTATCTCATTTTGATCCTCATAGAATCTTATGAAATGAATCTTATTATCCTTTTTTATAGTAATAAAAAAAATTGAGTCTCAGTGAGGTTTATAAATGGTCTAAGGTTACACAGCAAATGGGATAGGTTAAGATTTGGGTGATAGGTGCATATATTTTTGGAAACTAAAATTAAGAACGTGCCATAGATTTTCTTTTAATTATCTTTGAACTTATTTACATGATAAATCTCACAAAGATTTATAAAATCAAAATACATTTAAGTATATATGTAGTCATTTGCCTTACTTGACAATAGCTGCAGTATATGAAATGAGGTCTATCTTGGAAAATCTGGGCTACAACTTCAAAGTATTAATATTTGATGGGAAGGGTGGGACAAAAGATAAAAGTTATTAACATTATTTCAGGTAGGAATTGGACCGGCCACATT
The DNA here is from genome assembly GCF_016772045.2 of Ovis aries. NCBI lineage: Eukaryota > Metazoa > Chordata > Mammalia > Artiodactyla > Bovidae > Ovis > Ovis aries. Next base: position 43,986,056 of record NC_056054.1, on the reverse strand, counting down.
TAAAATATATCTTTCAAGCCAGGAATCCTGAAGCAGATGTCTCTAGTATTCATGGAAGAGGTTAAAAGAAACAACAGAAGTGTTTTTAATCCCCTGTTTTCTTTTGCCTGTTGGAATGAAATGGAAGTAAATAGTCAGGAATGGCTTGGGAGGGGCCACGCAAAAGAGATGATAAAATTTATGTCAAAAACATAATCTTAGGCTCACATGCCTCAATTTAGCAAAGTTCTCCAGTAGGCTCAGTGGGAACAGCGGGAAATCCTAGTTCAAAGGTTCTTTCTTTTTTTAAAGTACCTATCATGGTGGCTGGCACATCAGATGCCCTTTAGCAAATCAAATGTGCATTCCACCCTTTCTCTGCAATCAGAATAGATCAGACCAAACACTATCTCTGTCACAAAGGAAGCAGCAACTCAAGAACACCCAGGCAAGGCTGGATAAGGAGGGTTAATTTGTTTTTATCTTGGACATCCTTCCATTGACACTAATTAATCTCACCCCCAAACTTGGAGGGCTAGCAAACCTCTTTTAAAGTAGCAGCAACATAACACTCCCTAAATGGAATTTTAACTAATATATAATAATTACTCATCATAATAGCATCTCTTTACCACATTCAGAAGAGAACCCTGTCCGTCTGCCATAAGTGGTGTTATTAGAGGGAAGAGAGTGTTTTTCCTGTCCATTCATGCTCCAGCTGTCATTTAGCTGCATTCTGTGGGGACAATGATCCTCGCCTTTCATAGAGTACAGATAGAAATGCAGAACTGCAGCATACAGAGATTCTGCTGTCTGCCGTAGAATTCTAGTCAACCTTATTTCTTTGAAAATGCATAATATTTCTGAGCTGAATGAAAACTTCCTTTAAAAAGAAAACTGATTTCTGAGTCTACTGTAGCCCAGAAAGAGAGATCACATATGGAGAGTTGCCACCACAGACCTGGCCTTTAGATAAAATGCCTTTTTCATTTATTGAATCCAAAGAGAATTTTTGCATGAACCAAAACTTAGTTGCACACAAATCTAATTGGAGAATTCATGTTGCCCTTGAATAGCAGGGAAACATCTGCTTAGACCCAGACTCTCTGCAGTTTGCTGAAGTAGAAAAACCATGGGCTTTAGCACTGTATAGACCTGTGTTCAAATTTTAAACTGCCATGGAGGAACACAGCCTCAAAGGCAGTGCTGTGCAATACAACTTTCGCCATCATATTAGGTTGGTGAAAAAGTAATTGAGGTTTCAGACCATGAATTTTAAATCATTATAACTAGGCTCAGACACATCTTTATCAATAAAAATAGGAACCCATTACGATCAACATATTTTTGCTAACAAGAAATGTTTGTTTATTCCTGTATAAAAATCCATGTTTTGGTATTCGATGAACTCTTGGAAAGCATTTTCTGCCTCGTGCTGATTGTGGAAGCATTTTCCCTGGAAAAAGTTGTCAGGATACTTGAAGAAGCAGCAGTCAGTTGGCGAAAGGTCAGGTGAATATGGCAGATGAGGCAAGACTTCATAGCCCAATTCGTCCAATGCAGTTGGACGTTGTCATGGAGAAGAATTGGGCCCTTCCTGTTGACCGACGCCAGCGGCAGGTGTTGCAGTTTCCCGTGTATCTCACTGATTTCCTGAGCATACTTCTCAGCTGTAACAGTTTCACCAGGATTCAGAAAACTGTAGTGGGTCAGACGGGCAGCAGACCACCAAACGGTGACCGTGACCTCTTTTTGACACAAGTTCGACCTTGGGAAGTGCTTTGGAGCTCCTTCTCAGTCCAACTACTGTGCTGGTTGTCATAAAAATTCACTTTTTGTCACACATCACAATCTTATCAAGAAATGGTTCCTTGTTGTCGCATAGAATAAGAGGCGACAACACTTCAAAATGACAATGTTTTTGATTTGCTGTCAGCTCATGTGGCACCCACATACCGAGCTTTTTCACCTTTCCAATTGCTTCAAATGCTGAATGCCCATTGAATGGTTGGCAATGAGCTCTTGGGCAACTTCTTCCCCCCCCCCCCCCAGGGATTTTTATTTTATTTTTAATTATTTATTTTAATTGGAGGGTAATTACTTTACATTATTGTAGTGGTTTTTGCCGTACATTGACATGAATCAGCCATGGGTGTACATGTTTTCCCCATTCTGAACCCCCCTCCCACCTCCGTCTCACCCAATCCCTCAGGGTCATCCCAGTAAAGTGACCCTGAGCACCCCTGTCTCATGCATTGAACCTGGACTGGCCATCTATTTCACGTACGGTAATATACGTTTCAATCCTATTCTCTCAAATCATCCCACCCTCACCTTCTTCCGTAGAGTCCACAAGTCTGTTCTTTACATCTGTGTCTCTTTTGCTGTCTCACATATAGGGTCATTGTTATCATCTTTCTAAATTCCATATATATGCATTATTATACTGTATTGGTGTTTTCCTTTCTGACTTACTTCACTCTGTATAACAGGCTCCGGTTCCATCCACCTCATTAGAATTATTTCAAATGTGTTCTTCTTAATAGCTGAGTAATATTCCATTGTGTATATGTACCACAGCTTTCTTATCCATTCATCTGCCAATGGACATCTCGGTTGCTTCCATGTCCTGGCTGTTGTAAACAGGGCTGCGATGAACATTGGGGTACACGCGTCTCTTTCAATTCTGGTTTCTTCAGTGTATATGCCCAGCAGTGGGATTGCTGGGTCATATGGCAGTTCTATTTCCAGTTTTTTAAGAACTCTCCACACTGTTCTCCATAGTGGCTGTACTAGTTTGAATCCCCACCAACAGTGTAAGAGGGTTCCCTTTTCTCCACACCCTCTCCAGCATTTATTGTTTGTACACTTACTGATAGCAGCCATTCTGACCAGCATGAGATGGTACCTCATTGTGGTCTTGATTTGCATTTCTCTGGTCGTGAGTGATGTTGAGCATCTTTTCATGTGTTTGTTAGCCATCTGTATGTCTTCTTTGGAGAAATGTCTGTTTAGTTCTTTGGCTCTTGGGCAACATCTTGTGTGGTCGTAAGAGGATTAGCCTCAATGACTATTCTCAATTGGCTGGACTTCTTGAACCACCACTGCACTCTACGTTCATTAGTAGTTCCTAGGCCAAATGCATTGTTGATGTTGTGAGTTGTCTCCACTGCTTTATGACCCATTTTGAACTCGAATAAGAAAATCACTTGAATTTGCTTTTTGTCTAATATCATTTCCCTAGTCTAAAATAAATATAAAATAAACAGCAAGTAATAAGGCAATAGCAAAAAAAAAACCCATAAAGTGAGAAATACATATTAAAATAATGTATAACATAACCACATTTACTTAAGAATGTATTCAAATATCAAACAGCAAAGTTCAACAATGCAAAACTGTAATTTCTTTTGCACCAAGATAATAGAAATGTTCTGTGTCTGTGCTGCTCAATAGAATAGCCACTAGCTACACGTAACTTTTGACCACTTGAAATCTGGCCAGTGAAACTGAATTTTTAATTATTCTTAAATTTTTAATTCATTTAAATTAAAATAGTCACATGGGGGTGGCTACTCTACCAGAAAGCACATCTCTAAGATAAGAACAAATTGTTGCATGTTGCACCTCCTACCATTAACAAAGACTTATACCCACCAGCACTAAGTTGGCCTCTTTGGGTTTTGGAGGCAACATACACTGCACTCAGGAACATTGCTCCATCCCATTTATCAGGTTACTTATAAGACAATTTCACATGGAACTCAGAGCAAGAGAGGGGTTCATAGCAAGTTGAGGCTGTGAACCCCAAGTCCATTAGCCATAAACTAAAGGCAATAGTGGTAAAAAAGTGCTCAGTGGAGAACCAAGCATGTGTCAATAGGAAAGTTGCTACACTGTCTCCAGTCAGAACTTGAGAATAAGGCCATGGCGTTTGCAACAGAGAAAAACTTTCTATTTGAAAATCAACAGCTGGAATCCTATTGGACCCAGGAGGGACTGAGTACTGATATCAAACACTATGTGACCAGAATTGCCCATTACATGCTGGATATTGTTTAATTCACCATGGCATAAATTCAAGCAGGTACAACACAATTCATTATTCCATGTAAATGGTACAACAGAGCTTGGACTTAAGTGACTTGAAAAGGCACAAGTACATTGCATAAACAGCTCAGACTTCCCCATTATCTATCCCCATTGAATCAATGCCTCTTCTAAAACTCAAATCTATAGTTCATCAGGGGATATCCTACAAGCAATTGTCACAGGAGAGAACTTGGGCTTAGTTCACAGATGGATTGGCATATTTGTTGACACTGACTGAAAATGGACAACTGCCATTACAATTCCACTCAGGTATTTCTAGAGGACAGTGGTAAAGAGAAATTCTCCCAGTGGGCAGATCTGTTAGCAGTACACTTGGTCATCCAATACTAATGGAGGGTCATCCAGTGCTAAGCTCAAGATGTAGCTTGAGGTATTTAGACTCCTGGTAAATGGTTGCATGTCTTGGCTAGTTGTTGAGGGGCCTAGGACAAATAACACTGGAAGTTTTAAGACTAGTAGTTCTGGGGAAGAGGTATGTAAACAAATCTACAAAAGTAGTCACAAAGTGTGCAGATCTTTGTGTCTTACAATAATGCTCATTAGAAAGTATTCCCTTCAGAGGAAGCTTTCAACAGTTAAGCGAACAGAATGATTCTTTCTAAAGATGTCATTTTTCTCCTTTCCTTGCAACCTAAAGCCTCATGTAATGGGCCAATTGACAGAACAGCCATATGGAGGGATGAAGACACCAAATGGGTCTAACAGCATGTACTTCTAATCAAGACTGACATAGCTGTTGCCATGGCAAATATCCATCCAGTTTCTCAGAAGAAGAGACCAAATCTGAACCATCAATATGGCACCATCCCTTGAGGCAACCTCAATTTAAGCAGTAGGTCAATTATAATGTGCCAGTTCCACCATGAAAAGGGCAAGGATTTTATCTCACTGGAATAGAAATCTACTAAGGATGTTAGCTTTTCTTCCCTTGCACTTTCCTCAGCACCACTATCCAGCTAGCTCACAGGATGCCTGATCTATTAGCATCACATTCCATACAACATTTCCTTTCAGCAAGATCCCTTTTGATGCCAAAGGAAGTGCTACAACAGATGCAGAACTGCAAGAACCACTGGTCTTCAATGTACATCCTTCATCAAGAGCAGCTATCTAAAAGAACATTTGAAAGCCTTGTTGGAGTTTCAGCTAAGGCACCAACTCAGGACTGACTGCTCTCCTGTAGGATGAAGGGTATGTGATGCTAAACGGTAGCTATATGGTAATGCTTTATCCTAAATAGTAAGAATAAATGGCTCTGGAAAGCACAGGACCAAAATACAAATGGGTTCCTTCACGATAATTCCTAAAACTCTCAGAATTTGTACTTTCTGATCTTAGGTTCTACAAGATTAGAGATAGTGGTTCCTGGGGATCAGATAGCTAGAGTGGAATAACACAGAAAATTTCCTATTGAACTCGAAGGTAGGACCTACCTGTTAACTGAACTCTTTATACCAAGAAACATCAGGCAAAGAAACATATTGATATCTTGTCAAGAGTTACTGATCCTCATTATCACGTAAAGAAATCCAGAATTGCTGCTATACAATAGGGATAAAAAAGGATATATCAGCAACCCAGGAATTCATTAAGGTATCTTTTGGTTGTTTCATACCTGGCAAATGATCAGCTGTAGCAACCATAGCCTGATAAAGGCAAGGCCATCATGAAAACATACCTTCAGAAATGAGGTCACTCCAGCAGGCAAGCAACTGAAAGAGAGGGAATTCTGGAATATATGGTGAAGAAAGGAGATTATATTTATTATACCCTTGGAATCAATTGAAGCTGGCAGCATGTTGTTCCTCCCAAAACAAGAAAGAAAAAGAAACAAGAGAGAGAGAGGTCTCTTAATTCAGAATGGTAGCTAGATATAATGAGACCACATGACTTGAACTGAATAGTGTGAGAGGGTGGATTGTATCATATTGTACTTCTGGTTGCTTCAGATTCTCTTGATCTGTTTCTATCATTGCCATACTTGTTTCTATCTTGTTCCAACACCAATAGACACTGTACTGACAAACTCTGGTTAGAGACTGACTCATTTCATGTGGGCACAATCTAATAGCATTTTACCCATGCCCATACAAAGCATGTCTTGCCTTGCTAAGTAACACATATGAATAACTCAGAAGTATTAAAGAATGAATGTCCTAGGGAGCAAGCATTTGATGAATAAGAAATGGGAGCTAATGGATAAAGTCTCCTTCCTTCCCTTCCTGGAAGGACTGACTTGAGAAGCAATTGTTTTTATGATCTCTTAGAATAAAGTCCCATGGATCAGGTAACATTGTCACTTGATACCACGTATGGCCAGCTTGATAATGCACCTTTTTATTGGCTCTTACCCCCCTTTCCCTCTTGTGCTCTCCTTCTTCCTCAAATCTACTGCCCAGGATTAGAAGAACCCATGTCAAGGGAGAATGGAATTACTGAGATTTTCTTGAAAAAAAAAAAAAAAGGTTTATAAAAAGAGGGGGCTATGTTTAAAAATCTTAAGAGTTAATGGGCATCTTTCTGCCACTTCAGGAGGATAGCATAACTCTAACTTACTGGTTGGTTGTCAATTTCAGCACATCCATCCTTTAAACCTAACATAAGTCCTTCAGCAGCAGTACCAGCAGACACATAGAGATACCCAGAAGAGATGAGGGCCATAAAGAAGAGGAAATTAATGTTAACTAAGCACTTTAACACATAACTGGTCTCATCACTTCATGGCAAATAGATGGGGAAACAGTGGAAACAGTGACTGACTTTATTTTGGGGGGTTCCAAAATCACTGCAAATGGTAACTGCAGCCATGAAATTAAAAGATGCTTACCCCTTGGAAGGAAAGTTATGACCAACTTAGACAGCATACTAAAAAGCAGAGACATTACTTTGCCAACAAAAGTCCATCTAATCAAAGCTACAGTTTTTCCAGTAGTCATGGATGGATGTGAGAGTTGGACTATAAAGAAAGTTGAGTGCCAAAGAACTGATGCTTTTGAACACTGTGGTGTTGGAGAAGATTCTTGAGAGTCCCTTGGACTGCGAGGAAATCCAACGAGTCCATCCTAAAGGAGATAAGTCCTGAGTGTTCATTGGAAGGACTGATGTTGAAGCTGAAACTCCAATACTTTGGCCACCTGATGTGAAGAGCTGACTCATTGGAAAAGACCCTGATGCTGGAAAAGATTGAAGGCAGGAGAAGAAGGGGACGACAGAGGATGAGATGGTTGAATGGCATCACCAACTCGATGGACATGAGTTTGGGTAAACTCGGGGAGTTGGTGATGGACAAGGAGTACTGGCATGCTGCTGTCCATGGGGTCACAAAGAGGTGGACACGACTGAGCGACTCAACTGAACTGATGACACATATACTCCATATATTATCTCATCCAATCTTCATAGGATGGTAGCATTATTATCTATATTTTACAGACAAAGGGATATAAGTTAAGATTCAGTTCAGTTCCGTCACTCAGTCGTGTCTGACTTGTTGCGACCCCATGGACTGCAGCACGCCAGGCTTCCCTGTCCATCACCAACTCCCAGAGTTTACCCAAACTCATGTCCATTGAGTCGGTGATGCCAGTATGAAAATTTCAGATTAATACTACCCAATTACCAAATGGCTGGGAATCAAACTCAATTTTTTTTAACTAATGCACTTTCTTCATATTAGATTTCTTTATTGTGAACCAGAGTTGTATTTAGATATTACTGTCTTTGTGACCTCATTAGACTTAGAGAAAAAGAATGTTGGTATTTAGGGAGAAAAAAAAAAACCCACAAATCATCTTGGCTAAATCAGAAGTTAAATACAATTATATGTACAGGAGAAAAAAAATAAAAGAGAACAAAAAGTCAGAATCTTGGACTACATTTGTCCAGACCAAAGTTTTACAATGTGATACAGAACATATATGTATCAAAAAAAATTGGATGTATTTATGATAAAAACTCTCCAGAAAGCAGGAATAGAAGGAACATACCTCAACATAATAAAAGCTATATATGACAAACCCACAGCAAACATTATCCTCAATGGTGAAAAATTGAAAGCGTTTCCCCCAAAGTCAGGAACAAGACAAGGGTGCCCACTTTCACTGCTACTATTCAACATAGTTCTGGAAGTTTTGGCCACAGCAATCAGAGCAGAAAAAGAAATAAAAGGAATCCAAATTGGAAAAGAAGAAATAAAACTCTCACTGTTTGCAGATGACATGATCCTCTACATAGAAAACCCTAAAGACTCCACCAGAAAATTACTAGAGCTAATCAATGAATATATAAAGTTGCAGGATATAAAATCAACACGCAGAAATCCCTTGCATTCCTATACACGAATAATGAGAAAGTAGACAAAGAAATTAAGGAAACAATTCCATTCACCATTGCAACGAAAAGAATAAAATACTTTGGAATATATCTACCTAAAGAAACTAAAGATCTATATATAGAAAACTATAAAACACTGATGAAAGAAATCAAAGAGGACACTAATGGATGGAGAAATACACTGTGTTCATGGATTGGAAGAATCAATATAGTGAAAATGAATATACTACCCAAAGCAATCTACAGATTCAATGCAATCCTTATCAAGCTACCAGTGGTATTTTTCACAAAACAGAACAAATAATTTCAAGATTTGTATGGAAATACAAAAACACCTCGAATAGCCAAAGCAATCTTGAGAAAGAAGAATGGAACTGGAGGAATCAACTTGCCTGACTTCAGGCTCTACTACAAAGCCACAGTCATGAAGACAGTATGGTCCTGGCACAAAGACAGAAATATAGATCAATGGAACAAAATAGAAAGCCCAGAGATAAATCCACACACCTATGGACACCTTATCTTTGACAAAAGAGGCAAGAATATACAATGGAGTAAAGACAATCTCTTTAACAAGTGGTGCTGGGAAAACTGGTCAACCGCTAGTTAAAGAATGAAACTAGATCACTTTCTAACACCACACAAAAAATAAACTCAAAATGGATTAAAGATCTAAACATAAGACCAGAAACTATAAAACTCCTAGAGGAGAACATAGGCAAAACACTCCCTGACATAAATCACAGCAGGATCCTCTATGATCCACCTCCCAGAATACTGGAAATAAAAGCAAAAATAAACAAATGGGATCTCATTAAAATTAAAAGCTTCTGCACAACAAAGGAAATTATAAGCAGGGTGAAAAGACAGGCTTCTGAATGGGAGAAAATAATAGCAAATGAAGCAACTGACAAACAACTAATCTCAAAAATATACAAGCAACTTATGCAGCTCAATTCCAGAAAAATAAACGACCCAATCAAAAAATGGGCCAAAGAACTAAATAGACATTTCTCCAAAGAAGACATATGGATGGCTAACAAACACATGAAAAGATGCTCAATATCACTCATTGTTAGAGAAATGCAAATCAAGACCACAATGAGGTACCATTTCACACCAGTCAGAATGGCTGCGATCCGAAAGTCTGCAAGCAATAAATGCTGGAGAGGGTGTGGAGAAAAGGGAACCCTCTTGCACTGTTGGTGGGAATGCAAACTAGTATAGCCACTATGGAGAACAGTGTGGAGATTCCTTAAAAAACTGGAAATAGAACTGCTATATGACCCAGCAATCCCACTACTGGGCATACACACCAAGGACACCAGAATTAAAAGAGACACATGTACCCCAATGTTCATTGCAGCACTGTTTATAATAGCCAGGACATGGAAGCAACCTAGATGTCCATCAGCAGATGAATGGATAAGAAAGCTGTGGTACATATACACAATGGAGTATTACTCAGCCATTAGAAAGAATACATTTGAATCAGTTCTAATGAGGTGGATGAAACTGGAGCCTATTATACAGAGTGAAGTAAGCCAGAAAGAAAAATACCAATACATATACTAACACATATATATGGAATTTAGAAAGATGGTAATGATAACCCTGCATGTGAGACAGCAAAAGAGACTCAGATGTATAGAACGGACTTTTGGACTCTGAGGGAGAGGGAGAGGGAGAGGGTGGGATGATGTGGGAGAATGGCATTGAAACATGTATACTAACATGTAAGAAAGGAATCGCCAGTCTATGTTTGATACAGGATACAGCATGCTTGGGGCTGGTGCACGGGGATGATCCAGAGAGATGATATGGGGTGGGAGGTGGGAGAGGGGTTCAGTGTTGGGAACTCATGTACACCCGTGGTGGATTCATGTCAGTGTGTGGCAAAACCAATACAGCATTGTAAAGTAAAATAAAGTAAAAATAGAAAAATTTTTTTTAAAATTGGATGTGTTACAAATTTTTTATCAATATGCAAATATATTGTGTCTCTCACTAGAATACTCTATTTGATAATGCCTGTCAGATTAAGCATTGCATTCAGTGGGTTGTGCAACATGCTACAGTGATACAGGGCAGAGTAAAACTTCCTGTGAACCAGGAAGGATTGTATTGCAGATTCAAGCAGATGCTAAGGAAAACAATGTTTATGAAACACCTGAGAACATTGTCTTTTGTGTCTATAAGAAAGACTAGTCAAGACAGTCAGTATTTCTATCAAACAGCAGCAGTGGTGCTATGAGATCAAAAAACCCTAAAGTCTGAGACATTATTTTCTGTAGTTCCAACCAATCAGTAATTACTGCTGACTTGTTTACTGTTGCCAAATGAGTCTTTTAGTTGAGTCACTGAAAATACATTGAACATGAAAAGTGTGAGAACTATTGTTCCAGGAAACCTATTTACTTGACCAGACTTGCCACCCCACCTAAGCTGAGAAACAAATGGGAAATTGCTAGTTCAAGCAATGTATTGCATTGAAAAAGCACTTTTCTCCACCAATACAACCAAAATGAAGACCAGTGATATAGAGACCCACATTCATGGAAATTTCTGGCAGAATCAGCAGCATCTCTTTAAGACAGGTGACCCATCTGGACCCAAATGGCCCAGGAAACATGAAGGGGAGAAGACTTCATTCACTGAGAAGTATTTAGGATGCAGAAGAGCTAAAAATGAAATTCCTTGAGCCCTGGGCAGGAATCACAGCATGCATTAGAAGGACCAGATAGAGCTGAGAAATAAGAAAGACAGGACTTTGCCTTGGCCTGCCTCTTCTTCCTCCATATTTTGGCACATGAAGGAAGCCTGTAAAGTAGAAAGTTTTTGCAGAAAATGGCAGATGCCATATCTGCTGAAGAATGGAGGTGAAGGTAGCCCCCCAAAGCCCCAGAGTGGCTCTGAATAGTCAAGGAGAGACTGAGTAGTCCATTACCGGCACTGCAGGCCAGCTAGAGCTCTTTCAGGAGAGTCAGCTCCAAGTTTTCTTTACAAAATTTAACCATATGGAGACAAGTTTCATTGGCTAAGATCCCTTCTTTCCCATTTTATAAAGATTTGATGACAACCCAATATGCAATTCTGGCTTCCACACTTGGCTCCTGATGGTGTTCTGAAAATAGCAACCAACATCTGAAGGTGGGTTGGAGAAAGGGACATGAATGGAAGGGCCACAGGGCACTGGATGAAAACCGTAACTCCACTGCTTACTGTTCGGATAACAGCTCTCTAAGCTACAGATTAATCCCAGTTAAATAGGAAAATGATACCTGCATTACAAGAGTGTTATGAGAATAATATTGTGTACTGGTTCCAGCTTTTGATGGTACTCAATAAATGTTAATTCTCTTGTCCTGACTTCAGTTAAATTCAATGTCTTCTTTAATCCTCACAACTCTATAAGGAATCCAGTCAGGTACCATCTATAGGTAATAGGCCAGAGAAACTGAGTCTAACAATGTACCTAAAGGCTGATGGCTAGGAAATAACAGAATTAAGAGTTATCTCCACATCTTTTAAAAATTCTTAATATGTTTGCCCCTTTTGTTCTAAGTCACAAGTTTTTATTCATTTATTCATTCATTCAACAAACATTTGTTCAGTGCCTAAGACATACTAGATTTAGAATTTTTTTAACATTTTATTTATTTATTTTACTTTACAATATTGTATTGGTTTTGCCATACATCAACATGAGTCCACCACGGGTGTACACATGTTCTCCATCCTGAACCCCCTCCCACCTCCCTCCCCATACCATCCCTCTGGGTCATCCCAGTGCACCGCCCCGAGCATCCTGTATTATGCATCAAATCTGGACTGGCGATTCATTTCACATATGATATTATACATGTTTCAATGCCATTCTCCCAAATCATCACACTCTCTCCCTCTCCCTCAGAGTCCAAAAGACTGTTCTATACATCTGTGTCTCTTCTGCTGTCTCGCATACAGGGTTATCATTACCATCTTTCTGAGTTCCATATATATGTGTTAATATACTGTATTGGTGTTTTTCTTTCTGGCTTACTTCACTCTGTATAATAGGCTCCAGTTTCATCCACCTCATTAGAACTGATTCAAATGTATTCTTTTTAATGGCTGAGTAATACTCCACTGTGTATATGTACCACAGCTTTCTTATCCATTCATCTGCTGATGGACATCTAGGTTGCTTCCATGTCCTGGCTATTATAAACAGTGCTGCAATGAACACTGGGGAACATGTGTCTCTTTCAATTCTGGTTTCCTCGGTGTGTATGCCCAGTAGTGGGATTGCTGGGTCATATAGCAGTTCTATTTCTAATTTTTTAAAGGAATCTCCACACTGTTCTCCATAGTGGCTGTACTAGTTTGCATCCCCACCAACAGTGTAAGAGGATTCCCTTTTCTCCACACCCTCTCCAGCATTTATTGCTTATAGACTTTTAGATAGCCGCCATTCTGTCTGGCGTGAAATTGTACCTCATTGTTGAAAAATTAAGGACTGAAAAAACCAACAAGTCTCTTTCTTTGTAGACCTTATATTATAGTAAAAGGATCCAGATAACAAATATAAAACATGTACAAAGGTGACAATGCTAGAAGGAAATTCAGTGAAGTAGAGGACTGGAGGGCTGAATATATGGCACCCCACTCCAGTGCTCCTGCCTGGAAAATCCCATGGACAGAGGAGCCTGGAAGGCTGCAGTCCATGGGGTCGCTGAGGGTTGGACACGACTGAGTGACTTCACTTTCACTTTTCATTTTCATGCATTGGAGAAGGAAATGGCAACCCACTCCAGTGTTCTTGCCTCGAGAATCCCAGGGATGGGGGAGCCTGGTAGGCTGCCGTCTATGGGGTCGCACAGAGTTAGACACGACTGAAGTGACTTAGCAGTAGCAGCAATTAAAGAGGCTGGTCGGGAAGGCGGTCTGATAAGCTGACTGTGGAACAGAACTGAAGGAGTCAGAAGTGAGCCATACAGATATCTGAGGGAAGAGTGTTTCAGGAAATGGAACCGCCAAGTACACAGGTCCTGAGGTAGCAACATTCTGCTTTTGTCAAAGGAATATCAGAGATATTGTGGCTGCAATGGAGTGAGGGGGACGAGGGGCAGTGGTGGGATATGAAATGAAAGAAGCATGCAGGAGGCATATTTACACAGGGCTTCCTAGGTGATGGTTAGCTCTTCGAGTTTTACTCCGAGTAAGATGGGAAGCCAGTGAATGTGTTGAACAGAGAAGTAACATGACGTTAAGTTTTTACAGAGCTCACTCTGCTGGGGGACAAGGGGAAAACATGAAACCATTCACTAATTCAGGGGAGTGATGAGGATGGATGGTTTGCACAGGATAGTAGTGGTGCTGGTGATGAGAGGTGGTCTGGTTTTGTAAGGTTTGCATAGGATAGTAGTGGTGCAGGTGATGAGAGGTGGTCTGGTTTTGTATATATTATAAAATAGATTCAAAAGAAGTTGTTCATGGAAGATAACATCAAGGCTTTGCTGCTACTTTTTAAGCACCATAGAAAATCACCAGTGATTGCTAAAGTGTCAGTCTTTACAAGTAACCGTGAATTAGTCATTTTACCTCTCTAGATTTAGCTTCTTCATTAGCAAATGTCTCATGAGTCTTATGATTGGTCCAGAGGCAGCACCCTTCCCTCCAACATCCTTTCCTTCCAGCATCTTTTGAAGGCCTCAAATCTAATCTGAGGATGGTGTTTCCCCTCCCAAATTCTAAGAGTTTCTCTTCCCCTCTCGCTCTCCAAGCATCATTTTATTTCCCCCTTGTTTTCTTCTTCTTAACTTCCCTTTTCCCATTCAACCTGCCTCTTCCTGAGTCATAGAGAGCTAGGGAGACATGGTCATAACTTGGAAAAGAGTTATTCCTCTTCTTATGCATTATGCTGGCCTTGCATTCTCAATCCAACAAAAGCTAAATTTTTGACATCTACAGTGAGTTAGGTATCCTGGGAAGATAGCCTATCTCCTCAGGAACTGGTTGCTTCTCCTTGTATTAATATCTTGATAGATGCAGATCCCTTTAAAAGAGAGTAAGGGAAACACAATGTTGCAGAGCTGAAACTTAAATCTGATAAGCTTAGGTCTATTCAAAAAGCTTCATTTTCCAGTTTTGTCACTTGCCTTCCTCAAACCCATTCCCAGCACTCATAAGGTATAGACACTTGACTGACTCGAAAACCAAACAAACAGAAATTCTACTGGACAAACGGAAATCCCTCATATCTCCTGAGCACTGAATGGCTTATAGATCCTCCTCTTATTCACTGTGCCATTTAATCCTTTGGACAGCCCTGTGAGAAAGAAGGGCAAGACAGAAATTATCTCCCCATTTACTGGTGAAAAAATTGATAATCAAATAACTATTATTGCCCAAGGAAACAACTGCTAAATGTAGGATCTATATTAAAATCACTAGAATGTGGGTCTTCTGGTTTCTAAACACAATGCTATTTCATAATAATAGCTTCTATTTATTGAGCTCTATATACCGAGTGTTCTGTGAATAGCTTATATTAATTAGCTTATTCAGTGTTTACAAATGCCAATGAAATGCATGTATTGCCCTATTTTACAAATGAGGAAACTAATATTCAGAAAGCTTAAATAAGTTAAACATACTTCAACATAGCTGAAACTAAAAAAAAATAATAAAGCTTCTATATTTACTTTAAAAAAAAGTTAAATAAATTGTCCATCAGACGCTCATAAAAGATTTGGCCAAGGTCAACACCGCCCTATGGTGGTGGTGGTGTCTATCATATAGAGAAACTTCAGGGTAAAAAGGGATTTCAATACAGTGAAATAATTCATTTCTACACTTGTCTCTCCTAGGTTTGTTGTGGTTTTTTTTTTTTTTTTTTTCTCCACAGATACGTCTTACAATTTTTCTCCTACCTCAAGGCTATGGCTTTTTGGCTTCCTCTGCTAATTCTTTTTCCTCTATAATTATCTTAATTTTGGAGTCCTTAAAGGCAAATCTTGAGCTCTCTCTTATTCCTCTCTCTGCAAGATTTTTATCCATCTCTGTAGATTCAAATACCACACATGAACTTCCAGAGTCTCAAACTTTTGTTTCCAGCTTAGCAGTATCCTGTAAGCTCTACACTTTCCCCCATATCCAGCTGACATTTTGGTATATCTGCTTGCCTGTCTTGCTGACATCCCAAATGCAACGACATTCCAAAGGGGAACATGTGATTCCCTCTCCGCCAAACTCCTAAGCTGATCATCTTAAAGTCTTCCCTTTCTCTGAAAATGACAGAACCATTGGAACAGTTGCAAAAGCTAGAAACTATGGTTCTTCCCTTTCCTCAGCCTTCACAGTCTATCAGCAAGTCCTATTGGCTCTACTTCCCAAAATGTATCCTGAAAGTCTCTAGTCTTTTCTGTTTTAAGCCACCATTCATTTTCATCTGTGCTATCTCATAGGTGCCCCACTGCAACCACTCTTGCCCCTTCTCATCTGTTCTCTTTAGAGTTTTTTTTTGTTTTTGTTTTTTTTTTTTGGAAAATGTAACCCAGCTCATGTCACTCCCCTATTTCAAAGTCCTCAATGATTTCCCATAGATTTCAGAAATCCTCAAACACCTTAAAGGTTTGTGTGATGTGGTCCGTGCCTTTATCTCCCTTCCTTCCTTCATTATACACCAGTCATGCTGACTTTCTAGAAATTCTTAAAATTTTTCCAGCTCTGTCCCACTTCAGCACTCGTATCATTGCCTTTGTCTGGAAAGCTTCTCGGCTGGCTTTTGGTCTCATCTTGAACACTGTCTCCTATGAGAAGCCTTCTCTACCTATTTACTCTTTATCACAGCACCATGCTTACTTACTTCATCATAATTACCACAAACTGTAATGATTTATGTGCCTGTTTATTTATTGTCTGATTCTACTAGGACAGAGTTTTGTCAGTCTTGTCATTGTCACAATACAGTGTCTGCACTTATGAGTTCCCGGTACACAAAGCTCAGGAAATATTTATTGAGTGAATGAATGGGTGAAGCTCAATTTTAGTTATGCAGACTTCCATTTTCATAACTATGATGCCTTCATCATGTTTATCCTCTGTGTTCTGTGCTCTGCAAACTCAAAGAGGCATCCCAGAGATGCAGCAATATAGAAATGAGCTGTGGTCAGGACCTAACTTCTATTAAACAAGAACAAAGAGGACAAACTGTATTAACCCAAAAGAATTTAGGCCGTTAGGCCAGGTGCCAGAGTTTTTTGGCTTTTTCATTTGCTTAGGTACGTAACAGATTCAAATTTCTGAAAAGTCATCCAAAGTATGACCATATATTATAAAAACCATTTCACTTAGCCTTTAAACAAATGTCATGCTCTATTTAAATATCAGCCAAGCTTCTTATTAGCATATACAGGGCTAGAGGCCATATCTAACCTAGGCCTTAATCTTTGTCACCAAAACTAAGCAAACGTATAATCATAATAACTAGGAGTCTTATTTTAAGAGCCTACTTCCTGTATGACAAGTACGCCCCAGTACTAGGTGCTCTATGTGTTATTTCTACTTAATCTTTGCAACAAACCTATGAGGAAAATGTTTTGCCGAACTAATAAAGATTTACTGAACATGGTCCCGCCCATCAGAACAAGACCCAGTTTCCTCCTCAGTCAGTGTCTCCCATCAGGAAGCTTTCATAAGCTTCTTATCCCTACCCATCAGAGGGCAGAGAGAATGAAAAATAAAATCACAGGAAAATAATCAAACTGGACCACAGCCTTGTCTAACTCAATGAAACTATGAGGCCTGCTATGCAGGGCCACGGAAGCTGGACGGGCCATGGTGGAGAGTTCTGGCAAAATGTGGTCCACTGGAGAAGGGAATGGCAAACCACTTCAATATTCTTGCTTTGAGAACCCCATGAACAGTATGAAAAGGCAAAAATATAGGACACTGAAAGATGAACACTGAAAGATGAACTCTTCAGGTTGATAGATGCTAAATACGCTACTGGAGAAGAGTGGAGAAATAACTCCAGAAAGAATGAAGAGACAGAGCCAAAGCAAAAACAACACCCAGTTATGGATGTGACTGATGATGGAAGTAAAGTCTGATGCTGTAAGAGCAATATTGCAATAGAAACTTGGATGTTAGGTCCATGAATCAAGGCAAATTGGAGTGGTCAAACAGGAGATGGCAAGAGTGAACAAAGACATTTTAGGAATCAATGAAATAAAATGTACTGGAATGGGTGAATTTAACTCAGATAACCATTATGTCCACTACTGTGGGCAGGAAACCCTTAGAAGAAATGGAGTAGCCATCACGGTCAACAAAAGAGTCTGAAATGCAGTACTTGGATGAAATCTCAAAAACGACAGAATGATATCTGTTCATTTCCAAGGCAAACTATTCAATATCATGGTAATCCAAGTCTATGCCCCAACCAGTAACGCTGAAGAAGCTGAAGTCGAACGGTTCTATGAAGACCTACAAGACCTTTTAGAACTAACACCCAAAAAAGATGTCCTTTTCATTATAGGGGACTGGAATATAAAAGTAGGAAGTCAAGGAACACCTGGAGTAACAGGCATATTTGGCCTTGGAATGCAGAATGAAGCAACGCAGACTAATAGAGTTTTGCCAAGAAAATGCACTGGTCATAGCAAACACCTTCTTCCAACAACACAAGAGAAGACTCTACACATGGACATCACCAGATGGTCAACACCAAAATCAGATTGATTATATTCTTTGCAGCTAAAGATGGAGAAGCTCTATACAGTCAACAAAAACAAGACCAAGAGCTGACTCTGGCTCAGATCATGAACTCCTTATTGCCAAATTCAGACTTAAATTGAAGAAAGTAGGGAAAACCGCTAGACCATTCAGGTATGACCTAAATCAAATCTCTTATGATTATACAGTGGAAGTGAGAAATAGATTTAAGGGCCTAGATCTGATAGATAGAGTGCCTGATGAACTATGGAATGAGGTTCGTGACATTGTACAGGAGACAGGGATCAAGACCATCCCCATGGAAAAGAAACGCAAAAAAGCAAAATGGCTGTCTGGGGAGGCCTTACAAATAGCTGTGAAAGGAAGAGAGGCAAAAAACAAAGGAGGAAAGGAAAGATATAAGCATCTGAATGCAGAGTTCCCAAAAATAGCAAGAAGAGATAAGAAAGCTTTCCTCAGCGATCAATGCAAAGAAATAGAGGAAAAGAACAGAATGGGAAAGACTAGAGATCTCTTCAAGAAAAGTATAGATATCAAGGGAACATTTTATGCAAAGATGGGCTCGATAAAGGACAGAAATGGTATGGACCTAACAGAAGCAGAAGATATTAAGAAGAGGTGGCAAGAATACACAGAAGAACTGTACAAAAAAAAAAAAAGATCTTCAAGAGCCAGATAATCACGATGCTGTGATCACTCATCTAGAACCAGACATCCTGGAATGCGAAGTCAAGTGGGCCTTAGAAAGCATCACTACGAACAAAGCTGGGGGAGGTGATGGAATTCCAGTTGAGCTATTTCAAATCCTGAAAGATGATGCTGTGAAAGTGCTGCACTCAATATGCCAGCAAATTTGGAAAACTCAGCAGTGGCCACAGGACTAGAAAAGGTCAGTTTTCATTTCAATTCCAAAGAAAGGCAATACCAAAGAATGCTCAAACTACAGCACAATTGCACTCATCTCACACACTAGTAAAGTAATGCTCAAAATTCTCCAAGCCAGACTTCAGCAATACGTGAACCGTGAACTTCCAGGTGTTCAAACTGGTTTTAGAAAAGGCAGAGGAACCAGAGATCAAATTGCCAACATCCACTGGATCATGAAAAAATAAAAGAGTTCCAGAAAAACATCTATTTCTGCTTTATTGATTATGCCAAAGCCTTTGACTGTGTGGATCACAATAAACTGTGGAAAATTCTGAAAGAGACAGGAATACCAGACCTCCTGACCTGCCTCTTGAGAAATCTGTATGAAGGTCAGGAAGCAACAGTTAGAACTGGACATGGAACAACAGACTGGTTCCAAATAGGAAAAGGAGTACGTCAAGGCTGTATATTGTCACCCTGCTTATTTAACCTATATGCAGAGTACATCATGAAAAACGCTGGACTAGAAGAAACACAAGCTGGAATCAAGATTGCCGGGAGAAATATCATTCACCTCAGATATGCAGATGACACCACCCTTATGGCAGAAAGTGAAGAGGAACTAAAAAATCTCTTGATGAAAGTGAAAGGAGAGAGTGAAAAAGTTGGCTTAAAGCTCAACATTCAGAAAACGAAGATCATGGCATCCGGTCCCATCACTTCATGGGAAATAGATGGGGAAACAGTGGACACAGTGTCAGACTTTATTCTTTTGGGCTCCAAAGTCACTGCAGATAGTGACTGCAGCCATGAAATTAAGAGACACTTACTCCTTGGAAGAAAAGTTATGACCAACTTAGATAGCATATTCAAAAGCAGAGACATTACTTTGCCAACTAAGGTCTGTCTAGTCAAGGCTATGGTTTTTCCTGTGGTCATGTATGGATGTGAAGAAGGCTGAGTGCCGAAGAATTGATGCTTTTGAACTGTGGTGTTGGAGAAGACTCTTGAGAGTCCCTTGGACTGCAAGGAGATCCAACCAGTCCATTTTGAAGGAGATCAGCCCTGGGATTTCTTTGGAAGGAATGATGCTAAAGCTGAAACTCTAGTACTTTGGTCACCTCATGCGAAGAGTTGACTCATTGGAAAAGACTCTGATGCTGGGAGAGATTGGGGGCAGGAAGAGAAGGGGATGACCGAGGATGAGATGGCTGGATGGCATCACTGACTCGATGGACATGTATCTGAGTGAACTCCAGGAGTTGATGATGGACAGGGAGGCCTGGTGTGCTGCGATTCATGGGGTCGCAAAGAGTCGGACACGACTGAGTGACTGAACTGAACTGAACTGAAGATCATGGCATCCAGTTCCATCACTTCAGGCAAATAGATGGGGAAACTATGGAAACAGTGGCAGACTATTTTTTGTGTGTTCCAAAATCACTGCAGATGGTGACTACAGCCATGAAATTAAAAGATGCTTGCTCCTTTGAAGAAAAATATGACCAACCTAGACAGCATATTAAAAAGCAGAGACATTACTTTGCCAACAAAGGTCCGTCTCATCAAAGCTATGGTTTTTCCAGTAGTCATGTGTAGATGTGAAAGTTGGACTGTAAGGAAAGCTGAGCACCGAATAATTGATGCTTTTGAACTGTGGTGTTGGAGAAGACTCTTGAGAGTCCCTTGAACTGCAAGGAGATCCAACCAGTCCATGCTAAAGGAAATCAGTCCTGAATATTCACGGGAAGGACTGATACTGAAACTGCAATACTTTGGCCACCTGATGCGAAGAATGTACTCATTTGGAAGACCCTGATGCTGGGAAAGATTGAAGGTAGAAGAAGAAAGGGACGACAAAAGATGAGATGGTTGGATGGTATCGCCAACTCGATGGACATGAGCGTGAGTAAGTGTACAGAGTTAGTGATGGACAGGGAAGCCTGGTTTGCTGCACTCCATGCGGTCGCACAGAGTCAGACTCAACTGAGCTATTGAACTGAATAAATAAAGACTCTGAAGCTCACAACTGAGTGACTGAACTGACTGAGTGACTGAGGTTCAGAGAAGCGACATTACTTGCTCTTACACCAGGCTTATAGCTGGTAAAAGATTACACAGAGATTAAACTCACGTCTTCTGACTGCAAAGTGAGCATTATTTAAAAAAACATTGTGTTTGGAAAAAAAAATACTTACTAATATCTTTTCTGCTGCACACTTTCTTCTTTTTTTTGCTGTACCTTGTGGCATGTGGGATCTTAGGTTCCCAACCAAGGCTCGCAGCCATGCCCACTTCAGAAGAAGCACAGAGTCTTAACTACTGGACCTCCCACCCCCAACCCCCAGAGAAGTCCCACACATCAATATCTTTTTATTAAATTATTTAAGTATACCATACTTTCTGATCAGCTAATGAAATGTGATTCTCTTTAAGAAGCAATCTGTGTAAGCTCTCTGGCTCTCCACTATTTCTCTAGGGTGAAATTCTATCAGTGATCCTATCACAGAGAATAGTCTTAATTTGCCTTCCCTGAGTAAATAATTGGCTCACAGATATTAGCTATTTCTTGTTACTTGAAGTCTCCTCAAAGAGACAATGCATGCACTTCAATAATGATGTGTGAAACCTTTGGGTTTCATGAAGTTGCTGATTAGGTCTGTACAAAGAGAAGAAAATGGCACCACTATTCCAATATTTATTTCCTATTTGAGGTTTTACTGAAACTTTCATTTGAAGTTTGAAAACCACTGCCCTTGAGAAATAGAGAAAAAAAAAAAGAAAAAGAAGGAATGAAGGGAGGAGTGAAAGAAGAAAGGAAAAGGGAAGGGAATAAAAGAAGAAAGTTAAGAGCCTTCTTTTTTCTTGGAATGGCTTTCACAATTAAGTCATCCTGACACTACTGCCTCTTAAAGCTTCGTAACCAACTTTGCACCTTTACTGATAAGTCTAACTTCCTACCTAACATCTCCAATAAGATGAATAGTAGGTATAGATATTCTACACTTGAAATGCCCAAAACTATATTCCTATTCCCCCAAATGTAATCATTCCCCAAATTTTCATCTCTGAAGAAGTCTACACCACTCGATACTAAAAATAAACAACCAAACAACTCTTGGAGTAATCCTTGCCTCCTATTTCTGCTACACATTTCACATCCAACGTTTGGCTTTACTGCCAAATTTTATAGTATTTGTCCACTTTTCTCAGCATCTTCTGCTACCACTCTAGTCCAAGCCGTCATCATTTCTCATTTAGATGAAGTACAACAGCTTCCTAACTGGGCTCCCTGCTGCTACTCTCCCCACCTCCATACAATTTGCTCTCTAGACAGCAGTCAAAGTCAGTTTTTTAAAAATGTAAATTAGATCATGTTACTCTCCCTCTCACAATTTTCCAAAGGTTTCCAATTATACCAAGAATAAAATCCAAACTCCTTACTATAATCTAAGACAGAGTTTTCCAAAGCAAGCCATTATTAGGTTGTGAAACCAATATACTGGGTAAGGATTAGCATTGTAAAATGGAAAAAAAATCAAACTTTATTGAAAGAACTTATGTTTAAGATGGGTGGGGTGTGTGTGTGTGTGTGTGTGTGTGTGTGTGTGTGTGTGTGTGTGTGTGTGTATAGTGGACTACAACATAAAATGCATTTCTTTCTGTGGATCCTATTAAAAGAGTTTGAAAACCATCAGCCTACAAGATCTTAAAGATCTGTTTGCTCACATCTGCTGCATAATATTCCACCCCATCCCCTGCTCATCAAAATACCTCAGCCTTTCTAGCATTCTTATTGTGACTTCAGAGAAGGACAGCTTCTCCCCACCTCTGTCCCTAGCACTTGTCTGAATACTTCCAATTATTCATATGGATGGATCCTTCTTAACATTCAGATCTCAGCTCAAATGTCACCTGCTTAGAAGCTTTTCCTCTAACTAATCTAAAGCAGTTCCTACCATTTCTCTATCACATCACCCTAGTTTATTTTCTTATGTTGCTAACCATGCTGTTGCATATTTATTTGTCTGTACACCGTCTTTCTCAGCATAATGCAGGAATCTTAACTGTCCTGTTTGCCACAGCTCCCCCTACACTTATAACAGCCTCTCAATAAATGTTAGTTGATAGAATGTTGAATATTTCCATTTTAAGAGAGTTTTTGTAAAATAGGGACACCTTATAATGAAATCCTTAAATAACTATAATAACACTGCTAGGAAAATAAGATGCTGCTGCTAAAACTGAACAGTGATTGGCAGGCAGGGCCCGTGGGAGAGTCTGATGGTTCATTTGTCAGCTGATGGAGGAAAATCCAAATGTAGTGTATAAAAGGTAATTTCTGGGCATGCAAGGTATAAAATGCAGATTGGTTGACACTGAACATAGAATAGTCAGGAACGTTGGCATAGTTTTTGTCTAGTGCCCTGTGGTGCCTGGCAAGAAAACCCCTTAAAATTAAAGTGTTCCTCTTGAATTCCCTTCAATAGTAGGACCAGGCGCAAAAACCTGCCTTCAGTCCTGAATGAAAGAAGAGGGACCCAGGAAGGCAAGTTAAGAGTGGTAACTGCTAAGAATGATGAGATGGGGCGGGGTCAGAGTGGGAAGTGGCCTCAGGGAGCCAGGCGCACAAGTAGACTCCAGAGTCAGAGGAAAAGAGGCCCCTCCTTTCCTTCACAGTCCCAGCTAGCAAACTCCCCCAAGAGGTGAGTAGGATTATTACCTGGATCTTTATTTAATTCTTTCCAGGTGACCCATCATAAAGAGGCTTGCATGCTAAGCTGAGGAGTTTAAACTTTCTTCTAGATACAAAGGGGAACCTCTGAGGAGTTTAAGCAGGAGAGTGGCCTGTTGGGGTGTCTTAGATCCCCTGGCTGCATGTGGGGACTGAGGGTTTGCACACGTGGAAGCAGGAAACTCTGTGGCAGATGCACTGTATGAGAAGCAATGAGCATCTAAACAAAGACAAAGGCTGTGGGACATTTGTGTAGAGGGAATCTGACTCCATCCCTGGTGGCTCAGATGGTGAAGAATATGCCTGCAATGTTGGAGACCTGAGTTCAATCCCTGGGTCAGGAGGATCCCCTGGAGAAGGGAATGGCTACCCACTCCAGTATTCTTGCCTGGAGAATTCCACTGAACAGAGGAGCCTGGTGACCTACAGTCCATGGGGTGGCAAAGAGTTGGACATGACTGAGCAACTAACACTACTTACTGGTTAAGTGCTTCCAGTCTCTGGTCCCAAACCAGTTAGGAACTCCAAAGCCTTTTCTGGTACCTATAAAATAAAACAGAGAATAGCATCTCCTTCAGAGACTGCTTTAGGGGCTGATATGATAATACATGTAAACCATAATTGCCTGACACATATTAAGTGCTCAATACATGTTAGCTATTACTGTAGTCTGGTGGGCTACAGTGCATGGGATTGCAAAGAGTCGGACATGACTGAGTGACTAACAACATATTAGTTTTTCAGGCAGGCACTAGTATCATTTTTTAGCATGGTGGGGGACAATGAGGCAGACAGAATTAGGCTCCACATCCTGCAAATCAGAATTCACATTCAGTCAGCATCAATTCCCATTCTATTGTTTTCCTCTAATTCTTTGCACTGATCACTGAGGAAAGCTTTCTTATCTCTCCTGGCTATTCTCTGGAACTCTGCATTCAAATGGGTATATATTTCCTTTTCTTTGCCTTTTGCGTCTCTTTTCTCAGCTATTTGTAAGACCTCCTAGACATCCATTTTGCCTCTTTGCATTTTGTTGTTGTTGTTGTTGGGAATGGTCATGATCACTGCTTCCTGTACAATGTTAGGATGAAGAGAGACTAGAGATCTCTTCAAGAAAATTAGATATACCAAGGGAACATTTCATGCAAAGATGGGCATAATAAAGGACAGAAATGGTATGGACCTAATAGAAGGAGAAGATACTAAGAAGAGGTGGCAGGAATACACAGAAGAACTATACAAAAAAAGATCTTCATGACCCAGATAACCATGATGGTGTGATCACTCACCTAGAGCCAGACATCCTGGAGTGCGAAGTCAGGTGGGCCTTAGGAAGCACCACTATGAACAAAGCCAGTGAAGGTGATGGAATTCCAGTTGAACTATTTCAAATTCTAAAAGATAATGCTATGAAAGTGCTCTATCCAATATGCCAACAAATTTGGAAAACTTAGCAGTGGCCGCAGGACTGGAAAAGTTCAGTTTTCATTCCAATCCCAAAGAAGGGCAATACCGAACAATGTTCAAACTATCGCACAATGGCACTCCTCCTACAAGCTAACAAGTAATACTCAAAATTCTCTAAGCTAGGCTTCAACAGTACATGAACTGAGAATTCCAGATATTCGAGAGCTGAATTTAGAAAAGGCAGAAGAACCAGAGATCAAATTGCCAGCATCGGCTGGATCATCAAAAAAGCACAAGAGTTCCAGAGAAACATTTACTTCTGCTTTACTGACTACACTAAAGCCTTTAACTGTGTGGATCACAACAAACTATGGAAAATTCTTCAAGAGATGGGAATACCAGACCACATTACCTGCCTCCTGAGAAATCTGTATGCAAGTCTAGAAGCAAAATTTAGAACCAGACATGAAACAATGGACTGGTTCCAAATTGGGAAAGGAGTGTGTCAAGGCTATATATTGTCACCCTGCTTATTTAACTTATATGCAGAGTACATCACACGAATGGCCAGGCTGGATGAAGCACACACTGGAATTAATATTGCTGGGAGAAATATCAATAACCCCAGATATACAGATGACACTACCCTTATGGCAGAAAATGAAGAGGAACTAAAGAGCCTCTTAATGAAAGTGAAAGAGAAGAGTGAAAAAGCTGGCTTAAAACTCAACTTTCAGAAAACTAAGATCATGGTCCAGTCCCATCGCTTCACGGCAAGTAGATGGGGAAACAATGGAAACAGTGACAGACTGTTTTCTTCAACTCCAAAATCACTGCAGATGATGACTGCGGCCATGAAAGTAAAAGACACTTGCTCCTTGGGAGAAAAGCTATGACCAACCTAGACAGTATATTAAAAAGCAGAGACATTACTTTGCCAACAAAGGACTGATGCTGAAGCTGAAACTCCAATACTTTGGCCACCTGATGCAAAGAATCAACTCATTTGGAAACCCTGATGCTGGGAAAGATCGAAGGCTGGAGGAGAGGCGACAACAGAGGATGAGATGGTTGGATGGCATCACCGACTTGATGGACATGAGATTCAGCAAGCTCCAGGATTTGATGGACAGGGAAGCCTGGCATGCTTTAGTCCATGGGGTCGCAGAATCAGACATGACTGAATGACTGAACTGACCTGAAGTTTGGCATCAGGTGGCCAAAGTATTGGAGCTTCTGCTTCAGCATCAGTCCTTCCAATGAATATTCAGTACTGATTTCCTTTAGGATGGACTGGTTGGATATTACAGTCCAAGGGACTCTCGAGAGTCTTCAACACCACAGTTCAGAAGCATCAATTATTTGGTGCTCAGCTTACTTTATGGTCCAACTCTCACATCCATCCATGACTGCTGGAAAAATCATAGCTTTGACAAGATGGACCTTTGTTGGCAAAATAATGTCTCTGCTTTTTAATATGCTGTCTAAGTTGGTCATAGCTTTTCTTCCAAGGAGCAAGCATCTTTTAATTTCATGGCTGCAATCACCATCTGCAGTGATTTTGGAGCCCAAGAAAATAAAGTCTGTCACTGTTTCCATTGTTTCCCCATCTATTTGCCATGAAGTGATGGGACCAGATGCCGTGATCTTAGTTTTTTGAATGTTGGGTTTTAAGATAGCTTTTTCACTCTCCTCTTTCACTTTCATCAAGAGGCTTTTTAGTTCCTCTTCACTTTCTGCCATAAGGGTGGTGTCATCTGTGTATCTGAAGTCATTGATATTTTTCCTGGCAATCTTGATTCCAGCTTGTGCTTCATCCAGCCTGGCCTTTTGTGTGATGTACTCTGCATATAAGTTAAATAAGCAGGGTGACAATATACAGCCTTGACACACTCCTTTTCCACTTTGGAACCAGTCCATTGTTCCATGTCTGGTTCTAACTGTTGCTTCTTGACCTCCATACAGGTTTCTCAGGAGGTAGGTAATGTGGTCTGGTATTCCCATCTCTTGAAGAATTTTCCACAGCTTGTTGTGATCTACACAGTCAAAGGCTTTGGCGTGGTTAATAAAGCAGATGTTTTTCTGGAACTCTCGTGCTTTTTTGACAATCCAGCCAATGCTGGCAATTTGATCTCTGGTTCTTCTGCCTTTTCTAAATCTAGCTTGAACATCTGGAGTTCTTAGTTCACATACTGTTGAAGTTTAGCTTAGAGAATTTTGAGCAATATTTTGCTACCTTGCAGAGGGAGTGCAATTGTGCAGTAGTTTGAACATTGTTCGGTATTGCTCTTCTTTGGGATTGGAATGAAAACTGACCTTTTCCAGTCCTGCGGCCACTGCTAAGTTTTCCAAATTTGTTGGCATATTGGGTGCAGCACTTTCACAGCATTATCTTTTAGAATTTGAAATAGTTCAACTGGAATTCCATCACCGTCACTGGCTTTGTTCATAGTGGTGCTTCCTAAGGCCCACCTGACTTCGCACTCCAGGATGTCTGGCTCTAGGTGAGTGATCACACCATCATGGTTATCTGGGTCATAAAGATATTTTTTGTTTAGTTCTGTGTATTCTTGACAGCTTTTCTTAGTATCTTCTACTTCTGTTAAGTCCATACCGTTTCTGTCCTTTATTATGCCCATCTTTGCATGAAATATTCCCTGGTATCTCTAATTTTTTTGAAGAGAGCTCTAGTCTTTCCCATT
This sequence comes from Ovis aries, assembly GCF_016772045.2. Classification (NCBI taxonomy): domain Eukaryota; kingdom Metazoa; phylum Chordata; class Mammalia; order Artiodactyla; family Bovidae; genus Ovis; species Ovis aries. The sequence goes on along the minus strand of NC_056054.1, from coordinate 43,958,201 downwards.
CTGTTATTTTCCTCTACTTCTTTGCATTGACCACTGAGGAAGGCTTTCTTATCTCTCCTTGCTATTCTTTGGAACTCTACATTCAGATGCGTATATCTTTCCTTTTCTTATTTTCGTTTAGCTTCTCTTCTTTTCTCAGCTATTTGTAAGGTCTCTTCAGACAACCATTTTTCCTTTTTGCATTTCTTTTTGTTGGGGATGGTCTTGATCACTGCCTCCTGTACAGTGTCACGAACCTCTGTCCATAGTTCATCAGGCATTCTTGGATGGGGGCAATGCTTTTAAACGTTTTTGCCTGTGGGTATGGTCTCATAGTAGTGAACATGGAGCTACAGAGTGAAAAATAAAAAGCATTTTGACAGACAGTGGAGTTACACTGAAAACTGCAATTCGGTAGAAAGAACAGCGTTTAACTGGTCTTGATTGGGGTGAGGATGTGACCGAGGCAGGACTGGTACCTACCGGCCAAGCCAGGCCAGGTCAGAATCAGGGCTGCGATCCCTTGGCTCTGGCCCTTCCTTCCTGATACAAGGCTCGCGTCTTAAGCGAGTGGGAGAGGCGGCAGCCATCCAGGCCCACAAAAGGTCCGGGGTTGAGGGCCCCTCAGCCTAGATTTTGTCTGCAAACCCAGTTTCTGAGGTGCCTAAAAGTGTACAAATAGTGAAGCCAGGCCCAGCCGAGCCAATTCATTACCTCGCCTCAGCGCTGCATGCTCATTATCTGCTCTCCATATCACCTCTCCTCAGGGGGCTCAAAGGAATCAGCAAATCCCCCGGCATCAGAGCTACGAATCCCCAGCACAACCCATTCACACGCAGCGGGGCGGCTGGGGATTAATTGGAGGGGGAATGTTGTGAATTCCAGAGAGTTCTTTCTCTTTGCCTCACAGCCGGTGGCCGGGGATATTGCTACATGAAAGCTTCCCTGTCAGTATCGATCATCATTGCCCGGGCTGCTACATTCCAGAGAATGAATTGGCCTCATTTGGTAACTCAACTGGAGTGGGGGATGGGGTGGGATGTCTTTCCGGATGGGTCCACATTTGTGGTCCCCACTTCTTGCTCCATAAGTGGTTTCCAAAGACAAACAGAAATCCGCAGGGCCCCGCTTTCTTCCCCTGGTTCCCGACTTGGGCGATGCTTGGTACAGCGTGACTCTGGGGAGGGTGGGAAAGGGCGGGACCTGGGTTAGGGCCCGGGCAGGAAATTAGTTGAGGCAAAGCCGCGTCTGAGGAGAGAAGCAGGCCAATAGCCCCCCAGGGTTTCTCTGATTGCTTTGATGCGAGGCCGACTTCCCCCTCCCATCCCGGGGCTTCCCGGCAGGAGGCCTGCGGGCTCTCTCCCTCCCCGCGCCGAACGGCGCCCGGGCCTGGGAGCCGAAGGAGCCCAAACCCCGCCGCACCCTGGGGCAGGGGCTCTCCAGCAAGGCAGATATGAAATGCAAAGCGTCAGACGCCTTCCCTGAGAAAGCAGTTGCTGGAAGCCCGGAGAAAGGACAAAAGGAGGCTCTTCCTGGGATTTTATCTCTGAGGTCTGCAGACTGAAACCTTTCTCTAATTCTTGCCTTTTTAAATGCATTATTGCTAGACTGCTTTCCCCTCTCCCCCAACCATCTGACCGTTGCTCGCTCTCCCGTCCTCCTAGACCCTCCCCTTGCCTATCTGCACTATTTCCTGAAACTCCCACCAAGTGGAGAGTTCAGAGAATGTACCCTGCGAAATCCTGGAGCCTGGGCCTCTTCGTGCCGCCGCACGAGGTACCTAAACTGACGTCCTGAGGGGCTGGCTGAAACCCCTGCCGGGCACTGCTGTGGAGCTGTGTGGTGCCGGGCAAGCCGCTGGGCTCCCTCTGCCTCACTTTGGGCATCCGTAAGACAGATGATGACAACTGTTCTGCCTCCCTTTTATGACTGTGTAGGGATTAATGGAAGAAGAGATTTAAAAGCACTTTGTGATTTGTAAAGCGCTCAACAGAAGGTATGATGATTATTAAATTCTCTCATTGGGCACGGTATCGAATGTATTCGTGATCTTTATAAAAACTTCATTCTGCATTTACCTCCCTCTATCTATCTGGTCCTGTGAAGTATGTCCAGGGAGGGACAGAGATAAAATGTAAGCCAATGTACACAAAAGGAAAAACAAAAAGGAAAAAAAAAAAACATGATTGTTATTATAATTTTCAAAAACAAAAACAAAGTGATACCCTTGCAGCATTTCAAATTCTGAATGCCCAGAAGGTGACTCTCTCCACCTGGGCATTTTTCTAGTCCAATAGTCTATCTACTGGGGATTCTTTGGCATGGTAGCAGGCAAGAATTGGCCTGCAAATCAGAAACACTCTAGTATTGAGCAAGTCATTTCCTCTTTATGGGCTTCAGTTTCCCCATCGCTAAAATATGTGAGTAGGAGTGGACTTCCTTAAAATCTTTTCCAATCCCTCTGTTTATCATTCTGTAGTTGCCTTGATTAATATTTAGCAACAGTTGGGGCTCCAAGGTCATTTTATACTTGCTAGAATATCAAAGAGTTTTACTAATCTTCATCCTGGGATAAAGGACTAAGTGAGCAAACAATCCAGAATCATTCCAGCCACTTAGGGACCCTTAATTCTACTTAATCATAATGAGAATTTTTCAACATTTGGAAATTAATATGGGAAGAAGCATGACATCATGCCTTAGAACACTCCAGTGCAATTGGCACAGAATCTCATCGCAATTAGCACGGTTTCCCCACCCCCAGATGCTTTTAATACTAAAAGTGCCTGCTTCACTTAAGTAACTCCACTCTAAAAACTGACACCTGAAAACCACAACCTAGGTGTTACAAGAATCCTAAAGACCACAAGGTCAGCATTTCATTTCACCATTTGGTCTTCGAAATCTAGAGTTTCCCCACCTAGGGACTTTTATCTCTCTCCCGGGTGCCCTGGTCTGCCTTAGAAAGGCTGCTTTCCCCTTCCCAGCTGCGGTCAGCTGGCTTGTCTGTCCCCAGTGGGAGACTTCAGGTTCAAGGCTCTGTCTGGGGAGGTCATATACAGCCTTGACTATTATTCTGATAGATCGTTTTAATTCTCCCCACTTTGATCATGTCAGTTTCCACAACAAACAAGGCTCACCAGAAGCATTCCTGGGCTCACAAAGGCAAACATGCTTGGCTTTGCATCACATGCCAGAGGCCAGAATTCTTTGGTTTTAGATTCAAGGCTATTTTAACCCTTGGTTGCATAAGTTTCCAGGTTAACACGTTTAACCTTTGTTTCCTGCAACCAAAGACATGTTAGGATCCTCCAGAGAAGCGCAGTGATTTCCAGCCTTTAATTAAGTAAGGATCCAAGTGGCAGATGCAGTTCACACACTCTGGAGCCAAGTCCTGGCTACGAAGATTCTTTTGCTCCAAATGCTCTGCAGTTCACCGAGAATAACTTCAGCTAATAAAAATAACTCTGTCTACTGAGTGCCAGGAGCCATTTTAAACCACTTAAAATATTATCTCATCTAATATGAGCAAAATGTTAAGGTGAAATAAAGATTGTGGCAACTTCTTAAGTGAAGAAACCGAGAAGACAGAAGCTAAGAAGTCTATCCAAGATTACATAGCTAGCCTGGAATGGAGCAAAGGTTTTAACTTGGATTTGCCTGACTTGAGGGGCAGTCTCTAACAGTATTAGATATTAGCAGTCATTACTCAGTAGTTGAAAGGGCTCTTAATTGAGAGTAAGGAAAGTGAAAGTGAAGTCACTCAGTTGTCTCTGACTCTTTGTGACCCCATGGACTGTAGCCTATCAGGCTCCTCCGTCCATGAGATTTTCCAGGCAAGAGTGCTGGAGTAGATTGCCATTTCCTTCTCCAGGGGATCTTCCCAACCCAGAAATCGAACCCGGGTTTCCTGCACTGCAGGCAGACGCTTTACTGTCTGAGCAGCCACGGAAACCCAAGCCAGAGTTGAAATCTCTGACTGTGGCCACCTCAGGCAAACCAGTTTTCTCCAAGCCTTGATTTCCCTAACTGTAAACCGAAGATAGAATTAAATCAGTTCTTGGTTTTTTTTTTTACCCCAAGCCTCAGTCATTCACTTTATTACTCATACCATTCATAATATTATTTAATAACTTTTTCTTTAACTCAATATGCTTTTTAAAACCAAATGTTTTAAAATTAAATGTTACTAAATTAAAAACCAAAATGACTTGCTCAAAGTAGATGGTAGTAATAAAAATAAGATGATAAAAGCTCTACCGTTAAATTCTAGCTAGATGCTATTGCTTGCCTGAGGCTGTAAGATGTAGGCTAATCTCATGTTAAACTGGAAAATATGCAAGCTAGTTAAGGACATTGCAAATCAGTTAAATTCTGTGGAGGACATACCAAGATATATATATAAGATTTTGCCACAATGTAACCATGTGGGAAGAAAATTCAATGACTTTCTCACTGTCTTACTCAATGTTACTTAGCATTTAGATGTGTACTACCTAAAGTTATCTCACCTGAATTTTTTCTGCATACAACCAGTGGTCCCCATCTAATATTTGACCAGAAAATGTTGTGGATTTCTTTTTCAGCGTTTCTAACTCTAAAATACTTGATGCCAATGAGGAAAGTTACTATTAATTACTATTAAATTTGAAACTGAATTCACTAGCACCTAGTGAGTATTTCCAGAACTCCAGAGAAGGTAAAATACGAAGGGAACTTGACAGTAAAAAAAAAAAAAAAAAAAAATCACTGTTATTGGTTTCTTTGAACAGCAAATAAAGACTCTTCTCTAGGAAGTCTGGGAAGGACTTCAAATCCTTTAGCCATGTAATAATTTTGTATATTTACCATGGTGTGCACAGTGGGTTTTCAAAATGTGGTTGAAGGCCCTGGGGACAACCAATACTCATTCAGGTCTAAACTATTTTCATGATAATACCAAGATGTTCATGCCTTTTTTACTCAGTTTTCTAGAGGCTACATGAAGTGAGATACTGCAACAGATGGAATGTAGAAGTAGATATGAGAATCCAGCTATCTTCCATTGACACAGACATTAAGGAGATTTACAAAATGTTAAACAACATCTCTCTTCTAACTAATTTCTTTAATTTGAAGAAATACAGTTATTTTTTTCATAAAGTTGAGTTATTTACTTTACCATATGAGTTTATTTTAAAGTAATTATTTTTAAAATATCTCAATTTACCTTCTAGTATGGTAAATATTGGTTAATATAATCCGCATTAAAAAATCTCTTTGACTCCACAATAATTCTTTATTTTTCCTGTCAGATACGTCTAAATTTTTTTTTTAATAAATAAAAATTTTATTTATTTATTTTTGGCTGTGCTGAGTCCTTGTTGCCTTGCTTTCGCTAGTTGAGGTGAGTTGGGGCTACTCTTTGTCACCGTGCACGAGCTTCTCACTGCAGTGGTCCCCCTTGTTTCGGAGCACAGACTCTAGGCCCAGAGACTAAGTAGCTGTGGTGTGGACTCTATAGCTCCGGCTCAGGAGTTGTGGTGCCCAAGCTTAATTGCTCTGCAACCTGCGGAATCATGATGGACCAGAGATCCAACCCATGTCCCCTGCATTGACAGGAAGATTCTTATCCATCATGGCACCACAAAACTCTTAAAAAGATTTTCTGTAGCCAAAATGAGAATATCTAAAGGTGCTCAGTTCACGGGGTCGCAAAGAGTCGGACACAACTGAGTGACTGAACTGAAACTGAAAGGCCTACAAACAGCAGGTCTTGAGTATATCAGCTGGATTATGAAATAGGTGAAATCAAACATCATTGATCACAGAACTACCTGTAATGGAGAGGAGTAGGAAAAACTACGGTTAGCAATAATGAATTGTTTAGTGACTAAGTTATGTCCGACTCTTTTGCAACCCCATGGATTCATAGCCTGCCAGGCTCATCTGTCCGTGGGATTTTCCAGGCAAGAATACTGGAGTGGGTTGCCATTTCCTTCTCCAAGGGATCTTCCCAACCCAGGGACTGAACCCACATCTCCTGCTTGGCAGGCAGATTCTTTACCACTGAGCCACCTGGGAAGCCCATAATGAATTGTTACGGTTAGTAATAACGGAGTTAGCTTTTCTGAAATGATCATCAACTCAGTGACATCACTTGTGATTATGACAAAGGAAAATTAAGAAATGTAACCTGAAAATGTTTGCATTTTATATATAAAAACCAGAATCAGAACTTTGAATTCCAAATGCTGTGATTCCAGCAATGTAAATCATGTCTGCTCACACAGAGGCCTAGAATAGAATGTGAAAAGTAGAGATTTTTCTTGCAAAATTGGCATCGGAAAATTTATTCTTTCACAAAAATTATTTTTAATGGTGTCCCCAATTAACATATATAATTTCTACACAGTGGTATAGTTAAAGTTTAATTTCTTATATAGTCAAGGAACTACTGAAAGTTTGGGCTACTACAGAAATGGTTCTCTGATCACACACTCGATTAGATCAACAAGTTGGGCCAATGTAGCTTAGCTATTTTATGAGCTGAATCCCATGAACTATATGGCTATAAATTGATTGTGACTATCAGCTGAGACCATGGCCAAAAACATATAATGGTCAATTAGTGTGTTTCACGTAGATAAGGCCAAAGTGTATTTGCACCTGCACTAAATGCCTCACTCTCATTTTGATTCTGGGAGTTCAATTTACAAAGAGAATTAACATTGCTCTTTATTTTAAGTGGTTTCTATGGATACCTTCTATGAAGCATTTCATTCACATCTATCCAATTTAAGCTTCTCATTTTAATTTAAATACACTTTCATTCCTTCAGAATCTGTATATGATATTCACAGTTCATTTTCTGAAAATAACCTGTGAAAAGCATTTATGCACACAAAATTTTAAGTTAATATGTTTAAGAGTTAAAAATAAGAAACTCCAACAATACAGAAATTCATAATCTCAGAATTGGAAATCTGTTTTTATTTGCCTCATACTCACTGAAAATCTGAACTGTAATCTAAAGAATCATGTTTTCTGATTTCAGGTTGGTTTGTTTTTATCCTTACTGGGTGCTTTTTTGTCCCTTTCTTAATCTAATTTATTGTTGCAATTTTCTTACTTAGCATAGATAGGATTAAAACTTTTTCGGTTCTAGTGCCATTAATATTCAATAAGGTTTCTACTTAGTGTAGAAAAATTGAACAGCAACAAAAAAGGTTTTAGAAGACTGCAACCTCAGATATATAATATTGCCAGTATTCGCTAAACTAATAAGCGCTTTTGTTTTGTTAATTTTCCTTTTCCAAGAAAAACTATTACATATAAGCTCTTGTTAAAGAAGAGATCTGATGTCATCTCCAGCTACAAATCTTTCTTTTTATATATCCTGTGCAAGTTGTATATGCCTCAACCTAGAAACCAAGATCTTCCGCATTTTGGCTCCAGACTTCCGCCGCCTCCATCTACCTCCCCTCCCTATGCAGACCCACTACGCCACAAATAGGCCCGCTGAGTTCTCCAGGGAGTCGGCCTCCTTTCAACCTCTGGCCTTTGCTCTCACCACCCTTTTTCTTGTGAAATGTTTCCTTCAGGACCCTCACTGTCTGTTACCTGAAATTTTATTCAGACCCTCAAGACTGATGACCAACAACACTTCCCTTAGAAAGTTTTTCCTCATCCTCCCAATCAGAGGTGGCCACTTTGCTGTTACTGCCAAAGCACTCTTAGAACTCTGCATAATACCTATTTGTTTGACTCATTTGTGTGTTTGCTTTATCTTCTGCTTCAAAATAAAAACTGCTTTAATATTTTATTTATTTTTAATAAGTAATGCATGTGTACAATAATATACTAGTCAAAGACCACCAAAAGACATTCAAGGAAACATGCTAGCTTCTTAACCTCACCCAGTTCTCCTTTCCAGAAGCATCCAGTGTTACCAATTCCATGTATGTCTTCTCAGAGATAGTCTGTGTGCGTGTGTGTGTACACAGATGGTATTTTCATGTTATTCTGTAGTGTGGACACATGATATTGGGCAGTTTATGCCTTATACAAGAGTGCCCAGTGGAAATGCAGTAAATGGGCCCTGCAATGCAGCCCGGTCTTCTGCCAAACTATGTGCTCTGTGGTCTTGCTAAGTAGATTCTGAAGAAAGACACCTGTTTTAGATTTCCATGAATGGTCCTTAGGGCTGTCAGTGGTCCTACTGTATATTTTTATTTCACTTTTAATTTTCACTTTATTATAAAATATCTTTTTTATCTTCTTCACTTTGCACTCTTATAAGAAAGGACTTGCATTACAAATTCATATTTAAACACTGTCATCAGGAAAAAGATTAATTTGCAAGACCTGTTTTCAGCACTGGCCTATTTCTTTCAAGACTTGCCAGTTTACAAATCGTCACTGAAAATACTAAGTTGATATCATTGTTTTCAAATGAAATATCCATGAAAAGGCTTTCAGAAGTCATGAAAATATTAATTGTCATACTTATTATGGTTATTATTCTTTTTAGAAGCAAGAATTTTAAGAATGTTTACTAGGTTAGCTTTATTTGGAGTTTATTAAATCTAAAACACATTTTAAAAATCTAATAATTATACCTTTTTCTTTTCTCCAAATTAGCCTAAAATATTTTTTAAAAAAGGTTTCATACCCTGTTTTCATACTCTGAGGGCTCATTGGGTGTCAGTTGCAAAACATGTCAAAAATCCAAGGCTCTTATAGTTCCAGAAAAAAATGTATCTTTAATGCTTCTCACTCCAGGGGTCCTCTTTTGATGTGTTGCTGCCCTCATTTTCCAATAGACCTGTGTTTTTCCTTAGAAAATTCATCGTTCTACTTTGGAGCCTGAAATTTGCCAGCCAGGACCATGGCTCCTTCCTGGATGTGAAAACCTAGAAATGCATTCTTACATCCAACCATCTATTTGTATTTTATAAACCTATCTAGATTATAAGCCTTAGATACACCCATTTCAGAATTTTATTTTAAATGGCTCTGTCACTCTGCTTGGACATGTTATATTTAAGTCAGAATCTATAGAAGACAAAAAGACATTTTTCCCATACCTTAAAAGATGAGAATATAAATATTTGCAATGCCATGGATATTTAGTACCCTTCTCCAGGGGATCTTCCTGACCCAGGAATTGAACCTGGGTCTCCTGTACTACAGGCAGAGTCTTTATCATCTGAGCTACAAGGGAAGTCCCTAAACCACCATCTGTTTATTTATTTGGCTGTGCCAAGTCTTAGTTGCCGTCTGTAGGATCTTTAGTTCTGGCACATGAACTCACAACTGTAGCATGTAGGATCTAGTTCCCTGACCAGGGATGGAATCTAAGCCCCCTGCTTTGAGGCCTCAGAGTTCTAGCCACTGGGCCACCAGGGAAGTCCCTTTACTCCTGTTTACCTAAAAAGAAAAAAAAAAAAAAGCACAACCCACTAAGCTTTTAGATTTTTAACATAAAAATCAAATAATATGCCATTCGTTGGTTGCAAACCCAAGGACCATCTGTTCTTCACCTCAGTTCACCTCTGACCTCAGACTCAGGGAAGAGTGAGCAAGATGATGATGACGAAGCGATAAACAGAAGGAGAAGAAGAAACTATGAAATTAATGGTCAGCCTTTTCAGGTCTCCAAATGCCAGGGAGTCAAAAGCACTGTCAAAACATCCTGCTTCTTTTAAGGTTAAGATGTATTCCTGGTTTATTTTTCACAAAACAATAATAAGTATTAAGACATTATCACCTTTCTCCGCATTGAAGGGGCCCAGAATACTCTACTACAGCATAAAAAATTATGTTGAGCTGATGGCATTTGAAAAGTCTCTTTTCCTTAACTCTCTTATCTGCCTAAAAGCAGAGCCTCCCAAAAGAACTCAAGAGAATTCAGTTGTCACAAATTCCCTTCCTGGGAGCAACCAGCAAAGTCTGACTCTCATCACTGGCAAAGGGAAACCAGCACCACACCTAAACAGACTCACATCTCCTATCTCTTCTCCTAAGGGCTTACTTATCTTTCCTTAAATCATTTGTTTTCCAAAAAGTGTTCTTCTCCCCCTCCTCTTCCCCTATTAAAGCAGTACATAAGCCTGAAATTTTAACCATCTCTTTGTGTTACATTTGTGTGTGTGTGTGAACTCACATGTGTATTGGACTTAGATGGATAAAAACCTGTCTTTTCTCTTGCTGAATCTGTCTTTTGTCAGTTTGATTTGTATGCTCCCAGAGACTGAGGTGGAAGATGAGTTTTTCCTTCCTGACACTTTGGCCAGGAGGGTGGAATGTGGGGACTTTCAACTTGCTCCGGATACAGAAGCCTCAGGACCTCTGATGAAGCTGGCAAGGGTAAGCTTTCTTTACTGTATCCTGGATTTCTGCTTGGAGTCCAGTTGAAAAAGGGTGGTAAGAGCTTCTCTTTGTTTTTTCTAACTTTCAGTTCAGTTCAGGTCAGTCGCTCAGTTGAGTCCGACTCTTTGCGACCCCATGAATCGCAGCACGCCAGGCCTCCCTGTCCATCACCAACTCCCGGAGTTCACATCCATTGAGTCGGTGATGCCATCCAGCCATCTCATCCCCTGTCATCGTCCCCTTTTCCTCCCGCCTCCAATCCCTCCCAGCATCAGAGTCTTTTCCAATGAGTCAACTCTTTGCATGAGGTGGCCAAAGTATTGGAGTTTCTAACTTTAGGCTGACGAAGTACTGGAAGGAACTAGTTTTGGGACATTATGACTCTTGGGTGACCCTCAATTTTAACTATTTCTTTCCTTTTCAGGGTCACTACTGTGTCCTATGTGTCTCATTTTGTGTCCTGAGACCTTGGGTTGTATTCAGTAAGAGCCTGTTTGCTCTTAGAGTTTCCACCTGGCAAGGGGTGCAGATTGTTGGACCTGCATGTGCAGGCAGACACCCATCAGGTTGAGGGCCCTGGGATTTGGTAATCAGTTGAACAGAAATTCAGGAATCTGGGGTGCAGCTGGCACCTTACTGACCATTGCTAGCTCTCATGGGGGTTATCTGGCTTTGTCTTATTGCCTTGCTGGTTCTGGGACTGCCTGTGGCAATGAGAATCTTTACTTTCTCTTTGGCTTTGGGGATGAATTTAAATCTTGGGGTTTGCATCTTCTACACTCTTTGAAGTTTTCATCTTTTGCATCCATGATTAAGCCATACAAGGGCTTACTGGTTTTGAGTCACATTTTTCTGTGAACTCTCATATATACCTATATGAATGAAATACTCATCCTTTAAGACCCAGCTCAAATACTGCATGTTAAGACATATTTTCTCCTTCTGACTTTCTAAGACATTTGCTCATACTTCTTTTAGAGCATTTCTGCAGATATTATGACATATATACCTGTATTACTCTCTCATATTCTCATATATAGGTTTTAAAGTCAAAGACTGGATATGCTCTATCTTTGAATTCCCAGTACCACTAAGGACAGTATCTTATGTGTGTAATAAATATCCGTGCTGTGCTTAGTCACTCAGTCATGTCTGACTCTTTGCAGCCCCATGGACTATAGCTCGCCAGGATCCTCTGCCCATGGAATTCTCCAGGCAAGAATACTGGAGTGGGTTGCCATTCCTTTCTCCAGGAGATCTTCCAGACCCAGGGATCAAACCCAGGTCGCCTGCCTTGCAGGTGGATCCTTTACCATCTGAGCCACCAGGAAAGCCCAAGAATACTGGAGTGAATAGCCTATCCCTTCTCCAGGAGAATTTCCTGACCCAGGAATCAAACCAGGGTCTCCTGCATTGCAGGCTTATTCTTTACCAGTCGAGCTACCGAGAAGAAAACTTATCACTTATCTAATGACCTCAATATTATGAATCTGAATAGTTCCTCAGACGGTCAGTTCTTAACTATCACTCTTGGGCAAGTTCCCTTCCATTCTCAGCCTTAGCTTCCTCATTAGCAAAATGAGAATCATAGCACCTACATAGCAACGTTCATGATGTGTGGATGAAGCTGTCTCATTCAGGCATCTAGCACAATGTCTAGGACATCAGAGATGCACTGCAGACTTAGCTCCTCTGCCCCCTCACACCTACCTGAACACACTCCTGAACACACTCCTAAACACTGAGGAGCACAGCAGGCTTCAGATCTGGGTCCCATCTGAGCCTCTCTTTCAGGAGCCTGCCGTTCTCTCGCCCATCCAGCGGAAAATTTCCCCAAGTAGGAGTTTCTGTCAATAGACAACAAATGCTGGGCAAAAATCTCTTCTAGGGTCATATAGAGTCAAAACACCAGAACTTCTAGAAGCTGCTGAAGTCTTGTTCTAGGCATACTGTTAGATCATCTTGTCAGGCAGCTCACTATCTCCTGTGTTGGCTAACAAGGGGAAGCTTGAATGGTGCTGGTGGTGGAAAAGGACTAAGCTTGTGGAACTGCTCTTGAGAGAGGAGTACGGATGTAAGAGATAGCCCATGAGATGGCTGGGCCAGCAAAGGGAGGACTTCAGTAGTAAGAGCAGTGTTCCCATCTCTCTGGGAATATATGTGAATATATGTGATTTTTTGTGTGTGTGTCATCTGTATAAGTCTATGCGTCATACTTATGAGCACAGGAGAATTGCCCAAGAAAAACCTCTGCACCCATTCATTCATCGGTTCATTTTAATCAAATTAAATGAGCTATTGAAAGTGTTCCAGGTACTGGGGGGAAAAGATAAATAAGATACTCTAGGACTCCTAGAAGTCTATGATTTATTTAATCTGCTGGAGACAGACAAGTAAGTGCTTTACATACTATTCTGGGATAGTTTAGCACCTAGCACTAGGTCAGATACCAGGGAAAGAACTCTGGAGAAGAGGGAAGAAGCACTAAACTGGGGTTTTCTTCTCTGCAGTGTCTCTGTTTAGTTTCATATATCCTCCATCCCATTCCCTTACACCTCAGGATTTATTTGGAAGTGGAAACAAATTTAATGAGACCTTTTTCTTTTGACACGTGCTGAAAAACCAATGTGTATTCAGTCACTAAGTCATATCCGACTCTGCAGCACATGGAGCTTCCTTGTCCTTCACTGTCTCCCAGAGTTTGCTCAAATATATGCCCACTGAGTCCGTGATGCCATCCAACCATCACATCCTTTGTCGCTCTCTTCTTCTCCTGCCCTCAATCTTTCTTTTCTTCATCAGGGTCTTTTCCAGTGAAAAGCCAGTACTATACAGCATTTCCTGTCTGGTTTAGGAACCACCTTTTTCTCTGCCAATTGCAAGGAAGAAAATTAAAATAGGACTTTTCGTTATTGGGTTTCCCCTTGCTCGTTGTGGTAAATGGTAAATTCTTTGAGGCACCAGCACAGGGCCTACCACATTGAAAAGGCTCAGAAAATGTTCAGTTGGTAAGGGAGCGAGTGAGTGAATGTAACTAGGTCTGACTTGTAACATGGAGACGTCTTCTCCAGATTCTCCTCCTCCGGTGCAGTTGTGAGAGTAGCCTGAAGCACTCGATATATGATAGGCAATATTGTTATTATCGTTACTAATATTAATAATAACAATTTAGTGGACTATATCCAAACATTTAAAATGTTTATTTTCATTTTTAAAGTAGATAACCACAGCTGAGGACAGGCACCGCTTTGCTGTCTCCTTGAGATTCAAGTCCCTTGGGTCACAGCCTAGTGAACAAGGAACCCAGGTGATGCCAGCTTCCTAGGGCTGCCTCATTCAAGACTCAAGACTTTCACTCCTTTGTCTCCTGGGCATTTGTGAGGGCAGAATTCACCACTGCCGGGACACCGGGCCATGGTGCAAACCAGTTTGGTTCCCAGGTCTAATCCTAACCCAGCAGCTCACGTCTCCCTGTGCTGAGATTTACACGCTAGAGACAAAAGGACTGAGTCATCTGCAAATTCTGCCACTGGGTCTGCTTTTAATAGGGGAAGAAGGTTATTCATTACCATCCGTGAGAAACATCTGGAATGCCACCACAAGGATGGAGACCAATTTAATCCACTCATTCCAACCACCTAAATTTTCAATTTGAAAAGCTGACTTCTGAGCCCTGATGCTACAGTTCTAGTCTCAATTTAAAAACATCTCCCACACAGTAGGTGCCCAAGAAATATTGTTTCCATTCATGGAGAAAGTGTCACTTGGGTTTTAACCTGAATGAAGACATTTACCTTGTCTGGGGAGAAAATTGTGCTTTTTAGGATGGCTAGTCTCTCAAGCTACCCATTCAGAAAGAATATCTCAGACTTCCTTGGTGGCACAGTGAACAAGAATCTGCCCACCAATGCGGTGATCACGGGTCTGATCCCTGGTCTGGGAAGATTCCACATGCTTCAGAGCAACTAAATCCGTGTGCCGCAACTACTGAGCCTGCATGCCACAACTACTGACGCCCGTGCACTAGAGCCTGTGCTCCACAACAAGAGAATCTGCTGCAGTGAGAGGCCCGAGCACCCCAGCGGGAGAGCAGCCCCGCTCGCCACAACCAGAGAAAGGCCTGCATAGCAGTGAAGACTCAGCACAGCCAAAGCTAAATAAATACATAAAGAAGAATGTGTCTAAGGAAACTGTGGCTTTCCAGATGGCTCAGACAGTAAAAAATCTGCCTGCAATGCAGGGGACCCAAGTTCAATCCCTGGGTCAAGATCTCCTGGAGAAGGTAATGGCAATCCACTTAATTATACCTTACAGGCAGTAGGCATTTGTAAAACTTTTGCTTCACAATGATAGGTCTGGAGGTATAGAGAGGACAGAATGGAGTATGTATATACGTATCACTTGTGTAATCGAAAATTTTTATGAATTAAAAAAAGACTAAAGAAAATATGATAAAATGCTAATGTAAATTAACTTTTCATCTTGTGGAAATACATATTACATCTGTTCTTTTCTATATTCTATTTCTATATATTCTATAACTTTCAAAATCCTCAGAGTTAAAAAAGACTATTACATGTTGCCTGAATTTGGCCATCTAGAGGATATGGATTAAAGGGCACAAAGGTGGGAGTGGCTTCTGCTGATTATAAATTTAGGCTGGGGGTCTTGTATCCCTCATACAATCGTTAAGTATCACGTATTACAATAGTCATTTTACAAACAAAAAAAAAAAGAGAGAGAGAGAGGTTAGCTATTTAGCTAAGATCACACAGCTATGAATGGTTGAACTCTGCTTCAAACCGAGCAGGCTGCTTCAGAGCCCTTCTCTTTAACCACTGTCATGATGAACTAGAGACCCTGACATAGAATGGAGCGCCAAGAATAGTCCAGTCTCCTGTCTTCCTCCTAGAATAAAAACCCGAGCTAGAGAACTTTATGTTTTTGTCTAAGGCTGCATTTCTCAGTCTTTTTTCCCCCTAATTGTTGCCTCCCCGTGAACATTTAATACTGTAGATATGTAATATATCTATTTATGTACAGAGAAGGGCCACAAACCATTGTAGTATCTGGTTTTTCTCACTATGAACCAGTTTTCACCTCCTTGCCAATAATGCTGTCCTCTGTAAAAAATGCATGCACTAAGGAAAGTCTGTAAGACTTTTTGTACTGCCATTTACCCACATATTACAAAAATATGGTGTGAAACAGAAACCTCCATGTAGGCTAACTTCACAGGAAATGTAGTACTGGAAGAATTTTGGTTCTTTCTCCCCAGCTTCTGAGATTGTATGTTTGAGGGGTAGCTGCTGGTGGGTTTTAACAGAATGGGGAATGAGTAACACCAAACTAACTGCCTATGAGCTAGAGGTTCCAGTTGTCCTTATTATATACAGAGTCAGTTTTCAATCATGTGTGCTAATGAGGTCCAACAAGAGGATGGGTAATTGAAATCCACAAAGAATTCCCAAACCTCATTTAGAAAACTGTTTCAAGCTCCTTCTTGAGCCTGTGAGCAGGTAAGAACTAGACTGGGGTAACTATCGTTTCTATTGTTTCCAGCCTCAGGTAGAGTGGAAATAACAATCATGCCATGTTCACCTTGGAGCCTCCAATCATTCACTGGAGCCTTCTCTTTGTGAGTTCTTTGATGCATCTTTTTTAAGCCTGTGTGTTTGTGTGTGTGTGTTAGTCACTCAGTTGTGTCCAACTCTGCAACCGCATGGACTGTAGCTCACCAGGCTCTGCTATCAATGGGATTCTCCAGGCAAGAAGACTGGAGTGGGTTGCCATTACCT
Source organism: Ovis aries (assembly GCF_016772045.2). NCBI lineage: Eukaryota > Metazoa > Chordata > Mammalia > Artiodactyla > Bovidae > Ovis > Ovis aries. The sequence continues at coordinate 43,942,071 of NC_056054.1, read as the reverse complement.
TCTCCATATTTAAGCCTATAGGGTCCATAAGCGGTAGGTATTATCTTTCAATTTTTAAGAAATGAAACTGACTTGTTCCCCATGCTGCTAGTAGGAAATGGCAGAATCCAGGTTCAAATTCGGGTATTTTTAATTCCAATAAGTTCCTTTGTTGTTTCATCAAAGCCTTATGCAAAACTAGAAGGACCTGGAAAATGCTCAATTGGATTCTTTGCATTTTGAATCGTTAATCAGTTTTAATATTAATCTCTTGAGCTTTAAAGTTAAATACACTAGATTTATTTCTTTCTAATCATGTGTCAGTATGCAAGTTTCTTAACTACTTATGCATTTCAATCAACATTCTAATCTATAAAACTGTGTTGTAGGGAAGATTAACTGAGACAATGTTTTCAAACACCTAGTACATCATCTGCATCAAAACATCCTGTTTCCTGCCCCATCCATCAGTTTAGTCCTCATAGCTCTTATCTGGCTTTTGTTTTGTGCTCCTCTGCATTGTTAGATGTAATTCTATCTGTCTGGCCTTCTTTGCTGATTTTTAAGAATTCCAGAATATTGAGCTGTTCTCATAAATGTTGTTCTCAAGTTTTCATATTTATATCTTTTCAATGTGTGAAATTATATACATTGTACATTGACACTCCTAAAGTGACAGTTCTGAACTTATTTTATACTTTTGTTTGTCAAACAATGAGAAAGAATTTGAACTTTGAAATGGAGGTACTTCTGGGATGGCAACAATTTTTATTTGTCCTGTTATGTGGAAGCTTTATTGGATTTGCCCTTCTAATTTTATAATGAGTGAAAAACAGTGATCAATAAAATTGTGAGATGATAGGAGATATCCCCTAAGTGGCAGATCCATGGCCTCAAATGGATGTTTATTGAACTTCAGTCTGTATCTATGTTCAACTGTGAAGTATAAGAATAAAATAAAAGGTCATCCATGAAACACTGGAGTCTATTTTCTCAGACTACCTAAAAGGATAGCAGTAGGAGAAAGGAAGAAACCTCTAGGTTATGAATTGTGTATCTATGTAAAAATTATTGCTATAATTTGAATGCCCAGAGGAGTTCAAGGCTGAGAGAGATATTGCCAGAGGTAACGCTCACACAGATTCCTCCCTCAAGGAGAGAATGCCAGAGTTCAACTCTTTTAGACAAAAACTTCAAAAAGAAAAAAGTTGCTACCATAAAATCATCATTATAAGCTCCTGTCAATTTCCTGAACAATCTCATTTTGTGAATCTTTTTTCCTCACAATAAAATGATTTTTTTCCCCCTGTTCACACTATGCCATTTTTAGAAAGTGAGTTCCTTACAGGCAGGAATATGTTTTGTTCACTGAAGGGCTCCGTGCACCCAGATCAGTACCTGGTGCAAAGTCATCACTCCATAGGTATCTACCGAATTTAATTCAAGTAAACTCACAAAAACAGAAATATATACAAATGGAACAAGATAAAGAGTCCAGAGATAAACGCAATGCACCTATGGGTAACTTATTTTTGTCAAAGGAGGCAAGAATATACAATGGGGCAGAGATAGCCTCTTCAATAAGTGGTGCTATAATAAGTGGCAATAAGTGGACAGCTACATGTAAAGAATGAAATTAGAATACTCCCTAACACCATCACAAAGATAAACTTAAATGGACTAAAGACCTAAAATGTAAGACCAGAAACTACAAAACTCTTAGAGAAAAACATAGGCAAAACACTCGATGACAAATCAAAGCAAGATCCTCTATGACCCACCTCCTAGAGTAATGGAAATAAAAACAAAAATAAACAAGTGGGACCCAATTAAACTTAAAAGTTTTTTACACAGCAAAGGAAACTAAACAAGTGAAAAGACAACCCTTAGAATGGGAGAAAATAATAGTAAAGGAAACAACTTCCAAAATACATAAGCAGCTCATACAAGTCAAAACTAGAAAAACAAACAATCCATTCAAAAAGTGGGAAAAATATCTAAGCAAACATTTCTCCAAAGAAGACATACAAATGGCTAACAAATATATAAAAAGATGCTCAACATTGCTCATTATTAGAGAAATGCAAATCAAAACTACAGTGAGATATCACCTCACATCAGTCAGAATGGCCATCATCAAAAAGTCTACAAACAAGTAAACTCAAGTTGAAATAAGATAATACTTTATAAAACTATTTGTGGTATTCAGTTTTCTCTTTAATAATCATGTGTGCCTGGTATAACCCAGGTGTTTAAGAAACCCTAAAATAGAGAATACAATTAGGAGTTTACTATTTTAGCTCTCTCAGGTCCAGAAAAGTTAAGCACCAGGTTAGGTTCTGTTTTGCACTAAACGTGTAATATTGGTCAAGTCACTTAACCTCCATGAATCAGACTTAAGATAAATAAATAATGTCATAGTTATTTATCTATTTATATATTTGCAATATTTATCTATCGATATATCTGTGAACTGTTTATCTAAATATCTGCCTCACAGAATTAGGACACCTTATAAGAATATATATGCTGAACCAAAACAAATTAGATAAACTGAATAAACAAATACATAAATACATGTAAGTTTCAAATAAAATATAGGCTAAAGGAGAAGATATGACAAAGAAACAAGCTTTGTTTTGTTTTCAGTTTTAAGAAATGATGCCAACATTGCAGGCTGATGTATCGAATGATTTTATGTGATAACTTGTAACTTGGCAGGTTTACCTGGTGGCTCAGACAGTAAAGAATCTGCCTGCATGCAGGAGACCTGGGTTCAATCCCTGGGTCGAGAAGATCCCCTGGAGAAGGGAACAGCAGCCCACTCCAGTATTCTTGCCTGAAGAATCTCATGGACAGAGGAGCCTGGTGGGCTACATGGGGTCCATGGGGTTGCAGAGTTGGGCACAACTGAGCAACTTACTGCTAACACAATTTGTTAAGATTAACACATTTTACTCCTTTTATTTGTAGTAGTAGTTGTAATCTTAAAGATGAGTAGGAAAACTTCATGTTTATATGCCTTCACACTATTTTGGCATTAATCTCCCCTCTGCACTGTAATCTTTGTGATTGTTGTGAATGTTTAGTGAGTATTATTGAGGGTGACCCGGAGTGTGTGATAGATTATGTGCTAAGATGGCCACCAGCAACCCCTCCTATTCCTACATGAGTGCTGGCCTCTCCTCTAGAAGTGTAGTTTATTTTCCTTTCTCTTAAATCTGGGATGACCTTGCTTTGTCCAAAAGAATGGGACAGAAGTAATATTGCACCAAGCTTTGTGAAGCATTGCAACTTGTACTTTCATTCTTTTAGGAGCCCTCTGAAACACAGTATAAAAGAGTCCATCTATTCTGCTCAACAGAGAAGCCATAAGAAGAGAAACAATCCCAGATATCCTAGGCCGTTTCAGCCACGCTAGCTGGAGCTCCAGACAGGTAAGTGAAAACATCTGAGATCCTCCAGCCCAGGTGAGCCATCCCAGCCAAGACTACACGGGACAGAGAGGAGCACCCTGCCCAAATCCTGCCTAATTTGGAGAATTGTAGGGAAAATGTGGCTGTTGTTGTTGTTGTTAGCCACTCATTTTTGGTATGGCTCCTCATGCAGCAGTAGATCCGCAGCATGGTCTTCCCTGGGAAGAATCCCAGCCTCAGAAGCACCCTATCCAATAGTAGTTTGTTTCCTTTGTCTCATGTTTTTATCTACTGTCCTGAGCAACTTCCTCTTTATTTCCTCAGTTACCGCTCCACTATCTGATCTATCCACTCTCCATGGATTTTCAAGGAAGATCAGTGATGTTGTGAAAAAGGTCTTGACCTTTGATTGGTACCCTCAGAGAAGACTATCAGGTATGAATATGAAGCAAAGATAGTATTTAAAACAGAGTTGTTTGGCAATATAGAAAAGGAAACCTAGACCTTTGTAAACCAAATACCAGAAACTAGTGTCATGGTGGCTTGTTCACATAAGGCAAAAAAGGGAAGGAAAATGACATTAGTCAATCCCAATGGACCCTAATAAGGTATTGGTATTGTGAAGGAAATGCAACATCACTTTCTTTATGAAATGAAAAAAAAAAAAAAGATTAACATACACACAAACATGTCCTTTTTATTTTCAGTTTTAATGTACTGTACAATCAATATTTTAATAACAAGGAAAAGAAATAAGCCACAATCTTACTACTAAATGCAACTGTTTTCATTTTGCCAAGTTCCTTTCCAGTCATCTTCCATGGGCATTAAGTATAAACCCTTATTTTTAGCTAGTTAATTATCCAACTTCTCTTTCACAGGCATAAAGACCAATAGGAACCCAAAGCAGCGAGAGAAGCTGAAAATAAGGGAACTGTGCCTCTTGTCTCCATGGAAGCTTTGGAGAAAAGGTGTTAATGGTTAATTTATTTCTTATTTATTCAGTCAATGAACATTATTGCAGGTATTTTAAGTACTTTCCATTTCTTAACATTCTTCAGCTGTGTAATTACTTGTTCATTGGTCTTCTGCCTAATTAGACTGTGAGCTGTACACGGCCAGATCTGTTTTATCTTATTCACAACTATTTTTTCTAGCATTTAAATAAACATTTGTTGGATTGACGTACAGGAATTGCAAGTCAGGAAAATACATTTACCAAAACAGAGATAGAAGGAAGAAAGAAGAAATGGTTGATGTTAAATTAAATAGTGGGTAACAGTCTATATATTAAAACAAAAACATGCATCACCTAATGGACTTTAAAATAAATGTGGTCAAAAAAAAAAAAATAAAAATAAAATAAAATAAATGTGGTCTATTTGATTAATGCTGTTAGTTAGAATTTGGGTCTTCTGGAAAAGAAAATGATGAAACCATCTCCGGAGACATCGTGTATTCAGTTCATTTAATATTTATATGGAGCTTCTTAACTCAGCATTCTCAAGGAGACCAAAAATGATCATTGGAAAGTGCAGTGATACTCAGGAGGATGGGGTGAGAGCACTCCCCACTCTCCCAGTCCCAGATAAATCAACATAGATTGAGTTAAATTTAGGTACTCTCCTGAAGGGTGGAGGAAGTACTCTCAAATATTCAGAAAGGAGCTATCCTTTCTCATCTCTTTCTCCACAAATTTCTGGTAGAGGTTTAAAAAGTAGGTTTGCTATTACAAGCAATAAAGAATATAAGTTAGATTAGAGATCAAAAAGACACCCCAAAATTCAATGGCTTGTGTCTATGCATGCTCAGTCATATCTGACTCTTTGCAACCCCGTGGACTGTAGCTGGCCAGGTTCCTCTGTCCATGGGATTTTCCAGGCAAGAATACTGGAGTGGGTTGTCAATGGCTTAAAGAAGATATTGTGCTCTCTTGTAATAGTCTACAGGCAGGCAGGCCAGGCCAGTAGACAGATTTACTCTACAAAATAATTGAGATTTAGATTTTTTTTTTTTCCATCTTGTTGATCCATTATCCACTACTGAGGCTGTACTTCTCAAACCTTAATGTTTATTCAAACTACCCAAGGTTCTTACTAAGATGCAGATTCTGGTTCAGTGGGACTAGGATGGGGCCCAAGATTATGTATTTCTAAAAAGCATCCAGGTGATGTTGATTCTGCTAATTCAAAGATCACACTAGGGATCCAGTTCCAGTTCAGCTGCTCAGTGGTGTCCAACTCTTTGTGACCCCATGAATCACAGCATGTCAGGCCTCCCTGTCCATTACCAACTCCCAGAGCTTACTCAAACTCATCTCCATCGAGTCAGTGATGCCATTCAGCCATCTCATCCTCTGTTGTCCCCTTCTCCTCCTGCCCTCAATCCCTCCCAGCATCAGGGTCTTTTCCAATGAGTCAACTCTTCGCGTGAGGTGGCCAAAGTACTGGAGTTTCAGCTTTAGCATCATTCCTTCCAAAGAAATCCCAGGGCTGATCTCCTTCAGAATGGATTGGTTGGATCTCCTTGCAGTCCAAGGGACTCTCAAGAGTCTCCTCCAACACCACACTTCAAAAGCATCAATTCTTCGGTGCTCAGCTTTCTTCACAGTTCATCTCTCACATCCATACATGACCACTGGAAAAACCATAGCCTTGACTAGATGGACCTTTGTTGGTAAGGCACTAGGGTGGCACTGTCATAACCTGCATTTTCAAAACTAGGTGACTGGCATGTTTCCAGTTTTCAAGAAGGGAAAAGAAAACAGGTCCAGAGCAAAAAGTTTCCTTAAATTAAACAATGTAGAAATTATGTGAGTACCTTCTGCTAAGTATGACAACCATGAGTGGGTCCCAGGGGCTGGCAAATATGCTTAGTCTCTAGAAAATAGCCATGTTGCCAATAAAAATGTGGAATAAGGAGGTAAGCACTAATATCCTAGGAGAAAAATAATGATTATTGGGGGACAGTTATCAGTCTACACACAAAAACTAAGGAAGCAGGAACTTATAATTAAGCAAGAGAGATGAAACACACACACAAAAAAACAGGCTGTATGGGCTAGATATGATCCTGAAACCTAAGAAGACAGCTTTAGCAAAACCTATTGGCTCAGAAGTCTATGGACATCGACAGCATTCCATTTTCAGTTTTCAACCTCTGGTGTGCTTTGCTTGCATTTCCTCTGTGACTTGTTCTTGGGGGTGCTGACAATATGATAGGTAACCAGGAATGACTCAGAGACTATTTTAGAGACACTGAGTAGACTCTTAACATTTGCCTATGATTTGAGAAAATAGATGTAAACAATAACCAAAAACATAGCTAAAGGTGTCATTAAAGACATTAGGCTAAATATTTAAAAAATCCAAGCATATATTAGGAACTTCTAGTCTATGCCCCAACCAGTAACGCTGAAGAAACTGAAGTTGAATGGTTTTATGAAGACCTACAAGATCTTTTAGAACTAACACCCAAAAAAGATGTCCTTTTCATTATAGGGGAATGGAATGCAAAAGTAGGAAGTCAAGAAACACCTGGAGTAACAGGCAAATTTGGCCTTGGAATGCAGAATGAAGCAGGGCAAAGACTAATAGAGTTTTGCCAAGTAAATGCACTGGCCATAGCAAACACCCTCTTCCAACAACATAAGAGAAGACTCTACACATGGACATCACCAGATGGTCAACACCGAAATCAGATTGATTATATTCTTTGCAGCCAAAGATGGAGAAGGTCTATACAGTCAACAAAAACGACACTGGGAGCTGACTGTGGCTCAGATCATGAGCTCCTTATTGCCAAATTCAGACTTAAATTGAAGAAAGTAGGGAAAACCGCTAGACCATTCAGGTATGACCTAAATCGAATCCCTCATGATTATATAGTGGAAGTGAGAAATAGATTCAAGGGTCTAGATCTGATAGATAGAGTGCCTGATGAACGATGGAATGAGGTTCATGACATTGTACAGGAGACAGGGATCAAGACCATCCCCATGGAAAAGAAATGCAAAAAAGCAAAATGGCTGTCTGGGGAGGCCTTACAAATAGCTGTGAAAAGAAGAGAGGCGAAAAGCAAAGGAGAAAAGCAAAGATATAGGCATCTGAATGCAGAGTTCCAAAGAATAGCAAGAAGAGATAAGAAAGCCTTCTTCAGTGATCAATGCAAAGAAATAGAGGAAAAGAACAGAATGGGAAAGACTAGAGATCTCTTCAAGAAAAGTATAGATATCAAGGGAACATTTCATGCAAAGATGGGTTCGATAAAGGACAGAAATGGTCTGGACCTAACAGAAGCAGAAGATATTAAGAAGAGGTGGCAAGAATACACAGAAAAACTGTACAAAAAAGATCTTCATGACCCAGATAATCATGATGATCTGATCACTAATCTAGAGCCAGACATCTTGGAATGTGAAGTCAAGTGGGCCTTAGAAAGCATCACTACAAACAAAGCTAGTGGAGGTGATGGAATTCCAGTTGAGCTGTTTCAAATCCTGAAAGATGATGCTGTGAAAGTGCTACACTCAATATGTCAGCAAGTTTGGAAAACTCAGCAGTGGCCGTAGGACTGGGAAAGGTCAGTTTTTATTCCAATTCCAAAGAAAGGCAATGCCAAAGAATGCTCAAACTACTGCACAATTGCACTCATCTCACATGCTAGTAAAGTAATGCTCAAAATTATCCAAGCCAGACCAGCAATATGTGAACCGTGAACTCCCTGATGTTCAAGCTGGTTTTAGAAAAGGCAGAAGAACCAGAGATCAAATTGCCAACATCTGCTGCATCATGGAAAAAGCAAGAGAATTCAAAAAAAACATCTATTTCTGCTTTATTGACTATGCCAAAGCCTTTGACTGTGTGGATCACAATAAACTGTGGAAAATTCTGTACGAGATGGGAATACCAGACCACCTAACCTGTCTCTTGAGAAACCTGTATGCAGGTCAGGAAGCAACAGTTAGAACTGGACATGGAACAACAGACTGGTTCCAAATAGGAAAAGGAGTACGTCAAGGCTGTATATTGTCACCCTGCTTATTTAACTTCTATGCAGAGTACATCATGAGAAACGCTGGACTGGAAGAAACACAAGCTGGAATCAAGATTGCTGGGAGAAATATCAATAACTTCCGATATGCAGACGACACCACCCTTACGGCAGAAAGTGAAGAGGAGCTAAAAAGCCTCTTGATGAAAGTGAAAGAAGAGACTGAAAAAGTTGACTTAAAGCTCCACATTCAGAAAACGAAGATCAAGGCATCTGGTCCCATCACTTCATGGGAAATAGATGGGGAAACAGTAGAAACAGTGTCAGACTTTATTTTTTGGGGCTGCAAAATCACTGCAGATGGTGACTGCAGCCATGAAATTAAAAGACACTCCTTAGAAGGAAAGTTATGACCAACTTAGATAGCATATTCAAAAGCAGAGACATTACTTTGCCAACTAAGGTCTGTCTAGTCAAGGCTATGGTTTTTCCTATTGTCATGTATGGATGTGAGAGTTGGACTGTGAAGAAGGCTGAGCGCCGAAGAATTGATGCTTTTGAACTGTGGTGTTGGAGAAGACTCTTGAGAGTGCCTTGGAGTGCAAGGAGATCCAACCAGTCCATTCTGAAGGAGATCAGTCCTGGGATTTCTTTGGAAGGAATGATGCTAAAGCTGAAGCTCCAGTACTTTGGCCACCTCATGCGAAGAGTTGACTCACTGGAAAAGACTCTGATGCTGGGAGGGATTGGGGGCAGGAGGAGAAGGGGACGACCCAGGATAAGATGGCTGGATGGCATCACGGACTCGATGGATGTGAGTCTGAGTGAACTCTGGGAGATGGTGATGGACAGGGTGGCCTGGCATGCTGCTATTCATGGGGTCGCAAAGAGTCGGACATGACTGAGCCACTGAACTGAACTGAACTGAGACATATTTAACATGATTTCATGATTTTTATCCCTATGACCATCAGTTTACCCAGGACATATTTCAAAATACATTTCTGGCAGCATCAGAAACAAAATTCATTGTCTAGACCTTTGGTATGATGCACTTTTTTTTTCCAGAATCTTCAGTTGCATAATAAATTTGAGAAGCTTCCAGTCAAGAAAATTGCATTACCTTTTCTGATATTCCTACCTCATTTCAACATCTAGTTATCCTCTGTCTCAGATAAGATGCCTTTTGGATCTAATATAGTTAGAGTAACCATACTGGAACACTTCTGAAATTGAAATGGGCATTGTTAACAATTATGCCAGATAATATACACTAGGACTATCTTGGGTAACCCAAGCGATATATAACTTAATCTAGGTAGTACCTATCATATCTTCTTTCTTTACATATGAAACTATATAATATATGTATATGTGTGCGTACATGCATATATGTATGTATATGTACATATATATAAATGTGTGTATGTATATGAACTATATAGAGCTTCCCTTGTAGCTCAGTTGGTAAAGAATCTTCCTGCAATGCTGGAGACCCGGGTTCGATTCCTGGGTTGGGAAGATCTGCTGGCGAAGGAAATGGCAACCCACTCCAGTATTCTTGCCTGAAGAATTCCATGGACAGAGACACCTGGCAGGCTACAGTCCATGGAGTCGCAAAAATTGGACATGACTTAGCTTCTAAACCACCATAAACTATTTAATATATACATATATATATATTATATATAATTTCTTTGGCAGAAGTAGGGAATTTTAATTGTATTGGTTCATTAAGATTGTAATGAATAATCAATTGTAGATTATCTTTGGTAATAAGAGTTTGTTCCAATAAAAATAACTTGCAGGTGTGACTGGGGAGTTGTGCAGTCACTGTTGACTCTAGTCCTGTTCTTTCAAGAACATCATTCAGGATACAGACTGAGTTCCACTGTCTCCTCCTCTCTGTGTGCCATTGTTGGGCAGAGATATTGCCAAGTCCTCTCAAAGTACTTGGCTTCCTTCACATAGAGCACACTCAAGTTTGCCTTGTTCAGTCAACAGTACCCAGGGAACAAAGATGGTTTGCCTCAATGAAAATGTTGTGAACTTTATGTGGTCTTTTTGTAGGAAAAAGAAAAACTGATTAAGGATCATTTACTCTGAAGTCATAGCATGCACATAGAATACTGCGAACATTTCTCCAATAAAACAAATCTGCTATATTGTATATTTCCACTTATGTGTTTTGCTTTCAACACAGGAAGCATATAACTTATTGGGATACCCAATAAGGAAATAATATGATTTCTATCTCTTTTTCTCTGAGACTTCACAGAGGCAAAATAAGTAAATTGCGGAATGTGGTCCATTATGACCATAAAGCTTATTTGTTCATTCGATTACCCCTATGTAGGATTCTGTTACCAGAAGAAGTGGAGAGAGTGAATTGATAGGCAGACAAAAATAGAAATACCATCATGCTGGACAAGTGATAAAAGCTGATAGAGTGAAGTAGAAAATGTATGGAACTCAACCCAATGATTCTGCAATGGGAGCAGCAGCTGCGCTCCAAGATGAGAGTTTAGTTTGTGTCTGGAAAAGAATGATGTGTGGACAATATGAACTCAGAATCACATTGCCTAGAGAGGGTTTCATATTGAAAGAAAGCATTATGCAGGAAAGGGAGCTAAGGTTATAACTTGGAAAAAATCAAATGCTGCCTTAAGCCACAGGGACTCAAGTGGAAGTATAAATATGATAATGCATACGATAGAGATAGAAAAGTGAGGAACGAAGGGATGAGGGGTCAAGGTCAGAGATTTTTGTACATGACTTCTTAAATTTTTCACATCTGTTAGAGAATTTTTCTTTTAAATGTGGGTCCTAGCTTGTTTCACCATGGTGAAAGATAATTCTCAAACAAGTTGAAAGGAACCAAATTAGATAAATTTCTCATTTTAAGGAAGTACACAGCATTGAGACAGAAAGTCCCTTCCATAGACACCCCACAGCCTGGGTGAAAAGCATGAAGCCAGCAAGAGAGGCCACACATGAGCAAGTGTTACGGTACTTTGAAGGCGAGAGACCCTTGAGCATTTGCTCCTTCCATGTTGTACCAAATGTCAACACTATTCATAGTCTTTGTTTTCTATTTATTTATTTAAAAAAAAATTTATTTGGCTGCTCCAGCAGACAGCATCTTCAGTCTTCATTGCAGCATGTGGAATCTAGTTCCCTGACCAGCGATCAAATCTGAGACCCCTGCATTAGGAGTGCAGAGTCTTAGCCACTGGACCACCACCAAAGTCCGTATCCATAGCCTTTCTATGTGCTGCTTCCCGGCAGAGTGGAGACATGCAGTAAAGATTTATTGGATGAATGTATGACTGGTACTATTATTTCCCTTCTCCTACTTCAAATGCAAACAAAGCCTGAAAGTCCAGCTTCCTTCTCTCTAACCACTGCACAGGTACCAAGTCTAAAAGTGGAATCGAACCTGAAGTGCTCCTTTTAGTATTTTCCACAAGCTACATACACTTTAACCTATTCAACTTACTAATGTCTAGACCCAGTGAATTCTGTTAATCATACTTCTTTCCAAGGCCAACAGAACTAGTTACTAGGATATAAGAAGGAGTGTGTATAGTTAACCAGCCTGAGAGACAAGGATAAAGAACCCAGGTACTAAGCATGGGTCAAGGGCTTTTTGTGGCAGACATTGAGTTGATATTTATCAAATCCATTTTTTTCTTCTCCCTGAAACATTTTTAAGTCTTGTTTGCAATTAAATATGATCATGTTTTAGCTAATAGAATGTGAACAACAGTGATATGTGCTAATTTTAGACTGGCTCAATAACTTTCCATCCTTCCATGGCATACAATCTTTGTTTTCTGGCTTAGTGATAATAAGCATTTTGACCTGGTATCTTCAAACCCATAGTTTATCACAAGATAAAGAAGTCCCAGTCTTCACTGGAAGGAGAGCCAGCTGCTACTCAGATATCTGTTTTGGATTTTATATGAGTAAGAAATAAATATCTTTTGTATTATGTCGTTGAGATACTGGTGTCTATCTGCCATAGCAAGTAGCATTACCCTAACTGATTCCTATACACATGAAGAAAGAATTGGAAATGAGAGCTGGAAAGGGCCAGCTCTCTCAATATCAAATCCAACTCTCTCAATATTCAGAAGGGGCCCAAAGAGGTAAAATATTTCCCCAAGACTAATGATCTAGTACTAGAGCCCATGTGTATTAGTCAGGGTGAACTGAAACTGCGCTAAACAAAAAAGAGTAATGTATTGGCTCACATAACTGGAAAATTCATGGGTAGGGCTTCATACAGAGGATGAGACAACGTCATTGGGATTTGGCTTTGCCCTGTGCCTCGGCCGCTCCTTCCTCTGGGTGGGCTGTTCTCAGGAACGCTCTCTACTCCTGGGAGCAAAATGTCTGCTGACAGCTCCAAGATACAGCCACAGCAGAATGAGCATTTTTCTTCAATGCGCTTTAACAAAAATCCTGGAAAAATTGCTTCGGATTCACCTGGCTTTGTTGTATGCCCATCTCTGAACCACATGCTGCGTCCACCACCCTAGATGACTTGCAAGGTGGCATCAACCCACCCAGAAGATCTAGAAAAGCCAGAGGTCAGGGTTCTTACTTAATTTACTTAACTTAGATGCACCATCTCTTCCTCACAAGAGCAGTGACCATGAATTCATTCACTGCACATTTGCAATGTGCCAGGCTCTGTGCAGGATGCTATAATGGATAAAAAATAAACAAGACACAGGTCCTTCACTCAAAGAACTATCAATCCTGTGTGTTTGATAAAACACGTACACAAATAAATACCTGGCCACGAAGCAACAATATGAGCAAGATGACTATCAGTCATAATTAGGATAGGCTTAGAGTTTAGAATGGCAATTTCCTACCATGGGACAACATGTTTGTTAAAACCCACAGACTATCAGTGCCACTAAAAAGAGGAGAAACCTTTCAACCAGGGAATTAAAGCAAAGCCAACTGAAACACAGTTGAGGAAAATAGAATAAAGCTGGTTTTCCCTTGTAACTGCAAATTCCAACTTTAATTACTAAAACAGAAGCCCAGCTTATCAAACGTGCATTAAACAAGATAGAAATGTATTTTTCTCTCATAGAATATTTTAACAATAAGCGATAATAAAGCAGCTTCGTAGCGTGAAAAGTTTGTTTCTTCTATCTCCATCCTTCCTGTTGTTCTCTCCTTGTGGTGGAAGATGGATTACCAACACATCTCCTCAGTCAGCTTTCAGCAAGCAGAAAGGGGGAAAGGATCAAAGGAAAGACTTGTTTTTTGCTTCTAAAGGTGCAACCCAGAAGTTGCAAACATTACTTCTGCTCATATTCTATTGACTACAGGGAAGACGGGTGAAGAGCTTTTGTAGCTGAGAGTTTTCATAAAAGACAAACAGAATGCACACCAAGGGACTACTAGCAAATATACTACACAGTAGAAACGATGATTTAGGCTATCCATGAATGATGAAGGAGAGCCTGCAGGTGTTATTCAGTCAATTTCTATTATAGGGAACCAAGGTTCAGAGAGGTTGAATGCTTTACTTACAGATGCACAGCACATTATTGAGGGAGCCAGGACAAAACCTGGTGTCAGTTGACTTCAGATGGTAAACTGTTACTGTCACCCTGTGCCACCTTTAAAAGTGTTCTGCTGCATAAAGTTGTAAAAAGGAAAGTAATAGTACAAGATATCAATGAGAACTTTTATAAGAAACGTCAAAAGGTAGAAATACTGATTTTTCTTCCATGTATAGTTGATAGAGCTTATATAGATTTTAAGATACTTGGTTGTGTTATTTAACACAAACTAATATGTAGTCATAAAAATTAACAGTACCACAAAAGTGGTAAAAATGAAAATCTTCCCAGGCATGACCTCTGTTAACAATTTGTGCAGAGATTTCCTTAGGTAGATTTTCACAGGGTCTTGAATCTATTCCCACAGTGATGGGATTCCCAGCATTTTTTTTTTTTTTTTTTAGTAGAACCAAAAGGAAAAGAAAGGTAAGTGAGTCAGCAGAACCATTGTCAGTCACTGCAATTGGCAGTGATTCTTTCATTAGAAAACTTTGGAGGGACCTGGGGTCAGGCTGCAGAGAATTAAAGGGCCAGTATAAGGTAAGAAGTGAGCACACTTGTACTTGTCATTGTGCCAACACCAGAACTGTTTGCTTGGCACCAATTTCTCCCCCAGATTCCATAACCCAACTCCCCCAACCCAAGCTGGTATTATTCCTAGGGACACTGCCTTATTTTCACCCAAAGACTGGCTTCCACAGCCAAGTTTACTTGGTGGAAAACATTAAATGTGGGGGCAAGGGGAGAGGAAGAGCAGGAGTTTTGTGTGTGATTTTCTGACCATTTAGAGCTGACAGCCCAGAACTGTATTCCCAGTTCATTCTGTCTGTACAAAAGACTGGGTTTTTTTCAGTTGCTAAGTTGTGTCCCCATGAACTGCAGCAAGACAGGCTTCCCTGTGGTTCAGTCTCTCCTGGAATTTGCTCAAACTTGTGTTCTTGCCTGGAGAATTCCATGGAGAGAGGAGCTGGCAGGTTACAGTCCATGAGGTCACAAAGACTCAGACACAACTGAGTGACTCACACACACAAACACATACACACACGTCAATTGAGTCAATGATGCCACCCAACCATCTCATCCCTTTCTTCTGCCCTCAATTCTTTCCAGTATCAGGGTATTTTCCAATGAGTCAGCTCTTCGCATCAGCTGGCCAAAGTATTGGAGCTTCAGCTTCAGCATCAATCCTTCCAATGCACATTCAGATCTAAGAGATAGTGTGTGCTGAAAGGCAGAAGGGCTGAGTTCAAGGCCTTGTGCCACTATTCACTATACATGTGCCTTGTAACAAGTCACTTAGTTCTCTGAGCCTAAATTCCTTCATGGTGACCAGGGACAATTAACTTTACCAGGTTGAGAAAATTAGTGAAATGCTGTGTATGAACACTGTTGTAACTGTAAGTCTTTGTGGAAGAGATGTCAATGATGTCAATGGGCTGCACTTTCTAGATTAAAGTAATTTTTGATATTAAAAAGACTAAACACATTCATACACCATTGAAATTTGTGTTGGAAAGCCCACAAGTTCTGATTTATAAAAAGATTTTGAGAAAGGATATAACAACAAAAATATTAGAATAAAATCTAATATTCATAATTTTTAGGGACTTAGCAAGCCCCAGGTTATACGTTTGAAGTGCCCTGAATATTTTTAGGATTAATAAAAGGATTCTCCTTAATGAATAGGCCATAATTCTATAACATTATTTTTGATCTCAGAACTAAATCAGAGGAGCTAGTCCCTTTATTTTCTATTTTGTGTGTGTGTGTGTGACTTCTATTATTACATCCGTTTTTAGTTCTAAACTTCATATGAAGATTTTCTGGGCCATGACTATGTTGGCAACCAGTGAAATGGATTGAGGAAGTTCAACATGTAGGGCTGATAGCCAGCTGTGCTGTGCTGTGCTTAGTAGCTCAGGCGTGTCCAACTCTTTGCAACCCTATGGACTGTAGCCCGCAAGGCTCCTCTGTCCATGGGATTTTCCAGGCAAGAATACTGGAGTGGGTTGCTGTGCCCTCCTCCAGGGGATCTTCCTAACCCAGGGATTGAACCCAGGTCTCCTGCATTGCAGGTGGATTCTTTACCATCTGAGCTACCAGGGAAGCCCAAGAATACCAGAGTGGGTAGTCAATCCCTTCTCCAGGGTATCTTCCTGACCCAGGAATTGAACCAGAGTTTCCTGCATTGCAGGCAGATTCTTTACCAGATAGCCAAATGGCAACCCACTCTAGTATTCTTGCCTGGAAAATACTATGGACAGAGGAACCTGGTGGGCTGCAATCCATGGGTCCATGGGGTTGCAAAAGAGTTGGACACAACTTAGCGACTAAACCACCAGCAGCAGGTATTATTAATTTCAGCTTCCCTGGTGGCTCAGTGGTAAAGAATCTGCCTGCCAATGCAGGAGACAAGGAGACATAGGTTCAATCCTCTGGAGAAGGAAATGGCAACCCATTCTAGTATGCTTGCCTGGAAAATCCCAAGGAGCCTGGTGGGCTACAATCCATGGGTCACAAAAGAGTCAGACACAACTTGGAGACTAGACAACAATCATTAATTCAGCCTAAGAGTGGTCATTTAAGATTGGCCTCTCCTCTGATTGATTAGTACCTATACCAGTGCTCACAGGGACCTTTGCATTAAAAAAGCAATGTCAGTTCCAAGACTGACTTATTCTTGAGGAGGGTCGAATAAACTCAAAAACATCTTCATTTTGTTTGGCAAAAAGTTTTAAATCAAAAGCAGATATGTTTTTCAGTTGCCCAAACAAATGACATTTACAAGTTGACTAAATTGTGTAGACTTGCTCTTGAGTTTCGGTGCTGTTTTAAACACAGTTTGGGGTCGCTTATGAAATAAACAAACAAATGAATCAACCTCTTCCACTGCTCCCCTCCCTGCAAAGAAGCCCAGAAAACAAAGCCAGTGGCTTTGTCAGGAAAGTACTTACCCTTTTTGCTCACCAACATTCAGCATGTGTGTCTTTCTTCCCAAGATCCATTTTCAACCAAGAATACAAGCAGATACATACTCCTGATACTCACTATTCCCCTGAAGATTTTCCTGAATTTACATTTTCCTCTTAAATTTAAAAAGCTCTAAACAGAGATTGTGTATATATGCGTATATATATATACATATATATGCATATATATACGTATACATAGCTCAACCCCAAAATGTTTTGAAGACAGCAATTTGTGAATTGGTATATATGTTTTCTTTCTTTCTTTTATTTTTGAAATGTTTTAAGCTAGTGACTAATAAAACTAAGATTTTCTAGCTTTTCAGCCAAAGATTAGAAACCATTTCCTGGCCTCTGATAATTTTGCTTCTACTTATAGGACACAAAGAAAAGACAGCATGGGGAAATCAGTTAATTCAAAATTACTTCTCTGACAGCTGTACATGTCGAAATCAGATATAGAGACACATAGAAACAAAATTATGAAGAAAAACAAGAAATTCCAAGAATTCAATCATTTCTATTATAATGGAATAAAAATAATTATTTAAGCCACTATATCTTCCAAGTCTAAGCATAGCTTATATAAATGAACAATAAAGGTTAAATTACTCCAAACTGTCAGGTTATTCTTTTATTGATACTTTTCTACAACACACTGAAATAGTCACTTGCTATATTTTAGATTTGAGATTGTGGGTGATCAACATTTTTTTTTTCTTTAAAAATTTTTGACTCTCACATACACTACCAAAATTGTTATTACTATTTAAATTAGAAAAATGAACAAAATAGTCAATTCTTATCATTAAAATGCTCTTTTAAGATGTCCCAAAATGTTGATTCCATGCTTTTCAAAGTTTCAAAGAAATGTGAAATGTAAGAATTAATAATTGTTAACTTTGCAGTTGTCCTCTACTGTTCAACTAATCTTAGAATTTGATGGAATCTTTGTTGGCAAGATACCACAATTCTGAAGTCAGTGTACTTTCATAAACTGAATACTTCTCTTATGTAGTAAGTCTCTGGGAGGTAACAAGAGCCAAATTATTCAACCTAGAAAAGGCCTGAATCACCTCTAGTAGAAGCTAAAGTTCATGATTTTGTTTGACTTTTTCTTAATTTCAGTTCCTGAACTTTAGTATCTGATTCTGACCAGGAAATGAAACAAAGACTTAAGCACATTTGCCTTAAACATAATATAACCACTAATATAATTTATTATATTTGATGTTTAGAACCAGATAATTTCTAAAAATGATTGACTAATGACTAACAGTAATCAAAGGAACTTTAATAGTCAATGAGAATTCCTCAAAGGGAAATATCATGACAATCTTCCTCAACTTAATTTATGAAATCAATTAATGAACCTGAAATCAAAATTTGCCTCCATGGCAAAGATGAGTGGGTTATTTGGAACTCTGAATGTTAGTAGTCAATCTACAGCCACATCAGACAAGGAGCAGGTAAGACATGTTAGCGTTCAGTAATTTAATCCATTCCCATCATTAAAATGTTTGTTTCAAAAAAGTATCCCTTCTAATATTTCAGTGCCTTATGGGGAAAAGAGCTTCTATTGGCTATCTCATAAATATAAAATTTAAATGTAAAATGTTTATGATAATATTCACAAGAATTGAGGTTAGAAGTTATTAGAAGTTATTACTTTTTAACAGTAAAGATACTAAATATAGCTGCAGATAAATCATTTTTTTGTGTATGTGTTACATTTACTAGAAATGAATAATATCTATGAAAAGCAGAATAATCTGACATTTAATAATATAGTCCTGTGTCAAATCTTGCCTCTGCCAATTACTAGTGGTAAAACTTTCAACGTTATATAACCCACATGAGACTCAGTTCTCTCATCTGGAAAATGGGAATATCTAATTGGAATGTTATGAAGTCATGTCCAACTCTTTGCAACCCCATGGATGGTAGCCCACCAAGCTTCTCTGTCCATAGGATTCTCCAGGCAAGAATACTGGAGCGGGTTGCCATTTCCTTCTCTAGCGAATGTTCTCAACTTAGTGATTGAACCTGGATCTCCTGCATTGCAGGCAGATTATTAATCATAATGATTATATAAAATGCAAAACTATAGTTTCTAATCCAAAACCCTAAGACCTAATGTGTTTCAGAGTTTAGATGGTATGTTTACAAAGGAAGTATGGTGAACATATTGTGTATTATCCAATACCCCACTAGAGTCTGGGGTAGCGCTCCAATTAGCTACTGCTTCAATAATTCCTCATAACAAAACAGTTCAAAATGTAATGGCTTATAAAAACAATTCTATGAATATAAGTATTTTTTATTTACAGGTCTGTGGGTCAGCTGGAATGACCACTTCCTGTTGTGGGTCACCTGAGCTCAGCTAGAAGCGGCTGTGAAGTGAAAGTGCTCAGTTGTGTCCAACTCTTTGCCATCCCATGGACTATACAATCCACGGAATTCTCTATAAAGCTTACTATGTTAGGCACTATTAAACTTCACATGTACAGCTAATTCAATACTCATAACCACTCTGTGAGGTAGGCACTATTATTATCCTCAGTTTGATATCCCTAGATAAAGAAATTGGAGCATCAGTTCAGTTCAGTTCAGTCACTCAGTTGTGTCTGACTCTTTGCGACCCCATGAATTCCAGCATGCCAGGCCTCCCTGTCCATCACCAACTCCCGGAGTTCACTCAAACTCACGTCCATCAAGTCGGTGATGTCATCCAGCCATCTCATCCTCTGTCGCCCCATTCTCCTCCTGCCCCCAATCCCTGCCAGCATCAGAGTCTTTTCCAATGAGTCAACTCTTCCCATGAGGTGGCCAAAATACAGGAGTTTCAGCTTTAGCATCATTCCTTCCAAAGAACACCCAGGACTGATCTCCTTTAGGATGGACTGGTTGGATCTCCTTACAGTCCAAGGGACTCTCAAGAGTCTTCTCCAACACCACAGTTCAAAAGCATCAATTCTTCAGTGCTCAGCTTTCTTCACAGTCCAACTCTCACAGCCATACATGACCACTGGAAAACCACAGCCTTGACTAGATGGACCTTTGTTGGCAAAGTAATGTCTCTGCTTTTGAATATGCTATCTAGGTTGGTCATAACTTTCCTTCCAAGGAGTAAGTGTCTTTTAATTTCATGGCTGCAATCACCATCTGCAGTTATTTTAATTTTAATAAAGTTCACATACCTAGGAGCTGCAGAATTGGGATTCAAATCCAGGTGGGGAGGCACTCCTTTCTCTTAACCTTGTTCTAACCTCTTTATAAATACAAAGAAGCCAAGTCTTTTGACAATGGACCAAGAATCCAAGTTCCTATTTGCACACGAATCTAGGATGTCTCTAGCTTTTTTTTTTTTTTAAGATTTGGGAGATCTGGACATTAATCTGGGTTTCCCTGGTGGCTCAAGACAGTAAAGAATCCGCCTGCAATGTGGGAGACTTGGGTTTGATCCCTGGGTTGTAAAGATCTCCTGGAGGAGGGCAACCTACTTCAATATTGCTGCCTGTCCCCATGGACAGAGGTACTTGGCAAGCTACAGTTCATGGGGTCGCAAAGAGTCTGACATGACTGAGTGACTAAGCACAACACACAGCACAGTCATTAATTTACTTTTTGTCAATACCATTTATCTGTGAGCTCCTGAAAGTGAGGAGGGCCATGTGCTGATCCATTATATTCCCAGTGTCTGGCATAATGCCCGGGATATCATAGGCACCAAATATGTATTTGCTGAGCAAATGAATGACCAAATGAGTAAGCTGTATGTAATTAAGGCATTTTAAACATGGACTTTTAAGGAAATAGTTTGTACAATTTCCTTCAAGTCACATAGTATTTCCTATCTTGTTCTTTTACTCTGCTGTTACCATTGCTGAGACTAAGGGCTGAAGTAAGGATGGCTTCCCCTCTGCTTAAGTCAGGCAAACACTACTGTGGTGTGTGATTCCTAACGTTCTCCATGGTGCCTTGGCTGTTTCAGATTTCATTTACTTCTTTTCTTGCCCTTATAGGACCTAACAAAAGTTTCAGACCCATAGGAGGCCCATAAAATAATGCTTATTCAATTGGATTATAATGTCAGTGAAGGCTATAGATGATGCCAGCCAATTGTGAGAAAGCTTGGAGGGTTAAGCCCCAAGGAGGTTCCTGCCATTCAGCTACAGTATTTTATCCATTCCTACTTTAACCTCTGCTTAAAGAACGTCTGAGCAATTTTAAAGTGGGTTAATTAAATGTCACGTTTTTCATTTATTTGCTAATTCATACTACCATGTTTTTACCCTGAGATAGTTACTTAGACTTCAATAATATTCTCCAAAAATAAAGAAAACAAATGTTGGCAATAAAGTTATATTAACATTTAATGTCAACTAATAATTAGTGGCTATACCATTTTTGTGTTCCCTTAGTTATCTGAGAATCATGTTTCTAAGGGGATTTTAAGTAGAGCTGTAGACTTGTGTTTAGAGTGGAATATTGCCCAATAACAGTGCTGTCTACCATATATTTATCCCTAACCCTTTTTTCCTAGATTGTAATTAAAAGAGAGGGTTATTACAACAGCATGGTTATTACTCATTTCATGTTACAGTAGATTGGTTGATGTCTTCTGGAAAAATGAAGAACTCAACTTTAAGCTGAGGGATTTTTCTAAATACTCTGATGCAATTCTTGAGTGCACGAAATTATGATTTCTCAAGTTTTGAAAGAAGAAATAAATCCAAAGATTTATAAAAGAAAAGCAATAGAAAGCAATACTGCTGAACTACTAGCAACTGAACCAAACAAAAGAGTCAAAATGAATTACATTTATTTTCAAAGCTAGACCATGAAGAAATGGCAAATCAAAAATAAGCAAGACAAGAGAAACGTTTTATGCTCACAAAGGAGATTTCTTGGCATTTTTCTTGATTCTTTAAATACTGATGCACAGAAACAATAAAAAATTTCCATTGTTTTTTAAAGTTAACTATTTTATTACAACAGTAATAATATGGGTTTGATATTTTAAATATTAACAGAATAGGGAGGTATAAGGTAAAACAAAATTTCTCTACCTTCTATCCTTCCTCCTCTATTATCCCATTTTTTTGGAGATAACTGTTGGTGACATTTTCTTCCTTTTACAGCCATCGAAAATTACCGTGTGTGTTAGTTTCCAAGGGTTGCCATGACTCAATACCACAGACTGGGGGCTTAAACAACAGAAATTTATTTTCTCACAGTTTGGAGGCCAGAATTGCAAGACTAAGGTGTCTGAAGGGCTGCTTTCTTCTGAGGTCTCGCTTCTCGTGCGGTACATGACCGTGCTCTCCCTCTGTCTCCTCGAGCTCTTCCCTTTGCGCATCTGTTGGTGTCCTAATGTCCTCTTCTTAGGAGCACACCAGTTGAATTAGACTAGGGGCCATCCTAACAACCTCATCTTAACTGAGTCACCTCCTTCAAAGTCGTATCTCCAAATACAGTCACATTCAGGGGCCCCAGTGGTTAGAGTTCCCACATATGAATTTTAGGGAAACACAACTCAGCCTGTTTACACTATTAAAAGCAATACTGCAACAAAATTGTGAAATGCCTGGTGAAAAATTTCCTATAAAAGCTTTCTAACCATTTACACTATCAGCAGTACATAGTAATACCTACTTCCCTTCAGCCTTGAACTTATCTAAACTTTTAATTTTTAATTGAATAGAAAAAAATGACTATTACTGTTTTAATTTGTATAACTAAAATATGTGAATATGGCTGGGTATCTTTTTACGTGCCTGTTTTCTGTTAAGATTCCCCCCCCCCCCCATGGTCTCCCTTGCCCATTCATTCTATTGGTTATTTATCTTTTGTTTACTTGTGATAATTTCTTGTATATTAAGGATGCTTTGTCATATGTACAAAAAATATTTTTTCAATCTGTTCTTATCTTTCTTTTTGTCCTTTTTATTGGATTGTTTTAAAATTGATAAAAATTTAATTTAATAATTTACAATTTAAATTATAAAATTTGGGTATTAAATATTTTTGAGTAACTTGAGAAGTTTGAAAAGAACTTTAGAAACAGCCTTTCCCAAGCCAAAATTATTTATGAATTAATATTATCTCAAGTTCTCTTCTAGGTATTTGATCCCTGGGTCAGGGAGATCCCCTGGAGGAGGAGCCTGGAAAACCCCTTGAACAGAGGAGCCTGGCAGGCTAAGTCTATGGGGTCACAAAGAGTTGGACATGACTGAGCACGCACACACACAATTAGCTACATAGCCACTACTGCAATTCAGTGGGAGACAAATGGTACTGGATCAACTGGATAAACATACAGGAAAACAAATTTGAGATGAATCATAATCTTTTACATGAAAATAAAGCAATCACATTTCTAGAAGAGAACACAGGAGAATATCTTCATGACTTTGGAGTTAGACAAGATTTCTTAAAATGGAACATCAAGACAACCTGTAAAAGGAAGATTGAAACATTGAACTTAGTTAACACTAAGAATGTCTATTCATGAAAAGACACCATTTAAAAAGAAAAAAAAGAGACGCCATAGACCAAGAGAAGATACTTGTAATACAAATCCTGAAAAAGGGTCTGTATCCAGAATATACAAAAAACTGGAAATTAAGAAAAAAGTCAACCAATTAAAACATGGAAAGAAGACTTAAACAACAGTTGACAAAAGAGGATATCAAGTGAACAAAAGTCAACAGCATTAGTCATCAGGGAAATGCAAATTAAAACTTCAATGATATACATCCCATCAAAATGACTAAAATTAGAGACGGATAATGCTAAGTGTTGATCAAGATGTTCAACAACTGGAACTTACATTGCTAGTGTGAGTATGTGTTGGTATAGCTTCTTTGGAAAGTTATTCTACAGTATTTATTAACACTGCTGCTGCTGCTGCTAAGTCGCTTCAGTCGTGTTGGACTCTGTGCAACCCCATAGACAGTGGCATTAAATACACCTATATATTTGTAGCCTAGCAATTCCACTTTTGCTATATACTCTACAGAAAGGGATGATTATGTCCACTGAAAGACATACACAAGAATGCTTGCAGCAGCTTTATCACAAGCCAAAAATTGGGAGCAACTCAAATATATAAATTATAATATATGTACACAACAAAATGAAATAAAATACTGCTACATGAAATAATATGGATTAATCTCAAATATATCATCTTGAGGGAAAAAATAGTGGTCAAAATTATAACAAGCATGTAAATATTATGGAGTTCTGAAACAGGAAAAAATATATCAATAGTGATAAAGATGAAAAGCTATTAGCACTGGAGAATGATTGACTAGATGAAAGTACAGAAGAGCCTTCTGAGATCAAGGGAATGTTCTATATCTTGATCTAGGCTGTATCTTATATATGTATCTTCTATGGTTGAATTGTGTCCTCCTCCAAATTCGTATGTTAAAGTTCCACCCTCACCCCAGTATCTAGGGATGTAACTTTATTTGAAGATAAGGGTGATTAAATTAAGACACCATTTGGGAACAGCCTTAATCTAGTATTAGGGCTTCCCTGATAGCTCAGTTGGTCAAGAATCCGCCTGCAATGCAGGAGACCCCAGTTCAATTCCAGGGTTGGGAAGATCCCCTGCAGAGGGGATAGGCTACCCACTCCAGTATTCTTGGGCTTCTCTTGTGGCTCAGCTGGTAAAGAATCCACTTGCAGTGCAGGAGACCTGGGTTCGATCCCTGGGTTGGGAAGATCTCCTGGAGAAGGGAAAGGCTACCCACTCCAGTATTCTGGCCTGGAGAATTCCATGGACAGTCCATAGACTTGCAAAGAGTCGGGCATGACTGAGTGACTTTCACTCACTCACTAATCTAGAATGACTGAGAAAAAGAGGTGGGGACCTCAGGGATACAAGCCCACAGAGCAAAGATCATGTGAAGGGACAGTAAGAGAGTGGCTATCTGCCAGCCAGAAGAGAAGCTTCAGAGGCATGTAACTCTGACAGCACTTTAATGTTGTATTTACAGCCTCCAAAACTGTGAAAAAATTAATTTCTGTTACTTAAGTCACCCAGTCTATTGTATTTTGTTATGGCGTGTCTAGCGAACAAATACAGTATTCATTTGTAGACATTATCAATGTGTACACCCATGATTTATATAATTTACTCTAAGTTATACCTATATACATCAACTTTAAAGCCAAAACAAAGTTTCCTTCTGGCAGACAGCCTGAGTTATCCCCAAAACATCAGTCCTACTCGTTATCACAAATCTGTACCAGAATTCATCCAGCATTTCCTGCAGAGCTCGTCACTGTATCCAGTTGTCCTTAGCTCCACTTTAGCCTTTTCAGCTATAACATTTTGCTCTACTTTTCCATGAAAAGGAGAGAAATGGGGAGAGAGTGTGGAATTCACATGATCTTATTATTCTGGACACTTCAATGAGCTACAGAAAATTAGAATTCCATTTCTAGGTCCACCAGTAACTTTTTGAGCAACCCTGAATTTCTGCCTTCCCTACCTGGTACTTCTGCTTTCCCGTATGGCAAATGGTGATAATTATAATTGGTCAGACCTCCAAGGTTGTGAAGATTACTAAGATATTATCTTAAAATTGTACAGAATTGGTGCTATACAAACACAGAAGTGTTATTATTCCCAGCCCAATAATAAACATGGCTTCAAATGATAGCTTTTAAAGATCTATAATCATAATGAGAGCATCACTCCTCCACCCTTGTTGCATTTCTGTTTCCCATGGTTATAGTCACTAGAATCTGTTTTTTTAACCTCTCTATAATTCTACCTGTTATACTTCATTATACTTGTTGCCTTTTATGTCTCTTTCACTTTCTAGATTTTTTTTTTATTTTCTGAAGAGAAGAAATATTCTCTGGAGTATTCAGTGTCTTTCAGACAGTAGATATTCAATAAATGTTTGCTTAATAGGTAGATGACTGAATGGATAAAAAGGACCCTAACTCTCATATTGGAAAGGTATCTAACAGTTTATGTTAAATTATCTGAAAGAGAGAGAAAAGTCCAAGGAATTCTGAAACAAGCCTTTTAAAGAGTACAAGCTACTCTTTTGAACTATTTCATTCCCAGGGTTTCCAGTTTGAATTTTGATCCAGTTTTCTTTAAGTTTATCTATACAGGAAATCAAGGCGAAAAATGGCACCAACAGCACCTAGCCCACAGAAGGCACTGTAAGGACTGAATGAAGTAATGCATGTAATATATTCAGAACTGTGCTCCTTACATAGAAAACTTTAGGGGATGCTGTTATTACTGCTACTTGAATCAAAGGCAGAAAAGAGCAACTGTTAAGAAAGGAATTTGGTGCTATCCTGATTGGGTTCACAGCCCAGCTCCATGGTTTATTAACTGTGTGATCTTGAGTAAATTGGTAATCCTCTCTAAATTAAAGTTTCCCTACCATCTAAAGTAAAATAAAAGCATGTATCTCAAATGGTTATTGTGAGGATAACTGTTCTAACTGATATGTATAAAAGTACACTTAGAACACTTAATACTCACTACAGCTATTTGATATACATATTAATATTTGTATACTCTATTAGTTCTGTGTTATATATTTGTACATCATATCTATCTATCTCTATATACCTATCTAACTTCAAACAAGGCCTGTCACATAGTAAGTGTGGTATAATATTTGGTGTTATTATGATGATGCATTATTTATGATGCCTGGCAGGTAATATTGTTAGTATCTATTGACTACATATATAAATGAGAAATCTAGGACAACTTCTAGGTTTCCATTTGGGTCTCTGGATAGCAAGCACTTTTAAGCAGGTAATACAACAGGAGAGATACCATTATAGCTTGGTGACATCACCTTTAGGGGTCAACTAGTCTATCCCAGTGATTATGTCACAGGAGGAGAGATATGAGCTAGACTGCAGATTATACACAGTAAGGTACAAAAGAAGTGCCTTGGTTAGCCTGGGAACAAAAGGTAGTACAAAGAAACTAGATCTTAGCGTATTCAGTGGAATTTTGCTAGACAAACGTTTAAAAAGTAGGCTTTATTTGCAGGCAGCGGGAAAATACTGCAAAATTATATTCAGAAAGTGAGGGAAATAGACCTGTTTTATAATTATCATACTTGGAAACTGTGGCACACTGGATTATCTATAGTAAGAAACTAGAAAGTGGACAATTGATGAGGAAGGTCCTCAACAGTCCCAAGTTGGAGAAATAATGAGGCTGTGGATTTGCAGAGACATGGTGAGAATGGAGAGGCAAAGGTAGCTCATTATGAATAAGGGAGACAGAATCCGGTCTAGATAACTGATTGGATATGGAGGTAATAATTGCCTTGAGGGTTGCCTTGAGACATGTAACTTGGCTAACTGGTTGGTGGGCCATTAAGTGAGATAGGGAAGACATCATGTTGGTTTAGAGATGCACGTGGATTGTCAGGGCAGAGATACCTAACAAGTGATTAGCTCTATGAGTCTATAGTTCAGTCAAGAGGTCAGGGCCAAAGATCCAGATTCACTCACATAGTCTATGAGAAGAAATAAGGTAAAGGAAAGAATACTCAGGAATATTAACATTCAGGGAGTGAACAGAGGAAATGGAGCTACTGAAAGAGGGTGAAGGGGATGTTAGAGATACAGGGGGATAATTGAGAAAGTAAAGTTATTAATATCAAAGCTGAGGTAGGGGGAGTTTTTCCAAAAGGACATCAAGTAGGATGAAGACCAAAGAAGTCACTGGTGATTTTTGTCAGAACAGAGTCAGTGGAGTACTGGGTCTGGAATCTAGATTGCCTGCAGTAAATCAGGGAAGAAACGGGAAATTAGGTTATAAAGCCAGTAAATATGAACTATTCTTTCCAGAAATTTGGTTCACAACCAAAAGAAAGAAGCCAGTGAAGATGATGGATTAAGCAGAGTGCATGGTTAGAAGGATACTTTTTTAGAACTTGAGATTTGAGAATAAGATTGAAGAAAGGGAGGCTGCTACTGCTGCTGCTAAGTCACTTCAGTCGTGTCTGACCCTATGCGACCCCATAGACGGCAGACCACCAGGCTCCCCTGTCCCTGGGATTCTCCAGGCAAGAACACTGGACTGGGTTGCCATTTCCTTCTCCAATGCAGGAAAGTGAAAAGTGAAAGTGAATTTGCTCAGTCATGTCCGACTATTCATGACCCCATGGACTGCAGCCTACCAGGCTCCTCCCTCCATGGGATTTTCCAGGCAAGAGTACTGGAGTGGGGTGCCATTACCTTCTCCGAAGAAAGGGATGAAAGAAGATTATTAAAGAAGCTAGTTGTAGAAGATGATGGAAGGTTAATAATAATAGCTAACAATTCTGGGGGCTTTCGCGGTGGCTCAGACAGTAAAGAAATTGCCTGCAATGCAGGAGACCCAGGTTCCATCCCTGGGTAAGGAAGATCCCCTGGAGGAGGGCATGGCAACCCACTCCAGTATTTTTGCCTAGAGAATCCCATGGACAGAGGAGCCTGGTGGGCTACAGTCCATAGGGTTACACAGAGTCAGACACGACTGAAGTGACTTAGCACACACGCACACAACAATTACTGATTGTATTCCATGTGCTAAGTACTCTATCTACTAAGTACTTTCCACAGACTAACTCATTTAATCCTTATTCTCACCCTGGATTCTTTTTTTTTTTTCACCCTGGATTCTTGTCTGGAGAATCCCATGGACAGAGGAGCCTGGCAGACTACAGTCCATGGGGTCGCAAAGAGTCGGACACGACTTAGCGGCTAAACCACCAAACACCACTCACCCTGGAGGCAGGGGCTAAACAGAACACATGTTTAACCCTTAGGCTGTGCTGGCTAGCTCTCTAAAATAGGTCTAAGAGCACAAATAAAAATGGATATGCATCAGTAAAGTTGTATGCTTTGCTCAAGAGAGGTTCATTGCTTCTTTAGAAACCAGGCATCAGGAGGAGGGAAAGATGGCGGAGGAATAGGACAGGAAGACCACTTTCTCCCTCACAAATTCCTCAAAAGAACATTTCAACGCCGAACAAACTTCACAAAACATCTTCTGTAGGCTGGCAGAGGACATCAGGCAACCAGAAAAGCAGACCATTGTCTTCAAAAACAGATTTTTAATCTTTGCTCTTAGGTTTTTGATGTCAATTTTGTACATTTAAAAACCCAAACTTCACTACCCAAGTTTACCTGAGAGCAAGATTACTGGCTTGACCACTCTCTCCTCCTCTGGACTCTCCTTTTTCTCCATCAGGTGGCCTCTGTCTCTTTTCTCCCCCATCTCTTCTCTATCCAACTCTGTGAATCTCTGTGTGTTCCAGACGGTGGAGAACACCTAAGGAACTGGTTACTGGCAGGATTTGTCTCTCTCCTTCTCATTCCTCTCTCTTATCCTCCTGGTCACCTCTGTCTACTTCCTCCCTCTCCTCTGCCCCGTATAACTCTGTAAATACCTCTGAGCGGTCCAGACTATAGAGAGCACATAAGAAAGTGACTACTGGCTAGCTTGCTCTCTCCTCTTTTGATCTCACCGCATCTCATTCCAGTTACCTCTAACTACCCCCTCCATCTTCTCTTCTCCTTGTAACTCAGTGAACCTCTCTGACTATCCCTCAATGTGGAGAAACTTTTCATCTTTAACCTAGATGTTTTATCATCGGTGCTGTATAGATGGAGAAGTCTAGAGGCTACTGTAAAAATAAAACTGAAAACCAGAAGCAGGAGGCTTAAATCCAAAGCCTGAAAACATTAGAGAACTCTTGAATTCAGGGAACATTAAGCAATAGGAGCTCATCAAATGCCTTCATACCTACACCAAAACCAAGCTCCACCCAAGGGCCAACAAATTCCAAAATAAGACATACCACGCAAATTCTCCAGCAACACAGGAACACTCCCCTGAGCTTCAATATACAGGCAGCTCAAAATTATCCCCAAACCTTTGATGTCTCATAACCCATTACGGGTCACTCCACTGCACTCCAGAGAGAAGAAACCCAGCTCCACCCACCAGAACTCCAACACAAGCCTCCCTAACCAGGAAACCTTGACAAGCCACTGATAGAACCCCACCCAAAGTGAGGAAGCTCCATAATAAAGAGAACTCCACAAATTACCAGAATATAAAAAGGCCACCTCAAACGCAGCAATATAACCAAGATGAAGAGACAGAGGAATACTCAGCAGGTAAAGGAACAGGAGAGTTGCCCACCAAACCAAACAAAAGAGGAAGAAGTAGGGACTCTACCAGAGAAGGAATTCCGAATATTGATAGTGAAAATGATCCAAAATCTTGAAATCAAAATGGAATCACAGATAAATAGCCTAGAGACAAGGATTGAGAAGATGCAAGAAAGGTTTAACAAGGACCTAGAAGAAATAAAAAAGAGTCAAAATATAATGAATAATGCAATAAATGAGATCAGAAACACTCTGGAGGCAACAAATAGTAGAATAACGGAGGCAGAAGATAGGATTAGTGAAATAGAAGATAGAATGGTAGAAATAAATGAATCAGAGAGGAAACAAGAAAAACGAATTAAAAGAAACGAGGACAATCTCAGAGACCTCCAGGGCAATATGAAATGCTCCAACATTCGAATTATAGGAGTCCCAGAAGAAGAAGACAGAAAGAAAGATCATGAGAAAATCCTTGAGGAGATAATAGTTGAAAACTTCCCTAAAATGGGGAAGGAAATAATCACCCAAGTCCAAGAAACACAGAGAGTTCCAAATAGGATAAACCCAAGGCGAAACACCCCAAGACACATATTAATCAAATTAACAACGATCAAACACAAAGAACAAATATTAAAAGCAGCAAGGGAAAAACAACAAATAACACACAAGGGGATTCCCATAAGGATAACAGCTGATCTTTCAATAGAAACTCTTCAGGCCAGGAGGGAATGGCAAGACATACTTAAAGTGATGAAAGACAATAACCTAGAGCCCAGATTACTGTACTCAGCAAGGATCTCATTCAAACACGAAGGAGAAATCAAAAGCTTTACAGACAAGCAAAAGCTGAGAGAATTCAGCACCACCAAACCAGCTCTCCAACAAATTCTAAAGGATATTCTCTAGACAGGAAACACGAAAGGGTGTATAAACCCGAACCCAAAACAATAAAGGAAATGGTAACGGGATCATACATATCAATAATTACCTTAAACGTAAATGGGTTGAACGCCCCAACCAAAAGACAAAGACTGGCCAAATGGATACAAAAACAAGACCCCTCTATATGCTGCTTACAAGAGACCCACCTCAAAACAAGGGACACATACAGACTGAAAGTGAAGGGCTGGAAAAAGATATACCACGCAAATAGAGACCAAAAGAAAGCAGGAGTGGCAATACTCATATCCGATAAAATAGACTTGAAAACAAAGACTGTGAAAAGAGACAAAGAAGGCCACTACATAATGATCAAAGGAACAATCCAAGAAGAAGATATAACAATTATAAATATATATGCACCCAATATAGGAGCACCGCAATATGTAAGACAAATGCTTACAAGTATGAAAGGGGAAATCAACAATAACACAATAATAGTGGGAGATTTTAATACCCCACTCACACCTATGGACAGATCAACTAAACAGAAAATTAACAAAGAAACGCAAACTTTAAATGATACATTAGATCAGTTAGACCTAATTGATATCTATAGGACATTTCACCCCAAAACAATGAATTTCACCTTTTTCTCAAGGGCTCATGGAACCTTCTCCAGGATAGATCACATCCTGGGCCATAAATCTAAACTTGATAAATTCAAAAAATCAAAATCATTCCAAGCCTCTTTTCTGACCATAATGCATTAAGATTAGATCTCAATTACAGGAGAAAAACTATTAAAAATTCCAACATATGGAGGTTGAACAACACACTTCTGAATAACCAACAAATCACAGAAGAAATCAAAAAAGAAATCAAAATATGCATAGAAACTAATGAAAATGAAAACACAACAACCCAAAACCTGTGGGACACTATAAAAGCAGTGCTAATAGGAAAGTTCATAGCAATACAGGCCTACCTCAAGAAACAAGAAAAAAGTCAAACAAATAACCTAACTCTACAACTAAAGCAACTAGAAAAGGAAGAATTGGAGAACCCCAGAGTTAGTAGAAGGAAAGAAATCTTACAAATTAGGGCAGAAATAAATGCAAAAGAAACAAAAAAGACCATAGCAAAAATCAACAAAGCCAAAAGCTGGTTCTTTGAAAGGATAAACAAAATTGACAAACCATTAGCCAGACTCATCAAGAAGCAAAGAGAGAAAAATCAAATCAATAAAATTAGAAATGAAAATGGAGAGATCACAACAGACAACACAGAAATACAAAGGATCATAAGAGACTACTATCAGCAGTTGTATGCCAATAAAATGGACAACGTGGAAGAAATGGACAAATTCTTAGAAAAGTACAATTTTCCAAAACTGAACCAGGAAGAAATAGAAAATCTTAACAGACCCATCACAAGCACGGAAATTGAAACTGTAATCAGAAATCTTTCAGCAAACAAAAGCCCAGGTCCAGACGGCTTCACAGCTGAATTCTACCAAAAATTTCGAGAAGCGCTAACACCTATCCTCCTCAAACTCTTCCAGAAATTGCAGAGGAAGGTAAACTTCCAAACTCATTCTATGAGGCCACCATTACCCTAATACCAAAACCTGACAAAGATGTCACAAAAAAAGAAAACTAAAGGCCAATATCACCGATGAACATAGATGCAAAAATCCTCAACAAAATTCTAGCAATCAGAATCCAACAACACATTAAAAAGATCATACACCATGACCAAGTGGGCTTTATCCCAGGGATGCAAGGATTCTTCAATATCCGCAAATCAATCAATGTAATTCACCACATTAACAAATTGAAAAATAAAAATCATATGATTATCTCAATAGATGCAGAGAAGGCCTTTGACAAAATTCAACATCCATTTATGATAAAAACTCTCCAGAAAGCAGGAATAGAAGGAACATACCTCAACATAATAAAAGCTATATATGACAAACCCACAGCAAACATTATCCTCAATGGTGAAAAATTGAAAGCATTTCCCCTAAAGTCAGGAACAAGACAAGGGTGTCCACTTTCACCACTACTATTCAACATAGTTCTGGATGTTTTGGCCACAGCAATCAGAGCAGAAAAAGAAATAAAAGGAATCCAAATTGGAAAAGAAGAAGTAAAACTCTCACTGTTTGCAGATGACATGATCCTCTACATGGAAAACCCTAAAGACTCCACCAGAAAATTACTAGACCTAATCAATGAATATAGTAAAGTTGCAGGATATAAAATCAACACACAGAAATCCCTTGCATTCCTATACACGAATAATGAGAAAGTAGAAAAAGAAATTAAGGAAACAATTCCATTCACCATTGCAACGAAAAGAATAAAATACTTAGGAATATATCTACCTAAAGAAACTAAAGACCTATATATAGAAAACTATAAAACACTGATGAAAGAAATCAAAGAGGACACTAATAGATGGAGAAATATACCATGTTCATGGATCAGAAGAATCAATATAGTGAAAATGAGAATACTACCCAAAGCAATTTACAAATTCAACGCAATCCCTATCAAGCTACCAGCCACATTTTTCACAGAACTAGAACAAATAATTTCAAGATTTGTATGGAAATACAAAAAACCTCGAATAGCCAAAGCAATCTTGAGAAAGAAGAATGGAACTGGAGGAATCAACTTGCCTGACTTCAGGCTCTACTACAAAGCCACAGTCATCAAGACAGTATGGTACTGGCACAAAGACAGACATATAGATCAATGGAACAAAATAGAAAGCCCAGAGATAAGTCCACACACATATGGACACCTTATCTTTGACAAAGGAGGCAAGAATATACAATGGAGTAAAGACAATCTCTTTAACAAGTAGTGCTGGAAAAACTGGTCAACCACTTGTAAAAGAATGAAACTAGATCACTTTCTAACACCGCACACAAAAATAAACTCAAAATGGATTAAAGATCTAAATGTAAGATCAGAAACTATAAAACTCCTAGAGGAGAACATAGGCAAAACACTCTCAGACATAAATCACAGCAGGATCCTCTATGATCCACCTCCCAGAATTCTGGAAATAAAAGCAAAAATAAACAAATGGGATCTAATTAAAATTAAAAGCTTCTGCACAACAAAGGAAAATATAAGCAATATAGGCTGTGAAAAGACAGCCTTCTGAATGGGAGAAAATAATAGCAAATGAAGCAACTGACAAACAAGTAATCTCAAAAATATACAAGCAACTTATGCAGCTCAATTACAGAAAAATAAACAACCCAATCAAAAAATGGGCCAAAGAACTAAATAGACATTTCTCCAAAGAAGACATACGGATGGCTAACAAACACATGAAAAGATGCTCAACATCACTCATTATTAGAGAAATGCAAATCAAAACCACAATGAGGTACCACTTCACACCAGTCAGAATGGCTGCGATCCAAAAATCTGCAAGCAATAAATGCTGGAGAGGGTGTGGAGAAAAGGGAACCCTCCTACACTGTTGGTGGGAATGCAAACTAGTACAGCCACTATGGAGAACAGTGTGGAGATTCCTTAAAAAATTGCAAATAGAACTACCTTATGACCCAGCAATCCCACTGCTGGGCATACACACCGAGGAAACCAGAATTGAAAGAGACACATGTACCCCAATGTTCATCGCAGCACTGTTTATAATAGCCAGGACATGGAAACAACCTAGATGTCCATCAGCAGATGAATGGATAAGAAAGCTGTGGTACATATACACAATGGAGTATTACTCAGCCGTTAAAAAGAATTCATTTGAATCAGTTCTGATGAGATGGATGAAACTGGAGCCGATTATACAGAGTGAAGTAAGCCAGAAAGAAAGACACCAATACAGTATACTAACACATATATATGGAACTTAGGAAGATGGCAATGTCGACCCTGTATGCAAGACAGGAAAAAAGACACAGATGTGTATAACGGACTTTTGGACTCAGAGGGAGAGGGAGAGGGTGGGATGATTTGGGAGAATGGCATTCTAACATGTATACTATCATGTAAGAATTGAATCGCCAGTCTATGTCTGACGCAGGATACAGCATGCTTGGGGCTGGTGCATGGGGATGACCCAGAGAGATGTTATGGGGAGGGAGGTGGGAAGGGGGTTCATGTTTGGGAACGCATGTAAGAATTAAAGATTTTAAAATTTAAAAAATAAAAAACTAAAAATAAATAAATAAATATGAAAAAAAAAACAGGAAAAAAAAAAGAAACCAGGCATCAGAAAATACAGATGCATCTGGAGATGAAGAGTGTTTATACCTAGTGTTTCCTTCCTCCAACTTTCCCAGTAAATAGTACAACTGTTTCAAGAGGGAGGTGAAGAGCCAAAGATCACAAAGAAAGATCTGGAAGAATCACTGCAGATGCTGGGGTTATTGTTGTTTAGTCACTAAATTGTGTCTGACTCTTTGCAACCCCATGGACTATAGTCTGCCAGGATCCTCTATCCATGGGATTTTCCTGGCAAGAATACTAGAATGGGCAGCCATTTCCTTTTCCAGGGGATCTTCCTGATTCAGGGATCGAACCCATGTCTCTCCTGCATTGACAGGTGGAGTCTTTACCTCTGGATCTTCTGAGTAAAACACAGTCCTGTTTAAAAAAAAAAAAAAAAAAGTGTGACCTACTGGAGTAGATAAGTCCCCAAATAACTACAATAGCAGGTAGCATATGTGAAGGAACATAATAGACATAGCTATTTAAGGGTTCATCCGAAGGAGATAATGTATCTGCTTATGAAGCAAGAGAGATCAAATATCTCCAAGCATCTGTGATACCGGAAAAATAGTTTCAACAAGCAGTCCTGGAAGCTTAGTATCCCACTCTTTCCAATGGACAGCTCCACAGCTCAATAAGGGCAGGGTTGTTCAATGAGAGAGTTTTAAACAAGAATTACAGGATAAACTGCAGTTGATGGGCGCACAGCACGGGGTGAGGAAGAGTCCCTGAACAGGGATGAACGGGAAGACAGAGGTTGAGAACACTGAGCCTCAGTTTTCTAACTAAAAAATGTCAGCCCCCTCTTAGATTATTCTCCTTTTCTTTCTCTCCCTCTCCCCCTAGTTCTTCATTATTGAATATTTATCAAGTTCCTGATTCTTTGCTAAGGTCTGCATGCATTGAATGTATTCAGTCCTTTCCATAGCTTTTGTGAAGATGCCATCATCTCCATTTTCAGGTGACTTAACTAAGGCTCTAAGGGGTCAAGTTACTTGCCCGAGGAATTCCACTCAGCTCCAACTGGTCTTTATCCTTGATTCTCACACTGGCTCTAATAATTATACAAACAGCACCTGGCATATAGGAGATATCCCATAGATTAGCAACAGTGATAATAATAGCAATAATAATTACTAATGAATATATATCCAACAACATGTGGTGCTTTGTGGATTTGCCAATGTGATAAAGTGAATGGAATCCGGGGCTCTTTTGTGGGATTGGTAGAAAAGGAAAATTTTTACTTTTTCTTTCTTTCTTTTTTTTTTTTTTAAAGCAAATTCATTGAACTTAAAATGTTTTAAGGAGTTTTAAATACTTTATACAAATTATCTCATTTTTATTACCGTTGTACAGATGAGGGTACTGAGTGATAAAACAATTACCCTAACTGGTCCATGCACACAATCGGTAATTGGCAAAGCAAGGATTCAGACCCCAGGTAATTTGGCTCCAGAGCCTATGCTCTTCACTGCTACACTGTATCTACTCTCCAGAAGTCTAATCCAGCCAGACTGTGGAGGACCTTATACATCCAGCCAAGGAGAGCCCACACCCTCTCCTTTCCCTTTCTCACATCAGAGGTGTCCTCAAGGCCTCTTACATCAGTGACTCTTTAGGAGTTGGCTAAATAGAACCATTGCATCACCAAGACCCTTATACTTACCGGAGATTATAAGCTTTATGAGAGTAAGAGCATGTCTGTCCTTCTTGTATTTGTATTCCAGTGCTGGCCAGACACTTAGCAGATGGTAAATATATAATAAATCTTTAGGAAATAAATGAAAAAAAATCATTGAATCATTCAGGCTTCAGAATATCAGATTTCTTAGAAAGGTTAGACACATATCAGAATTAGGAATTTTTACGCATAGAATGATACTGTAAGATGAATAATATTTATAAAGCAACTTCAAATTTGGAGTCAAGACAACAAAATATCAGGCAAAAATATTTTAGGACTCAATTTGCAGCTTAGCTAAGCCAACTTAATTTTGTGCATTGAATATTTTTTGCTAATGTGTACTCTACAAGGATGTCCTCAAAACACTGTGAAATCATGCTTAACAATTACTTTTATGAGTCATTTGACTTGAAAATTGATCTTGAACTTGGAAAAGCCTTAGTGGCAGATCCAAGCAAGAAAGAATTGCAAAGATTTAAGGCTTTATTGGATGGAGTCTGACCTAAGTGACCGTAAGGTGCTGAGGAAAAAACAGAATTGAGTGTATGAATAGTGCCAACTGAAAGACACTAAAAGATTGCCTGAGAATTGGCAGGAGAAGGTGTTTCTGAATGACTGTCTCCTGATGGAAACATGGGAAAGAAGGACTCGGCCCAATGACGACACAATTTCTACTTACCTCCACAGCCTTAGGGCGTTCTTTCCTTGGTGAGTTCAAAGGCTATGACTGACATAAAGAAGGTAAAAATTGAGGCTCTGAAGTGGGCTTTCTAATGTAAGTGGCATGAGGGCAAGGCCTGTGTTACACTCACTGCTTTTCCCCAGGTCTAGATCAGCTCCTGGCATTCACAGGAGCTCAGTGCATATTTGGTGATTGAATGAACAGTGTGTTGCACCTACTTTAGAATCTTCAGTTCAGTTCAGTCGCTCAGTCGTGTCCGACTCTTTGCGACCCCATGAATCGCAGCACGTCAGGCCTCCCTGTCCATCACCATCTCCCAGAGTTCACTCAGACTCACGTCCATCGAGTCCGTGATGCCATCCAGCCATCTCATCCTCTGTCGTCCCCTTCTCCTCCTGCCCCCAATCCCTCCCAGCATCAGTCTTTTCCAATGAGTTAACTCCTCGCATGAGGTGGCCAAAGTACT
Source organism: Ovis aries (assembly GCF_016772045.2). Classification (NCBI taxonomy): domain Eukaryota; kingdom Metazoa; phylum Chordata; class Mammalia; order Artiodactyla; family Bovidae; genus Ovis; species Ovis aries. Next base: position 43,903,975 of record NC_056054.1, on the reverse strand, counting down.
GGAGCTTCAGCTTTAGCATCATTCCTTCCAAAGAAATCCCAGGGTTGATCTCCTTCAGAATGGACTGGTTGGATCTCCTTGCAGTCCAAGGGACTTTCAAGAGTCTTCTCCAACACCACAGTTTAAAAGCACCAATTCTTTGGCACTCAGCCTTCTTCACAGTCCAACTCTCACATCCATACATGACCACAGGAAAAACCTTGACTAGACGGACCTTAGTCGGCAAAGTAATGTCTCTGCTTTTGAATATACTATCTAGATTGGACATAACTTTTCTTCCACACTATCTGCAGTGATTTTGGAGCCCAAAAAAATAAAGTCTGACACTGTTTCCACTGTTTACCCATCTATTTCCCATGAAGTGATGGGACCAAATGCCATGATCTTCGTTTTCTGAATGTTGAGCTTTAAGCCAACTTTTTCACTCTCCTCTTTCACTTTCATCAAGAGGCTTTTAGCTCCTCTTCACTTTCTGCCATAAGGGTGGTGTCATCTGCATATCTGAGGTTACTGATATTTCTCCCAGCAATCTTGATTCCAGCTTGTGTTTCTTCCAACCCAGCGTTTCTCATGATGTGCTTTGCATAGAAGCTAAATAAGCAGGGTGACAATATACAGCCTTGACGTTCTCCTTTTCCTATTTGGAACCAGTCCGTTGTTCCATGTCCAGTTCTAACTGTTGCTTCCTGACCTGCATACAGATTTCTCAAGAGGCAGGTTAGGTGGTCTGGTATTCCCATCTCTTGAAGTATTTTCCACAGTTTATTGTGATCCACACAGTCAAAGGCTTTGGCATAGTCAATAAAGCAGAAATAGATGTTTTTCTGGAATTGTCTTGCTTTTTCCATGATCCAGCAGATGTTGGCAATTTGGTTAGAATCTTAACTCACCACATTACTAGCTCTGTGACCAAGGGAATAGTCAACTTCTCTGAAATGGCTTTCCCTTTTTATTTTATTTTTAGTTTTACCAGCTTATTGCTACCAACCCACCACCCTCCACCCTCATGCATACATGCTCAGTCATGTAACCCCGTGGACTGCAGCCCACCAGACACCTCTGTCCATGGACTTTTCCAGGCAAGAATACTGGAGTGGGTTGCCATTTCCTTCTCCAGGGCCCTTTTGAAAAATGATAAAAAATAGTACCTACCTCATAAGGTTGTTGGGCAGATTAATGGTGACAATGTATGTAAAGCATTTAGTGGATATAGGAAGCAATCAAGGTAAGTTTTTGCTGTTGTTGCTGTTATTATTAGGGTTGTTTGCTGTTGGCTGTTTGCTGCCACATATCTGCATTTGGGAAATTACCTGCCCTCCCTCACTTCCAGTCATCCCAGTTTCCTTTAATTAGTGGGAAGTAATAGAAATATGAAGGTCCTTGAATACCTCCATGTATTTTATCCTCATACAACCTTTATTTTCCCACATTACACATAGACGCCCGAAGCTGTTTTTATTGGAGATTGTCTTTCATACTGAGCTCCTTAGTGATGATTCTGAGCTAATTTACAATTAGCATGGGGTAAGGATTGGGCTTTGGTCCAAGTCAGGACCTATTCTCACCCCAGATAGTCTGGGGCTGACGTTAAGTCTGAGCCTCTCTTCCTGCCATTGGCCACCTGTGGAGGGCCTTTGACTTGAACCCCTGGATAGCCAGGGACTGGAGCTGGTTCACTTGTCATTCATTCATTCAGCAAAATGTGTGTACTGACTCTGTGTCAAGGTGTTGAGCGTTGTCTCCACATCATAGGATCACTCTCCAGGCTCTCCTCCCACACTACTCTCGTGGGGAGGAGCAGATGGAGAGAAGCTTGTAAGCATGGGGGACTACAAGGTCAGAGGCAGAGGGACAGCAGTCATGATAGAAAGGGGAGGTGGGGTAAGCAGGCAGTTCAGACCCCATTAGGCTTATCCTATGAAAACAGGCTGAGGGAGAAAGCCATTTCCCTCACCCCTGCTCTGGGAATCCAGCACCTGTGACCTCGGAGGTTTCAACACTGGAGGCATGTCTGCTCTCTGCTGAAGCTTCTTTCAAGCCTGGGAAACAGCAGGGGGTTGACTGGCTTCTTCAAGTTGCCAGCTGCCTCCCACCAGAGGCCTCTGAAAACCTATAAAGTTTCTTACCTGCCCTTCCAGGTTGCAATTTCAAAGAGACAATTTTATGAGACAATAATTAGGTGTTTCATAGTTCTTTGGGGTTTTCTTGTTTGTTTGTTTTTTTTTTTTTCCCTATCTGGGAACAGAAATCTCCTTAACAACATGCAAAATGTTGGTTGAATGCCCACTTTGTTGCTCTGTGCTGGGCACTTTGTAACATTATTTTGTTTAATGCTCATCACAGCCTATAAGGTTGATCTTATCAGCTTTTTTTAAAAAAGAAATAAGTATCAAAAAGGTATGTAATTTTCTCAAGCTTATTTATACAATTACTAAGACTTAAAGATAAGCATGAATAATGTCTGAAATGTATGAGGAATGCAAAAGAAAAGGTGAAGTGGAGAACGGCAGGGCAGGTGCTGATGTGTAAAAGGGAGCAGAGGTGGGGATATTTATTACTTAAACAAATTCATCTAAAGATAAGGGTAAAATACTGACCTTCCAAGCTCTGGGTTCTAAATAGTTGCTACTGAAGATTAGTGTGTGAAGGGAGGGATTGGAAAAAGTCTTGTATATATACACAAAACAAGACAATGGGACTCAGAGAAAGACGGGAAGGGTGGTTCTGTCTGGAAAAAAAATAAGTATTTTAAAGGAAATGGAATATATTCAGAGACACAGAGAGAGAGAGAGAAAGGGAGAGTGAGAGAGAGAAGTGACACTGAATAATAGAGTGTGAACCCAAAATGCCTGCTCACATTCACAGGCACTAACTATGAGAAAATACCAACAGCGGAGGAGCCATGGGGATGCCATTTATGGATAAAAGCTATTTATGAGAATGAGAAGCCTCAGAGTGGGGTTATTACTCTTGTTAGGTCCCTCTGAGAAGTAAATTAGGTGTTTGAGTAGGTAGATACAATTCTTTTCTATTTCTATGTTACATTTACTGCAATGACAATAATAATATGCCACCCTTGGCTTCCAGAGGGGTCTTTCTCAACTCAAGGAACTGAACCCTTCTCTGTGCAACCTGCTGTGCCAGGCTGTGAGAGACAAAAAGGCTCAGGTCATACTCTCCTTGTTTCTAAGAAGCTTGTAAGCCAGGGGTGACAACACAGTACATATATAGATAGGTGTGCAAACTTCAGTGCAGGGAAGTATGCCAGATGGTAACTGTTATGTAGGAATGGGACTGGGGGAGGGGGAGGAGTTGCAGTGAGTCCACCTGCAGTTATTATTTATTCATATGTTCATTCATTCATTCATCCATTCAATAAACATGCATTGCACATCCTTAAGAACTTCCATATGCCAAACCCTTCAAATAAATCAATGTATAAATCAAGATCCCCACTTTGAAGTCTAATGATAAGAAATTGGAATGATCAATTTCAGTTAGCAGAGTTGGATTACACCCTTGGGTTATCTGTCTTTTGAATAAACTACCCAATGACCACAAACCCTTTGAGAAGAGAATGGCTACCCACTCCAGTATTCTCACCTGGAGAATTCCGAGGACAAAGGAGCCTGGAGGCTCAGTCCGTGGGGTTACAAAGAGTTGGACACGACTGAGTGATTAACATACACACACACTGGTGATTGGGAGTAGATTTAAAATAGGATGTTTTAATGTTTAAAGATCACTGAGTGTTTTTCAGAGTTCAATACCAGATGTTGGCCTTCTTAGCACTTTTGTCAAATAGAGTTAATCACTCAGGAAGCTCCTAAAATATGTTTCCAAAAAGAACTATAATATGATAAAATTTTAGAGCTGAGAAAGAATCAGTTAGTGATCAGTTTAATACAAGGGTTTTGTTTTCACATAAGGGCTCCTAAATATAATTATCATTATCATCATCATCATATCTTGCAAGAATACCGTGAGGCAGGTACTATTACTATCTCCATTTTACAGATGAGAAACCTGAGCCTCAGAATGGGTAAGTGACTGTGTAATGGCTTACAGTCATCACATATAGCAAGAGAGCAGAACTGGGATCTAGGCGCCACCCTAGATCCAGCAACTCAAATGCTCATGCTTGTCTCTACTTAGCTGTGTTATTCCCTTGGGAAATATGGATCTAATAGTCACTTTTAATATTCATAAAGACATAATAGACACTGTGAATTTTTTTTAAAGCAGTTCAGGGTGATGAATATGTGTCTGCCCTACACTCGGTTTGGCAATATTGGTAATCTCAGACAAGTTAGAAGTATTGATTAGCAATTAGAAATATCTGTTTTTAACTAAATTGGTTGTATAAGTACCTGTTCACAATAGGGGGATAATCTTTGTGAGGAACCACTACTTTATTCCAAGTCTCTAGTTTCCAGATGTGGACACTGGAACCTAAAGAGTTAGGCCAGTTATTCTGAAGAGATGCATTTGGGAACTAAGGGGATCCAGTGTGTTGTAGCAGCTGATAAGAAAATGAATTGAGAACTCACTAATTTTAAACAAATAAACCAATGCAACTAGTTAAGAATATCTAATGGACCCAATTCTTACTTGAGCATTGGACACTATTTCTTCTTAAATAGTGAAATATGGTATCAAATGGAGAGTAAATCTTGATACTGAATCCTGTCAACCTTACTTTAGAAATATCCCTTGATATTAAAAAAGATATTCTAACCCTAAGACGGTATTATTTAAATGTGTGGACGTTGGCAGCTTGCTGAAATGAGAACACAGAATGGAGAGTTAACCAGCAGTAGAGGTGAGAGGACATTCTTACTTCTTTTATATGATGCTCTGGAACCTCCTCCTGACAGGGGGAAAAAAAGATGTAAAAGGTTCTGAAAAGGTAAAGAAGAAATACAAATAATCCACTGCTGGTCCATCTATGTTTAGGTACCAGTCAAACTGTTAACCACAATTCTGTCCTCTTCTGCCCATTTGCCATTTGATCTGGTGTTCTTTAAAGATTGTTAATCACTATTTAGTGAATAACAGCTAGACTAGGGCTCCTCCAGGACAAGGGCAAGTGTCTTCATATCTTGGTACCCTCAAGAACTTAGAAAAGAAAGCTTAGGACAAATTAAGTATATGCCTATTGATTAAAGGGTTAAAAGAAAGAATAAATAAATAGCAACTGTATCCCCATAACTGTTAAAAACTGTTAGACTTCAAGGAGATGGAGTATATATATATATATATATATATACATATATATATATATACATACAGTTTGGCACCTGTCCTTAAGGAGTGTCTAGTCTAGCTGGAGGGTAGAAATGAACACTTATTAAGCATAACCTGCATGGCATCTTCTATAAGGGCAATGAAAAATCAGAAACAGAGAAGAGGAGGAGACGGGACTTGGGATATTCCCTTGGCATGAAGAGGGTGTAGCTGGAGGGGAGTATCAAGAAACTAGGTGTGTAAGGGGTGGTGGGTGGCGGAAACCGTGTATGTGTGGGAATAGGGTGTTACCAAACCAAGAGTCTATTGGGCAGTGTGAGTTATACTGACCGAGTGGCCAGTTTATGGAACATGGAACAACCAGGCCCAGGAATTTAGGCTTGATGGAGCAGGAAATCTCTAGGGTCCCACTTGCCTTTCCCCCTGAAAGTTAAGCATAAATATAAATCCTTACAAAAAAAAAAAAAAGACAAACATTGTAACTTAGTATGTGTTCCCTCTAAGTCAAATAAGGTCCCAGGCTTTTGAAATGCACACCGTGGGTTTGCTTTCATATTCATTTATTTATTCATTCCACAAAAGTTTACGGAGGACCTACTAGAGTTAGAATTTTGTTAAGCACCACGGGGGGTACAAAGATGAATAGCACTCGGTCCCTATCCCCAGGAATTTACAGCTCAATGGTGGAGACAAACGTGTACACACAAATCCTTGCAATAGGAGGTAAGAACGTAAACACAGGAATTGTAAGGGCTTACTGCCTGAAGATATCAAAAGGAAGTGGTTTAGAAAATAAACAAGATTTTTCAGATGAGTTGGTTTTTAAATGAGGTTTAAAAAACTCCGATGGGGTAAGCTATATTCTTTTAGGGCAAGAGCCAGAGTTAAGGCTCTGGAAACCTTTGGAGTGGGGGGATCATGTGGTAATGAACAGTGGCCTGGTTTGGCTGGAGCGCAGAGTTCTTCAAGGGGTGCAGCGGGGATATTTTGCTGGGTATTTGCCCAATAACGAGGCTGGGATCTGGCAGAAGGAAGCCCAGCTGAGACTTTATTCCTCATCTCCGTGCTTTGACTTAAGCATCTATTGGGTCCCTTTAAAAAATTCTCCTCTTTCCTAAAGAGAGTTCTAGCAGTTGGGGGCGGGGACCGTTTCCTAAAGTCAACGCGTAAGTTAAAGGTCTGCAAAGCTGCCCACGGGTGATTTAAATCTCGCACCAAAAGAGGAAACGTGTGGGAAGCGGAGTAGGGGAAACCCACTAAACAACAACATCAACCCCCTCAACGATATCAGTTCCTGGCGGGACAGGCTGCCAGCCAGACCCGGGAGCGGGACACCAGCACCCGCCGGAGCTCGGAGCCCCGCACTGGCGGGCAAGGGGGAGAGGAAGAGAGGGAGGGAGGGAGGGAGGGAGGAAGCGCGAGAGGGAGGGAGGAAGAAAGGGAGGGAGGCGGCGTCATGTGATCGCTTCCCTGCTCCTTTAAGCGTCCACAGGCGGCGGAGCGGCCACAATCACAGCTCCGGGCATTGGGGGAGCCCGAGCCGGCTGAGCCGGGGGAATCCTTGCGGGCGCCTTTCGTCCCGGTCCCATCCTCGCCGCGCTCCCGTACCCCTGAAGTTTTGCAGCGCCTGGAAAGGAGGCGAGGGAGAAGGGAGCGTGAGAGGGGAGGGAGCAAAAAGCACACCCTAAAACATTTATTTCAAGGAGGAAAGAAAAAGGGGGGCGCAAAAATGGCTGGGGCAATTATAGAAAACATGAGCACCAAGAAGCTGTGCATTGTTGGTGGGATTCTGCTTGTGTTCCAAATCATCGCCTTTCTGGTGGGAGGCTTGATTGGTAAGTGCGAGAGCTGCAAACTTTTCCCCCTTTCTCTCTTTTCGGGCCCCTTCCCTCTTTGCCTCTCGGGCTACTTGTTACAGTATCACTGCCTTGCTTCTATGATCTAATTAGTCCGGCTATTGTGCTTAAGAAAGCAGAGCTCCATGGGGCTCCGTGGGGCACAATCCAGTCTAGTGGCTAAGAGAAAAGGAGGGGAAAAAGTTTTGGCCTAGTTTCAGTATCCACTTGAAAGGAAAGAGGGGGGTGGCGGGGGTGGGAATCTTAAGCATGGCGACGGATCGCGCGAGGAAGCGCTGGGTTACAAACTTGATTGCTCTCCCCCCGGCTTTTTCCCGCGTTCCCCCCTTTTCCTCTCGGTTCCCTCCTAATCAGCTCCGGGAGGGCAACGTAATCGACTTTATTAGGAACAACTGAAGAGTCGGAGAACTGCGCCCGGCGCAACCCCGAGCCCTGTTACTGGGCTGTGATCTCTGCATGTGTAAACGCTTTTGGTTGTCTCAGCTGGGGGTTGAGAGTTTGCATTTTGGGTCCTGACCTTCGTGCCCTCTGCTTCCTCGCCGCATCTCCAAGCCACCCCGAGCCGTGGCCGTTGGCAAAGTCCGAGCCTGGGCTGGGAGCTTGGATGGGTGAGGTTCGGTGGGAGAAAGTCCTCGGCCAGCGCCGCGGGAAGTTGGAGAGGTCAGGGGAAAACGCGTATCAGAAAGGTGTGTTGCTTTTGGCCTCTGGGGAATTTCCCTTCCCCCATTTCTTAGAGCCCCGAGAGCCTGTGAATCTGGAGCCTCAGGTCTTGCCCTGGCGCCTCGGAGGGCGGCCCCCGCCACAGCCCCCCGCAGGTGACAGCTTCCCCCTGGGAGACCTCCCCTGGCGTGTATCGCCCGAACCTCTCGAGCTAAACAGGCTTCCCGGGTGAAGAAGATGGTTTCATGGACCTTCCACTCAGAAAACTCCCTTCTTCTCGCCGTGTCTCCGTCTCATCTCCATCCTCCCGCCCCTCCGCACAGCCGCTTTCCCCTCCCCCTCGACACTCAGGACGTCCCGGCGCAAACTTCAGCGCCAACTTCGCCGCGGGTGCGGATGCAAGGCTTCGCTTCCCTATTTCGCAGATTTGTAAAACTTTGCGGAGTGGAGAGTCCACGGAGGGGCTTTCTGCGCGCGTCTCTTTTCCAGAGCTCGCGTGGTGTGGGTGTCGTCGTGATTGTGAGAACTGCCCAGGCTTGGGCATCCGGGGTCGTGTGCGTGGCGTTTTGTCTCCAGGCTTGGGTTGGATGGGAATAAATGAAAGGGGAATCTGGTTCTGTAAATCACTGTAACATTCAAGCTAACAGTTTAAACAAAGGAGAGTGGGTGAAGCTTTATCAAGGAGAGAAATTTCTAGAGGAGAACATGCCTTTCTCTGTGTATGTATCCACAAAGCAGAAAGAGGTTCCGAGTTTTCCAAGCTCATATCCTCAGTTTGGGTCAAAGAGCTTAATTTTTTCATTCTTGAAAACCTACCCCCCACCACCCCACCCCGCCCCAATCCCGTGAGCTCCTGTTTAGCTAAGTGCAATCTCCGTGTTTCCCTGTATTGGATTTTTCGAGGCTCTTAATACATTCTCTACTGGGAGCTGAAGGCAGCCTTCCCTGTGCCCTCACAGTGATTATGCAGCGGTTACAATTATACCTCTTGTCTCCCTTGATGAGCAGTTGCAGTTAGATGCCATTGGATCTTGTGTGATTTCAGTGGCAGACCATAATTAAAATTTCTTGCACCTTGTGCTTTCAGAATTAAATTGGCCTATTATCCCTGTCTGACCTTCATCCTCTTTGAGGTTTTTGCACAAGCAGCGAACCATTACACATAGTACCCTGGTATTTGTTGGTGTGTTTCTTTTTCCTTTTCTAAAGCTGATCTAGCCCATTATCCACTGTTGTAGGTTTCTTAGAGTCCTTCTGGAACTGGCATCATTTCTGGAATCTTAATATGGAGGAGAAGGTCCAAGGGCAGTCTCGAGTGGCTGCTGGAGTTGCCATAGGTTCAGAAACGTTGTATGTTCAAAGAGAAGTTCGTTTGGAGTAAGCTGTGCCAAGGGTTGTTTTTCCAATAGAACTTGATTAGTGACCGCACCTGGTGACAATCTCAAAAAGTTAGTGATAGTCTAGATTTCCCCTCAGTAAATGAACTGCTTTAGTCCCAGCTTTCCTGGAACAAGACAACTTTCTATCTCTGTATAACACTTCTTGGGGAAAATTGTGTAAGTTTACCTCTTACCTTTCCTCCTTCCTCAGTTGCTAAGACTGTGTCCCTAGTCCTGGCCTGAAGGCTGAAAAGATCAGATCCATTTCATTGTAAACACTTTGAATAGTGGCTTAGCCTTTATCTCAACCACTTAGAGGTGTGTTTTTTTTTTTTTTTTTTTTTTGGGCTGTTAAATCTAAGAACTTAGGTATGCTCCAAGACCCAAATATGGGAAATAAATATCAATAAAAGGTAAGTGATATGTTTCCCCAGCAAACTGGAAGGCAGGAAACTAAGCAAAGGATGGAACTTCAAGAAAGTGAACGAGTGGAATTAGTAGCTAAAGGAGCAGTGGAAATTAAGTCCAGAAACCTTTGCTTCCAGCCTCCCCAGTAAAGGAGAGCTCTTTCAGTGCTCAACCATATTGATGGTAGGATGTCAGGTGTCTTGCTTATGCAGTGTCTTTCTAATTCATTTGCAGAGGCCAGGTGAGAAAGTGAAATTTTCACTTTGAATTGGCCTTGGTATTTCGGTATAATGTTCCTTTTTGATCACTGTTGTCCTAGATGAAAGGAAACATGACTGCCTAGAAAGGGGAGGGGCTGAATAGCAAAGCTCCTTATTGTAAGGGTGTAAGTACACTACACTCATATTCGCAAAACAAAAACAACCACCACCCCCAAACAGTATTGCCAAACCGTGCACCTAAGCTGGTGAGGAGGAACCTTTTCAGACGAGTTTAAGATTCCTTTCAGTTATGAAATTGTATGACTTCCCAGTGCTTTTGAGAGTTTTATATGACATTCACACCGGTGTTTGGTTATAGCTTTCTAGAATTTACTTTACAATACAGTATTGTAAAGTAAAATAAAGTAAAAATAAAAATTTTTAAAAAATAGAATTGATGGGGGAAAATTTAAACACTAGGTAAAAAGGAAATAAGAGGGATCTTCCCCAACTCCAGCAACCTTCTTAGAGCTGAGCTTTTTAATTTTGGTTTGTTTTTGTACTTGTTGTTTGTTTGTTTTGTGCCAGGGTCTAAACCTTTAATGGGATTTTGCAAGGCTCTGGAAAGCAATATGGTAGAATTTGAGATACTTAAGAATTTACTGAATTATGCCATGCCATGCTTTTGTACAAACTTTGAGCCTTTATAAAATCATGCTTTTGATTATTTTCTTATGTATTGAGAAGGTTTCCTAAGTGGATAACTTATTTTGTATTTATAATTCATTTAAAAATGTAAGAATCCCTGAAGGAAAAGAAAATATTTTTAAAGATATAGCTTAATCTTTAGCCTTCTTAAAAATAAGCCTGCAGAAAATTTAAAAATAATTTTCCTTTGATTTCACGTTTGGTGAATTTTGTTCCTGGAGAAGCAGCTGCAGGGTGGTGGAAGGGGGGAGGGGAGGAGACCATGTTCCCTGAAACAAGAGTACAGCCGACTAAAAATCATGAACTTGATTCCCTGGTCTATTATGTGCAATTTGCTCAGCTTCAGATTAGTCATGTCTGGGGGATATAATGGTTGGAAAAGCAGGTCAGCATTCCCACCTGTTCTAAAGACTGGTAAGAGTATAAAGGATCAGGATTGGATGAATAGAAAATTATTGCATTGTTTTAAGTGTACCCATAAATGAGAATATTCCAAACTTAAACCCAAATAAATATCAACAAACTGACCATTATTATTTCTTTAGGAAAGATTACTTTCTTTCAGAGGTTTAGTATGTGAACAATCTTTCATTGCTTTTTATTGCTGAGAATATTATGTGTGTATATATGTATGATGCACATACATATATACACATTTATTATCAGTTTTCTCAGTTTTAACATGGACTTATTACTGCTTTTCAAGGAGCTGGCCCATGTTTTTATGCTATTATTGTTTGAATAGGTACTGTGAATGGTTTTGATTATGGTCCATTCATACGAATAGTTTTTGTTTCTGCTACTGTCATTTATTGGAAAGTGGCAGGATTTTAAGAAATTAAATAAAATTACAGTTATACAAAGTGTATAAGGGTTTGTTTCTCAGTGTATTAGGTTTTAAGCTTGTCGTGGTATTTATTTTAGCATATATTAATAATGTAATACTTGGCAGTCCTAAGTGTTTGGGTATCTGTTGAGACAATAACTAATGAACTGACTTTTGGTTGATGTTACTCCACATTTTTTTGTATTTGATTCTGCTTTTTATTTTGTAACATTTCATATTTGACTAAGCTATGTCTTCTTTTTGTTGTTGTTAACTACCAGAGTATCTAATATGGTTGGTAGAAGTACTGTGCAACTTGAGAAATTCTTTTGTAAAGAATGCAAAATCTTTTGTAGATTGAAATTACATTATTTAACTTTTAAAAAACTAAGCTGTCTCCTTGGTTATTGCAACAAAATCAATGCTAGTGCTAACAATCTCTAATCATGCTTTCATCTAATCATTTAGTACAGCCTGTCTAGCCTTCGATTGGAACTTTCCCTTTTTCTTTTTCAGAGTAAGAAACATTTCCTTGAGATAATAGTATGGCTTTGTAAGATTTTCAAGTTCCCTGCCTGGAACCCAGACCTAGACTCAAAGTCTTTCCTAGCTGGTTGACATTTTGCAATAATGTGGCCTTTAAAAAGATTTTTTTTTAATCCATGTAGACCGAGGAAAGATTCTAACCTTATCTTCCTCATAAAGATGTTTCTATGGAGATTTAGAACTTGAAATTGTATGAAAGTCCTTCGCTGAGAGTGTGCAAAATATTGGTTAGATTCTAATGTGTACCTAGGATAGGACTACAATGCTGACTGTGCTTAGCAAAGACCAGATTTGAAGCCTGAGTAACATAGGGGAGCTAGAGGTAGAAAAGAGTCCCTCTTAATCCAGGTTCGCTAGCAAAAGATTTCTTACAATGAGGTTTCTAACATGATGATAGTTCTCACTCATTTATGGAGAATTTGAGAGTATGTGAAATGAGAAGCCTTGTTAATTATGTCATCAAATAGCTGTATTAATATTTCATCTTGAAATATATTAACAATATAGATAATTTAATGTGCATTAAATGTACACTGTGTACCAGGCTTTATTTAATTTGATCCACACAAAGCTTGCCACATTGATGCTGTTGTACTCATTTTACACATAAGTAAACTGAGATACAGAAAGCTCTGGTAAAATTGGTCAAGGCTGCCTATTAATAGCTGCTGCTGGTGCTATGGCTAAGTCGCTTCAGTTGTGTCCGACTCTGTGCGACCCTATAGATGGCAGCCCACCCAGCCCCGCCGTCCCTGGGATTCTCCAGGCAAGAACACTGGAGTGGGTTGCCATTTCCTTCTCCAATGCATGAAAGTGAAAAGTGAAAGTGAAGTCGCTCAGTTGTGTCCGACTCTTTGCGACCCCATGGACTGCAACCTACCAGACTCCTCCGTCCATGGGATTTTCCAGGCAACAGTAGTGGAGTGGGGTGCCATTGCCTTCTCTGTATTAATAGCTAGTCAGAGTCAAAGCTAGGATTGGATTCCAGTCAATCCAGAATAATCAACCGTTAGGTGCTCCTGCGCCTACCTGCCAAAGCCTTGACTTCTAGGGCTGAATAGAAATAATTTGAATGTAGGCATGATGAATAAGACTGCAAATGCAAATAACTTCCCATTTTTAACCCTTGGGTAACATGGTAAAGGAAAAAAAAAATCTGATGATAAGTGAAATGGAGTCCAGCTGTACTTAATAAAGCAGAGCCTTGCCAGGCTAAAGGAGGACAACTTCTGGGAAGTCTACATATGCCAGTCCATCCAATTTCTCCAGGTTCTAACCAGTCTCTGTGATTCTATGAATCATCTGGATGGCTGAGCAGCCAGGTTCATCGGCCACAAGGCGTTTGAGTTCTACTACCTTAAGGAAAATTACTCGATTTTATTTTCTCTAGTTAGTGGTTTTGACATATTTAAACAGTTATAGAGGTCTAGGCTTCTTCAAAGGAAGAGGAGAGAATAAGCCAACTGAGGCTGTAGCGATTTTAGAAGGTGTGGTTTGGCAGTGATAGCAGAGCAGTTGAAAGAAGAGCTTCATACTGAAAGTTGAAAATTCATTTTCCCCAAAGGATGATTTTTGTTTATATACACACCCATGCCTAATAATGAGGGCGTTTCAAACCAGAGGCTTGCATGCTGATACCTTGAACAGGTACATTTTGTTCTTTGGAAAAAATGCTGTAGATTTTCTCTATTGAAAGATTTACTGCTCTCAGTTTTGATAGAGACTCTAAGAGATGGTGGGAGACAGAGAGCATCGAGACATGAAGTGATCGTGTCTATTTCATTGGTCTTGTGTTTTCTTGGAGGTGGTATGATGATGATGCAGTAGAACAGACGGGTGTGCCATATGTGGATGGATCCCAGAAAGAGTGTCCAGACGGGGATGGGAATCGAGAGGAAGATCTGGAGGCATTGAAGTTCTCAGACTTGATAGTGAAATGCTTTGCATTTTTCCCTTTTCCTTATAGGGCTAATCTAAAAGGATTGATAATTAGAAAAAGAGCAGCTGATATGTTTTAGAACAGGGGTCCCCAACTTCTGGGATCTAATGCCTGATGATCTTAGTTGGAGCGAATGTAATAATAGAAATAAAGTGCACAATAAGTGTAATGTGCTTGAGTCACCCCAAAACCATCCCCTCCCACCTGGCTCTGTTGAAAAGTTGTCTTCCATGAAAACTGGTCCCTGGTGCTAAAAACATTGGGGACTATTGTTTTAGAATACACAAATCCCTAAGGTTCTTTAGCCCTTTAACACTAGCTCTCCCTCCCCTCCATCCCTCCCTCCCCCACCATGTTCCACACACAATTAAATTTTGTAGAGGAGCAAAAGCAATAATCAGAGTGTCATCTGACCAGTAGTGAAGGATTTGGCCAATTATGATTTGTTGCATTTTGAAGATTTACTGGGTGACTATAGAAAACATTTTACGTGATGTGTTGATTTATTTAGTGAACATAACAACCTAGAGCAGCGGGTACTTTCTCCAGAATTCAGATGAATGTTAGGTTCTCACTTAATCACATCAGGATCTTTTTGGGTTTAGTAGAGATAATAAGAGGCCTGGCATTCAAGTCCATGATCCTGAACTCAATCAAGCCATGCTCTCAAGTCTAATGTCACTCTCCTTCTATTGTTCCTTCAGTTTCTACTGGAAACAAAGAATCAAGTGTGATGAAACATTCTGCACAAATTCAATAGAAGGTGAAAGTTCAGACTGGCTTGTTCTGATTTTACCCCTTTCCCAGACCACATGCTCCCATTACTGCCTGGGTACTATTCACTGACCTGGTTACTTTCTGTACAAATAATCCCAATTCCTAAAATATATTATGCTGGGAAAGCTTGAGGGCAGGAGAAGAAGGGAGGAACAGAAGATGAGGTGGTCAGAGGGCATCACCAACTCAATGGGCGTGAGTTTGAGCAAACTCAGGGAGATAGTAGAGGACACAGGAGCTTGGTGTGCTGCAGTCCATGGGGTCGCAAAGAGTCGAACACAACTTAGTGATTGAACAATAACAACAAAAACATATTAACCTTTTCCAACAGCTATTGTAAATGTTGACCAGTGCTTGCAAGCCATGCTGGGGAAGGCTGAGCCTGAGATAATTACACCCCAGTTCCCCCGCCAAAAGAAATGATTGCACATAGCCGACAGTGACTGATAGTTGGAAACAAAACTCATTGGAGTTCCTGACCTGAAGGCCAACTAGACTTAGCATACACGGTAGGTCCTGAATATCACTGTTGAATACAAGAGAGGTGGATATGGAGAAAAGAGATAGGGGTAGGATATGGACTCAGGAAAGAAAAATTAAGGCCTCTGTAAACATATGAGAGGGCTTCCCAGGTGGCTTTGTGGTAAAAAATCTACATGCCAAGCAGGAGACACAGGTTCAATCCCTGAGTTGGGAAGATTCCCCAGAGTAGGAAATGCTAACCCATATCGGTATTCTTGCCTGGAAAATCCCATAAACAGAGGAGCCTGGTGGGCTACAGTCCAGGGAGTCACAAAAGAATCAGACTCCACCTAGTGACTAGACAACAGCTACAAATACATGAGAACACTCTTTGGGTCATAGCTTATGCCTGGATTTCCAGAATCTACTTCTGATGCCACACACTTTTCCCAAATTGAGCTAGTGTTTCTGTCTTCAAAGCCTGTTTAAATCCTGGGCCTCCAAGTGCAATTTCTGCTCCCTCTTTTTTCTCCCTACTCTATTCTTTTAATATTCCTTGGTAAAGGGTGTGTGTGTGTGTGTGTTTTTTTCCACTGACCCACAGGAATTATAGGGCCTTCTTAATCTTCCAGTTAATTCCCTGGATTAACTCAGAGGCTTTATCCATAAGTACACATTTCCAAGAAAGCAGAAGTGATTGAAAGAAGAGGCCAAGTTATTACATTTGTTTTGGCAAGGCATTATGATTTTTCTTTAGGAAGAAGGTAACCGATCCTTAAATGACGCAGTCCATCCCCCCTCCCTGCTCCCTGTCCCTCCAGCCCCAGATTAATAAGGTTAAGCTCATGAGAGCTGGCTGGGGGCCAATTAACTGCTGCTTTTAGTTTTGGGCTAAGCTCCTCCCAGAGAGAGACCCTGGTGTCAGGGCAGCATCATGTCGGTGAGATGAACTTGACTCTAACTCAGCAGACCATCTGTGATCTTCATGATCTCAAATAAGTTACAGAAGCTTCTTGATGCCAGCCCGCAATTGTGATGTGGGGCAGAGCCTCCTATTTCATGGATGATTGTAGTAAGGAAGCCACGATCCCAAGGACAAGGCACCCTCTGGGTTCTCATGGAGTCAGGGCCACCAGAGATGTAATTCTCAGAGGACTTTTTGCTGAAAATATCTGCTTAACCCTGTATCTGTCTCTCCTACTTTTCTTTCTCTGTACCTCTCTGCTCTTAGATTTGGAAAAATGTAGCCTTGAGGTCGTTTATTTTCTATTCTTTTTCTTTCTTGAGTCACCACCACTTTGTCAAACACCTCCAGATTCATGGATCAATTTAGACAGAGGGAAGTGAAATAACCCAAAGCATTACTCATTTTGGGTTTGAAAGTGCATACAGAGTTCAACTACTTTCTAACGTGGATTCTCATTATAATTGTTATGTCTCATAAGGTGCCTTCCCAAGATGGTAGATTTATAATAATATTGTTGCAGATAACTAGTGAAAAAGGATATGAGTCTAAGTTGTTATCCTAAAACATGCACATTTTGCTCCAGGTCTATTACTTTTGCTTTATACACAATTTTAATAGAGCTTGGTTATGCCATTTTCTAAGTGTACAGTAGTTGGGTCGATTTGCCGTAGAAACTCACTGGCAGCAAAGAGATGTAGGCAGGTGGTAGGTAATAGGAGGACACAGGAAGAGAAAGGGAGCATTCCCAAGGTTGTGGGGTATCTGGATATAGGCAGATCATGTCACACTAGAACCCTCTCCCACCCCACTGCAGTGGCTTCATTACGTTATAGGCTGGCGCGTGTTAATTGATTCCACTTTAAATCTGTGTGGTCTTAACGCTTGCCTTGGGTGCAGCTTTTTGGATCTACAATATCTGTCCACTTTGGTATTATTTGGGCTCAGTGGGAGCTGTGGAACTTTCTGCTATTAAATTGCAAAGTTGAAAGAGCCTTGGAGATCAATTGTCCCATTTCCTTTGAGGAGGGACCAGAGTCCCAAGAAAGGGAAGAGGCTCAGTTTACACAATTAGAGTCTTGGTTTAGACTCAGATTCTAATGAAGGTCAGCACTCCAAGCATGTATCTCCTCCCGAGTTGCAGGGTGAAAATCATCAGACCTTCGAGTTATTGGGTAGAAAATTCCAGTTTGTGGTTCTTAAAGCTCTGTTGACTTTTCTGTTCCTTGAAAATAAAATAGTAATTAATAACTTTACTGTCCTCTCCTGCTTGCTTTTGTGTACTTAATATTCTTAGCTAATTTCTCATGAAGCAATAGGATTGTATGGAATGTTAAGCTGTTCTATGTGGATTTTAAAGAATACTACATACTTAAAAACAAGCTAAATTCCTTGCTTTCTGAGAGTGTAGTATACCCCCTTTGTATTGCCTAAGAAACTGTAAATTAAAAAAAAAAAAAAAAGTGTACTGTGGTCCTTACCAATCCAACCAAAGTGCCGTTCTCATGTTTTAAGACTTCATCAGTCTGAAGCTTCTTGTCTAAAATATTGTGACTAACTTTTGTGCTTTCAGGGGCTGTTTGTGGCAGGCATAATTCTGAAATCGTAGTGAGTTTAGGGGAAATGACATGCCCTATATTTTTTGGATCTGTTTTACATACCAAAGAAACAACAAAATTGCTTAGGCTTTGTTTCTGCGATTTCTTCACTCTGAAGGTAATTGCAAACTGAAAATTCAAATTGCCAAAATAGGGCTTAAAATGTTGAAGGCCTTAGGCCATTGTGATAGACAAGCATATTTTTGTGATTTCAGAGGTACAAGTATTACAGGGTAAATTCTTTTATTTTTGTTGATATTAAGCAGAGTCACAAAGCACTGTTTTTCGAATCCTCTGATTTAACTATAATGAATTTTTTTTTTAAAGTCTGTGTTTAGCATGATGGTCTTTAGGTGATCACAACCAAAAAGTTGAGTTCCATATTTGTGAAACCCAGCCCTCTGTCAAGGCAGAGGTCTTTTTTTTCTGTTCCTTTTACACCAGGTTCTTATGTATTTTATCTGCTCTCATTTAGGTTGTAATTCGCCTGAGAATGGAATGCCTCAAGTGGAGAAAAGACACATCCCCACATTCCTTTCTTTTCTCTGGTCTGTTGAGCTAGTCCTGGCTTGTGTGAAATGGGCTCTGACTTTAGCTCCTGCGTGCCTGGGCTATGGGAAGTTGTAGATAAGATTTTAACTGAAGCTTTGGAAAGATTGCACCAGGGGCCTTACTGTCACTTAAAAGAACACACCTGTACTTAGAAGAGATCAGCTTCTGCAAAACTGTGAGGTGGAGTTGGGTAGGGTGGGGAGGTTCTTGACTGTGTCCGGCAACTCCAGGGCCTTGGACATCTTTTCAGGCACCCTTTCTCCTAATTGTACAGCATTTGCATGCTCATGAGCCAGCCCGTGTTAAACCCTTGGCTGGCATTGGTCTTTAAACATGCCCGAACGGAACAGAGTTCTGCTCTATGAGAACATGCTGTTTCTGGATAATAGGTGATAAAAGAGAAAGAAACAGGATAATTTGTAGACACCCAAGATTTTTTTTACAGAGAAGGCGATGGCACCCCACTCCAGTACTCTTGCCTGGAAAATCCCATGGACGGAGGAGCCTGGTAGGCTGCAGTCCATGGGGTCGTGAAGACCCAGACATGACTGAGCCTGAGCGACTTCACTTTCACTCTTAACTTTCATGCATTGGAGAAGGAAATGGCAACCCACTCCAGTGTTCTTGCCTGGAGAATCCCAGGAACGGGGGAGCCTGGTAGGCTGCCGTCTATGGGGTCGCACAGAGTCGCACGACTGAAGCAACTTAGCAGCAGCAGCAAGATTTTTAAACGAAAAGTATACTAAAGTCATTGTTCAATTAGCATTTTCTTTTTTCTTTCATAAGTATTAGGTAATTCTTTCATGTCCCTTCTTCTCTCTCCCACCTACCTGTTAAAAAAGACAGAGAGAAAATATAGTTTGGGAGAAAGATGAGCACTAGACTTGGTATTTAAACAAAATCAGCACTAGTATATATTTGAGAAGATCACATTTCCAGGTCAGGATGTGGTTAGGTACTGATACCAAGTCTGTCCAGGTAAGCCACTGATTCTCTGTGCATCTCATGTTAGAGTAACTCTCCCTGCCAGGCAACACTGGCACAGAAATTTGAAAGTTGTCTTTAATGACTTGGGTGCTTATAAGATTCCTAGGAAATTGTTGCACTAAAAAGCACGGTGTTAGCTCAAAGTTTTCTTATGTTTCTGTTCAGCGATGGACTTACTGATCCTTGCATTCAAAAATCAGATTTTCTAACTGATGGCATGTGGTTTTAGGGTTGATCAGGGTGGTGTGGTCTGGTTCATTATCCAACTTGGACAAACCATATGCATGTTATGAACCTCAACTTTCTCATCTAAAAATGTCTCCTTCACAGGTGGTTGTGGGTTTAAATGAGGTAAGTTACCTGCGCATATGTGCTCAATTCATCAATATACATTAGCCATTTCCCTGAATTAGAAGTTGACAAAATTAACTTTTTAAAGTTTTTTTTTTTTTCAGTCATCCCACATCTAGTTAGGCTCATGGCAGCTTATCTCTGCCTCTTAGTGGATTACATAAAATTAGAACCCCAGCAAACCTGCTTGATCGCTTTCCCATTTAGCATAATCCATGCAAGCCGACAGTTCAAGAAGCATGTCATCCACACATTTGGTGAACTAGAGCAATTAACTTTTTGATCCAGTTAGTGATAGTTTTCATTAAGATTTAATTTGAATCTTAAATTTTGCCTTTTAAAATGCTTGCCAGTACTCATGGCTCTTTGTAGCATAGATGAGCCCAGGTAGCTTGAGTTTTAAATGACTATCACTCAATATGTGGAAGAGAGATTCCATCCATGCTTGCTGCATAGCAAATCCCAGTTGTTCATCTGTTTTACATTATAAAATTGAAGTCATTGTCCATTGGGAAATGTTTTTGCTTCTAGATAGAGCATAAATGACAAAGACGTTTGAAAGTCAAGCTTCAAGGAAAAAAATGATCTTTCCCTTATAAAATATTAACTACTTCTGAAACTTTAGCTAGAATTACCATGGTGTATCATAAGGAATTATAAAGAAAAAATAAAGTTAAAATATAATTCCTATAAGACTATAAGCTACATGATAACATGTCATCTATCTTGCACATCTTTATTTTCCATGATTACCACAGGGTGGTATGGTATAGATACTCAGTAATACTTTTTGAAAAAATAAGCACCTTGCATTTTGGACCTGTTAGAGAGGCAGTCAAAATACTTCAACTTTAAGATCAGCCCTAAAATTTGTAACACTCTCTTCTGGGCTAGTCTTTTATAACTAAAAAAGAAATATATTAATTTTATTGTCCATTTTTGGCTGTGCTGGGTCCTCGATGCTAGTTGTAGAAACTAAGGCTATTCTCTAATTGTAGAAACTAGGGTCCAGAGAAGTTGCAAGGAGAAAAGGTTTGAACCAAAATTCCAGACTGCTAGGAGAATGTTTCATTACCTGTGTCTACTGTTACATTGATTATACTAAGTCACTTCAGTCATGTCCGACTCTAGGCGACCCTATAGACGGCAGCCCACCAGGCTCCCCTGTCCCTGGGATTCTCCAGGCAAGAACACTGGAGTAGGTTGCCATTTCCTTCTCCAATGCATGAAAGTGAAAAATGAAAGGGAAGTTGCTCAGTCGTGTCCAACTCTTTGCGACCCCATAGACTGCAGCCCACCAGGCTCCTCCATCCATAGGATTTTCCAGGCAAGAGTACTGGAGTGGGGTACCATCGCCTTCTCCGATATTTAAAGTCTAAACAACCTTAAAAGCTACCCTTAAAACCATGCTTAGGTAAAACCTGCCTGGAATAGATTAGATACAATGCATATAAACACATATATACCACTCTAGTTTGAAATTTTTCAAAAAACATGGACAATACAATAATTTATAAAGAATAGATGTTTATATTAACACTGTAATAAAGCACAAACTCAGAAAAAAGTGATCAGGGTATTACTTCTTACGGATAAGGCAACTAATGTTGCCAACTACAGTATTTCAAAATCCTTTACAAAAGGAGATAGCTTAATAAATTTTAGTTCAGAGTTTGATTATACTACTAGGTCTGATTTATGTATTTGGTCTTTATTTGGCCATAAAGGCAGAAAATCGAATGTGGCTATCCATACTGGTTGGTCAAAGAACTGATGCTTTTGAATCGTGGTACTGGAGAAGACTCTTGAGAGTCCCTTGGACTGCAAGGCGATCAAACCAGTCAGTCCTAAAGGAAATCAACCTTGAATATTCATTGAAAGGACTGATGCTGAAGCTAAAGTTCTAGTGCTTTGGCCACCTGATGTGAAGAGCTGACTCATTGGAAAAGACCCTGATGCTGGGAAAGATTGAAGGCAAAAGGGGAAGAGGGCGGTGGAGGATGAGATGATTAGATAACATCACCGACCAAAATGGACATGAGTTTGAGCAAACTCCAGAAGATAATGAAGGACAGAGGAGCCAGGCATACAATAGTCCATGGGGTCGCAAAGAATGGGATGTAACGTAGCAACTGAACAGTCCATACTAGTTGATAAAGTTTGCTTGGAAAAAGGGAGCACACCGTGTGCATGAATTTTGAATATTCAAGTGAGAATGTGAACCGTAATAGAATTTTGTGATTTTTTTAAGAAGTAAATCTGTTTCTTCTGTTCCATGAGGGCTGTTTTTTAAAAAATATATGATTTGCTTAATTTAAAAAAAAAGCTTTTAAAGATGGAAAATGCATCTTTCAAAGTTTCCTTTCTAAAATTTTGCAGATGTATTTATGGTTCTTCTTAGAGATCAGTAATGTATTTATGATGTCAGCTTTTATAGCTGCCCTTGACAAGAAAGCAAAAGACATTCGAATAAACCACCTCTGCATTCCATTGTGTTCAGCTTGTCGGTCTGGTGGGTGGGAATGAGTTCATCCACACATTCTTCCAGGTTCCTGAACAGTACTGAAACATGCTGTGCAGATTATGTGCCTGCAGGCAAACAGGAACCTGGGCCTATTGCCTTTCCAGTGGAGCTAGGTGGAGATGTGGGAACAGAGATTTGAGAAGGAGATGTAAACTGAAAGAGAAGGAAGCAGAAACCAGGGAGAAGCCACACAAAAGCTGGACTTGACTTCTCTTAGCCAAACCTACTGTTCACCATTCACCGAGAGGTGAGAGTGTTGGGGAGGGGACACAGGCTGGCGCAAGAGTCAGGAGAGAGGTAGGGGAGTGATGAAGAGAAAACGGAGGCTTGAAAGAGGCCACAGGAATTCCTCCTTGGTTGGGTCATCACACATCATCATTCAGGCCTTCCCCTCTAAAATAATGGCACTTGTGTATGTGTGTTCATGCCCCATGAACCTATCTACTGCTCGAAAGGCTAGGTAAAGCCACACTGGAAATGAGAGTTTGCTATTCTAAATAAGGGTTTGGTAAGCAAGGGTTTGGAAGGACTGAATAGAAATCCTAGTTCTTAAAAAGGCACATACCCCTTGTTGGCTATGTCATCTTGAAAAATTATTTAAACTCTGAGTTAGAGTTTCCTCCTCTATCTCTTGGGTAAAATAGGAGTAATAGTGCTTGTTTTATAACATTGCTGTGAGGATTATATGAAATAACTTGTGAAATGAAAACTGTGTGTGTAGTAACTTGTAAGCAGTAAGCACATAGCCAGTGCTGCATGTTATTATTAGTCTTTTAATCCAAGAATGAGCTCCCAGTGTGAAGTCTCTCAGAGTTCATAAAAGGTTTTCTGCCTGCTCTGAACCTGGATACAGAGGTTCAGGGAGAAGTAGGTGGTTCTAGAGTCATGTTTAGATTGCTGTGTGAAATTAAACTCTAGTGACTAGAAAGATGCATTTTTGTTGCCTTCTAATTTTGTTTTCAACAAGAATACAATGATGTTAAAGGAATTAAAAGCAGAGCAAAAGGAAAAGAATCCTCCTAAAATCCACCATTTAATACAGTTCCACGTTAATTTTTTATTCTTTCACACTTCTGTGACTATTTCCAATTTTATATAAAAGAAATGTAAAAGCCTAGTTAGCAGAGGCTCAGAAGTTTATTGTTTATGCCTCTACCAATTATGGGCTTTCTTTGGAAATTCAGCAGTCAGTTCCTCCTCTCCTTCTAAAACTCCTCTCTAATACTTAACTCAAGATTGCTTGTTGAACCATTGAACCATGGGAAATTCATTTTCAAAATCTGCTTAATTGCTGTGAGACTTTTAATTTGTTCTGGATGATGGTGCTAATGTCTGGGAACTGGGACTGAAGCCCTCCAAAGTTGTTAATTCAATCAGCTGCTGTGTCCTTGCCATGCCTAATGAAGGGGGGCATCCAGACCCCTCTCACAAAGAGGCTGGGTCCCTCCTGACCACCTCGTCAAAAATGAATAAGAGGGGCCCCCAAGTTAGGTTGAACGCTTGGGGCAAATTACCAGGGTGTCAGTCTACATTATCCAAAGCCCTGGGTTGTGCTTCCCCAAATAATTATTTGGTAGGTTTTATGTAGGACTCCAGAGTTTTAAGGTATGGTTTTTGTGTGCATGTGTTCACACCTGCTAATCTACGAAATTCTTTAATCACTGAGGGTCCATTTGGCTCTGTCTGGAATCTGTAAGATCATAAACATAACCTCCAGACTATTGATATTCCTGTTAACCACTGAAGTTTTCCATGGCACGACTGGTGAAAGCTTGCTCTGTCTTCATGATAAATTAGCTTGTTTATTCCTCTTCTGCTTATTTCTATCCTGCTGTTGGTTAGTGTAATGAAGCAGAAGCCCATTGTGTATGTTCATTGGGTAGCGATCCTCTGGCACCAAAGGGGGTAATTGAGTAGAAAGGCAGAATGCTGTTGGTGCATGGGAGAAGTTAACACCACATGAGGTCACCAGGCTTCAAGCTTTAATCAATGTGGACACAATGCAATTGAGATTTTGAAAAGGGTTTGTTTATAGTGTGAGCGTAAGGGTCAGTAGTTAATTTGAAATGCTGTAGGTGTGTTTTCCTTGAACCAAGAAGGTACAGAGCATGTGTCATAGAGGATTGTAAATATCCTCAAGGGAGGGATATAATTGGGGTGGGGTTTAAAAAGAAGGGCATTTGAGAACTTCAGTATTCTTATTATTGACCCATCCATTTTTTATTTAAGCTTTTATCATGCTTCAAAAATGATAAAGGGAGTGTAGAAAAAATACTAAGTCTATAGTATAGAGGCACAGCCTTACCAAGAAACAACTTTTTTTTTTTTTTTGCTTTCCTTTGGGAAGATACTTGAAGTGCTATAAAACATCACTAAATTACTAAGAGTAGTACTGGGTGCTGGTTCTCAAAGAATTCTCACTCTCAAACTCTCAAAAGTTTATATCTTTTAGGATTGTTAATTTCTGTGGCTTGAATGAGATAGTATGAAAACCCTTAACCCTCTACTCATTTATGCTACTGCCTTTTTCTATTTAAGGCTCCAGTCTAAACCAGGCATGTCTGTCTGCTTTTTGCATTATCTTTGACATTTCTCTCCATTACTTAATTATCTTAAGTTTCAACAGCCTGGAACACCACAATTTTATAATCCCTCTTCCAATTTGAAAGTAGAGAGGGCCCTGTCCTTTTGTTGCAAGGAAACTGCAGATCAACGTCTGGTTTTCAGAAGTGACTTTGGGAAGAGAATGTGAAGGCTATGCAGAGCCAGTGACTAGATAGGGATTCAGAGATGCTTTGTTAAGTGCATGTTAAACCTCTGATGAATTCATACGCCTAATACCTCGTATATGTACGGTGCTTTTATGCTTCATGCTTTCATAGGAGTTATCACATTTGATCTTCCCAACAACACTCTGAGACAGGCCAGTCTACCAGGAATATTCTCATTTTTAAGTTATGGAAACTGAAATGGAGAATAGCTGTGTTTGCAGTTGGTTTTGTTTGAGAGGGATTGATTTGGTGAGATCTATTTGTCATGGAATTACTCTGAGGATTTGAAAAGTAATTGCTACATGATGATAGGATAAAGAATGGGAAAAGAGCTTGTTGTTTTTTTTTTTTTTAATATAGAGAATTAATTTTTGTAGAAGTTGCTGTATGTTAACCAAACATGACTTTCAGAACTATCTTTCAGGACAAGTTCATGCCATCTGTGGTTCATCGTCTTTAATTTCCCCATGTAACACTCAGCTGCTCTCTTAAATAATTGTTAAGCAAATATGTAAAAAATATCTTTGAAGGAACAATAGATTGTAGCCATTGAAGGTGCCCAGGTGTTTTGACCTTTCCCTGAGCAGAATCTCAGTCTTTAGAACCCTATGGAAAACCTTACAGAAGGAGCCGTGGAGCATCTTGAAATAAGAGTGAAATTAATTTACTAATCTTAGCTAGTAAATGATGCTGTATGGTTACCGACTATAGTAACTCTTCCCTGGAGTGCCTTTCTCCCTTCAAGTCATGCCAACAAATACGTATTGAAAGGCCATTTCTGATGTTGGTATGATAGCCTATAGAATGGATTATCGTAATTATATTATCTAATCTCCTACTGTTGGACATTAATGATATTTCCTCCTTGGGGGCTTTATAGTAGCAATACTGGGAAAATCTCCCTTGTAGTTAAATTTTTATTTATACCCTTAATTATTATTTTTTTTTAGCAATTTCACGTCTGTGAATTTATCTGAGGTCAAAAATCATGCCAAAAAATTAAGACAAAAGGAATTTGCCTGGGAGTACAGGAGTTAAGACTTTGCACTTTGATCCCTAGTCAGGGAACTAAGATCCCACATACAACATGGCCAAAAAAAAAGTCATGCTCATTTTAAAAGATTTTGATAATATCTCCGCTTGCCCTTTGAAATCAATAATAACTACCCGTATATCTCATAAGTCAATCGTGGGAGTGTTCCAATCCCTGAATCTTGGCCAGTACTGGGCATTTTTTTTTTTTTTTTTTAGCAATTTTACCAATGTGCCAAGAATATTGTTTCTATTAATTTATATTTCTTTGGTTACTAGTGAGAGTGAACCTATTTCCATATGCTTATTGGCTATTTATACTCCTTTGTTACTTATCTGTTTGTTTCCTTTTTTTAATATGCTATTTTCAAAGCTGACCATTTTTGTAGTACAACTTCTTAGAGATTATTAGGGAAAGAGGAAAGACTTACTAGGGAGAATTCGGTTCAGCCTAGTTCCGTTGATAGCAGGATTCTGCATTTCCTTTGTGGTACCTCCCCTTTCTCAGTCTCAGACCATGAGGTTGAGACTCTTCATCTCTGACTCCAGTGATGGGATGTGACCAAGCCACAGGGGCACGTGGCTCAATTTAGTCTAATCAGAATGAAGTCTGAGACTTGTTGTGGAAGCTACCAGGAGCAGATGTCCTGTCTATTTATTATTGAACTTGAACTCAGATAACATGAACTTGGAACTGTTGGAGTCCTTCCCACAAATCCCGAAAATGAAGCTAGTAAAATATAAGCTAGAATTCAGTGACTGTAAAGAAATGAGACTTGTTGATATAATTTGACTTCTCAAAACAATCACTATCTGAAGACCACTCTGTCTCTGGACATTTTTCATCGTCTCTTTACTAATTTATTGATTAATATTTGCTCAAGCAGCTTGATGCAGGGTTTCCTTTCTTTTGCAACCAAAAGACCCCAGACTAATACACTTACTATGCCTTTGGTTAAAGATAGGTCAGTGGAGACCACCACTCTATCATAGAAAGTGTATTTGGAGAGTTTGCTCATGTCTGGTGGAATAGGCCTTCAGTAGCAATTAAAAAATAAAATTAGGCATGGAACCAACCTCTGTTAGGCACAGCTCTTCCAACTAGAGCAGTAGTTGAAATGGTGTGTGTGTGTGTGTGTGTGTGTTGCACCACTGTTGGAGCACCAACTGGCTGGTAAACATCATTAGTGACAATTCTTGGAACTTGGCCAGGCTGTTGGCTCTGAAGCAAAGCTCATTGCAACATGTACTCCTGCTGAGCTGGGTGTGTGTGTGTGAAATGAACGGCAAGAGGATGTCCCAGCAGCTAAAATGAGGTTCTTGAAGGCACAGGAGAAACTTTAATGACTACCCAAGTAGACTAGTATTTGAGGGGAATGGTTGGGAAACCTGAGTAGGTATTTTGATGACTCGAAGTTTCTTTGGAAATCCAGAAGTCTGTGAGGCAGAACAAACAATGAGCTGGTACATGTTACTACAGTCTCTGAGCCGGGTTAGTCATGGGCTATAGAAGGAAATCACACATGCATCTTGCCTTCAGGCAACTTAAATTTGGCTAGAGAGGCAAGAGCGATAAAATAAAGATATTTGTTAAGGTCAAAGTGAGTGAAATAGACTAAGTGTTCTAAGTATTTTTTAGATAAAAGGAATTTTTTTGAAGAATTAGGGAGTTTGACCTGGGCTTTTGTGGTCTGGGTGGTCATTGGAAGCACAATTTGATGTGCATAATTCAAGACAAGATTCATATCATTCAAGGTACTGAATTAAGAATAAACTTAATAGAAAAAGCTATGAGCAGCGTATCAGAGAAATCTGGCCCATTTGCCTCCCTAGACACATCATTTAATCCCTTCTGCTTCTTCTTGCCTTTGATTATTTGCTAAGTAGAGCTAGTAATGCTTTCCCATGGCAAATAAAAACAGAGGCATGTTTTTCTCAAAGCCAAATATGTTGGCCTTTACCACTCATTTCTTTTCTTTGTGTCAAGGGCTCAAAGTCTTGAGTAAGTCCTCAGAGTCTTTGACAGATTAGAAATCTGTCTAGATACATTGAGGCATAAATCATGATAATCTGCTCATCTATCTTGTCATGGAAAGAAAGCATGAAGTTAATGAGCTGAGATCTCAAGGAACCTACTTCTCACCAGCTGTGAGACTAGGTTTAGTATCTTGTCTGTAACTTGCCACAGATCTCTATATCTGTAAATAAGAAGATGTGTATGAAGGCAGGGAATTTATCTTCTGAAAGGCACCAAAGAAAGATAAGGTGGCCCTGCTTTAGCTGAGTACACAGGCAGGACATATATAAAAATATCGTTAATAAAACAGCAGGATCTGGTAAAAATGTTAGGTAGTATTCAGTGAGCATTTACTATGTGCTAGGCAATGCTCTGTTTTATATGCATATCTTGCCCCACTGACATGGTTGAGGAGGAACTTTGAGCTAAGAATCTTTGTCTTACTTGCTGTTTTCATGTTGAAAGGTCTAGAGAGACTGAATGATCCTGAAAGCACCGATTTGGACCTCTTTAACTCGATAATTATATTTTCTTTAAAAACTGTGCTTTCTAAAAGCAGTGGTTTGGGGGACAAAACCTGGGGGTGGCTGTAAATTGACTAGAAGGTTTACAAATGCCCATAAGGACAGGCATTGTGTTAGTCATTGTGGGCAAATCCTTTCAGCCTAGAGCCTTCCGTCTGTATTTCCCTTTGTGCACTCTTTTGCTGAATGTCCCATCATCCTTTGTGAGATGAGGTCCTGTTCATCCTGTCTGCTTTCACGACATAAATGTTTTAGGAACTCTCCACAGACTGGCTGGATTGTCTCTTTGGGCTATGAACAGATTGTGTGGGTGATGAGACAAGTAGGAAAAGACTCAGCAATCAAAACAGGGGGGTGGAAAGCTCTTTCTCTGGCTCTCAGAATGGAGCTTGGACACAAAAGGAACTTCGTTAATCATGCCTCCTTTGTAATCAGAATGGTGGAGGCATTTTTTTAAACCACTATTATTTTGTCCTCTGTCTCGTCTGAGTGAAACCAATTGTTAATAGCTAATCAAGGAGTTAAAAATTTCCCAGACATGGCCAGGCAGAATCAACTTCACTTGATAAAGTAGTGGGTGGATTCTGGTTGGAAAACCAAGTCAGGCTTCTTGCAGACATGTTGCTGACCTGATAGGATCCCCTTGTCCATGATCAACCTGGTGGCGGCTTTGTGCTTCGCAGAAAATTTCACGCATGTTTGGAAATGGGGAAGAGAGAAGCTTTAGGAATTTCGGTGAGTTAGGATTCAGTCACTTTGTAATACTAAGCAAATACTGAATGGACAGCTTCAAACATCTCAATTTACTGAGCAACTTGGACAACTTACTTGTTTAATCTTTCTGTAGTCCCTTTCTTAGAAATCAAAGGAGGATAATAATCTTTGCTCCCCACTTAATGGGTACAAAATAATGAGAATGTAAATGCTTTGTGTGTCCTGGAGATGAAGAGATAGGGAAAATTCCCTTAGTGTTATTCATATTTAATATGGTAAGATGAATCAGTATTTTTTTTTTAACCTGTTATTATTTTAGCACCTCTTCCCTTTTACAAGGGAAATTGTGGGCCTTAGCAGAAGTCGACTTTTTAACAGTTTCATTTTCCAAGACAGGTCCAACAAATTTACAGTGTGGCTGGTTTTCCAAGTGGAAAGTTAGAGGTTAGTCCTGTCCTATCCATTCCCTGAATCTAGTGATGAATTGTCCATTGAGGCATGTCAAAGACAGTGAAACCGAAGGCAATATTAGCATTTAGAAGAAATGGTTCATTCTTCTAGTTACTCCCTTGTTGTCATTCAGTCACTAAGTCATTTTCGACTCTTTGCAACCCCATGGCCTGCAGCACGCCAGGTTTCCTTGTCTTTTACTGTCTCCCAGAGTTTGCTCAGACTCATGTCCATCGAGTTGGTGATGCTATCCAGCCATATCATCCTCTGTGGTCCCTTCTCCTCCTGCCCTCAATCTTTCCCAGCATCAAGGTCTTTCCCAGTAAGTTGGCTCTTCGCATCAGGTGGCTAAAGTATTGGAGCTTCGGCTTCAGCATCGGTCCTTCCAATGAATATTCAGGGTTGATTTCTTATAGGCTTGATTTCAGTCCAAGGGACTCTCAGAGCCTTTTCCTTACCTGGATGTTTTTTTTGTTTTCTTTAAAATACAGAATGGATTTTTGAAATCAGTAGTGAGAGGTGGCTGAAAATTCCAAGGAAGGTGCATCACAGTGTATCTTAGGATTGGGAAACAATCCTTTTTTTTTTTTTTTTTTTTTTTTAAAAAAAAAAAAAAACCTGCTGCACTATCCCGTGTCCATCTATTCAGAACAGAAAAAAGTCCCCCACAGGGTTTTCCTCTCTTAACCCGTTTCACCTAAATGATATTTCCTTCCCAGGCAAGATTGGAGTCTGCCTTTGCTATTATGACAATGAGCTACTGCTGGTGCTCTTCGCCTAATGGAGACCTCCAGCTTTCCCACCCTCTGTTTTCACTGGAATCTGAAATTTCCCAAAGCTTTAGAAAAACAGAGATTCTTGTTTTATAAGAAGACCTGAGAATTTGTTGAGTCCAACCTTACCCACCCTGGGATCTCCCCAACAGAGACAACCTCCCTGCCAGTATTTTTCCATTCCAGTGACAGTTGCTCAATAGACTATTAAAATTGTTTAATTTTTCAATCTAGTTGAAACACTATGATGGTTAAATGTTCTTTCTTATGATTCAGTGAAAAACTGGCTTCCCTTACCAGGTTGTATTATAATTCATTGTTATTTTCGCTCATGAATTTTGGATTTTCCTTTTAGAATAACCTAGAACATGTGCTGCTTCCCTTTTGTTAGATGGTGACTTTTCAAATATTGAGTGGGCCAAAAAGTTCTAATATTGTGTTGGCTGAAAACTTCATTTGGGTTTTTTTCCATAAGATAACTATATCATTTCTCTCTTTTGACTTTCTCTTTTCCAGGTGAAAACACCCTTTTCTGATAAGATTCCTGACCATACTTGTTTCTATATGGTGATTGTATTCTCAGTCAAGATTAAGTTTACTTCTGTTACCATGGCAACCAGATACTGCTTGTTTCTACTTACAGGAAACCACCATTTTCCTGTTTTCAGCAGGAAATCCATAAATCAAAACTCAATTTATTAGTATCCTTAGAACAAACACATCTCTATTACTGGTGATCAGCTTAGTTCAGAGAACACTGAGTTTTATAACAATCTTTGCACTGACCTCCCCATTTTAGCTCATGTAACTCATGCCAAATGTACTTCCCACATATGTCTGCATTGGTTTTTCTCATTAGGAAAAACAGTGTGACCTAAGATAGAGACTCTGCGCCTGGATGGATTTAGGTTTAAACCCCAGCTCAACCATTTATTGGCTGTGACCTTGGTTGAATTATTTACATTTTCAGAGCCTCATTTTACTCATCTCTTAATGGAGATAATGATATTTACCACTTACTGCTGTATAAGAATGAAAATCAACCCAGTTAAATCCTCTGTTCTTCTTCCTGGCATGTAAGAAATACCCAATGACCGGTAACTTTTATAATCATTTATAATTTGTAGATGACAACCTGATGCACAATGCAGCCAGTCCAGCATGTAGGCAACTATGATGGTTATGGATTATTGAGGGCCCGGAATCCCTGAGATGTAACCTCTGAAAAGGGAGTGTCACGGGTTGGCTTAGCAGGGTATGAATTTTTCTTCTGAGTCTGAGGGATTGGGATAAAACAGGAGTTCTCAACCAGGATTAATTTTGTCCCCCCACCCCCCCCCCCACCCCCCCACAATCCCCGCTTCCCCAGAGGATATTTGGCAATGTCTAGAGATATTTTTGGTTTTTCACTGCATTCGAGAGGGGAGAAGATGCTACTGGCAACTAGTAAATAGAAGCCAGGGCTCCTGCCAAATACCCTATAGTGCACAGAACAACCAGCCCTACAAAATTTATCAAGCCAAAAATGTCAATAGTGCTGAGGTGGAGAAACTCTGGAGTGGAGGGAAGGGTACTGGGTAGCCAGCAATATTAAGAGGGAATAGGCGTGTGCAGCTCTCTGGTTGTAAAGAGCTCAGACTTTGAACAAGACATTGAAATAAAATGATGATCTAGCGTAGCTGTAGCTCAAACCTCATATGGTCAGCCCCTAACTTGCCTTTCTAAAATGTCAGTCCTTTCCATCTTCCCAATGTCATGTGTTATGTGCTAATTAGTCCTGCCAAAGGTTTGTATGAAGTTTTGCACCTGTTATCTTTTTCTTTTAATGTTGCCCCTATTTAAAGACATGACTGACCTGACTGATCCATCTTGAAGTAGTGATTCTGTCAGAGAAATGGACAATCCACCAAAAATTAATTTAAAATAGTATAATAACTTAAGTTCTCTATTCATACTGTGAAACACAGTAAAGAAGACATAATCAGTAGCGCTGCTTCTGGAAATCCCCCTTTTCTTTGATGCTTCTAACCTCTCTCTTCCAAAATACCCCTAAAACCTCCTCACGTAAAATTCTCCGTAATCCAAGCCCTTCTCTTATACTTGTCCCTTTTCTCTTGATTGTGTGTCATGAAAACTCAAAGAATCCAGTTAGCAGCAATAGTGGGATGCTTGTTGGGGACCAGGTGAGGGCAATGCAGCAGAGCAAGCAAGACCAGCATTGTCTTTATCTGCAGGGAGGAGGAGGGGAAGGCCTGCAGTAATACTCTTGGCTATAGTTATTTTCTAATAATTTATGAAAATGTGAAAAAAGATGTTAAAATCTCATTTGGCTGAGGAGAAAATTAAGAGCTAGTTCTGTGTTCAGACAACACGCTACTTAGGATATCCCTGGGATATTTCTTAGGGAAAGACATTTTGGATGTTCAAGTCAAAATTCTGTTAGTATCCTCTCTGACTGTTGAGAGCCTCTGTTTTTAATGACCCAAGATTCAGACCTTTTAGTTCTTTGAATGTTTAGATAAACACATCCCTGGAGGGAGGAGGGAGAGACAGGATAGAGAGCAAGGAGTATGTTGCCATCTCTCATCAGATTCTTCTTCACCATCTGCTAGCAGCATCCTTACTATCAATAGTTAACACTCATTAAGATCTCGCTATGTGCGAGGTGCTGTGGACTCTTTTTATGATTTTTGTCTTTACAACAAACTTACGAGGTGGGTTCTCTCAGCAAACTTTTCAAAGGAGAAACTGGCATTTTGTAAGGCTATGTAGTAAATAGCCCAGCTAAATTGCTAGTAAGTAATAGAGCTGGAATTTGATCCCAAGTTTTTCTGAGTCTAGAGCCCTTTTTAAATTTTAAATTTAAATTTTGTTATTCTGTTTTTGTAGGTGCCTACAAAAATCTACAAAATCTTTCCAGTGAAAACATTTCCCTTGCTGCACAGTAATTGTTGTTTTCTCTTATGGAACTTTTTTTTTCATAAAGGGTAATCTGAATAAATTTTGAAATGTATTAACCCAGCAGTTTAAATGAAAATCGAAATGGATGTTATGAATTGATGTCTTGTTAGCAAATTTTGCCCGTGATCTTAGAGCAGTGTTTGCCACGATTTCCATTTCTTCTGAATAATAGACTCAGCTCTGTTAAGCCTATCTCTATCATCCTGAAAAATAGAGGTTGGACATACTCCAGATTATTTCATTGTATTGGAATGTCTTTGTGTTGTGTTATACTGTGAGTGTATGGGCCATCAGCTAGAAGCTGGAATGGAGTTTTTTGTTTTTTTCCCTAAATGTTTTCATTATGAGTAGATTGGACCAACTTCCCATAGTATATATTATGGAGTATATTTCATTGTGCTGAATTCATCAGAATGAAATTTTACATATACAGTTGGCTCTACCTTGCTCTTACTTTCTGGAGTAGTTTGTTGATATCACCAGTTGTTGGAAGATAGAAAACACCCAGAGCACATTTTGGCCTTAATAGGCAACACAAAGTGTAGGAGATTACAGTCTTTTCCACTAACAGATGTGAAAATAACAAGGCAAATGAGAGAAGGGGCTAGATGGGTAAGGCATGGCAGCCTATAGTATCGGCTTATACATTGATTCTAATTTTAAAGGGTATGTTTCAACCTTGAAAAGAATGAGTTTCACCATAACATAGAATATATAAATTATCTTTAGAGTCGAAACATTTCTAAGTTAGGAGTGTCTAGCAGTAAAAACACTGCCTTTTACAGTTGAGAGAACTGAGGGCTCAAGCTTGGTTGAATAGTTTGTCTGCTTAGTGGTATATCTAGTACTAGAAAGCCACAATTCCCATCCCTGGGATAATTTATTCCACCAAGATTCTGATCCTCAAACTTGTAGTAATTCAGGAGTAGCAAGCCAATTTGTGGCCAGAGTTGAAGCTCTGAACATATGAAGAGTGCCCATAGAATGTAATGATGGAGGCCATAACGCAGTCTTTTCATCCCCATCCAGTGCTCAGATGTCCTCTGCAATTTTTTGTTTTTTTAAAAGATTTATTTTTTGGCTGTGGTAGGTCTATATTGCTACACACAGGCTTTCTCTAGATGCAGCGAGCAGGGGCTTCTCAGTGCGATGGCTTCTCTTGTTGGGGTGCACAGGCTCTAGGCGACCAGACTTCTGTAGTTGCTGCATGTGGGCTCAGTAGTTGTGGCACATGAACTAAGTTGGTCCGTGACATACGGGATCGTCCCAGACCAGAGACTGAATGAGTGTCCCCCGCTTGCAGGGTGGATTCTTAACCACTGGACTGCCAGGGAAGCCACCTTATCCTCTGTACTCTTTGCATTTACCAAGTGTTAGTAACAGGAGCATTCCTACTCACACAAGTGTTGGCAATTGTTTGTCTTCAACTGGTTAGGTCAACTTTGGACTGTCTGATTTTTATTGCTGTCAGATTTTCTTCCTTTGAACTTGCAACATTGGAACCACCTAGAACAATTCTAACTACTCTGTCAAATCTTAGTCATTTGTGTATTTGGCCTTTTAGCTGTAACACCCCCCACTTCATATAAACTGAGCTCTTTAATAAGCTTGATACTCCAGCTTCTATATAGTCTGACTGTCACATGACATATCATTCAATTTCTTTTGATTCCTATCCTAGCAAATGATACTGCCCATGCAAGGAACCTGGACATCCTTAACTTCTCTCTCTCACTCCCACTCCCTCAGAGTCTTTACCCTAACTAGATCTTCACTCCGGTCACAAGTGCATTTGCGTGTCACCATTTAGAAGCTCCGTGTGTCATCTCAAGACTTCTATACCATCCTGTGCTCCACAGTCCCTTCAGTGTCAAGTCTTCCACTGCTTTTCCTCTGCTATTCTTTTGAGAACTTTCATATGTAATTCATTGGACCAGAAAGAAAAACTCATTTAGAGCCGCTAGGTAAATAGATCATACAGGCAGCAGGTTTCTGTTTGAGCTGTTTTGTAGATTTGGTCTCAAAAGTAGGATTTGATGCCTTTAAAAGGAAGTGCTTGAAATTCACAGGCAAGAATACTGGAGTGGGTTGCTATTTCCTTTTCCAGGGGATCTTCCCGACCCAGGGATCGAACCCACGTCTCCTGTGTCTCCTGCCATGGCAGGTGGATTCTTTCAGTCTAAGATGTGAATATTTTATCTCATTTTGTCTCCTATTTTCTTTCCGTTGTGCCGGCCTTGATCCCTTCAGGTCAGTGTTGGCAGGGTAAATAACTATCTTACCTTTGTGAACTTTAGTTTCCAGGAAATATGCTAAAGAGTGGTATCCAAACATGCTTCTATAATTTTAATAGTGGCTGCAAACCCTTTGGAAGAAAATTTTCAAAAATTACCATATTTTTTGCTTGTCTGCTGTTTGTCTTATACACCTTCTTTTGATGTGTGAATTTACTTTTTTTTTTTTTCCTGTGGATTGGGGTGTGCATGTTTCAGTTTAGGACAAGTTCATTTTGATCCTCAAAATTCAGTATTCATTTCATGTATAGGTTAATGAAGATCTGCATGAACCATCATGTGCTCAGTGGAAATGAGCATGTGTGCCATTGTGATGTTGGCATCATGGAAGGCAGCCGTGGCTTCTTCCCAAACTCTCTGAATGCTAGTCTTAATTGTACTTTGGTATAGGTGGGCCATGGATGTGATACACCAAGGACATATTTAAATGATCTAATGGGTGTTTGATAAAAGCTTGTGAGATAAATCAAGCATAACAAAGTGTTTAGCATGACATAAAGACTCTCCAATGTAAATAGTTCACTTCAGGTTCGGAGGACCTATTCAGTCTCTATGCTTGATGCTGTGTAAGACTTGGTCCTCCCCAGTGGAACTTATAATTTTGTAAGGTTCAGAAGCTATGTTTACAAATAAAGTAAAAGGCTCTAACAGAGACACAGACCAGGTGATAATTGGCATCAGAGATTGTGTAGGGATCATTTGTTACTGATGGGAAATTGGTGGAGGCCTTAGATGCTGGCATGTTTTAGGTGTTTAACAAATTGAATGAAGGAGATGGCACTTGAGCTGACACCTGGACCTGATGAAAATATTTAACCTGTATTTAGTGACTTTACCTTTTTTTTTTTTTTTTTTGTCCTGGGTCTTCCTTGCTGCACATTAGCTTTCTCTTTTTGCAGGGAGTGGGAGCTACTCTTTGTTGTGGTTCTCTGGTTTCTCATTGCGGTGGCTTCTCTTGTTGCAGAGCATGGGCTCTGGGGCTCATGGGCTTCAGCAGTTGGGGCGCAGGGCTTAGTTGCTCTGTGGCATGTGGGATCTTCCCAGAGCAGGGTTCAAACCTGTGTCCCCTGCATTGGCAGACGGATTCTTAACCACTGGACCAAGCAGAGAAGTCCTATAGTGACTTTACTCAATTTTTTGTTATTTCAGTGTTTTAAAAAACGCAATTCCTAAGAATGTGACCATTAAAATTTCAGTTTACCCTTAACATGTACCTTTACCTCCAGTTCTAAGGAATTCACAGAGTATAAGGTCCAGTTTTTTCTTGAGTAATCAGGGAAGGGGAAATGATTATTCTTAGCATTTGTGAAATTCCAAATAAAGTCATTAACAGAGCTTGCTTGACCTTAGCCTCAGCTTGTACTGTCCAACACTAAATTTTTGACCCTTTAGCATGTCCTGTACTTTTGTTCCTTTCCTACATGGGTCAGAATATGGAGAAAAATAAATCAGCAAACTCCATGACCCTCTTTATTGGACCCTAATGTTTCCATTCCCTAATATCCTGCATGTATTAACACATTGTGACTTTCCTATTTTGTTGTCACTGACTTAGTTCAGGCTCTTATCTATCCAGTTATTTCCTGAATGTTTCCATGGATGTGGTGGAGAGCGCGCCCTTTCCTGAGTCAAGTTGTGCCATTGTCTGTCTACCCAAACTGTCAATGAATTCTTCCTTAAGTTGCTCTGAATTCAGCCTTTGCCTCTCATTTGTATCCTTGGCCCTTATTCTGCCTACGAGGTCTGTCACAGACTCTTTCATGGCAATTTCACCATGTGTTCCTTGAGCTGGATCTTCTCTAGGTGAAATATCCCAGACTGCTGGCCCAGAATTTGAGGTTAGAACTGAAACTCTAGTCAAATTAGCTTCAAGTGAGTTCAGTGCACTTTGGGAGCCTGTTATTCATCACCATTTTGTGGAACTTGGTGGAGGCCGTCTGTTGCTGACTGTAGTCTTTCCAGATAAGCTGGCAGGAGTGCTAGGTAGTGCCCTGTCCTGCGGAGCTCCTTAGGGTCCTGTTCAGTCATCCTTAGCCACCATTCTAAGCCACCATTGGACCCTAATGTGGGCCACCATTCTCTGCAAGTCACCTCTCAGGTACTAATAAGTAGTGAGGGCTAATAAATAAACTGGCAATCGAGGCAATGTGGCGTATTAGAAGGAGCAGCAAATGTGAAGTGAAGACCAGGATTCCAGTCCCAGCTATGTCACTTACTGGTGGGAGAAAACCACCAATCTAATTCATATACTGCGGGGATCACTATAATGACAACTTGACCTGTTTAATAATCCAAGTGTCTGAAAGCGCTTTGTAAAATGCAGTGTGCAAGTCACATATTAATGTTCATGTTTATTCTTAACATTGATAATATCGATAAAAGTAGAATATCTGTAATTTATAAAAATACAGGTCTGATAATAATTATAGGTAATAAAAGTGTGACATTATTATAGAGTATAATACAGACTTCAGAACAAAGCAGCTGTTTCTCTTAGAAGATTTAATTTGAGGATTTTCTAACCCTAGAGTGTCACCCCACAGATGTGCTAGTGGCAAGCTCACCGGCTTGCAGAGCCAGCTGGCTAACTTGGTGTCTTTCCTACCCCAATACTCTGCCAGAGCAGCTTTGGGGGCCTCTATAGGGACTCTGAGAGATTTCCCACACAAGAGGTGGTTTGCCCTCCATGCTGGGTTTATGAGATCATAGCCAAGGTAGTAAATTATAAGATGCTATAATTCACTTTCCATAGGTGGTCTTGGCTGCATTCCACAGCCTTTTGGCTGAATGATGGCTGATTTTGACACACTGGCACAAAGTCAAAAATTCAGCCCAGATGACTGGTTTGCCGAGTGATGAGCAATAGCATCAACAGATGAGCCATTTGGTTTTTCTTTGGAGGCCTTTTTTGTTCACTTCATGTGTGTTTAGCTTATAGTGTTCTGAGTATTTCTACAGTGATGGAGAAACAGTAATTGTAGATATTTTTCAGAGCTAGAGGTTAGAAATGGTGATTTGATATACTCTTGTCAAGCTTCTTAATATAATCGCTTTTTGTTGCCAGACACCAAAGTTGAGGGTCAGTTTTTTAACCTGAATTCAGGATTGCTCCCCCAATTAGCATGTCTAATGGTTGGCAGATTTTATGTGCTAAATTTCTGGCAGGGCTCTTTATGTGCATTTTATTATTAAAAAAAAAAAAAAAAACTGGCACTAATCTTGAGCCTAAAGAAACTTCATGTTTACCACAGCATTTCAAATACTATGTAAGAATTTGGCTCAGTTTCCCAAAGCACTCTAATTTTTTTTTTCCTCTTGGTTCCAGCACTCCTCAGTTCCACGGGATCCAAGCCAGGCAAATAATGGAAGCCAAGTGGTGCTTCATGTTTGCTGTGTAGATTCTGACAAATGTAGAGTAATTCTTCTATTCTTCAAAGCTGTTACATCTTTGGCTCCAGAACAATTGAGGTTGCCGGCTAAGCATTTAAAATCCTCTCATACTAAGATATAAACATATACGACTTTTCAATATTTTTTAAAAGAAAGAATGAATTGCAGCAAGTGTTTGCTACAATTTATGAAGCTTTGATGTTGAAATGTCATTTATTCATAAGTTTATGTTGCAGGGAGCTGTTTTAAAATACATGCTTGAATTGTGTGTATACAGTACAAACTACTTTGCATTCAGCTCTGCTATGTGGGTGGGTGTGTGTGTGTGTGTTGGTAGTGGCAGGTTAGTGTAGAGGATTGTTCTGCTATGTTTAAAAATTTAGCTTTCCTAGAACAGATGTTAGCATAATTAATTACTGCTTACTGAAAACTGCTGGCAAGAATGAATTACGTATCACTTAGTGTACCCCATTACATGCACTAGGGCATAGCTAGGGTAATTCTAAAGATGACTTCCCCAGATCTTGGCCCTGCACATCCACTCTCAGCTCTCCAATAATTGAAATTGAATTGTAAAATAATATTTCACTTAGTAATCTAGTAAGATTTAATTGGTCTGGTTGAAATATAGGAGAATTTTATCTTCAAAGTCAGTGGCAGAGGTAGAGTGTCTGACCATTATAACTTCAGAGCAGTTTCAGTAAAGGAATTAACAGACCGAGTCAGTTACTTCTGAAGCACAAAGTCAGTGTAACACAAGCATTTACACTTTGTTTGGCTGAAAATTTTGAAGTGGTCATTATTATGAAACATTCTAAAACTGAGGTACATGTTGTGGTAGATACTAAGAAATCTTTTTTAGAAACTGACCTAGTGGGAACAGTAACTAGAATCAGCTCAAGGAATTGCTAGTGTCTGAAACCTCACAACTAGACCAGATGATATGATATGGCTACTTTGGCCCCATGGTATATGCCACAAGTATCTTTTTTAACTGGAATTAATGTAGGAGGTTTCTGAATTTGAGAAAGATACGGTCTCTGAGGGAACTCTATTTAATACATTTAAACGCTAATTTCTAAATTTAGCTAGATTCCTTTATGTTTTTTTTGGGGGTGGGGTCTTTGAATAAAAATTGTAGTTGTATAAATAATAGATATTCATCTGGTCTCCTTGGTTTCTTCCACTTATGTACCTCTTTCCCTCATGCCCTTTCTTGGAATCAAAGAATTCTAAGCAAACCCTGGTATTGTCCAAAGGACTTAAATGCCTAATGCATTTCTTATAAATTCTCATTTAGGCAAGCATAGATATTCAGATAGGCAAAGCCTAGAACCAATTTGAGTATATAGTCTTTTATAAATGTCTTATACATACTGTTCATAGCCAGGCAGTGGAAGTTTTCTTTATATTACAAAGTAGAATGGATATTGAGCCATTTAGTATTGTATCAGTAGTTCAGGTGAGAGTTGTGGGGGCTTAAGTTATCCAGCTGTTGCATTTACTCTCTACTTTTAACCTACAGACATAGACCAAGTAATTTTAATGACCCAAACATTAATTCCATCCTTTTAAATCAGCTTCAACTCCTTTTTAAAAATAATCGTTTAATATTCACTAGTAAACCAAAATCTTTTGCGGAACAAAGAGAATAAATGGGATTATAAAAAATTGATAAATCAATTTTTCATGTTTATAGAGGTGCAGAGATCATGACAGCAGATTTTGAATTAAGACTAGATTTCGAGAGTTAAATCAACCTCCCTCTTGAGTCAGTAGAAAGTATCTGTTAGCAGTTGTCTGTATGTTTTTATTAAAAAAATTTTTTTGTCCAGCTTTATTGAGATGTAGTTGACACACAGCACTGTATAAGTTTAAGGTGTATAGCATAATGATTTGATGTTCAGACATCATGAAATGACTGTGTTTTTAAATCAGTGTGTATGGTTTTTGTTTTTTTCATTTTTGTTAGCTGGATGCTATTATAAAAATTCTCTAAAATATTTCTGAAATGGTTGACTATTTTTAATTAAAATCATTACTTTTTCACTTTGAGGGGTTCTGGTTACTAATGCTTGT
The DNA here is from genome assembly GCF_016772045.2 of Ovis aries. Lineage (NCBI taxonomy): Eukaryota > Metazoa > Chordata > Mammalia > Artiodactyla > Bovidae > Ovis > Ovis aries. The sequence goes on along the minus strand of NC_056054.1, from coordinate 43,862,986 downwards.
AAACATGAATAATCCCTTTTACTGGTCTAGTTTCCATATTCCTTCACCTTGAAACCGAAAGCAGATTAATCTTGAAATATCATTTTGGTTGCAATGAAGACAATCTTCCTCTCATTCATTGAAGGCTATTCCTGATAATGGAGACTGCAAAGCTCTTTGGAGACCCTATTGCTTTCTTCGCTCCTTCTGGGGCACCCTGTTAGCTACCTTGTAGCTACCTACAAGATATCAGCATGTCTTAGAAGGAAAGATTTCCGCCCCCTCAAATAAAAATTCTGTTGTTTGTGGGTCTCTTCTTTATGTTGCTGTATAAGTGAAGCTGAGACTCTTGGGAGCAGAAGCCAAGGCCCTTGAGAGAACTGTACCACTGGTCAGAAGCAGCCAAGGGCTGTAACAAGGTTGGTGTGGTCCAGCATTTTCACTTATTAAATGATCACTTTTTAAATTTAATCCTCAAATACAGACCATACAATTAGCCTTCAGTATCTGCAGATCAACCAGGGATTGGTGTGCTGATTAGGAGGACTGACTATACTGTGTCATTTTATAGAAGGGACTTGCGCATCCTCAGAATTTAGTATCTGTGGGGGTTGTGGAAGCAATTCTTAGTGGACACATAGGGACGACTGTACTGTGATTTTCTAGATATCTTCTGGCCCTGCACATGCTCTTCTTCAGTGCCTCCCCACTCCTGTCCCCTATTCCACCGGCTAATGAACACCTGCTCTCTTTGAAGTCCAGGCCTCAGCCAAGCAGCTCTCCCAGCCCTCTTCACAAATGATGCATCCTGTGCAAACATCTGTAAGGGCTCGTTTCAATCAGGATGTACTTCTCTGCCAACTACTCACCCTCCCACACTCGACTGTGTGAGCAACTCAGGCTCTGGGGCTGTCATTTGTCTCTATCTTTAGGTAGCACAGTACCCACATAATAGTAATACTTCTAGATAATTGCTAAAGGCATCTTCTTTATTTGTAATAAAGCAAAGAAATAAATAGTCTGTGTTGGCTTAAATGGAGACCATGTGTCATGTCAGCATGTTGTTTTAATTTTATTTTAACTTTTCTAGGGGGCAACCAAGTCTTGTATCTTTGTCCGACTCTCTAATTATAGGGTTTGGCAGGAGTAGGGGCTAATGATTTGATGTTGAGTCAACTTTGAGCATGATAGCGGTAGTGGTTGGCCAGATAGCAATTTGTAAACTGGACAGCCATTTGAGATGCCATAACAGGAAGCTGACTGGAGTCAATGAATATTCTTCCAAAAGAAGTAGGGTTTAGTCATTGTTCACTTGAGTTTTTCTTCAAGGTTACATTGTAATGTTGACTGGAATTTTTGCCTCATTCTAGTGAATTCATTTCTCCTACCTCCCAAATATCCAACTATTGCCCTTTCTCAGGTAATGTCAGGGTAAATATAGTATCACCACAGCTATAATTACTTTTTCCTGTAATTATTTATGTATTGTTGGTTTTCCCCATTATTTTTACATTCCATGTGGCGGTGTCTATTAGGTTCACTTAAGTACTTCATGTATGGTAGGTACTTAAGACATATTTGGTGAATGCAATATGACCCTTAGTAATATATGTCACTGAAAGGTCACCAACTTTTCAAAGAGGCTTCAAGTTGTGCTTGTTCAGTTTTCCACAGCCTTGAATTAGAAGTCTTATTGATTTCCTATCACTTTAAAATTAAAGGTTGTATAGTGTCAGATTTCACAGTTCTCCATTATAGTGGAGAGGTGGAGGCCAATAAGTACTGTGTTGAAATACAGATTTAAAAAATAGAAAATACAGCTTACGTTTGACATGGTAAAGAGGACTGACCTTAAAATGGGGTGGTGTTTCATAAGCTTGTGAAGGTATTTTCAAAGAGTAGCTTGGTGCCTTCCTGTGAGAGTGGCATTAACCCGCATAGACTAACCAGTCCACAGTGCCTGGGCATATTCATTTTGAGCCTGATTGCTCTACTAAATTGTACTGATGTGGAAGTAGCTTTAGGCCACTTGTTTTCAACTAAATGCTATATGGATGGGTAGAGGGGACATTTAAAATGTGTGCCAAGGCAGCTGGGTGATATTACATTACTATCCTAGGAATACTGAGGAGTGGTTATTTTTAGCTTTCACCTGAGCAAACATGACTCAGTTTGTTGACCTGAATCCATCCAGCCCCCTTCTTAAATACACAAACTATTAATCCCTAAAACCACGCTGGTGACTAACTGAGGCCTTCCTTATGTATAACTGTTGGTTAGTCAACTGTGGCTTGTTCAAAGGTTACAGATAATTTCAGCTTCTCCCATCTCATTCTTTTCTCTTACGATAAAATCTTTCACAATTCTAAAACAATTTAAGGACAGAAATCAGAGTTCTTTTGATTTTTAAACACTGTTTGGGGACCTGCGTAGTCACAATTTTGGCCATAGCTGATGAAAACACCTGCTACAGTAGGCAGCCAGCTAGTAGCTGTAGGCTTTGTTTCTGGTTTACATCGATATGCTTTCTACTTAAGAAACACCTGGAAATTCACTTTTAGCTGGAATAGGAAGTTGTCTTGAACTGTAAATATATTATTCAGGAAACATTATTCTGTTTAACTATCAGAATCTGTTTACTTTTTCAAACAAGTGTTTTCCCTTTTGAGCACTCCTAGAAATGGAAAATGTTGAATTATCTTCGGGTTTTTAAAGTTATGCAGAAGGTTTTTTTAGACTAGATTTATTCAAGTGGAGAAAAATACTTGTGATTCTCATGTAGCTTGGGATGCACTTGTGGCTTCTCCAAGTTATGATGTTTATGAAAATATTAGTATTCCTGGGATATTTTTCTCTATGTGAGAAACACTAGACTAATGAAAGAATGAAAATAATTCAGGCTGCTACAAAGGCAGGCGTTCACCATGTCCATTAAAAATGCAGGCTTTGTGCCTGTAAAGTGTTCAGCTTCTCTGTTATTAAAGTTTGGAATGTGGCTTTGGAGGTTAAGTAGAAACTCAGATAGTTATTTTTCATTTTGGTCTAAGAAGAGAGTGACTTGTTTTTCAAAAGGATTAAAAAAAAAGAAATGAAAAAAGGTTAGGTTCATTTTGGAAGAATAGAAGTTTTAAAATGTAGTAACTATTTTCTGCAGTAAATAGTCAGTTTGAGTGTGTTAGCCAAAAATAGAATTCATGACTTTTGTCTCCCTGTTTATACCTCTAACCACATTAAAAGGAGTTTAGTCAAATGTGCCACTTGGTCTTTGTAATGTTGGTGGGCTATTTAGCTGAGTCAGGATGACCAGAGTTTGATCGATTCATATCTCTAATAAAAAGTAAGATGTCTGATTTCAGATGGATTAGGTATAAAAGGTCTTCATGATACATTTTGAGTTGTAAAGAAAAACTTTTCTGGTTTGAATTAGTGACAGCTCTGTGTTGCAGTATTCAGGATACTGCATTGAAGGACTTAATGGGTAGAGTTCAGCAATGCTTTGTTTTCTGATAAGTTTCAGTAGGCATTATCCCAACTTTCTGGGAATATAGTGTTTTACTACTCAAAATTTACTATTAGGATGGATATTTAGGGATAGAAAAGTGTGTATTTGAGTATTAGAAGTAGGGCAAAGTATTAATAAATAATACACACTCTTTAGTCATAAATGATTTTTTTCTCTTACTTTACATATTCCTCTAGTTGCTATTTGATCTCTTCCAAATAAGAGATGATTTCTGTTCATTGTCTAAAAGCACAGTAGGTCAAGTATCGTATGTACCAAATTAAACATATTTAAACCATGAACATAAACCATAATTTATGTTTTCCTTTCACTACTTTCAGAGAAAAGTTTTATAAATAGATCTTTAAATATATTGTCAAAGGATCTCCATGAAGAAAACAATGAAAATTTTCAGAGATATCAAAATGGACTCCATGGGTGGAAAAACTAAGTGTTGGGAAAGGAGGCTGACTTTGTCCACATTAATTTATAGAGTTAATCTAATTTCAGTCAAATCCAGCAAAAGATACAAATATTAGGTGGAGTAGGGGAGGGGTTTTACTCTATCCGATATTTATATAAACCATCCATTTACAAGATTTAAAATCATGTTGGTTGGGCCATGAATTTAAGGCTCAATACATGGAAAAAGAGAAAAAAGTACAGTAATGGAATAGAGTAGGTTGTCCAGAAAAAATCTGTTGGTAAACATAAGACAAAGGTGCTGTCATAAATCAACAAAAGAAAAGCATTTGTTCAGTAAGGAATAATTTAAAGATTTAGAAACATAAAACTAGATTTTCACCTCATCCCTTGTAGCAAACCAAATTTCAAGTGGATCAACTAAGCAGTTTTTAAAAAATGAAAGTAATAAAGGTGATGACTGAATCTGGAAATTTGAAAATCTCTCTATATACAAAAGAGTGGAAAAAATATAAAGGAGAGATTATATATGAAATCTGGAACTTCTCTGTAGTATTAAAATATGCCATAAACAAATTAAGGCAGCAGATGGAAGAGCTGAGGTAAATTACTAACAAAACATACTAGGCAAAGAATTATTCTTATTTACAGACAAACTTTTTGGACCAAGGGGCTTGGGTGTATGTAAACTAAGTTGGTATATCACATGATTATTTTGCAACCACTAGATGAAAATTTTTAATTATATAGAAAATACATATAACAGCTAAAATTTTGTATTTTTTCATGTACTTTTAAGCACTGTTCTGAATGCTTTTCATATGTTAACTTGTTTAATGTATATAGTGACTCAGAGTTAGTTGCTACTATGATTGCCGTTTAAGAGATAGTAAAAGTAATACACACACAGGTTTAGAAAGTCACCCCTAACTTTGCTAGCTTGAATTAATGGTGGCACAACCAGAAATGACAGAGCCAGGCAGGTTGGCGCCGCAGGTTGTGTTATTTACCACTGTGCTACTTTGCTAAGTGAATAGAAAAGAAAACTCTACAAAACTATGTACGGTGTGACCCTATTTTATAAAAACATGTTAATATTATTATGTATGTTAAACTTGTACAAATTAATTCCTCTATGAATTTTTATCTACGTATACACTTGATAGAAAAAAACATAATATTTTGATATTTTTACAGCAGTGGTTCCTTCTCTCAAATAGGATTTTGGGTAAATGTCGTTTTGAACTTCAACATTTCTGTAGTTTGCAAATTTTCTTTTATAGTGATATGGCCATTTTATAATTACAAAATTGTGTTGTTAATGGTCTATCAAATTAAATGATGCCTCTCAAAATGTAGGGATCATATTTTAGTATATCCTTCAAGTGTCAAGTTGGTGTTTGGGTTCCCACTCTCTGATAGGTACCTTCAATGGGATCCCAAGGTCAAAATAATTCTTTCTCTCAATCAAAAGATGTGTTGTAAAATTTCAGAGTGTAGAAAAGCCTCAGAAACCAACCATCAGCCAGCTTATGAGGATCCTGAAGCGATATGCTTTGTTTAACCAATTTATTCCAAATTACCCAAGAGTAAGTCATTCGACCATGCCTCAGACCCCAGGTTTCCTGACTTCAGACACTGTGTTCTGTGAAGCCCCAGTGCCCTCCAAGCCTTCAAGCAGGTGAAAGTGAAGCATAGTTGATTCTTGTGACATTTGTTTGGTGTGAGGAGGTAACGAAACAAAACTGGCTACACATGTTTTCAATCACCAGTTATTTATTGAAAGAATACAATGAGAAGGCTCTCGGGTATACTTTATGACACCTCTAGAGATCACTGAAGGATCCTCACCTGGATTTGGGAGATCCCTTGGTATTAATAGGGCTTCCAGGTAGCTCAGTTGGTAAAAAATCCGCCTGCAATGCAGGAGACCCTGATTTGATTCCTGCTGGAGAAGGGATAGGCTACCCACTCCAGTATTTTGGGGCTTTCCTGGTGGCTCAGCTGGTAAAGAGTCTGCCTGCAATGCAGGAGACCTGCGTTTGATCCCTGGGTTGGGAAGATCGCCTGGAGAAAGGAAAGGCTACCCACTCCACTCTTCTGGCCTAGAGAATTCCATGGAGTGTATAGTCCATGGGGGTCACAAAGAGTTGGACACGACTGAGCAACTTTTACTCACTTAGTATTAATAGGTTTCCCTGGTGGCTCAGACAGTAAAGAATATGCCTGCAACTCAGAGGCCAGGCTGTGTTCCTAAATCGGGAAGATCCCCTGGAGAAAGGAAATCGTGCCTGGAGAATTTCATGGAGAGAGGAGCCTGACGGACTATAGTCCATGGGAGTCACAAAGAGCTGGATACAACTGAGCAACTAACGCTTGGTATTAATGAGCCTGAAGTTATGGAAGGCAGTGTCAAAAATGGAGAGAGGACAATAGTGAAAAGAATGTTAGCCAGAATTAGGCACTTACATGGATGATTCTTCTAAAACAGAAAAACATTCTCTTTTCAGCTCCAGGACCCACAACGGCAGTATCCTACATGTCAGTGAAATGCGTGGATGTCCGTAAAAACCATCACAAGGCAAAATGGTTAATGCCTTGGGGACCCAACCAATGTGACAAGATCCGGGACATCGAGGAAGCGATTCCAAGGGAAATTGAAGCCAATGACATTGTGTTTTCTGTCCACATCCCCCTCCCTTCCATGGAGATGAGTCCTTGGTTCCAGTTCATGCTATTTATCCTGCAGCTGGACATTGCATTCAAGCTGAACAACCAAATCAGTAAGTGCACTCTCCCTACCCCTCTCCTGTCTTGAGGAATTTCGCTTTTCAGCCTTTTCAGAGCCAGTTGTAATAGGCGTGAAATAATAGTGTTACTGGTGACGATTATTGACTGCTTTCTACTTACTAGATGCGTTTCTGAGTACTCTACCTGAATTAACCCATTTTATTTTCCCACCAGTTCCTAAAGGTGGGTCTTATTTCACTTTCTGGAGAGAAAACTCAGGCATCAGTGAGGTTGCCCAAAGTCAGAAGGCCAGAGAGTGGAAGGGCTGGAATTCAAAGCCAGGCAGCCTGGCTTAGGAGCCCTGCTCTAGCCAAGCTCCCTTGCCTTAGTGCCACAAGGAAGCTCATCCCCATGGAGTGATTTGAGAATTTCTGAAAGGTCCCATGTTTCCAAATGTCTTTTCTGGTGAGGCTTTGAATTAAGCCATTGCCTAAGAAAAATACACCTGTCAAAATGGGAGCACCAACCCAGGAGCTCCCGTTTTCCCATAAAATCAGGTTATTTTTCTAGTTGGCTCAGCTGTGATTCAAGACTCTGAGGACATGAGGTACATTAGCATTTTGTGAGGGGGAGATTGGTGATTTTTGAGAGGCAGATTCACTTGTGACATCTGGGGATAGTAATAGGGAATTTGTCCATGGATTAGAGCACTTTTTAAAATTCTCATTTTCTTGTATCAGAAATTATTGTGATACATAATTATATTAATTTTACTCCACTTAGGTGTTAGAACAGTATATATGCCTGATTGACATTTTATCTGGAACAGATTATGCTGAGATCATTTTTCAAAATGTAATTCTACCCCTAATTCTTTCAATCTCTTACTCATTAATTCAGACTGTTTTTGAGTACCCACTGCTACCACACACAGAACTGATGGCTGGACATGTAGATACATATGAAGACACTGTCCTTCAAGGGGCTTACAGTGGAGATGCCAGGCAAATAATCAGTCATTACAGTACAGTGTCCAAGGTATACCCAGGAGCTGTGGGAGTATGAAGAGAAGGCTTTAGAGCAGAGAAAGGGAAGTCTGCCTTGGCATACACGCATACTTGTGTGTGTGTAGAGGTGAGCAGGCAGATCTTTGAGGTGAGCATTAAAGAGTGAAAATTCTGACAAGGAATTGGAGATGAGGGTGGGTGCAAGTGGAAGATCATTTTCTCTTCATTTAGTTTATTTATTTATTTTAGATTTCTCTCTTTTTTTTGGCTACGCTGCATCTTAGTTGTGGGATGTGGGGTCTTCAATCTTTGTTGCAGCATGCAGGATCTTTATTTGTGGCATTCGGGATTTAATTCCCTGATCAGGGATCAAACCTGGGCCCACTGCATTGGGAGTGCAGTGTCTTAGCCACTGAACCACGAGAGAAGTCCCTGGAAGAGCATTTTAGCTAGAAGGAGTGGTTGATGTGCAGCTGGACCTTCATATTAATAACAGCCTGACACATTCAAGTGGTACTTCCTGTGTCCTTACTCTCTTGCCTCTTGACTTGCTTGCTCATTCATCGCCTGTGTAATGCGTTTATTCATTCAAACTTACCAAGTTTCAACCATGTGTTAAGTACTAGATACAGAAGATACAAGATTGAAGAAAGCACTAGGGAAGAAATGGTTGAGAAACAGACACTTAAACATATGATTAAGAAAGCTAAGTGCTATAATGAGAGGACTATACAGTATAATGTTTGAGTTTCAGGAAGGGAAATTTGCTATGAGGTTAAAAACGGAGACTAAAACTAATGTGTATACCTTGAGGTTTGGGTTTTTGTATTCCTAGTTCCCAGAATGTATTCAAGAAAAGGAGAATTAGCATCATTAGAGGAGCCATGGGAAGCTAACACGGGTAGATTAACTGATTTCTGTTCTGATGTGAAGGTCAAGGACACAGTACTCTGTTATCTGGGCTGGTTGCCTGTTGTGTATTTCCATATAATGTTCCCAGACAGACTCCTTAACTCCAAGGGTAAAGGAAATGATTTACTCTGTAATAGGAATTAAATAATTGCTCTGTATTGGCTGTATTAGTGCTGGGTAACAAATTATCCTAAAATTAGGAGCATAAATCAATAAATATGTATCATCTCCCTGTTTCTCTGGGTCAGGAATCTGGGCACAGATTAACTTGGGAGTCTCTGGCTGACTCTTCTGAGGTTGCAGTCAAGCTGTTGGTCTGGTCTACAGCCTCATCAGAAAGTTGAAGCCTCAACCGAGCTTGCGACTGGCATCTGAAGAGAGGGACAGTTTTGTGAGGCTGAGCCCTTTACCTGTGGAATCTGATGTTATCTCTGGGTAGATAGTGGTGTCAGAATTATTGGATGTGTGGGAAATTACACCCTCCATCCTAACTGGTGGTCAGAACCTATTACATATCTGAATAACTTCACAGAGGAATTGCTTCCCATCATATATTAAATCTAAACATCAAAAATATCTGTGTTGATGAGGCTTTAACTAAAACACTGCTATATGTAAATGAAATGTGAATGCATTGTATGTTTTTTTTCCCCCAAGTACATCTTCAGGTTCCAAAATACATTTTATCTTCATCTAGAAAAAGAGTGGACTAAAGATTCTTAAACAACATCCTTTAATTTCTTGTAACGTAAAGATCTGTACTTAACAGGGACACACTAAAATTCTAATAAGATGGACAACTAACAGCTGCTTCAATAAATAAAATAAACTGGAACCATCAATAAAACCAAATTGATCAAAAAATTCTTATTTTGAGCAGTAGCTCTGATGGGGCCTGTTGACTTTAATTTGAAAATGTTATATGTTGGGTTCATGAGAATATTCTTTCCTTAAGCGCATTTTCTTTACCATTTGCTAATGGACACTAAAGAGGAAATCAGTTAAAGAGGGATGGTATGCCTTTGCTGAGTTATATAGACATATGCATATAATAATATTTATGGGACATAGGAGGTCTAGGTTTCCCCCCGATCCTTATATTAAAGAGTATGTGCAGCCTCCTGTCTGCTTTTTACATTTTATCATTGTTTGAATGCCTTTCTGATAGCAGTATGTAGGGCAGAAGAAAAAAGATTGGGAATGTGGTTAATAAGATCCTATTATATGTGGATGACTTTCTGTTTATTAAAGATTCAGTGCTAGCAATATTACCTCAAATGGAAGGAAAAGTCAGGACCAATCCTGTTTTTTCTTTAAGCTTTCCTAGGCAATCTATGAAATGAGTTTCAGATTTCAAATAATAAGAGATTTCACACCTGGACTATTAAAGTTAGGATTTTAGACACACATGCAGAGTGTTCATGTATCTCTTAAGGGTCTTTGAGCAGACAAAATAATCGAAGGACTATATATTTTACGTGACACTTAGTCGTTTGGAGCTAAATTGTTTATTCCTTTTAAACTTTCAGTTTAAGATGATACAGGTTTTGGCTAGGATTTGAGATCTTGACTATCCCTCAGAAACTGAATAAGCATTGACATTTACTTTAAAAACTGGTCATCGTTTCATCAATTCCAAGATTTCATCAGACGCACGTCTTGAAAGTGAACGTGCAAGTTGTTCAGTCACGTCCGGCTCCATGCGACCCCATGGACTTTACGGTCCATGGAATTCTCCAGGCAAGAATACTGGAATGGGTAGCCTATCCCTTCTCCAGGGGATCTTCCTGACCCAGGAATTGAACTAGGGTCTCCTGCATTGCAGGCGGATTCTTTACCAACTGAGCTATTAGGGAATCTCTATGTCTTTGGAGGGGGAAATAATGATATTATAATTTATAGTAATAAAAGTGTTTAGAGAATGTGTATATTTTATTTGAGAAAGATATTCCACGTTTGTTATACAAAATAAGTATACTTGAAAGAGCAGTATTAAACAGAATTCCTACTTTCATTTTTTTAAAAAAAATTTATTTGCTGTGCTATACAGCACTGCATTTGGGATCTTAATTCTCTGACCAGGGATTGAACCTGCATCCCCTGCATCCCTGCATTTGGAAGCACATGGTCTTAACCCCTGGGTCCCCGAGGAAGTCCCCCTACTTTGATTTTTTAAAAACAAACATTTAAATAACCTACTACTGTCATTCATTGCTAAGTATGAAAAGTAGTAACCAGTCCAACTTGTAAATGGTGATAGTTTTAAAAGGGCTTTCCTGATAGCTCAGTTGGTAAAGAAACCTCCTGCAATGCAGAAGACCCTGGTTTGATTCCTGGGTCAGGAAGATCTGCTAGAGAAAGGATAGGCTGTCCACTCCAGTATTCTTGGGCTTCGCTTGTGGCTCAGATGGTAAAGAATCTGCCTGCAATGCAGGAGACCTGGGTTGAGAAGATCCCCTGGAGAAGGAAAAGGCTGCCCACTCCATTATTCTGGCCTGGAGAATTCCATGGACTGTATAGTCCATTGGGTTGCAAAGACATGACTGAGCAACTTTCATTTTTAAAACAATAGTCTGCAAGAACTGGGAAGGGAAAGCCACTCAAAGAGAATCTAGAGACTTCTAGATACTTGGAAACTGGTTGTTGCTGTTGTTTAATTGCTTAGTCCTGTCCGACTGTTTGCAATCCCATTGACTGTAGGCTGCCAGACTCTACTGTCCATGGAATTTCCCAGGAGAGAATACTGGAATGGGTTGCCATTTTCTTCTCCAGGGGATCTTCCTGATCCAGGGATCGAACCCATGTCTCCTGTGTCTCCTGCATTAGCAGGCAGATTTTTTTCTACTAACACCACCTGGGAAATTGGACTGTTCAGTAAATGCCAACTCAAGGTGGCTCTCTGTGTCTCATCTGTGGATACTGAGGGCCTATTGAACTGTTCTGTATAGGTGACTTGAGCATCCATAACTTTTGGTATCCACTGGGTGGGGATTTGGGGATAGGGGGTGGTCCTAGAACCAATCTCCTGTGGATAATGAGGGATGACTGTACAAATTCTGAGCAGTCCTGTCTGTTGAAATCTGTGTTTGGGTCAGTGGTTGACTTTTACCTAAACATTTCAGAGGCATGGGATTAATGTGTTTGTCAGGACACAAACATGGTGCTTCTTCAGAGCTGAAAAGGACAGAGGACTTCAGTTTTTTCTCTGGAGAGTTAGAAAATGGAGGGAGTGTGAGTAGACTAAAAAATGTCGGGAAAAAGTCAGCCTAAACACCTGGTGTCTGGATGGTTAATCGCTGGAAAAAAACGAATGTTTATCTATGTGATGGGCTTAGATTGTTCTGTAACAACACATCTAGAGTGGATGTATACCTTTCTTTTTATGGTGTTTTATCAATCCCTCAATTTACACAGATATTTTAAAAATGCAGGTTTGGGATGGCCAAAATGGTACTTGCTTGTAACGTAATATCACTCTACTGATTACAACTGCCAGTCACATACTTAGCATAACCTCAGATTCTCTATGGGGCTTCTTTTGAAGAGCTTGGGTGCTGAGACCAAAGGAAAAGGTATTTATTTATTTTTTCAACATGTGTCTACCCAGCTTTCAAATTTTCTGTTGAAATAGAAGCACTGAAATTCATTGGCAGAAAGCATCAGGATGAATTGATCTGTCTTTAGCAGTAAATCTAGGATTTTCAGATGTCTAAAAAACTCTTTGGCTGAAGAAGTCCTGATAAATGGTGTGGATGGGGAAAGCCAGGGTATTTATTCTGTTCTTAGGTAATGAAGTCATTATGTTTTGCCTTGAGCCCTATGCTGTACTCTGCAATTGAGCACTGTCTTAACTTGTTTCACTTTTGCAAATGACTACATTGAAATGATCAAATTATTTCTCTAACAAGTGATTTTTCTTTTCTTAAACTGAAAATATTTCTTTGAAATATTTCTAGTAAAAATATAGAACAACATTATTACCCAGTCATTTTTCACGTTAGATGTCTGAGTGTCCTGGGAGAAAATTGCCTAACTTTTTATGAAATGATTGTACTCTTTCATTTGTGTAGCTTGTTACAGAATATTAGGTAGACACCAGATGAAGATAATTAGGATAAAGGAACAATCTACTGACTGTGAAAAATGAACTGTCACTTTATCTAAAATGATTGGGGCAGATTTATAGAAGGGAAAAGATGGAATCCTTTTGTGACTTTATTGTTGACCATCAGCAAGAGTTGTGGTTCTTAATTCTGTATTTTCGGATGCTTCTTGGGAAGAGTCCACAAAGAGAGCTTAACAGAGCAGAGGATTCTCTACACCATAAAACTGTAACTGCTGTGATGGAGCAGACCGTTGGTAATATGGTATCCACACAGCAGGAATTCCATGCTTCATCAGCTTATCCTCTTTAACAAACTATGTTGAAGCAAGTCACTGAGAAGAAATCTAATTCTACCCTCCCACTCCCATTCCACCACCTTCCCTAAAAGAGACTTCTTTGGTTTATGACTATGTTACAGTCTGAGTGGATAGTTTTTATTACAGGCTAGTGACACCAAGAGTTTTAAAGTTCCTTTGTAAATTTCTTTGCCTACCCCAGCGTCAATGGGGGAAGAAATAAAACTTCAAAATTTTCCTCTTCTCTCTCCCTACCCCCTCAAAAGAAGATAAGCTGAGAAAGCTCAAAACACACCAGAAAGAGGCAGCAGCCTTAAATGGAGTGGGGTTTGAGGTGGTGAGGAAAGGGAGAGAGGTGGTCAGTATTCAAGATGAATTTACATGGCCAGTCCTCTTTCTTAGGGAGTTGTGTTTCCTCTTCAAACCAAGGCTAGAACTTAGAATTTACAAGTATAACTCCGTCTTATGTAACTTACCTGACTTAAAATAGAAAGAAACTAAAATCACAGGAGAGGACCACATTTTGTTGATTATAACCCAAGATAGTGAATATTAAAGACATCATGTTTGTTTACTCTCATTCATGGATTATCTTTCCCTTTGAGGGAATCTTCAGGAACAATTGAAATTAACCATTGTGAACATGTTTATATTGGCAGGAGCGTGAGAACCTTTGGCTTTGTTTTATTTGGGTGTGATATGTGTAAGCCCGTGACTTGGACAGCATCCCTATAAAGCTGTCTGGATCTCTGTACTTTCTGGCTCAATGGTTATGTGTTATGAATTTCCAAGTGAAAAAATCCAATAAAGAAACAGAGTTGGACTCTTTCAAAACCTTCCCAAGACTTTATTTATTTATTTTTTAAATGTTGATAGTTTGCTGTGGCTTCCCAGGTGGCTCAGTGGTAAAGAATCCGTCTGCTGATGCTGGAGACATAGGAGACACGGGTTCAATCCCTGGGTTGGGAAGACCCACTGAAAGAGGAAATGGCAAGCCACTCCAGTATTTTTGCCTGGATAATCTCCTGAACAGAGGAGCCTGGTGGTCTGTGGTCCATGGGGTTGCGAAGAGTCTGACAGGACTGAGCACACATATAGTTTGTTATATGAGATCCCTCCCACTTTCTTCTCATCATCCACTGGCTTATTGGTCAATTTAGCATTAGAAAAAGATTGTGTTGGATTGGTCTCTAGTCTTAGCAAAACACTCACCCATGGTGTTGAATGATTTGTAGTAATTGTTACTAAACATCCACTGTGTGATTGCAGACTTTGAGCACTGGAAGAAAGGTTAGAATGCTGTTGGTCTAATAATTTAAAAGGACTTTATGGGTAGACTTCAAGGACCGTATGAACCCCTGATACTGTGTGAAATTTTAGTCCTGTTTACTTATGTGCATTTTGGGAATAAGAGGTTTTGAGGCTTTTTTCCGATTTTCAAATGGGCCCCCAGATGTTAAAGGACTAATTTATGAGATGAAGGAACCTTACAATACTTGCCCACTGTAGCACAGCTGGCTGGAGACAGAGCAGGAGATCCTGGTTGTATATCAACTATGTAGACTAAATATACAGGTCAGTGAGGCTTCTATCAAACTGAGGCCTCTTAAGATTCTTGGACAGAATGCACTGGTCATTCTAAAATGGTATATTTTCTTTTTTTCAATCTCCCAAGTTCAAGTTCAGGAAATGTAGTGCAGTCTAGAATCTAGACTAGGAGTTAGGCTGGTCCTGTTTATAGTGCCACAGCTGCAGATCACCCACGTGTCTCATTTCCTGCTCTGAGTTTAGAATATAAATGAGGAGATTCTCTTTGCATCCATAACAAGTATATCCTGGTTACTAAAATAAAAGCCTGGTGACATCAATGAAAAATGTAAGCAGCAAAGCCACCACAAGCAGCAGATTCCTTGATGGTGCCCCACTATATATAAGACATTTTGTGCTTTTTTACATCCTCTTCTAATTTTGGGTGTTGTCAGTATTTAAATGCCAGTCAGTCATCACATAGCTAATGTGAGGTTATTTCATGGAAAATCATACCTTTGTTTGGGGTGACCTAAGAAAATAAGAAGTAGAATTATTTTCTGAATGATACTTCTGAAAGCAGAAGAAAGTTGGAGAAAGAAAATCCTTTGTTATACGAAGCAGAATTTTACTTAAAGTGCCAGGGACTCTACAATGGGAAAAAACACTTTCCTCAATAGCTTCGTACTATCTACACACTGATGCTAAAAATGGTTCCGATTCTTCTCTTGCTTTAGTAAATTAGTGCTCATGGTATTAGTAGGAGAGGTAGTAGTAATTCTTTGAAGGAAGAGGAGGTTCTGGTTTTTTAATTGTTCTGGTTTAGGTTGTTCCCTAAGGTAATTGTCCATTGAATCTCTTTGCTGCCTTACTGGTTATTCATATTATGACTGCAAGGGAAAGCCCAGGCCTGACCTAGCAGACAAGATTATATGTTCTTTAAATGTAAGGGCTAGGGGAAGATAGAAGAATTTAGTGTCTTTTTAAAAAATTGCTGCCATGTGGATAAGTTTTAATAGATGAAATTGTTCAGCAATGAAAAGGCTGTCTCTCCAGGTAGTGAGCAGCCTGTTATTGGTAGCAATCAAGTGGGAGCTGGTTGAAGGGGCAATCATAGTGATGACCATAGTGATAACTTGCATTTAATGTTGATTTCTTTACAAAGTACTTTTGTACTAGGGATGCTGGTGGTTGTCTCTGTTGCCAGCCATTTGCTTTGGCCTCATATCATTTTCTTACAGAACTTGTCTATTTCTCCTCTCTCAGAGTGTGGACTTCCATCATGCGTCCTGAATGGGCACCTGGCCACATAATCAGTCCCTCAGCCATAGCTGATTGGATTAGCATGGGCTCTTGCCCCAAGGGGGAACAATCAGATTCTGTCTTATAAGAAATTGGGGTTCACTATTTCTAGGCTCACCTTCATTGGCATTTAAACTGAAAAGTCCTGAGGGCTGCCTGGGCAGCCATCATTCGTCTCATGCCTGGAGAAGCAGAGAAAGTTGGTTGGCAGAGTGGGAAAACCGGATACAAAGAGAAGAGTGGAGATGAAGGACCATGGGGTGTAATTACAATCGAATACAAGTGATGAATCTCTCCCTGACAGTTTTCTCTTCCTGCTTCTGGTTCCTCAAGCTTGTCAGCACTTGAGCTTCTCAAGATACCTTTGTATCCTTCCGGCTAATTTCTGCTTAAGCTAGTGTGTGTAAAATCCTGTTGCTTGCAAACAAATTATCTCTGAGTATGACAACTTTATTTTTATTTCATCTGATCATCTCAACAGTTCTCCCTTATGAATGAGAGGAAACTGAGGATGAGAGAAGTTAAATGATTTGTCCAAAGTCTCCTAGCTGAGAAATAGAGGGGTTACAAGCGTAAGTGATCTTGGGAGTCAGGTGCCGTGATCCCACTGATTCTGTGGCATGAATCCATCGATAGTGCCCTGGAGAAGCGTCCTGATCTGAGTGGGAAATCATATGAGATGACCCTTAAGGTCCTGTCCACTCTATGTCTCTTTTGCTGAAAGTCCATGAGTCACTTAAGGTTCTTAGACTATAAAAATCTCATGAGTATCCCTTCAGTTACTTCAAAGACCCTCAAGAGTGAACCATTTTAGAAGATGCTGTGAAGTGGGGATGGATGCCCTTATGTTAGTGGGTAAACTTAGTGTTGAGTGAGTTTTCTTGTCTTTCATTTTGTTACGTATTACCTTGTGTTCATTTCTAGTCCTTGGGTAGGCAGACAGGGTTGGTGTACTGGAAGTGTATTTTTAGTCTGACATTAAAAAATGTATCATAGACACCAACTCAGGAAGCAGTTTTTAGGTGAGTCAGTATATAAATAACCTCAAAGAGTTTTCATAAAGGGATGGTAGATCTTTTAAATTTAACAGCCCAGCTTCTGAGGCCCCCTTTCCAAAGTCCTACATTCATTTAGTGGTCATTTACTGGGCTTCTACTGTGTGCTGGCAAGTTTTACTCAGAAATTAAGATATAAATCCTTATCTTTCATAATACAATTTCAAAAAACCTCATGGTCCTTCTTTGTTTACTTCTCTCTATCCTGAAAGACTGAATTTTGAGGGCAGGGACTGTATCTTGTTCATCTTTGTGTCCCCATACTTAGCACAGCCCCCAAAACAGTAAACACTTGAGATGTACTCAGAAGAATTAGGATCTCACTGTCTAGTTAGGAGAGAAAGAAACAAAAAAATCACACTAGTGTGTTCAGTGCTAAGTGCCCAGAATATTCCATGAACACAGGAGGGCGAAATGATTAACTCACTGTGAATACAGTTTTTTAATTGAGCCTTGAAAGGTGGAGTCTTAATGAGAGATGGTGGAATCTGTGACTCTCTACTATCTGTTGGCAAGGGGGCAATCCAAGGGCAGCCTTATTTTGTTCTGAAGCCAGAGTATTGGGCCAAAAACTGGACCTGTCACTTAACGGATTTATGTGACACCTTTGGCAAGTAAGTTTCTGAATTTCCTTGTGCTTCATTTTCTTTATCTATAAAATAGAGATAATAGTAGTACCATGCTTATTAGGATTGTTTTAAGGATGAAACAGTAATAGATATGAGGCTTTTACATAGGAAGTATACACAATAAATGTTCAATAAAGGTGAGTTACTGGACTTGAGCAGAGAGAAGAAATGTAAGTTCTTAAGAGAACAGAGTAGCCCAGAAAGGGTGGCAGCAGGACCCAGTGTGTAAAACAAGGACCTGAACAGATGCTAGCCACAGGCCTTTCACTACTGAAGCACAGCAGTTTTTAACTTTGGATTAAGAACCTTGACCTTGAGAGAAGAATGTGCACAGACCCCATACAGATAGTTTGTATTCATATTTCACCTGAAGACCTGAAGGTCATCTGTGGGATTCAGAGGTTCATCAATCTCAAGGAAAGGGTTCTACCTTCATGGTACAGGTAGACCCCCTGAGTGCCCGGTTGTATATTGATTACCAGTGAAGCAACTGGAGAACACCATGAAATAGAAGATGGGGGAAATTCTCAGCACCCTTAGGAGATTATGTGCACAAGGGATGATTTAATTATATTTGACTCTAAACAGGAATATGTAAATTAAAATATTTGGGAATAGAGTAATAATTCAAGAAGGGACCAGAGGTATGTGGGAGAAAACCTCTTAGAGGTCTGCAAATGGAGATTATAGAAGTTACGTGACTTCTCCAAAGTCATCTGGGTTGCAGCTGAGGAAGGCAGGACTAAGAACCCTGTTTTTCCACCATGAAATACTGTGAAATGACATGTTGTATGGAGAAGATGGTAAATTCCCTTGTTAAAAGAATTTAATATTGGAAAAAAAAGATAAGCTCCTAAAAGAAAGGCCAATTGGTGGGTTGCCTTGATGACTGGGCTAAGAAATTTGGAATTTCATCCTTAAGAAAAAGAATTGAAAATCCCATATTTAGTACTGAAATGAAATGTGGAATTCAGGATTTGAGACTTGTAGCTTATCCTTTGAATTATACAGCAGCTGGAAATCGATTTTTTTCCCCCATCTGGACTTCTCACATGGTGGTCTTCCCAACAGGAGGGCATCTGTGAACTTTTTAATGGGAGAAGTCATAAAGCTGGGTTAGGGCTGTGTTCGCACAAGGCTGGCTTCCGAGGCAGGTAAAATCTAACTCCCCTTTTGCTTTTCAGCCACAGACACAGCTATCGCTGCCACCACCAGCTGAGTAACTCGGAATCTAGGGGTTGCCAGTAATTGTGGGTTTTAAGTCACAGAGGAGAAAGATAAGAGGCGAGCAAGGCTGGTTTTTTCACAATTAAATGTTGCCTCTCGGGCTTGTCTGTCGGCAGGAATCCAAGAGGTCAGGACCCACCAGCCATATTATTTTTCTCCCTGGCTGCCTGCTGTCACTCTTATCCCCTCCTCATTCATGGGAATGAGGAAAAGGTGGGTTGGAAATAAAAAGCTTTCACTAGCCTACTTTTTCCTTTACGAAACTTGTCGGAAACAAAGCTTTCCGGTGAAACAGACAGGATCCCTTTAGGTAGCTGGCTTGTCCTGGCGACAGCACAAAGGTATTTTTATGGGGGGGAAAGAAACCATTGTTGAAATGTCCTCTTGTCATTTTATAGTTATGACATTGTTTTTTCTCCAGGACTGCCGTGTACTCTGGTATTTTTACATTTGTTTCTGTTTAACTCTTTCTGTTGGTCAACATCAAGTTTCTATCCCTGGTCTCGCCAGCTCCACTGCAAGTGCCCTGAATGCAGGGATTGTTTTTACTGTTCTTTGTTTTTAACAGAGCGCTGCAAAGGTAGAAGGCAGTTAAGCATCTGGTGGTGTTTCCATTTTCTGTGTTCAAGAGATGTTAGAACTAGAGGGACCTTAGTCATCATACGTTCAACTTCAGTATTTAATGAAAGAATACAATGTGTAAAGTGACTTATTCCAATTGTACAGGTAATTAGTGACTTCCCAGAGCAAGAAACAGGTCTCATCTCCTAACTCATGACTTAATGGGAGAGGCCTGGAGTGATGAAGTCAGGCAAACCCCGTTCAGTTTGCCTCCCTCCCACGCTGACACTGAGACTACATGCCTCGGTTTCCTCATTTTGAGATTACCAGATAATCTTCTATATCTGGCTGGCATCTAGGTGCGGCTGAAAATGTCTACACATAATAGGCACTCAAAAATGAGAGAATCTTTAGAGAATCGTTAGAGAATCTTCATGTCTTTTAAAAATACAAGACCTCCTTTACAAGAAAACACATTTCTGTGATCTCTTCACCATCAGAAAATGTAACTTGATTGCTATTGGTGAGAACAACTTAGGAGGAACAGCAGGCTAGCGGGGCTCTTGGGAAGATGCAGCCTGGAATGGACCAGAAGTGGAAAGTGGTCCTGCCCACAGATAAGAAAGGTAACAAGTGCCGTGCCTCAGCCTGTGTTCCATCAGTCCTCAATGGGAGGGAGTTGGGTTGGCTTGTTTAGCAGTTGGTAAGGAATGCCTACCGCACCCGCCATGCTGGGCAAGAGGCTAGATAGAGATGTTGAGTGTTGGAGGGGATGAACAAGTCAAGGGGCCTAACTTGCTGCAGGGGTGAGATGAGTGTGAATGATGGTAAGTCACACAGTGAGAGAGGGAAGGGCCAGGGGCTGAGGGACAAGCACTCAGGAGAACACTGCCCAGGCTCAGTGTTATTCAGAGGCAAGTTGGGGGAGATAGATGCATGGAAAGATTGACCGAGATGGGGTGGGGCAGGAGGAGTGCCAACATTACTGGAAAGGAAAGAGTCTTTCAAAGGAAAGACTGAGGTGCCTGGGGAGGAAGAGCAGAAGGAACCTGCTCTGAGCATCAGTGGCTCTTACTGAGGAAGAAGTGGTGAAGGTCTTTGGGCCACAACCCAGAGCTCTGGTTTTTGGTTATCCTTCACTCTCACAGACATAGATGCCTTCTCCACCCTCTCTGTGGTGTTGAGTCTGTCTATCTCCTGGAAGCCTGAGCAGCTCCCATATATTGTCTCATTGCTTCCTGGAGCTCAGAGAATGCCCTCACTGATGATCAAGGGGAGGACTTCATCTGCAAATGAGAACCCCAGTCCCCACCTGTGTGCTTAGTCGCTCAGTCATGTCTGACTCTTTGTGACCCCATGAACTGTAGCCCACCAGGCTCCTCTGTCCATGGGGATTTTCCAGGCAAGGATACTGGAGTGGGTTGCCATGCCCTCCTCCAGGGGATCTTCCCAACCCAGGGATCGAACCCAGGTCTCCTGCATTGCGGGCAGATTCTTTATCATCTGAGCCACCAGGGAAGTCCCCCATCCCCACCTAAGCCACATGAAATATTCTGCGCGAATAATACTGGCCTGACTCCAGCAATAACACAGCTGCTGAAACAGCTTAGTCACCAGGGCGATGGAGGTAGTACTGCGAGGGAATGTGGGGTGCAGAGATCTGACATTTAGCTGGCTGGCAGCCCCCCGGGAGCCAGCACAGATCTGTGGGAGAGCCTCAGAGAGAGTCCGCTTCCCATTCACAAGCATGTCCTTGTTTCTTTTGAAGCCGAACCGTAATCCTCTCCCTGGGCCAGGCAGACTGTGGAAGAAAACTGAAACATTTTAGAACCAAGGAGAGGAAAACCGAAATGGTTTACTCCTCTGAGACACCTGGTTTCTTTCCCTTAATGATCCATGTTTATTTCCTGGATTTTTTTTTTTTCCCTGCTCCAGGTTAGGCAGAGTGTGATTTAGAGGAAGGTCGAGTGGGAGGAAGGGATGGTGGGGAAGAGCTCTTATCTAGCAAATGTGACTTTCTTAGCTTTTAGGTATCCAGGTGATGTAGGAAGAAGAGGGCAAATCCTGGCCCTCCTGCCTGATCTTGCTTGAGCTTCTTCTGCATCTTCATCCATTAGAGCTCCTGTGTGAAGGACTCTGGGCAGATCTGGGCACACTGCTTCCCTGGTTTCAAGCAGGGTTTTAGGAGGACTAATAAGCTGCCACGGAGTGACCCCATTCCTCTTCTAGCCTTTTGAAGAAGTGACCTTTGTGTTTTCTCTTTATCCTGGACTACTTCTGCACTGTTTGTTTTGGGGGTTGTTAAGTTAAATTAGCCATCCCTTTCCTCTCCTAGTTACTGTATGAGAATGCAGCTGTCAGTCTGTGAACTCTGCCATCATCTATTTTTAGATTCAGGGTGAATGAAGCCCTCTTCTCTAATTGCATTTGGTGGGGAGGGGGGAGGGCAGGTAGATTTTCATAACCATCACGTCAGCTGTTCTTCTAAACGCCCTGTGCTCTGATGGCGTCCTGGGGAGAAAGCAAAGAAGCCCACTGTGCGTTTCCCTGCCCTGGCTGTCGGGTTTGTTTTCACTCCACATTCATGTTGATTATGGTCAAATAGGAAAGAGCTGTTTCCACGTTTGCTCTCCAGTGTTTTAACACTTGCCAACTTGGATGGTTCTGATTTCTCTAGCTTTGTCAGGAAGTGATTGGTTCATTGTTGAGTTCAGGTTCCTTGGAAAACAGGGAAGATCCTTCTGGTGACATTTACTATGAGAGTCAATAATCTTAAACATACTGAGAGCTGTGTAAGTGCAGCAGGCCTCAGTTTTTTCGAGATCTCTCTACTCCCTCCTCCCCCATCCCTGTCTGCCTTTCACACAGCTGCCAGATCTCTTTGCTTAAACATCCTTCTAAATAAGATGCTGCAGTGTTCAGAGCACATTTCTCTTTCTCAGCAGATGCTTCCTCATCCCAACCTTGTCTGTTTCCTCTTCTCCATCTCCCATCCCCTGCCGTAGTGAATGAGTTGATTTCTCTGACTGCACTGTGCTATTTTGTGTTCCCGTGACTCTTTAGCCATGGGTTCCCTCTGCCTATAATTCCTTCTCCTGCTTCCTTACCTAGTGAACTCTTACCAATCCTGTGAGTCAACAGTTAAACATCATTTCTTGTAGATGAGATACTCCAGAAGATTGTATATTCTGTGCTGTGTTTCTCATCCCCCTAGTTAGTACTCTTGACAGCTTATGCTGACTACAGTTGTCCCTTGATATCCCTCAGTTCAGTTCAGTCACTCAGTCGTGTCTGACTCTTTGCGACCCCATGAACCGCAGCACGCCAGGCCTTCCTGTCCATCACCAACTCCCAGAGTTCACTCAGACTCATGTCCGTCGAGTCAGTGATGCCATCCAGCCATCTCATCCTCTGTCGTCCCCTTCTCCTCCTGCCCCCAATCCCTCCCAATATCAGTCTTTTCCAGTGAGTCAACTCTTCGCATGAGGTGGCCAAAGTACTGGAGTTTCAGCTTTAGCATCATTCCTTCCAAAGAAATCCCAGGGCTGATCTCCTTTAGAATGGACTGGTTCTCTAGGGGATTGGTTTCAGGACCCCTGTGAATGTCAAAATTCACAGATGCCCACGTCCTTTATATACCGCACCTTTATATGGTACAGTACAGTCAGCCTTCATTTCTGCAGGTTCTGCATCTGTGGATACAGAGGACTGATTGAATATATCGATTTCATAAGCACTACCCATATGGGGTAATATTCCTTCCCTGCTGGCTCATTAGTAAAGAATCCACCTACCAATGTAGGAAATGGTGGTTCGATCCCTGGGTTGAGAATATCCCCTGGAGAAGGAAATGGCAACCCATTCCAATATTCTTGTCTGAGAAACCTGGGGCAGAGGAACCTGGCAGGTTATAATCCATGGGATCACAAAGAATCAGACATGACTTAGCAACTGAAAAATAACTGCCTTCCTTACCTTACTGTGAACAATTGCGGGCAATGAGTCTGCCTTGAAACTAGTAGGTGCTTAAATACATTTGGTGGAAGAAAACATGGATTGGATGGTCCAACTAGCATTAGAGGTTTCAGAGGTATATTATTCCATCTTGGTGGCAGCATCAGCTGTTACGATTTCTTAGTTCCTGATGGACTTCTTTTATGTCCCGGAAAAGTTGGCTTGAGTAGATTATCAGAGACCTAACATGTCATACCTGAATGATTGCTGTAGATTTTTCTTCTCTGAAGTCTTACCAGTAGTTCAGTCTATTCTCTTATCTCTGTAGACGTGGACAGGCATGATTGTTGTTGGTCAGTTGTTAAGTCGTGTCTGACTCTTTGTGACCCCATGGACTGCAACACGCCAGGTTTCCCTGTCCTTCACTATCTCCTAGAGTCTGCCCAAATTCATGTTCATTGAGTCAGTGATGCTATCTAACCATCACATCCTCTGTCACCTTCTTCTCCTTTTTGCCTTCAATCTTTTCCCAGAATCAGGGTGTTTTCCAGTGAGTTGAATCTTCGCATCAGGTGGTCAAAGTAATGGAGCTTCAGCATCAGTCCTTCCAATGAGTATTCAGGGTTGATTTCCTTTTGGATTGACTGGTTTGATCTCCTTGCAGTGCAATGGACTCTCAGGAGTGGTCTCCTCCTTTACCCCTACTAGCCCTCTCAAGCAGAACACTGTTGCAACTCCATGTTGTAATTCAAATGGAGCAGGAGGAAGGGAATGGCTACCCCAGGCTCACCCTTTCCACCCAGTCCTAGAGAGCAGGTGTATTGCTCCTTGATGATACCCTTGGCCAAATTTGAAGAACATCCTTTTTATCTGAGTGTGTGTGTGTGTGTGTGTGTGTACACATATATATGGGGGTGGGAGAAAGGAAGCAGGTTGTAGGGAAAATAAAGTGAATGCCCCCCAAATAGCAGACTGTAGACTACACACAAGTGGTATAGAAATGATGGAGTGACAGAGAGAATTTTGGATTCTAAGGCTATTGAGAGAAAGAATAATTTATATTCACTCATTAATTTGGCAGATATTTAATGATGATTTGTAAAGACATGAGTGATGTAGCTATGAACAAGACGGAGGCAGTCCTTGGCTCTCAGAACCTCTCAAAGTGGGAGGTGGGCAGGGAAAGCGATACAGGGAAGTAAGTAGTCAGTAGCTGAGCTGCAGTAGGATACGTGTTACAGCAACAGATAGGGTGCTGTAGGAGCAAGGGGAGAAGCCCTTCCTCTGTTTTAGTGGGTGAGGGAAGGTGGGAATGAGTCTGTAGAATTCTAGAAGATGAGCAAGTGTTCTTCTGGCATGAGTGGGGATGCCAAGCACTATCTTCAGAGGACTGTCTGCAGCCCAGAGGAAAAGCCCTTTTGTAATGTACCCTCTCAAAGAAGGTTTCCTGGTAAAAACCCAGTGTGCTAGCAGGGACCCCAGGTGTAGTAAGTGTAGATAACTTTTAGTGAAACTGAAAAGTAAAAGTTGCTCAGTTGTGTCTGATTCTTTGCAACTCCATGGACTATACAGTACATGGAATTCTCCAGGCCAGAATACTGGAGTGGGTAGCCTTTCCCTTTCCCAGAGGATTTTCCCAACCCAGGGATCAAACCCAGGTCTCCCGCATCGCAGGCGGATTCTTTACCAGCTGAGCCACAAGGAAAGCCCAAGAATACTGGAGTGGGTAACCTATCCCTTCTTCAGGGGATCTTCCCGACCCAGGAATTGAACCAGGGTCTCCTGCATTGCAGGCAGATTCTTTACCAACTGAGCTATCAGGGAAGCCTTAAAAAAGCAGTCAGCATTTGCTGGGTACTTACTGTATGCTAGGGCTGTGTGAGTGACTAGCACATTTAATCCTCACAACCATAGGAGATGGACACACTGTCATCCCCCTCTTTGTAGAGAAGTTCAGTGACTTGCCAATGATTGCACAGGCACCAAGTGGTCAAGGTGGTCCCTGATCCCAGGCTGCCTCTCTCTGGAGCCTGAACTCTTACCCATCTTCAAGGCTGAAAGTGGGATGGCAGGCTAAGGTGACCAGTGTAGCAGGCAGGGATAGGAAAGGGGTTGTGAGATGAGATCCTGAGATGCTAACCAGGAGCCAGGTCTTAGTCTTGTATGCCATTTAAGGAATTTCAAGATTAGACTGAGGGCAATGTAAAGGCATTGCAAGTATTTTAGAAATCATCTATGAGAAACATACATGGGGCATGTGTTTGAGTCATCTAGACCTGAAATGATGTTAGCCTTGAATAAGGGCTTCCCTGGTGGTTCAAACGGTAAAGCATTTGCCTGCAATGTCGGATACCCAGCTTTGATCCCTGGGTCTGGAAGATCCCCTGGAGAAGGGAATGGCTACCCATTCCAGTATTCTTGCCTGGAGAATTCCATGGACAGAGGAGCCTGGCAGGCTACAGTCCATAGGGTTGCAAAGAGTCGGACATGACCGAGTGACTAACACTTTCACTTTGAACAAGTGGAGAGTGGTGATGAGGACAGAGAGGGAGATAAATCTATTGAGACTTAATGAGCTCAGAGAATGGACTGAATTTGGTGGTTTGGCTTTTTTTGTGAACTGTGGAAATAGAGCCATCCATCCAGTGGAAAGTGGGCATGCAGATTTGAAACTCAGGAGGGAAATCTGAACTTGAGAGGTGACTGATGCCCCAGGAAGAGATGAGACCCCTCAGAATGAGTGTGCTGAGTTGGAAGGGGAAGGAGTGGGATTTCCCTAGTGGTCCGGTGGTTAAGACTCCACATCTCCACTGCAGGCAGTTTGGGTTCATTCCCTGGTTGGGGAACTAAGATCCTGTATGCTATGCAGCCAAGAAGCTTAAATAAAATAAGGAAGGGAAAAGAGCTACTCTACAGCTCAGTGAACACCAGGATGTGGTTTTTCTATATTCTGTTGTCCTACCAATTCATTTATTTACAAAACATTTGATGCCCCAGCTACTTTTCGAAATGTATATCCTTTAAGCAGTTCAGTAGGATGCAGTAGGGCTAAGTGGATATTTTCTAACTGAGAAGATGTCACTTTGCAAAGGGCCTGATGTGAGGAACATTCCACAATGTCCTAGTCATATTTTCATAGACAAGTTACTTCAGTTAGGAGATACTGCTTCAGAATATAGCAAGGGATCATTCTGACAATGCTTAGAAAAATGTTTTACATGTGAAAAATATTTCTCCACAAAGCAAATGCTTGATGTGACGGGGTAAAAGTGAGACAGGTGAACTCAACTGTTAGTCTGGTTTGTGAAATAATTGTACTCATTCATTTCATAACTACCTCACACCCAGTCCTGTAGGGCATCTTAAAAAAACAGCCAGGACCAAATTTATAATTAGCTGAGTCCATTTTTGCCAGACCTAACCATGGATATAGGACAGGGTTAGTTTTGTTATTTCCTTAATTGAAAGCGTCAAGAAAATACAAGCCAGGTCAGGGAGTTTTTGATCAGGGAAAGAACGCTGGCATAAATAACCCCAGATTATATGTCTGCAGGAGGCTGGGAGGAGGCTGGCCTGCACGGCCTCCTTCTGAGGTTACCCAAACAAACCTGGTGACTGGCAGCTCCCCTATGTAATGTGGGAATGTGTGTGAGCATTTTGAAATCTCTAATTTTTTCCCAGGGCAAGGGTCCAGGGAAATCAAGGTTTCTCAGGGTACTCACAAGCTTTTGACAACCATAAAATAATTCTTTATTTTCTCTTAATGTGACTTGCCCTCCCCCTTTTCCCCTTTAATTTCTTTAACTGATCAATAATATCACCTAATCATCATGGGACTGGATGGAAAAGAAATAAGGATTTTTAAGTGTTTATATACCAAGTGACTCTGTCAACAGCCTTGGGAAGTAGGTCCCGCTGTTTCTATATTGCAGAGGTGGAAACAGACTTAATCAAAAGTCACTTAGCTAAGAAGACATGAAGATAAGTTGAAAAGTGGATTTGTTTGTCCCCCACACTCTTTGTAATATCCTGACTGGCAAATGCCTATTTCCAAAAGTGTAAGTAAGAAGTGTTCTGATGAATTCCTCAAAGGCGGCTCATCTTTCATAGCTTCAGCCTCTCCTCCCAGGGGCCATTCTGACATTAAGCAGCTGCCCTGGGTTTCTTGGGGTGCTCACACTGTTTCCTAGCTCTTTGTCCCCCTCCCCCATCATTTTTGGCTTATGCTTAGGACTTGCTCACCTTTCTGGCCTTCTACTTGTCTTCACAAAACTGATCGGCAAACACTTTCCCATGAAGGGCAGGATGGTTAAACTCGTGCAGAGATAAATGCTTCTTAAGGGTATGCTTGGTCTGTGTGCCCCAGTGTGGGAAGGCCCAGATCTTTCTGCCTGTAATGGTACTCAGTCTGGGTCTGCTCCCACAGAACCCTGCAGTGCAGGTTCCTCATGTCAGGCTTCCATAACAGGGTGGAAATCCCAGCTGTGCCTTTCCATACCTCCCTTCCCAGTATTGAGAATGGATTTTCCATGCAAACAAAATGTATCTCCAAAGTCATTTGAGAAATGTGAGGCTCAGCCCACAGGACAGCAGAGCTGCTGGTCTCATTTAGGTGTGGAAAGTCATGCATCTCAAATCTATAAATGCCCTATGCTGATACTTTACAGCTTTACCCCATAGAACTGGTGTAACCAGCATTCTTGTCTTATAGAGAAGGTTCTCCGGGAGCCAGAGGTAGTCTTGGCCTTCCTGCCATTCTCCCAAGGAGTTCAAATTGAATGTTTCACTTTCATTCTCTCTGTGGAGGTGGGGGAGGGGAGTATTGCCCCAACAGCACCGTAGGAGTCTTGAGACCCATGCTTTATTACCTGCAACATGGTCATTAAAGCTGAGCTTTGTTTCCGGTCCATTGGAGGCTGGATCCACTGGTGGCTGACTTCAAGCTTTGCTGGGTCCTCTGCCCAGTGTTTTCCTGTCTGAGTTTTGTGCTCCAAGTTTGGATATGGGTTCATAGTGGGAGGTTCATGTCTCTGAAACCCAGTAACTATTTTGAATTAAAGTAGATATGAGACTTACTTTCATATCCCTTATGAAATGATAAAAACAATAGCTAAACCCGTCATGGGGGGCAGGAGGAAAAGGGGATGACAGAGGATGAGATGGCTGGATGGCATCACGGACTCGATGGACGTGAGTCTGAGTGAACTCTGGGAGTTGGGTGATGGACAGGGAGGCCTGGCATGCTGCAATTCATGGGGTTGCAAAGAGTCGGACACGACTGAGCAACTGAACCGAAACCCGTCATGCTTTCAGCACTGATCTAAGAATTTTTCGTGTAGTAACTGATTTAAAGATCACAAAGTCCTAGGTGTGTGCTCAGTCACTTCAGTCATGTCTGACTCTGTGCGACTCTGAGGACTGTAGCCATCCAGGCTTCTTTGTCCATGGGATTCTTCAGGCAAGAATGCTGGAATGGATTGCCGTGCCCTTCTCCAAGGGATCTTCCCAAGCTAGGGATGGAACCCATGTCTCTTGTGTCTCCCATGTTGGCAAGTGGGTTCTTTACTACTAGCACCACCTGGGAAGCCCCATCGTCCTAGGAGGCAAGTCCTATTCCAACAGGGTGAAAAAACTATGAGTGTCCATGGGTGGGGGGAGATCACAGAGTCCTGTGAGGGGAGGCTAGCAGGTCACTTGAACCAGCCATTCTCCCTGTATAAGAACCACAGGCCATGAAGCTCTAGAAGCTTGAGTCTGAAGCTTCTAGAAGCTTGAGCTTCTAGGGGAAGCTGAGTCTTGGCTTCTTTGCCTTATGAACAGGAATGATAACATCTGCCCTAGACAGCACAGAAAGTAGGGAGGTGATCCATGAGGGTTAGGCAGAGCCTGTGGCAAATGTTATGAACAAAATAGAAAAGTTTAGAAAGAACT
The DNA here is from genome assembly GCF_016772045.2 of Ovis aries. Classification (NCBI taxonomy): domain Eukaryota; kingdom Metazoa; phylum Chordata; class Mammalia; order Artiodactyla; family Bovidae; genus Ovis; species Ovis aries. The sequence goes on along the minus strand of NC_056054.1, from coordinate 43,833,846 downwards.
TCATTCGGTGGTAAAATAGGAAGAAACGAATAGTGGTGTGGGGCAGTATGAAAAGTGTCTCCCTTCACCCCAAAGAATGATGTTTACTTAGCTGACCTGCGCAGAGATTTTGTTTCCTTTTGGTGTTTTTTTGTTTTTAAGATATTTTTTGTTTGGCTGCATTGAGTCTTAGATGTGGCACGTGGGATCTTCGTTGCATCATGCAGGATCTTTTGTTGTGATGCGTGGACTCTCTAGGTATAGAACATGGGCTCCAGACCATGCAGGCTCTCTAGGTGCAGCCTACAGCCTTAGTTGCTTCACTGAATGTGGGATCTTAGTTCCCCGACTAGGGATTAAAACTGCATCCCCTGCATGACAAGGCAAATTCTTAACTGCTAAGACTGCCAGGGAAGTCCCTTCATTTTGTTTTTAGTTAGTTAGTTATTAACATTCAAAAGTTAAGAGATGTATAACCATCTGAGGAGAAGGAAGTGGCAGCCCACTCCAGTGTTCTTGCCTGGAGAATCCTGGGGACAGAGGAGCATGGTGGGCTGCTGTCTTTGGGGTCACACGGAGTCGGAAACGACTGAAGTGATTTAGCAGCAGCAGCATAACCATCTGAACCTGGCTTCTCTTGAAGCAGCAGGTCTGGAAAGATAACCTGTGCTGTCTCTTGAGGTTTGGAGTTGAAAGCAGACACGACTGAAGTGACTTAGCAGCAGCAGCCCGCATACATAGGGCTCTCCTGTCCCTGATCACACACCAAGTTAGGGCCAGATCCATGATCGGAACACAGGCGTCCCTGGGCTTCCAGCTCCAGGCAGGGTGGGTCCCTTTGCACTTCTCCGGTCAGTTTTCTGAAGCTCTGTCGGTTCTGGGAGCTCCTCTCCTTGCTCAGATTAGAGAATTGCAGCCCTGCTCCTAGTGGTCTCCTGGGAGCCCTGCATGCTTCTCTCCCCTAGAAAGTTGTGTTTGGTCAGAGTTAAGTGGCCTGCAGTGTGCTTGATTCAACTATTAGGTTTCTTTTGAATTCTTTTTCTGCCAACAAAGATAGTAGAGCGTGGTTGGGTCTGGGGGAACCAGACTGAGGTGTAAGGCCCAGCTCTACCACTTACTAGATGTATTCTTGGGCAATTTTTCTAGCTGACTTCTTCCTCATAGGATGGGTGTGAGGATAAGAGAGTACAGTGTTCTCATGGAGCCTTGTTTTTATTAAAGACGTACCTGTTCATATTTTGTGACTCATTTGAGGGGCTTCTTTCATCACAAGTTAACCCAATTTTCTTTAAGCAATACAAAAAAGATGGTTGTCTTTTAAGAAGGCTTCAAAATAGTTCTCTTTCTCATATTACCAACAATACAACTTTAGGCAAGTCGCTTCATATCTGAGGGCCTTGGTTTACTTACTAATCAAAAGGAAATACCCATGCCCACTTGATAGAGTTGTTTAGTGAGGTCATTTAAATGAAAGCACGGAAGTCATGAGGGCCTAATAGAAAGTAATTGTACATGAAAACAGTCTTTAAAATTTTTGTTTTTAACAACATATTTTAAAACAGTTTGGAGATTCCCAACAGGTAGCAATAACTCTTGAAATAGGAAGAAGGCCAGGAGGCAAGTGTGTCTGGTCCTTTCTCTTCCTGAGGCACCTCCTCTGTAAGGCCCACCCCTAACATTTGTGGGGCCCAGGGCAAGAGTACCTATGAAGGCATGGTTGCCATATGTCTACATATTTTAAAGTAATAAATCACACCAACAAATTGTTGAGCCAAATAAGACCTATCACACAAATGTAACTAATCTACCTTCATGATGAACTGGAAGTCTGGGTTTGAATTTAGGGTTCTTGGACTCCTTGGAATTCTGTGTCAAAAATGGGATGGACCAAGGAGTATGGGCTTCTTAATGTGTTTTCTTCCCATCCCTGACTCCATCCCACACAAAGACTATGTTTATGTATGGACACCCCACCCTCCAAGCTCAATCTCTGTCCATGTCCTCAAAAACAGCAGCCGTTTGATCACTCGTGAGCCCAAAGGTGCACAAGTGGTTGTGGAGTTCCCTTTGGGAGACCAGATCTGGGGAAGTTGTCCTCCTCCCCAGGATGTGGAAATAGGCTCAGAGCTGTCTGAGTTATGTGTTCTGGATTCCTGAGTTCCTGGGCCATGTTCTATAAATTGGGGGAGACGTTAGGCTCTTGGTGAGCATGTCCCTTTCACTTCAGGGTCTTCTCATCTGGAGAAGAAGCGGACAGCTGGGAAAGGGCGGACAAAGTGGGACCCTTTATTTGTTTTTTAATTATATACATATATATATACACACACACATATATATATATATGAGAAGGAAATGGCAAGCCACTCCATTGTTCTTGCCTGGAGGATCCCAGGGATGGGGGAGCCTGGTGGGCTGCCGTCTATGGGGTCGTACAGAGTTGGACACGACTGAAGCAACTTAGCAGCATATGTATATATATATATTTACACTGGGCTTCCCTGGTGGCTCAGATGGTAAAGAATCTGCCTGCAACGCAGGAGACTGGGGTTTGATCCCTGGGTTGGGAAGATCCCCTGGAGGAGGGCATGGCAACTCACTTAAGTATTCTTGCTTGGAGAATCCCCGTGGACAGAGGAGCCTGATGGGCTACAGTCCACGGAGTCGCAAAGAGTTGGACACGACTGAGAGACTTTGGTTCATTTATTTATTTTTTTTGTTGCGCTGGCCTTCATTGAGGTGCACATGCTCTTGACTGCAGCATGCGGCCTCCTCTCTTGTTGCAGTGCATGGGTTCAATGGTTGCCGCTTACGGGCTTCTCTGGTTGTGCCACATGACTCTCTAATTGCTGTGTATGGGTTTAGTTGCCCTGCAGCACGTGAAATCTTAGTTCCCTGACAAGGGATTAAACCCATGTCCCCCTTCATTGCAAGGCAGATTCTTAACCACTGTGCCAGCAATGAAGTCCCTGGAGAAGGACCCTTTAAAAGTCTGGGGCTGAGATTCAGGGCTGCTCCTGCTGTGTTGTGCCTAAGGCCAGTGCTGTCCTGAACCGTGGCCCTCCAAGGAGCTCAACACAAGAACTGATAACTGCCTTTATAGCATTCATACTTATACTATTGAGTTCTGTGGAAATGCCCTTTCAACAGACTTGACAGTCCCAATTCCTAATCCCAGGATTAGAAGTGAAAAGGAGGTAACGTGGTGCCTAATACTCAACTCACAAATGGAAGCTCTGGCCAGTTCTTTCTTAGGACCACTGAGGCTGCCAAGCAAGGAGCAGTTGTAGTCATTCTGGCTCCTAACCAAGAGGATATACAAACTCTGATTATTGCTTCTGCCAAGCCAGGCATCCCACAGTTTCTTATACAGATGCTTATTATTCTGCATTCTTAGCCCTGGGTCTCTGCACAGCCTGGTGTCCTCAAGTCCAGAGTCTCCTCCTGGACTGTGTGGAGCTGAGAAGATGGATTAGAACTGGAGTTCCAGTGATTCTGTGTATAGACTTTGACCCCACTGTTGTCAGCATCTTGCCTTTCCTGTCTTATGCAACACCTGGTACTTTCCAGTTCTAAGTGGCTTGCCGGTCTGTTGGACACGTTGGCTCACTTTTCCAAAATATCCCTTCTGTGGAGTTTCAGCTGTGCCCATCTTTGTGGCTGTCAGGAAATCCTACTTCATCTGTTTTTCATCTTCATAAAAATTGTTGCAATCTCTGATCTGCTCATGTCACTACCATTTTTCCCCCTTGAGATTTAATAGCTTTTATTTTCCTTTCCTGTTTTTTGTTTTGTTTTTGTGAAGTTTCAGGAGTGAGATGAGAAAACACAGGTGGCCAATTCACCATATTTGACTGAGGATTTATTATCTTTAGCTATTTCTTCATTGAAGTATAGTTGATTTGCAATATTAGTTTCAGATTTATAGCATAGAGATTCATGCTATGACATTATGAGCATCGTGCTATGCTATAACATTTGCGTGTCATCCTCTATTAACAGTTATCATAGGATAATGGCTACAATCCTCTGTGCTGTGCAATATTGTCCTTGTTGTTTGTTTTATACATAGTAGTTTGTATCTCTTAATATCATACCCCTGACATGTCCCTCCCCGTTTCCTCTACCTACAGGTAACCGCTAGTTTTCTTTTTTCTTTTTTTAATTTACTTCTGTTTTGCCATATATGTTTGTTTGTATTATTTTAGATTCCACATATAAGTGATAACATACGATATTTGTCTTTCCCTGACTTATTTCATGAAGCATAATATTCTCTAGATCCATCCACATTGCTGCAAATGGCAGAATTTCATTCTTTTTTATGACTAATATTCCTGTGTGTGTGTGTGTGTGTGTGTAATTTGTACCACATCTTATTTATTTATTTTTTAGTTGAAAGATAATTGCTTTACAGAATTTAGTTGTTTTCTGTCAAACCTCAACATGAATCAGCCATAGGTATACATATGTGCCCTCCCTCTTGAATCTCCTTCCTATACCACATCTTCTCTATCCACTCGTTTATTGATGGACACTTGGGTTGCTTCTATGTCTTGTGTGGAAGCTATTGCTTCTATGAACATTAGAGTATGTGTATCTTTTGAATTAGTGTTTTTGGTTTTTCTGGATATATACCCAGAAGTGGAATTGCTGTGACATACGGTTCTGTTTTTAGTTTTTCGAAGAATCTCCATGTTCTTTTCCATAGTGGCTGCACCAATTTACATTCCCAACAGCAAAGTACAGGGTTCATTTTTCTCTATATCCTCACCACCACTTGTTATTTGTAGACTTTTTGGTGCTAGCCATTCTGACAAGTGTAGGTAATACTTCATTGTGCTTTGATTTGCATTTCTCTAATAATTAGCGATGTTGAGCATCTTTTCATGTGCCATCTGAATAACTTCTTTGGAAAAATGTCTTCAGATCTTCTGCCCATTTTTTGACTGGGTTATTTGGTTTTTTTAAAATGTTGAGTTGTACAACCTGTTTTTATATTTTGACTACTAACCCCTTGTTGGTTGCATCATTTGTAAATATTTTCTCCCGTTCCATAGGTTGTCTTCTTGTTTTATTATTGCTTTCCTTTGCTATGCAAAAGCTTTAAAGTTTAATTAGGTTTCAGTTTGTTTACTTTTGCTTTTATTTTTTTGCCTTAGGAGACCGATCCAAAAAAAAAAAAAAAATACTGCTGTGATTTAAGTCAAAGAGTGTCCCGCTTATATTCTCTTCTTTATAGTGTCATGTCCTACATTTAGGTCTTTAATACATTTTGAGTTTATTTATTGATTGACTGATTTTTTTCCTGTCTCAGATTTATTCATACAAATAGCACAGGAGGACACCAGCCCCACGCAGAGAGCAACCCAGGGGGTCACACCAGTCCTTCTGTCCTCACACTGGCAGATAAAGGTCTCTACTCCAGGGCTTTGGTGGGGGTCTGGGCACCCTTGGCAGCTTGGAGCCGCAGCTGCAGGTGGCTTGGCCTTGGTTGGAGTCTTGACCTGGGACTTCGGCCGGCAGAGCCTGAGGTCCTTGGCGGTGCGAGCAGGAGTGCACTTCCCGAGCTTGGGGTGGGCGATGTAGGCAAGTCGGCTGAGGTTGCAGCTGCCGCCTGTTGGCATTTTGGGCTTGACCCCCTTGGGCTTCACCAGGGCCTTGACGGCCTCAGCACGTGCACTCATGGCCTTGGCATTGTCAGCCTTCTTCAGGCCCTTCCTGTTGTGCTTCTTGGCAAAGCGCATGTTCCTCAGGAACTTGGGGTCTACCCCCTTAAGAGATTCGTATCGTTGTGATCGGGGTTTCTTGATGCCGTTTCTATGCCATTTTCAGGACTGGTTGTGCATGGTGTGGTTCTTGGACTTGGCCACGTCTGCACCCGGGCCCTCAGATGCCGAAGCACGTGGGACCGGAAGAGAAACTTGAGTTTATTTTTGTATATAGTTTGAGGAAATGTTGTAATCGCTTTCTTTTACATGTCCAAGTTTCTCCAGCACTGCTTATTGAAGAGACTATCTTTTCTACATTGTATATTCTTGCTTCCTTTGTCATAGATTAATCGAACATAGGTGCATGGGTTTATTTCTGGGTTCACTATCTGCTCTGTTGATCTATATGTCTATTTTGTGTCAGTACCGCACTTTTGATTACTGTAGCTTTGTGGTATAGCTGAAATCTGGGAGGGTGATACCTCCAGCTTTATTTTTTCTCAAGATTGCTTTGGCAGTTCGGGGCCTTCTGTGGTCCCATATCAATTTTAGGATTATTTGTTTTAGTTCTGTGAAAAAGGGCTTGGGTATTTTCGTAGGTACTGCATTCCATCTGTAGATAGCTTTGGGTAGCATGGCCATTTTAACAGTGTTAATTATTCCATTATAAGAGCATGGGAGATCTCTCCATTTTGTTGTACCATCTTTAGTTTCTTGCATCAGTATTTCATAGTTTGCAGAGTATAGGTATTTTATTTTATTTCTTGGTTAAGTTTATTCCTAGGTTTTTTTACTCTTTTTGATATCATTTTAAGTGGGATTTTTTTTTTTAGCTTTTTCTCTCCAATAGTTCATTATCAGTGATTGAAGATTTAAATGGTACTAATGAAAGAGTGGGCACTGATGTTCACTGAGAGTTTTGTCTATATCAGAATGGCCTCAGATCCCTTCTTTCCTGTGTTATTTCTTTCTCGTCTAGATTTCCTCAGAGAACTAGGAATTTACTGCACTGTCAAATTGTCTTCAAGCCACACTGGGTCAGTGGATAGTAAAGCCCCAGTTTTCGAGACAGCAGCTATTCTTACCTGTTTCCCTTGTGACCTAGAGTTGAGGTTCCAGGGCCCAGAACTGAGCCAGTCTCGTAACCCCAATGGGAGCTGGCTCACCATGATCATTTTAGAAATGTAGTTGTGCTTTTTTCCCCCATTAAGACTCCTCTGTTCTGAAACTTGTTCAACAAAGTATAAAACAGACCAAGTGGATAGATGTAATTTTTATCAAACTAATCTCTGTAATGAGCTCTGTGATAAGTTAAACCCATTCATGGTCCTTATTGATACAGAAGTATATGTGAACGTTCATTTGCATAATTATGAACTTATTCTAATATTCTTGTCTGTGTATAAGTCTTAAATTTAGAGAAACCCTTCACATCTTAAATTAACTTTGTCCATACTCTGAAGAAAGAGTTTTGAGTTTTAGAGAAGCAGGAGAGCCTGCGTTTGAGAACTTCTTGGGGGAATTTTAGAAAGGATCTTTCAGACTAGAGTGTTCCTGAAGAAAGCACCCAAGGTACTTGTCATTTATCTGAGAGGTGGCAAAAAATCTCGGTCATTTTGATCAGAGAGGAGAGAATAGATGAGTTGTAGGTTTCAAATTTTAAGGCACTTTTGTGGAAAATGACCTCATGTGCCATGGGACTTACATGGGGGGATGTAGGCCCAGTGGTATAAGTTAAGGAGGATACATGTTGAGTCAGAACCTGATCATTTGGAACCGCCTCAGAGAGAATGAGACTGCCGTCTCTAGAGGAATTTCAGTGGGAGCTCTTTGACTCCTTAGCAGAGCAGTTGGTTATGGGAGGGGACCCAGCATCCAGCTCAGACATTCATCCTGTGACTTTTAAGTCTTCAAATTTGGAAAGTCAGGTTTGGTGCTTGATAGGAACTGATACATCTCTTTTGTCTTGTTGGTTTCCATGGTGGAGCCTGTAAGAGTTTTAAAACTGTTTTCAAAGTATCTTTCCAGAAGCCATTTCTGAATTGTGCACCCTTTATCTCTTGCAGGAGAAAATGCAGAAGTTTCCATGGATGTTTCTCTGGCTTACCGTGATGATATGTTTGCTGAGTGGACTGAAATGGCCCATGAGAGAGTGCCCCGGAAACTCAAATGTACCTTCACCTCCCCCAAGGTAGGGTACCTTAATGTCCTAGTTGATGGGGTTTTTATCTGGTTTCCAGGGGTGTGGGAACATTTGCTCAGGCAGATTCCTTGTTCCTAAGCATGCATGACCCACAAAGATTAGTGGTCACCATCCTTTGTCCTAGAAGAGGGCAATTTAGATATTTCATGTCTCTGCAAAGGAGCAAAGAACAGAAGAAGGAATGTTTGTTTGAAGTGATTTCGTTGCTTCTCTAAAATGCCTCCATAAAAATAAGCTCTTTGTTCTTCTGTTAATTAGCTAAGTGTTTGAAGAATGTTGCTTAGTTAATTTTAGGTGGGTAAATCTGTTCATATTGGATCAATGCGTGTGTCTGCTGTTTCTTAGGCATCTCTGTTGCCAAAATCAGTGTGCAGGTGTGAAGACTAACAATCCCAGGGAACAAACATCAGAGACAAAAAGAAGGGCCTGAGGGAGCAGTCTAGTTTCCGTTGTGACCTCTCAGTTTTTTTGCACGTCTGTGGGACTCTCCTTTCTTTGGTTCTTCCAGGAAGATTTGTTTAACCACCAAGAGGGAAGAATGTCCCTATCCTGCATTGAGTGTAGGGAGACTCTTTCTGTTGGACAAAGGCCTCAGAATCTTGAGGAATTAAAATACCGGGATGGACTCAGTGACCCTCAGTGGACAGTGGGATTTGACTGTATAAGAACCAAATCAGGATTACTGGGTGCCCTTTTCCAGTGCCAAGTCCTGCCCTCAAACATGCCCCCCTAAGATTCTGTCCCACTCACGTTCCCCCATCTGCCAAAGTCTCTGAAGTTGAAATGGAGCCGTGGTTACTGTTACTCATGGTTACTCGGGAGCACCACCAGCTAGGTGACTTCTGATGTCCCTTCATGGACAGAAATCATCTTATTTTCTTTGCATGAAATGGAGGAGAGGCCAGACTGCACTGAAGCACATTCCCGATTATGTCGTTTATCACTTGACACTTCAGGTCAGTTGCTGCTGAAGAATTTGGCTACTTTGTAGTACCTGCTCTGTTGATCGATTTAGTTCTTCCCTTTTGCTTATAACTGCAAAGTTGGGTTTTCCTGTGGAATGGTAAGGATGACAGGTTGAAGCCTCTGAGAACCATGCCCCCATCCAGCCCTGAAGAGGACTAAAATGGGGCTGTGCAGGTTCATTACCATTGGTTAAAGGCCTGGATTTGGAGCACAGCATTCCCCGGTGGCTCAGTGGTAAAGAATATGCCTATAATGCAGGAGATGGGGTTCGATCCTAGGTCAGGAAGATCTTCTGAAAAAGGAAATGGCAGCCCACTCCAGTATTCTTGCCTGGGAAATCCCATGGATCAAGGGGCCTGGCAGGCTACAGTCCATGAGGTCCCAAAAGAGTCGGACATGGCCAAGTGAATAAACAGCAAACAACAAATACTTGGCTTCAATTCCAGACCATTTCATTTACTGACTACATTCCCTCAGGCTAGCTTGCTTTATCTGCTCAAGCTTCAGTTTCTCTTTTGCCAAATGAAATAATAATTAATACCTGCCTGTGGAATCTCTGTAAGGACTAGATAACAGAACGACTCTTACCACTTGAATCTAGTCTGGGACATGTTTCACTAGATGGGCCACCAGGACGAAACATATTAACTAAAACCCTCATGGGCCAACCATGACCCTACACATAAGCATCTCTTGGGGCACCTGGTATTTGTTAAGCCTCTCTTTCCCTAGGGTTCCTAGACCAGAGCTACGGAAAGTGTGGCCTAAGAATTAACAGCATCAGCATCACCTGGTAGCTTGTAGGAAATGCAGATTTTCAGGTCACACTCCAAACACAAGAATCAAAATTCACACAGAACCAAGGAACCTGTGTTTTAATAGGATTTCAATTCCTTCTCTTAAGTTTGATAAAGTTTGAAAGTGACTTCAGTAGATCCTTTCCTTAATGATCAAATGTAGGGTTCCCCCCACCCCAAATTGATCCAGAATTGTTTTGAGTAGGCCCTTGGGGGTAATCTATAGATGAAAAGGAATGGTAGAGAGGAACTGGAGGTAGCAGAAGAGAGATATGTAATATTTGTAGATCTTTGTATGCAGTGGAGGAAATTAATTAAAACCTTTCTAACTGTTGCTGCAAGTTGATTGCATCATTCAAGGGTAAGACTGGTTGGATGTCTAAAGCTAAAGGATATAAAGCTTTTGCATATGGAATTTCATTCTCAGAAAAAGCAAAAAGTCATTTCTCACCTTACTTAAACTCTTAGAGGGCACTGAGAAGCAGAGTCAGGGGAGGTTGTTAAGAAGCCTGAAACTGCTTCTTAATGACAGTTGCTTGATTATCTTTAGGATATGTTGATCTCTTTCAAGAAAGATACCAAACCTTGAAAAGTGTGAAGGAAATGAATCATCAAATCTATGCTTTTTGATTGCAGTGAAATTTAGACTTGAGTCTGAAGATTAAATGAGAAATTGCTTTAAAGCTTTTTAGTCTCTGGTGGATTGTGAAGTTTAAAAAAAAAAAAAAGTCAAGTTGCCACCTGCTGTAATTTGTCCTAATTAGCCAGTCTCATGCTGGATTTAGGGGAGGGCTGAGGGGGCTGGGGAAAGGAAAAGGAGGGAGAGCAGGAAATCTTTCTTTCTAAATGCCCTAAATACTGGCAGAGACAGAACCTCAGTGCATAAAGTCCCCAGCAGGATATGGTGAATTTGTCTCAGACAGGTAGGACAGGCCAGGATCCCAGGACTCTGTGTGTGTCTCTGACCTGTTGGATTTAAGTAAATTTGTCCCATGTGGTGGTGTTACCCTCTGTGTAGGGACAGGGGAGTGGAAGACAAGGGAGTGGACGACCCATGAAGGGGCATTAGAAGGAACTCAACAGATCACATAAATAAACCTTCTTTGCTTTACTTACGGGGCTTCCCTGGTGGCTCAGATGGTAAAGAATCTGCCTGCAAAACAGGAAATTCAGATTTGATCCCTGGGTCAGGAAGATCCCTTGGAGAAGGGAATAGCTACTCACTCCAGTATTTTTCCCTGGAGAATCCCATGGAGAAGGGAGCCTGGCAGGCTACAATCCATGGAATTGCAAAGAGTTGGACATGACTGAGCGACTAAGTATGCATGCATGCTTAGAAAGTGATACCAAATGAGGTGGGTGACCTTCCCCAGCTACCCAGTAAGGGGTGAGGTCAGGACTAGAATTTGAATCTCTTGGCTTGAAGTTCAGTGCCCTCCTTACTATAGCACAATGCCTACCTTCAGGCGTGTCCAAGGCCACAGCATTCCTTTCTTTCTGCTTCATTCATGTGTCCTCCTCCCTGTCAGAGCTGGAGGCTGGACTTGCAAGACTCATGTCCTCAACCCGATTCTGCCATGACTTTTGGGACCTTGGGTAAGACACATAATGAAGACAGTGGCATTAGACTAAATAAGTTTTGTTGCCTTCAAACTCTCAACTTCTGTAAATAAGCTTATTGGAAACACATCAGAATATCCACTTTTTGCTGTTACAAGAGTAGGTAATCAGCTTCCTTAGTTCACCTTCATCTGAGGTGGAATTAGAGCCTATACTGTATTTTCAGCAATTTTGCAGAGTCCTTTCTGCCTTGATATATAAGTAGAAGAGAAGGGAGCAGAGGGGAGAGAAAGATCTATATAGGAGGACTTACCCAGCTTGCAGCTGAGTTTTGGAAAAGGATTCTTTCTACGAAAGAATTTTTAAAACTTCAAATGCATGTCTAATCAACTGGTCATTCTGATAAGAGCCCCTAAGACCTTAGAAAATGAAAAACGATCATGATCAATCAGTGATGTCTACCATGAGTAGGAAAGGGAAGAGTGGAAAAACGTACGCCGGATCTGTACCTACTCTACCTGTTTTTGTCCTTTGTGTCTTCTGTCCCTGTATGAAGGTCTGTTTATTGCACCCTTGAGCTCTGACTGTCTAATAAACCACTCCCCCACCCCCACCCCCAAGATCACAGAAAGAACAGACTCCTTGTTATCTTCCTTTCTCCTCTGGACTTTTTCCTCTGAAGATTTACAAAAACTTTTGGAGGCCCTGAGAATTCAAGCTTAGGAATACCAAATTCCATCCCTCCATCACTTCATCAGAAGGTACCAGGCAAACCTTAAAGCTGAAATACAAACCCAGCATGAAGGCAGACACTTGTCTGGTTCACTGGGAAATAGTCCTCAGTTGCTGAAGCTCCTGCTTCTCCATGCCCATGCTTGTGAGCTTCCCCTACCCCTCAGCTAAGCCACAAAGTGTTGTGTCCTGTGAAGTTGGAACAGAATTTCATTTTCAAAAGCAAGCTGTGCCCCTACTCACCAATCTCCCACTGCCATGTGCTGGCTGGTACCTCTTAAATTGCTTGGCAGGAAGTCCAGGAGGCCTTCCTAGCCATAGTTGTTCAGTTGCCAAATTGTGTCCAACTCTTTGTGACCCCATGGACTGCAGCACGCCAGGCTTCCCTGTCCCTCGCCCAAGTTTGCCCAAATTCATGTCCAGTGAATCGGTGATGGCATCCAACCATCTCATCCTTTGTCGCCCTCTTCTTCTGCCTTCAATCTTTCCCAGCATCAGGGTCTTTTCCAGTGAGTCGACTGTTCACATCAGGTAGCCAAAGTATTGGAGCTTCAGCTTCAGCATCAGTCCTTCCAATGAATATTCAGAGTTGATTTCCTTCAAGAGTGGCTGGTTTGATCTTCTTGCAGTGCAAGGGACTCTCAAGAGTCTTCTCCAGCACCACAATTTTTCGGTGCTCTGCCTTCTTTATGGTCCAACTCCCACATCCACACATGACTACTGGAAAGTCTGTATCCTTAACTATACAGATTTTTGTCAGCAAAGTGATGCCTTTGCTTTTTAACACACTGTCTAGGTTTGTCATGACTTTCCTGCACAGAAGCAATCGTCTTCTAATTCATGGCTGCAGTCACCATCTATAGTGATTTTAGAGCTCGAGAAGAAGAAAGCTGTCACTGCTTCCACCTTTCCCCCTTCTATTTGCCATGAAGTGATAGGACTGATGCCAGGATCTTAGATTTTTAAAAACTGAGTTTTAAGCCAGCTTTAAAAAGTAAAAAGGACTTCCTAGAAACTGTGTTAAATGTTTATTTAGTTTCTACTCCCTTCTGCCATTTTGTCTTTTGGGCAGTTAGAAAGATTTAAAGGTAGAAAATTCCAAGTGGTCATCTCTATCAACCTAATCTCATTATTCCCCTCATCCCTTTGAATCTTCCCCAATTCCAAGGCTCTTTTAGTTGCTGCTTCTATTTTTTTGGTCAAATCAATAAAAAGTAGGTGTTTCCTGCTTATTGTAGCATCTCCTGCAGGCCAAAACTAAATAAATGATCATGATACAAGAATGTGATGAACATTAGCAAGGACTTCCTCCTGAACATTTAAGGAGTTGACTGTTCCACAAAGCTATACAGTATCTGATAGTACGCTGTAAATTAAAAGTTCTTATAGCCCTTATAGACCAGACTAGTCTGATGTGAGGCTGTAATAAGGACTGAAGAGCTGAGAAAGGTGTTGAAATAGAAGAAATCCCTACTTGTTACCTGAGATTTCTGGTTCCACCTCAAATGTGGCTGGGTTTTATTTTGGGGAGGGAGGGTGGCAGCTTATATAAACCCAGGTACCCTATTATGTGTACCTCTGAAGTATACATTTAAGCCTTAGCTTTTTAGAGTTGGTGATATGAGTCAAAGGCAAGACAATTCAGACCCAGTTTATTGGAAATGGTGACCTTGCCTCAAACCCTCTACTCTTCTTACAGACCGTAGAACATGAGGGCCGTTACTATGAATGTGATGTGCTTCCTTTCATGGAAATTGGGTCCGTGGCTCATAAGTATTACCTTCTAAATATCCGGCTGCCTGTGAATGAGAAGAAGAAAATCAACGTTGGGATTGGAGAGATAAAGGATATTCGGCTGGTGGTAAGCGAATCTGACTGATCACAGTTGTGGTATAGGTTCTTACCATTTTGTCTCTTTAGTAGGGAAGAAAGTACAATGTGGAATAGATTTTTTAAACCTAATTTAGGTTTTTTTTAATCTAAAAAGCAACTGCATATTTATTGTAGAAAATTAGAAGCACAAATAAACACATAATAGAATATGAAAGTTATCTGTAGTATCCTACCATCTTGAGAAATAACCATTTTGAGGTTTTGCTATTATCTCCTTCTTGATTTTTTTCTATGTGTGTGTGTGTGTATGTGTATGAATATATTTAAAATTGTTCCCTTCTAGAGAAGGAAATGGCAACCCATTCCAGTATTCTTTCCTGGAAAATTCCATGGACAGAAGAGCCCAGTGGGCTACAGTCCATGGGGTCACAGAGAGACACAACTGAGAGACTGAGCTCAATCCTTCTCTTAAAGAAAGGGAAGAGATCATATTCAACTGACTCTTCCATTCTTTGCTTTTTTTAAATTTAATGGTATATTATAAATATAATATAAATATACTTTGCGGTACTGCTTAGCTTTCCGCAGTATGTATTCACCTTAACATATTATGCCAGTGCCATCATTTGGGGCATCTAAGATAGCTCCAATTTTGCAATGCAAACCTTGGAGAAAAATCTTTGATCATGTTCCTAATCATTCCCTTAGGATAGAGTGAGGCTATCTTCATGCCTTTTGATTTAGTTTTATACAGTGCCTGAGGAGGGGTTGAGGCGAGTGTGAAGACATTACCTGCTGTGAATGTTAAATCTCTTGATCTTGGAAGTTCAGCAATAAAGATCTCCACTTACTGCTCTTCAAAATGCATCTGCTGGTAGAAAATAACACCAAGATATATTGACCTTCAAAGTTATGATTGGTGTCTATCTAGGGAATTCACCAAAATGGAGGCTTCACCAAGGTGTGGTTTGCCATGAAGACCTTCCTTACACCCAGCATCTTCATCATTATGGTGTGGTATTGGAGGAGGATCACCATGATGTCTCGACCCCCAGTGCTCCTAGAAAAGTAAGAGCTGATTTTGCAGCACTCTTTAAGAAACACTGGCACAGCCTGCCATGCACCTGTTGCTGGGAATCTAGTTCAAGTGGTCAGTGTGTTATTTGGACTGAAGATTTGACTCCTTTTTCTCCTTCAGCTTTTACATGCAAATTATTGTTAAATCCTAAGGGCTCTTCTGCTCTCATATTTCCAGCTCTCTGTTCCATCTTTGCTCTTTCACGTTCTGCATCAGATACATTTCTCTGCAACAGTGGATGAACTGCATTGGTGCTCACGAATCCCAACCCCTCTCAGCAAGGATGATTTTCCTGTAGAGATAGCCCCTTTCTCTCCCACATTATTGACTTTTTGCCTTCTGTTGGATTATTCCCATTAATATACAAACACACTCTTCCATCCCCATTTGTAGTTAGAATTCTGTGTGCTTCCCCTCAAAGCTACTGTGTCATTTCTTAGCTGATCTTTACAACAAAATTCCTCAAAAATCTTGTGTATATACCTTCTCCTGTTTTTTCTTGAGCCCCTTCCACCCCTTATTAAAATTATTCTTAACAGGATCACCAATGACCCCCGCCTTCCAAATCCAGTCCTCAGTCCTCACTTTTTTTGACTCGTTGTCAGCATTTAGGTCACATCTACTATATGACCTAAATCAAATCCCATATGATTATACAGTGAAAGTGACAAATAGATTCAAGGGAATAGATCTGATAGACAGAGTGCCTGAAGAATTATGGACAGAGGTTCATGACATTGTACAGGAGACAAGGATCAAGACTATCCCTAAGAAAAATAAATGCAAAAAGGCAAAATGGTTGTCTGAGGAGGCCTTACAAGTAGCTGAGAAAAGAAGAGAAGCAAAAAGCAAAGGAGAAAAGGAAATATATACCCATCTGAGTGAAGAGTTCCAAAGAATAGGAAGGAGAGATAGGAAAGCCGTCCTCGGTGATCAGTGCAAAGAAGTAGAGGCAAACAACAGAATGGGGGAGACTAGAGATCTCTTCAAGAAAGTTAGAGATACCAAGGGAACATTCCATGCAAAGATGGGCTCGATAAAGGACAGAAATGGTATGGACCCAAAAGAAGCAGAAGATATTAAGAAGAGGTGGCAAGAATACACAGAAGAACTGTACAAAAAAGATCTTCATGACTCAGATAATCACGATGGTGTGATCACTCATCTAGAGCCAGACATCCTGGAATGCGAAGTCAAGTGGGCTTTAGAAAGCATCACTACGAACAAAGCTAGTGGAGGTGATGGCATTCCAGTTGAGATATTTCAAATCCTGAAAGATGATTCTGTGAAAGTGCTGCACTCAATATGCCAGCAAATGTGGAAAACTCAGCAGTGGCCACAGGACTGGAAAAGGTCAGTTTTCATCCAATCCCAAAGAAAGGCAATGCAAGGAATGTTCAAACTACCGCACAATTGCTCATCTCACACGTTAGCAAAGTAATTCTCAAAATTCGCCAAGCCAGGCTTCAATAGTACATGAACTGTGAACTTCCAAATGTTCAAGCTGGATTTAGAAAAGGCAGAGCAACCAGAGATCAAATTGCCAACATCCATCAGATCATCGAAAAAGCAAGAGAGTTCCAGAAAAACATCTACTTCTGCTTTATTGACTATGCTAAAACCTTTGACTGTGTATATCAGCAAACTGTAGAAAATTCTTAAAGAGATAGGAATACCAGACCACCTTACCTGCCTCCTGAGAAAACTGTATGCAGGTGAGGAAGCAACAGCTAGAACTGGCCATGGAACAACAGACTAATTCAAAATCAGGAAAGGCGTATGTCAAGGCTGTATATTGTCACCCTGCTTATTTAACTTCTATGCAGAGTACATCATGTGAAATGCCAGACTGGATGAAGCACAAGCTAGAATCAAGATTGCTGGGAGAAATATCAATAACCTCAGATACACAGATGACACTGTCCTTGTGGCAGAAGGCAAAGAAGAACTAAAGAGCCTCTTGATGAAAGTGACAGAGGAGAGTGAAAAAGTTGGCTTAAAACTCAACATTCAGAAAACGAAGATCATGGCATCCAATCCCATCACTTCATGGAAAGTAGATGGGGAAACAATGGAACCAGTGACTAACTTTATTTTGGGGGCTCCAAAATCACTGCAGATGGTAACTGCAGCCATGAAATTAAAAGACGCTTACTTCTTGGAAGAAAAGCTATGACCAACCTAGACAGCATATTAAAAAGCAGAGGCATTATTTGCCAACAAATGTCTGTCTAGTCAAAGCTATGGTTTCTCCAGTAGTCATGTATGAATGTGAGAGTTGGACTGTAAAGACGGCTGAGCACTGAAGAATTGATGCTTTTGAACTGTGGTGTTGGAGAAAACTCTTGAACAACCAGTCCATCCTAAAGGAAATCAGTCCTGAATATTCATTGGAAGGACTGATGCTCAAGCAGAAGCTCCAATACTTTGGCCACCTGATGGGAAGAACTGACGCCTTGGAAAAGACCCTGATGCTGGGAATGATTGAAGGCGAGAGGAGAGGGGATGACAGAGGAGGATATGGTTGGATGGCATCACTGACTCGATGGACATGAGTTTGAGCAAGCTCCAGGAGTTGGTGATGGACAGGGAGTCCTTGCCTGCTGCAGTCCATGGGGTCACAAAGAGTTGGACACGACCGAGCAACTGAACTGAACTAAAGTGTCAGCATCTGGCAAAGCTGATCACTCCCTTTTTTTTCATAGAGCCTCCTCCACATTCTCACGGTTATTCTCCCTTTTGCTGACTGTCACTCAGTCTCCATGACTGTTTCCAGTGATCTTTCCAACCTCTTAAACTTTGGAGCTGAGGCTCGGTCTTTGTGTTGCAGGAAGGGGGACCCCTACCAGGCCCCAAAACTGGGCTCTTGTCTAATGTGCAGAAATGAATTGTCTAAGGAGGCACATCTCTTGCTTTGCCAGCACATGTGTCTCCTCAGACAATTCATTTCCGACCATTAGACAAGAGCCCAGTTTCAGGCCCTGGAATGGGTCCCCCTTCCTGCAACATTTGGACCTCTTCTCTTTACTAGCTATGTTTGTTTCCCTGGTGATCTCATCTAGTCTTGTGGCCTTAAAAACCTTCTGTACTCTGATGCTCTTCATGTATATGGTCAACTTCAGCTACTCCCAACTCTGGACCCTAGTATTTCATCCATTTACTTAACACCTTCATTTACGTAGAAATGTACCACATACAAAGAAAAACACTTGTCTTCCTCCCACTTCAGACTGGCTCCTCTTTGGGGCATCTTCATCTTAGAAAATAGCAACTCTGTCCTTTCAGCTGTTTAGGAGCAGCTGATCAGACATGGAGGAGGCATCCTTTACTCCACTTTTATTCACACCCCTCTTCTAATATGCCAGGAGATTCTCACCATTTCCATATCTACCACCCTGATCTACCCCTGATTTCTCATTTCTCACCTGGATTATTGAAATAGCCTCTTAACTGCTCCTCTTATTTCCATCATTTTATTTCCTGCAGTCTGTTCACACAGCAGCCAGGCTTTTTCTTTTAAGTAGAAATTGGATCATTTAACTGCTCTGTTCAAAGCTTTCTGTTGGATTTTCATTTCCTTTACTCTGGCCTGTAAACCCTCAGTGATCCGGCCCTTCACCACCTCTAATTTTATCTCCTATTCTTTTCACCGCAGGCCATCCACCTTGATGGTGCTCAGACATGACCAGCATGCACTCTCTTTAGGGCCTTTGCACTTGCTTTCCTCTCATCTGAAATGCTTCTTCCCAGATAGCTTTGTGGCTCAATGACTCATTTCCTTCAGCCCTAGTATAATTTCTGTCTTATAGGCTTTCCCCCATCTACCTTATTTAAATTGCCTCCCATCACACTCCATTCTCCCACTTGGCTTTTTTTATACTTCTTCATAATACTTATTCTCTATTTATCATCATTCCCTCTCTACCCCTCTGCTCACCCCATCTGAATACAAGCATCACTAGAGCAGGACCATTGCCTACTTTGTTTACCTCTATATCCCCAGCATCTAGAATCGTGACTGGCACACAGTAGGAGCTCAGTAAATATGAATTTGTTGAGTGAATGAAATGATGCTGCTTCATTTTTTAACCTTCTTATTGGATCCTCAGTCCTTTCAGGATAAATTTCAAATTCTCTAATAAGGTATTCAAGTTTCTTTACCAGCTCAGCCTTTTTATATATATTTCTCTGGTCTCATGGCCTATCACTTCCTGATATGTTCCATAGTCAGATCCCCAAATGCTTCAGGCTCTTCTAGTCTCCATCCAGGCTCTTGCCTCTGTTTGGAATTCCCTTCCACCTCCCTAACCTTGACTTACAACTCAGCTTAATTTCTGTCTCTGTCAAAGAAGTCCTGGTAGCAATCTATTGTACTCATCTGTCATATTGCTTGTCACACTTTATCTGGTTCAGCTACTGAATATCCATAAAGGAAAGAACTGGTCCTATTCATTTAGAACTGGACCATAGAAGTGGTCCTATCCATGGCCCTAACAAAATGCCTGATACATAATTTATGTTTAATAACACATGGGTATGAATGAAAGTATGGATAAATAAATGAAATTTTGATAGGGAAGTGGCAATTAATGGGAGAAAAGCAAAATAAAAATCAAACAAGCAGCTAAACTAATTTGTATTTCATATCGTTTGGAGTCATGTGTTATTGAAATTAAAATGCTTGTATGATTCATAGTTGCTGAGAATATCATAATAATGAGTGTTCTTAATGATCAGGTTAATGATACCCTGAATAGGTAAGAGAGGATAATTATTGGTATATTCAATGAGGTCTGTGTAAGAAGGCAAGGGAGGGTGAAAACATTTAGGAAGCACTTGATCTGAGGCGGCATCAAGATGAAGTTCAGAGCATTCAGGTTAGGTTCAGTTACTGTGTAGGAGGATTAATGCAACAGTCGTTCATTCTGCAGTGGCGCAGAAGACGACATTTAGCTTCTCCATGTAGATACTTGTTATAATGAGAGCAAAGAAACTGATCATATGGCTTCAGTGCCAACATGGGGCATCTCATTTCCCAAAACTGAGTTTTGATTTTTAAATAAAAAATGTTTTGGCTTCCAGATAAATAAAATAGTTTTCCTCATGTTTTCTCACCATCAGAGTCATCTTTGCCCTTGGGATTTCCATGACTTTCATCAACATCCCAGTGGAGTGGTTCTCCATTGGGTTTGACTGGACCTGGATGCTGTTGTTTGGTGATATCCGACAGGGCATCTTCTATGCAATGCTTCTCTCCTTCTGGATCATCTTCTGTGGTGAGCACATGATGGTAAGTGCACCCTGGGCAAGGGGCAGTGGCGAGACAGAATAAACTAGTGGTTATAGGAGGAGGCTCAAGAGCCCCAGAGACAGACTCATGGTTCAGCTTCCTGCATTACCACTTATAAACTAGCTGGCACGTGACTTAATTGCTCTCAGTCTCAGGTTCCTCATCTATAAAATGGGTTTTAAAGGCTAAGGTGTAGGGTTTTTGTGAGGTTTAGATGAGATAATGTGAGTAAATATTTAGCATCAAGTAGATGTGCAAACATTAATGATTATCAACATTTCTTGTCCTTTGACTTCAGCTCTGCTTATCCCCAGGACCAAGGTAACCACCAGAGAATGTGGGCCTGGCACTTTCCAGCTGGCAATGTGTTCAGGTGGCCTAGTAACCCCTGTTACCCAGAAATGCTGACCTCTCTGGTGTCAGTTTGCACAGACACCAAATCATATTTCAAGAGGCATTGATGATACCGTGGATAAAAATAAGAATGGTGCAGCCATCACGCTGTGGCTAGGATGATATGCCAGTTGGATCCTGGTCCTTGGGTTAGGCACATGAGCCTCGTAGTAGCACGGACTATTTTTAAATTCCATTTTATGGCTTCTGAAGCCTTGCAGCCCTTCCAGGAGAGCAGTGAGAGGAGAAAGAGGCTTTTTCTTACAGCTGGGTGGCACTGGGGGTTCTCCAGCAGCTGCACTGACCACAAGCCCTCGTCAGCATGGATGGGAATGGAGGGGACTGTCTGTTTTCCTAACTGAAAGAAACCTCTTACACTTGAACATATTTTAATGCTTTCGAGTCTTTATTTTGTCCTCTGGGAACTACCCCACCTTAAAAAAGACCGGTGATAAGTCATATTGCAATTTAAATCTGAAAGGGTTCTTTTGTGGATCACAGAACTTCTACTACCTAAGGTATGTAAGGGAGCGAAATTTGCTACCACAAAGCAAAATATCTCTTTGGCGCATGAATTATTTCTAGCTGAAAACAATCAAGGTTCAAAAGACTGGAAGACGGCTTCCCTGGTGACTCAGTAGTAAAGAATCCGCTTGCCAATGCAGGAGACATGGGTTCAATCTCTGATGTGGGAGGATCCCACATGCCTTGGAACAACTGAGCTTATGTGCCGCAACTATTGAGCCTGTGCTCTAGAGCCCGGGAGCTACAACTACTGAGCCCACATGCCGCAACTGCTGAAGCCCTTGTGCCCTAGAGCCCATGCTCTGCAAAAGAGAAGCCACCGCAATAAGAAGCCCACACGTCACAACTAGAGAGTGGCCTCTGCTTGCCGCAACTGAGCAAAGCCCCAGCAGAAATGAAAACCCAATAGAGCAAAAAAAAAAAAAAAAAAGACAGGAAGAAACTTTGACCTTCCCCTTAACTGCCTAAAAGAATTTCGGTAGATGACCTGTTTCCCTGAAGAGAGCTATTACCAGGTGGTGAAGGTGAAGGTGAAGTCGCTCAGTCGTGTCTGACTCTTTGTGACCCCATGGACTGTAACCTACTAGGCTTCTCCGTCCATGGGATTCTCCAGGCAAGAATACTAGAGTGGATTGCCATTTCCTTCTCCAGGGGATCTTCCTGACCCAGGGCTCGAACCCGGGCCTCCTGCATTGGAGGCAGATGCTTTAACCTCTGAGCCACCAGGGTATCACCAGAGACACCTGCAAAGAATATGGACTGGGTGGTGGAGGAAAACTCAAGGCAGGGCCTTAAAGATCAGTTTACTACCTGTCTTATTGTCTCAGCATGGCCCAGCAAACATTTGTTTACCAAACGTTTGCTTTTCTATCTCCACGTGAATTGCCTTCTTCCTCTTTGAAGTCCCAAACCACTACTCCCAACATCTTTTGTCCTTAGCTGAAGACTGGTATTAAGAGGTGAGGGTCAGTGATCTGGAGATTAGGTCAAAGTATTTATGAAAGCAAAACAACAAATGGATCAGTTATTTAGATAATTTCTGGAAGATGTTGAGAAAGAATTTATAAGACTCTGTGATGTAATTTTTTTAAAAAATCAAAAACTATGTGCAATTTAGAGAAATTTTTTCCATTTGTTAGGACTGTGTTGTTGTTGTTTTAATCTATATCATGATTTGATACACAGGAGATAGGCAGCAAGGATTGTTGGATGACTGACTCACTTGTAGAATTGCTTTGCTTTCCCCTATCTTTTTCTCATTTCTCAACTTGGTTTTCCTCAGGACCAGCATGAGCGGAATCATATAGCAGGGTATTGGAAGCAAGTCGGACCAATTGCTGTTGGCTCTTTCTGCCTTTTCATATTTGACATGTGTGAGAGGTAAGCAGGGGGCCTATGGAACTCTGGACGGAAATGCATGTCACTGGGTTCGCTTTCAACTCTTTAGAAAAAGTATCTGAAAAGGCGGAGGAGGTGATTGGGAGCCTGTAGGTTGAAAGCATGGACATGACCACATCCTCAGGTTAGCACTGGGATTAAGAGACAGAGCTCTCTAGAGATGCAAAATATTTGAGTTAATTGTATTCTTCAGACTTTGTTTCTCTCTACATTCTCTGCAACTTAGCCTGAATACAGACACCACCCCTCTGGCTGAAAAGCTGAGAGTGTATAGAAGGGAAAGCTCCCCTTTGCCTCTGTATTAATTGTGTCTTGCTTTTCCGTCTCATTTCTCTTTGTAGAGGGGTACAACTGACGAATCCCTTCTACAGTATCTGGACTACAGATGTCGGAACAGAACTGGCTGTATCCTTCCTTGATGGGCTCAGGGTTTTGTTTCTTCCTGTAGCCGCCTGGTCCCCAAGATAATTTTCTAAGTCTCACTGATGCTTTCCATGTGTACTCAGCCGGGGCTTTGATCTTCAGACCAATGATAACAGCACAATTAAGGCAAATAATGAGGAGAATTAATGCTTGCTTTCAAGCCGGGGTGAGAGCAGGCAAAACAAGGAGGTTGCAGCAAGTCCACACAGCCGAGGCATCGGAGTGGCTAGTCTTGCCGCTGCCTGTCTAAATGCTCTATTATGTACTTGTTTACCACAGACTGAAGCATGACTGGTTTTTCCCTGCAGCCACGGAGGTTCGTCTCAGGGCCCCCGTTACTGACATCGTCTGTGTGCCAGACTTCTCACAGTGACCTTGGTGTGCTGGCATCCGATGCCGCTGCTATTCATTTCCAAGACCAAGTGGAGATAAGGCTAAGGTGATTAGTTCCAGAAGAGTCACCCAGGCTTCTGGTTGGTTGGCATAAACTCTCCGAGTCATCTTCATGAAGCAGAAGCGACAATCTTAGCTTATCCCTTTTAGGATGCTGGATTTAAACATTTTATCTTCCTCAATAATATGTTAAGTGCTTCAGGAAAAAAAGACTGTCCTAGGGAGAAGAGAGAAAGGCTTGAGTTGTATTCTTTCTTGATAATATCTTGTCATATGCTGATAAATTAGCTTTGTCCAGCCATGGTCTTTATATTGGCTTAGCATCACAAGAACTTTGCGAGTAAACTAGATCAAAATTATCATTGCTTTAAAGATGAGAGAATTGAGCTCCCCATTTCTGCCATCCCCCCACCAAAAAAAGTTAGCTGTACCACCTGAGGACTGTTTATGATCCTTAGTCTGCTTCAACTCCTCATTTTTCAGAAATGCTGGAGGTCCAAGGAGGCAAATAATTAGTCAAGTCTTGCAGCAAGTAACTCTTTTCCCTTCATTCAAAGGCACCATTGATTTTAGGAAAGGAGTGTAGTAGTAGTTAATTGCTCAATTGTGTCCAACTCTTTGCAACCCCATAGGCTGTAGCCCGCCAGACTCCTCTGTCCATGGAATTCTCCAGGCAAGAATACTGGAGTGGGTTGCCATTTCCTTCTCCAAGGAAAGAAAGAGAAACTGCATTAAATATATTATTTAGTGGAATATGGGGCTTCCTTGGTGGCTTAGATGGTAAAGAATCTTCCTGCATTGCAGGAGACCCAGATTCTATCCCTGAGTCGGGAAGATTCCCTGGAGAAGGGAATGGCTACCCACTCCAGTATTCTTGCCAGGAGAATTCCATGGACAGAGAAGCTTGGTGGACTACAATCCATGAGGTCGCAAAGAGTTGGACACAACTGAGTGACTAACACTTTCATTTTAGTGAAATATAAATGCTGAGTTCACCCTTGTTTAATTTTTTTCTTAAAATATGCTACTTGGCCTGAAGTTATAGCAGAAAAAAGTTGGAGTCTGGTCATTTGCCTCCCAAGTCCGATCACTCCACCCCAAGCCTTGCTAATTGTCAGGTTAAGTTTTGAAGGTCGGCCTCAGAGCATATTGCCCCCGCCCTCAACTCCCACCTTGGCCATGTGTCCTCTGCTCCACATTCCATCTGACAAGATGCTTCTTGTGTTGAGAGAAGATTGCAACAGAACTTCATCTTGAAGGTTTCACTTCAGTACCTTCAGCCTCATGCCCAGCATCCCTTATGGCCACAGTTGCTGCTACTGCCTCCAACCCCCACTCCATGCCCTGCAAATCCAGGGTACCTCAACCTCCTTATAAAAATCTGGATACTAGGCCAATGGTTTGCAAACATGGTTATACTTGGTTTCCTAGCCCTTGGAAAACCTGATCCTGTAGATGTGCAGTGGGACCTGGGCACCTGTGTCTTTACTTTTGTGGTGATTTTAATGCAGCTTTCTACTTGATCAATATTTTACAACCAATATCCAATATTTTAGTGCTTTTCAAACTTAACTGTGCATATGACTCTCCCTAGGACCTTGTTAAAAGGCAGATTCTGATTTAGTAGGTCTAGGGTGGACCCTAGACTCTGTATATCTAAAAACAAGGTTCTGTCCCTCTTGTTATCCAGCTTAGAAAGCTATTTGGAACATTCTTCACTCACTGGCACTTCTATGTTAGGAAACCTCTCTGATGTTGATATTAGAAACCCAGGTTTTAATACTTTATCCTCCTGAAAATTGCCTACATATTTGGAGACATAGAGTGGTACCCTTGAGTGGAGTGCTTGAGTCCATGGCGAGCTGGCCATTTCCTTGACTGGACACCCTCAGATGGCCTTCATCATCGTGGCTGGGATCTGCCTCTGCCTCTACTTCCTGTTCCTGTGCTTCATGGTCTTTCAGGTTTTCCGGAACATCAGCGGGAAGCAGTCTAGCCTGCCAGCCATGAGCAAGGTCCGGCGGCTGCACTATGAGGTGAGCAGGAAACGGGGAAGAGGGCAGGACGGTAAAAGAATGGTGTGGCTATAGCACATGACTAAAACTGTTAGAATCAACTACGTCCAAGATGGCAGAAGATTTGGCTTCCAGTAGACCTTGAGCCTCATTATACACTAACTGTAATACATTCAGTTCAGTTCAGTCGCTCAGTCGTGTCCAACTCTTTGCAACCCCATGAATCGCAGCACACCAGGCCTCCCTGTCCATCACCAACTCCCAGAGTTCACTCAGACTCACGTCCATCGAGTCAGGGATGCCATCCAGCCATCTCATCCTGGGTCGTCCCCTTTTTCTCCTGCTCCCAATCCCTCCCAGCATCAGAGTCTCTTCCAATGAGTCAACTCTTCGCATGAGGTGGCCAAAGTACTGGAGTTTCAGCTTTAGCATCATTCCTTCCAAAGAAATCCCAGGGTTGATCTCCTTCAGAATGGATTGGTTGATCTCCTTGGAGTCCAAGGGACTCTCAAGAGTCTTCTCCAACACCACAGTTCAAAAGCATCAATTCTTCGGCGCTCAGCCTTCTTCATAGTCCAACTCTCACATCCATACATGACTACTGGAAAAACTATAGCCTTGACTAGATGGACCATAGTCGGCAAAGTAATGTCTCTGCTTTTGAATATGCTATCTAGGTTGGTCATAACTTTTCTTCCAAGGAGTAAGTGTCTTTTAATTTCATGGCTGCTGTCACCATCTGCAGTGATTTTGGAGCCCCCCAAAATAAAGTCTGACACTGTTTCCACTGTTTCTCCATCTATTTCCCATGAAGTGATGGGACCTGATGCCATGATCTTCGTTTTCTGAATGTTGAGCTTTAAGCCATTAGTATAAGCTAAATGACATACCCACCAGTACCATGACAGTTCTGAGGCTAACCCATAAAAGACCAAAAAGTGGGTGGTGGCCCAATTCCTGGAAATCCTTACCTCTTTCCCCAAATAATTGGAATAATCCTCCCACTGTCTAGCTTATGAACTTACCTAGTCCATAAAAACTAACCACACCATGTTTCAGTACCTCTTCCCTTCTGAGATGGCCCACACTGTGTCTGTGGAGTGTGTTTTTCTCTAAATAAATCCATTTCTTGTCTATCACTTGTCTCTGAAATCTTTTGAGGCAAAGCAAGAACCTCAAATTCATCAGCAACATACTGGTGAAGCAAGCCAGGAGGATTGGGTAAACCTCAGCCTCTGGCTTCCATGCCGCTCAAGAGGCACTGCCTTACTTCCTGCCCTTACTTGCCCACTCTCTCCCTTACTCTCTCTCTTTTGCTTTCTTACTCTGTCGCCATTTAGACTTAGCCTGTCACCTCCCTTGCCCTTTGAGAGGTGCTGCCTTACTCTGCTGGAAATGGGGAAAGAGAGATCTGCCAGGCATTTTCAAACCTTGCCACTTGGTCTTCCACTTCTTACTGTTATATATGCACAGGGCATGTCAGGGAAAGTCTCCAGCCATCCTCACAGGATGGGAATCGAGCCATACGATGTTTGCCCTTTGGGTTTACCTTACCCACCATATAAGTAACTGTTAACAAGTGCAATTGTGTAAAAGCATGAAATACAGCCTAAGAGTTTGTACCATGGGCTGCAGTTCCTTTGGGAGCTCCCTCAAATAGTAGGTCATTGGTGCCCTTTACCTCTGGGTCTTGGAACGGCAGGGGGTGGTCCTGCTCCACTTGGTGGTAACCCTCCTGGTGTTAGCTGGCCTCCTCTAGGGTCCACCTGATCCCACCGTGCCCTTGTAGGGCAAGGCAGGAGACTCGAACTGGGTTGTTGCACACACAGCTATGCCTCTGGGGTGGCACGATGCAACAATGACCTGCATTTGCTGTGCTTGACACCCTCGGGGTCCTGTGATTGGGAATGTCCTTCCAGTGTCCTGGGGTCCTCTCTCCCCCTACCTACAGTCGTGATGTCTCCACCTCTGCTGCCGTATCTGTGCCTGCACCCAGCCCCACTGTCTGCTGACCAGAGCACGTGTGGGAAGGCACAGGAGGAGGATGGCACTGAAGCCCCAGGGATGCTGCCCTCAAAACAGAAGGGGAAAGAGGTTTATTTTTTTCTTTTTCACACACCATCTCCCTTAATGGCCAGTGCCTGTTTTCCAAAACTTAACCAGCCTTTTAGAGAAAAAGGCTGGGACTTACATAGGTCTTAGAATAATGAGGGGGCTTCCCTGGTGGCGCAGCAGTAAAGAACCTGTTTGCTGATACAGGAGACGCAGGTTCGACCCCTAGGTTGGGAAGATCCCCTGGAGGAGGAAATGGCAACTCACTCCAGTATTCTTGCCTGGGAAATCCCATGGACAGAGGAGCCTGGTGGGCTACAGTCCATGGTGTCACAAAGAGACACAACTTAGCAAGTGAGCACACACGCAGAACCAAGAGGATGTCCTTCCAAAAGCAGCATAACCTGGAACAGAGGGATTAATCTATAGAATCTATAGAGAAGCCTTCAGGAAGGTCACTCATGCTGGGTACCATGGATGTCAGGATAGGACACGGGCCCCACTGCTGCCACAGCAGCAAGTAGCTAACTCGTTGTGGATAAAGTGGACAGGATAGGTGGTCAGGAGCACTTGGAACCAGTCCGCTCTCAGAGAGCCCCCATGGGATCTTGTAGTGATAGTGTTCCTCTCTGGTACAGGAGCATTCTCTCCCTGAAGGAATGATGGGGAACACCTCCTGCATCCCCAAGAACTCACCCCTGCGGTGCAGTTTGAGTCGCTGGGACCTGTCTTCTCTAGATTCTTTTTCTAAGAAGTAATTTTATTTATTTACTTTTGACTGTGCTGGCCCTTTGTCGCCATGGGGCCTTTTCTCTAGATGCAGTGAGCAGGAGCTATTTTCTAGCTGTGGTACTAGGGCTTCTCATTGCAGTGGTTTCTCTTGTGAAACACGGGCTCTAGGGCATTCAGGCTTCACTGGTTGTAGCAGGTGGGCTCAGCAGCTGTGGTTCCTGGACTCTAGAGACGGGCTTAGTTGCTCAATGGCATGTGGGATATTCTCAGACCAGGGATCGAACCTGCATCTCCTGGACTGGCAAGCGGATTCTCTACCACTGAGCCACCAGGGAAGCCCTCTAGATTCTTTAAAACACAAGAGCTCATTTGTTTTTGTAATGAAGCCTGGCCCCAGTATAAACTGATGAGGCCTGGCCAGAAAATGGGAGCCTCAGCTACAGTACCACCCTACAGTTAGACATCTTTTTGCAAAAGGCAGGAAAAATGAATAGAAATTCCTTATACAGGCTTTTATGGCCCTAAGAGAAAACCCAGAGCTATTCAATTTCCATGTTAGGGAAACTTGCTGACGGGGACCCATTCGGACTACACAAAAGCCACCTCTAGTGGCACCCCTGGAAGAACACAAGCCACAGAGAGAAGACCCAAGTCCCAACACTCTTCTGCCATCTTCAGCCTCTGCCCTGCCTTTTAAGCGTCTTTGCCCTTCCACCACACTCAATGCAAAGCGTCTTTGCATTTCCACACACAAATGCAGCCAGAGCCTCCTTGCCCCCTTCAGAAAATAGTAGGTATGCCTCAGGGAATTACCCAGCTTCCACACACCTTATTCCGTATCTGACCTTAACCAGTGCCTCATCTGCTTAGGTAGATTCTCAGAGGGCTCTAGCTGGTTCACCGAAGAATTCTAGGCACTGACTCTTTCCTTTGACATTACCTGGAAGGATGTAAATTTTATCCTTTTCCATTGCTGCATCAGTGAGGAAAAGGCCCATATTGGGGCACAGGCTCAAAAATATGCTCATGAATTACACATTGCCCAGCCGCATCGATGCCCTGTTGGCCTGAGAGCCGCGCCTCTAATGGGTCCCAATTGGGACTATCAGCTAGGCCAGCCTGGTGTTGCTGGTAGGCATCCTTTGCCTCATTAAAGGGATGAAATGATGCATAATTAAACCTATTAACTATGGTAAGAGATCACCCAAGTCCAAGATGAAAATCCAGCCCTATTTCAGACTTGATTATTTGCAACGTACTTCATTAGTCAGCCCCTGACATCTGTTAGAAGCTTCAAAAACTTGCCATGGGGCCCCAGACCCCTCTCAATCTTCTTATAGACCCAGCCTTCAGTGTTTTTAACAATAAGGAGCATGCTGAGGAGGAAAAGAAGAAATGCAGGACTTCAGGAAGGACAACAAGCCAGGCTTTTGGCAGCTGTCATGACAAGATCTAACCTACCTCCGGTTACCCCAGAAGTACTCTCAGAAGACTCCCACCAGGAAAGGGAGCATGTTTTAGCTGTGGGAACGCTAAACACTAGATCAAGGAATGCCGTGGAAACATGTCCCAGCCTCCACCCTAGCTGCCATGCCCAGTTTGTAAGAAGATGGGGCACTGGAGGAGGGGATTGCCCCCAGCTCTGAAGGAAGTGAGGAAATTCCCCCTGCTGGTCATGGCAGTGGTTGATTGACAGGACCTAGGACCTCCCAAGGGCTCTGAGAAGCCAGTCATCACCACATGGGAGGTACTACAGGTGGGGCGTTGATGTTAGCAGGTAAGCTTGTCCAATTTCTAGTGGACGTGGGAAACACTCTGTCCAGGCTTCTCACACTGGGTCCCTTGCCCTTGAAACCTGCTCTTTTGCAGAAAGAAAGCTAAAACTAAAACATTTTACCACCCTTTTAACTTGTACCTAACTCTCAAAACTTTCAAGTTTCTTGTCTTGCCTGAATACCCCTAACCCATTATTGGGAAGTGATTTTCTCTTAGCTTTGGGGGCAACTCTTACTTTCTCTGAAGACCAAAGTGAAGGAGTGTTTTTGACTGGACTGTGTATTATATGAGACATGGATGATCCAATCCAAAATATTCCCTCAGAATCTGAAAAACATAGATCCATAGGAAATCCCAGGGAAGGCAAAATTTGTCACTCCTATAAAAATCACCTCAAAGGAAATGAATCACTTCCCTTCTAGGCACCAATACCCCATAAAATCAGAGGTTCGATGAGGCCCCAACCCCTAATCTAAAAATTCATTGAATACAGGCTTTCGGTGCCATGCCAATCTCCCTGTAATACGGCAAATACTACCTGGTCTTCAGGAGCCCTTATCTCTGGCATCTTTTTAAATGCAAATTTTTAAAAAGGGGGTAAGGTAATTTAGAACTGACTAGTCAAGGATAAATGGAAATCCTAAGTATCTGTAAACACCAGTAAGAAAGGGTTTGAAAGTGAAGTCACTCAGTCGTGTCCAACTCTTTGTGACCCCATGAACTGTAGCCTACCAAGCTCCTCTGTCCATGGGATTCTCCAGGCAAGAGTACTAGAGTGGGTTGCCGTTTCCTTCTCCAGGGGATCTTCCTGGCTATCTAGATAAGTGACCTTGATTTGTTCCAACTGCCAGAAGCCCAGTTTGAATCCAACCCCTTGTAACTGATGGATTTTACATTTTTGTAACCGACTCAGGGCTGAAATTTTGAAATGGGAACTATGAGGTATCTGTGTTTGCATGTTTGTATATATCTGTGTTGTAGATGTATGGTATTGCCAAAAGGAAATTAAGTGCTTATAGTAATACGAACACTCAGAAGACTGGCCAGAATGAAGTTCAGGTTCGTGTCATCTGTAAGATTTTCAGTACTAAACAGATATCTGGGATTGGAGGTGCCTAAATTTATTGATTTGATTGATATAGGCATGTCTTTAGTGTCATCAACATTAAATATAATACCTTTATTGTACCTAGATTTATTAGAGGTCAAAAAAGACCTCATTCTGTCTTTTACAAATTTGTCAATAAGAAAATTAACTTGATGTAAAAAAAAAAAAAAAGCTTTTAAAGTGGGTTGTGTCTTTTCAGTAAAAAAGTTATAAGCAGTGGAATTGCATTTTATTAAGGGAAAAGAAAGTGTGTCTTCTAGTTGTTTCTGGATGGAAAAATATAAAGTGATGGATACAGACAGTCATGGAGGATTTGTGGAAACTGGACCCTGAGAAAAGGGAAATTCCATGGCCAGAATTGACTAAGTTTGGAATACATGTAATTGAGTAAATTAATTTTAAAAGTAAGTTGGTGTAGGACCTGAATTTGGGCTTTCTCTTTGTTAAAAGGACAAGTTTTCTTAAAATGTTGAATTGCCTATGATAACAGATTTAAAATTTCTTTGCCTTTAAAATCTTTTATTGTCATTTTGGTTAAGGTACAAATATTATCTCACAGTGACTTAGATCTTATTTGATCAAGTGTTTTAAAACTTTTTGACAAGCTTCCCAAATATTGAATTTTAATTGAAGTTCTTTTGATTTCCAGCTAACTTTGGGATACTTTAGAGGGTCCCTGAGGTATCTCAAAGAGAAATATTTGACTAGGATTATTTGGTATGTTAATTTAAACGGAATCATTTGTAATTCTGGTTACTGTAACCAAGTTTCATTGTTAATTAAACTGTAATCAGATGTTTAACCTTGTGTTTTTAAGTCTTTTATCATTTATAGATATTTTTGTACTCTGTTGCTGTTACAAAAAGTGCTTCATCATCAAGGAGATTCATATAAAGTCTATGGAAGCTGTTACAACAGTTCCACATCAAGATGATGGCTACATGAGGATTCCAGCCCATACCAATTTAAAACAAGACTCTATCCTGCCCCTGCAGCCCCTAGATCAGGCACTCAGAGAATTTTACTCCCTGACAGGCAGGGTCGGCACCGCTACTCAGCCTTGAAGCAGTTACAGCAGGTAGTTGCCCCTCTGCTTCCCATGAGAGTATGAGTATAAAACTGAGAGGGGAATGGAGCCAGAAGGGAAGGGGGCAGGGCACAACCCTTAAAAGAATGATATGGCCCTAGTTCTTGATATGACAAGGACTTAGAAATAACAGTGTCCAAGACCAGTAGGAGCCTCATTATGTGCTCATTGTAGTACATTGGCACGTTAAGTAATACATCCACTAGAACGAGGACAGTTCTGAGGCTAACCATGAAAGACCAAAAAGTGGGCGGTGGCCCAATTCCTGGAAATCTCCACCCTTTCCCCAAAATAATTGGAATAATCCTCCCACTCATCAGCTTATGAAATTACTCAACCCATAAAAGCTAACCATGCCCTATTTGGGGACTCTCAAGCCTTATGAACTGGAGCAGACTCTGTGGATTGTGTTTCTCCCAAGTTTTTCTCACTTTCTGAGATAGCCCACACTCGATCTGTAGAGTATTTCTCTCTAAATAACTTCACTTCTTATCCATCACTTGTCTGAATTCTTTTGTGACGAAACAAGAACCTCAGATTCACCAGAAACAGCACATCTCTGGACTCATTGAGAAACTGGTGCTCACTGACCCCTGCTTGATAAGAACACACACACACCCACCTACCCACACACACCCCACTATGCCTGGAGATGGGGGGGATATGGAAGCCTCTATTTCAAATACACAGAGATTCGCATGTGTTATAGGCTGTCTGGGCAAAATAAAAGGCTAAATCCTGCTCTGAGAGGCATCTGGCTTTCTGGCTTATCTAGGTCTTAGAGTTTTCTGTGGTATAAATGTCTTTCTATCCTCAATAAAGAGTAAACTTGTTCAGCAAGTTCTTCAGCTTTGGAATGGAATGTGGGTGCGAACTAGATAGGAGACCTGACTAGTAGAATTGGGATT
The DNA here is from genome assembly GCF_016772045.2 of Ovis aries. Classification (NCBI taxonomy): domain Eukaryota; kingdom Metazoa; phylum Chordata; class Mammalia; order Artiodactyla; family Bovidae; genus Ovis; species Ovis aries. The sequence continues at coordinate 43,800,890 of NC_056054.1, read as the reverse complement.
TGGCTTGGAGTGAGGCTTTATTTAAAATTCTCTTGCTGAGAATCAGCCTTTAGAGTAGGATTCAACCCAGGTGATCTGATTTCAGTTAGCCAACTTTTCCCTAAAATATCCAGCAGGTGCTCACATAGAGTTAGTTCAGTGATCTCTTTTTACAGATCATGCCCCTATTCAAGAGACGCACTAGACAGACTGACATGTCTGATGCAGGCAACACATTCTTAATTTTTCAAGGATCCCTTGGGCTCATGCCACTTCTTTGGAGGCATAGGCCTCATTCCTTTGTAAAAAGAGAAACAGAAACTGCAGAACTACAGGGTTTTCATAGACAGCAGAAATAAGAGCCCCTGAATAAGAGGCCTCTCTCCCTGAAACACAGGTTCCCTCAGTACTCCTTGCTGGAAAGCGGGGGTATTTTCAGAAGCTTTGCCCGTGACTCGAACTGGAATGACACATGAGAAAATGCAACCAAATCCACTTCATGTTGATTAATATGCACATTTCTTTTTGTTCACTGGAGCAGAATTTTATTACAACCGCAGAAAACTTGGATTTGGTAACTTTGAACCCTTGCAGAGAAGCATAACCAGCTTAGCAGGGAAATTAGCAGCCTCCTGACGTGCTGTGAATGTAATTTCCCAGGCTCTGGTATCACTGTTTCATGAGAGATAAGAAGCTAGGAAATATTTGGCCCAATAAATTTTTCGGCCACATTCACCTCTGCAGGAGAAATGTTACGATGTGAAATTATTTTACTGTCACTCTTAGAGATTGGTTTTACAGATTTCTTTAAAATTAGCTTTTGATAGGTTTATATTTTGAGGAACGGATCGGTGGTAGAGTGTTAAACTGCTCTTTCTCTCTTTCCTAACAGGGGCTAATTTTCCGGTTCAAGTTCCTCATGCTTATCACCTTGGCCTGTGCTGCCATGACTGTCATCTTCTTCATTGTTAGTCAGGTAAGTGGACCCCAGGAGGTCAGGATGAGAATGTCCTGAAAAGGTGCCTGCACTTTACAGCAGATTCTAGAAAGCTGCTGTGAAAGGAGTGAAGAAGCTGTTAGGCCGGGCAGCTCATCAAGCTGTTTGTTTTAGGCTGCTCTGATTTAGGACTTGTTATCACTTTTCCAGAGGCAGACTGAATTTTCCTTTCAGTGCAGTCTCATAGGAGGAAAAAGTTAGTAAATAAAAGCCTGCTGCTAGATTGAAGGGCACTTGTTTCATTCACTTAAGAGAATAACTTTTCAAGCTCCGTAGAAGAATAACAATGAGCAAGTATTAATTTGATTTGATCCTTATCTAGCATTAACATAGATCCTTTTACAGTCCGTCAGCCATTCTTTATAATAATTATATTGCTGCTTACAACATGAAATATATTTCAAAAGTCCCCTTGATAGAGCTTTATCCTTTTGCTGCTGCTGCTGCTGCTAAGTCGCTTCAGTCATGTCCGACTCTGTGCGACCCCATAGACAGCAGCCCACCAGGCTCCTCCGTCCCTGGGATTCTCCAGGCAAGAACACTGGAGTGGGTTGCCATTTCCTTCTCCAGTGCATGAAAGTGAAGTCGCTCAGTCATGTCCGACTCTGTGTGATCCCATAGAATGTAGCCCACCAGGCTCCTCCATCCATGGGATTTTCCAGGCAAGAGTACTGGAGTGGGGTGCCATTGCCTTCTCCGATCCTTTTGCTAGTTATTTCCAAAACTCAAAATTTTGCTATACTTGAAAATCTCAGTCATGATAATGATTTTTAAATATCGGTAACTTGTTTTGGAAAGTGGAAACTACTGTTTAAATCATGTGCTGTGCTTAGTCGCTCAGTTGAGTCCGACTCTTTGCAACCCCACGGACTGTAGCCCACCAGGCTCCTCTGTCCATGGGGATTCTCCAGGCAAGAATATTGGAGTGGGTTGCCAAACCCTCCTCCAGGGGATCTTCCCAACCCAAGTATTGAACCCAGATCTCCCGAATTCAGGCAGATTCCTTACCATCTGAGCCACCAGGGAAGCTTACGTATCTATCATTCTTTTGAGCTTCACAGAAGTCTTTTGGGTAAGTAGGATATCCCAGTTTGCGAGAATATGAAATTTAATGGCCTTAGAGACATTTCCCATTGATGCTGTCTTCCACTGGGTGAGCTGGAATGGATTACTTAACAATTCCAAGGATTAATTTTCTTATCCATAAAATGGTGGTACTGTGGTGACAGTACCACCTGAAGTAGGTGGCTGTATGGACCATATGAAGTAACGCTTATAGAGGGATTTGTGGACTGCCTGGCACACTGTGAGCATGAATAGCTGTCCTCTTATGAATAGCAACAAGGTGAATGTCGTGTCAAAGGATGTCCAGTAAGTTAGGGACCAGAATCCAATCTTTCTGATTTTCTTTACCAATTACTCTGTCATCCCTATATTTGGCTAAAATTAAGAATGTTAGTGGTACAGGTATAGCCTTATGACAAGACTTGCCCCATTCAGCTAGCAAGCTTCCTTTTAGGAGAGGGGCTCCTAAGCTTTTTGTGTGTTCTGGACCCCTTAGGCAAACTTGGGTGAAGGCCATGACCTTCCAAATATCCAAAAGCCTCTTCTTTGAGTGTTTTTAAGTAAACAGAATACTTGGATTTAAAAGTGAATCATATAGATAGATGGTATATATTTGCAATTATACTTTTACAGATATTTCAGATCTGTAGTATTGATATGAAAATATGATTTCTATTGGAGACAAAATTGCAGGTGGTGCTAATACTACGGAAATTTATTTGTTCACAACGGAAAGAAATGGTAACCTTTCAGTTAGAGACTGGTGAGAATAAAGATATAATTTTTTCTCACTCTAGTTCATGGACCCTTGAATTCTATCCAGGGATACTCAAGGGTGCCTCTAACCTCTAGAGCCCTGTTGGCTATGTCTGCTGGGCAGAGCTAGTGCTGCTGCTGAAGGCTGAAGTGAGTAGAAAAAAATAAATACGCATACATATCTTAGGAAGTTCTGTTCACCACCTTTGCTTTGACCTATAACAGTGCTGTGTTTGTATCAGACTGTTTGTTTATAAAACTTTGGAAACTTTACTTTCCACTCAGAATTTCAAATTCTGAATAAGTTTTTTATTCAACCAGCTGAGGCTCCAACAGAGCCTCAGACCAGACTTATCCCTTGGTTGATTCCTTCATGTGGCCAAAAAGCTTTCTAGTCCTCCAGTCCCTCAGTAATGCACGGTGACACGTAATACAGCCAGTTCTGCAAGGCTGAGAGAGCAGGACACGCTCTTGGAGAAACAGAACCTTGAGGAAGGTAGCTGAGGATTAAAAGGTATTACCAAGATACGTTCTCAGGGAGACAAAAAGAAAGGGCACTTTTGCTCCCAGCACGTATTTCTACCACTTTATTTTCTTACTTATTTATTTTTGGCTGCGTTGTGTGGCATGCAGGATCTTAGTTTCCCAGCCAGGGATTGAACCCATGCTCCTTGTAGTGGAAGCACAGAGTCTTAACCACTGGCCTGCCAGGGACGTCTCCCTGCAACTTTAGAAAGCTGAAGTCATCCCCACAGTCCCACCCCACCCCACTTTCTGCAGAGTCCCTCCCACCTGAAGTCAAGAGGGACTTTGTGCTAGTGTTTAAGGTGGCTACGTGTTGCCCAAATTTATCTTGTACATATTTAATTAGTGCACCTTTTTGAAGCAAAGGAGGCCAGTCTTCCAAGTTGCAGACTTGGTGGCTTTTAGAAAAAGATTGATATTCTACTGCCCTAGTATTTTCTAGCAGGGCTCCAGCCTGTGGCTGGCTTTTTATATCTGCTGCAACAGTCAACAGTCAGCCTGGAGTGGATTTCAAGTCTAAGAGGGTAGCAGTGAGGTCTTTTGGATTCCATTAGCTCCTTACAGTCCTCCTGCTGGTTTTTTTTTTTTTTTAAAGGTTTATTTTTAGATATCTAAGACGTTTTCAGGCATAACTCTCAGTGCCACAGGTACTGTATTAATACAGTCATCAGAGGATTTATTTTTTAATGTCATTTTGGAATGTCTCAGCAATGAGCTCACCTGAAAGGAAACCTATTGGGTAACTTTTTGAAATAGATCCCAGCCTTAGGTAAAAGGAATGTATTAAAAACTCCCATTATACTCTCAGACTTGCTGGGAGAGCTTGCATTTAAGCCCCATGAAATATAATGCAAGGGGATCTCGCCAGGATATTGAAGCTCCGAGGCCAGGAATGAAAGGCTGATGGAAGCTGTGGAATGCAGTGACCTTGAGGCTTTGTAGCTGGGTACTGAGGTGCAGTCTTTAATGCCTGCCATTTTAATGGCCTCAGTCATAGCAACCGGGCGATGGCACAGCACAGTCTGGTATTTTAGCCCCTTCACTCTGGAAAAGAAAGAGGCGCTCCATTTAGATGGGGCAGGCAGTGGGGAACAGAAGTGCAATGCAGGAGAGAAGGCCGCTGACCTTCACGAAGGGGACTCCAGGTACCTGACATTCAGGTCAAGTCATACGCGCAAACTCCCAGAGTGAGTCTGCAGGTTTTTTTGGGGGGGGAGGGGGTGCGGAGGGTGGGCATGTCATCACTTCATTCTGTTACTTATAGAGGAAATGTTTCCAGTAAGAGAGCCTGTGTCTGGGATCTGGAAATCTTGTTGTGAAGTGGAATGCTGGTTGTCAAGACTACTGGGTGTGAAGGGATTTGACCTTCACTTGGCTACAGGGGTATAATTGGGTGGTTTCACACAAAAGTAAATTGTTCAAATGTGAAATCAGGAAAAACGGGGACTTTTAGAAATAAGACTTTAGGTAGAGGGGAGATTATTTTCCTTTTTCTTTTTGTGGTTGGGGCTACCTGATTTTTCTCTCTGAAAGTTTAAAGGGCGTGACTGGCACCTCTTTGCCTTAGCATTCATAAGATTTGGACTCACAAGGCCTGCTCTGTTGAGGCTGCTCATTGTGGTATGTATTAGCGGGAATGTACTCAGAGCTCAGGATGTCTCAAGCATAAATAATTGAGAGAGGAGAGAAGAAGGCACAATGGGGTCTCCTAACACTAGAGTGGCGTTATGTATACAGTCCAGTTATGCAAATTCAACTCTTTGCCCTCAGCAGGAAATAATGCATTTAGGGATTACAAATTACAGAGTATGGGTAATTCTGCAACTCCATTCTAAACAAGTGCACGTGTCCTGAAGCAGGCATGAGCAGGGGGCGTGAATCTACGGTTTCTTCAGCCAATCTTGGCTCCAGTGTGTCCCTCATAAGCATTTCATTTTCAGTGGTTCTACTGTAAAATTGTATTTTGCATGTATATGCAGTTATATACCAAACATTACTACATCTGAGATATACAGTGCATATATATTTTATACAGATTGGAGTATACAAACTATATATATAGAATATAGATATAATGCATATATACTCTCTCTATATATGTATACTGTATAAATATATACATAATGCCCAATTAAGTGAATTTCAAAGGAAATTTGACCTGACATTATAGTTGCCTTTTAGTCTCTCTAAGTGAGACTCATCCTATTTAAGATAATATTCCTACTCTGGTGTTGTATAGTAGTTAGGAACACCCACCACCTTTGGTGGGTCAGAGCCATAACTTCCTAGCTGAATAGTCTTGGGCAAGATACTCTCTGTGTCACAGTTTACCCATGAGTTGAGATGTTACCTGCCTACCTCATAGAGCTGTTATTAAGGCTAAATGAGATCTTCCATACACATGGAATACTGTACTTAAAAGTAAGAAGAGTGATATTTGGTGATGTTTCTAAGAAGCAGTCCTGAATAGCTTGAATGCTGATGCATTATTCTAAAATCACTAATGAAATCCTTTTTTGCCAACACTTCCCTGAGCATGTCATGTAGCGAATTATTTCCCAAAGGAAATAGCTTAGTGATGGTGGTTCGTTTATGAATCACAAAAATGAAAAATTCTGTATGACCAAGGTCAAACTAAAAGTAAATAAGTGATAAGTCTATGATTCATTAACCTGGTTAACTGACACTCCAGGTCTTTCAGAAGGAAATACCTGCCCTTATAGCTTTATTCTTCCTGGTGGCTCTGTAAGTCATATGAGTTATACAGAGGGTACCAAATGAATATAGACCCACAGCCTCATAAACAGGAGGTGAAAGCAACCTGCTTGAATAAGTTATTAACATTTAGAGATAGTTTGCCATCTTATACTTTAGCTGCTATACGGAGGGGCTCCTAGAGATGGATTATGTAATCCAGCCTCATTAAGCTATCACAGAAACAGCTATCTAACACTTTCTTTTATTCCCATTTAAGGTTCCCTGTGGGCTTCCCTTGTGGCTCAGCTGGTAAAGAATCCGCCTGCAATGCGGAAGACCCCAGTTCAGTCCCTGGGTTGTAGATTCCCTGGAGAAGGGAAAAGCTACCCCCTCGAGTATTCCGGCCTGGAGAATTCGATGGACTGTATGGTTCATGGGGTTGCAAAGAGTCAGACATGACTGAGCGACTTTTACTTTCAAGATATCCTGTAGCAGGCAGTAGTCAAAAATCATTTCATTGATCTCAGAACCAGCACAAATTTTTAGTTCCTGTGCTCCACAGTTTTCTTGACAGTTCTTAGTGCAATCCATATGTCATCAGATAGCCCTTAAAACAATTACCATGTCATCAACATAGACAAAACCAGCCTCAAAACAGTCTTGCCAAATTGTAAAGCATATGAAAGCTTCATAATTACCTTCGTGAGTGGCTTATAAAATTATAAACATAACATTATAAAATAAGATTTATTGAATGTTTTCTGTGGGCCAGGAAATTCCTAAAAATATTTTTACCTAATTCTACTTAGCGGTTAACCCTGCAAGTTTTTGTTTTGTACCTAATAAAACTGAAGTCTAGGGTCTTAATCTTACTTCTCTTACGTTAAACAGAAAGGGAGTGGGAGAGCCTGAATTTGACGCCAGGTTTCTGACTTCAAGCCTGTGTCTTTCTGCTTCTCTACACTGCCCCACCCAGGAAAACTACTCAGTCCAAGGACCATTTGTTTATTTAATTAATGCTGTGGTACATCAGGTCCTGAAGATACGGCAGAAAACAAACCAGAACTGGTCTTGCCTGCAAGGTGTTTACATCCACCTTGCAGAAGGGGGAAGATGGATAGCAGGGGAGGAAATATAACTGTGGAGAAGTGTTAGACTCAAATACAGGTTCATTAAATTAGGTGTAACAATGTACTACTGTTTCAGAAAGAAATACTCTCCAGGTGATGCTCATGTGCAGACAAGATGAGAACCATTGACTTTGTGCCTGACATAGGAAACCCTCAGTTAACCTTAATTCATCCTAGTATGATTCAGATTGAAAAATGGAATCTTGGGGCTTTCTTGGTGGTCCAGTGGTTAAGAATCCACTTTGCAGTGTAAGGGACACCGATTCAGTCCCTGGTATAGGAAGATTCCGCATGCTGCAGAGCAGCTAAGCCTGTGCGCCACAGCTACTGAGCGGGTGCTCTCAAGCCCATGTGCTGCAACTGCTGAAGTCCATGCGCCTAGAACCTGTGCTCTGCAGCGTGAGAAGCCACCACAATGAGAAGCGTGCACGCTGCAACAGAGATTAGCCTCCACTCACTGCAACTAGAGAAAGCCCATGTGTAGCAATGAAGACCAACCACAGCCAAAATTTTTAAAAAGAAAACTTTAAAAAATTGGAATCTTACATGGCCCTTCACTTTTCCGTATATGGGAGAGACTTGGTGTTTGTGTTAGGTGATTGTTACGTAGGAGTTGTTTCTTATTGGTTCCGATTGAATGTCACCTCTCTTTCCCATAGGTGACTGAAGGCCATTGGAAGTGGGGCGGTGTCACAGTCCAAGTGAATAGTGCCTTTTTCACTGGCATCTACGGCATGTGGAACCTGTATGTCTTTGCTTTGATGTTCTTGTACGCGCCATCCCATAAGAACTATGGGGAAGACCAATCCAACGGTGAGTTCCAGTCTCTTTGGCATAGCTTTATTCAGGATAAGTAGGCTTCTGACTCTTCAAGACAGGCAGCAAAGGCTCCAGGTTCCCTAGTCAAATGTTTTCTCCAAGTGTGAACAAGCACCTCTAGGGACTCTGGGGCCATAAGACAAAAAGCCAATACAGGGCTGATATTTCTATGAATCCTTATTTTGAAAAAAATATGTAAAATGAATTGGGAATATTACATTCTAGTTTACAATATCTCCCAGTATTAGTACAAAAATTAAATTTGCTTTTCTCAATTATTTGAACAAAGTTGACTGTGCCAAATTTATTCTTCTAGTTTGAGAACCACGATCTGAGATACTGGGTAGATGGGGACTGGGCCCTGAGTTGAAGTGGAGCTGGCTTCATTTTTCCCCTGCTCATTCTCCTGTAAGCCTGTTGACTTGTCCAAGCCAATGGCCATGCTCCTGTCCCCACCACCTTCCTCCCCTTACGTGCTGGTATGTGCTCTCTGTGGTGCTGATGCTGTGAGGAGCCTTGGAGGACTTAGTCTAGTGGTTCTGCAGACGAGGAAACTGAGACCCAAGGGAAGGGAGGGACTTGCCTGGGACTTCTCTACCAGCCGTGGCAGAGGGAAATGAACATTGCTGCCTGGGCCAGTGCTAGTAACGTGGACGAGGTGGCCTGGTCAGCAGCGCATCTGATAGCTGCTTTTTCTTTGCATACTTAAGCCTACATTGTTTGGCTCCACCTTTATTCTTTCTTCTCTTTTTTCATACCTGCTTTACCCTGAAGTGAAAGTGTTAGTCACTCAGTCATGTCCAACTCTTTGTGACCCTATGAACTATACAGCCTGCCAGGCCCTCTGTCCATGGAATTCTCTAGTCAAGAGTACTGGAGTGGGTTGCTTCCCCAGGGGATCGTTCCAACCCAGAGACTGAACCCAGGTCTCCTGCATTGGCATTGTCTGAGCCACTAAAGCCCTGGCCATATGCCTATTCCCCAGACATACCCCACCTCCATCTGGGCCTGACAAAACCCTATTCATCTTTTGGGTCTATTCAAAATGTTTCCTCCTGATCACTCCAGTTGGCGTGTGGCAAATTATATTCAATAGAATATTGTTGCCATGGGATGCTGGTAGGTTTTAGTGGTCAAATAAGTTTGAGAATCATTGGATTTTTAATCAGCATTATTGTGATTCACTGTAGAATATATTAATGCCTTTAGCATATTAATTTGTACTGTTAGGTCTTTTAAAATAGGTAGGGGTAACAGCATTTCCAAATTCTTAAGTCATTTGGCCCTGCAACCCTTTTTCCAGGCTATCTTTTTGATATTCTAAAAAACACACTCATGTCCCCTGCATTGGCAGGAGGATTCTTAACCATTGGACCACCAAGGAAGCCCTGCATTAATGCTTTAGAAATAAGAGTTCTAGATTAGCTTTCTTATTTCACAGATGGGCCAGTGATCTTGAGACAGGGCTGTGATGACATGAGAGAGGGCAGGGAAAAGAAGGCATCTGTGCTGAGGGTCAAGGGTAGTGGAATGGTCTCACCCACTGTCTGCAGTACTACACCTGACTCTCCAAACAAAAGCATCCTAGACACCAAGGTTCTCTTCCTTCCTACTCCATGACTTCCTGTCATACTCAGTATCTCTGGCTATAGGTCCTGGGGAAGTGTAAAGACTGTTGGCTCACCTATCCACCTGCCCACTTCTTGGTTTGAGTGGCTTCCTTTCTAGAAAGCATGTGAGCTGGGTAGGCTTCAGCTTCCTTTCTACTGCTAGAACTCTGTGTTTTACATATGCATGGTGATTGGGAGCAGGTGGTCTCGTTGTTGTTGTTGTTGTTGTTGTTCAGACGCCAAGTCATGTCTGACCCTTTGTGACCCATGAACTGTAGCATGCCAGGCTCCTCTGCCCCCTCTCTCTCTCAGAGTTTGCTCAAATTATGTCCATTGAGTCAGTGATGCTCTCTAACCATCTTATCCTCTGCCACCCCTTTCTCCTTTTCTTTCACTCTTTCTCGGCATCAGGGTCTTTTCCAATGAGTCAGCTCTTCACATCAGGTGGCCAAAGTATTGCAGCTTCAACATCAATCCTTCCAATAAATATTCAGGGTTGATTTCCTTTAGGATTGATTGGTTTGATCTCCTTGCAGTCCAAGGGACTCTCAAGAGTCTTCAGCACCACAGTTCTCTCCCCATGGCCTTCTAAAATGCCAGAGGAAGAGGTTCTGGACTTGTTAACAAAAATCTCGGTTTCATTTCATGACCATCCTGTTGGACATGACAGGATGGACTGTGACAGAAACCATATGGACCTGTCCTTGACTTGAGAGTATTAAGCAGGAACCTAGTAGGCAGAGTTCCTACCTTCCAGGGAAATGACACCTATAGCAGTAGCTGGACTTCCCGGGATGTTGGAATGATAACCCTAGCGGGTAAAAGTTAAGGGTGTGCTGCAGCAGTGTTTGGATGTAAACTGCTCTGCTTGTTTTTGTTGTGTGACTCGTCAAACTGCTTGCCCTCCCTGTGCACCACTTTTCCCACCTGTACATAATCTCTTAAAGTCTTCTGGGAACAAAAATTTCTATGATTGACTTCCTTCCTATTAGCAGGGAAGGGGCAGAAGAGCACCTTGTTTCATATAGTGGCCATCCAGGGGGTGATTCTGTCACATGTAAGGATTTTCCAAACACTGGTAAGAATTCACCCAAGCCCAGCACTTTCAGGCACATGCGAGGCCAGAGCTGCAGCCAAGCCTACAGGGGCAGGATGACTGCCTTCTACCCAGTGACACTGGATGCTTGACCTGTGAGCCAGGTGCTAGGCGGCTCCCATGAGGACTTCTCACCCAGGACAACAGCCACCGTCCTAGGCTTTAAACCTTACAGTTGAGGAAAGTACTTGATTTGTTCCCCAGTAGATTTGTTGCTGTTGAAGACCACACAACACACAGATCTGCAATTTCACAGAAAGCTAAAAGCTGTTCTCAACAGGAAGTCATATTCCCCGAATCCCATGCCAAGAGGTGTTCGGAAACAGACATGGTTGTTCTGGATTGTCGTTTACGACTGGAATGTGCTGCCTGCATGTAGTGGCTACATTCTAGGGGTGCTCTATGTCCAACATTGAGGAAAACAGTTCTTTATTGTAAAGAGTGGTCCTGCCCAACATGCCAGTAGGGCCCTGGTTGAAAACCATTCAAGCAGTCCAGCGGCAGACTCTTTGGGGACCCTGTTCTGATCATAAACGCAATAGTCAGACAATTCAGCATCTCTCTGGCGATGACATGACCCGCTGTGACTCTGCAGCAGTCAGCGAGCCCCTGGTGGCTTTCTGTGCTTCTCAAGTCCCTGGGCAGTGCTGTGTCTGGAAAGGGCTCGTCCAAGTTGGGTTCTCTGATCGTTTTCCTTCTCTGCTGTCTTTTCATCTCCTCATCCGCTGCCAGACCACACACTGTATCACAGGAATTATGGAGCATTTACCAAGATTTTGAAGCTCCTTGGAAAGAGCTAATTTGGAATAGTACGTGGAAACCTAGAAAATGAACTCTCAGAGGGATACACTGTATTTTTAAATTTTCTGCGTCTCTGGATGGCGTTCTTCCTCCTCCCCCCAGCCTTCTTTCCCTTTCTTGTGGAAAGTTTTTATTTTTAAATGGCTTGGACTCCCTCCCCACTCTAGCTTTTAAGGTCCAGAGCCAAGAATTCAGATTTCTTGCTATGGAGAATGAATCCCAGGTGTGTTGTGTTCTTGCCTTCGTGAGATGGATCCTGGGTGGACCGCTGGAAAAAAGCTTATTTCCAGGAACTTGGTAAGCAGTTTCTGATGCAGCGGAAGCCAGGGAGGCTAAGGAAAGAGAAAGAGACATTAAGGAGCATTTTGTTTGGGAGATGGAGAGAGATGCCGAGGAGTATGTATATGTGGAGAGGGAATGGGTAGGAAGAAAGTGAAAGTAGAGAGCTTGGATTTTTGCTTCTCTCGTTCCATCAAGGAATGGTGAAGAGAAACGAAGTGGGAAGCATGTTTGAGAAGGGGTTGCTTTCCAAAGAACATTTTCTCTCACATAATTCTGTTTCTCTTTATTGTGTGGCTTGGAAAGCGACCCATAGAAGCAGTGGGTGCCGCAGTGCTTAGCACTGTGTGGGGTTTGAGAGGATGAGCGATAAAGACACAGTCCTTGCTCTCACAGAACCAGTAGCCTGGTCTGGGAGATGAGACTTCCTCCTCTGCCTCTTGAAACCCGGGACGTGGCAGGACGGCTCCAGCCAAACTGTCCGAGCCAGAATGTTTTCATGTGTCAGCGGCTGATTGGTGCTGCAGGGGTGTGGTGTTCTGGGTTCCAAACTGCTGGTTGATCCACTGTAGCTACACTGTTGGTATAATAAACACGTTCAGATCAGTCTGTATATGTGAGACGATCAATGTGTTCGTCTGTTTACAGACAATCATTTAGTCTGTATAAGGATGCATATATTCATATACACAGTCAACATAATACACTTTTTCTTTTTTAATCTAGCAAAGATACTTTAGATTCTCTCTCAAGGACCATTCACATTTTCTGCCCTGCTGCTCCTGGGTTTTCATTAAAGCTCTTCCTTTTGCGTGTGTGCATGCTAATGCTGCTTCTGTCGTGTCTGACCCTTTGCAACCCACTGGACTGCATCCCACCAGGCTTCTCTGTCCATGGGATTTCCAAGGCAAGAACACTGGAGTGGGTTGCCATGCCCTCTCCAGGGGATCTTCCCAACCCAGGGATCGAACCTGCATCTTACATCTCCTACATGGCAGGCGAGTTCTTTACCACTAGCGCCACCTGAGAAGGCTGCTCTTCCTTTTACCTGTTTCCATAACCGCTCTGTGACTCATCCCTAATGTCTTCCCAGGCAGAAACGAACTCCAGCTCAGGCTGGTGGTAACCCTTAGGGAAGGCTTCATATCCCAGGGGTGCGACATCGATGCCCTGCCTACACACAAGACACACTGACCAGATTCCCTCAGTTACCAGTTCACGTAGAGAAAAAAGTTGGAGCTGCTCAGGAAGTCAGACGATTCTCGATACTAGGTTTCATTTTTGTGTTATTTCATCTACGAAATTTTTGTCAGAAGGTTTTAGAGAAAAAGTAAAGAAATGGAGTTCCTGACTGGATGACCTAGGGAACAGGAGACACTAGTTGCCGACAGATTCCGTTCTATTTCTGTTTGTACTGAATGGCTTCTGTCTGACACACTGTCTTTTTTGGAAGCCACAGCAGCAAGCCCGGGCCGCATGCCTTCGGAACTACCGTTTGGTGGCAGTTTAGCTTCTGGAGGCCCCTGAGGTCTCCAGCTGCTTGTTTCACAGGAGAAGGTGGCTTTGGCCTTGGCTGCCTCGGTAAAGGTTTGGTTTGAGTTGTGAGGCTTAAGCAGCGGCTGCTTTTTGTTGCGATCTTCCCCTGCTTGTGTGCTGGATAACCTGGACCCACCCCTGATTTCCCTGGCTTCCCCTTGATGTTTGTGAGCAGTGATAGCCTGGGCCTTGCCCGCTGGACTGGACCCGGATTCTGAAGTGGGGCTTGACATCCTGTGTCTTCACATGTTCTCCCCCCGTGTGTGTCTATATCCTAATTTCTTTTTCTCGTGAGAAGTTGTTCAGTTGCTAAGTTGTGTTCGACTCTGTGATCCCATGGACTACAGCACGCCAGGCTTCCCTGTCCTTCACCATCTCCTAGAGTTTGCTCAAACTCATGTCCACTGAGTCGATGATGCCATCCCCCCATCTCATCCTTTGTCGCCTCCTTCTCTTCCTGCCCTCAATCTTGGCCATCATCAGGGTCTTTACCAATGAGTTGGCTCTTCACATCAGGTGGCAAAGTATTGGGGCTTCAGCATCACTCCTTCCAATTCAGGGTTGATTTCCTTTTGGATTAACTGATTTGATCACCTTGCTGTCCAAGGGACTCCCAGGAGTCTTCTCCAGTACCACAGTTCGAAAGCATCAATTCTCCTAGATGCTCAGCCTTCTTTATGGTCCAACTCTCACGTCTGTACATGACTACTGGAAAAATCATAGCCCTATGGTTACATTGGATTAGGGTTCACCCCAGTGGCTTCATTTTAAACTAGTCACCTCCTTAAAGACCCTGTGTCTAAACGCTCACATCCTGAAGTACTGGGAAATAGGACTTCAACAAATGAAGAGGGATGGCATATGATTCCGGCCATCATGCTAAGATTTCATGCAAAATGTCTAGGCTTTATGTGTTCCCTTCTTAGGCCTGGCGCTGAGTGTCTGGAGACAGGAAATGGCACACTTCAAGCCTGTTATAAACTGTCTTGATGGTTGAAAGGAATTGAGAGATGGCTGGACCCGGGGTTCCTGAACCCTGTCTCACCAAGATCTCACTCTGCCTTATTGCCCAGAAGGGATCACAAAGGCTGAGTCATCCCAGAGCACACCTGTTTTCCAGCTGTATGTTTGTCCCTAAGCCCTGGTGGGGAACCCCAGTGCTCGGGTGTGGGATGAGAAACCAGGCAGAGCAGGGAGCAGCTGGACCAGCCCATGCAAGGATGTCTTGGTGGGTATTTTAATGATCACTTAACTACATACCGGATACTGTCCTGGTGATTTACATTCTTAAAAAAAAAAAAGAAAAAAAAATTTTTTTAAAGATTTAGAAAACCTACCATTCACCAGTTTGTTAACACCCAAAATGCAGAAAGAATGTAATCTTAAGAGTAAACAACAGTGCTTGATATGGAAATAATTTTGCTTTACAAACATTACTCGTGCCTTGATTTTTTTCACTTTGCGGTGAACCAGGGACATCATTATCATTTGAACTTAGCTTTGAAGGTGAATAGGAGGAGATTTGTTGTGGGAAAAAATTCCACAGAAAAGGCAGGGCTGTTATAGAAAGAACATAAAGTCTTGAAGAGGACACAGATGGTTTGGAATCCTGACTCCAATATATACTGTGACCTCAAGAAATAAATATGAACTCATGGTGTAAGAGTTGTCTGGCTTCCACATCTGGATAATGAGGTGTTAATTTATCCTAGTGCTTGTGAGGACAGAATTAGGTAGCCCATATTAATATTAGAAAACGGTGGCTCTCTCCCAAATTTGTGAAACAGCCTTGAAATTCAATTAGGAGTTCCCTTTCTTTTGACTAAAGGATCCAGAGATATACAAATGATTGTCATTAGAATGCTGCCAATCTTAGGAAGCTGTGCTCCTTATTATATCATTAGAGTGCATTTTGTGTAGCTTTCTACAGCCCCAGTATGCATTCCAGGCAGTTAAAATCCAGCAGCAGCTGCATATGTGTGGATGTGATATGGATCCACTGATAGTCCTTTGAGATTACATTCAATGCCAGAGATTGGTCTCATTTCACAATGGTTAGAAATAAGCCTTCATCTTATTCTTGATTAGCTGAGATGAATTGACACCATAACTAGGGAAAGAGACTTACTGCAAACTGAAGAATTATTTTCTTTTCCTTTCATAATTTATTCTTTTCCATTTATTCTGCCCTTCCTCCCTAATAAACAACATATCACATTTTTGGAAGGGCTTTTTTTTTTTTTTTTGGCTTGGAAGGGAAAAGACTTCGAGCATGTTTGTGTGCTGAGCCGCAGAAGCTAAGAGAGGGAGGGTAACAGATGGAGTGAGACCTTGGCAGAAGAGGGAGTTTGATGGGATCCCCACTCCTGCTATGTCACTGCCATATTCCCATCCGTTCCCTAAGGGGAAAATGTTGGCCTTCATGGTACATACAGTAAAACCATGCATGATCATAGATTTTGCTAACCAGAATCCCATTGATCTGGGCTCTCATTCCAGCTTTGCCGGGAGCAAGCCTGGTCACATTATAGAAATTCATGGCCTATTTGAGCCTCAGTGTCTTCACATCTTAGTAGGAAATACTGGGCATGCTAAGCCCCTAATCGTGTATACGGTAAATACTCATAAATAATAGCTCTCTTTACTATCAGTGCACTGATGTGGTATGCTATAAATTCTCTTTCATCAGATGCAAAAGCAAAATTAATATGCTGAACAATTCATCCAAGTTGTTGTATGTATGTATTTATGATGATAATGCATTACACGGGGACTCATACTTCACCCGCAGTCTCAATGGCAATTGGAAACTTGAATATTTCAGAGTCAGCATAGCTTAAGGTTGAGGAGCCTGGATTCTGGAGCCTCATTGCTCCAGTTTCAACCCCACATGCTGTTATCCACTTGCGCCTTGGGAAAGTTACTTGATCTCTCTCTGCCTCAGTTTCTTCTTCAAAAGAATGAGGATGATGAAATAGCACCTCTATCAAAGGGTTGGTAATGAGGATTAAATGCATTAATATTTGTAAAGTGTTTAGAATAGAGTCAGACATAGGACAGTATTTGTTAAAATAAACAAAACAAGTAATTTTGTTTGTTCCTTCATGTGATGTAATCTGTAGGGTTAGACACATTTTCTAGGACCTGCTAATTGGAATCACATTTTAAGCTTAAATACTTGACACCTTCGGTTCAAAACTGAAGTAGAATTACACTCTATGTCTATTTCCAAGAAGTCTTCAATGAAAGGGATTTCTTAGGTAAACACTTGGAACTGCTAATGGGTCTGCTTAGGTGGTCAGGACTCTCTTTGAAATTTTGATGACTTTCAGACATGCAGATCATGGAATCTGCTTTGAAGTTTTGGTGGCTCAGCCAGATATGCAAATCCAGAACTAGCTTTGAGCAAGAAATTTGAGGTTTATACCTGTTCTTGAATGAGGAGTGAGCCAGAAGTTGCAGCAGTGAGAAAACAAGTTAGTGACCTGGGAAAGGTTCTGTGTGGCCCCAGGCAGCTCTGTGTAAAACCTTTAGGCAGACTTTCCACCTATTAGTGCTGTGCCAAGGGTCAGGAGTGTTGGAGGCTGGATTGACACCCCTTTGGTACCTGTTCCACCCCATGTCCTTTGATGGGATACTTGCTGTGCTGTGCTAAGTCAGTCATGTCCGACTCTGCAACCCTATGGACTGTAGCCCACCAGGCTCCTCTGTCCATGGGGATTCTCCAGGCAAGAATACTAGAGTGGGTTGCCATGTCCTCCTCCAGGGGATTGTCCCAACCCAGGGATCGAACCCAGGTCTCCTGCATTGCAGGCAGATTCTTTACCGTCTGAGACACCAGGGAAGCCCAAGAATACTAAAGTGGGTGGCCCATCCCTTCTGCAGGAGAACTTCCTGACCCAGGAATCAAACCGGGGTATCTCACATTGCAGGCAGATTCTTTACCAGCTGAGCTATCAGGGAAGCCCAAAAGGGCGCGTTGTCTCCCCATCAGGGAATCGAACCCTGGTCTCCCACCTGACAGGTGGGGATACTCACCACTATACTAAAGAGGAAGGTGGTGGGCTACTTGCTAATACAGCCCCAAATTGCCATGAGCAGTCTCTGCAAAACTAATGACCTTCCTTCGAGGACAAAGGATTCTCCTGGGTAGAGAGCTGCCATGCCAGCACTTCATAAGACTGAAGTAGTTCCACAGCCTCCAAGAGTCTGCAGTGAAAACCTAACACCATGTGGCACGCATGAAGGGCACCAGCCAGGCAGCCTGCAGGGCCAGTGAGTGGGGTGGTCCCTGGGTTCCTAAGGCCTTCAGATTCATGGATGCGCAGCAGGTCCAAGCTAGTGACAAGATGTTAGTCCTGAGGGTCAGGCTAGAGCTTTCTTCTAAGTAAAGGTATGAAATCCCAATGGAAACCAGAGCTTGTGTATTTAATTCCATGCTTTGAACTAGGAAAAGTTTTAATCCCCAAAACTATGAAGTCATATGTATATATGTATAAGTATAAAAATCCCAGATATAACCATAACCTTTTGTTCTCCAGTCCTCCTCTCTGCAAATATGACTATATACATGCACCCCATACACAGTCTAATTGAGAAGCATTGGGTGTGGGTTTTTTCATTTTCCCTTTGCCAGTTATATATTCACAGAAAAGGAAATGACAACCCACTCCAGTATTCTTGCCTGGGAAATCCCATGGACAGAGGAGCCTGGCGGAGTACAGTCCATGGTGTTTCAAAGAGTCGGACATGACTGTAGCAGCTAAACATGCGTGCAGTTATATATTCATTTAAATGTCTTATGGCAGGTAGCAGGCTTTAAGGGTGTAATACAGAAACTTATTTTTCTCCTGATAGTTGAGAAGAGGCCACGTTTTGCCATTTTAGCAGAGGAATAAAACACTGGTGTTACATAGAATCCTGGAGGCAACAGAAAATTCAGAGCACATTTCTGGTACTTTTTTCCTTGGTGGAGAAACCCCCTAATTATTCCTAAAGGCATTACATGTAGTACCCTATCCAATCTTTTGGTAAGTATAGGCAGGTTTTCTTTGCCTTCACATGGCATAGCTGCTTTGTAAATTATTCACAGCAAATGTGTATGTGGTCTTGGAATCAGACCTTCCTTCCTATCTCCATCATGTGTCTGCACCTCTTCCTGGCCTCCCTCCCAGCTTCCTCACCTATAAAGCTGGCAAGACCAGAATGCCTGCCTCAGAAGGCAAAGCCACATGATCATCTCAATAGATGCAGAAACAGCATGAAGCATTTGACAAAGATCGTGTATAAAGTGTTGAGAACAGCACTAGGCACAAAGTAAGCTCTCGTTAAATGTTAATAATTACCATAAATAATATAAGCAGTAAGCTGACTCATCTGTTATGAAAATCTTTTTTGGAAGACAAAAATGTTAAGAAATTACTGCCAAGTCTGAGTGCAAAGGGTGGAAGTCAGCCCCAGTTTTAGGTATCTGTGCCATAGTTTTCTCTCAAAGCTCAGAATGTGAAAGGTCTGGTTGGGCAGCTGTTAGTGAGGCAAATCCCTGCTTTCTCCTTCCTCCTTGATCACATCTAACACCAAAATTCCTGTTTCAGGTGATCTGGGTGTACACAGTGGGGAAGAACTCCAGCTCACCACCACCATCACCCACGTGGACGGGCCCACTGAGATCTACAAGTTGACCCGCAAGGAGGCCCAGGAGTAGGAGGATTCAGCACCCGACTGGGACTGTCCGCCACATCCCAGCCATTTTTACGAGAACGGGGAGCGTGCCAGAGAGCTCCACGTGCCAACGAATGCTCTGTCTCTTAGCTGTGGTTTCTTGGACCAGTGGTGTGGACATTTGTCAGCTTGCCTTCTGACAAGTAGTTCTTGGAGAAAGACTCTTGCAGCCACTAAAGTGTTGTGTATGATAACAAAACCTCTGGTATGACACATTTTCTGTGATCATTGTTAATTAGTGACATAGTAACATCTGTAGCAGGTGGTTAGTAAGCCTCATGTGTTGGGGGTGCAACTCCTTGGGGAATGGTTTGGGCCAGATGGGGTCTATATGGAGTGGAATATTTGACTCCTTTTTTCTTGTTTTAGGTTCTAGGATAGAATTTAACATTCTTTGCAGTCCATGACAGGCTGGTGTCATAGTCTTCTCACTCCTAATCCATGACCACTTTTTTCCCTATTTATATCACCAAGTAGCCTATCGAGTTAATATTTAAGTTGTCAATCGATATGTGTCCCTATTTTTTAAGGCATAATATAAAATAAACGAATTTCATGAGAAGATCTATTACACCAGGGGCATTTCAGCTTTGAAACCAAATCTGAGTATCCAATACTAACCAGTCTGTTGGATGTGGGTTTTAAAAAAAATCGTTTGCTAAACTATCCAAGTAGGATTTATTGTATTAAATGGCCTTTGGGTCTAAAAAACTTTTTTAACCTCTTGCTTAAAATGTGTTTTCTTTTGATAAGATGCTTCAAACAGCCTCCAAAAGTGTAGATCTGATCGTTTAAATAAACCTGTATGTATATGCATGTACGTATATGCACACCTCGTCCTCCTGCTCAGCCACAACACACACATGCAATTTCTTTTTTCGAGTTGTGTCTATGGGGTGGGGGGAAATAGCTTTATGAAAAATTAAGATATTTTGTCATCGAAGTTTTGGGGGCAGTATATATTTTTGGAA
This sequence comes from Ovis aries, assembly GCF_016772045.2. Taxonomy (NCBI): domain Eukaryota; kingdom Metazoa; phylum Chordata; class Mammalia; order Artiodactyla; family Bovidae; genus Ovis; species Ovis aries. The sequence goes on along the minus strand of NC_056054.1, from coordinate 43,780,908 downwards.
ACAGGGTAACATTTTCTGCACTGCATGGTTAACCTCCACCGGATGGCATGTGTGGCAAAAAGGATGTGTGTGGGAGGGGAGTTAAATGATTTAGAAGTAGACTATGACTCCCCTACTATGCCCAGTTCCCCAAGTAGACTGTTTCATTGTACTTTAACTCTGCCATTGGAAAGGCAGTGTAAGACAGCAGAGAAAGAACAGTGGGTGGGAGGTTAGAAGTGTTTCCTAGCAGAGGTCTGACATTTATTACATAGTGTGACCTTGTTGAAACCACCTGACCTGGCTGTTCCCTTATGTACAAACTGCCATTCATGAACTTTTAACTGCTTCACGAGGTGGCAGTGCAAATTAGATCAGTTAATGTGTATGGAAATGCATTTTAAACTCTAAAACTGTGTAAATATGTTCTTTCTGGAGTCTAAAGACACTTTCATGAGTATCCTGTTTTTCAGACATCGATGCCTGGAGGTTTGGGACACAATCCACTTAATTTGCCTACCCAGCACTGCTTCTCTATCCCTTCTTTTCCCTGATTTTGGCTAAAGCCATGGTAAATAGTGATGGGAGGAGATATTTTGGTTTTGGCTGATCTCTCAGGCCTTTTCCTCTCCTGGTAAACATTTGATAGTGTCTGATCCAGTGTACTCAGCATCCACTTCTGATTGATCACTGTGGTGCCAGGCTTTAAATGTAGCCCATGTCTCACAGTCTGAAAGGGAAGATGGACTTAAAATATGACAAGTAATCTTGTGCCCCAGAGGATGAAGGCAGAATTTCTCCAAGGAGATGAGAAAAGGGCCTGATATAGGTCTTGTAGAAGAAATAGTAAGATTTTACCAGGGCTGAAGGACAAAGGGAACAGCAGGACAAAAATAGAGGAAGTGAAGAATGGAGAATGTTTAGATAAGGCTGGTCATCAGGCCTAGCTGGCATCTAGAAGGAGTGGAAATAGCAGAAGGTAAGCCCCATGCATCTGTGAGCCAAAATGAGAAGGGTCCTTAATGCTGTGGGAAGAGTGATCAGACTCTACCTAGGGTTTTATGTGGAGATGTGATATGATCAGAATTACTGCTGGAGCAAGAGAGAGGCTGGACAAGCCCAGGAAAAAGATCACAAAGGCTGAAACCAGGGCAATAGTACAGGACATGGAGAAGAGCAGCTTAGTTTTAGAGATAGAAGTGGCAAGGTTTGGGCATTCTGAATGTGGACATGAAAAGCAACAGCAGAGTCAATGTCAAGCCCTTCGAGGAGAGAGAATGGTTTGGCCCTTTAAGGATTCCTGGAGGGGCAGCGTCAGTGAGTCTACCACCTAAGGCTCTGTGTCAATACTAGAAGTCAAGTCTAGCAAGCTTACCTAAAAGAGACTGTAGCAGAACTTTCCAAGAGCACCAATACCAGTAATTCATGGACCTTTCCACTAAAACAGTACCATTTACTCGCTGTCTGTCTCTCTAGCCTCTGAAGTAGGGGAGGTACAGGAGTGGCTCAGTCTCAGGCAAGTGGCTACCCCTTGCTGATCAACTGTGATCAGGAAAGCAAGTCAGACGGCCGATAGCAGATTACTCTGTGGATTGGGGTCAGTTTCTGAAGAATGCAGAGTCCATTTTGAGCTGGCACACGGTCGGAAAAGATGTACTACAGTGGGCCAGATGAGAAGTTTGGATTTGCTTGGGCTGGGTTTTGAACGCTGTCTTCTGGAAGAAATGACAAGCTAACAGAAGCAAGAGGAGAAACAGACCAGTCAGGGCAGGAGGCTTTGCAGTCAGCACTGAGAATGAAGCTGAGGTTGGCAGAGCATCAAAACATCACATAAGTATGGTGAACCAGGCACGGCCACATTCAAGAGGCGACAGAAAGAAATCGAGGTAGGTGATCACAGCCATGCCAAGTATCAACGAAGCCAAAGAAAGAACCAGATTCAAGAGGGAAAGTTAGACACCCTGAGAAAAACTCAGCAGTGTTGAAAGATTGAATAAGGCACGTTGGATTTGGCGTTGATATGTGGGACCTCATGGCAAGTGCAGAAATTAGATGTAGAATAAGGTCAGTGAGTGCTCGTGATGGGAAGATAGGATGGTGGCTCCAGGAGAAACCAGAGTCTGGGGAGAAAATGGGACTGGATTTGTAGACATTGAGGGTGAGAGTCAGCCATGCAGTCAAGATGATGATGAAGTAGCTGAAGCCCCAGGAAAGGTCAGAGACTTGGGATAAAGGACACAAGCTGATGAGTTAGTTTTGACAGAGTGAAAGGTCACTTTTATCCAGAGATAGGAGAGAAATAACCAATGGATGCTGGAGGAGAAACTTGAGGTCAAAAGAAGAGAAGTTGGCAACCTGTCCCTCTATGTATTGTGTTTTCTCTTTCTTCCTTGAACATGAAATGAGCTTGCAGTTGTCCTGAAGAATTTCTTGGTTTCAACAATGCAGGTAGAATACAATTGAAAAATCAGCAGAAAGTTCAAGGAACACTTCAAGAGGTGAGAAAAAGCCTTTAATAAAGGACTATCAACCCAGAGCAAAAATTAATTATTGGTCATGTATATGTTTTATGAATTGTCTTAAAATTTTTATGTAGTTTTGAAGAATATAATAATAAGTGTAATAAGTTTAAAATTCCCCAACTGTCTGCTTTTTAAAAATAAGAAAAGGGATGGGTAGCATTAAGTATTAGTTACTCAGTCGTGCCCGACTCTTTGCGACCCCATGGACTGCATCCCACCAGGCTCCTCTGTCCATGAGATTTTCCAGGCAAGGATACTGGAGTGGGTTGCCATTTCCTTAAACTTGCCATTATATGCAACAAACAGGTAAAATACAATCGATATTTCCCATAGAAAACAGTCAGTTTTATATTAACTTATTGGGTTCACCAGGTGTTAATCCTACATTTTCCCCTTAGGGGAAGAAAATGTCTATAATAATGAAATAAATAGTTTCTTTCACAGCCTCTAGGTAATTATAATCATTTCTCAGAACTGAGAGGATGCCTCAATCCTGATGACTGAGAGCTGGTGAAGCTTTTGGAAGTCATACCCCTGGGATCCTTGCAGGTACTTTGAGAAAATCTACCAAAATGTTAAAAGGCAGGTTATGGGTCTCATCCTCATCTTATCAGTTCCAGAAACTCTATATTGTCAACTCTTTCAAACAGATCAAGTTCTGAGAGGCTGCCTGGCCACACTGGGGCATCTCAAGGAATGACAATTCCTATGCAATCTTTTATAGTGAAGAGTTCACCATGTCCTGTGTCTCCATCATTTCCAGCACATTCTACCTTGCTATTGTTGAGTAACCATGGAGGCTAAGAGAGGAAGTACAAAGGGATTTTTTGGTGGACAAACAATAAAAGTACAGAGGAATGAGTGCGCTTGAAAGAAGTAACATCTCAACCACGATAAAGCCTGAGGGATCATCCCTGTACTTCTAAAGGCAATACACACAGCTCCCTGGAAAGTGCCTAACGCAGTGTGGGAATTCAGCTGGGGAGGGTTGCTGGGTGAACCAGTGAACGCACCTCAGCTCATCCTAGTCTCTCTGACTGTTGTGGACTCCTCCTTCCTTTGATTCAATCAGACCCTGCTCCTTTCACAGCCTTTCTGCACCAGGATATGTTAATGCGGTAAATTCGGCTTAAGTGTGGATGCAGCCTGACTCCCGTGAGTCTATGCCTCACTCATCGAAGGTCCCATCATCCTTTCATGCTATGGGAATCCTTCTGACGTTGGCTGCTTGCTCTCACCCCATCACACTTCGCTTTGTGACTGATTAGGTTGTACAGGGATAACTTGGTTTCTGAGACTGTGTCAGCAATGCCTTTCTTCTCTCCTGACATCAGAGTGATCTTCTGGGCACTCCTTGAACCACCCACTGTCTGGGAGCCTCCTGTCTCAATGACCAGGCTTTTGGCTTCAGAGGTTGAGAAGACCCTTGTGTATGGAGACCAGACCCTCTTTGTGACTTTGCCTTTTTGTTCTGACTGTACTTCCTCCCACAAGTCCTGTCCTAGCCAGGACTTTTCTCCTTCAGGCTCGTGTCTCGGTTCCTCAGTCCCTCCTCCAGATATGTTTTCCAGACGCTTGCCTCAGTGCCCAGTTAATTGCATTCTAGTTCCTCACTGTTCTAGAATATGATTATCAGACTGCAGTGTTGCTCTAGCTGGCACAGATTAGTGGAAAAATAATACTTCCACTAGGGTTCAACATCCTAAGAAAATGGCCCTAGATTTGAAAAATTATCCACTTCTTCTTTGCTTCTCATGAACATTTCAACCACTAAAACACAGTTCTAAAAATTAATACAGGTAAATTAATACAGGTATACCTTGTTTTATCGCACTTTGCAGATACTGCCTGGTGTTTTTTTTTTTTTTACAAATTGAAGCTTTATGGCAACCCTCTGTCAGATGATGGTTAGCATTTTTTATTTTAGCAATAAAATATTTTTTACTCAGGTATGTGCATTGTTATTTAGACATGCTGCTACTGCATACTGAATAGACTACAGTATGTGTAGACATAACTTTTATATGTATTCAGAAACCAAAACACCCATGTGACTCCTTTTATTGTGGTATTCACTTTATCCCAGTGGTCTGGAACCAAGCCTGCAGTATCTCCAAGTTGTGCCTATATCACCAAAAATACTGTATTCAGCTAAATTATAGGACTTTACACATATGAATTTCACTTTTCCCACACACAGATACAATGGGTAAAGCACATCTTTAAGTTTTAAAATACACACAATTTGATATATAAATAAAAGTAGTAAAGTCCTTTCTAGGTGCAGAATGTGTTGGTTTCAATTGCTGGAGAATTGCCTCCCTCAGCTTGGACCTCTTCTTTGTCCCACTCTCTGTCTACACACACTCATACATAAATACAAACACACACACATATACATCCCATTACTGTTAAACTCCTTTTTTCATGTGTTGGTATTTTATAATATGGGACTTTATAATTTACGTATGTTTCCTTTAATATCTCCTCTTCATAGTCACGGGGCTTCTCAGATGGTGCTAGTGGTAAAGAACCTGCCTGCCAATGCAGGAGACACAGAGACCTGGGCTCGATCCCTGGGTCGGGAAGATCCCCTGGAGGAGGGCATGGCAACCCCCTCCGGTGTTCTTGCCTGGAGAATTACACGGACAGAGGAGCTTGGTGGTCTGTGGTCCATAGGGTCGAACAGGACTGAAGTGACTTAGCACACACATGCACCCTCTTCACAGTCACATAGTGACTGCTTTACATAATAAAGAAGTGAGGTTCAGAGAGGGGAAGTGACAAAATTGGAACCAAGGAGAGATCTTCAGTCTCTGAACCTGCCTCTTAAGTAGCTTACTTGCAGCAGAAGAGTCAAGAATTTTGTTTTGAGTTGCAGCTCTCATTAGAGCAGAATGACCTTATTGGGAAATGTCATTCCAGAGGAAGAAAATAGCGGCCTACTCTCCATTTTCATCGATGGCAAGTGTCTGCCCTCTTCTGGCCAAAGGGAGAATGACGGCTATCACTGAGCAAATTCTTAGGACAAAAGTCAAACCTTCATAGGGGGGAGTTTGTAGTGGCTCCGTGATAATTATTGCTTTTTAGTGAGTTCTTGTCATAGCTTTGCATATGACTTTGCGCTGGGACCTTCCAGACGACTGTCTGTGCCCTATTCCCCTTGAACTTGGTGATCTCTGAAGTCCTCAGCAGCCCTGACTTTAAGAATTGTAAAGGAGGCTTGTGTTAATGACGTCTTACAGCAATGCAGGGCCCGGTCCGCTGTGGGTAGATACAAAGGCATGGCAGCATGGCAACCTGAGCGGGGGCCAGTGCAAATAGACCCCCTGCATTTATTGATTAGGAAGCCCCTTCGATCCTGCTCGTTACTCTCCTGAGCCCCTTCGAGGCTCTGAGCTCCCTCTAGTGGCTGCTATATCCAGCAACCTTTTTCATAAGTCAAGGTCAGGATGGGCTTCACTCCCATGATGAACTCTTCTCAATCAGGGACACCAAGAAACTGAAAGTGAGCCATAAACAGGAGTGGCCAACACACGAGGTCTTTCATTGCACGTGCTAGGCGGACATTCCTCACATGCTGACTTGATGGAAACTTCATGGGCAGCACGAGAGGCCGGAAGCCAGTCGAGACACAGAACAGGGAATCCGATGTAAAGACTCTTCCTTTGTTTTTTGAAATGCTTCACAAAGGCAGTTGTTCCTAGGAATGGGCAAGAGTTTTAAATCACGTATGTGTGTTTTGGCTGGGTTACCCTAAAGGCAGCTTCTGAGTCAAGAATCCATGTGAAGGTTTGGAAGGCCACCAGAGGAGATGAAGAGAAGGTGGGAGACTGGGAAGGCCCCGAGGGTGACGGGCAGCCCTATTGAGCAAGGAGGCAGAGTCTAGGCGGCACTTGCCCTCTGTAGGTGCAGGGTCACCCCTGAGCTGTTAGCTACCTGGAGCCAGGGTCAGCTTGAAGAATACAGGTGCTACGCTGTGTGCTTAGCTATCCCCAAAGCAAAACAGGCTTGTTTTAAAAACCTTGGAGAGATGTGTAAGAGTAAGAAACAAAAGGAAAACTTTTCATTGATCATACCAAGTGTTAGAGATAAATGCTAAAAAGTCAGTGTTCTTACACAACTTGTGATATGCATGTATATATCATGTATATGTGTATATATCAAATATGTATGTGTATATAATGTTTATCATGTATTTTACATGTTAGCGATGGCATTATATATGGAAGATTTCTGGAGAATTTCTCCAGAAATTCTCTAGAAAGCAGTATTATGTAACCTGCCTTTTTTTACAATTAACTATATCTAGAAACTCTTTTCCTCTTTTTCATTACCTACAGCATGATTTTAATGACTTTATTATCGTAGTCTCTGATAAGGGTATGTCATCATTTGTTTATTAAGCCCCTACTTTGGACATCAAAATGGTTTGCAGAGTCTGACTATTTTATGCTGAAATGAACATCCTTGGATATAAGTCTTGTTGCAGATCTCTGATGGTTGCCTTAAGATCAGTTCCTAACGGCAGAATTACTGGGCAGAAGTTCAATTATTCATTCACTAAGTGTATATCAAACACCTTATTATGTGCCAGTGCTGTCCTAAGTCCTTGGGACAGACCAGGAAGCCATGTCTCTGTCACTAAGATGTGTATTGACTGGTAGGGGGAGGTGGTGAGGGGGCAATAAATAATAAATAAATACAGTGGTGCTGATAAAAGCTATCAAGGAAAGCATTTATCATGGACACCTGAAAGCTTCCCATGGCCCCCAGAAACATGCCGCCAGCAGAATGGGGCCTGTGGCTTCATGTCCTCACTGACACTATGCAGTTTTGACATTTGCCACTTCAAGATGCAAACAAGTTGCATTTGATATTTATTGCATGACCAGTGACATTGAACACATTACTATGAGTTTATATTTTTAGGTTGTCGGTTCAGATTCTTCATCTGTCTTCCTCTGATATTCTGCTTTAGGATATTCATCTTTTGTCTCTCATACACGTAACCAACCTTTCCCCAATTTACTACTTGCTTTTAATTTTGTTTTTGATGTTTCTTGGGGGCATGGAGCTTTTAAATTTTATGTAATCAAATCTGTAAATCCTTTCCTTTATATAATCTACATTTTCTGTAATGCTGAAGGAAATCTTCCTAATCTAATACATTAGGTCATCTATATTTGTTTCTATTTTTCTAAATTTTCTTTTGAAATTTTCTTTCATATGGAATGTGTTTTTCAGTAGGACTCTCAAATACTTTTTTCTGAAGTTTTTTGGAAAATGATTGGGAAAGACTCTCTTAAGCAAGCTGAGGGGAGATGTTGGGGCTGGGGCTGTGGTTTTGGGCTACCCCTGAGCTGAGACTCTGGGGCAGCCCTGAGGCTGAAGTGTGGGAGCCCTTCCAGGCTCCAGTCATGCCAGAAGCTGCCTTGGAGGAGTACAGCCCTCTGTGCTCTGCTGCCTAGGGGCTCCCCATGTCTTCACCTTGACTTTGCTGGTGTGGGCCCTGCCATATAGGGATGGTAGACTCTCACAGGGTCATGGAGGAAATGGGAGAGCTGTGGGCAGGGGTCGAGTTTACTGAGGAACAAGTAGGTAGTGGTTGCTGACTGACCCCGGTGCCTAGGCCTCCCAAGGGATGCACTGGAAAGCCATCAGCTCCTCTGATGCAGAGCTCAGGGGAAGAGCATCCAGGATCAGAAACTATTAGCCACATTGATTGGACCAATAAATGGCAACCACTTAAGCCACCTCTGTGGGTAGAAGGGGAGGTGAGTGATTGCCTGGTGGGATAAACAGAGCAGAATGTCCTGGTTGGTGCTCTAACTTTGCAACTAATTGCTGTGTGTCCTTGACCAAGTTACAATACCTCTCTGGTTCAAGTTTTACAAATCAGATGTTTTATTGTACTATATCTAGCAACATTAATTGGTTGGGAAGAATATCCACAGTAGACTTCTTGGTTTGGAGTGCTTGATACAGTTGTACAGATAAAGTTGGGGAATGTGTACAGTACACTAGCTTGATGCTTTGGAACGAGTGAGTGAGTGTGAGTGTGTGTGTGTGTGTGTGTGTGTATGAGTGAGAGAGAGAGAGATAACTAGAGAAAGAGAAGGGAGGAGGGAAAGAAGGGAGGGAGAGAGGGAAGGAAGAACGAAAGTAAGAAGGAAATTGAAAATAAGTTGGCCCTGTGAAAAAAATTGAGCCAAGGTTTGTTGTGAGTTGGAATTTCTGCCAATCATCCTAACCTGCATAAAGGTAAGTGGGGAGGGGTAGGGATCACTCATATAGGTGCAATAACAAACTTTCAACCCACCAACTACCTCAGGAGGGGAGAGTCCTGTTAGCCTTCAAAATTAGCATTTAAAACCACCCTTGTCCAGAATTGTCACTCACAGCTACTTGCTGCCCTCTGCTGGTTAAAATAAATAATGTCTGCATTGCAAAATAAGTTTAAGAGTATAGTTGCTTTGCCAGTTGCTCAGATGGTAAAGACTCTGCCTGCAATGCAGTAAACCCAGGTTCAATCCCTGGGTCAGGAGGATCCCCTGGAGAAGGGAATGGCTACCCACTCCAGTACTCTTGCCTGGAGAATTGCATGGACAGGGGAGCCTGGTGGGCTATAGGCCATGGGGTCGCAAAAAGTTGGGCACAACTAAACAATTAACACTTTCACTTCATAGTTGCTTTACAATGTTGGGTTAGTTTCTACTGTATAGTACAGTGAATCAGCTATGCATACATATATCCCTTCTTCCCATTTAGGTTGCCACATAGTATGAGTTGAGTTCCATTTGCTATACAGTAGGTTCTTATTAGTGATCTATTTTATACATGAAAGTGAAAGTGAAGTAGCTCAGTCTTGTCTGACTCTGCAACCCCGTGGATTGTAGCCTACCAGGCTCCTCCCTCCATGGGATTCTCCAGGCAAGAATACTAGAGTGGGTTGCCATTTCCTTCTCCAGGGGATCTTCTCAACTCAGGAATTGAACCTGGGTCTCCTGCATTGCAGGCAGACGCTTTAACCTCTGAGCCACCAGGGAAGCCCTGCTATTTTATACACTGCAGTGTATATATGTCCATCCCAATCTCCCACTTCATCCCACCCTGTATTGCCCCCTTGGCATCCATGCGCTTCTTCTCTACATCTGTGTGTCTATTTCTGCTTTGCAAATAAGTTCATCTATATCATTTTTCTAGATGCCACATATAAACAATATACAATATTTTTCTCTGAGTTTTTCACTCTCTCTGAGTCTCTAGGTCCATCCACGACTCTGTAAACGGCACTATTTTGTTCCTTTTTATGACTGAGGAGTATTCCAGCGTATATGTATTACATCTTCTTTCTCCATTACTCTGTCACTGAACATTTAGGTTGCTTCCATGCCCTGGCTATTGTAAATAATGCTGATGCATCAATGAACACTTGGGTGCATGTATGTTCTTGAATTATAGTTTTCTCTGAATTTGTGCCCAGGAGTGAAATTGCTGGGTCATATGGTAGTTCTGTTTCTAGTCTTTTAAGGACCTGCATACTGTTCTCTATAGTGGCTCTCTCAATTTACACTCCCACCAACAGTGTAAGAAGGTTCCCTTTTCTCCACACCCTCTCCAGCATTTATTGTTTTTAGATTTCTTGATGATGGCCATTTAACTGATTGTAATAATGATATTTATTTACTTCCCCACCCCAAATATTTATGGAGCACCTAAGTACCAGCCACAGTTGATGTTCAGTCGCTAAGTTGTATCTAACTTTTTGTGACCCCATGGACTGTAGCCTGCCAGGCTCCTCTGCTTGCCTGGATTTCCCAGGCAAGCATACTAAAGTGGGTTGCCTTTTCCTTTTCCAGGGTCTTCCCAACCCAGGGATTGAACCTGCATTTGCTTCATTGCAGGTGAATTCTTTACCACTGAGCCACCTGGGAAGCCTGTTCTAAAGCAGACCAGTGACCAAAATGTACAGGTATTCCTACCTTTGTGGAATTTAATTCAATAACAGTGATAACATGTAACATTTATAGAGTTCTTGCTATGTGTATGTGAGGTAGTATTTTAATTCTTTGATATTTATCAATTCTTTTTAATCCTAAGATCAATCCTAAGAAATAAGTATGTATTTCAATCATTTTAAAGCTGAATAAATTGATACTAGAGAGAAGTTAACAATTTCCCTGAGGTTAGACAGCTGGGACGCTGGAGAAGGGTATGGCAATCAAGTCCAGTATTCTTGGCTAGAGAATCCCCTTGGACAGAGGAGCCTGGCAGGCTGCAGTCCATGGGGTTGCAGAGTCGGACATGACTGAGCAATTAAGCACAAACAGCTGGGAAATAAGTGAGCCAGGTTTAATTCATTTTCTCTCTAGAGTCTGTTCTTAACCAAGTCCCTTCACTGCCTTTACTATCATTTCTAGCAGATACATTTCCCTCCCTGTCCCAAATACTGCGGAGACACTGACATGGAATGGAAAGGCAAACTGACCTACTTGTTTGGTTCAGCCACTCATCCATCTTAGCCTCTGTGTGGCCCTGAGCCAGTCTCTTATCCCACGTAGTTATAGGCAGATTAATATATGGTGAGTGCATGCTCACAGCAGGCCCTGAAAATGTTGTCCTTGTCCTCCTCCTAAGCTGATCTTCAGATGAGAGGAAGCCACTGGAGGCGCGGAATCTCTGACCTGTTGCTCCAGGCTTCTGTCTCAAGGTCCTTGTGAGTCCTGCATCTCCAGTTCAGCACAAAGGGCAGGAGGCAATCTGGAGCTTAACGATGAAACTGAAAGTTCTTCCCTGCTCAGCCTGGATCTCTGGGGCACAGGGACAGCTTACAGCAAGAGGGCTTCAGGTCAGCTCCAGAGCTGGCATCTCTTGACTGGAAGGTGGAGAGCCTGCCAGGCTCCAGGGAAAGCAGCAGTCAGATGCTGGAGGGAGGGTGGAGAGCAGCGGGGCCTGGAACAAGTGAGGGAGTCCTCACATTTTATAAGCCCTAGATTTCTACTTGCTAATTTTCTTTTTATCATGTGTGCCCAACCTCATAAAATGTCAGCTTTATAGAGAAAGGGCATATTGCTAAATTTCATTTTTTAAAAAATATCTTTTTTTTTTCTTTAATCTTTCAACATTGTTTTATATAATTCCTTTCAGCAGTATTTTCTATAGCCTAAGAATGATAGGCTATGTACACATAACGACTTTTTTTTTTTTTGTTTAGTACTTCTTTTATTTTAGTTTTTTATTTTTTAAATTTTAAAATCTTTAATTCTTACATGCATTCCCAAACATGAACCCCCCTCCCACCTCCCTCCCCATAACATCTTTCTGGGTCATCCCCATGCACCAGCCCCAAGCATGCTGCATCCTGCGTCAGACATAGACTGGCGATTCAATTCACATGATAGTATACATGTTAGAATGTCATTCTCCCAAATCATCCCACCCTCTCCCTCTCCCTCTGAGTCCAAAAGTCCGTTATACACATCTGTGTCTCTTTCCCTGTCTTGCATACAGGGTCATCATTGCCATCTTCCTAAATTCCATATATATGTGTTAGTATACTGTATTGGTGTTTTTCTTTCTGGCTTACTTCACTCTGTATAATCGGCTCCAGTTTCATCCATCTCATCAGAACTGATTGATGTTTTTGAAAGCAAATTTTAAAAGTATTCTGACATTGTATACCCTAGAATGCCCTCTTGTAACCCTCTAGTTAATAGCATTATACTAGCTACTTTTTAGGAGGCACTCATGTGCCAGCCCCCATGACACAGGTTCTTTATTCACATCACTTAGAGAGCAACACGCTGAAGCGCAGAGAGGTTAAGTCATTTGTCCAGGGTCACACAGCCAACTCTCACGGCTGTGCCTGGATGGCTCCCTTACCACCCTATTCTGTGTCCCAAAGTGAGGAGAACATCATAAACTGACCTCTAGGTCCCAGTGTCATCCCAAAAAGCAAAGACAGTTTATCACTGGGTTTTGTCTGAACACAGAACAGAGGTTTCATCCTCATCTCTGGGCTTCTGTCACGTGAAAGCAGCAGATCTGCATGTCCCTGAGAGAGGGGTGATGGGGCCAGCTGTCACATGATCCAGATCCACCAGCCTGGAGCAGCCAAAGGCTCAAGGGAGCCCCAGGAAGGACCTCATGAGAAGCAGTCAGTGAGTTGAAACAGGAGCTGCCAGGAACTGTCATACATACTTGGTGAGAAATTCTCAGTAGCTTTATGTGGGGGTGGGAGGGGAGGGCTATCACTATTCTGAACACTAAAGAGAAGGGACTGAGGTCCAGGGGAAGAGGCCTGCCAGAGGCCAGGTGGTGGCTGGACGCCAGAGCCTTACAGAATGAAGTTCAGTCCTACCTGTGGTCCACCCCCGTGGCCCTGCCCTCCAGGTTGGACGCAGCAGCATCGACACCACCTGGGGCATGACTGAAATACAGAATTAGGCAAACCAGCATCCTCTGCCAGCCCCGGCCCACCAGTGAGGCGGCTGCAGCCTGCACCTGCCCGCTGACCGCTATCTCACACCTGAAGGGGCACCCCCAAAGTGCAGACAGGAGAGACATTTTCCCAAAGGAGAGGCAACTTTCTTGGTTGATACTATTCCAGTAGGAAGACCATAGCAGGGTAACTGGAATTTTTACTGAGGCACGAATTTGAGTCATGGCCACTGCCTGGCTGGTGGTCTGGGGAAGGAGCTCTGCTCTTGGGAGCTGACTGGGAGGATGGAGGGGACCCAAGGGCCACTTCATCCTCTGGCTGGTTTGGTCCTGTCACCTAGATCTCAGACATTAAGTGCATTAAGCATAAAAGGGAATGAAGTGAGGACCCCAGCTCCGTGCCACTGTTTCCTCATGTGTAAAATGATTCATATTGTTTATCTCACTGTGTTTTTGTAGGGAAAGGTGAGTTAGGTCAGGCTTGGAATGTCAGAAAGGCTCCATAAATGTTAGCTGTGATCATCAACATCACGGATTCTTGACATCTGTGGGTATAATGCACCCCAGACCCTTTTCCAGTTTCCTAAATGGCAAACAAAGAATGCATATGTTGGCTCCTGAGTTTCTCCAGACGACATGTTCCACGTTGAATGCAGTGTTTTCTGTGTACGTCATCACACTGCAAGTCACCATAGTGGTGAATACGTGGTGGCCAGAATTCACCGAGATGCAGTATTTTTATTACTCCATGAGTTTGTTACTGACTCAGTCATAAGCAGAGACCAACCCATCCACAAGAATGAGCAGTCCCTGGGTCCCCTCCATCCCCGCAGAAGCCCCGCAGAGCTGAGACTTTTGCCCAGAGCCCCAGCAGTGGACATGACTCAAATCTGTGGCCCAGCAAAGCTGTCAGTTATTATGCTATGGGCTCATTCCACCTGGAACTGTTTAAACCAAGTAAGTTGGCACCATGACTGTCAGAGGGCCATTATGATTTTTCCCAAGGTGTGTTTCAGAGGATGCTAGTTCCAGTGAATGTTTGCAGGTGCTGAGTCTTCACTGGGCTCTCAAGGAAGTTTGAGGAACCTTGGCATTTTAAGCAAGTTCCTTTTCTGAGGACATCTGCATCTTTCACAGGCCAGCTTTGAGTGTGCAGGGAGGATAAGGCAGGCTCTTCCTCACACTTCTTTGACCACATACTCTTGTCTGTGTGGGACATGTTCTACTGCAGTACTTTCCAGACCTTCCTCTGCACGTGGTTCACCTGGGAGCTTATGTGCTGTTTCTGACCCAGAAGATCTTGGGAGGAGCCTGAGAGTCTGCATTTCTTTCAGGTTCCCAGGTCCTGTGGATGCTACTGGTTCCATGGACTTGGAACAGTTGGGGTTTGAAGAGATACTTCTGAAAGGTGTGTGCTGCATTCACTACCCCAGAGGGCTCCTGTAACCTCCCTTTCGCACAGCCTTAACACTTGCTGAAGTGTTGGAGTGTGGGAAAAGTGAGCCGAGCAGTAGGCTGGAGAGGAAGTTCAGGAGAGCAAAGAGTCCCATCTGTTTTGTTCCCAGCAATATCTCCAGAACCGGGAGCTGAGCCTGGATCACCCAGGGGCTCAGTCACACCTGTGGAATGACGTCATTACTAGGGAAACTCAGCCAAGATGCTCTTTTCCAGGCATCTTCTGAAACGTGCTGTGCTAAGCTGTGATGGATTTGAGTTTTTCAGTGGGCTGAGATTGCTGCAGACTCACCAAAGATTTTGAAAAGCATCCAAAGTGTCTCTTTCTTAAGCTTATAAATCTGACTCAGCATCTAGGTGAGGCCCCCATCTGCGAGGCATGACTGCTTTTCTTGTTATGGGAGCTTCAACTTATGTGGTCTTTGAGCATTCATGGAGAGAGAGGGCATCCTGATCTGGCACTTGGGGGTATGGGCTACAGGTGGCCCATTATCTCCAGAATAAAGCACTTTCTTTGAGATAGGACCAAAGTAGCCCAGGCAAAGTTCAAGGGCAAATTATTAAACCAAGATCAAGGATTCGGCCTCAATCTTGTCCTGATGTTCTCATTACCAATACAGGCAGGGAACCAAATTCCTTGTTCTTCAAGTGTGTGTGTATTTCTTTGTTTGTTTTGATCTGAGAGAACAGGAGAAGCTATTTGTTACCATGGTAAGTACTCAGATTCTTATTTATTTTTTGTATGGAAGTATAGTTGACTCATGATATTATATTAGTTTCAAGTATACAATAGTGATTTAGTATTTTTTATGGATCATACTCCTCTTTAAAGTGAAAGTGAAGTCGCTCAGTCATGTCCGACTCTTTGCAACCCCATGGACTGTAGCCTACCAGGCTCCTCCCTCCATGGGATTCTCCAGGCAAGAATACTGGAGTGAGTTGCCATTTATTTTTCCAGGGGATCTTCCCAACCCAGGGATGGAACCCGAGTCTCCCACTTTGCAGGCAGACGATTAACCTCTGAGCCACCAGGGAAGCCCCATACTCCACTTTGAGTTATCATAAAATATTGGTTGTATTTCCTATGCTGTACAATATATCCTTGTAGCTTATTTTACGCACAGTAGTTTGTGCTTCTTAATCCCCTACTCCCATCTCACTCCCTTCCTTCATCGTGCTTCCTACTGGTAATCACTAGTTTGTTCTTTCTATCTGTGAGTCTATTTCTGTTTTGTTATATTTGCTCATTTGTTTTATTATTATTTTTTTAGATTCCACATATAAGTGAAAATATGCAGTCTTTGTCTTTCTTTGTCTGCTTATTTCACAAAGAATAATACCTTCCAGCGAGGTTCTGAAATAGGAGAGCATGAGCGTTCTTAAATAGGGGTTTAGTCTCTTCAACAGCTTCTCACCTTTGAGAAACTTAATCTTCTTAGGAAGCCCCAGCTCTCAGTATATAAGCTGTGCAGCCAGCGACCAATGGGAAGCGCGCTGGGAGCTCCTCAGTGATTCCTGAGCTGAGGCCATCCCAGAGGGCCTCTCAGAGAAGTGGGAATGAGCTGAGTCTTCAAGTGGGTGGTTAACAGGGCAGGATAAAGGAGGAGAGTGTGAGTGTGAAGATGAACTTTCACAAGCATTATCTGGAAAGCTGTGACTAGAGTAGCCTGCCTAGAAGATGGGCTGATACGCAGTGCATAGAAAAGCAGACAGGAAGCGGAGTGTAAAAAGCCTTAAATGTCAGGCCACGGGGGCTGGACACCTGGACCCATCTCTTTAGAACTGGAGTCTGGTCCCGGCAACCACTAGGCAGTCACAGAAAGGCTCCTCTTGCGTGAGGCCAAGGGTGGTCACCAGATTGATAGGGAGCCACTGGGTTCGGCCACGAGGTACGGTTGTACAGCTTGTGCGCTGCGCCAGAGTGCCTGACCAACGCGCAGTTCTCCCTCCCCATCAAGCTGTGCGCCCTGGCATGGGACTGCCTTCTCCCAAAGGGCCTCCTCCATCCGGTGTTCAAAGACACCCTCGCGAGCTGGCGGTGGTCAGATCCTCTCAAGTGACAGCCGTGGGTGTTTACATTTTCTCAGAGCAGCCGCTGTGTATGTTCCCAGGGTGTCCCGGGGAGGGCGCTGCTCAGCTTAGCACAGGCCGACCGAGTCCTGACCGCAGAGCTGTTCTAAGAATGCGGCCAGAACTGGAGCAAGCCGGTTTTCAGCTCCGGGGCTCACGGACCAGCGAGCAAGTGGTCTGTACCTGTCCTCGCGGCCGAATTCAACGAAATCCTAACTTCGAGGAGGACTCGATTCCCAGCACGAAAGAAGTGAGAACAGAGCCTCTGCAGCCCTAAAGCTCCTAACGTGCTCCTAAAGTTCGGACCGGCAGCCCTCTGGACTGAGGGGCTTGGGCGGAGACTTGTCCCGCAGTTTCCGGCCTGGCAGGAGCAGAGACACAAGCGGAGGATCCAGAGAGACGCGGGGGCTCCAAGGATGGGGCAGCGGGTGTGTCTCATCAGGGGACACAAGCGGAGGATACAGAGAGACGCGGGGGCTCCAAGGATGGGGCAGCGGGTGTGTCTCATCAGGGCCACTGCTAGCCTTTGGGTTCTCCTGTCACTGTGGCAACCAGAAACTTTCCCCTGCGTGTTTCAAAGCCCCCCTCAGGAGGGTTGAATCATTCCCAAATGACAGCTGAGCCAGGTCCTGGCGTTGAAGGCAAGGGTCCCAGCCTGATTCAAAGGCAGCTGAGCACAGCGCCACGGTCTCCCGCCAGGTTCTTGGTTAGGCTCCTCTGAAGAGTGTACTCTGCTGACTGTGGTGCACCACCACCACCACCACCACCACCACCCCGCGCCCCGCCACGCGCCCAGCAAGGAGCGCCCAGGGTTCCCCCCCCCCACCCCCAATTATTGTCAGGGAGGTGAACCCAGCATCAAGGCCACCACTTAGCCTGAGAAGATCATGCGTGACTTGGGGTGTTTACTGCTCCTTTGCCTTATTTTCATATTTTATCCCATCCTTACGAGTATTTAAACAATGTATTGTTTCATCTTGGTCCTTTTGGAATGTTACAATAAGATCATACCTTAGTTGAGTTACCTTTTTTAAAAATTAAAAGCTATGCTTGTGAGGTTTATTTGAGTTGATGCCAGTAGGTGTAATTCATTCATTTTCACTTTCTCACACAAGTCTCCCAGGGCACGTGGGCAAATGTCTTGAGGTATGTATTTACGAATGAAGGGAATAGGTCAGAGAGTCAGATTTTCAACTTCTGTGCGGCACCAAATTGTTTTGCAAAGTGATTGCACAAATTTCACTGCTACTGGCAGTATGCGAAAGGTTCCTATTAAACCACATTCTCATAAATACCAGCTATTAGCTTAATTTTCTCAATCTAGTGTGCGTAATATAGTATCTTCTTGTTCTTAGTTTTCATTACCCTGGTTACTAATGAGATTAAACATAATTTCATGTTTATTTGTCATTTGTGCTTCCTCTTCTGTGAAATGCTTATTTGTTCCTGTTCTGTTCCCACTTTCATTAGGTTGTCCTAATTTGTAGAATTAAAAAGCATGCAATCTGAATATTAATTCCTTGTTAGTTATATCTCTTACAATTTTCTTAGTATTTTCACTTTGTGGTATCTTTTGATAGTATTAATGTAGATGTATTACCAGTGTTTTCTTTTTTTAAATCTATTTCTTATATTTATTTGGTTATGCCAGGTCTTAGCTGTAGTATATCGGATCTAGTTCCCTGACCAGAAATCAAACCCAGGCCTCCTTCACTGGGAGCACAGAGTCTTACCACTAGACCACTAGGGAAGTTCAGTTCAGTTCAGTTCACTTCAGTTCAGTCGATCAGTCGTGTCCGACTCTTTGCGACCCCATGAATCGCAGCACGTCAGGCCTCCCTGTCCATTACTAAC
The DNA here is from genome assembly GCF_016772045.2 of Ovis aries. NCBI lineage: Eukaryota > Metazoa > Chordata > Mammalia > Artiodactyla > Bovidae > Ovis > Ovis aries. The sequence goes on along the minus strand of NC_056054.1, from coordinate 43,762,585 downwards.
TCCTGGAGTTCACTCAGGCTCACGTCCATCGAGTCCCTGATGCCATCCAGCCATCTCATCCTCAGTTGTCCCCTTCTCCTCCTGCCCCCAATCCCCCCCAGCATCAGAGTCTTTTCCAATGAGTCAACTCTTCGCATGAGGTGGCCAAAGTACTGGAGCTTCAGCTTTAGCATCATTCCTTCCAAAGAAATCCCAGGGTTGATCTCCTTCAGAATGGACTGGTTGGATCTCCTTGCAGTCCAAGGGACTCTCAAGAGTCTTCTCCAACACCACAGTTCAAAAGCATCAATTCTTCGGCACTCAACCTTCTTCACAGTCCAACTCTCACATCCATACATGACCACAGGAAAAACCATAGCCTTAACTAGACAGATCTTAGTCAGCAATTGAATATACTATCTAGATTGGACATAACTTTTCTTTCATGGCTGCAGTCACCATCTGCAGTGATTTTGGAGCCCAAAACAATAAAGTCTGACACTGTTTCCACTGTTTCCCCATCTATTTCCCACGAAGTGATGGGACCGGATGCCATGATCTTCGTTTTCTGAATGTTGAGCTTTAAGCCAACTTTTTCACTCTCCTCTTTCACTTTCATCAAGAGGCTTTTAGCTCCTCTTCACTTTCTGCCATAAGGGTGGTATCATCTGCATATCTGAGGTTATTGATATTTCTCCCAGCAATCTTGATTCCAGCTTGTGTTTCTTCCAACCCAGCGTTTCTCATGATGTACTCTGCATAGAAGTTAAATAAGCAGGGTAACAATATACAGCCTTGACATACTCCTTTTCCTATTTGGAACCAGTCTGTTGTTCCATGTCTAGCTCTAACTGTTGCTTCCTGACCTGCATACAGATTTCTCAAGAGGCAGGTCAGGTGGTCTGGTATTCCCATCTCTTTCAGAATTTTCCACAGTTTATTATGATCCACACAGTCAAAGGCTTTGGCATAGTCAATAAAGCAGAAATAGATGTTTTTCTGGAACTCTCTTGCTTTTCCCATGATCCAGCGGATGTTGGCAATTTGGTTCCTCTGCCTTTTCTAAAACCAGCTTGAACATCAGGGAGTTCGCGGTTCACGTATTGCTGAAGCCTAGCTTGAAGAATTTTGAGCATTACTTTACTAGCATTTTATTTTTAAATAATCATTTTAATAAATTGCAAGGTTACAAAGGTATTTGAAATTTCCTCTAAAAACTTTTTGCATATTTAAAATTTTAATCTTTTGGAAATTAACTTTTGTATATGAGAATTAGTATTACCTTTCAAGTTTTCTTTTATGGATAAGCAGTTACCTCAGCACCTTTTATGGAATGCTTTGCCCATAATTTTCAAGGTCACTCTCTTCATCTAGCAACTCATATGATAAATGTATACCTATTTCCTTCTCTGTCCCATTGATAAATCTGACTATCCTGACCTCAAAACCACACTGTTTTAACTACATTCACTTTCTAGTAAGCCTTGTAATCCAGGAAAGAAAGTTCCTTCATCCTGTTTGTCTTCAAAATGTCTGGGCTCTTCTTGACTATTTGCTCTTCTGTTTGGAGAGAGAATAATATGCTAATAAAGCCATTTAACCCTTTTCTTTGCAAAAACAGTTTGGACTACTCTTTCAGTCTATTTAACAATTATAAAGTTATTTAGATTTGCATTTCTTCAATTACTTTCATAAGCAGTATATTTTTAGGAATGTTTTCATTTCTTTTAGTGTATAGGCATAAAGTAGTGTATTCTAGTACCACTTTTTTAAAAAGTTTTGTAGACATGTCCCTTTGTTCATATATATTCATTCCTTCTCTCTTCTCAAATCTTAACAGAGGTCGATTAATCCAGTTTTAACAGTTTTTTCAAAGAACTTTCGATTTGGTAGTCCTCCTGTGTCATGTCCTTGCTTCCTGTTGTTCTGATGTATGCTCCTTTCTGTGTTATAGCCTCCCCTCTGCTTTCCTAGTGTTTATTTTATCTTTCAGACTGGGTGGATTTCAATGAAGTCCTTACCACCAATTTATGATTTGGCTTGCTCAGTTCTAGTAAGTCTGGTATTGTGTATTTTTTACCTTCTTTCCCTTTTCCAAAAGTTTGTTGCTGTAGTTGTTTTTTTCTTATATTCTACCCATATTTGTGAGCATATATCTTTTTTTTTAAATAATAGGTTTGGGGAAAGGAATCAAATTGTTTATATGTAGATGTATGTGCTCAATTTTCTGTCTTCGCCTGGAACCTATAACCATTTATTAATCTTTCTTTCTCATTTATCACCTTCTGATTCTCACTGGGATATATTCTGTTTAGTTTCTCCAACTCTGTCTTCTAGTTCACTAATTCTCTCTCCTTTTTAACCCATCCCCTGGATTTTATTTGATAATAATGATATATTTTGTTTATAAAAATTATATTTAATCTTTCATCTCTACCATTTTATTTTTGATGGTCTGCCCCTTGCATTCTGTTTCTGTGACTTTGTAATCTATTTCTTTAAGGATTTCAAACATAGTTGTTTCACATTTATATATAGTTATTTTAATATTTAAAATCTTTGACGGTCTAAATCTGATGTACTTTGTTTCTTCCGTCTCTGGCCCAAAGTTATTTGCTTTCTTATGTTTTTGTTTCTTAAATTTTATTAAGAGCTTCTATTTTGATCTTTATCTGTGGAAATCCTAGAAACCCTAATTGCTTAATTGAGGAAGCTTTTCTCTAGAGCAGAATTGCATTTGCCAAGAGCCAGAGGGTGTTACCTACCTATAAAAACTTTAGCGCCCCCCCCACTCCGCCCCCAACTAGAATCCCAGGCTTAATCTCTTCATCTTGTTACTTAGCTTTGATTTTTGATTTTAGAATCAGCGTTTACCAGCAGGGCAGCCCTGTCTTTCTCCCGCACTTATCACAGTGAGTTCAGATCTTTGGGAAAGGGTGAGTGTGAGCGTGGATGAGTCATACATTGCTTCTCACAAACCTAGGGATAAAATCAAAGGTGTGTTTTATCAGGTTGTATTCATTTCACAGTAGGGGAGACTTCGTAGTATCTAGTCTCCATCGTGCCAGACTTGCTTTGTAGCACTTCACTATTGGATTCTACTCTCAGGGAATTTTGGTATAGCTGTTGAGGACAGAAATTATCTGGTGTTCACGATCATCTCTACCTCCCAAGTGGTGTTTGAATACCTTTAGGTGGTTCCATTTCTTTTCTTTGTATTTGGCATTTCTCTAAATCCGCAGCATGTTGATGTGAGAATTTTTCCTGTAATAAGAAAATCTCTTCAATGTTTTTCAGCTCTTTGATTTCTGGTTTTACTCTCTTCAGAGAATGAATCTACAAGCCTTTGCCATTCAGTATGGTCGCCACTAGCTCCATGTGGCTGTTTAAATTTAAATCAATCAGTTCTCAGTGAAAAATCCAGTTCTCAGTGAAAAATCTCAAAAGAAGGAAGGTGTTCCAAGTGACTCAGCATATTGATGGCTCTCTTTGAGACCAGCTCCCTTCTCTTTGGTGTAACTGTTCAGCTCATTCTAATCAACCACAGTAGAGAAGGGAGTTGGGGGAGGGGATTGTGTCCCCCATAGAATCCAAAGCAGGGTCTCTCCTGAAGCAGGGAGAGGTGAGTACACTGTGTTAGAGGGAGGAGGCAGACAGTCCTGGGCACTTCTAACATTCTCATGACCTCATTTGGTTTTCAGGACAATCCTAGAACATAAAGGCATTATTATCTCTGTTGAAGACGCCTTTTGAAAGATGAGGAAACTGAAACTCTGAGCAGTAAGGTGAGTTAACCAAAGATGCACAACTGAGGAGGAAAAGGCACACACAGGTACTCAGTTTATAGAAGGATCCTTTCCCTCTTTCCTACTGAATGTCTGTGCATTCCTCTGACTTCCTATGTGTACTACTGATAGGTTTCCCATGGATGTAGCCTCAGAACCCAGTCCTGTTTTCCCACCCCTGCTTCCTAAATCAGACATATTCCAACTCCTTGCTCTTAAGTCTGAGGTTGCCTACACCTCCCACATTCTAATGAGTATAAATTCCCAGTTTTACATTGTAGCTAGTTTCGTAGTAATTGTTGAACAGAATTCTGAGAGAAAACTAGGATTCTTTCTTATCTGGGATTTGGACTTCCTAGAGAGCCCAGGGCACCTTTGACAGTGATATCTGCCATCATTCCATAGTTTGAAATTTGCAAAGTTGCCATTCATGACCAGTTACTTCTACCTGGGTTCTTTCTCTCCAGTGAGGCAAACCTTGGTTCTGAATTTGTGGCACAGAAAACTAGATTTTCCATAAGAGTGAATAAGAATTTAACATGTGTCCTTTTTTTATAGACCTGGAAGTTGTTAAAGACAATTAGCACAAAAACAAGCAGTACTAAGCAAATGAAAGGGCTCTGCAAAATACAAAACACTCATGTTGGAAGTCTTTTTCCAAAATCCTAAACTATTTTCTCTCACATGGGTAAGATAAATATTATCAGATAAAGTATGATGCTTCAGTAGATCAGAGAAAGAGCAGGACCCCTCAGCCCCCCCAACTTTTCAGTCAAGAAATTAGAAAGAGAGACTAGACACTGATAAAGGGCAGATGAGACATTTAATTTCATTAAACACACTGGTCTGGATAAATTAGAGCTGAGGAGAATAGGAACATGCTGATGAGATCAATTATCCACAGGCAGCGATCTCCTGGGAACTAAAAAACCAGGAGAGGTGCAAGAGAGCCAGGATCCCTGTGATCCTGAATTTTAAAATGCTGAAGGTGAACTCATAAACTTGACAACAGGTGCAGACAAGGATCTAGAAGCCCTGGGCATCCACGGTCCCAAGAGAGTGGGTGGGGGCCACATAATGCTGCACCAACAAAGGAGATGCAGCTGGGGGGCTCTCAGTGACTGCAGACTCCAGCATGAGTCACCACTGGGATACAGCAGCCAGGAGTTAATGTCACAGTCAGCCATGTTCACAGAACTATAGTGTTTCAGAAGGGAGCACGATTAGTGACATCTGAAGCACTGAGTCATCCTCTATTGATCCTGCTATTGTATAGAGAAGAGTTTCATGACATTTACACCGGGCAACAGGGTCTGTGCTTTGATTTTGGTTTTTTATCACGATGAGATAAACATCACTAGGCCCTAGAGACAGCGGCTGTTTGCTTTGTTCTTAATCAAGCGCTGTATCAAGGAACATTCTGTTTTTGTCCCTGCTGCTGCTCCCCTCCATCTGAAGGTAGGAGTCCCCAGCTGTATGGATTCTCCTGGGCCCCAGCGCCAGTGTGGCTTGTTGGTGATGAGCATCTGTGACAGAGGAAGGATGCTTCTGAGCTTATAAACAAGCCTCTGGGAGCTTAGCCAGTCGACTACATCAATCAGGGAGTGTGCCACCCGTCCTGCACCCCTTTTTTGACTTAATATAAGGCAGATTTCCTAACAATCAGGGCTGTTTAAAAACTGAACTGGCTGCCTTGGCGAGGAGTGAGTGCCTCATCAACTGGAAATGTTCAAGAGCAAAGTGTGGGTGACTCTCTGAATACAGATGTGGATCAAGAAGAGGCGGGGCAGGGAGAATGCCAGGACCTCTTCCAAATCTTAACACCAGGGTCTTTGATTGGACCACCCTGCTTTTGCTGAAGATAAAGCTTTCTGAGTAGTTGGATTCTCTTTACATGGAATTAGCAGCTCCCTTTGAATGACAGTGTTAGGCCTCCGAATCCATTTTAAAGTAAGCCTTTGCAGGTGTTCTTTTATCTCTCTCCATTGCTACTGGTGTTGCCCCCAGTCCCTCTGCTATGGCCACCTGCATTCCTACGGAGGGAGAGACCCCTTCTTGGGTTTTCTAGCTTCTGAGTCCGCTGGAAGGACACCTGCTGGCCTCCTCTCTAATCCCTGTAACTTTTTCAGCTGCTGCTGCTGCTGCTAAGTGGCTTCAGTCATGTCCGACACTTTGTGACCCCATAGATGGCAGCCCACCAGGCTCCCCCATCCCTGGGATTCTCTAGGCAAGAAGACTGGAGTGGGTTGCCATTTCCTTCTCCAATGCATGAAAGTGAAAGCGAAGTCGTGTCCGACTCTTAGCGACCCCATGGACTGCAGCCCACCAGGCTCCTCCGTCCATGGGATTTTCCAGACAAGAGTACTGGAGTGGGGTGCCATTGCCTTCTCTGACCTTTTTTAGCAAAGGGGAGGAAAAACCAGTATATAAGGAGTACAAACAGATTGCCATGGGAGCTCACCTATGAGTATTCTCTCGTCTTCACCTGCTTCCTAGCTGGCTCAGTCCAAATGCATTTGAAGCAAGAGCATGAATTACTCTAATTTAGGGCAATTATAGGATTTACAAATTAAACATATTCCCAGCAGTTTCCCTAGCAACCATCTCTGAATCACACGATGAGATAAAACTATTGTTCAATTTAATAGATTCCACTATTAGGAGAAGTCCAACTATAATTCACAGCAAGTACTCACCTGGTGTGGGCAGACAGTGCATTGGGTAGCAGGGCAGGAGACCTTCATGCAGGTTCCAATTCACAGGGGTCTGATCCAGAACAGGATCACACCCTGAGACCCTGGTGACAGTTTCACAGCAACACAAAGGGGTCTGAGCAGGGCCAAGAGAGGGAAGACTACAGTGCTTCTGAGTGAGTGAAAACAATAAGCACAGAACAGTTTTGTGAAGGATGCTGAGACACATTGAGGTCCCATGCAGGGTAGGCTCACCCAGCCCCATAGGGCTAAGGCAGTGCTTCAGGTGGCAGGCCAAGCCAGGAACTAAGCACACATCTTTATGCTGCACACATCTTTATGCAGACCCCAGTGGGGTCTGGGAGGGCAAGCTGACAGGAGGACTTTCAGTTCTAGGGTTTTTTTACCTGGATAGTAGAGTCTTGAGCCATATCACTTTTGAGGCTCCTTCTAGCTCTTTTGGGTAGGAGGACTTAGCTGGTTATGGAACAATTTTAAAACAGTCATATTTATAGTCAGTCAGCTGGTAAAGAATCCACCTGCAATGCAGGAGATCCCAGCTCAGTTCCTGAGTGGGGAAGTTCCCCTAGAGAAGGGATAGGCTACCTAATCCAGAATTCTTGGGCTTCTCTGGTGCCTCAGACAGTAAAAAACCCACCTGCAATGTGGGAGACCTGGGCTCGATCCCTGGGTTAGGAAGATCTCCTGGAAAAGGTAACAGCTACCCACCCTAATATTCTTGCTTGGAAAATCCCCATGGACAGAGGAGCCTGATGGGCTACCATCCATGGGGTCTCAAAGAGCTGGACACAACTGAGGGACTAAGCACAGCCCAGAGATGAAAAGAGCAACTTTATTGGTAGTCATGTTGGAGCACTTCAGCCAGACCTACAGTCAAGTGACCTTCAAAATGGCACCACCCTGACCTAGTCTGGACCTGCATGTGGGTAGAAATGGGAATATAGCTCAGACACTTGAGAGTGGGCAACTTACCTTGAACCAGTGAATTCTGGAGAAGGACACATCCCCCTCAGCTGTGGACTGGGATCCAACTGTTCTTCCTTCCTACAGGAAAGCAGAAGTAAAAAAAAAAAAAAGTCTGCATCTAACACACAGCCAGCCTAACAGAGTCCAGCCTCGCCAAAAAGAGAAGTCCTCCCCCAGCCCCCGCCATGGGAGGAAGTGAAGGAGGGGGAGGAAGATGGGCACAAGCTAACTCCTGTTGACTGAAAAAGATGCACAACATGAGAGTTGCAAGGTAAATATTATTGGGGCAAAATGAGGACTGCAGCCCGGGAGACAGCACCTCAGATAGCTCTGAGAGACTGCTCCAAAGAGTGGGGGAAAGTCAGTATATAAGATATATAAGTATATAAGATTTTGGTGAAGGGGGAGTTCAGTGCAATCAAACACTTAATTCACAGGTTTTCTACTAGTCTCATGGAGCTGATGTCACCATGAAGGGATTTAGTGCTTTTCTAGATATGAAGCAGAGAAGGCAATGGCACCCCACTCCAGTACTCTTGCCTGGAATATCCCATGGACGGAGGAGCCTGGTAGGCTGCAGTCCACCGGGTCGTGAAGAGTCGGACATGACTGAGTGACGTGACTTCACTATAGATATGAAGAGATGTAAGGATTGGGATTATGAAATCTGTTCCTGAAAATCTCTAACTAGCCAACATCCGCTGGATCATGGAAAAAGCAAGAGAGTTCCAGAAAAACATCTATTTCTGCTTTATTGACTATGCCAAATCTTTTGACTGTGTGGATCACAATAAACTGTGGAAAATTCTGAAAGAGATAGGAATACCAGACCACCTAACCTGCCTCTTGAGAAATCTGTATGCAGGTCAGGAAGCAACAGTTAGAACTGGACATGGAACAACAGACTGGTTCCAAATAGGAAAAGGAGTACGTCAAGGCTGTATATTGTCACCTTGCTTGTTTAACTTCTATGCAGAGTACATCATGAGAAATGCTGGGTTGGAAGAAACACAAGCTGGAATCAAGATTGCTGGGAGAAATATCAGTAACCTCAGATATGCAGATGACACCACACTTATGGCAGAAAGTGAAGAGGAGCTAAAAAGCCTCTTGATGAAAATGAAAGAGGAGAGTGAAACACTTGGCTTAAAGCTCAACATTCAGAAAATGAAGATCATGGCATCTGGTCCCATCACTTCCTGGGAAATAGATGAGGAAACAGTAGAAACAGTGTCACACTTTATTTTTTTGGGCTCCAAAATCACTGCAGATGGTGACTGCAGCTGTGAAATTAAAAGATGCTTACTCCTTGGAAGAAAAGTTAGGACCAACCTAGATAGTATGTTCAAAAGCAGAGACATTACTTTGCCAACTAAGGTCCATCTAGTCAAGGCTATGGTTTTTCCTGTGGTCATGTATGGATGTGAGAGTTGGACTGTGAAGAAGGCTGAATGCCGAAGAATTGATGCTTTCGACCTGTGGTGTTGGAGAAGACTCTTGAGAGTCCCTTGGACTGCAAGGAGATCCAACCAATCCATTCTGAAGGAGATCGGCCCTGGGATTTCCTTGGAAGGAATGATGCTAAAGCTGAAGCTCCAGTACTTTGGCCACCTCATGGGAAGAGTTGACTCACTGGAAAAGACTCTGATGCTGGGCGGGATTGGGGGCAGGAGGAGAAGGGGACGACCGAGGATGAGATGGCTGGATGGCATCATGGACTCTATGGACGTGAGCCTGAGTGAACTCCGGAAGATGGTGATGGACAGGGAGTCCTGGCGTGCTCCGATTCATGGGGTCGCAAAGAGTCAGACACGACTGAACAACTGAACTGAACTGATCTAAAGGCCTGCTCCACCAGATTCCCTGGAGCACAGGGTACTTCACTCCACCCTGAACTCCCTCAGGGGGTGTTGAAGGTCAACAGCTGCAGGAGCACAGGGTTCAGGCTCTGCAGCAGCAGATGGCAAATGCCCTTGTGCTTCCCTGCTGCCACTGCTAAGTCACTTAAGTTGTGTCCGACTCTTTGCGCCCGTGGACTGCAACCTACCAGGCTCCTCCATCCGTGGGATTTTCCAGGCAAGAGTACTGGAGTGGGGTGCCATGGCCTTCTCCTTGTTGTTCAGTTACCAGCAGATGCTCTTGCCAAGTGCCAATTTGTAGTTGACACTTCCAATACCCCAAAGAGGGCAGAGATTCCTGTTTTGTGGAGTAGCAAGAATGCGGGAGGGGAGAAAAGGGTTCCTTAACCCCATGAACAGTATGAAAAGGCAAAATGATAGGACACTGAAAGAGGAACTCCCCAGGTCAGTAGGAGCCCAACATGCTACTGGAGATTGGTAGAGAAATAACTCCAGAAAGAATGAAGGGATGGAGCTGAAGCAAAAACAATACGCAGTTGTGGATGTGACTGGTGATAGAAGCAAGGTCCGATGCTGTAAAGAGCAATATTGCATAGGAACCTGGAATGTCAGGTCCATGAATCAAGGCAAATTGGAAGTGGTCGAACAGGTGATGGCAAGAATGACTGTCAACATGCTAGGAATCAGCGAACTAAAATGGACTGGAATGGGTGAATTTAACTCAGATGACCATTATATCTACTACTGCAGGCAGCAATCCCTTAGAAGAAATGGAAGAGCCATCATGATCAACAAAAGAGTCTGAAATGCAGTACTTGGATGCAATCTCATAAACGACAAAATGATCTCTGTTCGTTTCCAAGGCAAACCATTCAATATCACAGTAATCCAAGTCTATGCCCCAACCAGTAACGCTGAAGAAGCTGAGTCGAACGGTTCTATAAAGACCTATAAGACCTTTTAGAACTAACACCCCAAAAGATGTCCTTTTCATTATAGGGGACTGGAATGCAAAAGTAGGAAGTCAAGAAACACCTGGAGTAACAGGCAAATTTGGCCTAGGAATACAGAATGAAGCAAGGCAAAGACTAATAGAGTTTTGCCAAGAAAATGCACTGGTCATAGCAAACACCCTCTTCCAACAACACAAGAGAAGACTCTACACATGGACATCACCAGATGGTCAACACCGAAATCGGATTGATTATATTCTTTGTAGCCAAAGATGGAGAAGCTCTATACAGTCAACAAAAACAAGACCAGGAGCTGACTGTAGCTCAGATCATGAACTCCTTATTGCCAAATTCAGACTTAAATTGAAGAAAGTAGGGAAAACCACTAGACCATTCAGGTATGACCTAAATCAAATCCCTTATGATTATACAGTGGAAGTGAGAAATAGATTTAAGGGACTAGATCTGATAGATGGAGTGCCTGATGAACTATGGACTAAGGTTCATGACATTGTATAGGAGACAGGGATCAAGACCATCCCCATGGAAAAGAAATGCAAAAAACAAAATGGCTGTCTGGGGAGGCCTTACAAATAGCTGTGAAAAGAAGAGAAGTGAAAAGCAAAGGAGAAAAGGAAAGATATAAGCATCTGAATGCAGAGTTCCAAAGAATAGCAAGAAGAGATAAGAAAACCTTCCTCAGCGATCAATGCAAAGAAATAGAGGAAAAGAACAGAATGGGAAAGACTAGAGATCTCTTCAAGAAAAGTATAGATACCAAGGGAACATTTCATGCAAAGATGGTCTCGATAAAGGATAGAAATGGTATGGACCTAACAGAAGCAGAAGATATTAAGAAGAGGTGGCAAGAATACACGGAAGAATTGTACAAAAAGATCTTCACGACCAAGAAAATCATGATGGTGTGATCACTCACCTATAGCCAGACATCCTGGAATGTGAAGTCAAGTGGGCCTTAGAAAGCATCACTACAAACAAAGCTAGTGGAGGTGATGGCATTCTAGTTGAGCTATTTCAAATCCTGAAAGATGATGCTGTGAAGCAAATTTGGAAAACTCAGCAGTGGCCACAGGACTGGAAAATGTGAGTTTTCATTCCAGTCCCAAAGAAAGGCAATGTCAAAGAATGCTCAAACTACCTCACAGTTGCACTCATCTCACATGCTAGGAAAGTAATGCTCAAAATTCTCCAAGCTAGGCTTCAGCAATACGTGAACCGTGAACTTCCAGATGTTCAAGCTGGTTTTAGAAAAGGCAGAGGAACCAGAGATCAAATTGCCAACATCTGCTGGATCATGGAAAAAGCAAGAGAGTTCCAGAAAAACATCCATTTCTGCTTTATTGACTATGCCAAAGCCTTTGACTATGTGGATCACAATAAACTGTGGAAAATTCTGAGAGATGGGAATACCAGGCCACCTGACCTGCCTCTTGAGAAACCTATATGCAGGTCAGGAAGCAACAGTTAGAACTGGACATGGAACAACAGACTGGTTCCAAATAGGGAAAGGAGTACGTCAAGGCTGAATATTGTAACCCTGCTTATTTAACTTATATGCAGTGTACATCATGCAAAATGCTGGGCTGGATGAAGCACAAGCTGGAATCAAGATTGCTGAGAGAAATATCAGTAACCTCAGATAAGCAGATGACACCACCCTTATGGCAGAAAGTGAAGAAGAATTAAAGAGCCTCTTGATGAAAGTGAAAGAGGAGAGTGAAAAAGCTGGCTTAAAGCTCAACATTCAGAAAACTGAGATCATGGCATCCAGTCCTATCACTTCATGGGAAATAGATGGGGAAACAGTGGAAACAGGGACAGACTTTATTTTCTTGGGCTCCACAATCACTGTGGATTGTGACTGTAGCCATGAAACAAAAAGATGCTTGCTCCTTAGAAGAAAGCTATGACCAACCTAGACAGCATATTAAAAAGCAGAGACATTACTTTGCCAACAGAAGTCCATCTAGTCAAAGCTTTGGTTTTTCCAGCAGTCATGTATGGATGTGAGAGTTGGACTATAAAGAAAGCTGGGCATCGAAGAATTGATACTTTTGAACTGTGGTATTGGAGAAGACTCTTGAGAGTCCCTCAGACTGCAAGGAGATCCAACCAGTGAATCCTAAAGGCAGTCAGTCCTGAATATTTGTTGCAAGGACTGCTGAAGCTGAAACTCCAATATTTTGGCCACCTGATGTGAATAACTGATTCCTTGGAAAAGACCCTCACGCTGGGACAAATTGAAGGCAGGAGGAGAAGGGGATGACAGAGGATGAGATGGTTGGATGGCATCACTGAATCAATGAACATGAGTCTGAGTAAGCTCCAGGAGTTGGTGATGGATAGGGAAGCCTGGCGTCCATGGGGTAACAAAGAGTCGGACACTACTGAGTGACTGAACTGACTGACGTAGCATTTGGTCAATGTGTCATGTGTTTCTCCTTCATTCCGCAAGTAATTTATTGAGTGCTACCAGCTAATAGACACTGTACTAGGTGGTACAGTTTGCTTAAACTCAACTATTGCTACAAAATTAACAAGAGGAAAATATAATCAATTTTCACCAATCAATTTGAAATTTTACAACATATGGTATTGGAAAAGACTCTTGAGAGTCCCTTGGACTGTACGGAGATCCAACCAGTCCATCCTAAAGGAGATCAGTCCTGGGTGTTCTTTGGAAGGACTGATGCTAAAGCCGAAACTCCAAAACTTTGGCCAACTCATGTGAAGAGTTGACTCATTGGAAAAGACTCTGATGCTAGGAGGGATTGGGGGCAGGAGGAGAAGGGGACAACAGAGGATGAGATGGCTGGATGGCATCACTGACTTGATGGACATGAGTTTGAGTGAACTCTGGGAGTTGGTGATGGACAGGGAGGCCTGGTATGCTGCAATTCATGGGGTCGCAAAGAGTTGGACACTACTGAGTGACTGAACTGAACTGATAAATTCCTTAAAATTGACCCAAGAAGATATAGAATATATGAATTTTCCTATAGATATTAAAAAAAATCTAATTCCACATGTCTTTCCCACAAAGAACAGTTCAGCTTCACTAGTGAATTATACCAAACATGTAAGAAAGAATAATTCTAATTCCATGAAAACTATTACAGAGAATAAAGAGGAAAAACTTCTCAATTTCTTTTATGAGATCATATAACCTTGATATCATAAACTTGATGTCAAAAATCATAGGCAAATATTATTCATGAACATAGGTGTGAGCATTCTAAAGAAAATATTAGCAAACTCAATCCAGAAAAATATAAAAAGTGCAATTCATCAAAATCAAGCTGCATATTTTGTAGAAATGCAAGAGTAGTTTAACATTTAAAAAAACAGGCAGTATAGTTCACTGTATTAAGAGTAAGAAAGCTATAAATCTTTTGGACATTTCAATAGATGAAATATTTAATTAAATTCAACATCTATTCATGAGAAAAAAGCTTATAAACTAGAAATAGAAAAGAATCTCCTTAGTTTCATAAGGGTTAGTTAAAAAAAAAATACCATATAGTGAAATGTTGCAAGCTTTCTCTTTGAGACTAGAGATAAGACTAGTGTGCCCAGTATCACCACTTCTGTGAAGCATTTTACAGAAATCCTAGCAAGTGCAACAAGAACAGAAAATAAGAGATATAGTGAATGTAGAGTAAGAAACTATTATTGTTTACAAATATTGTTGTATGAAGTAAAAATTAATTTACAATTAAATTACCAGAAATAAAGTGAGTTTAGCACAGTTTGTGAATACAAAGTCAAGGTACAAAATCAATTACAGCAGTAAAAATTAGAAAATAAAAATTTTAAACACATACCATTACAGTAGCGACAAAATCATCAAATACCTATGAATAAATCTTACAAAATACATGTAAGAACTCTGCTCAGATGATAATACAATATTGAGAGAAATTAATGAGGACCTAGATAAGTAAAGAAATAGCCAATATTTATACACTGAAAAACCCTATAAGACATTAACTCCATGATTTACAATCCTGATCAAAATCACAGCAGTATTTTTAAATAAAAAACTCACGAGCTGCTCCTGAAATATATGTGGAAATAAAAAGGGCTACTATGAAAGAATAAAGCCAAAGAAGTTGCACTCTAGATGTCAATACTTATTATAATGCTGTAATAATTAAGACAGTGTGATATGGATGTGCTAAGTCACTTCAGTCATGTCTGACTCTATGTGACCCCATAGACGGCAGCCAACCAGGCTCCTCCATCCCTGGGATTCTCCAGGCAAGAACAATGGAGTGGGTTGCCATTTCCTTCTCTAATGCATGAAAGTGAAAAGTGAAAGTGAAGTTGCTCAGTCATGTCCGACCCTCAGCGACCCCATGGACTGCAGCCCACCAGGCTCCTCCATCCATGGGATTTTCCAGGCAAGAGTACTGGAGTGGGGTGCCATTCTCCAGTGATATGGGTGTAAAGGTAGACAAATAGACTAAGAGTCCTCAAATAGATCCACACATACTTAGACATGTGATCTTACAAGTCTACACTAAAAAAGCAGTGAGGAGAGGATAGTTCAATCAGTGTTGTTGTCTTTGGGATAACTGTGTGGGAAAAAGAAAAGAAACTATTATTATGTCACAACATACGTAAAAATCAATTTTCCTTTGATAGTAGCTCTAAATGTGAAATTTCTATAAGATAAAATTTAAAAAATCTTCATGATGTGAAGGGAGAGAAAAGTATTTATTAAGTGAAATATACTCATCAACAACAAAGGAAATATTGATAAATTGGACTACATTAAAATGAAAAACTTTTGTTTATCAAGTGACATCACTAAAAGAGTGAAAAAGTAAGCCACAGAGTAGGAGAAGATACATGTGACATATTTTACAAAGGACTTGTGTTCAGAATATGTGAAAACCTTTTTCCAAATCAGTAAGTAATATATTCAATATATCATCTCTAAGAAAGAAGATATCCAAATAGCTGATGTACCTATCAAAGGTGCTCGACCTTATCAGTAATCAAGGGAATACACACTGAAACAGATACCTATCCTGTGACCAGCAGCTCTCTTCCTAGGCATGTACACAACAGAAGTGCAAACGTAGGTGTACAAAGCCATTAATGAGAATGTTTATTGCAGCATTATTTGAAACAGCCCCAAGTTGGAAGCAACCCAAAAGCCCATTCATAATAGAAATTATAGTATACTCATTCAATGAAATCGTCTTCAGCAGTTATGATGGAAAAAACCATGGAGACATACAACACGAACAAATCTCACAAACATTATTTTGAGCACAGAAATCCAGTGCAAAGAATATATATACTGCATGATTTCATTTATATAAGGTCAAAAACAAAACTATAGCTTTGGAAGTCTGTGTAGTAAATAGGAAGAAAGCAGTTTTGGAAAACAGCCTGTTTTTGGCTTTGGGAGGTACTAAAAATGTCCTAGTGATTATGGTGATAGATTATATCAAGTTGTGTACTTATGATTCGTACGTTGCTTTTAGTGAGGTATATTTCAACTTAAAAGATCACCTGTGCCCTAATCAGACCGATCTTATGGAATTGTTTGTTTATACTATCCATTATAATAAAATAATAGTTACTGTGACAACTTATGCATAACACTGATGAAACAAAAGTGAGAAATTATCTATGACTAATAATTGTTAATAAAAGTTGAACTCATGGAAGAAAAGCTACACATAGAATGCAACCTTAAGATTTTGTGGAAGGAGGTTCAACAAAGATCAAACACTTTTTGGCTGTTTGCCTGACTCAAGACTTTGGGCCCTGCTGGTGTTCAAGCACACTCTGTGCTGGCCTCTGAGTCTCCAGCTGGTTTGTACACAACCTACACCTCCTCTGGTGCCCACAAGTCTTTTCCCTTAATCTTGGACCAAATGAAGGCAGAATTCTTTGAGCACTGACTGGCTCATAGAACTGAAATGTCTCCAACAACACAGAGCTGCAAATTGCTGTGATTCATCCTGAGAGCGCGCAGCCCTCAAAGAGCTTTGTTGTAAGAGAAAGACATTTGCCAGAACCTGTCTGTGTGGCCACAGCCTCCTTCATCTACACGTGGGAAGAGGAGACCTGGGTTTTAAATTTTAATCTGAGAGCACAGATTAGTACCTGGGCTGTTTTCCTTTTGAGGTTTTTGTCTTTGCTGTTGCCACTGCTATTACTGTTGTAAGAGAAAGAGAAAGAGGGAAGGAGAAATCTCATATTCCCTTGCCTGGATTTCAAGACCCTTTTAATCATTCCCCAAGCTACCTTTTAAATGTATCTCCCACTGATCCCCTGGGTGGTGCCTGTATTAACCAAACAAAAGTCACCATCACAAAACACCGTGTACTTCATGCTTTTAAGCATTTGTCCATATATCACCTGTTCATTTCTACTTGGATGAACCAATTCCACCTCAATGCAACTTCTACCAGAAGGGTTTACTGACCATTTGCAGCCCCCGTGAGCGCTCTTTCCTGCTTACTCTGGTGACTATTTACCGACTAATTTCCACACCCTAAATCAAAATGCATAGTTTTCAGGGGATTTATCTACCATCTATGAGTATGAACAGCCATCTGTAAGCTGTTTGAATCTTGCAATAATAGAATTTCACATCAATAATTTTTTCCTCCTGTGAAAATACATATCATGTGCCAGGCACTATATTAAATACTTCACCCATATTATTTCACTGACTCCTCATGATAATTCTGATAGGTAGATATTATTAAGTACCTGATAAAGGTTATTCTGGAGACAACAAACTGCAGAGCCAGAACTCACAACCAGCTCGTGACTCTTCACGTCATGCTGCCTGCTCTGTCACAGAGCTGCTCACGGACAAGAGGTGTAGGTGAGCTAAGGCAGGTGGTATGGAGAGAAGTGAGAGATGAGGCTGGGCCTGACCACAGGGTTTCACCTGTGTCAAATCAGCACATGCTGATCTGGAACCCTGTCCAGCAGGCAGTGGAAATACCCTGTGTGTGAGAAAGAAGACCTCAATGAACCTTCTGGAAATACAGATCGGTAGGTCCTATACCACCTTCAGAGTTAGCGCAGTGACTGCAGGCACTCTAGAGCCAGACTGCATGGATTTGAATCCTGGCTACCTCACTTATCAGACATAATGCGTTAGGTAAGTTACTCACCTCCTCTGAAGTCATTTGTCCACTCTGTGCCTGCTTTTTTAATCTGCAAGATGGAGATGATAGGGTTTACCTCATATGCTATTGTGAAATAAGTTAACACATGGGAAGATTCCTGCAGGGCACCAAGGACACAGTAGGTCCATGGGAGAGTGGGCTCTTCATCTCCTTCTCTGGGCCTCAATGTTCCATCTGTAAATGAGAGTGGGACCAGCTCATCCATAGTGTAGACATACATACATAACATACATTTCAGCTCTCCTCTTAGATTTTCTAGGAAAGTCAAGACCCTGCTTCGAATTTGCTGCATCAGCTGACAAACCATTTAAATGGAGAAGCACTTACATGACCTTGAACTTTTTGTCTCCAGGCCTCAGTGTCTCCACCCATCCTTTCTGCTTCACTCTTCTAGGACCCCAAACAGAACAGTGCACACCTCTGAGATGCAAAGCATTTCTGGAGCCCCCAGACCCAGAGTGGTAGGAGGAGGAGTGTATGGAGTGTTAGAAGTGGGACTGTTTTCCTCTCTCAGGCCCTGGGCCCCAGATCCAGAACTGTGACCTCCCAACTCAATGTCAAGTTGTCCTTGAAGGTAAGGTCCAGGTGATGCATTTTTGAGGTTAGCTCTGTGAAGGGGGAGTGGGTGGGAAGCTAAGAAGACTACATCCACAGGCATGTGGGCCATAGCGAATGCTTTCTCAGGTGCACTCTAGGCCCTCCTAATTCTGCCTCCTTCCCCATCCCATTCTTGGATAAAGACAACTGGCATTTTCAACATCTGATATAAAGGACTGTATGGATGTAGCTTAGGCCTTGCTCCAACCTAGTTACTCCACTTTAACCCCTTAAATCAGGGGTTCAGAAGACACTGATGCATGTAGCCTTCCCATGCAGGTTGACCCCAATCCCTTTCACAGTGATTCAGGTGACAGTTTTGTCAAATATTTTGCCCCAGCAAAACAGGACTCGCCAGTCCTCTTGTCTCCAATATTTCTTTCTTCACACAGCCAATGTCGCATGCTTTAGTTTTCTGTTATGGGAGCACCAACCTCAAAGTACCAATTTCCAGTATGGTTAGGGTAGCCTGAGCTATGCTGTGATTGCAAACAGGCCCAAGCATGTAATGGCTCAACAGGACAACAGTGTACTTCTCCCTTGTCTCAAGGTCTAGTGGGCTGGAAGATCCTCTGGAAGCAGGGATTCAGGAAACACAGCTCCATCTATGCTGTGGTTCTACAACCTCCAGTGCATGGCACCCAGAGTGAGCTTGGGGGTTGTTTCCCTTCCAGTCCAGAAGAGAGAGACAGTGAGGCAGACCTGGAAATGTCATCCCTGACTTTCATACATGACGTTCTGCCTGGAACTCAGTCATGCAGTGCCAGCTAATATAATGGAGGCCAGGGAGTGGGGTCCTGCTGTGTGGACAGGAAGAGGAGGTCCTCTAGCCCCTGCTATTTGTTAGCTATGGTGTTGGTACAAATCCTATCTATTCTACCTCTAAAAATTTTCCTCTCTTCTCTATTTACAGTATCACCCTTTAAAATTTCTATCCTTTCATAAGCCTTTCAACTTCTTTTTTTTCTGTTTTTATCTTCCCAATTTTCTTTAAATAGTTGCCATGTCTAATATAACTTAGACATGATCATATTACTCTTCTTACCCAAAATAGCCATATCCTTTACACCTATGCTCATAGAATAAAGCACAAACTCTTTAGCCTGGTACAAAAGTTCTGCCCACCATGTGAACACATACAACTCACAGAATTCCCTGTTTCTTATGCCCTTTCCTTTTCCATGTAGTGCATGTGATGGTCCTTCAGCTTTCTCTGTCTCTTAAAACCATACTCACACGTCCTACCCTCCATGAAACTGTCCTCAAGTTGCCTGGTTGAAATTCTTTCTTCCAGGGTTCTCATGCATGCTGCATGCTCAGTCGCTTCAGTCATATCCAATTCTTTTGCAACCTTATGTTCTGTCCATGGGATTCTCCATGCAAGAATGCTAGAGTGGGTTGCTATGCCTTCCTCTAGGGGGCTTCCCAACCCAGGGTTGAACCTGCATCTCCCGTGTCTCCTGCATTGCAGGTGGATTCTTTACCTACTGAGCCACCTGGGAAGCTTAGAGTTCTTATAGCCCTTTGTTAATCTCTGCATTTGATTCTTATGTTATTGTTATGTATGTAACATTATTCTTGCATTTTGTGGTCAAGGACATGTGTATCAGCAAAGAGCAGAATCAATTGGAAATTTACAAATATTCACATGTCTCCATGTTATACAGCAAAACAAAAGTAGCATTCTTTGAGTCTTGTCAATTTAAAACTTTATCAAATCAGTTTCTTCTTATGGTCTTTATGAGTCAGAAGGAAGCATCACTCCCACTGTTGGTACAAGTAAAGGGAAACCTCTTCTCACTCTTTTCTAAGAAGATTTTGATTAATTGTAAAGACTTCATGTTTTAATACATAACTTAGTGACTGAACAACAATGACATGTTTTAAGGCCAGTCTCTGCAATTTCATTAATTAATCTTAAAATGTAAAAGCAGGCTTGTAAGTATAGGATGGAAAGGGAGAAAGAGAAGAATAACTTGATGGTAAAGAAAGCTGACAAACACCTCCACCAGGTGATCAAGGATAATATCCACAGTGGTGAGTCTTGCTGATGGTGTGTCCCTTGATGTGGTATGATGAGAATGATACTGCACCTCTGTGGTCCTCCTCCCCAAACATTACCCGGTCTAATTAGGAGAAAAACATCAGACAAGCCCCACTTGAGAGACATTCTACAAAATATCTCACCAGTAATCTTCAAAACTGTCAAGGTCATCAGAAACAGGGAAAATCTCAGAAACTGTCACAACCAAAAGTAAACTAAGGAGACATGATAACTAAATATAAGGTGGTAAATGGAACAGGATCCTGAGATACAGAAAGGGCATTAGGAAAGAAAATGAGGCCATCTTCATTTAAAAATGAACTTGAGTTAATAATCACGTATCAATATCAGTTCTTTATTGTGACCAGTGTCCCATGATAATGTAAGATGGTGATAATAGAGGAAACTGGCTGTGGGATATATGGGAACTGTTCACACTGTCCATGATGATTAATTTTATGTGTCAACCTGGCTAAACCATGGCACCCAGTTATTTGGTCAAACACAACTCTAGATGCTTCTATAAAGATATTTTTTTAGATGAAGTTACCATTAAATCAGTAGACTTTGAGTAAAGCATATTACTCTTGATCACGTGGGAAGGCCTTTCCAATCAGTTGAAGTTGTTAAAAGACTGAAGTCCTCTTGATTGAAATCGGGATGAAGTATGGTCTTGAGTTCATAGTCATGTATTAACATTGGTTCATTTATTGGCGACAAATGTACCATACAAATATGTTAATAACAGGGGAAACTGGCTGTGGGCTGTATGGGAACTCTCTTTACTATCCTTGTGATAATTCTGTGAGCCTAAAACTGTTATAATATTTTAAAATCTTTTTAAAAAAATCAGACTTGCAGAATTCAGCTTAACCGGCAGAAGTATGATTTTGTTTTAAAACAGTGAAACAAGTTTTATATATCATTGTGTTCCACAATAGCATTCTGAGTCCTGCCGAAATGACACAATAGGGTAAAAACATATTTCTCTTTATTAACTTGTACAAAGAAATGCTTTTGTTCAGCCAATGAGTGTTTTACAGTTAAACACTGTATGTGGGAAAAAATCAAAAGGGAATGCATTGTGAAACTAAACTCCTTTACTTAAAAGGGGCCTAAAATGTGTTTCTTGTTTTTAATGGGGATAATTATTTTCAGTCTTTAATAATCATTCCTCTTTCTAGGCAGCTCTTGCTGCCACTTGAATAGAACACAGTGGCACAGAGAGAACTGGGAACAGGGGCAAGGGAGATGTTAGAGAGAAAGGTCTTTGCTCTGTCTGGCAGGTAACACTCAGAACACTGGGGAAGTTGAAATGAAGCCATTCATTCAGAAATATGTCTTGTTTGCCTGCTATACACCAGAGTGTGAGGGCTTCTAAAATGAATCATTTATAGATCCTGGCCTCAGCACCTTGTCACCTTATCATTGTTCAGGGTTGTAACATATACATGATTTATATAAGGATATAAAACTATATATCCTTATATAAATCACATCTGTATAATAAATATAAATTATGTGTGTGTGTATATATATATATATACATATCTTGTATAGCTCACTGTCTTTCCTTGCCTCCCAAAGGCAGCTGTTGTACTGTGTTTAATATATACCTTATATGTATGTATGTGTTCCTGCAAAAATGTATATTATTGTTTGGTGAGCATATATCTTTAATTTATGTAAATAGTGAGGTGCCGCATTATCTTATCCCATTTTATTACTTTTTTATAGTAAGCAGTATGTTTTTAACCACTATCTTTGCTGTTAGTGAATACATAATCTTTAACCTGTAATTGCTACATAATATTATAAGAAAGAAGAAAAGACCTCATTTGCTGGTTCCTGGCAGACTCTCTTTTCCCACCAACTCTCTCCTCAAGGGGCCTTCATTTGGTTGGTGCCTTCCCTTTGGTCTAGGGTATAAGTATTTGCTTATACAGACCTGATTGTCTAGGAAAGTTTCCAAAGAAGGATTATGGCTCATTTCATTAAGAAGACTATGCCGGCAGATTATTCAAAGTTGTAATTAGTGAAATTGTACAGATACTCTCTCCCTCCTGAGAAAATATAATTTCTGATTCATTTTTTCACCCTTGACCCAGAAGACTATGTTAACTCCATCTCTAAAACCCCCATAGGGATTTGTTTTCCAGGATGTGCTCCTGTGGGGGAATAAAAGGTGAGGGCCTGGAGACAGGGACTAAGATCTTGTCCTGGCTGTATCTTGTCCTGGCTGAGCCACTTGGAGCAGGTTCTAACATCCTTCTGTAGTTTGAATAGGTGCTGAAGTCATTCTTCCTGGGTTTGAATCCCAGCTCTGCAACTTCTGAGCTGTGTAACCTTGGGCAAATTATTCACCTAGGAAAGGAGGTAATTAAACCATGGATGGTTTCTAGGAGGGAATTCCAATTCAACTATTGTTTCATCCATATGTGCTTTCTTGGCTCCGTGCCCTTTCGGCATCATTCTTCCGTCTGTTTTTTCCCCAGTAACCTCTTTTCCCTTCAAGGGTCTCTCCAGATGGCATGTTCTTTAAAGCTTTTCCTCAGATTTCAGATTTAAGTAAAGAATAAAAGAGCACTAAAGATGAAATAAATAAAGGTAAAATTAAATCTTTTATTTTTCTTATTAATTGATCTAATGGATAACATTCAAAGTGATACTATTAGTAGTAATAATGCATTAGGTGATCATAGCATATGGATGAGTGAAATGAATGACATAAGTTTGTAAGGAATGAGAGGGCTTAATTGGGAATACTGTGTTATAAGGCACATGCATTGCATCTGAAGTGTTGAAAGTGGACTTAAATTTGTTATAAATGTATTTTGTAAATTGATAGACTAAGAGAGGAGAGAAATTGGAATTACATGAAACGCTTGGTTAAAAACAAGGCAGAAAAAGGGAGAAAAAATAAAGAACAAGTACAATGAATGTGAAACACCTGCAAACACGGTAGATAGTAAACCAAATGCACTGATAACCACACTAAATATGAACTGTCTAAACGTCTCAGTTAAAAGACAGAGGCTGTCAGGGTAGATAGAGAAGTGGTTCCAACTGTATACATATATTTTTCTGCAATGAATCTATTTTAAATATAATGACACAAATAGATTAAAAGTAAAGGGATAGAGAAAGATATTCTTTAGTAACACTAATCAAAGAACGCTGATGTAGCTATATTAATTCCAGACAAATTAGACTGAAGAACAAGGGAAATTATCAGGGATAAAGAGGGTCATTACATAATGATAACAGAGTCAATTCTCCAAGAAGACATAGAAGTCCTTAATGTGTATGTACTTAATGACAGAGCATCAGAACACATGGAGCAAAACTAATAGAACTGCAAAGGAGAAGTAGACAAATCCATTAATATGGATTTGGAGACTTGAATACCCCTTTAGTAATTAATAGATCCAGCAGGCAGAAAATGAGTAATGACATAGTTCAATTGACACAGCACCATTAATCAACTAGACCTAATTGACATTTATAAAATACTTCATCCAACAATAGCAGAATACACAGGAACCATGCTATGTTGCTTTAGAGTAAGTCTTGAAGTTGGGGTAATTGCAGTCCTTAAACTTTGTTCTTCTTTGTATTGTGTTGGCTATTTTTTTTGCTTTCCATATAAACTTGCTAATATCCACAAAATGGCTGCTTAGATTTTGATTCAGATCGTATTGTGACTACAAATCAAATTGGGAAGAACTGACAATAATATTGAGTTTTCTAATCTATGGACACAGACTCTCTCTTTTTAGATGTTTCTTGACTTTTTTCATTAAGCTTTATTTTTATGCATAGACCTTGTATATATTTGGAAAGTTTATAACTTAAGTGTTTCAAGTTTTTTTTTGGTACTACTATAAATGGTTGTGTGTTAATAATTTCAAATTCCAATGTCCATTGTTGGTATGAAGGAAAGTAATTGATTTTGTACATTTACCTTGTATCTTGTAACCTTGCTGTAGTCATTTACTCATTTAAGGTGGGTTTTTTTCATTTTGTCAGTCCTTTGGGATTTTGTACATAGACAATCATGCAAACTTCAAACAAAAACAGTTTTATTTCTTCCTTTCTAATCTGTATACCTTTTATTTAAAAAAAGTATTTAGCCCTATTGTTAAAATAAGTAGGAATAGCTAACATTTACTGAGTGATTACTATGTCTAAGCACTGCCCCAAGCATTTGTTATTTGTTTACTTGTGAAATACTTGTTATTTAGTCACAGGAACTTTCTAGAATAGGTACCACTATTATCTCAGTGTTACAAAGGAGGAGACTGAGGGTAGGGAAGAAACAAATTGCTTAAAACTTTGAAACATTGTCAACACTTTGGTATTAAAATTTTCTCTCTTTTCCCTGGGAGAAGCTTAAAAATCCATGCAAACCATGGTTCCCAGTTCTTATTTCAGGAAATATAGTCATCAAATCTATCTAACCAGCCCCAACCTTTCCCTGGAGCTTTATTCCTGTAATCCAACTGAGTACTAGAAATGGTCTCCTGCGTGTCCCACAGGCATCTCCAACTCACTATGATCAAAATCATATTCACAATTTTATTCTCCAGTGTTGCTTCTCCTCTTATGTTTCTTTTTTCTTATGATCTCTTCTTCCTTTTTATCTTTTGAAAGTGAAAGTGAAGTTGCTCAGTCGTGTCCAACTCTTTGCAACCCCATGGACTGTAGTCTCCGAGGCTCCTCCGTCCATGGGATTTTCCAAGCAACAGTACTGGAGTGGATTGCCATTTCCTTCCCCACTTTATTCATTCTGTTAGTTTAGACATAGGATGATTGATCAAGCAAGATTCTAAAGCAGTTTCAGCTTTCTTCTGTATTAGAATCACCTGAGAGCCTTGTTAAAATGCAGCCTTCCCCCTCAACCCCTGCCAGGTATCACCTATAGATTCTCATTCTGTAGATGTGGCTTGTGTATTTTTTAATTGAAAATTTTTGACATGTAGATCTTGTAAATTGGGTTGAATACTTTTAGCAAGCATCACAGGTAGTGTCAATACCTAGAACCACAGGTTGAAAAATACTCCAAGGCTCAGACGAAGGCATCAGTCTTGGGTGGAGAAAACAGAAAATGCTGCAGGATACGTGTGGACTAGGGACTGCTGGAGTTTTATCTGGAATCCTCCTTTATGAGGTAGCAGCTGATATCTCTCCGAACAGGGAGCCATTTATGGCATCAGAGTGCTAGGAGAAAGCAGTCAGAAACAGAAGTCATAGGCGTGGAAGAAGATCCTTGTGGAGGTAAGAAGAGAGTCTGAAGCAATGCAGATCAAAACCACCAAGAAGATACTTTATAGGGAAGAATGGGGAAGACAACTGCCAGTAGTTGTCTTCAGAGCTTAAAAGGGGGAAAGAGCTCAGAAAGAAACGGAAAGAAAACAGATTCACCAACTCCTGATTGTGAGGGTCCTGAATATTACCACCTGTCTCTGCTAGAGAGGCAGGCTACACAAGTCCAAGAGCTGGGAAGTCCAGACTTCCTAGCCTCTACCACGTAGTTCATCCCTCAATGCCCAGTCTCCTCATTTGTAAAATGGAGACAGTCTAAGTTCCACTTCATGAACTCAAAGTAGAAGTTCAAATGAATAAACTCATGTAATATATTAGGCTCATAGCAAAGACTCTAATGGATGTTAACTTATTCACATTCCATAAGCAATATTCTGCTTGAAGTTTGTACAAATAAATCAATTAATCTTACTTCAAACAGAGGTCCTTTCAACTCCTTTTTACAAATGAAGAAACTTAATGCACCAGGAAAACGTGATTTGTCTACGTCTGTACAAGTAGTATGTGAATGAACAGGAGCTAGAGAAAGCTCCAGCTGCATTTTGAGTGTCTGCTTGTTGCCAGGTATTGAGGAAGATGCTTTTCAACATGTCAGCACTTGCCATGTATTTCCCTACTTTGCTGATATTGAGGATAGAGTTAAGGGCCAAACTATAAAGGTAGTAGAACCAGGGCTGGAGAGAAGCCAGTTGGCTCCAGAGCTGGGAACTCCTACAGTGACTTCTGCCTCTCTTGATGGAACCCTGCAGTACCCCACACCATCCTGGCTACCTCTGAGAGCTATGTGCTGGTGGTTACTAGCATCTGTGAGGAAGTCAGAGATAAATGAATCTCAGTTCTGTCCCAGAAAAGCTCATTGCTTTCTGAAGAGTATAAAACAAGTATTGATATGCACAAAACTCCCATACAAGGTGGAGCTTCCCAGGCGGCACTAGTGATGAAGAGTCTGCTTGCCAGTGCGGGAGACTTAACAGCTGTGGGTTTGATCCCTGTGTCAGGAAGATCCCCTGGTGGAGAGCATGGCAACCCACTCCTATATTCTTGCCTGGAGCATCCCATGGACAGAGGATCGTGGCAGGCTACTGTCCATAGGGTCGCAAAGAGCTGGACACGATGGAAGTGACTTAGCATGCACACACCATGCAAGGTAAAAAGGTACATGGGAACCCAGAGGGAGGGACTCTCCCCCTTTTGCCATTTGGAGGTGAACTTGGAAGGAGGGTAGGATTGGGGCATATGAAGGAGGGGTTGGGACTGGAGGATGAACTGAGTGGAGAAGCAGACACAGCAACTCCCAAGAATATCCAAGTATTAAGCCAATGTGTGCAGACTTCTGGAAGGTAAGATTTGGGATCTGTTTGCAAGTATCTAGAAATCTGAAGCTAAATAGTTTGAACTTTAATTTTGTAGGCAACAGGGAGGCATAAGAGATCTATTGCTTTTGGCTTTATTTTAGGCAAATGCTTCTTAATATTAATGGTTTTTACTTTGAGATAATTGAAGATTCACATGTAATTATAAGAAATAACAGAGAGAGAGATCCTGAGTAACTTAATCTTCCTAGATGATAACTTGTATAATAGTAGTCAATATGACAGCTAAGATATTTACATTGATATAATCAACTGCTCTTATTCAGATTTCCTGTTTTACTTGCACTCATCTGTGTATGTATTTAAAGCTATAGAATTTTACCACATGGGTAGGTTTGCAAATCTATGACCACAGTAAAGATACAGGACAATTCCATCACTATGAGAATCTCTCCTGTTGTCCTTTTACAAGCATATCCACCTTCCTTCCATGCCTCTTCCTTAATCTCTAATCCTTATTACTAGCATGGTTCCTGTAATTTTATTTAAGAATGTTTCATAAATGGAATCATATAGTATACAGTCTTGGTAATTGGCTTTTTTTCACTCACCATAATTCTCTTGAGCTTCATCCAAATTATAACCTGTATCAATAGTTCTCTCTCTCTCTTGTTTTGAGTAGTATTCCATGATATGGATAACCATAGTTTAACCATTCACCTGCTAAAAGGCGACTGGGTTATTTTCAGTATTTAACTACTGTGAGTTAAGATGCTGTAGATATTTGTGTACAAAATTCACACATAAAGTTGTGTGTATTTTGTGTGAACATGTTTTCATTTCTCTGGGATAAATACCCAAGAGCTCTGGGTATGTATACTAGCAGTAGGTATGTATGCTGCAATGTATAATAAGTTGCATAATTAGTTTTATAACTAGCAAGTGTGTGTGTGTATATATATATATATATATGACCTTAGAGCTCTGTAGCTAAGACGGTAAAGTGTCTGCCTACAATGTGGGAGACCCGGGTTTGATCCCTGGGTCGGGAAGATCCCCTGGAGAAGGAAATGGCAACCCACTCCAGTATTCCTGCCTGAAAAATCCCATGGACTGAGGAGCCATATGGGGTCACAAAGAGTCAGACATGACTGAGCAACTTTACTTTCACTTTAGGGCTTCCCTGGTGGCTCAGAGGTTAAAGGTTATTGTATATTTAGTTGCATAATCAGCTTTATAACAAGCAAGTATATATATATATATATAAAACATATCTAATATTTATTCTTTTTCAGGTTCTTTTCTATTTTAGGTTATTCAGTTTAGTTCATTCACTCAGTCGTGTCCGACTCTTTGCGACCCCATGAATTGCAGCACGCCAGGCCTCCCTGTCCATTACCAACTCCTGGAGTTCACTCAGACTCAGGTCCATCGAGTCGGTGTTACCATCCAGCCATCTCATCCTCAGTCGTCCCCTTCTCCTCCTGCCCCAAATCCCTCCCAGCATCAGAGGCTTTTCCAATGAGTCAACTCTTTACATGAGGTGGCCAAAGTACTGGAGTTTCAGCTTCAGCATCATTCCCTCCAAAGAAATCCCAGGGCTGATCTCCTTCAGAATGGACTGGTTGGATCTCCTTGCAGTCCAAGGGACTCTCAAGAGTCTTCTCCAACACCACACTTCAAAAGCACAGTAAATACAGTTCCTTGTGCTATACAGCAAGTTCTTGTTTATCTATTTTATATATAGTAGTAGATTGTTAATTTCAAATTCTAAATTTATCCCTCTCTCTCCTTTCCTCTTTGATAACCATCAGTTTGTTTTCTATATCTGTGAGTCTATTGCTGTTCTGTAAATAAGTACATTTGTATCATTTTTTTTTTTTAGATTTTGTGTTTATGTGCTATAATATAATGTTGGTCTTTTTCTGTCTGACTTACTTCACTTAATATGATCATCTCTAGGTCTATCCATGTTGCTACAAATGGCATTATATAATCCTTTTAAATGGCTGAATAATATTTCATTGTCTCATTGTGTTTTAAATTTGCATTTCTTTAGTAGCTAAAATGATGCTAAAATCTTTTCATATGGTTATTTGCTCTTTGTACGTCTTCAGCAAAATGTCTATTCACGTTGTTTGCCCATTTTCTAATTGAACTTTTTTATTACTGAGTTTTGAGAGTTCTTTACATATTCTTATATTACTCCAATGCCAGATATGTGGCTTGAAAATATTTTCCCAATGTATACGCCTTTTCTTTCCATTACCTTTACAAGATCTTTCACAGAACAAAAGTTTTTAATTTTCATGAGCTCTAATTTATCAAGTTTTCCTTTTATAGATTATCTAATGGCATCAAGTCTAATAATTCTTTCCTTAGAAATCCTGAAGGTGTTCTTTAAAAAAATTTTTTTTGTATTTTTACATATTATATTGAAGTCCATTATCCATTTTAAGTTAATTTTTATATAAGGTGTGAGATTTAGGTCAACTTTTTGTTTACTTGTTGGTTTTTGTCTTTGGATGTCCAGTTGTTCCAGTACCATTTATTGAAAGGACAACAACAATCTTCCTGCACTGAACTGCGTTTGCACCTTTATTGATAATCACTTGGGCTTATTTGTGTAGGCTTACCCCTGGGTTCTCTGTTCTGTTCCATTGATCTTTATGTCTATCTCTCCACCAGTGTGACAACTCCATGATTACTTTAGCTGTATAGTAAGCCTTAATATCAAGAAGAAGTATTCTTTTCACTGTACTCTTTTTCAAGAGTGTTTCAGCTATACTAGATACTATGCCTTCCCATATAAATTTTAGGATAAACTTCTTTATGCTTATAAAATCTTTGCTGAGGTTTTGACAAGAATTGCATTAAACCCACAGATCAACTTGGAGAGATCTTTACTAAGTTGAATCTCCTAATTCATGAACACATTGTGTTTCTATCGACTTAAGTATTCTTTGATTTCTTTTATTTGCATTTTGTAACTTTCAGCATTCAGACTATTTATGTGTTTTGTATATGTACAAAGTACTTTCTTTTCTATAGTGACTATAAATAATACTGTTTTTAATTTTGGTTTCCATACATTCTTTTTTATTATAAAAAATATCCTTTTATTTTCAACCTACCTGTGTCATTGAATATGAAGTGAATTTGTTCTTACTTCAAACATCATATAGTTGGCTGGTGTTTCTTTTTTGGTTTGTTTTATCCACCCTGCCAATCTGCCTTTTTATTTGGTGTATTTACACCATTTACATTTAAGGTGATTCTTGATATATATGAACTTAAGTATACAATTTTATTATTTCCTGGTTTTCCTCTGCTTCACTTTTATCACCTTTATGTAGGTTATTGGGATTTTTTTAAATAGGATTCTCTCGATATATTTTTAGTGTGTTTGAGTATATCACTTTGTATAAAAAGTTATTCCTTTGGATATTACAATATGCATATATGACATTATAATCTATTATTGCATGAGTGAAGTATGGAAACCTTGTTTCTATTCAGGTCCCTTTGCCTTTCCCAATTTTTAGCACCATTGCCTTGAGTATCAGATATTATAATTTTTCTTTCAATCATGATTGTAAAAGTTTATGAGAATGATAAGTAGGTAAGTGTAAGTAAGTGTTAGTTGCTCAGTTGTGCCTGACTCTTTGTAACCCCATGGACTGCAGCCTGTCAGGCTCCTCTGTCCACGGAGTTCTCTAGGCAAGAAGACTGGAGTGGGTAGCTGTCCCCTTCTCCAGGGGAATCTTCCCAACCCAGGTATCGAATCTGGGTCTCCTGCATTGCAGACAGATTCCTTACCATCTGAGCCACCAGGGAAACCCATGAGAAGGATAGTCTATCATATTTACCCCTATTTTTAAAATCTATCTTGATATTGTGCTTTCCTTTATGAAGTTCCTAATTATCTTTTCCTTTCTGTTTATGAAACTTTCTTTGTTGTTTGTTGTTCAGTTGCTCAGTCATGTATGACTCTTTGCGATCCCATGGACTGCAGCATGCCAGGCTTCCCTGTTCTTTACCATCTCCCGGAGCTTGCTCAAACTCATGTCCATGTTGGTGATGCCATCCAACCATCTCATCCTCTGTCACCCCCTTCTTCTCCTGCCTTCTATCTCTCCCAGGATCAGGGTCTTTTCCAGTGAGTTGGCTCTTCACATCAGGTGGCCAA
Organism: Ovis aries; assembly: GCF_016772045.2. Taxonomy (NCBI): domain Eukaryota; kingdom Metazoa; phylum Chordata; class Mammalia; order Artiodactyla; family Bovidae; genus Ovis; species Ovis aries. The sequence goes on along the minus strand of NC_056054.1, from coordinate 43,731,674 downwards.
AGCATTGGAGCTTCAGCTTCAGCATCAGTTCTTTCAATGAATATTCAGAGTTGATTTCCTTTAGGATTGACTGGCTTAATCTCCTTGCAATCCAAAGGACTCTCAAAAGTCTTCTCCAACACCACAGTTAGAAAGCGTTGATTCTTAGGTGCTCAGCCTTCTTTACGATCCAACTCTCACATCCGTACATGACTACTGGTAAAACTATAGCTTTGACTATATGGACCTTTGTTGGAAAAGTAATGTCTCTGCTTTTTAATACTCTGGCTAGGTTTGTCATAGCTTTTCTTCCAAGGAGCAAGTGTCTTTTAATTTCATGGCTGCAGTCACCATACACAGTGATTTTGGAGCCCAAGAAAATAAAATCTTTCACTGTTTCCATTGTTTGTCCATCTATATGCCATGAGGTGATGGGACCAGATGCCATGATTATAGTTTTTGAATGTTGTGTTTTAAGCCAGCTTTTTCACTCTCCTTTTTCACCTTCATCAAGAAACTTCCTTCAGTCACTCTTTGGGGGTAGATTTGTTAGCAAAAAATCCTCTTTGCTTTTCTTCATCTGAACACAGTGTTTGTTCTTGAAGGTCTGTTTTGTTGGATATAGAATTTGCAGTTGACAGTTCTTTTCTTTCAGCACTTGAAAAATGCCATGCCATTTCCTTTGGTATCTGTGGTATCAAATGAGATATCTGCCATCATCTGAATTAATGTTCCTCTGACAGGTAATATATTCTTTCTTTCTATCTACTTTCAAGAATTTGCCTTTGTTTTCAGAATTCAATTATGTGTCTTGGCATTGATTCCCTTGGAATTCTCTTGGTGGGGTTTGTTCAGCTTCTTGGAACTGTAAGTTTGTGTCTTTCAACAAATTTGGGAGATTCTCAGGCATAATTTCTTGCCATACTCATTTATACTGTTTTTTCTCTCCTTTTGGGGCTCTGATACAAATGTTGGGATTTTGGTTACTGCACCACAGATCCTAGAGACTCTTCTCATTTTTTTCCCAGTCTATTTTATCTCTATTGTTTATATTGAGTAAATTTTATCTCTTTATCCTCAAGTTCACTGATTCTATCCAATGTCATCTCCATTATAACAGTAAGCCCATTCAGAAAGTTTAAAATTTTTCTATTATTGTATTTTTCAGTTCCATAATTTCCACTTACATCCTTTTTATATGTTTTATTTGCTGAACTTTTAAAAAATTTTATTTTATATCAGAATTCAGTTGATTAACAACCAATGTTGTGTTAGTTTTAGGTGTATAGCAAAGTGACTCAGTTCAGTTCAGTCACTCAGCCGTGTCCAACTCTTTGCAACCCCATGAATCACAGCACGCCAGGCCTCCCTGTCCATCACCAACTCCCGGAGTTTACCCAAACTCATGTGCATCAAGTCAGTGATGCCATTCAGCCATCTCATCCTCTGTCGTCCCCTTCTGCTCCTGCCCCCAATCCCTCCCAGCAGCAGGGTCTTTTCCAATGAGTCAACTCTTCGCATGAGGTGGCCAAAGTATTAGAGTTTCAGCCTCAGCATCAGTCCTTCCAATGAACACCAGGACTGATCTACTTTAGGATGGACTGGTTAGATCTCCTTGCAGTCCAAGGGACTCTCAAGAGTCTTCTCCAACACCACAGTTCAAAAGCATCAATTCTTTGGCGCTCAGCTTTCTTCACAGTCCAACTCTCACATCCATACATGACCACTGGAAAAAACCATAGCCTTGACTAGATGGACTTTTGTTGGCAAAATAATATATCTGCTTTTCAATATGTTATCTAGGTTGATCATAACTTTCTGTCCAAGGAGTAAGTGTCTTTTAATTTTATGGCTGCAGTGATTTTGGAGCCCCCCAAAATAAAGTCTGACGCTCTTTCCACTGTTTCCCCATCTATTTCCCATGAAGTGATTGGACCAGATGCCATGATCTTTGTTTTCTGAATGTTGAGCTTTAAGCCAAGTGTTTCACTCTCCTCTTTTACTTTCATCAAGAGGCTTTTTAGCTCCTCTTCACTTTCTGCCATAAGTGTGGTGTCATCTGCATATCTGAGGTTATTGATATTTCTCCCGGCAATCTTGATTCCAGCTTGTGCTTCTTCCAACCCAGCGTTTCTCATGATGTACTCTGCATAGAAGTTAAATAAGCAGGGTGACAATATACAGCCTTGACGTCCTCCTTTTCCTATTTGGAACCAGTCTGTTGTTCCATGTCCAGTTCTAACTGTTGCTTCCTGACCTGCATATAGGTTTCTCAAGAGGCAGGTTAGGTGGTCTGGTATTCCCATTTCTTTCAGAATTTTCCAGAGTTTATTGTGATCCATACAGTCAAAGGCTTTGGCATAGTCAATAAAGCAGAAATAGATGTTTTTCTGGAACTCTCTTGCTTTTTCATGATCAAGCAGATGTTGGCAATTTGATCTCTGGTTCCTCTGCCTTTTCAAAAACCAGCTTGAACATCAGGAAGTTCACGTATCTATTCTTTTTCAAATTCTTTTCCTATTTAGGTTATTGCAGAGTGTTGAACAGATTTCCCTGTGCTATACAGCAGGTCCTTGTTGGTTGTCTGTTTTAAATATATCAGTGTATACACTGTCAATTCCAAACTCCCAACGTATCCTTCCCACTTTCTCCCCTGCTAACCATAAGTTCATTCTCTAAGTCTTTGTGTCTGTTTCTGTTTTGTAAATAAGTTCATTTGTATCATTAAAAAAAAGATTCTGAATATAAGCAATATTATATTGATATTTGTCTTTCTCTGCCTGACTACTTAACTTAGTATGATAATCCATGTTGCTATAAATGGCATTATTTCATTCTTTTTTATGGTTTGGTAGTCCATTGTAGACATAGACGACATCTTTTTTATCTGTTTGGCTGTCAGTGGACATTTAGGTTGCTTCCATATCTTGGCTATTATAAATAGCATTGCAATGAACACTGGGGCACATGTATCCTTTCAGATTTTGTTTTTCTGCAGATATAATCCCAAGAGTGCTTCCCTAATAGCTCAGTTGGTAAAGAATCCACCTGCAATGCAGAAGACCCCAGTTTGATTCTTGGATCAGGAAGATCCACTGGATTAGGCACAGGTTACCCACTCCACAGGTTTCCCTTGTGGCTAAGCTGGTAAAGAATCTGCCTGCAATGTGGGAGACCTCGGTTTGATCCCTGGGTTGGAAGGATGCCCTGGAGAAGGGAAAGGTTACCCACTCCAGTATGGAGTGTATAGTCCATAGGGTCTTAAAGAGTCAGACATAACTGACTTTCTATATTCTATAATCCCAAGAGTTGTATTATATGGTAGCTCTAGTTTTAGCTTCTTAAGAGCCTCCATACTGTTTTCTATAGCTGCCGTACCAATTTACATTCCCACTGACCGTGCAAAAGAGTTCCCTTTTCTCCAAACCCTCTCCACCATTTGTTGTTTGTAGACTTTTTGATGATGGCCAACCTGACTAGAGTGAGATGTCATCTCATTATAGTCTTGATTTGCATTTCTCTATTAATTTAGCAATGTTAAGCATCTTTTCATGTGCCTCAGCTATCTGTATGTATATTTAGGTCTTTGCTAAAATTTTTTATTTTTTGTTTAAAAAAATTTGTAAGTGCCTGTTGAAGCATTGTTATGAAGTCTGCTTTAAAATCCTTGTTAGGTTTTTCCAACATCTATTTCATCTCAGTGTTGGTTTCAATTAATTATCTTTTCTCCCTGATATATCTCTAATCTGTGGGTCCTAACTAGCCAACATTTGGTCCAGAACTTTGGTCTGGTGTTTTAAGAAATAAATCTTATTGGAATATAGTTGCTTTACAATGTTTATTAGTTTCTGCTGTATAGCAAAGTGAATCAATTATACGTATACCAAGGAGAAAAGGACTGGTGAGATGAATTGGGAGATTGGAATTGACAAATATACAATTCTATCTTATAAAGTGGATAACTAATGAAAACTCCTGTATAGTAGTTCCTTTATAACTACGGTATAGTAGTATATAGTTTTATTTCTCAGGGAACCCATTCCTTTGACTCTCTGACCTACTGTAATGCTGGATCCCTGGGCTAGGGCTCCCCTTAAAGTGAGATATTTTATATTGACTTTTGAAGTACAAGACCTGGTTTGGATGGAGAAGCTATGGTTTGTATTTTTATCATTTCTTGTGATTTCTATGTATAAGCTCATAATTTGATCTCTCTGGCATTTAAAGGCTTTGCTTTGGGATATATATTTCCACACCCTCTTGCTTTCCTCCTCCTTTTTCTTCTTCCTCCTCCTCCTCCTTTGTCTTCTTCCTCCTCCTATTTTTTTACTTCCCCTTCTGTTTTGTTGTTTCTTTGTTTTAAATGTCTTTCCTCCAAAGGCATCTTCATTCATCTTCCGTATATCAGGACCCTCTTTTTTTGTGTATTTGAAACGTGTATTCTTAGTTTGTTTACTATAAAGAAACAAATATGCATTATAATGATGGGACAAATCTAAAAAGCAGTGGAACAAAAGACATCCATACGCCCCAAGGAACCATTGTTTGCAAACAAAAGGTGAGGCTACAGGAGAGAAGAGTAAGCTTGGTCTCAGGTCAGAGCATGACAGGGCCCCTGAGGTTCAGTTTCCTCATCACCAAAATGAAGGGTTTGACTTGATGGTCCTCAGAGCACTTCCAGCATGATAAATGACTTAGTGATTGGACATAATTGTCTTCAGATAGCTGAAAGGCTGTAAGGGCATCCAAGGGAGCAGACTGATCAATGCAGTTCCAGACTCCAGAAGATGAAACTGGAATCAGTGAGTGGAATGACAGGTAAACTATGAAAACTTCACTAATAATCAGAACTACCCCCAAATAGAGAGGACAACCTGTCAAGTGCCAAGGTATCTGCTCTGGGGTAAACCGATGCCCGTCAGTTTCAGTTTCAGGACACTCTTTTCTAGTCTTATTCCTAAAGGCTTTTTGTTGTTGTTCAGTCACTAGGTCGTGTCCGACTTTGCAGCCCCACAGACTGCAGCACGCCAGGCTTCTCTGTCCTTCACTATCTCCCTGAGTTTGCTCCAACTCATGTCCATTGAGTCGGTGACGCTATCCAATCATCTCATCCTGTCACTTCCTTCTCTTCCTGCCCTCAATCTTTCCCTGAATCAGGGTCTTTTCCAGTGAATTGTCTCTTTGTATCAGGTGGCCAAAGCATTGGAGCTTCAGCTTCAACATCAGTCCTTTCAATGAATATTCAGGGTTGATTTCCTTTGGGATTGACTGGTTTGATCTCCTTGTAGTCCAAGGGACTCTAAAGAGTCTTCTTCAGCACCACAATCTGAAAGCATCAATTCTTAGGTGCTCAGCCTTCTTTATGGTCCAACTCTCATATCCGTACATGACTACTGGAAAAACCATAGTTTGACTATGTGGACCTTTGTCAGCAAAGTGACGTCTTTGCTTTTTAATACGCTATCTAGGTTTGTCATAGCTTCTCTTCCAAGGAGCAAGCATCTTTTAGTTTCGTGGCTGCATTACCATCTGCAGCTCAAGAAAATAAAATCTGTTACTGCTTCCACTTTTTCTCCTCCTATTTGCCATGAAGTGACCTTTTATGTACCCTAGTTTCAATAGGCAGAGTGTTACTTGTGGTTTAGGGGGAATGTGCAAAGTTTTCATTCTTGCTCAGAATTCTCACTGCTCTTCTTCCCTGCCCCAAGTTCTTCTATCCTCAATTTATTTTCCCCAAACCTGCTATGTTTTCCCGGTGGAAATCTACTCTTATTTGGTTTAAATAAAAAGGTCGTTGGCACTTCCAAAAATGCTCAAAGACTACATGATTATGTGTATACAGATTTCTGTATTATTATTTGAAGGCCAATAGCTGTCTTTTATGAATTACCTATTGTATTCTAAATGCCTTCTAACTAGTGCATCAGGGAGTAGCTTCTTGAATCCTCCCCACAATTCTTTCTCATAGGTATCAGTTCCCCTCTACAGAAAAGTAATTTCTCCAGGATTGCACAGCTCAAGGCATATTATCATTTCAGTTGCTCAGTTGTGTCCAACTCTTTGTGACTCTATGGACTGTAGCATGCCAGTCCTCCCTGTCCATCACCACCTCCCAGAGTTCACCCAAACTCACGTCCACTGAGTCGATGATGCCATCCAACCATCTCATCCTCTGTCATCCCTTCCGCTCCCACCTTCAATCTTTCCCAGCATCAGGGTCTTTTCAGATGAGTCAGCTCTTCGCATCAGATGGCCAAAGTATTGGAGTTTCAGCTTCAACATCAGTCCTTCCAGTGAACACCCAGGGCTGATCTCCTTTAGGATGGGCTGGTTGGATATCCTTGCAATCCAAGGGACTCTCAAGAAGCTTCTTCAATACCACAATTCAAAAGCATCAATTCTTCGGCTCTCAGCCTTCTTTCTAGTCCAATTCTCTCATCCATACATGACTACTGGAAAAACAATAGCTTTGACTAGATGGACCTTTGTTGGCAAAGTAATGTTTCTGCTTTTTAATATGCTGTATAGGTTGGTCATAACTTTTCTTCCAATATTAACATGTATTCAAAAGAAGGAAAAGGTGAAAAACCCATTAACATTCTAAAGCTAGCTTTCTGCCTCTAAAACATGTGTTCTTGATCTCTGCCTAACACGCATGAGTCTTTGGGTAAGAAAGAAAAATTATAAAAATGTTTTCACTAATGAGTAAAATATACTGTATCAGCTTAATGACACAGAAAGATAATATCAGAAAAAGAACAAGAGTTGGAGTGAGGAGCACTAGGTTTGGGCCTAGGTCCATCATTTATGAGCCCTTTAAACTTGAACAAGTAATTTTACCTGCTGAATTAGGGTTGTTTTTTTTTTTTTTTTTTTTTTTTGCTGTGTAACAAACTACCACAAATTTTGTGGCTTAATAGGACACCCAACTGCAAAATCTAGAACTCAAGTCAGAAGTCTGGATGAGCTCAGCTGGATTCTCTTCTCAATTAAGGATAAAATCAAAGTGTCAGTTTCTAGAGAAGAATCTGCTTTGAAGATCATTCAGGTTGTTGGAAAAATCCAGTTGCTATAGTTCTGCGGCTCATGCTTTCTTACTGGCTGTCAGCCAGGGGTCGCTCTCCACTCCTAGGAGGCTGCCCACATTTCCAGTCTGGATTTTCCTGAGGTTTTTGTGACGACGACTAAATGAGAAGTATTGTACACATAGTGGTGATGGATATGATCATTGCTTAATGTTGCTGAGTGTAGAAGATACCCCTCAACCTCTATAAACACAGAGCATGTCTACATCACAGGAAATCCTACCAAGAGGCAGGTTCCAAAGTCTCTTATAACAGAAGTGTCAGTTGGTCTTCCTCAGGAAAAACAGAAACTGGGTTTTGTGCTGGACAAATGTTTATTGGAGTGAAGTGGATGAGATGCGGTGAGGTGTCTGTCACCGGTAATGAGAAGGGTGCTAACTGGCCTTCCTGCAGTGAAGAGAAGGTGGCGAGGGTTGGGAAAGGCTAACCTCGCAGGGGGCAAAAAGCGAAGAAGTGGTTTGGATTGCAGTAGGCGAGAAATGCCTGCATCGCCAGCCCCGTAAGCGGACCCCCCTCAGTGGGCGGGTACTTGCGAACACAGGGCCGCCTCCAACCCCCGCCCCTGCCCGGACTGTGGGTACCTGTGTAGGGGACGCCGGGGAGACTACCGGGGGCGCGTCTGACTCGGTCAGCCCCTCACAACCCAATCCCCCCTCTGTGAGCGGTGCAAGTGGAGTCTCCCAGTCTGCGCCCCCTGGCTCTAGCTAACCAATCTCAGTCCCACTGTTGGTTGGAGCATTTCGCCCAGAGCCTCCGAGCGTACTGGTTGCTGGCTGCGGCTGGGAGCTTGGTTGCGCAATTACTTGCCGCCGCTGCGGCCGCGGCCAAAGCCACCTGGGCAAGGAGCGAATTTGCCGCGCGGTTCCCGCCTCGGAAAGAGGTAAAAACTATCATTTGCCTTTTTTGGGGCACTCAAACGCAAGGTGTAGCGAGCGAACCAGCCTGGATTATCGCGGGGTGGAAAGCAGTGGGCACGTTATCAGGGAAGCGGGTACCTGGGGACAGTTGCTGCAGGTTAGGGGTCTCTGTTAGCGTTACGAATCCTGGTCCCTGTGGGCTTCCTGGGCGCCCCCCCCCCCCGCACTGCCCCCCGTGACCACACCCTGGATCGCGGTGTCTGCGGCAACCTACCCTTGCCCGCAGTGGTCGATCCTTGTCAGATATAGGCATAATTTTTAATACTGCAGGAAAGAAGACAGCAAGAGCTTATTTAGGGTGAAAATGTTTGCTAACATCGCTTGGATATGCATGTTTTAAGGGCTGGCAAGCTGTCCGTTCTTGCAGTATTCTGTCGTGTGGCATGATAAAATAAAAATAGGTGCGTAGCCACCGCGAAAGTAACAAACAGGTATCATTGGAAGAAGAGGCTCGGGGCGCTCCTGCCCTCCTCCCCACCCGCATTGCCTTTGGTGGGTTCCCGTGGTGGGCAGAGAGACAGCTCACCGCAGAGAATGGAGGAGGGAGGAGGGAAGTGGGAGGAGGGAGGAGGGTGGGGTTAGCGAGCGAGTTGAGGCAGACACCACCCCCTGCCCCCCCCCTCCCCACCCCATGTCCCCAGGCAGGCGCTGCGACAAGACATCATTCCGAGTTAGACTCCCACCCCTCACACATCCTCTCTTCTCTCCTCCGTAGGCGTCCCTCACTGCTGGCCAAGTGCCTGAGAAGCAGTACACGCACCTCTCAGCTAATACCTGACCATGGGCAACTCCTGCTTCGGCCTCAAGGAACGCCTGATGAAGCGGCTGCGGCCTCTGCCGACTGTGATCGTCATCCGCACCTGCCTGCCCCAGAGAAGGAGCAGAGATTTCCGTGTGGTGGTGCTCGGCTCGGCCGGCGTGGGCAAGAGCGCGCTGGTGCAAAGGTGGGTGCGCGGCAACTTCCGTGAGGCGTACCTGCCGACCATCGAAGATACCTACCGCCAGGCGCTAGGCTGCAGCCACAAGGCGGGTGCGCTGCACATCACCGACACCACCGGTGGCCGCCGCTACCGGGGCCTGCAGCGCCTTGCCATTGCCAGGGGTCACGCCTTCATCCTGGTTTATTCTATCACCAGGAAGCAAACCCTGGAGGAGCTGAAGCCTCTCTATGAGCTGATCCGTCAACTCAAAGGTAATAACCCGCAAAAGTGCCCCGTCATCCTGGTGGGCAACAAGTGCGATGAGAGCCGTCGGGAGGTGAGTGAGAAGGAAGGTGCTGCCTATGCGTGCGAGTGGAATTGCGCCTTCTTGGAGACCTCGGCCAAGATGAATATCAACGTCCAGGAGCTGTTCCAGCTGCTGATCAATTTCGAGAAGAAGCCCGCCGCCGCCGCCGCAGCCCCCGCCGGCGCGCAGCCTCCGCAGAAGAAATCCCAGATCCCCAAGACCGCCGAGAAGCTGCTGGGCAAGTGCATCGTCATGTGAACCCTGAGCCTTAGAGATCGCGCCCCTCCTCTCCTTCAGTGTGCCGAAAACACGGACCGACCCCATCGTGCTGTGTCACCTGTACATGACTGACTTGTGTGCTGTGGTTTGGGTTGTAACAATTAGATGTCAATAAATGTCCCTTGTGAGTGAATAACTTTCCTTTTCCCCAGGCGAGAGAACTCAAATTGTTAAAATAATGGACATTGGAGGAGGAGAGGAAAAAAGGAACAGGATGCATTTCAAGGATGGGACTTGGATGGACTTTAGAGATTAATGTTTGAAAAAGAGACTGGAAATGGCAAAACGAATTGAAAGATACCACTGCCCTTCTTGTAATCCTATTATTGTGTATTATTCTTAAACATTTCAAGTCCTGTAAATGTCTAATCATATCTCCCCATTGTGTATGTAATTGTTAAAAAACACGTTTTTGCAGCAAAAGCTCTGACAGATGGCTGTGAGACAGAAATACTAAACATGATAAATAAATGAATGTCCTATAGTTGAGCATTGAGGGTGGGAGCAGAGAGAATTGTTAAAGTGGATCTTGCTTACTAAATATATGCCAGTTGTTTCATAGGTCATTTAAAAATGTTTGAGTATTCTATATCCCTGTTTAAAAAAAATTATAATAGTTCCATGACTTAATAAAGCTTTTCCTGCATGCAGTCAGCTGTAATAATTTCTTTTTCGCTCAACGACAACAACAATTACCCGTTGCCAGTCACAACTGGTGAAGATTTCTAATAAGAATTTTAGGTACGGAAGCCTATGCCCTCTTGAAATTAGCTGGGTGGGGGTGGTTCATGGGTCCCTGCAATGCAGAGCTAGTTTATATCCATCACCTTTCCTGGGCTGATTCGGGAAGAACTCCAGGCATCTTTGAAGAGGTTACTGGCTCATCTTGCTGCTGTCTTGGAGGTGGGTGGTGAAAAGCAAACTCTGCCTCAAAAGTCTTTCCTCAAGAACTACTGGATAATGGATGAACCTAGAGTCTGTTATACAGAGTGAAGTTAAGTCAGAAAGAGAAAAACAAATATTGTATATTAAGGCATATACGTGAAATCTAGAAAAACGGTACAGATGAACCTATTTGCAGGGCAGGAATAGAGATGCAGACAAGACAGATCAGGTGGACCCAGGGATTGGGGAAGGGGATGGTGGGATGAATTGAAGATTGGGTTTGACATACATACACTACCATGTGTAAAACTGATAGCTGGTGGGAGCCTGGGATATAGTGCAAGAAGCTTAGCTTGGTGATCTATGGTGACCTAGAGTGGTAGAATGGGGAGGAGGGAGGTCTAAGAGGGAAGGGACATATGTATACATATAGCTGACTCACTTCTTTGTATAACAGAACTAGCATACCATTGTAAAGCAGTTATACCCCAATTTAAGAAAAAAAAAGTACTGGAAATAGGAAAAAGTACTGGAAATGGAAGGTAAGGGGAGAAACAGGTGGGATTTGAAATCAGAAATTTCAAAGGAAGCTTTTTATTTTAAGATTCATTTTATATTTGAACATAATTTTCTTTGAGTGAGAGAATATGTATCTATACACATCCTTGTTTTCAAGTGTTTTTCTTTTTTCAGTTAAAGAGAAGTGGAGAGGCTCTAAGTCTAGTGATTTTTCTCCATAAAATATCTCTTATTGGATAAATATTTATTGAACAACTTAAATGTTTACAAAATGCCTTCTTATAACTTGATTTTTAGGGGAGAAGCACATCATTGAGGAGGAATCATAAACATCTATCACATAGTAGAGTCAAAATTTTGAGCTTAGAAAATTCATTCAGTGGCTCCTTTTAAATAGACAATTATTTAAAATTTCTCCTATTCACTTTCAAATCAATTCTCAACCACTAGAAAATATCTAAGTGGTTCTGCCATATTGCTTTTTATGTATTCTATTTTTAAAATATTTCTTAGGTAACATCCCTAATGGAGTAATTCCATTTCTAAAAGAAAATATCTTGGCTATTTTCCAGGTGAATTCTCCTTGGAAAAATGTGTTGCACTCATTGTTTTTCTTTGTAGAGGAGCAAAGGGATTACTAAGTGACAAATACTACACTTTAGAAAGGGAAAGGAGGAGATTTAATGTTGCAAGAAATGCTTAGTAAAAATATTTTTAAATTATAGTAAATATTTATACAGTCTATCTAAATGCCATTGTTTCTATAGCACATTAGAGCAAATATTTCTATAATTTTTGCACATGTCAATGTTCTACATCATACTACTTAATCCTCATGACAATCCAGTGAAGCAGATACTGTTATGCCCATTTTGCAGGTTGATAAATGTTACAAAACCAGTAAGCAGCAGAGCCAACATTTGAAGCCAGGTGTTCTGCAGCATAATTGGTGCTCTTTAACCACCACAATTACGTCCATTCTAAGATGACTAGTCCAAGGACAAGTGAGTTGACACCTCTGTTCTCTATTAAAGGAAGCTTTCTCAGAGCCTCCCTAGAATCCTGGAGAGAGGCAAAGAAGCAAATTGACTATACAAAGCACACACGATGGTTTAGAAACAGAGAAGAGAGAATGAGGTGTTGGATAACTTTTCCCTGAAGAGTTTACATGGTTGGAATCTTTTATGCCTAGAGACTTAGTAGATCTCTCCCCCAAATAATTATAAGCTTGAAATAAGCTTTACATTGTTACCTTGGAGCAGGGAAGATGTAAACCAGTCTAACAGTTCTTCCAGCTAATAGTGTTATTCAAAGAAGCTGGAACCTATAGCTTCTAGTTTTTGCACTATCCAATATAGTGGCCTCTAGCTTTATGTAACTTCTGCATTTGATATGGCTAGTCCAAAGTGAGGTGTATTGTAAATATACCATACATTATTATGAAAAGAATGGAAGTAGAATATCTCATAATTTTAATGTTTATTACATGTTGAGATAATATTTTAGAAACAGTGGATAAAGTGAAACATACTAATTTTATATTTCTTTTTGCTTTTTAAAGTGTGACTAGTGGAAAATTTTCAATCGTATTTGTGACTCATATTTGGCTCGCTTTGTATTCCGCTTGGGCAGTGCTGATACATAGTAAGAGCGGCTAGCAGAACTAATTTCTAATTTGAATCTTATTGTGCATATATTAGCTAGGATCAACAATCAAGTGTCGAAAAACGTTAGCATGTATTTAAAATAATATGTGTTGTCAGATATCTACATAACTTCATGAAATTCAAGATTAACAGAAATGTAACAAAATCCACTGAGAGGTATGTTTGCATATAAATGAATGGGAATTGAACATCTATAAGCTACATCTATAAACCTGGACCCACAGGCCCAGAACTTAGAAAAATAAATATGTCAACCAGTGAATTCAGGGAGTTGGTGAGGATTAAAATAAATGAAAACTGAAAATATGCCCACTGCACTGATATGATGTTTTTTCAGGCTACTGATACTGAAAAACCTGCCATCCATTATGATGCTGAAAAGTGAAAAGTGGAGGAGAGAAACCTAGTATGGAGATGAATACAATTTTATAAACTGGGATTCAAAACATTTAACTGACGCCAGTGTCCTGGGTCTACATGGGTGCATTCATAGTTGCTCTGTCCTGTCCCTCAGAGTAACGTCCCTCAAGTAATCCCCCATGTCTGCCTCCAAGTTTCCTTTCTGGTCTTCTCTGTGAGCATATCACACCATGCACCCTTTTTCCCAGACAGCCTCGAACATCCTATGTGGTTTTTCCTTTGTTGTTTCTTCATACAAAGAAGAAAAATTTTCTTCCATTTTCTGACCATCAGAATTTTATTCACCCTTTAAAATCCTGCCCAAATACCAACTGTCATTACCTTTGAAGGCTTCCTTATTTTTTCAAATAATTATTCACACATGTTATTCAGGGTCAGCAATATCCTTCCTCAGTGCCAATCCCTGGGGTACAGCATCCCTACCTTTAAGAAGCTCATAATCGAACAAGGGAGATGGTGGGGGGCAGGGAAATGCACAGCAGAGTGTGACAGGTGCCGTAAGATGAGTCCATTCTCCACCCTGCTATCATATTGATCTTTCAAAAATGCAATTTGATTACACTACTGCTGTTAAGAGCCATCATTTGCTAGCTATTCTGACAAATGTGCACAAAACTGCGCAGACAAAGATGTGTTACAGCATTGTTCATTCTACCTCTGCTATTCATTGTGTGTCTGAGGGGCAAGCCCTCTGGGCATCATTGTCCTCAGACGTGAAATGGGGACGATGATAATAGCTTCTATTCAGGGTGGTTATATTAAATGAGTTAATACATACAAAGTACTTAGAATAGTGCCTGGCACATTCCAAACAATCCATAAATATTAGCTATTACTATTATTAACAGAAGACTGGAAATTACCTAAATGACTATCAATATGGGCTTAGGTACATTAAAATAATAATGAGGTGATGCGGGCCAACACACGATATCTCCAAGGCTTCTTTTAAGTCCGCTTCCATTTGAGGGTTAGTGTGTGTGTGTGTGTGTGTGATTGTATATGCATAGTACAAAACTCTTCTAGAAGGATATTCAAGTAAATGTTAATAGGCATTGCCTCCAAGAAAGGCAATGACTGTTTAATGGGGAAGAAGACCCGCTTTTCATTTTATAACCTTTAATACATTTTGAATTATATTGCCATGTGCAATGTTTTTCTACTTATTGAAAAAAGCCAGATAATTTCCTTATGAGTCTTACCAGGAAAGGACAGAGTAGGAACTAGAATCCAAATTTTCGAATACCAGCCCCAGTGCTTTTTAAATTGTATTCAATGTTAGTAACCCCAGTGAGGAAACCACATAGTCTAACTGAAAGAAAAAAAAACAAAACAAAACAATTACTGTGTACCTAGCATAGGGCATTTAAAAGACGAGGACCAGATGAAGCTCAGCACCATGAAATAATTAACCTGAGGTCACACACTGGGATCACTGGGGCTGGGATTCTCCCCCAGATCTACCTGATATCACCAAAATGAACCCAGAATCAAAAAATGTAGGTTTAATACTGTGTCTTTCCTTGCTTGCTTTTTTTTTTTTTTCCTGTTCACAACCTTGTGAGTTGTGCAAAGGAAATAAACTAAAACCTGTGAAAGCATTGTGCACAAAACTAGGCACATAGTAAGTCCTCTGCCCCTCAAAGGAATTGGACTGATGTTTTCTTCCCTCTTTAATGCTCCTGGATATTTACTCCATGACTGATGTGAATGTCATTCCACCCAACACCCCGGCCTCAGAGATTATGTTCACCTGATATTTGTAGGAGAAGCACATCTAAAAAATTCCATTTCTAAAAGCTCTATATTCAGGCGTGGGAGGTAACCAGCTCGCCCCGTTAATGCATGTCCTCTTGTTTACTCCTTTGGCTCTGAAAGCTCATGTGGACTCTTTGTGAAGGCAATCATTAATCCAGAGTGGGAGAGAAAGAGAAGGATTCAGAGAAAAATTACTCGTAATTGCAGAGCTCTATTAGTATGTTTTTCTCTGCAACCTGGAGCTGAACATTGTGCAATGTATTTGTTCCCAGTGTAATTTAAATGTGAATTAAGCAGTGCTATGAGGCCAGGCTGTTTGAGGACAAGGCAGTTCATCACATGTTTGGAATTATTGCTTGAAAATGTCCACCTGAGTGAAAAATGCCTCCTAACCTGCTGGTAGAAGCACTCCTTAAGATACTAACTATGATATTAGCTCTGCTGTTCTTAACCACCTAGCCACCTCTGGAAACTTCTGTGGACTGCAGTTCATCTTTGAAATGAGAGGACCTCAAACTCAAGGTCCACAGAGAGCAAGTAGGCAGGCTCGATGATAATATGTGGGAAGTTCCATAGGGAACTGCCTCTGCCCAGTTCTACTGGGAGATATGGACCCCAGTGTAATAAATTTTTTTCTGATTTTTGTGGTGAATCTCAAAATTTTTAAATATTGACAATTAATTAAAAATTGTTTGTACAAAACATACACATAGATCAATGAAATGGTATAGAGAGCCCAGAAATAAACTCACGCACTTATGGTCAATTAATCTATGACAAAGAAGGCAAAAATATACAAGGGAGAAAAGACAGTCTCTTTAATAAGTAGTACTGGGAAAAACTGGACATCTACATGTAGGAGAATGAAATTAGAACATTTTTCTCATACCATAAACAAAAATAAAATTGATTAAAGACCTAAATGTAAGACCAGAAACAACCTCCTAGAAGAAAAGATAAGCAGAACACTGACATAAATCTCAGCAGTATTTTTTTTTTTGGCTCTGTCTCCTCAGGCAAAGAAAACCAAAGCAAAAATAAACAAATGAGACCTAATTAAACTTAAAGGTTTTGCACAGCAAAGGAAACCATCAATAAGAAAAAGAGAACCTACTGAATGGAGGAAAGCACTTACAAATGATAAGTCCAATAAAGGATTAATCTCCAAAATATGTGAAGGTCCAAAATCAGGTTCACATGATGCTGTTCCCAATGCTAGAAAACATCAAGATTTTATGCAGAAGTTGGGGTAATTGCCTTATCTTGAATTCTGTGTACTTTGTCCCCAGAGTGGCATGACATTCCAAGAATCTCACCAAACCTCTTATGAAAGCAGAATCTTCATCTCTAGTTCTAAACCATAGCTCAATAAAACCTCAAACTTTTTCTTCTTTCCTTGCAACCCACTCACCGCATCTTTTCTTTGCCTGACTCAGTTTAACCCTTACTTTCTCAGTTAACCTTCTCTTACTGTCCTGGCTAGATTGTCTCCCCATTGTAGCTTCCCATCACACCGTATCCTTCCCCTTTGCATCATTATTTGTTAAGTAGTTTTGCAACCAGAGAAAGTATAACATTGTGAGTATGAGGCCATGTGTGAATTTTGCTCACTGGCGGTACTTCTAAAGTCTAGCACAATGCTTGGAACTTCATAGGTGCTGAATAAATGCATATTAAGGGAGGAAGCAATATTTTATAAAGGAAACTGAGGCTCATAAAGGTTAAGTTATCTTCCCAGGACACAGAGCTAGTAAGGGGCAGAACCAGGATTCAAGCCTAGATTTGCCAGATTCCAAAATCTTCTAATCACTATTACCAAGAGCATAGCTCCATGTTCTATTCCTAAGTTCACTCTCTCGAGGGAGAGCACCAGTCAAACAAATCTGAAGGTAGGGTTTTGTTCTTAAGTCAAAGTCATCAACCATCTTTTCTGTACAGATTGAAAACAAGAGCTAAATATATGCTTTGAAGTGCAATTACCCCATTGTTGCTGGGAAACTTGTCAGTTTGAGGTTGGCTTCATCAGGTATGAAGCTGAGAAACTTCTGGGATGTCAGGTTCTAGTAAGAAACAATTTCCTGGCAGAATAAGAAGTAAAATTCTCAAGTAGACTTCTTGCCTCCCCAGAACACAGCGGGAAGGATGGTATCACCAAAAGGCCTTGGAACTGACACATGATGTTAGGCTAGGAGCTTGAGGAGCCCGTGGCAGATACCACGGATGAAAAAGGCAAGCAGGCTCACGACACAAGCAGGTACAAGTGAGCCACCCAATGGGGCTCCTAATACAAAGGGAAGTAATTGAAAAAATATGAAATTAATAATAACCAACATTTATTGAGCTCTCCACATGCCTATCTAACCATCCCTTCATTTATCCAAGCATCAAATTTTATCTATCTAGCCATCCATCCCTATACATCCACCTGTTCATCCATCCATCAGTCCACACCCATCAAATATTCACTGGGGGCCTGTTAGGTACTGAGGACTTTCTTGGTGCTGAGAATATGGAGATGATTGCAGCAGATTGAACCCTTGCCCTCATGAAACATACATTCTAGTGGGATGGAGAGTAGAGGGAGGAGACAATGAGCAAACACATTAATATTATACAATATAACCTCAGTGATAAGTGTTATAAAGAAAAAAAAAAACCAGGATGAGGGGACCAAGACTGTCAGGGTAATTTTGTAGATAACATGGCCAGGACATTTTGCTAAGCATAGGACAAAACATAATTGTATGTAATTTTCCTCTGCAGTGTATACTAGAGGACACTGGATGGTAGTAAATTAGTTTCCAAGAGTTAGATTCAAATTCAAGCCCACCTAATGCCACAGTCTACACCTTGGGCACTTCTGTTTTTCAGTCCCAGGGATCTGAGCTGGTCAAAGCTGAGCCAAATAAATGCTGGTATGTTGCCGTAATTTTTTTCTCTAGCACAAATATTTATGACGTTTGTATGATATATGACTTACTGCACCAAACTCTGGGAAATAGACTGTCCCTGCTCTAAAAGAGCGCATAGTCTGGTAGGAATGTGGACAACTTAGAATATAGCAGAGCAAACCGTGGGTCTTCTGTAAGGGTCGGTGCTGGGATAGGAGCTCTAGAGAAGGCTAGAGCCCCTCAGCCTGACCGCCCCCGCCCACCTCTGTGTTCAGCCCTGCCCTCACCTCCTTTCACTCGCCTCTTGCCCCAGTGCTCCACCCAGCCTGCCCCCCTCATGGTTCCTCAAGTCCACCCTACTTACCCTTGCCTCAGACTTTTCGCTACCCGCTGCATCTGCATTGCTTTCCATTCCCTGCCCAGCTTTCTTCAAAGAGTTATTGCCATCTTCATGTACAG
This sequence comes from Ovis aries, assembly GCF_016772045.2. Taxonomy (NCBI): domain Eukaryota; kingdom Metazoa; phylum Chordata; class Mammalia; order Artiodactyla; family Bovidae; genus Ovis; species Ovis aries. The sequence goes on along the minus strand of NC_056054.1, from coordinate 43,713,588 downwards.
TGTACAATCTCTGCTCCTGTGTTTAGGCACTTTCTCCTCCACTTGAATATCAGCTCTTCAAGAGCAGAGATTTTTTTTTTTTTTAATTCAGTTTTATCTTCCTGGCACCTTGAAACAGTTTCTGACACAATACAGTTCCTTAATGAAGGGAAGAATGTACAAATGACTCGCACTGGGCTTGATGATAGCTGGGGGATTCAAATGTAAAAATGCAAAAGCCTCGGCCCCACCCTGGGGAGTTAGTAATTTTGGAGTTAAGCCTGAGCATCTGAAATTGTCAAATGCTGAAAGTTAATTCTATGGCACCAGAGCCAACTGTTAAATATTCAGGAATCTTGTGAGCTGGTTGCTAAATGCAGCCATTGTGAAAAATTAGATATAAAGCCACAATTATGTTTAATTATATTTAAAACAAATATACTCAAACTTGAAATACCCCAAATTCATCACTATAATTCCTAGGTATTTTACTACGGATTACTATTATCTGTGCTCTTGGGTTATGTTGACTGTATTTGTACAGCAGAAATACTCTACAGCATGAGCTACTGTGTGGCCCTTCCCAACACTATTCAGTGATGTCACGTTGATAGCTTGAAATTGGTCACCACAGAAGTATTTTCCATGGATGGTAGCCTGCCAGACTCCTCTGTCCATGGAATTCTGCAGGCAAGAACGTTGGAGTGGGTTGCCATTCCCTTCTTCAGCAGATCTTCCCAACCCAGGGATCGAACCCAGGTCTCCTGGATTGCAGGCAGGTTCTTTACCCTCTGAGCTATTGGGGAAGCCCATGGGAGTATTTACACCCTGGAAATTGCTAAATGCTACAGATTAGGTCTTGGTCTATCTGAAGAACCAGCTGTCGAAGATTTACCAGCACACTACTGGGCACCCTCAAGTTCAAGAACCACTGACAGATGGACAGAGAATGGATTCAAATCAATGGTGCCACTCGTTAGCTGATGCTTTGGAATACTCTGGGTGGTTCCACTGGGCTAGTGCCGTGGTTCTCAAACTTTCAGGTGCTGGAAACCCTTTATGGTGTTAAAAACTATTCAGGACCCTCAAAAGATTTTGTTTATGTGGGTCATATCTCTGGATATTTATTGCAAAATACTGAGTTAAAATGGAAAAATTTTTAATGTGCTTATTAATGGAAAATAATAGTTTTAGTTTAAATAAACTTAAATAGTATATCTTTTATGAATAATAAATGCATTTTCCAAAACAGAAAAAAACTTTAATGAGAAGCTGACATAGTTACATTTTTGCAAACCCCTTGTCAAGCTTAACAGAAGACAGCTGGCTCCTTATACCTGTTTTTTCATTCAATCTGTTAGAATATGGCCCATTATGGAGCTTTGGGAAAACATCACTGAATTCTCATGAGAGAGTGAAAGTGAATAAAGCAAATAATGTCTTAGCATTATTATGAAAATAGCTTTGACCTCAGGCCCCTTGAAAGGGCCTTACGGACCCCATGGGTCCTTGAATCATGTTTTGAGAACCTCTCATGTAGCATAAAAAGTCCAAAGTATGCAGGGGAGGAACTGATGGATTGGAGATAAAGCATGAGAGAGAAGCAGGGGCCAGATGGCATCTGATGGAGTTCATGGAGAGCCACTGAGGGCTTAAAAGCTGGAGAGTGACAAGGTCATTCTTTTATTTTGGAGAGATCATGGGTTATAGTGAGGAAACTAGACTAGAAAGGCTGAGAGGGGTTTGGGATGGGGGCCCAGCTGGGAGGTTGTTATCATAAAGCAGATAAGACATGAAAGAGGCCTGAACTGAAGTCATGGCTGTAAATCTGGAGGGCAAGTGTAGCATGGCAGAGTTGAAATGATTTTGCAGTGAATTATATGTGAGGGGAAAAGAAGGGAGCGAGGGTGTACCCAGATTTCTGCATTGGGCAGCTGAGTGGGTGGTGAGTAGTCCAGGGTAGGAAATAATTAACTCCACTTTGCACTTGTAAGCAGAGTTTTCTAGTAGGCAGTTGACAGGTAGGTCAGCAAATAGGAGAGGTATCCAGGCAGGGCAGAAGTGGCCTGGAGAAATCAGCCAAGGCTTAGAGGGACAAACTTACTTGACTATGATCATGCAGCTTCTAAGTGCCTAGAACATTTTTCAGCAGGATAACGCACGAAACTGTTATCGCGGTGCCCAGTACACAATGGCTATGTAAATGAATCGGTTATATTTTGCCTTCATTTATTTATTTTTCTCTAACTTGCAAATGAATTGTGTAGGTGGTCCCCCTGCAGTCCACTCCACAGTTCCTGAGGTTCATTTGCTGTAGCATAATGTGTGGGCTAATGCGAGAGGCTTAATGCAATTTTCTTTAGACTGTGGCCAGGAAAATTAGCAAGATTGAAAAACATTAGATAGCTATTCTGCAACTTGCAATGGAAAAATCTGAACAGAGTAAAAACCTGGGAGCAGGGTATCAAGCATCAACCTTTCTGCCTCCAAATGCTTTAGGAGCAGAAGAAATCTGGTGCCGAGTTAAGCAGCTACTGCACAGGCTCTGTGCGTAATGAGCACTGATACTAACCACATGATTGATGAGGGACAATTTAGTCACAGGGTGCCCAGAGGGGTGAGGGGTATGGTCAGAAAAGGCTCATATAACTGTCATTCAGTCACACATTTACCCAACAAATACTCGTTGGGTACCCAGCCAGAGAAAAAGCAAGATGCTAAGTCCTGTGGGAGTTATAAAGTGGGATGAAATTAGGATCCTACCTTTAAGGAATTTACAGCCTCTAACATGAATAAGGAACATTGCTTGAACTCTTATATTATGCTAGACACTGTTCTAAGCCTTAGACATGTGTTAGGTCTTTTGATCTTGACAACCGATAGTATAGGTTGCATGTTATCATTATCAATACAGTTCTCATTATTCACATGGGAAAGCTAAAGCAAGGGGAAATTAAGGCACTTGCCTAAATCTCTAGAACACGTGCTCCCAATGGGGAGACAAGTGAAAATCTCTGAAAGCGAGATCAATGTAATCATCGGTCAGATCAACTAAACCTGTAACATGTCTTCACCAAGCAAGCTTGCTTTAACTGTTGCTACAAAAACCTTGCATGTTCTCCAAGCATCAGGTAGCTTAAACAAGTTGTCCAAGTTGTTTGTCAAGAACTTGGAGCCAGCCGTGTCCAGTTTAAGTTCAAGCCAGTTAAGACTGCTTAGGACCACAGCCCTCTGATTGGGCTGGCACAAGTGTTTGCCCATGACCTTTTAACATCAGAGGGCCCAAAACTCCACCCTCAGAACATGCTAATGTCTCCATTTCTTGAGTCTTCAGTCTATGAAGAAGCCTATAGCATAGTTCCGCCTGCACAGAACAATGATTACATCACTTTCTAATTTCCAATCACCTTTCCGCACGCTTCCCACGCCTCAGCTTTATCCCGTAAATACCCCCAGCCCCTCATTTCAGGGGAGGCCGGTTTGAGAGTTCTCCATCTTTCTGTTTGGCCGCCTTGTGGATGAGCCCTTTAGTGCAAAGTTCGGCATCTCAGCATTTGGTTTGCTGTATGTGGCAGAAAGCAACCTATTTAAGTAAGAAGAGGATGTTGGGCATGCACCCGTCTTCTGTAGTGGAGTGGGCCAAGAAGAAACTTGCAGGTAGGAGCGTATGAGACTGCTCTGGGGCACAGGCAATATGTGGAGTGTAATGGGAGGTGAGGGGAAAAGCATGGCACCAACCTGGCACAGCTGCTGCTGCTAAGTCGCTTCAGTCGTGTCCGACTCTGTGTGACCCCACAGACAGCAGCCCACCAGTCTCCCCCGTCCCTGGGATTCTCCAGGCAAGAACACTGGAGTGGGGTGCCATTGCCTCTCCAACCTGGCACAGAGATGGCCCATATATGGCATATATATATATATATGCAGTAAAGAGTTAGAGAATCTTTTAAAGCACAAGGGGTTATATAATAAAAAGAATAGTTTAGAAAAAATGACACAGCAGAAGAGTTGGAGGAGAGGGAGAACGAAGGCAGGGAAATAAAGGTAGGACCCCAATGATTCTTTGATCTTCCTTGAAAGAAGAGTTAGGGTTAGCTTGTTTCTGTAATTGATATTCTTTATAACTCTCACATTTAAAGTAGCATGTACTCACTATGGGTTTCCCAGGTGGCACAGCGGTAAAGATTATGCCTGCCAGTGCAGGAAATGCAAGAGACTTGGGTTTGATTCCTGGCTCAGGAAGATCCCTGGAGTAGGACATGGCAACCACTCCAGTATTCTTGCCTAGAAAATTCCATGGACAGAGAAGCCTAGTGGGTTGCAGTCCCTGGGGTTGCAAAGAGCAGCGCTCAACTGAGCACGCAGCAGGCACACTCACTATAGAAAACAAAACATACAGAAAAGTGTAAAGATGAAAAACACCCTTACTTGGACACTAATACCTTGGACACTAATACTCCAAGGTAACTACCATTAATATATTTATTTACTGCCAGGCTTTTTTCTAGGCATTGTTCTCTAGGTGGGTTGAGAGATATCTGGTGGATAAATAGATGAATAGAATTGATTGAACAAATTGGAATTATGTTGCTTAGAATCCTGCATTCGCCTCTCCTCCCCACCATGATCACATTGGGAATGGTTTTCCCCTTCTATTAAACGTTTCTTTAAACAACCATGCATTTGGTTGATTGAAATATGGCGTAATTTAAGTAATTTGCTATTGTTGGATATTTTCTTTGGTTCCTACTTTGCTTTTGTAGTTGCAAATAGTGCTGTAGGTAACAACCTTGTACATTGATCTTACCCCTTGTCTCTGAATATTTCCTCAGGCTTAATTCCTATGACTGAAATTACTGGGTTAAGGGGTCTGAGCACTCTTAAGGTTCTTGATCTGTATTTCTAAATTGCTTTTTGGAAAGACTGCAACAATTTGCATATCCACCAGCCCTGGGCAAATGTTCTGCCAGTGGATTGTACATTCTGCATCAGCTATTAAATATCTAGCCCTGAATTGTGTCGGTTATGCCAGACCACAGTTTCAAACTGGATTTCAACTATTTTGACTTGGATCATGTGTCAGATCAGGACAGTTCTTTCTCGAAGCCAGGTTTGCGCAGTGGCCCGAGTGCTTGATAAGGAGCTGTTTATGTCGTCAGTGTAGAAATGAAATTGACGTCATCAACCATTGCTGGACAGAAAGGAATACAACTTGAAGAAAGCTCTTTATAAAAGAAATGGGAGGACTGGCTTTTCAGACACCTTATTTTTAAGTCCACTTCAGCAGAGGCAATCCTGATGATTTGGGGCCTGATTATCACACATTTTTAGCCCTGGTCTGTCTCTTTCTGATGAGCTGGCATTTGACCAATTCATTTTTCATTAACCCCTCTTCAAGAAGTCTGAAAGAAAGAACAAAAGAAAAAGAAAATCAGAGATGCCCAAGCTTTTCTGGTTTTCTTTTTTGATTGATGGGTGAATAAACTCAGAATGTAAGTGAACACTCTAATAATTCTTGCTCTTTGACCCTCAAATCACAGAAAGTTGAGAGGTTGTCTTAGAAATGATTGGGAAGGATTTTTTTTTTTTTCAGTCATAATGATGTCTGATTTTTCTAGCTTTGGATAGTACATGTCTAGTCTTTTTTAAACCTCTAACATACAGAAGTCCAAGGGACTCCCAGGGTTTTGTCCATTTCATCCTACTCATCCTCCTAGCATGCTCCAGTTTATCTGTGTGATGAAGAAGAGGGGGTGAATTAGGTTACTGTCCATTCTAACCCCAGTGAATCTTTAATCCTAACATCTTAATCCAGGACAAATGCCCTATGGGGAAGATTGAAGGGAGCAGGGAATCCTGGTGTTTTGACATTTCCCATAGGCAAACTATAGTTCCTTACCACAACAGCTACACTATGCTAAGTGCTCTACAAATATTATCACATTCATTCCAAATGATGACAGGTACTATTAATAGTGCCAGGGTTTACAGGTGGGGGAACTGAGTCACATAGGCATTAAGTATTGACCAAAAAGTTTGTTTGGGTTTTTGGAGAAATGTTACAGGAAAAATCCAAAGGAACTTTTTGGCCAACCCAGTTCCGTGAAGGTGTCACAGAGCTGGTGAGTTGTAGAGATGTGTTTCAAACCAAGCCAGTCTGGGCCCAAAGCGAGTGCTTTCAACCACTGTACTATGCTGTCTTCACAATTACACCTTTTTCTCAATTAGCCTCTGAATGGTCCAAAGCCCACTGACTCTGCTTCCCATGACTGGCTCTGTCAACAGATTTATGTGTCTTGGCAGCCTCAAACTGGGGCTTCCCAGGTGGCGCTAGTGGTAAAGAACCTGTCTACAATGCAGGAGATACAAGAGACACAAATTCAATCCCTGGGTTAGGACTTTCTCCTGGAGGAGGGCATGTCAGCCTATTCCAGTGTTCTTGCCTGGAGAATCCCATGGACAGAAGAGCCTGATAGGCTACAGCTCATGGGGTCTCAAAGAGTCAAACACAACTAGAGAGACTTAGCATGCATGCCTGGCCTCAAACTGATGGTGGAAACGCAAGCATACCTCACGGTGTTGGCTTGCAGCATGAATAAGATGTTGTTTGTAATGAATAACTCTCTTCATTTATTGGCACTTGCTAGCTGGGCAAGTTGACTCTCTGTGCCTCAGTTTACCTATCTGTCAAAGGCATGTGATAGTATCCATTTCAGGGGATTGTTGTGAAACTCAAATGAATTAATACATGTGAAGTACTCAGAACAGGATGTAGCACAGAGACACTACTCTTTAACTGTTGTTAATATCATTACATCACATTATAAGCTACAACTATTTATGAGGCACGGTGCAAAACATTGGAAAAACAAGGTTAAACAAGACAGGTGGGTCCCTCCCCTCAGGTCTAGTGGAAGAAATTTTTTTGAACAAATACTGACAAATGATAAATGTTAGGAGTGTTATAGAGAAGAACTATGGGTTGCGGTCAGAGCGACCAGTAAAAAGCTCTAACCTGATCCCTAACCGGAGATCAGGGAAGTCTTCCATAAGAAGGTAGCCTGGCATATCAGACACTGAAATCTTAATTTCTCCCCAGGGGTATTTCTCCTTACTTTCTGTATTCTCATCTGTTTTCTTCACCCCCAATGTCCAATCCATGAACAAGATATACAGGCTCTTATTGTAAAATAAACCCCAGTTTTATTCAATTCCACCAGTATTACCCTTTCTTGAACCACCACGTCCACCTTGCCTTCTGCAGGGGTCTCCAAAGGTTTTCCTTCCATGCTTTCTCTCTGTCATATCGGCTACCCATTCTCCATAGCATCAAGAGTAATCTTTTAAAAATGTGAACATAAATTAAAATGTCCCAGTGACTTACATTTAAACTGAAAATCTGAGGCCCTTCAGTTCAGTTGCTCAGTTGTGTCTGACTCTTTGCGACCCCATGAATCGCAGCTCACCAGGCCCCCATGTCTATCTCCACCTCCCAGAGTTCACTCAGACTCACGTCCATCGAGTCGGTGGTGCCATCCAGCAATCTCATCCCCTGTTGTCCCCTTCTCCTGCCCCCAATCCCTCCCAGCATCAGAGTCTTTTCCAATGAGTTAACTCTTCCCATGAGGTGGCCAAAGTATTGGAGTTTCAGCTTCAGCATCATTCCCTCCAAAGAAATACCAGGGCTGATCTCCGTGCAGTCCAAGGGACTCTCAAGAGTCTTCTCCAACACCACAGTTCAAAAGCATCAATTCTCCGACGCTCAGCTTTCTTCACAGTCCAACTCTCACATCCATACATGACCACTGGAAAAACCATAGCCTTGACTAGACAGACCTTTGTTGGCAAAGTAATGTCTCTGCTTTTGAATATGTTATCTAGGTTGGTCATAACTTTTCTTCCAAGGAGTAAGTGTCTTTTAATTTCATGGCTGCAGTCACCATCTGCAGTGATTTTGGAGCCCAGAAAAATAAAGTCTGACACTGTTTCCCCATCTATTTCCCATGAAGTGATGGGACCAGATGCTATGATCTTCGTTTTCTGAATGTTGAGCTTTAAGGCAACTTTTTCACTCTCCTCTTTCACTTTCATCAAGAGGCTTTTGAGTTCCTCTTCACTTTCTGCCATAAGGGTGGTGTCATCTGCATATCTGAGGTTATTGATGTTTCTCCCGGCAAGCTTGATTCCAGCCTGTGCTTCTTCCAGCCCAGCGTTTCTCATGATATATTCTACTTACCCATGGTTTATAATGCCCTAGGTGATCTGCCCCACTTACCTCTCTGACCAGTGGTATACCTGTCTATCTCCATCACTGTGCCCTAGGAATAAGTCTTTTTCCTCTTGACTTTGCAGAGCTTGTCCTGCCTCAGGACCTTTGCACTTGCTGCTGCCTCTCTCTGGTATATCCTTTTTATCAATGTCACAGCTCCAGTCACTAAGAGGTGATCCAGTCAACCTGTAGAGACCTCTCCCACCCAACCGCTACTCTCCAGAGAACCTGGAGTTCCCTACCCCTTTTTTGTCTTTCCAACAATCACCAAAATTATCTTGTCCATTCGTTGCTTGCTTGTTTCCTCTTTCTCCCCAGTGCTAGAAAATAAGACAAACAGGATCTAGGGCCCTGCCTTTTATTCACTACTGCCCCATCATCTAAAACAGCGCCTGGGACTTCCCTTATGGTCCAGTGGTTAAGAATCCACCTTGCAATGCAGATGACACAGGTTCAATTCCTGGTCAGGGAGCTAAGATCCCACATGCAGCAGGCAAGCCCATGTGCTGCAACTAAAACCTGACCCAGTCAAATACATAAATATTAAAGAAAAAATCTGTGCCCGACACACAGTAGGTACTAAATAAATATTTGTGATCCGAATGACTGAAGTTCTTTTCATTTGAATGCTAAAAGGAGGATGAGAGTTAACCAAATGAAGATGAGGAGCAAGAATCTTCCAGGCAGGGGAACCGTATGTTTAAAGACCTAGAACTTCAGAAAGAGCATGGTATCTTAAGGGAACTGAAAAGAAGGCCGGTGCAGCTGGAGTGCCAAGGACATGGAACAGGTTGAGGCTGGCAGACAAGTAGGGCCAGAGCATCCTGTGACCTGTAGCCATGCTGAAGATTGCGGACTTTTGTAAGGGCAGTAGAAGGCTGTTTTAAAGCTTAAGCCACAGACTCAGGTTAGTGTTTCGAAAAGAACTCTCTGTAGTCAATGGATTGGCTTAGGGTAGATTTTAACACCAGGTCATAACTCCGTTTCCCTTGCCTCAATCTGAGCAAAACCCTGTAGGGTAGACAAGAAACATATGATTATTTCCAAACTGCAGGTGTAAAATTAAAAAAACAAAGATTCCGAGAGCATAAACAAATTGCTGATGGTCAGCATGACTTGATTCTGGCCTTCCCTGGCTTCAAGCAGCCATGAACAAAGGACACGGAAAGTGCGTATAGGGAGCACCCAGATGAATGCCCTTGGGGTCTCTCCTCCTCTCTGTCCTAAGGAGGGAGGGCATCAGGCACAACATACATTAGAACCCATGCTTGTAATAAATCTTCCGCTTCCTTGTGAAAAGACCATCATGAATCTTGTCTATTAAAGAGCTTCTCTGCTCTGTGAATTTTAACAACCTTCTTTAGTGTAGAAATTCGGCCTCTTGTTGTCCACGTTTGAAATTCAAATCTTGGGTGAGTAGATATATTACACCGCTGAGGTACAGGAGCTGGAAGGCCATCCATCCACCCACCTCCATTTAGGTCATTCCTTTTCACCTGTAACGGATGAATCCTCTGCCCTGGTTTGCTTCGACATCACTGTTCACCCGCCACCCATCCCCACCGGCCAACCCCACCCCAGGATGACAGCCCAGAACACTGACTGCTGTGGTGGGAGGGAGAGAGGTAACTGCTACTGACCAAATGCCAGGGTCCATGGGAGGTGCAGTATGAGCCGGATCCCATTTAATCCATCAGCAGCAATCCCTTCCTTGTTTTTGCTGATTGAGAGATCTAAATCGCATGTTTCAGGTAAAACGTACCAACACATTGGAATTAAAGTCAATATTCTCTATTCTGACTACCCCAACATCGAATCCACCCCCATCATCCCTTACATTGTCAGAAACACCTCCCCAGTGACTCAGCCTCAGATTTTTCTCCCAACTTCTCATGCTCCATTACCATCAGTCATCTGATGGAAACACAAATCTGGTTAGGTTTCTGCCCGGCTCAGAAACATTCCCTGGCTCCCCGCTGCCCACAGCTTACCATCTAATAAGGAACAAAACCAATCATGCTAGAAGAACAATAAAAGAAGAGGGCTGTTAGGGCAACAGGAGGTGTGGATGATTCATGATGCTTTTGCTGCAGGAGCAGCGGCTAAGGGGTGGGGGTTTGGGGGTGGGGAGCAGGGAGACTCCACAGAAGGCTGCTGAGCTGGATTTGGTGATGGATAGAGGGGTCTCTTCTAAAAAGAAGGCAGCAACATGAGCAAAGGCACTGAAAGGCTGAAGCCACGGCTTCGGCTGCCCCTGGGACATATAACAGGTTGTTACTGCGCCATGGAATCTTTCTCTCCAAGCTCTGAGGAGCAGCATAGCAACAAGCAATGATTTGTTACAGCTAGGTTGTCAGGCAGTTTATCTGATGTTAGCGTCCACGTGAACTGCATGATGATTTATGAAACTCAATTTCTCCACCAATACAGGCAAACAGATACAGCTGTGCAGTTAGGAAGAGCTTGGGGAAAGGCGGCCTCTAGGGAGAGACTGAGGCTACCCTCCCCCCACGGCTCCAGCTCCACCTCCAGGCCGCGCTGATTGGGATTAAGGCTCTGGAACACAGAGCTACTGGGCTGGGGCCGAGCTTGCAGGCTAATAAGGAAAAAGATTAAAAAATAAACCAAAAAACAATGCTGGAATTCAAATGCCATGGTGACGCTGTGGTTTTTCCCTTTTTGCCTTCTGGATTTGGCTTTGGAACTCTCTCTTTTCCTGTGGGGCTAAGGAAGGGATATCTGTGTCCTGGGAAGGTTAAGTAGATACTGCAAGGGCACCAGTAGAGGGGCTCAGGGGAAGGGAGGCTTCCTCTGTCTCTGAGGCAGTCCCGTGCCTAGACTTACAGGTAAAGGGGCAAAGAGTCCTGAATATTTTTCCAGTTCAGTTCATTGGGACCATACGGCTCCACAGAGGCACTGGGTCTAAATCACAGCTAATAAGAAAGAGGGTCCATTTGCCCAGGCTTGTTCTGTTTGTTGCTTTCATCAAACTTGGCAGCCTAAGGTCAATGGTATTTGGAGATTGTCCTTGAGGCTAGATTGGTCCCAAAGTTTAGAATTGCCAGGCCCCAGGGCCACAAGGAAGACTCAGATTCATGCTCTGTGAATTTTTTGTCTGGGATTCTGGCAAGAATTCAGAGTAAGAAACAAGGATATGATACAGTTAGTTCCAATTGCCTTCGGCCCAAATCCGAATCACTGCTGATAAAGGCACACTAACGTGTCCTAGGCTGCCTGCCCCTTTGGCTCTGCTTCTGCGCAGCATTCCATGTCCTCTCTAGGCCTGTGTATATATTAGCCGAGTGACTATATAAAAGTCACCCTCGAAGAGTCAAGTGGTCTATAGACCTAATGCAGTTTCTATTAAAATCCTAGCGCGGTTTGATAGACATAGACAAGCTTATTCTAAAATTTACGTGAAAAAGGAAATGGGCTAGAAAGGCCAACATAATTTTCAAGAAGAGTAAAGCAGGAGTAAAGACTTTTCAAGGTTAAGGCTTGATAGTTACAGTAATCAAGGCAGTGTGGTGATGGTCGAGCGGGAGGCACACAAATCAAGGGGGCAGAACAGAAAGCCCAGAAATTGACCTGCAACGTATGCCCAGGTGATTTTTGACACAATTTAAGAATAGCCTTTTTAACAAATGGTCCTGGAGTGATAGGATGTTATGAATGGTGTCTGCCCCACACTCCCACAAATTCATATGTTGAAACTCTAATCCCCAAGGTGACTATATTTGGAAGATAGGCTTTAAGGAGGTATTTAAGGTTAAATGAGATCCTAAGGATAGAGTCCTAATGCATGTTAGAAAAAGGAAGAGAGATATCTACGTTCTCTCCCTTTCTCTCGCCCCTCCCTTCTCTATGTGAGTACACGGCAAGAAGGGAGCTCTCCGCAAGCCAGGGAGACAGGGGCCTTCACCAAGAACCCAACCCTGATCTCATGCTTCTAGAGTTCAGAACTGTGAGAAAATAAATTTCTGTTGCTGAAACCTCCCAGCCTATGATAGTTTGTTATGGCAAGCTGAGCTGATTAACAGACATCTATAGGCAAAAAGCCTAGACCCCACACCTTATAAAAACATATTAATGCAAAATGACTCAAATGGAAAATCAAAACTATAGAACTTTCAGAGAGAAACATAGAAAATCTTTGGAACCTAGGACCAGGTGAACAATTCTTAGACTTGAGAGTAAATGCATTATCTATAAAGGAACAATTCAAATATTTTCATCACCAAGAAAATTAAAATCATTTGCTTTGTGAACAACTCTATTAAAAAGATAAAGAGATAAGTATGCAGACTGGAAGAAAGCATTTGTAAATCCCCTATTAGACAAAGTAGTCCTATGAATAATATGTAAGGAACGCTAAAAACTCCACATGTAAAAAATCCCAATTAGAAAATGAACAAAAGGTACGAATAGATATTTATCAAAGAAGATATACAGATGGCAGATAATCACATGAAGAGAGGTTCAGCATCATTAGCCACTGAGGAAATATAAAACCATAATGAGATATCACACACTCCTACCAAAATTGCTAAAATTAAAAGCATGATAATATCGAATTCTGGGGAAGATGTGGAGAAACTAGCATACATTGCTGGTTTTTAAATGGTACAGCTACTCTGGAAAACAGTTTTTAAAAACGTTAAACATAAATTAATCATATAACCTGGAAATTCTACTTCCAGGTGAATATCCAAGAAACATGAAACACACATACCCTTGTTCATGAATATTCATAGCAGCTTTATAATAGCCAAAATGAAGAAGCAAGGAATAAACAAGATACCTGTTAGTGACTGGATAATCAAACTGTGGTTGTTGTTGCTGTTGTTGTTCGGTCAGGTGTGTTCAGCTCTTTGCAACCCCTGGACTGCAGCACGCCAGGCTTTCCTGTCCTTCACCATCTCCCAGAGCTTGCTCACACTCATGTCCATTGAGTTGGTGATGCCATGTAACCATCTTATCCTCTGTCATCCCTGTCTCCTGCCTTCTATCTTGCCTAGCATCAGGGTCTTTTCCAATGAGTATGCTCTTTGCATCAAGTGGCCAAAGTATTGGAGCTTCAGCATCAGTCCTTCTGATGCGTATTCAGGGTTGGTCTTCTTTAGAATGGACTGGTTGAATCTCCTTGCTGTCCAAGGGACTCTCAAGAGTCTTCTCCAACATCACAGTTCAAAAGCATCAATTCTTCTGTGCTCAGCTTTCTTCATAGTTCAACTCTCACATCCATACATGACTACTGGAAAAACCATATCTTTGACTAGATGGACCTTTGTCAGTAAAGTAATGTCTCTGCTTTTTAACACACTGTCTAGGTCTGTCATAGCTTTTCTTCAAACAGCAAGTGTCTTTTAATTTCATGGCTGCAGTCACCATCCATAGTGATTCTGGAGCCCAAGAAAATAAAGTCTCTCACTGTTTCCATTGTTTCCCTGTGTATTTGCCATGAAGCGATGGGACTAGATTCCATAATCTTAGGTTTTCGAATGTTGAGTTTTAAGCCAGCTCTTTCACTCTCTTCTTTTGCCTTCATCAAGAGGCTTTTTAGTTCCTCTTCGCTTTCTGCCATTAGAGTGATGTCATTTGTATGTCCAAGATTATTGATATTTCTCCCAGCAATCTTGACTCCAGCTTGTGCTTCATCGAGCCAAGCATTTCACATGATGTACTATGCATATAAATTAAATAATCCAGGTGACAGTATATAGCTTTGACATACTCCGTTCTCAATTTTGAACCAGTCCTTCGTTTCATGGCTGGTTCTAACTGTTGCTTCTTGACCTGCATACAGGTTTCTCAGGAGGCAGGTAAGGTGGTTAGATATTTCCATCTTTTTGAGAATTTTCCATAATTTGTTGTGAGCACAACACACACAGTCAAAGGCTTTAGTGTAGTCAGTGAAGCAGAAGGAATTCTGAAATTCCCTTGCATTTTCTGTGATCAAACTGTGGTACATACATACAATGAAAATGTAACAATACTTTTTATAACATGGATGAATCTCAAAAACATTATGCTGCTTGTCCCTGCCCCTTGCCTCTTAGAACATCCTTAATGTGCTCAGCTGAGTGTTCTGTGGGCCCAGAGTGTTTACTTTTTTAAAAAAAGTATTCAAAGCCATTCCAAGCCCCTTGAAGAACACAGTTATGAATAAGGAAATAGGACCACTGTTTTGTTGGTCTTCAGAATTGAAGCCATGGTGTGAGGGATAGCTAGGGGATATTTGTATTGTGCTGCTAGAGGTGAAATTCATGACCAGACAGAAGAAATATAAAATATGAGTATTTATCAAGAATATTTGAGTTTCATCCTTGATTAAGGTAGGGACAAAGCAATACAAAATTAGACTGTGATAATGTAATTCCCATGACTTTTTAGGATAGCTTCTGAGAAACCAATCTTTGAGTTCAAGGGGCTGCATGGCTGCAAAGCTTAAACTTCAGGGAATTGAGGAAGAGAACCCCCAGAAGTGGTACCCGTGGTATAATTTGACTCAGCTGGGGGATCCTTGGCTAGTCTAGACAGAATATATAGATACATACAGTGTACTGTCCATTCTAAGTTGGTAAAGAAATTTGTTTGGTTAATTCCGATAAGGAAGGAGATTCTGGCACGCTAAGTAGTTACATGACCCTGAGCAGCCAGTGTCCCTCAGCTTCTTACAGGAACAAGTTGTGTTCAGTCACTCCAGATGGAGTATTAACCAGTCCGTGATAACTTTGGATGGCCATGGATGCCTCAGCTGTACTGTCCAGCTCCAGGTATGCCTAACAGATGCCAGCAGGTTTGGGTAACTCATTGAACTCCATTCTCCTATCTGGAACTGCAGTTATTCCTCCTGAAGGAAGAGTTACCAGTAAGTGCAGGTCATAAACTTGCATTAAGTCCCTGCCCTTCATCCAGCCAGCCAGTCTCTCTTAACAACTGTACAGTGCAGTGAAACACTGGGGTCAGCCCCTCTGCAAAGGCCATGACCCTGATGGAGCTCTGAGAAGATGGTTGAATTTAACTTTGTAAAAAAAGTCAAAGTCACCACAAGGCTTCCTTAAAAGAACATGGGAGTGTCAAGATCTGTTGTTCGTTTCTCTGTGCTGTTCAGAAGGATCTGAGGCTGTGGGGTGAGCTGATCACAGACAGAATCAAGGTGTGCTGAAGTTCTGTGGGGAGTCCCAGCAGTGATCTGAGCCCAACTTTTAGTCGGACAGACTGACTTCCGAGGGAACATAAGCCAGACATGGAAGACCATATATTGCGGAGTTCCATTTGTATATCACATCCCGAAAAGGCAAATCTATGAGACAGAAAGTAGACTGGTGTTTGTTTAGGGCTGAAGTGGGAGCCAGGAGTGAAAGTGGATAGGATGTATCCTTTAGAGATTATGGAAATGTTCTAAATTTTCACTGTGGTGAAAATTATTAAATTTGCATAAGTGAATTTTATGTTATGTAGGTTGCACCTCAAGAAAGCTAATAATTTTTAAAAATTGATTTTTAGTTTAAAAATTTAGTTACAGAAAAACTAAGAAATGAATAGTATATTTAGTATGCAGCTATAGCTTTAAGGTAATAGAAACTGGGGAGACCCTTTGTTCTACAACCTCAAGTTCCATTCCAGCCCCTAGATTCCTTGATACTAAGTTAATGAGTTGATATAAAAATTTAACATGTAGAAGCACAAATACAGTGGGTCTGTCATTATCTCACGACATATTGTATATTCAGAAGCTCAGACCTTCCTTCACTAGAGCTATCATTATTAAAGAAATTACAGCTTTTTGGAGAAATCATTCCACAGCAAAACTTCATGTCCAACTTGAAACCATTACAGTAGCAAAAATCAAAATGATCCATCCCATACTCATATTCTGATCTCTGAAGAAAAATTTTATCCAGTGCCAAATTGTAATTGTAGTTTTACAATTTTAACTTGTTCTCTTAAATTCATCTTCAGGCTTGAAAAGTGGGGGAAGTCATTATTTCTTGCAAAGAAGTTCAGCTATACTTAGAGAACAAAATAAGCCAAACTAGAGAGTTCTAGTGAGAGATCAACATGTGAGTTGCCATTATTTGTTTGCTAAAAATATGTTTACTATAGTAGAACATATTTTCAGACTGCCAAGATGTGGAATCCTCAACTCATTCTTTTAACTCTCCATCTGTTCAGTGCTCTGCCACTTTTATAGTGTGAAGATAACTTAGTCTCAATAGAATAGGAGACTAAAATTACAATAAGGTATGTGTTTATCTATCTATCTCTATAGATATATTTAAACAAGGTATAAATATGAAGACACACACATATACATAGTCTAAGGAAAAATATATCATTGGTAGCTTCAGAGGTATTTTTAACAGCTAATTTTTTTTTTTTTTAATTCTAAGGAGGACACTATTTCCTTGAGTGGTCATGGATGATCAGCTCAGTTCAGTTCAGTTCAGTTCATTCGCTCAGTTGTGTCCGACTATTTGCGACCCCATGAATCGCAGCACACCAGGCCTCCCTGTCCATCACCACCTCCTGGAATTCACTCAGACTCACGTCCATCGAGTCCATGATGCCAACCAGCCATCTCATCCTGGGTCGTCCCCTTCTCCTCCTGCCCCCAATCCCTCCCAGCATCAGAGTCTTTTCCAATGAGTCAACTCTTCCCATGAGGTGGCCAAAGCACTCGAGCTTCAGCTTTAGCATCATTCCTTCCAAAGAAATCCCAGGGTTGATCTCCTTCAGAATGGACTGGTTGGATCTCCTTGCAATCCAAGGGACTCTCAAGAGTCTTCTCCAACACCACAGTTCAAACATATCAATTCTTCAGCACTCAGCCTTCTTCACAGTCCAACTATCACATCCATACATGACCACAGGAAAAACCACAGCCTTGACTAGATGGACCTTAGTCGGCAAAGTAATGTCTCTGCTTTTGAATATACTATCTAGGTTGGTCATAACATTTCTTCCAAGGATTAAGCGTCTTTTAATTTCGTGGCTGCAGTCACCATCTGCAGTGATTTTGGAGCCTCAAAAATAAAGTCTGACACTGTTTCTACTGTTTCCCATCTATTTCCCATGAAGTGATGGGACCAGATGCCATGATCTTCATTTTCTGAATGTTGAGCTTTAAGCCAAGTGTTTCACTCTCCTCTTTCATTTTCATCAAGAGGCTTTTGAGTTCCTCTTCACTTTCTGCCATAAGAGTGGTGTCATCTGCATATCTGAGGTGATTGATATTTCTCCCAGCAATCTTGATTCCAGCTTGTGCTTCTTCCAGCCCAGCGTTTCTCATGATGTACTCTGCATAGAAGTTAAATAAGCAGGGTGACAATATACAGCCTTGACGTACTCCCTTTCCTATTTGGAACCAGTCTGTTGTTCCATGTCCAGTTCTAACTGTTGCTTCCTGACCAGCATACAGATTTCTCAAGAGGCAGGTTAGGTGGTCTGGTATTCCCATCTCTTTCAGAATTTTCCACAGTCTCTTGTGATCCACACAGTCAAAGGCTTTGGCATAGTCAATAAAGCAGAAATAGATGTTTTTCTGGAACTCTCTTGCTTTTTCCATGATCCAGCAGATGTTGGCAATTTGATCTCTGGTTCCTCTGCCTTTTCTAAATCCAGCTTGAACATCTGGAAGTTCACAGTTCACGTATTGCTGAAGCCTGGCTTGGAGAATTTTGAGCATTACTTTACTAGCATGTGAGATGAGTGCTATTGTGCAGTAGTTTGAGCATTCTTTTGCATTGCCTTTCTTTGGAATTGGAAAGAAAATTGACCTTTTCCAGTCCTGTGGCCACTGCTGAGTTTTCCAAACTTGCTGGCATATTGAGTGCAGCACTTTCACAGCATCATCTTTCAGGATTTGAAATAGCTCTACTGGAATTCCATCACCTCCACTAGCTTTGTTTGTAGTGATGCTTTCTAAGGCCCACTTGGCTTCACATTCCAAGATGTCTGGCTCTAGATTAGTGATCACATCATCATGATTATCTGGGTCATGAAGATCTTTTTTGTACAGTTCTTCCATGTATTCTTGCCACCTCTTCTTAATATCTTCTGCTTCTGTTACGTCCATACCATTTCTGTCCTTTATCGAACCCATCTTTGCATGAAATGTTCCCTTGGTATCTCTAATTTTCTTGAAGAGATCTCTAGTCTTTCCCATTCTGCTGTTTTCCTCTATTTCTTTGCATTGATCCCTGAGGAAGGCTTTCTTATCTCTTCTTGCTATTCTTTGGAACTCTGCATTCAGATGCTTATATCTTTGCTTTTCTCCTTTGCTTTTCACCTCTCTTCTTTTCACAGCTGTTTGTAAGGCCTCCCCAGACAGCCATTTTGCTTTTTTGCATTTCTTTTCCATGGGGATGGTCTTGATCCCTGTCTTCTGTACAGTGTCACGAACCTCATTCCATAGTTCATCAGGCACTGTATCTATCAGATCTAGTCCCTTAAATCTATTTCTCACCTCCACTATATAATCATAAGGGATTTGATTGAGGTCATACCTGACTGGTCTAGCAGTTTTCCTACTTTCTTCAATTTAAGTCTGAATTTGGCAATAAGAAGCTCATGATCTGAGCCACAGTCAGCTCCTGGTCTTGTTTTTGTTGACTGTATAGAGCTTCTCCATCTTTGGCTGCAAAGAATATAATCGATCTGATTTCGGTGTTGACCGTCTGGTGATGTCCATGTGTAGAGTCTTCTCTTGTGTTGTTGGAAGAGCGTGTTTGCTATGACATGCTATGTCATGGATGATATTATATTAAAATGTTTGAAAGCCATTTTTAACTAAAAAGCAAATTGATATATAGGACCATTTGGATGAAGAAAAGAAGACTTGGGTTCTGGTCCCTCATGTGAGCCAGTCACTCGTATCTTTAGGCCCCCCTTTTCTCATATCTGAAGGACTGTAGAGATTTAGGGAAGAAAATCTCCAAAGGGGCTTCCCTGGTGACTCAGCCGATAAAGAATCTGCCTGCAATGTCAGAGATCCAAGTTCAGTCCCTGGGTCAGGAAGATCCCCTGGAGAAGGGAATGGCAACCCCCTCCAGTATTCTTGCCTGGAGAATTACATGGTCAGAGGAGCCTATAATCCATGGGGTTACAAAGAGTCGCACAGGACTGAGGGACAAACACACTAATCTCGAAAATGCTATAAACCTAAAATATCCAGAGACTTTTTTTAAAATTTTAAATAGATTTTTTCAACAAACAATTGAACAACAGTTTTAAGACACTTTGTAATATTGTAGAAATACAAAGATCTTTGGAGTCAGAACTCTGCCTCCACCACTTTCAAATTTCTTACCTTAGACAAGTTATTTCATCATTTTGAGCCCTAATTCCATTACCATTAAACATGAGGTTAATAATGTATACTTCATAGGGATACAGTATGGTTAAAGTAACACTAAACAATATAAAATATAAATTCCCAGGCTTTGGTGGATTATATGCTAGATATTTATTGCTTCCTCATAAAAGATTTTAGTAGTGAAAAGGGACCAAAGCTGCTTCTATTAATACACAGTTTTCCAGGTGTGTGTAGCAGAGACAGGAAGAGTGAAGGAAGCATACAAACTTGCTAACCACGTTCAGTTCAGTTCAGTTGCTCAGTAGTGCCCGACTCTGCAAAGCCATGGACTGCAGCATGCCAGGCCTCCCTGTCCATCAGCAACTCCCAGAGTTTGCTCAAGCTCATGTCCATTAAGTTGGTGATGCCATCTTATCCTCTGTAGTCCCCTTCTCCTGCCTTCTATCTTTCCCAGCATCAGGGACTTTTCCAATGAGTTGGGTCTTCATATTAAGTGGTCAAAGTATTGGAGTTTCAGCTTCAGCATCAGTCCTTCCAATGAATATTCAGACTGATTTCCTTTAGGCTTGACTGATTTGATCTTACAGTTCAAGAGTCTACTCTCACAGTTCAGAAGAACTGCAATTCTTTGGTGTTCAGCTTACTTTATGGTCCAACTCTCACATCCATACATGACTACTGGAAAAACCGCAGCTTTGACTAGACGGACCTTTGTTGGCAAAGTAACGTCACTGCTTTTTAACATGCTGTCTAGGTTGGTCATAGCTTTTCTTCCAAGGAGCAAGTGTCTTTTAATTTTATGGCTGCAGTCACCATCAACAGTGATTTTGGAGCCCAAGAAAATAAAGCCTCTCACTGTTTCCATTGTTTCCCCATCTATTTGCCATGAAGTGATGGGACCGGATGCCATGATTTTTGTTTTTTGAATGTTGAATTTTAATCCTAACCACATTACCTCTGCTCAGATTTCACTAGCAAAATCTATCATGTGACCATACTAAGATGAATGAAATATTATAGGAAATATAGTCTCTTGTTGGACAACCAGTTTCTAGAAACAACTCTGCAAACATTTTGAACACGAATCTATCACAGCAGCATGTTGTTAGAAAAATTAAATGACTATTTGTAAAGTGCCTGGATGGTACCACTGACTCGATGGATGTGAGTCTGAGTGAACTCCGGGAGTTGGTGATGGACAGGGAGGCCTGGCATGCTACGATTCATGGGGTTGCAAAGAGTCGGACACGACTGAGAGACTGAACTGAACTGAACTGAAATTGCCTATTATAGTGCTAGTATACTATAAGCGCTGGAAGAAGTTAAGATTTGTTAGTATAGAGAAATTATTTTGGTGTGGTTGCTTAGCTGCTAAGTCGTGTCCAACTTTCTTACAGTTCCATGGACTGTAGCCTGCCAGGCTCCTCTGTCCATGGACTTTCCTAGACAAGACTTACCTTGTAATATACACATATTTTTGTACACTGTACTCTCTGATACCACTATTTACCTTGTAATATATGTATATATGTGAATATTATGTATATTATGAAGTGAATAGTGATGTCAGAGAGTGCAGTTAAAATACAGTGGAACTTTACATTGGTTTCCTATGGAGGCTGTAACAAATACCAGAAACCTGAGAGCTTAAAGCCATACACATTTATTATTCTAAAGTTCTGGAAGTCAGAAGTTAACAGTGAGTCTACAGGGCTGAGATCAAGGTGTCAGCAGGACTATGTCTCTTCTGGAGGCTCTGGGGGAGAATCCATTCCTTGACTCTCCCAGCCTCTAGAGGCTGCCCTTGTTCCTTGGCTCATGGTCTTACCTCTTCAACCTCTGCTTGAATAGTCATATCTTCTCTGATTCTGATCTTCCCTGCCTCCCTCCTATAAGGACCCTTGTGATTACATTAGGCATATCTGGATAATCCTAAAAATAATTTCCCCATTCCAAGATTCTTTCCTTGACCACATCTGCAAAATTCATTTTGCCTTGTAAGGGAATATAGTCTCAGGTTCTGAATACTGGGAAGTGGACATCTTTGGCTAGGGGTAGGGAACTGGGAGGGCAGCATCATTTTGCCTATCATAAACATCTTAAAGTCCATAGACAAGGGCTTCCCTGGTGGTTCAGATGGTAAAGAATCCACCTGCAATGCAGGAGACCTAGGTTCGATCCCTGGGTTGGGTAGATCCCCTGGAGGAGTCATGGCAACCCATTCCAGTATCCTTGCCTGGAGAATCCCCATGGACAGTGGAGCCTGGTGGGCTACAGTCCATGGGGTCTCAAAGAGTCAGGCATAACTGAGCAACTAAGCACAGCAGCACAGCACAGACGTCTTAGGAAGAAGAGATAGTAGGGTTTTTTTCACATATGGAGAGTGGCATGAACTTGAAAATTAGCTCTGTCTTTTGCTAGATAAATGACCTTGAAATGTACCTCTTTTTCTTTCTGTAAAATGGGGATGGCAAAATTAACCATCTCACAGATATAAGGATTTGTAAGAATTACAAGGTAATGTATATAAGTTACTTGGAACATAATAGATGCTCAAGATAGGAGATCCATCATTATTTTACCATTTCATGGTATACAGTGGCCCATAACACCCCATTTATCATCTTACACTCTCTAAGATCACAGCCGAAGCAGGAAAGAGTAGAATGGTTTCTTTGTACAGAGAGACTATCAATCATGTTCAGCATACTGACCTTCTCTTGGAAGAAAAGCAGGTTAATGCATCTTAGGGGATTTTGCATCAGTAGAGATTGAGCAATACGATTCTTCTGCTAAGTCTGGTAACCCATATGTTCCAGAATATCATTATGGCCTGAGTTTTCAAGCCCGTGGTTTTACTGTGATCACCCAAGAAATCATTGATGGGAACTAAGAGAGATGAAGCATTTTCTTCCCTGAGATAGACGGTCACACAAATCAATCACAAGGATTTGGCCACAGTGAGCAGGAGCAGGAACGATTTCCTAAGATAAGACCAGCTCCATTCACCCCACTTCTAGGTGGCTTAGAAGCTTTCTTCTTAATTCTTGTCACAACTATATAATTTCCAGGCAGAGAAATTTCCTGGCTGGCAGCCCACCACACATCAAAAGATTTGTAGGCTCAGGGGGAGTCGGGGATGGATAGATTGGGAGCTTTTGACTAGCAGATGCAAAGTATTATAGGAAGAATGGATAAACCATAAGGTCCCATTGTATAGCACAGGCAACTGTATTCAATATTCTATAATAAGCCATAATGGGAAAGAATATTAAAAATACATATATATAACTCAATCACTTTGCTGTACAGCAGAAACTAACACAATAAACTCTACTTCATTAAAATGAATTTTAAAAAAAGACTTGTAGGCTCTAATTTATTGTACATAATCTGGCTTCGAAGACATAGGATCGTATTAGTGTTATTAACTCTTGGGTGTCTAATCATCTAGAATGATTTCAAAGCCCCTCAATTTGCTCATCAGCAAAATAATTGTAATAATATACGTCATAGAAACTCTATCATAAAATGAAGAAGCTCCCTTTCCAAGGTCAGCTTCCGATGTCAAAACCTTAAGAGTCGTTCTTTATTATAATCATAGAAAGAAAGGATTATGACTCACACAGCTAGGGAAGTCCCAAGGTGATGAGCAAGGAGGAAGACTCTGATGGAATAGATCCAGAAGTGAGAGTGTACAGAGTGTGTGAGCACTTTTTAAAAAATTTTTTGTTTTGTATTAGGAGTATAGCCAGTTAACAAACGATGTTGTGACAGTTTCAGGTGAACAGCTCAGAGAGACTCAGCCATACGTATACATGTATCCATTTTCCCCGAAACCTCCCTCCCATCCAGGCTGCCACTAACATTGAGCAGTTCCATGTGCTATATAGTAGGTCCTTGTTGGTTATCTATTTTAAATATAGCCGTGTGTATGTGTCCATCCCCAATTCCCTAACTATCCCTTCTCCCCATCCTTCTTCCCAGTAAGCATTTTGTAGAGAGGAAAGTCCTGCCAGTGGGAAGAGAGCCAACCTACTGCCAAAAGTTTGAAAGAGGCACCAAGAGTACACATGAGCTTGAGGGATGGGAGTGGACCAGTGTGAACCTTACTGGACAAGAGTCGACAGACACAGACAGGAGATGAGACAGAGTCTACTGGCACTAAATCAAATGTCACTGGAGGACCAAGTTCCTTTTCCTATGTTCTTCCTAATTCACCTGAGATGTTTGGGTTAATACAGCAACCTCCCAGTTTTCCTGTAAATAAATGTGTACTTGGAAGAAATTAAATTTACAAAGCTGATGAAAATAATAAGGCCACCAATTGTTACGCTAGCTCTTTGAAGGATAGTGGGGAGTCAGCAAAAGGAGATAGCCAGCAGAAGAAATCAATGGCATCCAAGGAATCTCTTTGAGTATTTTAGTAGTAATATTGACTGTTTGGGTTTGCTGTTTTATTTGTTGAACTCTTCTGGAGCTCTTTCCTGTGTTATTGACTCAGTGGAGTACGAGCATCCCTTCAAGGCACACGTTCCTCCTTAAGATGCCAGCAGGTAGTCTAATACCAATCTATTATCAGCTACCATAGCAACCAGAGAACGTTGTCCCTCATTAACAGCATTGACAGCTGGGGCTGTTTGATGTATGTGGTCTTCCAGGAGCTGTGGCATTTGTCTGAGTGACCTCTCTGAGTCGTGACTACTACAGAATGGAAAACACCTAAAATGTATCCCTGATACACCAAAGACTGTGATGAGGTCTGATATAATAGCTAAAAAGTGGCCCCTCTGAGGGAAGTCTCCATGAGAGCAGTGAATTCTCTAGTTGGATAAAGAGTGACCTGGGTACCATATGCATACAGGACACAGGCCAGGTCACACAGGTGGGAAGGGGTAGGGTAGAGGAGCTGAGTGTAGGACCTCCTGGAAGAGGAAAAGTGCTACAGGAGAACCAGTAGCCCATGGGTCTTGCAGGGTGGAGTTTCTGGTGGGCAACTCTGCATCAAAGCAGGAACTTGATGGCTAAATAGTCCCAGCAGTGGGTGGGGAGACACAGAGGTATGTAATATTGATTGACCAAGGAGGCAGAGAAAGACACGGAGTCTGAGGAGGGAAAGTGAATATGGAAGCATCTGGTGAGGCTGAAGGAGTGCTGGGCTGGAGGGTGACTGGAGAGGATGACAAGCAGCTGAGATGAATATGGCATATCTATAAAACGGCAGGAATTAGTTGCACGGTGTTTGTCTAGGCTGGGGCACCTAGAAGCAGGCCATATGTTGATGAAGGGTTAGCTCCAGGTAACATGCTCTGTTACTGTTATCTGGGTAGTGTCTAGGTCTAGGAAAGTAGGGAGTGGAGATGATGGCAGGGCAGTAGTAAAGGTTTAAATGAGGGTAGTTGGATGAGAAGACATCAGAGCTTATATGTGGTTGTAGGGGGTCATAGGAATAGTTAATGTAGCCAGGTCTCAACTAATGCTGTGGTAGAGAGTAGAGTTTGAGGCTTTTGTGTAGGGATAGTGGAGATGGGGATCCAAACTCAGGTGTTAAGTATCTAAAAGGAGAGATACATTGTAGGGCACCAGTGAGGTAGTCAGCTAATTTGTAGGATGTTAGTTTCCACCAAGAAGCAACCCCAGAAATGAATGGATCAAGCAAAACTGAAATAACCTAGTGGGAGTTCCTTGATGCAAAAGGTTAGGTAATGTGTAAAGGTGGGTCCCTGTGTCGCCATTCTAGGAAGGGAAGAGCCTGACAATAATTCGTAGCTTCTTGCAGTGTGTCCTTCCATTGCATAGGAGAGGATGTGGAGTTATAGAGACTTATGTAATTTGGGGGGATTGGATCTTTATGAAGTGGTCCACAATAGGCCTTGTGAGGTGGCATCAGTTAGGTTGGGAACAGGATTAATCTAGGTAGGACTGCATAGGCTGAAACTTGAGGAGTAAGTCAGAAAGCAAGAAAGAAGAAAAGGTAGTTGGGAAGTTATAGGGGTACAGGTGTGTGGCAGAGCCATGGTTAGATATGGGAGAAGAGAGAGGATCAGGGAGCAAAGCCTTTATTTGGCAGGTTTCAGCATGGAATTGTGTTAGCAGGATACCTTGGAGTACTGGTGCTGAGGCTGGGATTGTTGGCTGTCCTAAGGTCACCATCTGGGATGCATTGTCTGCAGGGCTGAGATGGTCATTCCTGAGATGATTGTGCTGTTGACTGGAATTGACTTGTGGATAGTACCTGTAAGAATGCTAAAGTGGTTGAGGGTGGGGGCTCTTGATATATGTCCTGGACTAACCCCAAAACCTTGAGGCAAAGTTTTGCATTTGAGAAATTATTACAAATATGATGGAGGAACAGTATTCCTTTGCCTCTAGGATTTATGGTGTAACTTCTTATTGGGAAGCTGTGGGCTGATTGACCACCCCAAACAAGTAGGGGTGACAGCATGGGCAGAAAGGAGAGTAAGGCATTTGGCACTGAACTGGAGTAATAGAATCCCAGTCCCAGCATCTTGAATGTAAAGTCTGTTTTGAGCCTACTGACTAAACCAAAAAACAAGACCATTAACCACTGCATAGGAATTGTTAAAAATATGAACAACGAACTTGCATTTATTGAAGGCATCCTCCAGTACCCAAAGCAATGAGCAGTTGATTCCAAAATATCACAGACTCAAGACCCATGGTAGCTCTGGACCAAGAAGGATCCAATAGGCCTCTAAGAGTTGTATTTCAAGAGGGATATCTTTTGGCTGTTGAGGGGAACTATTTGTTCCAGAAATCCATAGGAAGTCATGTGATATCATGTGTGGTCCAGAGACTCTAGAAGGTATAATAAAATTTGTGGTTTGGTTGACTTCCTACATCTTCAAGTCCAGCAACACAGAACTGTTTTTATCATCTTTTTCTGATGCTATCTTCTGACTCCCTCTTCCATGTTTAAGGGTCTCTGTGATTATATTGGCCTCACTGGAATAATTAAAATTAAACTCTCTATTTTAAAGATAGCCAAATTGCTACCTTGATTACATCTGCAACCAGCAATTCCCCATTGTCATATAACCTAATATATTCACGGGTTCTAGGGATTAGGATATGGACATCCTTGGGGGACCATTATTCCAGATGTCACAGACAAACTTTTGGATATCCTCAAGGGCCTATTCTTGGAGTGGCCCGATTTGAATTGAACTCATTTGCTAGTGACTGCATCAATAGGTTTTAATAAAATTTGTAGATGGGAAATACATTGTTACTAGAGGCCAACTAGGTCAAATAGGTGTTGAGAGTAATGAAGTAGAGAGCACCAAAACTTGTTGGGAAATAGCAGTAGACCTTCCGGAAACCTGGACTGTTAAATACATGGATCAAGGTAAATTGGATATGGTCAAGCAGGAAATGGCAAGAGTGAACACCAACATTTTAGGAATCAGTGAGCTAAAATGGATGGGAATGGGTGAGCTTAATTCCAATGACCATTATATCTACTACTGTCGTCAAGAATCTCTTATTAAGAAATAAAGTAGCCCTCATGGTCAACAAAAGAATCTGAAATGCAGTACTTGGGTGCAATCTCAAAAGTAACAGAATGATCTTGGTTTGTTTCCAAAGCAAACTATTCAGTATCACAGTAATCCAAGTTTATGACTCAACCACCAAATGCCAAAGAAGCTTAAGTCGAATAGTTCTATGAAGACCTACAAGACCTTTTAGAACTAACACCAAAAAAATATCCTTTTCATCATAGGGAATTGGAATGCAAAAGTAGGAAGTCAAGAGATACCTGGAGTAACAGGCAAGTTTGGCCTTGGAGTACAAAATGAAGTAGGGCAAAGGCTAACAGAGTTTTGCCAAGAGATCACACTAGTCATAGCAAACACCCTTCTTCCAACAACATGAGAGACAATTCTTCACATGGAAATCACCAGATGGTCAATACCAAAATCAGACTGATTATATTCTTTGCAGCTGAAGATGGAGAAGCTCTATACAGTCAGCAAAAACAAGATTGGGAACTGACTATGGCTCAGATCATGAACTCCTTATTGACAGATTCAGACTTAAACTGAAGAAAGTAGGGACCCCATTCAGTATGACATAAATTCCTTATGATTATACAGTGGCAGTGACCATTAGATTCAAGGGATTACATCTGATAGAGTGCCTGAAGAACTATGGACAGAGGTTGATGGCATTGTACAGGAGGCAGTGACCAAAACTATCCCCAAGAAAAAGAAATGCAAAAAGGCAAAATGGTTATCTGAGGAGGCCTTACAAATAGCTGAGAGGAGACGCAAAAGGGAAAGATACACTTAACTGAATGCAGTGTTCCAAAGAATAGCACAGAGAGACAAGAAAGTCTTAAGTGAAGAGTGCAAAGAAATAGAGGAAAACAATAGAATGGAAAAGACTGGTCTCCAATTCTCTTGAATGAAACATTTCATGCAATGATGGGCATAATAAAGGACAGAAGCAGCAAGGATCTAACAGAAGCAAAAGAGATTAAGAAGAGGTATTAAGAATACATAGAAGAACTATAGAAAAGAGTCTTAATGACCCGTATAACCACAGTGGTGTTGTGGTGTGATCACTCATCTAGAACCAGACATGCTGGAGTATGAAGTCAAGTGGGCCTTAGGAAGCATTACTATGAACAAAGCTAGTGGAGGTGAAGGAATTCCAGTTAAGTTATTTCAAAGCCTAAAAGATGATGCTATTAAGGTGCTGTACTCAATATGCCAGCAAATTTGGAAAACTCAGTAATGGCCACAGGACTGGAAAAGATCAGTTTTCATTTCAATGCCAAAGAAAGGCAATGCTAAAAAATGCTCAAACTACACTACAATTGTGTTCTGTTCACATGTTAGCAAAGTAATGCTCAAAATCCTTCAAGCTAGGCTTCAACAGTAGATAAACTATATGAACACCTTTGGCTGTGTGGATCACAATAAATTGGAAAATTCTTAAAGAGATGGGGATACCAAACCACCTTACCTGTGTCCTGAAAAACCTGTATGCAGGTCAAGAAACAACAGCTAGAACTGGACTTGGAACAACGCTGTGGACTGCAGCGCACCAGGCTTCCCTGTCCTTCACTATCTCCCGGAGTTTGCTGACTCATATCCATTGAGTCTGTGGTACCATTTAACCATCTCATCATCTGTCACCCCCTTATCCTCTTCCTGTCCTCCATCTTTCCCAGCATCAGAGTTTTTCCCAACGATCAGCTCTTTGCCTTAGGTGGCCAAAGTATTGGAGCTTTAGCTTCAGCATCAATCCTTCCAATGAATATTCAAGACTGATTTCCTTTAGGATGGACTGGTTGGATCTCCTTGCAGTCCAAGGAATTCTCAAGAGTCTTCTCAAACACCACAGTTTAAAAGCATCACTTCTTCAGAGCTCAGCTTTCTTTATGGTCCAACTCTCACATCCATTCATGACTACTAGAAACACCATAGCTTTGACTAGATGGACCTTTGTCAGCAAAGTGATGTCTCTGCTTTTTAATACAATGTCTAAGTTTGTCATAGCTTTTCTTCCAAAGAGCAAGTGTCTTAATTTCATGGCTGCAGTCACCATCTGCAGTGATTTTGGAGCCTAAGAAAATAAAGCCTCTCACTGTTTCCATTGTTTCCCCATCTATTTGACATGAAGTGATGGGACCCAGTGCCATGATCTTCATTTTTTGAATGTCGAGTTTTAAGCCAGCTATTTCACTCTCCTCTTTCACTCTCATCAAGAGGCTCTTTAATTCCTCTTCACTTGCTGCCATTAGAGTGGTATCATCTGCATATCTGAGATTATTGTTATCTCTCCTGGAAATCTTGATTCCAGCTTGTGCTTCATCCAACCTGGCATTTCACATGATGTATATAACTTAAATAAGTAGGATGATGATATACAGCTTTGAGGTACTCCTTTCCCAATTTTGAACCAGTCTGTTGTTCCATGTCCAGTTCTAACTGTTTCTTCTTGACCTGCATACAGGTTTCTCAGGAGATGGGTAAGGTGGTCTGATATTCCCATGTCTTTCAGAATTTTCCACAGTTTGTTGTGATCCTGTGGCTTTAGCATAGTCAATGAAGCAGAAATAGATGTTTTTCTGAAATTCCCTTGCTTTTTGTATGATCCAGCGGATGGTGGCAATTTGATCTCTGGTTACTCTGCCTTTTCTTGTTGCTTTTGATATTTTTTGCAATATAGCTCCTACCTGTTAATCGCATATTCCTAATTTATCTTCCCCCTTTCCCATTTCCCTTTTGTAACCATAACCTTGTTTTCTATGTCTGAGTCTTTTAATTCTTTGTATATATATTGATTTGTATTATTCTTCACATTCCACATATAAGTGACAGCATAAAATATTTGTCGTCCTGTCTGACTGACTTTGGTAAGTATAATATTCTCTAGGTCCATCCATGTTGCTGCAAATGGCAGTATTTTATTTTTATGGCTGAGGGAGATCAGTCCTGGGTGTTCATTGGAAGGACTGATGCTGAAGCTGAAACTCCAATACTTTGGCCTCCTCGTGCGAAGAGTTGACTCATTGGAAAAGACCCTGAGGCTGGGAGGATTGAGGGCAGGAGGAGAAGGGGACAACAGAGGATGAGATGGCTGGATGGCATCACCGACTTGATGGACGTGAGTTTGAGTGAACTCTGGGAGTTGGTGAAGGACAAGGAGGTCTGGGGTGCTGTGATTCATGGGGTCATAAAGAGTTGGACACGACTGAGTGACTGAATCAAACTGAATGATCCTGTGTGTCGGGGGGGATGTACATATATGTGTTTCTATGTCTTGGTTACTACAAATAGTTCTGCCATTAACATTGGGTTATCTTTTCAGATTAGAGTTTTCATCTTTTCCAAATTTACCCAGGAGGGGATTGCTGAATCATATGGTAGCTCCATTTTCAATTTTTTAAGGAACTTCCATGCTATTTTCTATAGTGGCTGCACCAATTTACATTCCCACCTGTAGTGCAGGAAGGTTCCCTCTCATCCACATCCTCTCTACCATTTATTATTTGTGTACTTTTTGATGATAGCTGTCAACAGTGAGATGATATCTCATTGTTGTTTCAATTCGCATTTCTCTAATGTTTAGCCATGTTGAGCATCTTTTCATGCATTTGTTGGCCATATGTATGTTTTCTTTGGAAAGTGTTTATCATGGTCTTCTGCCCATTTTTTGATTTTTTTTTTTTTGCCATTGAGTTGTATGAGCTCTTAAGGTATTTTGGATGTTAACCCCTTGTTGGTTGCATCATTTGCAAATATTTTCTCTCATTTTGTAAATTGTCTTTTTGTCTTGTTGATGGTTTCCTTTGCTGTGTAAAAGCTTTTAAGTTTGTTTAGGATCCATTTGTTTATTTTTTACTTTGGGAAACTGACCTGAGAAAATATTGTTGTGATTTATGTCAGAGAATGTTTTGCCTATGTTCTCTTCTAAGAGATTTATAGTGTCATATATTGTATATGTCTTCAAATTTTTGACTTTTTATTTAAATTTTTGACTTTAAGATTTTGACTTTTAATTTTTTTAGTACAGAGTATTTTTTATTGCTATATATTTGATTTACAATGTTGTGTTAGTTTCAAGTGTATGACAGTGAGTCAGTTGCATATGTATGCGTACATGTGTATACTTTTTTCAGATTCTTTTTCATTATAGCTTATTACAAGATATTGAATACAGTTCCCTGTGCTATACATTATAGTAGGTCCTTGTTGTTTATTTTATATATAGTAGTGTGTATTTGTTAATCCTGAACCTCTAATTTATCCCTCCCTGCCCCTTCCCCTTTGGCAGCCATTAGTTTGTTTTCTGTATCTGGGAGTCTATTAATTTGTAAATTAAGTAATTTGTATCACTTTTTAGATTCCACATATAAGTGATATCATACTGTATTATTTTTCTCTGACTCATTTCGCTTAGTATGATAATCTCTAGGTCCATTTATGTTGCTCCAAATGGCAATGTTTCATTCTTTTTATGACTGAGTAATATTGCATTTGATATATAGATATATCTCACATCTTCCTAAGCCAGTCATGTGTCCATGGACATTTAGGTTGCTTGCACATCTTGACTCTTATAAATAGTGATGCTGTGAACATTGGGGAGCAAGTATCTTTCTGAATTACAATTTTTGTCTTTTCCTGCCCAGGAGTAGGATTGCTGGATAATATGGTAGCTCTAATTTGTAGTTTTTTAAAGTCCTCCATACAATTCTCCCTGATGGTTGCGCTAGTTTACATTTCCACCAACAGTGTAGGAGGATTCCCTTTTCTCCATACAGTGTCCAGCATTATTTGTAGGCTTTCTGATGATTGCCATTCTGACTGGTGTAAGGCCATATGTCATTGTGGGTTTGATTTGCATTTCTCTAGTAATTAGTGATATTGAGAATCTTTTCATATGCCTATTGGCCATTTATGTGACTTCTTTGAGAAGGGTGTGTCTATATGTCTTCTGCCTGTTTTTTTTTGATTGGATTGTTTTGTTCCTGTATTTTTCTGTTGAGTTGTATGAACTGTTTATATATTTTGGAAATCAATCCCTTGTCAGTTCCATCATTTGCAAATATTAGAAGTTTCACTTTAGGAGTTTTTAAAATTTAAGATTTTGTTTCACTTCTAGTAATGCGTCTGTTCAAATTATCTGTTTTCTCTTGACTCCATTTTGGTAGGCTATATGTTTCTAGAAACTTGTCCATTTCTTCTAGGTTGTCCAATTTGTTAGCATATTACCATTCATGGTATTCTCTTATGATTTTTTGTTTATTTCCGTTGTATTAGTTGTTATTTTTCCTTTTCATTTCTTAATTTGTTAATTTGGGTCCTTGCTCTTTTCCTCTTGGTGAGCCTGGTAGGAGGTTTGTTGATTCTATTTACCTTTTCAGAAAATAGCTCTTGGCTTTATTGATCTTTTCTAGTCTTTTTTCAACTTTATTTTATTTCCTTTTCAATCTTTATTATTTCCTTACTTCAATGGCACCCCACTCCAGTAGTCTTGCCTGAAAAATCCATGGATGGAGGAGTCTGGTAGGCTGCAGTCCATGGGGTCGCTAAGAGTCGGACACGACTGAGCGACTTCACTTTCACTTTTCACTCTCATGCATTGAAGAAGGAAATGGCAACCCACTCCAGTGTTCTTGCCTGGAGAATCCCGGGGACGGGGAAGCCTGGTAGGCTGTTGTCTGTGGGGTTGCACAGAGTCGGACACGACTGAAGTAACTTAGCAGCACCAGCAGCAGCTGAATTGGACTTTCATTTGTTCTTTTTCTAATTCTTTTAGGTGGTAATTTAGGTTGTTTGATAATTTTCTTGTTTTTTGAGAAAGGCCTGTACCACTGTGAACTTCCCTCTTAGAAATACTTTGGCAGTTGCATAGATTTTGCAACGTTATGTTTTATATCTTCATTTGTCTCAAAGTATTTTCTGATTTCTTCTTTGATTTTATTGTTGACTCATTTTTCTTTTAATTACATTTTGCTGAATTTTCATATTCATTCTTTATCCATTTTTCTTTATGCAGCTGATTTCTAGTTTCATACCACTGTGGTCAGAAATTACTCTGGAAATAATTTCTATCCTCCTAAACTTTTTGAGACTTGTTTTATGACCTAGATGCAATCTCAAAAATGACAGAATGATCTCTGTTCATTTCCAAGGCAAACCATTCAATACCAAAGTAATCCAAGTCTATGCCCCAACCAGTAACGCTGAAGAAGCTGAAGTTGAATGGTTCTATGAAGACCTACAAGACCTTTTAGAACTAACACCCAAAAAGATGTCCTTTTCATTATAGGGGACTGGAATGCAAAAGTAGGAAGTCAAGAAACACCTGGAGTAACAGGCACATTTGACCTTGGAATATGGAATGAAGCAGGGCAAAGACTAAGAGTTTTGCCAAGAAAATGCACTGGTCATTGCAAACACCCTCTTTCAACAACACAAGAGAAGACTCTACACAAAGACATCACCAGATGCTCAACACTGAAATCAGATTGATTATATTCTTTGCAGCCAAAGATGGAGAAGCTCTATACAGTCAAGAAAAAGACCAGGAGCTGACTGTGGCTCAGATCATGAACTCATTATTACCAAATTCAGTCTTAAATTGAAGGAAGTAGGGAAAACTGCTAGACCATTCAGGTATGACCTAAATCAAACCCCTTATGATTATACTGTGGAAGTGAGAAACAGATTTAAGGGCCTAGATCTGATAGATAGAGTGCCTGATGAACTAATGAGGAATGAGGTTCATGACATTGTACAAGAGACAGGGATCAAGACCATCCCCATGGAAAAGAAATGCAAAAAAGCAAAATGGCTGTCTGGGGAGGCCTTACAAATGGCTGTGAAAAGAAGAGAAGCAAAAAGGAAAGATATAAGCATCTGAATGCAGAGTTCCAAAGAGCAGCAAGGAGAGATAAGAAAGCCTTCCTCAGTGATCACTGCAAAGAAATAGAGCCAAACAACAGAATGGGAAAGACTAGAGACTTCTTCAAGAAAATTCGAGATACCAGGGCAACATTTCATGCAAAGATGGGTTCGATAAAGGACAGAAATGGTCTGGACCTAACAGAAGCAGAAGATATTAAGAAGAGGTGGCAAGAATACACAGAAGAACTATATAAAAAAGATCTTCATGACC
This sequence comes from Ovis aries, assembly GCF_016772045.2. NCBI lineage: Eukaryota > Metazoa > Chordata > Mammalia > Artiodactyla > Bovidae > Ovis > Ovis aries. Next base: position 43,679,365 of record NC_056054.1, on the reverse strand, counting down.
AAGATAATCATGATGGTGTGATCACTCACCTAGAGCCAGACATTCTGGAATGTGAAGTCAAGTGGGCCTTAGAAAGCATCACTACAACCAAAGCTAGTGGAGGTGATGGAATTCCAGCTGAGCTATTTCAAATCCTGAAAGATGATGCTGTGAAAGTGCTGCACTCAATATGCCAGCAAATTTGGAAAACTCAGCAGTGGCCACAGGACTGGAAAAGATCAGTTTCATTCCAATCCCAAAGAAAGACAATGCCAAAGAATGCTCAAACTACAGCACAATTGCACTCATCTCACATGCTAGTAAAGTAATGTTCAAAATTCTCCAAGCAGGCTTCAGCAATATGTGAACCATGAACTCCCAGATGTTCAAGCTGGTTTTAGAAAAGGCAGAGGAACCAGAGATCAAATTGCCAACATCCACTGGATCATCAAAAAAGCAAGAGAGTTCCAGAAAAACATCTATTTCTGCTTTATTGACTATGCCAAAGCCTTTGACTATGCGGATCACAACAAACTGTAGAAAATTCTGAAAAAGATGGGAATACCAGACCACCTGACCTGCCTCTTGAGAAACCTATATGCAGGTCAGGAAGCAACAGTTAGAACTGGACATGGAACAACAGACTGGCTCCAAATAGGAAAAGGAGTACATCAAGGCTGTATATTGTCACCCTGCTTATTTAACTTCTATGCACAGTACACCATGAGAGATGCTGGGCTGGAAGAAGCACAAGCTGGAATCAAGCTTTCTGGGAGAAATATCAATAACCTCAGATATGCAGATGACACCACCCTAATGGCAGAAAGTGAAGAGGAACTAAAAAGCCTCTTGATGAAAGTGAAAGGAGAGAGTGAAAAGTTGGCTTAAAACTCAACATTCAGAAAACGAAGATCATGGCAGCTGGTCCCATCACTTCATGGGAAATAAATGGGGAAACAGTAGAAACAGTGTCAGACTTTATTTTTGAGGCTCCAAAATCACTGCAGATGGTGACAGCAGCCATGAAATTAAAAAATGCTTACTCCTTGGAAGAAAAGTTATGACCAACCTAGATAGCATATTGAAAAGCAGAGACATTACTTTGCCAACAAAGGTCCGTCTAATCAAGGCTATGGTTTTTCCAGTGGTTATGAATGGATGTGCAAATTGGACTGTGAAGAAAGCTGAGCACTGAAGAATTGATACATTTGAACTATGGTGTTGGAGAAGACTCTTGAGAGTCCCTTGGACTGCAAGGAGATCCAACCAGTCCATTCTGGAGATCAGCCCCGGGATTTCTTTGGAGGGAATGATGCTGAAGCTGAAACTCCAGTACTTTGGCCACCTCATGCGAAGAGTTGACTCACTGGAAAAGACTCTGATGCTGGGTAGGATTGGGGGCAGGAGGAGAAGGGGACGACCCAGGATGAGATGGCTGGATGGCATCACTGATTTGATAGACGAGAGTCTGAGTGAACTCTGGGAGTTGGTGATGGACAGGGAGGTCTCGTGTGCTGCAGTTCATGGGGTCGCAAAGAGTTGGACTCACTGAGCGAATGAACTGAACTGAACTGACTGAACTGATGTGGTCTCTCCTGGGCTTCCCTGGTGGCTCAGCAGTAAAGAATCCACCTGTCAGTGCAGGAGATGTGGGTTCTTTCCCTGGATTGGGAAGATTGGCAACCCACTCCAATATTCTTATCTGGGAAATCCCATAGACAGAGGAATCTTGCAGGCTCTCTGGAGCCATTCAGTCACAAAGAGTTAGACATGATTTAGCAACTAAACAACAACAAAATATGGTCTATCCTACAAAATGTTTCTTGCACACTTGGAAAGAATGTGTGTGTGTTTTTTTTTAATATAGTGTTCTGTAGGTATAGATATAAATTAAATTTGACTGGTTTATTGTATAATTTAGGGCCTCTGTTGCCCTATTGATTTTTCTGGGTGATCTCAGTGGGATGTTAAAGTTTCCTGCTATTATTGTGTTCCTGTCAATTTCTTCCTTTATATTTGTTAGTATTTGTTTTATATATTTAGATGTTCCTGATTGGGTGCATATATGTTAACAAGTGTGATATTCTTTTCTTGTACTGATCTCTTTATCATTATATAATATCCATCTTTGTCTTTAGGAGCTTTAAGTCTATTTTGTCTGATATGAGTATTGCTCATTTTCTTGTCAGTCCCATCTGTAGGAAATACCTTTTTTCATTCCCTCACTTTTAGTCTGTGTTTTTTGCTCTGAAGTGAGTCTCTTGGGGCAGCATATTATACGTTCTTCTTTTTTTTAAATCTTATCTGCCACTCTATAACTTTTGATTGGAATGTTTTGTCCATTAAAATTTAAGTAATTATTAATAGTTATGTAACTTATTGCCATTTTAAGCCTTTTTTCCAGCTGTTTCTATAGTTCTTCTTTGTTCACTTCTTTTTTTAAAAAAATTTTTCCTTTTGTGATTACCCTTCAGTTCAAGTATATATTGACCCATAACTACACTTACTTGCTTTAAATTGTCATACAAGTTCGGACACATTCTGAAGTATCTACATATTTGTACTTCCCTCCTCTACATTTTGTGATTTTTCAAGTTCTGTTTACTTCTTGATGCATATAATTTTGCTATTAAATATAGTTATAATTGCTTTTGCAAAATGTTTTTCTCTTTTAATGTATGTACTGGCTTATTTAAGTGATCTTGAATCCTCTTAAATATTTGCCTTTCCTATTGTGATTTTTCCTTTCCTATAAATTCTTGCTTATCTATTTAGAGAAGACTTTGCAGTTATTTATTTTTGGGTAGATTTAGTATAGGGCCTCCCCAGTGGCTCAGTGGTAAAGAATCCACTTGCAATGCAGGAGACATGGGTTTAATCCCAGGGTCAGGAAGATCCCCTGATGGAGGAAATGGCAACCCACTCCAGTATTCTTGCCAAGAAAATCCCATGGACTGAGGAGCTGGCTGCAAAGTTCTTTTAGTTTTTGCTTGTCTGATAAATTTTTTATCTTTCCTATTCTAAATGATCTAGTAGATTACCTTTTGTTGTAAGTTTTTTTCTTTCATAAGTTTGAATATTCATGCCAACCATTCATTTTTATTTGGTTTACAGACAGACCAAATAGAGTTAGCAAAGGGAGAAATGGTAAAAGTGAGGACTCCTTCTGCAACCAAATTATGAACAATAGGTCTTAATTCCTTAATATGTTGTTTAACGTAAATATTGTGTTTACAATTTTAATAGTATATGATAGATCAGCTGGGGTCCACTTAGTATAGCCAGTTGTAAGGGCAATGGATTGAAGCCTAGACCAATGTGAATCTTTTTTATTTGGAGAATCTGTACCAGTGGTAGGATTGGGTGATTTCATTGGTGTCATCATTTTGCTGATTTTTCAAGTTTAATGGTGCCTGTGGTAAAGGTGAGACATATTTGAGCTGCATGGACTCAATGTCCAATGACCCTGCTGATACTTACAGATTTCTCTCTTTAAAATTTGAAGGATTACTGAGAATTAAGATGGCCTGCAATTCAGGATCAAAGAGGGCTATAATAAATGGAAAATTATGTGGAGGCCAATTTAGTAAATGGGATGTGTCCACAGAGAATAACCATGGTATCCAAGGACTGTCAGGTCCCTAATGGGGCAAAGGGCTTCCATTCATGGAGGTCAGGAAAGTGGTTTGATATAGATATGGAGTTCACTTGAAGATGAGAGAGAATGCATTGACTGAAGCCGTGACTGGCGTGGTGGCTGGAAGAGCAGTAGCAATATCGGAAATGGCATTAGGAAATAATGATTTAATGATTTGGTGTAAGTCTTGCCACTGGTGGACTTTTCCCAAAATCAAATAATTACAGAATCCTAAATCCCTGAGTCTCCTGTACCAAACATTTGGAATAGGGTCCTAATGGGGGCTTATTTGAGAGATTTCTATTTTATTTTTATTATCATTGTAATAATTATAAATCTTACCAAGGCTACTATTTGCTTGAGTTGGGTACACTGTTATCCAGGAGAGATTTATGTGCAGTTAGTATTTCTAATTCACAGGTGGCTCAGAGATAAAGAATCTGTCTGCCAATGGAGGAGATGAAGGAGACATATGTTGGATCCTTGGGTTGGGAAGATCCCCTAGAGTAGGAAACGGCAATTCACTTCAGTATTCTTGCTGGGAAAACTCATGGACAGAGAAGCCTGGAAGGCTACAGTCTGGGGGGTAACAAAGAGTTGGACATGAATGAGCACACATGCAAAAAAAAAAAAAATTCCAATATGTTTAGAGCCTGGTGGCCTGGCCTATTTAATGCAATAATGAGGCACAATGAATGCAAGAAGATCCTTATAAGAACAGCTGGAGGATGTCTAAACATAAATGAACCTGTTCAGGAATGGTTAGAGCATCTCTTCCTTCAGGGTATTTGGCATAATAACATCTGTAATGAGACCAAATAGGACAATGTCTCTATTCCAAAATAATTGGCAACTCTCCTGTGAAATAGCCTGATTGTTGAGGATATGTATACTAAGAACAGTGGCAGTCGGATGGATGGGTTATTTTCCGGATCATCAATATCCACTGGAGGAGGGAGGCGGTCAGGGTTATGTCTTCCTGTCAGGCGTGGGAAAGTGTGGGCTAGCTACTAGAGGAGCTCAGTCAGAGATCTCAATATATTTAACTGAAGGATCTTGAGAAACACTGGACTTTTGTCTAATTATGAGGTGGCTGCATTCTAAATTTGTATTAAAAAGAAATGATCAACAGACCTCCAGTTATAAGATAAATAAGTACCAGGACATAAAGTAGAACATGATGACTATAGTTAATACTGCTGTGTGGTATATATGGATAGATCAGGATGGCTCAGATCATAAAGAAACTGCCTACAGTGTGGGAGACCTGTGTTTACTCCCTGGGTCAGGATGATCCTCTGGGGAAGAAAATGGCACCGCACTCCAATATTCTTACCTGGAGAATTCCATGGACAGAGGAGCCTAGTGGGCTACAGTCCATGGGATTGCAAAGAGTCAGACATGACTGAGCGACTAACACTCACACACTCTTATGGTATGTATATATGAAAGTTGTTAAAAGAGTAAATCTTAAAAGTTCTCATTATAAGGGAAAATTTTTTCTCTTTCTTTTTTGTATCCATATGAGATGATAGATATTAACTTACTGTGCTAATCATTTCACAATAAATGTAAGTCAAATTTATTACGCTGTACACCTTAATCTTATATAGTACTTGCTGCATGTCAATTACATCTCAAAACTAGAAAAAATAAGACACAAAAAAAGTTTAAAAAGAAAGTGATATTCCAATGCAAAATAGTCATGTTATTGTATACCTTGCTTATTCAATTGAATACTCATTCATTGAACACCAATTACCAAATTATAACTACAAATACTAGTTTGTCCTGGCTGATGTGAATGGTGAATGAATGATTCAAAAAAGGAAATTCTAGAAAATAGAAAAGGTGATGCTAAAGGATACTAGAATAAATAAGACATGGAAGACAGACGTGCCTATAAGGTTAGAAGGAGAGGAGGAAGGAGGAGAGGAAAAAGAAGAGAGATTAATTCCACAAGATTGCCATGGGCAAAAGAAATAATGATTACAAAAGGGAGTGGGTGAGTCTCACTGTTTCTCACAGGAGCAGAGAAGGAGCTAAAGATGGGAGGGAGTGGGCGCTCTTAACCTTTCCCGTTGTACTTAACAGCTTCCTCTAATGCCTCTTGTTGAGTTTGTCACTTTTTCACATTAACATTTAGTCCTTTTTAAAATTCTTGAGATAATCACGGTAATTATTTGGAGGCTACAATTCACATAATTAATATATCACGACTGGCTGTATGAATTTTAAAGCAGAATCAAGGTTAAAAATTGAAGTTATACTTTCTTCTTCTTTCAAGCTGGAGGTAAATATCTCCCACCTCTGAACTCCCACAACATTTATCTGTTATGCTTTGTATTCTGGCGTTTGTGTGAAGTTGAATCACCTCTAAGAGACTGAATTCCTTGAGCAGAAGGAACATGCTCTCATCTTTCATCCCTGCTGCCTAACACAATGCCTGGCACATTGCAGGTGTCATTGAGTGTTGTGTTTTAGAATAATGATAAAAGGCTGAATTACTATTAGATAAATCATTCTAGCCTTTGGCTATCTGTTCTGGACATACTTTAGTGAATGAGAATGTCTACCCGGAAGAAACTAGAAAACTGGAGATATCAAGAAAGAATATTTGACCACATTTTGGAAGCAGGTAATTTCTGACACTGTGTGAAAAACAAACAATTTTAGTCACTAGTACTGGCAACTCACCTGCCAAGAATTCACAGAAGTTTGCAGATTGCTCAGACCTGAATGGCTTTTTAAGGCCATTCCAAGGGATTTATGGAAAGTTCGTCAGTGTGACTGGGAAATGTGTGAAGAAAAGGGGCAAAATTTATACAAAGCAGAATGTAAGTGTTGTTAGGAAAATAAGGCTTATACATTTTGAACAATAATAGTAAACAGTAAGTCAGGATCCAAATTGAGAGGCCAAGAAGAGGGAGAGTCAAAATGGAAGGCCTGAGATTGGGCTTGGTAGGCATTAGTGAAACAAGAATAAAAATCTCTGTCACAAGACCCTGGAGTCTCAGCTGATGTGTGTAACTTGGATCTAACCCTCACTTTTCTCACCCGCACAAAGGGGTTAATATACATACCCTGGTAACTTGCAAAGTTAACTCATAAGTCAAATGAGGTCCTCTATGTAAATGCATTTTGGTAGATGTGAAAATGCTGAATATGTGGTTAATGTGGCTATACCTTGAAGGGTGGATTTTTCCATTAAGTGTCCCATAGGTATGAATAGCTTCATGATGAGCTATGAAGTAAGTAGGTAAAAAGTGACATGGGAGAGTGAAAATCCTGGCCTAATTATAACATTCTATACAGTGAAAACTAAAAAAATGTATACTCATTTGATAAATCTGGCAACTCTACCCAGGCTCACTCATTGCTGCTGCCAAAGTTCAGCTCACATGTAAAGGATCAAATGACATTGTTTCCCACTGAGTTTTCTGTTTCTCCTGGCTAGGATATCTTTCTCTTCACAAGATTGAGGGATTGGGGAGGAAGCTGTATCCTTTAGTGTTTAAGACCTTAGACTCTGAGATCGGATGTCCAAGATTTATAGTGCATCTCTCTTACTGACCATTTGTGTGATCCAGGATTTTAAGACATCTCTCTGGGCCCCAATTTCTTCTTCTATATTACGCAGGAAAAATACTTATGCTATGGAATTGTTTTGAGGATGTGATAAACTCAGTAGTGCTTTGCATGTTTTCCTTCATAGTCTCCATCCATACATCCACCACATTTTTGAGTACACACTATATGAAAGTACCCAGTACACAGAAATGAAAAGACATGAACTTGATCCTCAAGGAACTTACAATCTAGGATTGCATAGAAGCTGATACGATTAAAATTAAAACCAAGTTCATCCAGTCTCATGTCTTTCTTGGCATCTTCTACTAATGACTAAAAGTCTTGTATTTCCTTCCAGCTACTCTCCTTCAATTTATATTGTGCAATGTCCCTTACCACCTACATAGCCTATAGACATATCAACCTCAACAAGTCCAAAGTGGAACCCTAGGCTCCTTTGTCCTTTGGTACCCCCATCTTTGTGAATTACACCACCCAATCATACAAACCACCTTTTCTTTTCCCTTTCCAAGTTCCCCCATGCAATTAGGAACCGATTTGTATCTAGTTTTTCATGTTTTATATGATATGTGGTAGGCAGAATTTAAGATGGCTCCAAGATTTCCTGCCATGCACACATCATGCATAATTCCTGTGTAAAATATGATGAATTTTGCTCTTGCCATTAGGAATGGCAGTGACTAGTGATATGGCACAGTTGACTAAGAAAATGAAGTTTTCTGGGTGGACCCAGCCCAAACACGTAAGTCCTTTGAAAACAGAATTTATTCAGGATGGTTATAGAACAGGAAGTCAGAGATGCAATCCAGATGACATGAAGAAAATAAACATCTGTGTTGTGAGCTGCATCTGGAGAATGATGTCTTTGGGGAGCTAATAGCAGCTACTGTCTCACAGCAAACAATAAAACTAGAACCTCAGTTGTATAAATGCAAGGAAATAAATTTTGCCAACAACCTGAAGGAGGACCTTGCACCCCAGACGAGACCTGCAGCCCTGGCTGACACTTGATTTCAGACCCATGTGACCATGTCCAATGAATGCATCCACATCAGGCCCAGACTTCTGACCTGCAGAATTGTGAGCTAATAAGGTGCTTTTCTGGAGAAGGCAATGGCACCCCACTCCAGTACTCTTGCCTGGAAAATCCCATGGACGGAGGAGCCTGGTAGGCTGCAGTCCATGGGGCTGCAAAGAGTTGGACACAACTGAGCGACTTCACTTTCACTTTTCATTTTCATGCATTGGAGAAGGAAATGGCAACTCACTCCAGTGTTCTTGCCTGGAGAATCCCATGTACAGGGGAGCCTGGTGGGCTGCCATCTATGGGGTCGCACAGAGTCGGACACGACTGAAGTGACTTAGCAGCAGCAGCAAGGTGCTTTTTTAGTGGGAAAAAGACTTACACAGACATTTCTCCAAAGAAGACCTACAAATGGCTAACAAACACATGAAAAGATGCTCAACATCGCTCGTTATTAGAGAAAGGCAAATCAAAACTACAATGAGATACGATCTCACACCAATCAAAATCAGTCAGTCAGTTCAGTCACTCAGTCATGTCCAATGGCCATCATCAAAAACTCTACAAACAATAATTGCTGGAGAGGGTGTGGAGAGAAGGGAACCCTCTTGCATTGCTGGTGAGAATGTAAATTGATACAGCCACTATGGAAGATGGTATGGAGATTCCTTAAAAAACTAGGAATAATGCAACCATATGACCCAGCAATCCCAGTCCTAGGCATATACCCTGAGGAAACCAAAACTGAAAATGACACAGGTACCCCAATGTTCATTGCAGCACTAATTACCATAGCTAGAACATGAAAGCAACCTAGATGTCCATCAACAGATGAATGGATAAAGAAGTCATGGTACGTATATGCAATGGAATATGGTACATATATACAATGGAATACTACTCAGCCATAAAAAGGAACACATTTGAGTCAGTTCTAATGAGGTGGATGAACCTAGAGCCTATTATACAGAGTGAAGTAAGTCAGAAAAAGAAATATAAATATTGTATACTAATATATATATAGAATCTAGAAAGATGGTACTACTGAATATATTTTCAGGAAAGCAATGGAGAAACAGACATAGAGATCAGACCCTATGGACATGGGGGAAGGGGAGAAGGGAGGGGGTGCGATGTATGGAGAGAATAACATGGAAACTTACAATATGTAGAATAGATAGCCAATGGGAATTTGATATATGACTCAGGGAACTCAAACAGGGGCTCTGTGACAATCTAGAATGGTGGGATGAGGAGGGAGATGGGAGGGAGGGGACATGGGTTCCCTGTGGCTGATTAATGCTGATGTTTGACAGAAAACCACAAAATTCTGTGAAGCAGTTATTCTTCAGTTTAAAAAAAGGTGCTCTTTTCTTTTTTTCCCCCAGCTAAGGGCATGCTATTTGGTTCCACAGCAATAGAAAACAAATCTGCCATCTCACAGGTGCACCAATTTCTCCACCTTCCTGTGGTTGCTTTGACTTAATTCTGTCCCGGACCACTGCAACTGCCTCCTGGCTAGTCTCCTTGCCTCCTCTCTCAAACCCTCTTGAATCATCCAGGTTTCACACAGATGATAGAATGAACTCTCCAAAATATAAATCTGTCCACACCACCCCTACTGCTTTAAACCCTCCCACAGCTTTCACAACAGGGTAAATTCCAATTTATTTTTTAACATGGTTTAAAGTGCTTTTAATATTTTTTGTGTGTCTACCACCTCTGTGACCTAAATCTTGCCCCATTCACACCAGCATTTTAGACCTGCAGCCCCTCCAGGTTACATTAAACCCCTGCACTTCTGCTCTTGCTGTTCCCTCTGTGGGCATATTCTTCCATTTTCTGCTTTTCAATATGGAGCCAGGCTCAGTGATTCTATGCCTCTCTTGGGTATCCTTGCAAAATTTAATGTGTTCTCCCATATCCCCACAATAGCTAATTAAGATTTCGATCACAGTACCGAAATAATCCATTGCATGAGTTTTTGCTTCTAGATTACCCACCTGGAGAGACAAGACTATGCCTAGATCATATACAGGTCCAGTCCAGTGTCTGGAATGCTGCATGCTGAATAAATATGTGATCAATAAATATTCATTTGGTGAATAAACAGCAGTTATTGTGTTGCTATGATATTCCCTGTTTCTTCTTTCAGGTTCTTTTCTTACAAGGTAATAGATTTAGGTGCTTAGTCAGGATCCAATTGAATAGAACATTATCTGGGATAAAAACAGCTGCTAATGAGAGTCTGGCATTAAATTGGATTGTTCGTGTTGCCTGAGAACGGTTGCTGCCTCTGTTGTTATGTACAGTATTTCACAATGTTCGTGTCCTCAAGGATTAAATACTGAGTTTAAAGACTATGGGAAACTTGTTTTTCCGACTCTTTCTCTTGGTCCCTGACTTTTAATGTTTCTTTCTACTGACTTAGGATAGGCAAGACTAAAAAGGAGATAAACTCTATCAGTTAATTTTATTATTCATCAGTAGTCCCCCAGAATGTTGACACAGTAAAAGTTTAGAATGATTTGGTCCAAAGTCGTCACTTTATGGATGAGAAAATGTAGATCCAAAAAGATGATGTCTGTTGCAGGCCCTTACCCGAGATCTGAGCCAGGCCCAGATTGATAGATTTTATTCATAATAATAGTAACTTAAATATTTTTTAAAACACCATAATTAAAATTAGAATGAGGAACAAGAAAAATATCTATTTTATGATAAATCACCATCAAATTCAATAAGTAGAAGATGACCATATGATAGAAAAAGATGTGAATGTAAATAGATACCATATGTCATTATTCCTAGGATGCCCATTTTCCATTGTTTTAACACCTCTAAAATCAGAGTAGCTATTTTAAATAACAAAAAATATTTGCAGTGTGGTTTAGCAGCAGAGGGTATATTTGAAATTTTTCCAGGTGGTCCATAAAGTAATGGTATGTTTTATAATCAATGGTGTCTCAGGGTTAGTAAGATGCCATTCTTTACAGCAGAATAAATGTACATTGTCAATAAACATAGAAATATAATACACTGACAATATGTAATTCAATTTGCAGGGAAGTGGAAATTGAAATTATGCACTTAATTTTGGCCTATCAGATTGAGAAACATAATTTTCTTATGGTAGCACCAGTGTTGGCTCTAGTGCCGGAAAATACGTCACCTTTTACACTGTTAGTGAGAAAACAGATTGGTACAAATTTTTGAAGAAATAAAATTTGCAAATGTATCAAAAGTCTTTACACGTTCTCTTTCACAGGGAAATACACATCTAAGAAATCAAACAGTAAAAGGCATCTTTTTATTTTTTTGGCCACCACGCATCCTTTCCCCTTTCTTTTGTTTGTTGTTGTGTTTAGTATGTTAAATTCCTTTGAAGTCACTCTGTTTCCATTATCACTTCATAATTTAGATTGAGCTGATATCTCTCTCGCTCCAGGGCTAAGTCGTTCAATGCTTTCTACACGTCCAGTCACAGTCACAGATTCAGGGGTGGACTCATGACTTGATACAGTCCTTATGAATCAGGTGTGTGTGCTCAGTCACTCAGTAGGCCCAGGATTTTTATCCAATTCTGAAAAAGAAACGTTCCCCCTTTTTGCTGGGCTTGAATACGGGAGGAATTGACTTGGGGGCGTTTGTCACTGTGTGAAACCCAAGAGTAAGTCTAGGATGAAAGAGGGCAAGGTAGAGAAGTGGAAGGCACTGTGTTCTGCTGGAAAGGATTCAGTGCCTGGATTAAGTAGCACCAGCTCTAGCTCTGGGCTTTGAAGTTACACAAAACACTGGAGAAACAGCTGCTGTGCACATTAGTGTTCGACTCTTTGCGACCCCCTGGACTGTAGCCCGTCAGGCTCTTCTGTCCGTGGAATTCTCCAGGCAAGAAAACTAGAGTGCGTTGCCATTTCCTACTTTAGGAGATCTTCCCTACCCAGATATTGAACCTGCATCTCCTGCATTGACAAGCGAATTCTTTACCTGTGTGTCACCTGGAAAGCCATATGAGCTGATAGTTTTATTTATTTTATTATCTAACTGTCCATTTATTATCTATGTTGCTTGAATTAGTTCAGGTTGGATTTTTTTTTTGTCATTTGCAGTCAAAACAGTCTTAATTGATACATATGCTGAGAATATGATTAAGGATGTACAAGAAAATTTTGATCTAAATAGAAATATTTCAGAATTGTTTATCGTAGTGACACCGGAGAATTCTGTTCTTAATAAGGCTTGCCCTTGAGAGAAACTGTGTTATCAGAGCCTATTCAGTTTTTTTTTTCAAAGCCAAACTGACCTGAAGAAAAGAAAATACCTGACTCTTGGCTCTAGCCATCCTGTCTCACCTACAGTATGGGGCAGGGAGGGCTGAGAAGCAAGTGCTAAGCTCACAGTCTAGAGACAGTCTCACTAGAAGACTGAGACCTTAGCATAGGACTACATAGCATTTCCTCTCCAACCACACTTGGCCATCACATTACTAAAGGCCTATTACAGCAGTTTATTTTACCCAATATATCATGTCCAGCTATCAAGAAAAAAAAAATTACAAGGCATACTAAGAGTCAGAAAGCTGAATTTGAAGAGACAAAGCAAACATTGGAATCAGCTTTGGATATGGCAGGCATGTAGGAGTTATCAGACTGGGAATTTAAAACAACTATGATTTACATGGTAAGGTGTCCAATGGATAAAGTAGATAGCATATAAGAATAGATGTTTAATGTGAACAGAGATGAAAATTGTAAGACTCAAAAAGAGCAAGTGTGGCTCTATCAAGTACAGGTGCGTTTTCTTTTTTCTTCAGAAAAGTACGTTTCTTATGTAATAGTATCTAACTAGTTGTAAGCAATTATTCCTCTTCTTCTTTTGTAAGTTAGGTTGTTGATAACTGAATCTGTAACTATCTTAGATAAAATAGGTTGAAAGGCTTCAATATCAGCCATTTCACATGGTTCAACATAGTAGCTAACCTTCTTCGCCCAGTGGAGACAAAGCATGGCCATCTAGCTTCTTTCATTGGGAGAAAGCTTCCTCATTCCTCAGCCTTCACTTTCTACACTCTCACTTTGTCTCCTGCTTCCAAGGATAATTTAAAACAACCACACAGTCACAAAGCTCATTTAAAAGTGTCGTATTGATTGCTTGTGTGCTTTATATTCCCATCTTGACTTGCCCTGCTGTTAAGATTTAGGCTGCACATTTCTTACTGCATTGTGCCTTATAAATCCAGAGGTAAAATAGTAGTCTAAATGCCTTCTGTTCCAAGAATTAATACACACACACACACAAACACACACACACGCACACACACACACAGTTAAAACTGTGTTACTGATCCAAGAATTATAACACAAAGATGATTTCAATGCAGCAAGATAGAGTAATAAAACTTTAATTTAGCCTTGAACATTGAATACATGTGTCTTCCAACCCCATAATACTATAGGAGAAGATGGAATTTCATACGAGTCCCACAGATTCATCAGCCAAGAGAGCTCCAAGGAAATGAGGTAGTGCCCATGAATGCCAATGGCAGATAAAAGCAGGAGAGAAAGAAGAGGAAAGGAACGGGTCCCATCATGGGACAGTGACTAGCATACCCATTAGGAATCACTAGGAATAGAATGTCCCTAGGAATAGAATAAATATTGTCAACATTAGTTGGAACAAATACAGGTTTTTAAAAATACATAACAATGTGTTGAGTGGGTGACTGCTATTATGCATTCAGTAGCTCAGTGACAACATCATCACAATTGTTCTCATCTTTTTAGTCAGTTAGACATAGCCTATTTGCTTTTTCTCTTCACATTTGTTCCATCGTGGGTACAATATGGCATTTGTAGCTTCTCATGACAAAATGTCTGGCATACAGTAGGTCTCACAAGTGCTAGTGCCTTTTTTCTGCCCACTTGCTAGCCCTTAGTATAGAGCCTGAAAGAGTAAGAAAAGATTCACCTCCACTTTGTACACTCAGCAGGTGTATTTCCCCTAAAGGAGACTTTGACTGACAACTCTCAGGATGGAGTGCTGCTGCTGGGCAGACACCCTGTCAGAGCCCACAGAGGCTTTCCTGAAAATGGTCACACGCTGATCTGGCTTATTCATCCATGGATGAGGTATCAGGGTGAAGATCACTGCAAGGACACTGCCTAGGCCATAGGAGTCCATACAGAGAGAGCCAAGCCCGCTGGGCTTTTTCTTTTGGAGGTAGCTAAGCACCTGCTGGGCTCCTAACAGCTGAGTTTGCAGAAGTTCCTCCTTCAAATCCTACCAGCAGGTTGAGGCATGTTCTTGGGAAAAGCATTTATGAGAAAGAAAAGAACAATGGTCTGAAGGAAGCTACCACGGTTTAGCACTACTATAGCAGATGTGAAGTTGTCCGTTCTTCTGCTCATTTAACAGGTTTTTGTTTTTTTCCCCCACTCACCATGTACCAAGCCTTGTTCTAGATGTTTGGGATTTAGCAGTGGATTTAACAGACTGAATCTTCATCCTCTGTGTGCAACACACACACACACACACACAGCAATATTTTCTCTGCCCTGCTCTGTGCTCTTGGAGTCTGCCCTCTTCCAGACTTCAAAAGCCTGACTTTCTACCTTTTGGTAAGGGTTTGGCCAATGGAAGGTGTAGCAGGAAATAGGAAGTTGAGGGGTGAGAGAAGTCAAAGCATTTCTTCCTCTTGCTCCCAGGTCTGTGGCCCATGGATTCTGGCAATGACTGACTGCATCCTCCTAGACCATGAGCCCCTGCTAGGTAATCGCTCCTCCATGGCCCCAGCTGTTACTGGAATCCGTAATACTTTTCTCTCTTCTTGCTCCTACAGCTCTAAGTGTGGTAACCTCTTCCTACCACTGCCAGTCTGTGGATGTCTCAGTATTCCTTGCTGGTTAATTTCTCATTCTGTAAGTATTCCCTGAATTAAAGTTCCTTAAACCACTGCAACTGCATTCAGCTTGCTGCTAGGATCTTTACTCAAAATTGGATACACAACTTGTGAGGCCCAGTGCAAAATAAAAAATGGTGGAGTGCTTATTCAAAATGCAGAAAAAGAAAGGCTGTTAAAAGTACTAAATTATACAACTTTCTCCTTTAAAAAGATTTTATTGTTTGTAAAATGTAACTGAAGTAAAGTTGATATATAAGTAATAATATATATATTGAAGAAAGTATTTATGGTGTCATAAATTTATAAATAACCTTAATAGTTTGATCATAAGATTTATTCTGGATCACTTTTCTGCAAATCAATTTGTTAGGTCATCAAAATATATACTTTTAGCAACTTTATTTCAATGAATAAAATTAAAGAAGCATCAATCACTCCTGGAAAATGTAAGACTTCAAATAATGTTTGAAAAAGTTTAATTTTGAGAAGGATCTTCCTGCTTATGTACCTATTAATTAATAAGCTGTGATAAGTATTTCATAGGCTGTGGCAAATTGTGATAAATATCTGGCAAATTATTTAAAAATATAAATTATATCACATTTAGAGCTTATACTTGTGAGATAATTTTTCTAAAAAGATTTAATTCTTCATACAAATGAGTTTCAGGTAAGTCTATACTTAATTTTAAATATGAATTTGAACAATGGTATTTTAATGGTTCCTTTGACTTTCTTTAGTTTATGGATATTATTTAAGAAGCTGAAAGGGACTTCATGATTTGTATATAATTTTTAATGTCTGTTTCTGCACTATGTCACTGTATCTTCAATTAGAAGGAAACATTCATTTAAAAATTATTTTCCTTGTTAATAATTATCTGAAGCTTCATAAGAATTTGGGATCCTTTTCTACTAAATGCAATGCCTTTGCATTTAATCGCTATCACTAAGCTTGTGAATACTTACTTTGTAATACTGCAGCAGCTTTCACAAATT
Source organism: Ovis aries (assembly GCF_016772045.2). NCBI lineage: Eukaryota > Metazoa > Chordata > Mammalia > Artiodactyla > Bovidae > Ovis > Ovis aries. Next base: position 43,663,235 of record NC_056054.1, on the reverse strand, counting down.
AGGGATTCTAAACTCTGAAGAATTGTAACGACTCCCTGATATGCTTTATTGTGGTTTCAGTGTGCGTGCTGCTTGTAATTATCTGCTGACAAAGTTTACTGTCTGAACACAAGCAATTTCTGTCCAGTGCTTATAATAAAAATTTAATATTTGTGCAAAGCCTTAAGAACAGGCCTCAGGGATGGGATGGAGGGGCAAGCCAGCCTCCCGCCAGGGGTTCTGAGGGTGTTTCCTCTTGCATCTGTGCCTATTGCTGCTTTCACCACTATTGTCACTTTGACTATTAGTCACCTGAGCCTCATCCTGGCCCTAGACCCAAGACCTCAGATCACCCTGGACAGTGCCACTGGCCTGTGCATGTACGTCAAATGGCCAGGCCAGCTGTGTATGTGGGCATTGCTACTGACCATAGCTGTGTGTGTGCATTGTTGTCCAGAATATCCCCTCTGATCATTCTCTCCTCTGTGCCTACCCCATTGTAAAGTTAGACTGTATATGCTGCACACAAGTTCAAGGATAAAATTGTGAAGAAATTTAAGGCAGCAGGGACCTAAACCAGGCACAGGGTCCTTCTAGGCATGGAGCCCTGTTTAACAGCACAGGTCACATGCTCATGAAGCCAGCCCTGATCTAACATGTATAGTTCATGAAAATTTATCTTTAGCAGAAGACACTGAAAAAGAAAGATAAACAGGGAAATACATGCTAAGATACCTGATGGTGAGAGTGAAGTATTAAAGAAACAAAGCAAAGCAAGGAGACAGTGTTAGGAGATGCGATATATCTATCTAGTATAGTCAGGTCAGGCCTCTCTGATGAGATGACATTTGAGGAGAGACAAGAATCAAGAGAGTAAATCTCAGTAATGACTGGGGGCAGGGCATTCCCAGGAGAAGAAAGAGCGAGCGCCTGATCCCCGGTAAGGGAACATGCTTTAAGAGTTCAAGCAAAAGCAAGAGGGACCACCATGTCCTAGGAAGCAAGCAGAGAAGAGTAGTAGAAAGTGAGGTCAGGAGAGGTCGATGGGGCCCGAGTAGGCTCTGGATTTACTGTTTGCGCATGGGAAGCGTTGGAGAAGAGTAAGCTGGAGAGAGAAGATCAGGCAGTGGGCAGAGGGTAGGAATGTTGGAGTTCTTCCCTTCAGCCTCACCAGTTCCTTTCTCCTTTCTCGTGTTCATTGGCACAGTCATAGCAGTTTTCTTCCAGTTCTTCAAAGACTTCTTTCCTTCCCAGGACCCTCGTTCATGCTGTGCTTTCTGCCGAGATGTTCTCTGATCACTCTTCCGATGATGGACTCACTTACCTTTCCCGTCTCGATACTTCACCTACTCCAGGAGCTGACACCCTGTCCCACATATCTCCCCCACAAATTCTGTCTTAGCTCTTTTTAAGTTTCCTTTGCGGCATTGATTTATATCCACATTATCGGTTTATTTACTTACCTGAATGCAATTTACATTTTTAAAAATGTGTTTATTTATTTTGGATCTATCTCCTCGACCAAAATGTAGAATCTGTCAGGGTCAAGACTATGTCTTCTTTAAAAAAAAATTTATACAATTTTGAAAGGTTACTTTATGGTTATTACAAAATATTTACTATATTCCCTGTGGTGTACAAAACCAGGAGTTTGTTCTCTATATGCAAGTCTATCCATGTTGCTGCACATGGCAAAATTTTCATACTTTTTTATGGCTGAGTACTATTCTCTATGTGTTTGTGTATCAGTGTGAGTATAAGTAAATGTAAATGTATATATACATGTATATACATACACACATACAGACACCACATCTTCTTCATCCATTCATGTGTTGATGGGCACTTAGGTTGCTTCCATATCTTGGCAGGTGTAAATGATGTGCTATCATCTTTGGGGTGTATGAATTTTTCCAAATTAGGATTATGTCTTTCTTGTTCCTCCTGGGAAACAACCTTCTCACACTCCTGGTATAAAACAATAATGAATAAACATTTGCCAGATGAAAGGATCTCTCCTCTGTACACATCACCATAATTTCTATCTTGTGGCTTGGCAATTCTGCACCTCCTTCTGAAATTACAAAATTTTATTCCCACACTTGTCATCTAGTAAGTTGTATTCATCCTTCAAGTCTTATATACATTCTTACCTTCACTATGGGAAGGTTTGTATGTTGCAAACACACACATACCCATACACAGTACTCTAAATCCTCTATTGTTTCTTCTATTTGTTTCCAGCACCTTTATCCCTACCTTTCAAAAGACCTATCATATTGTATCATATTATATTAAAATTATCTCTTTACATGTCTGCTCTCATGGGACTGATAGCATTAAGGGGAGATAGAGGGCAAATAAACGGAGTTCAGTTTGGCAACCCTTGCTTCTAGCACTGCCTTGGCACACAGAGGTGATTCATATATGTATGGGAAAGGAATAAGGCATCTTAAGAGCTTCTTTATACACAGGCTGCTTCAGTGATCAGATCAAATATTACTTAGACCCTGCAGTTAAATTGACATGCTTTTATTTATATAGTTCAATGATTTTTTCAATAAAGACTTAAATGCAGAACTATAGACTCTCATGCATTTAGAGTTACCTTCAAATTTGAAATCCACCCTAAACCCAATTGTGAAAGAGCATGGTCTATTGGCAAAACCTCAGGCCCAAAGAGAGAGTGCTGAGCCATAAAGGGACCATGTTGGCTCTGAAATGTCATTATTAACCAGCATTTACTTCTGGACAGAACATACCTGCAGAGGGAACAGGAGAAGCTAGAGGTAGAATGAGACTCCTTTCCATGTCAGCTCTGAAACTAGACAATCTAGTGCTTTTCCCATTATAGGTCCACACAGTGAGCCCATCTCTCGTTGGCTAGGCGATAATTATCCTTAGGCTGGCTGCCAAAACCTAGTGCTGACTCTGCCTAGCCTGGCAGATGCACCTGCTGTTGCTGGGTGGGCTTATTAGATTATTTAGAGATTAGGCTGCTGCTCAGAGTGGTCAGTTCAGAGCAAGTCTCACAGCTTGCTTTAACCCCTCACACTCTGATTCTACTGTCACAGCACAATACTTGGTGATGCTCTGCTAAAACCCTCCCCTCAGTTGCCTCTCTCTATCTCTTCTCACTTGAAAAATAATTATATATTTTATGCAAACCACTTTATAGGCATCTTTTCAGTTAAACCACAGGACAGCTCAGGGAGGCAGGCATTGCAATCCCTATCAGAATACTGGGTCTCCATAGGTTAAATAGCTTGTATAAGGAATGGGCTTAGCCAGGATCAAGCTCTTATCTGTTGATTCATGTGTGATGAGATGTATCAAAGCACTCAGAAGTGACTGAGAGTAAAAGTTTGTATCTGAATGTATATTATCTGAATATATATATTTATGTGTATGTATATATGTGTGTGTGTGTGTGTGTGTATATATATGAAAGAAACGGCAACCCACTCCAGTATTTTTCCCTAGGAAACTCCATGGACAAAGGAGCCCCATGGAGTTTATGGGGTTGCAAAGGAGTCGGATATGACTTAGTGACTAAACAACAACAACAAAATATATATATATATGCCTTGACTTTGTAAATTAAATATTTTAGGTGTGAAATTAAAAACAGAATTGTAGATACAAAGACTTCTGGGTTTAGAAGGGTCCTTAATGATTATCTAGTTCATCGGCCTCACCCTTATTGGACAGAGAGGATGAAATGGTCGTAGATTAGTGGTCCATGTAGAATAATCCAACATCCCCTGCTTCAGGCCTGTTCAGCCCTGACTGGGAATGTCCCCAGTGTATTACTACACTGCTAGAAACCCTTTCCCAGTTCTTAACTCTGATCATAGTCCTATCCGGTTGTAGTTTTTCTGTTTGTTGGCTTTCTCATTGCACACCTCAGACCTGCTAAGATGACAATACACTTTCTCTTAGTCCTACCACCTCCACCCCAACACAGATGTGCTGAGAGCACGCTGCCATACCAGATTCTGAGCCAGACCTTCATGTTTGCAGGCTCCTTCCAGCTGAAAAGGTGCTGTGCCACCAAATATGCTTGCCGCAGAAGCTTGTTTTCTGCCCCAGGGAGTCAAAGACCAGCATTCTGAAAGTTCCATAGGAAACTAGGCCCTAATAATAAGTCCCCCAAAGCCAAGACAAACCCTTTCATTGTTTCAAGACATATGAAAGGAGTTTGATATACAACTACTCAGGACAAAAAAAATTAGCTGCTTGCTGAAATAGAATATATTTTATGAGATCCCCAGGATTACCTCTTTGGCAGCTGGCCTGGATGCTGAGCTTCAGATTCTATGCCATCAGCCCAGCACACAGGCCCTAAGTCCAGAGGCCCACTCCTAACCCCAAATGGAGAGGCCTCTGCATAACCATGAGCTGGGCTCAGGCTCCTCTCCTGCAGCACAGTAGGGAGGAATCCTGGGGGGAAAAGCTCAAGTAAAAGCAGATGCCAGAACTCATTCCAGGAGTCTGTTTTCCAACAAGCAGAGAAGACTAAACGTGCTTACCAGGTTACGAGCACAATGACTGCCGACTCCTTAAGAATCAGCTTCTGGAGGAACTATGACTGGTCAGTGGAAACGCAGAGGATGGTGAAGAATGGGCTGGGTGGCTTCCCACATACAGTCAGTGTTTCCTGCTGCTGCTGCTGCTAAGTCGCTTCAGTTGTGTCCGACTCTGTGCGACCCCACGGACGGCAGCCCACCAGGCTCCCCTGTCCCTGGGATTTTCCAGGCAAGAACACTGGAGTGGGTTGCCATTTCCTTCTCCAATGCATGAAAGTGAAAAGTCAAAGTGAAGTCACTCAGCCATGTCCAACTCTTAGCGACCTCATGGACTGCAGCCCACCAGGCTCCACCGTCCATGGGATTCTCCAGGCAATAGTACTGGAGTGGGGTGCCGTTGCCTTCTTAGCATGACCTTAATGGGATGGGACCTGGGTGTCTGTCAATGTCAATTGGTTAAGCTTGTATATTTATGTTTTATATACCTTTCTACATATGTTTGCTATGTTTAATCCCCCCCCCCAAAAAAAATGTCTGAAAGGAAATACAAAGAATCAGCTCAAATTCCACCTCCCCTATGGTGTATTCCCCAACCCCCTGAAGCAACATGTGTCTGCCTCCGCCATGTGTCCCTCTAGGGCATTTTTTAAACATATGAGCCTATATGGTTTTATGGCTCTCTTTTTTTTTTTCCACGTGTCTTTTATGACACAGCGTGAATTAGTGACCAACCAGGTTCGGGAACCAGTTTTAACTCTCAGTCACTTCTAGGTGGTGTGGTATATATATCAGCATGCATCTGTTAGCAGATGAGAGCTTTAATCTTGGGTAAACCCTTTTCTTGTGAAAGTCAGTTAACCTAGTGGAGGCCCAGCGTCCTGATCTGTCAAATGGGGATTGCAAGGCCTGCCTCCCAGAGCTGGCCTGAGGTTTAAGTAGTATGATGCCTATAAAGTGATTGGCATGGGATCTGATACTCAGTAAGGTGCTCAATAAATGTTTTATTCCCACACCAGCCCCTCTCTTTATACAGGCATGTAATCCATACTTAGAGACTCTTGCAGCCAGAAGCATTTCAGAATTGAGGATTTTCATATTCATAATCCCCCTGCTGGGTCTGAGGCAGTACATTATAAATTAAACATTATTAATTACCTCCCGTGATACATCTGAATACATGGCATATGTTTAAATAGTTGGGAAAAATGTCTATAAATGACTTCAGATCAGTTTTGACAGGTCTGCTGTCAAACAAGTGTTGGAAACTTCTAAAAAATATTTGTTTTCAAAGTTCTTTGGACTTGAGAACGGTGACTAAGGGATTCTGAACCTGAGTCACGATTATTGTTAAAGACATTACATCCCCACCAGGTATTAAAAACAGGTTTAGCTCTTGTTTTCCTTTGTGCCTGACTCATAGCAGAAATTCAATAATCCTTTCTGGTGACTAAGCAAATGAGGGAACATGAGAGTAGCCCCTTCCCTCCACCGCTCCCAGGTGGAATTAGTCTCTGTTCTTCCTCTGTATTTCGCCTCCTGCGCACATCCATCTCACTAAACACTGGGGAGTCAGGGTGGAGATGCAACATCAGAGCAGACAGATGCTCAAAGGCAAGGGTGCCTCTGACTTTTTCTGCATTATGGTTATGAAATTTATTCTTTCTGAGAAAGAAATATGGTTAGCTATTCTATGCAAGATTTGACCTGAATAATTGTTCTAGCACCAGACAAGACATCAACAACTTTTAATTATGATAGAAATGATTGTAAAGATAAGTGTAAAATTTCCTTGCACCCCCAAAAGCTGAAGTGTTTGTGATTCAAGTTTACTACAGTGCACTAGGCATTATTCTCCTATCTATGATACCAACTAAACAAAAACTGTGATGAGAATGTCACAGTGCATGTTTAATAAACACTGAGTACCTGCAAATGCTGGGAAGATGAGGACAAGCCAAGAAACTGAAAGGTTGGGAGAGTATTAGAATGATCTCTGAAGGTGGTTCCTGAGGAAGCTGAATCCTGAGCACAATATGAAGGATGGATTGACCTTAATTGAGAAGAAGATATATTTTCCACAAATTTATGAATGAAAGAGTCTGGGATAGGTGGGAATATGGATGAGTTTACAGGCAGAGGGTATCCAGAGAATGAGGACGTGTCAACGTAGTGTTTATATTTCCTCAGTTAAATAGGGTCCAGGGTTATCTGCTGCATATCCAGAGTAAGAGATGGAGCAGGGAGCCGTGAGCGTAGTGAAGCTAGAGAGGGCCATGTGGGAAGTGGGACAGAAAACTCACTCCAGAAATACAAATGACTTGCTGTTGAGAGTTCTGTGGACCATGGTGCCATGACTGTATCTATAACAATTCCCCAGGCTCTGTGGATTCTTCAGCGGTGTCCAGCACCTTGGGTCCAAGGGCATAGAAAGCATACAGTTGATTGATTCAAGGTGTTGGGAGGGTTGGGGCTTGCCCTGTGAATACAATGGAAGACGTATCATAGGAAAAGGGACTTGAGCATATCTTCAGGGGAGTGTTAAAGTCTTCAAGCATGTACTCTGATCTTAGAATTGAAGGTCATGAAGATAAAGGAAGAGATTTGATCTTTCTCCCCAAATCTGCTTTTCCAAAAGATAATATTGTGCAGTGGTTAAGACCACAGGCTCTGAAATTGGACTTTAACCATTCAAAATCCACTTACTACTGACTGGGAGATCTTGGACAAGTTATTTGACCTTTTTATATCTCCCCATTTTTATTGATTAAAAAATGGATGTTAATACCACTTGCCTCACTAGGTTGCGGTGAGGATTGAATGAATTTATATACTTAGGATAAAATAGATATAAAATAAGATCTGTTTAAGTATTACCAATGGTTATTCCTCTGTAAGTCTCCATTTCAGTAAACTGTACCTCCATCAATCCTAAAGGTCATTATAGTAACTCGTTGAGAAAACTTTCTCTCCTAGATCTTTCAAAAAAGAATGCAGCCTGCCTACACCTAGATTTCAGCCCAATGAGACCTGTTTTTGAATTTCTGAACTACATAAATGTAAAATAGTAAACTTGTGTATTTTTAAATCACCAAGTTTGTGGTAGTTTGTTACAGCACCAATAAGAAATTAATACAGCTCCTTTTAAACTGTAGAACCTTAGCATTAGTCATACAAATTCTCTGAACAACAGGTTTTTCAGTATAGAATAATAAAAATAAAATAATAACGATACTTTGGCCACCTGACATGAAGAGCTGACTGATGGGAAAAGACCCTGATGCTGGGAAAGATTAAAGGCAGGAGGAGAAGAGGATGACAGAGGATGAGATGTTTGGATGGCATCACTGACTAGATGGACATGAGTTTGAGCAAACTCCAGGAGAAGGTGAAGGACAGGGGAGTCTGGTGTGTCCAAGGGGTGGCAAAGTACTGAACATGACTTAGTGAATGAACAACAGCAACACATAACCCTTGGCTATTGGGAGGAATAAGTGAAGGAACAGGAATAAAGGTATTAGAGCCAGGTCTGGTATTACGGGCAGAATTATGCTCCTCCTCCCTAAAAATACACTGAAGTGAATAAGTTTCTACCTTAGAATGTGACTGTTTGGAAATAGAGTCTTTAAAGAGGTGATTCAGATTAAACAAGTTCATACAGATTAAACAAGTTCATACAGCTGGAACTCTGATCCAATATGACTGGTGTCCTTATTAAGAGGAGGAAACAAACACATCAGGGTGAATCTACAGAGAGGAAAGTGTACGTGAAGAAACAGCTAGAAGGCGGCACCTGCAAGGAAAGGAGAGGGTCCTCAAAAGAAACTGTTGATAACTGAACTTGTTGGTGCCTCAGTTTTGGACTCCCAGCCTCCAGACCTCTGAGAAAATTCCTGCTGTTTAAGCCCCACAGGCTCTGATGTTTCATTATGGCAGCCCCAACAGACTTAACACACAAGATTCTACTATGTAGTCAAAAATGTTGATTCTTACTATTACTTGTTCTTTATTAATATATTTGGATACTGGGACTGTTTGTGGAATTGCATTTAAGAAAAAGATGATGTCAGAAACCTGAGTTCCACTTTTGGCTCTGAATCTTTGGCAGCATCAGTTTGTCAAGACCTATACATCCTTTGTGTTCTCCATCATTTTGCGTTGATGTTTTCTTTCTTCTGGCTGAGAGTGGTAGACTGAACACATGAGGGACCCCCTGATACCTCAGCCCCATTAAAAAGATAATAAGGGGACTTTCTTTTAAAGGTACAAGAAAATAGGGACGGAAAAAAGCAACAAAAATGTGAAGATGGAAAACAAAAGGACTGAGAAAAACTGAATGAGCCAGATGAACTCAGACATAGCCTGTCCATGGGAGAGTGCAGAAGCAAGCTGATAGGTATGCAGAGCTGCAGAGTGAAGGAGAATCAGCAGAACCAGGGATCAAGGAAAGTGTGGGCTGTGTGTGTGTGCGCGCGCACGCGTGCGAGAGTATGTGGACGTGGCGAGGTGGGTAAGGAGTTGAAGAGTGGAGGGCAAGTGGTGACTGAAAACCAGAAGACTGGTTGAAAATCTCCTTAACTCAGTTAACCCTTTAGACCCCCTTTCTTACTTCTCTAAGCTGATAGCTGCCCCTGTTCTGGAAGTAGAAGACAGAAATGGACTCTCTGGAGAGACTGAACCAAAGGGATTCTGGATTGGGGGATATCTAGATGGTGGGCAGGGATAACATACCAAAAACAGGATTTTGATGGAAATCCACATTTTGAACTCCAAGACCCCTGGCCTATTCCCCATCAGGTTCTCAGAAGGCTGATAGTCAGGCTTGTACACTCCACACTAGAGTCTAGAAGAGCTTTCTTTGAGTTATCTGCCCACCCCATAGGAAAAGACATGGATATTGACATTGCTGCTTCTGACCCACCTACCATGAAGCCCATCCACCAGCCCTGTCCATGCCCCTTCAAGCTTCCATATAGCTTTCTTAATATTCCACTCTTAAGTACTTGTTAACAGCTCCAAGTTGGCTGATGAAACATGAAGTAAGCCTCTAACATGAATATTGTAAACTCAAATTAACAAGCACAAATAAAAACAGAATTTGTAGAAATGAAATACGGTGTAGGGACAAGGAACTTAAGAGAAATAATTATCAAGAACATCCTTATACAGAAGGAAGACTATTGCAGCCACAACATAAGAACAGGTTTTTTTTTTTATTATTACAAAGAATATTCATAGAAGGTCTGGACAATAAAAAAGGCTGAAGAATTGATGCCTTCAAACTGTTGTGCTGGAGAAGACTCCTGAGAGTCCCTTGGACAGCAAGGAGATCAAACCAGTCAATCCTAAAGGAAATAAACCCTGATTATTCATTGGAAGGACAGATGCTAAAGCTGAAGCTCCAATACTTTGGCCACCTGATGTAAAGAGCCAACTTACTGGTAAAGACCCTGATTCTGCGAAAGACTGAAGTAGGAGGTGAAGGGGACAACAAAGGATGAGGTGGTTGGATGTCATCACCAACTTAATGGACATGAGTTTGAGCAAGCTCTGGGAGATGGTGAAGGACAGGGAAGCCTGGTATGCTGCAGTCCATGGGGTCGCAAAGAGTCAAACATGACTTGGCAACTGAAAACTGAATTCTGATCTTTCATAGCAAGAAGTGAAGATGCAGAAGTAGTCATACAAGTGTGTTATTGAGAAATGCAGAGATAAATAAGCAAACTAAATCCTAAAAGGATTCATAGCAGTTGTCTCTGGGTAATGGAAACAATTTATTGGGGCATGATTAGTATGGCAGTTTTGCTGATTTACCTTTAATAAGCCTTATAGAAATAATTAACTTTGAAAATGATTTACATGTTTTATATTTGAAATTAAATTGTACAAATACTGAATAGACATAGTAGTTGGCACAGTGTCTGGCACATACTAGATATTCTATTTAACATCATCTGTTTTCTAATTTTATTATTTTGTGATTCATTCTTATTATTTTGATTCTTCAAATATTGTTTATAATATTTCAGGGAGCATTCTTTTTTCCCAGAACTTTATTTTGTATAGTAATAAAGACACTTGTCAGGAAGTTTTTAATGATTGTTTTCCAGTGATAGTGGAGTAGCCACCCCATACCCATCCCTCTGCTGCTGAAATCAGGTTCAGGATATGCTCAGTTCCCTTTGCTTAGCCAATGTTTGAAGTGAGCTGAGTCTGAGCAGAGGTCGAGGAAAGCCACAGGTCTTATTCATATGGACCCAGTGCACCACCTGGGGCTTCTAAATTGATGGAGAAGAGCAGAGGATGAGGATCTTAGCAACTCAGCTTTTGGTTGGGTAGAGCTGGCAATTCTGATGCTTTCTGCACATACACTTAGTGTGCTTCCCTGGTCCTTCTAAGTGGCAGCTCATTAACACCTCAAGACTGATGGCTTACGTTTTACATTCTAATTGAATATATATTCACATAATGGAGTGTGTGTTATGACTGCTTGCCTGGAAAAGCTGCCCTATTTATTCAGCCACCCTGGGGAAAGGAGAGAGATTTTTCTTGCAGAGGCAAGAAATAGCCACATGCTGCTATGAAACACCTTGGAGTTCTAACTTTTCAAATATTGTTTGTTTGTGCTACCTTCTAACATTATATGTTACAGTAGTATGTCACATTAGGTCAGAGCAAAAGGATAGATATTATTGTTCTTCTCATTTGGCAAATGAAAAAACTGAAGCATAGAGATGATTTGCCTATGGTCACCTAGCTCAATAAAGATGAGTCACCAAGTCCCACCTTGATTTCAAATATGAGACTTTCTACCACACCAGGTAATTCCATTTTATTTGCTTATTTCCATATCCATCTAACCCAGAGATCTGAGCCAGCACAGAGGAATATAAAGATAGCATGACATGTTAAGACCCCTTCTTTTAGAGACAGCATTAAGGGTAAGGAAGAGGCGTGACCAATGACCTGAGATACTTAAAAAATGCCCTGGGGACTTGACTCTTGGGAAGGCTACATATAAGAGCTGAGAGAAGGCTTCTGCTCCAGTGAAATGCCCTGGAGTAGGAGCGGCATTGCAGAGGTGAGGTCTGTAGGAACAGTCACAAGCAGCAGAGTTCCTCTCATCACAGAGCAAAAATTGGGGGTGGCTGGGCAGAGGAAAAAATATGGGTTTCATCTCTCATGATAGCATTCATCACATGGTGGGAGCTGATAAGAATTCTGAGCCGGAGGCCAGGCTCAGCAGGAAGACTGCCATGATCAATTTGCAGTGTCGCCAAGGGCTCAGGAGGGTTTTGAAAGCTGTTGCTAAGTGTTTGTCATCCCTGAGCAGGAGCCTCTGTTAGACACTCCCTCCAGAATGATAGGGTTGTCCTTCAAGCCGTGTCACCAAGGGAACCACAGTCCAATCCATTAGAGTCAACAGGTGGCTACTGCACAGCCACCGCAGTGGTACTCAGTTTTGGCTAGCCACCAGATTCAGTAATGATCACTGCATGCATGCTCAGTCGTGTCTGACTCTTTGTGACCCCATGGACTGTAGCCCACCAGGCTCCTCTGTCCATGGGATTTCCCAGACAAGAATACTGGAGCGGATTGCCATTTCCTCCTCTGGGAGATCTTCCTGGCCCAGGGATCAAGGATTCAGTAATGGCACTTTACAAAAAATGTACACCTTTGGGTCTCACCCCTATTATTCTCTTTCCATGAAGTGGGGCCCAGAGTCAATATTTTTTAAAACTCCACAGTGTACTTTAATGCCCATTCAAGACTGAGAAAAATGTATAACCAATTTCGTGTAGGGCATGATCACACCTGCTTGGGGTATGTGTGTATGTGTATATGTGTGTAGGTATGGGTGTTTTATAACCTCTTTTTTCACCTCATTGGTGAAAGGAGAAATCTTTGCCTTGGGTTCAGGGGTATCCAAATATACAACAACTGACACTGAAAGCTGGGATCTACAGGAGTTTATTAGACACATAAACACAGCCCAGGGAAGAAGGATACTATACCCACTGCAGGATCACACAGGGGGTTCAGAATTTCCCCCTAGGAGAGCAGTGTGAACCAGCAGGGAATGTGGGGGGCAAGTTCTGTAGTTAAAAAAACAGGGTGAGGTGACCCCTGGTTTCTGTGGGAGGAAGTGATTGGATGGTTTGAACAATCCTGCAATCTTTCAGGAAACTGAAACCTATTAGGTTGAGGATGAGGTGAGGTGAAGCTGATTCTGTCGATAAAAGGTCTTCCCTACTGGGTGAAAGATTTAGTGAAAGCAGTGGGACTCATAGGTAGGCATTTGGGGTACTAAGGGGCTCAAAGATTTCAAGGCAGCATGCAACATTTCAGGCTTTCCAGTACAGTCGCAGGGGTGGAGCTGATGAGATGATAAAAGTGAGCAGGACAGGAATGGTCCCCAGGAGTCTAGTGAAAATAGATAAGGGTACGCAGATAATTGCCTGTAGTGACAAACGCTAAGATACAGGAATCAGGGATATGGGGGCACACAAGTAGGGCAGCTAAGATAATGGTTTGGGTTTTATTTAGCCCTCCTTTAACGCTCACATTTAACCAGAAATATGAAGGTTAAGATGAGCTATTAGTATCCAGGTCTTTCTGACCCCAAAGCTGAAACCCTTCTCCCCACTGCCCCCATGGCTTCTCTTTTCTCCTTCTAGCTGTGTTACACTTACTAGTGCAATACTTTGCACATGGTAGAGATGCAACAGTTTTTTTTTCACAAACAGATTCCTTAAAACAAGTTTAAAAGTATGTGGTAATGCTCAATAAAAGGTAAGTCATACTCATCTTTATTAGGTTGAGGAAACGAAGGCCTTTTTATTCTAATCTGGGCACCTCTTGTGTTTTTGCAGTCATTCTGCTGGGCATTGGGGATGCAAAGAATAGATGTAGTCTGTCTCGTTGAGGTTATATTTCACTGCGGACACACATCATAGAAAACAATGCCAAATGGTAACTAGTGCTCCTCTAAAGGAAATGGACAAGGCAAGGAAAGAGACAAAGTAGGGGAGAGGAGACCTACCATGTACAAGTGGCTGGAGTTGGGCTAGGTTTGGTTGGGAACCATTTAAGCTGAAATTTAAGGTTTAAGAAAGTGCCCTGAATATGAAATTGGCAAGCCTCTTTTGCAGATAGAGTAACATATACTAGCATTCTGAGGTGATAGGAACTTAGATTTTCTGGGAAAATGAAAGGCAACTCATATATCAGGATTGCAGAGAGCAGAGAGAGAAAGGATAAGAAGTAGCAGCAAAGGTTAGTAATGATATACAGAACCTGATAAGAAGTTCAGATTATTTTATGAATGCAATGGAAAGGTTGAAGGATTTCCATTTTAAGAAGATCACTCTGGCTGATATTGTGATCGAATTATAGGCACAGAGAACAACCAAAAAATGTAGCAAGCAACCATTGAGTTGATTGTGAGTTACAGTAAAAGATGGTGGTTAGTGGTCTCACCCAGGTGACAGTGGAGGTGGGAGAATTTGGTTGACCTTGAGATATAATGTATCTCAGTGGTAGAATCAATTGCAATTGTTAATAGAGTGGATGGAAATGTGAGAAAGGAATTCAAAATGGTACCTAGGTTTTTGGTTTGAGTGAAAGGTTGCCATTTTTGTATATGTAGAAGACTGGAAGAATGAGTTTTGACAAAGAGAAATCAAGGGCTCTTAGACCAACTAAAAATTAGTAACTTGCTTGAGGCCATAGAGCTAGAGAGTGACAGAACTTGAATTAGAATCGATCCTGTGATTCCATTATACTTGTAAATAAATCATTACAAATTGCCATGGTTTAATCTTGGCAAAGAGGGAAATAAATTCACTATGATTTATAGGCAATTACATTAAGCTGCAATTAAGCCTTTGCTATTTTGGAAATAAACCTAAGAAAAATAAGGAAAAAATAGGGAGAGGATTGCTAGAACAGTTTATCAATGTGCACTTATTGACCAGTGTTTGTGTGTACAATGTTGCTAGGTTATGCCAAATATTTACAAGATATGGCTCCTGCCTTCAAAAAGCCCATAGTATAATTCAGCAGTTTCCAAATAATTGTATAGTAAGAGATACTTGTGAGCGTGGTATGAGAATATGGTTCCATGGGCAATCAGTTAAGAGAGAGCCTTTTATAAATTAACATAATCTGTGAGAACTGAGAGGAAAGATATATGGTTATAGCACTTTCTAAGTTTATTTGACCTAATAATCTTTATTTGGCAGATCTTTGTCTTGTACCAGTGTAACATACTTGTTCTCCATAGAACACAGTTTGGGAAAACTGTCTAGTTAGAAATATGGGAACATGAGGCTTCCGTACATAAAGCTATCTCTCTAATTGATCACAAGCTCTGTAAGCATAAATTTATACCATGATAAAGAACTCTTTCTATCAGTAATAATGACAACAACAGCAGCTAACATTCACTCAGTTATCATTCTATAAGTATCAGTTGAGTCTCAGTCACCTGCCAGGCACTGTGACAAGAGCTAGGGACATAAGTGGGAAGAAGACAGACAAGGCTAGTATCTTCCATGTAACCTAGAGTCCAGTGAAAAGATGAGGTTAAAACTCGATCTGAATAAGCACAACCAGCAGAGGGCATGCACCAGCCCTCCCCAAACCTCTCCCCTATTCTTCTCCACATCCGTGTTAGCTGGTACACTCTTCTGAAGGGCTAGTCATGGTTGACTTGGATAAAGGCAGCAGCTATTGCCACAGGAGAGCAGGCTCCCATTATTTAACTTGGGATCCTTTGACATTTTCTTTCTTTGCTTAGTCAAGACTTAAAGAGAATTAAAGAGGTCTGGATCAAGATGGCAGAGTAGAATGATCACCTCTCACTTCTTCCCATGGGTACACCAAAATTAACGATTAATTATAGAGCAACTATCTCAGAGAATGATCTCAAGACTAGCAGAAAAGACTTTATACAATTAAAGATATAAATAAAGAGACACAACAAAATGGGTAGAAGGGATAGAGGTGCAATCTGGTCAGGATGCACATCCCTGGCTTGGCGACCCATGGGTAGGAGGAAAATCACAGTAACAGAAGTCCTCACCTCACTGGACTCCTCAGTCTGGGGTTCCTGCACCAGGAAGAGCCTCCAAAATTTCTAGCAAATACAAAACTAGTATAAAAATTCTGTGTTTTTTCTATACATTAATAATGAACTCAGAGAAATAAAATAATCCAATTTACAGTTGCATCAAAAAAGAATACCTAGGAATGAATTTAGCCAAGGAGATGAAACACCTGTACTCTGAAAAATATTAATGTGTTGATAAAAGAAATAGAAGACAGCACAAACAAATGGAAAGATATATCATGTTTATGGATTGAAAGAGTCAATATTGTTCAAATGTTGACACAACCGAGAGCAATCTGATTCAATGCAATACTTATTAAAACACCAATGGCATTTTTCATAGAACCAGAACAAATAATCCCCAAACTTGACTCACAAAAAACCCCAAATAGCCAAAGCAGTCTTGAGAGAAATAAAGCTGGAGGTATCATGTTCTCTGATTTCAACATATATTACAAAGATCTAATAATCAAAATAATATGGTACTGGCGCAAAAACAGACATGATGTAGATCAATGGAACAGAATATAGAGTCCAGATATAAATCCACGCTTGTATGATCAATTTATTTATGGCAAGAAAGGCAAGAATATAAAGTGGGGCAAAGACTGCTTCTTTAATAAATGGTATTGGGAAAACTGAAGTTACATGCAAATAAATGAAGCTAGACCATTTTCTTATACCATATTCAAAAATAAACTCCAAATGAATTAAAGACTTAAATGTAGACTGAAACCACAAAAACTAGGAAAAAATGTAGGCAGGAAACTCTGATATCAGTCTTAGCGATATCTTTTTAGATCTGTCTTCTCAGGAAAAGGCAACAAAAGCAAAAATAAGCAAATGAGACTACATCAAACTAAAAAACTTTTGGTCAGTGAAGGAAACTATCAACATAATGAAAAGGCAACCTACTAAGTGAGATATTTCCAAATGATATATTCAATAAGGAGGTTAATATCCAAAATATATGAAGAATTCATACAAATCAATATTTTTTAAAAATCTGATTTTAAAATAGGCAGGAAACCTAAGTAAACATTTTTCCAATTAAGACATACAGATAGCCAACAAATACATGAAAAAGATGCTAAATTATCAGGGAAGTGCAAATCAAAACCGTTATGAGATGTCACTTCACACCTATCAAAATAGCTATTATCAAAAAACGAATAACAGATGTTGGTGAGGTTGTAGAGGAAAAGGAGCCCTTGTACACTGTTAATAGGGATGTAAGTTACTGCAGTCACTTTAAAACCATATGGAGTTTCCTAGAAAAATTAAAAATAGAGCTACCATACAATCCAGTGGCTTCCCAGGTGGCGCTAGTGGTAAAGAATCCTCCTGCCAATTCAGACATAAGAGTCATGGATTCGATCCCAGGGTTGGGAAGATCTCCTGGAGAAAGAAATGGCAACCCAATCCAGTATTCTTGCCTGGAGTATCCCACGGACAGAGGAGCCTGGTGGGCTACAGTCCATGGGGTTGCAAAGAGTCAGGCACGACTGAAGCAGAAGATTCACTCACCATATAATCCAGCAATTGCACTCCTGGGTATCTAACCAAGGAAAACCGAAACATTAATTCATAAAGATATACGCACACCTATGTTTCATTACAGCATTATTAACAAAGGCCAATAGCCAAGATATGGAAGCAACTGAAGTAAATAGATAAATGGATACAAAAGGTAAGCATCCCATTCCCAAAATGGAATATTACTCAGACAAAAAGAATGAAGTCTTGCCATTTGCAATAACATGGATGGCTCTAGGTTATTCTAAGTAAAGTATGTCCGACAAATACCATGCTATTTCACTTATATGTGGAATCTAAAAACAATGTAAATTGACAATTACAACAAAACAGAAACAGAATTACAGGTGCAGAAAACAAACTGGTTACCCGTTTACATGGGAAAAATGTATAAAATAGATGAAGGGGACTAGGAGGTATAAACTTCCAGTTATATAATAGAGGCATACCCCATTTTGTTGTGCTTCATTTTATTGCACTTTGCAGATACTATGTTTTTATAAATTGAAGGTATGTGGTAATGCTGAATTGTCATTTGATGGTTAGTATGTTTTAGCAATAAAATATTTTTAAATTAAGGTATGTGTATTGGTTTTTGAACACAATGTTATTGTACACTTAATGAACTACAGTGTAAAAATAACTTTTATATGCACTGGGAAAACCAGAAAGATTGTGATTTGCTCTATTGAAGTATTTGTTTTATTTTGTGATGCTCTCTAACCAAACCTACAATGTCTTTAATGTTTGGTAAATAAGTCAAGGGGATAGAGTGTACATCACAGGAAATACAGTTCAGTTCAGTTCAGTTGCTAAGTCATGTCCAGCTCTTTGCGACCCCATGGATGGCAGCATGCCAGGCCTCCCTGTCCATCACCAACTCCCAGAGCCTACTCAAACCCATGTCCATCGCATCAGTGATGCATTCCAACCATCTTATCCTCTGTCATCCCCTTCTTCTCTTGCCTTCAATCTTTCCCAGCATCAGAGTCTTTTCTAATAAGGTGGTTCTTCGCAAAGTGGCCAAAGTATTGGAGCTTCAGCATCAGTCTTTCCAATCAATATTCAGGACTGATTTCCTTTAGGATGGACTGGTTGGATCTCCTTGCGGTCCAAGGGATTCTCAAGAGTCTTCTCCAATCCACATTTTAAAAACATCAATTCTTCAGTGCTCAACTTTCTTTATAGTCCAACTCTCACATCCATACATGACTACTGGAAAAGGCATAGCTTTGACTAGATGGATCTTTGTTGACAAAGTAATGTCTCTGCTTTTTAATATGTTTTCTAGTTTGGTTATAGCTTTTTTTCCAAGGAGCTGCTGCTGCTAAGTTGCTTCGGTCATGTCTGACTCTCTGTGACCCCATAGACGGCAGCCCACTAGGTTCCACCATCCCTGGGACTCTCCAGGCAAGAATACTGGATGGGTTGCCATTTCCTTCTCCAATGCATGAAAGTGAAAAGTGAAAGTGAAGCCATTCAGTTGTGTCTGACTCTTCAAGACCCCATGGACTGCAGCCTGCCAGGCTCCTCCGTCCATGGGATTTTCCAGGCAAGAGTACTGGAGTAGGTTGCCATTGCCTTCCCATCACATGTCTTTTAATTTCATGGCTGCAGTCACCATCTGCAGCCAAAAAAAAAAGTCTGTCCCTGTTTCCACTGTTTCTCCATCTATTGCAGTGAAGTGATGGGTCTGGATGCCATGATCTTAGTTTCCTGAATGTTGAGTTTTAAGCCAACTTTTTCACTCTCCTCTTTCACTTTCATCAAGAGGCTCTTTAGTTCTTCTTCACTTTCTGCCATAAGGGTGGTGTCTGAGGCGTATCTGAGGTTATTGATATTTCTCCCAGAAATCTTGATTCCAGTTTGTGCTTTGTCCAGCTTGGCATTTCGCATGATGTACTCTGCATATAAGTTAAATTAGCCAGAGTAACAATATACAGCCTTGATGAACTCCTCTCCCAATTTGGAACCAGTCTGTTGTTACTTGTCTGGTTCTAACTGTTGCTTCTTAACCTGCATACAGATTTCTCAGGAGGCAAGTCAGGTGGTCTGGTATTCCCATCTCTTTAAGAGTTTTCCATAGTTTGTTGTGACCCACACAGTCAAAGGCTTTGGCATAGTCAATAAAGCAAAAGTAGATGTCTTTCTTGAACTCTCTTGCTTTTTCCATGATCCAGTGGGTGTTGGCAATTTGATCTCTGGTTCCTCTGCCTTTTCTAAATCCAGCTTGAATATCTGGAAGTTCATGGTTCACGTATTGTTGAAGCCTGGCTTGGAGAATTTTGAGCATTACTTTGCTAGCATGTGAGATGAGTGCAATTGTGGGGTAGTTTCAACCTTCTCTGGCATCGCCTTTCTTTGGGATTGGAATGAAAACTGACCTTTTCCAGTCCTGTGGCCACTGCTGAGTTTTCTAGATTTGCTGGCATATTGAGTGCAGCATTTTCACAGGGAATACAGTTAGCAGTATTGTAATAACTTTATATGGTGATAGATGGCTTATGAAGACCATTTCATAATATATATAATTGAACCACTATGTTGCACACCTGAAACCAATATTATATGTCAGTTATACTTCGATAATACTAAAAATTAATTAAAGAGGATGGAGCCACAGGGGCCAGGAATGCTCCATCACTACACCTTCGATAAGCAACTTCCTGGACTAGCATGAATGATAAATCTAAAGCTAGAACGACCTATTCTTCTAAACCTTGAATTTATCACTTTTTAAGGATCTACATTCTTAGCAACTCTCTAATATACAATATAGTGAGATTAGCCATAGTTACCATTTGGTACATACATCCCGGGACTAATTTACTTTGAGTCTGAAAGTTTGTACTTTTGACAGTTTCACCCATTTTGCCCACCCCAGACTCCCTGCACCTGGCAAACACCAGTATGTTCTCTGTATCTATGAGTTTGTTTTGTTCTGTTTTTGTACATTCCACATAAAAGTGAAGTTATATAGTATGTCTTTGTCTGACTTATGTCATGTAGTATAATATCATTGGGGTCCACCCAAGTTGTCACAAATGGCAGGATTTCTTTCCTTTTTGTGACTGAATAATATTATATATATATCTCACATTTTATTTATTCATTCATCCATCACTGGATACTTAGATTATTTCCATGTCTTGACTATTATATATAATGCTGCAATGAATATAAAGGCATATATATATATATATGTATATTCACATTAGTGTTTTTGTTTCCTTCAGATATATACCCATAATTGAATTTGCTGGATTATTCATTAATTTTATTCTTAATATTTTGAGGGCCCTTCATACTATTTTCCATAGTGGATATGCTAATTTACATTTCTTACCAACAGTGCACAAGGGTTTCCTTTTCTTCACATCCTCTCCAACACTGGCTATTTATCTTTTTTTATAACAGCCATGGTGCTATCCCATTGCGGCTTTGATTTCCATATCCCTTATAATTAGTGATGCTGAACACTGAACCTTGCATTTGGCCAAAATGTTTAGAACCCAAAGAAGTTTAGGAACCACTCAAAGATGTCAGCCCTTGCTGTTCTCTTAAGGAACCATGGACAGATTCACTAGGAAGACAGTGACCCTGGGTTGGGGCTTTGCCCCACCAGGTCCTTCTCTCTCTTGTTTCCCTCTATTCAGCCAGTTTCTACTTTCTAGATGAAGAAACTGAGGCATGGTAGGGCTTTTAACATTTCTAAAGTCACACAACTAGTAAAAGCTGGAGCCAGAATGCAAATCCAAGTCTGTGGAATTCAGCTCCTTCTCATCATTAATTTTGCCAAAATTAAGCATGTATGAAGGAACAGGCCAGCAAGAGGAGCAGGTAAATGGCAGGTCTCCCTGTACTTTGGCTTAGCTATCCCCTTTCTCAAGGTTTATAGGACTCTGGCCAGGGTTGTTGGAGCAGGTACATCTGAGGATGCTCCAGACTCTCTCTGATGTACAGATTTCAGGCAGCTCTCCAGGGAGGTCACCAGGACACAGAAGTCACCCCAATGCCATGCTGAATGATGATAGCAAATGTGCATAGTGGGCTTACTATGAGTGCTGGGCTCTGTACCTTTCCCAAGTTTGTCAAGGTGGCGAGTGGAGGACCACAGGTTTCAAACTGTGGGGAGCAGTCTCTGTACCCCTGCTCCCCTCGTTCTGCCTCTCCACGCTGAGGAGCTACATTGATGTATCAGGTTCAAATCCTTGCTTTGCTATGAAAACTCAATCGTGTTCCTTAAGTTCTCTGGACTTGTTTCCTCAGTTATAATAATGGGGATGAAAAAAGCGCTTCCTAGTATTGTTGGGTAATTAAATGAGTAAGGCATGTGAGTCATCTGGCAAGATGCTTAACATATAATAAACACACAATAAATGTTGGAAGATTTTGCCATTGAATTGATATAAGCACCCAGTAACCCCCTTAACAGTTCTCCCTGGTGGCTCAAACAGTAAAGAATCTGCCTGTCATGTGGTAGACCCAGGTTTGATCCCTGGGTTGGGAAGATCCTCTGGAGAAGGAAATGGCACCCACTCCAGTATTCTTGCCTGGAGAATTCCATGAACAGAGCAGCCTGGTGGCCTACAGTCCATGGGGTCCCAAAGAGTGGGACATGACTGAGTGACTAACACTTTCCTTTCACTTTCAACCCCCTTAACAGATGACTCCCTCCTACTGCATGTAGATAGATCTCAAGAAACCATTTGTGACCTGGAGAGTGGCTAGGTGGGGGATGGGGTACATGGGTGGGAAGGAGAAGCAAGCTTCCATGTGGGGCTCTGAGGCTTGGAGCTGGTGAGCTGCCAGAGGATGAAAGAATCCAGTAGAACCCTCTTCTCAGCTTCCGCATAAACCAAAGAGAGGGTGCTAGATTTGGAAGGGAAGGAAGGAGAGAGTAACCAGACTGTCCTGCAGAGGGGCAAAGCCAGTTATCTCCACAACACACACTGCTGTTGTTTCTCTGGGCTCTCCTGGACTCTCTGTTTACTGGCTGCTGATTCCTTCCAGAGCCTGGCACTCCATGTCAGTGAAGCCACTTTCCACTCCCTTGAACACTGGTATCTATAACCTCCTGAGCCTGGACTGGGCTGGCCTGAACCAGTTCCCTGTTGGAACTGTCAGTTTCCTGCTCTTGGAAACCTCTGTAGGCCCAGTCTTGCATCCTCCCCAGGTATTTCCGCCTCTGGAAGTCTCAGACACCCTGTGATTATCGAAGGGAACCCACAGGTGACTTGAGAGGAGGGGCAGGTCTGTGGTCTGTCCACACCTGCCCCCAGATATGAGCTTAGTGAGAGAGAACATTTCCTGGAATGTTAGAGATCAGGAAAAAAAAAAAAAAAAGAGCCAGACTTATGAAGTTGAAAACAAAACCCCAGTGAAAACCTGCAACTGTGTTAGATGAGTGCCAGATGCTGGACTAGATAGTCTATTAAAAAGCAGAGACACTACTTGGCCAACAAAGGTTTCTGTAGTCAAAGGTATGGTTTTTCCAGTGGTCATGTATGGATGTGAGAGTTGGACTATAAAGAAATCTGAGCATCAAAGAACTGATGCTTTTGAAATGTGGTGTTGAAGAAGACTCTTGAGAGTCCCTTGGACTGCAAGGAGATCCAACCAGTCCATCCTAAAAGAAATCAGTCCTGAATATTCATTGGAAGGACTGATGTTGAAGCTGAAACTCCAATACTTTGGCCACCTGATGCAAAGAACTGAGTCACTGGAAAAGACCGTGTTGCTGGGAAAGATTGAGGGCAGGAGGAGAAGGGGACGACAGAGGATGAGATGGTTGGATGGCATCACTGACTTGATGGACATGAGTCTGAATAAGCTCCAGGAGTTGGTGATGGACAGGAAGCCTGGTGTGCTAAAGTCCATGAGGTGACAAAGAGTCAGACACGACTGAGTGACTAAACTGAACTGAACTGAGCTGCTGGACTCTATCTGAGGCATCTCCAAGTAGGCTCAGAAGAACCCCATGAAGCAGGTATGGTTGAAAGTGAAGTTGCTCAGTCGTGTCCGACTCTTTGCCACCCCATGGACTATAGCCTACCAGGCTCCTCCCTCCATGGGATTCTCCAGGCAAGAGTACTGGAGTGGGTTGCCATTTCCTTCTCCAAGGTATGGTTAGAATGCCCATTTTGAGGACAGTGAAAAAGCCCGGAGAAGTGAAGTCTCTGACCTCAAGTCACACAAGGAGTTAGCTGCAGACCCAGGATGCAAATAAATTCATGTCCAAACAAGCCCAGAATCCTTGCTCTCAAGCCATGTCTCTCCACTAAATTCCCATCATCAGCCCCTCTGCTCTGCTCACATGACCCAATCCTGCTGCAGCTATAACCCAAATATCAGAGCCTGCCACTTGAATGAACTCCCTATGATATTAATTGTCAGTGCTTTTTAAAATCAGAAGCAAACAGGAAAATAGTTTCTCCAAAGGTTAATTAATTCAACTCAACCTGACAAATACTTTTTGAGTATCAACTTGGTGACAGACGCAGGCTTAAATGGTACGGGTAATGTGAGGGAAGGAAGGGGAAAGGACAGAAAAGAGGAATAAAATGGGAAAACACTCAGTCCTTATTCTCAGAGAATTTTATGTCTGTAGGTGAAAACACCCAGTGATCAGAACAGGACCTACAAACGTTTTTCTTGAACAACTTAGCCAGGGAAAAAATGTAGATAAAAATATTGTCCAAAATAAACACAAAACAGGCTGACATTTTCCTGGGCTCAAGTGTCAGACATCGATACACACACCCCAGTCTCCCAGCTCTGCTCTGCCTCACCATGGTAACCGCCAGGGCCCTCATCTGCCAGATGGTTATTTATTTATTTTTTTTTTATTTTAATGTGCTCTGGATGTGGCTGGAGAGGAGAAGATGGATGAACGGATGGCTCAAGTACCCTCAGTCCCTTTGCAGCCCAGCAACCCCAAATGTCTCTGAAAATCAGTTCCGTTTATAAGCAGCACATCTTGAGAAATCTAGTGTATATCAGAAGATGGGTGTCTAAAACAAATCAAAGCCCAGGTGTCCCATCCTGTGGAGCAGACCCAGGTGGTGTGCTAGTTTGCTTCATGCTAAGTTGCTTAAGTCGTGTCCAACTCTGCGACCCCATGGACTGTAGCCCACCAGGCTCCTCTATCCATGAGATTTTCCAGGTAAGGACACTGGAGTGGGTTGCCATTTCCTCGTCCAGGGGATCTTCTGAACCCAGGGATCGAACCCGTGTCTCTTACATGTCTTGCATTGGCAGGACGGTTCTTTACCACTAACGCCACTTGGGCTGCCCTAACAAAGTACCTCAGACTGGTGGCTTAAACTGCCATTTATTTTCTCACAGTTCTGGAGGCTGGAAGTCTAAGGGCAAGGTACCTGGCAGGTTTGGTTTCTCCTGACCTCTCTCCTTGGCTTTCAGATGGCCTCCTCCTCACACTGCCCTTACCTGTGTGTACATCCCTGGTGTTTGTGTGTCCAAATTTCTTCTTCTTATAAGGATACCTTATACCTCATCAGATTGGATGAGGGCCCATCCCATTGGCCTTATTTTAACTTAATCACCTCTTTAAAGACTCTCTCTCCAAATACAGTCTCATTCTGAGGCAGGGAATTATGGCTCCAACATAGGAATCCGGAGATGGCGGGGGCAGGGGGAGGGGATACACAGCCCTGCTTATAACACCAGACTTTGCTCTTGTGACTTTATTTCTACTTCTTCACTTGTTACTCACAATAAGTGAAGGGTTAACTACTATGATTATTAGGTATTGAAAAGCTTGTTCAGAGAATTTGACTAACTCGAAGGGCTTCCCTGGTGGCTCAGTGGTAAAGAATCTGCGCGCCAGTGCAGGAGATGCGTGCTTGATCCCTGGGTCGGGAAGAACCCCTGGAGAAGCAAATGGAAATCCAGTCTGGTATTCTTGCCTGGAAAATTCCATGGACAGAGGAGCCTGGAGGGCTACAGTTCATGGGGTTGCAGAGAATCAGACATTACTTAGCGACTAAACAACAACAATAACAAGGCTCTATAGCTAGCCAGGGGTTGTATTAATCTCCTGTTGCTGCTATAACAAATTACCACAAACTTGGTAGCTTAAATCTACACAGGTTTATCATCTTACAGTTGGGTAGTTTAGAAGTTAAAAATGGGTTTCATTGGGCTGAATCAACATGTCAGCAGGCTGCATTCTTTTCTGGAGGATCTAAGAAAGAATGTTTCTCCTTGTCTTTTTCAACTTTTAGAAGCTGCTTAAATTCCTTAGCCTTCAGACCCGTCCTCTATCTACAAAGCTGTAACCAGCAGGTCACATTCTCTTCACTCGGCATCACTCTGACCTTTTCTTATTTTTCCACTATACCATGAGGACACTGCTGTTTTTTCACTTCCACATGATCCCAGCACCTAGCTTATGGTACGAGCTCAATAAGTTAATTAAATATTTATTAACTAGTTGATTATTAACAAGTGTAAATATTAAATGATGAATAAGCAAAGGTGGCAGAGACTGCAAAACTTGCATTTTGCCGTGTTCTCCCACTATTCTACTGTGGGAGCTGGAGAAACTTATTTTTCTTCTCTGGAGTTCACCTTTCTCATCTGTGTTATGATGAGCATTTGTTTCATCTTGAATGGCTAGGCCAGTTCTAAAATCGCGTGATTCTCAGCCAAGGTACAAGCAGCTCCTGCTTTGCTTTTATTTTCTGTTTTCCTATTTCATAAAGTCTCAAGTTTTCCACAACTCCAGGGAGTCTAATCCTTGTCACTTGTCAGTCATGTCAGTTGCCGCATTGCCTCCGATCCATTCCATACTCTCATCTTTCCCAGATTGCTTCCTGGCCTGTGCTCAAGCCATTAGCTCTGCCTTCCTCAACAAGCCCTTTTCATCATCACAGACTCAAAGCAATTTTCTTCCTCTGTGAAATGCTCCCAGACACTCCAGCCCCCAGAGCTCTCTTCTGTCTTGGCATCAATCACAACAGCGCTCAGAGAATAAAAGCTTCAGTATCACTGCATCAGGAGTAAAGGGACAAAGGGGTTATTCATTCATTCAACAAATATTTGTTGAGCATCTCCTCTTTTGCTGTTTTCCTCTATTCCACCAATTTGAGGGGGGGATACAATAATGAGCAAAGCATTCATAATCTCTGCCCCAAGGGAATCTGTGTATCTACACATGGGGGATAAGACAATTGCCACATACCGGGGCATTCTCAAACATCACATAGTTAGGGGATGGGAGAGTATGGGAGAGATGATTATGAAGGGGCAACAGGACCTCATAGCCCTGTCGGAGGTGATGGTACATCAGCATCTTGGTAATGATGATGATTTCAAGAGTGTGTACCTACATCAAAACATCAAACTATACACTCAAAATATGCGCAGTTTATTGCATATCAAATAACAAGTATATACCTTAATGCGGTTGCTGCTAAGTAGCGTCAGTCATGTCCGACTGTGCGACCCCATAGACGGCAGCCCACCAGACTCCTCCGTCCCTGGGATTCTCCAGACAAGAACAGTGGAGTGGGTTGCCATCTCCTTCTCCATATACCTTAATACAGTTCCTTAAAGTTAAGTGTTTCCATTAAAGAAAATGAGAAATTTGATTGTGCACATGCGTGTGTGTGTGTCAGGGGTGAGAAGAAGGAAGGTGATAGGCTTTTAAAAGAGATGGAAGAAGGGTGGATCTGTTAAATATTTTACCATCTCAAATATTAGAGCTTAGGAATCACGTAGATTCACTTTCAGTTTCCATCCTGAACCCTGAAGCTGAGAGTTGTGATGGTTTTCATGAGGTCCTGTAACTCTTTTCTGGTTATTAACACTGTGAATAACAACTACCATCATTTAGGCAACCGCTAAGCACCATGCCCTATGAGAGGTGCTTGAAGTCCATTATCTCACCAGTCCTCACAATTTCCCTTCTAAGTAGAGATCATTATTTCCTTTTATGAGGAATGAGAAAACAGGCTCAGCTAAACACCTTTGTGAAAACCACATGGCTAGAAAATTGAAGGGTCGTGATTTAAATCCAGGTCATTTTGAGTCCAAAGACAGAGTGTTTTTCATTTTAATAAAACCTAGCATTACCCACATATAATTACCTACAAAGCATTTCAATTCCAAGTATAAGGTGAAATTATCATATAAATTTTATGAAACGCAGGGCCTTTGGGATGAAAATGTTTTGGAGCCAGATAAAGGTGACGGTTGCACAACACTGTGAATGGACTGAAAGCTACTGACTGTAGACTTTAAAATGCTTGATTTTCTGTTTTGTGAACTTTACCTCAATAAAAACAAAGAAATATTTAACTTCAGTTAAGGTAAAACGCATACCTTTTTTCATCATTAAATTCAGTAAAAGGGAGTTATTATTTCTAGCTTGATTTTGTATTAATAGACCTATTATTTTGAAAGCCCTCTAGAAATTTCTTGAGCTGAAGAATAAAAATACAAGACAAATTAGAGTGTATTAGCAGTGTGGAGGGTATGGCAGGAAAAGGTCTCAGCTATAATCAGTGGGGCTGCATGGAGTTGGGTAGGTTGGGAGTTTACGCCCATATACCTTGGGTATTTTTTTTCTTTTTGAAATCTTGGTTTTCTTAAAATCAGTATGGTACAACCTGCTCTGCCTGCCTCAGAGTCTTATTATGAGGCTCAAATAAGATCCAATTGGAAGCTCTTTTTAAATCTAAAAAGCTAAACAAAATTGAGGCATTATCATTATCGTCCGAAACAGTGTAATTTAAGGCAAAGAGCTTCTCTGTGGCATGATGCCTAATAAGGAGCAGAGATGATGTTCACAAAGCATATAATGAGCTCGTCGTGAATCTGGACAGGCTCTGTGACTCATATGGCCGATACAATATGGCAAAAGTCATACTGGGCCAGCTCCTGGGCTTAATACCTATAAAACTAGCAACTTCTGATTTCTGTTTCTTCCTAATGGGCTTGGAGAAGCTAGTCACTCTGTAAAAACTGACTATCCTGAGTCCACTGTGCTTTATGGAAGCTCAAGCCAGCCACACCAAGAGGCTCAGGGGAGAGAGAGTTGTTATTCCAGCCATCCAAATCCAGGCCCCACATGAGAGAGGGAAGAAACTATTTTGGACTTCAGTAGATACATTAGGGATTTTTTTTTAAAAAAGCAAGGAACCTAGTAGAAATTCAGAATTGAGAGCCCAGATACATGGCCTCAGTAGAGCTACCTCCAGTTTTCTTGGGGCCACCTCATCTGATACCCCAGTCACCGTGGGACAGAAATGAGCCATTCCTATTGCGTCCAGCCTAAATCCTCACCCAGAGAATCACAAACACGACAAAATGATTGCTGTTTCAATCCATTGACTTTTGGGGTGGCTTGTTATGCTGCAATAGAAGACTAGAACCCCAGGAGAGGAGAACCATCATGGATCATAGAATCAGGCCAGATTTGATACCTGGCTCTCCCACTTCCTTCCACCTGGTGTGACCTGGGCACCTTAATTAGCATCTCTGAGCCTCAGTTTCCTCATCTATCCAAAGGGAAGAATCCCATCTACACTGCACGGCTATTGTAAGAAATATACCAAATGTATGCAGACTTGCAGGCATGTAGTAGCACTCAATAAATGGCACCTATAATAGTCATCACTTTAAGTTCTTGCTGAGCTTTTAGCCCTCCTACACGGAAAAATGGAAACATTTTGGGAAGTGTTTCTGCAATTAATTTTTTAGTTTAATTCAGCTGAATCCAAATAGGCTGCCAGATTGTTTTCTTAATCAGAACCCTTTTCCCAGGACTGTGCCCTGTTGGGAACTGCTTTTGGCTGGGGGTGTCACCTCCCACACTGCTGCTGGCATCTTTTCCGCTTCTCCCTTTCCCATTTACCTTTGAACCTGGGGCTCTGTGTTGGATATCTTGCGGCGCCCTGCTACGAATGGTTTCCAGAGTTTGGAACTACAGATCAGAATGACTGGGTAGGGATTCGGTCCTTTCGCCCTTTCTCACTAATTATACTCCTGGCTGGGAGTCTGGCATGAGGTTTTGACTCACAGCCAGCTGTAGACTGGGCATTCTGGGCAATCAGGGCCTGTGCCACAGCTGTTAGTCCTGGCCTGGGGGGTCTCTCTGGATCTTGGGTGGTGACGTGAATGCCAAACGTCGCCCTCACTCTGCCTGCTCTGCTCCTTCATTTGCTTTCTCCTGCCATAGCTACTGTCTGGCATGGGGGCCGCGTGTGGGAGCACAGGCTGTCAGTCCCCCTCCCAAGGCTCTTTAATTTCCTGTCCTCCCAAATCCGAGCAGCCTCTTAGGACCTGTTTAGAAAGACTGATTTATCAGCTCCAAATACCAACAGCGGGATGGTGGGGGATCATGAGCAGCCGGGCTAGAGATTGGAAACGTGGCTTCTTTATAAATGTTACAATTAACTAGCCAGAATTTTCCTCACTCCTTTTCTCCCCCCTCCGCCTTTAACAGAGTCCCAGCCGGGAAAAGATGAGGGGGCTGAGAGACCCCTGGGGCACCAGGCCTTGCTTGTCAGGACCACGTGAGGAGCCTGGGGGGCCCTGAGCCATGGGACCCACCACCCTCTCAGATAAAAGGTGTTAGAGTTGGCTTTGACCCTGTGAAACAGCAGCCAGAACACTGCAGTCTTGACATTTATTTCCTCATCTTCCTGTAAACACAGTAACCCCTTAATTAGTGCCCGCCGTCTCTGACGTCAGGCAGCAGGGCTCCTGTGGGCAGCAATCCATTTATCACCAGCTCAAACCGGTCTGCTTCCAGGAGCAGTCAGTGCTCCCAGACAATTTTCTCTGTCTGGAAAGAAAGAGCCAGAAGGGAGCCAAGGCAGTGAAAAGAGGGAAATGGTCAGACCAGTGCTAATTTTCTCAGGAGCTGCTGGCTGTCCCCCGAATCCTGACGGTAGCTGAGAGAAGTGGGCAGGGTAGTGATGGGCACCTCTTCCCTCTGAATCTTCTGGAAGTGAGCTAACACTGATTGAAATAAAGGCTTTAGAGAACCCTATTGTATGTGTCTGCTTTTGTTCCCATTTTACAGAGGAAGAAACTGAGGCTTAAGGGAGTACTTAATGCACCCAGCTTGCCTTCATTTCAGTACAAAAATTACTGTAAAACAATTACTACAAACTGGGTAGCTGAAAACAACACAAATTTGTTCATTCACAGTTTTGGAGGCAAAAGTCCAAAACCAAGGTGTCAGCAGGGCCGTGCTCTCTCCAGAAGTACTACAGATGAATTCTTTCTCATCCCTTCTAGCAGTTGCAGGCGTTCCTTGGCACTCTTGGGTTTACAGGAGCAGAATTTCTATCTCCACCTCTGTTTTCACATGGTGCGCTTTCCGCTCTGTGTCTGTGACCTTCTAAGCATACCAGTCATTGAATTAGGCAGGGCTCCTCCTAAACCAGTATGATCTCATTTCAATTTGAGTACCTAAGCATAGATGGAGAAGGAAATGGCAACCCACTCCAGTGTTCTTGCCTGGAGAATCCCAGGGACAGAGGAGCCTGGTAGGCTGCCGTCTATGGGGTCGCACAGAGTCGGACACGACTGAAGCAACTTAGCAGCAGCAGCAAGCATAGATCCTACGGCTTCCCTGATGCCTCAGACAGTAAAGAATCCACCTGCAATGCAGTAGATGCTGGTTCGATCCATGGGTTGGGAGATCCCCTAGAGAAAGGAATGGCAACCCACTCCAGTATTCTTCCCTGAAGAATTCCACGGACAGAGGAGCCTGCCAAGCTATAGTCCATGAGGGTCACAAAGAGTCAGACACAACTGAGCAACTAATGCTTTCACTGTTTCACTTTTTTTCAAGCATAGATCCTATTTCCAAATAAAGTGATATTCACAGGTTCAAGGTGATGATAAATTTTGTGGGGGGGGGGGCACTGCTTTGCCTGGCACACCTGTAAATAACCAGGTTCAGAGTCAAGATCTTTCTAAGGCTGGTGCTCTTTATGCTCAACAAACTGCCTCCAGGGCTGAATTCATGGTGCATGTGTGTGTTGGCGAAAACCTAGATTTTTGTCCCTGGACAATGGTAACATTTCTCTTTTGCGGACTTGGAAGTATAAACGGACACAGTGCTTTGCCCTGTGCCCTCTCTGCTCTCTGACACTGAGCCCTTCCTCCCTGGGTTGCTCCTTTACTCCTATCTAGTTATCACCCAGACTTTCCTCCTTGTCCTTCTTGGGCTCCCCAAGCACAATCTCAGAATCCTCAGGCATCAAAGAGCCCTAAACAGAAAGAGACTCACAGATATAAAAAACTAATGGATGGTTGACAGAGGGGAGATGGGTTGAGGTATGGGTGAGACAGGTGAAAGGGTTTAAGAGGTACAAGCTTCCAGGTATAAGATAAGTTATGGGATGCAATGTACAGCAAAAGAGTAGAGTCAACAGTAGTGTAATCATTTTGTTTGGTGATAGATGGTTATTAGACTTATCAAGGTGGTCATTTTATATTGTATTTGTCAAATCACTATATTGTACACCTTACACTTACATATATTGTATATCAACTATACTTCAACTAACAGTAAGACAAGAGAAAAAAAAGGCCTTAAAGCTGATGTACAAACATAATCAGTTCACAAACACTGCCATCTTCTTCACAAACACACACATCTTTGGCACTTCAGTGAAAGACAAAGTTTGCCTCCCAGCCCTAGCTTCTGCCCACACACAGCCTGCAGCCTGTTCTTCTGTGGCTGTTCAGTTGGAGGTGGCATGAATTTAAAGCCCTTAATCCTACACCCCTGGAGAAGGAAATGGCAACCCACTCCAGTATTCTTGCCTGGAGAATCCCAGGGATGGGGGAGCCTGGTGGGCTGCCGTCTATGGGGTCACACAGAGTCGGACACGACTGAAGCGACTTAGAAGAAGAAGAACCCTACACCCCTACACAATTCCTACAGGTCCCTCATGCACTCTCAGCTTAGTCCCAGCTGCCTAAGAGAGGAAGCAAAGGTAGTATTATGATCATGCGACTTAGAATGAGGCGAGCTGGAGTTTGACCTTGAACGTTGCCTTATTCTAGCTACACCACAGGTCACGTATCTTTTCTGAGCCTCTGTTTCTTTATCTATGAGATGAGTAGAATAATATCGACCCAGTCGGGTTGAAGTGAGGAATAAGTAGGACGATACATGCCAAGTACTTGGCACACTTAAAGTGCTCAGTTGGCTTCCCTTGTGGTTCAAGCAGTAAGGAATCTGCCTGCAACCCACGAGACCCGAGTTTGATCCCTGGGTTGGGAAGATCCCCTGGAGAAGGGAATGGCAACCCACTCCAGTATTCTTGCCTGTAGAATTCCACTGACAGAGAAGCCTGGTGAACTACTGTCCTGGTGAACTACTGATCGCAAGGAGTCAAACATGACGGAACGACTAACAACAAAGTGCTGGATAAATGCACAGCAGGGGCCATTGGTGGTCCCGCAGCAGACATCATTGTCCCCACTACTTCAAGGCACCTTAACCCGACCTCCCCCTGCCGGCACCTGGCCCTCTCCTGTTGCTGGAGCCTTCATTGTCACCCAGGTGCTAGGAGATAGCTCCCTGGGAGTAGCTTAGACAAATGGCTGTCAGGGGTTAGTGTCTAAATACTCTTGCTCCCTTGTCTCCAGAGTAGAATGGCTTTGAGCTGCTCTCAGAGGTTCTCATCAGGATTAAGCACAAGTTATCCACAGTAGTGGCTGGATTGACAGAGTGCTCTTTCTTGGTCCTGTTGCCTCTCTGTCACACTTTTCTACTCCTCTCCCCGTGATCCTTCTTTACCTCCCAGATAAACTACTAGCACACAAATCCTTGTCTCAGAGTTGGCATCTGGACAACTTGAAACTAAGACAAAAACAAAGCTGTTCGTGTTATAACCACACACATCTCATTGATAAGACTTTAGTGGTTAAAAGACTGCTTTACGTTGAGCTGGAATCTGCCTCCTCATAAGTTTCGTTCATTGGTCTCCATCTTGTCCCTAAACAGTATGAATTGCTTCCTTTCCCTTTTCTACACCAGAGATCTCCCATCAGCCATCCATCATGCTTTCACCCCACCATTAAGTCTTTTATTCTTCACTGTCTCACACTAGTTCTGTAAGAACCAGATCTATCTCCTCTTAGGACAACATGCTGCATTCTGTTCTCAGGAATTTCACTGGCTGTTTTTATGGTTAAACCATTATCCAGATCTAGTTTTATGATGGTATTATGAGAGAATGAGAGAGAAAAAGTAAGGGAGGAAGGAAGGAAGGGGAGGAGAAAGAAGAAGGGGAAGAGGAGAAGAGGGAGAGGAGGGCAGAGAGAGAGGAAGAAAAGGAAGAAGGAGGAGAGAAAGGAAGGAGAAATCAATCAGGACAAGTGCTTCTGCTTTCTCTTAGAGGCTGCTTTCTAGTTCCTAAGATTTGTCCAACTCCCAGCATTGGGTACCAGTTGAAAATGTGCATATAAGTTTACAGTTAGCCCTCCGTGTCAACAGGTTCAACCAACTATAACATGTAGCTCTGTATCATGTAGTACTGTTCAGTTCATTCAGTTGCTCAGTCGTGTCTGACTCTTTGCAACCCCATGAACTGCAGCATGCCAGGCCTCCTTGTCCATCACCAAATCCTGGAGTCCACCCAAACCCATGTCCATTGAGTAGGTGATGCCATGCAACCATCTCATCCTCTATCATCCCCTTCTCCTCCTGCTCTCAATCTTTCTTTCCCAGCATCAGGGTCTTTTCCAGTGAGTCAGCTCTCTGCATCAGGTGGCCAAAGTACGGGAGTTTCAGCTTCAACATCAGTCCTTCCAATGAACAGCCAGGACTGATCTCCTTTAGGATGGACTGGTTGGATCTCCTTGCAGTCCAAGGGACTCTCAAGAGTCTTCTCCAACACCACAGTTCAAAAGCATCCATTCTTCAGTGATCAGCCTTCTTTATAGTCCAACTCTCACATCCATACATGATCAATGGAAAAACCATAGCTTTGACTAGACGAACCTTTGTTGACAAAGTAATGCCTCTGCTTTTTAATATGCTGTTTAGGTTGGTCATAACTTTCCTTCCAAGGAGTAAGCATCTTTTAATTTCATGGCTGCAATCACCATCTGCAGTGATTCTGGAGCCCAGAAAAATAAAGTCAGCCACTGTTTCCACTGTTTCCCCATCTATTTGCCATGAAGTGATGGGACCAGATGCCATGATCTTCGTTTTCTGAATGTTGAGCTTTAAGCCAACTTTTTCACTCTCCTCTTTCACTTTCATCAAGAGGGTCTTTAGTTCTTCGCTTTCTGCCATAAGGGTGGTGTCATCTGCATATCTGAGGTGATTGATATTTCTCCCAGCAACCTTAATGCCAGCTTGTGCTTCATCCAGCCCAGTGTTTCTCATGATGTACTCTGCATATAAGTTAAATAAGTAGAGTGACAGAATACAGCCTTGACGTACTCCTTTTCCTATTTGGAACTAGTCTGTTGTTCCATGCCCAGTTCTAACTGTTGCTTCCTGACCTGCATACAGGTTTCTCAAGAGGCAGGTCAGGTGGTCTAGTATGCCCATCTCTTTTATTTATTTTTTTTAAATTTTTTTATTTTTAGTTTTTATTTTTTAAATTTTAAAATCTTTAATTCTTACATGCATTCCCAAACATGAACCCCTCCCACCTCCCTCCCCATATCTCTTTTAGAATTTTCCACAGTTTATTGTGATCCACACAGTCAAAGGCTTTCGCATAGTCAATAAAGCAGAAATAGATGTTTTTCTGGAACTCTCTTGCTTTTTCGATGATCCAGTGGATGTTAGCAATTTGATCTCTGGTTCCTCTGCCTTTTCTAAAATCAGCTTGAACATCTGGAAGTCCGGAGTTCATGTATTGCTGAAGCCTGGCTTAGAGAATTTTAAGCATCACTTTACTGTAGTACTGTAGTATGTGTTTTTTGAAAACAACCCCATAGATCAGTGGACCTGCATAGTTCAAACCCATGTTGTTCAAAGATCAATTGTATACTTGTTCTTTTCTTTCTCACTTAAAAAAAAGACAAAGTTATATAAATAATTATATAACAATGTATTATTTGGTTTACAGCATTGATAGATATAATATGTATAGAAGTAATTCTATTAAAAGGGGAAAAGGGAGTAGATCTATACAGGAGTAACATTCTATATCTCACTAGAATTACTAGTGTAGAGCTGAGTCTGATAAGTTAAGACATGAATGATAATCTCTAGAATAACCAAACCACTAAGGAAATAAGTTTTTAAAGTTTTACAGTAAATTAGCATTAAAGATATTTAAATGAGATTCCCTGGTGGCTCAGTGTAAAGAATCCACCTGCAATGCAGGAGATGCAAGTTCAGTCCCTGGGCTGGGAAGATCTCCTGGAGGAGGGCATGGCAACCCACTCCAGTATTCTTGCTGGGAAAATCTCATGAACAGAGGCGCCTGGCTAGTTCTTAGGGTTGCAAAGAATCAGACATGACTGAAGCAACTGAGCACACATTTGAGTACAAATGCTATATTAGAAAATATTTGTTCAATTCTTTGCAAAGGAAGAAGAGAGATACAAAAGATATGAGACATATACAAACAAAAAGTAAAGTGGCATGCATAAATCTAACCATATCAGTAATGACATTGTGTGAATGAACATGCAATCCAATCAACAGGCAGAGATTGTCAGACTATATTAAAAATAAACAATGCTCCAATTACATGCTGCCACAGGAAACACACTTTAAATTCAAAGATATACTCAACAATCCGGGTATGGAAGGTAATTTCTTCAACCTGATAAAGAGCAGCTACAGAAACCTCACACGTAATAACATACTTAATAGTGAAAGACTAGATGCCTTCTCCCTAAGGTCAGGAATAAGACAAAGATGCCTGCTCTCATCACTTCTATTCAGCATTGTACTGGAGGGTCTAACCACGTCCTAGACAAGGAAAAAAATGAAAGCATACTTTTGAAAAGGAAAAAGTAAAACAAGCTCTTTTGGCAGATGATGTGATTTTGTGGATAGACAATTGTAAGGAATCTACTAAAACTGTTAGAACTAATTAGCAAGTTCACCAAGGGTACAGGATATAAGATAATATATAAAAATTAGTTGTATTTCTATACATTTGCAATGTATAATCTGAAAATTTTGCACTGTAACAATTGGTTTTTCCTTTTCAGTGAGAATTAAGGTAGGATAGGAATTTCTCTCATTCTTTCTGCCTACTGAGATTTTAATTTTTATGGAAATTTCACCATTCATTGATTTAAAAATACTTTTTGAATGCCTGCTATATTGCTAATCTGTATCTGTGTTTACAGACACTTGAGGGGATATATATGGTTTATTCTTTTGAGAATTTTAGGTCATGTTCAGCATAGTAGCTCTTATTTCTGTGTCATGCCTATGATCAATTCTTTGTACAGAGCACATTAGGACAAAAGTCTCATTCTCACCTTCTAAGATAAACTGTTTTCCAACATTTTCTAAGTTACTTTTTTGCAACTTAGAATGCATCTTTCCGTTTTTTGTAGAGAAGCCAACAAATAGCATTAAACTCTGAATCTGGCTAAAATGCTGCCTTACTAAAAAAAAATATTAAATTTCATTTTGGGAGGCCTTGTCCCAAGTAAGCACTATTGAGTGCTCCCATTATAAACCTATTAAGTCTCATAGGAGACACTGTATTTAAGTAGCTATTTGCTTTTCTTTGTGCCTTTCTCCAAAGAATGTAAGCTCAGCAAGATAGGCACTGTACCTGCCTTGTTTACCTCTGCTTTGCCAAAGCTTAAATGTGTTCAGCACTGTGTGTCTGGCACATAACAGGGACTCAGTAAATATTAACTGAATGAGTGGAAGGACTGTATTGGCTGCCAATGTTAGTAAAGCAGAATAAAACTTAAGCACTGGGAACTTTGATCCACACCCACACTAGATGAATAATTAATTATAAGTTACACACACACACAAATATAAAAATTCTGAGAGAAATATTTGTGACTTTGACTTAAGTAATTTTTAGATACATAATCAAGGTTAGGCAGATTTTTAGAGTTCGTCACTTTCCAGTGTTCTGCCATAAAAACTCTAAATAATTTTGCCTTACTGTATTCTTGTATCTGCAAGGAGCTCATCTCAGCAAGAACACTGGACTCTGCCTGCATTTGTCTTTCCTGCATTGTAATCCTAAACTGGAAAGAGCATACAAGTATCTAGGCATACACACTCACACACACACACACACACACACACACACACACACACACACACACAGTGAGATACCATTTAACAAAAAGGAATCAACTTTTGATACATACAACAATATGGATAAATCTCAAAATAATTTTGCTGAATGAAAGAAACTAGACACAAAAAGTGAATGTATTATATGATTCTATTTATATAAAATGTGAGAAATTTCAAATTAATCTATAGTGAGAGAAGGCAGATCAGTTTTTGCCTGACTATAGGGCTGGTGTAGGGAGAATTCGGTAGGAAGGAGTATGGTAGGATGCAAGGAAACCATTGTGGGTGGTGTTCAATATCTTGTTTGTGGTAATCTTTCACAGGTATATTCTTACATAAAAAATGTATCAAGTTATACCCTTAAAAAGAAAAAACCCTAAGCACTGGGGTATGAGAATGTTGCAGGAAGGGGGATCCCTTCCAGGGCCCGAAACTGGGCTCTTGTCTAACACTCGGAAATGAATTGTCTGAAGAGACACATGTGCTGACAAGGCAAGAGATTTTTTTGGGAAAGGGCACTCGGGTGGAGAGCAGTAGGGTAAGGGAACCCAGGAGAACCGCTCTGCCACATGGCTTGCAGTCTGGGGTTTTATGGTGATGGGGTTAGTTTCCGGGTTGTCTTTAGCCAATCATTCTGACTCAGAGTCCTTCCTGGTGGTGCACACCTTGTTCAGCCAAGATGGATGCCACAGAGAAGGATTCTGGGAGGTGGTCGGACAGGTGGTATCTCCTTTTGACCTTTCCCAAACTCTTCTAGTTGGTGGTGGCCTATTAGTTTCCTGTTCCTTACCAGGACCTCCTGCCGTAAAACAACTCATGCAAATGGTTACTATGGTGCCTGGCCAGCGTGGGCGGTTTCAATCAACGTGCTTCCTCTAACAAGAAGACAACATATGGTGCTAGAACGAGCACTCAGTGGAGAGGCAAAAGGCCCTGTTGAAATCTATCACTGTGTAGAGGAGGAAAAATAATTTTCTCTCTGTCCTTCTGAGTTCTTGGCTGAGACTTCCGTGATGAAAGATAGATTAGCAAGAGAAAACAAAAGAGAAGTTTATTGACATGTATTTTGTCTGTATCTCTCATGTCAATGCTTGCTCCTTGGAAGAAAAGCTGCAACAAACTCAGACAGCATGTTAAAAAGCAGGGACATCACTTTGCCAACAAAGATCTGTATAGTCAAAGCTATGGTTTTTCCAGCAGTCATGTATGGATGTGAGAGTTGTACCATAAAGAAGGCTGAGCACTAAAGAATCGATGCTTTCAAATTGTGGTGTTGGAGAAGACTCTTGAGAGTCCCATGGACAACAAGGAGATCAAACCAGTCAATCCTAAAGGAAATCAGTCCTGACTATTCACTGTAAGGACTGATGCTGAAGCTGAAGCTCCAAAACTTTGGCTACCTGATGCAAAGAGCCAACACAGTGTAAAAGACCCTGATGCTGGAAAACTGAGGGCATTAGGAGAGGAGGGTGACAGAGGATGAGGTTGGATGGCATCACTGCCTCAATGAATGTGAGTTTGAGCAAACTCCAGGAGATAATGAAGAACAGGGGAATGTGGTATGCTGCAGTTCATCAGGTTGCAAAGAGTTGGACATGACAGTGGCTGAACAACAGCTCATGTCTACATGGGAGATACCCAGGGGGAAATGATTAACTCTCTGACATAGCTAAGAACCCCAACTTAAATATCATCCTCCGCTAAAATGAAAGAAATGTGGAGGGAATGCCAGTTATGGGAAGACTACCAGGAAAAAGCATGATTAAAAAAGAGTAAGGTTTGTTATGTCGGTGCCTTCTCTCTTGTTAAGGATCTTAGGTCAGCTCTGGGAATTAACCTTTGTCCCTCTGAAAAAGAGGAAGAGGTATACCTTGTAAATTTATGTCTTGCTTTTAGGCAAATAGGGGGAGTGCAGAGAGCTTGTGTTTTATCTGCTCCTCTTCAGTTGCTTTAGCTCAAAATAATCCTTATGCAAGGTAGCGTATTTTGGGGTGGTGTATTCCTGTTATCCTTCATCTGCAAGCCATGTGTTCTTCTGTAAGCAGCTTTTCTAAGTCTTAATTTCTTCAGTGTAAAATATCTCTAAAGTTCTTCCCAGAGATCAAACAGTATGGGGGAAATACTTGAATTTACTTATCTTGTACAATGCCACTTGAAGTGGGACAGGCATGATTAGAGAAAGATAGAGAGGCAGGCAGAAACTTTCTAGGAGATTCTGAAGGAGACTTCTGAGGACTTTGAAGGACTTTGCAAGTGATGGCCCCGTTATTATCATGTCCTCATTTTCCCGGAACACTATGGCTCTCTTTCTCCTAGCTATAAGTGCGTCATTAGAGTATCCTTATGCCCATCA
Source organism: Ovis aries (assembly GCF_016772045.2). Classification (NCBI taxonomy): domain Eukaryota; kingdom Metazoa; phylum Chordata; class Mammalia; order Artiodactyla; family Bovidae; genus Ovis; species Ovis aries. The sequence goes on along the minus strand of NC_056054.1, from coordinate 43,623,480 downwards.
TTTGTAATTAGGGTCATTTTTGCACTCATGATAAGTCTGGAGAGAGAGCATCTCATGACATAATGAGGAGAGACAGAAAAGGCTTGGGTAAAGGAGACATATGTGTTAGTGTGAGAAGGAGTCGGCTGGTGATGAAGCAAACTGGTTTGTAAGTGGCAAATGACAGGGAAAAAAACCACACAGAAATAATGTTCCTCATTAGGAGGAAGAAGGGAAGTGGTGGGGAATAAATGGTGGATGAACCATTTCTCCATGCTGTGTATTCAAAGGCAGTATCAACCCACAGTGATTAGGGACAAGAAGGAAAGCATGTACCTATATGTGAGAGAGACCAGTTTCTCTTTTGCAGATGCTGTTTTCTTTTTAATGTTTTCAGAGGACAGTCGCTTTTTACTCAATACCTCAATTATTTTGCAACTGGGCTTCAGTTTGATGTCTTAATCTATCATGGGTGACTCCCTCTGTATCCTGACACTGAAGCAGATAGTCAAGGCTGTGCCAGTTGCCTTTGGGGAAGGGGTTATTCTGGCAGAATCAAAGGCAAGATAGCCCTCAAAGTCTCTCCCCAGGATAGTCCATTCTTCATGGGAAGTCACAGAGGGAGAAGTCTCTTCTCCAGACCAGAAAGAGACATCCCAGGCTGAATGAAGGAGGAGGATGAAGGCAGAGAAATCTATGGATCTTAGAATAAAGGGACCCTGCTGCTGCTACTACTGCTGCTAAGTCGCTTCAGCCGTGTCTGACTCTGTGCGACCCACAGATGGCAGCCCACCAGGCTCCCCCGTCCCTGGGATTCTCCAGGCAAGAACACTGGAGTGGGTTGCCATTTCCTTCTCCAGTGCATGAAAGTGAAAAGTGAAAGTGAAAGTGAAGTCATGTCCTACTCTTCGTGACCCCATGGACTGCAGCCCACCAGGCTCCTCTGTCCCTGGGATTTTCCAGGCAAGAGTACTGGAGTGGGGTGCCATTGCCTTCTCTGAAAGGGGACCCTAGAGAATGTGTTAGAGCCACACATTGCCTGTGCTTCTTGGGATGCCACAGAGGTACAGAGGAGAGACCTAGAGACCTGAAAAATGACTGGTACCTCCCGGATTCTAGACTGTCCCAGAAAAATCCCAGTGTCCCAAGCATGGCATGGAAGAGTGCTGTATCTGAAGGGAGTGATGATGTTTCAGTGACTTTGGGGGCAACAAGACACCATTCCACACTCTCCAGGCCTCATTTGGCATGAATATCATGGCCCCATCATTATGGGTTGAACTGTGTCCCCTACAAAGATACATTGAAGTCCTCATCTCTAGGACCTGTGAATGTGATGTTATTAGGAAATAGCATCTTTGCAGAAGTGACCACAATAAAATCAGGTCATACTAGGTTTCAGTGAGCTCTAATCTAATAATTCTGAAGTCATATAAGTGGGAAGGACATACCGACGCAGAAGGAAGACAGTCATAGGAAGACGGAAGTGGGGATTAGATTATGTTGCCACAAGCCAAAGAAAGCCTGGGGCTACCCAGAGCTAGAAGAGGCCAGCAAGGATCCTCCTCTAGAAACTTCAGAGGGCGTATGGCCCTGACAACACCTTGACTTTGGACTTCTAGCCTCCAAAATTACCATGAGTAAATAGATTTTTATTGTTTTAAGCTACCCAGTTTGTGGGCACTTTGTTAAGACAGCCTTCAGAAACTAATAGAGCACCTTTAAAGATCTTGGAACTGTGATACAATCCAAGAGAAAAAACTCTGTTAGAGTAAACAGAAAATTAAGTACTTAAAAAAATTTCCCCCTAACCAACAGAAAAAGAAAACTTTCCCCTTTTCTCTCAATTTAACATTTTTTTAGAAAATTTTGATACTGTAAATGCTTTCTCTAGTTCTTTGAGACGTATGCAACTCTTTATAAAAATTAAATAAGCCACTTGCCAGTTTTGTATCCCAAGAATGCCTTCCTTGGAGGCCTCAGAGCTATCTTTGAATGTTAAGGAGGGTGGTGCCTGGATCTATGGGGGATTAAGCCTACCACTTGGCTCTATGATGTAGTTTTTTGTTTCTCATAATGATAGAAGTTCTGTATTTTTTCATTTAGTAAAGATAATTAAACATGTGTGTAGTAAATTGTATCTGCCAGGCTATATAAAAGAGTGAGATTTCTTTCTTTTGGCAATTTCCTTAGCAGATTGCCTTGATATGCATCACAGTCTGGTTTAATGCTTAGGATTCACTGGGTTGGCATGAGATTTTATATTGAATTATTTCCCTTAACAACTCCAATACTGGAGTAGCATGCCAGATGCTCTGGGTTTGAATATGGTAAATCTACTCCACCTACAACTGCCTTATTTTCCTATGACCCCTCAGCTGTCTTGCGGTTAGTGTTCGCATTTTGTACCTTTTTTCGGTCTTTTAAATGTTTTAGAAAAGCGAATCATAATATTTACATGCTTAGAAATTTCAATGGCTTCTCACCGCCAACCTACTGTCTAAATCCCTCAGCACTGTATAAATTTTTTAATTATCTGACTGCAGTCTTCCTAGCATCATCTACCATCAATGCTTTGTAGTAGGACATTTTGACACCCTTATATGACGAGGTAATATGAGCAGAAAGCTAAGGAAAAACTGGAGCTAGGAAAAGCTTTCTGGTCCTAGTGAGGCCATGAACTATTAGACAAAGATCCAAAAACACGCACTTCATTTATCTGGTCTTAGCTTTTTCATCATAAAGAGAAGATTGTAAGAAATGGTTTCTAAAGCACACATCGTGCATTACTGGTACGCATCGACTGTGATGGTCTGTGATTCTAGGAGAATCAAGTTTAGTTTTTCAAGTCATTGACCAGCCTGATGCTTCAGTACCTTGGCTGGATGTTCAAAGATAAAAATCAATTTGTGCTTCTCTTTCGACCCCTCTGAACCATGTAGGAACTATTACTCTAAAGAGCTGGGATGTCATCCATGCACAGGTCATGAGCTTTGTTCCATGGAACCCGCTGTGAGTATCTTCCTTGACTGAACTTCTTCATGTAAAAATTTAAGTTTAGGATTAGCCAGGAGAAGGGCGTATAGCTCATGTGTTTCTGCTGGGAGTCTGATTCCTGACTCAGACCGGCATCATAAGTAATGACTACTGTGATTGCTGACTATCAACCACAGCCTATATTCACCTAGTCTTGCCTCTTGGTTTCCCTGAAGAACAAATGTTGAGGGAGCATGGTACCTAAAGTTAGACTATTCATTATCTGTTCATTCAGTTATCAAGCACCTACTGTATACCAGACACTGCCTTACATACCAGGGATGTGGTGCACAAATTCCCTGTACTCAAAACCAGTCTTCCCAAGTGTTGAAATTCTTCAGGTTGTCTGTCTCACACAAACGCGAGGAGCACATTCACACTGTGAACATGTGAAGGGTGAGCCCCAGGAATGGCACAACACAGTGGCCCCACTTGGAACGTTTCTCAGCTCTCACTAACCTTCAATTCAGTTTGAAAGAGTGCTTCAGGTAAGCCAAGCATAAGATTACCTTTAACTTGAAAAAAGCTAATTAACAGGAAACCTGTTAAAAAGGTCTTAGAAAATTTTAAGACTCTTGGATTTTAGCTTTAAATAAGTCAAAAGTTAAAGCTTCAAATGTGATTCCCACTTGGGCACATTCTTATTCTGTTTAATTTTAGACCCATGCCAACAATTCTAATAGTTTAAGAGGCCTCTGGATTGACATTTCCCAAAGTATGTTCCTTGAAACACAAACAGAAAAGTTATTTGATGAAAAGGTTCTAAGGTTAAGTAAGTCTGGAAAACTCTAGGTCAAATAGGTTTCTTTATTGCCAAGTCTAGGAGAGATGGATGTGCTAATGAGGAGTGTGGGTCTCTAAGGAAAGGAATAAATATATTAAATCAACAGAACACTGTTTTCAGGAAGAACATCATAGGCTTGGACTTCTGTTAGAGCCATTTGGGGAAATCTTCCAGATGGTTCTTTGATCTTGGCCAGGATAGGACATGACTGAAGTGACTTAGCAGCAGCAGCAGCAGTGGGTTATACTGGAGAAGGCAATGGCACCCCACACCAGTACTCTTGCCTGGAAAATCCCATGGATGGAGGAGCCTGGTAGGCGCAGTCCATGGGGTCACTAAGAGTAGGACATGACTGAGTGACTTCACTTTGAGTTTTCACTTTCATGCATTAGAGAAGGAAATGGCAACCCACTCCAGTATTCTTGCCTAGAGAATCCCCAGGGATGGGGAAGCCTGGTGGGCTGCCATCTATGGGGTTGCACAGAGTCAGACGCAACTGAAGCGACTTAGCACGAGTGGGTTATACTAGTGGGTTATATACATGGCAGCAAGCAGAACTGGGGGAGGGGGGGGGCAGAGCACAGTGTGTTCCTTAGGGGAGAAAGTAAACTTGAATTTTATGATATCCTGTGACACTGTTGTTCACAGAATAGCAGTAAGAGTAGGTATTCTCCCTGAGGGGGAGGGTCAGCTCTGTCTCCTCAATGCTTTGGGCAATACCTCACACAGGTTAGTATTCAAGATATGCCTGTTGAAATAAATTTAATGCATGGGTTTGCAACACACTGTAGGCTTCACATGGATGTACTTGGGTTTCTACGTGTGAACAACTGCATTCACTTAATTCGTCATAAACATTCTGTCCTAGTGGATCTCTAGCACTGCCTGTATGAGGCAGTTTTTATCAGCAACAGAGAGAATAGAGGACTGCTTTGTTCTGATTTTTTCTGAAAACCAATAACACTGTGATCAGGACAACATCAGCCTCGCCGATGAAGCTGAGAACCATTCACAGGTGACCTTTTCAGCATGTAAATTGTTACCTCTTTGCCGCCCCTGCTCTGAAATTTCCCAGCACTGGTCCCACCAAACAGAGTGGCAGCAAATGTCATCCTGGCTCATGGTGGCATAGCACAGAGACAAATCAGTATTACTTTTACCTATCCTTTTGGGAAGAGAAACAGCTGTCGTGACCTGCTGTGGGTCAAAGTTTCCCCCAGATGAAATGATTTTTCTTCTGGATTTGAGATAATTTCCATATTCTAAGGAGGAAGGGAGGGAGCAGCTCCCAGAGAGAGGCCCAGGCTGCAGCAGCCTGTTCCTGATTCTCTCTCCGTGTGAGCCAGCGGCAGGTCCAGCATACTAAGTACTTCTCGGTGCTATTTTTCTTTTCTAAAACGTCAATGCTGTTGTAATCTGCAAGAAGAAGCTGAGTCCCCAGGGGAGCATTTGGAGAGAGGCTTAGTCATAAGGACACACATATTGATTTTACCTGCCATGCCCTGAGCTCTGCACGGACCTGGAACTTTCAAAGAAGCAACGCCTTTGTTTATTACCTTCATCTTTGGACTGAAATATCTCCAGCAGTGGGGCTGAGCTAGTGGGGATGGGGGTTGATTTTTGTTCCTGTTTTAATTTTCTCACTGTGAAAAAATTTTAATATACCTCAAAGTAAGTAATTTAATAATTATCAAGGTTTTGCATATAGTTTGATCTTTCCCCCACACCCTTCTCTGGCTGAAGGAGTTTAAGACAAACGCCAGACATCATATCATTTCATGCCTACTTACTTGAATATAATCTCTATTAAAAAAGATAACCAAAATACCATTATATTACTCAAAGTGTGGCACCATAACTCAGAGATGGTTATCATATTTGAAGTATCAGGATATTTTCAAATTCCCTAATTGCTCTTTTCATGGTTGTTTTATTCAAACCATTTGCATCTATTTTTTTTAAAAGGCCACATGTATCATTTGGTTGTATGTCTCTTAAGTTTCTTTTAATCTAGAGCTGAACCCTCTCTCCTATTTTTTTCATGCCATCAACATGTTGAAAATAAGTTATGCTACCTTAAAGAAAAAATAGATCTCTAACATCATTTCCTTTCCCTTCCAGTATCTCCTCTCTACCCAGGAAAAGGGGAGCTTTAATATTCATGAAAGAGAGCCCTGGTTAACAATGTTATTTCCCTCCTTCAAAGGAATGGAGTTTTAAGTTAGGCCCATGATTGTCCAATAGAAAGACCCAGTCACCTTCACAGTTAGATGTGGCCAAGTGTGCAAAAGTGGCTGGGAACTTTGCAAGTTCAAGATGATATCCTTTAAGGAGAGAAGCTCTCCACAGCCTACTGCTTTTCCCCATTGCCTGAAATGCAGGTATGGTGTGAGCCATCTTGGACGGTGCAAATGGCACAGTATCCCCAAAACTGGCAAAGCCACCAGATCGAAGGTAGCCATCACCTTCCTAATTTTGTGAGGCAGAGCTGCCATTTCAGCTCAGGCTTACTTCAGAGATAAATATCTACTTTGGTTAAACCGCTGTTACTTTGGGACTTTGTCTAACGCAGCTACATATATTTGCTTACAAATTTAATATCCAGATTTCATATGTCTTCAACCTCATTTTCTGTTTTTAATGCCTTTGGGAAGGCATTTCATCTTGCTAATTCTGAGTTTCCTCAAATATTAAAAGGAATGATATTAGTACCTCTCTCCTAGCATTGTTGCAAGAATTAATTCAGGCATGCATTATTCAAAAGATATATATTGAGTACCAGGTGTCAGTTAATATGCTGTGCACTGGCTGGGCATTTAGTGTTGAATAAGATTCTCTTCGGGCCCTGCAGGAGATGATGATCTATCAAGGGTGTCAATGAGTAAACAGATAATTAAAAAAACAATAGGAGGACTTAGGCACTGTGTATTATGGAAACACAAGGGAGGCAGCATCCAGCTCCATCAGGGTGGGGCATTAGGAAGAGTTCCTGGTGGGGACTATCAGAGACCTGAGGGAAGGGCAGAATTAGATCAAAGGAGCCTGTATAGGGAACTACTGGACTCTTTGTTGCCTTTCTTACTTGAAAACATATGTTGGTGTTGTACTTTGTACCAGGCACTGAGCTAAATGTTGCACACACAGATGACTAAAACACGATCTGTTTTGCCTGGGGGAAGTACACAGTCTAGCGAAGGAGACAGATGTTAAGAGATAAATTATAAAACACAGTGAGAAGTACTTCAACAGGACCCCGAACTCAGCAGTAGGAAGACAGAGCACAGACAAAAATAATAGCAATTAACATTTACGGAGCTCTCCCCCATGAGCTTGGCACTATGCTAAGCACTCTATACACATATTTGATTTTTAAATGATAATAACAGTAACACTTATAGGGTTTGAGCCAGGCACTCTTCAAAAGGTTTTGCATGCGTTGTTGTTGTTCAGGAACTTGGTCGTGTTTTGACACTTTGCAACCCCATGGACTGCAACACACCAGGCTTCCCTATCCTTCACTATCTCCCAGAGTTTGTTTAAACTCATATCCATTGAGTCGGTGATGCCATCCAACCATCTCATCCTTTGTTGCCTCCTTCTTCTCCCTTCAATCTTTCCCAGCATTAGGGTCTTTTCCAATGAGTCAGCTCTTTGCATCAAGTGACCAAAGCATTGGAGCTTCAGCTTCACCATCAGTCCTTCCAGTGAATATTCAGGGTTGATTTCCTTTAGGATTAACTGGCTTGATCTCCTTGCAGTCCAAGGAACCCTTGAGAGTCTTCTCCAGAACCACAATTCAAAACCATCAATTGTTTGGTACTCAGCCTTCTTTATGGTATAGCTCTCACATCTGTAATTGACTCCTGAGAAAACCATAGCTTTGACTATATTTGTCAGCAAAGTGATGTCTCTGTTTTTTAATGCGTTGTCTGGGTTTGTTATAGCTTTTCTTTCAAGGAGCAAACAGGAATTAATTTATCTGTATGTACAATGAAAACCCTAAAATCGAGGCAATATTATTATCTCCACTTCTAAGATGAGAAGATTCAGGCCTAGAGAGGTTAACCACCTTGTTCAAGGGCTTCCTTGGTAGCTCAGCTGGTAAATAATCCGCTTGCAATGTGGGAGACCTGGGTTCAATCCCTGGGTTAGGAAGCTACCCTGGAGGAGGGCATGGCAGCCCACTTCAGTGTTCTCGCCTGGCGAATCCCTTTGGACAGAGGAGTCTAGCGTGTTACAGTCCATGGGGTTGCAACGGGTTAGACACAACTGAGCAACTAAACACAGCAAGGTCATGTGGCTGGTGAGCAGCCCAACCAGGACATAAACTTGGTCTCCAACTCTGTATTCTCAGTCACTCTGCTGGGGCTTCCTCCACAGAGCATCTGACCACAGGTGGGACAAGAGGAGTCTTTGAGGGAGATGAAATGATATGGACCTCAGCTAAAGGAGAACCATAGGGCTAGAGAGAGGACTGTCGTCATCTGAGGGCGACCTGACAGAATGTGTTGCTTACTAGGTATTGGTGAGAGGTGGACGAGAGGCAGACGGAGCCAGGGAGCTGCAGAAGGGACCACGGGAGGCTCTAGGATAAGAGAACGGGAGGATGGCACTGCTGTTAATCAAAAATATGAGCAAACAGATAGAGCACAGGAAAGACAAAGAACACTGTTTGATCATGTTCCCTTTAAAAGTCCTGGTGGAAATCCAATACCAGTTTAGGAGCTAGAGCTCAGGAATGAGGATAAAGCCAGAAAGAGAGATTGCTCAGGCATCCTGAGGAAGATCATAGAAGACATGGGATGAGATCATACATCGAGTGGATATGTGCGGCAAGAATAGAACTAAGAATGGAACCCGGAGAAACCCTAACATTTAAGGGTAGACTGAGCTGGTGAGACAACAAAAGAGATGGTGTCAGGTAAAAGATTTCCTTTCTTTTTCCATGAACCTGGAAATAAATTCTGGATCATCAGCAGCCACCTTATAACCTTGAGGTAACAAGAGGAGGGAAAGATCAAGAGAATCACAGATATGTTAACCTAACATAGTTAGGTTACCAAATCATATGAGTATTTAGCTTTCTACAGACTTTTCTTTTTCTTTTTTGATATTTTGTTGACATACAACATGATATTAGTTTCAGGTATAGAACACAGTGATTTCGCATTTACATACATTATAAATTGATCACCATGATAAATCTAATAATCACCTATCACCATATAAAGTTATTACAGTGCTATTGACTGGATCCCCTGTGCTGTATATTACATTCTCATGATTTGTTTATCATATAACTGAATGTTTGAATTCTTAATCCCCTTCACATATTTCCTCCATACTCACACTCCCTCCCTTTTGGAAACTACCTGTTTGTTCTTTGCATCTATGAGTATGTCTGTGTTTTATTTGTTTCATTTGTTAGATTCCACATGTAAACGAAGTCATCAGTACTTGTCTTTCTCTGACTTATTTCACTTAGCGTAATATCTTCTAGGTTCATCAATGTTGTCACAAATAGCAAGATTTCATTCTTTTTAATGGTGGAATAGTATTCAATTGTTTATGTATGTGTATAAAACACATCTTCTTTATCCATTCATCTATCAAAGGACAGTTAGTTTACTTAAATGATGTTGCAATGAATATCAAATCAGTTCAGTTCAGTCACTCAGTCATATCCAACTCTTTGTGACCCCATGGACGGCAACATGCCAGGCCTCTGAGTCCATCATCAACAACCAGAGTTTACCCAAACTCATGTCCATTGAGTCGGTGATGCCATCCAACCATCTCATCCTCTGTCATCCCGTTCTCCTCCTGCCCTCAAGCTTCCCCAGCATCAGGGTCTTTTCAAATGAATCAGTTCTTTGCATAAGGTGGCCAAAGTATTGGAGTTTCAGCTTCAACATCAGTCCTTCCAAAAACACTCAGGACTGATCTCCTTTAGGATGGACTGGTTTGATCTCCTTGCACTCCAAGGGACTCTCAAGAGTCTTCTTCAATGCCACAGTTCAAAAGCATCAATTCTTCAGCCCTCAGCTTTCTTTGTAGTCCAACTCTCACATCCATATATGACTACTAGAAAAACCATAGCTTTGACTAGATGGACATTTGTGGGCAAAATAATGCCTCTGCTTTTTAATATGCTGTTTAGGTTGGTCATATCTTTCCTTCCAAGGAGTAAGTGTCTTTTAATTTCATGGCTGCAGTCACCATCTACAGTGATTTTGGAGCCCAAAAACAGAAAGTCTGACACTGTTTCCACTGTTTCCATATCTATTTCCCATGAAGTGATGGGACCAGATGCCGTGATCTTCATTTTCTGAATGTTGAGCTTTAAGCCAACTTTTTCACTCTCCTCTTTCACTTTCATCAGGAGACTCTTTAGTTCTTCTTCACTTTCTGCCATAAGGAGGATATCATCTGCATATCTGAGGTTGTTGATATTTCTCCTGGCAATCTTCATTCCAGCTTGTGCTTCTTCCAGCCCAGCGTTTCTCATGGTGTACTCTGCATATAACTTAAATTAGCAGGATGACAATATACAGCTTTGATGTACTTCTTTTCCTATTTGGAACCAGTCTGTTGTTCCATGTCCAGTTCTAACTGTTGCTTCCTGGCCTGCATATAGGTTTCTCAAGAGGCAGGTTAGGTGGTCTGGTATTCCCATCTTTTTCAGAACTTTCCACAGTTTATTGTGATCCACACAGTCAAAGGCTTTGGTATAGTCAATAAAGCAGAAATAGATGTTTTTCTGGAACTCTCTTGCTTTTTCGATGATCCAGCAGATGTTGGCAATTTGATCTCTGGTTCCTCTGCCTTTTCTAAAACCAGCTTGAACATCTGGGAGTTCACAGTTCACATATTGCTAAAGCCTGGCTTGGAGAATTTTGAGCATTACTTTCCTAGTGTATGAGATGAGTGCAATTGTGCTGTAGTTTGAGCATTCTTTGGCATTGCCTTTCTTTGGGATTGGAATGAAAACTGACCTTTTCCAGTCCTGTGGCCACTGCTGAGTTTTCCAAATTTGCTGGCATATTGAGTGCAGCACTTTCACAGCATCATCTTTCAGGATTTGAAATAGCTCAACTGGAATTCCATCACCTCCACTAGCTTTGTTCGTAGTGATGCTTCATAAGGCCCACTTGACTTCACATTCCAGGACATCTGGCTCTTGGTGAGTGATCACACCATCGTGATTATCTGGGTCATGAAGATCTTTTCTGTACAGTTCTTCTGTGTATTCTTGCCACCTCTTCTTAATATCTTCTGCTTCTGATAGTTCTAGACCAATTCTGTCCTTTATCGAGCCCATCTTTGCATGAAATGTTCCCTTGGTGTCTCTAATTTTCTTGAAGTGATCTCTAGTCTTTCCCATTCTGTTGTTTTCCTCTATTTCTTTGCATTGATTGCTGAAGAAGGCTTTCTTATCTCTTCTTGCTATTCTTTGGAACTCTGCATTCAGATGCTTATATCTTTCCTTTTCTCCTTTGCTTTTTGCTTCTCTTCTTTTCACAGCTATTTGTAAGGCCTCCCCAGACAGCCATTTTGCTTTTTTGCATTTCTTTTCCATGGGAATGGTCTTGATCCCTGTCTCCTGTACAATGTCATGAACCTCAGTCCATAGTTCATCAGGCATTCTATCTATCAGATCTAGACCCTTAAATCTATTTCTCACTTCCACTATATAATCATAAGGGATTTGATTTATGTCATGCCTGAATGATCTAGTGTTTTTCCCCACTTTCTTCATTTAAGTCTGAATTTGGCAATAAGGAGTTTGTGATCTGAGCCACAGTCAGCCCCTGGTCTTGTTTTTGTTGACTGTATAGAGCTTCTCCATCTTTGGCTACAAAGAATATAATCAATCTGATTTCAGTGTTGACCATCTGGTGATGTCCATGTGTAGAGTCTTCTCTTGTGTTGTTGGAAGAGGGTGTGTGCTATGACCAATGCACTCTCTTGGCAAAACCCTATTAGCCTTTGCCCTGATTCATTCTGTACTCCAAGACCAAATTTGCCTGTTACTCTAAGTGTTTCTTGACTTCCTACTTTTGCATTCCAGTCCCCTATAATGAAAAGGACATCTTTTCTGGGTGTTAGTTCTAAAAGGTCTTGTAGGTCTTCACAGAACCATTCAACTTCAGCTTCTTTAGTGTTACTGGTCAAGGCATAGACTTGGATTACCATGATATTGAATGTTTTACCTTGGAAATGAACAGAGATCATTCCGTTATTTTTGAGACTGCATCCAAGTACTGCATTTCGGACTCTTCTGTTGACTATGATGGCTACTCCATTTCTTCTAAGAGATTCTTGCCCACAGTAGTAGATATAATGGTCATCTGAGTTAAATTTACCCATTCCAGTACATTTTAGTTCACTGATTCCTAGAATGTTGATGTTCACTCTTGCTATCTCCTGTTTGACCACTTCCAATTTGCCTTGATTCATGGACCTGACATTCCAGGTTCCTATGAAATATTGCTCTTTATAGCATCAAACCTTGCTTCCATCACCAGTCCCACCCACCACTGGGTGTTGTTTTTGCTTTGGCTCTGTGCCTTCATTCTTTCTGGAGTTATTTCTCCACTGATCTTCGGTAGCATATTGGGCACCTACCCACCTGGAGAGTTCACCTTTCAGTGTCCTAAGTGTTTGCCTTTTCATACTGTTCATGGGGTTCTCAAGGCAAGAATACTGAGGTGGTTTGCCATTCCCTTCTCCAGCAGACCACATTTTGTCAGAACTCTCCACAATGGATATAGGGGTGCACATATCTTTTCAAAATAGTATTTTTGTGTTTTTTTTCAGACAAATACTCAGAGGTGAAACTGATGAACTATATATGCTTCTATTTTAATTTTTTGAAGAGCTGCTATACCATTTTCCATAGTTGACTGCACCAATTTACATTCCACTAACAGTGAGCAAGTGTTCCCTTTCCTCCACAGCCTTGCCAACAGGTATTATTCATTGTCTTTTTGACAGTAGCCATTGTAACAGTCATGAGATGATAGCCCACTGTGGTTTTCATCTGCATTTCCTCAATGATTAGTGATGTTGAGAATTTTTCATGTATCTGTTGGCCATCTGTATGTCTTCTTTGGAAATATGTCAATTCAATTCCTCTGCTCATTTTAAAATCAGACTGTATTTCTGGTGTTGAGTTTTTTTTATATATATATTTTGTATATTAACCCCTTATTGGATATTGGATATATCATTTGAAAATATCTTTTCCCGTTTGGTAGGTTGCCTTTTTGTTTTGTTGATTATTTTCTTCACCGTGCAAAAAACTTTTTAGTTTGATGTATTCCCATTTTTTTTCTTTTTCTTTTGTTTCTCTTGCCAAAGGACACATGTTCAAAAATATATTGCTAAGGTTGAAGTCAAAGAGCTTACTTCCTATGTTATCTTCTTTATGGTTTCAGGTCTTACACTTAAATCTTTAATCCATTTTGAGTTTATTTTTGTATATGGGGTAAGAAAGAGTATACAGTACAAGAAAGTGGTTCAGTTTCATTCTTTTTCATGTAGCTATCTAGTTTTTCTAACATTATTCATTGAAAAAACTGGCTTTTCCCATATATTCTTGGTTCCTTTGTTGTAAGTTAGTTGCCTATATATGCATTGGTTTACTTCATTCTATTCCACTGACTTATGTATCTGTCTTTATGCCAGTACCATGCTTTTTTGATTACTCTAGCTTGTAGCATAGTTTGAAATCAGGGAGCCTAATAACTACATATTTGCTTTTTTTTCTTAAGATTGCTTTGGCTATTTGGGGTCTTTTGTGAATTGGTACAAATTTTAGGTTTATTTGTTTCTGTTCTATGAACTTTTTAGTAGGTAGTTATAAAATAAAGATTATTAAAGCAAGAGAGTTCCAGAAAAACATCTATTTCTGCTTTACTGACTATGCCAAAGCCTTTGACTGTGTGGATCACAATAAACTGTGGAAAGTTCTGAAAGAGATGGGAATACCAGACCATTTGACCTGCCCCTTGAGAAATCTGTATGCAGGTCAGGAAGCAACAGTTAGAACTGGACATGGAACAACAGATTGGTTCCAAATAGGAAAAGGAGTACGTCAAGGCTGTATATAGTCACCCTGCTTATTTAACGTCTATGCAGAATGCATCATGAGAAACGCTGGACTGGAAGAAACACAGCTGGAATCAAGATTGCAGGAGAAATATCAATAACCTCAGATATGCAGATGACACCACCCTTATGGCAGAAAGTAAAGAGGAACTAAAAAGCCTCTTGATGAAAGTGAAAGTGGAGAGTGAAAAAGTTGGCTTAAAGCTCAACATTCAGAAAATGAAGATCATGGCATCTGATCCTATCACTTCATGGGAAATAGATGGGGAAACAGTGGAAAGAATGTCAAACTTTCTTTTTCGGGGCTCCAAAATCACTGCAGATGGTGACTGCAGTTATGAAATTAAAAGATGCTTACTACTTGGAAGAAAAGTTATGACCAACCTAGATAGCATATTCAAAAGCAGAGACATTACTTTGCCGACTAAGGTCCGTCTAGTCAAGGCTATGGTTTTTCCTGTGGTCATGTATGGATGTGAGAGTTGGACTGTGAAGAAGGCTGAGCACCGAAGAATTGATGCTTTTGAGCTGTGATGTTGGAGAAGACTCTTGAGAGTCCCTTGGACTGCAAGGAGATCCAACCAGTCCATTCTGAAGGAGATCAGCCCTGGGATTTCTTTGGAAGGAATGATGCTAAAGCTGAAACTCCAGTACTTTGGCTACCTCATGCAAAGAGTTGACTCATTGGAAAAGACTCTGATGCTGGGAGGGATTGGGGGCAGGAGGAGAAGGGGATGACAGAGGATGAGATGGCTGGATGGCATCACGGACTTGATGGACGTGAGTCTGAGTGAACTCCAGGGGTTGGTTGGTGATGGACAGGGAGGCCTGGCATGCTGTGATTCACGGGGTTGCAAAGAGTCGGACACGACTGAGCGACTGAACTGAACTGAACTGATTCTCAGCTAAAAAGTGAAAATAGCTGTCATAAAGGATGATTGTCCTTTCACAACTGTCATTTGTGACAGCCAAGCCTAGAGAAGTATACTCCATAAACAGATGTGGCATCAAGATACACGGTAGTATGATTTTGTTAAGCACTATATGAAAAAAAAAAATAAGCACTATATGACAATCTGTGAACAGTATGAAAGAAAACAAATGATTGGCTATCTCTTAAATTTGGGATGAATTGCATAGGGGCAAAGAGAATGCGTTATACACAATAAATGGTAAAAACACAAGTTTTCCATGACCTTTGGATCCTAAATAGGTAGGGAAGATGAATCCAAGTGGAGGCTGACATCTTGAACTTTCCTATCTTATTATAGACAGGTTGAGTTCTCTATGAGGACAAACTATAATCCTAATAGTTAAAGGGGAATAAAGGGCTAAATCTTATGCCTACAGAAAGAGATTCCCATAATTTAAGATTTCATGACAAGAAAGTGGAATTGCAATAGTTGTAACAGAGAAAATAGACTTTAAAACAAAAGCCATAAACAAAGATAAAGAAAGACACCAGATAAAAGAATCAATACAACAAGAGGATATGACTCTTGTCAACATATATACACCTAATATAGGAGCACTTAAATACATAAAACAAATACTGACAGACATAAAAGGAGAAATTGACCAGAAGACAATAATAATAGACTTTAAGACCCCACTCACATTAATGGGCAAACCTTCTAGGGAGAAAATCAATAAGACAACAGAGATCCTAAATGATACCACATTCTAGGGCACAAAACCAGCCTCAACAAATTTAAAGAGGATAAAAATTATTTCAGAAATCTTTTCTGACTACAATAGCATAAACTAGAAATCAACCAGAAGAAAAAATGATTACATGGAGACTAAACAACATGCTAATAAAGAGCCAATGCATTAACAATGAAATTAAAGAAATTAAAACACACCTTGAGACATTGACACACAGCTATACAAAAATCTATGGGATGCAGAAAAAGCAGTTCTTATGGGGAAATTCATAGTGATACATGCCTTCATCAAAAAGAAAAAAAGAATCAAACAATCTAACCTACCACCTAAAGGAATTAGAAGAAGGAGAACCAACAAAACCTAAAGTCAGCAGAGGGAGGAAATAATAAAGATCCAAGAGGGAATAAATAAAATAGAGGTTAAAAAACAATAGAAGAAATCAATAAATCAAGAGCTGATTCTTTGAGATGGTAAACAAAACTGACAAACCTCTGACCAGACTCACCAAGAAAAAGTGAGAGAGAATCCAGATCAACAAAATAAAAAGTGAAAAAGGAGAAATGGCAACCAATACTGCATAAATACAAAAAAAATGTTATAAACACTTATATGCCAACAAATTTAACAATCTAGATGAAATGGACAAGTTTCTAGAAACATACTCTTCTCCAAAACTGAATCAAGAAATAGATACTTTGAACACATCCATAGAAGTAAAACAACATCTGAAAAAAGAAAAAACCCAAACTCTCTACAAACAAAAGTCCAAGACCAGATGACTTCAACAGTAAATTTACCAAACATATGAAGAATGTAAATTGTTTCTTCTTAAATTCTTCCAAAATATTGAAGAATAAGAAATATTCCCAAAGAAATTCTACAAAATCACCATTACCATGATAGCAACATCAGAGATAATGTCAAAAAATAAAATTCAATTCAGTCACTTAGTCATGTCCAACTCTTTGTGACCCATGAACTGCAGCATGCCAGGCCTCCCTATCCATCACCAACTCCCAGAGTCCACCCAAACCCATGTCCATAGAGTCAATGATACCATCCAACTATCTCATCCTCTGATGTCCCCTTCTCCTCTTGCCCTCAATCTTTCCCAGCATCAGGGCCTTTTCCAATGAGTCAACTCTTTGCATCAGGTGGCCAAAGTATTGGAGCTTCAGCATCAGTCCTTCCAATGAACACCCAGGACTGATGTCCTTTAAGATGGACTGGTTGGATCTCCTTGCAGTCCAAGGGACTCTCAAGAGTCTTCTCCAACACCACAGTTCAAAAGTATAAATTCTTTGGCATTCAGCTTTCTTTATAGTCACATCCATACATGACCATTGGAAAAACCATAGCCTTGACTAGACGGACCTTTGTTGGCAAAGTAACATCTCTGCTTTGTAATCTACTGTCTAGGTTGGTCATAACTTTCCTTCGAGTAAGTGTCTTTTAATTTCAAGGCTGCAGTCACCATCTGCAGTGATTTTGGAGCCCAGAAAAAATAGTCAGCCACTGTTTCCACTACAGGCCAGTATCTCTGACGAATATACTTGCAATAATAATATAAGCAAACCAAATCCAACAACACAAAGAAAAGATCATATACCATGATCAAACTGGATTCATCCCAGAATCACAAGGATGGTTCAACATACACAAATCAGTTACTGTGATACACCGCATCAACAACAGAAAAGACAAAACCCACATGATCATCTCAGTAAATACAGAAATAAACATTTGATAAAATTCAACATTTATTTGTGATAAAAACCCTTACCAAAGTGTCTATTGAGGGAGCATACCTCAACATGATAAAAGCTGTGACAAACCCACAGTCATTATAATACTCAGCAGTGAAAAGCTGAAAGCCTTCCTGCTAAAATTTGGAAGAAGACATGGATGTATACTCTCACCACTTCTGTTAACACAGTATTGAACGTCCTGCCACAGCAGTCGACAAGAAAAGGAAATGAAAGGTATCCAGATTGGAAGGGAAAGGTAAAATTGTTATTATATGTATATGACATAACACTATATGTGGAAAACTCTAAAGACACCATCAGTTCAGTTCATTCGCTCAGTCATGTCCAACTCTGCGACCCCATAAATCGCAGCACGCCAGGCCTCCCTGTCCATCACCAACTCCCAGAGTTCACTCAGACTCACGTCCATCGAGTCAGTAATGCCATCCAGGCATCTCATCCTCTGTCATCCCCTTCTCCTCCTGCCCCCAATCCCTCCCAGCATCAGAGTCTTTTCCAATGAGTCAACTCTTCACATGAGGTGGCCAAAGTACTGGAGTTTCAGCTTTAGCATCATTCCTTCCAAAGAAATCCCAGGGCTGATCTCCTTTAGAATGGACTGGGTGGATCTCCTTGCAGTCCAAGGGACTCTCAAGAGTCTTCTCCAACACCACACTTCAAAAGCATCAATTCTTCGGCACTCAGCCCTCTTCACAGTCCAACTCTCACATCCATACATGACCACAGGAAAAACCATAGCCTTGATTAGATGGACTTTAGTCGGCAAAATAATGTCTCTGCTTTTGAATATGCTGTCTAGGTTGGTCATAACTTTTCTTCCAAGGAGTAAGAGTCTTAAAATTTCATGGCTACAGTCACCATCTGCAGTGATTTTGGAGCCCAAAACAGAAAGTCTGACACTGTTTCCACTGTTTCCCATCTATTTCCCATGAAGTGATGGGACCAGATGCCATGATCTTCGTTTTCTGAATGTTGAGCTTTAAGCCAACTTTTTCACTCTCCACTTTCACTTTCATCAAGAGGCTTTTTAGTTCCTCTTCACTTTCTGCCATAAGGGTGGTGTCATCTGCATATCTGAGGTTATTGACATTTCTCCTGGCAATCTTGATTCCAGCTTGCGCTTCTTCCAGTCCAGCATTTCTCATGATGTATTCTGCATATAAGTTAAATAAGCACAGTGACAATATACAGCCTTGACATACTCCTTTTCCTATTTGAAACCAAACAAAAGCTATTAAAACTGATAAATCAATTCAGCAAGGTAGCAGCATAAAAGATATATAGAAATCGGTTGCATTTCTTTATATTAATGAAATATCAGGAAGGGAATGAAAACAAGCAATCCCTTTTAAAATCACATCAAGAACTTCTAAGAACAGAGGTTCTATTAAATCTAGAAAGTCTGGAAGTCTAGAGAAGCTAGCTATGACTGTCAAAACTAACCTCATTGAAAAATGAGACTCCTCCCCCTTTTAGGAGAGAGCCGCAGATTCTTTACAGTTGAACCTGTTCTTTTATCCTCATAGTGTACCCACTATGGAGGCATAATTCACCACTACACTGGCTGCCTGTCCAAAGACTTTTCTCCTGGAAAAAACTCTATAAATCATTGTAAGCTAGTGGCCGTAACTCTCAGTGCTTACATGAGACCATGTGGAAAAGACAGTAATTTGAAACTAATTATACTGTTACTAGTCCATGAAATAAATAAATAAAAATTTAAAAACCACATAAAAATAGGAATAAACCTCACCAAGGAGGTAAAATCTTATACACTAAGAACTACAAAACATTGATAAAAGAAAATTGAAGGTGATTCAAAGAAATGGAAAGATATCTCCTGCTCTTGGATTAGAAGAATGAATGTTGTTAAAATGGTAGTACTATCCAAAACAATCTATAAGTTTAATGTGATTCATTCTTAACAAATTATCCATGACATTTTATCATAGAACTAGAACTAATAATTCTAAAATTTATGTGGCACCATAAAGACCCAGAATTGCCAAAACAACCCTGAGGACAAAGAACAAAGGAAGAGGCATAATCCTTGAAGACTTCAGACAATATTAAGAAACTACAGTAATTAAAACAGTGTCAGTTCAGTTCAGTCGCTCAGTTGTGTCCGACTCTTTGCAACCCCATGAATTGCAGCACACCAGGCCTCCCTGTCCATCACCAACTACCGGAGTTCACTCAAACTCATGTCCATCAAGTCCGTGATGCCATCCAGCCATCTCATCCTCTGTCGTCCCTTTCTCCTCCTGCTCTCAATCCCTCCCAGCATCAGAATCTTTTCCAATGAGTGAGCTCTTCACGTGAAGTGGCTAAAGTATTGGAGTTTCAGCTTTAGCATCAGTCCTTCCAAAGAACACCCAGGACTGGTCTCCTTCAGAATGGACTGGTTGGATCTCCTTGCAGTCCAAGGGACTCTCAAGAGTTCTCCAACACCAGAGTTTGAAAGGATCAATTCTTCACAGTCCAACTGTCACATTCATACATGACCACTGGAAAAACCATAGCCTTGACTAGACGGACCTTTGTCGGCAAAGTAATGTCTCTGCTTTTGAATATGCTATATAGGTTGGTCATAACTTTCCTTCCAAAGAGTAAGCATCTTTTAATTTCATGGCTGCAATCACCATCTGCAGTGATTTTGGAGCCCCAAAAAATAAAGTCTGACAGTGTTTCCAGTGTTTCCTCATCTATTTTCCATGAAGTAGTGTGACACAAAAACAAACATATGGATCAAAGAAATAGAATGGAGAGTCCAGAAATAAACCCACCCAGCATCTGCAGTCACTTAATCTTTGACAAAAGAGACAAGAATATAAAAATGAAAAAAGAGTCTCTTCAGCAAGAGGTATTGGGAAATTTGGACAGTTGCATGTAAATAATTTAGAAAACATCCTCATACCATGCACAAAAATAAACATAAAATGGCTTAAAGACTTAAACATGAGACATGACACCATAGAATTCCTAGAAAAGAACATTGGCAAAAGTTCTCTGACTTGAAATCATACCAATGTTTTCTTAGATGAACCTCCCAAGTCAGTGGAAATAAAAGCAAATGTAAACAGATGGGACCTAATCAAACTTACAAGCTTTTTGCATAGCAAAGAAGATCATAAGCAAAATGAAAAGACAACCTTTAGAATGGGAAAGATATTTGCAAACAATGAAACTGACAAGGGCTTAATTTCTGAAATATATGAACAATTCATGCAACTCAACAAAAACAAACAACCCAATTTAAAATGGGCAGAAGAACTAAATAGGCATTTCTCCAAAGAAGACATACAGATGGCCAACGGGCATATGAAAAGATGCTTCAGAGTTGCTAATTATTAGAGAAATGCAAATCAAAGCTACAATTAGGTATAACCTCACCTTGGTAAGAATGGCCATCATTAAAAAGTCTACAAATAACAAATGCTGGAGAGGATGCAGAGAAAACAGAAACCCCCTACACCGTTGGTGGGAATGTAAATTGGTACAGCCACTATAGCATATAGTATGGAAGTTCCTCAAAAAAAAACAAAAAGAGAGCTACCATATGATCTAGCAATCCCACATCTGGGCATATACGTGGATAAAACTATAATTCAAAGAAATACATGCACCCCCCATGTTAATAGCCAACACATGGATAGAACCATATTCAAATAGCCAGGATGTGGAAACAACCTAAATGCCCAGTGACAGATGAATAGATAAAGAAGATGCGGTGCAGCTATCCGACTCCATGGACGGTGGCCCACCAGGCTCCTCTGTCCATGGACTTTTCCAGGCAAGATTCCTGGAGTGGGTTGCCATTCCCTTCTCCAGGGGATCTTCCCGACCCAGGGATCGAACCTGGGTCCCCTTCATTGCTGGCAGATTCTTTACCATCTGATCCACTAGGGAAGCCCCTTACAATGAAATACCAAACCATAAAAAAAAGGAAATAATGCCATTTGTAGCAACATGGATGGACCTAAAGATTATCACCCTAAGTGAAGTAAGTCAAAAAAAGAAAGACAAATACCATATGATATCATTTATATGTGGAATCTAAAATATGACACAAATGACCATATCTACAAAATAGAAACAGATTCACAGACACAGAAAACAGACTTGTGCTTGCTAAGGGGAAGAACAGTGGGGGAGGAATGCAGTGTGAGTTTGGGAGTAGCAGATGCCAAGTATTACATATAGAATGGATAAGCTACAGTGTCCTACTGTATAGTACAGCAAACTATGTACAATATCTTGTGATAAACCATAATGGCAAAGCATATAAAAAAGAATGTATGTATGTGTATAACTGAGTCACTTTGTTGTGTAGCAGAAATTAACACAATATTGAAAGTTAATTATACTTCAATAAATAAAATAATTTAGCATTTCAGAGGTAAAATGTTTTCAAATAATGACAAGTTCAAAAGTGAATGGTTGTAATGGAGTAGA
The DNA here is from genome assembly GCF_016772045.2 of Ovis aries. Taxonomy (NCBI): domain Eukaryota; kingdom Metazoa; phylum Chordata; class Mammalia; order Artiodactyla; family Bovidae; genus Ovis; species Ovis aries. The sequence goes on along the minus strand of NC_056054.1, from coordinate 43,601,676 downwards.
AGTGAGGTCTACCATCAAAATAGCTAAAATGAATAATCAGCATTTTACTTCAGTTGAGAAATGGAGTATTTCCTGCCATATCAGTTAACAAGGATGTTGCAGTCACCAGCAATCACAGCCACTACAGATGGTGAACTCCTAGGAAACTCAAGAAGGAAAAGAAAACCTGCCAACTATCAGCATCAGACTGCAGCCACTCCCGATGGTGAGCCCTGAGGAAACTCAGAATGTTGTGAAAACAGAGGACACTGGCCTCAGATAGGTGAGGTGCATATCAAAGGAATGATTTCTGTGAGCCAGGACTCTCGCACCTTCCTATACACAGAAATCTGATAAATTCCTTAGCCTGGAATATCTGGTTTTCTGTAATTAACAGTAATCTTTTGGTATTTAGACTTGCTATTTAGCCGCTAAGCCACATCTGACTCTTTGCACCCCATGGACTGCCCTCCAGGCTCCTTGGTCTGTGGGATTTCCCAGGCAAGAATGCTGGAGTCAGTTGCCTTCGCCCTCTTCAGGGCAGCTTCCCAGACCAGAGTCTGAACTTGCACCTCATGTTTGGCAGGCAGATTGTTTATCACTGAGCCACCTCAGAAGCCCAACATTTAGACTACCTGTCCTTTGTTGCAAAATTTCTATATAACCTAGCTCTTCCTCTTGCCTCCTCAAAGCAATTCTCTCAGGGTTACTTGAAATGCTCTCTTCCAGGCTTGAAGTCCTTAAATTCCCACCAAATAAAATGTAACTCTCAACTTACAGTTTGTGAGTATTTTTTAAGTCAACACAGCCCTTGTCTACCAAATTCCAAGTGTATTAATAAATATTGTTAAGGCTGCCATAACAAAGTACTACAAACTGAGTGGCTTAAACAACAGAAATTTATTTTACAGTTCTGGAGGCTAGAAGTCCAATATTATTGTATCAGCAGATTCAGTCTCTTCTGCAGCCTCTCTCCTTGACTTATAGGTAGTTATCTTCTCCCTATGTCTTTACATGGCCTTCCTTCTGTACCTCTGTGTCCCAGTCTCCTCTTATAATAAGGATACAAAATTTACTGGGTTAGGTCCCACCCTGATGATCTTATTATACTTTAGTTACTTCTTTAATACCCTATCTCCAAACACAGTCACATTTTGAGAGGGTGAGTGTTAGCCCTTCAACATGTTAAAAAGACATAGGTTAGGGGGTAGGATACAATTTTGCTGGTAACCCCAAGCAATTTGCTGTGTTAAGTTATTGTATGTAGCATTCAGTTCTCACACAGTCTTTTGAGAGCAAAAGTATTATTTTCAATTTTACATATTAAAAAAAGTAATATGTATTCAGATTAACTTGCCCAATGTCTTATTCAAAAGACAAAATACTGCTGCTGTAACAAAACACTGTAGACTGGGTGTCTTAAACAATAATTTATTTCTCACAGTTCTAGAGGCCTGGAAAGGCCAAGATCCAGGTGCCTGGTGATTCAATGTCAGTGAGAGCCTCCTTCCTGCTTTGCAGATGGCCTTCTTCTTGATCTGTCCTCACATGGCAGAGAGAGAGAGAGATCTCATAAGGATGTTTATACTGCCATGAGGACCCCACCTCATGACTCTGATCTAACCAAATTACCTCCCAATGGCACCACCTTCAAATACTATCACAAAGGGGATTAGGGCTTCAATGTATAAGTTTGGGAGGAACACATTGAGTCCACAGCACCTGAGTATACATGGCTGTTGCCTGGTAGTGCTTGTAATCAAGCTCAGGTCTGATTCTCAAGCCCGTGTGATTATTATTATTTTTTTTTTACCAAGTTTCTTCTTCTAATTTATTTATTTACTTGGCTGTTGGGTCTTAGTTGTGGCACGTGGGCTTTAGGACATGTGGGCTGTTACTCTGTGGCATGTGAAATTTTAGTTCCCCAACCAGGGGTCGAACCCATGTCCCCCATGTTGGAAGGTGAATTCTTAACCCCTGGACCACTCAGGGCAGTCTCATCTTCCTTTGGTTTAAATTTTACACCCTCTTCAAAATGGATTAGAGGAAGCATCCTACTGTTATTTCTAACGTGATGTTAAAGTACTTTTTATCCTTAAGTTCTGTGTTTTAACAGGTAATGAGGAATATAGAGGACAGTTCATCAACCATAAAAGGGAACCAATAAGAAAGTTTTAAAGGAGACCATTGTGTAAAAATAAAAGATCTCCAAAGAGAGCTGTGAAATAAGCATAACTCCAGGATGCTGCATTTCTGTTTGCTACACTATTAGTTTCCCATTGCTGCTATATCAAATTATCAGAAACTTAGCAGCTAAAAAGACTACAAATTACTGACAGTTCTGGACGTCCAAAGTCTGAAATGAGTCTTATGGATCTAAATCAAGATGGTAGCAGGACTATATTCTTTTTGGAAGCTCCAGGGGAGAATCAATTTCTTTGACTTTTCCATCTTTGAAAGGCTGCCTATATTCCTTGGCTCCTGACCCCTTCCTCCATCTTTAAAATGCATTGTCCCAACCTCTATTTGTATCATTTCATCTCCTTTTTCTCATGGTGGCCCTCCTGCCTCTCTCTTACGAGGACCATTATGTTTACATTGGACCTACCTAGATAATCCAGAATAATCTCCCCAAATTGAGGTACTTAATCACATCTGAAAAATCCCTTTTTCATAGGTTGCTGGGTATGAGAACATGGACATCTTTGTGGGGGACATTATTCAGTCTGTTGTACCTACTAATGGCTGCCCTTTAATGAACAGTTGAACTAGGAGGGACAGTACCATGGATATTATTAAAGCAGGTTACAATTTCTCAGTATTTAGAAATTTAAAAGAAGAAATTGGAAAGAGTGCAGCACCGATAAACCAGTTAAATAATGTTCCTTTATATATTGTAGTTTGTATGGTGTAGCCAATTGTAGTTGATGATGACTGAACAATGAACATCCCCAGACATAAGATGTATGACTCTTATTATATTAACATTTGGGAGCTTAAAAGCAGAGCATGAATTATGTTCATGATTCACTCTTCTATGTGAGATGTGAAAGGGACAATAAAACATTGCTACTGTCAAGCACACATCTTGATTTCTTTCTTTAACTCTAATAGCAAAAGCCATTTTAGGCAAGTAAAAGCCATTTTAGGCGTACTTTCTCATCTAGAGAAGTGAAATAATAATAACTTCTTTGTAGGTAGGGTTGCTTGGAGTTTAAACAGATGTGGGGGAGGTGGTATGTGGAACACATTGCAGTGTTCACTTTCATTGGACTACCTATGGCCATGGCACCATTTACAGGCATTTTGGACCCAGTTCCTCCAAACCCACAGGAAAATAGCTCTTTCTGAAATTATAAGGAGTCATATAACTTGCTTTAGTCAACAAAGATGATTGAAGACTCTCAGGCTATATTTCTTCTACAGCAGTGATTGTGACAGCAAGTCTTGACATCATCACATACAAAAAATACCTGATTCTGAGCCTACACATCAAGGAAATTGCACTTAAAAGCAGCCCAGACCCAAAGAAGGATAGATATGAATAAGAAATAGACTCTTGCCTGAAGCCACTAAAGTTCTGGGAGAAGGGGTTGATTTTGTATAGTTAACCCAGCTTTATCTGGCTAACATACTGTTACAGACATAAACCTTTGAAAGTGAGAGAAGCTGTTTCAATGAGATTTTGATGCTAAACTGCTTCAGAGCTTTGAGACTTTCAAATTACTATATAGTAGTAATATTAATAATAATACAATTGTTACTGATGTTGATGACACTTGAAAGCACCTTAGACTCATTGTAAACCTCTATACTGTTCATGGTGGTATCTACAGTGCTAGTTCAGTTCAGTCGCTCAGTTGTGTCCGACTCTTTGCAACCCCATGAACTGCAGCACGCCAGGACTCCCTGTCCATCACCAACTCCCAGAGTTTACCCAAACTAATGTCCATTGAGTCGGTGATGCCATCCCACCATCTTATCCTCTGTCATTCCCTTCTCCTCCTGCCCTCAATCTTTCCCAGAACAGTGCAAAAACACACAATGGGCACTTATTACATATTTGCTGAATTAGTAAATTTCAGTTTTCACTTAGGAAGGGATTTTAGAATTAAGTAAAAGAAAGCTACAGTTTGGTTGAGCTGTAATTGATAGACAATAATGTTGATCATGGCATCTGGTCCCATCACTTTATGGGAAATAGATGGGGAAACAGTGGAAACAGTGTCAGACTATTTTTGGGGGCTCCAAAATCACTGCAGACGGTGATTGCAGCCATGAAATTAAAAGATGCTTTCTCCTTGGAAGGAAAGTTATGACCAACTTAGATAGCATATTCAAAAGCAGAGACATTAC